>NC_137147.1:103274618-108074618 GCF_951394435.1 Stenella coeruleoalba
GCCACTAGTTTGTGGGACTCGGTTATAGCAGCCCCGGGAACCTAACAGACATAATATTTAAATATCTAGGCCCTCGCAGGGACATCAAGGGGTTGTCTGTACCCTCCTCTGGGCTCCGGGCATCAGGTAGGAGGGCAATCAGGTGGAATTCGTCTTTACCCCAGGCCAAGATCACGAGCAACCCTCGGGGAGGGTCAATAGAGTGTAGACATTAAGTGCCTGGACTCTGGAGCCTGAATTCAAACCCCTTCTCTGTCCCTTCCTGGCTGTGTGACCTCAGGAAAGTCACTTAACCTCTCTGTGCAGCAGTAGCCTCATCTGTAGAAAGGAGATAAGATTGGGTTGTTCTGAGGAGTAAATGAGTTCACAGACATAAAATGCCTTGAGCGATATCGGGCACACGGTAAGTGTTTGCTGAGGACAGTTGTCCTCTCCTCCCACGTCTTGTCTGTCCCCTTGTTTACAGCATGGCTACGAGGGGTCACCTAATGGCCTGTATTGAAGTGAAAGTGGGGGGACTCAGGGCCAGAAGGAGCAGGCCAGTACCTGGAGTTATGGCACGGTCAGGAGTCGTGTGCAGAGTGAGGACAAGGAAAAGCAACATGCCGAAATGCCAGTGGACAGCTGGCACTCAGATGCAGGGAGACAAAACAGGTGGCTGCCAGTCCTGGCATGCGGGCCCTGGAAGTGGGAGGAGGGGGAGCTCCTGGGTGGAGGATGAGAAAGGAGGTGCTGGAGACCCAAGGCAGCCCTGGGTGGAGATGGGCGCACAAGGAGACACCTGACAAGCAGGGGTGGCGAGGGGACCACTGCCTACAAGGTGCCTGTGTAAGATGTGGCACCATTTGTCCCACAAACTGGGAAGGGGACACTAGAAAGGAAGAGGAGCTTGCCTGGGTTCACAGGGCCGTGGGCCACAGGGATGTGAGTGCCACGCAGCGCCTGTGACTGGCTCCCGGGTGACCAGCTCTTCTGCCTCTGTGCTCAGCAAGATCTGGCCCAGCGCCTCCCAGGTGCTCGCCAGGCCACAGCCTTGCAGGAAGGTGCTGGGGCCTGAGGACAGCCGGCTTGGCCCTCGGAGGGCAGCTAAAGCTGTACCCAGGCTTACTTTCCCCACCCTGAGCAAGCAAGAAAGAGAAGGTAAACATGCCCTTGGGCAAAAGTGCTAATTTGAGAAGCTAAACCACATCTAATTTGTGAAGATACACACAGCTTTGTGATGGTTACAGCAAGACAAACAGGCCCAGAAAAATTTCTAGCAACCTCTAATAGCTCAAGGAAACATAAAAACTTGTGTAAATGCCTCCGGAAGCAAATGGCAAAGGAAAAAAACAAAACAGCACAGAACTGTCCAGAGGCGATAGGGCAGCCAACCCCACACCCCAACCCCAGGGATTCTGGGTTAAATGACGTCTGTGACATAGTTCTGCAGTTTGGGCCTTGTTTCCATCCTTAAAAAGAATCCATTCGTTCACCATCACAACTCTTGGCAGTATGCTGATATCTTTACTTCTTCATTTGTCATTTTTAGACAATCTCTACTGATTCTACAACTCTTAAAAATGAGAATTTCACTCATTTACCTTTAACCCCACCTCCTCCAAATCATGATTTGTCATATTTGTTACATTTGCAGCTATATATATATATATAGCCTTGAAATGCACTGCTTTTCCGTCCACTGTAGGCAGTGTTGCGTTTTCACCACATAACAGAGGCCACGGCAACCCTGCTCTTTCCTCCACCTCCCTTCCTTGTCGCTCCCTCATCAGCTGGGTTTTCCTTTTACGGCATCAAAGATTTATAACATTTTGTTTGAAAGCCATAATTAAGTTTTCTGTTCTTTGTTAAGTTTTATCTAGGTATTGAAAACAAGTAAACAACATTGGCATTTTTACAATTCTGTAAACTATTCACAATATTGTTGACTGAGGAAAACAAAAGCACAACCTAAAAGCTGAGAATTATGTTTTATTTGGGGCATTACTGAGGACTATAGCCTGGGATGACACCCTCTCAGATCCCTCTGAGGAACTCTTCTATTACTGCTAATCACAAAAAACAGACATCTCAAGTTAATGATCTAATGCTTTTTTTTAATGTTTGGGAAGACCCGAGAGTCTGGACTCATTGAATTTATTCCTTTGATATACACCTTAACTACTTAGGGCCAGTATCCTGTTTTTCTCCATCCCGAATCCCCACAGGGCACATGGTGTGGGGCAGCTGCAGTGCTGGTGGCTTTAGGCTTGGTGGCCACAGCGACATCCTCTGTTTACTGAAATGGCAGGTAACATTCTCTGTCCACAGCAGTTACGTGGTTTCCTTCTCTATAGGTTGATGGCTTTCCCAAGTCACACAAAGGAGGACGATTTTAGCCTCAAGGCCGAAGGATTCTTCCACACATTCATCTTGCTCAAAATCCGGCCACATGTTCAGTTAAAAAGAACAGAATGCTCTGGAAATATTTCAGAATGGCTACTTTTCTTGCTTTTTTTTTTTTTTTTTTTTTTGGCTGTGCTGCACAGAATGCCGGATCTCAGTTCACCAACCAGGGATCGAACCCGTGCCCCTGCAGTGGACGTGCACAGTCCTAACCACTGGACCACCAGGGAAGTCCCCAGAATGGCTACTTTTCTATTCCCCCTGTTGGAAGCACAAGGGAAGATTGTGCTCTGATCTTCCCTGTAGGTAAAACTCATGAAAGTGTGGGCCCCCCCACCTAAGGCTGGAGCCCCCTCAGATGGTCCACACCGGGGCTCCAGCCCTCGAGGGACAGTTTGGGTCTTTCTTCCCTGGCGCTGGTCCACAGAGGCTTTTGTTTCTGGGCTTCGCCTCCAGTAAGCTGTGATTCTCCATACTTACCTGTCTGTCTCTCCAATATTTGGGGCAGTGGTTTACCTGTGACCCCAGTTCTCCTGTAGATCTAAGAGGAGTTGTTGATTTTCAGTTGGTTCAGATTTTTTCTTGTTGTGAAGATGAGAGTGATAACTTCCAAGCTCCTTACATGTCAGACCAGAGACTGTGAGTCACTTTCAATATGTCTCAAAGCAAGTTCCTGATTTCAACCCCCTCTGTTGGAAATATCTAGAGGAGTTTCTGCTTTCCTGACTGGACACTGGCCGATACACTATCCTGCTGCACTGAGTCTTCCCTGCCTGGGGACGCCCATCCCAGGGCCTCCTGAAGGCTCACATCCTGACCCAGGGGCCCCAGGCCGGGGCATCCGTGTCATCTGGGGACTTCCATCCACCTTCAGGGTAGAGCGTTTTCTTGGATCCTTCCTTCTTGCTTTTTCTCCTTGTTTTGCTGGAGTACTTTCTCAGGAAACTCTAAAAGAAAAGGTGGCAGAATTTCTAAGTTTCCAGATGTCTAGAAACTGCATTCATCCAAATCCTTTTGAGAATTGTCTCACTGGGTATAGAATTTGTTTTTTTATAAATTTGTTTTATTTATTTTTGGCTGTGTTGGGTCTTTGTTGCTGTGCGCGGGCTTTCTCTAGTTGCGGCGAGCGGGGGCTGCTCTTGGTTGCAGTGTGTGGGCTTCTCATTGCAGTGGCTTCTCTTGTTGCGGAGCACGGGCTCTAGGAGAGAGGGCTTCAGCAGTTGTGGGGCGAGGGCTCAGTAGTTGTGGCTCAAGGGCTCTAGAGCACAGGCTCAGAAGTGTGGCACCCGGGCTTAGTTGCTCCGCGGCATGTGGGATCTTCCCGGACCAGGGCTTGAAACCGTGGCCCCTGCATTGGCAGGTGGATTCCTAACCACTGTGCCACCAGGGAAGCCCAGGGTATAGAATTCTATGTTCAAAATATTTCCTCTCAAACCTTGGAAGGCCTTTGTCTTCTAGAACCCAATCTCCCTGAGGAGGTCTGGGTTTTATTTCTTTACAGGCAGTCTGATTGTATTAATTTATTTTCTCCCTGGATGCTTTCAGCACCTGCCTTTCATTCTTCATGTTCTGAAATTCATGAGACTGTGTCTGGTTGTGGATGTTTGATTATAGATCCAGAGTGGCACTCGTAGGCCTCCTCAGTCTGACAACTTCTATCTCTTGTCTTTGAGAAAATATCCTCTAGTATATCTGAGATTATTTTCTTTCCCTCAGTATCCTCTGCTTGTTCTGCAGCTGTAACAGTCAAATGTTGGACATCCTGACTTGAACTGCTATTTCTCTTTTTTTCCCCTCTCTCTCATGTTTTTGGTTTCTTTCTCATTTTTGCCCTACCATCTGGGAAGCTTCCTAATTTTCTTTTATTGAAAGTTTTATTTAAAAAATCATACTTTTAATTTCTAAGATTTCTTCTTGATTATGCAATTATTTCCTTTTCATAGCATCAGTTTTTGTTTTACAGATTTAATAACTTCTCATATCCTTCTGAGGATATGAGAATTTTTAGGAATTATCTTGTGATCCCTGCATTGTTTCTTTTTCCTATAGGGTTGGTTGTTTTGCTTGCTAATCTTCATATTTCTCATTCACATGGCTGGTCTCCCTTATGTGCCTGGGGACCCTTGGTCCTCCTTTCATATTTGAGAGTGAAGCTCCAGGCCAATGGTCCTGGGTGCCTGCTACGTTGTTCCCCTGTGGTTGTAGTCAGTCTGTACCCCATGAGGCCTCTCCCTTAATGGGGAGGGTGACAGTGAGATCTGATTAAGTGCACAGGGCTTGTGGCCTAGAAGTTTCACTGTGGGATGAGCAATTGGGCTGATGGCTGGTACCTGCTAAATAGGAAGGCCTTATTCTAGACCAGTGGTTCTCCATCCTGGCTGGACCTGGTGAATGTCTTAAAATCCTGATGCCTGGGCCACATGCAGAACCCATGAGGTCAGAATCTCTGGGGGATGGGGCCCCAGGCGTCAGCATTTTCTAAAGTGATTTCAGTATGCAGCCTAGGTTGAGAAGTTCTGTTCTAGATCAGGGACTCTCAGCCTTCAGTGTAGCCTCCATCTCCTGGAGGAATGGTTAAAACATGGATGGATGGGCCCCAAGGCCAAGAGCTTCCGATTCAGCAGGTCTGGGGTGGGCCTGGGAATGTGCATTTCTAACAAGTTCCCAGGTGATGCTGCTGCTGCTGGTGAGGAACATATTTTGAGAAGCACAGCTTTAGAGTAGATTCTTCCACATTGGAAGTCTAGTTCATCTTGGGAAGTTTGTTCAGTTTCTCTAAAAAAGAGCCCCTTTTTTGGCTTGAGGTTTTCATTGTTCTGTGCCTTGGTGCGGGGGGACCTTAGACTGAGCCACTTCATAAACAGATTTCCTATCAGTCCTGCACTTTTCAGCGCTCCTATCCCCCCCTCTCCACACCTGCCAGCTCGCAGCCTGTGCCCCTCTGGGTTCGGGTAGGGACTGGCCTGCCCCTGCAGCCTCCCTCTGACAATGTTCTGAGAGGCAGACTCTGCCTTTCTTTCTCCTCCGTTCATACCCATCCATTTGCTTTCCAGCTTACAGAATCATTTTTTGTTGTTTTTTTTCCCCAAATCTTTTGACTGCTAATGCCCCTGCCTCCAGGCTGGCCTAGACCACGGCAGCTAGTTCATCCTCTACCGCTGACCCCTGTGTGCGGCCCTGGACGCTTCCCGCTTGGCCCAGACAACACTTCTTTCCAGCTGGTGCTCATGGCTGTATCTCCAGCACGTTTGTTGTTGGCTTACCGTGTTCAGGCACCACACTTCACGGACAGGGTCTACAGTGATCTCTGAATACTGTGAGGTAGATACTATTATTTTCTCCATTTAGAAATGATGGGCATGAGGACTTCCCTGGTGGCGCAGTGGTTAAGAATCCGCCTGCCAGTGCACACGGTGCGAGCCCTGGTCCAGGAAGATCCCACATGCCATGGAGCAACTAAGCCTGGGCGCCACAACTACTGAGCCTGCGCTCTAGAGCCCGTGAGCCACAACTACTGAGCCCACATGGCACAACTACTGAAGCCCACACGCCTAGAGCCTGTGCTCCGCAACAAGAGAAGCCACAGCAACGAGAAGCCCGTGCACCACAACGAATAGTAGCCCCCACTCACCTCGCCGCAACTAGAGAAATCCAGGCACAGCAACGAAGATCCAATGCAGCCAAAAATAAATAAATAAGTAAATAAATTTATTTAAAAAAAAAAAAGAAGAAGAAATGAGGGGCGTGAGAAGCAGAGAGGCCGCACAGCTGGGGACCTGTGACTCCCACGCAGGCTCGTGGGCTACTGGCTGCAACTTACAACAGGCTCCGCCAACGGGAAGTGGCCCCAGGACGCAGTGATGCCCCACCTGGGCCAAGCCGGAATTGCAATTTGTAACTGTGACCCCCTTCTCCCTGTTTAAAAAAAAAAAAAGGTGTGTGTGTGTTTTTTTTAATGTATCTATTTTAAAAAGACCATTTCTAAATTAAAGTAAATTGAAGTTCATTTTACTCTGAGAGCTTCACAGTAGCTCTTGAGATAAAATGGATTTCAATTCGTTTAGCTTTGAGAAGATCTCAATAGCTTTTAGGATATATATAACTGTCATGGGGTCTCACAAATTTAGGTGAGGAATCTCCAGCCCAAGTTGGAGAAAGATAATGTCTTGTCTTCCACCGATGCTTCCGTAGGCTCCTGGCCAGGGAGAGGAGGTCCCAGCTAGGGGCCAGGCAGCACCTGCCCTTTCCTCCGAATTTCCCGACATTTCTATGGAGACCTTCAGTGGTTTCATTCCCAAACTCCAGCCAAGGAATGAGAGAGCTAGAGAAAGTCATTGCCTCGTGGTTCCTCCATAGTGCCCGTTTGGGGCCAGATCCACTGAAGTGTCCACAGTTGAGTCCACATAAAGCTGTGGTTTCAGGGATACTGTTCCAAGGTGTGTGGTTATGACCCGATGCCACGCGGACACAGAAACACCCAGGCAACCCCAGCTCCCAGGAGCCCCGGGCTCCATGCCCCCCAAGGACGGCGCCTCTGCACCCCTTCTCCCTGCGGGGAGGCTGCACAGCTTCCGGGGCCGAGGTCGCTATCTGAGCTTAATCCTCTTTCCTGAGCTTCACAACGAGCCTCCAAAAGAAAACCCACACGTCTCACACGAACCCTGATGTGGATGAAGAGCAAAGAAGAGGATGGCTTAGAAGTCCTGACGCGACGGTATGGCGATGCCCCAGCCACGGGCCCCAAGAGTGGGAGCGCGCACCCCAGATGTGAGAGGGAGGAGGGGTGCGCCCTGGCCGCACACATCTGACCCAGCGCCTGAGTGATGGATGTCCAGCGAGAGAGAGAGAGAGAGAGAGAGAGAGAGAGAGAGAGAGAGACCGTGCGCGAGCAGGGGCAGGGAGTGAAGAAGAGGAGAGAGAACAGGAGCTTTGACACATGCAGCTGCTCCATAGCCAGGGAGGCAAGTGCAGTGACAGAGCAGTTGGAGCCAAAGTCACTCAGGGACCGAAAGGCAATTACTTAAATATTTAAAGCAGACGCCCTGCGAGCGGCTGCGGAGGCAGCTCTTTGTTAATATTTAACAGGATCTGGGCAGTCACTGGGAAAACAGCTGTTTACAGGAGAGATGAACAAACAGCCCTGATTGCTCAAAGCCAGTGGGAGGCTTTAGGGGACTAGCAGCTGCCAGAGATTCCAGATCCAGCGGCTCTAGATCCAGGAGGCCCACAGCTGTCCCAGGGGCACAGTGAAAACCATAAACATGCATCATCGGCTTGGCGGCCCTGCTCCAGAATCGTGGTTTGCAGGAAGCCCAGCCCTGAAGCTGGGCCTGGGAGGAGGCTCCTGGCTGGCCAGCCGGCCTCTCGTGCGGGCAGTTGCACCCTGCAGCCCTGGCTGGGCCCTCCTTCTGGCCTCATGCACTGTCCCGGGGGGGATTCCTTGCAGAACTCCCTGCGCACAGCCGGGGACAGGTGCTCGCAAGTGGAGAGGCTCTAATTTGTGGAAAGAATCACAAGCTTGCTTGAAAATCCTCCAGCTCACACTTGGGCCTTTAGGGACGCCAGACCAGACTGCTTCCCGGAAACGACAAGCTAGCCTGTTTTCAGGAGTGTTCTCAGGATCGCTCCCACCTTCCGTGTGCCCGGCCTCCATGAGCCTGGTTCTCTGTACCGAGTCTGGATAAATCAGGCCAGGAGTGAAGGATCATGCACTCACCTCCAGCCTTACTCCCCCTGGGCCTATTTTCCATCACCCCTAACGCCCTCCCACAGGGACCTCCTGGAGCCCGTACACACGGGTCGCTCTTGGGGTCACCTGGATGTGAAATTCCAGCTCAGGACCAAGGGCTGCTGCCATAGGCCCCATTTCATCATCCAGGGCATCGATTGTGGAGTTGCCCAACTGTAGACCCATAACCCTGGGTACCTCCCAGCAAGCCACAGCCCACCCCGCCCAAACCACGGCTGACCTTGACCCCCGGACAGCTCTCTGACGGCCGTTTACACAGCTGGGCGTTTATCGCAAAGGATGAAGCGCTGAGCAGTGTCCCATTGTGACAAATCTGCACGTGGACTGGGGCCCGCACATCAATCTTTGTTAAAATAACTTTTCGTTTGTTAGGGCCAGCGTTTGCATGGATATTTACTCCTGGGTTTCAGGGAATTAATACATTTTTATACTCTGAGAAGAAGGCACGAGACTGTCTAAGGTGCTGGAAGAAACTTTTCTGTGTGCACAGCACGGTTCTGACAACTGGAAATCTGAAAGAACACTGGCAGGGGTACGAAGAATCAAAATAACAGCAATCACTCCACTTCAGCAACAGAGGGGCCCATAGGGTCTAGAAATATCCAGGACTGCTGAGCCATTGCTGGCCATCTTTGTTTTATGGTTGTCCAGAATCAGAATGGCCTTCTCACCTCTGGGGAATCAGCCATTCTAGTGGGAGGCAAGACCCTGCCTCCCTCTACGAAAACCTAGAAGGCCAGAATGTGCTCTCCTTGAGCCCTGCAAGGGAGCGCAGGGCTAGGCAGGAGTCCCAGCAGGGCCCTGGGCACAGACAGCAGCGGCCCAGTTACACATCGGGTGGGATCTGGGCTGAGGTTGTGGTCACCCATTACCTCTGGGTTCCTGATCATTTTCCCCAAGTGATTCTCCAGCCACTTGGTCTCCCTTTAATAAATGCCTCTCCTTACCATCACCCAGGGCTGTTCTGCAGCCAGGAGCCCTGATGGGCGTCGTCGTCGCCTTTAGCTCTATGCTGCTGCGGAGGACGCCCCCTTCTGTCCTGGCAGCTCTAGGTCAAAGCCGCCAACAACCTGCTCAACGGAACCCTCAGCTTCTCACCTTTGCCTTTGCCTGCCCTGCCCTCCTCACCACCCCCTCCTCACCCCTGCGCTGCCCCACCCCCTCCTCACCCCTGCACTGCCCCACCCCCTCCTCACCCCTGCGCTGTCCCTCCCCCCACCACCTGGGCGTTCTGACGGACTCAGTTTTTCCCCAAACTGCACACATCAACCAAAATTTGGGAACATGCTGGTGAGGGCTGGGTGGCACCCCCTATCTGTCTGTCTCGCTGGTTGGAAACGGGATTGCAAGCCTGGAAGGGCTCCAACAAAGTCCTGTTTTCGCCACTGTATACACACGGCTCCGAAGGCCGAGTCAGGGTCAAAGGTCAGCTGCCCGGCTGGGAAGCAGTGGTCCTCAGGCTTAGCTGAGTGACTAAGCACGGTCACGTTACCCAGGGCAACTCTGCCCCCGTTGGGCCTCGGGGAGCAGAGTGGCCATTCTCACGCTCCTGAGTCTGGGAGTGAGGTTTATCCCACCAGGCTCCTTGAATGGAAGCATCCTGTCATTTTTCCAGGCCAAGAGAGCTTGCCCCCTTTTCCCTCCCCATCATTCACTCTCACCCAACAGAAACGCGCTGAGCACCTACCGCACGCACGAGCGTGGCTGCGGGCCCCCGCACCCAGCAGGGGCATAAGCTGGCCATGACCGTGGGTGTGGGGGGAGGGGTGGCCGGGCGGCCAGCAAGGCGGGGACGGGTTTCAGATGCAGCCGAGCAGAGGAGAAGGGGACCCCGGGACAGTGCTTTGGGAACTGGAGTTTGGAAGGGCTGGTGGCGCTGCCTTTCATCCTCCCCAAATGACACCCTGCGCCCATTAACGCTAATTCCCTACTCACCCGTCCTCCAGCTCCTGGCACCCACTATCTGCTTTCTGTCTTTGGGAATCTGACTCCTCTGGGGACCTCACATGAGTGGAGTCACACAATATTTGTTCTTTTGTGACCAGCTTATTTCACAGAACACAATGTCTGAGGGTTCATCCACATTGTAGCTGGTGTCAGAGTTTCCTTCCTTTCTAGGGCTGAGGAGACCACATTTTGTTATCCACTCATCTGTTGACACACAGTTTCATATTTTTAATTTAATTTAATTACTCTGTTGGCCTTGTTTGTTTTCTTATTTCCACTCAGCACCATCACCATGATTCATTCCTGTTCTGTGTGCATCTAGGCCTTTGCTTCTAACAGGGGCCTGGAGTCCCAGGCACACCCCTCACAGTTGGCTCATCCCCCAGCCCCAGACCATCCCCTCCCCACTGCACGCAATCCTACCAAAACCATCTGTGTGCAGGTCCCATCTACCATTACTCTTCTTTCCATGGTTATAGTTTCCACCCTTTGGTTGTTTTTATGACTCCTTGTTTCTGTTTAATTATTGATACGCTCCCTTGCCTGAGAATATTTATTGTACTTATTTTAAATTCTGGATCTGGGGACTTCCCTGGTGGCACAGTGGTTAAGAATCCACCTGCCAACGCAGGGGACACGGGTTCGAGCCCTGGTCTAGGAAGATCCCACATGCCGTGGAGCAACTAAGCCCGTGCGCCACAACTACTGAGCCTGTACTCTAAAGCCCATGAGCCACAACTCCTGAGCCTGCGCTCTAGAGCCCGTGCTCCACAACAAGAGAAGCCACCGCAATGAGAAGCCTGAACACCACAACGAAGAGTAGCCCCCGCTCACCGCAAACAGAGAAAGCAGGTGCGCAGCAATGGAGACCCAACGCAGCCAAAAATAAAATAAATTATAAAAAAAAAATTCTGGATCTGCCTGAAAATTCTGCTTCCCGAGCTGACTGTGGTCCAGGGCATACTCTCCATATGAGCTGCTGTACTCCTGGGTCTTCTGTTTGCCCTTGGCGCGTGGACTCCTGTCCTCCTGGGGCTGTTGTCACCCTGTTTGGGGACAGGTAATGGGGGACTAGGTGAAGCCCAGGCCTGACCTGTGTTTCTGTGTCCCTCCTGGAGGGGCTGACGGGAGAGAGGGATGAGCCCTGAGACCACAGAATTACTGCCAAGCACCCTCTTTGCTGTTGCTCCACCAGAATTTTCCTTAAACTCACAGATGTCAGTGGCCCCAGGAGGAGGTTGGCTTTCCAGGTTGCAGCCCACCAGCCCTGGGGAGCAGAAGGGGAGGCAAGGAGAGGGTGTTGGAGGGAAGCCGATCTTCCCTCCAACACTGTGGAAAAAGGGGGCTTGGTTGGAACCTTCTTTAAAAATTTAATAGGGCATCCCTGGTGGCACAGTGGTTAAGAATTAAGTGGTTAAGTAGCCACAGCTACTGAGCCTGCCCTCTAGAGCCTGAGCGCCACAACTACTAAAGCCCCCGTGCCTAGAGTCCGCGCTCCGCAACAAGAGAAGTCACCGCAATGAGAAGCCTACGCACCACAACGAAGAGTAGCCCCTGCTCGCTGCAACTAGAGAAAGCCCGTGCGCAGCAACGAAGACCCAATGCAGCCAAAAATAAATAAATAAAATAAATAAATCTATTAAAAAAACAATGAAATAAAATTGTGAAAATGTGTAAATATTCACACATGTGAAGTTCATTTTGTCCTATAATTTAAAAAAATTACCTGATATGCAACCATAAACTACCTCTTAGAGAGATGAAGGAATCTATTGTTAGTTTGGGGGCATAATTTCATATGCTTGAAAATATTAATAGCAAACATTTCTATAGCGTTTACTAAGTGCCAGGCACTGTTCTGAACTATAGACGTGTGTATGTATTTAATGTTCACAATCATGAGAAAAACAACATTACTATCCCCCTTTTACAGATGAGAAGACAGAGGTGCAGAGAGTTGAAGCGACTTGCCAGCCGCATGGCCTGTGCTGTAGGGCCACAGTCCCGTCCCCTCCCCACTGGGCTCGGTGCGTGTCCCTCACTTCCTGTGTGACGTCTGCATCCTGGTCAGGGGGATGGTTGGCCTTGCAAAAGCCCGAGCGCCTCCTGAATGCTGTGTCTTTGGAGACTTTCTCTTTGGAAGTGGTTGTTGGACCATGCACTGTGTTTGTCAGTTCTCTCCTCGTCCGTGAGAGCGGGCCCACCTCACAGCCCTCACTGTGGATGGTTCTGTGTGACTCAGGTGGTCAGCACACCCCGAACTTTGCTCTTCAGGGCACCCACCCTGAGCTGCATGGTACTTTTCCACATGTGCGACCCGATGGCTCCATCCTATGGGGTTGGGCAGGGGGAGGCCGGCGACACTGCTGTGGGGCTGACATTCTGAGCTGTTCACTCCCTGGCAGAGGGAGGTTTTGGGTCCAGCCCGGATCTGTGCCCTGGGGATGCAGGGTGGGCAAAACAGACACAATACCTGCTCTGTTTTTATGGAGTGGACATTCTGTTACAGTCTAATGGGGAAGGCAGACGTAAACAGGACAGTTAAATAAAATACACACAGAGAGAAATGTGATAAGGAGGAAAATGAAGCAGGAAAAGAGGACAGGAAGTGATCCCCAGGGAAGCTGCAATTTAAATAAGTGTGTGTGCTGGGGTGTCTCCAAGATGGTGAGATCTGAGCACACCCAGGAGGACTGAGGGGGAGGCGCAGGCAGCCCTGGCAGGGACAGCTCGGCCCTGAGATCAGGAAGGGGGGGATACATCGGGCGGGGAGGTGTGGGCAGAGGTGCCGTCACCATCACCAGGGAGCAGGGCTGGGTCAAGGGGGCCTCCTTCACTGCAGGGGCTTTGGCTCTGTCTCTGCGTGAGGCTGGAGGGGACCATGGGGGACCCCGTTGGCCTCTGTCTGAAAGGGTCACTCTTTTATGTATTGAGGCGAGACTGCAGGGGTCACGCAGGGACTCAGAAGGGGGTTGTTTGCAATAATCCAGAGGCAGTGATGACAGGGACCAGGGTCATGCAGTCATGGTGGGAACGGTGGCCCCCAATAGGTGCTCTTCCAAGTAATAGGGTACAGAAGGAGGGGAGTCCAAGGGACTCGGATGTGTGGCCTGTGCTGTGGGGCTGCCACTTCCTGGCGGGTAAGACTGGGGAGGAGCAGGGCACTGGGACGCTCCGTGCTGACACGCTGGGCTCAAGCTGCTTTTAGACTTGGTGCTGAGAACCGGCAGCCCGGGCCGTGCAGGAGAGGCGAGTGGGAGACGTGTGTTTGGGGGTCCTGACATTTAAGGCCAGGAGACCAACGGGCCATCAAGGAGGACGCGCTGGTGGGAAAGGGCTCAGGACGGAACCCCGGTCTTCCCTGGGGAGGTGAGGGTGTCTAGCCGTGGAGGCGAGGCAGGAAGCCCAGGTGAGGCCGTGAAGAAGGTGCTGCGGAAGAAGCCGGACAGCCTTGGAGAGGGAATGGCAGAGGAATTGGAGACAGCTAGTGTCGACAGCTCGCTGATAAGTTTCCTGGAAAGGGAAAGAGAAATGCGCAGTAGCCGGAGGGAAAGTGGGTCACGGAAGGATTTTTTTGTTTGGTGTTGGCTGGAGGACATGATCCAGGAGGGAGATAACCTTGCTGGGGCTGGACCAGGAGGCGCGCAGGACGGTGTCCCGGCGCAGCCGAGTCGCAGTGGGTGCGGGGTGGAGTGCAGGGCCGCGCATCTGGGACGCGGTAGCCGAGGTAGAGCCGCGCCGGGACTGAGAGTGAGGGTCTTGGCCCAGCACCCCGGCTCTCAGCCCCACACACCACGCTCTGTCCCCTTGCCGTGCTGCCCATGACAGGCTCTCCCTGGGGCTGAGCTGTGACGGGGCAGACCTGCCCTGCGCTGAGCAGCGGGTGAAGGGGCGGATGGTGCCCGCGCGGAGGTGTCTCCTGCGGGGGACGGGAATGTAGGTGTCGCAGCGGCGGTGGGAGGGGCGGCGGGTCCCGTGGCACCAGTGCTATGACCCTGCATGGTATAGCAGGCGCCCCCACGGGATAGTGGCTCCGAGGCCTGGGCCCAGGGCCACGTGGCACGGCAGCTGCTCCACTCCCTGGATCCCAAAGTCATTCCCTCCTGCTCCCACCCCAGCTCCGGAAGGTAACGGGATCGTTGCTCTGTGTTAAAGACACTGTCTGCGGATGCCCTGCTTGCATATCTGCATGGGCTGGGGTCAGGTTTGAAATCTGCAGACTTGCTTTCTCGCCGGCCGCCGGTTGTTTCCAGAACATTCCATCAATCGGGCCTCCTTTCATGCTGGTCCCACCTGTGCCCCTGAGACAGCAGCTCTAGACTGAACCTCCATCCCCACCACCAGGGGAGCCTGACAGTCCGGAGGGGGCTTCTGAGGGGCTGCCTTCAATGACATCTAAATGGGGGAAGGGGTTTTCTCTTCACTTTCTCTGTCACATTTATGGTGTTCCTTCCCTTTACAGGACGTTTCCTCTAAGCTTGGCTTCAACTTCAATGGATAGCTTCCGAGCCTATTTAAACTTTTAAAAAAGGGACTCAAACTCGACACACAAATGAGGAATGTAGCTAAAAATGAGAGATGTGAAGAGAAACTTTTTTTGACTCAGTGCAAATATTTTCGGAATTTAATTTTCCTGAGAAAAAAACGATTTGCAGACAGAAAGTGCATCCTGTGTTTGAGCACCAGTGGCCTCTGGTGTCTTTGTTTGTAAACATTAACATGGTGATATATGACTCCACAAACCACGCTTCCCTCCCAGGAAAATTAGAACAATTATAACAACCCTTTCTCTCTTCCTCCCTCTCTTTTCTTCTCCTTTATCTTCTTGGATGATTGTGGACAAATAAGACAACACCTCCTAGAAAACAGAGCTGTCAGACAAGGAGAGTGTATAAAGCAAGATGCTTCCACGTCACTACGAAGCGTATTTCAGCAGAAGCCTCTGACAGTGATGCAGACAAGTGCACATGCCGTCCTCTGTGAGAAAGCAGAGCAACGTGGAGAGTGAGCACGAAAAGGGAACAGGAAGGATGATGTCAGTGTGTATGCTCAGCCTCCGGGCACGCTGTCACATGTCATAGATGTTCACGTGGTAACAGAGATGTAAATCCTCTTTCCAAGCCATTCGAGCCAACCTGAGGATGGTACCCCCGTGGCTGAGGGGCCCCTCTCCATTCATAACCACTGCTTCTCTGCCTGCCCCGAGAAGTCGAGAACAGCCCCTTTGACCATGTGACAGAAGGAAACCCCAGACAACTCTCCAGCCCCCAGCCTTCTGGTCTTGCAGCTGAGACCCCAACATCACGGAGCAGAGGCCAAACATCCCCACTAGGTCCAAATTCCTTCCCTGATCCACAGAATAATAAAGGACTGCTTTACGCCACTAAGTTTTGGGGGTAACTTGTTACACAGCTGTTTTAGTCTGTTCAGGCTGGTATAACATTAACTGGCTGGCTTATAAACACATTCATTTCTACATTTCTGGAGGCTGGGAAGTCCAAGGTCAAGTCACTGGCAGAGTCAGTGTGTGGTGAGAGCTTCCTGGGGCACAGACGGCACCTTCTCACTGGGTCCTCACATGGTGGAAGGGGTGGGGAGCTCTGGGGTCTCTTTGATGAGGGCACCGATCCTGGCATGAGGGCTCCACCCTCATGACCTCATCACCCCAAAGGCCCCACCTCCTGATACCATCACGTTGGGGATTAGGTTTCAACATATGAATGTGAGTGGACAAGAACATTCAGACCATAGCAGAAGCCATCATAACCAGAAATGCAGGCTCACGTGTATGTGTGACTGGAGGCAATTCCTGAATATCTGAAGAGAGGAATTGGAGCTGCCATTCATTTATTGTTTTCCCATAGTTTCTAATGTTTGTACAGTAAGTTAGTATATTGTTCAAACTATGAAAATAAAACTTAAAACGATACGGGGTAAGCTGGGACGAAGTGAGAGAGTGGCATGGACACATATACACTACCACATGTAAAGCAGATAGCTAGTGGGAAGCAGCCGCATAGCACAGGGAGATCAGCTCCGTGCTTTGTGTCCACCTAGAGGGGTGGGATAGGGAGGACATATGGGGATATATGTATATGTACAGCTGATTCACTTTGTTATAAAGCATAAACTAACACACCATTGTAAAGCAATTATACTCCAATAAAGATGTTAAAAAAACAAACAAACAAAACCGATATGGATGAATCCCTCAGACGGAAGGAAACAGGACCACAGCGAGTGTTCAAGTGTACTGTGCCGGGTCTGCCGGGGGCCGGGGTGGGTCGGTGGGAGGGTAGAAAGGGCTCCGGTGGAGGGGTGCTGCTGCTCCCACACAGGCAGCTTCGGCACCTGTGTTTCTGGGTGGGCAGGGCAGTGGTCAGCCTGCAGTGGACGGGATTGTGTGCTCGGAGGCCATGGGAGGGGCCCCTCCCGGGCCAGTCATGCATTTCTGGCTAAACTTTTCCTCCCCAAAATCTAGTTCATCAAGGGGCCTCACCTCAAACGCTTCATCTAAGAACAGTTTTAAAAGATTCATCTACACACCCACATTCTGAGTTTTAGGAATGCAAAATGGCCAGGTGATGAGACACACAGACTTCAACACAAAGACAGTGGGTTCAGCGCATCTCTGCTGTGGAATAACCACTCGAGGCCAGGGCCTGCCCTGCAGCGTCTGCAGAAGGAAGGGGGCAGGGGGACCCTTGCCCTTTTTCTAGGGAAGATGTTGCATACCATTTCTTTCCCCTCCCCCCAGAGCATCTGTCTATGTTCAGGGTTTGTTCCAAAATCACTGCTGCTTCAAAGCTTGTTCTTCCTTTTTTTATGGTCTATACCTCAGTAGAAAAAGGGAAGTTAAGCCTTTCTTTTCTCCCCCTTTTTCTACCCTGCATTATTTATTTGCCATGGCTTGACTCTCCAGGGAACCTGAACCAATCCATGTGGGCTTTGTTCTTGATATAAACACCTGGTTTGAAACATGGAGTCCCGGAGGGTCCTCTTACTGTTGGTTCCACTGAGGCTCCCAAGGCAGACTTCAGGGACTGACGCTGGGGTTCGCGGGAGGCAGTGAGGGCTCAAGGGGGCACCTTCCAGCGGGGCAGCTGCCCCGACTGCTGTTCGTGAAGGACCAGTGGGGGCAGAGGGGAGAGGCCAAGCAAGGGTCACGGCTCCGCAACACAGAGGGCAAGAGCTGGGACTGTCAGGGGCTGGCCTGCAGCGGATGAGATCTTGCCTCGGGAGGGGCAGTGTCAGGACCAGCCTGGGGGCAGGAACACAGCCACTGCTGAGCCACGAGAGGCCAGCTCGGGGGCTGGGGGCCAGATCCAAGCAGGCCTGGATCTGGGGTGGCTGTGCTACTCCTCGGACGGAAACTGGAAAACCAGAGTGGACCAGAACAGGGTTGGCCTGCCAGGGGAGGGCCAGGGGACGGCAGAGAGGGGAGAAGCGTTTCAGGGACAGCTGGAAGACCAGCTGATGGGGGACGGCCCACCAGCGGTCCAGGACCAGGTGGGCACAGACCCCATACCTATGACCCCTGGGTTTGTGCCCCGTCTGCTGCCATCAGCCCTGGGGCCCGACCATGGTCCTTATCCCCCCACACGGCCCAGCATCCCAACCCCACCCCCAATACTGCTCTCCCCACCCTTCCTCCACCCTGCCCAGCACCCAAAACTGGAGCCCTGGGCTGGGGAGGCCAACTTGGGCCAAAGCCCAATGTGGTGTTTGCGATGACGGCAGGGTATGGGCATGGGGTCTGGTCGGCACCTGCCTTAGCCAGGCTCTGTCTCTGTCCTGCAGGGCCCAGAGTCGTTCCTCCAGATGCAGGCCAGGCTCATCCACATCTGGGGTGTGTCTGGGAGCCGTGGGCAATCGAAGGGGGTGGCTCTGGCCTCTGGGGAGACTCCGTGAGCCAGCCCTTCCTCCAGTCCACGACGCAGACTCACATACACATGTGCGCGGTTGGGGGAATGGGTCCCCTTGCCAGAGCCCGGGGTCCTTGCCTTGAACAGTAGACCTCCTAGGACCTGCAGCCGGGGCCGAGGGGCAAATGTCTGCCAGTTGGTCCAGGGAGTTCTGGAAGGACCTGGGGCTGGAGGTGGAGGACGGGGCAGCTTAGGACTGCAGGGCCGGTGTTGCTGGGGCCCTGGGGCCGGGGGCCTGGAGGGACTGGCCCTCCTCACCCGCCCCTCCCTCTGCTCCCAGGAGCAGCCTCCTGGTCCGGCCTCAGTGGCACCTCCGTGTTGGTCCTGCCTCCAGACTCCCTCCATCGGCTCCCCTCCTCCCGCCTCTGGAGCAAATCAAGTGTGACATTCATTATTCACAATGAAGAAGTAAAATCCTAGCAGCAGCTCAGGCTTCTGGAGCACATCTCGTGTGCTGGGCCCTTTTCCTTGCAGCAAGGGCAGAGCCGGTGTCGCCCTTGTACAGGAGAGGTGCTGAGGCCGAGAAGGCAGCTGGGGCTCAGGCCCACTCACCAACCCCACTCCACACTCCCAAGAACTTCGCGTTTGGTATTTCTTATTTTGCTCAAAAAAGGAAACGGTCTAGAGGACATGACTAGTAGCCTTTATAGTTTCATGAAGTCCCAGGGGGTCTTCCCTCCCCAACCCCGGAGCCCCCAGCAGCACAGCCAGGATTCGGTGTCCAATAAGAACGGAGGATTATAACCATCACTTGGGGCCCGGAACCTGCGGGCCAGGGAAAGCTCCCATTCACGCCCCTGTCCCTGGAGAACAGGGAAGGAGTCTCTTTAGAGAGTTTCCACAGCCACGTCTGAAGCCGGAAGCAGCTCCAATGACATTCTCAGCTGATGTGAACGTGTCACCGCCCAGGGGCCCACATCCCCTCCCCCACTAGACCTGCAGGCCTCGTCCATCCATCATCTACCCAGGCCACCACCCCAGCTCGGCCTGAGTTCCCAAGTGATTGCCACGCAGGGTGAGAATGGGTGACACAGAACCTTCTCCACTTCCTGATGCCCTGCAGTCTCCACCCCCACCCCCTGCCCGTCCACAGGACCCAGGGGCATCTGTGCTGCTTGCACGGCTTGGCCACTGGGGCCAGAGGACCCCCTGCCCACCACACCAGGACCATCTGGACGGACAGTTTCAAGCACCACGTGTGTGGGTGGAAGGGAGTCTGCGGCGAAAGCTAGTCTCCAAATAACAATATGGAAAAAATGTTAAAGAGCTGAACTAACGTGGGATGGCTGCAAGCCTCATTCATTAAAGTAAAAAATGAGGAAAACTGGCATGAAAGTTAGGAAAATTACAGGGTATTTCCTACAAGGAATATATGGGACATCCTTGGAAATTTCTTGAGGCATGATAAGTTTACTGTTTCTCTTCTTTAAAAAAATATCTTGCTGTGATTCACCTGTCCCCCTGCTCCCCCCTCCGCAGGAAAAGCAGTTATTTATGGCTGTAAAAGAGCCCCCGTTTAGAGCAACGTCAGAGAACAAACACTGCTCTTGGAGCCTCCATAGCAGCGAAGAATCTGGCACTGGCTCAGCATCTGAGGTTGAGTGTCTGCTTGCAGCCATTAATTGCTGTATAAAGCCTTTGAAAGAAAGCCCTGGGTCTGGAGTCTCAGCCATAAAAGCCCATTTAGAGCCAGTGGGAAGCTGGTCTTCAAGTTCTCATTGACAGAAAGTCTAGTTTCCGAGCAGGAACTCCCAATTACTCACTGACTGGATGGACATCTGAGGGCCACCTGGGGGATCAATTAACTGTGAAAATCCCTCCTGGAACCCAGCACCATGGGCTGCCCAGATCTGATCCTGGAACTGCTGCCTGTGTGACCACAAGGGAGCCCAGAGAGAACTGGTGTGGGATTGAGGAGAACAGGAAGGTTTTCTTCTCCCCTCCTAAACTAAGCATGCTTGGCCCACTCCTTTATTTTATTTATTTATTTTTAAAAATAAAGTTATTTTATTTTTATTTATTTTTGGCTGCGTTGGGTCTTCGTTGCTGTGTGCAGGCTTTATCTAGTTGCGGTGAGCGGGGGCTACTCTTCGTTGCAGTGCATGGGCTTCTCATTGCGGTGGCTTCTCTTGTTGCAGAGCACGGGCTCTAGGTGCGCGGGCTTCAGTAGTTGTGGCTCGCAGGCTCTAGAGTGCAGGCTCAGTAGATGTGGCGCACGGGCTTAGTTGTTCCGCGGCATGTGGGATCTTTCTGGACCAGGACTTGAACCCGTGTTCCCTGCATTGGCAGGCACATTCTTAACCACTGTGCCACCAGGGAAGCCCTCACCCCCTTATTTTAAAAATGACTAATTAAATGCCCAAGTCCCGTTGCTTTGGCCCATGCCGGGGAAGTTATTTAGAAAGCAAACACCTATGCCCAAACACAAACCCTTCTCTGCTGCAGAAGATGACACCTACATGCTCTTCACATGAGAGCAACCGTGAGGGCTGGGGTTTTCGAGACAGTAGATCCCAGGAGGGCTGCCTGGCACACAATGCAGCCAGGAGTACAATGATTTGCAAAAGCAACACTCTCATTTGCCCGTTGTGACAACGGCCACTGAAATGGAAAGAACAGTGGACGCCGGAGTGGCTGTCCGCTCCGAGCTTGGGCATCTCTCTTTTCCACGGGACTATGAACTCTGACCATGCTTCTCCCTTCGTGACTGCATTTGTTACAGAGCCCTCACCACCTCACGGCCCAAACGGCTTAAGTAGGAAGTGGCTCCCACCAGTCGGGAAACTGATTTTGGAGTCTTTAAAAAGGAGCCAGCACTGATAGTTTGGAGCTCTTTTAATTGATCGGGTCACTGGGTGAACTTGTGACAGAGATACTGCTGTCCACAAACTCATCCACAGCTGTGTCTTCCTTTCCCATCCACCAGATCTGTTCAGCAATGTTCAATATACATGATCCAAGTGAAGGTTTACACTGAAAACATTCTTTAGAGTAAATATAAATGGCCAATAAGCATAAGAAACAAGGCTCTACCTCACTAGGGATCAAAGAAAGGCGAAAACTTAAACTCCACACCATCCAAAAGGTTTATACTGAAAAGATACAAAGATAAGTTCTCTTTGGTAGAGATGGTGACACCCAGTAGTGTATGATGTGGGGAAACGGGCTCCCTTGTCCACAACTAAGAGCAAAGATTGCTACCTTTCTGGAAGGCATTTTCTCAATATTTTCCTTCACAATGTCCAACATTCAATCAAAAATGACCAGGTGTGAAAAAATGACAAGATTGGACCAAGAGAAAAAAATTGGACAATAGAAGCTGAGCCACTGGAGATTCTGATATTGGTGTTGTCAGGCTCTTAAGAACTTTAAAATACTAGAGTCATATGTTCCAGAAATTAAGTGACAAGATGAATATTTTCACTAGCAACCTGGAAGCAATAAATGGACATTGTAGAACTTTAAAATACAGTAACTAAAATTAAGGCACTGATTTTAACTAAAATTAAGTTCAACTACAGATTATACAAGGTGAAGAAAATAAGTAATCATGAAGGCAGATTAGAAAAATATATCCAGACGGAAGCAAGAAGAGAAAAAAAATTAAACAGTTAATTAAGAATCCCCCTGCCAATGCAGGGGACACAGGCTCGAGCCCTGGTCCAGGGAGACCCCACATGCTGCGGAGCAACTAAGCCTGTTCACCACAACTACTGAGCCTGTGTTCTAGAGCCCATAAGCCACAACTACTGAGCCTGCATGCCACAGCTACTGAAGCCCAAGCGCCTAGAGCCCATGCTGCGCAATGAGAGAAGCCACCGCAATGAGAAGCCCGCGCACCGCAATGAAGAGTAGCCCTGACTCACCGCAACTAGAGAAAGCCCATGGGCAGCAACGAAGACCCAATGCAGCCAAGAATAAATAAATAAATAAATAAGTTTTAAAAAAATACAAAAAGAATGTAAAAGAAATGTATGTGATTAGAGTCCCAGAAGGAGAAAGAGAGAATGGGGGCAAAAAGTAATATTTGAAGAGATAATGGCTGAGAATTGTCCAAAAATGATGGAAGACAGAATGCCTCAGATTTAAGAAGAGTTATAAAGCCCAAGAGGTATCGATGAAAAAAAAAAACACATCCAGACAGAGCCTGGTAAAACTGCTGAAAACCAAAGAGAATATCTGAAAAGCAGCCACAGAAAAAATTAGAGGGCTTGGAATATGAGGCTTGGATTCACTGAATTTGGTGCCTGAGCTAGAAATGTGCGTTTTCCATCCAGCATAGGGCTGTCAGATAAGATACGGGACGCCTGGGTAAATTTGAATTTGAGATAAGCAACAAATATTTGTTTTGTATAAGTATGGAAACATGCATTATTTGGACCATACTTACACTAAAAAATTATTCATCATTCATCTGAAATTCAATCCAAAGCAAATTTAACTGGGTATCCTGTTCTGTTCTTGTTTTTTTCTTTCCCTAAATCTGGCGACCCTGTTCTTTGGGGATGCTAACGTCACCTCCTGTCAGTTCCCCCGGGGAAGAAAAAGCCCACCTGCCCTGGAGGCACCAGGAGGCCACTTGGACTTGACCTTTTTGTACTTCCCCTGTGCCGCTGCCTGATGGATGGCGACCCGAGATCTGAGGGCCCATGACAGCTCTCTCTGGAGGCTGTGGCCAGGGAGACCTGCTTCCCTTCCACGGCCACGGGTGGGAGGCTGCTGAGAAACCTCCCGTGAGACTGAATCAGACTCATCTCCTCCAAGAGATGGCGGCGGAGTCACTCAGCCCCCACTTCCTCTTTAAATGGAGGCCTCAGTGCACACCTAGCAGCTGTCACAAGTGCAGTTTGGGGTCTGTAAGTCCACAGAGCCACGTCTGGTTCCATGGAAGATGCGCTAAGCTGGACAAAATGGCAGCCCAAGCCCCTGCCTCCATGGTCGGGGCATCCACACCTGACCCAGCTCAACAACTGCAATGGAGGGTTCCCTAACCCTTCACAAACACTGTGGATTAAACACCAAGTAGGCCAGCTCAGTGTTATAAACAGCAACTCCCCAGAAAGTTCCGGGTCTCTGGTAAGGTTTCAAAGTTGTCTTTAAATAAATAAATAAGGAAACAAACAAACAAATAAATGGAGAAAGCTCACAGTTCTCACTGACTTGTGTTACTCATGAGAATTAACCTCGACTTTTAAATCACTGCTCTCAGTCTCGGTTTCCTCCTCTGCCCAGTGAGGATAATAGTACCTGCCTCATGGATTCGGGGCTGGGTTAAATGAGATAACACCTGTAAAGTGCTTCGTTCAAACTGACAAAAACAGCTACTCGATAAATGGTAGCTAATGTCATGCGGTGGACAGAGTAATGCCCACCCCGCCCAGATGTCCACACCCCCATCCCTGGAACCTGTATGTTATGTCACAGGGCAGACAGGATTTTGCAGGTGTGATTAAGGTGAAGGACCTTGAGATGGGGAGATTATCTTGAATTTTCCAGGGGGACCCAATGTAATCACACAAACCCTTAGAATCAAAGAAGCTTTTCCAATGTAAATTGGTGCAGCCATTATGGAAAACAGCATGGAGGGTCCTCAAAAAACTAAAAATAGCGTTGCCATATAATCCAGCAATCCCACTGCTGGGCAGATATCAGCAAAAACTATAATTAGAAAAGATCCAGGCACCCCAATGTTCATAGCAGCACTATTCACAGTAGCCAAGACATGGAAGCAACTTAAGTGTCTATCAACAGAGGAATGGATAAAGAAGATGGGGTACCTATATACAGTGGGATATTACTCAGCCATAAAAAAGAATGAAATAATGCCATTTGCAGTAACACGGATGGACCTAGAGATGATCATACTAAATACCATATGATATCACTTATATGTGGAATCTAAGATATGACACAAATGAACTTATTTACAAAACAGAAACAGACTCACAGACATAGAAAACAAACTTATGGTGACCAAAGGGGAAAGGTGTGGGGGAGGGATATATTAGGAGGTTGGGATTAACATGTACACACTACTGTGTATAAAATAGATAACCAACAAGGACCTATCATATAGCACAGGGAACTATGTTCAATATCCTGGAATAAACCATAACAGAAAAGAAAAATAAAGGAACTTTCCCAGTTGTAATCAGAGGAAGAAGTGGCTATGGGTGGGGGGTGCAGAGAAACACAGCACTGCTGGCTTTGAAGGTGGAGGAAGGGGCCATAAGCCAAGGACTGTGGACAGACTCTCAAAGCTGGAAGAGGCCAGGTAGTGGATTATACCCTAGAACCTCCAGAAAGGAATGCAGCCTGCCGAGACCTTGGTTTTAATGCATTGAGACCCATGTCAGACTTCTGATCTACAGAACTATAAGATAATAAATTTGTGCTGTCTTAAGCCACTATGTGTGTGGTAATTTGTTACACCATCAACAGGAAACTAATACGATCAAAATGATTGTTAATAGGATTGTGTCTCCTTTGAGATCAGAGCCACATATATGTCTTTTGGGTCTTCCAAGGACCATGGGCATCCGTAAATATTTGTCTGCCTGAAAAACAATAAGCTTCATAGCACAGTGGTCGGGGCTGCAGTGGTGCCAGGAAAACAGTGAAATAATCAGAGTGTTTATGAGAAGATCAATTTTAGAAATATTACAGGAAAGAACAGACTGATTGTCAATGGCAAAAGAATTTTCCAGTTAAATGCCCAACAACAGAGTACTTGATCAATTGTAATAATCCAGAAAATTGAATACCGTGCAATGGCAAAGGCATTGAAGAATATTTAATTAACATGGAATTTTCACCCTATTGAGTGAAGGAAACAAAATACATGACTGTACACTGAGAATAAGCTCTTTTTTCGTAAAAAAAAAAAAAAGTACCTGTATAATATGTACCTGGGAATAATCTCTGGAAGGATAAATATCAATGCAAGGTTCCCAGCGGCAGAGCCCTGGGGCCTTCAGGAATAGAGGTGTCTGGTTTCCAGCCACCGAATCTCCACAGTGTAAACCTTCCTTCATTCCACTGCTTAGCCAAGCCTGCTCTACAAGCAGGGACCCCCGTGGGTGAGGGAGGTCAGACAGAGGAGCTGGACTTCACGTCCTGGGCCTTGCAGGGCAGAGGGAAGGACAGGCCTGCAGGGTACAGGAGGGATCACAGGTCAGGGTCAGGAGATGGGGACCCCGTGAGAAAGCAGGTGCAGACACAGCATCCTGAGGAGAGTGTGGGGTGGGGGCACAGGTTATATGGGGAATCTCAAAGGACAGGGTGACCTCAGCTGACACTCAGGCTTCACAGAAGAATGCACTAGGTGCTTCAGGCATAACTCTATGCCCAGGGAGTCTGAGGGGCTCCTTCCAAAGCACGGTGTCAGAGGAGCTGACGGGTCCAGGGAGTCAAGAGGGAGCAGGTGGGGGTCTGGGGTGGCGGGGGGAGCAGATGGGGGGTCAAGGGGGTGGGGGGAGCTGGTGGGGGGGTTGTGAGGCAGTGGGGCATGAAGGCTCTCACATCATGGGCACCTCCTGAGTGGCATATAGTCCCATCAGGTGGGCGTGCAGCCTGCACGGGAGGATGGGGATGAGGGCAGGTGTGGACAAGTGATTGGGTTGAATCAGCGTATACAAGTCATTTGTGAAAGGCCTTGAGTTCCCTGCTGAGATACTTGGACTTTGTCCTGAACTTTCCGGCCAAAGGGTGGGAGTGTGATCTGATCAGTGCTCAAAAACCAAACCAAACCAGACGCCTCTGGCAGCGAGCGGAGGACTCCATGGCCGGGTTTATGTCAGCAGCCCGTGAGGCAACGTGTCAATTTTCTCCCAGGTCCTCACTTCCCCAGCTTTGGAAACCACAAGGAGTGGAAACTGAAATAACTAAAATGCCTATGGGTTTAAATTATTGGATTTTGCATGCCATTTGCAATTCTTCTCCTCCTAGGAAGTATTTACACTTGAAAGAGGAACTTCAGTCTTATGTCACAGCAGCTGGTCCTACAAGAGGTTGTCAAGAACTAGTGAACTAGCAAGTGTGTTGACTGGACAAGCCCAGCTTTTACTGTGAGGAAGCAGCAGGAATTTCCAGGACGAGCAATGAGGGCAGAGTGCCTCCATTCCAGGAAGGGCCGGGGAGCTGGGGCTTGGCCAAGGAGGAAACCTGATTTTGGATCATGAAGAGCCCCCCACTAATACTTGAAATGGGAGCATGTTCTTAACTGGATTGGGTTACCCATGAACATTACAAGTGTAAGGATGCTGCGGAGGGTTGACAAATGCTCATACCTGGAAAGAACAAGACAGACGCTCGCAGCTCAGCTGTGGAGGGAAGCATGTCCTGTGCACAGAAGCAGGCTGAGAGACGTGTGGCTGAAGCCCACTGGCGCTCCCCTCACTCATCTTGAAGTCTCTCGGGTTCCCTGGGTAGATGGGTCACTCTGCCGGTGTGTTGTTCTGTTAGGGAACCTTGACCAAAACCGCCCGCCTTGGCCAGGCACGATGATGATAACCGCTTGCCTGAGTTGTCTCACAACAGTTAGTCCTGATAAAGGACACAGTGCTGCCACCGAAAACTAACGGGGAGAATTCGGGAGGGGCCGAAAGGAGGAGAGAAGAGACGCCAGCCCATAATATGTCCTGAAAACCTCCCAGAGTCCTTTGCGCTGGAATCTGTCTTGGTTGAGTGATGCGCGCACCACCAGGAAGGACCCTGAGTCACCAAATATGGGCCACGCAAGATGATTGGCCAGAGACAACCAGAAACTAACCCCGTCTCCATAAACCCTGAGACTGCGAGCCACGTGTACAGCAGTTCTCCTGGGTTCCCTTACCTTCCTGCTCTCCGCCCGGGCACCCCTTCCCAATAAAGTCTCCTGCTTTGTCAACACGTGTGTCTCCTTGGACAATCATTTCGAAGTGTTAGACAAGAACTCACTCTTGGGCCCTGGAAGGGTTCCCCCTTCCTGCTACAGTTCTGTGAAAGGGCTTTGCTGCTCCTCGACGTACAGAAGGTCCATTCACACACCCCAATGCAGCCACCTGGGTTCTCTGTGGATGTCTCTTTCAGATGCAGCATCTTCTCCCTGGCTCTGCTACAGGCTCAGGACCAGAAGCCAGGTCCTCAACTACACAGAGAAAGCATTAGTTCTAGCAGGTGGAGGGGGTCCTTTCAGACTTGAAGCAACAAAGTCCAGGCTGGGCAGACTCTCTTTTCCCAGCTGCCTATTAAAGAGCTGTAGCAACTTTCATTGAGGAACCAGCAGTCAGATGTCTTCAGCTTTAAAAATATTCATCCTCCCTGAATGTTGCCATGGCACAAGAAAGAAGAAAGAATAAAACCGTAATTCAAGAAGATATGTGCACCCCAATGTTCATAGAAGCACTATTTACAATAGCCAAGATGTGGAAGCAATCTAAATGTCCACTGACAGATGAATGGATAAAGATGTGGCCCATATATACACAAGGGAATATTAGCCATAAAAAGAGAATGAAATAATGCCATTTGCAGCAACATGGATGGACCTAGAGATTATCATACTAAGTGAAGTAAGTCAGACAGAGAAAGACAAATATCATATGATATCGCTTATATGTGGAATCTAAAAGAAAAAAAGACATAAATGAGCTTATTTCCAAGACAGAAACAGACTCACAGTCATAGAAAAGAAACTTATAGTGACCACAGGGGATAGTGGGGGGGGGCGGGGGGGAATTAGGAGGCTGGGATTAACATATACACACTACTCTGTATAAAACAGATAACCAACAAGGTCCTACTGTAGAGCACAGGGAACCATACTCAGTATTTTGGATAACCTATAAGGGAAAAGAATATAAAAGATATATATAGATATGTCTGAATCTCCGTGCTGTATACCTGAAACTTACACAATATTGTAAATCAACTATACTTCAATAAAAAAAAAATTCATCCTCCCTGAATGTTGCCATGGCACAAGAAGCCAACTTTTCCAGGATTATACTCGTGACCATCAAGGATAAATACGCTCTCTCGTGGGCACATGAGGGATGCTGCAAACACAGATTCTTTCATCCTAGTGGAGCCCCATGAGTTAGGCAGGAAATGGTTAGGGTTTACTTCAGGTGCACTGCAGTTTTTATTTATTCACTGCAACTCTTCAGAAAGAGCTGTCTGGTCTGATTCAGCCAACCAACCAGCTATTTTTGAAAACCACGTAACAAGTGATGGCGATGTGTCACTTGTTTCCGTGGGCACACCAACAGGTGGGAGCAGATGAGGGCACCCCTGTCAGCCTCTATGGAAATATTCCCTGGAGTGTTTGAACTTCAGCTAAGACCCCAAAGCCGAGGACAACAGCAAAGAAGCACCTGCCACATTGTCAGAAGAGCACCAGCAGCGCCCAGAAATCCATTCTGGGCTTTGCTAAGAAGTCTAAACCGGTTCTGAGGCCCTTACCCCAGTGGCCCCTGACAACCCACTGTAGAAACTCGAGACGGATGGGGTCAAGTGGGAGTTCTGTAGAATCAGTGGGGTCACTGCCCAGCGGGGAGCACTCAAACCAGGTGAAGTGGGGCCCAGAGACCCCTTTAGAGATGGGGCGCCCCCCAGAAGGGATACTGGGCATCAAATTTGCACTTGTCTGCAGTTTGCTCCTTTTCATTTCTGGATAGTGTACCCTTGCATGGATGTACCTTTGTTTATCCATTCTCTGTGGAAGGACATTTTGTTTCTATTTTGGGGTGATTATGAATAATGGGGCTATAAATGTTCATATACAGATCTTCGTGTGGACATATGTTTTCATTTTTCTTAGGCAAGTATCTAGGAGTGGAAGAGCTGAGTCATATGGTAAGTGTGTGTTTAACATTGTGAGAAGCTGGCAAAATTTTCCAAAGTGCTTGTAACGTTTTGCATCCTCGCTGGAAGTGTACGAGAGTCCCACTTCCTCCACATTCTTACCAGGACTTAGTATTGGAAGTCTTCTGAATTTCATCCAATCTATTACGTGTGCAGAGGTATCTTGGGGGGGTTTAATTTTATTTCCCTAACGACTGGTGCTATTGAGAGTCTTTTCATGTGCTCATTTGCTGTCTATATATCTTTGGTGAAGTGTCTATTCAAATATTTTGCCAATTTTTAATTATTTTTAATCTTCTTATCAGTTAAAAGAAGAGCACATTCTTTATGTAATCTGAATAACACAAGTGCTTTGTCAGATATGTACTTTGCAAGTATTTTCTTCCAGACTATGGCTTGTCTTTCCATTTTTTAAACGGTCTTTTGAAGAATGAAAGTTTTAAAACTTTGATGAAGTCCCATTTATCAATTTTTTTTCTTTTATACTGGGTGCTTTTTGTGTTGTAACTTGTAAATCTTTGCCTAACACAAGTGCACATAGATGTTCTCCTATCTTTTCTTCTCAAAGTTGCACAGTGTTAGCTCTTACATTTAGGACTATGATCCACTTCAAGTTAATGCTATAATGTGGCATGAGGTAAGGGCTGAGGGTCATTCCACACGGAGATCCAAGTGTTACAGCACCGCTTGTTGAAAAGAACAAAGAGAGTTTTTTTTACTGAAGTATAAAATACTTGCAGAAACATGTATGTCCGTGTACAGCTCAAGGAGGTTTTGCAAACTGAGCACCTCCGTGTTATCAGCCCCAGATTAGGAAACAGACCCTTTCCTGCCATTCAGATACTCATACTCCCCGTCTGCCCCACCCCATCCTTGATAACCATTACCTGGACTTCTAACAGCTGAGAGGAGTTTTGCCTGCTTTTAAACTTTCTGTAAATGGAATCATATAGTGTGTCTTCTTTCAACTCTGTTCTTTCACTCAACATTATATTTGTAAGAGTTGTACGTTGCATTTCCATGTAGACCACTGCTCCTCACTGCTGCACCACGATTCACTGATTTGTTCAGTTGTTAATACGTATGTGTGCCATGTCCAGTTTGGGGCTGTACCTGTCTTTTCGTGATCATTGGGTGCTTTCCTGGGAGTGGTACTGCTGGAGCATCAGGTGTGTGTATCTTCAATGTCAGTGGACACACCAAGGACCTTTTCAAAACGCTCACACCCCTTCCCCCTCCCCCAGCAGCATGTGGGAGTCCCGGTTGCCCTGCAGCCTAGCCAGCACTTGGTATTGTCCATGACTTCCCCTTCCGCCACACGAGTGAGTGTGCGGCCATATCTCTGATGACCAACAAGATCGACCCCTTTCTGTCTGTTTATGAAACTTATGAAAGAGGATATTTTGATTTGTTCTTTTGAGACGTGCCTATTCAAGTCTTTTGTCCATTTTCATGTTATCTTTCTCTTGTTGGCATGTAGGAGTTCTGTGTATATTCTTTGCGCATGGCCTTTGTCAGACTTACACATTGTCGATAAGTGTTTTTGACATGGAACTCTATGTGCTGCCTTTTGACGAATTTTTCTTTAACTTTTATTTTTCCTTTTTTTTTTTTTTTTGCCTCTCCATGCAGCTTGCGGGATCTTGGTTCCCTGACTAGGGATTGAACCTGGGCCCTGGGCAGTGAAAGCACAGAGTTGTAACCACTAGACTGCCAGGGAATTCCCTGAAGAATTTTTCTGAAGGTGCTACTTCAGGTGGATGTCAAGGCTCTTGGGGACTAACAACATCAGAGAGCCATTCCCGCTCCAAGGACAGAGGTCAAGGGGACAGTGTCGCCTGGTGCTGGGAGGCGGGGCGGCCCAGCTCTCACCCTCCTGTCTCCGGCCAGGGCCTCCATGGGCGGAACCCGGAGATCAGTGAGCAAGGAAGCCCTGGAGGCACAGTCCAGAGGGTTCAGGCTCTGGGGGCACAGAGAAAGAGAAGGGGGGGGGGCAAGGAGATGAAGATGCTGGGGGGCGGGGAGACGGGGTGCAGCGGAGATGAACAAGAAAGGAAGGATGTGTTGCGAGAGATTATGCAAAGAATGTATCTCCCAGGTTAAGAAACTCTGTAGTCTGCATGGCCCCAGGGGGTCTCCAAAGAATCCACAAAATGTGGACCTTGAGAGGGGCAGCATTTGGAGGATTGCCAAGTGAGGGCGACAGCCACAGGACTACTTAAGTTAAAAAGAAAAAAGATGTTCTGCTCCCTGCCTCTAATCTCCCACGCCCTCGCCCCAGAGAGAAAGGGAAGAGTGAGAGAACCAGGAAAAGGAAAGGGGCGCGAAGCCCCTCCTCCATCACTGGCTCAGCCACAGGGCCTGCCTGCAAGTTTGGCTTGGATGTAAGAGTGGATGTGAGATTCGAATTTCGATTGAGACTGGATTGGACTCCTTAATGCCTGGAAGTGAGTCATCTTTATAGAAATGGGGCTTGTTCTTGTAGTTAAAACTGCCCCATGTGCTAAGGGGAGCTGGCTTGCTGAGATGTTGTCAAGGGGCAGAGAAGGAGATGTGGAAGAACTTATTTGAAGCCCAGGGTTGGAGGAAGATCAAGCCATTTCCTGTTTGTTCCTCACTTGTTCAGACTGTTCAACAAACCAGTTGGAAATAACTCAAATCTCTCTCTCTTTTTCAGTAGACACGGGGCTACATGCTTTTAATGCAATGTCTTGTAACACTCACAACCACTCTATGGGTCAGGACTGTTATTATCCCTGCTTTACAGATGTGGAAACTGAGGCACAGAGAGGTTAGGTAACTTGTCAGAGGCCACATTAGCCTGGTTTCAAGTTCAGCAAATCTGATTCCATAGTCGGAGCAAGATTCTTTTTTTTTTTTTATAAGACTTTTTTTTTTTTTTTGAGTGGTTTCAAGTTCACACTAATTAAGAAGGTATAGAGGGCTCCCCTGGTGGTGCAGTGGTTAGGAATCCGCCTGCCGGTGCAGGGGACGTAGGTTCGATCCCCGGCCCAGGAAGATCCCACATGCCGTGGAGCAGCTGGGCCTGTGTGCCACAACTGCTGAGCCTGTGCTCTAGAGTCTGTGCTCTGCAACAAGAGAGGCCACGACAATGAGAGGCCCGTGCACTGCAACAAGGAGTAGCCCCCGCTTGCCTCAACTAGAGAGAGCCCATGAGCAGCAGCAAAGACCCAACATAGCCAAAAATTTAAAAAAACAAAAACAAATAGATAAACAAATTAAAAAAGAAAGGTATAGAGATTTCCAAGTTCCCCTGCCCCCTCCCACCCCCCACATATAGCCTACCTCACTATCAACATCCCCCCAGCAGATTGGAACATTCGTTACAACTGAGGGACCTACACTGACACATCATTATCACCCAAGGTCCAACAGGGTTCACTCTTGGTGTACATTCTATGGATTTGGACAAATGTATAATGACAGGTATCTGCTGTCATAGATTCACACAGAGTATTTTAACTGCCCTAAAAGCTCTCTGTGCTCCACCTGTTCATCCCTCTCTCCCCTTAACCCCTGGCAACCACTGATCTTTTTACTTTCTCCATAGTTTTGCCTTTTCCAAAATGTCACACAGTTGGAATCACACAGTATGTAGCCTTTGCAGATTGGATTTTTTTTTCACTTAATCACATGCTTTTAAGATTCCTCCATGTCTTTTCATGGCTTGACAGCTCATTTCTTTTTAGCACTGAGTAATACTCCATTGTTTGGTTTTTTCCACAGTTTATTTAGCCATCCACCTATTAAAGGACTTCTTGGTTGCTTCCAAGTTTGGGCAATTATGAATGAAGCTGCTATAAATGTCTGTGTGAGGGTTTTTGTATAGACATAAATTTTCAACTCTTTGGTTAATTAAATACCAAAGAGCATGATTGCTGGATTATAGTAAGAGTATGTTTAGTTTTGTAAGAAACCACCAAACTGTCTTCCGAAGTGGCTGCACCATTTTGCATTCCCACCAGCAACAGAGGAGAGTTCCTGTTGCACCACATCCTCGCCAGCATTTGGTGGTGTCAGTGTTCTGGAGTTTAGCCATTCTAATAGGTGCATAGTGATATCTCATTGTTGTTTTAATTTGCATTTCCCTGATGACGTATGATGTGGAGCCTCTTTTCATATACTTCTTTGCCATCTGTATGTCTTTTTTGGTGAGGTTTTAAGGCCTTTGGCCCAGTTTTTAATTGGGTTGTTTCTTTTCTTATTGTTGAGTTTGAAGAGTTATTTGAGTTTCTTATTGTTAAGTTTGAAGAGTTCATTTATCAGATGTTTCTTTTGCAAATATTTTCTTCCAGTCCATGGCTTGTGTCCTCACTCTGTTGACATTGTCTTTCACAGAGCAGAAGTCTTTAATTTCAGTGAAGTCCAGCTTATCAATTATTTTGTTCATTGATCATGTCTTTGGTGCTGTATCTAAAAAGTCATCACCATACTAAGTCATCACATCATACTAAGTTTTCTCCTATGTTATCTTCCAGGAGTTTTATAGTTTTATGTTTTACCTTTAGGTTTATGATCCATTTTGAGTTAATCTTTGTGAAGGGTATAAAATATGGGTCTGGATTCATTTTTCACATGTGGATGTACAGTTGTTCCAGGACCATTTGTTGAAAAGACTACCTTTGCTCCATTGCATTGTCTTTGTTTTTTGTCAAAGATCAGTTGACTATATTTATGTGGGTATATTTCTGGACTCTCTGTTCTATAGCACTGACATAATTGTTCTTTCACTGATACCATGCTATCTTGATTACTTTAGCTTTATATTAAGCCTTAAAGTTGGGTGTGTCAGTCCTCCAACTTTGTTCTTCTTCTTCAATATTGTGTTGGCTATTCTGTCCTTTTGCCTCTCCATTTAAACTTTAGAATCAGCTTGTAAATATTTAAAAAATAACTTGCTGGGATTCTGATTAGGATTATATTGAATCTATAGATCAAACTGGAAGAACTGACATCTTGACAATATTGAGTCTTCCTATCCATGAACATGGAACATCTCTCCATTTATTTAACTCTTTGATTTCCTTCATCAGCATTTTGTAGTCTTCTTCATACAGATTTTGTATGTATTTTGTTAGATTTATAACTAAGGATTTTATTTTTAAATGGTATTGTGTTTTTAATTTCAAATTCCACTTGTTCACTGATGGTATGTAGAAAAGTGAATAACTTTTGTATATTAACTTTGTACCCTGCAATGTTGTGGTAATCATTTATTAGTTCCTGGAGTTTTTTAGTTAATGCTTTGTATTTTTCTACATAGATGATCACGTCATCTGCAAACAAAGGTTGTTTTATTTCTTCCTTCTCAATCTGTATTACTTAAAAATTTTTTTTTCTTGTATTATTGCATTAGCTTGGACTTTCAGTACAATGTTAAAAAGGGGTGGTGAGAAGGAATATCCTTGCCTTGTTCCTGATCTTTGCAGGACAGTTTTGAGATTCTCACCATTAAATACGATGTTAGCTGTAGGGTTTTTTTTTTGTAGATATTCTTTATCAGGTTGAGGAGGTTCCCCCCTATTCCTAGTTTGCTGAGGGTTTTATCATTAACGGGTGCTGGATTTTGTCAGATGTTTTTCTACATCTATTGATATGACCATGTGACTTTTCTTTTATAGTCTGTTGATGTGGTGGATTATATTAATTAATTTTAAAATGTTGAGGCTTCCATATCTGGGATAAATCCCACTTGGTTGTGGTATATTTCTTTTTGAACATTGTTGGATTCAATTTGCTAATATTTTGTTGAGAATTTTTGCATCTATGTTCATGAAAGTTATTGGTCTATAGTTTTCTTTTCTGGCAAAGTTTTTGTCTGTTTTTAGTATTAGGGAAATACTGGCCTCAGAAAACAAGTTAGAAAGTATTTCCTCTGCTTCTATCCTCTGAAAGAGATTGTAGAGAATTGGTATAAATTCTTCCTTAAATGTTCGGTAGAATTCACCAGTGAGCCCATCTGGGCCTAGTGCTTTCTGTTTGGAAGGTTATTAACTATTGATTCAATTTCCTTAATAGATATAGGTCTATTCAGACTACCTATTTCTTCTTGAGTGAGTTTTGATAGATTGTTTCCTTTAAGGAATTGGTCCATTTCATCTAGGTTCTCAAATTTGTGGGCATAGAGTTGTTCATAGTACTCCTTTTTAAAATCTTTTAATGTCCATAAGATCTGTAGTGGTGTTCCTTCTTTCATTTCTGATATTAGTACTTTGTGTCCTATCTCTTTTTTTCTTGGTTAGCCTGGCTAGAGGCTTATCAATTTTATTGATCTTTTCAAAGAACTAGCTTTTGGTTTCATTGATTTTCTCTATTGATTTCCTGTTTTCAACTTCACTGATTTCTGCTCTAATTATTACTTTCCTTCTGCTCATTTTCAATTTAATTTGCTCATTTTCTAGTTTCCTAAGGCAAAAGCTTATTGATTTTAGATACATTCAATGCTGTAAAATTTCCTCTAAGCGCTGATTTCGTTGCATCCCACAAATTTTGATGAGTTGTGTTTTTATTTTCATTTCATTCAAACTACTTTTAAATTTCTCTTGAGATTTCTTCCTTGACCCACATGTTATTTAGAAATGTGTTGTTTAATCTCCATGTGTTTTGGGATTTTCCAGGTTACTTTCTGTTATTGATTTCTTGTTTAATTCCACTGTGGTCTGAGACTAGACACTGCTTTATCCCTATTTTTTTCACATTTGTTAAAGGGTGTTTTATGCCCCAGAATGTGGTATGGCTTGGTGAATATTACATGTGAGTTTGAGAAAAATATGTATTCTACTGTTACTGGAAGAAGTGTCTAGAGATGTTAGTTAAATCCAGTTGATTGATGGTGTTATTAAGGTCAACTATGCTCTTACTGATTTTCTGAAAGATTTGTCCATTTATTATAGAGGGGTGTCAAAAGCTCCATCTATGATAGTGGAGTCAACTATTTCTTCTTGCAGTTCTATTAGTTTTTGTCTTGTGTAGTTTGACACTCTGTTGTTAGGTACGTGCATACTAAGAATTGTTATGTCTTCTTGGAGAATTCTCTTTATCATTATGTAATGTTCTTCTTTATCCGTGATAACTTTCCTTGCTCTGCCTGAAATTAATATAGCTACACCCACTTTTTTTTTGATTAGTGTTAACATAATATATTTTTACCTCTATCCTTTTAGTTTTAATCTATATGTATCTTTATATTTAAAGCGGGTTTCTTGTAGACAACAAATAATTGGGTCTTGTGTTTTAATCCACTCTAACAAATTCTTTTAATTGGTGCATTTAAGCTATTGACATTGAAAGTGATTATTGGTATGGTTAGATTAATATCTACCATTTGCTACTATTTTCTGTTTGTTGCCCTTGTTCGTTGTGTCTATTTTTGTCTTCCACTCTTTCTGCCTTTGTTGTTTTTAGTGAGCATTTTATAATTCCATTTTCTCTACTTTGTTAGTATATCAGTTAGACTTCTTTTTATGCTTTTTATTAGTGGTTGCCCTAGAGTTTGTCATATACATTTACAACTAATCTAATTCATTTCAAATAACACTATACCTCTTCACAGGTAGTGTGAGTACATTATAATTTTTGCTTCTCTATGGATATGATGTTTCTTCCCCTCTGGCTTCTATCAGGATTTTTTTTTTTTTAATCTTTGATTTTCTGTATTTTGAAAATAATATGCCAAGATATAGTTTTGTTTTTGTTTTGTTTTGCAGGGTAGGACTGATGTTTTGTTTTGAGGGTGTTTTTGTGTGTGGTGTAGGGTGTTTTTTGTTTTTTGGTGTTTTTGTTTTGTTTTGTTTTTTGCGTTTATCCTGCTTAGTGTTCTCTGAGCTTCCTGGATCTGTGGTTTGGTGTCTGACATTAACTTGGGGAATTTCTCCATCGTGATGGTTTCAAACATTTCTTTTCTTCTTTTCTCCCTTTCTTCTCTTTCTGGTGTTCCCATTCTGCATATGTTACACCTTTTGTACTTGTCCCACTGTTTTGGATATTCTGTTTTCCTTTTCTTCAATCTTTGTTCTCTTTGTTTTTTGGTTTTTGAGAATTCTGTTGATATATCCCCTAGCTCAGAGATTTGTTCCCAGCTGTGTCTAGTCTACTAACAAGCCAATCAAAGACATTCTTCTTTTCTGTTACAGTATTCTTGATCTCTAGCATTTCTTTTTAGTTTTTCTTGGGATTTCCATCTCTCTGCTTACATTGTCTATCTTTTCTGCAAGCTGCCTACTTTATCTCTTACAGCCCTTAGCACCTTAATCATAGTTACTTTAAATTCTCAAGCTACTAATTCCAACATCCCTGCTATGTTTCATTCTGAAGCTTGCTCTGTCACTTCAAATTGTGGGTTTTGTTTGTTTGGGGTTTTTCGTTTGTTTTGTTGTTTTATTTTACTTTTTGATATGCCTTGTAATTTTTTTAACAGTTTTATTGGAGTATAATTGCTTTACAATGGTGTGTTAGTTTCTGCTTTATAACAAAGTGAATCAGCTATACATATACATATATCCACATATCTCCTCCCTCTTGCATCTCCCTCCCACCCTCCCTATCCCACCCCTCTAGGTGGTCACAAAGCACCAAGCTGATCTCCCTGTGCTATGCAGCTGCTTCCCACTAGCTAGCTATTTTAATTTGGTACTATATATAAGTACATGCCACTCTCTCACTTTGTTCCAGCTTGCCCTTCCCCCTCCCCACGTCCTCAAGTCCATTCTCTATGTCTGCGCCTTTATTCCTGTCCTGCCCCTACGTTCTTCAAAACTTTTTTTTTTTTCCTTAGAGTCCATATATATGTGTTAGCATATGGTATTTGTTTTTCTCTTTCTGACTTCACTCTGTATGACAGACTCTAGGTCCTTCCACCTCAATACAAATAACTCAATTTTGTTTCTTTTTAGGACTGAGTAATACTCCATTGTGTATATGTGCCACATCTTTATCCATTCATCTGTCGATGGACACTTAGGTTGCTTCCATGTCCTGGCTATTGTAAATAGAGCTGTAGTGAACATTGTGGTACATGACTCTTTTTGAATTATGGTTTTCTCAGGGTATATGCCCAGTAATGGGAATGCTGGGTCATACGGTAGTTCTGTTTTTAGTTTTTTAAGGAACCTCCATGCTGGTCTCCATAATGGCTGTATCAATTTACATTCCCACCAACAGTGCAGGAGGGTCCCCTTTTCTCCACACCCTCTCCAGCATTTATTTTTTGTAGATTTTTTGATGATGGCCATTATGACTGGTGTGAGGTGATATCTCACTGTAGTTTTGATTTGCATTTCTCTAATGATTAGTGATGTTGAGCATCCTTTCATGTGTTTGTTGGCAATCTGTATATCTTCTTTGGAGAAATGTCTATTTAGGTCTTCTGCCCATTTTTGGATTCGGTTGTTTTTTTGATATTGAGCTGCATGAGCTGCTTGTAAATTTTGCAGATTAATCCTTTGTCAGTTGCTTCATTTGCAAATATTTTCTCCCATTCTGAGGGTTGTCTTTTGGTCTTGTTTATGGTTTCCTTTGCCGTACAAAAGCTTTTAAGTTTCATTAGGTCCCATTTGTTTATTTTTGTTTTTATTTCCATTTCTCTAGGAGGTATGTCAAAAAGGGTCTTGCTTTATTTATGATTTATGTCATAGAGTGTTCTGCCTATGTTTTCCTCTAAGAGTTTTATAGTGTCTGGCCTTACCTTTAACCCATTTTGAGTTTATTTTTGTGTATGGTGTATGGAGTGTTCAAATTTCATTCTTTTACATGTAGCTGTCCAGTTTTCCCAGCACCACGTACTGAAGAGGCTGTCTTCTCTCCATTGTATATTCTTGCCTCCTTTATGAAAAATAAGGTGACTATATGTGCATGGATTTCTCTCTGGGCTTTCTATCCTGTTCCATTGATCTATATTTCTGTTTTGGTGCCAATACCATACTGTCTTGATTACTGTAGCTTTGTAGTATAGTCTGAAGTGCAGGAGCCTGATTCCTCCAGCTCCGTTTTTCTTTCTCAAGATTGCTTTGGCTATTCTGGGTCTTTTGTGTTTCCATACAAATTGTAAAATTTTTTGTTCTACTTCTGTGAAAAATGCCATTGGTAGTTTGATAGGGATTGCACTGAATCTGTAGATTGCTTTGGGTAGTAGAGTCACTTTCACAATGTTGATTCTTCCAATCCAAGAACATGATATATCTCTCCATCTGTTTGTAACATCTTTAATTCCTTTCATCACTGTCTTATAGTTTTCTGCATACAGGTCTTTTGTCTCCTTAGGTAGGTTTATTCCTAGGTATTTTATTCTTTTTGTTGCAGTGGTAAATGGGAGTGTTTCCTTAATTTCTCTTTCAGATTTTTCATCATTAGTGTATAGGAATGCAAGAGATTTCTGTGCATTAATTTTGTATCCTGCTACTTTACCAAATTCATTGATTAACTCTAGTAGTTTTCTGGTAGCATCTTTAGGATTCTCTATGTATAGTATCATGTCACCTGCAAACAGTGACAGCTTTACTTCTTCTTTTCTGATTTGGATTCCTTTTATTTCTTTTTCTTCTCTGATTGCGGTGGCTAAAACTTCCAAAACTATGTTGAATAAGAGTGGTGACAGCGGACAACCTTGTCTTGTTTCTGATCTTAGAGGAAATGGTTTCAGTTTTTCACCATTGAGAATGATGTTGGCTGTGGGTTTGTCATATATAGCCTTTATTATGTTGAGGTAAGTTCCCTCTATGCCTACTTTCTGGAGGGTTTTTATCATAAATCGGTGTTGAATTTTGTCAAAAGCCTTTTCTGCATCTATTGAGATGATCATATGGTTTTTCTCCTTTACTTTGTTAACATGGTGTATCACATTGATTGATTTGTGTATATTGAAGAATCCTTGCATTCCTGGGATAAACCCCACTTGATCATGGTGTATGATCCTTTTAATATGCTAGTATTTTTGTTTGCTAGTATTTTGTTGAGGATTTTTGCATGTATATTAATCAGTGATACTGCCCTGTAGTTTTCATTTTTTGTGACATCTTTGTCTGGTTTTGGTATCAGGGTGATGGTAGCCTCATAGAATGAGTTTGGGAGTATTTCTCCCTCTGCTGTATTTTGGAAGAGTTTGAGAAGGACAGGTGTTAGCTGTTCTCTAAATGTTTGACAGAATTCGCCTGTGAAGCCATCTGGTCTTGGGCTTTTGTTTGTTGGAAGATTTTTAATCACAGTCTCAATTTCAGTGCTTGTGATTTGTCTGTTTATATTTTCTATTTCTTCCTGGTTCAGTCTCGGTAGGTTTGCTTTTCTAAAGATTTGTCCATTTCTTCCAGGTTGTGCATTTTACTGGCATATAGTTGTTTGTAGTAATCTCTCATGATCCTTTGTATTTCTGCAGTGTCATTCGTTACTTCTCTTTTTCCATGTCTAATTTTATTGATTTGAGTCTTCTCCCTTTTTTTCTTGATGAATCTGGCTAATGGTTTATCAATTTTGTTTATCTTCTCAAAGAACCAGCTTTCAGTTTTATTGATCTTTCTATTGTTTCCATAATTTCTTTTTCATTTATTTCTTATCTGATCTTTAAGATTTCTTTCCTTCTGCTAACTTCGGGGTTTTTTTTGTTCTTCTTTCTCTAATTGCTTTAGGTGTAAGGTTAGGTTGTTTATTTGAGATGTGTCTTGTTTCTTGAGGTAGGATTGTATTGCTATAAAATTCCCTCTTAGAACTGCTTTTGCTGCATCCATGGGTTTTGGGTTGTCGTGTTTTCATTGTCATTTGTTTTAGGTATTTTTTGACTTCCTCTTTGATTTCTTCAGTGATGTCTTTGTTATTTAGTAGTGTATTGTTTAGCCTCCATGTGTTTGTACTTCTTACAGATTTTTTCCCTGAAATTGATATCTAGTCTCATAGCATTGTTGTTGGAAAAGATACTTGATATGATTTCAATTTTCTTAAATTTACCAAGGCTTGATTTGTGACCCAAGATATGATCTACTCTGGAGAACTTTCCATGTGCGCTTGAGAAGAAAGTGTTATTCTTCTGCTTTCAGGGGGAATGTCCTGTAAACATCAATTAAGTCTATCTGGTCTATTGTGTCATTTAAAGCTTGTGTTTCCTTATTTATTTTCTGTTTGGATGATCTGTCTATTGGTGTAAGTGGGGTGTTAAAGTCCCCCACTATTATTGTGTTACTGTCGATTTCCCCTTTTATGGTTGTTAGCATTTGCCTTATGTATTGAGGTGCTCCCATTTTGGGTGCATAAATATTTATAATTGTTATGTTTTCTTCTTGGCTTGATCCCTTGATCATTATGTAGTGTCCTTCCTTATCTCTTCTCACAGTCTTTATTATAAAGTCTATTTTATCTTATATGAGCATTGCTACTCCAGCATTCTTGTGATTTCCATTTGCATGGAATATCTTTTTCCATCCCCTCACTTTCAGTCTGTATGTGTCCCTACATCTGAAGTGGGTCTCTTGTAGACAGCATATATATGGATCTAATTGGTTTTGGATCCATTCAGCCAGTCTGTGTCTTTTAGTTGGAGCTTTTAATCCATTTACATTCAAGGTGATTATCGACATGTATGTTCCTATTACCATTATCTTAATTGTTTTGAGTTTGTTGTAGGTCTTTTCCTTCTCTTGTGTTTCCTGCCTACAGAAGTTCCTTTAGCATTTGTTGGAAAGCTGGTTTGGTGTGCTGAATTCTCTTAGCTTTCGCTTGTCTGTAAAGGTTTTAATTTCTCCATCAAATCTGAATGAGAGCCTTGCTGGGTAGAGTAATCTTGGTTGTATAGGTTTTTCCCTTTTATTACTTTAAATATGTCCTGCCACTCCCTTCTGGCTTGCAGAGTTCCTGCTAAAAGATCAGTTGTTAACCTTATGGGGATTCCCTTGTATGTTATTTGTTGTTTTGCCCTTGCTGCTTTTAATATTTTTTCTTTGTATTTAATTTTTGGTAGTTTGATTAATGTGTGTCTTGGTGTGTTTCTCCTTGGATTTATCCTGTATGGGACTCTCTGTGCTTCCTGTACTTGATTGACTATTTTCTTTCCCATATTAGGGAAGTTTTTAACTATAATCTCTTCAAATATTTTCTCAGTCCCTTTCTTTTTGTCTTCTTCTTCTGGGACCCCTATAATTCGAATGTTGGTGCGTTTAATGTTGTCCCAGAGGTCTCTAAGACTGTCCTCGATTGTTTTTATTCTTTTTTCTTTATTCTGCTCTGTGGTAGTTATTTCCACTATTTTATCTTCCAGGTAACTTATCCGTTCTTCTGCCTCAGTTATTCTGCTATTGATTCCTTCTAGAGAATTTTAAATTTCATCTATTGTGTTGTTCATCATTGTTTCTTTGCTCTTTAGTTATTCTAGGTCCTTGTTAAACATTTCTTGTATTTTCTCTATTCTATTTCCAAGATTTTGGATCAGCTTTACTATCATTACTCTGAATTCTTTTTTAGGTAGACTGCCTATTTTCTCTTCATTTGTTTGTTCTGGTGGGTTTTTACCTTGCTCCTTTATCTGCTGTGTGTTTCTCTGTCTTCTCATTTTGCTTAACTTAGTGTGTTTGGGGTCTCCTTTTCACAGGCTGCTGGTTCATAGTTCCCATTGTTTTTGGTGTCTGCCCCCAGTGGCTAAGGTTGGTTCAGTGGGTTGTGTAGGCTTCCTGGTGGAGGGGACTAGTGCCTGTGTTCTGGTGGATGAGGCTGAATCTTGTCTTTCTGGTGGACAGGACTGCATCTGCTGGTGTGTTTTGGGGTGTCTGTTACCATATTATGATTTTAGGCAGCCTCTCTGCCAATGGGTGGGGTTGTGTTCCTGTCTTGCTAGTTGCTTGGAATAGGGTGTCCAGCACGTAGCTTGTTGGTCGTTGAGTGGAGCTGGGTCTTAGCATTGAGATGGAGATCTCTGGGAGAGCTTTCGCCATTTGATGTTACGTGGAGCCGGGAGGTCTCTGGTGGACCCATGTCCTGAACTTGGCTCTCCCACTTCAGATGCACAGGCCTGACACCCACCCAGAGCACCAAGACCCTGTTAGCCACATGGCTGAAGGAGCAGAGAAGGTGAAGCCTAAGCAAGAATGCCTCCTCAGTGCTTCTTAGGAGATTTCTGCAAAAGCATAAGCATCAAATCTTTCACCAATGCTATTTAGGAAGGATCTGCTCGTTTTGGAGGGTCTCCTGCAGAGGCAGGGTATGGCTGTGGCTCACCGCCTTGTAATTTTTTTTCATGACAGCCAGACTCGATGTACTGGGTGAAAGAAACTGCTATAACAGGCCTTTATTAACGTGGAGGTGAGCTGTCGCGGGAGGGGAGGTATTCTACAGCCCATGATCAGGTCTCAATACTTAGTGAGCCTGTGCCTCTGGGCAGTGACCCTCACAAGTGTCTTAGTTTGTTTTCCCGCCTATGTGGAATGGGATGGCAAGAGTGGCGTGGAACTGAGTGTTTCCCTTTCCTCAGGTCAGTGAGGCTCTGATAATACCCCAGCATGCTAGGTCTGCTTAATTAGTTTCCCCCCCAGAGCAGGTTTTGTTGAGAGCAGAATGTTCGGCACATATTTCAGAATGATTCCTCCCCCGCTACCCCCAGAAGCAGGAGGGGATATTTTCCTGTTATTTACTGTGAGATCCTGGTCGAGCTCCTGTAGGCAGATTTCACAAAGTTGTGGAGAACCTCCCGTGACTGGGTCCCCTGGAGCTTTTAGCTCTCAGAGTTGTCGGCATCAAGCCTCCAACAAGTCATCAATTACACTCCAGGTTTTCCCGCCCTGGCCCAGGCTCTGCAGCAGCTTCCAGCCCTGCATCTCTGCTCTGGGAAGCTGCCTGTCTCTCCAATCTTGGGATCAGTGGTTGGCCATATGCCCTCCCCTCTCTCGGGGACCCAAGAAGAGTTATTGACTTCTCAGGCTGTTCAACTTTTTACTTGTTAGGACAGAGTGGCAACTTCCAAGCTCCTTACGTGCAGAACTGGAGAAATCCCTACGCTGAACTCTGTGCCTCATTCAGCAGCCTGAGAGGGTTAGTCTATCTGGTTAGAAGCTGTACAGGCTGGTCTGGTCACCAAAGTTCTTTCAGGCTGGGGGAGAAGCTGGGCAAGCAGGGGCTGGCTAATGCATCAGACCTGGGCTAATCGAGGGGCAGGGGAGGCCCCACATCCCCAAGGGGCTTGGGAGGGAAGACAGATGGCAGCCTCTTCATACAAGCATCTCCACAGAAGCAAAACCACTCCTCCAGCCAATGCTTCCAGTCCTGGGGTCCAGGAGCCCCAGGGACTGACCCATGGAACCCTGTCTGGACCCTGTCACAGTGCAGGCTATGCCTGCGAAACTGCGGGTCAGGACAGGGAACAGGTGCAAAAATTCTGGGGTTGTGCCACCCAATGTGGTGGGGATGGGAGAGCAGACAGAGGAATCATTATTAGATGATTAGGCCATAAAGGCTCCATTGCAAGGAAACTGGAATGTGAAAACAGACATGATGGTGGAAGCCAGAGAGGCAGGCGGTGAGTGGACTGGAGGGCAAAGGAGCAGTGCACATGGTGTGGGCCATGGCAATGGGGAGGTCGCTGCCCCTCGCCTGTCACAGGGTGGCATTCGCTGCCCTAGATTTCCAAGCACAGGCCAGCTTTCCCTTCCTTAGGATGTGGTTGTCTGATGGTGCAGAGCTCCACCCTGGTGGGAGACGTCCGCTAATGGCTTTATCACTTGGATCAGCTCCCTGAGGCCACACCACATTCTCCACTCACGTGGGCCAGCACTCCACTGAAGAGGCAAATTTTCTTACACCCGAGTTGCCAGTCACCTAGAGAGCCTGGTCATGTGTCATCCATTTTTGAACCCAGTCCAGAACCTGGTCTTGGTCGACCTTGCCTTCTCATGCAGCTGGTCATCTCTGGACCGCCAATCTCCCAAGACATCCCTGGATGACTTCCTGCCACTCTGCCTCATCTTTGCCCCAGAGGCCCTGATACCAGGCAACCCACACGCAGAGCTCTCCTGTCTTGGGGTGTGACTATGCATCCCACAGTGAGGCCACCTACCCACAATGTGTCTCTGTCCTGTTCACAAAAGAGTACAAACGCACGATTGCAATGATGTGACCATAGGTTCACTGGGGAAACGGCCTTCCCCTGGGGCCCCTCTCTTCCTGCTTTCCATCTGGTTATTGGAGTCCCTCAGATGCGGCTGGGGATGGAAGGCTCGAGTTTCTGGAGCCCACTTTCCCCTCTGTTTTGAGAAGTGGATAACATTTGCTCTGCTGCAGGCATTCACTCCACCTCCTATCTGCCAGGATTCTCCTCAAGAATCAAGAAAAAGTGTCATGTGTCACTTCAGAAAGTTCTCGGAAAAGCAAATCAAAGCCACAGGGACACCCCTTCATAGCTTTTTGGTGTGGCTGTGGAGAAATGGGAACCCTCGTACGTCACTGGCGGGAGTGTGAAATGACGCCACTGTGGAAAACAATTTGGTAGTTCTGCATAAACACAGAGTTACCACGTGACCCAGCAATTCCATGATTAGGTATAGACCCAAGAGAACTGAAACACCACATCTTTTGGGGTGATGAGCACATTTTGGAATGAGACAGAGGTGATGGTTGCATAACACTGTGCTGCTGAATTGTTCACTTTCAAATGGTTAATTTTATGTTATATAAATTTCACCTAAAATTTAAAAAATTTCCAGTAGTGGGTTGACTCTGGAGATCTCAGGTCATCTGGAACCTCTAGGTGTTCCTTTATCATCCTTTCCTCCTTTAAGCTACTAATCGGGTGCTTGACTAGATTCCTCCATTCCTGTCTTTCCAATGGGCCCCTCTCAGGATGCCGTGGAGGGACCACTGCATCTGTAGTCTAAATTCCACAGTCTCTGGAGCATGTATTGCCAGCTCGTTTTGCACACAGGGGAGAAGAGGGCTGAAGTGGCTTGCCCAAGGCCACTTGTCTGGGTGACAACGGGGCTGCGTGTCAGCTTGTCCAGCCCCGCTGACTTGCCCTCACCACCTGCTTTGCTCCCAGCAGCTATGATACAGAAGAACAGTGAATATACAATGGTGTGAGAAACTCACGCTCCCATCCGGCAGGGAGACAGAGCTAGACTCAGCCAACAGAACCTGAGGGATGAAGCTGCTTCAGCAAGGATTCTTGCCTTCTTGATATCGTCTGGTTTGTCCAGACACCCCACTTCTCCCCTCTGCTACTCTTTTCTGAAAATTATTTTCTTTACTTCCAAGAGAATGGCCGTTTGGTGCACTCTGGCTCTGTTCCTGTCAGAAGTGGGCAGCTGACCCTGTCTGGGCCCACCCATCCCTTTCCTAAGGAGGATGGAAATGGGACTTAAGACGCCTCTGGGGCCTGGACTCTAAGGTAAAGTTCTGAAGCTTCTGGAGGCTGTGTTACCTGTAGGTAGCAGCCAGGCAGAGAGAGGCAGAGGAAACATGGAGACAGAATTTTCTCACTTCTCCAGTGTCCAGTGCCAGCCCTTTTGCTGAGGCCAGCTCTTTCCTGCCCAGGAATGTCCTGCACACTGCTACCCCTCCTGCCCAGTAATTCGAGGGTGGGAAGCTAAAGCCTACATTTCCCAGACTCCATCGCAGCAAAGGCTTCATGTGTGACCGAGATCCCACCAGCCACACATCTGCAGGACACTGGCAGGTGGAAACGAGCCCACACTCAGGGAAACTGGGCTTCTTCCAGGCAGGACGGACCCAGTGCTTGGCTCCCCCACCTAAGCAGTTGAGGTGGAGCGTCTGTTGTTCCGGCCCTCAGCTGTGGGCTGGGGCCAAAGTCACCGTGGGGTTTTCAGAAGATGAGTCCTGTAGTCTGACAAGTGTCTCTCTGGCTGTAGGATCTAAGTGTGCGTCCTTGACCTACCCAGAAATTCTATAAACCACATAACACGTTGTAATAAATTCCTTTCTCTGAAACAAACTGGAGTGGATTCTGTTGTCTGCAACAAAGAATCCTAATTTATACACATGACAATAAATTACTCTTGTGGATGGTTTCACTTGGGTGTTTGTCACTTGCAAACAAAACTGTCTTAATCAATATAATAGCCAACTGATCATTCAAATTGTCTGTTAAAAAAAATACAACTCTCTAAAATGGATTAAAAAAACCTTTCTTATCCAAATAACAGATGTCTCCATTTTCAGGCAGTTCTGACAGTACCCTCGAGGGTGAGGCATCAAGACATGAAATTTCATTTTTATGGAATGAGAAATGTGTGAACATTATAAGTTAACTGGCTTGTGAGGAACAGTGAACAGTTGAAATTTTGTCTTATAAGAGATTTTAAATTAAGATGCTCACCTTTGTTGCTGTTGTTCCAAGTTCCTCTGTTACTGCCTTCTTTTGTGTTAAAGCGATATCTTATAATGTGCCATTTTAATTTTCATGTTATTTGTTTACTATAATTTTTGAGTTATTTTCTAAGTGGAGACACTGAGAATCACCATTAATAACGTAATTTACAGGAATCTAGTTCATATTAATTCTCATCTTCATTGGGTCATTGGTTCTAATTCCTCCTAGAGTTCTGAGGACATGAGGTCCGAGTGTCACTCAGTAGACACCTGAATAACAGGACTGGAACCAGAAGCCACATCCCTTGACACTGGTCTGGTCTCTCCGCCCCAGCACAGTATCTCTGGAGGCAAAGATTTCAGAGCTTGTGACTTGGTCAGAAACGACAGAGGAAGACAAGAGAACGGGGCCTCACATATTTTTCATTTATGACCATATCAGCAGAATTAAAAGTCAGAAGGTCGGAGTTGTGAGTGATGTATTTGGCTGAATCCTTGATTGTGATTCCTTCTCTACTGGGAGCTATCAATTCACAGGGGAAGAGTGTGGGTTCCTGGCCCGCCCCATCTTCTTGCCTGCCACCTGCATTGCCCTCACCGATTCTTCAAGCAGCCTCCACACAGATTGGACTAAGGTGTCTAATGGGCTCAGGAAGTTTCTGCCAAAAGAAGCTTTGCTTCTTCCCCAAAGACACTCATTCCAATAGAGGTTTCCCTCTCTCTCTCTAGCAAAGCAGGGGAAGAGTCTGCAGCAACTGTCATAAAGCAAGCGACTTGTCATGGCAGGAAAGGGGCTGCTGAAATGGATGAGGAGACTGAAGTCACTGCTGGCCTCGCCATGCTGCCTCTGGGAAGCGGTGTAGACACAGGGGAGAAGACTGCCTCTGGGCACCTGCCAGGTGCTTCCAGGAACTTCAGTGTAAGGAGGTCAGCCACCAGCCAGAAAGAGTGACCATTCCTGGTGCAAATGCCATTGAAAATTCACTTGGAAGACAGGCAAGAGCCTTCTCCAGAGTAGAAGGAAAAAAAGAAACAATGACTTTGACTTGGGCAAATCACTGGAAAATGAGAAGAGCTGCTTTGTTCCCAGTGTCTTCTAGAGACGGTACTTCATGGAGTCAACCAAACAGGAATTGAATCCGTGTTTGGAAGAGCAGTAGCTACAGAAGATTTTTCTTATTTCTCTCCACACTCAAGAACAATAACAACGTCAGCATCTGGGAGATGGAAGTTCTTCGTCATGTGTGAGGAATCAAACCAAGAGGCCGTGAAACTGGACGCTTTAAAAGCAGTGGATCGCACAGCTGAATGCAAACCATAACCACCCATTTCTCTTTGCCAGAAAGACCCAGGGTTGCAAAAACTAAAAGCTTTGCCTGGGACATCCTTTCTTAAGAGGATGCTGGCAGCATGGCCCGACCATTTCTCCCTGATGTGAGGACGGACGCATCTGAACTTCTGCCCCCAGAGGATGGATGCGCTTTCCCCCAGGACTAGACCACCCTTGGCCAGCAGGCTGAGAAGGTATCTGCGTGCTGGGTGGGAAAGCTGGGGCGTGGCCGGGAACCACCAGAGCCACCACAAAGGCCACCAGCAGAGAGCCCCACCGTCTGTGCAACCATGAACACTGCTCCTAAGGGCAGAGTGAGCCTGAGATGCAGAAGGAACATGTAACAACAGCAGCAGGGTTTGCCGCATGAAGAACAATGGAAGGCAGAGCAGAAGGGGCAGAGAAACAGGACTGCGAGCAGGGCTGAGAGGCCTGAGGCTCCTCAGGGCGGAAACATCCCCGGAGCGGAAAGGCTCGCAGGCAAACCAAGTTTCTCAAATCCTTCTGGTATTGAACGAATTTAAAGCATATGGAGATGAGCCAGGGGAAGAAGAGATGGGGAAGGGTGACAGGCTTAGGACAGGGTGGGGGAAGGGGGCGGGCAGGGGCAAACCGGGCAGAAGAGCCATACCCCCAACTCCCAGGGATGCAGCACCCCCAGGTCTGAGCCTCTCTGCGCCTCGGCCTTGCTGCTAACAGAGGTGGTGAGAACCATACTTGAAGGCGGGCAGGGGGCTCAGCCGAGGGAAGGTCCTGAGCCAGTGCCCCTCCCTCTGTCAGAGAGAATGCCGGGGGAGGACGCCGGCCGGGCCTCAGAGGAAGCCCGCCCGTGACCGTGGAGGAGTCTACACTGCATATCTCAGGTAACCAGATACCCTACACGGGGCAGCTTCAGAAGAAATGTATTTTTCTCACAGGTCTGGAGGCTGGACATCCAAGTTCAAGGTGCCAGCAGAGTGGGTTCCCGCTGAAGGATACAGGAAAGGGTCTGTTTCAGGCCAGAATCATCACACTACTGTTTAAAAAACACAAAAAATCAAGAAACAAGAAAAAAAAAACTCTTGGAAATTACAAATACAGTAGCAGAAATTAAAAACTCAACAGAAGGCTTGAAGGGTCAAGTGGAGAAATATTTCAAGAAAAATAAAAGTAGAGAAGCAGCACACGGGAACATGTGGCCGATTGCAAAGATAGCCACCATGCTCCATGCTCCCTGCGGCCACGCTGCCTCTGTCAGCTCGGGCCACTATAGCCAAAATGCCACAGGCTGGGCAGCTTAACAACACTTACTCCCCACAGTTCTAGAGGCTGGACGTCCAAGACCAAGGTCCCAGCAGATCTGGTGTCTGGTGAGGACCCACTTCCTGGTTCGTAGATGGATGTCTTCTCCTTGTGTCCTCACGTGGCAGAGACAAAGCTGAATCAAGATTCCTCATGTCTCTTTCTATTAGGGCACTAACCCCATCATGAGAGCTCCACTCTCATGACCTAATCACCTCTCCAAAGGCCCATTTCTAAATGCCATCACTTTTGGGGATTAGAGTTTCAACATATGAATTTTTAGGAGGACACAAACATTCAGGGCAAAGCACATGCCCTATGCAATGAGACTGCAGCTCCAGCCTACAAAGGTGGCATCTCTTCCCCCTCCCCTTGAATCGGGCTGGCCTTGGAATTTGCTTTAGCCAGTAGAGTGTGGCAGAAGTGACATACAAGCCTTGTACACTCCTCCTTGTTTCCCCAGACCCCTACGTGGCTGCCATGTGAACAGCCCCAGACTCACCATCTTGAAGACTAGAGAGGATGTGGGGGAGGAGCTGTCCTAGTTGAGACCATCTGACACCAGCCAACTACCAGCAAGCCCAGAAGCTGACCATGGACGCATGAATGAGCCCAGCCAAGATGAGAGAGACTGCCCAGCGAGGCCCACACCAAACTGCTGACCTCCAGAATCTTCAGCTAAATTAGTGATGGTTGTTTCACACCACTACATTTGGGGGTAGTTTACTACACAGCTAACTGACACAGAGCATCAGTCCAGGAAGTCTAAAACCTCAGTAATTAACGCATCAAGAAGTAAGAATAAAGGAGAAAAAGAGGAGGAAATTGCCAAAGACATAGTACAGAAAAATTTCCCAGACTTAGAAGATGAGTTTCCAGATAAAAAGTTTTCACTAAATTTTCACTATAATAAATGGGAAAAAGACTACACTAGGGACATCACTGGGAAATATCAGAATACTATGGGAAAAGAGAAGTTTTTATAGACTTTCAAAGATGAAAAAAATGGTCACATAAAAAGAATCCGGAATAAAAATGACATTGGACTTCTCAGTGGCAACACTGGAAGGTAGAAGGCAATGGAGAAAATGCCTTCAAAATTCTGAGGGAACAGTTTCCACCTGATAAGTCTATACTCAAACTATCAACCAAGGGTAAGGGTACAATAAAGGCATTTGCAAATATTCAAGGTCCCCAAAATGTGCCGCTATTCATCCTTTCTCAGCAAGCTGCTGAAGGATGTACCTTATCAAAATGAATAAGTGTATACTTACACTTACTTGCACGTCAAGTATACTTGGGTTAGTATACCTATACTTACACAAAAGAATAAAAAAACATACATCCACACAAAAACTTGCACACAAATTTCACAGCAGCATTATTCACAATAGTCAAAAAGTGGAAACAATCCCAACGCCATTCCACTGATGAATGGGTGAACCAAATGTGCTATATCAATTCAATGCAGTATTATTCAGCTATATAAGGAATGAGATACTGATCCATGCTACAATATAGATGAACCTCAAAATCATGCTACGTGGAAGAAGCCAGACAAAAAAGGCCACATATTGTATGGCTCTATTTATTTGAAATGTCCAGAATAAGCAAATCCACAGAGTGGATTCCAGGGTCTGGAGGGAGAAAGGAAAGGGGAATGACTGCTGACGGGTGTGGGGTTTATTTTGGGGGTGATGAAAATATTCTGGAATTAGACAGAGGCACGGTTCTGTGAATATAATAAAACACTGAATTGTACACTTCAAAAGGGTGAATTTTATGGTATATGAACTATATTTCAATTAAAAAGGGATATGTAAGTTGAGAACATAGATTTCTGGAGATTCAGAAAACAGAAGCTTCAACATAAGAGAGAGTCAAAGGGAACGCACAGGATGATATTAAAGCCCCAGGACGACAGCTGTGCAGCGGCTGGCGGTGACAAGGCCAGATTAGAGCAGCAGACAGGGCCTCTGAGAAAGATGTCGCCAGTTTGAGAATGGAGGTGGCGTGGACGGTCTGAACATATTCGAAAGAATTTTATAATCATTTTGGTGATAAATTGGTGATTACTATATAGAGAACAAATGCGAAAGCAAATGGAAACATTCAAAAAATTTTAAGAGCTTCCCTGGTGCAGCAGTGGTTAAGAATCTGCCTGCCAATTCAGGGGACACGGGTTCGAGCCCTGGTCCAGGAAGATCCCACATGCCGCAGAGCAACTAAGCCCGTGCACCACAACTACTGAGCCTGCGCTCTAGAGTGCGCATGTCACAACTACTGAAGCCCGAGCGCCTAGAGCCTGTGCTCTGCAGCAAGAGAAGCCACTGCAATGAGAAGCCTGCATACCACAACGAAGAGTAGCCCCTGCTCGCCGCAACTAGAGAAAGCCCAGGCGCAGCAATGAGGACCCAGTGCAGCCATAAATAAATAAATAAATTTATTTAAAAAAATTTTTTTAATCTAGAAAGACAGAAAGCCGAGCAAAGAACAGACAAGTAAGCATAGCACAGTACATGACGCGTTGTGAATAACAGTTGCAGGCTCATAATGTGAATATAAATATACACATACCTAGAAACTGATATCACGATATTGACATGTGTGTCTGTGGACAAGGAGTGGAGAAGGATTAATTATCAATAAAAAATATCTAAAACTAAATACTCAAGAAATATCAGTGTGATCAAGTTGTATAGAAATATGGATATAAGTGCCAGGAAAAAAAAAAAGTAAGAGTTAAAAACATTTGCCTCAGAGGAGTGAAAATTAGAAGTTTCACAAATGAGGCAGGAAAAGGCTGTTTTTCATTGTTAGCCTAAGTAAACTTTTTGATTAAAAAAATATGCGTAGTATTTTGTTAGAAAAGTGAGAATTATCCCATGGTCATATAAAAGAATGCATAATCTTTATTCAAAGAATCTCAGGTTCTCTCTCATGCTCTCTATCACTCTATAATCAAGTTCAGGTGTAGTACTTGCCAAAAAACAATACCAGAAAGTGTCCTAGAGTTATAGGAGACAAGAGTTCGGGGTGAAAGAGCTGAATACCCGGTTCTCCAGGGGTGAGTCTCACCACAGGGCTCTCTGAAGCCAGCTCAGGAAAATTAAATCAAAAGGCCTACGGGCATTTGTTCCTCTTGAAGAGTCACCCCCCAAACTTTCAGACTGAAACAGTTTAACCACCGGTAACAAGAAGCGTGCCCCTTCACCCTTGAGGGTGTGTGCACAGCAGGGCTTTTCTCCTTCCGAGGCACGGATGCACTGTGTGGGGGTCAAGCTCAATGTCCCCTCCCCCAAAGGAGCCGGGGTCAAGCTTTCACAACAAGAGCAGACACATGCGAGCAGTGAGACCTGGCGCTCTGACCACAGACAGTGCAGGCCCTCGTGGGCCTGAGGTAGAACCTTATCTTCCTCAGTTTGAAAACAGAAAACTCTTCCCACTGAGCAATGCCATCCTCTGTTCCTGTTAAGGGTACAGAGATGGGGCAGATGAATTAACAGTGATGCACTTACCACTGAATTGGTTCTGGGTCTCTATTATCTGTCTGTCTGTACATATGTCTATATATACCTCTCATCCAAGAAAATCATGTTATGTTAATCACTTCATTGTTTAAAGAATAAAAACTCAAGAGAAATGCTTATAAACATTTTGGGTTGCTTTCCATGGTTTTGAGATGATTGGTATCAGAATCTTAAATTTTTATATTTGAAAATATGTAATAAAAATTGAAAAAATAAAAGAAGAAATGGCCTGTTACTCGACAGCCATTCCTCCCTCTTTCTTCTTTACAACCAAATCATTATTCCTTTTTTTTTTTTGTCTTTATGTTCCTCTGTGCAGCCCCAGCCCCAGAGGCTGGCTCTGTATTGGTCTAAGACTGGCTCTGTATTGGTCTAATTCAATCCTGCTAATTCTCATCACAGGCACAGGGAGAGGCATGTGACCCGATTCTAGCCGATGAGATACAGGAAAAGTCTCCCAGGAGGGAGTCTGTGATGGATTTCTTAGTTCTTAAAATAAGACACAAGGATAAGAGTGTCCTTCTCCTGCTCTGAACAATGCAGGGCAAGGGGATGCCTGGAGTCACTGCAGCCCTTTTGACGTGTCGAGGTCAGGAGAGAGAGAAGATGGAGTGAAGATGGGGCCCTGATGAGCCAACTCTGGAACTGCCCCACTTTGGGATGCGTTATTATATGAGCCAGTACATATCCTTACCTTTCAAGTTGCCATGTGTTGGAAGCCCTATTCAGGGAGCTGAAAGCATCCTGAATGATACAAAGATGCATACCTAACCACACATGATGAATTATTAGAATAGCCAGGATCAAGAGAAAATCCCAAAAAGCTTCCAGAGGGGAAAAAGAGATGGTCCTCAAAGGAATGAGAGCCAGGCAAGCAGTGGCCTGGCAGCCCTGCAGGATGCTGGAATACCACGGAGCAAAGCCTGCCGACACTGAGGGAAAACGGCTTCAGTCTAAAAGTCCAGCCAAAGTGACCCTCCAGTGGGAGGACGCACCAAAGAAATTTCTGGATACCCGTGAACAAAAAGTTAAGCTCTCATTCATTTTTTCCTTAGGAAATAATAAAAGAGAATACTCCAGCAAAATAAGAGAAGGAACCAAGAAAAGGGAAAACAGAGACTCCAGGAAACAAGGGGTCCAAACCCAGAACTGCAGTCAGGAGAAGCCCCAGGACCACATTTGAGCAGTGAGCTCTAGGCTGGAGCAGGTCAGAGGCTCTGGGAGGGAGGACCCGGGAAGAATGGGCACTGCACGCCCAGACACTGGAGCTGTGACAAGGGTACAGCATGTGAGGCGGAAGCAGAGGGGCATCCAGGTGCTCCACGGATGGCCAAAGGGTGGAGAGTTGCAATCTACATATGAAGCATCTGATTCAAATTAGCACAGGATTCAGGTAGGGCTCGAGGATAAGGATGAAATGGACTAAGCCAAACAGAAGTGTAGAAAGCTGGAAACTGCAGGCGTTTGTTGAATGAGGCGGATGTGTCTTCCTTCCAAAAGAAAAACAAACTGAACATAAAAGATATGATCCAAATATGAAACAGACCAAAATATCTATCATGATTTCGAGTAACTCATAGCGTGAAACACAGTCCATGTGAAACTTGTTCTTTCAAAGACCCGAGGATACCAACAGTAGACCGCTAAAGAAGGAAACATAATTCTGGCACATTACTTGGCTTGGTTTTTTTGCTTGTCTGTTGGTTTTGACCTCTGAGAATCAATCTACAAACAAAGCAACAGATAATCTTTATAAATCTTGACAGTAAGTGGAGAGACGCACTGACAGAGGCTGGGAAGCAGAACTGGGTGTAAGCAGAGGTGTGACGTCCTCTTTTCAGAGTAAGGGATCCAGAAACACAGGTTACGTTTGCTAGAACAAGAAATGATATAGATGAGGTAATGATGTCACTTAAATTTCTGGTTCTGATTTTAATCAGAATGCTTACAAAGTGTCACTACTGAATATGTTTGCTGTGGCTTGGTTTTTTATTTTATATGTTTTAAAATTTTTAAGCTGTTTTAATTTTTACAGAAAGAAAATTGAGTGGAAAGTACAGAGAGTTCCCACAAACCCCTCGCTCTCCACCAATTCCTGTATTTTTAACATTTTGCATTAGTGTGGGGAACATCTGTGACAATTGATGTGGCTTTTTTTTAGGTTGAGGAAGTTTCATTGTATTATTAGCTTACTGAGAATTTTGATCAGGTTGGGTGTCAGGTTTTTTAATTTAAGAAATGTACCAAGGGCTTCCCTGGTGGCAGAGTGGTTGAGAGTCTGCCTGCCAATGCAGGGGATACGGGTTTGAGCCCTTGTCCTGGAGGATCCCACATGCTGCGGAGCGGCTGGGCCCGTGCACCACATCTACTGAGGCTGCACTCTGGAGCTCGCGAGTCACAACTGCTGAGGCCCACGCGCCTAGAGCCCGTGTTCCACAGTGGGAGGGGCCACCACAATGAGAGGCCTGCGCACCGCAGCTGAGAGTGGCCCCCACTGGCCGCAACTGGAGGAAGCCCACGCACAGCAACAAAGACACAATGCAGCCGAAAATAAATTAAAAATGAAATAAGTAAATTAAAAAGAATTAAGCCTTTAAAAAAAAAGAAGAAATGTACCAAGATAAATATGTATCTTCCCCTTCATAAGATAGTAAATTTGTACATTAATAGAATTCCAATATTGAATAATAACAGTGAGAAGAAATGGACTCATCAATAGTGTTCAGATGTTTTGTAGAAAAAATAGCTTTGATCCCTACCTCACACACCACACCCCAAAGTAAATTCCAGATAGATTAAAACTCTACATGAAGAAATCAAAACCACAAAAGAATCAGAGGAAAGTATAATATTTTTATAATCTTGGGATTGGGAAGGACTTCCTAACCAAGAGCCAAAACTCAGGATTCACAAAAAGAAAAGATGGAGAGATTTATATGTCAAAATATAAATCCGTTTACTACCCCCAAAACCCTGTCACTAACAAAAAGAAAAAGATAAGAGACAGGCTGAGAGAAAATATTTGCCATATTCAGTAGACAAAGGGTTAATGCCCATAACATAAAAAGAGGCTCTGGGTATCGCCAAAGAAGAAACAGCTCACTACAGGATGGAGAAAGGGTATAAACAGGCAATTAACAAAAGATCTCCAACTGCTTATAAATGCATGAAAAGAATCTCAGCATCAAAATGTAAGTGAAACTCCAGACACTCATCAGATGGAAAAACCGAAATGGGCAGTGGGACTGGAGGGTGACAGAAAGGGTGGGACAGCCAAGGAGAGACCCTCAGAAATGAAATGGGAGCTGAAGGGCTCATCTGGCTGCTCCGCCAGCTCAGCGCCGGGCGGCAGGGCTGGCGAGAAGCAGGTCTGCATGGCTCTAAGCCTTCCGGCGAGGAAGGCTGGCAGCAGGCTCAGGTGGCAGGACCAGGGGTGTCCCACCATGGCTGGTGGGAGGGGGGCAAGTGGGGTGGATGCTTAGGACAAAAGTCGTCAGTCCTGCTTCCTTCCCAACCCTCCCCACTCCATCCTTCACCACCCTGCTCCGGAGGCAGAGAATCCCCATCATCCAGCTGTGTCCCAGCTCTCCTGACCCTGACCCGGACCCCCCTCACCCAGACACACACGCCTCCCACAGAGCACCAGCAGGTGGACCCAACAGGGATAGGGCAGTAACAACAGCACCATTTCTCCCCACCACATCTTACCCTGCAAAAACTTTTTTAAAAAATCAGACAGTGTAAATTCACCAGGAAGAAAAAAATTAACAACAAATGGAAAAATGATGGACGAATTTAATCATCTATAATTAACCATAGGAGAACAGCAAGTGAAACCATTTCCATTTCATTTTATTTGAGGGCTTATCTATTCAAATTATGCATGGCTGGGCTTATTCCCAGCCCCAGAGCTGACCTCTAACCAGCAGCTGGCAGAGAAGAACCATCCCGAGCACAGACAATGCCACTGTCTTCATTATCCTGGTCCAGCTCCTGGCTGCACCATGCGGGGGCGCTGCAGACCCACGTCTCCTTGCTCCCAGCACCCACCCAGGTCCTTCCACGAACCCTTCCTCCCTGGCCTGAACAAGTCCTGTTCGGTGGGAAATCATCTCCCCTCTGCCCTCAATCCTTTCTCCTCAGCCTCCTTCCACTCCTGGGCCTAAACAAGCCCGAGGTCTCCCCAGGATCTCCACACTGCACTGTCTTCTTGGATGGGGGCTGCTGTCTCCTCCAAGTTCAAGGGCAGGAGGAAGGGGCAGCCCACATCCTGGGGCTGCACCCAGAACATGGTTCACGGTCATCTCTCCAGAACTGCTCTCTTTGAAAGGCTGCACCATCTACCTTTCCCGGTCAGCATCACCCAAGGCGCCGCCAAACCCGCCTGGATTCTTGCTCGTATGTGGTCCTTCAGAGCTCCGAGTCCTCTGAAATAGTTCTTTCCCTCAAGTTTAATGGCTTCTGCATCGTCCTTTGTGTGACCCCACGACAGGGCTCAGGTGTAATCACAGAAAACACCCTCACAGGTTGACACAGAGGGGAGTTCAGAGGGTGTCAGGAGTGCACAGAACCCTCTGGGCTAGAGGTGTGATTTTGGGGTTCGTTCTCCCCGCGGAACTGGACGCCAGGTGAGCTCCACCTCTGGCACCATCGCCATCAGGAAGTTGGGGAGGGGGAGGAAGCCCACGTGCCTCTCGGCTCTCAGCCACGACCACACCAGTTCCGCGGATGCCCTCTGCCTACCTCTTGCAAGCATGAGGCCATTGCTTCCACCGATGCAGAAAACCCAAACGCCTCTTGTACTGTGCTCACCAGCAGATCAGAACGGAAGCAGCAGCAGCCGGGCCTCAGCCTCACCTTCCTTTCCAGGTGTCATGCACTGAACTGCCACACCCTTACTGACCATCAGAAGCAAGTGAGCCTGAGAAATGCATCCCCAACAGGCTGCGATGAAGAGAAGGAGGCAAAGGACATGTGCCACTGCCTCACAGTGCCCACCCCGGCCGGGACCCTGTCATCAGCGGCTGCCCCCCTTCCTCACCACCATCCACTTCTTTGAATCTACAAGTAATTTTGTACGATGCCCTCCCCCTCCCAAGTGTGTGTGTGTGTGTGTGTGTGTGTGTGTGTGTGTGTGCGCGCGCGCGCGTGCGCACACATGCGCACGCGCACAGAGTGGGGGGAGGGAAGGAGAGCGGGAAGGAGAAGTCGTACTGGTCATAATAACTAGTAACTTGTCCTTGAAGACAGGGACAGATGCGCTTTCCTGTGCAGGTGTGAGCCTCGGTTACTTTGCTGAGCGATGCAGAAGCCACAGGGGCCCTACAACATTAAGCACACAGGAGCGGATCAGCGTGGAAGAACTTTGGGGGGAACCCAAGGACACAAGAAGCCCCAACGCAGGGAAGGGAGCTGACGGTCATAGACTACAGACAGCCTCGTGTCACTTCATTTCTCACCTCACTCCCGCACATCTCCAGGGTAGGCAGCTCGTTTTATATAAGAGAAAACTGAGGGGGGTGGGGGGGCAGGAAAGATCGCCCTTGTGCGGTGCTGGCAAGGTGTGCAGTAGCAGGGCTAAGAAGTGGCCGCCAGCCCTTCAAATGCCGCCCCAGGGGGGCGGGGGCCAATGTTGATGCCCTGGGGACATCAGTATCCAAAGGACTCTCAGTTGCAAGAGATAATACCAACTCAAAATACCTTTCAAGGTTAAAAGGGGGCAGGTGGGGAGCTTACTGGCTTGTGTAGCAGGGCTTCGGTGGGGCATCTAGCTTTGGGCACAGTTGCACCAGGAGATTTGCAGCCTGCAGCCCAGCACCTCCCACCAAGGCCAGCATTTGGCCCAGCTTCCGTGCCCCGCCCCTTACACAGGGCTGAGTCCTCTGATTGGCTGGGCCTGGGTCACGTGTCAGACCCGCAGCCCCAGGGTGGGCCTCCCCGCCCCACCAGGAAGAAGGATCCCGGGTAGCGTCCTCCACTGAGTCAGCAGATGCAGCGTCTGCACCTGCAGCCCCAGTCCACACACAACTTAGTCCCCAAACTGGCTGACACCACGAAGGGAGAGGAGCTGTCTCCGAGGCTGCAGATCCCCCCCATGAGGCAGAGGACTCCTCTCCGTAACCTGACCGTAAGGCCTGGCAAGTCCGCGGGGGCACATTAAAGGATAAATGCCACAGAAACAAAATTGAAAATAAAATTTATGACCCTTTTTCGAACCAATATCCTAAAGCTGGCCGAGACAGCCAACCAGACGTGGTCCCTGAATTGCAGGAGAAATCTGACGGGCACTTATACTATTAAACCACACGTGCGGGATGAACCTGGCCGTTTTCTAGCTCCCTGGGGGACGGATGAAGAATGAAGGAGAGAAGGCGGACTTGCCAACAATCAGCTCGCGCCGTCCTCATGCTGCTCATCTCACGGATGCTCATCCGTCACACGGTCCTCAGGCCACCTCACAGGCCCCTTATTGCTGCATAACCTTTCTGAGGAGCCGGAAGCATCTGTCTCTCCGGCTGAGAGATGCAGGTGATGGGCAAATATCTGGGCCAGAGGTCGGGCCGAGGAAGCCCCAGACACCCCATTTTCATTTGATGGAAACACTCTCATTGGCTGGATGGATAAGGGGCTGTGGTTGGGCCTGCCCACCAGGCCCAGCACCCCCCAGCGCCCTTGGAGAGGTGCTTCCAGGCTGGAGAGCCAAACCTGGAGCAGCACAGAAGCCCAGAACATTCCATGGGCCAGGGGCCAGCTTTCCACCATAGCAGCCTGCTGCTGGGCCATCCAACATCCCTCTCCATCCTTCCTTGCTAACTGAGTTCCAGCTGTTCCTGGGTGGCGATGGGCCCAGCAACAGGAAGTGAATCACGAGTCCGTCTACTGGTCATCAGTAGTAGAGGCAGGCATGTGACCAGTTCTGGCCAAAGAAAAAAAAAGCCCACTAGGAAATTGTGTGATCATTTTCCTTCTCAATTAGCAAAGGACATGCAAGGGAAAAGTTCCCTGTTTGCTATCCCCTTTTCTTTGCTTTGCACACATGGTATCGGGTAGTGTTGCCCTGAGTTGCTGGGACTGACTTAGGGAATTTCAGAAAGGCCAACTGAGCGCTGCTGACCCGCCTTGCAGCTGCCCACCTCCCTGCTTCCTGTTGGATTAGGTAACAATACTTGTGTCAATGAGATGGTGTCATATTCTGTCACTTGCTACTCAAGGCAACCAACTACTATATTCACAGTCACCTAGTGGGCTTGAGACAGAACCAGGATACATGCCAGGCCAGTGCCCATCATACTTAACTTGGAATCCCACTTGTAAAGGTTTTCCACACCTGTTTGGAGCATGCAGCAGGTAACTGATACACACTCACACTGGGTCACATCTGGAATTCTCAGGGAGAATTCCTACTGTCAGCCAGTGGCCTTGTGTCTAACATGGTTTAACCCTATGAATTTGCATTCTTCTTGCTTTTCAGAAATTAAACTTTTAAATTTGAGATAATTGCAGGTTCATCTGCAGCTTTAAGAATAATACAGAGAGATGGTGGGAATGTAAGTTGGTGCAGCCACTATGGAAAACAGTATGGAGGCTCCTTAAAAAAAAACTAAAAATAGGTTTACCATATGATCCAGCAATTCTACTCCTGGGCATATATCTAAACAAAATTATAATTCGAAGATATACATGTACCCCAATATTCATTGCAGCCCTATTTACAATAGCCAAGACATGGAAGCAACCTAAATGTCCATCGACAGATAGATGGATAAAGATGTGGTACATATATACAATGGAATGTTGCTCAGCCATGAAAAACCATGTAATAAGCCATTTGCAGAAATATGGATGGACCCAGAGGTGATCATACTAAGTGATGGAAGTCAAAGACAAATACCACATAATATCACTTACACGTGGAATCTAAGATATGACACAAATGACCTTATTTATGAAGCAGTTCTCCTGGGTTCCTTTACCTGCTGCTCTCCGCCCGGGTGCCCCTTCCCAATAAAGTCTCTTGCTTTGTCAGCACGTGTGTCTCCTCTGACAATCATTTCCAAGTGTTAGACAAGAGCCCACTCTTGGGCCCTGGAAGGGGTCCACCTTCCTGCTACAGTTCTGAGAAAAGCCTTTGCTGCTCCTTGAGATGCAGAAGGCCCATTTAGGGGCCCCAATGCTGCCATCTGGGTTCTGAGTGGATGCCTCTTTGAGAGGCAACATCTTCTCCCCAGATCTGCCACAGGCTCTGGGCTCATGACCAGAAGCCAGGTCCTCAGCTACACAGAGAAAGCATTAGTTCTAGCAAGGTGGGTGTCGGGGGCGGGGGGGGGGCGTGGTCCTTTCAGGCTTGAAGCAATGAAGTCCAGGCTGGGCAGATTCTCTCTTCCCAGCTGCCTATTAAAGAGCTGCAGCAACTTACATTGAGGAACCAGCAGTCAGATGTCTTCAGCTTTAAAAATATTCATCCTCCCTGAATGTTGCCATGGCATAAGAAAGAAAGGAGAAAACCACAATTTGAAAAGATATGTGCACCCCAATGTTCATAGCAGCACTACTTACAGTAGCCAAGACATGGAAGCAATCTAAACGTCCATTGACAGAGGAATGGGTAAAGAAGAGGTGGTCTGTATATACAGTGGAATATTACTCAGCCATAAAAAAGGATGAAATAATGCCATTTGCAGCAGCATGGATGGACCTAGAGATTATCATGCTAAGTGAAGTAAGTCAGACAGAGAAAGACAAATATCATATGATATCACTTATATGGTACCTAAAAGAAAAAAGACACAAATGAACTTATTTCCAAAACAGAAACAGACTCATAGAAATAGAAAACAAACTTACAGTTACCAATGGGGAAATGGGGTGGTAGAGCAATAAATCAGGAGTTTGGGACTAGCAGATGCAAACAATTATATACAAAATAGATAAACAACAAGGTCCTATTATAGAGCCAGAGAACTATATTCAATGTCCTGTAATAAACCATAAAGAAAAAGAATATATATAAGTGAATCACTTTGCTGTACAGCAGAAATTAACACAGCATTGTAAATCGACTATACTTCAATTAAAAAAAAATAAAGATTGAGCTAAGTTTCTGTAGTCCCTGTCACCTTCCTCAAAAATAGTGATAATAATAATACGGAGACACAATGTATCCTTTACACAGTTTTCCCCAATAGTATAATATCACAACCAGAAAATTGACATCGATCCAGTCAAGATTAGAACTTTTCCATCACTACAAGGACTGGTCCAGTGGCCCCTTTATAGTCACAGCCACTTCCCTCATGCCTCCCACCCCCAGTCCTTCACCCCTGGCAACTGCTAATCCATTGTATATCCACCATTCATATAATTTTGCCATCAAGAATGTCATGTAGGGCTTCCTTGGTGGCACAGTGGTTGAGAGTCCGCCTGCCAATGCAGGGGACACGGGTTTGTGCCCCGGTCTGGGAAGATCCCACATGTCATGGAGTGGCTAAGCCCGTGAGCCATGGCCGCTGAGCCTGCGTGTCCAGAACCTGTGCTCCACAACGGGAGAGGCCACAACAGTGAGAGGCCCATGTACCGCAAAAAAAAAAAAGAATGTCATGTAAATGAACTCATACCAGTAGGTAACCACTATGTTTTTCCATTGAGCATAATTCCCCGGAGAAACATCCTAGTTGTACATGTATCAGCAGTTCCTTCATTTTATTGCCAAGCAGCATTCCATAGGATGCATGTTCTGTTTACCTGTTGCTCACAGAACATCTGGATGGTTTCCAGTTTTTTGCTATTATGAATAAAGCTTCTATGAACATTCTTGTACAAGTTATTGTGTGAACCTAAGTCTTGATTTCAGGATAATTGCCCAGGAACACAATTACTGAGTTGTATGGTAGTTGCATGTTTATCTCAAGAAACTGCCAAACTGTTTCCCAGAGTGGCTGTTCCATTTACATTCCTGCCAGCAATATATAAGTGAAGTGATCCAATTACTCCGCATCCTTGATAACACTTGGTGTTGTCACTATTTTTCATTTTAACCATTCTGATAGGTGTGCAGTAATATCTCATTGTAGTTTCAACTTGCATTTCCCTAGTGACTAATGATATTGAATACCTTTTCATGCATTTATCTGCCACCTATATACCCCCTTTGGTGGAATGTCTGTTCATGTCTTTTGCCCATTTTATAAATGAATTGTTTATTTTTTACTGTTAAGTTTCAAAAGTTGTTTAATTACAGATACTACTTCTTTGTTATTTACGTGGTTTCCAGTGTTTTCTGCCACTGTAGAAGCTTTCATCCCTTAACAAGGTCTTTCATAGGACAAAAGGCTTTAATTTTGATTAAGTCAAATCTATTGATTTTTCCTTTATGGATTGTGCTTTTGGTGTTAAGTTCAAGCTCTCTTTGCCTAGCTCTAAATCCCAAAGATTTTCTCCTATGATATTTTTCTTAAAAAATTTATAGTTTTACACTTCACATTTTTAAAAAAATATACTTTACATTTATATATGAGCTATTTTGACTTTTTTTCATAAGGTATGAGGTTTAGGTAGGTGCATATTTTTTCCTACAGATGTGTAGTTTCTCCAGCACCTTCTATTGAAAAGGTTATCCTCCCTTTGTTGAATTCTTTTGCACCTTTGTCAAAAATCAGTTGGGCATATTTGTGTGGGTCTATTTCTAGGTTCTCTTTCCTGTTCCATTGATCTTTGTGTCTGTCCCACCACCCATACCACAGGGTCTTGACTCCTTTAGCTATAGTAAGTCTTGAAATTGGATAGACTGATTCCTCCCAGTTTATTTTTCTTTCTCAAACTTGTTTTAGTTCTTCTAGTTCTGTTGTCTTTCCATCAATCTTAGAATATCTGTATCTACAAAAACCTCCTGGGATTTTGATAGGAACTGCATTTAACCAATAGATGAATTTGGAGAGAACTGGTATCTTTACTATATTGTGTCTTCCAATCCATGAGTAAGGTATATCTCACCATTTATCTAGAGCTTCTCTGAATTCTATTATCACTGTTTTGTAGTTTTTGGCCATACAAGTTCTGTATGTGTTTTGTTAAATATACACATAAGTTTTTCTTTTTTTAGCAATTTTAAATGATATTGTATTTTAAATGTTGGCATCCATGTGTTTATTAATATTATAGAGAAATACAATTGATTTCTGTATGTTGATCTTCTTGTGGCTTTGTATGCATTTACTAGTTCTATCATTTGCGGGGTAGATTTCTTGGGAGATTTTAAATAGACAATCATATTACCTGCAAATAGGGACACTTTTAGTTCTTCTTTTTAGAGTTGTATAATTTTTTAATTAATTTATTCATTTATTTTTAATGCGTTGGATCTTTGTTGCTGCACGTGGGCTTTCTCTAGTTGCGGCGAGTGGGAGCTACTCTTTGTTGCGGTGCTCAGGCTTCTAATTGCAGTGGCTTCTCTTGTTACAGAGCATGGGCTCTAGGAGCGTGGGTTTCAGTAGTTGTGGCTCGCGGGCTCTAGAGCACAGGCTCAGTAGTTGTGGCGCACAGGCTTAGTTGCTCCGCAGCATGTGGGATCTTCCCGGACCAGGGCTCAAACCCGTGTCCCGTGCATTAGCCGGCAGATTCTTAACCACTGTGCCACCAGGAAAGCCCCTTCTTGGGAATTTTTAAACAAACAAACAAAAACTCCTAGAACCAATAAGCAACTGAGCAAGGTTCAAGATACAATGTTACTATACAAAAAAATCAATTGCTTTCTTATATACGAGTAATGAACTGTTGGAATTTGAATTAAAAACAGCACCATTTACATTAGCACCAAAAAATGAAATACTTAGACACAAATCTAATAAAATATGTACAAGATATATATGAGGGAAATTATATATCTTTAATGAAAGGAATAAAAGAAGACTAAATAAGTGGAGAGGTATTCCATGTTCACGTATAGGAAGACTTAATGTTGTTAAGATGTTAATTCTTCCCAACTGTAGTTGATGTGTAGACTCAATACAATCCTAATCTAAATCCTAGCAAGGTATTTTGTGAATACAGACAAACTGATTCTAAAGTTTACACAGAAAGCTAAAGACCCAGAATAGCCAATACAATATTGAAGAAAAAGAACAGAGTCAGAGGCCTGTCACCATCCAATTTCAAGATTTACTATCAAGATACAGTAGTCAAAGGGTATGGTATTGGTGAAAGAATATACAAATAGATCAGTGGAACAGAATGGAGAACTCAGAAATAAATACACACAAATACAGTCAATTGTTCTTTGACAAAGGATAGCAAAGGCAATTAAATGGAGGAGGAAGTCTTTTGAACAAATAGTGTTAGGTAAACTGCATACATGCAAAAAAATAAATAAATAAAATAAATGAATCTAGACAAAGACCTTTTATCTTTCAAAAAGTTAACTCAAAATTATCTCAAGCCTAAATGTTAAGACACAGAACAATGAAACTTCTAGGCTATAACATGAGAGAAAATGTTTGTGACCTTGGGCTTGGCAATGACTTTTCAGATATCACTCCAAAAACATAACCGTGAATGAAAATATTGATGAGATGGAGTTCATTAAGATAAAAGAACTTATCTGTGAATGGCATTATTAAGAGAATAAAAAGATAAGCCACAGACTAGGAGAAAATATTTGCAAAACATATAACTGATAGAGGAATTGTATCCAAAATATACAAAGAACATTTAAAACTCAACAATAAGAAAACAACCCAATTGTTTGCCCAAAGGGGGGCAGAAAACCTGAACAGGCACCTCACCAAAGAAGATATACTTATGGCAAATAAGCATATGTAAAGATGCTCAACATCACATATCATTAATTTCAAATTAAAACAACAATGAAAAAAATAAAACGCAACAGTGAGGTACCAATCCACACCTATAATCCGAAACACTGACAATACCAAATGCTGATGAGGATGTGGAGCATCGGGAAGTCCCATTCATTGCTGGTGGAATGCAAAATACTGCAGGCACTTTGGAAGACAGTTTGGCCATTTCTTAGAAAGCTAAACAGTCTTATCATTCACTCCAGCAATTACACCTCAAATGAATTGAAGACATGTCCACACGAAAACCTGCATAAGGATGTCTATTGCAGGTTCATTCATAATTGCGAAGACTTGGAAACAACTAAGATATCCTTCAGTATGTTAATGGATACATAAATTGGGGTACATTCATATAATAAAATATTATTCAGCACTAAAAAGAAATGAGCTATCAAGTCATGAAAAGACATGGAGGAAATGTAAATGCACATTACTAAGTGAAAGAAGCCAATCTGAAAAGCCTACATACTGTATGATTCCAACTATAGGACATTTTGGAAAAGGCAAAACTACGGAGACAGTAAAAAGATCAGTGATTTCCAGGGGTCGTGGGGAGGGAGGGATGAATAGGCAGAGCACAGATGATTTTTAGGGGAGTGAAACTATTCTGTGTGACACTATAATGGTGGATACATGTCATTATACATTTGTCCAAACCCATGGAATGTACAGTGCCAAGAGTGAACCTTTATGTAAATTATGGTCTTTGGATGATAATAATGTGTCAGTGTAACAAATGTACCATCTGGTGTGGGATGTTCATAGTGGAGGAGACCAAGTGTGTGCAGGCAGAGGGTAAATGGGAACTCTCTGTACTTTGTGATCAATTTTGCAGTGAACCTAAAACTTCTCTAAAAATGAAAGTGTACTTAAAAAAAAAACCATAAAACTGAATAACACAAAGAGTGAGCCCTAATGTAAATTATGGGATTTAGTCAATAATAATGTATTGATATTGGTTCACCAATTGTAACATACATATCACACTAATGCAAGATGCTAATAATGGGGGAAACTGGGAGCAGAGAGGAATAAATGGAAACTCTCTGTACTTCCTGCTCAATTTTTCTGTAAACCTAAAACTGCTGTAAAAATGTAAGACTGTTAATCTTTAAAAATTCAATTTCCTTAATAGTTATAGGGCTATTCAAATTACCTAATTAATATTGGGTGAATTGTGGTAGTAGTGGTACAATTCACATATTGGGTGAATTGTGGTAGTAGTTGGTACATTTCAAGTAACTGGTCTGTTTCATCTTAGTTGTCTAAGTTATGTGTATAGTTGCAATATTTTTTAATTCTCTATTTATCTACAGAATCTGTAGCAATATCAACTGTTTCTATCCTGATATTGGTAATTTGTGTCTTCCCTTTCATTTTTATTTTGTCAGTCTTGCTAAAAGTTTGTCAATTTTATAGATCTTTTATTGATTTGGGGGGGATACATTTTATTGACTTTTATTGATCTTTTCAAAGAAACAGCTTTTTGTTTAATTGACTTTTTTCTATACTTTTTCTGTTTTCAATGTCATTGATTTCTGCTCTTATCTTTATTATTTCTTCCTTTTATATGCTTTGACTTTATTTTGCTCTTCTTTTTCTAGATTCTGAAGTGGGAGCTTAGATGATATATTTGAGACATTTGCTGTTTTCTGATGTAAATATTCAGTGCTATATATTTACCTGTTAGCACTTATTTAGCTACATCCCACAAATTCTGATATGTTGTATTTTCATTTTCATTCAGTTCAACCTTTGAAAAAAATTTTTCCATGGTAACTTCTTCTGTGACCCAAGGATTATTTAGAAGTATGTTGTTCAGTTTCCAAGTATCTAGAGATTTTCCTGTTTTATGTTGTTGATTTCTAGTTTGATTCCACTATGGAAGGAAAAAATACTTGGTATGATTTCAATTCTTTTAGATTTGCTGAGTGTTTATTGTAATGCGCCAGGATATGATCTATGTTGGTATATGTTCTGTGGGCACTGGAAGAGTATGCACTCTGCTGTTGCTGGGTGGGAAGCTCTATAAGTGTTGATGAGGTCCTGTTGACTGATGGTTTCAGGACTTCCCTGGTGGAAGACTCCACGCTTCCAACGCAGGGGGTGAGGGTTCGATCACTGGTTGGGGAACTAAGATCCTACTTGCCAGCACGGTGTGGCCAAAGAAAAGAAAAAGAAGTTACAGTCAATGATTGATGGTGTTGCTGAGTTCCTCCATATCTTTCCTAATTTCCTCTATAGTTGTCCTGTCAATTGTTGAAATACGGGTATTGAAGTCTCCAACTATAATTGTGAGTTTGTCTATTTCACCTTTCAGTTTCATCAGTTTTTGCTTCACGCATTTTTACAGCTCTGCTGTCTGGTGCATTCACGTTTAATTTGCTATGACTTTTTGGTGGACTGGCCCTTTTATCACCATAATTTCCCTGTCTTTAATAATTTTCTCTTTGAAGTCTATTTTACTTGATATTAATATAGCTACTTGTGCTTTCTTCTTATTAATGTTGTCTGGAATATTTTTCCCTATCCTTTAACTTTCAACCTACCTATACAATTGTATTTGAAGTGAATTTATTTTAGCATATATTTGGGTCATGTTTTCTAATACACTTTGCAAATTTCTATCCTTTACTCAGTGTATGTGTAACATTTACATTTAATGTGATTGTTGATATGTTTAAGTCAGTCATTTTATTTTGTTTTCTGTTACCTCTGCTTTTGGTTTCTCTGTTTTCTTTTTCCTGTTTTCCTGTGGGTTACTTAAATGTTTTTTTCAGAATTCCATTTTGATTTATAGTGATTTTGAGTGAATCTCTTTGTATACCTTTTTTAGTGCCTGTAAATCATATATACATAACTTATCAATCTACTGATGTCAACATTTTACCATTTTGAATGAAGCATAGAAATCTTATCTTCCCTTACATCCCTTTTCCTCCTACTGTTTATAGTACTATAATTGTCTTAAATATGTCTTCTACATACATGTAGGACTTCATCAAACAATGTTATGATTTTTATTTCAACTCTCAAGCATAACTTAGAAAACTCAAGAGGTGAAGCAAAATGTATTATATTTAAGCTTATCTTGACTCATTCCATTGTTCTTTCTTTATTCCTGATGTTTCAGGATTCCTTCTTTTATAATTTTCTTCCTGTTATAGATATTCCTTTAGCCATTCTTTTAGAGTAGGCCTGCTGACAACAAATTCTCTTAGCTTTTCTTCATCTGAGAAAGACTCGATTTCCTCCTTCATTCCTGAAGAACATTTTCTCTGGATACAGAATTCTCGGTGGACAGTCGGACAGTTCTTTTTCAGCATTAGAAAGTGTTGTGCCACTTCCTTCTGGCCTCCATGGTTTCTAAAGAGAAATTTGCTGTCATTTGAATTGATTTTTTCCCTATAGGTGAAATTTTGTTTCTCTCTTACTGCTTTCAAGATTTTTCCTCTCTTTGGTTTTCATGTTTGATTATGATATAATATGTATAAATATTATAAATATTTATAAATATATTGATATAAAATTATATATTTATATTAAATATAAAATGTTACATACTATAATTATAAATATATAAATATTAAAAATCTTGGCATGATTTCATTAGATTCATCCTATTTGGAATTCATTCATCTTCTTGAATCTGTAGGTTTATTTCTTTTGCCAAATTTGAGGTGTTTCCAGCTATTATTTATTCAAATCCTGCCCTTTTCCCCTCTCTTTCTGGGGCTCCAATGACACAAATCTTAGTTCTTTTGTTATAGTCCCACGGGTCCCTGATACTCTGCTCATTTTTTAAGTCTATTTTGTCTCTCTAGTTTAGACTGGGTGATTTTTACTGCTCTACCTTCAAGTTCACTGATTCTTCCTTCCTCTCCATTCTGCTGTTGGGGTCACCCAGTGAGCTTTTTATTTCCATTACCATATTTTTCAGTCCTAAAAGTTGCATTTTTCATCTATATATCTTTTATTTCTTTCCTGAGATTTTCCATTTCTTTTCTGAGACTTTCTATTTTTCATTTGTTTCAAATCTGTTCATAATTCATTGAAGCATTTTTATCAAGACTGCCTTAAAATTATTGTTAGATAATTCTAACATCTCTGTCATCTCAGTGTTAACATGTATTGATTGTCTTTTTCATTCAAGTTGAAATTTTCCAGGTCCTTGGTATAACAAGTGCTTTTTGATTAGAACTAGGACATTTGGATATGATGTTTTGAGACTGGATATTATTAAACCTTCTGTTTGAGCTGGTTCCATGATACTACTCTGGCAGGCGAACAGAAGGCACTGCTTTGTTACTGCCAAGGGGATCGACGCCCAGGTTCCCCACTTGGCCTCCACTGACATGAAGGAAGGGAACGACCCCTTGTGGCTGGTGGACGGGATGGCAATTCTGGGGTGCTTCACTGCTGTCCCCACATGACCTCTACTGAAAGAGGTCAGGATGTGTGGTGCCTCATAACTGCCTGGCGTCGGTTAAAGTCCCGGCCCCCTGCTCAGCCTTCTCTGACATCATTCCATCAGGGAAGCTGGGATACCCTGCTACACAGCCTGGCGAGGGTGGAAAGCGAGGCTCACTTACTTGCACGGGTAGGGATAGTGCCATGGTTTTTCTGGGGTGTCTGGCTGGAGTAGAGCAGTTACTGACTAAATGTTTTCTGTCTTCCTGGCCCTTTGGCTAGAGATAGCAGGCTTCTGTAGGGACTTTTGTTTGCGCTTTTGTTAGTGTTTTGCCTGCCTTTTCAGCTCTAAGTCTGGGCTACGTGAGGCAAAAAGAATACTCAGGGAACTCATCCCCATGTAGCTCCTTGGATCCTGAGGTGCCTAGCCAGTCTGTCGCCTTCTCTCAATTTATCAGAGCCTTCTTTATTTCTTTTATTTTTGGCCGTGTTGGGTCTTCGTTGCTGCACACAGGCTTTCTCTAGTTGCGGCGAGTGGGGGCTATTCTTCATTGCAGTGCACGGGCTTCTCATTGTGGTGGCTTCTCTTGTTGTGGCGCATGGGCTCTAGGCACGTGGGCTTCAGTAGTTGTGATGCACAGGCTTAGTTGCTCCACGGCATGTGGGATCTTCCTGGACCAGGGATTGAACCTGTGTCCCTTGCACTGGCAGGTGGATTCTTAACCACTGTGCCACCAGGGAAGTCCCAATCAGAGCCTTCTTATATTGCTTTAATATATAAGGTCCAGTGTTTTAATTGTACTGAGAGAAATAGAGGAAGTGTGTATATGCCATATTCCTGGACAATGTGCATTTTTAGGTGAAAATTTTCCTTCATTTACCTAGGATCAGGAACCTAAGTTGATTTACCATAGTACAAAGAGGCTACCCTATCCCCCTTTCCCCTGTGGTAACCATAAGTTTGTTTTCTATGTCTCGGAGTCTATTTCTGTTTTGAAAATAAGGAGGGATAAATTAGGAGTTTGGGATTGACAGATACACACTCCTATATATAAAATAGATAACCAACAGGGATCTACTATACAGCACAGGGGACTATACTAAATATCTTGTAATAACCTATAAGGGAAAAGAATCTGAAAAAGAATATATGTGTGTGTGTATATGTGTGTGTGTGTGTGTGTGTGTGTGTGTGTGTGTGTATGTGTATGTGTATAACCGAATCACTGTGCTGTACACCTGAAACTAACACATTGTAAATCAACTATACTTCAATTTAAAAAAAGAGTCTACCCTCCAAATACTCTGCAAATCTCCAAGGGCACATTATATTGCTCTGCTTCTGAGTCGAATGTACAAGACAGAACGATCCTAATTCTGTTGTGGAGTTAGGATGCAGTACAATGGTGTAAAGCCCATGAAAACGTTAAGACAATTTACTGAGGATTTGAGGATATTAATTAGCTTTTTGTGACTTGGCCCTTACACAAATCTGAGACTAAATAGCTTTATTTTATTATTATTATTACTACTACTATTATTATTATTGGACACTGAGGCAATGCCAGTCACCCTGCATATCCAGATCCCCCACCAGCATGGGCCCTTCTAGGATCCCTAGAAGGGATCCTAGCCGTGTTCACATGGTTGCACATTTTATAAAATTTTCGGGACTAAGGGATTTTAACTGTAATTGGCTCCGAGCAGTCTCTGTCTCCACTCTGATTTCCCCGCCACTATATGTCCCCTCTTATTGGGTTTTGGGGGTGCCTATGGACATTTTGGGGTGGTTACAGATATGAAGAGGAAGTGAGCTGAGGATATATTAAGTCTGAGTTTTGTGGGATATATTTATGTGATTCAGAGTGGCTTTGGTGTATAATTAAATTATTGGAAGTCATCTGGTATAGGAATGTCTTCCAAAAATTTGCTTACTGTGCACTGTGTCAACTCACCTGGCAAGTGACAAGAAAATATTGACTAACTGCATAATGAATGTTATCAATTGAAAGAATATTTGATTGTCCATTGCACAAGAAAACTTGAAATGCCTTGTAATCTCACAGCTCACATATGACAGGTACTTGATAAAGATTTCCTCAAATTGGAAATAATCCAGAATTTTACATGACATTTCATTAATGACAAGTTGTAAAGTTGAAAATAACTTTTCTAAACTATCAATAAGAAAATCAAATTTTAATCAACAGTGCTAAAGGAAAGCTTCATTTCTCTTTCGATTCTCTTTACAGAAAATGCCATTACAAAGTTACTGTAAAAAACAAAAATATATATATATATATGGCAATGAAGTAACCTAGAGGTATGTTATGGCATAAAATTAATTTTTAAAATTATGTTATTTTTCAGAATGCTGTGACGTTTGAGGTTTAAATTTTTACTTTCTTGTGATTTCTTTTTTTCTCATTAAATATTCACCTTTGTACTTAGTTTTGTTTGCATAATTTTATGTTCTTCTTCATAAAGTGGACTCCCAATTAGATAATCTTTGAGTCCATATTTCTGACCCATGACCATGCACAAAACCATCAGTTTGGTTGAGGTGGGAGAGGGTTTATTGGTGGGTGTGAGAAGTCTCACAGCACCTTTCAGGAAGAGTGAAGAATTCGACTCGGGCTGAGCTCCCAGAACCTGAGTGCCAGACTTGCTGACCCGATGCCACCCTGCCTTCACCGTGCTGGGGCGGGGGGGTGCCCCCAACGTCCCTGCCCCTGCTCCCACATGCTTCATGCAGAGGCCACCTTGCCTGAGCCTTCCTGGGCCCTCTCCTCAGTCACACGTGTTTGGCATCTCATGGGAGAGGAAGTCAGTGTGGAAGGTAGGATTCACAAGGTAGGGGATGGTGAAAATGTCCAGGAGGTACTGAAAAGACTATGGGCAACCACAGTGACCGATGTCCACTCCCTCTGCTGCAGGACAAAGACCCAAGGGGTTCCAGAGGCAGACAGGTAAATAAGGCTGGGCCCCGACTTCCAGGACTCCCTGGAAAGTTGGGGAGAGACTGGTGTCCTAACACCCCAAAGCAGAGTGTAAGGAAGGCTCTGGTCACAGGCGCCCTTAATAGTTAATTTCCTAAGAAGGGAGGACCACTGACCTTGACAACCCCCTAAGTGGCTTGTTCAGAGGGAGCAGTGCCAAGGCTGACCCCTGGCACCCTGAGACAGACAATCTCCTGCTTAGTTTATCCGTTGCTGCTGCTGCCTCAGGAATTCTAAGCTGCTAATAAATGTTAATCTCACCACATTACCAAAAAAAATGAAAGGAAGTTTAACAACCTAAAAATATAATATAAACCAAACAGTTTCTTCTTCCCTCACCCACACAGTCAAAGAATGTAAATTAAGGTGTTCTTTTAGTTTCTAAATTTCTATGTAACAACAGGATCAAAAAAAAATGAAAGGATAACTAATATTTCAAAACATAATCCAGCAGATGAAATGTAAAACATTTGTTTGCATCACTGCTTCTGTAGTCCAGGATGCGGAAAGGTGTCCTGGGACTAGACAATAGTAACAATTATTTCAAACATAAAGACCACAAGGAAGTCCAAGAGGGCAACATAGGAAGATCCTGAACTCACCTCCTCCCAGGGACACACCGAATCTACAGCCACATATGGAACAATTCCCGCTTCGGCTGCCCCACCAAAGCCGGCAGCCACGCACTGACGACACAGGTGACTCTCCTTGATCACCTGGCTCTGGTGGCCAGAGGGCCACCTGAGTCCCGTGGGACTGTAAAAATCGGGGAGACAGTTCCTGGCAGGCTACCTCCCCAGAGCACCACACAGAGAGCAGACTAAAACACACCCCCAGTCTCCCTGTGAAAAGGTCCTATTTACTTGTCCTGGAGCTTCAGCCTGAGGGCAGGACTCAGGTATGCCACATGCTGGAGATTCCAGAGGTGCTCTCAAGGAGCACAGGGTGGGGACACCAGCTTCGTGCTCTGTCTAGGCCTTAGTGCCACTTGCCAGTACCTCCCAGAATAAGCTTATACACTCACTCATCTGGAGCCCCAGTTTCTGCAACTGTCACCCAGAGGACAACCCCAGATCCCCTGGTCTGGAGGCCAGAAGATTTATGGGTTTATAATTGCAATCTCACAGGACTGTACATATTTGCATACTTTAAAAGTTGCAACCTGAGAGTCTGGCTTCCAATCAGCCTAAAACCTGGTGCTGACTGAGATCCCTCTCTCTAGAATGCTGGCAAGTCTCAGCACACCCTCAATGACCAGGACCTGTCATGGATAAATCAGGCTGCTTAGACAATCACAAAGATTCAAGAGACAATTCTAGGACAAGGTTGAAGGACAAGGTTCATCCCCTACACAGGCCACTCCTTCAAGACTGGAAGAGGTAGCTGTTTCACTGAATACATGAACAAACAGAGAGATTCAAGCACAATGAGGAAACAGAACAGTATGTTCGAAACAAAAGAGCAAGATAAAAACTCACAGAGAAACTTTAATGAAATAGAGACAAATAATTTACTTGATAAAGAATTCAAAGCCATGGTCATAAATATTCTCACCAAACTTAAGAAAACAATGGATGAACACATTGAGAACTTCAACAAAGAGACAGAAATTATAGGAAAGTACCAGGCAGAAGTCACAAAGCCAAATAACACAATAACTTAACTAAAAAATACATTAGAGGGGTTCAACAGAGACTAGATGAAGCAAAGAAAGGATCCGTGAACAGGAAGACAGGGCAGTGGAACTCACCCAAACAGAAAAGCAAAAAGAAAAAGTAATTTAAGAAAAGGGAAGATAGGGCTTCCCTGGTGGCACAGTGGTTGAGAATCTGCCTGCTAATGCAGGGGACACGGGTTCGAGCCCTGGTCTGGGAGGATCCCACATGCCGCGGGGCAACTAGGCCCGTGAGCCACAACTACTGAGCCTGCGTGTCTGGAGCCTATGCTCCGCAACAAAAGAGGCTGTGACAGTGAGAGGCCCGCACACCACGATGAAGAGTGGCCCCCGCTTGCCACAACTAGAGAAAGCCCTCACACAGAAATGAAGACCCAACACAGCAAAAATAAATAAAAATAAATTAATGTCAGATGCAGGCTTAAAAAAAAAAAGGGAAGGTAGTTTAAGGGACCTGTGGGACAACATCAAGCAGATAACATTCAAATTACAGGGGTCCCAGAATGAGAAAAGGAGAAAGGGACAGAAAACTTAAGAAATAATGGCGGGACTTCCCTGGTGGTGCAGTGGTTAAGAATCCATCTGCCAATGCAGGGGACATGGGTTCGATCCATGGACCGGGAAGATCCCACATGTCACAGAGCAACAAAGCTTGTGAGCCCCAACTACTGAGCCTGCGTGCCACAACTACTGAAGCCCGCGTGCCTAGAGCCCGTGCTCCACAACAAGAGAAGCCACTGCGATGAGAAGCCTGCGCACCGCAACAAAGAGTAGCCTCCACTCACTGCAACTAAAGAAAGCCCACATGCAGCAACATGGACCCAATGCAGCCAAAAATAAATAAATAAATAAATTTATTTTTTAAAAAAAGAAAGAAAGAGATAATGGCTGAAAACTTCCCTAACTTGGGGAAGGAAAGAGACATCCAGGTCCAGGAATCCCAGAGAGCTCCAAAGAAGATGAAGCCAAAGAGATCCACACCAGGACACATTATAATTAAAATGTCAAAAGTTAAAGATAAAGAGAGAAACTTAAATGCAGCAAGAGGAAAACGACTTGTTACCTATAAGGGAATCTGCATAAGACTATCAGCATATTTTTCAGTAGAAACTTTACAGGGCAGAAGGGAGTGCATGATATATTTAAAGTGCTGAAAGGAAGAAACTTCCAATTAAGAATATTCTACTCAGCAAGGTTATTACTCAGAATTAAGAGAGAGAGAGACTTCCCTGGTGGTGCAGTGGTTAAGAATCCACCTGCCAAAGCAGGGGACACGGGTTCAAGCCCTGGTCCAGGAAGATCCCACGTGCCATGGAGCAACTAAGCCCATGTGCCACAACTACTGAGCCTGCGCTCTGGAGCCTGCGAGCCACAGATACTGAGCCCATGTGCCACAACTACTGAAGCCCACACGCCTAGAGACCGTGCTGTGCAACAAGAGAAGCCACTGCAGTGAGAAGCCCACGCACCGCATCAAAGAGTAGCCCCCTCTCGCCACAACTAGAGAAAGCCTGCGCGCAGCAATGACAACCCAACGCAGCCATAAATAAATAGATAGATAGATAGATAGATAGATAGAAGGAAGGAAAGAAAGAAAGAAAGAAACAGAATTAAGAGAGAGAAAGAATTTCCAAAAATCAAAAGCTAAAGTAGTTCATCACCAATAAATCAGCCTTACAATAAATGTTAAAGGGACTTCTTTAAGCTTAAAAGAAAGGGCACTAAATAGTAACAAAAACATATGAAAGTATAAGTATCACTGGTAAAGATAAATATATAGAAAATGTAGTGCATTGATCACTTACAAAGCTAGCAGGAAGGTGAAAAGACAACAGTAGTAAAAATGACCATAACTATAACAATTAGTTAAGGAATACACAAAATTAAAAAAACATAAAATGTAGTGGGTAGGGAAATTTTAGAATGTGTTCAAATTTAAGCTGCTATCAATTTAAAATAGATTGGTACCCATACTTATATCTGATAAAATACTTTAAAACAAAAACTGTAATAGAAGACAAAGGGCATTACATAATGGTAAAGTGGTCAGTCCAACAAAAGGATACAAAATTTGTAAATATTTATGTGCCCAACATAGGAGCACCTAAATATACACAGCAAATATTAACAGAACTAAAGAGAGAAATTGACAGCAACACAAAAATAGTAAGGGACTTTCCCCACTTACATAATGGACAGGTCATCCAGTCAAAATTAATAAGGAAACACTGGCTTTAAATGACACATTAGACTAAATGAACTAAACAAGATATCTCAAACAAACAATCTCGCTTTACACCTAAAGGAATTAGAAAAAGAAAAAACAAATCCCAAAGTTAGTAGAAGAAAGGAAATAACAAAGATCAGAGTGGAAATAGAGACTAAAAAGACATAGAAAAGATCAATAAAACTGGTTTTTTGAAAAGATAAACAAAACTGACAAACCTTTAGCTAAACTCACCAAGAAAAAAAAGAGGAATCAATAAATAAAATCAGAAATGAAAGAGATGTTACAACTGATACCACAGAAATACAAAGGATCATAAAAGGTTACTATGAACAATTATACAGCTACTGGACTTCCCTGGTGGTGCAGTGGTTAAGACTCCAAGCTCCCAATGCAGGGGGCCCAGGTTCAATCCCTGATCAGGGAACTAGATCCCACATGCATGCTGCAACTAAGAGTTCACATGCCACAATTAAGGAGCCCATGTGCTCCAACTAAGGAGTCAGCGAGCCGCAACTAACGAGACTGCAAGCCACAACTAAGGAGCTCATGTGCCACAATTAAGGAGCCTGAGAGCTGCAACTAAGGAGCCCACCTGCCACAACTAAGACCTGGCACAACCAAATAAATAATAATTTTTAAAATAATAAAAAATAAAATGTCAGCTCTCAAGCCTTTAAAAAAAATTGTACAGCAACAAGTTGGACAACCGAGAAATGGAAAAATTCCTAGAAACATATAATCTTCCAAGACTGAATCATGAACTAAATCTGAATAGACCAATTACTAATAGGGATATGGAATCAGTAATCAAAAACCTCTCAACAACCAAAAAAAGCCCAGGACCGGAGGTTTTACTGCTAAAGTCTACCAAACATTTAAAGAAGAGTTAATACCTATTCTTTTCAAAACTTTCCAGAAAATTGAAGAGGAGGAAACACTTCCAAACTCAATTTACAAGGCCAGCATTATCCTGATATGAAAACCAGAAAAAGATACCACAAAAAGAAAATTACACACCAATATTCCTGATGAACATACATACAAAAATCCTCAACTACATATTAGCAAACTGAATTCAACAATACATTTAAAAGATCATACATCAAAGTCAAGTGGGATTTATCCCAGGGATGCAAGGATGGTTCAACATCCACAAATCAATATGACACACCACACTGACAAAATAAAGGATAAAAATCACATGATAATCTCAAAAGATACAGAAAAAGCATGTGACAAAATTTAACATCCATTTATGATAAACACTCTCAACAAAGTGTATAGACAGAATGTATATCCCCATAATAAAAGTCATATATGACTAGCCATATATGACACCTAACATCATACTCAATGGTGAAAAGCTGAAAGCTTTTCAACTGAGATCAGGAATAAGATAAGGATGCCCACTCTTACCACTTTTATTCAACAAAGTATTGGAAGGCCTAGCCAGAGTAATGAGGCAAGAAAAAGAAATAAAAGGCATCCAAATTGGAAAGGAGGAGGTAAAACTGTCACTATTAGCAGACAACATGATTTTATATATAGAAAACCTGAAAGACTCCACCAGAAATCCGTTAGAACTAATAAAATGAATTCAGTAAAGTCACAGGGTACAAAATCAATATACAAAAAGCTGCTGTGTTTCTATACACTAAGAACTATCAGAAAGACAAATTAAGAAAACTATCCAATTTACAACGCATCAAAAAGAATAAAATGCCTAGGAATAAATTTAACCAAGGAGATGAAAGACCTGTACACTGAAAACTACATGACATCAATGAAATAAACTGGGGAAGACACAAATAAATGAAAAGATATTCCGTGCTCATGGATTAGAATGTCCATATTACCTAAAGCATTCTATAGATTTATTGCAATCCCCATCAAAATTCCAATGGCATTTTTCACAGAAACAGAACAATCCTAAAATTTGTATGGAACCACAAAAGAACCCAAACAGCCAAAGCAATCTTGAGAAAGAACAAAGCTGAAATCACTCCCTGATTTCAAACCACATTACAAAGCTATATAATCACAACAGTATGGTACTGGCATAAAAACAGACACATAAATCAATGGAACGAAATAGATGTCCCAGAAATAAATCCACACATATATGATCAATTAATTTACAACAAAGCAGGCAAGAATACACAATGGGGAAAGGACAGTCTCTTCAATAAATAATGCTGGGAAAACTGGACAGCCACATACAAAAGAATGAAAAATCTTACACCATTCACAAAAATTAACTCAAAATGGATTAAAGACTTGAATGTAAGACTTGAAACCATAAAACTCCTAGAAGAAAACATAGGCAATAAGCTCTTGATATCTGTTTTGGCAATTATTTTTTTGGATCTGACTCTAAAAGCAAAGGCAACAAAAGCAAAAATAAACAAATGGAACTACATTGAACTAAAAAGCTTCTGTACAGCAAAAGAAACCACTGACAAAATAAAAAAGGCAACCTACACAGTGGGAAAAATATTTGCAAATCATATATCTGATATGGGGTTACTATCCAAAATAATTAAAGAACTCAAACACCTCAACAGCCAAACAACAAATAATCCGTCTAAAAAATGGGCAGAGGATCTGAATAGATATTTTTCCAAAGAAGACATACAGATGGCCAACAGGCACATGAAAAGATGCTCAACATGACTAATCATCAGGGAAATGCAAATTAAAACCACAATGACTTCAGACTATACTACAAAGCTACAGTAATCAAGACAGTATGGTACTGGCACAAAAACAGAAATATAGATCAACAGAACAGGATAGAAAGCCCAGAGATAAACGCACGCACATATGGTCACCTTATTTTTGATGAAGGAGGCAAGAATATACAATGGAGAAAAGACAGCCTCTTCAATAAGTGGTGCCGGGAAAACTGGACAGCTACATGTAAAAGAATGAAATTAGAACACTCCATACACCATACACAAAAATAAACTCAAAATGGATTAAAGACCTAAATGTAAAGCCAGACACTATAAAACTCTTAGAGGAAAACACAGGCAGAACATTCTATAATATAAATCACAGCAAAATCCTTTATGACCCACCTCCTAGAGAAATGGAAATAAAAGCAAAAATAAACAAATGGGACCTAATGAAACTTCGAAGCTTTTGCACAGCAAAGGAAACCATAAACAAGATGAAAAGACAACCCTCAGAATGGAAGAAAATACTGGCAAATGAAGCAACTGACAAAGGATTAATCTGCAAAATTTACAAGCAGCTCATGCAGCTCAATATAAAAAAAAAAAACAACAACCCAATCCAAAAATGGTCAGAAGACCTAAATAGACATTTCTCCAAAGAAGATATACAGAGCGCAAACAAACACATGAAAGGATGCTCAACATCACTAATCATTAGAGAAATGTAAATCAAAACTACAATGAGGTATCACCTCACACCAGTCAGAATGGCCATCATCAAAAAATCTACAAACAACAAATGCTGGAGAGGGTGTGGAGAAAAGGGAACCCTCTTGCACTGTTGGTGGGAATGTAAATTGATACAGCCACTATGGAGAACAGTATGGAGTTTCCTTAAGAAACCAAAAATAGAACTACCATATGACCCAGAAATCCCACTACTGGGCATATACCCTGAGAAAACTATAATTCAAAAAGAGTCATGTACCACAATGTTCATTGCAGCTCTATTTACAATAGCCAGGACGTGGAAGCAACCTAAGTGTCCATCGACAGATGAATGGATAAAGAAGATGTGGCACATATACACAATGGCGTATTACTCAGCCATCAAAGGAAACGAAACTGAGTTATTTGTAGTGAGGTGGATGGACCTAGAGTCTGTCATACAGAGTGAAGTAAGTCAGAAAGAGAAAAACAAATACCGTATGCTAGCACATATATATGGAATCTAACGGAAAAAAAGGTTCTGAAGAACCTAGGGGCAGGACAGGAATAAAGACATAGACGTAGAGAATGGACTTGAGGACATGGGGAGGGGGAAGGGTAAGGTGGAAAGAAGTGAGAGAATGGCATGGACTTATATATACTACCAAATGTAAAACAGATAGCTAGTGGGAAGCAGCCACATAGCACAGGGAGATCAGCTCGGTGCTTCGTGACCACCTAGAGGGGGTGGGATAGGAAGGGTGGGAGGGAGACGTTAAGAGGGAGGAGATACAGGATGTATGTATATGCATAGCTGATTCACTTCGTTATAAAGCAGAAACTAACACACCATTGAAAAGCAATTATACTCCAATAAAGATGTTAAAAAAAAAAGATGTCAATACTATTCAAAGTGATCTACAGATTCAATTCTATCTCTACCAAAAAAAACCCAAAAACAAACCACAATGAGATATCACCTCCCACCTGTCAGAAAGGCCATCAAGCAAAAGACAAGAAATAACAAGTGTTGGTGAGGATGCAGAGAAAAGGGAACCCTTGTGCACCGTTGGTGGGAATGTAAATTGGGCAGCCACTATGGAGAACAGTATGGAGGTACCTCAAATATTAAAGACAGAACTACCATATGATCAAGCAATTCCACTAGTAGGTATTTATCTAAATAAAATGAAAATACTAGTTCCACACGTTATTGCAGCATTTTTTACGATAGCCAAGATATGCAAATCTAAGTGTTCACTGATGAATGAATGACTAAAGATGTGGTATATATATGCAATGGAACAGTACCCAGCCAGAAAAAAGAAAGAAATCTTGCCACTTGCAACAATATGAATGGACCTCAAGAGAATTACACTAAATGAGAAAAAGAAAATACTGTGTGATTTCACTTATATGTGGAATCTAAAAAAACAAAATAAATGAACAAACAAAATAAAACTCATAGATACAAAGAACATACTGGTGGTTGCTAGAGGGGAAGGGGGGTTGGAGGGTGGGGCAAATGGGTGAAGGGGGTCAACAGGTAGGCTCTCCGGCCTCCTCCAACCATCCACCTGTGGAAGGGCTAGGAGACGCAAAGCTGTGTATGAGGAAAGCTAATCGGCGTGGCCCTAAAAGGGACACGGCTAACCAGTCCTTAAAAACACAAAGTGGAGTCTACTAACAGAGACGCTTCTCAATATTGCAAACAAAGGAATAACTAGAAATTGTCCCCTCCTAGCCACAACGAACCAGGAACTAGCGAATTCTGAGGTGCTCTCAAGGGGCTCCAGGGTCACTGCAGCCAGCTCCCACACAACTTCTTTTCCTTCCCTTTTCCCTCATCTCTTGAACGACTTTGGAAATGAATTGCAGGAGATTATATTTTCTAAAAATGTCCACCGAAATATTTTAGTTTTACATGCTTTTCTCGTGAATCTCCTCACTTCCCTAGTAAGAGCTGCATTTATGTCTGTCCCCCGGATGTTGAGGGGCCCCTGTCACTGACTCAGTGAGGGGACTGTGGTGGACATGATGCTGATGGCTTCAGAGCCAGGTCAGGACAGGGAACCCAGGTCCATGCGGCCAACCTCCACGCCGTAGGAAAGACCCCCAGAGACCACCCGGAGGGACTTGTGGAGAGGACCCACCAGGTGTGAGAACGAGCCCCCAGGTGGATCTGGTCCCCACTCTTGAGTCCCACTGGCAGACAGGACAGACAAACCGTTCTGCTGTGCCTTGTCCAAATTCCCAATCCACAGTATCTGTTAAAGTAAGTGGTTGTTTTATGCCACTAAGCTCTGAAGTGATTAGTTACACACCCACAGAAGCTGGCACATTAAATAATCACAAAAATGTCTGTCATTATGTCCACATTGCAGAACTCAACAGCCCAGATAAACAGACCTAACACAAAGGAAAAATAAATCAGATCATAAGGTGTATTACAGTCCACAGGAGATACTATCCTAATTGGTTACAGACAGTTTATATAAATTTAAAAGAAGATGTCGGCATACGACCGACCTCAGAGATATTGCAGGTTCAATTCCAGACCACCGCAATGAAGCAAATATTGCAATAAAGCAAGTCACATGATTATTTGATTTCCCAGTGCACATAAAAGTTATGTTTACCCTCTACTGTAGTCTGTCAAGTGTGCAACAGCAGTATGTCTAAAAAAACAATGTACATACCTTAATTAAAAATACTTCATTGCTAAAAAATGCTCACCATCATCTGATGACGCAGGGTTGCCAGAAACCTCCAATTTATTAAAAAATGCAGTAACTGCAAAGTGCACTAAAGCAAAGCACAATAAAATGAGGTCTGCCTGTAACTCAAGAATTTCCAAAGAGAAAAAAGTTAACCTTCTATATGTTTTTTTTGTGTGTGTGTGTGGTACGCGGGCCTCACTGTTATGGTCTCTCCCGTTGCGGAGCACAGACTCCGGACGCGCAGGCTCAGCGGCCATGGCTCACAGGCCCAGCGCTCCGCGGCATGTGGGATCTTCCTGGACCGGGGCACGAACCCGTGTCCCCTGCATCGGCAGGCAGACTCTCAACCACTGCGCCACCAGGGAAGCCCAACCTTCTATATGTTGACTCAAATTTTTTCAAACGGAAAAAAACTTAACTTTGATGTTCATTAATAATGTTGGTTACTAGGTTACAAAATAAGAAAAGCAGATCATTCACAGCTTTTAGCTTCTAAATATGGCTGGGAAACTCTTTGAAAGTCATTTTATAATTGGAAAAAAATTCATGCAATGTTCTTGATAAATGCAGATAAATGAAGGTGAGTTTGTAATTTTGATTTAAAACATCTAATTTCTGCTTCCATGTAGGAAGTAGAAAGCTGCAAATAACAATGAGAAAAATCTGGTGGTCTACAAAAATGATCATCTTTCTTGAATCTATTAGAGATGTGAGGTTGCGTGGCAACCAAATACGGTGATTTCCAAAGGAGGGGCAGAGCCTCCAGGGGAAACGTGGCTGCTACCTGTTCCCTTATGTGAAGACCAGGAGAAACACGGGGCTGCCTTGGGGGATGGAGATCTCAGCTAAAACGTTAGCAAATCTTTAAAGGCCAAGTGTGGGCTTGCATGTACGTTTGGAACAGCTGAGGAATCCAGCAAGAGTGCTCGCAAAGGAAATACTAGGAGCAGGGCAGGAGCCGGGGAAGGATGGGCACGGACCCACCCCTTCCCTGGATCCATCCCTCCTATGAACTGAGGGAAGGGCACCAAAGCCACCCACAGGGCACAGGTAAAGATCCATTGCTTTCGAAGACAGAGCTAAACCCCATCTGCCTCTGGGAGAGAAGTCAGAAACCTCTTGCCCCAAGGACACAGGGAAAGACCCATTACTACTGCGAGAGTAAAACGTCCTACTTCTGGGGAAAGACAAGAAACCATTTAGGGCCCAGGACCTTAGATCAATACCAGGCAGAGGGAGGAGGAGCAGGAAACTCCTGACCAGAATCAACACAGATACAAGGCAGATTTGGGTTGCCATGGGAAAGAGGGGCAGGAAGCCCCACACTGAGATTTAGGATCTAAGAATGAGCTGGACCAAGACATCAGAGGAATCCCCCTCTCACCATAAACTTCATGCTGAGAAACAAGTAGTGGCCCGCTATCCCTGAAGAAGAGGCAAGTGCTCTCCTCGGTCGCACAGAAATTCAGGAACATCTACAGGTGAAGGAAGCATCAGAACCACTGAGAAAAACCACCTGGAACCTCAGCACCCCCGTAAGCACAAGGGAAAACCATCCACATTTAGAGAAAGTAGAAGCCTTAGCTGCATTGACAGTAGCAATGAAACAACAAAACCTAAATCCAGCTCAACCCCTAACTAAATTGACTCAACGTCACACACTTAAAACCCAGATAGAAGAGGCATGCTAGCACAGGTGTAAATACAGTTTACCTCAGTCTGTACTGTCCTTGTACACATGAGGTCTGGCATACAATCAAAAAAATTACAATTTCAAGAAAGTAAAAAATAAGTAAAAGAAAACAATCTAGAGATAAAGCAATCAATGGAAATAGATTTGATGACCCAGATAACTGAAACTGTTGGGAAATTTCACCAGAGAGATAAAAACTGTGAGAAAGAGTAAAACAGAAATGCTAGAAATAAACTATATGAGGTCAGAAATGGAAAATTCTTGTGACAGGCACACGAGTAGAATGAATATCACTTTGGAAAAATCAACCAGCTTGAGCATGGGTCAATAGAAATTAAGTGAACTGAAACACAAGGATAATGACGTGGCGAAAGCAAATCAGAGCACTCCAGGCCTGTAGGAACCGCCAGACGGTCTAACATACACGTAACTGGAGTGACCGAAGAAGAGGGAGAATTTGAAGAGAAGAACTATTTGAAGAAGGTAACAGTCAAGAATATTCCAAAAATAAGGATAAACATTAAACCACAGCTCTAAGAATACAGAGGACTCTAAAAGGAACAAATACAAAATATAAAAATAAAAAAGAAAACTCAACACCAACCAAAAAAAGGCCCACATACACCTATACACATCATAGTCAACCTGCTGAAAGATGAGAAGAAAAGCTTTACAATGTGATGACTAGAAGTAACATTGCTTACATTATAAACGAAAGTTGCTAAGAGAGTAAATCCTGAGTCATCAATCACAAGAAAATCTTTTTTTCTTTTTCTTTTATTTTGTATTTATGTGAGATGATGGATGTTCACCATACTTATAGTGGTCATCATTTCATGGTGTGTGTGTAAGTCAAATCATTATTCCATATACCTTAAACTTATACAGTGCTGTTTCTCTATTATATCTCAATAAAACTGGAGGAAAAAAACTGTTTTAAAGAAAACAGAAGGAAAAGCTTGAAGGCAGCCGGAGGAAAGAGGGAACATCACACACAGAGGAGCAAAGATAAGAGTTACAGGACACTTCTGATCAGAAACTGTGCAGGGCAAAGACAACAGAGTGGCTGAAAGGAAAACCCGTCAACTCAGAGTTCTACACTCAGTGCAAATATCTGTCAAAAATTACGGGAAAACAAAGACATTTTCAAACAAACAACAGCTTATAGAAATCACTGACAGCAGACCTGCATTACAAGATATGTTAACAGAGTCCTTGGGGCAGAAGGAGTGTCTGACAGTCACCCCACAGAGGTGGGAGAGCTGAGATGTTGAGACTCGTAAGGCCACGGGCACCAAGAAGATATGGGAAGATTTATTACCCGTGAGCTTTCCTGAGGAGAGGAGGGCAGGGGCCAGCCAGCCAGGCCAAATGGCACGAGCAGTGCAGGGCTAGTGATGCGGGCCGAGGAAAGGGCTCAGGCCCTCAGGCTGGGGCTCGCACACTGTGAACTTCCTGCTGGCACTTCTGGAGCAAGTAACCAGGTTTTCTCATCATTACCTTACTGGCTTTTCCTCAGATGTGGAGCCAAAAGGGAAGAAAGAGGAGTGGGGCTTGAAAGCTGGAGATAGCCCAACATCAAAAATGGAGACTTACTCTTTATTACATGCATAAGATGACAGAGAGAAAATCAATCAACAAAGAAACGAGGGCCACCAGAAATGGCAAAAATGGAGGTTAACTACAGAAGACTTTTCTTACTTTAAGTCACAATGAAAGATAATCCACAACTTCTGTGAATTCCAGACAAAATACACATTTCACCCTATTCCTCATACTGTTTGCAAATAAAACTCTCCACAGATACACAGAGCAGCTGGCAGAAGACTCTGAGGGGTGCAGAAGAGAAGGTGGGCGGCAGGGACCTTGACTTGAAGACCAAGCAGGCAGGGTGTTCCTCCTACAGATTCTCGTCCAAGAGTTGGAGGGGTCCACAACCCAGAAATGCCAGCAAGCACAGACCAACAAGCTCCAAGGAAAGCCTCTTCTCTCTGGCTCAAAGCCTTGATAAAGGGCAGCCCTGCAGGATGGAACCCACTCTACTCCAGATGAAACCTCAAAAAAGCTACTCCATCTCCCACCCCTACCCAACACTGTAGCCACAGGGATGGCAGGCAGAGCCCTGTGACCATCCCTGCCCTATGCTGACCAGGAGGCCCCCCTCCCCAGTGGGGCAGGGCTGTGGAAACTGAGGGGGAGCCCTGTGACCACCCCTGCTTTCCATTAGCACAGTGGGACTGTGGGCAGACTCTGGGGTGAACCCTGTCGACCATTCTGTCCCACACTAATATGAGCAGAGGCGCAGCTCCCACTCCATACCCCCCGCACTGCACACACTGTGGAGGGGTCCCCATTACCATTTCTGCTCTGCACTAAGCAAACGCCAGCACACAAGTAGTCTCCTCCCCACCAAGTAGCACATCAGCTGCAGAGACTGTGAGAGCCCCACGTGCACTAAGCAAACAGGAACAAGGAGGCAGCACCTGCTCCCCACCCCATCAGAGGGGGTGAGGATTACAGAGAGAACAGTACAGGAGACAGGGATACTTAAATCTGTGCATGAAGTCCTGGGCAGACCCCCAAGCAGCCCATGCATGACCAACCAGAATGAACACATCAGAAGACTGGAGAACTGAACTCAAGGTCAAATGCTGCTCTCGTTTCAGGTTGGCCTCTGGGCAGCACATGGCTGGGCAGGACAGCACTACAAACCACACTGGCATCTGAAGCATGACCCACAGAAGTGTGCCAGGACATGTACTTGGAACCTAAACAGGCTGAGAGCCTGCTGAAAGCAGACTGAAATGCAAACCAGAATCTCATAAACTCACACTCAATTTGTCCTGGCACATTCCACAATTACTCATCATACTGAGACCCAGAAAATCTCAACTCAAATGGGAAAAAACAATCAGCAGACATCAACATCAAGATGATACAGATGCTACAATTACCTGATGAGAATTTGATAGAAGCTCTCGTAAAAATGTTCCCAAACAGATACTAACACTGAGAAAAGAGAAAAAACAGAAACTCTAGGCAAAGAAATAGACTTAAGAAGAACCAATAAAAACTTGAGAAATGAAAAATAAGTGAAATTTAAAAACTCAATGAATGGGCTGAACAGCAGGTGGATATGACATCAGAAAGAATCAGTGAACCTGAAGACAGAAAAATTGAAATTATCTGATTTCAACAGAGAGAGAATAGATTTTGAAAATGAATAGAATCTCAGAAACATGTGGGACAATAACAAAATAATCTAACATTCATGTCATCAGAGACCCAGCGGGAGAGAAGAATGAGTGTAATGCTGAAAAAGTATTTAAAGAAATAATGACTGAAATCTTACCAAATTTGAAGAAGCAAACCCTAAACAGGATAAACCCAAAGAAATCCATGCCTGGATACATCATAATTAAATTTCTGAAAACTAGAGACAAAGGAAAAATCTTGAAAGCCACCAGAAAAAAATGATGTGTTACCTGATGTGAACAGTAAAACTATTCCTATGACAGTATGTTTCTCATTAAAAATCATGAATGCGAGAAGGAAGCATTTTTCAAGTGTGAGAGAAAAAAGCTGTCACCCAGAATTCCATATTCAGCAAAACTGTGTTTCAGAAATGAAGGTGAAATTCTCAGATGAAGGAAACCTAAGAAATTTGTTGTCAGCAGACCTGCTCTAGTGGAAAAAAAAAAAATGCTAAAGGAAGTTCTTCAGACAGAAAGGAAATGACAACGGAAGGAAACCTGGAACATGAGGAATGAGAAAGAGCAGAAAGGGCGTGTCAGTTTTCTGTGGCTGTAAATGTGGATAGTTTAAAACAACATATGTGGATCAGGAGTCTGGGGTGGCTTAGCTGCACTCTCTGTTTCAGGCTCTCACCAGGCTGCAATCAAGTGCCAGTGGGGCTGTGCTCCTTTCTGGATCTTGGGGCCTTCTTCCAAACTCACATGGTTGTTGGAAGAATTCAATTCCTTGCAGTTATAGGACTGAGGCCCTCAGCTCCTACAGGCTGCCCACTGCTCCCTGCCACATGGCCCTCTACAGGTAGTTCGTATCACAGCAGCTTGTCCTACCAGGGGTCCTGGGATTAGGTTACATCCACCTGCAACGAGGCAATGAGCCAACACTCCACTGTCAGGGAGGAGTCAAAAAAGCCCCACAGGAAGCTTTGCATGCACCCCGAGCTGGACCTGCACACCACACCCAGAAAGAAAAAGGATTTAAACAGGAAAAAGATCACACAGGTCTTGCAACACAATACCAGAAATGCCCAGGGTACAAATTTACTTGCCACACCAAGAACTGGGGCAACCAGAACCTGAATGAGAAAAGATAATCAAAAGGCACCAACACTGAGATTACTTGGAGGTTGGAATTAACCTGACAAGGATTTAAAGCAGCCATGATAAAAATGCTTCAATGAGCAATTATGTACACTCTTAAATAAAGAATAGGAAGATTCCAACAAATAAATAGAAGATATAAAAAAAGAACAAAAGGGAAACTATATAACTAAAAAATATAATTGAAATTAAAAACTCACTGGACAGGCTCAACAGTAAACTGGAGATGGTAGAGGAAAGAATCAGTGAACGCAAAGACCAATCAATAGAAATTTCCAATCTGAACAACAGAGAGAAAATAGACTTAAAAAAAAAAAGGAGAAGAACAGTGCCTCAGGAACCTGTGGGACAATACCCAAAAAATCTAACATTTGTATCACTGGAGTCTCAGAGAAAGAGGAGAAAGAGTATGAATCTGAAAAAAATATTTGAGGAAAAATGGCTGAAAATAATTTTTTTTAATTCAACTAAGCCAAAAGTAGGCAGGAAAATATGAAAAAGAGGACAAGGAACAGATGGAACAAATGCAAACAACTAACAAACTGGTAGACTTAAATCCAATTCTATCACTAGTGATATTAAATGTAAATGGTCTAAAATCCCCAATTAAAAGGCAGAGATTGGGCTTTCCTGGTGGTGCAGTGGTTGAGAGTCCGCCTGCCGATGCAGGGGACATGGGTTCGTGCCCCAGTCTGGGAAGATCCCACGTGCCACGGAGCAGCTGGGCCTGTGAACCATGGCCGCTGAGCCTGCATGTCCGGAGCCTGTACTCCACAACGGGAGAGGCCACAGCAGTGAGAGGCCCGTGTACCGCAAAAAAAAAAAAAAAAAAAAAAGGCAGAGATTGTCAGATTAGATGAAAAATCAAAACCCAACATATGCATCTAGAAGGAATTCAATTAAATATAAAGACATGGATATGTTACAAAAGTAAAAGGATGGAAGAAGATATACTAAGCAAACACTAATAATAAATAGTATAACATTAGTATAATAGTGGTTATATTCATATCAGAAAAGTAGACTTCAGAACAAAGAATATTACCAGGGATAAAGAGGAACATTACATGATAATAAAGGGGTCAATTCATCAAGAAAACATCACACATTCCTCAAAAATTAGACATAGAACATATGATCCAACAATCTCACTTCTGGGCATATATCCAAAATAATTCAAACAGGGATTCAAACAGATGTCTGTATACTAGTGTTCACAGCAGCATTATTCACAACAGCCAAAAGGCATAAACAACCCAAATTTCCATCAACAGATGAATGGACAAGCAATGGACAGCCTTAAAAAAGAATGAATTCTGACACATGCTACAACATGGATGAACTTTGAAGACATAATGGTAAGTCACAAAAGGACAAATACTGTATGCTCCCTATTACATAAGGATAGAATGGTGTTTGGCAGGGAAGGGGGAGAATAAGGAGTTGTTTAATGGGCACAGAATTTCATTTTGGGAAGATGCAAAAGTTCTGGATTGTGGTGAGAGTTGCACAACAATGTAAATGTACTTAATGCCACTGAACTGTACACTTAAAATGGTAAATTTTGTATTATGCATATTTTATGACACCTATAAAGTTATCACAATCCTAAATGCATATATGTAACAGCAAAGTATTAGAATACATAAGCAAAAATTGAGAGAATTGAAATGAGAAATACAAACCTATCATTATAGTTGGAGACTACAACACTCTTCTGTCACTAATTGACAGAACAAGTGGATAGAATATTTGTAAATATATAAAAATGCTGAAAAATACTACCAACCAACTTGATCTAACTGACATTTATAAAACACATTACCTGGAACAGTACACACTTTTTTCAAGTACACATGATATTCAGCATGAAAGACCATATTTTGAGCCATAAAGCAAACTAACAAGTTTTTTAAAATTAAAATACAAATTTTATTCTCTGACCACAATGAAATTCAACTAGAAACTAATTACAAAAATATATCTTGAAAATTCCCGAATATTTGGAAGCTAAACAGTACATTTAAAAATAATCCTTGGGTCAAAGAGGAAGTTGAAAGAATTATAAAATATTTTTAATTGTACACAATGGAATTCATGAGATGTACACACGTTTAGAGGGAAATTTATAGCATTAAATACTTGTATTAGAAAAAGACAAGTGTCTCAAATCAATGACCCAAGCTTCCACCTTAAGAACCTGGGGGGTGAAAAGGTGGTAGGGAGGAGTATGGCTTGTATTCTGAGCATTTTTTATATTTAGAGGTTAAAAATCACAGCCTGGTTATTACTGGGGCCATTTTTCCCTTTCTGAGCATGACCTCACACTTGGTGCCCCATGTGTTTTCCTGTGAAATGAGTTCTTTGAGCAGAAGCAATCTTGTGTGAAGCAGTAAACAAGGCTAGGGAGACAAATCCACATCCAGAGTATGTGTCTATTCCATGAGGATGAATCAATATCCCTTCCATGACAGAAGAGGTCCAAGGGAATCAATAGCCTTGTACTTACACATTTAAACATAAGAATGGAAGCTCTGCAACAGGAAGAACTTGCTCCCTGCTCTATCTCCAGTGCCCAGAATGGTGCATGTCATATACTAACACCGCAGCATCTATTTGCTGAACAAAGGAATACACTTATGTGCTCTATAGCACAAAAAATTTGCAGGGGCTTTTCTTCTATTTCCTGGGTCATGTTTTCAAGATGGGCTCTTCCTCTTTTTTTGAAGCCTATGTTCCTTCCTCTATTTCTTCTATGTTCTCCCATTCCCCCTGCAATAGTATACACAGTTGCTGTGCCAATTGTTGAGCTTTATTGAGATAATTTACATACCATAAAGTTCACCAGCCTAAAATATACCTTTTTCACTTAGCATCAAGTTTTTGAGGTTTATCCATGTTTTAGCATGTATCAGTACTTCATTCCTTTTTATGACCGAATACTGTTATATTGTATTGATAGACCACATTTTGTTAACACATCAGTTGATGGATATCTGGCTTGTTTCCACTTTTGACTATTATGGATATTGCTGCTATAAACAAGTTTTTGTGTGTACATATATTTTCATTTTTCTTGGGCATATATCTAGAATTGCTGAGTCAAAAACAGTAACTCTATGTTTAAAAATTTTTAAGAACTGCCAGACTGTTTTCCAAAGTGGCTGCATCATTTTCCATTCCCACCAGCAGTGTATGAGGGTTCCGAGTTTTCCATACCCTAATTCTTGTTATTGTCTCTCTTTCCTGTTACAGTCATTCTGGTGGGTGTGAAGCACTGTCATTTCTTTTTATTGTGTTCTCTTATGTGGGCAACTTCATGATATCGGGTGAGCAAATTACCCTATCTATTTTTTCTCTCTGAGCAGTTTGAAAGCTGTTATTTTGCATCCTACTGAATGTTTGGGAGCGTGATAGCCAGAGGCGAGGCAGGGAAGAGCTCAACTATTTTTGCTAGAATATCTGGTCTCAGGCCTCTTCACTAAGGTTTTCAAAGTGTCCTCAGCAATGTTTCCTGTCCCCAGGGTAGGTGATGTCATGATCCCTGGGGGCCATCCTGGGCTCTGGATCCGTTCTCTGGCTCAGCGTGAAACCCCCACTTCCATCGGAGAGCCAGTCCTCTCATCAGTTTCTCCTCAACAGCCCTTTTCACACACCCTACCCCCTGAAGTAACTGGAAAAGATAAGGATATCCCTCTTCTCCCAACCAGTCACTCTTGTGAGTCAGAGTTCCTGGATTCTGCTGACTCACCAAGGCCATTTGCAGGAGTAGCCTGGCACACCTGAGCAATACTTTTTTTTTCTTCTCTTGTCATTTTTGTATGTTTTTTATTTGGTTGCCTTTTTCCTTGTTTGCTGCTGGGCTTATTCATTTGTTTGCTTGTTCTCTGTGGCAAGGAGGCTCCAGTTTAACTACTGTGTTCATGTCACTGAGTGTTTGAAAAGGGAGATGCTGTGACCCAGCTGCTCTCTCCACTCTACCCAGAAACTCTTAGCAATACGTTTAGGTCTTTAGCTTACTCCAGGAGATTCCCCATTATTCATTCATCGAACAAATAGTCACTGTGCACCTACTGTGTGCCCACCTACTGTGGGCTCTCGCAGTTGGGGTACAGCCGAGAACCAGAGTCCTGCTCTCCTGGAGCCTCTTAGTAAATTACGCCCAAGTGTCTCAGTCAAGGCTTCATTTCACATAAAAGCATGTTTATAGAAGATAATTTCAATACTTTAAATCCAAGAATTTATACCAAATTGCAAACCCTCTAACATCCTTGTGACACTTCACACCCTATAGCCTGGACAGAGGGGAAGCTTGAGAGCGTGAGTGAAGGAATCCGCCTGCATTTTTAAGCTCTCCTGATGTATTTGAAAAGTAGAGATTGTTTTCCACTCATTGCTTACGGGATGAATTAGAATCACTTGCAAATTCCTTACTTGATGATGTGCCAAAAATAAATAATATCAATTCTGGCACAAAGTATTTAAAAAGTATAGGGAAACAAAGTTGTGTGGCACAGAGAAGACAATTTTACATTTTTAAATCCTGAAGCACAAAACCTTTTAAAAAGCTCTTTTTATAAGCACCATAAACCAGTTGCTCCCCAGCAATTTGCAGGAATCGGATTCACGTGGTGCTATGGCCAATATTTAGTTAGAGCCAATTTCTGTATATTACCACCCTGCAGCCACCTCAACTGCCAGGGCCCAGAATCCCACTCAGGTGCTTCAGTACCTGCAAGACTCTCATGGCATTAACTCACTCAGCAAATATGAGGGCCACTGTGTGCACAACACTGCGCTGGGAACGACGGGGGAGAAATAAATAACAGCACCTGCCCACCAGGAGTTACTGGGGCAAGTGGAAGAAGAATGCTGACAAAGCAAGGCAGCCATTCATAAGACAAAGTAATGACACACAGCATGCTGCAGTGATAATTCTCAATTTCCAGAGAACCGTCAACAGAGCTTGGTGACTAATACGGTTCCCAGCCTGTGACGAGCTTCCCCATCTCACAGCCTCTGATCTGAGCTCCCAGCATACGGGAACAGAGCCTAAAGGTCAGACCCAAACAAGACAGTTTGCAGCCAGCAGAGGCTCATGGAACTGGCTAGAGATTACATCCACCTCTCTGGTGCCCTTTGAACATGTAGCTCTGTTACACTTCCTTTTAGGGACGCATGTATGAGTTCCTCACTCATAAATTTGGGAATCTCTTCATCTTCCTGCTAGCTCTCTGAGGCCATCAGCTCCATCAAATCCTTGACAGGAAGAATCCCTGATTTGCTTACATCCTTTAGGTTCCAAAGACTATCCCCATATAAAAACTTTCTTAGGATTCAGGAACAAGTTCATCCATCTCCTCTTGTGGATTCAGAATCATTTCAGCTTTCACCTTTCAAATGCTGGAGCTTCGTTTTTTAACTCAGCCCACAAAGCATACAGATGGTCAATGGTCAAGATACATACCTCTCCCATGAACACCAGGAACAGCCAGCAATTCCCATCACTCCCCCGCTCCTCCTTGTGTGGGAGCACAGCAGTGGAGATCCTCTTCTACGTGGAGCCGAGTACTGAGGGGATTCTGGGGAAATCTTTATTATAATTAGCAAAGGGGCTGCTTCCTGGCAGGAACAGGTCCTCCTCTAAAGAAATACCAGCTCAAGCCAAGAGTCTCATGTACCCATGTCGGGTAAGAAAGTGTGCTGTCTTTAGAAAAGAAAGTCCCGTGCAAACTGGGCTGCCCACCTGGAAGTGCAGCCCTGCTCTGTGCCCAGGGTCAAGTTCCGGGGGGGGGGGGGGGGGGGGGACGACAAGTCAAGATTGGCTGTTTCTGGGAATATGATGGGAAAGCAACGGTAATGGGGATGCCCCACCTAGTGGCCAGAGCTGGAACTGCTACTCAACCAGACCAACACACCTGCACAGACAAGATTCTTTTTTTTTGCGGTACACGGGCCTCTCATTGTTGTGGCCTCTCCCATTGCGGAGCACAGGTTCCAGACGCACAGGCTCAGCAGCCACGGCTCACGGGCCCAGCCGCTCCGCGGCATCTTCCTGGACCAGGGCACGAACCCCTGTCCCCTGCATCAGCAGGCGGACTCTCAACCGCTGCGCCACCAGGGAAGCCCCAGACAAGATTCTTGATTCCTAAAGGGCAAGTTATTGTACCAAATAATTCAGTTCCCTTTTCAGGTAAACTGTAATTTATTCTGGTGAAGAAACATGTTTTTGTCACCTGAGATTTATGGAGATATTCTCAAAAAATATTTTATATCTAAAGATCTGATAGTCTGGTTAAGTCTGCTGGCTACTGACACAGATGTTTAAAAAGTAACACTCAGATATCCAATTTAAATGGAAAAATGCTAAAAATTTGTAAATGTTTCTAGGGAAATTGTTATTAAAACTCAAAAAGACCTACAAATCCAAAACAATAAAATGAAAATAACATACATATCAATAATAACCTTAAACGTAAAGGGACTAAATGTTCCAACCGAAAGAAATACACTGAATGGATACAGAAACAAGACCTGTATATATGCTGTCTACAAGAGACCCACTTCAGACCTAGAGACACATACAACTGAAAGTGAGGGGATGGAAAAAGGTATTCCATGCAAATGGAAATCACAAGAATGCTGGAGTAGCAATACTCATATCAGACAAAATAGACTTTAAAATACTGTTACAAGAGACAAGGAAGGACACTACATAATGATCAAGGGATCAATCCAAAAAGAAGATGTAACAATTGTAAGTACATATACAACCAACACAGGAGTACCTCAATAAAGCAAATGCTAACAGCCATGAAGGGAGAAACTGACAGTAACATAGTAATAGTGGGGGACTTTAACACCCCACTTTCATCAATGGACAGAAAATCAATAAGGAAACACAGGCCTTAAATGACACATTAGACCAGACGGACATAACTGATATTTATAGAGCACTCCACCAAAAACCAAGAGAATACACGTTCTTTTCAACTGCACACGGAACATTCTCCAGGACAGATCACATACTGAGTCACAAAGCAAGCCTCGGTAAATTCAAGAAAATTGAATATCAACCATCTTTTCTGACCACAATGCTACAAGGCTAGAACTCAAGCACAAGAAAAAACTTGCAAAAAACACAAACACATGGAGGCTAAACAATATGCTACTAAACAACCAGTGGATCACTGAAGAAATCAAAGAGAAAATCAAAAAACACCTAGAGGCACACAAAAACGAAACCACAATAATCCAAAACCTATGAGACACAGCAAAAGCAGTTCTAACAGGGAAGTTTATAGTGTTACAAGCTTATCTCAGGAAACAAGAAAAACTCAAGTAAATAACCTAACCTTACACCCAAAGCAACTGGAGAAAGAAAAACAAAACCCAAATTTAGTAAAAGAAATCATAAAGATCAGAGCAGAAATAAATGAAATACAAATTTAAAAAAAGAAAAGATCAACAAAACTAAAAGCTGCTTCTTTGAAAAGAGAAACAAAATTGATGAACCTTTAGCTAGACTCATCAAGAAAAAAGGGAGAGGGCCCACATTAATAAAATCAAAAACAAAAAAGGAGAAAAGTTACAACTGACACCACAGAAATACAAACGATCATGAGAGACTACTACAAACAACTATATGTCAATAAAATGGACAACCTAGAAGAAATGAGCAAATTCTTAGAAAGGTACAACCTCCCAAGACTGAACCAGGAAGAAATAGAAAATATGAACGGCCCAATCACGAGTACTGAAATTGAATCTGTGATTTAAAAACTCCCAACAAACAGAAGTCCAGGACTAGATGGCTTCACAGGTGTATTATACCAAACATTTAGAGAAGAGTTAACACCTATCTTTCTGAAACTATTCCAAAAAATTGCAGAGGAAGGAACACAACCAAACACATTATATGAGGCCAACATCACCCTGATACCAAAACCAAAGATACTACACACACAAAAAAAATTACAGGCCGGTATCACTAATGAACATAGATGTAAAAATCCTCAACAGAATACTAGCAAAAAGAATTCAACAACATATTAAAAAGCATGATACAACATGATCAAGTGGGATTCATCCCTCAGATGCAAGGATTTTTCAATACCCACAAATCAGTCAACGTGATACACCCTATTAACAAACTGAAGAATAAAAAACATGATCTCAATAGATGCAAAAAAGCTTTTGACAAAATTCAACATCCATTTATTATGATAACTCTCCAGAAAGTGGGCATAGAGGGAACATACCTCAACATAATAAAGGCCATATATGACAAACACACAGTTAACATCATTCTCAATGGTGAAAAACTGAAAGCATTCCCTCTAAGATCAGGAACAAGACAAGGATGTCAACTCTCACTACTTTTATTCAACACAGTTTTGGAAGTTCTCACCACAGTAATCAGAGAAGAAGAAGAAATAAAAGGAATCCAAATCAGAAAAGAAGGAAAACTGTCACTGTTTGCAAATGACATGATCTATATACAGAAAATTCTAAAGATGCTACCAGAAAACTACTATAGCTCATCAATAAGTTTGGTAAAGATGCAGGATACAAAATCAATACACAGAAATCTGTTGCATTTCCATACACTAACAATGAAATATCAGAAAGAGAAATTCAGCAAACAATCCCACTTATCATCACATCAAAAAGAATAAAATACCTAGGAATAAACCTACCTAAGGAGGCAAAAGACCCATACTCTGAAAACTGTAAGATGCTGATGAAATAAATGCAAGACCACACAAACAGATGAAAAGATATACCATGTTCTTGGATTAGAAGAATCAATACTGTCAAAATGACTATACTACCCAAGGCAATCTATACATTCAACGAAATCCCTATCAAATCACCAATGGCATTTTTCACAGAACTAGAACAAGTAGCCAAAACAATCTTAAGAAAGAAAAATGGAGCTGGAGGAATCACGCTCCCTGACTTGCTACAAAGCTACAGTCATTAAAACAGTATGGTACTGAACACAAAAACAGACACATAGATCAATGGAACAGGATAGAGAGCCCAGAAATAAACCCCTGCACTTATGGTCAGTTAATCTACAACAAAGGACGCAAAAATATACAATGGAAAAAAAAGACAGTCTCTTCAATAAGTGGTCCTGGGAAAACTGGACAGCTACATGTAAAAGAATGAAATCAGAACATTCTCCAACACCATATACAAAAAATAAACTCAAAATGGATTAAAGACCTAAATGAACTATAAAACTCCTAGAGGAAAACATAGGCAGAACACTCTTTGACATAAATTGTAGCAATATTTTTTTGGAATTACTCCTAAAGTAATGGAAGCAAAAGCAAAAATAAACAAAAGGGACCTAATTAAACTTAAAAGCTTTTGCACAGCAAAGGAAACCATAAACAAAATCAAAAGGCAACCTATGGACTGGGAGAAAATATTTGTAAAGGATGCAACCAAGAAGGTATATATTTTCCACAATATACAAACAGCTTATACAGTTCAATGTCAAAAAATCAGACAACCCAATCAAAAAAATGGGCAGAAGTCCTAAATAGTCATTTCTCCAAAGAAGACATACAGATGGCCAACAGGCACATAAAAAGATTCTCAACATCACTAATTATTAGAGAAATGCAAATGAAAACTACAATGACGTACCACCTCACACCGGTCAGAATGGATATCATCAAAAAGTCTACAAATAATAAATGCTGGAGAGGGTGTGGAGAAAAGAGAACCCTCTTGCACTGTTGGTGGGGATATAAATTGGTGCAGCCACTATGGAGAACAGTATGGAGCATCCTTAAAAAACTAAAGAGAGTTACCATATGATCCAGCAATCTCACTCCTGGGCATATAACCAGAAAAGATGAAAACCCTGATTTGGAAAGATACATGTACCCCAATGTCCACAGCAGCACTATATACAATAGCCAAGTTCATAGCAGCACTATTTACAATAGCTAAGTGTCCGCTGACGGAGGAAGGGATAAAGAAGATGTGGTACATATATACAATGGAATATTACTCAGCCATAAAAAAGAATGAAATAATGCCATTTGCAGCCACATGGATTGACCTAGAGATTATCATTCTAAGTGAAGTCAGAGAAAGACAAAAATCATACAATATCACTTATACGTGGAATCTAAAAAAAACATACAAACGAACTTATTTACAAAACAGAAATAGACTCACAGACATAGAAAACAAACTTATGGTTACCAAAGCAGAAAGGTGGGGAGAGATAAATTGGGAATTTGGGATTAACATATACACACTACTATATATAAAATAGATAACTAACAAGGACCTACTGTACAGCACAGCGAACTATATTCAATATCTTGTAACCTACAATGGAAAAGAATCTGAAAAATACACACACATATATGTGTATATATATACACATATAAACATAACTGAATCAGTCTGAAATACTGTAAATCAACTATATTTGAATAAAAAAAAGTTAATTAAAAAATTTTGGATTAATAAATGTTTTTATTTCCAAGAAAGGGTCTACAACAGATCTTACAAAGACTCAAAACCATTTATCACACCAACACATTTTTTAACACTTCCAGTGTGTTAATGCGCCAGCCAATTATGAATATATCTATTAGAATGGAGTAATGCCCTGAAAAATAAATATTATACTTCTTAATAATAAAAGTTGCTAGGATTATTCAAGATTATGTTTTAATATAAAAAACATAACAGGAAGAAGTCTGCAAAATTTTTAAAGTAACTTGTAGTTTTATTAATTCTCCAGTACTCTTGCAACATTTTATATTACTAACAAAATTCCAATCACAGGAACCAGACACAAAATTTCGGCAGTTTACTTCAAACAGTCATACATGAAGACCAGACTCCATAGACATTACACTGCAAAGCTCAGAGATGACTGAAAATTTAGGTAGATAATCTTATTTAGCTAAAGAATAAAAACATTTCCCACTTTCTGCAATTATAGTTGAAAAGCTCTTTACGGCAGATGACACTCAGGCTGGAGATACATGTGGCACAGTTTGAGGTAAGCAATATAAAACTCAAGTCTACGAATTGAACAGATTTTCAGTCGCTGCACAGGTTGTTCTTCTAGTTTAAATAAGTTTAAATATTTTCATGGAAAAAAAATAGACTTCAGGCAAATAAAAACAAATTCCAGATAAACACAGTTCAGTGTTTTTTATTTTACCTTCATCAAGGCAGGCAAAGTACAGATGCTGTACATTAAAAACATACACATACACCATTCACAGCACATGGACTCCTACAGGGAAGAGGCCGTTTTCTAAGCACTGCTCCCCTCTGAAGCGCGCAACTGCAGCTAAATGTACAATGAGCCATCTGCTGGTCCCACGTAGCCGACTCCAATGAGCAGGACGTCGAGCAGCGTCCATATTCCCAGGCCCCCAAAGCTGAAGAGCTTGCCGAGGCCTTCTCGCCACTGGCCCAGGTAGAAGCGGTCCGCTCCAAACCCACCAAGGGTGATGCTGCAACAGCAAACAGGCCTGGAGTCCATCAACGGCCCCACGACTGCGCCTGCATTACTGCGCCTCAGTAACCGCTAACTCACATGTGGGAAAGGGCCTCAAATCACCAGATCCCTTAATCAGGACACAGTGACTATCTCACAAATGTACAACACTAAACAATCATGGGCAACAAGACCGTTTAATTGTCAAAAGTAAACACTTTTTAGCTGTAATAAAATCTAATGGTTCTTTTCAAGAAAATCGAGCTTGTTGCTTTTTTAACCTTGAAATGGCACATCCAGGAGAGCAAAGTGGGGCTAGTCCTACAGACAGTGCAGGAACATGGTGGTCGAAGGTGGCATCGCCAGGCAGCCAACACCACATGGCCGCCCAGATCAAGTCGTGAACGTTGTCAGTCACCCATCTTTAAAAATTTCATGTTCAGAATAAATGACTTTTAAGGTTCCTTCAAATTCTAAGATCTAACAATATTCGGACAACTTCTCATTGTATTTCTTTTAAAGCTTTTATTATGAAAAATTCCAAACATATAAAAGTAAAAAGAAGAGAACAGCACCCATGACCCAGCTCCAATAGTTATCAACATGTGTCCATCCCTGGTTCATCTACACCCTTCCAATCCCCCACCCTGAGTACCAAGAAGCAAACACCAGGCATTATCACATTCACCGTGAATATTCTCAAAGAAACCATGCTGAGCCCAGAGAAGGAAATTATTCTTATTTTTAAAAAATCAGCTATTAAATGTGCCATGGTAATTTAAGATGTCAACAATGTGGGGGAAGCTGGGTGAAGGGTGTACAGGAAGTCTCTAGCTTTGCAACTTTTTTTTAAATCTAAAATTATTCCAAAATAAAAAGTTTATTGAAAAGCAGAAAGTCAGCTGTTAGTTTGAATATGAACCACTGCTTACAAAGACGCTGGGTGTCACCAAATCTGTCGTTGCATTTAATTTTCTATCGTGGACCCGTCTTTCACTTTCCAGCTGTGCTTTCCTGCCAGCAGGATCCTCCTCTTCCCCAGCCCAAACCCTGACGCAGTGGTTCCTGACAAGGGGCCACCTGGCCACCCCTGGAGGCATTTTTGATTCTCACAGCTTCAGTGGGGGTTGGGGAGACTGCTAACACGCAGTAAATGGAGTCCAGAGATGCTGCTGAACATCCTGCTCTGCAGAGGACGCCCCACAGCAGAGAATTCTTGGCCCAAATGTCAACAATGACAAGGCTGAGAAGCCCTGCCCGCGTCTCACCACAGGCCACAGGCCACCTCAGACTCTTAACCTAAACCTCCAACAGCAGATGCCTACCTTCCTAATCAGAGAATCATTTAACCAGCACCCCACCTGCCCTTCCCTCCGGTGGGAAGAACTGGTACAATTTTCTTTTCAAACTGTTGAAAAGTTTAACTAATACAAGCAAATTTTTATGTAAAAATTGTAAGTCTATAAGTATGTTTGAATAGTGGAATTATAAGTGATTTTCAACGTTTCTCTTTGTCATTTTCATTTTTTTCCAGTTTTCAGTACTGAGCATGTATTATTTTTTGTAATAAAGAAGAAAATTACTGAAAATTAAAGATATACATCATAAACCTACCGACTTTAATTAGTATATGGCATTTTACTAATTCAGGGTACACTCAGGATGGGAAGCACTGACTGGTTCTAATGATCTCTAGTAATGACTACAGTCATCTCTAGAATGTGCAGGTCATCTAGGGAGGAAAATCAGCAACGGGCCATTAAATTCCACGAGGGTACTGGTCTGACCACCTAAATAACCTCCCACAGTGCTGTCCCTATGGTCTACCTAACACACGGCGGGATCTGAGTGGATGGAGGAGGAGCTTGGAAGAGCCCACCAACCCCAACGAAATCCAAATGGCAACCGATTTACTAGAAACAGAGCTTACCTCAGAGCCAGAGCAGTAGACCACTTATAACCACCAGTCCAGTTGCAGTACAGCATTTTCGGAAAAGTACGGTTACCTTAAAAAAGGGAAAACACTCCACATAAAAACACGGGTATAAAAATACTCTCACACAGAGACTAAATTATAACTAGGGGCCTTGTGATTTACAATGTAAAAAGCCAACTTTCTTTACAAAAGTAAATGTTCACTACAATGAATGGTAAAAAGAAAGCCCTGACTGTCTATGAGCACAGACTTGACATTTAAATCAGTTTTGTGAGGATCACAGCTTGAAGAAGGTAAAACACCCCACCTGCTGTGAAAACGTGGGTAACGTGGGGCTGAGACAGACAAACCAGGCACCGGGAAGGGAGCGGGCCCACAGACCGCCCGGAGTCCTGGGACACTGGGCTGTCCCAGCCAGAAAAAGTGAGACTGAATCCACCTTACACCATATACCAAACCAACCCCAGGGGACTAGAGACCTAAACGTGAAAGGCCACATTTACCACTTTTAAAAGAACATACAGGAAATTATGAATCTGGAGTAGGGAAAGATTTCTTACAACAAAAAAGGGCTAACTCTGAAAGACTAAAAACTTCAACTAACTAAAAATTTAAAGTTCTGTTCAAAAGATACCAAAAGAAAGGGGTTGTGGGGGGAGTTAAAATCTGGGAGAGGATGTTAGGGACACCAAAAAATTACTACCCAAAATATAAAAGAATTCCTAGAAGTCTGTAAGAAAAAAAAACAAAACGTAGGGATAACAAGTATTGGAGAGGATGTGGATCATCACGAACAGTTGTGTAACCACTGGTGGGAATGTAAACGGATACAACCGTCCTGGAAAATAACACACGCAAGAGAGTGTATGCCAGACAAACATGTGCAACCAGGAGACATGGACAAAAGCTTTAACAGCAGCGCAATTTGTAAGGAAAAAACCTGTAAATAATCCAAATACAGTGGAGAAAGGATAAACTATGACACAATCTTACAAGTTATTATATAGAAGAAAAAAAAATTGTAATAAGAGAAGACAAATGGAAGAATTTTAGAGCCATGATGTTGAAAGACGGTCTCAGAAGACCATAAACAGTCTATATTATACAATTCTAAAACATGCACTACTGAATAATTTACCACACTATATTCTAGTACATTCATGTGATAGAACTACAAAAAATTTAAAGAAAAGGAAGTGAGATGATAAGAAAATCCAAAAGGGTGGTTACCTCTGAAGAAGAGGCAGGGTAACTGCGTGCAGGAAACATACTCTGGTAGTTTCAATGGCATCACGCTGCTTTAGTTGTTAATTTGGGGGAAACTCAATTATACACTATGCTTTATACCTTACACATTTTTTGTTTTATCAAATATTACATTTTAAAATAGAACTGGCATAACTAAAAATAGTGCTAATAAATATTTCTGACGAAACAATTAAAATTTAATTCTTAAGTTTCTGGTTACAGTTCCATAAATAAGCATAGAAAAAATATCTTGCTCACAGATTTCCTTAACGCTGACCTACCCAGGCAGTGGACGTGGTCCCGCACGGTGCAGTTGGCCGTGTAGCGCTGCCGCGGGCAGGACACCGCCATGCAGCTGGTGGAGCTGGAGCACTCATAGTCGGTTTCCGGAAGCTGCCAGCAGAACCTGCAAGTCATGTTGAGGACAAAGCTCTTTCGGGATTTGAAGTCTTGATCCTACGTACCAAAGGACACAGAACTATTCAATCATAATACAGTAGTTTGTTAATAGGTCAATAAAACTACAGTCATATGGCACCAAGTGTCTAAAATACTTTATGACCTAGGAGGAAGTGGCAGAAAAACAGGCATCAAACCAATATGTACACAATACAAACGTGTATGCTATGATCCTATGATCATAAATATACAACCAAAAATATATACCTAACAAAAAATATCTAGATAAATGCACATCAAAGTAACAAAGGTTATTTCAGAATGATAAGATTATTTCATCACTGTTACTTTGGCTAAATTTTTAATAATGCACATGTGTACTTTTATAACACAGAAAAAAGGAAAATGTACTTTATAAAGCCTCGGAGTCACAGAGAGTTCAAAGGGCAGATGAGTCCTTCTGCTCAAGGTCACGGAGCTGCAAGCCCGTGCAGAACGCAGAAGCCCTGTTCCTGGAGGAACAGCCTGGCCACCGGGTCTCAACTCTTCCCTAGGAGCCGTCCTGCGAGTGGCCCAGAGCCCCAGGGCTGTCACTGCTGTGACACACCCACGAGCACCCAGCAGGACCGACCCATAGGCAGCCCCAGAAAACCACTCCCAACTTAGAAAGAACTGCATGGAGAGGCTGATGAGCAAGTGTTCACTGTGGGCCCTGAACTTTGAGAACAGAGATATTTTTCATTTCAATTTTAAATGTCCTTATTTTGTTTTCTGCCTATAAGAGCAGTCCATGTTCTTTTATGTTGCACATTTGGAAATTACAGAAAAAACCTGTAACCTCTCCAGAGACAAGCACTTTTAACCTTCTTTCATTTTTCCTTCCTATAGTACAGATTTACATACGTGGAATTACACTGAAAACATTTTGTATCCACTTGACATTATATTGTAATAAATATTTTTCAAAATCATATTTAAATGGTAACACAATCACCTCTGGAAGTATTATATTTATTAACTTTTTTGATTAATGCAAAACTCCTATTATGGACAGTATTTGAAACTGAGTAAGGCACTGCATGATTTCAGCAATATTGTTTTAAATGTCTGCATACTTCTAGTGATGCATCCATAACACGTTTCTTACCAATTGTTTTTTAAAACTAGGTAATAAGTTTACGTGGTACAAACTCCCGGAGACAACAGGAGAGTGGGGAGAAGGCTGGTGCAGCCCAGCCCTCAGCAGCACTGCCCTCCCCAGCACCAAGCACCGCTCACCCACTCTGGCCTTCCAGGGAGTCTGTTCTATGCATGGGCACGTTTACATCAGATACGTTTCTTTTTTTTTTTTTATTTAATGTTCCCACTGATATTTACTTTTCACTTAACTGTATAGATATCGATAAATATCCCTAGAGCTGCCTAGTCCTTCTCAATGGCTGCAATGTATTTATTTCACTACACAGTGGACCATAAATTAAACTGTTCTCTTTTGTACATTCGGCTTGTTTCCAATCTTGCCTGTGTGAACAAAGCAGCTAAGAATATCCTTAGGCATATTTATTTGCATACACGTGCAATATGTAATATCTGTAAGATAAATTCCTAAATATGAAATTGCTGGGTCAAAGCTTATGTGCATCTATAAGTTTCAGAGATAAGACAAAGTGCTCACAAGAGGCTGACTAACCTACCCGCCTGCTAACAAGATACAGGAGTGTTTGTCCCTTATACCCTTAAGAACTCAGAGTGTTAAACTTTTTGATTGTTTTGCCAATCTGATACTTTAAAAAATGCATTGGGCTTCCCTGGTGGCGCAGTGGTTGGGGGTCCGCCTGCTGATGCAGGGGACGCGGGTTCGTGCCCCGGTCCAGGAGGATCCTACATGCCGCGGAGCGGCTGGGCCCATGGGCCATGGCCGCTGGGCCTGCGCGTCCGGAGCCTGTCCTCCGCAGCGGGGGAGGCACCAGCGGTGAGAGGCCCGCGTACCGCAAAAAAAACAAAACAAAACAAAACGCATTGATTTGTACTTAATCATGAGAAAAATTAAACTTTTTTTCATGCATTGAAAGTCCAATTGTATTTCCTTTCCTATGAACCCTCTGTTCATGTCCTAAAACCATTTCTCTACAGGACTGTCATCTTTTTCTTATTGGCTTTTTGGAAGTCTTTATATATTATGGATATTAGTGCATTATTTGTCACGTGTATTAGAAATACTTTTTCCTAGTTTGTCATTTATCGTTGGCCTTTATGCTTTTTTTTAGGTCATGCAGAAATCTCTAATTTTTAGTAGTCAAATCTATCAATTCCTTCTTTTATGGCTTCTAAATTTTATTTCATACTTAGAAAAATATTCCCTACTTTGAGATTATAACAAAACTATCTCATGCTTTCTCTGGTACTTTGTGGTTTCACTTTTTCACATTAAATCTTTGATCTGGAATTTACTTTGGATAAAACAGGATTCCACTTTTTTCCATATAGCTACACAGGCACCCCAGCATTTACTGAATCCATTTTCACACCACAAAAAAGTATAGATCCCCAAAAAAGCTCATCTGTAGTAAATAGATTTGTTACCTTTCCCTTTGTGAAACAGCTGTCATTAGTAAGGATACAGAACCTATCTGAAGGAATTAAACTTGCTTCAAATACACTAGCAGACTGAGCTCTTCTCCAAGGAACAGAAAGCAGCGTTTCTATCAAGCACATTTCCAGCTGAGGTAACTGGCTTGATAGTTCCCATCATAGCTGGAGCAGGAGTTAGCTGATATGAAAGGGGTTGCAGGATTTTTGCATTAATTTCTATTTATATACTTAACAGGGCCATTATAAAACAATTTCTTTGACTAGTGTAATCCAGGTAAGGTTCCCTTGCTCTGAGTCCCTATGCAGTATGCATTAGAAGGACAAGAAGAGTTTCTTTCTTTCCATTAATATGAAGTTCAAAATAAGGTGCAGGAGGGAGGGAGAGAGCTGAGTGCAGCACAGCGAAAGGATGAGCATTTGCACGTGCACCTGCGTATGCAGATGGTCACAGCTTATTTCTTCCTGAAATGCTAACTTATTTAGCGAGACAGGATCCTACAGGTGGTCATTAAACAAACAAGGGAAGAATGCACGGCCTGCCCCAGATCACCTGGCCGCAGCAGTCCTGGGGCCCGTGGCTCCTGACAGCCAATTATTTGACTGCTCTTCATTTTTAAGAAGAAACAGACCACCAGACGCTCCTGGGGCTGCCTTCAAATGCCACACTTGCGGGCTGGGCATCTGCTACTTTACAGGATTCGCGATGACTGGCTAGTCAGGAAGCAGGTGAGGTGAAAGCACCTTGGGAGGAGAAGGGAAGGAACCCATCCAGGGCACATCTCAGCCAAGGGGTGAGGATGCACCAGGGACCAGCACCCAGGACTTCAGAAACTTACCTAAGCTTTGTAATTTCTCCTATTCTCTGCTATTTTCCGCTAAATGAAACTACTTGTTTTAGGAACACCTAAAGAAGGAAGAAATTGAGAACTATGTTTCATTCAGGAACCAGCTGTGAGAGATGAATGTCAAAGACACTGAGGCAAACAAAGGAGGCTAATTCTGGAAAAGCTCTCCTCAGCCATCAGTTTTCTCATTTTTCACAAGGTACCTACTATCTGCCAGACCAATGAAGTACGCAATTTCAAAAGCCTTCAAACAGGTTTCGCCATTAGGTAAGTAGGGAGAAAATTCTATGTAAGATACAGCAACAGAGACTAACTGATAATCCAAGGGCAGTCATGAAGATTACCCAGCAACTAGTTCAATTTTCCAGCACACTTTAAAGGTAACTCTGATATAAGAAAATGACAAATACTGACAGTTACAAACACTATGTCCAGACACTGAGAACACATAAAATCTCATTTCCCCTTTGGAGTGAAGCCTCCCTCATGCCCTCACCTGATACTAGACCTCAGGAGAAATAGAGAAAGAGCCTGGGGGTGGAAGGAACTTTCTAACCTAGCCCTCTGCAGACCAAGTTCCAAAGAACCGACAGGGAAAGGTATCTTGTTCAAGTAAGTTAGAATCACTGGGTCAAAGGGAATCTGCAAAAGAGAATATGGTGGGCTTCCCTTGGTGGCGCAGTGGTTAAGAATTCGCCTGCCAATGCAGGGGACAGGGGTTCAAGCCCTGGTACGGGAAGATCCCACATGCCGTGGAGCCCGTGCGACACAACTACTGAGCCTGCACTCTAGAGCCCACGAGCCACAACTACTGAAGCCCATGTACCACAACTACCAAAGCCTGAGCACCTACAGCCCGTGCTCCGCAACAAGAGAAGCCACCGCAAGGAGAAGCCTGCACACCGCAACGAAGAGTAGCCTCCGATCACAACTAGAGAAAGTCTGTGCGCAGCAATGAAGACCCAACGCAGCCAAAGATAAATAAATTAATAAATTAATTAAAAGAAAAATCTTACTTCCTACTGCTTCCCTTAAAAAAAAAGAAAAAAGACAGAGATAGAGAATATGGTATGGAATCTGTGTTTTCCTCCTCAACCATCTCCCAGAAAGAGGGCACCATGGAAACACTTCAGGAAAGCTGTTCTGGGCCCATCTCCTGATTTAACAAGAGACAGATGACTAAATCACAGAGCTAGTCATGGCAGGTCCAAGAGTAAAACACTGCCTCATTATTCATTTCTACTCTCTATCTCACCCACATGCTGGGACTACAATGAAGTTTGCAGTAATTTCCCTGGTCCAACGGTTCAAAAATGCAGATACACGAGTCTCCCTGCCCTTGTCACATTCAACAGGTGTGGGGCTGCCGCCAGGAGTCTGTGGCTCTGAAGCAGGTATCCCGAGAGCATGTTAAGGAACACCGACTGTGGAAGCCTTTGTAGGCTCCTTCCTGGCTGTCAACATATCAGAGATGGGCTGCAGGAGTGACCACTGTAACAGGGTCATTTCTAATGGGCAACAGTTGGTGCGTTTGAGCTTTTACTTCCTACTTTTTGTAAGAAGTCTGACAATTGCTTCAATTTATCCTCATGTCAAAAAATTGCTATCTGAACCCTTGCAACCAAACCTTACTTGGAGATGGAAGTTTCCATCTTCTGATAAAGCTGACTTTATTCCTCAAATCTTACTTTTAAAATGCAGAGCACTTTCTGAATTTCCTCCATAGTCAAGTCTAAACTCTACTTATAACTCGAGCTTTACGATCAGTTTATTAAGAATAAGTAAGCTGCAGTACTTACAACACAGGTAACAGAAGGTTTGACTGTGCAGTCAAAAGTGACAGGCTTCCCATAGACACAGGAGAAATTGGTCTTGCACTCTATACAGTCTGCGGGAAGTCTGCTACACAAACCATTGCTCGGACACTTCATCATATAAGGTGGGATATCGGTGCTTTCTGTGAGAGGTGAGAGAGAAGCTTATTCTCTTGGAATACTGATTACAATAACAGAGGAAAGCAATTTTCTAAGCTTAAGGAACACAATCATGAAAATAACATATATACAGTGCTAGGAATAAATTAGGACCTCAAAAAGTCTATCATGTTACAAGATGAAAAAAACGAAAGCTTACAGATGATAAAGTTCGTTCAAGATCACTGAGGGAGGGCAAAACTGGAACCAGAGCCCAAACCTCTCAGTTTCCAATCCAATGTTCTTTTCACTTGAATTCACGAATTTGTAAGTGAAGCCCCTAACCCTCTAAGTGAATCAATCGGTACAACAACGCACCAACCCTAGGAAAACGTCCTGTCATTATTCCACTTTGGTACTTCAACAAGCCACCATCTGCAAGTAACATTTACAATTTTACAGTACCAAAGTTCAAAATAGTTCTTTATATTAGTAACTTATTCAGTGGGTTGCAGTAAGTTTCTCCAGCCAGCCTAGCTGGGAGTATAATATATTACTATCACTTAAGAGAGGATCAAAATTGCAACCAGTATTCTCAGGAAGAGAAGCTTTCAAGAACGTCCAAGAGAGTAAAAAATTCTTGTGCTTTCTCTATAAAATAATCTATGTTTTAAACTCAAGTATGCTGCTGTCTTCCAGCAGTCTTTTATAGACTCAGTAAAATACGTCTGCCAGTTTCAATTTACTGAAGTCATGGAACTCTAAAGGGATGAAACTACAGAGACCAAAGTTCCATTTAGCAAAACACACTAATACTCATTTAAATCTGGTCCTAAAGTCACTATTAAGTGGGCAATTCTACAAAATGCCTACAAAAGGGTATACTTACAAAAGGGTATAATTCCTATTATACCCTTTTGTAATAGGAACAAAAGAAAAGAAAATTTTCTTTTCTTTTGTTCCTATTACTACCGTGGCTGGAGGATGGGCACTTAGAATCACAAAGCCAAGAATTTACAGGGCCAGGACAACCCCACGACCTTAAAAAGATGAGAAAACGGAAACCCCAAAAGGTGAATATTTTGCTCCAGCTCCCAGCAGCACCACCAGAGATAGATGCCAGGTCTGTACCAGTCCTTCTGCAATCCCTCCATTTCACACAGCCCTGGGGGAGCCTTTAATAATATCCAACATCAGGAACAGGGTTCCAAAAGCACAAGAAATTTTCTGAAGGGAAAGAAGCGTTGGTTGAAGGTTATCTTGATGGATGATGCGGAAAAAAGAAAAAACTTGAAATAAAGAGATGGAAATGAGGAGCCTGGGACTGGAAAAAGATGAGACAGGAATGTCAAAAGGTACTGAAATACCAAGACTGTCTACAGAAAAGGTATGCATCTGCCTTTAGTTCACATATCTAAAATGCAATCAATAAAATGTTCAAAACATGGAAAATGATGTCATATTCTACAAGAAATTTTATCCAAAAAGAAAAGAAAGAGACCACTATATACAAATATACACGTTTACTAGAAGAGAAAACGTCTAGTACCTGCTGCCCTGGGCACTACTGTGAACGTACGTGTGGGGCCCGGATCCTTGTCGGACTGAGCCAGCGGCTGCGAAGGCTCTACACTGAAGGATCCTATGATTAGAGAAACGAAGACCTCAGGCTATGTGTGTATCGCGCCAGGCCCACAGCTGCTCGGGCAAACATCTCGGCCTGACCACCGGGAAACTCAACATGAAACCCAATGGGGTCGACACCAATTTAGGTCTGCGGGCAACTGGGGACGACGCGCGGTGCCGAGACCCAGCTCCGCGTCCCAGGCCGAGCCCCCAGGCCCACAGTTCGAGGCTCGCGGCTCCGGCTCCCTGAGCCGAGGCGCGGCGGCAGGACGAGCCGGACTCGGCTGTAGCAACCCGCGCCCTCCGCCCGCGCTCAGCCTCCGCCCAAGGGCCCAGGCCGACGGTCCTCGCGGTCCTGGGTTCCCCACCCCTCAGCCCGGCCCGGCGCAGACCCCTGCCCCCAACTCACCGCCGCCCGAGAGGATGTAGAACTGCGAAAGGAACAGCAGCACTCGACACAGGCGGCGTAGGTCCCACAACAGGACCCCTGCACGCGCCATCTTGCCAGAGGAAACACTTCCGGGCCGCGGGGGGACGCCGGGCCGAGAGGAGTTGGGGGGGGAGGGGATTCACGGCGCAGGCGCGGCCCCTCCTCCCGAGTTCCCCGCGCCCCGCCTCCTAGGGCTGCCAGCGCCTGTGACAAGGCGTTCACCTCTCCCCCGGCGGATGGAGACACGGAAAGGTCACCTGGACCCCGAAAGTCACACCTGAGGGATCGAGAGCAGAGGGGGGGAAATGTGGGAAGTTGGCCGCTGTATACCTGTGGCCGGATCTGTACGTTTAGAGACAAAAACTGCTGCTGTGCGCTTGGTACCGTGCGGAGGTTTGACGACGTTACGTTTTTGTCAGACTAAAAAGCCTCTTGTTTACAGATGAGGAAACTGGCCCAGACTGCTCGGTAAGGACCCCAGGTGTGCCAGGTGGCCCCCAAGGACCCACTCCCCGCGACCCCAGGGCCCGGGCAGCGTCCCGCGAGCATCTCTCCAGGCCCGCCCTGCTCAGATGTCTAACCAGTCCTCAGAGACGCTCCTCGAAGGCGGGGAGAAGCCGGACTGAAGTGCGGCCGCGGGTGTCAGGCCCCCAGACCCCCCTGGAGGCGGCCCGCCCCGGGAGGGAGCTGCTCCCAGGCCGCGGCTCCCTGCGGCCGGCACAGCGATCCGCACCTGTTCCCACCGCACCTGTTCCCACCGCAGCAACATTCGTGCTGGGCTGAGCACGGGCTTCCCTCTCCCCGCCCACCCAACACAAGGTTGTCTGGGGTGGGGATGGGGAGTCTTCTGACGCCCCCTGCCTCACTAGCATGTTTGGTGAATTCAAGGAATGTATCGAATAGTGCTTGGCCTCAATTAAAGTTAGCTTAAACAGGTACATCACACAATCTGCACCTTCCATCACACAGGCCTGACCCTTGAACAACTTTGGGGTGAGGGGCGCAGTGTAACTTAGAGCAGGCCCTCCTCATTCGGTTCTTCCCTATCGGTGACTCCACCTCCTTAGATTCCACCAACTGCGGGTAGGACTGTGTATACTCTAGTATTTGCTATTGAAAAAAACCCACGAGTAAGTGGACCCGTGCAGTTCAATCCTGTTGTTCACGGTCAGCCCTGCTGGTTTGTCTTCCAACTCTTCAGGAAGCTAAATGATAAGCGTGTACAGAAGAGAGAGCAGGTCTTAAATTTATTTTGAATTCCACAGCACATAACCAAATAAACAAAAAATACTGCTTGATTGGTAGCTAAATTCACTACTGACATAAAGCCATTTTAATTGTTTTGAGCAGTAAGGTATTTTTCTCAGTTAAAATCAGAAATCCACTTGAGTCTGTAAATCAGTGGAATGTCATCCCATCAGAAGAGTAATTTAACTCTAGGGGAGCAAATTATTATGGTATAAACCTATAGGTGAAACCCTGGAAGCACTACATAACACATTTTATTTGAGAGTTTATTTTTTCTAAAGATAAATAAGGTTCAATTGTCATTTAGAAGCATTAAAATGGCAACTCTTATCCTATAGTGGAAACTACAGAAGATTTGCACAACACTGAATTTCTTTTGAGTTCAGAATCCTTTGTTAGTAATCCAATATTTAGTACTAGCTTCTTCTTTTGTGATTGTTGGTTGGTTAAAACAAATTGATTCTGATTTTGAAAATAAAGTTTCAGGACCTCCCTAGTGGTCCAGAGGTTAAGACTCCACTTTTCCACTTCAGGGGGCATGGGTTCGATCCCTGGTAAGGGAAGTTCCATATGCTGTGGGGTGTAGCCAAAAATAAGAAAAATAAAGTTTCAGTGCGAACTTTAGTAAAACTTCAGTTAAAAAATACCTGAGGCATAATGTTATTAGAAAATAAGATATCACCCCATATTCAAAAAGCTTTGCAGACTTTTGAAACTTATCTTTTGAAAATCAGAATTCTTAACAGTAACATCTCATAATGCTCATTTCCTAGTATTTCCCTCTTTGATGAATGACATTTTCCCATTGAAGTCTCTCAAGATATTTGGGAAATTTAAAATTTCCCACACTTGTCCTCTCATTGTCCGCAGACACATTAGTGAATCAGATTTTGTGCATATCAGCCACTCATTCCCCATCTCACTTCTCACTGTGCCCATCAGTGGACCAGATAGTGGGTCCTAAGTTCTCAGAAGTATGAATGGTAATTAAGGAAAATGCATGTTCAGGGTTCAGAACAAGGTTACACAGATGTGAGCACAAGGAAAGGACTTCAGAATTCTTCCTCAGCATTCAGGGTACGTGATTTCTTGAGATTCTTCAATTTATCAATGGCAGAAGTTACTGAAATCTCTCCATGAATTTTGTTGTCTCTTGTTCGAACATTTACGGCATTATTTGTCTTTTCCTTTTCTCCAACGACTGTAGAAAACAAAGGGAAATACATTTACAATCAACAATTTACTAAATATTAAGTCAGCAGTCATATGGCATGTGTCTTATTAAGTTTTCTTCTTAGTACTAATCACCAAATATCAATCTAATGTCCATTTGGTCATCCTCTTAAGAGTAAATTTCTTGAGACAAGGAATGACTTCTAATCCCATCTCTCTATTGTCCATTTTTGAGAACACCTGTGGTGGTCGTGGGGTACAGGTGGGAGGAGGGAGTTCCTAAAGACCCCCTGACTCCACCTGGCACACTTGATGAATCAAGAGGCGGGCACCAGACATGTGCCCAACCAGCCAACAGAATTTTCTGGAATATATGTAAAAGGTTTGTTCTCGCTAATGACCCATACTGTGAGATGATGCAGAATTCTGCCGCCATGTTTCTTGCTGTCTGGAACGAAGATACTGGCCAGCAAGTAAGGGGAATAAAGTAGATCAAGAGAAGCATAAAGAAGCAGATCAAAACAGGGAACAGAAATGGGGAGAAATGGTCCTGGTAAGGGTTGAGTTCCCCTTCCAGTTACTTTTCTAATGATTTGGCTACTTAATTCTACCTTCCATGGCACGAGATACTCTAACTCCCTTCCAATACATTCCATCGTGTCTAAGCTAATTTGAAATTTCTGTCACCACAAGAAGGCTGATTGAAGCATCACAGTACCTACTACAAACACTTTTGATGACAAATTGCTCATAGGACAGCCCTGTGCATATTTATTTTGCCTTCTACACAAACTTTCAACTTATAGGACATAACCATATCATGCCTGCAGGCATATAAATAAGTTTCCCTTGATTTTGAATCATTTTTACAGTCAAAATTTTAGATTCTGCATCTAATTACTCATGTTCCTCAAGGACGTTTTATTTTTTCACTTAATTCTTTTCTTTTGATCATCTTAAATTTGGAACATCTCCTAGTCATTAGTTTAATCCTAAAGATTTCTAATAAACCAGAAAAGCAAAGGAGATTATTTCAGGCCTATCACATGACTGAAACATACAGAGTATAATTCTACTGATAAGATCATTTTCCACTGTCAGTTTGAGTTATTAATTCTTCCTAGTAATACTACACCACAGGATCCATGTGAAACTTCATAACTCTTCTTTTCTGGCAAATAACAAAAAGTATCTAGCCAGGAACATCACAGACTCTTCTTTGTGTATAAGTATTCAACAGCTATTTGTCATAATCAAGCAGTTATACCATATTCTTTGTTTTTTGGGTTTTTTTGGAATTAAGGTGAAAAAACAAGCATTTGGGAAAAATATATACAAATTTAGATTACCCAAAATAAAATTATACTGATCCAGCTGTGCATTTTGTATTTTCTTATTTAGTGTACAACTATGATCTAAGTCAACATCAGCCATGAATCCTTCTTCAAAAAATTCAGTGGATACCTATAAGAGAATGAGACACTTTCATTAATACATTGTGTATGGTAATGTGGTGGCCAGCCTCCAAGATGACCCCCAGGGTCCCACCCCCCGGTATTCACACCCTTGTGTGTCCCCTCCACCTTGTACCAGGTTGGTCTCTGTGACCACAGTGGAGGGAGAGTGATGGCACCCCACTTCTGAGATGAGGTTAAAGTGCTGAGTCACTCCCCCTGCCTCGACCTCTGAGAAGCCTCACCAGGCACCCGAGCCAGAGTCCCCAGCCAAGTTGTCCCAGATTCTGACTCACAGAAACTGAGATAATAAATGCTTATTGTTCTAAGCTGCCAAGTTTTGGGGTAATTTGTTACACAGCAACAGATAATATAAGTATTCTTCCTAATAGAGCCACGAGGAAAAGAATAACTATGAGATGTTTTAAAACACCAATTTCTCAAAAACATTAAGAAATAAAATAGTTCTGATACAGCTACATAGACACGACTCAGGTGTTACTGAAAACATTTATTGAAAACATGAAGTGGTAAATTAATGTATTAGTTATGCAATATTTTAAGGTGCGAATTCCAAGTCAATGACGTTCACAGACCACATGCCAAGATTATGTACTTTAAATGTCTCTAATTTTACCTGAAGTGCATATTTTTCACAAGTTGGCTCCACAGGGATGACCATTACCTGACGAGGAGACAGCCAGAAAGGCCTGAAAAATATAATACGTATTTTTAAAATGACCATTTATTACAAGATTAAAAAACAACCAAAGACTCTTTTTTCTTTTTAAGTAAGACTTCACAAGAGAGCAGGTTCAGTAGAGGGGTGTAGAAATAAAGCAAACTATATTAAAAGGCAACAGAGGAGACAAAAGGGGAAACTGGGCATTTTGGTTGGAAAGGGAGGGAAAACAGGTTGGCAGCTAGATGAAAGGGCTAAACATCACTGACCATACAACCCAGCAACCGCTCTCCTGGGTATTTATCCCAGAGAAATGGAAACATGTTCACACAAAAACCTGCACACTAACATTTATAGCAGCTTTACGTATAATAGCCCCAAACTGGAAATATCCGAAATGCCCTTCAGCGAGTGAATGCTCAAACTGTGCATCACACTACAGAACACCATCAGTAGTGAAAGGGAGCCAACGACTGGTACTTGAGATGCCTTGGATGCATCTCAAGGCAACTCCATCCAAGGAGTGAAAAAAGTCAGTCTCCAACGGCTGCACGCTGTGATTCCATTTATGTAACATTATGGAAATGACAAAATTATGAAGATGGAGACCAGATGAGTGGCTGCCGGAGGATGGTGACAGGGATGGGGTAGGAGGTGTGTGGCCATAAAATAAACGGCAGCATGAGGGATCCTTATAAGTAATGGAACTGTCCTGTACCTTGACTGGCGGGTACACAAATCTACAACATGTGCACAAATGCAAGACCTGAATGAGGTTGGTGGATTGTCACTCCCCAGTTATGTTGTATTCAGTTCTGCAAGATGTTACCATTGGGGAAAACTGGTAAAAGGTGTGCTGGACCTCTTTGTAAATGATTCTACAGTTATCTCAAAATGAAAATGTTTTAAAAGATGGAAAGGTGGGTATAAGCAATGTTTGATGTGGGAAATGTTTGCCTTTTTCTTCAGCATGTTTAGTTTGAAGGTGGAAGGAAATGCACGGGGACTATTACCAGATGGCACTTCGTGCATATGTTTTTACATACTTATTCTTAAATTACAAAAGCAAAATAATACATGTGACAAATGTAATTATATACATGATGAAATACAGATTATAAAATGAAAAGTAAATGTATCTTTTTGAACTCTGTTCTCACCCCTGCTTCAGCCCTACCAACTCAAGAGAGCCACATTTTAAACATTTCTATTTTTATTTCTCAGGGAGATTTCCACCACAACTTGGTAGGTGTCCAAAGGCTTGCCGTGTAAACTGTAGAGGGTGGTACTGTGTCTCCACAGGGAGGTGTGCCCACACCATCTCCTGATCCCCTAGTTCTACTGCTCTCTTGCAAGACCCACCATCTCTCACTATGTTAACTATTTACAACAGAATCAACTGGAGAGAAATATAAACATGTTAATTCACACACACACATATTCATATCTACAGTCTTGGATTCCCTGTGCCTGTAATAGATTGGACACCCCCATGACACCTCAGTATATTTCTTTAGGATTGCAAATAAAATCTAAGGGACAGACACAGACTCGGGCAATACCATCCCCATGGCCCATTCTGAGCGACCATCCACATACCAAATCTACTTGTCATCTGGTTTCCAACCTAATTATCTCTTAAGTCTCTGACCCTGTGGCCAAAGCAATAACCAGATCCCACGCATCAGTGTAACCCACATCTGGCCACTTTTCCCTCCGGGCACAGACGGTGACCAGACGTACCACCAAAAGCCTGCACTTAGGGCATTCACCTTCCCCCTCCATCCCTGGAGGGGGATGCCACTGCAGTGGTTCTCTTTGGCTTTGGGGCCATGTGTGAACCAGGCTTACATGTTTCCTCCTAAGTCTGTGGTCACGGGGCTGTGAGGTCAACAGCATAGCGGAAGGAAGGAGGGCAGTACAGCTAGAGATGGCGCCCTGAGAGTGTGGGCCATATACGTTCCAGCGGCTAGATCTTTGAGGGGTTTGTTTGACACAGGTGAAAAGGTTACTCTTTAATTTTACTGAGATCTCAAAAAGGTAAATGATAGTGTTATGCCACGCTGCCTTTGTTTTCTTTGTTTTGTTTTCTGGTCTGGCAGATGCCACAAAAATTTTTATTTGCTGTTTGGATACTTGCTAATTATAAGGCAAGAGCCACCAATTTTTTCATATTAATTTCATCTTTTAGACATGATTTTTAAGAACAGTAGACATATAGCTTTTCTTTTCCATATCACTTACCATTTTCCTCCATAGTTTTCTGAGAGAATGGCTATCATTCTTTCCACTGACCCCAAAATGGCTCGATGAATGATCACAGGGTTCTTCTTATCATCCCCATCCTTACTAAAAAAATGAAAATTATACATTTAATTATTCTCTTAAGATTCATAAATAACTTTATCTTCTTACCTTATATTTAAAAGGTATTTTCCCAAACTAGGTAAACAATAGATTACTCATAAATTATCTTTAAACATAAATGTGCCATTAATTAGAAATAAAGGTTTTTTTTCTTTCAAATTATGGTATCTTTTATTTTTTTAAAGAGATTTTGCATTATGTTTCTTATTTTTTTAATAGTTTAGTATTTTTAAAATTTATTTATTTTTGGCTGCATTAGGTCTTTGTTGCTGCATGTGGGCTTTCTCTAGTTGCAGTGAGTGGGGGCTACTCTTCGTTGCGGTGCACAGGCTTCTCATTGTGGTGGCTTCTCTTGTGCGGAGCATGAGCTCTAAGCGCGCAGGCTTCAGTAGTTGTGGCGCACAGGCTTAGCTGCTCCGCGGCATGTGGGATCTTCCCGGACCAGGGCTTGAACCCGTGTCCCCTGCATTGGCAGGTGGATTCTTAACCACTGCACCACCAGGGAAGCCCTATGGTATCTTTTATAAACCAAAGGGAAGTAAAATATATCATCTAGGAAAAAGCAATGTGATATTAGATCACTATCTCTATTACAAATCTACTGATTATTCTAAACTACCAGTTTTATTCGAAACTACCAGTTTACTCATATTGAGAGGCAATTTTACAAATCATATTTTTTAAATTAACTTTATTTTGAACTATGGCTTACTTCACCACTAATTTATTGAACAATTATCAAAGACATTGCAAAAATAAAGAAAATGGGTTTCTGTAGTCTGTAATAGAATATGTTGGTATTCTATTAGTTTGGGTTAATGGTATGACCACGGTGGCTGGCAAAAAATTTACCAACCTTAGTTAGTTAGTTAGTAGTTATTAGAGAATATTGAAAACATATACAAAAGTAGAGAGAATAGTATAATGAACTCCCACATAACCCTTTCTCAGCACCAGCAAACGTCAACTCACAGCCAACCTGGTTTGGTCCAAATGCACCCATTCCTGACACCATCCACTGTAAACACACTGCCATATTGTAAACACTATGCCCCCATACTACTGATATATTTCAAAATGTTCCTGATACTTGTTCCAGAAGTCCACTGGTCAAATTCCGTTTACAGACCTGAAACCTTCATGACATTCTCCTTACATTTGAGAATTCTCTCCTCCCTTTCAGAAAAAGATGTAAAAAGCAAATTACAACTGTTAATTGTAATAAAGTCAGGCACTCCAAGATCTGTGCACACTTTTCCCAGAAAGATAAATTTCACGTTACTGCAACAAATGTAATAATATGTGATGCTTACAAAGTTCTTAGGACAAATTTTCATCTAAACGTTGTACCAGCTATTTACTACTAAAACACATATACACACAGGGCAAACAGACAAATAAAAACAGAGACTCATTCATTAAACTCACTTCAAAAGAGTTTTCATTGGACATCGTCATTGCCAATCATTTCTGCTAAGAGCCACGGCAGACTGACTGCAGGCCAAATCCTCTGTCAGATCCTACAGAAGCTTTGGGGTGGGGCTGGGGGGCCTGAGTCCAGTCCTGCTCAGATATGTGAAGAAATAATTCATTCTACAAACTGGAAACAGCATGGTATATTCCTGAATGTCGCATAATGTTGCCTGTGTAGGGAATCAAAGAGAAGCAGCATGATCCTTTCACAGGCCCCTGGGTACCAGAAATTTCTGTCCCATCATTTATTTTAAAAGAATTAAAATCAGGTCTAGTCTTAAGAAGGGCAAAGAGTGACCTAAACTATGCTTACATATCTATACTTTCAGGTAAACATTAGTATTAATGACAAGTTCCCCCAAACAATCCTCGTGGATTTAGTTGGAATTACATTAGATTTAGAGATACATTTGAAGAGAATTCGTATCTTCACAATATTAATTCTTCCCAGTCCAACAGTGGTGTGAATCTTCATTTAAACAACTGTTTTTTTTGGCCTTTGATAAAGTTTTATGGTATATATTTCAAATAAATATTATATATTTATATTCCTTGTTAAGTTTATTCCTAGATATTTTGCTTGTTTTTTTTTTTTAATTTATTTTATTTATTTATTTTTGGCTGTGTTGGGTCTTCATTGCTGTGCGCGGGCTTTCTCTAGTTGTGGCGAGCAGGGGCTACTCTTCATTGAGGTGCGCAGGCTTCTCATTGTGGTGGCTTCTCTTGTTGCGGAGCACAGGCTCTAGGCACGTGGGCTTCAGTAGTTGTGGCACACAGGCTCAATAGTTGTGGCACACAGGATTAGCTGCTTCGCTGCATGTGGGATCTTCCCAGGTCCCTTCATTGGCAGGAGGATTCTTAACCACTGCACCACTGGGAAAGCCCCTCTGCTTGGTTTTTGTTATTGTTGCTGTTACTGTTTCTGAAATTTTTTTTCCATTGCACTTCTTAGCAGGTTGTCGCTAATATATATGAAAGCAAATTGATGTTTGCATTTTGACCTTATTGCTAGGTACCTTACTTTATTATCAGTTTTAATTTTTCTCCATCTGATTCTATTGGATTTCTAGACATCTTAGCATCTACATACAATGAAAATTTGGCTCTTTATTTCAATATGTCTACGTATTCCAGAACAACTGTGAGTAAGAGTACAAATAGGCTAGTCACCTTCTTCTCAACTAAGTAGAGATGTTATTGTTGTTTTCTAATAAATACTCCTTACCATTACAGGAAAATTTATTTCTGTTCCTCTCACAGGAATGAATGTTACTGTTTATCCAATGCCTTTCAGCGCTGTTGAAGGTAATGGGTGACAATACACTTTGTAATGTTAAACTACCCCTGCTTTCTTTTTTTTTTTTTTTAATATTTATTTATTTGGCTGCACCTAGGTCTTAGCTGAGGTTGCTGTGTGCGGGATCTTCCTGGCGGCATGTGGAATCTTTAGTTGCAGCATGCGGGATCTAGTTCCCTGACCAGGGATCAAACCCAGGGCCCCTGCATTGGGAGTGTGTAGTCTTAAGCACTGGACCACCAGGGAAGTCCAAAACCACCCCTGCTTTCTTGGGTAAAAAACTTACTTGATCAAGGTGATGAACTCGCTGCTCCTTCCCTCTTCTCCCCTCATATCTAAGCCACAAACAGATCGCATTGGTTCTACCTCCAAAATATACCCCAAATACCTCCACTTTTCTCATCTCTATGTATCACTGCCACCACGTTCTGTCATCATCTCTTACCTGGCCTACAGACCACTGCTTCCACTTCTGCTTTCCAGTCCCTACTGTCCACACAACACCTAGGACGATGGATGGATGGATGGATGGATGGATGGATGGATGGATGGATGGGTGGATGGGTGGATGGATGGGTGGGTGGGTGGGTGGATGGATGGGTGGGTGGGTGGATGGATGGGTGGGTGGATAGATGGGTGGATGGGTGGGTGGATGGATGGATGGATGGATGGATGGGTGGATGGGTGGGTTGATGGGTGGGTGGGTGGGTGGATGGGTGGATGGATGGGTGGATGGGTGGATAGGTGGATGGATGGGTGGATGGGTGGATAGGTGGATGGATGGGTGGGTGGGTGGGTGGATGGGTGGATGGATGGAAGGGTGGATGGGTGGATGGATGGGTGGAAGGATGGGTGGATGGGTGGGTGGAAGGGTGGATGGATGGATGGGTGGATGGGTGGACGGATGGGTAGATGGGTGGGTGGATGGGTGGATGGGTGGATGGGTGGATGGATGGGTGGAAGGATGGGTGGATGGGTGGGTGGATGGGTGGATGGATGGAAGGATGGATGGGTGGATGGGTGGGTGGATCAGTGGGTGGGTGGGTGGATGGGTGGATGGATGGATGGGTGGATGGGTGGATGGGTAGATGGATGGATGGATAGATGGATGGATGGGTGGATGGGTAGATGGATGGATGGGTGGATGGGTAGATGGATGGATGGGTGGATGGGTAGATGGATGGATGGGTGGATGGGTAGATGGATGGATGGGTGGATGGCTTGCCTGATCTACTGCTCCTCCACATCCCCCTTGGATGGCTAGTAGTGTTCAAATTTTGTTGCACTAGTTGGGTCATTTTTGCATAAAGTCCCCCTACCCCTAATTCCTTTTGTTCATTTTGGTAGGTTACTGGGGAAAGATGATTTTGCAAATATGAACTTAAGACACCATCTTTTCCAAAAGGCCTGAATTTATTCTTGAAAGTTCCGTGCTTTCCCCTTTAACCTTTGAGCATTTTTATTATTCTCATGTCCTGATGTAACTCCCTGTATGAACACTTCAACTATTCTTCAGCTCTTTACCTTCTCACAGGATGTAACTCTCAGTGTAGCTCTATAACCATTAATCAAAACACAAGTTGGAGAATCCGAAATAAAATTTTTGTTGGTTGAACATAAATTGAGATCACTGCATAAAATCCTACACTCTGCGAAATTGGTGGTTGTTCATTTATTATAAGAATCTTATTAGGAAAATATTCTATTAAAAATTATTAGACTTAAAATATGCCAATAATTTTTCCTTTCTAAATTAATTTTTTAAATTAATAATCTTGAGTGAAAGAGATCTCAACACATTATCTAATCAACACCACATGTCTAAAACAGGACATGGTGAGAAGGGGAGAGTTTAAAGAAATGATGTTGTGATTTTTGTCTAATTCAAGTCAGTGGAAGGGTCTTTAAAAAGAAGCTGCTTCCAGGCAGAATGAAGTAAGCATGCCACACCTGACTCTCTCTCTGAACGCAGACGTGGACCCTGGAGAGAACATGAAGAACAGCCATCCGAGGGCTGGGAGGAGTGACTGGTGCCGGGGGATTGCCGAAGAAGACCAGAATCTGAAGTGCCACCAAACTGCACTTAGTTTTTTGTAATTTTGTCTTCCAGTTGTGTGGCCTGGACTCAGAGACAGCCCACAAGCAAGAATACATACCAGGTGCAGACAGGAAAAGCTTCAAGAGAAATCCTCACTTTCTGGCCAAGAGCCAGAAAATAACTGCTAAGTTTCAGAAAAAGTGGGGGTGGGGGACGTCCTGGAGTTTTCTTCTGTTTCTTTTTTCTCCTCTCTTCCTCCAGCCCCCAGCATTCTCACAGTGGCACAGAGACTAAACAGGCACCTAAAACTCCAAGGAAGGGGATCCTTCTCTCCAACCCGAACAGCTGTGATCCCAAGCGTACGTGAATCCCTGTGCTCTCTCTCTCTGGCTGGCCTCCTGATGCCTGGTCTCTGAAACAGATAGCCCTGGAAACAGCATGCGGAGCAGGGAAGCTAAAGCCCAGCGTTCTGGCCACAGGACTACAGAAAGGGACTTCAGGGAACCAAAAAGTGTCAGGAAAATACAGAGACAGGGGGCGCAGAAGAGCTGCCCCATAAAGGGGTGTATGAGCTCGCTGGCCTCACCTCTCATTGCACATGCTTGGATCCGACCCTAACAGCACATAAAAGGCTTGAGAATTGGACTGTGGGACTTTGCCCCTGGGTGGTGCACACAGGACAGAAGGCCTCGCTGAGGCCAAGATCCACAGACGCTCATATCCCTTATATACAATGGCTGGTACAGTGAGCCCAGTCGGCCCTCCATATCCATGGGCTTCACAGATACGGATACAGATATGGATACAGAGGGTCGACTGTATAGGCTCAGAAAACTGAGCTGACGCTGGAACCACAGAAGGCGGGTTAGAAATTACAGCCTGAACCTGCCCAGGCAGAATGACTGCTAAAAAGTCAACAGTCCCCTTAGGATTTAAACAAGACCCAGCATCTCACAATATAATATTAACAATGTCTGGGATGCAATTCAAACCTACTCAGCATATTCATCACCAGGAAAATCTCAATTCCAAAAAACAGATTATGGAAAGGGAATTAACAGTAACTGCAGTGGGGAAATCTGGCAAACTTTATTTTAACCAAGTGATGGAGGTTACATCACTGCTGACAAGTCACATTGATGCCATGCACACCCTTGACAGGAAGAGCCACCCTCAAAAGGTGATATACAGTATGATCCCACTTCTGTGGAATTCTGGGAAAGTGATGGAGAGGAGGTCAGAGGCTGCCCAGGGCTGGGTGGGAGGAGAGTGTGACTGTAAAGGAACAGCACAGGAATTTGCTTGCCTGATGGAATCACAATCGTGGTGGTGGGCACACCACTCTATACGATGTTTAAAACTTACAGAACTGTACACACACACACACATATACACACAAAGTCAACTTTACTGTGAGTTAAGAAAAAAATTTTTAAAGGAGTTGTTGGTTTGCAGTGATGAAACTGCCTTTTTTCCTCTGCTTTCCCTGGTAAATACCATCCTTAAGACACAGACCCAGGGTCAGCCCTTTATGAAGTCTCCCCCTCTGCCTCAGGGAGATTTCTCTGTTTGGGTCATGTTTCCACGTCGTTTGTTCATAGCTCTAACCAGAAAACTAAAGCTGACCTCCAACTAGATTACAAGCAGGTAAACAAATACATACTGAGTATCTTGCACACAGACAGACATTCACTGACACTTGTTTCTGTACTGCTAATGCTCAAATGACAATAATTAAGATATGAGTCCTACATTATTTATCACATTCAATCACTCACCTAACATACGTAAGATTAAATCTTACAGGCAGTTGGAAGTCCAGCTGAATTGTAGCACACTGATGGTATCTGCCAATAGCATCCTTGATTTTTATATCAATCTGTAAATTAAATGATGTTTGCTTAGAGACAGGTTTTATTTTTCTGTTAAATTTTACTTTTTTTGAAGCATATGGCCTACTTACTTTAGGACCATAAAATGCTCCATCTCCCGGGTTCATCTTCCATGGTTTCCCAAATTCCATCAAGCTATTCTGTAGTTGCTATTTTTTTAATAAGAAGAGAACATTACTTACACTTAATCACCATATACTTATTGAACCTCTTCTATATTCAATAAACTACTGAGCAACGACTACGTAAAGAAAATTAAGATGGTACTTACTCTCAAGAAACATACACATTTTAATTGGGGGAGAAAAAAGATAACTTACTAAACTGTTCCACTGAATTCCAGGTAAGTGATAGAGGGGTACTTTGGGCACTTCCGCCGTGCAGGCTCCCTCTGCCCTACTCTCTCTAGCTCCTTTCAGGAGGCGCCTCCACACCATAAAAGGCAAGAAAGCTGGGGCCTTGTTCCTTGTGCACTCTGTGCTCAGAAGACTGGGGGACAGGCCTTGCACTTGCTCTTGCTTCTCCCCCACCTCTGTGCCTGCAGCTGGTGGGCAGGGCCCCTTGGGACACGGAGGCTGTGGAAGCGTGAGGCCCACTCTGGTCTCCAGACTAAGCCACGTAAAGTCACCTAAGTTAGCACACAGTGAGGCCGCTCCACACTGACGGTGACGGGGCATGCACACGAGTATTAGTGATAGGGCTCTTTGAGTCTTCTGGCCACTCCCTGTGAAAATGGCTTCTCTGGGAAGCACCCAGGCATCCCTAAGGCCCTGGCCAGAAGAATGTCAGAACAGCAGCCAGACTCCTGTCATCACCCCAGCGCACTGGAGCCGTGAGGGGGGTGACATTTGGGAGTGAAGCGCCCGACAGGGAAGGAAAGCAGTGGTGGTGTCCTGGGCCAGGCCAGCATCACCCAGAAAGCCTCCTCCAGGGCCTCAATCACAGCAGGTCAGGAGCTGCTCCTGGCCAGACCCCAGGGGGTCCCTCAGGGACCCAACCCTCCTGCAGAGGCTTCCCTTGTGCTCAGGGCTGGGAAGGCCACCTGCACAGATGCACTTCACAAGCTGGAGCTGCCCTCCCCCGACTTTGTTTCTGAAGGGAGAAGAGACTGTGAAACCATGTTCTCAGACAAAACAAGGCCCTGCTACAGCAGGTAACAGCAATTGTAGGGACTCCCAGGGAATTAAAAGCAAAAGAAAGGCCAGGTTTGGGGGAAGAGCATACAGCAGAGGTCACTGCGTCCACTGCTCTGTCCTCTCCCTGGGGACACCGGGATAGGAAGGCCTGATGGGAGGGGCCGAGGCCAAGAAAGCTTCCAGTTGACACGAGGTCTGGGGAGAGGGGACGTCTGGGCAGTGCTGGAACTGCTGCTCCCAGGACTGGCCCGGGCACACTGCCCGGCACCTCTTCTCCCTGCTGTCTGTCCTGCCCCACGCATGCCAGGTCTCTGGCTCCCAAGAGCACTAGGGTCTAGGCTGTGGGACGTGCTGGGTTTCGGACACATCAGTTTGCTTGTGCTTATGTGGGAGGGGCTGGAATGTTCTTAAGGATCTAATGACTCACTGCAACTCTGGGAAAGTGGGACCCAAGAGAGGTTTTTTTAAAAAAATTATTTATTTATTTATTTATTTATTTTTTGTTTCATTGGGTCTTCATTGCTGCACACGGGCTTTCTCTAGCTGTGGTGAGCAGGGGCTACTCTTCATTGTGGTGCGTGGGCTTCTAATTGTGGTGGCTTCTCTTGTTGTGGAGCACGGGCTCTAGACACACGGGCTTCAGTAGTTGTGGCTCATGGGCTCTAGGTGTGTGGGCTTCGGTAGTTGTGGTGCATGGGCTTAGTTGCTCCATGGCATGTGGGATCTTCCTGGACCAGGGCTCGAACGCATGTCCCCTGCACTGGCAGGCGGGTTCTTAAACACTGCGCCACCAGGGAAGCCCCCAACAGAGGTCTGAGGTTAATCCAGCTCCAAGGAGCTGAAGGACGTACATCAGTTCCAGTGGCAGAGGCCAAACAAGAGCTGCTGAAGAAGGAGCCAGAGAACTTCTTTAAAAGCTTATGAAATTGGTTATTAGTGACCAGCACTGAAAAGAGTATAAATGGAAACCTGATATAAACTAAGGTGTGAAGCAAATGTAAGGTACTGCTCTTAGCATTGTTTTGAAGAAAACTGGATTAACAAAATTCTACAATGGGCACATTTATCCCAGAACTTCCAATTTTAAGTTTCCATTGCAAAGCATCGCATCCTCATGCAAGGTATTTTCCATATTCACAAAAATGAAGGGTAACACTTTGTTTCTCCCTACCTTTTCAGCTTCATCCCATATCTCAACCTCCCCTAGAAAGTTTTCAGGTCTTGTTGACAAATTTAATTGAAAGGAGAAGCCAAATGTTGAGTAAACGGATTGCAAAAACTGCAAACACCCTTTTATTTCTTCTTCAATCTGAAATCAGAGCAAATGAAAAACCTTAAATAACACCAAATTTAAACCTATTTATGGTATTAAAAAACATTCTTCTTGTCAGATAGAAATAAAGCGTGCTTTTACTATAGTCAGTAGCACTGTTCGGGTTGTTGTCTTTTCCTCACTCGAATATTCACGGGACGCCCGCCAGGTGCCAATGCACACAGGCTGCTGGAGGCCCCCATGGTCCAGCGCAGGGCTGGGCGAAGACCCAGGGGAGGGTACCTCTCCGTGCACAATGCCACACAGGAGGAAGGGCGGAGGTCCAGAGGAAGTGATGGCCAAGCTGCAGCCAGAGGAGAGGTTAAGCGTTCTCCATGGAGGCAGGGCAGGAGCTCCCGGAGCAGAGGAAACACTGAGGGTGAAGACCCACAGGATGGAGGAGTGGGCCAGGGCAGGACAGCTGTGGGAAGCTGCACGTGACGGGACAGACGGCACAGAGGGAGCATGGCAGACAGTCAGGATAGAGGCAGGCCGGGGCCAGAGAAAATGCAGTGCTTTCAAAGCCAGGGTAATGTCTGCACTTTTTAGCCTGAGAGCAATGGAGAACCAGTGGAGGTTTCAGCAGGGGACTAACACAGTTCAATGTGATTATTTCAAGTACGGGAAAAAGACTGGGAAGACGAGAAGAGCAGCCCATTAGGAAGCTGTTGGGATCCTTCAGGAGCAAGAGGATGGCAGCTTGAAACAGAAGTGGCTGGAATGCAGGGAATCAGATGCGTTTGCAGGATACCTGTCCTTTCGTTCACTAACAGACAGTAATTGCCTACATCGTCAGCACTGTGCTGGATGCTGGGAATTCAGGAATGAATGAACTTATTCAAGAATAATATATTTAAGAAGAGTGAATAGGGCTTGTGATAAACTAGACATGAGAAGTGAAAACCAAAGGACACCTGGGTTCCTGGCCTGGGCCATGAAGAGGGTGCTGGTGCATCGCTGAGAGGAGGAGGACGTGGTGTGAAAGGCAGAAGAGGGGCCGACGCTGGGCCTGGCCAATGAGAGGGTGTTTGTGATGGCCAAGCAGACACGTCCCCCAGCCCCTGCAGGGCTTGGAGCTCACGGGGGACAGCTGAGACGCAGCAGAGGTTAGGAGAGGGACCGATGCCAGAGAGCGCAGGGTGAGAAAAGCAGGGCCCGGGCTGGGAGGCTGAGAGACAGCATCCTTAACAGGGAGAAAGACAAGCACATCTAAATGCAGACGAGATGGGGCAGCAAAAACAGAGACGTAGAGAGAGGGGACAAGTAAGGATCTGCATGTCACCAGGGATTAGGTTTTGGGATTTTCATCAGTGGAATCATGCAGCCCTTGCTCTTTTTTCTGTCTTCCTTTTTCCACTCAGTAGAATTATTTCAAGATTCATTCATACTGTTGTGTGCATCAATAGGTCATTCTTTTTTCTTGCTGAGTGGTTTTCCACTGTATGGATATACCACTGTTCCTTTATACACTCACCTGTTATTGGGCTGTTTCTATATTTCGGCTATTTCAAATAAAGTTGCTATGAACACGTGTGGACAAGTCTTTGTATGGACATGTACTTTCTTTTTCTCTTGGAAAAGGAAAAGGAGTAGTAAGATGGCTGGGACATATGGTAGGTTTGTGCTTTAAAGAAAAAAATTATTTATTTACTTATTTGGCTGTGCTGGGTCTTAGTTGCAGCGCACAGGATCTTCGTTGCTGCATGTGTGATCTTCGTTGGGGTGTGCGGGATCTTTAGTTGCGGCGTGGATGTGGGATACAGTTCCCTGACCAGGGATCGAACCCGTGCCCCCTGCTTTGGAAGCGTGGAGTCTTAACCACTGCGCCACCAGGGAAGTCTCTGCTTCACTTTTTAAGAAACTGCCAAACTGGTTTCTAAAGTGACTGTGCCGTCTTCCATTTCCACAACCAGTGAGTGAGAAGTCCATCCCTTCCACACTCCCAACACGTGTCAGAGTCAGCCTTTTACGTCTGAACCATTCTAGTTGGTGTAGAGGCAACTCCTCATGGTTTCAATCTTCATCTCCTTAGTGACTGATCACCTTGCACCCCTTATTCATGTCCTTCTTTGCCATCTGTGTATCTCCTTAGATATGTATCTTCGACCATTTGAATGGTCAAATCTTTTTGCCCATTTTTTAAAGTTTAACTTTTTGAGATTCACATGCATTTGTAAGAAATAAGACCGTTGTACCATTTACTCAGGTTTCCCCAGTGGTGATATAATTTTTGCTTCAACCGTCAAACACAACTCAGAAAACTGTGAGTTTTTCACAACTCTGAAAACTCTGAGAGAAAGGAAAAGGAAAAGGAATATTTATTGTATTTAACCATGTTTTACTTTTACAGTTGTTCTTTCTTTCTTCCTAATGTTCCAAGACTCTTCCTTTTATCATTTCCTTTCTCTTCAGAGAAATTCTTATAGCCATTCTTCTAAGGTAGGTCTAAGGTCTTGATTTCACCTTCATTCCATAAAGACATTTTTTCTGGATATAGAATTTTGGGTTAACAGTTATTTCAGCATTTGGAAAATGCTGTGCTGCTTCCTTCTGGCCTCTGTTTTGTTTTGTTTTTGATAAGAAAACTGTTGTTTTTTTAAAAAAATATTTTTTTCCTTAATGGTAAGGTATCATTTCTTTCTCACTGCTTTCAAATTTTTTTCTTTTTCTTTAGTTTTCAGAAGTTTGGCTATAATGTGTCTTGGTGTGAATTTCTTTGGGTTTATCCTGTGTGCACTTTCTCAGCTACTTGAATCTGTAAGCTTATGTTTTTTGCCAAATTTGGCCAGTTTTCAGCCATTACCTCTTTGAGTACTTTTTCACCTCCACCCTACATTTCCAGAACTATTTCCAGAACTATTCCAGAACGTTGGTGACATAAATATTAGGCATTCTGTTATAGTCCCACTGGTCTCTGAAGTTCTGTTCATTTTTCTTTCAGTCTCTTTTCTGTTTTTCACATAGTGTCATTTCTACTGGTGTCTTCAAGTTCACTGATTCTTTTCTCTGTCTCCTCCATTCTGCTCAGGAATCCATCCACTGAATATTTTGGTTATTACATTTTTCAGTTCTAAAATTTCCATTTGGTTCTTCTTTATATCTTCTATTTCCTGAGACTATTTTTTCATTTTTTCTAAATGTGCTTGTAATTGCTTGTTAAAGCATTTTTATGATGGTTTCTTTAAGATCCTCATCAGATAATTCTAATATCCCTGCCATGTCCACATCAATGCTCCTACACTGCCCTTTGTCATTCAAGTTGAGATTTTCCTTTTTCTTAATGTGATGATTGATTTTTGATTTCTGAAATCTAGATATTTTGGATATTATGTTATAAGACTTTGGATTTTATTTAAACTCTTCATTTTAGCTGGCTTCCACTGACTCTGCTCCAACAGGGAGGGAGCAGTACTGCCTGGTTATTGCAAAGTAGGAGCAGATGTCTGGGTTTCCCACTGGGGACCGCAAGGGAGGCAGAGGCTCCTCATTACTGCTGGGTAAGTAGGAGTTCTGCACCTTAGTAGGTTTCCTCTGATAACACCTCAGCTGGGAGAGGCAGGGGTATCTTGGCACTGCTCCTCATGTGGCCTTTAGCAACCTCCAGGGTGCACAGCCTCATTACCATGGAGTGGTGGTAGAAGTTTTGTCTCTCCACTCAAGTAGGAAGTGGAAAAGGCACCTTGTGACTGCCAGGTGAGGGTGGAAGTAAAGGCTCCCACTTAGTCTCCATTGACATTACGGGGTGGGAGCAGGGAGATCCCTGTTAATGCCTGGCAGGGATGAGTAGAATTGGTATGATTTCTTCTTTAAGTGTTTGGTAGAATTCACTAGTGATTCCTTCTGGGCCTGGAGTTTTCTTTGTGGAAATGTTGTTAACTATCAATTCAATTTCTTTAATAAACACAGGGCTACTCAGATTATCTATTTCTCCTTGAGTAAAGTTTGGTAGTTTGTGTTTTTCAAAGAATTTGTCCATTTCATCTAATTTGTCAAATTTACTGGCATAAGCTTGTTCATAATATTGCCTTATTACCCTTTTAATATCTATAGGGTCTGTAGTAATGTCACTTCTATCAGTCCTAATATTTGTTTTTCTTTTTCTTTCCTTTTTTTCGGCTGGGCCATGCAGCTTGTGGGATCTTAGTTCCCCGACCAGGGATCAAACCCGGGCCCCATGCAGTGAGAGTGCAGAATCCTAACCACTGGACCACCAGGGAAGTCCCCAGTCCTAATGTTTTTAATTAGTATCTTCTCTTTTCTCTCCAACAACTAAACTAAAGGTTTAGTTTAGTAAACTAAAGGTTTATGAATTTTATTGATCTTCTAGGAGAACCAGCCTTTGGTTTTTATTTATATTGTTGTGTTGTTCAAGGGTTAACTGGACAATATTTTCTAATTTCCCTTTGATTTCTTATTTGACACATGGGTTATTTAGAAGTGTATGATTCACCTTCCAAATATTTGGAGATTTTCCAGATAGCTTTCTGTTATTGATTTCTACTTCAATTTCATTGTGGCCAGAGAACATATTTGGTACGAATTGAATCCCTTTAAATTTACTGAGACTCATTTTATGGCCCAGAATATGGTCTACCTTGGTAAATGTTCTGTGTGCACTTTCAAAGAATGTGTACTCTGCTGTTATTGATTGGAGGGTTCTATAACTGTCTATTAGGTCAAACCATTTGATAGTGGTCCTTTGCATGACAATTTTAATTTGAATTAACATGAAAACCTGAAAAAGTAAACACTAACTTCTAGGCAATACTGAAAAACAAACACATCCAAAATTCCACCAACCCCCTTAAAACAGTCCACTTAATGTACTTAAGTTAATAAAATTGGAGGAAACTTAAAAAAATAATAATAAATTTCATGTCAAGAAAAACAAACAACCCAATCAAAAAATGGCAGAAGACCTAAATAGACATTTCTCCAAAGAAGACATACAGATGGCCAGCAGGCACACGAAAAGATGCTCAACATCACTAATTATTAGAGAAATGAAAATCAAAACTACAATGAGGTATCACCTCACACCAGTCAGAATGGCCATCATCAAGAAGTCAACAAAATAATAAGTGCTAGAGAGGGTGTGGAGAAAATGGAAGCCTCCTAAACCATTGGCAGGAATGTAAACTGGTGCAGTCACTATGGAGAACAGTATGAAGCTTCCTTAAAAAGCTAAAAATAGAGTTGCCATATGATTCAGCAATCCCACTCCTGGACAAATATCCAGAAAAGATGAAAACTCTAATTTAAAAAGATACATGCACCTCAATGTTCACAGCAGCACTATTTACAACAGCCAAGGCATGTAAGCAACATATGTATCCATGGACAGATGAATGGATAAAGATGATGTGGTGTGTGTATTTATATATATATACATACACACACACACATATACACACACACACACACAAAATAGAATAGTACCCAGCTATAAAAGAGAAGGAAGTATTGCTATTTGCAGCAACATGGATGAACCTAGAGTTTATCATACTAAGTGAAGTAAGTCAGATAGAGAAAGACAAAAATCATGATATCATTTCTATGTGGAATCTAAAAAATGATACAATGAACTTACTTACAAAACAGAAACAGACTCACAGACATAGAAAATAACTTATGGTTACCAAAGGGGAAAGGGAAGGGGGAGAATAAATTAGGAGTTTAGGATTTACAGACACACACTACTTTACAGATAGATAAAATAGATAAACAACAATGTGATTTATGTTCCAATGTATAATAATAAAACTGTCTTTACTTTTGATTTCTGTCAGTGACTGATTGTTAAAAATTTTTAAATAGCATCAAACAGAACTTCGAATTTTCAGAGAATCATGTTCCTTTATAATAAAATAAATCATGTTTGAAAAAAACTTTTTCATGTCATGAGATTACTGATCTATGACCCAAATTAGAGAATCACAAAACGTTGGAGCTGATGGGCCCTCAGAGACTAGACTGAACAACACATTTCACAGCGACCCTGAAAGACTCAGCGATCTGTCCAAGGTAGCACACCGGACCTGTGCTGACCACGCCTCCCCTGTGTCCCCGTTTACCTGCTCCACAGTGCAGAAGATGTGAGCGTCATCCTGCTGGAAGCGCCTGACGTGGGTCAAGCCATGCAAAGTTCCTGACGGCTCATTCCTGTGAAGAGCTCCGAAGTCAGCAAATCTAATAGGCATTTCCCTCCAAGATCGTGGACGATGGGCAAACATCAGACTAGAAAAGAAACAATGGCACGCAGCTTTTCCTTAGCATGGAAAAGATTATGTAATGATCTAGATGTTAATAAGGTACAGTTAAATGCCTCAGGATTTGTAAACACCTTATTCTGGTTCTTAGATCACCAATTTTACAAAAATTCTTCTCCCATGAATTAGTGAACCTTGAACTTACATCACTGCACACTCTGAGAAAGAACCCTCTTATCTTCTCCAGAATGCTGTTCCCTACTCTCATTCACCCAGGGAATATCCACTTACCGTTTACAATCCATTTCAAAGGCTACTTCTTAAGTGAAGCAGCCCTGGACACTCCCCCAGAAGGGCTAGTCAGGCTTGCCTCAGCCTCCAAGAACAGCTGGAATTGCCACAGTTTTGACACTGGTCTTGCTATTTTTATAACTGACTGTCTATATATCTGTTCCTTCCCCAATCTGCTCATGAGCTCCGGGGGGAAATGGATTGCGTCTGAATCACCTCTGCATTTCCAGCTCCCAGCACTGGAAACACTCGGCTAATGTTCTCTGTTGAATGAAAGGCCTCTCTTCTGCAGGAAGCACCCCTGGCTCCCAAATCCCATCACCACTAGGCCACTGTGGTCCTGCTCTTCCTTGTTCTGAGACATGAAAATACAAAATTACATTCTCTACTTGTGTTCAGCTTTCTTCTAATTCTATTGAAATCACAGCTTCAACTGGTACCCAATGGGAAACTGAGTTAAGAAGTTGTTAATACAGGTGTTTTAGAGAATGCAAAGCACAAGGTTAGCCTCCATCTTCTGTTTTTATTTTTTATTTATTTATTTTTTTTTTTGCGGTATGCAGGCCTCTCACTGTTGTGGCCTCTCCCGTTGCAGAGCACAGGCTCCAGACGCGCAGGCTCAGCGGCCATGGCTCACAGGCCTAGCCGCTCTGCGGCATGTGGGATCTTCCCGGACTGGGGCACGAACCTGCGTCCCCTGCATCGGCAGGCGGACTCTCAACCACTGCGCCACCAGGGAAGCCCCACCTTCTGTTTTTAAAACGAGGTTATAGAATATTTACATACAAGTTTTTAGAAAATTAAAGATAAATATATATTTTTTACATGCTGTCATCATAAAGTTGAACTTCTTTCATTCTTTACTGAAAAGGGCAAAGAGCTTTCTTCAATGTTCAGAGGTTTGTTTTAAGTAGTTACCTTCTAAAGTAAATTTACCTGAAACTATGTAGTTGATGATACAAAGCTACAATAGTTGGGATATTTTTTTGTGGAGAATTGTATCTGTTCACTTCCAGTTGTAAAATCTGCTACTCTTACAAGGTTGTATTTGCATACCATGCAACTTTATGATAATTACATTCTTTCACAGACTCTAAGACAACCTTGATTGTAAGATGTACCATTATTTTATACATCACTAAGAAAGAAAATAACCATTAATTAAATTATGGTATAATGTTAAGATACCAATTACAAGATGTGTCCCAATTTCAGGGGTAAAGCCATCTTAGAATCAATGAAATCCAGTCATTTATTTTGACCTCACTGTTCTTGTTACAATCAACCCAAATAGTATGTAAGAACTAGATGTTCTGCAAATATGTATATTTGAAGTGTATTACTATTAGGAAGAGAAATATTACAATAATTTATAAAGTTGATATGTAACATTATCCTCTGAGAAGCACAAAATACTAAATGGTTTCCAGCTACCATCCCACACCTGTCAAAGAGCAAACATATTTTAAAAAGTAAATTTATTCTCCAGAATGAAATAACTTGGTAAAGATGATTTCTAACCACCAGTCTTCAGATTAAAGGAATCACTTAGTTCCAAAAAGCAAAATAATATTAAAGACTAATTGTGAGGAAGTCTGCTATGCGTTTATAGGCACAGATCTGCTTCACTTTTAATACTCACCAGTGCCCCGGACAATTCATGGGCTTAAGGGCAAAAGTGTCCTTGTCAATGTCAAAGGTGAACATGTTGTCACTGTAATGCTGCCAGTGTCCAGAGGTTTCCCAGAGCTTACTGCTGTACACGTTGGGGGAGAGCACCTCCATGAAGCTGCGTTGGTGGTACTCCTCCTAAAAGAGATGCACACGCAAAGTTAAAATCTGCTGGGACAGGTCACAATTCCAGGCAAATAACTCTATGAACACAGATTTTTAAATTCAGGATTATGTCTTACATTAATTCATGGTTAATATGCCCTTGGCTTTAAGGGTGGTAATTTATGGATCATGAAAGAAAGATTAATGTATGCTCAGTATAATTTTCACATTAAGTATATTTATTTTATAGTATAATAGTATATAGTGTATAGTATTTTAATTCTTTGAGAATTAGTAATTGAAATACTATATATATAAACTTTTTGTAACTACAAACTCCCAAATCCTTGTACATTCCAGATAAACAGCAGAAGTTTTTTTTTTTTGTTTTTTTTTTTTGTGGTACGCGGGCCTCTCATTGTTGTGGCCTCTCCCGTTGCGGAGCACTGGCTCTGGATGCGCAGGCTCAGCGGCCATGGCTCACGGGCCCAGCCGCCCCGCGGCATGTGGGATCCTCCCCGACCGGGGCACGAACCCATGTCCCTGCATCGGCAGGCAGACTCTCAACCACTGCGCCACCAGAGAAGCCCAGGAGTTTATTTTCTATTACTTAAGAGGTAGAATAATTTTATAACTCAATATGCCTCTGAGTGCCATGTTATTTACAGTTTTGACCCATTTAGTTTTAAATAGAACTAAAGCTGGGAATTTGAATTTGTAATATTTTAAGTGGTTGTTATCTACTGAGTCAGGAGCTGGCTTTGCTCCCTCCCTATCAATTAACAGCTTCCCTCATTCCATCACTGGGGTCAGGAAAAGAGAGTCTTGTTTTCAAGCAGAGTTCTTCTTTTACTTTAACTTTGCTTTCTTTTTCTTCATCAATCTGATGATCTTTGTTCAGTGTTTCTTAGAGTTTCAACATTTGTTAATCATTTAATGGGCATCTGGCACAAACCTAGATCACCATATTTTAGCTAAGTAAAAATATATTTTTATACAATTAAAAAAATATAAAACATACTATTTCAAAATTACTACAAAGAACAGTTTTGCATCACTGACAGGGATATATTATTTGTCGCTCTTCAGCTGAGCATCTTTTCAGTCCAGTTGTGAAGAGCCTGGGTCTCAGCTATCCATTAAGCTTCTTTACTTAACCTTTGTTCTTACCAAATAGGAAAATTTCAACAAAATTATAGGTCACTATGAATGGCAGTAATTATTTAGTGGTAAGTCAGATGGCTCCATATACTCAGATTAAACAATGTCCCAGCTACTTCCCTGGTGGCGCAGTGGTTAAGAATCTGCCTGCCAATGTAGGGGACACGAGTTTGAGCCCTGGTCCGGGAAGATCCCACATGCCACGGAGCAACTAAGCCTGTGCACCACAACTACTGAGCCTGTGTGCCACAACTACTGAAACCCACGCGCCTAGAGCCCGTGCTCTGCAACAAGACAAGCCACCGCAATGAGAAGCCTGCGCACCGCAACAAAGAGTAGCCCTCGCTCGCCACAACTAGAAAAAGCCCGTGTGCAACAATGAAAATCCAACACAGTTCAAAATCAAATAAATAAATAAATAAATTTAAAACAAAAAACAAGGTCCCAGAAATTAAAGGGGTTTTTGTGTTTTGGTTTCTTTTTACTAGAGGTTACTTTTAAAGCTAAGCTCAGGAGATAGTAATTGATAGATTTTTTTTTAACCCACTCTGGACACAATCATGTTAGGAATTTGTTTTGTTGAGGTGTTTGGAAACGATTTTTAACTATGCCCTATGAGGGCAAGTGTCATTATGTTTGCAACTTATTTTATGCAGTTTAGCAAAAAACAACTGCTACATTTATACATAAAATGTACACATATATTGCATGTATACCACCTTATCTCTGTATATTATATGTGTGTAATATATATATATATTGTTTTGTCTCTCTCACATGCACATACATGTCAGAGAGAGAGAAAGCAAATTGGCAAACTTAACAACTGATGAATCTAGATGAAGGACACATGTATGCTCACTGCACTGCTCTTTAACTTTTCTGTAGATTTGAACTTTTCGAAAGAAAAAGTTGAGGAAAAATATATCTGAATCCATATCATCAATTTCTTTCTCTAAAGAGTAAAGAAAATCAAGTCTGAGAAAGAGCAAAGTCATGATGACTGACCAGTCTATAGCTCAGTATGATCTGAAGAAATCCTGAAGGCTTATTCTGAAGATTAAAAAGCATATTTCATCCCTGAAGTAATAACTTCATACCGTAGAAGGTACTGAATCTCCACCTGCACCTGTGATTTGGCCACTGGAAATAGCACCTAAATATCAGTGCATAGAGAAATTCTCTTAAGTAATTTTTCATTATAAACACTAAAGTGATTCCACTTAAACAGATCCTTTCCAAAATCACACTAAAATACCAGAGTTTTAATAAAAGCATAAATCTACAAGGCCAAAGAGAAAAAGGAGAGGAGATGACAGCTATATACTTATGAATCTGGAAAGCAGATGAGCAACAGCCTCAGCAGATCTGGGAAAGCTGAAACTTTACGGGAGAATCCCAGAAGCAAGACTACTCTGGCTGGATATAGATTTCTTGGTTTCACATTTTTAAGGTATTGCTCCTGTCTTCTATATTTTAGGGTTTCCATTGAAAATTTCATTTCTTTTAAGACTAATGATGTTGAGCATTTTTTGTGTTTTTTCTGCTGTTTCCATTAACAAAATCAAATATCTAGGGATAAATCTGATGAAAGATGTGTTAAGACCTCTAAAGTAGCAGTAACAAAATATTGCTGAGGGAAAATAAAGATCAAAATGAATTGACAAGATTTACATATGGATTGTTAAACTCAATATTGTTGTCATTATCTGCAAATTAATCTATAGATTGAATGTAATTCCAATCAACATCTCAGCAGTGTTTTTTTCCTTTTTTAGGAAATTGACAAGCTTCTTGTAAAAGTTATATGGAAATGCAAAGAATAGCCAAAATAATCCTGAACAAAAATAATAAAATTAATGAACTTAAACTACTGACACCAAGACTTAAAATACAGTTACAGTAATCAAAGCGGTGTGGTACTGACGCAAGGCCAGACAACAAAGGGATCAGAAGAACGGAATAAATACCCGGAAAAAATATATATGCGATGATTTGGCTTGGGACAAAGATTCTGCTATAGTAATAAACGGTACTGAAGTTACTGGATAAGCACAGAACCTCAAAATGAATCCAAGGTAAATCATAGCCTTAAGAGTGAAAGCAAGCAAGTTTTTAAACAGAACAAAGAAAAATAGCTTCATGACTCTGAAGTCGGCCAAAGATTTCTTAAACAGGATGTGAAAAACACTAAGGAGAAAAGAAAAAGTAATAAACTGGACTTCATTAAATATAAAAAGTGTTGGTCCAAAGACATCATTAAAAAATAAATCAAGAAGCCACAGACTGAAAGAATATATTTATTACATATATTTAACTAAGGACTCAGATTCAGAATATAGAAAAAAATTCCTACAAATCAATAATAAAAAGACAACCCAAACTTTTAAATGGGCAAAATATTTAAACAGGAGCTTCACAAAAGAGAACATCCAAGTGGCTAATAAGCATATGAAAAGATTCTCAACATCACTATCCATCAGGGATATGCAAAATAGTGCCATTATACCAAGTGTTAAAAAAGAAATAACAAGCCTCAAATGGGGTCACTTACCCCCAGGACAGAAAACCAAGACAGTTTCAACCCCACCCCCACAGAGATGTGACCTTTACAACAGCCCATCTGAAATGTCCTGATCAGCACTGGTGAGGTAACTACCTGAGAAAGACCCTGCTGTTCCTCCCCCAGTAGAAGACAGCCTGCCTAAAATAATCCTTTCTTTTCATTTGCTAACACCTTCTCGCCCCCTCCCCTCCTTCTACCTATAAAAACCCTCCATTTCGTACAACCCCTCCTACTGCTGCTGATTCTTGAATTTCTGAATAAAGCCAATTAGTTCTTCAAATTTACTTGGTTGAATTTTGTTTTTAACAGTGTAGAAGAATTACATAGTCATATAATCCTAGAAGGAGTAGTAAGTGGTTCAACTACATAAAAACTGGTCAGCATTTTCTTTAAAAGTTTGTCATTACTTCCCCAGGACCTAGCAATTCTATTCCCAAGTAAATACCCAAGAGAAGTGGGTTCTTGGGAGCACCAAAGACATGATCAAGAATGTTCACAGTAGCTTCATATGTAATAGCCCCAAACTGGAAACAACCTACATGTGCGTCTACAGGAGAATAAATAAACAGATTGTACTATAGTAATAAGATGGGATAAATCAAAATACACACAACTTGGATGAATCTCACACATTAAGTTGAACAAAAGAAGCCAGAAACACAATAGTGAATACTACGATTCCATGTTATGAAGTTTAAAACCAGGGGCAATTTATCTATGGTAACCAAAATCAGCATAGAGATGATCTCAGGGGAGGGAAGGGGAGGCAGGTACCATCCGGGAAGAGACCCAAGAGGACACACGACAAGATGGAAGGTTCTTGGTCTTGATTTGAGTGTGGCTGGTAGATGTGCACATGTGAAATGCTTCAGATTTGTCCACTTTAATGAATGTAACTTATATTTCAATCAGTAGCCTCCCTCCGAATACAATAATATTGTTAGGGAACCGTGGACCGAAACCGCCCGCCTTGGCCAGGCACTATGATAAGCGCCTGCCTGTGTTGTCTCACAGCAGGAGGTCCTGATAAAGAACATCGTGCTGCCACTGAAAACTAACGGGGAGAATTCAGGAGGGGCTGAAAGGAGAAGGGAGGAGACGTCAGCCCATAATATGTCCTGCCAACCTCCCAGAAACCCTCGTGTTGGAATCCATCTTAGCTGAGAGATGCGCATGCCACCAGGAAGGACCCTGAGCCACCAAATATGGGCCAAGCAAGATGATTGGCCAGAGACAACCTGAAACTAACCCCATCACCATGGAACCCGAGACTTCGAGCCACGTAGACAGCAGTCCTCCTGGGTTCACTTACCCTACTGCTCTCTGCCCGGGCGCCCCTTCCCAATAAAGTCTCCTGCTTCGTCAGCACATGTGTCTTCTTGGACAATTCATTTCCAAGCGTTAGCCAAGAGCCCACTCTTGGGCTCTGGAAGGGGTTCCCCTTCCTGCAACAACATAAGGGACCTAATGCAAGAACCACCCCAATGAGCCTAACACTTGGAACCATGAAAGAGAAGTTTTAATCAGCAGTTTTAAGCTACTCAGTTTCAGGATGGTTTTCTAGGCTGCGATAGAACAGACAACCAGGACAGAATGTGCACTGGCCATGGGTGCTGCTGTACCAGTAACCCTAAAACAGGGGGCTGTGGCTTTAGGGCCAAGTGGTGGGCAAAGCTAGAAGGGCCTTAAAGAAACTGTCTGTGACGAGTTGAACACTAACAGGGAGGAAAATGTTACTGGAAGTTGAAGAAAAGAGGACCCTTGTTAGGTGGTGCCAGAGATTTGGTAACCCTGTCACCCCAGGTAACACGGAAAACAGAGAGTCCCTGAAGAGCTCACAGACTTAGCTGGGGGTGTCCGGGCAGAATGTGGAAAGGGACAGCCAACTTCTAACTGCCTGTGACAAAATACAAGAAGACAGAAACTAGAGAGAGCACTATTACATTTCTGAGACAAATTTAGAGGAAATACAAAGGTGGCAGGACCGACCGGATTCAAAAATAAAACTTTCTCACCCTCAGACCTTCTCAGCAAAAGAGTCACAAGACTCTTGAGGACAAAGGTCAAATCTTAAGGGTGCAGCTGTCTGCCCTTTGCAAAGACCTCGGAATGAGCTGAGTACCCTATGGGGCTTTGAGAGTCTTAGGACTGCTCTTTGTACACTCAGTTAAAGAGGAGGCTTTTACATTTTTAAGTGTCATTTCCCAGCAGCCTCCCAGGCAGCCCTGGGTAGGGAAGAATCTGTCCCAGAAAGAGACGCAGGGATGGCTTTTATCTAAGCATTGATTATAAACACTGTATGTAAAAGTGCTCCCCGCCCCCCAACTCTTAAAGGAACTGTACTAGCTGGGATTGAAAGGGACAGAGACAGCACGAGAAGAAATGAGGTCTCTGGACCCCAACCTTCACAGAAGGAATCAGGCCGGGGACACTGAGAAAGCTGCTCAGAGGTCCACACAGGCAGGGAGGCTGACTCTGAACCAGGGCCCAGAGGAAAGAGAACTGAGTCCTGAAAAACAAGCGTTTTCTGACCTTGGAGCTGGGAAGACGGGTGGGAATCAGGGTTTCGACAGATCACCGACCCCAGCACCTCCTTCTGCGCCCATCCCTTCCTGAGTGGGAATGTCCCCGGCCTCCTACTCCTCCATCATCATTTTATTTTTTTTATTTTTTTTCATCATCATTTTATAATGTGGTGGGGTGGGGGGAGTGGGGTGGCCCACAGGTAACCTGTCTCTTTAGTCCACAGGTCTTACACTGACGGGAACTCTACCTGAGGGGCTACACCTGAGAAGCCTCCTCTGCACCGAGATGAGTTACTACCTTCTGCGCTGATGTGGTAACCAGAGGAGACTCGGCAGACCTTTTACTCAGCACTCAAAACACATTCAAAGGGCAGAGCTGATTATCCTCTAGCCTTTGGGGGCTGAAGACATAAAGAGCCACCAGACGCTCAGCTGGAAGCCCCGGGGGCCAGGCCCCAGACACAAGGGCAGCCTGTGTCCCAACCAAATGCAAGCCCAGCCTTGACTGAGCTCAGTCTCCGCACTGAGGGCTTCTTCTTCCATCTAGGCGATGGGTAACTGCTCAAGTGGGAGAAAACGTCACCCGGAGCCTCTGCAGGTATGTTTACATACAATATCCAGCATAGAATAGAAAATGATCAGCTGTGGAAAGAGGCAAGACTGCATACCAGGAAACCAGGAGAAGGCAGTCTCTGAGAGGTTTTTCTTTTTTGCATGGAAAGGCCGATTTTCTCAGACACGGATATCTGGGGGTTCAGAGTTCTTCACCTCATCTGTGTCTGCCAACCATTCCCCTTCGAAGCCTCAGAGACCCCCATCCTTCCCACCAATGCCCTTACCTCAGCAGAAGAGACCACTGGGCTTACGTATGTAAACGACTGTACAGTACTACAACCCATACGATCAGGCCTTGGGCCTGATCATCAGCCATGTCTGTCTTGCATCTATAAAAGATAAAAGATTCTTTTAAAGCCACCATAGAGGCATCCTGTTTATTCTCCACACATTCCACCTCCAACCCAGGAAGTTCAAGGTGCCAGGGGCTGTGCTGATTTTCCAGCAAAGACAGCACACCCCAAACAGCAGCTGTGATGGCCATTACCACCTGGTGAAGTCTGACACCCTTCAAAGACTCTTCAGGTCTTACCTCCCTGCTCTCTGATCTCCTCCCATGGCTAAGCAGTGGTCAATCCCTGTGGAAGGCATGCAGCCCACAGAGGTCAGCCTCCAGGCGCACAGCCGAGAAGAAAAGGAAGGAAAGCGAGTCGGACAGTAACCAGTACAGGCCGCGTACCTTCTCAGGAAGGCACTGCAGAAGGTGGTCCCCCCAACGAGAGGGACAAGCAAGGAAGAGGAAGACATGGGTCAGGGGAGAGGGGACTCAGCACAGGAAAGACAGGAGGGGAGTAGCCAGGGCGATGACGAACAGAAGTCCTAAGACATCAGTTGTCAAGAATCTTAGCAGCAAGTCAATTCTGGAGGGAGAGGATCAAATTTGAAGAAAAAAAATTTACTTAAAGATTACCTGAATCATCAGAATACACTGCAAGGAGTTTCAGAGTTTTGATAGAAAGTTGAGGATGAATTAGTGATGGGCACATAGAAAAGTGAGGAAATGAAAGTTTTAGGTAATTATTAATTACAGGAAAGACACAGAAAGTACAGAAAGGAAAAGTAATCCTAGTAGTCTGCCTGGGTCACCTCTGCACAACATCTACATAGTCCTAATGAAGACCTTCTACTCTATGAACTTGTCCTATTGTACAAGTAGCTATTTTACAAAATTGTTTTTTCACTCTTTGCTCTGGAGCTGCCAAATCACCTAGGAGTCACATAATAAACAATGGCAGGGGGCACCAGTGGTCCAGGGATCACATCCTGAGAAGCAATGATACTTCACAGTTTAGTGTTCTGTGCCACACAGAACGCTTCCTCCTTCCTTCTCTTAGGGGGAGTTCCACACTTGGTCTGAAGTTTATCTTAGTATCCTACGTGTTCCAGAAACTTACATGGACAAGAGGTACATTTAATGAAATCCAAGTATAAATGTAAATATTTAGGGAAAATACAAATTGTTTCAATGTTTTTAGTTGAAGGCACAATGTGGCATTTCTCTTTGAGGTTCAAAATTCTTAGTATTATTAAAATAAAATTAATGGAAATGCTTGGCCATTTTACGATAAGAGAAAATAGTAAAATGTAAAATGGAGTTGAATAAGTATAGAATATTTTAAAAATTAACTTACTCGTATGAAATCCATAAGTGTATTATAAACGAAGGCTCCTCTGGGAAGAAAGAAACAGCTTCCAGGACTCAGATCATGGAAGAAGAAAAGTTCTTGTTCCTAGATTAAAACAATAATTGCATTTCATTTTCACTGTCGCTGCATAACATTTACTGTATACAAATGATACACTAGGAATAAAACATATACTTAGTTATTTCTGATTCTAATATTGACATTCCAAAGTCCCTCAACACTGTACTTGAATCTAACTACATGTAACAGCACATGTAAAATTACAACTCATATTTATGGTTACTTAGCTTTGAACTTGGCTTTTATTTCACCTAGTATTTACTGCTGATTTCCTCCTCGGCACCTTGGAGTACGGATCTCATAGGGAGACATGGCTGGAGGTGGGCTCTGAGTGACGTGACATCAGCATGGCCGTCATGCTGAGAGCCCACCCTGGTGGCCACCAACACCCAGTGTCCGTCCTCATGCCACTTTGCACGCTACCCAGCAGAGCCGAGGACATGGAGCTCCACAGCGAGTGCCTGGCCTGTCGTGTAACAGCTCCTACGTGGCAGGACTGAGCTCCTACGTGGCAGGACTGAGTTAAACCCAGGTCTGCCTTCTTGCAGATCTTCTTTGTTTCTGCTCTGCTTCCCAAATACAAAGTATATTATCAAGTATACACAATTTTTTTAAAAAGGTTATTTTTATATCATGATAAAAGTGAAAGGTGCAATTTTTTAAATCTAATACAAAATACAAGAAGGAAAGAGGTTAGAAGACATTGGGGTAGGAGCGTGAAAGAACTCAGCAGCAAACCATGAGCGCCAGCAAAACAGAAGACAGGAGAGGAGGAGAAGAAATGTTAGTTTTAAGACACCCTAGTTCTGAGACGCGGTCACAGGCCAGCTCAGCAGCGCTCAGCGCGGCGCACCTTCCCAATCCTCCTGTGATCCTGGGTCTTGGTCTCCTCCTGCAGCTTCTCCCAGGCTGTCATCATCTGGTCATCAGGAAAGGATATCCCGTAGACCCTCTGCAGCGTTTCCATTTCAGGGTTACCCTCCCAATATGCTGAGGAATTCTAAACATCAGATGAGATTTGGGTAAACACACCAAACCCTTGGTTACAAATAAAACTGCTCTGAAATATGTACAGCTGGTTCATACCAGGGGCCTGAGCTACCGTGGACTTTGGTATCAGCCGGGTATCCTGGAACCACTGCCCCGTGGATGCCAAGGGATGACTGTACACAATTCCTCACCCTAACATCAGCATAGCTTACTTAAAGATGAGTTTTTGTAGACTTGGAATCTTAAATTGTTTCTAACTAAACCTTCCCAGCCCAAATTATACCATTAATCAGTAAATTATGTACTCAGTCTGCTGTGGATTCTAGGGATGAAAAGTGAGAAAGAAAGTGTGGAACTGAGGGAAGGCCAAGCACCGAGTGCATCACCCAGGAGAGGGCAGTGGAGGAAGAGGTGTGGGGACATGAAGGCCAGCCTTGCTGACTGTCATCACCCTTCCTCCACCTGTAAGAAAACCAAGGCCTGGGAAGGGCAGGACGGTGATGTCAGTCTCATGCCTCTTGATTCCAGAGTGTGTTTGCTGCATCATACCACTCTATCCCTTTATTTTCTCCTTTTCCTACAGTACGTTATTCTTACATGCAGATAAACATTCTTGTTCACATTAGGGCAATTCAAGAAAACAATAGTATGCAGAACAATATTGTAATATAGATAAAAAAGAAATGCACTGTAACATGTATAGTAAGGTTAAATGATAAACAATTAAAGGCTACATATAATGTTCTAATTACCAAAATTCTAAAAAATTATATTATTTTTAGAAGCCCACATAAAAATCAAATATGGATGTAGTGTTTCTAAGAGGCATGGTGTTCAGGTTATACAAGATATTATTGAATATCTAGTTCATCTTAAGTTTACTATATTAAGAAAAAAATCAATACTTACCTTGAAAATTTTTATCTCTTTAATTTTTCCAGTGTGTCTTACATGGGGGCCTTTACAAAGGTCAACTAGTGGACCACACCTGTAATAAAATATTTAAAACATGCCCAGGCACAGTTATAGCTTTTGGGACTATTCATTAGAAACCATGTTCTATGTTTTGGGGCAATGTTTAATTTAGGAACAACTTAATTTAAATGAATTTTTAATTTAAGGAGCAAGAAAGAGGCGATTCACCTAGTCTCAGATCCCAGCCTTCCCTCCTTCGCTCACATTCAAAAGCCACAGAATCCTTGGAAAGAAACTGTGCAGACAGAGACACCACTTTTCATTGTCACACCCTAAGGCTCCTAAAAACCTTCACTGTCTTAAAATCAGATAGCCATTTCCCTGCTCTACACTAATTTTCAAAACCAAAATTATATGACAGTTATAAAAAATGCGTTAAGTTGATATTTTACATTAAAAATAAACTTCACCAAACCCACAGAATGCACACCAACAGTGAAGCACGCTATAAGCATCGGTGTAGATGGATTGTAACTCATTTCCCACCTCTGGTGGGTAATCTTGACCATGGGGAAGTTGTGCATATATGGGGGCAAGGGTGTATGGGAACTCTCTGCATCTTCTTCTAAATTTTGCTGCGAACCTAAACGGCTCTAAAAAATAGTCTACTTAAAAAATAAATAAATTCAAGGGTTTTTGTTTGTTTTAAGGCCCTCTGATTTCATGACAAAATGTCTAATTGTCTCTTGGTTTAGAAAAACAGCATACTGACTTAACAACGTAAATCTCAGGCAAAGGTTTAGATCAGAGACGACACTGCTATTAAAGCACACGGGGCTGCAGGTGGGGACTCGCCTGCACGTATAATGAACAAGGGACCACTAAACCCTAACAAGCGCAGACTTTTCTCCAAGTACAGAAACATTAACAGAGTTAAGATACCAATAATGTGGGTCTGAGGGAAGGTGACTTAACGTCAACCAATTTAAGGAAAATTTAGTAAAGAAAAAAAGTTGTTCCTTAACTATTCCAACCAATTTTAAGTATTTTTAAAGTTCATTGGTTAAAAAGTTAAAAATTACAATGAATACATAAAGGGACTGGATTATTCACCAAAGTACAATGAAGCTTTAAACATGAAAACATCATTTCTCTGAATGACCAGGCTTTTATGTATTGTTCTCTGTCCAAGATGGAGGTTGTAAGTCAATGCTCAGAGAAATGGAAAAAAATGCCTGATTAGCATGAAAGACTTTAATAAGCTAATCTTTAAATAATTCCATAGAAAAAAGCCATTTATTTTCAAAAAATTAAATACAAGCCATTCCAATTGATAGAATAAGCATCAATGTTGACCTAAGTTAAAAAAAAAAAACAAAATGTCAAGTATTAAAAGCCAGAAATTTAAAACTTAGCATACCTTTTCAATTTCTTCATTTATTTTTAAACTTTAAAATGATTATACTGACACTTTTTTGTATTATAGGTAATAAATAACAAAATCTTATCAGGTCATTGGAGAGCAGCAAAACTAAGATAAGCATGGTATCCACCTTCAGCATAAAATGGCCATGTGTTCATATTATCATTTAAGAAATGCACTGTGGGGACTTCCCTGGTGGTGCAGTGGTTGAGAATCCGCCTGCCAATGCAGGGGACACGGGTTTGAGCCCTGGTCCGGGAAGATCCCACATGCCACGGAGCAACTAAGCCCGTGCACCACAACTACTGAGCCTGCACTCTAGAGCCTGTGAGCCACAACTATTGAGCTTGCGTGCCACAACTACTGAAGCCCACGTGCCTAGAGCCCGTGCTCCGCAACAAGAGAAGCCACCACAGTGAGAAGTTCACGCATGGCAACGAAGAGTAGCCCCTGCTCACTGCAACTAGAGAACGCCCACGTGCAGCAATGAAGACCAAACACAGCCAAAAATAAATAAATACAATAAATAAATTAATTTTTTTAAAAAAAGAAATGCGGGCTTCCCTGGTGGCGCAGTGGTTGAGAGTCCGCCTGCCGATGCAGGGGATGCGGGTTCGTGCCCCGGTCCGGGAAGATCCCACATGCCGCGGAGCGGCTGGGCCCGTGAGCCATGGCCGCTGAGCCTGCGTGTCCGGAGCCGCAATGGAAGAGGCAACAACAGTGAGAAGGCAGCGAACCGCCAAAAAAAAAAAAAAAAGAAAAGAAATGCACTGTGCACAGCTGTGCATAAAGGGGGTATAATTTTACTCACAGTACAGTTAAGTCAGAGAACCATAGTACTTGAGTGTGGAAAGGAAGTTCCCCGTGGAGGATATTTGTGGTCGTACTTATACAGGGACCAGGTCTTCTCCGATGGGACCGTGAAGGTCACAGGCAGCCAGAGAGCAGGACACACAGGAACGGAGACGAGCAGTACGCACAAGGCAGCTGAACAAGTGGCCAGTAAAAGGGGTTGGGAGCCTAATGCCCAGCAAAACTAAGTGGTTTGGGTAGGGGCACCCACTGGTCTCTGCTTCCCACCACTTCTTGTCTCACTGTGAGTCCAGCTGACGCCTGGAGGGTAATGCTCTTGGACCCCAAGCAGTGGAGAGCGTGGTAAGAGGCAGAGAATCACTGCCCGAGGAGATGGCCCATGACAGCTCCCACCGCCCCTCAATAAGAATGTGGGAGGACAAACAGAATTCCTTTCCCTAACAGTCCCCCAAAATGTGAGGCCCTGAGAACACAGTCTTAACCACAGGGAGAAAGAGGCTGCTACAGCTAACATCCAGAAAACAGAATGTGGGTTTTTAGTACCATCCTAATAAATACAAATGAGAAAATAACAATTCCCCTTTGGTGATAACATTTCAGAGTCCCCACCTACAGTAGTACTATACCAACCATGCAAATTTATAAACAGACCACCCACCAAAGACAGACTTGCTACTGTTAATGCCTTCAGATGTACCACTGAGCAGTGTTTAAAATTCACACACACTTTACCTGTAAACTGTGGTCGTTGGCGTGTTAATGTTCTCCTTTAGGATGCGGCATTTAAATTTATTGTACTACAAAGAAAAATACATTTACATATTATCACACAAAATGTTTAACTGGGAAAAAATGTTAACTTTTTTCAACACACCCTGAATGGGCATCTGCTATGTTCTAGGTGTTGAGACTGTGGGGATACAAAGAGCTGTCAGCCCAGAGCTGTGCCATGCAGGACGGGAGCCTACTGAGCATTTGAAATGCAACTGATCTGAAATGAGGTGTACCACAAGGGCAAAACACTGGATTTCAGAGGCATAATGTGAAAAGAAGAAAATAAAATAGCTCACTAATTACTTTTTATGTTGGTTACATGTTGAAGCAATATTTTTGATTTATTGGGTTAAATAAAATGTTATAAAAATTAATTCCATCTTTCTTTTACTTTTAAAAGGTGGCTACCAGAAAATTTAAGATGACATATGTGGCTCAGATTTGTGGATCTCATTATTGGACAGCACTGCTCTCGAAGATTCCAATTTTAACTACATGAAGTAAATAAAATTCTGAGGACACGTAAAAATTAAAAACGGGAACCCTCCTGCACTGTTGGTGGGAATGTAAATTGATACAGCCACTATGGAGAACAGTATGGAGGTTCCTTAAGAAACTAAAAATAGAACTACCACATGACCCAGCAATCCCGCTCCTGGGCATATACCCAGAGAAAATCATAATTCAAAAAGATACATGTACCAAAATGTTCACTGCAGCACTATTTACAATAGCCAGGACATGGAAGCACCTAAATGTCCATTGACAGATGAATGGATAAAGAAGATGTGGCACATGTATACAGTGGAATATTACTCAGCCATAAAAAAGAACGAAATTGAGTTATTTGTAGTGAGGTGGATGGACCTAGAATCTGTCATACAGAATGAAGTAAGTCAGAAAGAGAAAAACAAATACCGTATGCTAATGCTTATATATGGAATTTTAAAAAGTGGTACTGATGAACCTAGTGGCAGGGCAAGAATAAAGACACAGGTGTAGAGAATGGACTTGAGGGCACAGCGGGGGGCAGGCGGAAGCTGGGATAAAGTAAGAGAGTGACATGGACATATATACACTACCAAATGTAAAATGGTTGGCTAGTGGGAAGCTGCTGCATAGCACAGGGAGATCAGCTGAGTGCTTTGTGATGACCTAGAGGGGTGGGATAGGGAGGGTGGGAGGGAGGCTCAAGAGGGAGGGGATATGGGGATATATGTTTACATACAGCTGATTCACTTTGTTGAACAGTAGAAACTAACACAACATTGTAAAGCATTTTTACTCCAATAAAGATGTGAAAAAAAAATTAGCAGAAAACCCCAAACGAAAGAGGAAAACCCAGAATTTTATATGGTATTATACATATTGTTGAATTCAATAGCCGGAGTACTAACAACACTCAGAATTAATCAGATTTATAAAACACACATATGAAACTATTCCCCTGGCCCTTCACCTACCTATGTCTGCATTAAAAATTCAACCAACCCGTTTGGAACAATTTGGTGAGCAGTGGCCAATTATTTGTTAAAACCAGTCGTCTGTGTTAAATATTGTTCACGTTCCCGGCACGAACTCACCTTAAACAGGTCCAGCAGGGCCTCCTTGCTGACTTCCAACCTTTCGAAAGGCTGCTGCTCTTTGATGATGGCCTTGCACGTGCTCTCCAGCGCTGGCAGCTCTGTGCTGGACACGGCCCTGCAGGGAAAAGCAGCGAGAATCAGCACAGATTGATCAGACATGACCTTAGACCTGTGGCCTTTGTCACCAGCTGACTAGCCTTCTACATTGAGGAACGTGGTTCTTTACTGTCCAGGACTTCAGAGGGTCAGTCATCCTTTCACAAGGCAGGTAACCCTACTTCTCAAAGAGGGAGACAGAGGCGTCAGCTGATGAACTGCCCTCGGTTCTCTGAACAGCCCCGTTGGACACTCCCCAGCTGGACCACAAGCTCCTCCGGGGCCTGATCATCTGGGCAGTCTTCCTCATTCTTCACATGTTTACGTTTTTGTTCAAAAGCGTAGTGTGGAGCGTGCGCCATGCCCCTGCCCTAGACCAGGAGATCCAGGCTGGGAGGAAGCTCTGAGAGTGTGAACTACAGGTCAGCCGGCCTCCGCTGGGCAGTCCTGGCTCCTCTCAGGAACCCCTGTCTGTGCTCACACCCCTCCAGCCCTGTGGGCCACCTGCATTCCTCAAACAAGCCACACACACCCCGACCCAGGGCTGTTCCACAGAGGCCTGGGACGTTCTTCCCCCACCAGCCTCAGAGCTCGCTCCCTCTCTCCCTCCGTCCCACCCCTGCTTCAAGGTCACTGAGCTCTCAGTTGACCGGCTGCCTGCTCAGGCCCCCACCTCCCCTTCACAGCCCTCACCACCTCATCACCTCCGACAGCAGACGGCTGCGTGTCTGTCTATGTCTGTCTCCCCCATCCAGACTGCTGAGCCCACGAGGACAGGCTGATCTGTCCAGTGCAGAGTCAGCAGCACCAAACCCAGAGCACACAGGGGCGTCAACACGTCCTGCGGAATGACTCCGGGGGGGACTACGCTGGACAGGCTGGGAGCAGGAGCTGCAGAGTGCCGGGCGCTCGGTTAGGGAGGGGTCACTTTGACAGCGTGGAGGTGGCAGATGGCGGGAAAATGTACCACGGTCGTCGAGGCAAGGATGCTGGGGGTCTATGTTAAGGCAGAAGGTGGGGGAGAACTACTTAGGGGATAAGACTGGCAGAACTGGATGGAGTGACTGGGGGGGGTAGGGGTGGCAAGGAGCAGGGTGGGCTTGGGAAGACCCTCAGGTTTTGATTTGAGAGCTGGTGGTTTCCTTAAGGGCGACGAGGGATATGGAGAAGGAGGTGGGCCAGGGCTGGGCCTGCTGCTTGTGATTTCAAGCACAGATCTACTTGAGGAACATGAGGCCGCTGCGAACCAGCACCTCTGGCACCAGCTGTGGGACATGTGTGGCTGGGGTGGACAGCGCCCTTGACCATCACGGCACAGAGCTGAACTATGTCCTCTCCAGGGATTAACCCTACAACTCTGGTCCGAATTAGTAGTTTGCCCTAGCCAAGTCTCAGGTTACATAAATAGTGTATCACATCCTTCTCAAGAAAAGAAAGAAAACAATTTGAGAAGTTACCCTTGAATCTAAACTCATAAAAAATAATACTGTTCATAAATGGTGACCTAATCTATAATCACATTCTGCAATAGGTATTCACTACACTAATGTGTAACCACTATAAACACATGCACTCAGAGGCGTTACCTGTCTTTGAGGAACATGTCGTAGTAGAACCCGCAGTCGGTAGGTGGCCCGCAGCACAGGAGGCCCCCGTAGTGGAGCTCCAGGGCTTCCCCGAGGACGTGGGCACTGGAGTGCCAGTACACCTGCAGGCAGGACAGAGGCCGCGGCCACGACCACGGGTCACCGGAAGCCATCAGGCAGACAAGAGGACAAGCAAGCACGTGGATACAGTGTAAGGGGACAGACACTGGGACACAAGGCAGCATCAATCTCTGGCGACTGCTGACGAGAGATGCTTCCTGAGCCCTGTCTGGAATCCCTGGCAGCCGGCTGCTTGGTTCTAACGTGCAGCTGCTGCTCTGTGTGGCACTGAAGCCCAGCTCCTAAACCACTTCCTTCTGTGCCTTGACCACCAAGCAGAGCAGCCGCCCAGAGCCGGTCCAGGCCCAGCGCAGAGGAACGCCAGGGAGTGCTGGGCATGGGCCCCTTTCCTCCTCCTCCAGGCAGCCTCTCTGAATCAGATTCGAGGCCACAGCGGCTGCTCATGACATCACTCACGTTAACAAGATTCTGCGTCTACACAGCAGTCTTCACGTGCTGAGTAGCACGTGGCTGTGGAAGTCTGAAAGATAACTCAAGACAGAGGGGTCACTGAGGACTGTCTGCTGGCTGCCGGGGTCCCCTGGGCAGGGTGTACATTTGTTAATTCACTGCAGTCCAAGGGCCAGTCATTAGCTCTACAAGTTCAGAAAGTTGACTGGGTTTTGAATTACCAAGGAATCAATGGTCTATGGATACATTAAAACTAACCAGTCACCAAATATCAATAAGTATAGATGCCAAAGGAACAAGACAATCGAGTCCTCTGGCAGCACTTTCCTCAGTTACATAGGAAACAAATTGCAATTAGAAAGCTGTCTGAGATAATAAACCGGAGTAGAGGGAGTTAGCTGGCTGAGCAGGCTCCGTGCAATCCCGACCCGGGGCACCAGGCCTAGAGGCAGAACCCTCTGCTTGGGATGGTACAGGATGGCAGGCTGGCTGCCAGCGTCAGCCCAAGTACCTCCTTCGGTGCATTGTGCACACCTGGAAATCGCCTGAGCCAAACACTGTGTTAGGTGCTGGAGACACAGGAGAGAAAGAAATGCGAGCCACTGGCCTCAGGCGGTTTGCAGCCTAGTGGGGAGAGGGCAGGCAACAAACCTCTAAGTGCATCATCGCAAGACAAGAAGCGTATTTAAAAGAAGATGAGGGCTTCTCTGGTGGCGCAGTGGTTGAGAGTCTGCCTGCCGATGCAGGGGACACGGGTTCGTGCCCCGGTCCGGGAAGATCCCACATGCCGCGGAGCGGCTGGGCCTGTGAGCCATGGCCGCTGAGCCTGCGCGTCGGAGCCTGTGCTCCGCAACGGGAGAGGCCACAACAGTGAGAGGCCCACATACCGCAAAAAAAAAAAAAAAAAAAAAAAAGAAGATGAACAGGGTGCTGTAATTAAGAATCACGGCGGACGCCCTGTATTCACAGCGTGGTTAGGGTTGGGGGGATGTACCACAAAGCAGCTTGTGGAAGGGTGACAGGTAAGAACAGGCCAGCGACCATGCAGGCCTTGGAGAGGGATTTGAGCTTTATTCTAATGCAGTGGGATGTATTAAAAGGTTTTAAGCAGAAAAGAAATGATTGAATTTACATTTAAAACATAGGGCATCACAGAACTAGCAGCTTGGGTTCTTACATATATCTGGTTTTGTTTACACCTCAGATAAGTACCTTGTTTACACCTCAGATAAGTACCTATGCTTCCTGAGCATGAGGTCCCAGCAGCACATCGCTGACTGCTCCTGGGACTTCCGCAAAGATTTAGAGCAGAACGAATACCCACATACATTCTCCTGCTGGACAGCATGCTTGCAAAAGGAAATATCTATTAGATATATTTTAGACTTGAAAGCTCTACCATTTTATAAAATGCTCCTTGTTTCTGGTGTGCGTACTTATCAACTTTACATGAACATTCTTGCTGTCACTTTCAACATGAATTTACCTAGAGGGTGAGGACTATTTACTTTCCTATGTTACATCATGCACTAAATAGTCTTGTAAATAGAAGCATCTTTTAAAATAGAAGTTTAAGAGTTTGCTATACAAAGGAGACGGATTTTTCTGTAAAGTAAAAAATGCTTTACAAAATCATTAATTTTATCATCTTGTAGATCTGAGTTTTCTAGATTTGCTTTTCTAGGATTTCTTTTTCATGGATATGCATTAAATATTCATAAATGGGTTTCTGCTCAAAATCTTAATATGTTCATAGTAACAGGAAAATAAAATCCAAGAACAAAAAAAAACCTCTCTGTTACTAAATTACACTAAAAGAAGCATTGAGGGCTTGGAAAAGTTACTGAAGCATCCTGAGCCTGTGTACTATTAACACGGTACCTGTGTGAAAAGGTAAGTGCAGACTCAGGGAGATAATGTACACAAGGGGCTGGGGCTGGTGCCTGGCACGGAACATTCTCATTTTCATAAACAACCACAAGTATTTCGGAAGCCATGCAATGTGACACCAGGTGCCATGTTAGTATCAGGGTAGGCAGAGGGGCGGGCTGATGAGACACTCCAGAAACATTCCCCAAGATACTATGATAAATAAGTTTTCTCTTTCATGATGTCACTAAACACAGGGGGAAAGAACTCCAAAGAGGTCGACCCCTCCATGGAACATTAAGTTTGGTAGCTCCCCCGGCCCCCCAACCAAACACCTGACAGTCTGAAAGCCTGCAGCAGCCCACTGTTAAAGAATCTGTTAGAGAACAGTGTCTGCAGGTCAACCAAGAGCCAGCTAGTGTGGGAAAGTGCTCAGGTCTCGGCAGGATTCCGCCCTCAGGAGAGGGCTAAAACTAACTGCCGGGCCAGCTACCATGGCTGCTCCTACTTGCTTCTCTGGAGGCTGACACCACCCGAAAGTGTCTAGTCGTTTATTCCCTTGCTCACTACCCCTCCCACCAGTGAACTCTCTGTAGCAGGAGCCTCTGCCGCCCCACAAGGTCTGGCATGTGCACCCAACAGCTTAGATACTGGTCAGCTGACTGAGGGAATCAATACGTGTTCACAAGTTCTGGGGTGACAGCTGGCATATAGTTAGGTGACAGCTGTTTGGGTTAGATCTTAAGTGAGAAAAACTAAATAATACATATAAGCTATGTATTTCATTTAAAACCTGCTCTTTCTGAATCACTTTTAAATATGGTGTTATTAATATTATATTTATTAAACACCAACAAATGCATTTTAAACCTTAGAAGGCCACAAAACCCATCATTCTTGACTTCGGTATGTGGCGTCATAATTACATAATGTAACTGACAACATAAATAGCCGAAGTACAGTGGGTTGGTCTTTAAACACTTACAGTTTGGGCTTCCTTGTCCTCAAACGTGAGCAGCTCTAGGGTGGTGTCCCCTTCCAGCGGACGGTCCAGGTCCCACAGCTCCCCATTCACTTTGGCTATCACTGTGCTTTCTGCCAGCTCCTGACTGGTGAGAGAACAGTCACGTGGGCGTTAACGCATCACAGGCTAAAACAAAAGATGGAAATGATTTCCAGGGTTTCTTTCTTTAGTGGAAAGTACAAATGTAAACTAATAGGATAGATTTTTTAAAAATTCTGTAACACTTATTTTAAGTACAAAAGTAATAAGATACGTTCACTGTAAAAACTCAGAAAACAGAGAATGCACAGAATAAAATAAAAATCACATAAATCTCACCATCCAGATATCACCACTCATATAACATTCTGGCACATGTTTTTCCAGTCTTTATCTATACCCGCCCCTCCTTCACACACTCATCCCCCCCACACACACAGGCACACACCCCCATCATAAAAAAACATAGTTGCCTACATAATTTTCTTCACAACCATGCCATCAGACAGACTCCCAGAACATTCTGGAAGGACCACACTGATTAAGGAAGCCTCCTCCTGCACACCAGGTCGTTGTGTGCTATCAGAGCGTACACTGCACAGACATCCGTGCACAGGCGGCTTTGTTCTTTGGTGACTTTTCTGGGAATAGGCCTTTGGAAGTAAAACTGTCAGGTCAAAGAGCATGTACCTCTGAAGGACTGCTGATAAATATTGTTTGAATGTACCACTTCCACGCACCCCGATTTTTTCAAACTTTGCCAATGTGATGTTGGAAATGGTTGTTTTAATTTGGTTTATTGGATTATAAATGTTTACTGGCCAGTTTACTTTTATGAACTGTCCGTGTCCTTTGCCTATTTTCTACTGAGGTGTTGATCCTTTTCCTTTGTGTGTGTGTGTGTGTGTGTCTTTTCATTAACATTTATTGCTTGAAAATTACTGACAAAAATAACATGTTAAGAGAAGAGACCTAGAAAGCATAGAAAAGCACAAAGAAAAAAAATCACCCTCTGGACTTCCCTGACGGTCTAGTGGTTATGACTTCATGCTTCCAACGCAGGGGGGTACAGGTTCGATCCGTGGTTGGGGAACTAAGATCCCACGTGTGCAGCCAAAAAAAAGATTCACCCTCAATCCAGTCACTCAGAAATTACTGTTAACATTTGCTGTCCGTCTTTCCACTTTTTTGGATAAATACATACACCAATGTAAAAATTTTAATAGTATTACTCTTTATGTTATATGATAACCTACTTTTTAAACTTAACAATAAACCATGACATTTTCCCCAACAGCAAACAGACTTGTAAAACATGCTATTTGACAGCTGCAGTAGAACAGCAAACAGACTTGTAAAACATGCTATTTGACAGCTGCAGTAGAACTAAGATTTGCTTAATGAACCCACTATTGCTGGGATTTGGGTTATTTCTTTGTGGGTTTTGGTTTTTCTTGTTTTATTTTGACAATGACAAATAAAGCTGCAATGGACATTCTTGAACATACATCTCAGTTCCTGATTATTTTCTCAGGAAAAATTCTAGAAGTAAAACTACTGAGTCAAGGGATAAGCACTTTTAATGACTTTAATTGGACTATATTACCAAATTTTCCTATCAGAAGAGGGTCCCAAAATACCTTTCTCTGTGCTCTCACCTTCAGGAGTACAAAATTGTGTCATCTTGACAATGTAACGTTTTCATTTGCATTTCTGTGAGTAACTTGAGCAGGGGCACAGCACTGTGGTTAACAGCACACACTCTAGGGTCAGGCCAACCTGGGGTTAAACACTGGACAATTTACTCAGCTTTTCTAAGCCTCGGTTTCCTCGTCAGCAAGATGGGAATTACAGGACCTTCCTCATATATTTATCCTAAGGATTAAATAAGGTGTACTCATAATAAGAACTTAATACACATTCAGTATTGTTATCAGTGGAGTAGAATTTTATCTTCACCTTCGCTGGCCATGCCAGGCTGCTAAGGGCTCCTCAAGCCCATTCTCTCTGTCCTCTACAATCAGTGCCTGGCCATCCTTGCAGCAGGAGGCAGCCACGTGGCTTAGGTGGAGGCAGAAGCGGTGTCCAGCACTGCCATATCTCAGCCTTAACACCACACAGGGCACCTGTCCATCCGGCCCTCTGTAGATGGAGCACACATGCTACGACTTTTGGGCCATACGGACAAAGGAACACTGTACCAGACCACCCAACAGCCAGATGGAAGGAATTTAGGTCCCCAAATAAACATATGGAGAAGCGCTGCCTGCCAACCTGGACCCTGCACCCCCAGACTGCTGTCAGAGAGGCTCTAGTCGTATTTAAGGCACTAAGTTTTCTGTGGCCTGTTGCAGCAGCTTAGCCTGTGCCTTAACTAACGCAGAAATAAGGGCCTGCAAGTGAGTAACAAAAACAAATCATCTGACATTGGCTTAGCGGATGGGCGGTGGGTTACACAGAAAGAGGTACTCAGACGTGGAAAGCCAATAACCCTGTTACAGCATAACAAAGTGTCTCCTAAGACTTGCAGGCAAATAATGTGCTTACGATGCCTGTAGCACATGAGTAAACGGTTATACAAAGGCAAACGCTGGGATACACTGGGTAACTCTCGTGGCTTTTAACAAAATACTGCCAGGCCAAGGTAAGCTCAGACGGTATTTGTCCCCTTGCGAGGGAGGCTCTCTCCGCACGTGGCCTGTAAGCCGAACTGAATGGGAGTTCAGAAGTGTGAGGCTGTGCAAGATGCAAAAACAATCTTCTGTCCCAAAGAGCAGGAGGAACAGCCCTTCTCAAAGGCCGCACAGAGACAGACAACACAGGCTGGTCCAGCTACAAGGATCAGAGCCCGCAACCTACAGTTTTGTCTGATCTTGGCCCATTTAACTGAGGGAGGGAGGAACAAGCAAAGGACAAAGGCCAGGGAGTAAAAGGGTGAGAAGTCTCTGTCTAGGAGAAATCTTCAGTATGGTTACTTTCACGGGAAACTGACTAGAAGCTTCTAGTTAATTGCTTGAGGGAATTGTTTTGCCAAACAAACTACAAGCCCAGCTTACAAGTACCTGTCACTGATCCTCAGGAGCCCTGAGCCCCACATGTGCACCAGCAGGAGCCGCACCAGCAAACCCCGCGGCCTCCACCATGAACAACTGCCCGCACTTCAGATGCGGCAAGTGAAGGCCAGGGACAACGACAAGCCCTCCAAATTGCAAAATCAGGGCCGACAGAGGGCGGTGGACAAGAGAGCTGCTCCCAGAGGACAAAGGGTGGCCAGATGGTTTGACCCGAGCCCCACCCACAGCCAGGCTGCAGACAAGATCTGGGGGCTCCCGAATACCACTGTCTGCCGCATCACTCCTCTTTTTTCCAAATGACACTTTAATCGTGATTGTGTTTATCCTACCACCATATACACGTGGCATGGGCAGCCTCGTCTATCAGTTTACTTGCTGCTAGAGCACGAGCAGCCAGCCGATGGGGGTGTTGTGTGCTTCACCTGAAAATCCTGGGCTTTCTACTGCCAGGGGCTGGAGTCGTCTCACCGGGAGAGTGAGGGAGTGTGGGGGATGATGCACGGCGGATGCTCACAGGTGTCTGGAGGTCCCAGCAGCACGCCGTGGCGGACGCTGTCCCCAAGACCATCCTTCCTCTCTCCTGTGGTGAGAGTGCCTGGGCTGGACACGTGGCCAGCCAGCAGGAGCTACGTTTCCATTCTCTTACAGGCGGCGTGGCTGTGTGACTAAGCGTGAGCTAACAGGCTGTAGGTGGGAATTAAAACATGCTGCTCCAGGGTCTTGGCCTCAAAGCACCCTTGCTCTCCAGCCGCTCTTCCCCTGCCTGCAAGCAGGTCCATGGGTGTGACCCAGCCTCCACCCCTAGATGTGGACAAACCCTACCTAAGGGGACGGCAGAGCGACAAGATGCAGGGATCTTGGGCCCATGAAGGACTGCCTAGACCAGAGACGCCCACCAGTCTGGCCACCATGAGTCTGTCAGGGGAGAATGTGGCATCTGCCTTATTTAAGCCATGATCTCTAGGGACTCTTTCCTGCAGCAGTTTAGTCAGAAGCCCCTGGGGGGCTCCTGGAAACACAGATGACTAACTGATTCAGCAAGTGTGGGATGGGGCCCAAGAATCTGCTCTTCCATCAAGTTCCCAGGTGATGCTAATGCTGCTGGTTTGGGGACCACATTCCAAGAACTACTCTTCAATGAACTACTATGAACTGTCCTTTGCTCATTTTTTCTGCTGGGGTATTTCCTTGGGATAAATGGCTATGTATAGAATGACTGGATCCAAGGGTTGGGGTTTGCACATTTAAGAAAGAGACTGCGCCTCTGCATCCACCCTCCAGCAGTGCCATTTCCCCAAAATCGTATCAATATTAACCATTATTCATAAATCTTTGACAGACCAATAGATAATACACAATTACTTTAATTTGCATTTCTAAGATTATCTTTTCCTCCTTTTTATGCGTCATTTTTACACATAGCCATTTTTCCTAAGTGTTTTTGACTCTGTCCATCTTTTCCTTAATGATTTGTACCTTACATGTTACACTTCGGAAGGCCGACACTCCCTCAGAGCAGGGAAAATCATCCATGCAATCAAGTCTCAGTAAACCAAGGGAACAGTCAGTATAATTTAATAAAACTATTATTTTTAACTTTATTTTTATAACTGTACACCTTGCTGCACCCTTACTTATTTTAATAGTTTTTCAGTTAATACTCTTCTCTAATTCACTTTTTTAGTTTCCTCCTAGTTTAATTGTTCTTTTTCTAACTGCCTGAGTTGAATTCTTAGTCATTTCATTTTTTTTATTCAATAATAAAAGCCTTCAACACTATAAATCTGTTCCTGATCACCACTTCAGATGTATTACATAGATTTTGAAATATATTCTCTTCATTAGAAGTATTTTCTAAGAATACTCCTTTTTTACTCTTTTTATTTCCAAAAATACTTGTTTTTATTTCTTTTCACCTGAGTATTTTGAAGTTTTTTTAGTTTCCTAGCTTTGTTTTGTCTTGTTGTCATTTAATGCTTACTGAGTTCACAACGGATTTCACTTTGCTCACAGAATGCTAACTGTGTGTTTCTGTATTTTATTAAGATTCTGAGGAACCGAAAGCACAACCACAGGTGCCAAGAGAGGAGGCACCATCTGGGCCACAGCACAGAGATCAGGGACTAGCCACGAAGCCTACCTTAGAGTGTTGTTATTCAGACCATGTAATCTTAATTTTGGGCTATTTGATCAAAAACTGAGAAAGGCATGTTAAAGTCTGCCACTCTTGAGTTCCTATAATCTTGTATTTCTGGTTTGATGCTACGTTATATAACTCATAAAGGTGCGTGACAAATTGGGAATTACACTGTTCTTCTATTTTAAAAATAAGCCTCAGTCTCCCATTCAATGATTCTGTCTAATGATTTAGACAGCCCTAAATTCTGCTGTCTGACGGTAACATTAAGACCACTGCTTTCTTCTTATCAGGTTTGCCTGATATAGCTTTGCCCATGCTTTAGTTTTGGACAATTTTACTTTTTAGACACTCCTGTAACCCCTCTGTCATAAAACTCGAGGGTGGTTTTAAACTAGTACCTGTGGGAATGCAAGTCACTGTACAATGAGAACACGTCCTATAATGAAATGACCTTGTTTCCCAAGCTTGGACAGTCTCTTCAGTGCAGGACGGCTCAGACTTCAATCCACCAACATGCAAATGACTCTCCACGAGGAAACATAAACTTATTTTTGCCTCAAAGCCCGTTCCCAGCACATCTATTCCTCTCTCCTGGAAAGCACAGGAACAGGTTGGGAGGGGCCTTTAGGGTGTATGATATAATAGGATGAAAAATACAATCTTAACCATATTTTTCAAAGGAAATCTGAAGATTTTAATTGTTGAATAGTTTGCTTTTTAAATAATAAGTTTATTTACATGGCAGTTTTGAGCTATAGCTTCCACAGAATTTTATTTAATGCCAGGAATTAACATTAGTCAAAACAACACAACTTCACTGAAGTATCTAATTTCTAGGAAGGTCAAAGCTTCCAGGGCTGATCATAGCTCTAACACATACATCTTCAATCTATAATTAATAGGCCTTTTTGTACATTTCTAGAGTTGCTTTCATTTTCAGAGTATCTCTCATATATAGTATTTTATTTAATCTTTACAATCCCGTAAGGTAAACGATAAAAGTATTATTATTTCCACTTAAGATTTAAGAAAACAGGCTTGGAGGGATCTGCCCACATTGGTCCAAAGACCCACCCACAGTTATTTACTGGTGGAACAATGGCTTGGAGTCAAGCCCAACAAAAGACCTGTAAAATCTCATGGAAATAACTTGATAATGAACCGGGTCAATGTAATGTCGCCTGTCAAGGATTACACATTTTTCTCTACTATGTATTTTTACTAGAACTCTAAAAATTGGACCCTTGAAAGAGAAGGAGATTGTGTTCTGATATTCAATTACGTATTAAATGGCCCCTTTAGAAGCCAAGAGGTAAATAATTACCTAATTACATTTAATTTATTCAATTGAGTAAGAAAAGAATACTTTAGCAGTCCCTAAGAACACATTTTCACTAAGCTCTAGCCCAACACTTAGTACTGATCATCTGCTCCACACTACGGTTTACCTAATTTCAGCAGCCACTTGGTAAGGTGTTGTTTTCCAAGCTTCCCCTTCCACTGTTTTCCCATCAGCCACTCTTACTGTGATCACATTGCTTGTATTCCCCTTTTTTCCATAAATGGCAAGTAAGAGCTGATGATCTTTCTTCAGTATTTCAAAAAGCTTCAATCTTTCCTTCACAAAATTTGGTGGATTCTTCACCTGAAAACCATTAGAATACAGGAGGGTTAACAGACACAGTCCAGTTTTTTCTAACTGCTCAGCTCTAAATAAGCCCCACCCCTTCTCAGCACGCTCAGGTCACGGCCCCCACAAGCCCCTATGACTCTGGGTTCACTCTCACCCCCTGGAGACTCCCCTCCCAGGGTCTAACTCCCTCCTAGCTCTCAGGGTCCTGCGCAAAGCCCTCCTCTTCCAACTACCACACCCACTCGCATCGCCCTTCTCTACAGGTTTAACATGCTCGTGCACAGAGCCACACAACTCAGCCTTTATTGATACACCATCTGACTTTGTTCTCTAGTTGTTTCTCCCGTTTGTCTGAACTCCTCAACCCGATGGATCCCTGAAGCCAAGATCCCTCTGCTCCTACCAAATGTTGATGTGCCTGATCAATTCTGGTTGTTTTAATGATTTATATTTAAAAAGCAAAGAAGCCGGTTTCCTTAACACAAAAGAAGAGCTCTGCTTTCTCAACTTAAATAGACTAAGGAGCCCTTTACAGCTGTGGGGCTGGCTCACCTCTAAGTTAAGACATCTTGTATCTAAGGCTAACAAAATTTTAAACACACTCCTGTGGCCCAAGCCGTAATTTACAGCAACTGGTTTAATTAAAACCCCTGGGCAATTAACTACATAAGCATATTTAAATTATAAGTAGTATTTTATATTATTTCCACAGCAATGACTTACCTCACTGTCAGGCCCGCTTTCCTTCTTCTTTTTAATGTCCTTTCCTTGGCTCTGACTAGGAGGAGGCTGAGAAATAAAGGGAAATAAACAACTCATCCCAATGACAACAAAGAGCAACATATCTGAAGCCCGAAGCAGGAGAGGGACAGGCCAGCAGGCAGCAAGCGTCCCATGTTTAGAGGCTCACGGCTGGGGCTCTCCTGACCATTACCTACAACCTTCAACAGGTAAGCCGTTTTCTGGGGTTCAGTCCTTCCTGAATGTGCACTTTCACATTCTTGCTAAGTACACTTAATATATTTTGCTCTTTAAAGTTTTCCCCCCCTAAATTTTAAACAAATAATGTCCCTGGATTAATGGTTGCATAGCTGCTCCCAGAGACTTTAAATGCACTGTTTCAAGAAGGTGTTGCCCAGGAGCACCACAGTCCGCTGGTACAAGGACTGAGAACACCCACAGTCTGAGAAGGCCTTCAGAACTTAGAAATGCATTACGTTAGAAGGTAAGTGAACCAAAACATTAAAATACGCTATTAAATGACAATATTAAATACGCAAATCTCAAGATAGACCTCCAAAACAAGGCAACAACTAAACACCCCAAACCACCTGTCATAAACAGCTCAGACCAGCCATTCACCAGGGGAAAGGGAAATGTTTCTACATGGAGCTGTTGGTCTTCCTGCCCAAGAAAATAAGTGTGAATTTTAAACACTGCAGCATTTTTTTCAGACAGGAAAATGCTATTTCTGCCACTGAAGAAAATGTGCGCCGAGCAATTTACGGGAAGAGTTGAGACATTACAGCGTTAGGTCAGCCTGGCGATCGCTGGAGACGCAGCGGCCCCGGCGTGTCCAGTCTGTCGCGGGCTCCCGGCCCGAGTGAGAGCGCGGGGCGGGGGGCCGGGAGGGCAGGCCCCGCCCCCGCCCCCGCAGCGCACCTGCCGCCCCAGGGCTCTCAGCGCACGAGCTCCGCCACGCCCTGCGGACAGGCCCCAGCCCGGTACCTGAGTGCCCGCAGCCTCGCGCCCGGCCTCCTGCCGCAGCGCGCTCTCCTGCCGCGCCTGGTGGCTCAGCTCCTCCGCGAGGCACAGCCGCAGGCGGTACAGGCGGTGGCGCAGCTCGCGGTTCTCGGCCCGCAGCTGCGCCACCTCGCGCGTGAGGCACGGCCCCTCGGCCTGGCAGCGGTCGGGCGCGTTCAGCTGCTCGTCTCTCAGGCGGTGGACCTCCGTCCACAGCCAGCGGATGTCCTCCTCCTGCCGCGCCAGGCGCGACGCCACGGCATCCGCCGCCAGGGCCTCGGCCGCCATAGTGTCCGCCTCGCCTCACACAGGTACCGGCGCCCCGTGGGACACAGTCGCCAGCTAAGGGGCGCACTGCGGTGTCCGGGTGGGGGCCCGACGCTATATAAATAGCGGGGCGGGTTGGGGGAAACGGGGTGACGGGGCGGGGCGGTGCTAGCTGTACCGTGTAGGGGCGGGAAGATAGGAGCTGAGGAGGGCGGAGATATGGGGTGGGGCTATAGGAACTGTAGGGGCGGGGTGATGGGGAGGGGTGGGGCCGGCTTGCACTGCAGGGGCGGGCTATAGGAACTGTAGGGGGCGGAGTGAAGGGGAGAGACTGAGCGATAGGAACTGTAGGGAGGGACGATGGGGAGGGGTGGGGCCGGCTGTGCACTGCAGAGGCTGGGCTATTGGAACTGTAGAGGGCGGGGCAAAGGAGAGGGGTGAGGCTGGCTGTGCACTGCAGGGGCAGGGCTGTAGGAACGGGGCGGGGGAGACGGGTTGGGGCGGGGCTGGTGTACCCACATTGGACACGCTTCGGGGCTGGGGGCCAAGACAGGTAGAGTGACCTGGAGAGTGGAGTGGGCCCTAAACAGGCTCACTGTGCCTTCAAAGCTACGAGTAGGTCGCCAAAATGCATATTGTCCAAAACCATCTCCCTTCCCAGAATGGCTCCTGTTTTCTCTCTCGTGAATCCTGGAAGTTACCATTCTTTTAACTTGCCACCAGGTTCTAAAAAGTGGCCACTGAGAATTGACCTTCTTTGGCCTCATGCCAAGGCTGCCCAAATGCAAAGGTTGCTGCACCAGGGCACGCAGATCGCTACAAAAATTTAAATCTGATGGCAAGAAATTGCTAGTTCCTCGAGGGTAGGACAAATGCCACATAGGTCTTTGTATCCCTTATAACCATAAGCACACACCTTCCCGTAGTAGGAACACAAGTTGGTTTTTATTAACATTCTTAGGGCTTAGAATGTGGCAAACCTTGTTCTAAATTCTTTACACAGATATTAACTACTTTAATACTTATAGCGAGAGACACTATTGTTATAGCCGTTTATAGATGGAGAAACTGAAACACAGAGAGGCTAAGTGTTCAAGGTCACACCACCTATGCATGGTACATCTGAGTTTCAAGCTTCGACCATCCGAGGCATGTTTACGTGCTCAGCACTAGGCTGCCTTTCGACCGCGGTGAAGTTTAACTGAACAGGTAGCCTGGTGAGATGCAGGCCATGAATGTCATCGTGGTTCCAAAATGGGAGAGCTTCGTTTGGACTGGTGCAGTTGGGAAGGGAGCAGATGCTCTGGAAAAGAAAGGTTGGCAGGTGTTAGGAAGGAGGAGAGGTGGATGAATGCCTCTGTAGGAGGTGAGGGGGCGAGCTGATTGGAGTCACACACAGCTCCCAGAAGGAGGTTCCATAAGTATGACACTAATACCAGTGCGTCTTTGTTATTCCCTCCCCTGATCAGCTTCTGGACGGAGTTACACAGACTCACAGGCTCCACAGCCTTCCCATTCTCTTCCCCACTTCCCCCCATCTGATTTCTGCTCCTCCCGTTCTGGCGTGACCTACGCACTGTCAGATGCCGTGGCCTTTGTAATTTGTCTCTCTTAGGCCCCATCGCCAACCCCCAGGAAACGACTGATCTGCTTTCTGTCACTATAGGTTAGTTTACATTTTCTGTAGTTTTCTATAAATGGAATCATATGGTATGTACTCCTTTTATTCGGCTTCTTACGCTCAGCATAGTAATTTTGAGATTTACCCATGTTGTTGGGTATATCAATTCTTTCTTTCTCTCCTTCTTTCCTTACTTCCTTCCACCTCCCTCTCTACCTCCCCCCCTTTCCTTCTTTCTTTCTCCTTATTTTTCATTATTTTTATTGGAGTATAATCGTTTTACAATGTTGTGTTAGTTTCTGCCATACAGCAAAGTGAATCGGCCATACGCATATGCACATCCCCTCCCTCTTGGACCTCCCTCCCCACCCCATCCCACGCAACTAGGCCATCACAGAGCACCAAGCTGAGATCCCTGTGCTATACAGCAGGTTCCCACTAGCTATCTATTTTACACATGGTAGTGTATTTATGTCAAACCTAATCTCCCAATTCATCCCACCCTCCCCTTCCTACCGTGTCCACACGTCCATTCTCTACGTCTACATCTCTATTCCTGCCCTGCAAATAGGTTCATCTGTACCATTTTTCTAGATTCCACATATATGCATTAATATACAATATTTGCTTTTCTCTTTCTGACGTACTTCACTCTGTATGACAGATTCTAGGTCCATCTACATCTCTACAAATGACCCAATTTCATTTCTTTCTATGGCGGAGTAATATTCTATTATATATATGTACTACATCTTCTTTATCCATTCATCTGCCAGTGGACATTTAGGTTGTTTCCATGTCCTGGCTATTGTAAATAGTGCTGCAATGAACATTGGGGTACATGTGTCTTTTTGAATTATGGTTTTCTCAGGGTATATGCCCAGTAGTAGGATTGCTGAGTCATATGGTAGTTCAGTTTTTAGTTTTTTAAGGAACGTCCATACTGTTCTCCATAGTGGCTATATCAATTTACATTCCCACCAACAGTGCAAGAGTGTTCCCTTTTCTCCGCACCCTCTCCAGCATTTACTGTTTGTAGATTTTCTGATGATAGCCATTCTGACCAGTGTGAGGTGGTACCTCATTGTAGTTTTGATTTGCATTTCACTAATAATTAGTGCTATTGAGCATCTTTTCATGTGCCTCTTGGCCATCTGTATGTCTTCTTTGCTGAAATTTCTACTTAGGTCTTCCACCCATTTTTTGATTGGGTTGTTTGTTTTTTTTGATATTGAGCTACATGAACTGTTCATATATTTTGGAGATTAATCCTTTGCCTGTTGCTTCATTTACCAATATTTTCTCCTATTCTGTGGGTTGTCTTTTTGTCTTGTTTATGGTTTCTTTTGATGTGCAAAAGCTGTTAAGTTTCATTAGGTCCCATTTGTTTATTTTTGGGTTTGTTTTCATTACTCTAGGAGGTGGGTCAAAAAACATCTTGCTGTGATTTATGTCAAATAGTGTTTTCCCTATGTTTCCCTCTAAGAGTTTTATAGTGTCCGATCTTAGATTTAGGTCTTTAATCCATTTTGAGTTTATTATTGTGACTGGTGTTAGGTAGCATTCTAATTTCATTCTTTTACATGTAGTTGTCCGGTTTTCCCAGAACCATTTATTGAAGAGACTGTCTTGTCTCCATTGCATATTCTTGCCTCCTTTGTCATAGATTAGGTGACCATAGGTGTGTGGGTTTATCTCTGGGCTTTCTATCCTGTACCATTGACCTATATTTCTGTTTTTGTGCCAGTACCATATGGTCTTGATTACTGTAACTTTGTAGTATAGTCTGAAGTCAGGGAGCCTGATTCCTCCAGCTCCATTTTTCTTTCTCAAAATTGCCTTAGATATTCAGGGTCTTTTGTGTTTCCATACAAATTGTATACTTTTTTGTTCTAATTCTGTGAAAAATGCCATTGGTAATTTGATAGGGATTGCAATGAACCTGTAGATTGCTTTGGTTAGTATAGTCATTTTCACAATATTGATTCTTCCAATCCAGGAGCATGGTAAAGCTCTCCATCTGTTTGTGTCATCTTTGATTTCTTTTATCAGTGTTTTATAGTTTTCTGAGTACGGGTCTTTTGCCTCCTTAGGTAGATTTATTCCTAGGTATTTTATTCTTTTTGTTGCGATGGTAAAAAGGATTGTTTCCTTAATTTCTCTTTCTGATCTTTTGCTGTTAGTGTATAGGAATGCAAGAGATTTCTGTGCATTAATTTTGTATCCTGCAACCTTACCGGATTCATTGATTAGTTCTAGTAGTTTTCTAGTGGCATCTTTAGGATTTTCTATGTATAGTATCATGTCATCCGCAAACAGTGACAGTTTTACTTCTTCTTTTCCAATTTGTATTCCCTTTATTTCTTTCTGTTCTCTGATTGCCGTGGCTAGGACTTCCAATACTATGTTGAATAAGAGTAGTAAGAGTGGACATCCTTGTCTTATTCCTGATTTTAGAGGAAATGCTTTCAGTTTTTCACCATTGAGAATGATGTTTGCTGTGAGTTTGTCATATACAGACTTTATTATGCTGAGGAGGCAGGTTCCCTCTATGCCCACTTTCTGTAGAGTTTTTATCATAAATGGGTGTTGAATTTTGTCAAAAGCTTTTTCTGCAGGTATTGAGATGATCATATGGTTTTTATTCTTCAATTTGTTAAAATGGTGTATCACATTGATTGATTTGTGTATATTGAAGAATCTTTGCATCCCTAGGATAAATCCCACTTGATCATGGTGTATGATCTTTTTAATGTGTTGTTGGATTATGTTTGCTAGTATTTTGTGGAGGATTTTTGCGTCTATGTTCATCAGTGGTATTGGTCTGCAGTTTTCTTTTTTTGTGATATCTTTGTCTGGTTTTGGTATCAGGGTGATGGTGCCCTCGTAGAATGAGTTTGGGAGTGTTCCTCCCTCTGCAATTTTTTGGAAGAGTTTGAGAAGGGTAGGTTTTAACTCTTCTCTAAATGTTTGATATAATTCGCCTGTGAAGCCATCAGGTCCTGCACTTTTGTTTGTTAGGAAGATTTTTAATTACAGTTTCAATCTCATTACCTGTGATTGGTCTGTTTATATTTTCTAATTCTTCCTGGTTTGGTCTTGGAAAGTTGTACCTTTCCAAGAATTTGTCCATTTCTTCCAGGTTGTCCATTTTATTGGCATATAGTTGCTTGTAGTAGTCACTTATGATCCTTTGTATTTCTGTGGTGTCAGCTGTAATCTCTCATTTTTCATTTCTAATTTTATTGATTTGAGTCCTCTCCCTTTTTCTTGATGAGTCTGGGTAAAGGTTTATCTCTTCAAAGAACAAGCTTTTAGTTTTATTGATCTTTGCTATTGTTTTCTTCATTTCTATTTCATTTATTTCTGCTCTGATCTTTATGATTTCTTTCCTTCTGCGAACTTTGGGTTTTCTTTGTTCTTCTTCTTCTAGTTGCTTTAGGTGTAAGGTTAGATTGTTTGAGATTTTTCTTGTTTCTTGAGGTGAGCTTGTATTGCTATAAACTTCCCTCTTAGAACTGCTTTTGCTGCATCCCATAGGTTTTGGATCGTTGTGTTTTCATTGTCATTCGTTTCTAGGTATTCTTTTATTTCTTCTTTGATTTCTTCAGTGGTCTGTTGGTTATTTAGCAGTGCACTGTTTAACCTCAATGTGTTTGTGTTTTTTACAATTTTTTCCATGTAATTGATTTTTAATCTCATAGCATTGTGGTCAGAAAAGATGCTTGATACAATTTCAATTTTCTTAAATTTCCAAGCTTTATTTGTGACCCAAGTTGTGATCTATTCTGGAGAACTTTCCATGTGCACTTGAGAAGAAAGTGTATTCTTTGGCTTTCAGGTGGAATGTCCTATAAATATCAATTAAGTCTATCTGGTCTATTGTGTCATTTAAAGCTTGTGTTTCCTTATTTATTTTCTGTCTGGATGATCTGTCTATTGGTGTAAGTGGGGTGTTAAAGTCCTCCACTATTATTGTGTTACTGTCGATTTCCCCTTTTATGGCTGTTAGCATTTGCCTTATGGATTGAGGTGCTCCTATTTTGGGTGCATAAATATTTATAATTGTTATGTTTTCTTCTTGGTTTGATCCCTTGATCATTATGTAGTGTCCTTCCTTATCTCTTGTCACAGTCTTTATTTTAAAGTCTATTTTATCTGACATGAGTATTGCTACTCCAGCATTCTTGTGATTTCCATTTGCATGGAATATCTTTTTCCATCCCCTCACTTTCAGTCTGTATGTGTCCCTAGGTCTGAAGTGGGTCCCTTGTAGACAGCACATATATGAGCCTTGTTTTTCTATCCATTCAGCCAGTCTGTGTCTTTTGGTTAGAGCATTTAATCCATTTTACATTCAAGGTAATTATCAATATGTATGTTCCTATTACCATTTTCTTAATTGTTTGGCCTTGTTTTTGTGGGTCTTTTTCTTCTTTTGTGTTTCCTGCTTAGAGAAGTTCTTCAGCATTTGTTGTAAAGCTGGTTTGGTGGTGCTAAATTCTCATAGTGTTTGCTTGTCTGTAAAGCTTTTGATTTCTCCGTTGAATCTGAATGAGATCCTTGCTGGGTAGAGTAATATTGGTTGTAGATTTTTCTCTTTCATCACTTTAAATATACCCTGTCACTCCCTCCTGGCCTGCAGAGTTTCTGCTGAGAAATCAGCTGATAATCTTATGGGGATCCCCTTGTATGTTATTTGTTGTTTTTCCCTTGCTGCTTTTAATATTTTTTCTTTGAATTTAATTTTTGTTAGTTCGATTAATGTGTGTCTTGGTGTGTTTCTCCTAGGGTTTATCCTGTATGGGACTCTCTGAGCTTCCTGGACTTGGATGGCTATTTCCTTTCCCATGTTAGGGAAGTTTTTGACCATAATCTCTTCGTATTTTCTCAGACCCTTGTCTTTCGCTTCTTCTTCTGGGACCCCTATAATGCAAATGTTGGTTCATTTAATGTTGTCCCAGAGGTCTCTGAGATTGTCCTCAGTTGTTTTCATTCTTTTTTCTTTATTCTGCTCCCTGGCAGTTATTCCCACCACTTTATCTTCCAGCTCACTTATCCATTCTTCTGCCTCAGTTATTCTACTATTGATTCCTTCTGGAGTATTTTTAATTTCAGTTATTTGTTGTTCATCACTGTTTGTTTGCTCTTTAGTTCTTCTAGATCCTTGTTAAACGTTTCTTGTATTTTCTCCATTCTGTTTCCGAGATTTTAGATCATCTTTATTATCATTACTCTGAATTATTTTTCACGTACGTTGCTTATTTCCTCTTCATTTATTTGGTCTTGTAGGTTTTTACCTTGCTCCTTCGTCTGTAACGTATTTTTTGTCGTCTCAGTTTCTTGATGGGTGGGGTTGTGTTCCTGTGTTACTGGTTGTTTGACCTGAGGGGTCCTGCACTGGCGTTTGCAGGCAGCTGGGTAGAGCTGGGACTTGGTGCCCAGATAAAGACCTCTGGGTGACCTCACTCCAATTAATATTCCTTGGGGTGTGAGGTTCTCTGTTAGTGCAGCAGTTTGGACTCAGCACTCCCACTACAGGAGCTCAGGCCTGACTCCTGGCCTGGGAACCAAGATTCTGCGAGGCATGCAGCATGGCAAAGGAAAAAAAAAAGGAGCAGTAGAATAACAAAGAATAAAAAATAAAATAAAATTAGAAAGATAAAAAATATATTACATATATAAAATATATATTTAAAATATATAAATATATACATTTGTATATGTTTATATATTTATATATAAATATATTAAGAAAAATAAAAATATAATTGAAACAACTACAACAAGGTAAAACAGAACCACAACAGAAGAAAGAAAGAAAGAAAAATGCGAATACGCCAAAAGGAGAACAATAACAAAGTACAAAGAATAAAATAAAATTAGAAAAATAAAAGATTTATTAGAAAAAATAAAAATATAAATGAATGAACAACAAGGTGAAACAGAACCACACCCTAAAAGAAGAAGAAGAAAACAAAAAAGGTGGTTAAAGGCCTTGGCTGGGGGGGGCGGAGCTTAGGCGGGGGTGGGGTTTAGGGTGGGGGCAGGGCCTACGCTTAGGACCTGCCTGGCAGGGAAAAGGCAGCACGGCCAGAGGCGGGTGCCTGAGAATGTGGGGTTCCAGAGTTTGTTGGTAAGGCCTTAGGTGAGGGTGTGTGAGCAGGGTTTAGGCCCAGTGCAGTTGGAGGGGTCTCAGAGGGGGTCTCCGAGTGCCACCTGTAGAGGTAAGGCCCTGGGTGTGGGGGTGGGGGCCGGGCTCTGCGCTCCCAGAGGGAGCCTCTGAGGGCTGGGGATTAGACCTGGGAGCCTAAGAGGCTCCCCGGTGCCCAAGTGGGCAGGGAAAGCACTGGCCACTCTCCTTTCTGTTCCTCTGCCCTCCCAAGGGTCTCTGCCATTGCTGCTGAACCCCTAACTATGGGTGGGCCCCACTGGGTATGATAAATCCTCCCCTCTCCCAGCTGCCCCTCAGGGGTGCAGGTCCCATCGGTCAGGCCTTTACTTTTCCTCCCCCCTCCCTCCCTCCTACTCCCTCAGGACCCACACAGCTGGTGGGGGCCTCAGTGGGCAGAGGATCAGGCCTGGGTCTCAGCAGGCTCCCCGGGGCCCGTGTGGACAGCGGAAATGCTGGCCATGCTCCCTTCTGATCCTCTGCCCTCCCAACGGTAGCCCTCTTTCCCCCTCCAGACGTGGGATCCCTTCCCCTCCCCCAGCTGCCCCTCAGGGGTGCCAGTCTTGTCCTGTCTCCACTTCTTCTCCCCCTTTGCTCCCCCCCACACCCTACCCGGTCACTGGGGGTTCCTCCTGTCCCCTTAGGCGTCCATGGTCCCCCACCAGTGCCTGGTAGATGCCCTAGTTTTGCGGAGTTCGGGAACTCCTCGTCCTTCTAGTCCACCATCTTGACTCCGCCCCTTTCTTTCTTTCTCTTGAGTAGTAGTCGATTGTACACCTATACCACAATTCATTTATCCATTTATCTGTTGTTGGACATTTGGATTGTGTCCGGGTTTGGTCTGGGACCTATCTCACAGCATGCTCATCCATTCCCCAAACCCACACTGTGCTCATTTGCCCAGTTTCAGAAAGCAGAGTTTGCATAGACATATTCAGCAACTGGCAGAATCCCTGCAGTGGTTCCTTGACCCACGGACTTAAGGATATTCTAGTAAGAAAGGCCAAGTGGGAGCCACTCGAATTCTCTCAACCTTCAAAAATCGTAAACCAAAGCAAACACCGCATTCCTGGAGGAATTGCAGAGATGACTACCACCCTCCAGGACTCGAACAGTGCAGGTGTGGAGATTCTCATCACACCTCCGTTTACCTCCCCTATTTTGCTTGTGTACATGACAGATATGTGTTGAGGAACTACAGTGGATTATCATACATTTAATTAGATGGTGACTTTAGTTGCAGCTGCTCTTCCCAATATGCTATGATTGGTGGAGTGTATCAGCATCATCCCTGACACCTTATATGCAGCTATTGGTCGGGCTAATGCCTTTTTCTCTCTACCTGTTCATTGAAGGCCATCAAAAGCAGTTTTCTTTCAGCCGGAACGACTAGCAATATCTTCACATTCTTACCCCAAGGCTACATAAACTCTCTAGCTTTATGTCATAATCTAGTCCACAAGAAATATTATAACTTATATGAAGAAAACCTTAAAACACTTCTGAAAGCCACAGAGGTAGACTTGAACTGATGGTATAATGTCTTTGTTCTTGGTTAGGACACCTCAACATCATTTAGAGGTCAGCCCTCCTTACTGTACTTAGAAATTTAATATGATCCCCATAAAAATTCCAAAGAGGGCTTCCCTGGTGGCGCAGTGGTTGAGAGTTCGCCTGCCAATGCAGGGGACACGGGTTCGTGCCCCGGTCCGGGAGGATCCCTCATGCCGCGGAGCGGCTGGGCCCGTGAGCCATGGCCGCTGAGCCTGCGCGTCTGGAGCCTGTGCTCCGCAATGGGAGAGCCCGCAGAAGTGAGAGGCCCGCGTACCGGAAAAAAAAAAAAAAAAAAAATTCCAAAGAGCTTTTTTATGAACCTAGAAAAGTTGATCCTAAAGTTCACATGGAAAAGTAAGCACATAATAATAGCTAGGAAAACACTGAAGAGAAAGAGCTATAAGGCCAGCCCTACTGGATATTAAAACATATGACAAAAGCTCTAAAATTAAGAATATGGACAAATATCATCTGATGTCACTTATGTGTGGAATCTAAAAAATGATAGGAATCAACTTATTTGCAAAACAGAAATAAACTCACAGACATAGAAAACAAATTTATGGTTACCAGAGGGGAAAGTTGTGGGGGAAGGATAAATTAGGATCTTGGGATTAGCAGATACAAACGACCATATATAAAATAGTTAAACAACAAGGGCCTACTGTATAGTATAGGGAACTACATTCCATATCTTGTAATAACCTATAATGGAAAAGAATCTGAAAAAGGATATATATACATATATAACTGAATCACTTTGCTGTGCATCTGAAACATTGTAAATCAACTGTACTTCAATTTAAAAAAAGAGATTATCTCCATTCTTAGTAAAAGCAAGCTGAAGAATTTAGGGGTAAAGGGTCATGATGTATATAACTTACACCCAAATAGTTCAGAAAGAAGTATTGTAGAGGGAGAGAGAACAAATGATAAAGCAAAGGGTAAAAAAAGTGTTACCAGCCTCAAACGTGAGGCTTCTGAAAATTAACACTAGTTCTGAAAACTTCCATCAGATGATATCTCTCCTCCAGGTAAAGCCTTCAGGAGCTTTCTACTGCAAGGGGAGGAAAATCCAAATTTCTTTCTTTTTTTAAAAAACATATTTATTTATTTATTTTTGGCTGCATTGGATCTTCGTTGCTGCACGCGGGCTTCTCGTTGTGGTGGCTTCTCTTGTTGCAGAGCACGGGCTCTAGGAGCACGTGCCCTAGGCTCACGGGCTTCAGTAGTTGTGGCACGTGGGCTCAGTAGCTGTGGCTCGCGGGCTCTAGAGCGCAGGCTCAGTAGCTGTGGTGCACGGGCTTAGTTGCTCCACGGCATGTGGGATCTTCCCAGACCAGGGCTCGAACCCGTGTCCCCTGCATTGGCAGGTGGATTCTTAACCACGGTGCCACGAGGGAAGCCTCAAATTTCTTATCAGGACCTAGCAGGCTGGCAAGATTGACCTCCTGACGGCCTTTCCATCGTCGCTCCCTGACCCCACGTGGTCCAACCCCACATGCTGGTTCGTGGAGCCCTCAGATGCCCAATGACTCCCACGCTCTCCTGCTCTGGGATTTTACACATTCTGGGTCTCTGCCTGCTCATAGCTTCCATCCACTCTTAACATCTGACTTCTTTTCATCCTGGCAGTTTTAGCTCCTGTGCCACCTCTCCACTCTATTTAAGGTATCCCTATGCCCATTTCCTCTCAGCATCTTTTTCAACAATATTGTAACTATTTTATTTATTTGTTACCTGGCTTTTTTCTCTCCCTACCTGGACCTTTTCTCTGGGGAGGGACGTTGTCTGTCTTGCTCACCATTATTTTGTATCATGCTCAGCACAAGGTGGGCAACAAAATAAAGAAAATCTTAGAGTAGAAATGGCCTGTGACAAAAATTTGGAGGCAGGAAACTGATCAGTGGGTGCCAGATGTTAGAGAGGAGGGAGGGATGACTGGTGGAGCAAGGAGGATTTTAGGGCAATGGCACTACATCTGATGCAATAATGATGGATACATGTTATTACACATTTGTCTGAACCCACAGAATGTAAACCACCAACAGTGAACTGTGGACTCTGGGTGATAATTATGTGTCAATGTAGGTTCATCATTGTAACAAACGTACCCCTCTGGTGGAGGTGTTGATGATAGGGAGGCTGTGGGCGTGTGGGAGCAGGGGGTATATGGGAACTCTCTGTACTTTCTGTTCAACTGCTGTGAGCCTAAAACTGCTCTAAAAAAATAAAGTCTGTTAAGAAAAAGAAATGGCCTGAGAGACTCTAAAAACACCACAAGATGGCACTAATTCCCTTAGAAGTTGCAATGTGGGGGCACATGATCTTTGCTGCTGGTGCAGAAGAATGTAGTTAGGGTTAGGGGTTCTGTGACCTCCAGTCCAGTTCTTACGACACTCAAAGTGCTTCACAGCATTGTCACAGCTCAGCCCCAGCTTTGTACTTTCGATGGATGTTTTAAAGTGTCGAGTTTATTGCTACTCAGGCAGGGCGAGGCCAACAGATCAGGAGACCACGGCCACTGAAAAGATGGTTTGTCATTTACAGTTCCCAAGAGAAGGGGGCGCTCCGTGCCAAGCAGGGGCACATGGGGGAGCACCGGGGGTCCATCAGGAGGCAGGAAGAGCAGGGGGGAGGTGTGGGGCTCATGATTTCTGCAGGAAGGAACAGGTGAGGCAGTGTAAGCAGGCTTACGATGGGCTAGTTTGAATTCTTTCAGCGGGCTGTGGAACAGAGGGGCTGTCCCTAGTTGTCTGATACCTGGCCCTGGGGTCATTAGGGCAGGTAGAGAGTGGCCCCAAGTGTAAGGGTCCCATAAAGGAGGTGTTTGGGGGTGTGGACTCCGGATTGGTGACTTGCCTACAAAAGATGTGCTTGCAGGCGAGTTCTTTGCTGTCTCTAGGAACTGGCCAGTCCTGGGGGCGGGGCGGGGAGGGGGGCAATCTCTTCGGAGTCAGCAAGGCCCCAAGATGTCAAAACATCAGAAATACATGGTTAACACAAGGAGTGTGATGACATAGAATTATTTTCTCAAGGTCACACACGAGGTCGGAAGCAAAGCCAGGAAAAGCACCATCACCAGAACACCCCAAGGGAGTTTGGATTTCTGAAAAGCAAATCTTCCACCCAGATACTGTAGAATAATATCTAATTGCTTCTATAAATGGAACTGGCAAGAATATTACGAGAATTGCAGATCTTTTCGTCAGTTTCCTAACTGGAAAGCAGTTTATAAAAGTTGGGCTTCTTTAAATCATTTCTCTTCACCTGCGAATGATCTGTGTTTTTTTTTTTTTTCTAATTTTATTGGATTGTAGTTGATTTACAGTGTTGTGAGTTTCAGGTATACAGCAAAGTGATTCAGTTATACATATACATACATTCATTCTTTTTCAGATTTTTTTTTTCCCGTATAGGTTATCACAGAATATTGAGCAGAGCTCCCAGTGCTATACAGTAGGTCCTTGTTGGGTGAATGATCCTAGGGTGACTTTTAGAGAGAAGACACAGTAATGTGAATGGGAGAAAGACCCCAAGGCTATACTTCCATCTCATGGGCAGAGGGAGAGGGACAGGCCAGAGAAGAACAGGTCACCTGCAGACGCAGCCAGGGAGCATCCTGAGGTGAGTCAGGCCTGGCAGCTTCAGCAGGTGGAGCGAGCAATCATCCTGCATCTGCGTGGTGCGTAGTGACGCATGGCTCGTGGCAGAGGCCTCCCCTGACCCGGCAATAACTCCATTAAATGGACACCAGGGTTGGATCAGAGGAGGGGGGTCATCTGTGGGACTGAATCATTTAACCAAACCATCACACAGAAGTGTACCAATTTCTGAAAGAAAAAGAACCATGCCCTAAGAAACAGCACTTAGCAGACAGTTTGGGAAAATCAAAATGCTCTGTTGAACGGCTGGCTTTGGCCAAGTCTCCGCGTGTCCGCAGCCAGGCTGGCTGTCAAGCCATGTCCAACCCCCGACGACAGGGGAGAGAAGGCCAGAGAGATGAGTAGTTGGGTCCTGACACAGCTTCCAGCATCACAAGGAGACCCTTCAGTATAGACCATGAGCCTGCTACATTTGCGATGCTGAAAATAATCGTTTGGGGGGATGCAGGGGTCGGCTGGGGAAGTGCTCACTTGGGGACCAGGGGACGAATTTCAGCTGAAGGGGATTCAGCCAGGCTGTGTCTTGTTCATCTTTGCAAGTTCACCACTGCAAGGGGCTCACGGGTGCAGGGCAATCCTCTTAGGCCACGACGGCCAGCACTGCAGGTTTAATCCGAGGCCCCCCCCCCACCCCTCCCCGAAGACCTGCAGTCTCTCCAGACGGTGGGATGAGTCAGCCTGCAGATGCCTGTGCGGTGTGGATGATGCCCACGGAGGCCGCGGAGCTGCCTGGACCGGGAGGGAGCCCTTTCCCGGGCCCTCCACGTGCCAGGACAGCAGAGACAGGGGCCGGGTCTTGGTTCTATCACTGCGAGCCAACAACTCGGAGAGAAAAGGAGAGGAGGGCCGAGCAGCTCTCGGAGATCCCCAGGAGTTACAAAGAGAGGATCCTGAGGGACTTGGACGTGAGCTGGGTGCTCCCACACTTGGTGTACGATGGTGTGTTCTCCTTGCAGGAATGCAACCAGATCCTCTCCCGGGATGACTCTCTGGAGAGAGTGGACTCTTTTTTCTTGAAGCTGTGCTCCAAAGGGCCAAAGGCTTTCTGTGCTTTCTGCTCTCATCTGGAGGAATTCTGCCCTTACCTGCTCACCTGCTTTTTTCTTTACCTTCAAGGTAAGAACATGGTTTGCTCTGAGAAGTGTTAAGATTAATGATGGTCTAATCAAAATATCTGGCACTACAACCACACTCTTTAAGAATGCGCTCCAATGCAGCATTGATTTTTATTTTAATAAAAAGATCCAATACTTCTCTCTAAAGTCTCATGATACAGAAGTAAATGCTTATGGTGTCACATAAAATCTTACACAACACAGCCTAGGGGATGACTTCAGTTGTCTCATAGAATGATTTGCACCTTTCTGATTTTAACGAGGACTTTTAATTGCAAGGCATAAACTATTAATAGATTAAGTTTCAGTTAATAGAAGCTGGCCTGAGCTTTCATTTTATAGGTAAAGGCACAAAAATTGCCATGGTTCCTCAAAATGTAAGAGTTACCATGTGACCCAGGATTCCACTGCTTGGTATACTCCCAAGAGAAATGAAAACATGTCCACAGAAAAAACCTGTGTGAGGATGTTCACAGCAGCATTATTCATAATAGCCAAGAAATAATGACCCGAATGTCCATCAAGTGATGAATGGATAAACAAAATGTGGTATATCCATGCAATGGAATATTACTCTGCCATAAAAAGGAATGAAGGCCTGAAACATGCTACATGGATGAAGCTTGAAAACCTTATGCTAAAAGAAATAAGCCAGTTACAAAATGCCACATATTGTGTGATTCCATTCATATGAAATGTCCAGAATAGATAAATCCATTGAGACAGAAAGTAGATTCGTGGTTGCCCAGGGCTAGAGGTAAGGGGATTGGGAGAGACTGCTATTGGGTACCGTGTTTCTTTGTGGGGTGATGGAAACGTTCTGAAATTAGGTAGTGGTGATAAGCTGAGTATGTCTATGACATACTAAAACCCACTGGATTGCATTACTTTCAAAGGATGCATTTTATGGTACATATGTTATATCTCCAAAAAAGCTGTTATTTCCAAAAATTAGCGTGGGAGTCTTCTTAGCTGTTTCTCATCTGCTAGCCTTCCAAAGAGAGCCCTGTAATTGCCAGTTCCGATTTCCCTACCTCCTTCCTTCTAAAGAGAAAGGGTTTGGGTTCGTCAATACCAGTACGTTAAAGGAATGAAGAGTGGGGGAAGGGAAGGTGAGCGTGGGAGAGAAAAGCAACACAGAGCTGGACAGAGGAGGTGGGTTTGGGAACAGCAGTGACAGCAGATGTTCTGGGGCAGTGGTAGGACTATGGGAACAGAGGCAAACGAAGGAGATCCCTATCGTGATTCTGTGGCCTGAGTACATGTGTACCGCTCAAGTCTTCGAGAATTGCAGAAAGTGTTTGGTTGTTGGTCTTCATTTGCCTGCACCATAAGAATCCCAGCTTTACGATAGTTACCTGTATTTTAAAATTTGTCTCAGGGGAAAAATTATTTTTGGTTTTTAAGATAGTCGTGAATTATAATGTTCAGTAAAATGGTCCCTCCATGGCCCAGGTCAAGATGGTGCAAGTGGATATTTATAAATGGCTTCTTATTTATACATTATTTAGGCTATCGTGTAATATAAATAATTGATACATATTTCAGGTTGTAATTAATATAAATTTGTCAGAGGAGTATTTGTTCATCCATTCATTTATTGACGCTATACAACTTTATACAGTACTGTGGTAAACAAGAACAATGCAGTCCTTTAGTTTTAGTGCCACGTCCTTTATTGCTATTAAATATCTATCATACAGTGAAAAAAAGAAAACCCCTTTGGTGAATGTTTTTTACAATGTAATTTAAAATGTTGATAAGTCAAAAATGGTCTGAATATCTATTACAGTAATCATTTAACTTTTTAGGTAAGGGTCAATTACACAGTGAGTTTTGTTTATTTGTTGCTTAATTTTTTTCTTGTAAATAAATAACCTTGGCTGAAAAGGAAGAGGGAGAGGGAAAAGGATCAGGTGGAGTATTAGTTGTATCTTTAACATTTTAATTCTTTAAAAAATTTTGAAGCATATCCTGGGCATATATCCAGAGAAAACCATAACTTGAAAAGATACATGTACCCCAATGTTCATTGCCACACTATTTACCATAGCCAAGACATGGAAGCAACCTAAGTATCCATTAACAGATGAATGAATAGGAAGATGTGGTATATATATACAGTGGAATATTACTCAGTTATAAAAAGAATGAAATAATGCCATGTGCATCACCATGGATGGACCTAGAGATCATCACACTAAGTGAAGTAAGCCAGACAGGGAAAGAAAAATATCATATGATATCACTTATTTGTGGAATCTAAGAAAAAAAAGATACAAATGAACTTATCTACAAAACAGAAATAGACCCATAGGCATAGAAAACAAACTTATGGTTACCAAAGGCGGAAGGGGGTGGAGGAATAATGTAGGAGTTTGGGATTAACAGATACACACTACTATATATAAAATAGATAACCAACAAGGACCTTCAGTATAGCACAGGGAACTATACTCAATACTTTGTAATAACCTATATAGGAAAATAATCTGAAAAAGAATATATATATATATATATATATATATATATATACACACATATATATAACTGAATCACTTTGCTGGACACCTGAAACTAACACAACATTGTAAATCAACTATACTTAAATTTAAAAAGTAACAAAAAAATTCTGAAGCATATGTATGAAAATGTTAACACTTGTTAAATACAGAGTTAGAAACATGGCTATTTCTTATATTTCTTATATTATTTTCTATACTTTTCTGCATATTTGAACATGTTCCTCAGCAAAAATAAAAATAGAAGTATTTGAATTGTAAAAGAAATAATGTGTTTGTGGTGGTGGTTACACAAATCTGTACTGACGACAGCATTTTATAGAACTATACAAGAACCACAAAAAACCCACAAAATATGAGTGCATGTAAAAACTAGTACAATCTGAATAACGTCTATAGGTTAGTACTGTGCCAATATCAGTTTTCTGGTTTGAATGGTTGATTCATTATTCAATACATAACTAGGATTATGTAAAACATTATCATTGGAGGAAGCAGAGTGAAGGGTACATGGGAGCTCTCTGTATTATATTTACAACTTCTACTCGAGCCTAAAACTGCTTGAAAATTAAAAGTTGTAAAAAAAAATGTAGCAATAGCATTATCAGAATTTAACTGGAGAGATTATTTTTCAAAAATCAAATTCTAAAATGTTCAACTTCTTTTGCTACCTGAATTTCATGTCAACAGTCAGAATTTAGAGTTTTAAAGTAATTTTTGTAGGTGATTCCATAGGTATAATTCTGGGCTATTCTGTAAGTTCTTTGCAGAGGTTCACTTCCTTCCAGCATGGGGTGACCCACCTGTGCTCCATGGGGCTCACCCTTTGTAGGTGCCCAGAAGGGGCTGCTTTATGATGGGCTATCACGACACCTCCCTTCAGAAGGAAATCCATCTCCTCTCACTGTATGGGGGTAGAATCAGCCTGTGTAAATGCCTAGGAGGTCTTGCCATCCTTAGAATACACACAAGGCCAGCTGCCATCACTAGACATACATACTATAAACAAATATGTCCCAGGGTGACCACACGGGAAAGGATCCAAGTTAGCAATTATGCTTCGCAGCATCTGCGAAGGCAAAACGATCTAATTGGTGTAAAGGTGGAGGCATGAAGTTACTGTATTTCACTCAGTATCAACAGCTAATGAGATCCCAGGGCCCAGGAGCACTACAGTGTCCTATGTTTTATGGCCGTATTTTATATATATATATGTATGTATATATAAAATATATATATTTATTTATTTATCGGCGGCATCAGATCTTAGCTGTGGCATGTGGGATCTTTCATTGCGGTGTGAGGGCTCTTTGCGGTGTGCGGGCTTCTCTCTAGTTGAGGCACACGGGCTCCAGAACGTGTGAGCTCTGTAGTTGTGGCGCCTGGGCTCAGTAGTTGCAGTGCACGGGCTCAGCTGCCCCGCGGCATGTAGGATCTTAGTTCCCTGACCAGGGATAGAACCCGCGTCCCCTGCACTGGAAGGCGGATTCTTTACCACAGGGCCACCAGGGAAGTCCCTGTGTCCACATTTTAATATTCTTTGCGGAAGCACTAGTTGTTACAACAGGTCATTTGTGCCCATAGAGATGAAAAGAGTGCCTGACACCCCTAACTACGGGGGAGAACCCCACACACAGGGCGAGAGGCTCATCCCTACGGCCCCTGAAGGCGGGCACTGCGTTTCTCCTATTCCCACCCTTGTGCTCTGGGAGGACAGGCAGGATCTAGAACTGGAAGGACCATGTAAGTGTGAGCAGAGTCAGCCTCTCGCTCAGCCCGGTTCTTGGGTGGACCCTTCCACCGCGATGCGATTCCTTGTGGCCACACAGATCACGACATGCCTGCACCTGGCAGGTATGTGACCGCCGGGAGGATGCGGGCTGCCTTCCAGGAGCGGGAGGGGGAGGGGGACATGACAAAGCAGGAGCACGTGAGCGCGAGGGCCGGTGCAGGCGGAGGGGGGGGGGCAGAGAGGTCGGCAGGTGGCCTTGGATGCTGAAGGGGCCCCACGGAGGGTGTTAATTGGGTGTCATCAGCTCTTTGCTAGGGAAGATGGCGTCTTGTGACGGATGGGAGGTGGGACAGAGAGGCTTGTAGGGAACGAAGTCTCAGAGGCTTTGAATCGGGTGTGCGGTAAAGCTGCTGCCCCAAATCACAGTCGGGTCCCAGAGAGGAAGAAGATGAGCTTTCCTGGCGAACCTGACGTGCCTCTGCCTCCCAAACCCGCACAGGCCGTGGGGGTCCTGGGTCAGCAGCTCGGGAGAAGCCACATTTGAAAGGGATCCTGGCTCCTCCTTTTCCTTCTTCCCTGTTTGCATGAAACCCATTTGTACATATTGCAAGGAATGTGAGTATTTATTTACTCCAAAGCCCTGTGCTCAGAAAAATACCGACATGGGCTTTTGAAAAACGCCCTTTCTTCCCAGCCCCAAGGAGCAATTGAAGGACTTATAATCATCCGTATGTCAATGAACTAACAGGCGTTTGTTTAGAAAAGTGTGGCCTGAATCCTGTTTGCCCTTCTCTGCACTATTGAAACGGCCATGTCTCCAGCAAGAGATGACTTTAGCGAAGGGAAGCAAGGCAGGGATGAGTGGGAGAGCGTCTTGCCAGAACTGTGATTCCTGTTTATGTTACAATGCAGAGCAGACCCGCAGGATCCTGCAAGATGTAGCTGCTGCAGAGGAAAAAGCAAGGGTTGGAACTCAGCCCGAACCTAGCAGTGTCCTTGAGACTGAGGATCGAGAAAGTCTTCAATTATTTAACAAGTATGTTCACATTCTGCGTGTGTTTGCAGCTTTTGAAAAGTCCTATGTTTTTCTTTTCCACTTTCTTCCTCCCTGTGTAGCTCTGATTTCACCCTGACCCCTGACCATTTACAAATCGTTCTGCTGATGCCCATATCTTCGAGGATGTGCCCAGGCCACTGTGTGGCTTCTTGGGTTGTTCCACGGTATAGAAAAATGGTTCTTGGAGAGCACATGAATCTCAGACCCTGGATGCCATGGAAGCACGCTCCTAATTGCCCCAGGGTTTTGTTCCTTATTGGGGCCCCAAACTACACTTTCAGAGCCTCCCGGATAACTCTGCATTTCAGTGGTAAAATTCTAACATCTGAATGTCCTGGATGCAGTGGGGAGTTCCCTGGTGGCCTAGTGGGAAGGATTCCGGGCTTTCACTGCTGTGGCCTGGGATCAATCCCTGGTCAGAGAACTGAGATCCCACAAACCACACAGCGCAGCCAAGAAAAAAAAAAGAATCATGCAGTGATCCACTAAAATGTGTTCTAATGCTTTCCCCTCAAAAAAACCCTGAATATTGAACTTTTTATGGGACGTTCTGGAAGTATTCTAATATGAGCGGCCTTCGTCTGCTTCTCTGGCTCACAGGTTACGTATGTTATGCGCTACAATGAAACTTGGACTGTGCTCAGCCTTCACGGCTATTTCTTGCCGATACAGACTCTGATGGGAAGGATTTGAATAAACCGAGAACCGAACGCAACTGTCAAAATGGTTTCTACTCCAGTCAAAATCCTTCCCCCTCCAAAAGGCATGGAAAATGTAAACCATCCATTTTCTTTAATTTGCTTATGGCTTGCTTATAAATAGCTACATTGTGATAATTAGTAAGCATTGTGGAAAAAGTACACAGGCCAACATTTAATGTATTTAATTAGCGTATGTAATCGATTTTTCCATTCATAGGGCTTATTAACTTAAATATGTACTTGGGGCCTCATTATCATAGTCTATTCACTTGGAAAGTATACATCCTGCTTTTGATCCTTTTTCTGGCTGCGTGGAGAACCCATTTAGTCTTGGGGCAAAGCTCTCCGGGGTCCCTGAGGCTGACCTGGGTGGGCTTGGGTTCCCTGTGATGAACACTCCTCCTGCAGGTGAGCCCCCTCTGTGGAGAGCGCAGTGTCCTCCCAGCTGTGTCCAGCAGGCCCAAGGCTGGCCCCCAGGCATCCCAGCCCTTCCCAGAACAGGATCCAGAGCGGCAGGTGCCTGCAGTGTTTGTCAAAGAGGTGATTTTTGTTTCTTTCCCCATCTACTTCTTGTTTTCAGTAAGGCGAAAGGATACACACACGCGCGTGCACACACACACACACACACACCCCTACGGAGAAAGAGAGAGAGAAATTTATTTTAAGGAATTGGCTTGTGCATTTGTGGGAGCTGGCAAGTCCAAAACCCACAGGGCAAGCCCTAGCAGGGTGGGAATCCAGATCAGACTTGATGTTGAGGCTTGAGTCGGAATTCCACAGGGCAGCAGGCTGGAAACCCTGGCAGGTTTCTATGTTGCAATCTTAAGGAGAATTACTTCTATTTCAGGAAGGCTTTGTCTTTATTCTTTATTCATGTGATTGGGTGAGGCTCACCCACACTACGGAAGGGTAACCTGCTTTACTCGAAGTCCACTGGTTTAGATGTTAATCACACCTAAGAAATATCCTTACAGCCACGTCTAGACTGGTGTTTGACGAAACACCTAGGCACCGCGGCCTAGACAAGTTCACACATAAAAATAAGCATCGCCAAGTATTGTGTAGCCCTGGGCAAGCTGTTTAACCTCTCCATCCCTGAGTTTCTCTTGTGGAAAACGAGAATAATAAACAGTAGCTGGCTCATCAAGTACTGGGGGGAGAGAGGGTTAAATGCACAAAAATGCATGAAGCAGCCTCTCCTGATCCATTCTTCCCTCTTTGTGCCCAGACTACTCTGTGCCCGGCATGTTGTTGGCGCTCAACTCATGCTAAGACTCAGCCGCCTGCTCACTGCGTCCTCCTCTTGGCTTCTCTTTACGATTAAGACAACGGTCCAGTCCGGGGCTGCCGGCATCTCCTCTGTGCCTCTGGCCACGCACACCGGGCCTGCGGCCACTTCTGCACCCTCAGTCCCCCTGGGCCTGAGGCCCATGCACTGAGTTAATACGATCAGCAGAACATCCTGGTTTCGACTTTCTGTCTTGTGTGCAAACACAGCGTCTCGATTATGGTTTCTTGACCCCTCCTGCCTTTCCCTGAGGCCTAGATCCTTCTTTCTTGTCTCCCTTTCCTTTTTTTGCCCCCGGACCCCCACCCCAGGGATAATGTAAGGATGGAAAGAAGGTCCTTGGGTCATAACTTCTTGTCAGACCCCAAGAGAGCGGGAGCTCTGAGCTCCAAAGCAGCCACCCTGCGGTCGTGCTTTCTTTGAGCTTCTAAGGCTTTGGCTTTTCCTGATTCCTGGGGAGGCTCAACACCTTCTCTTTTTCCTCCATTCCCCAGGGCCATGTCTGTGTGGATACAGGTGCACGTGGGGTGAGATGTGCCCTGGAGTGGTCTAGGTGCGTCTCCCCCTGCCCCCAGCCTCAGGCCCTTCTGAGCTGAAGACTAAGCTCAAGACTTTAGCCATTCCCCGAGGAAAAGTTGCGGCCGACCCCACCCATATCTCTAGATTGGCCCTTCTCTCCAGAGCCGTGACCTATGCTCTCACCAGCCTCCCCTGACCTGTTCTTCCCTTCTGCGCATTGCTTGTCTTCTCTCTGACCTCACTGTCCTTTCCTAGCCTGAAATTCTAAACGGGGTACCCCCAACCCTGCTGGAGAGCATGTGGAGAACCTTCGCCGCCGGGCCATCACTGGACATTCTGTCTGTGTTGGTTTATCATTTTATCATCACTCCCTCTGTGTTCACTGTTTATTGCTAACAATTTCTGCAGACTCCCAACTGTATCTTGCCATGATTTAAAGAGGTAAAATGGCCCTACATATTGGATAAACATGCTCTACATTCTAGAACAATAGTTATGTCTGTTAGGTTAACCTGCAAAGTGCATAACCTAAATCCTATTTGCGTTAGAAAACAACCTATAATATGTCGATTTTTCTGCATCTGTGAAACACTGCTCTAAAATAATAATTGATCATCTCCTACTCATGTTGAATAGAGTCCTGTGAAACATACACCTCATTAGGTTATTTCATCACAATAGTGATGACAGTAGGTATTATTAAGCACCTGTATGGCCAGCTCCTAAATATGCCTCTTGAGAAGGGCAGTAATATGATCATTCCTCTCCCCAAATTTATATCCAGGTTCTGTGAATTAATGAATAAGTTAGAGATGCACTATGTGATTTTATTAGGAGGTGGGGAAAGTGTCTTTCCTGTCTGAGTTTTGCCACACTAGCAGCAAAATCAACTTGGGTTCCACCAACTGTTAGAAGACATTTCATCCACGCGTACGTCTGCTGCACAGCGGTCGTGGCGAAGGGCCTGCTCTGTGCCCGGTGGGGTCACCATTCTCCCCTCACCCTCCTGCTCACCTTCGGCAGAGGAGGCTGGAGCAGGACCTCTACCCCAGCGCAGAAGTCAGGCTGGAGTGGAGGCCCTGGAAGTGGGTCCTCCCACTCAGCCCTGGGACCTGATTTCAGAAAAAGTACCCCGCATGCTTCGTGATGTTTCTCTCTCCCTTCCGTGAAGGGCTAGAGAGAGGGGATTGACTTGGACACAGCAAGTGTGTGCTTTTCTCCTTTTTCTGTTCATTCACCTGCCAAAAAAAGAACACCCCTTGCTCACAGACACATATACTGAAGAAAAAGACAACGAAAGAGAGAGGATGTCTTAATTTTAAGCCTCATCAGGGATAACCTCAATGTTTAAGAGCAGAGACTTAAATCTCTGCTTAAATCAGAGACTTAAATCAGAGATTCTTCCCCCCCACCCACACACAGCACTGTGAATTCACCAAGGCAACAGTATCCAGGACCTGCGGCTCCACCCGATAGAGGCAGCAGCAGTCCTGAGGACGCCCAGATGGCATCCCAGACACAGGCAGCAGGCAGGCTGCATCTGGATGAGGCCGCCGGAGGCGGGGAGGAGCCCAGCTGACACTGTGTTTCTGTTTACAATCATTAAATGCATTGAAAAGGGACAATGAGGGATGAACGGAAAGGAATGCTGGGCGTGTCCTATACCTAAATATTTCACTCATGAGGGACAAGCCTCACCTCTGGCGTCAGGTCATAATTCTCAGGTGGGTCTGGATGCTCCCGCGGGAGTTCTGAGGACACTCTCGTCACACACCCACAAGCCCCCTCGGGGCACAGTCGTTTTCCATGCGTTATCTTAACTCCTCTCCCCACACCTCAAAGTGCGATTATCCCCAAGTGGCAGGTTTAGGAGCTGAGGCTCAGGGCTGAAGGCACTGGCTCCAGGCCCCTGGTTCTGTGCCCTTTCCAGAGGCCCACGGCTTCCAAGGACCTGGCGCTCCTCCTTCACAGGGTGTGTGCGGGATGCAAGCCCCAAGACTCGGCCGGCCTGCTTCTTAGCACACCTACCGATGGAAGGAAACACCTACACCTACAGATGGAAGGTCTCCTGCCCACCAGGCCTCACTGTGGATTGGGAACGGCCAAACCACCCATGTGGGGTCCACACTTTTTCGTTGATCAAGCCCTTGGGAATCTCACTCTAAAATTTCCTCCACTGTCCAGCAACACACCTGGGCAGCCAGGATGGGACCCTCCCCGGGGATGGGACCCTCAGCTCTGTTTCCACACACTCTGGCCCCTATTTTCATGCTTCTCAGAATAGATGGGTTGTTTCCCCTCACACCTCTTCTGCCCCCCGGCCCCCCAGCACACACGCTCACAAGAAGGAATCTTTTACATCCACGTTTTCCTTCTCAGAGCCCAGCACAGCCTGGGACGGAGCTCGCGGCTTGGCCTGCAGTGAGGTGAAAGCTTGCCCATCCTGGGCCCAGGTCTCCACTCACCCGGCTTGGCTTCCTCACCGCCCCCCACACACACCTCGGTTCCTCTTGAACCTATTCTGCAGCCCGCTCCCCTCCCCCTGCCCCTCCCATAAAGATCCCCGCCCCCCCATCCCTGGCCTTCTCCTCGCTGTTCCCGGATGTGTTCCCCGCCTCCCTCCATCCCTGGCCTTCGCCTCGGCTGTTCCTGGATGCGCTCCCCCCTCCCACCCCACTCTTCCTGCTCCCCCGCGGGATCCCGGTCCTGGTGGTTCTCTTGATGACCTTGTGGGCCTCTACCCATCACTCCCCAACTGGCATCTCCTCCCTGAAGCCCAGTCCGATCCGCTGCCTCCAGCCTAAGAGGCAACCCAAACGATGCTAGCCAAGTACCTGGGAACTGGCCCCTGCCAAGTGCCACGCCCACGACTGCTTAGGGCTCAGCAAATGGCACTTCTGTCCAAAGTCTTTGGACGGTCGCCCTGGCTTCCCTTCCCCTCATCCCACGTCCCAGCCCCAGCTGTTCCCGGGATCTGACTGCTCCTCACCACGCGGCCAAGTCCAACCACCCGCACCTGGAGACTGTGGGGCTTCCTAACCCGCCCTGCTTGGTCCTGGACCCACAACCCATGGTGCCACAGCGGAGAGAGACAGATTATAAACGCGTCAATCAGTCACTTTACTGCCTGGCTTAAAGGCCCCTAGGGGCCTCCATGACACCAAGATAAAGTCCTTGCTCCTCAAAATGGCCTTGGAGGCCCTGGCCCTGGCCCCTGGATACCTCCTTTACTTCCCCCAGGGCTGCAGGCTCATCAGCCTTTGGCTGGTTCTCCTCCTGGCTCAGGACTCCACCCTCCTGTCTTCCCTGGAACAGCCACCAACACCCGCTACACAGCAGATGGGTGGGGCGGCTTCTTTCTGACCCTCACGTACCTGTACCTCTCGGGAGGACTTTCCTAGCACTCCTTCTAGAACTGTGCCACTCCCACCTCTAGAACTATCCATCCCTCATTCTGCCTTATTTTCTTCAAGCACTCCCTGATGCATCGCATGTTTTGTTTCTTTGTTCGTTTGTTTTCTCCCAGTAGAATGCAAGCTCTGTGAGGATAGAGATTTTATTTTGTTCACGGCTGTATCCCTAGTTCTTAGAGCAGTGCCTGGAGCACAGTAGGTGCTCAATAAATATTTGTTATAATAAATAATAAAAAATATTGAACAGAGGTTTAATAAGATGCATCAAAATACCAATTTCCCCACTGATGATAGAGATCAAGGTTAGTGAAGTATGGCAGTGGACCAAATCCAACCCGCAGCCTGTTTTTGTAAATAAAACTTTATTGGAAAACAGGCACGTCTGCTCATTTGCATAAAGTTTATGGCTGCTTTCATGCTGCCACTAAAGTTGAGTAGTTGTGAGAAAGACTGCACTTAGCCGCTCTTTTACAAAAGCATTCACTATTTAAACACTGTAACCTGTTCTCATCTTTTCTTTTTAGGAAATTAAGATTGAATGTGAGAATTTCTCTCACATTCAATAAATCACATCACTGTATGGTATAAGTTATATCTCCATAATACACATGAAGGTTGTTTAAAGATTTGTTAAATCAGTAAGCAAAATAGAATAGACAACATTGTGAATTTTAAAAATAATTTCAGGCCTAGTCATTAACATTTTTTCTTCAGACCCTTTATTGTTGAGAAGGACATCTAATAGATTAAATTAGGTTTACCCATGCCAAACAAATCAATGGGTCTTTTATAAAACAAGGCTTGGAGCAAGAGAAAAATGATAGATTCACATTGAAACTTGTCTATGTTTAAAATACAGTGAGCCCTATATGTCTGAAAACGTGCTTATAATTAGAAATATTGGTAAACTAAGTGTAAGTGCCTTGTTATATCTGAATTTGATCAGAAAGTGTCCAAATTACCCATAATACTCTCAGCTATGCCCTCAAGTTGTCATAGAAACAACTATCCCTTTAAACATTTTTTTCATCCTCCATAAATCTCATTAAATAAAGATAATTGTGGCACCTACCATGTCAAAAGCATTTGATTTTCAGATTGCACTTGAAGAAATGCACAAATTACACTTGTTCAGAGTAAGAAAAAAACAAAGCAGTACTCAATATTCTATGGTATAACTCAAGACAGATAAAACAGATTGCAGTAATTATTGTGAGAAAAGTAACCACAGTCCTTGTTCAATATCCTAAAACAAAATTTACTGAGAATCCATATTGGACATTTTAAAATTTCATATAAGCTACTGGAACCTGCTTACCTTATCTATATTAATGCACTTCATCACCCTAAACAAATTTTGAGTGATAAAAGATGCCTTTCTCCTTTCACCTTTTTGATAGTTTACAGTCATGGTGTGTGTCATCCACTATGGATCTGGATTTGCCAATTTCAGGCCGAGGTAAACCAGTCCTCCTTTAACACCAGGATGGAGCTATATCATCACCACTAGGTGGTGCTCTGCAATAGTTAGTAAATTCCACAGTGTTTAAACTTGACATTGACGGTGATTCTTTTCTTCAAGGAATGAATCACTCTTAATGCGTTTTTGCCATTCTCATCAGCACTATCTACTGCTCTCCTAACTTTAATTTGCTAAATCACCCTATTTTGAAGCAATGATGGCCTTTGACTCATACTGAAATCTCTGATGTAAAGTTCTTTAGGTTAAATAACGTGTGGGCTTCTGAGAAGTGCTATTAATTCTCTCTTTTCTTTCACAATTAACTTCAAGTGAAACAATATTGTAAAGGAATGTGAACGACACTTTTTGCAGCCAACTAAGCAATTAAAAGCAAAGACAAATGAGCATTAACAAAAACCGAAATTCACCATTCTTCGTGGTATCTGTAGTTGACATCTAAAGCTTTTGTTTATTTTCATTGCTAAGTCTTGTATGGCAAGTATGTTTTTGGTAGAGAGGATGAATTTTGTCTTTATCAGTGTGGTACAAGCAACCAGGCTCTGGTTAATACACTGTTTAATGGAAGGCGTTCCTAGGAGCCTCTCTGATGGACGTTAGTACTGGGCTCTGTCACCCAGGAGAACACAGTGGTTTCGCTCCAGAGAGCTTTTGAAGGCAACTTCACTCTGGGCTGCTACATTTTTCCATGTTTCATTGGGAAAAAAATTCTGCACCATTATGTGTGAAGGTCATTCTGGTGTTGATCTGTAATAGGTACATATAGTTCCTCTCATTTGTGGTCAACCGGTAAGAACGATGGTTCTCAAAAGCCTGAGTCGGTTTACCTCAACTTCCAGTAACTCCATTAGAACAAATTTCTCCCCTGCAAACAACTCAGCATATAAATAGTCTGCGTGAGGACAGATAGCAAAATAATATAGACAGAATCTGTTAAATAGGAAATACATTGAATTGGCATATTGCAAAATTAAATAACTGAGAAGTTATGTTTAAATTTTACCTCTTTCTATATTTCCTTCATGAAAAAGCATGTCCCAGTATTGATTAATCATTTAGTTCATAAGTTCAAAACCTTGAGAAAGAGTTCTTGAGTAATTTATAGATATCTATATGTCTTTACCCATTTGGGTTGTTATAGCAAAATACCCTCAGCTAGGTGGCGTATAAAGAACAAAAGTTTATTTTTCACAGTTCTGGAGAATGGGACGCCCAAGATCAAGGTGTTGGCAGATTCAGTGTCTGGTGAGAGCTTCTTGATTCATAGATAGCTGTTTTCTCTCTGTCTCCTCATGTGGCAGAAGGGACGAGGAAGCTCTCTGGGGTCCCTTTTGTAAGGGCACCTAATCACCTCCCTAAGGCTCTACCTCCTAATACCCTCAGGTATTAGGAGGTAGAATTTCAACATAGAATTGGTGGGAGAGACATAAGCATTCAGACCATAGGAATATATATATGTGTATATATATATATATATATAATTAAAGAATACAGGCAAGTTTTTCTTTGTGTTTTTTTGGTTGTTTTTGGCTGTGTTAGGTCTTCACTGCTGTGCACGGGTTTTCTCTAGTTGCGGTGAGCAGGGGCTACTCTTCGTTGCAGTGCACGGGCTTCTCATTGCGGTGGCTTCTCTTGTTGCGGAGCATGGGCTCTAGGCGCGTGGACTTCAGTAGTTGCGGCATGCGGGCTCAGTAGTTGTGGATTGCGGGCTCTACAGCGCAGGCTCAGTAGTTGTGGTGCACGGGCTTAGTTGCTCCACAGCATGTGGTATCTTCCCAGACCAGAGATTGAACCCGTGTCCCCTGCATTGGCAGGCAGATTCTCAACCATTGCACCACCAGGGAAGTCCCCAGGCAAGTTTTAATAAGGAAATACTTGATCATTTTCTAAAAAAACATTTTGAACAAATGTGTACTGAGCACCATAGTGCTAAGTGTTGGGAGGGATGCAAAGAAGTAAAAGATGGTCCCTACCCTCAAAAACACATACCCATATATCTTTACTGAAGAAACCAAGCATGACGGTTTGAAACAGTACAAGGCCCCAGACACTTAGACAGCAGATTGGAAGTCAGCAATGTGGAGGGTGTTGGATAAAAGAAAACTCTTCCAGAGCCGGCACAGAGAAACTCCTGGAGGGGAAGTGACTTATGCGGTTCATAAATCACTGGTTCACACGGCTGGCTGTGTGTTGGAATCACGTGGTGAACTCACAACAGAGATTCTACTTTAGTGGACCTGTATGCTCCCCAGGTGAATCTAATGAACCATTGCCCTAGTGTTGGTCCCAGGGCTGGCTGCTGCTCTAAGAATCCAGCTTGAATCAGAATGTAAATCAACTACATCACCCAGCACAATGTTTAGTTCTGCTGCTCTTCTTATGAGGATAACATAACATGACAATCTTGATGAAAGAAGCAGCAGGTGGATTTACCCCTGGTAAAAGGTCTGCATCTTCCTGGGCCCATGTTTTGAGTAGTGCTGCTAAATCATGAGTGGAATTTACATAGGTTTGGAGGGATAGAGGGAAGCAAGCATTCATGGAAAGAGCAAAAACAAAGGTATAGAAGTGGGAAGAAACAAGATATCTCAGAGCAATTTTGTCTATAGATCTGATGAGAGTATCATTAGTATTCCTCCTAAGCATACATATCTGTGGCAAATTATAAACGACACTTAGGGGTTGTTAATGAATAACAATTTAAGATATTAATAATGGTCAGCATTTCTTTCCACATTTCCCCCTTTCAAGAAACTTAATGTTTGTAAGTAAAAATTCCATCTTTAATTGACTTTTTGTATCTGCAGCCTTGTCTGCCTGGGCCGTGTCATTTAGCTTAGCGTCTCGTACAGAATATGTGTTCGGTAGATAATTTTTCAGTGCCTTATTATGGAAAAGTTTACGCATATTCAAAGTAAACAGAATAATGTAATGAGCCTCTGTGCACCAATTACCCAGTTTCAAGAATTATCCACATTCTGCCATTTCTGCTTCTTTTGTAAACCCACCCACTCCCTGTCCTGACTTAATATTATTTTTTAGTTTTATTGGAGGTAAAATTTACATCTATCAAAATGACTTAGTGACAGAACCACAAAGCTGGCTGTACGATTTTGGCAAATGAATACACCTGTGGTGCCCCAACCCTGTGACAGAGAACATCTCCATCTGTCCAGAAAGTTCTTTCACATCTCTGGTGAGACGATCCCTCACCAACCAGAGGCAACTAGTAGGATATTTTTTCACTTTACTGAACTTTGCCTATTCTAAAATGCCATCTAAAGGAAGTGCACAGCATTTAGTCTTTCGTATTCAGATTCTTTTGCTTCACATAATGTCTGTGGGGTTCACCCATTCAATAAATATTTTTTATTTTTTTATCCTTTTTTTTTTATTCTTTATTTTTATTTTTTTAAGATTGTTTTTTTGGTGTGGACCATTTTTAAAGTCTTTATTGAACTTGTTACAATATTGCTTCTGTTTTATGTTTTGATTTCTTGGCCGTGAGGCATGTGGGATCTTAGCTCCGCAACCAGGGATCAAACCCACACCCCCTGCATTGGAAGGCAAAGTCTTAACCACTGGACCACCAGGGAAGTCCCACTAAATATTTTGTAAAGTAAAGAATTCTGGACTAGAGAGTGGCGGGAGCAGAGGGCTCAGGATGAGGACAGATTGGGAGGGTGGCTGGCATCCATCCATCTGCGGCAATCCCTGGAAGCCAGGAAAAGGAACTTTTACTCTGTTTTCATGGCTCCAAGTCAACGGTCTGCTTCGTCATTGCTGAGAGGGCCTGGAGCCTGGTTCTGACACCACACCCCACTCCCCAGTGCTTGGTGAGTCACTGCGGTGCCACTGAGTGGCCGGGCCTGGTGCCAAACTCTCCGTGAAGCTGCTGCATTCACACCTCCCCCGAAGAGCTGGCCCGTCCGTAAGTCCCATCCCACCCCCCTGGACAGACAGGAGGAAGGAGCTCAGAACTTGGCACAGGCCTTTGAAAGACTGTGTGAGCCTTGTAAGGCAGCGGGGCTGCGAAGGCCAGTGATATGAAAAGCTTGAGCAGAGCAGTCAGGGAGCCATGCACCAGGGCTGGGCACTGGGAGCTAGTCGGGGGCCTGGCAGTGTACTGCCCGGGCGGGGAATCAGGCCATCCTGCAGGGCTGCTAAGGAGGTTTGATCTGTGTGGGTGTTGTACGAGGACAAGAACACCGCAGACCAACCATCAAATGCAGCAGCGATAAAAGATCTGCTGACCAGGTCAGGCTGAGAACCCCAGCAACCCCAGGCTCTGGAGTTGGAATCCAGGTCAAGGATGAAGAAGAAGACAGTCTGGACTCAAGCTAAGTTTTGGAACATAGAAAGTCCAAGGCAGAATAGCAAGGAAGGCAAAAAGCTGGACAAGTGGTTGTCCAGCAGAGGAAAGAGTGCCTGGAGGCTGATACGGAGTGATCTTTTCCTCCCTAAGCATTATCTTCCTCCCCAATATCTTCCCTCAGATTCCAGAGAAGCATAAATTTAGGGGCCTTGAGAAAAGGGCGGGAGAACTTCTACATGCCTTATTGTAATCGATAGGATCAAAGATAGCCCCAAGTGTTGGAACCTAGGTGTATTAATTATCTGTTGCTGCAAAACAAATTACCCCCAAATCACCCCAAAGTGTGTGGCTTAAAAAACACAGTTATCATCTCATCGTTTCTGTGGGCCAGGAATCAGGGCACAGTTTAGCTGGGTTACACAGCTCAGGGGTTCTCACAGGCTGTAATCAAGGTGTCAGCTGGGGCTGTGGTCTCATCTGAAGTTTCCAAAGGAGAACAATGAAATCCCAGCTCACTCCTATGGTGGTTGGCAGGATTCAGCTCCTTGTGAGATGTTAGGATGAGGCTCTGCCTTCTTTACTGGCAGTTAGTCGGAGGTTGCCCAGAGTTTCTTGCCATGTGACCTTCTCCACTTTATCAGAGCAAATGTGTGAGGAGGGTCAGAAAGACAGCGTATATGAAAAAGAGGGAAGTCACAGTCTTTTATAACCTCCTCTCAAAAGTGACACCCCATCATCTCTGCTGTATTTTGTTCCTCAAAATCAAGTCACTGGTCCAGCCCATACACACAAAGTCATGAATACCAGGAGGTGGGTGTCACTGGCAGCCGTGTGGGAAGCTCCTAACTCCCTAGGGGACTGGAGGAGTGGAAACATCAGGGACCACAATACGGCAGCTGGGATGGAGGTCACATGGACCCAGATGATAGGCTGAGTTGTATTCCCAGTAGGTGTCCCAAAACCTCAGCCCACACCCATGTGAGTTGTGGGAGAGCTCATAGATTGGGAAGCACCCTGTTTTCACCACCTGTAGGACATGTATACTTCATTTCATTGCACAATGAACTGGTCTGTCATCTGGACAACCAGCTCTGTCCTTGAGAAGTCTAAGGGACCGCTCCTGGGCGTGTCCATTCTTCAGCAATTTCCTCCTGATTCCCAGAGAACTGATATGAGACTGACCTTGGCCATGATGTGGAACCACAGAGGCAAAAGAAGCCAGTTTTTTTTTTCTTTTTTTTGGAGACAGAATAAGGCCTGGAAATTGTTTTGCCTTCATTGCGGTTGTTACTTTTCTAGAAACGGTCTCTTCCTATTTTAGACAAGGATGTAAAGTCTGCCTGTTCTAGCTCACAAAGCTCTTGTGGGAGCCAAATGAGATAATGCTCATAAATGCATTTTGAAACTTTTTTTTAAAGGACAGATGTCAGATATTCAAACCACATATTGTTATGTTTGTCGCTGTTCTTTAAACACTTGTTTATCAGCGAAGCTGAAAGCTTTCAGGATAAGCCCTGGCTCCTTCCACTCCTTCTGCTTCTCCATGCCCAGAGGAGCCTCCTCTTGGTGACTGAGGTTCACAGTGTCACCTCCCTCCCAGATCCCTGCCTGAGGTCACCCCTGCTCTCCTCGGGCCGGGGGCACACACGGCCTTCGTGGCAGCCTCTCTGTGCCCCTTAGCTTTGCCAGGTCTTCCCTCTGCCACACTCTGGTCACCAAGCTGGCTGCTGTGTAAAGTACAGAGCTCTCAGCCTACACTGGGGCCTCTGATCGCCACCCCGTTGTCCTCACTGACCATCCTCACCCCACCAGCCCCAGGCCCTCTGCCCAGGCCCTTGCCCCCTGTCCGAGGCCTTGCCTCTGTGCTCCATGGCCCCTGCACGGAAACAGAGGGTCCAGTCTGTTCCCTGGTGCCGGGTACCCCCGAGGACCACTCTCTGTTGCCTTCCCTCTGCACTTTTGACATGGATCTCTTTCAGTCATCATGTTGCTCTGCAGAGTAGAAGATGGGGGTTACCGTATCTTCTGAAGCTCAGGCCTTCACAGGCAGTAAAGGGCAGAGCTAGTATCCAAACCCAGGCCCACCAGCTCCCTCCTCCCCGGGCGCCTGTAACCTCCCCCCATCAGGTCAGGAGACACCGTTCTTCAAGTCTTCAGATTCCCAACAGCAACTGGGGATTCTGCCCCAAGGTAAAAAACAGTGATCTGGGCAAACTCCTGACACACGTATATATTTCTGCCATAATTTATTAAATCCATATTTAATACATTTCATTGGATAAAAAGATTAACTTGTATTTTGTAAAAAAAAAAAGAAAAAAATTGATGAAAATGTTGTAGCCCTGGTAACAGTGTGTCTACATCAAATACAAAATTTCCCATTTCTGGTTCTTTCAAGTCAACTCTATGCCATTAAATATCTACATTAAATGAAGTACCACACTGCCTTAAGATTTATTCATTTGTAGGAAGAGACTGCAGGGTGTCACCCTTAAATCTATAAAAAGTACTAACTAAAAGTAACTGTTACCATGGCAACACACTGCCTTCATTGGGAGCCTCCAAAAGCAAAGCACTTTGGAAATGAGCATTTACAGGTGCTCCAGAGTCATTGAAACTCCATGGAATGGATTTTTAATCACTGTTAACACTTGCAGCTTCATTCTTAGGTTCAAAAGGAGATCTCAGAGCTTGCCCCATACGTACACTCTTTTAAAATTAAAGGAGCGTATTTCATTAGTATTGCCAATTTTAGATAGATAGATAGATAGATAGATAGATAGATATGTATGTTTGAGGAACTCACAAAATGGATTTTAAAATGCATGTAGATGGGTAGGGTCCATGAATGGCTAAGACACTTTGGCAAAAGAAGAGCCAGGGGTTGCAGGGCACAACCCCCATATGAAGTCACACCACAGAGTTGTAGCAAGAAGGCAGCGTGCTCCAGCAGAGGAAAAGCAAAGAGGTGGATGCAGCCCGGGACAGAGCCACGGACCAACAAGTCACACGCAGGCCTGGGACAGGCTCGGGAGAGCAGCAGCGCTCCAGACCAGTGGCGAGAAGACCCATGTGTTTGCAGCAGTGATGGGGAGACCTGTCTCAGTAAATGGATTCCTCCCTCCCACTGTGTAAAGGAGGCAAAGTCCTGTTGGATTCAATACCTTAATAGGTAAAGTATGGATGGACCTAGAGATTGCCATACTGAGTGAAGTCAGACAAAGACAAATTATCATATGATATCGCTTATATGTGGAATCAAAAAAAAAAAAAGGGTACAGGGCTTCCCTGGTGGCGCAGTGGTTGAGAATCTGCCTGCTAATGCAGGGGACACGGGTTCGAGCCCTGGACTGGGAGGATCCCACATGCCGCGGAGCAACTAGGCCCGTGAGCCACAACTACTGAGCCTGCGTGTCTGGAGCCTGTGCTCCACAACAAGAGAGGCCGCGATAGTGAGAGGCCCGCGCACCGCGATGAAGAGTGGCCTGCGCTTGCCACAACTAGAGAAAGCCCTAGCACAGAAACGAAGACCCAACACAGCAAAAATAAATTAATTAATTAATAAACTCCTACCCCCAACATCTTAAAAAAAGAAGGGTACAAATGAACTTATTTACAAAGCAGAAACAGAGTCACACATGTAGAAAACAAACTTATGATTAGCAGGGGGGAAGGGGAGGGAGGAATAAATTGGGAGTTTGGGATTGACATACACACACTACTGTGTATAAAATAGGTAACCAACGAGGACCTGCTGTACAGCACAGGAAACTCTACTCAGTACTCTGTAATGACTTATATAGGAAAAGAATCTAAAAAAGAATAGATATGTGTATATGTATAACTGATTCACTTTGCTGTACACCTGAAACTATCACAGCAGTGTAAATCAACTACACTCCAATACAAATTAAAAAAAAAATAGGAAAAGTAAAACCATATAACAGATGCAAAAAGGTCAAAGGAAATGTCTTGGCGACCTCAGGGAGGAGACTATTCAAACAAGACCCTCAATGCATCAACGACAGGGCAAAATAGGAGGGATAAGACCATCTAAAAACTCTACCTGTGGTTCAGTGAAGTCGTCTTAGTCAAAGTTAGCAGAAAACAATAATCTGGAAGAAGATTTGAAATGGATAAAATTGACAAGGGGTTCATAGATACAACCACTCTGTCTGAGAAGATTTGTCGCACTCACGGGAATGTTCCAGGTCTGTGCTGGCCACAAGCCACTGGCAGCTAATGAGCACTTGAAATGCAGCCAGTGTGACTGAGCAGCTGGATTTTAGTTAATTGTCATTCTAACAGGCGCATGGGACCAGTGGCTACCTCACTAGAGAGCACAGACCTGGAATATACAAGGAACTCCTACAAGTCGATAAGGAAAGTGAGAAAACTCAAAATATGAATAAGCAAAAAGAAAAACGTGGCCTCAACTTTTTACCTTCATTCTCCTCCATCTCCATTTCTTTGCTTATTTTATTTTTATTTTATAATTGTATGTATGTATTCATACGATGCACCCCAAATCCCTTTCCGGCAGTGAGATATCGCATACGGAGCTGACCATGGTCCTCTCCTGGGACCAGCTGGGGCTGGCCTCCTCGGGCCTCTGAGCTTCTACGAGATGGGCCGGCACCAGCCGTGGAGAAGCTGCACATTCTCCTACGATGTGCTCAGACCCAGGCTTTGTGGCAACTCATCTGTTCCAGTTCATTTGAAAGAAGAAACACATTTATCAGCTGCAAAGATTCTAAGACAGTAAACAAAGAGGTCAGTGATGTTTCCAGCTCCAAACAGTCTAAGTTTGGGTGCACACATCACATTCTTTTTGCTATTTACATAATGGAGAAGAAAGGTTAAAGTTGGGTAAAGCTTTTAGCCAATGAGAAAATGGAAGAAATTGTGATTTATTACTTAAGGTAACAGGAACAATATTTCACGTTTTTCTTGTCACTGCACCCTCAGAAAAAGTTCATCACAGTGGAGCTGCCCAGAGGAAGGGCACTTGTCACACAAAGGGCAGGAGCTCCCTAGGAAGGCAGGAGAGAGTATGGTCCTCCTGTGATGGTGCCACACGTGTCACTGAAGAGGAAACAGGCATCAAACAAGCATTGTTTGGCTCACAAAAGTTCTTTGACGAAGGAACCATTTGTTCCCTGAATTGGGCAACAAAAGCAGGTTGTTTACTCCTCCAGAAGTATGAAAGTGAAGGATGTGAAACTCTCCTTTTTGCAGGACAAAAATAGCCAACAAAAACAGCAACTTTGTGTGGTTCAGTCACGCAGCCCTCAATCAGAAAAGGCAGCCAAACCTCCCTGGGGGCCGACAGGAGAGGCTGCCCAGTCAAGGTTCCGGGGCCACAGGACAGACAAGTTTCAGGTCCCAGATGGTGTGAATGAAGAGGCAAGAACCAGAGCTGCAGCTGAGGATCTGCGGGAGAACTGGCAACGGAGAGAGAGCTGGGCTGCGCACAGAGCCCTCGGGCATCCGTACCACAATCAATTAATCAATCAATCAGTAGGAGCTGGGAAAGTCCCAAGGATCTATCCCAACAATAGATGCCACTGATCTTCAAAACCCCAAGCCAAGCACTGAGGTTTTAATGTATTTTTGTTCACTTGATAAATCCTTAGAGTAGGTGAAGGCAGTCATGGCAACAAGCCCCAGTATTTTCAACAGCTCCGTGGAAGATGATGCCTCTCCCTGGGGCGTGTTCCTGGTGTGTTCTTGGCTGGATCAGGCAGGCAGCACCCCGTAGCTGGTGGTCCAGGGTGCTTAGAGGCCAGCAGAAGCCTGCAGAAGGGAATGGCTTTGACATATCATCATGTGGGGGAAAGTGCAAGAGGATCCAGTTCTAAACTCTGGTTTGATTGTCTGTGAAATCTCCTGTTTTACATTTTATAATGAATAATAATAGTTCATGCTTCCTTTCATTAGAAATGCATCATAGAGAAATAACCCGTTCAGTCCTGAAACATCTTTAAGTGGTTTAATAACTGCGTATGGTAAAACATAATGTAAGCATTCAATGAGGCTGCCTTTGATGTTAAACTTGTTATGTAGCCATTTGACTGAATTTCCCAAACAAGCCCTTTAGGCTGCTTGTTAATTTTATCGTAATTGTGAGGATCAACCTTTTTGTTGCAGGAAGGGGAACCCAAGAGTGGGCGCTTGTCAAACACTCGGAAATGAATTGTCGGAGGAGACACACGTGCTGACAAAGCAGGAGGCTTTATTGGGAAGGGGCGCCTGGGCGGAGAGCAGCAGGTAAGGGAAGCCGGGAGTACCGCTCTCCACGTGGCTTGCAGTCTCAGGGTTTTATGGTGATGGGATTAGTTTCCGGGTTGTCTCTGGCCAATCCCTCTGACTCAGGGTCCTTCCTGGTGGCTCGCACATGGCTCAGCCAAGATGGATTCCGGTGAGGAGGATTCTGGACATATCTTCCTCTCCCTCCCTCCTTTCGGCCCCTCCCGAATTCTCCCAGTTTGTTTTCGGTGGCAGCACTGAGTTCTTTATCGGGACGTCCTATTGTGAGAAAACTCAGGCAAACGGTTATCATCATGCCTGGCCAAGGCAAGTGGTTACGGTCAACGGTTCCCTAACCCTTTCTTTGAGAAATTATGATGTAATTCAAAGCTTTGAGTCAGACAGAGCTGGGGTGAAGCGCAGTCTCCAGCAAGGCTCTTCACCTCCGTGCACCTGTTTCCTCATCGGTAGTGTGGCCTGCTTTGAAAATAAGTGAGTGAACCTCTCAACGTCTGTTCTCTGCTCCCGGCTTTGCCCTCCCTATCTTACGCTGCTACGGAAGATCGGGGTCTACGATGTTATGCCCACATGCAGGGGAGGAATTCAGCCTAGAGTTGGCATCACAAGCCCATTCTTGGGCCCAAATCATTTCTGATAGAATCATCTAGGAGAAGAGCAGGGAAGTGAGGCCAAGGGCAGGTATGCAATCCCCCGGGCCTTCCCTCAACCTGCAGCCCTCACCAAGGCCCCAGCCGACCACGCCAGGGCGCTCTGTTCTTGGATCCCCACTGTCCCCAGAACCCAGCTGCGGTGGTGACTGGAGAGTTCTTCATTTTCATGGCCTGAGTGCCAAGGCCCCGGCAACTGTGGAGAGGTGAGAAAGGGAGCGTTCTGCCCTTGCTAAGGGCTCTTCTGAAAGTTAAGAGGAGAATTACACTTTAAAATTATTTCAGAGCAGTATGGGGTTTTTTGTTTGTTTTATTTTTTTTTCAATTTTTTCTTTCTTCCTTCCTTTCTTTCTTTCTTTCTTTCTTTCCTTTTTTCCTCCCTTCCTTCCTTCCTCCCTCCCTACTTTCTTTCTTTCCTTCCTTCCTTCCCTTTCTTTCTTTCTTTCTTTCTTTCCTTCCTTCCTTCCTTCCTTCTTTCTTTCTTTCCTTCTTTCCCTCTTTCCTCCCTCCGTCCCTCCCTCCCTTCCTTCCTTCTTTCTTTCTTTCACTGCACCAGGTCTTAGTTGCAGCATGCAAAATCTTCTTTGCTGCGTGTGGGAACTTCACTGCAGCATGCGGATCTTTTTTTAAGTTGTGACAGGATATTTAGTTGCAGCATGCTGGCTCTTAGGTGCAGCTTGTGGGATCAAGTTCCCTGACCAGGGATCAAACCCAGGCCCCCTGCATTGGGAGCACAGAGTTTTACCTACTGGACCACCAGAGACGTCCCTGTTTTCAATTTTTCTATTGTGGTAAAAATATACATAACATAAAATTTACCATCTTATGTGGTACGTATATACAATGGAATACTACTCAGCCATAAAAAAGAATGAAATAATGCCATTTGCAGCAACATGGATGGACCTAGAGATTATCATACTAAGCGAAGTAGGTCAGACAGAGAAAGACAAATATCATATGATATCACTTATATGTGGAATCTAAAAAAAAATGATACAAATGAACATATTTACAAAACAGAAACAGACTCACAGACATAGAAAACAGACTTATGTTTGCCAAGGGGGAGGGGGTAGGGAGGGGATGGATTGGGAGGTTGGATTAGCAGGTGCAAACTATTATATGTAGAATAGGTAAACAACAAGGTCCTACTATATAGCACAGGGAACTATATTCAATATCCTGTGATAAGCCATAATGGAAAAGAATATGAAAAAGAATGTATATATATATATATATGTGTGTGTGTGTGTGTATGTGTGTGTGTGTATAACTGAATCACTTTGCTGTACAGCAGAAATTAACACATTGTAAATCAACTATACTTCAATAAAATAAAAATAAATAATAAATAAAGAGTACTCTGACAAAAAGAAAAAAATTACCATCTTAACCATTTTTGTACTGGAGTATAATTGGTTTACAACACTATATTAATTTCAGTGTACAACATACTGGTTCAATATTTTTATAGATTATACTCCATTTAAAGTTATCATAAAATATTGGCTATATTCTCTGTGCTATACAATATAGCCTTGTAGTTTATTTATACATAGTAGTTCGTAACTCTTAATCCCCTACCTCTACCTTGCCCCTCCCCTCTTTCTTCTCCCAACTGGTAACCACTAATTTGTTCTCTATATCTGTGAGTCTGTTTCTGTTTTGTTACATTCATTTATTTGTTTCATTTTTTAGATTCCACATATAAGTGATAGCATTCTCTTTCTCTGTCTGACTTATTTCACTAAGCATAATATACTCCAGGTCCATCCTAGTCTGCAAAGCTACAAATTTAATTCTTTTTTATGGCCAAGTAGTATCCCATTGTATATTGATATATATATATATATATATATATATATATATATGTAAATATATATGTATATATGTGTGTGTGTGTGTATGTGTGTGTATATATATATATGACACATCTTCTTTATCCATTCATCTGTTGATAGACACTTAGGTTGATTGGTTCCAAATCTTGGCTATTATAAATAGTGCTGCTATGAACATTAGGATGCATGCATCTTTTTGAATTAGTGTTTTCATTTTCTTCTGATATATTCCCAGGGTGGAATTGCTGGATCATATGGTAGTTCTCCTTTTAGTTTTTTGAGGGATCTCCATACTGTTTTCCATAGTGGCTGCAACAATTTACATTCCCACCAACAGTGTAGGGGTTTCTCCACATCCTCACCAACATTTGTTATTTGTGGCCTTTTTGATGATAGCCATTCTGGCAGATGTGAGGTGATATCTCATTGTGGTTTTGACTTGCTTTTCTCTGATGATTAGTGATGTTGGGTATCTTTACCTGTGCCTGTTAGCCATCTGTATGTCCTCTCTGGAAAAATGTCTCATCAGGTTTTCTGCCCATTTTTTAACTGGGTTCTTTTAATAAAGTTCTTTCAAAACTTTAATTTTGTTTTTTTTTTATATTGAGTTGTGTGAACTGTTTGTATATTTTGGATATTAACCCCTTATTGGTCATACCATTTGCAAATATTTTCTCTCATTCAGTAGGTTTTCTTTTCATTTTGTTTATGGTTTCCTTTGCTATGCAAAAGCTTTTATTTTACTCAGGTCCCATTGTTTATTTTTGCTTTTGTTTCCTTTGCCTTAGATGACAGATCCAAAACAAATATTGCTTTGATTTATGTCAAGGATTGCTCTGCCTATGCTTTATTCTAGTTTTATGGTTTCTGATGTTACATTTAGATCTTTGATCCATTTTGAGTTTATTTTTGTATATGGTGTGAGAAAATGTTCTAATTTCATTCTTTTAAATATAGCTGTTTCGTTTTCCCAGGACCACTTATTGAAGAGAATGTTTTTCATTAATTGTATGTTCTTGCCTCCTTCATCATAGATTAATTGATCATAAGTGTGTAGGTTTATTTCTGGGCTCTCTATTCTGTTCCATTAATCTATGTGTCTGTTTTTGTGCCAGTACCATATTGTTTTGATTCCTGTAGCTTTGTAGTATAGTCTGAAGTCAGGGACCATGATGTCTCCAAGCTTTGTTCTTTTTTCTCAAGATTGCTTTGGCAATTCAGGGTGTTTTGTGGTTCCATAAATTTTAGGATTATTTGTTCTAGTTCTGTGGAAAATGTCATGGGTATTTTGATAGGGATTGGTTTAAATCTGTAGATTGTTTTGTGTAGTATGGACATTTTAACAATATTAATTCTTCCAGTCCATGAACACAGAATATCTTTCCATTTCTTTGTATCATCTTCAGTTTCCTTCATCAATGTCTTATAGTTTTCAGAGTATAGGTCTTTCACCTCCTTGTCTAAATTTATTCTTAGGTATTTTATTCTCTGATGCAATTTTAAAAGAGATTGTTTTCTTGCTTTCTCTTTCTGATATTTCATTATTAGTTATAGAAAAGCAACAGATTTCTGTATATTAATCTTGTATCCTGCAACTTTACTGAATTCATAGATTGGTTCTAATAGTTTTTTTGGTGGAGACTTTCTATATATAGTCATGTCATCTGCAAATAGTGACAGTTGATACCAACTTTGATAAGAATTTTTTTCATGAATGGATGTTCAATTTTGTCAATGCTTTTTGTGCATCAATTGAGATAATCATGTGATTTTTATCCTTCCTTGTTAATGTTGTGTATCACACTGATTGATTTGCAGATATCAAACCATCCTTGCCTCTCTGATATAAATCCTACTTGATCATGGTGTATGATCCTTTTTATATTTCCATCTTAACCATTTCTAAAGTGTACAGTTCAGTGGTGTTAAATGCATTCATAATGTTGTGCAACCATCAACATCATCCATGTCCAGAACTCTTTTCATCTTGCAAAACTGAAACTCTGCATCCATTAAAGAATAACTCCCCATAACCTTCTTTCCCAGCTCCTGACAGCCACCATTCTACTTTCTGTCTCTGTGAATTTGACTGCTATAGGGACATTACATGAGTGAAGTAATACAGTATGTGTGTTTCTGTGACTGGCTTATTTTACTCAGCATAATGTTCTCCAGGTGCATCCATGTTGTTACTTGTGTCAGAAGTTCCTTCCTTTTTTTTTTTTTTGAAAGAATATATCTCTATTGTTGGCACACTATATATATATATTTTTAATTTTTATTTATTTAATTATTTATGGCTGTGTTGGGTCTTCGTTTCTGTGCAAGGGCTTTCTCTAGGTGTGGCAAGTGGGGGCCACTCTTCATCGCAGTGCGCAGGCCTCTCACTATTGCGGCCTCTCTTGTTGCGGAGCACAGGTTCTAGATGCGCAGACTCAGTAATTGTGGCTCACGGGCCCAGTTGCTCAGCGGCATGTGGGATCTTCCCAGACCAGGACTTGAACCTGTGTCCCCTGCATTGGCAGGCAGATTCTCAACCACTGTGCCACCAGGGAAGCCCCAGAATTTCCTTCCTTTTTAAGGCTGAATAATATTCCATTGTATGGAGAGAGCACAATGTACACAGCAGTGTTTTTCATGTGCTTACTCTTTCTTTGCCTGTGGGAAGAAAATTTCTTCTAAAAAGTCTTAAATTTTTTTGCTTAGTCTGTTTACAGTAATATTTTTAGGTAAATGATTTTCTTCAGCATGCAGTACAAAATAATGTCAAAGAAGTTGTTGATGCTTAGATTCAATAATCTACTCACAATGTAGTAACTTTCCCTTCTGGTCTGTTATCTGCTTGGAGATAAAAATAGATAGAGATTTCAACCTCAGAGCAAAGAGTTGCTTACTGTATTTATTTAGTGTGTTATAATTAAAACTGTTGAGAGAAAAAAAAACTGTTGAGAATTCTGCAGCTGCATTTTGCAGAGGCTGATAAAACCTTTTTTCAGTTTGGTTCAAGTAAATTCACACTTCTTTTTTTTTTTTTTTTTTGCGGTATGTGGGCCTCTCACTGTTGTGGCCTCTCCCGCTGCGGAGCACGGGCTCCCGACGCACAGGCCCAGCGGCTATGGCTCACGGGCCCAGCTGCTCCGTGGCATGTGGGATATTCCTGGACTGGGGCACGAACCCATGTCCCCTGCATCGGCAGGTGGACTCTCAACCACTGCGCCACCAGGGAAGTCCTCACACTTCTTGAATTCCGTTTTGTGCTTTAGGATCTAAAAACGAATCTAGGATTAAAAACAAAAGGCAACAACACCACTGTGGCCTGCCTGGGCTCATGCAGAAACAAAAGGGTATGTGCAACACATAGCATGTGTCCAAATGACACACTCACAGACTCAGTTGTAGCTCTGGGACTAAATTTGAATCCAACGATGTTATTGCTCACATGTATCTTTTTCCTAACTTTTGATTAACGTCAGCTCCCTGACACCATCATCAACTCTACTCTCATCTTTTGGATTAAATTCTCTTTAAATTAATTGAAGCCTTAATTAAAAAAGAAAGAAAGAAAACTTTCCAGAGGAAGGAGATGACTAAAGGTTATTCATTGCATTTGCCACCAGAGTTTTGGAGATGGCAGGAGCCTTAGAGATTGGGGGAATCTTTGCCATTTAGGGGTCCCTAGCATAGCACCCTAATGTTCATCTTGGGGAATCTTCCATCAGATGAGGGGCACCAGGTCGTTTTCTCCTGCCCTAGTGGAGCCTGGAGGCTACATGTTGGCTCCTGGGCCACTGAATCTTGAGGACTGAGCAGGGTCAAATGTTAGAGGTCATACTGTCATGGTGGCAGCAGCCTTAGTGACAGCAGTTGTATCCCAGTGGGGCTTTTCCTGCCCTTTCCTACTTGCTGACCATCTAGAGATTCCTGGTCCCGCCAGTCTGGAGGGCAGCCTGGGCCCTCATTACACGTTTGTGGGTACAAGTGCCTTGATCTGAGCAGCCTGGGGTTTGGAGGAATGTCAGGGAAAGTAACCTTGATGTAGAAGCAAACTTTGGTCAGATTCCAGTTCTGCCTCTTACAAGATGAGTGGCCTTGGACAAGCACTTTCCCCCACTGTGTTTTCCTTCCCTCACTTGTGCAGTGGGGCATAGGCCTTGCCTTGCACAGTTACTCTCAAACAAGACCTGAATGTGAGACTACATTTTAAACCATAACATACTATACATCAGAGAGATGATTTTACTGTTGTAAACCAAAAGCTTGGAAGCCACACCAGAGTTGGACTTGAAATGGCTTCACATTTACATGTATAGCTCCCATGTCACTGCTTTCTGACTCTAACCTAGTCGACTAGACCCTCTGTCCTATACCTGGAAGGACTTCAGTAGAACAGCCTTCAGGATTGGCTTAATCGAAGCACTCCAGTTCCTCCAAGGCCATGCCTGTAGTGTCACGTCATCTTCATTTCTCTACACAGGGATGAGCAAGGGAAGTGAGGAAGATTCCCTTCCATAGCTCTCTCAAAAGGAAATGACATGTACACACTACTATATTTAAAAGAGATAAGGACCTACAGTATAGCACAGGGAACTCTGCTCAATATTCTGTAATAACCTAAATGGGAAAAGAACCTGAAAAGTATATATATATGTATATATACATAGCTGAATCACTTTGCTGTACACCTGAAACTAGCACAACGTTGTTAATCAACTATGCTCCAATATAAAATAAAAAATTAAATAAAAGAATAAATAAAACAAATGGATTTTAACATTTTAAAAAAATCATAGCATTAAAAAAAAAAAAAGAAATGAACCTACTGGAAAACATAGGTAGAATAACACTGTTCGGCATAAATCACAGCAATATCTTTTTAAATCCCTCTCCTAGAGTAATTGAAATAAAAGCAAAAATAAACATATGGAACCTAATTAAGGTTAAAAGCTTTTGAACAGCAAAGGAAACCATAAACAAAATGAAAAGACAACCTACTGAATGGGAGAAAATATTTGCAAATAATGCTACCAACAAGGGATTAATTTCCAAAATATACAAACAGGTCACACAACTCAATAACAAAAAACAAAACAAAACAAAAACCCAAACAACCCAATCAAAAAAAGGGCAGCTATACATATACATATATCCCCATATCTCCTCCCTCTTGCGTCTCCCTCCCACCCTCCCTATCCCACCCCTCTAGGTGGTCACAGAGCACCGAGCTGATCTCCCTGTGCTATGTGGCTGCTTCCCACTAGCTATCTATTTTACATTTGGTAGTGTATATATGTCCATGCCACTCTCTCACTTCATCCCAGCTTACCCTTCCCCCTCCCCATGTCCTCAAGTCCATTCTCTATGTCTGCGTCTTTATTCCTGTCCTTACCCAAGGTTCTTCAGAACCATTTTTTTTGGGGGGGAAGATATGAGGATATATGTATATGTATAGCTGATTCACTTTGTTATAAAGCAGAAACTAACACACGATTGTAAAGCAGTTATACTCCAATAAAGATGTTAAAAAAAATAAAATGGGCAGAAGACCTAAATAGACATTTCTCCAAGGAAGACATACAGATGGCCAGCAGCAGACAAATATCATATGATATCACCGATATGTGGAATCTGAAATATGACACAGGGACTTCCCTGGTGGTCCAGTGGTTGAGAATCTGCCTTCCAGTGCAGGGGACACGGGTTCGATCCCTGGTCGGGGAACTAAGATCTCACATGCCATGGGGCAACTAAGCCTGCATGCCACAACTACAGAGCCCATGCTCTGGAGCCCACGTGTCACAACTAGAGAGAAGCTCACACGCTGCAAGGAAGAGCCCGCACACTGCAAGGAAAGATCCTGCATGCCGCAACTAAGACCCAATGCAGCCAAAAATAAGTAAGTAAATAAATAAATTTAAAAAATTTTTTAATTGAGAAAATGTCTGAAAGTTAATTCTGTAAAAAAATAAATACAAATTAAAAATTAAAAAAATATGACACAAATGAACTTATTTACAAAACAGAAACAGACTCACAGACATAGAGAATAGGCTTGTGGTTGCTGGGGTGGGGGAGGGATAAATTGGGAGTTGGGGATTAGCAGATACACACTACTGTATGTAAAATAAACAACAAAACCTACTGTATAGCACAGGGAACTATATTCAATATCCTGTGATAAACCATAATGGGAATGAAAAACACTGTCATAGACGACAAGAGGAATATTTGAGATCACCTAATAATCTGGCTTTCTCACAATTATAAGAGAGCTTAGTTGATGTGGTTGGAGCCCAAGCTGGTGAGGAACACAGTGGGTCTTTGGTAGAGTCGTTGCTGCTCCCATCACAATGGCAAAGTGCAAATGGGAAGCGTTTAATACCATTTGGGGTTGGGATCGAAATCATTTGTGCCACTGAGTGGGGAAAAGTCTAACTATAAGAGCTGTCACAAGACTGTCCAGGGTATTCTCTAAAGCACTGCATCTCAAAATTTAAAGTGCGTATGGAGTCAGTGGCAATCTTGCCTAAAATACAGTTTTTAATCCAGTAGCTTTTGCATTTCTAACAAGCTCTAATGAGCTGCTCCTGTGGGGACACACTTCATGCAGAAAGGCTCTAAACAACTAAGGGCCGACAGCGGGAGACTCGCACAATTCTGGCTGGATCTGGTCGTTCTACCAACTCACTGGAAGTTTAAAAATGTAGCTTTTGATCTAAAGAATTTATTACAAACATGAAATTCTAACTAAACAAAGTGCTCTGAAATCATTCATTCATACTCTTTAGGACAGAGCTAACGGATCTCGGTTGGAGGAGAGACCACCTCCAAGGGGGCATTCGGAAATGTGTAGGGGTCATCATGGTTGCCATGATAACATGGAAATTCTACTTGGTGCCTGAAGGCCCAGGACGCTAACCGTCTGATAATGTGTGCGATAGTTCTGAACAAAGAATTGTCCCACCCCAAATGCCAAGAGAGCCCCTCGAAGATACCTGACAAACCCCAGTGGAGACAGATGCTGTGCCCATGCCTGAGACCTCAGCCAATCAGTTCTTTGAACGTCTTTTTTAATTTATGGTTTGGAACAGTTGGCCTTTCCCATGTGTATTAGCTTATCTTTTTAGAATTTTGGCTGCTTTTGGAATTTTCCAGTGAGAAGAGAGGCCCGCATGTGGTACCATAATTTGATAAAGTCGTGGCTCAACAGAGGATGAGCTCAACAGGAAAGACTTCAGGAAGTCCTACAGAGTCTGGATCATTGATATTCTGGAAGAAAAATCAGAAAAGGGAATGTCCAGGGTCCCCCTTGAGATGGCATTTTCCAGTGCTACTGTTGGGGGCACCTTGCTCCAAAAATGGCGCTATGACCAGTGTGCCCGACTCCAAACACAAACAACTCCACGGCTTAGGGTCTATCAAACCCCCAGCACATTCTTGAGAATTCCCTGGTGGTGCAGTGGTTGGGACTCTGCACTTCCACTGCAGGGGGCCCGGGTTTGATCCCTGGTTGGGAAACTAAGATCCCACAAGTTGCATGGTGCGGCCAGAAAAACAAAAACAAAAACAAAAAAAAACCCCAGCACATTCTTCTTCCACAAAAGGAAGAATCCCACAGTCCTCAATTTGCTGGCCATCGCAAGCTTTCCTAACGTCAAACAGATTCTGACCTCTGATCCCAACAGATAATGTCAAACTTTAAAATGAGCATATTAGAAATTCTTCTGGTGTCTGAGCTGAGATAAAAATAGATGTAGATAAGAGAAATAAAATGGGGAAAAAGGGAGTGACAGGGCAGGGTTAGAGAAGGATGATGCAGTGAGACATTTTTGAAGGTAAGGAAAACCCAAATCAACACAGTGTGGTAGAAAAGAGGCCTTCACAGCCGTTGTTTCAGAGACTAGTAAAAAAAAAAAAAAGGTGAAATACTGGATACAGAGATAAGTATATTCAATACAATAAAGGGAAAATAATGTGTAGCTTTTCAAACTTCATTATTAAGTTCAAGGGTTGGGAAACTTCGGAAAGTGTTTGGGAGGGTCAGTGTGATTCAGTGTTGATCCTGGCGTGGTCTGAGGGAAGATAGGAAGATGGGAAACATCTTCAGCTCCCCAGGGGAGCAATTTCACTGTGCTGAGACCCCCAAGACCCCCTCACCGCATTGCGATGCCCTGAAGGAGACAGTCTGTCACCCACTGCTATGCTCTGACAACTCTAAGATGGGTAAACACTTAATCTGACAAAAATTAGTTACAGAAGTAAAATCATGTGTGTGTAACACCCATAATCATGTGTTTGAAGATGCTGATTCTCGAGCGGCTGACCAGCTCCCAGACACAGGGTTCCTGGAATGCTGGAAGCGGGCAGTGGTTCAGGGCCTTGAGCACAGCAGGGCTTTCTTCCTCTGGAGGAGAACTGGCTGATGCTGACTTGGCTTCAAGGACCAGGAGCTTCCTGTGTTGGTAAATCCTCTCTTAAAATGGTGTATGGGGAACTCTGCTCAATATTCTGTAATAACCTAAATGGGAAAAGAACTTGAAAAAGAATAGATACATGTGTATATATATATATATATATATATATATATATATATATGTGAATCACTTTGCTGTACACCTGAAGTTACAACATTGTAAATCAACTACAGTCCAGTATAAAATGAAAAAATTTTCAAAAAAGAACAAGAAGGAGTTAAGGACTTGGTTGTGGTGATGTTTTCACAGATGCATACCTATCTCCAAACTCATCAGTTTGCATATATTAAATATAGAGCTTTTTGTAAATCAGTCATACATCAGTAAAGTGGTTTTAAAAAGAAGAAAAAACATGGTGTGTGGACGTTCTTCTGAAAAGGTGCCGCAAGCCCCGGTATAAAAGACTGAGCAAGGATGTCCAGGACTCCTCCTGCCGGAAGGCAGCTGTGAGCCCCTCACACTCACTCCCTTAAGCTCCGTTCCTGAGTTACAGCAAGTGTGAGTGCATGTGCACTCACATGTGCTTCCTTCAACCTATTACCTACCTGCAGCGGCACTTGCCACAGCTGGAATGTGCAGAGAAAATGTTTCTCATTGTGTTTACACAAATTTCCTGCCTTCCTCAAGTACCTGTTTGCAGGGAAGCAGAGCAAACAAACCAACAGAACCCAACTAAGTGGCCCATGAGGTTTAAGGTTTAGAGGCAAATGATTCTTTAATCGGTTGCTTGGTCACTGGCCAGCCTCCCCTGTTTCCATCTGTTCGAGTGTCCTCTTGCGGGATGGTCCTCCTCCGGGTCCTGGTGATACTCCTGGCTGTGTGGGCACCGGGCTCCCTGCTGGCTTCCGAGCTGAGGGCTGCGGCTGCTCATTCCTGGGGGGGACCTGCAGGTTCCCACCTGGGTGGCATGGCCCCCGATGGACCCAGCTTCTCTTCCATCTCACTGGCTGAGCCCCTCCAAGAGCTTGCATCGTCTTCCCTGCAGCTCCTTCGGGGCCCCTGCAGCCTGGCCTCGCCCCACCACCAGGACTCAGGGTGGCCCGGTGGCTCTCAGCTCAGGGCCTTGCTGGTGGGGATTGGAAAACTCTCTCGCTGAGCTCTGGGCTCTGTGCTCTTCAGGAGGCTGGGCCCGCTCATGTCTGCTCAGGGGACCCCACCCAGCAGCCTCTTGCGGAGCCCGTGCGTTCTACACCCCTTCCTGCTGGCGCTTCGTGAGGACCACTCGGCACCGACATCAGACTGACCTGTAGCTGGACCCTTCTTGCTCTCTCCTACCCCCATCTCTCAGAGGGGAGGAGCTGGGCTTCCCTTTACATCTCTTCTGCGAGAGTTTCCTTGTACCAGGTTGAAGAAAGCCCTGAGGCCCAGCAGAGATAGATAAAAGGACCCTCTTCTCTTTTCACTTTAGGAGATGGTTTAAGCTCCAAGTCAGGTCTAGGCCTGTTTGAATGGCCATTCAGTGAATCGACCAAATGCACAAAGCCTGGATTTCAAGCCTAGCATCATGCGAAAGAGGGCGCATATACGCTCTCTACCCCGGGCAGTAAGCCTCTTGACTCTACATCAAGATGAGATGACAGAGGTTGAAATGAAATATGGCTTAAGGACAAAATGCACTGGTTTTGTATTTGTAAAATACTGCTTTCATTACAACTGTTTGATAGGGTCTTTCAGGGGAAAACAAGACCAAGCAACAAAGAAATATGTAATTCAGTAGCTTTAATGGGTAAAGAGAACCATTATTAACACAAGGCTTTCTGCATCATAAATTAGACATGAATCATATTTTGCATATGACCTGTGTGTTTGACCATGCCTGTACAGCTAGAATACTAGTTGTTACTGGCCCATGCATTTGCATTTTCCAGTTATTCCCGTGTCCTCTTCTCAACCTCCCACAACGAATTTACGTTAACCTTCAAAAAAAGAAAATGAGTACTTGAATGTCATGCCAAGTGACTTGCATTCTAGGATGTATTGTAACTTCCAGAGCACTGAGTCAGCAATCTAACAGTTTAGCCTGCAACCTCCTGACAGCTGTTTCTTTCTTTCAGTGTAATTTCAGAGAAAAGTATCCAGAAGAGATTTGCTGCCCTAGATCTATCAGGAAACATATTTAAGATATTCTGTAGTTTCATAACACAAAAATCTAACACTAAATTTTTATAATTTTATAATTATATCATAAAAGGGTTACAACTTCAGTAATAGTTTAGCTGAACTCAGGCAAAAAGGTGTTAAAAGCACACAACAGATACCTTGTTTCGTACCAGATTCAAAGAGTTGATGCGTGGGAACAGCAGAAGGTGAGAAATATTTCAAATACTATTTTAAGGCAATCGGGGAATAAAAGAATTAGAAAGAACCTTTCAGTATTGTCTGATTCAGACCCCCGCTTCAGCACCTATAAAGGAGCTTCCTTACTGATTTCTGGCAGGCGAGTAGAGCTGCTCAAAACTCAGAAAGCCTTGGAATCACAGTCAGTGACTGCAAGAAGAGCCAGGTCAAAAGGTCTGATTCCATCAGGCTCAGCCTGAAGTCCAGGACTTGGGCAACAGGCCAAATTGGGACTGAAAGGCAAAACCAATCCCCAGAGAGGAAGAGTGGTCCAGATCAGCTTCCAGAAGCCGGTGGCTCCAGCAGGCAGGAGAGCGTGGACGGCAGTTTGCATTCACGTGGTAACTCTGACGGGTCTCCTGACACCAACTCTAATCCCCTCAGTAGTAATTGCTTCAGATGTAAAGCAACTACTAAGAAGATCACTAAAACCAAAAATAGTCCAAAAGTCGACAAAAGAATGAAAATGATACACAAGGAAATATCTACCTACTACAAAAAAGGCAGTAGAGGAGGAATAGAGGAACAAAACATAGAGTTGTATAGAAAACAAATGTCCAGATGGCAGAGATAGTTCCAACTAGATAAATAAAAACATTAAATGTGAATGGATTAAACACTCCAATCAAAAGTCAGAGATTGTCAGGCTGGATTTTAAAAAAAAAACAAACAACTATGATCCACTTTAGATTCAAAGAGGTTGAAAGTAAAAGGTTGGGAAAGATATATTGTGCAAACAGCAACTGTAAGAGGGCCAGAGTGGCATATTAATACAAGACAAAATATACTGGAAGAAAAAAAGTTATTAAATGGGGAGGGACTTAACATTTTAAAAAAACTAATGTCCATAGTTTACATTAGCATTCACTCTCTTTAAATATTTCATTCCACTATCTTCTTGCTTACATGGTTTCAGAGATGAAGTTAGATGTAATTCTCATCTTTGCTCCTCTATAGTTAAAAGTGTTTTTCCTCCTTGTCTCTGGTAATTTTCTTTCTTCTGAAGTATACTTTGTCTTATATAAATAAAGCCACTCTAGGAAAAGATGACTCCAATGGCGTTCAAACTGTTCTAAAGCACAGAGGAGGAAGGGAGCCTTCCTAATTTATTTCCTAAGTTACGGTATTATGGCTTCTAAAAGCTGAGGCAGGTGGCTCTCACACAGATATGCACACTCACAAAGCATCCCTATTTTAAAGTCTTACTTATGAACTTAGTTACAAGTCTCCAACATATACTTAAAGAAAATGTATCTCAAGAAACACACAGTATTACTAAGCAAGGCTTAATTTAAGAATGAAAAAATCCTTTGATTTAGGAACTCCATTCATTAATAAGAATGAAAGCCTTACGATTACCTTAATTCTACGAAGCCATTTGAAAAATTTGCATTATTTGAAAAGACTTTCAAATACTGTAGCAGAAAGACTAATTTATTTTTAAATACATAGTACCAAGGTATGTTTAATGATGGAATAGTCTCTCTGTTTTCAAAAATATTTTGATTGGAAGGCAAAGCCCTGAGGGAGTGGCTTGCCCTGGAATGCCCAACAAGAAAATAGTAACACTATTTGGCACAAAAACTAAGCAGAAGTTCAGGGAAGGGTGAAAAAAGATGGGAGGGAAGCAGAATATAGTATATATGTTTGAGCAAACTGGGTAGAAGCCTGAGACTCCTGGAGGAATATGCCAGTTAGAAATTCCCAACTGTGTGAGTTGACCAAAGAACTTTACTATTCAATTGATGTGGCAGCAGGGAAGCTCCACCTCCCACCCCGACCCTATAGAGAGATCTGCATGTGAGGGGCTTTCTACCAAAGAAAAAGGGTAGGTTGAGTTTCTCATCTGGCTGAGGGAACAGAGAGCAGAATACGGTGAGGATTGAGGGAAACAAAGGAGCTCAATGATTCAGCCAGAGCAGAGAATCAGACTAAACTGTGGGGCCCACAGAAATCTTGGAAAGGGGTTTGGGCTTCCCTCCAGGTGTGCAATGGGGATTTGGGTCAAATTTTTTGTAAATCTCAAAATACAGAGTGACCTCAACTGAAATCTGCATTATGTTAAGAATATACATGATCTATCTGTGATTCTTACTGTGTCAAAATACGCATTCATATGCAAATTTAGTGTACTAATCTCAGATGGATTAAAGATGAGAGTTCTACAATGAGAATCTATAAGAAGGAAACAGGGGTAAATATTTTAAATAATACTTTATAGGTAAGAAGTTTCCAAGGATGACATCAGACTCAAGAAGCCAAGTAGGAAAAGATTGATAAATCCAAGGACATAAAAATTAAGCTCCTTTGCACAGAAAAAGAAAAGTACAATAAAAGCTACAAAAGATAAATTTGGGCAAAATATTGGCCCAAGTGGCCAATGATGATCAATGGTTACATGTTCCTAATAAACAAAGAAGTGTTTTAAATCTGAAAAGAAAAGAATAAACATCCCAATAGAAAAAGAGGCAAGCATCTCACAGAAAAACAAAGTGCAAATATAAACACATGAAAAGATGCATAATTTCATTCTAAGGCAGGAGATGAAAAATAGAAATAATAATGGTGGATGACAGGTTTTTAAAAATGCATTATACCCGCTGTTGGTGAGGATGAGGGGAAACAGTCACTCCTATGGATAATTCATTGGACAATATGTCAGAATAATCTTCCTGGAGGACAATTTTCCTTCTCACAAGAGTACACAGAGGTGTAGGTTAGTTTGAGTGTGCCAAAGCAGGAGAGCAGTGAGTTAGGCACTCAGGCTCTGGAATCAGCCTGCCAGGGATCAGATGTCACCTCAGCAACTTTCTAGCTGTGTGACTGTGACAAGTTACCTTACCCACCTGAGCCTCATCTGTGAGGCGGAGATGATGTAGTCAGCTCATGGAACTGTTGTGAAGGTTAGGTATATTTATACAGACTAGAAGAATGCTTAGCACGTAGGTAGCAATCATTGCAACATTAGTATAAAGAAAACCTCCAACTGCTTCTCAGCAGCGAGCTGTTGAAGGAAAACACGGTACAGAAGCTCAGTGGGCACCATGTTCCATTCACGGGATGGAGCCAACCTCTTTGACTAGGAGACTAGTGTCTCCACTCCGTTAAATCCTGGATACCACAACTTTCCACATCGCTTCATTTATTGTGGCAGCATTCTAGTAAGAATTCTTATCTGGGAGTAAGACAAATGGCAATTACAAAGACAGGTATTTTCTTACACCGTGGCCATTGAGAGTTGGCTCTTTTCTTGTGCTTTCTGCCTTGGAGCTGGGTTTCTCAACAGTGGCACCATTGACATTTTGGGGGCCATCATTTTTTGTTGGGGGGCTGTGCTGTTCATTTTAGCATGTTTAGCAATATCCTTGTCTTCTCCCCACTCTATACCTGTGGCACCCCCAAGATCTGACAACCAAAAAGGCCCCCAGATATTGTCAAAGGTCCCTTTGTGAGGGCTGTGAAACCACCCTTGGTTGAGGATCAGTGCTTCAGAGGCTGGCAGTGGAAGAAGGGGCCTGTCACCTCTCTGCCTAGTCACGAAAACAATCCTCCCATCAGAAGAACTTAGGGAAATTAACGTTCGGTGAGTGTGTGTGTGTGTGTGTGTGTGTGTGTGTGTGTGTGTGGTGTGTGTGTGTGTGTGATATTATTTGACACAAACAATACATGCCCAGTTATCCATTGGGCCCTTGGGTGAATAAGTAAGCATAGTGTCCATTTAATCTGGAGCAAAGTCCTTGAAAGGGTCTAGATTTGGAGTCCCCAAGTCCCACTTGCTTCTGAAAGTCCATTTTTATTTTTAACAGGTTTTTTTTGGGGGGACCATGCCACACAGCATGTGGGATCTTCCCCGACCAGGGATCGAACCCATGCCCCCTGCATTGGGAGTGCAGAGTCTTAACCACTGGACCACCAGGGAAGTCTGAAAGTCCATTTTTATTTTTATTTCATTAATTTTTCTTTGAATCAGCAATATATTCACGTGGTTCAAAATTTTAAAGGTATAAATGAGTGTAGAGTGAAAATTTTACTTCTTGTAAACTTGTCTCCAGACACCTGGTTATTTCCCATGAGGCAGCCACATGAACGGTTTCTTATTTACACTTCCAAATATATTTTATGCATACATGAATATATTTCTCTCTCTCTTTCCCCCATCTCTTTTTTGTTTTCTTTTGCCTATTCATGTTTTTGTTTTGGTTTGTTTTGTTTTTACATCTTTATTGGAGTATAATTGCTTTACAATGGTGTGTTAGTTTCTGCTTTATAACAAAATGAATCAGTTATACATATACATATGTTCCCATATCTCCTCCCTCTTGCGTCTCCCCCCCTCCCACCCTCCCTATCCCACCCATCTAGGTGGTCACAAAGCACCGAGCTGATCTCCCTGTGCTATGCGGCTGCTTCCCACTAGCTATATACCTTACGTCTGGTAGTGTATATATGTCCATGTCACTCTCTCACTTTGTCACATCTTACCCTTCCCCCTCCCCATATCCTCAAGTCCATTCTCTAGTAGGTCTGTGTCTTTATTCCCATCTTACCCCTATGTTCTTCATGACATTTTTTTTTCTTAGATTCCATATATACGTGTTAGCATACGGTATTTGTCTTTCTCTTTCTGACTTACTTCACTGTGTATGACAGACTCTAGGTCCATCCACCTCACTACAAATAACTCAATTTTGTTTCTTTTTATGGCTGAGTAATATTCCATTGTATATATGTGCCACATCTTTATCCATTCATCCGATGATGGACACTTAGGTTGCTTCCATGTCCTGACTATTGTAAATAGAGCTGTAGTGAACATTGTGGTACATGACTCTTTTTGAATTATAGTTTTCTCAGGGTATATGCCCAGTAGTGGGATTGCTGGGTTGTATGGTAGTTCTATTTGTAGTTTTTTAAGGAACCTCCGTACTGTTCTCCATAGTGGCTGTACTAATTCACCTTCCCACCAGCAGTGCAAGAGTGTTCCCTTTTCTCCACACTCTCTCCAGCATTTATTGTTTCTAGATTTTTTGATGATGGCCATTCTGACCAGTGTGAGATGATATCTCATTGTAGTTTTGATTTGCATTTCTCTAATGATTAATGATGTTGAGCATTCTTTCATGTGTTTGTTGGCAGTCTGTATATCTTCTTTGGAGAAATGTCTATTTAGGTCTTCTGCCCATTTTTGGATTGGGTTGTTTGTTTTTTTGTTATTGAGCTGCATGAGCTGCTTGTAAATTTTGGAGATTAATCCTTTGTCAGTAGCTTCATTTGCAAATATTTTCTCCCATTCTGAGGGTTGTCTTTTGGTCTTGTTTATGGTTTCCTTTGCTGTGCAAAAGCTTTGAAGTTTCATTAGGTCCCATTTGTTTATTTTTGTTTTTATTTCCATTTCTCTAGGAGCCCCCACATCTTTTTTTAACAAAAACTGGCAACATGCTGGACATGCTGTTCTACACCTTCCTCCTTCTGCACCTTCTGTGCATACACAGCACCCATTCACTGCTTCCTCCTTCCTAACAGAGCTCTGATTTTGTGCAGTTCTCTTCCCCCAACCCCTACCATGGGACCCCCCCCACCCCCACCCCATGTACCTTAGTGGAAGTAGATTCCACCTCCAGACCTGGGAGGTGGTTGGTCAGAGGGTGACCCATACTCATTGCCCTAAGTCAGTTCAGAAATGGGCATGAGACCCAATTCAGGTCAACGAGAAAGCTGAGAAGTTTGCCAGGCCCTCCAGGAAAGATCTTCATTTTCTTTTTTTTTCTTTTCTCTGTCAGTCTGACTTACTTCACTTAGTATGGTAATCTCTAGGTCCATCCATGTTGCTGTAAATGGCATTATTTCATTCTTTTTTATGGCTGAGTAGTATTCCATTTTATATATGTACCACATCTTCTTTATCCATTCCTCTGCTGATAGACATTTAGGTTGCTTCCATGTCTTGGCTACTGTAAATAGTGCTCCTATGAACACTGGGGTGCATCTGTTTTTTTGAACCATGCTTTTCTCTGGGTATCCAGGAGTGGGATTGCTGGGTCATGTGGTAGTTCTATTTTTAGTTTCTTAAGGAACCTCCATACTGTTCTCCATAGTGGCTGTATCAATTTACATTCCCACCAACAGTGCAGGAGGGTTCCATTTTCTCCACACCCTCTCCAACATTTATTGTTTGTAGACTTTTTGAGGATGGCCATTCTGACCAGTGTGATGTGATACCTCATTGTAGTTTTGATTTGCATTTTTGTAATAATTAGCAATGTTGAGCATTTTTTCATGTGCCTGTTGGCCACCTGTATGTATGACACTTTAATATAGTCCATGGCCAGACCTGGAGTCGTGGTGAGCCAGCTTATATTTTAGGATGAATTCTGGATAAAGTCATTTTCTCAGGAGCTACACTGCCTGGTGTTGTCCACCTTTCCCATTTGTTGTTGTTGTTATTTTATTTCTAGCCAGGAATTTTTGCAAGTGTAGAGAAGACACTACTATAACATACACCCACGCCTGTTTTCTGTTATCTGCAGCAATAAAAATCCAAAAGGCCCCAAGACCACAAGCATCCAAAGGAGAAAAATGAATGGGGGATTGTCCTCTGGGCGGCCAGCAGGGCTCTAGCATAAAAGGCCACTTGTACCAGCCGTGTTCACAATCAGCTGACTCCGCTGTACACTCTGAGCAACAGTAGCTCTTGAACCTGCCTGCTCCTGTCTGCAACAGGCTCAGCAGGGAACTCAGACCAATTAAATGTCCAGAGACACCCTGGGTACCAGTCTGCCTGGGACCAAGTGCACTTCACTTCTTTGCTGATTATACCGACTGACCTCAGACTTGTCCAGAAGTTTGTAAATATTTAGCAGGTTGCTAACAAAGACAATGATGGGCAATCCCAGCAAATTCAACCCAGGTTTATTCTTCTTTCCTTCAAATCTCAGATTTTAGCTTCCTAGAAATCTACTTTGCCTATTTAGATGAATTATTGGGCTTTTTTTGGAAAGACCATTTTTTTATTATGGTAAAATCCATATAGCAAAATTTACTATTTTAGTCATTTTAAAGTATACGATTTAGAGACATTTAGTCCATTCACATTGTTGTACAACCATCGCCACTAACTAGTTTCAGAATCAATTTTGAAAAAGATTTCTGCAATTCCAACAATCTTCTACCCTCTATTATATATTTAGGAAAATTAATTTTTTCTCACTTTTTTGTGTTCAACTAGAACACATTTGAGTTACCTAATTTTGAAGATCTTCTCATGCCATTGATGCACTAAATATGAAAGGTGAATGTAGGGAAATATCTGAAAATATCTTCAAACAAAATGTATGTAAATGACTATTTTTCATTTCATTGATAGTCCACATTATTTCTTTATTATTACATATACACATTATTTTTCCTATATATAGCCTTTTCACTAAGCCTGAAAAAAACTAAGCAAGTATGATACAGACAGAAGAGGAAAGTCATTAATTATATATGTGTTATTCTTCATAAATTCAAAGCAACTGTCCCGCTTATTTTAATGTTTTAAAAGACATCATACAACAATGAATATTTTTTAAAGTCCTTAACTGTGTGGTGAGATAAATACTTTGCTCCTTTCATATATCCTCAAATGTATTTCTATTTATAAAACAAACACACATACACACATACATTTTTAAAGCTTTCTGACTTTATTAGGAGGCTAGTACTTGGAGGCAAAAGACCAAAATATTAGCACCAAAAAATTGTTGTCAAGAAAATGTAGGGTTGTTGTCTTAATACTATAGGACGTGATTAAGGCTTTTTGTGACCCCTGGTTGGGGGTTGATAAGGCTGTGATTAAGTTCTCTGTCTTTTTATTGGTCATAGCTTTTCATTATTCTTATCTTTTTACAGCCACCTTCCCTGACTACTGAAAGCTTCACCCTAATTTTGGGTCTGAGGCATCTTACATAAGCACCACCCATGGGGAGAAATGATTCTTCAACCAGTCATACAGGCTCCTATTTTTCATTTGGCACAAAAAGCATCAAGCAGAGTTTGTCTTATCTGGGTAATTTTTTTTTTCATCAGTTGTAACAGAACAGTAAACTTTACCTTCAGCTTTTCTCAGAATTTGTGTATTAATGGTCCCCACTTGTATCACCCACTGAATACTAATTATAGAAATGGTTCAGTTAGATAATTATTTTGGTTAAGAGTGAATAACTTATGAAAAAGTTGGGGGCTTCCCTGGTGGCGCAGTGGTTGGGAGTCCGCCTGCCGATGCAGGGGACGCGGGTTCGTGCCCCGGTCCGGGAGGATCCTACGTGCTGCGGAGCGGCTGGGCCCATGAGCCATGGCCGCTGGGCCTGTGCGTCCGGAGCCTGTGCTCTGCAACGGGAGAGGCCGTGGCGCTGAGAGGCCCGCGTACCGCAAGAAAAAAAAATAAAAAGTGGGGACAAGATAAATTTCAAGCACTGTATTTCCACAAGATCAAACCGAAGTTTAAGCCAGGCCAGTGTGTCAGACACTTAACAATAAACAGCCCATTTGTTTGCATTGTCAGATATTTTAAAGCTTTCAATAATCTGTTACTTTCCTCTGTTCTTAAATACACTAACTGGGCAAAATTCATTCTATGAGTTATATATTATACAGGCAAACACATGTTTGGGAAATCATGACTTGAGACAGACAAGTAAAGAAGTTGGGAGATGTCGAGCCTTGAATTGAGAATACCTAAATCTGAATGAAAGCCGTATTTGGTAGGAGTTTGGGATTAACATATACACACTACTATATATAAAACAGATAATCAACAAGGACCTATTGTATAGCACAGGAAACTCTACTCAATACTCTGTAATAACCTAGATGGGAAAATAATCTGGAAAAGAATAAATACATGTATATATAAGTGAATCACTTTGCTGTATACCGGAAACTAACAACATTGTAAATCAACTATACCGCCCCAATGTAAAATAAAAATTAAATTTAAAAAAAGAACAATTACAAAAAAGAAAGAAAGAAAGAAAAGAAAGCCATATTTGGAAGGGAGTTGGCTCCAGACGGCAGATCTCTGAGCCTGGGAGGACTCACAGAAAGGCAGTGTTGGCCTCACAAATGAAAGACTGCTCTAGATTTTAGAGTTGCTCAACAATGGGACAGGTCGCCCTCTGAGGTGGCTTGTCTCTCAAAATGTCCAAGAAAATACAGATAGGGATGTTGTAAAAGCAGTCTTTTATTTTTAAAGGCATTTTTTAAAAATATGTATTTATTTATTAATATTTGGCTGTGCCAGGTCTTAGTTGCAGGCAGACAGCATCTTCGTTGCGGCATTCAGGATCTTTAGTTGTAGCACGTGGGATCTAGTTCCTGACCAGGGATTGAACCCGGGCCCCTGCTTTGGGAGCATGGAGTCTTAGCCACTGGACCACCAGGGAAGTCCCGTAAAAGCAGTCTTGCGTCGATTAGTTTTGTCTTAACCTCCTTCTGCCTACCTTGGCTTAATTAGCCAGTTTGCTAAGGAGGTAGTTTGAACATCAGGTTTATTGCTGGATACAGAATAGAAATGGCCTCAGAGAGCATTTGGGTTTGTGATCTTTTTCCTTCTATCTGTGGGATAGGTTGTTTCTAAAGATGGTCACAGCAATCTGTCCCATCCTGTATGCCCTTCTGCAATGGGACTTTACCAACAAAGAAATGAAATTTCTTCCTTTGAATCTGAACTGGACCAGTGGGATGCAGTGCAAGTTACACTGTATGACTTCTCAGCCTAGGCCTTTAGAGGCCTTGCAGATTCTGTTTCTGCCTCTTGGAAGCCAAGTGCCAGGTACAGAAATCTAGACGACCCTCTTGGAGAGGCCACATAGACAGAAAGAGGGCCTGGATAATAAGAGGCCCCACAGAGGAGAACCAAGGAACCCAAGCTGACAGCCAGCACCAGCAGGCAGAAGCTGGGATCTTCCGGCCTCATCTGCCCCAGCTGTCCCCACCAGAGCCGAGGAGAACTGCTCCCACCAACCCTTGCCCAAGTTCCTAGCCCACAGAATTGTGAGCAATAAAAGTGACATTGATTTAAGCTACTAAATGCTGGGCTGGTTTATTACGCAGAAACAGATAACTGAAACAGAAATTGGTATCTGGGAGGAAAGTGCTGCCATTATAAAAACTGAAGATATCTGTAATAGGGGCAGGGCAGGTGCACAGCCTTTACTGCGAGACTGTTACCGCCAGACCCTAAGTGCGAGACCTGCAGCCCGGCTGTTAGAGGTCCTGCTCCGCCAGTGGTCAGCGTGGCCATGTCCCTTGTGGCAGAGAGTGAGGTGAGAGGCAGACCATGGCCTTCTCCCCAGGGCCCTCCAGGCCCTCCGACCTCGGGCTGGTGGGTGAGCTGGGGGCCCGGGGACAGGCTGGGGGCTTGTGTCCTTCAGAGCTCCAGAGCCCTTGCCAGGGCCACCCAATGGCTGGGCCCAGCCAGGCCTTGAAGCAGCGGCGAACCTCTCTCCCATCCCTTCCTCCGAGACCTAATGGAGGTGACGGTCTCCATGGGTCGCATTCCATGGAGGCCTCGGCAACTGGAACATATGGACACGGCCATTAAGGTAACAGCTCAGGGACTAGTGGTTAAGATTTCGCCTTCCAGTGCAGGGGGTGTGGGTTCGATCCCTGGTCAGGGAGCTAAGATCCCATATGCCTCGCGGCCAATAAACATAAAACAGGAGGAATATTGTAACAGATTCAATAAAGACAAAAAAAAAAAAAAAAAGATAACAGCTCAACCAGCTTTCGTTTCTCCATTCAAGTTTCAAAACTTGGTACAGCTTGGATCGGTTGTCCACCCCAGGAGGTGGCCAGAGGTCAAGGTTAAGTTGCAAGGACACTGTACATCGTTACTTCAGGTCCACCTGTGTGGCTGGGGCTTTTCTCTAAGAAGGGCGATTGCTGTGAGCTGGGAATTAACGTGATGGGTATTTGCTACCATACTTATTCCTATGGATCCTATACAACTGATTCTCTCCAGTTTAAATGAGAAGCCTGAGGGCTGGCTGTGTCCTGGGCGCTGGGCAGGGTCTGGGGACCTGGCCCTGAGGGCGCTGTCAGCTGAGATCTGCCTCTTCAGCCAGGCCTGGGCACTGGTGTGAGGACCCAGATTGGGTGTCGGAAGAGCGCTCCGGGGCAGGGTACCCGGCCCCTGCAGGGACCCCCTCTTCTTAGCCAGGCCTGGACCTTGGAGGGCGAAAGTTGAGCCTTGGGACCTTGCCCTTGCTTGTCAGAACAGATAATAACATTTGTGTTGGTGGAGGTTTACAGGAAGATGGTGACCTGACCATGACCTGACCTCAGGAACAACGGATCTGACACCAAGAAGTTTGCAACAACTAACCACATCCCTCTCTCACCTATTGTATAAAAGGGCTTTGCTGAAAGCTTTCGGGGAGTTCAGGGTTTTTAAAGCATGAGCCACCTGTCTCCTTGCGTGGCCCTGCAATAATCCTTTCTCTGCTCCAAACTCCCACATTTTGGTGGTGTTTGGCCTCACTGTGCGTTGGGCACACAGACTTTTGTTCAGTAACATCATTAGTTTTGACACTGGGAACAAAGGCCGAAGGAGCAGCAAGAAAACTGTCAGGGAAGCCTGGAATAGTAGTGAGAAAATTGCTATTGGAGGCTCAAGAAAAGGGTGACCTGTGTTACACCTGGTGGAATTTTTGGCCACACCGTACCATGGAAGATAGAAAACTGCAGCTAATGAACTTGCTGATCTGGATAAGGAGATTTCCAGGCAAAATACTGAAAGTGCAGGCAACCTAAGGAGTGGGAAAAAGTATTTTCAAATTATCTATCTGATAAGGGATTAATATCCAAAATATATAAGGAACTCATACAATTCAGTAGCAAAAAACCCAAACAATCTGGTTAAAAAGTGGGCAGAGGATCTGAATAAACATTTTTTACAAAGAAGACATACAGATGGGCCAAAAAGTACATGAAAAGGTACTCAACATCACTCATCATCAGGGGATTGCAAATGAAAATCACAATGAGATATCACCACACACCTCTTAGACTGGCTATCATCAAAAAGACAAGAAATAAGAAGCGTTGGTGAGAATGTGAAGAAAAGGGAACACTTGTGCACTGTTGGTAGGAATGCAAATTGGTGCAGCCACTATGGAAAACAGTTATGGAGGTGCTGGAAAAAATTAAAACTAGAACTACCATATGATCCAGTAATTCCATTTCTTGATATTTGTCTGAAGAAAACAAAAACATTAACTTGAAAAGATATCTGCACCCCTATGTTCATTGCATCATTATTTGCAATAGCCAAGATATGAAAACAACCTAAGTGTCCATCAATGTGTGAATGGACTTCAAAATGTGGTCTATACACAGGGAGATCAGCTCGGTGCTTTGTGACCACCTAGAGGGGTGGGATAGGGAGGGTGGGAGGGAGATTCAAGAGGGAGGAGATATGGGGATACATGTATACATATAGCTGACTCACTTTGTTATACAGCAGAAACTAACACAACATTGTAAAGCAATTATACTCCAATAAAGATGTTTAAAAAAAAAATGTGGTCTGTATACACAATGGAATATTATTCAGCCACCAAAAAAGAAGGAAATCTTGCCTTTTGCACCAACATGGATGGACCTAGAGGGTGTTATGCTGAGTGAAATAAGTCAGACAGAGAAAGACAAATGCTGTTTCATCTCACTTTTATGTGGAATCTAAAAAAAAAAGCTCACGGATACAGAGAACAGATTGACGGTTGACAGAGGGTGGGAGGTGGGGGTGGGAGAAATGGGTGAAGTGGATAAAAAGGTACAGCTTTCATGAGGGTGTAATGTACAGCATGGTGACTATAGTTAATAATAGTGTACTGTATAGTTGAAAGTTGCTAAGATCTTAAAAATTCTTACCATGAGGAAAAAAGATTATATAACTATGTATGGCAATGGGTGTTAACTAGAATTATTGTGGTGATTATTTTACAATATATATAAATATCTATATACAAATATCAAATTATGTTGTACGTCTGAAGCTAATGTTATATGTCAATTATACCTCAATAAAAAAAATAAATAAGTGCACATATTATAAAAAAGAAAGTGCAACTGGCTTCTTTTAGCTGCATTTATAAAATGCAAGAAGAAAGAGATTAAAGAAGGAAGTATTTAGTTTTTAGGCAGGATAAAGAAGAAATATAGGGCTTCCCTGGTGGCACAGTGGTTGAGAGTCCGCCTGCTGTTGCAAGGAACACGGGTTCGTGCCCCGGTCTGGGAAGATCCCACATGCCGCGGAGCGGCTGGGCCCGTGAGCCACGGCCGCTGAGCCTGCGTGTCCGGAGCCTGTGCTCCGCAACAGAGAGGCCACAACAGTGAGAGGCCCGCGTACTGCAAAAAAAAAAAAAAAAAAAAAAAGCAGAGAAACATGAGTGATAAATCAAGGGGAAAAAATAGATAATAAAACAGACCCACAAATACCGTAGCTATTTGAGTTGGTAAAAAAAAAAGGATGTTAAATAACTGGTATGAGCATATTAAAGAATGTAGAGGAAAATATGGATTAAGTGAATGAAAACATGTCTTTTTCTCCCAGTTTTATTGAGATATAATTGGTATATAACATTGTATAAGTTTAAGGTGTACAACACAATGATTTGATATATGTATATATTACAAAATGATTACTACAATAAGTTTAGTTAACATCCATCACCTCACGTAGTTACAATTTTTTTCTCATGATGAGAACTTTTAAGGTCTACTCTCTTAGCAACTTTCAAATATATTAACTATAGTCACCATACTGCACATTATATCCCAAGAACTAATTTATCTCATAACTGGAAGTGTTACCTTTTGACCACCTTCACTCATTCTCCCCCCACCAGCTCCCACTTCTGGTAACCACCAAATTGTTCTCTGTTTCTTTCTTTCTTTCTTTCTTTTTTTAATAGTTACTTATTTATTTTATTTTTGCCTGCGTCGGGTTTTAGTTGTGGCACTCGGGATCTTCGTTGTGGCATGCAGGATCTTTCGTTGTGGCCTGAGGGCTCTCTAGTTGTGGCTCTCATGCTCAGTAGCTGTGGCGCACAGGCCTAGTTGCCCCATGGCATGTGGGATCTTAGTTTCCCTACCAGGGATCGGACCTGCATCCCCTGCATTGGAAGGCAAATTCTTAACCACTGGACCACCAGGGAAGTCCCATGCTCTCTGTTTCTATGAGTTTAGTTTTTTTCGATTCCACATATAAGTGAGATTATACAGTATTTGTCTTTGTCTGACTTATTTCACTTAGCATAATGCCCTCCAGGTCCAACCGTATTGTCACAAATGGCAGAATTTCCTTCTTTCTCATGGCTGAAATAATAATTTCCTTGTGTGTGTGTATAAATATAAATATACACATCTTTATCCGTTCATCCATCAGTGGACACTTAGGTTGTTTCCTAAGTCTTGGCTATTATAAATAATGATGCAATGAACATGGGAGTGCAGATTTCTCTTCAAGATCATGATTTCATTTCCTTCAGGAATATACCCAGAAGTGGAACTACTGGATCATATTATAGTTCTATTTCTAATTTCTTCAGGAACGTCCACACTGTTTTCTGTAGTGGCTGCACCAATTTACATTCCCACCAACAATGTACAAGTGTTCCCTTTTCTCCACCTCCTCACCAACACTTGTTTCTTGTCTTCTTGATAATTACCATTCTTTTGGTGTGAGGTGATAATTCATTGTGGTTTGAATTTGCATTCCCCTGATGATTAGTGATGTTGAGCACCTTTTCATATACCTGCTGTCCATTTGAATATCTTCTTTGGAAAAAAAAAATGTCTATTCCAGTCCTCTGCCCATTTTTTAATTGGATGATTTGTTTTTTGCTATTGAGTTGCATACATTTTAGATATTAACCCCTTATCAGATAGATGATTTGAACAGATTTTCTCCCATTCCATAGGTTGTCTTTTCATTTTGTTGATTGTTTCTCTTGCTGTGAAGAGCTTTTTAGTTTGATGTAGTTCTACTTGTTTATTTTTGCTTTTGTTGCTTGTTCTTTAGGTGACATATCAAAAAATCATTGGAGTTTTATGGTTTCAGGTCTTACATTAAGTCTTTAATTGATTTTGAGTTAATTTTGGTGAAAGGTATAATATAAGGGTCCAGTCATTCTCTTACATGTGCATATCCAATTTCCCCAGCACCATTTATTGAAGAGACTGTCTTTTCTCTACTGAGTATCTTGGCTCCCTTATCAAATATTAGTTGACTATAAATGTGAAGGTTTTTTCTGGGCTCTCAGTTCTGTTCCATTTGTCTAATGTGTCTGTTTCTATGCCAGTACTGTATTGTTTTAATTACTATAGCTTTGTAATATAGTTTGAAATCAGGAAGTTTTATGCCTCCAGCTTCGTTTTTATTTCTAAGGATTTCTTTGGCTATTTGGGGTCTTGTGGTTCCAAATGAATTTTAGGATTACTTTTTCTTTTCTGTTTTTAAAATGCCATTGGAATCTTGACAGGAATTGCATGAATCTGTAGAATTGCTGTGGCTTTTTGTACACTAATTTTGTATCCCACAACTTTACTGAATTTGTTGATTAGTTCTAACAGGTTTTTTGGTAGAGTTTCTAGGATTTTCTATATAAAAAATCATGTCACCTACAAACAGACAATTTAAATTCTTCCTTTCCAACTCAGATGCCTTTTACTTCTTTTTCTTGCCTAATTACTCTGGCTAGGAGTCACAGTACTATTTCAAATGGAAGTGGTGGGAGTAGGCACCTTTTTCTTGTTCCTGATCAACCTTTCAACACTGAATATGATGTTAGCTGTAGGCTTGTCATGTATGGCCTTTATCATGTTGAGGTAGGTTCCTTCTATACCTGATTTATCGAGAGTTTTGTCATGAAAGGATGTTGAATTTTATAGAATGCTTTTTATTCATCTATGGAGATGATCTTATGATTTTTATCTTTAATTCTATTAAGTGATGTATCACATTTATTGATTTGCATATATTGAGCCATCTTTGCATTCCAGGGACAATTCCCACTTGATCATGGTGTATGATCCTTTTAATGTGCTGCTGAATTCAATTTGCTAGTACCTTGTTGAAAATTTTTGCATCTATATTCATTAAGGATATTGGCCTATTTTTTTTTCCTGTAGTGTCTTTACCTAGATTTGGTATCAGGGTACTAGACCTCGTAAAATAAATTTGGGAGCATTCCCTCCCCTTCAATGTTTTGGATGAGTTTGAAAAGAACTGGAGTTAATTCTGCTTTAAATATTTGGTTAAATTCACCAGTGAAACCATGTGACCCTGGACTTTCCTTTGTTGGGACTTTTTAAATAACTGATTCAATCTCCATACTCATTTTTGGTCTGTTCAGGTTTTCCATTTTCTCATGATTCAGTCTTGGTAGGTTGTATATTTCTGCGAATTATTCCATTTATTTTATGTTATCCAATTTGTTGGTATATAATTGTTCAAGTAGTCTCTTCTGATCTTTTGTATTTTTGTGGTATCAGGTTATAATGTTTCCTCTTTCATTTCTGATTTTATTTACCTGGGTTATTCTCTTTTTTCTTAGTCTAGTTAAAGGTTTACCAATTTTTTTTTTTTTTCAAAAAACACCCCAGCTCTTGGTTTCCTTGATTTTTTTCTATTATTTTTCTGGTCTCTATTTCTGCTCTGATTTTTGTTATTTCCTTCCTTATGTTAACTTTAGGCTTAGTTTTTCTTATTTTTCTAGTTCTTTGAGGTATAAAGTTAGGTATTTCATTTGAGATCATCCTCTTTCCTTAATATAAATTTTATTGATGTAAATTTCCCTCTTAGAACTACTTTTGCTGGATCCCATGTTTCAGTATGTTGTGTTTCCATTTTCATTTGTCTCAAGGTATTTTTTGATTTCTTCTTTGACCCACTGGTTGTTCAGGAGTGTATTGTTTAACTTCCACATACTTGCGAATTTTCCAATTTTCCTTTTGTTATTGATTTCTAGTTTCACATCATCATGGTTGGAAAAGATATTTGGTATGATTTCAATCTTCTTAAATTTGCTAAGACTTGTTTTGTGACCTCTCCTGTGATCTATCCTGGATAATATTCCTTATGTACTTGAGAAGAATGTATATTCTGCTGTTGTTGGATGGAATATTCTGTAGTTGTCTGTTGATTCATTTGATCAAAGTATAGTTCAAGTCCAATGTCTCCTTATTGATTTTCTGTCTAAATGCTTTATCCATTGTTCAGAGTGGAGTATTGAAGTCACCTATTATTATTGTATTGTTGTCTATTTCTCCCTTCAGATCTGCTAATATTTGTTTAATATATTTAGGTACTCCAATGCTGGGTACGTCATGCATATTTACAATTATTATATCCTCTTGATGCATTGAATCCTTTATAATTATATAATGACTTTCTTTGTCTCTTGTTACAGGTTTTTAGTTAAAAATCTATTTTGTCTGATATAAGTATAGCTACCCCTTATCTCTTTTAGTTTCCACTTGCATGGAATACCTTTTTTCATCCTTTCACTTGGAACCTATGTGTGGAGCCCCACTGACCCTACTGCTAGGAATGAGGATCTTTCTTCAAGTACCCTAATGGTTGACCCACAGCTTACTCCTACTTCTGTTATTGGTGAACTCTGTGTTTGGGGCTTTTACTATCCTAATTGGGCTTTTGTGCACAGAAAGGAATCCTTCTAATTAACATGCTTTAATTCATATTGTATTATTATAGCTACAAAGGTAAAAATCTTGTTTTCCTTAAACATTTACAGCTTTTATTTCATTTACAAATTTTATAATTTTAATCAAAAATAAGAACAATCATTTTCACTTGTGCTTTTTCAGTTAATTCCTACATGTAACATATTTAGATATTTAACTTTAATCAAATTCCCTTGGCTATTTCAAAGTCCAATTTTAACACAATTGACTCTCTCAAACATTTCAAATACACTAAGAGAGGATTACAAATGTAAGAAACAAAATCTTCCTAAGCATTTAAGCCACTCTTGTCAATCTACTATATCAGCCTTATAAATTTTGTAGATAAAATCCTTTTAAGCCTTTCAAACATCATTAAGAAAATTAACAGAATATGTACAGGATATCATAATGGTTATATTTAAACACACTTACATAAGAGTACACTGAGTTTTAGAGATTATAAATTATTCATCCAACTAATGAATGATGAAACAAGCATGTCATACCAACTGATGTTCCAAGGTCAAAAGCTCAGGACAGTGGCCTGAGCTCCAAGTGAAACATACTGGAAACCCAAGGGGCATAGGACCCCCAGCAGCTCTGGACTGAACACCTACTTATAGGCAGATTTTCTCTACCATAGCATCAGCAGCTTCTAAATTCATGACTTTCAAAGATTTGACCAAATGTATCAGTTAGTCAGCTGAAATTAACCTATTTCAATTTTTGACAATCCAGTGATTTTTTTCTCTCAAAAAATGACCTGCGGGTTTTCCCTGGTGGCGCAGTGGTTGGGAGTCCGCCTGCCGATGCAGGAGACGCGGGTTCGTACCCCGGTCCGGGAGGATCCCACATGCCGCGGAGCGGCTGGGCCCGTGAGCCATGGCCGCTGAGCCTGCGCGTCCGGAGCCTGTGCTCCGCAATGGGAGAGGCACAACGGTGAGAGGCCCGTGTATCGCAGAAGAGAAAAAAAAAAAAATGACCTGCCCTTAAATTAATGAGTGCTCTCCAGGTCTTGGTTTTAAATTTCATTTTCTGTAACTCTTGTGTCAACTTCTGCACTAAAGCTTAGAATATTCTAATGGAATTTTGAGCCACTCACTCAGCTGTAACCTATTAAAACTTTTTATCTTTCAATCAGAATAGTTGACAATCTAGGACACCTTATTTCTATATTATGCCATATAAGGAACTTGTATTTCTTTTCTTTATTCATTAAGATAGTCTAATTTGTATGTGTCAAAATCTCATGTTAACAATGAAGAAGCCTGAGTCTTCTGAGAATTTCTAATTTAATTTTGTGTGGCTAAAAGAGAATTACAAAATGTCCAAGCTCAGTTTCTGCTATTAATTTTCCAGTAGGCTTTCTAGGATTATTAGTCTGTGGAAGTTGAATTCAGATTACTCATCTCAGTTTTCTGCTGTCCATTACAGACTTTCAATATATCTTTATCTCTGAATGTCTACATTTAAAAATTCTCATTTAAATCTGTAGGAACAAGCACAATGCTTGGCAAATAGTACGTACTGAACAATTAGTGATTGAATGAAATGGATGATAAATAGATCAATTATTATCTTTAGTCGCTTGTACCACAGCATCCAGATTATTTTTAGGAGGAAGTTAACATGTATGAAATGGTAGGCAAAGAATGAGCATACAAGAAACGTTTCTTTAACTGCCTCTCTGGTTGTCTTTTTGAAACTTAATACTTCATATCAGCCATGGCATCAATAAAACTCACACCCTGACCTTCCAACTACTGATGTTTAATTTAACACAGTTTTATCAGAATCCTACAGTGGATATTTTATTGCAGGGAGCAAGTGTTATAACCAAGGGGTTTTTTAATTACCAAGTGATTTGTGACACTAACCCATTCCCGAACCTGCCCCTTCCCAGCTCCTGATTACTCAGACGAAACCAGCTGTGGTTTTGGGTCAAACGTGGAAAACACCAGATGGTATCATACCTACTTAGAGATACAGGAAAAACAAATGAGGTTCATTTGTTGAGGGGAGAATATCAAATAGATTGTATGACATTAAAACCCTGGATGTGAAAGCTGGAGTCTGTGTAAATATCAATAACTTACCTACAGACTTTGAAGAGAAACATAAAAATCTTGAAGAAACAATTAACACTTGTGGGGAAAAAATGATAACGCTGCAGCAGATTTCAGGCTGCTTACCCAATATGTTATCTCCCTTTCTTCCTTAGTAACATAACTCAGATTTTGTTCAGAGGGTCAGTGTGCCAAGCTAAAAAACTTTACTTCCCAGCCTCCCTTGCAGTTAAGGGAGTATTCATTGAAATTTAAGTAGAAGTCTTGGGTTAATGTTTCCTGAAACTCTCTTTAAAGGGGGCCTGACTTGGATGAGAGAAGAGCCTGTTTGCCCCCTGTATTTCCCTTTCTATTTTTCCTAATATGCAGATACGCTGGCTGAAGCTCTGGGCAGCCATTTTGTGACTTTGAAGATGGAAACAACATACCAAAGAATGCAAAGCAGAAATTAAAAAGTGCCTGCATCTCTCATGACTTTGTGGAACCACCTTACCAACTCCAGACTGGCAGACCAATGGCATTTTTTACATGAGAGGAAAAAAATGTTCCTTTGTTCAAGCCACTACAACAGGTTCTCGGTACTAGCACCAACACCTTTCCTAACTGGTACATCCTAAAACTCTGCACGTTTATTATCTAATAATCTGAAGATCCATTCACTCATAAGACAAACATTTACCAACCACCTACTATGTGTAAGAAACTGGGAAAGTTTCTCTGTAGGGAGCTCAGGAATGGATCAGACAAGGATCCTGTCTGCCACAAAGTCACTGTCTACTGAAAGAGCTAAGACATGTCCCCCTTCAGTAGTGATATAGGATAGAAAGGGAAAAGGATCAGAGGACAGCTGGGAATAAGACATCAGTTTAGGAGAGCTTCCTGAAGAAGGTGAGGTGTGCAGGTTTTAAACCAAGCAAGCTTGGGGAAAAAAATGCCACACAGACTATAGAAGAGAAGAAGAAAATGGTACATTTCCTTGAGAGAGAGAGGAATATGATCGATAACTCCTTCTTTCTGTTTTCTACATAATTCAGCTGAATATAAGAGCCACTGGAGGTCAAAACTGAAGGATGCCATTAGGAGGTTTGCCAACTCTTGAGTATTCCCATGGAAAAAATTCCTCATCTCATGTCAGTGGAAGGAAACTATTAAAGCAATATGACAGCTGTTACTTCCACTAAGTGGTAGCTGAACAATTTAGCCCTGGGACTGACAAGAGCCAGAATAGATTGCCTGGCCGCTCGTCAAATCCACCAAGGTGAGAAGTGAGCAGACCACTCCCCAGAATCCCTGGGTTCTTCTCCTACACTCAGTTGCTGTTTTTATAATACAGAGACATTTTTTTTCCCTGTTATTGTGTATGAAAATAGTCCACAGCCTCTCCCAAACTTACTGTAGATTTTATAAGTTTGGCCAGTCTGATAGGATTGTAGGGGGTCTCATTGTGGTTTTAAGGTACATTTCTATGAATACAAATTAGGCTAAACACCTTTGATGTGTTTATTACACATTTGGAATTCCTTTTTGAAAAGCTGCCTGTTCAGGTCCTTTGTGCATTTTTCTATTGTTATCTGCCTTTTTCTCATTGGTAGGCATTTAAAAATTTATATATTCTTGATATGAGTCCTTTGTCCATTATATTCATTCATTACAAGTATCTTTTTCTAGTCTTGGGTCTTTTGATGATGTGGAAGATACCTTCTGATGATGAGATATGAAGTTCTTGATTTTACTGTTGTCTTATTTATTAATCTTTTTCTTTATGGTTAAATGCTTTTTATGTACTATTTAAGAAATCCTTCCAGGTCTTAAAGATATCCTCCTATATTATCTATTGAAAGGATTATAGTTTTGCTTTTCACATATATTTGCTTTTAACTGATTTTTGTGTGTAATGCAAGGTACAGGACCATATTCAGGGTTTTTCTCTTATGAAATCCCAGTTGTTCTGGGACCAGTTAATGAAAAGCCATCCTTTTGTCACTTATTTGCAATGGCAGCTCTGTCGTCTAACAAGTGGCCACATGTGTGTAGGTTTATTTCTGTGTGCTTCCTCTGGCCCATTGATCTAATTGTCTGTCCCTGAGCCAATACACAGCTTCTTAATTGTTATAGTGTTGTTTTAAGTCTTGACATCTTACAGGGCAAATATTCCCACCTTGTTTGTTTCAGCTTTCTAGGCCCTTTCCTGTTCCATATAAACTTTAGAATGTTTGTCAGTTTTAACAACCACTTAAACTATTGTTTTGTTTTTTACAAAGAGAATCTTTATTTATTTATTTATTTATTTATTTATTTTTGGCTGCATTGGGTCTTCGTTGCTGCGCACAGGCTTTCTCTAGTTGCGGCGAGCAGGGGCTACTCTTTGTTGAGGTGCACAGGCTTCTCATTGTGGTGGCTTCTCGTTGCAGAGCATGAGCTCTAGGCGCACGGGCTTCAGTAGTTGTAGCACATGGGCTCAGTAGTTGTGGCACACGGGCTTAGTTGCTCCGAGGCATGTGGGATCTTCCCGAACCAGAGCTTGAACCCATGTCCCCTGCATTGGCAGGTGGATTCTTAACCACTGAGCCACCAGGGAAGTCCCCTAAACTACTGTTTTTATTGCAATTACATTGAATCCATATATTAATTTGGGGAAAACTGATATATTTATAATATTCAAGCTTCCAATCCATAAGTTTGTTATATTTCTGTATATCTTCTTTGATATCTCTCAGTACAATTTTATAATTTTCTCTATAACATCTTTTGTTAGATTTCCTTCCTAGGTACTTTGTATATTTTGGTACTGTTGTAAATAGTATCTTTTATTTCATTTTGCAATTTTTTGATGCTGGTGTATAGAAATGCAGTTGACTTTTTTTGTATCCAGTAAACTTGTTCATCTCTCTTATTAATTCTAATAAAATATTATTTAGTTTTATTTTGAATTATTATATAAACATTATTTTCTAATAATAACAGTTTTGTTCTTTCCTTTCCAGTTCTTGCATAACTTTTTTTCTTTTTACTTTCTTACTTTATTGGCTAGGACCACCACTACAATGTCAAATAGACTTGATGATAGTAGAAATTCTTGTCTTGTCCTGATCTCAAAATATCACCATTAAGAATATTTTCTGTACCCCAATGTTCATTGAAGCACTATTTACAATAGCCAGGTCATGGAAGCAACCTAAATGCCCATCAACAGATGAGTGGATAAAGAATATGTGGTACATATATACAATGGAATATCACTCAGCCATAAAAAGGAACAAAATTGGGTCATTTTTAGAGATGTGGATGGACCTAGAGACTGTCATACAGACTGAAGTAAGTCAGAAAGAGAAAAACAAATATTGTATATTAACGCATATATGTGGAATCTAGAAAAATGGTACAGATGAACTGGTTTGCAAGGCAGAAATAAGAGACAGATGTAGAGAACAAATGTATGGACACCAAGGGGTGAAAGCAGGGGCAGGGTGCAGTGGTGGGATAAATTGGGAGGTTGGAATTGACATATATATACTAATATGTATAAAATAGATAACTAACAAGAACCTGCTGTATAAAAAAATTAAATTAAATTAAACCAACGAAAAAAAGAATATTTGCTATATGATTTTTGAAGATAACTTTCACCAAGGACATTCCCTTTCATTCTCACTTTGGGAATAATTTTTTAAAATCGTGAATGTATGTTGAATTTTATCAAATGCTTTTTCTACATTTAGTGAGAAGATGTTATGATTTTCTTCTTTAATATGGTAACATGGTGGATTATATTAATTCATTTGCTAAATGTAAAACAACCTTGAATTCCTGGGATATAACCAACTTGGTCATGAGGTAGTATCCTTTCATATACTGCTAGATTCAGTTTGCAGACATTTGGTTAGGATTTTTGCATCTGTGTTCATGCATGAGATTGCCTGTAATTTTCTTCTCATGCACTGTCTTTGCCAGATTTTAGTACCAAGGTTATACTAGTCTCAGGAGTTGGTGTTTCCTCTTTTTCTATTTTCTGAAAGAGTTTAAGATTAAAATGATTTCTTTCATGAATGTTTGGTAGAATCTGCTGGTGAATTTGAGCCTGGAACTATTTCAGCAGGAACATTTTGGACTATGGATTTTGTTTCTCTAATTATTGTAAGTAGGAAGGATGAACATATGGCTTACCCTCCAAAATGGAACACTTTTGAGAATTAAAAGCGTCATTAAAATAATTAATGGATATTAATCTATAATGGGCATAAACTGGGACTGTCCTGGGCAAAATGGAATTTATGGATACTACAGTTGTAAGATTTCCTATTTCTTACTATAGATTTCCTATTTCTTCCTGAATAAATTTTTTAAGTTATATATTTTTAAAAACCTGTCCACTTTGTCTAAATTTTTCAAATGTATTGGTATGAAGATTTCATGTCAATCTTCTTTTTCTTTTATTTAACGTGTTCCTCCCCCCACCAACTTTATTGAGGATCATGTTAATCTTGTATTGTCTTTTTAATAATTTGTAACATCTGTAAGTATGTCTCCTTTTTGTTTCTGGATATTAGTTATTTGTGCCTTAGTTTCTTGATCACTACTGACAGAGATATTGTAACTTGTTAAAATCAACAAGCAACTTTTGGCTTTGTTGAACATCTCCATTATGTAATTGTTTTCTATTTTTAAAGTTTCTCCTTTTATCTTATTTTCTTCTTGCTGGTATAGCTCTAACTTCTTCGAATGAATGTTTAGTTAATTAAGTTTCAGACTGTTTGAATATACACACTTTGAGGTTGTGAATTTCCCTTTCTGTACGGAATTCATAAATTTTGATATGCAATATTTTGTTATTGTTCTGTTTGAAATATTTTTATAATTTTGTTTTGATGCATGATTGTTTTAGGTCTGTAACATCTGGGGTATTTTTTCATTTTCAAATTTTTGCTGATTTCTAGTTTGTCTTATGGTCCAAGCACATGCTCTATGGTTTTAAACCATTGAAATATATTAAGACTTGCTTTATGGTTCATTTATATTTAGTAAATGTTCTGTATGCTTGAAAAAATATGTATTCTGCAGTAGTTAGGTGGTAATCTCAGTATGTCAATTTTATTATCTTACTCAAATCTTTTCATGTCTTTACTCATTTTTTGTTTGTTTTTTCTGTTAATAACTGAGAGATGTAGTACCAAAAACAACACTCCTTCCTTGTTTATAGATTTGTCTATTTCTCCTTGAAGTTCTATCAGTGGTTGCCTTACATATCTTGAGGGTATATATTGGGAATATACAAATTAAAAATTGTCACATGTTCAGCAAATGGAACCTTTCATCAACATGAATCGACCTTCTTTACTCCTGTAATTTTATTTTCCTTAAAGATATTTTTTTCCTTATTATAGCTACACTAGTTTTCTTTGGTTTAGAATGTGTTGGTAAGTCTTATTTAATCATTTCCCTTTCAAGTTTTCTGTATCCTTAATCGTTGTATTTCTAAGACATTTTATTTCTCATAAAAGCATAGGGGGAGAATTTGTCTTTACCAAGTCTGAAAATCTTTGTCTTTTAACTGGAGCATTTAGTTCATTTACATAAAATTTAATTATTAATGCCATGACATTGCACCATTTTAGAGGCACAATTCACACTCTGTATATATTTGGGTTTAAATCTGCAACCATATTTTGTGCTTCCTACTTGTCATACCTGTTGCATATTTTTTCTCCTTTTTTACTTCAGTTTGTATTTACTGACTATTTTAGTTATTCCAATGTTGTCTCCTCTAAGTAGTTTAAAAGTTATGCATTATGTTCAATTCTTCTAGTAGTTGTCCTAGAAATTATAATATGCTTACTTAATAAAGTCTAAATAAATCCCTTAACTTCCCCTGCATTAATAAAAGAAACTTAGAACACTTCCCAACTTACAAATCATTTTTCCACGTATTTTAACTATTCTTGTTTAACCCTTTAAGACATTATTATTATTGTTTTATTAATTAGTACTTGCTTAGATTCATCTACATTTTCACCACTTTCTTTACTCTTCATCCCTTGTTTCTCACACCTTCCATCTAGGAAAACTTTTGTTCTGACAAACATGTATCATTTCAATTTTCTCTATTGAGAGTCTGCTGGGGACGACCTCCATTTTTGTTTGACTGAAAATGTCTTTGTTTCACCATATTCTTAAAAGGCATTTTCAGTGGCTGTAGAGCTCGACTTTGACTGTTGTTTTCTTTCAGTTCATTGATTCTCCTCCCACTGGCTCCCGGCTCCCGTTACCGCTGTTGAGAGACCAGCTTCAGTTTAATTGTTGTTTCTTTAAATGTAAGCATTCTTTATTTTCTGGCCTATTTTCAGATTTTCCTTTTCTTTAGAGTTCTGCAATTTCACTATGATGTATTTTGGTGGGGATTTCTGTTTATTGATCCTGCCTGGGATTCACTGGGCTTCCGGAAATGTGAACTGGGCCTTCCATCGGTTCTAGAGTATACTCATGAACACCTCTCCGCATGCTGCTTCCTGCCCCCTTTCTCCCCTTCCCCACCTTCAGTGCTGCTCTACTTACGTTGGACATCTCACTGCAACTTTCAAGTCTCTTAATCACTGTTTCATATTCTCCATCATTTTGTCTCTGTGCCTACTTCTGGTAAGCACTGTGTCTACTTCTAGTTTACTAACTCTCTAGCTACATCTGATCTTCTGTTAAACTCATCCATTTGTTTTTTATTTCAATTTTTTTTAAAAAAATAGGAATAGAAAAAAGTTTTACTTGAGCCAAACTGAGGACTGTAGGCGGGAAGACAGCTTCTCAGGTAACTCTGAGGAACTGTTCTGGAGAAGCATAGTTTTCAGCACAAAACAAAGAGCATCAAACAAGTCAGGAACACATTCCTTCAAGGTTTCAAAAAAAAACAGACCAGCACGTACACAGTGAGCCAGTATGGCCTTGGCACCTGGGAAGGGAGTCTTTTTTTTTAATTAATTTTTATTGGCGTATAGTTGCTTTACAATGTTGTGTTGGTTTCTGCTGTACAGCAAAGTGAATCAGCTGTATGTATACATATATCCCCTCTTTTTTGGATTTCCTTCCCATTTAGGTCAGCACAGAGCACTGAGTAGAGTTCCCTGTGCTATACAGTAGGGTCTTATTGGTTATCTATCTATCTATCTATCTATCTATCTATATATATATATATATATTTTTTTTTTTTTTTTTTTTTTTTTTTTTTTGCTGTACGCGGGCCTCTCACTGTTGTGGCCTCTCCCGTTGCGGAGCACAGGCTCCGGACGCGCAGGCTCAGCGGCCATGGCTCACGGGCCCAGCCGCTCCACGGCATGTGGGATCCTCCCGGACCGGGGCACGCCCGTTTCCCCTGCATGGGCAGGCGGACTCTCAACCACTGCACCACCAGGGAAGCCCTTATTGGTTATCTATTTTATACATAGTAGTGTATATATGTCAATCCCAATCTCCCAGTTCATCCCACCCCCACTTCCCCCACTGGTATCCGTAAGTTTGTTCTCTATGTCTGTGTCTCTATTTCTGCTTTGCAAGTAAGTTCATCTGTATTGTTTTCCTAGATTCCACATATAAGTGATATTATATGATATTCCTCTTTCGCTTTCTGTCTTACTTCACTCTTACTTCATCTTCTTTGGAGAAATGTCTATTTAGATTTCCTGCCCATTTTTCGATTGGGTTATTTGCTTTTTTGTTATTGAGTTGTATGAGCTGTTTGTATATTTTGGAAATTAAGCTTTGTCTGTTGCATAATTTGCAAATATTTTCTCCCAGTCCGTAAGTTGTCCTTTCATTTTGTTTATGGTTTCCTTTGCTGTGGAAAACAGTGTTGCAGTTTCTCATAAAGTTAAAAATAGGATTACCATATGATCCAGTGATTCCACTTCTGGGTATAGACCCAAAAGACTGGAAAGCAGGGTCTCAAAGAGATATTTGTTTACCTATATTCATAGTAGCATTATACACAATAGTTAAAACATGGAAGGAATCCATGTCCATCAATGGATGAATGGATAAGCAAACTATGATATATACATAATATAATTATGTATATAATAATAATTATTATTATTCAGCCTTAAAAAATGAAGGAGATACTAACATATGCTATGAGGTGGATGTATCTTGAGGACATCATGCTAAGTGAAATAAGCCAGTCACAAAAAGACAAATACTGTATGATTCCACTTATATGAAGCACTTAGAGTAGTCAAATCATGGAGACAGAAAGTAGAATGGTGGTTGCCAGTTCTGGAGGCCAGAGTTATTGTTTAATGGGTATAGAGTTTCAATTTTACAAGATGAGAGGAGTTCTGGAGATGGATGGTGGTGACGGCTGCACATAATGAGTGTATTTAACATCGCTGAACTGTACATTTAAAAATGGTTAAGATGGTAAATTTTATGTTATGTGTACTTTACCAGCATTTAAAAATTGGGGGAAAAATGCAGAAAATGATTCATGAAGGATATTCTACAAAACAATGGACCTGTACTATTCAAAATTGTCAGTGTTATAAAAAACAAAGAACAGCCACAGAATTGCTCCAGATTAAAGGAGATAAAGGAAGTAAAAATAAAGTTACTATGAAAGATAGTATTGGGATAATTGTCAAAATTTTCATATGAACTATATATTAGATAATAGTATCATATCAATGTTCAGATTTCTCAATTTGATAAAATTTCTTAATTTGATAACAAATTTGACAATAAAAGTAATAAAAATGACAAGATGTATTTGAAATACAACCAAATAAAACTTGTAAAAACAAGAAATTAAAAATTGAAACAGGGCAGGGATTCCCCCCTCCACGGGGGACCCTGCCAAAACCAAAACCAAACTCATGCTCATGCAGCTCAATATCAAAAAAAACAAAACAAAAAAACTACCCAATCAAAAATTGGGCAGAAGTCTTAAATAGACATTTCACCAAAGAAGACATACAGATGGCCAACAGACACAAGAAAAGATGCTCCACATCACTAACTATTAGAGAAATGCAAATCAAAACTACAATGAGGTACCACTTCACACCAATCAGAATGGCTGTCATCAAAAAGTCTACAAATAATAAAAGCTGGAGAGGGTGTGGAGAAAAGGGAACCCTTGTACACTGTTGGTGGGAATGTAAATTGGTGCAGCCACTATGGAGAACAGTATGGAGGTTCCTTATAAAACTGAAAATAGAGTTACCATATGATCCTGCAATCCCACTCCTGGGCATGTATCTGGAGAAATTCTAATTCGAAAAGATACATGCACCCCAATGTTCATTGCAGCACTATTCACAATAGTCAAGACATGGAAGCAACCTAAATGTCCATCAACAGATGAATGGATGACGAAGATGTGGTATATATGTACAGTGGAATACTACTCAGCCATAAAAGAATGAAATAATGCTGCTTACAGCAACATGGATGGACCTAGAGACTGTCATACTAAGTGAAGTAAGTCAGACAGAGGAAGACAAATGTATGATATCACTTATATGTGGAATCTAAAATATGACACAAATGAACTTATCTACAAAACAGAAACAGACTCACAGACAGAGAACAGACTTGTGGTTTCCAGTGGGGTAGGGTGGGGGAAGGATGGATTGAGAGTTTGGGATTAGCAGATGCAAACTATTACATATAGAATGGATCAACAAAAAGGTCCTACTGTAGAGCACAGGGAGCTGTATTCAATATCCTGAGATAAACCATAATGGAAAAGAATATGAAAAAGAATATATTGGGTTGGCCAAAAAGTGCCTTTGGTTTTTAACTAAAAATAAAAGACACATTTTTCATTTTCACCAAGAACTTTATTGACAATGTATTCACCCTTTTGTTCCACTACCTTCTGCCATTTTTCGGGCAACTTCATAATTTCATTTTCCCCAAATTTTTTTATCTTTTTGAGCAAAGAACTGTTCTAGGTGCCTTTTATAGTCTTCCAGGGAATTGAAATTTTTTCCATTAAGAGAATTTTGTAAAAAGCCGAGATAAATAGAAATCTCAAGGTAATAATAAATAGAAATAAACAGAAATCTGGTGAATACAGCAGATGAATCAGAACCTCCCAGCCAAGCTATAACAGTTTTTGCCTGGTCATCAAAGAAACATGCAGTCTTGCATTATCCTGATGGAAGATTACACATTTTCTGTTGACTAATTCTGGACGCTTTTCGTCGAGTGCTGCTTTCAGTTGGTCTAATTGGGAGCAGTACTTGTTGGAATTAATCGTTTGGTTTTCCGGAAGGAGTTCATAATAGAGGACTCCCTTCCAATCGCACCATGTACAAAACATCACCTTCTTTGGATAAAGACCAGCCTTTGGTGTGGCTGGTGGTGGTTCATTTCTGTTGCTCCATGATCTTTTCCGTTCCACATTATTGTACAGTATCCACTTTTCATTGCCTGTCACAATTTTTTTAAAACCGGAACGTTTTCGTTACGTTTAAGTAGAGAATCGCATGCGGAAATATGGTCAAGAAGGTTTTCTCGCTTAACTTATGTGGAACCCAAACATCAAAGTGATTCACATAACCAAGCTGGTGCAAATGTTTTCAACGCTTGATTTGGATATTTTGAGTATGTCGTCTATCTCCCGTGTGGTATGCCATTGATTGTTCTCAGTTGATGTCTCGATTTGGTTGCTATCAACTTCAACTGGTCTATCCAACTGTGGAGCATCGTCCAGCGAGAAATCTCTGGCACAAAACTTTGCAAACCACTTTTGACACATTTGATCAGTCACACACCTTCTCCATACACTGCACAAATTTTTTTTTGTGTTTTGGTTGCATTTTTATCTTTCTTGAAATAATAAAGCATAATATGCCCACAATGTTGCTTTTTTCTTCCATCTTCAATATTAAAATGACTACACAAAAATTCATCAAATTTGATAAGTCTTTTTTTAAATACATGCTGATATGACAGCTGTCACATACAATCTAACAAAATTGTTTCGAATGAAGTTAAAGACAACTAAGTGCTACTAGAGCCATCTTACGGAAAAAAAAGAACGAAACTTTTGGCCAAACCAATATATATATGTATAACTGAATCACTTTGCTGTACAGCAGAAATCAACACAACATTGTAAATCAACTATACTTCAATAAATTAAAAAAATTTTTTAAAATGTGCTTCTTACTGGAGATGGTAGTCAAAACAACTTGAAGGACCCTGTCTGAGAGGAAGGTGGGCAACAGGTATAGGTGCTATAATCCCCAGCGACTTGCTTGCTGGAAGATTTCCCGTGGGTCTTGCACAGTGTCATTGTAGCAGCCCCCTCATTTTCCTTTGAAGCATTGGCTATCCTCTGAGAACTAATAGCGCATTTTTATTTCTTTGACTTTGTAAATCGATGTCAGCTTTCCAGCTGTAATGTTTACCTACACTGCATGCAAAACTCTACGGGTAGTTTGTCTCATTTGTTAGGAAAATGATACATTTTATGAAAAGTCATGGAATCTTTCATTTTGCATTCATGCCCTCACTCAAGTTCAACAAATATTTATTGAGTGCCTACTGTATACCAGACCCTGTTCTCGGGACTAGAGATAGAGCAGCGAACAACACTGACATCAACCCTTTCCCCTGGACCTGGGCTTTGCATGGTGGGAAGTTTTTTAATTCAATCTTTCTGGTTGTTATAGTTCTATTCACATTTTCTGTTTGTTCTTGAGTCAGTTTCAGCAGTTTGGTCTTTCTAGGAATTTCCCCATTTCATCTAGGTTATTTAATTTGTTGGCATACAACTACTCATAGTAGTCCCTTAAAATCTTTTTATTCCTGTAAGATTGGTGGTGATGTCCTCTCTTTCATCCCAAATTTTAGTAATTTGAGTTTTCTCCCTTTTCTCCTTGGTGTCCAGCTAAAGGTTTGTCAATTTTATTATCTCTTCTAAGAACCAACTTTTGGTTTTGTTAATTTTTCTCTATTATTTTTCTATTCTCTATTTTGTTTATTTCCACTCTAATATTTATTACTTCCTTCCTTCCGCTTGCTTTGGGTTTAGTGTGTTCTTCTTTTCTAATTTGTTAAGGTGGAAGGTTAGGCTATAAATTTTAACTCTTTCATCTTTTAAAATATTGGGATCACAATTATAAATTTCCTTCATAGCACTGCTTTAGCTGCATCCAAGTCCTATGTTATGCTTTTTGTCTCAGTCATAATTTTTTCTAATTTTTCTTATGATTTCTTCTTTGTTCCATTGATTATTTAGGTTTAGGGGTGTTTTGTTTAATTTTCACATATTTTTGAATTCCCCAAATTTCCTTCTGTAACTGGTTTTTGATTTAATTCCATTGTGGTTGGAGAACATACTTTGTATGGTTTCAATACTTTTAAATGTATCGAGGGCTTGTTTTGTGGTCTGATATATGATTTATCCTGAAGAATGTTCCATGTGCACTTGAAAAGAATGTGTATTCTACTGTGTTGGATGCAAATGATCCACAGATGTGTTGGGTCTAGTTGGGTTTTGTTCAAGACTTTGGTATTGTTCAAGACTTCTTTTTCCTTGTTGATCATCTGCCTTGTTCTATCCATTATGAAAAGTGGGGATATTGAAATCTCCGATTATTATTGTTGAATTGTCTGCTATTCCCCTTCAGTTCCGTCAGATTTTGCTATTTGGGGGTTCTGCTGTTATGTGCAATGCGTTTCTTAAATGTTATGTTTTCTTGATGGATTGACGCTTTTGTCAGTATAAAATGTTTTTCTTTGTTTCTAGGAACAATTTATCTCTGAAAGTCTATTTTGTCTGATATTAGTATAGCCACTTCATCTTTGTTTTTACATGGTACATGTCTTTCCATCCTTTTACTTTCAACCCATTTGTGACTTTAAAGTATGTCTCTTGTAGATAGCATATAGTTGGATCATGTTTTTATGTCTATTCTGTCAATCTCTGTCTTTTGATTGGAATATTTAGTATATTTACATTTAATGAAATTACTGATAAGGAAGGATTTATGGCTGCCATTTTGCTATTTGTTTTCTACATATCTTATGTCTTTTTGTTCCTCTGTTTCTCTATTACTGCCTTTGTTTTTGCTGTATATTTTCTAGTGTAGTATTTTAATTTCCTTGTTGTTTCTTTTACTATATTTTAAAAAGTTGCTTTTTTAATGGTTGTCTTGGGGATTACAATTAACTTCTTAACTTAAAATAATCTAGGTAAAATTAATACTAATTTAATTTCTATAGGACACCAAAACTAGGCCCCAATAGTGCCCCATTCTCTCCCTTCTTCTTTGTGCTGTTATTATCATTCAAATTACATATAAATACATAAATATGTATATGTACTTGCACACATTATAAGCCCATCAATACAGTTTATAATTGTTGCTTTATGTATTTGTCTTTTAAATCAGATAAAAGAGTTTCAAATAAAAATATTTTTAATTAAAAGATTTTAAAAATTAAAAAATTTAAAATATTTTATACTCTCTTTTATATTCAATTTGATAGTTATTTTTTATAAATGTTCTATATTTCTTCATGTGGCTTCAAGTTACTGTTTAGTATCCTTCATCTCAGCCTGAAGGAGTCTTTTGGTATTTCTTAAAGTGCATATATGCTAGGCATGATTTCTCAGTTTTAGTTTATCTGGGAATGCCTTAATTTCTTCTTCATTTTTGAAGTATACTGTTGCTGGATGTAGAATTCTCAGATGATAGTCTTTTTCTTTCAGCCCTTTAAATGTCTTCATTCTGCCTTCTGACCTCCATTTCTGATGAGAAGTCAGATGTTAATCTTATTGAGGATCCCTTATATGTGATAAGTTGCTTTTCTCTTGCTGCTTTAAGATTCTCTTATTGTTTTTGGCTTTCAACAGTTTGACTATTAGCCTAGGTGTGGACTGCTGTATTTTTTTTTGTTCTTTTAAAGATTTTATTTTTATTTATTTAGTTTTGGCTGCACCAGGTCTTGGCTGCGGCACACAGGATCTTTTAGTTGCAGCATGCGGACTTTTTAATTGCCACATGCGTGCTTCTTAGTTGCGGCATGCATGCGGGGTCTAGTTCCCTGACCAGAGTTTGGACCTGGGCCCCCTGCATTGGGAGTGTGGAGTCTTACCCATTGTACCACCAGGGAAGTCCCTGGACTGCTTTGAGTATATTCTACTTGGAATTCTTTGTACTCCTTGAATGTCCTTGAATGCAGATTAATATATTTCACAACATTTGGAAAGTTTTTAGTTATTATTTCTTCAAATATTCTTTGGGTCCTTTCTCTCTCTCCTTTCCTTTGGGACTTTATGCATATATTGGTATGTTTAATGTTTTTCCATAGGTCTCTGAATCTGTTTGTTTTTCTTCATTCTTTTCCCTTTCTATTCATCAGACTGAATAAACTCAGTTGATTTATACTAGAGTTCACTGACTCTTACTCTGCCAGTTCAAATATGTTGCTGAATTTTTAATTTCAGTTATTGTGTTTTTCAAAACTCCAGGTTTCTATTTTTTTTTAATTTCTGTTTATTGATATTATCTATTTGGTGAGATATTCTTATCATACTTTCCTTGATTCTTAGCACATGGTTTCCTTTAGTGAACATATTTATAATAGCTGATTTAAAGTCTTTGTCCAGTAAGTCCAATGCCTGGGCTTCCTCAAGAACAGTTTCTATTAACAACTTTTTCCCCTATATATGGACTGTATTTTTCTGTTGCTTTGCATGTCCTGTAATTTTTTTTTGTTGGAGTGTGGACATTTTGAATAACAAAATGTGGCCATTCTAGAAATAATATCCCTCCTCCTACCCCAAGGTTCATTGTTGTTGCTTGTCTAGTGACTTTTCCAGACTAATTCTGTAAAGTCTGTATTCGTTGTCACGTGTGGCCACTGACGTCCCTGATCCGGTAGTTTAGTGGTCAGCTAATTATTGGACAGAGGTTTACTTAAATGCTTTGAACCAGTAAATCTCCTAGCCTTTGCTGAGAGGCTGTGTGTGTGTTGGGGCATGCCTTCAATATTCTGGTAGGTAAGTTATGACTCTTCTTTAGCCTTCACTTTCTGCTTGCACTGAACCTCGAAGTCAACCAGAAGTGAGAGATTAGGGCCTTCTCAGGTGTTTCCTGAGTGTGTGCACAGTCCTGCACCGTGCATGGCATTCTGGATTCCCAGGAATATGTCAGAGCTTTCAAGGCACACTATGGACTCTCATTCCCCATTTTTGCATTTTTTTGGTTAACCTCTTGTTAGCCCCAACTGGTTTCACCACCTCAGGCAGCTGTGATGTTAAACAACTGCTGCTGATTGTTTTTGACAAATGCCCTAAGGATAGGGCTGGTTGCACAGAGTGAATTCTGAGGCAGGTCAAATAAAGACAAGCCTTGTGAGCGGAGTTGCCAACAGGTCAAATAATGACAGTTCTCTGGAGATAAGGCTTTTGGGGACCTCTAAACCCATTCTTCCCTTCCAGTGGCTGCTAGTCTACTGGGTTTCAAAGCTATTGTAGTTATGAGGCTATTAGTTTCCAAGGCTACCACAGGGCTGGGTAGAAGGGGTTGGGAAGTGGGCAAGTTAAAATCCCATAAGGCTCACTGTTCTTATCAAGATTCAGTCATTTTTCTTGAAAAACAATCTTGGGATTGTTGCAAGCCTTTGGTTGATTTCTGGGGTTCTGAAAAGGTTGATTTGACAATTTAAGCCAGCACTCTCTTTTTATGGAGAAGCAGATTTTTCTGCCATTCTGGATGGTGCTTCTGCCAGATTTGTTTTTATCCCTTGTTATCCTGAATAGATCCCCTCAACCTCCAGTTATCTAAATCCTTGAGTACAGTGCAGTATTTTCATCAAATACCTTACAACAGTATAGCAAGGTGATGCAAAAGGATGAGCACATCTAAGAAATGGTGAATAGATAAGTACAGACCCTGATGTCTTTTAAAAGTACTGCTCCCAGTACCTTTTAAAAGGTCCTCTCCCAGTTATGAATATACATTTGCAGTGTGAAAGATCTGCCAACTCCTCATTTTATGTGAGAGCTAAAACCTCTGAATAAACAAAAGTGAAATAGATTTAGACCTGCTTTTCTACCGAAGTGACTGTGAAATCATGTTGAGAGCCTAAACCAGCAGGAGACTGTTTTTTTCTAATTCTCCTGTGTGCTAATTAATTTGAAAATGAAGTGTTTAAGTAGATGTACAGGAGGGATGCATTGTAGTGGGAGTGGGTTGACATTTGATCATTCTGCCTGGTGGGTGCATAGGCACTTGTTATCTGTGCTCTTCACATACACATACAGTATACACCTGCTTCCAGGCCGCCCTTGCTTTGCAGGTTCAGATATGCCTGATGTCAGCTACCACGGTTTAATTAAATAATACCAGCTGCTCAACAATATGGGTGAAATTTCAGTACTCATGGCATACTGTGAGTAAATACATCCAGTACCAATACATACAGTACAAACTTGACGCCAGCTCTTTAGTCCAGAAATCACCACATAACATGTGCATCACGATCAGTGACAGCAGTTCTTTCACAGTTGTCAGTATTTGGTCTCTGAGCATTTTTTAGCTTAACCACTGACAGCAAAGTGTGCCGTTGTGTTGCCTCCTTTTCTCCCAGTGATATACTCACAGAGCCTTGTTAAAAAACAGAAAAAGGGTAACTGAAAGAGGAAATTGGGCAACAAAGATGGAAGTGCAGCAAAGAAACAAAAAACGATAAAGATGGAAGTGGCATGAAATATGAATGGAATGTAATTGGAGTTATAAAAAAATAGGCAACTGTGGGAATGCAGATGTTGCCACCTTTCCAGAGCCTTTAGATGCGCTGCTGGGGGAATCGCACGGAATGTAAACTTGAATGAAGAAAGCGGCTGTGACAAAAGGATGGGGACGTCCCAGAGGACATCGCATTGAAGGAACTCGGACTCACTCCGCGATGGGGAACGCCCAGAGGATAAAACGTTGAAAGTGACCCAAACAGGACGCTTTGCCAAGACACAGAAAAGGTGCTCTCTCGGCATATAACGACTCTCAGGAAAAGACAAGCACTGTTCAAGCCACTCTTGTTAAGTTTTTCCTACACAGAAATAAAACACTTCAAGTCTCCATGTTTGTAATGCTTTACAGCATAACAAATGATTGGTTTGCTTTTTTTTTTCGTTTCCCTACACATTTATAACCATGAATGAACAGCATGTTTGGACATTTTTAAAGGTCGTGGAACAATGTTGATTTTCCCCTTGATGAAGATGGTTTTGCACGGTTCAGGGTCCTGTCCACCGCCTGCCTGCCCGCCAGTGAGGCCCGCACGTGTACACACGCAGTATCCACACGTACAGCACACAGACACGCGTGTATTTTATATACAGCACGCGTCCACACACTTCAGGGTAGAGCGTAAGTGACGGTGACAGCTATTCGGGGGTAATTATAAATACAAAATAGTAATTTTTCCCTTTCTGGAAGGTTGTGGTTGGGATTCTGTGGGAGTGAGGTGCTGGAAAGCGAGCTCCCGCCAAGCGCTGAGGGGAGCGAGGCCGCGGGGGCGGGGCGAAGGACGGGATGGGCGGGGCGGGGGGGGGGGCAATGCGGGCGGTACCGGCCTCGCCCGCCGTTCCGGACCAGAGCCCCGCCAGCCGGTGCGCAGCGCGGGGACGACGGGGCGCGGGCCACGCACGGCGGCGGCGGCGGGAGCGGCGGGCACGCACGCACGCGGGCGCGGGACCCGGCACGCACGGCCGGACGCACGGCGGCGGCGGTGGCGGCGGCAGCGGCGGCTGCAGGGGCGCGGGGTGGTAGGTGCGGGCGGCGGCGGATGGCCCAGGGCTGACCTATGCGGCGCCTGGAGGGGCTGTGCCGGCGGCGGCGGCGGCGGCGGCGGGGTCCGGGCCGCGAGCGGAGCGGGGACAAGATGAAGTACCAGAAGTACCTGACGGTGCTGCAGATGGCCATCGGCGTCACGCCGTCCAACCGCGGCAGCCTTCTGCCGCTCAGGAGGAGGCTGTGGTGAGGGCGGGGCCCGGGGGCGGGGGTCGGCGGGGGACAACGGGCCGGAGGCCGGGGTCCGGGCAGTGGGCACTATCAACCCCCTCGGTAACCAGAGAGCGCGCGGCCGGGCGGGGCGGGGACCGCGGCCGAGGGAGGCGCCGCGCCGGCAGGTTCTGGCTCCGAACGTCCCGCCGGGCTCGCCGTGCGTTTCCTGCGGCGCCTCGGATCCATCGGCCGCCGATCCGGGTCGGGACGTCCGCGGCCGGCGGGGTCATCCTCGCGGGGTCGGTGACTGGGCTTTACCTGTAGGCCGTCTGGTGCTCCCACCTGGAAACCGCTCTCGGGGTAACGGGAAGAACGCCCCTAAAGAAAGGTGTCTAGGGTCACCTGGAACCGGTGTGGACACCGGATCATCTATCGGATTGTATCGCGTTTTATTAGCATGTAAACATGTCACAGGGAATCCCAGTGGCGACCCAGGCGTTCCATCCACTTGGGACTTAGGTGTGCGGTTCTGTCACAAGAGGAATGGTCCAGTAAAGGGGTGGTGACTGTAGAAAAAAGGTGCCGGTGATTGTGGTATTCAGTGGTTATTTCAATTAAAAAATGCGTGGTTAATATAGTTTATAGAGGTTGATTCAATTCAACTGAACATAGTTCAGTTTAATTTTAAGGTTATAGGGAGAGGAAGTGAGGCTGTATCTAAGCATTGGGAAGAGTAATGTCTGCTATGTAAGGCAAAATGGAATAACGATCTAAGGAACATAAGGATTGAGCAGCCAGGAAAAAGCTTAAAAGGAAACTGTCAATAGTGGAGAATTTTGGAGGTAAGACCAAAAATTATGAGCAGCAAAGTCCAAATTTCATCTGTGCCACTTATTGTGTGACCATAGACAAGTTGCTGGAGAATCTGTTTCTTCATCTGTAAAATGGGAACAATGTTCTCTACCTCATGGGGCCATGTGTAGACCAACTTTGATGGTAAATACAAAGTGCTGGCCACTCTCCCCCGCTGCATAGTAGGTGCTGAGTAAATATTATTGTCTTCCTCCACCCCCCCACCCCCCACTCCCGCCCAGTTGTTAAAAAAAGATAAATTTATTCTGCAAAATATTTTAATTTGATGAACATCAAGTGACAACACCTGGAAGACTAGGCTGGTAAAAGTTGACAGTGATTGAATTAAGAAATGTCCATGGAAGAAAGTTTTAGCAAATACATCAAGAATATGTCATTATTCTGAAGCAAGAAGCGGTAACATTTGAAGTTGACTTTTCACATGGATGGTTTACAGGAAAAAAAAAAAAAAAAGGAGAGGTCAGCACCAACAGTCTTACCCCCCACCCAGATTTTCTCCTGAGTGCTTATCAGTATCGAACACACTGCCTATTTTACTTAATTTTCATATATATCGCTTCTCCCCCCGCCCTAGAATGTTAAGTAGCATGGGGCCGGGGCTTTAGTCTGTTTAGTTGATTACTAAATTCCCTTCAAGCAGTGTCTGGTACAAAATAGGTTCGCAAAAGATAACTGCTGAATAAATGAATTCTTAATGCATAATTGGAAAAGAAAGTTAAGGAATTTTTTTTTTTTTTTTTTTGGCTGCGCTGAACGGCTTGCAGGATCTTAGTTTCCTGACCAGGGATTGAACCTGCGTGCTTGGCAGTGAAAGCGCAGAGTCCTAACCACTGGACCGCCAAGGAATTCCCAAGGAAATTTTCTTCATGTTACACTTAAACACCAAGATGTGGAAATAAGGTTTGAGGAGCTGTTAGGCATGAATATTAGCAGCAATTGGTCACAAGGTCAAGAAGCTTGGTTTATTCTTTCTTATCATTGGAGTGCTGCTTCTGAAACTAGTTTCCCGAGTATAGAGTTTGTGAAGAGAGAACACAAGGAAATAAAATCCCGGTAACATTTGTACTCTAGAGATTCACGTTTGAGGCAGGCAGTGACCTGGGACCAGCATTAAGAACCGTCTTATGAAGAGACAGCCTGGAAAGAGGGGGATTTCATTGAGCTTTCCCACAATCTTAAATGAGCATTTCAGGACTCAGTGGTAAGCGGATTTGCAAATGTTCATCTACTTTCTCCAGTGGCAAAGTGAAGAGCACACTCTACAAAACTCGGCACTGGGTGGTACTTTGGGACATAGATGTATAGTCTTTTTTTGTTGTTGTTGGAGAATATTGTGCTGCCTGGTAAATCTATCTCTTACGTCTCTGGAGTTTATTTTCTAGATAACATTTCATTTTGCCAGTGCCCTAGCAACTGCATGTGGAGAATTTGAGATGGATGGGGCCATTATTTGGCTAGAAGATGAGAGGATGGGGTCTGCCTCCAGAGTGGTTGGTGGGAACCCACAGGCGACATCGATAGTGCATTCAGACCTTGGGGTGCACCAGCTTATGTCCATTTACAAGATGTGAGGACATACCACAGTCATTGTTCATGGCTTATATAAAGGTTTATGTGAAGACGTTTAGGAAGATGTGTAGGCTCCCTGTGTTTCTCTCTCTTTTAACTATTACAGTCTGTATGGGAAGACTGCATACCTGCAAAGCTTATGCCTGTCTAAGTGAAGGTTATGGTTGAATGGACCAGTGCTTTGGCCCCACACTCGTATGTAGTTTGGACACTTGTGCTCATCCGCTTTCCTCTTTGCAATATCTTTCTGTCTTTCTAACTGGCTCTACAAATCCTTTAAGGAGTAGAGCACTTGCAGGCCATTTTACATGGAAACTGAAGCGGACACACAGCCAGACCTGCATCAGTGGAGCCTGCAGGAGCCCTCTTCTCCTTGACTCCTTCTCTAAGAAGTTTAGTAAGTAGGAGTGTTTGCAGTGTTTGGTTCTGAATCATTACTGTTCATGAACCTGGAACTCAGGCCTGTTACCCGAGGGAGATGTGAGTTTGTGCGGCTGCTGCCTGCTCTGAGGGCCTCAGATAATGGTTCAGATGGACAGAACCAGTACCATTGCTGGACAGAAGCAGTAGAGCACGGTATTTCCTAGATCTGCTGTAACAGATCACTGAAAGCAACAGGAATTTCTTCTCCCCCAGTTCTGGAGGCCAGAGTCTGAAATAAAAGCATCGGCAGGGCCACGCTCCCCCAAGAGCTCTGGGGAGAATCCTTCCTGCCTCCTCTAGTGTCTGTGGCCCCAGTGTTCCTTGGGTTCCTGTTCAGTCTCTCTCAGCACCCTGATGTGGTCTTGTCTGTGTGTCTCTTATAAGACCACTTATAAGACCACTTGTCATCGGAGTTAGGGTCCAGCTGGGTAATCCAGGGTGAGCTCATCTCGAGATCCTCACCATAGTAACCTCTGTGAAGACACTTTCTCTAAACAGGGTCACATCCACTGGGTTGTTAGGAGGTGGGGGGAGGAGGGGCACAGTTCAGTCCATTGCGGGAACCATGGCCGGCTCCTTGCTGTTCAGCGGGTGTGAGGCCCAAATAGCTGTTACTCCGGTCTATTTTAGGTGAAATGCAAAAATTATTTTCATAATAAGTTTATTGTTGTCAGAGCCTTGATTTTTTTTAACATCTTATTGGGGTATAATTGCTTTACAATGGTGTGTTAATTTCTGCTTTATAACAAAATGAATCAGTTATACATATACATACATCCCAGTACCTCCTCCCTCTTGTGTCTCCCTCCCACCCTCCCTATCCCACCCCTCTAGGTGGTCATAAAGCACCGAGCTAATCTCCCAGTGCTATGCGGCTGCTTCCCACTAGCTATCTGTTTTACATTTAGTAGTGTATATATGTCCATGCCACACTCTCACTTCGTCCCAGCTTACCCTTCCCCCTTCCCGTGTCCTCAAGTCCATTCTCTACATCTGTGTCTCTATTCCTGTCCCACCGCTAGGTTCTTCAGAACCATTTTTTTTTAACATTCCATATACATGTGTTAGCATACGGTATTTGTTTTTCTCTTTCTGACTTACTTCACACTGTATGACAGACTCTAGGTCCATCCACCTCAATACAAATAACTCAATTTCGTTTCTTTTTATGGCCGAGTAATATTCCATTGTATATATGTGCCACATCTTCTTTTTCCATTCATCTGTCGATGGACACTTAGGTTGCTTCCATGTCCTGACTATTGTAAATAGAGCCGCAGTGAACATTGTGGTACATGACTCTTTGAATTATGGTTTTCTCAGGGTATATGCCCAGTAGTGGGATTGCTGGGTTGTATGGTAGTTCTATTTTTAGTTTTTTAAGGAACCTCCATACTGTTCTCCATAGTATCAATTTTCATTCCCACCAACAGTGCAAGAGGGTTGCCTTTTCTCCACACCCTCTCCAGCATTTACTGTTTGTAGATTTTTTGATGATGGCCATTCTGACTGCTGTGAGGTGGTACCTCATTGTAGTTTTGGTTTGCATTTCTCTAATGATTAGTGATGTTGAGCATCCTTTCATGTGTTTGTTGGCAGTCTGTGTATCTTCTTCGGAGAAATGTCTATTTAGGTCTTCTGCCCATTTTTGGATTGGGTTGTTTGTATTTTTGATATTGAGCTGCATGAGCTGCTTGTAAATTTTGGAGATTAATCCTTTGTCAGTTGCTTCATTTGCAAATATTTTCTCGCATTCTGAGGGTTGTCTTTTCATCTTGTTTATGTTTTCCTTTGCTGTGCAAAAGCATTTAAGTTTCATTAAGTCCCATTTGTTTATTTTTATTTCCATTTCTCTAGGAAATGGGTCAAAAAGGATCTTGCTGTGATTTATGTTATAGAGTGTTCTGCCTCTAAGAGTTTTGTAGTGTCTGTCCTTACATTTAGCTCTTTAATCCATTTTGAGTTTATTTTTGTGTATGGTGTTAGGGAGTGTTCTAATTTCATTCTTTTACATGTAGCTGTCCAGTTTTCCCAGCACCACTTATTGAAGAGACTGTCTCTCTTATTGAAGAGGCTGTCTTCAATAAGAGACTTATTGAAGGACTGTCTATCCTTGCCTCCTTTGTCATAGATAAGTTGACCATAGGTGCGTGGGTTTATCTCTGGGCTTTCTATCCTGTTCCATTGATCTATATTTCTGTTTTTTGCCAGTACCATATTGTCTTGATTACTGTAGCTTTTGTAGTATAGTCTGAAGTCAGGGAGTCTGATTCCTCCAGCTACGTTTTTTTCCCTCAAGACTGCTTTGGCTATTTGGAGTCTTTTGTGTCTCCATACAGATTTTAAGATTTTTTTGTTCTAGTTTTGTGGAAAATGTCATTGGTAGTTTCACAGGGATTGCATTGAATCTGTAGATTGCTTTGGGTAGTATAGTCATTTTCACAATGTTAATTATTCCAATCCAAGAACATGGTATATCTCTCCATCTGTTTATATCACCTTTAATTTCTCTCATCAGCATCTTATAGTTTTCTGCATACAGGTCTTCTGTCTCCTTATGTAGGTTTATAGCTAGGTATTTTATTCTTTTTGTTGCAGTGGTAAATGGGAGTGTTTCCTTAACTTCTCTTTCAGATTTTTCATTGTTAGTGTATAGGAATGCAAGAGATTTCTGTGCATTAATTTTGTATCCTGTTAGTTTACCGAATTCATTGATTAGCTCTAGTAGTTTTCTGGTAGCATCTTTAGGATTCTCTATGTATAGTATCATGTCATCTGCAAACAGTAACAGCATTACTTCTTCTTTTCCAATTTGGATTCCTTTTATTTCCTTTTCTTGTCTGATTGCTGTGGCTAAAACTTCCAAAACTATGTTGAATAACAGTGGTGAGAGTGGACACCCTTGTCTTGTTCCTGATCTTAGAGGAAATGGTTTCAGTTTTTCACCTTTGAGAACGATGTTGGCTGTGGGTTTGTCATATATGGCCTTTATTATGTTGAGGTAAGTTCCCTCTATGCCTACTTTCTGGAGGGTTTTTATCATAAATGGATGTTGAATTTTGTCAAAAGTTTTTTCTGCATCTACTGAGATGATCATATGGTTTTTCTCCTTCAGTTTGTTAATATGGTGTATCACATTGATTGATTTGGGTATATTGAAGAATCCTTGCATTCCTGGAATAAACCCCACTTGATCATGGTGTGTGATCCTTTTAATGTGCTGCTGGATTCTGTTTGCTAGTTTTTTTTTTTTTTTTTTTTTTTTGGCGGTACGCAGGCTTCTCACTGTTGTGGCCTCTCCCGTTGCGGAGCACAGGCTCCGGACGTGCAGGCTCAGCAGCCATGGCTCACGGGCCCAGCCGCTCCGCGGCATATCGGATCTTCCCGGACCGGGGCACGAACCTGTGTCCCCTGCATTGGCAGGCGGACTCTCAACCACTGCGCCACCAGGAAAGCCCTGTTTGCTAGTATTTTGTTGAGGATTTTTGCATCTATGTTCATCAGTGATATTGGCCTGTAGTTTTCGTTTTTTGTGACATCTTTGTCTGGTTTTGGTATCAGGGTGATGGTGGCCTCGTAGAATGAGTTTGGGAATGTTCCTCCCTCTGCTGTATTTTGGAAGAGTTTGAGAAGGGTAGGTGTTAGCTCTTCTCTAAATGTTTGATAGAATTCGCCTGTGAAGCCATCTGGTCCTGGGCTTTTGTTTGTTGGAAGATTTTAAATCACAGTATCAATTTCAGTGCTTGTGATTGGTCTGTTTATATTTTCTGTTTCTTCCTGGTTCAGTCTTGGAAGGTTGTGCTTTTCTATGAGTTTGTCCATTTCTTCCAGGTTGTCCATTTTATTGGCATAGAGTTGCTTGTAGTAATCTCCCATGATCCTTTATATTTCTGCAGTGTCAGTTGTTACTTCTCCTTTTTCATTTCTAATTCTATTGATTTGAGTCTTTTCCCCGTTTTTGTTGATGAGTCTGGCTAATGGTTTATCAATTTTGTTTATCTTCTCAAAGAACCAGCGTTTAGTTTTATTGATCTTTGCTATTGTTTCCTTCATTTCTTTTTCATTTATTTCTGATCTGATCTTTATGATTTCTTTCCTTCTGCTAACTTTGGAGGTTTTTTGTTGTTCTTTCTCTAATTGCTTTAGGTGTAAGGTTAGGTTGTTTATTTGAGATGTTTCTTGTTTCTTTAGGTAGGATTGTATTGCTATAAACGTCCCTCTTAGAATTGCTTTCGCTGTATCCCATAGGTTTTGCTTCGGTGTGTTTTCATTATCACTTGTTTCTAGGTATTTCTTGACTTCCTCTTTGATTTTTTCAGTGATCTCTTGGTTATTTAGTAGTTTATTGTTTAGCCTCCATGTGTTTGCATTTTTTACAGATTTTTTCCTGTAATTGATATCTAGTCTCATAGCATTGTGATCAGAGAAGATGCTTAATACAATTTCAGTTTTCTTAAATTTCCAAGCTTTATTTGTGACCCAAGTTGTGATCTATTCTGGAGAACTTTCCATGTGCACTTGAGAAGAAAGTGTATTCTTCCGCTTTCGGGTGGAATGTCCTATAAATATCAATTAAGTCTATCTGGTCTGTTGTGTCATTTAAAGCTTGTGTTTCCTTATTTATTTTCTGTCTGGATGATCTGTCTATTGGTGTAAGTGGGGTGTTAAAGTCCCCCGCTATTATTGTGTTACTGTCGATTTCCCCTTTTATGGCTGTTAGCACTTGCCTTATGGATTGAGGTGCTCCTATTTTGGGTGCATAAATATTTATAATTGTTATGTTTTCTTCTTGGCTTGATCCCTTGATCATTATGTAGTGTCCTTCCTTATTTCTTGCCACAGTCTTTATTATAAAGTCTATTTTATCTGACATGAGTATTGCTACTCCAGCATTCTTGTGATTTCCATTTGCATGGAATATCTTTTTCCATCCCCTCACTTTCAGTCTGTATGTGTCCCTAGGTCTGAAGTGGGTCCCTTGTAGACAGCACATATATGAGCCTTGTTTTTGTATCTATTCAGCCAGTCTCTGTCTTTTGGTTGGAGCATTTAATCCATTTAATTTAAAGTTAGTTATCGATATGTATGTTCCTTAATTTTCTTAAGTGTTTTGGGTTTGTTATTGTAGGTCTTTTCCTTCTCTTGTGTTTCCTGCTTACAGAAATTCCTTTAGCATTTGTTATAAAGCTTGTTTGGTGGTGCTGAATTCTCTTAGCTTTTGCTTGTCTGTAAAGGTTTTAATTTCCCCATCGAATCTGAATGAGATCCTTGGTGGGTAGAGTAATCATGGTGGTAGGTTTTTCCCTTTCATCACTTTAAATATGTCCTTTCATTATTGATTGTTCCACATGTAGAACATATTTCATTTATTGTGTTCTTCATCATTGTTTGTTTGCTCTTTAGTTCTTCTACGTCCTTCTTAAAGGTTTCTTGTATTTTCTCCATTCTGTTTCCAAGATTTTGGATCACTTTACTATCATTACTCTGAATTCTTTTTCAGGTAGACTGCCTGTTTCCTCTTCATTTGTTTGGTCTGGTGGGGTTTTACCTTGCTCCTTCATCTACCGTGTGTTTCTCTGTCTTCTCATTTTGCTTAACTTAGTGTGTTTGGGGTCTCCTTTTAGCAGGCTGCGGGTTTGTAGTTCCCGTTGTTTTTGGTGTCTGCCCCCAGTGGCTAAGGTTGGTTCAGTGGGTTGTGTAGGCTTCTTGGTGGAGGGGACTGGTGCCTGTGTTCTGGTGGATCAGGCTGGATCTTGTCTTTCTGGTGGACAGGACTGCGTCCTCTGGTTTGTTTTGGGGTGTCTGTGACCTTATTATGATTTTAGGCAACCTCTCTGCTAATGGGTGGGGTTGTGTTCCTGTCTTGCTAGCTGTTTGGCATAGGGTGTCCAGCACTGTAGCTTGCTGGTCGTTCAGTGGAGCTGGGTCTTAGCGTTGAGATCAAGATCTCTGGGAGAGCTTTCGCCATTTGATATTACGTGGAGCCGGGAGGTCTCTGGTAGACCGGTGTCCTGAACTCGGCTCTCCCACCTCAGAGACACAGGCCTGACACCCGGCCAGGGCACCAAGACCCTGTCAGCCACATGGCTCAGAAGAAAAGGGAGTAAAAAAGAAAGAAAAAAATAAAGTTATTAAAAAATAAAAAAATTATTAAAAATGAAAAAGTAATAAAAATAAAAGAAAGAAAGAAGAGAGCAACCAAACCAGAAAACAAATCCATCAATCATAACAATTGTTAAAAACTATACTAAAAAATCCCCCAACCAACCAACCAAACAAAAAAACCAGACAGACAGACCCCTAGGACAAATGTTAAAAGCAAAGCTCTACAGACAAAATCACACAAAGTCCACTGCCTCAATTTTGGGATGAATCGTTGTCTATTCAGGTATTCCAGAGGTGCAGGGTATATCAAGTTGATTGTGGAGATTTAATCTGCTGCTCCTGAGGCTACTGGGAGAAATTTCCCTTTCTTTTTGTTCGCCCAGCTCCTGGGGTTCAGCTTTGGATTTGACCCCGCCTCTGCGTGTAGGTCGCCTGAGGGCGTCTGTTCTTTGTGGAGGCAGAGGCTGGCATGACTGTTGCAACAGCCTGAGGCACGCCGTGTGTTCTCCCCAGGAAGTTGTCCCTGGATCACGGTACGCTGGCAGTGGCGGGCTGCACAGTCTCCCGGCAGGGGAGGTGTGGATAGTGACCTGTGCTTGCACACAGGGTTCTTGGTGGCGGCAGCAGCAACCTCAGCGTCTCACGCCTGTCTCTGGGGTGCGCACTGATAGCAGTAGCTCGCGCCTGTCTCTGGAGCTCATTTAGGCAGTGCTCTGAATCCCCTCTCCTGGCGCACCCTGAAGCAATGGTCTCTTGCCTCTTCGGCAGGTCCAGACTTTTTCCCGGACTCCCTCCCGGCTAGCTGTGGCGCAGTAGCCCCCTTCAGGCTGTGTTCACGCAGGCAACCCCAGTCCTCTCCCTGGGATCTGAACTCTGAAGCCAGAGCCTCAGCTCCCAGCCCCCGCCCTCCCTGGTGGGTGAGCAGACAAGCCTCTTGGGCTGGTGAGTGCTGGTCGGCACTGATCCTCTGTGCGGGAATCTCTCCGCTTTGCCCTCTGCACCCCTGTTGCTGCGCTGTCCTCCGTGGCTCCAAAGCTTGCCCCCAACCCCGTCTCCACCGGTGAAGGGGCTTCCTAGTGTGTGGAAACCTTTCCTCCTTCACAGCTCCCTCCCAGTGGTGCAGGTCCCGTCCCTATTCTTTTGTCTCTGTTTTGTCTTTTTCCCTACCCAGGTACGTGGGGAGTTTCTTGCCTTTTGGGAAGTCTGAGCTCTTCTGCCAGCGTTCAGTAGGTGTTCTGGAGGAGTTGTTCCACACGTAGATGTATTTCTGATGTGTTTGTGGGGAGGAAGGTGATCTCCACATCTTACTCCTCCGCCATCTTGAATGTCTCCCCAGAGCCTTGATTTTTGCATTGAGTGCTTTCAGGAGCATTTACACGGATCTTAGGGGAAAAGAGTGTCATATCATTTTCTTCATGCTTCTAAGTCTGTTTCTCCCAGTTGAGTCAGTAAGTATTGAAGGCCATGCAGTATCCATTCGTCCACTGAAGTTGTCATCTAATAGTCAGATTCCAGAAATAAGATAAGAAGAGCTGCTGTTCATTGAACTTGTTCCGTGCTGGCCCTATATCCCTCTATGAGGTGGGGGCTGTATCTCCCCAACTTTACAGATGAGGTCATTGGCTTGCCCAGAGTCACACCTCAGATTTTTTGCCAGTTCTTGGGGTTAAAAACGTATTTGAGCGAGGACTTGCCAGTCCAGAAAGAGAGACGGACTGAAGACAGGAACAAAAGGATGGAAATGTCCCTTATAGGATGTTGTTTCTCCCAGGGTGACCTGTGGCCCATTCACGGCTCACAGAGTCCCCTGATTGGATGGGACCAATATCCAAGTCCTTCCTTGGTTTCTTTAATGAGCAAACTGTAGGCAGTTACACACATTATTATTTATAAGTACAACTAAGGGCCATTAATATGAACCTTTTCAGTGAGCTATTAAGGTTTCTGAAGTCTGGTACTCGTAAACAAAAATTAACATTTTGCTAGCACTACTGAAGAATCCTTCAGAAGTACTCAGTATCCTTATAAAGTCAGCTGCCCTGCTATACTTAGCAGTATCTCAAGGCTCCTGTTCTCACACTCTTGTTTGGAATTCCCCTCATTTGGGGGAAGGATGCTTTGCTCTCTCTCATAAGTGTTATCTTGACTTGGTTGTAGCTGTCAGTTGCTTATATTTTATAATTAATATATTGTAGAAGGATTATTAGATATTTTGTTGATAGTTCTTGTATAACTGCTTTGTTTTTACGATCTTCATTATTTTTGCCCAATTCTTTGTTATTGTTGAGTTCTTTTCCACTAGAAATTAGAAATGGGTGTGGTAGATGAGCTTGGGAGCTGTTTGTCCCAAGTGAACTGTGGTCAAAACTGGTCGTGAGCCAAATCTGCTGAGTTATAACAAAATGAGAGGATGGACTCCGGGTTTCTGCCTTTTAAGCCTGTCAGCCAAGGCTGCAAATAAAAACACGACGCTGTTAGAGAAGTTATGAAGCGAGTGGAGAGAGGCAGACATTTTCTCCCCAGTTACCCCCTAAGGATGATTAAATGGAATTAAGAATTAGGAAAAGAAAAACTTCATTGTAGGCCAAGTGTTGATTTCTCCAGAGTTCAAGGGAAAGCATCCAAGCTGCTTACAGCTCACTTCCTAACTTTATTTCCCTGTCATCAAAGGCTGTTCTCCTAAATATTTGGGGAATGATCTCCACAGTCTGAGGTATTCAGTGGGGGAATACCTCAGGTTGGGGGAGAGCGGTGCCTCGGGGTGACAGAGGCTCCTTTTACTCCACATCACGAGTACGCAAAGGCAGTACTCCCCACGTGAGTTGTAGATGCACCTCTGTATTCTTGTGCATGTCTAGCAGAGAACTATTTGAACACACGTATTTCCACCCCAGGACAAATACTAATTCTCGAGAAATATTAAAACAAAAGAGAAGTGACATTTAAAATTCCCTTATACCTCGACTCCTTCTGCATAATAATCTGGTCCATTATTATCTGGACCTGTTTATTCCTTTTCGTTATCTCCCATCAAAGAAAGGGGGACCATGACTGAGCCATATGCTTTTTAACAGTTGACCTCTTAGCTTCACAGAGATCTGGTCTGAGCTTTAAAGTTACTAAAATTACTCTCTAGGAGCTGGTTCTGTTCTTGGACAAGACACCATCCTCCCTGTGAGTCTGTGGGTAGGGCGGGTACCGACCTCATATTCACCTGGTATATGCCAGCTCATCCCTCCTGGTTATTAAAGGTTTTTATTATGATCCTGGTAGGGAGGGGGAGAGTCCATTCTTCTAGTTATATTTAGGATCTTTCTTTTCTCTTTTACTTTGTTACTGGATTTAATATTACATTGTGTTAAGTCTGATAAATTTCTTGGCTTTTAGTCATTTATAAAATTTGGTGGATATAAATACTTATTGCAGACTTTAGGTTTTAGGCTTTTAGGTTTGGAAAAAATGAAAATAGTGATGCCTGTCTAAGTCAGATGAGAAGAAAATCTTTTGAAAATTTTCTTTGTGGAGAAAAGTTAATATTACATTTGTGTTAATTTCTTATAAATGATCAAACCATATAAGCAGTGCTATCAATATGAAATGAGAGAGAGGAAATAAAGAAAATTTAAGCCTTGTATATTGTTTTACCATTCTGTTTTTCTTTCCCACGTGCCCTCTTCTTTTTTTTCTTAAATTGGAGTATAGTTGATTTACAATGTTGTGTTAGTTTTTGCTGTACAGCAAAGTGAGCCAGTTATACATACATATATATCCACTCTTTTAGATTCTATTCCCATATAGGTCATTATAGAGTATTGTGCTAACCTGTGCTATACAGTAGGTTTTTATTAGTTATCTCTTTTATACATAGTAGTGTGTATATGCCAATCCCAATCTCCCAATTTATTCCTCTCCCTGCTTTCCCTCCAGTAACCACAAGTTTGCTTTCTACATCTGTGACTGGACTTCTGTTTTGTAAATAGGTTCATTTGTACCATTTCTTTAGATTCCAATATCATATGATATCTGTCTTTCTCTGACTTACTTCACTCAGTATGACAATCTCTAGGTCCATCCATGTCGCTGCAAATGGCATTATTTTGTTCTTTTTTATAGATGAGTAATATTCCATTGTATATGTGAACCACATCTTTTTTTTAAAATAAATTTATTTATTTATTTTTTTGGCTGCATTGGGTTCTTGTTGCTGTGCGGGGGCTTTCTCTAGTTGCGGTGAGCAGGGGCTACTCTTCATTGCGCTGTACAGGCTTCTCACTGCAGTGGCTTCTCTTGTTGCGGAGCATGGGCTGTAGGCGGGTGGGCTTCAGTATTTGTGGCATGCAGGCTCTAGAGCACGGGCTCAGTAGTTGTGGCTCATGGGCTTAGTTGCTCCATGGCATGTGGGATCTTCCTGGACCAGGGCTTGAACCCATGTCCCCTGCATTGGCAGGCGGGTTCTTAACCACTGCACCCACCAGGGAAGTCCCTGTGCCACATTTTCTTTATTAATTCCTCTGTTGATGGACATTTAGGTTGCTTCCATGTCTTGGCTATTGTAAATAGTGCTGCTATGAACATTGGGGTGCATGTATCCTTTCGAATTATGGTTTTCTCCAGATATATGTGCAGGAGAGGGATTGCTGGATCATATGGTAGCTCTGTTTTTAGTGTAGAGTATAGGAGGGATCCCAACGATGCAGCAGGATTCCTTTCCTCCACACCCTCTCTAGCATTTATTGTTTGTAGGTGATGGCCATTCTGACCGGTGTGAGGTGATACCTCATTGTAGTTTTGATTTGCATTTCTCTAATAATTAGTGACCATATGCCCTCTTCTTGAGCAGAGTTTTTCATTATTTTTATGGAAACTTTTACCCTGCAGAGAGGAGAACAAAACTGTACAGGGTGCTGCTCTTTGTGTTAAGAATAATGAAAGTGGCATCACCCAAATTTTACTCTGGGAGATGACTTGAAAGGTGGACTCATTGGAACCCAATGAAATAACAAAAATATAAATTTAAAAAGCTACAACAAAAATAGTAACAGTCTGAGTAAACAATAAAAAATACCGTCGATGGACCAGCATTCTTGAGGAATGTCTGAGAAGTAGTTAGTAGATAGGGACAGATCTACTGAGAGAAATACCTTGCAGAAACCATTGTCCGGAAAATGTGCAGAAGATTCCTGCAAAGTTAAGGGTGGGAGACTTGAAGCAGATCAAGGGATAGAAGGAGCAGGGGATGTGGGGGTGGGGGGTTCATCAGATCCGACTCCCTCATCCTCACTGATGTGTGACACAGAGGGGACAGCAGTGTTGCTTTCTCACTGAGGCAGTGATGTGGGCACTAGAGCCAGGGAGACAGGGCTGAACCTGAGATGTCCACTGCATCCCTTGACGCAGAAGAGAAGCTGCCTCACAGACCTCCCGGCAGTGTGTCCTGTCTCTGCCAGAGCTGCCAAAGGCAGGCCACCTTAAGCACTGCTGTGGGGAAACAGACGTTCTCTAATAGAAATATAAATAGACTTTAAAAATCACACAGCAAGTGGAAAAAGCCAGTATTAAGAGAATACCACATTCAACAAACAGAGGAACTAATCTCCAAGAAAAAGGAAAAACTTTGGATTAACATGGTTTTCAGAAAGATGCAAGAGAATATTCTACTAATAAAAAAGCATACTAGACACTTTAAAGATTTAAAATGTACTCATTGGAGTAAAAGAATGGCTGAATTGACAAAATTGAAAAACAAATTAGTAATCTGGAGAAGTAAGCTAAAGACTCACAAAAGAAAGGGATGAAAAGAAAGAGAAGTTAGGAACTCTCGAAAGAAATCAAAGATGACACATATAGATGGAGAGATATACCATGTTCTTGGATTGGAAGAATCAACATTGTGAAAATGACTATACTACCCAAAGCAATTTACAGATTTAATGCAATCCCTATCAAATTACCAGTGGCATTTTTTACAGAACTAGAACAAAAAATCTTAAACTTTGTATGGAGACACAAAAGACCCTGAATAGCCAAAGCAGTCTTGAGGGAAAAAAACATAGCTGGAGGAATCAGACTCCCTGACTTCAGACTATACTACAAAGCTACAGTAATCAAGACAATATGGTACTGGCAAAAAACAGAAATACAGATCAATGGAACAGGATAGAAAGCCCAGAGATAAACCCACGCACCTATGGTCAACTAATCTATGACAAAGGAGATAAGGATATACAATGGAGAAAAGACAGTCTCTTCAATAAGTGGTGCTGGGAAAACTGGACAGCTACATGTAAAAGTGTGAAATTAGGACACTCTCTAACACCATACACAAAAATAAACTCAAAATGGATTAGAGACCTAAATGTAAGACCAGACACTATAAAACTCTTAGAGGAAAACATAGGAAGAACACTCTTTGACATAGATCACAGCAAGATCTTTTTTGTTCCACCTCCTAGAGAAATGGAAATAAAAACTAAAATAAACAAATGGGACCTAATGAAACTTAAAATCTTTTGCAAAGCAAGGGAAATGACAAACAAGACGAAAAGACAGCCCGCAGAGTGGGAGAAAATATTTGCCAACAAATCAGCCAGCAAAGGATTAATCTCCAAAATATATAAACAGCTAATGAAGCTCAATATTAAAAAAACAAACAACTGAATCCAAAAATGGGCAGAAGACCTAAATAGACATTTCTCCAAAGAAGACTTACAGATGGCCAAGAAGCACATGAAAAGCTGCTCAACATCACTAATTGAGAAATGAAAATCAAAACTACAAACTACAAAACTACAAAACTACAACTCACACCAGTTAGAATGGGCATCATCAGAAAATCTACAAACAACAAATGCCAGTGAGGGTGTGGAGAAAAGGGAACCCTCTTGCGCTGTTGGTCTGAATGTAAATTGATACAGCCACTATGGAGAACAGTATGGAGGTTCCTTAAGAAACTACAAATAGGGCTTCCCTGGTGGCGCAGTGGTTGAGAATCTGCCTGCCAATGCAGGGGACACGGGTTCGAGCCCTGGTCTGGGAAGATCCCACATGCCGTGGAGCAACTAGGCCCGTGAGCCACAACTACTGAGCCTGCACGTCTGGAGCCTGTGCCCCGCAGCAAGAGAGGCCGCAACAGTGAAAGTCCTGTGCACCGCGATGAAGAGTGGCCCCTGCTTGCTGCACCTAGAGAAAGCCCTCACACGAAACAAAGAGCCAACGGAGCCAAAAATAAATAAATAAATAGATAAATAAATAATCCTTCCCTCTACTTAAAAAAATAAATAAATAAATAAATAAACTAAAAATAGAATTACCGCATGACCCAGCAATCCCACTACTGGGCATATACCCAGGGAAAACCATAATTCAAAAAGAATCATGTACCCTAATGTTCATTGCAGCACAATTTACAATAGCCAGGTCATGGAAGCAACCTAAATGCCTATCGACAGACAAATGGATAAAGAAGATATGGTATATATATATATATACAGTGGAATATTACTCAGCCATAAAAAGCGAAATTGGGTCATTTGTAGAGACGTGGATGGATCTAGAGACTGTCATACAGAGTGAAGTAAGTCAGAAAGAGAAAAACAAATATCGTATATTAACACATATAAGTGGAACCTAGAAAAATGGTACCGATCAACCAGTTTGCAGGGCAGAAATAGAGACACAGGTGTAGAGAACAAACGTATGGACACCGAGCGGGGAAAGTGGTGGGGGTGGGGGCGGGGGCGGGTGGTGGTGGTGGGATGAATTGGGAGATAGGGATCGACATATATACACTAATATGTATAAAGTAGATAAGTACTAAGAACCTGCTGTATAAAAAAATAAAATAAAATTCAAAAAAAAAAATATCCAAGAGGGGGCTGGACTTTTGGCAGGGATGTGGTGGTGCTGGCAAAGAAGGAAAATGAAGATGTATTAATGTCATTTCTTGTGTAAGAGGAGGTAAGAAAACCAATGAACCAGAGATGCTGATAGAAAAATATGAGTTTAAACATGTATGTATGTATGTATATTTACATATACATGTATGTGTATATACATATAAATACATAAATGTATGCATATAGTTAGTTAGCTAGAGTTAGAGTTGCCCTTATAAAATGTACAACTTTCAAACTAACTGGAAGGGCGAAGAGTCTGTGGGCTGGCGGGGCAAAGAAAACTCAATCATACTGAAAAGGCAGAAAAAAAACCCAAAGTATTTAAATTTAAAAACACACACACAAACCATAAAACAAAGATGATAGGCATAAATCTAAACATATGAGTAAAGAGTACTTTGAATGGATTAAGGTTCTCTCAAAAAATACTGATTTCCAGATTGGGTAAAAAAGAAAAGGAATACAGCTACGTGCTGTTTACCAGGAGTTAAAGGTACAGCTAAAAAGAGAGAGATAGACAGACACTTGGAAAGGTGGAAAATACAAGCACAGAAAAAGATAAGCCAGGAAAAGTTTAATGTAAAAATATAGATGGAAAACATTATCAGACAAAATAGCATTTAGGGTAAAATCTTGAATTGGCACAGAGACTTTTCATATGCTAAAGGGTTAAATCCCTAAGAAGATCTGAGTTACAAACATTAAGGCATCTAATAAAATAGATTTGAGACATATAAAGGAAAAACTAATGATATGCAAAGATCAACTGACAAATCCATATTCATGCTGGGGAGCTCGATACTAGTCTCTTTTTTTTTTTTTTGCGGTACGCGGGCCTCTCACTGTTGTGGTCTCTCGTTGCGGAGCACAGGCTCTGGACACGCAGGCCCAGCGGCCATGGCTCACGGGCCCAGCCGCTCTGCGGCATGTGGGATCCTTCTGGACAGGGGCACGAACCCGCGTCCCCTGTATTGGCAGGCGGACTCTTAACCACTGCACCACCAGGGAAGCCCCCGGTACTAGTCTCTTTTATAGAAATCAACTCAGCAAGACAAATACAATGAAGCACACGGAGAAGTTGAGTTTTAGCTAATAAGATAAAATGGTAAAATTGTCCTTGTATTTAAGGACCACCAAATGGGCATTGTTATACTGCTGATGGAAGCGTAAGCTGGTAAGGTCTTTTTGAAAGGCAATACTTAGCAACTTCTAGTAACTTTTCCTAAGTAAATACTGCATTTGTACCCAAAGATGTTGTCCAAAAAAAGGAGTTCATTGCTTTGTGGTTTGATAGCAAACGTTTGAAAACTAAACTAAATGCCCATCACAAGGGAATGATTGAATAAATTGCCGTACACCTATGCTATGGAATAGTGGTTAGCCGTTAAAAAAAACAATGAAATAGATCTGTATGGGTTATTATGGGGAAAGCGTCAAGATAGGTAATTAAGTGAAAAATATAAGATGCAGGACAATATAAACAATTTGGTGCCTTGCCTTAAAAGTTTCAAAAGGAGATTAACACATACATAGATAAACATGAGCATTTGTCTGCAAGGTTATACAAAGAACTGTTGTCAATGATTGTCCTTAGGAAGAGGGATGGGGATTTGGGATGAGGGGGAGGAGGGAGGCTTTTACTTGTTGTTTTTGTATCTTTCTGTACTCTTCAAATATTCTGACTATATGGATGGAGTACTTTTAAGCTGTAGATGTACCTAAACTAGTCTATTTTATGGTATTCTATCTTATTTTTGTTGTCAAATTAATTTTGCTAGTAGTCCATCCTTTGTGTCCTTTTCAAGCAACAAGAGACATTTATCCCTTTCAGACACTTTATTTTATTTTTAAATGTATTTATTTTATTTATTTATTTTTGGTTGTCTTGGGTCTTCGTTGCTGTGTGCAGGCCTTCTCTCATTGCAGTGAGCGGGGGCCCCTCTTCGTTGCGGTGTGCGTGCTTCTCACTGCAGTGGCCTTTCTTGTTGCATAGCACCGGCTCTAGATGTGTGGGCTTCAGTAGTTGTGGCATGCGGGCTCAGTAGTTATGGCTCGTGGGCTCAGTAGTTGTGGCTTGCGGGCTCTAGAGCACAGGCTCAGTAGTTGTGGTGCATGGGCTTTGTTGTTCTGCGGCATGTGGGATCTTCCAGGAGCAGAGATAGAACTAGTGTCCCCTGCATTGGCAGGTGGATTCTTAACCACTGCACCACCAGGGAAGTCCCTCAGACAACATTTTAAATACCAAAGATTAAATAGGCCATGAAGGGTAATAAATATATGAACATGGAATGTATTACAAATAGGAGATCTGATCATAAAATAAGGATTATGTTTTTCACAAACCACACAGCCACACTTACAAATCAGCCTCATTACTTTATAATCTTTTTTATCTCTAAAACCATAATCCACTGAGCAGTGTCCTCCCAGGTTCCCAAGGCACCTTGTTCCAAGGCTGCCACCAGCAGTGGCACAGAAATGGGAGGACACATGGCAGTCTGGAGTGTGTGTGTGTATGTGTGAACACGTTGCCCAGGGTGCGTTCTGTAGATGGCTTAGTTTGTGTGCTGTTTCTTATCTGAATTTTCTTGGTTCCATAGTAATACTGAATTAAGTGTCGACTGTCATGCTTAAATTTTTTTTTAACATCTTTATTGGAGTATAATTGCTTTACAATGTTGTGTTAGTTTCTGCTGTATAACAAAGTGAATCGGCTATATGTATACATACATCCCCATATCCCCTCCCTCTTGCATCTCCCTCCCACCCTCTCTATCCCACCCATCTCTATCCCACCCCTCTAGGTGGTCACAAAGCACTGAGCTGATCTCCCTGTGCTACGCAGCTGCTTCCCACTAGCTACCTGTTTTATATTTGGTAGTGTATATATGTCAGTGCTACTCTCTCACTTTGTCCCAGCTTACCCTTCTCCGCCTCCCCGTGTCCTCAAGTCCATGCTACGTCTCATGCTTAAATTTTTAAAGGCTATTTTCATGCTTAACAGAATCCTCCTGAACAGTTTCTGTGGTTGGGGACAGTGATGGCTGCTGTGCACTGGTGTGCCAGGCACCAGGCTGAGCACTAGATAAATAACCACCCAGAGGGAAGCAGTGCCTCTCAGTTACCTAGGAAACTTCAGTCTGGTCTTGCTTGCTTTTCTGATGGTTACAGAGTTGACTTTTAGTGAATCTTAATGTTGGAATATTTGTACTGTCACGAAAGATTTCTAAACTAGCAAGCTGCTAAGAAATATTTAGAAAGGTATCTGGTAGAATGTAGCTCCACTGTGATTCTTAGCTTTTTGGTTGAAAAAGGAGTATGACATCTCCAAAGCTATTCTCAAGTAAATGCTTACCTCATACTTGAGAAAAGTATTCACCTGTAAACCTGTCTTCTTAAGAATTTTCCTCTTCTTGCAGGGTAACACCATCCTCTGAAAATCCTAATGGTGCTACTTCTAGTGTCAGCCAAGGAAAACCTTCTCTAAGACGAATTAAAGGGAGACTACACAGAAGCAAAAGCCTTGATAGCATCGATTTCTGTGAACTCACTGTAAGTGGATTGTTTCACGCTTTTCTTCCTTTTCAAAGAATATGAAAAATTTGATTTTTAAATATTTTCATAAAAATGCAACAGGCTTATTTTGTGGTAAGCATTTTTCGGTAAAAACTGGTTTATCCAACAGGTTACCGACCAGCATAACTTTCTTAACCGATATCCATAGATACATTTATGATAAGCGGTTCATAATGATGATTCTGGTTCAAAGACCAAAATAAACAAATGTTTCCTGAACTCTACAACAAAAATTGAATTAAGGGGCTTCCCTGGTGGCACAGTGGTTGCGAGTCCGCCTGCCGATGCAGGGGACACGGGTTCGTGCCCCGGTCCGGGAAGATCCCACATGCCGTGGAGTGGCTGGGCCTGTGAGCCATGGCCACTGAGCCTGCGCGTCCAGAGCCTGTGCTCCGCAACGGGAGAGGCCACAACAGTGAGAGGCCTGCGTACTGTAAAAAAAAAAAAAAAAAAATTGAATTAAGTTCAGTGGATAATGTAAATTTCTCGGAAAATCACAAATCCACATATCAACGTAAGTACAGACCTAAGTATTTGATGAACCCCAAACACCCAACTTCCTTGTAGTTCCAGAAAATAGAGGTGCTCTCTTATTATTAGGACAGATCCCAGTTCAGTTAATGATGGGGTTTTCTTCTCATTCTAAGTGATTAACATTAGTGACCTTTTTTTCCCCAGGCCTAGTGACAGGTTTTCACTTGGGTATATGGTAAATTCATGCATGTTTTTAGAGGAGCACTGGCCCTTTCAGGACCCACTGTCCTTTTCTATTAATTGTGTTGTCCTGGAAGAGCTACTGCAATGCCATAAAGGAAACACTAGAATTTTCCTAGCTATAAGAAGGTCTTATTCACATGTATATGTTGTAGCATTCATTGGCAAATTAATGGATGTTCGGGATGCTTAGACTAGATGTGATCATTTCTCCCTTGAGCGCTGAAGAATTCAGAATTATAAAAGTACCATTGACCATTATTGTTTCAAAAGGTGGTAACAGTGTGAAAGTAAAGCCTATCTTTTTTGAGGATATGACTGCTGCATCTTTTTTTTTTTTTTTTTTTTTTTTTTGCGGTATGCGGGCCTCTCACTGCTGTGGCCTCTCCAGCTGCGGAGCACAGGCTCCAGACGCGCAGGCTCAGCGGCCATGGCTCACAGGCCCAGCCGCTCCGCGGCATGTGGGATCTTCCCGGACCGGGGCACGAACCCGTGTCCCCTGCATCGGCAGGCGGACTCTCAACCACTGCGCCACCAGGGAAGCCCTACTGCATCTTTTGCCTATAATTGATGAAAACAAAAGTTCAGTAATTGTGAATACTCTATATTTTTAGTTTTCAAAAATTTTAGTAATTATTTTTATTAAAATAATTTTACCCAATTATTTTACTTAAAACTATGCTTGACCATATAAGTCAAGAAGGTGAAATGTGACCTATCAGAAGACATTTAAGCAATAACTGAAAAAAGGGGTTAAAAGACAGTAAATTCATGCTAAGTAGACTTAAAGTGACAGAAGAAAGTATAAGTCTGGCTTAAAATAAAGCAAATTGCTTTTCAAAAGTGAAACACTGAATTAATTGAGAAACAAATTTGAATTATTTGTTAGAACATAAAAATGGGAGTTTAAATTTTATCACGTTATTTTATATGATGTTAAATATTATCATTACTGAAGCATAATCAGGTAACTAATTAATTTGCGTGTCATAAAGTATATTTACTTGCTTAAATAGAATTATTGTGGAGGGGGAAGATATTAAAAGTTTTCTAGAATATGACAGAAGAAGAGCTTAACTTCACATAAGATTGCCTTCAGTTTCTCAGAAATAGAAATAGATTATTTCAGCTGTGAGGAAAAGTTGGTGAATAGAGTTATCTTTTTATTGTGATGAACATGTCTAAAAATTATTGATAGTAAATTTCCTGTCTCATTCCATGAAAGAGTTGGTTTGGCTAAAGTTAGTGTACAGTACAAGCAAGGAAAAGAATAACACTAGCCAGGTGCAGAATTAATTTATTTCTTTTTGATGATCTTTCCTGTTTGACTTTATGTCAAAAGTGAAATGTTTAAGCATCTCTGGAGGGAAGAGGTTTTGACATTGAGGTTCAAAGAGAGGTAAAGCTGAGGTAGGGAAAGTGGATTCCTGGGTAGAGCTGTGGGTTCTGGTGTGGGGTGTGCTCGGCTGTATGAGCTGTCCTGTGTGTGACTTTGGTGTTCTACTTTCTGCAGAGTGCATTGAAAGGCCATGTACTGATAGTTCATCTACTTGTCAGTAATGGGAATGTATTAACAAAATGTAATTACTGCAATCAATTTGGGTTTTTTGCAATTTGAGTTCATTTTCTGTCTCAGGTTCTTATAGTCATGGTTGGTGGGGCAGCAATTTAGTGTTTTGTTCTTTGAACATTTTTAGATTGTCAGAAATTTTTACAATGAACATGTTCCGTTTTTAGCAAAGCAATAAACTGATTTTCTGAAAAATAAAATAATAGAAGACTCTCCCAGCTTGGCTATTCACACTTTCTACCATAAGCTATGGTCAGATAATACTATAATATTCAGAATGTATAGGGACATGGAGTATCTTTGGTATGGGGCTGAAAAAGGACTTTTTCCCTCTACCTTTTTTAAAAAATTTATTTATTTGTTTTTATTTTTGGCTGTATTGGGTCTTCGTTACCGCGCGCGGGCTTTCTCTAGTTGCGGCGAGCCGGGGCTACTCTTCATGACGGTGCGCGGGCTTCTCATTGTGGTGGCTTCTCTGGTTGCGGAACATGGGCTCTAGGCGCGCGGGCTTCAGTAGTTGTGGAACGTGGTCTCAGTAGTTGTGGCTCACGGACTCCACAGTGCAGGCTCAGCAGTTGTGGTGCACGGGCTTAGTTGTTCTGCAGCATGTGGGATCTTCCTGGTCCAGGGCTCGAACCCGTGTCCCCTGCATTGGCAGGTGGGTTCCTAACCACTGAGCCACCAGGGACTCCCTTCCCCTCCACTTCTAAAATTTTATCTTCTTTTTTTTAAAAAAGGGAGTACTCCGCTTTTTAAAAATGTGGTTTAGAAAAGGGTTTCATGGGAGGTAAAAAGTGTTCAGATTTGTTTCTCTAATGCAGTTGGCTATGCCATATAATCGTGGAGAACCAAATTTTAAAATCTTTGCCGCAAAGTTTAAAGGGAAGAAGATCCTTGGGAAAGGGTCTGTAATGACTTCTAATTGTATAGGAATACATAACCCTTATTCTCTTCAGGAAATAGCTTAGCCATTGTATGTATCTCTTCATAAATGTTCTTCTAGTGCAAAAAGACTGAAAATTTTGTCATATTATACACTTTTTTAAATTGTAAAAATTCTTATTAAATGTATGGCTTCCTTTAACCACCAAAGTAAACAGAAAACCTTAAAATAGACAGACTGAAACTTAGTTCATGGTCTCCTGTCATGTACATATATATCAAATTTGCATGACCAACAGAGTAACATTTATATTTTTACATTTTGCTTTTAACTTTGCCTGAGAAAAAATGCAATTTTCATTGCTTTTGGAAGAACTTAGCAAGTGGAGCAGGAGGTCCACTTGCCATGGTTTCAAGGTCCCAGTTTCTGGCCGATAAGCCTCAGGTTCCAGCTGAGACTGTTGGCTTTGGTCCCAGCATCAGATCGATGCCATTTCACCCCTGGGGAGAGTTGATTGTTTCAGCTTTCTCTGTGGGGATTAAATGGGATGGGCTTTCTAGTTCATTCTGTAAACACTGCAGCGTAATTGATTGACAACCTAGTTTACTGAGGGGGCCTGGAATCCATCCACTCTCCCTAGGTCCTTGAGACAGTGTCCCAGGGATACTTGGTACAGTTTTCTTAGGCGAGGCCTGGAATGGACAAGTCTGTTATGATGATGTGTTTTGCCTAGAAAACCTGAGCCTTTCTTCAACACTTTAATGAGTAAAATGCTATATAAACCATGTGACAAGTTCTGTTTCTTCCTTCGGGTGAAGGAGGGATGTATTGATAATCAGTATGAAGAAGAAAAGCAACCGTTTGTCTTTAGATTTAGCTAACGATGTTTCCGTTCTTAGCTCTTCCGTATCACTGTGGTGCCATTGCCATCAGGTTTAGAGTCATCAGGTTGCATTTTCACTTCTGTCCCTTCCTCTCTCTCAGATTCTAAATGTGTTATCAAAGAATTTTAAGTGGTAATTTAAAAATTCAGCAGATCGCTTGAAATTTTACAGCTTCTCTTGATTATACCTCCTACCTAAAATAGGAGGATGGAGCCAGTTGAGTGGGATTCCTTCAGTTTGGGAATGCTGTCCTTAACGTGAACTTAAGTAATTTATTTCTTGCTTTGTGGGTGTAAACCTAGATTGTCAGTTTTCTCTTTCTGCCAACAGAAATACTACAAAGAAGTTCTATATACAATAAATAGGAACAATGAACTAAATAGGAACAATGAACTAATTAATAATTTATGTCTCTGTTCCTTTAGCCTTGAGTAAAAAGGATTCAGTCATCACTGAGAACCATTAGGCAAAATGATACATTTTTCAAACCCCTTCCAGGAGTTTTTGTCATGGGAGGGAAAATATGTGAAGATATTATTTGGAGTGTTACCTTTTGGGGCTAATATGCCACATTTCACTGCTGCCTGAATAATAATTCTGTGGTTTTTTAATGATCAGCAGTTTTTCACATTTGAAAAGAAACTTTTTTCTCCTGGTAAAGAGGCATCTGTGTAGGCTACTGGAGGATCTATGCAACCCTGTCGGGATATTAGTGATCGAAATTTTCTCGTTCTTTCTCTACCCAAGACCTCCTACTATGAGATGTGTGGGATGCTGAGACCCCAGAGGCCTGTTTTAAAACTAAATATCCCTTTGACTTTGACCATATGTCAAGTGTGCTTTCTTGGTGCCTGACTGATGAATAAGGAGCTGGCACTGAAGGTGCTGAGTCAGTAGAGGGAGAAGACGTGAAGGACACTGAACACCAGCTTACCCTGCTTCCTGGTTTGGTGGGAAGGGCCAGCCACTCCCTGCTCATTGCTCTTCTCTGATCACCACCACCCACCTCACCGGAGGAGAGCTTAGAAGAAACAGCAGTGAGCATCGTGGGTGCCCTCTGCTCTTCTCACCCTGAGCTCTGGTGACTTGGCATCTTTCCGTTCACTTTAGGTATCTCCATGTCATTGTGGGTGCTGACCCCAGGCCACCTACACATCTCCTCACTGCACCTTCGCCTCTTAGTGTGTGTCCTGTTCTCCATTGATGATGTGTTTCAGCTCCTCAAAGGCAGGGAGCATGTCTTTTGTATTTCCCAGTGCTAAGCATGTCAGGTCTATGCTCATTAAGTATTTGCTGATTTATTGTTGGTTGACGTACTGCTCCAATAACTTTGGTAGCTGAGTAGAAGAAAGCTGAGCGACCATTAAATGTTAAAGTGGTGGGGCTGAGAAGCAAGAGGACATGTAAAATCACATCACTCACTTGACACACAGGAAAAGGAAGCAACTTCATGTATTGACTTCTCTTATGATGAACATGCCTGACCATGAAGAAGTAAGGGGGACATTTTTTTGAATAGCCGGAGTAGATGTGGTGGTATTGATGGAGGTAGTGGAGGTAACTGGTGGAGGTGGTGGTGGGGTGATGGAGGTAGAGATCATCGTGGAGGGGATTTAGGTAATGTTGGTGGTGGGGGTGGAGGAGGTAGAGGTAGTGGTATTGGTGGTGTTGGAGGTGGAGGTGAAGGTGGTGGTGGTGATGGTGATGATGACGGTGGAGTAGTATTGGTGAGAGTGGAGGTGGTGGTAGAGGCAGTGGTGGTGGTGATGGTGGTGTTAATGGAGGTGGTTGTGGTAGAGGTGGTGATGGTGGTGATGGCAGTGGTGGTGGTGAAGGTGATGGCGATGACGGTGGTGATGGAGGTGGTGATGGAGATGGTAGCTGGGGTGGTGATGGTGGTGGTGATGGAGAGGGTGGTGGTGATGGTGGTGGTGATAGAGGTGGTGATGGTAATAGTGATGGAGGTGATGCTGGTTTAGGTGATGATGGTGGAGGTGGTGGTGGTGATGCAGGTAGAGGTGGAGGAGATGATTGTGGCAGCTTCTGTTCTCACAGTGGCCAGGTCCTTCACATTTTGAGGTAGTGAGAATGTTCCTGATTGCATGTTACAAAACGCTGACTCAGAGTGACCTGAATATTAAGGATGTTTATCAGGTCACATTCCTAGAGGTCTAGAAGTCTACTAGGGTGATCTTCATGCCTGATTTAATCCCATGGGTCCAGTTCCATTTTCCTGGGAATCTTAGGTCTACTCTCCTCTCTGCATAGACCTCATCAGTAGACTAGTCACATGGTGAGTGTGGCAGTTCTGGGCCTCACATCCACATGGATAAAGTCAGGAAGGAAGGGGAGTCTCTCTCTTACAAGCATGGAAACCCTTCCCTGAAGCCCCCTTTGCTCCTTCCCATTTCTCTCGCTGAGCCTTTTCCTGGACCAGGATCTGGCCTGGTGGATCACGTGTATTGATTTGCTTAGCTGGGTTCTTTGACCAAAAAAGTGCCCCAACCCCCTCAAATCCATAAATAACAGCTATATGAATGTAAGAGTTGGCTGATTGAATTATAGTCATTTAAAATCAACTGCCAGGAATTTTTTCTCAGTGGGAGTCTCAGGGTAGACAGTCGTTGGTACAGCAGCTCTGTGATGAGACCTAGTTTTCTCTTTTCCAGGCTGCCCTCAGTTTGCAGGCCTGGGTCCTCATGCTGGTCTTCTGTGGTCTCTACGTGTCTGCTGTGGGTCTGCCCTCATATTTTGGGTCTCCAGCGAGGAGAAGGCGGCAGAGTAAAGGCACAGACTTTGTCCTAGGGAAGCTTTGTCCGGTTATTTCAGAGGAGATTATGCCCGCTTAGGGACATCTTCCTACATCTCTTTGGCAAGAACTGTGTCATGTTGTCATCTCCAGTTCTAAGGGAGGTTGAAAAATGGGAAATTTTGGTAGCACAGGGCTGCAGGGGATAAAAATGGGGTTCTGCTGGTGAGGAAGAAGAAGGAAATGGACATTTCATCAGTAACTAGAAAAGTCCACTTACATACCCTAGCAGGTCTGGAACTCGCCACTGTACAGACCAGAAAGTTAATGCCCCAGTAAAAGCCAAATCATAAATGGGTTAAATTACAATTGATATGGCATTTTATGAAAGATGTATGTTGCCCCAGCATCAGTGGGGTGCCCCAGTAAAAGATGTATGCTTCTGAGGCCTCTACATATTCAAAATTCATACAATTGTAAGACCCATTTTCCCAGAGGACTCACAAAATATGGTGGCTTATTTCTGTTTTCCAGATAAAGTGGTCTGGTTAGAGTTCATAGGCTATAGGTCACTCAGCCTGCTGGTTTGAAGTTATGCAATTCTCACTGGTCACTCTTAATTTGGGGCATTTGCATAATTTCAGATTTGTGTATGAAATGGGACCATTAATATTTTATGTTGCATGATTGAGATTTGCACAACTAAAATTTGCTTAACATATCAAATTATGTTTGGTTTAAGGCAGGAAAGTTTATAATACATTTTAGAAAAATATATATAACCTGATGGTTAAAATACAAAAATATTTTGTGCCTGAAGTGGTACTTTCAGTTAATTCTATGAAAACTTATCTATCCAGAACAAATTGTTCCTCAGGTTTTCCTTCATTCCATCAAGACTTCGTTTTTTCAGTACAGCCTTACAAGGATCTCTTATATCATCATTTATGTCTATACATTGCCTCACCAGTTTCAAAGACGGATCATGTGTCATTAAACTACATAGCTTCCTAATGCCTAACATGTTAAGGACTTAGAGGAGCTCAGGATAAATATTTGTTGAATGAACGAAGAGATTTTATTAGGTGGATCAATGCCCTCCCTGGCAGGTAGACCGGGAGGAGGCACTGTGAATGGCAATGGAAACCACAATTTGCAAAACATACTTACGGTTCTGTGTGGACAGCTTCCTTGTTGGCTGCAGCAAGTTCACGACCTCACTCTGTTTGACTACAGGCATGTCTGGGGGTCTTTGGCTGGTGGGCTTTGTCAGATGTAAGGAAAGGAGAAGATAAAAAGTACTAGAATGAACAATAGGGAGAATTTTAAAATGTCATTTTGAAATATTTTTAAACTTAAAGAAAAATTGTAAGAACAGTACAGAGAACTGCCATAACCCCACTCTCCCAAATTTCCCAACTGCTAACATTTCATAGTGTTTGCTCCACTGCCCACTCTCTCTGTGTAGAGATGTGTATGTGCGTGTGTGAATACACCCTTTGTTATTAGTCTTTTGCTGAACTCTTGAGATCAAGCTGTAGATATGGTGTCCCACAGCCCCTAAACTTTTTTGGGTTTAGTTCCCCCAAACAAGGGCAGTTTCTACTTAATCATGATATAACCCGTGTAACCAAGGCAGGAAGTCAACGTTGGCACGGCAGTTCTGTCCAGTCCACACATCCCATCCGAACGGCACTGCTGTCCCAGCAGTGTCTTGTTTCCCTTCTGGTGCAGGATCCCGCCCAGGAACATGCATTGCTTCTAGGTGTCATATCTCCTCCTTGGCAGTTTTAAAGAATCCTCAGCCCGGGGCTGTTCTGTGTTTCGCCATGACCAGACTCAGGTTATGTGCTCCGACCAGTAGCTGAGGGGCTGTCCTCACTAGTCCCAGCTCACTGAGGTCTGGCCTCATCACTGGACACCGGAGTGGCCCAGTCCCAACCCTCTGTGGGGAGAGGCATGGCTGGAGGGTACAGGGATCCACCAGAATTACCACCCTCATCAGTTTTCCAGAGTGAGCAGAGTCAGGTAGGGAGAACAAAAAAATCGGGCTATTTATGTCACTTTAGGGCATCCAGAGACCAGTTGGAATGCAGTTTGCCAATTGACAACCAATTAGTAGGAGCTGTTTTGCCCATAATGGTTACTTCTTCATTAAAATGTGAATGTCCAGTTATCTCTAAGGGACTTTTACAGACAGCCTTACAAGGACATTTGTTTTTTTAAATGGTTAATAAACACAACGGCTACAAGTACTCTTCTTGTGAACATTATCAGCCTCCATCTTTTGTATTGTTTCAGGAGCTCAGAATTTTGTCTCCATCTTGGACCTATGCTCACATTGCTTATCTCTTTAGAGTTTCTTTTCACTAACAACTGCTAGTTGGGAACTTTGTTGGCTCTGATTTTAGGCAGGATTTTATTCATCAGAACTGAGTAGAAAACACAGGGCTTTTAGAATTTAGGTCTTAAGGAAAAGAATATTGAAAATAGGATTACCAAGAAGAGAACGAGAAGCCTTTAGTTTTCTGCCTTAATTTGTGTCTCATAGTCTCCTGGGAAGGCTGCTCCTGGATTTTGCCTGACCATCTCTTTCTCTAGGGCTTCGATTCCTTTCGTTGTCTGGGCTGGAGACCAGCGGCTGCTTTCCCCTCCAGCTCCCAGTCACTGCCCGCCCCACGGCCTCACTTCTCTTCATGCGGGACACCAGCCCACAGCAGAACACGCCTGAGCCTCATGTTCGGTTCACCTGGGACCCCTCTTCCCCACACCTTTCTCTCTCATGCACACACACCACCACCACCACCACCACCGTCTCGCCTGCCTCTAAAATGGTCTCAGTTTAATAGAGAAGGCAGAAATGTAAACACACCACACCATGGACAGTAGTAGAGGCAGTGCAGGGTACCCCTGGGGAATACGGGTGCTCATCGCCCTCCTGGTGCAGAAGAGAGTCACGAAGAAGGTGACTCTTTCACTGGACCTGAAGGATGCATCTGACTTCATGGGGGAGGGAGCGGGGAGGATGTCCCCAGGTTGAGGGAGCAGGGCAGGGAGTGGGGATGAGCTGAGAGCTGCCAGGGCCGTGGGAGGGACCACAGGTTGTTCTGACCCCAAGGGGCAGGGTCAGTCTTGAGCCCCCACCCCGCCTCCTGTCTGGAGCTCCGCATTTATCTGTTCCGCTGCAGGAGGGCAGGGGGATGTGCACCATTTCACTTACAAAGAAGGATTCCGCCATGATGATGCTTCTGTGAACTAAGAGGGCTAATGCTAGAACCAGAGGACATGGCCAGTTCAGGGGTGGGCAGCAGGAGGGGAGCGAGCAGGGGAGTTCATTCGTGGGTGATGGAGCAGCTGAGGAGGGCAGTTTCCAGAAGGGAGTGAGTGACCAGCAGATACGTGCAGCCTCAGATAGTGGGGGAGGGCAAAGGCGACTTGGACCTTCCAGCGGTCAGAGAAGGTCACTTAAGGAGTGGGAATTAGAGTTTATCTTTTCTTTTACTTTTTATCGTGAGAGGAGGAATAATGTAATTTTTCATACAGTCACAGAACAAAGAGAGCCATCACTGCTTCAAAATCTCCAGAGCTGATGTCATGGGCTCTGACAGTTCCATCACCTCTCTGACAGCCCCTCCCCCAGGGCTATGAAGGGGGCACATGGCAGTGGAACTCACCCTCCAGGTGCTGTGCTTACAGTGGTGAGCGGGGTGGGGGGCTTTTTGAGGTGGCTGGTGACATTAGCCAAGGGCAGTGGGGTGACAGGCAGGCAGGCCAAAGGAGGTTGAAATTCCAGAAATAAAAAGAATATGTTCCTGTGTGCTGAATGAGTAAGTCTATGGACATAATTGTTTTTTATCTAAAATGGATCTGCTTCAGGTTTTCAGAGGTGATCTTATATTATTTCATTACTTTTAACTCAAGAAACTGAATCGTTTGATTTCCGTATTTGTTACTGAACAGAATAAATAATCTCTGGGGAACATAACAAATAATGTACTTACCTGTGTCAGTATGCACACACACTATAATTTCAAGGATATGTAGAAATTAGTTATATTTGTCTTTGGAGCAGATGTTCTGTGCTTGCTAGTCTAAGTAAAAGCATTTTATTTGGTTATTCCGTGACTTCTGAGCATTAGGATGACAAATGGAAGATTCAGAATGTGTAGTTTTCTATCTCTATGCTGTCTTCTATCTTAGAGAAGCCCAACATTTTGTGGTAACCAGATAGTGGTGAGGGCTGGCTGTGGGCCTGGTGCAGACGGGGTGCAGGCATGCTCAGCGGGGTGCCAGCTCTTGGCCTGAGCTGGGGCGGCCCTGAGAGAAGACACCAGGCGGAGGGAAGCCTTTGGTGTCCTCAGTGCTTTACTGTGTTCTTTCCTGTGGCAAGTGGGGGAGGGCAATACTATAGTCATTTCGCTTCAGTGGTGACATCGTAGCTTGTAGGAGGGCTTGTTCTTCAGAGCCTGATATGGGTGTGGGCACAAGACCCAGTCCTCCCCAGATCTCGGTGTGGCCTGTTTGTTCTGGGAGTCCCACTCTGACTCCCAGAACAAACAGGCTCAGAACTTGAAAGTCCAGGTTGGCTGAATCCCCGTCGAGGGCCCCTCTGTGAGGCACCTGCAGGTCCGGCGGCTGTTTTCCTTCTGGTCAGGTACCTGCGCGCATTCACATGGTCCAGGAAACCGGGCCTGAGCCTGGGAAGGGAGAGTGTCTTCGTAGGAGGACAGCCCGGGTGGCCTTCTCCCTTCATCCCTGGGCAGGGCAGCTGGTGGCCACTTGGGGGCAGGGCTCCCCAGCAAGTGACCTGCCGCCCAGGCGGGGACAGCCGCTGGGGCCTGGCTGCCTAACAGCTTCATTCTTCGTATTTCTCGACAGTCACATCTCTGCTTAAATTTGTGACTGATGGACTTTAATGTGGAATGAAAGTGGAAGGCCTTTCCAATTTGAAGTTGTTTTGGTTGTTTGAATTTCTGGAAGCTGTTGATATTTAGAAGGTGCTGCTTAGGGCGGAGTAGAATTTGGAGCCACCTGAGCTTGTCTGAAGGTGATTTAAATGCCAGGGCCTTTTGATGATTGGAGGATAACTAGTAGCAGAATGACAGCAGTGACTGTTTTCCTCTTTGCAATGAAAAGTGAAAGTGCTTCCACCCTTCTTTAAGGACTCTGTGCTGCCAGAAAGAAGTCAAGCTTTTTTGTTGATGTTTTTAAAAAAGTAACTTAGTTGAAATTCTTTAAAACTAGCTATATACCTGTACTCCAAACATGACTTTAGCTTTTGATTATTTTAAAAGTCATGTTTTGATAGTCACTTCCATATTTTAATGTAACATGAACCATCTTTGTATGCATTTATTAACTTTGTTTCTCTATTGTGTTATTCAATTTTGAAAGATTTATTATAATTAGAATGAAAATCATGAACTAGCTTTTTAAATATTTTACATTTTTCCTTTTGATCTAACTATATACTTTGAGTTACTGCATTTTATTTCAGTAACTCATAATCACTGGCATTTTCCTACTATTTGGCATGAAAATTCATTTTCAACATTTTGGATATTATATAATTCAGTATATTGTTACTACTGTTCATATTTTTAAAATCTGTTTAACCTTTGGCTTCCACATAAATGTTATTCTTTTTACATGTCAAGTAAAATAAGCACACTGTGTGTTCTGTGTGCACAGCAGAATGTTTAATGGACTGTGTAATTTTAAATGGTTCAAATGTTTATTTTTTCCGCCTTGAAATTGTTAGTGAGGTACATTGAGACTGGCAAGACTTGCTAATGCTTTGAGGCAGGGCCATATTTTATTTCATCTAAATTTTGTTTTCGTGTAATACTTGGATTTAGCATCTGATGATTAGATTTCTTTCTAGTCAAGAGAAATGCTTTTCCTTGTACTTTCTCATATTTAAGTGCATTTTGACCAGGGCAAAAGAAGAGCTTTACTGAAGCTTCTGAGTTATCAAGACCATCCTTTAGGAAAGTGTCAGAGTCATGCCATTGCCTTTCCTGACTTACTCTCAGGAAGATGGTGTGTTCAGTGTGACTTTGCATGTCATTTTGTGTCTTGGACAGGGTCAGTGTTGTCTGTTTTAGGTTGTATACTTGTTATTTCCTTTGTATGTCCTGTGCAGATGGTATCTGATAACTGCTTTTTTAAAAAATCAATTAATTAATTATTTAATGGTTTTGGCTGTGTTGGGTCTTTGTTGCTGCATGCAGGCTTTCTCTAGTTGCAGTGAGTGAGGGCTGCTCTTCGTTGGCGGTGCATGGGCTTCTCACGCGGTGGCTTCTCTTGTTGCAGAGCACGGGTTCTAGGTGCGCGGGCTTCAATAGTTGTGGCACACAGGCTCAGTAGTTGTGGCTCGAGAGCTCTAGAGTGCAGGCTCAGTAGTTGTGGCGCACGGGCTTAGTTGCTCCGTGGCATGTGGGATCTTCCGGGACCAGGGCTTGAACCCATGTCCCCTGCATTGGCAGGCAGATTCTTAACCACTGCACTACTAGGGAAGTCCCCGATAACTGCTTTTTGAAGCTATTAAATTCTGCTTTGTGGTGTGATCATGAAGAAGTACGGTAGTGCCACTGGGTTTTAGCATGCTGGCTTTTTCTTCGTTTTCATTTCAGAATATACAATACATAAAATTTTTCTGATTTCTCAGATTTATTCTGGATCATTTTTTTAAAAACATAATATCAATTCCTTTGTTTGGATGGTATAAGATGAGACAGTCAAGAAATAATCCAGTAGAAACCAATACACTTGTAAGTCTAAGGATCCCTAAATCTTTGTTCAAGATTTGATTTTCCGGTATATGACCACCTGATATTAACCTTTTGTTTTTGACTGACTGAACAGTTTCACATATACTGTACTCTTAAAATGATGATCTTCTCTGACATAAATCCTAGAGCATTCACGTTATATATAATATATGCTTATGAAATATAACAGAGTCTGTAATAGTGTTGTTTGCTGACCCCTAAAAGAGTAATGTAGATTTCAGAATTTGGTTATAACACTTACCACAACTTAAAATAAGTAGTGACTGAAATGACCACCTGTTGTGGCATGGGTGTTTGCCCATGATTTGATGAGAGATGGGTTGGAATCAGTAGAAAATGAGAGGAAATTGCAAGCAAGGGAGCCAGGGGTGAGGAGACCAGCAGCCATGTAGCTGGACTCCAGCAGCGCAGCCAGGGTCCTGAATGCAGAGTCTAACTGTCAACCCAGGGTAGAGCAGTTTAAAGGCCAGGGTTTTTTTCAGCTAAGTGTAGTGATGTGAAATTGAGAGTGAAGGAACCCCTAATAATTCCTGGGCTTAAGAGGAAATCAGGACCCTCAGCAGAAAAAAGCTGATCCTTTGCCTGGACATTGGTTGGAAATGAGTGCAGTAAGTGGGGGTCCAGGGTCATACTGCAGTCCCAGCAGGTACCTGGAGTCCAAGCTGAAACCAAGCCGGGAGTTGAGTGATCAGAGTTGCAGGTGTGAGAAAGAAGCGCTCAATTTGGAGAGCCAGTGGGTGGCCCTCGAGATCCCACAGGAAGGCTGGACGCTTGGTCAGCAGCTTAGGAACTTGCTGGAGCCAAAGCAACAGGGATGAGCATCAGTGTCTACAGTAAAGACCAGGGGAGCCAGGTACTGACGACACAGATAAAATAATACAGTGAAGAGTGAGCAGACCACTGTATTTAGTGAGAGTTAAACATACTCTATAGAAGTTTGTCATTTTCAATAGATGCTATTTTTTTTAATGGTAGAGTATTGAGCATCTTTATATGCCTGGTGGAACCTTCAGAGATACCAGAGGGAGCAGGGACAGAGATGGAGGGCTGCTGCTGTGGGGACGGGGTGTGGGGGACAGTGGTGGATGGAATTCACAGCACAGAGTAAGGACCCCACCCCCCCAGAGAGGAGGAACTGAATGAATAGTTGTGTATAGAGGTAAGGTGGGGCTGGGAGGTAGTTTCATTTTCTAAGAGGGCATTGAGATTGCCAGTCGAGGGAGAAGGAGTAGGTAAGATTTCTAGAGAGGTGATGATGTCACCTCTGCGGAGGGACAAAGAGAGAGGAAATGACTGGGAACATGAGTAGGGACTGCCGGGCATGGTTGAGGGACCCCAGAGGTCGGAGACCATGACCGCGTGGGGCGAGCCTGTGTGATTCTCTCCAGAAGGGCTCCAAAGCCTGGGGGGCGCAGTGGAAAGAGGGCTGGCCGGTTCAGAAGGGAGTGTGCAGTGAAGGACCGGGGGGAATTGAGATTAAAGGTGAGAGGATGACGGAGATGATGGTCCCTGGGACCAGGACGTGAAATCAGAAGGGATTGGGCGGCTGGGGCCTTGGTGCAGAATTCAAGAGCTTTGGCTTGAGTTCTGCGCGTAGAAGTTTAAGAAGTTGTCAGGGGAGTAGTGGCGACTGAGACCAGATGTGGCTTTGGGAGTGGACAGTTGGAATGGAGTGGGGGTCAGGGTCCTCCCAGAGCTGGTCAAGTCATTTGGAGTGAGGGGCCGCGGGCGGTGAAATGGCAATTCCCCACTGACCTTCCCTGGTCGTTTGACACTGCTCTGGACGACTCTTGTCAAGCCACCAGCACCTTACTGGAGACACAAGAATTTTAAGAAAATGTCTGACAGTAATTGCTGAAAGCGATAGGGGCTTAGAGAGTCGAGTACTTGCTCCTCTGATTGGAGCAGAGGAGGTGACTAAAATGTTTAGAAGGTAAATATAAAGAGTTTAAAATTGAACAAAATTTGAGAAATTTGAGGATAAGGAACCTCTGAAGGAAGAGAGAAGAAATGGTTTGTGGAGTGGTATCAACTAACTGGAGAGTTAAATGCTGAGTGTTAGGAGATGCACAGGTGTTGCGAGGGGCACGTGTAGGTAAGCAGAAGAAGCATGCGTGGAAGGTGGGAGGATGTGGGTACTTTGTGACTTCATTTCAAAGATCCTTCTGCAGACACTTCTGAGAGTTTCCCTCTAGTGGCATGGATTTGATATTACCTCAGAGACCTCCACCCTTAGCTGACTAATTTATCTTATCCTATAGGAAGATGACAGCTATTTCAGAAATTAGAATTATTGAACATTTTGTAAATCCACAGTCAAATGAAAATCTTTGCAAACTTTATTTACTTCCTCAGATCACATCAACTCTTCACACCCTCCTTGTAATAAAGCTAATTAGCTTTTGCCTCTAATAAATGTTTGTATTTGAAGTTGAAAACCACTTTAGAAGTTCAAGATACTTCAGTCATAAGCTTAGAAGATATACACTTAGAAGATAAATGTTCTTTTTAAAATTTTATTATGCATAAATTTTAGATCTTTTTTTTTGAGGAGTAATTAAAGAGGTCAGCGTTCTTGTTTCTCCAGTTCATTGGGTTTATGGCACGGGGGTGTCTTCATTAGTGTTTTAACTTGGTGTCATTCAAGGTGGGGCGAGGTGAGGAGGGATGTAGAGGATGTGGAGGGAGCTGGGAAGGTCACAGCCCCAGCCGTGCGTCCCTGTTACCTACAGAGAACCGTGAGTCACCACATTCCTGCTACAATCACAGATATTTAGGAAAACATGGGTTGGGTTATTCCACCTTGAATTGTTTTGCTTTTAATTTTGTATCTTAAACTAGCAATTATGCAGTTGACCAGGTAGCACAGAAACATTCATTACGTGTAGCATTCTCCAGTCGTGTGGATAGATACTGTCAAAAAATAATATTAAATAAATCAGGACTTTCCTTCTTTTAAGGAAATAAGAGCTTGTCAGTCATTTGTGTCAGTGGTTAGCTAGTTTTAAAAATCCCCCTTAGCATCAGTATTTATGAAGTTTCTCTCAAATCTTGGTTCTCCTGCCATGAGTGACTTGAAGCAAAGACATGAGGGTTTGTTTTTCTTCTTTTGTATTTCTAGTATTCTGTCCGATACAGCAGCTTGGTGGGGATGCGTCTTGATTCAAATAGACTTTTGTCCCATGCCAGATTTTAGTGGTAAAATGACCAAGTTTACCTGGCTTGAGGCTCTCCTCCCGTCTGTCATCAGCTTGGGAACAGCTCTGCGGTGACACCAATCCTTTTCTCCCGCTGCCCTCGGGCCTCTGGGTCCTCCTTTTCTTTCTCTTCCTGCATCCGCAGTCTCTCAGTGGATTGGGTTAAACTTCTGCTGATTTGTCACCTTCGCTTCCTGCCTGATTTGCTGACTGTGAAGTCCACACACACATCTTTATCTCCTGTTTTCTTCACATCCTTGTAATCTGGTATTTTCACCATGGCCCTCTTGGATGCCTTTTCTTCACTCATTCTCCTGAACTTCTTTGCAGGATCTGGCATTTGAGCAGTATCCTCTTCTTGAAATTCTTCCACAATATCCTGCTTCTCGTCCTAACCTCTTCGATTTTGCCTTCTGTTTGTCCAGGAGTTCTTTAACCCACCATCTTAATGTGGTCCTTATCCCGGCGTTAAGCCTTCACTCCTGTTACAGTTCCTTCCTCCAAGAGTGGTTTTAACTCCTGTTGCTCTAAGAAGACCTCCTGAGTCAGCTTGCATCTCCTGCTGATTGATGGGTGTCATCACTTGAAATGACCTGCCCTCACTTCAGACCCAACTTGTCGTGCATGTTAGGTTAATGTATACATTACAGTGTAATGTATGGATACATGTCTGTATATATTAATACAAACAAAGTCTAGAAAAAAATTCCAAAATATTAACAAAGATGTGTGTGTGCATGAAGGATTTTTAATGATTTTTATGTTTTTCTATATTTGTTTCTTTTCCATTTAATTTTAACATTTTAATTATTTAATATTTCAAATGTATATTTTAATACCTTTATAAAATTTCTACAATTATGAGTTATTTTATAATCATAAAAATAGTTAAAATACATTACTTTTAATATATTTTTAATGGTTCTAATACTATTCAAATCAGTTTTAGAATTCTATGTTGGAAATGACAGTAAGAGAAAAAGAATACTCTCAGAGAAGCTAAATATTCATTTTTCAAAATGGAAGCAAAAAAATGGAGACGTTTCACACTTGTAAAAATAGCTAAGTTATTTGGAGAGAAGGTTGATTATTGATTTGTAGGAATTCCTTGTATGTTGTAGTTATTAGTCCTCTAATGGTAATATGCATTGCAAATATCTTTTTGTCTGTGGTTTACCTTTCTATTTCGTGTTCATAGTTTTAATGTAGGAATGTTTATTGGTCTTTTCCTTTATGATTTTTATTCTTTTAATGTCTTGTTTAAAAACCCCTTTCTTTCTCCAAGCCATAAAGATGTTCTCCCTTATATCTTTAAAAATATTTTAATGTTTGCTTTTCACATTTGAGTCTTTAATCCTGAAATTTACTTTTTGGGTGTGGTGAAAGGTAGAGATTGCCTTATTATTTTCAGTATGGATACTATACATGGAATGTTATATCGTTTCATACTGATCTGTAATACCTTGTCTGTCAAACAGAAAGTTCCCACGTATGTGTGGATGTGTTTCTCCCTTTCCTTTTCCATTGGTCTGTTTACCTAGTTGTGTGTTAAAACCACACTGTGTTAATTACTATAACTTACCAACTAATCTTGAAAATTGGTAGGTGCCTTCCCACCTCACCCTACTTATTTAAAGTTGCTTTGGCTATGCTTGGCCCTTCGACCTTCCTTACACATTTTATAATCAATCTATCAAATTCCACACAAAACACCCATGAGAGTTTGATTGGAATTACATTGAATATATAGAATTAGAATGGGGGAGAATTAATCTCTTATAGTTTGGACTCTTATTATACTTGAATAGAGCACATCTATCTATTCTAAAATGGTTTTCAATAAAGTTGTATCTTGTATGACTTGTTAGATTTGTTACAGAGTTTTTGGTCATTGTAAATGGCTTAAATTTTATTTTCACTTTCTAACTTTGCTGATGTATAGATGTGTAATCAACTTGTATATTTTCGTGTTATAATCAGCAGCCTGTCATTTTAATTCTAATAGTGTCTGGATTTCTTGGTGATTCTCTGTATACTCTGCTGCTTCCTGTGTGTTGTGACGGGTTTGTCTGGTCCCAGTCCTCATGCCACCATGCCGTCTTCCGTCTGTGCCGGGCATTCCAGTGCACGGCTGGATGGGGGCCATGATAATGACCCCTTAGCTTCTAATGCTTCGTCCATAAGGGTGGCATTTGCTGTATATTTTTGTAGATCACCTTCATCAGATTAGAGAACTCCTCATCTCAGTTTTCTAAGAATTTGTGTCATGAATGAGTGTTAAATTTTAAAGAGTACTTTTTCTATACCTATTAAGATAATGCAGTGTTTCTCCCCTGATCTTAATTGACATGTTCATATCAATGTGGTGAATTACAAAATTCTACTATTGTAATTTCTAGTATGAAACTGTTTTTGTGTTACTTGGATAAATTATACTTGAAAATGTTGTTGTTGTTATTTAAGACTTTGCAAAATTGGGTTTCCTAACATTTTTAGAAAGATTTTTACATCTGTTAGAAACTGAGATGTTGGTGCTGTTCTTATGTGTTTTGTTTCTGGGTTTTCCTATCTTCATTATATGAGTTGGGAATGATTCCTTCTCTTCTTCTTTGGAGTAGTTTGTGTAGAGATTTTTCTGCATCTTGGATGTTTGATATAACTTGCCTGAAGTATCATCGAGAGCTGATTTTTGTTTGTTTGTTTCTAGTATGTTTTGAGGAGTAGATATTGAACTGCTGATTCAATTTCTTGAGTTAATTTCGATGTTATATTTTTCTTAAAAACTATCCATTCTCCCTCAAAATTTCACTTGTATTTGCAAAAAGTTGTTTACTGTATTCTGTCTTTTTTTTTTCGTGTCAGCTGTATGTGTAGTTGTGACCCTTTTTTTCATTCCTGATATTGCTTCTTTATACCTTCTATATTTTTCTTTAGTAAAAGAGCCAGCTTTTGATTGTGTTGCTTCTTGTTATGGTTTGTTTTTAGTTTCATCATTCTGCTCATACCCTCTTACTCTCTGCTCATTCTTCCTCTCATGTTTGAGTTGCACATTTAGCTCAGTGGTTTTCAGTCTTCTTTTCTAATATACACTTAAAACACCAGATTTCTAAGTAGTGATTTAGCTGAGTCCTATATATTTCAATATTTAGTTCTTTCATTGTCATTAAAGTTTTAAGTTATTTTCTAATATCGTTTATGGTTTCTTCTCTGACCTATGATTATTTGGAGCTGTGTCCATAAATTTCCAAGAAGAAGGGCACAAATTGGTTACCTTTTTGCCCCAGATTTCTGATTTCATTGTTGTAAGATAATGTGGTCTGTGTGATAATTATTCTATGATAATTGTTGAAATGTGCATTATTGCCTAATAAAGTCAGTTTTTAAAAAATGCCTGTGGGTTGAAAATAATGAGTTCTCTAATCTCTTTACATTAGGCTTATTAGTTGCTATTCAGATTTTCTCTACTTGATCAATTAATTTACTGAAATAAGCGTGTTAACTCCTGCTACTGTGGTAGTTGGGGTTATCCATTTGTTCCTTCCAGTGATCAAGTTTTGCTGTTAGAAGTTTACTTGTGTAAGTTCCTTGGTGTATATGTGCGTGTGTATCTGCTGGTTGTATTACCTAGATGTAGAATTACTATATATTAGCTTGTGCATGTGTTCAGTTTTATGAGATGACACTACACAGTTTTCTAAAGTGGTTTAAACAGTTTTTAATCTCACGAGTGCTACATGAGAGTTCCCGTTACACTATTTTTAGCAGCACTTGGTGTTGTCAGGTTTTTAATTTTAGCCATCGTAGTTGGGGTGTGATAGTAGCACATTGTGGTTTTAGTGTGCGTGTCTGTAATAACTAATGAGATTGAGCCTCTTTTCATATGTTTCTTGGTCCTCCTTTGCAGTTTCCAACTCTCTGTCTGAACAGTCTTGTCTTTTATCTTGTTGAACACAGTAACAAAGTTATTTTACACTTTGTGTCTCACTCTCTAATATTCAGAGTGATTGTGTGAGTATTCTATTGCTTGTGAGGTCTTTTCCATAGAGTCTTGTCTTTTTGTATGTCTGGTTATTTTTTATTGAGTGAGTGCCAAAAAGATTTAAAAAATTAAAAATAAATTGAGGTCTAGTCTTCTTCCACAATGCAGTTGTGTGTGTTTCTGCCAGGCGCTTGGAATCTGTTGCAACTCCTGGGTCCAATTCCAAGGACTTAGGTGGTTCAGAACTGAACCTGTGAAGTGCCTGTGAAGACCTGGTTGTTTCTTTATTTGGAGGGAGCACTCCTTCAGAATCCCATCCCAAATTAAGGAGGATTTCCCAGGCACTCTGACTTGGTGGACCATGGACTCCAGTTTCTGTCCCTTGATTCCTGGATGGAGTCACAGAGCTGCTCAGCCACACCCCGGAATCAGAGGACACCCGCAGGGGAGAGTGGCCGCCATGTGCTTGGCTCACCTTCCCAGACCTCCATTCTCGCAGGATTTGGCTTGGCCATTCTTTGCTATCTGGTTGGTTCTGTGATTCCTTCAAGAAAATGTTCTTTATGTTTTTCCAGTTATGTTCAGAGGGAGGCTTAATCTGAATTACCCAGACCACCATTCCCAGAATCTCAATTCCTCTCATAGATGTATTTTTTCCTCTTTTTATTCTTAACCTCTCTGTCTCTGTATGTGTCTCTGTGGATTTTGTGGGGTTTATTTTTCTTTTTACAGAATCTAAATTTTTATCCACTTTAACAGACCCATTTCATTTATTTATACTTACCGTGATTTATGATGTATTTAGAGAGAGTTCTATCGTGTTTCCCTACGCTTTGTTTTTACCCTGCTTCTTCTGGGATTTTCATTTCTTTGGGCCTTTCATTGTCCATCACACATGTGAATTCATTCCTTATACTGTAAATAACTCATTCCTTATACAGTAAATAATTCTTTACTATTTGATGGGTCCCTATGGTCATTTGTGAGATTTTAATTATTTGTAGGAATAAGGGCAAAGATTATGCAAAAAGCTCTTTTTAAAAAACTCAGCTTTTGCTTATAAACTCTCAACTTGCTCTCTATACTTTAAAAGTATACAAAAGTGTTTATTTCTTTCACTTGCTTTTTATCCTTGTTTTTCTGGTGTTCAATAAGATCATGTATTCTGAGCCTAGAGTTTGTTCCCTCGTGGGGAGTGTTGGGGTCACGGCATAGTGAGCCAAGCCTGCTGCCCTGGCTTAGGGCTCCCTCCCAGGCTTGTGGCCCCCAAGGGGCTGAAGATGGCAAGGGGTTAGATGGAGCACCCAGGAAAAGAGAGCAGAGGGGAAGACGAAGATGCCGGCTGAGAACACACTTTTATCATCTTGCACTCTATGCTGGTCAGGATCTGCCTGTAAATAATAAAAACCACTGAACTTTACCCTTTCGATGGGTGAATTTTATGATATGTGAGATATACCTCAATCAAGCTGTAAAAGAGGAAGATCTGCCGGTCAGAGAGATAAAGGAGAATGCATCAGAAACTGCTGACTCACCTGCTCGTGAATTCCAGAAGCCCAGACTCAGTGTGACAGTTATTTCCAAGTACAATACGTACAAGCAGGAAGAGGTGTGTGTGTGTGTGTGTGTGTGTGTGTGTGTGTGTGTGTGTGTGTGTGTGTGTGTGTGTGTGTGTGTGTGTAGGAATGACTTCCTGGGCTGTTGGTGAATGCCATGGTTTACAGGTTGTAATTATTATGTCCACAGCAGCAAGTGGGTATCTCTGTTTTTAAATGTTGTATTTTTTAATAGAAAAGGAGGTAGCACAGAAGAGGGACGAGCAGTACTGTTTGATGAGAGCCTTCGGTGAGGCACACGTTGTGTCCCCGTGTTGCGTCTCTGGAGGTGCTGAGTGACTGGCTTTAATGACCAGGACAGGAGAGGACACAGCCTGGTTTCAGGGACCGGACGGCCTCCCTCTCTCCATCCCCACGTGCCAGCGGCAGGTCTGCTCTGTTCTCAAAGATCCAGTGCTCTCGGAGAAGGGTGCTTAGCTGGGGAGGCTGAGAAGATTCCCCTTCACAGTTCATGGCACTTCTCGCTGTTTCTGCTGTGCTGCTTCTCTTCCCAGGACAGGAGGAAGCTGAAGGGAGACACGTGCAGCCCGGGATGTCCAGGGCCTGAGGGTCCGACCACAACCCTGGGCGAGAGTGCACAATCCGCTCAGCCCACAGGACGTGTGGCTGAACCCACGGCCCACGCTTTAGACCAGTGGATAGAAAGCTTCGCTGGCCTGGACTCTAGTTGTTGGTGTAGCAGAATTGGCTCTTGGATTATTTTCTATGGTTGGAGCAGGTTAAACGAGAGGATGCTGCAGGGAGCTGCTGGCACAGGTGGATTCTAGCCAGCAATGCTCCCAGGGGGTGAGCTTTGCTGTTTCCAACCAGCCGTCTAGTGCTGGGAGACTCCTGGCCCTGCCTTCCAGTGAACGCTGAGAACACAACATTCAAGTGTAGCAAGTGTCAGGGCAGAGCCGGAGACCCTGGCAGCATTCCTCAGATAATTGCAGGCCCAGCCAACGGGTCAGGCCTCTGCAGTTCAGGGGAGCAGCCGGGTTGAATCTCATGGTCTCAGTTGCACATTTCCGGGGAAGGGTGCCTGACTGCCCATCCCGCCCCCAGATCAGCCCCTGTCCCTGTGGCAAGGCAGTGTGGTCACACTACACAAGCACGGTGGTGCTAGGGCTGGGGGGCTGGTGTCCAGAGACGGCATGGACGTCCCCCACATCCGTGTCGCAGGCACGTGTAATGTACGTAACAGGGAGCACACTGTCTATACTCTTTGTGTTCCACTTTTTTTAATATTCGATATTCTTTGAAGACATTTTAATGACTTTTTGCTATTCCTTATATGTGCGTATTACAGTTTATTGATTCCTCGATTGTTAAACATTTAGATTGCTTGCATTTTTTTCCCAAATTAAAAAATTACTTCTTTGAATATAAGTCTCTAAATTTATATTTCCTTAAGATAGATTTCTAAAAGAGAATATTTGAATCAATGGATTAGAAGTGTTATTTTACCTCTTGGGATGTCTTGTCAGATGGCTTTCTAGAAAGGTGGAGTAACAGATGAGCATAGAGCTGGCTTGTTGCATACGGATATACTAGAATATATATATTATATATATATATATATATATATATATATATATAAAACTCACAGATATACTAGAATAAACAAATAAGGCATATTCAGCTGTAAGGATAAGAGTACTGAGGTGGGGGCTTCCCTGGTGGCGCAGTGGTTGACAGTCTGCCTGCCGATGCAGGGGACACGGGTTCGTGCCCCGGTCCGGGAAGATCCCACATGCTGCGGAGCAGCTGGGCCTGTGGGCCATGGCCGCTGAGCCTGCGCGTCCGGAGCCTGTGCTCCGCAACGGGAGAGGCCACAACAGTGAGAGGCCTGCGTACCACAAACAAAAAACAAACAAAAAAAGAGTGCTGAGGTGGTAACGGGGCATTGCAAAGATATTCAGCATATGGGAGAACTTGTTTTTTTTTAATACATTTATTGCGATATAATACATGTCACACAAGTCACCCATTTAAAATGTATGATTCAGCAGCTTGTAGTATATTTGTAAAGTTGTGCATCCATCATCACAATCAACTTTAGAATATTTTCATTCCCCCCCCAGTCCCCACTCCCTTTAGCCATCACTCCCCTATTCCCCCATTCCAAACCCTCCGCCCCAGCCCTGGACATTTCATACACTATGTGGCCCTTTGTGTCTGGCTTTTTTCACTTAGCGTGATGTTTTCAATGGTTTTCCACGTTGTAGTATGTGTTAGTACTTTATTCCTTTCTATTGCTGATAGGAGATCTTTGGTCAGCTCAGGAGAAGGACCTGTAAGTCTGTGTGGTCAGAGGGAGTGTGTAGGGGCCCCATTTGGGAGGAATGGTCATGAGTTTATGGCACTAAGTTTCTTTGTTAACGTGACTTTCTCCGACATCTGTATGTTTTTATGGCTGTAGCAGTAGTCCTTTTCACGGATGTACCATAGTTTACTTACCCTATCCACTGTTTGTGGATATTTGAGTATTTCCTAGTTTTCACTCTTTTGAACACTGCTTCATATATATCTTTGAATATTTATGTGATTGTCTTCTATGGGTAAATTTCTAGAAGTAGATTTGGTGGTTGAAAGGATATGGCCAATTTACATTTTGACCATTTATGCTTTTTTATTTCAAATATATAAGGTTGGAAGTTTATAAGTAAAAGTTTAGAATTTTTATATAGTCAAGCATTTCAGTATTTCCTTCCACTGCTTTATGTTTAATTGAAATTGTAGTGATATCTTTTTATTACTGTTAATTATCATTTTTCTAATGTTAATCTGCTTATTATTCCATTATCCTTTTCTTTGACTGTTCTATTACCATTTCCTTTCCACTACTTTTCCTGTGGCTTTTAATAAGCATTTAATGTCTTTTAAAATGCCACCTTCAGTGTTACTCTTCAAAATATTTATTCGTCTCAAGATACAAGAAACCTACAACCCTCAATTAGACATTTTCCCACACGGCTAACCCTGTATTTTCACACTAATTAATTCTTTTTACTTTAATTTTAGAAGACTCTAAACTGGTAACTGAAGATTTTCTTAGAAACTTAAAAGCATGGCCCTTTACAAATACACTGTGTATGTATAGCCTCAGGGTTAATCTCTTAGTTTACAAACCAAAATTACTAAATATCAACTTAATAGACTGTAACTTTTGCTGACTTCTGCATTAATTTCCCATATTTCTGAATGGCTTCTTTTTTTAGTTTCTCTACTACTCTCTTCATTTTTCTGAATTTCCCTCTTTCCCCTCTTTGGAATGAGGGAAAAGTTGCATTCTTTTTATGCTCACTAGAAAATCTTCCTTTCTTAATGAGGTTTGTTTTTTGTTTTTTTTTAATTTATTTTTTGGCTGTGTTGGGCCTTCATTGCTGTGTGCAGGCTTTCTCTAGTTATGGCGAGCGGGGGCTGCTCTTGGTTGTGGTGCGTGGGCTTCTCATTGCAGTGGCTTCTGTTGTTGCGGAGCACGGGCTCTAGGCGTGTGGGCTTCAGTAGTTGTGGCTCGCGGTCTCTAGAGCACAGGCTCAGTAGTTGTGGCGCATGGGCTTAGTTGCTCTGCGGCCTGTGGGATCTTCCCAGAACAGGGCTTGAACCTGTGTCCCCTGCACTGGCAGGCAGATTTTCAACCACTGCGCCACCAGGAAAGTCCGAAAATCTTCCTTTTTATTTCACGCGTTACTTTATCATGAGTAGTCATGGTGAAAATAGCCTATCTCCATCTCTGAATGATAATTCTGGAATTTTCCAGTTGTGAAGCCAATAGGTAATAGCTGAATAAAGAGATGACTAAGAATATTACATAGAGGTTTAGTATAAAGAAGCTAGTAGAACACAAATACAAAACTTCCTAAGTACCAAAAGAAATACTAGAAAAGGAAAAACAGAGCAAAGAAAACAGACCTCACAATATATATTGAGTATTATTACGGAAATCTGTCATAATGATAAATGTATATAGACCTAAGTTGCTATTAAAAGTTAAAGAGTCTCCGATTGGTAAAGTAAAATCTAACTCTTTGCTGTGTACAGAGACACACTTAAAGCGATTGAGAAATGTTAGAAATATAGGATTGGGAAAGATGTTCCAGGAAAATATATGTAAAAAGAAAGTCTTGATATCAGACAAAGTAGAATTTAGGCCAAAAAAGATCACATGAGACAGAGATACTGTATAATGCAAAAAGCTATGATTTCCAATGAAAAAAATGACAGTTTTTAATATCTATTCTTTTAATAGCGCAGAAACAATGTTCCTAAAGCAGGAGCTCTTGCTGCAAGGAGGAATAGCACATGCTGATAAGTAGGGGCGTTTAACGTGCTCTCTGATTACACAGATCAAGTGCAAAAGCGTGTGAGGGTGTAGATGCCTAAGTAGGTGATCAGCTAGGAGACCTGTAGACACATGCTGAACTGTGTACCCCAGGGATGGGGACTGTACCTTGATTTCACGTGCACGTGGATCATTGATACCAGTTGACCTTATATTAGTTGATTTTAAAAAACTTCATATAATTTTGAAAAAAAGAAATAAATCAACATATTCTGAATAAAATTAGAAATTAATAGAAAAAGAAGACTAGTTTCACAGTGTGAATGTACTTGACACTACTGAATTATACCTTAAAAATGGTATAGTAAATTTCATGTTATGTGTATTTTACCACAATTTTTTTTAAAGCCTGTCTTCAAAGAAGATACTAACATGATTGTCAAGAGGGAAATGCAAAAAGTGGTCACAAGACTCCAAATTCCTCTGCTTTAAAGTTCAAGAACAGGTGAGGAGTAGCATATTACTTGAGTGCCAATTTATTCCAAATAGAAAATGGAAGTAATTATCACTCCCAGTGAAGCTATAGAACTTAGACCTAGAATAAACCTTGGAGTCGATGCCCTACTTAAACAGAGGATGATATTGAAGCCCAGAGAGGTTAGTTGTAGACTAACAAGTCTTACAGCTGGTTAGTGATGGAGCCATGGTTTGACTTTGTTTTGTGTCAGGAGTATACATCAGAAGCATCACATCTTTGGAGTAAAACTAATAGGACCAGAAGAAGAGGGATAACCACACACAAAGAAAAAGATAAAGCAAGTAAAAATAAAAGCAAAACTTCCTTTACGTGGAAATTTTTAGAGTGGAGTAAGAATGTCCATTTGCTCCAGGGTGCAGTCTTAAATAACAGTCATTTATTTATTGAAAAAAGACTCTTCAATCTGGAACATTTAAAACTTTATTAAATAATTCTTGGATCAAAAAGGAAACATGAACAGAATTCTGAGAAAATAGCAATATTAAAAGCATGCTGTATCAGAGTCAATGTGGATGAAACAATGTTTAGGAAGATTCATAGCATAAATAGCCACATAAACAAAAATCAAAACAAAAAATGAACAAAATGAACTCAGCAAAACTCTGGTATAATAAACAACAAAGTAAAAAAAAAAACCAGAAAGAAGGCATTAGTAAATATAAAAACTGAAATTAACTGATTAGTAAACAGAAAAACAGAAGAATGACTAAATCAAGAATCTGGTTCTCAAGGTGAAGCTCAAGAAAAGATAAAAACTGGGACTTCCCTTGTGGTCCAGTGGTTAAGAATCCGCCTTCCAATGCAGGTGATGCAGGTTCGATTCCTGGTCGGGGAACTCAGATTCCCACATGCCGTGGGGCAACTAAGCCCGAGTGCCACAGCTGCTGAGCCAGTTTGCTCTAGAGCCTGAGTGCCACAACTAGAGAGCCCACGCACTGCAACTACTGAGCCCACATGCTGCAACTAAGACCCGACACAGCCAAATAAATAAATAAATACTTAACAAAAATGATAAAAACTACTAGCCCCCCTAATCTAAAAAAAGTGGGGGTAGAAAACAATGTGTATCCAAATAAGATATGACAAGAGAGAAATAACCATCAAAACAGAAGCAATTTAAAACAGGAGATTACTTTGCACAGTTCCATTCAAATATATTTGAAAACCTAGATGAAATGGACAGTGTTTCATGAAGGTATAATTTACTAGAACTTATCCCAGTAGAAACAGAGAATCTGAAGAGCCCAGCAATACATGAAGTAGGAAAAACTGTAGAAGAACTTAAGTACCATGCCCAGATGGTCTCACAGGGGAATTCTTTCAAAGCTTCAAAGCCCAGATAATCTCAATACTACTTAAACTGTTCCAGAGCACAGAAAAAGAAGGAAAATTTCCAAATTCTTTTTTTTTTTAAATAACGATAGCATTTTATTGTGCCCTGAAAAGCGCTTTATGCAGACTTGTGTAACAACCCACTGAGGTCTATACTACTAGCCCCATTTTACAAAGTAGGAAACAGGTGCTCAGAGAGGATAAATTACCAGCCCAAGGACACACAGCTAGCTGATAATTGGCCAGGTCAGGGCTAGAGTTGTTCAGCCTCCCAGAGCCATTACCTTCTATGTTTCTCATCAACAAGAAACTCACTTTCCCCCAGGGTTTTTCCCACCCCTAGCTGAAACAAAGCCTCTCTCAGCCACAGCCTCTCACTCAAGGGGAGGGGCTCCCGAGTAGCAGGGGGCACTCACATCCAGGCCTGTCTCTCCCCAGCCCCCAGGATTTTGTCCACGCAGCCTCCTGGGGACTACGAGCAGCTGCTGACCACCGGCTTCGAGGAGCCGTCGCACATGCTGGCCACCGACCTGCTGGTGCAGATCCTCACGGGCCAGGCAGGCCCGGCCCGGCCCCCGAGCGCCGCTGGGCCCATGGCATGGGCCGCGCAGGAGTCTTGAACCTGGAGAGAGGGTGGGAGCTGGAGCTTGACAGTTCCAAACTCCAGGAGAGGAAGTAGTGGAGGGGCTCACTCGTTCTCCTAGTGCAGCTTCGCCTCGCCTTCCAAGGGGCCAGGTGAGCTAGCCCATCTGCACTGGGTCCGCCTGGCCGCGGGGCCCTGTGGGTGGACACACCGGTTTTATGTTAAATAAAAGAAAGAAAGAGGTCACAGGCTCAGCGTCCTCTCAGATCGCCGCTCCCCTCTCCTTTCCAAATTCTTTTAATGAAGTGAATATAACATTAATACTAAAGTCTGATGGAGACTTTAAAAATGTTAAGTAAAATGCTAACAAATATAATCTGATGGTACATAAAAAAGATAGCTCATGATCAAGTACAGTTTATTCCAGGAATTCAAATGTGATTTATTAATCCATTCATGTAGTTTATCAGATTAGATTAGTAGATTTAAGGAAAAAAATTAATTACGTGATCATCTTCATAGATGCCAAAAAAGCATTTAACAACATTCAACACTCATCCCTTTAAAAATGCTCAGTTTTAAAATAGGACTCAGTGCGTAGTAGCCTGGCATGATTAAACGTTCTCACGTGCATGCATACACACACACCCCAAAGTCAGCACCTTACTTAGTGGGGAAAAACTAGAGGCCTTCCTTTTAAAGTCAGGAATGTGAGAAGCCTACAACTTGGAAAGAAAGAGTTAAAAATCTTCTGTTTTGGCAGATCTTAAATAAAACCCCTGTGATGTGAAATCTCAATTGGAAATATCAGTGTGAACTGATTTTTTTTTTTTTTTTTTTTTTGTGGTATGCGGGCCTCTCACTGTTGTGGCCTCTCCCGTTGCGGAGCACAGGCTCCAGACGCGCAGGCTCAGCGGCCATGGCTCACGGGCCCAGCCGCTCCGCGGCATGTGGGATCTTCCCGGACCAGGGCACGAACCCGTGTCCCCTGCATCGGCAGGCGGACTTTCAACCACTGCGCCACCAGGGAAGCCCGGAACTGATTTTTTAAAATTAAAATTATTTCTCCTACCTCTCTTTACACAACAGTCTTAGAAGCGGTGATAACTGTAGCAGTGAACACATCCATCACCCAGACTGTAGCATCTAGCCAGGGCTCCTTGGAGGAGTGGCCAGTTCTGGTTTGGGCAGGAAATATTCAGGATGAGCCTGGAACATTTTATTGTGCCAGAAAGCCAAGAAGTTACTAAAGACTAATGGGGTCATGTCAAGAGACATAGGACCCAACATGAAGGAGCTCTCATCAGACAAAGATGGGGCTGTTTGGGAGTCACACACATAAAAATGCAATTAATTAAAACAAAGAATATGTAAAATCCTGTGAGTTTATAAGAATACTTTAAAAAAAGAGAGAAAGTCAAACAACTCATTGGGCCCTATTGGATTATTTCAGAATTAGGGTCGTAGTCTTACTCTGAAAGTTAGTAAGTAAAAGGAAAGAATTGTGCCCTTGTCCTGCCTTTTGTGTTATGAACTGTAATACAGGTAAATAACTGTAACTCACAAGGGAAAGTTGTTCTTTGTAGAAGAATTCCAGCTCTGAGCTGTGGAAAGGATGGTAGACTTAGAAAATCGTCACTGTACGACCCTTGGTGAGGTAACAGATGGAGGTAGTGAAAGCACTGGGTGAAAGGTTGAGGGGGCTTCACGGTGCAGAGTCCAGGCCATCACCAGCTCAGTCCACTGCTGGATCCTAGGATAGGTGCCTGCAACACTGCAGGCCTTCCGATCAGATGCAGGAGGAAGCACAGTGCGCTGCCCGAGAATCATACATGCCAAACACTGTACCCTGAGTTTAATCGTGCTGCTGGAGCTAAATTCTATTTGCAGAAGACATGGAGAGAAAGGAATAAATTAAACAAATGACACGGTGAGGAAACAAGCAGAGAAGTCCAGGTCAGCTGGAACAAATGCAATGAATTAATGGTATTAAATGAACAAAGAGGGTGGGGGGCGGGGGTGACTCCTGGGTTACAGAGGCCCTAAGAGACCTAAGAGACCTGCAGCTACAGGGAACAAATACGGGGACCCTGCTTGGATCCTGCTTAAAACCTGTTTGGGTAAAAAGACATTTTTCAGACAATCAGGATATTTTTATTGTGGACTAAGTATTATATGCTAGCAAGAAGTTATGTTTAATTTTGTTATATGTGATAGTGACATTGTGGTATGTTTTTCAAATTCCACATTTTTAGAGGCATATCGAAAAGCTGAGAGTTCCTTTAAAGTACTTCAGCAAAGAATGAAAAGAAAAAGAAAAATGAGATAGTGAAGCAAATATGTCAAAATCTTTTTTTTTTTTAATTTATTTTTGGCTGCATTGGGTCTTCGTTGCTGTGCGTGGGCTTTCCCTAGTTGTGGCGAGCGGGAACTACTCTTCATTGTGGTGTGCGGGCTTCTCACTGCGGTGGCTTTGCTTGTTGCAGAGCACGGGCTCTAGGCGCACGGGCTTCAGCAGTTGTGCCAAGTGGGCTCAGTAGTTGTGGCTTGCGGGCTCTAGAGCACAGGCTCAGTAGTTGTGGCACACGGGCTTAGTTGCTCTGTGGCATGGGGGATCTTCCCAGACCAGGGCTTGAACCCATGTCCCCTGCATTGGCAGGTGGATTCTTAACCGCTGCAGCACCAGGGAAGTCCCTGTCAAAATCTTGATGTTGCTGAGTTTGAGGGATGCATTTAATCATACATTTCTTTCTACTTTTGAGTATATTTTAAATATTTCATAATAAAAAGTGTTGAAGCAGTTGAGAGGCATGCTCTATCAAAATGAGAGTAAAGTAAGCTCTCCTGGAAGATATGGACCATGGAAAAGAGGAGGTCCACCACAGGAGAGGCAAGTGTGCCCCGGGGCCTGCCGGGGGCCAAGGGTGAGGGTGGGAGCTGGGTCCCCCCCCCCCCCCGGCCCTGTCCCTGCTTGAACAGCTTGCTGGACGTCTGGCTGCTCAGCTCCAGAGAAGCTCCCCAGAGGCAGAGCTGTTTAGGTTTTTTCCTGCCTCTGCATCCCTAGTACCTAACAGTGCCTGGCCCTGCTTGTTTTCAGGGAAGTTGCTGAGGGAGCTGATAAGAGTGTGCGTGGCTGGTTAATGATCCACGGGGTCTCTGCTGGGCATGGAAGAAAGAGAAATCGTGGAGAAAGGCGGGGTTGGGGCCCTCAGCCTCTTCCTGAGGCGGAAGCGCGGGTGAGGACAGTGAGCTGGAATGAGAGGAATTTGGTCTGAAGAAGCAGCATCGTCTTTACAGGCAGCGCTGCTCTGCGTGAGGATAAGGTCTGTGAGCTGAGGGAGCCCCCCAGGTATTGAGGGCCACAAAGCTGGACGCCAGGTTGTTGAGTTAATCATTCACATGGATGTTGAAATTATTCAGGGCGAGCCACCCCCAAGATTTTATCATGAAAAATCTCAAAAATACACTGAAGATGAAAGCATGTTACAGTGAATACTCATACGTCCGATACCTGGTTTCTACCATGATCATTTTACTTGTTTTGTTACATATCCATCCCTCCATCCATCCATCCATCCATTCACCCATCCATCCATCCATTTTACTTTTTTGACTTATTTCAGATAAATTGCAGACACCACTGTGCTTCTCTCAGGCAGGAGTTTTGAGGATTAAATGTGAAAGTACTGTTTAACTGTGAGATGCTGTAGAAATACAGGATGTTTTAAACCTGGCTAAGAAGTTGCCTGACTTCAGGTTGCAAATGACGACTCAGTTCTTGAGTCAGCTCCGGGAGCTGTGCCAGACCCAGGTGGAGACAGGCCACCCCGCTTTCCTTGCTCAGCAGGGCCAGCTGCTGACTCCACGTGTGGGCCTGGGCGGCCCCTCCCATCCTGCACCCTCGGATGCTCTCAGGATCCAGGCAGCCCGCAGGCAGGGAGAGAAGGGGAGCGGGGAGTTCGGAAGGCCAGGGTGCTGGGCTCCAGGAGGGACTTGGGTGATGCTGGTGATCCAAACGTTGACACATCTTTCTTCTTCCAGGTTGTCCTTTTTCCATCCTGTAGCATTTTTTTTTTTCTTTCCTGAATCGTAGTTATTTCTTATCTGAGGTGGAGTTAAGTCTAGCCTAGTTCTGGTACCTGTCTCTTACCATGGGTAGCGAGAAAACGACAAGTCAAGGAGAAGTTCCCGGAGGAGCAGAGTTACAGCTTATTAAACGCTGAACTGGGAGCTCTTTTGTTCTCATGAGCCACTTACAGCTTCAGCTTCATTTTTACCTGGGTGGAGAAAATGAAGAGTAATGGGAAGACGGTGTGGACTGGTCTCTGATGCAGGTTTATGTTGTCGTCTGGGCTCTGTAGCCGTGTTCTGTGAGCTGGGGCGAGTTCCTTGCCTGGCAGGGCCTCAGTCTCTGGTCTGTAGAGGAAGATGGTGGTACCTGCTCTGCCCTCCCTGGCTTGTGGAAACACACATAAAGGGCTACGGAAGTAGAGGGTGGCAGGTTGCCTAGACCCGTCTGGGCCTGGACTTACCGCTTTAGACTTAACTGCTCGTGTCCTTCTGTCCGGGGTTCCATCTCCCTTGCAAGGTCCCCACAGCATGGGGAGGGAACAGAGGATCAGCCTGGCAGGGCCCAGATGTGTGGTGACTAGGGTCACTTAGCCTGGTCCCTGGGCTCCAGGCAGAGCTTCCCAGAGAATCGGGAAGAGCTGAGATGGCTGGGGACAAGTGGGAAACCTTGTCCTTGGTGGGAGCAGGTGGTCCTGGCATCCCCCTAACTGACTGCACATCGACCCCCAGAGCTCTGTCCACTGGGTCACACTCTGTCCCCCATCCTGCTCGTTTACCTCAGCTCTTTACCTAACGGGGTATGTTTGTTTGTTAGTTGCCCCTTCCCCCTTGGAATGAAAGTTCCGGGAGAAGGAGAGCTCTTTCTGTCCCCCGACAGACAGCCCTGGCAGAGGAGACCCTCAGGAACGTGACCGAGGGACGTGGGAGGCCTCCACACCCTGCTCTGACCGCTGTGCTCTGGGGTTGCCAGCTCCTCTGCCTCTCTGATGTGAACCAGGCCCTTCGTGCCTCTTTCCTGGTTGGTGGTTTGCTTAGTTATGGAATTCTAGCTTGAAAAGTGTTTTCCTCTGAACCTGAAAATCATTGTTCTACTCTGGTCTGGCTTGAGTGGTGGTGTTGAGACCTCTGATTCTGTTCCATTTCCTAAGCCTTGATGTGACATGCTATTTTCCGTGAAAGCTTTTAGCATCTTCTCTTTATTCTTGCTGTATTTCATTGTGATGTGCCTCAAACAGTGTATTTTCATCTTGGCCGGCCTCTTAGAAAGCCCTTTGGCATTTTCTAATTTTGAGAAAGGTCTTCTTTTTTTTCTTGATAAACACCTTTCTTCTCTATTAATTTGACGTTGGAAAATATTGATTCCTCTCTTTTGTCTGCAACGTTTGATCTTTTTATACAACCATGCTAAAAATTATTTATTTGTACTATTTTAAATGTTCAAGACTCTTTTCTCATTTCTTTTGGTTTCTGGCTTTAATGTTGGAAAGTTTTACTGAAACTTGTCTAATCCTTAGTTATAAGTGTATATGAAGGAGTGAGTCACTAACAAGCAGATTGAAGCCGTTGAGCAGCCCGGGCGGGGGCGGGGGGACCTGGGGATCCAAGTCCTCACATCTTGGCCTTCATGGACTCCCTGGTCTTCAGCCTGTCCCCCTGCCCTGCGGTTGGTCCGGGTGCCCGGACCCCGGAGCCTTTCCTGGGTCTCAAGGCAAACTGGAGGCCCAGGGCTGATGACTCTGCTTTTTCTTGTTCTTCCACAATGTGTGGCTGTCTCCCACTCATTTGGATCTGTTTTCCTTGTGGCTTTATCTCTTCTTGCGGCGGGGTGGGGGGTTTGGGGGGGCGGGGGGGCGGGGAGCAGTGATTCAGGAGAGAGAAGAGATAACATACATGGACTATCTACCTTTTAAATTAGAAGTCGGCATAGCTATTTTTTAATAGCTGTAATGATATAATTATGGATATACCACTTTAATCTCTTTAATCTACTCACATACAAATGAAAATTCAAAGTGCTTATTTCAGCCAGCTCTTCAGTTGATATTATTGTCCACCTCAGCACAGCCATCCCCTGGGAGCCTGCTAAACCCAGGCTCTGCTGAGTGACAGGCCCCGCAAGGCAGCGTCTGTTCATCACAGCTGAGTGACAGCTCTGTGTCCTGATAAGCATGGGACGTTCTTAAAGGAGACAGAAAACAGCAGTAACAACAATGATACCTTTATAGAGCTGAGTCCTAAATGTCTTTTTGTTAATTATCTAAAGAGTGTTGAAAAATACTTCCAAGGTTATCAGAAGAAATTAACATTAATTTGGCTAAATTTATTTGCTGTACAGAAGAAATTAACACAACATTGTAAATCAACTACACTTCAATAAAAAATTTTTAAAAATCTGGCTAAATTTAAGCCATAAATATATCCATGAAAGATTGGTGTGTGTTGCCATGAAAAATTGGTGGTGGTGGGGGGATCTGTGTGATGTGTATGTCTTTGTGTGCTGTGTGTGTGTGTGTGTAGTAGCTGTTGGAAAGGTGGACTAAGGGCTTAAAAGGAACATGTGCATGACATCATCACTCACTGTTTGTTGTTGGTTTCAAAATGCTTTATACCAGCGGTCCCCAACCTTTTTGGCACCAGGGACCAGTTTGATGGAAGACAATTTTTCCACAGATGGGGGGGATGATGATTCAGGCAGTAATGCAAGTGATGGGGAGCGGCAGATGAAGCTTTGCTTGCTGGCCTGCCCGCTGCTTACCTCCTGCTGTGTGGCCCGGTTCCTAACAGGCCACGGACTGGTACCGGTCCGTGGCCTGGGGGTTGGAGACCCCTGCTTTATACCAGTTGCTTAATAGATGCTGTAGACTGATACACTAAAATTAAGTAGTGAGGTCGTTTCAAAACTAACTTATGATGGCCGTATATTAACATTTTTTAGGTACATCTGCCCTTTTAATTGTGATCCTTAAAAAGGAATCTCATCTTTGAATTGACAACAGCCATTGTAAAGCAGACCTCTCAGGTCTGCAGGAGCTTACGTGTAAAAAACTTGGGCAGCACTTTGAAGACCGGAGAAAAATGAGTTTGTGTAACAGCATTTGTGTATGGTTTAAAATTCACAGGACTCTGTAGTTTCCATTTGGGCTGCCTATCCCTTGAAGTAAATGTTTTTTTAATAATACCACTCTTTTCTTTTTTAATTAAGGATGACGTTCGTTGGCCTCCAGTGGATTAAATTTAAGAGATCCCATTAACCAGTCAGGAAATCCAGTTCTAGCTTCTCAAGTCGCTCTGTTACATTGAATCCTGTGTGTTAAGACAGTCCAGAGCATTCCATAGTGCTCTTGAGATCTTACAAATATGCTAGAAGTGTACTGAATAATTAAATTGGTGTTTAAACACATTATGAAGAGCTACTGAATAGCTGCTATTCCCTAGTAATCTTTTTATAACATGGATTTTTTTTTTTTTCGGTATAGTTGTTTTACAATGTTGTGTTAGTTTCTACTGCACAGCGAAGTGGAGTTCCCTGTGCTATACATCAGGTTCTTATCAGTTATCTATTTTATACATATTAGTGTATATATGTCAGTCCCAACCTCCCAATTCATCCCACCACCGCACCCCCACTTTTCTCCCTTGGTGTTCATGTTTGTTCTCTACATCTGTGTCTCTGTTTCTGCCTTGCAAACTCGTTCATCTGTACCATTTTTCTAGATTCCACATATATGCATTAATATACGATATTTGAATAACATGGATTTTAAAGCATCAGTTTTTAAAGGAAGACAGCTTCTCCAACTAAATGTTTCAAAAAACATGAGCAAGGCAATTGTTCAATAAAATGACAGGTTGCTTATCAGATTTCATTTCCGTAGTTGCAACTTGAATGTTTTTGTTACTGTATAGTATCTCAGATTGAAATATATCAAAACAAAGTAAGTAATCAAAATTTTTGCATTGACAAATTAATTTTAAAAGGTTTTTTAAAGATAATCTTCAATATTTAAAATTCTGTAACTGGAATACAAATAATAATAAGCAGTAAGAAATTGCTTTGATAGACTTCTTCATATATTTATTCAGTTTATCAATCCTGTTCTAAGTTTTATGAAATCTTATTAGATAAGGTTAAGGAAGGTTTGGCAGTGGTTAAGGTTTAAGTTTTAATATAAAATCCTTTTTTTTTTTTTCTTTTTTTCTTTTTTTTTGCGGTACGCGGACCTCTCACTGCTGTGGCCTCTCCCGCTGCGGAGCACAGGCTCCGGACGCGCAGGCCCAGTGGCCATGGCCCACGGGCCCAGCCGCTCCGCGGCACGTGGGATCCTCCCGGACCGGGGCACGAACCCGTGTCCCCCGCATCGGCAGGCGGACTCTCAACCACTGCACCACCAGGGAAGCCCTAAAATCCTTTTTATCAAGTAAAGCTAAACGCAGAGCACAGTAAATGAGATTGCATGGTTTGCAAATCATCTTTGGTACAGTCTGGTAACAGGGCCAAGGATTTTCCAGTTGAAAGGGAGAGCAGCTGGTCATGTGGGGTGGGGTGAATCCCTGCAGAAGAGGAATTGGAGGGACCTCCCTGGTGGTCCAGTGGCTGACTCCATGCTCGCAATGCAGGGGGCCCGAGTTTGATCCTGGTCAGGGAACTAGATCCTGCATGCTGCAACTAAGACCAGATGCAGCCTAATTAATTAATTAATTAATTAATAAAAGGAAGAGGAATTGGAGAATTGCTAGGTTTTTGGTTAATTCCTATGGTAGTTGGCCAGCAAATTGCAAAAAATGTTGAGCAGAAAATCATAAAAAAATGTTCCATATGCTCCTTAAACATTTTATATTAATTAAGTACCTATAAATGCACATTTATTTACCAGTTTTTGGATGTAGCTCCCAGGCCTTTTGTTTGAATATAGATTTGCTTAGTTCTGCCTCTTTGTTTTTCCGTGAAGCACAGCCATAGTGCAGGTGGGTTTTCTTTAAAGTGGAAAGACCTTGATAGGCTTCATGACTTTTAATAATTTCCCTTCCTCCTTTTTACAGTTAATCTCTTCCACGCTAAATTTGACAGCATTTTTTCTTTTTTTTAGTAATTTGCCTTCATCAGGTGCTTCCAAAGCATTCATTGAACAATTCTTTTTGCACCCGTTCATCAGTTACAGTAATAAGTACAAATGGAACAGTGAAGTCGGCTAAGGTTGTATTCATAGAGCTCGGCTGCTAAGAGTGGAAGTGTGTGTGCCTGCGTGTGTCTGTGTGTGTGTGTGCAGGCATGCTTGGTGTGCATGTGTGTTGCAGGCGGCGGGGGAGGGCGCTGTGGGCCACGGTCCTGGGCGGGTGTGATTCCTCACCGAGGAGGTGAGGGCGGTGGTGGATCTGCTGAGCTGCTGCGTGGAGTCTGGGTAGGAGGGCCCTGCTGTCTAGTGTGGATGTGAGTGTTTGGGAGCCGCACTCGCTCCCCGAGGTCTCCTTTCTTGGCCCCTCTCAGCTCCACGTGGCAGCTGGCTCCTTCCAGGAGCAGCCTTCCCTGGCCTCCCAACCAGGCAGGCTCTTCCTCCGGGGCCTGCCCTGCGTGGCTGAGCCTGAATCCACAAGCAGAGAGCCCCTGGCACCGTTGTGCGTTCTGACACTGTCAGGGTGTCTGCCCATCAGTGCCTGTCTGTTTAACACAGACTCGCTGGCCTTCGCCTTTTAGCTTTCTCCAGGCTTCCCGAGGCTGCGCTTTCTGGACCCTCGGTCCTGGGAGGTGGGTCAGACAGAGCAAACAGAGTCGTTTGGGCAGTTCTCTATAAAGCAGCCTCTTCCAGGCTACGGGCACAGGAGCCTCTGAGGACAGGGGAGGCTCTTAAATGTAGGGATGGCCAGAATGCTAAATCAGGGCCTCGGAGGGGCCTGCAGCCTTGGGTACCTGAAAGGCCTCCTTCTTCTGGCTGGGGATGGTCTGATTTGCCCAGAACGGGAGCAGACTGGGTGGCACATGGGCCAGATGGTGGGCTCTGTCACTCGCATTTGCCCTGTTCTGAGGAAGCTTGGCTCAGAGCAGAAGATCACAAACTTTTCTGGGGGCACAGACCATGAGGAAACTATGGACTCTTTGCAGGAAAAAAATACACATAGACCTGCAGCCTTTTCACGCAGTTTCAGGCCCTTCCAGGACTCCAGGGTAAGGGAAGGCACCCCTTCCCAAAGCCGTTCTCTGTCCCTTTCTCATCCCTCCGCGGCCCACCCCGCTTTGCCCTGCTCCCTCTCCCTCCTCCTCTTCTGCTGGAACCTTGTGTCCGGACACGGCTGCCTGACCCTTGCTTACTCCTTTAGCACTCAGGGCTAAAGTGTTTTTTTGGCTCTAGATCTACATTTTCCCTGGCATGTGCCAAAAAACTGCCTGATAAACAAGCTGTTCGGTGGTAAAGAGGAGGCGTCAGCAGAGGTGACAGTGAAGCCCAGCGGTTCTCAGAGGGCCAGCCCTGAACCAGCAGCAGCAGCACCGGGAGCTGGTTAGCAATGCAGGATCTCGGATGTGCCCATACCTGCTGTATCGGAAACCCACCCCTCCAGGTGACGTTGACTCCGGCTGAAGTTTGAGAACCGCTCATAGAGTGAACGCGGGCTCCACTCCCCCAGTTTTAATGAGTGTTTCCCAGGCCATGTGAAGCTCTCTGTAAACTTGGCTTCAAACTCCTTTGCAGCCAGACTGTGTGGCCCCTGAGGGCCTCCTTGAGAGAAAGTGGGGGCCTGGGTCAGCGGGTGCAGTGGCAGGAGGTGCGCTTCAGTGCTGGCCCTGAGCGCGGCGTTGTGACAGCGGGAGACCCGCTGGCGAGGTCTCCATGGTGGGCGGTGGGGTGGGGGGGAGTGAGGGTGAGGGAAACAGTGTGCTTACTCCTGCCTCTTCTGCTGCGTCTTCTCTTACAGCCCTTGACTTACAGGTTTTCAAACAGCAGAGCCAGTTCAGAGGTAGTGGAATCAGAAAAAGTCACAGAAGAATCGTTTCTTTAAGAACAGTCGGGAAGGAAATCTGTGGGACCAGTTTCCTTGACTGTCCCGGAGATCAAAGTTTGTGGTGCTCTAACCCCACCACCTCCTGCCAGACCCACAGGCGGATTTTCTCTGTTGTCTTTCTAGATGTACTGGTTTTTTCTGCTAGTCCTCACCCCGCTCTTTCTCTCCCTACCACCTATTTCTTAGACCAGTGGCTTTCAGACTCCTGCGAGCAAGAAACATGTGGGGGTGACTGTACCATTTGGACTCCCCACCCCACTGCAGGGATTCTGACTTATGAGTCTAGGTGGGGGCCCAGGAATCTGCATTTTAAACAAGCACACCTGGACCTTTTGGCTCCATGGTCCTTGGACCACTTTGCTGGCTCCTGTAATGGAACACATATTAGGCCAGTATGGGGTTATTTTACAGTTGGAATTCTTCCATGTCTTACTTATGTAACAAAAGCAGGTAGCTTTGAAATTGGTTTCTAAATCCATAGAAATTTTTGTTTTACTTAGAAATTGAAAAGCTAGAGGTGAGAAATTACATTGTTCTGGACCCAACTTTGAGCACCTGCTGTGTGTCAGTGACTATTTTAACTTTGGAGGTTGGGATACAGAGAAGGGGACACTGAAAAGGGCCTTAAGGGTATGCTTAACAAAGGTTTACTAAAGACGTGAATTTGTTTCATCATACATGGTATGTGTATAAAAACAAGGGTGAACCTATACTCATTCAAGGGGTAATCCACACTGGAGAGTCAAATCCCTAATTTGTGAAAACCTCAAGTAATACAAAAAGTTTTTACATTTGAAAAAAAAGTAACTCTTTGGACTGCTGTCTTTAGCTTACTTTACTTATGTATGCTAAATTCGTTGCCATCTCCCTGAGGTTTCCTGATGCCATGAGAATACAGAAAGAGAAACCACTCTGGAAAAGACTTTGAAGATTGTTTTCTCATCTGCTTTTTATTTTTATATGCAAACAGAGTCTTCTGCAGTTCATCTTATCTCTGTCTTTAGCCAGAAATGCTTTGGCCCATAAAAATGGGCCAAAACCTCCAGCTAAGTGAAAATATTAAGTATTTGATTCTTTGAAGTGGAATTGTTATTATTTTTGTTCTTAGTGTAAGGACACCCCCTCTGTTCCTCTCCTCCTCACACTTTCCGAATCACTGAGCTAGAATCTTTAGGATCTTTACTGTCATCATTAAATTCTCCTCTCACTCTCACCCACTAGCTGATTGCAGGTCCAGAAATGCAGTCTTTACAAAGACTCTCATGAATTTACTCTGTTCTCTCCACACATACTGCTCCTTCTCCATCACTGTGCACATGAGTGTTAACTCTAGTTCTTCACCTTTTTTGAGATTGTGACCCCTTAAGTATCTGATGAAAGCATAGACCCTCTTCCTGAGAAAGCGCGTATACTCACGCGTATACACACATACAAACACACTCACACACACACAATTTTTCAGTCATCTCGAGAGATTCGCAGACCCTGGTTGAGAAAACCTCGTCAGGGCCATTTTCCTGTCTCTGATAGCTCCTGCAACACATAAATCCTCCATATTTTCACCAAGGCTATCTTTCCAAAGTAGATGTAATAATGTCCCTCCCCTGCTTAAAAACTTGACTGTCTTTGTAGAATAAATTCTAGTCTCTTCCTCATGGTCTGTAGGGAACTCCATCACCTAATTCTGTCCCATTTTTTTGGCTTCCCCGCTTTCACGAACTTTCTCCTGCCTGACATACTGTGAGTTTGCATAGCTTTTTGCCAACTCATTGAAGTTCCTGTACCTAGAATGCTTATCTACTTACCCTCCCCTTCTCCGTCTGTTTAAAGCATCTACTTTTTCAAAGCTCTGATGACATGATTGTCACTCACAAGATCGTCTTTTTTTTTTTTTAATGAGTTCTTTTTAAAAATTAATTAATTAATTAATTTGGCTGTGTTGGGTCTTCGTTGCTGTGTGTGCGCTTTCTCTAGTTGCAGCGAGCGGGGGCTACTCTTCATTGGGGTGCGTGGGCTTCTCATTGCGGTGGCTTCTCTTATTGCAGAGCACGGGCTCTAGGTGCGCAGGCTTCAGTAGTTCTGGCATACAGCGTCAGTAGTTGTGGCTCATGGGCTCTAGAGCTCAGGCTCAGTAGTTGTGGTGCACAGGCCTAATTGCTACGCGGCATGTGGGATCTTCCCGGACCAGGGCTTGAACCCATGTCCCCTGCATTGGCAGGCGGATTCTTAACTACTGCAGGAGACACCTCCGCAGGGGAAGGAATTAGAGAGAGAGTGTCCCCTCATCTTCACTCTGTCTGCCTCCGTGCTCCTTGAGATCCTCGTGGCCTGGCTTACTTGCCCCATGTGCTCTGAGAGCAGCAGAGCCACCTGGGGCTGCAGGTGGCAGCCAGCGACCAGTCCTGGGCACCCCTGCTCTCAGGTGTCCCTCCCACCGATCCGGGCTCAGGGCATGTCTTGCTCTCCTTTCATGCAACCTGTTACACATCACTGAGGATGTGGTGTCTGTGTCTCCTGCTTATGTTTGCAGGAGAGGAGCTGATGAGTCTCATGTCTTCAGAGCCGTTGGGATGGGGGTTGATGTTGGTCATTATACATATCAGGACTTCTAAAAACAGACTCATAAGTCCATTTGTGTCACTAGCATTACTAGCAGGGTTGTTAGAGCTGTATACTACGATGTATGTCTTTTCGACTTTAATAAAATATTATAGAACATCTACATGCAGGTAGTAAGCATGAGCTCCATTGCTTGATTTAATTAAAATGCTTTCTTTCATACGAACAGTGGTTAAAATATAAAAGTAAACAAAATATCAGAAAATATTTTTAAAGTGGAAAGGTTAAGGGAGTGGTAAAAGTGTTCAAAAACAGGGCTGCATGTAGGGTTTCCAAGCGATAGGCCGGGCGCTTTGGCACACATTCAGGTAACTGTAGCAATGAACCTGGGTGGAGTGAACATAGTAAGGTCAGTCTTTCCACTGCAGTATTTAGCAATGTAAGCAGGCTTTGATGTTAAAGAGAAAGTGAGTGGACAGAAAATAAGTCCCATTATCTATATCGTGTCAGGTTTCTATGACATTATAACATTTCTTACTATGAAAGGCTCTGTCCCCACTGCCTGCTATTGTTTTGCGAGGAAAGTGGGTATTAGATATCAATTTAGATTTGGGGAGGTGAGTAAAAGTTCAGATTGTGTTTCCAGATAAGGCGTTTTCTCCATTGGTTTCTAGTAGTACAAACAAACAAATATCACGTTGCTCTTAGAGCATTTTCCGATTTCAGTGCAGATATCTCAGCCCTTTGTGGAGCATGAATCTGGATCCTTCTAGAAACTATGCTTTGACAGACATAAACGATGAAGACTTAAAGAACTCTTAAAGAGCTTACTTAATTTCCCACCTCTGCCTGCTACACCGTAACCCATGGATGGGTTCCCTGTGAAGCCCAGGCCTCCCCGGGCCCTGACAGCCGTGGCTAGCCCTGGAAGGGTTCAGCCACTGCACCCCTTGGGGTTCTAATCTGCAGACTCGAGCTTGGCGCCAGTGCACAGAGACATTATGCTTGGTGGGAAGGGGCGCCCAGCTCCCCTCAGAATGTTATGTGTGCGTGGTGTGCAAGTGGGAGTTGCCCGGGCCCAGTGTCCTGGGAGCAGCAGCAGCCCGTGTACGGCGGAGGCCAGTCTTACACCCAGAGCTGCTGAGATTCTCGGCACCAGGAAGGATGATTTTGGTTTTGACTCCTAACCAGTTTGTCCCTAAATTGGTTTGAAGAGCATCAGAATCTCTTCTCTCTGAAATATCACCTTTTTTTTTAAATAAGTTTTTGTTTATTTATTTATCTTTGGCTGTGTTGGGTCTTTGTTGCTGTGCACGGGCTTTCTCTAGTTGCAGCAAATGGGGGCTGCTCTTCATTGCGGTGCGAGGGCTTCTCATTGTGGTGGCTTCTCTTGTTGCGGAGCATGGGCTCTACAGCGGAGGCTCAGTAGTTGTGGTGCACGGGCTTAGTTGCTCCGCGGCATGTGGGATCTTCCTGGACCAGGGCTCGAACCCGTGTCCCCTGCATTGGCAAGTGGATTCTTAACCACTGCGCCACCAGGGAAGCTCTGAAATATCTCTTTTAAATTATCTAGTCTTTTCTTTTAAAAAGTTAACACCTATATAAAGCAGTCACTTGTTTTTATTTGTGAATGAATAAATGAGTTTCCCACTACCAGATAGCCAAATCCAGGTCTTTGAGGTTTAAAGGGGAGGAGGATGGCAGGGGAAGGGAGACTTTGGAGGAGAAGGAGAGTGGCCTGGAGAGGCCCAGCTCAGCGGGCTTGGCTCAGATGGATGCTGAGGTTCCCCAAAGGCAGAGGAAGGAAGGCCTGGAGAACAGAGGATCCCAAGGACAAGCTGCTTTTTGTTTGTTTGTTTTGTTTTTTTGTGGTTTTTTTTTGTTTGTTTTATTGCAGTACACGGGCCTGTCACTGTTGTGGCCTCTCCCGTTGCAGAGCACAGACTCCGGACGCACAGGCTCAGTGGCCATGGCGCACAGGCCCAGCCGCTCCGCGGCATGTGGGATCCTCCCGGATCGGGGCACGAACCCGCGTCCCCTGCATCGGCAGGCGGACTCTCAACCACTGCGCCACCAGGGAAGCCCCAAGCTGCTTTTTTTACTTTACCTTTGGCCAACTGCAGCCACAAGGGGACTACTGGACATTTGTTTTGAAGAATGTGGAATTAAATGAAAAGTCTCAAGAAGGCTCCTTTTCTGCATCCTTGTTCAGAAGCGAGGCCTGCATTCCCTGCCCCACCCACCCCAGGCATGCTCCCTGCCGTGAGTGCTCACTGGCCATCAGCAGTGTTGCCACAGCTGTGGTCCTCCACCCTTGGGTGGGCCTTCATACACATGCCACAGAACCCTCCAGTGATTAGGCTGATGAGGTTTACTCTTTTTTCCTTTAAAAAATTAATTTAGCAAAGTAACTATTCTGTACCAGGCCTAACTGGGTCTCCTGCCATTCCATTCAGGAATTAACCACCCAGAATTAGCACAGACCCCACAAGTTACAGGGCCTGGTAGCCAAAAAGATTTCCAATACTTCAGATGCCACCTGCACTTCTGACCAAGTGGCTATAAGTGAGGGGGTTCCCATTATCCCTTCAGGCTAGATAACTTACCAGAACAATGCTTAAAACTCAGGAAAGCACTGTAGTTATGATTGCAGTCTTATTAAAAAGAGGACCCCCCCAATGAAGAGATGCATAGGCTGACGTCTGGGAAGGAATGCAGAACTTCTGCGCCGTTCCTCATGGAGTCAGCGAGCATCACACTCCCGGCACATCTGTGTGTTCACCAACCAGGAAGCTCTGCTGAGTTTTATGGTCCAGATATTTTACTGGGGTTTCATTACAGAAGCGCAATTGACTGAATCATGGGCCACGTGATTGAAATCAGCCTTCAGCCCTCTCCTCCTTCCGTGGAGGTCAGGCAGCAGAAAGTCCCGCCAGCCCTCTCATCACAGAGTTGGTCTTCCTGGTGCCCAGCCCTCAGCCGGAAGCCATCCCCATCCAGGGAGTTACCACGTGAGCGTAACAGAGACACTCGCATCTCAGGCCATAGCACAGGGAATGGAATCGCCATAACTGGTTTCTAGGAAGGATTCGCCTTCCTGGGGCCGATGCCCCCCTTCCTGCAAAACGGACGACCACTTAATAGAGGAATAAAGTCAGGGTTTGTTAGCAAGAACAGAGGAGGATGGTTGTTGAGTAGGCCGTCAGCTGCTGTCGTGTCAAAGGATTTGGTAAACTGAACGTTCGAGAACGTCCCTGTCACCCACCCACTGGATGGTTGCTGGGGGTACCATTCCAGGGCAGAGGTCACTTCCCCCTCATTCTGCAGCCTTCCAGTTTCCAGTCTTGTCCCTAAATGGAGTTTTCATCTTCAACCCTTTGGGTGTTCCTGTTCCTCCCTCTTTTGTGGAAATTTTTAGGAAATTCTCTTTATCCCCAGTATTCTGATGTGCTGTGAAGTAGGTCTTTTTTTTATTCATTGTGATGGGCACTTGAAACTTCCAAGTAGAAACTTGAAACCAGAAAATATCTTCCAGACTTTGGGAAGTTGTTTAGTGGTGTTTTCTTCCTCTCTTGTTGGGACTGTTGGACTATCTTTTAATTTCTCTCTCTTTTTATCTCTATTTCCCACCTCCCTTATCCTTTTATTTTTTCTGCTTTCTGAGATAATTTCACAACTTTATCTTCCAAATTTCCATTGATTCCTTTTCCCCTTCTCCCATATTTTTAGTTTTCAAGAGCACTTTTGTTCTCAGTTCTATTTTTAAAGAGCAGTAAGTGACAGAGGAATGGAAGATAGAGCGGGTGAATATTCCAGGAAACTTCGTTGTGCAAGCGAGGGAATCAGAGGTTGTTCATACTCCATGGATTTCAGCATCCCTGAAGAGGTAGGCAGGCTGCTTAGTAGAAGAAAAGGAGTTTAAAGGACGTTTGTTTTTTCTCAGATTAATGTTCTTAGGTTTCTTAGACCCCTGCATTGGTTATTACTTGTAAATGACATTAACTCTACATTCCTGACTACGAAAGTAATACATGTTTATTGTAGAAATTTTGGAGAATACAAGAAATCACAAAGAAAAACATAAAAATCGTGTGAATCCCACCACTCAGAGATAACCATTATTAATATTTGAGTGTTCTCTGTGTTATCTCTAATAGTACATGAATATATATATTCCTTCTAAAAACAAAATTAGAATCTGACTGTAGGTCGTTTCTATATTCTTTTTCCAGTTAACAATGCATCACATATTTTGAATATTCTTCGCTTTAAATATTTTTTCAAGATCATTTTTTTCTTTCAAATTAAAAAAAAATTAATAGACTTTATTTTTTAGAGCAGCTTTACGTTCACAGCAAAACTGAGCAGAAAGTGCAGAGTTTTCCCATATGCTCCCTGTCCCCACGTGTGTTCACGCCCCCACTATCAACAGCCACACCAGGGTACTACATTTCTTAAAATTGGTGAACTGACATTGATAACTCATTATCACCCCAGATCCATAGTTTACATTAGTATTTACTTTGGGGTTTTTTAAAAAATTATTTATTTATTTATTTTTGGCGGCATTGGGTCTTCGTTGCTGTGTGCAGATTTTCTCTAGTTGCAGCGAGTGGGGGCTACTCTTCGCGGCGGTGCACGGGCTTCTCATTGTGGTGGCTTCTCTTGTTGCGGAGCCCGGGCTCTAGGCACGCGGGCTTCAGTAGCTGTGGCGCGCGGGCTCTAGAGTGCAGGCTCAGTAGTTGTGGTGCACAGGCTTAGTTGCTCCATGGCATGTGGGATCTTCCGGGACCAGGGCTCAAACCCGTGTGCCCTGCATTGGCAGGCGGATTCTTAACCACTGCGCCACCAGGGAAGTTCCAGGATTCACTCTTTGTGTTGTTCATTCTGTAGGTTTGGGCAAGGTGTAATGACATGTACCCACCATTACAGTATCATACAGAATAGTTCCCCACTCTAAAAATGTCCTGTGCTCCACTCCACCTTTTAATCTCTCTCCCCAACCCCCTAACCCCTGGTAACCACTGATCTTTTTGCTATCTCTGAAATTTTGCCTTTTCTAGAATGTCATATAGTTGGAATCATATACTATGTAGCCTTTTTTGGACTGGCTTCTTTCACTTAGTAATATGCATTTAAGCTTCCTTCATGTCTTTCTGTGGCTTGATAGTGCATTTCTTTTTCTTTTTCTTTCTTTTTTTTTTTTTTTGCTGAATAATATTCCATTGTCTGGATGTACCAAAGCTTATCCGTTCACCTGCTGAAGGACGTCTTGGTTGCTTCCAAGTTTTGGCAATTATGAATAAAGCTGCTGTAAACATCCATGTGCAGGTTTTTGTGTGGACCTAAGTTTTCGGCTCATTTGGGTAAATTCTAATGAGTGTGATTGCTGGATTGTATGGTAAGAATATGTTTAGTTTTGTAAGAAACTACCAAACTGTCTTCCAGTCAAGATCCGTTTCAATAGCAATGTGATACTTCATTGTAAGTTTACACCATAGTTTACTTGACTAATTCCAAATTTTTGAACATTTATATTCTTTCCAACTGTAACCCTGGGATGAACATTCTTCATTTTAAATCTTTGCACACATTGCTAATTATTTGCTGAATATAAATCTCTCAAATTGGATTCCTGGTCCAAGAGATCTGATCATTTAGAACTGTGTAAGCACTGTGACATGGTCTTTCCCAGAGGTTGTACCCCGGACTTAGGCTCTGCCAATGGGGAACGAGACTTGACTGCCTCCCACACTCTCGGTAACATCATGTATTACGGTACTGGTTTCCCAGGGCTGCAGTAGCACAATTTTGGGGGCTTTAAACAACAGAAATTTATTCTCTCACAGTTCTGGAGACTAGAAGTCAGAATAAGGTGTCAGCAGGCCTGTGCTCCTTCTGAAGGCTCTGGGGAAGGATTCTCCCTTGCTGCTTCTTACTTCTGATGCTCTGACAGTCCTGGTTAGTCATTGGCTTACAGCTGCATCACTCTAGTCTAGCCTCCATTGTCACATGGCCTCTCCCATGCTTTTGTATCTCTGTGTGTCCTCTCCTCTTCCTAGAAGGACCCCAGCCATTGAGTTTAGGGCCCACCTAATCTACTATGATCTCATCTTAAGTCATTACATATGCAAAGACCCTGTTCCAAATAAGGTCACTCTCTGAGGTTCCTGGTGGACATGAATTTGGGGAATACTATCCATACCACTACGATTATCTTTAAATTTCTTTTCTAATCAGAGCAGGGGGGAAAGCATCCTTTTTTTTTTTTTTTTTCTAATTTGTATTTATATAGTGCAATTCGTATTACTAGTGATGTTGAAATCTTTTGGTATGGTTATTTGCATGTATTTCTTGTTTTGTAAATTGTTTGTAGCCCTTACCTAGTTTTCAATTCAATGGTTTACCTTAACTCATCGAAAAATCTGGAATTTATTTTTATTTATGAAAAGAGGTAGAGATGTACCTTTGTCTTCCTCTTACATCTTGCATCTTCCCCTCTAATTATATCCTGGATCTGATCACTTCTCACCCCTCCTCTACTGCCTGCGAGGTCCACGCCATCCTTTTGTTTCTCCACCCAGTTTGATCTCAACCAGCAGCCAGAACAGTCCTTTTCAAATGTAAATCAGACCCTGTTGCTCTTCTGCTCAAAGCCCTTCAATGGATCTGCTCACATTTGGAACAAAAGCCTGAGGCCCGCTTGTGGTCCTGGGGTCTGAACCTCCTCCCCCTCCTCTCCTGCCCCTCTGCCCCAGCCCTCCCTCCTGTTTGCAGATACAGGCCTTCAGGCAACTCTGCTGAAATCTGCTCTGCGTATTTTAGGCCTCAGACCCAGCTTGGAGAGGTCAAAGAATTGATAACAAATGGAGCTGCTCCCGAGCAGACCTGTTCCCCAGCTCTGCAGCTCATTTTGTTTGAGCGTGGTATTTTGCCTTCAGGTTGCCTACTGCAAATACATGTCTTCATTTGGAGTTTTAAAAGTTAAATTCCCATAAAGGAATTTCCCATTGCTATGATCTGCTTAGACTGCTGCTTTTCACAAAAGTTCTACTCCGATTCCTGAGAAAGAAAGGACAAATATCTCCAAGACTGCAAAGGGAAATTTTCTGATTTTTTAGTATTTTGAAACTTGGTAAGATTAAACATGTCAGAGTGAACACTTAATAATTTCTCAATGAGTAAGGCTTTAATCTTTATGTACTGTTTTACCAAATGCTAAGGAGATCCTTCTAGGTAAATATTACACAATATTATAAGTACATTTGATCCTGGAAGGAAACTAAATATTAAATTTGTGGTATGCGTGTTGTGCCTTTGTAAAGTATTCATCTCGAGCTTCATATAGAGCTTGGGGAAGATGACACATAGATGAGTTGGAAAGTTTTGCTTCGTTCAGGCTCACCCTCCTCTGAGTGTATGAAGATGGGAGATGGGTGTGAGAGCGGTGGAGGGGACCGGGCAGGTGTGTTTGTGAGAAGCCTGGCCTTGTTCACTGAGGCTTGGCTTGCCTGTAAATCACTCAGGTCAAGACCTGGCCTGTGAGATAGAAAACGTACTTTTCTTAAATAGGGTTGGCAGTTGTGTTGTTTTTTTCCTTGGAAGTGAATGGCATGTAACTGTTGTTAACTTGCTGAACTGTTGGTTTCCACATTCTCTAGCTCTTATCAGTTTCTTTTGGATCAAACTAATTCCTTTAGGGCAGGGCAAATGGTACTTTAGAGCAATTTATTGAGTAGAGAAGTTCTGTCTTAACAGAACTGCTTCATGGTCAAAAAGGAGCATTAATGAAGAAGATTCCCATATTCCTGGTCATTTTTAAAAGGTGTTTATATATGGGACTAGGAATCTACCCCCGTAAACCTACATGAGTATTGTGACTGGATAGAAAGTTTCTTTTTCTTTACTTTATTTTTAAATTTATTTTTTATTAAAAACTTTTTTTTAAATTGAGGTAACATTGATTTTTAACATTCTGGAAAGGTTTTTTTTTTTAATATATATATATTTTTTTAAATTAATTAATTAATTAATTTATTTTTGGCAGTGTTGGGTCTTCATTTCTGTGCGAGGGCTTTCTCCAGTTGGGACGAGCAGGGGCCGCTCTTCATCGCAGTGCACGGGCCTCTCACTGTCGCGGCCTCTCGTTGCGGAGCACAGGCTCCAGACACGCAGGCTCAGTAGTTTTGGCTCACGGGCCCAGTTGCTCCGCGGCATGTGGAATCCTCCTAGACCAGGGCTCGAACCCGTGTCCCCCGCATCGGCAGGCAGACTCTCAACCACTGCGCCACCAGGGAAGCCCTGGAAAGGTTCTTTTTAAAATTAAGCCTGACCCTTGATTGTTTTTAACTGTTTGTTTGTTTGTTTGTTTTTAGCTGTTTTTAACTGTAATTAACTGAGTTTGTTTTACCCTCACTTTACTAATGATTTCTTCTACTGTTTGTACTGTTAGAACAAAATACAAACTAATGACACTGAAGTATTAACTTAATTTCTCAAGCAGTTGAACCTGTAACTTTCAAATAACCAGCAAGGGAAAAAATATAATGTTGCATTTCTTTCAGTGAAAAGGTTTTTAAAATTGCATCTCTTTATGGCCTGTTTTTGTTTGTTTCCCATTTTACGATTTTCTCACAAAATAAAATTTCAAAGCTCTCCATGGTTTAATTAAAGAACCAAATGTGACATTTTAAAATTTTCATTTACTATCTGGATTTTTTTTTCCTATTTATCTTCCAACCCTTGGAAATAGAGTTGTTTTGGGGGTGGGTGGCATGAACTAGAGGGTTAATACAGAAATTCATGGTTTATTTTTCCATATTATTTAAAATGTTTGTAGTCCTTTTGTGTTACTAAGAAAAATCAGATTAAGTACACAATTATAGGCTGGTACTTAATATGTGAACAGTATAAAAAGATCTGACTATTTACAATAGCCAAGAAGACATGACAGCAACCTAAATGTCCATCAACAGATGAATGGATAAAGAAGATGTGGTAGATATATACAATGGAATATTACTCAGCCATAAAAAAGAATGAAGTAATGCCATTTGCAGCAACATGGATGGGCCTAGAGATTATCCTACTAAGTGAAGTAAGTCAGGCAGAGAAAGACAATATCATTAGATATCACTTATATGTGGAATCTAAAAAAATGATACAAATGAACTTAGTTATAAAACAGAAACAGACTCACAGACATAGCAAGGAAATTTATGGTTACCAAAGGGGAGGAAAAGGAGAAGGAGAGGGATAAATTAGGACTATGGGATTAACAGATACAAACTATATTATATATAAAATAGATAAACAACAAGGCCCTACTGTATAGCACAGGAAACTATATTCAATATCCTGTAACAAAGCATAATGGAAAAGAATATGAATGTATATATGTATAACTGGAAAAAAAAATCTGAATTATGATTGACCATGAAGCAAACATATCACCAATTGAGAAATGTTATTAAAAGTGACACTAGGACTTCCCTGGTGGCACAGTGGTTGAGTCCACCTGCTGATGCAGGGGACATGGGTTCGTGCCCCAGTCCGGGAAGATCCCACACGCCGCGGAGTGGCTGGGCCCGCGAGCCATGGTTGCTGAGCCTGCGCGTCCGGAGCCTGTGCTCCGCAACGGGAGAGGCCACAACAGTGAGAGGCCCGCGTACCGCAAAAAAAAAAAAAAAAAAAAAGACACTAGTTCATGGCTGAGGATCAGAGTGCGCAAGGGGCTTCTGTGGTTGTTGGAAGCTATGGGAAGAGGAAGCCCAAGTGGTGTGGATCAGGGACCTCCTCCTCAGACAGCTGTAGTTCTGCAGTTTTGCTCTGGAGGTCTGAAATGCAGAGTTATGCTGCCGGCTAGCATTGGCTGAACCCAGCTATGATTATGAAAGCAGGAGTGGTCAAACCAAACAGCAGCTATGTGCCGGTCAGGGATCGTTCAGAGGGACCTGTGTCTGTGTTGTGATCTCCAGGACGGGTGACCGGCACTGTTGCGCTGTGACACATAAAGGGGAGATGGCCTGTCCTCAGTGGTAGACGCTCAGCGTCCTGTCCCTCTCTACAGTCTTTCCCCAGGTGTGCCAGTTCTCATCCCTTCTCCTCTGTGAAGGCCGCTCACTGCTCTGCTGACACCTCTTCTCAGAAGCCCTCCTAGACATCCTCGCCTTCCCAGCCTGACTTTGGTATCTATGCGCATTCCTGTGACAGATGTTGACTCTTGTGCTACTGAGGAAGGTTTCTTTCTTTCACTAGATTGTGAACTTCTGGAGGGTGGATTCCACATCTTCTCCGTTTGTATCTCTGGACCAGCAGACTCAGCACCAGGCACAGAGCAGACATTCAGTAGGTTTTGTTGATTTGAACCCAAATCTAACTTGAGGGCCCACTGTGCCCGGCATCAGGCTGTGTGCTGACCTGTGCTCATTACTCATCTAATCCTCAGAGTCAGAAATTACATCACAGGTACAGGCTGTGCAGCTTGGAAGCAGAGCCTGCATCCTGACTCTGCTAGCATTACACCTACTAAAGAGTGGGGATGGTAAGATGATAATGCACTTGAAAACTCGCAGGGTTCAGGTCATGTCAACGTCTAACAGCGCAAAGAGCAATTTTATTTAAGCAGAAAAGATTTATTTGGGAATAGCAGAGGAATTGCCATTGAGACAAGCAAACTGGTGGCCCCTAGGCTAGTCCAGTGAACAGAGGAGAACGTTCTTTGTGGAGGAAAGGAGGAGGCTGACAGAAGATGTTTGGAATAAAAGTCACTGGAGGAAAACGAAAGCACAGAATGGTGGCGGCTTCCCCGTGGCTGCAGGCAAGGACCCTGCAGCTTGTGGTGTCGTCGGGAGACCCTCCTCCTTCTTGCTGGGCCCTGCGGGCTGGGCCGGCACCCTCCTTCCCAGCTTCCCGCCTCCAGTTCTGAGTCAGGTTTCCTTCACACATGTTCACAGTCAAGATAGTACATCCTTGACTTTATCGTCGCAAAGCGATTTGGCCAAAATCTGTCGGATTTTGCACAATAACCTCTAAGGTCCGACTGTAGCACCTGCCTGAGTCAGTATCTCTTTTGTCTTCTGGACGGGGCAGTTGTGTATATAGTTACAGTTTCTCCAAATTACCTGTGGTTACTCACAGCCTGGAATATAGACATTTAAAATAGATTATATTAGTAGAAAGGGAGTTTGTTTAATACAGTCCCTTTATTCCTCCTCTATGCATTAAACATAGCTAATCACAGTATGAATATGGATCAAAGTGAACATGTTTCTAATATATTTTGTGATGAGTGTACTGTGCAGACTCACTTTGTTGTTCTAGATCATGGGTCAGCAAACCTTTGTAATGACCAGACAGCAAATATTTTAGGCTTTGTGGACCAAATATGGTGTCTGTTGGATATTCTTTTTTTGTTTGTGTGTTAACCCTTTAAAATAATAAAAACCATTCTTAGCTCTGTTTGGCTCTCAGGTTGTAGTTTGCTGACCCCTGTTCTAGATTAAATGAGCACTTTAATTAAGCTATCATCTCTTAAAGGTTATGGGAAAAAAAGCCAGAAAAATGGATCATAGAAAAGTTAACAAATAATGAAAATTATTCAGAGTTTTAAAAATCGGGATTATTTAACATAGAGTCGGTTAGAGCTTTGATTACTGTTTTTTATGTAGCAGCTTTATTGAGATATTCACATAAAATACAATTCATCCATTTAAAGTATACATTTCAGTGGTTTTTAATATATTAACAGTTATGCAGCTGTCACCACAATCTAATTTTAAAACTTTTTCATCACCACAAAGAAATCCTGGGCTTAGTCACTGCCCGTTCCCTCCCTCATCCCCTCCACCAGCCCTAGAGAACCACTAATCTATTTTCTGTCTCTACTGTAGATTTGCCAGTTCTGGGCATTTCATATTAATGGAATAATATATTCTTCTTTCACTTAGTGTGATGTTTTCAAGGTTCGTTCATATTGTAGCATGTATCAGTACTTCATTCCTTTTTGTTGCCTAATAATATTTTATCATATGGATGTGCCACATTTTATTTATTCATATATCAATTGATCGACATTTGGGCTGTTTCTATTTTTGTGGCTATTTTGAGTAATGTTGTTGTGAACATTTGTGTACGGATGTATGTTTTGTGGCTGTGTAGGCATATGTTTTCATTTCTCTTGGATGTAAACCTAGGAGGAGAATTGCGAAGTCATCTGACAGTTCTGTGCCTTGCTGAATGGCGGCTGTACTGTTTCCATTTTTACCAGCCATGTCTGAGGGCTCAGGTCCTCCACGCCCTCACCAGCGCTCCTTACTGTTCATCTTTTGATTATAGCCAGTCTGGTGGCTGAGAATTAGAATTCCCTTGTGGTTTTGACTTGTATCTCCCCAATGGTTAATCTTGTTGAGCATCTTTTTGTGAGATTTTGGGCCATTTGTATGTCTTCTTTGGATAAATGTTTATTCACATCTTTTGCCAATTTTTCAGTTGGCTTATTTATTTTTTTATTATGGAGTTATAGGCATTTTTTATATACTTTGGATAGAAGTCGCTTATCAGATATATTATTTGCAAATATTTCTCTCCCATTGCATCGGTTGTCTTTTCACTTGATTGATGCTGTCTTTTGAAACACAAAACTTTAAAAATCCTTTTGAGGTCTAATTTATTTGCTTTTTCTTTTGTTGATTGTTGTTTTGGTGTCATATCTGAGAAACCATTGCTAAATCTGAGGTCACAAAGATTCACTCCTCTGTTTTCTACCAAGCGTTTTCTAGTTTTAGCTCTTACATTTAAAGTTGGTGACTCACTTTGAGTTAATTTGTAGATGGTGTGAGGTAGGAGTCCAGATTCATACTTTTGCATGTTATTATCCAGCTGTTCTGCATCAGTTGTTGAAATTGTTGAATTGTCCTGGCACCTTTGTTGAAAATCCATTGACAATAAATACATTTTTGTTTGTACAGCTTGTTTTTGGACTCTAGCTTCTATTCCATTCATCTGTGTGTCCCTCTTTAGGCCAGAGCCACTCTGTGCAGTAAGTTTTGAAATTGGGAAATGTCAATCCTCCCACTTTTTTTTTCTTTTTCAAGATTGTTTTAGCTATTCTGGGTCCACTGTATGTTCATATGGGTTTTAGGATGAGCTTGTCAATTTCTTTTTTTTAAAAAGGCAGTTGGGACTTTTTTTTTTTTGGCCATGCCACACAGCATGTGGGAACTTAGTTCCCTGACCAAGGATGGAACCCGTACACTCAGCAGTGGAAGTGCAGAGTCTTAACCACTGGACTGCCAGGGAAGTCGACAGCTGGGAGTTGGATGGAGCTGCGCTAAGTCTGTAGAGCGATTGGTACGATGCTGCCAACTCCACAGTATTAAGGCCTCCAGTTCTTGAACATTGGATGTCTTTCCTTTTAGTTCAGTCTTTTAAAATTTCTTTCAAGGATGTTTTGTAATTTTTAGTATACAAATCTTGTGCTTGTTTTGTTAAATTTATTCCTAAGTATCGTATTCCTTTTGGGTTTTTTTTGTTTTTGTTTTTTTTGCGGTACGCGGGCCTCTCACTGTTGTGGCCTCTCCCGTTGTGGAGCACAGGCTCCGGACGCGCAGGCTCAGCGGCCATGGCTCACGGGCCCAGCCACTCCGCGGCATGTGGGATCTTCCCGGACTGGGGCATGAACCCGTGTCCCCTGCATCGGCAGGCGGACTCTCAACCACTGTGCCACCAGGGAAACCCCTCCTTTTGATGCTATTGTAAATGGAATTATTTTCTTACTGACTACTATTTAAAAAAAAAAAAATTCATTCATTTATTTACTTTTGGCTGTGTCGGGTCTTAGCTGCGGCACGTGGGATCTTTTGTGTGGCTCACAGGCTCTCGAGTTGTGGGGCGTGGGCTCCAGAGCATGTGGGCTCTATAGTCGCAGCATGCGGGATCTCTAGTTGTGGCATGCAGGCTTAGTTGCCCCATGGCATGTGGGATCTTAGTTCCCTGACCAGGGATCAAACCCGTGTCCCTTGCACTGGAAGGCGGATTCCTAACCATTGGACCACCAGGGAAGTCCCTTGACTACTTACTGTTTTTAAGAATATAAAACGTTAACAGATTTTTGTCCATGTTAGAGAGATACAGAATATTTTTTCCCAGTTTATAGAGGACCAAATACAAGGAAATGGTGTTAAAAACTAAAACAGGAGATGTTTAATTGGAAACAAGGAAGTCTTGTGTGAGAATTAAGAGCAAAGGAGGCTTTGGAGTTCTGAGGCTCCACAGTTCGGACAGGAGTCAGCACTGGAGCCTAGAAGAGTCGGCTGTGTCCCAGTCTCTTTCCTATCCACTTGAATCAGGCGCTTGTCTCCACTGCTCCCCTGAAACCGCTCTCCTGGGAAGTCACCAGTGGCTTATTGGCAGACCTTCGTGCTGCCAAGGTCACAGTCGTGTTGGTCAGCCAGCCTCCACCTCCTGGACTGTCCTCGGCACAAATGAAACCCTCTCTGCCTGGGAGCATGTCCCCAGGACCCACACGCCTCTGGTTCTCCTTTTGCCCCACATCTCAGTGTTGGCCCCGGGCCTGGTTCCTGGGCTTCCCCTTCGCCCTGGACTCGTTCCCCTGCTGGCCTTAGCCTGCCTCATGGCTTACCTAGTACATCCAAATGCTAATAGGGACCTCTTTCCTGGACTCCAGAATCACACAGGCCCTCGCTTCAAACTGAGTCCAAAACCAAGATCTGACTTCTCCCCTACCTGCCATCTCAGTTAGTGGTGACCTCGTCCTTGCTCTTGCTCAGGCCAGAGACGCTGGGCTCATCCTTGCCCCCTTTCTCTCGTGCTCGGCTGTGTTCAGTCCATCAGCAGGGCTCTCCTGGCCACACCTCAGAGTTGATGCCCCTGTGACTGCCTCTCCCCGCCTGCATTTGCCACCCGCGCCTGAGCTGGCACTACCTTTCACCTGGGTTGGTGCAGTGGCTCATTGGCAACTTCCGGTTCTCATGCTGCCCTCCTGCAGTCAGTTTTCCTAGCACACTCTTCAGAGGACCTCAGGATCCTGTGAAAAGGGAAGCTGTGGGTGTCACTCCTCCGCACAGAGCTCCGCCAGGGCTCCCGTCTCACGCTGGGTAAAGCCCGTGGCTGTCCCTTCTTGTCTGCCCACCTTCCCTTGCCCTGGTGTCTGCTGCGGCTGCCCCGGCCGTCTGGACATGCACCACTGTGCCAAGCCCTTGCAGCCGCTCGGCCTGTCTGCATAGCTGCATGACCGGGATGCTCAGTGCTTCAGTCTTGCTTTAGTGTCACCTGTGCCAGAACCCCCGTTACAGTCACACTTCCCGTCCCCTCTCACTTTCCCCCGCCTTATTTTTTTTCCTCAAAGCCCCCAGCACCGTTTAGTAAACTGTATGTTTTACATATTTTTTTATTGGAATATAGTTGATTTACAGTGTTGTGTTAGCTTCTGCTGTACAGCAAAGTGATTCAGTTATACATAGACATATATCCACTCTTTTTTAGTTTCTTTTCCCGTATAGGTCATTAAAGAATGTTGACTAGAGTTCCCTGTGCTTACATATTTATTTTGTCAGTTGTGTTTTCCCTACTGGGATATAAACTGCAGGAGAGCTGGGCTTTGTGCCTGTTCCCTGCTGTATCCTCAGTACCTGTGACAGCATCTGGCACAGAACAAATATTTAAGGCATATTTGGTGAAGAAATGAATTCGCTGGTCCAGTTCCCTGCTATTAGATGATTATTTGGTGGGTTTCTTTGAGGATGGGATCCTCTTGGCTGTATGATTTTCATCAAGGACTGTACCTTGATCAGGAGGAAAAGAGAAACCCCACCTTTTCAACGAATTTATTATGATAATTGAACTGCTTATGTGCCTTCCAGTGGCTTTAAACCTCCCCGGCAGACCTGTGCTGCTGCAGACGTGGCAGTGGCCATCGTACCCGGAGGCTTAGCCGGTTTCCGGAACCACATGTCTGGCCGGACAGGCCTGGGCTCCCCATCGGACAAGGCCTCCTATACCCTGCGAGAATTCGTGGTGGGAATAATTCTTCCAGTTTAAGAATTATTATATTAGCATTATGTAACAAACGTGCTGTATTTCTTTTATTGGATAGATTTTATTTGAAACATTCTGAAATATATTCATTAAATAGAACTATTGATTGAAACGAAAGAACTTTTGCTTTCAGAACATATCTGAAGAGATTCTGTATAGCTGTGTCCTGTGTTCAGATTCCTTTATGTACAGACTTTTATGCACTTGGAGTCTCTTCTAACCACCACCTGTCAGTTGTGTGGACACAGCACATCCTTCAATATTTGTCCCTCAGGTGACGTCATTGTTGTCCACCTGGCCCCAGACACATCGTTAATGAGACCATCCGTGGAAAACTTGCTTCTCAAGACATGGTCACATAGGAATCCTCCCCCCGACCTCCCCCCCTTTTTTTTTTTTACAAAAATCTACTTATTGCATAAATGTGGCTTCATAGAATCTGATTAAAACAGAGAGGAAAATGGGCAGGGACGGTGCAGAGGATGACTTTATGACTGTTTTCACAGAGAACAAGTATAATAAACCAGTTATTTCAGAAGCTTTTGTTTTTATAGTTGACTTTATGAAATGGGAAGAATAGAAAATCAAATTTGTGTTCAGAGAATCCTCTTTTTTCCAGTTGTTCACATTTTAAATTTTAACTGTAATGAAAAGATTACAGTCCAAAAGGATCTGAGTCAAGAGTTTCTGATTCCAAACTCTGGTCACAGGATCTCAGATTTAGAGTTCTAGACCACAGAGGTCTGGTCTAAGACCCTCGGGGTTTTCTCAGGGTGGCGCCTGGCACTCTGTCCAGTTCACCTCATACCTGTTGGCATTGGGTCCTCACCATCAACCTGCAAGGCTTACTCTCACCCTTAATAGGAGGACGGAAGCCAGGGAGGGTTTCAAGTTGAGGAGTGAATGCCAGGCTTCGGACTCTAGATGTGCATCCAGCCACAGAAAGCATTCTTTCCCAGGATGCTGCCCCAGCACGATGTTGGTCCTGCACCGAGGCAGGCAGTGTAGAGGGGAGGGGGTGAACTTGGGCTGGGAGCCGCGCCCTTGCAGCCCCCAGGCAGGGCTCACGTGCATGGAGGCCTGGATTGCAGGCTTGAGAGGGAGGGCTGCAGTGGAACAGGCAGACGTTTCCCCTGGCAGTGTCTCTCCTCGCTCATGGCCTTTGCACTCTTCTGTGGTATCAGTTTTCTAGGGATTCTGCTTTTTTGACAGTAGATGAGGGAATAGTAGAGGAGGATTCTCTTTCCTCCTTTAGCAGTTGTGTAGAGATTTACTATCACATCAAGTTCTCTGTGAAGGGCTGTGGGAGAGGGGGTGTCTAATAATTTTTTAATGCATTTTGTATTGAACATAACTGTATATACTATTCCTTTCACAGCAGAACATTGGTTTGTCTGTTCTAGAATTTTGTTAGAGATCAATGTCATATTTACCAGTTTGCAATTTCCGTATTTTTACTCTTTGCTCTTTTCTGAAAACTGGGAAAATATTCCTCTGGTTTCCATTTCTTGACAGCTGTCCATTTTTTCCATTAGGAAACCACACCAACAGTGGCTCTGTTGGTGTAACATATGTAATTGCTTTTCATTGCAGTGGGAGTGATTCACCTGGGCTTTGAGCTTGTTTAGAATGCCCATACCTATTTCCAGCTTTTCTAGTCTTTTTAAAATTTTTATTGAAGTATAGTTCATTTATTGTGTTTCAGATGTACAGTAAAGTAATTCATTTTTACATATATATATCTATTCTTTTTCAGATTATTTTTCATTATAGATTATTACAAGGTATTGAATATAGTTCCCTGTGCTATACAGTAGGTCCTTGTTGTTTATCTGTTTTATACATAGTAGTGTGTATCTGTTAATCCCAAACTCCTAATTTATCTCCCCCACCCCGCTATCCCCTTTGGTAACCAAAATTTGGTTTTCTAAGTCTGTAAGTCTGTTTCTGTTTTGTAACTAAGTTCATTTGTATCACTTTTTTAGATTCCACGAAAGAGTGATATATATTTGTCTTTCTCTGTCTGACTTACTTCTCTTAGTATGATAATCTCTAGGCCCATCCATATTGCTGCAAATGGCAATATTTCATTCTTTTTTATAGCTGAGTAATATTCCATTGTATATATGTACCACATCTTCTTTATCCATTCATCTGTTGATGGACATTTACGTTGTTTCCATATCTTGGGTATTGTGAATAGTGCTGTGGTGAACACTGGGGTACATGTATCTTTTCAAATTAGAGTTTAGTCTTTTCTGAATATATGCCCAGGAGTGGGATTACAGGATCATATGGTAGTTCTTCATTTATTTTTTTTAAGGAACTCCATACTGTTCTCCATAATGGTTGTACCAATTTCCATTCCCATCAACAGTGTACAAGAGTTCCCTTTTCTCCACACCCTCTCCAGCATTATTTTCCATTATAGGTTATTACAAGTCTACAGATTGTAGACTTTTTGATGATGGCCTTTCTGACCAGTGTGAGGTGGTACCTCACTGTAGTTTTGATTTGCATTTCTCTCATGAATAGCCAAGTTGAACATCTTTTCATGTGCCTGTTGGCCATCTGTATGTCTTCTTTGGAGAAATGTCTATTGAGGTCTTCTGCCCATTTTTTGATTGGATTGTTGGGGGGTTTTTTTGATATTGAGCTGTATAAGATGTTGGTAAATTTTGGAAATTAAGCCCTTGTTAGTTGCCTCATTTGCAAATATTTTCTCCCAGTTCGTAGGTTGTCTTTTCATTTTGTTCATAGTTTCTTTTGTAAGTTTAATTAGATTCCACTTGTTTATTTTTACTTTTCTTGCCATTACTCTAGGAGACGGATCAAAAAAAAAATATTGTTGTGATATATGTCAAAGAGTGTTCTGCCTGTGTTTTCCTCTAGGAGTTTTATAGTATCCGGTCTTACATTTAGGACTTTAATCCATTTTGAGTTTATTTTTGTATATGGTGTTAGAGAATCTTCTAATTTCATTCTTTTACATGTAGCTATCCAGTTTTCCCAGCACCACTTATTGAAGGGACTGTCTTTTCTCCATTGTATATTCTTGCCTCCTTTGTCTTAGATTAATTGACTGTAGGTGCATGGGTTTATTTCTGGGCTTTCTGTCCTGTTCCATTGATCTATATGTCTGTTTTCGTGCCAGTACCAAACTGTTTTGATGACTGTAGCTTTGTAGTATATTCTGAAGTCAGGGAGCCTGGTTTCTGCAGCTCCATTCTTCTTTCTTAAGACTGTTTTGGCTATTTGGGGGTTTTTGTGTTTCCATGCAAATTAAAAAAAATTTTGTCCTAGTTCTGTGAGAAATGCCATTAGTAATTTGACAGGGATTGCATTGAATCTGTAGATTGTCTTGGGTAGCATAAAGATCTAACTGATGGCGTTGCAAAATAGTGGAGTGGCTGTATTTCTATTCCCTTATGATGGCCTGTATCCCCTTAACTCTCGTTTTGTTTCAACTGGCTTATCATAGTGATTTTATTTTAAATGATATAAGAAAAATCTCATTTCCTTGGCAGCGGGATCCTATCTTACCCAGTTTTGTTGGGCTTTTACACTGGAGTGGTGGACTCAGGGTGGGTGGGGGAGCAGGGCCACTGTCTGGCCACCGTGGAACTTTTGTTCTCCTGAGTGGGGCATGCAAGTGAGGGTCAGAACTGTATCTGAAGAGAGGTGTGGGAGAGGCCAAAAGAGTTAATGAAACTGGTAGGAAAGAGAATTTTTGAGCAGAAGAAAGGAGATATCTAATGGAAGAAATTAAAATTAAAAATTTTTTGGTATGTGGAAAAAGTATTAATTTTGCTGACCTTTTCCCCGTGAAATCTTTAGTAAAATGACTATGACTTGATCATGCCTTTTGGCATTGGGTCTCCCTGGAGGGTGAGATGAATGACTTAGTGTGACCTCAGAGTGGGAGAAGGCTGCGGAGGGGCTGGGGCCTGGCTAGCCTTCACAGGAAGTCTCCCGTGGCTGCAGGAGAGGCTGGGGAGGAGTAAGTGATAGGTCACAATGTCCAGAGGGACTGCTGTCCTTACAAAGGACATTTGTAGTTACTTGTTTTTAAAAATGGTGTTCAGTTTGTGGAGGTTTTACTTTTAAAAAGCTAATTTTCCTTTTCAGTTTACAAATCTTATTTTCTATTAATGAATCTAATTATTTTGCATAAAATTAGACTAATTGTTGATTAATTTTAGTTAATTGGATTTTCCTCCAACATTTTAAACTACATTTATGGGTTTAGTATATTCTATTTTTAAGCCTTTAAAATGTGTGAGAGGCAAATTTACAATCGCAATAGAAAAAAAAAGTCTCAAACAAACAAAATATAGTAAACTATTAGTACAATAATCAAGTTATCTCAAACATAACAGTATTATTTATAAACAATACACTTCTGGTACATCTTTCAGCTTACAGATGACAAGACCATTCTGACAGGTCTTCTAAAATATTAAACACTTTAAATGACAGTCACTCAGAGATTATCTTGCACTTAACACTGAAACCATATACATGGATCTGTTCTACAAGTCTGATTTACTTTGAGGCCTCTCGTCTCATTTCCTTCCCGGGATTGGTTACCCAGCCAGGGGAGTGGATTTGCCACCTCTTGGTCCCGCGGAGCAGGAGTCCTTGGGTTCCGTGGAGCACATTTTCTGGGCATTTGTCAGCTCGAGCGTTTGGTGAGATCCAGTCTGTCTGCTGCCTCCCTGGGTTCCTCCTTCTCCTATTTTCTTGCCAGGCTTTCAGCCCCATGTTTAGTCCTTTTAATAGCATCCCACTGCATTCGGCATTCTTCTTGTGCTTCTGTTGGGGTGTCACTGTAGTGACAGGAGTGAAAATGAGTGGAGATGCCCTTGTAGTTCTGGGCACACTGGGCCAGAGCCATTCCTTACGGAATGTAGTTTTAGGATGTACGCTAGTGGAGGCAGAAACAAAAAAGAACTTTTATGAGAATGTTTGTGTGTTATTCACCCATTTCAGGAGACTAATGAATTGTATTTAAGGTTTAAATGATTTGTTGTTTTAAATATAAGTACTATTTAATAATACATTTAATTCATAATGGGGTATTTTTTTAATGACTTTATTTTGGTGAAAAATTTGGGACTTAAGGATGCTCTGGGATTAATTATAATATTACCCTTCAAAATGAATGGTAATACAGATCTTCCTCGACTTAAGGTGGGGCTTACATCCTGATAAACTCATCTTAAGTTGAAAATATTCTAAGTTGAAAATGCATTTAATACACACTAACCTACCAGACATCGTAGCTCAGCCCAGCCTGCCTTGAACGTGTTCAGAACACTCACATTAGCCTGTAGTTGGGCAAAATCATCCAACTCAGAGCCCATTTATTTTATACTAAAGTGTTGAATAGCTTATGTTTTGAATAGTTTGTTTAATACTGTACGGAAAGTGAAAAACAGAATGGTTCTGTGAGTCCAGGATGGTTCTAAGTATATCAGCTGTTTACCCCCATGATCGCATGGCTGACTGGGGGCTGCTGCCCAGTTTCGCAGGAGAGGATCACACTGCACACCCCTGGCCTGGGAAAAGACCAAAATTCAAATTCCAAGTACAGTTCAGCTGAATGCGTGTTGCTTTTGCCCCGTCGTAAAGGTGAAAAATCGTTAAGTTGAACCCTGGTAAGTCAGGGTACTACATTAATGTACTTTTGGCCTTATGCTTTGTTTTTTTAACAAATTAAAGGCATTAAACAGGTGATGGGTGTGTGTATTATATATAATGTTTATATAAAATATATGTAAATGTATATATAGTACATTATATATGTACACATATATAATGAGTATATATAGTGTTTGAATAAATATTTTAATGAAATAGTTTAGTATTTTATACATAAATCTAGGTTTAAAAAAATAAAGTTATGTTCCTCATTGAATATGCAATTAGTACCTAGGCTTTTTCTTTAACATTATAAAACTTAAATATTATTGCACATTGTTCCTAAGCATCGTTTTTAAAGGCTGCACAGTTAATTGTTCTTTAATGCTTTTTTAGATTGTCTCTAGTTCTTTTCCATGTGATGAGCATCTTTGTGCACAGAGAGTATTTATTATCTGTGATTGTTTCCTTAGGCTTGATTCCCAGAAGTGGAATTACTGGATCATGGATACGAATATATTTAAGATTCCAATTACATGTGTTGCCAAATTACCTTCCCAAAAGTTTATACTAGTTTACCATGGTACTAGCAAATCTAATACAAATGTTATAACTCTATTTATTGCAGAGCTATTAGTCTTGATAATCATTTCTAACTGCAAATATTTTTTGCAGTTTGGTGTTTCTTTTCCAGAAGTTTTAGGTATCCAATATATTTTTCTACCTTAAAGCTTTTTCTTATTAAACTCTTTAATTCATGTGGAATTTATTTCAGTATATGGAATTGGATGAGGGGCCTTTTTTTCTTTTTGAATTGCTACCAAGTTGGCTCAATCTTTCCCCCATTTTATTTGATTGATTTGTGATATCTTTTTTTTTTTTTTTTTTGCGGTACGCGGGCCTCTCACTGTTGTGGCCTCTCCCGTTGCGGAGCACAGGCTCCGGACGAGCAGGCTCAGCGGCCATGGCTCACGGGCCCAGCCGCTCCGCGGCATGTGGGATCCTCCCGGACCGGGGCACGAACCCGCGTCCCCTGCATCGGCAGGCGGACTCTCAACCACTGCGCCACCAGGGAAGCCATGTGATATATTTTTAATATGAGTAGGTTTTATTTCTTCGTTGTCTCTAGTTCTGCTTATCTGTGTTTCTGCCAGTGCCACCCTGTTTAAATAATTTAGTATCTGATAGGGCTAACCCCCTTCAGGATTCTTCTGCAAATTTTCTTTGTGATTCTTTCCTGTTTGTTTTTTCAGAGGAACTTTGGAATACTTATGTTGAATTTACAAATTATTTTGAGAAAACTGGCCACTTAAAAATGTTTAGTCTTCTTAATCAAGCACATGGCATGGACTGTGCATTTAACTCAAATCATATTTTTTGTATTTCCCACCAAAATTTCCAATTTTCTTTAAATAGGTCCTTTCATTTCTCATTATGTTTATTATTATTTATTTTAGATTGTGTTTCAATCTCATTTCATCATATTTTCAGACCGATACTTGGTATTTTAATTTTGTGTATCTTGTATTCACTCACTTTTAAATTAAATCTAATAGTTTCCCATTTGATTCCTAGAAACACATGCAAAAATTATCTTCTTTCTTAATATTTAAGTTTTTGTTTCTTTCTCATGTCTTACTATTGAACTGATTTCCTGAAAAAAAATTTTAAAATAGGAACTTTTTAAAAAGCCAAATAGTAAAATTTTATTATTTTTATTGTATAGTTGATTTACAATATTATTAGTTTCAGGTGTATAGCATAGTGATTCAATATTTTTATAGCTTATATTTCATTTAAAATTATTTAAAAACGTTGGCTACATTCCCTGTGCTATATAATAGATCCTTATAGCTTATTTATTTTATACATAGTAGTTTGTACCTCTTAATCTCCTACCCCTATCTTGCGCCTCCTCCCTTCCCTCTCCGTACTGGTAGCCACTTGTTTGTTCTCTGTATCTGTAAGTTTGTTTCTGTTTTTATTTTTATTTGTTTGTTTTTTTAGATTCCACATATAAGTGATATGATAGTGTGTGTCTTTCTCTGTCTCGCTTATTTCACTTAGTATGGTAATCTCTAGGTCCATCCATGTTGTTGCAAGCGGCGAAATTTTATTATTTTTATGGTTGAGTAATATTATATATATAGTCCACATCTTCCTTATCCATTCATCTGTTGATGGACACTTAGGTTGCTTTCATGTCTTGGCACTTGTAAATAATGCTGCTATGAACATTGGGGTGCATGTATCTTTTTGAATTATAGTTTTGTCCTGATATATGCCCAAGAGTGGGATTGCAGGATCATATGGTAGCTCTATTTTTAGTTTTTTGAGGAACCTCCACACTGTTCTTCACAGTAGCTGCACCTATTTACAGTCCCACCAACAGTGTACAAGAGTTCCCTTTTCTCTGCATCCTTGCCAACATTTGTGTCTTGTGGAGACACTCCATAAGAACTTTATTAAACAGTATGTTTTGACATAAACTGGTTTTCCTACACTGCTGATGTTTAAATTTATTTACAGCACACTATATTTTAAAATCAGCCTCTCGTCCAGCTTGGTTCTCTTGGCTCAGGGAACAGTTTTGTAGCCTGGATTACAGTTGATGAGGGGTTTTCAGATCTGAACTTGTGCTTGTTGTCCTGAGAAGCTCTGATGCTTCTGCTCTTTTCCCTGCTCTTCATGAGCCCCCTTCTGCGCCCTCTTTGAATCTCTGAGCTGTGGTTTACATTTCTCAGCCTGAACTCATTTCTAAGTACTACAGATGGGGCCACCTGGACCAGCCACTAGTCCAAGGCTAAATAAATAAAATAAAATACGTAAAACATATTTTTCATAATCTGAATTTATTCTACTTAAAGAATTGCTCTCTATTAAAATAGTGACTTTCCTATTTGTATAAAATAGGAAATATTTCCCCAGATATTCTTAGATGGCAAAATAAAAGGTTGACAATTCTAGGTCAGCTTTCTGTTTTCCTCCCCTCACTTTTTTTTTTTAAATTTTATTTATTTTTGGCTGCTTTGGGTCTTTGTTGCTGTGTGCGAGCTTTCTCTAATTGTGGCGAGCAGGGACTCCTCTTCGTTGCGGTGCACGGGCTTCTCATTGCGGTGGCTTCTCTTGTTGGGGAGCACGGTCTCTAGGTGCACGGGCTCAGTAGTTGTGACTCGCGGGCTCTAGAGTGCAGGCTCAGTAGTTGTGGCGCACGGGCTTAGTTGCTCCGTGGCACGTGGGATGTTCCTGGACCAGGGCTTAAACCTGTGTCTCCTGCATTGGCAGCTGGATTCTTTTTTTTTTTAAGTGAGTGAGATTTTTCTTTTTTTTTTCAATTTATTTATTTATTCATTTTTGGCTGTGCTAGGTCTTCGTTTCTGTGCGAGGGCCTTCTCCAGTTGCGGCGAGTCAGGGCCAGTCCTCATCGCGGCGCGCGGGCCTCTCACTGTCGCAGCCTCTCTTGTTGTGGAGCACAGGCTCCAGACGCACGCGCAGGCTCAGCTGTTGTGGCTCACAGGCCCAGTTGCTCCGCATGTGGGATCCTCCCAGACCAGGGCTCGAACCCGTGTCCCCTGCATTGGCAGGCAGACTCTCAAGCACTGAGCCACCAGGGAAGCCCCGGCACGTGGATTCTTAACCACTGCCCACCAGGGAAGTCCCCTGCTCACTTCTTTTTTTAATTTACTGGCCCAAAGCAGGAAAGAAATCTGATTGTTTATCAGTTTTTGTTGTTATTGTTCTAAAGCTGAAAAACACAAGGGCAGTCCTCTGCTGCCTGTGCTCAGTAAATGCCTGGGGGCGTTTACTGATCAAGGAGAAGGAAGATGAAACAAAGCCTCAAGGCCTGAAGCCCACGGCCTTCAGAAGTGCTGCTTGGGTTTCCCTTTCCCCTCAGGAACGCTGTCTAAGGGAGCCCCTTACAGCCAGATCTTAAAGAGAACTGGGAGGTTGGGGGAGCACAGCTTGAGAGGTAGGACATCTAAACCCAAGACTGCAGGCCGCTCCTGCAGGGAGCGGGGCCCCAGGGAAGGGGCCAGTCCCCTCTGAGCCTGGGTTCACATCATAAAAGAATGTAAGACACTGGTGAATATGGGGGTTCCCTACAGAACTGGGGGTGTGGGGAGGGCAGGGTCCAGATCTTCCTCAGAGTCTGAGAAGAGGACAGTCGGAGGAGTCAGGGAGAGCAGTCCCGCGGGGCAGGCTGGCAGCCTGGGGGAGACGCCACCCCCGTGTACAGGGACGGTCTTGTTCCCCACCCCATCCTATTCCGTTCAGTTGGAGCACTTCTGTATAAAGGCTGCAGCCGCCCACGATGTCCACACTGGGCAGCGCATGAGACGGTAAGCTGAGTTCTCCCTGCCCCTCCTGTCCTTGCTTGCCTATCCTTCCTGCCCGTCTGGCCTTTACCCAGCCCCAGCAGTGAGAGCACGGAGTCCTAACCACTGGACTGCCAGGGAATTCCCTGAAGTCTTTCTTGATCACCTGAACCAGGAGGAGGGCTAGTTACTTAGAAGCCTTGGATCCCTTTAGTTAGCCTACTCCTGTTGTGTTTGTTGCAGGCTACCTTGAATCCTACCTCTTTGTGTAAATGTCTTATCTCTGCTCAACTGTAAGCTCCCTGAGGGCACTTCTGTAGCCCCTACTGCTGTGACAGTGATGCCTGTGTAGTGTGGGCATTCAGTAAAGTTTGTGGAATAGAAGAATGAATGAGAAAAACCCACGATGTCACTGTGAGACAGTTGGTTCTACCTTCTTGGACAACCCGGATTAGAGTTTCTGTGTTTGAAAAGGGACTAGGAAAACAGGTACTGTAGAGAAGAATGAAATAAGGTGCTTATTAAAATTGTAGGTGTCTGGGCTCTACCTTCCAAGATTTGTCAGGCCTAGCTGCAGGGCTGAGCCGTGTGAGTACGGCAGCCCCGCTCCCCTCCGTGGTCCATGCAGCATCTGTGGAGAACCACTGAACAGGGTGATCTCTGTGGTTTCTCCAGCTCTGTTTTAAAAGAACACTTAGACATGATGGACATCTCTTTGTAAAGTTACTTTCTTTCAGAAAATGTTTAGTTTCCTTTCCCTATTGTGAGTTCAGTGCAGCCGCAAGTACAGATAAGGAGCAGGTGCCTCATCATTTAGTAGAAAAAGGTGTGTCTTCAGATTCTCTACAAGGACGGCATGGTCAGTAGGATGGCCTTGTTTTAGCAGGGATACCCTGTATAGCTTTCGGCCTAAAGACTTTTTCTGAAGAATTTTTACCTTTCAGGAGTTTCCATATTTATCATTTGTTCACTTTATTAATACATTATAGTAGTGGCCCATGGTTGTGATAATTTCACCACCAAGCACATGAGGCTGTCAAGCTCCGTGTATAGCTTGTCTATTCCTTCATTTCATTGAGTTGTAAATATTTTATGAGTAGAATATATCCACAGATTATAAAAGATTTATTAAAAGTTAGCATTCATTAAAATGCTGTTCTTTTATCACTAGAATTTTTTTCTCTGAAAAAAAAAGAAAAATCCCTATCCTTATAATTAAAGCCAGAAATGAAACCCTTTCTCAAAATACCTCTTTTTCTCCTTTATCATTTGGTCATTTTATTAAATGGCATTGATAGAATAAATGATGTCAGGATTAAAAGGGAAATAAAAACATCATTTCACCACTAAAAAGTTGTGGGCAGGGGTTGGGGGGTGGCGCAGTAAGGAGATCGTTGCTACATTGAGTGTGTGAGATGATTGTATCATTTTACGCCTCAGTCACATACACAAGTCATCTTGAATTGAGGAGTAAATATAGGTTATTTAGCAAGTATAAACAATTCAGAGTGAGAGAGAACACAGAACATTCTGCATTCTCTGCATTCTCTGGGCATTGTGCACAGAAGCCCCGAGCCTTGCCCTAAAGGCCTCCCTCGCAGGCTTTCCAAGGCTGCAGGAAGTGGACCCAGTGTTAACTCTAAGCCCCAAGGCAAGCCTACAACTTGAAAGAAATGTTTTCTTTCATTAGATTCCAAGTTAAATTTCTTTGACTGTAGTCACAGGAAGCGAATAGATTGCCAGTGGGCTGCAAACTGTATACAGCCAAACAGGGGTCTCTGCATTTTAGCACTGAAAGAAGATTTACTAGACTTTCTTTTCCAGCAGAAGTAATAGTCCTGGAACTCAAATTGAGGCATATTTTTTTTTCATTAATTATATTAGTTCTTTCAAACAACCATTTTAAAATAATTTTAAGTGCTTTAGCCATGTTTGTAGTCCTCCCATGTAGAAGTCCTGGGAGTGGCAGAATCGGAAGGGGCAGTAGGAAGGCCACAGACAAAAGTGAGACGGCATTCCACAGTGATGAAGTCACCACCAAGACCAAGTGAGCAAGCAGCCCATTAGTCAGATCTTGGGTCTGTTTCGCTTTTTCTAGTGACTCTCAAAATCACCCTCCACCACATTGATCTAAAGGTGGTGGTGGTGTTGCTTTTGTTGTTTTAACGATTATTGATCACACTGGATTGGACCCATGACTGTGAATTTGGGGAAGGCTGTTAGGGAGGGACTTTGTTACTCATGCAGGGACGGTTGCTCTTCGTTTGTAATCCGGCCACCTAAGTCTCTTAGGGATTTTGTACTTAAACCTAGTTACAGATTTAACTGTGGTCCCTGTTCCCTCTTCTCTGCGTGATATCATGTGCCTCCTGGTCATTTTGTGGCCCATTTTCTGCAGTCTGTTGAATGAGTTGTTTGTCTAACGATTTAGAATGAAAGTCACAAAGTCATTTTAGAAAGGTCTCTCAGATCTCCAAGTGTTATCAGGAAGTCTTTTATCGTTGATACTGGTGATGGGGGCATGAGAGTCATTTTCATATTTAAGGTCTGCTCCGTGGTATAGCTTTGAGCTCGCTGACCCCTCTTTTCCCCTTCCCCAAACTGAGACACAGACAAGTAAAACATATGGTAAGAATTCTGCCTGATGCTTGGTGATGGGGAAACTGTGCTAATGAGGGGCTCGCTAGGTCTCCCTGGTCAGTGCACTGGGGCAGTTTAAGGCCGGATTGGGATGAGGCAAGGACATCAGACTTTATTGTCCGGAAACACTTTTTAAAATTTCATTGACTTGAGTATCTGGGAATTACTACTAAATATCCACAAAGCTTCCTGAGTAGGGGTGAAAAGTATCCCAATTGTGGGTCAAATTTGAATCTACTGTCACAACAGGAGATGAACATTAATTGGATAAAGTCTTTGTAGATGCAATCCTGTGTCTCTCAGTTAATGTTACCCCAGATTAGGGGAGAAGGAAACCAGGCAGAAAGAGTCAGTTACTTGCCCTCTGCTAAACAGTGATACTGGAAGGATTTGCACTCAGGTAATGAAGCTATAAGCTTTACCTCCTTACCCGCTTCACTGGACTACCTGCCTGCAAAGGATGCAACAGACCACAAGGGCATTAATGTTTTATTATTACTATTATTATTATTGCATTGTTTTTAGAGACAAAACAAATAACAAAGAAACAAAAATCCCTCCAAGTACCTAACACAGAGATAAATGGTTGAATCAATTGTCGCAATAAATTGCACCAAGAAAGAAATTAGTGAGGATATGGTGAAGACGAAAGCAATAAATGAAGTAAAAGCTTGTGTAACTTTGAAATTAACTCTATATTAATGAGAAGCAATTGTTTTCTTAAAATAATACTCAACATATTTCAAAGTAGCTAGCAAGATGAAGATATATATATATATATATATTTTTTTTTTAATTTATTTATTTATTTTTGGCTGTGTTGGCTCTCCGTTTCTGTGCGAGGGCTTTCTCCAGTTGCGGAGAGCGGGGGCCGCTCTTCATCGCAGTGCGCGGGCCTCTCACTGTCACGGCCTCTCCCATTGCGGAGCATAGGCTCCAGACGCGCAGGCTCAGTAGTTGTGGCTCACGGGCTTAGTTGCTCCGTGGCATGTGGGATCTTCCCAGACCAGGGCTCGAACCCGTGTCCCCTGCATTGGCAGGCGGATTCTCAACCACTGCGCCACCAGGGAAGCCCTGAAGATATTTTTTAATACATGAGTTAACACTGTCACTTGGTCCAAACCACGTGTGGAAGAGTGCGCGTCTGACATCAGGGTCCTGTTACTGACATACCAGAGGTCAGAGGACTGGAGTTGATGCTGATGACAAGATGGCGTTTCCTAGAAACTGAGACTTAGCTTTAAACCACTAAAACTGACCCGATGAAATCATAAATGTAGCATTAGAAATACACACCTAAGGAAATATTCAAGGGAGGAAAAAAGGCAGTGGGGAATCTGGCCTGATGCGTGGGCCCTGGGGAGGCAGTGAGTCGTGGAGACGCCTGGGGGGCGGGGCGGGCGGAGAGCAGGAGGGGACAGCAAACCGACCTCGAGGTTTAGCCTCCCGCCTTTCTGAGAGTTGCTGCCCCACTAACGCTGTCTTTGCTGTTCTCTTTATCCTGCTTTAACCCCTTGTGTATGAATGTGGGGGGGGGGGTGCTGGGGGAGGGGACATTAATTAACTTGCAGGTCACCTTTTCTCCTGAGCACGTGTCCCAGGCCAGCCCTGCCTCCCACACCAGCTTCCCTGCTGGTCCAGGCAGAATGGGAATGTTGTACAAGCAAATGTGGAAACGGGCACATACAAAAGGGAAATTGTTTTTCATTTCAGCTGCTTACATGCGTGATTAGAAACTATACAAAGCTGTGGGGCTCTAGAATTGTGGGGACACCTTTCAAAGGATGCTTCTAGAGACTTCCTTTTATTGCTCATTTGTATTCTAAGGACAGATGGTGGCTGTAGACTGAACTATGGCCTGTTTCCTAAAATGAGAGTATGTCAGAATGATCCGACATAAAATGAAGTACTTTTTGGAGCATATATCGACTCCTTGAAGGAATTCATGGTTCTGGGGAAGTCCAGAGGCTGCCCATGGAGACCAAGTCAGTGTACATTGCACTTGATTAACCAGCTCTTAAAAAACTATACTTTACTTTTAGAGAAAACAGGCAAATTTTAATTTAAAAAGTCAAAGTATTTGTTTTTAAAAGAAATAATCTTCCATTTTTATGTCCTAGAGTCAAATGTTAAGTCAGATCTTCTAAAATCTTTTACATCTATTATTGCTTTACAAGAAATTATAAAAACAGTGAGCCTCAATTAATGTAACGTCCTGAATTAGTTAAGGTTAGGTGTAGAGGGTGCCACACTAAAGCAGGAAAGGAAACTGATGTGCTGTACAGAAAATTGACAGAAGTGAGGAAAAACCAAATTAACCTTAACTTTGAATGAACTGAAACTCTTCCATTTTGTGGGCATGCTCGCTCCTTAGGCCTCACTGTGTTCTCATGAATGTGTGGGGTGAGTGCTTCAGGGGTGGTAGTGACCCCTCAGGAGCAGGTGTGGGAGGACTTCCGACTTCTGAGCAGAGTGTGCTGGTCCCTCAGGTTTGTATCCACAGGGCTGCTGGGGGTCATGGTGCCCCCAAATTCTCTGGAGGCCGTGGGTATGTCTAGTTGTGTGTGTGCTGGTGGACAGCGTCGTGTATTAATTAGCCAGAAGTCCACAGCCATCTCCCGGCACGAAGACCAGTGCTGCCCAGGAGGCTTTCCGGCACTCTCCGTGTGGCCGTGCTGGTGAACATGATTGTGGGTCACTTGAAATCTGGCTTTAGTGTGTAGGAGGAACATAATTTCTAGTTTTATGTACTTTGAATGACTTTAAATAGCCACATGTGGCTGGAGGTCACCACGTTAGACAGCAAAGGTGTCAAGTTTTGGCTGAAGTAACAACTACATTTGGTCACTGAAGATGTGGCCTGTAGGGAAGAAGGTGACACTTTCCTCCTGCGGGGAGACCCAAACCCACAACCTGTGCTTGGGGGTTATTCATAGACTTGAACACTGCATCTCCAGGAGAAGTTAGTCCTCAGATAACTTGCACAAATGATTTGTTTTAGGAATTTATATAGAATTATAGGTGGAAAAGAGGACTCGAAGTTGACGATAATAAAGTCAGCTGTAGTTTTCAACTGCAACAAGGTACTTGAGTAGAATAAAATCAAACCAATGAAAACGAGGTGGAAATCACTCTTTAAAAAGCCTCTCGGGGGCTTCCCTGGTGGCGCAGTGGTTGAGAGTCCACCTGCCGATGCGGGGGACACGGGTTCGTGCCCCGGTCTGGGAGGATCCCACATGCCACGGAGCGGCTGGGCCCGTGAGCCACGGCCGCTGAGCCTGTGCGTCCGGAGCCTGTGCTCCGCAGCGGGAGGGGCCACAACAGTGAGAGGCCCGCGTACCGCAAAAAAAAAAGCCTCTCGGGTATTGATTGAGAAGTTCATACTAGAGGCTTGCCTCACGCTTGGTCTGCAGATGGTCATGGTGCCCCTGTGGCTGCACACTTACTGGGACAGAGTGGAAGGTTGCCTTCAAGTCTGCAGTGGCTGCCAGACTTAGACTTGGGGAGGGGCCTCCATTTAAAGTAGGAGTTCCTTATGTAATGGATTTCATCCTTCAGCCAAGTCAGGTGTTTGCTGCTACAGCCCCAGTAACATGTAGATAGCAGTAAATGCTACTTTCTACTGAGGAAGAGAGTGAAAATCTAACACCCTTTAAAAGTCGTTTTTGTTTTTCTTGTTTTGTGTGTGTGTGTTTTTTGCGGTACGCAGGCCTCTCACTGCTGTGGCCTCTCCCGTTGCGGAGCACAGGCTCCGGACGCGCAGGCTCAGCGCCCATGGCTCACGGGCCCAGCTGCTCTGCGGCATGTGGGATCTTCCCAGACCAGGGCACGAACCCGTGTCCCCTGCATCGGCAGGCGGACTCTCAACCCCTGCGCCACCAGGGAAGCCCTAAAAGTCGTTTTAATGGGTGTTATTTGCTTCTTGTAATCATGAACTCGATCTTTATCCAAATGGTCCTATTTTATACATATGCATGTCAAAATCAATTAGGTGTCACTATTTACATGATATCTGTGTGTGTGTATATATGCATAGGCATCATTAGAAGCAGCACGTATATTAGTAGTTGTAATATTGATACAGCAACGCATTAAGTTGTATTTAAAAGCTACTCCTTGTTAAATAAGGAGCTGAATTAGACTTTTCATCTCAAAAGCTTATGACCGTGTTTGCAAACAAATAAGAATTTTTAATTCTAAATTTGTTTAAAAGGATGATTTTGCTAGTTTTTACTTGTTTTAGGAAATTTCATTAACGTGGATTTTGAGGGACTAGCCACCCCTGGCTCATTGTAAAGCCGTTTTATCAGCTCAGAAAGAGCATAGACAACGATTTGCTGAGGTTTCTCCTCTTTCATAATAGGGTGCATTCCTGCTTTACCCGGGGCATTGTCTCTGGCTGCATCACTGCAGGCTGGTTTCAGGGCTGCCAACGCCAGTCCCGATTGTGCCCCGTGACTGAGATGTGTGGGTGAGGTTGCCCTCCCTACCCTGCACCCCGCCACCCACTGCTCTGCAACCAACTTCTAACAAGCTGAGCGCCTGATTGGTTCTGACAGTGCACAGTGGGGACTTCGCAGGGCTCTGCAGCCCCGTCGGTGACTCGTGCCCCACCGTCCCCCTGAGGGCCGTTCTCACCCTGTCACCTTCCTTCTCAGAGAGAGAGGAACCAGGACACGGGCCCCGCCGCGTGGCCTCAGAACAGGCCCTTCTTGTTTTACTCATGTGGCCGCACCCTGTCATTGTTGCTGCTGTGATGGTGGTGACGGCTGTAAACCGGGACCCGAGGAGAGCGTGGCATGTCATCTCTGTGCACTGAAGTGTGTGACCAGGAAACCCCCCAAGGGTGGGTGGTGCACTTGCGGGGAGAGGAGGAGGTAGAAGAGGGGGAGGTGGGCGACAGAAAACTGCTTTCTTTTCTGTTCCTTGTTTTGTTTTAATGTGGACTTCGAGCCTCTAGGGTGGGAGCTTGTCTAATGCTGTGCTCTGTGCAGTATCGAATGCACTTTTGTCCTCAGCAAAATGTGGACTAATGAACAGCAGTTGCATTTACACCGTAAGATTTCTAGGTTTATCTGGAGCAGCATACCTGTGTGGTCCGTCCCCTAGGAAATCACCAGGCCACAAAGCCCAGGGCCTCACTGGGCAGGTGGAGCTGCCTTCACACCCCCGCTGAGCCGTGCTTGACAGCTACTCAATGAGAACATGAAAACATGACACTGAAAAATAGTATCAAGCGTAGCCAAAAATTGCCTCGATCATACGTGAATAGACCTCTATCTTTTCTTTACGTTTCTGATTTGATTCAGAAAGGGACCAGCTCATCCTGAGGAGCAGTTTGCTCTTACACGGGAGGGGTGGCAGCCCCTGGGCCCTGGTCACTTCTCTTCCCCCAGGTGTTTCCCGCATCTGGATTAGGTTTTAACGGCAAGGGATGTCACCTTTGAATTTGGGAACAACTAATATCCAGAATTAATTTTTTAAACCTGAAAGATCCGGAAAATGTCTCAGAAGTGTTTAGTATATTTGGCAAAACACGGTGAGTTGGTCTGTTTAAAAAGAAATTCTTTTGCCAAACAGACATCAAAAGAAACGCTCAGAACTGCTTGAAGTTCCTGAGCTCAGAGCTTTGCCCGTCACCACCTGAGGCCCCTGGTGTGTGTGCCTTTCACATGAACACCTGCTCTTGCACAGCTTTCTTCCAAATCCCACTCGTCCCGTGAGGCCCGTTTCAGTGCCGCTCTGAGACGCAGAAATGACTTGGCCGAAGTGACTGGTGGACACATCTGGTTGTTAAGGATGAGGTACCCCTGGAACTTGACCTCCTATCGCAAAGTACCAGCTTTCTCCAGGATCTGAAACATGTTTTGGTTATACTATCCTTGAATTGTGTTTTGTTTGCTTTTTTATTTTCTGTTCTAGTCTGTGCTTTCATCTTTGTTTTATATTTTAAACTTGAACGTGAGTTCAAGGCACTTCATAATCATCTTTGAAGTACAATAAGATTTAAGTCTAAAAAAAGAGATATAAATCTGGAGAAAGTACAGAATAAAGATTTTGCCACACAATTTGACAGTACGAGCACATTTATGCTCACAGTATAAATACCTCTGCAACCCTAGACCATTCTAGAGTTTGTAAGAGAAATAACCGGCAGGGCTGAATTTGTTTCCGATTGAAAGTCAAGTATTGTCCTGAGTCCTTCAGCTGCCAGCCTCCTGCCTGTGCCCCTGTGGTCACCATCCTTCTCTCCCTACCCCACAGTACGTCCTGTCAGCTCCTGGCCGTCTTTCCCCTGCTGGCGCTGCTGTGTGTTCACACCTGCGCCCCTTCAAAAGACCCCAAAATAGAGAAGCATTTCTAAGGCCTTCCATTCAAAGAAGCAGCATAAGAGCGCAGTCATCGTTTATTAACCTTTTTGGTTTACATTTCTCACGTCTTACAGCATGAAATCTACTTCAGTACTTTCCACACTGTGGTTAGCTAATGTTTTATTATCTGTTGTTGAATAGGAAACCACCCCAGAACTCGGTGGCTTGTCTCTTGTTCTCTGTCTCGGTTCTCACCAGGGTCTGTCCTGGGCTGGCGCTCTGATGGGGTGGGGACTGGGCTCCTGTGATGTGGGCTGGGCGTCCAGGGCGGCCTCTTGGGTGCCTGCTGGGGGCTGAGGGCCTCCCTCTCCGGGCTGTGCCCCCTCGTGAGCAGCGCGCTTCGCCCCACAGCAGGCCTCCCCAGAGATGGAAGCTGTGAGATGTCTTAGGAATCCAGTCTCAGAAGGCACACAGCTCCGCCTCGCTGCCTTCAGGGACAGGGGGCCACACGGAGGTGAATACAGGGGGTTCTCCCTGTGGCCATGGTGGGGGTTGGGACTGGGTGTCATCCTTGGAGATTGGCTACAATAGCCAGAAAACCAACAATAGACATTTCCACATTTTACAGTGCTTCCTACGACATTAAAGTCTTCTCATTTTATTGTCACTCTCACAAGATTTGAAGTATCTCTCTTTGACTCCATTTCCTGCTTTGCGTACTTTTTTAGAACTGTCTGGGAAGTAACCCCAAAGTTGGTTAAAGTGAGCCTTGAGTTGCAGCCAGAGACGTCAGTTACCAGCTCTGAGTGAGTGGTCAGTGTCTTGTTTGGAGGAGCCTCTTTGCTTTGCTTTGTCAAGTGAAAACACTGCGAGGTATTCAGAGGTACCTCGTGGACATGCCCCCTCCCTGCCGCTGAGCCTGCCTTCGAGGTGGCCGGAGAAGGCCTGGCTGGGGGGAGGACCGGCCCTGCTGCCCCCGAGGTCCCTTATGACCTGGGGCAGGTGGTCACACACTCATGGCCCTGGTTTCCTCTCTTTGTCTGAATACATCAGTCAGTAAACTTGTTCATTGTGTTAATTTCCTCATCCTTCCTTATCCTTCTCTTTTTGCCCTCAATTTAAAGTTGTTCTTGCCGGTCCGCAAGCGGGTGTACACAGCTTCTGGTGGGTGGCAGGCTCTTGGGAGCACAGGCTGTTGCTGAGGCTGGAGGGTTCGCCTTCCTCATGTCCCTGCGAGGGACAGTCCCGGGTGGGAGTTGATAAGGGCACACGTTATGTAAAATCTGGAGGGCAAGCCTTTCCCTTTTAGGTCAACATTCCGCCGCCAGCTAGGAGGGCTAATCAACAGCAGCATTTTCTGTTCTCATTCCAGAGAGTTTCCCGGGGGCACGATAAATCTAGCTGCCTGTTTACAGGAGCTTGGTTATTTAACAAGCTCGTCTCCAAAGCTTGAGGGTCTTTGGTTTCATCCCATCTAACCCAACCTGCTTGCTCCATTTGTAAGATCATTACTGTCTACTCATGTTGCTCTGTTATTGTAAGGTAATTTTGCATACTCAATATAAAAGTCGTTTTTACACACAAGACTCAGGTTAAATTCATTAGAGAACTATTCTAAAATTTTCTCTTTTTAACCTTTCACCTGTGTTTCAGTCCTGTCTCTAATCTGCCCACTGGTATTTCTCATTAGCTAACTTTCCTCATTGACACGTTCACTCATTCATTTGTTCATTCATTCAACAAATGTTATTTTGCACACCTACTATGGGCTATATAATATTAGGTATACTAATATTGGAGCCTGGTGAGATGTATGCCCAGGGCATCCTGGGACCATCGGGGAGGATACCGAGCCGTGTCTGAGGGACGTGGGGCTGAACCTGAGCGCAGTTCCTCACCTGGAGACAGCACTGCTGCTTCTGCAACCTTGACCTTAGAACGGACCTTGGATCAGGGGAGTATATTTGTCGGGTAAATTCTTCGTGGTCCAGGGATTGCTGAGATACATGTTTTCTAAATTTGGATAAACATTGCCACATTCCCCAGAAACATTACATTTAATATATACTCCCCTCAGGGGTGTCTCAGTGCGTTATTCCAGGCTCTCCCCACCATTTTGCAGTGTGATGGGTAAAATAAACAGTATCTCATTATTTATTTGATCTTACCTCTTTAAGTATGTGTGAAGTTGAGCATCTTCTTACGATTTTTGTTTTGTTTTTGAGATGTGTGTTTCTCTTCCTGTGAATTTTCTGATGTCTTCCCCATTATTCCGTTGGTTTATTTATCTATTGTTTGTATGATCACTTTCTTTTTTTTTAAATTTTATTTATTTTGTTTATTTTTTTTGGCTGCGTCGGGTCTTAGTTGCGGCATGTGGGAACTTTGTTGAGGCACGTGGGATCTTTCGTTGAGGTGCGAGAACTCAGTAGTTGTGGCCTGCAGGCTTAGTTGCCGCACGGCATGTGGGATCTTAGTTCCCCGACCAGGGATGGAACCTGCGTCCCCTGCATTGGAAGGTGGGTCCTTTACCACTGGACCACCAGGGAAGTCCCCATATGAGCACTTTCTAGATTAAGGAAATTACCCTTTGTATCTGTGTTGCAAATGTTTTCCCTATTTGTTTGATTCTGAGGTTATGTCCTGCATGGAAAGAGACCATCCTTCCCATCTTGAGATGATGCACATATTCACTGTTCTCCCTGGCTTTCTTTTATGGCTCATGTTTACATCAGAAACTTTAATTTCATCTGAAATTAATTTTGATATAAAGCATGAGAGGAATCTGGCTTTACTTTTTCCAGATAGCTACCTGGTTACATTTAAACACATTGATTAAGTGATCTCTTTTCTTGAAATGCTGTGTTATAGTAATATAATATACCTTTGTAGTAAATTAAATTCTCTTATATATTTTAATCTTTTTAGTGATCCAGTCATCTGTCTTGTTTATTTCTTCTTTTTTATTTCTTCTAAACTGTATTGATATTGAAGCTTCATAATATGTTTTATTATCAGCTAGGGCTAGCTTCTACTCATTCCTTTTTTTTTTTTTTCTTCAGATTTTCTTTCCATGGTGAAAACTTTTCTTTTTGCAAAGTTTGTTAGCAGTAGCAAAATCTTTCGCTTAGGTCCTCAGAACCAGTCTATAAAGGAAGTTTGAAAAAAACTTAAATTTGGGCTATTTTCCTTAGGGGGTTCATTTTCTCAACAAATATTGGGAAGCTAGTGTCTGCCAATGCCAGACACAGTTTCATTCTCTTGATTTGTTTTTCCTGCCTTCTCTCCCTCGGCATTTATTGCGTGTTGCTCTGTGTGGACACTGAACTTGGCCGGGGACGGAGAGGAGGACCAGCCTCGGATTCACGGAGAGCACCTCGAGCTTGGCCTCGTCCTTGGGCCTGGGCCACACACAGGGCCCGGTCTCAGAGCTCATTTAGAGTCCGGATCACCAGAAAAGGCAAAAAAGGGAACGAAGCCTCCTCAGCAACTGTTCCTGCATCTTATCCTAAGCCTTTGTACAACCACAGGCAGGACTAGCAACCTTATACCTGACCAGTGATTTTTAATGCCTGGAAAATTACAGAGAAGGAATTAGGAGCTGTTGCTCTAATCCTCAGCTAATTCTACTTAGAAATGTTTTCAAAATATAATTTTTACTCACTGAGACAGTTTACAAGGGAATACACACACCCTGTCTTTCTCCTGGAAAGAGTGGAGAGCTGCATTCGGAGCCTCCATGTCGTGGAAGGGAAGGAAATGCTTTTCTCCTTCCCTGAGCAAGTGGGCTGAGTCGGGTGTGAGGCAGCAAGGTGGGTCCCCTTTCTACAGGGATGCCTGCTTGGACTCTCCAACAAACAGGGTTACAGTTTTGCCGTCACCTCTTGTGATGGCCATCACTTAGGTCATTCATCTTTTTTAGTTGATTTCTTGTTTATCCATTGCCCGTGGCTTTTACAGTTAAAGACCAAGTTCTAATATTGGCCATGAACAGACGGTGTATCTGATCCGGGCGTTGGTCAGCTTGGATGGGGTGGAGTTTCTTGTGTCCAGGGCAGCTCTGGTGCTGGCCAGAAATTGCTCTTTGCACTTCTTACAGTCTATATAGTACATGATTGATCTTATTTGTTCTGAATAAATGTCTTGAGTCCAGTTCGCTTGGTCTTGCAGGAAGACCTAGGGAGCACAGAAGCAACGAGAAGCACAGGCAGCTCTGGGCCCCTACACGGACAGGACAGGACCTGAGTGACCATGCGTCTGGGCTCAGTTTGAGCATTCCTCCCCTCCCCCTCCCCTTCCCCCTCGAGAGGCTGGGGGCTCCTGATGCCAGCTCCCTGCGGTCTCTGTGCCCCTGGCCCTCCGCCCCCCAGGCCAGCTGGGGTGAGGGTGGCTGCTGAAGGAGGCCCACGGGAGGCCTCACCTCCTTTCTCAGCCTCCTGACAGCTCACTCCCAACCAGAAGACGTCTTTATTTTTATTAAACATGCCTTTCCCCTTCAGTTAATTTGTTGTTGTGAAGAGCACGTTATATTTTTCAATGGATCCAAAGCATTAGAATGCTTTCCAAGCATTCCAGACTACTATTTTCTGATGTGACATTTGACTTCTATAAAAGCAGCCTTTTTTTTTCTTGTCCTGCAGAAAACATACACTAAGGACAGCTTTTGTAATAATATAGTAAATAAGATCCCACACAAATTCCACATGGCCTGCTCTGTGGGGAGTTCACATAATAAGATGAAGAATGCTGCCTGTTTGTTTTCTGACCAGGGTGGAGATTTCATCCCACCGGACATTTGTCAAAGCTGTGTTCCAATACAGAGTGATGTATTTAAAAGTACTGATTGAAAATGGACACTTTTTCTTCATAAACAAACAGAACCATTATCGCAGCTAGCCTTTATGTCTCAGTAAGGGTGAAGGCAAGCTCTAAATATAGTTAATGATTTAAGCTAATGCTACATTTGTGAGGGAAAATGTGTTGAAATTTAGGTGGATGTTACCAGAAGGAACAGGAATGTGGGGGGCAGGACTAGGTGACATGGGGATAAAGTCATGCCTGACAGAAACATAGATTTCAAAGAGAAGATTTAACAGAGAATTAATGTGCTGCTAGTTTTGAAAAGGAGAAGGTGTCAGATCACCAAAAGAAAAAGAAAAAATGCTTAAAGCTGTGTTTACATTGAAATTTATGTCAGCTCTCTGTGTTTCCTTTCTTCCAAGGGCCTGTGATGGAAGTATGCTTTTGCAGTTGTTATCTGCAAATTTTTTTCTGTCTCATTACTGGTCAAGGGCAGAAGACTTCTCTCAGTAGAGACATTGTGTCCCCTAGTTCCTAGGCAGAACCTGGAGATGAGAATTCATCCTGGACGAGACTGGATCCCTGTTTCTCTTCAACACTCCACTTCTGCCTTTTTAGCTTTCTGTTTGTCTCTCTAATTCACTCCCTCACTTCTTTTCTACATTCTCCAACAGCTATTAAGGCTCTGGAGGGCCAGATCCATTCCCCGCTTGGCATTGGTGATGATGTCTGGCTCAGACCTCACGAGAGATCTTGCCAGGTGTGTGAACATCTTCACCAGCCCTCTTTGCTGACAAGGCCCTGTGTATCTGGATCAGTCTTCCTCTGGGTGTGTGCCAGTGGCTTCCAGATGTTTCACCACTTTATGCACCTTCATTCATTCATGTATTTGCCAAATATCTATTAAGATAATTTTTACAAATAAAAAAATGCACTTCTGAAGATGATCATATTATGAAAATCCCCCAAGTTCTTATGGATATCACAGATTTCTTTCCACATAAAAATCACTCTGAAGTTGAAGGAAGTTGCAGCCCCATTCTTTGTGGAAAACTGTATTTTGAGTTTGCACCAGACCTGGCAGAGTAAAATTTTCAACAAGACGGAGTGGAATGAACTACAGAGCTTACGTTAACATTTGTAAGAATCGTCTGCTTCATTCCACGTGCACTGAGGATGCTCTTTGTTAACATCTTACCGTTTGCTGCTGTCAGTAACTGCTAAAAGAGGAATTCTTATCCTGTCAGAGGGATTGGTGTTGACTTGTGCAGCTAAAACCAAGAACAGCCATCTAATCTTGCCCTTGAATAGTTTCCTGGTCTTGTTACATATTGCTTATCCTGTTAAAATTCACTTGTAGATTCCCATTCCAACTATGAAGATCTTGGCTCACATGAGCTTTCATGGTTTCCTGAATCTTCAAATTACAGAGTTGGAAGAGCCCTCTTATGTCGCTCCTGGAGAAGGAGATAAAAAGGTTATTTTAAGCCTTCTAAATTTAGCGTAATGTTTGCTTTCTAGCATATAACTTTTGTTTTGATTTTAGAAAAGAGATTTACAAACAAAATACAGGTGTTTGTAAAGCAAAAAGTTAAAAGGATTAATAAATAGTCTACAAATGTTTACCACTCAGTACCCAGTAAGACAGAGACAGAGGGGCCAGGTGTAAAGGGTCTGTTGGAGAGAAAGTGCCCACAGAGGCAACTGATGAGAAAGGTGGGGATGGTGATAAGGCAGCAGGACTCAGAGACACAGTCCCACAGAAAAGAGCTGGAGACCCTCAGGGTCAGATGCCAGGTTCCTTCCTCCACAGCCTTTATTCCCCTCATTCGGATGAGAGCCCTGTGGACTTGAACCTGGCCCAGAGGCCTGCAGGCGAATGGAGCCAAAAAGAGCTTGCAGATAACTGTCCTGACAGTAGGAGTCTTGTACAGTTCTCAACAGTAACCACCGCTTGTGCTCTGGGACCTCATTAAGCTCCCAGGTTACTGAACTGAATGAGGTGCACGGTCCCTCCCCTTAAGGAACTTACGCTCTAAAAGAAGGACATGCATGAGCAGACTTCAGAAGAGAACAGACCGTTCTGTCGAAACTAGGATACACCCTTTCATCTTGAGAGAGAGAACTCTTTTGAGAGATATCAATTGAAGACAGATGAAAGTAAAGTAAATACCCTATCACTGGCCAGCACCAGCATTTCCGGACAGCCTTGGAAATTTGAAATCTGTAGTCCCCAGGGAACTGGAAGGTGGGAACTTTCCACAGCTTTCCGTCATAAAACTTCAGCAGGAAAAAACCCCACAGTTGACAAGCCATTTTGAAAGACTTCATGTATTCTTATTCTTGACACGTGAGGCCAGGAGCCAGCAGTGCAAACGATTTAGAGTGGTGAGTTCAGCAGAGGCTTTGTCATCCTCCCGGGAGCAGGGTGGGTGGGTGCGTGAGGCGCACCCAAGTCCAGAGGTCAGCCTCACCCTGCGGTCCTTCACCCGCACAGGGCGGCAGCCGCTTTCTCGCTATCCTGGGACTCTGCCGTAGCTGCTTGCTCTCGCGTCATCGCCACCTTAGTCTAGGCCCAGGTTGTGAACTGAAAGGCCTACAGGGCTGGGCTGGCTGCATCCCTGGTTGCTCCTGCTGGGCAGGCCTGAGGAGGGAGTGCTGGGTTCCAGCACCCCAGGGAGATCTTGCACCCCCTCCTCCCCAGCAGGCATTTGAGTTCAAGATGTTTTAAAGATGCTGTTCTAGCCAAACAAGGCTTATCTGCCGGCCGTATCAGAAAACTGGTTGTGGGCTGAGGACTGTGCTTCGGGCCCTCGTCAGGAGCTGTTACAGGATCTCCTGAAGCCTTCCTCCCGGCCCTGCTGCCCGGGACCCGCCATCCCTGTCGCCAGCCGCTGATTCCTGAAGCATATGTCTAGTGGAGTGCTCCCTGCTGCCCGGGCTTCAGCCGGAGCACAGAGCCTCGTCTGCTATCACTCCCTGTCCTGTTGGCCCTGGTTTAAGACCCCACTGCTCCGGTGACTGTGTGTGCTTCCCCCAGCACTTCAGCCTAAAGGTTTCATAAGTGAGCTTTCTTCTGCTGGAGTGACCCTCACCAGTGAATCTTAGCTGAAATCACCAGACAGTTACTTAATCAGCCCCTTCCCTGCGATCTCATGCCACTTTGTATATTTCTGTGCTTATTCCTGAATTATGATGTTTATATTCCGACATTGTGATGTTTGCCTTCCTCACCAGACTTTGAAATTCTAAAATGTGGGAACCAACTTCTCTTTTTTTCTGTAACTTCCTTTATTCCAAATACAGAGCAGTTTTACCTCAATCTCTCTGAGCCTAAAATTTCTTATCTATGAAATGAAGATACTGGAAGTGTTGGGCTAGAATTTGGTGGTTCTTAACTGCAGGTGCACATCATAGTCACCTGGAGTCCAACCCGTGGTGCTAGACAACACGATGGACATCCCATGCAGAGTCATGAAGTTGGGGCCCTGTTTCACTCCAAACACTGAAATTGACTCAAAGTGGATTATAGACCTGAATATAAGAACTAAACTATAAAACTCATAAGAAGAGAACCCAGGAGTAAACCTTCATGACATTGGAATAAGCAATGGTTCTTTGGTCACTTGTGACCAAAGGAAAAATAGATACCTTAGACCTCATGGATATTATAAACTTCTGTGCTTCAAAGGACACCATTAGTAAAGTGAAAAGACAACTCAAAAAATGGGATAAAATACTTGCAAATCATACATCTCATAAGGGTCTAGTATCCAGAATATATAAAGAACTCTTACAAGTCACCTATTAAAAGGCAACTCAATTTTTTAAATGGCAAAGGACTTGAATAGACAGTTCTCCAAAGAAAATATTCAAATGGCCAATAAGCATGTGAAAAGATGCTCAGCATCATTGGTTGTCAGGGAAACACAAATCAAAATCACATTGAGATACCACTTCATACCCACTAGATTGGCTATAATTAAGATGAACAGTAACAAGTGTTAACTAGAAAGTGGAGAAATTGGAGCCCTCATGGATGCTGGTGTGAATGGAAAATGGTGCCACTGCGGAGGAAAAAAGTTTGCATTTCCTAAAAATGTTAAACATATAATTAGCATATATGCAATTCCATTCCTAGGGGTATATACATAAAAGAACTGAAAACATTTGTCCACACAAAAACTCATATATAAACATTCGTAGCAGCATTATTTCATAATAACCGCCATGTCCATCAGCTGATAAATGGATAAACAAGTTGTGGTATATCCATATGATAGAATCTTGTTCAGCCATAAAAATAAAAGAAGTACTGACACATGCTACAACATCGGTGAACCTTGAAAACATTGTGCCAAGTGAAAGAAGGCAGTCACAAAGGGCCACATATTATATCATTCCATTTATATGAAATGTTCAGAGTAAGCAAGTTCATAGAGACAGAAAATAGGTTAATAGTTGCCAGGGACTAGGAGGTTGGGGAGGGGAGCACATTGGGGAGTGACTGCTACTTGGAATGAGGTTCTTAATGGGGTCCTGAAAATGTTCTGGATTTAGATACTGGTGATAGTTGTACAGCTTTGTGAATTTGTACACTTTCAAAACGTGACTGAATTTGTACATTTTAAGAAGTTGACTTTTTGGTATTTGAATTATATCTCAAGAAAGCTGTTATTATTATTTTTTAATCCCTTTGAGAGCTTTCCTAAAGTATACACGTACCATCTTCTGTCCTGTTGTCTTGGTTCAGATTCAGTAGGACTGGAACACGTCTAGGGCTCCATCTGCAATACTCATGATGATGTTATAAACCAGGAGTTCTGACTAGCAATGCACAGACTTGGGTTACCTTAGAGCAAGCATGAAGTGTTTTCTAGGTATGTAAGTATAACTGTGCAAATCTGAGGGTGCCCTGGATGACTTGAGGAGGGAGTGGAAAGCAGAGCTGTCCTGTGATTCTATTCTGCTGTCTGGAACCAGGCAGCAGGAGGGAGGGAGGGAGGCAGAATGGTACACAGGACTCCCAGGAAGAGTGAGGGCAAGGAGCCCGCCCTCCTGAGGCCAGAGCGTGGGATGTAGTCCCCAGGGCAAGGATGTGGTGTGGACAGCAGGTCTAAGATCGTCATCCCCTTGACAGTGATGTGGAGGCAGCGCTCTGTGGGGAGCAGAGCGGGGGAGACAGGGCCTGCCTGCGGGACATGTGTGCCTGTGGCTTCACTTGGTTGGTGGACAGTGTATCTTTGAAGATGTCCTGCAATCAATTTTTCTCCGTAAGATATTTTCTTGGCAAGTTATAAGATCATTATAGCACAGGGAACTATACTCAATATTTTGTGAAAACCTATAAGGGAAAAGAATCTTTAAAAGAATAAATACATATATGTATATTACATATGTGTGTGTATGTATATATACATACACACACACATAACTGAATCACTTTGGATTTTTAAAAAATTAATTTATGTATTTATTTATTTTTGGCTGCTTTGGGTCTTCGTTGCTGCGTGCGGGCTTTCTCTAGTTGCAGCGAGCAGGGGCTGCTCTTGGTTGCAGTGCACGGGCTTCTCATTGCGGTGGCTTCTCTTGTTGCGGAGCACGGGCTCTAGGCGCACAGGCTTCAGTAGTTGCAGTACATGGGCTCAGTAGTTGTGGCACGTGGGCTCTAGAGTGCAGGCTCAGTAGTTGTGGCGCACAGGCTCAGTTGCTCCACAGCACGTGAGATCTTCCCAGACCAGGGCTCACATCTGTGTCCCCTGCATTGGCAGGTGGATTCTTAACCACTGTGCCACCAGGGAAGTCCCACATAACTAAATCACTTTGCTATACGGTGGAAACTAACAAAACGTAAATCAACTATACTTCATTTAAAAAGTCATAAAATCATTGAGCATAAATGTAAAAATAAAAACCAACCAAAAAATTCATTTAATTTCCAACATAGGGAGAAATGTATGGCACAAAACAGTTTGCTCTCTAAATTAGATGGTCCTATAAACAAGATAGACCCATGAACAAGACCATCCAATAGCAATTTGACATCCTTTCAGATGTGACGTTAGAGCTGATCTTACTGGTTGGGCTTTAAGAAAATGACACCGTTTCTCATTCTTATCTTAAAAATCAAACAGTCCACCTCACAGCCACTCAGGCTGTACCTCACTTGTTTTTCCTTCCAGATTTTAGGGATACTGTGATGTTTTAGGGATCCTAAAACTTAAGCATGAAAATTGAAAAATCTTGTTGGCTCTGAAACTGTTTTAATTTTTATTGGCCACCATGGTTTGTCATTGCAGAAACAATGCCAGAGCGTCTCGGCCTTGAGTGTATTTCCTGTCCTTTAAAGCTGTTTTTCACACTCTCAGAATCTTTCAAACAGCTCTTATGGAAACTAAGTGGACTTATTATAATCTGTGTATATTTGTTTCCACCTGAAATGTTAAAATTTGAATGTTAATACAGAAACACTGGGCAAAAAAACAAAGGCGTAAACACTATTCACTTGAAGATTTTATAAAAATAAAGCCATCGTTGTCAACAGAACACTTTCTAGTAATAATAATCTTGGAAACAAAGCAACATTTGTTAAGAGCCACTGACTGGAAATACAGGCTCGTTTGAGAGTACCTAGTGTCTCCCAGCTCCTGAAGGCAGGATGCATGTTGACTGGGGAACGGCTGGAGCAGGAACTTGAACGCCATCAGCATTCAGTTCCCCATAGTTGGTGTCTTCCCTCCCACACGAATCTTTTCTTCTTCTTGTTTGTCTGCAGAAAGGCCTCCTCTGCTTTTCTTGTCCTTGTGGCAGAAAAACATGACCAAGGCCCAAGGTGGATCCATGTGATATAAGAGGCAGACCAGCAGGTGTTGACTATACTGGCCTTTTAAAAAATGTAAATAGAAACCACCTTTTTTTATAATCCAACAGTATCCATTCAGGAAGTCTCTTTTGTTGTAAAAGTTTGTGAATTTTATAAACTTAAGTCTATCCATCCTTTATAATTTCTTTAATCCATGCTGTGCTTAGAGTGACCCATCCCAATTAAAGATTATTGAAATATTCTTATATTATTATATATTTTTTAAAATTATTATTATTTTTTGTGTGGTACACGGGCCTCTCACTGTTTTGGCCTCTCCTGTTGTGGAGCACAGGCTCCGGACTTGCAGGCTCAGCGGCCATGGCTCACGGGCCTAGCCGCTCCGCGACATGTGGGATCTTCCCGGACCGGGGCACGAACCCGTGTCCCCTGCATCGGCAGGCGGACTGTCAACCACTGCGCCACCAGGGAAGACTATTTTTTATTTTTAAGTCTTTATTCTAACTGAAATTTATTTCATGACGTGGTACAAGGTAAAAATAAAACTTTATAATGCCAGAACATTTTCATCATCCCCAAAAGAACCTCATACTAATTAGCAGTCACCCCCCAGTTCCCCTCCTACAAGTCTCTGGCAACCACCAATCTACTTTCTGTCTCTGTGGATTTGCCTATTCTGAACATTTCATATAAATAGAATATTGCAATATATGGCCTTTTGTGTCTGGCTTCTTTCACTTAACATGATGTTTTCACGGTTTACTCATATTGTAGCAATAGTTCATTCCTTTTTATGGCTGAACAATATTCTGTTGCATGAATAGACCACATTTTGTTCATTCATCAGTTGATGGACATTTGGGCTGTTTCTACTCTTTGGCTGTTGTGACATAATGCTGCTATGAATGTTTGTTTACAAATTTTTATAGGGATATATGTTTTCAATTCTCTTGGGTGTGGAATTGCTGGTAACTCTGTATTTAACATTTTGAGGAACTGCCAGACTGTTCTCTAAAGCAGCTGAACCATTTTACATCTTCACTAGTGATATATGGAAGTTCAATTCCTCTGCATCCTCTTGTACTTGTTTTTGTCCGTCTTTTTGATTATAGCCATCCTAGTGGTTGTGAAGGGTTGTCTCATTATGGTTTTCATTTGCATTTCCCTAATGACTACTAATGTTGAACATCTTCTTATGGGCTTATTGGCCATTTGTATATCTTCTTGGGAGAAACGTCTATTCACATCCTTTGCCCATTTTAAAATTGGGTTGTCTTTTTATTTGGATTGTAGGATTTCTTCATGCTCTTTTTTTATATGTTTATTAATATTTTTCTTCCATTTTCTCTTTTTTTCTCATGTACTTTTTACTCTGAGTGAACTTATTACATATTGAGGATATTAATCCTTTTTCTGACTTATTTATTGCAAATATTTGCTCCAGCTTGTCTTTTTTTTTCAGTCTAAAAAGTTTGGCTTTGTAAGAGTTATCCATCTTTTTCCTCTTGGCTTATCCCACTGCATTTAAAAGTCCTTCCCTTTTCATCTCTTAACCCCCCCACCCCCACCCCATTGCCTCCAGATCTGGTCCATTTTCCCTTCGTTCTGGCTTGTTGTTTAATTTTTAGCATTTAAGTCTTCAGTTCATTTGTAGTTTATTGTCATATACAGTATGATACAAGGATATGAATCCTTCCCTACCCCCACTCCACCCAGCTGCTAGCCCAGTGTCCTTATAAAGCTTATTGATTTGATATTTTCTTTCCTGTTGCTGGTTTTACCATAGATTAATTCTCTTACATAACAAGATTTATTTCTCTGTTATCTGTTCTGCTTCATTTAGCTTCATCCTTATGTTTTGTTAGTTATACCTTTATATTATGTCTAATATCTAGCAGATCTTGTTATCATCATATCTGTTAGTTTACCTTATAGATCTTTCCTTTATCACTAGATTTTTGCACCCTTTGCATTTTGGAGTCATTTAAATTCCTTTGAAAAATATATTTGGGACTTTTTTTGCATTGTGTCAAACAAACTTGAGACTAACTTGCATCTTACAGTGTTTAGTCCTCCACTCAGCAGCTGGGTGTGTCCCACTTCTTGACTTGAAGAAATAAACAAGTATAAATAATAATTAATAAAATAATAATGAACTTTTTTGTTTCTTTGTTTTCATATAGGTCCATGCAAAGTTGGTTGAAGTTATTCCTTGATACTCTGTTTCATATTTTCACACTTTTGTGAGCTAGAGTCCTAAGGTATTCCTGAGACCTGTTTTATCCTGAATTTGAAAGATAGTGATTTTCATGTTTTGCTTTGATTGGCAGGTGTGTGGATTGTATTCCCTGGTAAAGGGAGTGTATTAGTTTCCTGTGGCTGCTGTAACAAATCACCACACAGTTTTGGAGGCTAGAAGTCCAAAATCTGGCAGGGCTGTACTCCCTCCAGGAGACCAGGAGAGAATCTGACCCTTGTCTCTTCCAGTTTGGGTGGCTGCCCAGCATCCCTGGGTGTTCGTGGGCTAGCGACCCCTGCTCTCCAGTCTCTGCCTTGTCTTCACATCCCTTCTCCCCTGTTTCTGTCAGATCTCCCTCTGCCTCCCTCTTGTAAGGACACTTTTTGGATTTATGGCCCAATAATAATCTAGATGGTCTCCTGTCTCAGAATCCTTAATTTACATCTGTAAAGACCCTTTTTCTAAATAAGGTCACATTTTACAGATTCTGGGGACTAGGGTATGGACCTATCTGTTGGGGCCACCATCTACCCTACTACAGGAGCCATTCTGCAGTTGCCAGTACATAGACTGTCTCTGTTGTTTATAGTTTTTTGGTACTTCTCTATCTTTTTTGTATTTCTATACTTTCTATATGGTATATAAAATATTACTTTTTTTTTTTTTTTTTTTGCGGTACGCGGGCCCCTCACTGCTGTAGCCTCTCCCGTTGCGGAGCACAGGCTCCAGACGTGCAGGCTCAGCAGCCATGGCTCACGGGCCCAGCCGCTCCGCGGCATGTGAGATCCTCCCGGACCGGGTCATGAACCCGTGTCCCCTGCATTGGCAGGCGGACTCTCAACCACTGTGCCACCAGGGAAGCCCAGGAAATATTTTTATTTCAAAAAGTTAGTGTACTGAAGGCATCCTAAAACCTTAAACAGGATCCTGAACATGGAAGCCTACCAAACAGACAAATAAATATGCAAATCTGCCCCATGCTCTGGGGCTGGCACTGGATGCCGGACACTGGAGGGAGAGTGTCCTAGTCCAGAAGAGTCTCTGAGGTCATATAAAAAAAGAATACCGTATAGCAGTAGGTCAGTATTAAATACAGGTCACTGAACTTTCATAACTTGTCTCATAGGCTGAAAAAGTTGTGTGCATCTGACTTGTGGAGATAGTCCCACCCACCGCCCCAGCTATCCCAGCCCATCAGTGCACAGACATGTGTGAGTGATGGGAACCCATGCCCACAAGGAGCAGGGAGGGCAGGGAAGAGAGGAGACGTTTCTCAAGGGTTATCCCCAATCCTGAACCCCCAGTAGGAGCCTGCTGTTGCCCAGGCTGCTGCGTCCCCTCCCCATCTTTGGTCTTTTAAACCAAAGACAGCGTCTGGGGGGTGGGGACCTGGGTAGTTCTAGAGAGTAAACATCACTGGCCCCCCCACCCCCCTAAATCATCATCTGAGCAGCCGCCAGAGAGTAGGATGGTCGGTCACACAGTGACCTACTTAGAATGGCTAATTAAATAGGGGACTACAGTCAAGATACCGAATATTTCCAGCACCACCAGAATCTCTCATGTTGCCTTTTTATAATCACACGCAACTTTCTCCCTTCCCCTGGCACGTCCCTAACCCCTGACAACAACTAATTATTCTCTGTTTCTAAAATTTTATCATTTCAAAATGTTATATAAATGGAATCAAGCATTCAGTACAGACTGAACCTTTTGGGATTGGCTTATTTCACTGACATGATTTCCTGGCGATTCATCCAAGTTGTTGCATATGTAAATTGTTTTTTCCTTTTTATTACGAAATAATATTCCGTGGTATAGCTAGACCACAACTTGTTTAACTCACCCGCTGAAGAACATCTGGACTGATTCTAGTTTGGGGCTATTATAAGTAAAGCTGCTATGAACATTCATGTACAAGTTTTTGTGTGAGAATAAATTTTCATTTTGCTGAGATAAATGCCCAAGAGTGCAATTTCTCGGTATACTAGTTGCATGTTTACTTTTATAAGAAACTGCCAAACTGTTTTTTAGAGTGGCTTGACCATACCGCGTTCCCACCAGCGATGTATGAGTGACTTTCGAGTGGCTTGACCATACCGCGTTCCCACCAGCGATGTATGAGTGACTTTCGAGTGGCTTGACCATACCGCGTTCCCACCAGCGGTGTATGAGTGACTTTCGAGTGGCTTGACCATACCGCGTTCCCACCAGCGGTGTATGAGTGACTTTCGAGTGGCTTGACCATACCGCGTTCCCACCAGCGGTGTATGAGTGACTTTCGAGTGGCTTGACCATACCGCGTTCCCACCAGCGGTGTATGAGTGACCCAGCTTTTCCACGTCCTCTCTGGCATTCGGTGTTGTCTCCAAGTAGGTTTGTAACTGATAGATGGGCAGTGATACCTCATTGCATAATTTCCCTGAGGGATAAGGACATTGAACATCTTTTCATGCTAATAACCATCTGAATATCCCCTTCAATGAAATGTCTTTTCCTTATATATTTTAGTCTTTCTGTCAGATACGTGGTTTGCAAATATTTTCTTCCAGTCTGTGGCTTGTCTTTTCATCCCCTTAACGGGGTCTTTGGCAGAGGAAAAGTTTTTAAGTTTGACGGTGTGCAATTCTTCAGTATTTCCTTTTGTGGATTGTCCTTTTGGTGCTGTGTCTAGGAAATCTTTGCCTACTCCTAGATCCTGAAGATTTTCTCTTTTTTTTCCCTAAAGATTTTACAGTTTTACATTTAAGTATCTGATTGATTTTGAATTAGTTTTTGTGTAAGATGTGAGATTCAGGTCTGGGTTCATTTTTTGCTCATGAATGTCTGATTGCTGCAGCACTGTTTGTTCAAAAGGCTATCCTTCCATTGAATTGCCTTTTGCACCTTTGTTAAAAATGAGTCAGACATATTTGTGTGGATTGCACTGATCTTTGTCCATATCACACAGTCTTGATTACTATAGATGTATAATAAGTCTTGAAATCTCACAGACTTGATTCCTCCCATTTTATTTATTTATTGTTTCAAAATGAATTTAGCTATTCTCATTTCTTTGCCTTTCCATATATACTATTTTTTTAACCACTCTTTAAAAAAATTTTATTTTATATTGGAGCATAGTTGATTAACAATGTTGTGTTACTTTCAGGTGTACAGCAAAGTGATTCAGTTATACATATACCTGTATCTATTCTTTTTCAAATTCTTTTCCCATTTAGGAATGTAACCACTTATGGGTTTGTTGAGGACTGGCTTACAATGGAACAACTCTTTCTAAAATGCACAGTGAAACAATGGAAGATGTCTAATTTCTTGCACACTAGGATTCTCACATCACAAAGGGTTTTAAGAAATAGGCAAATGATTATACACAAACCCTAACATGCTGTACAAGGAAAAAGCACTTTGGAGTCAGAGACATCTGAATTCATATCCATATATACTTTGGAATAATCTTGCCTATATCTATAAATATCTTGCAGGGATTTTGATGGGTGTTAATTCTTACTTAAATGTTTGGTAGAAATCCCTAGTGAATCCTTCTGGCCCTGGAAATTTATCTTTTGGAAGCTTTAAAGTTAGATATTCAGTTTTTTAAAAAAGTGATAAGACTATTCAGATTGACTATTTCCTCTTGGTTGAGTTTTGGTAGTTTGTGGGTTTTGAGGTATTGGTCCATTTCCTCTGAGTTTTCAAATTTCTGAGTATAAAGTTGTTCATAGCATTCCCTTGTAATCTTATCGCTGACTGTGGGATCTGTAGTGATGTCCCATATTTCATTCCTGATAATGTTTTTTTTGTGTTTTCTCTCTTTTTGTTTTTGTCAGTCTCACTAGAGGTTTGTCAATTTTATATTGATCCCCCTCCCCCAAGAACCAGCCTTTTGTTTTTTGCTTTTCTCTTTTTAATTTTACTAGTTTTTGCTCTTTATTACTTCCTTTTGTTCACTTTGGGCTGATTTTGCTCTCTTCTTCCCACCCCCCACCCCACCCCTAGTTTCTTGAGGTAGGAAGTTAGGTTATTAATTTGAGACCTTTCTGCATTTTTTTTTTTTTTTTTTTTTTTTTTTTGCGGCACAGGCTCTGGATGTGCAGGCTCAGCGGCCATGGCTCATGGGCCCAGCCGCTCTGCGGCATGTGGGATCTTCCCGGACCGGGGCACGAACCTGTGTCCCCTGCATAGGCAGGCAGACTCTCAACCACTGCGCCACCAGGGAAGCCCTGCATTTTTCATTTAAGTATTTAGTGCTATAAGTTTTCCTCTTGGTTACTGCTATTGCTGCACCCCATATATTTGATACAATGTGTTTTCATTTTCATTTAGTTCTATGTATTTTTAAAATTTCTTTGTGACTTCCTCTTTGACAGATTGATTATTTATAAGTGTTGTTTTATTTCCACATGATTAGATATTTTCTTGTCTATTATCATTTTCTAGTCTGATTTCATTATGGCAGATAGCACATTTGCATGATTGCAATTATTTTAAATTTTGGGGGGCATGGATTATGGCCCAACATATGGTCCGTCAGTGAATGTTCCTAGAATGCTTGAAAATAATTTGTATTCTGCTGAGTTTGGGTTAGTGTTCTACATATGTCAGTAAGATCCTGTGAGATTGTGTGGATCTTCTCTGTTCTTACTGATTTTCTGTCTAGTAGTTCTCAGTTGCTGAGGGGAGCCTGCAGTTCCTAACTACAAATGTGGACTTATCCATTTCTCTTTTCAGCTTTATCAGTTTCTGCTTCAGGCGTTTTGAGGCTCTGTTGTTTGGTGTACAGATTGTTTGTTGGAATGTTTGGAATAGATTCCAGGGTCTGTTTAAAGTTTTAGGGGAGAGGGCAAGGAAGGAGACACTTCCTGACCTATGTTGTCTCTTTGTCCTTATGTGTTTATAACTTACTGTCATTTTAGTGAGATTTAGTAAAGAGATAAATTCATATGTAAATCTTGTGTTTAATTGTAAGACCTTATTAAAACATTACAAACTGGTTTAACTTACCTTTTTATGAGGATTTGGGGTATCCCTTTGCTCAGTTCTCTGCTCTTAGCCTGGTGACAGCATTTGACATGGTTCACAGTTGATCAGCCCCTCCTCCTTCAAACATCATCTTCACTTGGCTTCTAAGACACTGTCCTCTGTCTTGTTGGTTTCTCATTCTTAGTAACCTGGGCTGCTTCTCCCTGACCTCTGGCCCTGGCATGCTTGGTCTTGGGTCCTGGGTCTCTTTTCTGCATGTACACCCACTCCTCTATGAGCTCACCCACCTGTGGCTTCAGGGACCATCTCACATTGATGATCACTGCATCCAGCTGGACATCAAGTCCAGTCACGTTTCCCGCTGCCTACCCAACATTTCTCCTTGGATGTCCACACAAGTCTCATGTTCAACACGTCCAAAACTAGCGCCTCATGTCAGCCTCCAAAACCTGCTTTTTTCCACACAGTTTATGATCTTATTTTATGGTAGTTGCACACTTTCAGTAGCTCAGATCAAAAATCTTAGACTCCTCTCTTCCGGTGTACCCTGCATCTCCTCTCTCAGCACACCCTATGGGCTCTACCATCAGACCCCACATGGGATTCACGGACAGCACCGCCACTGATGTGGGTCCAGGCCCCTGTGGGTGCCCCTGGCTGGCTTCCCTGCCTCCCCTGTTGCTCTCTCCCTTCGTTCTCTGCACAGCAGCAGAGCATTTCTGTCAAACAGTGGCTCCGTTGTCACCCCATCAAATTCCTGAGCAGGCCTGCATCCAACACAGGGAAAGCCTGCTGGCCAGCATGCCCCACCCTTCACTTCCCTGTCGGCTCCGTCTCCTCTCCTCTGCTCCAGCCACTGGCCTCCTGCTGCTTCTGACACACTGAGTCCCCTCCCGTCCTTCCGCAGAGACCTTGCAGTGCCACCCCTTCCACCTGGAGGGTCTTCCACAGCGTGTGCAGGGCTCACTCCCCGTGCTCAGGTGTCGCCTTCTTCATGAGACCTTCCTGAATCCACAGATCCAGCTGTCCCCTGCCTTCCTCATGGATTCCCCAGTCTTCTTCACTTGCATTTACTATGTCTAACATTTTGCATATTTTTCTTATTTATCTGTTTCTGTTTCTCCACTGCAGTAGAAGCTATGTGGGGGAAGGACTTCTTGTCTGCTGTCCATGGCTGAGTCCTCAGCATGTAGAGTGTAACAGATGGTTGATCACTGAACTGGGTCTAGAAAATAACTCGTGTCATCCTTAGAATGGTTGCTTGACTCTTCTGACTTTACACTGATACAAAAATGAAAAATAAGAACATCAGTAAATAGCAAGTAGCATGTCAAAATTAAGAACAAAGCAAAGAATAATTCTTAAAGAAATGAGCAGATGTTTATTGAGTGCCGGTGGACTCTCTCATACATGAGCTCATTTAATCCTTCCTCATGGCATCAGCTTATAAAAAGCAGTGACTATTACCACCTTTATTGAGAAGAACAGTGTGGCTTAGAGAAGTTGGGCAATTTGTCCACACATACACAGCATGTGTCTGGCAAAGCCAGGACCGTTATGCAACTTTGCTCGCTGGAAACCACACATTAATTTAGCATTTCAGAAGTGAAATTTTCTTCTCACACATGGCAGAGAAATGTGTGACTTAAGAAAACTGATTATTCTTTTTGCTGTGGGCAGCAGGTGTTAAGGGAACAGCAGAGTGGTTCTTCCTAACTTCCTTGTCAGAGATTTGCACTTGTGATCATGCATTCAGTCTCCCTTCTATACTTATGTTGGGAAGCTACAACTTGCTAAAATTTTCATCCCTCTCTCAAAATAAAATAACCTAAAGTTGGGCTTCCCAGTTAAAAGTTTACCAGAAGATCAGAAAACCTTGCTTTATACCCTCCACCTCTAGAAATGTCCTTATTTATGGGAACTCTTAATGGGTCTCTGGGCTTTGGAAGCCCCAGATGAACCCAACTTTATTATGTACAGTGCATTCTGGACATTATAAGACAGAGACCACAAACTCAAATTTGATTCTCAGTCATAGCTAAGTTGAGGTCAAGAAGAATATAGATTGTATTTTTGATGATAAATAATTATTTTCCCAAGAGCTTACAGTCATTTAAAATTAGTAAAGAAAATTTGACCTTTTTAAAAAATCTGAAGAATTTACTAATCCTGCTACTTCTGGCTGGAAAGTTGAAAGACAAGTCAGGACTTTACAGCTTATACATGACAAAACATCACTAAGTCAGACTAATTGAGCACAGAGAAAGTTGGAATTAGTCAAGAAAGTAAAATTATAGCATATAAAGAAATGCAGCCTTTTTCTATTTTGCTGATACTGTAACTCCAATTTAATGGTAACTAAGTGTTGCAAAGTATAGGTCCTGAAGGGTGGACCTCCTTTTGATGAGCAGTTAAGGATCAATTTTAATCAGCAGGTTGTTTGTACACAGATATAAATTATTTTCAGTGAGTTAAATAGTTTTGCTGAAATATTTTCCCTCTGCCCTTCTGCTTGGTAAGCTTTTTGTCATGGACTCGCCAGACTAAACTTCAGCCCAGACTGGGGCTCAGCCCCTGACCATCACGGTGGAAACCCAGCCTTCCAGGCTGGTGGGGTTGGTGCCAGGCTTGCTTCCCCTTCTTGTCAATCATAGGCAGTCACATCTACCCTTGGTGGGTTCTTCTTGCTGCTCACGGGAAATGCCAGTGTCCTGTTTTTGGAAGAGCAGCCCTCAAACCGGTGGTACCCTTTGAAGGGTACTTCAGGGACTTTGAAATGCAGGAACTCTTATTCTTGGGTCCATGGTTTTCTGTTTCACATGTTTACCCTCCCCCTCAAGCCATCTCCTAGGGACGCCTTCCCCGAAGCCTCCACCCAAGCAAACCTCCCTTCTCTTCTCTGCTTCCCTTGCCCCGACCTGCTCTTAGCCCGCGCTCTCTGGTTCTTATCTCTTATAGCGTCTCCTTCTCTAGACTGTAGATTCTTTCTTGTATCCCAAACGTGTAGAGTAGTGAATGGCACCTAATAAGGAAACATTAGTGGATGATGGAGAAGGCTGCTTTGTATTCACGATGCGGCTACTGCGTGCGACTTTTCTCTGTGCATTGAGTAGAAATGTCTGGAGGAATCTGCACACTGCGCCTTCCAAGTTTATAGTTTGCCCCTCTGATCTCTGCCTCTTCCTTTCTGGGACCAGTTTTAACTTCTGGACTAAGAATGAAGTGGGGATGTGGCTGAGAAGGAGGAAGAGAAGGAGACATGCCCATTTATCTGCTCTCTGAAACCTCTCCCCCGGTCCTCTACGATGAGCACAGGAAAGGTCTGACTGGAGCCAGTGAGCGGGGCCGTCCTGGTCTAGGGCCCTCTAGAAGGCTCTTCTACAGTATCGGTGGGGGGACTAACTGACTTCCTTAGCGAGGAGTGTCCTAATTCTAGCACTGAAGATCCTGTGTCCCACGAAACGACTCCCTGGGACACGAAACACCCCGGCTTCTGGTGATGGGTACTGAAGGTTGGGGAAAACTACAAAGCCCATAAGGTGGCGCCCCAAATATGGGCTGGAAACAATGCCATTTTAGTGTCTCTTGGGTCCTGCGTGGATTATTTGCCTTCTGCGGTTGTTGTCACTCTTTTTACCCTGACCTCTGATGGCATCCATGATTTGCAGGTCACAGTAAAGCATCACCCATTGTTTCCTCAGCGAGCAAGGAGACTTAAGTGTGTAATTAAGGCCATTGCAACCACGAGCGTTAAAGAATCCGGCTTTGACTCAGACTGTTGTCTGACTGTTGTGCTTTGTGTCAAGATAGGGATGGTTAAAATGTTAACATTGTGAACATTCTGATCATGTTTTCTAAGGAGTCAGATAATTAAGATGAATACGATTACAATAGCGGAGACAGTTTGGCCCAGACCTCACTGAAAAAGAAGGCTGAATGACTGTGATGTTTTAACGACAGATGGAGGGATGCATCAGGATCAGGAGGACTGGATCAGGGAGCGGGATGATCAAACAGAGGTAACGTGCAATACACAGAGCAGAATTGGAATAGGGCATCAGGAGGGGCAGGGTGAGAACACAGGGACACCGGATCTCATGAACTTGGGCTGAGATAGGCAAGTATATACATATATATATTTCTGAATCAATCAAAAGTTTTTTCATCTCCCCCAAAGACACCAATACTCAAATGAAAATAACTGGCATGGAATAATCTTGGGCATACCATAGGAATGCATCACGGATTTATTCCCCTGTTACTCTGTGGAACTGAGTAAAGTTATATTTCCTGATTCAGAGGTTGCAATAAAGTGCCATGTGGGCCAAAAAAAAGAGAGGAAATCTTGATTCCAGATGTGTTGGGCCCTTATGGCGTAGAGCTGATTCTGTCAGGGCTCATCCACCATCCTGCGTCTACAGTATGTCAAGTGATGCATCAGATCAGGGCAGCAAAAATGTTCTGCCCAGCTATTAGGTGTTTTGATTGGAAAATTGAAGTTTCAGATCATCTTCATTTCTATGAAGGTTTTAATGAGATCTCAGTAAACAGACTGTACAAGATTGTTGATATCTTGTCCTACTTTGCTTATCCATCGGCCTATTCAGCAGGCAGTGCAAATGTAAATTTTGGAAATCCCAGTTAGTCTATAAACTTATTACCAAAGAAACTGAAATGATCTTACCTAGTAAATGCCTGCACGCCTCATACACAGCACTCTGAGGAAGCTGAAGAGCGACCAAACACTTGTATTATGAGAGTATCGCAGGTAAATCTTTTTAAGAGTGTTGTGTATGAGGTAAAAAAGATTTACCTGCGATACTTTCATAATACAAGTGTTTGGTCGCTCTTCAGCTTCCTCAAAATGTTTAGAAGCACCTAATGAGATGTTTGAATTTATAGAAATGGAAGGAGATAGCCTCCTTAGCACATGTGCCTACAAAATGGCTATCGTAGTTCTCAGCCATCAAATGATGTTAAAATATTGCCCTGTCATAAAATCATATTTTCAAAGTGCAGGACAGAAAGAATGTCCTTCTCTAATTTGGAAATACATTGAAGATGAGAATGGAGAAAAGAGGTACAGTAAAACAGACATTTGTATGCTCTTTCTTTAGAACTGCTTAATGGTCTTTGATGATGTATAAGAAGCCTAGAAAAGGATGGAGCGACTGTACCTGAGTTGTTTGCTGTTATGTTTAGTTGAGGTAAAAACTCGTATGGTGAGAAAATGACTCGTTTTTTGAAATGATTGCTTAAAATTTTTTTATAAGTCATCAGAAAAGGGCAACTTTCTCAACTAAACTAAAACTTTGATCTCACAAGTTCAAATTACATCTTTGCTTTAAAACTATTTTCTCTGAGAGAGAGGTGTAACTTGTCCATTCAGATGGTTTAAAAATGATAGACAAGCTTAAATGTAAAACGTAAAACTATAGAATTTCTAGAAAACAACATAAAAGAAAATCTTCAGGACTTAGAACAGGGCTGAGGACACCAAAAGTGTGATCCATAAGGCTGAAAAGACAAGCTATTTACTGGGAAAAAATATTTGCAAACCATGCATCCAACAAACTGCTTGTATTTAGACTGTATGAGGAACTCTCAAAACAACAGTAAAAAAACAATTTGATGAGAAAATGGGTGAATTTCCTGGAGGTCCAGTGGTTAGGACTCCCTGCTTTCACTTCCGAGGGCCCGGTTCAACTCCTGGTCAGGAACTAAGATCCCACAAGCTGCATGGTGCGACCAAAAAAGGAAAAGGCACGTGAGGGACTTCCCTGGTGGCCCAGTGGTTAAGAATCTTCCTTCCAATGCAAGGGATGCAGGTTCGATTCCTGGTCAGGGAACTAAGATCCCACATGCTGCTGGGCAACTAAGCCTGTGCGCTCTAGAGCCTGCGCGCCCCAACTACTGAGCCTGTGCGCTCTGGAGCCCGTGTGCCGCAATGAAAGATCCTGTATGCCACAATGAAAGATCCCACATGCCGCAAGGAAGATCCTGCAGCTAAGACCGAATGCAGCCAAATAAGTAAATAAAAATAAAAATTTAAATTTAAAAAAGCACATGAAAAGCCGTTCAGCATCATTAGCCATTAGGGAAACGCAAATTAAAACCACATGAGATATCATCACACACCTATCAGAATGGCTAAAATGAAACATAGTGATAACATCAAGGATGAAGAGACACTGGAGCCCTCATTCATTGCTGGGAGGAATGTAACATGGTACAGCTTCTCTGGAAAATAGTTGGGCAGTTCCTTTCAAAACTAAAAGTGGATTCACCATAGAGACTCAGCATTTGAATTCTTGGGCATTTATCCCAGAGAAATGAAGAGTTATTTTCATGCAGGGATTGGTACACAGATACTCATAGCAGTTTTATCCATGACAGCCAAGAATTGGAAATTCCTCAGATGTCCTTCAGTGGGTGATGGTTGAACAGACTGTGATCCATCCATACAGTGGGACACTGCTCAGCACTAAGGAGGGAGGAGCCCTTGGTACATGCAACAGCTTGTAGAAACCTCAGGGAAATCGTGCCGAGTGAAAAAAGCCAATTCCAAAAGGTTACATACTATGTTATTCCGTTTATCTAATATTCATGAAGTAATGTAATTATAGAGATGGAGAACAGATTAGTAGTTGCCAGGTTAGGGGATGGGGGGACCGGACGGGTGTGGCTATAAAGGGCTGACAGGAGGGAGCCCTGTGGGGAAGACAGAGTGTGTGAGTGGGGGCTGCTGTGTGTGGTTATACAAGTGGTGTAGGCGTGCAGGCACGCGTGCACGAGCGTACGTACAGCTCGTGAAATCTAAATACAGTCTTTGGATTGTCCCAGTGTGCATTTTTGGTATCAGAGTGATACTGAGTTGTATTCATTGCTGACCTCAGGGAAGGCTGGGTGAAGGGAACACGGGGCTTCCCTGTACATTTCTTTGCAGCTTCTTTTGAATCTGTAATTATTTCAAAATGAAGAGTTTTATAAAACAGTGGATCTTTTAGATGTAGCTTATTTGATGAAGTTATAGGTGCAGACGACCTGATTAACAAACCAGCCTGTAGATACAAAGTGGATGGATGGTTTTGGAAGGGTTGAAATGAATTCCCACAAGTCTAAAAACCTGCTCTTGCTAGTAAATAAAATTGTAACTACTCCGCGCTGAAATGTTTTTGTTGAGAGGATGTTTAGCTTGATATCATCGCACTGGACTGACACCAGGCATCATTGTCCTGTGGGCCTGACAAAGGCAGAGCGGCAAGTCAGAGTGAATTTTTCATGTGACTGTGTTCATTGTTGCCACCACAGGAAGAGAAGAGGGGTATCTCAGCAGCTGCAGGCGGTTCAGACAGGTATTATGGGGAAAGGAAACAGAAAGAGTAAAAATACCCTACTGTATCATGGAGCAGAAAGGAACAGGATATTTCTGTGTGTGGTGGTGGTGGTTAAATATAAGGAATATCTGTTTAGCCTTGTATTTATATTTTCCTTTTAAGAAGTCTTACATTCGTATATCTTAAAAGTACACAGTATAAAGCCTACAAAATTTAAATATCTAATAAATAATTTAAAAAGAGTTACAGTGCTGTATCAGAGGACAGAAACATTAAAAAATATTGTTATATTTTCTCACACATTATTTAATTAGTCCTATTAATTACTACTGATTAACACTATTAACTAGTTCTAGTGTTGTTTTATTTAAATAATAACATTTATGTAATAGAAAGGGAAATAATGCAGAATAATACAATTTCCATCAGCACCTAATTTTTTATGTTAAAGCAGTAACATGTGTATAGTTACTTATTATATATTATATTATTATGTCTTTTGTCTATATTGCTGTGTCCTGGGTTGACTCTCTAAAAGTTGGTCGTCCCAAGAATAACTTCTCTTAACAATAGTGGAAGAAGCATAAGTAAGTCCAGCCAGGACTGTAGTTCCCTTGAGGGGGGATAGTAGAGTGTACCAAACTACTCAAGAATCCTCCTGATACCGCAGCATGAGGGGCTGACCCAGGGGTGTGTGTTTTTCCCTCAGTAAGAGAGCATTGTGATTTTAGTACCACATTTTAAACGTCTTCTTTTTTAAAAAAATATTATTTGTTTGTACAGCAATCAACACAACATTGTAAATCAACTGTACTTCAATTGTAAATGTATTCTTTTTTTAAAATATTTATTTATTTGTATATTTATTTATTTATTTATTTATTGGCTGAGTTGGGTCTTGGGTGCGGCATGCAGATCTTTCTTTGCGATGCATGGGCTTCTCTCTAGTTGTGGCTCGTGGGCTGTAGAGCATGCAGGCTCAGTAGTTGCAGTGCATGGACTTTCTAGTTGTGGCGTGTGGGCTTATTTACCCCTCGGCATCTTAGTTCCCTGACCAGGGATCGAACCTGCGTCCCCTGCGTTGGAAGGTGGATTCTTAACCAGTGGACCACCAGGGAAGTCCCATTAAATGTATTCTTGAGTAATCGGAATATGGCATCATACCTAACAAAAGCAGAAGTGAGAGTAAAGGAGTATGAAAAAGAAAAATTGGGAAAAACATTAGAAGACATTGTTTCTGGCATATACTAAGAGATGTATAAATGTTTGTAAAAAATAAAGAGATGTATAAATATTTGTTGAATAGATGTGAGTTAATGAATGAATGAGTGAATGAGTGAAAAGCATGCAAAGTGTTGCTAAATTTTCCAATCCGGTTTATTGTGTAGACCAGAGGTCCCCAACCTTTTTGGCACCAGGGACCAGTTTCGTGGAAGGTAATTTTTCCATGGAAGGGGTGTGGGGGGATGGTTCAGGGGTAATGCGACTGATGGGGAGTGGCAGATGAAGCTTCCCTTGCTTGCCTGCCGCTCACCTCCTGCTGTGCAGCCGGGTTCCTAACAGGCCAAGGACCCATACCTGTCTGCAGCTCAGGGGTTGGGGACCCCTGGTGTAGACTATCTCTGAAAAGGAATTAGGAGAATACAGATTAGAAATCTTTTTAAAATCACAGTTCTCAGTTGACTTAAATTGATTATGTGTATAGGAATATGGTCTTTTGTGCTATTTTAGGTGCCAGTTCCGTTGCTGCCTTCAGGATATCAGAGAAGTGAATTTGGCTTTGTCAGAATGTTTCCAAACAATCCAGTCAGGAAGCCACACCCTTTCAAAACATACACACTCTCCCACACAGATTTAAGTTAAGCTGGATTTTTACATGTTTTTTAATTTGCCCAGCTTTTATAAAACTTTTCATTTTCATAAAGGTACTCTCATGGAAATATTAATCACATTTAAAATTAAACTTGTTTAAAGTTAGCTTTTCATAGAAACAAATTATATGGTTTTATAATATGTATCTTTCCAAAACTTGTAAGACCTATGAATAACCACATCCCACAGTGGACTCATAGCTTCAGGGATGAAAAAGATCTTCAGCTTTTGACTCTTCAGATCACTGAAAGTTATGGCTGGAAAGGGTCTGAGAATTAACCCAGCCCATCCCCACCCACACATCAATCCCTCCGGGTTACCCCACCCCTAACGGCCCTCCCCCACTATTGTGTAGATGAGGAAACTTTAGTCCCAGAAGACCTTTCCCAGATATTTCCATCGTGTTCTTTCTGATGCCTTCACCATGTGTGTCCACACTTTGTTAACCAAAGAGAACATTTATTTTGGTTTTCAGTAGAAAGATAATGAATCTAACGGCTTTTCCTAGCTCTGTGTGTGGTCCTTTCAAAAAGAGAAGGTAGAACTGCCAGGAGCAGGAGCTCAGAAGCGCTCCCTCAAGTGAGGGATCAGCCTGCTGCCCTTAGTTTCTGTTGTACCTTCAGCTCAGCCTCAAGTTTTCATTTGTCCCCTTTAAGTTTAGTTCCACAAATAATGAAGCTGCCACCAATTTATTTACTTATTTATTTTTTAGTTTTTAAAGTCCATTCTTCCCCAATACCATCTTTTTGTATCATTAAACCTTGTTGAATAATGTTAATTCCAAGCCCATAGTCCAAAAAGGCTTTTGCAACATTTACTAAATAATAGTTTGCTAATTCAGAATAGTATAAAATATGGTCATTTACTTATAAGATTCTTGTGCTTTAAAAAATGTACTTACGAAAAATTATACTGCACCTTGAAAAATATAAATGAAGAGACTGGATAAATTAGCATGTAAATGTGGGTGGCATTTGTGTGAAAAGTAATTCTAATGTACTGAAAGTAGCCATATTCATCAAAAGTTAAAGTATCAAATTAACTTTCAAATATTTCCAAATAAATAGCTAGTATTATGGAGAAATATTTAACTATGTTGAATTTTTCTTTTACAAGTACAGTATTTTGCTAATGATACTAAGATGAGCTACAGAATCCTTACAAAGATTATTTTAAAGCTATGTGATTCAGCTAAATTGATCAGTCAATTTAAAATCCTTTAATATTTTGTTTTAGTGAAAAAATACCTTAGCTAAAACATCACTATGCACCTCAGTGACTTTGGTTTAGTTTGTCTGTGGCACCCTAAACACTCTCTAATTAATCCTTATGTCTGAATCCAGCATCTGCTGGCGAACATCTGTCGTAAAGAGGAAACATGATTTGTTTAGGGTCCTTAGGGTCCACAGGGTGAAATATGCCCTGTTGGAAAGTGTCCCAGATGTGTTCCTGGGTGCTGGGTAGCCCCAGCGCGGCCCTTAGGGGAGAGCGGGTCAGCCAGACTCTGACAGGAGAGTGTATGCTCTCTCTATGTACTGGCTACTTGGGTTGCAGAATTGTGTCAGAGGAGACAGGCGGGGCCGTCTGCCAGCAATCCCAAAGGCTATTGTGTAGTGTCTGATCATAGGTGACCAGGGGGCAGAGCCAGACCTTTTTAGTCCTTAGAAGAAAACAGAAAGTTCTACGTTTATCGGTCACACCTGCCTTTATCAGTGGAGAGACTACTTGGTTTTATAGCCCTTATTATACATACAAAGGGAGGCAGTCTACCTAAGCCTTCTTGCCTTTAGAGCAGTTTCTATATATATCATTTTCTAGCGATGTGGAATTCCCATTCAGATACACTTACAGAGCACATGCCACGTACCCCACAGTACTAAGAAGCTAATCTTTTTCATGTGTTTGTGTAGTACTCCTATAGGTTTAGCCTTACATATCAGTTTGTCCTTGCAGTGTAACAAACCACCCCAATACTAAGCATCTTTAAAAATAATCATGGTTCTAGGGCTTCCCTGCTGGCACAGTGGTTGAGAGTCCGCCTGCCGATGCAGGGGACACAGGTTCGTGCCCCGGTCCGGGAGGATCCCACATGCCACGGAGCGGCTGGGCCCGTGAGCTGTGGCCGCTGAGCCTGCGCGTCCGGAGCCTGTGCTCCGCAACGGGAGAGGCCACAACAGTGAGAGGGTCCGCGTACCGCAAAAAAAAAAAAAAAAAAAAAAATCATCATGGTTCTATGGGCTGGCAGTTTGGGCTCGGGTCAGCTAAGTGGTTCTTTTGCTAGACTTGCCTGGGCTCACTTAGGTTGGTGCCGTCAGTTTGTGGCTTGGCTGGGACTGGATGGTCTAGAATTCCCTTGCTCATGTCTCTGGAGGTTGGCAGACTTTCAGCCAGAGCATCTTGTTTCCTTTCCATGTGACCTCTCCAGCAGGCTAACCTGGGCTTCTTCCCCTGGAGGTTGCAGGGTCCTCAGCAGCAAGAGACAGCAAGCCCTGATGCCCAAGTGCTTTTCAGGCTTCTGCTTGTGTCATGTTTGCCCTTTAAAACAAGTCATGCTGCTACCCAGATTCAGGAGGTTGAAAAGAAAGACTCTACCTCTTGTTGAGAAGAGCTGCTCTGTCACATTGCAATGGGGCATCCAAACAGGGATGGCAAGAATTTCTGACAATTATTTGTCATCTCCCTACCTTTGCTGATGGGAATATTTCTGTTTTTATTGATTTCCATGATAACAAATTTCAAATGTACACCAACATTCAAACATACCCTAAAGTAAAAAGAATGATACATTAAACCTCTTATATGCCCATCACCTGGATTCAACAATTTTCAATATTTTGCTGCTTTTTTTTTTGCCTGTATTTTTAAATTTTTCTCTTTGCTGAAGTATTTTAAAGCAAGTCCCAAACATGGTGCTGTTTCAGCTCTGCATGTTTCAATATGCATCTCCTCAAAAAGGATACCTTACTTATGTGGCCACATGCCATGATCATATCTTGGTATCATCTAGCACTTAGTCCATAATTAAATTTCCCCAATTGTCTCAAAAATGTCTTTTTACAATAGGTAGATTTGAAAAGGATTCCATCCACATAAGGTCCATAGCAGTCCCAACTTGCTTTTCTTTTCTTTTTTCCTATTAATTTGTTTTGAAAACTGGCTGAGTTTTCCTATATACTATAGGAATAGTATAGTATAGTTCTATATAGTGTATAGAACCTCCCACATTCTGCGTTTGTCTGTCTGCTTCCTCGTGGAGTCATTTAAGGTGCATCTCCAGCTCTTGTATTTCTGTTTGTGGAAGTCTCCCTATAGGTGAATTTCATTCAGGTGCCACTCTTGGGGCAGGTGTCCTTTGTAGAGAGGGTTGTGTGCTTCCAGTCGCATCACACAGAGGCATCAGTGTTGGCTTGTCTTGCTTTCAATAATGCTATAACAGTGATGGGTGGGTTGATCCTTTGATGATCAGTACCCGAATCTGTTATTTCAGTGTTACAAGACGATGATTTCCTAATTCCGTCATTCCTTCCAGATTTATTAGGTGGAGTTTCTTTCATAAGGAACTTTCCCTCACCAGTTAGAGTCATTTGGTTATCTGCAATAATATCCAGACAGAATATATATTCTTTCCTTTTAATTGACAGCTTAGAGCATAAGGAGTTGGTACCTGAGTTATAGCTAGAGCTACTCAATACGTAGTTGTTTGGGGGCCTCTCTTGCTTATTTACTCTCTTTTTTGATATTACAGCTAGACCTCAGAGATATGGCAGGTTCTAATCCAGACCACTGCAATAAAGCAAGTATCACACTAGAGCAAGTCAAATGAATTTTTTTGATTTCCCAATGCATATAAAAATTATGTTTGCACTATACTGTAGTCTGTTAATGTGCAATAATAACATTATGTCTGAAAAAAGAATGTGCATACCTTAATTAAAAAATGCTTGATTGATAAAAAATGCTAACCATCTGACAATGGAGGGTTGCCACAGACCTTCAATGCAGGGTTGCCACAGACCTTCAATTTATAAAAAAATGTAATACCTGCAAAGTATAATAACACGAGGTATGCTTGTATTATGAATTCATGGGTTTTCAATATTCAGTGTGTTTCAATCGCATTTTTTTTTTTTTTGAGGCTCAAATTGTTTCATCTTTGGCCAGTGGAAGCTACTTGGTCGCTTCTCTCACCTTTTGATCCATTATTCTTTGAGAATTTCCTTGCTTTCTGGCACAGTATATCCCAGGATTATCTTGTATGTTTCTTGCTCCAGACCTGTAATCAGCCATTCCTGGCTGGAGATTACAGTATGGGCACTGGTTGGGCTCAATGCTATTGAGTTTTTATTATTTCTAGTCCTTTCGATGGCAAGAGCTGGGAAACATATATATATGTGTGTGTGTGTATATATATATATATATATATATATATATATATATATATATAGTCAGCCCTCTGTATCTGTGGACTCTGCATCTATGGATTCAACAAACTGCAGATTGAAAATATTTGGAAAAAAAATTCCAGAAATTTCCAAAAAGCAAAATTTGAATTTGCTGCACACTGGCAACTATTTACATAGCAGTTACATTGTATTAGGTATTATAAGTAATCTAGAGATGGTTTCAAGTGTATGGGAAGATGTGCATAGGTTATATGCAAATACTACATAAGGGACTTGAGCATCCTCGAATTTTGGTATCTCCAAGGGTCCTGGAACATATAGATACATATATATGTTTCTTTTTCTCTTAAGTATATTTTTAAAGTTGTTATACTGATTTTTTAACTTAAATTAGAATTGCAAAATTTTTATTTAACTTCTTCAATTTTATGCTTTTTTCTCTTTTCAGTGGAAAATTTTGGTTCCTAACTGTGTTAACATACACTAATATATATTGATATATTAACTAATATATAACTAGTGTGAAAACATATATTATAATTTAGCATTACTAGCATATACTAATGCTAATAATATTAACATTATTACTTTGAAACTGTTGTATATTTACATTTAACTTTGAAACTGTTATACACATAATGTGATAATGCTAATATTGTAAATTATTGTATGTTAATAATACTAATAAATATTAAATATACTAATGTATTAATACATATATAAAACAGCTAATTTCTATATATTAGTTAATACACTAATGAGTATGTCAGTTTTATATTAATGTGCACACACACGTAGATAAAAGTTTCAAAATAATAATGTTGATATTATTACTAACAGACTACTGGATGAAATTTAAGATTTCTCTGCAGTGCCCTTTTCCTTAGAAGATATTCCACTGAGAATACAGTCAAAGCACTTTGGACAAGTCATTGGGAACAGTTCTTTTCTTTGTATGGTTAGGGCACGAAAGTAGTGTTTATTTTCTCACCCCAGTATTTACAGATGCCTTTTTTCTTCTTGATTTCATTTTTTTAAAAATATGCAAAACATTTTTGTTTCCAAAGTCAAAACTATAATATCGAGTCTGTCTAGAAAAGTCTCAGATTATTGATGTCTCTCCCTCCTCTAAAGGCAATTCCTTTTATTTGTTTATTTTGCAAATATATGTATATATTTTACTCCCTTTTAAAATTATGTTAAATATAAAAATATATTTACCTCTTTTTCAGTGGAGTTACACTAACTTTTCTACATTTTATGTTTATTATTTGTTTTAAAAGACTACTATTGTAAAGGTTTTACACATGCATAAACTGTAAACAAAATCCAAACATTGTACTTTGGGAGACCAGACTGTTTAGCTTCTGTTAAGGAATATATCTGGTTGTTTTTTTTTAATCCAATGAGTTTGGTACTCCCTGCCATCTGGGAAAGACAGATGCCAAACTAAAGTGGGATAGAAAGATTTCTTCTGATCTCCATTTATTGTTTGAGGCTGAGAAAATATCTCACAGAAGTTCTTTTACAATGATGAGTCTGAGAAAATAAGTTCCTTGACTATAATAAGAACCATGAAACTCCAGGTGTGCCCTGAGTGTTGTCCTTTGTGATTTTTTTTTTTTTTTTTTTTTTTGCGGTACGCAGGCCTCTCACTGTTGTGGCCTCTCCCGTTGCGGAGCACAGGCTCCGGACGCACAGGCCCAGCCGCTCCGTGGCATGTGGGATCTTCCCGGACCGGGGCACGAACCCGTGTCCCCTGCATTGGCAAGCAGACTCTCAACCACTGCGCCACCAGGGAAGCCCCTCTGTGACTTTTTAATTTACCCTCTGCCTCATTCATAGTCATGTTCACAGACTTGAACTTAAGAAATTCTAGAGGCTCAAAATGGACATGGCCAAAATAGTTTTCATAAGATTTGGAAAGGAGGAGGCTTGGCAAAATTGGAAGAATATCAGAGAAATTAAAGAGAGAAAACGGGCAGAACTTGATGTACTTCTGTTAATAATGTTGTAACATTGTTAATTTTTTTGGTTTTTAACAAATCTACCATAGTTATATAAAATGTTGACATTAGGGGAACCTGGGTGAAAAGTATAAAGGAAGTCTTTGTACTATCTTTTCAACTCTTCTGTAAAGCTAAAATTATTCCAAAAGAAATTTTATTTCGTATACACATACACACTCACACACACAGGCAGCAGACTAAAAAGTCTTAGAATGCATTAAATACAAAGGGATCCTTAGAGAACTTCAACAAAGCAGTAAGATAAATAACCTAACAGAAAAAAGGGGGTAAATGAATAAATGTCAAGTAATATACTGTTTTTGTCTGCCAGACAGGCAAAAATGTATGATTAATATCAAGCGTTCATATGGGTGGGGGAAACAGGATAGGTTGATCTAATATTCTTGGTTGGCAAGTCAACAGTATCAGTTTAGCATTTTTATTTTAAATAAGCATATACTTCAATCAAAAAAAGCCATTTGGGGCTTTCCTGGTGGCGCAGTGGTTGAGAGTCCGCTTGCCGATGCAGGGGACACGGGTTCGGCCCCGGTCCGGGAAGATCCCAGATGCCGCGGAGCGGCTGGGCCCGTGAGCCATGGCCGCTGAGCCTGCGCGTCCGGAGCCTGTGCTCCGCAATGGGAGAGGCCACAACAGTGAGAGGCCCGCGTACCGAAAAAAAAAAAAAGGCCATTTGGATATCACTCTCTAGTTAGATTTAAATACCAGTATTCCTGGGTAGTGGAAATGGGGGATGTAGGCCAGTTGGACTTTTAAAAAATACCTATTGCTTGAGTCTTTTACAGGAGGAATGTACCCCTGTATTAGTTGTGAAATTAAGGGGGAAAAGAAAGAATGCCAAGAGCCCAGGGCAGGCATTGACAACAGAGAGACCCAGAGGTGAGAGAACTCTCGGGAAGCTCATCATGAACCGGTAGAACACTGTCTAGAGGGGCTGGACTCGAAGCTGCCTGTGCCACTTGTGGGATCCAGTGCAGAATGAAAATGTGGAACCCTTTGCTCAAAAAGCAGAAAAAAGTGTCATTAACAGTACATATAATTTTTCCATTTATTTTTATATCAGGCTAGTTTTTTTTTTTTTTTTTTTGCGGTACGCGGGCCTCTCACTGCTGTGGCCTCTACCGTTGCGGAGCACAGACTCCGGACGCGCAGGCTCAGCGGCCATGGCTCACGGGCCCAGCCGCTCCACGGCATGTGTGATCCTCCTGGACTGGGGCACGAACCCACGTCCCCTGCATCCGCAGGCGGACTCTCAACCACTGCGCCACCAGGAAAGCCCTCAGGCTAGTTTTTTTTTTTTTTTTTTTCCAGTACTTGGGCCTCTCACTGTTGTGGCCTCTTCCGTTGCGGAGCACAGGCTCTGGACGCGCAGGCTCAGCGGCCATGGCTCACGGGCCCAGCCGCTCCGAGGCATGTGGGATCCTCCCAGACCGGGGCACGAACCAGTGTCCCCTGCATCGGCAGGCGGACTCTCAACCACTGCGCCACCAGGGAGCCCCCTCAGGCTAGTTTTAAATGCAAAGATCAGAACATTTAACTCGTATGAGGAATTAGTTGAATTATACAATTGATATTTCATGGCTTTTCCCTGGAGTTGTCCCTCAAGCCAGCCAGAAGAGACAAGCACAAGCAAACTCAGAAAGGTTGGGAGGAGAGAGGACCCCACTCCCAAGCAGAGACCCACAGGCAGGGGGAGCACCCCTGGGCCTGGGATACTCACAACCAGAAGACCCTCCAAGGCCCTGGGGGTCCCACTTGCCTGCTGGGCCTAGCAGAACCCCCTTCTCACAAGCTGCCTGACCAAGATGCCCTAGCTGGGCACAGGGTCTGGGGGGATTGAGCTCCTGGCCTGCTGCTGCAGCCCACAGCAGACGGCAACCACCAGGGATCCTTAAACCTCCAGGCCGCGAAGGCTTGGTACCCGAGTGGGAGCTGAGAGAGAGGCTCCCCCTACCAAGGTGGGAAACAGCACTGCCTGTCTGGACTCTTGCCCCACCCAGGATGCTGTGGTACCCAGCCCTCGCCCATCCCTGTCAGGGAGGGAGGAACAGGCCAGTCTTCAGGAGTCCTGGGAGCAGGCAGCCTGGAGCCCCGCCCCAGAGGCCACAGGAGCCAGGACCAGTGTGAGCTGAGACCACAGGACCCCAGCGTGCGCTCTGTCCACCTTCACTTACAAAATACAAATCCAAAGCGAAAATCATTCAGATTCAGAGCATTAAACCCCAAGTGCAGGGGCTTCTGAGCGCCGGGTTGTACAGCTGCACTGCTGGCACACCTTTGAAGGTAGCCTGGGTGGAGTCAGGGGCTTTTGTTTTTGTTTTTTCCCTCCGTTTTTAAGATGGGAGAAACTAGGAGAAGCTTGAATTCTGAGAGGTAGAATCCTTTAGCTGAGAGAGGACAAAGATGATGGCCAGAGAACTTGGCTGATAGGGCCAGGCCCCCAGATGGGATTCCCTGCCCAGGGGGGAGGGAAAGAGAAGAAAAGCCAATGTTAGGATAGGTGTGTCATATTTGGCAGGAAGGGAAGGGAGTTTCCATTCCTCAATTTCTGTTTTCTCTATGGATTATCTGCTTGGGCTGGGGAGGAGGTCTTTGAGGGGTCATTAGGAGAGGGTAGAAGTGGGAAACAGGAGCTGTGAAGGAGGGGCAGACTGCTCCCTCCAGTCCAGCTGGAGTCATGGAGTCCACGGAATTATGAACTTTCTAGTCAGCCTGGTTGTGTGACATTCACGACCCTAAAAAGAGAAAGCTCTACCTTGCCATGGTCAGAGGAAGGATGGCGCCACTCTTCCTTAGGAGGAACTCTTCTTAGGAAGGACTGTTCTTTATTTTGAACTGAATAAAAAATGACTTGTTTTTAGTGTTTCTACGTTCTTTAAAAAAACGAAATGATGTTGGTGATAAGTAGCATTCTTTTGGTATTTTTTTTTATTCTGGCAAAAATCTATATAAAATGTACCATTTTAAACATCTTTAAGTGTGTACAGTTCATAATGTTTGTTTTTAAATGTTCTTTACTTTGCAAAATAAAATAAGATTAAAAGTTGGTCATTCTGTATTGTACCCCTAAAGTGGGTTTTTTTGTTTCTTTTGTTTTTGTGAAATTTTACTGGTCTTTGAAATCTAGAAACTTTATGAGCCTTAAAAAACTTTTTCCTATTTAACAGTGTTATATGACTCTTATCGGCAGAGGAAAATTTGGAAGCAGTTTATAGAATGTTTAAAAATATGGCATAAGAGTGAGATTAGGATTACTTATTTTATTTTGTTTTTACAGTGCTCTGATAAAGTTCTCCTAATTCCAGTATTTTGTATATATGTCTCTTTTGTGACATTATCAAGACTGTCTCACTTTCTGCCACAGTGCCATACTTCCCCTTTATAGTTCATGTGTAAATTCACAGCTCATACTAAAAATAGCTATGTTTTTCTAAGGATTTTTTTGGTAACAGAAAGATAAATATACATATGTAAAATGTGGGTGTGGTTATAGTTGTTCATTTGGTCAAAGCTGTTTTAATAAATGGTTCTAAGATTTATAAAGATTTCGCATACATGCTGTTTTTTCATTCTGAGCCACAGACACCAAAAGTCCCACAGGAAGTTGTCTTTGAAAGTGTTGTGGTTTTTTAGTTTCCTGTTCAGTTTGCATTAGATGATCAGAAATAGTCTGTGCTATCGAAAGAGATTCTTGGTTAAACTTTATTGTAATTCTAAATGAGAATCTCAAATTTGCTTGTATTTCTTCCCATATAATTGATCTAGAAGAGCTATAATCACATCCATATGTAGGCATTAAAGTTGTGGTATAATGTGAACCTTTTTTTGATGTTGAAAGGATAAACTCTTCATTGTTAAAGGGGCAACTATCTGAGATTATGCTTTATGCTTTCCACTTCTTATCAAACCATCTCCCCGGAAATAAACTGTAGGAATGGATATGTGCTTTTAATTCTTGACAACTAACTTTTACCTTTATTTTTACAAATGACAAAAACTTTCTCTTGATTCTTTAGAGAAAAGGAGGTACATTAAAAAAATTGTACAGCTTAATTAATTTTTTAACATCTTTATAGGAGTATAATTGCTTTACAATGGTGTGTTAGTTTCTGCTTTATAACAGAGTGAGTCAGCTATACATACACATGTATCCCCATTATCTCCTTCCTCTTGCATCTCCCTGCCATCCTCCCTATCCCACCCCTCTAGGTGGTCACAAAGCACCGAACTGATCTCTCTGTACGTTGTGGCTGCTTCCCACTAGCTAGATATTCCACATTTGGTAGTGTATATATGTCCATGCCACTCTCTCACTTCGTCCCAGCTTACCCTTCCCCCTTCCCGTGTTCCCAAGGCCATTCTCTACATCTGCGTCTTTATTCCTGTCCTACCCCTAGGTTCTTCAGAACCGTTTTTTTTTTTTTTTTTTTAAGATTCCATATATATGTGTTAGCATCTGGTATTTGTTTTTCTCTTTCTGACTTACTTCACTCTGTATGACAGACTCTAGGTCCATCCACCTCACTACAAATAACTCAATTTTGTTTCTTTTTATGGCTGAGTAATATTCCATTGTATATATGTGCCACATCTTATTTATCCATTCATCTGTCGATGGACACTTAGGTTGCTTCCATGTCCTGGCTATTGTAAATAGAGCTGCAATGAACATTGCGGTACATGACTCTTTGAATTATGGTTTTCTCAGGGTATATGCCCAGTAGTGGGATTGCTGGGTCGTATGGTAGTTTTATTTTTAGTTTTTTAAAGAACCTCCGTACTGTTCTCCATAGTGGCTGTATTAATTTACATTCCCACCAACAGTGCAAGAGGGTTCCTTTTTCTCCACACTCTCTCCAGCATTTATTGTTTGCAGATTTTTTGATGATGGCCATTCTGACTGGTGTGAGGTGATACCTCATTGTAGTTTGGATTTGCATTTCTCTGATGATTAGTGATGTTGAGCATCCTTTCATGTGTTTGTTGGCAATCTGTATATCTTCTTTGGAGAAATGTCTATTTAGGTCTTCTGCCCATTTTTGGATTGGGTTGTTTGGTTTTTTGTTATTGAGCTGCATGAGCTGCTTGTAAATTTTGGCGATTGATCCTTTGTCAGTTGCTTCATTTGCAGATATTTTCTCCCATTCGTACAGCTTAATTTAGATATTATAACTACCATTGAAAAAAATTTAAAGTATACCATTATTCTTTGAAATATTTTTATCAATGTAATTTTTAAAGCATAGTATTCTCAAGGTTAAATTTCTTGCTTGATTTCATTATTTTTAAAACCATGCCAAAAGGAAAATAAACTAAAATTGCCATCAGATGTATTAGATCTTTGACAGATCATTATGTAATCTAGCATGTAACTTACATACGGTAGGCTTGATGAAGAGTGACAAATGAGGAAAGAGGAAAGGTCTCAGTGCATTTGTAGATAACATTTCTAGGTTTAGGTCTGTTAAAGGTACGATGTCTAGTTCTAGGCAGGTCATGCTGATTGCACATCTTATTAAATGGGAAGACTAATAAAGATAATGTGGAAGGTCTTCCACAGCCACCTTTTCAAATAAAAAAATATCACCACAATTTAAAAAAAATAGCATTTGTTCATAAGGAAATTTTAATTACAGTTCCTAAAAGAATAAATAATACTTTGTCCAAAAACAAAAGTTACATCCAACATGACTTTAAAACAAAAGAGACTGTAACCATTTCTGTGCATGGGGAAAAAAAAGGAAGGAATAAGGGTTTGATTTGCAGAATGTTTTTTTCTAGTTCCATAGCTTCAGGTTGCAAAATGTATGGTATTTTACTTTGAAATTTTAATTGATATTTATGTATGATATACAGATATTTCTTGGTTACGGTAAATTAGGTCTTTTCATACAGTTTGAATTCTAGAGAAAATCATCGTTTAAAACCTGATGTTTCTGCTTTTTTCTGTTTCTCGTGTACCTTTTATGGCACTATACTAGGTACTTTTCAGGAGCTTACCATTTAATGTTACTAAGAATTCCTGACATTTGTGAAGAGCTTTACATTTTACAGAGTGTAGAATAATGAAGGCGGGAAAGGTTTCTTAAATACTTGGTGTCTAGCGAGGGCGTTTGCACAGCGGGCTGATCAGCCGGACAGCAGCCTTTTCTGCTGGGCGCCTCCCCTTCTCTCGCCACTAAGAATTTCAACATTTTTTATGCCAAAAATATGCTTTTGGGATCCCTGTCTGTACTGGCTGGAGAAGGGGGTGTTGGGTCTATATCGAGGCCTCGTGTGCGTGAGCCCCCTGGTGCCCGTGACCAGTGTCCGCGGGGCAGTCGATCCGTCCACAACGACAGCCAGGACGCACTTCACAGCGAGGCCTAGGCAGGCGAGCGGCGGGGGCCGCGGCCAGGTGTGTCTCTGTTCAAGTCGCAAAGGCTGGATACACGGAGGCTCGCTCCTGGGGGCCGCTTTCCGCCGGACCCGTGATGCGAACAAACAGGAAACTCCGTCTCCAAGCTACTTCGGAAACTGGGCTTTTCCTTCCGCAACAGGGGTCGCGTCCGGACAGGAAGCTGACCAGCCGCTCGCCCCTCGCCCTCGTGGCCCCGCCCCCGCCTCGGCCCCGCCTCCCGCGCTTGGCCCTACCCTGGCCCTGGCCCCGCCCCCCGGCCGGGCATGCTCAGTGGGCCGGGTCGGGTTGGCAGGTTTGCGTGGCCGTCCGTGGTTGCCGGCGCCGGCTCAGCCCGCCGACGCCACGTCCCGTCGTTGCGGCTCGTTCCTGGGAAGTTACATGCGGAAGCGGCTCGCAGGGAGACGGCGGGCGGGCCGCGGAGGGCTCGGTGCTGCCGCGCGTTGAGCGGGCGGGCCCGTGCCGGTGGCGGGGCTGCGGCCGCCGCGCTCGGAGGGAGGTGCCGGCCGGGCGCGCCCCGCGGGGAGCCCCGGGCGGGGCTGGCGCGGCGCGGACTTTTGTCCTAGTTGAGTCCCCTCCCCGTGGGCCGGGCCTCTCCGGCGCCCCCGCCCCGCTCGCTCCCGGGAGATGTTTATCTGGGCAGCTGCGTGAGGAGCCGGTGGCTGGCGGCGAGGAGTCTCGGGTCCGAGGAGCGTCTTGTGGCACCGGAGAGACAAGATGTCCGCCAGGGCCGCGGCCGCCAAGGTGAGCGCTTCGGGGGCCCGTCCCGCCGGGGGCCCGTCTCCCTCCTCCCGCGGGCTGGCTGCCGGGCCGGGGCCCGAGGAGCGGGCGGCTGGCCGGGGGTGGGGACGGCTGGGGCCCAGGCAGGTGCATCGCGGCGGCGTCGCTGGCAGTCCCCGGCTCATGCCTGCTCGGGGAGGGAGCAGGGCGGGCGGGAACGCGCAACAGGTCCCGCCGGGAAGCCGGGCGCGGGGAGCGGAGGTCGGGCCGGAGCCACCCCGGTGGGCGGCGGCTGCTGTCTTTGCGGGAGTGGTTGGTCCCTGGCGAAACCGTGTGGTTTCGATCTGATGTCACTGTCGCTGGTATGCGCGCGCCCGCGACAAGACATTGGGACGGCAAACACTCAGCCCGTGTGGAGTAGGCTGGATTTTTGTTGTTTTAACTCTTTTATTTACTTACGGAAACATTGAAAAAACTAATCTCTTAACAGTTTTTAATAGTTTAGTTTGAATTAAACTTTCAGAAGTACCACAAAATAACCTTAAAAATGGACAATTAGATGAACTCTAAACAATAAAAATTGGCAAAGACGTGTGGTTTCCTCAAAAAAGTAACACTTTTTCTTATCAATTTTTCCATGTGCTTTGAAGTATTATGCCATTTTCTCAGTGCTTTCAAACCAATTCGTATATGACATCAAAAAGCTGAAGTTCTTTTTTTTAAAATACATTTATTTATTTTTTAAAATTTTTGACTGCATTGGGTCTTTGTTGCGGTGCGCGGGCTTCTCATTGCGGTGGATTCTCTGGTTAGGGAGCACAGGCTCTAGGCACGTGGGCTCAGTAGTTGTGGCTTGCAGGCTCTAGAGCGCAGGCTCAGTAGTTGTGACCCACGGGCTTAGTTGCTCCGCGGCATGTGGGATCTTCCCGGACCAGGGCTCAAACCCGTGTCCCCTGCATTGGTAGGCAGATTCTTAACCACTGAACCACCAAGGAAGTTCCCTGAAGTTCTTAAAAATCAGTTAATATTCTCCTCTCCTTTTGTACATTTTAACCTTTTTCACCATAAAATAGTACCTGCTCTTTTAAACGATTGCGGGAATAGAGAAATGTGAAGAGTAAAAATCTTCTCCCTTAAAAATCAATTCATTACTTGAAACAGTATCAAAGTGCTTACGCAGGTACTGGTTTGATTTTTTTTGTTTGTTTTTCTGTTTGAAATGTTTATTCATAGTATCTCGGACCAGGTATAATAAGGCCCTGGAGTTTCTGATCTCAAGACCTTGTTTTCTGGCTGGCAGAAGTTAGCGGATACATTTAGTAGTGAATAAAGTCTTCTAAGGAATTTAGTGTTCTCTCTTTAAGAAAACTTGTATGTGTACAAGAAAACTTTCATGTGTACCTTTTTGACCGTACACTGATTAAGCACAATCTAAAGATTTAGAATAAAAGGCAGAATTTTGCATGATTTTAAAATAAGCTTTCATTATTTACTTTTCTTGGGAGGAAAGGCTTCGTTGCCGTATTACAGAGAATGTCACTGTGTTCCTGCACTGTGATCTCTGGCACTTAATATACAAGACCACACACTCTAAAAAGGTTATTTCATGTATGGAGAGAAGTAAGTTTTCAATAGATTGCCATGGTAAAATGATGATTTAGAAGGAGTCATACATTTTCTCCTGAATCATGGTGTTGAGATTTTATGGCATATTGAAAAATATCCCTAGTTAAACACTACATTTTAGGGACGTTTGCATTCTTAAATATTTATGAGTAGAATGTCAGTTGAAAGCTTACTTTTCTGAAATGCTGTGTTATGGGGCCACCATTAAATCTTATGTAGAGCAAGGCAGGCTGTAAAAGATAGATGAAATGAAATAGTATTCAACCAACCAAGTCACGTTTAATTTTGTAAGGTGATTAAAATGCTTAATAAGAACCAGGCTGTGTACTCAATACTGTATGTATATTTTTGTTTCCTCCACTTCCCAGTTAAAAAGTGAAGACATTAATTTTGCAGCTTGCTTTTATTGCTTTTAGCATAATAGTTTGTAGAACTCTTCTCGAAACCAGTACCTTTGATTCTATATTCTTTGTAATGGTTGAATATTCTTCCATCCCATGAATATGCTGCAGGTCATTATTGCCTTACTGATAGACATTTAATTTGTTTCCAGGATTTTATTGTAATAAGTAGCCTTATATTTTTATATCTGCATTTATATAGTATTACTGTATGTCATATTCTTAAAAGTGGAATTTCTGGGTCAAAGGGTATGTGCATTTAAAATTCTGATATACGCCACTAAATCTTTCTCCAAAACGGTTGTACCTAGGAATAAATATAACAATTGTTGGTAACTTACCTAATTTTAAAGGACATAAAACCTCAGTAAACGAGATGAGAAAATATACTCTCTGACTGGGGGAGAGTGACTTTTGTAGAATATACCAAATTTCCTAGAGTTGGTGTATAAATGTTAACACAATTCCAAATAGAATTCCAGTGCAGTATTGTAGAAAACTTGACATACTGATGAGAAAGTTTATCTGATAAAATAAATGGATGATAGCCATGAAATTTTTGGAAAAAGAATACTTTATTAGAAAACCTAATGTGTTATAAATTCAAAGTAATTTGAGGCAGTCTTTTAGCTCAGGAATAGACATTGGAATCACAGAGTCCAGAAACATCTGTGTGTTTATGAGGTTTTAGTGATTATGATCGTCAGCATTTAATGTGTGTCAGCTATTGTTCTAAGTGCTTAACATGAATTAACTGATGTAGTTCTCAGTATCCATATGAAGTGAGTACTACTGTTATTCCCCAGTTTATGGATGAGGAGATTGAAACACAGAGAGATAAAGTAACTTGCCTAAATTCACCTAGCCAGCAAGAGGGAGAATTGAGACTGCATGATAAAAATAACATGGAAGATTACTGGAGAAAGGATGGATTATTCAATAAATAGTGCTGGGACTGTTGGTTATCCTCTTTAAAAAAAAAAAAAGAAATTTTTAGGGCCCCCCCCCAAAAAAGTCCAAATGAAATGTTTGAAAAAGTGCAAAGAAGATAAATCATAAAATACTAGAAGAAAGTATAGGATGCTTTTAAAAAATAAATACTTAAATTGGAAAGGGCTTCTCAGTGCATGATATTAACTTAAGTAATAAAGGAAAAGTTCAGATATACATCTGAATTTGCAAACAGAATTAACTAGTGTACCTGATATGAAATGATTCAAAAGTTGAAAACAGGAATTTGAGGGCGGTTCTCTGTCTCACCAAGGAATTGTTTAGTTATGTAAGAAAATGATATGAATAATTGGGAACATTTCCATTTGTTGAATCACAGAAAGTGGCTGAAGCAAGTACAGTGGCTTCTGGATTTTTAAGCTGTTTCACTTCAGAGGAAGCAATAAAATGTAACATTGTACTGTATGCTTATTTGATTTTGCTGCTTAAAAGTTTCCATTTGTCTCAGGAACAGAATTTTTTTCGCCTGGTTGATTATTTTTAAAATTATAATGTAGTTTAGTATGGAAATTATTTACAGCACTTCTTAGGAATTGATTTATAGTTATCAAATAAGGCACAATGAACTTTCCTTAACAGCTTAACATTTGAAAGTTAAAAACTGTAGAATAAAGCTAAATGAACAAAACTAATTACAAAATTAGTCCTTATAGATAGGAATTGTGTCCTCAGTGGCTGTTATGACGTAGTTTTAATTTTGGTACTTAGTGATTGGTATTCGCTTCATACTGCTTTAAAGGTAAATTAAAAACTCACTGTGCTTTATGAGAATTCACTAATTGTGTGTGCCAACGTTTATTGGGCTTCACTGTAGTAATATTTTTCTTTACCTGCCAAATTTGTACAATGTTTTTCACTAGAAATATTTTTATAGTATTTAAGGTAAAGACTTAATTTTTTATGTTAGTGTGTTTGACATGGTAGATGCTTGTGGTTAAACCTGTCATTTATGTGCTTGGTTGATAATCCTGACTGCATTTATAACTCTTAAGTTCATTTTAGGACAGCTCCATTAGACAGGTACTTTTCAAATCTACAGTGCTTACCCACTAGTGAGTGATAGTGGAGGTCAGCCATCCCCACCAACAAATAATGAGGTTAAAACCAATCTGTGGCTTTGAGAGCTGTAATGTAGTATATATAGTACTGTTTCCTGTTTGGTTTGAAGGAGAAAGATTACAGTAGTTTCACTGCTTTTTTTTTTTTTTTTCCAATCCTGGTAACAATGTACTGGCTTTGACTTTTACTTGATCTTTAATCTTTTCTCTATTTAGAGACCAAATGTAAACTCAGTACAGTTCTAAGAATAAAACTGAGTATAAACAAGACATTACCAAGCTGCTAAGGAAAGTGTCATTAAAAATAATAATTTTGGTGACAAAATTGGAAGTGTAATTCTGTTTATTGACATAGTTCTGACATGATAAAAATTCAGTCTAATGAAAGACCACGAGTCCGGCTGTAAATCCACGTGTGGTGCCACTGGTCCCTGGCCGCCCAGCCACAGCTCACTGCAGGCTCCGTGCCAATCACGCACTCAGGATCGAGCACTGATGGAGCGTGGTAGGGCTGGAGACCAGCCATGGGACAAGCAGAGTTATTTTTTATTTGTAGAGTTTTTGATCAAATGTTAAATAAGATTAAAAGATAGTTTATGACTAGTACGATATTTCTGAAATATTTGACTAGAACTTGCTTTGTATCTCTGAATTTTGAAAGACAATCTTGAAAAACCTCCTTAGCTTAACTTTTAATCTTGTAGAAAGAGACACGTTAGAACAGTTTACCAAGTTTTGAATTTAATCTAAAATTGGTCTGTTTCAGTATAGTATTTCTAATATAAGCCAGCAATAAAAATAGGCCTTTTGCTACTGCTGACCTAGAGTGCTTCCTAATTTATTTATTGCAGAGAAGAGTGGCTTCAGGTTGCTTCTTTATGGGTTAGCCAGGTGCTTGATTTCCGTGCCTTCCTAAACAGATACATTCTTAACAATGAGAAGTGTGCGATGAGTTCATGGGTAGGGAATTTCATGTTATATCCTAAAAATGTGTGAAAATAATGGACTCTGAATGATCGACTATCCCACAGAGTACTGTTTTAATATGAGGAAACCAATGTTTCCAAAATTCATACCACAAAATACCCTGTTACATATGTAGTGTTGATACTGAATCACAGAAAGCCCTTAACTTTGGGATAGATGAAAAGGTATGTTTTAATTTGTGTTGTAGGTGCATTTCAGTATATATTAGAACAGTCTTAACTCTTTCATGCTGGTAGAATGCTGGGAAGTGAGTTGATTGGTGAGTGACCTCATTCTAGTTTATCATGCCCAGAAGAGAGGTGAAAACTGGAATGAATATTACTTTGCAGGGATGCTAATTAGGAACATAAGATTAGCATATTCCTGGCTTGATTAAAAAATTTTTTTTGATTTGCTGAAGTATTATTTTTGTTTTTTTTAAAATAGTGTACATTCCCAAAGAGTGAAAGTTCATTTTTTTCTTGGTTATTTTAGGAATTTTCACTCTTTCGAATTGTTGCTAGTAATCTTTTGGGTTTGTACACAGTTTTTGATAACTGAATTAAACTTAATTTATGATCTCTTAATTCAGTACATAATGCTAAAATTCAGGAGGTTATCAGTAATGAGATTCTTTTTGTTAGTTCAGCAAGTATTTATTGAGCACACTTTGATTTGGATCCCTGTCCTCTAAAGGCTTATAGGTTTTAGCTGCCCTGTATTGTAATAATCTGTTGTGAAATGTGTAATTCATTTTTAAGATCCAAAGGATTTGAGTTTTTATTCTTAAATATGAGCACACTTCAGGTCATCTTATAAAAGCATAGCACTCTGCTGTGCTTTTTTGGTTGGGGAAGGTGGTAGAATCCCATCTAGAGCCTGGGCTTACTGTAACACATGAGTTTCTGCATTTTCCCTTGTTAATTAAAAAAAAAAGTTTCAGTTGAATCTGGATACATTCACGCATTTGGTAAACGTCTAAATAGAGAAGAAGGTTAAGAATTATAAAGTAATTAGAATTTATTTACATACTTATAACTCCTTGAATATACTGACATGGAAAATGGACAGTAAGCTGGCTGTTACTATTATACTTAGGGTCTAGCCAGTTGTTAAATATGTAACAATTTGGATTTTTGAAGCTGTATTCTATATTTAACAGATACTCACTGCTGGCCTAGTATGAACCAGGCACTGTTCTAGGTGCTAGAAATAGAGCAGTGAACATATCACTATGCTGTACTTGTGGACCATTTTAATGGTGTGGGCAGAAAGCAACAAATAAAATACTGTAAATAAAATGATGATGAGCACTTAGAATCCCTAACAGGCCATTTCTGGATCATAACTTGCTTTCCCCAAAGATTATAAGTATCTTGTCTTCTATATTACTTATTTTCTAGTTTTTCTGTGTAATTTTACCACTTACGCATTCCGTAAACACTGGTTTTGCCTGTGAACTTTACACAAACAGGATCTTCTGGTGTGGACTCTTGTATATGGCTTCTCTTGCTCAGTGTTGTGTCTGTGAGACGATGGACATCGTGGGTGACTAGTTCATTAGCTGTCATTATATTCGTGGGTGAAATTCGTAGTCTTCCATTTTAGGAGGGCTTACTGTCAGATTGGCTTCTGGAAAAAGTAGTTTGAATTAGACTTTTGTGGGTTTTGGGGGAAAAATGTTGTATACTTGTCTGAGGGGCAAGAATTAGATAAGTGTATTGGCTAGGCGTTGGAACACTAACAGCTATGTGAAAAATAGGGAGCTGCTTTTGGTGTTCATATGATGTTTACCTTGAAAAGCCAGTTTTAATTTTGAGGGCTTTTTATGACTAAGATCTTAAAATCCATTATCTTAAAGTGTATTTTCATAGGTATCTATTTACCTGACGCTGATCAGACCAGTGAAAGCCCTGATAGGGAGAAATTTGTGGTTCGGCAAAAACAAGTAAACACAAGTGTACTTTTCAAAGTATAATTGTAAGAAATCTTTCCCAGTGGTGTCATGTAAAGGAACTTTGGAAGATTTATTTACTGTTTTTCTTTTAAAATAAACTTATTTATTTATTTTTGGCTGTGTTGGGTCTTTGTTGCTGCGCGAGTTGTAGCGAGCGGGGGCTACTCTTCATTATGGTGCGGGCTTCTCATTGCGGTGGCTTCTCTTGTTGCGGAGCACGGGCTCTAGGTGCATGGGCTTCAGTAGTTGTGGCTCGTGGGCTCTAGAGCGCAGGCTTAGTAGTTGTGCATGGGCTTAGTTGCTCTGAGACATGTGGGATCTTCCCAGACCAGGGCTCGAACCCATGTTCCCTGCATTGGCAGGCAGATTCTTAACCACTGCACCACCAGCAAGTCCCTATTGTTTTTCTTTTTTAAACAGTGATACATGTTGGACTATTTAATTAAATGTATACCAACCCATATTTTGATGCTGTATTTCCTGTAAAGTCAGAAGACTCTGGCCATGGCAAGCAGATTTATATCCTAGTTGTAAATATGAGAAATGTGTATTAATAATAAACAATAGCCTCCTAATACTGAGTGCTGATTCTGTGACGATACTAAGCTAGCTGTTTCATGTGCATTGTCTCATCTGGTCTTAACAATTGTGGTAGGTACTCTTGTGACCTCTGTTTCATAGGTGAGGAATCTGAGGTTAAATTTACTGCTCTGGCTAGTGACACACTTGCTTCTAGGCTTTATAATTCACACATGCGCATGCTTTTACGTTCATGTGCTGTAAGGAGTGTCAAGGAGACGAGTATGGAATGGTGTTAGGTGTTAGGCGAGTGAGAGTGAGAGGGTGCTGTGGGGTCAGAGAGCACGAGCTCCTCTGAAGGAGGCCAAGATTGCCCCGCCCCAGCTGATTGTTGCTGGTGGTGAAGACAGCAGGCTGGATCTTCCCGTTTTTTTCCAGAACTGGTTGTAAATCCAGATTTTATGTAAATTACCTTGATTTACTTGTTGGGAGCTGACTTCATTTTTTATACCTTTTTATTGTGAAACGTAACACCTATGTAAAAGAGCAGAAAGCACATGTACATTAATGAATTATCACAAAGTGAACACCCATGTAAACACCACCCAGGTCAAGGAGTAGAGTATTGGCAGCTCTTCAGCTTCCTTCATTGCCCTCTACCTGATAACCTTATCCTGCCAGTGAGCCACTGTCCCGACAGTAAGGCCCCTGCGTTAGGATCTTCCTGCCAGCACCATTCTTTCCCCAAGACAGCCACTATTCTGACTTTATGTTTTTATAATTCGTGTGTTTTTGCATCATGAATTCATTCATCTTCATTGCTGTTTAGTATTTTATTGTGAATGTACTACAGTTTATTTATTCTACCATTGATGGGCATTTGGGTTGTTTACTACTTTGGGCTATTAATAATGCTTCCACTATTAAGATGAACACTTGTTCATCTCGGTGAACATGTGCACGTTTTTCTCTAAGATGTATTTGGGGACGGAATTGCTGCTGGATTGTTTAGTGTGTCTTCACTTTCAGTAGACGATGTCTTCTGCAAAGAGATGATACCAAGTTACACTTGTCATCATCAGTGAATGAGGGTTTCTGTTGCTCTGCATTTTGACCAATACTTGGTATTAGCAGATACTTTTAGCCCTTTCTGGTTGGTCTTTAGTGAATCTCATTGGAGATTTTAATTTGCATTTTTTGACTAGATGAAGTTGAGCAACTTTGCATGTTTATGCCCTGTTTGAGTCTATTGTCTATTTTTCTTTGGGATTATCTTATTGATTTGCTTTGTATTTTTTTTTTTTTGGATAAAAGCTAGTTGATTATATATATTGTAGGTATATTTTCCAATGTGGTAGTTCTCTTAATGGTCTTTTGATGAATACAAGCTCTTCATTTGAATGTGGTCTGAGTGTAGTGACACAAGAGAAAGGCCAGCAAGGAAATAGAGAGTTTCCAGAGAGGGACCTGCCTGTTGGTAGGCCAGACCCTGCACAGAGAGAGGTCAAGCAATATAAGAACTGAAAAGTTTTATCATTGAATAACCCTAAGTCTTTGTTACTTTATTACGTGAGTTTAGGCTCTGGAATCTGCATCTTGAGTCTACCAGTTAATACTGTGTTGTCATCTGTACAGCTCAGATGATCACAGTACACTCAGGGACCCGTCTCAGGGTGGTTGTACACTCAGCACAGTGCCCAGAACAGGGTGAGCTGTTATGTTGGCTGTATCTTTTAATAAAAACATTTTAAGTGAAGCCCACCTTAATATCAGGGAAGAGGTGTATAGGAATTATGGTATTTCTGTGAATGTGCACTCTTAAAACATTTACTTACTTTACATATTTAGGTATGTATGTATGTATTTGATACTGGACAAAGGGTTAGTTGAGTCCCAGACCAGCAAGATGTGTTGTGGTGTCAGAGAAAGTCCTTGAGCTCCCGAGATACTTTTGAAAATTTTATTACGGTAGTATTAAGTAAGAGAGGCACTCTTTTGTTTGACGAATTAGGGAATAGAGACTAAAGACTACTCCTACTCCAGTGTACCTGGTTCAGTTGGGCTACATATCTGGTAGGGTGAATGACCTGATGGATTAGCAGATTCTGTTCAGTTCTTAACTCCTGAGCACCTCATATCTTTCCACTCGTTCCATGGGTACTTTCTACCATTTACATCCCCCCTCCCTCCAAAACAGATATATACACACATACACACATTCTGTTCTTCTCTTTGTACTCCTGTAATAGCCTCCTAAGTAGTATCATACCCCTTCTTGTCCCTTACAGTCTGTCTTTTTGAAACGATCGTCTCAAAATTCAAGTTTGATTAGTACCCCCTCTTTCCCTGTGCCCCAGTACACATGCTCATTCTAAAACTCCTAGGCTTCTTAATTGACTTCAGAAGTAAAAGACCAAAATCCATAATATGATCAGTAAACTGCTACAGGATTATTTGACCCCTACCTACTGCTCTAGCCTCACCTTGCATCTTTTCCCCCCTCTTGGTCTCTGTTCTCAACCTGTGCTGTCCTCATTTTAGTTCCTAGCGGGTACTGAACTTCCTGCCAGGTTTGTCTTTGAGTTCCTCTCACGGCACTCATTCTTTTCTTTGTAGTATTTATTTAAGCCTGTGGTAATATATTCAGTTGTGACATTTTTTGATCATCCATTTCTGTCATTAGACTGTAAGCTCCATGAGAACAAAGGTCATCTTGGTGTGTCCTGTCATCGCAGAGCTTAACAGAGTGTCTAGCTTATAATAAACTCAAGTATTGTTTGAATTAACGTGGAAAGTGCTTTCCTACGCCAGGGCTCTTGCACATGCTGTTTTCTCTACCTGGAAAGCTTCCCCACTTCTGTCCCTCATTCACCCAGCATCTGTGCCAATTTTTTTTTTTTTTTGACAAGTGCTTATCAACTTATTAAAAGTTGATTTCAGCATTTGCAGTGGTGACTTCAGCCCTGACTCCTGGCTCAGTGTTGATGGAGGTAATCTGCTTAACCATCTCAGGACTGTGCAAGTCAGTGAGTCGCTGTGGAGCCTCTTCTGAAAACCATCCCAAGTCTTAGAACCTTCACCACCAGGAATTTTCCTTGTAGCTATTCTCAGAGTCTTGGTATATACATCTGAACTGGTCCTTTCACTTTGAGATGCTTTTCCTTTGTGCCTCTGGTCAAGTCAGTGTTGAGGCTGGTGAAGATGATTGTAATTCCCTGAACTGCCAAGTCTGGTCCCACAGGTCCTTCCCACAGGTCCTTCCCGCATTTTGCTGCGGCTGCAACCGGGCTTCCTGCCCGCCTTGTTCCCCAGCCAGAGCAGGCAGAGCTCTGAGGACCTGTCTTCCTCAGATAGCCATGTCCCAATACTAAACCTCGAGAACCTTGTCCTGAGCCCAGAAGACAGTTCAGAACTCTGCTTTAAGCTCCCTGTGCTTTACCTGTATTTCACTGTACAACAACTTGTACTTATTTGTCCGCTGCTTATTTGATTAAAATCTGACATCCCTCCTGGACCAGAGGCACTGTTTTCACTCTGTTGCTCACTTACTGGTAATAGACCAGGTTACATTCAGCCAAGAAACTCCCAGAAGGTCCTAGTGCATCTCCAGGACCTGCTGCACTTATCTTTCCTGGAAGGGGAGGCAGCTGCTGAGGAGCCAGCCCATGGAAACTTTGCATAATGGCCTGGCATCTTGGTCGTAGGATTCTTAGTTTGGGTCTTTTCTAGATTCAATAATTAACTTGTAGTCCCCTCAATTGCCTTCCTTTTTTTTAAGTGGAAAAAGTTCGAGCCCATACAGAAGTATACGAGGCGTGTAATGAATCCCCATGCTAGCCTCACAGCTCCAGTTGTCAGTTTACGGCCAGTCTTGTTCCATCTATACTTCTACCCATTGTATTCTTTCTCCCCCGTTATTCTGAAGCAAACACCAGACATGTCTTTTCATCTAATATTTGAGTATATATCTCTAAAAGATAAGAACTCTTTTAAAAAAAATAACTATATTACTATTATCACACTTTAAAAACAAATTGTAAATTAAAAAATCCACCATTTAGTCAATGGAGTTTCTAATTATCTTAAGTATCACCTTCTGTTTTCAATATATTTAAGAAAAAACAGGATCCAAATAAAGTCCTCCCATTGTGATTGGTGTGTCTCCTAAGTCTTTTTTTTTTTTAAGATTTTTTTTTTTTTTTTTTGCGCTACGCGGGCCTCTCACTGTTGTGGCCTCTCCCGTTGTGGAGCACAGGCTCTGGACGCGCAGGCTCAGCGGCCATGGCTCACGGGCCCAGCCGCTCCGCGGCACGTGGGATCCTCCCGGACCGGGGCACGAACCCGTGTCCCCTGCATCAGCAGGCGGACTCTCAACCACTGCACCACCAGGGAAGCCCATCCTAAGTCTTTTAGACTGTAGGATTCTCCCATCTGGCTCTGGCCCTGGCCCTGGCCTCCCCACCCACGGTGCAGTTTTATTGGTGAAGAACAGAATTGTTTGTCCTATGCAATTTCTTGGTCTGGATTTTCCCTGTCATAGTTACAATGTTTCTTGCTCTCTGTACTTCCTGAAAATTGGTGATTAGAGCCAGTGCAGTTCTGTCTAATAGAAATATCATATGAGCCACATACATGATTTAAATTTTGTTAACCACATCAAAAAGTTTAACAGGTGAAAATAATTTTAATATTTTATTTGTGCATATATCCAATATATTATCATTTTAACTCTGACAGCCCTTCCGGGTTTCTCAGTCTTCTCCTGTCTTTTATGACTTGGACACTTTCAGTGAACGCCAGTCAGTTATTTTTTAGAATGTTTCCATTTGGGTTTGTCTGATGTTGTCTCATGATTGGATTGAGGTTATGCATCAGATTAGGAAAGGGTATGTGATATTTATGTTTTATTACTGGTGTGATAACCTTGAACATTTGGTGAGGTACTTACTGTTTTTCCCTTTGTAATTGATAAATATCTTGGGCAAGATACTTTGAGATTGTTTCTCTTCAAACTTTTGCCCACTGGTTATGCTCTTTGATCTTGCCTGCAGCAGTTATTACGATGTTTTTTCCCTAAAATAGTGATCTTGTATTTCTCTCATTTCTTCCACATTCCTTTGTAAGGAAGAGCTGCCTCCTCTTCCTCATGTATCTAGTTATCTGTATGTGTATGTTTTAAACCATGGGTTTATATGGACGCCATGATTCCTATCCAGCACTCTTCATTCTAGCCTTCACTCTTTCTTGTAACTTCTTTCTCTGACAGTGAGAAATCAGCTCATTGTCTACAGTATATTCAGTTATTTGTTTAATCCTCATGTACCTGTCCAGTAGTTAGCAGATTGTTAACCCATCCTATCCTTCTGAGAAACAGATTGACTTAACTCGAGTACAGTGTTTGTGTACAGTTCTTTGTGTCTTTAACATTACAGTATCCAGTCAGAATAGTGTTTTCCACAGTTACTTAGCTGAGTGTTTTTCTACCCATCCTCTTCGCTTGTGGTATTCATTTGTAATAGATAGGTTTATCTGCTACTGTTTGTATTCCATTTTGGTTCCCACCACCTCATCCTGGTTAATTTTAATTATTTATTTGTTATTTTGGGGTATGTGATACGTTACTGTAGTTCAGTGTTGCAAAGAAATATCATTCCTTCCTCAGTCCTACCACCCTCTCCCTTCCACCCCTTTCCTACTTAATCTGTAAGCAATTTCTTTAGTTTCTGGTTTATCATTTCTATATTTCTTTTGCACAAATGAGCAGATACATGTATATAATCTTATATTCCCTTCTTTCCTTCATGAAGGATGGAATACTATTGATATGTGTGCACTTTGCTTTATTCTTTTAAAGGTCTGTCTTTGAAATTGCTCCATGTCGGTTCATAGAGATCTTCCATTTTTCATGACTGCATAGTACTCCGCTCTGTGATGTGCTGTAATTTATTCATCCATTCTCCCAAGTTTGGTCATACAGGTTGTTCCCAGTATTGTAGTTACAACATTGCTACCATGAATACCTGGTACATATGTATAGTCGCATTTTTGGAGGTTTATCTTCAGGACAGATTTCCTAAGAGTGGGATCTCTGGGTCAGAAGGTTAGGTACACATTCAGTTTTGTTAGGTATTGCCAGATTTACTTTTTTTTTGCGGTACACGGGCCTCTCACTGTTGTGGCCTCTCCCGTTGCGGAGCACAGGCTCCGGACGTGCAGGCTCAGCAGCCATGGTTCATGGGCCCAGCCACTCCGCGGCATGTGGGATCTTCCTGGACTGGGGCACGAACCTGTGTCCCCTGCATTGGCAGGCGGACTCTCAACCACTGCACCACCAGGGAAGCCCCAGTATTGCCAGATATACCTCCAGAAAGGCAGGATGAATTTGCATTTCCCCTGGAAATATTTGTGAGTGAATATAGCCTCACAGTCTTGGCCTCAGACTGCTTTGGCAGGTGAGAAATGGCATCTTGGTGTTATATTAATTTGCATTTCTCTAATTATGACTGAGTTTGAACATTTTTTCAAATCTTAATATCCTTTTTGTGATGTATTTTTTTCCCCATTTTTCTGCTGAATTTTCTCTGCAGTTTTTGACTTCTTTATGTTTTAGAGATACTGGCTCTCATGGTGTATCTTGCACTTTTCTTAAGACTTTGTTTATGGTGTTTTGTATTTGTGTTTCTTTTTTTGGTCAAGCAGACATTTAAAATTTTTTACATACTTTGTTTTATTTCCATTAGATTTTGAGTTATGCTTAGAAAGTCTTTCCCTACACCAGCATTAAAGAGGAATTCACCCAGGTTTTCTCTAGTACTCGTATGGTTTTGTTTTTTACCTTTAGATTCCTAAATTCATTCGAGTTTATTCTTGTGTGTGGTGAGATATAGATCTAATATATGTTTTTTCCAAATGACAGCCCAGATGTTCTAGCCGCATTTATTAAAAAGTGCATCTTTACCTTAGTAATTTGAGATGTTACCTTTCTCATACACTGATTTTTCCAGTGATTTGAAGGTCTGTTTATGAATTTTCCCATTTTATTCCACTGGTCTATTTGCTCGTGCCCCAGTATCACATTTTTAATTGTAGATGCCTTATAGGATGTCTTAATTAAGAGGCCATACTTGATAGGGCTAGTTCCCCCCTAGTAGTTTTTCTTTTGCAGTGTTTTTTTCAGTTTTACCTGTTATTAAACTTAAAGGGAAACATATTCTTATGTCTGGCTTTTTTTGTTCAACACTGATCAGTGTTCATCCATATTGATTTGTGTAGTTAGAGTTTATTCATTTCATGGCTCTGTAATTTTCCATTGAGTGAATGTTGCATTGTTTTCACTTTTATGATTGGTGGACATCTAGATTGTTTTTGGTTTTTGGCTGTTAAGAATAGTGCTTTTGGGCTTCCCTGGTGGCGCAGTGGTTGAGAGTCCGTCTGCCGATGCAGGGAACACGGGTTCATGCCCCAGTCCGGGAAGATCCCACATGCCGCGGAGCGGCTGGGCCCGTGAGCCATGGCTGCTGAGCCTGTGCGTCCAGAGCCTGTGCTCCGCAACAGGAGAGGCCACAACAGTGAGAGGCCCGCGTACCGCAAAAAAAAAAAAAAAAAAAAAGAATAGTGCTTTTGTGAACATTCTTGTAAATATATGTTACATTTCTGTTGATTGACATACAGTATGCTTATTTTACCCAGCTTTCCAAAGCAGTGATACCAATTTACACTCCTACTAGTGGTGAGGTTTTTTTTCTTTTTATAAATTTATTTATTTATTTATTTATTTATGGCCCTGTCGGATCTTCGTTGCTACGTGTGGGCTTTCTCTAGTTGCAGCGAGCGGGGGCTACTCTTTGTTTCGGTGCATGGGCTTCTCATTGAGGTGGCTTCTCATTGAGGTGGCTTCTCTTTGTTGCGGAGCACGGGCTATGGGTGTGCAGGCTTCAGTAGTTGTGGCACTTGGGCTCAGTAGTTGTGGCGCACGGGCTTAGTTGCTCCGTGGCATCTTCCCGAACCAGGGCTCCAACCCGTGTCCCCTACATTGGCAGGTGGATTCTTAACCACTGCGCCACCAGGGAAGTCCACTAGTGGTGCATTTTGATTAGAGTGTTCATTATTATTTTCTTTTAGCTTATTGTATGGTTGTGTAGTAGCCTTTACTTGTGTTTTTAATTTGTATTGCCCTGTTGAATAAGGAAGTTGTGCACTTTCCCACGTGTTTACTGTCCTCTTGCTTGAAGCGCTTCCTCAAGCCCTCAGCCCATCTTTTCTGTTAGGTGCTTTGTCTTTATTGATTTTCTGGCTGTGAATACTAGATTCGTTAGATAGATATTAGCAGGTTAACTTTAAAAGCCCAGATTTACATGAAAATAAGTGATACTGCTTCTTTGTTTGTATGGAAGAAGTTCTAAGTTTTAATAACCAAACAGCTTGCATTCAGACTGGTATATTTACTTCTTACCGAACCTTGATCTATCGCAACTTCCACCGTAATAGTGAAGTTTTCAGCCTCAAGGTGCCTGGTCTGGGAACCAGGGAGCTGCCTGGTGGAGTGTGCCCAAGTGGGGCTTAGCAGTTGAAACACAGCTTGTTACTTTACCTTAGACATTTTGTGATTTGTTTAAAATAGTTTTAGGGTGGAGGTGAAGTAAGGAGGCTGGTTTTAAAGAAATGTGGCCTGTCGAGTGTACAAATTTGCTGTTTTCCATTGAGTGCTTTGTTAGAGAAGTATCATGGTTTTTCATATATTTTATTATTTAGAAATTGAAAAGACTTCCTAAAACTTTTTAGTTTTTTTTCTTTTTTTTTGAAAATCAGATAGTGATTTAGTAAGGAGGAGGAATAACCAAAGAAACTCCAAAACCAGACGTGTTAACTACCCATTCAGGTTCCTTTAATAGGTTAATTATATTCTTCATTTTAGCAGCTAAAGAAAGAATGTTCTTGATTTTGATAAGAATTTGATGAATTTGCTCATATATGATAGTTCAGAATATGACTTAGATGTTCTACTGCCCAAGGCAAATGTGGTCAAGATGGCATTCTTTTGTACCTAGCAATTTTCAGCTCCTTATTAATCTTGTCATTACCATTCCTTTTTTGTTTTGCTCTGTGAATATTTATTTATTTTTATTTTAACTGTAGTGATTTACAAGGTCATGTTCCAAGTGTACAGCTTCAGATTCTTTTCCATTATAGGTTATTATAAGCTATTGAATATATAGTTCCCTGTACTATACAATAAATCCTTGTTGTTTATCTATTTTATATATAGTGGTATATATCTGTTAATCCCTGGATATATACCCAGGAATGGGATTGCAGGATCATATGGTAGCTCTATTTTTAGTTTTTTAAAGAACCTCCATACTGTTTTCCATAGTGGCTGCACCAATTTTCATTCCCACCAACAACGTACAGGAGTTCCTTTTCTCCACTCCCTCTCCAGCATTTATTATTTGTAGAATTTCTGATGATAGCCATTCGACAGGTTCGTGAGGTGATACCTCATTGTAGTTTCGATTTGCATTTCTCTAATAATTAGTGATGTTGAGCATCCTTTCGTGTGCCTCTTGGCTATCTGTATGTCCTCCTTGGAGAGAGATCTATTTAGGTCTTCTGCCCATTTTTTGATTGGGTTGTTTTTTTGATACTGAGGTTTATGAGCTGTCTGTGTATTTTAGAAATTAAGCCCTTATCGGTTACATCATTTGCAAATACTTTCTCTTAGTCTGTAAGTTGTCTTTTTGTTTTGTGTTTGGAAAAACTTTTAAATTTTGAGTTAATGTTAGAGAAAAGTTGCAAAAATATTAGAGTTCTCTTATATCTTTCATTCCACTCCCCTTACGTTTTAGATAACTGCAACTGTAGAACAGTTATCAAGGATAAGAAATGAACAATGATCCAATAATAAGTAAATTACCCACCACATTTGAATTTTGCTAGTTCTTCCTTTTTCTCTTCCAGGATTCCACTTTGCATTTAGTTGTTACTTCTTTTTGGTGTCTGACTCTGTAACAGATCCTCAGTTTTCCCATTGTCTTTTATAACTTTTTGAAGAGGATTGGTTATTTTTTAGAATGCCCTTCAACTTGGTTTGTCTGATGTTTTTTCATCATTGGAATGAGGTCGTGCATTTTTGGCAAGAATACTACAAAAACCATGTTGTTCATCATCTCAAGGGGTTCATGATATTGATCTGTCTTATTATTGGTAATGTTTACCTTGGTTAAGATGGTATTTCTCCACTGTAAAGTTACTGTGTTTCTGTAATTTATAAATATTTTGGAGGAGATAATTTGGGGCTGTGCTTAATTTAACTGTTAGTCCTCAAACATTCACCCACTAGTTTTATCATCTGTGGGTGGATCTTTATCTGGAACAGTTTCTGGAGTTTGGCTGATGGTAATTCTGTTTTCCCATTTCCTTTCACATTTAATTGAAATTCCACTCTAATGAAGAGCTGTCCCTTTCCCATTTATTTGTTTGATTACATCAGTATGGACTCAAGGGTTATTATTCTGTGGGTTAAAGTCTAATATTATTTTGTTGCTCACATTATTCCAGCTTTGGCCTTTAGAAGCTCTTTCAAGCTGGTGTTCTCTTGACAAACCCCCATAATTTTTTGAGCAGTACCTTCATTTCTAGTGCCACATGATATTCCAGGTTCATGCTGCATTTTCCTGACCCAGCCCTGCAACCAACCCCTTCTCTGAGAAATTCTGGTTTGTTTTATTAAAGACTCGTATTTAGAAATTAAGATCTCCAAGCTAGCTGTGCTCATTGCAGTCTTTCTTTCTTCTAGGCTCTCAGCAGACAGAGCTAGGAATCCTGTAGGCATATGCATATCTACGAGACTCTTATTTCTGTATCTATCTGCATGTGTATTGAAAACCATGGGTTTATACTGACCTCAGATTCCGATCTCACATCATAGAGTTCAGTTTAGCCTCCCTCCTTTTCTTATTTATAGTTTTTTTCTCCAGCAATAGAAACCCAGCTCTCATTATCTATTATTTCTTCACTTCTAGTATACGCATAAAACAGTTTAAATTTTTTACCCATTTCTCCCCTCACCCCTGGAGAAAGACTTTTGTATATATGGAGGATAATATATCATGGAACAATACTGCTACACAAAAAGATACACTCAGAAATATCACTTCCTCATCTATGCTACCCCATTTCCTTTCCCCTTTCTACCTGGAAAAAATTTGAAAGGTCTTTTATCCACTTTCAGCCATTAGAAAATGTCAACCTAAAAAGTTTTATTTTTGATAACTGGAAAGCACTAAGTTTTCGAGGGTATCTGTAACTGTCCCTGATGAGAATTTCTCAAGGTTTAATGGTAACTTATTTAAGCTGATATTCTTTTGTAACAGGGAAGAGCTAAATCGGACTCCACGTAGGATCTGTTTCTTGGACTTCAACCTTTGCTTTTTGTTGCCTTTGTTATTATAATCACACATAATGGCCTGCCTCAGGGAACTCTGCCCACCTGTCAGTTGGCTGCAAGAAAAAAGAAACTAACACATCCCCTCAATGGGGCTGGTCATTCCAGGAGATGTTTTGCAAGACTGATGGCCCTTTTACTTTACTTCCTCACTGCTTCTCCTTCTCTGATTCTATAAAAGAAACTGGCATCCAGACCCCGATAAGATGGTTTTTCAGAGACACTAGTCTGCCATCTTCTCGGTCTGCGGCTTTCCGAATATTCCTTTGCCTCAATGCCTCGTCTCCGATTCATTGGCCTGTCATGTGGCGAGCGGAGCGAGCTTGGACTTGGTAACACTTTCACTTTGATCTTAGGACATTGGCAAATATAGCAATTTATCTGTGAAGTTACTTAAGCAAATCTCTAGCTTTGATCAACCAAAAAAATTCTAGGCCCACCTGTGTCCTTCTTCCAGCTCTTAATATTTTCTAATCCTATCCATCTCATCATCTGTCTCCTGAATTGTCAGCCAAGTAGTGAACACACAGTAAAGTATTTGAAAATTTAACTGGTGATGAGAATAGTGGGATGTCAGATGCTCGATTTACTTACTTTCTGTTGAGGCTGTCATCCCACAATTGCTTCAGTGTTACTTTGATCATTATTTTTAGTTCTTATGCTTAGTGAGTTCTTATCCTGTTTGTGAGATTTGTTGAATTCCCTGAGTGTCTCCAAGACCACTCTTCATTTGACTTCAGATTTATCTTTTTTATTCTGTCTTGGACAGGACATCTCCATTTTGAGAGTTTACTTGACAGCCCTTCAGATCAATCCAAATGTATATTTTCCCCACCTTTTAGCACATACACTAGTCTCTTTCTTTGTACTTTATTTGCATAGCAGTGATCACATTTGAAATTAAATGCTTAACTGAAAGGTCAAAGAGGGGCAGGGGTCATTTGTTTTATTCACTAAAACTTAGGTTGTACTTCTTAAGTTCCTGGCTCAACCTTATCTCAGTAGGTAATCTTGCTTTCTATTTTGGATGGAAAGCAAAAAAACAAAAAACAAAACACTTTGGAGGGCAGGAGAATTCAGAAACAATTCAGCATAACAACTTTGCATAGAGAAGAAAAACTCAGAGCCACCAGTGTTACCTCTGTGTTTGCTAGTTGATATTCCTAGTGGAGGACCACAAGGCATCAGGAAGGAGCTCAGTGTGCTTTATTTAAGAGATAGTACTGAATAAACTATTTAAAGTATATATTTGATATGTAAGGGTCCAACAATTTAAAAAACATGAAAATTTTATTCTTTTATGGTATCTTCCATTTTTATATTTTGTTTTGGTGTATTCTCTGGACAATAAATGACATTTTTATATTAGTTCCTCACTGGCTGTGCCTTTTCAGGTTCCTTAGGTTCTTCCTTTTTTCCCCTCAGAATATTTGTGGTGCACAGGGTCATCTTAGTCCTTTGGTAATTGGATCTTTTCTCTTGGATTCAATACTACTTTGTTGATTACTCCTAGATCCTTATCTGTGCCAGATCTCCTATATCCACCTGCCTATATCTCTGCTTCAGTATTTCCACAGGCACCTTAAATTAAAGGTGACTAAAACTGAATTTGTAATCTCTTTTTCTGCTGGCTTTTTCACGCAGATGGTCAATTCAGAACCTGTAACAGCCATCGTTAGCTCCTCCCCCTCCTTATTTCCACTTTCTAACTGGTCTCCCTGCCGCAACTCCCTCTTCCACATCACAGCCATCAGAATGAGTCCTGACTATGGAATATGACAGCCTAAAGTTCCTTAGTGTCTTCCCATTGAGTTTACAGTCCTTAGCGTTAGATTTGTTACAAGGCCTGTTGGGATGTACTTCTGCAGCTTCTCTTTTTATTTTACCCTTTCCCTATTCCACAAATGGTACTGTTCAGCCACATCAAAGCCAGCTTTATGTGCAGCATCAACAGCCTTGCTGATACCCTGTTTCTTCTCTGGAAACATCTTTCCCCATTTTCTTTCCTGGTCATCCTTCAAGCTTGAACTCAGATGTTTCTTTCTCGGGGACTCAGTCTCCCATCTTCTCAGCAAGCAGCGTCTTCTCCATCCCCCGTGGCACCTTGTATACACATTTATCTAGTGTTATAAGCCTCTCCTTGAGTCCTTAAGGAGGAAGAAGGACCTATTTTTGACCTCTACAGCACTTAGCATAAATGTCTGGATTGAATAAATGAATGGATTGTTTTTAAAATTACAGCCGTAAGGATGGTAAATTTTAACTGGCTATATACTCAGTGAATATTGAGGAGTTAAGATTTTCCTTCATTTGGAGAACACTGGCTTTATTCCGTCTTGGATTTGGTCTTCTCCCAGTTACAGGTTCATCCCTTCTTGTCCGTTCTTGTGTTCTCCTGTCTTTTCCCCACTTGATGTGTAATCAGCCCTAAAGGACAGTGAAACTGCCTAGAATTAGGATCTTAAGTTTTGGCAGGAAGCCCTTCAGAGTTGGTGATCTGAGTAGTGTCTTTGCCAGCTGGAGCTTAGAACAAAGAAACCAAACAAACTCTTGGCACTCTCTGAAATGCAGCTTTTTGCTTTTTCAGAAATTGTGATTCTGGTCAGTTGACGCTGACTTAGAAGTGTATGTAGAACTCAGAGTCCAGTGGCCACGATTACAGTTCCTCTGGATGCCTACAGTGCTTCACTAATTATTGAATTTGCAGCCTGTTTGGAATTGAAATTACAGTCTAATAGAATTTTGGAGCTGGACAGGACTTTTTACTTGAGATAATGTCATACCATTCCCTAAATGAGGAACACTAAGTTTACTTACCTAGTTAATGGCAGATTTGGGCTGTGATCTTGATATTTCTGGCTTAGTTCATTTTCTGTTTAACAGCATCTTTCATAGTTATAGGGAATGATAGTGCTGTAATCATTCTTAGAGGAGTGACACTTTTTTACTTGCGGTCTCCCCACAAGCCTAAATGTTTTGGGAATGAGACTATTCATTTACCAGAAAATCCTTCTGCCAGTTAGGCATTCTGCTTTTTTTTACCAGTAAGAAAAATGACAAGTAAGCAATTTTACAATAAGGATGATGTTTCAAAAATTATTTGAGTAAGTAGTAGATGAACATAATAGAACATTACAAAAGGGCTCACAGTGAAAATGTAAGATTCCCTACCTCCCTGCCCCAATTTCTCTTTCTCCACCCCAGAGGCCACTTGTTTTTTTAGGTATTCTATCAAAGGAAATCCCCTTTCTCCTTTTTCTAAAGTATCAAAATTTTAGCATTAAAATCTAAAGTATCAAATTTCGAAAGTATCACATTTAGTAGTACTAAAAGTTTTTTATATCCATTTTAGCCTTCAGTTTCTGAGTGATTTAATAAGAATCTCCTCTCACCACCTCCCAACATTTTATGTTCACTTTCAAACATAGCAAAGTTGAAAGAATTACAGTGGGTACTTGAATCCCGTCAAGTAAGATTCTACTATTATATTTTACTGTATTTGTATTCTCAGTTCCTTCAGAACTCCTCATAAAGTCTGCCTAGTTATATAAACAGCCATGGATAGAATTTTGCTGCTTTTGCCACTGAAGGAAACCAAAGGCCTGAGAGTGGAGAGAGATGGAATGGTCCATGGTTTAAACTAGTAACACTTTTTTCTCTGTGTGTGTGTTTTAAGTGATTAGGATCATCAAGGCATAACAACTTATTTATATTATGGATTCAATTGCTTTAGAGCACAGGTTAAGAGCCTAACTGACCACCCTTTTTGATGTTTCGTTCTCTCGGCTTCTTTCTTGCACATTGGTCTCCCTTCTGATAAATCAAGCTAATAAGGCTGTGTTTGGCTTTAATAGAGAAGGGAGCTATTGTATTACCCATTTGGGGGAAGCCATTGAGTTGGTTGAGTTGTGTACTTTTCTGAAGAAACATTAATTTTGATTGGAATGCTGAGAACAATTGTTTTAGTATTTTTATTTTTCCCCTTATATAAACAAAATAATCTAAATTTCTCTTATTGTACTCCTAGAAGCTTGTACATTAAGACCTTATTCTATAAATCCCTTACTAACAGGATACTTTTTTATAATTAACAATAAAACATAAAAGAATCTTAAATATTACTTGATTTTTCCTAAAAGCAAAGTTAAAAATAGATATTTGAAGTTTCAAGTGGGATTTGATGAATGTGGCTTAAAATATTTTGGCAGTTTATTCTGACTGGGAATGGAGAAAGGAAAGCAAAAAAAAAAAAACCTAATGAAAAAATATTACCCATAATCCCTTCACTTTGAGGATGATTTGTGTTAACATTTTGTATATCCTTTTAGCCTTTCTTTTCATATTCACGTTTAAACAAAGGATAACAATATACAAGCCATTTCATAATCTGCTTTTCCTCCCTTCGCATTAAATGAATTTTCTCATTTTGATTCATATTCTTTTACTAAATGGTAAATTGTGTGGCCATTAAAACCATATGGAGGATGATAAATTTTCGTTCCAAAGAGTATGTTATGGAGGTCCTCTCTGTTTATCAGATCACTTTCAGTTTGCACTGATAGGAAAGGAATTAAAAGGGTAGTGAAGCAGTGCTGCTGGTTTAAGAAGTAGATCAAGGCAAGACAAGCTTAAAGCCATGCAAGCAGTTCTCATTTTTAATAAGTCAGCTAAGATTGGACAAACTGGCAATTGCAGATATTTTTATCCTGTATATTTTAGTAGGACTCTTGATGTTTAGCAGAATTACTCATATCATCACTGTGTCACATTGATGGAGGTATATTTTAAAATACATAAATGCTGGTCAATTTTTTTAAAAAACAAAACAGCTTTGTTTCCAGCAGAGGTCTCATTAAAAGGAGGTTTTGCTGCACTTGACTGAAAGATTGAAACAAAACGCTGGTTGACAGTTCTTATCTATGGGAGTGAACAGAGGGATCCTTTCTCTCCCTCTCTTATTCATCTGGCAGGAAAGTTAATCTAGTTGCTTTGTATTTAGGGAAGCAGGCTTTCTTTATAGGGATTCCTTTTCTAAAGTGGCATTAATGTTCGATTAAAGTTGCTGTGGGAAAGGAGAAATGGGTCCAGGGCCCCTTGGTGGACATGTTCTCATGATGGTAGTGACAGCAGTGCAGTAGAAAACAAACCTTATTTGTGGAATAGACATTGATAAGGCTGGGTGACAAGTGATGTCCTGGAAGCATCGTGCTCAGCATTCTCACTTCTACCTTACCTTGTGATACCTCTGAAAAAGACTTTAAACAAATTGTGGATATATATGTTCAGGAACCCCAATTACAGAAAATGGTAACATTAAAAGAGATTGAATTACTTTAAGCCTCCAAGAGCAATTAACCCAATTTATAAGAAATTCACTTTGAATTCTTTAGTGTCTATCTGTTAGATAGTGATTTATTTCTCTCTTCAGTAAAAAGTTCTTGACAGGAGAAGAACCTGAACTACACTGACATTTGAGCACCTCTATTGGAGCTTGCATCACTTTTATTTTAAGGCAGTTCTTTGGGGCAGGGAGTTTGGAATTGTTATTTGTTTTTCCTTTTTGTTTCTTTTGTGTGTGGCATGGGCATGTGTGCATGATATGTATGTTAGAAAAGCCTTTTTTTTTCCTTCAGGGTTATACACAAAGCTTGAAGATAATTCTGTAGTAAAATTGAAACTAGGTAGAGCAGTAATGTTTTAACTGATACTGAAGCAGCCATTGACCAAACCTATCAAATGGTCTTATCTGTTTTCCTGTGATACGTGTATTTATAATTACTGAGTTCAGAGGTATTTGACGTTTCCTTCCTTTGCACAACATTAAGGAATACTTTTAAATGTTTTATGTGTTGTTCGTTAGATATTTTAAAATACTATTCCAACTTCTGTTCATTTCTATCTGATGTTAAGTATAAAGTTGCAGAATTAGCTTGAACACTGATTTCAGCTGGCATGAAATGAATATAGAGTGGCATCTGTCCAAATTAAGTTAAAAACAAAGGAAGTTCCTGTGTGTAATTTCCTGTCTCTTACAACAAAAACAAAAGCAAGCAAAAAACCTTCAATAATTATTAAGCTCTTTTTAGAGTATCTAATATTGAAAGTATGAATTTTGTTTTTTTACTGTGCTAAATTGTTTGCTGGCTGTTCTCATTCACTTTATTAGACATTTTCTTAAATGATAATTATTGTTTTTCTTTTTCTTTATCAGAACACAGCAATGGAGGAAACAGCTATATGGGAACAACACACGGTGACACTTCACAGGGTGAGTTCTGTTGAAGTAAATAATCTGTGTGTAGGTCAGGATACTGGCAGCTTTTGAAAACAATAGAGGAAAGCCAGATGTCAGGAAGCCAGAAGAAAGGGGAAGAACTTTTCTATATTCCTTTGTTTAAAATTAGAGTTGCAATAAATTCTTTATTAAGGTCAAAAGTGAACATGATTACTTTTTCATATATCCTTTTGGTTGTTATTTGTATATTGCTGTTTTTAATCATGACTTAAGAAATTAAGTGGTTTATTTTTAAAACTTTGATCAGATAAAAGTCACCGTATTTTCGTGTAAATTGTAAACTGTTTCAGCTTTTCTGAGTAATATGTATGTATTGTAGGCTTGGGGTTTAAAATTGAACAGGGTCATGCGAGTAATAAAATCTTAAAAGATACTCCTTGATTTGAAACATGCAGAGCCAAGCTCTTGCTTAAGCAATTGCAGATGGGCAGAGAGCAAATCGCAGTGAGCTGGGTAAGAGTAAGAGCTTTTTTGGACTTCCCTGGCGATCCAGTGGTTAAGACGCCGCGCTTCCAATGCAGGGGGGAGTGGGTTTGATCCCTGGTTGGGAAACTAAGATCCCGCATGCCACATGGCACTAGAAATAGATGGAAAATTCTGGAATAAGAATTAAATAAATAATAGCTTTAAAAAAAAAAAAAAAGAGCTTTGTCTGAAATGAGACTGCCCTGAATTTGAATCCTACTACTGCCTGCTTCCTTTTAGAAATGAGCAAGTGACCAAACGGCCTTTAAAGCATTGGTTTTCAGTGTTAAAAATGGGGCTTATGCCACCTCATGCTTGACATAAAGTAGTGCCTCCCATAAATCTCTCCTATCCTCCCTTTGAAGAGAGCTGAATCTACTGATTACCCTTCTCCTTAGAGAATGTACAGAAAGAGATTAGAGAATATTTAAATATTTTACACTTACTATTTCTACCAGCTATATCCATTACTAGGAAAATGGAAAGGGGGAAAATCATGTTCCTGAACCACCCTGCACCTGACTGTCTCGTGAATCTTTGAATCTACACATAATAGACAGTGGGTAAATTAATTATTAAAAAACAGTGATTTCAGATAAGACTTTTTTGTGTCTCCCTAAACGGTGAAAGAAATCATTAATAATACTAACCTTAACTTTTAATTTATAAAGCTAAGGTATGGCTTGAATTTATTTGAAATGTGCTGATAGCATATTTAAATCAGATTAAACATATGCCATCGTACCTTATACATGTTTAATTGGCTGGTTTTTATAGAATAATTTGGTGTTTTACCACATTACATTTATTTTCTTAATACCTTTATTATTTTTATTGGTATAATTTACACACAGTAAGATTCATCCTTAGTGTACAGTTCTGAGTTTGACAAACGCATTTAGTCATGTAAGTCATATAACCACCACTACAGACAATATAGAACAATTCCATCGCCCTGAAATTTTCCCTTCTGCCATTTGTAGTCAACCCCGTCCGCTTACCCTGAGCACTGAGTAACCACTGATGTGTTTTCTGTTCCTATATGCCTGCTTTTTCTCTCATGTAGGTGAACTCATACAATACATAGCCTTTTGAAACTGGTTTCTTACACTTAGCCTAATGCACTTGAGATTTCTCCGTGATGTACTTATATCAGTAGTTCTTATGGCTGAATAGTATTCCGTTGTATGAATGTAGAATAATTTGCTTATTCATTCTCCAGTCTTGGTACCCTGGGGTGGTTTCCAGTTTTTGGTGATTGTGAATAAATCTCTAGTGTACAGGTTTTTGAATGAACATAGCTTTTCATTTCTCTTGGGTAAATTCCTAGGAATGGAATTGTTCTTAGTTTGTAGTTCTCTAAAGACTAATGATTTTGAATATCTGTTTATGCGCTTATTTGTCATCCATTATTTTCTTTGGTAAAATGTGTCCAAATCTTTTACCCATTTTTAATTAGGTTTTTTGTTTTCTTATATTGACCTTAAAAATGGGTTTACTTGGGATCAACAAAGAATTGCAATTCAGAGTCTGCAGCTACTGCAAGACACAGTGCAAGACCCCAGCAAAAATAGAACTCTTTTATAGAGGGGAAAAGGAAGTTGGGAGGGCTGTAGTAAACAGAGTCCATTGGAGGAATTGAGAGTCCAGAGTGTAGTGGTTTTTCATTGGCTGAATTGTGACAGTCTGTCATTGGCTGAGTTCTTGGCAGGCAAGAAGAGGAAGTCTTTCTTCTTGCTAGGCTCTGCTAACAGCACAGTGCATGAGTGCTCCCTCTTCTGGCCTCCCAACTCTATTTTTTTTTTTCTTCACTTTTCTTTTTTTTTTGCAGTTCGCGGGCCTCACTTTTCTTTTTTTTGCGGTTGCGGAGCACAGGCTCCGGACGCGCAGGCTCAGGGGCCGTGGCTGACGGGCCCAGCCGCTCCACGGCATGTGGGATCCTCCCGGACTGGGACACGAACCTGCGTCCCCCACATCGGCAGGCGGACTCAACCACTGCGCCACCAGGGAAGCCCCCAACTCTATTTTAATTGAGGTTTCTGTTTATTAATTTTTATACTTACTGTTTTTTTAAACTGTGGTAAAATACACATAACAAAATTTGCCATCTGTCCAGTTCCTTTGTCCATTTTTAAATTGGGTTTTATCTGTTGAATTGTAGGAGTTTTTATATATTTTGGTCATTAACCCCTTATCAGATAATATGACTCATAAATGTTTTTTTTCCCATTCCATGGATTACCTTTGTACTCTGTTAATTGTGTCCCTTGTTGCACAGAAGTTGTTACTGAGTTTTGAGAGTCTTGAATATCTTCTGGATACAGGTTCTTTAATAGGTATTGTTTTGCAAATATTTTTCCCAGTCTGTGGCTTGCCTTTTTCCTTCTCTTAACAGTGTCTTTTGCAGAGTATAAGTTTCAAATTTTGATAAAGTCGTTTTTGCTTTTATTGATTTTGCTTTTGGTTTTGTATCTGAGAAGTCTGCCAAACCTAAGGTCCCAAATATCTTTCCTGTTGTTTTCTTCTGGAAGGTTTTGTTTTGTGTTTGTTTTGTTTTAATTAAAATTTGTATGTATTAAGATTTCTTTTTAGGGGATTTTTTTTAATACGGATGTCCAATTTTTTGAACAACCATTTATGAAAAGGTTATCCTTTCTTCATTTAATTGCTTTCTCCCTTTGTCAAAAATCAGTGACCATATGTGTGTCGGCCTTTCCCTAGTCTCTTCTATTGATCGGTGTGTCTGTCCTTTGCCAGTTACTTCTGCCTTGATTATTGTAGCTTTATATTAAGTTGGAAATCAGATAGTGTGAATCCTCCAAACTTACTATTATTATTTTTAATTATTTTGACTAGTTCCTTTGTCTCTGTATATAAACTTTAGAATAAGTTTGTCAAATTAAAAAAAATCTGCCAGGATTTTTCATTGGGTTTGCATTGAATCTACAGATTAATTTGGGGAGAATTGACACTTTAACGGTATTGAGTATTCCAAACTGAATGTGATGTATCTCTTCATTACGGTTTTGTAGTTTTCGGCATACAGATTCTACACGTTTTGTTAGATTTCTACTCAAGTATATTTTTTATGTTTCCTCATGCCATTGTAAACGGTATTTTTTTAAATTTCAGTTTTTGATTGTCTATTAATATGTAGAAATACAATTGATTTTTGTTTTTTTTTAAATAGTGAACTTTAAGTTTTCTAGGAACTCCTTTGGTAGATTCTTTGGCCTTTTTCTATGCAGTCATCTCATCTGTGAAGAGAGGCAGTTTTATTTCTTCGTTTTTGATCTATATGCTGTTCATTTCTTTTTTTTGCCTTATTGTACTTGCTAGGACTTCCAGGATGTTGTTGAATAGGGACAGTAAGCAGGCATCCTTGCCTTATTCCAAATTTTAAATGAAAGCATTCTTTCACTATTATGTATGATGTTAGCAGTAAGGTTTTTGTAGATGCCCTTTATGAGGTTAAGGAAGTTCCCTTGTATTTCTGTTTTGCTATTTACTAGGTTGAGGAAGTTCCCTTTTATACTTAACTTTGCTAAGAGGCTTTTTTTTTTTTTTTTAAATCATGAATAGATGTTGGATTTTGCCAGTGCTTTTTTGGTAAGTATTGATTGAGGTTATCATACGAGTTTTCTTTTTAGTCTGTTGGTGTGGTCAGTTTCTTGCTTTTTGGATGTTGAAGAGCCTTTCATTCCCAAGATAAATTCTACCTAGTTGTGATGTATTATTCATTTTATATATTGCCGGATTGATTTGCTAATGTATTATGAAGATATTTGTTTCTGTGTTCATGAGGAATATTGGTTAGTACTTTTTCCTTGTGTTTTTATTGGTTTTGGAGTAAGGAAAGCTACCAGTCTCAAAACAAGCAGCTGGGAAGTATTCTTCCCTATTGTGTTCTGTGGTAGAGTTTGTGTACAACTGAAGGTATTTCTCCCTTAAATGTTTGGTAGAATTCACCAGTGTAGCCATCTGGTTCTGGAGTTTTCTTTGTGAGAAAGCTTTTAACTATAAATTTATTTTCTTTAATTTTATATAGGACTATTCAGGTTATGTATTTTTTCTTTGTTAGCTTTTGGAGATTTATTTGGTAACTTTGGTAGTTTGTATCTTTCAAAGTATTAGTTCCTTTTATCTAAGTTGTCAAATTTATAGACATAAAATTGTTCATGTCATTCTCTTATCTTAATATTTTAGGATCTGTAATGGTGGCCCATTTTCATTTATAATATTGGTAATTTGTGTCTTCTCTTATTTCTTGGTCAACCTGGCTAGAGGTTTAACAATTTTTTTCTTTTTTGCGGTACGTGGGCCTCTCAGTGTTGTGGCCTCTCCTGTTGCGGAGCACAGGCTCCGGACGCGCAGGCTCAGCGGCCATGGCTCACGGGCCTAGTCGCTCCGCGGCATGTGGGATCTTCCCGGACTGGGGCACGAACCCGTGTCCTCTGCATCGGCAGGCGGACTCTCAATCACTGTGCCACCAGGGAAGCCCGAGGTTTAACAATTTTATTGACCTTTTCAAAATACCAGCTTTTCTTTTCATTGATATTTTTTATTTTCTGCTTTGTATTTCACTGATTTCTGCTCTTATTTTAATGTTTCTTCTGCTTACATTGGGTTTAAGTTGCTCTTCTTTTTATGATTTCTTAAGGTAGAAGCTAGATCATTTGGGACCATAGGTGTAATTTGACCGTATCACATTACATTTGTTTTTTCCTAATACCTTCTTAGTTTTTAAATAAGGAAAATAAAATAAGACACTTAAATTAGCTAAAGTACGTTTCTCCTTTCTACAGTTTTACCTGGTTTTGTCAGTTGTGGGGAAATGTTAGGTTATTTACTACAGAACTTAGGCAAAGTAGGAAAAGATTCTGAATGTTGAGAAAACAGAATCTGATTTTTTGAATGTGTTAAAAGTGTCACACCAACTCATCATGGTAGTTGTAATACTCAGGCAAGTCTGGAACTCCTGTCTAGAAAGAAGGTCAGTGTAAACTCCACTCTGTAGCTGGGCTCTTCTTGTGCTTCGGTTTTCTTTTGCCCTGAGGGAGGGGGGTACTAGCCCAGAAAAATGTCATCAAAAGATACATGGAGAAAAGATGAGTATATAGTTCATAATTCTTTGGTTTTCAAACATGTTAACTATTGTGCTGGAAACACAGAGCTGTGTTGCCTCTGGGCCTCATCAGAGAGGGACTATGACAGAATGGAAGTCCTCAACAACCATCCCTCCAGGAATCGTTTTTGAAGGTTTTTAAAAATAGACCTGTCATTGTAAGCCCAGAAACTTATGCCAAAGCATAATTCAGTTGACTTCATTTTCCGAGGCTGCAGAACTATACTTTCAGGTATCTTTCCTTTGGTATTCTGAGTTGTTACAGAATAAAATTTAGACTGTCTAGAGCACTGTCAGCAAACTTTTGCTGTAAAGAACCAGATGATAAATAAATACTTCAGGCCTTGCGGGCCATAAATCTCTGTCACAACTTCTCAACTCTGTAGCTGTATTGCAGAAGCAGCTGTAGAGAGTAGGTTAACAAATGGGTGTGGCTATATTCCAGTAAAACTTTATTTACAACAATGGGCAGCTAGCTGGATTTAGCCTGCAGGCCATAGTTTGCTGACGGCTGATCTAGAGTAGTAGCTCTCAAGGTTTATTGTAAAGAGGAATCAACTGGATCATGCCCAACTACCAGAGATTCTGATTCATTTGGTCTGGGATGGGACCCGTAATATGTATGTTTAAAAATGCATGTTTGAAATGGAGGGCCATGTCCTCTGGCATCACATTTTTAAGAAACGCTGACAAAGGAATGAGAGAAAGTTATTCTCCTTGAGGTGAGCCAAATGAGCTTTTGGAATAGTAGTAAGTGACCGAGATAATTTGAGACTATATGCTTTTGGCAATAACCTGGAGTTACAGATATTGTGTCTTGCCAGATAAGGGCTTAGTGTACTTAGTTATGCCCAGTAAAACTTATTTTCACAGGAGGCCAATCTATTCAACAAAGTCTTAGGAGATCAAATAGCAGCATTGTCTAGTAGCAATATAATGCAAACCACAATGTAATTAAAATTTTCCTAGTCTTCACATTGAAAAACGTAAAATATGGGTGAATTTTATGATAGATCTCATTTAACTCAGTATATCCAAAATGTTGTCATTTTCAACATGTAATATTTAAAAATTGGTATACCATACTTTGCTTTTTTTCCCCATACTGAGTCTTAAAAAACTGATGTACATCTTGTAATTTCAACACCTTTCAGGTAAGACTAGCCACATTTTAAGTGCTCAGTAGTTGTGTGTATAGTGGCTGTAGTATTGGCAAGTGCAGGTCTGCAGCTTGAGATGGTAGTTGCATCCAGAGGGTCTTGTGTTCCACCCCTCCCACCCATTACATACCCACAACTTTCTTTAGTTTCAGATGTTCTCCCTTAGAAAATGCACATATTTTTATAATTCTTTGAGAAATGAATACTCAGGAATGAGTTGGTCATCTCTATTTTTCTATTTTCTGAAAAAAATTACATGAAAGATTAAGTGAATATTTCTGTATTAAAGAATTAAAGGGTTGAGAGAAGTTAGAGGCTTGGCCAAGATGGCAGAGTAGGAAGACCCTGAGCTCACCTCTTTTCACGGGTACACCAAAATTAACAACTGTTTACGGAGCAATTATTGATGAGCAAGACTGGAGGCATAAAGATCTACAGCTAAAGATAGTAAGAAGGAACCACAGTGAGATGGGTAGGACGGGTGGAGTCATGGTCAAGACCCATACCCCCAGGTAGGTGACCCACAAATGGGAGGATAATTACAATTGCAGAGGTTCTCCCCAAGGAGTGAGGGGTCTGAGCCCCACATCAGGCTCCCCAGCCCAGGGGTCCTGCACCGGGAAGACGTGTCCCCAGAATGTTTGGCTTTGAAGGCCAGCAGGGCTCACTTTCTGAAGACCCTGAGGACTATGAGAAATAGACACTCCACTCTTAAAGGGTGCACATAAAATTTCACATCCTCTGGGACCCAAGGCAGAAGCAGTAATTTGAAAGGAACCTGTATCAGACCCATCATCTGATCTTGGAGAGCCTCCTAGAGAGGCAGGAGACAACTGGAGTGCACCCGAGGAACGTAGACATTGGCAGCAGACATTAGGGGAGCTCATTCTACCACATGGACACTGGTGCTGGCAAGAGTCATTGTGGAACCCTCCCTCTAGCTCATCAGCACCAGGACCCACAGGGCCCTGCAGTCAGACACCCTAGGACCTGGCTTCACCCACTTGTGAGTTGGCACTAGCCCTGGGGCCAGCTTCACACACCAGTGGGCATGCACCAGTCCCAGCACCCCCTGGGCCTCAGCCCCATTCACCAGTGGTTCCACACCAGCTCTGGGACTCCTGGGCTCTGCAGCCAGAGACCCCAGGACCTGCCTTTGCCCACCAGTTGGCCAATACTAGCCCTAGAACCTGGCTTCACTCACTGGTGGGTGGGCATCAGCCCCGGGATCCCCTGGGCCCCATCCCCACCCACCGTGTGACACCAGCCCCAGGACTCCTTGGACCCCTCAGAATGGCTATCATCAAAAAGTCTACAAATAACAAGTGTTGGTGAGGATGTGGAGAAATTTGGGAACCCTAGTACACTGGTGAGAATGTAAATTAGGGCAGGCACTATGGAAAAGAGTATGGAGGTTCCTCAAAAAACTAAAAATAGAACTGCCATATGATCAAGCAGTTCCACTTCTGGGTATATATTCGAAGAAAACAAAAACACTAATTTGTAAAGATACATGCACCCCAGTGTTCATAGCAGCATTATTTACAATAACCAAGATATGAAAGCAACCTAAGTGTTGATCAACAGATGAATGGATGAAGAAGATGTGGTAAATGTCATGAAGAACCTAGGGGTAAGGCAGGAATAAAGACGCAGACCTCCTAGAGAACGGACTTGAGGTTATGGGGAGGGGGAGGGGTGAGCTGTGAGGGGGCGAGAGAGAGTCATGGACATATACACACTAACAAACGTAGTAAGGTAGATAGCTAGTGGGAAGCAGCCGCATGGCACAGGGATATTGGCTCGGTGCTTTGTGACAGCCTGGAGGGGTGGGATAGGGAGGGTGGGAGGGAGGGAGACGCAAGAGGGAAGAGATATGGGAACATATGTATATGTATAACTGATTCATTTTGTTATAAAGCAGAGACTAACACACCATTGTAAAGCAATTATACCCCAATAAAGATGTTAAAAAAAAAAAAAGAAGAAGATGTGGTACATATATATATAATGGAATATTACTCAGCCATATAGAAGAATAAAATAAGGTCATTTGCAGCAACATGGGTGGACCTAGAGGGTATTATGCTTATTAGAGAGAAAAAGGCAATGTATGTTATCATGGATATGCAGAATCTAAAAAAATAAACTAGTGAATATAACAAAAAAGAAACAGACTCACAGATATAGAGAACAAACTAGTAGTTACCAGTAGGGAGAGGGAAGGGGGGAGGTTCAGGATAGGGGTAGGGGGTTAAGAGATACAAACTACTATTTATAAAATAAATAAGCTACAGGGATATATTATATAGGACAGGGGAATATAACCAATATTTTATAGTAACTATAAAAGGAGTATAATGTATAAAAACTTGTATCACTATGTTGTATACCTGAAACTAATATTGTATTATAAATCAACTATACTAAACAATATGTTGTACACCTAAAACTAAAAAAAAAAAAAATCAAATGGTGAAAGTATGTTGAAAGCAAGGAATCTAGTTAAGAGATCATCTAAGGGCAAGCAGCTAAGTGTTTCAAATAGGGAGGGGATTCAATAGGAAGTAAACTTGGAACAAGGGTGCCAAGACAATGCAGTGAGGGAAAGAGTAGTCTTAACCGATGGTACTGGGACAACTGGTCAACAGCGTGGAAAGTAATGAATTTTGACTCCTACTTCACACCAGGAACAAAAATTAACCTAAGATGGATCATAGACCTAAATGTAAGTGCTAAAACTGTAAAACTTTTAGAAGAAAACACAGGAATAAATCTTTATGACCTTGGGTTGGGCAATGGTTTCTTAGATACAATCTTGAAAATAAAAGCAACAGAAGAGAAAACAGGTAAAATTGGACCACATCAAAATTTAAAACTTTTGTGTTTCAAAGGAAACCAAGAAACTCTCAACAAGAAAGTGAAAGGATAACCCACAGAATGAGAAAGTATTTGCAAGTTACATATCTGATAAGGGACTTGTATCCAGAATATAGAAATTTAGTAGTAAAAAAGCAAATAATTCAGTTTTTTAAATGGACTGAAGATTTGAAAAACATTTCTCCAAAGATGATACAGAACTGTTTAATAAACGTATGAAAAGATGCTCAACAGTACTGACCATCAGGGAAATATATGTCAAAAACGACAGTGAGATACCCTGTCACGCCCTCTAGAATGGCTGTAATCACAAAAGCAGGCAATAATAGGTGTTGATGAGGATGTGGATGTTGGCTGGTGGAGCCAACTGTGGTAAACTAAGTAAGGTATTTCTCAAAAGGTAAACATATGTAGAATTACTACATGGCCCAGCAGTTCCACTCGTAGGCATATACCCAAGAGAAGTGGAGACAAATACCGACATAATAACTTATTAAACATGGTTGTTCATAGCAGCATGACTCATGATAGCCTGAAAGTGTAAAGAACCCACATGCCCATTAACTGATGAATGATGAATAAGCAAAATGTGGTATATCCATATAATGGAATATTGTTCAACAGTGAAAAGAAATGAAGTACTGATACATGCCGTGACATGGATGAACCTTGAAAACGTTACCCTAACTCGAAGAAGGCAGTCACAAAGGACCATTATTGTATAATTCCATTTATATGAAATGGTCAGAACTGGTGAATAGACAGAAAGATTAGTGGTTTTTAGGATGCGGGAATTCAGGGATGATGGCTAAAGGGTAGGGAATTTCATTTCAGGGTGATGAAAATTTTATGCAGTTGATTGTGATGATGGTTGCACAACTCTGAACACACAAAAAACATAGAATTGTACATTTTGAAGAGTGAATTTACGATAGGTAATTTACATGTCAATAAAGCTATTCTAAGAAAAGGGGCCAGGGAAGGGGAATCCTACATATCTGTTTTGTAGCTCCAGGCAAGTGTATGGTGGGTAGAAGGTAAGCGTGTAAGCAAAGCTAGGCTTGTTTTATCTGGTTGAAGGCCATTGTGTACATTTATAGAGTGTATTATGAATGTTTCAAATCCTTTATTTTATTTAATTCTCTGTGAAATAGGGGTTAATAACCACATGGAATAAACTGAGTCTCAGAAAGGTCTAGTGAAATGTCCCAAAGAGGTACATCTTGAACGCAGGTCTCTGGACTCATCATATAATGCTCTTTTCACTTACATGTAAAATTTAATTTTAAATATTAGAAATACTTATGGAATATAATATCTGAAATTCAGAACTCGTAATTCTACCACATAAACTACATATATATGTAATAAAATTAATAAAAAGTGACCTTGTTAAGGAAGGAGCCAGAATTTTGGCTTTTTGTCTGTTTTTTTTTCTGTTTGTTTTTTTTAAGTTTAGAACATTGGTGGTGAGGTCAGTTTTTTGGCGAAAATGACAGTTTGGAGAAGGGCAATTGGAGGTGTCCTTTAAGAAGCTGGGAATAGGAAAGTGGAATAAGAATTAGAAATGAAAGCTATAATTTTGGAAACAGAGCCACAAGAGCGAGTAACCAACGGGCTGATGAAGGACGCAGAGGTAAAAAAGAACCAGTCTAACAGTCGTAGACATTTAAACAACATTTTGAGAACTACCAAGGTACAGTGGAAAAACTGTAGGGGTCTTGTGACTTCTGAACTAGTTTGGGCTTACCACTAACTGATTTTGAACAGGCCTTTCAGATCTCTTGGGACCTCATAGAATTAAAATGTTACCAGAGGTGATAAAATCCTAATCTCTCTGACCAAGTCCACAGAGAAGTCCTACATAAGGTCTAGTTGGCAGGTAGTGGAGTGGCACATAGGATTCCAGGCCTTCTGAGTTCATTTGTAGAAAGGAAGTTGAACAAATGATTGCCGAGGAACCATTTGAAAAAATTGGATCCATTCATTTAAAAAAATTTTGATCGCCGTGTTCACTGTGAAAACACATGACTAGAACAGTTTCCATAGAATGTTGAGGGTAGATTGGGAGAAGAAGGGGAGAGGAGTCAAACTACAAAAACTATAGGAGTAAAACTGTATAAGGTGAGAAAAGTTAGAATTAAGTTAGTTGGTTGTAGAAATTTGGCATGAAAAACAGGAGAAAAAAAGGCAGCGGGGAGAATCTTTAACTAGAGAATTGGGCATATTTGAAGGAAACAGAAAAATCTTTGGAGGAGAGGTTATTCATATTATGCAGTTATATTTCTGCAAATGAATCAACAGTCAACCTTCAGGAATTTTTTTCCTTTTGTAAAAAATCTTTTAAGGAATCAAGAAATACTATAACAGATAAGTGGGCAAACCTTTTCTGTAAAAGGTCAGATAGTAAATAGTTTCAGCTTTGTTAACCATATGTTCCCTGTTGCAAGTACTCAGTGCAAAAGCAGTTACAATGAAATGTAAAGGAATGGGCATGGCTAGTGTCCAGTGAAACTGGGCAAATAACTGAACAGATTCCAGGCCTCTTGTTTATCATAAACTCAGTTTCACTACCAGGCACAGGTAGAAATACATATTATTGTTGCTTATGGCTGCCTGTGATGTCGAAAGGACAAAATATGATGAAAGTAAAATTCTTTGAGGCATTTAATTCCATCCAAAAGCTATAATCATGTGTGTGTGTGCACATACAGGTCAATGAGATCATATTATACTGCTTTAAACTACTTCTCCCATCACCATAATAAAAACCATTATCTTAAAAAAAAAAAAAAAAAACCATTATCTTGGACATTTTCTCATGTAAACATAAAAATCAACTATATTTTGACACACCTACAATTTTCTTATGGTAAAGATATATGAGAAAAATGGATTATTTTCCATTTCTTTTGAAAATCCCTCTGAAAAGCACCATGTTAGTCTTTTGTAAATCCAGTACAGAGCATACGATTACCTCAATAATAATAATTCTACTACTGTCAATTTTGATTACTGGAAACAGTGTTAAAATTTTTTAACTATTCCTCTATTCTATCCTGTTCCTCTCCCCATTTAAAGAAATGGTTTTACTCTGTGTAGACCATATAGCTATTATATAATTTAACCTTTCTCCCTTTAATCCACATTTAATCCTGTAAGTAGGTGTATATTTAATGCTGTAAGTAGGTGTATATTTAATGCTTATCACCAGTCCTTTCCATGTGCCTCTTGTCATTTTGATTGTCAGAAAGTTATTTTCTATTAGGAAAGGATCATGAAAAACAGTGTTCCCTGTGTTTTTCTTATATGTTTATTAGCTTTTCTGTGCCCTTTTATACTTGAAGATTAGCTTTACTGGATATAAAATCCATGGCTCATTGTTTCCCTTAAGTATCTTAACGATGTTATTTTTGGCATAATGTGTTGCTACCCAAGTGTGATGATAATCTAATTTATATTTCTTTTAAAATTATAGCTCTTTTTGCCTAGATGCCAAAGAATCTTCTGCCTTAAAATCTACTCATTTTATTTGAATATATTTTGGCATTTCCTCTGAATTGATATTCTCAGGTATCTACAGTGATTTGTGTCCTTTCAGTATACAGTTTCAATTATATATATAAATATATGGAAGGATATATAAAATACATATATCAGGAAAGTTCTTTATTTAATTTTAGTTTTACTGTTTTTTTCCTCCTACTTCAATTTAGTCTTCAGGTATTCCTACTATCCGTATGTTGTATCTCTTGCCTGTCTTCATTATTTGTAATTTTCTCTCAAATCCTTTTTAAAAAATCTCCTGAAACATTTCTTTTTTGTTTTATAAAAGATTTATCTTTTTTACTTTCTGTTTCTTTCATGGTATTATGTTTATTTGTGTTCCTGTCTAAAATGGCTTTTTAAAATTTCTAATTAACTCTTGAATTCTGTCAGCCTCATTTCTGAATTCTTAAAATTCTTTTTTTTTCATTTTTTGAGTTTTTGAGTTTTATTTTTTATACATCAGGTTATTAGTTATCTGTTTATACATATTAGTGTATACATGTCAATCCCAATCTCCCAATTCATCCCACCACCACCACCACCACTTTCCCCCCTTGCTGTCCATATGTTTGTTCTCTACATCTGTGTCTCTATTTCTGCCCTGCAAACCAGTTTATCTGTACCATTTTATTAGATTCCACATATATGCGTTAATATACGATATTTGTTTTTCTCTTTCTGACTTACTTCACTCTGTATGACAGTCTCTAGATCCATCCACGTCTCTACAAATGACCCAATTTCATTCCTTTTTATGGCTGAGTAATATTCCATTGTCTATATGTACCACATCTTCTTTATCCATTCGTCTGTTAATGGGCATTTAGGTTGTTTCCATGACCTGGCTATTGTAAATAGTGCTGCAGTGAACATTGGGGTGCATGTGTCTTTTTGAATTTTGGTTTTCTCTGGGTATATGCCCAGTAGTGGGATGGCTGGGTCATACGGTAATTCTATTTTAGCTTTTTAAGGAATGTCCATACTGTTCTCCATAGTGGCTGTATCAATTTACATTCCCACCAACAGTGCAAGAGGGTTCCCTGTTCTCCACACCCTCTCCAGCATTTGTTGTTTGTAGATTTTCTTATGATGCCCGTTCTAACTGGTGTGAGGTGATACCTCATTGTAGTTTAGACTTGCATTTCTTAATAATTAGTGATGTTGAGCAGCTTTTCACATGCTTCTTGGCCATCTGTATGTCTTCTTTGGAGAAATGTCTATTTAGGTCTTCTCCCCATTTCTTGATTGGGTTGTTTGTTTTTTTAATATTGAGCTTCATTAGCTGTTTATATATTTTGGAGATTAATCCTTTGTCCATTGATTCGTTTGCAAATATTTTCTCCCATTCTGAGGGTTGTCTTTTCATCTTGTTTGTAGTTTCCTTTGCTTTGCAAAAGCTTTGAAGTTTCATTAGGTCCCATTTGTTTATTTTTGTTTTTATTTCTGTTACTCTAGGAGGTGGATCAAAAAAGATCTTGCTGTGATTTATGTCAAAGAGAGTTCTTTCTATGTTTTCCTCTAAGAGTTTTATAGTGTCCAGTCTTACATTTAGGTCTCTAATCCATTTTTAGTTTATTTTTGTATATGGTGTTAGGGAGTGTCCTAATTTCATTCTTTTACATGTAACTGTCCAGTTTTCCCAGCACCACTTATTGAAGAGGCTGTCTTTTCTCCATTGTATATCCTTGCCTCCTTTGTCATAGATTAGTTGACCATAGGTGCATGGGTTTATCTCTGGGCTTTTATCCTGTTCCACTGATCTATATTTCTGTTTTTTTGCCAGTACCATATTGTATTTTTTTTTAATTTTTATTTAATTTAATTATTTATGGCTGCGTTGGGTCTTCATTGCTGCGTGAGGACTTTCTCTAGTTGTGGCGAGTGGGGGCCACTCTTCGTTGCAGTGCATGGGCTTCTCGTTGCGGTGGCTTCTCTTGTTGTGGAGCATGGGCTCGAGGTGTGCGGGCTCAGTAGCTGTGGCTCGCGGGCTCTAGAGCGCAGGCTCTGTAGTTGTGGCGCGCATCGGCTTAGTTGCTTCTTAGCATGTGGGATCTTCCTGGACCAGGGCTCGAACCCGTGTCCCCTGCAATGGCAGGTGGATTCTTAACCACTGTGCCACCAGGGAAGCCCCCATATTGTCTTGATTACTGTAGCTTTGTAGTATAGTCTGAAGTCAGGGAGTCTGATTCCTCCAGCTCTGATTTTTTTCCTCAAGACTGCTTTGGCTCTTCGGGGTCTTTTGTGTCTACATACAAATTTTAAGATTTTTTGTTCTAGTTCTGTAAAAAATGCCACTGGTAATTTGATAGGGATTGCATTGAATCTGTGGATTGCTTTGGGTAGTATAGTCATTTTCACAATATTGATTCTTCCAGTCCAAGAACATGGTATATCTCTCCATCTGTTTGTGTCATCTTTGATTTCTTTCATCAGTGTGTTACAGTTTTCTGAGTACAGGTATTTTACCTCCTTAGGTAGGTTTATTCCTAGGTATTTTATTCTTTTTGTTGCAATGGTGAATGGGATTGTTTCCTTAATTTCTCTTTCTAATCTTTTGTTGTTAGTGTATAGAAATGCAAGAGATTTCTGTACATTAATTTTGTATCCTGCAACTTTACCAAATTCATTGATTAGCTCTAGTAGTTTTCTGGTGGCATCTTTAGGATTCTCTATGTATAGTATCATGTCATCTGCAAACAGTGACAGTTTTACTTCTTCTTTTCCAATTTGTATTGCTTTTCTTTCTTTTTCTTCTCTGATTGCCATGGGTAAGACTTCCAAAACTGTTGAATAATAGTGGCGAGAGTGGACATCCTTGTCTTGTTCCTGATCTAGAGGAAATGATTTCAGTTTTTCACCATTGAGAATGATGTTTGCTGTGAGTTTGTCGTATATGGCCTTTATTATGTTGAGGTAAGTTCCCTCTATACCCACTTTTTGGAGTGTTTTTATCATAAATGGGTGTTGAATTTTGTCAGAAGCTTTCTCTGCATCTATTGAGATGATCATATGGTTTTTATTCTTCAGTTTGTTCATACGGTGTATCACATTGATTGATTTGCATATATTGAAGAATCCTTGCATCCCTGGGATAAATCCACCTTGATCATGGTATATGATCCTGTTTGCTAGTATTTTGTTGAGAAGTTTTGCGTCTATATTCATCAGTGATATTTGTCTATAATTTTCTTTTTTTGTGGTATCTTTGTCTGGTTTTGGTATAAGGGTGATGGTGGCCTCATAGAATGAGTTTGGGAGTGTTCCTTCCTCTGCAATTTTTTGGAAGAGTTTGAGAAGAATGGGTGTTAGCTCTTCTCTAAATGTTTGATAGAATTCATCTGTGAAGACGTCTGGTCCTGGACTTTTGTTTGTTGGAAGATTTTTAATCACGGTTTCAATTTCATTACTTGTGATTGGTCTGTTCATATTTTCTATTTCGTCCTGGTTCAGTCTTGGAAGGTTATACCTTTCTAAGAATTTGTCTATTTCTTCCAGGTTGTCCATTTTATTGGCATAGAGTTGCTTGTAGTACTCTCTTGGGATGCTTTGTATTTCTGCAGAATCTGTTGTAACTTTTCCTTTTTCATTTCTAATTTTATTGATTTGAGTCCTCTCCCTCTTGATGAGTCTGGCTAAACGGTTATCAATTTTGTTTATCTTCTCAAAGAACCAGCTTTTAGTTTTATTGATCTTTGCTCTTGTTTTCTTTGTTTCTATTTCATTTATTTCTGATCTGATCTTTATGATTTCTTTCCTTCTGGTAACTTTTGGTTTTGTTTGTTTTTCTTTCTCTAGTTCCTTTAAGTGTAGGGTTAGGTTGTTTATTTGAGATGTTTCTTGTTTCTTGAGGTAGGCTTGTATAGCTATAAACTTCCCTCTTAGAACTGCTTTTGCTGCATCCCATAGGTTGTGGATTGTCGTGTTTTCATTGTCATTTGTCTCGAGGTATTTTTTGATTTTCTCTTTGATTTCTTCAGTGATCTCTTTGTTATTTAATAACATATTGTTTAGCCTCCATGTGTTTGTGTTTTTTATGTTTTTTTTCCCTTGCAATTCTTTTCTAATCTCATAGTGTTGTGGTCAGAAAAGATGCTTGATATGATTTCAGTTTTCTTAAATTTACTGAGACTTGATTTTTGATCCAAGATGTGATCTATCCTGGAGAATGTTCCGTGCGCACTTGAGAAGAAAGTGTAATCTGCTGTTTTTGGATGGAATATCCTATAAATATCAATTAAATCTATTTGGTCTACTGTGTCATTTAAAGCTTCTGTTTCCTTATTTATTTTCATTTTGGATGATCTGTCCATTGGTGTGAGGTCTTAAAGTCCCCCACTATTATTGTGTTACTGTCGATTTCCTCTTTTATAGCTGTTAGCAGTTGCCTTATGTATTGAGGTGCTCCTATGTTGGGTGCATATATATTTTTAATTGTTATATCTTCTTCTTGGATTGATCCCTTGATCATTATGTAGTGTCTCTTCTTGTTTCTTGTAACATTCTTTATTTTAAAGTCTGTTTTATCTGATATGAGTATTGCTACTCCAGCTTTCTTTTTTTTTTCACTTCAGTTATTGTATTGTTCATCTCTGTTCTTTAATTCTTCCAGGTGTTTGTTCTTTAATTCTTCTAGGTCTTTGTCAGACATTTCTTGCATCTTCTCGATCTTTGCCACCAGTCTTTTTCTGAGGTTCTGGATCATCTTCACTGTCATTATTCTGAATTCTTTTTCTGGAAGGTTGCCTATCTCCACTTCATTTAGTTGTTTTTATGGTGTTTTATCTTGTTCCTTCATCTGGTACAAAGTCCTCTGCCTTTTCATTTTGTCTATCTTTCTGTGATTGTCTAAAATTCTTATTTATATTCTTTCATGTCCTGTGTATTTTTGTAATGCCTTTTCACTTGTTTTATAATAGTAACAGTTTTGATCCTTTATTTTTCTTTTTTTGAGTACTCTTTTTGGCATGCTTTCATTTTCCGTAGGGATATTCTGCTACTCATTGTGTTCTATAGTAATTTTCTAAGGGATTTGATCATAATCCCTTTTTTGCTCAATTTTATGGGAAATTACCTTTCTTGAGCTTCTAGAAATTGGCTTAGTTTTCTTGTATGTGTGCATGCACTAAAGAAACATAACTGCTGCTTTCTGACATTTCCTAGGCTCATGCCTTTTGTACCCTTTCATCTTTTGCTGTTCTGTCCCTCTCTAGTCTGAATCCACTGGCAGGTCTGTGTTGAGAATTCCTAGGGGTTACACTGCTGTAGCCCATTCACGCCCTACTGCAGGCTCCTTGCTCTCACTGACAACTGGAGAGGCAAAATCCCTCCCAGTTTCAGCTGTTGTTCTAAAATTGCCTTGCCGTTCTTCCCAGTAAATACCTGTTAGTTATTTGGGAGGTTCTTCAGGTCTAAGGTGTGTCAGATGCCTTGTGGCTTTCTTTCCAAGTAGGTTTTGGGAACACACAAGTCTCATAGGTGTTGCTCATCCCTATCTGCTTCCTCAGGAGGGTACATTGGTTGCCTGTGGGTTTTTTTTTTTTTTTTTGCTGTATATACGGTTTTTGGTTTGCTGTATAGTTGCCCTGCTTGTTTTTATTTGGAAATTCAAGAAATTCCAAATCCACGCTACTACTCTGGCTGCTAATGAGGTTTTAGTGCTCAAATTAGTGTGAGTTTTAAAAGACAACTCTATAAAGGGAAATTGAGTTAAAATTAAATTGAATAATTAGCTAGATACTTGTTTTAGTGCCCTAACATTGATGAGCCACTTTGTGTTAGGCCCTTGCAGGGTTGTACTCAGGTGGGATATGTAGAAGAATATGTAAACCCCTCCCAAACGAACCTCTGATACCCAGGCTATTTACAGTGCTGTGTGTTAAGTAGCTGAAGTGTGTCTATGTGGCCGGAGAGCCTACAGGATGGGCCACTGGTGCCTGTGAAAAGCTAGGTTGGTTTTATGAAGGAGGTGTCGTTGAACCTGGATGTTGAAGGGTGTGATGTTAAAGGAGTCCTAGGCAGAGAAGAAATGTGAAAGCTTGGAACTTGATGATGCATGGCATGGTTAAGCAGGGGTCAGTAGTTAAGTGTGTTTAGGGTAAAGACTGGGGTGCTGGGAAGCAAGTTGGCGTTGCATTTCAGGATATTGCATGTTAAGGAACTTGGACCTCTGGGCAATGGAATGACAGAATTGGGTTTGTTTTAGAATAATAATCCTTTGAACACGATGGAGGGTAAATTGTAGTTCAGTGGAGGTAAGAAATCTGTTGAAAAGGCCAAAAATAGGACCGTGTGGAGATCTAAGCCTAAAAAGGTTTTGGAGAGAAACCTTCCCTAAGAGGGAAGGGAAAGTGTGAGATAGTCGAACCTTTTATAGTTTTTGATGATCACCCTGGTCTTAAATTCACAAAGCTTTTAAGGCTAGGGTTCTCAGCCCTGGCTGCCCATTAGAATCACTTAGGAGATTTTTTTTTTTTAAACGCCTGCCATCTGCCCTCCTCCAGTTTTATTTAATGGTTGTGGGGTGGGGGGTTTGGAAATCATCAAGCAGTTTTGAGACTGATCCCAAATGATTTTCATCTGTAGACAGGGTTGGGAATCACAGACTTCCTGGGTAGTCATTAAATGAACTGCAGCCAGTGCTGATCCAGCAGGATGACATGCCCCACAGAGTGCTGGCACTGCATGGAAGCAGTATGTTCTGCCTGGGTTTGATGCCTGGCTCATGCAGCCAAGACTGTACTTACTTGTTCACAAGCAAATCTTAGGAAGTATCTACTCACCTCCGCCTTCCTTATTGAAAGGTCCTTATGTTTTTGGCATTTCTTTAATATTTTTTTTTTTTTTTTGCGGTACGCGGGCCTCTCACTGTTGTGGCCTCTCCCGCCGTGGAGCCCAGGCTCCGGACGCGCAGGCTCAGCGGCCATGGCTCACGGGCCCAGCCGCTCCACGGCACGTGGGATCCTCCCGGACCGGGGCACGAACCCGTGTCCCCTGCATCGGCAGGCAGACTCCCAACCACTGCGCCACCAGGGAAGCCCTCTTTAATATTTTTGTATTATGTTTTTAATTTTTAAATAAAAGAATTATCAAGCAAGATATAAATGCACAGTTTAAAAGTATACAGAATAAAAGATTAGTGCTAGCCTCCTCCAAGGATGGAAAAAGAGCCAGAGAATAACACACCCCTCCCCAAACTGCCTTGGAGGTAACCCTTGGGTGTTTTAGGTTTTTTCCAGTATTTGCAGTTACAATCTGCAGTAAATAACTATGTACATATGTATTTTCTTATTTTTGGAGCTGTATATGTAATCTTCAGTGTACATTGCTAGAAACTGGTTCACTCTGTTGAAAGGTAAAGTGCTTTTGAGGACTTCCCTGGTGGCCCATTGGTTAAGTAGCCACCTTCCAACGCACGGGACATGGGTTGGGTTTGATCCCTAGTCGGGGAACTAAGATCCCACAGGCTGTGCCGCAACTGCTTGAGCCCCTGTGCCACAACTAGAGAGCCCGTGTGCCACAACAACAGAGCCCACGCTCTGGAGCCCGCGTGCCACAACTAAGACGCAGCCAAAAATACAAATAAGTAAATGCATACATACATACATACATAAATGCTTTTGTAATTTTGTTAGGATTGCCAAATTCCTCTCCTAAAGAATTGTAGCAGTTTGCATGCCCATTAGCAGTGGTGCCTATTTTTCTACAGCCGCCTCAACAAAATGTGTTGTTGTGTGGTTTTAATTTGCGTTTCTTATGAGTTTTAACATTTCATATCTTTTGTAAATTGCTTCGTTGGGTTTTTTGTTTGTTTTGGGTTTTTTTTTGTTTTGTTCTTTTTTCAGTGGTTTTTAATATCAATGTATGGGCTGAGGACCCCAAAAGACCTCTGAAGTCTTTTTATGCTTAGGACGAACTATTTTCATAACAGCACAGAAATGTTATTTGTCTTTTTCACTGTGTTGATAGTTGTAGTGAAGGTACAAAAGCAGTGGTATGAGGTAAAACTGGCCTCATAGCCCCAAACCATCCTAATAATAGTTCCTGGACTTACTCAGAGTTTATAAGAACAATCCCAGTTTTGCTGCAGAATAACTCAAAGCAGTAAAAATTACTAATTTTACCACATGTCAGCTTTTGAATAGACATTTAACAAATAATCTGTATATTGAAATGGGAAATATGCATAAGGTATTTCTGCTTTATACTGAAGTACTTGCATGATTGTTTGAATTGGAAGCTCAACCAGCTGTGTATTTGTGTGTGTAACACCACTTTCACTTGAAGGAATGGTTATCCAGACTGGAATATTTGACAAACATTTTTCTCAAGTGATGAGTACCTGTTGCTTCAAGGAAAACAACTCTGATAATAGTTGTTGCCAATGAAGAAAATTGAATTTTAAAACAGAAATTAAAATTTGGAAAACATTTATCTGCCACCATGAGATGAGCTCAGTACTTTTCACTACTTAAAGTATGATTTTTAAAAAATATTGTATAGAATAAAAAAAAAAAAAGAAAAAAAAATATTGTATAGTGAAATGTGTCATCATTTGAAAGATTTACCTAAATATTTTCCAAATGACCAAGAAATGTATTATAAAATCACATTGGATAAAATAATCCATTCAAAGTGCAAAATAGGCCAGTGGATGGGTATTCATGTAACAGAGTAAGTACAAAAAGTCCACTGATACGGTTTTAGGTTGCACATTGTAGCCACCCATTAAGAAACTATCACCTACCGATATAAAATCAAACAGGAGTATCCATAATCATCTAAAAGGTTTACTAAAATCACTCTTCTCCTTTTCAACTATGTGTGTGGGTAAGGTTCTTCATGTACTTTAACATAAAATGAAATATTAAAACAGATTGAAAGTATTTTCTTGAATTTTTCTTTCCCTTGGTCGTGAATGTTGGATTTTGTCAAAGGCCTTTCCAGGGTCTATGGATATAGTCTCTGAATTTTTTTCTCTACGTTTATTAATAGGGTCTCCGATATAGTGGCTTTCCTAATACAACAGTCTTGGAAATAAATCACCTTGTCATGGAATATTTGTATGGTGTTGGCCTTTATAAATGATGTTAGGCTTTAGTATTTGGAGGGGGGCTCTGTCTTTTTAAAATTAATTAATTTGTTTTTTTAAATTTTTGGCTGTGATGGGTCTTTGTTGCTGCTTGTGGGCTTTCTCTAGTTGCAGTAAGCAGGGGCTACTCTTGTTGCGGTGCTTGGGCTTCTCATTGCGGTGGCTTCTCTTGTTGCGGAGCATGGGCTCTAGGCGTGCGGTCTTCAGTAGTTATGGTGTGTGGGCTCTAGAGCACAGGCTCAGTAGTTGTGGTGCACGGGCTTAGTTGCTCCGTGGCATGTGAGATCTTCCCAGACCAGGGCTCGAACCCGTGTCCCCTGCATTGGCAGGTGGGTTCTTAACCACTGTGCCACCAGGGAAGCCCTGTCTTTATCATGGATAGTCATGATCAGATTTAGATATCAATATTATAATTGCTTCTTGAAAAGAGTTAGAAGCTTTCCTTCATTTTAGGATGCTCTGGAACAATTTATGGAGCATTGAGGCTATCTGGATATTGATGTTTTGGTAGAATTCCCTGTGAAATCATCTGTGCCTGGTGTTTTTTGTGGGATAATTCCCTCATAACTATCTCTGTTTCCTCTTCAGCGATGGGGTTGCTTAAGTCTTTATTTCTAATAGAGTCAATTTCAATAATCTGTATTTCCCTATAAAATTATCTGTTTTATCTAAGTTTTCAAATTTATTTGAACTTGTTCTGTAGTCTCTTAAGTTTTCTAATTGTGTGCTAATAGTTTTCTTTCTAATCATTTCTTTATTTTTGAAATTTTAGGCCTACTTCTAGCTATTTTGAGATTTGCATATTCTCTGGTTTTGAGCTATATTAAGGCTATGGTTTTGTGTAGTGATCTGTTTTGTATTATTTTGGAGACACAGATTCAGGCAGTTGCCATTATCTTCTGCCACCCAGATGTTTTCCTGTTTATTTGTTTTTTCACATTAACCTTTTCTGGGGGGTATTAGCTTTATTGCAGTATAATTCACATACCATACAATTCACCATTTAAATGTACAATTTAGTGATTTTTAGTATATTCACAGATCTGTAAGACCATCACCAGAGTCACTTTTTAAGCATTCCGTCACCCTAAAAAAAATAATGTTAGTCATAAACCATCCCTCCCCAATGTCTCCATCCCTTTCCACACCCTGGCCGTCGACAATCACCAGTCTATTTTCTGTTTCATACAGATTGGTCTTTTCTGAACGTTTCATCTAAGAGGAATGGTATGATATGTGTGGTCTTTTATGGTTGGCTTCTTTTAGATAGCATCATGTTTTCTGTGTTCCCCATTTTGTAGCATGTATCAGTACTTCACTCCTTTCTATTGCAGATAATTCATTTAATGGATATACCATATTTTATTTATCCATTCATCAGTGGATAGACATTTGGGTTGTTTGCAGTTTTTGGCTATTAATAAATGCTGCTGTGTGTGGGTATAAATCTCTGCACACGTTTTCATTTCTTTTTGGTATATACCTAGGCGTGGAATTGCTGGTGTTTATTCTTTTTTAATAAGAGTTTTTCTCTTTTCTTCTTCTTTGGCTATTTCAGTAGACTTTGGGGTAGAAGGGGAGGTCATGATGTATCCCCTGTCCATGGTGAGTGTGGTCTTTGTGGATGGGACAGTAGTGGAAGGAAGTTGTTACCTTTGTCCTCAGGTGGTTTGGATTGTAGAGCATAGTGTAGTACAACGTTATATGAAAACATAGCCTCTGATTTTTTGATTCTGGAGCCCTAGGAGAATATTGGCTGTTTCTTTCAGACTACTCTGAATACTTCATTTCCTTTCTAGGGAATGGTGTGGATTTCTTTGAGATTAGGTAATTTTTATTTTTATTTATTTTTATTTAATTATTTTTTTAGAGTGAAAACTTCTATATTTAGAATTAGCCAGCTGGACTCAGTTTAGGTGATCCCAATTTTGTTGGCAACATCCAAAGCATCATAGTCAGGAGCCAGTCGAACATATGCCTTCTTCTCTCCATCAGGCCTGATCAGGGTGTTGACCTTAGCCACGTCAGTGTCATAGAGCTTCTTCACGGCCTGTTTAATTTGATGCTTGTTGGCCTTGACATCCACAGTGAACACCAGTGTGGTGTTGTCTTCTATTTTCTTCATGGCTGACTCGGTGGTGAGGGGGAACTTGATGATGGCATAGTGGTCAAGCTTGTTTCTCCTAGGGGCGTTCTTCCGAGGATATGTGGGCTGCCTCCTGAGCCGCAGTGTTTTGGGCCGTCGGAAGGTGGGTGACGTCCAGATCTTCTTTTTTGTGGCTGTGTACACCTTTCAGCACTGCTTTCTTGGCCTTCAAAGCCTTTGCTTTGGCTTCGGCTTTGGGAGGGGCAGGGGCTTCCTTCTTCACCTTTGGCGCCATCTTCGTGAAAAAAGCGAGATTAGGTAATTTTTAAATAACTTGGTAGTATTTTGATTGTTTCTGTGCTGGGCTGTCCTTAGTCACCATGGTAAAGATTCTCAGCTCATTTAGAAGTATATAATTAATTACGATTTTGTTTAATTAACAATATAAGTAATTAAAAAATGCTTGATATGATTAATGTATACTTTCTATTGTATGCAGTGTGTATAAGACATTATAGTGTATTACTTCAGTAGAGATTTTTAGGGTAAGTGAAGGAAGTTGATTTTCACAGCTGTTGATATTCTATTATATAAAATGGCACCCGGTTTATATGCTCATTAAATCTGTCATTCTGCAAATCAGTTGCCAGTGTTTGTGATGATCACGGCTGGGGGGCTGGGGGGCACTGCCAATTCCCTCAGGAACCCTTCTGATAAGCAAAAATGAATTCAGGATTTCAGTGTTCAGAATTTTTAAATGTGTTTTAGTTCTTAAAGAACATTCATGTAATTGACAGTTTTCGATATTCTGTTATGCCCAGCATTAAATTTATTAAAGCCTGCATTCCCATACCAGGATAGGTCATTCTGATGTGTTTCCATACAAGTGAGTGAGCATTTTGTAATAGGATTGTAATTTTTATATTTGAACTTTTTTAGATTGTAGAGTATGACATCATAACATTTTACTATAATTGTTACTTTAGGCTCCTGGATTTGGATTTGGAATTGCAATATCTGGTGGAAGAGATAATCCTCATTTCCAGAGTGGGGAAACCTCGATTGTGATTTCAGATGTGCTTAAAGGAGGACCCGCAGAAGGGCAGCTGCAGTAAGCATGTTTCCTACCCTCAGCCATTGGCATGCCATGCTAGTGATTTTTCTAAATTAATATACGTCTATGCTTATCTCTGTCATATATGGAAAGCTAGTATCACTAAACTTAAATAGAAGGTCACTGTAAAAAATAAAGATAGTGAAAAGAAAACTTGTTACTAAGTTTGGGGTAGAATCTAGCCTTCAGGAGCCTCTCACCCTGAGTCTTAGTGTTTTTGTTCAACAAGAAGATTAGCAAGATAAAAGAGAGGCAAAAGGTACATTAGCAAAAAAATGAGAGTATGAGTAGAGGACTGAAAGAAAATTGGAAGGAGAAAGACTTTATCTTTAAAGAAGGAATAACTTTTTCCAGCCTTATGACTTAGTATCATTGAATGCCTGTAACTGTACCACCAGAAGTCATTATGTGTATTGTGGTACCTGTTCAGTCCTTTTGGGAAACATTGTGTTAATAGTTAAAAAATTAATGACCTGTGGTTAGTTACAAGTGCTAAACATTTTTTGTGGGGGATTTGAAAATTAAATAGCTGGACATTATTTTATCATTGATCTGAAGACAGGTTAATTAGCCCATAATTAGAATATCTTTTTTAAAGATCCTATCTTAAAAATATCTTTATAAACTTATTTGTATGGTTTCGTCTAACTTGTTATTATTTTGGTCACTTTTTTTCCTTAGGGAAAATGACCGAGTCGCGATGGTTAATGGCGTTTCAATGGATAATGTTGAACATGCTTTTGCTGTTCAGCAACTAAGGAAAAGTGGAAAAAATGCAAAAATTGTAAGTGTTTTTTACCTTTAATTTTATAAAGATACCAACTTTACTGTTGGTATGTTTTTGGTGTTTGAATTCATTCTTCCCATTTAAGAAAATAAAATCTGGAACAGTAGTTCTAAAGTTAGTTGTTTACAAGTAAGAATGTTTCTTTCTTCTAATACCGGTGGTATGTTTTGTCACTGGTGTGTATTTTCTCAAAGCTCAGATACCAGGATTTTTTTTTGATTGAAAAAGAAAGGAAGGAGCTCCTGGTTGAATGGTTACCTCTTTATGGCTTAATGCTTCCTCTTTAAAAAAATACTTACATTAGACTGAATCTTGGCGTATAATCAGTTTAAAGTATTTTCTGTTATAGGTTTTGTTCAGTGGACAAATTTTATGTTGTCCCTTGAACACGTATATTGTTGCTACTTTGTTACTGTGATATAGTTTGAGGAAAGAGAGAGTGGTAAGGGTTTATTTTTTTGGTTGTTCTGTGTGTTTTGTTTTTTTTCTGTTTTTTGTTTTATAGAGTTGTTCAGGGTTCATATGTTTTTTAGTGTATTGCTAGACTCTTCTGTTTCATTTAAAACTAGGCACATGTAGCAGAGAATGGATTTAACATTAAAATCCTACGTAAAATTTTATCTACATAGGGACTTCCCTGGCGGTCCAGCGATTAGTACTCTGTGCTTCCACTGCAGGAATCACAGGTTTGATCCCTGGTTGGGGAACTAGGATCCCACATGCCATGAGGCCAAAAAAAAAAAAATATATATATATATGTATATCTATCAATGCATAGAGGAGCACGTTAACCACTTTGCTGCCCCTGTTTCTGCCTTATCTAGACTCTGAAAGGCCTAATTAAGGTACTGCTTGAGGCGTTAGCTCAGGTGTATAGAGTAGGAGGAAGAGGCTGGCGGCTACATGGTTTGTCCTGCGTTGTCCACTGAGAACCTTTCTACTTTGCAGCAGACAGTCAGAGCCACAGTGGACCCAACAGAAAGGAGAGGGCTGGAGTGAGGAGGCCCGCATGGTGTTTTGACCTCTGGGAGCTATGGTGAGAGCCAGAAGGGCTATTTCCTGAGACTGTATACCCACAGTTGGAGGCCCTCTCACCTTGTGTAGGCTGCTGTGCCGTATGGCTCATCTCCGCACCAGTGTCCTTGCTGGTTAAGTGAGTTTTCTCATGTGGCAGTAGACCCAGAGTTTAGTTACTGCATTCCAGATGACAGGCATCTTCTACTGTGCATGTGTTTTCACAGCTTTTTGTTGTAACTGTATTTTTACATTTGGAACTCTAGTGTTGTTTTAAATTGCAGTTCGTGTACAGACTGGCTAGTTGATGGTACAATTTTTAAACAGTTTTTATAACATGAGATTGTAGCATTTACAGAAGCAAATTGCTAATTTTTATATTTGTTGGTTTTTATAAATTGAATAAGTGTTCTTCAGATGAGTCACTGCATATTCCAAGGTGAGCACCATAGGTAAATTGGATTTTTCTCCCTGTGTCTGAGGTTGTGAGCTTCACCCATAGCTCCAGCTTCATTCTTTGGAATATTGAACTCTTGTGTTTTTCCATGCAAAATGTTTAGTACACATGCCCCACATCAATAATACAACCAAGAAAGTTGTACTCCTACACTTCAGACTTTTCTAACCATAGAAATGATTTTGTAAGAAACAGTCCAAAACCTGTTATGTATTTGAAATAGCACATGTAAGAAGGATGAGTTTTCCTCTCACTGTGCTTCGCTACATCATTTGGAAAGGTGGAACTCAGGAAGGTTGGGCAAGTAGTTTGCTCTTCAGGGAGAAGCTGTAGGAGGGTTGGGTGGAAGCATGTTCAGTCAGCAGAGGGTAGCTGTTCATTCCTGCGTCTGAAGAGAGTGGGTTACGTCATCAACATACGCTAAGGTTTCATCATTGAGAATAAAACCGTAGTGTTTTAAAATGTGGCCTTTCATTGTAGGATGTCTTCCTTAACTCATCTCCTGCCATAACCAGAACCTCAGGTCACTATATATGTTTTTTTTCCCCCCAGTTCTGAGTAGCTAGCTCCTTCCCTCCCCGGCCCTGGGCTCTTATATTTTGATGGTTCTTAGTTTATATCTTCCCATAAACTAAGATCCCTTGGGCATTAGGCTCAATAAATTTCTTTTCCGTTGAATTAAAATGTTAGAACTCCTTTGATAATATAACTACCATAAATGTGCTTAATTTTGTTTAACAGTAGGTGAAGAGAAGATAGTAAAAGATTGTTTATAACATAGTGAACATTGTAGTTTTTACTAAAATTCTGAACATACTAAAAAAGCATTATGAAGCGAATGGGCGAAAACACCTTCCTAGAGATAAACTCTGAACACTTTAGTATTTACCCACATGGCTGCATAGCATTTCAGTGTGTGTGCACACTTCCTCAGTGCATTCACTGATGGGCATTTCAATGTCCAGTTTCCACAAGTATTTTTTTAAAAATTAAGATTATTTTAAAATAATCTTATTAAAATTATTTTTAATAAGATTATTTTTTAAATAATCTTTATTATTTTAAAAATAATAAAGATCATCGTATTTCTATCTACTTGTTCAGTTACTTTTTAAGAATAACTTCTTAGGAGTAGCTTTTTAGAGTCAGATGGCATGAACGACTTTTGATACATGGATTGCCAATTTGCCCATTAGAAAACCAATAAGCTACTGAGAGAGTACAATTTTATCAACGCTTACATCTCTGCCAAACTGATGGACTAAACATAGTATTTCAAATTACAAGTGGGTTTGATCTTCACCTGGTATGTATACTTCCCGTTATGTTTCTTTGCCTGTTCCTATTCTTATGTTGATGACTGTCACACTAGTGTTGTGTGTATTAAGATGATTAGCCTTTTGTGGTATACACTGCATATATTGTTTTTCCATTTTCTTTGTGAGTGTGTGTACGTTGTTTACAGTGTTTTTTTGGTTTGCTTTTATATCATTTTATTTCATCATCATGGGAATGTTTTCATTTTTATCCTGTCATATCTGTCAGACTTTCACTTGATTGGCTCTGCCTTTGGTGTCATGCTTACAAAAGTCTTTACCTTACCAGAGTTATAAAAACATATATCTTATATTTTATTCTAGTACTTACATAATTTCATTGTTTTGTTTTATATTTGAATGTTTAATTCAGCTGACCTGTTTTGAAGTAGGCATTTTTTCCCAAAATTTTTGTTTCACAATTTTCAGTGTTAAAATCAAGTATGATTACCAAGCCTGAGTGGGTTTATAGTACTTAACTCATAATATAAATGGGGAATCATAGCAGGATTGGATATTTTTCAATGAGTTAAACACTTACTACGTGCAAATACTTCATTACAGGTACAGTTAAAATGACCTGGCCAGGACCTTCTCCTCAGGGAACTTGAATTTCAGTAGGCTTGATGGGTACACACAGTCACAGCCATCATGCAAATCATCTGAGATGGAGGGTGCGTCAGGTGCAGATTTCAGACAGGTGGTGCTCACTCTCTTAGGGGAGTGACGGGGAAAGCTTTGAGGACTCAACTGGTTATTTTGTTTATACCTTACTAGGGAGCGATTGAAGATCGAAGTGCTAACACAAAGAATTGCTTCTAATACAACATGTTGGAGATGGAAATAGAGGTGAGAGTAAGACTCAGGGAGGCAGTGAGGGGTGCTTTACAGTAAATGTTGCCCGAGAAGGGCCTCAGCCATGAGGCACCAAGAGTAGCAAGGCAGGCAGCCTTTTCTTCATTCATAACAGGGCCTTGGCTGCCTGTCCTTTCCACATGCTGGCCTCTTGCTGCTTGTTGACCTTTAGCTTCGATGTGTCCTCAGGGAGGCCTTCTCTGATCACTCTTGGTGGTAAGAAGCTGCGGTATTAAGTGTGGAGCAGCCCTTTGAAGAAAGTGAGTCACAAAAGGAAGAGAAAAGATGATAGCTTGGAAATGAGTAGCGAGATGGGAATCGAAGATGAGTTTGCAGATTAGTAGGCAGAGGACAGACTGGAGGTAAATAGGGAGAGATTATAGTTGTTGGTACCTGGCTTGCGGGGGGGTGGTAATTGATGAGGAAAGGTCTTGGAGGTGGGGAGGGATGAGAATAAGCCCCTCTGAAAGGGTGTTGTTCATGCAGGAAGAGGATCGAATTGTCTGAGACCAGGAAGGAAGACCAAATAAATGAGACACTGAAAGCATGTGGGAGTGGGGAGGTGAAGTGGCACTGATCTCTATAAATCAGGCCTAGTGACTGGCATCTCAGAGAACGGTTTCGGGATACCTGTGTTAGCACATTCCATGGAATTTGAGGCAACAAGAGGTAGATGAAAGGATTGCTGAATAAATGAAAGAATTCTTTCAAGTAAAATGAATTTATAGAGGAGAACCTAACCAGCCGGTGTGGGGATGCAGCCATCTGAAGGGGAAGATAATACAGGACAGGGTTTGACCTGGCACAGGACCAACGGGTCAAGAGAACGTAACTTCCCCCCAGCTTTACTGAGATACAGTTGACATACGGCACTGTGTAAGTTTAAGGTGTGCAGCATGATGATTTGACTTCATGAAATTATGACATCCATCATCTCATATAGATACAAAGTTAAAGAAATAGAAAAAAACATTTTTTCCTTGTGATGAGAACACTTAGGATTTACTCTCTTAGCAACTTTAATTATATTTACCATGTTGTACATTATGTCCTTAGTACTTATTTATCTTATGAAGGGAAGTCTGCACTTTAAAAAAAAAATAATAATAATTTTATTTTTGACTGCATTGGGTCTTTGTTGCTGTGCGTGGTCTTTCTCTGGTTGCGGGGGCTACTCTTCATTGTGGTGCGCAGGCTTCTCATTGCGGTGGCATCACTCGTTGCGGAGCACAGGCTCTAGGCACGCCGGCTTCAGTAGTTGTGGCTTGCGGGCTCTAGAGCGCAGGCTCAGTAGTTGTGGCACACGGGCTTAGTTGTTGCGGCATGTGGGATCTTCCCGGACTAGGGATCGAACCTGTGTCCCCTGCCTTGGCAGGCGGATTCTCAACCACTGTGCCACCAGGGAAGCCTCAATTTGCACTTTTGATTGCCCTCATCCAATCCCCCCAGCCCCCGTCACCTCTGTAGCTACAAATCTGACCTCTTTTTCTATAAATTTGTTTGTTTTTGAAGTATAATTGACCTACAACACTGTTAGTTCCTGTTATACAACATGGTGATTCTATATTTCTCTACATTTCAAAATGGTCACCAGGATAAATCTAGTTACGATATGTCACCATACAAAGATACTAGGTAGTTACTGTGTTTCCTACACCGTACATTTCATACCCATGACTCATTTATTTTGCAACTGGAAGTTTGTTTGATCTGTCTCACCTGTTCCTTTCCCTCTGGCAGCCGCCTGTTCTCTGTATCTGTAACTCCATTTCTGTTTTGTTATGTTCGTTCATTTGTTGTTTAGATTTCACATATAAGTGAAATCATACAGTAGTTGTCTTTCTCTGTCTGACTTATTTCACTTAGTGTAATACCCTCCAGGTCCATCTGTGTTGTTGCAGATGGCAAGATGTTACTCTTTCTCATGGCTGAGTAGTATTCGTGTGTGTGTGTGTGTGTGTGTATCAAATCTTCTTTATCCGTTCATCTGTTGATGGGCACTTGCTTTGCTTCCATATCTTGGATATCATAAATAATGCTGCAATGAACAGAGACATGCAAATGTCTTTTCCTTTTCCTTTCTTCCCTCCCCTCCTTTTTTTTTTTTTTTTTTTGGCCTCATGGCATGCAGGATCTTAGTTCCCCGACCAGGGATTGCACCCATGCCCCTTGCAGTGGAAGTGCAGAGTCCTAACCACTGGACCACCAGGGCATTCCCATAAATGTCTTTTCTAATTAGTGTTTTTATTTTCTCTGGGTGAATAGGAGTAGAATTTGCTGGATCATATGGTAGTTCTATTTTTAATTTTTTGAGGAGTTTCCATACTGTTTTGCGTAGTGGCTGGACTAATTTACATTCCCACCAACAGAGCATGAGTGTTCCCTTTTCTCCACATCCTTGTCAGTGCTTGTTATTTGTTTTCTTTTTCATAATTGCCATTCTGACAGGTGGGAGGTGATATCTCATTGTGGTTTTGATTTGCATTTCACTGATGATTAGTGATATTGAGCATCTTGTCATGTGCCTGTTGGCCATCTGTATGTCTTCTTTGGAAAAATGTCTATTCAGATCCTCTGCCCAGTTTTTAATTGAGTTGTTTGTTTATTTTTTGACGTTGAGTTGTGTAAGTTCTTTGTATATTTTGGATATTAATCCCTTGTGGGTCATATTGTTTGCAAATATCTTCTCCCATTGCGTCTGCGGCCTTTTTGTTTTGTTGATAGTTAACTTCACTGTGTAAAAGCTTTTTTAGTTGAATGTAGTCCTGTTTGTGCTTTTGTTTCCCTTGCCTGAGGAGGCATATCCAAAAAATATTTTTAAGACTGATGTCAAATAGTGTACTGCCTATGTTTTCTTCTAGGAGTTTTATGGTTTCAGGGCTTATATTTAAATCTTGTATCCATTTTGAATTTATTTTTGTGCATGATATGAGAGAGTAGTCCAGTATGATTCTTCTGTATGTAATTGTCCTGTTTTCCCAGCACAATTTATTGAAGAGGCTGTTTTTTCCCCATTGTACATTCTTGCCTCCTTTGTCATAGATTAATTGCCCATGTAAGTGTGGATTCATCTTCTGGGCCTTCTGTTCCGTTCCATTGATTTATGTGTCTGGTTTTGTGCTAGTACCATGCTGTTTTGATGACTGTAACCATATAGTATAGTTTGAAATCTGGGTGCATGATGCCTCCAGCTTTGTTCTTCATTCTCAAGATTGTTTTTGTTTGTTCGTTTTTTGCTATTTGGGGTCTTTTGTGTTTCCATATAAATTTTAGAATTACTTGTTCTAGTTCTGTGAAAAATGCCATTGGCATTTTGATAGGGATTGCATTGGATATTTAGACGGCTTTGGATAGTATGGTCATTTTAGCAATATTAAGTTTTCCAGTCCATGAACTTGGTATATCTTTACATCTGTTCCCGTTGTCTTCAGTTTCTTGCATTGGTGTCGTTATATTTCCGAGTATAGGTGTTTTACCTCCTTAGTTAGATTTATTCCCAGGGATTTTAATTAATTAATTAATTTATTTATTTTTTGCGATATGTGGGCCTCTCACTGTTGTGGCCTCTCCTGTTGCGGAGCACAGGCTCCGGACGTGCAGGCTCAGCAGCCATGGCTCATGGGCCCATCCGCTCCGCGGCATGTGGGATCTTCCCGGACCGGAGCGCGAACCTGTGTGCCCTGCATCAGCAGGCGGGCTCTCAATCACTGCGCCACCAGGGAAGCCCCCAGGGATTTTATTTTTTGATGCGATTTGTAAATGGGATTGTTTTCTTAATTTCTCTTTCTGATAGTTCGTTGTTAGTGTATAGAAATACAACAGATTTCTTTGTATTAATTTTGTATCCTGCAACTTTGCCGAATTTATTGATGAGCTCTTAGCAGTTTATTCATGATGCCTTTAGGATTTTCTATAGAGTATCATGTCATCCTCAAACAGTAACAGTTGTACTTCTTCCTTTCCAATTTGGATTCCTTTTCTTTTTCTTGTCTGATTGCTGGGGCTAGGACTTCCAACACTAAGTTCAATAAAAGAGCGACAGTGGGCATCCTTGTCTTGTTCCTGATCTTAGAGAAAATGCTCTCAGCTTTATACCATTGAGCCCACCATGTTAGCTGTGGGCTTATATATGACCTTTTTTATGTTGAGGTATGTTCCCTCTATATGCACTTTGTTGAGTTTTTTTAATCATACGTAGATGTTGAATTTTATTAAAAGCTTTTTCAACATTTATTGAGACGATCATAAAATTTTTCTTCCTCAGTTTGTTAATGTGGTATATATCACATCGATTTGTGGATATTGAACCATCCTTACATCCATGGGGTAAATCCCACTTGATCATGGTGTATGATCCTTTAAATGTATTGTTGAATTCAGTTTGCTAATATTTTGTTGAGTAATTTTGCATCTATGTTTATCATTGATATTGGCCTGTAATTTTCTTTTCTCTTCTCTTTGTCTGGTTTTGCTCTCAGGGTGATGCTGGCCTCATAGAATGAGTTCAGAAGCACTCCTTCCTCTGCAATGTTTTGGAAGAGTTTCAGAAGGATACATGTTAACTCTTCTGTAAATGTTTGGTAGAATTCACTTGTGAAGCCATATGGTCTTGGACTTCTGTTTGTTGGGAGTTTTTAAATTATTGATTCAGTTTCATTACTGATAATTGGTCTGTTCATATTTTCTATTTCTTCCTGGTTCAGTCTTGGGAGGTTGTACATTTCTAGGAATTTGTCCATTTCTTCTAGGTTGTCCATTTTATTTGCGTATAATTGTTCACAGTAATCTCTTGTGATCTTTTGTATTTCGGTGCTGTCAGTTGTAACTTCTGCTTTTTCATTTCTGATATTATTGATTTGGGCCCACTCTCTCTAGTGCTGGCCCACTGGTGGGTAGAGCTGGGTGGCTGGTTGTGCGGCCAGGGGTCCTAGTGTAGGCTTGCTGGTGAGCAGGCTGGTTTCAGACATCACTGGCTGCAGGGTTCGGGGTGTTCCAAAGCTTTGTAAGCCTACTGGTGAGTGGGGCTGGATCCCAGAGTGGCTGGCTGATGGGTCCAAGGTGTTTCAGAGCTAGTATCGGCCTACTGGTGGACAGGGTCAGGGTCCTATGTGTCCCAGGGCTAGTGCCCAGCGTAGGCAGGCTGGTCATGGAGTCTCTGGCTGCAGGGCCCTGGGGGTCCAGGGGCTGGTGCCAGCCTACTGGGGTGGGCTGGGTCCTGACTCAGCAGGTACAGGGCTGTGGTATCCCGGGGCTAGAGAAAATCATTTAAATATCGAAGCATGACAACTCATCAAACTTGGGAGGAAGACAGTTGAAACCAGGAGGGAATTGATGGACTAGGAGAATAGGAGGGCATGGAGGAGTCAGACATAAGATGGACATGGAGAAGTTTCAGTAGATCAGGGTGTCAGAAGTAGAAGACAAGGAGTGTTACTCAAGAAGATCTTGCAGATCTCTGATGAGATCAAATGCATACTGGTGTGAGAAGACAGAGTGCAGTCCAGGGATTAAGAGGCCACTCAGTCAGAAGGCAACGCAAATAGATCTTGATCTTACAGAAAGTAAAGGAAATAAGTGGACAGGGAAAATTGAACCAGTATCAGAGTCAATTGAGTAAAGAAAGCCAGAAGAAGGAATTTATGCATAGACCATAAATTACAAATTTTGGAGAGAGAGAAACAAAGTTTGTATTGGTGGAGTATCATGGAGTTATTAGCTCCAACACAACACTAAGTTCAGTGTTAGTGTGGAAGTACAATAAATTTCTCTCTTAGAGTTCCAGTAGGACAGTTGTGGGCCTTGATACTCATGGATTCTGAAATTTTTAAGGAATCAAGTTGGGCCTGCAAGTTTGCTCTGGTGTGGTAACAACTACAGTATATTTGATTGTATTAGAGTACAGTGCTCCCTCCTTTATTCAAACCACCAGTAATTATTAGTTTTCCTGTAAGCTTGTAATTATTACACATAGAAGATCTTCTGAATTAATTAAGAACTTTATTAGGCCCTCTATTCCAAATTTGCTTCTTAACCAGATCTGTTTACCAGGAGAGCAGAAAAGATAACCAATATAGAAAAGTATTCCTTATTAATTTGTTATATTTGTGTATTATATCTCTTATTTATAATGAGTATGAGACCAGAAAAATGTGATCTTCCTCTCTTAAGAACTGAAAGTACATATATGAAAATCAGCTCATATTCTAATCCTTCTTATTTGTAGACCATTCGAAGGAAAAAGAAAGTTCAGATACCAGTAAGTCGTCCTGATCCTGAACCAGTATCTGAGAATGAAGAAGATAGTTATGATGAGGAAGTACACGACCCGAGAAGTGGCCGTGGGGGCATGGTTAACAGGAGGAGTGAGAAGAGCTGGGCCAGGGATAGAAGTGCAAGTCGAGAGAGGAGTCTGTCTCCGCGATCTGATAGGCGATCTGTGGCTTCCAGTCAACCTGCCAGACCCACCAAAGTCACACTGGTGAAATCCCGGAAAAACGAAGGTATTTTCTACCAACTCGTTTATCATTTTCACATGAAAATTTTAAGACTAATTTTAATGAGAAGTAAGTTTGCCATCACTTTATATCTTTGCTTTGTTGTCTTCTGTTATCTTCGTTTTTGTGTCCTGTTGCTTTAAATCAAATCCTGTGATGTCAGGCTTCAGGGGTCATCTGTTTCCTCTTCTTGAATCATTTTGTTGTAGCAGATAGTACTTCACATAAATTGTCCAGTAGTTGGATTTTGGATTACTTCTTGTGAGTAGAATAGGCTAATACAAGAAATGTCACGCCATCACCAAGTTGCAGTTCAGTGTTTTACTTAGCTGTCAGGATCAGTAGTACCTACATCTGGGTAGAAATCATTGGATTCGGAGGGAGGGCAGGCTGCCTTTTCTAAATGGAGAGTCGGAGGGACCCGCCACAGGATATTGCTCTAAAAGCAAAGGACTTGTTTGTCAAAAAATTTTGAAACTGAAGCCTAGCTGCCTCCCCTCAGGTAATCACATTTGATACAAATGAGTCTGATTGTGGCTTCTTGCTGCCGTGGGCGTGTCTCTCCCATGCAGGAAAGCGTTGATGACTGATCATTTTGATAAAAAGGTGTAAGAGTATTTGAAGGCTGGCTCTGATCCGCTTTACTGAAACCTGACATGTCTCCTGGTTATTGCTCCCCTCTGCCCTCATCCATACCAACTTCTCAGTCAGACTGTCTGTGTTCAGAGCTGTTTCTCCTTGTTCACCACTCACTCTTCAGCCCTCTCTCTCTGGTATCTGCTCCTAGAACTGGTCATACTAAATCCGGTAGAAATTTCTAGTCTTTATCTTACTTGCCTTTTCAGTACCATTTCACATAGTTAACCACTCCCTGTTTTTTTTGAATTTTATTTATTTTTTATACAGCAGGTTCTTATTAGTTATCTGTTTTATACATATTAGTGTATATATGTCAATCCCAGTCTCCCCGTTCATCCCATCCCACCCCCACCACCCCCAGTTTCCCCCCTTGGTGTCCATACGTTTGTTCTCTACATCTGTGTCTCTATTTCTGCCCTGCAAACCGGTTCATCTATACTATTTTTCTAGGTTTCACATATATATGTTAATATACCATATTTGTTTTTCTCTTTCTGACTTACTTCACTCTGTATGACAGTCTCTAGGTCCATCCACGTCTCTACAAATGACTCAGTTTCATTTCTTTTTATGGCTAAGTAATATTCCATTGTATATATGTACCACATCTTTATCCATTCATCTGTTGATGGGCATTTAGGTTGCTTCCATGACCTGGCTGTTGTAAATAGTGCTGCAGTGAACATTGGGGTGCATGTGTCTTTTTGAATTATGGTTTTCTCTGGGTATATGCCCAGTAGTGGGATTGCTGGGTCATACTGTAATTCTATTTTAGTTTTTTAAGGAACGTCCCTACTGTTCTCCATAGTGGCTGTATCAATTTACATTCCCACCAACAGTTCAAGAGGGTTCCCTTTTCTCCACACCCTCTCCAGCATTTGTTGCTTGTAGATTTTCTGATGATGCCCGTTCTAACTGGTGTGAGGTGATACCTCATTGTAGTTTTGATTTGCATTTCTCTAATAATTAACCACTCCCTGTTTTTTGAAATAATGTTTTCTCTTGGCTCCTGTAATGCTGTGGGTTTCAGGGGTTCCTCCCTCTTTCTTTTCTGTATCCTTGGCAATCTCTTTGTCCTCATTCTACCTTTCAGTGTTCTGTGGATTTCTGTTCTAGAATCTCTTTTCTACTTCATATAACATCTTTAGGAAATCTCATGTCTCTCAGTGTCGTGGGCTGCTCATGATGGCACAGCTCCTTCCCTAGGTCCAGTGTGTGTACCCTGGTGCCCCAGCTGACTCATAGGCATGTACACTTAGGTGTTCGTCTGCATCCCTCAGATACAGCACATCTCCCTCGTGGAATGTTTTTTATGAAATATCCCATTGCATATATTCCTGTCTACCCGGTCTCTCAAGCCAGCCGGGGGCAGCATGGTATAGTTTTCCGTGACATCTTTTTTCCCCTGCTTTCCTATGCCCGGTTAACACCTTCTAACTTCCTAAACACCACACTTGACTGTCCTACTCCTCCTTTCTCCACCACCACCACCCTCATCCAAGCTACCAGCATCTTTTTTTTTCTTCCATCTTTATTGAGGTGTAATTGACATTGTATATTAATATGTAAAGTTGTTATGTATTTAAGGTGTGTACAGTGTGATGGTTTGAGGTATGTATACACTAGGAAACGATCACCACAATCAAGTTAATCAACACATCGTTACTTTTTCCTTTTTTGTGTTGTGGGGCACGGCGGGTGAGGAGCATCACACCACTGTCTATTAAGTGACTCACCCAGCCTCATGATGCAGTCTCTGGATCTCCCTGGTCCATTCTGTGGACTGCTCCACATGGTTACAGGGTCCTCTGGGCTGCTTCTTCTCTGTCTGACTCTTGCCCTACACTTATGACTTCATCAAACCTGTCTTGTCTTTCCTTCATACCTTCTGGTGCACTTGTTTTTAACCATTCTGTCTCGACCAGTGTGCACACGCACGCACACACCCACACCCACGCGCATGCGCGCACACACACACACACACACACCACCACCCCCACCCAACCTCATTTCTCAGGTTTATATTCTTTTTTTTTTTTAAACCCACATTTGTTTATTTATTTATTTTTGCTGTGTTGGGTCTTCGTTTCTGTGCGAGGGCTTTCTCTAGTTGTGGCAACCAGGGGCCACTCTTCATCGCGGTGCGCGGGCCTCTCATTATCACAGCCTCTCTTGTTGCGGAGCATAGGCTCCAGACGCGCAGGCTCAGTAGTTGTGGCTCACGTGCCTAGTTGCTCCGTGGCATGTGGGATCTTCCCAGACCAGGTCTCGAACCTGTGTCCCCTGCATTGGCAGGTGGATTCTCAACCACTGCGCCACCAGGGAAGTCCATTTCTCAGGTTTAGTGTTAGTATTTCTTAGGTAGAGTTTCAGCTTTAGCATTAGCTTCTCAGGGAGGCCTTCTCTGACCCCCACTAGGCACAGAATCATGTATTGCTCCATCCAAACTCTTCATCACACAGGTAATTGTGGTAACGTCTTTTTCCCTACTGACTAGGGAAGCTACCAGAGTGCAGGGACTGTCTCAATTGCTGGTTTTTATCTCTAGTGCCTACCACCTAGTTAATATTTACTAAGGAAATACTTAGAATAAACGAATACATTAATATACAAGGAATATTTTAGAGTCATCTCTGTATTTTGGTCATTTATAATTTTTAAGTCTTAAATAAGGACAGTCTTTTAATCAATACTTTCTTTCTGTGAGATATAGTCACCATTTCTAAAGCACACATAGTTGACTGCCTAGATCCCCTAGAAGGTCATTTTCTTTTTTTTAACCCTGATTCTATTCCTGCTTGTGAACACTCTTTGTATATTTGCCTTAAGTTGAACTGTAACTGATGTAACTTTTAAAAGCTTGAGTAGCAGGTCTGCTAACTTATCCCATCTTAAAAACAGTTTTGTTTCCCTTCTGGTTTTTGTTTTGTTTTTCTTTCCCAGTAAGACTCAGTCCTACTCTTTATCCTAACGCAACCGGGGCAGTCCTGTTCTATTGACATTATACTGTTAGTTGTAGTCATTGTACAGCTTTGCAGGCCCCCTGGACAGTTTTCTGGACTCTCCTGGTAACTTCTTTAACTCTGACCACTCCCTCACCCCCAGGTGCAATTAATGTTGCCACGCTCCTGGGCACTTTGGGCACTTTGTCGGTTGTTGGAAGGACTGGCATCTTTAACTCCTCCCCACATCTGCTTGGCTTGTTTGAAGCCCTCGTTTGAGTGGTGCACACTGATGCTCTGTGTATGTCTCTCAGAGAGGTGTTAAAGTCATCAACAAAATCATAAAGGATTCCAGAGTTTTCCTTTTCAGAATTTTATTCTTTAAACCTTCTGAGAAGCTAGTGCATCAGCATGACACCATCAGAGAGAAATGGTTATCTCTTCGGATTTTTCTCTCTTTCAGTACAGTGAGAGCACGATGTGTCAATCTTTTGTTTGAACCACGCACTTTCCCTTTGCTTTCACACTGACAGTGAAAACTTTCTGATGATTAGAGGAAATGTCTTCTTTGCAGGGAGGCCAAGAATAATTTCTTATTACTGATTGTACTTAAAAACTCTGTGCGGTGATTATTAGTTTCATACTTTTAAACTCTATTTAAGAGTCTTGGGATTTTACTCTTGGGATTTTACACTAAAGACATTTAAATATATTATTTCAGAATATGGTCTTCGATTGGCCAGCCATATATTTGTAAAGGAAATTTCACAAGATAGTTTGGCAGCAAGAGATGGCAATATTCAAGAAGGCGATGTTGTATTGAAGGTATAGTCATATTCTTACATTTTGATGAACTGCAGTAGAAAACAAGTTCTAGTGTGACCACATAGCTCCTGTTCATGCTTGAAGCGATTTTGCCAAAAAGAATTAAAAATCAGTATTTGGGGACTAGATAGTTTGCCACTGGCTATTATTACATGTCAACACTGACGCTTTTCTTTGGGCATAGAGTCATCCTAGAGAATTAATAGCGCCAAATGTGTATTTTTCACTAATAGGAGTTACTTTTGTAGATAGATTTGTTTGTTGTTCCACATTAAGTGGTTTTGATAACTCCTCCGGATATTATTGATGTGTTTTGTTAGTTTGCCCATGAGTAATAGAAAGTGATGGGGAGGAGGTAGAAGATGCTAATTTGGGCTTTTCTGGCAGAGCAGCAGTGTAGTACAGATTTTATTATTTCAGTAAGGAGGAGTACTTTGATAGTTTAGGAAAAGTGTAAAGGGAATATTTTGGTTCTCAGAGCAAGCCCAGGAGTAGTCTAGATATTCCTGTTCATGTCAGACTAAGTTAACCTTTGTATTTTTGTCATTTACCTTCAACCTATAGTTTCTTTTCTGTTGCAGATAAATGGTACCGTGACGGAAAATATGTCATTGACAGATGCAAAGACATTGATAGAGAGGTCTAAAGGCAAGTTAAAGATGGTAGTTCAGAGAGATGAGCGGGCTACCCTGCTGAATGTCCCTGATCTTTCTGACAGTATCCACTCTGCTAATGCCTCTGAGAGAGATGGTGAGTGTGGCTCTGTTTGCAGAGACCCTTTAAGTGACCTGTTTCTTAAAGTGGGAAGATTTGACATTTTAGAATGAAATGATAATTTTCTATAAGCCAGACACCTTCAAAATATAAGAATTCAAAAAAAATTTTTTCTGTTGACAGCTCACCAATATCGAATAGTAGCTGATTAAGTTAATGCTTAAATCAACCATTTTATATGAAGTTATATTTAGTAACTTATTTCCATTATTATTGGAGTACCTTATATTTTACTGTAGTCATTTCATGGGAAAATAAACAGCACTCTTTTGTTTAACAGACATTTCAGAAATTCAGTCACTGGCATCAGATCATTCTGGTCGATCACACGACCGGCCTCCCCGTCACAGCCGATCACGATCTCCTGACCAGCGGTCAGAGCCTTCTGACCATTCTAGACAGTCTCCACAGCAGCCCAGCAATGGCAGGTAATCATGCTCTGTTGTTTAAAATAAAACAGGTGTGTGTGCTTGGTACATGTTTCTGGTTTTGCTTAGAAATAAAATTAGAAGATAGGTTGTCTTTGGATTACTTAAATTAGGTTCGTGTTTCTTTATCAATTTAGGTATTTCTTATCTAGAATAACAGAGGTCAAACTGTTTCATAAAAGGCCAAAGAGTAAGTATTTTAGGCATGTGAGCCAAGTCTTGTCACTACTCAGCTCTGTCTTTGTGGCACAAAACTAACTGTAGACAGTATGTAAATAAATGGGCATGGCTGTTTTCCAATAAAACTTTATTTTTAAAAAGTTGGCTCTCAGCTGCAATTTGCTGACCCACTGCATTAGAAGATGCTAGCAAGCTTTAGGACAAGTTAACTGTATACAGTAGAAGTCCTTTAGTGGAGAGATTAACCTGGACTTTATTTTCTGCTTTAAAGTACACTGTCTGGTATTTATGCCAAAGGGTCTGCTATGCTAGTAGTATATGACTTACCTGAGTTTATAGTCTCTGGGGTCACATATACATTTGAGAATATGAGGAAAATTATGACTCTTCTTTCCAGAAAAATGCACATGTACACATACGTGTAGCACTTTACATAAGAATTCTGGACATTCCCCAGGGCTCTGTAGGCCACCTAGGGGTGGACCTAGGGTTTAACAGCAATCCATATGGAGATCTTCTGTAGACACTTGAAATTTCAGGTCCAGAGCTGACCAGTTTAAGATTCAAGGTGGTGATTTGGGACTTACTGCATGAGGGTGTTAGCTGAAGCCATAGAAGTCACTAAAAGTGCCAAGAGAAACAATATAGATAGAACGCCCAGAGGTGGACCACAGGGAGTGTTCCCTGAGGAGGCAAGGGAGAAGTCCCTCCCTGGGAGAGAGCTGTCCTCAAGATTGTCAGAAATCATACAGATAACAGTTGTTATGCACCCCTGAGTTTAGATATTTGTGAGGCTGATTCTCTCTGAATTTCAGATTTTAGACATATAAATTGTATTAACCCTGATCTTTGTAATTAATGTTATAATTTTTTTAAGGAATATTATAGTATGTCACATGCAAAATGGACTTATAGTCGATTATTAGTTTTAACTGCTGCAGGTTAACATATTAATTCTAAAAATCTCCCTGACACAGTACAGACCTTATCTGGAAAAGGACAGCTGCTGCAACATGTACACAGTGACAGAGCTAACATCCCTGATGAGTCACGGGGAGTGGCTGTAATTGTAACACAGTTCTCTCACCTAGAAGCTAGGCTGGCATCAAGCAATTTGGACATGATTTTCCTTTAAAAAGAAAGAAAGAAATGCTCATCAAAACTTTGGCCATTTGTATTTATTGTAATCAAATTCTAAACCTTAGAAAGTTCTTTCTGATACTTACTTTTTTCCATTTAGATTTCCTAAACACTTGACATCTGTAACTTTAAAAGTTGAAGAGGATTTAAAAATTTTTTTAACTATCTTCATATTATATTGGGTTGTTTTACTCTCTTGGGAACCTCAAGTATTCTTTATGGGTAACACCAGTTATATGAGATCTTTTAAAAATACAGAATCCTGGGCCTGCTTCTCAGTTCATCTGAGGTGGAGGCAGGGAATACTTTTTTAAAGTTCCTGAAAGCATTCTCTTCTATACATTACCAGATTTGGGAACTTCTGGTTAGAACATGTAGCATATACTAAGGAAAAGATAGTATTTTGAGTACAGAAGACAAAAAGTCTTCAGATTCTTTTCCAAATGTTTGTACTGAGAATATAATTCCTGAAAATTAAGTGACCTGTCAAAAGACAGGATGTAAAGTAGTACCAGTTGCTTAAAGGTTTCATTTTCATTTCCCCCCTAAAGTTAATATTAAAATCCAGATAACTGTGGGAGTTTTAATATAGAGGGTGCCTTGCATTTTGAGAAACAACTTAGATATAGTAAGAGAGTAAAATCCTAGTATTAAAAAACACATGGGACATTTTCTTTTTGTTATTTAATTTTGTACAGATGTCTTTGTTTTACAAATGTTCTTTAAATGCTCTTGTTTAAAAAATGAAACAAAAAAGACTGGTGAGAAAAGTTTCAGTTTAGTGTGTAAAACACTAGCCCCACCTTTTTCTCTTCCTAGATTTCTGAGTATTTTCGTATGTTTGTAAGACTGCAGTTATCTGTTGAGAATAGTAACTTTCATTTTGTCAGAGGCAATAGAATATAGTGATTTCTTTGGGCTTTGAAGCAAGTTTTCCTGGGTTTAAGTCCCACCCTGCCATTGGTTACTTGCGCAACCTTGAAACCTCTCTGCACTTTAGTTTTCTCATTTGCTGTAAAAAAAGGCATCATGCATTACAAAGTTGTGAAAGTTAAATTAGTTATTAGAACACCTGGCGCAAATATTGGCTGCTCTCATTAGTATGGTGATTAGTAGTAGTAGTAATAGTATCATCAGTTAGAGTTTCCAAAAGTGCTTTCACATCTGCTCATATTAAACCATTTCTAAGAAGATTTGCTCGTTTTGTAGGCAAGTCAGCTTAAGCTGAGTGGTTGTGATAAAGTCCAGGGTTATGTAGTTGACAAGAGATTAGAGCCAGGATTAAAGCTCTTGGCCTTTTGACTTAAGTGTTTGACCTTATGGGTGTAGAGAAAGAAAAAAGTGGAAGGTTACTTAAGGGAGCAGAAATCTATAAAGCATTCCATTGTGTTCCATTGTTGTCATGACCTACTTATGTTCCTCTGTGTGATGTTCTTTTCTTGGAGAACAAATGTTATATGGTCTGAGTTCTGAGAAAAACACATGAGCGTGTTTCTTCATAATAATTGGATGAGCAGTGTACCCTTACTGTTGTCTTGAACATGGGCTGGCAAACTACAGCCTGTGGGCCAAATCCAGACTGCTGCCTGGTTTTGCAAATAAAGTTTTACTGGAACTCATCCTAATTAAGTTGTGGCAGAGACTGCATGGCCCACAGAGCCATTTACAGAAAAAGTCTGCCAGTCCTTCCCTGGTCTAGGATGTTAAAATAGTTTTGTTTTTAAATTGAAAAATAATATATGTATAGAGAATTATTACAGTGATTTTGTTATAGCTTGATGCTGTTGCTAAGTTTGTTTTGTATATTTTATTCGGTGTTTTTTCACTGCCCACTCTGGGCCGAGACTCCCTCTCTAGGAGGGAGCTGGGCATACTGAGAGTCCTTGGCTGGTGGCACTGCCTCATGGCGATTGTCAGGGGCTGTCAATGAGAAGACTCTTTCACTGATTTCACTGCAGTCCCTGCATGACTAGAGAGTATTGGATTTGCAGAGTGTGTTCTAAGCCTCTGTTTGGTTATATTGTACTCTCCCTAGTGTATTTACAGTTAATTTAACAGATCCATTTTATGCGTTTTCTCCCTAGAGGAGCAACATATGTTTACGTTTTTGGTTCTGTTCTATAAACTATTTTAATAAAAGTGACTCTCATGCTACTGATTAATCATAAGCCGTCGCATTGTTGAAAAAATTCTATTACAGTAAAAGCTCAGACCAATTAGGATAAGGTTCAACTGTAGAAAATTTGCATTGTAAAGGTTTGTATTTTGTATTTCTTATACTCAGTCATTCCATAAACTGACAAGGTGCATCTGAGAATAAGCTGTTTAAGGTTTTTAGGGAATTGTATATTTTAACAAACAGGAAAAAGTCTGATTTATATTTAGCATATCTATTTCATAAAAATGATTGCTTCTGAAGTACTTGAAAGCAGTCTAGAGATTAAAACTGTAGAAGTTTAAAATACTTGTTTCATTGTTTGTTTCTCTTGAGAGAAATGTCTCCACTGAATTCTGAAGTTAGTGGTGTCAGTATTGATACTGCTTATGGTGTAACAAATATATGATGATTAAATTTGTTCTTATGAATGCGAATTTCTAGCCTAAATCCGAGCATTGAGCCAAGTTAAATAATCAAGTTAAATAATGGGATCAAAAATCCTTTAACTATACAGTCCACCTATATCATCAGGGTTGAATGCAGGTTCATGCCTTTGTTCTCTCAGAGTGCCAGGTGAGTCCTCATACACATGCATGTAGGGCATATGGTGTTTCTGCTTAAATACCTTAGAGAAGCCTTGGCTTTTAAATTAAAGATCTAGTTTTTTTATTTACACACCTTATATGTCACCTTCCATGGTTGTTTTCTTTGAGTTTAGAGAGCTGTAAATATTCTTTTGCCCTAGTATATATCGTTTCTGTTAGATATTGTGTAGTTCTGTTTGGAACATACATAGAACTTTGCCAATAGGCTAAAAATTATTGTGGAAACATCCATATACATAAGCTGAACATTTCTTTTTACTGTTTCAAAATGTAGAGAAGTATAACCTTCTTCTGACTGGTGAATTTCAGGGTTTTTTCCCCTGATCCTTGGTTTTAGTCCTTTGTCTTAGGTAGAAAAGATTTTATTACCTCCAATTTGAAAGATGCTTGATTCAAAACAAGATTTATATGTGATACTGTTGGTAATTAATTTGGTGCAGGTACTATTACATTTTCTTTTTCAGACATGCTGTGGAGTCCTGCATCCTTTTTTCCCTCCCGCTTTCACCTCAGAGATAGTCAGGTAGAGAGATTCAGCTTATTAAATCTTAGTGAATTTAATCAACAATTGATGCCTCCTTTTCTATGCCTCCTGTGCCGTGCACAGTTGATGGTGAGTGATCAGCAGTCAGCACAGTGAGTGTTCTTCAGTGAAGGTTGAAAGATTTTTTCCTTCACCAGTAATTTTGACATTACCCCGCTCATTTTTCCTTTATGAAGTTTTGTTTTGTTTTTTTGCGGTACGCGGGCCCCTCACTGTTGCGGCCTCTCCCGTTGTGGTGGAGTACAGGCTCCGGACGCGCAGGCTCAGCGGCCATGGCTCACGGGCCCAGCCGCTCCGCGGCATGTGGGATCCTCCCAGACTGGGGCACGAACCCGTGTCCCCTGCATCGGCAGGTGGACTCTCAACCACTGCACCACCAGGGAAACCCCTATGAAGTATTTTTTGATAATGCACATGTTGTCAGTGTATGATTATAAATTATGCCCTCAACAATCTAGGCAAGATCCCTTGTACCATAGAGCTTATATCCAAGTGAATAAAACTGATAAATGCGTTTGAAATATGAAACAGTAATTTGCATTAGCGGTAAAGAAAATCAGGGTGATGTGACAGTGCAGGAAGAGGGGGCAGTATTAGAGACATGCTTGGGCAGAAAGAAGGCTTCTCTACGGTCAACTTATCTTGATATGAGTGAGTGAGAAGGAGCCAGCCAAAGGAAGATCATTCCAGAATAAGACAGAGATGGAGATACATTCAGCTTGTTGGAAGAACAGCAAGGTGACTGGTGTGGCTGGACCACAAGGGCAACATAGCCAGGGATTTGGAGTTCTTAAACGTTTTTTTTTTTCCTGTTTTGGAAAATTGGTTAGGGAGAATGTGAAACTTCAAAGTTTATCACTTGAATTGTTACTAAATCTTTTTAAAATAAGATTCTTTGTCTAACCTTTCAAAGTGAGTGGATTAAAGACCCATCCTGAACTTCTGTTATTCAGATAAGAGCCAACTGTTACTTTCAATCCTTGGGAATTTTCGGTTACAGGATTAAAACTCCAAACTGAGGTTTTGTTTTCATATGCTTTGTAAGGGGAAGGGCTGAGGGAGGACCATAGCTGATACATTTCTCTAGTTAATATAGACCAAGGTCTAGTAGTGTTGTGCTCAGTGATTGGTGATGGATTTTAACCCCTAAGAGGAGTTCATGGACCTAATGACAGCAAGGCAAGCTTAAATATTATACTTTATAGTCACTATTTTTAAAGTAAAAGTGTACATTTTATTTACTCCATCAGCTGAGAACTATTTTCTTGTACAATATAAAACATAAAATATTATAAAAACAGACTTCCACTCACGTGTAAAAGTAGTAAGTATATGAAAAATCTTATTTCTAGTTTAAATAACGTAGGACAATTCTTTATTGCCTTTGAGAGAATGTTAATAAAAAATGAAGAGTATGGTAACACTGGTCTCTTGTTATAAAATCAGCCAAACATACTGCACAATCAAGGCTTGGTTTACTCTAAATATTAATCTAAGTATGTAATAATCATACCACCAGTGAAGCCCTGATGATGCTGTTGTCCCTTAAGTGAAAGAAGGGTCCTTCTTAGTCTTTCCCCAGTTGTTCCTTACTAAAAATTGATCATTTTTTCAATTACACTTGTTGAACAACAGATCTGTTTTCTAATTCAGATGGACTAGGTTAGTCATTATCATCATAAAGGAACATGCAAGATGAGAATCTCTGTACAAGCTGATAGGCTTCATATAAATATGTAGCTAGGTTATTGCCAGAAAGCCATTTGTCAAAGTGAGCAATACAGACACTCATATTTTTTCAAAAACGTACACCACACATATATATATTTTTGAAAATAGATTACAATGTGTAAAGAACAAATTTAAATTGTGAGAACTTTGCTTGCAAATGTAGCCAAGTAGATATAAGGTAATTATTCCCCCTGCTTTCTCAGCATACTCCCTGGGCAGCTCTTCACTTCTCTGCCCAAGTACCAGCCCAGAATCTCCACATCTCTCTGCCTTTTTCATCCCTATAATCGTCTGTGTGCCATGCTGTAATTTTTGAATTGCTGTCGAGGAGGAACCGCAGTATGTAAATATCTGTTTCCATATGAAATTTAGAAGATTAGCAATGGCTGCAATATTCTGAGAAGTCAGACTTGAGTGTGCCTTAGTTTTTCTTTCTCATATGTATTAGGAGCCCTCCATGCCGAACTGTCCCTGCCAGTGGAGAAGAACTTTGGAGTCTGGTTAAGTTACTTTCTAAGTTTCTATCTTTATTGATAATTGGGGCTGAGATAGTCCAGTGGCCTTTAAACGGTACCTAGTTGCTGTGTTCATCCTAAGCTGTGTAGATCTTGCCTACCTTTATGCAATAAATGAGTTTCTGAAAAGAAATTATAAATTGGCTTATGTAGGATGAGTCATTTATTATATAAGAGGAAATTAGCTTTATAAAAGGATTTTTTATTACAGTGAACATTCAGCCTCAGTTTATTTCCTGTATTAAGATTAGTTTTAAATAAGATGTAACCAGTCAGATGGGGAGGTGTTTGAGAACTAGAAATCAGAAATAAAACTCCTTGAAGAATTGGCAGTCTGACATATTTCATCAGCGTCTAAAAGACAGAAAGCACAGTTTCTTGTGAACAGAGCGAATTTAATACAAAGAGATTAAATATAACGAGAGTGGAGTGACAAGGGATTCGCCAGTAATAAACAAAGAGAACTGAAAAATATAAGAATCAGATGTAAGGAGCAGGTCCTTCCCCTGGTGCTGAGATGGATTTGCCAAAGGAAGAAGCTTCCCCACCTGTCCTCACAACACCTGAGGCCCACTGCATGGCAGAGAATTCACTGTGGTGTCACTGGATGAACTTGCAGGAAATCTGCCCTCCAAGGGGCTTGGGAAAGCCAATCTTGAGGAGGTGTCTTGTCAGAGACCGCGCACTGTAAAACCAACCTAGGAAGTGTCTGGGGAAAGCTGCTGGCCACTGAGTGCTTCTGGCCCCTGTGTCCTGCAGGGGCTGCCGAGGGGACGGAGGAGAGCCCCTTCTTCCTGCAGTGTCTCTCCAGGTCCCTCTCCTGACCTCGCTGCCTGCCCTCTGCCTGCACTAAGTGGTCCCAAACAGCTGTGACTTTACACCTGAAGTTTTGCACTTAATCTGTTACCCTTTGCTGATCTGGTTGAATGTGTGTTAATCTGCTACTGTACTTACAGAGTTGACTGGATACAATTTAAGGCTCTGTTTACAATGAGCCCATTTATGTGACTGTAAAAACTCTCTTTCAGAGACTTTGTCTTAACAGCTGTTCCGCAGAGCTTTTAACCAGCCCAAAGTCTCTAGATTAATGGATCATTACCGTTAGATTAATATGTACAAGTGAAAAATCTGAAAAACAAAACCTATCTGCTTACCCTCCAGGGGAAAAACAAAAACACCCTTCAGAGGGTCTCAAGGTCCCCTAGAATGCCTGGAGTTTCTTTCTAGGCTACTAGGAGCCAGAGTGTGGTAGATAAACATGAGTCCAACTCAGGACAAAGATGGTTTTTGTATAAAGCTGGCTTGACTCATAATAGCAAAAGTTGTTTTTTACTAAAGCTTAAATATTACATGGGAGCCATTAGGGTAGAACTATGTAAGGAAGGTTTGGGGAAAATATATTTTCCTTTTTTATGGCTTCACTTTCAATAACTGCCCCTGATTGTAGGCTGATTCTGTGTGTCTAAATTCTATTCTTTGTCTTATAATAGACTTAATGGTCATACATGCTCATAGTAGAACATTTTAAATGTTTGGAAAAGTTGATTATTTTGTTCTATACTGTTACTCTAGATCTTCATTGCCCAACACCATTGCCACTAGCCACATGTGGCTGTGGAGCCTTTGAAATGTGGCCAGTTTAAATAGAGACGTAAGTGTGAACCTACACACTGGAGTTTGATGACTGAGTACACAAAAAAGAATGTGTAAAATACCTCATTAATCATTTATATTGATTACTTAAATAATATTGTGGGTATACTGAGTTAAATAAAATGTATTAATTGATTTCACCTCATTTATTTAATATGGATTCTAGAAAATTTTAAATTACATAAATGACTTGCTTCACAATTCCATTAACAGCACGGCTCCAAATCTGCATGTATTGAATAATGCTTCCATCTTTTGGTAGATAATGGAAATACACTAAAAATGAACAATGATTTTTCCAAATATTAATTGTATGAAAAATTTAATAGAATGATGTGCGTTCCACCCATCTGCAATGTTAAGTCATAATAATTATATTAAAGAAAGGTGGTATAGAGTATGAAAATTAGCCAACTCTACTAGCGGGAGTTCCGTGTGATGTACGGAGCAAGAGCCCTATTGCACGACAGTCCTGGTTATCACTGAGGAGGACGTTCAGATTAAAATATTATCATTGATTCTTAGTTATCATTAATGTCACTTGGTCACATTCTAAGTTTAGAATTTTTAAGTTACAAGAAACAAGAAAATCAATTGGAAACGTTTGTTTTTTGATCTTTTTTAAGCAAATAGTCTTTAAAGTCTGTTGCAGAGCAACAAAATCTGTAGAACTACTAAAATTATGTAGTTCTTTAATCGCATTCTCTTCAATGAGATTTGCATCTCATTGCATCTATAAAGATGCAATGAGAATGCATCATTTGCATTTTTCAGTGCAAAGAATGCAAGGAGAATTTATTATTTTGTATTTCCCTTTATATTCTGAGGTGCCTAGAGCAGTTTGGGGATAGAGTTTAACTGTATTTATTTATACTTAGACTAAATTGTATGTAAGATTTTATTACATAAGCAGTGGCTAAAAATTTTAACCTTTTATGATTTAGAAAGTTCATTCTGGTTTGAGCTAGAAGATATCTTGGCTTTACTTTCTGAAAGACTGTTCTACTTACATGCAGCTCATTTAATACATATAATTTAAAACTGGAATACAGCCCCACTGAGTAGTTAGATGAACATGAAAATAGAAACTCTGAAAAGTGCTTATGTTTTATTTTTTCAAGAGGATAACGGGAAGAAATTTTTTCCTGGTACGAGACTGCTAATAATATGCAGTAATAGAATCAAATTCATTGTTTTAAATAATGAACATTATTTTAAAATATTTAAAAACATTTCAGTCTTTACTTCATAAGTACTATGTAAATATTTTCTTAGGAAAACTGAAATAGTGGAGATAAATCTCAGATTTCCCTGGGCTGCTGTTTTGTCTGCTCCCCACTCCGAGAACCTCTGTCGCCTCTGTCCGTCTGGGTCTTTCTGCATGTGGCGTCGACATGTGTTTGTGTAGCTGTGGAGAGTTTTCTTTAATACCTTAGTGATGTCACACCACGTATATTCTGCAGTTTGTTCTTCACATTTTATTTTGGGGCTATTTTCATGTCTCCAGATATAACTCTATTTCATTGTAACTTTAATATTTTAATTTTTAATCTTCAATTATGAAAGCATTGTATGCTCGTTAGAACGTTCTAGGTGAAATAGGCCAAATCTGCCAACTCCACCTCATCCCAGATCTCCTTCTTGAATTAAGCTTTCCTCCGTACTCGTGCAAACATTTTAGCATCATAGAGTTTCTGTGTGTTTTAAAAATAATTTGAAAAGATCAGGCTCTGCACATATTCCTCAGATAGTAGTTTGTTTCACTTAACACAGGTGAGCATCCTTCCAGCTTATTCCTTTGATGAGAAATTTTCCATATTATGGGAAGTCTGTTTCTAGGTTTTTTTCATTTTTTTTTTTTTAGATGTTGGGGGTAGGAGTTTATTAATTAATTAATTTATTTTTGCTGTGTTGGGTCTTCGTTTCTGTGCGAGGGCTTTCTCTAGTTGTGGCGAGCGGGGGCCACTCTTCAACGCGGTGCGCGGGCCTCTCACTATCGCGGCCTCTCTTGTTGTGGAGCACAGGCTCCAGACGCGCAGGCTCAGTAGTTGTGGCTCATGGGCCTAGTTGCTCCGCGGCATGTGGGATCCTCCCAGACCAGGGCTCGAACCCATGTCCCCTGCATTAGCAGGCAGATTCTCAACCACTGTGCCACCAGGGAAGCCCAAGGTCTTTTTCATTTTTGTCCATGAGTTCACATATTGGCTCTTTTTATTCTAAAATAATTAAAAAGTGTGTTTGTTCTAAATATCAAATTCCTATTATATGTATTGTTAGATCAATATATAGTCTTAAAATTGAACTCCTGTTACATTTGTTTGGTCAAATTGCTAATGTTCAGTTGTTTGAACTTAAAAAAAATTCATTTGGTTCAACCTAAGACATATTTTTTCAAATTATTTTCACACCTTTTTAAACTTTTTATGTATTCACTTAATTTTGTGCACTGAATCTTACTTTAAGAGTCCTCTATTTTTGATAAGATTTTTAAAATATATTTTATGTTTAAGACTTTATCTGAAATTTATACTTATGTCATTGATATGCATAGAGATCTAATTTTTCTAAATTTGTGGACAGTTGTTCTAAACACTGTTTATTAAACAGTGTGTTCTCTTCCAGCAGTTTTGGGCTGCTGCTTCCGTAATAAACTTTGGTACTGTGGATATATTTCTCCATTTTCTGTTTTGTTACATGGATCTATTTATCTGTTTCTGTGGCAGTAGCACTCTAGTTTTAATTACTAAGTTTTTACAATATTTTGTTATCTTTTAGAGCAAGTCCCTTGTCACCCTTTTTTGACATTGTCTTGGCATGCTCATAAGTTTTTATTTTACTGATGTATAGTCTCCGGAGCAGAGAGGAAGAGAGAATTTCTAAACCCGGGGCTGTCTCAACTCCTGTAAAGCATGCAGATGATCACACACCTAAAACAGTGGAAGAAGTTACAGTTGAAAGAAATGAGAAACAAACACCCAATCTTCCAGGTAAGCCTAGCCTAGAGTGCAGGAAGCATTTGCATTCAGACTAAATTGTTTCACAATTTACAGAATTATATTTACAGAAAATATAAAGATGCAATTATTATTACTACTACTATTGCTGCTACCTACTACCCATGTGTGAATTTTTCTGTACTTCCAGCATTTTCTTTGTAAGTGGGAGGTTGCCGTATATCAGTAAACGTTCGTGAATGTTTTTCAGATTTTCCAGATAGAAGTTATTTGTGGTTCACAGCTGTTCACACTGAGTGAGGTTGTTTTCCAGTACTGCTCATTAAGGGAAACAGTAGATTGGCTTTAGACACTGTTTAAAGTTCTCTTGTCTATTGAAAGTGTTTTAAGAAACATTTTATGAAGTATACCTTGCTGACCTGTATATAAGACCACACATAAGAATCTGCAAGGTTCTGAGATCCAGTTGCTTGACAGGCCTGGAGGTCCTGGTTCTACTGTCTCTCAGGTCCTTCTCTCAAAACCTGTTTCTGCTCTGATTATTTAGTGGCAGGAATGTGCAAATTTAAAAATAAACTGTATCAGAGTGAAGAAAGAAGGCTACTTTGACAGTCTTAACAGAGAAATGTAGGGATTCTCTCTTCTTATATTCTTCTTCCTCTGTTATTCTTCCCTAAAAAGTATATTTTTCAGACTGTAACAGCTGGAGCTATAGAAAGCATAGGTGACCATGTAACGTGCATACATGCTATAAAGATCCCAGAATTTATAACTGTAAAATGTACCCTGATATATGCATATGTAGTATATATGTTCCTGATCAGGTTCTCTGAACTTACATTTTTGCTGTATTTTGCAGACTTTTTATTGTTTGGTTATTTCAGTGGTTGCTTGCTTTGTTATTCCATTTTGTAAAGTGATTCCTGCATAATTTAAATTTTCTTTTCTTTTAGAACCAAAGCCTGTGTATGCTCAGGTTGGACAGCCAGACGTGGATTTACCTGTCAGTCCATCTGATGGGATCCTGCCTAATGCAACTCATGAAGATGGGATTCTTCGGTAATGTGGTTTTAAACTTGTGTTGTCTCCTCTGCCCGTTACTAAGGATTATTTAAATTGAGAATTCAATTGCGAACCATATTATATATGCTTTTAAAGACAGTGTATACTGTTAAATGCTATGGTTAGTGTTTGTTTTGGTTTTTAAAATTATTTATATGATAGAATAGTTAGAGATTAGAGAACAACAAAGAAACATTTAAGATGTTTACTTCTTTCTCACCACTGTTTTTTTCTCTACCTAGTTTTTAGATTAGGAATTACAAAACTAGAAAATTGCTTTCTATTTAAACATCAGAATTTTCACAGGCATTCTAAAGCCCTAGCATTTTAAAAACAAATCAGTGTTCCTCCATCTCAGCGCTGTTGACATTTGGGGCCAGATAATTGTTTATTGTGGTGGACTGTCCTTTACATGGTGGATGCTTAGTAGCGTCCCTGGCCACTGGCTGCTAGTAGCACACACATACACACCCAGTTGTGACAACTAAAAATATCTCTAGGCTCTGACAGATGTTCCCTGCAGGCGAAATCACCTCCGGTTGAGAAACCTGTTCTAGATTAGTTAGCAACTCACAAGTAAGTTTTTGATATTCACAACATTTATTACTTTATATTTTATACATTGAGATTGAGATGTAGATTTTATATCCAGATTTCAAACTATCATGATCATCAGATTAGTTTTTGTTGCCTCTCTGGTAAAAGAGACATGACATGAATAATGGAAAATTACCAGATTTCCTAAAGTAGATTAGATGTAGACCTCTGCTCTCATCTGTTTTCTCTGCTAAAGAAAATTGGGTTATTACCATAAGACCTAGCTTGGTAGAGAGAAATGGCTCCTGAAATAGGTGAAAGTATCACAAGTTTAAAATTATACATTTTGAGGACTTCCCTGGTGGAGCAGTGGTTAAGAATCCACCTGCCGGGCTTCCCTGGTGGCGCAGTGGTTGAGAGTCCGCCTGCCGTTGCAGGGGACACGGGTTCGTGCCCCAGTCCGGGAAGATCCCACATGCCGCGGAGCGGCTGTGCCCGTGAGCCATGGCCGCTGAGCCTGCGCGTCCGGAGCCTGTTGCTCCGCAACGGGAGAGGCCACAACAGTGAGAGGCCCACGTTCCGCAGAAACAAAACAAAACAAAACAAAAAAACAAAAAGAATCCACCTGCCAATGCAGGGGACACGGGTTTGAGCCCTGGTCCGGGAAGATCCCACATGCCGTGGAGGAACTAAGCCCGTGCGCCACAACTACTGAGCCCGCGTGCCTAGAGCCCATGCTCCGCAACAAGAGAAGCCACCGCAATGAGAGGCCTGCCCACCACAACTAGAGAAAAAGCCCGTGGGCAGTAGCATACACCCAGTGCAGCCAAAAAAAAAAAAAAAGAGAATGGCCTGAGAGCTTTCCTAACTCTGTAAGTTTTACGAAAACTTTAATAACTAGATTCCAGAGACCTGTTTCCCTGAGGGAGCACTGAAGGACAGATACCAAAGAGAACTGAGAATGTGGGCAGGATTTGTAGCTTAGCCAGGAAAGGTTTAGTTATTCATTCAGATTCAGTGACTGGATTCGAGGCAGAAGGATTTTTGCTATTGCATGTGGTTGACATAACACAGGGCAGAGTATAAAATATTAGGCATGTAGGGCACATGACCCTAAGATGGGGCGTAGAGCTGTCCTTGAACAGTGGTTTTATCAATAAAAAGCCAGGTTTTACTAAAGGATGCAGACTACAATCAGCTATTTTACTTTTTGAGGTGCACTAGATGGGTCAGTGTTAGGAGAGGACTTGAGGGACCTGGCGCCTTAAGGTCTTTAAGGAAATGTTTAAAAGAGCTGTCTGTACAGTTGGTTTGGGAGAGGAGTCTGTCAGAAGGCTCTTGATGCAGTTGGAAAAGTAGGATCCATCACAGCTGAGGGACTCACACCCTCCATGGTAAAGCCAGAAAATGGATTTGGGGCACTGAGGGTACCACCAGCCCTGGCAGTAAGTGACCTCATCTGACCTACAGACTCTCAGGTTTCCATCTAGCTAATGTTAGTTCTACATGAAGAAACAAGGTCAAATGTGACTACCTTGTACGTTCTGAAAGCTAAGGTGGTCTTTAGTTGGTTTTAAAGAATGAGGCATCTCTCTTCCCTCAACTCATTCATTCGTTTGATTTGTGTTTTTTTCGTTACTACTAGTTTCTAATTATTTGCTCATTGTTACTTAGTGAATTAAGAGGAAAAGGACTTTTTCCCACACATCGTGTCAGAATAGGTAGAATTGTGTGTCTTCTTGGCTTGGAATGTGGGATGGTTATAGAAACCTAGAAGGGAAATTTGTAATTATGTATGTAATTTGTAATTAATTACCCAAAAGGGTAATGCTTAGTTACGATGTGTTTCTGTCTAGCCATTCTTCTAAGGCATTCTTTGGTGTTTTAGGAGTGTCACAGAGCTTTGACACTACACTGATAGTAGAGGAATGTGCCTGCATTAATTCCTTTCCATTCTCTCTAGCAAGAAGGGGGCAGAGCTTAAATATGGGGCTAATCCCAAAAGGCTGAATGATGATAAGCTTTTTGTTTAAAATTCAAAGGGGCTGCAGAGTAAGTGATCTGTGTGAACTACTGAAGGAGTCCCCTAACTGCAAAGTTTCAAAACCGCTGTCTGTTGGGTATAGAGATTACAGTGCTTAGAGCCTGTTTTTGACTCTCTGGCATTAGGGAAATTTGTCAGTTTATGCTCAGTTTCTACCTTCGTACAATAGTGCTTCTTAGTTATTCAGTAGAGATGATATGGTATGAATTGGGGTGGGAGAAATGGAAGATTTTTTAGCCATTGTTAATGTACCACATAAATCCAAGACTCAGAGTTGGGAAAGCATTGTTATGAAGTAATTTTATAATTATTATGTAAAACAGTACTTACATATTGAATTTGGATATTTCGAAACTTATTTTGTTAATCAAAAATTAAAAGAAAGTGCTATTAAATCTGGTTTGGTATTCTAATGATAAATTTTATTCAGTAAATTAGAGGTGTAGGGCAAATTTTAGAGATGATGGTCCTTTGTTTTATTCTAAATATGGTTTTTATTGTAGTAGTTTGCTATAACTCTTCAAGCTTCTCTTAACTGTTTCAAATGAAATATTTGTCTTAACAGGCCCAGCATGAAATTAGTAAAATTCAGGAAAGGAGATAGTGTGGGTTTGCGGCTGGCTGGTGGAAATGATGTTGGAATATTTGTAGCTGGCGTTCTTGAAGATAGCCCTGCTGCCAAAGAAGGCTTGGAAGAGGGTGATCAGATTCTCAGGGTATGTCAGTGGTCAACTTATGTGGTTTCAAAGTACTTAGATCTTTAGAAAAAGGCATCAGACACAGGAGACTCACTATCGCAGTTAGCTTGTAATCTGTTGTAGCGTCTAGAACCAATTTAGCATGCAGATTGAGAATCCATCAGGTCTCTCATTCCTGCCTTTGCTCTTATTCACTGCTGTGTTGTTACTACACAGTGTGGTTCTTTGGTCTCGTGTTAATCACTCATGTTCATAGAACCTAAAAAAAGTAAGTCTTAGAGCCCCATAACATCCACCAGTTATTTTAAGTTCAATTAAACATTCAGGCTGGCTAGACTCTGCCGTGGGCCACAACTTGCCACTAGGGCAGCGGCGGGTGTTCCTCTCCAGTGGGAGTAGTCTTTGCAGCAGCCCACAGAGCCCTGTAGGACCTTCTTCACCACAGGTGATGGCTCAGGTGTGCAGACATGGGGTTTCCATCAGGCACATGTGTAAGCTGCCTGGGCTCTGAAGCTTCATACCCCACAAGAGGGGAGAGTCCAGGAAAGCCTAGTTTAGATGCAGGGTGCCAATCGGGTCTTTTTCTTTTGTTTTTTGTTTGTGTATGTTTTTGTTTCTTTTCCATAAGCAATGCCGCCTAGTAACGTAGTACCATCTTTATTTCTCTCCTCTTTTTAAAATATCCAAACTTTCTGCCAGATGCACTATGTGCTGTTTTAATCGGAAGATCAGATCTCTCAAGTGGGAGTTCCTACATCTGCTCTACTCCTCTTGCCAGAGGAGATTGCCTCAGATTGTCGTTGCCACCTCTGTTCTGGTCTCTTCCTGCATTCAGGCTGCCTCCTGCCCGTGTCCTGCATTCGTTCTCCTCCTGCCCCAGAATATGGCTGCTTTGTTCATGTTTTCCTCTTTCCCTATCCTTTGGTTCTTCATCAGCCTTCCATTGTCTGTCTTTTCTCCTTTGGCTGTTGAACTTGTTGAAGGTTTGGTTGAGTCCCTTCCCTGCTTGCTTTTCAGTCCTTGTGTCATAAAGTTGTGTAGTCTGCCTTCCACCTTAACCACGACTGAATGTGAATTTTCATGAGGCATTGCCAACCTAATGTCATCTTCAGCCCTCATTTTCCTGTATTTCTTGCTAGTGTTTTGACCTTCTTAACAAGTCCTTTTTGAAGTGCTTTCTTCCTTGGATTCCATAACAGTGCTTTTCTGGTGCTCCTCTAATCATTTCAGTTCTTTTCCTACCTTCTTTAATCATTCTTCCTAAAACTTGGGATGTGTCAGCGGCCCCCTGCTTCTATCTTGCTTTCGTATCTCTATCTTGGGTTTGGTCGCTTTTGGCAGCAGCCCGCGGTCAGAAGCTGCCCTCTGAGCCCTCTGCAAGCCCCTTCAGACTGTGCTGGCTGCCTATGGCCACTCCCGTCCTCCTCCTCCCGCTTCAGACTTACATGTCAGAAAGTCAGGGCATTGTCTCCTGACTCACTGGTTTCCACCTGACTTTGTGTTATGATTCCTCCAAATGATGTCTACATTTTCTCAAATACAACATGGATAATTAAACAGACCTGTTATTCTCTTACCTACCCCATATCCTGTTTGAAGTAATCATACATCATTCAAAAAATATTTCTTAATAGTTTTTTTGTTGTTTCATATCATAAAGGTAGTACATGTATAAAAAAAAAATTTTTTTAATGCGGAAAATTTCCAGAAGATGAGTAGAAGAAAATCTACCTGTAATCCTGCACATAGTCACTGGGGACATTTTGATAAGTTACATTTTGGTCCTTAGGAGCGTCTAATATTAAACATTGATTTGGCAGACACTGAGCTTACACCATACAGATGCTCTTACAGAGATGGCACAATGCATGCACTCTTTCTTTTTAATCTTGTTTCCTTTTGATTTCTTTTTCAGAGCCTAGTAAAAAGTAGAGCTCTATTATACATTCATAGAACTTATAATTTAAAATTTTAAATCCCGAGATTTTGCAATAATAATAAACAGTTGGAATTAGAAGTTGTCTTTTTTGGTCTGAATTGGTTGGATTTTGCAGTGCATGATCTCTAATGTCGGGATGCATTGTGACTACTCTTTAAGTGACTTTACACCTTCACTCACTTTATTTACTTGGTTCCTGCTTGTTTTAAATTAGGGTATATTCTTTTCTCCAAAGTAAAATGAAAATTTTCGCTTTTGAAGATGTGATATTTTCAAATTAGATAAACTCTGGATATATTTGTTTCCTGCATAGATAAATGTTTTTATAATCTTAAAATATGACCAGTAGTAATTTGTGAAATGTATTTTAACAGGTAAACAATGTAGACTTCACAAATATCATAAGAGAAGAAGCTGTCCTTTTTCTACTTGACCTCCCAAAAGGAGAAGAAGTGACCATATTGGCTCAGAAGAAGAAGGATGGTGAGATACTGTCAGAATATTGAGAAAATAAACCTGGAGAAGTTTGAGGACTTAAATAGGAATTTTAATTGTAATGTTTTTAATAAATCAAAGTTAAGTGATAAATGAATTTGTTAATCTCACAGATTTTGTTTATTTTGTCATTTAGGGGCACACAGTCTTACACTGTGCTTGTTAACACAGCACAGTAATAGGACCAGCCAACCTTTCTGGCGTTCTATTGAAGTAGAGTGCCATCTGCATGGAAAAATCCTATAGTATTCCACACAAAAGTGCATATGGGTAGCTTCTGAATTTTGTATTCATGTTTTCTAAGCAATATACTCTGATGTTTGTTAGCATTAATGCAAGGGAATGCCTGATTTTCTCTGTGATTAAGCAGATACATTTTCATTTAGAACAGGGTTTCTCAAGCTTGTCACTGTTGATGTTTTGAACCAAATAATTCTTTGTTGTAAAGGCTATCCCGTGTGTTTTAGGCTGTTTAAAAGCATCCTTCCCTCTGCTCACTAAGTGTCCGTAGCACACACACCTCCTTTCAACACACAATTGCAACTATCAAAAATGTCTCCATGTATGCCAGCTCTTCCCTGGGGGGAACAGAATTGCCCTCATTTGAGAACCACTCATTTAGAAAATGGGACATAGATGAGGTTTGCAGGGGCTGCAGCGAAATTAAGTTAGATGATTTAAATAGAAAGCATGTGTGGCTTTGGACAAGTTGCTTGATCTGTATCTGCAGTAGTTTCCTCATTTGTGAAATGGAAGTGCTAAGAGTTCCCATTTCGTGAGATAATGATGATGTCCACAAGACAGAATACTTAGTAATTAGTAAGGAGCCACCGTTTGTTGGAAACTGTTGTTTTTGTTATTGTTGATATTATCAATAGAATCTTCACGTAATGTATTCTCTTCAGATTAATATCTTTTCCCACTAGTTACTGATAATTTTTTGTTTTGATTCCTTTTAGTTTATCGTCGCATCGTAGAATCAGATGTAGGAGATTCTTTCTATATTAGAACTCATTTTGAATACGAAAAGGAATCTCCCTATGGACTTAGTTTTAACAAAGGAGAGGTGTTCCGTGTTGTGGATACTTTGTACAACGGAAAACTGGGCTCTTGGCTTGCTATTCGAATTGGCAAAAATCATAAGGAGGTAGAACGAGGCATCATCCCTAATAAGAACAGGTATGAATGTTTGGATACTTCTTACAGAACAAATTAAGGAAATGATGACAATATTTCAGTCCCACTGGGAAATTTTGGTAACGTAAAGAATTAATTTTCACTGTATTTACCATATCTAAAACTGACTTAGTTGTATAAACTCCTTTATTTTAGTTTAACCATTAAGATTTAAACTGCATGTGAAGTTCTATCCAGTGTTTTGACATTTTGTTTCACTATAAGTCTTTCTCCATTTTGTTTTTAAAATACCCTTATTTTTATTTTTGTCTTTTCTTGTCCAGAGCTGAGCAGTTAGCCAGTGTACAGTACACACTTCCAAAGACGGCAGGAGGAGACCGCGCCGACTTCTGGAGATTCCGAGGTCTGCGTAGCTCCAAGAGAAATCTGCGCAAGAGCAGAGAAGATTTGTCAGCCCAGCCGGTTCAGACAAAGTTCCCAGCATATGAGAGAGTTGTTCTTCGAGAAGGTAGTCTGTTTTCTACAGATGAACCTAATACCTTTTAATGTCAGTTTGCCTAAGAAAGAAGAAGTATAAACTGTGCTATTTTTCATTTGAATCTCCCCAGCTGGATTTCTGAGGCCTGTAACCATCTTTGGACCAATAGCTGATGTTGCCAGAGAAAAGCTGGCCAGAGAAGAACCAGATATTTATCAGATTGCAAGTAAGTAGTCTCCATACGGACTTCAGATGAGATTGAGCGTGTTTCTTTACTAATTACTTCTCTAAAGGGTGGGTCTGATCCATTCACTTAATAGAAATAACACTTTTTGTAAGTGAACATTTGCAATTGACCCCATGAGGGAAACCTGAGTGACTGTGTCTGTGCTCTGCCAGTTCCCTTTCATAAGAAAAAGAATCACCATTTATGAGAATCTCTTAGCACACAGTCTTGTTTAATCCTGACAGTATCCCATGGGGCGGGTGTCAGAATGTCCAGCTGAAGCTGGGCGAGTTGAGCTGTAGGGTGGTTGTGACGGAGACCACCGCCCCGCCTCTTTAGTTGGGGTGTCATGATGACACCCAGCTAATGAGTCACACACTTGGCTCTGAACCCAGCTCTTTCTGACTCCAGCCCAGTGCTTTCAGTCATTAAGCAAACAAATACTCAGATATGTCAGAAGAGTAATAAAAGCATGATTCATGCTATTGCTTATTGCAGACAGATATAGTAGGTTAGTATTAAATATAAATATCGAGGAAGTAGTGCTTTAAATGCTTACAGATTTTGCTTGCAGATTCTTTCATTGTTTCATTATTTTAGCTATTATGGTAGTTTAAATACACAGACTTAGTTATCACTTAGGCTTGCTTTAAGTTATTTGTATCGTCCGTTTCAAATTTATATTTTACTAATACAAAGGGTGCAGAAATCTGTCCATATTTTGTTTGCTTTGTCTGTCCATATTATGCTTTGCTTTTGTTCTGCAAAGGATTTAAATACTCAAGAATATAGCTTTTTCCATATATATGCTGAATTTCTTAGACAGAATTACCAAAGATAGGAAGGAATGACCCAAGACACGAGCACTCCTGGCTGCTGCTGTGTAACTTTGGCTGCTTCCAGAGGGTTGTGCAGCTGTTGTTCCTGCTGGCACTATAAACTCCCAAGTGCTGATTTAATATTATATATATTGCTTTTCATTTGGTTGCTGGTGAAGTTGAATGAGGATATTTTCTGAAACTCAGAAGATTTGCAGACAAATGATAGTAAAATTTGGGCAATTTAGAAAATGTTCATTTCTGATTCATCACTCAGTTTGTTAGTCTTTTCAGAAGAGATCTTTTTTTGGTCATTGCTTATAGATAACATTTTGCCTGAAGAAGTTGATACGTATAGATACCACCTGTAACCAAACTTAGGGCTTTTAAATTTAGGAAAAGCAAGTGTGAAGACTTAGAAAGCTCTGTCTTAAGGACTAATTGGTTGATTAATTGGGTTTACTCTACAACCAGACTCTTACGAAAGGGATTCAGATCGCTTAGTTATGTATCCTATTTGAATCTAACGAGAGTATTTTTTTTTTTTTCCACTCTTTTTTTTTTTTTTTTTTTTTGGTGGTACGCGGGCCTCCCACTGTTGCGGCCTCTCCCGTTGCGGAGCACAGGCTCCGGACGCGCAGGCTCAGCGGCCACGGCTCACGGGCCCAGCCGCTCCGCGGCATGTGGGATCTTCCCGGACCGGGGCACGAACCCGTGTCCCCTGCATCGGCAGGCGGACTCTCAACCACTGCGCCACCAGGGAAGCCCTAACGAGAGTATTTTGAGTTTAGAGACTAGTAGCATTTTCTCCACCCAGAACCTCCCAGTTGATCTCCCTCCGTCGTTCTCCCATGTCCACCAGATTGGAGATTGGCCCTGCTGTCTCGCGATGGCCTTGTTCTCCCAGATCATCCCCTTGTCCCTCAGCCTGACCTCTGAACTTCCATGTCTCTGTCTTTGTCTGATCTGAACAACCAGAGCTCTAACTTCTGAGCTTTCCTGTGACCAGAGCCTCAGACATCGCTGTGCCTTTTCGGTGAAAGCCTTCATGTCAGTGGACCTCTGAGACGCGTGGTTAGAAATCAGCCCAAGCTGCCTTGGCGTGTTCTGCGCCAGGAGGGAGGCACAGGTTGCCAGTGTGAAAGCACAGGCTGTGTCATAGTCACAAGTTACAGCCTTCTCTGCTCCCAAGTCCCCTTCTGCTGATGTGAAAAGAGGTCCCTAACCCAGGACTCCCCAGCCAGTCTGCTGTAGTTGTTGCTGCTGAGTGTGGGCCTGCCCGGGTATTGAGCAGCCGTCTGCGGCCGGGCGGGCCCTGCTGTGGGGAGGCCTCCTCAGGGTATCTGTGTGCCATACAGACAGAACCATTGCCACTCACATGCCACAATGTGAAAAAGGTTTGCAGACAGTGCCATGCCAGGCCACACTGGAGCAAAAGAAAAAGGGAAATCCCTATATACATGTTTTTATATCTATATTATATATATTTTTTTAATGGCTGTTTTTTCCAGAACATGAAAATAGTTGGAAAATTTTTGAAGACATGAGTATTAAAACTGACATCATTTTAAATTTAAATATTTTATTTAGACCAAACACATAACTTATAATTTTACCTTTCTGGTTTTAATGGAAGCAAATTTATCAATATTATTTTGTAAATCTACATTTTTTTTAAGCTTATTTTCAATTGAGAGAATTGCCATATTTGGCTGTTTCTCTTGACCAAGTGACAGTCCTAAATAATTTTTGCTCACGTTCCACTTACTGATTCTTTTCTTTTAAATAATTAATTAATTAATTAGGCTGCATCAGGTTTTAGTTGCATCACACGAGCTTTTCGTTGTGGCATGCCGGCTTCTCTCTAGTTGGGGCATGCAGGCTCTAGAGCACGCAGGCTTAGTTGCCCCGTGGCATGTGGGATCTTAGTTCCCCAACCAGGGATTGAACCCACGTCCCCTACATTGCAGGGCGGATTCTTAACCACTGGACCATCAGGGAAGTCCCTCCACTTACTGATTCTATTTAAAATGTTCATTTTGAAGTATTTATTTTGCTTTTGTGAACATATTGCATCCAAATATTATTGGACTTCTGAGGTTTGGGGGCACTCCCTTGAATTTTGCACCAGGGTGAGTGGCCCACTTGCTTTAAAAAAAAAAAAACAAAAAACTATTTATTTACTTACTTACCTACCTACCTACTTATTCATTTAGCTGTGCTGGGTCTTAGTTGTGGCATGCAGAATCTTCATTGTGACATGTAGGATCTTTAGTTGGGGCATGTGGGCTCTTAGTTGCGTCATGCATGTGGGATCTAGTTCCCTGACCAGGGATTGAACCTGGGCCCCCTGCATCAAGAGCACAGAGTCTTAGCCACTGGACCACCAGGGAAGTTCTCCCCCTTGCCGTCTGATCCCAGCAGTGTTGGAAGCATTGATGTAACCCGGGGTTCTCAGCCAGGGTGGGTCTGTCCCACAGACGACATTTGACCGCAGTTCTGTTTGTCACCGTGGGAGCAAAAGGGAGGTGGGGGGCTGCTACTGACATCCAGTGGGTGGAGGCCAGAAATGCTGCTCAATAGGCCGTGGTGCACGGGAAGCCCCCACAACTACACGTCATGGAGCCCAGCGTGTCATTATGCCCAGCAGTTGAGAAACTGACCTAACCAGTGGAAATTTGGTGTTTTGTTTTTGTCCTGACTGCACGACTAGAAAGTGAACCTCGAGATGCTGGAACTGACCAACGGAGCTCTGGTATTATTCGCCTTCATACAATAAAGCAAATAATAGATCAAGTAAGTTATTAGAAATTGACCCGTTTCCTTGTAAGCTGTGAATTTTGTGTTTCTCAGTGGGATGGGTTTGGTTAAACTGAAAGTAGAAGGTAGTTTTTCTAAAGTTATTACTGGTATACCGTAAGTAAATTACTGAGACATTAAAATAATCACTTTCAGTGGAACGGTAGTACGTGCCTGAAAAGATGAGCTTTCATTACCACAAAAGAGTATACAGTGTTCACATATGTCGATAGACTTGATACCGCATCAGGACAATTCAGGTTGCACTTTGATATTTATATGTTAGGAATGTGTTGCTACTCACAAGGCCATATCAGGAACATTAAATTGTTACACTTATTTTCACTCTCTGCTTGCAAGTATTTGGGCTATCTTAAAAGTGAGCTAGTTAAAACTTTTTTTTAAATTGGACTAGAAATTATATTGCATTAACTTCTGAGTACACCTTTTTCTAATGTGTGCTCCTGAGACATTTTGGAGCACAGTTAAACGTCCATTCCCATTGGAATGTAGTCTCAGCTGTGACTTTCTGAAGGTGATGCTTCTTAGTTACCGTGTCTTGCGTCCTTGTTTATTTTTTTCTTGTGTCTTCAGGATAAACATGCTTTATTGGATGTAACACCAAATGCAGTTGATCGTCTGAATTATGCCCAGTGGTATCCAATTGTAGTGTTCCTTAACCCTGATTCTAAGCAAGGTGTGAAAACAATGAGGATGAGGTTATGTCCAGAATCTAGGAAAAGCGCCAGGAAATTATATGAGCGGTCTCATAAACTTCGTAAAAATAATCACCATCTTTTTACAAGTGAGTATATTAAGGGCCTTCTTTCAGCTTACAGTGTCTATGCAACAATATGTGGGCAAAAATGTCGTGTTGTTCAAATATTAAAACTCATATAACCTTTGCCTGTTATGCTTGTTGTTGTGTTAATGGCTGCTGTTGATTGAAAGAAATGGTTCAGTGCCAAAATAGACATTTCCAGAGGTGTGTCCTCAATACTATCTGTCAGATAACTCAGTAGTGGTGACTGAACTCTAAGCAATGGTTGAGTGAATTCTGACTTTTGCCGTGTTGTAATCATAGAACAATGTTATCTATTTGCAGCTACAATTAATTTAAATTCAATGAATGACGGTTGGTATGGTGCATTGAAAGAAGCAATTCAGCAACAACAGAACCAGTTGGTGTGGGTTTCTGAGGGAAAGGTAAGAAATTTCCTGTTTTTAACCCATTTGATAAATTATATAACTAATCAGAGAAGCCTTTGAGTCACCATTGTTTTCTAATTGGATCAACTTATTAAAGTAATTTGGGGCATTAGCTTTTAGGTTTTTATAATTTGTAAGGGTTATGAAAGTTGTTTTTGATAGTAGAAGATTCTGAAGTTTCTCTCCCCACTGAATTACCATTCAGTGGTATTCTCAGAGAATTCTCAGAGGGTAACTTAAAAGAGCAGGGTTGAGTTCTGACTCTGCCCCTGTCTGACTGAGGAATGACTTTGAACCTGGCTTCTGTTTCTTCCTCTGGAAACAAGGGGAATGGGTGGGCTAGATGAGTGGTCCCCAAAGTGCTGTGCTCAGCATGTGAGATCCAGGACTCGCCCTGAAGAAGAGGCACTCTGAAGGCAAGGAATGGTTGGGGACCACCGTGCTGCAAACCAAGCGCCCTGGAGCAGCACAGTACCCACCAGCGTGGTGATGGCTCTGAGAGGTCTGAAGTAAAGGACTTACTTTGCTACTTTAAGCATTTCCCTAAATCCTTACCTAAGGAATTTTTTTTTCACTCAGCACCTGTTAACATTCTTAAAACGTACTGAAAATGTTAGACAAAGCAATACATCCTTTTGGCTTTGAATTTTGATTTTATAAAGATTAAAATAACTACTTTCTGTTGTTAAGTCTTTCTGGTCTTTTAGCAGTTCTTGATGGGAAAGTCCTGTTTATTTTGTTGGGAGAGATAATAATTTTCTCAAAGTATACAGTTAAAAGAATCTTTTGTTTTAAATGTCTTTTACCTTCAGATCAACACAATATTAATATATTTTAGTTGCTAGGGAAGATTGAGAATATCTGTTCTCTTATTTTGTTTTTTGTATTTCCTTGTCGGCTTGGTTTTTGTTGTATTTTGCCCCTGCATGGCCCCTCCTTTCCTCTGCCTGGCTATGGCCCCAGGTGCTGTGGCCGTGCATGCTGCATGCTTAGAACCCCCGTGCCCCTCACCCAGAAAACACAACCTCTGCCAAGAAGAGATGTTGAAATGCTGACATCTAGAGGTAGTGTCTGCTGCTCCCACCTGTGGTCCTGTGTCAGAACCATGCCTTTTCTCCTCAGTACCACTCTGGGCGGTGGACCGTACACATGAGAACCTGAGACCACTTTGAGTAACTGACATATCAGCCGGGACGCTTTATAGACAGAGGCAGGTAGAATAAACTCACTACACCACTTTATACGACACACTGTTACTAATTCTTAACTCTTGTGGCATTTGATTAAAAGGATTACCGTCCTCTCCATACTAATCTTCTATGACAACACAGTTCTGCCAGCAGCCTTGGTCAGGTAGAATGTTAATAGCTTTCACTGGTGATTTTTCTTTTCTTTTTTTTTGCGGTATCACTGGTGATTTTTGAAATAATATTAGTTTATAAATGCACAAGGTATACATGTCTACCTATCTGAGAGGTTTTTTAAATCCACAAATCTTAATTTTCTGTGATTTCTTTGATACTATTGTGTGCTTCCTTTCTTTGCTTGGATTTTAAAATGAAGGTCTAGCTCTCCCAGCTTTTTGTGTGAGGAAAATAGGTCATCTCAATTAATTTTATTAACTTTATTAATAGGTCTAATAGGTCATTTACTATTAGAATAGATTGATGCATTTTGTAAATCAGAAAAAGTGTTACAATTTAAATCAAGTTTGATTTATGCCCCCCTTCCATTCAAGTATATTTTCTCCAAATAGATTCTTAAACTAAAACCACTTCATTTCACATCGACTCTCCTGAGCTAACTACTTTGATCTGATTGCTAGGAAGAGTTCCTTTTTGCAATTTCTGTGACAGGCTTGTATGTTCCCTATTAAACCAAGAAAAATCATCCGGAGGCTTTCTTAACATGTAAGCATATGTCATTTCTGGTTCAGAGCACTCCTGGTTCTTGCTCACTTCTGCATTTCATACCACTGCAAAAGCTGCATTTCATACCACTGCAAAAGCTGAGCAGGTTAGTGAGTTGAGTTGTTCTTCCCCAGGGCCTTAAATACTTCCCTGGCTGGCTCCTGGGTTATAGTCTTCCAGACCCCGCGAGTCAGAGATCAAAGTAGATAGCAAGAAGGTTTCAAGCCATTGAGATTTCAGTGGGAGAGACTCTGCTGGAACATAGAGCATAGCCCTAGTGCGCTCACTCTCCAAACCAGGCAGGTGATCTGTTGAAAGCCAGAGTCACGGAAGGCTGGTCTTTCCCATTAAGGGAGGGCTCAGGGTCAGGCTGTTGCAGAGCCAGGATTGGGACTGTGGGGGAAGCACCATTCAGGCGGCTCGAGCCTTGTTTATCCTTCAGTCCATGCCGTCAGAATTCTGGGTTCTGGATCCTCCAGCTCTCGTGCCTCTCTGGGCGCAGGGTCCAGGCATGGTCTTCCAGGACTGTTGTGTGTAATACGGGTACTAGCTTCAAATTAGTATCCATGACAGCCTGTTGACTGCAGCACTGTACTTCCCTTTCCCTCAAATACTTCCGTTCTTTCTGGTCTGCTCAGAAGATAATCAGTGCAGACTGAAGGCTAACTCAGCTCTTAATTGTCTGTAAAAGAGAGTCATAACTGCACTTCCCTCTCTGCATCCATCTGTGAAGAATAATTTTTAAAAGTTCTTAGTTTAATTAGGCAGCCAGCACTTAGATGATGCTTTTCCGTTGTGTTTTATAAAGCTCTAGGGCCAAATACCAAGTTTTTTAAGAAGCTGTTTTCTTTAATATATAGATTTTATATATACATAAACTCTTGTTCAGCTTGAACCGTGGCGTTTATTTTCCTGGTTATTCTCACGTGCGCTGTTCTGTCAGTCACTGTGTCTTTGTTTCTGTGAGCTTGGTCTGGCAGCACTCTCCCTCTTCACCCTCCTCTGGGCTGACAAGCTAGTGACTGACTAGGTTTCAAAATCAGAGTGGGGCCAGGGCTCCTTCGCTGTCTTCTGGGGCTTTGTCACGGCCGGCCAGCCGACGTTCCACTCATCCAAGCCCTTCAGATCTCAAAGGATGCTCTGTGTGTCTGCATGTGTGCTTGTACTATCTTCTTGACCTTTCCTCACCAGAAGTTTCAAGAAACAGATGTGATTTCTGCAAAGAAAAGTATCCTTTTCAGTCTCCCTTGTAAAATAAAGGCCATCTCTTAAAGAACTACTGAATAAATTTTTAATTTACTTCTATTTGACCCAGGCGGATGGTGCTACAAGTGATGACCTTGATTTGCATGATGATCGTCTGTCCTACCTGTCAGCCCCAGGTAGTGAATACTCAATGTATAGCACGGACAGTAGACATACTTCTGACTATGAAGATACAGATACAGAAGGCGGGGCCTACACTGATCAAGAACTAGATGAGACTCTTAATGATGAGGTGGGGACTCCCCCGGAGTCTGCCATTACACGGTCCTCTGAGCCTGTCAGAGAGGATTCCTCTGGAATGCATCATGACCACCAGACATATCCTACTTACTCACCACAAGCGCAGCCACAGCCAGTTCATAGAATAGACTCCCCTGGACTTAAGACAGCCTCTCAACAGGTAAGCAGCAAGCATTCAACGTTTTGCAGTTAGAGGTGCATTGTTAAAGTCTAGGATATGGTGATTGAATTAAAAATATATTGTCCTTTCTCCAGATTAAGAATTAATCTTTAATTTCAACTTGAGAATACCAAGGACTTAATTCTAAACTTTGTGTGTTTATCTTAGACAGCAGTATATTGAAATTTAAAAAATTCAGGACATGAGGTCATAGTTTTGTTATTCAGCACACTTAAAATGTATGTCTATCAACCACTATAAATGGAAGTGGGAAGTTAGCAGTAAACAGAAACACTATATTTAAAATATTTTAAACACTTCACAGAAAGCAGAAGCCTCATCTCCAGGCCCTTACCTTTCGCCTGAAACAAACCCAGCATCATCAACCTCTGCTGTTAATCCTAATGTAAACTTAACTAATGTCAGACTGGAGGAGCCCACCCCAGCTCCTTTCACCTCTGACTCACCACAAGCTGATTCTTTAAGAGCACCACGCACTGAGGCAGCTCACATAATGCTAAGAGGTCAAGAGCCATCATTGTCGTCGCATGTAGATCCAGCAAAGGTACCTGTGCTGCAGTGTTGCGCTAATCTGTTGCTCTCCATCAGTCTAGCACATGATTGTGTTTGCTTTGCCCTTTACGTGTTCCTTTTGCTTTTTACTGTGGGCTTATGCACCATACTGTTCTCAAATCAGTACAAATCATTTCGGTTCTATAATTTGCATGGCTTCCAGTGATATACTGATTATTTTAAAATAGGCCTTTTAATTGGGATTGGTACTTAATATTTTTATTATTTTTTAATGTTTGGCTTTCAGAATCTTCCAGAATTTCTTTCTTTCTTTTTTCTTTTTATTTTTTTAAACATCTTTATTGGAGTATAATTGCTTTACAATGTTGTATTAGTTTCTGCTGTATAACAAAGTGAATCAGCTATATGGATATATATATATATCCCCATATCCCCTCCCTCTTGCGTCTCCCTCCCACCCTCCCTATCCCACCCCTTTAGGTTGTCAGAATTTCTTAATCTATAGTTCAGACCCATTTTAAACTTCTTTATGTTTTATAAATTATGGTGTCCATAAATTTTCTTTTTGATTTTATTTTCAGTGTCCAAATCAAGTGGAATCAACAGTTCAGTGCATTAATTTTCTACTAAACTTAATAATTAAAAAGTTAAAGTATCTTTAACTCACTTTTCATTTAGTATGCTGAAAAGTAAAAGCCCCTACTTGCATTGTAAAGTTTGAGCTTCACTTAAACTGGCTTTCTCCACTAATCTGTTTCTGTCCTGGTAATAAATGGTAGAACATGCCATTTTTACATATTAAATCATAGTTTGTCTTAAAATAGACTAGAATTTGAAACAAGCCTGTGTCCTTACGCGTGGATTTTTTATACAGGTATATAGGAAGGATCCCTATCCTGAGGAAGTGATGAGACAGAACCATGTTTTGAAGCAGCCAGCTGTTGCTCACCCAGGGCAGAGGCTAGACAAGGAGCCCAGTCTGAGCTATGAGCCGCAGCCCCCATACGCAGAGAGACAGGCCAGCAGGGACCTGGAGCAGCCTGCCTACAGATATGACTCCTCAAACTACACGGACCAGTTTCCTCGAAACTACGACCATCGTCTGCGCTATGACGACCGCATCCCTGCGTATGAGGAGCAGTGGTCCTATTATGATGACAAACAGCCGTACCAGCCCCGGCCTTCTTTTGATAATCAGCACCCGCGAGACCTGGACTCCAGACAGCATCCCGAGGAGTCCTCAGAACGAGGGTATTTCCCACGTTTCGAGGAGCCAACCCCTCTGTCCTATGAAAGCCGACCGCGCTACGACCCGCCACTCAGGACCTCCACCCTGCGGCACGAAGAGCAGCCCGCTCCTGGGTTTGACGTGCATGGGAGGTACAGGCCAGACGCGCAGCCCTACTCCTCCACAGGCCCCAAGGCGTCCGAGCCTAAGCAGTATTTTGACCAGTACTCACGGAGTTATGAGCAGGTCCCGCCCCAAGGCTTCACCTCCAAAGCAGGCCCGGGCCACTACGAGCCTCTCCACGGTGCTGCCCTTGTCCCGCCTCAGCACAAGCCGGAAGTGCCGCCCGCAAGTACCAAACCACTGCCTCCACCCCCAGCTCTGGTGGAGGAAGAGGAAGACCCAGCGATGAAGCCACAGTCAGTGCTCACCAGAGTGAAAATGTTTGAAAACAAAAGGTCTGCATCAGTGGAGAGCAAGAAGGATGAAAACCATAACTCTGGTTTCAAGGTAAATACGTGATTGTGTCTCCTGCCTCACGTTCAGAGCACATTCAGTGACTGTTGTGCGTAACGCTTCATAATGTTCCCTCCCCCTTAAACGAAGCCTGTTTTCTCATGATCTCTCCCTGAGGCTCGTGTGTCTTATTTTTCTGCAGCCTCCAGAGGTCATGTCTAAACCTGCAGGTGCTCCCGTCCTAGGTCCTAAAGCCCCTGCTCAGAATCAGCTCATTGAACACGACAGAACACTGCACAGGTGGGTGCTTTGCAGGCTTGTGGCCTACAACTGACTGAGAGTGTGGCCCTCTTACTAGAGAGGAGGCAGGGAAGGCAGAGGTCTCCCTTGTCCTTAGGTGAACTCCTCCAGCTTTTGCAGTTAAAACAGTGGTCCTAGAAGGAAAAGTAAACAGCTTTATGTATTATACCTTCTGTAACACATCTTTATTATTCTTTCAGTTAACAAATCTTTCGAACACATATTTCTCTAGCAAATGGCTAAAGTACAGTTTTTAAAGCCCTAATTACTTTTGGACTGTGTTTTTTAGTTTAATAGTGCTTTTGGACATGCAAACTGTTAGTTTTTAGGGGTGAGGAAACAGACTCAGATAGCTATGAGATAACTAAACTTAATCCTTTAGAAAGCTCCAGGAGGGATGAAGCTGAGGCTGACAGGAGTTGCTGGGAGAGGAACCCGCCAGCTGTGCTCTTAGCTGTGGCCTGATTTGGCTGCTGCTAAGTTGATGGGCTGCATTTGAATACAGTTCTTTGGCCTAATATGTTTCATTCGCTTATATTTGTGCTTGTAATAAAGAGGAACTACTGTCTAACATGTACATTTTCCTCTGATTTTAATGTCTGTTGCTCTTCATGAAAATGTAAACTACTGTGATGTCTCCTTTAGCTGGGATCACTAGCAAATAAGCTCTTCTACACAGAGTAAACATGTACTAACTGAAAGCTTAGCCCCCCCTTCTTGGTGTGAAACGTATTTAAGTTTATCCATTTTTGATGCGGAGTTTCTGAAATTTGCTAACTAGGGCCTATGTAACAGTGCCTTAATTTGCTGATAATGTACTTTCTTTGCCACGTGCTTCCTGTGTCCTCTGGAACTTTGGACATGTCGAGCTCTTTCCTTATATGAGGATCATTTATTGATCCTGCTGTAAAGTTCTTCAGCTCTTGGTTTTTATTGTTGCTGACGATGATGGTGCATGTACTTGAGGAAGCCCTCCACTGTCTGGCTTACTTTTCTTTTTCTGATGAGCTGCTTCTAATGAGGTCACTATCAAGCTCAATAGATAGGTTGTGTTTAGGACTCACGGGCCAGGAGAGTGTTGCCATCGAGTATAATGTATGAGGACACGGGACTGGGAATGTCCACCTTGACTGCTGCACTGCTCAGCCAGATCCTGAGTAACCACGGCAGTCAGTGGAAGGTCAAGGTGAAACTTACGTATTCCATTTTATTTGTCAAATTAACTTCTCAAAAGTTATTTCATTTATCATTCATTATCAGGATCCCCGAACCGCAAAAACCTCAAATGAAGCCGCCTGAAGACATTGTTCGGTCAAATCATTATGATCCTGAGGAAGATGAAGAATACTATCGAAAACAGCTCTCCTACTTTGATCGAAGAAGTTTTGAGAGCAAGCCTTCTGCACATGTCCCTGCCAGCCACCTCTCAGAGCCCGCCAAGCCGGTTCATTCTCAGAGTCAGCCACAGTTTTCTAGTTACTCTTCCAAGTGAGTTATTTTGTTTAAGACTTACCTTTTAAAAATAAGATGAAACATAAAGTGCAGTTAATCACACAAAGTTCAGTGTGTGTGTGTGTGCGCGCGCGCGCGTGTGTGTATTGTTTTGTTTTTTGGCCTTGCTGCTTGGCATGCGAGATTTTAGTTCCCTGACCAGGGATCAAACCCTTGCCCCTGCAGTGGAAGTGCAGAGTCCTAACCACTGGACTGCCAGGGAAGTCCTAAGTTCAGTATATTTTGAAGGAAAATAGTTAGCTATGTAATACATGACTTCTGTAGGCTCTTAGCATTTCAGCAGTGTGTGTTCTATCTAGCTCTGGGATGTGTGTTTTTTGTTCTTAAACTCTAGCGTCAGCTATGTAAATTTTTTGCATTAAAAATATGTTAAAATCAAAGGATTTTGAAATCAAAGCGTTTTGAGGTAAGAGAGGATAAACGGTTAAGACCCTGATTTTTAAGAGTCTCTCCCTTCTGTGCAGCACATGTTCTCATCCTTCTCTTCTGTTTGTTTTTTAAAAATAAAAGTAGGGTTAGGGCTTCCGTGGTGGCGCAGTGGTTGAGAGTCCACCTGCCGATGCAGGGGACACGGGTTCGTGCCCCGGTCTGGGAGGATCCCACATGCCACGGAGCGGCTGGGCCCTTGAGCCATGGCCGCTGAGCCTGCGTGTCCGGAGCCTGTGCTCCACAATGGGAGAGGCCACAACAGTGAGAGGCCTGTGTACCGGAAAAAAAAAAAAAAAAAAAAAAGTAGGGTTGTGTTGGGGAGTGACATTGAGGGACGATACTAAAGAGTTTTTAAAAATTTTTTTCCAAGTCAAGAGAAAACTTGTCGTTTATTATTGTTTGAGCTTGAGGAGACTTTAGAGATTTCTGGTCTAGCTGTAAACATGAGGAACCCAAGCTCCAGCGAGGGGCTGTGACAGGGGCAGAGCTAGGAGTGAGCCCCAGGTTCCTGCTGTCTTTTTCCTGTCTGTGCTGCTCCCTTCTGTTTGCTTGTCTACTGGGTTTTTTGGTTTTCTTTCTTGTGTGTTTTGTTGGGGTACAAACTACAAACCCACATGTGCCCGTGTGAGTTTGTATCCCGTTCTGGTTCTGCCACTGGTTGAGCCCTGACTAATGGTGAATTTGGTTCTGAGAGTGGAGTATAAACACACACAGGCACAGGTGGGTTCATACTTGAGCAGAACAGGCCCACAGAATGGAAGTAGATGTGGATTTATTACAAGGGATTCGTTTACACAGTTGTGGGGCCAGGCTGAGCAAGTCCTAAGTCTGCAGGGCAGGAAGGGAAATGCCTAGTGGTCTCGGAGCTCAGGGAAGCTGTTAACTCCTCTTGAGAAGGGCCCATCTAGATAATCTCCCTAGGGATACCCGTATTAGTGTTTGAGTGAATAACTGGGACTGTAGTTCTGCGTGGCCAAGATGAGACATTAAAAAGCAACCACAGGGCTTCCCTGGTGGCGCAGTGGTAGAGAGTCCGCCTGCCAATGCAGGGGACACGGGTTCGTGCCCCGGTCCGGGAAGATCCCACATGCCGCAGAGCGGCTGGGCCCGTGAGCCACGGCTGCTGAGCCTGCGCGTCCGGAGCCTGTGTGCTCCGCAACGGGAGAGGCCACAACAGTGAGAGGCCCGCGTGCTGCAAAAAAAAAAAAGCAACCACAAATCGCTTTTGTGCCTAAGTTTAAAATCATGAAGATTTTTACTGAATTAGATGCTTCGGACTGTCTGAACATATCATTTGTCACTTGCTGATCAGTGAAAATTCTTTTAGAATATACTTTAAAACCTCTAATATTAAAAGCCTACTTAAAAAAAATTATTTATTTATGGCTGTATTGGGTCATCGTTGCTGCGCGCGAGCTCTCTCTAGTTGCGGCGAGCGGGGGCTACTCTTTATTGCAGTGCGTCGGCTTCTCATTGCGGTGGCTTCTCTTGTTGCGGAGCACAGGCTCTAGGTGCGCGGGCTCAGTAGTTGTGGATTGCAGGGTCTAGAGCACAGACTCAGTAGTTGTGGTGCACGGGCTTAGTTGCTCCGTGGCATGTGGGCTCTTCCCGGACCAGGGCTCGGACCCGTGTCCCCTGCATTTGCAGGCGGATTCTTAACCACTGCACCACCAGGGAAGTCCCTAAAAACCTACTTTCAATTACCACTTGCTTTCTAAGACATCATTTAAAGTGAAGATTTAAAACCTTTTCCACTGTTATCCATTTAAATCTTTGTCTACGGAAGAAAGCAGTTTATGAGAAACACAGCTGCGAACTGTGAGTGGTGCAGTTCGGGCTCTGTTTGAAGCAGACAGTCTTGCACGAGTGTTGTGAGCCTCCCCTAACACAAGCCTAGAGAGGTGCCCAGTGCATCTGGAGAGAGTCCAGACCAGGATGAGCTAGGCGTGGAGCCTGAGAAGCTCACCTTCCATGAGATGGAAGGGCGTCACCACTTTTACTGAAGCTGTTTAAACATATTCATTCCTCTCAGAAGGGAGTCCAGTTTAAAGAGAGATTTTATTTATCCTTTTACATACTTGGTAAATAGAATACAGCCTTAACAGGATACATTTAGGTCTAAAAAGTAAATTAAAAGTTTTGCTAGGGAATCAGATGACAAGGTATTTTTTGGTTTTGTGTGAATCTTGTTCTCTGGAGAGAAGACTCAGTAATATATCTATGACGTATAGCTTTCAGACATGGTCTAGAACACTGCCGAGCACTTGGCGGTGGAGGGGCTCAGTCATTCCATGTGGAGTGACCAAGGCTCAGCACAAGCCCCGGCGCACTCCTCCTCACGTCCACAGCCCTGGGAGGAACCAGTGTTTGCTGGGCAGAGGTCCCATGAGAAAGAGATCATGTCTGTCCCTGTAGATTCACTGCGGACTCGGTTTGATATTACTGTTTACTGTTGGTAGTGTTATGGGGTGAGAAAGTCTAACTTGAGATGGATACTAGGATGCCTTTCCTTCCTTTGTATATGAAAGTAATGCTGCATTTTCCCATATAATAAGGTTTTTTAAAAAAAATAATTTTTGGCTGCGTTGGGTCTTCCTTGCTGCATGCGGGCTTTCTCTATTTGCGGCGAGTGGGGGCTACTCTTTGTTACGGTGCGTGGGCTTCTCATTGCCGTCTTGTTGCAGAGCATGGGCTCCAGGTGCGTGGGCTTCAGTGGTTCTGGCTCGCGGGCTCTAGAGCACAGGCTCAGTCATTGTGGCTCACAGGCTTAGTTGCTCCACGGCATGTGGGATCTTCCCGGGCCAGGGCTCGAACCCATGTCCCCTGCATTGGCAGGTGGATTCTTAACCACTGAACCACCAGGGAAGCCCTCCCATATAGGTTTTTAATGGCTAGAGAGTTGGAAAGGAGACTCGAGTGTCCTAGAAGATAACTCAGCAGGAAGTTGTTTCTATGCCTTCCCTTTCTAATGCTGTTTTACTCTTTTGCCCAATTAATACAACTTTAATAATTGGAAAATAGTTTAAAATATGGGGCCCTCTTTGTCTTACATTTCAAAACTATTTACTGTTTGTCACCAATAGATTGCCTACAGGCCTTATTCTCTAAAGTAAAACATAGAAATAACAAAGTCACCGTCTTCCAGATAATGCGTGCTTTTGTTCCACTTAAAAGCACACCTTAAAAATGGAGGGAATTAGAGCAGGGAGAAGTCTTTGATAGCACAGGATAAGTGCCCCAGAAGCAGGTAGCTGTCACCCAGTCTCACAGTCTGTTGAGCCACATTGATGCTGGAGAGGTGAGGAGACAGCAGCCCTGACATCACCTCCAAAGCAAGTTAGGAGTTGCCAGGATTCCAGGCCAGGGCTAGAAGAGCAGGCTCCATCTGGGTCTGTGCACGTGCTGCAGCTCAGAGATTGAGTTGTCTCCTTCAGGGCATCTAATGTGATTTCTGTCACTGGAATATCTACCTCTGAAGACGCAGCCTACCGTGAGACTTCCAGGTCTCAAGATAAATGTTGGTGGTTTTCAGCTTACAAGAATTAAGCATAAGATTGGCGTTAGGTGGTTTTGTGTGCATGTAGCATTATTAGATGAGAGAGGTGGAGACCAAGGGAGTCAGCGTGGCAGCTCTGCCCACCTCGGGGCTCAGCGTCAGGCTCGGAAGGAGCACGTGTTGATCGTGTATCCGTACCGTGCTAGGTGTGGTGCTGCATCACTTCTGTGTTTTCACTCTGGACTTCTGTGCCTAGCCCCCTTTCTTTCAACAGAGCACTCACCCCCACTTCTTCAGAACCCGCTGCTTTATTTCATTTCTTTGTTCAGCACCAGGAGTGGGCAGCGGGCCAAGGAGTGAAGCTTAGCCACACTGCTGCCCACCAGAGCCCCATGTGTGTGGAGGGTGGGCGGGCGGGGCCTAGCTGCGTTCCACGTCTCCACCGGCTGCTGGTGTCCCGAGCTAAATGAGAGCCAGTGGTGGTTTCCTTTATAGACTGAAGTATGCTGAAATGGTGGATGTGTGTTTTTTGGTTGATGCTTTAAAATGACATTTGAGTTCTGTTTGCTGCAAACTTAGATTGATCGTTTTCTTTAATTTTTCTGTTGCGCTTGCTTTGCCATCACCTAGATTTCTTGGCTCTTATACTAGCTCTGACTACTTGGAAAGGAGCTTCATGTGGTAAGACGGGGCGCTGGTGTGAGGCTGTGACGTGAGGGTCCCTCGCTGTGGCACTGGCATTACGTGCACTTGCAGGTGTTAACGTCGTCTTCAGTGCTTAGTCCAGACACCCAAAATGAGATAATGGCGCGGCTTTAAAGCTGATCATGACTAGACTCCGCGACAGTAGTCTTCTGTGAAAGTACATTCTAGGCGTCTGTGTGACTGCGTGTGCACGGAAAGCCAGTGTACAGCTTTGGCTCTGCAGAGCTCAGAGGGCAGTGTTGCAATTATGGGTCCTGTTTTAAAGATTTCTTTTGTGTGAATTTTATGTGTTCTATATTAACAATTGGGAATCTGAAAAAATAAGCATACATTCACAATTTGATTTAAATGAGCCTTAAAAATCAAGCAGTATTTGCTGCTCTAGCAATTGCTAAACAAAAAATGGATCTGGTAAATCCAGGATAAATTTTGAAGTAAAAAAAAGGTGCAGTGTTACTGGAACACAGCAGTACCCTTTGATTTACAAGCTGTTTTTGGCTGCTTTGGGGCAGAGTTTGAATAGCTGTGACAGAGGCCGTATGGCCAAGAAGCTGATAGCATTTCTTGTCAGCCCTTGACTAAGGGCTTGCCAGCCCCTGGCCCGTGACGTCACCTTCTGTGGTGCCTAGCCTGCACCAGAAGCTGGTGCTTCATGCCTTCTTAGGCACTACACCAGAAGGGAATCTAATGAGGATTTGGGCCAATAAATATTTTTCAGAATATTTGGACGACTTCATTAAACCTACCAGCCATTACTATTTTTTGTAGACCACAGTGTTGAATAGTACAAGTATACCCCGAATTCCATCTGCCTTTTGGTTGCCGTCTTTTGGATGCTTTACTAATATTCTTAAAATACCTGTGCTGCCTTTACACCTCTTGTGCTGGTGACTGGTTGGACTTGTTTGTGTGTTTTGGTAGAGTACCCACACTCATAAGGGTAAACTGTGAAATTCTCAAAAAAAACCCCTCAGGGATACTTAGAAGAAGGGGAACTTGCTTTGTGAATGTGGATCCGTCTGTAGGTGTTGGCATTTCCTCATTTTTCCACAGGGGGAAGTCTGCTGAGGCTGAAGCTGTGGACAGGCCGTTTGGGGAGAAGCGCTATGACCCACTGCAGGCCACACCACCCCCTCCGCCGCCGCCCGCCCAGTACAGCCAGGCCACCCAGCCCGGCCCCAGCACCACCCTCAGCCTCCACTCACACACCAAGGGGACACTCGGCGAAGGTAGGCGGCTTAGGAGTTGGCAGGACCACTGTAATAGACTCACACTTACAAGATGAAAAGTACGTGCTAGAAATCTCTGGGCTGAGAACAGCGAAAAATAAGGGGCTTTGTTAAAAGTACCTCTTCTTTTTTATGATAATGACAGTTATATCGGACAAGCCTTTTAGCTAAATAGATTTTAACCTGCCTCCTTAACATAGCTTAATTTCTGAAAGTAGTTTTTGTTTACCAGTATGCCCAAAACTAAATGTTTGAATGGTGGTTCGTAAAAATTATGGTGATGTCCGTCTTCGCATGTGGATATAGGGCGGCCGTAGAGTTTCACATAATACGTGTCCCTGAGCACCTCGTCTTTGCATTTGTGTTCTGTGGCGGAGGCTCATCAAGATAGATCCCATCAGCTCCAGAGCGCTCACCTCAGGGTGGCGTCCCTGCGTGTGCACCCACGTCTTCTCCTTCACATCTCTGAGCAGTAACTGCCTCTTTTCCCGGGCCACTGGCCCAGCTCCTCTCCCCGCTCTCCTGCTTCCTTCATCTTCCTCTCCCCTTCCCCATAATCCTTCCCTTTGCCTTCCAGTAAGTGCCACTGCCTCATGCCACCTTCCCAGCTCCACAGCCATTAGACGTCCTGGAAGGGACTGTTGCCTCCACCCTCCCAACCAACATCTCTCTTCTCATTTGGTGCTTTCAAAGGGTACACCACAGTTCACCCATCTCCTGGTGATGTTTTGCTCCTAGAGACAGTGCTCCTCTGTATTTATGTAGGAGTCCAATCCCAGGGGTATAATTTGATATTACTTTATGTTAGGATTTTCTTTACACACTATCATGTCTGCCGATAAAGTTTAAATTTTTACTTTCCAAACCTTATGCCATTTTTGCACTGGCTGAGACATCATAGTAAAATGTTGAGTTGAAATGATGGTGGCAGACATCTTTTGCTAGTTCCCCATTGTGGGGAGAAACGATTGAATGTTTCACCGTTACAATGTTAGCTGTAGGGGTTTTTGTAGGTGCCTTTTATTATGTTTAGAATGTTCCCTTCTAGTCCTAGTTTGCTGAAAGCATTTTGTCAACTGTTTTTTTCTTGTATGTACATTGTCCCTCAGTATCCGCAGGGGACTGATCCCAGGACCCCCACCACCACCACCACTTCACCCCCATCCCACCACGCACACTGAAATCTGCGGATACACACGTCCCCTGTGTAACTGGTGTAGTACAGTCGACCCTCTGTGTCCATGGGCTCTGCATCCGCAGATACAGAGGGCCAAACGCACGAAGACGATCCTAAGATTTGTCTCCTTCATTTTGTTTCTGTAATAAGTTATCTTACTATGTTCACAAGGAGCTTTGGTTTATAATTTCCTTATAATGTCCTTGTCTGGTTTTGGTATCAAAGTTGTGCTAGCGTCATGAAAGAGAGCTGGGACGTGTTCCCTCTTTCTCTCATTTCTGGAAGAGTTTGTATAGCACTGATATGATTTTTTTCCTTAATTATTTCATAGAATTCAGTTGGTGCTATTTTGCACTGCCACCAGCGGTACAGAGGGTCTCTGACTTATGACGGTTTGACTTTACATGGTGCAGAAGCGATGCACATTCACTAGAAACTACTTCGAATTTCGATCTTTTCTCAGGTTAGCAATAAGCAATACAATCTCTCGTGAAGCTGGGCAGCGGCTGTGAGAAGAGCCCCCAGTCAGACGCTGCATCACGGGGGTGAATAACTGACACACTTTGAACTGTCCTGGACCCAGAGAGCCAGTCTTGTTTTTTACTTACAGGACAGTATTCAATAGATCACATGAGATATTTAACACTTTATTATAATATTTTGTGTTAGATGATCTTGCCCAACTGTAGGCTAGTGAGAGTATTCTGAGCACGTTCAGGGAGACTGGGCTGAGCTACGATTCTGGTAGGTCCCGTGTATTAAGCACATTTTTTACTTTGAACCTCCCCTGGGAAGTCGAGGAAGATCTGTACATGGAAATTTCTGTTATTCCACATCTTTGCCAATGCTTGGCATTACCAGACTTGTAAGTTTTGCCCATTTGATGGATGTGAAATGATGTTTTTTGTTTTTGTTTTGCATTTTCCTAATTAATAGTGATGTTGAGTATCTTATTGTATGATTACTGGTTAGTCTAGTCTTCACTTGCGTTTTTGCTTGTTCAGGTCTTTGCCTATTTTCCTATTGGTTGGTTCTTTCTTATGGATGTATAGGTATTCTTCATAGGTTTTGGATCCTAATTTTTTTTAAAATCAGTTATATGTGTTGTACATAGCTTCTGCCAATCTGTGACTTTTCTTTTTTAACTTTAATTATGGTAAGTTTTGTAGTACTGATTTTTTTTTTTTTTTTAACATGGCCAGTTTTGTCATTCTGTTTCTAATTTATTGTGGACACTGGAGCGGGGTCACTCCGATGCCAGTCTCTGGAGGCCAGGACTCCCAGCCACATGACCCTGACTCCAGGCAGCAGGTACATGAACACTGTCCCAGGTGTCCCTGCTACCTCCTGGCCCCTCAGCATCACACACAGCCACCAGGGGTCAAGAGTGTCCTCAGACTGCTGACCCAGACCCAGTCAGTCATTGACTCTGACACCAGGACAGGTTAAGATGAGAGGGACATCAGATGACTGTTAGAACTTGTGTCAGGAAGGGCGTTTTGGTTTTTGTTTTCTGTATGGATGAAAAGTTGTTTCAAGGTTTATTCCTAAAAACTTAGTTTAACATGGTCACCACGGTCTCCCACAGAATCACTTGTTGATAACTTTCATGAATGAATTACTCATCTGGATAGATTTTATTCTTGACCCATTATAACATCTTTTCCATCTCACAAACCATTACAGTCAGTTAGAGATGGGTTTGTAATGCTTTTTTTGTTCAAGCCACCGAATGTACTTTATTGTTTTTCTTATTGAAGTATAGTTGACTTATAATATTAGTTTTGATGTACAACATAGTATTCAGTAGCTGTTTTCAGGAAGTTTTTGAAATACTTATATGTGTGTGTTTTACAGGTAATTCCATGTCATTGGATTTTCAGAGCTCTTTAGTGTCCAAACCAGACCCACCTCCATCTCAGAATAAGCCAGCAGCTTACAGACCAGCCAACCGAGAAGACGCTGCCCAGTCTGCTTTCTATCCCCAGAAAAGTTTCCCAGATAAAGCCCCAGCTAACGGGGCCGAACAGACTCAGAAAACGATCACTCCAGCATACAATCGATTCACACCAAAACCATATACAAGTTCTGCGCGGCCATTTGAACGCAAGTTTGAAAGTCCTAAATTCAGTCACAATCTCCTGACGAGCGAAACTGCACATAAACCTGACTTGTCTTCCAAAGCCCCCACTTCTCCGAAAACTCTGGTGAAAGCACACAGTTCCACGCAGCCTCCGGAGTTTGACAGTGGAGTTGAGACGTTCTCTGTCCACACAGATAATAAGCCTAAATATCAAGTAAACAGTATCAGCACAGGGCCTAAAGCTGTGCCCGTGAGGTAAGACTTTTTCTTGGCCTGGTGATGTCTCTCATATGAGTTGGGTGTAGTTTTGGGAACCTGACTGATGATTTCAACTCAAACTTTAAGCTGAATGGTGCTGTCCAAAATGTTGGAATGACTAAAGGTTCTGCAAGAGGCACTAAAGCTGGTGCTCATTATCTCCATTGTGTAAGAACCCAGGCTGAGAGGCACTGTATTTCACTCAGGGTCACACAGCCATGCTCAGGGAGCCTAGGCCCAGCCACTGGTCTGACTTCTGACCTCAGAGCCAGACTCCTAACCAGCCCTGGCTTCCCATGACCTCTGACCTCCAGCTGGGGCGGCACGTTTGGAGAATATCTCAAAAATAATAGAGTATCTGTATTCCTCATCCACTGTTTATTCAGCAGTGAGTTTGAAAAGAAGATGTAATAACCTCAAAATGGTTGTTTAAAAAAGAGCTTTCTTAATAGTTTTGGTCAGATGGCTGAGCAAATGAGATGAACCCAGCCTGCCTGGAGCCACACTCCCTACACCCCTCCCCTCATCTGCACAGTGACCGACAAGACCCGTGCTGGCCATGCAGAAACCTCCCTAAGCCACTGACGCAGAAAGTACTCGCGGGCCACGGGCAGGCTGCCTCCCGAGCGGAAGGACAGGCCAGCCAGGGGATGTGGAGGAGCGGCCCCCTCACAGGGGCCCCGCGGTACCATTGCCCCGGGGAGCCCATGCCCACCGCTCTGGCCACGGAGGAGTGAAGCCGCAGCTCCCTGCACTCACTTTCATTTTGTTGGCCCATCTTTCTGCTCACCTTTAGTCCTGGCTCAAAATTTTGCTTCAAGAAGTCCTGAGGGGAAAAAAAAAGGAAGTCCTGAGAGCCTGCACTTTTGAAGGAGATTTGGTACCACATCCCCTCTGCCTCAGGCGTCTTTGTGTGAACCGCGTGAATGGACCATCTCCTCTCCATGAGCGATTGCCCACACCGGAGTCTTTATTACCTCATGGAATTGGGCGTCTGTGCTTAGGGAGTGGGGAGGGAAGGCCATAGTATGCACACCAGAAATCCTCAGGAGAGAGCGAGCCTAATTAGTGTATTTTATCAGGTCTAAGATGCCATCAGTTGTGAGATGCACCACTGTCTTACGTATCACTAAGAAGGAAAAAACATGCTACCAATTAAACCATGATGTGCCATCAGTTTTAAAACACCAGTTTCATGGCTGTAAAATATTGGGTGAGCACTGTATCAGGCCTTACATGTTCTGATCGCAAAAAATCAGTAATGAAGGAAACGTGACTATTACCTTTAAAAGTGACATTGACTTCTCGAGGAAGAATATGCTTAGTTATCCCTGTGAGTAAAGTCTGTCAGTCACTGAAAACTTATTAAAGTAAGTAACTGCTTGATTATATGGAGAGAGAAAGAGAATGAAACCACCGACTAGACTAGCAGTGAAAGTGCCTGTATGTGACTAGGAATGTACTCATTGGCCATTTCTGAACTCTCAGTCCCTCAGCTGTAGAAGAGGATGAAGATGAGGATGGTCACACTGTGGTGGCCACCGCCCGCGGCGTATTTAACAGCAACGGCGGGGTGCTGAGCTCCATAGAGACCGGCGTTAGTATCATTATCCCACAAGGAGCCATTCCTGAGGGAGTCGAGCAGGAAATCTATTTCAAGGTCTGCCGAGACAACAGCATCCTCCCGCCTTTGGATAAGGAGAAAGGTGAGTGTGTGATTTCCTGCTTAGTTTCAATAACTCGAGTTGCCCTGTGTGCTTTTCAAAGCTTATTGTGCTCAGTAGACAGGATACCCTAGACCTCTGTTCTCCCCCCACCCTGGCTGCCCTCAAGTTCCTTCTACAAGGGAGGGCCTCTCTAATGAGCACTGTGGAGAGGGGAGCCTGTGCTACCTTTACTGTGACGGTGACAATAGGGGATGGGTCATTGGGCACTCCTGTACCTGCCAGCCAGTCGCCAGTCTTAGCCGACCTCACCAGATTTTTGTCTTTGAGTCGTTCCTTCCTGCCTTGCAGCTCTAGAGATGAATTAGGTAACACCCGCTCCAAAGGCCTTGCTCTGTGCTGCCACCTGCTGGTGGAATGCAAGGCTCTCGGGTCAGATCTTCCTCACTGCGCAGACCTAGCACAAGTAAACACGCTGCAGAGGAGGAAGCATCCCCATCGGCTGTCGCGGTGTGTGTTTCTGAGCTGCTTCAGGAATCTAGGAATGCTCTTATTTTTCACAGTCTTCCAGATCTGTCAGGATGAAATGATAATGAACCATGTTGCAACGTCTTTTAGAATATTTTAGCAGTGCTTTGCTTCCTTAAATACATTATTTTAGCTCATTTTCGTACATTTTGCCAGAATACTAACATGTTGGCCCTCCTGCGTGAATCTCTTAAACCACGTCTGTAGCAAATACAACATTAAAAACACAAGATATAAGTAACATTTGTAAAATGTTTGAGTATGTCTTATACCATAAGAATGCTGTGATTGAATGAAGTAGCCACCAGCAACGTTGTGCTGTTTAGCACTTGAATTGTGGCTGTTTTAATTGAAACGGGCTAGAAGTGTAAAATACACACCAGCTTCAAACATTCAGTATATTGCTCACATGTTTTGGATATATTGGGTTATATAAAATATTAAAATTGACTTCAACTGTTCCTTTTTAATGTGGCTACTGGAAAATATTAAGTTACATCTGTGGCTCCTGTTACATTTTTCTTGGTCAGTGCTACTACAGAGAACTAACCCTCTTTGGCTTTAAAGCATATGGTTAGAAGGAGGGTGAGGAGGGTGTGGGTCTAGAAGGAAGCCAGCCGTCTAAAACCTCTCTCCCCCCGCCCCAGGTGAGACCCTGCTGAGCCCCTTAGTGATGTGCGGGCCCCATGGCCTCAAGTTCCTGAAGCCCGTGGAGCTGCGCTTACCACACTGTGCGTCCATGACTCCTGACGGTTGGTCTTTTGCTCTAAAATCATCCGACTCCTCGTCGGGTATGCTGTCTTCACTCTGTCCTTTGGGGGCTTTGGGTACTGTCGTTGATTGACCCGTGGGCTGACGGAGCTACCCGTGCTGTCTGTGCACAGATCCTCCCTCTGTTCCTGTGGCCTTGTAGGCATCACCAGTGTTGTGGAGTTTATTTGTGGTACATATATTGTAAATGAAAACTGAAAGGTAGAGAAGCTTCTGCCTTGTAAACATTGATGATTTGGCCAAAGGTTGACTGTTTCTTGGTGTTCAACAAAATTATTCTGTCAAAATTTTTAAGATGAGGTGGAAGAATTGATATTGTCCTACATATATATGCATTTTCATCTTTATACTAAAATGATTTGATTCCTTTATGTAATAATTTCTATTTTTGGTTACTATTTCTCAGTCTACAAAGTATATATATATATACTTTGTAGGGGTGTGTGTGTGTGTGTATACACACACACACTAGAGAAACTTGAAAGATAAAAGACCTTACACTGTGATCATACTTGGCCATGGTTTTTCCATGTAAAACTCAAAATAACTTCTGTAATACACTTTTAAAATGGCTTATTGCTGTCAAGATCATAATTTCAAAGCTTCCATTGCATTTTCACATTTCTCACTTCCTTGGGTGACTAAGTCAGTTAGACTAAAGTCAGAACTTTCTATATTTATGGCACAGAACACTTTAATTGAACCTGATGTAGAAAAAAAGAATTTAAAGTTCTTCTGAATTTTTGATAAATCAGATGAGCATTATACAGTTTTAGTTTGGTACAGTATGAAATAGAGTTTTATGGTGTAAAGAACATATTTTACTATTACCCAACATAAAATATTACATATATTCATTCACAACTACCCCATTTTCTGGGAAAAGTTCTTCAGGAACTCCACTGAGAAACATTTTATTAGCCTAGTTTGAACTAATGAATTAAAATGAATAAAACTGCATTTAAAACATATATTCCAAAAGTCAGGTTTTAGTGTGGGCTGTGATCGTCCTCTAACCCAAAATAGGTTGAGGGTCCTTAAAGTAACTATGTTGTTACTTGTTTTATAAGCGATTTTTTTTCCAGATACGAAAAAAACCAGTATGCTTCGTATAATTTGTTTTGTGCCACAGAACATGTTATTTTGTTAGATTGAAACAACTTACTTTTTCCTGTGTTAAATTTGAGTATGTACACCTAGAAGAGAAATGTAATTTTATGTAATTCTGTGTGGCTTCGGAATGCTTTTGCTACTATAAATTTCTGTTTTAAAAAGTCAAGGTAGATTTTGATAGCTACTGACTTAATTCCAAGAAGCATTTATTAGTATATTGGAAAGAATTTTGAACCTAAAGTTTTTCCCAAGAGTTGTCGTAACTATCTCATTGCCTAAACAATTTATCTGCAGTATGGCACAAGCCCACATGTACCTGTGAAGTTAAACCCCTCTGTTTTAAACTGCTGAGCCCACCATGACTCAGATGTTGCTTAGGTAACGGACAGCCTACAGTCTGCAGTGCTTCTCAGCCTTGGCCCTGTGGGGTGTTTAGCAGCCTCCCTGGCCTCCACCCGCTAGATGCCAGTTGTGACAAGCAAAATTGCCTCCAGACGTTGTCCCCTGAGGGGCAGAACTGCTCCTGGTGGAGAACTGTTGCTTTACAGGCAGCAGCTTCGACTGTCACTTACCATGGACACAAGAGGTGTATGGCTGTCCCAGCCTTCTTTACGTTGAGTCCACTGCCAGGGCTCCTTAGCTGTAGCTGCAAATCTCAAATCACCTGGTTAAAAGCTGGTTAAAAACTCCAAAGCCCAGGCCCTGCTTCAGTCTTACTCAGTTCAATGACTTTGGAAGCATCATGAATGGTTTTGTTGTACAGCAGGATCAGGGCTAAGAATCTCTGGCCCAGTCTCAATGATTTTTTTTTTTTTTTTTTTGTAAAGGGGAGGAGGCTCCTTAACTGAACTCTGCAGTGTTGAGGGTTTCATTTGGTCTGTCAAGTGTGAGAAATGTGTTCTCATACTCAGCTCAAATGGGGTAATCATATAATTATTGTCTAAACTTTTGAAAGTGAAAGAAGGGTACTCTTTTTTTCTTTTTTTTTTTGTGGTACGTGGGCCTCTCACTGTTGTGGCCTCTCCCGTTGCGGAGCACAGGCTCCGGACGCGCAGGCTCAGCGGCCATGGCTCACGGGCCCAGCCGCTCCGCGGCATGTGGGATCTTCCCAGACCAGGGCACGAACCCGCGTCCCCTGCATTGGCAGGCAGACTCTCAACCACTGCGCCACCAGGGAAGCCCAAGAAGGGTACTCTTAATAATAATACTCAGGGGCAAACTGGAACTGTCCCAGGCACATGATCACCCTAACTTTTATTCATTTTTTAAAAGGCTCAAACTTGAAAACATAAAAAATAAACGAGAAATCTGCAACAGCTTTTGGATCATTAGATTCCAGTGGGTCTCCAATGAAGTACATATATAGCACTAAGAGTTTTGGTACAAGTGCGGTATGCTGAAGAAATAGAGGAAAATTGTATCTAAATATATATGTTTGTGTTTGTCCCATGATTGCAAAGCATTACAGATAGCAGTTTAACCAACCAGAAATGACATGAACTTTTTTTTCTCTCGTAGGCGATCCTAAAACCTGGCAAAACAAGTGTCTTCCTGGAGATCCAAATTATCTTGTTGGAGCAAACTGTGTTTCTGTCTTGATTGACCACTTTTAATTCTTAAAATATAGGAACTTGATTAAATAATGTGAAACTGGGTTAAACTTACTAAATCTAAATGGAACCACTCCATCAAGTATTATATACTTTTCCTATAATTGACACTGCAGTGTGTTAGTATCACACGCTTTGTTTGAACTGGAGAGGCTGAGTGAACATCCCCTGAACCGTGCTTGGGAAACATGCTGCCTGCTGCATGTTGGGGGTCGGTGTTGGCTACAGGCTCCACGATGTGATGCTTTGTAATGAGTTTTGTACTTTTATATGGTCACTGCTTAACTTCACATATTGATTTCCGTTAAAATACCAGCCAGTAAATGGGGTGCATTTGAGTTTTGTTCTTTCCAAAGTACACTGTTTCAGACTTTATTATGGCCCTGGCCTGGCATACACATTTTTATTATGCATGAGGTAATCACACGTTTTTAAAAAGCACCTCAAATGTATAACCAGTGTAGTGGATTTAACAGAAATGTACAGCAAGAGGAATTTATAGCTTTTTTTTTTTTTTTTCTTGGCGGGGCGGGGCAAGTGAAGACAATTACTTACTGTATATGAAAACTCATTTTTCTTAGGGAAGGACACCAAAGCATGTGAGACTGGTTCTGTGGCCTCTTTGGATCTATAAGTTAACCACATCACCATAGACATACTAACCAGCAGGAATGCCTTACCCTTGTGTTTTTAATTCTTAGATCGTTCTGTGTGTTACTAAGGTTTTATGGCTTTTGTGCACATCTAGATACTGTATCATGAAAAGATTGAGTGAATTGTGGATTTGGTGGTTTCAGAAATGTGTAATCACCCAGAAGAAAATAATGGTGTGATTTGGGGTGGGGTTTTTTTTGTTTTGTTTGTTTGGCAAGGGGCAGTGGTTGTTTTCTCTCTCTCTTTTTTTTTTTTTTTAGGCTATGCATTTAAAAACTTTTGATGTTTTAAGGATGCTTGTACATAAGGCGTGCATACCACTTTGTTCTTGGTTTGTAAATTAACTTTTATAAACTTTACCTTTTTTATACATAAACAAAACCAAGTTTCTTAAGGCTACCTTTGTATTCTCTCCTGTACCTCTTGAGCCTTGAACTTTGACCTCTGCAGCAATAAAGCAGCATTTCTATGACACACACAAGGTCAGTTTTTTAAGAAAAAGAATGCACAGAGTTGTTACATTTTTAAATGCTGCATTCAAAAGATACAGTTACTCAGAATTCTCTAGTTTGAATAAATTCTTGCAAAGTATCCCTATTGTAATTTGTGATATGATGCTGTGCCCTAAAGTGTATTTTTTTACTAATAGACAATTTATTGTGGCACATCAGCACAATTTCTGTTTAGATAATACACCGCTACATTCTGTTAATCAGTAGGTGTGACTGAATTTCTTTTGCAGTTATTAAAAAATCTCAAATTTCTAAATCTGCAGAATAAAACTTTTTAAAATAAAGTGCTGGTTTGGTCTGTTTGCCCGCTATTTCTAGTATTGTTTAACTTCATAATCCTAGTTGAAAATCCTGCACACTGATCCTCATCACCCAGTTGCCTGCTGCCGCGTTGGTCCTGGTGGGGGTGGGGGATTTGGAGTGAGCCCCTGTTGCCAGTGCATCCTGGCAGAAGACAGAGCAGGAGAAGGGGGGGAAGGCGGAGTCTTCCCACTGTGCCTGTAAGTGTATGTGGATGTATGTGTTTATTCATGTTCCTTAGGGCCAACTTGTTATATGGTTTTGTCTCCTCCCTTATAGTTTTAGAAAAACATAACATGGGCCGATTATGGGGATTTAATCTGCAGTTTGTGCAGATGCCACCAGAAAATTACCAGAGCTAATCAATGAATTTAGTAAAGTCGCAAGATACAAAATTAACAAACAAATCTCTTGCGTTCCTGTACACTAACAATGAAAGATCAGAAAGAGAAATTAAGGAAACAATCCCATTTACCACTGCAACAGAAAGAATAAAATACCTAGGAATAAACATACCTAAGGAGGCAAAAGACTTGTATGCAGCAAAGTATAAGATACAGATGAAATAAATCAAAGATGACACAAACAGGTGGAGAGATATACCATGTTCTTGGACTGGAAGAACCAATGTTGTGAAAATGACTGTACTACCCAAAGCAATCTACAGATTCAATGCAATCACTATCAAACTACCAGTGGCATTTTTCACAGAATTAGAACAAAGAATTTTACAATTTGTATGGAAACACCTTGAGTAGCCAAAGCAATCTTGGTGGGGCGGGTGGGGGTGGGGGAATGGAGCTGGAGGTATCAGGGTCCCTGAATTCACACTATACTACTACTACAAAGCTACAGTAATCAAGACACTATGGTACTCGTACAAAAACAAATACAGGTCAATGGAACAGGATAGAAAGCCCAGAGATAAACCCATACACCTGTGGTCACCAAATCTATAACAGAAGGCAAGGATATACAATGAAGCAAAGACAGCCTCTACAATAAGTGGTGCTAGAAAAACTGAACAGCTACGTGTAAAGAATGAAATTAGAACACTCCCTAACACCATACACAAAAATAAACTCCAAATGGATTAAAGACCTAAATGTAAGGCCAGACACCATAAAACTCTTAGAGGAAAACATAGGCAGGGCTTCCCTGGTGGCACAGTGGTTGAGAGTCCGCCTGCCGATGCAGGGGACACGGGTTCGTGCCCCGGTCTGGGAAGATCCCACATGCCGCGGAGCGGCTGGGCCCGTGAGCCATGGCCACTGAGCCTGTGTGTCCGGAGCCTGTGCTCTGCAACACGAGAGGCCACAACAGTGAGGCCCGCATACAGGAAAATAACATAGGCAAAACACTCTGACATAAATCGCACCAAAATCTTTTTTGACCCACCTCCTAAAGTAATAAGAAAAACAAAAATAAACAAATGAGACCTAATTAAACTGAAAAGCTTTTAGCACAGCAAAGGAAACCGTAAACAAGATGAAAAGAGAGTCTTAGGAATGGGAGAAAATATTTGCAAATGAATCAACGGACAAAGGATTAATCTCCAAAATACACAAACAGCTCATGCAGCTCAATATCAAAAAAACAACCCAATAAAAAAATGGGCAGAAAACCTAAATTGACATTTCTCCAAAGAAGACATATAGGCCAACAAACACATGAAAATATGCTCAAACATCCCTAATTATTAGAAAAATGCAAATCAGTACTCTAATGAGGTATCACCTCACGCTGTTCAGAATGGCCATCATCAAAAAGTCTACAAACAAATGGTGTAGAGGGTGTGGAGTAAAGGAAACCCTCCTACACTGTTGGTGTGAATGTAAACTGGTACAGCCACTATGGAGAATAGTATGGAAGTTCCTTAAAAAACTAAAAATACAGCTACCATATGATCTAGTAATCACACTTGGGCATACATAAGGAGAAAACCATTAATTCCAAAAGATGCATGCACCCTAATGTCCATCGAGCACTATCTAAAATAGCAAACACATGGAAGAAACCTAAGTAGCCATCGACAGATGAATGGATAAAGAAGTGCACATACACAAAGGAATACTATTCAGCCATAACAGAATGAAATAATGCCATTTGCAGCAACATGAATGGACCTAGAGATAAGTATACTAATTGAAGTGAGTTAGAAAATGACAGATATCATATGATACCACTTATATTTGGAATCTAAAAAAGGATACAAATGAACTTATTTACAAAAAAGAAATAGTCACAGACCTCAAAAACAAACTCAGGCATTTGTGTTAGCCATTTGTGGAAATCCACTTACTCTTTTATTAATTTCTAGTTTTTTATCTTCAATAAATATGCCTGAATTAAAAACAAAAAACAAACTCACGGTTTCCAAAGGGGAAAGGGGAGGGGAGGGATGAATTAGGAGGCTGGATTAACATATACTCACTACTGTATATAAAATAACCAACAAGGATCTACTGTATAGTGCAGGGAACTCTACTCAATATTGTGTAGTAACCTATATGGGAAAAGAATCTGAAAATGAATAGATATTTGTATATTTATAACTGAATCACATAACTGGGCACCTGCCAGGCACTGGTGGGGGACAACGAACACCTAAGGGGACGGGATGAACCCCTGAGCGACCAGGTAGGACGTGGGAGGGGGGCGGACAGGGGAGGAGAAGTGGAGGCAGGATGGGACCAGTGCCCTGGAGGGGCGGCTGGGGGACAGGAGGGGTTCCCATGCCCAGAGGGGCCCACCCATGGTGAGGGGAGCAACGGGTACGGGGAGATACCCTAGGGACATGGGAGGATCGGAAGGGAATGCGGCTGGCGTTTCCCCTGCCCACTTGGGCCCTGGGACCCTGCTGCGGTCCCGGGCCTGATCCTCTGTACTCAGAGGGCCCCTCCAGGTGCGCTGAGCCTAAGCCCTGTCCACGTACCCCCACCCAGGGCCTTACTTCTACACTCCACACTCCAACGACCCCTCCAGCCATGCTGCCATTGCCAGTGGCACAAGTCCTTAGCGTAGGTCCCTGCCCCCGCCTAAGCCCCACCCCCACAGTTAAGGCCTTTTCCAGTTTTTGTTTTTGTTTTTTGCTCTTGTGCTTCTGTGTTAACTTGTTACTGTTTCACTTATATTTTTTCTAATATATTTTTTATTTCCCTAATTTAAATTTAATTTTTTATTTTTTGTTATTGTACTCTTTTTTTTCCTTCTTTTTTCTTTTGCTGCACCATACAGCTTACAGGATCTTGGTTCCCATACAGTGGGTTGGGCTTGAGCTCCTGTGGTGGGAGCACCAAGTCCAAACCACGGGACTAACAGAGAACCTCAGACCCCAGGGAATATTAATCAGAGTGAGGTCTCCTGAAGGTCCTCATCTCAGAAACAAGACACAGCTTTTGTCCAGCTGCCTGCAAACTCCAGCGCTGGACACCTCAGGCTAAACAACGAGCAAAACAGGAATACAGCCCCACCTATCAAAAAAAATGAAACGACAAGAAAATATGTTACAGACGAAGGAGCAAGGTAAAAACCTACAAGACCAAATAAATGAAGAGGAAATAGGCAACCTACCTGAAAAAGAATTCAGAGTAATGATAGTAAAGATGATCCAAAATCTGGGAAACAGAATAGAGGCACGGATTCAGAAAATACATGAAATGTTTAACAAAGACCTAGAAGAACTAAAGAACAAACACAGTGATGAACAACATAATAAATGAAAAATACACTAGAAGGAATCAATAGCAGAATAACTGAGGCAGAAGAACGAACAAGTGAGCTGGAAGATAGAATGGTGGAAATAACTGCCAAAGAGCAGAATAAAGAAAAAAGGATGAAAAGACTTGAGGACAGTCTCAGAGACTCTGGGACAACAGTAAACGCACCAACATTCGCATTATAGGGGTCCCAGAAGAAGAAGAGAAAGACAAGGGTCTGAGAACATATGAAGAGATTATGGTCAAAAACTTCCCTAACATGGGAAAGGAAATAGTCACCCAAGTCCAGGAAGCACAGAGAGTCCCATACAGGATAAACCCTAGGAGAAACACACCAAGACACATATTAATCAAACAAAAATTAAATTCAAAGAAAAATTATTAAAAGCAGCAAGGGAAAAGCAACAAATAACATACAAGTGAATCCCCATAAGGTTATCAGCTGATTTTTTCAGCAGAAATTCTGCAGGCCAGAAGGGAGTGGAAGGATATATTTAAAGGGAGGAAAGAGGGAAAACCTACAACCAAGATTACTCTACCCAGCAAGGAGCTCATTCATATTTGATGGAGAAATCAAAAGCTTTACAGACAAGCAAACGCTAAGAGAATTCAGCACCACCAAAACCAGCTTTACAACAAATGCTAAAGCAAATTCTCTAGGTGGGAAACACAAGAGAAAAAGACCCACAAAAACAAACCTAAATCAATTAAGAAAATGGTAATAGGAACGTAAATATAAATAATCACCTTGAATGTAAATGGATTAAATGCCCCAACCAAAAGACACGGACTGGCTGAATGGATACAAAAACAAGACCTGTACATATGCTGTCTACAAGAGACCCATTGCAGACCTAGGGACACATACAGACTGAAAGTGAGGGGAAGGAAAAAGATATTCCATGCAAATGGAAATCACAAGAAAGCTGGAGTAGCAATACTCATATCAGACCTTAAAATAAAGACTGTTACAAGAGATAAGGAAGGACACTACATAATGATCAAGGGATCAATCCAAGAAGAAAAGGTAACAATTGTAAATATTTATGCACCCAATATAGGAGCACCTCAATCCATAAGGCAAATGCTAACAGCCATAAAAGGGGAAATTGACAGTAACACAATAATAGTGGGGGACATTAACACCCCACTTTCACCAATGGACAGATCACCCAGACAGAAAATAAACACAAGCTTTAAATGGCACACTAGACCAGATACTTTTAATTGATATTTGTAGGACATTCTACCTGAAAGTGACAGAATACACTTTCTTAAGGACACACAGAACATTGTCCACGATAGATCACATCTTGGCTCAAACACCAAGCCTTGGAAAATTTAAGAAAATTGAAATCGTACCAAGCATCTTTTCCAACCAACATGCTATGAGACTAGAAATCAATTACAGGGGAAAAAAATTGTAAAAAAACACAAACACATGGAAGCTAAACAGTGCGCTGCTAGATAACCAAGAGATCACTGAACTAATCAAAGAGGAAATTTAAAAGTACCTAGAAACAAATGACAACTAAACCATGACGATCAAAAACCTATGGGACGCAGCAAAAGCAGTTCTAAGAGGGAAGTTTATAGCAATTCAAGCTCACCTCAAGAAACAAGAAGAATCTCAAATTAACAACTAACTTTACACCTAAAGCAACTAGAGAAAGAAGAACAAAGAAAACTCAAAGTTAGTAGAAGGAAAGAAATCATAAAGATCAGAACAATGAAATAGAAACGAAGAAAATAATAGCAAAGATCAATAAAACTAAAAGCTGGTTCCTTGAGAAGATAAACAAATTGATAAACCTTTAGCCAGAATCATCACAAAAAAAAGATACAGGGGACTTCCCTGGTAGCTAGGTGGTTAAGAATCTGCCTGCCAATGCAGAGGACATGGGTTCAAGCCCTGGTCTGAGAAGATCCCACATGCTGTGGATCAACTAAGCCTGTGCATCAGAACTACTGAGCCAGCACTCTAGAACCCACGAGGCAGAACTACTCAGCCTGTGTGCTGCAACTACTGAAGGCCGCACGCCTACAGCCCGTTCTCCGCAACAAGAGAAGCCCCCGCAATGAGAAACCTGTGGACTATAATGAAGAGTAGCCTCCACATGTCGCAAGTAGAGAAAGCCACGCACAGCAATGAAGACCCAATGCAGACATAAATAAATAAATAAATAAATTTATATATAAGAAAAGGGGGACTTCCTTGGTAGCACAGTGGTTAGGAATATGCCTACCAGTACAGGGGACACGGGTTCAAGCCCTGGTCTGGGAAGATCCCACATGCCACAGAGCAACTAAGTCTGTGCATCACAACTACTGAGCCTGTGCTCTAGAGCCCGTGAGCCACAACTACTGAGTGCATATGCCACAACTACTGAAGCCCATGCATTTAGAGCTCGTGCTCCGCAATAAGAGGAGCCACCGCAATGAGAAGCCTATGCACTGCAACAAAGAGTAGCCCCCGCTCTCTGCAACTAGAGAAAGCCTGCCTGCAGCAATGAAGCCAAATGCAGCCAAAAATAAATAAATAAAATTTTAAAAAGGAAGAGGACTCAAACCAATAAAATTAGAAATTAAAAAGGAGAAATTACAAATGACACCACAGAAATACAAAGGATCATAAGAGACCACTACAAGCAACTGTATGCCAATAAAACGGACAACCTGAAAGAAATGGACAAATCCTTAGAAAGGTATAGCTTTCCAAGGCTGAACCAGGACGAATTAGAAAATATAAACAGACCAAACACAAGTAATGAAATTGAAATGGTAATTAAAAACCTTCCAACAAACAGAAGTCCAGGGGCAGATGGCTTTACAGGTGAATTCTATCAAACATTTAGAGAAGAGCTAACACCCATCCTTCTCAAACTCTTCCAGAAAATTGCAGAGGGAGGAACACTCGCAAACTCATTCTATGAGGCCACCATCACCCTCATACCAAAACCAGACAAAGATATCACAAAGAAGAAAATTACACACCAATAACACTGATGAACATAGATACAGTAATCCTCAACAAAATACTACCAAACAGAATCCAACAACACATTGAAAGGCTCATACACCAAGATCAAGTGGAATTTATCCCAGCAATGCAAGAATTCTTCAATATACACAAAATCAATGTGATACACCATATTAACAAATTAAAGAATAAAAATCATATGATTATCTCAATAGAGGCAGAAAAAGCTTTTGACAAAATTCAACACCCATTTATGATAAAAATTCTTCTGGAGTGGGCATAGAGGGAAACTACCTCAACGTAATAAAGGCCATATATGACAAACCCACAGCAAACATCATCGTCAGTGGTGAAATACTAAAAGCACTTCCTCTAAGATGAGGAACAAAACAAGGATGCCCACTCTGGCGACTATTATTCAACAAAATTTTGGAAGTCCTACTAGTGGCCAATCAGAGTAGAAAGAGAAATAAAAGAAGTACATATTGGAAAAGAAGAAGTAAAACTCTGACTGTTTGCAGATGACATGATACTATACATAGAAAATCCTAAAGATGCCACCAGGAAACCACTAAAACTAATCAATGAATTTGGTAAGGTTGCAGGATACAAAATTAATGCACATAAATCTCTGGCATTCCTATAAGCTAACAATGAAGGATTAGAAACAGAAATTAAGGAAACAATCCCATTTACCACTGCAACAAAAAGAATAAAATACCTAGGAATAAAACTACCTAAGGAGGCAAAAGATCTGTACTCAGAAAACTATAAAACACTGATGAAAGAAATCAAAGATGACACAAACAGATGGAGAGATATACCATGTTCTTGAATTGGAAAACTCAATATTGTGAAAATGACTTTACTATCCAAAGCAATCTACAGGTTCAATGCATTGTCTATCAAATTACCCATGGCATTTTTCACAGAATTAGAACAAAAAATTTTACAATTTGTATGGAAACACAAAAGACTCCAAAGAGCCAAAGCAATCTTGAGAAAGAAAAGCAGAGCTGGAGGAATCAGGCTCCCTGACTTCAGACTACACTACAAAGCTTCAGTAATCAAGACAGTATGGTAGTGGCACAAAAACAGAAATACAGATCCGTGGTACAGGATAGAAAGCCGAGAGATAAACCCACGTACCTATGGTCATCTAATCTATGACAAAGGAGGCAAGAATTTACAATGGAGCAAAGATAGCCTGTTCAATAAGTGGTGCTGGGAAAAATGGACAGCTACACGTAGAAGAATGAAATTAGAACACTCCCTAACACCACACACAAAAATAAATGCAAAATGGATTAAAGACCTAAATGTAAGACCAGACACTATAAAACCCTTAAAGGAAAACATAGGAAAAACACTCTTTGACATAAATCACAGAAAGATCTTTTTTGACCCACCACCTAGAGTAATGAAATTTAAAAAAATAAGTGAATGGGACCTAAGTAAAGAGTGCAGAGCAAAAGAAACCATAAACAAGATGAAAAACAACCCTCAGAATGGGAGAAAATATTTGCAAATGAAGCAACGGACAAAGGATTAGTCTCCAAAACAAATAAACAGCTCATGCAGTTCAATACCAAAAAAACAACCCAAAGAATGGGCAGAAGATGCAAATAGACACTTCTCCAAAGAAGACATACAGATGGCCAAGAAGCACATGAAAAGATGCTCAACATCACTGATCATTAGAGAAATGCAAATCAAAACTACAATGAGGTATCACCTCACACCGGTCAGAATGGCCATCATCAAAAAATGTACAAACAATAAATGCTGGAGAGGGTGTGGAGAAAAGGGAACCCTCTTGCACTGTTGGTGGGAATGTAAACTGATACAACCACTGTGGAGAACAGTACGGAGGTTCCTTAAAAAACTAAAAATAGAACTAATATATGACCCAGAAATCCCACTACTGGGCATAAACCCTGAGAAAACCATGATTCAGAAAGTCACATGTACCCCAATGTTCACTGCAGCACTATTTACAGTTGCCAGGACATGGAAACAACCTAAATGTCCAACGACAGAGGAACGGATAAAGAAGATGTGGTACATATATATAATGGAATATTACTCAGCCATAAAAAGGAACAAAATTGGGTCATTTGTAGAGATGTGGATGGACCTAGAGTCTGTCATACAGACTGAACTAAGAAAGAGAAAACAAATATCGTATATTGACACATTATGTGGAATCTAGAAAAATGGTACAGATGAACCTATTTGCAGAGCAGGATTAGATGCAGATGCAGAGAATGGACGTGTGGACACAGTGTAGGAAGGGGAGGGTGGGATGAATTGGGAGATTAGGTTTGACGTAAATACACTACCATGTGTAAAATAGATAGCTAGTGGGAACCTGCTGTAGAGCACAGAGAGCTCAAGTCGGTGCTCTGTGATGACCTAGATGGGTGAGATGGGGGGGAGAGAGGTCCAAGAGGGAGCAGGTGTATGTATACATATAGCTATTCACCTCACTGTACAGCAGAAACTAACACAACATTGTAAAGCAATTATAATCCAATTTTAAAAAACCCATGGATTCCAAAGGGGAATGGTTGGGGGGGGGCAGTGATAAATTAGGAGGTTGGGATTAACATATACACACTACTATATATAAAATAATCAACAAGGATCTATTGTATAGTACAGGGAACTCTACTCAATATTCTGTAATAACCTATATGGGAAAAGAGTCTGAAAATGAATATATCTTTGTATATTTATAACTGAATCACTTCTGTACACCTGAAAAAATACCACATTGTAAACCAACTATACTCCAATATAAAATAAATTTTTTTTAAAAAGAATAATATTAAAACATATTAGGACCAATTAGAAATTGGTGTGGAATGTCACACCTCTAGTCTATCCCCACAACCTCAGCCCATTTCTTAGGAATATGCCCTCTTCATGTGTGACTATGGCACTCCAGAAAAATTCCTTTTCATCCAGACATAGACCCTGATACTCTCTCTCTCAGAGCAAAGTTTTCAAAATACTCACTTGAGCACCTAAATTCATAATTAAATATTAAGAAATATAAATAGAGAAATGGACTGTATCACAATAATAGTAGGAGATTTAAACACTTCACTTACTTCAAGGGGCAGATCATCCTGGCAAAAATATCAGTAAGAAAACTGTGGAATAGAAGGACACATTAGACCAGGTAGACTTATTAGACACATAGAATATTCCATTTAAACCAGCAGAACACGTATTCTTCAAGTGCACATGGAATATTCTATTATAGATTGCATGCTAGGCCACAAAAGAATGCTCAGTAAATTTTAGAAATATGAAATCATATCAAGCATCTTTTCTCACCAAAAATCCATGAGAGTAAAAATCAACTATAAGAAAAATACTTCAAAAAACACAAACATGTAGAGACTAAATAATATGCTACTAAACGACTAATGATCACTGAAAAAGTCAAAGATGAAACTTAAAAATATTTAGAGACAAAGGAAAACGAAATCAAAATCTATGGGATACAGCAAAATGAGTTATAAGAGGGAAGTTTATACCATTACCAGTCTACCTCAAGAAATAATAAAAATGTCAAACAACCTAACCTTACACCAAAGTAACGAGGATAACAAAAATCAAGCACAAAGTTAGTAGAAGGAAATAAATCATAAAGATCAGATCAGAAGTAAATGAAATAGAGACTAAGAGAATAATAGAAAATATCAATGAAATAAAGATCTGCTTCTTTAAAAGATAAACAAAATTGATAAACCTCTAGCTACACATTAAGGAAAAGAGGGAGACCTTCAAGATGGCGGAGGAGTAAGACGTGGAGATCACCTTCCTCCCCACAAATACATCAGAAATACATCTACATGTGGAACAACTCCTACTGAACGCTGGCAGAAGACCTCAGATTCCCAAAAGGCAAGAAACTCCCCACGTACCTGGGTAGAGCAAAAGAAAAAAGAAAAACCAGAGACAAAAGAATAGGGACGGGACCTGGACCTCTGGGAGTGAGCTGTGAAGGAGGAAACGTTTCCATACACTAGGAAGCCACTTCACTGTCGGAGACAGGGGGTGGGCGGGGGGAAGTTTCTGAGCCACAGAGGAGAATGCAGCAACAGGGGGGCGGAGGGCAAAGGGGAGAGATTCCCGCACAGAGGATCGGTGCCCACCAGCACTCACCAGCCCGAGAGGCTTGTCTGCTCACCTGCGGGGGCGGAAGGGGGCTGGGAGCTGAGGCACCGGCTTCGGAGGTCAGATCCCAGGGAGCGGACTGGGGTTGGCTGTGTGAACACAGCCTGAAGGGGCTAGTGAGCCACAGCTAGCCGGGAGGGAGTCTGGGAAAAAGTCTCGACCAGCCTAAGAGGCAAGAGACCATTGTTTCCAGGTGAGCAAGGAGAGGGGATTCAGAGTACTGCCTAAATGAGCTCCAGAGACGGGCGTGAGACGCTAAGGCTACTGCTGCAGCCACCAAGAAGCCTGTGTGCAAGCACAGGTCACTATCCACACCTCCCCTCCCAGGAGCCTGTGCAGCCCGCCACTGCCAGGGTCCCGTGATCCAGGGACAACTTCCCTGGGAGAACACACGGCACGCCTCACGTTGTGGCAACACCACGCTGGCCTCTGCTGCCACAGGCTTGCCCTGCACTCCATACCCCTCCTTCCCCCCAGCCTGAGTGAGACAGAGCCCCCTAATCAGCTGCTCCTTTAACCTCATCCTGTCTGGGCCAAGAACAGACACCCTCAGGTAACCTATAAGCAGAGGCAGGGCCAATTCAAAGCTGATCCCCAGGAGCTGTGCAAACGAAGAGAAAGGGAAATTTCTCCCAGCAGCCTCAGGAGCAGCGGATTAAATCTCTACAATCAACTTGATGTACCCTGCATCTGTGGAATACCTGAATAGACAACGAATCATCCCAAAATTGAGGCAGTGGACTTTGGGAGCAATGTTAGACTTGGGGTTTGCTGTATGCGACTGACTGGTTTCTAGTTTTATGTTTATCTTAGTTTAGTATTTAGAGTTTACTATCATTGGTAGATTTCTTTATTGATTTGGTTGCTCTCTTCCTTTTTTTTTAAAAAAAATATATATATTTCCTTTTTCTCTTTTTGTGAGTGTGTATGTTTATGCTTCCTTGTGTGATTTTGTCTGTGTAACTTTGCTTTTACCATTTGTCCTAGGGTTCTGTCTGTTTTCTTTTCTATTTTTTTAAATATAGTTTTTAGCACTTGTTATCATTGGTGGATTTGTTTTTTGGTTTGGTTGCTCTTTTCTTTTTTATTATTACATTTTAATTTTTAATAATTAAAAAAATTTTTATTTTAATAACTTTATTACTTTTTATTTTCTTTCTTTCTTTTTTTCTCCCTTTTCTTCTGAGCCGTGTGGCTGACAGGGTCTTGGTGCCCCGGCTGGGTGTCAGGCCTGTGTCTCTGAGGTGAGAGAGCCAAGTCCAGGACATTGGTCCACCAGAGACCTCCAGGCTCCATGTAATATCAAATGGTGAAAGCTCTCCCAGAGATCTCCCATCTCAATGCTAAGACCCAGCTACACTCAACGACCAGCAAGCTACACTGCTAGACACCCTATGCCAAACTAGCAAGACAGGAACACAAACCCACCCATTAGCAGAGAGGCTGCCTAAAATCATAATAAGGTCACAAACGCCCCAAAACATACCACTGGACGCGGTCCTGTCTGCCAGAAAGACAAGATCCAGCCTCATCCACCAGAACACAAGCACCAGTCCCCTCCACCAGGAAGCCCACACAACCTACTGAACCAACCTTAGCCACTGGGGGCAGACACCAAAAACAACAGGAACTATGAACCTGCAGCCTGGAAAAAAGGAGACCCCAAACACAGTAAGTTAAGCAAAATGAGAAGACAGACAAACACACGGTAGATGAAGGAGCAAGGTAAAAACCCACCAGACCAAACAAATGAAGAGGAAATAGGCAGTCGACCTGAAAAATAATTCAGAGTAATGATAGTAAAGATGATCCAAAATCTTGGAAATAGAATGGAGAAAACACAAGAAATGTTTAACAAGGACTTGGAAGAACTAAAGAGCAAACGAACAATGATGAACAACTCAATAAATGAAATTAAAAATTCTCTAGAAAGAATCAATAGCAGAATAACTGCAGCAGAAGAATGGGTAAGTGACCTGGAAGATAATAAGTGGAAATAACTACTGCAGAGCAGAATAAAGAAAGAAGAATGAAAAGAATTGAGGACAGTCTCAGAGACATCTGGGACAACATTAAACGCACCAAAATTCGAATTACATGGGTTCTAGAAAAAGAGAAAAACGGATTGAGAAAATATTTGAAGAGATTATAGTTGAAAACTTCCCTAATATGGGAAAGGAAATAGTCAATCCAGTCCAGGAAGCGCAGACAGTCCCATACAGGATAAATCTAAGGAGAAACATGCCAAGACGTATTTATCAAACTATCAAAAATTAAATACAGGGCTTCCTTGGTGGAGCAGTGGTTCAGAGTCCACCTACCGATGCAGGGGACACGGATTCGTGCCCCGGTCCAGGAAGATCCCACATGCCACGGAGCGGCTGGGCCAGTGAGGCATGGCCGCTGAGCCTGCATGTCCGGAGCCTGTGTTCTGCAACGGGAGAGGCCACAACAGTGAGAGGCCTGTGTACCGCTGCATAAATAAATAAACAAATAAATAAATAGAAAAAATATTAAAAGCAGCAAGGGAAAAACAACAAATAACATACAAGGGAATCCCTATAAGATTAACAGCTGATCTTTCAGCAGAAACTCTGCAAGCCAGAAGGGAGTGGCAAGACAGATTTAATGTGATGAAAGGGAGAAACCTACAATCAAGATTACTCTACCCAGCAAGGATCTCATTCAGATTTCATGGAGAAATTAAAACCTTTACAGACAATCAAAAGCTAAGCTAAGCTAAGAGAATTCAGCACCACCAAACCAGCTTTACAACAAATGCTAGGCAGGAAACACAAAAGAAGGAAAAGATGTACAATAACAAACCCAAAACAATCAATAAAATGGTAATAGGACATACATATCGATAATTACCTTAAAAGTAAATGGATTAAATGCTCCAACCAAAAGACATAGACTGGCTGAATGGATAGAAAAAGAAGACCCATATATATGCTGTCTACAAGAGTCCCACTTCAGACATAGTGACACATACAGACTGAAAGTAAGGGGATGGGAAAAGATATTCCATGCAAATGGAAATCAAAACAAAGTTGGAGTAGCAATTCTCATATCAGACAAAATAGACGTTAATATAAAGACTATTACAAGAGACAAAGAAGGACACTACATAATGATCAAGGGATCAATCCAAGAAGAAGATATAACAATTGTAAATATTTATGCACCCAACACAGGAGCAACTCAATACATAAGGCAAATGCTAACAGCCATAAAAGGGGAAATCGACAGTAACACAATAATAGTAGGGGACATTAACACCCCACTTTCACTAATGGACAGATTATCCAAAATGAAAATAAACAAGGAAACACAAGCTTTAAATGATACATTCTACAACATGGACTTAATCAATATTTATAGGACATTCCATCCAAAAACAACAGAATACACTTTCTTCTCAACTGCTCATGGAACATTCCGAGGATAGATCATATCTTGGATCACAAATCAAGCCTTGGTAAATCTAAGAAAATTGAAATCATATCAACTAACTTTTCTGACCACAATGCTATCAGACTAGATATCAAATACAGGAAAAAATCTGTAAAAAATACAAATACTTGGAGGCTAAACAATACACCACTTAATAACCAACAGATCACTGAAGAAATCAAAGAGGAAATCAAAAAATACCTAGAAACAAATGACAATGAAGACATGACGACCCAAAACCTATGGGATGCAGCAAAAGCAGTGCTAAAGGGAAGTTCATAGCAATACATTCCTACCTCAAGAAACAAGAAATATCTCAAATGAACAACTTAACCTTACACCTAAAGCAATTAGAGAAAGAAGAACAAATAACCCCCAAAGCAAAAGGAAAGAAATTCTAAAGATCAGATCAGAAATAAATGAAATGAAGAAGACAATAGCAGAGATCAATAAAACTGAAAGCTGGTTCTTTAAGAAGATAAACAAAATTGATAAAACCATTAGCCAGAATCATCAAGAAAAAAAGGGAGAACACTCAAATCAATAGAATTAGAAATGAAAAAGGAGAAGTAACAACTGACACTGCAGAAATACAAAGGAGCATGAGAGATTACTACAAGTAACTATATCCCAATAAAATGGACAACCTGGAAGAAATGGACAAATTCATAGAAAAGTACAACCTTCCAAGACTGAACCAGGAAGAAATAGAGAATATAAACAGACCAATCACAAGCAGTGAAATTGAGACTGTGATTAAAAATCCCCCAACAAACAAAAGCCCAGGACCAGATGGCTTCACAGGTGAATTCTATCAAACATTTAGAGAAGAGCTAATACCTATCCTTCTCAAACTCTTGCAAAAATATAGCAGAGGGAGGAACACTCCCAAACTCATTCTATTAGGCCACTATCACCCTGATACCAAAATGAGACAAAGATGTCACAAAGAAAGAATACTACAGGCCAATATCACTGATGAACATAGATGCAAAAATCCTCAACAAAACACTAGCAAACAGAATCCAACAGCACATTAAAAGGATCATACACCATGATCAAGTGGGGTTTATCCCAGGAATGCAAGGATTCTTCAATATACGCAAATCAATCAATGTGATAAACCATATTAACAAATTGAAGGAGAAAATTCATATGATCATCTCAATAGATGCAGAAAAAGCTTTCGACAAAATTCAACACCCATTTATGATAAAAACCCTGCAGAAAGTAGGCATAGAGGGAACTTTCCTCAACATAATAAAGGCCATATATGACAAACCCACAGCCAACATCATCCTCAATGGTGAAAAACTGAAAGCATTTCCACTAAGATCAGGAACAAGACATGGTTGCCCACTCTCACCACTCTTATTCAACATAGGTTTGGAAGTTTTAGCCACAGCAATCAGAGAAGAAAAGGAAATAAAAGGAATCCAAATCAGAAAAGAAGTAAAGCAGTCACTGTTTGCAGATGACATGATACTATACATAGAGAATCCTAAAGATGCTACCAGAAAACTACTAGAGCTAATCAATGAATTTGGTAAAGTAGCAGGATACAAAATTAATGCACAGAAATCTCTGGCATTCCTATACACTAATGATGAAAAATTTGAAAGGAAAATCAAGGAAACACTCCCATTTACCATTGCAACAAAAAGAATAAAATATCTAGGAATAAACCTACCTAAGGAGACAAAAGACCTGTATGCAGAAAATGATAAGACACTGATGAAAGAAATTAAAGATGATACAAATAGATGGAGAGATATACCATGTTCTTGGATTGGAAGAATCAACACTGTGAAAATGACTACTACCAAAAGCAATCTACAGATTCAATGCAATCCCTATCAAACTACCAATGGCATTTTTCACAGAGCTAGAACAAAAAAGTTCACAATTTGTATGGAAACACAGAAGACCCCAAATAGCCAAAGCAATCTTGAGAACGAAAAATGGAGCTAGAGGAATCAGGTTCCCTGACTTCAGACTATACTACAAAGCTAAAGTAATCAAGACAGTATGGTACTGGCACAAAAACAGGATGATAGATCAATGGAACAGGATAGAAAGCCCAGAGATCAACCCACGCACATATGGTCACCTTATCTTTGATAAAGTAGGCAGGAACGTACAGTGGAGAAAGGACAGCCTCTTCAATAAGTGGTGCTGGGAAAACTGGACAGGTACATGTAAAAGTATGAGATTAGATCACTCCCTAACACCATACACAAAAATAAACTCCAAATGGATGAAAGACCTAAGGCCAGAAACTATCAAACTCTTAGAGGAAAACATAGGCAGAACACTCTATGACATAAATCACAGCAAGATCCTTTTTGACCCACCTCCTAGAGAAATGGAAATAAAAACAAAAATAAACAAATGGGACCTAATGAAACTTCAAAGCTTTTGCACAGAAAAGGAAACCATAAACAAGATGAAAAGACAACCCTCAGAATGGGAGAAAATATTTGCAAATGAAGCAACTGACAAAGGATTAATCTCCAAAATTTATAAGCAGCTCATGCAGCTCAGCAACAAAAAAACCAAGAACCCAATCCAGAAATGGGCAGAAGACCTAAACAGACATTTCTCCAAAGATATACAGATTGCCAACAAACATATGAAAGAATGCTCAACATCGTTAATCATTAGAGAAATACAAATCAAAACGACAATGAGATATCATCTCACACCAGTCAGAATGGTCATCATCAAAAAATCTACGAACAATAAATGCTGGAGAGGGTGTGGAGAAAAGGGAACCCTCTTGCACTGTTGGTGGGAATGTAAATTGATACAGCCACTGTGGAGAACAGTATGGAGGTTCCTTAAAAAACTACAAATAGAACTACCATATGACCCAGCAATCCCACTACTGGGTATATACCCTGAGAAAAACATAATTCAAAAAGAGTCATGTACCAAAATGTTCATTGCAGCTCTATTTACAATAGCCCGGAGATGGAAACAACCTAAGTGTCCCTCATCGGATGAATGGATAAAGAAGATGTGGCTCATATATACAGTGGAATATTACTCAGCCATAAAAAGAAACGAAACTGAGCTATATGTAATGAGGTGGATAGACCTAGAGTCTGTCATTCAGAGTGAAGTAAGTCAGAAAGAGAAAGACAAATACCGTATGCTAACACATATATATGGAATTTAAGAAAAAAAATGTCATCAAGAACCTAGGGGTAAGACAGGAATAAAGACACAGACTTACTAGAGAATGGACTTGAGGATATGGGGAGGGGGAAGGGTAAGCTGTGACAAAGCAAGAGAGAGGCATGGACATATATACACTAACAAATGTAAGGTAGATAGCTAGTGAGAAGCAGCCGCATGGCACAGGGAGATCAGTCTGGTGCTTTGTGACCACCTGGAGGGGTGGGATAGGGAGGGTGGGAGGGACGGAGATGCAAGAGGGAAGAGATATGGGAACATATGTATATGTATAAATGATTCACTTTGTTATAAAGCAGAAACTAACACACCATTGTAAAGCAATTATACTCCAATAAAGATGTAAAAAAACCATAATGATGAAGCAGAAATCAATAGACTAAAAATCAATAGAAAAGATCAATGAAACTAAGATCTTGTTCTTTGAAAAGATAAACAAAATTGATAAACCTTTAGCTAGATTCATTAAGAAAAAAGAGGGCCCACATCAGTAAAATCAGATATGAAAAAGGAGAAGTAACAACTGACACCACAGAAATACCAGTGAGCATAAAGTGGCTACTATGACCAATTATATGCCAATAAAATCGACAACCTAGAAGAAATGGACAAATTTCTAGAAATGCACAATCTCCCAAGACTGAACAAAGAAGAAACAGAAAATATAATCCAATGAATTACCAGTAATGACACTGAATCAGTTACAAAAAAAAAAAACAAACTTCCAGGTTATGCCTGCCCTCTTCCAGCCAGTCCTCTCCATAGGCCTTGAAGCTTGCTCCTCCATCTTCTCCCTTGGTACCCACAACACACTTCCACCTTCAGTGCCAATGCTAGGATCTACAATGGATAGGCTGGAGACAAGATCTGGAGTAGAAGTACTTGAGCTCACCTCTGCTAATGAAAACACCAAAATCACAACTAACTGCTAAACAATCATTGATAAAAAAAGACTATAACCTACCAAAAAAGATATTCTACATCCAAAGACAGAGAAACCACAATGAGATGGTAGGAGGGGTGCATTCATGAGATAATCAAATGCCATACTGGCCAGACGGGCAATCCACAAAATGGAAAATAATAATAGTCACAGAGGTTCTCCCACAGGACTGAGAGTTCTCAGCCCCACACTAGGCTCCCCTGCCTGGGGGTCTGGCCTCGGGAGGAGAAGCCCCCAAAGCATTTGGCTTTGAGGGCCAGCAGGTCATGACTGCAGGAATTCCACAGGCCTGAGGCAAACAGAGACTCCACTCTTGGAGGGCACACACAAGGTCTCATGCACACTGGGACTCAGGGCAAAAGCAGTGACTTCATAGGATCCTGGGCCAGAACTACTTGCTGGTTTTGGAGTGTGGCCTGGGGAGGTGGGGGCTAGCTGTGGCTCACTGTGGTGACAAGGACACTAGTGGTGGAGGTACTAGGGAGTACTCATTGGTGTGAGCTCTCCTGGAGGTCACAGTTTTGACACCAAGACCTGGACCCCCCCAACAGCCTGCAAGCTCCAGTGCTGGGAGGCCTCAGGCCAAAAAACCAACAAGGCAGGGGCATAGCCCCACTCATCAGCAAACAGGCGGCTTAAAGTCATCCTAAGCCTACAGCTGCCTCTAAACACACAATTTGACATGGTCCTGCCCACCAGAGGGACAATACCCAGCTCCACCCACCGGCGGGCAGATACCAGTCCTTCCTACCAGGAAGCCTGCACAAGCCCCTGGACCAACCTCACCCACCAGGGGGCAGACAAAAGAAGCAAAAGGAACTACAATCTGGCAGCCTGTGGAACGGAGACCACAAACACAGTAACTTAGACAAAATGAGACAGAAGAGGAATATGTTCCAGATGAAGGAACAAGATAAGACCCCAGAAAAACTAAGTGAAGTGGAGATAGGTAATCTGTCCAAAAGAATTTGGAGTAATGATAGTAAAGATGATCAAAGATCTTGTAAAAAGAATGGAGGCACAGACCAAGAAAGTAAAAGAAATGTTTAAAAAAGAGCAAGAAGATATTAAGAACAAACAAAGTTGAACCATACATTAACTGAAATGAAAAACACACTGGAAGGAAACAATAGTAGAAAAAATGAGGCAGAAGAATGGATGACTGAGCTGGAAGACAGAATGTTGGAAATCACTGAAGCAGAACAGAATAAAGAAAAAAGAATGAAAAGAAGTGAGGACAGTTTAAGAGACTTTTGGGACAACATTAAATGCACCAACATTTGCATTTTAGGGTCCCAGAAGGAGAAGAGAGAGAACGGGCCTGAGAAAATATTGGAAGAGATAATAGCTGAAAACTTCCCTAACATGGGAAAGGAAACAGTCATACAAGTCCAGGAAGTGCAGAGAGTCCCATACAGGATAAACCCAAGGAGGAACATGCCAAGACATGTATTAATCAAGCTGAAAATAACTGAAGACGAAGAGAAAATATTAAAAGCAACAAGGGAAAAAGCAACAAATAACATACAAAGGAATTCCCATAATTTTATCAGCTGATTATTCAGCAGAAACTACAGGCCAGAAGGGAGTGGCACGATATATTTCAAGTGATTAAAGGGAAAAACCTACAACCAAGAATACTCTACCCATCAAGGCTCTTATTCAGATTTGATGGAGAAATCAAAAGCTTACAGACAAGTAAAAGCTAAGAGAATTTAGCACCACCAAACCAGCTTTACAACAAATGCTAAAGGAACTCCTCTAGGTGGAAAAGGCCACAACTAGAAACCAGAAAACTACAAAATGGGATAGCTCTCTGGTAAAGGCAAACATACAGTAATAGTAGGAAATCATTCACACATAAATATGATATCAAAACCAACAAATGTGACAAGAGGAGAGTACAAACGCAGGATACTGGCAATATGTTTGAAATTAAAAGACCAGAAGCTTAAAACAATCTTGTTCATAGACAGACTGCTATATCAAAACCTCATGGTAACTGCAAACTGAAAATCGACAATAGATACACAAAAAAGAAAAAGGAATCCAAACGCAACACTAAAGTTAGTCATCAGTTCACAAAAGAAGAGAATAAAAGAGGAAGGGAAGAAAAAAAATCAAGAAAAACAAATCCAAAACAATTAACAAAATGACAATAAGAACATACATAGTGATAATTACCTTAAATGTAAATGGATTAAATGCTCCAACCGAAAGGCATAGACTGGCTGAATGGATACAAAAACAAGACCCATATATATGCTGTCTAGAAGAGACCCACTTCAGATCTAGGGCTACATACAGACTGAAAGGGAGGGGATGAAAAAAGGTATTCCAGGCAAATGGAAATCAAAAAAAGCTGGCATAGCAATACTTATTTAAGACAAAATAGAAATTAAAGACTGTTACCAGACACAAAGAAGGACACTACATAATGATCAAGGGATCAATCCAAGAAGAAGATATAACAATTGTAAATATATATGCATCTAACATAGGAGCATCTCAATATATAAGACAAATACTAACAGACATAAAAGGAGAAATCGACAGTAACATGATAATAGTGGGAGATTTTAACACCCCACTTACCCCAATGGACAGATCATCCAGACAGAAAATAAACAAGGAACACAATTAAGACCAGATAGACTTAATTGATATTTATAGGACATTCCACCTGAAAGTAGCAGAATACACTTTCTTTTCAAGTACATGAGGAACATTCTCCAGGAAAGATCACATGTTGGGCCACAAAGCGAGCCTCGATAAATTTTAAAAAATTGAAATCTTATCAAGCATCTTTTCCAACCACAACATTATGAAATTAGAAATCAATTACAAAGAAAAAAGACTGCAAAAAACACAAACACATGGAAGCTAAACAATATACTACCAACAAACCAATGGATCACTGAAGAAATCAGAGGGGAAATCAAACAATACCTAGAGACACATGAAAACGAAAACAAAATGATCCAAAGCCTATGGGATGTAACAAAAGCAGTTCTAAGACGGAAGTTTATAGTGATACAATCTTGCCTCAGGAAACAAGAAAAATCTCAAATAAACAACCTAACCTTACACCTAAAGCAACTAGAGAAACAGGAACAAACAAAACCCAAAGCTAGTAGAGGGAAAGAAGTGATAAAGATCAGAGCAGAAAGCAGTGAAATAGAGATGAAGAAAACAATAGAAAAGAACAATAAAACTAAAAGCTGATTCTTTGAAAAGAAGACTAGTTACAAGTACTGAAATTGAAAGTGTGATTAAAAAAAACTCCTAACAACAGAAGTCCAGGATCAGATGGCTTCGTGGGCAAATTCTATCAAACATTTAGAGAAGAGATAACACCTATCCTTCTGAAACTATTTGAAAAAATTGTAGAGGAAGGAAGCCTTCCAAAGTCATTCTACAAGGTCACCATCACCCTGATACTAAAACCAAACAAAGATACCCCAATAAAGGAAATTACAGGCCAATATCACTGACAAACGTAGATGCAAAAATCCTCAACAAAATACTAGCAAACCAAATCCAACAATGCATGAAAAGTATCATATACCATGATCAAGTGGGATTTACCCCAGGGATGCAAAGATTTGTCAATATATCAAATCAATCAGTGTGATACACCACACTAACAAATTGAATAAAAATCATATGATAATCTCAAAAGATGCACATATAGCTTTTTGTTGATAAAATTCAACATCCATTTATGACAAAAACTCTCTAGAGGGTACTTCCCTGGTGGTACAGTGGTTAAGAATCTGCCTGCCAACACAGGGGACATGGGTTAGAGCTCTGGTCCGGGAAGACCCCACATGCCATGGAGCAACTAAGCCCATGCACCACAACTGCTGAGCCCACGTGCCACAACTATTGAAGCCCACGTGCCACAACTATTGAAGCCCACATGCCTAGAGGCCGTGCTCCGCAACAAGAGAAGCCACCGCAATGAGAAGCCCGCACACCACAATGAAGAGTAGCCCCTGCTCGCTGCAACTAGAGAAAGCCTGCACGCAGCAACGAAGACCCAACACAGCCAAAAATAAATAAAATATAAAAAACTCTAGAAAGTGGGGATAGAGGGAGCATACCTCAACGTTATAAAGGTCTTATATGACAAACCCACAGCTAACATCATACTCAATGGTGAAAAGCTGAAGGCATTTCTTCTAAGATCAGGAACAAGACAAGGATGTCCACTCTTGCCACTTTTATTCAACATAGTTTTGGAATTCCTAGCCACAGCAATCAGAGAAGAAAAAGAAATAAAAGGAATCCCAACTGGAAAAGAAGAAGTAAAACTTTCAGTGTTTGAAGATGACATGAACTATACATAGAAAACCCTAAAGATGCTACCAGAAAACTACTAGAGTTCATTAATGAATTCGGTAAAGTTGGAGAATACAGAATTAATACATAGATATCTGTTGCATTTCTATACACTAACAACAGAAGGTTGGAAAGAGAAATTAAGGAAAAAATCCCTTTTACCATTGCATCAAAAAAAAAAATACCTAGGAATAAACTTACCTAAGGAGGCAAAAGACCTGTATTCTGAAAACTATAAGATGCTGAGGAAAGAAATGGAAGATTACACAAACAGATGGAAAGATACCATGTTCTTGGATTGGAAGAATCAATACTGTCAAAATGACTATACTGCCCAAGGCAATCTACAGACTCATTACAAGCCCTATCAAATTACCAATGGCATTTTTTGCAGATCTAGAACAAAAAATCTTAAATTTGTATGGAAATACAAAAGATCCAGAACAGATAAAGCAATCCTGAGAAAGAAAAATGGAGCTGGCGGAATCAGGCTCCCTCACTTCAGAGTATACAATAAAGCTACATTAATCAAAACAATATGGTACGGGCACAAAGACAGACTTATAGATCAATGGAACAGGATAGAAGGCCCAGAAATCAACCCACATACCTATGGTCAATGAATCTATGACAAAGAAGGCAAGAATATACAATGGAGAAAAGACAGTCTCTTCAATAAGTGGGGTTGGGAAAACTGGACAGCTACATGTAAAAGAATGAAATTAGAACAGTTCCTAACACCATACACAAAAATAAACTCAAAATGGATTAAAGACCTAAATGTAAGACCAAATACAATAAAACTCCTAGAAGAAAACATAGGGAGAATATTCTTTGACATAAATTGCAGCAATATCTTTTTCAATTCACCTCCTAAAGAAAATAAAAACAAAAATAAACAAATTTGACCTAATTAAACTTAAAAGCTTCTGCACAGGGCTTCCCTGGTGGCGCAGTGGTTGAGAGTCCGCCTGCCGATGCAGGGGACGCGGGTTCGTGCCCCGGTCCGGGAAGATCCCACATGCTGCGGAGCGGCTGGGCCCGTGAGCCATGGCCGCTGAGCCTGCGCGTCCGGAGCCTGTGCTCCGCAACGGGAGAGGCCACAACAGTGAGAGGCCCACATACTGCAAAAAAAAAAAAAAATAAAAAAAAAAAAAAAATAAAAAAGCTTCTGCACAGCAAAGGAAAACATAAATAACACAAAAAGACAACACACAGAATGGGAGAAAATATTTGCAAATGATGTGACTGACAAGGGATTAATCTCCAAAATATACAATCAGCTCATCCACCTCAATATCAAAAAAACAAAAACCCAATCAATAAATGGGCAGGAGGTATAAATAGACACTTCTCCAAAGAAGACATACAGATGGCCAAAAAGGTCATGAAAAGATGCTCAACATTGCTAATTAGAGAAATGCAAATCAAAAGTACAATGAGATAGCACCTCACACTGGTCAGAATGGCTATCATCAAAAACTCTACAAACAATAAATGCTAGAGGGTGTGTGGAGAAAAAGGAACCCTCCTACACTGCTGGTGGGAATGTTAGTTGGTGCAGCCACTATGGAGAACAGTATGGAGGTTCCTTAAAAAACTAAAAATAGAGCTACCATATGATCCAGAAATCCCATTCCTGGACATATATCCAGAGAAAAGTGTAATTTGAAAAGATACCTGCACCCCAATGTCCACTGAAGCACTGTTACAACAGTCAAGACATGGAAGCAACCTAAGTGTCCACTGACAGATGAATGAATAAAGAAAATGTGGAATATATATATACAATGGAATATTACTCAGCCATAAAAAAGAATGAAATCATACCATTTGCAGCAACACAGATGGACCTAGAAATTGTCATATTAAGTGAAGTATGTCAGACAGAGAAAGACAAATACCATATGATATCACTTATATGTGGAATCTAATGATATGAATGAACTTATTTACAAAACAGAAACAGATTCACAGACTTCAAAAACAAACTTATGGTTACCAAAGGAGAAAGGTCGGGGAGAGGGATAAAGTAGGAGGTTGGGATTAACATTTACACACTACTATATATAAAATAGCTAATCAACAAAGACCTACTGTATAGCACAGGGAACTCTATGCAATATTCTGTAATAATCTATATAGGAAAAGAATCTAAAAAAGAATAGATATATGTATATATTAATCTGAAGCACTTTGATGTACACCTGAAACTAACACAACATTGTAAATCAACTATACTCCAATGTAAAATAAAAATTAAAAAATAAAAAACTTCCAACAAACAGAAGTCCAGGAGCAGAGGGCTTCACAAGTGAATTCTACCAAACATTTAGAGAAGAGTTAACACCTATTTCTCTCGAACTATTCCAAAAACTTGCAGAGGAAATTGCAGGGTCAGGAATTATAGCGTTGGAGGAAATGGGTGCAGGATCATGAGGAAACCAAGGACATGTGAATACTGATGCCTGGAACATTTGAGGGCACTGGACATACAGGACATGAGAAATGGGCTGAAGTCATTGGAATGAGGGCAGGATAAAGGGCAAGGGAGAAGGAAGATATGAAGGATAAAAGGTTTGGGAGCAATAGAAGGGGGAGTTGGGTTGGGCTGAGAGCTCTGGAATCCAGGGGATAGAGGTTTCATGGGAATGGAGGTCTAAAGTGCACAGGATGGACATGGGAGAGCAACAAAGATGCCTAGAAGGGGAAGAATTAGTTCTGGAGATAAAGGTCACAGAGGAATAGAGAAAGATGGAGCAGAGGGGTGGAGGTGGGGTGATGGTAGTTGCAGTGGGTAGACTGAAGGTCACTCATTTTTTCTCCTATTCATTAATTCCATGATTTGCATTCAAATCATAACTTAATTGTGAATAGTTTCTAATTTGAGACCTTGAGGTAATAACCTTATTTATATAAAATACTCGTGATGATCCCTTCAACTGAATACACAGTAAAGGATTAGAGAAAAAAAATATTAAACAATGATACAATATTTCTTCTCTCCTTTAGGGACATCGGGTGCAAAGTGTCACCACAGAGGGCTCACAGATTGAAATGGATTCTGTCTAGTACCTGAATGGTCCTGGAAGTGGATTTTACCCTGGAAGTTGCAGATAAGAACCTATGCCTCATGAAACCCTGATTTTTGACCTTGGAAGACCCTAAACAGAAAGCCCAGCAAAAACAACTGGATTTCTAACTTATGAACTGAAGAATGTTTTTTAAACTGCTAAATGTGTGGTCATATGTGATGGCAGTGATAGGAAAGTACTATGCATAGGAATGAATTTAATTATAAAATAATAAACATTATAAAATATTGTAAAATATAAACAAAAGTCAAGTAACAGTGCCCATTAATTAACCATTCCCAAAGGCAATAAAAGTTTTCTCTCCAGATATAACATCATCAGTTCCAAGTATATCCTCCTTGCTATGCATTTCCATGTGTAACTGAAATTATATTTGAATTTGTATAATATGCATCCACACATAGACACTTAATATTATGTACATGGTTGAATATTTACATACATATTGTCAAATCAAACTTTCTATCAGATTACGTTCCTTAACCAATGACATATGAAGGTGATATCGTCGCACCAGTAGAAATGGGTTTCCTGCATTCCCAAACACACGACATCATATTCCATGGTAATTATGAATAAAATGAATTTATTGAGACACTCCCTGGTTATGCATTTGCATAGTTGCATGTGTTTTTCTCTTGTGATCACAGAACGTGGATCTTTGATTTGTACACATGTGGCTTATCTTGGGTGGTTCTGGGACATGAAATTTTTGCACCAACGTGACTGTGCATTTCTACACTATGTGGAGCATTGCTAAATTACTGTGCGAATGAGTGAAAAGTATAATGTCCCATTATAACACTGCGTTTCCAGTGTTAAAGTAATTAAACAAGGAGGCCATTAGGTTCAGGTGACTTTCATGCTTTGGTAGCCTATAATAAGCAAACAAAACTTAATCCAGAGTCAAGGCACTTTAATCTGAGAAAATAAATTAAGAACAACCAATCACACACAGCCAACTAGGCTTTCCAAACACAAGGTGACTGGTAAAGATACAGTCAAATATTATCCTTGCTTTGATGTGGTGTCTTCTCTGGAAAAACCTCTCCCCTAGCTTTTGCAGATAAAGTGCTCCTAACCACCTTTGATTTGAGGCTACTGGAACTGAGTAGAAGGATGCTCAAATTAACTCTTGAAACTGTGAATGTGCATCATTTTATCTTTAACACCACATAGAGCCACACCTCCTTTTGCGCTTTTTCCTCACGTAGTCCCTGAACACCTCACCCAGGTGCAGCGTGGCCTGAGGACTCAGTGTGATGTCTTTGCCCACTTCTCCCTGCCCCCACTCTCTCACGCCAGCAACACACCAGCACCGCTATGCCCTCACCTGACCAGACTCCACCCTTGATAATAACACCACAACGCCCGCACTGAGTCTCCCACCTCATGCTGAGCAGCGCACAGAGGACTTGTGGCACACACCAGCCCCGCCCAGGGCCAGAACCTCCACTCGCAGTCTCCTCCCTTCCCCAGGGCGGGGCTCCAGCTCACCAGTCTTGAATCCCATTTCAACGAGCCCCACACCCTAGAGTTCACAGTTCAGGCAAGCTGGAAGCTGGTACCACAATCTGTAGCACAGACCAGTTCTCCCTCTGACCCATGTTGTTACCCCTAGGGTTTTTGACAACCTTTCGCTTTTTTGCCTTTTCTTTAGCCCAAACCTTCACACAGGAGACGGAGATGTACCTCTGTGACAGCAAGAGACATAAACCTGGGCTTCTCAAAATAATTTCCATTGAAGCAGAGCTTCCCAACCCACATTTTAAAGCCTAGCTTCCTCCTTCACCTTTGGACATCATACCTTTGCTATCTGCTTCATTCATTCCCACATACCTGGGTGTATGACTGTTGTCTCCTTTTCTTCACATCCCGGGGTTCTTTTCTCTGTTCAAAAAAGTGGCCAGGTTCCCCTTCGAGACAGCAAGACCTTTTTTATTAAAAAAAAGGAACATGACTCATCCTGGGAATTCTACAATTTTCAATCCAATACTGTGTTCAACAGAGAAGAGAGGACATTCTAAGTCATAGAAAGTTACTTCACCAAATACTACTTCCTGACAGCCCCTTTAAGACACTTAGGAAGTATTTCTAAACTGCAGATGCTCAAATCTACCTCCAAATACTACTCTATTCAAAATAAGGCATATAGGGCTTCCCTGGTGGCGCAGTGGTTGAGAGTCCGCCTGCCGATGCAGGGGACACGGGTTCGTGCCCCGGTCCGGGAAGATCCCACATGCCGCGGAGCAGCTGGGCCCGTGAGCCATGGCCGCTGAGCCTGCGCGTCCGGAGCCTGTGCTCCACAACTGGAGAGGCCGCAACAGTGAGAGGCCCGTGTACCGCAAAAAGAAAAAAAGAAAGGGAATTTACAGAACATTTACTAACAAAAGGCTGAACAAAGGTGAGAACCATTCCAAAGCAATCTACAAGTAAAGGGAAATGAACTAGACAGGGGGAGTTTTCAGATTAAATGCAATGGTTTATGCACATCTCTCAGTAAATCCCTCCAAGACCCTATTAATGATAATTGGAAAATTGTTAGCTTCTCAGTCAAGGAATACGGCAGACAGGCCCTGAGCCAAGTGAACAAAATTAGCATCAACTATAATGGGACAAATTGATAGCAGCTGCCCCATGCACGCAGGACTCATCATTGCTATGATAGTTTTGCAAATAAGCAAACAAACAAAAAAAATTAATCTAATTATGAGAACAGGGTGAAGCACATTTAAAGCCACACATAATTCTGATATCCTGTATTCTTGTGTATTTTAAATAAGTAAGTCTTTCCTTGAGGCAATTGACAGCTCTGGGTTTTTTTGTTTTTGTTTTTTTTCAGAACTTTGAGTTACCCTGGACCATATATCAATCTGCATTATTGGTGCATTTTCATAATCCTAGTCTACATATACGGATGCTGGATCCAGACAGGACCTAAATATTACACATTCTCCTTCCTCACTGATATCTCAGGACCCAACCCCATATTCAGTGGGAATCTTGTGTATCAACACATCCCCCAAGCTGATTTGACAAAAAGAGAACATTTTCAACATTTACAAGTCAGCAATTCACGGTAGGCATTCTTTATGCTGTAAAGCGAGTTTGGATGGAGAAAACAGAAAGAAGTCTCTGGGATATAAGAGAGGAATATCCGGAAGACTTACCCATGGCTGTCATTAGGAAAGACAGAAAAATATCAAAGACAAATTTGTTAGGACTACCAGAGCTACAGAAGTAAATGTTTGCAAGTTCTAAATGCTTGGTATTTCAGCAAAAAAAGGTGACACAGCCGCTGACCTGGGTCACAATACTTACTTGAGAACCTGCCGTTGCTTCCTCTTCCCCCTCCATTTTGAGGTTTCTTTCTCAGGCGATACTGTGGAGAGAAATCACACCTGTACCTCTTTGAAGGCATCAGCCCAGCCCCTTCACATGCTACGACCCCAGTCAGAGGTGGAAGGATCTTGAAATGCAGAAAAGGTCACGTGACAGATTCAGAAAAAAATGAGCTCCTCCAGGGAAAGCAAAACGTGTTTTCTCCTGCCCTGTTTTCACAGGCCCGCCTGTCCCACAGTCAACAACTAATTCTACTATAGCAATGGCGCACGTGGGTTGCAAGGACCTGATGTGCCCACACAGATTCTATTACCTTTCCTTGAACCAAAGGCTGGACTCAACTCTCACACCACAAATACACCTGACAGCCACCTTGATTAACCCTGGTTTCACCCTGTAATTGCCTGGAGCACCTAATCAAAACAAAGTTATTTGTAATCTATATAAATTATGTTCACCTGACACTATGTTGCACACCTGAATCAAACACAATATTTTATTTTATTTATTTATTTATTTTTTGCGGTACGCGGGCCTCTCACTGTCGTGGCCTCTCCCGTTGCGGAGCACAGGCTCCGGACGCACAGGCTCAGTGGCCATGGCTCACGGGCCCAGCTGCTCCGCAGCATGTGGGATCTTCCCTGACCGGGGCACGAACCTGTGTCCCCTGCATCGGCAGGCGGACTCTCAACTAACTCTACTTCATTTAAAAAACCACCCCCACCCAGAATCTGTGAGGGAGGTCACAGGTGATAGTACTTATTAAAACTCACCATGTCATCTTTATTGTAAGCCTAGAGTGATAAGCACGTATGTAAATCTTGCCTCTCAAACTTTCCTATGATACAAAGCTTTCCAGCACCCATTGAAGAAATTGTGATTCTGCAGGTTTGGAGTGCGGCCCATGGATTGCATCTTTATCAGGTTTCTTCCTTGTGCTGATGCTACTCTCCGAGACCCATTTTTAGTGTCCTTACACTAGAGAAAGCAGGCACACCACACCTCAGCCCCTTGTACCAACCAGCTTATCTCAACACGACTACTGTTGGTTCCACTAACGACCACCATCACCATCTTGAAGGACCACAAGTTTTGCTGGCACTTTAAAGTTTACACAAGGCCGATAAAGGCTGTAACCTCTGAGTAAGTCTCTATCTGGAAAACGACAACATGTATATAGTCATTAGTGCAACGATTATCGAGCATCTACTATGTGTTTACAAGTAGATTATGGTGCACTGTTTTGGGGACCTCACAGGTATTATTGGAGTTAACCCTCATAATACCCTGGGATTTGGGCACTAGGAGTCTCATAGTAACCATGACGATGCAGATACTGGGATTCACATTTCTGTCTCTTCTTCTGTTTCCCTATCATTGGTTTTTTAAAGTATTTGCATACAACAGAAGATCTCTATAGATGGCTGGAGGAATACAGAAAGGAAGGGTATCTTAGAAGTTCAGAGAGTTTTCATTGTGTCCTACTTACTTTTTTTTCTGATAGGGTAGATAAAGTTTTACGTATAGTTTTACGTTTATAAGTAAAAGCCAATCAGTTTTCCTAACTGGATGTATTTTTTTATACCCCCATCAGCAATACAGGGTAATTTTAATTAATTTATTTTATTTTTGGCTGTGTTGGGTCTTCGTTTCTGTGCTAGGGCTTTCTCTAGTTGCAGCGAGCAGGGGCCACTCTTCATCGCGGTGCGCGGGCCTCTCACTATCGCGGCCTCTCGTGTTGCGCAGTGCAAGCTCCAGACGCGCAGGCTCAGTGGCCGTGGCTCACGGGCCTAGTTGCTCCGCGGCATGTGGGATCTTCCCAGACCAGGGCTCGAACGCGTATACCCTACATTGACAGGCAGATTCTCAACCACTGCGCCACCAGGGAAGCCCCTATACAGGGTAATTTTAGTTCCTCTTTGTTCTCACTAAAATTTGATGTAACCAGTTTTTTGTTTTTTTTTTTGCTGTACGCGGGCCTCTCCCTGCTGTGGCCTCTCCCATTGCGGAGCACGGGCTCCAGACGCGCAGGCTCAGCGGCCATGGCTCATGGGCCCAGCCGCTCCGCGGCATGTGGGATCTTCCCGGACCGGGGCACGAACCCGTGTCCCCCGCATCGGCAGGCGGACCCTCAACCACTGCGCCACCAGGGAAGCCCTGTTTTTGTTTTTTTTTTAATTAATTAATTTTAGGCATCTAGAAATTTGAAGTGGCATCTCACTATTGTTCCCCTGGTGACTAGCATAATTACATAAAGAAAATGTGATATATGGTTCAGCCTTAAAAAAAGAACATCCTTCCATTTGGGACAACATGAATGAACCTGAAGGACATGATGCTAAGTGGAATAAGGCAACACAGAAAGGAAAATACTGTATTACCTCAATTATATGTGGAAACTACTAAAGTGCAACTCATAAAACAGAGCAGAAATTTGATTGTCAGGAACTTGCTGTGGGGAGACAGGGGATGTTGGTCACATGGTATAAAAATTTGCTTAGGCAGGGTGAATGAATTGTAGAGATCTAAGTACGGCCTGGTGAAACAGTTAGTTATGGGGTATATTATACTTTTGCTAAGAGAGTGTATTTGAAGTGTTCTCAGAAAAAAATGCAAATAAGTGAGATGACAGGTTAATTAGCTTGAATGTGGAAATCATTTCACAACATACATGTTTATTTACATTTTTGAACTTGAGCAAATACTGGATCTGCAGGAATGGAAAGCAGGGTACTGGATGGGATGGCTCTTGAAATGCAGGATTTAATGAGAAATTAAGACTCCAAAACATACAGGTCTTTGCTCTCACATATCTGCTTTTGGGTTTCAGCAAAATGGGAGCATCTGCCACTGAAGTGTGGGAGGAACAGCCAACCAAACTCTGATCTCCTGTAACCTGTGCAGCGAGGGGAGGACCCAGGGTGAGGATAGACCTGGATGCAGCCTCCTGAGGGGGCAGATCTGGGCGGGGCTGAGGAAGAAGCTGGCTCCCTGCACTGCTCTCGCCGGCTCTCCGGGGCATTCCCTCACCGTCCTTCCCTAAGCCTGACCAACAGAAACTTAACCTCCAGAGTCACACTATTTGAACCCATTTAGTCACTTCCCTGCCTATTTTATATAGTGAAATAAAAGCAATTTAACATAAACACAATTTTCTGGGACAATTATACTAGAAACTATTTTATTCTTAAGTTCAAAGACATACAAATCATTGTCATCATCATCAATATCATCATAACCTCTCCTGACAGTTGATGGTCCTTCAAGGGGTGACATCAGAACTCACAACAGAGAAAGGTAATTGGCCCAAATGAAGCCAAAGTCCCCTACACACCCCTCCTTTTTGCACTGGCCACACAATCCTGAATTCAAACATTTAACCATCTGTAATATCCTTTGTGTCAGGCTCTGTGAAAGAGTGCAAGTAACATCAGCCATTCACAAATATCTTCTCATGTGTTCCCTGTGCTACAGAACACGTATTTCCTTAGAGTGGTCACTTGATAGAATTCTGAACAATGATACGGGGCGAGAAGGGCAGGGGGGGATGTTGTTCCCCAAATCAAAAAGGAGTGGCTTCAAATCAAAACCCCTATGTCCTATCAGATTCACACAGCTTCCTTCTTGTTGCATGGAACATGGTTTGATGCTTGACAGTGTGGCAACCATACATACTGGGGTTATGAGAGAACAAAAACACGCACAACACTGCATGTAAACCATGTCAGAGAGAAGAAGTGAAGAAAAGGTCCCTTTTGTTTTCGCAGCCATTGAACGTCTACCTATTCCCTGTGTACACAGCACCAAATATACATCTTCTTTTCTATACATATGCATTAGTCTGTTCTTGGTATAACTGAAAACAAACTACCAGTTACAGAAAAACACAGATTCTTATATTTCATTTATACCAATGTTAAACATGAGCATAACCTGATACCAACTCCATTGTATCAACTACCACAACTGAAAATATTGTCCTTCCGCTCCAATCAAGATGCGTTAAAAGAAAAAATGGGCTGTGAAAACCTTGAGAACTTCTAGCTTAAAAACTAAATAAACTGTTTGAAAAAGAAATGCTCACTGCCTCTTATGGTGAACTTCTCACCCAACTAAGTGACGCTTGGTACAGAACCCAGAACTCATCATAAGACCATCACTCTGTTGAGAGGAAGTGAGAAGGGTCCCTGACATCTGCAGGTCAGCTTCCCTGGAAGGTCACTCATTTAAAGGAGATATAATTTATGTTGCAGGTATATACCTGGCACCTAGGTTTCTGTAAAACCACAGCACATGCCGTGCTGACCTGCCTATCACAGTGTCCAGAATCCTTCCTCATCTCCACATCTAGTCTGCCACAGGACATTTTAAAGCTATGTTAAGAAAGTTTTTCACTCCACACCCCTCTCCATCCAACTGCCACTGATCTGAGCCTGGGAAAATGTAATAATCTCTACTAACAGCATCCAGTCCTCAGTACTTCCCAGGAAATATTTTAAATAAAGAGGACAGTATCTGATTTCCTGTATTCTCAGGAATCCAGCACATTTGGCAAGTCTCCATCTCTGTCATTTGCACACCACCACCAGTTGCCTAGGACCTTAGAGAATTAAAGAGAGCCCCCTTGTGCTTGCCTCCCTACATTTTGAAAGAACTCCCCATATGTACTTTCAGCAAGTCTTATGTGTCTATTTTTTATTTTCTAATTTTTATTTTATATTGGAGTATAATTGATTAACAATGTGTTAGTTTTGGGTATACAGCAAAGTGATTCAGTTATAACATATACATGTATCTATTCTTTTTCAGATTCTTTTCCCGTTTAGGTTGTTACAGAGTACTGAGCAGAGCTCAGCCTTCACACGTCTCCTAGAGCTAACTTTCTGAGTCCTGGAAGCTTCCAGGTCCAGGTCCAGGACCAGGTCTTCCTGGTCCACTGAAGCTGCTCCACTCTTACCACAATTAAGTGATCGCAACGTTGCACTTGAATCTTATAAGTGACCTCAAATTCATCACTTAAGTTTCTCATTGCTTTAGAAAAAATTGAAAGTACACATCAGAAACTACCAGGCCCTGCATGGATGACTGGGGGTGAGGAAAGCAGTGAGAACTCTGTGTCCATAATGAAGGCAAGGAAGGACAATGACTGGGACTCATGGTTAGCAAGGATGACAACAAGGTTAAATTTTTTAAAAACCTGGAAATAATCAGGAAACGAAACAAGTAGATTTTTCTCCTAAACTCTGAGGGTCAGTTGTGCAACAAGAGAACAGGTCTCCTCTCTCCACATGCAGGATTCACGCAGTTCTTTCTTTTGCACATTTTCTGTCTCACTCAAATTAGAATATTTTTCTAATTTTACAATATCTATTAAACACCCATCACCATCAGGTGTGTTTGTTCACCTCACGCACATGCCTAAACAATCCCATGACTCATGAAGTCTCCAGGTTTTCACCTGATCTAACTGTCACACTAAAATGAATAACTTTGATAATGTTACTTATAAGAAGTGGAAGAAACAATAACTGAAGAAAAGTCATTTTAGTGTTCCTCTCCAGTTAAGAAGTAATAATGTATTAATTAAACAAAATCAACTTCATATGCTCATTGGGGAGTTATTCTCATCTTTAAATTAATTTCTGAACACCATTAAATTTAATGAAAACCATCCTTAAAATGTCTCAGCATATCATGAAAGCAATTGTTTACGAATTTTTGAAAATAAAATCATAAACTAGATTTTTCATGATAAACAGGCAAGTAAACAAGATGGTTTGAGAGCATCTCAATCATGACTTGTGACATATGGAAATAAATGAATTCAATGTAAAGCAGACAAAATAGATATTACATATCTGTGTCGAGTTTGTAATTCATCCACAATTTTGAAATTACCAGTTATGATCCATTATTTCTAAATTCTTTCTAATACTATGTGTACACACACACTCTTCCTTCTTAGTTTTCTTACTCCTAAATATATCTCCATATATTTACATATTGCATTCCCTGTATATCAAAATCATGAAAAAGTTTGTGTTCCATCTGCTGAGCAAAGAAACGTGTGCAAAGAAAAATATAGTGTCAAAATTTAAAATATTGGCTCAAAGTATGGATTTTCATTATACTTGTGACTTTGCTAAATTAACATTTAAAAAAATAAAGCTCTCAGTAATGCGCGGTGAATCCAGGTTTAGTAAAAGACCAGAAGGGAAATTGAAGCAAATGAGTTTATTACTCACAGGTCCTGTAATAATTAATAGCAAACCTTGAAGGCTCACTCATGGAGGCCAAGGCAAGATGCAGGCAGAGAGCGTCACAGTAGTTGGGCTCATGCCTTTATGACAATGGGTGAAATTCTTACGGTTTCCAGGGTTAAGTGTGTATTGTTGTATTAAAACCAACTGAGCAGGATTTTCATAAGCTCTGAGGGTCTTACTGAAAGGATACTTGAGAGGAGGGACCAGGGTTTCTGGAAGACTGCTGATCACAAGGGCTACTGGGGAAGACACAGCAAGAACTTGCATTTGCGTGTGAGTTTGTATCCTGCTTTCTAGTGCACGTGCTCATACGAATGGCTGGTGTCAGTTCAAGGCACCTGGAGGCTGCCTGGCTACACAAAATTGCTGAGGAAGCAGTATTAGGCAGTAGCTTCGGCAGCTCTCAACAATCCTCCTGTATTATCCTTATTATAACCACCACAATGTGCCAGTAGTTACAAAAAGGAGGAAAAATACAATATAGAAATTATGAAAAATACAATCTCAAATTATTTGAGCTTTAAGGCCAACAGGAAAGGGATTACTACAGATGTCACCCCAGTATGTTCTCAGATAGTTTTTTGTGGTTATTTGTTACCCAAAATAATGCTTAAATAATGTGGGAGAAGTTGATTTTCATTCATTACACATCAAGTTTAACATACTAAAAACCATTCAGTTTTGTTAATTAACATACAAGTTCACATAGAGCCTAAATAAACCTTTAACAATCCACCTATGATTCTCTATCAAAATACAGATTACAGACATTCAGAAGCATTTTTCTTCTCCTGGTAGAATGATCTGAGAATTATGATTTGGATGGTTTACAAAAGGGAGGCTAATTATTTAGTAAACATGGATGTACACGAATTTTATAATCTCTAATACAAGGTTTACCTATGCTTTTCTGGATATGGATGAAGATGTGTTTATTTCAAACATGCCAACTAGGGCTTCCCAGGCGTTAAGAGTCCGCCTGCCGATGCAGGGGACACGGGTTCGTGCCCCGGTCCGGGAAGATCCCACACGCCGCGGAGCGGCTGGGCCCGTGAGCCATGGCCGCTGAGCCTGCGCGTCCGGAGCCTGTGCTCCGCAACGGGAGAGGCCACAGCAGTGAGATGCCCGCGTACCGCAAAAAAAAACCCCAAAACCAAAAAAAAAAAAACCATGCCAACTAATATTCATGACTTCTATCTATTGATTCAGTGAATGTTTATCAGGATTTTAATGAACTGCCATCTTTTTATCCCAAAAAGCAATTGGCAAAACTATTTAAAACTTAAGAGTGGTCTGTCTTTAATACAAAGAATGATTCCCCGAACACTTAACTAACGGGGATCTACAGGAATGATTTAAATCAATGACAAACATCATGTCCATTTAGATTTTCATTGTACATTTTACATTACAGGGTCTTTAAACACACATGGTAGTAAAAATAAACGATTGCCACCTAATATAGAAGGACTTCTCTTACCTCGGAGGCATCAACAATCAAAAACGTGTGTAGAGGATGGAGTCAAGATGGTGGTGTGGGAAGACACCGAGTTAGCGTCTCCCCACAACTGGGGCACCTGCCGGCTGCTGGTGGGGGACCCTGACGCCCAAGGAGATGGGAGGAACCCCCAAGTGAACCGGTAGGATGTAGGGGGACAGAGAGGGGAGAAGAAGTGGAGGCCAGACAGGATCAGCATCTCTGAGGCTGGGAAGATTAGGAGAGGTAGGCAGGAGGGGCCCTCTGGGAGGAGCAGGAGAGGAGAAAAGGGAGATCGCCTGGCCCACTTGGCCTGGGGAGCCTGCTGAGCTCCCAGGCCGGTCCCCTGCTCTCCAAAGACCCTCCAGGCCGTGTGGGTCCTGGGGGCATAGGAGGGAGGCCAGGGAAATCCGGAGAGGCAGGTGGGAGGGGCCCTCCGGGACAGGAGGAGCAGGACAGGAGAGGAGGGCATTTGCCCGACCCGCTCGAGCCCAGGAAGCCTGCTGGGCTCCCGGTTGAGATCCCCCACCCGTGAGACCAGAGGTGGGGGGCACGCCTGCGCCCCTTCTGTTCCTTGAGCCTAAGCCTCACCCCTCACAGCCCCCAAAGCCTTTTCCAGCCCTGTGGGTCCTAAGCAAAGGCCTTGCCCACTGCCCAAACCTCGCCCTTGCTTAGGCCCCACCCTCCACAGCCCATTTTAACCCCCTTTTTTTTTTTTTTTTTGCGGTATGTGGGCCTCTCACTGCTGTGGCCTCTCCCGTTGCGGAGCACAGGCTCCGGACGCGCAGGCTCCGCGGCCATGGCTCACGGGCCCAGCCGCTCCGCGGCATGTGGGATCTTCCCGGACCCGGGAACAAACCCGTGTCCCCTACATCGGCAGGCGGACTCTCAACCACTGCGCCACCAGGGAAGCTCCCCATTTTTTTTTTTTTCTTTTCCCTCCTCTTTCTTGCTATTGTGGAACTGTTGTACCTTACGGATGTTGATTCATCTGTATTTTAATTTTTATATTTTTTCTAACATATCTGTTAGTTTCCTAGTCTAATTTTATTTTTTATTTTGTTATTGTTCTCTTTTTTTTTTTGCCACCCCACACAGCTTGTGGGATATTGGTTCACGAGCTGGGGGTTGGGCCAAAGCTCCTGTTGTGGGAGCTCTGTGTCGGAACCACTGGACTAACAGAGAACCTCAGACGCCAGGGAATATTCATCAAGAGTGAGGTCTCACAGAGGTCCTCATCTCAGTACCAAGGCCCAGCTCTACCCAACAGCCTACAAACTCCAGTGTTGGAAGCCTCAGGCCAAAAAACCAGTAAGACAGGAACACAATGCCACTCATAAAAAAAAAAAAAAAATCAGATAGCAAAGAAATATCTTCCAGGTGAAGGAGCAAGGTAAAAACCTACAAGACCAAATAAATTAAGAGGAAACAGGCAATCTACCTGAAAAAGAATTCAGAGTAATGATAGTAAAGATGATCCAGAATCTCAGAAATACAATGGAGGCACAGATTGAGAAAACACAAGAATTTTTTAACAAAGATCTAGAACTAAAGAACAAACAAATGGAGATGAACAACACAATAACTGAAATGAAAAATACACTAGAAGGAATCAATAGCAGAATAACTGAGCCAGAAGAATGAAAAAGTGAGCTGGGAGACAAAATGGTGGAAATAACTGCTGAGGAGCAGAATAAAGAAAAAAGAATGAAAAGAATTGAAGACAATCTCAGAGACCTCTGGGACAAGACTAAACGCACCAACATTCAAATTATAGGGGTCCCAGAGGAAGAAGAGAAAAAGAAAGGGTCTGAGAAGATATTTGAAGAGATTATACTCGAAAACTTCCCTAACATGGGAAAGGAAATAGTCACCCAAGTCTAGGAAACACAGAGAGTCCCATATAGGATAAACCCGAGGAAAAATACAACAAGACATATATTAATAAAACTAACAAAAATTAAATTCAAAGAAAAAATATTAAAAGCAGCAAGGGAAAAACAAAAAATAACATATAAAGGAACCCCCATAAGGTTATCAGCTGATTTTTCAGCAGTAACTCTGCAGGCCAGAAGGGAGTGGCAGGATATATTAAAAGTGATGAAAGAGGAAAACCTACAAACAAGATTACTCTACCCAGCAAGGATCTCCTTCATATTTGACGGAGAAATCAAAAGCTTTTCAGACAAGCAAAAGCTAAGAAAATTCAGCACCACCAAACCAGCTTTACAACAAATGCTAAAGAAACTTCTCCAGGTGGGAAACACAAGAGAAGAAAAAGACCTACAAAAACAAACCCAAAACAATTAAGAAAATGGTAATAGGAACATACATATCAATAATAACCTTAAATGTAAATGGATTAAATGCACCAAAAGACACAGACTGGCTGAATGGATACAAAAACAAGACCCATATATATGCTTTCTACAAAAGACCCACTTCAGACCTAGGGGCACATACAGACTGAAGGTGAGGGGATGGAAAAAGATATTCCATGCAAATGGAAATCAAAAGAAAGCTGGAGTAGCAATATTCGTATCCAGTAAAACAGACTTTAAAATAAAGATTATTACAAGAGACAAAGGATACTACGTAATGACCAAAGGGTCAATCTAAGAAGAAGATTTAACAATTATAAATGTTTATGCACCCAACATAGGAGCACCTCAATACATTAGGCAAATGCTAACCATGAAAGGAAAAATCGACAGTAACACAACAATAGTAGGGGACTTTAACATGCCACTTACATCAATGGACAGATCATCCAAACAGAAAATAAATAAGGAAACACAAGCTTTAAGTGACACAATAGACCAGATAGATTTAATTGATATTTATAGAATATTCCACCCAAAAGTGGTAGAATACACTTTCTTCTCAAGTGCACACAGAACATTCTCCAGGATAGACCACATCTTGGGTCACAAATCAGGCCGTGGAATACTTAAGAAAATTGAAATCGTATCAAGCATCATTTCTGAACACAATGCTATGAGACTGGAAATCAATTACAGGAAAAAAACTGTAAAAAAACACAAATACATGGAGGCTAAACAGTGCACTACTAAATAACGCAGAGATCACTGAAGAAATCAAAGAAGAAATTAAAAAAATACATAGAAACAAATGACAATGAAAACATAACGACCCCAAACCTATGGGACACAGCAAAAGCAGTTGTAAGAGGGAAGTTTATAGCAATTCAATCTCACCTCAAGAAACTAGAAAAATCTCAAATAAACAATCTAACCCTACACTTAAAACAACTAGAGAAAGAAGAACAAAGAAAACCCAAAGAAGTCAGTAAAAGAAAAGAAATCATAAAGAACAGAGCAGAAATAAATGAAATAGAAATGAAGAAAACAATAGTAAAGATCAATAAAACTAAAAGATGGTTCTTTGAGAAGATAAACAAAATTGATAAATCCTTAGCCAGACTCATCAAGAAAAAAAGGGAGAGGACGCAAATCAATAAAATTAGAAATGAAAAAGGAGAAATCACAACTGACACCACAGATATACAAAGGATTATGAGACTACTACAAAAAACTATATCCAGTAAAACGGACAACCACAAGGAAGTGGACAAATTCTTCGAAAGTACAATTTTCCAAGACTGAAACAGGAAGAATTAGGAAATATAAACAGACCTATCACAAGCAATGAAATTGAAACTGTAATTAAAAATCTTCCAGGCTTTCCTGGTGGTGCAGTGGTTAAGAATCTGCCTGCCAATGCAGGGGACATGGGTTCAAGCCCTGGTCTGGGAAGATCCCACATGCCACAGAACAACTAAGCCTGTGCACTGAGCCCACACTCTAGAGCCCGTGAGCCACAAATACCGAGCCTGTGCACCACAACTACTGAAGCCTGCACGCCTAGAGCCCGTGCTTCCCAATAAGAGAAGCCACTGCAATGAGAAGCCCGTGCACTGCAATGAAGAGTAGCCCCCACTCACTGCAAATAGAGAAAGCCTGCACAGAGCAACAAAGACCCAATGCAGCCCAAAATAAAATAAATTTATAAAAAAGACAAAAATCTTCCAACAAACAACAGTCCAGGACCAGAGGGTTTCCCAGGAGAATTCCATCAAACATTTAGAGAAGAGCTAACACCTATCCTTCTCAAACTCTTCCAAAAATTGCATAGGGAGAAACACTCCCAAATTCATTCTACGAAGCCACCATCACCCTGATACCAAAACCAGAAAAAGATATCACAAGAAAAGAAAATTATAGACCAATATCACTGATGAACATAGATGCAAAATTCCTGAACAGAATACGAGCAAATAGAATCCAACAACACATTAAAGGATCATAAACCATGATCAAGTGGGATTCATCCCAGGTATGCAAGGATTCTTCAATATATGCAAATCAATCAATGTGATACACCACATTAACAAATTAAGGAATAAAAACCATATGATCCTCTCAATAGATGCAGAAAAAGCTTGTGACAAAATTCAACACCCATTTATGATAAAACCTCTCCAGAAAATGGGCATAGAGGGAAACAACCTCAACATAATAAAGGCCATATACGACAAAAACACAGCAGGTATCATACTCAATGGTGAAAAACTGAAAGCATTTCCACTTAGGTCAGGAATAAGACAAGGATGTCCACTCTCACCACTCTTATTCAACATAGTTTTGGAAGTCCTAGCCACAGCAATCAGAGAAGAAAAAAAAAATAAAGGGAATACAAATTTGAAAAGAAGAAGTAAAACTGTCACTGTTGGCAGATGACATAATACTATACATAGAAAATCCTAAAGATGCCACCTGAAGACTACTGGAACTAATCAATGAATTTGGTAAGGTTTCAGGATACAAAATTAATGCACAGAAATCTCTGGCATTCCTATACATCAATAACAAAAAATCAGAAAGAGAAATTAAGGAAACAATCCCATTTACCATCACAATAAAAAGAATAAAATACCTAGGAATAAACCTGCCTAAGGAGGTGAGAGACCTGTACTCAGAAACCTAGAAAACACTGATGAAAGAAATCAAAGATGACATAAACAGTTGGAGAAATATACCATGTTCTTGGATTGGAAGAATCAATATTGTGAAAATGACTATACTACCCAAAGCAATCTACAGATTCAATGCAATCCCTATCAAACTACCAATGGCATTTTTCACAGAATGAGAACAAAAAAATTTTACAATTCGTATGGAAACATAAAAGACCCCGAATAGGCAAAGCAATCTTGAGAAAGGCAAAAGGAGTTGGAGGAATTAGGCTCCCTGACTACAAACTATACCACAAAGCTACAGTAATCAAGATAATATGGTACTGGTACAAAAACAGAAATATAGATCAATGGTACAGGATAGAATGCCCAGAGATAAACCCACACACATATGGCCACCTAATTTACGACAAGGGAGGCAAGAACATACAATGGAGAAAGGACAGCTTCTTCAATAAGTGGTCCTGGGAAAATGGGACAGCTACATGTAAAAGAATGAAATTAGAACACCACCTAACACCATACACAAAAATAAACTCCAAATGGATTAAAGACCTAAATGTAAGACCAGACACTATAAAACTCTTAGAGGAAAACATAGGAAACACACCGACATAAACCACAGCAAGATCTTTTTTTTGACTCACCTCCTAGAGTAACAGAAATAAAAACAAAAACAAACAAATGGGACTTAATTAAACTTAAAAGCTTTTGCACAGCAAAGGAAACCATAAACAAGACAAAAAGACAACCCTCCGAATGGGAGAAAATATTTGCAAATGAAACAACAGACAAAGGATTAATTTCCAAAATATACAAACAGCTCATGGAGCTCAATATCAAAAAAACAAACAATCCAATTAAAAAATGGGCAGAAGGGCTTCCCTGGTGGCGCAGTGGTTGAGAGTCCGCCTGCTAATGCAGGGAACACGGGTTCATGCCCCAGTCCGGGAGGATCCCACGTGCCGCGGAGCGGCTGGGTCCGTGAGCCATGGCCTCTGAGCCTGCGCGTTCGGAGCCTGTGCTCCACAACGGGAGAGGCCACAACAGTGAGTGGCACGCGTACCGCAAAAAAAAAAAAAAAAAAAAAAAAAAAAAAATGGGCAGAAGACCTAAATAGACATTTCACCAAGGAAGACATACAGATGATCAAGAGGCACATGATAAGATGCTCAACATCACTAATTATTAGAGAAATGCAAATCAAAACTACAATGAGGTATCACCTCACACCGGTCCGGATGGCTATTATCAAAAAACCTAGAAACAGAGCTTCCCTGGTGGCGCAGTGGTTGAGAGTCCGCCTGCTAATGCAGGGGACACGGGTTCATGCCCTGGTCCGGGAAGATCCTACATGCCGCAGAGCGGCTCGGCCCGTGAGCCATGGCCACTGAGCCTGCACGTCCGGAGCCTGTGCTCTGCAACGGGAGAGGCCACAACAGTGCGAGGCCCGCGTACTGCAAAAAAAAAAAAAAGGTACTGATGAACGTAGTTGCAGGGCAGGAATAGAGATGTAGACATAGAGAATGGACTTGAGGACACGGGGTGAAAGGGGGAAGCTGGGGCGAAGTGAGACTAGCGTCGAAATATATACACTACCGAACGTAATAGTTAGCTAGTGGGAAGCAGCAGCATAGCACAGGGAGATCAGCTTGGTGCTTTGTGATGACCTAGAGGGGTGGGATAGGTAGGATGGGAGAGAGGCTCAGGAGGGAGGGGATATGGGGACATATGTCTGTATATGGTTGGTTCACTTTGGTGTAAAACAGAAACTAACACAGTATTGTGAAGCAACTGTACTCCAATAAAGATCTATTAAAAAAAAATAAGTATATATTCACACTAGAAAGAAAAGCATAACATGTAGTCATTTGAGAGTTGAATTGTATTAACTTTTGTTTTCAAATAATCTCAAGTAGTGCTGATATAAATAAAGGTATTGATAATGATTTACTTGTCCAAACATCCATCCCCTTTATCCCGTAATCAATACCAACAAATAAATTCTATAAGTGTTTTGTCTTTAGATTATTTTCTACGATATTCTGATTTAGGGTAATGCCAGAAAAGCGGTATTGATTGAATGCTTCTACTATGTATTCTGGCATTGGATTAGTATTTATTTTTGATGACTTAATTTTTTTTTGTCATTCAAATTTCTTTCCATTATGAACTCTCAGGTGTTTCCTAAAGTATGTATTTAAGACAAACATCTTTCATCACTTATTACATTTGCAGGGTTTCTCTCCACCATGGACTCTGATGTCGAGCAAGGTGACAACTCTGGTTAAAGGCTTTGTCCCATTCTCCACATTTGTACGATTTTCCCTAGTACCTATTTTCTGATGTCTAGAAAGTTTCGAGAGCCAGTTAAAGGCTTTGTTATATTGGCTACACTTGGGAGGTTTCTCTCCAGTATGAGATCTCTGATGCTGAGTAAGACACGAACGCTGATTAAAGAAAGGTCTGCCACATTTTTTACATTTGTATGGTTTTTCCCCAGTGTGAAATCTGTGATGCTGAGTAAACTGTGCATATGCCTTTTAAAGGCTTTGCTACATTCTGTACATTTGTAAGGCTTTTCTGCTGCATCTGATGCTGCTTAAGATTTGCGCCCTGGGTAAATGCTTTGCCACAATCTTTACAGTCCTGTGGTTTCTCCCCAATATAAGTTCTCTGATGTTCAGAAAGTTTTGAATGCCTTTTAAAAGCCTTGCCACATTCTGTGCATTTGTAAGGTTTCTCTCCAATATAAGAGCTCTGATGCTGCTTAAGATTTGAGCCCTGGGTAAAGGCTTCGCCATGTTCTTTACATTTGTATGGTTTCTCCCCAGGATGAATTATCTGATGTTGACTAAGGTTTGAACACAATTTACAGTCTTTACCACATTCTTTCCATTTGTAAGATTCCCCTTCAGTATGGATTTTCTTATGTCTTCTTAGATTTAATGACTGCTTAAAGCCCTTCCCACATTTATTGCACTTGTAATGCTCCTCTCTATTCTCTGATGTTGAGTAAGTTTTGAAGACTGGTTAAAAACTTTACCGTATTCACTACATCTGTAAGCCTTGTCTCCAATATGAACACTCTTATACACAGTAAGATTTCAGCTTTGATAAAAGACATTTCTACATTTATTACTTTTAAGATGGTTCTCTGAAAGTTGAATTCTGACGTCTCATAAGATTTGAGTCTTGGTCAAAGTTTTTCCAAGTTTCAATGCATGGATAACTTCTTGCACCATTATAAACACTCCTGTGATTGTTGAAAATAGAACTCTTGCTTAAGGCCTTACTCATTTTACTACCCAAGAAGAGTTGTTACATATTACCTACACTATGATACCTGTTGAACAATGCTGGCTGAATAACGACTCTCCCATTATTATCAACATTACAGGTTTTGGAACATGGAGAAAATATTTCTTGGTTAGGGAATTAAGAACACTTGCAAAAGGATCTCTCAAATTGGTCACATTGGGATGTTTTTCTTCATTTTAAAATCTCTTGTCTTTATTTTATGTAGGAGTGTGTACCTTTTAATCAAGCGCTGTAAAATATTGGACACTGAATGTAAGTGAAAATGCACTAAATTTGAGGAGATGAGAACAAAACAATAAATTGATTTTTGTCTTGAAAAAAAATTTGCATGGGGCCCAGGGAATAAATGGCAGTAACGTAAAATAAATAAATAAATAAAATAAAATAAAATCCCTTGTCTTCAGACAAGTTTAAATGAATGTTTAATCCAAGCCTATATTCGTAATTGCCTGAATGAGTATTTGCAGTATAGACTAGATGACTTTACAGGTTTTCCAAATTTCCATTCAGAGAATGTGTATGGTAAAAAAAATGATGTGGGTCTTTGCTTACAAAAACATAATTTTCTGCCAAAGATATTGACGTAAAGTATAGTTTCTCCCACTTTCATTTATACCCTTGGTTTCCTTTGGCAGTAATGCTTTTATTATGGGAAACTGTCCCAATATGATTATGTCCATAATAACATACTTTCAGCCCTTCACATGACCCCTTACTTTCCCAGTCTTTCATTAAGTTTAAATTTCCAAGGCAATAGCTTTCATATTTTCTGACCAGCATGGTTTGGAATAAATCCTCTATGCCTGGCTTTTTTGGCATCAAACCCTGGATATCATGAGAAGATACAGCTGAAAGATACCAAATAATAAATTATCCCACCTAGTAATCTCGGTGAAGATACATACAATTTTATGTATAACTGATAAGCCCTTAGCTAGATTAAGGATAAAACAGAAAAGACTCAACTAAAATCAGAAGTGAAAGCAGAGATAAAAAAATGATACTATAGAAATAAAAGAAATTAAAGGAGGCTACTATGAATAATTAATTGGACTTCTAGAAAGATACAGCCTACTTAGAATTTAGCAGGAAGGAATTTAAAAAATCACAACAAACCTACAACTATTAAGTAGACAAAATACCAATTTTAAAGAATTCCCAACAAAGAAAATCTATGAACCAGATGAATTAACTGGATAATTCCAGCAACATTTCGAGAAAAATTAGCACCAATTCTCAACAAATATTTCCAAAGTGTGAAGAGGAGAGAAATTATCACACTTTCTATGAGGCCAACATTACCCAATATCAAAGACAAAGATACTACAAATTTAAAAAGAAAAGAAAAAAACTACAAGCCAATAACTGTGCTGAATACTGACACAAAAGTCCTCAATAAAATATTAGAAAAATGAATTCAGAAGCACGTTTAAGGATTGTACACCAATAAAATTCAGAATTATTTGTAGAATTCAAAAGTATTTCAACAAATGGAAATTTAAAAAATATATTAAGAGCACATACAAAGAATTAAGGTCACACTACATATCAAATGATGCAGACAAATAGACAATTCAGGACTTTTTCATGTTAAAAACACTAAAAATAGGAATTAATGAAAACTATCAGAATGTAATAAAAATCATACAAAAAGGCCACAGTTATCAGTATACTCAATAGTAGAAGACAAAGCTTTTTCTCTATATTTCAGAAAATGGTAAGAATTCATACTCTCATCACTTGGATTCAACACCGTACTGGATTGCCTAATCAAAATGATCCTGCAAAGAAAAAAAGGAAAGAGTAAAATACTTCTGTTTACAGATGACAAAATCTTACATAGAAAAACTTAAAGCATCTATGTTAAAAAGCAAATAAACATAGACATCATAAACAAATTTAGCAAAATTCAAAATTAAACAAAAATTAGCTGTGTTTCTATACAGTAACAAAAAATAATCCAAGAAAGATATTAAGAGTATATTTTCATTTACACTAGCTTAAAACAGAATAATATATTAGGAGCTAATGTAATGAAGGAAATGGAGACTTGTATGGTGAAAATTATAAATATTTCTGGAAATAACTCGAGAAGATGTAAATAAACAGACACGCATTCCATGCTCTTGGATAGGAATACTTATATCATTAACTGTCAATACTATTCAAGGGATCTATAGAATCAGAACATTCTCTTTCAAAATTCCAATGACAGGGCTTCCCTGGTGGTGCAGTAGTTGAGAGTCTGCCTGACAATGCAGGGGACACGGGTTCATGGTCCGGGAGGATCCCACATGCCACGGAGTGGCTGGGCCCATGAGCCATGGCCGCTGAGCCTGCGCGTCCAGAGCCTGTGCTCCACAACGGGACAGGCCACAACAGTCAGAGGCCCGTGTACTGAAAAAAAAAATTCCAATGACAATTTAGGCAAAAATAGAAAAGTTCCTTCTAAAATGTATGTGGAATATCATAAAATACTGAATAACCTGGTAAAGAAAGTAGAAAGTTGGAGGCATGACATGTCCTGATTTTAAAACATACTACAAAGCAACAGTTGTCCAAAAAAAGGGTAGTACAAACCCTCAGACAGAAACAAAATAATGGATCAACATAGAGAGCACAGATAGAAGCTCTCATGTTTATGGTCAAATCATCATCAACCAGGGTGCCTATCACAAGCAAATGGAAATGGATAGTCTCATACAGAAATGGAGCTGGAAAAATTGGATGTTTACATGTGACAGACTGATGTTGGACCCTTAACTAATACCACATACAAATGTTAACTCAAAAAGGATTGAAGATTGAAATATGAACATATAACTATAAATCTCCTAGAAGAAAACATAGGGGAAAAGTTTTATGCCATTTGATTTGGCAGTGATTTTTTGGATATGAAATTAAAGATCAAGCCACAAAAGCAGTGGCATTGAAAAGGATCACATCACATGAAAAACTTGTACACATTAGAGGAAACAATCAATGGGGTGAAAAGGCAACCTGTGGAAGAATAGAAAATTCTGCAAAGCAAATATCTGATAAGGAAGCAAAGTGAAGAATACATACATAACTCCTAGAACACAACTTCAAAAAACAAGTACCATAATGTATGGGCTGAGAATTAAACAGACATTAATTCAAATAAGATATGCAAATAAAAACAGAAACGTGAAAGATGCTCACAATAAGTTATTATTAGAGAAATAAAAAACCCACAATGAGGTATCACCTCACAGTGATTAGGATGACCACTACACATATATTTTATATATTATATTCTATCTATATTATATTATGTATCTATATTATATCTATGATATATTTATATGGCAAATGTTGGCAAGGATATGGAGAAATTAGGATCCTTATTTACTGTTCAAGGAAACATAAAAAAGTATATAACAAGAATAAAAAACAATATGGAGTTTTCTCAAAATATTAAACATAAAATTATGATATGATCCAGTTCTCCCACTTCTGGGTATGTATATAAAGAACTTCAAAGGAGGATCTGTTAGAGACATTTTCACACTCAGCTACACTGGAGCATTACTCACAAAATCAGTAACAGAGGAAACAGCCCCATATTCATGCATAAAAGAATGGTTAAAGAAAATGTAGCATATACATACAGTGTATTATTATTCAAGTTTGAAAAAGAAACAGATCTTGTCACATGATACAACATGAATAAAGCTTGAAGACGTTATGTCGTGATACGTAATAGTCACAAAGGGACAGAAAGTATAGTATTTCCCTTATGTGAGCAACTTAATGTAGTTAACCTCATTTTAAAAAGTGGAATGTTAGTTGACAGAGGCTTGGAGTAGAGGCAAATGGGGAAGTGTTTGTTTAACGAGTATTCAGTCAATTTTTCAAGGTGAAACTATCCAGAGATGGATGGCACAATCACGTGAATATAATTAATGCACTGAACTGTACAGTTAAAAATGGTGAAGATGATACATATTGTGATATGTTTCTCATAATTAAACATTAAATACCCAAAATAGAAGTGTAAAAAACTTAAAAAAATACTTTTAATTCAAAATTTTCTCATAAAAATAATAAATTCATTAAAAAATAGATGAGAGATTAAGATTATTTCCATAACTACTCACCAAGTCAGAATAAAACAAACACTGGTCATTAACCAAGAAGACAAATAATATTGATAAATCAGGTAAACAGTAGGGGTAAGAATAAACAATCACATATTTTATTGGCAATAGACATATGGAAAAGTCAGATTTGAATTCAACACCACATTGTCTTAAGTGTACTGAGTTGAAAATTATCATTTACAGTCATGAAATATAGGTTAAAAAGAAAGTGAAATTAACTAATTTGGGGGAAACACATCATAAAAAAGAAAGCATGGAAATAAAAACAAAAATAAACAAAAGGGACCTAATCTAACTTATAAGCTTTTGCACAGCAAAGAAAACCGTAAACAAAACGAAAAGACAACCTAAGGAGTGGGAGAACATATTTGCAAATGATGAGACCGACAAGGGCTTAACTTCCAAAATATACAAACAGCTTATACAACTCAACAACAAAAAAGCAACCCAATCAGAAAATGGACAGAAGACCTAAATAAACATTTTTCCAAAGAAGAAATACAGATGGCCAAAAGGCACATGAAAAGATGCTCCCCATCACTAATTATTAGAGAAATGCAAATCAAAACTACAGTGAGGTACCACCTCACACTAACGAATCAGAATGGCCATCATTAAAAAGTCTACAAATAACAAATGCTGGAGAGGGTGTGGAAAAGAAGGAACCCTCCTATACTGTTGGTGAGAATGTAAGTTGGTACAGTCACTATGGAGAACAGTATGGAGGTTCCTTAAAAAAACTAAAAATAGAGCTACCATATAACCCTGTAATCCCACTCCTGGGCATATATCCAGACAAAACTATAATCCAAAAGACACTGATACATGTACCCCTATGGTCATAACAGCACTATTTACAATAGCCAAGACATGCAAATAACTTAAATGTCCATTGACAGATGAATGGATAAAGAGACGTGGTACATATATAGAATGGAATATTACTCAGTCATAAAAATAATGAAATAATGCCCTTTGCAGTAACATGGATGCAACTAGAGATTACATACTAAGTGCAGTAAATCAGAAAGAGAGAGACAAATACCATGATACCACTTATATGTGGAATCTAAAATATGACCCAAATAAACTTATCTATGAAACAGAAACAGACTCACAGACATAGAGAACATACTTGTGGTTGCCAAGGGGGAGGGGCTTGGAGGAGGGGTGGATTAGAAGTTTGGGATTAGCAGATGCAAACTGTTATACATGGAATGGATAAACAACAAGGTCCTACTGTATAGGACAGGGAGCTATATTCAATACCCTATGATAAACCATATGGAAAAGAATATTAAAAATAAAAAGAATGTGTATATACATATAGCTGAATCACTTTGCTGTACACCAGAAACTAACACAACATTGTAAATCAACTATACATCAATAAAGTTTTTTTTAAAGGCCAGTTTTATGAAAATTTTAATCCTTATATGCCTTCCATGTTCTGTATTCCAAATAGTGCATTTAAATAGTAAGACAGGGCCTCCCTGGTGGCGCAGTGGTTGAGAGTCTGCCTGCCGATGCAGGGGACGTGGGTTCGTGACCCGGTCTGGGAAGATCCCACATGCCACGGAGCGGCTGGGCCCGTGAGCCATGGCCGCTGAGCCTGTGCATCCGGAGCCTGTGCTCCGCAACGGGAGAGGCCACAACAGTGAGAGGCCCGCGTACCACAAAAAAAAAAAAAAAAAAAAAAAAAGTAAAGCATTCTTATCAATATAGGGAAAAGACTCTGCTACTTTCTTAATTTTTTCCATAAGTCTGAGAACTTCAAGATCACTAAGGTCATCCTAACTATACATGCATTTTCTTAATCCTGTCCAAAAAGCTGACCCTGCATCCGGATGTGAGAGAATAACTACATTTTCTCATTCTACCCTAGGAGCCCAAAACCCAACCACATCCCTATGGGAATCTTGGATGTCAATGAATTTCTGTGTTAATCGCTCACAAAGGGAATATTTTCAATACTTGGATGTCACTAAATCATGGTGAGAATTCTTCAGACTCTATAGGAAACAAGGAGGTCGACTACCAAAATAAGGCTCTGGGAAATAACAGAGAATTATTCTAAAAGGCTGATCCTGAGGGTCATAAGAATAAAAGAAAAATAAGTACTTGAAAACAACCTCATGAGGCAGAAAGATCAAAAGGAGATAATTAAAATTTTGCAGGTTCTCAATCCAAGACATATCAGGAGGAAAAGCAAGCAGAGCCTCTGACCCAGGACAGGACAGTTACCTGAGAAGCCGCCATTTCCTCCTCTTCTTCCTCCTGCTCTGGGTTGTTTTCTCACCAGTATTATGTGGAGGAATCACAACAGCATCTTGAGAATATACTGAATACCTTCAAAGGTGTCAGCACAGCTTCCTCACCTGCTCCCACTGCACCCACAGGGAGAAGGACCTTGAAATGCTGAAAAGGCCAACCTCTCCCACGCTTGGTCTCAGGAGAGATTCAGGAATAATCAGGTCTTACATGGAGACCACACTGAAGTTTCCCTTTGTTGTCTACACACATTCTTTCCTCATAGATGTCCAAAAACTCCACTACAATGAAGTATGTGGGATGCACTGACACTCTTCCAAACTCAGAACAGACACTGTTGCTTCTCCTTGGACTAAAGCTTGGGCTTAACTCTCACAAATATACCAAGAGCTCACGTATTTAACCCTGGCCTCACCTTAGAATCACCTGGAGCACTTAATTAGTACAACACTGATTCTCTCACAGGAGGAATAAACAGACTCTGTGGGCAGGGAACAGGTGATGTTATTTCTTAATACGGCTCATCTGATCCTGATGGGAAACTGGAAGGTAACCACTTACCTAAACATGTTTTTCTGAAGCTTTAAAGTGAATACAAATCCCTTTGTGATCAGCTCCCCATTCTAAGAAGTTATGAATCTGCAGGTGTGTGGTGGGACTCATAAATATCATCTTTAACAATTCCTTCTTAGAGGCAGAAGACAAGATAGTGGAGTAGAAGACCCTGAGCTCCCTTCCTCCCATGTGTGGAGTCTATAACATAAATCACAGGGTGGAACTTATACCATCAGTTCTCCTGGGTCTCCAGCTGGCTGGAGATAGAGACTTCTCAGCCTTCAGAATCATGTGATCTTGTGAGCCAATTTCTTTCCTTCCTATCTGCCTATCCATCTATCTATCTATCTATCTATCTTTATCTACACACACCACACACACACACACACACACACACACACACACACACACACACACACACAAACATATCTATCTATATCTCTCCAATTCGTTCTGTTTCTCTGGAGAACCCTGCCTAATATAAATATAAACTCAAGAGGTATTTTATTTATTTACTTTGTTTTTCTAACCCTGTCTGCCAAAACAGCCCAGAAATAATGACCCATTCTATGGCATTGAAATACTACTTCTTAGCAAAAGAAACAAGGGCTTCAAAATAATTGATTTGAGGGCTGGAGCAGGAAACATACAAGATGAGGCTGGAACATCTTGTGACACCAGACGGCAGAGAAGCTGTCGAGGACCAGGAGAGTCAGATCATAGGGACCTAGGCGCCAACTTGAAGAGGCAAAGATTGGCCCAAGATTGAGCCATTTAAGCTTTAAAAAGGATAATCATTGAAACGGATTGAAATCCATCAAATATGTTAAATCCATGAATTAATAGTAATATTAAGACAAAAAGAATTGATCACCTTCAGATGTTAGGGCACCAAGTCTTTTATCTTGAAAACCTGAAAATCAAAGGAAAGAATCCAACATTTTCCTGTCTTTCCTATATGAGCTATACCACTGGATAACCAGGTAGCAGCTTACAGAAAGTGAGTCTATAAAAAAGCCAGGGGACTTCCCTGGCGTTCCAGTGGTTAAGCCTCCACGCTCCCAATGCAGGGGGCCTGGGGTTGATCCCTGGTTGGGGAACTAGATCCCGCTACTGCAACTAAGACTTCACTCAAAGCAACTAAGATCCCGCATGCCACAACTAAGATTCTGCATGCCGCAACTAAAGATCCCGTGTGCCGCAACTAAGACCCGGTGCAGCCAAATAAATAAATAATGTTAAAAAACCCCAAAACATTCTCTGCACGTTTCTGGGAGTGGTTGGGGTTCGCCTGCCTTTGAATTTCCCTATAAACACCACGGCGCGTGTCCCCTGTGTAGTGAGCCCAGAGTGCACAGGGCATGGCCACTGCCCGCCTTTCTTACCCACTAGTAGGGACTGTCTCCTTCTCTGCTCCAGGACCCCCTCTACCCCACTCACCACACTCCTTTCTCTCCTCTAATTGGCTTCTTTAGAATGGACTGGATGTAATAGGGGACCAAAGCTTTTTTTTTTTCCCCTGGGAAAATAGCTCTCTGTTACGACACCAAAAGCAATAAAAACACTCAGCTTAAATTCCACATTGAATTTCAAAATATTTGAAATGTTCTGAGTAGGTTACTCCTTTTCAATGCTTTTTGTTATTGCTAGATATAATAATTCCCTGGGTGAGAGGCACCATGACCTCAGGAATTTATGACACAATTACTCAGAAAGTAAATTGAGAATTACTTGATATAATATGCTATGAATAAGAAGGTATCTTATTGAAATTAAACTGTGTAATAGCTGATTTCTTTAAAATATATTGTGGTGCATGTCTCGTGGAAATTTTTTTTTTCTGGTTCACAAAGAATGTGCATTTTTAAGTTTTAAAAGATTATCAAATTGACAGAACCAAAAATTGTACCAATTTATATTCTCACCAACAGTGTCAGAATGTGGCCCATTCACCCAATTTTCTGAAACTCTAATACTGGATGTTATCAGCCCTAAAAAATTATTTTGCCTTCTGACAGGTAAGAAGCCTATCCTGTTGCCATGACTGCATTACTTCGTTACTAACACAACTGCTTACCTCTCCATTCAGAATTAGCCAGTATTTCTTCTTTCTGTGAAATGCCCACTCACATCCTTTATCTAGTTTTCTATTAAGTTTTCTCTGTGAGTTCTTTGCATATTCAGGATAGTGATCGTTTCCCCCTATTGTAACTACAAGTATCTTCTCTCCTGTTGCTCATCTTAATTTTTGGTGAGAAATCTTGCCATATAGAAATATTTAATTTTTAGGTTGTCAATTGGGTCCTGTGGAAAAGAAAATCAGAGTTGCACGTTAATCAGAGTTTAAGAAGGGCTTCTGTGGTCTTTTTGCTTTGTGTTTGACAGAGTTGTTTTTGTTTTTGCTTTTTTAAGCCAGCCCTGGGCAGAGAATAGCTACCACCCAGGCTCTCAGCTGGAGCCTCCCTCGTTCAGAAGTTGCCTTTGGAGTTTCTTCTCTCTGTTCTATCACCTATTCCAGTGGATCTCACACTTGACCGAGAGTCAGAATCCCCCAGAGAGCTGTGAAAACCCCAACTGCCGGGCGAACCTCCTGATTCCAGCAGATCATTCAGCTCATGCACTGGCAGCGAAGTGTGCAGTTGTGGTGCCTCCTTGCTTCTCAGTGATCAGCCGGCACTTTATGAAAATGGATAATCAAAAGAAACAATTGGCCAACAAAGATGAAAGCGCAACAAAGAAACACAAAGCGATAAAGATGGAAGTGAAATTTGAGCTGGATGTGACTGGCATTCTAGAACAAATCAGGGACTCACAGAAGACAGAGCTGACCATGGGAATGTGGACACTGCCAACAGTTCCAATTTGGACAAACCCAGAGAAAGAAAGGTGGCAGGAGCATGGAAAGGTATGAGCAGAACAACATAGCAGCCCATGCAATACCATTGCCTTAGGAACAATGTTAACAAGGTGGGTTGCTTGGCTGTGGAATTTGTTCAAGCATCTTGCCTGACGTCAGAGTGTGTTGCCTAAAAAGTGGTGTTCACGCCGAGCATGCTCAGAGCAGAGATGTGGAATAGTGGAGCACAAAATGATTCCGCTCAACCAACTGAACTGCGCCTTCTCTCATTGGAGAGACCACTCTCAGCTTTACTCTGAGCAAGATGTAGGTCCAGTGGCCTCTTAGGTTTTAGGAAGTCTGCCCTAAGTTCTCTCCAAGAATAACAATAACAACAACTTATAATTGTACAGGTGCTCTGGAGGGCTTACGCTCTGTCTAAAGGGCAAGGCTCCTACTCAGCTCTGGGAAATGTAGGCCCAGGAGTTGTGAGGTCCATTAACGATTTTAAAAGAAGCCAGCAATCTCAGCTATACATGAAATTTCCCAATTTGAAGAGGTTGACTCCAGCTTTCAAACAATGTATCACGGAGCAGGGCAAACAAAGCACATCTCTGTGCTCCCTCAGGCTGCGAGACTGTCAGACGATGGTGCTGTTTTTTGTATGTAGTATTCACTGAATCCTGACAAAGCAGAGGTTATAACACAGTTACTTTCTGATTTTCACACTCAGAAACAGGCTTCTAGAGCGTGAGTGACTTGCCCAAGGAAGCTCTGGTATTAGGTGCTGGGCCCAGTCATCCAGTGCCTAATTTCATGATCTTTCCTCCTCTACTTCTGCTTCCTGAAGTTTGCTCTATCAGCTGTAAGAACCAAATGAAAATCTCAACCACCAGGGCTCCAAAGGAGCCTGGATGGACCAGGAAAGCTCTGAGGATCTGGGAAGCACGACCTCATGGTCTGTTTTTTAGGGCATTGTCATTGTGACAATCAATTCTAATCTATTTCTGTTCTCATGTGTCTAAATGAGTGGATGGTCAATGTAGCCTTCAAGTAATGCCGCATTACTACTGTTTCTCTTACCTAAGTTTCCTGTGTGTCCAGCAGCAGTGCCTTTGAGGGTGTCCTCCCTGACGAGTCTTGGGAAGCATGTTGCTGATTATGTTCAGGGTTGCATAATTTAATGAGTAGGTGGTTCAAAATCCACTTATGAAAAATGATGGACTTGCTGAAAGGGTTCTGAAAGGAGGAACATTCGTGTATGGAGATGGGACGGGGAGTAACTTTGCAGAGTTAAGATTTTAGTCACTTCAGCAATGGATGAATAGATCATTGAAGCCTCAAATTTTTACCATACATTCAGTCATTTTGGTTTGAAAATTTTAAAACACATATAATCTTGGTGATAAAAATATCTCTGTAATGCAGTTACAGAATACCAACTTTACTGGTGCATCCATGATGAAAAACAGTATGGACGTTTCTCAAAAAACTAAAAATAGAGCTACCATATGATCCTGCATTCCCACTCCTGGGCATACATACAGACAAAACTGTAATTCAAAAAGATACACGCACCCCTATGTTCATAGCAGTGCTATTCACAATAGCCAAGACATGGAAACAACCTAAATGTCCATGGACTGATGAATGGATAAAGAAATGTGGTATATATATATATATACAATGGACTGTTACTCAGCCATTAAAAAGAATGAAATAATGCCATTTGCAGCAACATGGATGTAACTAGAGATTATCCTACTAAGTGAAGTCAGAAAAAGACAAATACCATCTGATATCACTTATATGTGGAATCTAAAATATGACACAAATGAACCTATCTATGAAACAGACTCAGACATAGAGAACATATTTGTGGTTGCCAAGGGGGAGGGGGAGTGAGGGAGGGATGGATTGGGAGTTTGTGATTAGCAGATGCAAACTCTTATATATATAGGATGGATAAACAACAAGGTCCTACTGTATAGCACAGGGAACTATATTCAATATCCTGTGAAAGCCATAATTTATATATATATATATATATATATATATATATATAAATAAAACTGGATCACTCTGCTGTATAGCAGAAATTAATGCAATATTGTAAATCAACTATCCTTCAATAAAAAAATATAGAATACCAACTTTAAACCATGTAATAAACTGTTGAACAGTCCAAGCAAAAGTAGCTGCAAAACGTTCCCTTCAGTAACTGGCTGAATCAATATTTGAATCAATATGGTTATTAGTTGTAAGTCACTTAAATAATGGGGGGGTATCTGCTCACAGGGATGATTTTAGAATAATTAACCTGTAGCATATCATTTGTTATCAGGGAACTGAAAATCAAAACAACGAGATACCACTACATACAATACCTACTAGAACAGCTAAAATCCAAAGAACTGACAACACCAATTCCTAGAGAGGATGTGGAGCAACAAGAACTCTCATTCCATGCTGGGTTGGAATGCAACACTCAAATACAGCCACTTTGGAAGACAGTTTGACAGGTTATTACAAAATGAAACATAGTCTTACCATAGGATCCAGCAATCACACTCCCAGGTATCACCCAACTAATCTGAAAACTTATGTCCACACAAAAACCTGCACGCAAATGTTTAGAGCACCTTTATTCATAATAGCCAATAACTGGAAGCAACCTAGATGTCCTTCAGTGGGAGAGTGGATGAACAGACTGTAGTACAACCAGACAATGGAGTATCTTCAGCAATTAGAAGGAGTCAAGCCACAAAAAGATATGGATGAATCTTAAATGCATAGTGTTAAGTGAAAGAAGCTACATTCTGTATGATTCCAATTATATGACATTCTGTAAGAAGCAAAACTATACAGTTAGTGGTTGCCAGAAATTTAGGAGTCTGAGGGACGATTGAACAGGTGAGGCACAGGGGATTTTTTTGGAGTGGTGAAACTACTCTGTATAATACTATAATGGTGAAGACAAACATTGGTAAAACCCAAGAACTTTACAGCACAGAGAGTAAACCTTAATTACGCAAATTAAAAAAAAAATTTAGGAGGTTAGGGGGTCCTAGGATGAAATGCATAATGTGTCAAAAGAATCTAAATATAAAACAAATGTATGAAACGAGTTCACAGAAGAGGGTAGGGAATAAAGTGCTGACCTAAGTAACTGGAAATGAATGGAGTCTCTAAGACTAAAGGCACAAAGAACCGTGCACAAGTGCTGTACTCTAGCTAACAGAGTTGTTCCCCGTGTGGGTATGAGTGAACAATTCTGAAACCACTGTACAGGTTTCCTGGAATTAAATGATTAATGAAGTACATGGTAGAAGTTAGGTTTCTCACTGTAGGAGTGAGAGGTTACAGATAAGCAAGGGCAGTAGCTAGAGGGATCCACGTGGTAATGGATTAGAATTGGAGACCTCATGTTTATCTTAATACAGTTAGAGATGGTTACATATAGAAATACTTATAGATATGTGTATGTACACAGGTTAGTATACACACACGCATTTCCTTGCTCTGTGAGCTGAGGGCCTATAAGCAGTGACTCCGCAGCAGCAATGAGCATGCCTACTGTCCGGACCTTGGTTTCTAATACCATTCTTCAACAGAAGGGACCAGGGCTCCCCAGAGAATGGCTAAATCCAGGACTCAGGCTTGAAATATATGAGATGAGCTAGGAGCATCTTGTGGTCCAGAAAGTAAGTGCTCAAAAAACCCAAATACCCACCGTGATGAAGGCCTGTCCTAGGGACACAGGAGCCAACTGAAGAGCTCCCAGTGGCTCAAGTTGGAACAATCTGAGCAAGAAAATTAAGTAGTATACAAACCACAAAATGAATATTCACGAGTCCACATTTATATAAATGATTGAATAAATAAGTAAATAGCAGAGAAGATACAAATCTCCCGGGCAGAATTCCAAGTAATTTATGTAGATACCCAGCCCTTAAGGAGAGGGACATAACTTCTCACTCCTAATTGTGGGCTGTGTGTGGTGGCTTCCTTCCAAAGAGCACAGCATGGGAGAGGGAAACCGTCACTTCACAGGAAAGAAATCTGACAAACTCTCCCTCAGCCAGGTCATCAAGGTCAACATCAACAGTGATGGGTCTTATTGATAGTATGTCCCCTTGGTAAGATGTGCTGAGAATGATGATTTACCTCTGTGGTCTTTCTCCCCAAAAACATATTGCCCCAGTCTAATCATTAAAGAAATATAAAAAAAATAATCACTTGAGGGAAACTCATGTAATCACCTCAATCAAGAGACTGTCCCATCACCACAAGGCTTCCTTGTGGTACCTCTTTGTAGCCACACCCACCATCATCCTCTCCCTAACCTGGTGACCATTGTTCTGCTCTCCATCTCTATATACTTTTTTATGATTTACTTTTTAAGAAGCAGATTGACATGCTCAGAGTGACCTGACCAAATATGACATGTTTGCTGCTGTGCAGAGTGGAGGGGCCTGGACAGATGGGAGAGAATCCACAGGAGAAACAGCGGTCCAAGGGTGGTCACGGTTGAGTGATCAAGCTGGAAACTTCAGGGAGGGGATGGGTTTCATGGTCATTATCTTGGAAGAGAGCTGCTTCTGGTGAAGGCAAAATCTGGGTGTGCTTCCAGGAGGGGGGTGGCTGAGATGCAGTGGAGCAGAACACGGAGGTGAGGCTTTGCAGGAGGTGAGAGGTCAAGGCTGCTGGTTGGGCTGTCATGAGGATGTTGAAGTTACTCGAGAGATGGCAGGACTTGGATGAAGAAGGCAGGAAACCCTGGAATGTACCCACCATGCAGAGCAGAGCCTAGCGGGTGGATTTGGGGCTGACTCAAACTTGTGAACCAGCACAGGGTGTGCAGGAAGACACAAATGGGGAGCATGTCACAGCCTAGCAGCAGCTGCCTCCCCATTATAAGCATCTGCAAATGGACACAAGGAACAAAGTGAAGCAAAGTTTTGGAGCACCTCTGGTAAGTGACAGGTGTGGATTAGAGAGAGGGCAGGGACCCTTCTCCCACAACCTAGACTTTTAGCACTTCATGACCCTGATTTTCCTAGTTTTGCAACGGGTGAGAGCTGTATCAGAAAGATCAGATGTGGCTGGAGCAGGCCGTCACCGTGCTGGGTGCAAACAGATCCAAGAGGCAGAGGGAACAAGGGTGGCATGTTGGTCTCCTAGGGTCACTGTAACAAAGTACTGCACACCGGGTGGCTGGAAACAACAGACATTTATGCTCTCACAGTTCTGGAGGCAAGAGTCCAAGGTCAGTGTTGGCAGGACTCTGCTCCCTATGCAACCTGTAGGGGAAGATCCTTCTTTGCCTCTTCCAGCTGCTGGTGTTTGCCAGCAGTCCTGGGCACCACTTGGCTTGTAGGTGCATCTTGTTTCTTCTCTTGGTCTTATAAGGACACCAGTCACACTGGATCAGGGTCTACCCTAATGACCTCATCTTAACTTGACTACCTCTGCAAAGGCGCTATTTGAAAATAAGGTCACATTCACAGGTACCAGGGTTTAGGACATCAACACACCCTCTTTGGAGACACAATTCAATGCATAGCAGGTGAGATGGGCATCACTGTCCTACAGGTAATGTGGTCCAATCACTAACCAAGTAACTCACTCCTCTCTTATGGGGAGGAGCAAAGAAGTAGACAAACCTGAACTGTGCATGCCATACAGCCCTTTTGGGGACATGAAGACAGGAAAGAAGTTCTCCTTACAAGAGTCTTCTAAAATTAAGTGAATCTTTTCAAAGAAGACTGAAAAATGAGTTAGGCATTGATTTCAAGAAAACTAATTATTTTCGAAGGAATCGACTTGCAATGGGCATCTTTTAGCAAAGACAGATTTTTCTCAACTCTTTTAGTATGGTACACCTTTTTGGAAAGATTTAAGAAAAAAAGCGATTTTTTTTTTTTTTTTTTTGCGGTACGCGGGCCTCTTACTGTTGTGGCCTCTCCCATTGCGGAGCACAGGCTCCAGACACGCAGGCTCAGCGGCCATGGCTCATGGGCCCAGCCGCTTCGCAGCATGTGGGATCTTCCCAGACCGGGGCACGAACCCGTGTCCCCTGCATCAGCAGGCGGACTCTCAACCACTGCGCCACCAGGGAAGCCCAAAAGCAATGTTTTTTAAGAAGAAAGAAATGAGAAGTTGTATTTAATAATGACTGACGGGAGACTGGCAAAAGATAAATGACAGTAACGTTTGAAGGTTTAATTAATGTATAAGATTAATGGAGACAGTATTCATAGCTAATTGACACAGCAGTTTGTTAAAATTCTGAGGAGAATCAAATTATAGGTCCTCTGGGGTGTTATTTGCATATTAACAATAATTTATGTTAGAGCGTTTGTAAAGCACAGTCATCCTATCAGCATGTTTATGAATATTTGGATCCCTTAAAAGCCTTTTGTGTTACATCTTTAAATAACCCATTATATCAGTCATGAAAAATTTCCCTTTCTTCCTTCTTTCCTCCCCCCAAATTAATTTTTCCTGGAAGTTGTGAGGCTGTGGAAGGCTTAGCATCTTGGATCCATTCTGGAGACATTTACACGCACAGTTACTGTGCTTTGAGCTGTCTTCCTTAAAGAACACAGGGGGATCCTCTGACCTCCAAGGACCCTTGGTTTCTCCCTTCTCCATGAATTATAATTAAACTGAGTATTTTTTTTCCGACACGGAAGCTTTCTCCTTTGTACAGGCTCATCTGGAAGGAGCATTAAGGATTTTAGGTCACTTGGATACTATGCTGTACAGTAAATGATTCCACTGCCCTGAAACACTAATTTACCAAAGAGTAGCCTACTTTTACTAAACTACAACCATAATTTACTAAATTTTACTGAGGATGTAATTTCCTAAATGGTACCCTAGTGGCCGGGACATGCTATTACAGTTTCCAGTCCTACCAGTATTTCAAGGACATCGCCTGTTGGAAAAGTGACTTCACAACTTCTATTCACAACTCTATTGATGTGTTTCATCCAAAACTCACCTGTCTGCATGGCCACACATCAGCTGCAGGCTGGATGGAAGGACACCTTGAAAGTGGTCCGAGGAGCAAAGCAGGAGGGCTGTGGCACACAGAGCTGGTCACACTGGTGGCCAGGGCTGAGGCCAGTATGCACAGCACCTTGGTGCCAAGCAGAAAATGAGAAAGGGACAAGCGCCAGGCCAGGGTGCCTGGCCTGGTGAGTGGGGGTGAATTAGACCCACTCGGTTCACCGAGCCCCCTTGACGGGGCATCCTTGGGCAGGGTGTCCTTGTGCAGGGAACAGCCACCCCTGGTGGCCCAGCTGCCCATTCAATTTCTTGTCCATGAGGGCAAGACAGAGCCTTGAGGCACCACGGAGAGGGACCTGGTGGGAAGGATGCTGGCCTGGAATCTGGAAGAACTACATTCTGGCCACAGTTGTGCCTGTCACTCATTGGAAGATGCCGGAGAAGTCTCTAAGCTTTCCTAGGTCTTTGTACTCATCTGTAAAATGAGAATTAGAATGGCTATGTTTCTGTTCTGTTTTGTGTTCTTTTCAAAACCTGTAGAATGAACCCGTACACAGGGCACCAAGAAATAGATTGGATGACGCAGAACAGCTCCGGAAGAAGTGGGTGGGGTCAGAGGCTGGCTTCCTCTTCCTGGCCCTGAGGCAGCTGTGGCCGCTGGCCGTGAACCCCAGGCTCCTCAGGAGGGACCCGCCTGACAATCTGGGCCGGATGGCTCTGAGTCTTCACATCCCAAGGCTCTTCCTCTCGATCCTCGGTTTCCCAGTGGTCTTGCTGCGAGGGCGTCAAGCTCTTTGGGCCATTTTTTTGTGTTTGATGGGCAGAGTTATAATGCGACCCATTGTAGAGTCATAGGTACTGACAGAGAAAGAAATTCATTGGAAGTGTGGAAGAGTGAGGCAGACATTCCACGGCTGAGGTTACAAGTTGCTTTTATGTTCGTCTCTTCACTGAAGCCTCAAACCCAATGAGTCACCCCCACCTTCCAGATGAGGTGATGGAGGCAGGAATGGCACGTGGCCTGGCCCTGGTCATAGGGCAGGGAGGGGTGGCCGGCTGGGCCATGTGTTTGGATTCCAAACTTATTGCTTTTTCCCACTCTGCTTCACAGCTGCCTGTTTTGACAAATCTGCTGCAGATTAAGTCTGGGAGGAATAAAGGGTTGACATCCAGATCACAGATATAGAGAAGAGACTTGTGGTCACCAAGGGGGAGGGAATATGGGGGAGGGATGGAGTGGGAGTTTGGGATTAGCGGATGCAAAATACTATATATAGGATGGATAAACAGCAAGGTCCTACTGTATGGCACAGGGAACTACATTCAATATCCTGTGATAAACCATAATGGAAAAGAATATGAAAAGAATATATATACATGTGTGTATAACTGAGTCACTTTGCTGCACAGCAGAAATTAACACAACATTGTAAATCAACTCACTTCAATAAAATTAAAAAAAAAGAGTCGACATCCAAATAGCTGTAAATCCACGGCACAGCACACAGTGTACGTTAGCATCTACAAGACTGCAGAGGTGGGGCAGGGCGGCGGGGGGCGGGGCTGAAGGAGGTGTTCCCAGCCGTGGCTTCCTTTCGTTCTATGAAGGGTTTGCTTGTCAAGAAGCATCTGGCAGATGACACGCAGCCCCTTTTCCAGGATGAATGAAGACGCACAGAGGCACGTCGCAGGAGAGCAGCACATACATCTTTGTTCAAGGATGTCAGACACAAAATGGAGTTGTTTAAAAATTCACACCCTCTCTCCGATACAGGCACAAAAGTCATGGTACAGGAAGGTCATGACGAACTTGACAAGCCAAGAATGTGAGGTTTTCCATCTCATGTAAATAAACATGCTTTGGGTGGGGGAGGGAAGGGAAGGGAAAACAGATACAGAAAACCACACACATCAAGTGTAGAGCTGGGTAAGTTATTATAAGGTGAGTGGCCTTGTAACCATGCCCCCAGGTGAAGAAATTAACCACAAACGACACCAGAGTTCCCCCCACCTGCCCCATCCTGATGATAACCCCTTCCTCCTCCTCCAAAGTAACCACTTTCTGACTTGTAGTCATCACTTCCTTTCACTTCTTTGTAATTTTAACATTCAAGCATCTCTCCCTAGACACTACAGGCTAGTCTTGCCCATTAAAAATTTTGTAATGTCTTTCAAGTCTCAATCTCCAGGTTTCCCACCATCCTTCTCTTTTCCCTACAATTTATCTGTGGAGGAACCTGGACTATCTGACAGTCTGGCTTTTGCTGACTGCATTCTCATGGTACAATTCAATATGTTACTCTGCCTTCTGGGTGTCCTGTCAATTGGCAGCTGGATCCAAAGACTGGATTGGAGTCAGGCTCAATCCCTTTCACAAGATACAAATGATGTGTCCTTCCATCAGGAGGACCATCATGTCTGGTTTTCACTCTTTTTTTTTTTTTTTTTTTTCTTTTGCGGTACGCGGGCCTCTCACTGTTGTGGCCTCTCCCGTTACAGGCTCCGGACGCGCAGGCTCAGCAGCCATGGCTCACAGGCCCAGCCGCTCTGCGGCATGTGGTATCTTCCCGGACCGGGGCATGAACCCGTGTCCCCTGCATCGGCAGGCGGACTCTCAACCACTGCGCCACCAGGGAAGCCCTCACTCTCTTTTTGATGTCAGCAGCTGTTGGTGCTCAATTCCTGTATCTATTAATTCATTGTGGGATGCAAAGTGGCGATATCTTAATTCAATATTTTTTTCAATGATCACTTGTCAGTAATAATTGATATTATTATACAATGATACTTCCCCTCACCTACTATCTGATTACCCAAGGGTACATTTTATATAAGAAAGACAGGATAAATGCCTGATAATTTTCTTGTTATTTGCCAGTTTTTAAGATTATGAGTTATTTCCCTATCATCCTCTGAGAGCAACCAATGAGTTTTTAAAAAATATCATCATGAACCTATGGATTTAAACATATTTGATAAGTTCCAATGCATTGCAATGAGCATCTTAATTGACACTCAAAATTTCCCATTGTTAGCAAGTAAAAACTTCTGAAGTCAGCTCTGATTCCTTTTGCCATTACTCTAATAATCTCTCATGGCTTTTTGCTATCTGGTATGATCCCAAACCTGGGATCAGCCAATTCTTTTACTGAGAACTGGTATTTTAAGACCATAATCAGTGCACTAGGGATATTCATTGCAACTGGGTTGGTCACTGTTTCTAGGCTTTTTCAGGGGACAGAATGAAGAGAAACACACACACACACAGAGTAAGCTACACAGATAGACAAAATAGTTCATAAATTCATACTGTTATTTCCAATTCAAATTCTGGACTGCAGGAATTTTATCTAACATCTATATTGCAACTCTAACTGCTTTTCTCTACACTGAGAATCCTAGTTCTCAAGGACACAAAAAATGATAGAATTAGAATGTCCCATAATTCCTCATTTGCTTAATCTGGTATTATGTGCAAAGAGTCTCATAATAATAATGCAAATCCTACTGCAACCAATTAATTACTGGACACAGTTAAAGCTTTTGCATTTGCTCTTCCCATTCAACCCCAGTTTTAAAAAATAGTCGTATTATAGCTACATTGTCAGAGCATGTCTTAGTCTATTCAGGCTGCTATGACAGAAGACTACAGACTGGGTGGCTTATAAACACAGACACTTATTCCTCACAGTTCCAGAGGCTGGGAATTCCAAGATCAAGGTGCCAGAAGACTCAGTGTCTGGTGAGGGCTTGCTACCTAGTTCATAGATGACCATCTTCCTCCTGTGTCCTCACGTGGCAGAAGAGGCGAGGGAGCTCTCTGGGGTCTCTGTTATTAGGGCACTAATCCCATTCATGAGGACTCCACACTCATGACTTAATCACCTCCCAAAGGCTCACCTCCAAATATCATCATATTGGGGATTAGGTTTCAGCATATGAATTTTGGAGGTTCACAACATTCAGTTTATAGTGGAGCACATAACCAGTACATACTACACTTTTTCTTTTAACACTCATTTGGTCTTTTGAAATAGAACAGCTTTATTAAAATATAATTCACATAGCACAAAATTCACCCTTTTAAAATGTGCAATTCAGTAGTTTTTAGTGTGTTCACAGCAGAATGCAACCATTACCACGACCTAATTTTAGTATATTTCATCACCTGAAAAAGAAACCTGTCCCCATTAGGAGAAACTCCTATTCCTCCTTCCCCAGGCCCCTGGAAACCACTAATCTATTTTCTGTCTCCATGGATTTGCCTCTTCTGGACATTTCATATCAATGGAATGATACAATTATGTGGTCCTCTGTGATTGGCTTCTTTCATATAATGTTTTCAAAGTTCATCTATCTTATAGCATTTTTCACTACTTCATTCCTCTTTATGGCTGAAAACATTTCATTGTTTGGATGCACCATATGTTGCCTGTTCATCAGTTGGAGATACACAGGCTGTTATCATTTTTGGGTGACTATGAATAATACTGCTATCAACGCTCATGTACAAGTTTTTGTGTGAAAATATGTTCTCAATTCTCTTGGGTATTTACCTATGAGTGGAATCTCTGAGTCCTGTGGTAACTTAAGCTGGGCACGTTGAGAAACTGCCAAATGGTTTTCCAAAGTGGATGCACCATTTATATTCCCACCAGCACATCCAAAGTGTCCATTTTCTCCACATCCCGCCAATACCTGCTCTCGTAATCGTTGTAATAACAGCCCTTTTAGTGGCTGTGAAGTGGTATCTCATTGTGGTTTTGATTTGCATTTCCCTAACAACTGGTGATGTGGAACATCTTTTCACGTGCTTATTGGCCATTTCTATATGTTCTTTGCAGAATTGTCAATTCAGATTCTTTGCCCATTTTTTTTTTTTTTTTTTTTTTTGCTGTAGGCGGGCCTGTCACTGTGGTGGCCTCTCCCGTTGCAGAGCACAGGCTCCAGAAGCACAGGCTCAGCAGCCATGGCTTACGGGCCCAGCCGCTCCGTGGCATGTGGGATCTTCCTGGACCAGGGCACGAACCCGTGTCCCCTGCATTGGCAGGCGGACTCTCAACCACTGTGCCACCAGGGAAGCCCCCTTTGCCCATTTTTAATAGGGTTATTTGTGTTGTTGAGTTGCAAGAGTTTAAAAGAATATGTATTCTGGAATATTAGACTCTTATAAGATATGTGATTTGTAAATATTTTCTACCTTTCCATAGACTGTCTTTTCATTTTCTTGATAATGTCTTTTGAAGACAATTTTTAATTTTGATAAAATCCAGTTTATCTGTTCTTTCTTTGGTGCTCGTGCTTGTCATTGCTAAGAAACCATTGCCTAAATCAAGGTCACGTAGATTTATAGCTATGTTTTCTTCAAAGAGTTTCATAGTTTTAATATTTAGCCCTTTGATGCATTTTTGAGTTAATTTTTATATATGTTATGAGGTAGGGTCCTCATTTAGTCTTAGTTCTAAAAGGAAATTTATATTTATTGCTCTTCAGCCTGTACTTATGTTAAAGTTTCTCTAGTTATTTTGTTTGTTCGAGGTTCATGAACGAATAAGATTCTTCATCAAGGGCTCATGGGACAATATTCCATGAGTTCTTGCACACTGATCATAGTTTATATGTGAGCTTTATACTTGAAGTTCAGTTTCTGGATATAAAATCTTTGGGTGACATTTTCTTTACTTTTGACTATCTTAGAAATGCTTCTTCATTGATTTTCTGGCATAATGCATTATTGTTAAATATATTATTTCCTTTAAGAGCCACTTGCTCTTTTTGCCTCAATACCCAAAGGATATCTCCTTTTTCTTTAGAGTTCAGTAATTTTACTACAATATGTCTTGGTAATGACCATACTGGTTTGATAGTCTCTTGCACAGAGTGTACTCTTTCCATATGCAATTTCAAGTCTTTTTTTTAGTATTATTTTCTTGAATTATAGTTTTTAATATTTGTGTTGTTCCCTTGCTTTAGTTTCCTTTTTCAGGAGCTCCTTTCAGCCATATGTTCGATCTTCTTTAGTTTCCTTTTTCAGGAGCTCCTTTCAGTCATATGTTCGATCTTCTTTAATACTGTTCAGTATATGCTTTCTCACAAATCTTTTCTTACCTATTTTATTTATGATTTAATTATTATTATTTTCTTGGCCACACCACGTGGCATGTGGGATCTTAGCTCCCCGACCAGGGATCAAACCCGTGCCCCCTGCATTGGAAGCCCAGAATCTTAACCACTGGACTTCCAGGGAAGTCCCAATGATTTAAATTTCATCTTCCTTTTTACTATTTCTCTCAGGTTATTAGCAATTGTATTTACTCACTCTTGTAACTTTTTCTAGCATAGCCTTTATTTCTGAAATCTTTTTATTCTTTTTCTGTTTTTTTTTTTCTCTTTTTTTCTTTTTCTGTTTTACATTTAATCCCGTGATCCATTTTTAGTTAACTTTTGTATAAAGTGTGAAGTTAAGCTGGAGTTCACTTTTTTTTGTTTGTTTGTTTGTTTGCGGTACGCGGGCCTCTCACTGCCGTGGCCTCTCCCGTCTCGGAGCACAGGCTCCAGACGCGCAGGCCCAGCGGCAATGGCTCACGGGCCCAGCCACTCCGCAGCATGTGGGATCTTCCCGGACCAGGGCACGAACCTGCGTCCCCTGCATCGGCAGGCGGACTCTCAACCACTGCGCCACCAGGGAAGCCCATGGAGTTCACTTTTTTTGCTTATAGATAATTGCTCCAACACCATGTGTTGAAAAGCCTATCCCTCCTTCTTCATTGAATTGCTTGTACATCTATCTTAACAATCAATTGGACATACCGTTTTGGGTCTATTCTGAGTTCTCTATTCAGTTCCACTGTTCAGTGTGTTTATCCCTCTGCCCTAACCACAATATCTTGACTATTATATCTCTATAGTAAGTTTCAGTATTGAGTACAGTGATCCTTCCCACTTTACTCTTTTTTTTCAAGATTATTTTAGCTATTCTAGGGCCTGTGCTTTTTCACACAAATCTAAAATTAAGTCTAAAAAAAGCCTTGCTGGGATTTTGACATGAATTTCATTAAACCTATAGGGAAATTCAGACAGAACTGACATCTTTACTATGTTGCATCTTCCAATCCACGAACACAGTGTGTCTCTCCATTTGTTTAGTTCTTTTTTTTTTCTTTTTGCCATGTGGCATGTGAGATCTTAGTTCCCTGACCAGGGATTAAACCTACACCCCCTACATGGGAAGCACAGAGTCTTAACCACTGGACCACCAGGGAAGTCCCTGTTTAGGTATTTTTTGACTTCATCATTGTGATGGTTAATTTTCTGGTCACCTTGGCTGGGCCATAGTGCCCAGATATGTGATAAAAAATCATTTTGTATGTTTCTTTGAAGGTATTTTTTGAAAGATATTAACATTTAAATCAGTGGACTTTGAGCAAAACAGATTCTCCTCCATAAGGCAGCTGGCCCTCATCCAATCAGTTGAAGGCCTTACTAGAACAAAGAATGTCCCCCCCCACCCCACTGCCCCGAACAAGAAGGAATTCTGCAAGAGTAGAAAAGGGACTTCTACCACCTTTCCAGGTTAGGGGGATCATTATAATCAAGTCTGGAACTTCCTAGGAAGAGGTTTTGGTCTGGATCCCACATTTAAATCACTCAATGATTTCTGAAGTTTCATTACTTTGTCCATTTATCCTAAAGTTATCGGAATATTGTATAGTTGGAAGAGTAGAACTAATAAAGGCCTTACAATAATGCCTTTTGAATTCTAGATAGAAATTAATCCATAAGAGATATGAGGGCTTCCCTGGTGGCGCAGTGGTTGAGAGTCCACCTACTGATGCAGGGGACACGGGTTAGTGCCCTGGTCTGGGAAGATCCCACATGTCGCGGAGCGGCTGGGCCCGTGAGCCATGGCCGCTGAGCCTGCACATCCGGAGCCTGTGCTCCGCAACGGGAGAGGCCACAACAGTGAGAGGCCTACGTACCGCAAAAAAAAATTAAAAAAATAAATATGAGGTCTGGCACTGAGTCTTATTGATCTTTACATGTTTAGGACAATGCTTTGCACATATACCACTAATAATATTTTAGAATAGATGGATGACATCAGGAAAAATATAAATTATTTTAAGAAAGCTGTATCAATATCAAACAAAAGATACTTACTATAGCTTTATTCTAATAAGGCACTATTCTGAGAACTGTGGGAAATCCAAAGAAATACTGTGAATTCTCTCCTTAAAGTTACTATACAGTATTTGAGGAAACAGCTTAGTTTGTTTTTCCCTACAGTGTCCTGGAAGGTGGTTTCCAGATACCAAGTCACCTCTGCTGGACATCTGTACTCTGCTCTGTCTACCAATGGTGTTAAGGCTTACCCTTCCTCCTATTTTGGTTTGGTTTGGCATTTGGGTCCTAACCTAACTTCACCTTCTGGTTTCATATCCTATGCATCTAACTTACGTTTTGGTCTTTTCTGACCTAACTTTTTCTGCTGATTTGGGCCAGGATCAGCTGAACCCAACAGGACTGCTTTCATACAGGACGGTGTCACGATCACAGAAGAATAATGGGCACTTAGTGTATGCTGTATGGTAGTGCTGTTCTAAGTACTCTAGATGAATTAAATCATGGAATCCTCACAAGAAGCTTATATGGCAGGTACTGTTATTACATTACGTAGGAAGTGATGGAGCTGGGGTTTGGACCAAGGCCGTATGACACCAGCATTTAAGGCACCAATGCCCTAACTACTCTGCTGGCCTGCCTGCCTTTTAGATGTGAGAAAGCATTTAGAGATACAGTTTGCATAGTTGATGAAGTAGGTCATTCTCAGCAGGAATGGCCCACTGATATCCAGAGGCTAAAAAAGCAGAGGCCAGTGCCTTGCTGGAGCGGAGGGCTGGGGAACATGTCTGGGAGAGCAGAGAGAGAAGTGGGGGCTGCTGGATGGTCTGAGCTGTCACTGAGCATACAGCTTACTTGCATGAGAAAGGCCAACTATCCCCTGAGAATTATATCTGCACTGTGAAAAGTGGGGCCAATGACGTAATTGACACTGAAGATCAGTGAGCCCTGATGTTTATTTTTCCAGGGACTTCCCATTTATCCGTGAGCAAAGTGCTTTACTTTTGTTTCATACTTAAACAATAAAAAAGCTATTCAAGGAGTTCTCGTTGAAGGTGACTCTCATCCTTCAAAACCAAATGACAAATTTTACTCCATTATTTTCTGTTCAGTTGATGGTTGAGAATTACCAAATCTCATGTGGCTTGACTTGTAATTTTGATACATTTTCCCTGAAGGCGAAACATTTCTTTCATGCATAATTTTGTTTGAGTCAGTGTGTGTGAATATGAATAACTGCTTATTCTAACGAAATCATTACAATATATGTTTCTAATAACCTGACTTAATGGTGCTGGTTGAGTTAATTTAAGGGGAACCTACTTCTTAGCCTCATTGCCCTTCCTGAGTAATCCAACATCATTTATTTCTCAGGGGCTTCTCACAAAATTCTAGTCAGTAGCTCAGAAGTCTTAAAGACTTAACTTTGGATTTACTTATTTTATCTTTACATTTTTTTTCATTTTTTAATTGAAGTATAGATGATTTACAATGTTGTGTTAATCTCTGCTGTAGAGCAAAGTCAGTTATACATACATACATTTTTATATTCTTTTCCATTATGGTTTATCACAGGATATTGACTATATAGTTCCCTGTGGTATACAGTAGGACCTTGTTTTTTATCCTTTCTATATATAAAAAATTTAACTTTAACATAGAGTTTAGGATAGAGAATTCAATTGAAATAAATAGTAATTAAATACTACAATCTGCTAAGGACTATGCCAGGTACATTAAGGGATTGAAAGCATGAATGAAACTGTGTTCCTGTTTATAAGGAACTCATTACTGATGGAATAACATCACCCAGCATTCACAAAGTGCTTTTATGTTTGCAAAATACTTTTATCTATTTGCGATCTAATTTAAATCTCATCACAGAAACTATGAGGTTTTATGAGTGTTTCAAGGCCTGTCAAAATTAGATTTCTTCCTTCTCTGTACTAAATTGTACTTTAATTATTTTATTTAAGTGTGGAACATTTTAGGTATTAACATGTTAATATTAAGTCTTCCTATCCATGAACACAGTGTCTTTCCAACCATTTATGTTTTCTTTAATTTCTTTCAGCCATGTTTTGTAATTTTCAGTGTATAAATCTTTCACCTCCCTGGTTAAATTTATTCCCAGGTGATAATGAGATAGACATTTTATAACCCAATGAACAGAGACAAGTCAAAGTTTTCATACATGAGTTATTCTCTTATCAAAGCCCAGAGATGCCTGTAATGGTTTCACCCCTCCAGTTACAGTTATCTGAACAAACATGCTCCAGAGCTGTTGGTGATGAACAGAGGGTACTGGGGAACAAGTTCAAGTCACTGTTTTTCAATTCTACACCAAAAGTGGAATTACTGGGTCATGTGATAAATTTATATTCCCACTAGCAATGAACAAGGGTTCCAAATTCTCCATGTCCTTGCCAACTCTTGTGATTTGCAGGGTTTTTTCATTTTTAATTTTTTATTATAGTCATCCTAGTGGTGTGAAGTGGTATTTCATTGTGTTTTTTCATATTGTGGTATAATATACCTAACACATTCGCATTGCTGTACAACTATCACCGCCATCCATCTGCAGAACTTTTTCACCTTCCCTAATTGAAACCCTGCACCCATTAAATACTAACTCCTCATCTGTCCTCCCCCCACCCCCGGCAACCACCATTCTACTTTCTGTCTCTATAAATTTGACTACACCAGGCACCTCATATAATTGGAGTCATAGAATATTTGTCTCTTTGTTGACTGGCTTATTTTACTCAGCATGATGTCCTCAAGGTTCAGGAGATAGTAGTACAGATATCTCTCTGAGTCCCTGCTTTCAATTCTTTGTGGTATATACTTACAAGTGGGTTTGCTGGGTATAGTAATTTTATGTTTAATTTTCTTGAGGCACTTCCATACTGTTTTCCACAGTGGCTGCACCATTTGACATTCCCATCAGCAGCACACAAGGGTTTCAATTTCTCCATATTCTCAATGACACTTGGCTATTTTCTGTTTGTTTTGTTTTGGTTAATAGCCATCCTAATGGATGCCAAGTGGTATTACACTGTGGTTTTGATTTGCATTTCTCTAATTAGTGGTGTTGAACATCTTTTCATGTGATTATTGGCCACTTACATATTTTCTTTGGAGAAATGTCTATTTCGGATATTTGTCAATTTAAAAATTGGGTTGTTTGTCTTTTTGTTTTTGAGTTGTGGGAGTTATTTATACATTCTGGATATTAAATCCTTATCAGCTATATAATTTGCAAATATTCCCTCCCATTCTATAGTTTGTCTATTGTTTTCTTTTTTTTTTTTTTTTCTGGCTGTGTTGTGTCTTCATTGCTGTGCATGGGCTTCCTCTAGTTGCAGTGAGCGAGGGCTACTCTTTGTTGCAGTGTGCAGGCTTCTCATTGCAGTGGCTTCTCTTGTTGTGGAGCATGGGCTCTAGGCATGTGGGCTTCAGTAGTTGTGGCACGTGGGCTCAGTAGTTGTGGCTTGTGGGCTCTAGAGTGCAGGCTCAGTACTTGTGGAGCACGGGCTTAGTTGCTCCGCGGCATGTGGGATCTTCCCAGACCAGGGATCGAACCTGGGTCCCCTGCATTGACAGGCAGGTTCTTAACCACTGCACCACCAGGGAAGTCCCTTTGCTTTCTTGATAGTATTCTTTGATGAACAAAAATTTTTAATTTTGATGAAGTACAATTTATCTAGGTTTTCTTTAGTTGCTCATGGTTTTGGTGTCATAGCTGAGAATCCACAGTCATATCCAAGATCATGAATATTTATACCTATTTTTTCTTCTAAGAGCTTTATGGTTTCCACTCTTATATTTAGGTCTTTGATCCATTTTGAGTTAATTTTCGTACATGGTGTGAGGCTGGGGTCCAACTTCCTTCTTTTGCCTGTGAAAATCCAGTTGTCTCAGCTCCATCTGTTGAAGAGACTATTCTTTCTCCATTGAATGGCAGCCTTGTCAAAACTCGACTGGTGTTCAATGGATGGATTTATTTCTGGACCCTCAATTCTATTCTAATGGTCTGTCTATCCTTATGCCTCTACCACACTGCTTTGATTACTGTAGCTTTATAGTAAGTTTTGAAATCCAGAAGTGTGAGTCTTCCAACTCTATTCTTCTTTTTCAAGACTGTTTGGCTATTTGGGGCCCACTGCAATTCCAGAAGAATTTGAGGATTGGCTTTTCCATTTCTGCAAAAAAAAAAAAAATCTAAGTTTTGACAGGGATTACATTGAATCTGTAGAGTGTTTTGGGTATTGATGTCTTGATATTAAGTCCTCCTATCCATGAACATGGTGTCTTTCCATTTATTTAGGTCTTCTTTAATTTCTTTCAGCAATGTTCTATAATTTTTGGTATACAAATCTTTCACCTCCTTGGGTAAATTTATTCCCAGGTATGTTATTCTTTTACATGTATTGTAAATGGAATTGCTTTATTAATGTTCTCCTCAGGTTGTTTTTTGCTGGTATATAAACAAATGACTAACTTCTGTGCGTTGATCTTGTATCCTGCAACTTGGCTGAATTTATCACCTCTAGTAGCTTTCTTGTGGCTTCTTTGAGGATTTTCTATAAATATAGGATAATATCATCTGTGAACAGAGACAATTTTAGTTCTTCCTTTCCAGTTTGTATGCCTCTTCTTTCTTTTTCTTGTCTGATTGCTCTAGTCAGAATTTCTAGTATAATGTTGAATAGCAGTGGTGAATATGAACACCCTTATCTCATTCCTGATTTTGTGGAAAAGCTGTCAGTCTTTCACCCTGAGTATGATGCTAGGTGTGGGTTTTTCATAAATGTCCTTTATCATAGTGAAGAAGTTAAAGGAAAGTGACTCTTTAAAATGTTATTTTTAGAAATAATTTGAGGCCTAGGATGATGTTATTTTGGTGTTATTTTTCTCCAGAGACGATTTTCAGTTGCTTTTGTCAGCTCCTAGAGGCTTCAGCAATGCAGAATTATTTTAATTCAAATTTCGAGTTTGGGATTTCTGGGCACCTGCAACCAGAGAGAAGGCTGGCTTACTCCCTTAATCCCCAGGCACAGCCATCTGGGGGCCCATCACAAAGCAGGGGACTGGCTTCCTGGGTTCCCACCCTTGGAGGGACCTGGACTCAAAACTCATCTTTCTAACCCTGTGTGGTTGCCAGAGCCAGAATGCAAGTGCTCAGGGCAGAAGCTGTCCAAGTGCTGCATAACTCTCTGGATTCCTCCTAGATCTTGGCCTGGTATTCTCTCATTATCCCCATAATTCTTTGATGCTTTAAAAAAACATATTTAAAAAATATTTCATTTGGCTTCTTAGTTGTCTTCAGCAGGAGAATTCGCTAGCCTGCTGTTCCTGGAAGAGGAGTTCTCTGCTGATTATTACTTTTCCAGAGGTAGGGATTGTGAGATCCAAGTACAAATTTCTTCTGTCTTATAGGAGACACAAAGGGACAAGTTCATTTCTCATCCATTTATGGAGAGGTATATGTTGAAAAGAGCAGGAATCTGGAACAAGGGGCCTGTAAGGGAGGCATCAGAATTACTTATCTCCCCTTTGTGCAAGAAGGCGTGAGGCTTGCCTTTCACAAAAAGCTCAGCCACCTTCTTTGCTTAAGAACAATGGTCTCACAATACTACAAAGCTACAGTAATCAAAACAGCATGGTATTGGCACAAAAACAGAAATATGGATCAATGGAACAGAAAGGAGAGCCCAGAAATAAACCCACACACCTATGGACAATTTATCTTCGACAAAGGAGGCAAGAATATACAATGGGGAAAAGACAGTCTCTTCAGCAAGTGGTGCTGGGAAAATTGGACAGCTGCATGTAAATCAATGAAGTTAGAATGCTCCCCTACACTGTACACAAAAATAAACTCAAAATGGTTTAAAGATTTAAACATAAGACAAGATACCAGAAAACTCCTAGAAGAGAACATAGGCAAAACAGTCTCTGACATAAATGTTTTCTTAGGTCAGTCTCCCAAGGCAATAGAAATAAAAGCAAAAATAAACAAATGGGACCCAGTCAAATTTATAAGCTTTTGCAGAGCAAAGGAAACCATAAACAAAATAATGAGACAACCTACGGACTGGGAGAAAATATTTGCAAATGATACGACCGATAAGGGCTTAATTTCCAAAATATACAAACAGCTCATACAATTCAATAGTAAAAAACCAAACAACCCAATCGACAAATGGGCAGAAGACCTAAACAGATATTTCTCCAAAGAGGACATACAGATGGCCAACAGGCACATGAAAAGCTGCTCCCCATTAATCATCACTAATTATTGGCGAAATACAAATCAAAACTACAATGAGGCACCACCTCACACTGGACAGAATGGCCATAATTAAAAAGTCTACAAATAGGGCTTCCTGGGTGGCGCAGTGGTTGAGAGTCCGCCTGCCGATGCGGGGGACACGGGTTCATGCCCCGGTCCGGGAAGATCCCACATGCCGCGGAGCGGCTGGGCCCGTGACCCATTGCTGCTGAGCCTGCGCGTCCAGAGCCTGTTGCTCTGCAGCGGGAGAGGCCACAACAGTGAGAGGCCTGCGTACCGCCAAAAAAAAAAAAGTCTACAAATAATAAATGCTGGAGAGGGTGTGGAGAAAAGGGAGCCCTCCTACACTGTTGGTGGGTGCCACTATGGAAAACAGTATGGAGGTTCCTCAAAAAACTAAAAAGAGAGCTACCATATGATCCTGTAATCCCACTCCTGGGCAAATACCCAGACAAAACTACAATTCGAAAAGATACGTGCAGCCCGATGTTCATAGCAGCACTGTTTACAATAGCCAAGACATGGAAACAACCTAAATGTCCATTGACAGATGAATGGATAAAGAAGATGTGGTGTGTATATATATATATATATATATATATATATACACACATACATATACATATATATATATAAAAAATAGAATATTACTCAGCCATTAAAAAGGATAAAATAATGCCATTTGCAGCAACATGGATGGACCTAGAGATTATCATACTAAGAGAAGTAAGTCAGGAAGAGAAAGACAAATACCATGTAATATCACTTACAGGTGGAATCTAAAATACCACACAAATCAACATATCTATGAAACAGAAACAGACTCACAGACATAGAGAACAGACTTGTGGTTGCCAAGGGGAAGGGGGGTGGGGGAGGGATGAATTGGGAGTTTGGGATTAGCAGATGCAAACTATTACATACAGAATGGATAAATAACAAGGTCCCACTATATAGCACAGGGAACTATATTCAATATCCTGTGATAAACAATAATGGAAAAGAATATGAAAAAGAATATACACATATATATGTATAACTGAGTCACTTTGCTGTACAGCAAAAATTAACACAACATTGTAAATCAACTATATTTCAATAAAATTTTTTAAAAAAGAACAATGGTCTATTAGTCTTATCTGATTTAGGGAGAAGAAAAAGTTGCTATAAGGTGGTTCCAGGGGTCTCCAGGAATCTCCCATAACACTAGGACATGTATTACTACAACCTTTCACAAGAGAAAAGCACTGAGGAGCAAAGAGGGCCAAGGAGTTGCCAGCTCCTACCCTCCCTATTTTTCTCCTCCCCTTTCCCCTCCTCCCTCCTTCCTTTCTTTATGATTCACTTCTAGGAAATTGACTCACCTTAATTATTTATTGCATTTAATACGACAGAACTTTAAGATTTTCTAAAATACAGAATTGATTTTTAAAAGAGCAAAGTAATTTAAATTTCTAGATCAGTCTCTCCGTCAGCCCCCAAATCAAATTTCACCAAGGAGGTAGATCCCTATCCTAACCCACCTACACCAAAATCCCCTGCTGTCCTGCCTGGAGCTTTTTCCATGTCATTTATACATAGAAGGAATTGATTCACATATATTTTGGAAGCACATCTAATACGTAAATGGGAGTTCACTGGAGGTTTCCAACTCTTGGTCACTCTTCCCATGGTGTGTCAACTGGCGGCCCCCTATATTTTTAGTCCATGTTTAATTCACCACTGACACCTGCCATACAGCCTCAAATCCATCCAATTCTCCACGTTAATCCAAAACACTGTCACCTCTTGCCTCCATGACAGCAACAGCATCTCATCTCTCTACATTCCCTTGGGGATCCCTTAATCCATTTTCTATACTGTGGTCAGAAAGCTCTTTCCAAAGCTCCTTATCATCTGTTTTTTGGCACCGTGTAGAATTCTCCGTAACACTGAACCATTTGCAATTGGCCTTGGAGCAATTATCCATATGCTGCTGGTCTCCCCACTACACTGAAAGGTCTCTGAGTACAGGAAGCTGGTCTGCTTCTGCTCATCCTTACACCCTCAGTGTCTGGTACACGGTGAGTGTTTAACATATTTTTTAAAATACTACATAATGTCAATAAACTCTATGTAACTTACTTATTTGTTATGCTTGTTATCTGTTTCTCACCTTGCCCCTGGAAGGCAAGGGGTTGGCTGTTCTGTTCACCCATGTTCTCTGACAGCCTAAAAGGGGGCCCAGTGCTTAGAGGGCCCTTTGTGATCTTTTGTTGGAGGAATGAATAAATGAATGAATGAGTGAGTTGACTACAGTGAGAACCTAACTTCCTGGCAGTCCAGGATCTTGTTTGGTATAATTCCAAGCCCTTAAAAAGTGCTGGCCTGCACATTTCTAGATAGAGAATGTCTCCAGGAAATTTGAATTTGTACTCCAGTGCTCAGAACCATGCCAGTCAGAGGCTCAGTCCTGTTACAGGTAAGAACTGCAGGAGGAGTAGCTTTGGCCACAGGCCAGCGTTCTGAGGTCAGCCACTTCACCTGTGGAATTCCCACACCTGTTCATCCTTGGGCCATCCCTTTGAATTGGAAAATAAATCCCATCCCCTGCTCAGGTGTTGATTGATAAAGGCTTGAGCTACTGCCCCTTCAAGAGGAATTTGCATTTTAATAGAGGCTCATCAGCCCCAAAGGAATCAGTATCTCTTCTAAAGATGTAATTTTCCATCACAGCAACTGAAATATTTGGGGGCGAGACGCTGCAGTGTCGCCGATCCAGATCAACAGGCGGACTCCCTCAGTCCCGCCTTGAGGCTGTGTAAGACTGACCCACCATTTCCCACTATTATTACTGTGAACGTTGCCTCTTTGTGTCTAACCTCCTTAGGTCGCCTGACACTCGTGGGCCTCTCATGTCAACACAAGCCTTTTCAACACTGGCAGTCTTAAAGTGGTCACATCAACAGGGCCACAAGGTAAATTGTGACAAAACTTCCAAGCTTTCTTGGTACCCTAAGGAAGCCAACAGTCAGGTGTTTAAAACCTAATACGGGCAAAAGGGAGTAGAGACGATTTCGTAGGTCCTTCATGATACAGTTCATTTAAATTCGTTTTGTGCAATTTGTTTTTAGCCCCAACTTTTTACTTGTATCAAAAGCCCTGCAAATGGAAGGTGGGCAAGAGACATCCGTTCGTGAGCTGAGAATATTCTAAATGCCGAGCCCTCCAGGGCCGAGTTCTCAGTGGTGCCTTGAGAAATTCTGGAACTGCAGAAATTCTGGATCTTGGAATTCCGCATTCGAGAGCGGCTCCTGCTCGCCACACCTGGGACGGAGCGCTCGGAATTCACATCCTCCCGACCCCCGCCCCGCCACGCACGCCCCTCCGGCGCCCCGGGCCTGCCCCAGGCTAGGCGGCGGCTCGCCCCCTGTCCGGGCCGCGGGCCCGGCTCCCAGGCCCCTTACCCGCCGCTGGCCCGGGGCTCCGCCTGCCGCCCTCGCCCTTGAAGCGCCCGCGATCCCCACTCCCCTCCGCGGCGAGGGGCGCGAGCGCCGAGGCCCAGCCACTGGGACCACACCTGCGCCAGCCCGTTCCCGCCCCGCTCGGGCCCAGCTGGAGCTCCGGGCCCGGCCCCGGCCCCGGCCCCGCGCGCGGCGGCGGGGCTCGCGCCCGGGGACAGAGGCGGCGGCGGCGGCTCGCTCCCGCGCCTGAGCTGGGGAGCGCGCCGGGCGGGCGGGAGAGGGCGCAGCGCGGCGCGGCCGGCGGGCGGCCCTGCTGAGCGGCGGCGGCGGCATGGGCGCGGGCACCGGCGAGGGCTGCGGGTGCCCGGCTCCCCGCCCGGCCCGGCCCGCTCCCAGCGCGCTGCCGTCGCAGCCCCCGCGGCTCGCGGGGAGGCCAACCCCGCAGCTGAAGCAACTTGCCTCGGACCCTCGGTGAGGAGGGGCGGCGCGCGGGGCCGGACGGGAGCAGGAGAGGCGTGCGGGCGCTATGCCTCCGGCCGGCGGTCTCCGCGCGCCGCGCCCCGCCGCGCTGCCCCGCAGCCTGTCCCGCCTGCGCGAGTGCCCGGGCCGCTCTCGCATCGTGCTGGCGCTCGGGGCCACGCAGATGGCGCTCGGATGCCTCATCGTGGCCGTCAGCTTCGCTGCGCTGGCGCTCACCACCTCGGCCCGCGTCCGCCACTCCTGCCCCTTCTGGGCCGGCTTCTCGGTGAGTGTCGGCGTCGGGCGCGCACGGGGCTACGGGGGGGGCGAGCCCACCAACCCGCGGGCGCCAGGTTCGGGGCTCAAGCGCCCGGGCGAGCTGCCGCAGCCCGGGGTGCGGTTCAAAACTCGGGCAGGATAACTCCGGGGACCCGACTCACCGCTCGCCGCCCTGGGAGCGTGGCTTTCCCTTTCCCATCGCGCTGGTCCCGGAGTAACTTTTCTTCGAGGAAGCAGAAGCCAGGCGCCCGCGACCACCCGAGGGGCCTTCGGGTGAGGGTGGGCGGCGGGCGCGCTCCGAGGCGGGCGGCTGCGCCCTGGGGCCCCCGGCTTCCCGGGGGCCGGAGACCCGCCGGGCGGGCTGGGCGGCCCTGAGCGAGGCGGGAGCAGGGGTGCGAGCCTGGTGCCGGGCCGCGGCTCCGTGCGCGGGGCCTCCGCGGCGGCTCTGGCCGGGCACTGGGGAGCAGGGCGCGTCGCGTCGGGTCGCGGGTCAGTCGAGGCGGCGGGAACCGGCCGGACCCGCTTTGGCCGCCCACCCGCTTGGCGTCCAGGACTTGGCGCGTCCCGCGTTTGGCGGGAACGGGCCGGCGAGCTCAGCGGGCGGCGGGCCTGGGCGAGCGAATGCTGGCGGCGTCGGGGGGCGTGTTCAGTGAGCTTCGTCGCCGCGAGGGTGACCGATTTTCAGGATTTTGACCCCCAAATTAGAGAATCCAGTGGCTGACAAACCTCCATAGGAGCAAAACCACCAGGAAATCCCAGTAAAGGAAATGATTGTCTCCAAGAGTTAATTTTGGGGGGTATTTTTTTGATTGAAGTTGTATTTTCCTGTATTAGTAAAGAACGGACATATGGAAACGGTAATAATCGATGCAGAGCAGATAGTCTTTATAAAGAGAGGCACTTGTCCTGCGAACTCTTGACATCTGTAACTACATTTGGTTTCTGGTGCCGGAGTACATCTTATAGGTTTAAACTGTAAACCCAGTGTGTTTAAGTTCCATCTCCAGAAATCCAAACCAAGCCTTTGTGACGAATGTTTGCTATTTGTTGTTGAGTTTTGAAATTTAAAAATTCTGTCCAGCTTCGCTTTTTGTTGTTGTTGTTCTTTTGTAATGGCCTTTGTTCTCTAAGTCCGATGCCCGGCTGGTAAAATGAGATCTGAGCAGAACTGACTCTGTGACACCCTGATCGATACAGGTATGGTGGTTCATCCTAATGGGGGTATTAATTTTCAAAGCTTATTTCAGACCAGGGGTGAGTCTTTGAGAGCTGATTAGGACATCAGCTATAGCTAATTAGGCCATAGCTCGCAGTGTTCTAATCAAAGACAGGGGTTTGGAAGCAAGACTCAGAAATCATGATTAAAACGGGCCCCTGTATAGTCTTCCTACCTCTGTAGCTCAGTTTTTAGCATGATTTAGTATGCATTGTTTCCATGTGGTCTGTCTAGTGGGCGCGAGTTTGTGTCTGCTGGAGCGGCCTACAGGTGGCAGACTGGTAAATGAGCTTCTCTTCCTGGCTTCTCCCTGGGCCTCTGCTTCTCCACCTAGTCCTAGCTATGTGGCTTTGGCACTTTCAAAGGGCATGGAAAAAGAGCTGCCTTTTAATAATAAACTTAGAAGGGAAAACACTCGTCAAAAACGGTAGAAAAGCTGTTTATGTGAAAAATGTACATTCACTGCATTTTAGTCTAAAGAGTTAAATAAATATGTAATCCATGGATTCAGTTTGGGTGATTCATGGTTATTCCTTTCCACAGCTATAACCTATTAGTCCTAACTTCCTGCGATTCAGAATAATTCCACACGTGTCTGCTGTGTGCAGACGTGCCTCTAGGCTCTGGGGACAACAGTGAACAACATTCTCTGCTTACGTTTTAGAGGTTGTAGATTCTGCTCTCCGTCCACGTCCTGCTCCCCGCCTCTTTACACCCACTGTTTCATGTGCTAGTTTTCTTTCTTGAAACTGAATCTACCACATGCACCTTGACACTTCTTTCCAAACAGTATATACCATTTTTTACATATGACCTCTGCCCTTTGCAGACATGGTGGTTGGTTCCAGTGATGTTGGGACAGGTCTGCATGTTGGCGTGGCTTTCGGCGCTAACACTGGCCCCTTGCCATGGATGTGCCTGCCTGCCTGGACCTGGAAACCACTTTGCAAGGATAGTTTTCTTTTACGAATGGTGACTAAGATGGCCGGCTTTACACCAAAATCTGTTCTGCGTGGTTTAGGGCTGCCCTGTGTTTCCTCTGCATTTCCTGAAATAAGAAGTGTGGGCTCTTTAGCACTTTCTAGGTTGCTAGGCCTTCTCTGTGGTGTGTCCATGGTGAAGAACCATTGTAAAAATAATTTTCCTTTATTGAAGAAAAAACAATACCCAAGAAAATGGCTTGCATTTATTGAGCACATACTGTGTGCCAGGCGTTAAGCTGAGTGTTTTTCGTGCTGCGATAGCACATTTCGTCTGTGGCCCCTGGCGCCCCTGCTCTTGCACAGTTCCCTGCACTTGAACTTGGACTGGACCTCTGACTGGCCTTAGCCAGTGGGATGCAGCAGAACTAAGGCTGTCTCCAGGGCTAGGCCTAAGCCCTGAGATGTCCTGGCAGCTTCTGCAGAGTCCACTGAGGTGAAGAGGGATTAAGGAACTTGCTGTATTAGTCAGGGTTCTCCAGAAAAAGAGAACCAATAAATGTGAGCAAGCTGGAGACCCAGGCACGCTGCTGGTATAATTCAGTCCAAGTCCAAAGGCCCAGGAACTGGAGGGCCCGTGGTGTAATTCCCAGCCTGGCCCCAAAGCCTGAGGACCCGGGGTGCTGATGGCCGAGGGCAGGAGCAGATGGATGTCCCAGCTCAGAGAGAGTGAATCTGCCCTTGTTCCGCCTTTTTGTCCTACTCAGGCCCTCACTGGCTTGGATGAGGCCCATCTGCGTGGATAAAGGTGACCTTCTTTACTCAGTCTGCTGATTTCAGTGCTAATCTCTTCTAGAGACACCCTCTCAGACACACTCCCAAATGATGTTTTCCTGTCTATCTGGGCACCCCTTCGTCTAGTCAAGTGGATACATAAAATTAACCTTCATGCCTGCCCAAGGTCACACCTGGCCAATGTCAGGTTTGCACTTTTTTTTTTTTTAACATCTTTTTTCCAGTATAATTGCTTTACAATGTTGTGTTAGTTTGTGCTGTACAACAAAGTGAATCAGCTGTCTGTATACATATATCCCCAGATCCCCTCCCTCTTGCGCCTCCCTCCCACCCTCCCTGTCCCACCCCTCTGGGGGTTAAAAAGCACCGAGCTGATCTCCCTGAGGTGGATGGACCTAGAGTCTGTCATACAGAGTGAAGTAAGTTGGAAAGAGAAAAACAAATACTGTATGCTAACACATATATATGGAATCTAAAAAAAAATGGTTCTGATGAACCTAGGAGCAGGACAGCAATAAAGACGCAGGTTTGCGCTTAGTTGCTCTGACTTGTGAGGCCACAGTCCTAGCCATTAGACTTAATTGCCCCCCAGGCAGAGGCTGATGGGGGTGGTGGGGTGGTGGAATAGAGCAGGTGTAAAGGGTCAAAGGTAGAGCCTCCACAGGGAGGACACACCTGTTTCTTAGGAAAAGCACAAAATATGTGTAGAAAGGTGATGATTCAAGAGCACTTTGGGGAGGCATGAAATTAGGGAAATTGAGGAAGTCTGAGGATCGGGGACAAGGCTGGGGGGTCCTTGGCAAGGTTGGAAACGGGAAGGGGCGGCAGGTCTGGACAGGGAGCAGCTGCTGTTTCAGTGACTTGAGAACCACCTGCAAATGGTGGTCCTGTTCTGGGCCCCTGCCATCCAGTTGGAAATTAGGGGTGGGCTGACTTCCCCAGGGGATAAATGCTTGGCCCGTTTTGAGAGATGATGATCTATATGAACAGTTTAGAAGACTACCAGGGCTGTGTGTGTTTTTTTAAATGATCATCGAATTCAGTTTTTTTTAAAAAAGTGAACCTTATATCATAGAATAGACTAAACAGGTTAGTATATGTAATAAAACATATTAAAAATGGAATTAAAGGGGAGGGGAAGGAAATCTGCAGTGCTGCCTCTGGCACTAGTGGAGGTCTTGAGTAGGTATCCTTTGATAGACCAGCCTCATTCTTTTTCTTTGAGGTTCTCTTCATGCCCAGGACATCAGCGACAAATAAGTACCCTGTGAATTATCCACATTGCCAGTTACCCGTGTTGATAAAGACATAGCCAGACATAGCCCTTAGGAGCTGACTGTTTATGCACGTGTGTGTATGTATTTTTTTTCCTTTAAAAGCAACACTATACTCCAAAAGCAACAGATGCTTGTTGCAATAACTGAAAACACAGAAGGGTATAAAGAAAATGGCGACAGTGCCTTCTTCCTTCCCAATTCTGTACCCACAGGTAACCTGCATTGATGGTGTTGTTTCATGTGACCTTTCCATACTTTCCTTTACAATCACAAAAATATTAGGATTTATGTATATGTGTGGGATATGTTTGTTTTCTTTTAAATAATCTTTACAAGAGGTCATACTACACACCTTACTCCGTGGCTTCTTTTTTTTCTTTTATTTCGTGTATAATAAATATTCCCAGCCATAATTTATTATTCTTATTATTCCCATTATTTTTAATGACTGCATAAGGGTCCATAGTATGAATTTTTATAATTTATTCAGTTCTTTTCCTGCTGGGAATACTCTGTGTCAGTTCTGTGTCTCTATAAACAATGCTGCTTATCTAGCCTTAGAGACCAGTGCTTGTTTTCTGAGCATAAATTCCCCAAAGTGGAATGGCTTGTCGGAGGGTATTCAAATTTGGAATTTCATTAGATATTGCCAGATTAATTCCACAAAAGGTTGCAGTCATACCTGCCCAGAGAAGCATGACACCAGGGTGCCCTTTTGCCACCCTCTTACCAGCCCAGGCTGTTAGCATTCCTTAACATTTTATTCCTCTGATGAAGAAAAACATATTTCATTGTTTTCACTTGATCTGACTTTCCATGGTTATTTCTCTCATATGTTGCAAATGTTTTCTTGCAGTTTTTCATTTCTCATGTGGCTTAATTTTTGGTGTCTTTTACCGTATATAAAATTTTAAAACTTTTTATGTAGTCAAATCTGTTAGTTTTCTCTTCTGCAGTGTGAGGGCTGTTTTCTTAGTTAAGATGGTTGTCATTACAGAGGTCACACAAACATTCCTTTACATTTCCTTCTAATGTTTTTATTTTATTTTTTGCATTCAAATTTTACATCATCCAGAATTTGTTTTGCATATGGTATGAAAAAAGGGCCTAACTTTATTTGCTTGCAAAGTTCCTATGTACCTATGCTTATGTTTTGGATTCTATTCAGTTTTACTGTCTTTTATTTTTTTTCATTGAGATGTAATTGACACAGAATATTATACTAGTTTCAAGTGCACAACATAATGATCCGATTCTTGTATGTATTGCAAAATGATCACAATAAGTCTACTTATGCAATAAGTCTACTTACATATTCATCACCATATATATATCGTAGTTGACAAAATTCTTTTTTCTTGGGATGAGAACTTTTAGGATTTAGTCTCTTAGCAGCTTCGAAACATGCAGTACAGGATTGTTGTTAACTATAGTCGCCATACTGTACGTCACATCCCGTGACAACTTTACTCTCTTCATTGTTTTAGGGTCAATACCGCATACTTCTGATTAAGGCAACATCCTGGTGAGTTTTGCTGTTTGGTCAGGCAGGTCCCTCCATACTGTTTTCTTTTTCAAAAGTGCCTTGGCTCTTCTTCTGTATTAACTTTAAAATATCTGTGTTTATTACTCATAAATTAGTAGTTTCCAGTAATACCCTCTTAGGATTTTTTTAAAATTTATTTTATTTTTTGGCTGCATTGGGTCTCCGTTGTTGTGCACGGGCTTTCTCTAGTTGTGGCAAGCGGGGTGCACGGGCTTCTTATTACAGTGGCTTCTCTTGTTGCGGAGCACAGGCTCTAGGAGCGTGGGCTCAGTAGTTTTGGCGCGCGGGCTCTACAGCGCAGGCTCAGTAGTTGTGGCTTGTGGGCTCTAGAGCGCAGGCTCAGTAGTTGTGGTGCGTGGGCTCAGTAGTTGTGGCTTGCGGGCTCTAGAGAACAGGCTTAGTAGTTGTGGCACACGGGCTTAGTTGCTCCGCGGCATGTGGGATCTTCCCGGACCAGGGCTTGAACCCGTGTCCCCTGCATTAGCAGGCGGATTCTTAACCACTGCGCCACCAGGGAAGCCCAACCCTCTTAGGATTTGGATTGCAATTGCATTACATTGATGGATCAATTTTGGAAGTACTGACAGTTTTATCATATGAAAACTTCCAATTCAGGAACATGGTTTGCATCTTCATTTCTTTGTCCTTTGTCTTTATACCTTTCAGAAAAATCTTTTATGGGGATGCGTTCATGGGGACAGATTTTCAGTCTCCCCTAAACTGCTTTTGAAAAGTAAACCAGTTTCTAAGATCATCCTAGAAAAAGCTGAGCAAGGACAGGTTGATGAAAGATGGGAGACGCCCACAGGTCAGGACATAGACGGTGTAGCCAGTCTACCAGCAGCAGCCGGAGCTGCAGATGAACAGCAGGGGAGGCGGGGCGTGGGTGGTGGGCAGTGAACGGGAGCTGTTGACAGGCTGTGGGAACCAAAATCACCACGAGTTACTCAAGCGGCAAAGTGGGTGGGCGCCGGAGAGGTGCTCTGGGGCTTCTGGTTGTGGGTGAGAACAGTAGCCGTGCAGGGACATGGAGCACAAGCCTGGGAGCATCCGACAAATGCACAGTGAGTCTTTTCTCCTAGAAGGTCAGAGCCTTACCCTGAGCTGAATGACTGGAAACATAAACCAAACTGAGCAGGACGGGTACACAGACGGCAAGGCAGGGGAGGTTCAGACGGTGCAGGTCGGGGGAAAGAGATCTCAGAAACTGCTCCAGCAGCAAAAGAGAAGACCCCGAGCAGAGAGTGTGGTCTTGGAAATTAAGGACTTCGGGGGTCTAGAGCTGGAGCAAAGGGCCAGGGTGGGAGTGAGCTTTATGAGGGTTCTGGATTTAACTCTGAGAAACAAATAAGTGGATACGTAGAGATCTCACACTTGAGTTCTTTACAGATCCATAGAGCCCGGCTGGGAAAGCTGTCCTAGCCCATCCTCCCTTCTTTAGGAGCTTTCTCTTCTCACATCGGGAAAATCCACCTCATTCATACATGGGGAACAAAAAATGGAACATTAGGTAACTTTATGCAAAATAGATTCAAAGGAAAATGATGAAAATGAACATAATGGTGCTACAGAAAATGAGAGCACACCAGAAAAATCATAAACTAATATTTCAAGATAAGCTAAAAGAAAAAACAATTTGAAAGAGTAACATCCAGCAGAAATTTAGAAATGACAAAGGATATGGCTAGGTAACAGAAAATTATGAAATGAGAACAGATTGATGTCAGGAAAGAATTAGGAAAAAATGAATTTTAGGAAGGAAGGCTAAATTGTGTCCAGAAGGAACACAAAAGCAAATGGTTTCCATAGACAGCACAGGAGTAAAAATACAGGATGAAAAGGAGAAAAATGAAAACAATAGCCAATAAAGAAAGGGATAGAGTGAATTAGAAAGTATAGGAGACAGGCAAAAGAGATCTCATATATGTATATATACAATTAGAGTGTCTAAGACAGGAAGAATAAAGCAATGGAATAAAATAAATATTTAGAACTATAATGCAAGAAAACTCTCCTAAAAATAAAAGAAGACCTAAAGTGTCTACCATGTAACTGGGGGTGGGTGGGTGGGAAATCAATGCAGAATAATCAACATTGAGATATATCCCTGTAAAATAATGAATGTTAAAGATAAGGAAAAAATCCTTTGGGCATCCAGATAAAAAGTCCTAGTCATTTGTATTGTGCATTGGAATTCTCATAGCCAAATAAATTCTTTGCTAGAAAAGGTGAAGCAATATTTTATTATTATTTTTTTAAGATGTTGGGGGTAGGAGTTTATTAATTAATTTATTTATTTTTGCTGTGTTGGGTCTTCGTTTCTGTGCTAGGGCTTTCTCTAGTTGTGGCAAGCGGGGGCCACTCTTCATCGCGGTGCGCGGGCCTCTCACTATCGCGGCCTCTCGTTGCGGAGCACAGGCTCCAGACGCGCAGGCTCAGTAGTTGTGGCTCATGGGCCTAGTTGCTCCGCGGCATGTGGGATCCTCCCAGACCAGGGCTTGAACCTGTGTCCCCTGCATTAGCAGGCAGATTCTCAACCACTGCGCCACCAGGGAAGCCCAAAGCAATATTTTAAAAAGTAAATTTTGGGGGGAAAAAGTTGAAATTTCCAACTTGTAGAAAAGTTTTAGAACAGAACTGAGAACTCCTGTGCTGTATCCCTTCAGTTAAGTTCCCTGATTGTAACCGTTTTACTGTATTTGCCCCATGGCTTGCCCTTGTGTACCCTGTCTCTCTTCCTCAGTGGGGGAAAAAAAATCCATTATCATTAGTTTTTTTCTTGACCTTTTTGGGAGCAGGCTGCAGACGTGATGCCCCATCACCCCTAATAATTTCAGAGTATATCACCGCCACTCGAGGATACTGTTCTGTATTACCAGCACAAACTCCTCCAGACTAGGAAATCAACATTGAAAGAACGCTGTCACCCAATTCATAGACTCCATTGCAATTTCACCAACTGTCCAAATAGTGTTCCTTTCCCCTTTCTGGCCCAGGATCCTATCCAGGAATATGCGTGTCTCATTTCTCTTTGCGCTTTTCAGTCTTCCTTTGTGTTTTCCATAGTCTTAAAGAGTATAAGCCTTATTATTCCATAGGATGACCCTGAACCTGGGTCCATCCGGTTTATCCTCATGGCCACTCTTGGGTTATGCGTTCTTGGAAATGAATGAAAAGCAGAATGGAGGTGCAAGATGTTCTTTCAATTCCTTCTGTCTTCCGTATTCTCTGATGAGCAGTCCATGGTAATTTAAATTGTTGTTCCCATGTGAGTTGACTGACTTTTTCTCCTTTCATCTCCATTCTGCTATTAAACTCACCCAGTGAAATTTTTACTTTGGTTAGTCTGTTTTTCAGTTTTAAAACTTTCCATGGGTTTCCTTTCATATCAACTCGTTTTTTTTTTTTCCTTTTAGTTTTTGTAGCTTTTCATTCATTCCCAAAACGTTCACTCTTACTTACTGGAACATTTTTATCTTCACTGCTTTAAAGTCTTTGATCATTCCAAGATCTATCAGTGATTGTGTTTTCCCCTGGGAGTTGACAGTCCTAATTCTTTGTAGGCTGAGTAACTTTGGATTATATCCTGGACATTTTGAATATTATGTTGTGAGTCTCTGTACATTGTTTAAATGCAATTAAGAATGTTGCTATTTTTGATGACACAAATGAACTTATCTATGAAATAGACTCACAGACATAGAGGACAGACTTATGGTTGCCAAGGGAGAGGGGGCGGGGGAGGGATGGAGTGGGAGTTTGGGATTAGCAGATGCAAACTATTATATATAGAATAGATAAACAACAAGGTCATACTGTATAGCACAGGGAACTGTATTCAATATCCTGTGATAAACCATAATGGAAAAGAATCTGAAAAATAATATATATTTATATATGTATAACTGAATCACTCTGCTGTACAGTAGAAATTAACACAACATTGTAAATCAACTATATTTCAATAAAATTTTTTAAAAAAGAATGTTGCTATTTTTGTGTTAACAGGCTATCCATTCTCTCCGATTTAGACCATGTGGAGCCCAGCCTTCTGTGGATTGTCATTCTGATGTCAGTCCAGTTTTCAAAGTCCTTGTAGTAGTTTTCAGCCTGTCCTGCACATACAACGCCCAGTGGCCAGTCTGGTTCTGGGATGGTGATCTCTCCTGTAGTTCTGTATAGCACAGGGAACTCTACTCAACATTCTGTAATGGCCTATGTGGGAAAAGAATCTAGAAAAGAGTGGATATATGTCTATGTATAACTGATTCACTTTGCGGTACACCTGAAACTAACACAACACTGTAGATCAACTCTACTCCAATAAAAATTAAAAAAACAAGAAAGGATTCTGTTTAGGGTCGTGTCTTCACCTCAGGGATGAGCCCACTAGTTGATAAACAAATTTCAGGGATCACCTCCCGCAGTTCCTCCCTCTGTGATCTTCCTGATGTTTTCTGTTTCCCTGGGGCTTCTCTTATCCAGTCCTCCAAGAATGCTAGGGCTTGTTTTTTTTTTTTTTCAAGTAAATATTAAGTTTATTTAAAAAAAATTTTTTTAGGAGTAATGCGTGACGTTTTTTTTTATTGGGGTATAGTTGTTTTACAATGTTGTGTTAGCTCCTGCTGTGCAGCGAAGTGGAGTTCCCTGTGCTATACAGCAGCTTCTCATTAGTTATCTATTTTATACTTATTAGTGTATATACGTCAATCCCAATCTCCCAATTCATCCCACCCCCTCCTTTCCCCCCTTGGTGTCCATACATTTGTTCTCTACATCTGTGTCTCTTTGTGCCTTGCAAACGGGTTCACCTGTATGATTTTTCTGGATTCCACATAGATGCGTTAATATATGATATTTGTTTTTCTCTTTCTGACTTACTTCATTCTGTTTGACAGTCTCTAGGTCCATCCGCATCTCTACAAATGACCCAATTTCGTTCCTTTTTATGGCTGAGTAATATTCCATTGTATATATGTACCACATCTTCTTTATCCATTAGTCTGTCGATGGGCATTTAGGTGCTTCCATATCCTGGCTGTTGTAAACAGTGCTGCAATGAACATTGGGGTGCATGTGTCTTTTTGATTAATGGTTTTCTCTGGGTATATGCTCAGGAGTGGGATTGCTGGGTCATATGGTAATTCTATTTTTAGTTTTTTAAGGAACTTCCATACTGTTCTCCACAGTGGCTGTGTCAGTTTACATTCCCACCAACGGTGCAAGAGGGTTCCCTTTTCTCCGCACCCTCTCCAGCATTTATTGTTTGTAGATTTTTTGATGATTGCCATTCTGACTGGTGTGAGGTGATACCTCATTGTAGTTTTGATTTGCATTTCTCTAATTATTAGTGATGTTGAGCATCTCTTCATGTGCCTCTTGGCCATCTGTATGTCTTTGGAAAAATGTCTGTTTCGGTCTTCCATTTTTTGATTGGGTTGTTTGTTTTTTTGTTATTGAGCTGCATGAGCTGTTTTTATATTTTGGAGATTAACCCTTTGTCTGTTGCTTCATTTGCAAATATTTTCTCCCATTCTGAGGGTTGTATTTTTGTCTTGTTTATGGTTTTCTTTGCTGTGCAAAAGCTTTTAAGTTTCATTAGGTCCCTTTTGTAAGACCGGACACTATAAAACTTAGAGGAAAACATAGGAAGAACACTCTTTGACGTAAATCACAGCAAGATATTTTTCGACCCACATCCTAGAATAATGGAAATAAAAATAAACAAAAGAATGCTAGGGCTTTACCTTGTCTTGCTTAGGGGCTGTGCAGTGGGGGGACAAAGCGAGAGAACCAGCAACAAGGCTTTGTCCCGCCCTCTTGGGACCAAGCCCCTCCTCTGGAGCAGGCAAAGGGGAAGGGTCTTCTGTGCGTTGCCAGCTCCTGTTTCTGCTGTGGTGTTGCTTGGGTGCTGGGGTGTGAGAGTGCTGCAGAGAGAAGAGAGAGAAACCCAGAAGCAAAAACACTGGGGATTTGCTCACTCTCTTTGGGCACTAGGGAGCCGATTTCCAAATCCTTGAGCCAGAGCTCGGGGGCTTCTCCCGGGCCCTGTCTGTCTGCCCGCATGCTCAATTGTGGGTTTTGGGCTGTGTTGCATTTTGGCTGGGGGATGCATGCTCAAGAGGGAGCAATGACAACCCTCTGCCACTGTGGTGGTAACTGGAGTTCCATCGCTCTCCACCCATCTGCCTGCTGTTTTGCTCTGAGTTTCCCAGTGGTCTATTCTCTGCATCCCATCAGGTCCACGGCTGCAATCAGTGGGAGACACAGGGTGGTGTGTGCTTCCTCCACCTGGGATAAAACCTCAGTGCTTTTAATCTGCTTCCTTTGTGAGCCAAGCATCCTGTCTTCAGAGAATTGTCCTTTAAATATAAAGGCCAGAGACATAGAGTTTTGTTTCATTAAATTTAATTTTTTATTTTGTATTGGAGTAGAGTTGATTTACAATGTTGTGTGAGTTTCAGATGTACAACAAAGTGATTCAGTTATACATATACATGTATCCATTCTTTTTCAGATTCTTTAAGTGAAGTCAGAGAAAGACAAATATCATGATATCACTTCTAGGAATCAAAAAAAATGATACAAATGAACTTATTTACAAAGCAGGAACAGAGAGAGGGTTATGAATTTGCAAGAACTCTGGGACTGGTTCCCCCTAGTGAGCCCTTTCATAGTTGTGTACTAGAGAGTGAGCTTCAGAAAACTGTTCAATGATGGTGAAGCTTTTCATAAGGTCTAGTGAAGAACAATGACTAGGTTTCACTGTAAAATTAAAACTCAAAGATAGCAATAAGGGAGGCAGAGTAATACATAGCATTAGACGTTTGGGTTATGTGGAACCGTACAGCTAGAAAAATAAATGGAAGGAGATGAGGGAGAAGTAGAATCAGCTCCTTAATTGGCACATTGGGGTGAGCTGGGATGGAAAAATGTCTCTGGAAACTGACAAAGCAAGAAGTGGAAGGTTAAGTTTATTGAAGACCATACAGATTAACAGCAGATTGAATACTGGTGACTAAAATGGATGCTTTAGGAAGAGCAGGTGGCGGGGGTGGGGGTGGGGAGACAGGGGGCGGGGGGAGATGAAGAAGCAATTACTAGCTAATTACATTATTGCTCATAGGAGGGAGGTAATGATATCTAAAAGTGGAGGGTGCTAAGGGAGTTATATAAGGTAGTAATATAAAAGGAGCAACTAGAACCAAATCCTTCCTACGTACCTACAGAAACACAGAGAGAGAAGCAAGTAGACTGCAGCCCACGGACAAAAAGACTGAGTTTGTGCGTCAGTGTTATAAATATAAGGCTAAAAATCTGCAAAGCTGATGCCACACATACAGACTGTACTAACATTATATAAATGGGCTTAATTCACCTAGTTTAAAAAGTTTTTCAGGTTGACTTAACAAAGCAAGATCTGGAGATAGAGTTAAAATGAAGAGATTTAGAAAGGCCAAAAATAAAAGGACTGGAAAAGATATACCGGGCAAATTCAAATAAAAAGAAAGCAGGCCTCTCTCTCTCTCTCTCTTTTTAAATTGAAGTGTAGCTGACTTACAGTGTTGTGTTAATTTCTGCTGTACAGCAAAGTGATTCAGTTTTACACATATACACATTCTTTTTCATTTTGGTTTCTTACAGAATATTGAATATAGTTCCCTGTGCTATATATCCAGTAGGACCTTGTTGTTTATCCATCCTATGTATAGTAGTTTGCATCTGCTAACCCCAAACTCCCAATCCTTCCCTCCCCTATCCCCCTCCCCGTTGGCAACCACAGGTCTGTTCTCTATGTCTGAGGCCTCACTCTTGGTACCAGGCAAGGTAGGATTCATATATTCTTGCTTATTCGTGATACAATGTAATGTTGGATCTTTGTAGTTTGCTTCAGTGATTAACGTTTTTAATATGAATGTTAAATATTTGAACAGGTGCAGTGTTCTAACCCTCTGTCCTATGGCTGCTGTACCTTTCTTGTCAAATGTGCTCCAAGCTTTTGTGGTGTGTGTTTGTGTTGTCTTTGAAATTTCCCCTTCTCCAGGACTTACTGCTCCTATACAGAGAAACTGTTGACTTTTCTCTCTTATTTTGAAATTATTTATTCTACTTTTTAAAGTAAATGTCTTGTGCTTTCCATTTCTACATCCATATCATCTATAAATAATTGTTTCTTTATATTCAGTGTTTTCATATCTCAATATTTGTCATATGCTGCGTACTCCTGTCCTTATTGCATTAATCGGAATCTTCAGTTTTAATGGTACTGTGAAAGGAAGCATTCATGTCTTGCTCTTGAATTTACTGGGAAAAGCTTTAGTTTCATTGCTTTTATTTCTTATTAGGTAGGTAATTTTGATGACTTAAATTTTGCTGTAATTTCAAACTGGGAGAAAAGTTGCAAAAAAGTACAAAGAATGCCATATATCCTTAACCCAGATTCACCAATTATTAACATTTTGCCCCTTTCATTTTGTCGTTTCCAGACCCCCAAACCCCCTGAACAATCAATTGGTCGACTGATTGATACCTCCATCTACATATATTTTCTGAATCACTGGAGAGTACGTTGCATGCCCCTTTGCCCCTAAATACTCCAGTGTATATTTCCTAAATAGGCATTACATAAACGTGAAGCCACCGTAAAAGTGAGGAAATTAACATCGATACAACACTATCCACAGTCCATATTCAAATTTTGCCAGTTGTCCCCAGAATGTTCTTTATAAATATTCCCCTCACCTGCTCTCTAGTCCAGTATTCAAATTAAGAATTTAAAAGTCAAACTTACGTAGTTTCCTGTTTAGAATTCTTACAAGGAATGACTGCTGAAATTTTCAGGTGTCATCTATTTATGTAATCCCTTGGTTTTTCTCTTTCAGTAATTGACGTACTGAAGGATGTTGATTGATTTCCTAATGTTGAATTATCCTTGGCTTTCTGGAATCATCCTTATCACTTATTCTTTTAAGATATTGTTAGAATCCATGTGCTGTAATATTAAGATGTTTGCTTCCATAGCCACATACAAAATTGGTCTGGAGTTTGTGCGTTCACACATGTACACAAGCATACACTATCTTTATTAAACCTTGTTATGTTGTGCTGGCTTTGTAACATAAATTGGTGAGCTCTCCGTATTTTTCTGCGGACTAGCATAGGAAAGATTTGTTCTAAGTTAGACAGCTCAAGGAATTTAGGCCATTCCCATTTATTAAGATGTGTGATAGATTTAGTCATTCCTTTTTACTTTATTATTATACTTTACTGTTTTCTGTTTTCTTTTTGCTGGATTGATAAAATTAATTTTTTAAAAAAATATGTATTTTTAAAATTGTGGTAAAATACACATAACATAAAATTTATGATTTTAACCATTTTAAGCATACAGGTCTGTGGCATTAAGAACATTGATACGATTGTGCAACCGTCACCACCAGCCTCTCCAGAACTTTTGTAAAACTGAACCTCTGTCCCCATTAAACAATGACTCCTCATTTCCCCACCTCCAGCCCCTGGCAGCCACCTTTCTACTTCCTGTCTGTGTGAATTCGGCTATTTCAGGCAACTCGTGTAATAGAATCATACAGTTGTATTTCCTCTGTGATTGGCTTATTTCACTTTGCATAATATGTTCAAGATTCATCCATGTGATAGCACGCATCAGGATTTTCTTCCTTTTGAGGGCTGAATAATGTTCTGTTGTATGGATAGACCATATTTTGTTTTTCCATTCTTCTGTTGATGGACACTTCGGTTGCTTCCACCTTTTGGCTTACTGTGGATAATGCTGCTATGAACACGGGTGTACACATATCTCTTTTCAAGCTGCTTTTTAAAAAATTTTTTTATTGGAGTATAGTTGATTTACAATGATGTGTTAGTTGCAGGTATACAGCAAAGTGCATCAGTTATACATATACATATATGCACTCTTTTTTTTTTTTAGATTCTTTTCCCATATAGGCCATTACAGTGTATTGAGTAGAGTTCCCTGTGCTATACAGCAGGTTCTTATTACCTGTTTTATATATAGTAGTGCGTATATGTCAATCCCAATCTCCTAATTTATCCTTCCCCTCCTTATCCCCTGGTAACCATAAGTTTGTTTTCTACATCCGTGGCTTTGCTTCTGTTTTGTAAATAAGTTCATTTGTACCCTTTTTTTAGATTCCACATATAAGCAATATTGTATATTTGCCTTTATGTGTCTGACTCACTCCACTTAGTATGATAATCTCTAGGTCCATCCATGTTGCTGCAAATGGCATTATTTTATTCTTTTTTATGGCTGAGTGATATTCCATTGTATATATGTACCACATCTTCTTTATCCTTTCCTCTGGTGATGGACATATAGGTTGCTTCCGTGTCCTAGCTACTGTAAATAGTGCTGCAATGACCATTGGGGTGCATGTATCTTTTCGAATTATGGTTTTCTCCGGGTATATGTGCAGGAGTGGGATTGCTGGATCATATGGTAATTCTATTTTTAGTTTTTTAAGAAACCTCCATACTGTTCTCCGTAGTGGCTGTAGCAGTTTACATTCCCACCAACAGTGCAAGAGGGTTCTCTTTTCTCCACACCCTCTCCAGCATTTGTTATTTGTAGACTTTTTAATGATGGCCATTCTGAGCAGTGTGAGGTGGTACCCCATTGTGGTTTTGATTTTTATTTCTCTAATAATTAGTGATGTTGAGCATCTTTTCATGTGCTTTTTGGCCATCTGTATGTCTTCTTTGAAGAAATATTTAGATCTTCTGCCCATTTTGATTTTTATTCCATTCCCCAGACCCCTTCTCCTGTGTGTCTCCATTCTCCTAATAGTTATATTTTCATCTTTGACAATCGATTGAAATCTGAATTTTCTGTTAGCACACCCAATTGAATGATAGATATCATTGCTAGCCTTCTCCTTCAAGCCAAATGGTTTCTTTGTAATTTCTCATCCCTTAGTTTGGCCACCCCCTCGCCTCCTATCCTGCAAACCCCACAGGATGAAACCTTTGGAACTTTTCTGTGTCCCTGATTCATTCTGAAAGATGAGTTCAAAAGAAAACAGACTTTGAACATTATATAGTCTACATAATTTGAGTATGTGAGGGAGAACTTTTTTTTGCTTCAGATTTCAGTCTTTTATTGGATAAGTTTGAATTTGAATCTTGAAAAGTTCAAAAAGTAGTGTATCCTAGGGTCTTATTGCAGAGTCAGGAAAATATAATAAAGCTGGTGATGGGTTCTTAAGACGACTCTGTATTATTTCCATATTTGTTGATGAGTTAAAACCACATGCGAGCACTTTGCTCTTGCAGAGCTGGCATTGGGGTGACAGTGATGGAAGGAGAGATGGTGGGCCGCAGGGAAGATGCAGAGGCGGCTGTGACAGGGCTGCCTTCCAGCCTGCAGGACCACACCCTCTGCTGAGAAGTTTGCCTGATGAAGTGAGGACCCTCTGGTCCTGGGAGAACAACTTTTACCTTCCCCACAGGGGCCATACGTGTAATGGCCCCTGTTCTCTTTTCTGGAGGCACGCCTGCCTGTGTGCTGACCAAGTGCAGCCCTGAGACCTTCCTTTCCAGCGACGAGGTACAATTCCTAGGGAAGGTGAGATTTCCGGGCCCACTGTCTGAGACATGCCCAGGCTCAGGCCTGCCTGATTCTGTTTCTGCATTTAGGCAGTTTACCCATCTAACCTTGATAGCTTCAGTTGATCGTTATGGCCTGCTCTTACCTCCTTTGCATCCAAGTGACGATGAAAGTGTCCTATTTCACTTAAAGGGTGCGGTACAGTGAGGTGGAGACCACAGGAATTGGGGATACTGGCATTTTGTGGGGAGGGGGATGCCTTCAGTCAAGTACATGATAAATGGAAACAAACTACTTCTTTTGCATCAGCAGCTACCAGAGCCTATTACGTAACTATCTATCACAGAGACAAGCAACTTAATTGTTCGAAGATAAACCCTTAACATTTCAGCTCATCCTTTTACAGAAAAAGTATAGAGAATTTAGGACTTCACGAAAAAGCAAATTTTTCTTTGAAACATTGATGCGACGTAATGATGGGTATTGTTTCTCATCTATAATGAGAAATTGTAGCTAATGGCTTTGATAGTGATACAAATAACGATTTTGAAATACATTTTTGGAACCCTCAGAATTTGAAAGGACTCTGAGAATGGTCCTGTTTAACATGTTAATAAGCAGCATATACTATATATGTATATTAAGTATAATACGTATAATAAAGAGCATATACTCATCAGAATCTTGTGATTTAAAAAGAATACATCTTTTTTTTTCAATTATACCCCCCAGAGCTCTTTACAACTGTTCACTAAGGGATGCTGCCTTTGTAGAAACTAACGTTTGACCCAGTCTCAGAAAAAGTCAAAGCATCTGCTTTTCACCTGCCAATTCATTAAATTCAGCGTTGGTGTCCCCGGGGCCTCTCTCCATGCTTGTCATTGCCTTTTGGTGCCGAGGCAGCTTGTGAGGCTCAGAGCTGACCCTTTTCAAGATGAGGAAGTAACACTCAAGAGGTGTGAGTGGATTAAGAGAGCTGGAGTCTGTCATAACTAGTGGTAAATAGCTTCTGAAGATTGACTTTCTCTTCGAAAAAAGAGAATGTGTAAATATAATACATATATATGTATGTGTGTGTATATATATATGATGCTTTATCTTTTTTCTGTATAAAGAATAATAAAAACCAAAAGAAAATGAAACAAAAAGCCAGAAAGCCCCTGAGCAAGGCACCTGCCCGTTGACTTCAAGAATTACACCTGTGGTCCAGATGGTGTGCCTCTCAGGTGAGACGCATAAAATCAGAGTTTAAGAGAAAGAGCCGTGATATCACATATTCTGGTGAAAGCACGCAACGTATCTCTCTCTGTTTTTTGATGGTGATTGTGATGATGATGATAAAAGTATTATTGACTTAATTTCATGGAAATTAAAACAGCATGGAATGGTGCAAATCGAAGTGCTAAATCGAACCCTTAGCTCCCGCCTTCCCCATTCCTTGGAGTTAAATATTTTCAACCTTTCTGTTGTTACTTTTTTTTATAAGATTTTTTTTTTTGGATGTGGACCATTTTTAGAGTCTTTATTGAATTTGTTACAATATTGTTTCTGTTTTATGTTTTGGTTTTTTGGCTGGGAGGCATGTGGGCTCTTAGCTCCCTGACCAGGGATTGAACCTGCACCCTCTGCATTGGAAGGCGAAGTCTTAACCACTGGACCGCCAGGGAAGCCCCCTGTTGTTACTTCTTTGGTGGCAGGTGCGCCATTGTCTCTATATCAGATGTCACTGACGAGAGGTCTGATCCTGTGTTGATTCATCTTCTTCCGTTGGTGACCTAGCCTGTTTTTCCTTTCTGGAAGCTTCTAGGGTCTACTCTTGATTCTTGGTGTCCTGATTATTTCACAGTATTTCGTGAAGGGACTTAGGCACTCAGTGTGTCCCTTTGATACTGGAAATATTTTTCTTTGATTATTTCCTTATTTCTATTTTCTCGGAACTTCTGTTTGTTGGCTGTTTGACCTCCTGGGTTGATCTTCTGGGCATCTTAACTTTTCTCTCCTATTTGCCATGCCACTACTTTTTACTTTATCCTCTGAGAGATTTCTTCAGTTTCAGCTTCAGCTTCTGGATCAGGTGTTGAAATTTTAAAAAATAATTGCAGCAGAGACAGGGTTGGCCAATGGAAAGGACTCCCTGGGGGTCTGCAGGCTGCACTTGAGTAAGCCTTCCCTTTTCTTTTAATTTTTTTATATTGGAACATAGTTGATTAACAATGTTGTATTAGTTCCAGGTGTACAGCAAAGTGATTTAGTTATACAAACACACATATCTCTTCTTTTTCAAATTCTTTTCCCATTTAGGTTGTTATATAATATTGAGCAGAGTCCCCTGTGCTATAGTAGGTCCTTGTTGGTTATCCATTTTAAGTGTAGTAATGTGTACATGTCAATCCCAAGGCTTTTCTGAAGGGCAAGGGAAGCAGATATCACAGAAGTTGGATTCCCCCCCCCCCCCCCGCCCCCACCCAGGGGCCTTCCTCTGCCACACAGGATGCACTTTGAATTGTGAAGTCCAAGGTGTTTGAGACCAACTGTCTCATCTGAGGCGGGGTCTTTTCTATCCTTCTGATTACAGAGCCAAAACGAGGCTACCAGGTTCAAAAACAAAAACCTAGAGAACAGGTGCAAACACTTTCTATAAACCATCTGACAAAGTGGTGTAGGTCTCCCCTGCTCTGTTTGGGACTCCAGCATGGGTCAACATCAGTTGCAAGTTTGTGCATTTCATTCTGATTTGGCTAACTGTCTGCACCCTTGTTCCAAGCCTCTCTGGACACCAGCACAGCTTGGTAACCACCCGGGGGAGATGAACCCTGTATTGATACAGTAACCATAATTAAGATTGTGATGCTGTCTTTCATCTTTTCTGCTAATTTTTCTTAATATTCCTCTTATTTTCTGTTTGCATTATTTTCCATTTCTGCCTGAGGGTACTAATTAAGTCAAGAAGGTTTCTTCTTATTCTCGAATTGTTTGCTCTAGCGTTTTTCTATTTTTTTCTTCTGAATCTGCCTCTTCTGTGGTTTTGATTATCCCTAATGGTCTGGCTGTTCTTGGTGTCCTTTGGGGTTTATCATTGAGGGACTAGTTGATTCATAGCAGTGCTTGGCATGTTTTCCTTGCTTTCCTGTCCTACCCATTGAACAGGGGCTTGACCTCGCTCTGTCTAGGTGTGGGCAAAGCAGGTCACCTGGCAGCTTCACCTTTGGATGTTGGGTGGGAACTCTCCTCCCATGTGCTTGAGAGAGCATCTGCTCTGGGGTGTGAATTCTCGCTTTGGAAGCAGACGAGGCAGAAAGCTCGTTTCTTTGGTGCGTACAGCATTCTTTTGGTTTCCGCCTGAGAGCAGACACCAGTGCTGTAAGTCTGGGTTGAGAGCAGGGGGTCTGGGGGTCTGAGGCCCATCTGTAGTTCTGCAGACAGACTGTAGTCACTTGCTCTTTGGGTCCCATGTCTTGCTTTTGCCCTTGGGACCTGTGGTCTGGGGTCTCATCTCCAAAACCTTCTCTCACATATACACTGATCCAGAATCTTCCCTCCGGTTCCTTCACCGTTAACTGAGCTTAAATTTTTTTCACATCTTTCAGTGATCTTGTTTTTCTTCTCTGGCACCCAGATTAGCTGCCTTGGCAGAGAACTTCAGGGGGACCAGCTCACACGATCTGGGACTGGATGGCAGAACTCCTCCCTTGCATCCTGGGCTAGCTCCCCAAGTTGCATTGCACCCCTCTTTCCACTGCCTGGTGTCAACTTTCTGGCCCTCACTCTAGTTATTGCAAGAACAGTATTTCTGAGAATTTAAAGGGACCCATTTTTAAACTTCCTGTAAATCATATTACCCTGCAGCTCTTTCACCCATTCATTCGAGGACATTCATGGCTTTAGGGTAAGAGAACAGAGAACTCATTCCTCAGCTTTGAGTCCCAACACTGACTTCCTTGAGTCTCTGGAGAGACAACAGTCATGAAAACCAGGCGTTTTTACGAGAAATGGAATCTTTCAGTGCTGGGAGCTCTTCTTTATCTACTGAGAGCAAAGCTTAAAGGCCTGAAGATTGTTTTAGTCTTAAGCACTGTGTTGGTAAACGGAGGATGGAAGCGTTTTTCCATCTAGCAGGACGCCGTCAGGAAGGGGAGGCAGAAAGCCCTCTGGGGGTAAGAGAAGAACCCTGAGAAGCTGGAGCGAAGAGGCTACGCCAATCTTTTCAAAGCCCCTTTCTCTGCCCTGGAGACGCAGCTGTGGCTGCGGAGACCCCAGCCTCTGCAACCCCTGCCCCCTACTGGCTCCCTCTGGCCTCTGGTTTGTTGTTTTATAGTGTACTTTGCTGTGGAAACATCACGTTTAGTTACTTTGGAGCCCATCACCTGGTCCCATTGTTCCCCCCCCCACACCCCGTCCCTTTACCCGAGCGCCCTTTGATTTCTCGTTTCTGGAAACGGTATGCCGTGCATCTATTGTAGAGTAACCCCAGTGACTCAATATTACCATGGTATGATGTTGTTTTGTGCAATTTTGAACAATTAAAAGACTCTTTTTGAAATTAAAGAGAAAGGGTCCCCGAGAAGGGACACGGTACATTGGCATCTCACCCCACTGCACATGGCGGACTCCAGGTGGGTGGATGAGACTGCCCCCCCTCTCGGAGGGCTGCTGGAGCCCTTTCACCCTTCATGCTTTCCAGTCTGATGCAGGAGCCACAAGGCATCGCTGGGGAAGGAAGTGTCTAGACCAGGGTAGGAAACCTTTCTGTCCAGGGCAGTAGGTATTTCACGCCTTGTGGGCGGGGTGATCTCCATGGCAAGGACTCCACTCTGCCACTGCAGTGTGAAAGCAGCCCTACCCACTTCGTAAGTGAATGGGTGTAGTTGTGTCCCAACAAAACTTTGTTCACAAAAACACAGCAGGCCAGGTTTGACCCACGGACCACTGTTTGCTCACCTCTCATCTAAATGATTGGGCCCGAGATTTCCCGTGGCCCGTGTGTGGGATAAAGACGTCTGGAGGTTTCTGTGTACATGTGAGGCATGTCAGAGGAAGCTCGGAGTGAGGGCCCCTCGGTGGAGGCAGAGAGACGCCCCTAGATGAGATGATAGGTCAGAGCATCTGCAGTGGGCGCTGTGCAGACCATGGCCCAGGCTTAGGATCCTCAGGACCACCCCACAAGATGCGGTGAGGTTGGGGCAGAGGCAGCAGGGCCAGTGGTACGCTCGCCGGGGTTGGTGACATTGCCTTGTCCCCTGAGGTCCACCTCTGCCACAGACTCGCCGAGGGCGGGGCTGACCCTGCAGGATGGGGATGCGCCCGGGTGGGCTACACCTTCCGGGGGGCTCCTCTCGCCCTGCACCAGTGGGCGCCTGGTTCACTCACAGAGTTCTTCGCACTTGAGACCGTTCTCCCTCCTCTGAGACACGCACTGCCCCCTTCCCATCTCCACTTGGACGAGCCTCAGCACCAAATTCAGGAGTCCCCACCCAAGTTCCTCATCCTCCCTCCATGCAGGTGTCTTTTCCTGGGTCTCGGGGGTGCTTTCACCACTCCCCACTCAACACCCACCTGGTTCCTCAAAGCAGCTAACCCACGTCTTGTCGGTCCCCAAGTCCTGTTGACTCTTCCTCTCAAGTATCTATGCCTGTCCCCCATGTGTGTCTCTTTTCCAGATCATTCCCATGGCCCCTACCTGGCTTCTTCTCACTTCCACTCTTGTCCCCCCGTCTGCCCTTCACACCTTGTCCAGAGTCATCTTGAAAAATGCATATGTGAAAGGTCACATGAGTTCCGGGGTGGTGGACCCAGCAGTTTGGACTAACCCAGCCTTTAAGAACTAGATAAATTAGGGGTTTGGGTTTAGTGGATACACACTACTGTGTATAAATTAGGTAAACAACAGGAGCGTCTGTATAGCACAGGGAGCTATACTCAGTATCTTAAAATAACCTATAATGGAAGAGAATCTGAAAAATATTACTTATATATATATTATATATATAAACAGAATCACTGTGCTGTACACCAGAAACTAACACATCATAAATCAATTATACTTCAATTAAAAATTTTTTTTAAATAATTAAGAAAAAGTCTTTGGACTGACTGAAGAAAGACTTGGCTAATTCTTCACCTCTGAGCACCGCTTTTCTCATTTGTGGACAGTGGGGACTGGATCTGAGTCTGTTTCCAAGCCAGACTCTGCTATAGGTTGGTAAATACATAGAAAATGGTCATTTTACTCATTAAGCTTACTGGAGAATGTAAACAGCGTAACCTTCTAAGATAAATGAGAGCAGTGGGCACAGGTTTCTGGGCATCGGGGCAGGTCTGTGACCCCGGTGCTCTGGCAAGGGGGTAGCGTGGGAACCCGGCCGCCCAGGGGAGCTTGCGGAGGGCCCGGCTCCTGCCCCAGGGTCCTGGCAGTGGAGCAGGGTCACTGAGGTGGGCTCACGTTGCAGACCCTTCAACGAGGAGTGATGTATTCCCCCTCGGTCCCGAGTGAGCACTGCACACCGCCTGTCGAGTGGACTGTCGAGTGGGTGTGGGCGTCGAGAAGTCCTGCCAGCCCCTCCTCCCCTGTGTCACATGGAGACCTGGGTCGCTCCGGGGCAGCTGCTTTATCCCGGCTAGAGTCTGGAACGGGTCCCTTCATTGCATCGATGCAGGGAGGGCTTGGAGGTGGGGAGAGGGGCCGGGGATGGGAGCGGGTCTCACTCTTGCTCTACCCTTTGCCACCCCTTCTGCGAAGCCAGTGGCGAGGAATGGGGTGGATCCGTTTGCATCTGGCTCTGAGCTTTCAGAGCAAGAAACCAAAACCCCACCCCAGCTCCCTGCGAGTCAAAGTCAGGGTCACCGAAGGTGGTGTTGATCTGAGTCTGTTGGCCTGAAAGAGCCCTCGGGAGCCCAGTGGGGGCACCATACGGGATGCAGGGAGCCTGGCTGGGGACCCTCCCTCAATGCAAGGGTGGGGCATGGGGGGGAGGGGAGGGGCTGCCAGGTTTGGACATGAGGAGCCGCCTAGAACTCACATCACGCAAGCAGTAGAAAGACTCGTCTTGTACTTTTGTGTTCTTTGTAAGTGAGTGAAGCTAGCTCTTCCTGGGTTATTTGCATGTGGACACATTTGAAAGGCCACACGGTGTATCATGCACAACCAGGTGTCCAGGGACAGAGTGTCCATCCCTTTGGTCATGGGACAGAGGCTCTGGGCCTGAGATGGCTGCTCCAGTCCTCGCCCTACGACAGCCCGGCCCCCCGAGTCACACTTGGAGTGGTGAACTTCCGAACATTCTCGGTGCTACAGGTGTCTGTGTATGTAGAGACCGCGTAGGGCTGAAGCCAGGGGAGAGAACCCTTCAGGGGAGAAACCGTTGAATGGAGGAGGAGATCATGATGGAGACAGGAAAATCGGAGGAGGTCAGGGCGCCAGACACCTGCACGAACGAGTCAGCCGGGGGGTTGGGGGGTTACCCCGAGTGATCTTGCAGGCAAGGCTCAGTGTAAAGTTTTGTTTTCACCACTCGTGGAAAAACTGGTTCCTGACGTTTTCTGGTGATGAAAATACTGAATAAACCCATGAGTTGGGAAATACTTATTGTCTCTGTTCTTGGGGAATTTTGATTCTTTCTTTGGGGAGAAGCTATCGCCCACGTGCAGAAGATTTGGGGGGCTGCAGCGGAGGGTGTGGGCAGAGCGGTGGTGGATAAAGAATTGTTCCGTGTATCACCAGAGGTGTGTCTGATTTGCTCAGGGAGACCCAGGTCCTGCTGAGCTCTGGAAAGAGGGGACGGTGGGGGGGGGGGGCGGGGGAAGAAGTGGCTGCCCTCGGAGGGTCATCGGGAGGGCCTGGCCCACAGCTCTTCTCTCCCAGGTCTGAACTGGTTGGCACGTGCCAGCGGGGCTGGGTGGGGGATCTGAACGTCGGGGGCCGGATCACTGGGGTAGGGGTCCTCTGAACAGTGGGGAAGGGCTGCCTTTACGTAGAGCAGTGTTCACTGCCTGGGCTCTGCGGTAGGATTTTGCAGGCTTTCATATAATCAAGAGAATGGCAGCATTTCAGCACCATTTCGTCTTTTGTTGTTAGAGTGCTTTTCTCCTTAAATCTTTTCTACTTAAAAACTATCATTCTGTTAGTTTTTGAGAATATAAAGACTCCCAGAAGAGGAAACACGCCTCTATGGCAACCTCAGTTCTTTCCCTGGGGAGAAGCTGTCACACAGCCCCAGCTGTCACATGTGTTGTATCCACAGCCCAGATAACTGCTGTGGGTGTTTACAGGACAAACGGGAAGCGTACAGCATCTTGTTAGAAAATTCAAGGGACTCAGAAAGGTACAGAATGAGAGGTTGAAGTCTCCTTCCCTTCCCCAGAGGTGTTCCAAGGAAGAGGACGTCTTTTGGTCCCTGGGTGAGTCAGAAGGGGAGATACCCTGTGCCCTGTTCTCAGCCTCCTACTGTCACTAAACGATGTGGCTCTGTGGTTTTCAGCGTACTTCTTGTTAAATCTTCGTGGTGCTCTATTGAATAACTAGAACATCATTTATTTAATAAACGCCTATTGATCTGACACTTTGGTGATTTCCATTCCTGTTAAAACTTACTTTGAAAGTATATGCTGACTTGGGTAAGCACCTTCATAGGGAATTTCCTAGCCAGCAGATTTCTAGGTGGAGGGGTCCGTGCATTTTAGATTGAGGCAGATTTTGCAAATTGCCCCAAGAACAGGCTGCATGGTTCATAAACCTAGCAAGTAAGTGGGAAAGCCCCAAACCCTTCGCTGGGGTCTGCTCTGTCATCACCTCCTCCTAGAGGCCTGCCCTGACCATCCTCTTTCCACTCTCTTATCCCGATTTTTATTTTCCTTCAGAGCACTTAATATTACCTGAAATTAATTTTTGTTAATTTCTGTTTGTTTGTCTGTCTCACTAAAATTGAAACCCCATAAAGACGAAGGTTCTGTACACTACTCTGCCCGTAAAGCCTGGCCTGTGAGAACCTGTACACAGTTGATGTGCATTTGTTCAATGAATTAATGGATGGACTTCGATTCACTATGTGTTAAAATGTGATGGTGCTCCTTCCCCCTTGGTTCTTTCTTTTTTTTTTTCTTTCTCATTTTCTTTCTCTTTCTCTTTTCTCTTGTGCTTACCAGATGCAACCTATCATTTGCCAGTTACCCTAATTCTGTGTCACTTGCATTTGGGGATAAAACAGATACATTGGGTCCGAATTCTATCACCCTGGCTGCCATATCGTTCATTTTTTAATTGCATTTTTCCTCCTTTTTTGTTACCTGAGTGTATATTTGTGGTGTTTCTCCTGGTGCATTAGTTTCCTTTTAGTTTTTACAGTGGTTACTGGTCTAAATCTGTGTATTTATTAGATATAACCTTCTCCTTCATGGTTTAGCAATTCTTAAATTATATGTTGTTTGCTTGCTATGAAAATGAAAAAATTATCACATTTTCTATTTCCTGAGTTTTGTTTCTTATATTCTTATTTTTAGTTTTTGTGTTGTTGTTGTTATTGTTGTTACATTTTAACTTTAAATACCAAGTTGAAGACTCTTTCTGGGTTTACCAGTTTTAGGCCCTATCTTAGACAGACGAGGAAATGAAGGCCCTTAGACATCTTTGCCTTCCCCCCTCCATCCTGTCCAGTTGAGAAGACGATTCCTTTTGCAATGTCATTTTTAAACATTTCCCTGCTGTAACCCTTAGAAAGAGTGTCTTGCTTTCCTCTCTGTGGGAGTCGCAGTATTTTTTTTCTATTTCTGGGATGACACAGAAGTGTTGGGGGAAATTCTCCTTATTCTCTGGAGGCTGCATCAGCTGTTTCCCTTCCGCTATTCTCTGAAGTTGGTGGCTGTTAGTGAGGTTGTTCAGGATTTTATTAACTTGCTTCTCGCTTGCTTCCTGCTTCCAAGGAGGGCAGCGCCGGAGCTGTGGGGACTTGCTGTGCAGCTCGGATGGCGGCTTGGGCCCAGCTTTGCTGTGTTGTTAAATTTGGGGGGAAAGATATTTGGTATTGGTTTTCACTGTGCCATCTTCTGAATGTTTTTTCTTTAAAGTAAGGAGGCATTTGACAATTCAGTACATATTGCTAAAAGTACATGTACTGTTTTGTTTTGTTTTTTAAGATTTTTTTTTATGTGGACCATTTTTAAAGTCTGTACTGAATTTTTTTTTTTTTTTTTTTTTTTTTGCCGTATGCGGGCCTCTCACTGCTGTGGCCTCTCCCGTTGCGGAGCACAGGCTCCGGACGCACAGCCTCAGTGGCCATGGCTCACGGGCCCAGCTGCTCCGCGGCATGTGGGATCTTCCCAGACCGGGGCACGAACCCGTGTCCCCTGCATCGGCAGGCGGACTCTCAACCACTGCGCCACCAGGGAAGCCCTCTGTATTGAATTTGTTACAGTATTGCTTCTGGTTTATTTTTTGTTTTTACGACCATGAGACGTGTGGGATCTTAGCTCCCCGACCAGGTATTGGACCCACACCCCCTGCATTGGAAGGTGAAATCTTAACCACGGGACCACCAGGGAAGTCCCCCTCTGTCTGTTTTTGATCTATATAAGTTTATTGAAAATGTGAACAAAAAAACTCTTTTTGCACTGAAGGAAAGTGTTTTTGCAATTATGAATGGGACATTTTGTTTATAAAAGGATGAATAAAGGTTGTTCGATAAAGCAAAGAAGTACAGGTTCCCCAAATATGCCTACAGGAACATTTTGGCACAAGCCCATTCTCTCTTTCCATCATTGTCTTTTTTATAGAAAAGAAGCATTTATATTTTTTAAGGTTTGTGACTTGGGTAGGTAGATGAGAACTGGGGATGCATAGTGAAGTTCCGAGCAGAGGCTCCCTTTACTTTGAATATAGCTCTGAGGCATATCTGCTGAGCATTTGGATAATTGAGTACATAGGTGGAATAGCAGTCAGGGTTCTTAGTTGCCAAAAACAGAGTCCGTTTTTGTAGCCAATTTCGCAAAACTCCATGTAGCCAGGACCAGTGCCAGGAGCACTGCGCTGGGCTGTGACAAGTGAAGACAGCTCTGTGACCACCACTCAGCACAGACACCGTGCTTGCTGGGGATCGAGTGCCAGCAGCTCCACCAGCCACCGCTGCCTCCCCGCTGTGCCCACCGATGGCAAAGCTGAGTCACAAGCCTGAGGCCCAACTGCAAGGGGGCTGGATGAGGTCTTGCTTCTACCTTGGGGACATTGTCCAGATGTAGGAGGGGTGATCAAGCAATGCTGGGAGTCCCCAAACTGGAGACAGACGCCTCCTATAGTAACGCCTCCTATAGTAGTGTTGTCTGTCGGGAGGAGGACCGAGTTGGAGGCACAAGGGAGGAGGCGTGCCAGGACGGCCAGGGCATCAGGCGGAGTTGAGGACACGTGATTGCTTCTGTGACTTCTCGTGTTTATTAGCTCCGTGCCTGTGGGCAGATCACTTACACTCTTTGACCTGATTTTCCTCATCTGTGAAAAAGGGCTCAGGAAGTGTGGTGTTTCAGATCCCTTCCAGAACGTGTAAGACACTTAGTAAATGTTTGCCGCCTGAATGAATGAATGAGTCTGTTGTCAGTCGGGCCTTGGAGAAAGATAAATGAGCATGAAGAACATCACTATTAGGTGGGTTAACTTTTGGTGATGAATTTTGTTTTAAATTAGAGTGTGCTGGGACTTCTCTGGAGGTCCAGTGGTTAAGACCCTGTGCTCCCAGTGCAGGGGGGCCAGGTTTGATCCCTGGTCGGGGAACTAGATCCTGCACAGCAGCATCTTGCTTCTACCTTGGGGACATTGTCCAGATGTAGGAGGGGTGATCAAGCAATGCTGGGAGTCCCCAAACTGCACAGCACAGCCTAAAATAAATAAAAATAATATTACCAATAAAAAAATAAATAGAGTGTGCTTACATTCTAGTGGGTTTTTATTATTACTATTATTATTTTTATTGAAGTATAGTTGATTTACAATGTTGTGTTAGTTTCAGGTGTACAGAAGTAATTCAGTTATACATGTGCATAAATCCGTTCTTTTGCAAATTCTTTTCCATTATAGGTTATTATAAGATATTGACTCTAGTTCCCTGTGCTATACAGTAGGTCCTTGTTGGTTATCTATTTATGTATAGTAGTGTGTATCTGCTAATCCCAAACTCCTAGTATTTTCCTCCCCCTCTTTCCCCTTTGGTAACCGTAAGTTTGTTTTTCTATGTCTGTGTGTCTATTTCTGTTTTGTAAATAAGTTCATTTGTATCATTTTTTAGATTCCACATACAAGTGATATCATATATTTGTCTTTCTCTGACTTAGTTCAGTTACATTCTGGTGGTTTTAGAGTCCTGCAAATGCTTTAGATTTTAGCTTTTTTAAAAAAAGCTAATTTATGGCAAGAACAAGGAAGCAAAAGTCATCAAGAAAGCTTCAGTCCAAATGTATTATTAATGATCAGCTTAGCATTTAGAGCATTAGTATTTTTATCTGCTTTGGTAACTGTCAGACTTCCAAACATCACGATAAGATAGCACCCAGATAAAATAATGGGAAAGAGCCTTTCTTAAGTGAGTTAAATTATTGATGAGTTGCTTTTGCAGTAGATGAATGAGTATTCATGGAGTGAGTACCCAGGGGAAGTTTTCAGCCTCTCTCATCTTTGAGTAGGACTTGTTCATTGACTATCAACTCTATTTTAATTATGTGCTGGCTTTCCCTTCATTTTTTTTCTTGGTCAGGATTAGGAGGAAGTGAGGGAAAATTATTTCTAATTTGTTTTGTCTTCCTCAGGTGAGTATTATAAAAGTTGTCCTATCTCTAAAGGACCTTGTGCTTTTTATATGAATGCTACTATATATGTGTAGCAAAGCAGGGGCCTCGTATGTCCTCACAGCAAACACAGGTGTGTCTGATCATGTCTGCGGGTCCCAGAGGGGTCAGCAGAGGGCTAGTGTCTGTGAAGCTGAGAAGCTACCACAAGGACAACGGTCCCTGTCAGAGATGCTGCAGGTGCCTCACGGAATCCGTTTCTCCTTTGTTCATCTCCGTTTCCCTTTTCCATTCTTAGGGTTGACCCCACTTCTGACTCCATGAGTGGGTCCTAGTAAGTTTAAACTCATCTTTGTACCCACTGTCTTGTCATAGCAGTTGCTTCAGGAACCCAACTTCAGTCAATGTGAGAGAGTGAATTCCAGGACCTAAATGGAATTTCTAGAAGAAATGCTCTGGCTTGCTATGGAACGGTGGTTTGAGACTGGGAACCACCACAGATACTTAGTCACCATAAAAGAAAAGCTTGAGGATTTCTTTGTGGGGCCCAGGATGAGACTTCAAAGCAGAAGGTAGAGAAAAATTGGGACTCTGGTGACATTGAGTTCCTGGTTCAAACTTGTCCTGAAGACAGCATTAATCTCGGACCTTTTCAGTTATGGGAGCCAATAGGTGTGAATGTGTGATCAAATATTTCAAGCATGCAGATGAGCATAGAGGGTAATATAATAAATCCCCATTTATGTACCTCCTACAATGAAAAATATAACTCTTTTCTTACTTGCATCAAGGTACAGTTTTTTTCCCCAAAGAACTAAAGTATAAAAGTGTTGGAGGTAACTTTTTGTGCTTCTGTAGTACCATTATCCTTTCTTCCTTAATGATTTTGCTGGAATATGTCTTAGTGTGGCTGGTCTGCTGCATGTATGTTTGTGTGTGTGTGTGTGTCTGTGTGTGTGTGTGTCTGTGTTTAGCTACATGATGTGCTCTTTTGATATGTAGTTTAATTTAATTTAGTTTTTAAAAATTGTGGTTAAATATACATAATATAAAATGTATCATCCTAACCATTTCTAAGTGTACATTTCAGTCTTGTTAAGTATATTCACATGGCTGTGCAACCAATCTCCAGGACTTCTTCATTTTACAAACCTGAAGTTCTATACAACTTCCTGTTCCTTCCTCCCCTCAGCCTCTGGCAACCACCATTCTGCTTTGTGTCTCTATGAATTTAACTCTCCTAGGGACCTCATATAAATGGAATCATACAGTATTCGTATTTTTGTTACTGGCTTATTTCACTTAGCATCATGTTCTCAAGGTTCATCCACGTTGTAGCAGGTGTCAGAATTTCCTTCCTCTTTAAGGCTGAATAATATTCCATTGTATGCATAGATCACATTTTGTTTATCTGTTCATCAATCAGTGGACACTTGGGTTGTTTCTACCTTTTGGCTGTTGAGAATAATACTGCTGTGAACATGGATGTACAGGTATCTCTTGGAGTCCCTCCTTTCAGTTCTTTTGGGTGTATACCCACAAGTGGAATTGCTGGGTAATATGGTAATTCTGTTTTCAATTTTTTGAGGAACAGCCATGCAACTTCCACAGTGGCTGCACCATGTCACATTCCCATGTGCAGTGCACAGGATTCCAGGTCTCCCCATCCTTGCCAACACTTGTTATTTACTTATTTATTTATTTATTTATTTATTGTACTCATTCTAATGGGTTTGAGGTGATACCTCATTGTGGCTTCAATTTGCATTTCCCTGATGGTTAATGATGTTGACTCTCTTTTCATGTTGTTGGCCATTTGTATATCTTCGTTGGAGAAATGTCTAATCAAGTACTTTACCCATTCAAAAAATTGAGTTGATACCTAGTTTTAAATCTTTTTTTTTAACTTCAGGAATTATAGTTTTTAGTGAACCCAGGAATTATAATTTTTAGTGTTTCTTTTTGCTGAGAACTCCAGATATATATATGTTGGACCCTCTTTACCTGTCTTCCGAATGACTTTCTCTTGAATGCTCTTTATCTCTTGCTCCATTGCTTTTTATTATTAAAAATTTCCTGTTTTCTATCTTCTAGTTTTATTATTATCTGCGTTTCTAGATAGGTTAATCATAGTTTCATAGCTCCATCACACCTTCTTCTGCTGTTCTCATGAAGTGACAGCACCCTTGGCCATGTATTTGGTGAGATCTACCTCCTCTTCACCAGTCTGCCACTTGTATCTGGTCCTTCACCTTTCTTTGCCTCTGTTATCTTTACTCCAAATTTGGTTCCTACTCCCAGTTCTTTTGTCTTTGTGAAATTTAAATGTCTAGTAGTGATGTAGAGTTATTACGTGTACTTTCAGTGTTTTCCTAAATTGATCACGTGTTTTCTTCTCAGGTAAGCGTGGTCAATGACACCAATCTTAAACATGTTAAATAATGCTTAGGATCTGCTTAGGAGTAACAGTTTTCAGTTAAACAGTTGTTTATTAGTAGTACTAGAGGTTGACTTTACAGTGTCCATATTTGACTGATTTTAAAAAAAAGTCTGTATTCTCGCTTCATCAGAAGAGTTTGCATCACATTAATAATAAAAAAGTGAGAGACAGTGTGGCCTTCAGCAACAAACTGTTCTTCATTATGGCAAAAGTGACTGGGCTCACCACATAGTAAATGACCATAGCGTAAAACCAATGACATACCTTCTCTTATAAAGACCACCCTCTGTTAAGCAGCATCTTTTTGGAGAAAAGAAACACTATAATAAATGTCGTTTCCATAAAATAACTAACCAATGGTAGCTGCATTTATCCCCTCACTTCATTCTGTTTTCTTCTTCACTGTCACAAAGTTTGAGTCTTAAACTCTCCTATCATTCATAGTATAATTTTTTCTGTTATCTCTTTTGGCCCACTATGGTTGTGTTGGCAGCCTTTATCAGGATACTTTTTATATTCCATACTCTTGTTCTTGACCTCTCGCACAGTTTTAGGATTGACAGCATAATTTCAAGGCATACTGAAAATTATGAGATGCCTGCATTCCCTCTTTGGTTAATCTCTGAATTCGCCTTTTTCCATAATTGCATTATGTATCTGTGGAAATTAAACAGCTGCTCTGGAAAGTCAGCTGGAACTTTGGACAGAGAAGTGTCCCAGTGCATCCGTCAATTTCATCAACTGGTCCCAACTTTGAACATTTTATGATCTACCCACAAGACTGGGCAGCTGTTGCTTATTTTAGTTGTACAGCTTAGATGTGTGAAAGGCAACCTTCTGTCCACAGGATAATATTTAGCTTTAGTTATATATCATAGGGACTGTTTTTGAAGAAATTCGAAGGGCCAGTTAGGTATTCAAATTTAAGCTCACATTCAACCACCTGGTACCACCAGTGCAGATATGTGTCACTAGGAACCAGTACCTTTCATGCCTGGTTACATTTATGCATGCACAGCCAGCCACAGCTCTTTCTCAATCTACACATCTGCTTAGCAGGTAGCAGATTTATTTGACGTTGATTGCGTGAGGCACCTTAGCATCAGGACTGTTAAGTGTAAGGAAATGTCACTGTTACACTTAAGGAAATCCAGGACTGAATTCAGAGCTGCACCCCTTCTTCTCCAAAGTGGACGTTAACACCTTACTCTAACCAGGATCTCTGCTTCTTGCCTGTGGAGTTATGAGTAATTGTGAGCAGTCTTCTCCTGCTGACCAGTGGCCAGTCCTGCCTAGCATTAGTTATGCAAAAACTATAATTATTTTTTTAATTTGAAAAAATTTAAAAAATTTAAAATTGTGGTAAAATACACATAACATAAAATTTACCATCTTAACCTTTAAGTGCACAGTCCAGTAGCGTTAATCACATTCACATTGTTGTACAGCCAACCTCCAGAACACTTTTCATCTTGCAAAACTGAAACTCCATATCTGCTAAACAACTCCTTACCCTCCCCTCCCCCCAGCCCCTGGCAACCACCATTCTACATTCTGTCTCTATGAATTTGAATTTGAACTAGCCATGGATTGTTTTGTTCTGTGTGCCATTTAATACTGAATGTGCAAATATCCTTACTCTAGTATCTATTTATCTGGCTTGGAGAATGTTCTGAGTCATTCTTCTGCAGTATTACTGTATTTTATAAAATTAATGAGTTCCTTAAAGGGCCCTGGATCAATTTTTCACATTTAAGTGTGTAGAATAAAATTATGCAGAGTAGAAATATTTTAATAAAGTAAATTTATACAAAATAAATATATAATAAAATAAAAATTTTTTAAAGTTATATTTAAGAGAATGTGTTTTGTAAACACCTCTAGTTAAAGTTAACACTTATTGGGACTTCCCTGGTGGCGCAGTGGTTAAGAATCCACCTGCCAATGCAGGGGATACGGGTTTGAGCCCTGGTCTGGGAAGGTCCCACATGCTGCGGAGCAGCTAAACCCGTGCACCACAACTACGGAGCCTGCGCTCTAGAACCCATGAGCCAAAACTACTGAGCCCTTATGCCACAACTACTGAAGACCGCACACCTAGAGCCTGTGCTCCACAACAAAGACAAGGCACAATAATGAGAAGCCCATGCACTGCAATGAAGAGTAGTCCCCGCTTCCACAACTAGAGAAAGCCCACACGCAGCAACAAAGATCCAACACAGCCAAAAAGATAAAAAATAAAATAAATAATTTAAAAAAATAAAAAATGTTTTAAAAAATAAACACTTATTTACAGAAAATATGAATAATAATTTAAAAAAAAGAACAAAGAGGATAGAAAATTTGAGACTCTTTTGGTAGTAGAATCAAGCCAACCTTGTTGGTCACCTTCATTATGAAATTTAAAGAGAGATTGCAGGTTTGAGCAGAGTTCTTTGGGGGAAATTTTTGGTGTCTTTTCTAAGCCTGAAATGTGTCATTGGCTTCTAAATTTTAAATTGGTAGCTAAATTTTAAATTCTGCAAAAAAAAGTCAAAGACAGCATTTTTTTCCCCACTAGGTAACTTTGAAGGGAAAAATGGAAACTATCTCACCAGGTTCCTAAGACCAAATTATGTCGCATGTTAGAACTGAGGTCATGACCTGTGTCAGCTGCGGTGTGAGCCCCCGGTGGTGTGTCCCAGGAGGTGTGAGAGCCCCCGGAGGTGTGTCCCAGGAGGTGTGAGAGCCCCCGGAGGTGTGTCCCAGGAGGTGTGAGCCCCGGAGGTGTGTCCCGGGAGCAGGGGTCAACGTCTGTTCACAGGCACGGTGGGAGCCCCCTGGTGTACGTGCTGCTTTAGTTGACACAGTCGTTTTTCGTTCAGCTTGTGCCGGATTCCTATTGTAAACCACATATGACTGACTCAGTGTAGAGGGTGTCTTTAAAAGTAAGAAGTTACTCTGGGTGTGTATACACCCGAAAGAAGTGAAAACAGGGACTCGAAGAGATATTTGCCCATCCACGTTCAAAGTAGGATGATTCACAGTAGCCAAAAAGTGGAGGCAGCCCAAGTGTCCATCGATGGATGAATGGCTAACAAACTGTGGTCTATACATACAATGGCATAGTATTCAGCCTTAAAAAAATGCAAGGAAATGCAGAAGTCTGCTACAACGTAGATGACCTCTGAGGACATTATGTAAAGTGAAATAAGCCAGAGACAAAAAGACAAATACTGTATGACTTCATTTATATGGTGGAGGGCCCTAGACTAGTCAAATCCATAGAGACAGAGAGTAGGACAATGGGTGGCAGGGGCTGGGAGGAGGGGGCGTGTGGTGCTAGTGTCTGATGGGTTCAGAGTTTCAGTTTTGTAGGATGAAGAGAGTTCTGTGACTGGAGAGTGGTGATGGCTACAAACAATATGAATGTACTTAATGCCACAGACCTGAATACTTAAGAGTTGTTAAGCAGATGCAAACTATTTATTTACAGGATAGATAAACAAGGTCCTACTGTATAGCACAGGGAACTGTATTCAATATCTTGTGGTAAACCATAATGGAAAAGAATATGAAAAAGAATACATATACGTATAACTGAGTCACTTTACTGTACAGCAGAAATTAACATGTCATTGTTAATCAACTCTACTTCAATAAAATAAATTTTTTAAAAAGAATTAAGATGGTAGATTTTATGTTATGTACTATATTTTACCACAATTAAAAAACCTTAATAAAATCAATTTAAAAAGTGACTGTTAGGGCTTCCCTGGTGGCGCAGTGGTTGAGAGTCCGCCTGCTGATGCAGAGGACGCGGGTTTGTGCCCCGGTCCGGGAAGATCCCACATGCCGCGGAGCGGCTGGGCCCATGAGCCACGGCCGCTGAGCCTGCGCGTCCAGAGCCTGTGCTCCGCAACGGGAGAGGCCACAACAGTGAGAGGCCCACGTACCAAAAAAAAAAAAAAAAAAAAGAAGTATACTTCTTTATCCTTTCCTTCTGTACTGTGGCTAAAGCAACCCTTTTGTCATGGTGAAATAAAACCCCTGAAATATTTTTCAGAACAAGAAGGCATGTAAATAAAAGAGTTAAGTACAAAACCGTCATCATAATATCCTGGCAGCTCAGTCTTCTATTTACGGGTTTTGGGATGCGTGAGCCACATTTATATAACTTTTTTTTTTTTTTTTTTGGCCGAGCCCCGCAGCATGTGGGATCTTAGTTCCCACACCAGGGATCGAACCCGTGCTCCCTGCAGTGGAAGCGCAAGGTCCTAACCAGTGGGCTGCCCGGGAATTTGAGCCACATTTATAAAGTCTAACCCAATGTTGCCACAGAACTCTTTTTAGTTATGGGCCTATCCATCCTCTCAAAGGCCCCAGCGAGGAGTCGATTCTCAGTATTTAGGATTGTGAGAGGAAGATTGGAGTCAGAGCTGGGTTGGCTCAAACATCCCCACATGTTCCTTATTGGAAAAGACCACACCAGCCCAGGGCCACCTGTACTGTGTGGTCTTGGGCTGAATCTAAGAAGTTGCCCTTTTTGTGGGTCACATGTGGTCCAGTATGGGCAGCGGTGTGCAGTTCAGCCTGATGCGTCTTCTCTAGTGCCTGAGTCCTGGGGCCTCCTGGGGTCCTGGCAAAGCACAATTTAAAACAGACCCAAATGTGGACCTGCTTTCTTTGCTTGGGCCACGCCTGCTCCTGGCGCATTCCTGAGGCAGGGGTGGTCTTTCCCTTCTCCTGCCCCTCACGGAGAGCACTGAGCCTTGGTCAGCCAGAGTGGGAAGTTCCCTTTCTCTCAGGGAGAAATGCCAGACTCTTCTTATTTGCTGGGGTATAAATTCCACAGTGTGGATGGCTGTAGATGTCTGGAGACAGAATCCTTGCCACCATCAGTGCCTTTGGGATGGACCATATGGATCTGGAACATGAGAGGCTCAGTGATGACTGTCATGGACCTTTCCCCACATTTTTCTGGGCTGCGTAATCCACCCTGGGATTCTTACACGACATGGGGAAATTGAGTTTCCCACCAGATTGACAGGCGTAGGCTGAGAAGTATTTCATTTGGAAAACATTAAAGAGGTATCTCTTGTCCCTGACTCTGGTCCAGCAACCATTTCGTGGTCACTTCTCTGGCTACTGCTTCTCTCTTCCCACTGGTTACAAGTACATCTGCAGCCCAGAGCCCTTCTTTAGGGTCACAGCATCTGTTATATTTAAAGTGTATACTTACTTACTATAACCAAAATGCATACTTTTTATGGTAGGAGAAAAACATAGGTTGGTTGGAATTCTTCTGGAGTTGAAGTTTGATATGCTGTGGATTTAGGGGCAGATGGACATGGTGCCCCGGAAAAGGATGGAGGCCTCACTAGACCCGCCTGGCGCTTCCTGCCTGGGCAGCCGTGGGCGAGTTGCCCAGCCTCAGTTTCTGCCCCTGCAGAGTGGTGATGAGGAGCCTGCCCTGTGGGAAACCCCAAGTTGGAGAATTCAGTGAAATAGTCTGTCTACAGGGCACAGAACAGGTGCTTAGTACATGCTCCCCTCCTTTTGCTCCAGCAGAGACCAGAGTAGCATGGAGGGGTCTGCCGTCTTTGGGTGGTGAATATGCCACCCAGTTTCAGGGTGATAGTTGAGAATCTTGGCTGTAATCTCTGTCCTTCTGTTTAATGTCTTTTCTTCATTTTCTTTGAAATACCAATGGAATTTATTTATTTGATAAGTATGTTAATCTGAGAATTGCTTTTAATTCTTGGGAAGATCTTGGATTTTGTAGGTTTTGAAATCTAGTAGGGATAAATTCCAGTCTCTACTTTTTTGTTAAAATGATGTAAATCTGTATTAGAGAAATGCAAATCAAAACTACAACGAGGTATCACCTCACACTAGTCAGAATGGCCATCATCAAAAAATCCACTAACAGGGGCTACACTGGTGGTGCAGTGGTTGAGAGTCCACCTGCTGATGCAGGGGACACGGGTTCGTGCCCTGGTCTGGGAAGACCCCACATGCCGCAGAGCGGCTGGGCCCATGAGCCATGGCCGCTGAGCCTGTGTGTCTGGAGCCTGTGCTCCGCAACGGGAGAGGCCACAACAGTGAGAGGCCCGTGTACCGCAGGAAAAAAAAAATCCACTAACAATAAATGCTGGAGAGGGTGTGGAGAAAAGGGAACCCTCTTTCACTGTTGGTGGGAATGTAAATTGATACAGCCACTAGGGAGAACAGTATGGAGGTTCCTTAAAAAAACTAAAAATAGAATTACCATATGACCCAGCAATCTCACTTCTGGGCATATACCTGGAGAAAACCATAATTCAAAAAGATACATGCACCCCAGTGTTCATTGCGGCACTATTTACAGTAGCCAGGACGTGGAAACAGCTTAAATGTCCATTAACAGAGGAATGGATAAAGAAGATGTGGTACATATATACAATGGAATATTACTCAGCCATAAAAAGGAATGAAATTGTGCAATTTGCAGAGACATGGATGGACCTAGAGATGATCATACTAAGCTAAGTAAGTCAGAAAGAGAAAGACAAATACCATATGGTATCACTTATATGTGGAATCTAAGATATGACACAAATGAACTTACCTATGAAGCAGAAACAGACATAGAGAATAGATTGGTGGGTGCCAAGGGGGTTGGGGGTGGGAGAGGGATGGATTGGGAGTTTGGAATTAGCAGATGCAAACTGGTATATATAGGATGGATAAGCAACAAGGTCCTACTGTATAGTACAGGGAACTATATTCAGTATCTTGTCATAAATCATGACGGAAAAGAATATGAAAAAGAATATATATATGTATAGCTGAGTCACATTGCTGTACAGCAGTAATTATCACAACATTGTAAATCAACTGTACTTCAGTAAAAAAATAAAGTTCAATTCATCAAGTTCAAAACAAGTAAAGTGTGTGGGAGGATGGGTGTAGGTTCTGTGCAAATACTGTGCCATTTTATATGAGAGACTTGGTATCCATGGGGGTCCTGGAACCAACCCCCTGCGGATACCAAGGGACGACTGTACAGCATGTACAGAAAGTTGTAAAAGTTGAAACTCAGGCTAAGCACTGGTTTAGCTCATTTAATTTGCTCAGCCCACTTGTTAACGTGAGACGTTAGCTTTGGGTTGGAAGAGGCTGCTGTTTGGCACATGAGTGACCAGGGCCGTCTGTGACTGCAGCTTCTCGCAGAACTTGCTGGAACAGCTGGTGTTGGAGCTGCTACAGCAAGTGTTTGGGAGGCTCTGGTTTTGTGTGTCTGCCAGTGGGAAGGTATGGTCGTGTTTTATGCCTGTGATTCTGAAGAGATGCCTAAATCATCAAGCAGGTTTTTTTTTTTTATCGTGCGTCTCAGTGGTGAATACCCCATGTTAGAAACACCCTCTCCTTCTTGTGTTAACTGCATTTCATCCTTGCAGAACATATTTAAAATGTACTCGCCAGTTTTAGTAAACCAAGTTCACTTCGTGAGCTTTTTGTTTACCAGTGATGTTTTCTGAATAAAATGTTTAAGTTACAGTGTAGCGACAGAAGTTCAAAACTGCTGTCCATAATATAGGATAAACATTAAAAACGGAAGGTTTCAGGCAGGCTTTTGAGCCTTCAACCATCCTTCCCCTGGGTTTGGCTCTTCCCAAGTCAGCTTTGCTTTTTTTCTTTCAAGTTTCTTGAGCTCTGAGCCAGGAGTCTGCCTGACCTCCCAGGCCCTCCTCAAGGTGGAAGATGGCTGGTAATCCACACCTGCCCATTTTCCAAGTATTAAACACTTTTAATGTGAAAATCTGAATTATTTTACATTTCATGGTCAATTTCAGAGTCTGGAATGTCTGTGAGGAGTTCTGGTGAAAAAGATACTAGGCACTTAAAATGTTTCCTGCATGGGTGGATAAAACTGCCTGTTCCTGGAAAAGGGAACCCTCCTACACTGTTGGTGGGAATGTAAATTGGTGCAACTACTATGGAGAACAGTATGGAGGTTCCTTAAAAAACTAAAACTAGAATTGCCAGATGATCCAGCCATCTCACTCCTGGGCATATATCCAGAGAAAACCATACTTCGAAAAGATACATGCACCCCAGTTTTCACTGGAGCACTATTTACAATAGCCAGGACATGGAAGCAACCTAAATGAACGTTGACAGATGAATGGACAAAGAAGATGTGGTATATACACACAATGGAATATTACTCAGCCATTAAAAAGAATGAAATAATGCCATTTGCAGCAACATGGATGGACCTGGAGATTATCATACTAAGTGAAGTGAGATATCATTTATATGCAGAATCAAAAAAAAATGGTACAAATGAACTTATTTACAAAACAGAAACAGACTCACAGACTTAGAAAACAAACTTACGGTTCCCAAAGGGGAAAGGTGAGGTGGAGGGACAAATGGGGAGATTGTGATCGACATATATACACTACTATACATAAAATACATAATTAATAAGGACCTACTGTATAGCACAGGGAACTCTACTTAATACTCTGTAATAGCCTAAATGGGAAAAGAATTTGCAAAAGAATGATTATAGGTATATGTATAACTGAATCACTTTGCTGTACACCTGAGACTAATACAACACTGTTCATCAACTATATACTCCTATATAAAATAAAAATAAAAAAAACCTGCCTGCTCCCCTCCGTACTGTGTCCCCATCTCCTCAAGGAGAGTCAGGCATAAGCAAAGAATCTGCAAAGGCAGGAGTGATAAAGAGCCATTGCAGGTAGTAAGAAAACTTAGAGGACGATAAGATGCAGCCAGTTGGGGGCAGAGAATGTGCACAGGGACAAGTGTGCTCGGGACACAGAGAGGAGGAATAAAGGAATGCAGTTCTCTCTTCTCTTTTCTTTCTCTGTTGCTGATCCCAGACCTATGTGGAGAGCCATTTTGGAGATGGATCTGCATTTGAGCTCTGAAATGCTAACAGGATCCAGGGTGGGACCCAGAGGAAAGGCTGCAGGTGGTCCAAACCCCATCCAACTCCACTGCCCATTGATACAATATTTTTGTTATCTCCCCAAATGGGAGTCGTAGAAAGCCTAATATAGTCTCACTTATGATTTCCGAAAAGCATGATACAGCCCTAAATGTAGTATAAAAATAAATGAAAGTCCATTTCAATAAAATAATACATATTTGCTGCTTAGGACAGCCCCCACTAAGACACATAATGAATGACCACGTCCTTGCACCTATGCCTACGGTCACCATGGATGTGACAGCTGCCCCTGCAGCCAGGATGAGGTGCTGTCGCCAATGATAGGATTTGCCAGAAGGGTGCCTAGCTCTTGGTAACACTACAGTTCCCTCGACTGACCCGGTAGGGGTTGCGTTCCTGGGCAACTCCAGTGTGTAGAACAATGGAAAACACCTTGGGTTTAATTGTGGAAGCGAGTTTTGGGTTGAGATTGTTATATAAACTGATGTTTTCACCCACATTAATATTTAAAGGTTAGTGCCTCTTGTATTGAAGGATGGTCACCATTCTGGCCTGGACACTGTTCCCCAAATGCCAGGAACAGCATGGTCATATGAAGACCCCTCTGGGTCCCCACAGTCCCCCACCCCTACCCCCCAGAAACCACTGCTGTGGGGCTGGGCTCAGGGAGTAGTGTGTTGTCCAGTCCTGTTCCCTGGATGAGAACACAGCTCCAGACTGAATCTGAAGCCTTGTTCTGGAATAAAAATGCATGATCTGAAGCATATTATCCCCACAGAGGTGTCTTCAGCATATCTGAGTGTGGGAGACGACAGCGGGAAAGGCAACCCCTGCTGACACTCTCATAACTGAGAGATGCGTGATACACCCCGGGGCTTCTGATGGGGCCTGGGGTCTGGGAGGCTGTGTGGCAAGGCCCTCATGCAAAGGCTGGAAGGGAAGGCCTGGCTTAGGTTCAGTCCCGCCTTTCCTTAGTCGGGGACGTAGGGGAAACTGCGTCAACCTCTGAGCTCCGTTCCCCTCAGAAGCAGAAGGGTCATAAAGCTGCCATGCTCTCGAGTTCTTGTGAGATCTAAACAGAGCTAATGTCCGAAACATGGAAACAACCTAAGTGTCCATCAGCAGAGGAATGGATAAAGAAGATGTGGTACATATATACAATGGAATATTACTCAGCCATAAAAAAGAATGAAATAATGCATTCGTAGCAACATTGATAGACCTAGAGATGATCATACTAACTGAATTAAGTCAGAAAGAGAAAGACAAATACCATATGATATCACTTATGTGTGGAATCTAAAATATGACACAAGTGAATTTATCTGTGAAACAGAAACAGACTCATGGACATAGAGAACAGATTTGTGGTTGCCAAGGGAGAGGGGATGGGGGAGGGATGGATTGGGAGTTTGGGATTAGCAGATGCAAAGTATTATATATGGATAAACAACAAGGTCCTACTGTATAGCACAGGGAACTATATTCAGTATCCTGTGATAAACCATAATGGAAGAGAATATAAAAAGAATATATATACATGGATAACTGAATCACTTTGCTATACAGCAGAGATTAACACAGCATTGTAAATCAACTGTACTTCAATTAAAAAAATGAATGTATCTAATGTATGTAAATGCTGTATAAACTCTAAGGTAGGATTTTTATTAGCCCATTTGAACTTGGTCACATCAGTGAACCTCAAGCAACTATACTCCCATAAAAATTAATTAAGAAAAATAAATGACATCAAAAAAAGTGAACCACTTTTTAGGATGTTCCCTGTAAGACAGGGTTTCAGTGTGTCTTAATCATGCCTTTTTATTTTCTATATTTTGATGCTTTGACATCTTGCGACCTTGGAGAGACGGCCCCTCCCAGGACTAGCTAGTTCCTAGAGATGGCAAATAACTCCTCTGCGAGCGGGGCTTTTAAAGCCAGACCAGCCAGTCCAGAGTGCGTGTTCCCAACCCCCTCCTCTATGGGGCTCTGACATTCCGGACCCCTGTCTGCCTGTCCAGCTGCTGTATCCACCCCAGGGCCGGGTACTAGACAACTCGGGACAGCCTCTACCCCCTGGAGCACTCTGCAATTATCGAAATCAGCCAAGGCTAATCCCCTCACCCTGCCTCGCCCTTTCCGTCCTGCAGAGTCCACAATAAAGGCCTTGCTTCCCATCCCTCTGCCTCCTGACCGACACTGGTGCCTCCCTGTGTGGCCCTGCGTGGTCTGTTGTGCCTCCTCTTTCTAGAAAACTGAGTTCGAAGCTCTTTCCTTGTGAGAGGCATTTTGCGTCTGCATGTCTAACCGTGCCTGATAGAAACAAATCCCGGGAACCCTTGGAACACGATGCCTGTCCTGCCTGTCCACAGGTTTTCATGGGGATTGAATGGGAGAATGTGCATGATAGTACTTGCAAGCCTGAAGACTGAGATGCCGATGATGTGTGGCCTTCCTGAAGTGGGACAGGATCCGAGCCGGGAGGCAGGTGGAAAAGGGATCTTGGTTTCAGCCTGGGGTCTTTAGGGCTGAGGCAGCTGACTCCTGATCCTGATGGATCTTTCTTGGCAGGTCCCTAGATAAAGATCTGGGATTCTTTGTCTCCGTGCCGGGGGGCTCAGGCTCTGGAAATAGATGCAGTTACCCGAGAAGAGCATGTGTGATGGGAACTCATGGCCGAGGACGGGACTCCAGGAACCAGCGGTGTCCTAAGGAGAACTAGGAGAGAAATGAGAGCAGGAGATGGGGGAGTGGTCCCAGGACTGGGAGAAGAGGAGAGAGGTGTTGCAGGAGGCAGGGGAGGTGTGACGGCAGTGCCCATGCTGCAGACAGGCCAGAGCATCTGAGGACCACAATGCATCCATCCACTGGGTTTGGCAAGGAAAGGACTGAGGGCCCGAGCAGCTGGGGCAGAAGCTGGATGGCACGAGAGAGGCTAGGATGCGGAGAGGGGTGGGATTGGGGAGACAGGAAGGAGGGAGTGGAGGGTGGCTGGAGGGGGAGGCAGGGCAGGGCTTAATGGTGGTGTGCGTTTGTACAGATAGTAGAGAGGAGGGTCATAGGAAACCAGCGGAGGCCCAGGATCCAGGATGCATGTTGGGAGCCTGGTCTCCACCGGAGGGGAGCTCTGCTCTATCTACCGTGCCCCCCACCCCGGGGAGCGTCCCAGTTGTGGGTGAGTTTATGGCGGAAATGAAGTGAAGACCCATCACCTGGAGCTCCAGGGGGCCTGTTACCTCATGCTTCACAGATGCTCATTTTAGGAAGTAAAACCCCATCCGTGATTGTTTCGAGAAATACATGAGTTAATGTTTTTGGAGGCCGTAATGTCTGGCACATAGGAAGGACTTTAACAAATGTAGTTTTCCCAAAGTAAATGATGGTTTAAGTAAGCATTTATGGATTTGGCTTGGGCTCTAACCTCAGCTGTTTGTAGCAGGGTTTCTCTGGAAAAATGTTTTCAGTTCCAAACAACCGACGCCTAAGTGGAGTTACGGAATGCAGCTTGGGGTCTTGACAGTGGTACACTGGTGCCTTTCCTTTAATTTGAAACATATTAAAGAGGAAGAAAAATATTACTGATAATCCTAAAATTTCTTTTGAATTTCATAAAGAAGGAGCATTTCCTCTGTCTTTGCCTCCCACACTATTAAAACCTGTGTAAGGGCAGTCATCCTATGTTTATACTGGGATGGCACACACGCACACACACGCGCACACACACACACACGTGCACACACCCTTTATGTGGGTTTCTGCCACTCGAAGCTCTTGTAAGCTCATGTGCTCACAGCCCCATAATTGTTTTCCAGGTGGGAAAGTCCTAAGGGAGACTAATAGCTTATTTTTTCATGCTGTGATTCCTATCCCAGGATGAGTCACAGCGGCCGTATGATTTGCAAGTTCCAGGTAGAATCACAAGGGATGAAGGAGAGTTTATGAGAAGAATAAAGTTTTAGGCGGATAAAACAATACACGTCACTTGAGTAATATACAGCTGACCCTTGAACACTATGGGTTTGAACTGTGTGTCTACTTATATGTGGATTCTTTTCAGTAATACAGCACTACACGATCCATGGTTGTCTGAACCCGAGGATGCGGACCAGCAGATACGGAGGACTGACTATAAAGTTATACAAGGACTTCCATGAAGGGTCAGTGCCCCTAACTGCCACGTTGTTCAAGGGTCAACTGTAATAGGGGTTTACCCAGTTTTCTTTTAAATTGGAGTATAGTTGATTTACAATGTTGCGTTACTTTCTGCTGTACAGCAAGGTGAATCAGTTATACATAGACGTATATCCACTCTTTTTTAGATTCTTTTCCCGTGTAGGTCATTACAGAGTACTGAGTAGAGTTCCCTGTGCTACACAATAGGTCCTTATTAGTTATCTATTTTATATAGTAGTGTGTACCCAGTTATTTTTAATGGTTGCATATTACTCTGTTTTATAAAACATCATCTATGTAACCGTTCTCTTACTGATGGAGTTTAGGCATTTCATTTTTTGGGGCTATCTGAAACACAAGAATATAATTTTCAAATGCAGAGACCTATAATTAAATGAATTAAACAAGAGCTTTGGCATATAGCCTTTCATGGTGGAACTAATTCTCCCACTGTCTAGAATTACAGTTCTTTGTTAATGAGACCTTTGTGCTTGATTTGCCATCAGGAGATGTTTGCTGAGGAAGTATCACTTGGCTCATTTTAGGGTCTCTGATTTTACGTCTTTAGTTTTGGGTTCCTTTACCATTTGGAACTGGCTCATTGTCTCTGCAGTGGCACGAGGCCATCGTACCAGATGCCTGTGACTGTGGCAGAAATGTGTGACTCTCGCTTGGTGATGGAGGCTAGATTTCTGCTGGGAGTGGGCATCTGGGAGGATGAGCATCCCTTCATTAGTTTAGAAGGATATGCAGCTGCTCTGCCAGCTCATCTTTTTTTTTTTTTTATTTCTTCTTCTCAGTCAACCCTTAACATTGAGACGATAGCTTCTTATTTTGAAGGACTTAGAGATGCTTTACACATCTTGACGGGATTTTTTATGGAATGGAATCTCAAAGGCTGTCAAGTGATACCACTGACCACCCAAGATCAAGAATACTCCTTCACTAGGATGTCTGCTCCCTGAGGACAGGGGTCCTGGAGTCTGTCTTCTTCAACTAGAAGAGCACCTGGGATGTAAGATGAGCTCAGGAAACCTGGACTCAGTGAATGGATGGCATGGTCTCTGCAGGACGTGTCAGGTCTTGGTTATGTTGTGGATGATCTTTCTCGTTGGGCCTCGTTTCTTGTAGTCTTAGCAGTGAACTTGATAGGGTGGAGGTCTGTGTGAGTCTAGGGGAGCCCCCAGGAATCCACAGTCCAGGGTGTTGAGCTTGAGTCTGTGGGTCAGGGAACGAGCTTGAGCACGTGGACCCTTGACGTTGTGCACAGAAGCTTGTGTCTTGTGTGTGTGTTCATTTTTCTGAGGAGAGCATCACAGCTTTCGTCAGCTTTTCCACGGCCCACAAAGAACTCAGGTGGTAAAACTGGTGGGTCTGCAGAGCCCTCTTGTCGGCACTCCTCTGATTCTGCACCCTGGTGAGGAAGCGAGGGAGGTGTTCCCCATCTATGGACACGGAGGGCCAGCTGTACTGTGCTCTTTTATATAAGGGACTTGAGCATCCGCAGGCTTTGGTGGCCGAACAGCATCCTGGAACCAACCCCCCGCAGATACTGAGGGATGACCATAGTAAGTTCTGTCTTTCATTTCACAGAGGACTAAATTTCAGTAAGAGCAGATGAGAAGAAGGTTGCAAGTTTTGCCAAATACCTGGGTGAAAGAGGGCAGAGAACTGGTTGACTGGTTTATTTTTCTAAGAATGTTTTAGACGTATTTGTTTTTCTACTCGTTTCGTTGAGGAGAGGGTCACGTGAAGCAGTACTTCTCAAGCTCGTTTTCCCTCTTTTTAATGCAACCCTCATTTTATTGCAACATTTACTCAGATCTCAGACTGATTAGAAAACATCCTGAAACAAACTGAGCAGGGGCATAAAGGTGGCACCGGGAGCAGGAGAGGTGGGCCACAAAGGGGAGAGTGCAGAGAAATGAGGGACTTTGCCTGGAACCTGAAACACTGTAATATCGAGAAGCCCAGGGGAGCAGGCTGAGTCAGCAAAAGCGGCCAACAGAGTGGCCAGAGCAGGAGACACCAGGAGAATGGGGTGTAAAAGAGGCTGAGAGCAGAAAATGGGAATGTGCGTTCAGCTGGGTTGATGACATTTGAGAAGTTGGGCAAAGAGAACAGAAATGCATCCCTTGGGTCCCACAGCACGGAGATGGTTGGTGACTATTGCAGGACAGGTTTTGAGGAAGATGAGGTGATACAGCCAGATGGGAATGATGGACGAGAGGATGGGAGCGCGGGAGCAGACGTGGTCCTCTGGCAACGTTAGAAAAATGGGGTGGCACAAGGTGGGTGTGGGGTGACATGCTGGGACATTGGGGGGGGGCTTGCTACCTGGCTGCTCTCAAGTGTCTGCTCAGGAGGCAGTTAGAGGTAGCCGTCTGGGGGAGAGGGCTTGTCTTGAAGCCAGGAATTTGTCAGTGGGGTTGGGCAGGGTGATTTGGACAGACCGAGGCTACCTAAGAGAAACACCATCTTCTAGAAGCTTGAGGGGAGTGCTTGATTTTAGGAAGAGGGACATTTTCACTATCATAGTGCAGAGTTGTGACCCTAGTTTTTCTCTTTTTGTTTTCTTTTATCAGGTGACTGAAATGTTTGCAAAGGCTTTTCAGTTCAATCTATATAGGAAGGCTTTTTTCCCCAAGCTTAGCATTATGTCATATACATGGAATTTTAATTTTACTTTTTTCACCCACACTTCAACAGTTAATTCTTGTACTTCAATATATAGCCTGCACCTTTTGCCTGCTATAGCGTATTACATCTACCCATTGGAAACGTTTGGATTTAATACATACTTAATGGATTAGCTCATTTTTGAAATAAGTCTCAAACCTGTTCTTTTTTGAGTTGCGAACATTTCTTCCAATTAAATACTAAAGAATGTGCATGGTGGAATTCCCTGGTGATCCAGTTGCTAAGACTCTGCTCTTACATTCCATGGGGCGTGGGTTCCATCCCTGGTCAGGGAACTAAGATCCCACATGCCACAGTGCGGCCAAAAAAAACAAACAAAAATAAGAATGTGCATGTTAGGGACTTATTCCTGTTTCTTTATTTTCTGTTTGTGGTTACGTTTTCGTTTTTATTTCCTGGCTGGGTGTACAGTTCAATGAACTTCAACGCATGTATAGATTCCTATAACCACCATCAAAATCAGATAGAGAACAGTTCCATTACCTGAAAAAGCACCCTTATCTCATGTGGCTCCTTTATATTCACACCCTCTCCCCCACTCCAACCCCTGCTAACCACAGACGTGTTCTCCATCACGACAGTTTTGTCTTTTTGAGAATGTCACTTAAATGGAGTCACGCAGTACGTAACCTTTCGAGACTGGCCTCTTATACTCAGTATAATAATGCCTCTGAGATTCATCCATGTTGTTGCATGTGGCAGTAGCTTATCCATTTCAATTGCCTAGTAGTATTCTGTTGGATGGATACAGCACAGTTTATCTTTACCTATTAAAGGACATCTTCGTTGTGGCCTCTTGTGTCTGGTTTCTTACACTTAGCAAAATGGTTTCAAGGTTCACCCAAGTTGTAGCATGTAACAAATTGCACTGTAGTGATATACCACATTTGTTTATCCATCCATCAGGTGATGGGCATTTGGGCTGCTTCCATTGTTTGGCCACCATGACTAATGCTGCTATGAATATTTATGTACAAGTTTTTGAGTGAACATATGTTTTCAGTTCTCTTGGATGTTTACCTAGGAGTGGAATTGCTGGGTCATAGGTAATTCTGTGTTGAACATTTTGAGGAACTGCCAAACTGTTTTCCAAAGTGGCTGCGTGATTTTACATGTCCACTAGCACTGTTTTGGGCTCCAGTTTCTCCACATCTTCACCAACACTTGTATTTTGCAGTTTCTTGATTTTAGCTCTCCCAGTGGTTGTGAAATAGTATCTCATTGTGGTTTTGATTTGCTTTTCCCTAATGACTAAAGATTTTGAGAATCTTTTTGTGCGCTTATTGATCATTTGAATATCTTCTTTGGAGACATATCTATTCAGGTACTTTGCTTATTTTTCAATTGGGTTGTCTTTTTTTTTTAACATCTTTATTGGAGTATAATTGCTTTACAATGGTGTGTTAGTTTCTGCTTTATAACAAAGTGAATCAGTTATACATACACATATGTTCCCATATCTCTTCCCTCTTGTGTCTCCCTCCCTCCCACCCTCCCTATCCCACCCCTCCAGGTGGTCACAAAGCACTGAGCTGATCTCCCTGTGCTATGCGGCTGCTTTCCACTAGCTATCTATTTTACATTTGGTAGTGTATATATGTCCACTCTCTCACTTCGTCCCAGCTTACACTTACCCCTCTTCATATCCTCAGGTCCATTCTCTAGAAAGTATGTGTCTTTGTTTTTTTTTTTTTTGCGGTACGTGGGCCTCTCACTGTTGTGGCCTCTCGCGTTGCGGAGCACAGGCTCCGGACACGCAGGCTCAGCGGCCATGGCTCACGGGCCCAGCTGCTCCGCGGCATGTGGGATCTTCCCGGACCGGGGCACGAACCCATGTCCGCTGAATCGGCAGGCAGACTCTCAACCACTGCACCACCAGGGAAGCCAAGGTATGTGTCTTTATTCCTATTCTGCCCCTAGGTTCTTCATGACCTTTTTTTTCCCCCTTAGATTCCATATATATGTGTTAGCATACGATATTTGTTTTTCTCTTTCTGACTTATTTCACTCTGTATGACAGAATCTAGGTCCATCCACCTCACTACAAATAACTCAATTTCATTTCTTTTTAGGGCTGAGTAATATTCCATTGTATATATGTACCACATCTTCTTTATCCATTCATCTGTTGATGGACACTTAGGTTTGTTCCATGTCCTGGCTATTGTAAATAGAGCTGAAATGAACATTTTGGTACATGACTCTTTTTGAATTATGGTTTTCTCAGGGTATATGCCCAGTAGTGGGATTGCTGGGTCATATGGTAGTTCTATTTGTAGTTTTTTAAGGAACCTCCATACTGTTCTCCATAGTGGCTGTACCAATTCACATTCCCATCAGCAGTGCAAGAGTGATCCCTTTTCTCCACACCCTCTCCAGCATTTATTGTTTGTAGATTTTTTGATGATGGCCATTCTGACTGGTGTGAGATGATATCTCATTGTAGTTTTGATTTGCATTTCTCTAATGATTAATGATGTTGAGCATTCTTTCATGTGTTTGTTGGCAGTCTGTATATCTTCTTTGGAGAAATGTCTATTTAGGTCTTCTGCCCATTTTTAGATTGGGTTGTTTGTTTTTTTGAAATTGAGCTGCTTGTAAATTTTGGAGATTAATCCTCTGTCAATCGCTTCATTTGCAAATATTTTCTCCTATTCTGCGGGTTCTCTTTTCGTCTTGATTATGGTTTCCCTTGCTGTGCAAAAGCTTTGAAGTTTCATTAGGTCCCATTTGTTTATTTTTGTTTTTATTTCCATTTCTGTAGGAGGTGAGTCAAAAAGGATCTTGCTGTGATTTATGTCAAAGAGTGTTCTGCCTATGTTTTCCTCTATGATAGTGTCTGGCCTTACATTTAGGTCTTTAATCCATTTTGAGTTTATTTTTGTGTATGGTGTTAGGGAGTGTTCTAATCTCATACTTTTACATGACCTGTCCAGTTTTCCCAGCACCACTTATTGAAGAGGCTGTCTTTTCTCCACTATATATTCTTGCCTCCTTTATCAAAAATATGGTGATCATATGTGCGTGGGTTTATCTCTGGGCTTTCTATCCTATTCCATTGATCTATATTTCTGTTTTTGTGCCAGTACCATACTGTCTTGATTACTGTAGCTTTGTAGTATAGTCTAAAGTCAGGGAGCCTGATTCCTCCAGCTCCGTTTTTCTTTCTTAAGATTGCTTTGGCTATTTGGGGTCTTTCGTGTTTCCATACAAATTGTGAAATTTTTTGTTCTAGTTCTGTGAAAAATGCCATTGGTAGTTTGATAGGGATTGCATTGAATTTGTAGATTCCTTTGGGTAGTAGAGTCATTTTCATAATGTTGATTCTTCCAAACCAAGAACATGGTATATCTCTCCATCTATTTGTATCATCTTTAATTTCTTTCATCAGTGTTTTATAATTTTCTGTTTACAGGTCTTTTGTCTCCTTAGGTAGGTTTATTCCTGGGTAGTTTATTCTTTTTGTTGCAGTGGTAAATGGGAGTGTTTCCTTAATTTCTCTTTCAGATTTTGCATCATTAGTGTATAGGAATGCCAGAGATTTCTGTGCATTAATTTTGTATCCTGCTACTTTGCCAAATTCATTGATTAGCTCTAGTAGTTTTCTGGTAGCATCTTTGGATTCTATATGTATGGTATCATGTCATCTGCAAACAGTGACAGTTTTACTTCTTCTTTTCTGATTTGGATTCATTTTTTTTCTTTTCTTCTCTGATTGCTGTGGCTAAAACTTCCAAAACTGTGTTAAATAAGAGTGGTGAGAGTGGGCAACCTTGTCTTGCTCCTGATCTTAGTGGAAATGGTTTCAGGTTTTCACCATTGAGGATGATATTGGCTGTGGGTTTGTCATATATGACCTTTATTATGTTGAGGAAAGTTCCCTCTGTGCCTACTTTCTGGAGGATTTTTATCATAAATGAGTGTTGAATTTTGTTGAAAGCTTTCTCTGTATCTATTGAGATGATCATATGGTTTTTCTCCTTCAATTTGTTAATATGGTGTATCACGTTTATTGATTTGTGTATACAGAAGAATCCTTGCGTTCCTGGGATAAACCCCACTTCATCATAGTGTATGATCTTTTTTAATGTGCTGTTGGATTCTGTTTGCTAGTATTTTGTTGAGGATTTTTGCATCTATGTTCATCAGGGATATTGGCATGTAGTTTTCTTTCTTTGTGACATCTTTGTCTGGTTTTGGTATCAGGGTAATGGTGGCCTCATAGAATGAGTTTGGGAGTATTCCTCCCTGTGCTATATTTTGGAAGAGTTTGAGAAGGGTAGGTGTTAGCTCTTCTGTAAATGTTTGATAAAATTCTCCTGTGAAGTTGTCTGGTCCTGGGCTTTTGTTTGTTGGAAGATTTTTAATCACAGTTTCAATTTCAGTGCTTGTGATTGGTCTGTTCATATTTTCTATTTCTTCCTGGCTCAGTCTTGGCAGGTTGTGCATTTCTAAGAATTTGTCCCTTTCTTCCAGGTTGTCCATTTTATTGTCATAGAGTTGCTTGTAGTAATCTCTCATGATCCTTTGTATTTCTGCACTGTCAGTTGTTACTTCTCCGTTTTCATTTCTAATTCTGTTGATTTGAGTCTTGTCCCTTTTTTTCTTGATGAGTCTGGCTAATGGTTTATGAATTTTGATTATCTTCTCAAAGAAGCAGCTTTTAGTTTTATTAATCTTTGCTATCGTTTCCTTCGTCTCTTTTTCATTTATTTCTGATCTGATCTTTATGATTTCTTTCCTTCTGCTAACTTTGGGGATTTTTTGTTCTTCTTTCTCTAATTGCTTTAGGTGTAAGGTTAGGTTGTTTATTCAAGATGTTTCTTGTTAAGGTAGGATTGTATTGCTATAAACTTCTCTCTTAGAACTGCTTTTGCTGCATCCCATAGTTTTTTGGTTGTCTTGTTTTCACTGTCATTTGTTTCTATATATTTTTTGTATTCCTCTTTGATTTCTTCAGTGATTTCTTGGTTATTAAGTAGTGTGTTGTTTAGCCACCATGTGTTCATATTTTTTTTTTTTTTTTTTTTTTTGTTTTTGCGGTATGTGGGCCTCTCACTGTTGCGGCCTCTCCCGTCGCGGAGCACAGGCTACGGACGCGCAGGCCCAGCAGCCATGGCTCACGGGCCCAGCCGCTCCGCGGCACGCGGCATCCTCCCGGACCGGGGCACGAACCCGCGCCCCCCGCATCGGCAGGCGGACCCCCAACCACTGCGCCACCAGGGAAGCCCGTGTTCATATTTTTTACAGATCTTTTCCTGTAATTGATATCTAGTCTCATAGCATTGTGGTTGGAAAAGATACTTGATACAATTTCAATTTTGTTAAATTTACCAAGGCTTGATTTGTGACCCAAGCTATGATCTATCCTAGAGAATGTTCCATGAGCACTTGAGAAGAATGTGTATTCTGTTGTTTTTGGATGGAATGTCCTATAAATATCAACTAAGTCCATCTTGTTTAATGTACCATTTAAAGCTTGTGTTTCCTTATTTATTTTAGTTTTGGATGATCTGTCCATTGGTGAAAGTGGGGTGTTAAAGTCCCCTACTATGATTGTGTTACTGTCGATTTCCCCTTTTATGGCTGTTAGCATTTGCCTTATGTATTGAGGTGCTTCTATGTTGGATGCATAAATATTTACAATTGTTATATCTTCTTCTTGGATCAATCCCTTGTTCATTGTGTAGTGTCCTTCTTTATCTCTTGTAACAGTCTTTATTTTAAAGTCTATTTTGTCTGATATGAGAATTGCTACTCCAGGTTTCTTTTGGTTTCCATTTGCATGGAATATCTTTTTCCATCCCCTCACTTTCTGTCTGTATGTGTCCCTGGGTCTGAAGTGGGTCCCTTGTAGACATCGTATATATGGGTCTTGTTTTTTAATCCATTCATCCAGCCTATGTCTTTTGGTTGGGGCATTTAATCCATTTACATTTAAGGTAATTATCAATATATATGTTCCTATTACCATTTTCTTAATTGTTTTGGGTTTGTTATTGTAGGTCTTTCCCCTCTCTTGTGTTTCCTGCCTAGAGAAGTTCCTTTAGCACTTTTTGTATAGCTCGTTTTGTGGTGCTGAATTCTCTTAGCTTTTGCTTGTCTGTAAAGGTTTTAATTTCTCCATCAAATCTCAAAGAGATCCTTGCTGGGTAGAGTAATCTTGGTTGTAGGTTTTTCTTCTTCATCACTTTATGTATGTCCTGCCACTCCCTTCTGGCTTGCAGAGTTTCTGCTGAAAGATCAGCTGTTAACCTTATGGGGATTCCCTTGTGTGTTACTTATTTTTCTCTTGCTGAGTTTAATATTTTTTCTTTGTATTTAATTTTTGATAGTTTGATTAATATATGTCTTGGCATGTTTCTCCTTGCATTTATCCTGTATGGGACTCTCTGTGCTACCTGGAATTGATTAACTATTTCCTTTCCCATATTAGGGAAGTTTTCAACTGTAATCTCTTCAAATATTTTCTCAGTCCCTTTCTTTTTCTCTTCTTCTGAGACCCCTATATTTCGAATGTTGGTGCGTTGAATGTTGTCCCAGAGGTCTCTGAGACTGTCCTCAATTCTTTTCATTCTTTTTTCTTTATTCTGCTCTGCAGTAGTTATTTTCACTATTTTAACTTCCAGGTCACTTATCCGTTCTTCTGCCTCAGTTATTCTGCTCTTGATCCCTTCTGGAGAATTTTTAATTTCATTTATTGTGTTGTTCATCACTGGTTGTTTGGTCTTTAGTTCTTCTAGGTCCTTGTTAAACGTTTCTTGTATTTTCTCTATTCTATTTCCAAGATTTTGGATCATCTTTACTATCATTATTCTGAATTCTTTTTCAGGTAGACTGCCTATTTCCTCTTCATTTGTTAGGTCTGGTGGGTTTTTGCCTTGCTCCTTCATCTGCTGTGTGTTTTTTTGTCTTCCCATTTTGCTTAACTTACTGTGTTTGGAGTCTCCTTTTCACAGGCTGCAGGTTCATAGTTCCCCTTGTTTTTGGTGTCTGTCCCCAGTGGCTAAGGTTGGTTCAGTGGGTTGTGTAGGCTTCCTGGTGGAGGGGACTAGTGCCTGTGTTCTGGTGGATGAGGCTGGATCTTGTCTATCTGGTGGGCAGGTCCATGTCTGGTGGTGTGTTTGGGTGTGTCTGTGGCCTTATTATGATTTTAGGCAGCCTCTCTGCTAATGGGTGGGGTTGTGTTCCTGTCATGCTATTTGTTTGGCATAGGGTGTCCAGCACTGTTGCTTGCTGGTCGTTGAGTGAAGCTGGGTGCTGGTGTTGAGAAGGAGATCTCTGGGAGAGTTTCGCCATTTGATATTACGTGGAGCTGGGAGGTCTCTTGTGGACCAGTGTCTTGAACTTGGCTCTCCCACCTCAGAGGCACAGCCCTGACGCCTGGCTGGAGTACCAAGGGCCTTTCATCCACATGGCTCAGAATAAAAGGTAGAAAAAATAGAAGGAAGATAAAATAAAATGAAGTAAAATAAAATAAAGTTATTAAAATAAAAAATAATTATTAAGAAAATATTTTTTAAAGTAATAAAACAACAAAAAAATGGACAGGCAGAGCCCTAGGACAAATGGTAAAAGCAAAGCTCTACAGACAAAATCACACACAGAAGCATACACATACACACTCACAAAAAGAGAAAAAGTGATAAGAATATACCTTTGCTCCCAAAGTTTCCCTCCTCAATTTGGGATGATTCGTTGTGTATCAGGTATTCCACAGATGCAAGGTACATGGGGTTGACTGTGGAGATTTAATCCTCTGCTCCTGAGGCTGCTGGGAGAAATTTCCCTTTCTCTTCTTTGTTCGCACAGCTCCTGGGGTTCAGCTTTGTATTTGGACCCACCTCTGTGTGTAGGTTGCCTGAGGGCGTCTGTTTTTCACTCAGACAGGACAGGGTTAAAAGAGCAGCTGATTCAGGGGCTCTGGCTCACTCAGGCCGGGGGGGGGAAGGAGGGGTACGGATGCAGGGTGATCCTGTGGCGGCAGAGGCTGGAGTGATGTTGCACCAGCCTGAGGCGCACCGTGTGTTCTCCCGGGGAAGAACACACCTTGTATTCTTGTCTTGTATTATTGAGTTATAAGAGTTCTTTATATATTCTGGATACTAAACCCTTATCAGATATATGCTTTGCAAATATTTTCTCTAATTCTGTGCATTGTCTTTATACTTTCTTATAGTGTCCATTGAACAAGAAAAGTTTTAATTTTGATGAGGTTAAATATCTTTTTTTTCTTTGGTTGCTTGTATTTGGTGTCCATCTAAGAAACCATTAATCCAACATCATGAAGGTTTTTATCCATGTTTTCTTCTAAGACTTTTATAGTTTCCGCTCTTATATGTAGGTCTTTGATCCATTTTGACTTAGGTTTTATATATAGTGTGAAATAGGGGTTCAGTTTTATTCTTTTGCATGGAGTTATTCCACTGTTTGTGGAAAAGGCTGTTTTTTTCCATATTGAAATTTCTTGGCACTATTGTTGAAAATCAATTGACAATAAATGTATAGGTTTAGTTCTGGACTCTCAGGTCTTTTCCATTGATTTATCTATCCTTATACAAGTATGACACTGTGTTGATTACTGTAGCTTTGTAGTGAGTTTTAAAATCAGGAAATGTGAATCCTGCTATTCTTATCCCTAGCATTTCCATATTAATTGTAGGATCCATGTTATCCAGTTCTGCAAAAAGTCTAGCTGGGATTGTATTGAATTTTTAGATCAGTTTGGGGAGTATCACCATCTAAACCAGGGGTCCCCAACCCCCGGGCCACAGACTGGTACCAGTCTGTGGCCTGTTAGGAAGTGGACCGCACAGCAGGAGGTGAGTGGCGGTTGAGTGAGCGAAGCTTCATCTGCCGCTCCCCATCACTTGTGTTACCATGTGAACCATCCCTCTGCCCCGGCCCGGTCCATGGAAAAATTGTTTTCCGTGAAACCAGTCCCTGGTGCCAAAAAAGTTGGAGACCACTGTTCTCTAGTCCAGGAATAAAGGCTGTCTTTCCTTTTATTTAACTACTCTTTAATTTACTTCAATGATATTTTGTAGTTTTTAGTGTACACATCTTGTACTTCTTTTGCTAAAGATTTATTCCTTTTTTATTTTTTATGGTGTTGTAAACAGAATTATTTTCTGAAATTTATTTTTGGATTGTTCGTTGCACATGTACAGAGATACAATTGATTTTTGTTTATTGATTTCTGTATCTCACAGCCTTGCTGTACTCATTTATTAGCTGTAGTAATATTTTTGTGGATTCCTGAAGATCTTTATATCTAGAAGATCATGTCATCTGAAAATATAGTTTTAATTCTTCTTTTCCAATTGGGTTGCCTTTTATTTCACTTTCTTGCCTAATTACCCTGGCTGGCACCACCAGTATAATGTTGAATAGAAAAGAGTAAGTGGTAAGAACAGATATCCTTGTCTTGGTCTTGATCTTAATGGGGAAGCTTTCAGTCTAAAGTAGCCTGTAGGTTCTTTGTAGATGCCCTTTATCAGGTTGATGAAATTCCTTTCTGTTTCTTAGTAGTTGAGGTTTTGTTTTGTTTTTCCTTTTAAATCATGAAAAGTTGTTTTTTTACAAAGGCTTTTACTGTGTATATTGAGATAACCATACCATTTCCTTCTCCTGTTTTTAATTAATATTTTGTATTATATTGACTGATTTTTGTATGTTAAATCAACTTTTCATTCCTGAGATATATTCTAGTTGGTCATGGTGCATAATCCTGCTGTATGTTGCTGGATTTGATATGCTGATACATTGTTGAGAGTGTTTTCAGTCTTATTTATGGGGAATATTGTTATGTAGTTTTCTTGTGATGTCTTTGTGGATTTTGGTATCAGACTAATATTAGTCTCACAGAATGAGTTGAAAACTATTCCCTCTTTAATTTTTGGAAGAGTTTGTGAAGGATTGATGTTAATTCTTCTTTAATGTTTTGTAGAAGTCTCCAGTGAAGCCATCTGATTCTGGGCCTTTTTTAAACGAAGGTTTTTGATTGTTAACTCAATCTCTTTTCTTATTATAAGTGTATTCAAACTTTCTATTCTTTTTAATCAGTTTCTGTAGTTTGTAACTTTGTAGGAATTTATCCATTTCATCTGTGTTGTCTGACTTTTTGGCATACAGTTGTTTGTAGTATTCCCTTGTAATTCTTTTATTTCTGTAAGATCAGTAGTAATATGCTCACTTTTAATTTTTGACATTAGTAATTTGAGTCCTCTTTCTCTTTCTCTTTATCCCTCCCTCGTCCTCTCTATTTGGTCAGTGTATCTAAAGGTTTTTCAATTTTAAAATGTGATCTTTTAAAAGAACCAAATTCTGGTTTCATTGATTTTTCTCTACTTAAAAAAATTTTCTGTTTATTTCCACTCTAAGTCTTACTGTTTCTTTCCTTTGTTTGCTTTAGTTGGATCTTTTCCTAGTTTCTTAAAGTAGAAGGTTAGGTTGACTTGAGATTTTTCTCCTTTTTTAATATAAGCACTTATAGCTCTAAATTTACCACTAAGCACTGTTTTTGCTACATTCCATAAATTTTGGTATGCTGTGGTTTTGTTTTCATCCATATGAAAGCATTTTCCAATTTCCACATATATATAACATACATACATATAATTGACATACAATATTATATTAGTGGTTCAGTATTTGTATGTTGTGAAATAATCCACTCTATAAGTCTAGTTACTATGCATACATGCATACAAAGTTAATACAATGTTATTATATACTCCCCATGCTGCACGTTATATCCCCATAACTTATTTATTTTATTACTGGAAGTTTGTACTTCCTGATCCTCTTCACCCATTCCAACGTCCTCACCTCCGGCAACCATTATGTGTTCTCTGTATCTATGAGTCTGGGTTTTGTTTTGTTTTTCAGATTACACACATAAGTGGAATCATGTGGTATTTGTCTTTCTCTGTCTGACGTATTTCATTTAGCATAATACAGTCTAGGTCCATACATGTTTTTTTTTTTTTTGTGGTACGCAGGCCTCTCACTGTTGTGGCCTCTCCCATTGCGGGACAACAGGCTCCGGACGTGCAGACTCAGCGGCCATGGCTCACGGGCGCAGCCGCTCCGCGGCATGTGGGATCTTCCTGGACCGGGGCACGAACCCGTGTCCCCTGCATCGGCAGTTGGACTCCCAACCACTGCGCCACCAGGGAAGCCCTCAATCTCTTGAAGTTCTCGCTGTTTCATCCATTCTTCTCCTGAGTTTGTTGAGCATCTTTATGGCCATTAGTTTCCATTCTTTATCAGGTAGATTACTTATCTCCGTATCATTAGATCTCTTCCTGAGGTTTTATCTTGTTTTTTCATTTGGAACATGTTTCTCTGTCTCCTCATGCGTTTGTGTCTTTGTATTAAAGGAAACAGCTACCTCTCTCAGCCTTGAAGGAGTGGCCTTGCTTGGATGATGAACCTTCTTGTTCCACCTTGTCCTAGCTTTTGGTTGTCTCTAGTACCTTTGTGATTGTCTAAATTGCCTGGTTTGTTCTTGATATTCCCTGTGTTGAGGGTGTGCCAAGATTTGTCAGTGTTCCAAGGGGAGGAATCTTATTTGTCACCTAGTTTCAGGCTGACTGGGAGTCACACCCTCAGGCAGCAGCTTTTAAAGTATGAAAATACATACGTGGCCCCTGTGGGGCCGTGGTCATAATCCCTTCTGGCCTCCAGTCTAGGAGATCTGGAAGTGTCCCCTCGGTGACAGTTGCGAAAATCCGGTCTCCAGATGAGTGCAATAATTCCTTTCTGGGTGGTTTTGTTGATCTGTAGTGAGGCCAGAGGTATGTGCAAGAGTGATGTCTCCCTACTTATGTGCCCTGGGAGTGCCTCCTTAGCCTCCAGATGTGTGGGAAATCTGAAGCCTCAGGGGAAAGCTCCAGGCTGACTAAACAGGCCTTTCATAAGAAGACTGGGGTTGTGTTTCAGTCCGCTGCCTTTGCAGTGCCTTGGGGGGGGGGGGTGGCCTGTCGAGAACTGTCTTTCTGATTGTTACAGCCCCCTGGAGCCCAGTAACGCCAGTCCCCTTGGCCACCAGAGCCAGGTGGTCAAGGGGTGCCCCCTGTGTGGATTGCATGGGCCCACTGGCTTTAGCAAGGCAGCCTAAGAGTGCAGAGGGCAGGACATGTTCCCCGGCTTCAGCAAGGCAATGAGAAAACATCTTGACTACACGTGCCCCCGGGTTTCAGCAGTGCATTGGGACAGTGCCTTGCCATTGTGCACATGTTGGCTTTAGGTTGGGAACAGAGAATGCCATGGCCACTTTTGCTCACCTTCCCCAGCCGGGGAGTGGGGGAATTCTGCACCTGCCCACACTCTCGGGCTTTAGCAAGGCAGTGGGATAGTGCTACCAACACTCACCCCTGCCTGTCTTAGTGAGGTAGAGAGGTGGTGCTGCCTTCAATCTCGCCCGCCTGTGCTGGCAGGGTAGGTGGAAAGTGGAATAACAGTGTCCATCAGCACCTCTGTCTCCAAGAAGAATTTCAGCCGACCCCTGCCCTTCCAGTGTATGCTTTTAGATTAGCAGAATTAGTGTTCTTCACGTATAGTCTAAGCGCCTTTCAAACTGCTTTTTTTTGCTAGGTCTTGGGGTGAGTGAGATTGCATGCACGCCCTTTAAAGGGGGAATCTCAGTTTTCTATAGCACTTGGGTCCCTTGTTGGTTTACTGAGCAGACATCTGGGGTGCTTGTCTCTCTCATGCAGATCCCAGGGGTTCGGGTGCCTGATGTGGGGCACAAACCCCTCGATTTTCCGGGAGAAGTGCTGGAGTGGTGAGACCCCTCCCTATTGTACACTGCTGCACCAGGGGTGGGATTTTTGCAAGACCATGTCTCTGCCTTTCCTACTTGTCTCAGTTTGGCCTTTTTATCTGTTGTGGAGAAGCAGTTCATCTAGTTTTCAGAACTTTTTCAGAAAGAAGTGATCCATGTGTAGCTGTAGATTTGGTGTGTCTGTGGGAGGAGGTAAGTTCAGGATCTTCCTAAGCCATCATCTTGGGCCCCCCCTCCCCCAATTTCTCTTGAGATTTTTTTCTTTGACCTATTGATTATTTAGTAGTGGGTTGTTTTATTTTTACATATTTGTGAATTTTCTAGTTTTCCTTCATTATTGATTTCTAATTTCATTTCATTGTGGTCAGAGAGCATACTCTATATGATTTCAGTCCTTTCAAATTTACACAGATTTGTTTTAGGGCATAACATGTGGTCTATCCTGGAGAACGTCCCATATGCCCTTCAGAAGAATATATTCTGCTTTTGTTGAGTGGGGTGTTCTATAGGTGTCCGTTAGGTTGAGTTGGTTCACAGAGTTGTTCAAGTTTGCTATCTTCTTGTGGATATTTTGTCTAGATATTCTATCCATTTTCAAGGTGGAAACGCTGGAACTGTTATTGTCAAATTATCTATTTCTATGTTAAATTCTTCCACCTTTTGCTTTATATATCTTGGGGCTCTGTTTTTAGGTGCACATATATTTACAATTGTTATATCTTCTAGTTAGAGTGATAGTTTTATCATTATTAAATTTTTTGGGGTCTCCAGTAATATCTTTTCTCTCAAAGTCTATTTTGTCTGATATTAGTGTTGCCACTTCAGATCCCTTTTGGTTACTGTTTGCATGGTATATCTTTTTCCATCCTTTTACTTTCAATCAATATGTGTATTTGAATCTAAAGTGTTTCCCTTAGAGATAGCTTATAGTTGGATTGCGTTATTTTAAAAAAATCTGTTCTATCAATGTCTGCCTTTTAAAATTTGAGTGTTTAATCCATTTACATTTAATGTAATTATTAGTAAGGTAGTATTTATATCTGTTATTTTGCTGTTTGTTTTCTATATGTCTTATGTCTTCTTTTTTTCTTGGTTCATCCGTTACTGCCGCCTTTTGCATTAAATGCATATTTTCCGGTGTGTCATTTTATTCCCTTGTCTTTTACTACATTTTTGAGTTATTTTATAGTGGTTGCACTGGAGATTGAAATGAACAATTTATAGGAATCTAGTTCAAGTAAATTTAATTACAATAGCTTACAGAATTTTTGCTTTTATGTGTCCCTATTCCTTGCCCATCATTTTTTCTGTTCCTGTTATGTAATTACATCTTTATCTATTGTGAACTACATCAACAGAGATATTTAAGTGTTGCTTTATGTAGATGTCTTTTATATCAGATTGTTGAAAAGAGTTACAAACAAAAATTTATACCATTTTTAATATTTACCTATGTAGTTACCTTACTGGTGCTTTTTTTTCTTCATGTGGATTTTAGTTACCTATCTAGTGTTCTTTCATTTCTGCCTAATGGATTCCTTTGAGTATATCTTGTAGGGCAAGTGTGCTAGTGACAGACTACCTCAGTTTTAGTTTACCTGGGAACTTCTTAATTTCGCCTTATTGAATGATAATTTTTTTGTATATAAAATTCTTGGCTCAGAGTTTTTCTTTCAGCACTTTGAATATTTCATCTCATTGCCTTCTGATAAGAAATTAACTGCTAGTCTTATTGAGGCTCTCTTGTCCATGATCAGTTGCTTCTCACTTGCTGCTTTTCATATTCTCATTGTCTTTGTCCTTCAACAACTTTTTTATGCTTTGTCTAGGTGTGCTTGTCTTTGAGTTCATATTATTTGGAATTTGTTGAACTTCTTGGATGCTATACCTCCTATTTAATGTTTTTCATAAAAACTTTGAGCCATTATTTCTTCAGATATCCATTCTGCCCTTTTTTGTCTCTCCTTTCCTTCTGCGACTCCCATTATATGTGTCTTGGTATGTTTGATGATGTCTTATAGATTTCTGAGGCTGAGACTGTGTTCCTTTTCCTTCATTCCTTTTTCTTCTCTTCCTCAGACTGCATGATTTTAATTGACCTATCTGTAAGTTCACTCATTTTTTTTCTGCCTTTTCAAATCTGCAGTTGATTTGAAGTTTTTAAATTATTGTACTTTTTTCAACTACAGCATTTCCATTTCATTCTTTCTATTATTTTTATGTTTTCATTGATATCCTCTATTTGGTGAGACAACATTCTTTGAACATGTTTAAAATAGCTTATTTAAAGTCTTTATTTAGTATGTCCAACATCTAGGCTTCCTCAGGAAGTTTCTATTGATTACTGTATTTCTCCGCTGTATGTGGATTATGTTTTCTTGTTTACTTGTATGCCTCATAATCTTTTGTTGAAAATTTGACATTCTAAATAATATAATGTGGCAACTCTGGATATTTGGTCATTCCCCCTTCCTAGTTTATTTGTTATTGTTGCTTGTTCAGTGATTTAAACTGATTCTGTAAAGTTAGTATTCTTTGTCATGTGTCACTACTGAATTCTCTGCTCAGTTAGCTTAGGGGTCAACCAATGATCAGACAGAAATTTCCTAAATACCTGGAATGAGTTAGAGTCCTAGAGGTCTTTACAGAAGGGCTGTGTGTAAATATTGAGCCATACTTTCTACACGCAACCAGTTAGCTTACAGCTCCATTCACTTCCTGCTTGCACAGAACCTCAAGGTCAGTCAGAGACAAGTGCTTAGGGCTTTCTCAGGCCTTTCCTGAGCACGTGCACAGTCCCTGTCTCGTGCATAACCCTTTTCATGCTGTGGCTTTCTAGATTTTCAGGAGTATGTTGGAGCTTTTCCAAGGCCTAATGGACGTCTCGTTCCATGGCTTTTTCCTTTAAGCTTTTTGGTCAGCCTATTTTGTGCCCCTTTGTTATCTATCCATTGCTTCTAGTAGCTGTGATTATTAAGTTTTCTTCCATTGTTTCCCACAAATATTCCCAGGGAAAAGACTTTTCATGCTGAGTGGGCTCTGAATCAGGTCAAATAAAGGCAGCCTTCTGAGTGGGTTCTTCCAGAGAACGAGCAGACAGGTCACGTTGTGACAGTTCTCTGGGAATGGGGCTTTGAGGCAGCTTCTGCTGTGCTTTGCCTGACTGCTGGTATGCACCATGATTGTGGGCTGTTAGTTTCAAGGCTACAGTGGAGCTTGGGAGGTAGGATGGGAATAGGGCAAGCTAAAATGCCGCAAATGCTCATTGTTTTTACTGAGATAGAGCTGTTTTTCTTTAATAAATACTCACTAGATTGCTGCAAACCTCTTATTTATTTCTAAAGTTCTGGAAAAGTTGATTCTGACCTTTTTTGGCCATGAAAAAGCAAGTTTTTCATTGCTTTTATGGTGGAGAGACTTTTCATTGGTCCTTACTCTGCTGCTTTTGCCGTCATACCTCTTTTTATTAAATTTTCTGAGTTCTTTATATATTTTGGGAACAAATCCTGTGCAATATATATGCTTTGCAATTATTTTCTTCTACTGTATGGCTTGTCTTTTCATTCTCTTAACAGTGTCTTGGACACTAAGACTTTTAAAAAACAAAACATTAAACATATTTACGAAGTCCAGTTTTTCAATTTTTTCTTTTATGATTCATGCTTTGGTATTGTATCTAAGAAATCTTTGCCAGATCCAAGGTCACAAAGATTTTCTCTTGTTCTTTTGATGCAAATTTTATAGTACATTGAAGTCTGTGAGTCATTTGAAATTAACTCTTTTTTTTGTAGTATGAGATAAACACTGAAGTTTATTTCATTTTTTTCCATAAGGAGATCCAATTTTCAAGCACCATTTGTTGAAAAGACTGGCTTTTCTCAACAGAATTGCTTTCGTATGTTTGTCAACATTTTTTGTCCCTGTATTTGTGGGTCTAGTTTTGCAATGCTCCATTGGTCTATTTGTCTATCTTGATGCTAACACCGCACTGCCTTGATTATTGTGTTAAAAAATTCCCGAAAACCCATGTGTGTGTGTGTGCGCGTGTGTGTGTGTGTGTGTGTGTGTGTGTGGAAATGAGGTCTCTGGAGCCAAGAACAAACGTTTTATTACTCATAGCGCATCTTGTGTCAGTTCCCCTGGGGGGCGGCATGGTGAGTCCCAGCTGTTCCCCATAAGTATGGGGGAGCTGCACCCTAGGAGAGGAGCTGTGGATTCATGTAGGGTGGCTGGCATCTCTGTTCTTTCTCTCCCAGGTTTATTACACTGGAATATAAGCAAATGGTTACAGGGGAGATGAGTCTCTAAATCTCTCTAAATCTCTCTCTGGCTTTCAAGACATTCACATCACCCTCTCACTGTGTTATTCCCATGCTGATTGCTCAGAAAGCCCAGACTGTAGAAATAATGGAGAATTCTCTCTCAACATACGGTAACTTTTATATCAAACCTTGAAATCAGGATGTATTAATTTTCCAACTTTGATCTTATTTTTCAGAGCTGTCTTAGCTGTTCTATATCCTTTGGATTTTCATGTGAATTTCAGATGCAGTGTTTCAGTTTTATAATGAAGCCTGCTGGGATTTTGGAATTGCATTAAATCTATAGATCAGTATTTTCTCAATCTTGGCACTGGCACTGTTGACATTTGGGGCGGGGATAATGCTTTGTTATGAGAGCTGTCCTCTGCATTGCAGGTTGTTTAGCAGCATCCCTGGCCTTTGCTCACTAGATAGCAGAACTATCCCCTGCTCACAAGTTACAACAACTAATAATGTCTCCAGACGTTGCAGATATCTCCCGGAGGGACAAAGTCACCCCGTGTTGAAAAATCACTTCTGATCAATTTGGGGAGAATTGATGTTGTAACAATATGGAGTTTTATGTCTTATGAACACATTATACCCCTTCATTTATTTAGGTCTTTAATTGAGGTCTTAAATTTCTTTCAAAGGTGTTTTTTAGTTTTTAGTGTACAGGTCTTACACATCTTATGTCAGACTTACCCCTGTTTATTTCACAATTTTTGAATAATGTTGTTTTTAAATTTAAGTTTCTGAGTACTTGTTATTAATATATAGAAATTCAGCTGCATCTTGTGTATTGATCTTGTATTCTGCAACCCTGCTGAACTCACTTATTAGTTCTTGTAGATTTCTACAATAGGCTTTTCAAATTTAAAATATTTCAATGCTGTTTTTTAGGTTTAAGTTGTATGTGGATGACTCTTATTTTTTTATGAAAAATCTCTTTTTTCATAGGAAACATGGGAGGTTTGTGTAGAATTGATGGGTAAATTTAATACAGGGTCAACTTGCCAGGCTTGGAATTGCATTGTTTTTTTGTTGGCCATTATAAATAGTAATGTAAATAATTCTGGAAGGATGAAAGTGGGAAGTGAGTTCACAGAGTTGAATGGCTGTTTGATGGTCATTTTGCTCTCTAATTATCCAAATAAAAGATTATTTACTTTTGTCAGCTTTAGCTAATACTTGTAAAGTATACATCTGTTTGTCATCTTTTTTGAGATTATTTCTATTCTATATTATTTTATTTATAATATTTAATATTTCAGATAAAACCAGAATTATCTTCAGTTTATATATTTTGGACTTTGCCGTTGTTTTTTCCGCCTTTGTTAGGGTATAATTGACAAATAAAGTTGTATATATTTAAAGTGTACGATGTGAAGACTTGATATATGTATACATTGTGAAATGGCTACCACAATTAAATAGCACATCCATCAACTCACAGGGTTGCCTTTTTAAATTTTGTGGTGAGAATGCTGAAGATATACTTCTTTAGTGAATTTAAAGTGTACAGTACAATATTATTAACTATAGTCACCATGCCCAGAACTTATTCATCTTATAACTGAAAGTTTGCACACTTTGACCAACATCTTCCCATTTCCCCTACCCTCTAGGGGAAATGGGAAGATGTTTTTACATCTTGGAAATCACCATTCTCTGTTTCTATCCGTTGAAATTTAAAAAAAAATCTTTTTTTAAGATTCCACATATGAGTGAGATCATATACAGTATTTTTCTTTCTCTATCTGGTTTATTGCACTTAGCATAATGTCTTCTAGGTTTATCCGTGTTGTCGCAATGGCAGGGTTTCCTTTTATGGCTGAATAATATTCCATGTGTGGTGTGTGGGTACACACACACATTTTCTTTATCAGTTCCTCTGTTGCTGAACATATAGGTTGTTTCCATGTTGTGGCTATTGTGAGTAATGCTGCAGTGAACATGGGAGTACAAACACCTCTTCGACATTGATTTTGTTTCCTTCAGATAAATAACCAGAAGTGGGATTCCTGGATCATATGGTAGTTGTATGTTTAATGTTTTGAGGAGCCTCCACAATCATTCCCATGATGGTTGTTCCAATTTACATTCCCACCAGCAGTGCACAAGGGTGCCCTTTTCTCCACATCCTCACCAACACTTGTTATCTCTTGTCTTTTTCATGAAGCCATTTTAACAAGCATAAGGTGATATCTCATTGTGGTTTTGGTTTGAATTTCCCTGATGATGAGTGATGTTGAGCACCTTTTCATGTACTTGTTGGCCATTTGTATCTCTTTTTTGGGAAGATGTCTATTCAGTCCTTTGCTCATTTTTAAATTGGATTATTTGTTGTTGTTTTGCTATTGAGTTGTGTGAGTTCCTTGTATATTTTAGATATTAATCCCTTATCCGATATATGGTTTGCAAATGTTTTCTCCTATTTCACAGTTTGCTTTTTAATTTTGTTGATTGTTTCTTTTGCTGTATAGGAGCTTTTTAGTTTGATGTAGTCTCACTTCTTTGTTATTGCTTTTGTTGTCAGTGCTTTTAGTGTCATTTCCAAAAAATTATTGCCAGGACCAATCTCAAAGAACTTTTTCCTTATGTTTTCTTCTAAAATTTTCTTAGTTTCAGGTCTTACATTTAAGTCTTTAGTTTATATGTAGTAAGTTTTTGTGAGTGGTGTAAGATAGGGGAACAGTTTTATTCTTTTGCATGTGGATATCAAGTTTACCTAGCACCACTTTGTGAAGAGACTGTCCCTTCCCTGTTGTGTGTTCTTGGCATCCTTGTCTAAGATTAGTTGGCCATATATGTGTGGGTTTATTTATGGGCTCTCTATTCTGTTCCATTTGTCTGTGTGTCTGTTTTAATGCCAATGCCATACTGTTTTGATTACTGTAGCTTTGTAATAGAGTTTGAAATTAGGAAGTGTGATGCCCCAGTTTTGTCTTTTTTCTCAGGTTTACATTAGTTATTCAGGGTCTTTTATGATTCCACAAAAATTTTAGGATTGTTATTTCCATTTTTATGATAAATCCCATTGGGAATTTGACAGGGCATTTGATTGGGAATTTGCATTAAATTTGTACGTCACTTTGGGTAGTTTGGACATTTTAACAGTATTGATTCTTTCAATCCATGAACGTGAAATATCTTTTAGTTTATGTGTTCCTTCTTCAGTTTCTTTCATCAGTGTCTTATCATTTTCATTGTACGGGTCTTTTGCCTCCTTTGTTAAATTTACTCATATATATATATATATATATATATATATATATATATATATATTCTCTTTTAAATGGGATTGTTTTCTTAATTTTTTCTTTAGATAATTCATTGTGAAGTGTACAGAAACAAAACTGATTTCTGTATATTGATTTTGTATCCTGCAGCTTTACTGAATTTATTAGTTCTAACAGTTTTTTTTGGTGGAGTTTTTAGAATTTTTAATTTGTAAGATCATATCATCTGCAAACAGACAGTTTTACTTCTTCCTTTCTGATTTGGATGCCTTTTATTTCTTTTTCTTGTCTGATTGCTGTGGCTAGGACTTCCAGTACTGTGTTGAATAGAAGTGGTGAGAGTGGGTATCCTTGTCCTGTTCCTGCATTTGAAGAAGCAGTCACCTCCTCTGGTCTTTACTGACTGACTTTGGGGGAGAAATAGCTTCACCAGTCAGTCCAGCTAGGGATTCTGAGGCTTTCTCGGACCTTTTCTGTGGGTATGCCTCCTCCATACTTTTTGTTCCTTCTTGGCGGGGAGTTGTTTTTTTGTTTGTTTGTTTTTTTTTTTTTTTTGTGGAACGCGGGCTTCTCACTGCTGTGGCCTCTCCCGCTGCGGAGCACAGGCTCCGGACGCACAGGCTCAGCGGCCATGGCTCACGGGCCCAGCCGTTCTGCAGCATGTGGGATCCTCCCGGACCGGGGGAAGAATCCACGTCCCCTGCATCGGTAGGCGGACGCTCAACCACTGCGCCACCAGGGAAGCCCCTTGGCGGGGAGTTTTTAAGATTGTCTGCCATCTCTCAGTCCCGCAAAGCCAGGGCAGGTACTAAGAGCAGATGACCTCAGTATTCTGGGCAGGGCAAGAAAGGAGTGGGCCTCTAGGACTGTGTCCTGCAGAGCTGGGGAAGCCAGGAGCCCTCTCAAACTCTAATTTTCCCTCCTGAAGACATTGCAGGCTGAGGGGCCTTCATTGGCACTGAGCACTGCCACCTTGTGGGAGGGTGACACGGGCAAAGTGAAACTGTTCCTATTACTCTCTTCAGTGCCTCTGCTCTTGGATTTTTTGCTTCAATGCTGTGTTGGAACTTTTGGACTCCTGAACTCCCACAAAGGTACTCTTGTCCGTGGGTGGTGGGTCAAAATCGATGTTCTGTGTGGAATGATTATAGACAACCATTCCACCATCTTGCTGCCATCACATCACCACTGTTTTTTTTTAAGCTATTCATTTTTATTCATGTGATGGAGTTATGTTTATTGACAATCCTCAAGTTATATTTGAGCTCCTGTTTAGCTTAAAGGGACCTTCTTATCTCGAGTGTGAGTGTGTGTGTGTGTGTGTGTGTGTGTGTGTGTGTGTGAGAGAGAGAGAGAGAGAGAGAGAGAGAGGGAGGGAGGAAGGGAGGGAATAGTGTCTATTATTTTATTTATTTATTTTTTGTGATTCAATATTTTTATTTCTTTTTTTTTTACATCTTTATTGGAGTATAATTGCTTTACAATGGTGTGTTAGTTTCTGCTTTATAACAAAGTGAATCAGTTATACATATACATATGTTCCCATATCTCTTCCCTCTTGCGTTTCCCTCCCTCCCACCCTCCCTATTCCACCGCTTTAGGTGGTCACAGAGCACCGAGCTGATATCCCTGTGCTATGTGGCTGCTTCCCACTAGCTATCTATTTTACGTTTGGTAGTGTATATATGTCCATGTCACTCTCTCGATTTGTCACAGATTACCCTTCCCCCTCCCCATATCCTCAAGTCCATTCTCTAGTAGGTCTGTGTCTTTATTCCTGTCTTACCCCTAGGTTCTTCATGACATTTTTTTTCTTAAATTCCATATATATGTTTTAGCATATGGTATTTGTCTTTCTCTTTCTGACTTACTTCACTCTGTATGACAGACTCTAGGTCCATCCACCACATTACAAATAGCTCAATTTCATTTCTTTTTATGGCTGAGTAATATTCCATTGTGTATATGTGCCACATCTTCTTTATCCATTCATCCGATGATGGACACTTAGGTTGTTTCCATCTCTGAGCTATTGTAAATAGAGCTGCAATGAACATTTTGGTACATGACTGTTTTTGAATTATGTTTTTCTCAGGGTATATGCCCAGTAGTGGGATTGCTGGGTCATATGGTAGTTCTATTTGTAGTTTTTTAAGGAACCTCCATACTGTTCTGCATAGTGGCTGTACCAATTCACATTCCCACCAGCAGTGCAAGAGTGTTCTCTTTTCTCCACACCCTCTCCAGCACTTATTGTTTCTAGATTTTTTGATGATGGCCATTCTGACTGGTGTGAGATGATATCTCATTGTAGTTTTGATTTGCATTTCTCTAATGATTAATGATGTTGAGCATTCTTTCATGTGTTTGTTGGCAGTCTGTATATCTTCTTTGGAGAAATGTCTATTTAGGTCTTTTGCCCATTTTTGGATTGGGTTGTTTGTTTTTCTGTTACTGAGCTGCATGAGCTGCTTATAAATTTTGGAGATTAATCCTTTGTCAATTGCTTCATTTGCAAATATTTTCTCCCATTCTGAGGGTTGTCTTTTGATCTTGTTTATGGTTTCCTTTGCTGTGCAAAAGCTTTGAAGTTTCATTAGGTCCCATTTGTTTATTTTTATTTCCATTTCTCTAGGAGGTGGGTCAAAAAGGATCTTGCTGTGATTTATGTCATAGAGTGTTCTGCCTATGTTTGCCTCTAAGAGTTTGATAGTTTCTGGCCTTACGTTTAGGTCTTTAATCCATTTTGAGCTTATTTTTGTGTATGGTGTTAGGGAGTGATCTAATCTCATACTTTTACATGTACCTGTCCAGTTTTCCCAGCACCACTTATTGAAGAGGCTGTCCTTTCTCCACTGTACATCCCTGCCTCCTTTATCAAAGATAAGGTGACCATATGTGCGTGAGTTTATCTCTGGGCTTTCTATCCTGTTCCATTGATCTATATTTCTGTTTTTGTGCCAGTACCATACTGTCTTGATTACTGTAGCTTTATAGTGTAGTCTGAAGTCAGGGAGCCTGATTCCTCCAGCTCCATTTTTCGTTCTCAAGATTGCTTTGGTTATTCAGGGTCTTTTGTGTTTCCATACAAATTGTGAAATTTTTTGTTCTAGTTCTGTGAAAAATGCCAGTGGTAGCTTGATAGGGATTGCATTGAATCTGTAGATTCCTTTGGGTAGTAGAGTCATTTTCAATGTTGTAGAGTCATCAACAATGTTGATTCTTCCAATTCAAGAACATGGTATATCTCTCCATCTATTTGTATCATCTTTAATTTCTTTCATCAGTGTCTTATAATTTTCTGCATAGAGGTCTTTTGTCTCCTTATGTAGGTTTATTCCTAGATATTTTATTCTTTTTGTTGCAATGGTAAGTGTCTATTATTTTAGATACCAAGAAATGTGATGCTCCAAGTAAATGTACCGACATGTTTTCTTGACATGGTAAGACAAACAGGTCCCTTTATACAGCCTAGAGAGCATTTCCGGCAGTATCTATAATACATGCTTGTGGAGAGAGATTTTCTTCCATAAAATAATTGTCTGCTTTTGTACCACAGTTGTATTTTTTTGGAAAATAGCAGCTCATCGTGAAACACTTTTTTCTACACATTTTGTTCTCATATTCTGTGACATCTCCTGTTTTGTCTCACTACAGGAGTCTTTTGTCAAGTGGCGTTCTTTTTGTTTTTGCAGTCTGATAGAATTTCCAAAGCTTTTCCCTCTACCAGTGGTTTGGTTTTGCAGGGTGTAAGTTCTGATCTGTATTTCCTTCTTTGTGGACTCTTCTCCTGAACTTACATTTTTAGTCTCCGTGGCATGCCTGCTCTTTTATCCGGTGCCTTCTGAGCACAGTCTGCCGTCTCCTTTGAAGGAGCCCTGGGCTCACAGGGTGCTGTGTGCCTGCAGCGCATGCAGGATGCCAGTCTTTGAAAGACCTTTCTGATCCTGTGATTATTTTTGGAGGAATGTTCTTCCTCTTAATGTCCATATGCTCCTCCTTTTCCTTCTGTTTCTACAGGAGGCACGTTGACTGGTGTTTTTTACTTGGTCTTTTCAAAGTATCATCAAGTGGAAATTGTATTGAGAGTAACTTTGTTGTGAAAAATGATAAATACCCATTATCAAACATTCAGGCCATATAGAAAGGTATAAGAAAATAAAGGAAAAAAACCCACACATGCAAAATGCCGCCTTCAAGAACAAGCCTACCCATGATGCCTGGGGAGCAGCGTTTCAGGCATCCCTCTGTGCATGGATGTAAGCAGAGGGGATGGGTATAGAGAGTTCTGTATTTATGTTTTACTTTAAGGATGAATATTAAAATGTAAATTTGGTTTTGCTTTAATTTAACAGGAAATAGAATATGAATATGCTTTACAGTCCAGTAGAAAAGGTTATGAGAAATCTTTAGTGGTTGGGGTCATTTTTTTTATTTCTTTATATTAAAAAATTTTAACACTATATCAGTTAAATATTTTTTTAAAAAATTATTTTATTGAAGTATAGTTGACCTACAGTGTTGTGTTAATTTCTGCTTCAAAGTGATGCAGTTATATTGGGCTGGCCAAAAAGTTCGTTGGGGTTTTTCCGTAAGATGTTACGAAAAACCCGAACGAACTTTTTGGTCAACCCAATACATACATATATTTTTTCATATTCTTTTCCATTATGGTTTATTACAGGATATTGAATATAGTTCCCTGCGCTACGCAGTAGGACCTTGTTGTTTATCCAGTCATTCTTTTTCTAACTAGAAGTTAAAAACTAGAAGCTCAGATTTGCACACTGTCTCTTGAATACCACTGCAGAGAGAATCAGCAGACGCACACTGTATTTCAGGGAACAGTGTAGCACAGGGGTTAACACTTGCACCCAGACAGCTTGGGTGCAAGTCCCTCGGGCACTTGCCCAAGTGCACTGCCTGCTTGACCTTGGGCAGATCGTGAAGCCTCACTGTGACTCATTTCCCTCCTTGGTAAGATGGAAGTAGTAACAGTATCTTTGTCACAGAGTTATTTTGAAGGTGGAGTTAGTATTATAATTTATAGGCTGTGTCTGATATATATTAACACTGTTATTTCCCCTTTCTCAGCTTGTTTTTTGCTAGTTAGATCTTAGCGTTTATAGGGGCAGGGCTAGTAACGTTTGTATTCTCCTCTGCACCCCTACTGGCTGCAGCATTTCACCATCATCCCATATTTGAGGGCATTTGGTGCTCCCCAGCAGCCCTGCACCACAGCCTCTATCCTCCGAAGTTGCTTCCTTTACCAAGGGCATCCCTAGCTCCCTTATTTTGGTTGACGTGTGCATGGCCAGATTTTGTTATCCAGTAGTTTTTTTTTCTCTAAGAAGGGCTCATAATTGCTTTAGTCCTTAAATTCTTGAAGAGAATTGGCTCTCCACTTGAAGGAACACTAGGAATTAGTTTCTTTCCCTCTAGATAATATAGTCCAGCCAACCGCCCCGCCCCCACCCTCCCCCACCAAAGAAACACCATCCCCTGTGCTGCCCACCATGGGATCTACTCCTCCGTCCTCTTTTTTGTGATGATGGAAAATTTAATGCATCAGAAGAGTGTAGAGAAAATATATATAATATGCACTTGGGTCCTAACATCCAGTTGTAACAAATAATATTTTGCTGTAATTGCTTCAAATCTTTTAAAATGAAGTAAGTTCACATGCAACTGAAGCTCCCTTTGTACATGGCCCCCAGCCACCGCTTTCTCCTTCCTTAGCAGGTGCTGCCATCTTGAACTTGGTATCAGTTCTGTGTGTGTGTCTATAATCAACATGTATCATTGTTTGGTGTATTTTTAAAATTCATATAAATGGTATTTTATTGTCAGTGGTGTTCCCTCTACTTCATTTTAGTCAACGCTGCTTTCTAGACTTACCCGTGGTGATACGTGTAGATCTCATCGTTTACTTTGAATGCTGTGTACTTAATATTCCATTGCATGAATGGGAACCTTACAGTTTTCCGTTTAGTATTTATTACAAGGCGGGGGCGGGGGGGGTTTTCAGCCACCATCCTTGTATCTGACCACGTGTGCTCCTGTGGGGTGTCTCCCTGGGGCACTGGGTCTCAGACTTGCCTGTATATTGGAATCCCCGGAGAGTTAAAAAAAATGCTGATGTGTCTCGCTCCCACCCCCAGGTATTCTATGTCATTGGTCTGGCACACAGCCTGGGCATCAGCGTTTAAAAATCTCCCCAGGAAATTTTAATGTGCAGCAGTGTTAGAGAATCTCTGCTGTGGGCACCGCCATCCAATGGAGGAACCACGCATCGCCTGTGATGGTTACAGTCTAAGTTAATTTAGACTAACTATATTAAGACTGCAGGGGCTTCCCTGGTGGTGCAGTGGTTGAGACTCCGCCTGCCGATGCAGGGGACACGGATTCATACCCTGGTCCAGGAAGATCCCACATGCCATGGAGCGGCTGGGCCCGTGAGCCATGGCTGCTGAGCCTGTGCATCCGGAGCCTGTGCTCCGCGACGGGAGAGGCTACAACAGTGAGAGGCCGGCGTACCAAAAAAAAAAAGACTGCAGTTCCTCAGTTGTACTAACTGCCTTTCAAGTGCCTAAGAGCCCTCAGTGGCTGGTGCCTCCACAGGTGTAGGACAGTCCCACCAGTGGTGGCAGGAGCACTTGCTGTAGGGTGTACACCTGGGTGGGCACTTGCTGCAGGGGAGGCCCCTCCTTGGCTGTGCTGGCTTCGGATGTGCTGCTTTTCCAGGCAGCTGTCTGTGTTTTCTCGGGCCGCTGCAGCAATTGCCACGTTTAGTGGCTTAAAACAACTCAGGTTTATGGTCTCACTGTTCTGTTAGCAATCCCGTGGCATGTCTCACTGGGTTACGGTCAAGGCCTGGGCAGGCTGTGCTCCTTCCTGGAGACCCCTGGGGGGAATCCATTTCCTTACTCCAGCAGTTCCGATTGCTGGCAGAATTCCGTTTCTGGTGTTTGTAGGACTGAGATCCTTCTGTCCCTGCTGGCTGTCAGCCGAAGTCATTCCCAGACTCTGGAGGCCACCACATTCATTGGCTAGTGGCCTCCAACTCTGTCTGCACAGCCAGCAGCAGTGGCTTCTCACATCTCTCCTGCCTCAACCTTGAGTCCAACGGGAAAAGTTCTCTGCTCCTAAGGGCTCTCGTGGCTTGTGGGGTTAGATGGATCCTCTCACCCAGATAGTCCAAGGTGGTCGTCCCATCTCAAGATCCCTCACCTTTATCGTCTTTTCAGGGTCTCTTTTGCATAGTCACAGGGCATTAGGGTGTAGGCATCTTCTGATGAAGCAGGAGGGAGGGAGGCAGAAGGGGGTCATTTTTGTACGGTCCATGCTGATTTACACATCCATGCCTGCGTCTGAGAGTTACTTTTTATCCACATGCTCATGAGCACTTAGTATTATTACTCTTTCACTTTTTCGCCAGTGCGAGTGGACAGAGCTATCCCCTGAATACTAGTGAGAGTGATGAGTTCTCTATTTTAAATGTGATTAAGTTCACCTGTAAAAGCTTTGTGTTGATAGTTTTATATCAGATTTTCCTGGCATTCCTGTCGCCCTGGCTTTGTGGATCTCTGCAGGCAGGATGAGCTTCAAGTGGGTTTATTAATCAGAGATTAGATTCTTTTTCTCTGCTGTTCTCTTGGTTCTGTCCTCCTCTGAGGCTCAGCTTTGGCCTCGCAGCGGCAAAATGGCTGCAACAGTTCCAGGCCTCACACCTTCACACCACCCTGTCTGAGCAAGCGTTTTAGACTTTGTGTTAAGTGGGCCAACTTAGGCCATGGCCTACTCCCTGACCGTCACAGTGGTCAAGGACTGCCCTGAATCCACCTTTGCTCAGGTCCTAGAGTATGTCCATCCCACGTCCAATGCTCTGGCCAGGGGAAGAGTTTATGGTGATTGGCTTGCACCTGTGAGGGAGCTCCCGGAGCTGGGTGGGTCTGTCCTCAGTATGGCTGTTTCATTTTTGTGGGTGGTGGGGGAAGGAATGGATGCTGAGAGGGGACCACAACATCCATGGTTGTCTGAATGCCTCTCTTTTTCTTAGGGTGACTTTTGTTTCCTGTTGTTATGGTTGAATTGTGTCCTGCCAATTCATATGTTGAAGTCCTAACCCCCAGCACCTCAGAATATGCCATTATTTGGAGGTAGAGTCTTTGCAGAAGTAATCAAGGTAGAATGAGATCCTTGGGGTGGCCCTAATCCAGTCTGACTGGTGTCCTTATAAACGGGAAATTTGGATACAGACCCACACGGGGAGGATGATGGGAAGGCAGAGGGAGGATATAGCCACCTGTAAGTCATGGAGAGAAGCCTGGAGCAGACGCTCCCTCCCAGCCCTCAGAAGGAACCAACCCTGGAGACGCCTTGATCTCGGTCTTCAGCCTCCAGGACTGTGAGACTGTCAACTTCATTGGTTTAAGGCGCTACAGAACCCATGTGTTGCTGTGGTTGTTTACTATTTGGGGGTATTGTTTATTATTTTTGGTTACTATTTTTTGTTTGCTCCTCTTCTGCAAAGGCAGGGATTCTGTCTGTTTTGTTTTCTGCTGTATCTGCAGTGCCTGGAACAGTGGCTGGCACGTAGTAGGTGTCCAGTAAATCGATGGTGAAGAAAGCAAGGCTGTGAAGAAAGGACGTGAACTGGGGTTTAGAGCTGAAATGAAAACCCATGAGATTCAGTCTGATGTGTTTAATGAAAAACATGGTATTACAACATAGATTTAGTAATTAAGAACAATCACATTTCTCCAATTAATATATCCACAAAGTCAAACAAGGTATTTTGTTGTTTTTCTTCTCAGATTGCAAGTCCAACATATATGGATAGCTTGAATGGCAATCACTAGAAATACTATGAGGCCAAGAGTTCTGGACCTGATAGCCTGTCACCCTGAGTTTTTAACCATTTCTCGCCCCTCAGATCACTCACTTCCCTGCCCCCAAACCTCTGTCAGGGACGGGGCCATCCCGGGGCGGCTCCAGGGGCAGCTGCAGGGCCCCCTCCTTGTCCCCTCCCACCCCCTGCACAGGGAGAGGTGGAGGGGAGTGGGGGAGGGAAGTCAGACTCTGTTGATGAGCTCCTTCTCCAAGCAGGTCGCCTTTAAGGTAAATTTTAATGTTAGAGTCAAATTAAAACAATACATATATATATGTATGTGTATACATTTATATATGAAATGAGAGCTCTTGGGAAGGAGGTCTCCTGGAATTTGAAATCCTCATCAGGTTAACGCAGCCACCATCACAGACCAGGCAACTGACTCACTGGGGGCTTGTTTCTGAGACTGAGACTCATAGTGGACGTCACTACCTCATCAGTGGCAGCATCAGCGTCAGGATGAGGATGCGAGTGTGTTATTTTCACACTCTTTCCTGTGCTGCGTAAGGAGCGGGCCCAACCTTTCTGTCTCCAAGACCTCCTCCTTCGTAGTTGACTTTGTAAGTCGTCGGTTGGCAGAGCGAGGAGAGTGGGTTGCCCTGCGGTGTCACCTGTGCCCTCACCTGTGCGTGCTGGCCTGAAGGGTGAGTCCTGCGTGCGTCCTTTCTTGGCTCCGTGCCCTTCTTGGGCCGTGACCGGAGCATCCTCAGCTCAGAGTCAGTCTTGACCTGCTGTGTTCCGATTCCTCCACTGGGTCGCCGTTGTCTGCCATGTCTCAGGGTCACGGTTCGGTGACTGTCTCCTTTATCACTGTTGCATGTAATACTGTAAACGATTTTAAGCATCACTGTTGAAGCTCAGTATAAACGTACCCCACAGCCAGGTTCACTGTGAGCTTGTGGAGTCTCCTGTCTCCCACCAGGAGGTGTGGGCTGAAGCTCAGGACTCAGGTGCCACCCATCCTGGCCCCTGCACTGTCCGCCTCGTGTCCTGCCCCTTAGTCAGGATTTGTAGGATGGCTGAGTAGGTTGCATCGTGATTACTCAGAACTTTAAGAAATCCTTTAATTGTGAATTCCTAGAATTCCTTGAATGGGTGTCACAACTTTTCTTTCCAAAATTCTAAAGTAAGCCTTTAACCTGGCTTTTCATGCGGACCTTGCGATTCTACTGAAGGTTGTTCTTTCATGGGAAATGAGGACAGTGGGGCCTTGCTGAGATGGTGGCATCCTGTCCCTTTACCCGGACAGGGAAAGTACAAGGGGATGTCTTGCAGGGGGTGGGGACTGACATTGCCTGTGAAGATCTTTAGCCGTCTGCTGTGTCCATAACTAATTTTCTCAATCTCCATTCCTTACTCTCTTAATGCACTCTGGCCCGAACAGCCCTGGGCTTTGAAGACATCCGTCTTTAGAAAGTAGGTGATTTTGCGCTCACGGACGTCTGTGGGAGCTGCTCTGAAAATGTGGGTGAGGGTGCAGAGCTACTGATGAGAGAGTGACTGGAAATAGTTTAACAGTGGGGACTGTCACCTCCACTGAAGGTGGCACGGAGCCACAGAGGCCGTGCAAGGAGAGAAGGGGGAAGGGCCTGGGGAGGGGGCAGGAGGGGGGGCGGGTCAGTGACAGGGACATCGGTGGGCAGCCCGGGCTGGGTGTCTACCCGCCCCGCCCCCTGGGAAGGCTTCCTGCCCCAGCTGCGGGCAGCTCCACTCTTTCCAGGCCGCGCACCTGGGACCTGACCCTGACCCCACATCCCCCTGTTAATGGGAACGTAAAGTCCACCTGAAGGTGACTGTCTGCCTCTTTCTTCTGCTGCCCCTGCAGGTCTGAGCCATGGTCATCTTCGTCTGATGACTGCAGTACCTCTCCACCCTGCCTGCAACCTCTTTTAACGTGGACATCAGTCTGTCCCCCTTTCCCTCTGCGTGGTCAGCCCGCTCTGACCTCGAGTCTCCTCTTCCCTCTCTCTGTCTCTCTCTATCTCTGTCTCCATCTCTCTCCCCCATCCCCCACCCCTACCCGTGTAGCCTCTCAGCCCTCTTATTGGTCCTCCCACTGCACCAGGATGCTCCCAGCTGAGAGCCTTGGTCATGACCTGTCCACTCCCCCTGCCCCCAGACAGTGCATGGCCCCCTCTCTCTCATCACCTTCAAGTCTTTCCTCAGATGCCACCTTCTCAATGAGAACCACCTTGACTGCCCTGTTTAAAACTAGGCCTTCCCTGAAAACGGGATCTTGAAGAGACACCCACACACCCACGTTCATGGCAACACTGTTTACAGTGCTCAGTGGAAGCCACCTAAGTGTCCATGGACGGATAGAACGAATGGATGAAGAAACTGTGATCTGTCCGTAGAGTGGAATAGGACGCAGCCTTCAAAAGGAAGGACATTCTGACATATTCTGCAACACAGATTGGGGACATTTTGCTACATGAAATAAGCCAGGCACAGAAAGACAAACGCTGTATGATGCCACTTACGCGAAGCGCCCAGAGCAGTCAGATTCATAAAGACAGAAGGTGGAGTGTCGGTTGCCAGGGCGGGGGTGGGGAAGTGGGTCCAGGGTTTCAGTTTCACAAGATGAGAAAGTTCTAGAGATTCATAGCACAACAGTGTCCATGTGCTTAACTACTGAACTATACACTTAAAAATGGTTAAGATGGTAAATTTTACATTATGTGTTCTTTTAGCACAATAGAAAAAATGAAAACGGAAACCTAGGCCTCCCCCCATCACCCCTGGTCCCCTTATTTGGTCTCTGCTTTTCCCCTGGAGCACTCATCACCTCCTTAGGTGCTTACTTAGGACGTCTCTCGTATAGACTGTCAGCCCCACAAGGGGAGATTGTTGTTTGTTTTGTCCACCCATGGTCTGGACCGGTGCTGGCCACCAATCAGGCCCTTCATTAGTATCTATTGATTACATGAATGTGCCCCAAATCTCTGTGCCTCCAGACCTCAGAGACCAGGACGTGGACTTGGAGATGCTCCTGCTGATGAGTGTTGTCCGTTAAGCTGAGGGTTTGCATTCGGGTTGGGATGCTCTTGTGGGATGTGGACAGACAGGCAGCGTCCAGAGGGAGTACCTCTAAGCTGGAGCAAATACTCACCATTTCTGAGCAAATACTGTAAAAGTCTTGCTGCAGTGAGAACCTCCTGTTCACCCCCCCAGGCCTTGAGCTGTGTCACCCATCTCCCCAGTAGTATTGCAACATATGTGCATCACACCCGGTGTATGTCCCCCTCCTCCGTGGACAAGGTAGAGGAGGCCTGGCTTTTGTAGAGGGAAAGATCCTGCGTCTGTTTGCTTCTTCTTGATGGGAATGCAGATCCGCGGTTTTGCAAACTAGGTTCTGTGGAGTTTTAGGGTTTTCCTACTCCTTTTCAAAGAGAGCACTTGAACTTTTAGTGTTGTTACATTTTGATGTTCAACATCGTGGTTCATTAGGCTGAGGGGTCTGTGGCATATGGCTTTAGGGTTCTTGGGGCTGGGTATTCTAACTGGATTTGTCACTTGGTCCCTTTGCTGCTTGGGCGTTTAAAGCATGTGACCCCATTTCTTTCTTTTGCCATTTTCAAAGGTCAGGGAGAGTGAATCTAAAAGCAATGAGTGGAAAACAGCTTTTCTTTAAGGTTCAGTACTTAAGGTTAAGATATCACACAAAAGGAAGTGTTTAAAGAGGGATTTAAAAAGAAAATCTCAGTGCGGATGAAAAGAGGGTGACTTTTTTATTTTATTTTTTTTGCGGTACGCGGGCCTCTCACTGTCATGGCCTCTCCCGTGGCCATCTATCAAACTGGAGCCGCCAACGCTTCCAGTTTGATAGATGAAAACTGTTAACGTATCATTATTTTACTTAGCATTTCCTGAATTGCTCTTGCCTGTTTTTCCCGCTCTTGGTTGACAAACATGTTAAGATTCAAGTATTTCTTCCGCTCAGGTCAGTGTTCTCAACCGAGCTTCAGACAGAAAAGGTCAGAGAGTGAGCCAAAGAATATGTGTATTTGCACAATGCAGAATTAGATGCCTAAGCTTTGAAGTATTTGCATCAGTTCTTCACAATGTTTTTAAAGAACGAAAACATCATAGATACAGTTATAGTCTCTCTTGTATCTTCCCCCAGCCTATCTTGTTCCTTTCATAACCAAAGAAAACCTTCCTTTTTACTTCATTTCTGTATCTGCAGAATAAACATACAAAGCTTGCACGTGTGTTTTTTAAAAAAATCACACAAGTGGTATTAACTGTGTGTCATTCTGAAACGTGCTTGGAGCATCTTGTGTGGTTTCTCACATCCTTCCGGTGGTGCAGGTTCATTTACTGCCTGTTTGTGATTCCCTTGGAGAATAGATCCCAGTTGTCTGTGCTGTGCTGTGATGACCATGCAGCATGTTTCTGATGACCCGCCTTTACCCCGCGGCGGCAGGGACTGGAATGTCCCCTCGTGTCCCTGTGCTCAGGTGCAAACGTGTTGGCACAGCCCACACCCAGAAGAATTCTCGGGTCAGGGAATGGGCACCTTAATGCCACTAAAATTCCCAAATTGCTTTTCCAGTTGTTTAGGTCAGTTTGAACTCCTATTTGGGGCCAAGAAGAGTTATTATTTTCTCACTTCCTCTCCAGGTTTCGTGGGACCCAACTTTTACAGTTCTTTTAACAGAAAGAATACAAAATTGCAAATACAAATTTAGACATGAAAGTGGATATTTATTTAGAATGAGAAAATAAGTCACCACAAATGCTTTAAAATGTACCAGATAGATCATACGATCTAGAAAAAGCACATTTTAAAAAGTTAAAGACTTGCCTGACACACCTCTGTAATACTCTTTTTCTACGTTATGTTGCCACCATACTCCTTGACTGCCTATTCCTGACAATGATTTTGTCATTTCATTTTCCCTAGATTCTCAAAAGATACTTAGGTTTTTTTCCTTTGGCATTGCTGATTAAAATGATTTTATTATTTTTATTTTTTTTATTATAGACATATTATTCACATAACCTAAAATTCACCATTTTTAAAGTGTACAATTCAGTGGTTTTCAGTATATTTCAGTCTTGTGCAACCATCACACTAATTCCAGAACATTTCCATAACCCCCCAAAGAAATCCCGAACCTATTAGCAGTCGCCTCCAATTTCCCCCTCCCCTCAGCCACTAACAACCAATAACCTGCTTTTTGTCCCGATGGGTTTGCCTATTCTGGACATTTCATTTAACTGGAATCATACAATATGTGCCTTCTGTGTTTGGCTTCTGTTACTTAGCATCATGTTTTCAAGGTTTATCCACGTTACAGCGTGAAGCAGTACTTCCATCCTTTTAATGACAAATGGTATTCTGTTATGTGGCTCTATCACATTTTGTTTAACCATTTACCAGTTGATGGACATTTGGGTGGTTTCCACTTTTTTGCTATTATGAATAATGCTGCTATGAACATTAGTGTACCAGATTTTGTGTGAACATAAAACATACCTTTTCAGTTCTCTAATCTATCTAGCTAACATACCAAGGAATAGAATTGCTGAGTTTAATTCTATGTTTAACATTTTTAGAAACTGCCAGGCTGCTTTTTAAAGCAGCTGCCTCATTTTACATTCCCACCAGGAAGGGATGAGGGTTCCAATTTCTCCATGGCCTCTCCAACACTTGTTTTCCTTTTTCGTTTGTTTGTTTGTGTGAATTGGTATCTTGTGGCTTTGATTTGTATTTCTCCAATGGTTAATGATGTTGAGCCTCTTTTCATGTGCTTATTGGCCACTTGAATATCTTCTTTGGAGAAATTTCTATTCAGATTCTTTTTTTTTTTTTTGTGGTACGCGGGCCTCTCACTGTTGTGGCCTCTCCCGTTGCGGAGCACAGGCTCCGGACGCGCAGGCCTAGCGGCCATGGCTCACGGACCCAGCCGCTCCATGGCATGTGGGATCCTCCTGGACCGGGGCATGAACCCATGTCCCCTGCGTCGGCAGGTGGACTCTCAACCACTGCGCCACCAGGGAAGCCCCCTCTATTCAGATTCTTCGCCCATTTTCTAATTGGGTTATTTCTCTTCTTATTGTTGACCTGTACGAGTCCTTTATATATTCTGGATACTAGACCCTTATCAGACCCAATATGATTTGTAAATATTGTAAATATCTTCTCTAATTCTGTGGATTGTCTTTTTATTTTCTAAATAGTATCCTTTGGTGGGTGGGGGGAGGGCTACATTAGGAGACTGGGATTAACATACACACACTACTATGGATAAAATAGGTAGACAACAAGGACCTACTGTATAGCTCAGGAAACAATATTATGTAATAACCTATAAGGGAAAAGAATGTGTATATATATATATATATATATGTATATATATATATATATATATATGAGTATATAAATAAAACTGAATCGCTGTGCTGTATACCTGAAACTTACATGATATTGTAAACGAACTATACTTCATTAACAAAAATAGTATCCTTTGATGCACAAAAGTTTTAACTTTTGATGAGGTCCAGTTTATCTGATTTTTCTTAGGTCATATGTGCGTTTGGTGTCCTATCCAAGAAACTGTTGCTTATTCCATAGTCATGCAGATTTATACTTATGTTTTCTTCTAGGAGTTTTGTAATTGTAGCTCTTTTTTAAAAAAATATATATACTTATTTATTTATTGGCTCCGTTGGGTCTTAGTTGTGATAGTTGTATCTCTTAAATATAGGCCTTTGAAACATTTAGAGTTAATTTTTGTTTATGGCATAAGACAGGGTCCATCTTCGTTCCTTTCTTGTGGATATCTAGTTGTCCTAGCACAGTTTTTGGAAAATATTGTTCTTTCCCCATTGAATGGTCCTGGCACCCTTGCTGAAAATCAGTATCACCCACAAATTGTATAAGTTTATTTCTGGACTCTCAGTTCTATTCCATTGATCCGTTTAGTTACCTTTATGCCAGTACTGCACTGTCTTGATTACTGTAGCGTTATAGTAAGTTTTGAAATCAGAAAGTGTGAGTCTTCCAACTTTGTAGTTCCTTTTTGAGATAGTTTGGCTAGTCTGGGTCCCTAGAATTTCCATATGAATTGTAGGATTAGTTTGTCAATTTTTGCAAAGTATTTAATTAGGATTTTGATAAGGATTGCATTGAATTTGTGTACATGGCTATCTTTACGTTTATTTGTCATCTTTAATTTCTTTCAACAATGTCTTATGGTTTTCAGTGTACAAGTCTTACACATCTTCGGTTAAATTTATTCTTTTGCTACTATTGTAAATGCAATTGTTTTCTTAATTTCATTTTCATATTGTTCATTGTTAGTGTATAGAAGAACAACTGATTTTTGTTTTTTGAAGTTTTTCCTCTAACCTTGCTGAACTTGTTTATTATAAGCGGTAATACGTTTGGTTTGTGTGTGTGTGTGAGTGGATTCTTTAGGGTTTTCTATATATATGATCATATCATTTGACTCCAGTGGTAATTTTACTTCTTTTCTACACTGGATGTATTTTATATAATTTTTTTATTTAGAACTTCCTTGCCCTGGGTAGAACCTCCAATACAATGTTTAGTCTAAGTGGTGACAGTGGACATCCTTGTCTATTCCTGATCTTAGGGGGAAGCTTTCAGTCTTTCCCCGTTAAGTATGATGTTAGCTGTTTTTTTTTTTTTTAAACATCTTTATTGGGGTATAATTGCTTTACAATGGTGTGTTAGTTTCTGCTTTATAACAAAGTGAATCAGTTATACATATACATATGTTCCCATATCTCTTCCCTCTTGCGTCTCCCTCCCTCCCACCCTCCCTATCCCACCCCTCCAGGTGGTCACAAAGCACCGAGCTGATATCCCTGTGCTATGCAGCTGCTTCCCACTAGCTATCTACCTTATGTTTGTTAGTGTATATATGAGCTGTTGGTTTTTCATAGATGCCCTGTATCAGCTTGAGGAAGTTCCTTTCTATTTTTAGTTTATTGAGTGTTTTTATCTTGAAAGAATATTGAAATCTGTCAAATGCTTTTTGTACATCTGTTCATCATGTAGGTTTTGTGTTTTATTCTATTAATATGGTGTATTATATTGATTGATTTTCATGTTAAGGCAACCTTATGTTTCTGTAGTTAATCCCACTTGGTTATGGTGAATAATCCTTTTCATATGCTCTTGGATTAGATTTGCTAATATTTTGTTGAGGAGTTTTACCTCTATATTCACAAGGTATATTGACCTGTCTAATGCCTTTATTTGCCTTAGGTTGGAGTGTGTTGTTTAATTTGCACATATTTGGAAGTTTTCTAAATTTCCCTCTTTTTTAAAAAAATTATTATGGTCAGAGAACATATCTCACATGATTTGAATCTTTAAAAAGGTGTAGAGACTTGGGGACTTCCATGGGTAGTCCAGTGGTTAAGACTTCGCCTTCTGATGTAGGGGGTGTGAGTTTGACCCCTGGTCAGAGAGCTAAGATCCCACATGGCTTACGGCCAAAAAAAAACAAAAAATAAAACAGAAGCAATATTGTAAAAAATTCAGTAAAGACTTTGAAAAAATGGTCAACATCAAAAATATAATATACAATTAAAAAATGTGTACAGACTTGTTTTATGGCCCAACATAGGTTCAATCCTGATGAATGTTCTGTATGAACTTGAAGGTGTATTCTGCTGTTGTATCTATGAAGTCGAGTTGGTTTATAGTCTTGTTTAGATATTCTCTTTCCTTGCTTGATATTCTGTCTAGTTTTTCTATCCATTATTGAAACTGAGATATTGAAGTCTCCATCTATTATTGTTGAATTGTCTTTTTCTTCCTTGGATTCTGTCAGTTTTTGCTTCGTGTATTTTAAGGTCTCTGTTGTTACGTGTATTTATAATTCTTATATAAATCTTCTTGATGGGTTGACCTTCATAGTATTGTATAATGTTCTTCTTTGTCTATCATAGCATTTTTGTCTTAAAGTCTATTTGGTCTGATGTTAGTATATACACTCTAGGTCTCCTTTGGTTCCTATTCATATGGAATATCTTTTTCTGCCCTTTTACTTTCAACCTAAATCTAAATCTAAAGTAGGTCTCTTGCAGGGCTCCACGTAGGTGTAGTTTGATCATGTTGTCTAGTCTGTTATGCCAAATCCTTGCTTTTTGGGGGAGCAGTTAATCCGTTTACATAATATGTAATTACTGATAAGAAAAAATTCACTTCTGCCATTGACTGTTTGTTTTCTATGTTTTAAGTCTTTTTTGCTCCCCAGTTACTGTCTTCTCTTGTGGGTAAATAACTATTTAATAGTGTACCATTTTCATTCCCTTATTATCATTTCTTTTACTATATATTTTGAGTTGTTTACTTAGTGGTTGCCCTGGAGATTACAGTTAGCATTTTAAGTTATAACAAAACAGTTATTATTAATACCAGCTTAATTGTGTACAGAAACCTTGCTCCATTCTTCTCTCTCTTTCTGCTGTTGTCACAAATCGTATCTTTATACATTGTGTGCTCATCAACATAGACCTGTAATCATTGCTTCATGTAGACGTGGTTTACACGAGATAGAAAAAAAGAAGTGACAAACAAAAATGCATTTATATTGTGTTTTGTATTTACCTGTGTAATTACCCCTAGTGATGGCCACTACTTCTTCACATAGACTCAAGTTACTACTTAGTGTCCTGTCACTTCTGCCTGAAGGACTCCCTTTGGCATTTCTTGTAGGGCAGCTATGAACTTCAAGTTTTTGTTGATCTGGGGATGTCTCAATGTGTCCCTCATTTTTGAACTACAGTTTTGGTGGATAGAATTTTTCATTGACAGCTTTTTGTCAGCAATTTGAATGTCATCCCATTGCCTTGCTGGTCTCCATGGTTTCTGATGAGATATGGGCCTTTCATCTTACTGAGGGTTGATTCCACGTGATGAGTTGCTCCTCTTTTGCTGTGTTCATGATTCTCTCTTTGGCTTTTGCCACTTTGATTATGACGTATCTAGGTGAGTGTTTGAGTTTATCCTACCTGAGCTTCTTGGACATGTAGATCAATGCTTTTCATTAGATATGAAATGTTTTAGGCCATTGTTTCTTCAAATATTCTCTGTGCCCCTTCTCTCTCCTGTGCTTCTGAGATCCCCAAAATGTGTATGTGGAGCACTGTGGTGGCACCCACAGGTCTCTGAGACTCTGTTCATTTTCTTCTTCTTCTTTTTTTTTTTTTTCCCCCCAAGCCTGGACAATCTTAATCGATCTATCTTCAGGTTCACTGATTCTTTCCTCTTCCTGCTAAAATTTGTTGTTGAGCCCCTATAGAGAAATGTTAATTTTAGTTAGTAGGCTTTTCAGTTCCAAAGTTTCTATTATTTTTTCTACTTTAATTTCTGTCTCTTTATTGTATTCTCTATTTGGTGAAACATTATTCTGCTGCTCTCCTGTAGTTCTCTAGTCATGGTTTCCTTTAGTTCTTTAACACTTAAAAGCTTATTTAAAGTCTTTGTCCAGGGACTTCCTTCGTGGTCCTTTGGTTAAGACTTTGCCTTCCAATGCATGGGGTGCAGGTTTGATGCCTGGTCAGGGAGCTAAGATCCCACATACCTTGAGGCCAAAAAAACCAAAAAACATGAAAAAGAAGCAGTATTGTAACAAATACTATGACTTTACTATGTAAAGTCAATAAAGACTTTAAAAATGGTCCACATCAAAAAAGAAAAAAATCTTAAAAAAAAAATGATATCTTTGTCCAGTAAGTCCAAGTGTCTGTGCTTCCTCAGAGACAGTGTCTTTCGATTGCTGTTTCTTCCTGTGTTGGGCCATATTTTCCTGTTTCTTTGTATGCCTTATTTTGTTCATTGAAAAGTGGACATATTGCATATTATTATGTCATAACTCTGGAAACCATGTTCTCCCCTCACTCCAGGCTTTGTTGTTTCTGTTCCTTGGAGTTGTTCTTTGTTGGTAACTTTTCTGAGCTAATTTTGTGAAGTCTGTGTTCTTTGTTGTTTGTGGCCGCTGCAGTCTCTGTTCTGAGAGCTTGGTGGTCTGCTAATGATTAGACGTTTCCTTAAACGTCTGCAACACAAAAATGTCCCTGTCTTTGCCAGGAGGCTGTGTGTGCATGTTGGGGCCTGTTCATAATCAGCCAGGTGGCTTGTGTAGAGCTCAAGGTCAGCCAGAGGTGAGAGCTTAGTGCCTTCTCGGGCCTTTCTGGAGGATGGGCGCAGCTCTGCACATGCATGGACTTTTAGGTTCCCAAGAATACTTCAGAACTTTTCAAAGCTCTTCTGGGCCTCTCATTCCGCAGTCTTTCATCCTCAGCTTTCTGATTAGGGTATTGTTTGCCCAGACTGTTATGTATTACCCCAGGCAATAGTGAATAAAACATTTGCCTGGAAATGTTTTCAACAAATATCCCTGAGTAGGAACTTTAGCACTGGGAGAATTCCTAGTCAGATAAAATAAAAATAAGCCTTTTGATCTGGTCTTCCAGGGAGCCACCAGACGGGTTAAAAGAAATAATGACATTTCTTTGTGAAAGAGGCCCATTCTGCTCCCTCTGATACTATGACTGTGGGCTGTTATTTTCAAGGGTACTGCTGGGGAATGGGGGATGGGGCTGTAGTAAAAAAACCACACAGAGCTCACTGTTCTTACTGAGATTTAGCCATTTTTCTTTGAATAAACACTTCCTGTGTTGCTGTAAACCTTTGATAATTTTCAGAATTCCTAAAAAAGTTGATTATGACAGTTTTTCCATTGCTTTTATTGAGAGGTAGAATTTTGCGTCTCCTTAGTTTGATATTTTTGCTGACATCATTCCTTAAAGGGTTTTTTCCCCCCTAATAATCTAGAAAAGTTTATTTCAGCATATTTAGATTACTGTAGTTTAGAAACGTCCATGAAGTTTCTTTCATGTAGGAATGGTAAAATTTTAGATCATTTCAAGTTTACTTGTCCAGAGATTAATTTTAAGATGCTTCCTTGTCCATCTGCAGTAAGTGCTTTGTAGCATGTTTTATAGTGGCTGGACCTCTGGTCCCAGGCTGCATTTCACTGCGTGGGGTGAACTGGCACAGGGCAGCAGAAGTGTCACTGTTCACCAGCCCTACTGGGGAAGGGTAGTGACAATCTAATTATACCAACATGACTTCGAATCACATCAGTGTATCCCAAACCAGTTTAACTTCCTCTTTATTAGATTCCAAAACATCCATGAACAATTACTTTTACAAAGTTTGCAAAAGCGTATGACTGTGTGAATACCATGGGAAGCCAGGGCCTTGTAAAGGGCCCACATGAGTGAGGGGGTCATGAAGCTTACACTTCATTAGCTTTGTAGTAAATCTGCCTCAGGGTATGTATCACTGTTTTAGCTTGTATTTCCTGAGTTTAATGAGTTTGTGTTTATTTTTATGTTATTTGCTATGGGGATTTCTTCTTCATTAAATTACCTATTCCTGTCCCATGTTAATTTTCCTGTTAGTGTGTTTGCTTTTTCCTACCAATTTACAGGATCTCTATAGATTGTGGATACTTTTCAAATAATATGTTAGAAATACCTTATCCTAGACTCTAGACTGTCACTTGCCATAAGAAGTTTAAATTTTGATGTAAATATGTAAAAATTTTCTTAAGTGATTTTTGTCTTATTTAAGAAGTATTTCCATATGCTAATATTATAGAGAAATTTTCTTATAATTTCTTCTAAAAGTTAAAAAAGTTTTTACATACTCATCTATAACCTACATGTTTACTTTTATGTATAGTATGAAGTAGAATTGTTTTAGTTATTGTTTTTTAACCGATGGCCAGTTACCCCAGGATTTTGGGACTGTGTATGTCGATCTGTTTATGGAACTTCTATTTTGGCTTTGGTCTCTTTGCGAGTTCTGACACTGGTAGCCTTATAATAAGTTGAGGTTTTTCTTAGGGCAATTTTCTTGTATTTCTTTAATTAAAAAATTTTATTCTTAAATATTTTACCCATGAATTTTTTTTTCTGGCCACGCCACGTGGCATGTGGGATCTTAGTTCCTGATCAGGGATCAAACCCGTGCCCCCTGCAATGAAAGTGCGGCGTCTTAACCACTGGACCGCCAGGGAAGTCCATCCATGAACTTTTTTAATCAGTGTGTCGGGTTCTGTGAGAAACTGTTAGGATCTTTGATTGGATTTGTGTTTTATTTATAGATGTATTAGAGGAGAATTGACATAATTTTATTTTATTTTTGTCTCTTAAAATTTTTTTATTGAAATATAGTTGATTTATAATGCTGTGTTAGTTTCCATTGTACAGCAGAGTGATTCAGTTATATAGAGATATAGATATATAGATATACAGATATATCTATATATGTATTCCTTTTTAGATTCTTTTCCATCATAGGTTATTACAAGATATTGAGTACAGTTCCCTATGCTACACACCTGAATGGTACCTCTCCATCCATGACTGCAGTTCTATGAAAGAGAACTTATGTTTGTTTATTTTATATATGGTAGTATGTTGTTTATTTTATATATGGTAGTATGTATATTTTAATCCCAAACTACTAATTTATCCCTCCCCCCAACCTAATTTTAGTATTAAGCATTTGCATCCATAGATATTTATTCAAGAATACATTTTAATGTATTCTGGTACAATTGAATGAAAGGTTTGAGAATTAAGTACATTACATGTGATAAATGTGAGTCTGGTGTAGCTTGCTTGAGATTCTTTTCCCTGCCTGAGAATTTGAGCAGCCCCTGCCCACCCAGAAACCCACAAACAAACAATATTCAAACCAACAGTAGAAAGAAAAGTATTGTACCAGATGAATAGGGTGCTTTAACAGCTTTGGCCTTGCTCTTTGATTGTAAAAAATTTAAGTTTGAAATACTGAGCTTTGATGAAATAGTACAAGAGAGTACTAGATGATTTAACTAATTTTTTTTCCAGTTGAAAGAGGAAGTTGATATGTTTAGTTCCATCAGAAGAATGGCCCATTTAACATGTTAAACCTGTCCCTAGGTTCTTCAGAACCTTTTTTTTGTTTTGTTTTTTTAGATTCCATACATATGTGTTAGCATCCAGTATTTGGTTTTTCTCTTTCTGACTTACTTCACTCGTATGACAGACTCTAGGTCCGTCCACCTCACTACAAATAACTCAATTTCGTTTCTTTTTATGACTGAGTAATACTCCATTGTATATATGTGTCACATCTTCTTTATCCATTCATCTGTCAATGGACACTTAGGTTGCTTCCATGTTCTGGCTATTGTAAATAGAGCTGCAGTGAACATTGTGGTACATGACTCTTTTTGAATTATGGTTTTCTCAGGGTATATGCCCAGTAGTGGAATTGCTAGGTTGTATAAGAGTTCTATTTTTAGTTTTTTAAGGAACCTCCATACTGTTCTCTATAGTGGCTGTATCAATTTACATTCCCACCAAGAGTGCAAGAGGGTTCCCTTTTCTCCACACCCTCTACAGCATTTATTGTTTGTAGATTTTTTGATGATGGCTATTCTGACCGATGTGAGGTGATCCCTCATTGTAGTTTTGATTTGCATTTCTTTAATGATTAGTGATGTTGGGCATCCTTTCATGTGTTTGTTGGCAATCTGTATATCTTCTTTGGAGAAATGTCTATTTAGGTCTTCTGCCCATTTTTGGATTGGGTTGTTTGTATTTTTGATATTGAGCTGCATGAGCTGCTTGTAAATTTTGGAGATTAATCCTTTGTTGCTTCATTTGCAAATATTTTCTTCCATTCTGAGGCTTGCAGTGACAGTTTTTCTTCTGAAAGATCAGCTGTTAACCTTATGGGGATTCCCTTGTATGTTATTTGTTGTTTTTCCCTTGCTGCTTTTAATATTTTTTCTTTGCATTTAATTTTTGATAGTTTGATTAATATGTGTCTTGGCGTGCTTCTCCTTGGATTTATCCTGAATGGGACTCTCTGCGCTTCCTCGACTTGATTGACTATTTCCTTTCCCATGTTAGGGAAGTTTTCAACTATAATCTCTTCAAATATTTCCTCAGTCCCTTTCTTTTTCTCTTCTTCTGAGACCCCTATAATTTGAATGTTGGTGCATTTAACGTTGTCCCAGAGGTCTCTGAGACTGTCCTCAATTCTTTTCATTCCTTTTTCTTTGTTCTGCTCTGATTTAGTTATTTCCACTATTTTATCTTCCAGGTCACTTATCTGTTCTTCTGCCTCAGTTATTCTACTATTGATTCCTTCTAGAGAATTTTTAATTTCATTTATTGTGTTGTTCAGTTTGTTTGCTCTTTAGTTCTTCTAGGTCCTTGTTAAAGGTTTCTTGTATTTTCTCCATTCTATTTCCAAGATTTTGGATCATCTTTACTATCATTACTCTGAATTCTTTTTCAGGTAGGTTGCCTATTTTGTCTTCATTTGTTTGGTCTGGTGGGTTTTTACCTTGCTCCTCCATCTGCTGCGTATTTCTCTGTCTTCTCATTTTGCTTAACTTACTGTGTTTGGGGTTTCCTTTTCACAGGCTGCAGGTTCATAGTTCCCGTTGTTTTTGGTGTCTGCCCCCAGTGGGTAAGGTTGGTTCAGTGGGTTGTGTAGTCTTCCTTGTGGAGGGGACTGGTGCCTGTGTTCTGGTGGATGAGGCTTGATCTTGTCTTTCTGGTGGGCAGGACTGTGTCCAATGGTGTGTTTTGGGGTGTCTGTGATCTTGTTATGATTTTAGGCAGCCTCTCTGCCAATGGATGGGGTTGTGATTCTGTCTTGCTAGTTGTTTGGCATGGAGTGTCCAGCACTGGAACTTGCTGGTTGTTGAGTGGAGCTGGGTCTTAGCATTGAGACGGAGATCTCTGGGAGATCTTTCGCCATTTGATATTAAGTGGAGCCAGGAGGTCTCTGGTGGTCCAATATCCTGAACTCGGCTCTCCCACCTCAGAGGCTCAGGCCTGACACCCAGCTGGAGCACTATTATCCTGTCAGCCACATGGCTCTCTGAACCTGTTCCCTGCCTGTAGAACAGTGTCAGGGTTAGCACTCGGTTTTGCTGGGAGAATAAGTGCATGTCAAATGCCTGGATCTGACCTACTGAAATCAAGCAGGACCCAGTGGGACTCCTGGACACAAAAGTCTTTTTGAAAAATGTGTCTTTTATTTTTACTTAAAAACCAAAGGAACTTTTTGGCCAACCCTATATAAATATATATATATAAACACACACACACACACACACACACACACACACACACACACACGAATCACTTTGCTGTGCACCCAAGGTATTTTGTATATATCAACAAACTTCCTCTAAAGCTTACATAGAAAGACAAATACCCAGAGAAGCCAACATAATAATGAAGGAGTAAAACCAAGTTAGAAGACTGACACTACCTGACTTAGAGGCTCACTATAAAGCTATGATAATCAAGACAGTGTACTATTGGCAAAATAATAGACACACAGATCATTGGAACAGAATGGATAGCCTAGAAACAGACTCATACAAACGTAATCAACTGACAACAAAGCAAAGCTGACTCAGTGGAGAATAGATAGTGCTTTCAACAAATGGTGCTGTAACAACTGGACAGCCACGTGCAAACTCTTCACAAAAATTAAAAATGGATCATGAACCTAAGTATAAAACATAAAGATAACATTTATAGTGGATAACATAGAGGAGAAAATCTAAATGACCTTTGGTTTGGAAATGACTCTTTAAATAGAACACCAAAGGCATGATATGTGAGAGAAATGATAAGCTGGACTTCATTAAAATTGAAAACTTCTGCTCTGCAAAAGGCACTGTCAAGTGGATGAGAAGACAAGCCACAGACAGAAAATATTTGCAGAAGTTATATCTGGTAAAGGACTGTTATCCAAAGTAGACAAAGAACTCTTAAAACTCGACAATTAGAAAATGAACAACCTGATTGAAAAATGGGCAAACTACCTGAACAGACACCTTGCCAAAGAAGATACACAGGTGGAAAGTAAGCGTTAGTAAAAATTTAATATTTCATTAAGGAATTACAAATGAAAACAACAATGAGATACCACTACACATCTGTTACGGCCAAAATCCAAAATACTGCTAACACCAAATGCTGACGAGGATGCGGAAGCAACAGGACTCTTGTTCATTGGGGATGGAAATGCAAAGTGGTGCAGCACTGTGGAAGGCAGTTTGGCAGTCTCTTACAAAACCTTGCATACACTTACCACATGATCCTGCAGTCGTGCTCCTTGGTATTTACCCAAATGAACTGAAAACTTATTTCCAAGCAAAAACCTGCACGCAAATGCTGATAGCAACTTTACTCATAATTACCCAAACCTGGAAGCAACCAAGATGGCCTTGGTTGCTTCCATCCTGACAATGGAATATTATTTAGCAGTAAAGAGAAATAAGTTGTTAAGCCATGAAAAGACTTGGAACCTTAAATGCAATCTTTGATGCAAATTACTAAATGAAGGCAATCTGAAAAGGTACATACTGTATGATTCTAAACATATGACATTCCAGAGAAAGTGAAACTATGGAAACAGTAAGATTGGTGGCTGCCCAGGGATTTGAAGGGAGGGCGGGATGAATAGGTGGGTTATGGGAGTTTCTTAGAGCAGTGAAACTCTTCTGTATGATACTATAATGGTGGATACTAAAATGTCAGTATTTATTTGTTGAATTCCATAAAATGTACCAAGAGGGAACCCTAATGTAAACTGTGGACCTGGAGTGATGATGATGATGTGTCAGTGCAGGGTCATCCAGTGTACCCATGTGCCCCTCGGGTGGGAGATGCTGATGACGGGGGAGACTGGGTGTGTAGGGGGAGGGGTATGTGGGAACTCTCTGTATTTTTGCTTGATTTTTGCTGTGAATTCCAAACTACTCTAAGTCTATTAGTTAAATAGAATTTAAAAATGCAATGTTCAGCTGTATGTGGGGGCAGAAGGTGCGGTACCTGCTCATTCATCAAGTCAGAGGAGAACGGTAGCCGTCCTAACAAGGACAGGGCTGTCAAGGACTAAGTTCTGTGATTTTAAGGGGAGATTCAGGTGCTGCCCTTTTATCTGTGGCCTTCTCCTCACCTTCAACCCCAGAATGTCCAGGATCTGTTAGGCATATAATTTAATATTTTAATGATTTTATAATTTTTAATAATTAAAAAATTGTTATTTTTAATCTTTATGCCTTAGCATTGTTTCAGAATTTTCATCAGATTATAAGTGGGTGTGGTGATTTCAGGACTAATTCACTCTAGGCTCAGCTGTGGAGGGAACATGTGGTTTCCTTATTTTTGTGTGTAACTAGTCCATCTTATGCATGAATCTTGCATCTGCTTGAAAGTTGGGGCATGTTAAGCATACAGTTGAATATTTTTAATCTTTATGCTTTACGAGTGTTTTTAGATTAATTAATTCTGTTTAATTCAGACAGAGCCCTTAGGTGCTTAGGGCCCTGGAAGTGTGGTCCATAGACTGGGGGTGTCTGCATCTCACGGGAACATTCCAGAAACACAGGATTTGGGGCCCCACGCAGCTAGAGTAAAAGGATGGAAACACAACACACACCAAGAAGTCAGCAGGTGTGCAGCCCTAAGGGGATTCTTCCCTCTCAGAGTGGGCAGGTCCTCAGCCAGGGCAGGGAGGCCATGAGGCTTGATCAGAGGAAGGGGGCTTGGTGGAAGGAGGGGGAACTTGGTAAATGGGTGTGGGTCCTGGTCTCCCATCTCCTAGCAGAGGGGAGGGGGCCATGGAGCAGAGCACCCAACTGGCCTGGACTCAGCAGAGCAAACGAGGAGGGGAGGGGGAGGAGGCACTGAGTGTTGCATTTACCAGGCCACTTGGGCTTCCCGAGGGGTGTGAGCGGTACTCAGAAGATCTCACAGCTTTTTGCTTTTTCAGTCATGGCCATTCTTGTATATACCTTTTTCGATACTTGTCTGGTTATTTCCTTGGGATGAACCCCTAAAAGTGATGTTGTAGCAGGTGCAGATTGAGCTATGTTGTGTTTGTGAAACACCCACTGGATTTCAAAGACGTGGTGTCCATCAAACAGTGTATAATAGTTTGTTAATAATTTTCTATCTTGTTTACATGTTGAAATAATATTTTGGATGGCTTGAGTTGGGGAGACATATGATTAATTTCTTTTTAATGTGGTTTCTAAGAAATTTTAAATTACACCTGATGCTTGCCTTTCTCTTGGGCAGTGCTCCCTGGAGGGAAGCAGAATGTGCCCCACAGAACAGTAATTGTCCAGCGTGGTAGAAGCAAGTGTTTAAAGCAGGTCCCACCTTTCCGCTGTTCAGGTCCACATACCCTGTTCTTCCCAGGGAGACTGTAGGAATGCCCATGCCTGCATGACTTGAACCCTAATCCTGTCCTCCCCAAGAGGGCACAGGCTTGTGTCTCCCCCAGCTCAGGGTCTGGACATGGTTTGCAGGCACCTGGGTCTGATCTGCAAGGAGACCTTCTGGACCACTGCCACCTCCCACATCAGAGATGGGCAGGATGTCCCTGCAGGGCAGCGACTGTCACAGCCCCATCCTGTGGCCCTGGGGTTGGTTGGCAGGTATAGGGTCATCTGAGATCATTGTTGACCAGGCTTGGTGTTTCTCTAGTACTAAAATTCCCAGAAACATTTCATAGGTTTCGGTGTATACCCATCCTCTGAGCTCTGAGAGCTAATAACCAAAGCCAGAATCCTGGTTTCTTTGTCTCCTAGCAACAGATTCTGTCCCCAGGCCTTGTTTTTTTGAACTTTTTATTGAAGTCTAACATATTACACAAATTGTTAGGTGCACAGCTCAATGTGTTTTTTTACAAAATGAACATCTCTGCGTAACAAGCACCCAGATCCACTCTGCTCCAGAATGGAGGTCCTGAGAGCATCTTTGTGGCCAAGCTTGTGTTGCGGGCTGGGCTTGGGCTGCCGCGTGGAGGGGGAATGAAGCACCAGCTCTCAGGACAGTAACCAGGATGCTCCCAGGCTCCCGGGAGCTGGGGAGAGGTGAACAGGAAGGACGGGGTGTGTTACAAACCACACGTCGAGGGAAGTTCAAAAGTCAGGTACTCAGGATGACGGAAGGAAGATAGCTAGATCAGATGTAGTGGATCTTCTTACAGTAAACAGCTGAAACTCCCCCATTAACAAAGATTTACTCAGAGAATACAACTGTGTCATAAGCTTTTAAAAAACAGCATGGGTAAAAGGGACCAGGAAAGGTTAAAAATAATGGACAAAGATGTACAGGACAGGTCCAGATGAAAAGAAACAATGTTAAATCAAGGCAGAAGGCATCAAAAAGAATGAGTAAGGTCATTTTATGGTAACGAAAGGAAAGTGCTACAGTGAAGATAAAATTGCCCTGATCATTTACTAAAAACACAACCTCAAAATACATAAAATAAAAACTGAGAAAAATACAGTGAGAAATTGACAAAAATCGCAGTTGTCGTCTCAAAGTTGCTCATTTCTGTTTTTGAGAGTAAGGCAAAATGAATAAAGATATGACATAATTTAATGATATAAAAGGACACTTTAATAGTTTTATAACCAATATTCTGTTCCACCAGAAAATACTATTTATTTCAAGTATTGATGAATCATTTAAAACATTGATTATATTCTAGGTCTTAAGGAAAACATCAGCTTATTCTAAAATGTGGAAATGATGGATCTATGACCACCATTCTGTAAAGCTAGAATTTAATAAAGGGATAGGTTAAAAAATCGTCATTTTTAAAAACGGCAAAGAAACAAATAAAAATGAATAAATAAAAACATCTACTAGGCCAAATAACCCTCGGATAAGGGGAGAAATCAAAACTCTTAAAATATAGCTTGATATCTTATATATAAAGTGCAGAAAACAGTAATACTGTTTTAGGAAGCCTTCATTTGTAGCCTAAGTATAAAAATGCACAGAAATAAGAAGAACCAAATATTGAGTGAAAAATTTCAAAAAGGACATAACGGTAATACTCTATCAAATATGCATGATCATAGGAAAATGTATAGTTTTGGTACTTTTATTGTTAAGCAGGAAAAAATTTTTTAAATGAACTGGACATGCCACTCAAGTAAACTAGGAAAAAAAGCAATAATCCACATCCAAATAAAAATCGGAGGGAATAAAGGTAAAATTGGAGTTGAAAAATTAGGAAACATAAAAAGAGTAGAACTGATGAAGAAACCTGAGAGCTCATTCTTGGAAAAGACCAATAAGATAAAGAATCATGTGATAAGAATAATCTTCTTCCCCCAAAGCAGAAAAACAAAGAAAATTATATTGAACAAGAGGGATAGGTAATGCAGAGGTAAGCATTTAAAATAAGAAATGTTTGTGCACCTCTAATATATTTGAACATCATATTGAAACAGATGTTTTTCTATGAAAAGATGCCATCACATTTTCTTAAGAAGTAAAATCCAAAACGGACTAGTATCCAAGGAAGACATAGAAAAGCTGTATTCGAGGAAATTTTTATAAAGGAAAAGGCATGAGGGGAGATGTTTCCAGCTAGCTGTTAAAATGTATTACTGGCATCTCACTAAAACTAGAGACAGAAAGCTCAGCAAAAAATTTGCCCCTGGTAGGAAATGTATTAAAGTATTTGATAAGTGTTGAGTTTAACAAATCAATAAGAAAAAAAGAGAATATTCCAGTAGAAAAATCAGTAAAAAGATAATGAATGTGCAGTTTCAAAAAAGAACAAATATAAAAGGCCGATAAACATAAGAAACATGGTTTGAGTCCTGTTAAAAAGCCTCACTAGTAATTAAGTCAGAGAAATTGATGACAAGATGACTTTTTTGTTGTTCAGGTAGCCTGGACTTTGGAATTAGATACTTAAGTTCATGTCATCCCTGGCAATCTTCAGCATGTGGTTTGGGGCATGTTGCTTTAATTTTCCAAGCTTCAGTTTTCTCACCCGTAAAATAAGCATAATAATTCCTGACTCTTTGGACTGTTGTGAGGGTTAAATGAGAAAATTTATGCAGAATTTTGTTTAATGCTATGCCTAGATCATTATGAATAAGTATCAGCTGCTAGTGTTATGTATTGATATATTTTGTCTATTGAATCAAAAAAGAGTTAAAGGATGGTAAAACCCATTGCTGGTGAAGGTGTGAAGAAACGAGCTCTCACATACCGCCCTTTGCCTGGATGTGCTCTCGGAGAGTAGGGCCAATGTCTGACCTATTTATTGTTGTCGTGACATTTCCTTCTGATGTTTTAGCCCAGAATGCCTTCTGAAAGTAAGAAGGAGTCAGCTAACCACCCCCCTCCCCATGAATCCTAACAAACGTGAACATAGACTTTTTTTCTTTGGGTGGGAGGTCAACTTTACAGTGGTTTCTGAAACTAAGCCTATAATAAAATACACAATACGCTTTTTCAAACTCCCATACCTATTATGTAAATAACCAGTTTCATTATTCTGAGGACAAAAAGAATTTCCAATTGTAGTTATAAAAATTACAGAGCTAAAGATGCATCTTGAACAGTGTAATCTGCTTTCTAAAATTTCTATATATGTATCATGTCTCTAGATTTCAGACTGTTGCCCCTTGACACTGTGTAAGTTTGCATTTGTTTTCATTTGCCCATCTGTCACATTTTCCCCAAATATGATTATCTTGTCTGTGAGTATTCCTTAATAGACTATTATCTCATGGATAGATATCAATGTGATCAGGATACAGATGCCACCCTTGGCAGGGGCCATCACTGAGAAATGAAATCAGATGCCTGTTGCCATGGACCAGTCGTCTTTCCCCACTGGGTCTGGTTTCCCTGGAGACAGAAGACATGCCTGCCCAGGTTGAATGGTTGACTAGGGGGAGTGGACACCAGGACCAGCAGCCACAGTAACATCTTCTCTCTCAGGACTCCTGCGATGGTCTCGTGTCCACTCTGGGGAACAGAGGGGTCCCCTCTCTCTGTCCTGGTGGTGTCTCTCTTGCCACCAGGTCTTGTTTTGCTGGCTGCCTTGGTTCAGAGTTGACTGCTGTCCGCAGAGCTGGGGGTGGATAGTCCCTCTGCATCCCAGTCCATGTCTGGGGTTGCAGGAGGTTGTTACGGGAGCTGAGAGGAGCATCTTCCAGCAGCGCTGTCATCACAGAGCCCAGCCTGTGTGGAAGGAAGAGCCTGGTGTGTGGCTCTCCTGCTCAGCTTGGTGGTGATCACAGTAAAACGCAGAGCTTACAAGGTCCTGCGCCTGCTGTAACCTGCGCTGGCCCAGGAGCCTTGTCTGTCCCCAGCAAGTCCTCAGGAACGGAGTTACTGTCAACATCGTGCAGGCGACACAGGGCCCCAGACCATGCCTGTTGCCCCCACCCCACTCTGCCTCTCTGTTGTTTCTTTAAAATAATTAATTATATTTATTGTGGTGTAATTGACAGGTAACATTATATTAGTTTCAGGTGAACAACATGATGACTCGATATTTGTATTTATTGCGAAATACAGTGACCAACCCATAGTTAACATCCATCACCGCACATCGTCACAGATTTTTTTCTTGTGAAGAGAACTTTTATGATCTACTCTCTTAGCTATTTTCATGTACACAATACAGCATTATTAACTGTAGTCACCATGCTGTCCATCACCTCCCCAGGACTTACTTATTTTATAACTGGAACTTGTACATTTTCACCCTCTTCACTCATCTCACCAAACTTCCTCAGCCCTCACCTCTGGCAACCACCAATCTGTTCTCTGTATCTATAAACTCGTTTTGTTGTTTGTTTTGTTTTTTTATTTTAAATTCCACGTATAAGTGATATCATACAGTATTTATCTTTCTCTGTCTGACTTACTTAATTTAGTATAATACCCTCATGGTCTATCCGTGCTGTCACAAATGGCAAGCTTTCTTTCTTTTTTAAGGCTGAGTAATATTGAATAATATTCTATTGTATGTGTGTGTGTGTTTTATATATATATATGTGTATATATATATGTGTGTGTGTGTGTGTGTGTGTGTGTGTGTGTGTGTTTCTTTATCCATTCATCCATTAATGCAGTGGTCCCCAACATTTTTGGCACCAGGGACTGGTTTCGTGGAAGAGAATTTTTCCACGGACCGGCATGGGGAACGGTTTTGGGATGATTCAACTGCATTACATTTATTGTGCACTTTATTTCTATTATTATTACATTGTAATATATAATGAAATAATTATACAACTCACCATAATGCAGACTCAATGGGAGCCCTGAGCTTGTTTTCACTTGCATCTCACTAATAGGGTTTTGCTATGAGTCTGCAAGCAATTGATTTATTATGGTCTCTGTGCAGTCAAACCTGTCTGCTAATGATAATCTGTATTTGCAGCCGCTTCCCTGTGCCAGCATCACTGCCTCAGCTCCACCTCAGATCATCAGGCATTAGATTCTCATAAGGAGTGCGCAACCTAAATCCCTCGCATGCACGGTTCACAGAAGTGTTCGAGCTCCTATGAGAATCTAATGCCACCGCTGATCTGACAGGAGGCAGAGCTCAGGCGGTAATGCGAGCGATGGGAAGCAGCTATAAATACAGATGAAGCTTCGCTAGGTCGCCTGCCGCTCACCTCCTACTGTGCGGTACCCTCCGTGGCCTGGGGGTTAAGGACCTCTGCGTTAATGGACATGTAGGTTGTTTCGGTTGTTGTAAATAATGCTGCGGTGAACATGGGGCTGCATATATCTTTTCAAGTTAGTGTTTTTGTTTTCTTTGGGTATATACACTAAAGTGGAATTGCTGGATCATATGATAGTTCTATTTTTAATTTTTTGAGGAACCTCCCTACTGTTTTCCATAGTGGCTTCACCAATCCACATTCCCACCAACAGTTCCCTTTTCTCCATATCGTCACCAATACTTGTTATCTCTTGTCTTTTTGATGGCAGCCATTCTGACAGGTGTGAGGTGATATCTCATTGTGCTTTTGATTTGCAATTCCCTGATGAATAGCGATGTTGAGCATCTTTTCATGCGTCTGTTTGGCCACCTGCATTTCCTTCAGGAAAATGTCTATTCAGATCTGCCCATTTTAAAAATTGGATTGTTTGGGGGGTTTTGGTATTGAGTTGCATGCATTCTTTATATATTTTGGATACTAGCCCCTTTCAGATACATGGTTTGCCAGTACTTTCTCCCATTTGGTAGGGTGCCTCTTCATCCTGTCTGTGGCTTCCTTGGCTCGTGCCTGTCTGTTCCATGCTGCGTGTGTTTTGGTGCAGAAACACAGGTTTCTGCAGGATAATAATGAGGAGGTGCCTCCGCAACGGGAACATGGGGTTTCCTTCCCAGGGTGAAACGAGGAAGAATTGACATGGAATGAATGAGGCGAGGTGTCCACGGAGATGACCCTCTGAGAGACGGCCTTGAACCATGTGGCGGAGGAGGTTTAAGGTTACCCACGCCCACCCACGGCGGTCAGGATGTCTAGATTGTCAGGGAGAGATGACCAGAAAGATTGGACAGAACCACGGAGCTGAAATGTAATCATTTGTCTTTTAACTTGAGATGAACGTTTGTTTCTTCCAGGGGACTAATCTCTGTGGGCTGTTGTCTCTGGAGCCCTGGCCTAGTGGGGCTACCCCGACCAGCCAGACGTAGCCTTTCTGGACGATGGAGCACCAGCCATGCTGGGCTAGCAGTGGCAGCATCAGGCTGCCCAGCCTGTCGTGGTGCTGAATCCTGTGCTTTCCGGGCAGCTTCCTGGTTGCCTTGTACCTTCCCACGTATCTCTTCCTGGCGGGCAAGTCATAAAGATGCTGGGCAACCTGGCCGCCGTGCAGCTCTCCTCTCCTGGTAACCAGTCCGTCGGTGCTCTGGCTGCTGCATTGACCTCTCATGGAATTAAAGAAAGATCCCGCAGGACGTGAGGATTGGATGGGAAGGGGCGGATGCTTCAGGACAAGGGGACATCCCTTCAGGAGGGGAGTCTTGGTGGCCAGGTTGCAGGGAAGGAAGGAAGGAACCCACTGCAAGGAGATAGAGCGGGGGGTGGCCCCAGCCTGCCTGAGTTCACCAGGGTGGCCAACCTTGGCACTGACCGGCCTTTGAGGGTGGTGCCCCTGCAGTGGGTGAGTCTCTGGCGGGCTGGACCTGGGCCATCTGTCTCAGGGCGGGCGCAGTGCTTGCAGCTGGCATGATCCTAGGACTGCTGGTCATGAGACTCCCAACCATCTGGGGGCTGTGAGGACAGGGCTGGCCGTAGTGCTGGTGGCCATGCACAGCCAACCCTTTGCATCTGAGCCTTAGGGCACTGGGAGGGGAGTGGGAGCTCCCACCGTACATGGCCTAGGCTCTGCTGCTTGAGGATCCAGGTGATCGTGACCCAGGGCCCAACATCAAGGGAACAGAAGCAGCTTAGATGGTTTATCCTTGCCGGTTTCCCAGAATCATCTGTAGCCTCTGTGCTCACCTGCCAGCTCCAAGCTTGGTGGTTTGGACTTTCCCTGCAAGTTTGGGTGAGGCCCTGGGGTGGGTGCTGGGACGTGGGCCTTTGCTTCAATGTCTGTCATAGCCCACGGCGTACCCGTGACTAGGGCGAATGAGACAGGAATGAGCGTTCATGGACTTCAGCATTTTTCTTTACGGCCCAAATGATACCCAGGCCGCTGGTGGATGTTTAAAGGTTGTCCATGTTTCATCCGAGACCCAGTCTTTTTTTTTTTAAGATTTTTTTTCTTTTTTTGATGTGGACCTCTTTTTTTTTTTTTTAAGTCTTTATTGAATCTCTACAATATTGCTACTGTTTTATGTCTTGGTTTTTTGGCTGAAAGCCATGTGGGATCTTAGCTCCCCAACCAGAGATCGAACCCCTTGCATTGGAAGGCGAAGTCTTAACCACTGGACCGCCAGGGAAATTCCCAAGACCCAGTCTTGGCGTGGGAGGGGAGCCCTGTGTTTGGTCCTGACTGTGCTGCCTAGAACCACTCAGACCTCAGTTTCCTCATCTGTTAGAGGAGGGGATTGCGAGGGCAGGAGCCCTTTCCAGGGTCTGGGGCCCCTTTGAGAATCTGATGAGGCTGTGGACCCGTCACAGACATGCTCACCATTCTTAGGGCTGCATGGAGCCTCCCAGAGCCTGCTGGGCCTCCTGGCCTTGAGCTTTTCTGATTGTCATGAGTGAGAGCTAGGTCATCAGGCTCAGCCAGGGGGACAGAGCTGGGGGCTGGGCTCTGGCCCTGAGGTCCATCTGCTGTGAGCCTCAGGTGGGAATTTCCGTTCCTGCTGTGAACTGAAGCCAGTGGTGCCTGTGACCCTGGCTTTCTTGCTGAGTACTGACAGAGCATAAATCAGGATAGACGTCTTTTCTGACAATTCATTATTTCTTTTTTTTAACTCATTTTCATGTTCACCCTGAACCCTGAAGGATGTCCTTTAGTTCAGAGGTCACAGGAAACCAAGGCCCGCAGGTGGCTGCCCGCCCCCTGATATGTTTTATTTAGCTCATGCAGTGTTTCCAAATGTTTGTTTGCTAACATTTAAAACTTGGGCGAGTTCACAGTAAAATATGGATCACAAACCCTTTGGCAAAATTGGAAGATCTGGGGCTTCCCTGGTGGCGCAGTGGTTGAGAGTCCGCCTGCCGACGCAGGGGACATGGGTTCGTGCCCTGGTCCGGGAGGATCCCACATGCTGCGGAGCGGCTGGGCCCGTGAGCCATGGCCGCTGAGCCTGCGCGTCCGGAGCCTGTGCTCCGCAGCGGGAGAGGCCACAGCAGTGAGAGGCCTGCGTACCACACACACACACACACAAATTGGAAGATCTGGCTGCACGGGGTCTGGATTCTCACAGAACAGCTAAGGGAAAGGCAGCTGGGCCCCTTCTGCTGGGGATGCTCACTGGCTGCCACGGGCCCCCTCGGTGACCTTATCTTCCTTGCCCCCCTGAGCGAGGGCTTTGGAACCTTGAGGCGGAGAGAGGATGCCTTCCTGAGTGCAGTGGCCCTCCCTGTCTGCGCCCGGTACTCTGCACGCACAGGACCTGGCTCATTTGTGGCTCATTTGTCCTTCTCGGGCAGGTGGCGGGGCCAGGAGGGGAGTGTGCCCAGCAGTGCAGACTTGCAGCAGCTCTGGAAGTTCACCGAAAGGAATGCTTCCCCGTTTGATGATGTTCACTTATTCTGTTTCACGTTTTACGGATTTCCCAGGGAAAGAGATGCTGCTGTTCAGCTGCAGAAGAGGGCATGTTCCAGCTGCCCAGGGAGGCTCCCCTGACTCAGTCACACCTCAGGTGGGGGGGAGGGGCCGCACACACCTGTGGGGATGCTTGTTGCCCAGGTGGAAGTGGGGAGCAAAGCCTGTCCTGTCCGACGGGGACACCAGCTGCAGTGCTGGGCATAGAAGGTGGGGGTGGGTGCTGGTGGGCTGTCCTGCTCCCTCCTCCTCCTGCCCCCAGCCCTCACCCCTGCCCTCCTTCTCCCCCACCCAAATCAGGGACCAAGGGTACCCACCCGCCAGTTGCTACCTGTCCTCCTTCAGCAGATATTTATAATGCATTTTCATTCCTTCTCTAGTCATCAGATGTAGGTGCTTGTAAGCTTAACCCTGAAATCTTTAAAAGCTAGAGAAAAGAGGAGTCTGATATGTATGTGTGCATGCGTATATGTGTGTACATGTGTGCACGTGTATGTATATTTTATATGTCTGTACATGTGTCTGTATATGTTGGATATGTGTGTAAGTGTGTGTGTGTGTAAGTGCATTTTTGGTACATGTGTGTAAGTGTATATTTGTGTATTTGTGTGTATATATATTTGTGTGTAAGTGTATATCGGTGTGTGTATGTAAGCGTGCATCTAATGTGCATGTGTGTATTTGTGTATGTCTGTGTATGTAAGTGTGCACGCGTGTGTACATGGCTGTATGCACACATAGACACACTCTGAAGGCAGAGCTGCCTAGTCTAAAGCATTTAGGTTTGGCATCTTCCTCCTCTTCTATCCTCTGCTGAATTGTTACCACTGACATTAGACAACGAGGTTAGGGCCAGGGCTTCAGCAGTTAAGCGGTCCCCAGAGAGGGAGACTAGGCCAGCCGTGCTGTCAGGAGAACCTTGTTCTCTGAAGTGTTAATAGCGGGGTTCCAAGCTCCTGGGGCGGGATGCGCGGGATTAAGTGACTGCGGCTCACCCTCCCCTCGCTCCTGGGTTGGGATCTCCTCCCGGCTGCACGCGCCTCCGTCTCTTCATCCTCCCGGCCCCGCCCTTCGGGGCTCCCACGGGGGCGCCTGTCCCCCCTGTGCGCCGTGTCCACTTCCGTCCCTGCCTGGAAGTGCCTCCCGGGGCGCTCAGCTCGAGGGATGGAGAGGGTCCCCGAACTCACATCTGGCCCCCGGGCGCCCTGCCCTCCCTGCGATGCTGAGCCTCGGGTGGCTGGGGCAGACGCTCGCTTTTTCAGAAGAAGGCGCGCAAGGACAAAGTGCGGACACACTGTCCAGTGGGTCCACGTGGCTGGTTTTGGGGAGCCGCGCAGCCCTGGGATCAGCTATGTCTGCCCGCGTGCCCCGTGTGGAACCAAAGACCCGTAGCCAGTCTTTTAGGACCCTGTAAGGCCATACCTAGCAGTGGTTGCTGATGTTTGTCAAATGACTGGATGAACCAGAGCAATTTGTAATGGTGACTTGGTATCAAGAAATGAGCATTAATTAGCAATTAAGCAATGAGCTAATCTAGGAAGAGGGTCAAAGGAAGGAATTGTTCAGCACCTCTGAGGGGTTGTCTCATCTCAGACACCTGGAAGGCACTCTCTCTGGCTGGCTGGCCACTCTCAGGACTGTTCAGGTGCCTCCATCACCTGCCAATGCCCATCAGTTGATTGTGGCTTCCGGCAGTTTCTGGAAGGATTGAGAAGGATTTTTGAGGTGCATCTGGGCTGTGACATGATTGACTGGCAGTGTCAGCCGTGATGAGGGGAGGGGACAGTGACAGGGATGTACCACCCCTGGGTTGGCCTGCAGGGATGGGGCTGTGTGTGAGAGAGGTGGTGAGTTGAGGGGAAGTTTGCCCTGGGGTGAGCCCTGAGAACATGCCCGCCCTGCTCACAGGCAGCGTGTATCCTGGGAACAGGACACACGGGCCCAGGGAGGCTGCACTTACGGCGAATTGGGTACCAGAAACACAGCAAACGTGGGGGACGCGGGCTCCCCCTCCTCAGTCAGCTCTGCCCTGTTCTGCCAGTATTACGAGCATGTTGTGATTTTCTACGGTGTGTTTGTGAAGCGTTATTTAATTCAGCATCAGTTCTTTGCTCTTAGGCTCCTGGCGATTTAAAGAAATCCATTCTACACTTTCTAAAGCTGTGTTGAACATACGTAATACCACCCCCCTGCTGCTTGCTTGTAGAAAATCAGTGGTTTTAGCTCTTCCTTCTGAGTACCCACGGGCGTTGATTTTGGAAAAGGAGAGCAAAGTACTCCCATGGTGGTAAAGAGAATTCAAGCGTGGACAGAAATACAGAGGTGGCAATGTTTCCACGAGCATTCCTCACTGCAGCTGGGGTCTAAGGAGGGGCCCTGCTGGGTTCCTCCTGGGAGGTTTGAATCGAAGCCAGCCTTTGGGGCTGGAAGAAGACTTTGTTTTTACTTTTAATTTTGGTAAAATACACATAAGAAAAATTGACCATCTAAGTTTACAGTTCAGTGGCTTTAAGTACATTCACATTGCTCTGCAGCCGTCAACCACCATCCGTCCGCCTAACTTTTCATCTTGCAAAACTGCAACTCTGTCCCCATGAATCACTAACTCCCTACCCGCCTCTCCCTCAGCCCCTGGCACCCAGCATCGACTTTCTGTCTTTAGGAATTTGACTCCTCTAGGGACCTCGTATAAGTAGAATCATACAGTATTTGCTCTTCTGTGACTGGCTTGTTTCACTTAGCATGATGTCCTCAAGGTTTGTCCATGTTGTGGCAGGTGTCAGAATTTCTGGGAAGGAGACTGTCAGGATGGGAGGGTGGCCACCCTGGACACCCCCCACCCCTTACCCAGCTCCGGTGTCAGCCCCATCCTGGCTTGAGCCTGGGGGAAAAAGTGTTTCCCAGCCTTCGGCCAAGCAGGGTTGCTGAAATGGCCTTTGTGCAGGTCCTATGAGAGGTATGACCTTAAACTAGAAGAAATTTTTAAAAAATTGATATTTGCACTTTTTTTGGTATAGCCTCACGGTTGCTGGAGTCCTGAACTAGGGTTATATAAGAAAATCTTTACATATTCAACAGTTTCAAAACAGAGTTAATCATCATCTGACTGTAAGCAAATGATCTATTTGTTGGTTAATGATTAGGACTGTATTTTAAAATAATGTTCAAAGTTTAATAAAAATGCATTCCAAATAATAGAGAAAAAAAACTTCAGACACAGTTGAAGCTTTGCTAATTAATATAATCAACTCTGCAAATATCCAGTCGGATTGTTTATCTGTCTTCCCTTCTATTAATCACTCACTTTTGAGCGTGATTGGTGGTCCAGCACTGCACATCAGACCCCACCTCAAGGATCAGCTTGTGAAACGAATGTTTGCCAGGTTGGAGTTTCTCACTTATAATATGTTCACTATACATTTAGAAATATTCATGGCTTCACAATTTTGTAAACTCACCAATCCATCAGTAGTTGGAAGGGGTTTTGCTCCTGGTGCTGGAAACACTATTCTAGGTCCTTTGGGGGATAAAAGCAAGGCAGTGATGATCTTTGCATTTGGAGCAGCACACGCCATCTGTCCTCAGGAGAAGGAGTGATGGGGGTCTAGAGCAGTGTGGGGTCTCGAGGCAGTGGTTCAACATCCGGATGCCGGTGAATGGCTGTAAGCAGGAGCAATCGGAAGAGGCTTCAAGGAGGAGGCGTGCTTGAGCCGAGTGTGGTAGATGGATGGGATTTGTCCAGTGGAGAGTGGAGAAGGGCAGTGGGCTGTGGGTGTCTGAATGTGGGGTGTAAGGGAGGAAGAAACAGTGCATTTAAAAGCGAGTGAGTCACTGCAGAATGGGCGTCTGGGAGGGAGCAGAGCCGGACGGTTCTGTGCCTGGCAGTTCAACTTTAAATCTTAAGGGTAATGATCCTGGTCCTATAAGGAATGACATGATGAAAGCGGGATGATGTGATTGTTTCACGCCGCGAACCCTGCGTTTAATCCCTCTGACCCAGCCTCAGGGAGGGCCTGTAACTGGGACAGGAAGACTCGGTGGTCCTTTCCTTAGCATTTTAGCCAAGCTGCCTCCCTGCAAGCAGGATCATACTTTGTTCTGATCTCTGAGGACGACAGTGATGTTGTGCCACAACCTGTCCCTGTGTAGCGAGAGATGCACCGGCCACGAATCTGCCAGTTACCGTTGTGGCAACTGCTTGGATTTGAACGTTGGGTGGGAAACTCCCTGGGCACATCTCCAAAGAATGGCTTTTACACCTGTCTGTGGCTCATGTCAGAAACCTATGAGGCATCTTCCACCCCACAGTGTATTTATTTATTTACTTTTTATTTGATAATGGAGTACAATACAGTTGATTTACAATGTTGAGTTAGTTTCAGGTGTACAGCAAAGTGATTCAGTTATGCATATACACATATCTGTTCTTTTTAAAATTCTTTTCCCATTTAGGTTGTTACATAATATTGAGCAGAGGTCTTTGTTGGTTATCCATTTTATTTTATTTTATTATTTTTTAAATATTTTTATTGGAGTATAGTTGCTTTACAATGTTGTGTTAGTTTCTGCTGTATAACAAAGTGAGTCAGCTATATGGATACATATATCCCCATATCCCCTCCCTGTTGCGTCTCCCTCCCACCCTCCCTATCCCACCCCTCTAGGTGGTCACAAAGCATGGAGCTGATCTCCCTTTGCTATGCAGCTGCTTCCCACTAGCTATCTGTTTTACATTTGGTAGTGTATATATGTCAATGCCACTCTCTCATTTCGTCCCAGCTTAACCTTCCCCCTCACTATGTCCTCAAGTCCGTTCTCTACATCTGTGTCTTTATTCCTGTCCTGCCCCTAGGTTCATCAGAACTTTTTATTTTTTGGATTCCATATATATGTGTTAACATACGGTATTTGTTTTTCACTTTCTGACTTACTTCACTCTGTATGACAGACTCTAGGTCCATTCACCTCACTACAGATAACTCAATTTCGTTTCTTTTTATGGCTGCGTAATAGTCCATTGTATATATGTGCCACATCTTCTTTATCCTTTCATCCGTCGACAGACACTTAGGTTGCTTCCGTGTCCTCGCTATTGTAAGTAGTGCTGCAGTGAACATTGTGGTACATGACTCTTTTTGAATTATGGTTTTCTCAGGGTATATGCCCAGTAGTGGGATTGCTAGCTCATGTGGTAGTTCTATTTTTACTTTTTTAAGGAACCTCCATACAGTTCTCCATAGTGGCTGTAACAATTTACATTCCCACCAACAGTGCAGGAGGGGTCCCTTTTCTCCACACCCTCTCCAGCACTTATTGTTTGTAGATTTTTTGATGATGGCCATTCTGACCTGTGTGAGGTGATACCTCATTGTAGTTTTGATTTGCATTTCTCTAATGATTAGTGATGTTGAGCATCCTTTCATGTGTTATTTGGCAATATGTATATCTTCTTTGGAGAAATATTTATTTAGGTCTTCTGCCCATTTTTGCATTGGGTTGTTTGTTTTTTGACATTGAGCTGCATGAGCTGCTTGTAAATTTTGGAGATTAATCCTTTGTTGCTTCATTTGTAAATATTTTCTCCCATTCTGAGGGTTGTCCTTTTGTATTGTTTATGGTTTCCCTTGCTGTGCAAAAGCTTTGAAGTTTCATTAGGTCCCATTTGTTTATTTTTGTTTTTATTTCCATTTCTCTAGGAGGTGGGTCAAAAAGGATCTTGCTGTGATTTATGTCATAGAGTGTTCTGCCTATGTTTTCCTCTAAGAATTTGATAGTGTCTGGCCTTACATTTAGGTCTTTAATCCATTTTGAGTTTAGTTTTGTGTATGGTGTTAGGGAGTATTCTAATTTCATTCTTTTACATGCAGCTGTCCAGTTTTCCCAGCACCATTTGTTGAAGAGGCTGTCTTTTCTCCATTGTATATTCCTGCCTCCTTTATCAAAGATAAGGTGACCATATGTGTGTGGGTTTATCTCTGGGCTTTCTATCCTGTTCCATTGATCTATCTTTCTGTTTTTGTGCCAGTACCATACTGTCTTGACTACTGTAGCTTTGTAGTATAGTCTGAAGTCCAGGAGCCTAATTCCTCCAGCTTTGTTTTTCTTTCTCAAGATTGCTTTGACTATTCTGAGTCTTTTGTATTTCCATACAAGTTGTGAAATTTTTTGTTCTAGTTCTCTGAAAAATGCCATTGGTAGTTTGATAGGGATTGCATTGAATCTGTAGATTGCTTTGGGTAGTAGAGTCATTTTTACAGTGTTGATTCTACCAATCCAAGAACATGGTATATCTCTCCATCTGTGTTTGTATCATCTTTAATTTCTTTCATCAGTGTGTTATAGTTTTCTGCATACAGGTCTTTTGTCTCCTTAGGTAGGTTTATCCCTAGGTATTTTATTCTTTTTGTTGCAGTGGTAAATGGAAGTGTTTCCTTAATCTCTTTCAGATTTTTCAACGTTAGTGTATAGGAATGCCAGAGATTTCTGTGCATTAATTTTGTATCCTGCTACTTTACCAAATTCATTGATTAGCTCTAGTGGTTTTCTGGTAGCATCTTTAGGATTCTCTGTGTATAGTATCATGTCATCTGCAAACAGTGACAGTTTTACTTCTTCTTTTCTGATTTGGATTCCTTTTATTTCTTTTTCTTCTCTGATTGCCATGGCTACAACTTCCAAAACTATGTTGAATAATAGTGGTGAGAGCAGGCAACCTTGTCTTGTTCCTGATCTTAGAGGAAATGGTTTCAGTTTTTCACCATTGAGATCAGTGTTGGCTGTGGGTTTGTCATATATGGCCTTAATTATGTTGAGGTAGGTTCCCTCTATGCCTACTTTCTGGAGAGTTTTTATAAATGGGTGTTGAATTTTGTCGAAAGCTTTCTCTGCATCTATTGAGATTATCATATGGTTTTTCTCCTTCAGTTTGTTAATATGGTGTAATCACATCCACCATCACCCTGATACCAAAACCAGAGAAAGATGTCACAGAAAAGGAAAACTACAGGCCAACATCACTGATGAACATAGATGCAAAAATCCTCAACAAAACACTAGCAACAGAATCCAACAGCACATTAAAGGGTCATACATCATGATCAAGCGGGGTTTATCCCAGGAATGGGAGGATTCTTCAATATAGGCAAATCAATCAGTGTCCTATGAGGCATCTTGATTCCTCCTTTTCCTTCACTCCGCCCCTCGGCTCTGCCTGCCAGACACACCCTGCTGCCCCCGCCCCTCTCCATCCTTTGCACCTTCCTTGCTATTCCTTTCACTGTATTTCCTGCCCTTCTGCACACTTCTATGCCCAGCAGCAGAGACATAAACCAGCCTCCTCACTACCCTGCATAAACTCTCAGTGTGCCCTGTGGTCGTGGGAGACTTTTCCCCACTCAGCTCATGTTGATTTTCCTGACCCTCAAGCCAGATTTCTTCCCACTTGTCGGAAGAATCTCCCTCTCCCCTCTCAGTAGCTTCAGAACCTATACAGCCGACCCGTGCATCCCTCCAGTGGTGTCACCAATCCCCCACCTCCTTCTCAGAGCTCCCCTTCCCCAGCACCCAGCCTAAAGGAGCCCTCAGCTGCTGCCCTGCCCCCTGCATTGCATTCTTCACTCTGTGAGCTGTCTTGTCTGTTTCCTCCTGCATCTTTAGTACCTGTTTCTCCTAGTTTCTTGGTGACCACCCGCATCTGTCTCGTTTACAGCCGACTCTCCAGCACGTAGAACAGCACCTGACACTCGGTAAATATTTGTTGGATAAATGGATGGACCTAGCGTTTTATCAACATCGGGCACATCCAGGCCCGGCCTAATCTAGTGTCAATGATCTCAGATCCCACGTCACAAACAAACAAACAAAGGAAACACCTACTTCCATGAGAACTTTCTGACTCTGAAAATTGTTAGGTGTACCACTGATGTCTCTAAAAGGGGAAGGCTGTTTGGTGTTAATACTAATTAGGTGTTAGTATTAGGCAATTCGTTTTTGTTTTAAACGGATAAAATTTTCCTTTTAAATTTAAAGAATTTAAAAATCATTTAGATATGACTATCATCCTGAAGAACTCATGATTGTACCAAATATCTTCATTTCTTTTTAGTTTGTTGATGATATTTATAATGGATCATAAAATGGAGATATCAGAGAATTACAGAGTGAGGATGCAACGAGCGTGTACTCAGCATTGCCTGGCTGTGGTAAAAACCGAATAAATGTCAGTGTTTCCTTTTATTGCTGCCGTTATTCTTACGTTGTGGGATATTAGGTTTTTGTAGCTCCGTTAAATCACCCGTCTGCAGCACGCAGGGTACCATCCGGGATATTTCTGATTTGGGAGTACCTCGTCTCCTGGAGCCAGTGATGGGGAGCCCCGTGGTCAGGCCGAGCTGACTGACCCAAATCTGACTTTGCAGTGACTCTCCTTTCCTGCTTCTTCCTGCACAGCTGGGAACATTCCTTACTCCCCTTTCCACGTCAGATCCTTCAAGTGGAGAAACCACTTCTGCACCCCGTTCCCGGCAAGGCTTTTTGTTCTCCTTGCACATGCAGAGGCTTGTCACCCGCTTTTCGTCTGGCGCTTTCTGGATGTCTTATCCTCCTGGACATGGCAGGGCGGGGTGACAGCCGGTGACTGTTTCCGCTGTGGTATGGGCAGCTGCCAGCTGCCTAGCCCGCTGCCTTCGGGGGAACTGGTGGCCACCCAGAACCCCACGCTTTCTTCCTTTGTCGGTGGTCTGCTGCTCGTGGCATTTTACGAATTTTGGTATCAAAATGCAGAGCATTTGCAACACTGCTGAGTTCCTCTGTTCGCTTTAAAAGTTAGCATTCTAGACTGTTGAGATGATCTCATCTTGGTTTGGGGTGCGGCCCTTCAGAGCGCAGGCTGATGTCGTATCCCCCATGTTCTTGAACCTGTTCCTGTCCACTATCCAGGCCAGGCCAGGGCTTTACTCGGGGCCCGGGACCCCCGCCTACATCTCTCCAAGGCCATGCAGTCAGTGGGGGGCTGCTCCGGCCACGTGTTAACATCTTGCTGAAATAAAGACCCTTATCTCCTTAGCATTCCTCTGATCCCCCAATCTCTTGACCTTATTAAAAGGCAAAGCAAGATGGGTCTGGCCTGGCGCTTCTTCCTGAGTACACAGGAGCCTTCTGCTTGGATAATCCCCTCTCGTCCGCCCGTGATTGACACCGGGCTTATTGGCGTGCAGCTTCCTCAGTTTGCTTTGCTTTTCATTTCCGCTGCTCCCCGTTATGTTTTTAAATTAATATTAAAAAATCCGTCTAGTGCACAACAGAGTTCAAGTCAAACAGTGTTGACAGGCTGATAATGAAAACAGCTGCCCCTCCCACCCGTGGGCATGCACACCCCAGCCCCAGCGAACCGCTTCAGGTCTTTTCCTCGTTTGCTTTTATTCCAGTTTTATGGGAAAAAATGACATTTGTTATTATTTTTTACTGTGGTAAAGTATCTTTAACATGAAATTCACCATCTTAACCATTTTTAAGTGCACAGCTCAGTGGCGTTAAGTACATTCACATTGTTGGAATTGATTATACTTTGGATTTTGGATATGATTGTTGGATTGATTGTTGGATATTGTTGGATATGATTATACTAAGTGAAGTAAGTCAGAGTAAGACAAATACTATATGATATCACTTACCTGTGGAATCTAAAACACTACACAAAGGAACTTATCTACGAAACAGAAACAGACCCACAGACATAGAGGACAGACTTCTGGTTGCCAAGGGGGAGGGAGGTAGGGGAGGGAAGGACTGGGAGTTTGGAATTAGCAGATGCAAACTATTACATATAGGATGGATGAACAACAAGGTCCTACTGTATAGCACGGGGAACTATATTCAATATCCTGTGATAAACCATAATGGAAAACAATATGAAAAAGTATATATATATACACATAATATATAAAACAATCACTTTGCTGTACAGCAGAAGTTAACACAACTTTGTAAATCAGCTATACCTCAAGAAAAATTTTTTAAAAAACTACATTCACTGATCTATATTTCTGTTTTTATGCCAATCCCATACTGTCTTGATTACTGTAGCTTTGTAGTACAGTCTGAAGTCAGGGGCCCTGACTCCTCCAGCTCCGTTTTTCTTTCTCAAGACTGCTTTGGCTATTCGGGGTCTTTTGTGTTTCCATACAAATTGTGAAATTTTTTGTTTTAGTTCTGTGAAAAATGCCATTGGTAATTTGATAGGGAATGCACTGAATCTGTAGATTGCTTTGGGTAGTAGAGTCATTTTCACAATATTGATTCTTCCAATCCAGGAAATTGGTATATCTCTCCATCTGCATAAAATAGACAACTGATGGGAACCTACTGTATAGCACAGGGAACTCTATGTAATGCACTGTGGTGACCTAAATGGGAGGGAATACCTGTATGTATATGGCTGATTCATTTTGTTGTGCAGTGGAGGCTAACACAACATTGTAAAGCAACCATACGCCAATAAAAATAATAACAATTAAAAAACACTACATTCACATTGCTGTGCAGCCATTATCTTTCCAGGCCTTTCTCATCTTGCAGAACTGACACCCTGCACCCATTAAACACTCACATCCCATTCTCCCCTCCCTCCAGTCCCTGGGAACCACCATTGGACTTTCCATCTCTGTGAATTTGATTGCTCCGGGGACCTCAAAGAAGTGGGATCAAACAGTATTAGTTCTTCTGTGACTGGTGTGTTTCACTCAACATGGTGTCCCGCAGGTTCATCCACGCTGTAGCACACGTCAGCATTTCCTTCCTCTTTAAGGCTGAAAAATATTCCGTTGTATGCATAGACCATACTTGGCTTATCCATTCATCTGTTGATGGACACTTGGGTTGTTTCTGGCCTTCAGCTGTTGTGAATAAAATGCTGCTATAAACGTGGGTGTTCAAATATCTTTTCAAGTCCCTGCTTTCAATTCCTTGGGGTGTATACCCAGAAGTGGGATTGCTAGATCAGGTACAGTTATCATTTCTTCATCTTTATAACCAACTTTGTCTTGTTTTCTGACTCATTGTTCACTGGGTAGCAGGAAAAAAAATCTAAAATTTGTCAGTCGATGGTGTCTCAGTGTTTTGATCATGTATATCTTTGTGGTTATCGATCTATTTTAAAGTTCAGATACGATTTACAGGTTACACCATTGATTCATTGTAAGTGTCCATCTCAATGATTTTTCGTAAATAATGCAGGTGGGTGACCAGCACCACAACCCTGTTTTGGAACACTCCCATCCCCCAAGCAGCCTCCTCCAGCCTACTGAAGGTCAGTCCCTGCGCCCAGCCTTCCTCTCAGCCCTGGGTGCTCAAGGACACATCCCTATTTCTACACATGCCCTCAGCCTGGTGGGCACCCTGAAGCCTGCCTTCCAGATTCCTGGTGACTCAGACCCCATAGCCTCTTGAACTCTGCAAGGGGTCAGCCCGTGCCTCCAGCTACCCCTCCCACCCCCCCACAGCTGCCAGCTCACCCTCTCGTGTCTGTGTTTAGGCTTTAAACATGTGTTGGATCCTCTTACCCAGGGTCACACTTCCCCACCTCCTGTCCCTGGGGCTCTGTGCCTGTGAGGTTTTGGGGCAGAATAGAGATGGAGAAGGTCAAGTTATCACTTTTAACCAGAATTTTCTACGCTTCATTATTTTAAAAAACTATCAAAGAAGATTAGAAACTATACATCTATTAGAATCCTGTATCTGTTTTATTGTGAAGGGTTCTAATGGGTTGGAATTTCTTTTTTACCATGATAGCCTGCAGCCACCATTTGCCCAATGCCTGCCTGCATTTGGGACACAAGGGGTCACACCCCAAAGAAAAGGGTTGCTTTGCTAAAAAGGTAGTGATGGAACTCTTAGTGGTCCCAAGAACTCACTGAGTACACTAGTCACTTGGCCATCACTTGCCCTCTATCCAGTTGTATTATTAAGAATACCAAATGAAAAACAGCATGGGCGCCTTAAAATATTACAGAATTACCATATGAGCCGGCGATTCCAATTCTGAGTATACACCCAAAAGAATTGAAAGCAGAGACTCGAAGAGATATTTATTTGCACACCCATGTTCATAGCAGCATTATTCACAATAACAAACGGTGGAAGCAACCCAAGTGTCCATCAGCAGATGAATGGGTAAACAAAATGCGGTCTTTACAAACAATGGAATATTATTCAGCCTTTAAAAAGGAAGGGAATTCTGGCACATGTTCTAGCTTGGATGAACCTTGAGGACGTTGTGCTAACTGAAATAAACCAATCACAAATGGGTAAATACTGTACAATTCCATTTACACGAAGTACCTAGAGGAGTCGAATTCAGACACAGAAAGCCACACTGGTGGCTGCCAGGGGCTGTGGTGGGGGTGGTGGAGGGGGAGGGGATGGGAAGTTGTTCTTTAAAGGAGACAGAGTTTCAGTTTTACAAGATGAAAAGCATTCTGGAGATTGTAATGTGAATGGACTTAATGCCCCTGAACTGTAACCTAAAAATGATTAAGATGGTACATTTTGTGTTCTATGTACTTTACTACAATTTAAAAAAACCCCAGCAAATGAATAATTAGTTCATTTGGGGTAAAATATTGGTATACTTTTGGATCATCAAAAATTTTGGGCGGGGGGGACTTCCCTGGCGGTGCAGTGGTTAGGAATCCTCCTGCCAACACAGAGGACATGGGTTTGAGCCCTGGTCTGGGAAGATCCCACATGCTGAGGAGCAAGTAAGCCCGTGCACCACAACTACTGAGCCTGCGCTCTAGAGCCCGCAAGCCACAGCTACTGAGACCGTGTGCCACAACTACTGAAGCCCGCATGCCTAGAAACCGTGCTCCGCAACAAGAGAAGCCACTGCAATGAGAAGCCCGTGCACCGAAACAAAGAATAGCCCCCGCTCACCGCAACTAGAGAAAGCCCGCACGCAGCAACGAAGACCCAACGCAGCCAAAAATAAATAAATTAATTTTAAAAAAATTGGTGGTGGGGAACCAACTCATATGTTTTCTGAGTTTTTTGATACTGGTATAAGCCTTGACTTGGAGCACAGTCTCAACTACTATATTTGGCTAACAAACTTATGTGACAGTTGAATTAAATAAAAGTTGGCATTTATACAATGGGAAATAAAGGATAGTCAGCGGGGTTTTCTGTGACAATACAAGGCAGTAAATTTACAAAATAGGACAGCATCAGGCATGTCCAACATTCATGAAAATAGGTAAAAACACATTTCTTGCAGTCAGCCTAGTGTTGTCAGTATAGTTATTGTCTTGAGAAAATCCCATTTGTAGAAAATAAATGCTATAGAGCGAGGCACATAAAGTTGTAACTTGACAAGTTTTTCCATTAAATGAAAGCTAGAAGGAGATCAGAAAATAGTTGAAAAGCTGAGTAGCTTTATTTCTTGTCAGTTTAGGGCTCCTAAGAAGACTTAACTTCTAGGTGTTATTCACCACCAAGTGCTTATTAATTGAGAAAGTGAGGCTGGTGGCTTGGATGTTCGCTCCTCACCTGGTGGTCAGCCAGCGTCTGTAGTTTTCCAGTGAGTGTGTAGAGGTTTTAGCTTAGAAGAAGCCTGACAGTCTTTTGGTAATTGCTAAATATCTCAAATATGTCAATGACTTGACTCTAGTTAGACATGCTAATTTAAGAATTGCAACTGACACGTGGATGGTTTCCTATTTTTTGGAATTGAATGGTTAGTCTGAAGCCATTGTCTTCAGGTATTTATACTTAAGATTGGAAAGTAGATCACTTTACAACTTTTGATGAAGGCTGGTCACATATTAACGTGGCTCTGATGGCATTTGTGCCAATCCAGGGACTGAATTGAGAATTGTGTTAACAGAAGACGCCGCACAAAGGTTGGACTCCCCAGCACAGAGCGAGGGCAGGGGGCCCGTCACCTTCCTGGGCCGAGAGCCTTGCTGCACAGGTGCGGGGGTGAGTCACTCGGGAAAGCTAAGTCTCCGTGGGACCCTGGCTTCACCACCTCCTGGCCTCGCCACTCCACCCACCTCCCTTAACCGGTCTGAACGCCATTCTTTTCGGGGTGATAAGTCCTTGGTCATCATGATAATCCTCACATACCCTGATGTATGACTTCTAGTTTGATTAACATACGGTACCTATGAAAACTTAAGAAATGACTGTTGCTTATAGTAACAGTGAAGAGTACCTAATGAGGCCGGCGGTCCTGCCCAGCTCCCTTCACTCCTGGCACAGCGCGCCTGGCCTCTGGGAGGATGATGGGGGCTCACTGTTCTTGCCTAGGGAATGTTGCAGCAACAATTTTATGGGGCTGTCACCCCAGCGTAGCATGTCCCTCCCTCCCCATCATTCTAGTTTGTTTCGAGCTTACATGCTGAGCAAACTCCTGGGTTGGCCAGAAGAACCAGGGCTGGGTTGGCCAGAAGAACAGCTGTGGGTGGAGGCTGGCTGTGCACCGCACAGCGAGTGATGGAGACGGCAGTTTCTTGGGACCCCTGTCGATCGAATGTACCAGAGACAGAGGCCATGGGTGCCCTGGCCCTGCACCTGGGAAAGTGTAAGTGCAGACATCTTTGAAAATCCACAACTCTGGGTATAGTAAGCGCGGGTCTGGACGAGGCTCTTTGTTTGAGGAAGAGCAAACTGAGAAGAAGTACTGTGGCGTCTGAGAAAAAAACATACTGCTGCATGAAAGAAAAGGGGTGCCTTCCTTAGGAATCAAGACAAAGTGAACAAGAGTATGAGGCAGAGAAAACATTGTATTACATAGTTGTCACCCTCAGTAGGGAGTTTGCCCTTTTTATATGAAAGTGTATTCCTAGCTCTGATCATTTAAACATTACGGCACTGGGAGAAGTTGGGCAGACCTGGGGTCCAGAGGAGGGGTGACCATGACCTTGGCTCACTCCTGGGGACGCCTCCAAGGCTGGGCAGAGGCTTGGGTGGGCTCAGATTGCTGTCCTGCTCTGTGGTGCCCGCGGCTCCGACTCCGGGCTCAGGGCCTACACTTTGGGGCTGAGACCAGACACCCCCTTCCTTCAAGTGTGGGGAAGCCACCACCCCACCCACAGGTTACGGGCGAGAGGTTCCCGTCTGGCCGCCAACTTACTGCATGGAGTTCAGGGTTTGTGTGGTCCACGTTGGTGGGAAACAAGGTCAGACTGCAGATCTGGGTTCTGAGGAGCCCCTGGGGCATCTCTCAGGTGTACCTGTGTGGGCGACGCCCAACAGCCTCTTGCTGATTGGTGGGGAGGGGACGAGGGTCCTTGGGGACACGAAGAGAGGAGGGGAGCTTGGCCAGAACAACCTCTGCGCCTAACCCCTGAGTACAGTCACAGGGATACGTAAGAGCAGGCGCAGTGAAGCCCACGGCAGCAGAATTGGGCCCTGGTGTCAGCACCCACAGGACGGGCGTTAATCAGGGCTCAGGGCTCGCTCTGACCCCTTTGGTGCCTCTGCCCCGAGTGCCTGAGTCAGTTCTGGTGCAGATTTCCCGCAAAGCCTCGGGGCCGGGGCCACTGTCTTGAATGGTACAGCTGCTTCCCAGGGTGGGAGGTCTGCCAGGGATGAAAGACCGGGGAAGGGTTTGTGCCCTTACTGACCTCAGGGCCGTGAGCAGGTCCTGTAGATCAGGGCTCCACTCATTTTCACGTTTTAATTTCTAAACTTTTAGGATCAGAGCTGATATTCACCACAATGTAAAGAAGCCAAGAAGTCAGTTTCTTAGCCTACCCACGGCTGCCCTCCGCTGAGAATCAGTGACTGGACATGGACAGCCAGGCGTGCTGGCCTCTTGCATCTCTGCTTCTGGGAGTTGCACTATGACACCTTCTGCCCTTTGAGATCCCTCTCTTGCCACCTCCTAAGAGTTCTGGAGAAGGCAGGTCTTGGAGTGGTTTGGGGATGCTGTGTCCATGACAGACTGTTTCAATAGCAGAGGGGTCAGTGCTCCACCTATAGTCTCTTCCCATGTTACCTAACAAAACATTGTTTGCTTACTTGTTTTGAAGACGTAACGTTGAATGATCCCCCAATCAAATTGATGCTTATCTCTTCATCAAACTCACTTCTTAGTGTATCTGTTCAGACTTTCTGCTCTAACCATAGAAATCTGCTCACTGTACATGAGTTATTCCTTCCTGCTTGCTGCCTTTGCACACACCCTCTCTTTGCTAAATCCTATGCCTCAAAATCTGAAAACCCTCCTCCAGGAAGTCTTCCATGATTGACCTCAGGGACTCCTAAGCTCCCCTTAGCCATTACGTTGCTTATATTGTGTTAGTTTGTGTTTGTGTGTATTTGAAATACGATCTGCAGAGGTTTTGTGTGGGACTGTCCCCCCATAAGGCTGTGAGCATGGAGAGCAGGACTTGTGCCATCGCTGCCTGCACCCTGCCCATCCCCCTACAGTGCCTGGTGTTGCCCGTGGAGAGAGCTTGTGGGGTTTGACCACTGACTGATGGAGAGACTTGGAATGGGTTTAGTGTTGATTTCAGAGGACAGTGCCTTGGGGTCCTCCCTCAGGTAACGGCAACTGTCTGCACCTCTTCCACCTGCTGGTCCTAGATTCATATCCCTGTTCTTCTCTGACACCTTCCCTGCAGTTGGATTAATGAGAGTTTGTCCTGGCGTGCCCCAGCACAAGAGCATATAATAATATCCTGGCCCAAATTAAAACAGAGCTCATATGGTATTGGTTCAAGGTTTGCTAGTATACAAATAGAAGTGATGAATGGAAATGATATCCTACAATCCTCTAGATTCTAATATATGAAACCTAGCATCATATACCACAGTAAGTTTCCAGTGGATAACGTAAAAAGTAAAAGCATAAATGCACTGCTAAGAAATATGAGTGGCCGCATAATTGATCCCAAGAGAATAACAGTAGTGGTAATGAGAATGGCAGCTCTGTCAGTCAGCGAGTGCTGCATGACACACCACCCTGGAACTTCCCAGTAGCAGCTCATTCAGCCCGTGAGTTGGGTTGGGAATGTGTGCTGGGTGTAGCCGGGTGGCTCTCTGGTTGGGCCCGCTCAGGGGTCTGCAGGGATGGCCTCCTGCACGTCTAGTGGGGCTGGTTGTCAGCTGGGGGCACATCAGGGGTCACTTGGCCATGTGGTCTCAGCCCTGCAGGGGGGGCTCCTTCGCAGGGTGGTGGTAGGTTCTGAGAGTAGCAAGAGGGCAAGCCCTGGTATGCAGGTGCCTTTCAGGTCTCTGCCTCACCTGTGCCTCTGCTTTCTTGGTCCAAGCAAGTTAACAGTCAAGCCCAGCTCCAGGCGGGGAGAAGGACTCCATCTTTTCACGGGAGGAGTGGCCGTGCGCTAGACTCTTTTGCAATCTGCCACAGGCACTCTTCTGAGTACTTTCCGTGTATCATGTGTTAGTTATCTCCTGCTGCATAAAAAACCACCCCTAGACTTAGCAGCTGAAAACAACCAACGCTCGTACATCACAGTTTCTGTGGGTCAGAATCCGGGCACGGCTTGTCCGGGTCCTCAGGTCAGGGTCTCCCAGGGTGCAGTGAAGGTGTCAGCCGGGGCTGCGTCATCTCGAGGTGCTGCCCGGGGAGAGCAGGGGGACCTGGGTTCCGAGCTCACTCGGCGGCTGTGGGCAGGCCCCTGGGCACTCCTCAGGCTGGACCTGAAGGGGTTCCCTGTGAACACCAGGAGGCGGGTCGTTCAGGGCCAGCTACCAGATTGTCTGCCACGTACTGACCTCATGTAGTGAATGCACTCTCATTCTCTTCCTTTTGCAATCAAGGAAATTGAGGCAAAGAGAGGGACACACAGTGGGGGAGCTGGGGTTGGATTCCCAGCTGAAGGACCATGACACTCTACTTGGTGGAAGACATAATAAGGGAAAGATTGAAACAGCTGACCGCAAGTGCATTAGCATCCTGTGTGTATCACCAGAATCGGCAAGTCAGGACATAACACTGTCTACCTGCCAATCCATCCTTATTATACTAAAAGCAGCCATAAATCAATAGGAACACATTACCATCAGATGGAAAAAGTCTGCAACAAACTCTAGTCGGCATGTCCCTGAAGAAATATGAAAGGTAAATAAACAGAAAAGTGATGAACCCCATAAGTAATCAGAGAAATGCAAATTAAAACACTTCTCCTTCCCTTCCTCCCTCCCTTCCTTCCTTCCTTCTTTTCTTTTCCACCAAACTGGTGAAAGGTCTTTCAAATATTTATCCTCAGTGTGGGCCAGCATATAGGAGGATAGATACTCTCATACCCACTGGAGGCAATGTCAATGGGTGTAATCCTGTGGGAAACAAATGTTTATACCCTTTGACTCAGTCCTCCTCTTTTGAAGGGTTTATACTAAAATCAGGGATATCAATAAAATGTATGTGTGAAGATACTCACTGTGGCTTTATTTATCTTAGTTGGAAATTGGAAGCCACCTGAATCTCTAGCAATAGCAGAATGGTTACAGTAGTCATTTCTAAATTATATGGCCATTAAAAGCGTATTTTCAAAGAATATTCAGTGGCCTGGGGGAATCCTCACGTTATGTTAAACAAACACAACAAGATTCCCGCTACAGTAGAATTCCAATTTTGCACAATGTATGTGTGCAGGAAAAAAAACGCCTGAATGCAACCAGGTCAAAATGTGAGCAGTGGTTATCTCCAGGGGGTGATGGATATTATTTCCTTTATCCTTTCCTGTGCTTTCGCCACGTCCTTCCTGGAGGATGTATTACTGTCAAAACTGGACACAGAGGCGGCCTGGAGCATCGGCCAAGGCCTGTCCCTTCTGTGTGGCCCTGGGACAGAGCCACTAGTCCCCTCCCTGGGTGTCTGCTTCCCAGAGGTGGAGTCCATGGACCCTTGCAAAGATTCCACTCAGCAGGACTGAGTGTTCCCTGTGTTTTGAAGTCAGGACCAGACACCCATGGTTAACCTCTCAGTTAGGTCAATGTGTGTTTTTAGTCCCTCCGAAGACAGAGGAGGTTTGTGAATAGACTTGAACTGCAGTGACCCCTCCATGCCCACCCCCACTCTGAGGACACAGTTATGAGAGTGTCAGCTGGACATGAAAGCACTGTGACCTCTGCCTTTGGGGACGTTGCTAAGTTTTCTGTCCCTGCATTGTCCTGTCTGGTGACAGCTGGTGACCATGGCTGTCTTTTCAGGGGTCCCCTAGTGCAGCATTGACCTTGCATTTAAAACCCGGGATAGGGCTTCCCTGGTGGCGCAGTGGTTGAGAGTCCGCCTGCCGATGCAGGGGACGCGGGTTCATGGCCCGGTCCGGGAAGATCCCACATGCCGTGGAGCGGCTGGGCCCGTGAGCCATGGCCGCTGAGCCTGTGCTCCACGACGGGAGAGGCCACAACAGTGAGAGGCCCGCGTACCGCAAAAAATAAAAATAAAAACAAACAAACAAACAAAAAACCCCGGGATATTTCTGATCCCATCCTTCTGTTGTGTGTGGGCAGTACCCCTGCTGACTGTCACAAGGGTGGGAGGAAGGGGGGTGGGGCCTGGTTCCTTTCCTGTCGGCTCATTGTTTGGGTCTTTGTCCTCCAGTTGATTTCCTTTTGGCCCCTCTCGGCTGTTCCACCCATTTCTGCTCACTTTTCCTGCTGCTCCTCCAGCCTGACCCGGCCCCTGGCTTTAGGTCCTTCGTACCCTTCCTGCCCCCCCCCCCCCGCCCTTCCTGCCGCTCCCACTTCCAGCCGCCTCCACTTCTCATGGGGCATGACTGCCCCATCGTCTTACCCCCTGCTTGCTTTGGGGGTTTGTCTTTGACTGTTATGTGAGGCACCCCTTAAATACATTCCTTTAGATGAACGAAATGGTTCTATAGTTGAGAGGTGATAGCTCCCGGTAGTGAAGTGTTTAAGGAAAGAAGAGGAGGTGGGGAGCTTGGGGAGTGGCGCCCACGTCTGGAGGATGGACAGACGCCCTCTGAGCAGCAGCAGGATCTCCTCCCTTCTTAGGATCTGCTTTCTGAAGCCCAGGCAGGTAGGACTTTCGTTTGGTGCAGCATGAGGGACCCTGATGTCAGAGTCCACTTAGAAAAATGAAATGTTAGAGCACAAAGGTCATCTGTGTTCCAGGTTCAGCGTCTTCTTAGCCAAAGTTGGTTGTGTCACAGGGTGGCAGGAGGGCCCCTCCCTGGGGTTTCCAAGGCTCCTGGCAGCTGGGGGTCTTGGGTTACCTTTTCTGGTTACTTGTTGCTCAAAATCCCTGCCGCCTGGGGTTTCCCGCCACCCGCATGCCCATATTGCCTGCGTGGAAGTGGGCGTTGGGGCAGTGTGGGTCCATCAGCTCCTGACTCAGGGCTGCTGAAAAGCAAACAGCCAGCGACAGCCTTAAGCCACTACATGTGTGTGAGTTGGTGTAAATGAAATGTGTATTAAACCCTTCCAGTCTGGGTTCAGGGAGTTATTTGAGAGTTGTCTCTGCCGGAAAGTCTACAAGATGAAGCTAGAAAATACGCATTTCAAAGGAGCCAAGGTAACAATATAAAAAAACAGGCATTTCACATTCTAGAACTTACCTGTTTTTTTCAAGAAACGCTTTTTAGGGCTTCCCTGGTGGCGTGGTGGTTGAGAGTCCGCCTGCCGATGCAGGGGACGTGGGTTCGTGCCCCGGTCCGGGAAGATCCCACGTGCCGTGGAGCGGCTGGGCCCCTGAGCCATGGCCGCTGAGCCTGCGCGTCTGGAGCCTGTGCTCCGCAACGGGACAGGCCACAACAGGGGGATGCCCGTGTACTGCAAAAAAAAAAAAAAAAAAAAAGATGAAGAACTCTCCTCCTTATGTGTAATAATCTACAAAGTGTTTGGCTATTTAAACCATAAAGTGATACAGAATCTTTGAGGATGGTAAAAATAGTAAATAAAGGTCTTGAGTCTGAAGTCAGCACATCATTTTGGTAATGGGTTCAAAGTGTAGCTATGGGCATGAGATCTGTTTTCTTCTCTAATAGTAAAGTTTTCGTCATTTTTCATCTTCTGTGCTTTAGTGGTCCTTGAGGATGAGTGACATACTGGTAACTTATGCTGCTGAGTGTCTGTTCTATAGAATAAATAAGGGGTCATTACCCACGTTCAGCATGTCATGAACATAGAGAGCTGTCGGTGTTTGTGTGCATCTCACCGGTCAGTCTCCTTCCCCGCTTCTCCCATGTCCAGCCAGTGCTGCAGTCTTCCATGTCCCCAGAGGTGGGCCACCCTCTCGGGCCTCCCCAGGGCCTCTGCTCACATGTGTCCCTTCGTGGAGGCCGTTGCAACCTGCTGCCTGCCCCTCTGATCCTCGTTCAGATGTCACAAGGGACTCCAGACCTGTGTGAAGGCTGCCCTGCTTCCCTGGACCTCAGTGTTTTCCTTTCTCATCTTCAGTCAGACCCCTCTGGTTGGGGTAGATCAGTTTCCTAGATGAAAGGAAAAGCCCAGTTCGGCAACTACGCTTTAATGTCCGGTTCTCGTTCTCATCTGGCCCATCCTGCAGTGACCGTAATAACATCCTCTCATCTCTTTTGAGCCATTTCCTAAATGAACAGTGTTTGTTTTTAAATGAAGGAGTGTTTCCGCAAAATTTCCAGCAGGTGTGTCGTTCTATCCAGGGAGCCTCAGAATCAGAGACCAGGTGCACACGTTTGGGGGCGGCTCGGAGGGTCTGCTGCCTTGAGCTCCTGGAGGCTGGGCTCTCCTTTACTGACCATCAGGGAGGGTGCAGTCTGCAGCTGGCCTCAGGGGCCTTGGGGGTGGGGGAGGACAAGGGGATGGTGTTCTTGGAGTTAAGTGTCCCTAGGTCATCATCTCTGGAAAACCCACGTTGTATTTGTGTATCTTCTATTTTCAAAGATGTTTTCAGATTACTTTTTCCAAAGCTAATTTCAAATAGTGTGAGTTACCTAGAGAAGCAGATGGAGAAAGCGAGATTAACTCTGATCTTCCTGTTGAGCCGTCTCATTTTCAGCTTTGAGGCAATGTAAAATTTATCATGGGAAAGAGTTTTCAGAAGCTTGCATGTGAACTGTTTCATTACTGATTCGAAAAGATAGAGCTCTGCATTCTTTTGGCTCTTGAGATGAACCCTTTCATTTGTTGATGGTTTCTCTGCCTACCCGTGAGCATCACGCATACGATTACGTTGGTTGTATCAATGCCCAATGCCAGGGCACTGGCGGAAAGAGTCACTAATGCCATTTAGGGTACAGTACAGAGTGGACTTTGTGACCCAGGCCGACTTTCCACAGCAGGCAGTCAGAGCTGCCCTGCTTGGTGCCCAGGTACCGATTCTGAGGTTCCTGAAGGAGGTGAATTTCGTATCAGGAGCATCCCTACGTCAGGGCTGAAGGGCTGACGGGTGCCAGCCACAGGGACTCCTGAATGTCCACTGTGTATCTTCACTTCACGTCTGCAAGCCCCCGCTGTTCACGAGGGATGTCTTTTCCTCCCTTTGTGCCGTTTTAAGGAGGGCTTGTGTCCAGACAGAAAAACGATCCACCTGCAGGCCAGTGTTTTTACAAGCACACCTGGTAGCTTAAAATTAGAAAGAAAAGCGTCTTGTGATCACTTCAGCAGCACCTGTACCAAAATTGGAACGATACTGAGATTATTAGCATGGCTTCTGTGCAAGGATGAGATGAAAATTCGTGAAGTGTTCCGTGTTTTTGTACACCTGAAATGTATAATATTGTAGGTCAACTATAACTCGATAAAAGAAAGAAAGGAAAGGACCTTGTTACTATATTTATTAAATGGAAAAATTAAATAATTGGAAGTTACATTAGCCTTATTTTTAAGAAACTAAAAAGTTATTCAAGAACCTGGATAAGTTTTTTTTTTTTTTTTTTAATTTATTTTTTGGCCGCATTGGGTCTTCGTTGCTGCATGTGGGCTTTCTCTAGTTGTGGCGGGGGCTACTCTTTGTTGCGGTGCGCGGGCTTCTCATTGTGGTGGCTTGTCTTGTTGCCGAGCACGGGCTTTAGGCGCGCGAGCTTCAGTAGTTGTGGCTCGTGTGCTCTAGGGCACATGCTCAGTAGTTGTGGCGCCCGGGCTTAGTTGCTCCGCGGCATGTGGAATCTTCTGGGACCAGGACTTGAACCCGTGTCTCCTGCATTGGCAGGTGGGTTCTTAACCACTGAGCCACCAGGAAAGCCCCCTGGATACTTTTTGGATAGAATGGGAAGTGGGTGGTAGTGAGGGGACCTCAGCCTGGTAGATCATGAAGCCGTGTGCTGCTCAGAACTCCCCTCACCGTGCGTCTGGCGAGGGGGAGGCACATCTGCTGGGTAGCACAGGTGCTTAGATGTGTTTTAGCCTCATCCAGCCACAGAACGGCTTCTTTTCTCTGTGGAAATCTTCGATGGCTTACTTGATTCAATGTGCTTCAAAAGTTGGATTACTTTTCTAATTTGTTGGATCATGGTCCCAACAATGAGATATCACCTCACACCTAACAGAACGGCTATTGTCAAAAAGGCAAGAAATAACCAGTGTTGACAAGGATGTGGAGAAAAGGGAACCCTCGTGCACTGTTGGTGGGAATGTAACTTGGTGCAGCCACGATGGAAAACAGTATGGAGGTTCCTTGAAAAACTAAAAATAGAGTTGCCATATGATTCAGCAGTCCCACTCCAGGACATGTATCCAAAGAAAACCCATAATTCGAAAGGACATATTCACCCCAATGTTCATTGCAGCACTATTTACAGCAGCCAGGACATGGAAGCAACCTAAATGTCCAACGACAGAGGAATGGATAAAGAAGATGTGGTATGTACCTACAATGGAATACTACTCAGCCATAAAAAAGAATGAAGTTTTGCCATTTGTAACAACATGGATGGATATGGAGGGTATTGTGCTAAGTGAAATAAGTCAGACAAATTCTGTATGTTTCCACTGATACGTGGAACCTAAAAAATAATTTTAAATTATTTGACTTGTGTTTCCAGTTACAGAAGGAGTTTATGCTTATTGTAAGAATTTGTGGTTGGCAGAATAATAACCACCACCACCACCACCCCCGACAGGCGTGCACATCTTAATCCTGGGGACCTTTCAGGTTACGCGGCAAAGGGGGTGTGGATGGAGTTAAAGTTGCTAATCAGCTGACCTTGAGAAGACAGGTTGCCCGGCCTTATCTGGCTGAGCCCAGCGTCCTTCTAAGTGGAAGAGGGAGACAGAAGAGGAGAGCTGGAAGGAGATGTGGCTACGGTGAGGGGTCAGAGAGAGACCACACAGCTGGCTTTGCAGATGGAGGAAGGGGCTGTGAGCCAAGGAGTGTGGGAAGAAGCTGGAAAAGGCCAGGGAATGGATTCATCCCAGAGCCTCCAAAAAGGACGCAGCCCTACTGGCACCTTGATTTCGGCCTAGTGAGACCCGTGTCTGGCTTCTAACCTACAGAACTGTAAGATGACAAATTTGTGTAACTTTGAGCTGCTGACTTTGCAGTAATTTGTCACAGCAGCCATAGAGAAGGAGGACGGAAGTGAAACAATATGAACTGTAAAGAAAAGGCTGATCCTACCCTCTCCCCATCTCATGGAGCCACTGGGGACCCAGGCTCTTCCTCTCTCTGCCTGCCACTTTCAGCATTGGGCTCTGCCCCACGCTTCTGGTCTCAGGGTTACAGCAGCGTGACCTCCTATCCCTATCATATGTCTGTCTGCTGGGCAGCGAGACCTGGAAACAGAAAGCACCTGTTTCAGGGAAGAAAAAGTCTTCAAAGTGCCGCATAGCAGACTTCCACATGCATCTCTTTAGCCAGAACGGGGTCACACAGCCACCCCAGGCGAAGGTGGTCTGGTGGTCTGGGAAAGCAGTGCTTGTTGGACGCATTGGCTCCCAAGCAGATGGGTCCTCTGTGAGGATAGAGGCGGGGGTGGTCAGCATCGGTCCACAGCTTTGTCTTCCATGGTCTTAGAGGTCCAGCACATCCGTACTTCAACCTTGTTGGTGCTACGGTCCCTCCCTTCTCTAGAGTCAAGGTCTCGGCCTAGGAGTGGTCAGTACAGGACCACGTGTCCTCTTTTCAGAGATGTGTTGCCTCTCTAGTCGTCTTCACTCGGGTTGGCGTTAGGTCATGCATTCCACACCTGGTCATCCAGCCGTCATTGAGTGAGGAACACCCATCAGAGCCGTGGCCTTGCCCCGAGGCTGTTTTTCTTTTTTTTAATTAATTAATTTATTTATGGCTGTGTTGGGTCCTTGCTTCTGTGCGAGGGCCTTCTCTAGTTGCGGCAAGTGGGGGCCACTCTTCATCGCGGTGCACGGGCCTCTCACTATCGCTGCCTCTCGTGTTCTCTGCAGAGCACAGGCTCCCGACGCGCAGGCTCAGTAATTGTGGCTCATGGGCCCAGTTGCTCCGCGGCATGTGGGATCCTCCCAGACCAGGGCCCGAACCCGTGTCCCCTGCATTGGCAGGCAGACCCTCAACCACTGCGCCACCAGGGAAGCCCCCCGAGGCTGCTTTGAGGGTCTAACAGATGTCGACTTGGTCCTGCTCCTTGGTTCTTCCTAACTCACTCATTCCCAGGGCAGAGCTTCTTCCCTGCGTTTCTGGTGTTTGGGAATGTGGTGGGCATGCTCGAGACCCCAGCACAGGGAGAAGGTCTTGGTCCGGGGGAGAGCTGGTCAGAACCTCGGCTCCCCTGTGTGCACTGGTGGCCTTGGCCGTGTCTGCAGGATGCCCACGACAGTGGCTGCCGGGGACCCCTTCGCTCTGACCTGTGTAGCACAGGGGGGCTGGTGAGCAGCCACCCCTGAGGGATGACCGTGGAAACAGCGACAGCTGTAAAGGCCACCAGAACCTCTGCCCCCTTTAGGCCCAGAAGTGCGGTGGGGCCTCCCAGTTGCCAGGACCTATGTCTACACTCTGTTCCTAAGTGGATGAGAACGCGAGGTGTGTCTCCTCCCAGATGCTGCCCTGGTTTGAAAGGGCTGCTGGGGAGAGGGGGTTGGTCACCACCCGTGGTTTCTGTCTGGCCTGGACCCAGGCTGCTGCCCTGACTGTGCCGTCCTGTGAGTGCACACCTGTGTGGCCACCGGGGCCTGTTTTGCTGAAAATCAAGACAAACTGCTGAGAAGAACCAGTTCTCTCGAGAAGAACCCACTGCTGACTGTGGCCCAGAGTTCCCTGTCTTTGATATTACAAATGAAATACGATTTTTTCAAGAAGAAACATTCTAATCAGGGCTGGGTTCCAGGGGTTGTTTTTCACAGCTGGTAGAGCACAGCCTTCCAGGTTAGTGGGGGACTTGTTGGGGCAGCTACTGGCCTTTACCCAATGCCCCAGGGGGGCCCCGCGTACCTGGTTTGGACAGTCATCTCCCCACGCCAACGTTCACAGGGTTTGTCTGATTTATATAAGGTTTACCTGGAGACATGGATGCATCCTATTCTGAACGCATCCTGCCCCTTTCTTCTTTTTTTTTTTTTGTGGTACGCGGGCCTCTCACTGCTGTGGCCCCTCCCGTTGCGGAGCACAGGCTCCGGACGCGCAGGCTCAGCGGCCATGGCTCACGGGCCCAGCCGCTCTGCGGCATGTGGGATCTTCCTGGACCGGGGCATGAACCCGCGTTCCCTGCATCGGTAGGCGGACTCTCAACCACTGTGCCACCTGGGAAGCCCCCTGCCCCTTTCTTGACAGTGGATCCGCACTGGGGAGATGGGGTGATCACCAGGTGCAAACTCTTCCATCAGGACCCAGACGGGGAGTTTTTTCTTGCCGTGAGCGCTTCCATTATCCCAGGTTGTCAAGGTTGAGATGAAAAGATAAAATCTGTATCTTGATGACCTCGTGTGTCAGTAGCTGTTTCTAAGTCTAATGTATTTCCATGGACAGCAATCTCTACAGTGTGACATTCACCGTCTACTGAGCTCTGTGTGCCCCGTCCCCTGCGCCGTGGGTGTCCTGATCCCTCTCACCTCACTCAGCTCTTCCCTGCTTTCCCTGTAGCTCCTGACATACCATATAACTTATTTATCAGGTCCATTGCTTTGTCGCTTCCTGCCCAGCTGTGTGCTCCCTGAGGGCAGGGATCTTTGTCTTTTTCCTTGGTGTGCCCCTGGCCCCTTCAACACTGCTGCTTGGTTCTCAATAAATACGAGTTAATGAATGGAATTTGAGGCAAAAATGATCTGACCCAGGGACTTCTGGCTGGGTCCTGTCTTCCCATAGATGTGCTGGAGGCTTCACTGTGGAGAAAATGCAGAGCATCTTGTGCCTGAGGGAGCCAAGGGCTCTTTCCAGAGGGGTAAGGGTGGCCGGTCCCCGAGGATGAGGCTCCATCATTTCTGAGCGGGAGCCCCGGGAGCCAGCGCCTGGCTCACCCTCTCTTGTCCTCGTTTAGTGATGAACCACATGGCGGGAGTGGCCACTCCCCCAGCCTCGTCCTGGAGGGAGGACAGCGTGAACCTGAGCCACTGCAATCCCCGGGGACTGATCGGGAGGTGGGAAATGGGTTGTTATTCCTATAAACCACTGAGATTTTGAGTCAAATGAACAACTGTGAGACAAGAGAGATTTTTAGAACGAGGAACACAGATGTTGGAGAGGGAATGGTGTTGGTGTTGTCTGTGTCGAGTTTGAGAGTCCGGGGGGGATCTATGTGTAAGTGGGATGAGCACATGGTGGGAGTGTCCAGAGCTCAGCAGAGGCCCAGGCTGGAGAGGAAGCCTCGGAGCCATTGCCACAGAAAGAGCAGGGGGCCAAGAGGGTGCCTGAGCTCCCCTGCTCTCCTGGGAAGCTAACGAGGGACAGAACCCCGAGGGACCATCATGTGACACTGCCAGGAAAGAAAGCAAGGAAGAATCACTGGAGATGGTGGCAGACAGTCAGGAAGCAACATAGGATGATTTGGGGGACTCGATGAGGTGGTCTCTTGTGAACACTGACCGGCACGGTGCCTGGCAGTGGGAGCAGGTGGCCCACAAACAGCTGTGCGAGCATGGGATACACACGTGTGTATTCATAAATGCGTGCCTTATTTATAAAGTGTGTTCACACCCACACACCCACACACAACTGTCTCTCAGGGATCGCGGGGAAGAGCCAAGGCAGCAGTGGGTTTGCAGCTGTGGAACTGGCTAAACAGCGTCAAATTCTACTGATTTCTGAGAGTGGTCCGTTGGCTTGGGCAGTTGGGTTATGAGTCACTTAGTGTGGGCCACCAGCATGCACCCACAGCACTCTTTTCATCGTCCCAAACAGACGCTCTGCACCTGTTAAACACTAACTCTCCATTCTCCCCTCCCCCCAGCCCCCGGCAACTACCGTTTTACTTTCTGTCTCTTGGAATTTGACTGTTCTAGGGGCCTCATATAAGTGGACTCATTTAATGTTTGTCCTTTTGTGTCTCGCTTATTTCACTGGGGATAATGTCCTTAAGATTCATCCACGCTGTAGCAGGTGTCAGTGTTCCCTTCCTTTTTAAGGCTGAATAATATTCTGCGGTATGGATAGACCACATTTTGTTTATCCATTTATCCGTCGATGGACACTTGGGATGCATCCACAGTTTAGCTGTGATGGATAATGCTGCAAGGGACATGGGTGGATGAATACCTTTTCAAGACCCTGCTTCCACTGCCCTTGGGTATATACCTAGGAGTGGAGTTGATGGGTCATATGGTAATCCTGTGTTTAATTATTTGAGGAACCAGGGGAAGGTTAGTTTTTTGGATGGGGAGACGGTCTGTGTGCTGATGGGTGGAAGGGCGCAGCAGAGAGGCTGAGGGACGTGGGAAGGGATGGAGCCGACCCTGGAGGAGAGGGGTGTGGGGTTCAGGAAGATGGGGGGTAGGGAGCAGTGATGGGGGCTCTGAGGATGGTGGAGGGGAGCAGGCAGGGAGAGCCCTTGTGTCCAGGGCCGCCCTGCCCCATAGTGACAGGCCTGGGTGACTTGGTGTGGCTGGGGAACAGGGATGTGAAAAATGGCAACTGAGTTATTTTTTGGAAACTGGATATTTATGGTGACACCACTCGTCCCAGTTTTGTACTCTTCTCCAGTCAGACTTGGAAACTTGGGGGTGATCTTTTTCAACATGTTAATGTTCGAAAGTGGTGGTGTGATTATATAGATGAAACGGTAACTTGAGGTTACTTCAGAAAATTTTATGATTAATGCATAATATTCTGTTGTAGGCAGGGTAAAAGTGTTCTCAGTACATATAGTACTCTGTGCGAAGTGACATGCATGTTAGCTGCACCAGGTGTTAAAACAAGAAAAGGAAATTACGTCACAGCTATAACAATTATAGTGGGGGAATATAATGAATATATAGGGGAATATAGTGGGGGAATATAATGCGGTGGGGGAAGATGTGTTCAGAAATCAGTTTTTAAGAACTAGAGTGTTTGTTTTGGGTTTTTTTGCGGTACGCGGGCCTCTCACTGTTGTGGCCTCTCCCGTTGTGGAGCACAAGCTCCGGACGCATAGGCTCAGCAGCCATGGCTCACAGGCCCAGCTGCTCCGCAGCATGTGGGATCTTCCCGGACCGGGACACGAACCCGTGTCCCCTGCATCGGCAGGCAGACTCTCAACCACTGCGCCACCAGGGAAGCCCAGAACTAGGATGTTTTATGATTTCATTGTAGGAAGTTCAAAAACAGGCAAAGCTCATCGATGGTGGTAGAAATCCCAGCAACAGTGGTTGCCTATGAGGGTAAAACTGGGAAGGGCACAGGAGAACTTCCCGGGGTGGCAGAAACGCTCCTGTCTTGATCGGGATGTTAGTTACAGGGTGTATGTATCTGTCAAACCTTATACATACTTGTATTCCTGTGGTCTGTGAATTTCACTGTGTGTAAATTTTACCACAATAAAAAAATTGTGGCATAAAATAATCCCATAGTGTTATGATACCTTCTCAGGGAATTAGACACACCAACAGAAATGAGAACAATGGCTTTTAAGGGGTGTTATAGCCACAAATCCAAACTGTCTGCAAGGTAGAAATTCCTTGGAAATCTATTGAGTTCAAGGTCAGTATTATGTGGCATGAAACAGGACCTTAGAAATTAATTTCTGTGGGGAGGTAGGAAGAGAATGTTTTATGTGTGTGCAGACATAGATACACACACACGGACGTATATGTGTCTCAACCTGCTGGTATAGTTACCACACATGAAATCATAAAAATCACAGTCATACAGCATTTATACAGTGTTATGGGCTGAGTTGTATCCCTGTAAAAGTTCGTATGTTGAAAGCATAACACCCCATACATTCAGAACAGGACTGAATTTCCAGATAGGGTCTTTAAGGAGATAATTAAGGAAGAACGAGATCATCAGAGTCAGCCTTCATGTAATCTGACTGGTGTCCTTAAGAGAAGAAGAGATTAGGACACACATACAGAGGGAGACCATCGGAGGACATGGAGAGGACAGCCGTCTGCAAGGCAAGGGGAGAGGCCTCAGGAGACACCAGCCCGCTGACCCCGTGATGTCAGACCTCCAGCCCCCAGCCTGTGCTGCTCTGCTATCCACATGGCTGTCAGCATCTCTGTCTCCTTTGACCTTGTTCGTAACATCCCATGGGGAAGGCAGGGCAGATGGTAACTGAAGCCTCAGGTAGAATTAGGTGGCAGAGCTCACTTTGGTCATTTTGCACCAACTCCCGTTGACCCTCTCACGGGGCAGGGTAGCTACTTCCGGTTGACATCTCACTCAGTCAGGACGTTTTGTAATATCCGGAAATTTGAAAGGATATGTGCACTGAGGTTCTTGCGGCTCAAGACAGACCTAGGTGCCAGATCAACATTCATGAATTTCATTTCTGTTTTTAATTCTTATCAACAGTTGGCCTTTATCTCGTGCTCCTTGGGTTTTGCGGTGTTAGAGCAGCAGTGTGTGAAGCCTGGGGAAATCGCATCCTCCTCTGGGCACTGACTGGTCCAAGGACTCTGCCACCAAGGGCATAGCCACGCCACACACAGCCCTTAGAGTCTTCCATATATTTACTATGATTGAAAAGCACTACGGTGGCATCCTAAATACTGAAGAGCATAAAATGGAAAGTCAAAGTTTCTCGCCTTATTCTTGCAGCCCCAGTCCTATTTCTGGTTCTCAGGGTCAGGTTTTAGTTCCTTTGCTTGTTGCCTGCATGAATGTAAATCATATGCTTACATTGCTCTTTTTGATATATTATTTTTAAAATTAAAGTGGACTTCAAGCATACAAAATGGGTCCAACCCTAATCCTTTTATTCATACACACTCTCTCACCATTGCATGCATGGCCAACCTTATTAAATTCGTTATTATTTTTAGAAACATAAGAAGTACTTATAAAACCCACCACTGCAGTCAAAATGGGTCCTTCACAATAGGACCCATTTAACCCCCTGCTTCTCCCCACTCAGGTTAACGCACTGCCTGAATCTTATCTAATTCCCTCACTTTCCTTTTTATATAATCTTACTGTATCTATATATGCTGAAAAGTATGTTTTTACTTTGGTTGTTTTTACCTTTTTAAAAAGAGTACCACTCTGTATTTCATCTTTTTGGACTAACCTTTTTCCACTTAATAGTATTTTGTTAAAGTTCCTTCGTGTTGTGTGAGTGCTGTAATTACACATTTTGACTGTGCTGTGACAACATCACCTGCTCCCCATGGATGGACATTTGAGCCGTTTGCCGGTTGTTGCTGTTGTGAACATTCTCATTCTCATTTCTGGTGCACATGTTCAAGAGTTTTTTTCTGGGTTATAAACCCAAGAGTCAGACCCTGGGCATAAGGTGTGTGGATGGTCAATGCTATCAGGTAACGCTCAACTCTTTTTCAGAGCAATCCCTCTGTTTACATTCTCCCTCCCTCCCCACTCAATCCTCCTGTGTCTTGATCTTACAGATCCTTGCTCTCTCCAGCCCTGAGCATTGTCAGAGTTCAAAGATTGTTCCCAGTGAGATGAGTGTAAAATGATCCTTGACCTGTGTTTCTCTGGTCACTCTGACTTTCACTACCTGTTCACGTGTCTGGTGGCCACAGGGATGTATGGACCTCGACTGTCTCTATGGGTCCCCTGCTCTGACCTCATGTTTTCTCTTGTTTATAATTTATATTTCTTCTCGTGATGATTTTATGACTTTAAATCGTGAATTTAAACTTCTCTAACGTGGTGCACTGTCTTAGGACAGGATCTCTTGGGTGAGAGAGGAAGTCCAGCCTCCCTCACCTGTCCCTTTACCTCCCAACTGCTGTCACCTGGGCCTTTGCCTTTGTATTTCAGCTCTCATGCTTGTCTATACATAGATTCTAAAATTTGAAAACCAGCTGACCTCATTTTTGGCAAATGATTGTGTGCTTGTTATTCACCATAGAACCAAACTCCAAGGTGGACCGTACCTTTGCTGCCCTAAGGAGAATTGTTCATATATCAGGGCAGAGTTCCCAAACACTTCACCCAGCTGCCCCCAAGGTTACTATCTCACGAAACCATGATAAATTGGTGAAAAGTAAACATTAACATTGCTATCAGCTAATCTACAGACTTTATTTGGATTTCACTAGTTTTCCCACTGACGACCTTTTTTGTTCCAGGATCCAATCCTGGGTACATGCATCATTTAATCATCATGTCTCTTTTGACCCCTCTAATCTGGGATATTTCCTCAGCCTTTCCTTGTTTCTCATGACCTTGACACTTTTGAAGAATACTGGTCAGGCACTTTGTAGAACGTCCCTCAATGTGGGTTTGTCTGATGTTTTCTCATTATCAGGATGGGGTTATGGGTGGAGGGAAAAATACCACAGAGGTGAGGTACTCTTCTCATTGCCTCATATGATGCTATCGACGCCTGACTTATTGCTGGTGATGTTATCAGTCTGTGTCCGTCTCTCTTGATCCCCTGGTCAAGGTGGTGCAGTTTTCTCCACTGCAGAGTCCCCATCCTTCCCCTCCCCGAACTCTAGTCATTAGGAGCCAGTAACCAAATCCAGGCTACACTCGATGGGGGAGGGTTAAGCTCCACCTCCTAGAGGTCCTTCCAGGAGGACCTGGTGAAGAAATTTGTGGACATACGTTAAAACCACAGTAATGAATAAATATTCTGGGGGAGATACTTTGAGGCAATGTAAGTATCCTGTTTCTCCGTGAAGTTTCGACCACTGACGAGCATTCTTGAGCGGATCTTGGCCTCGGCAATCATCACTGTGGAGTTCTGGTGGTGACTTCCTAGTTCCCGTCTTTCTTTTACAATTTTTATTTGGAATTCTTCTTTAAGGAAGATTTGTCACTTCTGAGTAAATATATTTACTTATTAAACTTATGTATTCATTGTGTAAATGTGTTTATTCAGTCATTTGAGATATCAATATGGACTCGGATATTTATCTTATTTCTTATGTTATAATTCAATACTGTGGTTGTTTACTTTGTTGCTCAAATTGTTCTTTCTTTAGCCACTTGGCTCCTGTGTCTCTTCAACACAGTGTTTTCCCATCAACTCCCCCCCCCCCCTCCCCGCCGCCCTTATTTTTAGCACTTCCTTATTTTCTACCACTACAAGATGCTTCAGGCACATCTTACATTTTCCCTGCCCCAGCCCTGTGATCAGCCATTTATCCTTTTTTCTGGAGAGGGGCATTAGAAACCACAGTCTGGGTCCTAGTTACTAATGAGGTATCATTGCTTCTAGGCCATCTTAGGGGACAGAACTAGGAAATAAATGTATAGTCAGTTCTCAGTATTTGGGATAGTTTTGTTTTATAAAGCTGCCCTGAACACTGGATTGGTAAACTCTGAACCATTGCTTCTGGGGGAAATTCAGGGTTAGGTTCCTGAGGCCATGGCCACAACATTTTTGTCAACCGGTCAATACATAACCATGTGTTATGTGTGTTTCTGTTTAAAGGCATCGTATTTAACATGTATTGTTGATTCATTTTTTAATCAACTCCCACATCAAAGCAGTACTTTATTTTGTAAATTTTGACCCATTATTACTCCCACGTTAATGGTCTTTTTAGCTCTCAAGTGTACAAGGTGAAGATAAAATTTAGTTCAATGGTGTTGCACCTGGAGAATTAACATTGAACTCACAGCCCACAGCACTGTGACCCAGGCCTAAATGACACACGCATTTTCTCTGTAAGGCACATCACAGCCTTCTTTTTTTTTTTTTTCCGGTACGCGGGCCTCTCACTGTTGTGGCCTCTCCCATTGCGGAGCACAGGCTCCGGACGCACAGGCTCAGCGGCCATGGCTCACAGGCCCAGCCGCTCTGCGGCATGTGGGATCTTCCCGGACCGAGGCACGAACCCGTGTCCCCTGCATCGGCAGGCGGACTCTCAACCACTGCGCCACCAGGGAAGCCCCCATCACAGCCTTCTTGCACTTAGGACACTAGATGGCCCTTCCGAACTATGCTTGGGGGCCATTTTGAACAGTGAAATCACCAACAAAAAACACAAAGAATGCAAAAACCATGGCACTGAGTAGATGGTGAAAAGGACACTTGTTTACAGCGTGAGCTGAAACACAAAGGCAGAGCCTTGTTTGACCTCAGCTGGGACCTTGTGCATCGGGCAATTCAAATTATCTGATGCTCTGTGCACATGTGGGGCTGCAAGTGGCTATGAAAGCACCTTGAGTCTTGATTTGGGGGTTACAAATAAATTTTAGGGGGTGATTGAATTTGCAGATATGGAATCCGCAAACGATGAGGGATGACTGTGCGTATATTAACCCAGATGTAACATTTCTGTATTTCTGTGTTTATCTATGTCTATCAGTCTGTGTCTGTCTCTCTTAAGCCAAACTGAGTTTGTTCATACTGATATTTCCAACTGTAGCCCAGCCTCACAGCGTTCAGTCTAGGTTTCAGTCCCCCCTTACTTATTTGTATCTTATTTCTCTGGCTCATTAAATCCCTTTCCTCGAATAAAGTCCCCCATTTTTTATTTTGGTGACAGCAATTCATTGAAGAGATCTGTAGTCACAGATCTACAGTTGACCTGTAGACACACATTCTGGGTGTGTCTGGTTGCCTCCTCATGGTGCTGTTCGGCCTGTTCCTCTATCTCATGAAGTGCATTTGAATCTTCCAAGTCCGTTCTCCCCTGTAGGCGGGTTGCCTCTGTGATCTTTATAAGGGGGGCCGTCATAGGGCTGGGACTGTGAGGCTCTCCCCTTCATTACGTCTGTAATCTCACTGCTGCCCATGGGGCTGTGGGCTGTTTCCCTTTATTTACTTATTTATTTATTTTTTGGCTGCATTGGGTCTTTGTTGCTGCATGTGGACTTTCTCTAGTTGCAGCAAGGGGGGCTACTCTTCATTGTGGTGCACAGGCTTCTATTGTGGTGGCTTCTCTTGTTGCGGAGCATGGGCTCTAGGTGCACAGGCTTCAGTAGCTGCAACACGTGGGCTCAGCAGTTGCAGCCCGTGGGCCCTAGAGTGTGTGGGCTCAGTAGTTGCAGCAAGTGGGCTCAGTAGTCATGGCTCGCGGGCTCTAGAACGCAGGCTCAGTAGTTGTGGCACATGGGCTTAGTTGCTCTGCAGCATGTGGGATCTTCCCAGACCAGGGATCAAATCCATGTCCCCTGCATTGGCAGGTGGATTCTTAACCACTGCACCACCAGGGAATTCCTGTCATCTCCCTTTTCAAAGATGAAAACACCAAGTTCAGCTTGTTATGTGTACATCTACACAGATGCTCAAGGCCAGATCAGGGTTTGGAGCCAGGTCTGCTGTGTTCAAGGCTGTACTGATCCTGGTGTCCAGCTCTGCTCTTAGAGCTTCTGAGTTTGACTCTCCAGGACGGGGCCTTGGCAGCTGTATTTTCGACTTGCTAGCTAGGGAACTCTGGCTTTTAAATTTGGTATTGAATTCTTGTTGACTTTCACTCCTTGTTCCTACTTAAGTAACTGACATGTTCCCACATGCTGAGGCTGGGGCTAAGATGACGCCCAGGAATTGTGGCCACGGGAGTGTTTTTAGGGTAGATGTTCAGGGCTGGATGGGGGGTGAGTTCTCGGTCACTCAGGAGGACACCACTTTTCTCACTCAAGAGCCACGGTCTTGCGGGGAACTGTCTTATTTGAAAATATTCTGGGAATTCACCTCTTTGCTGTCAACGCCAATGTGATTTGCAGTTATTTTGGAAATCCAAGCACATTTTATCTAACCTACAGGCACTAATGAAGAGCTGATGAGCCACTGGTTCAAATAAATGATTACAGTCGGCAAGAGAAGTGCAAACAGGACCCTGATGAGTGATAATCAGGAACAAGAGGAAGGGGTGATCTTATTAATTATCCAAATTCTAAATCTAGCTCCAGAATTTTGAATAATAAAAGAAATTAGAGCCGGAATGTTATGTAAAGTGCTCAGTTACTCTTAAAACAGGCCACCTGATACAGAAGACTGTGTCTGTAGGACATCCTTCAACATTTATTTATTTTTGTGTTTAGAACTGGTTACTCATCTCCTCTTAGAATCCAAATAATCAGTTTATTTTAGTAATTTTAACACTTACTTATTTAATTTTTATATTGTACAGTGAGTTGCAAAAACACTGCAATTATGGTTTGTTTCTTAAATCTGGGCCTTTGGCTCACATGCTCAGGAAAGAAAGTTTGACAGTCCCCCACAGATGTCAGGCTTTGAGAACTCATCGTGGACTGGAAAGAGCCCCCAGTTTCTTTCAATGAGCTGATTTCCCACTGACCTCTTGCATGGATTGGAGATGCTGAGAACTTGCAGGACAAGCCAGGGATATCTTCCTGGGCTTCAGTTTGGGACAGTTAATGAAGCAGAATATGAAAGACAACTCAAGATTAAAACAAGGTGTTAGTGATTTTTTTTTTATATGCCTGGCCCCCAGATCCTGTCAGTTTACTCCCTTCCAGCCTTCTGAGTCCTTGGAAAGCTTTACGGTCAGCAGGGAAAACAAGGTAAATTTGACTGAAATTTTGTCTCAAGATTCGGTATGTACTGAAGTAGTATGTTTTTTTAATTTTATTTATTTATTTATTTATGGCTTTGTTGGCTCTTCGTTTCTGTGCGAGGCTTTCTCCAGTTGCAGCAAGTGGGGGCCACTCCTCATCGCGGTGCGCGGGCCTCTCACTATCGCGGCCTCTCTTGTTGCGGAGCACAGGCTCCAGACGCGCAGGCTCAGTAATTATGGCTCACGGGGCTAGTTGCTCCACGGTATGTGAGATCTTCCCAGACCAGGGCTCGAACCCGTGTCCCCTGCATTGGCAGGCAGATTCTCAACCACTGCGCCACCAGGGAAGCCCAGTAGTATGTTTTAAAATATAACATTATGGGAAATCCATCTCATAATGTTACAGATATGTTTGAAAAATATTTTCTACCAAGTAATTATTACTTAAACTAGTGGATAAGCCATGCACTGGTTCAGTTTAACAATTCAGCATTGAAATCATTGTTTCCTTGTATTTTGACTCTAACTTCTGGATTCATTTAATTTAAGAGCATCCTAGTATTGTCAAGTAAAACCGATCTGTTTTCAAAATTTTCTCTATACTGGGCAACCAAAATTAAACTTAGAAGTCAATTATCTTCCTGGGCTGATGTGACTTTGGCTGTCCTGTATAATCCCATTTTCCAATCTCAGTGTTCTCTTGATTGAATCTATAATAAATATTTAAAATTTGAACTTATAAAATAAATCTCTGCTAACAAAACACCTGTTTTAAATACTGGATTCCGCATAGGAGTTTCTCTGGAGAATAAAATTCTCTTAAAGTTTAAAAGCTGCTGACCCCAAGTCCTTGTCCCCTGGAGGCTATCTGCCCGCACTTCGTCGCGATGACCGCGGTGGTTCTCTGCCTATGCAGATGCACATAGACAAGACCCGTGGGATACTGCTGACATAGAAAAGATGATTTGAGTATGTGACACGTGAATCAAACAGGGACGTGTTTCTTCTCCACGTGAAGGTCAGGTGTTTTACAGTGTGATTCCTGTGCATGAACAGAAAATGACAGATGGCAAGACCTGCAGCATCTGAACTCCTGTCCCATGGAATGGTGGGAAATTCACATGCTCTCACTCTGAGTGAGATGACCAGCTGGACCGGTTCCATGGACCTGAGTGTTCTTAGCCCAGGGCCTGGATCTAGCTTTGTCACCATTGTCCTTGTCTACTACATTGGTTGCCTCATCGATAACAAAGTGTTTTATAACACATATATATTTTTTAAAAACCACATTATCTTGAAAGAAGCTGAGTGAGCGCCTTATTTTTATGTCTGCCCTTCCTCTCCTCCTGTAAGGTAGCTTGATCAGAACCAAAGGACAATTTCTAAAACTATCCTATAAAGATGCTCTGAAGGCTTGGGTAATTTTTATCATCTGAAAAAAAAGAAAGAAAGCAAACGATGATATTGACAAACATAAAAGTTAAACAAGCAGTACTGGAAACTTGCCCCAAGCACCATCGAGGATGTGCTACCTTGGGACACCGTGCTTTTTGCTTTTTCCTGCGAGTGCCAAGTTGATGTACCCAAATCTGGGTCTGGCTGCGTCTGTGGGTTTTTGAGGAGCTGGAGTGTCCTCCCTTGAAATTTGCATTATTCCTCTCTCTTCGAGGACTTGGAATTGGCAAGTTCACTCCCACCCTGGAACTTTTGGGTGAGCAGACGGGCTACAGATCTCTGAGTTCACGGTTTTGCTGGCTTGAAGATACAACACTAGTGGATTATGGCTCCTGGCTTAATTAGATTCCATAGACTATTTTTAAAAGATTGTGTTCAGTGATCTTTTTTTTTCCGTGAAGAAGTATCTTTGATTTTTAAAATAGTTTTAATTCTTAAATTACTATACAGTAAAATTGACTGTATAGTTCAATGAATTTTAACACATGGGGCTTACAGTTCCCTGAATTTTGACACATGCATGTCTTACATGTGCTGAAATACAGAATCGTTCCATCACCCCAGAAAACACCCTCATGCTTATCCTGTATAGACGAACCTCCCCCAACCGCTAGGTGCTGGCAACCACTGATCTCTTTATCCCTGTAGTTTTGTCTTTCACAGACAGTCATGTAAATGGACTCATACAGCATGTAAGCTTCTGAGATTGGATTCATTTGCTCAGCATAGAGCCTTGGAGGTCTATCCAGATTGTTACTGTATAAATAGTTTCTTTCTTTGTTTACTGAGTAGTATCCCATTGTATGAATGTACCTGTTTGTCCACTCATCCATGGAAAGACATTTGGGTTGTTTCCAGTCTTTTTTTTTTTTTGACAATCAGGAATAGAGTTGCTATAAACATTAGTGTACAAGTTTTCCTGTGAACACGTGTCCATTTCTCTAGGGTACATATTCAGGAGTGGGCTTGCTGGTCAGGATATGTTAAACAAATGAGCAAAATAATCCCCGCAAATGTCAAAGACCATCTCCCCTCAAAAGGAAAATGGGGGGAAGTCGCTGAAAGGAGAAAACACAGGTTTGTCAAGCAGGGAGGAGCAAATAGGGAAGAGTAAAATAAAACCAGCCGTTCAGTCCCCTAGACGCCGCAGGCCACATCTCAAGTGTGGCGGCAGGAAACAAAAGTGTCCCCGAGTTGAGAGCAGTTTCTCAACCTTAGTCACATCTGAGATTCCCTGGACGCCATGAACTCCCACTTTGAGAAACCCAGTCTTGGAGTCTCGTGACAGCTGGCCCATGTCTGCCGTGCTGTCGTGTTGATCTTATACCAGAATCCCACTGTGAAAAGTTCATCTGCAACACAAACCTTTTTTGTGGTGTGAGACACGGCTCGTCCCACTTGAGGCCTTGCAATGCTATGGAAGTAATTCGGTCACTGATGCTTCAGGTCGAGCCCACTGAAGCAGGACTCTTGTCTTCTTAGCTGTTTGCTCGCAGCGTGTGGATGTGTCTCTGTGCATCTGGGTGCCTGTAACTGACAGCCTGGGGTCCTCTCAGGGACGTTGAACCTGACTTATGATCCGTGGCACAGCTTTGGGTTCACATGGGGCACTGAACAGGTGGGGGCATGTGGATAAAAGGCCAGAATGTGGTTCTCATCACACAAATGCCCAGTGATTATACAGCGTCTCATGTGAGCCCTGTTAGGGAAGAACCAGGGAACAATTGACCACAGAGAGCTCTGTGTCGGGGAAACGGGTCTTTCTAAAAGCTTTCATGATAATACCAGGCCCGTCCCAGATCACCAGTCTCTTTTGAAGCAGAAACAATGAAGTACATGGACATTTGCCCATGGGTTGCTGGGTTCTGCAGTCACGGAAGCCCATGGACGTCAAAGACGGCAGGGGATTCTTGAATCCCTAAAACCAAGACACGAGAAGTGCTGTGCTCGCGGAGCCATGGCAGCCACGTGTTCATCAGTTCCTTCAGCAGGTCCTCTAGGCATCTCTTTCCAGGGGCCGTTGCTCGCATTCTCTAGGACAGGCAGAGAGTAAACCGACCAGTGAAGCAATCTACAGTATAATGCCTGGTAGTGATAAGTCTTACGATGACAGATACAGCCGGGTGTGGGGCTTCAGTGACAGGACTGGTGGCTCTGAGTCGTTAGGTAAATGGATCACCTTTTTTGATTCTTTATGAAAAGTTAAGGGGGTTCTGTTTAGGGAAGGAGGATGTACAGGCCTCAGGGCCAGAAGGGAGCGGTACGTCCTTCAGTGTAGGGGTCCCCAGATTTTCCAGTGGAAGACTTCCTTGGGAGTCACGGGGGTCTCCCCCTGGGGGACAAGCAGTGGAAGAGAAGGAAAAGAAGGAAAACTGAGGGAGGCTTCTCCTCCTGTGATTGGGCTCGGGGGTCTGCCTTCCAACACGTGATGGGGGAACCCTCTCTCGACTTACCAGAAGCCACATTGTCAGAAAAGGAGCCTTCTGGGAATTATTTCCTCTTGATTGGAAGAATGCGCTTTTAACTATGTGACAGGGAAGAAGATTTATACCAATTGGCCTCTGTGGATATGTGAATGAATGTGAGCAGCCTGAAGAGAGAAGCATGGGTCCATGATCACTGGCATTTAGGACTTCTAAGGGCAAAGGAGATCTTTGATCATTAGTTCAAAGAAGAAATGAACATCAAAGGGGAAAGGGGCAGCTGTGATCCTTCCGAGGCAGGAATTAATTTCATGATTAGATTCTGGTCACTCACTGCCATGCAGATGCACCCAAAGGCCCAGTTCTGAGGGGGAGAGAGACACGCACCAGGATGATGTTGGGGAGGACACAGCCACCAGTGCTGGGGCCGGGGGGTTCCAACAGTTGAAGGGCTGGAGGTGCCACAACCCAAGGGGCCCTGGCCTGGGGAGCTGGGGGCGTGACTGAGCCTGGTTTGTAGCGGGGGTGGGGGGTGGGAGGCAGGAGGTCAGTGCTGGACCAGCAGTGGAGTGGCCTGAGTCCAGGCCCGCAGGGATGCCTGGGGGCTCCTCCCAGCAGTGTGGATGAGGGCCTGCGGGTGCTGCGGCTGGCAGCTGGGAGTGCAGGAGACGGGGAGGGCGAGGCCGGGATGGGGCAGGCCCCCTGTGCTCTTTCCAGCCCATTTGCAAGGGGCCTTGCTGTGGTGATTCCTGCGGCCTTGGTCAGCAGCTGTCCCCGAGGCCTGCTGTTTGTGCCAGGGCCTAGGGGTCCTGGCTCTAGTGGAGTTTACGTTTGAGGGGGAGAGGGTCAGGCAGAGACCCCTCACCCAGGTGTAAGGAAGTACAGATGAGGACGATGACACTAGAGCAGTTTTCCGGGAGAACCTCCTAGGGGAAATGAGGTTTAAGAAGAGACCAGGGTGGTGAAGAGGCATGGGGGGAGAGGAGACCCGGGGGCAGAGCATCCCAGGCAGGACAGGTGAGCAACTGAAATTCAAAATGGAAACCCGTGCGAGAGCCGTGGCACAGCTGTTGTGCTCGGGGGACAGACGGAGGAATGGGGTGGCTGGTCAAGTGCAGGGGGAGGGCCAGGGCTCAGGGCTGGAGGTGGGTTTTATTCTCATTGCAAAAAATTCCCATGTCGGTTATAAACAGCAATGAATGTACAGGAATTATTTCGAGTTGACAGAGTCTTTAATTTAGAATGAGAGTTGACGCATTGAGAAAACATGTCACTGATTTCGTATTTAACACCATCCACTCTGCTCCTCACTTGAAGCTAGGTGCATTTGGCAATGATGTGGTGTATTACGGCCAGAGAGCCATTTCCAAGCAACAAAGGATGAAGTCTCCTGCAATTTGTCATTGTTTTTCTAACTATCAGAATAGCCTGTTCACACTGAAAGAAAATGCAAATGAGTCGGTACTCCCATTATTTCAGACCTCCTAATCAGACTGGTCTGCGTTCATTTCATTAATGTGACGAATAGAAAATGAGGATTCTCAGACCTGGAGTGAGAGGGAAATGAATTGCTCTCTGCTTCCACCTCCCACTCCTTGCCCTTATAAAAATTGCAATATAATTTTTTTTCCTGTGAAAATAAGCTTATATGATTTATTTTGCTTTTTAATTTATTTACTGATTTTCCCCAGGCTGTGCTCCATATACACTGCTCCTGGAGATGCCAGGGATTATAAAATTATGATCAAACTGATGAGTTTACTGTTGCTTAGGCCTAAAAATAGTTTTAACAGAAATGGTTATGTATAGATTATATGAATTTGGGGGAAGGGTTCCACAGAGTGACTTTTACTTTGCGGGTTACATTTTTGTTAAAGGTGTGCCTGTACAATCTTTCTGGGGCGAGTTATGGAAATATGCTGTTAGGAGAATGATTCCAGGCTGCATCCAGCCGTCGTAAAAGATTCAGGATGACCCGTAGGTGCCCCCACAAGTAGACCTGATTTGTAAACATTTAGATTCATTAAAAAGATGAGCTATTTGGAATTCTTTACTTATGAAAGACTGCTTCATCACAATAAAGCCATGCCGGCAGGGGTCAGAGTGGCTGAGCAGGAGGGAGAGTTGTGTGCTGGTCCGGAACACGGATGCTGGAGCTGATGGCCTGGGTTCACATGCTGGCTCCCCTGCTACCAGCCATGTGGCCATAGTGTAAGTCTCCTGGCCACTCGGACCTCTGTGTTTTTCTCCTGAGATCAGAACAGTCCCTCCCCCCTCGGATCCCTGTGGAGATTAAACAAGCACAGTTCGGGCACATCGTAAGCACCCTTAACTCTCAGCTGTAATTTGCGCTTCTGGAACGGGGCATATTCGGGGACAGAAGAAGCCAACTCTGCCTGATTCAAGCAAAAAGGGAGTTACTGGAAGGACTTGGGGAGGGTGGGAGCTCCTAGGAGCAGTGCCAATAAGACCAGGAACAGGGCAGCAGCCCTGGCGTCCCCTAGCACAGAGTCATCAGACACTGCCTGTTTCGTTTCCCAAGACTCAGAGTGGGTCCTTGGCTATTTTGCAGGAGGTGCTGACCTCCAGGATCATTAAAGCCTGGTCAGATCAGGCCCGGTTGTGCAGAGTGATCCTTCCTTCCTCCCTCACTCCCTCATCCACCCGCCCATCCACCCATACATCTACTCACACACACGTCCATCCATCCATCACCCTTCCATCCATCTACTCACCCATCCACCCTTTCATCCATCCGTCCATCTATCCATCTACGCACCCACCCTTCCATCCATCTACCCATCTACCCATCCATCCATCTACCCATCTACCCATCCATCCATCTACCCTTCCATCCATCTACCCACCCATCCACCCTTCCATCCATCCACTCATCCATCCATCCACCCTTCCATCCATGCACCCTTCCATCCATCCACTCATCCATCCATCCACCCTTCCATCCATCCATCCACCTTTCCATCCATCCACCCTTCCATCCATCCACCCTTCCACCCATCCACCCTTCCACCCATCCACCCTTCCATCCATCCACTCATCCATCCATCCACCCTTCCATCCATCCGTCCACCCTTCCATCCATCCATCCACCCTTCCATCCATCCATCCACCCACCCACCCACCCACCCACCCATCCATCCACCCATCCATCCATCCATCCATCCATCCATCCATCCACCCACCCACCCACCCATCCATCCATCCATCCATTCACCCATCCATTCACCCATCCATCCATCCATCCATTCACCCACCCACCCACCCATCCACCCTTTCATCCATCCACACTTCCATCCATCTAACCACCCATCCACCATTCCATCCATCCACTCATCCATCTATCCATCCATCCATCTATCCATCCATCCACCCTTCCATCCATCTACCCATCTACCCATCCATCCATCTACCCATCCATCCATCCACCCTTCCATCCATCTACCCACCCATCCATCTACCCACCCATCCACCCATCCACCCTTCCATCCATCCACTCATCCATCCATCCACCCTTCCATCCATCCATCCACCCTTCCATCCATCCATCCACCCTTCCATCCATCCACCCACCCATCCACCCACCCACCCACCCTTTCATCCATCCACACTTCCATCCATCTACCCACCCATCCACCCTTCCGTCCATCCACTCATCCATCCATTCATCCACCCTTCCATCCATCTACCCACACTCTGCCATCCATCCATCCATCTACCCATCCATCCATCCACCCTTCCATCCATCTACCCACCCATCCATCTACCCACCCATCCACCCATCCACCCTTCCATCCATCCACTCATCCATCCATCCACCCTTCCATCCATCCATCCACCCTTCCATCCATCCATCCACCCTTCCATCCATCCATCCACCCTTCCATCCATCCATCCACCCATCCATCCATCCACCCACCCATCCACCCACCCACCCACCCTTTCATCCATCCACACTTCCATCCATCTACCCACCCATCCACCCTTCCGTCCATCCACTCATCCATCCATTCATCCACCCTTCCATCCATCTACCCACACTCTGCCATCCATCCATCCATCCACCCACCCATCCACCCATCCACCCACCCATCCACCCATCCACTCATCCATCCATCCATCCACCCATCCATCCACCCTTTCATCCATCCATCCATCCATGCATCCATCCACCCTTCCATCCATCTACCCACCCATCCACCTCTCCATCCATCCATCCACCCTTCCAGCCATCTACTCACCCATCCACCCTTCCATCCATCCACTTATCCATCCATCCATCCACCCTTTCATCCATCCATCCATCCACCCTTTCATCCATCCATCCTTCCATCCATCTACTCACCCATCCACCCTTCCATCCATCCATCCATGCATCCATGCATCCACAATGATCTGAGTGCCTGCTCTGTGAGCCAGGCCCTGTGCTGGGAGCTGGAGATGCAGTGTTGGACAAGACAGACCAGGTCTTTGCCTGGTGGGCTTACATTCTGGAGAAGGGAGACAGGTGATAAATAAGCAAACCATTTCATATGGTGACAGGTGTTGAGAAGGAGATAAAATTGCAGTGCAGTAGGTAAGGGCCAGGGCTCTGCTCTGGACTGGGGCTCAGTGAAGGCCTCTCCCTGAGCAGGTGACATATGAATGGAGATGTGCATGGTGGACGGAGCCTTCTGTCAATGGGGAGATGGAGTCAGGATCTCTAACTCACCCTCTGCTTCTCCCTCTGTTCTGTGTTGTCGAGGTCATCTGGAGGTCTAGTTGGTTGGCGTCACCATCACTTGGATCTAGGGACCTGAGGGACCATGTTGCTGGCCCTGACCTTCGTCTGCCCCGTCCTTGGCCTGGGGAGCCACATCCATCTCTGTGAATCTCTGTGGCTTCCTTGCCAACTCCTGAGCCAGCTTGGGGCCCGTTGGAGTGGTCAACACTTTCCCACCTCTTCCTTTCCCAGCCTTTTCCCTCGGAATCCATTTCTCCTCAGAGACAGTGTGTCCATGGTGGTTGGGGTCCATGAGCCAGAGGACGTATGGTCTAAGTAGGACTTGAGAGTCTGTGCAGGTGGGTGTTCTGGCCTTACGTCAGGCATGAGCGCCTCATGCAGCCCGGCTGATTTGCGTGACCCCCTCATTCTGGCTCTTTTCATTGGGTCTCCTTCCCTCACCCCTCAGCTGCAGTCATGGAGGTGCCCTCACCTGGGCTGGGCTTGGGTATCGCTGAGGCCTGTTGGCATTCTGTAGCTGATTCCTTGCTTACTTCTCAGGAAATACAGTTTCAGATCATTGCTGTCTGTCGGTTTCAACCACAAACTCCTTCTTCCCTCCCACCAGTTCTTGTCAGAATCGGGACAGAGGGGAGGAAGGGCTGAAACCAAAGAAGGTGACATTTTTAATGGGTTAAATGTGATATAGAATCTACATACAAATATAAAATCCCAGATTTCACATCGGAACCCACATCCAAAAAGTAAACCTTAACAGAGCAAGCACAGGGGAGAGGAGACGATTGTTTTGGCAGTTAACGTGAAAATAGATCCGGGCGTGCCCGTTGAGAGCAAATTTGGTGTGAGCTGGTGTGACCAGCCACCTGACAAATCTTAGATTCTTTTCATAATCCTGGTGCATCTCTGTGCAGTGGAAGTTGTGGCATGTGGTTCTGATGACCCATGACTCTCTTTAAAACTTTTTATTTGGCGAGCGTTCAGGATGACTGACAGCTCCATTTTTGTGTTTCATGGTTTCTAAATGTGATGCTGTTTCTTGACATTTTCATTACACTAACTTTTATATCAGCTGACGAATGGCAGCCCAGGAAACTCCCACGTTATAAAATCTGTCAATTCTGTGTGCTGTTTATAATAAATAGTGACACATTTGGAATACGGGCATGGACTGAGAACCTGGCTATTGAAAATTCTGTTTCCTAATAACCTGTTCAACAGTTCAGAAATTTCACTTTTTTCCTTTTGGTAAAAAAGCTTAAGAGAAATGAAAAAGTGAAAATGGAAGTATATTTTCTGAGCGTACGAGAGGCCAGCTGTCTAAAGTTTAGTGTGAAAGCCCTGAGAAGGAATGCGCAGGGCTCACCATGGGGGCTCATCTTGATTTCGTTGTGGAAAGGACTTCTAGTGACCCTACAAACATCACACACAGCCCAGGTTTTTGGTTTGATTATTATTTTACTCCACTGACTCTTTTTTTTTAATTTTTAAAATTGAAGTATATTTTCTGCTGTACAGCAGAGGGACTCAGTTATACACATATATACACACATATATAATATTTTTTTCCATTATAGTTTATTCCAGGATCTTGAAATATAGTCCCCTGTGCTATACAGTAGGACCTTGTTGTTTATCCATCCTATATGTAATAGTTTGCATCTTCCACTGACTCTTAAACATGTCTTTTTTCTCATTTGATATCTCACTTAAAAGTTAATTCTTATAATAAGTAGGCTAGGTGCATATTGCAGTATTTTACCTTAATAAACAGCCAGGGAGTATTCTGCTTATATTACGATCCGTTTGTTCATCATGGTGTCAGTTTTGCACTTCTAAGGTGAAGAGGGCTCAGAGAGTGTCCTGAAAGAACAGGTTCCAATGACGGTGTGGTGCTTCTCGCTCTGTGTTCTATTGGTTCTTGTGAAGCGTTCAGATCCCTGGGTGTGTGGGCAGAACGACGCCCCTACCCCCCATGGTGTCCTGTCCTGATCCCTAGAACCTGTGAGAATGTTACCTGACACGGCAGAAGAAGATCTGCAGACGCGAGTAACTTACGGATTTTGAAACCGGGAGGTTTATCCTGGAGTATCGGCGGGGCGGGCAGTGTCATCACAAGGGTCCTTAGAGGGGAAAGAGGGAGGGGGGTGAGGATGGGAGCAGAGGTGGGAGCGGGTGGCCCCTGAAGCTGGATGAGCCGAGTGCGGATTCTCCCCTGCAGACTCTGGAAGGCAGGCGGCCCCACTGCCCCGTTTTGGACTTCACGCCTCCAGAATGGTGCGGTGATTCGCTTGTGTGTTTTCAGCCTCTAGGTTTGTGGTGATTGGTTACAGCAGCCGGAGAAACAGATCGATTGGGCCCCATCTCAGGAACCCCCAATTAGACAGTCTGAAGGTCAGGGCTCAGGGGGTCTGCCTTTCCGTCCCCAGCCCCCGACCCTGGGAGTCTCATGACTGGGGGGTAGGGAAAGTGCTTTGCTCACATTTATTTCAAAGTAGCTGCGGGATAATGATTTAGGCCTAAAAAGAATGGAAACATGGGAAGAACCACGGTTAATATCACACAGAGTGCTTATAGAGACATAGAGATACTTGGAATAGTACAGCAGAAAAGCCGAGTTTGCTTTCAGTGTAACCAAATGAATCACACAGGGTCAAAGAACAAGAAACAAAGCCCCGCTGCAGTGTGAGGGTCCATCCTGCCGTCCCTCCTGGGCGCTGCACGTCCACAGGTTTCTTCGGCCTCCCAGGCTGCTCACTCCCAGGGCAGCAGCCGCCAGAGCCCTGGGGCTGGTCCTGACGCCATGGTTCTCCTGTGCTTCTGTGTGACAGGCGTGGCCTCTCCTCCTGGAATCACCCCGACTGCTTGGTGCTCAGACGCAGGGCGTTTTGAAGCAAGTATTAGTATTTAGGGCATATCATGTACTAATGTCAGGAAGCCTCTGGGCTCAGTGGCATACAGTGAAATAGAGATGTGGAAGGAAACTTCATACCAGCTCTGACTCATGACCTCAGCGAGATCTAAAAGGAAGTCACATTGCAGAAGAAGGGCGTGAAATGCAGTGTCTGCAGACAGGACATGAAAATGTTCCCATGAGCAGACCTGGATGAGTGAGTTAGACCAGAGGAGGATTCCTTTGGGATAAAGATGGGGGAGTTGGGAGAGAAAAGCTAAGGGACATGGAGAGTAGATGCCAGACACTGGGTGGGCAGATAGTAGGTATTTCAGTTTTGATTTTTTCTGAATCAGTGATTAAAAAAACAAAAGATAAGCATGAGATAAGAAAAAACCATCCACTTTCACAGGAAAGAGAATCACACTGATACTAGGTTCTAACCCTCAAAACCCAGTACAGCAGTAATTAACACAGCATTGTAAATCAACTATAGTTCAATAAATAAAATAAATAATAATTTAAAAAACCAAAAACCCAATGCTAGGAGGTGATGCAGCAACATTTATATGTTTTAGAAGGAATAAGACTATTAAGCTAGGTTGCTGTAGGCTTTCTATACGCAAAATTTCTAAGCTTATTCACATAAATGGGAAAATAATAGTTACCTTTGGAAATACAATAGATTCATAGTCTCTGCTTTCCATTTCTGAAAGAAGAAATTACTTGACATGCGTAAGCCAAATGAAAAAAGAAGTTATCAATAAAAGATGTCAAAAGATGAGAAACATTGGTATGAATAATGCAGCAGTAAGCAACTAAACAAATAAAATATAAAATTAAGTTTGAGTAGTTGTGGTTGTTTAATAAAATCTGGGAGGTCAGGTGGAGTAGAAAATCTTGCCATCTTGCATAGAGCCTATAAGTATATGTGCCATTGATATACATGTAGGTATGTATTTTCAAGTAGGTATTTAAAAATTTGAATAGAAAAGAAATGTGTAATTTTCAAATGATTAGAACAAGGAAATAAACAAATAGAAAAGTTGGCCAAAATAGCAAAAGACAGGAAAGTTAGAAAAACAGAAGATAAAAAAATAATAAACAAGCATAAAAATAAGATAGCAGGGGGAAACATCAGATTGTCAGCTATCCCAATAAATGCAAGTTGCTTAAATTCCCCTAGTAAAAGACAGTGCTTTGGATTGGGACAAAAAGCAAAATTCAGATAGATGCTGTTGACCAAAAACATGCTTAAAATAACAGACCAAAGCATCTGCGAAGAGCTATTATCTCACAAGGGCCAGGAAAAAGAAAGTAGGGCTATCATTATAAGATCAAACCGAATGCAGTACAAAAATAATTCTAAACAGAATAAAGAGGATTTAAAACTATTAATAAAGGTGTAGTCATCATCAGAGATATTTGGAAATATGTTATCTGGTGGGTTTTGATGGTAGAAATAGAATGTGCAGTAGAATGAGAAGAGTGAGACAGCCCATCATTGGAGGATTGGTGTCCATACATGTCCACAATATATTTCTAAATGAAAAACTGTGTACTCTGAGCGAAGTCTTTATAAAAAAAAAAAAATCAAATGAACTTTGTGAATCGAAACAAGTCGAGGTATAAATATGCTTTACATGTTGCCGTTGGTTTATCTCTGTGTGCGGTAGTATGGGTAAATTCTATTTTTTCCTCTGTATGCTTTTTCATATTATCTAAATTTAGCAACATGAGTGTATATTATTTACATAGTCAGAGAAAGGGTATTCAATTTTGAAAAGAAAAAACACTTCACCTTATCTCTCTCTGAATTCCCACTATAATTTCCTATGCCAGCGTTCCCTATATAGTGTGTGCAGTGCAAGACTGGTTATGCACGATGTTAAATGTGTATTTTGAATTAAAAAAGATTCCAAGGTCACGTTTGGAGAAGGCCCAGTTATTCAGGGTTGAACTGTTTCCTGCGCTATGTATTATTGTGTATATTATGTATTTGTTGTGCTGATGTACCCTGTGACTCTTTGTGAGAGGGATATATATACTATGTCATGTTTTCAGACCTCATTGATTTATATGTGTGCCTTGAGAAACTATTGATAGTCTTCTGTGGAAAACAGTCTGAAACCCTCTCATCTACCACAGAATTTTTCACTTGATTATGTATCTCAGATTCCTTCCAGCTCCCCCCGCCCGCAAGATCTGGTATAATTGGCTGGCACCTGTATCAGTTCTTTTGGCCAAGATGTCCCAAGCCCTTCCCAAACTTTCTTCTAATTTCTGCAGGTTACGGGCTCCATTGTCCCAAATCCCTACCCTCAGGGGCTGTCTCAGCACTGCCCTGTCTTATCCAAATCTGACACTCAAAACCTTTGTGAGTCCTTGTCACCTTCCCTCCACCCCAGTCTAGCCCTACAAAAGCATCTTTTCTGAAGCATCCAAAAACAAATGTACTAATGACTTTGTACGGGAGACAGTGGTGGGTGGGGGTTTTTCCTTGCACAGCCAAGAGCCTGCAGCTCTCAACATGATTGCCCTCTAGAGTTCTTCGGCCTTATGGCCACCAGAGATCTTTCTTATTCTTCCCTCATTTAATATACAAACTTTATCCACCCTAAACTCCTGGATTATACTCTGCTTTCCCCTCATTTCAGATCCAAGAATTTAACACTTCTTTTCTCTCTATAATTCAGGGACTTTAGCTCGGCCCCAGCATCCCCTCTCAGGGTGGTTAAAACCCCTTGAGAGGCAGGAGAGAAGGTCCGTGGGGTCCTTACCCTGGGTGAGCAGTCACTTGCTCAGAGCCATTCAGCTGGCGGGTCCTCGTTTTGAGTTATTTTCTGGGGCTCCACCGTCAGCATCTGGAATGATGTTGGCTGCTGTCCAGTAAGTACTTAGAGTTCATTGATCATGAAATAATCATTGAAGAAATTAACTGATCTTAATCTCTTTGGTGTTTTGTGGGTAGAAACATCAGATTGTATTTCCCCATGGTACCATGAAAAATGGGGAGATTTTGGAGTTTTGGCATAACAGGATAGTTTAAACGCTTTCAAATTTAAAAAAAAAGTAAAAGGATCAGCTGTCTTCTCACAGGCATTAGAGATGCTGGTATTACTTGTGGTTTGAAATTAATAATTCAAGTTTTATATTACTAAAAAGAAAAATATTCATGTCTCTTTTTAAAATTAATTTTTATGTTGCCTAATAAAATAAGGACATAGTTTTAAAAGTCAAATAACAATAGGAAAGCCCAGCAGTTCCTTGCCCTAACCTGCCCTGAGGCAATTACTTCTGATTTTTTAGGTTTTATTCTGGACATCACATCTCCACATTTCTACATGGGATGCAGATCCTGCGCTCTTCGATTCATCAGTTTAGGCATCATTATGGCAGTGAAGATTTTTAGCTTTTTACCTCACTGTCCCCTCTGCTTCCCTTTCCTCACCCTCCAGAGTGGGTATAGTACAAATTTAGTTTAGTCAGTGTTTGGGTTTACATTACCATGCATATGCAAATATTATTCACAGCAAAGCTGTGTAGTGTATTACGATTGTTGCCTAGCTAACTTTTTGTTTTCCTGAAGTTGATACTTGCCTTGCTTTTTCATTTTCTTAATCGTTCTCTTGCCGTAGCCTCTCAGTACAGTTTTGCACAAAGTCAGTTCCAGCAGATAATCTCTCTGTTCCGTTTTTCTTCTCAGATTCCTCACTCTTTTCTCTTGGGTTGATGACTCTCTAAGCCTGCTGCACAGTGGTCATCCTGGACACTCCCTTTGCTGTGATATTTGGAATCCTATTTGCCCATTTTTCTGGATCTCAAGTCTTCCTCATTCTGGCTCTGAATCCTCATTGTCCTGGAGCACGTCCTGTGTTTCATCTAATAAGATGCTGCAGTGGCAGAGGCCGTGGCCTCACCATGCCTTCTCTTGGCTCACTCTGCTACCATGTGAATTGGAGGTGCTCAGTCCCCACACCACAGATCTTTTGTTTTAGCCTTTTCAGGGAAGAAACCTCTAGAATTCTGGTGGAGTAGAGGGAGGGGAATCTAGGGATTTAAATTTTTTCAAGTGGTTTGCCCAATTTTCCTTTCTTATTTCAGCAACCCCCCTTCTCAATTGTTATATAAATGGCCAAAGATGGCCTCTGTGCATTGGGCCCTAGGTTATTTATTTCTTCACCGTGGGCTGAGACCTGTTCAGTCGAAAGCTTGCTGGTTCCAAACTCAAATTTTTACACATCCAGTTATTTCTTTTTTAAAATAAATTTATTTATTTATTTTTGGCTAAGTTGGGTCTTCGTCGCTGCACACGGGCTTTCTCTAGTTGTGGCAAGTGGGGGCTACTCTTCATTGCGGTGCGAGGGCTCCTCATTGCAGTGGCTTCTCTTGTTGCGGAGCACAGGCTCTAGGCGCACGGGCTTCAGTAATTGTGGCTCGCGGGCTCTAGAGCGCAGGCTCAGTAGCTGTGGCGCACGGGCTTAGTTGCTCCGTAGCATGTGGTATCTTCCCAGACCAGGGCTCAAACCTGTGTCCCCTGCATTGGCAGGTAGATTCTTAACCACTGTGCCACCAGGGAAGTCCCCACGTTCAGTTATTTTACACAATGGCCTGAATAAGCAGAATTTGTTTTCTTTTCCTTTTTTTTTTTTTTAGCATTTAGAACCTTCCTGCTTTGCATACTCTGCAAAACCTCCCCCAGCTTCTGCTGCCCATTGATAAGATCAGGCCTTATGGTTATAAGACCCCAAGCCGCAGCTGCCCTTCGGACCTCTCTGACCCAGAGACTCCCCACCGTGCTGCTGAGTGACCCCGTCTGAAGGTGCAAGCCCCTCTCCAACACTCCTCTACCTCCAGCCTCACTCTCCTCCCTTCTGGATGGTGTCCCCTGGCCTTAAGCCCCTGAATGGGGTCATGCCGAGGGACTTCACGTCTCATGCAGCCAGGGGCCACCTGATAAAGTAAAGCTTGTTGTATGTTACTGCTTCTTTTAGTCTATCTATTTCCTCGACCAGCCCCCAGACCCCTGGAACTGTCTGCATCATTTCAGCCCCAGTTCCAGAGGTCCTCGGTGAGGCCTGTGCCTGAACCTTCTGGGGGTTCTGAGATGTACACAGGTTGTTCTGTTTTCTCCGCCGCTGCTGCTCTGGGATCCCTTGTTCTCAGTTCTGCTAAATCAGTACCACCTCTCTGTCTCTTTCAGAGCTTCCAAAGTTTGGTTGCAGTCAGTATTCATTCATCCCTTTCATCAGTCTTTATTCCTTCCTGCGTATCTGGGCTTCCCTCTGGATCATTTTCCTTTTGCTTTTCCTAGTGCAGGTTTGCTGGTGACAAATTCTGCTTTGATTGTCTGAAGAAGTCTTAACTTCATCTTCAATTTTTGAATGATGTTTTCTTGGTTATAGAATTCCAGGTTGGCAGTTATTTTCTTTCAGGACTTGGTTTCATCATTTGGTTAGATGGTTTCATCATTTCTGTTAGAAATTGACTTTCAGTCTTTTTGTTACTTCTTTGAAAGTAGCGTGTGTGTGGTCTAAATCCACCCTTTACTGCTTTTCAGATTTTCTCTTTATGTAACCTCTCTCTCTCTCTCTCTCTCTCTCTCTCTCTCTCTCTCTCTCTCTGTAATAAGCCAGCTTGGCTTTGAAAAGCTTCTTGAATAATTTGTGATTTGATATTTTAATTGTTTTGGAAAATTCTCGGCCATTCTCTCTTCCACCCTATTCTCTTTTTCTCTTTCTGGGACTTGAATCACACACGTTAGGCCTTGCATTATGTCCTACTTCTATCTGATACTCTTTTTAATTAATTTTCTCTTTCTGTTTTAGTTTGGGTATTTGTTTTAATTGACCTGTCTTCTAGTTAACTAGTCCTGTCTCCTGTTGTGTCTAATTTGCTGTCAAACCCTTCTTTTGAGTTACTGATTTTGGATATTGGTTTTTTAGTTCTATATTTTCCTCTTTGATTAAAAAAAATTTTTTTTTAATTATTTTTTGGCCATGCCACATGGCATGTGGGATCTTAGTTCCCTGACCAGGGATCGAACCCATGCCCCCTTCAGTGGAAGCATGGAGCCCTAACCACTAGACCACCAGGGAAGTCCCCGATATTTTTAAAGACTGTAATTATCTGGTGAATTCTTCTTCTCATTTATTTTGTTCATATTTTTCCCTGTTTTCCTGGACATAGTAATTGTTTCGAAGTCGGTCGGCTGATTTCATTACCTGGTGGCCATCGCCTTCACCCAGCCAGGATCTGCTGTGTCAGAGCTGGTCTGCAGCCCAGGTGAGCTGCGTCTTGTTCTTCTGAGCTCTGGCCTTTTAGGGTTTCCAGAGGAGAGTCTTTTGTATTCTTTACAGCCCTTCTCTCTGGGGTTTCCAAATTACAATCTTTGTCTTCACTGTGCTTTCAGTGGCTTTTTGTTAAGATTTATATATTTTGCCCTCAGAATTTGAAAAATGTCCCGAGGGGAAAGCCAGCTCTGTGTTTGGACCCCAAGTCTCCACCTGAAGCCATGCCAGGGTTCTCGGGCTCCTGCTTGTGCCTGGAATTGCGCAAAGTCTCTAGGATAAAGGAAGCTACAGAGGCTGGCTCCCCTCCAGGAGGGAGGGTCTCTCCTTCCTTTAGCTTCTCTGAATTTCATTGCTCTCAGCTGCTTCCAAGGAGTTGGTTCCCATATTTTGTCTCACTTTTCTGGTTGTTCTTGATAGGAACACTGATGTGCTACTAACCACTCCATTCTACCTGGAAGACCTGTGCAACCATGACCTGCGCCTAGAGGCATGAATCAAACATAATTGCATCCCCCTAACTGCCCTAGCCTGTTTGTCTAGGACCTTCATGTAGGGGAGATGTGACCTACCAACACGAGCTCTGAGTTACGGTGCCTGGAATACTGTGTCGGGGAGGATCCTGAGGTCGCGTGTACCCTCAGCCAGGAGCGGTGCTGCGACAGATAAGCATGGTCTCACTTAGACATGGGAGGGGGTTGCCACCTGTTTGCCTTTCCTGTGTTAGTTGAGCAATTCCACTTCACAGACCTTTAGAGAAAGCCCTTAAAGAAAAGGAAAGGACTTTAAGTTAAATGCTGCTTTTTATACATGGAGAGAGCTGGTGAGTAGGAAGTGTGTGATAAAAGCTTAGGTTTCTCGAGTGCTGTTATTAATGTTTTGATAAAATACTGGGCTCTCTGTGCATTTTTGGTTTGTGTAGTGCATAACTTAAGCATTGCAGTAGGCCCCATGGTAGCATGCCGTTGAAACGTGTTTGCTGTAAATCCTGAAAAATGATCCCAATCATTATCCCAAAATGTTCTAAATTGCTTCTATTCTGACAGTTGTTAGTATGCCACATGTTATTCTGTTCTGATTTTTTGCTGAGCAAAATATAATTGCTTTTATGGAATATAGCTCTGTTGATGCTGTAATCAAATGTTAAAAATAGAACTGCAGAGTTTTGCAGAAAATGCAGTTGCAGAAGCAGTGAGTGCAGGGGTCTTTTTACTCCTGTTCATGACTCTTCTTTTTAGAATTAGAGCTGTTAGAATCAAATCTTGATTTGAGACGATTTATATGGAAAATAGCCATGAGTTATATCTGCTAGAGAATATATACTACTTATATATTTTACCTACATGAAAGTTTCTTTTCTTTACTCAGATGATTGCAGGTAGGCCTGGAAACTTAAAACAGTCTTACTTCAGTGTGGAATCACTTCTTTGGTACAGTTTTGTGGCTCCTCACTGTTGACTCTTTCATGAAATTGGTTAGGGTTCTCAGGGCTGACTTTACAGTTTGCTAGATCTGTTTCCTTGAACAGGTTATTTCACATCTTGGAGACTTGGTTTCTCTGTCTGTAAGAAGGGGAACAATGTGCACCTCACACTTGATGCTTGGTGAGATAATCATTGTGAAAATCTGTTGTCCTTATGGTGCTACGCTGTGAAGCCAGCCAAGTGCTCTCTCTCCCGCTTCCACATGTCCTGGGGCCTTCATTGTTTTAGGAAGTGTAGGCAGAGTTTTAAAAGCTGTGACAGAGTTTGGCAGGAAGAGGGTAAGAGATAGTATGTAAGCAAAGTACTGTGTGAGGGGCTGTGATTGGTGAACCCTGGTCACAGTGTATTAATATTTTGGAAGTTGTTGATTCTTGTGTAGGGCTTTGGATCAAAAATCCAGAGAAACAGTTTCTTGAAACTATCACTTGAAAAATAGTCTGCTCCATCAGGTAAATGCCTTTCATAAGCTCATAATTCGCTAGGCGTTATGGACATAAACCTACATTGAGATAATAGATCCAAGAAGGGGCTATGCTACCAGATGAGTAAACAAAAAGCAGGGCCAAGTCAGTGTGCTCATAACGAGTTCATTTATCTTTCATCTTGTTAATAAATAAGTAAAGAGAAAAGATCCAACAGTGTGGTCTGTGAATATATTGTGGAACAGGGAAAAGAGCAGAATCTAGAAGAATCAAAACAGAGTCGTAGTATTCAGATGAGAATTTCAGGAATTCAGTCCTCACTAACCTGGAAGAAAACATGGCTTCCAGAAACTGGAAAGGATAGTTCATTTGTTGTTTAATTTTAGACCTTGTTAAATATGGGTGGTAAAATTTCAGGGTGAAATCACTAAAAGAAAAAAAAATAGACTCTAAATTCTAAATTGGTAGCAATAAATAAATGAAATAAGAAAAATTTCAACCCAAAATAAAAGGCAAGAGAGGAGATGAAAAATATACAAAAAGTGAGGCAAATAATTTTTTTTAAAGACAGAAACAAATCCAAATATTTCAATAATCTCAATACATGTAAACGGAGTAAACTTACTTGTTAAAAGACGTACATTGTCAGATCAGATTGAAGATCAAAACTCAGTTACATGTGCCTTCAAGAGACATACCTTCAACACACAGAAGTGGAAAGGTTGAAAGTAAAAGGATATAAAAAAATAAGCTATCCTGATATTAACCCAGCAGAGCTATTTTAATATCAGACAAAATAGACTTTAAGTTAAAAAGCATTGTTAGGGAGAGGGCCATTACATATATACCAGGCAGATACAATTCTATGCTTATATACTTTAATAAAATAACTGCAAAGTATATAAAGAGAAAGATATCAAACTGGAGAGAGAAATTGACCAATCTTGCCATGAAAGGAAGGAAATTTCAACACATAACAATTATTGATAGATCCAAAGAGATCACATTTTCTGACGATAATAAAGTTAGAAATCAATAATTAAAAGATTAGTGGTGCCAACGTATTTGGAAATTTAAAAAACATTTTAATAACTCATTAGTCAAAGAAGAAATTATAATGAAAATTAATAGCCTTAAGTACTTAGAAAGAATAGAGACTGGAAACGGATGAACTGAGTGCTCAAGTTAGCTTAGAGAATAAATAAATTCAAAAAAAGCAAAGTTCAGAACAGAAATTAATGAAATAGAAAACAAAGCTACCACGAAGAGAATCTACAAGGCCAAAAGGTGGTTCTGTAAAAAGTCTTAACAAAATAGACAAATACGGTATGAATGGGCAAGGACAAAAATAAGACACAAATAACCACTACTGTGAATGAAAAGGGGGATGTAATTACAGATACAGAAGAGATCAAAAAGTTGACAAAACCATGTCCATTTGACAGTTCAGATACAATGGACAAATTCCTAGGTACTCCCTTTAAAGTCAGAACATTTATAAACTATAGTATTAGAAAAAGAGTTCAGCAAGGCAGTTAGCTAGAAGATTAATATACCAAAATCCAATTCTGTCTTTATACTTCAGCAACAGACAAATGTAATTTTTAGAAGGGTATCATTTACAATAGCACAAAAATAAGGAACCTTAGAAATACACCTAACAAAAGATGTCTGAAACTTCTATGCAGAAAGTTATAAAATTTTATTGATGGACGTTAAAGAAGACCTAAATAAATGGAGAAATATACCATATTTATAGAGCTAGGCAGACTCAGTATGTGAAGATGATTTTTTTTTCCCAAATTAGATTCAATTTATAATGCAATTTAGTCCATTACAATTCCCAACAGGATCTTTTTTTGTGTGGAGGGGTGGGGGGGAGCTGGGATTTAACAACCTAATTATAAAATTATATGAAAGAACTATTGGCCAATAGAAGTCAGGAGATTCCTGAAGAAGTTTGGGGGATTTATGATAGCAGGTATCAAGCAAGACTCATTCTAAAGTTAGAGAAATTAAGCTTAGGTACAGGAGTAGATCCATCAGTAGGTAAAACCTAACCTTGAAACAGATGTGAGACTGTGCTGTCTGGTGGAGGTTGCTCTGGCCAATCAGGCACAGAGGGGAGGCAGTCCACCATTAATGGTGCTGGAAGGGCTAGTTATCTATATGGGATAATCAGTTTCAGGTAGTTTAAAGGGTTAGACGTTAAAACTTTTAGAGTAATATGAAAACTGCAAGACAATGCTTTTCCATCACAGAATTAGGAGACTTTTTTTTTTTCAAACAAGACACAAAAATACCAAAACCGAAAAAATGTTTGAAAGATATAACTACCTTTAAATTAAAGGTTTTTTTTTTAAATTGAAAGACATAAAGAAAGTAAAAAGACAAGTGGCAGAAGATATTTGCAGTACACATAACTGATTGTGACTTTGTGTAATGAACTCCCACAAATCAGTAGAAAAAAGCCACAAAACTCAATAGAAAAATGGACAAAATGCTTCAGCAGGCGTTTCACAGAAGTGGACTTGCGTGTGTTCAGTAAGCATGTGAAAAGATTCTCCAGGCAGCGTGATGCCTTGGTGGCCTCCGGGTCGTCAAACCTCCTTGGGAGAAAAATAGTTTCAACAATTTGAACTAGAGTGTCAGCAGCTGGGGTTGGTGACCGTGGGACTAACGTGGAGACTGAAACTCGTTATCACTGAACCTGTGAAAAAAGTTATTATCAAAAGACATGGAATATAACATAAAAATATAATTACAGTTTGGATCTAAAATCCCAAATTATGTTAACAAAGAATGAGAAGTATGATAGAGTGATGGACAGATAGCATAATTGTGTTAAAACCTTATCTACTTTGAGAAAACCATAATTCAAAAAGAGACATGTACCACAGTGTTCATTGCAGCACTACTTACAATAGACAAGACACAGAAGCAACCTAAATGTCCATTGACAGATGAATGGATAAAGAAGATGTGGCACATATATACCATGGGCTATTACTCAGCCATAAAAAGAAACGAAATTGAGTTATTTGTAGTGAGGTGGATGGACCTAGAGTCTGTCATGCAGAGTGAAGTAAGTCAGAAAGAGAAAAACAAATACCGTATGCTAACACATATATATGGAATCTAAAAAAAAAAAAAAGAAAAATGGTACTGATGAACCTAGTTGCAGGGCAGGAATAAAGACGCAGACATAGAGAATGGACTTGAGGACACGGCCTGGGAGGGAGAAGCTCGGCTGAAGTGTGAGAATAGCATCGACATATATACACTACCAAATGTAAAATAGATAGCTAGTGGGAAGCAGCAGCATAGCACAGGGAGATCAGCTTGGTGCTTCGTGACCACCTGGAGGGGTGGGATAGGGAGGGTGGGAGGGAGATGCAAGAGGGAGGGGATATGGGGATATACATATACATATGGCTGATTCACTTTGTTATACAGCAGAAACTAACACGGTATTGTGAAGCAATTATACTCCGATAAAGACCTATTAAAAAAAAAAGTAAACACATGCTCCTCCTGTGACCAAGTGATGTCAGTCCCACGTACGTGCCTGTTGTGGGCTGAATTGTGTTCCCCCAAGTTCATATATTAAAGACCTCACTCCCAGTACCTCAGGATGTGACTGTATTTGGAGACAGGGTTTTTGAAGAGGGATTTAAGGTTAAATGAGGTCATTAGGGTGGACTCTAATCCAACATAACTGGTGTTTTTATAAGAAGAGGAGATTAGGACACAGAGCCTATGAAGACACAGAGAGAAGTTGGCGTGTCTCTACAAGCTCAGGAGAGAGGCCTTAGAAGGGACCAACCCTGCCGACACCTTGATCTGGGACTTCCAGCCTCCAGAACTGCGAGAAGATAAATTTCTGTTGCTTAAGTCTGTGTACTTTGTTACAGTAGCCCTAGAAGACTAATACAATGGCCAAGGAAAAGGAGAATCCATTTTCACTGAAAGACTTACATAGTAATGTTCACAGTGGTTTTATTTCTTATCTTTAAATTTTTTGTTGAAGTATATTTGATTTACGGTGTTGTGTTGATTTCTGCTGTGCATCAGAGTGATTCAGTTATATATATTATACATTCTTTTTTATATTTTTTTCCATTATGGTTTATCATAGGATATTGAATATCCTGTGATACACAGTAAGACCTTGTTGCTTATCCATTCCGTATATAATAGCTTACATCTGCTACATCTGCATATAACCTCCCACTCCATCCCTCCCCCCAACCCCCTTCCCCTTGGCAACCACAAGTCTGTTCTCTATGACCATGAGTCTGAGGCTTTATTTCTGATAACCCCAAACTGGAGAAAACCCAAATGTCCATTCATAGGAGAATGAATGGAGAAGAAAAATAAATTGTGATATGTTCATATAATAGAATACTATGTAGCAATAAAAAAAGAACAAACTACTGATTCATGCAACGATATGGATGAATCTCATGGGCAGTGTTGAGTGAAAGAAGCCTAATACATAGTTTGGTTCCACTTCTATTAATTAACTTTCAGGCAAAATTAATCCACAGTGATAGAGGTCAGACTGGTGTTACCTCTGGGAAGGCATTAACCAGAGAAGAGCATAAGGGAGCCGGTTGGAAGCTGGAAACATTTTATATCCCAATCTGGATTTTGGCTACACATTGTATATTATGTGAAAATTCACCAAATGTAATGTTTCAGAGTTTCTGTTTGAGATGATGAAATATTTTGGAAAAAGTAGTAATGACGGTTGTACAACATCACAATTCTAATTAATGCTACTGACTTCTACAATTAAAAATGATGAAGATGGCAAAAAACAGAAAACTTATCTACTCTGTAGAGGCTTTAACAAATACTGTTTACTCTTTTTATTTATTTTTAACATCTTTATTGGAGTATAATTGCTTTACAATGGTGTGTTAGTTTCTGCTTTATAACAAAGTGAATCAGTTATACATATACATATGTTCCCATATCTCTTCCCTCTTGCGTCTCCCTCGCTCCCACCCTCCCTATCCCACCCCACCAGGCGGTCACAAAGCACCGAGCCGATATCCCTGTGCCATGCGGCTGCTTCCCACTAGCTATCTACCTTACGTTTGGTAGTTGTATATATGTCCATGCCTCTCTCTCGCCCTGTCACAGCTCATCCTTCCCCCTCCCCATATCCTCAAGTGCATTCTCCAGTAGGTCTGTGTCTTTATACCCGTCTTACCTCTAGGTTCTTTATGACATTTTTTTCCCTTAAATTCCATATATATGTGTTAGCATACGGTATTTGTCTTTTTCTTTCTGACTTACTTCATTCTGTATGACAGACTCTAGGTCTATCCACCTCATTACAAATAGCTCAAGTTCGTTTCTTTTTATGGCTGAGTAATATTCCGTTGTATATATGTGCTATATCTTCTTTATCCATTCATCCGATGATGAGCACTTAGGTTGTTTCCATCTCCGGGCTATTGTAAATAGAGCTGCAATGAACATTTTGGTACATGACTGTTTTTGAATTATGTTTTTCCCAGGGTATATGCCCAGTAGTGGGATTGCTGGGTCATATGGTAGTTCTATTTGTAGTTTTTTAAGGAACCTCCATACTGTTCTGCATAGTGGCTGTACCAATTCACATTCCCACCAGCAGTGCAAGAGTGTTCCCTTTTCTCCCCACCCTCTCCAGCATTTATTGTTTCTAGATTTTTTGATGATGGCCATTCTGACTGGTGTGAGATGATTATCTCATTGTAGTTTTGATTTGCATTTCTCTAATGATTAATGATGTTGAGCATTCTTTCATGTGTTTGTTGGCAGTCTGTATATCTTCTTTGGAGAAATGTCTATTTAGGTCTTCTGCCCATTTTTGGATTGGGTTGTTTGTATTTTTGTTATTGAGCTGCATGAGCTGCTTATAAATTTTGGAGATTAATCCTTTGTCAGTTGCTTCATTTGCAAATATTTTCTCCAATTCTGAGGGTTGTCTTTTGGTCTTGTTTATGGTTTCCTTTGCTGTGCAAAAGCTCTGAAGTTTCATTAGGTCCCATTTGTTTCTTTTTGTTTTTATTTCCATTTCTCTAGGAGGTGGGTCAGAAAGGATCTTGCTGTGATTTATGTCATAGAGTGTTCTGCCTATGTTTTCCTCTAAGAGTTTGATAGTTTCTGGCCTTACATTTAGGTCTTTAATCCATTTTGAGCTTATTTTTGTGTATGGTGTTAGGGAGTGGTCTAATCTCATACTTTTACATGTACCTGTCCAGTTTTCCCAGCACCACTTATTGAAGAGGCTGTCCTTTCTCCACTGTACATTCCTGCCTCCTTTATCAAAGATAAGGTGTCCATATGTGCGTGGGTTTATCTCTGGGCTTTCTATACTGTTCCATTGATCTGTCGTTCTGTTTTTGTGCCAGTACCATACTGTCTTGATTACTGTAGCTTTGTAGTATAGTCTGAAGTCAGGGAGCCTGATTCCTCCAGCTCCGTTTTTCGTTCTCAAGATTGCTTTGGCTATTCGAGGTCTTTTGTGTTTCCATACAAATTGTGAATTTTTTTGTTCTAGCTCTGTGAAAAATGCCATTGGTAGTTTGATAGGGATTGCATTGAATCTATAGATTGCTTTGGGTAGTAGAGTCATTTTCACAATGTTGATTCTTCCAATCCACGAACATGGTATATCTCTCCATCTATTTGTATCATCTTTAATTTCTTTCATCAGTGTCTTATAATTTTCTGCATACAGGTCTTTTGTCTCCTTAGGTAGGTTTATTCCTAGATATTTTATTCTTTTTGTTGCAATGGTAAATGGGAGTATTTTCTTGACTTCACTTTAAGGTTTTTCATCATTAGTATATAGGAATGCCAGAGATTTCTGTGCATTAATTTTGTATCCTGCTACTTTACCAAATTCATTGATTAGCTCTAGTAGTTTTCTGGTAGCATCTTTAGGATTCTCTATGTATAGTATCATGTCAGTACTGTTTACTCTTGACTGAAAACCAGAGCCATGTGGGTTAAAGAACAAACTGAAAATTTAAAGCTACCCAGCAGAAATGAAAACCATATATGTATACCTTCCTAATTACTAGCTATTAGAACCAAGTTTGAAGAAATCAACTGTAAGAAGTTATTCTGGAGGCAATCTGGGAAATTTGAAGAAGGATTGAGCTTTACTGATAATACCAAGATATTTTATTAATTATTAGTAATTTGTAGATGTATTGATGGCTTTGTGGTAATATAGAAAAATATCCTTAATTTTTAGATATGCCTATTAGAAGATTTAGGGGTGGAATATCACGATGTATGTAATTTATTTTAAAAAGCAAAGAAAAAGAGATGAAGCAAATACGGCAAAGTCGTTCATCTAAGTGATGGGTTAAGGAGGTGGATTGGATTTTCTTATCGTTTCTGCTTCTGTAACTATTGGAAAATTTTCAAAATTAAAGAAGTTAAGAAAATCATCAGAAGGGCTGAAAGATAAAGTTGAGGAAATCTCTCATAAACCTGGACAAAAAAGACCAGGAACTTGGAAACGGGGATGAAAAGGCATGCGAGGGTGAGCCAGAGAAGAGACATAGGAATAGTGAAGACCAAAGGAAATGAAGGGGAGAGAATCCTTATAAAATAATAATACCAGAAATATTTCCAGAAGGGAAAGGTATGAGGTTGCAGATTCAGACTAAGGACCCAGTACTTCACCTGGTAAATGAAAACAAAGACCCTCCCGCCTCTGGGTAGTTTCCTATGTTCCCTCCTGCCCTCCATGTCCGTCCTTCCTGTTGGGATCCATCACCCCAGGATTTTCCATCTCCTGGGTTCCCCCTCTCCTGGTCTTGTCTTTCATCTTCTGTGTCCCTTTCTAACACAACCACATGGTTTCACTCATCCTTTGTCTCCCCTTCCCCTGCTCCCTAGGGTGCCAGCTCTGTGAGGGAGGCACTGGGGGTCCCCTTCTTTCACAGCCGACCTCCCTGGGACTAGAACAGTGCCTGGTAAATGTTTGCTGATGAATGACTCAGACTCCTCAGCAGCCACACGAAGTCAAAACGTATTAAATCACCGCCTAAAAAGTGCTGAGGGAAGGTCATCTACAACTTAGACTTTCTGTCTCTACGTATCAGACATGCAGGGTCTCAGAAGTTTTACCTGCTCTGGATCCTTTCTCTGAGAATTATTGGAAGATATGGTCTGTCAAAAAAAATGGGGAGAAAAATGAGAGAGAGGAAAACACGGGATCAAGGAAACAGTGGCTGCAGCCCAGGAGAGAGGCAGAGGGGAGTCCCAGATGAAGGCAAGTCCCTGGGAGCTGGGTGCACCAGGCCAGTAGGATGGCCAGATACAGGGGAGCAGGGCTGGAGGGCCCCACAAGGGACACACCCAAGGAAATCCGAGTGAGTGGAGCACTCGATATGCTCAGACACAGCAAGAAGACACTCAGGTCTGCAGAGGGCTTGGGATGAGTTTTTTTTTTTTTTTTTTTTTAGTTGGCTATGGCTTAGTACTTTATTTTATTATTTTTTTAACATCTTTATTGGGGTATAATTGCTTTACAATGGTGTGTTAGTTTCTGCTTTATAACATGTGAATCAGTTATACATACACATATGTTCCCATTTCTCTTCACTCTTGCGTCTCCCTCCCTCCCACCCTCCCTAGGCTTGGGATGATTTATGATGGATGTATAGAAGATGAAATGAAAAATGAGGTGGTTAGCCCCAATTAAATATTGTAATATGATTTTGTGTATGTGTGTGTGGTACGTGGGCCTCTCACCGTTGTGGCCTTTCCCGTTGCGGAGCACAGGCTCCGGACACGCAGGCCCAGCGGCCATGGCTCACGGGCCCAGCCGCTCCGCAGCATGTGGGATCTTCCTGGACCGGGGCACGAACCCGTGTCGCCTGAATCGGCAGGCGGACTCTCAACCACTGCGCCACCAGGGAAGCCCCTGTAATATGATTTTTTAAAGGCACTGTAATTACAGTACTCCTAGTGGCTCAGTTATGGATAATATTTACAAAGCCATTATAACGTAAACACCAAATACTGTGTTGGGCTGTTAGTGCATTGGAATCGGGAAAGAGCAAGATGTGTGTGGATTTGGCTGTGTCTGGTGTGTGCGTGGATTGCCGGGGAGGTGAAAATCCTCAACTTTCACAGTCAGATGTCAGTCACAGCATCAAGCTGAGAAATTTGAAAGTAAATACTAGAAGAAACAACCAAAACAACTGTAAGTGGTGGCCTCTCTAGGAAGCAAGTTGGCTTTTCAAATCATGTAAAAGAATCACTTAGAATATATATAAACATACAGATATATGTTAACTGTACACAATTTATAGTGCATGACAGTTTGCAAAAGAATAGGTCAATAAGAGATATTGGCCATTTCTGCATAATTTCAAAAAAAGAATCACTTAGATCAGAACAAATTAAGTATTCATATATTTATATGCCTGTTCAAAAAACTTTACTCGTAATGTTTGTGATTCCAAATATTTATAAGGCAATAAATGACTCTTTAAGTACATGATGGTATTTTCATACAATGGAATACCATTCAGCCATTAAAGTGTTGTAAATAAATACTTACCAGGTGTCATGTCGTGATCATGATACATTATATATTATAATGAGGGGAGATTATTGACAATACTCTGACTCTGTTTTTATCAAAATCTATTTCAATACAATCCAATAGAATTCAATCTAACAGAAGTTGTAGAAGTAACGAGAGATCCATGGTTTCATGTTCCTCCTTTCGTTTGTCTGACTTTCCTAATTTTTTATACATTGAACTTGCATTGCTTTTGTTGTACGATAAAATAAAGGGGAGAAGTCAGAACACTGCTCCCCAGGGCCATGCTCCCTCAGCTGGCTGCAGGACCGGAGGGGCCCAGGTGAGAAGGGTACTTTGAGGTGGGCGGGGCTGTCGGTCTAGAGACAGAGCCTTCAGGACACACCGCTTGTATGCACACTGGGAGACCAGGCCCCGGGTCAGCGTGACCATTTATGGAAGACGTGCCCTTTGTCCCCAGCACCTGCTGCAGCAGGAAGGCCAGCGCATCGATGGGAGTGTGGGTGCTGCTGTCCCAGTGCCGGGGTCCCCAGGGGGCTCCGCATTCCGGGTGATTAGCTATGCAGGGGAGGGGGAGACAGAGGGACTCACCGTGGTGGAGGGGCCTGGAGGAGGCAGGACAGGTGGGCAGGGACCCTCTGAGCCTGAAGCTTGGGGACTTACCCTGAGGGCAGAAGAAAGCCACCGACAGGAAGAGTTGGGGAGAGTGGCTTGGTTGGATTTGCATTTAAGATGATTCTTCCCCGTGGAACAAAGGTTAGAGGTGCCGCCAGGAGTGGGGCAGGGAGACCCACTGGAGGGCTGTCGCCGTGGGTCCAGTTGGAACCACAGGTGGGCTCGTTGTCCAGGGAAGGCCAGATACCAGGCAGGCGTCTTCTGCAGAGAGAACAGGCTTTATTGCAGGCGGCCCTGCAGGGAGACAGGAGGTGATGAGCAGCTCTGTGTCCCCATGAGCTTCCTAGGGTGACACTGATTGTTGACGTTGATCTGGGGAGGGGGCGGGGAGGAACTCGGAAACCATGGGTGGAAGGTGAGGGGAAGTTTGGAGAGCGCCCTGCACATGCACGACTGTCCTTCATGCCTCTTCATGGGTCGCAGTGGTGAATTCCAGGGGTTCTCTGTGTTACATGGCGGGGGCGGGGCTGTGGTTCAGCCTCTGACTCTAATGCTCGCTGCCGATCACTCTGGTCCCTCAGTGCGCCTGCGCGATGCTCAGTCGGGTTGTTCCCGTATCTAAGGTTGCTGCCAAACAAGCTTGGAGGTCTGGGTGAATCGTTTTGTTTCTCCTTCATGCGCCTCAAGTGTGCGAGGTACAGGGTATGGTTTCAAGGTGAGAAGAGACAACCAGATAGCAGGTGTGGGTGGAGCTGGGAGCGGGGTCCAGTGTGGGTTGGGCAGTAGGATGCACGTGCCTTGGATGGGATTTGAGAGTGAGGTGGGGGATGGAGGGAAGCGGGTAAGTCTGGGTTTCTGACCTGCACACCTGTGTGCACGGCGGACCTCTGGCGGGGCAGGGATGTCTCCATTGGCTGCGGGGGTGCAATAGGGCCATGGACCACACTGAGTCAGACCTGCTCCAGCACTTTCCAGGAGGCCCTCAAGGAAGAGAGGCCGGGAGAAGGGGTTTAGATGCAAAGGGCAGGAGAAAGCGAGCTCTCCCAGGAAAGATGGTGTGTGCAGGGGGGAGGAGGAGAGGGGAGGGGGTGAGGGAGCCCCTATTAAGGGGTGGCTGCGGGGGTCTGATGGGGGCAGCCAAGGCAGGAGGGTGTTCTGGAAAGGCGGGAGTGGGACCATGAGAATTGAAGGAGATTCCCTGGACTTGGCGACCCCAAGGCCACTGCTGACCAGACGTGAGAGTTCTGGAGGCGGACTCAGGGCCAGTCGCAGGAAGGGGCAGTAGCAGTGGGGATGGAAATGGCTCTTATGGGGTGCCAGCCCTACTGCCCGCTCTTGGGGAGGTCACTGCATCTGTCCGGCGCCTTCCCTACATGGCATCAGCATAGGACAGCTGTCCAGTCCCCCAGCCTCTGTGTGGAGTCCTAGAAGCGTCTAACCTGTGGGTGGACACGGGCCGTGAATGAGGGCCAGGGGCCTCGCTGGGATCCCAGGGTCCCAGTGAGAGTTACTTCAGCTGGACGGTCATCAGCGGGGGTGGTCCTCACACACCCATGGGAGCGGCATAAGGAGCACTCCTGGTGGCCTTTTGCAGGAATCAAGTCCCCGTGCCCCTTCCTCCCCTGTCCTCCTCCCGGGACCTCACCAAGTTCCAGGACAGGAGACTCTTTTGGCACCCAGGTCTCTGGTGTGGCCTGGGCAGCGAGGAAGGCCAGGGCTGGTGTGAGGGCAGAGGGCCGGAGAGGGGGGCACCTGGGGGGGACATCCGGCCCAGGTGGGGCGAATGGGCCAGCAGCCTGCGGGTCTGGGCGACAGAGGGCCCTCCGAGGGGCAACCGTGAATGTCCAGGAATTCGGGAGGTCCTTCAGGGCCCAGCCCCCTGGCTCCAGGGGCAGGAATTCCAAGAAGGAAGCGTGCTTTGGGGTGGGACTGACTCAGAAGACTCAGGATTCAGGAGCACAGCCTCAGGCACTGAGAGCAGAACAGCCCTGGGAAACCCAGGCAAAGGCACCTTGAAGGCACAGTCCTAGATTTTGGAGTTTGCATAAACAGCGTGTGGTTTCTAACATTAGTGCAGTGGTCTTTATTCATAATCATCTGGAAATGAAGGAGCAATTTGTCTACCAGACAGGCTCACTTCCTGTTGTCGTTCCAGTGGATTTAAAAGTTGATGTGGATCTGTGAATTCGCTTGCATAATTATACTCTGATAGCTTTTCATTACACGTAATGCGATTTTAATGGAATTAATGTTCTGTATCAACAAATACATTGTTTTTATTGTTGTGCAAAGAGGAGACTCCTAAAAGAAGAGAATCAACATGATTTGTAAATGGTTTATATAATATTCTTTTCCAGACTGGGCAATGTAACTGCCCACTTCGTGTTGTGCTTTCTTTCCCACTTGGACTGAGAGAAAGAAGGGGGTCAGGAGGGTCCCGCATACATTTGGGTGCTGGTTGGGATCCATCTTTGAGAGTCACGTGTATGTCTTAAACTTTTTATCATTGTTCATCACAGAGGGGCAACCCACATGGAACTGCCCATGGCCACCTGGCTGGCGCATCTCTGGGGAGACCAGGCCTTCCTGCTCCCCACACACACTTGTGGGTCAGTGTCGGACCCCCAGCCAAGAGCTGGGGTTCTGGTTTCTTGCCCCCTTTATTCAGCTTTGCAGCCGTAAGTCTACAGAGTCCGTTGATGTCTGTTGTGAAGCAAAGGGCCCAACAGTGCAAGCGCTGGACTCCCACCTGGGGAAGGGGGCATGGCAGGGGGTGATCCCCCAGTTTCTCAGGTATGCCCCCGCCCCCTGAGAAGGCAGAACCAGCCATGTTAGCCTGAGTCTCAATAAAGTGCTTTCTGTCTTCTGTATAAAACATGGGAAGTAGAAGGTTTCACGGGGGGTGTTAAAATCCCACTCTCAGGAGGTAATCAGAGGCGTCTTCGGGTTCCGTGCTAGTTTCTTTGTGTTTTTGCGTGTCGGCATTTGTATTTATCTACTTATAGAAGGGAAATTATCCCCCCTCCCAACCATGTTGTAGCCTGCTTTTCCTTTTCTTCTTTTCCTTTTATGTAGTGTGAACTTTTCCAAATGGCCCTAAATATTTTTCCATAACGAGACTCAACGGCAGCAATTGGGAAGGATCTGAAAGATAAGCAGTTCCCTCTTGCCGAAAATCCAGGTTGTTCCCCATTTTCAAAATGATAAATAACACTTTGATTAATATCTGGAATTCTTAGAAGAGGAATTACAGGCTCAAACTGTATGCTTAGTTTAAAATATTCATCACATAATACACACAGGGATTAAAGATTAGTATTACTGAAGGTTACACACATAAAAGCGAGCATCCTTTTGCCCCCTCCCCAATCTGGTTTCCCATCATTAAGTTTCTTGTATTTCCTTCCAGAGAAACATTTCTGTATGCACCAGCACCCGTTCCTTTCTGTTTACACAAATGGGATTCATTTTCTGCACACCAGGTTGTGTCTTGTCAGTTATTTATCTTTGAGACCGTTCCACAACAGCACAAACAGATCTACCTCAAATGTCATAATGTGTATATTCACGTTATATGTAAATATCAAAGTTTATTTAACTAGCCCTTTATTATTACCCACTGGTTACAGCTTTTTGCAGTAAACAGTGTGGTGTACCTCTGGTAGCACATCGTAGGCTAAACTCCCATCACTGAGTATGAGTATGTGCAGTTTCTCATTTGGGAGGTTTATGAACTTGCCCCCAAGGCAGGCTGCCTCAATTTATACCAACACCCATAATGTTCGAGAGGAACCTTCTCCCCGCCCCTTGCCACCACTGGGTTTTTATCAAACTCCACCAAAACACATTTACAGTCTGATTGATAAAAATATTCCTCTTTTGGCTTGCTTTTAAAAAATCAGAGTAGGTTTAAGCATCCCTTTATATGCTTACTGTCCATTAAAAATGTGAACTTCCTATTCCGAATCCTTAGTCACTTTTTTCTATTGAGTGGTTCCTTTTTCTTATGAATGTATATGAATTCTTTGTGAACTGAGACAATCACCCCTTTGTTTATTGAGTGTATTATAAATATTATTCCCACGTGCAGTTGGTCTCTGATTTTATGTTCTTTTTAAACATAAATATATGTTCATTGGCTCTTGCCATGACTACATAAAGAAGCACCCAAAGGTCAATAGTTGCCAGTAGCCTACCTTTATTTTCTCCTCTGGGTTTGCAGGCCACTGGGGCCCGCACTTTGGGCTGGAGGCTCCTGGTTGGGTTTAGGTCTGTGCCGTGTGTCCATTCTGGGGCCCAGGCTGATGGGGCTGTGTCTTTCTGTGGGCCGGGAGGCAGGAGCGCAGAGGGCGAGGGGCAACACGTGATACCCCCGGGGTGCCTTGGGTTGGCGGCCACGCCCACCTCCCATGGCCAAGGCCAACATTGGGTGGGGATGGCACTGTGCCCACTCTGTCCAGAGGCTACCACGTCACATGTCAGAGCCTCGTACTTCTTATACAGGGAGGCCCTAGGACTGAGAACCAAGATTCTGTTCATCACATGCAGGTGCTTTTTAAAAATAAATATTTAATTCATTCATCTTTTCGATTAGGACCCTTGATTCTGTGTCGTGGCTCAAAAGGCTGACTTCTTTTCTAAAGATTCTTTCAAGATTCTGCCACGTTCTTCTAGGGTGTTCATGTTTTGATTTACTTCTTGGTTCCTCTGGAATTTTTTTTGGTATAAAAAGTGAGGTAAAGATTAAGCTTTATTTCTTTCCAAGTGTCTAATCAGTTGTCCCAACACTTTTGATTGGATAGGTTTTCTTTTCCCCTTTTTAGTATGTGAATGAGAATTGCATGGGATTTAGGTATTGCTTCGTCCTTCTATTTAAAGAAATGAATCTTTTTCCATCTAATAGTGAAGTATTTTATGATTTCAGTAGATGTTTGAGATTTTCTTGATAGTGCTTTCATTCATTTCACATTAGTCTGTTGATTCTAAGACAGTCTGCCTTTTTGCTTGCTGTTACAAATGGAATAATCTTTCCTTAATTTTATCCTCTTTTCTAACCGGGCTTTTCTTACATGCCTATGTGAAAGCTATTTTTTCTGTAGTTCATGAGTTTATATCCTGACATTAGAATGGGGTGAGTCACTTAACCCCTCGGTACTTTACTTTTCTCATCTGTGCAGTAGGGCACAAAGATCACACATGCCTTTCAGGGTTGTCAGGATCCAAAGAGGTAAAGTATAAAACCTTGGTAAGTGTCTGGTATACAGTCAGTGCTCAATAAATGTGAGTATTGATAGTAATATACTTTCTTCGTATGTTACTTTTCTAACCAGATGGTTTACTGAATCCTCTTATGGTTTCTTTTTCTTTTCTTTTCTATCAATTCCCCTGGGTTTTCTAGTTTGATAAGTATATCGTTTTCAAGTAGTAGTAATTTTGCCCCCCTTTCCAGTACTTATATTCGTTTTCTGTTGCTACAGAGCAAATTACCACAAGCATAGAAGCTTAAAACAGCACAGATTTATTATGTCACAGTTTCCGTGGGTCAGGAGTCTGGAGCGTTTGGGCTGGGTCCCCACTCGGGGTCTGAAGGCTAAAATCAAGGTGAGGCTCCATGCAGCCTCGTCTGGTGACCTGACCAGGGAAAGATCCGCTTCCACACTCCCTAGGGTGTGGGCAGAACTCGTTCTCGTGGTTTTCTTGCAAGCTGTGGGATGGAGAAGCCCACCCACAACACGACAGGGCAGCGCACCCTGCAAGGCCAGTGCAGAATCTCCCACGTGCTTCAAATCTTTGACTCAGGAAGGGCCGAGACCCAGAGGGCTTGCTTGATGAGGTCAGGCCCACCCAGGAGAAACTCCCTTGGATTGACTTAAGGGAGTTAACTCAAACTGATTTGGAACCCAAGTATGGCTGCAAAATCCTTTCACCCTTGTCACATAGTGTAACCTCAGCCCAAGGAGATCGAAATCCATCAGGTTCACAGCCCCTCCCATCCTCAAGGGGAGGGGATTCTGTAGAAGGCGTACACCAGAGGTGGAGGTCGTTGGGACCCTCTCACTGGTCTGCACACCACACTAGTATTTTCAGAAGAATTTTAAATATAAGTGGTGATTGTGGGCATCTTTATCTTATTAAATGAAGAACTTTTTTTTTTTTGTAAAAAATGGAGATTGAATTTTATCACATGCCTTTTCTACATCTACTGAATTACCATATTTTTCACTTTTATCATATTAATGATTAATTTTATTACTACATTTCCTCTTAGTGAACCATCTTTTCATTCCTGACATGAACCCCTTGTCTTGTTCTTTATCCTTCTAAATGTACTGCTAAATTCTATTTTCTACCATTTTATTTAAAAATTGATGTTCCTCTGTTTATAAGTAAAATTGGTCTATTTTCTACTCTTTTGATATTTTACAGGTTTGTAATTGTTATGCTGACATTTGTAAAAAAAATTTGGAAAGTTTCCTTGTTTTCTCCCTCTGTGCTCAGAGAAAAATTAAATAATGTCGGAAATCTCTGTGCTTTGAAGTTTGTGAAGAATTTGCCTGTAGCTGTTGGCCACTTTCCCAATTTCTTAGTGTTAATAGGTACATTTAGCTTTTTGATTTGAGAGGGAATCAACTGTAGTAAATTATATTTTGCATACCACATTAGTAATTTATATTACTAGTATAAATTAATATAAAATTAAAGTAATAGGGCTTCCTTGGTGGCGCGGTAGTTGAGAGTCCGCCTGCTGATGCAGGGGACACGGGTTCGTGCCCTGGTCCGGGAAGATCCCACATGCCGTGGAGCGGCTGGGCCTGTGAGCCATGGCCGCTGAGCCTGCGCTTCTGGAGCCTGTGCTCCGCAACGGGAGAGGCCACAATAGTGAGAGGCCTGCGTACTGCAAAAAAATAAAATAAAATAAAAATATCCTAATATTTGTAACTTATATTGTACATTAGAAAATCACCTGTGACATCCTGGATGCTGTACATTGAACGTTTGTGTCCCCCTAAAATTCACACGTCAAATCCTAGTCCCCAGTGTGATGGTATTTGGAGTAGAGCCTTTGCGAGGGGATTAGGTCATGAGGGTGGAGTCCGCATGAATGGGATTAGTGCCCTTATAGGAGAGACTCCAGGAGCTCCCTCACCCTTTCCACAAGTGAGGACACAGTGGAAGGACCGCTGTCTATGGACCAGGAAGTGGGCCTCACCAGACACTGATCTGCCTATGCCTTGGTTTTGGACAAAGGACATGCTTCTTGAGGCACTGCAGGTGTCTGAGGCCCCCCACCTCATCTGCAAACACACACACACACACACACACACACACACACACACACACACACACACACACACACACACACACACACACACACACACACAGTGGCAGGTGGCTGGAGTCCAGGGAGCAGGGAGCGGTCAGAGCAGTGCATGGCTGCAGGGAGGTTGCCCTGAGCCTGGTTGCCCCCTGCACAGCGAGGTTGGCCAGGAGGGCTCATCCTGAGGTCTCCATGCTGTGCCATGAGGTCCCTGGAGACCATAGTGTTAACGAATCCTGGGTGCTCCCTGGTTACTGGCAGAACTCTATTGGGAAAAATTCCTCCATTTTGGGTCCATAGAAACTCACTGATGAAGATCAAGTGCTGTATTCACAACAAAAGACTTCCAAGAATGCAGGCATCAAAGAAAGCCAGCTGCAGTGAGTGGGGGTCAACAGAAACAATGAAGGACAGACTTAGACACCTTCCTTTCACTACCCCCTTGGACTCTAGAACCTCTGAATGTGAAACAGTTAAAGTAATTATGGGCAGAATCCTAAAGATGAGCATACAACAAGAAACTATCTGAAACAAATAGCTGTATTTGGGGAAGGGTAAAAATAGAACTTCTAAATACCTAAAATATAACAATTGAATTTTTCTAAACAAATGCAAATGTTCAACAGCTGATTAATAGGGAAAATACACCTGGAGAAAATATTGAATGAAATACTGAGTGGCACGGGTGTGGCCGATGTGAAAGAAGAACTAAGGGATTTGGAGGATGAAGTACGAAGGATCAGCATGTGGCTATTGGGGTCCCCGACAGAGAGGATGTAGGAGAGAAAATATTTGAAGAAGTACTGGCTAAAAATTTCCAGAACTAATGAAAAATATAAATTTACAGATTCAGAAGCACAGTCCATCTCAAAGAGGATAAAGAAAAAGAAATGCACACGTAGACATATCATGCAGAAACTTCAGAACACCAAGGGCAAGGAGACAATCTTAAAAGTCTTTAAAGAGTGAGCAACACCCCTCAAGGAACAGCAGTTTAATGACAGCCAACTTCTTGATGGCAACAGTGGAAACCAGAAAGTAGAATAATATCTTCAAGCTCTTGAGAGAAGACACTGTCCACTTAGGATTGTGTATCCAGCAAAACTACTCTTCAAGCATGAGGTGAAGTAAGAAATTTACAGATAAACAAAAAAGGGGAATTTGCCATTAAAAGATCTGCACTGAATCAAGGATTTCTAAATCAAGGGTTCCTAACTTCTGGTAGAGCAGTCTGGTGAGGTCTTTGGGGTCCCTCTCAGAATGAGGTTTTTAAGTGCATGAAATAAAATATACAGGATTACAAAGGAAACTAATTACTTTAAAACATTTTAAAATCAACTTATTTTTAAAAGTATAATAATATATGTGTGACATTACTCATCAAATAACAAAATCCAGTGTGAGGTCTAGAAACTACCCTAATTTCAGAGTAAACAGCTCTGGAGAAGCCTACATATTACAGGGCAGAGCCAGGGCACATGAGTTTGGTACCCAGCGTACGTGAGCTAATTTGCATCAAGGAAACACACATTGCAGTAGAACAGGTGGCGTGTATCTCAGCTCCGAGTTATTTATAATATTTATATGATTTTACTTTTTTTTCTTTCATGGGGCAACTTTGTCATCGATTTATAGCTTTGCTACTATATGAAAAGCAAATGAAAGCTGCAGAGTTCTTTTTCTATTGTGGAGAAGGTCCTTTGAGGAGAGTGGCTTTCCTTGTGGATGTTCTGAGTTTGATGCACTGATATGCAGAGAAAGCGAACGGTTGGGAGCAGGAAATGTGCTGAGGGAAGGAGGCACAGGCATGGGTGGGATGGGAAGGCTGCAGAGGTGTCTCTTTCCCAGACGGGAGCCGAGATGGACTCAGGAGGCTGAGGGCCTTCACACCTGATGGAACCTGGCCATGTGGCCCCGGGGAGACCCAGACAAAGAAAACCAGGCTGAAAGAGAAGAAAATGGAGGTGGGATAAAGTAGGAGGATCACCTACTCCATGAGGCCCACGTAGCGCAGGCCTGCAATCCGGAAGGTGTGGAAGGTGGGGACCCACAGACGTCTTTCATTCTGAGCAGCTCAGAGTACTATCTGTGCCCTTATTGCAACAGCAGGTCTTTCTCCAGACACGTGCATGCTGGCTTTTTAGTGGTAAACTGGTACCACTGTAGCTATGGGGCAGCCGGCCATATATTTTGTGAAATAATTTAATTGGTTTTCAAGTCTGCATTCTGGAAGCAGTTGCTTCACTACCCGAAATGTTGCATTACTGTTTGCCTTTGAACCAGATTGGAAGATCTGAAGAAAGTTCCTGATTTTAGTCAGTGAAATAACTTTGCAGTCTCAGAGACAAGATTTAAAGGACTGATTTATTCCGGGCCTCGGAGTACAGGGGCAGCACCAATCAAAGGCAAGGACTTCTGCTGTAAAGCTGCTGTTACTTCCCCGCAGTCTCTTATCCCCTCTCATTGCTCCCAACAGCAGGAAGCTCTTTCTCGTTTCTAATTTTATCTCTTGCATCTCTGTAGGCTGGGTGGGGAAGTGGAGAAAAGAGCCACTTGGCGTCCTCACAGCAACTCACAGGTGCTGGGAAAGTTAACCCTCCTCTCTGGGCAGCATCATGCCTTTCCTGTTCTTTTTGGCTTTTCTTTCACAACTACTGAATTGTCTGTTCCTCTTCTCTGACCCACTTCAGTGTCTTTGTAAACTGCAGACTTTGAATAACAATCCTGGCAAATTAAACAGGACAGAGGGTACTTGAGATATAATTTCACTGGCCAGCTAGATGCAGGAGCCGTTTCTCACAGGAGTGGTACAAAGTAAGCCTGCAGAATTACCGATTGGCAGAACATGCAACATCGTCCTGCCTTGTTACTAGGATGGAGCAAACAGCAGTTCAACCTAAGTCCCTGTCTTTTCAGAGCGGGGATATGGTCCCCTCCCTTGGTTGCCATGGGGATGGGAGCAGGCACCCTCAGGGAGGAGGAGCCGAGCATCTGGTCTTTGAAAGTCTCTTCCACTCTAACGTAGTCACCCTTGTTAGAGCTGGTGCTGGTGTTTCTGTACCAGAGGCAGAGAAGTCAGCTCTACCTGAGAGCAGACGTGGAGGGAGAGGGGATATTTCGGAACAAAAATCCAGCATCCCACTCTGGAAATGTTAGTGTATTAGTAAGCTTAGGCTGCAGTAACAAAATATCGTAGAAATAATGCCATTTGCAGAAACATGGGTGGACCTGGAGATTGTCCTACTGAGTGAAATAAGTCTGACAGAGAAAGACAGATATCGTATGATATCACTTATATGTGGAATCTAAAAAAAACGATACAAATGAACTTATTTACAAAACAGAAAGAGACTTATAGATATTGAAAACAAACTTATGGTTGCCAAAGGGGAAAGGTGGGAGAGGTATAAATTAGGAGTTTGTAATTAATATACACATACTACTATATATAAAATAGATAATCAACAAGGACCTACTGCAAAGCACAGGAGCGCTATCGATATTCTATAATAACGTATATGGGAAAAAAATCTGAAAAAGAATGGACGTGTATATGTATAACTGAATCACTTTGCTGTATACCTGGAACTAACACAACATTGTAAATCAACTATACTCCAATATAAAATAAATATTAAATTTAAAAAATTAACATAGACTGGGCCGATTAAACAGAAATGTGTTTCCTTGAAGTTCTGGAGGCTGAAAGTCTGCAATCAGGATGCTGCCATGGTCAGGTTTTGGGAAGGGCCCTCTTCTTGGCTTGTAGACAGCTCACTTCTCTGTGTCCTCATGTGGCCTTTCCATGGGGCTTCACCATATGGGTTTGGGGGGGACACAGACGTTCAGTCCCTGACAATTTGTTTTCTATTTCTGCAGAGCAGATTTCTGCCAACTTTGCAGCTTAACACAACACCCATTTACCATCTCACAGATTTCTTGGGTCATGAGTCTGGACATGGCTTAGTAGGGTCAATTGGCCAGGGTCCCACGGGCTGCAGTCAAGGTGTTGCCAGGGCAACATCATTTCAAGATGCCGTCCCTGGGGAGGGTCACGGAATAGCACATCCTACTCACACTCAAGGGGAAGGCATTATACAAGGTCGGGATCTCCATGCCTCATTGCGTTTGATGGTTTTATTCTTTGCCTTCGTATAGGGGACTTGGATCCATTCCCAATTATAGTTATTATTGATATTTAGAAATGTAAATTATCTTCAAGAAGCAAATAGTCCATGTTTGTTGGAAGTAAAATTATTTGAGGGGATTTGTGGAATTATAACTTCATGATGAAGATGGGAAATGTCAAGAATTTTTACTGTGGCCTCAGATAAGTGCTGTTAACTTCCTTTGTGTTTAGAAACCCCTGCTCTTCGGAGGTCCAGTAAAATCCCTGTTGTAAGTGGCCTGGTCATTGTAGAGACTTGATAGTTTTAGCAGCTTCTGCTTAGAAGATGAAGGAGTTCTGTCTGTGCGTATCAGAGAGGACTTGAGAGGTCTGGGGTGGTTTGGGAGTTCAGTGGGGCCCCATGTTCTCTCGAATTCCTAGGCCCTTCTTGGGTGAGGAGGCGTTGGGCCATGTCTGGAAGGATGGGTGAAATTTCATCTGGTAGAAATGAGAAGGAGAAAGCAGAGCGTAAGTGGACATCTTCTGGGAGATAGTCTGAGAATTCTCATCCTCTCTCCAGCCTCAGTCTGGGCGTGGCCAGTGTTGGTGTGAAGGGCAGACAGAGGACACTGTGGAAGCCCCATCCTAGGCGGATGGTGGCGTCAGAGCTCAGCCCCCAGAGCTTGGCCATCATCTGAAGGAAGAGAAAGGGGTGGGGCTGAGGCAGGGGGCCAGGAGGTGGGCGGTGACAGGAGGGGAGTGCTGAGTATGGAGGGAAGACAGCCTGCAGGGGTTCCGTTCCAGGGCTCGTGTTTGAGAAATGCAGTGGCTTTGGTGCCCAAAGTGGCCAGGACATGAGTGGAGGGTCACTTAGGGCGGTGCTGGTGGGAAAGCAGGGACCGGATTTGTGTGGGTCTGGTTGCCCGTCCAGGGAGGTGACATTGACCTGACAGGCGTCCAGCGCAGTTCCAGTGGAGGGGCAGAGGTGAGTGAGTGGCAGAGCACCCCGTCCAGGCAGGTAAATCATGAGAGCGAGGGCAAGCAGAGGGGGAGGAGAGGTGTCGAGAGGAAGAGCCAACCCAGCTTCACGACTGCGGCTCCTGAACGCGCCAGGAGCTCAGATGTTGATGGCGGAGTTGGCAGAAGTTTTGGATTCTCCACAAGAAGGTTTGGAGGTGGAGAGAAGAGGTCAGGGTGTGCGCTCTCCAGCATGAGGTGATGGTGAGAGTCCCGACAGCCTATCCTTAGGAGAAATGGCAGCTCAGTCCAACGGAAAATGACTAGGGGGAAGTCGTGTGTCCATTGAGGAGGAAGAATTCGACACCAGAGAGGGTGTTCTGATGGGTGGAGTGTTGGGTGCAGAAGGGGAGAGAGCAGCTTTAGAGACACGTGGAGAAGAATGATGGAGACTTGACCTCGGAGACCGTGGGGCAGGGGGGTGGGGAACAGCAGCCCAGGGTTTCTGTGACGGCTGCAGCTGGAGCTGGGCAGCATCACGGAGAGGGGAGACTCAGGAGGTGGGAAAACGGTTGTCTAACATTTGCAGCACTGGCTGCGTTCGGAAGAGGTACGTGCCCTGAAGAGAGAAGGTAGATGTGACAGGCTGGGGAGCAGAGCATGCGGAAGCTCTTCCATTCATTCTTTTCTGTTAAGTGTGTGTGTGTGTGTGTGTGTGTGTGTGTGTATGCGCGTGTGTAAATAAGGTTTAAAGCCTTTCATATAAAGACAACTGGTCCGGGTGTTGTTGGACATCTGAGACCAGCACGGCACTGGGTGGGTGGAGGCTGCAGGGTCTAAGACTCGGTCCTGCTCAGTGCAGAGGTGCTGGAGGGTGAACTGGGCTCTGTCACCATCGGGACCTTGTGGGTCTGTTCAGTTGCGCGTTCTGCTCTGGGTCTGGGGTCGGTCCTTTTGGAATCCCGGGGAAGTGCAGCCCGGCCCCTCCAGCCTGGTCCCGGACTGCCTGGCCCAGGCCCACTGTGGAAAGTCAAGGTGGTAACGGCCCTTGTCTGTTGCATCCAGCTACCCCTCTGAAGGCAGATTGCGGTGGGCAGTGGGCGTGGGGTGCAGCTGTGTCTCTGTGGTCCAGTGGCCCTGCCTGGACACAAGGAGACTGTGAATATGGGGATCAGCAAACATGGGTCTGACGTGGGCTTGGGGGGCAGCCCGGAAGAAGGGTGTGCCAGGAGCCGAGGGTGGTTCTCCTGGGAGTTGGCAGACAAAGGGCGACAGGGGAGCCAGGGCGGAGGGGGCACTGCTGGGGAGGTTCTGGGGGGACACGCTCGGCAGGGCGGGGGCCAGGGGTCGGGCAGGGCTGGCCTGGGCCGGGGCGGGCAGCTTAGAGCCAGTGTGGACAGCGAGGGAGCCTCCTGGGTGGGGTGAGAGTGAAGGGGAGACCCCTGTAGGGGCTTGGGGGGGGGTCCCAGGTGTGGGAGAACAGAGGGAGCCTTCAGGCCGCTGGGCAGGTTGCGCGTGACCTGTGAGTGGGGACAGCACCGCCTTCCCCAAAGTAGTGTGTTCAGTGCTGTCTGTGATGTTAAATCACACAGCAAGTGTCTCTCAGGACCTGGGGGGATAAGGCTGAGGGCCCGGGGGTGGGTGGGAGGCTCGTTCAGAAAGCGCATCTGCTCTCGGCATCCCTGCGAGCTGGTCACTCTGGCCCCGCGTAGTGGCTGCGGGTGTGACTGTCGGGAGGGACAGACCCACCACCATGACCCACTCCTGCCTGCGTGCTGTGCTCTAGAAAAGTCCTGGGAGGCTCCTCACCCCCTGCTCCCTCTGTTCCAGGTGCTGCTGTCGGGACTTATCGGCGTCGTCTCCTGGAAGAGGCCCCTGTCCCTCGTGGTAAGTGGCACCCGGGTCCCCATGCGGCCATGGAGCAGGGCTCTGCCCGTGGAGGTGTGAGTGCTTTCAAGGCGCGTTCGTCTTGACCATGGGCGTCCTGCTGCCCCCTCCACGGGCGCTCACGGGCCATCCTCTTTTCTGTTTTTCGGTGTTGTGCCCTCTTGGAGGACATGCCACCAACAGAGGCATTTTAATAAGTGCAGATGCAAGCGTTTTCTCTAGACTGATAAACACGATCGTGCACATGCATATGCTTACGGGTGATCACACAATAGGACGTAGCTCATCCGAGTTCGAGAAATGTTAGCTTTCTGTGTGTTTTGGAGACTGTGAAACTCTATGAGGTATTGGTATTTCTTTGCATAGATGTTTCTTTGGAAGAAGGAAGAAAAGGGTGCCCCTGGAGCCCTGTCTTATGGGGTCAGGCCTCATGCTGGGGAGGAAGACGCCACACGGCGGGTGGAAAGAGGATGATGGTTTTTCCATCTGAAAGTACCCGGGGTGAATTTATGTCTATTGATTTGTATGTGTGTTCTTCTCAGCATGTGCATTAATATATTTATGTGTCCACGTCAGGACTATACGGAGAGGTTTTCTGGGTTTTGATGGATAATGAAAAAGACGGCATGGATTTTTTCCTCTTAGGTAGTAATCAATTATTTAAAATCTCTTCTTTAAGTGATTAGACTTGGAGATAATGACATACTAAATATTAATGGAAATAGAAAAAAACTCACAAATCTTGTCTGTTGTAAACACCTCCTCCTTCGTGAGGGGAATCATGACATCCTGAAAAGGCACTGGGAGGGAGGGGTAGTTTAATTCAGGGGACCTCCTCTTGTACAAAATACTGAGAAATTTCCTTAAAATGTTTTTATATTGACATTTTCAAATATTCACCAGAGTAGAGAGACTAGTATAGTGAACCCCGTGTACCCCTATCCGTCCTCAATGGTATCAACATTGACTGGTCCTGTTTCATCTAAGCCCCTTGCTGGATTATTTTAAAGTAAATCACGGCTTGTGTATTGAGACACTGACTCTTCTGTGCAGGGGCAAATGGCGGCAGACACTGGGCTGTGGGTCCCCTTCAGGGAAACGGGGACAACCTGCCCATCCCTCCTGACCTACCCCCACCCTGCAGGGCAGAGAGAGTAGGCCCTCAGCCTGGCGTCTGAACAGAGGGAAGCCGCCCTCCTTCGGGTGGGTGTGTGGGATGGGAGAAAGGGCACCCGTCCCCCGGCCACCGCACGCCTGCCCCAGCCCTACCCTGGGACGGAGCTTCTCGGGACTGGGCATCTTACCGCGAAGGATGCACGTGCTCATGCCTGCTGAGGGGTCAGGACTCCTTGTGCAGGTGGCGCAGGTGTGTCCTTGGGGTGGGGGGGTGCCCGCAGCAGTAGGGTGGGTCTCGGAGCCTCGCCCAAGGAGGGTGGCCCCAGCGGGAGCCCCTGCAGCCGAGCTTTCCAGGGGCTCACCCCCCAGCTCCGCGCAGCCCAGCAGCTCTCCAGGTAGACGAGGAGGAAGGGCTCCCCCAGCTCAACTGGCTGCTTTGCTGAGTCAGGGAGGTAAGGGGTCGGTTAGGGTGACACCAGCTGCTGTCAGACCCCAGACTTCGTGTCTTAACGCCGTGAACATCTGCTTCCTGCTCCCATCCAGGCGGGCCTTCCAGGCAGCGGCTGCTCCCCCCACACCAGATTCAAAGACCCCGCTTGCTTCCACCAGTGGCCCTGCACTCCCCAGGCCCGTGGGGTCCCCTGCATTTCAGTGAAGGGGGGAGAGGAAGGAGAAACACGTGCTCCTTGACTTCCTTGGCCTGAAAGGGACACTCGTGCTTGCACGTCACACCAGTGGGGAGGGCTCGTCACGGGGCCCGAAGCGTGTCTGATTGGGAAGGAAGCTGAAAAAGGTGGTCCCTCCCTGGACGGGTCCCTCCCAGAGACGGCGCACATTGTGGAGTGGGGACAGAGTCTTGGCGGAGAGCTGGTTGTCTCTGCTGTAAGGACACTCTTCTGTCTGTTGACCAGGATGATACAACTTCTGATTCGTTAGCAGAAAACTCACTCTCTGAACTGTGAGCGTCGATGTGGCCTTAGTTTTCCTCCCTTCCCAGCCTCACCCTGACACCTGGACCCTCTGGACTGCCGGCGTGTGGTGTGGGCCCCGACTGACAGGTCCTCCCCGACCCCTCTGGCCTCTGCCCTGCCCTTCCACTCATGAGGGCTCGCTTCTTGCTGCTTCCTGGAAGCCCTCCTTCCCCCCAGCCTCCTCCGAGCGTCTGCGTCCAAGCCCCTCATCCTGTTCCACAACATGTAGGGCCCACCTACAAACTACTGTTAACAGGAACCACGTGCTGGGCGTTTCCTTCGTGCTAAGCCCTGCACGGGATCCGCTGAGCTTATCCACACAGTATCCTTGTGAGTAAGCTACTGTTTTTATCCCCATTTTCCAGAAGAAAAGGAAGACTTAGAAAGGTAAATATCTTGCCTAGGGTCTCACAGCTAGAGTAGCTTGAAGTCTTGATTTAAATAATTCCTTTTTTTTGAGAATTATTTTTTATTGAGGTGACATTGGTTTATAACATCATATAAATTTCATGTGTACAGCCTTATATGTCTACATCTGTGTACGCTGCAGTGTGCTCATCACCAAATATCCAGTTTCTATCCATCACTCCTCCACTGAGCCCCTTTCCCCTCTGGCAACCACTATTCTGTTCTCTGTTATCTACGTGTTTGTTTTTGGTTGCTTTGGTATGTTCGTTTATTTTGTGTTTTGTTTGTTTTTAAGATTCTACATACCAGTGAAATGATACAGTATTTGTCTTTCCCTGTCTGACTTACTTCACTTAGCATAAAACTCTCAAGGTCCATCCATGTTGTCACAATTGGCAAGATTTTACCTTTTTTATGGCTGAGTAATAGTCTGTTGTATGTATGTGCCACATCTTCTTTATCCATTCCTCTGTTGATGGACACTTAGGTTGTTTCCATGTCTTGGCTATTGTAAATAGTGCTGCAGTGGACATCGGGGTGCACGTGTCTTTTCAAATTAGTGTTTTCTTTTTCTTCAGATATATGCCCAGCAGTGGGATTGCTGGGTCGTATGGTAGTTCTATTATTAATTTTTTGAGGAACCTCCATACTGTTCTCCATAGTGGCTGCACCAATTTACATTCCCACCAACAGTGTAGGAGGGCTCCCTTTTCTCCACATCCTCTCCAGCATTTATTATTTCTTGCCTTTTTGACAATAGCCAGTCCAATGGGCATGAGGTAATAATCTCATTGCAGTTTTGATGTGTGTTTCTCTGATAAATAGTTATTTTATATCAAGCTCCAGTTTTATCCTTTACTCTAATGGTACGTTTCCATCTTCCTGAGGCATAAAACTGAAGAGGCCACTGTGAGTTCTGGTTCATTTCCAGGGGGACACGACACGCCCCACCCCTGCGAATGACCACCAGAGCAAGTTGCCCTCTCTGAAGGGAGGTGTCTGCCCCTCGAGGTGTTGGAAGAGCCTCGCAGGCTGGCTGGGGGAGGCCAGGAGTGACGCTGATGTGGGGCTGCGGGGGCTGCCCTCTGTCGGTTGACCATATCTCTCCTCCGACGGGCTGGTGAGTGTGGGCCCGTCACAGCCCTGCTGGGCCTCCTTTCTCTTCCTCACTCTGAGCCCGTCAGACAGAGTGAGGTGAGGGAGGGGGTGTAAGCTTCAGGCCAGAGCGACTTGATGTATTGTGGGTGGTGGAGGGACTTGCGTTGGGAAAGAGGACAAGGTGGGGGCAGCAGGCTGGCTGATGGGGGCAGGAAGGAGGCCGCCCTTTCCAGCTGGGGCCTGTGATGTGAGGGGAGGAGGAGGGAGATGCTGTGACATTCTCACCATCGTAGTTTCTAAGAGCCTTTCCAAATTCTGAAACAAGGCAGGCGCTACGCCAGTAGAGAATACGTATGTTCACATTTTTTTTCATTCATTTTTTTCTATGTGCTAAGTGTCTCCTGTGATTGAGATAATTGTCTTCCTTACATCAAACTATAAAAGGTTCTACATTACGCTAGATGCCAATTAAGATTCAGATTGTATAGCTCTGATTAGCTCATGTTTTTGAAAGATTCAGTGGCATGTCTTGTGATTGCTTATACATATATCAGTATTGGAAACAGTCTCACACATGATCACAGGTCGTACAGGAGCCCCTCCCACCATCCACGGTCCCACTTTACACGGTTTCAGTTACCCACCCTCAGCTGCAGTCTGAAGATATTAAATGGAAAATTCCAGAAATAAACAATTCCTAAGGGCTTCCCTGGTGGCGCACTGGTTAAGAATCCGCCTGCCAACGCAGGGGGCACGGGTTTGATCCCTGGTCCAGGAAGGTCCCACATGCTGTGGATCAACTCAGCCCGTGCGCCACAACTACTGAGCCTGCACTCTAGAGCCCGCGAGCCACAACTGCTGAAGCCTGCGTGCCTAGAGCCCGTGCTCTGCAATAAGAGAAACCACCGCAGTGAGAAGCCCGCTCACCCCAGTGAAGAGTAGCCCCCACTTGCTGTAGCTAAAGAAAGCCAGCGCACAGCAACGAAAACCCAATGCAGCCAAAAATAAGTAAAATACATTTTTTTTTAATTAAAAAAACCCACAATTCATAAGTTTTCAGTTTCTTTCTGTTCTGAGTATTGTGGTGAAACCCATGCCATCCCACTCCAACCCCCCTGGAATGTGAATCGTCCCTTTGTCCAGTGGGTCCCACCTGTTAGTCACTCAGTAGCCATCTGGGTTATCGGAGCGACTGTCGCAGTATCTCGGTGCTGTATTCAAGTGACCCTTATTTTACTTAATAAAGGCCCCAAAGCTCAAGGGTAGTTATGCTGGCAATCTGGATACGCCAGAGAGAAGCTGTAAAAGTGCTAGACTTAATAAGGAAAGAAAACTCGTACGCTGAGTGTGCCAAGATCTACAGTGAGAACAAACCTTCTATCTGTGAAATTGTGAAGAAGGAAAAAGAAATGTGTGCTAGTTTTGCTGTCACTCCTCAACTGCAGAAGGTATGGCCACAGTGCACTATAAGCACTTAGTTAAGATGGAAAAGGCATTACGTGTGTACAATAAGATATTTGAGAGAGAGAGACCACATTCACATAAATTTTATTACAGTCTATCTTTATAATTATTCTGTTTTATTATTATTATTGTTAATCTCTTACTGGGCCTGACTTACGAATTAAGCTTTATCACGGGTACATATTGATAGATACAGGGTTCCGTACTCTCTGCCATTTCAGGCATCCACTGGGGGCCTGGGAATGTATTCCCTGCAGATAAGGGGGGACTACTGTACACTTAAAAAAAAACTTGAATGGGTAGTTCTGACCTGGCCACTAGATTATTTGTGATAACTAATACTATTGAGAAACTAATAACCACGGGCTTGAAAACATGTTTAGAATTTATTTTTATATGTAACAAATTACAGTTTATTTAGTATAGTTTTTTAAGAGCAAAGTAGACATATTTTGAAAAGTACTAATCTGTAGGAATCAGAGTGCCCTAGAGAGCGATGTGTTTAGTACTGTTTGTGTTTTATGTTATAGTGGTTGAGGAGTCTGACTTTTCGGTTTACTCAGATAGTGGTTTACTTTTATTGCTAAATTTTATCAACCCCGATGGGAATGTATATCGGTTAGGGTTCAGTCTGAGAGGCAGAACCTCTATGAGCCAACACCAAGCATCTCTGTGAGTCAGACTCTTCGAACCGCTGCTCTGGCCCCACTGCCCATCACCCTAGCCACACCCACCTGGTCTTCGGTGATGAAGTACCGCCACTCGGCCCCTGCCGCCCTGGGATCCCAGAATCCTCATGCACTTGGGGATCCTAGTTTGCTGGCAGCACAGGCATGTCTACTGCAGTTTCTGATCTACAGAGGAGAGTCCCTCAGGGCTCCTCAAGTGTGCTGGGGCTCCCCTCACAGATTTATTCTCTACGCCGTGGTGGAAGCTGTGTTCCCGGGATCCTCCGGGACGGGTGAGCAGGTCTTACGTGAAGAGTGCACTCTGTCATTCCAGTCTCCCCCAGCCTTTAAGTTCCTCCCTCGAGGATATACCTAGAAGGTCTGGCATGTCAACTTCACTTAGTGCAGCCCACCTTGGGGTTCGTATTTGAGCCAAACGAACAGCGAGAATCCTTCCTAATTCCTCCAGCTAAGACGTTGAATGCCAGAATCTCTGCTTGGTGGGCCCATTGCACTAACCTTGGCCCAATTCAACAGTGTATTCCTCTACCTTGATGCCCCACCATCCATGGTAAGTCCTAAGATTGCCCGTGTCCAGCTGTGAGAAGGGTCCCCAGGCTGCAGCACAGGTAGGGGGAGTCTGGGCAGAGCCTGGCACACTAGCTGAGTTAAGGAGAACACGCTGAGGGGCCGGGACTTCAGGGTGGGTAGAGCTTTCAGGACAAGTGCCTGAGAGCTTACAGAAGTCCTGGAGACCCACAGATGATCCCTTACCAGTATTCGGCTGTTACTGATCAGCTCCTGCAGGTGAGGCCAGGAAAGAACCAATGAGAGGCTTAGAAGGAGCCGCACCAGGCACCAAAGCAGGGCTTTCCCACCGCCCAGGCTGGAAAACCTCATGATTCACTGGGACAGCAGGTAGAATACTCAGCAGAATCTTGCTTCCGTTATGGGGAATAATAAGCTCCGGGCTCAATGCTGCTCCAGTCCTGTCTGACACATCTTGAGAGCTAGATCCAAAAGAATCAAACCATTTCCAAGTGATGTATACATGTCCCAGAGCAAAGTTCAAGAATGTTCATAGGAATACAAAATTATCCGCCCAAGACTGCACGCATAATCGGATTACTAGGCACGCAGAGAAACAGGAAGATGCAACCTGACATATGAGACAAATTAACCAATTGAAACCGATACAAAACTGACCTGGATGTTAGAAATAGCTGACAAAGATATTAAAACGGTTGTTATAACTGTATTGCAGACGTTTAAAAGTAGAGACAGTATAAAGAAGACCAGTTGAACTTCCAGTGAACTACAGTGGGAGAAAAAATTCATTGGACAAGATGAACAACAGATTAGATCAGAGATAAGAAAAGGTTAGTGAACTCGAAGGCATTGCACTAGAAATTACTCCAAAATGTAGGACACAGAGAAAAAAGAACTTTGTGAAAAATCATTAGTGAGCTGTGTGGGGAAATTTCAAGAAGCCTCATATCCGTGGAATGGGTACCTAAAATAGTGGGGATGGACAGGAGAAAACTATTTGAGGAAATAATACTGAAATGTTTTTTCAAAATTGGATAAAACTATGAGCCCACAGATCTGAGAAGCTCAATGTGCACAAAGAACAGGAAGTATGAAGAAAAGCACACCAAGATACTATGGAATTTATAACATATATATGGAAAAATTGTGTAAATGCAGGAAGATAGAAGTATATACAGTGTAAGGCTCTTAAGCTCTGTGGTGAGCTGTGATAAGGTGAATATATATACTATAAGCCCAAACACAACCACCAACATTAAAAAAAAATTTTTTAAAGACTTGGCTAATGAGCTAACAAAGGAAATAAAATGGAGTCGTAAAAAATACCCAGTTCATCCAGAAGAAGACAGAAAATAAAGGAGAAATTAGACGATGAATAGATGAGACAGAAAGGAAACAAATAACAAGATTTCATTGCCCGTTTGAATTTTTCTGTGACGTGCTTGTTTACATCTTTGGTCTATTTTTCTGTAAGACTGTCATTAATTTGTGGGATTTCTTAATATAGTAATTATTTTCCATTTCAGGTGACTAATATTTTATCCCAGTCTGTTGTTTGTCTTTGTCTTTGAATTTTTGATGAAATGCCTTTTTAAAAAAAATACAGAATTGTTAGCTTTTTTTTTTTTTTTGCGGTACACGGGCCTCTCACTGTTGTGGCCTCTCCCGTTGCGGAGCACAGGCTCCGGACGCGCAGGCTCAGCGGCCATGGCTCACGGGCCCAGCTGCTCCATGGCATGTGGGATCTTCCCAGACGGGGGCACGAACCCGTGTCCCCTGCATCGGCAGGCAGACTCCCAACCACTGCGCCACCAGGGAAGCCCCAACACCATTTTTTGAATGTTCAATATTTCTTCTCGCATTTGAAGTGTCCCCTCCCCGCTGCTATGGACATGGGTGTGTTTATTAATCCCTATTTCATGAATCTGTTGGTCCATTTCTAAGCCAATACTACAATGTTTTCATTAGTCTAGCTTTATAATAAATTGCTCTTTGATTTTTTTCATGATTTTCTTGGCTACTTCTGTGCCTTTTCTCTTCAGTAAATTTTAAAATCAGTTTGTAAAGTTCTCAGCTGATAATGATTTGAGTTTGATTGTGATTGCATTCTAGGAAAATTACATCTATAATGTTGAGAGATGGGAATATGTTTTCTGTTATAATTTCTGGAAAGACAATTGTGTGTTGATTTTATATCTGGTTACAACACACGGTAGTGAAGTGTTGTAATAGAGCTAATTGTCTATTGGATATTTCAAGAAAAGTTTTCCAGGGGAATTTCTTTCATTAATTATTGATTATATCTCTCCCGTGTATTTCTCAGCCTTCTCGAGTTTATGCTACTCAGAGTAGGTAAAAGGATGTACTACCTGCTGCAGGCAGATAAACCGATGCCATAGAATTCTTAACATTTTCTAACATGTTCTTTTTCTGTACTTGCTGGGATATTTCTTGTTTTATTTTCTGGATGACTAGTTTGGGCCTCAGCCACATCCATGCTACTGCTTGACCCGCCTGCTGAATTTTTCATTTTGACGACACCTGTGTTGCTTTCAAAGAATCCTCTGTTGTTCTCTAATTGCTGCTTTTTCCCAGCACTGTGTTCGCAGTTTAGGAAGCATGCGCTCTAGGGGTGCCGTCGCCTCCTGATATTAATTCGAATTTTGTTCATCAGGTTTCCTGCCTCCCCGTGTTCTCAGCTCCCCCCACTGGCCAGTTGGTCTCGACTCCTTTAGGTCCTTATTCATGATATCAGTGTTCCTCAGACGTGTGGCATCTTTGGTTTCCTGTTCGTACTTACAGAAGAAGGACCATGTGGACGAGCGGAGGTAGCTGGTGGCTGGTTGCTGGGTGTCTCCTGTCTTCTTGTTTGGGGTGGGCAGCAGTTCCTACTCCCCCGCCCGGCTGGGCCTGCCTCACAAGGCCAAGGCCGTCTTTGGGATCTGTGAAAGGGGAGCTCCAGGTGGACGGGCAGGATCTGGTGCAGGCTGCTGGGGAGGTGAGCAGCTGGGGAAGGCGCACCTGACTTTATTCCCCCAGGTGAAGCTGCCTTCCCTCCCTCTGTCTCCGTCTGCAGTGTCCATGGTGAAGGTCAGCAGTGTCTCAGGCCGTGCGTGTCCCGGACAGATGGTGATGCTGATGATGGTCACAGCCACGATTGCTGACACCCATCCATCACCCTCTGTGGTCCAGACGCTCTCCTAAGTGCCGCTCTATGATGTGAGGGCTGCCAGGGTTAGTCACGCTCAGGGTCGTGCACCTGGTCGGTGGCAGCGCTCAGCTGTCCCCCAGGTGATGTGTTTCTGAGCTTCTGGAGCTTCTCCATCCTGCTGAACCCCCCGAGGCACGTGGAAAACCATTGCTCCAGGGCCATTGCATCATCTCCGTTTGGCTTCCGTACTGACATGCGCGGATGTAGAACACACCATGTGCCTGGCCTTTTCCAAGTGTTCTTGCCCCGACGGTCTCCTGATGCCAGGGGCACCTCTGTTGTCATCCCGCCTTACACCAGGAGGAGGGATGGGACCTGGGACAGTGTGGGGCATCCACAGTGGGTGACACCAGCTCAAGCCGCCTGGCCCGTGGGCTCTGCCCTCCTCGCTGGGCTGCCGCCTTCCTCGAGTCCTTTAAATTCAACAACAACAAACCTTCTTTACTGACTGAGGCGTCGTCCAGCTTCCTTATTAACGCCTCAGATGGAGACTCACTGCGCTTGCGATCAGACCAAATAAAACACTCTCACGTCCAGTTAATTATTTCATGGTTTCCTTTCCATTCGAAGCTGCCAAATGGAGGACTTTTTTTTCTTTCATATTTTGTTTTCTCCAGATGGGGGCTTCCCTAGTTTTGCATTCATTCCAGCAGGTGTCTGGGAGCTTCTTCAGCTGCAGGGAGGCTTCTAGCCCTGGTGAGTCCGGTGTGTGGCGCCAGGAGGCTTACTGAGCTCCCGACTCTGCTGTGCACTGGCCAGAACATCTCCTGTCCATTGGAACCTAATTCACTGGAGCCAGACCAGAAGTGATAGTAATAGGGGTCTGATAATTGGTTCCTATATATTTATACTCAGGTGTAAATCACTGATTCTTACCATAGTGTCTGTTTTGTTGGATGCCCTCAGGCACCTAATGAAAAAGAAAAATTGCCTTTTTTGATTGCCTTTCCATTCTGCTTGGATTCTGGTTTTTTGTTTTTTTCAACTGCAATATTTAATGACACATGCAAAGCCAAGGAATTGGAAGGGAATGATGAACGAACTTCCGCCTAGATGAGGGTTTTTCTCTCTCTTCATTGCTATGGCGATCATTGTCCAATGTAAGGAAGCTTAAAATCTTACACTGCATATATCAGCTTCTTTTTTTACGTATTTTTGAATTTTTGTACTAGCAAAAATGTTTCCTGATGTGCACATCAGAAATTCAGTCCTGGTCTCCCTTCAGGTTTGTATGTTTGGCCATATTTTGTGGAAAAAAATGTATGAATCACTTTAACCTTTAATATGAGATGTAGGAAACCTGTAGGGCTTTCTTTCAAGCCCGTTGAATTGAGCACAAATATAACTTTAATACGCGATTTAAAATTCTGGTGAGTTAAAGGTTAATATGTTTAATGTAAATGTATTGGCAGTCATTATTTATTCAGAAAATTCGTTATAAATCCACTATGGGGGTTTCTCACAGTCAAGCTCATGACCTCTTGAATACATTCAAAAGAATGTATTTTGCTTGATCACATTAAAGATGAAGGCTTCATTTGTTAGTGCTGAGGACGAGAAGGAATTAGGGTATACCCGTATTTATAAGGCAATATTTTACGCTGCTAATACAGCAGCTGAAGTATCTAAAGCCCCCTATCTTAATTATGAAAATAGACTAATACACTTGTCTTTAAATTTACTAATAGTATTCAGTTTAATCAGGGGAACATGTCTAACCAGAAAATTGAGACTGAAATGGACTAATTAAATTATAGCATAATGAAACCACTCAAGGCCAAGTGAAATTAGAAGTGGTCATTGAAAAAAATACTCATTTTTATTACAACATGACATTTGTTGATATTTACTTAAATCACTTTTCAGTATAAATTCCTTAATTTTGATCCATCTCATTCTTTTTTTCTTTTCCATTATGGTTTATTACAGGATATTGAATATAGTTCTCTGTGCTATACAGTAGGACCTTGTTGTTTATCCATCCTGTACATAATAGTTTGCATCTGCTAATCCCAAACTCCCAATCCTTCTCTCCCCACCCCCCTTCCCCTTGGCAAGCACAAGTCTGTTCTGTATGTCTGTGAGTCTGTTTTGTAGATAGATTCATTTGTGTCATATTTTAGATTCCACATACAATTGATATCATATGGTATTTGTCCTTCTCTTTCTGACTTACTTTGCTTAGTATGATAATCTCTAGGTCCATCCATGTAGCTGCAAATGGCATTCTTTTTTATGGCTTAGTAGTATTCCATTGTGTGTATGTATATACCACATCTTCTTTATTCATTCATCTGTGGATGGACACTTAGGTTGCTTCCATGTCTGGGCTATTGTGAATAGTGCTGCTATGAACATTTGGGTATGTGTATCTTTTCAAATTATAGTTTTGTCCAGATATATGCCCAGGAGTGGGATTGCTGGATCATATGGTAGCTCTATTTTTTGTTTTTTTAAGGAACCGCCATAATTTTTTCCATTTTTTTCAGCTGGCTGCACCAACTTACATTCCCACCAATAGTATAGGAGGATTCCCTTCTCTCCACACCCTCTCCAGCATTTTTTATTTGTAGACTTTTTAATGATGGCCATTCTGACCAGTGTGTAGTTTGATTTGCATTTCTCTAGTAATCAGCGATTATGAGCATCTTTTCATGTGCCTCTTGGCCATCTGTATGTCTTCTTTGGAGAAATGCATCAGACACATTCTTAAATGAAAATGTAATAAAACTTGCTTTTTGCAAGAGATCATGAGCTTGGACAGGAAGATTAAAAACAAGGTAGACAGAGATACCTGGTAAGGTAGTTGTGTGCTTGAAAGCATAATGAATTAAATGCATTGAATTGCACCTGTAAACAATTTAAATAGGCTTTTCCCTGGTTGTTACCTCTGAATGACTGTTGAGAATCTTCTCAGAAAGAGTGAATTGTTCTGTAGTCCAGCCTGGGGAATGTTACTCTCTCCCAAGAGGGCAGAGACCAGAGAGCGGCGAGGTCTGTTGGAAGGGCGCTGAGGACACGGGCCGTCTTGGGGAGCTCAGGACCTCGTGGAGGGTGGGCCACCATCGGCAGGTGTCCCCGTGCCTGCCTTGGATGGAGTCCTAGACACTTTCTATGTGTATCTTTACCTACGGCTTGGATGGTGTACTTGTACCCATGTCCATTGGTTAATGTGCCGTGAGGGGAGCTGTAGAAAGCTGAACCCTCAGTCCATGGTCAATGTCTTGATTATGATAAACCCCTTAGTAGCTCCAGTTGTGGGCACGTTTATAGATGTTTCCAGAAGAGCAGAGTTTGCTTCACTGCTGAGGCTTGGTTACGTGTCTCCTGGTGCCCTTAAGTAGATGACCTTTATATGTGTAACCTTGGGCTGATTCTGACTTGTAGCCAGTTCCTTATTGTGTCTGCCTGGACACATAAAGGACATGGTCAGCACACAGTAGGTTTCAGAACCATCAAGCGATGAGGCTTAGAGCCTATGGTTGCACTAAAATACATCATGCAAGACATGGAGACTGTGTGAGGAGTTGGACACAAAGAAGCACAAGGTAATGGTCTTGCCTTCTATATACAGAATAGATAACTAATAAGGACCTACTGAATAGCACAGGGAACTCTATTCCATACTGTGTAATGACCTCTATGGGAATAGAATCTAAAAAAGAGTGGATACATGTGTATGTATAACTGACTCACTTTGCTGTACACCTGAAACTAACACAACATTGTAAATCAACTATTTTCCAGTAAATAAACGTTAATCAAAAACAAGTTTAGTGTAGATGAGGACTTGATAGGAATTGGAAAAATAGAAATAGCAATAAAATATTGATGTAATAGGGAATAGTTGCAAGTTAGAACTTAGTAAGTTAAGGAATGATTGTATATGAAGTTTGTTTAGAAAGATGAAAGGAAGATGGTGCTCCCAGCCCTTTCTGTGCATCCAGGCATGGCAGCCGTGCAGAATGGGTGCTCACTGTTACCAGCGACGAACAGAGCATCCCTTCCACAGCAATGTGTGCTTGGCCGCAGTCACAGGGGTAGTCCTCTCAGAAGCTGGGGTAGAGAAATCCAGGTCTGTTTGCTTTCAAAGGGTCGGCTCTTTTCCTCATGTCCTGCTACTTCCACAAGGGCTGAGGTGGGGAAAGACTGATTCATCTTACAGTAAGGATGCAACTCAGCGTAGGTGTCGAACGGGTGGAGTTTGGGCAGGTGGATCAGAGAGTGGGGTCCTTGCCGGCCAGCGGAATAACGTAAACAAAATCCAAGAAGCAAGAAAAGTACAAGGTCCAAGGGTCCAGGAGTCAATGCCACCATAGAAGCTTTGGGGAGAAAGGGACGGCACTTCTCTCTCGCGTTCACATTGTCCCTGGCCTGTGCGGAAACACTTCCGGCATCAGGAGATGGTGACTTCCCCGAGCAGCCCTGCGGGTCCTTGGGGCAGCTTCTTAGAGTGCTTCCTGCTGGTACTTAAGTAAAGGACTCCTGGACGCTCACTTTGCCCCAGTGCTGGCCTCATCGTCTGATGCTTATGGTCTGGAAAAGAGAGTCTGGTGTTGGGGCCAGAGGACCTTCTGTCTCCTGGTCCAAGTGGTTTAAGCAGGGTGGTCTACGGGACAGGGTGACTCCCCAACTGAGAGGGGCAGGTGCAGTGGCTGGCGACGTCCTTCCTGTGCTTAATTGCTGTGTTGGTGATTTAACTCACTGTATTAGTGATGAGACTTCTGTTTATAGAGGCGTGTCAAAAGCATCTGTAACTCACAGGAAATGGAGGATGTCCTGTCCAGTCCCTTCTTGACAAGAACTGTCTGATGTCCACCTTAGATATTCCTGCGCCTCTAAAGTGTCTCCTTCCCCTAATGGACTTCCTTTTCCCTGGGGTCTTCACGGTCTCCTAATAGAAAAAAGTCGTTAAGGGAAAAAAAAAAAGTCTAATACGCTGAGGTAGCTCTAATATAAGAAAAGTAATAAATGAAGTGTCACTAGATTCCAAAGGCATATTCTTTCAGAAAGAAGGCAATTACTGTTATAAAGATATAGCATTAGAAAAATTATTATGGCTGAGACGTATGTGGTGTGTGTGTGCAGCACAGTTAATTTTAAAAGTATTACCAAGCATATAAATCATAAGAATAAAATGCTGAACCATACTAATTGAAAGTGAATTTAATATGCAATTCTGAGGAACTGTCTCTACCTACCCAGCTTTAAAAAATTGTTACTTATAGGCTATTAGCTATCAGATTTTCTTTCAAATGTCCAACCTCTTTTAATGAAGAATATTACTCATGGGCTTTATCTCTGATCCCTGAATAATTTTATCCTGTAGAGTAAGTGATGGTAATACTGGAACATCCATGTTTTACCCTGATTTTTATGTACATTGAATCAAATCACTATAGGTTTCAATTTGTATCAAAATACAAAGATTCTGATTGGGAATGAAAAGAAACCTCAGAGGTTTCTAATTTGTTTTGCTCTTCACTTTGTGTGGTTCAACAATTGGTGGAAAAATGGATTGAAGTTGATTTCAAATAGCACTATATAGGCAGTTAGCTAATGACTCTCAGAAGTTTTTTGTTTTTGTTTTTGTTTTTACATCTTTATTGGAGTATAATTGCTTTACAATGGTGTGTTAGTTTCTGCTTTATAACAAAGTGAATCAGTTATACATATACATATGTTCCCATATCTCTTCCCTCTTGCGTCTCCCTCCCGCCCACCCTCCCTATCCCACCCCTCCAGGTGGTCACAGAGCAACGAGCTGATCTCCCTGTGCTATGCGGCTGCTTCCCACTAGCTATCTACCTTACGTTTGGTAGTGTATATATGTCCATGCCTCTCTCTCGCTCTGTCACAGCTCACCCTTCCCCCTCCCCCTATCCTCAAGTCCATGCTCTAGTAGGTCTGTGTCTTTATTCCTGTCTTTCCCCTAGGTTCTTCATGATATTTTTTTTCTTAAATTCCATATATATGTGTTAGCATATGGTATTTGTTTCTCTCTTTCTGACTTACTTCACTCTGTATGACAGACTCTAGGTCCATCCACCTCATTACAAATAGCTCAATTTCATTTCTTTTTATGGCTGAGTAATATTCCATTGTATATATGTGCCACATCTTCTTTATCCATTCATCCGATGATGGACACTTAGGTTTTTAAAAATCAGTTGCATTGATTATTTGCAGATTGACTTTAGGAGGAAGGAAGAAATTATCTGCCTTTCTTATATGTGTGGTGTCCTCTCCAAACACAGGTCGAGGCAGTGCCCCCTGCCCCCGCCCTGCGATAGAAAACTGGAAAATGCAGGGACAGGACTGAGGAACACCGCAGGGCTCTGCCCCCACCCCACCCAGCCACTGTCAGGTTCATCTCATCTTTTTCTACAAACGGCTTTTTGCTTCATGATCCACATGAATATCTTCCACTACAGCTCTGTTTCTCTCAGCCTCCTATTTCCATCACTTTTTGCTCCGTTTGGATTTTATATTCTTAAATATACTAGTGTTCATTATTCGTGGATCACAGCATTTACTAATATAAAGTGGTCTTGTCCCAATTTAATGTTTTATTGTTGTGAATTCTGCTTCATCTAAAATTAAAGCACCAACCTTCTTTTCCTTTTGTTCAAATTTGCCTGAATCTTTACCTATCATTTTTACTTTAATTTCTCTATTTTTGTAGGTATGACTCTCATGCAAATCAGTCTGCTTAAACTAGGGTAATTACTTATTGTGAAATCTTTTAGTTATTTGTGAAGTATTTGTTATTCTTTTTATCTTTCTGTTTTTACATTTTTATTGGCACTTCCGATTTTTATGCTGTGTTTTTTCTAAAAACGCTGCTTTCAGTGTGCTTTACTTTACTTTTTTTTATTTGATACAGTTGCATTTAAAATATAGCTCTTTGTTCAATTTTAAATGATGAAATATTTATTAAAATAAAATGTTATTAAACATGAATATATGACAGATACAGTGGAATGTGTGTAAAGTTGTGAAGCATAACTTTGAAACCAACATAAGAAATGTGAGTCACCCAGGCTGGGGCCTCCCTCTGGACTCTTCCCCATCTCATCTCCTGCTTCTCTTCAGAGCAGGGATTTCACGTTCATCATTCTTTTGCCACAGATGAGCGTGTCCCTAAATAACGCATTATTTTTATTTGTTTTTGAACTTTACATAGATGGAATCACAACCTGTATTCCTCTATGACTCGCTTTTTTCATTCATGCGGTTGTGGGTTCATCCATGTTTGTGCATGTAGCTCTAGATGAATTATCTTTATAATTAATGGTACAGTATTCCATCGTGTGCATATATGATATATCACAGTGTATTTGCCTGTTCTCCTTTAGTGGACAAGTGGGCATTTATATAACTTTTCTGCTATTATGAACAGAGCTTCTGTGAATGTTTTAATACCAGTCTCCTTGTGTACGTGGGTGAGGGTTCCACTGGTGTAAGAGCCTGGAATCAGTGGTCACCAGGAAGAATATTTTCATTTTTATGGAATAACGTCAAATGGTTTTCCCAAAGCATTTGTATAATGTCGATGTCCAGCAGTGTTCCACGTTTGTTCTAGAACTTCATAGGGCCTGATGTTAAGTTTGCTGATCTGGTGGGTGTAACAGAGTCTTCATGGTCTCAGTTTGCATTTATCTTATTCCTGATGAAACAGGCCAACTTTTAGTCTTTACTGGCCATTGCGGTTCCTGTTCCATAGTATGTGAGTTTATCTGTTTTACCCATTTTTATTGTTTAATCTTTTCCTTACTATTCATAGAAGTTCTTTATATTACATCTTTTGGAGGTTGTTTCTTTTTTAAACATGTGAAAATATCCCCTTCCAGGTTTTGACTTACCATCTCACTTTTTTTACGGTCACCTTTCCTTATCAATCCCTTTCATTAGGGTTAATTTTTGTGCATGGGTGTGGGTATCTTTCATTAAGAAGTCCTTCCTGGGGTGACGTCATCAGTAGGGCAGAATAGGGGTTTTCTACCATCTTCCCCCTAAAGAACGCCAATTTTTGACAGTCGCCCACAGAAGAGAGTACCTTTGTGTTCTGGGACTCCAGCAGAGAAGTCCCAGGACACTGTTGGAGCAAACGCTATCTGAGATGGGATGCACTGAAGACCGTAAGAGGACCAGGTTCCCTTTACCTGCTTCACCCCTCCCCCAAGGCAGCACGGCTCAGGGCCCAGAGAACCGTCTCAGCCCACGATGTCTCCCCCAAGGGAAAGTGGAGCGTGCGGGTGAGCCACCAGCTTCCCCAGCCATGGGGGATGCTGCCAAAGAGGCCCCCTTCATTCTGGCCCAGTCAGGATACTGAGGGGTCCTGGGAGGGGGCGGGGGCTGGGAGAACAGAGCCAGGGCTCTCAGAGGGCATCAGGGGCACGCCATCAGTAGGCCTGCCCACGAGCCTCTGCAGATGCCTGGCCTGCAGACCCCGCACCTGGCCCAGGGCACCCCTAGCACTCCGCACACCACCACTGGGGAACTAGAGAATATTTCAGTGTAGGTAAGGTATACCTACCAAAGAAGTGGATTATCACATTTTCTCCTTGCAGAAGATGAATGTTAGCATTTTTGATTCTGTGCATCTAAGACCCTCTTCACGTTTCCATTTTATATTTAGAGCTCGGGCTGTGTAACCTTCCCTTATTTATCTCCCTGGTGGTTTCACTCCCCTGTTGATCGTCTAAGGACTGACTTCAGCCTGTCCTCCGAATTTTTGTCCATCTTTTTAGGTTGGGTACACGGGGATATATATTCCTCAGACCATGTGTCAGCCAAAGTAGCCATCTGTTCCTTCCCACACAAGAGCGGTTGGACTTGATGCAGAATTCCCGAGTAACCATTTTTTCTGGCATTAGTAATTTGAGGAAAGTTCTGAAGCCAGTGTGAGTTTCATTCTGTAATGAGAACAGGATTATTTGTTTATTTGTTTTCATGTCTTCTCTGGAAACGTATTATTGGTCATTTTTTTCTTTTTCTTTTCATGTCTATCCCTTTTTAATTTTTTTGGCTTTCTCAAGTTTAGCTTCATCCGTTGTTTTTAAACTTTATTTTTTAAGCAAGTGGAACTCTTAAAAAACTCAAATTATTATCCAGAACCACAGTTTATAAAACAGATAAGGGACTCTCTCCTGGGGATGCCTGGAGCTCTACATCCTCTGCATCCTTGAGGGTCCAGCAGGAAACAGATCACATACAGGCAGGCCTAGGAGATAGTGTGGGTTTGGTTCCAGACCACTGTAATAAATCAAAAATTGCAGTAAAGCAAATCACACAATTTTTTTTTTGTTTCCCAGTGCATATAAAAGTTATGTTTACATTATACCGTAGTCTAAGCGTGCAATAGCATTATGTCTAAAGAAAACAATGTACATACCTTAATTAAAAAATACTTTATTGTTAAAAAGGCTCACAATCATCTGACCCTTCAGTGAGTCGTCATCTTTTTGCAATAGTAGAATCAAAGATCACCGATCGCAGACCACCAGAACAAGTATAATAAGAGTGAAAAGGTTTGAAATATTGTGAGAATTACCAAAATGTGACACAGAGACATGAAGTGAGCAAATACTGTTAGAAAAATGGTTCCAGTGGACTTGCTGGACACAGGGTTGCCTCAGACCTTCGATTTGTACAAAACGCAGTATCTGCGAAGTACAATAAAAGGGCATCTGCCCGTAATCAGAGTAGGTAAAGTTTAAAAAGGAGACTGTTTACAAAGGGGAGGGCATGGCTGAAAGAAGCCAGCAGGGGAAGCAGAGACCTTAGGGCCAGCACCACCCCTAGGCCTGTAGGGTAGAGGGAGGGCAGGCACTGGGGCCTGGAGAGAGCAGGGAGTTCCTAGGAAAGGACCCCCTGAGGAGAGGCGTGGCCTTGGGTAGAAGGCGGGCACTGCCAGGTCCCGTGGTCCAGCAGAGGGAATAAGAATCTCACCTGTCTCCCCTCCCCACCCCCCTCCCCTCAGTGTCTCTCTGTCTGAACCCCCTGGAGAACAGGGGAGCCCAGTCCCCAGGCAGCAGTAAAGGGTGCACAGTGGGTCTGGAGCACAAGCAGAAATATCTAGCAAAATTGGAAAGAAACTTAAATGCTACTCTACAGCAAATGTTTTAAATATTTTTAACGATTTTGATTTTTCTTTTCCGTATCCAGCCTGCTCTTTACTATTTTCAGTGCAGATTTTCACTTGGTATGTCTCTTTTTCTGTGTAGCCTCTTATCTTGGTGTGTTTCCTTCTGGTCATCAGCTATTCTCATCCCTTCCTTTCCTATCACTGCAGTCTGCTCCTGTTTCATAGAAGCAATGTCCCTTTATCACTGGGAAATACATATAGAAAATTCCCAAGGATTTCTTCTGATTTCATCATAATATTTATTTTAAAGTTAACCCTTTTTCCCCTGATGTCCTCAACACACCCCCATTCCCTTACAATAGAAAGGTTTTATTTAAAGTTATGTGTGTATATAATACACGTATGTGTGTCTTTTTATCACGTTCCTGAAAGGAAGGTGAGCTTTGCTTACTGGGAAGCATAATAATGTGGTTAAGAGCACAGGCTCCATTTCTTATTCACTGTATGACCTTCAGCAAATCTCTGAACCTCTACACCCCAGTCTCCCCACCATAACATCAGGATCCTAAGAGCTCCTGCCTTGGATGAGTGACTCCATCCCCATGAGGCTCAGTTCACTCACCTGTGTGATACGGAAAATGAAAGAACCTGCCTCAAAGACCAGTGACTGCACTGTGGCCATGGTATTTAGATTACAGGGGGTCGTTGTAGCAACTAAACGAGGTACTGGCTCTGGGGAGCATATAATGGTCAGTGCTGTGGGCATTCACTTGTTTACATCTATACACCCTCACGTGCAGAAACGTACATACATACACACAACACACACATTCCCATACATGCTGATATATACACATGCATGCACAGTGCATAAGCACACACATACACACACGTGTGCTTACACACAGACACGTACAGACAAACAGTCTCTGCAGACAGGACCCTTCCGGGGCACCTCTCAGCACCTGGCAGGTACCGGGAGCTCATGGCCGGTGTGCCTGTGCTCTTTGTGACCTGTTCTCTTTTGGGTGCAGTGTTTCGTCTCATCTTTTTTTCTGAAGTACCCACACCAGCAAATGCATCAATCCGCAGGAGACTTTCTTTTTTTTTCTTTTTGCCGTTTTTGTAAATGAGGGAACTAAATGATATATTTTTAATACTTAAAAAGTGCTATGGGATTAACAAATACACACTACTATATACAAAATGGATAACCAACAAGGACCTACTGTATAGCACAGGGAACTCTACTCAATATTCTGTAACAACCTATAAGGGAAAAGAATCTGAAAAAGAATAGATATATAAAACTGCGGTGGGGGGGCCATCAAGACGGCCGAGGAGTAAGACGTGGAGATCACCTTTCCCACAGATACATCAAAAATACATGTACGTGTGGAGCAGCTCCTACAGAACACCTACTGAACGCCGGCAGAAGACCTCAGACTACCCAAAAGGCAAGAAACTCCCCATGTACCTGGGTAGAGCAAAAGAAAAAAGAAAAATCAGAGACAAAAGAATAGGGACCGGACCTGCACCGCTGGGAGGGAGCTGTGAAGAAGGAAAAGTTTCCACACACTAGGAAGCCCCTTCACTGGCAGAGATGGGGGGTGGGGGGGGCGTCAGAACCACAGAGGAGAGCGCAGCAACCTGTGTGCAGAGGGCAAAGCGGAGAGATTCCTGCACAGAGGATCGCTGCTGACCAGCACTCACCAGCCCAAGAGGCTTGTCTGCTCACCTGCGGGGGTGGGAGAGGACTGGGAGTTGAGGCTCTGGCTTCGGAGGTCAGATCCCAGGGAGAGGGTTGGCTGCTTGAACACAGCCTGAAGGGGGCTAGTGCGCCACAGCTAGCTGGGAGGAAGTCCGGGAAGAATTCTGGAACTGCCTAAGAGGCAAGAGACCATTGTTTTGGGGTGCGCAAGGAGAGGGGATTCAAAGCACTGCCTAAACAAGCTACAGATACGGGCGCAAGCCGCAGCTATCAGCTCAGACCCCAGAGACGGGCATGAAATGCTAACGCTGTGCTGCAGCCACCAAGAAGCCTGTGTGCGAGCATAGGTCGCTATCCGCACACCCCCAGGAGCCTGTGCAGCCCGCCACCACCAGGGTCCCATGATCCAGGGACAAGTTCCCTGGGAGAACACATAGCGCACCTCAGGCTGTTGTAAGGTCATGCAGGCTCGCCCTGCATTCCAGTTATAACTACTGTACCCCTCCCTCCACCCAGCCTGAATGAGCAAGAGCCCCCAATCAGCAGCTGCTTTAACCCCGTCCTGTCTGGGCGGGAACAGTTGCCTGAGGGTGACCTACATGCAGAGGTGGGACCAAAACCAAAGCTGAACCCCAGGAGCTGTGCGAACAAAGAAGAGAAAGGGAAATTTCTCCCAGCAGCCTCAGGAACAGTGGATTAAATCCCCACAAATAACTTGATGCACTCTTCCTCTGTGGGATACCTGAATAGACAACGAATCATCCCAAAATTGAAACAGTGGACTTTGGGAGCAACTGTAGACTTGGGATTTGCTGTCTGCCACTGATTTGTTTTTGATTTTTATGTTTATCTTAGTATAGTTTTTAGCACATCTTATCATTGGTGGATTTGTTTATTGGTTTGGTTGCTCTCTTCTTTTTTTATTATTATTTTTTAAATTTTAATAGCTTTTTCTTTCTTTCTTTCTTTTCTCCTTTTTCTTCTGAGCCGTGTGGCTGACAGGGTCTTGGTGCTCTGACCTGGTGTCAGACCTGAGCCTCTGAGGTGGGAGAGCCAAGTTCAGGACATTGGACCACCAGAGACTGCCCAGCCCCACATAATATCAGTTGGTGAGAGCTCTCCCAGAGATCTCTGTCTCAGTCTCTGTCTCCACCCAGCTCCACCCCACAGCCAGCAAGCTCCAGTGCTGGACACCCCATGCCAAACAACTAGCAAGACAGGAACACAAACCCACCCATTAGCGGAGAGGCTGCCTAAAATCATAATAAGGTCACAGACACCCCAAAAGACACTACTGGATGTGGCCCTGCCCACCAGAAAGACAAGATCCAGCCTCATCCACCAGAACACAGGCACCAGTCCCCTCCACCAGGAAGCCTACACAGCCCACTGAACCAACCTCACCCGTTGGGGGCAGACGCCAAAAACCATAGGAACTACGAACCTATAGCCTGCGAAAAGGAGACCCCAAACACAGTAAGTTAAGCAGAATGAGAAGACAGAAATAAATAGCAGATGAAGGAGCAAGGTAAAAACCCAACAGACCAAACAAATGAAGAGGAAATAGGCAGTCTACCTGAACAGAAATTCAGAGTAATGACAGTAAAGATGATCCAAAATCTTGGAAATAGAATGGAGAAAATACAAGAAACCTTTAACAAGGACCTAGAAGAACTGAAGAGCAAACAAACAATGAAGAACAACACAATAAATGAAATTAAAAATTCTCTAGATGGGATCAATAGAATAACTGAGGCAGAAGAACAGGTAAATGACCTGGAAGATAAAATAGTGGAAATAACTACCTCAGAGCAGAATAAAGAAAAAAGAAAGAAAAGACTTGAGAACAGTCTCAGAGACCTCTGGGACAACATTAAATGCACCAACATTTGAATTATAGGGGTTCCAAAAGAAGAAGAGAAAAAGAAAGGTATTGAGAAAATATTTGAAGAGACTATAGTTGAAAAATTCCCTAACATGGGAAAGGAAATAGTCAATCAAGTCCAGGAAGCACAGAGAGTGCCATTCAGGATAAATCCAAGGAGAAACTCGCCAAGACACATATTGATCAAACTATCAAAAGTTAAATGCAAAATAAACATATTAAAAGCAGCAAGGGAAAAGCAACAAATAACATACAAGGGAATCCCCATAAGGTTAAAAGCTGATCTTTCAGCAGAAACTCTGCAAGCCAGAAGAAAGTGGCAGGACATATTTATAGTGATGAAAGGGAAAAAACTACAACCAAGATTACTGTACCCAGCAAGGATCTTATTCAGATTTGACGGAGAAATTAAAACCTTTACAGACAAGCAAAAGTTAAGAGAATTCAGCACCACCAAACCAGCTTTACAACAAATGCTAAAGGAACTTCTCTAGGCAGGAAACACAAGAGAAGGAAAAGACCTACAATAACAAACCCAAAACAATTAAGAAAATGGTAATAAGAACATACATATCGATAATTACCTCAAACGTAAATGGATTAAAAGCTCCAACCAAAAGACATAGACTGGTTGAATGGATACAAAAACAAGACCCGTATATATGCTATCTACAAGAGACCCACTTCAGACCTAGAGACACATACAGAATGAAAGTGAGGGGATGGAAAAAGATATTCCATGCAAATGGAAACCAAAAGAAAGCTGGAGTAGCAATTCTCATATCAGACAAAACAGACTTTAAAATAAAGATTATTACAAGAGACAAAGAAGGACACTACATAATGATGAAGGACCCAATCCAAGAAGAAGATATAACAATTGTAAATACTTATGTACCCATCATAGGAGCACCTCAATACATAAGGCAAATGCTAACAGCCTTTATATAAAAGGGGAAATCGACAGTAACACAATCATAGTGGGGGACTTTAACACCCCACTTTCACCAATGGACAGATATCCAAAATGAAAATAAATAAGGAAACACAGGCTTTAAATGACATATTAAACAAGATAGACTTAATTGATATTTATAGGACATTCCATCTGAAAACAACAAGCCCAGGACCAGATGGCTTCACAGGCGAATTCTATCAAACATTTAGAGAAGAGCTAACACCTATCCTTCTCAAACTCTTCCAAAATATAGAAGAGGGAGGAACACTCCCAAACTCATTCTACGAGGCCACCATCAACCTGATACCAAACCCAGACAAAGATGTCACAAAAAAAGAAAACTACAGGCCAATATCACTGATGAACATACATACAAAAGTCCTCAACAAAATACTAGCAAACAAAATCCAACAGCACATTAAAAGGATCATACACCATGATCAAGTGGGGTTTATCCCAGGAATGTAAGGATTCTTCAATATACGCAAATCAATATATGTGATAAACCGTATTAACAAATTGAATAATAAAATCCATATACTTATCTCAATAGATGCAGAAAAAGCTTTTGACAAAATTCAACACCCATTTATGATAAAAAGTCTCCAGAAAGTGGGCATAGAGCGAACCTACCTCAACATAATAAAGGCCATATATGACAAACCCACAGCCAACATGGTTCTCAATGGTTAAAAACTGAAACCATATCCTCTAAGATGAGGACCAATACAAGGTTGCCCACTCTAACTACTGTTATTCAACATAGTTTTGGAAGTTTTAGCCACAGCAATCAGAGAAGGAAAAGATATAAAAGGAATCCAAATCGGAAAGAAGTAAAACTGTGACTGTTTGCAGGTGACATGATACTATATACATAGAGAATCCTAAAGATGCTACCAGAAAACTACTAGAGCTAATCAATGAATTTGGTAAAGTAGCAGGATACAAAATTAATGCACAGAAACCTCTTGCATTCCTATACACTAATGATGAAAAATCTGTAAGAGAAATTAAGGCAACACTCCTATTTACCACTGCAACAAAAAGAATAAAGTACCTAGGAATAAACCTGCCTAAGGAGGTGAAAGACCTGTACTCAGAAAACTATAAGACACTGATGATAGAAATCATAGAGGACACAAACAGATGGAGAGATATACCATTTTCTCGGATTGGAAGAATCAATATTGTGAAAATAACTATACTACCCAAAGCAATCTACATTCTATGCAATCCCTATCAAATTACCAGTGACATTTTTTACAGAACTAGAACAAAAAAAATTTAAAGTTTGTATGGAGATACAAAAGACCCTGAATAGCCAAAGTAGTCTTGAGGGAAAAAAATGGAGCAGGAGGAATCAGACTCCCTGACTTCAGACTATACTACAAAGCTACAGTAATCAAGACAATATGGTACTGGCACAAAAACAGAAATATAGATCAATGGAGCAGGATAGAAAGTCCAGAGATAAACCCACGCACCTATGGTCAACTAATCTATGACAAGGGAGGCAAGGATATACAATGGAGAAAAGACAGTCTCTTCAGTAAGTGGTGCTGGGAAAACTGGACAGGTACATGTAAAAGAATGAAATTAGAACACTCCCTAACACCGTACACAAAAAAACACTCAAAATGGATTAAAGACCTAAATGTAAGACTGGACACTGTAAAACTGTTAGAGGAAAACATAGGAAGGACACTCTTTGATATAAATCACAGCAAGATCTTTTTTGACCCACCTCCTAGAGTAATGGAAATAAAAATAATTAAATAAACAAATGGGACCTAATGAAACTTAAAAGCTTTTGCACAGCAAAGGAAACTACAAACAAGACAAAAAGACAGCCCTCAGGATGGGAGAAAATATTTGCAAACGAATCAATGAACAAAGGATTAATCTCCAAAATATATAAACAGCTCATGCAGCTCAATACTAAAAAAACAAACAACCCAATCCAAAAATGGGCAGAAGACCTAAATAGACATTTCTTTAAAGAAGACATACAGATGGCCAAGAGGCACATGAAAAGCTTCTCGACATCACTAATTATTAGAGAAATGCAAATCAAAACTACAATGACGTATCACTTCACACCAGTTAGAATGGGCATCATCAGAAAATCTACAAACAACAAATGCTGGAGAGGGTGTGGAGAAAAGGGAGCCCTCTTGCACTGTTGGTGGCAATGTACATTGATACAGCCACTATGGAGAACATTATGGAGGTTCCTCAATAAACTAAAAATAGAACTACCATATGACCCAGCAATCCCACTCCTGGGCATGTACCATATTTTAAAACCATAATTCAAAAAGACACATGCACCCCAATGTTCATTGCAGCACTGTTTACAATAGCCAGTTCATGGAAGCAAGCTAAATGCCCATTGACAGATGAATGGATAAAGAAGATGTGGCACATATATACAATGGAATATTACTCAGCCATAAAAAGAAATGAAGTTGAGTTATTTGTAGTGAGGTAGATGGACCCTAGAGACTGTCATACAGAGTGAAGTAAGTCAGAAAGAGAAAAATGCCATATGCTAACACATACATATGGAATCTAAAAAAGAAAAAAAAATGGTTCTGAACAACCTAGGGGCAGGACAGGAATAAAGACCCAGACGTATAGAATGAACTTGAGGACATGGGGAGGGGGAAGGGTAAGCTGGGACGAGGTGAGAGAACGGCATGGACATATATACACTACCAAAGGTAAAATAGGTAGCTAGTGGGAAGCAGCTGCATAAGACAGGGAGATCAGCTCGGTGCTTTGTGTCCACCTAGAGGGGTGGGATAGGGAGGGTGGGAGAGAGAGGCAAGAGGAAGGAGATATGGGGATATATGTATATGTATAGCTAATTCACTTTGTTATACAGCAGAAACTAACACACCATTTTAAAGCAGTTATACTCCAATAAAGATAGTTAAAAAAAAATAGAGGGGGAAACTACTCAAGTTATTTTATTAATCTGGTTGAATGCAATAGCTAAACTAGAGAAGGAAAGTAGAGGAAAAAAATTATAAGCCAATTTCACTGATGAGCACAGATGGCCAAAAAAATTATAGAAAATTGTAGGAATTTATATTAAAATGCATTATCACTTAAATATAGTTTATGTCAGAAAGAAAGATTGGATTAACTTTTAAAATCTATCAACTTCCAACATTAAAAAAGTGAAGATGGCAAGCCATATGATTTTTCTCAATAAATGCTACAAAAGCATTTATTCAAATTCATAATATAAAAACTCAGATAGAAAGGAACTCCTTTTACCTGTTAAAGCATCATCTACCAGAAACCTATAGCATGTGGTAAATTAAATTTTTTAAATGTTTGAAATTAAATAGGGAACAATACAGGAATGACTGCTGTCATCACTCCTATTCATTTTGTCCTGGTGACTCTAGCCAATGAAATTAGACAAGAAAAGCATAAATTACAAGCAGAGGGGTCTTTCCTGGTGGCTCAGTGTTTGAGGGTCCGCCTGCCGATGCAGGGGACACGGGTTCGTGCCCCGGTCCGGGAGGATCCCACGTGCCGCGGAGCAGCTGGGCCCGTGGGCCATGACTGCTGGGCCTGCGTGTCCGGAGCCTGTGCTCCCCAACGGGAGAGGCCGCAGCAGTGAGAGGCCCGCGTACCAGAAAAAAAAACAAAAGAAACAAATTAGAAGCAGAGGAATTAGAAAGGAAAAAACATAATTATCTCTATTTATTTACTGTTTGGTTATCTACATAGCAAATCCATGAAAACTTCCAGACTATTAGAACCAACAAGAAGGTATCATCAAATTACAAAACAAAAGGCATTCAGGTGTAATAGCGTAAACCATTTGAAAATTGTAATTCAAAAATTTAATTCAAAGCTATGACTAAATTTAATAAAACCTTTATTGAGGGACATACAAATCCTGTTGAAATGAAAAGAGCTATTCTAGCCAGGGACAGTTGATGTCATAAAGATGGAAGTCCTTCTAAATTAACCTATGATATAAGAGCAATTCTTATCAAAATCTCGGAGGGATTTTTTGTGAAACTTAATTAGCTGCTCCCAAAATTCATACAGGACAGTAAAAGATCCATGAATAGCCAATCTATTTTTGAAGTAGATCTAGCAAATAGGACTCACTTTACCAGATATTGAGATTTATTATAAAGCCACTGTAATTAAAACGGTATGGTTTTAGTATAGGGAAAATCAGATAGATCAGTGGAACAGAATAAAGAGCCCAGACACACATCCATGAATATTGGATCTGATGTATCTCAGAAATGATGTTATTTACATTGGCTGGACAAGGATGGACGACCATTCAATAAAAGCCATGTGTCCTGCTGGATATCCATGCAAAAAAATGATACAGAACAATGGGAGACCCTGCCTCGCACAAAACTTGAGAGTAAATTCCATGTGAATTAAAGACCTAAATTTAAAAAGTAAAACAAGACCAAAAGCATAAAGAAAAGCTATACCATGAAGGAAAATATTAAAACTGACAAAGTTCTGTGCTTCAGAAAAATACCATAAAGGTAAAAAGTGAGCCACAGATGGGGTGAAGATGTGTGTCAAGAAAAGATGAGTGGGCAGAATATTTCAAATAACGACAGGTTAATAAGTCAAAGGCAGATAACTCAGTAAGAAAAAGGGTGGAGAATCTGGTCCAGAAGCTTTAACAGTGAGGTCACTTTTCCTCTTCTCCTTCTCTGCCTCTGCTGCCTCTGCTCCTCGGGGGCTGAAATTTTAATAATTTGATATTAATTTTTCTGGTGGGTATTACCATGTCACCACGTAATATATGACTGTGTTATCATTTCTTGACTTATCCTCTTTGCTCATTGATGCTTTATTTGATAGATAACTATCTTTTAATGCTGCTGTCTGCTATCTTTACTTTTGCTGTTGGTTACAGCCATAACAAAATAATATACTTAAATATTTCTTAATCCATCAGCTATGGACAATATATCTTCACACCTGATTTTGTAAAATGAATAAATTCGTTTAGTCTCAATTTGAAAAGTTGTGTGAATTAATAAATAATTTATAGCTTGGTTGGTAGTGTTTGTATTTCCAAATGTGGGGAAGCCATAAACAGAGATGTCTCTCATCAGAGATAAGATGGTCTTCAGTGTCTGCAGAAAATGGAAAACAGTTCATATTAATTTATTCTGCATTGGTGTGCTATTTCCTCCCCTCTTGCCTTGCTGTGAACTAATTGTTATCACTGTAAGTTTTTCATACTCTAGGAAGTTAAAACAGTGCCTTCTTCCTGTATCTGGCAGCTTGGGATGTTTCCAATTTGTTATTATTTGTATTATTAGTTTACATTCCTGTTTGCCAGTTTGCTATGCAAATAAGCCCCGTGCGCATAATATAAAAAGTCAAAAACTCATGTATTCATGATGGATGCCAATTTGTATGCCATAGAGCTTGTAACTTTCCTGATTGAACTGTTCTGTGTATTTCAGTAGGTATGTTAATCTGGATCTCACAGTATGACTCGTGTTTTGTATTTGCAGTTGTGTGGGTATAAAACCAAATCTCCTTATTCTACTTTAATATGGGAATGTATGGTAGGATTTTGTTTTTTGTGAACCATGAGGGAAAGAGCACACGCTTCTGGCGTTTCCTGGTGGGAGCAGGTTTTGCAGGGCAGAGGGAGTTGTGCTGACCAGTTCGAGCCTGATGAACTTCTGGGAAGGCCCCGGGAAAGCAGCCCTTGCTGGAGGAGAGCAGCCCCAGCCAGTCCACCTGGCTCAGGAGGGGTGCTGTCTAAGGTTCTGAATGATCTCATTAGCTAATGTTGAAGTAGTTGATCAGAATTGTTAGTTAACAATTATAGGGAAAGAAAAAAACCTGACGATTACACTTTTATTTACCCCATTTAACTTACAGGAGTCATTTTTCCCATCTTGTCTTTAGATTTATATATAATTGTATTATTTTCCCTCCCTAATTCAATATGATTAAGAAGTGGGTTTTTGTATCAGGTGAGACGTTAGTCAGGGTAAGCATGCAGGGGTTTGCCTGTGAAATGGACCACGTTTATTTGTTTGGCAAACCGGTATTTTCACTGGAGGCGCCTCTGGGCAAGACGTAGGTGTTAAAATGCAAGGATGAACAAGAAGGGTCAGATCACACTGGGATGGGCAGCTGGGGAGGCCAGACAGAAGACAAGTATACCAACCAACAAATAATCCCAGGCGTGAAGCGTGCTCAGAGGCAGCCACAGAATGCCAAGGGGCAGAGGCACAGAAGCCTGGAAATGATAACAGCTTGATGCGTTTTAAAGAATTAGAAGGAGACGCATCCAGGAACTTGGGTGTTTTCCAGCTGCTCTCTGGCCTGAGCTATTACAGGAAATAGTTAGAACTTAGTGTCATCCTCCATCCCCAGCCCATCCTTCCTCCCCAGCCCCCAGATCTTGGCTGTGTTCCCTGACTCTGGGATCCCTTTGTTAATACCACCTCTTTCTGATTTTCTGGGTTTCAGAGCTGGTTTTCTATTACTCTAACCCCCAATGCAAATTCTTCTATTTCTATTCCTGTCCCGTAACCTACCTTAATCTACTGATTGGCAACTGCCTCTCGGCAGATACATGTTGCTATCCCAGCCCTTGGAGGGTCCATGTTACTTATTGCTTGGGTTCAAAGATCAGCTAAGTCAAATCTCAGCATCAAGCAGCTTATAGTCTATTAGGAAGGATCAGAGAGACAAACAAGTATAATTCTAATCAGAAGTCATAAATTACAAACAAAATGGGTTTCTGTGTAGGACAGTATAAAAATAGCCCTGGTTTGAAACTTCATGAGGAACTCTGTAGACCTCCTCAACTAATTGTTCTCATAGAGTGCCATGAAAATCTCTTTATCCACTTGAAAAATCCTAAAAACAGTTGCAAAATTGATATGTTTCCCATGATGTCTCTTTAAGTTTGCAATTTTATTACAAGAACCAGGATGGCTTGTGTCTGAGGGACTGTCACTTTTTTGCAGCATGAATTTTTAGGTCGTCTTCTTACCAAATGCAAGTTCATGTACCTGATGCACTGTGAGGCCGAACGAGCCAAAACATCAGAGTTTAGAGCAGAGAAAGGTTTATTGCAGGGCTATGCAAGGAGAACGGGTGGCTCCTGCTCTAAAAAGCCTCAAACTCCCCAAAGGGTTTCAGCAAAGCACTTTTAAAGGCAAGGTGAGGGAGGGGCGAGGTTGGTTGCTGCAGGCTTCTTGGCGTGGAATCCTTTGTTCTTGCAGCTGCCCACATAGGTCAGGTTACCACATTCCTCCAACAAGACAAATGTTATTCTCTATTCTGCAACTTTTTGTCTCCATATGAATGGAAAACTGTTGAACACTTAAAGGTCAGAGCCTTGAGAATGGGCTCTCCTATTTCAGGCTATAGGCAACATTCTTAACTGGAAGCAAAAGCAATACAATACAGAGGTTAAAGTAAAAGAAACCATCCAATGTGGAGTCAGATTTGCTCCTTCCTGTTACAAAATCTCTCCCTGCATCTCACCTCTGCACCTGTCTCACCACCCCGGCTCTTTGATTGTCTTCCTTATACCTGTCTTCACCCAGTGCCTCACTCTCTAGGACGGAAGGTTCTCCCTCCCTCAGGAAGCTGGTGTGTGGGCCCTTAGGGAGTTTATCTGTTTTCTCTCATTCTGACTACCTTTTCATATGTAATCCTCAAGGAAATTTTTTCAAAACAGAATTTTCCTCTTTTCAGGTAGATGGGCCTCTGGTAGCTGAGGGGAGTGGGAGCTTGGGGTGCCTGAGACCTCCCAGCTGCGTGATTGGGTTGAGAAGCAGGGCCTAAAATCGGATTTATGGGAAGGAAACCGTAACTCAGGAGGCTGCTTTTTCCACACAAAAGCTGTGTTTGTTTCCTAGGGCTGCTATCACAAATGACCACAGACGTGATAAAACAGCAGAAATGTCTTTTCTCACGGTTCTAGAGGCCGGAAGTCCAAGATCGGGGTTGGGTCTTTCTGGAGGCTCTGGGGACGGACGCTTCCTTGCCTTAGTTCTGGTGCAGGGATGGGCAGTCTTTGGCATCTCTTGGCTTGGAGACACATTCCTTCAGTCTCTGCCTCTGTCTCCATGTGGCCTTGCCCTCTGCGTCATCTCTGTGTCTGTGTGTGCCGTCTGCTGATCCTTTCTCTTATAGGGAAGCCAGTCTGTGGGTTTAGGTGTCACCTGAATCCAGGAGCCTCTCATCTCAAGGTCCTTAACTTGGTTATATCTACAAAGATCCTATTTCCAATTGAGGTGGCATTTATAGGTCTGGGAGCTTAAGACGTGGACATACCTTTTGGGGGGACACAATCCAACCACCAGTACAGAAGCTTTTCCCGTGTTCAGTATCCACCAGCCTTCTTCCCTTCCCCATGCTTCCCTGCCCCTCACTTTTCTTTTTTTTTTTTTAGTTAAAATTACATTTTAAAAAATTTATAGAAATATAGTCGATTTACAATGTTGTATTAATTTCTTCTGTATAGCAAAGTGAATCAGTTATACATATATATACTCTTCTTCAGTTTCTTTTTCATTATGGTTTATCTCAGGATATTGAATACAGTTCCCTGTTCTCTACAGTAGGACCTTGTTGTTTATCCATCCTTTATATAATAGTTTGCATCTGCTAACCCCAAACTCCCAATCCTTCCCTCCCCCGCCCCCCACTTGGCAACCACAAGTCTGTTCTCTATGTCTGTGAGTCTCTTTCTGTTTCGTAGATGTGTTGATTTGTATTGTATTTTAGATTCCACATGTAAGTGATATCATACGGTGTTTGTCTTTCTCTTTCTGACTTACTTCTCTTAGTATGATAATCTCTAGGTCCATCCATGTTGCTGCAAATGGCATTATTTCATTCTTTTTTTTTTACTTAGGTACCTACCTACCTCGTGCCAGACTCGAGCTATGCTATTTTACTCATGTGACACCCTGTGGCTGAAAGCACTTCTTATGTGAATTTGAAACTGAATCCCCCTAAAACCAAGTTCCTCTGCCTACTATAGGATTAACCTCTCTTAGGCAAAATGCTATTCCCTTTCTTCTCCTGAACCTGCTCCTGTCAAGACTGAGGAGTATCAAAGACAAGGGGCTTTGAAGCCGAGTACAAGCCTTGAGACCCTGTCCTTGAAGTAAAAGTCTTTGCTTTAGTCTCCCAGGCCTCCCCTGAGTCTCAAAGGGCTGCTCCAGAGGGACTGATTAGGACATGTGAGGATGGAGAAACAAAGAGTAGCTTTTGGGCCAGGAAACTGGGAACCATTTAGTCTATAAACCAGCCACACAGCAGAGTCCCCGAACTCCCAGTTCCCTGAAAGATACACACAAAAGCCTGACACGCATTCCTAAGCTGCTGTTACAGGAAGCAGACCCCTACCCGATGAAAACTGCTGACCCCAAGCACAGGGACCCTCGACTGGTTGAAACCAGAAGACGGGTGCTGCTTGTAGCTTCACCTTGATGCCAGTCCATCCGAGAACTGTGCACTTGTGCACGAGCTGATCACACACCCTGCAGGCCCCTCCCTCACACACTGCCTTTCCCATCTTCCTGTCGGGCTGGGTTTTTATCAAGGTTCTGCAAAGTCACAGGTCTATTACAGAAGCCACGGAACACCATTTCCACTGAGCTGCTTTAGACCACAAGGATCTTTCAAAGCTGATGTCACATTTGTTACCCCCATATTGGAAACTCTCCAAAGATTCCCCATTCCCCTAGAATAAAGCCAGAGATCCCCAAGTCTGTGTACTTTCCTCCTTCACCCCTGAGCCCCTCAGCATTCCCAGAGTCTGGAAGATTCTTCCCCAGGTAGCTGCAGCGCTGCCCCCTCATCTTCAGTTCTTTGCACAAATGTCAATATTTCAGTGAGGCCAGTCCTGCTTAAAATTGCTGCACTGCTTCCCAGACCCCTCCCCTGTTTCACTTTCCCCCGGACCACCTTTTAATACCCTACATGGTTTATTTAGCCTCTTGCCCTCTCACCCCATGAAGGTCACTTACTGGTTTTATTTATTGCTGCATCCTTGAAGACATGCTAAAATATTTTGGACCAAATAAACGTATTTAGGAATTTAAAGCTGATTCTTTTGGGAACTCAAGTGCAAGATTGTACATTTATCCCCTATAAATTTCCTCTCTCTCAGTTAAACCCCCCAACCTCTTGGACCCTGATTCAGTAATGTAACAATATTTCCCATTTGTCTTCTTACTGAATGCAAGTTCACGTGCCTGACGCACAGTGAGGCCAAACAATACGGAAATGTCAGAATTTGGAGCAGAGAAAGATTTATTGCAGGGCCGAGTAAGAGGATTTGTGGCTTGTGTCCCAAAAAGCCCGAACTCTCAGGGTTTCAGCAAAGCACTTTTAAAGGCTCGGTGAGGGAGGGGCGGGGTTGTGTTGAGAACGTCTTAGTGTCGGAATCCTTTGTCCTTGCAGCTGTCCACATAGGTCATGTCATGATGTTCCTGTAAACCTCCAACAAGACAAATGTTCTTCTCTGTTCTGCAACTTTTTATCCCTATGTGAATGGACTCTTAAAGGTCAGAGCCCTGAGAATAGGCTCTCCTGTATATTTCAGGCTACAGGCAACATTCTTTCACAAAGGTTCAGAGCCTGCATGACTAAGCGCAAGCAGTAGAACAAATCCAGTATGGAATCAGGTTTGTTCTTCCTTGTTACAGTCTCGGACTGTGTCCCCTGTCAGTTGTTCAGCCTGACTCCATGCCTCCCGCCAGACATCAGTGATGGTGACCAGGAAGCTTGGTCTCCAGGGAGAATTCTCTTGTCAAGGCTCTAGTGCAAGAGAGAAATTTGCTAGCGGGCCTTTGCCACCAGGTGTACTGCGTCTACACTGCCTCGGTCCTGTGGGTGAGAGGACTGTGCGTCACTCAGCCCACGCTTATCTTCACCAGCCAGCGGTGACCCCTACCGAGCCCCTCTAGGTGCTGCCCAATCACAGGGACGCCTAGTTCCGGTTCACTCTTATCTTTTTCAATGACGACACCATTTGTCCACTTCCTAGCGCTCTCCTTTGTCCATGATTTGTTAGGTAAGAATTACTTTATTGCAGCAGGACATCTTATTTTTGATTCACTTTAAGAAGTCCTATTTCTGTGTGTGTGTGTGTGTGTGTGTGTGTGTGTAAAATGAAATAACACCCTCATATAGAAAAAAAGGAGAAAAGTGACCTAACCTGAAAAATTAAGAAATCATGTATAAGATGAGAAATTATTCCTTGTTTTAAAAGTCCAAGAACAAGGAAGATCAGTTTCAGATTATATTTAACTGGGGGCATTTCAAGGGCATTTGAGATGGTGGTGTGTGAGAGGCCATTCTGAAGTGAATTCATACTTTTCTGTGAATTTATTTTAATAAATAACTAGGTACAGATCAAATTAGAAGTAAATCAGAAGCTCTAGTTTTAATGCTTGGCCTGTGGCTTAAAATTCCAGTTTATGCCCAGATAAGCTGGGAAAGACAAGATTTGACCAGAATTTTCACTGAAGGTGCGACTTGTCCCTTTTGGAGTTTGGCTTTAGCTTTTGTGTATGGCTGAGAACCTCTGAAATGAATGACTTCTAACTTGGAGCATTTTCTGAAGTTTACATCATCTCTTAAGGAAAAACTAAGTAATATCACCATCAGTCTTCTTGGTTTCACAGAGGATGAGAGGAAAGTGAAATAATGAATTTGGAAGTCACAGAAAGGTCTGTGTGAAGCTAAATGAAGATGCCTTTCATGGAACCTTTCTGTAGGATTCAGTTATGGAGAAAATGGGAACCAAAGGCCCCACCCACTGATTCTGTCCCTACATCTGTCGTCTCTCCAAGGAGCCCTGGGAAGAAACAACAGGTCCCTGGCTTAGGGAGCAGAGCGCAGACTGGATTTCAGTCCAGGCCCTTGGGGGGCTGGGGGCGGGGCAGGGCAGTGGCAGAGACGTTTCCCAGACTCTCCCGCTTGGAGTGTTTCATTAGGAGCTGGTGACCATTCTCTGTGTCTTGCTGGCCTCTTTCCTCAGCTTCTGTCGCAGGCTTCTGCCTGGTTCAGTTCTTTGCAGTCGGCTTCTCCCCTGCCTTTGCTGGCTCCTGTTCTCCTCCTTGATTTCTGGTGCCCAGGTCCTCTGAAGCCCTCATCTTGGCATTCCTTGTGTGGGACGGCGTCTGCCTTAGGAACACAAACTCTGGGGCTTGCCGGCTCGCATGTGAACCTTGCCTCTGCTGTTTGCCGTCAAACCTTCGAAATGTAGTTGCTTCCTCTGTGCCTCAGCTTTTCTCTTTGGGAAACAAGAACAATAATAATAATTCACAGGGTTGTGGTGAGAATTAAAATTGTTAATGGTAAGGTGCTTAGATCAACATCTGGCAAGTAATAAAGGTCTGCTACTGTTATTATTGCTATTCTGCCTCACTAGGGGATGTTTCTTGGGCAGTGGCCTCAACTGAAGGATGTGGCCTCACTGGCAGGAGGTGGACACAACCAGCTTGTACGCCTGGGGTATGAGTGAGTAGGGGGCCTCAATTCCTTAGTATCTGCTTCATTCCAGAGTGTAATGGGGAAGAACAAACCTGACTCCATATTAGATCTGTTCCTTTTCCTGTGCTTAGTCATGCTGATTTTGCACCTTTTATAAAAGAATGTTGCCTGTACCCTGAAATATACATAATAGTGCATTCTCAAGGCTCTGACCTTTAAGAGTCTATTCATATAGGGATTAAAAGTTGCAGAACAAAGAATAACATTTGTCTCGTTGGAGGTTTACAGGAACACTGTGACCTAACCTGTGTGGACAGCTGCAAGGACAAAGGATTCCGACACCAGTTAGTTTGTAACCAATTCGTTTGTAACACCCAACCATGCCCCCCCCCTCACCTGGTCTTTAAAAATGCTTTGCTGAAACTCTTCAGGGAATTTGGTTTTTTGCGGGGAGCATGAGTTACCCATCTCCTTGCTTGGTCCTGTAATAAACCTGTCTCTGCTCCAAATGCCGATGTTTCGGTTTGTTTGGCCTCAGCACATCGGGCACGTGTACTTGCGTTCAGTAACAAGAGAACTCTCCACGCTGGAGTTATTTTCAGGTTACCTCAAAAGCAGAGTCCAAGACAAGGAAGCAGGTGTGCAGGGCTGGGAGGGTGAGCAGGACAGGAGGCGGAAACCTGAGGGGGTGTCACAAGGGTGTCACTCTGGGTGAGGGGGCTTCATGGGCCTCGGTGGTCCAGAGATGACCCCACTGAGTGTTCCTGGGGCCTGGGCTCTCCTGCGCTTGAGGAGGCCAGTGTACCTCCGCGGTAGGTGGGACCCTGGTGCAGAAAAGGAGGCACGCGCCTGCCTTCCCCCCGCAACGTGGGTCCTCTAGGCCCCGGCAACCATTCCACCCCATCCTGGGTGCCACTCTTCTCCAACCTCGGGTTCCTCTGAGTCTTAGGATATTGTGTATTTTAAAATACGGTATATAGTGTCACGTTTGAAAGAATTTTGTCTCAGTGCTTTAAAAAATTGTCTTCTTCAGGAATTCATCTTTTGAATAAACCTGGTTAATTCCTTTTTTGTATCTTACATTTATATAAAACAAATAACCTTTATTCCTCAATTTATGTAGCATTGAATTTAGTTTATATGTAAAAGTGGGCTTTGCCCTAAATTTTATTTTCTGTTTTGAGTAGGTAACATCTTTACATGGTTTAGAATTTCTGAGGAGAACAAGGTCTAAACTGAGAATTCCCACTTGCACCTTGTCCTAGCTGGCCCTTCCCTGCCCCTCCTACATGCAGTTACTTTATTCATTTCTTGTGGAACCCTCCTAGTATTCCCGTGTGAGTCGGGTCCAGAGAAATAGAACCAATCGTGTGTGTATATACATATACGAATGCATGTGTATGTGCGTAAGTATGTATGAGTGCATCTATATCTGTCTATCTGTAGGCGTACCTAGGTATACTCAGATTTATTTTGAGAAATTGGCTTATGCGATTGTGGGGCCTGGCAAGTCCAAAATCCGTAGAAAGAGTTGATGATGAGTTTTGAGACCGAATTCCGCAGAGCAGCAGGCTAGACGCTCAGTCATGGTTTCTATGTTACAGTCTTGGGAACATGGCTTCTACTTTGGGGAACCTGGGTCTTTCCGCTTATGGACTTCAACGGATTGGGTGAGGGCCCACCCACATTTGGAGGGTCATCTGCTCTACTCAGAGTCCACTGATTTTACTGTTAATCACATCTAAATAATACCTTCACAGCAACATCTAGACTGGTGTTTGGCCAAACAACTGGGTGCTATCGCCTAGCCGAGTTGATACATAAAATGAACCACCACAGCTTCTTTATGGAAATAAAAGCAAATAGGTCATAGATTCCCATTTCCTCTTCTTTCTTACACAAAAAGGAGCATGCTTATTTGCCCCTTTGCCTTCCGCACTTAACAATACATTTAGAGATCTTTCTAAATCTGGGCCAAATTCCTTTTCACCAATTCAAATGGTATTCTGTGCAGCTATAAAAAAATCTTGTTTTTTAATGTGACAACATAAAAGTAAAAATCTTCTGTGCAGCTAAGTAAGTCATTTTAAAAAGCAAGCCCAAGCAGAAACTAACACACCATTGTAAAGCAATTATACCCCAATAAAGATGTTAAAAAAAAAAAAAAAAAGCAAGCCCACTGGAAAGCAAAACATCAAACTTGGAAAATATTTCTAACTCAGACCGCAAATGTTTCTACTTCATAGACATTGATAAGGAAAGAACCAGACGTATCCGAAAGAAAAACGGATGTGGACAGAATTCACAGAGAAAGAGAATCAAATGGCCTTAACTGCATGAAAACATTGTGAACCTCACCGGTGATAACAGAAATGTGATTAAAACAACACTGAGATACCACGTTTCACCTATCGGACTGGGCAAAAATCCACAAGTCGGACAACATGACTTTTGATGAGGCTGTGGGGAAACAGGCCATTTCAGACTTTGCCGATAGGAGTGTGAAATGGCACAGTTCCCAGGAGGATGGTTTGGCGGTATTAAACCAACTATAGGTTAATCTACTCTTTGCCCCAGGAATCCCAGTTCTGGGGCTGATCCTGCAGGCGGGCTGAAATGATGCCTCATTGCAACATTATATGTGATGCAAAAGATCGAAAACAACCCAGAGTCCATCCATAGAGGATTGGGTTGGAAAATGTGGCCCAAGCACGATGGAAAACCTGCTGTGTGAAGTGCTTCCATAGAACTGAAAGCTTACGTTGTTAGGGCCTTAAAGATGATGTAACTAAGGTGCAGGGAACACATAACAATCCCTTTACCTCACCCCCCCACCCATGCACATCCAGTCTCACCAGGTCTTTCTTTACAAGGTATCAGCATCCTCTCTTCTCTGCCTCTCTTGTTCCAGCCGCCATCCTAATTTCCACAGCAGCCATCATCAGGAACCTCCTGTCCTGCAGGAGGGCCCTGGCCGAGGGGTGAAGGCCGGAGTCCGCTGCATGGTCTAGAGGGAGAGGAGACCTCTTCTACTTGCTAAACCTTCCTATGAGCTTGGGCGCCTGACCAGCGTGCTTCTTTAAGGATGAAAATGGGCTCCTATCATTATGTCTTCTGAAACCTTTCACTGGTTTCTCATCGTATTGTGGAAGAAAGTCCCACTTCTCTCCTTGGCCTGCAGTGCTTTGCCTAAGCTAATGACTTCATCCAGTGATGCCCTGTGCAACAGCCCCTTGGGCCTCCTGACAATTTCTGGAACTTTCCAAGATCTCCCTTTATGCTTGGAATGTTCTTCCTGGCTCCTTTCATGCAGGCTGCAGGCCCAGGTGCCATCTGCTCCTCCATGTAAGGCCGCCACGACTCCCCGTCAAGTCCCCTGTTTGTCTCCTCCATAGCGCCTGTCACAGGGGGCAGTGTCTTTGCTTCCTCACCTCTCTGCCCACTGCCTTGGACTCCTAAGAGGGCAGGCACGGTGTCTGGGTAGCAGCCGGCACGTGTCAGCCTCTGTGGTACATTGCGGAAGTGACAGCAGCTCGTTCTCCAGCTCTGGCCAGGCCACTTCTGCAAAGCCTTTGCCAAGCCCCCCCAGACTTGTTCTGCTCTCCCTGGCAGGTGCACCCCCCAGCGCCCACGTTCTAGCCACGCGGTGCCAGACAGCCTTGTCCTGCTCGGCTCAGCTGGACAAGAGGCCCACACCTGCAGTGCATGTATTTGAACTCCTATTCATCCCACAGAACCCACTGAGACCTCTTCCCTGACCCTCCAGGCTGACTTCATGAGGCATTTCTTCATGCTACCACAAAACCTAGTATGTGTATTGGTTTTCATATAGGGTGATTTTACTCTCATTTTGGGTAGGGTTGCAGAATTATGGTTATTGTACTGTCTTCCTCTGGTCACCGTGATTGTATCTGATTGACAGACTTACTTCTTAATAATTTTCTCTTGAGTAACCTTGAAGCCACCCTTAAGAGAGACTGTTAAACACCAGTGCTTAAAGAGAATCTTAAATATCTTATCCTAATATAAATTCTCATTCAGACTATACCCACAGTATAGTAGAAAACTACTACACAATAAAATGCAATAAAAAATAATCTTTTACGGCAAAAATATTCATCTTGTGGCTACATCTAAAGGCAAAGGGATGGCCACAGCCAATGACATCAAGGAAGGACTGAGCTGGTCCCTGTGCCAGCACCTTCGCTGCCACGTTCCATTTTTGGGGGATCCGGGACCTCATTGTACACGGCCCGTTTATTACAGGCTAATGTTTCCCTGTGTGAATGTGTGACTTTATCATGATTACAGTACATGCTTGACAGTGACAGTTCTTTATATCTGAAAATCTTCCTAATTAGACATCTTTCTCTGCAAGTCAAAAGATGTTATTTAACTTGAAGTTATGCATAAATTGGAGTGCTGCTGGGCGCCGCTGCCGTTCTCATTATAACATTATTTGGTAAATTAAATCTGAATTCAGTTCAGATCTAATGATTGAAATATTATCAGGACATATGGCAGAGGAAGGGCTGTGCGTGTTACAGGGCATGATTCCCTTTATGCCTTCACCTCCGAGATCGCCCCCAGGTCACAGCCACAGGCCCATCCTGGGGCATCCCCTGTCCTCGGAGGGGCTCTCCCAACACATTCCGTCTGTCCCGTGAAGTCCTATTTACTTGTTCCACTCCACCCCCCAAGACATCAGAACCTGTTCTTATGTTTCCTCCTGGTTTTCGCTTTACTCTTCTCCTTTGCCCTGTGCCAATAACCTCTCGGAAGGCCAGGTCTCCCGGATGTTGGTACGCACCAGCCCCTTCCTGTCTACATGGGAGCTGGGTTGAGGGGTGGGCACTCTGGGTGGCCGCCGGGAGCCTCATCTAGTGCCAGGCACCTGAGCATCATTGTAATAAATCAGAGATGCAGCCCCAGTTACTGAGGCTTACACATGATGGAGCCGGTGAATTAGGAATAGGCCCATTCCCGCTGAGGTTGGCAGCACCTTCAAAGGCCTTGAAAACACTGACATAAAGACCTCTGTGGGCCAGGTGCTCCTTTGGTCCCAGATGTGGAAGACAGGGCGGCCCAGGCTGCGGGGCCCAGCTGGTCACCTGAAAATTTGTGTGTTCGGAATCAATCAATCATTCTACCAACTCAGTTTTAAACACTGACTCCGCCTCTCACAATTGTTTTGTTTGGAAAATGGTATTTAGAAAAGAAAACCCTTATACTGCAATTAAAGAAGCCAGCGTAACATTTTTATGGAAAGAAAAGGCATGTACTCTTGTTGCTTAGCACATGTGGTGAGCAGGTATTTAAAGGGCGTGACTTCCGATGAACTTATCTATGAAACAGAAACAGACTCACAGACGTAAAGAACAGACTTGTAGTTGCCAAGGGGGAAGGGGGTGGGAGAGGGAAGGATCGGGAGTTTGCGATTAGCAGATGCAAACTAGTATATATAGAATGGATGAACAACAAGGTCCTGCTGTATAGCATAGGGAACTATATTCAATATCCTGTGATAAACCATAATGGAGAAGAATATGAAAAAGAGTGTTATGTATATGTTTTCTACATATATATTATATATATCACATATATATAATATATATATAACTGAATCACTTTGCTGTATAGCAGAAATGAACACAAATCAACTACAGTTCAATAAAATAAATTTTAAAAACATAAAGGGCGTGAGCCGAGTGGTTGGGGGCGTGGGCTGAGCCTCGGGGATAACCGATGAGACGGGGACCCGTTTCTTGCAGAAGCTGCTCACCGCCCCCACCTCTGGGCCCCATGTTTGTGCTCGTCGCCCCGAGCTGGGGGCCAGTGCCCTCCACCTGCTCAGTCTCTGCCAGCCAGGTTTCCTGGTCTGTCTCCCCGTCCCATATCAGACCACCCTTCCCCGCACTCCTTATCTCCAGAGGGGCTGTGGCATCGCTCTCCGATCTCTCTAAACAGCCCTGGGCCAGTGGCTTTGGGGCCACCTTGCCCACACCCAGCAGTGCTGGCCCCGTCCCTGCGGGGTCCAGGCAGCGCTGGGCACAGTAAGAGCAGTAGACGGGGCGGTATCGGCATGCCCGATCCTCTGGCACTCCCTTTGCACAAGCACTGGGAGATGCTTCCCACGTGTGTGCCTGACCGCTCAGGGAGTCCATGCAGGAGAATGCTTTCCAAGAGGCTGAATGATTTGCTCAAAGTCAACACAACTATTAGGCGTCACAGCGTCCCGCGTGTGAACAGTCTGCAGGCTGCCTGGTCAGAATCCCCACTCTCTCACTGACCACCAGCAGTCTCAGGGAGCTCACTGCTCTGTCTGTGCCTCAGTTTATCATCTGTGGGGGGATGTGGGTGCTGCTGGGGATGGGGCTGGTCTGGCACTGGGTTGGCACCATCCAGACATTTTTCTCACAGGCTTTGGCATCTGCAGACCTAACTCTGAATAACGTCCTGCCGGGAACCAGCTGTGGGATATCTTTGTGGAAACGGGAATGACACAGGCTCGACACGAGGCCCAAGCAGACGGTGCAGCCGTGCTCGGGAGCAAGGGCCCCTCCAAGGGCACCCAGGCTCAGGTTGCTCTTAGGGCTTAATCGTTTGCTTTTTAATTTTAAAGCATGTTAATGGTGGTTTCCTTGTTCATTTGAAAACTATTTAGTGCAGGTTATCTACAAAGCACAGACCACACGTCCAAATATCATTGCTTGTGAAGTCACAGTTTGCACAAGTGTGACAGTGGGAAAGGGTTTCCAGTCCAGCAAGGAAGATTTGTAGGAGAGGAAGATGTTTGGCCTCTGAAGCCTGGCAGGCGGGCAGCTGGGGCGGGCAGTTTCTCCAAGAGACACGATGGGGACACCTCTCAGGTCAGGTGGGGCTGTGAGGGGACCTCTGGCCGGGGTGGGTGACCTGGGGCCCTGCTGAGCTACAAGAACCCATGTTTCCATGATCTTCGGCCACATTCTCACTGGCATGTCTGATGCCTTCTTGAAATCAGAGCTGACTTCGTTTTTGTTGAAATTTCTGAGCACTGCATTGGAGGTGGGGTGCACTTTGCTGCTTCTCCCCTTAGTCTCTGTTTCAGTTGGGTGGCTGTTAGAGAGTATGAACATGAGATGCATATTTTCCTGGGCCACCTCACCATCTAAGATGTGCTCTGACAGAGACAGTGCAGTCCTGTGTTGTGGGGAGATAGATTCGTTGCACTTGTTTGTTAAAAAGCATTTTTAATGGAATCTCAGTTACACTTGAGCCTCCGGATAAACCCACCTAAATCCATGAGCGTCTGGAAAGAAAACCTACTTGACGGAAAGGGTGTTCCGGGTATCTGCTGCTGCCCTGTAAGCCACCTTGAAATGGAGTGGCATTAAGCAACCACCCATTTATGCTATTCATGATTTTGGAAGTGAAGGATTTAGGCGGGGCACAGCGGAGATGTCTCATCAGAGCTGGAGCCGTGCCAGGCGGCTGGGTGCCCTGGGATGTCTGGACGGGGCCCTATGTTTGGGGACTGGGTTCTGGCTATCGGCTGGTTCCCTGGTTCCTTTTCATGTCCTGTCTGTTGGGGCTGGAATATCCAAAAGTTTCCTGCGCTGACACGTGTGCGGTGGCCAGGCTGGGGTTGGGGGCACAGCTAGGGGCTGACCCTTTTCTCTCTTCCCACGGCCTTTCCGTGTGGCTGCCTCCTCAGAGCATGGCGAGCTCATGGCAATGGCTCTCTTTACAGAGGCTGGCTTCCCCCTGAGCGGGCATCCTGGGAGACTCAGGAAGAAGCTGCCAGCTGTGTCGCAGAGTGTCACAGTCTCTTTTTTTTTTAACTTAATTTTTATTTTATATTGGGGTATAGTTGATTTACAATATTGTGTTTGTTTCAGGAGTACAGCAAAGTGATTCAGTTATACATATGCATGTATCCATTCTTTTTCAGATTCCTCTCCCGTATAGGTTATTACAGAATATTGAGTAAAGTTCCCTGTGCTCTACAGTAGGTCCTTGTGGATTATCTATTTTATACATAGTAGTTTGTACATGTTAATCCCAACCTCCTAATTTATCCCTCTGCCCCCACCTTTCCCCTTTGGTAACCATAGGTTTGTTTTCTATGTCTGTGAGTCTGTTTCTGTTTTGTGAATAAGTTCATTTGTATCAACTTTTTAAATTCCACATATAAGTGATACCATATGATATTTGTCTTTGTCTGACTTCACTTCGTATGATCATCTGTAGGTCCAACCATGTTGCTGCAAATGGTATTATTTAATTCTTTTTTATGGCTGAGTAATATTCCACTGTATATATACACATCTTCCTTCCATCTGTCGGTGGACATTTAGGTTGCTTTCATGTCTTGGCTGTTGTAAATAGTGCTGCTGTGAACACTGGGGTGCATGTGTCTTTTCAAATTATGGTTTTCTCTGCCTATATGCCCAGGAGTGGAATTGTAGGATCATATCGCACCTCTACTTTTAGTTTTTTAGGGAACCTCCATACTGTTCTCCGTAGTGGCTGTAGCAATTTACATTCCCACCAACAGTGTAGGAGGGTTCCCTTTTCTCCACACCCTCTCCAGCATTTATTGTTTGTAGACTTTTTCATGTTGGCCATTCTAACTGGTGTGAGGTGATACCTTATTGTACTTATGATTTGCATTTCTCTAATAATTAGCAATGTTGAATATCTTTTCATGTGATTTTTGGCCACCTGTATGTCTTCTTTGGAGAAACGTCTATGTAGATCTTCTGCCCATGTTTTGATTGGGTTGTTTGTTTTTTGATATTGAGCTGCATGAGCTGTTTGTATATTTTGGAGATTAATCTGTTGTCGGTTGCTTTGTTTGCAAATATTTTCTCCCATTCTGTGGGTTGTCTTTTTGTTTTGTTTATGGTTTCCTTTGCTGTGCAAAAGCTTTTAAGTTTAATTAGGTCCCATTTTGATCAAGCAAATCACAAAGGCCAGCCCCTATGCAGGAGGATGGGAATGAGTCTCCACTTCTCAGGGGGAGAAGAAGCCATCTCTAATTTAGTACAGAATGTCAACATGAAAGTATCTTAATAAACTCAATCGAAATTCAACTTAAAGCTCTATTTTAATATTTATTTTGTTCAGATGCTGAACATAATAGCACAGACTGTATAACCAGCCCTTAGCATCCTCTAAGTACAAAATCATGCCTTTCAGAATTGATTCCTATGAGAAGGGAAGCGGCTATAAAAGTCTTACCATCTTGAGAGAAGCATTGTCTGCAGTGGACCGTGTTCAGCTCTGGGCTTACCAGCAACAGTCATGTAGCTCTAGTAGGCGGCCTGGGGGCCCTGTGAGTACTGCACAGGTGCCTTGAAGTGTGACAGTGACGGGGCCCCCAGGGCCTTCTCACTCGTTTTCTGGGTTATCGCGCCCCAGGGAAGTTGTTGGAACATCTGTGGAAACCTAAAGGGAACATTACAGGCTGTGTTAGCTTGCTGGGCGGGGCTCCCATAACAAAGCCACAAACTGCGGGGCTTAAGTAGCAGAAATTTAGAACCTCAGGGTTCTGGAAGCTAGAAGTCCAATATCAAGGTATCGGGAGGCTTGATTCCTTCTGAGGGTCCTGAGGGAGAATCTGGTCCAGGCCCCTCCCCAGCTTCTGGGGGTTTGCTGGCATCGTTGGCATTCTTGGCCTTTAGACGCATCCCCCCATCCCTGCCTCCATCTTCTCATGGCAGTCTTTCTGTGTGCAGGTCTGTCTGTGTCCAAATGTCCCCTTTTCGTAAGGACACCAATCATATGGGCTTAGGCCCCACCCTCCTCCAGTGTGACCTCAGCTTAATTAACAACGTCTGCAAAGACCCTATTTCCAAACAAGTCAGAGGAACTGGGGGTTAGGACGTCCACCTGAGAATTTTAGGGTGACATAATTCAACCCATAGCATAAGGTAACCTCTGAAAACCAATATTTTTCTTGTTTTTTTCTTGGGGAATAAGAGAAAATGGGCAAAGCTGTGGGGAAAAGGTTATTACTAAAAAGTCATACAAATCAGGAAAGAGGGTCATCACTGCTAGAGGGAAATGGATACTGGTGCCTGTAGGCTCCCCACTGCCCCCCCACCCCAGAGGCCAGGGGCCCTGGCCATCCACAGGGGAGTCAGCAGAGGGAGTGAGGTGTCCCCAAAGGAGGCAGGCCACCCCCACGTGCCTTGTCTCAGGCCAGGGGCTGGACGCCTCTGCACTGTCAGCCAGGCTGCCTCCCAGGCCCAGGGCTCAATTTGCAGGAACCTCTTCTAAGGGTCCTCACGGGCCCCAGCATGGACCCCCTACTCTCAGCTCAGAGGTTAGACTTCTTTTTCCTGCTTCTGGTGGCTTTCCTGATACCCATTCTAGTTCTGTTCTGAAGACAGACTGTGACCACTGTCCTGGCCTCTTCTGGTTTCTGGGGCCTCCGGTGACCGGCATTATATCTTGTCACCCCCCCACCCCTGCCCCTGGTCTCATCAGGCTCTTACTGCTTCTTAGGGTCAGTTTCCTGAGAGGCACATTTTTAGACCTTCTCCCATCTTCTAGCAGTGAACCCTACCTCGCACCCTGTGCACTAAGTAGAATGCATTTTGAAAAGACTCAAAATCCAAGTATTACGTTTTTAGAAAATGTGGCAGCTTGGTTTCCTAAAGATGGCAGAAAGAGCAGCGTTGTTGTGTGTGGTCTGGCCACGAGCAGCCCTGCCTCTCGCCGCGGCTGTCTGCTTATCACAGCATCACAGGCCAAAAGGGCTTGAGAAGCCACACAACTCCTCATCCTCCCTTCAGGAGAAACCATCTCAAAGCTCTTCGGCCAAATGAGCATTTACTCTTTTTTTTTTTTTTTTCCTATTTAAAAATAGTCAGTGTTGACATCCATTAGAAGCTACCTGTAACTAGCCAGTATAAATCACCTGTGTCAGTGATCTAGAGGTAAACCACAGATTTTGCATTTCAAATTCATTATTTACGTGCAAGATTATGGCTGTAGAATTACATTGGAGTCATAATTTCATCATTTTGTTCCATCTTCCCTTTTGAAATTTCTTGTTTTCAGTTATTTCTTTGAAGACGGGATGAGAAATCCAGTGATTTTCTCTGACCTCTTACATTAGCTGGTATTGGTGTAAATTTTACTAAGGTAGTTTTTATTTATTTTTTTAAATTTTTGGCTGCGTTGGGTCTTCATTGCTGCACACGGGCTTTCTCTAGTTGCGATGAACGGGGGGCTACTCATTGCGGTGGCTTCTCTTGTTGCAAAGCATGGGCTGTAGGCGTGTGGGCTTCAGGAGTTGTGGCACGTGGGCTCAATAGTTGTGGCTCGCGGGCCCTAGAGTGCAGGTTCAGTAGTTGTGGTGCACGGGCTTAGTTGCTCCGCAGCATGTGGGAATCTTCCCAGACCAGGGATCAGACCCATGTCCCCTGTATTGGCAGGCGGATTCTCATCCACTGCGCCACCAGGGAAGCTCTACATTTTGTTTTAATTGTCAGCATTTTTGCCCGAATCAGCAGTGCACTTTATCTCATTGTATGTCTAAATTATTAACATTTATTATTTATGCTTTAGTGTTCAGATATGAACGATATCTATTTATTTTTCTAGTTGGTTTTTCCAACATGCCATTTAGCTTTGTATATTCACCTAATTACAGTAGAAGAAGACAGCTATTACGGTGTTGGAGAATTTCATAGAGAACATTTGATTATGGTTTGGGGGTGATGCCGACATCCCAGTTACACAGGTAAGTGAATGCCACAGGTGTGGTGCCTGGGAAAACCGGACTCTTGGTCTATCAGACCCCTTCCATTCTCCCAAGAAGCCCGGACTATCAGCTCTGGGGGTCTCTAAGCTTTGGTGCTCTTTTCTCTGGCTGAGTGGAGTTAGTGTGGGTGAATGGAGTCCTCAAGGCGAGTGGCCGTCCCATCACTGGTGAGTGTGGGCATTGATGCCAGGTGTGCCCAGTTGTTGGGACATGTTGAGACCTCCCAAGGGAGCCTCTGGTGCAGGGAGGTGAGACCCTCTCTTGTAAACCACACTGGAAAGCCGGCCCCCAGAAGTGTGCAGGGAGTGGAGCCGGAGCTCCACACTGTAGCACCTGCACCAGTGACTCACCGGTGCTTCCAGAAGAACCCAGACAGGTTTTCCGACTCCAATTCCCAGCCCCGTCTGTATTGCACTGTGGCCGTCACGACAAGGCCGTGAGGGGTGATGCCAGCGCACCTGGCCGTCCTCTCGGGTCCCTCGTGGGTGTCCGAGTGCTTTCCCACCACCGGGGGTGCTGGCGGCCAGTGATCAGCCTGCTGCCTGCGGCCCGTGGGAAGCCCTCCCGGCCCTTCTGAGAATCGTGCTCTAAGATTCTTCCTCCCCACGTCAGCAAGCAAGTGTTAAGCCCCCATCCCCACAGCCTGAAACTCATACCACCTGTAAGTTAATTGCACTCAGGGACTGAATCCAGGGCAGGCGGCTCACCTTTGCACCCCGTGTGTCGTGAGGGCACAGCCCCTGGGCCAGCCCCGGGGTCCTGGAGTGACCGGCATCTGTTTGTTCATAAAAGCAACTGGCAACAAGGCAGGGTGTGACTGTCTGAGATATTCATGCTTCATGACTGCTGTTTGGATTATTAAGATAAACTTCATCTTTCAGAACAGTTTTAGATTTGCCGAAAAGTTGCAAAGACAGTATAAAGAATTCCTGTAGTTCCCCTGTTGGTAACATCTTACATTAGCACTGTACATTTTTTATCATTAAAGAGCCAGTATTGACACATAATTCATTAAAGTCCATAGCTTATTCAGATTTGCCGGGTTTTTCCCTAATGTCCTTCCTCTTCCAGTCGGGACCCCACATTATGTTAGTCATGGCGTCTCCTTAGGCAACCTTGACTGTGACCTCAGTCTTGCCCGGTTTCTAATGACCTTAACAGTTTTGAGGCATTCTGGTCAGGTAGGGTGATCTCTCCTGGGAGGAGTCTGATGTCTTTCTCATGATTAGACTGGGGTTATGGGTTTTGGAGAGAAAGAAACAGAGGGAAAATGCCATTCTCATCCCATCCTATCAAGGACACACACTGTCAGCCTGACTTATGACTGTTGATATTGACCTTGACCCCCGGCTGGGGGAGCGATCGGCAGGTTTCTGCACCATGAAATTCCCCGTTTCCTTCTCCATTTTTGTCCTGTCCTCTTTGGAAGGACATTACTGCACACAGCCCTCACTTAGGGAGGGAGGAGCTCTATTCATGAATTATCTACATGAATTATTTGGAATTCTTCTGCATGGGGGATTTGTCTCTTCTCTTCCAGCTATTTACCTGTTCAGTTGTTCATTTATATGGGTATGAACTCATGGACATTTATTTTACACGTTGGGTTATGGACCAATACTATTTTATCATGTTGCTAAAATTGTTCCAGTGGGCTCCTGTGTCCCTTTGTCACACCCACACCCATGTGAGGCTATTTGTGTGTGTGTGACTTTCTTATTTCTGTCACTACAAAATACCCCAGGCTCATCTTACATGTTTCTTGCCCCAGTCCTAGAATCAGCAGTTTCTCTAAGGAGCCGTGGTTCTGGTGATTGGAGAATAGTATTAGAAACCAGAATCCAGGTATGAGACATGTCAGTTGCTTCTCAGAGACTTTGCCTCTCGGTCCTCTCAGCTGACAGAATGTTACCGAATACAAGTTTGCGTGCCTGTTGCACAGTGAGGCCAAACAAACTAAGCAGTCGGAGTTTGGAACAGAGAAGGGTTTATTGCAGGGACCTGCAAGGAGACAGGTGGCTCTTGCCCAAAACACCCCAGACTCCTCAAAGGGTTTCAGCAAAGCATTTTTAAAGGCCAGGTGAGGGAGGGGCGTGGTTGGTTGCTGCAAACTTCTGGGTGTCGGGATCCATTTTTACTTGCAGCTTTCCACGTAGGTCAGGTCACGATGTTCCTGTAAACCTCCAACAAGACAAATGCTATTCTCTGTTCTGCACCTTTTTATCTCTATATGAATGGACTCTTAAAGGTCAGAGCCCTGAGAATAGGCTCTCCTGTATATTTCAGGCTATAGGCAACATTCTTAAGGAAGCAAAAGCTATAGAATACAAAGGTTAAAGTAAAAGAAACAGATCTAATATGGGGTCAGATTTGTTCTTCCCTGTTGCAAGAGCATGGAAATATACATATGCATACCCTTACATGTATATATACAGACCTATAAACATTTCTGATTGTGAAAGGAAAACTCTTTGCTCTCAATACTTCACTTCTGGTCACCAGATGTGTGGGGTTTACCCCACACCAACCAATTCTCCAGCTGTCCTGACACCACTGGGTGTCCTATGATTAAGTCTGATTCTGACACTAACTGCCTGGGGTTAGCATCAGATCCCACAGGTTAAGGACTCAGTCCCACAAGACTGCCCCTCACTTCCGATGCCAATGGCAAGGGTGGGTCCGTGGGTTACCTGCAACTTCTGCCCAACTGGCTACAAATTGGGGGTTCCCACGACCCCTCTTCGGGTTTAATAATTTGCCAGAAAGTCTCACAGAACTCAGGAAAACCTTTTAATTACTGGATTACCAGTGTATCATAAAAGGATACAGCTCAGGAACAGCCGGATGGGAGAGATGCAGGGGGCAAGGTGTGGGGGAAAGGCACAGGACTTCTGTGCTGTCCGCACCTCCCTGCCGGCACCTCCACGGGTGCACCAACCCGGAGCTCTCCACAACCTTTGGTGAGGGGTTTTTGGAGGCCTCATTACGAAGGCATGATTGACCAAATCACTGGTCATTGGTGATTTGACCTCCAGCCCCTCTCCCTTCCCTGGAGGTCACAGGATGGGGCTGAAAATCCCAAACCTCCTCTGGCAACCAGCCCCCATCCTTAGGGACTTTCCAGAAGTCATCGCTTTAACATCAACTCAGGTGTGATGGAAAGGGGCTTGTTATGAAATAACAAAAGTCACTCCTTTCACCTTTATGCCCTGGATTTGTTTCAGGAAGTGGGGACAGAAATCAAATATAACAGAAGATGATCCTGTCATTCTTATCACTTAGGAAATTACAGGTGTTTTAGGAGCTCTGTGCCAGGAACTGGGATGAAGTCCAGATATCTATTATCTTGCAATATGTACCCCTTGGTATCTATATTAAGCTAAACATGAGTCCACAGTGATTCCCCAACTCTAATCCATGACCACGGGGGTCATCTTAGTTTCCGCACCCCTCGCCTCCACCCCAGCAGTGAGAAGCCAGGCTCTCACCACCCACCATCTGTTTACTGATTTGTCGGTGCCAGGACACATGTGCAGTGGTATCAGGACTGTGGACCATACCCCCTGGGAAGCAACTCTGTGAACTAGAACTCAGATGACATGCCGTTTCCTTTGCCTCTAGTTTTACAGACGTCACTCGTCTCCAGGGTTACTCAGGGCAGCTCCCCTCCCTCCCATCCCTTTCAGTGAGGTTGCTTCTTATTTTTATAAAACAGATTGTTTTGCCACATTCTGCGTTGCACCCTGGAATCCTCTTACTTCCTAAAAACTTTAAAAATTTTGCATACATTAAGGTCCGTGCTTTGTGCTGTACCGTTTAATGGAGTGTGACAAACGTGTAGTGTCCTGTATCCACAATTACAGTATCCAGAGAATAGTTTCACCTTCCCTAAAAATCCCTCGTGCTCATTAACCTATTCAACACACCCCCACCCCCGCTCCCTGCAAACTCATGGTAATTACTCATCCTTCCACTGTTGCTAAAGTTCTCTGTCTTTTCCAGAATGTCATGTAATTGGAATCAGTGTCTTAGTCTGTTCAGGCTGCTCTCACAAAATACCACAGACTGGGTGGCTTATAAACAACAGAAATTTATTTCTCACGCTCTGGAGGCTGAAAGTCAGAGATCCAGGATCCAGTATGGTTGAGTGAAGGCTCTGCTTCAGGACACAGACTTCTTGTGTCCTAACGTGGCCAAAGGGTGAGGAGTCTCTCTGGAGCCTCTTTTATGAGGCTGACCCCACTCATGAGGACTCCACCTCATAATTTAAGTACCTCCCAAAGGCCCCACCCACTAGTATCCTCACCTTTGGGGGTTAGGATGTCAACATATACCATAGTACACAGTATGTATTTTTTCATGCTTCTTTCACTTAACAATGTGCATTTAGGATTCATTCGTATGTTTTGTGGCTTGATTGTTCGTTTTCCTGCCAGATAATGTTCCATTGTGTAGATGTGTCACAGTTTCTGTTTATCCATTCACCTATTGATAGATATCTTGGTTGCTTTCAGCTTTTAGCAATTATGAATAAAGCTGGCTTAAACATTCATGTGCAGACATTTTCAAATCAGTTGGGTAGATTCCTAGGAGTGTGGTTGCTGGATCATATTGTAAGACTTTGTCTAGTTTTGTAAGAAACATCGAAACTGTCTTCCCAAGTGGCTGTACCATTTGGCATCCCCACCAGCAACACATGAGAGTTCCTGTTGGTCTGCAGCAATTTGCACTGTCAGTTTTTGGATCTTAACCATTGTTATAGGTGTGCCGTGGTATCTTATGATTGTTTTAATTTGCAATTCCGTAATGACCAGTAATGTTTAGCATTATTTCATATGCTTACTTGTAAGCCTTCCATGTATCTTCTTTGATGATAGGTTTGTTCAGATTTTTGCTCATTTTTGAAATCGGGTTTTTTGTTTTCTTATTGTCGAGTTTTAAATTTCTTCATACATTTCAGATACAAGTCCTTTATGAGACGTGTTTGACACATATTTTCTTATAGTCTGTGGCTTGTCTTTTTCCTTCTCTTAACAATATCGTCTTCAAGTCTCTGTTTTCCTATTTTCAATTTCATTGATTTATGCCCCAATTTTTATTGTTTCCTTTCTTCTGTTCGCTTTAGGCTTAAATTGCTCTTGTTTCTCCAGTTTCCTACGGTGCAAACTTAGATTATTGATACTTAGATCTTTCATCTTTTCTATTATATGCATTTAATGCTATAAATTCCCCATAAACACTGTTTTAGCTGCACATGACAAATTTTGACAAGCTGTATTTTCATTTTCATTTAGTTCAAAATATATTTTAATTTTAATTGAGACTTCTTTAAACCATATAATATTTAGAATTGTGTTCTTAAATATACAAATATTTGAGCATTTTCCAGCTGTTTTTCTGTTACTGGTTTCTCATTTAATTCCACTATGATCCAAGATCATACTTTGATGATTTCTACACCTTTAAATGTGTCCATGTGTGTTCTTTAGCCTAGAATGTGGTCTGTCTCGGTGGATGTTCCATGTGAGCTTGAGAAGAACCTGGGTTCTACTGTTTTGGATGAAGTCGTCTGTAGATCAGTTAGGTCAAATTGACTGTTCGTGCTGTCCGGTTGAACTCTATCCTTACTGACTTTCTGCTGGCTTGGTTTGTCAGTTACTGAAAGAGGATGTTGAAGTCTTCAGCTATCATAGTTGGTTTGTGTATTTTTCCTCTCAATTCTATCAGGTTTTGCCTCGTTTATTCTGACCCTCTGTTGTTAGATGCAAACACACTAAAGACTGTGCTGTCTTCTTGGAGAATGACCTTTATATCATTAAGTAATGCTCCTCTTTTTCCCTGATAATCTTCCTTGTTCTGAAGTCTGTTTTGTCTGAAGCTAATTCTTGATCTTCCAGCTTTCATTTGATTACCATAGCATGATATAACTTTCTCCGTCCCGTTTCTTTTAATCTACCTGAGTCTCTATATTTAAAGTGGGTTTCTTGTAGACCACATATAGTTGACTCTGCTTTTGTATCCACTCTGACAGTCTCTGTCTTTTAATTGGGGTGTTTGGGTCATTCTCATTTAAATGTGATTATTGATATAGTTGAATTGACACAGTTAGATACATATCTAACTAACATGATCCATAGCTACCATGTTTGTAACATTTTTCTATTATTTTCATTTATTCTTTTTTTTTTTCCCATATCTTTTCCTGCCTTCTCTGGTTTTAATTGAGCATGATTCCATTTTATCTCCTCTTTGAGCATAAGAATTATACTTCTCTTACAGGTTTTTTCAGTGGTTGCTCTAGAGTTTCCAATATACATTTTATTTTTTAATTTTTTTGTTATTTTTTAAAATTGGAGTATAGTTGATTAGAGTTTCCAACATGCATTTTAAACTGATCTGTATTCCCCTTCAAATAACATTATACTGATTCACACCTACTACAGGGGCCTTATAACAGTGTTGCCAATTTCTTTTCTCCCTTGTGACACTGCTATCAATCATTGCATTTATACATAAGCTATAATCACCCAACACATTGTTACTGTTATTTAAAGAGAGAGTTATCCTTTTGATGAATTAAACATATGAAAAGTAAAAGAATTTATTTTGCTTTCCCTTATTTCTCCTTCAGTGCTCTTCCTTTCTTCATGTAAATCTGAGTTTCTGATCTATTTCATTTTCCTTCTCCCCAAAGAATTTCTTTTAACATTTTTTTCAGGCCGGGTCTGCTGGAGATAAATTCTCTCCATTTTTATTTCTTGGAGAAACAAACACCAAAAAAGCCTTTACTTCACGTTTTTTTTAAATAAATTTATTTATTTATTTTTGGCTGTGTTGGGTCTTCGTTGCTGCACACGGGCTTTCTCTAGTTGCGGCGAGCAGGGGCCACTCTTCCTGCACTGTGCAGGCTTCTCATTGCGGTGGCTTCTCTTGTTGTGGAGCGCGGGCTCTAGGCGTGCAGGCTTCAGTAGTTGTAGTATGCGAGCTCAGTAGCTGTGGCTTGTGGGCTCTAGAGCGCAGGCTCAGCAGTTGTGGTGCACGGGCTTAGTTGCTCGGCGGCATGTGGGATCTTCCTGGACCAGGGCTTGAACCCGTGTCTCCTGCATTGGCAGGTGGATTCTTAACCACTGCGCCACCAGGGAAGTCTTCTCCTTCACTTTTGACGGATAATTTTGCCAGATACAGAATTCTAGGTTGGTGGGATTTTTCTTTTACCCCTTTAAATGGTCACTCCATCTCTTCCTACTTGCTTTCCTGACAAAAAGTCCACTGTAATTCTTACCTTTGTTGCTCTACAAGGCAGGTGTAATTTTTTTATCTGGCTTCTTGCAAGATTTGTTCCTGGTTTTTGGTTTTCAGCAGTTTGAATATGATATATCTAAGTGCAGATTTGGGGGGACTTTTCCTGCTCTGTGTTCTCTCAGCTTTCTTGATTTGTGGTTTGAGGTCTGTCATTAAATTTGAAAGTTCTCAGTCATTATCACTTTAGATATTTCTTCTGTTCCATTCTCTCTTTCTTCTCCTTTTGGTGTGATGTATATATTACACCTTTCTAATTGTCCCACAGGTCTTGGATCTTCTGTTTTCTGTTTTTCTTTCTTCTTCTTCTTCTTTTTTTTTTTTTTTTTTTTTTTTTGCATTTCAGCTTGGGACGTTGCTATTGATCTGTCTTCAAGCTCACTGATTCCTTCCTTGCTGTGTCCAGACTATTAATGAGCCCATCAAAAACATGCTTCATTTCTGTTAGTGTTTTTGATTTTTAGTATTTCCTTGGATTCCTTCTCAGAGTTTCCATCCTCTTCTTACATTACCCATCTGTTCTTGCTGCTTGTTCACTTTTCCTATCACAGCCCTTAGCATATGAATCATAGTTATTTTAAATATCCCATCTAATAATTCCAAAATCACTTCCATTTCTGAATCTGGTTCTGTTGTTTGCTCTGTCTCTTTAGACTTTTTTCTTGCCGTGGAATTTTTTGTTGAAAAACTAACATAGTGTATTGGGTAATAAGAGCTGAGGTCAGTAGGGCGTAAATGTGAGATTTTATGTTTACAGGGCTGGGATTTGGTTTCTGTTTGATGTTTGTTCTTGCTGGAGGTGCCAGAGGCTTCAGAGTCATCTGTTTCCCTTGGGCTTGGACTTCCCTAAGCTCTTGCAAGCTCTTTTGCAAGCTCTTTCAGCTAAAATCCACCGTAAGTGTCCTGGAGCCATGTTAATGTCGTGGGGAGGTTTATGGGGCTGGGGGAAAGCATTCTGTGATTTCAGGCTCCTATGGGCCGTGGCCCTGTGCTTTCATACATGTGTCTTAGCCTTTTAATCCCCCCCTTAGGTATAACAGGAAGGCCAGAGGGGCATGGGGTCAGGAAGTGCCCTTCCCATGCTCCCCTGTCAAATGCATGGCAGGAATTAGTTTGGATAGCTGGGAATTCAGAAAGTTTTTCAACAGTTGGTGATCTTGTAATTCACTCAACCTAAACATCCTTGTCTTACTGCAGAGGAGACTAGAGCTGTCTGAGCTTCTTGTTTAAAAAAACTAGTTAGTGCTTTGAAGGAGGGTTTGGCCCAGATTTTCTACTAGTCTCTCTCCACTAGTCTCTAAGGAGAAACCTGAGGGTTGAAACAACTTGGGAGACCTGTGCAGTCTAATAAATATATGCATTTGTTCTTTGTGCACTGTGCCTGGCACTGAGTAAAACCTTTCCAGTCTCCTGAGTGATGAGTGACTTCTGTCTGCTAATGAGATGACTCTTGGCTGGGGTCCTCTAAACAGCTTCAGGATGGGGGCTGTCCCAGAAAGACCAAGCTATTATTAGAGGATTGGAACTTTCAGCCCCAGACCCCAGCCTCCTGGGACAGCAGAGGGGTTGGAGATTGAGTTCAGTCACCAATGGCCAGTGATTTAATCAATCATGCCTCGATTAAAAAAAACCTAAATAATGGGGTTGGTCAACACGTGGCAGTGTTGGGAGGGGGGTGCACCCACAGAGGGCATGGAAGCTCTGTGCCGCCCACCAAGGCCCTCCACACCTTGTCATGTGTTTCTTCCATTTCGCTGTTCTGAGTTGTATCCTTTATAATAAAGCAGTAGGCATTGTTTTCCTGGTTTTGTGAGCCATTCTAGCAAATTACTGAACCTCAGCAGGGGTTATGGGAACCCCAGATTTGGAGCCAGAAGTACAGGTGGCCCCAGGTCTCAGGACTAACTTCCGAGGTGGGGGCAGTGGTGTGGGGCTGAGCCCTGAACCCTGGAGCTTGCACGAACTCTGGTTAGTTAGTGTCAGAATTGACTGGAATTGTTGGACACCCAGTTGGCGTCTGAGAGTTGGAGAACTGGTTGCGGGTGTGGAAAACCCCCACACAACCTCCTCTTTCCATTCATGTGAAAGGAAAAGCAAGGAGGCTGCTGTTACTGTTTTCAGATATGTTCAGTGACCATGGGAGCAATGAGAAGCTCTCTTGTTACTGAATAAGGTCCAGCTGCTCACCACTCAAAAGTCAATACTCAAGAGAGGCAGGTGTTGGTAGAATGGAAAGTTGTCTTTAATCAGAATGCTGGCAATCTGGGGAGATGGTGGACTCAGTGTCCCCCAAAACCACCTCTGAAGATTCTGCTCGGCCGTGAAAGTTTTAAAGGGAAAAAAGGAAGTAATCTCAGTTAATCGTAGACATGGGGGTGTGTGTGTCAGACCCATCACCCTCCCCACCGTGTGCAGGCTTGTCAATCCTCGTGATGCTATCCTGTTCACACAATTTGTTCTGTTCACGTGATTACTGAAGGGGAAGCTAGGGAAGAGATCTGGTCATCGGTTAATTACTTATTCTTCATTTCTACGTCTTTGATCTACGGGAAGAACCGACAGGTTACCAAGATTTGAAAGGTGTGCTTGGGCCGGAGATGAGTAGAGCCTGGGGGTGCCTGGTTTAAGGCTGGTGACAAGACAAAGGGGCCTCCTGCAGAGAGCTCTTTCTTGCCCAAAGCTGCTTACACTCTAGCACCTTCCTGCAGGATTCTCCCTCAGTTTGAGGATGCAGCTCGAATGTAGAAGTGAGGAATAATTATTTTTCATAGCTTTAACAAAAAATAGAATAGGTATTTTAGGGGGCATATGGTTAAATTTTAGGTTTTAATTTTACCTGTGATTCTTAGCAACTTGGCTTCTCTTGGTATCAGTTTTGCAGAGGGAAGGGCTGTGTGACAGTAGATGTGTGGAGCGAGTATCCAGACACTGGTTTCCCCCTAATCTTTGCTGGTTTGCATCTCTCACACTGAGCCAACTGACAGGAAGGCATCATTACTCCAAGTGTGTGGAGAACTTGCCATCAGTGTATGAACAGCTGTCTGGAAACTATGAAAATTTACACCTGAAATCAGGAGTTATGTGCTAACTGTGAGAGCCAGGTTTGGGTGGGCGATTGATAAACCCAGCGAGAGCCTGTTTTCAAAAGAAGGCAGCTGGGAGGTGAGTTCACATGGTTTTAAAATTACTTGCCCTCCCACGGTGAAAAAGCCACACCCACAGCAGCATCACAGGAGGACGCCTGGCCTGGTCCCCCTTATTCACCAGACATCAACCTCGGGTCTTTTCTGTGGATCAGGCTGGACTCCTCCTTCTCGCCATCCCATACCTGTCACAGGTGTGGCAGTTCTGGACTTTGCTGCTGTGACACCTGCTGCCTCCTTGAGTGGTTGCCCTTGAAAGCAGGAAAGGAAATTTTGCATGAATCTGTAGCATCTCCCATTGCTTTATGGTCGAACTCCATGTTTTCTGCATTAAAAGAGAAACATGATTGGAATGATATAATATTGAATTTTCCTCTGGTATGTGTAATACACTTGAGTGTTTTAACAAGCCAGCAGTTATGATAATTTTAATGGGAGATTCGTGTTCCGTTTTGCATAAATGATGAGTTTAAATTTGATTGAGTCTTTGAATGTAAACCCCAAGAGTGTACAGATCTAGTTCCTTAATGCTTTGAGGTCTGTCCCTGACTATTTTTATTAAAATATTTCTTCATTTTAAATTATTCTGTTTACCCGGGTATTTTAAAAGGAAGAATCTTTTGTCTGTGGCTTGATAATTAACCTAATCTGATTACTGTGGTTTTTTATGAAACAATAGGGCAGAATATGTCAGCAAAGTTTTAGGCACATCAGACTTAGTATAGCATCTGTGGTCCCACAAATTTAATATTATTTATGGTAATAGCTGTATGTAGTTCTATGGATGTTACTCAGAATTAGTGCATTGCATCTGGTATTTGAGTTTGGCAATAATTGAGAGATACATTTGGGCATCAATTTAGTCCTATTATAGCATTGCTATTTTGTGTAATTATGAAACCGAAATGCTCAATTCTTTATTTCCCCTTGAAAGCATCATTTGCAATCTTACTCTGGTTTTGTGTTAAGTAAAATGTTCTTAGTAATTTGGCAGAATTATACTTATGTATTTATTTGTTTTTTGTTCATATAAATATAAAAAATAACTAGCCTTAGTTCAGTTCTTCTCCATGATGGGCCTTGGTTATGATGTTAATTTGCCTTCTGACTTCAATTTAAGGGCCCTCTTTTAAAAATGAAGGAACTGTGGTTCCCAAAACATAGGACATTGTAAAAACTTGGCTACATGACTAACTAGCAGAGCTGAGATCTGAACCTTCATTTTTCATGTTTTTTAAAAAATGTTTAATTGTGGATAATTATGCACAGACACAGGCATAATTAATAATATGCACAAACATATGCATGGGTAAAGAATATAATATGCATTGAACCTTTGTGCACCCGTCACTCAGCTACAACAACTCCTGGCCATTCTTTCCCCACTATCCCCTACTATTTCTCCCTTGGATTATTCAAGCAATCCTGAGCATCATATTATTTCATTTAAAACACTGAAGTATGTATGTATCTCTGAAAGAAAATTAAATAGCCGCAATGCCAATAACACACCCAATAAATACCAGTGATTTGTTTTATCATCAACTATGCAATGTTCCGATTTCTCTAACTGTATCTGTCTGTGTCCCTCTGTCTTTTGTATTTGGTTGTTATGTCACTTAAATCTCTCTCTCTTATCTTTTCTTGCTGGACCAGATGGGCTGTAGCACCCACATATCCCTTGATTATCTCTCAGGATGTACACTCCTAGAGGGATACAGTGAAATTACTTATTTTACGGTCTTTTTAAAACCATTTTCTGTAGTTAAGCTGCCAACCCAGTATACTGGTTTGTTTCATTTTGTTCTGATTTTAGAGATGTTTTGATTGAATTTCATTTTATGATTTACTGTTACAGAGTCAAATCTGTACAACAAAGGATTTTTGGAGGATTCTAGTTGTCATCCCTGTCCCGTTTATTCTGTTTCTATGTCTCCATGCCCCTGCCCTCCACCACTGCCACCCTCACCCCCACCCCAGAGCAGCCACTCGTAGGTTTTGGCTTTATGCTTTCGCTTTTTTGTTGTTTTTTTAAATATTTATTTATTTATGTTATTTATTTGGTTGCACCGGGTCTTAGTTGCAGCAAGTGGGCTTCTTAGTTGCAGCAAGTGGGCTCCTTAGTTGCGGCTTCGCGGGCTCCTTTAGTTGTGGCTCGCCAGCTCCTTAATTGTGGCATGTGAACTCTTAGTTGCAGCATGCATGTGGGACCTAGTTTCCTGACCAGGGATTGAACTGGGCCCCCTGCATTGGGAGCTCAGAGTCTTAACCATTGAACCACCAGGGAAGTCCCTATGCTTTCATTTAAAAATGATAAGCGAGTATGCGCACTCTCCGCACACTGCCTGTATATGTGCGTGCTACACGCACTGTCCTACTGTCCTGGTCCTCGGTTTGTAACTTAAGGTATATCCTGGGGGTTGGTCTCTGTACAGAGATATTTCCTATCCTTCTTACAGCTGCATTGTCCTCTTTATACGGAGGGCTATTATGCTTTTGTCTGTGATGCAAGTTACACCCTACTCCCTAATGTATCATTTGTCTTTTTTATTTACTTCCGGTGGGGTTTTGACATGTAAAGATTTTTATTTTATGTAGTTAAATGTATCAGTCTTTTCTCTGTTGCTTTGGAGTGTGAGTAATAGTGCAGTTTCTCAATTTGTAGGTCATAGAGGGAAGAACTCTTTGTTCTCTTCTAATATTAAATGGGATCTCTCCCTCTCTCAAGTTTCTGATCTATTTGGAATTAATCCTGATATAATTTGTGCAAAACAGATGTATATTTTTCTTTTTCTATGTGGCTACCTGGTTATATCAATACCACTTATTAAAAAGTCCGTTTTTCCCCCAGTGATTTTTTTTAAACAATTCTTTTTATTTAAAAAAAATTTTTATTTGTTTATTTTTGGCTGTGCTGGGTCTGCGTTGCTGCTCATGGGCTTTCTCTAGTTGGGGCGAACAGGGTCTACTCTTCTTACGGTGTGCGGGCTTCTCATTGTGGTGGCTTCTCTTGTTGGGGAGCCTGGGCTCTAGGCACGCGGGCTTCAGTAGTTGTGGCACGTAAGCTTAGTAGTTGTGGCGCACAGGCTTAGTTGCTCCGCGGCATGTGGGATCTTCCCAGACCCAGGCTCAAACCTGTGTCCCCTGCATTGGCAGGCGGATTCTTAACCACTGAGCCACCAGGGAAGTCCTCCCCCAGTGATTTTAAATGGCAACTTTATCATATACTAGATTTCCATAGACAAAGGGTCTATTTCTGGATATTTAGATTCTCTTCCATTGGTCTGTGAATCCATACACCATCACTATGCTGTTTTGATAATAGAGGTTTTATAATACACTATAGTATCTGGTATGGTTAGCCTTCCTTGTTGTTCTGCTTTGCTAAGGTTTCATCAGCAATTCTGGCTTGGTTGTTCTGCTAAATGAACTGTATAATCAATTTGCCTGGCTTTAGGAAACAATGATGTGATTTTTAAATTGATATGATATTGAATTTGTAGATTAACTTTGAGAGAATCGACATCTATGTGATGTTGAATCTTCTTGTGCAGGAACATGGCATATCTTTCCACTTATTCAAACTTCCTTTTTCTTCCTGAGTGTTTCACAGTTTGGTTTATACAGGCTTTAGACATTTCTTGTCAAGTCTCCAGTGATAGTACTTATTTACCTATTTTGCTATTGTAAGTGTGGTCTTCAGCTATGTGTTCCAACTGCTGTCTTTGGTGTGAATGAACATTATTGATTTTGTGTATTTATTTTACAACCTGTTTTTTAAAACTAAGTTTTCTTCCTGTTGTGTGTGTGTGTGTGTGTGTGCGCGCTTGTTTGGCACAAGGACTCGTGACTTTCCACATGTATAAGCACATGAGCTACAAATAAGGATAATTTAACCTCTTCTTTCTCAGTCTTTATGCCTTCAGTTTATTTCTCTTGTCTAAATAATGGGTGAATCCCTCGAACTCGGTGCTGAAGAGTCATGGACATGGAGGGTGCCCTTGTCTTGCTGCAGACTTGAGCAGAAAAGCCTCACGTTCTCCTGTGTTCATTAAGATGCTGGTTTTCGAGCTGAGGTTTATGTTGTAAATGTACATATATCTTCTATCATGTTGGGATAGACTCATCCTTTCCCTCAATTCCTATTTTATTGTTTTTCATATGAACAGATGCTGAATCGCATACCTTTTCTGCATCCCTGAGATGCTCGTGTTATTTTTCTCCTCAGCTCTACGCGTGTGATGGACTGTATTTCCTAATGTTAAATCGCGCTTGCATTTCCAGAATGAATTGCGTTTGGATTAGCCTCTGTCTTCCCGAATCTGCCAGCTTCCCTGATCTTACCTGCAGCTGGGCGAGCTCTTCGTCTGGCTCACAGCTTTACAGTGTTCAACAGATATGTTTATTGAAGGAACGTTGAGTGGATTGTCTTCCTTTTACATTAATGATGACATTAAAAAATATTAAACCCATGCACATTTCTAATAAACTAAGCACAACAGAAAATGACAACAGCAAAAGCAATAAACAGAGTTGTATTGATACCACCCAGAAATGGTCAGTCTTTCCTATTCAGTGTCTATAAATTGAGAAATCCCTGGATGCATATGCTGGTAAAAGACAGAAGCTACTAGGGAATGACACTGTCTAGGTTTTAAACAGTTGTTTTTATTTGAAATTAACAGAAGCAGCACTGATGTGAGACCAAAGTTACTTCTAAACTTGAGGTTGTTTCTCCTTCCCAAGAAGACATGCTAGTTCCTAGAGTGAAGGGAGAACACTGCCAGTGCCCCCCCAGACCCTGTTCGTTGTTTGATCACCTCTCTCTTTCTTCCTCCACACAGTTAAGGTGGCGATCTCACACTTTACCCCCGGTGTTACTGAGATTGTCACTCACATCTGCTCGGTTCCTCACTTTCCAAGTTGTTTATTAGCTGTGTGATGACGGTGCGGGTCTAATTCTCACCCTGTAATTGGCTTCCTCAGTTCTGACTCTTGTCTCCCCGTGTATCAGCTCCAGTCCTCCCGGTGTTGGATTGATGTTCTGATTAGGATCTGGGGTTCCGTGTGGTGCTCTGGGAGCTTACGTTTCTTGGTGTCTGTTTTCTGGTCAGTTGTCAGGCTGTTTCGCAGTTTTTCTGGTCCTGTGTGTTTACCTGTGCTGTCGCGGGAGCGTATCTGTTGCAGGTGCACCTGGCAGCGCTCTGTCGCAATGCTCTGGCCTGTGCTCCTGGGCTCCTGCATGCTGACAAATTTGTGGCTCTCCACCAGCCTGGTTTCTACCCCCAGGAGAGGGTGGGGAGACCAAAACACCGAGGCCGCCGCTGCGAAGGCCCCGGGGTCTTATTTTCCTCCCAGAAACTCAAGCACTGTCCCCTTGGGCAAGCCGGGCAGGTCCCACCCCACAAGCACTGGCCTGGCCCTCCATCCTGGCCCTTCTTCCTTTGTGGAGCTCATACATGCACGATATGAGCCTCTATTCCAAAGGGATTTCCCTAGAGTGACTTGCAGGTGAGAATTCTCAGGACGCTGCCAGCTTGCCTTCTGTCTCACGGCTACCTTGGAAGATGAGGGCAGGGCAGGAGTCAGGAGCCTTTGGGACCTCCTGTTTTGCCACTTATTTCTGTCCCCAAGGCCCCTCTCAGTTCAGAGAGAACGCTGTGCCTCTGTTTTCCTTTTTTGGTTGATCTCTTGAGCCGTCTGCCCTGTAGGTTTCACGAGGAGCTGGGGCTTGTGGGCCTGCATTCCACGGAGCAGACCTGGGAGGGAACCCGAGCGGGGGGGGGGGGGGGGGGGCCTTGCACCTCGGTCACCTGCAGAGGCCAGGTGGACATCCACAGAGGACCACCTGTACCAGGCTATACAGAGGGCTCAATGGGTACCATTTTAAACTCTTCACGTTATCCTGTGTGATAGGCATTCCTATCAAACAGCTTTTATTGGTGAGTCAACTGAGGCACAGAGGTTTGGACCCAGAGAGTCCTGGTCTGGAGCCTGTGCTCTTTGTGTGATGCTACCTATGTGAGGAAGGGCGGGAGGGGACCTCGGGCCATGGCGGCAATTACCGTGACGGTGTTGACAGTCCCACAACATGTGAGCAGGCTTTGGGAGACAAGAGCTGAAGACATTCTTTAAAGAAATTACTCTGGGAACCAGGCTCGAATCCATGACTACTCTCCGAGTGCATTTTCTGCTATTGTAACACTGTCAATCATTCTAGAAATCGCTTCCTACTCTGTGCCAGGAGCTGCCCCAGGCGCTTTATGTTTGTGTCTTTCACCTTCCCACTGACCCCAGGAAAGCTCTGATCCCCATGTTATTGAAGAGGACACGGGGTCAGAGAGAAAGGAGGTGATCCCACTGGGTCAGCCAGTGGGCGAGGGGTGACAGCTGGGCCCCAGACCATGCTTTTTGAGTGACACTGACCTGCCTGAGGTAATGTCACTGAGCTTTTGAGGCTGAGACTTGAAGAGTTCTCTGCTTTGTCTGTGACCAGCCTTTACCAGGAGTGAGTTTAGAAAAAGTGTCAAAACAAGTCACCCTGTGTTTAAACAAGCATCAGAGGGTCCAAATTTTTGTTCGGGGTGGTGGTGGTAATTGTTGAGGTTACAGTGTATATAAAAGAAGTGATCTGTAGACAGGGATCTTGGGGAAAGAAACTTACATAATTTTCAACTGTTTGTCTCCCAGAAAAGTCACAGAAATATGTAAAAACATTATCACTCATTAGTTGACATTTAACCAAACGTATTATTCTAAAATAGGATAAATAAAAACTCCTTAGTAGATGTCTTGGTCAGCTGGGGCGACCATGGCAAAACACCACAGACGGGGTGGCTTAACAACAGATGTGGATTGTCTCAAAGTTCTGGTCAGGTTCTGGCGAGAGCCCGCTTCCTGACTTGCTGCTTTCTGGCCGAGTCACCACATGGCCTGTCCTTGGGTGCCCGTGGAGAGGCCATACTCTCTTGCTCTTACCCTCTGTGTAAAGGCCACAAATCCTACCAGGTTAGGACCTCACCCTATGACTCATCTACCCTTAATTTACCTCCTGAAAGCCCTATCTTCAGATGCAGTCACATTGGGGGTTAGAACTTCAACGTAAGAATTTTGGGAGGACACAGTTCAGTCTATAGCAATAGGGAAGTTGTTTTCTCCCTGAATATGATTTCTTCCTTTTATGTTTTTTTGCTATATTTATATTTCACCCAAAGCTGGATTATAAACACCAGTGGGAAGAATCTGTGTCTAAATGTCTCATCTACAAACCACCCAGCTTATTAATATTAATTTTTCACTGTCAAGTGATATTTATGATAACGGTAATGGGAGTGATCAGTATGTTCAGATTATTTAAATATTCAAGTATTTTATTTGACTTGTTTTTATAAGTATTTTCTTTTTTAAAAAATTTTTATGTATTTATTTAAGTATTTATTTATTTATTTAGGCTGCACCAGGTCTTAGTTGTAGCATGCATGTGAGATTTAATTCCCCGACCAGGGATCGAACCTGGGCCCCCCTGTATTGGGAGCGTGGAGTCTTACCCACTGGACCACCAGGGAAGTCCCTTGACTTTTATTTTATTCAACTTTGAGTATTTTTATATGTTAGCTGAAAATCATATATTATTAATTTTTACAAGGTGGCTGTTCAAATTTTCATTCTGTCTGAGCAAGTAATCATCCTATATTTTTTGTATAGAAGAAAGGATAGGGTACCCTGTATGGCTTTAGGAGAGAGATACATTTGAAATTTAATGTTCTCATTTAGTTACAGAAAGCTAGAGAGAACTACTGCTTTAAACAGCTGGGTTCTTGGCAAATGAACTTAAAAATAAAAAAGAATATTTGCCAATTTCTTTTCTGTCGGTCTCAGGTCCTTTGATAGAACTTCCTCTTGGGAAAAAAATATCAGACAAGTATTAAAAATTGGCTTAGTGTGATCAGAAAGAAAAGTCTGTCTTTTTAGAAATGTGCTGAATTCTAAAAGTTAATTAAGAAGACATTGTCACATGGTCTTCTACACTGGTTATATTTAGCTTTTCCCTTGAAATAAGATACCTCTTTCTTCTCGGTAAATGTGACTATCTTGGTGTCTTAAGTCTTCCAGCCATACAGGATCACCATTTCCTTTAATATTCAAGTGAGCAAGCTCATGCCCTAAGCCCCTGTATTTGGAAAGCGCCACGTGCTCTGTCCCCAGCTTCCATCACCAAGGATTGCTGTAGTCCTGGAGATTTTCCGGGTCACCCCGACTCCAGTTTACTCCCTCCACTGAATGCTTAGGCTCCCTGAGCACTGGGCCTCCCACGATTGGCCTGTACCCACCCCACTTGCCCCAGGCTGGGTACCACTTCCCGTCCCAAATGATCACTGGCCCTGGTTGTGACAGCAGCCCACAGCGTACCCGCCACACTGCTTGGCAGTCCTGACACTTGTTCCTGGGCCCCGTGATCATCACATTGCAATGGTCAAGTCTTTGACCCCACTGCTAATCCTTGGAAACAAATGATCTGTTCTCCATTCTTGTAGTTTTTCCTCTTCCAGAAGGTCATCTACATGGACTCATGCAAAACGTACTCTCTTGAGACTGGTTTCATGAGTTTAGCATGATGCATTTGACTCAGCCATGCTGCTGTACCTATAAGTAATTGTGTTCCTTTTTATTGCTGGGTGCTATTCATTTGTATGGATGTAACACAGCTGCTTTATCTCTTAACCCATTAAAATACTGCTTTATTTCCACTTTTGGTGATTATGAATAAAGCTCCTATAGACACTTGTGTGTATGTTTTTGTATGGATGTAAATTTTTATTTTTTTCAGTGAAATACCTTGGAGTAGGGTTGCTGGGTCAGATGTAAATGTAACTTTAACTTTGTAAGATGTTGCCAAACTGTTTATCTGAGTGACGTTTACATCCCACTAGCAGTTGTTCTGTATCCTCCCCAGCACTTGCTTAGTTTAGCTCAGTTTTGTTTGTTTTGCTGTCCTAATATGTTGGATGTGTAAATTTGTATGGAGAAGAAGACCCCAAATAGCCAAAGCGATCTTGAGAAAAAAAATGGAGCTGGAGGAATCAGGCTCCCTGACTTCAGACTATACTACAAAGCTACAGTAGTCAAGACAGTATGGAACTGGCACAAAAACAGAAACATAGATCAATGGAATAGGATGGAAAGCCCGGAGATAAACCCATGCACCTATGGTCAACTAATCTATGACAAAGGAGACAAGAATATACAATGGAGAAAAGAGAGTCTCATCATAAGTGGTGCTGGGAAAACTGGACAGCTACCTGTGAAAGAACGAAATTAGAACACTCCCTAACACCATACACAAAAATAAACTAAAAATGGACTAAAAGACCTAAATGTAAGACTGGACACTATAAAACTCTTAGAGGAAAACATAGGAAAAACACTCCTTGATGTAAATCACAGCAAGATCTTTTTTGATCCACCTTCTAGAGTAATGGAAATAAAAACAAACAAATGGTACCTAATGAACCTTAAAAGTTCTGCACAGCAAAAGAAACCATAAATAAGAGGAAAAGGCAACCCTCAGAATGGGAGAAAATAATTGCAAACGAATCAATGGACAAAGGATTAATCTCCAAAATATGCAAACAGCTCATGCAGCTCAGTATTAAAAAAACAAATAACCCAATCAAAAAATGGACAGAAGACCTAAATAGACATTTCTCCAAAGAAGACATACAGATGGCCAAGAGGCACATGAAAAGATGCATAACATCACTAATCATCAGAGAAATGCAAATCAGAACTACAATGAGGGGGCTTCCCTGGTGGCGCAGTGGTTAAGAATCCGCCTGCCAATGCAGGGTACACGGGTTTGAGCCCTGGTTCGGGAAGATCCCACATGCCGTGGAGCAACTAAGCCCGTGCACCACAACTAATGAGCACATGTGCCACAACTACTGGAGCCCACGTGCCTAGAGCCCGTGCTGTGCAACGAGAGGCCACTGCAGTGAGAAGCCTGCACACCACAATGAAGAGTGGTCTCCTCTCACCGCAACTAGAGAAAGCCCGCTCACCACATCGAAGACCCAATGTAGCCAAAAATAAGTAAATAAAATATATTTTTTTAAAAAAGGTAAATTCAGTTTCTTCTTTGCAAGTAAGTTAATACAAAAGGAACACATTTGCTGAGCTCTGTGGAAGTAATGGCAGCAGACTGCAAATGGTATGAGTTAATGGAATGACTCACATTGGCTATTAGAGTTGCACAATTTAAAAATGTATCTATTTATATAAAGTGCACGTCACAGATTATGAGGGATGATACCCTTGGGTTCTCTTTTCTTTCTCATTTCTTTCTCATTGAGTCCTAAGGCTGATATATTAAGACATTTAAGAGATTCACATGATTGCAATTCTTGATCAGGGATGCCCAAAATTAAACGGTAATCTCTTGAAAGAGCACGTTTCTCTGTTGGTAGCGTTCTCTTAGCCATTTCTGCAAAAATTGTGGTGTGGGCCCAGGCAATTTCCATGAGCATGTGCTTTCCAAAAGATAAACTCACCGGACCTAACTAAAATGTGCTTTCTGGGATGGCTTTGACGCAGCTGTCCGGCTGGAGTTTATTATGCACAGAGTATCAATGCTAAAATGGTGAAAAGATGGGGAAAGCCCTGCTTGCGAGGCAAGGCTGCCTTTACCATTCTTTCTAAACAGACTCAGGGGCTTTAGAGAAAGTTACTGGTAGGAAATGGTTGGAGGGGGGTGCGGCTGGCGACGGCAAACTAGTCCTCAGGGTCTTTTATCCTTTTTATGCCCAGTTTTGTGGGGAAAGAAATGCTTTTACTTCCCTTCCACGCTCTTAGCCTTATTTTTCTCCCACGTTCTTCCTGGGAGTCTCCTCCACCTACAAACAGTCCCGATTTCAGAGCTCTCGATACTCACTTTCTACGGATCTGGTCTGAGCTGTGCGGTCCTGAGCTGAGCCGCACACTCGCTCAGGACCTTTGCTTCCTGTTCTCTATCTTCAGGGTTTCGTAAGGACGACACTTAATTCTAATAAAACACACGGCTGGGACCCGCAGGGTTGCGCGGAGACGCCGCCACCGCGCAACCGCCGGCCAAACCAGACCGACCCCCCAGACACGGCGCGGCCTCGATGACGTAGCGCGCAGCGTCCGTGACGCAACCGCGCAGCCCCCTGACGCAGCGCGCAGCCTCTGTGACGCAACCGCGCCCTCTCCGGCCCCGCCCAGGGCCGCCAGGAGGAGCTGCGCGCAGACCCTTATCCCCTCAGCCGCTAGTTACGGGGTGTCCGCGTAGCGCGGGACCCGCCGCCGCGACATGTCGCAAAAGCCGAAGAGCCGGGGCCACGCCGGCACCCAGGCCGAGCTGGGCAGCGGCGGCGAGGAGGCCCCGAGCACGTCCCGCGGGCCGGGCGGCGCCGCGTCGCAGGGCGGCCGGCGGGCCGAGGCTCCCCCCGCGCCGGGGCCGCGGTCGCAGAAGCAGCTGGAGCTGAAGGTGGCGGAGCTGGTGCAGTTCCTGCTGATCAAGGACCAGAGGAAGATCCCGATCCGTCGCACCGACATCGTGCGGCACGTGCTCGGGGACTACAAGGACGTGCTCCTGGAGCTGCTGCGGCGGGCGGACGAGCGCCTGGAGTACGTGTTCGGGTACCGGCTGGTGGAGCTGGAGCCCCGGAGTAACACCTACATCCTGGTCAACACACTGGAGCCGGTGGAGGAGGACGCGGAGATGCGCGGCGACCAGGGCACTCCCACCACCGGGCTGCTCATGATCGTGCTGGGGCTTATCTTCATGAAGGGCAACAGCATCAAGGAGACCGAGGTCTGGGACTTCCTGCGGCGCCTCGGGGTGCACCCCACCAAGAAGCACCTCATCTTCGGGGACCCAAAGAAGCTCATCACCGAGGACTTCGTGCGGCAGCGGTACTTGGAGTACCGGCGCATCCCGCACACGGACCCCGTGGACTACGAGCTCCAGTGGGGCCCGCGCACCAACCTGGAAACCAGCAAGATGAAGGTGCTCAAGTTCGTGGCCAAAGTCCACAATCAGGATCCCAGGGACTGGCCGGCGCAGTACTGTGAGGCTTTGGCGGAGGAGGAGGCCAGGGCCAGACCCCAGACCGGGGACACAGCCCCAACCCCAGCCCCTTCCTCTTGAAACCTGAGGCAGACTCGGAGAGACCCTGGGGAAGGGCTGGGGGTGGGAGGGAGCATCTTGCTGTAACCCTTAAATGTGTGTAATAGTTTTAGGATGTGTTTGCAATCTTTTCTTCTTGTGATATTATAAGTCACTTTGGTTCCGAATTTTCATTTATAAAAATATTAGGGGATGATTTATTTTGTTTTGGTTTGTCTTACTGTCTGTATTTTTTTTATTGGTATATAAAATCTTGCTAGCTTTATAAAGCGAATTGGAAAGTTTTGTACCATGTTATGGAAATAGACATTTAAAAGAAAGAACACGTCAGTAAGTTGCTTTCCTACCAGGGAAATAAAACGAAGTGGCTCTTGTCTGGCCTCTGGACTACTCAACTCTGTAAGGAAAAATAAAAGTCTATAAATTGAAAACTAAAATGTAACTGCCTATATCTCTATTTATGGCATAGCCATTTTAAAAACATATTTCCCATGTGTATAAGTGTTATGAGTCATTCTAAGCAATGTATGCATTGTATTTTTTCCAGATAAGTTTTTGTGTGGCTGACCATTTAGTTCCTTTTTTTTCTGGGTTTTTTTTGGGGGGTTTTGTTTTTTTTGGTTTTTTTACTATAGTTATAATAAACACTGTATTTTTGAAGCAAGTAAGCATTGTGCACTTATTTTAACTGTAAGTCATGAGAAGATTTCATTACTGAAAAACAGCATCTTAACAAAAAAAGAAAATTTTTACCACGTATCATTCAGGTAAATAGTGTTTTGTGGAAGTTGCTCTATTTTTATGTGTGTGTGCATATTGGATCATGATGTAAAATATATTTCTTTCTGTGGGTCACAGAAAAGTGTTAATGATTAACCATACCTACTTGAGAATCAGACTACGTGGGATCAGAGCCTCCCTCTGCATAACTGGCTGTAGGAATTTAAGCAGGTTAGGTTGTATACAGACCTTTCCTCACGTGTAAAATGGGTTGATGATGCATGTTGTTGTGTGTGGTAGTGTGATAATTAGATAGGGAAGTATACCTAGAGATCTTGGCACAGTCCGGGGCTGTGGGGGATTTTAGTTGTTACTTTGTTCCTTAAAATTTGTTTAAATTTGTTTATTCTTGGTCTGGAGCAGTTAAAAAAATTTTTTTAAGGTTTTCTTTCATTATCTTGTTCTAAATCATTCCTCGAATTGGAATTACTGGTTCAAAAATACGACTATTCTAGTCTGACTCTGTTGTATGGTTTTATGGAAAAACATAACTCATGGTTTATGGTGAGTAGAGCCCATGTAAACAGTAAGAGCAGAAAGTAAGATCTACCCCAGGTTGGAGAGGTCTCTGTAGTGTAGTGAATAGCATATGGGGTTTCGAGGTTGTCTGATAGACTGAATTCAAATTACGGCTCATGCTATGGCAACATGGTGATTTGGCATACGTTTTAAGCTCCCTTAATCTCAATTTCTTTATGTGTAAAATGGGAAAAACAATAATTATATCATAGTTAGTTGTATGGATTAAATGAGCCTGAAGAAAAGCTGGTATAGTGGCCTTTCCTTGTATTTCTCCATAGCCTCTGGCAAAATGCTGTTTATATACAGAAGTTCAACTGTTAATTATTCAGCAGGTGAATAAGTATGATTGTTTTGGGGGAAGGTACTGCAAATTAATCATGAAATGAGGTAAATACTTAAAAAAAGAAAAATGTGGGTTGATCAACCCTGGACTAGAGTCATCTAGAAGAATCTGGTGGGTATGTGGTGGTGTGGAGCAATGGGTTAGATGACTGGGTTTTACTTTATTCTGTTGAACTGGAATTTGCATTTATTTTATCAGTGAATATAGTTGGTCCTTAAAGGCATTTCTTGGTTTGTTAAATGCATTCTGCTTACTCAATGACCGCTTTCCCCTCTGGGGTGTTCTAATGCTGGGATTTTCATCTGTATGGGGCAGAAAATATCATTATGCACTATGCAGTGTCAGTTATATCTGAGGCACATGTTTTCCCCACACTTTTCTTGTAGAGATGTTAATAATTTACCATCGGTAGATTTCCATTTTGTTTCAAATTTTAAAGTAGAAAACATTACAGACCAGATCAAGCCCTTGTATCTTTTCACCCTTCCCAGAGGTGTCAAGAGTTTGTGGCTATTGTGCCGTTGTCTAGTTAATACAATATAATGTTTAATATATGAATAATATATACAGTTGACCCTTGAACAACACAGGTTTGAACTGCATGGTCCACTTACATGATGATTTTTTTCAATAACTATGGAGTACATTTACAGGCTGGGAGATGGGTATGCGGGGCGTTGTTATACTGTTTCCTCTGGTTTTGCATATGCATGAAATTTTCCATAACAAAAATTAAAAGAAATAAACTTAAAGACATTCTAATAAATAAACATCTTTCACTTGATTTCTTTTTAGTAATTTATTACTTGTTATTTCTGAGACTACATAACACTATTTTGAGACTGTAGAATGCATAGTATTTTCAAGTTTAGCTTCTAAAATATTTTACAGTATATTTCAAATAAAATCATGGTTGCTGGCTATGGCTTTTCAGAGACTTTACCTTTTTTATTTAAGGTAATATGAATTTGAAATTTTAATAATACTTTCCTTGAAAACATAGAAATGTTATTCATATAATTACTGGATCATCTGAAAGCTTTTTGAAAGCCAAATAATTTTTCCTTCGAGTCTCTCCAAGTGAATAATCAATTTCTTGTTTGGTTTGTTTCCAGATTACCTTTTTCATGCTGCTCTCTGCAGTATGTGTAATGCTGAATTTGGCTGGTTCAATTCTCTCCTGTCAGAACGCTCAGCTAGTCAACTCCCTAGAAGGCTGTCAGTTGGTGAGTAATGAAATGCAGACCTTTTGATAAAGGGCATAGGCTTTGATTTTGAATGAAAGTGATTTCAAAAATAATTTTATTGTATCCTTGGATTTATTCTGATGTTTTAGTGTTAAGGAATTAATGTTGATTCACTTTTTAAAATTCTCCCAAATTAAAACTGGTTCTACTCATAAGTCAGTTACTAATAGTATATTAGTGTAATGCTATTTTAAAATAAATGTCTTTAGTAACGATTTTATTTTAATATTTGTTGCATTGATTTTTGTCTCCACTGAATTTTTAAAAATCAATTTTGTAAGTTTTTGGTAAGATTTTAAGTGCCGAGATACATATAAGCTTGATAATGAGTGCATCCAAACAATTTAATTCTTATTTTTCAGTTAAAAAAGAGAACTGCCTTTTCAATCTAGGAAAACCGTAGATGATGTGCTATGGCCATGGTAGGGGGTCATTTTGGTTTGTTGAATGTAACCATCATTCCTTATCATAACTTGGCTCCTGCTTCGGTAACATATGCGTGTGGCTGGTACAGAAATCAGAGCGTGTCCCATGACGTTCAGTATAGGTGCAGTGTGACCCCTGATGTGACCCTGGCTGCTGGGTATGGGGGTGCTGGTGTTTGTTTCTTTAACTTAGAGAAGGCACAAGGCTACCTTTAGAGCCATGCCCCTCATAGCTGCCCATGTACTTGCCAACCTGTGGCCATGATTTCTGAGAGGTCAGGGGCTATGCTGAACTACCTGAAGCTTTTCTGTAGCGGGGCAGTGCCTACGTTTCTTGTAGCCATGCCATCGGGTTCAAAGGGGAGCTGCTGCCCTTTACATTCCTCATCTACCAAGGCCAGCAAGTCTAGTGTAAGGTGAGTGCTGAAACACCTACTGAGTCCCCAAAACGGAGAGCTTAGTCTTGTTATTTTCTGTTCAGTGTGGGCGAGCTCACACTGATCATATTTCATCCCAATATGATATACACAGTATCCTCGCTGTAGTGCAGTATTTCCCCAGGACTACCAAGAACTGACACAACCTGGAGCCCCATCACCAACAGAAAGGGCGACTTGCTAACTTCTGTTCGTAACTTGGTAGCCTCTCTTTTCCTAAGTACTAAATGTGGTGAATATGGTAAAATCTGGCAACCTACACAGGATTAGCCATTTTTTTCTCTGATTGCAATTTTCCGAGACAGAGTGACTGGGGTGACAAGAAGTGAAAGTGCCTGGAGGTCCAGATCCAAAAGAAAGGCAAATGCCCAGTCTTGAAAGGTTGACTTCTCCTGGTATTAATCTCAGACCCTGTTTTCCTATACTGTATGCTGCATGAAAGGATGGGAAAGATGTAATTATATATAATTATATGCAATTTTTTATTTATATATTACATATATTTTATATATTTATATATGCACCATTTATATTTCTTTTTCTTCTGTGATTTGACTGGGACCTTTACCCATTTTTAGATTTAACAGTTATTTATTTGCAAGAGCTCTTTGTATATTATGGTTTTGAGTCCTGCAGCTTATATGGTCAGATATATTTCTGGATTGTTATTTGCCCTTTATTTTTCACATAGAAAAATTTTTAATTTTTGTGTATTCAAAGCTGTTAAAGTTTTCCTTCGTGGTCTTACCTTGGAACCAATAAAAAGACCTTTTCCTTCCTAAGATCATGTTACCCCAATAATTTCCCCTGGTGTGCTTTTTTTTTTTTTATAATTAACTCTTTAATATCCTTGAATTTATTTGATGAATTTAACCTTTTCCTCTAAAATGGGTAGCTAGCTTTCCTAAAACTATTACCTGAGTAACCTAACATTTCCCTGATGATATGAAATGCCACCTGAACATTGAGTCCTTTGGTAGCAAGTTACAAAAACTGACAAAGCCAAAGGCCATTTATTAGAGAGATGGTGGGACCTATTGAATATCCAAGGGGTTAGAGATTAAGCCTGGAAACTGGCTGGTTCCAAAAGAGCTTCTGTGGCTGCAAAAGCCTGACCCAGAGTGGGGGTCTGCAGTGGGAACCCTGAATTCCTCAGGATGCAGTTCCGCAGGAGTGAACAGTTCCCGTGGTTCTTAACCTCTTTGTCCGTTGGTCCTAGAGTCAGAGTCCAGGGCGGGAGCATTTTGATTGGCCAGGGTAAGAAAAAATCTGCTTAGCTGTCCCACCAGTGGAATCCAAGAGATAATCCTCCAAACTAAGGTAGTGTTAGGAAGGGTTGAGGGAAGGAAGGCAGGAATGTATGCTGGATAGTCAAAAAGAGAGCCGGGGGCTTCCCTGGTGGCGCAGTGGTTGAGAGTCCGCCTGCCAATGCAGGGGACACGGGTTCGTGCCCCGGTCTGGGAAGATCCCACATGCCGCGGAGCGGCTGGGCCCATGAGCCATGGCCGCTGAGCCTGCGTGTCCGGAGCCTGTGCTCCGCAACGGGAGAGGCCACAGCAGTGAGGGACCAACGTACCACAAAAAAAAATAATAATAATAAGAGAGCCGGTATCTACTCTGACCGCATTATCATAGGTATGCACACACACATACAGATGTGACTGTTTGCCTATCTCTGGACTTTTCATTCTGTTCCATTCCCATGTCTGTTTATTCATATTCCAGAACAATACTACCTTTTTTTAAGAAATTGAAGTGTAGTTGATTTACAGTATTATATTAGTTTCAGCTATACAACATAATGATTCAATGTTTTTACAGATTATACTCCATTTGCAGTTATTATAAAATGTTGACTATATCCCCTGTGCTATACACAGAACAGCACCACTTGTATTACCTTAACTCTATATTTTTATAACTGGTAGGGCAAGCCCTACCCCACCCCCATCCCAGACTTGAATCTACTTCTTAAAAAAGTTCTTGCCTGTTTTTAGAAGTTTAGTCTTCCAGATGAGTTTTGAAATTTTTTTTTTCAAGACTCAAAGGAATCAATTTGAAATTTCAATGGGAATCATATTAAAATTGTAGATTAATTTGGTGGAGAATGGACACGTTGACAACATCATGTTTTCTCTTTCAGGCACACTGTGCATGCTTTGGTTTTATCCAAATTATTTTTATAAATCCTTCAGTGCAGTTTTTGTTTTTCTTTAGTGTATCTAGTACATTTCCATATCTGTGTGTCTTTTTCCTCTGCATAATTAAAAGTTAACTAATTTTTATTATACATAATAATTTATTATATATAAATTATTATAATTATGAGGTCTCTTTTCAATTCCACACTCCTAGCATCCCCTTCAGAAAGTTTTTGGTAGCCAGATATTTTCTGTGCATATTAGTGTTGTGTTACCATTCTTACACACATGTCTCTTCTGCCTACCGTTATTCACATCCCTTTTGTCAGCCAACCCTGTGGCTTGGTGACATTTGTACATCAGCCCTTGGAGCCCTTTCCAGCTGTTAAATAGAGAGCCCTGGGTAGATGGACGGATGGACGGTTGGATGGATGGATGGATGGATAAATGGATGGATGGATAGATGGACAGACAGACGGATGGATGGATGGATGATAATTTGTTTAACCACCACTTAATGAAGGATCAGTTAGGGATGTTTCAAGTCTTTTGCTAAAATAAACATGGCAGAGAAGATGACCCTTTGTGCACATTCATAACTCAACAAATACTGAGTGGCTTTTGCTCCTGTTGTGGGATTCCAGAGTAGGTGGTACAGTTATTGACCAGGGTTCTTGGCCTCCTTAATCAAAATTGATCAGAGGCCAGACAAGGAATTCAGGCAAGCTTTATTGGGGCCCCTGCTGCAGCAGGGGAAGGGAGAACAAATAATAAGTTCCATTGCTAACTCGCTCCCTGAGAGGCTGGTGAACTGGCTCCTTACATGGGCTTTTGCGCCTGTCCCTTCAGAAGTGACAGTTGGGCTTGTTGGTCTCTTTGTATCTTGTTGTCCAGAATTTACCCCAGCTGCACATGCACGCAGTTATTTTTAGTCCCATATAGTTTCTTTATATTTTGTTGCTCAAAGAGACGTTTGTCCAGGTGCAAGCACTGTAGCAAAGGATCCCAGGTCCCAGCTGGTGTCGGTACCTCCAGGGAAGGGCCTCCCCCCATCCCCTTATCGGAGAGGCTCCCAGCTGCTGTAGTTCTCTTGGCATCCCGTCAGTTTTCCTCCGAGTACTGGCATTTCCCATCATTCCCTACTTGGCAGAACCCCACAAGGAACAAGGCCACATCCAGGGCTGGGAGCTATCCTGGCCTGTGAGTGAATCAGCGAGTGTATCCCAGCCGTTCTTTTCCTAAGAGCCCTAGAGGAAGGTAAAACATTATCTGGGGGTTTTAAGTAAACATGCTGTTTTAAGTTAATGACAATTAAAACCATTATGGGTTTTCAAATGTCTTTTTAAATGCCTCATCATGTTTTGTTTAACTTACGACTGCTGGTACAATGAAATATTGCACAGCATCAAAAATTTGTTTAAAAATCTGTTTTCAGTTATGACCTAATTCTTTCAATTCATCCTGCAGAAGTTTGGGATTTACTTTCACATTCTTACAGTGTTTTTAAAATGAAAGCCTAACAGAATGCTTTTCAGATGCAGATCAATATAATATAATGCATCGTGTGTTGATAAGTACATTGTTTTAACGGAAAAGGCGCTTTTTTGTTGTTGTTTCCTTTTTTTTTAATATGAAATAATAGATTCTCATTGGAAAAGATGCAGGTGATACATGAATTGGAATAAAACTGGACGTCTCCCCTCTCACTGTCTGCCTGCCACTCCCCATCACATCTGTGATCCCTTTAGGATGAGATGTGTTCAGACCCTCGTATATGCGTATATGTTTACGTACATGTGGGTGTGCGTGTTGTACATTCACAAACATACAGTTTTATTTTTAAACACGCTTATACCGTATACTTTTTTTCTGTGGCGTTTTCCCTGCTCAGTGATATTATCTTGAGACATTACCATGGAAGTATATTCAGGGAGCCCCTCATTCTTCTGGCGGCTGTGTGTATTTCCCCATAGTCAGTGTATTTACCTGCACCGAGGGGCGGTCTGGCCATCTCCATTGTTTTGTTGTCACAGGCACGGCCACAGTGAACATGCATTCTTGTCCTTGTTTTTAATTTTAATATAGTTGGGTAATAATTTTATTATAAAGGAAACAAATATATCCTCCTTCACCGTAGTATTGTTGCCGAAAGTTGGGTCTGGCTGCTCACCACTCAAAAGCCAATACTTGAGAGGCAAGGTTGGTGGAAAGGAAAGTTTGCTTTATTTTGGAGGCTGGCAACTGGGGGAGAAGGGGACTCATGTCCAAAGGCCAATTCAACCCTGCTGATCAGGGGACAAGAGCTTTTATAGGCTGAGGGAGGGGGCCGCATGCAGAAACAGCACAGTCAGCTCTGACAGTCATCTTGAAATTGGTCATCAGTGGTCTGACCAGTGTCATCTTGATTGTTTTCAGTACAGTTCATCTTCAGTTCCAGGGTCGGATTATTCCCGTTTCCTTGAGGACAGTTCTCAGAATTGCGGCAGCTTATGTCATGGCTACAGTCTGGTCCTCATGTAGTTAACTTCTTCCACCTGGTGTGGGTTTCAGTACCTACAAGACAGCTCACAGGATATGGCTCAGAATATTATCTATATCCCTTAAGGAGGAACTAAAGGTCCTTGACTTTGCTTAATGACTAAACTATTATTATTTGGTCTTGTTTGACTGTTCTCCTTTGCTCCTGCATTTTCTCACTTCTCTGATTAAATTTATTCTTTGACCAAAGTTCTTCTGCAGACAGAAGGCAGGCGGAGGGTATTTGGGCAGAGGGGGAGGTGGTCCTGGACAGGCCCCATAGGGTCCTGCTGTGTTTCAGTATGGAGTGAATTAAAATATTTGTCCTACTTCGTATTGCCAAGAATTAGAAATTTAGGTGGAAAATTTCATAAAAGTTATATATTTAGTTCATTTTGATATATGTTCAAACATGAGATGGAAATGTGCTCTTTAATATTTTTATGCCAAACTAATGCTAACTGCTGCGTGATGATGATGGTGGTGAGGATTGCAAACTTCTTTGAGCACTTGCTGTGTACAAGGCACTGTTCTGAGCACATCACATGCGTTCGTTCATTTACTCCTGACAGCCATGACTGAGAGACAGGTACTATTTTATCCCCACTAACAGGTAAGGAAACTGAGGCCTTGAGAGTTAAGGAACTTTTCCAAAGTCATGCCCCTGGCAGGTGCTGGCATCAGATTCTAACCTTGCTCTTAACCATTAGGATATCATTAAATTTCTGTTTTTCGTAGCACTTTAGAATTAATGGTTAAAAGAGGAAAGGATGAGAAGCACTGGACGATGGAGGTAAAGAATATGTCTTGTTTCTTCTTGGTCAAAATCAGTCTTTGACTACATGGGGAACACTTTCCTGTGTAGAGAAGAATCTCAAGGAACCTAAACCATAGCTTATGTGTCACAACAAAGGGATGTGAAAACAGCGTCCAGTTTTGTAGGAAATGTGAGCTCTTCCTCTCCAGCCACATCAAGCATGTAACTGGGAGAGGTATCTTTCCCTGTAAGCAAACAATCATGTGATTTATGTTGTGCTTGCCCACGATCACACCCGTGTTTTCCTGACCTTAAATCCTTTGTAAATAGATGCGTCACATCACAGGGACAGTGTGATTTATTCTTGTTTTCTGGAAAGCTGGGCTATCTTGCTGTGAATGTGACCTGACCACTAATTGGACATCCTTCTAGTCTCTGCCTAGGCTTCCTGAGGGTATGTAGCTCCCCAAAACGAGGGTGGCCTCAGGAGATCTGACACCTGGGCGGGTGTTTTGATGGAAAGCACATCACCACCTCCTTCTTCCTTATCTGTTTACATTTCTGATTGAAGAGCTTGATCTCAGCTCCCTGTGTGCCTCTCAAGTCTGATGTGGGATTTCTGGCAGGGGGAGCCAGAGTGCAACCCTTTTTCATATAGGAATTAGCAAAGGGCTTTTCGAAGAACTCAGGAGGGCCATAGCCATGACACTGTACATAGCACAAAAAAATTGAAGACATATTCTTCCACTATCTAAAAGCAAAGAAGTTGCTCATTTTGAGTCATGTTCCAAGATAGAGCTTTGTTTTTTTACTTTCACTTTACTGGTTAACGTATACAAAAATTCCAATCAAGCATTTATTTGTGGGCTGATTTGTTTGAATAATAAAAATAGATAATGATTTTTGAAGAAATAAGTCAAAATTTTGCTACAGATAAAGATGTACATTTTAAAATGATTTTTTTTAAAGTTCTTCCCATCAGGAGGATATAATGGTTTTAAACATATAAGTGCCAAAATAACACAGCACCAAAATACATGAAGCAAAAATTGACATCAGTGAAGGGAGAAGTATGCAATTCAACAGTAATAACTGGAGACTTCGATACCACACCTTCAGTATGGATAGAACAAATAGACAGAAGATCAAATCAACCAGAAAGTAGAAGACTTGAGCAACACTACAGACCTAACAGACATCCATAGGACCCTCCACCCAACAACAACGGACTGTATTCTTCTCAAGCACATATGAAACATTCTCCAGGACAGAACATATGCTTGGCTGTAAAACAGACCTAAATAAAATTATAAAAGACAGAAGTAATGCAAAATATATTCTCTGACTATAATGGAATGAAATTAAAAACCAATAGCAAAAAAAGTTGGAAAACTCACAAAGATGTAGAAATTAAGTAACACTCCTTAATAATCAGGTCAAGGAAGAAATTAATAGGGAATCAGAAAATACCTGTATATGAATGAAAATTAAGGCATAATATACCAAAACTTATGGGATGCACTCTAACACAGTGCTTAGAGGGACATTTATAACTAAATACCTATGCTAAAAAAGAAGAGAGGTATCAAAACACTACATAACCTTCCAACTTAAAGCACTGGAAAAAGAAGGGCAAACTAAACCTAAAGCAAGTTGAAGTAAGGAAATAATAAAGATTGAGCAGAAATTAATGAAATAGGGAATAGAAAAACAATAGTGAAAATCAATGAAACCAAATGCTTGTTCTTTGAAAAGATCAACAAAACTGACAAAACTTTAGATAGCTTGACTGAGAAAAAATAGGAAAGATTTAAATTAATAACATCAGAAATTAAAGGGGGGCCACCAACCTTATAGATATAAAAAATTATAAGAAAATACTATAAGCAGTTAAACCAACAAATTAGATGAAATAGACAAATTCTAGAAAAACACAAACTACTGAAATTGACTCAAGAAGAAATAGACAATCTGAATAGATCTATAACAAGTGAAGAGAAAAAACTGCCCACCAAGAGTAGCACAGGCCCAGATGGTTTCACAGATGAATTCTACCAAAAATTTACAGAATAATTAATACCAATTATTCACAATCTTTTCCAAAAATATAGAAGAGGAAGGAACACTTCCCAATTTATTTTGTGAGGCCAGTACTACTCTGTACTAAAACCAGACTAAGACACCACAAGGAAAGAAAACTACAGACCACTACCTCTTATGAATATGGATGTATAAATTCTCAATCAAATACTAGCAAGCTGAGTCAGGCAACATATAAAAAGAGTTATACATCATAACCAAGTGGGATTTATGCCAGGGATGCAAGGTTGACTTAACATCCAAAAATCAATTAATGTAATATGTTCTATCAATAGAATATAAGCAAAAAAATCACATGATCATCCCAATAGATGCAGAAAAAGGAATTTCAAAATCCAATACTCTTTCATGACGAAAACACTCACCAAACTAGGAATATAGGATAACTCCCTTAACCTGACAAAAGATATCTGAACAAACCCCAGCTAACATTATATTTAATGGTGAAAGACTGGATGCTTTCTGTCTAAGACTGGGAACAAGAGAAGATGGTCCATTCCTGCCAATTCTATTCACATGGTACTGGAGGTTCTGGCCAGGCAAGAAAAAGAAATCAAAGACATCCAGATTGGAAAGGAAGAGGTAAAACTACCCCAATTCACAGATGAGATGATCTTTTATATAGAAAATCCTAAGGAATCTGCTAAAACATCATTAGAACTAATAAAGCTAGCAAGGTTGCAGGGCCAAGATCAAAACACAAAAAATGTATTATATTTCTAAGCCCAAACAATGAATAATCTGAAAATGAAAATAAGAAAATTTCATTTTCAATAGCATCGGAAAGAATAAAATATTTAGTAATAAATTTAACAAAAGAAACACAAAACTTATACTCTGAAAACAATGAAAGTATTGTTGAAAAAATATCTAAATAATTGGGGAAGTATCCCATGTTCATGGATTGGAAGGCTTAACATTGTTAACTGCCTTAGTCCTTTGGGGCTGCTAAAACAGAATACCATAGACTGGGTTGCTTATAAATAGTAGAAATTTATTTCTCACAGTTCAGGAGGCTGGGCATTCCAAGATGAAGATGCTGGCAGATTTGGTGTCTTGTGAGAGCTTGCTTTCTTGTTCATAGATGGCCATCTTCTTGCTTTGTCCTCACGTGGTGGAAAGGATAAGGGAGTTCTCTGGGGTCTCTTTTATAAGGACACTAATCCCATTCATGAGGGCTCCACCCTCATGACCTAATCACCTCCCAAGGGCCCAACCTCCTAATACCATCACATTGGGGGTTAGATTTCAGCATATGAATTTTGAGGGGACACAAACATTCAGTCTATTATCACAATACTCCCCAAACTGATCTGCTGATTCAAAGGTATCCCCATCAGAATCTAAGTTGATGTCTTTGTAGAAATTGACAAGCTAATTCTGAAATTCATATGGGATTGCAAGGGACCCAGAATAGCCAAAACAATCATGAAAAAGAAGAAATAGGAGGACTCACACTTTTTGACTTCAAAACTCACTGCAAAGCGATGGGAATCAAGACAGTGTGGTACTGGCCTAAGGATAGACATACAGATGAATGGAATAGAATTGAGAGTCTAGAAATAAACCCAAACATTTATGGTCTGACTTTTAATAAGGGTGCCAAGAGCATTCAGTGGGGAAAATAGTCTTTTCAACATATGGTGCTGGGAAGACTGGATAGATATATGCAAGAGAGTGAAATTGGACCCTTACCACACACCATATACAAAAATTTACTAAATTAGATCAAAGACCTAAAATGTAAGAGCTAAAACTTTAAAACTCTTAGAAGTAAACATAAGGGTAAATCTTCATAACATTGGATTACAGAGAACCCTTAGATGTGACCTTATAAGCATCAGGAAAAAAAATAGGTGAGTTAGACTTCACTAAAATTAAATATTTTGTGTTTCAAAGAACACTATCAAGAAAGTGAAAAGAAAGTCCACAAAATGGGGTAAAATATTTGCAAATCATGTACCTGATAAGGGACATGTTTTTAGAATATATAAAGAACTTTTATTGTTCAATAATTTAAAAAAAAAAATTTTAAAGTGGGCAAAGGAGGGGCTTCCCTGGTGGCGCAGTGGTTGAGAGTCCGCCTGACAGTGCAGGGGACATGGGTTCGAGCCCCGGTCTGGGAGGATCCCACATGCCGCGAAGCAACTGGGCCCACGAGCCACAATTACTGAGCCTGCGCCTCTGGAGCCTGTGCTCCTCAACGAGAGGCCGCGACAGTGAGAGGCCCGCGCACCGCGATGAAGAGTGGCCCCCACTCGCCACAACTGGAGAAAACCATCGCACAGAAACGAAGACCCAAACACAGCAAAAAATAAATAAAATAAATTTATTTTTTAAAAAAATGGGCAAAGGATCTAACGGACCTTTCTCCAAGGAAGTATACAAATGGCCAACAAGCCCATGAAAAGATGCTTGACATCATTAGTCATCTGGGAAAAGCAAATCAAAACTGCTTCACACCCACTAGGATGGCTAAGATCAAAGAGATAACAGCAAATGTTGGAAGGATGTGGAGAAATTAGAACCCTTGTGCATTGCTTGGTGGGAATGTAAAATGGTGCAGCTGCTTTGGAAGAGTCTGGCAGTTCCTCAGTGATTAAACGTAGAGTTACTGTATGACCTAGCAGTTCCATTCCTAGGTAAATACCTAAGAGAAATGAAAACATATATCCACACAAAAATGTGGATAAATACGTAAATGTTTATTGCACATTGTTCATAATACTCAAAAGGTGGAAACAACCCAGATGTCCATCAGCAGATGAATGGATGAGCAAAATGTGGTCTATCCATACTACAGAATATTTTCAGACATAAAAAAAGAATGAAATACTGATACATGCTATAACACGTGTGAACCTTGCAAATATCATGCTACGTGAAAGTACCCAGACTTAAAAGGTTACATCTTGTATGATTTTCTTCATATGAAAGTTCAGAACCAGAAACTCTATAGAGACAGAAAGTATATTAATGATTGTCTTGGGCTGGAGGAAGGGAGAAGGGGAATGATAGTTAAAGGGTGTGGGGTTTCTCTTCGAGGTGATGAATATGTCAAATTGACCCTGATGATGGTTGCACATATCTGTGAATATACTAAACACCATTTAATTGTACACTTTCAATGGGTAAATTGTATGATATGTGACGTATCTCAATAAAGCTGTTTTTAAAAAAGAAATAGCAAGTCACACTGAAGTTCTAGGTGAATAACATGTAGTTGTGTAAGTATGTAGAGTATACTTAGAATGATGTGTAGGATGTAGATTTTTGTATTTTTGTTACTGTTAATTGATACACATCCTTTGTGTTATTAACATTTATAATTAGTTTATATATGTACATATATGTATGCAGTTTTGTTCTGAAGAGTCAGTTGTTAAACTTTTACCAGCACACCTCTGTACTGGAGTTTTCTCGTTTGATGTATTTTCCTCTTGTCCATCCGTTAACATACCATTTTTTCTTTACCTGTACACCCTCATCTTTTGTGACTTCCCCCATCCTGCATCCCACCCCAGCCAGGCTGTTTCATTGTCCCCTTTGCTCATGTTCCTTTGTGTGTGTGTGTGTGTGTGTGTGTGTGTGAGAGAGAGAGAGAGAGAGAGAGAGAGAGAGAGAGAGAGAGAGAGAGAGAGAGAGGAGGGAGGGAGGGAGGGAGGGAGGAAGGAAGGAAGGAAGGGAGGGAGGGAGGAAGAAAGGGAAGAAGGAAGGGAAAAGGGAGGAAAGAAGAAGGGAGGGAGAAAGGAGGGAGGGAGGGAGGGATGGAGGAAGGAAGGAGAGAAGGAGAAAGGAAGAAAAAATAGTTGCTGAATGAGTGATGAAAGAAAGGCAGATCTCTTCTCCCATATGTAAATACCAAAAGTGTACTGCACCCTTACTCAAATGTTATCCTTGGAGTCAGGACAAAAGTATTAGCAAGAGTCTCATAAGCCACCAGCCCCAGGATGCTGGTCATACACTTGTTTTGTATTTGATGCTACTCGACAGTGGGCATCATCACAGGGCTTATGCCTTTCTGTGTGTGTGCACCTGCCTCTGTGTTGTTACTTCTCATGTAATTTAAGGCACTTGGAAAAATCATCTCGACCTTTATTTAAACTGTTTAGAGTGATTCTCCCAGCTCTCGATTACTCATGGTAAACTTCAGGAAACAGTGATGGAGTTGATTCAAAACAATAGGTCAGTCCCAAATTTACTTACTTTGGATAGTAAATCATTTTTACAGTTTATAATTGAGTCAGGCATCCAGTGTTTTTGTAGGAATTTGTCATTCAAAAAGGGTTATGCAGTTATCCACATTTTCATTCCATCCCCAACCCCAGTCACCTCTCAAGTTGTTACAAAGGAAAGAAAATTAAATGTTTTGGTTTAAAGTATGGCTAAACCTGGTGGTTAAGAGGAAATTCACAAATGCCTTCCAATTTAGACCAAAAGAATACATGAGAGGCTAGAGAAAGGAGCAAATTATATATCAACTTCCACTTGTTTCTTTTTCTACATTAACACTTTTCATGGTGGATAATAAATGAGTAAATCGAAGATTACAGTGGAATGAACCACATAGAATTCCTGGTGGTCCAGTGGTTAAGAATCCGCCTGCCAATGCAGGGGACACAGGTTTGAGCCCTCGTCCAAGAAGATCCTACATGCCACAGAACAACGAAGCCAGTGCGCCACAACTACTGAGCCTGCACTCTAGAGCCCCCAAGCCACAACTGCTAGGCCCACAAGGCACAACTACTGAGCCCACGTGCCACAACCAGTGAAGCCTGCGCGCCTAGACCCTGTGCTCCACAACAAGGGAAGCCACCACATTCAGAAGCCCATGCACCACAACGAAGAATAGCCCCTGCTCTCCGCAACTAGAGAAAGCCCGCACGCAGCAACAAAGACCCAACAGCCAAAAAAAAAGAATGCCATTTACAATTTGTCCATGGTTAATCCTTTTATTTTAGAAATGGGCAGAGTGAAAGTCTGTCTGTATCAACCAGATAATTTATATAAACCAGAATCCCACAGATCCCTTGCTTTTACATCCTACATATTGCATCTGAAAAAATCTCTTCTCAAAACCCTCTTAAAATGGATACAAAGACTTGTTTTGTATTTAATGCTACTCCACAATGATCACCTATAGAAATGTCACTCACGAATTCTTCGTTTCTAGAATAGAAACAGAAGAGAGTTAGCATTAATATAGAGTTTTAAAATGTTTTTAATCAGAAAATTTTTATGGAGAAATTTGTGGATCACATTAAGTTGTTAGAAATAATACAGGGAGGGGCTTCCCTGGAGGCGCAGTGGTTGGGAGTCCGCCTGCCAATGCAGGGGACACGGGTTCGAGACCGGGTCCGGGGAGATTCCACGTGCCGTGAACAACTAGGCCCGTGCGCCACAGCTGCTGAGCCTGCGCTCTAGGTCCCACGAGACACAGCTACTGAGGCCCGCACGCCTAGAGCCCATGCTCTGCAGTGGGAGAGGCCACCGCAGTGAGAAGCCCTCGCACAGCAACGAAGACCCAATACAGCCATAAATTAATAAAGAAACCTTTTAAAAAAGAAAAAAAGAAATAATAGAGATCTGCTGTATACTTTGTCGAATTTCCCCCAGTGGTAACATATCACAACCACAATATTAACATTGATACAATCAGCCCATCTTATTTATTTATTTTTGTTCTCTGAATGCTTGCTTTTGTTTAATAAATTTTTATTGGAGTATAGTTGATTTACAATGTTGTGTTCATTTCTGCTGTGCAGCAAAGTGAATCAGCTATGCATATACATATATCCACTCTTTTTTAGATTCTATTCCCTCATAGGTCATTACAGAGTGTTGAGTAGAGTTCCCTGTGCTATACAGTAGGTTCTTATTAGTTATCTATTTTATACATAGTAGTGTGTATATGTCAATTCCAATCTCCCAATTTATCCCTCCCTCCTTTCCCCCTTGGTAACCATAAATTAACCCATCTCATTTCTGTTTCCCCATTTTTACTTATATTCATTTGTCTGTATGGGTGTGAGAGTGGATGTATTGAGTTTTATGCAGTTTTGTCACCTGTGTAGGTTTGCGTATCCACCAGCACAGTCAGGACACTGGAGTATTTCAACACCGCAAGGATCCCTCATGCTGACCTTTTTATAACCACACCCACTTCCCTTTTGCCGCATTCTTAACTCCTGGTGACCCCTAATCTGCCCACTATTTCTTTAAAAAGTGTCACTTCCAAAATGTTATATAAATGGAATCATCCAGTATGTTACCATTTGGAATTGGCTGTTTTCATTCAGCCTAACTCCATGGAGGTTCATCCAAGGCGCTGTGTACATCAGTGGTCTGTTCCTTTTCGTTGCTGGGTAGTATTCCATGGTCCACACAGATTACAGCATGTCTAACCATTTACCTTTAAAAGGACACCTGGGCAAACTCTGGTTTTGTCTATTATGGATAAGGCTGCTATGAACATTCATGTACATGTTTTTATGTGAACATAAGTTTTCATTTCTATGGGATGAATATCTAAGAATGCAATTGCCATATTATAACTATATGTTTAGTTTTATGAGAGACTTTTCCAGGGTGGCAACAGCCACACTCCCATATATTTTACATTTTTATCAACAGTGTATGAGTGATCCACGGGGAGGGGAAGGGGGAGCTGGGACGAAGTGAGAGAGTGGCATGGACATACATACACTACCAAGTGTAAAACAGATAGCTAGTGGGAAGCAGCTGCATAGCACAGGGAGATCAGCTCGGTGCTTTGTGACCATCTAGAGGGGTGGGATAGGGAGGTGGGAGGGAGGTGCAAGAGGGAGGAGACACGGGGATATATGTATACATATAGCTGATGCACTTTGTTATACAACAGAAACTAACACAATGTAAAGCAATTTTTTGTAGTGAGGTGGGTGGACCTAGAGTCTATCATACAGAGTGAAGTAAGAAAGAGAAAAATACTATATGCTAACACATATATATGAAATCTAAAAAAACAAAAAGGTTCTGAAGAACCTAGGTGCAGGATAGGAACAAAGATGCAGACATAGAGAATGGACTTGAGGACACAGGGAGGGGGAAGGGTAAGCTGGGACGAAGTGAGAGAGTGGCATGGACATATATACACTACCAAATGTAAAATAGATAGCTAGTGGGAAGCAGCTGCATAGCACAGGGAGATCAGCTCAGTGCTTTGTGACCACCTAGAGGGGTGGGATAGGGAAGGTGGGAGGGAGACACAAGAGGGAGGAGAAATGCAGATATATGTATATGTATAGCTAATTCACTTTGTTATAAAGCAGAAACTAACACACCATTGTAAAGCAATTATACTCCAATAAAGATGTTAAAAAAAGAATAAAAATGCAAAGAATAAAAGGTATATGATAAAAACTAAAAGAAAAAACAAAACAATGTATGAGTGATCCAGTTTCTCTACATCTTCATCAGCATTTGGTGTTGTCAATATATTTTTTTTTAGTCATTCTCAGAGAGATGTAGTCATATGTCATGGTTTCATTTTGCATTTCCCTGATGGCTAATGATGTTGAACATCTTTTCATGTGCTTCATTGCCATCTGCATACACATTTTGGAGAAATAAATGTTCATGTGTTTTACCTGTCTTCTAATTGACTTCTTTGCTGTGTGTTGAGATTTCTTCATATACTCTAGATACTAGTCCTTTTTCAGATATGTGACTTGCAAGTATTTTCTCCCTGTCTGTGATTTGTCTTGTCAACCTCTTCAAAGAATATAAGTTTTTAACTTCAGTGACGTTCAATTTATCATTTTTTTCCTTTCATAAATGATGATTTTGGTGTCAAGGCTAAGAACTATTTGCCTAGCACTAGATCTTGAACATTTTTCTCCCATATTTTTTTCCTAAAAGTTTTATAGTATTACATCTTACGTTTAAGTCCCATTTGGGTCAATTTTTATATTAAGTATGGGATTTAAGTTGTGGTTCCTTATTTTGCCAATGATTGTCTGCTCTGGACATTCCTTCCTCCATTGAATTGTTTTGGCACATATGTGAAAAATTCAGGTGAGGAGATTTGTGTGGGTTTATTTCTGTGTTTTCTGTTCTGTTCCATTGATCTGTGTGTTAGTGGGCACACTGCCTGCCAATACCTCTGTCTTGGTTACTATATCTATATAGTAAGCTTTAATGTTGGGTAGAGTGATTCATCCCACTTTATTATTTTTTTTAGTCAAATTTGTTTTAGCTGTTCTACAGGTTGTACCTTTCCATGTAAATTTTAAAATATGTTGTCTCCGGCTCCAAAAAAATCTTGCTGAGGTTTTACTAGGAATTACATTAATTCTCTATAGCAATTTGGAGAGAATTAACATCTTTCTATGTTGAGTCTTCCAATCCATGAACATGGTATATCTCTATTTATTTAGATCTTCTTTGACTTTTTTCATCAGCATTTCATAATTTTCTGCATACAGATCCTGTGCATGTTTTGTTAAATGTATACTTAAATATTTTGTTGTCTTTGGAGTGATTGTAAATGACATTTGTTTTTAATTTCAGTTTCTGCATGTTTATTGTTACCATATGGAAATGTGATTGATTTCTGTATGTTGATTTTGTATCCTGTGACCTTGCTGAATTCACTTATTTGTTCTAGTTTTTGGATAAATTCCTTGGAATTTGCTTCCAATTTATGTGCATTTTATTTCACTTTCTTGCCTTATTTCACTAGCTAGAACATTTAGTACTATGATGAATGAATGTGGTGAGAGTGGACATGTTTGCTTGTTCCCAGTCTTAAAGGGAAAGCATTTAGCCTTCCATAGTGAATGTGACATTAGCCATAGGATTTTTGTATGTATTTTCCTTCTCTTTTGTGTGTGTGTGTATTTTTTTTTCAAAATGAGATCATTCCCTTCTATTCCTAACTTTCTGAGAAGTTTTTAAATTAATAGGTTTTGGAATCTGTCAAATGTTTTTCCTTGTCAATTGATATGATCACAAGATTTTTCTTCTTTACCTTGTTGATATGGTAGATTACATTGATTGATTTTCTAATGCTAACCAGTTTTACATACCTAGAATAGATATTTCTTGGGCATGGTTTACAATCATTTTTGCACATTCTTGGATTCAGTTTCCTAATATTTTGTTGGGGATATTTTGCATCTAAGTTTGTGAGAGATACCAGTCTGTTGTTTTCTTTTATGAATTGTCTTTGTCTGGTTTTTGCATCAAGGTAATAATAGCTTAATAAAATAAATTGGAAAATTTTTCTTCTTTTTGGAAGAAATTGTGTAGAATTGGTGCTAATTCTTCTTTAAGCATTTGTTGTTTTTGTTTGTTTGTTTGTTTGGTTTGGTTTGGTTTTTTTTTTTGCGGTACACAGGCCTCTCACTGCTGTGGCCTCTCCCGTTGCGGAGCACAGGCTCCCGACGCGCAGGCTCAGCGGCCATGGCTCACGGGCCCAGCCGCTCTGCAGCACATGGGATCTTCCCGGACCAGGGCACGAACCCGTGTCCCCTGCATCGGCAGGCGGACTCTCAACCACTGTGCCACCAGGGAAGCCCTTCTTTAAGCATTTGATAGAATTTTCCAGTGAGACCATCTAGGCTTGGAGATTTCTTTTGGGGGAGATTTAAAATTATAAACTTAACTCCCTTAATAGTTATAAGGCTATTCAAATTATCTATTTCCTGTGGATGAGTTGTGGTAGTTGTGATTTTCAAGAAGCTGATTCATTTCATTTAAATTTCAAGTTTATATGTGTAGAGTTCATATTATTCCCTTACCACAATTTTAATGTCTGCAGAGTCCATAGAGATATCTCCTGTTTCTTTCTGATATTGGTAATATGTATCCTTTATCTTTTTTCTTGCTAGAGGTTTGTCAATTTTTTCTTGTCAAAGAACTAGTTCCTTTTCCATCAATTTTCTCAATTATATTTCTGTTTTCAACTTCATTTATTTCTGCTCATTATGATTTCCTTCCTTCTGCTTGCTTTGGGTTGATTTTGCTCTTCTTTTTCTAGTTTCTTGAGGTAGAAATTAGGTTATTGATTTGCGATCTTTCCTAGTTTCTTATGTAGTATAGAGTGCTATAAATTTTCCTCCTACTGTTGCTTTAGCTATGTCTCACATATTTTGATATGTTTTATTTTCATTCAGTTCTATGTGTTTTTAAAGTTTTTTGAATCTTCCTCTGTGATCCGTAGATTATTTAGAAGTGAGTTGTTTAATTTCCATGTTTAGAGATTTTTCTTATAATAGCAAAGAAAAGCTACAGTATGGCCAGAACTTCCATGTTAAGGATGAGCAAGATGAAAAGACAATATATGGCAACCACACAAGTATCCTACCAAAAGAAAAGGGAGAGGAAGGAGGGAATAAAAAATCATAGCCCGTAAACAGGATCAATCACTATAGTAGTGGGTTTGGAAGACAGAGAAGCATTCTTTCCTTTTTTATGTTCTGTAATGGTATAAAGACTATGAGAACAGAACCATCTGTTCCGTGACCCTTTGAAAAGTTTCATCAGTCAAATTATGTGAGACTGGTGATGTTTGAAGGATATTTAGTTATTTGGCAGGTTTTGCATTTTTCATATTTATGATTTCTTTGAATCATTTTTAAAGTCATGAGTATAAATACTTCATAGTATTCTTTCATAAATATTTTGTAATATTTTTATAACTTACGTTCCTCTGTAAGCAAGGTTTTATCTATTATATCAATGGTAATTTATATATCTTGAATTTTTTTCTTGATTATACTTATGAGTTAATAATTAAACAGCATATTAATTAGCTTGCAAAGGTAGGAGTCTTTTTTCTATTGTGGTAAAATACACATAACATGAAATTTTCCATTTTAACTATTTTTAATTGTATAATTCAGTGGCATCAAATATATTCACATGTTGGTGTTGTACAGCCATCACCACCATCCACTTCCAGAACTTTTTCATCTTCCCAAACAGAAACTCTGTCCCGTTAAACAATAACTTCCCATTCTCCCCTCCCCCAGCCCCTGGAAACCACCATCTACTTTCTGTCTCTATGATGTTTGACTACTCTAGGGATCTCACAGGAGTGAAATCATACAATATTTGTCTTTTTGTGTCTGGCTGATTTCACTTAACTTCATATTTTAAAGGTTTCTTTTTTCCTTTAATTGGTAAGTTTAGCCTATTTATATTTATGCTTGTGAGAGATGTTTGGTCTCAATCCTATTGACTTGTATTTTATATGGTGTGTTTAAATTTTTACAGGGTGCCTTAGAACTGCAGAAATGCATTCTTCATTGTTTATACTCCCCTTGACTTGGCCTGTCTCTACTGATTTAGGAAAAATAACCTTGACCCTTATCACTACACAGTGATTTAGTCTCTTATCAGCTGCAAACAGTCTCTCCAAGGTTAACATTATCTCGTTCCAGGAGGCATTCAGCCCTTCAGCACTTCTCCCCTCTCCGTCTTCTCCTTTTCTGTCCCTGGTGGCATCTGGGTCTGGGGGGCCAGACTGAGCATCAGAGCAATGAGGGTGGGCGGGGTGGCACTTGCTCTGTGCTGTCCTCCGAGCCCTCTCTGGCCTGCACGGGCATCAGCTGCTGACATCTGAGGTCCTCTCCAGGGCCTCACCTCCAGATCTAGCTGCTTGGGGTTCTCCTATCTCTTCTAGGGACTTCTTGGGGTACAAATGAATTCTAGGGCCCCTCATGCCCCACATGTCCCTTTTGAGTGTAGATATGGGGGAAGCATCTCAGACCCCTCACCCTAAATGTGCCCTTTGTCACTTTCACTGCCTTGTAGCGGCCCCACCTGAACTCCAGGCAACTTGAAGACCAGGCTCCAGACACAGGGCACGCATCCCCAGATGCTCACAAACACGTTTTGGATTCCTGCAGCCAAGTAACCCTTATCTCAGCCTGATGTCAGAGGGGTGAGGTGCTGGGCCTCTGAGAAGAGACCCAGGCTGAATTCTGACCCTCCAAGTCTGCTTCCTGCTCACTCAAGGCACCACTGTCTCTTTCTTTCTGGAAACTCTGTTCTTAGGTCACATTGCTTGTCATCTTCCCTCCCGCAAGTCCTCCAAGCACCCCAGGACTCCTCCTCCTCCCAGAATCCAGAACAAGGCCATGGCAGGAACTCAGAGAACATTTGCTGAATGCTGGTCTGAGCAGGGTCTTTATTGCAAATTGAACATTCTGTGTGTGACAGCCCAATTCGGTTAGCCAAAGTCATCTAATTAATAGTTTCACAATTCAGTTATTGTTTTTTAAAAGTCATCTACCATTTTTATGAGCCAGTTATTTTATTTCTTATTGCTGAGTTCATCAGGACCTCAGGTGGAGATCCTCAATGGTGTATTTTGGAGGAGGACCTTGATTTTATGACTGTCTCATTCTTTCCAGAGCCTCTTAGAATTTTTTCTTGATACTTACAGCTGCATTTATTACCGGCCCTCTAATCTCCAAATGGAAAGCATCCAGTAACCAAGCCAACACTAATTAGGAAGCCACAGCCCTCAGAGGAGCCCCACCGTAACCAGGGCAACCCTGATTCAGCTTCACTGTGATGAATAATAAATTAGGAGAGGACACAGCCTTTGGCTGGGGCTGTTGGGAACGCCTGGCTTTAAAGATGAAAGGAAACTTAGCTGAAAGTACACAGGCCCACTCGGGGTCTCCTCGGCCACCCTCTCCTTCCAGGTTTCCATTGTTGCTGAAAGGTGTAGGTTTTATTCTACTAATCGTGGGTCAAGAATAGTCGGCCTCTCTGGGCTTCACAAGGAAGTTAGCGTCTGACTGTTCTTTGTCGTTTGTTGTGATGACGCAGAACTGTTCCCTTTGTAGTAACACAATTCTTTTTTAATTCACCTGCATGTAAATTTGCCATTATCATCAGTAAACAGATTTCATGGCTAACGCAGCAGCCTGACTCCAAACCACAAAGTTCCCTAGCAAAGAAGACATGCTCAGCAAAATAAAAATTGATATGTTTACAGTAAGCCAATGGTGGTTGCATACAAATACTTATCTGTCCTGTGTACTTGCATTCATTGGGTGATACATTTTCACACAGAGGCAGAGCCACACGTCTGGAATGTTCCGGGTGCCAGGGATGTGGCAATGACAAGTCAGACAAGTACTGGCTCTGCATTCCGTGTGTGGCTCATGTTCTAGGCAGAGAGGTGGGTGACAGACGAGCCAACAGGAGAGTCAGGTAACAGGAAGGGCTACAAGGAAAGGAGCAAGGAGATGTGCCGAGGTGGCCCAGTCTTCTCTGAGCAGGTGACAGGTGGGCTGGGGCCTGAGTGATGCAGGGAAGCTCCCTGGGGAGGGGGGCTTCAGGTCCGAGGGTAACCGGAGTTTGAGAGATGGAAGCCCAGGGGCATGCGGGGCGCAGAGCTGGCAGTCTCAGCCCAGGCTGAGTGTCCCTCTGGTCTCCGGGGACTGGGAAGGACTCAGACCCTGGGATTTCTCTCCGCTGGACCTGACACCTGCCTCGGGAAGTCCTCTGGTGGTTTCATCCATGTGACTTCATGGCTGGGCCACTTCGGGACCTCTTCGCATCTCTCCAGTCTCCAGCTACCCGCTGTATAATGTTGCCTCGTCCGTGTACGTAGATTTGGGTGAAAGCCGTGGGCAGGGTCGATTCGCTGCCCTGCCTCCCATGACTGCTCACGGAAATGTAACAAGAACTGGGAGGTTAACGTCATCTCTTCCGACAACGTGGACCCCCATACATCACCTGGCACTCCTCGAGAGACCCCCCCAGGTATCCACACATGTAGGGTTTTTCTCTTGCCTTCTGAGTGGGGCTGCGTGTGTCCGGGGGGACAGAGCAGGGTGGGAGCTGGGAGTGCGCCGGTGTCAGATGTGATGAATCCTCTTCTTCACCCTCCCCAGAGCACCCGCCTTTCTCTTGCGGAGATGCCGAAGTGGGGGAGGCCTGGGGAGGGAGCTGGGGGTCCAAGGCCAGCCTCTCAGGTGACCCTCTGTCCCCTAGCCCTCACCCTGGCCCCAGAGGCACCTGCTGAGCCGGGCTGACTGGGCCAGTGTCACAGTTAGCGGGCCTCTAGTATCCGCCAGAAGTGTCGTCTCCAGAAGAAAAAGTGGTGATTGAAACTGGCCGTTCTTGAGGGTGTTAGTGGCTCACCTGACGGGAGCACCAGCCACACTGGTGTCTGCGTCCCCCAGAGCCCCTAGATGCCCATTGTCGGAGCAGCAGGCTCACCAGGAAGAAAGGCGTGGGCGCCGAGATGCCGAGCTAGGAGTCCGGCTGTAGAAGATGGAGGGCGGGGCAAGGTGGGGTGGGTAGGGCACCTCCCCTCTCGGAAAGGAGAAAACTAGTAAACTGGTTTACCAGTTTACTAGTTTTTGCTAGTAAACTAGTAAAATCTTTCTTTCTTGGTGGATGGCTTTGTTATGTTTTAGGATGAACAAATACTAGTGGACAGGCATTTGTGTCTGGAAACAGAGTGATTTGGTGGGGGGTTGCTGAACCTGAGGGAGCCGGCAGCCCTGCAGTCGCCCCCCAAAGCTGGGGGCCTGGAGGGGAAGCAGCCCCCCACAATTCCTCCTTCCCCAGTTCTCCCGGTGGGCTCTTTGGAGTGTTCGGCGTGGAAGACATGATGGATGTTATTTTAAAAAGAAGGAGGGGGAGGGCTTCCCTGGTGGCGCAGTGGTTGAGAGGCCGCCTGCCGATGCAGGGGATACGGGTTCGTGCCCCGGTCCGGGAAGATCCCACATGCCGCGGAGCGGCTGGGCCCGTGGGCCATGGCCGCTGAGCCTGTGCGTCCAGCAACTTAGTCCCCTCCCGTGAGGGTGGCGACAGGCAGGGGAAGATTACAGGCTGAGAAACCACGCAGGAGAGGGGCCATTTCATTTTCTAAGACACTATTTCCCAAGTTAACTTGACCCCAGAACCTCATTTAGGTCCTTGGCGATGTTTCTGTTATTCCAAACACTGCTGCTGCAACACATCCCTGCTTGGGTCTCTCTGGAAGAAAAATGCTAAATGCGTCTCGTTTTCCTGTTAACCAGCCCTTTCTCCGTTTCCGCCAGCCAAGTCGGGCTCTGCTTTGATTACAGTGCTAACTAATGACATTTCAGAGTCTGGCCTAAGGAAACATGACTCTATATCATTAACAAAAGGCAGGGAGGAGGTGAAGGCCCCACCCCCGCTGGTCCAGAAGAGGCATCTGCATCCAACCAGTTCCACGCCTCTCCTGTGACTGGGACATCTCAAGAACAGCCGTCTCGTTTCCCTGATCAACAGGGAGGCTGATGTGAACAGTCATAATTTACCAACTTCTGCCGTCCTTGAGAGTGTCATTTGAACAAAAAGGTCTTGTAAAAACTCCCAAGTCTGTAGAAATTGTTGCTGTGTCCTATGAAGATAACCGCTGGCTCCCTGGCAGGAATGTTACAATGGCAACCTTCAGATTCTACACTCTTTAGACCGATTCTCTCTGTCTCTCTATCTCTGTCTCTCTCTGTGTCTCTGTCCCTCTGTCTCTGTCTCTCTGTCTGTCTCTGTTTGTCTTTGTCTCTCTCTGTCTCTCTCGCAGTGGCACTCACATGATGAAACATTAAAAGTCTATGCCTCTGTTACATTTATTATTCTACAGATAATTTGAGCATCTGTTGCAGAGGCAACAGCTAAATTAGCAAACAGACTCTGACAAAATGAAGACCAAAATAAAGGTAAAATATCTGATGATATAAATAAAAAGCAGGTACTGTTTTTTTCCCTAAAAGGTCAGGGAAGATTTAAAAGCTTAATTTTATGATTTCTATAATAAAAGTTGTATCTCTGGAATTAGATATCTTTTTTCCTTAAATGTTTTATACACACACACAATTAAAAAAAAACACACAAAACCCTAGATTCTCAACAGATTTGGGGTTTTAAGGGAATTTTGTTAATGGATGTTCGCATTGACCCTGTGATACACGTTCCAAAGTGCAATGAAAGAGAATGGAGCAGCTCTTTGCTTTCATCAGCAGCGTGCCCATATCCTAACGCACTTTAGTGATGTAGAGAGTGGAATTCAGAAACATTGGTCAGTCATCACCATCAGGCTTCCTTGACAGAGTGAAATAACATAATGAAAGCAACGTAGGGACAAAAGCAATGTCAGTTTAGAGGTGGAAATTTAAATTGTAATGAGTTTGGAAAGACTCCGAAGAACAAGCCTAATGGGAACTTTTGGGGCCCTGGCCTCCCTGAAGCCACAGAGAGGAAAGCTGGTCAAACCTGGCCTTGGGACCCTCCTCCCCTAGTGTCAGGCTGGGCAGTGCTGGAGCATCACACGCCCGGGCCCCTGTGCCAGCACCCAGCCCACAACACCCAGTAAGTGCCAGGAGTCAGGCTGACCTCCAGGCTACCTGGTGTCCAGTCTCTATGTAACCAAAGCTCTATTTCCCCTTTTCTCAGAATAAAGGGTTCCGAGGCGAAGTGAGACACAGCTTCAAAGTCAGTGGACCAAGGGCTGGGGCCTGGCTGCTGAGAGGTCTGGGGACAGCCTCCCTGCCCAGTGATTAGCACTTATCAGCCTGGCCTTCCGCTCCCAAGATGCCCAGGACTCGCCCCGAGTCGGGGGGTTGGGGGGGTTCAGAGGGGTGGCGGGCAGCACACCAGAAGGGTCCAGGGTGCTGGGGCCGAGGAGTGGCCTTCCCATCACACGGAAGCTTGCAGCTGGGCTGCCTGTCCTGCTCCCGTCTTGGCTGGAGTTTCCGGTCACAGCACATGCCCAGAGGTCCAGCCAGGTGCATCCGCACCCAGCACACCCCTGCGTTAGCTTTACTCTCCTGCAGATGGGTGTGTATGTTTGCCATTTTACTACAGAACAAACTATAGTGATAAAAGCGAAATGCAGAAGTCATCTGAGGGAAAGACTGGAGAAATACGTTGATTTTTACTCTTCCCATTGTGATGGAGAAATTTGAATAACTGCATATTTTACAGAAGAACATTTTCTATTACATTCTGTGATCTTGAGTGTTAGGAGTAATGCTTGATACGTATTCCATACCCCCGAGATTCACTCTAGGATATGCATTAATACATTTGAAGTACAGGTGTTTATTGAAAATATACTTAAGGATGAGATGAATTAGGGTAACAGGTGGTTGGAGAAGGATTTATCATGCTTTAAGTTGCAAGCCTGTTTTGGAATATACCCAGGATTTGTTTTAACCAGGTACGGCCGGATGACAGACACGGAAACAGCTGCCTTGAAAGAAGAGTGTGTTATTCACAGTTTCTAAGAAGAGGGGGCAGCCCAGGCCAGGCAGGGCCACACGGGGAAGCACCAGGGCCAGTCAGGAGGCAGACGGAGCAAAGGGAAGGTATGGGCATGAGCCTTTATTGTGGTTTTCATGGAAGGAATGGGGGAGGCAGGGTAGGTGCTCAGAGCAAGCTTAGGATCGGCTGGCTTGAATAGAGCCAGCAGACTCGGGCCTGAGGGTTGTCCCTAGTTGTTAGGTCCCTGGCCCTGGGGTGTTTAGGGTGGGGGACTACTGGCTTGGAGTGTGAGAGATAAAGGAGGTGGCTGGGGTGTGGGTGCTGGATTTGCAGTTCACATGAAAGGCAGGCTCCTAGGCCAGCTGTTCCCTATCCAGGAACTAGCCAGCCCTGGAAAGGCACTCCCTCCAGGATGAACAAGGCTCCAAGATGTCAAAGCATCACAAAATACAGAAAATAGAAAACATAATGATTACAAAACCTCCTTGAAGCCTTTAAGAGCCAATGGGATTAACCAAAGTGACACTTTTGCATCCATCTTCCTTCGTATCGTTCTTCATCTATCGGTTTATTTCCGAGCTGGCTGGGAGCAGCCACCCCATGCAGGCCCTGCATAGCCCCGGGGGATGCAGAGGGAAAAGGCGGCCCTTGTCCTGGGACTGTGCCCTGTCACTTTGATGGGGTGACAGTTGAGTAAAGTGCCCTGCAGGAGGACCAGTGCTCTGGGAGAAATGTGCATGGGGAGCAGGAAACTTGAGTTTCAGGGGGGTTCAGTCCCTCCGGAGTGGCAGAGAAGGCTGCCCAGAATCGGGGGTGACGACCATAAAGTTATACACGGATTTGGGGCTGCACAGAGGTCGTCACCCCAAACCCCCGCAGTGTTCAAGGGTCACCTGTATTTTTTCTAGGTATTCAGATTTACTGGCACAGTTAGTCCCAGCATTTTCTTCTCATTTTTAATCCCCCCTGCTCTTGTATTTATGTCCCCTTTCTCATTCCTAATGCTGTTAGGGATATTAACTCTTCGCCCATCTCCTGAAAAGATATCCGGGAGCTCCAGACCCACAGCCTAGAAGCTTGGGGGCCTCAGTGGGAAACGTGTGTGTTCTGACTGTTCGGCCCCAGGCCTCATTGGCCAGTTGTCCCCCATGCTTTGTCCGGGTCTGTCTTTTGTTTTGAGACTTCACAGATTCTGAGACTCTTGATTTGCTTTTCAAAGGACTCCACACATCCATGTTTCTGCAACCATTCTTTTATATATTCCTGTATTTTTATTGTTTTAATTTAGATGATCAGTCAAATATATTTTATCTCTAAAGACATACAGATGGCCAACAGGCACATGAAAATATTCTCAATGTAACTAATTGTTAGAGAAATGCTAATCAAAACTACAATGAGGTATCATCTAACACCGGGCAGAATAGCTATCATCAAAAAGTCTACAAATAATAAATGCTGGAGAGGGTGTGGAGAAAAGGGAACCCTCCCACACGGTTGGTGGGAATGTAAATTGGTGCAGCCACTATGGAGAACAGTATGGAGGGTCCTCAAAAAACTAAAAAGAGAGTTGCCATATGATCCAGCAATCCCACTCCTGGGCATATATCCAGAGAAAACTATAATTTGAAGAGATATATGTACCCCAGTATTCATAGCAGCACTGTTTACAATAGCCAAGACATGGAAACAACCTAAATGTCCCTCGACAGATGAATGGATAAAGAAGATATATATATATCCAGTGGTACATATATACAATGGAATATTAGCCATAAAAAAGAATGAAATAATGCCATTTGCAGCAATATGGATGGACCTAGAGATTATCTTACTAAGTGAAATAAGTCAGAAGGAGAAAGACAATATCATATGATACCACTTATATGTGGAATCTAAAATAGAGCACAAATGAGCATATCAACAAAACAGACTCATATAGATAACAGACTGGTGGTTGCCAGGTGGGAGGGGGCCAGGGGAGGAATGGATTGGGAGTTTGGGGTTAGCAGATGCAAGCTCTTATATATAGGATGGATAAACAACAAGGTCCTACTGTATAGCACTGGAGCTATAGTCAATATCCTGTGATAAACCATAATGGAAAAGAATATGAAAAAGAATATATATGTGTAACTGAGCCACTTTGCTGTACAACAGAAATTAACATAACGTAAATCAACTCTACATCAATAAAAACAAAAAAAAATTATCTTTTTATGTTTTTGAGACAACTGTAGATGAACAACCTATTATGCCAGCACCCTTTATTAGCAAACTATCTTTTTCCTACTGCATTGAAATGCTTCTCATATACTGGATTCCTGTAGATTATCAGTCTAATTTCTGAAACTATTCTATCCTATCAAACTCTTAGTCTATTTTTAAGCTGTTACCTTAGTGTTTTGATAATAGCATCTGGATAATTAATTTAATGTCTGTTAAGGCATCCACTCCTCCTATCATTCTTTTCCGGTTTGGGGGGGATATTTTAAATTCCAAATAGTCTTTAAAATACTTTTGCCCAGTTCTATCCACTCCACTGGGACTCTGCTTGGGTACTCCCGCACCTGTGCGTCCCTGGGAAGGACCAGCATTTTCAGGATGTCACAGATTTCTACTTGGGAGCCGATTGTGCTCTCCACGGATTCAGGCCATATGTATCAGTCCGGGTTCTAAGTTGTGAAGAAACCAACTTGAGCTATTTTCCTCCTGAAGGAATTATTATAGGACCCTCAATAGCTCAGAGTCTCCAGAATGGCCAGAAATCAAGTTTGGGGACTACAACGCCAGGAAAGGAGTGATGTCCAAAATCACACCAAGGAACTGCTTGCTGTGAGGGGGACCCTGTCATCACCCCTGGGCTTGTGGCTGACCCCGCTGACTGTGGGCTCTGGACGCTGCCCCCAGAACCCCAGATCCTGCCCTCTGGAAGGAGCACATGTCTGCTACTTGCAGGGCCAGAGTGGAGCCGGTTCAGTGCAAGCCTCTTTGCATCCCAAGCTCCCACCTAGAGTTTCCTGCAGGCTTTTCATGTCCCATGGGGGGAGCCTGGGGCGTCTGCCTGCTCTCTCGCCGCAAGGCCGCCTGGGGAAGCCTTTCTGGTAAAAGTGGAAGACTCGTAATGAAGAGATTCCTCAAACTGGGAGGAAGGCTCAGTGGTAGCGGGCAGCCAGATAAAATGACCCACATCTCCTGTACCTGAGTTTTTACCATTTAATAGCATTTTATACATAGCTTCACATAGGTCATTAAATTGTCGTGTTTAATTTCTAAGTATCTTATATTTGTTATTACTTTGAATAGAATATTTTTTTCTTTTTTTAATTGGTTGTTACTAGTATCATATTTATTATAACCAATGTAACAAATACTCTTTAATTCCCGTCATTTTTAGTATAGTCTCTTAGATTCTTTTAGATATTCAACCACATTTGAGAAGAAAGATAATTCCATCTTCTCCAATATTTACACAGCTTACAGTATTTTCTTATTTTATTAAATTAGCTAGAGTTTCTAAAACAATTGTGTAGAATTGTGGTCATGGGTGTGGATAATTGTCTCATTCCTGATCTTTGTGGCATTGCCTCCAGTATTTCTCCAGTTCAAATGATGTTTGCTTTTGACATTTGCTTGATAAAAGCCTTGTCAAACTTAAGTTGTTTTCTCATATTCTTAATTGACTTACAGTTTTTATTACGAACGCCTGCTAAATTTTATGCAGTGGTCTTATGATATTTATTTATAGGATCGCATGATTTTTCTCTTTTGATTTGTTGATGGAACAAATTTTCTTAATAGATTTACCACTGTTCTAGAATTCTGTTTCTAAAATGAACCTTGGGTATTTTTCAGGGTAACCTAGGCTTTGGAAACAAGTAAATACAAAATGTTTAACAGAACAAAGTTTTACTTCTCCCTTTGCTATGTGGCCAGCCAGGCCTGGGGCTGCAGCAATCGGAATGCACACATTGACCAGTGAGGCTGCTAAGCTTCCAGGTTCTGGACGTGTTTTCAGGAGATGCTCTCTGAGTACAGAGCCAACCCTAAGGAAAGGGTAGCCAGAGACTGAGAAAGACAGCACTGAGACCATTTCAGTACCTGGCTGCCACCATACCCGAGTTCCAAACCTTGGACTCTGGTTTTGGTTTTATGAATCTACAAATTCCCTTTCTTGTTTAAGGCATTTGACTTGGGTTGTATAGTTCTCATTCAAGATTCCTTTTTAATACAGCCATGGAATAGAATTCCTTTAATATAGCATTGGATTCAATTAGCCAGTTTTTTGCTTAGAATATTTGTGGGGTTTTTTTTTTTTTTTTACTTGAAAGGAGAAATTGCCTTTTGGTTTGTTAGTGGGGGTGGGGAGCTTTTGTTTTTTCTTTTTAGAATTGCTGGTAAGGCTTTGCTAGCCTTATAAGGTAACTGTGGTGTTTTCTTCCTTGTCTCTTGGTCTGAAATTGTTTTAAAACGTAGGAATTATCTTTTCATTAAAGGTCAGAGTGAACTCAGCCTGAAATGCCATATTGGACTTTCCAATCTCTTATGGTTATTGATCTTTATGTTTACTGCATCTTATGGACTCAGTATCATAGTTTTATTTTGCTAGGAAATTATCCATGTCCTCTAGATTTCAAATTTATGGCTGTAGAGCTGCCCATATTCTTTTAATCTCTACTATATTTATAGTTAAATCCCCTTTCTCATTCCTAGTGTTGTTTACTTTGGCTTTCTTTTTCAAAAATCAATCCTACCAAGGATTTGCATTGTTATTATTTTTTTTGGTCTGTTCAAGAATCATCATTAGGCTTTATTCGTCCTAATACCTTTATTTCTATTCCATTAGTTTCACTTTTTATGTTTGTTAAATTTCTTTTTTTCTGTTTTCTATTATTTTGTTTTCTTTCTTTTCCTAATTTAAGTTTTACATTTACTTTCAAGCAAGCCCATCCGTTTTTAACTTTTTCTATTGAGAAACACAAAACACATATAGGAAAGTGCACAAAACAAAAATATGTAGCTTAGCAATTCATCAAGAGTCAAATAACCATGTGACCTCCACTGAAGTCTAGAAAGTGTCCCCAGCATCCCAAAGCCCTCCTTATGTACTCCCAGTTCACTGCCTCTCCACCCCCCCAAAGATAATCACTATGCTAATCTTTATGATATTCACATCTTTAATTTTCTAAACAATTGTACCAGCTATGCATGCACCTCTGAACACTATAGTTTAATTTTGTGTTTTTGTTTTTTTGCGGTAGGCGGGCCTCTCACTGTTGTGGCCTCTCCCACCGCGGAGCACAGGCTCCGGACGCGCAGGCTCAGCGGCCATGGCTCACGGGCCTAGCCGCTCCGCGGCATGTGGGATCTTCCCGGACCGGGGCACGAACCCGTGTCCCCTGCATCGGCAGGCGGACTCTCAACCACTGCGCCACCAGGAAAGCCCTTGTCTGGTTTTTTGAACTTCGTTTCAGTAGAAGTATTTCTTTTTTATCTGGCATGCTGTGCGGTATACTCGTGTGGCATGTTGCTGTATTTATGTTCATTGCTTTATAGTATTGCATGGTATGAATATAAAACAGTTTATTCATCCATTCTGCATTTGATGGACCTTGAGCTCTTTCCTGTGTGAAGCTGTTTTAAGTAATGTTGCTATGAACTTTCCAGTACATGTTTTTTGTAACCATTGCATGCATATCTGTTGGATATAGTCCTAGGATGGAAATATCTGTTGGGTATTATGTTAGATTGAGGCGCAATCTTTAACTTAAGTAGATAATGCCAAGCTGTTTTCCAACATTTCTGTCTCAATTCACACCCCACAGAAGTGTATGCATTCCTGTTGCTTCACATCCTTATCCTCACTTGGTATTGTCTATTGTCATTATTCTTCAGTTTTAGCGATGCTGATGGGGATGTAATGACATCTCACTTTATTTTGATTTCTGTTTCTCAGAGTACTATTGTGGTGGGGCTCCATATCGCATGTTTCATAGGGGTTGTTTGTCTTTTTCTGAATATTTAAGACAGAGCTTTTTGTTTGTTTTGGATATAAGTCATCTGTCACATGTGATGCAAAATCTCCTATTTTTACTCTCTTATGGGTATTGTTTGATGAAAAAAATTTTAATTACAAATAGTCAAACACATGAGTCATTTGTTTATTCTTAACACATTTTGAGCCATGTTTAAGAAGTGTTTCCCTATCCCAGGGTCATGAAGATAGTCTCCTATCTTACCTTCTCACAGTTTTATTGTTTGGACCTTCATGTATTCATTTATGATCCATGATAAAAATGCTTTAAAGAACATATATGTTTAATTAGGTCTTTGTTTATTTTTGTTTTTATTTCCATTACTCTAGGAGATGGATCCAAAAAAATATTGCTACGATTCGTGTCAAAGAGCGTTCTGCCTATGTTTTCCTCTAGGAGGTTTATAGTATCTGATTTACATTTAGGTCTTTAATCCATTTTGAGTTTATTTTTGTGTATGGTGTTAGAGAATGTTCTAATTTCATTCTTTTACATGTAGCTGTCCAGTTTTCCCAGCACCACTTATTGAAGAGGCTGTCTTTTCTCCATTGTATATTCTTGCCTCCTTTGTCGTAGATTAGTTGACCATAGGTGCGTGGGTTTATTTCTGGGCTTTCTATCCTATTTCATTGATCTGTATTTCTGCTTTTGTGCCAGTAACATACTGTTTTGATGACTGTAGCTTTGTAGTATAGTCTGAAGTCAGGGAGCCTGATTCTTCCACCACCGTTTTTCATTCTCAAGATTGTTCTTGCTATTTGAGGTCATTTGTGTTTCCATACAAATTAAAAAATTTTTTTGTTCTAGTTCTGTGAAAACTGTCATTGGTAATTTGATAGGGATTGCATTGAATCTGTAGATTGTCTTGGGTAGTATAGTCATTTTCACAATGTTGATTCTTCCAATCCAAGAACAGGGTATATCTCTCCATCTATTTGTATGGTTTTCTGCCTCCATCTCTCTATTGTTCAGGCAAAGGTAGTTTGGGTAAACATGTGGGTACTGGAAACCACATCATTGCCTGTATAGAGCACACTGACATTATACAGGAGGGAGTGAAAGTCGTGCACACAACCTGGCCTCTGAAATGTTCTCATCCATCTCACAGCTGTCCCCAGGCTCTGCAGGCCACTGGGAGCCCATGGTTCCCTGTCACTCCAATACCGTCTCTGTCCCCATAGCCCGCCCCTTCCCATACTGTCTTAATCCTGCTTCAGATGAGAAATAAATCAACCCCTAGAAATTTTATGTAGTTAGGCCTCCAATTCCAGAATAAATATTTTCTAGCAAAGAGAACCAGAAATAAAGTTCCATACAGGGATTTCAGCAATTTTGTTTCCTGTTCACTCTTGTTGTAAATCTCAGTGCCTTAAACAGTGGGCTGAGGGCGGGTGTGTAAGACACCTCGGGAGAAGGCCAAGAAGAGGCCCCTGCCCCGGGCTGCCTCAGGGGGGGAAATCAGTAGCCTCAGCTCCCCAGAGCTGGGCCTTGTCAAAGATGGACAGAGCTCTACCTCAAAGTGGTGAGGACAGGTTTTCATTAGAAGTAGAATGTGGCAGTTGGGAGGAGAGTCGAGTGTGTGCTTGAACTCGACTTCAGTTTGCACAGAGGTGACCAGGCGTGTTAAAGGAAGGATGAGGGAGTGGGGGTGGGGGGGAGTGGGGCCTCAGTAGAGTCAGGGAAGTGGAAAATCACAACGGGTTAGCAGGGTCCATGCGAAGATGCCCGCTGTCTGTGCCAGCTGCTGGCAGTCACCGGAGACAGGCTCCCCTCCCACACAGGCTGGGACATGGGCCCTCTCCCGAGGCTGGAAAAAGCAGCCAGTTCTCCTGGCAGCCTTGGGCTTTCTCAGGCAGGCACTTCTGGGGGGGTCAAGTCCTGTAGGGATGTTGCCTTGAGCTGTTAGAGCTTGTTTGTGTTTTCAGGCCTTATAGGCCATGGTTGAGGCCTTGTGGGGAAGAGGGCTCGGGGGAGCCTGGGCAGAGTTTGACCAGGAGAGAGCCTGTCCACCAGCCTCCCTCCGGCCTCCGTTCTGGGTGGTGCCGCCCCAGCTCCCCTCCCATGCACCTCAGGTCCAGTATGCTCTGAGGCAGAGTGGTCTTCTCCCTGAGCACATGCCCGGCTCTGATGGCCAGGGTCCAGCCGGCACCCAAGGCTGGGGACCTCAGAACCCCCAATGGGCACGGGCACCTGGGGTGAACTTTGACCTTTTTTTTTAACCTTTGTTTTACCTTTTAACAGTTTTACCTTTTCCCTCGTTACCTTTTAAAACTTGGCCTCGAGAATCATAACCCTTCTTTTCCAGTTTTTTGAGACCAGAAATAAACATTGCCAATGACATGACCATGGAGATTTCAGTGGCCAGAGAGCCACGGCCGTTCACCTTGGTCTGGCCCATGCCTCTCTACCAACGGCGGCCCTGACACTGGTGGGCAGCGGGCCCTGTGGACCTCCAGGGTTGGGTGCGGGGTCAGGTGTGGGCTGCACTATTTCCCGGAGTGTTGTACGGCTCCTTTAGCCGGGCTTCAGCCCTGGAGCCTGGAGACATCTCTAAAAGCATGAGCATCTCTATAGGCAGCTTTCGCAGCCCCCCCTGCCGTAGGTGGGTGGCTGTGGCAGGGGACAGTGGTTTGTGCGGACACCGCCCTCCTCCCCCTGCCTCCCGTCCTGCCCCCGAGGCCTGCGCGCAGATTTGGAGAATCGCTAACGAGCAGTCCTGGACACACGAGGTCCCCCCCACTCACTCAAACGTGTAGTGATTTATAAATTATTTGAGAAGACTGAATGAAAAGAGCAAAGATGAGGCATAAAATAGGTAAAGGATAAACTATCTAGAGGTTAAAAATAGATGAAAATTTGACCATGGACGATGCCCTTGATCTATGGCTGTCCCTCTTTTAGTTCACTTTTCCAGAAGCCCAAGGCTGTGAACAGTTGGGTGCGTGTGTGACAACCCGACCAGGACTGGAGATGGGTGGGGACAACTGTGTGCGTGTGCAGTGTAGTGATTTCTCTCTCATTCCTGCAGCCAGGTCAGGGCAGGTCCACTTCAAGCTGCAGGTCCAGCTCAGGTGTGCTCTGTGGCTCTCCTCCTGGGGTCCAGGCTTTTAAAAACACTTGAACTGCATTTTTTCTTTCCATAGTCTTTCATTTTCCCAGGTGTTTTTATTCATTCAGCTCTTATTGAAGGCCCACACCTCCTGGGCATTGTGAACCATGTAATGGTTAAGATGTGGCAGCTGCCCTCGGGGGCACACAGACACGAGTCACTGCTGCTGAAAAAGTGAGTCTTCAGCAGGGGAGAAGCAAGCAGCTCCCGAGAGGGAAACCAGACAAGGCCTCAGGGATGGCGCTGGAGTTGGGTCTTGACGGATGAGTAGGAGTTTGCTAGGCCATGAAGGGAGACAGGAGCTGCTGACCGTGGGAACAGAGTGTATGTTATCACAGACATGTGATAATGTCTCCATGCTCAACTTCACGTAATTTTCTGTAACTTCATAGCTTAGGTTTCTTCAAATTTATTTTTTTATTAATTGCTTTTAAAATAGAAATTTTAAATAATTCCTAATAGTGTTTCTGATGTCTTTTTTCTATTAAAAAAATCGTCTTGGCTTTATTGTTTAAAGAAAACGAGATGAGATGCTTGTCACATGGTGTTCTTAAGCGTCTGTGTAGCTCAAGCACGTGCCCGGTTTTAACCGTGAGCTCTGTGTACTCCTGTCTAGATTAAGTTCGACAGCGTCGAGGTGTGTGTCTGCTGTGAGATGCAGCATCAGTCGTCGGGCTGCAGCAACCTTGGAGAGACACTGAAGCTGAACCCGCTGAGGGAGGACTGCAACACCGTGCGGCTGACCTTAAAGGTGACCCAGGCTCCACTGCTTCCACCTCCCATCCCATCCTTGCGACGTCTCGACATCTCATAGGAAGGTTTTATTAACTGCGTTCCTTTCAGTTCTTAGTTCATCCAGCTGGGTCACATGCAGCAGGGAGTATCTTTCCAGAGAGTGTTTTAAACCATTAGAGATTTCCTCTTTAAAGGTTTCACTTTCTGGGTTTTCCATTTCCACCATTTCACTCTCTGACTCCCACGTCTGTGAAGCAGGGCTGAATGTGTTAAAAGAGATTGTTGCAGATGTGGATGTGACGCGTGCCACTGCTTTTCCAACATTTTTTTTTAATTTATTTACTTTTGGCTGCTCTGGGTCTTTGTTGCTGCATGCAGGCTTTCTCTAGTTGCTGCGAGTGGGAGCTCCTCTTTGTGGCAGTGCTTGAGCTTCTCACTGTGGTGGCTTCTCTTGTTGCGGAGCTTGGGCTCTAGGCACACGGGCTTCAGTAGTTGTGGCTCGTGGGCTCAGTAGTTTTGGCTCGCGGGCTCAGTAGCTGTGGTGTGTGGGCTCTAGAGCTCAGGCTCAGTAGTTGTGCCACATGGGCTTAGTTGTTCCGTGGCATCTGGGATCTTCCCGGACCAGGGCTCGAACCTGTGTCCCCTGCACTGACAGGTGGATGCTTGACCACTGCGCCACCAGGGAAGTCCCTCCAACATTGTTTTAACTGAAGTATAGTTGATTTACAATGTTGTGTTAATTACTGCTGTACAGCAAAGTGGCTCAGTTATACATACATTCTTTTACTATATTCTTTTCCATTATGGTTTATCCCAGGAAATTGGATATAGTTCTCTGTGCTATACAGTAGGACCTTGTTGTTTATCCATCCTATATATAAGGATTGGGAGTTTAGGGTTCACCTCTGATAACCCCAAACTCCCAGTCCTTCCCTCTTCCACCCTCCTCCCCCTAGGCAACCACCAGTCTGTTCTCTATGCCTGTGAGTCTGTTTCTGTTTTGTAGATAGGTTCATCTATGTCATATTTTAGATTCCACATATAAGTGATATCATATGATATTTGTCTTTCTGACTTATTTCACTTAGTATGATAATCTCTAGGTCCCTCCATGTTGCTGCAAATGGCATTATTTTGTTCTTTTTTATGGCTGAGACAACATTTTTGCTATTCCATCATCAGGGAACAGATGGGTACTAATTCGCCTTTTTAAAGATATTTGGAGCAAGAAATTTTATAGTCTCCCATGGCAATCTATTCTTATGTACAGCATCTGATTTTTCTTTAATGACATGGAAAATTGTTTATATCACTTCTTTCTTTTTCTTCCTACAAGTTTTTCCTACTCCTGAAAATTAACATTGGCCGCTTAAAAACGTGTATGAACAATGAACCCAATTCTTCTCTTTTCCCTGAAACTAAACTGCTAAACATTTTTTGAAAGATGCAGCTACGGTCCAAGCAGCTCTTGGTGGGTGGTAAAATGGTATTTACGGTATACAGGGAGCCCTGTAGTACATACGTGTGCAAGGGTTGCAGTGTGCGGGGATCTGGAGGCTCCAGAGAGCCACGCTGGCACCTGGGAGAATGGAGAGCAGTGTCACCGTCTGGAACGGGGGCCTGTGGTTCGTCCTCCATGGGTGTCATTTCAAATACTGGCAGTGGTGAACCAGCAGGTCTGGGGAACTCCCTGTGAACTCCAGTGCCCTGGGAAGCTGGCTGGCAAACGAGCAGTGGCCACAGAGATAGAGGTTGTGCCTGAGGCCCCCAGCACCTCCCTGTTTCACCGGGAGGATGGTCCCTGCTCATTGGTCCCAGCAGCCCACCAGAGCAACAGATCCAGGGGCTTGGAGGAAGCCAGAAGGCAGCAATCAAGGGCTCATCCTCTTGGTCACAAGGTGTTCCTCGCTGTCTCACGTTGAATATGGCCACGGCTTCTACCTTAATAGCTCCTGGGGGTGCTCAGCGTCATCCCACCAGCGTCGGCCATGCTCACCCTGATCTCATTCTGCCTACTCCTAAGTCTTCTGCTCAGCCCAGGCACTGTTTCTTTCCATATTTAAAAAACGTCATAAGACAATAGGTCATTATAATGACAGTGCAACCCCCGCCACCCCGAAGAAGCTGGCACGCCCCCAGGGCATCTTACAATGCTGCAGACTGCCTGGGTGTGCAGATGTGAAGTGATCAGGTCACACCCCTCTCCCCGGTGGATGGATTGGAGGTATCTGGCCTGCTCCCCCAAGGCCTGGAGTTCCTAACGCTGCACTCAGGGGCCCCCTCCAGCCCCTGAGGAGGTGACCTTGGCTTGAACAGTGAGGATGGTGTGGGGTCAACAACGCTCCCTCCAAGAATGCAGCCGGGCCTGGGGGAGCTTGCTGTCCACCCTCGTCCACTGTTCTGGTGCCCTGACGAGAAGGCCATGAGGGATAGGGCGGCTTGAATGGAATGGAGTGAAGGACACTGAAGATGTTCCAGCCAAGCTGGGAGCCTCGTTGAATGGCTCATCCCCATGGACGTTCGTGTTGCCTGGGACAATGGTAAGAGTTGAAGGAAAAGAAAGACTGCACCAAACTTCTCAATGAATTTGTTTCCAAAATGTAAGTAGAGGTAGTGCTGGTGGCGTGAGGCCCAGAGGAGGTAGGATTTATGACTGAGGTGGAAAGAGCAGCAGTTTGCAAACGAAGCGACCAACAAGGGATTAATTTCCAAAATATACACACAGCTCATGCAGCTCAATATCAAAAAACAAACAACCCCATCAAAAACTGGGCAGAAGATCTAAATACACATTTCTCCAAAGAAGACATACAGGTGGCCAAAAAGCACACGAAAAGATGCTCAACATCACTAATCATTAGAGAAATGCAAATCAAAACTACAATGAGGTATCACCTCATATCAGTCAGAATGGCCATCATCAAAAAGTCTATACATAATAAGTGCTGGAGAGGGTGTGGAGAAAAGGGAACCTACACTGCTGGGGGGATGTAAATTGGTGCAGCCACTGTGGAGAACAGTATGGAGGTTCCTTAAATAACTAAAAATAGAACTACCATATGACCCAGCAATCCCACTCCTAGGGCATATATCTGGAGAAAACCATAATTTGAAAAGATACATGCACCCCTATGTTCATAGCAGCACTATTTACAATAGCCAAGACATGGAAACAACCTAAATGTCCATTGATACATGAATGAATAAAGAAGATGTGGTACATATATACAACGGAATATTACTCAGCCATAAAAAGGAATGAAATAATGCCATTTGCAGCAACATGGATAGACCTAGAGATTATCATACTGAGTGGAGTAAGTCAGACAGAAAGACAAGTATAATATGATATCACTTATATGTGGAATCTTTAAAAATATGATACAAATGAACTTCTTTACAAAACAGAAACAGACTCACAGACATAGAAAACAAACCTATGGTTAGCAAAGGGGAAATGTGGGATGGGGGGTATAAATTAGGACTTTGGGATTAACATATAAACATTATATATATAAAATAATCATAAAATAGATGAAATAGATAATCAACAAGGACCTACTGTATAGCACAGGGAACCCTATGCAGTATTCTGTAATAACCTATATGGGAAAAGAACCTGAAAACAAATGGATATATGTATATGTATAACTGAAGCACTTTGCTGTACACCTGAAATGAACACAGCATTATAAATCAAGTATACTCCAGCATAAAATAAAAAATTAAATTTAAAAAAAGAGCAGCAGTGACCAGCCTGCCCCTGCCCCCCTGCCGAGGGCCTGGAAAGGGAGCAATGGCTCTGGGGGGAGCTGAGATTCATCCAAGATCAGGAAGACAAGGGACTCTTAGAAGTAAGAGCTTGTTTACTGCTGTCCTCTAACTTTTTTGTTTTCCAAAATTGTCTTGGTTATCCTAGTTCCTTTGTATTTCCATATAAATTGTGGAATCAACATTTCAATTTCTACAGAAATCCTGCTGGAATTTTGATTGAGATTTCACTGAATGTATACATCAACTTGGAGAGAACGGATATATTCATGGTTTAGCTCTCCACTTATTTAGGTCTTCTTTGATTTCATCAGTGTTTCTTTTTTTCCATCAGTGTTGTGTAGTCTTTAGTATATAGAGCATAACATATTTTATAATGTGTATGCTTAGAGTATTTAATGTGTACAGGTGCTCTTTTAATGGTACTTAATTTTTTTTAAATTGTCTTTTGTTCATTTATATATAGAAATTTGATTTTTGTGACTGAGCTTGTATCCTGTGATTTGCTAAACTTACCTACTAGTTCTAGTAGCTCTTTTATAGATTCTTTTGGATTTTCTATGGAGGCAATCATGTGCTATTGATTACCAGAAAGATTCCATCTTACGTCTTCTTTTCCCATCTGGTTGCCTCTGATTCTTCTTCCTTGCCTATTGCACTGACTAGAATCTCCAGCAGTGTCAGATAGAAGTAGTGGGAGCGTACATGCTTGCCTTGTTCCTGATTCTAGGGATTACATGTGTTGTTAGCTCTGAGTTTTTTATAGATGTACACTATCTGGTTGTGGAAGTTGCCTACTATTCCTAGTTTTCTGAGAGTTTTTATCATGGTGGATGTTGGTCTTGTCAAAGTACCTTCTGCGTCTACTTAGATGTTCATATACTTTGTCTTCTTTATTCTGCTAATGCGGCGAATCACGTTTTTTTTTTAATTGAAGTATAGTTGATTTACAATGTTATGTTAGTTTCAGGTGTACAGCAAAGTGATTTACTTATACATACATATATATCTATATCTATTCTTTTTCAGATTATTTTCCATTATAGGTTATTACAAGATATTAAGTATAGCCCCCTGTGCTATACAGTAGGACCTTGTTGGTTATCTATTTTATATAGAGTAGTGTGTATATGTTAATCCCAAACTCCTAATTTATCCCTCCCCCTCTTCCCTTTTGGTAATCATAAGTTTGCTTTCTATGTCTGTGAGTTTATCTCTCTTTTGCATATGAGTTTATCTGTATCGTTTTTTTTAGATTCCACATATAAGCAATATCATATATTTGTCTTTCTTTGAATGGTGAACCAGCCTTGCATTCCCCAAAATCAACCCCACATGGTAAGTCTTTCCTCAGCTCTGTCGAGTCTTCTGGTGACCCTGTGGTTTCTGTGACTGTGCTTTTCATTTCTAGCATTTCCATTTGATTCTTACATGTAGCTTCCATCTCTCTGCTAAGTTCCCTATATGCTCTGGTCCACCTTTTCCACTAGAACTTGTTTGACAGCATCGGCCCCAGGTAAGCCCGTCCTCCTATCTCTCCGTAGAGGTGTCTGTCTTTCCTTGGCATTTGGATTAGCTGGTTGCCCTGCGACCTTAGCTGTCAGATGGGATCAACTTAAGATGTGAATTTGCAGAGTGTCCAGTGTCTTATTTTTTTTGTAATGGTGGGGTGAATGCTCTTTTTAGCTGTCTGCATCCTAAGCAGAACTGGGAGGTATTATCCATAATGACCTCCCTGGTATAGAATTTTTGAGGAGCACATTTACCCCCTAGGGGTTTATAGATGGTGTGCCATTCTCTTTTGACATCGAATATTGCTGTAGAGAAAGATCTTATATCAGCATAATGCTCTCCCCTTTTTTGGTATGTGGTAGTCATCAGTGTTGTTTAAAAATATTTTTAACTCTCCAAGTTCCCCTAGACCTAGTCCTAGTGCCCTTTTGGGTGCCTGGAGCCACGTGAGTGGAACATACGTGGATCACTTTTCCAAGGCCGAGTGTGTACCTGTGGTGTGAGATTCTCTGGGGCTGTCTTTCCCTCTGGCACAGTAACTGGCAAATCATAAGTGTTGGCTGCACCATCAGCCTGGGTCCCTACCATGGGCAGAGACCCCATAACTCACCCACAAGTACCCACAATGGACACATGGCATGAATGAGAAATAAACCTCTGTTGTCTTAACCCACTGAGACTTGGGGGATGTTTGTTACCACAGCATAACCTAGCCCAGCCTGTCCGATACAAGGCAACATGGTTTTGGTCCTATGTCAATGGTGTTTTTAAATGATCAAGTCCATTAATTTCACTATGATATGTCTTGACACTGATCAGTCCTTCTCAAATTTCCATGGTCCACAGTGCACCTTTCAGCCTGTGAGTTTGCATCTTGCTTTATTTCAGAAAAACTTTCTTGAACTATGCATTTGAATTTTTTTTTCTGTTCTCTTAGTTTGAGGGTAACTGTGCCTTCCTTGGACCACTCTGACCTTTCATCACTATCATTTTTTTCTCTAGTTTTTACAACTCTTTCTTTTCCACCTCACTTTGCTCCATTTTCCTAAAGCCTCTCCTCCTCGCCTTGTTCTCTGCAGTGACTGTTATCTTTGTGCTCTGCTTCTGACGTGATCTCGGGTTTGGGCAGCTCACCTCTCAGTCTGTTTCTTTGTCGTTTATTTCTTGAGCCTTTGTGTCTCTACTTTTAGATCTTAGACTGAGCCGCCACCTTCCCAGTTTGGTCCCAGCCTTCCCCCAAGGATGTCTGTAGCTAGTTAATTACACGGGGGTGGGGGGGGAGTTTCCATGTATTTTATCCCTTTCTTAGATCTTTTCTGAGGTCCATGGATACTTCAAAGCACTAGAGGCAAGTCCTAACCCCTATCAAGCATCATGCTCTATTTAAATAGGCTTTAGCGTAATTAAGGTTTTGTACTTCCTTTTCATAAATATAGGTACTTCTTCCTCTGAGATTCATGTAGATCCAGGTACCACATTCTCTAGTTTTCTTGTAATTAGTCGTGCCCTCTTTTTTTTTTAATTGACGTATACTTGGTTTACAATGTTATGTTAATTTCTGCTGTACAGCAAAGTGATTCAGTTGTACGTATATATATCTTCTTTTCATATTCTTTTCCATTATGGTTTATTACAGGATATTGAATATAGTTCCCTGTGCTATACAGTAGAGCGTGTTGTTTATCTATTTTATACACAGTAGTGTGCACTGTGCAGTCATTTTTAATATGCTCATTATGCCTAAAGTCATGCAAGCCAGCTTGTGCTCGGTGACTCACCCGCTGTGAAGGGACCTGGGGTGGCTTCTCCATGTTGAGACTCTCGGAACGCGTGGGGGTGGCAGGAGGCACGTGGGGAGGGGCAGGCCTGCTCCTCCGCGGAACACATTTCCTTGGGAGCCAGAGGAAAGGCACGAACGGGCATGTCACTTTGATTAGTTTCCCTTGCCTTCTGTTTTGATCAGCAATTAGAGTGGGTTTGTTGGTCCTTTAATGTCTGACTTGAGGCTCTAGGTATCTGATTAGTGATGTTCCCTGCCTAAATTTCCATATTAGATGATGGATTATTCATACTTTGTATCTAATGAACTCAGTTTGTGCCCAGGAAATCCCGTATAATTGGTTTGGGAATCGGCACTCTGTTGATTTGAGGTGTGTTTGAATTAACTGATGGTGACTTAGGGAGATTGGTCTGATTTCTTCCTGACCTTCACACCACCCTCCCCCCCACCGCTCCCGATATCTGGAAGGTTGTGCAGGCATAATCCACCGTCGGGGAAAACAAGCAGAAACTGGTCTTCTTCCTGGCTGATAAGGAGTCTAACTGGAACCCAGAAGATGGTGGGGATGCTGCCTCACTTGTCCCTCAGATTATTTTCGGGTGTCTGGGGGCTCTGAGCCCTCTTCCCTGGATCTCTTTTCAGCTTTCCCCAGCCGCATCGAATCCTGGATCCTGGGGGCAGACCAGCATCTCTCAAACATAATGCCTCCTGCCATGCCCAGGTTTGCTGCCCCACCCTGACAGGGTGAGGGCAGGGGAAAGGGCAAAGGGCATAGAGGGGACCCGGAACTCCATCGTGCAGGGCAGGGATCCTCAGAACTGTAGAACTGGACGGATGCAGCATCCTGTTGCCTAGCATGTGGCTGAGCAGGCAGCAGCCCAGAGGGGGTCAGATGGCTCCTCCTGGGTCCCTGAGCGAGTGTGCTGACGGGCAGGTCTCCTTGGAGAGTCTCAGTTCTCCAAGACTCAAGTGCCTGCTCCCTGATGATGGAACCTGGCGGGGGGGCATCCCATTATGAAGTCCATAAAGAGGGTGGCCTCAAAATTAGGATTTCAGCCTCCGCTTTCCCAAAGCACTGGACAGTGGTGGGAATTGCGACCAAAGGAGGTCCCCTTTCCTGATAAGATAATGTCTAGGCTTTTGGAAGATTGACAAAATAAATGATAAAAAGATGTTTTGGTAGTTTAATGGTTGTCTTTGCCAAGTCAAACCCAGCACAAGATTGTGACATATTTTCTGATCAGTATTAATAGAATTTTTAAAAGATTACACAAATTGGAATTGTTAGTTGATGGAATATGCTTCGTCATGTGTTGATGATATCCATCCCAACTTTCATTCTTTGCTATATCCCAGAATATCATTATGGTTTTATTATAATGATGTAATTCTAATTCAAAACAGAGTTAAAGATCTTTTTTCGTTTGGTTGTTTGCTTCAAGTACCTGGTTTAATTTATTGAGCCGTAGTAAAGCAAATTACCTAAAGAAACTTCATCAATGGACAAGGAGATAAAAGCTTCCCAAGAAATCAATCAGTTATTGAGTTTATATGCTTCCTTATCTTCTCTTGAAGATCCTTTTCTTTGTCTCTAAGGGAGTTAAAGGGAAAAAAATCCCAGTAAGACAATTTCCTAAATACCTAGGGACCTGAAAATAATCATTTAATCTTGAGTAAGTTTTTAACCATGCTGAAGAAATAAAAATGGTTCTGAGAATAAGTGAACACTAATATTTTGTGACAAAACTCACAGCATTGACTGGCAGTGTGAAACACACACACACACACACACACACACACACACCCTGCTAGAAGGAACCTTCCCATTTTCTGAAGTGGGCAGCCACACAGAGCAAGACAGACGGTCATATCTCTATACAGCTTTCTTCTCACCCCTGGATCCCCAAGGGGGCGGCTCACGGGTCCCTCTGGCCAAGTGGAATCCAGACAGAGATGAGAAGGATGTGAAATTCCCGATCTCCCACTTAGCAGTCACGGGGTCCCCGTAAGGGAATGTGCAGAGAGATCGAGCACAATTTATCTCTGGCAAGGCTTCCCCCCACCTCGCCCCCATGATAGGGTGGGGATGCCAACCACATTCCTGAATGGCATCTCTGCCCTTGGTTCCCAAAGCCACCGGAAGCCTTCCTGCCCACCCTCTGATTTTGGTGGCATCGCTTTCCCCTGTGTGGTTGTGATGCTGAGTCTTGTGGGATGTCTGCAGCCCCAAGTCTGTATGGCATACTTAGAATAATCCTACAGAACAGAGGTTCCACCCAAGAGGCCTGTGACTTATCTGTACCTGCTCAGTTAAAACCAGGTCCGGGAGACTCAGATGTTGACATAGAAGTATTTCTAGGGATGTATTTGTAGCAGTCCCTGTGCGGGCAGCCTCGTTGGGCTGGTTGCCTCTCGCAGTCCCTCAGCACTGCCCGCCCCGCAGGATGGGATAAAACCGCCTTTGTCCCTCCGCCGGGCGGTTTTATCCCCGTCTCCTCCTCTTTGCAGGGAAGAGCCACAGCATTCCGGGCGCTGGTCCCTGCAGAGCTCTGGCATCTCCCTCTCTTAACCCCAAGTCTCCAGATCCCATGTCCTCCACACCAGCACCACCACACACTCCAATATCGTTTCCCTGAGCCCTGCCACCTCCAGGATGGCCTGGCGGGACGCCCCAGCTCATGGCCCCAGCCTGGGCTCCTGCAGCCTTCTTGTCCAGCCTCCTCTCCCCCAGGCCTTCTCCCCAGCCTCAGCTGGACTCCACCATGCGAGTCCATCCTTCTCCCTGCCCAGGGGCCAGATCCATGCCTTCAAGGACACATGCACCAGTGTCCAAAAGCCCCACCACTCTGTTCCTAGCCCCTCTCTGCTGGCGCTCACTCCCTGGATGAACCAAACTGTCCACATTCCCTCCTCATCTGCACCCAGCAAGACCAGTGGGCCGCGTCGTGAGGCCTGTGGCTGGGCACCTTACACCGTGAGCACCTGCCTCACCTGGCACCTGCCTCACCTGGCGCTCCACTCTGTGCAGCACCTGTGCTGCCTTCCCCTGCCCATCTCTCTCCTCAACTCTCCAAAATGACGATTTCAGATCTTCTCCCCTGTATTAGTCAGGGTTCTCCAGAGAAACAGAGCCAATAAGATGTGTGTGTGTCTGTGTGTGTGTGCGCGTGTGTGCGCACGCGTGCGTCTGTGCGTACATATGAGAGAGAGATATATTTAAAGAATTGGCTGACATGATTACAAGGCTGACAAGTCCAGAATATGCAGGGTGGGCAGCAGGATGAACATCAGGGAAGAACTGAGTTCAAGTCCAAAGGCCATCTCTGTCTGCGGCAGGATCCCTCCTCCTCGGGGGAGGTCAGGCCTTCACCTGGTTGGATGACCCCAATCCCCATTTGGAAGACACTCTGTTTTACTCAGGGTCACTGCTATGAATGTGAAGCTCACCCCAAAACACTCTCATAGAAACATCCAGAATGATGTTTGACCACATCCCTGGGCACCACAGGGCAGCCAAATTGACACACAAAATTAGTCATCCCAGCACCCCTGCAGTGGGACCACGGAGGGGTCCCAACCTCCCTCTCCTCCCGCCACCCTCCCTGGCCGCTGTCCCATCACCTCACACTGACATTAACGCTGCACATCCCATGAGGTCGCACTTGCTTTCAGGGCAAAGACCTACATCTCGGAGCATGTCTCACAGAGTCTGTCTGGCCTCAGTTTGTGACACTCTTGCCTGTCCCCTTCCCACAGCCGCCCTGGCCTCCTTAGCCTCCAGGACACACGCAGGATGCTCCGTGCTCTGGGGTCTTGGCACACGAATCTCTCCGTGTCTGGAAGGCTCTTCCTCTCCACTGCGATGGGCTCATTTTTCCTCATCCTCCGGCCGTCAGCGTTCCTCCAGCCCTCAGGCTAGACCAGCACCCTCATCCTAAGTTCTCACAGCTCCTTGTACTTTATCTTCACATGACAGTGACCACGGATTGTAAGCATGCCCTATCCAGACCGTAAGCCCCACGGAGGCAGGAACCAAATCTCTTTGGCTCACAGTGGCTCACAGAGAGGGATGGGGCCCTGGGCGACACTCTGGAACCGTCTCTGAAATCAGTGAGGGTTTTTTTTTTTTAAGTTTTTGATAGTTTTCTATTCTTTTTATTAAAAGTAATTAATTAATTAATATTTATTTTTGGCTGTGTTGGGTCTTCGTTGCTGAGCGCGGGCTTTTCTCTAGTTGCGGTGAGCAGGGGCTACTCTTTCATTGTGGTGCACAGGCTTCTCGTTGCAGTGGCTTCTCTTGCTGCGGAGCACAGGCTCTAGGCATGTGGGTTTCAGTAGTTGTGGCGTGTGGGCTCAGTAGTTGTGGCACATGGGCTCAGTAGTTGTAGCTCACGGGCTCTAGAGCGCAGGCTCAGTAATTGTGGCGCGTGGGCTTAGTTGCTCCGAGGCATGTGGGGTCTTCCTGGATCAGGGCTCGAACCCATGTCCCCTGCATTGGCAGGCAGATTCTTAACCACTGCTGCCACCAGGGAGGTCCCTCAATGAGGGTTTTTAATTCATTCATTCAGTCACTGTTTTGAGCACCTCTTCTGTGCCTGGGTTGGACATTGGGTGTCCAGAGATAAAAGATGTAGAGTCTGCCCTCCAGGTCTGGCGGAGGAAAGTCACAAGTGAAACAGACAATTACAGGGTAGTGCACTATTTCCACTGTGACAGGAAATTAAAGTGTTAAATTATAAAAGCATTTTTCAATCCTCTGCTCCATCCTAAGGGAGAGTCATTATTTTGCTGAGTGGAGTGATGAATAAAATGTTATGTATGCAGAGGTGATGGGGTGGGTTAGCTATAAGAAAAGAATTGGGGACATCTAAGAAACTGAGGAAGTGGGAAGATAGGAAAACACATTTGCATTCTCTTGCTGAACGATACCAAACACACACACAGCTCTGGGTACAGTGGTGACATGACACAGTGCTTGGCCATATACATACCTCTGATTCTAACTGAAATGTCTGAAGACCTCTAAAAAATCTGTCTTAGTTGGGGTTTTCCAGGGTAGAAGAACCAACAGAATATATCTCTATATATCTCCTATTCCAGATTCCAATGGGAAAACACAATCTATTCTAGATTCCAGTGGAAAAGCACGAAGGGTATGATTGGTGATCTCAGACGGTAGCATCACCCATTTTCATAAAATCTTTGTGCTCCAAAGATAAAAATTGGTTTGTGGAATATTTAGCAAGAAATTTACCATTCATTTTACTATTAGGGAAATGAGTCTTGGAGGCTGCGTATCTTGCCTAAGACAGCATAACCAGTTGGATGACATATTTCTATAAATTCCCATTGAATTAGTCAGTTTTCCTCTCAGCATTTCACCTAGTAAAAAGCCATCATAATAATGTATTCAGCAAAAAGTCATTGTTTTTCGACTTTTCAGTGTATCTTTCTCTAAAGAACTTGCATGAAATAGACTCCTCTTTTTAAAAAACCTTACTCCATCACTTTCCTTCCGTATATTTCCCAACACAGTTTGCCAACTTTGGAAGCTTAAAACTGCCCTCCTTCGTCCTATCATTTCTCTACGACTTCATTGTCCTTTGCTGAAGATGCTACAGAAGCTGGGATTCTGAGCCACCATCTTTAGTTACTTCTGGTTTAGGCTTGTCGCATGCATTGTGCATGGCATGCGTTAATAAACTATCTCTTGCAAAAAAGAAAATGTGTATATATACAGAGAGAGAGAGAGATTTATTATGGGAATTGGCTCATGTGGTTATGGCGGCCCAGAAGCCCCAGGATCTGCTGTCCGTGAGCTGGAGAACCAGGAAAGCGGGTTATATAACTCAGTCCAAGTCCCAAGGCCTGAGAATGGGGAGGACATAGGATGTAAGTCCTGTTCTGAGTCTGAAAGCTCAGGAACCAGCAGTGACAATGTCCAAGGACAGGAGGAGAAGGACTTTCCAGCTCAAGCAGAGAGAACAAATTTTCCCTTCCTCTGCGTGTTTGCTCTACGAGGACCCTCAGCAGATTGGGTGATGCCCACCCACACTGGGTGTCTCCTTTACTCCGTCTACTGATTGAACTGCTGGTCCCTTCCAGGACACCCTCACAGATGCACCCAGAAGTGATGTTTTACCAGCTATGTGGGCCTCCCTTAATCCAGTCAAGTCACAGTAGGGGAAAGCCTGTATCACACTGGACGTCAAGGAAGAGTACCAACCAGTCCTTTCTGGAACCCTCTGTAACTTCTACCATATATGTTGCATGTAAGACCAGAGTAAAGAAAGAGGGGCCCAGCTTCCGAGTGAGCTGCATGAGGCCTTCTAGGAAGTCACTGGCAGCCATCCTCTACCTTGAGAGTGTGCCCTGGGGACTGGGGGGTCAAGGTGGCGGGTGGGGCAGCTGTGGGATCGATTATGGTGCCAAGGGGATTCCAGTTGGGAAAGGAGTGCTACAGACCCCCGTCATCGCATAGGTAGGAACCCTCTCATTATTTGAAATGGACAGCGGACATTTTTAAGGTCTAAGGCAACACGCTGTGCAAACACAGCTTCCTCCCAGACTGCTGCCCTGGACCCTCCCCAAGTGGACACCCTAAAGCCATCACCAGGGGACGTGCTGTGATGTAGCCAGTGAAAGGCAGCTTCCTGGGGGGCCTGCAGGGCCTGGTGCTGGGCCACACGGGCGGACCCCCCTCACACGAGGACCCGCAGTCTTCGGCACATTCAGATAAGGACCCACAAGGAGGTGGTCCACGGCCCTCCCCCCTCAGCTGCAGGATCTCCACGAGGCTAGCACAGTCTTGATGTCAGGGTCTGAGAGGAGGGTTATGATGAGGGCCAGCAACACATTGTTTGGTCTGGGATGGTCCCAGGACGAGTAATAATAGAACTGATTTTCACTCTAGTCCCCAAACAAAGCCAGAGCCTTCAGGAGTCCCATTGCCTTTTTGGTAGGGGGAGGCAGATAGCAGGCTGTTGATTTCCATATACAGACTGGAGAGACAGCACAGAGCCCACTCCTGGAGATTAGAGGTTATTTCTAAAGCATGTAGTTATTTTCCGGGCTCTAAATGAGCACAGGGATGCTGGGAGGAGGAGGGTATTAGGAGGAAAATACATGGGATGGAAAATTTTTCAGTAATAATTGAATGATGAGGCCATTTGAAAGAATGCATAAAACCGGCAGAAGAGAAAGTGAGAGCACAGAACTACTTGTAACAAAGGAGCCAGAGGCAACTGGGGGCCGTGGATAGGTTCACTCGCTTGATTGTGGTGATGGCTACACAGGTGTATACGTGTGTCAAAACTCATCAAATTCTGTGCTTAAAGTATGTGCATTTTGTCATACGTCAGTTATACCTCAAGCTGTTAACCGTCTTTGTGACAGATGAGTGACAGTTAAAAAAAGGGATAAAAGCAAAGACCAGAAAGATGGAGATGGGCCAGTGCAGGAATTCAAAGATCCGTTTAGGGATTTGACTTGATTCAAAAATCAATAAGCGCTGGTTATGGAAACTTGAGGAAGGCATAACATAATCATAGCAGAGCTGAGCAAAATCGTTTGGAGTGGCTTAATATCCCCAGGCCTTCACGGAGATGCCCAAGATGAGAGGGACCACAGGACAGAGCCTTCGGCTGAGGGAGCAGAATTATTGCGAGATAAACGACTTAGCAGAGAAGTGATACCTAAGTGTTCTTTTGCATTTGGCCCCAGTTTGGCTTTTCTGGGAGCCATCCTTTGTGACCCGCTTTGCACAGCCTTTTTATTTATTTAGTTACATTTTTATTTTTTAATCAAAGTATAGTTGATTTACAATGTTGTGTAAGTTTCAGGTGTACAACACAGTGATTCAGTATGTAAACATATATCTGTATTCCTTTTCAGATTCTTTTCCCTTATAGGTTGTTACAAGAAACTGAGTATAGCTCCCTGTGCTATGCAGTAGGTCCTTGTTGTTTACCTATTTTATATACAGTAGTGTGTATGTGCTAATCCTATACTCCTAATCTATCCCTCCCCCCACCTTTCCCCTTTGGTGACCATAAATTTGTTTTCTGTGTCTGTGTGTCTGTTTCTGTTTTGTAAATAAGTTCATTTGTATCATATTTTTAGATTCCACATGTAAGTGATATCATATGATATTTGTCTTCCTCTGTCTGGCTTACTTCACTTAGAAGGATCATCTCTAGGTCCCCAAGTGCAGGGCCTTTTAGATCCATCACGCTGTTTTCCCCACCATGACCCCAGCCCCAGCGAGGTCTGCGAGGCAGACTTTATCATTGACACTTTAGAGGCGAGAACATGACTCCAGGACATGCAGTGTCAGAGCTACAGTCTCGTAACTGGTGGTAGACCCAGATTTCCATCTTGAATGCCAGATCTGGTGCTTTCTCCACCACCAATGGGATCCGCGTAGGAGGACACGGGACGGTGCGGCCACAGGCTCAGGGTCGTTTCTGTGCAAACAGCGATGCCTTTGGCAGGCCTGGCCCCGTTCACCTCCTGGCGTATCCACCCTGCAAGAGGAACCAGGTCAACAGACTGGAAAGTCTGAGAGTAATGTAGCAAATGCCACCCATATTTGTCCAGTTTCATCATGTTTACAATGTTTGCTTCTATCTTTTTAAAAAACAAGAGCCATATTATTGCAATTTTATATATTTTTACAGACCCCACTGAGACCCCGGCCATGGCTCCCTCTCTATGTCTGAAATTAGAGAGTGTCCGGGCACAGCCACGATCCTGAGGTTGATTTTGCCTTTCCCCTGCATGCTTGCATAATTCACTAAAATTTTACATAAAATTTAACATAATCGGTACCATAAGCAGTTTTCTATTTTCACCCACCATCATGCTCTTTGATGTTGATCTGCATGGATATGTATGTAGCTTTTCCACAACTTGCTTATCTGTCTCATGTTAACGGATATAAGTTGTTTCCAATTTTTTTACTGTTGCAACAGTACTAGAAAGAACCATCACGCCCTCCTCAGCATGGGCTCTTGTGCTCCATCTTCTCAGCGGGCATACTTGCCAGGATGAAAGGAAAGTGCATCTGCCCTTTTGCAAAACATTTCCCATTTCTCTACGAAGGGGTAATGCAGACTCACATTCTCACTGCCAGTGGAAGAGGTGCCCTTGCTCTGGCCACATCCTTGCCAAGACTTCTTGACATAGATTCTTCTCGACTTGTCCCATATTGTCAATATCTTGGCTATTTACGTTTCTCATCAGTGAATTGCCTATTTTGTCTGTTTTCCTGTTGGGTTCTTTGTTCTTGATTCTGAACGATGACCTTTGTCATAAAAATCTCATGCACTCTGTGACTTGTCGTTTAGTTTTGTTCGGGATGTCATTTGTCAGAGAGAAGTTTTCAGTTTTGATGCAAATTCATTTCCTGTCTGATGTGCCCTTTCTGTGTTGTGTTTAAGAAATATTTTCCAGGACTTCCCTGGTGGTCTAGTGGTTAAGACTCCACACTCCCAATGCAGGGGTCCTGGGTTCCATTCCTGGTTGGGGAACTAGATCCCGCATGCCACAACTAAAGATCCTGCATGACTCAGCAAAGATCCCGTGTGCCGCAATGATGAAGCAGCGTAGCCAAGTAAATAAATATATTTTTTAAAATGTGATCCCCTGGGGAACCCCAAGAACCTTTAAAAAAAGAGAAATATTTTCCCATCCTGAGGTTATACAAATATCCTGGATTTTTTTCCCATAAGTTTTAAAACTTTGCTTTTCACAGGTAGTTCATTAATCTACCTGAGGCTTAATTGTGCATGTGGTATGAGATACGGATCTAATTTTATTTTGTTTTTCACAGATAGATAAACCTCAGTTATTACAGCACAGGTCTGTGTTCATTTAGTTTTATGGCCATATGTCCAGTTTCTATGTCTGAAGGCATCTATTTCTGGGGTCTCTTTTCTTTTCCTTTGGTATATGGCTTGACTCATGGTCAATAGCACGTTATATTAAATACTATTTCTTTGTTAGTCTTGTTTTTGGTAGGATAAGCCTCCACTTTGTTCTTCTTCAAAATTGTCTTGGCTATTCTTGGCCCTTTGTGGACCCTCTCCCCCTCCCCCACCCCTTCCCCATCTCCCTTCCCCCCACCACACACACACACAGAGCCATTCATTGTAACTGCATTGCATTTTTAGGTTAGTTTGCTGAGAATGATAATTTTTGGTGTATCTTTCTATTTATTTAGCATTCTGTGGCATTTTTCAAGAAAACTGTTATAATTTTTGGTATACAGACTTGATCATCTTTTTTTTTTTTTTTTTTTTTTTATGGTACACGGACCTCTCACTGTTGTGGCCTCTCCCGTTGCGGAGCACAGGCTCCGGACTCACAGGCTCAGCGGCCATGGCTCACGGGCCCAGCCGCTCCGCGGCATGTGGGATCCTCCCGGACCGGGGCACGAACCCGTGTCCCCTGCATCGGCAGGCGGACTCTCAACCACTGCGCCACCAGGAAAGCCCTAACTGCATACTTTTGATGTCTGGTCATGTTTTATTTGGTTCCAAGGATTCTCTCATCTTCATTATGGTTTCTCTTTCCATCCCTGAGTTATTTCTCAGTGTATGGTGAATTTGCAGATGTAGGGAGGGTTTGCTTGGTTGTCTTTCTGTCGTTTATAGCAAACGTAACTGCACTGTGGTCAGGTAACCCGATGTGCCTGCATCTTGGTGTTAGTTTGCTGACCCTTGCTTTGCATTTGTTTGTAATCAAGTTTTGGTAAAAGTCCCACATATCTTGTGAGTACAGCTTCTGGTACATGACTTGGCGTGGGGTTTGGCTCTCCCCATCCTCACTGACTGTCTGCTGGACGTGTTGGGACAGGTGTGTGGAAACCTCTGCCGCGGTGGTGCATCTGTCCACTCATACACCCGCTGCTTTGGGTTTCCCTTCTCTCTCGTCATCCTCATCTTGATCCTCTTTGTTGACTCATCTTCCTCCTCCAGAATTAGGGCCTGGTTCTGAGTTCTAATCCAGACCCTCATCTCTCCTGGCCAAGCACACCCTCCCTGGGCAAGTTCAGCTGCCTCCCTGGAATTGTTCCCCCCCACCTCCATGCTGGCCACCCCCAAGCCCAAAATACCAGTCCAGAACCATGCAGCTGCCTCCATGCAGAGGGCCTCGGCCCCCTCAGACTCAGTGGATCCATAGTGAACTCTTTCTTGCTGCCCCTCTGCTCCCAGCAATTCCACACCCCCTGCAGCCCGCCCTTTTCAGGAACAGCTGGCCCCTACTCAGACCACAGAGTGACTGTCTTTTCTCCTTTACAGCCACCTGTTAATCACCAGGTCTCCTAACTATCTGTCATAGTCACCTCTGCTCTTTGTCCTTACCTGTCCTTACTGTGGAAGCCACCTGTGGCTTTGCCCAATTCAAACATTTGTATGGGGCTTCCCTGGTGGCGCAGTGGTTGAGAATCTGCCTGCCGATGCAGGGGACACGGGTTCGAGCCCTGGTCTGGGAAGATCCCACATGCCGCGGAGCAACTGGGCCCATGAGCCACAACTACTGAGCCTGCGCATCTGGAGCCTGTGCTCCGCAGCAGGAGAGGCCGAGACAGTGAGAGGCCCGTGCACACGATGAAGAGTGGCCCCTGCTCGCCGCAACCAGAGAAAGCCCTCACACAGCAACGAAGACCCAACGCAGCTAAATAAATAAATAAATAAAATGAATTTATAACAACAACAAAAGAAAAACATTTGTATGTTCAGAATTCTTGAAAACTTCAATGTGCCTCCACCTCTCTTTTAACAGATTCTAGAGGGCATTGAAGGAAAATTGCCTAGTCTGGACTGCATGAGGAAATGTTCCATTATCAGTTAACTACAGATTGGAAATGTTACTTCTTACTGTAAATAGTATCCAAGTCCCGCAGAGGTGAAAGACTAATAAGATTGTTTAAATTACTTCTATGGGTATTTCCCACAAGTGTCTCTTCATTCTTTTTGACTTCATTCTTAATCTGCCTGGGTTGTTTTTTTTCTGTGGTACGCGGGCCCCTCACTGTTGTGGCCTCTCCCGTTGTGGAGCACAGGCTCCAGACGTGCAGGCTCAGCGGCCATGGCTCACGGGCCCAGCCGCTCCGTGACATGTGGGATCTTCCCGGACCGGGGCACAAACCCGTGTCCCCTGCATCGGCAGGCGGACTCTCAACCACAGTGCCACCAGGGAAGCCCTCTGCCTGGGTTTTAATCAAACCACTTTCACTCACATTTAACCTCTGGTGGGGAGGGGGTGTTAAAACAAGCAGCGGTGGACAGAACCTTCAGGAAGCAGAAAAACAGCAGGATAGGAAAAGGAGGGCGGACGTCAGAATTCTTTTCTCTCATTAATTGAACGGTGGGAACAACGATATAAAATTTGTTTAGACCACGAAAGGGCATTCTGGTCATCTAATCATTCCTGGGGTTATTTTCCTTAAGCATTCGTGGATAAGGCCTAAAAGTCCTCTGCTGAATTCATTCTCTGGTGTTTTTGAGCAGATGGAGGTCCTCAGGTGACTGGCCATACATCATGACCATAGGTGATGTTTATCGAACCTCGCTGTGTGCTGAGCATTGCTCTGAACCCTTCACATCTGTGAACTAATTTCACCTTCACAACCCTGTGAGAGGTAGATACCATCATTCCCATTTTACAGATGAGGACACTGAGGCACCGTGAAATGAGACCGCTTCCCAAGGTCACGCAGGTCATGATGGTGGAGCGGGCTTCATGGCCGGCTCCCGCTGCCATGTGCAGTGGACACGTAGGCATGCTTCCCAGGACCACGGCTTAGCCACAGGGCAGTGGACACACATGCTCGGAACAAGCTTAAGCCCAGCGAGAAAACGGTTACCTTCTGAATCACCAAAATTAAACTATGTTCACTGTCTTTTAAAAAAATTCTTAGAAAATCGATGAACCACAAATTCATGTATTACATATGTGAGGAGGAATTAGTTCCTTGAACAGAACTTTTAGGAGGCATACATTCCCTTTATCAGCAGGCCAGGTGAAGGGCTGCAGCATGGTGTGTGTTCTGCCTGTGAACCAGTCTGTGAAAGGAAGGTCTTGCTTTACAAGGTGGTGATGAAGTTTTGTGGCTCCTGTGTTAGGTGTTTCTAGTTTTGACAGACTCCCGGGAAAGGGGAATTTGTCCCTTTCTTGCCAGCTGAGTAAAACACCAGTGCAGTTACCTTCAGTTCCGTTCTGTCACGCAAGGAGTAAACTGTCCTTTGATACATGGAAAAAGATGGTACGAAATCAACACTGACCTGCAAGTGATGTGACCCAGGGGCATCACCTAGTGATGAGGGCGCGTCCTGAAACTCAGGGCCAGTGCCTGTAAGCCAGTCAGACCTGCAGGTGTCTTTCATTTAGGAAATAGCAATCTGAACAAGCCCCTCATTTGCACATTTTTCTTCCAGGGTTGATATTGTCTTATCTTTCAAAATAATGCTTGAAATAAGGTCTATGACATTTTCTTGAATCTTAAATATTCCCACATTCATCAAAATGAAAGAGCAGGATTTTCTTTTCTTTTTTTTGACTATCAAGAGAGTAATTTTTTTAAATATATTATTAAAGTTACTTTGTTTTTACTTTTTTTATAAATGTATTTATTTTATTATTTTATTTTGGCTGCATTGGGTCTTTGTTGCTGCACACAGGCTTTCCTCTGGTTGGGGCAAGCGGGGGCTGCTCTTCGTTGCGGTGCGAGGGCTTCTCTTTGTGGTGGCTTCTCTTGCTGCGCAGCACAGGCTCTAGGCTCGTGGGCTTGAGTAGTTGTGGCACGCGGGCTCAGTAGTTGTGGATCGCAGGCTGTAGAGCGCAGACTCAGTAGTTGTGGCACAGAGGCTTAGTTGCTCCGAGGCATGTGGGATCTTCCTGGATCAGGGCTCGAACCCGTGTCCCCTGCGTTGGCAGGTGGATTCTTAACCACTGCGTCACCAGGGAAGCCCCCAAGAGAGTAATTTTAACTGTAGAGTTTTCACTTATAAGTAGCTATAATCAATTGTGTACTTGCTAAGAAGAGATTCTAAGACCTATTTTAAAGCAATTAAAAATGTAGTTAACATTTGAAAGTAATTAATATAAATACAGGTAGTTATTACAACCGTTAAATACCTGAAAATGCTTCATAGTGTTTATAGATAAATAACTTACTCATTTTGGTCGTGTTTGTCCCCAGAAATGAACATTATGGGTGCATTTCTGAATTGACTGAAATAAAGGCAAACGTGATAACCAGTCACAGAAGACAGCAAAATGAATGGTACCCAACCTTCTCTGAGGCTGGTAACTTCCTCCTCTGCATTCCAGAACCCCCCATAGTGAGCTAATTGAACTTTACATTCAGCTTTGCACACGCCTGGCAGAAGCTCTCCCAGGCGGGTTCCCTTTGCCAACCCCTAGGAGTTGACCTACTTCAGTTTCAAATCTGGGCCAGTCCACACCTCACAGATGTAACAGTCAGGCCACGGAACAATGAGAAGACTCTCAAAGCCACACACCCAGCAGGAAGAGAGCGGGGCTGGAGGCTTCCAGTCCATGGATCTTTTGTGTGGTGTGAACAGGAAGTGATGGAAAGAAGATCAGGGAGATTTGGGGGCAGGGGGCTTCAGTGCCATCTTCTATCATGGTCGTGTAGAGGCTGAGGGACTGAACAGGGTTGGTGCCTGCTGACGAGCTCAGTTGGTCTACAGCAGTCCTGGCATCCAGCATTCTCCTGGACCCTCCTGCTCTGCCACCTTCCCGGCCACTTGCCCAAGCCTGGGAGCTGGAAGTTAGAGAGGCAGGCCAGTGTCCCCAGGGCCAGAGCTGGACGAGGTGGAGCTGGTGCTTAGAGAGAACGGGAGAGCACTGCCCTGGTGGCGAGGCAGGAACGGGGCGGGAGGGGGCGGAAGGCCAGGGAAGGAGCGGAGATCTCATCAGCTGCGTGGACATCCCAATAAGCTGGGAGGAAGAAGGGACCCTGCAGCTCTTGGAGCGTGCACTGCCAACGGGCAGGAGTGGCCACTGGGGACTGGGGAGGCCACCGCCCAGTCCAGGGCAGACAGGCGCGGCCAGGGCAGAGGACAGATTCCAGGTGAGCTTGGCAGCTGCACTGACAGAGGCCACGGAGGGCTTGGACGTGGGGTGTGCAGAACCTGTGGAACCAAGGATGACGCTAGGATTTTGGCTTCACCAACGGCATGGATGGTATCGCCGTGGAGCAAGAATAGGAGTCTGTGTTCCTGTGATGCTCTCTGGTCCTCCCCCGCCCTCCCCGCCCCATCCTCCCGTCGCCCCAGGCTCTGCTCGCCAAGCCTCGGGAATGGGGCTCCTACTCCAGAGACGGATGTATCTCTGCATCCATCCCTGCTGGCTTGTGCCGGGTGAGACCCCAGTGCCCCTCCTCAGGGGGTCTGGACCCCTGGACAGTTCCTGCAGTCTGGGTCCTCCTATCCCACAGCGTCCTCGCTGGCTGACCTCCCTCTGTTCAGATGCACCCCCTCCAGATGCCCTGATGACCGTGTAGCTGTCCTTCCTGGCCTTAAAGGACAGTGGTGCCAAGTGGATGCTGGATTAATACGGCGCTTACCCAGACAGAGGACTCTAACAGTGACTGTCTTGCATAATCAAAGCTAAATTGATAGCCTTGTGACTGTGTGGATTTATCCTGTCAACCAACTGATTCCTTCAGGGCTGAGATTTTCCTTTAAGCAGGCTCAAATCTAACTGGCCCTCAATTCCTAGGCAAAAGAGGTACATTAGGGGTTGTTTCTGCTCTTTATGTCCTGGGGAATTTATTTTGCAGTAGGACATGAAGCCCAGTAATTGAAGTCAACTGAGGTTCACGGAAATGTGCCCCACAGGCACCCTCGAGGACCTTGTCCACCGTGGTCAGTACTGGTTTCTAGACCTTAGCATTCAGGCTTATAGATGACAGGAGTGTTTCAACACAAAAAAAGATTCTAAATGGCTTTCCAATAAGCATACAACATAGTGTCGAAAGTTGTTGGTTTTTTCTTTTAATTTTTTTAAAATGAGTTTTTATTGGCATATAGTTGATTTACAGTGTTGTGTTAGTCTCTGCTGTACAGCGAAGCGATTCAGTTGTACATATACATGTATCCGCTTTGTTTTTAGATTCTTCATTACAGAGTAGTGAGGAGAGTTGCCTGTGCTCTGCAGTAGGTTCTAAATCATTCCACAGGGAAACAGAACACCTCTTGGGGCATTGTTATTTGAAGTAGGAGCACTTAAGTCACTTTAGCAGTACCTGATCACCCGCTCTGCCCCCGGGGGTGTTGGGTCCCCCGCCTCGCAGAGCTCCTTCCGGTGACTGAGTCCTTAGGCGTCACTGCCTCCGAGGTGCCGGCAGACTCTCCTTCCTTAAATGATGCAGCTTGGGCTGCCCCTCTGCCTTTCTGGTTGCGTCCAGGTCCGGACACAGAATTCGGTCTCATTCAGAGCTTCCCTCCACATGCAGTTTGGATGCCCCATTCCTGTGAGGGGGGCCTGGTCCCTTTTTCCTCTTCTGCCCCAGCACCTGTGGACCGAGGTCTGGGACATGTCCATCCTGTCCCTCTCAGGTCCTGTCCCTCCGGGCATTGGCAGATGAAGGGATGAGGGAAGCAGCCTCTTCTGTCGGGCATGGGTCTGCCCCGCGATGGTCTCCGTGTAGGTGGTGTGCTGGTCTCCGTGTAGACGTGTGGTTGGTTTCCTGTGCGGTCAGCTCCGCCCTGTCCTTCCCGTTATTCAGAGGGTCCCCCCGCCCCTCTCGTCTTGACAGCAGTCAGCACCCTTCACTGACGGCCCCCCGCTCTGGGGCTCTCCAGGAACCGTGTGGCTGTTGAGCCCCGCCCTCCTGGGCATCCCGGTCCCCTGTGTGACCACGTGGAGGCGGTGCTCCCTGCCCAGCGCCTCCTGCAGGGTCTGCCCAGGACGCACCAGAGTGGGCAGCTCCTGACCCCAGGGGCTGCACCCCTGCCCTGGGTGGAGGAATGTACCTGCCCCTGGCCACTGGCCTAGCATGGATGTTGCCAATGGAACCTTTTCAGAACTAGGTATGATGTCAGGAACAGGCCAAACTTCCACCCCCATCACGTGGATTTGACAGACGCTCATTTCATAACCCTTGGCTGTGTCTGAGGCCGTGTCCATGGTTGGCCGCTTCCCGCTGCCTTGGTTTTCTCGTCCCAACTTCAGCACCAGCTCCAGGAGCCAGTAACAAACCACTGGTCTCTGGTTTTTCTCTGTTTTTTTGTTTTGTTTTGTTTTTTTAATTTTTATTTTATATTGGAGTATAGTTGATTAACAATGTTATGTAAATTTCAGGTGTACAGCAAAGTGATTCAGTTATACGTATACACGTATTTATTCTTTTTCAAGTTCTTTTCCCATTTAGGTTATTACAAAGTATTGAGCAGAGTTCCCTGTGCTATACAACAGGTCCTTGTTGGTTATCTGTTTTATATACAGCAGTGTGTATATGTCAGTCCCATACTCCCAATCTATCCCTCCCCTGGCATTTTATTTTTTTTCAAAGCATTTGTTGTAGAGTTGCTATATTGGTGGATAAAACAACCGAAACTGATCATAGCCGAGAAAAGGTCTCTTGCCTGGAAGATTGGTTTAAAATTTTGTCATCTGGGTTCCCCAACCCCCGCCGTCACCTATTTTTATGTTACTTGGCATTTATTTGAGAAAACTTGTAGCATTAAGACTGATCCTGAATGTTGAGACTTATGACAGATTCCCACAGTTATTCTGAGAATTTTATACAGTAAACCTTAGGGCTTTTCCTCAACACTCCATGGACTGAAAAAGAAGCTTACTGAATATTTTCCATTATAAAAACAATAACTGACCATTGCGAAAGTTTTAAAAACTAAATCGATAGATAATTGATGGATCATAGATAAGTAGATAGATACATAGATAGACAGGTATATAGATAGATAATCCTGCAATGAATACATTCTCTTCTAGACTTTTTTTCTACAAAAAATGCATTTATATATGTAAAACATTTAACCTAAACCAGGAGCTTTATTAATACTGTATTAGCAACTTTGCTTTATTCAATTAATCATAGAGATAGTTGATAGATAGCTATGCTAGGTATTGATAATTGGTTCTTTCTCTTTGCCCCATCCCCCCTCCTTTTCCTGTCCTCCTTTGTCTGGCCTCGCTTTGGCCCCTCAAGCTGGTCTCTGCATTCTGCCTCGCCCAGACTCTCTTCTCTCTGCATCTGGTTGGGTTTGCCCAGTGAGAGGCATCAGCAGGAGATGGGAGGATGGAAAGAGAGGTCAGGCCATCTGTTTCCAGCCTCCTCCTCTCGCAGGCTGTGAGTTTTTACCTGCTCTGGTGGAGGGACCCCTCTCTGGGCTCTATTTCTGCTGGGTCCTAGGAACCTGGCTCCCTCCTTTGTACCTGGGGTGCTAGCCGCTCCCTGCTGCTGCTGGTTTGGGGTGTTCATTGTGGGTTTGCTTTTCCCTGCACAGAGATGACTCATTACCTTTTCTTCAGCCACTGAGTGTGCCTGCTGTGTACTGCGGGGACCAGCTGATAGAGGTGGTGGTGCGTGCGTTGATGTGTGTACAGATGGGGCTCTTTCTTTTTAGCAGATGCACTGTCTGGACTTATTGTGAACATTTCTTTCTAGGCAATATTTAAGATACACAGAATGGTCTGAAAAGTGACACAGTGAACCCCCGCGTGTCAATCATGTGAGTTAGACAAGAAAGCATCATCAGCTCAGTGGAAGTGCCTCTCCCCTCCCCCTCCCCCGCTGCATCTCATGTCCCCCGCACCTTTGTTCATCATATATTTGTGTCCCTAAACAGTGAGGTTAGTTTTTGCCTGGTCTCAGATTCACGCAGATGGTGTTTATTCTTTTTGTACGGATTCACCTCTAACTCCCTCCTTTCAGGGGACATTTGGTGACAGTCATCCGTTTGGTGGCAGGTCTCTGGTTTGTTTCCCCTGCTACACAGTCTTCCATTGTGTGGATGGACCAGCATTTATTTTCCCTTTCCCCTGTGGATGGAGATCTGGATGCCTTCAAAGACATTTGTATCACCAGCAGCGTTGCTCTGCATATCCTTGTATATGTCTCCCTGGGCACCTGTGTGAGCATTTCTCCAGGAGACATTCCTAGGAGTGGAATTGCTGGGTCCCGGGCCTTAGGCATCTTCTACTCTATTGTGAATCGCCAAGTTGTTCTGCAAAGAGGTTGTGCTAACGTGCTCGCCACCGGCTCTCCATCAGGATTTGCATTTCCCAGGTCCTCACCAAGCTTTCTCCTTCTGCCATTGTGAGGGGAGGAACATGGTACCTCATTAAGTGAGTTACACGCATCCCCTGACCACAGGGAGGAGAAACACACTCTCATGTTAAGAGCCATCGTGTTACTTCATCCTTGGGTTACCTGTTCATATCTTTTGCTATTTGCATATTGGCTTGTCTTTTTATTTTTTATTTTTAGAGATTTCTTATATATTCCAAATACTAATTCTTTCTTGACTGTGCATATTGTAAATATTTCCTCAGTCTGTAGACCTTTTTTTCTTTTTTTATGGTGTCTTTTTTCATATAGAAGTTTTAACATTTCAAAATAGCTGATTTTATCAATCTTTTCCTTTATGGTTTGTGCCTTTTAGATCTTGTTTAACAAATACACTTGATTCTCTTTATTTGAAGTAGTTATTTCTATGAAGCTGCAGCAACACTGGATTAGTGAATACAGGATCATTGCTCCCAAGGGAAATACAAGGTGAGGAGCCTGCGAGCCTCTGGTCACAACATTTTTATCAGCTAGTCAGTACAGACCTTGCTTTATGTGTGCTTATTGTTGACTTGAGGCCAACAGCACTGTAACTCATGCTTCTGCAAAGCTTATCTGACACATGTAAATAGACCTGGAAAAGGACACTTGTTTATAGTATGAGTTAAATGAGAAGGCAGAGGTTGCCTGGTTCAACTTCAGCTGTGAATATGCCCATCAGGCAGCTCAGAGTTTTTGCTGCTCCACACATGACCTCGAATGACCCCAGAAGTGCCACGGGTTTTGATTTGGGGGGTTAGAAATAAATTTTAGCAAGTAGGTGAATTTGCAAATATGGAATTCACGAACAACGTATGAGACCTTCTGCCAGCGTTCAGTAGGTTTTCTGTGAGGATCGTTCCACGTGTAGATGTACTTTTGACATATCTGTGGGAGGAGGTGAGCACCACATCCTTCTTTTCCGCCATCTTGATCTCTCCTCCAGTTTACTTCTGTTTAATGTCTTCTCAGTTTAACGGCCATGACCTGCTGTACAGTGTTGGATAGAAGTGATAATGGCCACCATCCCCATCTCCTTCCTGGTATTTTCTGTAGAGTTTTTTAAGTTAAGGGAGTTCTCCTATTTCTAGTTTATTAGGAGCTTTTAAACTAGTGTTGGCATATCAACTGCTGTTTTGACATCTAATCTTAATAGATTATCATATGGTTTTTCTCATTTAATGTGATGAATTCCATTAGATTATTTTATGTTAGAACATTCTTGTAACACAGGAATAAACCAAACTCGCTCATAATGTGTTTCTAATACGCTATCTAATTTAACTTTCCCAGTATTTTGCTCAGGATTTTTGCATTTACGTTCACAAGGAAGAATTTTCCTCTCTTCTTTTTTTCACATATAGATTTGTCTTTTCGTTTTTCAAAAATAGTCAGTTATCCCAACACAAGTTATGTAATGTGCCACTTTTTTCATTATTTTAAGGATCTATATCTGGACTCTCTTCTGTTCCTTATCAATGTCATACTATTCTGTTATTGTAGATTTATAATACATTTTGATGTGTGCGGGACCTTTCTCTTTCAAAAATCTCTTGACAAAACTTATTTTTAAAATTCACATAAATATAGGGTAATTTTTGTTTGATCTTATTTTAAAGCTAGAGGCTAATTAGGATCACAGTGAGTTTTTAGAAATCTAGAATTTATAGGAAATATGTATATTAATATGTGTATATATATAAAAAACTGTTATAACTATATTTTATGGAATACCCGTGGTAACCAGAAAGAAAATACTATAAAATTAAACAAAAGAAAAAGAGAAAGGAATCAAGACCTATCAATACAGAAACAAGAAAAAAGAAAGGATGCAACACAAAGGAAGACAGGAAGAGAGAAAATAGTACTACAAGACAAACAGAAAACAGTTAAAATGGCAATAGTAAATCCTACCGTATCAGTAATTAATGTAAAAAGACAAAATCCTCAATAAAAAGATACAGAGTGGCTGAATGGGTATTAAACCAAAAACCAAGATCCAATTGTGTACTGTCTACAAAAACACTCAGATTCAAGGACACACATAGGCTGCAAGTGAAGGGATGGAAAAGCTATTTCATGCAGATGGAAACCAAAAGAGAGTAGGAGTGGCCATATTTATATCAGACAAAGTAGACTTTAAGTCAGAAACTGTCTCTACAGACAAAGATGGTAATGACATAATGATAAAAGGGTCAATTCAACAGGAAGATAAAGCAATTGTAAATATATATGCACTCAACATCAGAGCACCTAAGTGTATAAAACAAATATTGACAGGTTTGAAAGGATAAATTAGTAATACAGTAATAGTAAGAGACTCCAATAATCCACTTTCAATAATGGATAGAACATCCAGACAGAAAATCAATACAGAAATAGTGGACTAGAACAAAATGAGCCCAGCAGACTTAGACATACAGAACTTTTCACCCAACAGCAGAAGAATACACATTCTTCTCAAGTGCACACAGAGCATTCTCCAGAATAGATCACATGTTAGGTCACAAAACAAGTGTTAACAAATTTAAGGTGATTGAAATCTACTAAGTGTCTTTTCTTTTTTTTTTTTCGGTACGTGGGCCTCTCACTGTTGTGGCCTTTCCCATTGCGGAGCACAGGCTCCGGACGCGCAGGCTCAGCAGCCATGGCTCACAGGCCCAGCCGCTCCGCGGCATGTGGGATCTTCCCGGACCAGGGCACAAACCCGTGTCCCCTGCATTGGCAGGCGGACTCTCAACTGCTGCGCCACCAGGGAAGCCCCTAAGTGTCTTTTCTGACCACAATGAAATGAAACTAGAAATCAATGACAGCAAAAAAACTGGAAAAATTCACAAATATATGGAAACTGAATAACATACTCTTGAACAACCCACTGGATCAAAAAATAAATCTAAAGGGAATTTTAAAAAGATTAAAATATATGTGTGTGTGTACATCCCCTCCACCCCTGCACACACACCAAAGAAACATATTTTTTGCCTGAATACTCATCCTTGAATACTGGAAAAGTGGCAAATAGTTTCCTTGATCTTCAAACTTGATAGAACTGTAAGAAAATAGTCTATGAGTTATAGTTATTTATACATATTATAATTAGGCAATCTACGTTCTTCAGCTAAAGGCTAAAAGCTATTACTTCAGAGGGCAGAGGACAGGTTTTGAATTCCCAAATAAGGTGCAGTTGTGCACCATTGTGGAGTGTGTAAATTTCCTCATGGATCTTTGCTGAAAGTTAAAAGTGCCTTTGAACAAATAGCACACATTGTGTGAGGAGCAAACCTGGCCTCTTGTAGTAGCATTTGTGTTGTTGATGGTACATGAGAGGCCAGAGCAAGGCTAAAAATTCTTAAACGTATAGGGATTCCAGGTAGAATGTTTGTGTCTTGAAATTACAACTTTCACAGATTCCCCCATGAATCACTTACCTTCTCCATGTGACAGCCTAATTTTAGCTCCTTTTGTAGGATCAGTATTCCAGCCAGCCCCACAAAGAACTGCTTTCTAGAGACAAATTAAATGCCAAATGGCATGTGATCTGTTCCAGGATGGGCTCATCCCTTGAGAAATTTTATGAAAAATGGAAGTCACAGATTTTACACACACACACACACACACACACACACACACACACACACACACACACACACACACACACTGATCATATGACCAAGAGTTTTTGCAGAATCTTGATGTAAGACTCTGAAAAAAAACATTATTTCAAGGTGATGGTAAATTTTTCTGGCGTGTGGTTGGAAATTTGGAAATTAAACCTGTTATTTCCTTCTAGTCTAAACTGAAAATTTAGAAACGAATAATGAAATATCCCATACGTTTTTCAAACATATATTTACCAGACCCCTATTTTGATGAGATCGTCTACTATAAAGAATAGCAGAAGACTGGTCTCTGCTCTTGTTGAAGAGGGAAACATGCTGTCAGGAATTGTGCAGGGTCTGAGATTTTACTTGCTTTCAAGCTAACAAACTAGCCTGTTAGAATTTGCTGCACCTGTTAGAATTTGCTGCCACTTCTCTGGCAGAAGACATGAGACTCCCGGTTCAGAGACAAAGGACTTTCTCACTCATGGCAAAAGCAGTGGCCAGAGCTTCATGCTGTGTCAGTTCTTCATGCCCCTCAAGTCTCAGGGAAAGATACAAAGGCCCCTCATGGATGCCCGCACATGTGGTGGGCATTACAGAAAGGGGACACTGAGCCTGGAGAATCCGCTGCCTTTGTAGTGAGCCTCCACTTTGTCCAGTGGACATGTTACCTCCTTCCTCCAGGATGCCTGTTGCAAACTCAACCCCAGGAAGTGGTCTGGGTGAAGAGTGATCAGGGCATACCCAAGTTCTTGACTTGGCCTTTCCCACCTTGGACAGAGAAGATAATGACAGGCGTGGTTTCTTTCGTCAGGCTCTGCACCACGTCCACTGACCTTTCCTAACATCCTGTGTTTCCATACTGAACTCCAGTTGTTGCCATGAAAGACTCCCTAAGATAGTGATTACTGTGTCAAGTAATTGGGAAGCTTCCAGAGGATAATTCTGATAAAGCCCAACCCCATCCCTTGTAATTATAACACATGTACAGTTATTGTTAGCCATGGGTTTCATCGCTTATTTTTTACGCTATGAGCCTTTCCTCATCTTCCTTCATTATACCTTGCCTGATAACAGTCTCCTCTGGAATCTCCTTTTTATTCAAAGAAACAAAAAAACATGTTTAAAAAAAACTGGTGAATTAGCTAATAGTAATGAATATAAGACCCTTTGTCCTCTGGACAATAATATTTTCAACAAACAGGGGAATCAAAATCCTAACTTTTGTATGTTTCTTAATGCGTAATTTCTCCTGGCTGTCACCTTTCTCTGTTGTGTTGTTAATATTCGGAATTTACTCGTCTTGGAGAGAATTTTTAAAGAATTTATCATTCGTAGGTTTCCCTAAGTATCTCCTTTTATTTTTGTTTTATACTTGATTCGTTATAGACATGATTTCCTTAATTGTATTCGAGGAAGTATGCAGAGTGACCAGCAGCAAAACTCAGGATACACTATGCAAGACCCACCTTGTCCTCATGCTTGCCATTTTGAATGACCTTGTAAAGAGATTTTATAGAACTTGGATTTCAGTGCTTGCCCATCCAAGGGCAGAGGTAAAGGCACTATTTAAGCCAGAAAGAGAATTCTGAAGAAACACATAGACACAATTCCAGGTGTGTAGTCGTCTAGCAAAAAGCCATGCATTTAAACAGCTAGAAGAAGAAGAAAAGAAGTCTTTTTGGTGTGATTCCAGTGAATATGCTCCGTGAGACATAAAGCAGTCTTTGCCTCATGACGCTTTTATTCAAACAAAAGGTTATGATTTGTGTTTATTTTTTGTTAGTAGTTTTACTTGGTTGCAAATGAGACTATATTCAAAATTAATGTTACTTTCAGAAGGGCATTCACTTCAACGGTCAGTACCAACTATGTCCCAGGTTCTGCAAAAGGTCTCTCTATCATTTGTGAAAACAGGTTGCGTTATCTCTTTCCCAACATCAAACATCTTCAGAAGTATCCCATTGCCTACAAAATAAAATCCAAACACCGTAGCCTCTTCCCAACCCCATCTGTGCCTGCCGTTTCCCACAATTGAGCTCCCATCCTACTCCGTCTTTAGCAACTTCGTAGAGGACACTTGAGGTGGCCCTAAGAATGTTACAGAGGATACTTAGATGAGCCTGAGAACCACCAAGAGCTTCTGGTCAAGACAGAGTTACAGGGACTGGATTTAAACGCCCACCTGAAACAAGAACAGCAACAAAAACCTGACAAAATACGAAGACATTGAACATCAGACAGTGAAGGACAGTGATCCTTGAAATATGGTCAGCCGATGAGGGGAGAGTCTCCAGGGGACAGTGCAGGATGGGGAACTCAGGGGGATCCCTGCAGACTCCCTGAGTTGAGCTGACAGAGCTGAGGGTCTGAGGGAGACCGAGGACAGAATACTGGAGGGGAGAGAACCCTGGGATCTTCAGAGGGGCCCCCTGGAGTATTCAGTTGAATGCTGATTAGCCGACGCACATGAAGAAACTATTTGAGTCTGAGAAAAGGATTAGAAGTTACAGTGTCCAGTACTCAGATTTGGGAGTAGCAACTCTTCCCACATTTGTTCAGAGTTCTCAGAACACTCTGACCTCAGGAGTGGAGAATAATTAGCCCTAAGCTGAGACTTGCTTCAGTTCCACCTAACAAATCTCCAAAACATGACTCTGTTCTCTGTATTCACATTTGCATGGTAGGCTAACTTTGTCCTCTGTAATATTATTATAATCACACCCTTTCTGGCTATCTTACAGGCAGTCTTGAGAACAAATGAGCAGGTTCTGAGGAAGGGGGTTGGGCAAAGCCTTCTGTAGTCACAGCAGCCTACAGAAGATTGGGGAACTTTCTTAAAGGGTGCTATTGATTAGAACACATGGGTTCAAGTATCCATGAGCAAGACCTGTGCATGCTCCCAGACTAGACCATCATTTGAAACATTCACAGTGCACGTACAATTCATGTTAACGAGGAAATACAATGAGTATGTCCCACCTCGTCTTGAGGATTTGTCAACCCCTTGATTAGAAAATTGAAACTAACCTCATTAATACCATGGTCTTTCTGGTGAAAGATCCATTTTTCCTAATAATTTTTGGAGTATTTACAGTATTTTCTGCATTTATCGTATGAGTAGCGTATGAGTGTGTATATCGAAGGACATATAATTATTCTAAATGTTTGGTCATTTTTGTGAATCGTGGTTATTTTTTTTTCTGTTTCTGGCATGGATTTGACAGTAAATTATCTAAAGATGAATGAATTGTATTTGGATAGTTAAAATGCTATGAGTGAACCCTCTGAGAGCATAAGACAAAGATATCTCATCTCGGCGTCTTATTCGTCTTATTCTTATTCATGATACTTGAAATTCTAGCTAGTGCTAATAGGCAAGAAAAGGAAATGAAAGGCATACAAATTGGGAAGGAAGAAATTAAGCATGGAAGAAAATCCCGAGGTCACAGGATACTAGATAAATACAAATATTGATACAAACCACATTTCTGTATTCTAGCAATGAATATGTAGAGATCAAAATGAAAAACATAAAAATAAACCTTAATCTAAACCTCACACCTTATTCAAAAATTAACTCAAAATGAATCACAGATTTAAATGTAAAACGTAAAACTATAAAAGCTTAAAAAAAAAAAGAGAAAATCACCACGATCTAGGGCTAGATAAAGATAAGTTGCAGACTGGGAGAAAATATTTGCAAACCACATATCTGACAACGGACTAGAATCTAGAATGCACAAAGAGCTCTCAACACTCAGTTAAAAAAGAAAAAAAGGCAAACAGTCCAGCTAGAAAATGGGAAAAGTTATGAGCAGAGGATACCAACGAGGATAAGCAGATAGCACGTGAGCACTTGAAAAGATCATTAGCTGTGAGGGAAATGAAAATTAAAACCACAATGCTATATCATTACACACCTATCAGAATCGCTAAAATAAAATAGTGATATCAAATTCTGGCACGGGGGCAGAGAAACTGGATCGTTCATACATTGCTGGTAGGAATGTAAAATGTTTCAGCCGCTCTGGAAAACAATTAGGAAGTTTTTTATGAAACTAAACATTCAGTTACCATACGACCCAGCAATTGTACTTTTGGACATTTATCCCAGCGAAATAAAAACTCATGTTCACCCACAGACCTGTGCACAAATGCTCCTGGGCTTTATTTGTAATAGCCCCAGACTGAAAACAACCCAGTTATTTATCAGCTGGAGAATGAACAAACATGGAACTCAGCAATAAAAAGGGATGACCTATTGATACATGCAGCAACTTGGATGAATCTTGAGGGAATTATGCTGAGTGAAAATAGCCAGTTCTGAAAAGTTACATGCTTTATGATTCCAGTTGTATACCAGTCTTGAAATGACAATTATAAAAATGGAGACCAGACTAGTGGTTGACAGGGGTCTGGAAAGGGAGATTGAGTGGGGAACAGGGAGAGAGAGGTGAGTGTGTCTATAAAAGGGCAACACGGGCAGGGAGGGTGGATTCTTGTGGTGATGGAAATGTTCTCTGTCTTGACTGTATCATTGTCAATCATGGTTATGATATCATGCTACAGTTTTATAAGATGCTACCATGGGGGAAACTGAGGGAAGGGTATCCAGAATCTCACTATGATTTCTTACAACTGCAAGTGAATCTACAGTTATCTCAAGAAAAGAAGTTTAAAAAACTTGGAATTCTTATCAAAATTTTCAGTTACACTTTATAACTGACAAAGATTGCCCACCTACTCAAATGTTGGCAATTTGAAGATTTTCTTAGACAGTGACTACCTAATAATTATCAAAATTGTAAACTACATCACTTAGTATCTAAGAGTAATTTGATCAACCATGTAGAAACCAAGAATAAACAAATGTGTCTATAAAAGGCCAGTTTTGATGATGAAAAAAGAAACCCACAATTGAACATCCTCATCCCGGACCTTGACGGCAATGCCGAGGAGCCTGCCGTCTGCGTTGCCAAGATGACGCTGACGTCCTCCCGCATCTTTTCCCACAGGAACTGCTCTTCAGCGTGTGTGCCCTCAACGTCCTGTCCACCATTGTGTGTGCGCTGGCCACAGCCATGTGCTGCATGCAGATGGTCTCCGCTGACGTCCTGCAGATGGTGAGTGGTCCCCCTTCCTCCGCAGCACACTCAAAATGGCAGGCTCCAGCCCCTCCTCCCCAGCCAGTTTGAGACCAATGTATCATGGACACCACTGGCTTCCATCCAGAAGCCCCAAGGACAATAAGCCCCGACAGCGCGTGGGGCTTGGAGATCCTTGGAGGTCACTCCATTCTGCCCTCTGGAAGACAAAACGCACACATTTGTTGCCACTGATGTATTTATTTGAGGTGTTGTTGGAGCTCCTTGTTGACAGGGTCCAGCTACCATCACGTGCCTCTAGATAGCCCCTGGTTTGTGCCCCTGAGTAATTTTAGCAACAGTCCTGTAGCCTGAGATGTCCTCTAGGCCCGGCACCGCCACAGCAAGGCTCTATTCAGAATTCACTTTTAATAAAGGAAGATTCGGGGCTTCCCTGGTGGCGCAGTGGTTGAGAGTCCGCCTGCCGATGCAGGGGACACGGGTTCGTGCCCCGGTCCGGGAAGATCCCACATGCCGCGGAGCGGCTGGGCCCGTAAGCCATGGCCGCTGAGCCTGCGCATCTGGAGCCTGTGCTCCGCAATGGGAGAGGCCACAACAGTGAGAGGCCCGCGTACCGCAAAAAATAAAAAAAAAAATAAAGGAAGATTGTTTAGAAGATGAGTTCTTCTCAAACTGAAAAACTGCTCCTCTGTGCTTTGCAGATTTGCTAATTAACCCTGAGCTCAAAATCCAGCGACAGGTCACTGGCCAGCCATCATTAGAACCTCTGGCCAGGGTCTTAGAGAAGAGGAAGTGCTGGTCCCCATGGGAGTGATGAGGCCAAGAGCAGAGGTCACACACTTATTAATACGTGCTCAATAAATAATGACGGCTCTTCGTTATTTGTGTGAGTGGAACACAGCCCACTGCTCACTACGATACCACTAAAGTCAGCAAATAAAGGGAAAGTGATGGAAGACATTGCTGTTCATGCTAAGGGTAGGAACCCTGCCCTCCCTCTTCCCCGTGGCCCCTCCAAGACCTGCCCTGCCTCCCCTCCCCAATGTTTTAAGCATCTCGTGAAAAAAAAAGGCCAGTTTTTCTTATAGGAGCCTGTTTGATTTGTTGTTTCTCACCCACCCCGTGGCAGTACATCCGTGCCTCAAGGGGCAGGGCCAGAGAGCATCATTACCCAGGCGTTAAAAATTCATTGGCTCTGATCGTGTGCAGCCTCGTTCTCCCTGTGTACATCCACACAGCTGTCACAGCCGGGCCGACCTTTCCGAGAGGCGGCAGTCTTCTGAAAGATACTTCATTAAGCGGTTCTTCAGCAGCGATGAACCTCAGGCCTTGCTCGCTGAGGCCTCATGCTGGCGATTCTCTCCAGCGTGTCGTGTAATGGAAGGTTAAGTACTGTGGGGCTCCTGTCGCCTCAGCGGATTTTACTCTCGATCTGGAAATATCACACCAATTTGGCCAAACTAACAGAACCACGGGGCTGGAAATGCTGAAGGTTTGTTATTCCCTGGGTTTTCAGAATTAAAATGCAAATTACCAACTAAGTAAGAAGAAAGCGTGTCGTGGCTAAGATAGTGTATGTGGTGAAACGTAACGTGCAGGTCATTGTCAGTCCTCCGTGTAGAAAGTGAGCGGCCTGGCATCCTGGGTCTGAGGTCAGCTACATCTGGGTCGGGGTCCCACGGCTTTTACCTACGAACCTCGCTGAACCTCGTTTTTCTCACTCAGGAGGGGCCCTGTTTAAATATCTGGTGAGAACTCAGATGTGAACTATTTTGATTCTTAAATACGTGGAGGGAATACGTCCCGGTTTGTGATCGGGACATCGCAGCTGTGACCGTAAAGGCGGTGGTCCTCGGTGTACTTTGTCAACCAGATGTAAAGTATGGCTGCAGTTACAGCAGCTGCCGTTAGAACCCCTGGCTGTTTCATGGCTAAGTATCATACTCGGTGAGTAAGTTTACTCCAGACCCTTGGCTTGGAAATAGAAATCGATGAGTTCGCTGCTGGTGTGTTTTCTTCTCCTTTTGTGACCACGGACTGTGGAACAGACCAAGCTTTACTCTCCTCAGAAGGCCGGTTACCCCACTGACCTGCAGAGCCACCGGGGAGCCCGTGACTGTGGCGCCCGTGGGACCAGCACCTGACCTTGGGCACATCACCACCCATTTGTCCCAGTTTCCTCTGCTCTAAGTAAGACTGTTTACATCCTACTGTCCTCAGAGGGCCACTGAGAGGATGACTTAGATAATGTGTCAATGGGCTTTGAAAAAGCATAGTGGCCACATGGAGGTTGGCTGTTACCACATGGATCAGGGGCTGGGCCAGCCTGCCCACACGTGCTATGTCCTTGGAGAAGTGGGACAGCCCAAGGGGGTCATGGTTACGCCCTGACGGAGGGGGCTGGGAGCTACGTTATCCCTGAGGATGGCTCAGAAGCTCTTTTTAATTTTTTTACAAGTCTTTTTCTCCCCCAGCTTTATTGAGATATAGTTGACTTTAGTTTTCTTACTTCATATTGTTAAACTCTTTAATTAAAGAAGTAACATAGGGGGCTTCCTTGGTGGTGCAGTGGTTGAGAGTCCGCCTGCCGATGCAGGGGACGCGGGTTCGTGCCCCGGTCTGGGAGGATCCCACATGCCGCGGAACGGCAAGTCCCGTGAGCCATGGCCGCTGAGCCTGCGCGTCCAGAGCCTGTGCTCTGCAATGGGAGAGGCCGCAACAGTGAAAGGCCCACGTGCCGCAAGAAAAAAAAAAAAAGTAACATAGGATCATTGAAACAAATAAAATATAGAGGTATATAAAGAAAAAGTTGATCATCTCCCCTCCCCCACTGCATTCTCCTGAGAACAATTTGCAGTGAATCTTCCCTTTGTTTCTTGATTTCTTAGGACTTATAGACACATATGAACATAGTCTATCTTCCTTTTTTCCTCCCTCCCTCCTTTTCTCTATCTTTCTTTCCTTCCTTCCCTTTCTTCCTTCATTTAGTCCTTCTCTTTTTGCCAAAATGGGATCACACCACGTATGTTACTCTACAACTTAATCTTATAACCTGAAACAATCATGGCCATCCAGCTAAGTTAACAGAAAGAGAGATGTTTGAATATCTGCAGTGGTCCATGAGATGGAAGTCACGTCAGTTATTTGGCCATTTCTCTATTTGAGTTGCTACTTGTTTTTGATTTGGGTTCTGTTTCTGCCTCTGCAAATGGTTCTCCTTGTACATACAGTTATAACTCTCTTTTTTTTTTTTTTTTTTTTTGCGGTACGCGGGCCTCTCACTGTTGTGGCCTCTCCCGTTGCGGAGCCCAGGCTCCGGACGCGCAGGCTCAGCGGCCATGGCTCACGGGCCCAGCCTCTCCACGGCATGTGGGATCTTCCCGGACCGGGGCACGAACCCGCGTCCCCTGCATTGGCAGGCGGACTCTCAACCACTGCGCCACCAGGGAAGCCCCAGTATAACTCTCTTGACCAACCTGTACTGACGTGACTGGGGCTGGGATAAAACCTGAAAAAAATCGAAGGGGTGTCTGCATACACATTGCTTCCCAAGTACCTTGAAGTTCAGGCTCTGCTGTAAAAACACAGAACTGGAAAGTCAGAGAATGTCTTACGGGTGTAGTTTATGCAGGAAGAACCACGGGGCACCCATCAGCAGACTGTGACTCATAGCAAAGGCCTTAGCCCACGTGGAAGGAACCCATAATTTTCTTCTTATTTTTGTGGACCAGCATTTTGGGATGATTAAGAGTTTGGGGAGAATTCATATAATGAATGCATATCTACGTGAGATGTAAATTGTTATGTCTATTGTCAGACTTTATCAAGCTGAATTCCTCTAATGTGTTTGGAAATAGTGGCAAAAGACCATCTGATGATAAAATTCAGTTTATTGATACAGTTTAGTGGAGAAAGCATTTACCTCCAAAGTGTCTATAATCTCGTATCTTTAGTTTTATTTCCTAAGTGTAATCTCAGTTTTCCATGAAACTATTCTCCTCCCCACTTACTTTCTTGCCAACCACCTAGCCTCGGGGATGTGGTCTGCTATTACCTGCATCTCCATTTCGCACACACTTGTTAACTTCATCTTTTATTACAGTCATCTATGTTTTCCACTCATCCTACACCTTGTAAAGCAGAAGCTGCAGGCAGGGTACTGTGGCCGTCACAGACACGCTACTGTGGGCTTGCCCACGGAGCTCGGAATGGGTGCTGGCCGGACAGGGAGGGATGTAGTGCCCCCTGGGAACCCGCAGATCACTCAAGTTCACCTGTGTCTTCCCCTCTCCAGTTCTCCCCACTGAGGCCGGCCCTCCTCTGACCCACAGTGACCTTCCTTGAGGTCTGGGTTCAGCAGGAAGGTCTCTGAGTCATAGGTGCTACTTAACCCTCTCAGATCAGGACCAGTAATGGGTGTCTGCTTGACCTAAAAAGCCAGCCACAGCAGACAGTCATAAAAATGATACATACCATGAACGTTTTATTTTGGCTTTAAACATGCAAATGAGCATTTGTCCCCCAGTCTTGGTTTGGGGCCATGATCTTCTCTTTGATTATGGGTCTCTTTGGTGTATCAGGTTGTGTTTACTGCATCAAGTTCATGGAACTCGCAGCCTCCATGATTTCCAAATTTAGTTCCTTTGGATTGGATATTTTACGATTCTCCTCCACCCTGTTGTGACTGCCTGGCCGGGACCTACCTTAGCAGCAATTCCTGCTTAGCTATCGAGTCTTTCCAAAGCCTTCAACTCGGTTTTCACGGAACAAGCAAGTTTTCCCATCTGCATTCTTAATTTCATTGCAAATTACAGTAGTAACTAAAACTGGTCTGAACCTGTTTGAGGAGGCAGCCCTGCTCCTCCAAGGGTGGCAGGACCAGAGAGCAGCCGGGTGACCGGGACGGGCATCACTCCAGGGTCCAGAGCACAGGGGGAGAGCTCCAGCTCACCAGCAAGAGGTCCATTCAGAAAACTTTTACTGTGGCAATAATCCTGCTCTTTCTCCCAAGGATAGCACGTGCCTAAGATGGGTCCTACCTCCCGGAACAAACCCCTGAGGATGGGCTTCTCCCCGGCAGGGTCTAAAATGCAAACTCCTCTTTTATGGATGACGAGGGTTGGGCGATGATGCCCATGCCAGGTGTGTGAACACCTCAACCAGGTACCAACCTCACTTCGCTCACCAGGCACAGGTATACCTTTGTCACCACACGGACCAACCAGGGCTCTTACAGGTGGCCCAGGGCAAGCACAACCCCCTGGGAAAGAAGGGATGCTTCAGGGCGCATTTCCTCCCCAGCGCGCCCAGATGCAGGCTTGGCTCTGCGCCTGGCCATCGCCCTGCAGATGAGGGGCTGAGGAGGGTGCGGGTGGGCAGCAAGCATTTCTGTGGGTCCTGAAGGATGACCAGGAGGTTGCTGGGTGAGAGGAGGCGGGATCTGGGGGGAGAGAACAGCCTGAGTTTGGTACTTGGGGTTGGTTCCAATGGCAGATGGAGGAATTTGGGGCATCAGCGGGTTAGTGGGTAAAGAAGCTGGAAACTAGGTGGGGATTCAGGGAGCAGAGGTCTCGTAAAAGAGTTTTTAAAGGGAGTGACCTCATCACATTGGATTAAACGTAGCTTTTTAAAAAAATTATTATTTAATTAATTTATTTATTTGGTTGTGCTTGGTTGTGCTGGGTCTTAGTTGCGGCTCGTGGGCTCCTTAGTTGTGGCATGCGAACTCTTAGTTGCGGCATGCATGTGGGATCTAGTTCCCTGAGCAGGGATCAAACCCGGGCCCCCTGCACTGGGAACATGGAATCTTAACCACTGCACCACCAGGGAAGCCCCTAAACAAAGCTTTTTAAAGCAGAACAGGAGGAAGAAGACCAAGGCAGAGAGATGATTTAGATGCTTCTGCAAGGAGGAGATAACCTGGGGGCTACCGGGAGGTGGCAGTGAGGAGGCGGGTGTTCACCTGTGGAGTGGATGCTTATAGAGCACCTGCTGGGCCCTCGGCACCAGACCCCATGATGGACCCCATGGCCGGGGCCCAGGAGAGAAAAGGAGCTCGACATAGCTCATGCGGGGAGCTGGTTAGCCGGGGGTGAAAGGCAGAGGAGCAAGGAGGGCCTGGAGGTTACACAGAGACAACAGCAGAAGCTCTGCCACCCTTAGAGCTGGAGGACATAGGGGCAGGAGCAGTGACAGGAACCCCCCTCCCTGCCGCCTCTTCACCGGGTTCCCCCTCGCGTCCCCATTGGCAGAACGTAACAGGACGCCAGCTGCAAGGGAGCCTGGGACCGTAGGGTGCAGACCTTCAACACCCCTGTCTCAGAGCAGAGTCCAGAGCTGGTGCCCCTGGGCTCCCATACAGACGCTGCCTCGTCAGACAGATATTGAGGGGTGTCAAGGGAGATGTCGGTGTGACTCGCGGGCCTCCGGCTGTGGAAGCCAAGGAGCCGGGATAAATGCTGCTGAGTCTGACACGCTTCCACGAAGATAGGCCAATGCCCCCCCTGGAAAGGCCATTGGAGTTTAGGGCAGAAACGGAGACGGTCGTTTAGACTTTAAAAAGCCTCCCTTGTGCGACTGCATTGACTCATTTAAACCTGCTAATAGGATTGCCTGGACCTCCTCACCTCTCGCGTTCCTGGTGGGATTGGATCTTCCACAGAAAAGCGCTTTGGCTGTTGCATTTCACACTTGAGTATGTTATTGATTTTCCTAATTTCTGATAAGGCTAATTCAAAATCTTCCCCCGTGAGACCTCCAGGACCTTTGGCTTCATGCTGGCTGCTCAGCTTCCTGCAGTAGCCGCAGGGCGAGCAGCTTTCCAAAGTCAAGGCTGGCAGACACGTCCACCCCGCCCTTGGCCATGGATGTACCCCTATCTCAGACAGCTAAACATACAAACCGTGGGTCACACCAGCTGGAGGGGCAAGGACCGTGCTCTGTGTGTGGAGGAGGCAGGTGTCACACGTTTAGACGTGTGCAGTCTGATGTGTCACACGTTTAGACATGCCCCCCACCACTTCTTTCTGCATTAGTCTAGAGCTTGCTGATTTCATAGCTCTGGACTGTATTCAGAATCGCGACCTCACCCGTACTTGTCCAGAAATGTTCCACCACCGCACCCGCTGCTGCCACGAGGCACTTCCTACCACACGGCTTCAGTAGAGCTGCTGCCCAGCTCCAGCACCCTCGCTGGCTCCCCAGTGCCCCCAGAATTAGGCAGTAACTTCTAGAGCCTTACCGAAATTTGCTCTCCGTAAACACATCTTCCACTGGCTCACCTGTTCTTCTTGAGCTCGGAGCCCCTTCTGTGAGCCTACTCATTGAAATCCTCTTCCTCTTTCAGGCCCATTCAAATATCATCTTTTACATTAACCCTTTGTGGATCTCTGCAGGTTCCTGCAGAGCTTGGAGAGTTCACTGTTTCCTCGTGGAACTGTCCTTGCTTGGCCATGGACAGTTGACTCTGGGTCCTGCTCTCACCCACCCCTTGCCGCCCCCCATGCAGTGGGAGGTCCCAGAGCATAGTGTTCAGTAGCCTGGGGGCACTCTTGGGGAGGTGTCCCCTGGACCTGGAGCCGTGCTTCGGCTACCTCCACGCCACAGGTCATCTCTGGAGAGCAGTGGCCCATGGAAGGAGCAGCAGGTATTGGGTGGTGCCTCCCAAGAACAAAAATGGAAAATGAGGCAGAGACAGCTTCATTTTAAGTGATTTGACCTCACGTTGCTCAAGCAGCCTCTCAGTTTTGAGGTTGCCCCCCAGAATGTTCTAGAGCTCATGAAGGATTCTTTTCCCTCAGAGCAGTGTTTTTCCAAAGTGTGTGAATTCCCTAGAACTGCCAAATATTGATGGATACTGTGTGTCCAAAGGGGCCCATCACAGAATATTTGAGGAATGTTCCATGAATGGGCTAAACAATTTAACAGATTTTTTCGGTGCAGGCCTTCTCAGGGCCTTGAACACACTCATAATGCACATGACAGGGCCCCGAGGAGGTAGTACCAAAGTGGCTTTGCCCAAGTTTATTTCACTGTAGGGGTTGGGGAGGGCGTGGGAGGGCCATCCTGAGAGTCTGGTGTTTTCTCAGGAACTCACTCCAGGAAGTGCTGTCTTCAGCCCTGGGCGGCAGGCACCCCTCTGACCACAAGCTCTTCATCAGAGGAGACAGGTTTAGTGACAGGAACAGAACCTAACTTCCCGGACTGTGCTTTGCCTCAGAAGACAGGCATCTGCGTAGCAGCGTGGGAACCGAACGTGCTGAGGCTCCGGAGCGGGGAGCGTGATCCTCCCGGAGCTGCCGTTTTAAATGTGTGTTTAGCCGTTAGGGTTTGACTGACGGGTTTAAGTACCTGAGTTCCAAGTGCATCATTAAAGCTTCTGCACAGTTGCCTTCGTTAGACATAACGAAGACGTATGTCATGACGTTAGAGCCACAGCAGCCGTCCTGATCTCGGAACCTCTCTGTTTTGCAGTTCCTTCCACAAAGGGCGCCTTCCGTCAGCCCGGCCTGCATGACCCCGCATGGCACTGTCCTCCACCAGACCCTGGATTTTGATGAGTTTGTGCCTCCACTGCCCCCTCCGCCCTATTATCCCCCGGAGTACACCTGCACGCCCACCACTGAGGCCCACAGGTGGGTCTTCCCTGGGGACACCTCCCTGAGCTATGCTGGGGCCCAAGGGTGGGAGGCCGTCATTGGGGGAGGGGAGGTGCTCCTTGTCAGGGAAGGTGAGCAGAGGGGGAGGCGAATGAAGGCCTGTTGGATCAGACCACAGAGCCCGGGGAGGTGGGAGGGCTCAGAGCCCCGTGCGTTTCCGCTGGCCTCACTGCAGGGCATCAGAGAAGAAACCCAGCCAGGCAGGAGCAGCCCTGTTCCACTCTTCACAGAACACAATACTGCTGTCGGTTTATGGTCATTTAATAGAACATGTCACATTTAGTTAAAGATTGAATCAGCTGTACGATGGTTTTAATTGTCATGGAAAAGGCCATAGAGTTTATTGAAAGTGTCAGTTTCCAGCAAAAAACAAAAGTGAGGACTGCCTAACGAACGAGGCTTTTATTTCACGAGCACGAGCATTCCAGGCGGGGAATCGGTCTGATCGCTTTGAGGGAAACGGGACGGGTCCGGGCTCCTTACCCAAGGAGTGATGTTCCGCGGTTCTGCCTTTCCAGGGGCCTCCACCTGGACTTTGCTTCCTCCCCATTCGGCACTTTGTACCGCGTCACCATCAACAGCCCCGGCCTGCTCTACCCCGCCGAGCTCCCGCCGCCCTACGAGGCCGTGGTGGGCCCGACCCCCACCAGCCAGGTGAGGCCCGACCCCGACAGGCCAGTTCCCCGTTCCCGGTCCTGCTGCCTGCGCTGGCGTCTCCCTCAGCCTTTCAGCAAAGCTGTGGGACGCTGGTCGTCTTAGCCCGGTCATGGGGGAGCAGAGGCAGCAGGTGCAGCGAGCAGATCCTGCAGAGATGGCAGCCAGGCAGGGATTCCAACCCTACGTCTGTGCTGACTTTCCTTGCCTCCCCTCAGATGTGCTGGGGACACAGTGCAGAAAGAGTGGGCCCAGGCTCTGACCCGTGGGCAGAGGCCCCCCGGGGTGGGGTTGGGCCGGGCCATGGTCTGAGTATGCAGGGGTCTCTGGGCTGTTTCAGCTACAGGCCACTGTCAAAGTCATCCGGACACCTGAGAGAGCTCGTCTGGATTCCTGGTCTTGTCAGAGGCCTGGCAGCTACAGCCAGGGAGGTGCCTGATCCCAGCGGGCAGGCATTCGGGACGTGCGGCCTCAGTTTCCTCATCTGTGAAATGGGGTCATAATAGTACCAAGCACATCGGATGGAACAGGATGTTTGTAATGGACAGGACTGGGCACGTGGCAGGGTCTGACTCAGCAAAAGCCATGTGCCCTTTCTTGGTATTATTATCCTCGCCCTCATCATTGTCATTGCTGAATATCGAGGGGCACCAGCCAGGGCAGAGAGATGTGAGCACCGGGAAAGGCCATATGGTGCCCAAGTGCAGACGGAGTGGTAGGGCCATGCGGGTGTCCCCCAGGGCACCATAGGGGTTGGGGCGTGGTGGGCAGCCGTCAAGGGAGCAGGGGCACCAGGACGGGGCTGCAGCCACTCCTGGGCCCTGCGCATCCGTCAGAGGAGACACACACAGACCCGGAGCACCAGCGGCACGCTGTGATGTCTCAGCGGCCACGGAGCTGCCCTGACACGTGTCCCCACCGGGAGCCCCTCGCCTGGAGGCGGTGCAGGCCCCAACCTCGCACTGTCGCCCTGTGAGAAGGTGCCCGTGGTGAGCTGGCCGGGCGGCAGGGCCCATCCGTTCCCGCCACCCCCTGAGTATCAGCCCTGGGGTCCCCTGTGCTGGGCTCAGCGTTCAGGGGATGCGACCAGAGACAGTGCCGTCCACAAGGCGATCGAGTCCTGCAGGCCAGTGGCTGTGTGACGGGAAGGGACGAGGCTCGACAGACTCTCCTCGGGGTCCTGGGGAGGGACTGCTCAGCAGCCCCTAGCCCCGGCCAGCCCCCCAGCCCACCCTGGCCCAGGCAGAGGCTCCTGACACCCCGGGGCCTCCCTCCAGGCCTGCTCCCACCGAGAGGTCCTGAGACTCTCCAGGCCCCCACGGCAGAGGGACTCGGCTGGGACTCCTGGCTGTTTTCCTGTCCACGGGAGAAACAGAGGCATGGAGCTGTGAGGAAGGAGGCAGTGGTGTGACCATGACTGTCATCTCTAGACTTATAATAACTGAAATTCTCTGGAATTTTTCCCTTTAAAGCGGAGCAAAGCATTCTGCCTTCCTGGAGTGGGTTTATTTTTCTCTTCATGATAAAAACAGTTCAAATCAATATTGTCAACGGAAACCGCTTGTTGTGGTAACAGTCAGAGCCCTGAGTGGAGCCCCGGGTGCTGCAGGGCCCTGGGCAGGGATGCTGGTCCCTGCGTGTCCAGGGACCCTGGGAGATGAAGCCTCGGCTTGTGGGCGGCAGGACGCAGGTCAGGGAGGAGAGGCAGGGATGCTGCTGGGGACGGAGCAGCTCCTGCAGAGGCTCTGAGGGAGGGGTGAGCATGAGGTGGGGGGCCGACCCACCCGCTGGGCCTCACTGGGTGCCAGGGTCATCAGAACATCCAAGCAAGTGTCCACGGCTGCTAGGATCTGAGGTCGGGGCCTTAGAGAGATCATGGTTCGCTGCAAAGATGGTCATGGAAGCCCTGGAGACCCGGACAGGTTGAGGCCCTAGGAGAGGGCATGGGGTGGGGTCCCGGAAAGCCTGGACTCAGAAACCAGTGGTCAGGGAGGAAGGCATGGGCCAAATGCTGCCCGGAGGCTGTGAAGGACTGAGCCCTGTCCACCTGGCTCACCTTTTGAGAGGCTGCCAGTGACTTTGGCAGGAGCAGCTGCTGGGGATGGGGGGGGCGGGGCGGGGGGGGGGGCATGGTAGGATCAGATGGCCTCAGGGAGCGGAGGGGAAGCAAGGGTGTGGACCACTGTTTCTAGCCTCCAGTGGGCCTCCCGACTCCCTGGAGGGCTTGTCAATCAAATGCAGATGGCCGGGCACACCTCCAGGGCTCCGGAGTTCAGGGTCAGGGGGCTGCTGAGAATCTGCGTGGCTACCAAAGTCCCCACTGCGGCTGCTCCAAGGACACCTTTGGGGCCTGGAGTAAATCGATGAAGAGGCTGGATAGGAGGTAGTTAGAGGGGGTGGGTGGGAATAGAGTGGGAGGGGTTACCATGGGGATATGCCAGGGCTGGAGGGCGGAGCCGGCTCCCCAGGGCCAGGGGAGAGAGGTCCCTGGAAGGCAGGAGGGGACTGAACCAGGTGCAGACGGGCAGCTCGCCCTGTAACCAGCAGGGACACCGAGCAGGGCGGCCAGGGGCCTGGAAACCCCAGGAAGCCCACAAGGCTGTGTGACTCTCCTCGGCCACCTTGGGGGCGGGAGGAGCCCTGCCGCCTCCCCCTCTGCACGGCGGCCCTGCCTTTTGCCCTCACAGAGCTGCAGGCTCCAGCCTGCCTCTCCTTCGTCCCTGTGAGCTGTTACTCTATGTCCAGAAGAGAGGAACCGTGCGTGATTCACGGGTCTGTGTGCGCCACCCTGTGGCGAGTGGCGGAGCTGGAGCCGGCGAGAACCCCCATGATGCTCCCGGCCTCGCCGGGCCTCCAAGGACCCGGCGTGCTGGGAAGCAGCCTCTGGTTTGGGTTTGACATCTGATGCACCCCCGACACGTGCACCTAGTGTTTATCACTATTTTACTTTTTTTTCTGAAGAATAGACTATATCAGAGGATGATAATACTGGTTCTAAGACCCACGTGACCTCATTTTCCAAAAGAATGGGGAATTCTCTAAATGGAGATTTCTTTCAAAAGATTTTGGGGAGGAACTTTTGAAGGGCAAAGGCCTGTCTCACATTAGCTTGCGTTGGCTCAGAAACCGCCAGCTTACAAGCCCCTGCATGAATGTTATCCCCGGGAGGACGTGGCCCCCGCCCTTTCCTGGGCTGCCCACCTGGCTGGTAGCACTTGTGATAAATGGGACGCCACAGGCACCCCCCCCCCCCCCGCCCCCCGCCGCCACCAGCACCGAGGAGGCAGCTGCACCTCGTCAGCTGATTCTCTCTGACCCCGTGGGCTGACAGCACTTTTCAATTCCACAGACACCCCCCAGGGAGTCTAGGAGTCCAGGATCCCATCCCGCCCACGGAGGGAAGGCTGCACCTGCCAGCTCCCCCCTCCCCCAGTCCCCCGACGGGACAGCCACGAGCAGCCATCTTACAGCAGGACCCCCCCCACCCCCACCCCCCACCCCACCCCCACCCCCCCCCCCCCCCCCCCCCCGCCTTGGCCAGGAGGAGGTAATTACCCCCTTGTTAGGACAAACGCATATGAATGGCCTATTTGCACTTGTTTGGACGCCCGCCCCCTTGGAAGGCAAGCAGAGGCTGTGCAGGTCTGTGTGCGGCAGAGACCGCTCATCTGGACAGATTTTTCATTTGGGAAGAAAAGCCCCCCCTTGAGCCAGCACGTTCGTTTTGACCCGCGTGTTTCAGCCACATTCAGGTTCCGTTCTGACTTGGGTTGCGATGCGTTCTCTTTCAAGTGGCCTGAGATTGTGGCTTTGGGGCCCAGATTGGAGGGAGGGAGTTTCTTTCTACAGCAGGGAAGTGGCTGAGAATTTGCCTAGTTGATGCCCCTGTGTGAATGACAGCGTGTGTTCTGGGGGCCCCGTGAGACTGTGCGCCAGTCCACGGGCTATAGGATCGGGAGACCAATGGGATTCGCTTCCTTGTGGTCACAGGACAGGGACCAGAGAATGGGCTTCTCTGGGGCTTCAGAGCAAGGACCAGCTGGGCCATCTTGCGTGGGACCAGGCGTGTGAACCAGGGAGGCTCGTGGGGGCTTGAAGGGCAGGAAGGGGGTTCACAGAAATCATTTGGGTGCAGATTCCATGACCTGGGATGCCACACTATAGAGCTGCCTTTGAACAGTTGGGCGTTTGGGGTCGACGTGGCCCAACAGTGCTTTAGGAATTTCGGTGGCAATATGGCAGGTGGGACGAGAAGTGGTGAGAAAGGCAATGGACGTGACAGAGGTGTGTCCAACCCCAAGTCCTCGAAGTTATTATTTATATTTTCGAATGAAATGACCTTTACATTTGAAAGTCTGTACGTGAAGTAGCTTCGAAGATTGCCTTGGGACACGAGCCGAAAACCTTAGTGCACCTTTTCCGTGATGGCTGATAACAGCTTTTTGTAAACCTGGGACATAGCCAGCTGACCTCACCCGGGAGTGGGAAACTCATTACAGAAACAGCGTAGAATTTCCATATAGGACGTCTTCGCCCCCCAAGTTCCTAGGAGAAAGGGAGATGAGGGGAACTTGGCTTATTTGCCTAAATGCCGATTGAGTTTTCAATTACGATAAGTGGTCAAAATAGTGCCTCTGGGAATAAATAAATGCAGGCGTTGGAGCGTCCACGTTCCGTTATACATGAGGCTTCTCCTCTCACAGCCCTGCGGGAGCTGTGTTATGAACCTTTATTGCTAAACTCGGATTTCAACTTCAATTCTATGCCGCAAATATACCTCTTCCACTGCCTTTGTGTTTCATGGACAATGCCCTGTGAAGTGAGCGGCCTTGCTGCGGCAAGGTGGCCTTGGACATCAGGGGAGGCCACATTCTAATTCAGTGCTTGACACCCTGCTCGCCGGAGGTGATCAATTTCCTGCTCCCAGGAGCTGTCTCCTCTTGAAACCAAATTTGACCGGGCGCCAGAGGGAAGCCAGCGATGCTTCTGCAAAGTATGACACGCATCCAATTTCCTCCCGACCTTGTCTCACTGTGTGTTTTATTTCTCTTGTTTTATGTATATTTCTTTATTACCAGAAGCTTTTTTTTCAGGACTGAAGTTGCCACCCACCCCTACAAAAGAAAAAAAGAGTCCAGTTGAGGGTTAGATACAGGAAGAGAGGTATGAAAGGAAACGAACCTCCAGGGCATGGTCCCTTTTTTTTGATTTGGCAGGAGATTCTTGACAGAGATTTTCCATACAGGGTATTGGTGTGAGGCGGTGTGAATTCTCCCATCCTTTCCCCTCCCTGGCAGAGAGGGAGCGTTGAGTGCAGGACGGTATTACATACACGTGGGATCCAAGGGACCATCTGAGCAGCTCTCTGCTGCTCAGCAGCAGCCCGGCACCTGCTGCAACGCCAGCCCGCTTGACAGAGGAGAGGTGGGCGCCATCAGCTACCCCATTGAAGGGGCAGGAGTCCAGGGAGGCAGAAATATAATTACTGAGCTGGAACCAGACCAGGCCGCAGGGGCCCGCCTCACCTTCCCTGGCCTCCCCCAGCTCATGATTGGCAAGCAGTTCTGAAATACCACAAGGGGCCAGAAATCGTGTTTTGAGATGGCAGAGGGGCACGTGCATACAGGGTTCATGGCCTTCAGGCGCACGGCCTGGGAGGGGCCGCTGTGCCCTAAAGCAGCAATGGGACAGACGCGCTCGCGTGGGGCAGATCCAAGCCCGGCAAGCGGGGAGCAGACGTGCCCCATCCCTGACCAGCAGAGGAGGCTGGTCTCTCCCCTCACATTCCCGAGGCCTTTCTTCTCGTTCAAGAAGAAAGCTGCAAAAGTGTGATGATGGTCCAACCCCATTCGAGCTTCACGGCCAGCCTCCACCAGGAAGGGATGGCATGTGACTGGGCTGGGGGCCCCGCATTCTACCCGGCGTAGGCCCCCTGTGCGGCTGGGACCCTGGCAGAGCTTAGGCAGGGAGGGCGGCCTTGGGAACAGCCTCTTGATCCCACGTGCGGAAGGCAGAAGGGAGGGCAGGGCACGTGCAGCTCTGGGGCGTCCAGAGCTCGTTCAGTGCCCACTTGTGTCCAAACTGCCGGCCCAAAGCATTGGGGTGTCATGAGTGTTGGTGTCGTGGGCTTACTCTTCAGGGAAGAGAGGAGGGGGTGGGAAGTGAGGGCAGGGGCTGTCCCACCTCCTCTGGTGACAGGGGGGACCCTGTGTGGCCTCCGCCAGCCCCAAATGGTGCCCGTAAGCGGAAGGTGAGTGGGCTCAGGGTGGGCCCTCGGGGGCACACGATTCTCATTGCAGAAGGTCCGAGGAAGGGGCTTTGGCCTTGGCAATGGCATCTTCACCCTCCCACCCCCCACCCCACACATTTAGGGGAGAAGATTGCAACCTGAGCACCTGTCTCTAGAAGACAAGCTCTAGGGTCAGCCTGCCGTTCTGGAGGCTGCTGTGATGTGCCCCACAGACAGCAGAGTACCCACGCGCGGCCTCCTCTTTCTTCCCGTAGATTCCAAGTGGGGACCCGCAAGTGACCGAGCCCGGCTCCGGGGACCCAGACGCCACCGCGGGCTTCAGCACGCAAGGTAATCGTACCCTTTTCAGTCTTTGAAACACTAAGTTGGTAGTTTTCCAGGCTGTGTCTCCTCCCTTTTCCTTCTCTTCCTCTGTAAGGGGGGGAATTTGCTGCAGCCTCTCCTGCTAAGTACATGGAAGGTTCCACTTGTCCTCCTTCCCTGCCCCCAGTGGTCAGAGCTGGGAGGCCTCCTGCTTTCCCTGGGGGCCTTTGTCCGCCTCCCCCAGCGCCCTTTCTCTCTCACTCGAGGAGTATGGATTTGAAGAAGAGTGCGACGCAGTCTGCGATGGACCCTTTCCAGAGCAAGATCGTACCAGGCTGGGCTGGGCCGGGGGGATCCAGAGCTGGGGGCTCCCTGCCCACTGGCTGCGGAGGGGGAGGCTGGAGGGCAGGGGCCTGAGGTTGTGTCCTGGAGGGCGTGGCAGGAAAAGTGTGAGAAGTCAGATCCCAAATACGGGGTGGGAGCCACAGGACAAACCTCGGGGTGGGGAAGGTGGTCCGAGGTGACAGGCAAGCAGACAAGCTTGGCAGCAGGGGGAACAGATGGGTGGGGTGGGGGGGCGTCCCTGGGGAGCTTTCGTCTTGAGGTCCCCAGCAGGCTCGTGTGGGTGCATTTATTTGGAGACCAAAGTCAGCCACCTTGGGAGATGACTAAGCGTCCCAGAAAGGACCGTGACCGTGGTGGCCCTCTGTGCTGCTGCCGTCCCCACTTCAAGTAACGTCTAAGAAATAAGGAGGGGCCATCCTTCACGAGGCCACCTCTGAGCGGCAGGGGCCCCGGGTCGCTACAGTTGAATGTGGAAGTGACCTTGCCCTTCCCTTGGTGAGTCCAGGCAGCCGTCAGGAGCTTGTCTAAGAGGTGGCATCCAGTGACCACCTTTCCAGAGGCTACTCCAGGGCGCAGCGCCTTCTAAAGCTTGGGGTGGGGGGAGGGCCTGCAGCCGGGGCCCCCATTCCAGCCACGTGATTCCCACAAACCACCAGTTCTCCAGGAAAGCATGGTTAGAAAGGCCAGGCAGCATGGCGGCTCCAGGGCCCGTTTCTATCTGTGGCCTCGGGGCAGGTGGAGATGGACAGGGTGTCTGAGATGCCCCTCTGGAGGCGTTCAGCAGGGCTGGGCCCTCCTCACTGCCTCACGACCCTGGGCAGCTAGCTGGGCTCCCCCGAGAGATTCTGAGGGGCCAGCCCTGAGGGTAGGCAGGAACACACAAGAAGCTCTGGCAGGGGGCTTGCAGGCCAAGCAGGTAGTAACGGAATTTCTGTGTGGGGTGAGGTTGAGGTCAAGGTCATTCTTTTTGCCCGTATAGGTCCAATTGTTCCAGGCTGTTTCTTGCTTTTGTACCTTTGTCAAAAATCAGTCAAGCATAGTTGCATGGGTCTGCTTCTGGGTCCCTGTTCTGTTCTGTCCCATTGATCTGTGTGTCAGCCCCTCTGCCAATTCCACCCTGTCTTCATGGCTGTCGCTCTGTAATAAGCCTCAGTATCAGGAAAGGAATGCCTCCCACTTCATTCTTCTTTGTCAAGGTTGCAGCTACTGTAGGGCCTGTGCCTTTCCATATCCATTTTTGAATCAGCTCACCTGTATCTACAAAATACCTTGCTGGAAGCTTTTTTTTTTTTTTAAGATACATCATTTTTTTCAATTTTTTAATACATCTTTATTGGAGTATAATTGCCTCACAATGCTGTGTTAGTTTCTGTTGTACAACAAAGTGAATCAGCCATATGCATACATAGGTCCCCATATCCCCTCCCTTTTGAGCCTCCTTCCCACCCTCCCTGTCCCACCCCTCTAGGTGGTCGCAAAGCACCAAGCTGATCTCCCTGTGCTATGCAGCTGCTTCCCACTAGCTATCTGTTTTACATTTGGTGATGTATATATGTTGATGCTTCTCTCACTTTGTCCCAGCTTCCCCCTCCCCGCTCTGTGACCTCAAGTCCATCCTCTATGTCTGCGTCTTTATTCCTGCCCTGCCTCTAGGTTCATCAGAACCATTTTTTTCAGATTCCATATATATGTGTTAGCATACAGTATTTGTTTTCCTTTTTCTGACTTACTCACTCTGTATCACAGACTCCAGGTCCATCCACCTCACTACAAATAACTCAATTTTGTTTCTTTTTATGGCTGAGTAATATTCCATTGTATATATGTGCCACATCTTCCTTATCCATTCATCTGTCGATGGACACTTAGGTTGCTTCCATGTCCTGGCTATTGTAAATAGAGCTGCAATGAACATTGTGGTACATGACTCTATGAATTATGGTTTTCTCAGGGTATATGCCCAGTAGTGGAATTGCTGGATCATGTGTAGTTCTATTTTTAGTTTTTTAAGGAATCTCCATACTGTTCTCCATAGTGGCTGTATCAATTTACATTCCCACCAACAGTGCAGGAGGGTTTCCTTTTCACCACACCCTCTCCAGCATTTGTTGTTTGTAGATTTTTTTTTTTTTTTTTTTTTTTGGCAGTACGTGGGCCTCTCACCGCCGTGGCCTCCCCCGCCACGGAGCACAGGCTCCGGACGCGCAGGCGCAGCGGCCATGGCCCACGGGCCCAGCCGCTCCGCGGCATGTGGGATCCTCCCGGATCGGGGCACGAACCCGTCCCCTGCATTGGCAGGCGGACTCCCAACCACTGCGCCACCAGGGAAGCCCCTGTTTGTAGATTTTTTGATAATGGCCATTCTGACCAGTGTGAGGCGATACCTCATTGTAGTTTTGATTTGCATTTCTCTAGTAATTAGTAACGTTGAGCATCTTTTCATGTGCCTCTTGGCCACCTGTATGTCTTCTTTGGAGAAATGTCTATTTAGGTCTTCTGCCCATTTTTTAATTGGGTTGTTTGTTTTTTTGATATTGAGCTCCATGAGCTGTTTGTATATTTTGGAGATTAATCCTTTGTCTGTTGTTTCATTTGCAAATACTTTCTCCCATTCTGAGGGTTGTCTTTTCGTCTTGTTTATGGTTTCCTTCGCTGTGCAAAAGCTTTTAAGTTTAATTACGTCCTATTTGTTTATTTTTGTTTTTGTTTTCATTACTCTAGGAGATGGGTCAAAAAGGATCTTGCTGTGATTTATGTCAAAGAGTGTTCTGCCTATGTTTTCCCCTAGGTTTATAGTATCTGATTTTACATTTAGGTCTTTAATCCATTTTGAGTTTATTTTTGTGTATGGTGTTAGGGAGTGTTCTAATTTCATTCTTTTACATGTAGCTGTTCAGTTTTCCCAGCACCACTTATTGAAGAGGCTGTCTTTTCTCCATTATATGTTCTTGCCCCCTTTGTTGTAAATTAGGTGACCATATGTGCGTGGGTTTATCTCTGGGCTTTCTCTCCTGTACCATTGATCTATATTTCTATTTTTGTGCCAGTACTGTACTGTCTTTTTTTTTTTTTTTTTTTTTTTTTGCAGTACGTGGGCCTCTCACTGTTGTGGCCTCTCCCTTTGCGGAGCACAGGCTCCGGACGCGCAGGCCCAGCGGCCATGGCTCATGGGTCCAGCCGCTCTGCGGCATGCGGGATCTTCCCAGACCAGGGCACGAACCCGTGTCCCCTGCATCGGCAGGTGGACTCTCAACCACTGTGCCACCAGGGAGGCCCTATACTGTCTTGATTACTGTAGTTTGTAGTATAGTTTGAAGTTGGGGAGCCTGATTCCTCCAGCTCCATTTTTCTTTCTCAAGATTGCTTTGGCTATTCGGGGTCTTTTGTGTTTCCATACAAATTGTAAAGTTTTTTGTTCCCGTTCTGTGAAGAATGCCATTGGTAGTTTGATAGGGATTGCATTGAATCTGTAGATTGCTTTGGGTAGTAGAGTCATTTTCACAATATTGTATTTTCCAATCCAAGAACAGGGTATATTTCTCCATCTGTTTATGTCATCTTTGATTTCTTTCATCAGTGTTTTATAGTTTTCTAAGTACAAGTCTTTCACCTCCTTAGGTAGGTTTATTCCTAGGTATTTTATTCTTTTTTTTGCAGTGGTAAATGGGATTGTTTCCTTAATTTCTCTTTCTGATTTTTCGTTGCTAGTGTATAGGAATGCCAGAGATTTCTGTGCATTAATTTTGTATCCTGCAACCTTACCAAATTCATTGATTAGTTCTAATAGTTTTGCAGTGGCATCTTTAGGATTTTCTATGTATAGTATCATGTCATCTGCAAACAGTGACAGTTTTACTTCTTCTTTTCCAATTTGTATCCCTTTTATTTCTTTTTCTTCTCTAATTGCCATGGCTAGGACTTCCAAAACTATGTTGAATAAGAGTGGTGAGAGTGGATGTCCTTGTCTTGTTCCTGATCTTAGTGGAAATGCTTTTAGGTTTTCATCATTGAGTATGGTGTTTGCTGTGGATTTGTCATATATGGCCTTTATTATGTTGAGGTAGGTTCCCTCTATGCCCATTTTCTGGAGATAAATGGGTGTTGAATTTTGTCAAAAGCTTTTTCTGCACGTATTGAGATGATCATATGGTTTTTATTCCTTAATTTGTTAATACAGTGTATCATATTGATTGATTTGCCTATATTGAAGAATCCCTGCATTCCTGGCATAAATCCCACTTGATTGTGGTGTATAATCCTTTTAATATGTTGTTGGATTCTGTTTGCTAGTATTTTGTTCAGGAATTTTGCATCTATGTTCATCAGTGATATTGGTCTATAATTTTCTTTTTTTGTGATATCTTTTTCTCGTTTGGTATCAGGGTGATGGTGGCTTTGTAGAACAAATTTGGGAGTGTTCCTCCCTCTGCAATTTTTTGGAAGAGTTTAAAAAGGATGGGTGTTAGCTCTTCTCTAAATGTTTGCTAGAATTCACATGAAGCCATCTGGTCCTGGGCTTTTGTTTGTTGGAAGATTTTTAATCACAGTTTCAACTTCATTACTTGTGAGAGGTGTGTTTATATTTTCTAATTCTTCCTGGTTCAGTCTTGGAAAATTGTATCTTTCCAAGAATTTGTCCATTTCTTCCAGGTTGTCCATTTTATTGGCATATAGTTGTTTGTAGTAGTCTCTTATAATCCTTTGTATTTCTGCAGTGTCAGTTATGATTTCTCCTTTTTCATTTGTAATTTTATTGATTTGCATCCTCTCCCTTTTTTTCTTGATGATTCTGGCTAATGGTTTATCAATTTTGTTTATCTTCTCAAAGAACCAGCTTTTAGTTTTATTGATCTTTGCTATTGTTTTATTTGTTTCTATTTCATTTATTTCTGCTCTGATCTTTATGATTTCTTTGTTTCTACTGACTTTGGGTTTTCTTTGTTCTTCTTTCTTTAGTTGCTTTAGATGTAGGGTTAGATTGTTTATTTAAGATTTTTCTTGTTTCTTGAAGTGAGATTGAATTGCTATAAACTTCCCTCTTAGAATTGCTTTTGCTGCATCCCATAGGTTTTGGGTCATTGTGTTTTTGTTGTCATTTGTTTCTATGTATTTTTTTAATTTCTTCAGGGATCTCTTGGTTACTTAGTAGCACACTGTTTAGCCTCCATGTATTTGTGTTTCATTTTTTTAATTTATTTTTTAATCATTGTTTTGGCCATACGGCAGGTGGGATCTTAGTTCCCTGACCAGGGATCAAACCCATGGCCCCCGCGTTGGAAACATGGAGTCTTAACCACTGGCCTGCCACGGATGTCTCCCTTGCTGGGATCTTGACAGGCATTAAACCTGTACAGCTATTTGGATAGAATCACCATCTTTCTCTTTTTATTGAAGTAGAGTTGAGTTACAATGCCATGTTGATTGCTGCTGTACAGCAAAGTGACTCAGTTATACATATATATCCTTTTCCATTACGGTTTATCACAGGATATTGACTATAGTTCCCTGTGCTATACAGTAGGTCCTTGTTGTTTATCCATCCTATATGTACTAGTTTGCGTCTGCTAATCCCAAACTCCCAGTCCATCCCTCTCCCTTCCCCCTCCCCCTTGGCAACCACAAGTCTGTCCTCTATGTCTGTGAGTCTGTTTTTGTGTCATAGATAAGTTCATTTGTGCCGTATTTTAGAGAATCGCCATCTTTCTAGAGCTGAGTCTTCTGAGGCGTGAACACCGTCTGTCTCCATGGTTTCCGAGCTTTGGTTTCACGGTATCGTTTTCAGCATACAGATCCTGGGCAGCTTTCCTTAGTGTGTGTGTTTCGTGTTTCATTTTTCTCTGGAGCAGCTGTTGATGGCACTGGGTTTACACCTTTGGTTTCTGCGTGTTCATCGTCAGTACATGGGACTGACTCTGAATCAATAGGAGGGGATTCACTCATGTGTTCCCCTTGAATCCTGCAGCCTTGCCGAGTGTGCTTATTAGCTCTAGAATTTTTTTTGTTTGTTTTTTTGGAGATTCTGTTATTGTTTTTTTAAACAATATTGTTTTGCTATTTGTTAAAATAACAAAATAGTGATGAGGACATGGGGGCCCTAACTGGTGGCTTGTAAGTCAGCCCACTGCTTTGGCAAAGCGTTTGGGATGCAGAGCCGTGAAAATATTTATGCCATTAGATGTGCTCATACTTCTAGAATCACCCCCGGGGAGTAATGCAGAAAAAGGAAAAGTAAGCATGCAGATAAGTTGTTGCCTTTTCCATAACAGTAAAAACTGAGGGGGACAATGAAGTCCTTTAATAAGAGTTCAGGAAAACGTGTTACACAAGCTGAATATATCACTGCACATTATTAGGAAAAATGTTTTCGATCCGTTAAGTGAAACCCTGGAGGTCCACCACGATTATGACTTCTATAAAAATGTAGGCACATGACACAACCCTGGAGGGGAGGGTGTGCAGAAATGAGAGTGACCAGCCTTGGGCCATAAGCTTTTCCTGTAATGCTGTCCTAATTTTATAAGTTTTCTATTAATTACTTATATTCAGAGCTAGGTCACATTTGTCACTCATGACTCTTTGCATTTCCTTGAGGAACTCAACCACTGGATTTTCACTGACATTAAGAAACTTGGGGGACTTCCCTGGTGGAGCAGTGGTTAAGAATCCACCTGCCAATGCAGGGTACATGGGTTCAAGCCCTGGTCCGGGAAGATCCCACATGCCACGGAGCAACTAAGCCCGTGCGCCACAACTACTGAGCCTGTGCTCTAGAGCCCACGAGCCACAACAACTGAGCCCACACATCACAACTACTGAAGCCCCATGCACCTAGAGCCGGTGCTCTGCAACAAGAGAAGCCACCAATGAGAAGCCCGTGCACCGCAGTGAAGAATAGCCCCCACTCTCCGTAACTAGAGAAAGCCCACACACAGCAATGAAGACCCAATGCAGCCACAAAAAAAAATTAAAATTAAAAAAAAAAGAAACTTGGGATCAAGGGTGTGTACATATGTCCAGTCTTATCAAATTATATACAGTAAATAGGCACAGGTGTTTTGCATATCAGTTATACCTCAGTAAAGCTGTGGAAGAGAGAGAGAGGGAATTGGGATCAAAAAGAATGTGAAGGAATGAATATTACTCAAAAGACTTTTAATATACTTGCTGGGTGATTTTTGAAAAGATTTTGAGAGTGTTAGTAATGACAATGTCTAGGTTTGAAATTTTTTAAGGAGACAGGGAAGTATATTTTCTTTTCTACATTTATACATTTGGTCTTGAGCACTTGACCAATTACTTCCTTGGGATAAATTCCAGTGAGGGAAATTGCTGAGTCCAGGGGAATGTGTATTTTAGACTTGGATGTATTGACTACACTGTGTCCTGGAAGGGTTTTATGACGAGTTTATGTTCCCACCAAGAGTGTTTGTGACACCCCAAGACATTGTCACTCCTGGGGACCTTTACCGTCCTTGTAGGTGAACTTGACACACACATAGGATTGAGTTTCTGCACCTTTTTACATATCTATCATCAACTTGTAGGTCTGTTTTAGGTCCATTTATTTCTGTTGCATTTATTTATTTCTGGTTGTTTTTGTTTTTTGTTTTGCTTTTTTGGTTTATAAGAAAAATATTTGTTAAATAGAGAAGTGAGAAAATGTGTAAGAGTGACTCTATTTATGGCAGGTTTGCTTCCCCAGTTCAGTCTTTGCTTCTTGAAGCCTGTTAATGAGGCCTTTGCCGTACACAAGTTTACCATGTTTTTGTTGCTGTTGTCAAATTTATCAAGCTTTTCCTTTATGGTTTCTATCATGTTTACAAAGTCTTTCACCCCCTCAAGGCAGTAGATTTATTCTCCCATATTTTCTTCTACTCTTATGGTATCTTAAAGAAGAAAAGGATTAATCGTCCTGAAGAATTTTTTTTTTTTTTTTTTTTTTGTATGTGAGATGTGAGGTCTGTCTCATCTTTGTTGTTCCAGGTGGACTCATGGGACTGATGGTCTCAAAGCATCTCTCAGGAGGGCAGCGGCAGACAGTGGGGGATAGGGGGGGCGCCGAACACGTGTGCTCCGGAATGGGTCCGCTTTCCGCCAGCTCCCACTCAGTGGCCTGCCACCTTCTTCCCCGCCCTCTCTCAGCAGAGTTTCCTCGGCTGTGGGCTGGGGGTGACTGGGTGGGCCCTGGGCACAGGACATGTGCACAGATGTGGGGCTCGCAGGGCCCCTGGGAGCAGAGAAGTTCCCCCAGGACCCACAGGAAGGGGAGGAAGGAACAGATCTCAAAGCCTCCCCCACTGTAAGAGTTCAGGCTGCTGTGGTTCTTAGCATATGTTCCCCACGCGGGCCACTCGCCTTGAACGTCTACTTCAGTGGGGGGAGGGGGGCAGTGAGGAGCCTTAGGGAGGGGCGCCCTGGGGTGGTCTGGTGATGGGAGAGAAGAGGGTAGAGGGCAGCGCTCCTCAAGCCCTGATGTGTATACAGGTCCACTGGGGACCCTGTTTAGACAGATTCTGGTCCAGCCTCCACCCCAGGTGCCACCTGCGGAGAAGCAAGGGGTAAAGCCCAGCGTAAGCGGCATGACATGACCGGTCCAGAGCAGCGGTTCTCACACTCGGGGCATCAGAATCCCCTGGGGCTTGTTCACACCCTGATGGCCGGGCCCACCCGCAGAGCCGGGCGGGGCTGGACTGAGGATGTGCATTTTGGCACAGTTGCGGGGGGGGGGGGGGGGGGGGGTGTCTCAGAGGGCTGGGCTACCCCACCTGCCTGACGAGGGGCTGCACTCTGGGCCCAAGCTGCACCCCCTGCGTGGGGTGGGCACCGGTGCCTGGCTAGGGTGCCCTGGGGTCCCTCAGAGCCCTGACCTCTCTCTGCATGGGTCCTGCCCATTGAGCACGTGACCCCCACCTTCCTGTACTTCAGACCCCCCAGGGGATGCCCTGGATGGGAGACGCGGCTGGTTTCTGACTTGGAGTCTCTCGTGGAGACCCGTACCCCTCCTGGAATGATTCTTGGGGGATCGTCTGGTCCCCCCATACTTTCTACACAGAGCACTATCAGCCTGGGCAGGATTTCCACGCCCGCAAGATGACAGCGTTTGTCCAGGGTTGGAGTTTGGAGGCTGGGCTGCCCCCACCCCCTGGGAGGACCCTGGGTGGCGGACGGGCACGTGGGCGGCGCTGTCCCGCGTGGGGGCGGCTTGGTAGTTGCCCAGCACCAGCGCTAACGCCGTGTCCTTTGCCTTGCAGCGCCGGCCGACAGCTCCAGCCTGCTGGCCCCCGAGGGCACTGCCACGCCGGGCCTGAGCCGCCCACCCTCTGACGGCCCCACGGGCACCCTGCTGCCCGCCGCACACCCGCGCCGCACATCCCCTGAGGGACCCCCCCTGGGCACGCCGGCGCGGCCAGGTCCCAGGCGCGTGGCCCGCTCTGCCAGCGACCCCACCTCGTGGGGCCCCTCCAGGGCGTCAGGTACAGCTGGCCCAGCCCCGTGTCCCCAGGGCGTGCCTGGCTCTGCCCGGACACTGCAGGCCTCGGTGCCCTCTGGGAGTGGAGTCCAGCCCTGGGCCCTGCCTCAGGGCCACACGGGGAATGTGGTCTCGATGTCCAGAGCCTGTAAGGGGGGGCGGACAGTCTGGGGCCCCTGCTGTGCTCCCACCAGGCTTGCTGCGGTGGCTTGATCACAAGTTGTCACCCCTGCATCCTACTCACCGCCCTGTCGCCTCAGCCTCCTCTCTCAGTGGCACTGGCCTGCTACCTGTGCCCGGGGCCACGCTGAGGAAGTGACGGGCCCTGGGGACGCCACCTGCCCTGGGTGGGAGCCACCTGGGCGCCGGCTGGCTTAAATGCAGGAGTTTTCCTCTGCTGCTCTTGCATCTGAAATCCATTTCTTATCCTCAGGAGGGTTACTCCGGTGTTATCGGGAATTCCTTTTCCCCGGCTGTGTGTTAACTGAATTCTCTTTCTGGTTCAGGTGATGCCTCGTCACACACCCCATCCTGCAGCCAGGATCTTGAAGCAGGACTGTCCCGGGCTGCACGGGGAACCGGTGAGACGCTCTTTTTCTGAAACCCTTTGATAACCACAGTGTGGGGGGCAGGGGTGACCAGAGGTCCTCGGCTGCCTTGTGTCTAAACACAGCCCCTCCCAGGGTCACCCAGGCACGCGATGCCCCAGATCTCTGGGCTTTGGAAGGTGGGCCTGCCCTGCCTCCCCTGCTCTCTTGGCAGATGTACTAGAGGCTACAGCTGATTTAACACCACACGGCTGCTTGTGTCACTGTAGTTATGAGATTCTCTTTGGAGGGGAGACGGGCCCCCGTGTGAATCTTACACAGTTTCACATGCTTAATTGCCAGGCTTGCTCGCTGCCACCAGAAATACCCCAGACCACCCAGGACGTGTTTCCTTGTGTGACTTGAAACGTAGATTGAGCAACCGGGTCTTAATCTGGTGCTTGGCGAGCTGGTCACAGCTGACCGCCCGGAGCTTCTCTCTCTGGAGGGTCATCTGGAGTGGCTGGGGCCCGCTGGTAGCTGGTTCCATCTCCCTGCCCTTGGCCTGGGGAGCATTGAGCACAAGGCCCTGGGCTTCGGGCGACTCTGCTGCCTCGTGAGAGGTGGCTGCTGTCTCTGCCCTTGACGTGGGGAGGGCGCTCTCATTGCCCCTCTGCCACCCCCAGCTCTGCTCTTAAGGCAGACGTGTCTCCAAATGCCACCTAACCCACAAGGGCGAAGGTCACTGAGCTGGGGAAGACTGAGAAGGGGCAGCCCCCCTGCGAGCTCGGGAATTCCAGCAGAGAGGCACACGGAATGGAGACCCCTGCCCCGCCCTGCACTTCTCTCGCTGGCCGGCTTTGAATCTTGCCCTCCCATCTCCAGCCTTCGGCTCCAGGAGGCTGCGGCCCCTCTAGGTTACTGCAGGCTGAACTCAGGGCTGCGAGGGGCCGGGCCATGCCGGGGACATGCGAAGCGAGGGCCAGCTGGGGAACACAGAAATCCCAGTGGAAAGCTTGTCCCCAGCATCCCTGTGTTTGCTTTTCAGAGAAGTTAGTGGACGGCTGCCTTCTGTTTTGTGTCGGGTGTTTTCAGATGGTGCATTTTCCCTTGGTTTTCAGCTTCCTTGTCTCACTCTGTCATGGTTGCCTGTGCCTGTCGGCCCCAGCTTTCACCCCCCAGGGAACCAGATGCCTGGAAAACGGACCAGCGGTTAAAGCCAGAGGCCTTACAGACAGTCTCCAAAGAGCGGCCGCACTCCTTAGTGGACAGCAAGGCCTACGCGGACGCCAGGGTTTTGGTGGCTAAGTTCTTGGAACACTCGAGCTGCTCCCTTCCCGTGGAGGTGAGGCACGTGGTGGGCTCCGCTCGCTCGGCCATCCCCTCCGAGGAGTGCCACATGGAGGAGGCCGTCCTCAGCGCCCGTGTCCTGGACCAGCTGTGAAGGCGCCTCCGTCTGGATGTGGACATGGACAGACCTGGTGCCAGAGTCCCTGCCGGGGACGCCGGGCCTGTGGGGAATGGCTGCTTCCCCGGGTGGATCAAGCGGCAGAGGCCCTTCCCTCCTCTAGGGGGACCCCATCGGCTGTTTTCTGGGGGCTGACGCTTCCTACCTGTCCCAGTGATACAGTGGATGACTCTCTCGTGTCCATCGTGAATTCTTCCCTGTTGTCAGGCAGGTAGCACCTTGAACTAGCCACATGACAGCGATCCAGTGGCAGGGGACACGCATGTAGCTAAAGAAACTGAAGTATCTTCACAATCGGGGCCACGGAAGAGCAGGATTCTCCTGCACCCCAGTCCCCACCCCCACCCCGATTTAGTTTAGTGTTTAAAGGGGTAGAGGAGTCCATCAGGCAATGAGCCCATTTCCCCTTGCAGTTTGAATCAATGATCAACCCTTTCTTAGAGGCTGATTTTTAAGAAAATAAGTCATTCTAGCCCAGATGGCAGCGGGGGTCCAGCCTTATGCCCGCAGGGCGACAGGGCCACCCTGTGAACAAACATACAATGAGGGACTCCCCAGGGGGGCCCGGCCACCCTGTGGCAAGGGGCTTTGAGGGACCCACACCCCCACCCCCGCACCTTGTCTCCCGGGCAACCCCGCCCTGCCTCTCCCTGCCCCAGGGCATTTTCCCAGCTTCCTCTCTGGCTGTCTCTCCACTGTCCCTTTAGCCAGCTCAGCACAGAGCACTTTGTTATTTGCCCCATAACAATAAGCCCCCATGGCGAGCCCCCGGGGTTCTCCCACATCTGCCCTCGCCAGACTGGCCTCAAGGGGTCTCTGATGACTCAGAGCAGCCCCTTCCCCAGCCGGGCGGCAGCCGCCACGTCTGCTTTGGAAGATGCCACCTGTCGACCACTCCTTTCCGTGAACCACCCCCACCTCGAGCTGGGTGCGCAGAAGCCTCGGCCACAGCAGCTTGGGTGCCCTGGACCTTCTTGGACCCCTGGGCCGCCCTGTTCTGGCGACCTCAGCAGCAGCTGCTTCCCAACCAGGGTCGTGGAGCAGCGCTGTCCTCAAGGACTTTCTGCAGCCACGGGGATACCTGTGCCATCCTGGAGTGTGGCTGCCAGACACCCCGAGGAGCCCCTCGTCAGCTGCCAACGCTTTGCTTCCTAATGTTATCATCGGTCACTGCCGTCCGGAGGTGAGAGCTGGACCAATATATAAATCAGGCCTTGTGATGATAGCCGGAACTTCTCCGCTCGAGACATCACAGAGGAGAATTTATGAGCACTTTATCCAGACTATAAAACGGGAAATCTCTAATTTTTCTCAACTGAGGGCTTTTGAAGTCCCCAAAAGTAAATCTCTCTGCAGGTAAAGTAAATTGATGGTTTTTCCAAGGGGCCTCCCCTAAGCCTCCCAGCAAAGCATGGATGGCCCCAGCGCCCTGGCCTCGGCATCAAGGCATCTCTGGGGTGGCAACCAGAGCTTAGCAGGCTGCAGGGGTCTCACCTGGGTGGGGGGCTCACGGCAGGGCCCTGGGCCAAGCCTGCAGGTCTCAGACAGGCTGCCTCTCGAGTGAGGCCAGCCCTTGCGTCCAACCCCACCTCACGGGCATCAGAATTGTTACCCTGCCGCGGGCTGGGTGACCTCCAGGGGGCCTGGCCTGCTGCTCTGTGTCTTTTGCTTCCCCTCCCTGCAGGGCGCCATGTCTCCTGCCTCCGAGCACCTGCCACAGCCTGTGCCTCCCCCTGGGTGCAGGTAGGTGCTCTGGCCTGAAGCCCACCGGCCGGCCGTTCTCAAGTGCTCGGCCCTCACACGTGTCCTCACAGCATCTCTATCTTGCGGGTGAGTACACTGTACCCAGTTCTACAGCGCTGGGCTGACACCTTCTGAGGGCCCACGTCGGCTCCTGCAGGGCCCAGGCACCTGGCTCCCAGGAAAGGTCCCGGGAAGAGAGAGGTGCCTGGCAACGGGCCGGGGTCTGACTCCCCAGCCCGGGTACCTTCAACCCCGCTCTGCTCGGCGGCACCTGGGAACCAGCAGCCCCGGCATCGAGCGCCCTGAGCCCCAGGCTGTGTCGGCTCATAGCCAAGGGGAAAGGCAGTGTCCCCCCGTCACTGGTGCGTCCTCGTCCGCTCGGCCCTGGTCTCCTTGCTCTCGTTAACACGTCAGCAGGCAGGTCCCCACGGGCTGCGCTGGAAGCCAAGGCCCAGGATGCCCCCTGCACAGGGCCCGGGGCCTGTGCTCTCCTGGACCTCCCCCACCAAAAAGAGGGCCAGCACAGGGCCAGTGCCTGTCTGGCACTGCCATTAGACCCCCACCCAGGGACCACAAGGATGCTGGGCTGGAGGAACTCCAGACCCCTACTCTATGGCAAACAGGGGGGCGCTTATCCTTCACAAGGACTTAAGGGCTTCTTCAGCTGGTGACAATGACACAAATTAAATGCGTGTAACAAACCCCATAAAAGAAAGCTTATTTCGAATGGATGTTTTCTCCCCCACAGCTGTATTGATCCACAGATGCTGCTATTAAGGCAGAATTTATAGGAAATTGTTTTCAAGCCTGTTTGTACAACTGGCAGGCTGTATTTATTTAATGTACCTCAAGGTGTTTTCATAATGATCAGTGTTTTAATAAAAACTATTTCTGGCCTCTGTGCCTCTGAGGTCTGATCGGGACAGATGCCGAGAGCCGTGTGTACTGCTGGTGACCAGGTGCCAAGCGAGGGCTCAGGCCGTACGACCGACCACGGAGCACGACCCACCCCTGGCACCTGACTGTGTTCCCTAACATCCTTCTGGAGACAGACCCTGGGGGTGTGAGGAGAGCGGGCAGGCGCCCGGCCCACAGCTGTCCCTCTGTGGGACATGTCCCCAGCTTCTGGGAGGAATGCAGGCCCCTGGCTTAAAGCTCTCTTTTTTTTTTCTTTGAAATGTGTAGCACATGAAGGGACACCTGCCCCCCGTCATCTGCTAGCCGTGGGTTTCCTCTCCGGAGCCCCTTCACCTGCCTCATTCTGGGCGCTGCAGGGCCATACCCCTGGGCCCCCCTGAGCCGAGGCCCCTTCCCTCCAGCTCTCACCCCAGGGTGTGGGCCATCGCTGCCTAGTGGCTCACAGCATGGAACTAAGATTCCGGCCAGAGAAGGGGCCCGGCTTGCCCAGTGTCCCTTGATAACATGCTGGAACACCACCCAGGGCTTCTGACCAGAGCCCATGCTCACCCCAGATCCCCATGCCAGGGGACACCAGGACCAGGACGGTGACCACAGAACGCAGTCAGTGACGGGAGCACTGCCAAGTCCTGCTATCAGGTGAGACGGGCTTCAGGGCGGCCCCAGGGAAGGAGCCAGGCTATAGGTGGGCCGCTTTCTGCTCTGTACACGCACACACCTCTCCCAGAGATGATTCCCATCTGAACCAGGAGAAGCCCGAGCCTCCCACTCTCCCTCATCCAATTAGTCAGGAGCTTGTCTCCTGCGGGGATGGTGCCTGGAGCCCTCAGACCTGGCAGGGAGGCCCCCACCCGGAGCCGGGCTGTGAGGGGCGGAGTTAGTTAGAGGAAAGCTGGGCGGCCACTTCTCCGTCAACAAACCAGCCACACGGACAGCTTTCCATCATGACCTCAGGTTTATTAGTGGCATTAGCGAGTCTTCCCAAGGTCAGCTGCATGCAACACACAGGTCACCCTCATCCAGTGGTCCTAGAGCTTAGTTACTGCATGGTAAGGCTTCTTAAGTCACAGTGTATCTTCAAGGCCTGGGCCAAAGAGAGAGACTTCCGGACAAAATGACATCATGAACACTGAGCTCTGCGGGGCGGATCTAGACTATGCTGCACTTGACCTACACGCACTGGAACACTGCTCACGGTGACGGCATCCGGACGCGCAGGCCCCCAGGGATAGCAGGCTCCAGGTGTCCGGGGAGGGTCTGGTTTCCGAGGGGGGAGCTCACGTGTGGATGCGTGTGTGTAGACAGAGATTGTAACGAGGCCGCGGGCCTGTGTGGGAGGCTGCCCGGGGGCGTCCAGGGGCCAGCGGACAGGCGGGCACGGGCGGCAGACGTGGTCACGGGTCGTCGGAAGATCCTAACGTCTGAAGAGCAGTTTGTTGTCGAAAGTCAAAATGGTGGTGTTGTCTCAATAGGCGTGGAGTTTTGAGGTTGTGGATCTCACCATTTATGTAACTCAGGGATGTCTCCTTTCTCGGGAAATACAACCACGTGTCCCCCAACTTCAGTGACCAGTCCCATCCTGAGAGCTGGCTGCCCACACAGCCATCAGGGCAGTCGGGCGCCCTCCCCGCAGGAACCCGAGCCCCAGCCGAGGGTGGGGGCACACCGCTGCTGCCCCCTGGAGCGCGCTGTCCTCGAGGGGCTCCCCGCACAGCCGCATCCGGGGGCACCCACGTTCGCCCTCCACAGCTCCACACCACACGGACGTACAGACAAACCCTTGTCCGTCGCAATGAGAAAATTCAGAATGTGGCAAAATACGTGACTGTTCTACAAAGACTGGTTCCTGTGACTCTCCTTGGATAAAGACCCCTTTTGGTCCAAAAAAAAAAAAGTGGGTGGTGAGGGCATGCCCTTCGGAGGAGCCAGTGTCATCAGGTGGGCTGTGGGTTCAGGGGTCGGGTCCTGGGTCCGGCTCCCACCCCTTGGGGTGCAGGCGGGCAGCCTAGATGTACAACGGGGTCTCCTGGCCTGTGAGGAGCCTGAACATGGCGGCAGGCATGGTCTTCATATGGATCTGCCAATGAGAGAGAGGGGCTGACCCAGCCCTCCCTGCCTCCGCCTCCCGCCCCCGTCCCCCGCATGCGAGGCCAGCGATGCCCAAGTCCCCTGAGCGTGTCCTGTGTAAAGTACCAGCGTCCAGAGGGGAGGAAGAATGACCTGTGGGCTGTCAGCTACAAATTGGCACTTGTCGTGAGCACTTGCCATCTACCTCTACAAGGATTGAAGCAGGTGCCACTGCAGCTGCTGACCTTCAACACCCCCTGAAAGGAGTTCAGGTGGAGATCGGGAGTGAGGCCCTCTGTGCTCTGGGGAAAACTGGGAGGACAGGTCTTCAGATAGATAGATAGTGAGATATTTTCAGGAGCCAATTTTATGAGCCCAATTCTTGCATCTCCTCATATCTAGAAAAACACCGAGATCCTTCCTGGTGACGTCTGCTGCTCATGACTAGCTGTAACCCTCAGGAGACTTGCAGAACCTCCTGCAAAAAATACGTGCTCCATTGCATGTCCTCCCCCTTCACCAAAATCACATGCATACTGACCTTCCCCCCTGCCTCTTGGGAGCAGTTTACCAGAGCTATATGAAATGCTGTCTCCTGGGCTACAGTCCTCATTTTGCCCCAAATAAAACAACTCACAACTCTCACGTTGTGCATTTGTTCAAGTCGACACCGTGGTCACCACCCCGATGGCGGCTTAGAAAGCGTACCCTGACTGTGCAGACTGTGACCTGGGCGCCCTGTCCAGGTCTTCAGAGGGTTTTACACGCGGTCAAGGGCCGTTTTCCCTTCAGCTCAAGCTGACACCAGGTGCATAAAAAGTTGGACTTTTGACTGTGCACCGAGCTGAAGGCAGGCTGGGGCGCCCAGGCCTCCTTGGAAACTGCAAGGGGCAAGCTTTGCCTCGGCGTGAGACCCAGAGGCTCACGCACAAAGTGCGTGTGCGGCGGGCGGAGGCCTGGAGCCCCCAGCCCCTGGGGGTCAGTTAGCAAATGAGCCTTTGGGGCCTGACCTCAGTCCCTGGCACCACAGAGTCTGGGTACGCCAGCAAGGCACAGAGACGGCTGCCCAGAGAGGCCAACCGTGGGGGGCACATACCCTAAATCCCGCCTGGGCCCCGGGCTCTGCTTCTGCTCCCTTTAAGCACTCTGCTCTGCAGGCTAGCCGGGGACCCAGCCGTGCTCAGGCCCCTGTGGGTGACCGTGGCTCTAGGGGGTGGGCTGGCAGACCTCCAGCGCCCAGGGAGAGGCGGCCGCAGGTGCAGCCACCCCCAGGGGCGTGCAGCCAACCCCCCAGGACTGCCCTTCCTCGGGCAAGCCGTTCTCGGGCCTTATCTGACCAACCCAGATGGCCAGTCTGGCCAAAGCGTTTTCTTGTCACCCAGGCTCCCCCCCTGGCCCCCAACACCAGGATCTGTCTGATCCACTTAGATGTTTGCTCCTTCATCAGCCTGCAGTGCCTTTTCCCGTCAGCAGATTCATTCTAATTCCTCAATCTGAAACCCACCCCCAAGGCCCAGCAAAACACCAGATCTAGTGATCGGTGACTCCTTTTCCGAATGTGCTCAGGGATGATGGAAAACACAGGCAGACAAGCTCATCTCTCAGGACCAGCCAGGACCGGCTTCCAACACCCTGGGCCTGAGGCCCAGCCTGACTGATACCCATTCACCTCAGGTCCAGACAGTCGGACGCGTTTCTCCCGCTCCCAGCCCAGCTCCCCCGCCCGACTGATGGCCCCAGCGGGGCGGCTGTCTCGAGGCGTCTACTTAGGACAATTGGATTTTCCTTTCTTTGAAGCCATTTGTAAGAGAAGGCTAATGGCGCCTACCTGGCCCCCTCCTTCCTGAGAGCTGCTGTCTGCCACCACCCATGCAGGGAAACAGGCCTCCTCCCCCAGCCTTGGGACTTTCACAAAATACTGAGTGGGTTAACGTGGCCCCAGGAAAGGTGTCCTGACCGGACATGATCTGAAGGCCCCTCAGGGAACAGCACATGCTCCCCCCACCAGCCTCCAAAGAGGAAGCCGTGCCCTCTCCCCACACAGCCCCTGGGTCCCCACCGCCCTCAGAATCAAACCTAAACTCCCCGCCCAGCACCTGCCTCCACAGCCGTCCCGTGTCACCCGCCACTCAGCGCTGTCTGCCCCTTCTGCGCTGTCACCCAGGCTTCACCCAGGGAGATACTCACCCATTCACCCTGACTCCCTGCTTCCCACACACCTACACACACACACCCCTGCACCGGGGAGGCCTCCTTCCCAGCACTGGGCTGGTACCCCCACTCCCAGCATCTTACGTCCCCCGCTGAGGTACCCTGCTCCCTCCTGAGCTCCCCGCTCTGTACCCCGTCCACCCTCACGCTGGCATGGCATCGCACTGATGCCAGAAAAAAGCAGAAAAGGAGGCGGGTACAGCCAGCGGAGTGGGAGAGGGGAGCACAGCAGGGCCGGCCTGCGAATGCCCACCCCCATCCCATCAGCCACAGTTACCCGGGGTGAGGAGGGGGTGCCAGAGCCCGCCTGCAGAAGGCTCCCCCGTGGGAGACACAGCCGTGCTCAGCTGATGCAGCCCCGGAGGAGGCTCAGGAAGGTCCGGGTGGGAGCGCGCCAGCCAGCAGATGTGCCCAGGTCCCCGCAGGGACAGGCTCTGCCCAGAAGGGAGGCTTTGCTCTGGGGTGCTTCCCCAGCACCTTATACACGCCCTCGGGGATTAGATGTCGGCCATGGAACCATCTGGGCTCCGAGAGCCCGGTTCTGGCTTCGGGCAGTGACCTCTCACCTCTCCCACCGAGTTGGACAGCGCCTGGACGATCTTCTCATGGGCCGTGGCCACCACGCTCTGCCCGTTGATCTCGATGATGCGGTGGCCCACGCGGACGCCGCCCCGCTCCGCGATGCCCCCGCGCATGAGGCTGCAGATCTAAGCGACATGGGGGCGGAGGGTGGTCGGGTCAGCACAGGGTCCCCGCCACGCTCGCCAGTCGCCTCCAGCCCCCAACGACGGGGAGGAGAATTCATCACACGCAGGATGAAGCCCCCGGGCAGACGCTCCTACATGCCGTCTGCCGACTCACCAACTGGGAGGTTACGGTTTGGAATGCCTGTCCCCCCACCGCCCCCCGCCACCGCCCTCGCTGGTTGGAATCTGCCCCCCCACCCCGCCCCAGCCCCCCGGAGCCTCTGTTCCTGGGTCAGGGGTGTGGAGGCCGGGAGGTGTGCAGGTAAAGCCGATCTGGCAGGTTCGCCAGCAGCCACTCTGCTCCTCTTTCCAGTGAAGACGGTCACTGCTCCCCCATCACGGGGAGGTGGTGATTTCACCAGCCGACAAATGGAAAGAGATGATGCAGCCCCCATGGGTGTGAGATCCACTAAACACTGGGTGTCAGAAGGTGGGTCCATGCAGACAGCAGGGAGGGCGAGCAGCCCCAGGGCCCATGGAGAGCGGGGCGGGGGGGGCAGCTGCGCCTGGGGGGGTCCCCGGGGCCCTGTGGGAGCCACGGGAGGGGGGTGGGATGAAAGCACTGCAGCAAGAGAGGCTGGGGCGGGAGGGAACAGGCAGGGCGCCAGGCCTCTCATCCACCCCCAGCCGAGGGCAGACGGCAACGTCCCTGGGGCCGAGGCTGCCCGAGAACAGCCACACCCGCACTGGAGGTCTCCCCTGTCCACCTCCGCCAGGCACCTCTACCCTGGGCCCCTTGCAGCAGTATCCCAGCCGTCCTGCCTGAAGGCTGCCCTGTACCAGACATGTTTGAGAATGAGGAAGGCCGAGCCCAGAGTCTGGTGGGAGGAGAGGCCCAGGCTGGTGGGACCCTGTCCCCCGAGTGCCCGGGGGACACCCCCCATCACCTGACAGCCTCGTTGTACCCACGGAGGCCTTGGTCTGTACGGTTTCCTCAACCCAAAAATGCCACCAGAAGCTTTTTAGGGCTTTTGAGGGCTTTTGATTCTGGCCAGCCTCCTACAAGGTCAAGGTTGGCCTGCCCGCAGGAGGCACAGGTGCAGGCAGGACGGCCAGCCTCCCGCAGGCTTGGTGTTCTTCCCTTCCCACCGCGAGGCTCAACGCTGCGAGGCCTCCTCCATGCCCTGTGACGAATGCCACCTGGGGCCCGTACCTGGGTCAGAGCCCCTTCCCATCCCGGCCCTGGCCGGGCTGCTCCACTGGCTAGGGGCTGACTCTCCACCCCCAGACAGGACCCCTCCAGCCCAGCTGCCTGTGCTCTCCCTCGGCACTGGCCTGGCATCTTCTGAAGGCTGAGATAGGCTGAAAGGCCACTGACCCCAGGCTGGCCCTGGCACCCCTGCAGGACTCCCACCTGTCATCTGTTTTGTGGTCTTTCCAGATCCACTTTGTGCGTAGGTGTGTGTAAATCCCAGTGCGGTGCCTGAAGCCCTCGAGGTCCCTCCCAGTCCTCAGGACCCCTCTCTTCTAGAAGGAGACACAGATGCAGGCTGATGTCACAGCCCAAGGCCACTCCTACAGCAGCACCTGGGCCAGACCGGACTCAGGGTGGAGAAAGAGAAGCGGGCTGAGCCCACCACCCATTTTCCAGTAAGGGGAGCAGCCATCCTGTGCTGTGAAGGCTCTGCCTACCTGTCAGTATCAAGGATTAACTTTCATCCCCTCCGCCCCCCACCCAGATGATTTAAGGGCATTTTGTGCCCTTCGAAGATCCAGGCTTCAGGAAGACCTGGCAGGCGTCAGGCAGGGCCCAGGTGCTCCTGATGGAAGCTGGGACACCCCGTAGCAGGCGCTGTTTCCCTAAGTCCCTAGTGGTAGAGTCTTCCCTCATGGTGGAGATTTGGAGACAGAAGGTAAAGAGGGGAAAGGGACAGGGAGAGGGAGAAAATAGCTTTGCACCTTAAGAGGGGGTTGCCAGGAAGATGGACTCAGACCCTGGCAGGGGACCTCGGCTGGAACCTGGGGGGCCAGGCTGGCAGAGGGGGCAAGAGGGGAGCAGAAAGTGCTGAGGAGAGGGCCATGTGGGCACACGCCTGTACACATGCACACACAAACACACATGCACGTACACATGCGTGCGGGCGGCAGGTCTTCCGAAACGAGGCGTGCCCCCAGAACCCAGGGCCTTGGGCTGCTCTAATTTCTCAGGGTGCACCTCTCAGGAGGAACGCTGGTGTCTCCCAGCTGCGGACGTCCTGATCTCTTCCATGGTGTTGTGGGAACAGAGAGGAGGGGTCCATTTAGAAGGAGCGTTAACTGGCTCAGTTGGGGCCTGTCTGCAAACGAATGCCTTGTACTTTGGGCGTAATGAAGCTGAAAATGGGAAAAGCACTTGTGCAGGACTAACTCAGGGGTCAGCAGACTTTTCCAGGAACGCAGGGAACTTATCTGCGGGGCCCATGTGATCCGTGGGCTCTGCGGGCCCTGCAGTCCCAGTGGGAGGAAAGGCGGCTGGCTGGCCACGACAGGGCCTTGTAGGCACCTCTGTGACTTGGTTATTGACACCTGGGACCCTAGATGCAAACAGGACAGCCCCTGCACAGCTCACAGATGGCTCAGGTCCACGCGTGCGCTCGCCCACTGACGCCGACCACACACTCCAGCATCTGATACGGGCAGAGGGCAAGCTCCCCACGACAGCCGTGCAGGCCAACGCCTGCCCCGCCACTGCCCAGAAGGGAGCCTGGGGCAGGTCCCTTCAGCTACCTGTTCCTGTGTCCTCATCTGTGCATGGGGACAGGGGATGCCCTCCCTAACCAGACCAACGCGCAGACACGGGCTCTAGAGGGAAGCCCCAGGTTTGCAGGAAGAGCTGGCCAGATGGTGGCCTTTCCCGGTTCCTAGAACTGACAGACAGATGGACTGATACCCCAGACAGATGCCCCAGCAGGCCTACAAGTCTTGCAGCAATGGAACTAGACAGACTGGAGGACCAGAAGTCCTGCACGCCCATGTTCACGGCAGCTCGGTTCACAGTAACCAAGAGATAGAAGCAACCCAAGTGTCCATCAGTGGAGGAACGGACAACCAAAATGGGGTGTTTCCACACAATGGAACACGATTCAGCCTTAAAAAGGAAGGAAATCCTGCTACACATGCTACGACGTGGATGAACCTTGAGGACATTTTGCTGAGTGAAACAGGCCAGTCACAGATGGACAAAAACCGTATGATTCTACTCATATAAGGTACCTAAGTATGTCATATTCAACTTCACAGGGACGGGAAGTAGCACGCTGGTCACCAGGAGCTGGGGGAGCGGGAGGTGGGGAGTCAGTGTTCGCGGGAACAGACTTTCAGTTTTGCTGATGGAAACAGTTCTCGAGATTGGTTCTACAACAATGTCAACGTTCTTAACGCTGGAAAATGGTTGAGATGGTAAATTTCACGTTAATTGTATTTTACCACAATTGAAAAAAAAAACAAAAAAACCAGGAAAAGCAGAAGTTCTAGGAGAGAGTCGGGGCCAAAAGAAAAGGGGGAGAGAGGGGCAGATTTCACAAGGTAATCCAGCTTCTCAGCCACAGGGCCTCTTGCTTTAAAGAAAACACAAGCTACACTGAGATCCTCGGGGCCAGTGCTCAGGCTGGCAGCCCCCAAACACACGCACCTGAGTGCGCACGCACACACACACGCACGCACACGCACCGGTGTGTGCACACTGACAGCCATGCGGAGGGCCCCTCCCCCTCACCTCTCACCTGACAACACCCAGACGTACCTGATGCCCCAGCGCTGGGACATACTTCACCTAACTGCTCACCCCAGACATTGAAACAGGCACCTGCCTCAGGCAACGTTCCTGGAGGCATCAGGCAGAAAACGGCACCGGGTTTGCATTGGGGCCAACAAACACCACCTCCGGCCTGGCATTCCGCCACCTGCTCTCCAGCCACCGCCTCCCGGGTGCTCTCAGGGCAGGGAAGCCCCCGGGAGCCACCATGGCCCCTGCCTCCTGGCCCCTAGCACGCGCACCCCCATTCACAGAGGCAGGATGCCAGCTGGTGGGTGGGTGGCGCTGGGGGCCACGCAGCTCCTCGTCCACAGCTGGCCCCAAGCACACACACCGTGGGATTCGGACCCTGGACCAGCAGCAGAGGCACCAAGCAGTGGGCGGCACCAGGACCCCTGTGTGCACACCTGTGACCCGGGAAGGGCAGCCTGGCAACGCTGCCTTCAGAATCAGCGGGTAATACTTCCCCAGTTCCAGACCCCAGATCTGCTGTGACCCTGAACCCGACACCCCCAAACCTTGTGGGAAGCCCCCCTGGCCTCAGCCTCCCAGCGACTCATACCAACCTGGGAACATCCCCACACACCCCCGCCGCAGAGACCCCTCCTGTAACTCCCCAGGGATGCACCCCCGCCAGCCTCCCCTCCCCCATCTCTGAGAGGGAAGGCTCAGGGCCAGGCCACACTCAGGCCACCCCACACCTGTCCTCTCCACTGCCTCCCCTTCCTCTCCCGCTCGCTTCAATTCAGCCCCCATAAAACTCTAGGCAGAGCCCCCTTTCTTGTGTCTCCTCGTCCCCCTTCCCCACCTCGGTCCCTACGGCCTCCCCAGCTGTGTGACCCAGGGCAAGTTACTAAACCTCTCTGTGCCCCAGCTTCCTGACCAGTCCCCATGCTCCTTATTAGGCTGTAGTGAGGATTAAAATGAACTGACTGGAGGGAGTATTTGCAGGGGAAGGATTTTGCTTTTTGGTGGTTGGGGGGGCGCATCGGGCCCCAAGAACAGGCAAAGCCCTTGGCCACCCCCCAGGAGCCTGGCCTTGAGGGGAAAGCCGGCCCTGATGCATCACGCCATCCCCCTGCAAGGCTTGCAGCAGGACAGGGGCTGCATCTTACAAAGGCCATGAACCAGGTGCACCTAGATGGCGAGCTCCCCGGGGCCATGCAGGAGGGACAGCCTGGGCCCCACAAGACTGCCCAGCAGGGCAGGGGCAGCCCTCAGGGTCACACAAGCAGGGCCGTCTCAGGGGCTGCCGGTCACTGACAGTCCTCCCTACCACCCACCTGCCCCCACCCCAGGGAGAGAGGTCCTGCGGACGGCACCCAGGCAGGCCCTGCATGGTGGCTCAGGGTGTCAGGGGCAGGTCTAAGGCCCGCCCAGCTGCTCCCAGGCCCATCCACATGGTGCGCATAGAAGCTGCAGGCAGGGACCCTGGGCAACCTCCTGCACGGCCCCGGACACATGTGTGTGCAGAGCAGCCGGGCAGGGTGGCACTAGCTGGACCACCAACTGGCCAACTCCCGGGGCAGATGCCATGTTCCGGAAAGAAATTCTCAGGGGGTGCAGACAGCCTGGCTGGGCCCCCGTGCTTGGGTATGGTGCCAAGGGGCCTTCCTTCTCTGCAGAGTTTGGGCCCAGTGGGCCCTCCTTGGAGGTCTCGGTACTTCATGGATTTTCTCAATCTGCCCAGAAAGCTTCAGTGACTTGCCCAGTGTCACACAGCTGGGAAGGTACGGCCAATGTCAGCTTCAGATGCACCCACACCCTTTCCTTCTACGTCTTGGGCACCAGCTGAACCACCTTCCCGGCCAGCCCTGTGTTTGTGGGGCATGTGACTGAGCCCTGTCTGGCCAGATGGATGTAGACAGAAATGGCCAGAGCCACATCTGCGCCCGTCAGACAAAGAGCGCCCTGGGGGGTGGTGAGCCTGGGCCCCTGAGCGACCCTGTGGCGCGAAGCCCCTCCCACGCTGGACTGTGACCCAAACAACAGATCAGCTCTCAGTCCGCTGAGATCCGCGGAACACCTGTTACAGCAGCAAGTGCGCCCTAACCCAGAGGGGACGGAGATGTCCTGTGACTCTCCCCGGCCCCGTGTAAACTCTCCACACTCCTGCGCCAGGTAGTGACGGGGGAAATTCTGTCTCATTTGTAGTCCTGTTTCTAGAACGTTCTCCCGATGTGTCCCCTCTGTGACCGTGGAGGGACACACACGTCCTCCCCCTCAACCTGACACCACCCCCATCCACCGCACAATCTCTTCCTTGGCTTTTTAACACTCTGGGCTAGCGTAAGCAATCTGGAAATGACCGGCCTTCCCTCTTCTGTCCTCCATCTGTGGCCACATCCCTCCCTGCCCACTGGGACCTTTGCAGGAGAAACGACCCAGGAAACAGAGCTCAAGAGGGTCAGAGAGGAGGTGGGAACTCTGGAGGGAAGAACTCCAGCCTGAGGAACAGGCACAGACTTTTGGCCAGACCAGCACTCATTCAAGCCCAGCATCACCTCCTCCTGGAGGCCCTCCTGCCTCCTCAGTGGCTGGGGCCCCGCCTGACACAGCTCAGGAACCTCACACACGGCTCGGAATGGGTGAGTGAATGAGCGAATGAATGAATGAACAAATGAATGAGTGGGTGGGTGTCTTGCACACAGTGACTCTGACACTGCCATCGGCTGCGGGTCCCAACTGCAGGGGTGGGAGGACTCCTCCCTCCACTCTAGAGCTGGGGTCTGCAGAGAACAGCCACCACTGGGACGAGGGTGCTGAGGGCAGGGCTGGAGGGACCCATGCCGTGACCACACGCTGGCCCGCCCGCCCTGCCTGGACCTGCCCCCTCAGACAGGAGCGGTTCTGGAGGGACGGAGAGCTGCCCCCCAGCTCCCTGCACCAGGCCGTCCACGTGCACGGTGGAGGCTGCCAAGTGGACTCACGATGCCGTTCTGCACGCTGAAGCCCAGCTGGTACTTGAGGTCCGGCCGCTTGATGAGGACGGTGGTGACCGGCGGGCAGCTGACGATGTTCAGCTTCACCTGTGTCTGGTTCTTCAGACCCTGCGGAGCAGGAACGGGAGGCCCAGTGGGTATCAGATGCCACTGGGAGGACAACCTCAGGGGCCTGGGAGGGTGAGCCAGTGGCAGGGCAGAGCCCCGGGAGCTGGGGGACCGAGTCAGGCAGGCCCCTCTCAGCCCTGGTGTCCCTCTGTGCGTGGATGCAGGCATCACCCTGACCGGATGCAGGGGTACTGCATCCCAGGTGGCAGTGCGTGCCGTGGCCCCTGTGCTCTGGTGTGCCCTTTGACCTGGGAGAAAAAAAGCTGCCCTGGGGCAAGGCCAGGCTCCGAGCGCCCCTGTGCACAACCAAGAGGTGGGTTGTGCACTAGGTCACCCTTGGTGGTGCCCAGGAGGGGCCCTGGCCATGCTGAGTGCAGGAGGACTTCCTGTTTGGGAAGGTGGGGGCGCCTTCCTCAAAACAAAGCATCCTCCAGTGATGGACTCTCATGCTGGGGGTGGGGCGAGGACAGGGTGCAGCCGGCAGAGCAGAAACCTGTCAGCAGGAGGCTCTGGTGTCTGTGCCGAGACAGGCCAAGGGAGGCCCCAGGCCCCAGAGGACAGTGGATGCTGCGGCCATGGTCCTGGGGTTGGGTGGGGGGAGGGGAAGGGGCCCGGCCTGAACGTGGCTGCAGCAGCAGGGAGCTCCTCCTCTGTGCACGTGTGGCGCGCACACGCGCACACACACACACGCGCACACACGCACACACACATACACCCATCACAGCCCAGGTTAGACACTGCCCCAGGAGCTGCAGCCCTCAGAGCGAGGGTCCCGGCTGGCCAAGCCTCTGGCACCTCTGATGAAGGCCTCTTCTGTGCCTGTCTGTCTGTCTAGCTACACAGTACCCACTGGGACTGGGTCCCCAGGTCCAGGAGACCCCTCACAGGGCCTTCATCTCTGAGTGACAAGGGAGAACAGAGGCCCATCCTCCAGCCCCGAGACCACAGCAGGGCTGGAGGGAATGAGCCGCGGGACAGATGGCCCCCCGTAGGCTGAGCCACTGTCTGGACCCTTGAACAGAGCAAAGGCACCGCCATGCCGAGGTCCCCTTGGATGGCTGCCTGACGCTTCAGCCCGGGGGGCTCTCACAGACAAGCAGGGGCCACCTGTTTGTGTCCCCTCAGCGTGACTCTCTCTAGGGAGGGTCTGCATCTCCCGAACCTGCAGGCTCACGGGTCAGACGGTGAGAGCAGCCTCCCAGCTCAGATCCAGGCAGGGGAACCAACCTCCCTGTTTACCCAGCAGGTGAAAAGTCCCAGGCAAACTAAGACAAGCTGGTCACCCGACATCTACAGGTCCTTGGCCCTCACCTGGGGCAGCCCAGGTCCCTCTCTGATGTCAGGGCCGTGGTACAGTCTTGGGTTCAAAGTCACTGGGTGGGTCTCTCTGGGCTCAGCATTCTGGCGGGTGAGGGGGGATTACAAAGCAGCGAGGATATAGCGAGGTGGGGCCCCGCACCCACCTTGATGATGCCCTGACAGGTGGCGAGCGGCAGCCCCACCAGGCTGGTGCCGTTGATGGACATGATCTGGTCACCGATGCTCAGCTTCCCCGAGCGGGCAGCTGGACCTCCATTCATCATGTTGGCCAGGATCACGGTGGGCAGGATGGAGCCCCAGCCCGACTCCACCACCACCACACCCAGGATCTCACCCTTGTGCTTCTCCAGCTGCAGCTGCAAGGAAATGGGTAGGGTAGAGAGGCCCACCTGAGATGGGGGCTGGGGGCTGGGGGCTGGGCCTCTGCCCAGCATCCCGGAAGGACCAGCCGACCCGGGCCAGGTGCCTGTCCTGCCCTCAGAACCGAGGCCACCTCCTCGCGGCCAGCCTGCTGTCTCCCTGGCCTCGTCCAGCTCTGGCTCCCAAGGCCTCCTGGGACCCACCCAACCATCCTGGGGACCAGGAGCACAGACCCCCTCCTCTAGCCCCAAGCTCGGCCCCAGTGTCCCGGCTCCCGCACCCACCCCTCCCCCCAAACACACGGAGGCTAGAGGGACGTGTTCTCAGAGTCCAGATGCACACCCAGCCCGGCCGGCGCTCTTGTCTGGAAAAGTCCTTCTATTTCCTCTCTGCCTCACGGGTCACTCACAGAAAGCTGCCTGTCATTCATCCATTCAGCAACAAGCCAGGATCATTCACTCATTCCCAAGCAGTTAGGGTACAGGCCACCCCCAGGGATTTGCTCCTCTTCTCTGAAGAACTTTCTAGAGACCCCTGAGCAAACCCACCGGAACCTGCCAAGGCTTCACTATGGGCGGCTTCCCAGCACCCTGGGCAGAGCCCCAAGTTCCCCGTTTTCAAGATGCCTCCCGCACGCTTTCCAGAAACACCTCGAGGGGCTGAGCCCACATCTAATAGCAGCATTAAAAGGCACATTTTCAAGGTCATTTTAAGACTGACCGTCAGCAGCTTCTTCCCTACAACAGCACCGCATTTCCCACACAAGTGCTCGCTGCGAAGGCAGGGGCCACACACCAGGAAGGCTCGACCCCGCCCCGCCTGCCAGCTGTGCCCCCCGCCCCGGGCACCCACCTCTTTGCAGTTCTCCGAGTTGGAGAAGTGGATGAGGTCGTCGTTGTACATCTCCTGGGTGTTGATGATGTCGCTGTACTCCTTCTGGCTCAGGTCCTCGGGGTTGATGCCGTTGGCCCGCAGGAACTCCTGGTAGGCCACGCTGAAGGCCTGGCCAATGGACTGGGCAATGAGCTGAGCCTGTGGGGAGGGGCGCCCAATGGAGACGGGCAGGCGCACGGGCCCCGAGGGGTGACCACGGCACAGCCTGCGCGGGGGCCCCTGCCTGGGCTCTGAGGAGCCACAGAGAGACCGTGGCCCGGGTCTCTGTCGGGGGAGCCCTTCTGCTGCTGGTGCCCTGCCTGCCCCCACCCGAGCTCCCTTACATCCCAGACATCCTAAGACAAAGCACAGTTTCCAATAACGTCTGGGGAAATTATGAATTATTTGCTAATGATCATAGTTTCATTGCTTTCACTGGCGACTGTACTATATTTTCTTTTCACCCATCGTTTTTTCTTTAACAAGTGTGTTTTATTTATTTAAATATTTGTTAATTGTTATTAAATTAATTTAATGAAATTTAAATTAATTTATTTAAAATTAAATTAATATTTATTAAATAAATATATTTACTTGGCCCATGCGGGATCTTAGTTCCATGCCCTGTGCAGTGGAAGCGTGGACTCCTAACCACTGGACCGCCAGGGCAGTCCCCCACCCATCCTATTCCAAACACTGACTGGGGGGTGCATCCTCTGGGGAACGTCACAGAGACTGTCAGTCACCCACCCAGTATTTACTTCTCTGGATCAACAGGACCCAGTCCAGCTGCGGGGGGGGTGGTGCGGGCAGGATGTGTGTCCAGCTGCTCTCGTGGGGCGTGTGGACGTGTCAGGCTGAGGCCAACGAGAAGCATGCGGCCCTGGGGACACCAGCACAGGGCAAATCGTGGAGCAAATCACTTCTTTCTACTTCAACAGGACCACTTCTATGGACTGGACTGTATCTGATACTGCAGAAGCCTGGACTCTGAACAGTCACTGTCAAAGCTTACATGCCACCTGCCGGTGTGCAGATAAAGGACCATGGGAAGTGAGGGCTAAGGACCCAGTTCCTGGGCCACGTCAAGCACCCTGGCAGCCAGGCAGCCGGGGGAGAGCAGTGGGACCCCTCAGCAAACCTCGGGTCAACAGGGCCTGAAAACACGTGGAATTGAGGGGTTCGGCCTGAATCCCATTCTTGCTCTACCCGCTGCATGATTCTCGGGCTGCAAATGAATAAGCCTTTGAAGAAAGCGGGCTGGGCTGCATGGGCTGCATAACAGAGGGAGAGCTCGGAGCCCTTAGATTCTAGACCAGACGGCCCTCCCAAATTGGGCCCCGAACGGTCTGCAGGAGCGAAGCCCGGGTCCACTAGGCAGGACCAAGCCCTGCCCGCCCCCAGGAGCAGTGTCCTGGCAGTCTGGCGGCTCTGCTCAGAGGGAGAACCAGCCACAGGCACGGAGCCCCGGGACCACCAGGTGGCGCCACTGGCCCAGACGTGTATGGAGACAGTGGAGGGAGCCCCGCGGTGGCAGGTCCTGGAGGGCGCCTGGCCCGAGGCTCAGGCCAAGCTGAGGATCCAATGGGGCCTCCAGGAGGAGGCTGGTCCCAGGATGGAGGGTGGAGGGCCGAGGGCCACCCGGAGGCCTGGATGTGCCCTGCCCCCCCGGGGTCTCAGGCTTGCTGACACCAGCTGCCCCCAGGCCTCTGGGTCCATCTTCCTCTGACTGGGGTCCCCTGGCTGGGAAGGGGGTGTGAGAGCATCACTTCGTTCCCCCTGCCCACTGCCCACTGCCCTGAGCCTCCCCTCTGAGCTCTGCCTGGTAGGCGCCCATCACCTGGGGGAGCACCTGGGAGGGCAAGGTGGTCCATGCCTGGGCTCCATGGGGCACAGTCCGGGAACCTCGGCGTCTTCCCACCAGCGGCTGGCTGCAGTCTCCCATCCCCCATCTGCCCTGCGTCCTGGCATCCCTGCCACCTGAGCTGGGGCCAGTCATGGAGAATCGCCCCTGCCCCCAGGTCACAGCCAAGGCTGTGAGCCCAGAAAGGTAGGGAGCGTCACGGGGGCCTCCCCGAGGGGCTGGCATTGGAGGCTGGGACTCAGAGGGGGCCTCCTGCAGGTGGGCGAATAGCGAGGGAGGCTGCCCTGCCCCCCCAGCCCTTTCACTTCTTCGGCTCACCTGCACTGCCCTCCACTTTACAGAAGGGAAACGGAAAGTCTGAGAGGGCCACCAGGGTCCTTAGGGCCACCTTCCATTTTCTCCAGGTGTCCCCCTCTGTTCTCACTGGACCCTTGGATCCTCCACTCACCCCAGCAGCAGTCGGACCCGCATGGGGCCACCATCAGGGCCCGACTCCCAGGATGGCTGCTGCATCCCCTCACGCCCCTCCCAGCCCATCCTTCCCATGTGCCTTCAAGGACCACCTGGAGCCCCGCCCCCACCTGTGCTCTCAGCCTTCTCTCCCACGGAATAGAGAAACCCAGGCCGCAGCAGCACCCGGGGCACGGTGGGCACCTCGGAGCCCCTTCCTGCTCCCCGAGCCAGCAGACTGTTCACCCCCTGCCACTTGGCCTGTTTCTTGCCTTCCCTGCCCATCACCACAGCCCTTCTCCAGGGCCCATCACATGCCCTCAGGCCGGGTCTCAGAGATTCCTCGAGCCATGAGCCAAACAAAAATTCCCATGCAGGTGTCCACAGACATCTGCATAATGGTGAAAGGAACACGTGTGTGCACTGGTGAGTCTGTAGGTAAACTTCCTCTCCTATAAATGTGTCATTGCTTCAGAGCACTTGTAGGTGACTTCAATTTCTCAGCAAAAAGGTCACTGCCTCCACCCACCCTGCATTCAAACATGAAAACACTGGGACCCTTCCCCACTGCTCCGGGTCCCTGACACGCCCTCAAGGCCCTTGGTAACCGAGAATGCCCTTTCCAAGCATCCGTGGAGGAGAGAGAATTTTTTAAAATCCTGCTCTGGCAACAGCCCCAAGAACAGCTCAGCTGCTGCCTCCTGGGTGATCCTGAATCAGACCTGCCCTGGGGGGGCAGCCCAGAGACCCCGCTCACCTCCTGCCCTGCAGCTCCCTTCCCCGGTCCCTTTCTCCCTCTTCCAGGCTCAGAAAGATGCTCTCATCCCATCCAAGGAAGGAGTCAAAGGGCTTATGGTCTCTTAGCGAGTCTGCGGTATTTTAAACGTCAGAATTACAGTTGACCCGTGAACAAAATGGGGATTAGGGGCTGTGACCCTCTGTACAGTCTATAAAAAATCTGTGTCTAACTTACAGTCAGCCCTCCGTACCCGCAATTCCTCCGTGTCCGCGGTTCATGATCGCGGAGTCAACCAAGGCGGACGGTGTAGCGCTGTAGCATCTACTACTGACAAAGGTCCATGGGTAAGTGGGCCCTCGAAGTTCAAACCCATGTTGTCCAAGGGTGCACTGGATTTTCCAACTTCTTATGGCCTGAAATGGCCATGAGCAGAAGCAGAGGCGCTTCCCCATTTGCAACCCTGGAGTGTGGGGCGTGCATCTCAACAGAAAAGTTAGTCAAGGGCTACTTTATTTGGGGAGAACAAGGTTTTGTTAAAGGACCTTGTCAAAGAGCTCCTCGGCATATTTAAGTACGGTTCCATTTGCAAACAGCTCCTGAAAAACTTATTTCATGAAGCGAAACAGAGCTGTGTTCATGGTCTCTGCAAACTCAGAGTGTTAGAAAAATCACCACTTCCACTGGAAGCGTCCATGATGGGGCACAGAATCCCCATCCTATATGTGCTTTCCTGGGACCACAGAGCCCATGGGGCCTGGGCCGTCGGGAGGGGAACATCACGCCCGAGCATTTACTTACATCCTCAGACTCAAACACGTGGCAGATCATCTTATACTGCTTCTTCCCCTCCTGGGCCCCGGGGGTGGTCTCGATGCAGTCCTGGGAGGCTGAGCGCGGCATGCGGCGCCTGGCCATCAGCACCACGATGTTCCCAATGTCCGCGATGTAGGAGATGGTGCGAAGGGCGTGGTCCATCATGGTCTCCTGGCGGGAGAGGCATGAGAGGGCCTGCGTTACAGGGAACAAGCCCTAAAAAACACCCAAGTTTGGGGGCTCTCAGTCTCGACACTCCTGACGTTTGGGGCTGGACCATTCCATACTGTGAGGGTGTCCTGGGCACAGGAGGACGTTTAGCAGCATCCCTAGCCTCCACCCACTAGACGCCAGTGGCATCTCCTCCGTCCCAAGTTGTGACGACCACAAAGATCTCCAGCTGTGGCCAGATCTGCCCTGAGGGACAGAGTCTCCAGGGTAGAGAGCCACTGCCCCAGCGAACAGAGCATTTTAGGGCGGTGATTCCCAGTCAAGGTGATGTGCCTTCACCTTAGCCCTGCAGCTTCCAAAATGATGCTCGTGGGGGCATGATGCTGGGTGGGGCTCCCGGTCCTGTGGAGGAGGGGCAGCAGCTGAGGCCCGTCCCCACTCGATCGGAGGCCATCTGTGGCTCTGGAGAAGGCGCCTCTCCCTGCAAGGAGGGCGCCTGGCTCAGACTTCCTGCCAAGCAGAGGAGGAAGGCTCCAGAGCCAGTGTTTCCCAGGGCTGAGCTCGTCCCAGGAGCTCAAGCAGCATGGGCCTGGGCAGGGGCTCCCGAGGCAGCCCGCCTGACTCTGATGGATGGGTCTCCGCAGTCTTTCAATCCCCCCGGGGCCTGGCGGGCCCATCCCTCTCGATGGCTTTTGTCATCTGGCAGAAATCTCTACCAAGCATCATTCCCGGGGCCCCTACCTAACAAGGCTGCACACAGAGGCTCTGAGAAACTAATCAGCTGGTCCTTTAGGCCTTTGTCCTCTTTCCAGAAAAGAAAATGGGGCATTTCTGCAACCTCTGCAGCCCGTCTTCGTCACAGAAGCCACTTCTGCACACTTCCTGGAGCTGCTGTGTTTTCTGGCCAGCTCGGGGTGGGGGCCTGCGGTTTATAACCACAAGAACCCCCTTCCGGGAGGGGCCGCTGGAAAGGGGACAGTGGAGGTGGCTCTTCAGCATCTCTTGATCTCCAGCCACTTTCAGAAACACCTGACTCAACCCCCAGGTGTCAGAAATGAGCTCCTCCCCATCTCCGAGCACCTGTCAGTAGCAGAGCCCGCTTCCTCCCAGACAAGGCCGCCCGCCACGTGGCCTCGTCCCCTTCCTGCCCCAACCGGCCACTCGAGTTCCCACAGTCTCTGCATCTGTTCCTGCCTCCCAGCTTCTCTGCTAACATTTCTTATTTTACAGTCAAACCAGTTTCCTACCACCACACTTGCAGTTCATCCTCAGCGACCTCGGAGCAAACTCTCAAACGATCCACAGTGCCCACGACGGGCCAGGCTTCCCCAGACACCTCGGCCAGGCAGCCAGGCCACGGCTCATGGAACCTTTCTGACCCACCTTCCCAGCTCCTGTTCTCCTCGCTCTCGGTGACCCCAAAGCCTGCAGGGGCCAGTGCTCAGTTAGTTCATCTTTAGGAAGCACCGTCCACCCCCCACCCCCAGCTAACCCTGCATGACCTTCCCTCTCCCCAAGGCCAGTTCCGAGGTTCCAGGGTGTGTAGACAGGGAACCCGGCCTGTCTTATTCAGGGCGGCCAGCATTTTCTCCTGAGCACACAGGGAACCAGGTGTGTCCCATCTTCCCAGTGAGATGGGGGCTCCTCGGGAGCCGGGCACCTCTGCTTCTCCCACCAGCCCTGACCTCCCAGTCAAGAACGCTACGAGCAATGACCCAGACACCCGCTGTACTCCAGCAAGAAAAGTCATTGATGTTTCCATCATGGAAGAGAACAGAGAGCAATCCCACCAGATCTAGTTCTCAACCGTGTGTGCAAACACCCCGAGTTCTCTCTCTCCCCCAGGGCCTCTTCATGTGAGGGGGACAGGGCCCCATCAATGGTAGGGCTTTGCTTACCAACCCACAGGAGACCTGCTCCCTGCAAAGCAGATGCAGGATGAGGCCACCAGCCCTCACTCCCCACCAGGCTCCGCAGAGGAGGTGGGTGGGCACGGACGGGGGAGCAGACTCTCCCTGCTGGTGGGGAGCAGACCCAGGAGGGAGCTGCTTCCCCTGAAGAACGAGGACTCCCCACGTGGGGAGACCCGGCTGTGAGGATGCACAGGAACGCCGGGAGGAGGAGATGAACAATGAGAGAGCAAGATGCTGGGCACCGACCACGCCGCAAACTGCCACAGTGAGGAGAGCCCGATGGGACAGAGCGACGGGGGCTTTCCGCTGGAAAATGGGAAATGAAAACACTCTTTAAATACCTCCGACGAGCAGAGGTGAAGCTCAACCAGAGAAGGGGGAGGACTCTTAAAGTTGAACTTCAAAGACCACTGGAGGGGCAATAAGAAGGACCATGACCAGCTTGCCTCCTGCCCGGGACCTCCAGCGAGATGCTGCCCGTCGAGGACCCTGTCCTGGTGGTCCTGGATGCCGTCCTCACTTTGCCCTTCCCCTGGCCTGGCACAGCTCGGCCAACCCAGTGGCCCTGAACCTGAGCCCTAGGGAGCCTCGGGCTTCCCCAGGACACCTGACCCGCTGGAGATCAGGGGCACATCCTCCTCCACACCAGATCCCAGTCATCAGTAGCACGTCCCTGGGGCAGCCCACATAGGCTGAAAACCCCGAGGTCTCCTGCTTTGTGGTTCTGAAACATTCCTGTCCACAGAGACCCGGGGAGCCACGGGCACCTCCAGCAGCCACCAGAGGCTCCCCAGGGCAGGAGCTGTGACTATGGGGGCTCAGCCAGCCCTCCGCAGAGGATGTGGGCAGGGAACAGCATGTGGGAGAAGGAGAAGATGCCAGGAGGTCTACGGTGGCAGTCAGGACTCTTGGAGAGAACCCAAGAAGCGACGTGGCGAAAGCAAAGCTTCAGGAAGAACACAACAGGGCCAAGAGCCAGCACAGACAGATGGTCAAAACCACAGCACAGCCCTGCTCTGTAGCCGGGAGGTGAGCACCGGCCAACAGATGCTGGTCTGGGCAGCGGCTGTGCGTGACTTGGCCACGATGCTGCGGCTGGCGGGATGGAAAGCCCACGTGTGTTAAGGACCGACCTTGAACGAGCAAAGCAAAGGAAATTGTGGCTTCTGGCTCTGCCCACTCTTGGGAACGGACGCCCTGTCCCCGGGCCCTGTTCAGACACCAAAGACCCAGAGGAGGGAAGGGAGGAGTGAGGGGAAGGGGCTGGCATATGTGAGCCCTGCTCTGAGTCGCCTCATCTGTCCTTCAAGGGGCCCGGCGCCGGACTCTCCTCTGAGAATCAACAGGGCTCCGAGATGTCCGGAAACTTGTCCAAGTCCTCAAGTTCACAGGGATGGGCCCGGTTTCCAGTCTCCGCTGATGCAGGAGCATCAGAGAAGGGCTGACAGAACAGGCCTGACACTGTCCGCAGAAAGCCTGCCCGCAGGTGGCCTTCGGCCCGTCTGGGAACCTGGATTTCAGGAGGGTTCCCGACATGCCACCTGACATGATAAGACCGGCTCACCTTGCCTGAGGCATTTGGGCAAGCAGCGTGCTCCAGCCTGAGCCCCGCTTGCTTTCAGGAGCCTGGGACTTTGACGCATGGCAGACAGCATAGGTGCCTATGTGACCAGCCCCCAGTAAAGACCTTGGGCGCTGACGCTCTCGAGCTTACCAATGGCCCACGTCTCACACGTGCCGTCGCAGCTCGCGGCTGGGAAGTTCAGCTCATCCTGCGTGACCCCATCAGGCGAGGACCCTGGGTTTCCCTGGGCTCAGCCCCAGGCATCTTCTCCTTCGCTGGTTTTGCTCTGTATCCTGGTGCCGTAGTAAATCACAGCCTTGAGTACAACTATATGCTGAATCCCTTGAGGCCTCTTATCAACTTATGGAACCTGGGGTGGCCTCGGGGACCCTGACAGGTGGGTGGATGAGGGCTGGGGGCGCGGGAGGGAGGATCTAATCCAGACAGTTTGCCCACGAAAGATCAGGAAACAAAGCCCGAGGCTGTGAAGTGTCCTACGCCTGACCTGGTTGGGCGGCTCCCTCAGTTCTCGCCAAGTTCAAGGCCCCACGGGGGACAGGGCAGCTGGACACAAAGATCAGAGGGCCAAGACGGTGGCCGGACAGCAGGGCACGGGGGCTGGGAGGGAGCCACAGCAGGAGCCACGTCACGGTGCCACTCCAAGACACGCCCTGCAGCCTCCTCTGTCCCCACATGTCAGGTCTTCCCGCCCACGGGGTCCTGAGGGGTGACAGCCAGCTCATCCACTACCTGAGAGCCAAGCTGTGCTCCTCCCAGCAGCCCAGCGATGGGCATGGTCCACCCCAGGAGAGACCAAGCGAGAAAACACACTGAGGGAGTCAGGAGCCACGATCTACACTGTGGGACCAGGGTGCGTACGGAGTAGGGGGCAGGTGAGCAGGACCCTATGGAGCTGGTCTCAAATAGGAGGCACGTGTATGAACTCCTGGCTTTTAAAAACAGATACTGTCCAGCTCGGTTCATCTTTAGGGCCCAGGATCCACGGCCCCCCAGCAATGATGGGCAGAGCCAGCAACCCAGGTCTCTGCTTCTGTGCCTCCCTCCCCATGGACAGGAACCACGGCTCCTTGAAGAATGGCCGGTTCCAGGTGTCGGGCAGGGAGTGCAAGGAGGGCGGAGAACATCTCATTGTCTCAGGAACGTGTTCCGAGACCACGGGCAGACTGCCAGGACGGCACAGGGCCCAGTGGGAAGGCCCTGGCCAGATCTGGGTGATTTGAGCACCCAAGAGAATAACGATGGTAAGGGATTATAACACAAGTTTAAAAAAAAAAATCTGGGAGTCCACAGTAAAAAGGGAGAGAAAAACAGAGGGGAAAAGAAAAAAAGAAGCTCTTCTGCACAGAAGCACTTTAGACAGTAAAACTTGGAAGCAGAACAGAAGAGAAAATCACCAGTTTGCATTTCTGACGTTGTACCTGAGTCTGACAAGGTCACTGCTGGATGGGACACCATCGGGCAGAAGGTCCTGGGGAACTGGCTGCCCACATACTCAGCGTCGCGATATGGACCACTTGCCAACAGCAAGAAGTAAGGGGCCGGCACCCCAGCGTCTGGCCGGCCTCACCCATCCCCAGAACGAGTGGGGCCCTTCCCCATCTCTGTCCTCGGCCACCTCCCTCCCTCCTGTACTGCAAAGCTCATCCACCCGTGCCCCTGCCCACACCCAGCTCCCAGCCCCCTCCACCTGGCTCCTGTGTCTGCTCGCCTGTCTCCCCACAATGGCAGGCTTGTGCACGGATCCAGGCACAGGAAGACGAGAAGAACTGAGGTCAGACACGAGCTGGGCACGTGGTTTACAGGCAGGAAATCGTAGGACCCTCCCCTCTGGAGCTCCGCCGCTGGGGCTGGGGCAGGGCGGGGCGGGGGGGGTGCGGAGGGCCACCGGGATCTCCACCCTCCAGCTCCGTCTCCCAGCCCCGCACGCATAGGCCTCGAGAGGGCCGTTCCAGAATCCCGATGGTGAGCACACGCCCTCCCCCCGCTACCCGGCTCCCCTTCATGGTGTCTCTATTTCATCCCTGCTGCTGTGCATACCTGATCGCCAGCTTCACCCCACTAGGCCCGAGGCTGCTGCCCGCCCCCAGCTTGCTCTACGTTTCACAGCAGGGGCCGGGGGGGACTGTCCCGGGGACGCCATGTCACCCCCACAGACGGGGTCTGCAGCTCGACCTGGCTCTCCTGGGAGCTCCTGCGCACGATTTTAAAGCGCCGTCTTCCAAAGCTCACCTGTGTGTCTGCGTTTAACACCTTGATCCTCTGGGTGGAGATGAAGAGGTCCACTTCGGTGAGCGTCTGAGCATCCCCCTCAGAATTCTAAGAAAGGATGGTGGAGACTGTTACAAACCTTTAAAAAAACTAACTCAAACAAAGGCCTGACAATCTCACGAAGGACCCTGAGCGCCCCTAGAGGGAGAAGCTCCTAGCAGAGGCGGCCATGGGAGTCTAAACACAGGCCTCCCCAGCACATCCCAGCTGAGTGAGCTCGCTCAGCGCAGTTGGCACAGGAGTGGGAGGGGGGACCGCTTCCAGGAGGCTGAGCCCGGAGGGGGCTGGACGCTGGGGGGCTCGTGTCGCAGCATCCAGACTGCAGCCGCCTGCCCACCCTTCTGGAACGCGGCGGCTACACAGGGTCTGTGGATTAGAGCTACATTTCTTGGATTTGGGATTCCAAGTATCCCCAGGTAAAGGGGAAGGAATTCTTCCAAGAAGGTGGATTAGCATATCTGCATTTTCTTCTAGTTTAAAGCCACAGTCATGTCAACCCCCAGCAGCATCGGTCCAGCTTCCAAAAACCCTAGGGAAGCAAGACCTCAACCAGACGGGGCGCTGCCCTCACAGGACACTGGAGAAGCCAGCCCACAGATGCCCGTTTTGTCATCTCCCGGGTACACCCATCATACGGCTGGAGCAATGTGCAAAAGAATGTTCTGGAAGCTGAATGCACTGCTCGGGGTCTGCCCTAAACTGGGACAGCCTGTCACAGGGGATCCTAAATACTACTGTGCAGTGGCAGTGACATGCGAGTTCTTGGGTTTCTCCACCGAGATAAATACTCCTTTCTGGTCACTTTGTAGTCACTTGTGGATGGGGGTCCATAGCCCTACAGTCACCAGCAAATCCCTGGGGTGGGGACTCTATGCCGGGGACGCTGGTCCCTCATGGAGACCCTCTTATCATTGTTTGCCTGGCCAGCTGCGGGCAGATCAGTGAAGGGGCCCTTGGCAATGACCCTGAGCATCTTCCTGGCCGAGAGAAAGAACAATTCTTCATGGAGGTAACCGCTGGCCCTGGCTGGCACCAAGGTCTGGTCTGCCTACACCGACCCCTCTGAGCTCTCCGGACTATAGACCCAAGGAGCAGGCTGTGGTCCGCACTGTCCTGCTCCAGCTGTCAGGGGGGCACGGGGTGACTGTGGGTGGGGTCCATCGCCTTGGGGGAAGCACACCCCACTGCAGGTCTGCAAAGCCAGGCTCGTTCCATTGTGCCTGGAGACACCCAGCACAAGGTGGCTTGGGCAGAGGGAGATGCGTGAGTCCCTTCCTTGCCCACAGCTGAAGGCATCCCAGGGGAGGCCGCTGGGCAAAGAGCAAGCATCACAGGGAGGGAGGCCTCACTGCAGCGGGAGGGGAGACCCCGGGCAGGGTCCTCTGGCCGCACTGCTGGAACCTGGTGTTCCAGGCGGGCACAGAGGACTAGCTCTCCTTCTGCCCAAGCAAAACCCAGTGCCAGGACAGCCCCTCGGACACAGAGCACTGGATACTTCCAGTTAAAACGTGCCCAGCATTTACTAAACGACCAGGTTGATGAGCAAACAACTGAAGGTCGACCCGAGATTTTTAAAAGTCTGCCCATGCTCCAGAAACTTCTCAATAGAGAAAGCATCCCTTGGGCAGACTGCATTTCTCATCATCCCGATTCAGTAAATTAAACTTAATGAGTCTAAATGTCAGAGCGATTTAATTAATTCTGTACAGGGGCCCTAGGCACTGAACGCATCACATGGTCGCATCAAATGCCACATTTAAAAACGTCTACACAAAACGGCCACATCACGGCAGTAACCATGCTCTAGCTCATGGAGACTGTAAAAAAGCAAAATGAAAAAAAGGGCAACGATTAAATGCTTCCGTAAGTGGGCGGCTTAAAGAAAAAAAGTGTCTGTGATTTCATTCAACAGTCTAGCATTGACCTACCAAAGGAAGAGAAAAACCCATCTGCCACATCGTCTCTGTTCCTGGGGCTTCCCCCAGCCCCCTCCCCCTGCACAGGACATGCCACAGAAACACAAGCAAACCCCACATCCTACACACCGCTTTCTTCTTGATTTTAGCAGCCTTTTGCATCCTCTGAGCAGCGTGAAAGAGAAAAGAAAAACAGGTGGACGCAAAGCGAAGGAAGGACAGGTTGCTTTGCCCTCTCCCGACTATCACTATCGCGCGGGGCTCATGCCTGGAGCCCCTCCCCCTCCGTCGAGGAGGTCAGAGGAGGAGGAGGAGGTCAGAGTACGGTGAGGATGGGGGAGGGAGGGCTGACATCCTTCCTCACCCCGCAGGGAGACCCCCGACTGCCCAGAGGGGCACCTCTTCAGACCACCGCCCCTCCCTCCTGACCCCATCAGCTTTGCTGACTTGGTCCTATCCTCCCCCTGCCCGGCTGCACCCACCCTTCAAACCCAGGTGATCCGAATGACGGGCACCGAGAGCTGCAAGTGCGTCAGAGTTTTTCTTGAGGTCATAGATTTAAATAAAACGTATGATTTTTTTTGCTTCCCTTTCTGCAAGTCCTTTGGCAGTAAAGATACAGAGACAGTCAAAATGGGATGAGAGGCTCTATACAAACACGTGACTAGAATGCTTCGGAACATTACATTTTAAAAATCACGTGTCCTGGGGGCCCAGTGGCAGTTCCTCATTATGGAGCCTCTCTGTCCCCAGCCTGCGTCCTCTCATCCAAGGCAAACTCTCCCTCGGCCCCGACAGGCACCTCAGACATTCCCACTCTCGTGCACAGGGCTGTGGGGTCAGCGCTGGACAGCGGGCCGTGTCACCCATCCCGCTCCAGTGCTCCCTGCAGGGAACCCGGGCGCTCCTGGGCCGCCCCTACCTTGACCCGGCTGACGGCCTCCTGTGCCTGCATCATTCTGATGTTTTTGGATGGGTTCCGCTCCGAGAGCAGCTGGGTGGAGCCCAGGTAGTTGGCAGCAAAGATGATCCCGTCGATGAGGTCTTCTGGCTCACAGGGCCCTGGAACTGAAGGGGGCACAGTTCTCAGCCCTGGACGACAAAGGCCAGGCAGCGGGGCCAGGGGCCACAGGAGGAGGCCGAACGGTTGTCCCGTCTGCAGGCAGTAGGGGGAGCGGGGCTCCCGCCCCCGTTACCAACAGCGCACCGTACAAGTAACTGCACAGATCAACACCCGGCCAGGAAACCCTGCACCCATGGTGTCAGGAGGATAATTCCGGAGCCAGGCAGCTGTCACTGAAGGCACCTGGGCCTCCGAGGGGACAACCGTGTGCTGCAACCCCAGAGGCGCCCTTTCCCCAACATTTCCATGCCTGCCCCAGAGCCCTCGGCGACTCCGGACGGTGATGGGAACTGCCTACCGCGCTCCAGTTCTGTGCCCCGGGGGCTCCCGCGAGCCTGCAGACCCCTCACAAGGCCTGTCCGGCTCCTCCCATGCCATGCACCCCAGGTCCAGGCTGGGTGACGTGGTCCCTGTTCCATCAGCTGTCTTGAGACCGGAGGTGCCAACAGCATGATCCGGAACATTCCATCTCTGAGCTGTTTAATACGAGAACCACTGGCCTCATGTGGCTTTTGAGAATTTGAACATGTCGGCTAGTGCAACAGAGGAACTGAATTTAAAATTTGTACGCAATCCTAATTAGCTGACATGTCAACAGCCACACGTGGCTAGTGGCTCCTGTCTCCTGGACAGGCCCCTCTAGGTAGGAGCCAGTAAACCTTTTCTGTAAAAGGCCAGACGACAAAGATCTTAGGCTCTCTTTGCAACTAGTCACCTCAGCATCTGGAGCACCAAAGCAGGCCCAGGCAGCGTGTGTGTGAGCAAGCCTGCTGCACCCCCGCCAAGCTTCACACACGCAACTGGTGGCCAAAGGATGTGGCCCTGAGTCCACAGTCTGCCAACCTGGAGGCCATTGCTCAGCCCTGCTCGTGGGCCCACGACCACGTTTTCCACTTCCCTGCCTCTTCCCTCTCACTGCCCACCTCCAGCCAGAGCCCTTCTTTTGGGGACCATGGCCCTGGCTCTCAGGCTCCCCTCCTTCCTGAGCTAGGCCACCCAAAGCCATGCCAGTGTCCACAGGGCTGGCTATGCTGCATCCCCAAGCCCTCAGGGCCAGCAGTCCCCTCCTGACCCTTCCCTCCACCAGTGTTCTGCAGTCTCACCTTCAACCACTGTTTCTGACACCACCCACTCACCCAGAGTGGACGGCACCATTCACCAGTTCAAAACCACCTGCCCCGAGCCCTCAGCTTCCTCACTCACATCCTGTCTGCCTGCCCTGGAGATTTAGCAAAACTCTACCCAGGCTTCCTCTGGCTGGAAAAAGTCCCCAGCAAGCCAAAGTGGTTCCATTACCAATTCATGGCCCTGGACGCCCTCAGAACTCCTTGGCAACCTTAACGGGCTCCTCTAGGAAGCGCTCCCTCCCCATCTGTGCACGGCTATTTCACACCTTTCTCCATCCTCCTGCACTTCCTGCTGCCCCTCCTGTGTGTCCTGGACGGAGCATCACCTCTGCTCCCAGACACACCCACGTCCTGTGCGGTGGGCATCCGACCAGCCCTCCTTCCACCTTCCTGTGCAGCAGTGGGGTCCCCACCTGGGGCCTGAGGATCACCTGCCACCCCATCCCTCCCCTCCAGGACCCTTCCTCTCCCCCACCTCCAGCCCACGGAGCTGGTTTGTTCGAGTGAAAGCATAACGTACAGGTTTCCTGCAGGCACCCCAGATACATATCTTCTCCTGAGGTTTCAAGAGAAGGAACGTTTCAGAGAGTAAGTGTAGACACCTGCCCCAGATCCAGTGTCGGCCTGGGGTCGCGTCAGTGAAGCCGCACCTTCGTTCTCAGGTGACAACCTGCTCAGGGGGGTCCCCGCTGAGCTCACAGCCCCCTCAGCGTGGTCTCCCCACCACATCCGTCTCTGTGGGAAGGTTCTTCGCAAGCAGCTGACCTGGCTGCATCTGGAGGAGGTCAAAGCGCTCCGCAGCCTTGGGGCAGTGGGCTTTGGGCTCCAGGGGGGAGGAGGAGGGGTGGGGAGTGTGGGGAGAGGGGCTGGAGGGCCTGGTGGGGACCTAGCTCCTGGCAGGTTTATAATCTCACCCTTTCAGTGTTTAAAAAGGCAACCCAAGAAAGTCACAATGTCCCCCGATGAATGTTCAAATCGAGGGTTTCCCATCCTATTTTTCTGTAGCTGGGCTCGCAGATACAACGTGCCCTTTCTGGGGCAGAGCAGGAAGGAATGATTTCTGTGGGGCAGGTACTTCAAATTATCAAGGTCACAAAGCACCGTCATCACCACAAGCCCAACCCGGACTGGAGAGAGTCACGCTTCAAGGCAGCATTGAGGCCAAGAGGGTGTGATCCTGGCTGCGGGCAGCTGCAAGGCAGTCCTGCTCTGTGACCGCTTCTAGACCCCCCTGCTGGGGGAGCAACAGGGGAGCCTGCGGCTGTGCTCAGCCTCTCGGACAACCCAAGACAGGAAGAGCCACCCGGGACGGGGCGCCGATACAGAACCAGTGACTCCCCAGGCCTCTGGCCTCGGCACCAGCTCACCCCAGGGCCCAGGGCACAGGGAGGCAGGGCCAGGGCTTAGCAGTGGGCCAGGCACAGAGAAGGGCTCCCCAAGTACTTTAGTAATGAAAGTAGCACGGGGACTGTGCCAGGGGGGTGGGGCACGGGAACCGCCCCCCAACTCTGCAGCACAGGGAAGGCACCCCCGCCCCCTGCCGCCCATCCGCGCTGAGGGCCAGGCCATGTCCTGGGTGCTGGGACAGCAAGGGGGGCCAGGCAGGGAGGTGCCCTGTGTCTGGACACCTAGAGTCGCGTGAACAAAGCAAACTCAGAAGCAAGGTCTTTTCAGAGGCTGAGAACCAGTGTGCAGGAAGCCAAACCCAGGCTGAAGAGACACTGACACTGTCTGGATCTGATGATGGAAGAGGCTCATCTTAGGAGCAACAGATAAGCGAGACCCAAATGATGGGATGGGGGACAGTGACAAGGGATGTGTTTTCTGGGTGTTATGATCAAGTGACATCCTCGCAGCTCCCAGATGTCTGCAGGGGAGCAGGGTCAGCTCTAAGGGGACACACGGAGCCGGGCTGGGGGTCCAGAGACCCGGCTGAGTCTGGGCTCCTCCACCAGCCCTGCTGGACCATGGACCAGACTTTGTGCCCTGGGGACAGCCATCTAATTGTTTTTCTCTCAATTTCCTCGCCAGCAAAATGGGTGGAGGGAGAGCATTCCTGATTTCTATCTTGACAGGGTTTTTGCAAAGATAAGATTAAAAGTCTGAGTTTCCTAAACGCTAAAAGCATATAAATGCAAAGCCTTAATTGATGAATTCTAGCTTTCATTTGCATCCAGCTCAAAAGGCTCAGAGGGCAAAGGGATGGGGGGGGCGGTGTCACGCAGATGTAAGCGACAGAGCCGCGACCAGACCCAAAGCAGCCACATGCTGGGTGACAGCCTCCACCATCACCCAACACCCAGAACCTCCCGTACCTGATGGGGTGGTGGGAGGTGGCAGGTCATTTAAAAACAGCTGAAGCTGAAGTCATTTGAAGAGGGAAGGAGGGAGAGGGGAAGACCCCAGGCAGCCCCCACCGAGCCCAGAATCACCTGCAGAGCCCCAGGAGCCTGCAGAGTCCCTCCCCTGCCTCGGAGATGCCCCTTCAGGGAAGCCGGAGGGGGGGACCTGGAATCTGAACGTGATGCCCGCACACCGGGTCCCACTCCAGGCAGCCTGTTTGGAAGCACCTGACCTCCAGCAGACAAGAGCTCCCCTCCCACGTTCATCTTAGGAGTAACCCCTCTGCCAGGCACAGGCCAGCACCCGCTTCGCACTCACGGGCTGACAGGCGGCTGTCCAGGGACTCTGCTCCCAACAAGGGAGAGAAAGCTGGCTGACCCTCGAGGGGCTCCACGGCCAGGGTCAAATCAGGCTGTCCCTTCCATCTCAGGCACCTTGGTCGTTGCTCAGCAGATGAGCAACCTTCTCCCAGGTGGGCAGGGCTAGGGGTGCCAGAGGAGGGGAGGGAATAATGGGAGAGGGGAGGCACCGGGAGGGGACCCCTCCCTGTCAGTCCATCAGCAGCTGTGGTCCACACGTGGACACACTGGGGACTGTCACCAGCCAGGGAGAGGCAGAAGCCACGCCCAACAGAGGGAACAGGGCGTCTAGCACAAGGCAGCAGCCTCCACCCTGCCCCTCAGGGCTCCTGAGCAGGATACTTGCGTCTCTACCAACTCATGCCATCTGCTCCCCTGGTGAATATGGTCCCAGGGTCCATCTCTTGCAGAGGGTCACCTGCCCGACCCTCCCGAGTCACCCGCCCTCCCTGCAGTGACCATTACTGACCAGTAGATGGCGTCACTCTGTTCTGGGGGAAAGTCCAGGTGGTCCCAGGAGCCCTGGGGTCACCGCCCGCTGCACACCCCTAGCCAGCGCCCAGGGCCTGGTCCTCAGCAAGTGTCCCCATACCCTGTCTGTGGCGTGGGGGGGTCACATGACACTCTGTGCCCCCCCCATCCCTAGGGGTGAGGGTAGACCTTCTGAGGCCTCTGTCTTCTAATGCTCCCCTTGCCAGTTCCCCAGGGGGGCCTTGGTCAGCTCCCTGGACCATTCTGTCTCACTCCACGCCCCAGAGTAGCCTTACTAAAGGCTGGCCCCATGTCCCCACCAGATCTGGGGCTCACCTGGGGGCACAGACTCCTGTTGTGAAGGGCGCCCCATCCCGGGCAGTGGGGTCCACCACGCGCACCCATGGACACCTGCTCCTAGGGAAGAGGCCAGGGAGGGACTGCGGGCTTTGTTACAACTCCCGCAGAGGCCGCCCTCCATGGGGCAGGGGGGTCTTCTCACTCCTGCTTTGATCTTTCTTCAAAGAGGAAACAATACACATGACAGTGCCTCCAGCACCTTCCTGCCACTCAGACTCCCACCCAGCCCCACTCGCATCAGGACGCAGAGAGTAGTGGCCAGCACGGGGGGCGGGGAGCGGAGGGGGTACTTCAGCTCCACAGACACAGCTCTCAACTCCAATCACCAAATGCAGAACCAAGGATCAAACGGCTTCATTCTAAGACTAAAGCAGCTGGCCCTGCATGTTTGGGTATAAACTGTCCTTATTTTGCTCAACTCTTGAAAGAACCCTAAGCTGAGACAGAACAACAAAAGAAGAGAGAGAGGTTTGAGAGTTTCAGTCTCCCCAGAGGCTGATTTCCCCATTAACTATCTTTGCATGACAATACCTGTACGTGCATGTATCAGAATGTCCCTGCACAGCCTGGATAAGAAAAATTAAGGCGCTCAGTGTGTTCCCCGCTGGAGGAAGCCTTCGTCTGAAACACCCGCTGGAGAACCGGACGCCCCACTGGCTTCTCTGAACAGGGAAGGGGTGGGAGGTCCCCAGGGCCATGCCTTGGAGCCCCCGGCCCTGCCACCTTTGAGGGGATTATCCTGAAGGTGGGGGGTGGACAAGGCTTCCAGCCAGTGGAGTTCAGCTGTGCCTGCTGCTCCCTGGGGTCTTGGAGGGGGTGGCAAGGTGGAGCCAGGGCACAGCCTTGGATGGAACTGTGGGTGTGAGTCCAGAAAGCCTCCGAGTGCAGCCCCACCCCAACACACCAGACTCCTGGGCAACCTCCATTCCATCCGGCCTGCAACAAGCTCATGAAGCAGACCTCAGTGTCCTAATTTTACAAAGAAGCACGGTCTATGTGGAGTCAAATAATTTTGCCCAAGATCAGTCACTGACTCAGGCACAAAGCATTTCTAAGTTCTTTCCACGAGGCCCTGTGTGAACAAAGACACGGAGCCCACAGTCACAAAGTAGATGCATCAGGATGGCCCATGGTGAGTGGTACAGACAGAACACAGTGGCCGGGGAGGAGCAGCAGGGAAGCCCACCCTTGGGAGGGATCTGGGGCGGCTGCCCTCTGAGCTGAGCTCTGGAGGGTGAAAGGGAATCAACAAGCCACAGAGGGAGAGGAGGAGAGAGCTTCTCAGGCTGAGGCAAGAACAGATGCAAAGACCCTGGGGTGGCAGGGAGATGTGCAAACTGCTGGATGCAGGGGGTGGGCCAGCAGTTAGGATAAACTGAGGTTGCAGAGCAAGTGCCGGCCAGATGTGAGGATCCTGGGGCCACACCCAGGACTGTCGCTCCAGGGTATCAGTCAGGGAAGGAGCCCAAGCTCTCTGCCTTTAGAAAGTAACTAAGGCTGCAGACAGGCGAACAACATAGGGGAGGGAGGGAAAAAAGCTGGGAGGCTACTGAAGGAGTCCTAGCAAGCAAGTGATGGTGAGGATGATGGTGGTCATGGTGATGATGGTGATGATGGTGATGATGATGATGATGGTGATGGTGATGATGGTGATGGTGATGATGGTGATGGTGATGATGATGGTGGTGGTGATAATGATGGTGATGGTCATGGTGATGATGGCGATGATGATGATGATGGTGATGGTGATGGTGGTGGTGATAATGATGGTGATGGTCATGGTGATGATGGTGATGGTGGTGGTGATAATGATGGTGATGGTCATGGTGATGATGGCGATGATGATGATGGTGATGGTGATGGTGATGGTGATGGTGGTGGTGGTGATTAATGATGGTGATGGTCATGGTGATGATGGTGATAATGATGGTGGTGATAATGATAGTGATGATGATGATAACGGTGATGATGCTGATGGTGATAATGGTGATGATGATGGTGCTGGTGATGGTGATGATGGTGCTGGTGATGGTGATGATAATGATGGTGATAATGGTGATGCTGCTGATGATGGTAATGATGGTGATGATGATGGTGCTGGTGATGGTGATGATGGTGGTGATGATGGTGGTGATGATGGTGGTGATAATGGTGGTGATGATGATGGTGGTGATGGTGATGATGGTGGTGATGATGGTGATGATGGTGATGACGGTGATGATGATGGTGATGACGGTGATGATGACGATGGTAGTGGTGATGATTGTGATGATCATGGTGATGACGGTGATGATGGTGGTGATGATGGTGATGATGATGATGGTGATGATGGTAGTGATGATGATGGTGATGATGGTGATGATGATGGTGATGACGATGATGGTGATGGTCATGATGATGATGATGATGATGATGATGATGTGGAACAGGGTGATGAACAGACAGCGACAGACTGATTCACCCTGCAGGTTCAATCAGTAGGACCTGGAGGGGGCTTGGAGGAGGAAGGATGGAGAGCTAGAGAGCTCACTGCAGGGCTGGATGGATACAGCTGCTACTCACTGAGAAGAGGACCCTGGGAGAGTTCTGAGCTTAGGGGGTGGGGAGGATTCTGAGCAAGTTTAGTGGCAGGAGCCTGGAGTCCCCCAAAAGCAGCTCAGGGGGCAGCTGGACTCAGGAGTCCCAGGGAACTGCATGCCGGTGCCAAGTAAAGCTGCAGGCATGGGAGAATCACCAAGGGGAGGAGGGAGCCGGGTGGGGGCAGGGCTCTGCTGAGCGCCGACGCTCTCCGTCCAGGTGGTGGAAGGTGACCGGCAAAACAGACAAAGAAGGGCACACGGACAGAGAAGGTGGAGGGCGGCCAGGAAAAGAAGGGCCTTAGATAGGGAGGCATGCCCAGCTGTGCAGCACTGGTGGGAGGAGAAAGGTGCCCCAGTGCTTATGGGGCAGTGACCTTGCATATGGGTTGAGGGGTGTGAGGGAGGAACAGAGAAGGAGGCAGCCAGTCCCAAGTCCCAGTTAAGAAGCAGGGGAAGTGAGCATGGGGGTGTGGGCAGACGCAGGGAAGGATACTGTGTTCAGAAGCCAGTGGCCAGGAGCGTGGAAGATACAGGGGAGGAAAGATGTCAGATGGGCTGGGGATCCAAAAGGCAGAGGGGGACCTGACTCCACTGGGAGGAGGGGCATAGCCCTGACTGGACAGGGCGGGAAGGACAGACAGGGAGCAGGCGGGGCACGGAGACCATGTCCAGGAAGCACCCAGATCATAGAAGAGCCGGCCTGGGAAGGGCCTGGAACAGGGAGAGGAGGCAAGAGGGAGGAACATGAGACTGGGCAGACACGGGGGTGGTGTCTGGCCCCGAGTGGGCTCTGCCTGCCCCCAATACCTTGCCCACCACATCAGCCTGTCCCAGAGCCAGACGCCCCAACACAGCCAGGGCGGTGCCTCTGAGAAGCAGTGCAAGGGTAAAGGTGATCCTGTAAGGCTGATGTAAAAGAGAAGACGCTGTCTGAAAGCCAGACCATGGAACACTCCCGGGGAGAGGCCACGCCTGGGTCTGCAGGCAGGGGGCAGCATCACTGAGGAAAGGGCTGAGGGATGCACAGGGCGGAGCATTAGACACTGGCTGGAGATAAAGTCACTGACCACTGGGAGGAAGCGACTCAAAAACAGGGAGTCAAGGAAAAAAAGGTCAAAGCCAAACCTGATACAGTGCATAAATCTGCCCACGAGAACTCCTTCCCAGAAAAAGCAGGATGAATACAAAAACTGGCAAAAATAGGAAAAGGCGTATGCATGAGGTTGTTTCCTGCAGCCCTATTTGTAACAGCAAAAAAACTGGAAACCACCCCAATGTTCCTGCAGAGGGAACATCCAACTGCACGGGGGTCGGGCGGGTCTCTGGAGCAGCAGAGTCCTCCACACACTGCCCTGCCCTGCGCAGCGTGGAACTCATCACACCCAGGATTCAGGATTAAGTTAAAAAAGCAGGATGGAGAGACGATTACCCAACTCATTATCCAAGAAAGGGGAAGATATGCTTATAAGAAAAGTATGTGAAATGTCAAAAATGCTTATCTGCAGTGGGAGGAAAGGACTGAGGGGAGAGGGGTAATAGGGAAAGGAACTGAATATCTGTGCATATACGCTGTTATGTATGTTTGATTTTTTTTTTTTTTTTTTTTGTGGTATGCGGGCCTCTCACTGTTGTGGCCTCTCCCCCGTTGCGGAGCACAGGCTCAGTGGCCATGGCTCACGGGCCCAGCCGCTCCGCGGCATGTGGGATCTTCCCGGACCGGGGCACAAACCCGTGTCCCCTGCATCGGCAGGCGGACTCTCAACCACTGCGCCACCAGGGAAGCCCTGTGCGTTTGATTTTTGAACCATGTAAGTACTTTATATAATTATAAAACGAGATTAAATTTTAAAGAGTAAATTCCTAAGATTTAAAAGAAAAATGAATCTAAATATGTATCCAGTTATGACCTAATCACAAAGAGAAGAACCTTCCCAATGGTTGTCGAATGCAGTGATTTGCTGGTCCATCCCTTGTGAGCTATACCCTAAAGACAAAAGTCAGTGCAAACAAATCTTTACTGTATCTATACTGTAATCCAGTGTCCTCGGTGACACTGGCATTGCTATTCTGTGACTGCTGTATGATTAGTGGAATAAAACAAATGCAGAATTATGTTGGTGACCTTGAGACTGGGGATTTGGGACCTAGGAAAAGGAAGATACAAATGTAAAAAACCCTATAGTGCTAGCAAAGCATCAGTATGAACCATGATGTATTTTATCTTAAAAATATACAGAATATTAGTTACTTATATATACATATGGGTAATTAATTATCCCCAAAGTTAGCAGCTACAATGATACAAATTTATTATCTCAGTTTCTGTGGGTGGGGAATCTGGGTGCCTCTGGTCAGGGCCTCTCTCAAGGCTGGAGTCACCATGACAATCAGGGCTGTAGCCATCTTAATAGGAGAGGATCCACTTCCAAGTTCACTTATAGGGCTGCTGGCCAAAGACCCCACGTGGGCATCTATCTGACAGAGCCACTCACAACGTGGCAGAGTAGGCAAGCAAGAAAGAGCAGAAAAGAAGTCACAGGCTTTCGGTAACCTAATCTTGGGAAGGACATCCCTTCTGTCATATTCTGTCCACTAGAAGTGAGTCAATAAGTCCAACCTGCTCTCAAGGGGAGAGGTTACCCAAGGCCACAAATACCAGCAGGTGGGGCTCACCGGGAGCCATCCCACCACAGATACATTTCTTACCCTTCTGACCAAATCAGGAGCAATGAGCACCCACAGTGAGCAGATTATAGTCTCTTAGTACGAGTTCCCAGGGCTCCTGTTAGAAACAACTTGTCCTAGTCCTCAATCGAGAGGTGTTTAAGGTGAGCCTGGAATATCTAGTCAAACCAGAAAGCCAGGAAGCTACCAAAGACGACAGGGGTCATGTTGACAGGACTCGAGAAGCAACCTCGGGAGGCTCCCATTGGCCAAAGACAGGACAACCTCAACGCCAATAAGGATCACATCCACGACGCAGTGTGACACGCCAACCGCGCTTCGACCCCAGAGTGCCTGATGGTGCTGATCTGTAGAGGCTGTTAGGGAAACTTATTAATTTAAAATTTTTTAAATAAAGAGAAGGAATCAAGTAGTTAACTAGCTTTTCCTATATGAACCGTACTCTGGGTAACTGAATATCTGACGAGGGCAAGTTTCTCTGCAGAGGAAAACTCCAGATAATCAAGAAGAAATGAGAAATGATGGAGCTAGAACACCATCATTTTGCAACCTCTAATCAATTACTGGATCCAGACAATGATCATTAATGGTTGCTAATATTACAAAGAGAGAAACAAAGAACCAGCCTGTGCCGCCTGATGGAAAAACACAATACCTATGACGGTTGGGGTTTTTTGCCGGAAACAACCAGACTAAATCTGATCAAGCCTCTTTAGCTAAACACCCAACATTTTACAGCAATAACCCCAGGAGGATGCAATCAGCAAAGTCCAGGCTGCAGGGCACTCCATGAAACAAATGATACAGATTCTTCCACAAGAGCAGCAACAAAAATATTGTCAATGAGAAAAAGGAGAGATGGATAGAGAACCTATAAAATAAGACGCATAAGAGAATGGGACACGTAGCTGATCTCAATGCATGGCCCTTGTCTGGACCTCATACAGATAAGCACACTGTAATCTGGGGGAAGGCAAACACTGCCTGGGGATTTAATGACACAAGGAAATGATTATTTGATTTTAGTTGTGGTAATAGTATCGCAGTATCTTTAAACACAAACTTCCTATCTTTTAGAGATACATATTCGAAACATTTAAAGAGGATAGTGAGATCTGAGGTTTGCTTTAGAATAATCTAGGAGAGGGTGGGGATGTAGAGGAAGCAAAACTGGCCGTGAGCAGGTCGAGACTGAAGCTGAGGACACAGGAAGCTCATCATAGTATTCTCTCTTCTTTTGTATACGTTTGAAACTTTTTATGATAAAAAATTAAAAGGATGTATCTCCCCAAAAGGCATCATTTTAAAAGAAATCACTATTCTAGAGCATTGTTCCTTGTAGTCTACCCAATCAATTAGACAAGAGGAAAAAGTAACAGAAAACAAGAGTGGAAGCAGCAAAAATCATTCTTATTTGCAGACGGCATGACTGTGTACCAAGAAAAACCCAAGAAAACAACTAAAAATCTACTCAAAAAAGAAAAGAATTCATTAAGGCAGCTGTTCCAAACTTAATATATTAAAAAATCAATAGCTTTCTTTGTAGCTACAAATAGTAATAGGTTAGAAAAAATAACGAAACAAGAGATAAGATTTACAAAAGCAATAAAAGGGATAAAACACCAAGGAATAAACTAACAACATGTGTGTTGGATTTTTACGAAAAAAATTGTATTGATGAAGATAAACAAGCTTGAATAAATGGAAAGATAAGTCCTTTTCTGGCTAAGATTCTATATTGTAAAGCTGACACTTCCCCTATATAGATAAATTTAATTCATGGCATGCCAAATTAAAAAAACAATAGGAATTTTTATTGCATACCTAGATAAACTGATTCTAAAGTTTCTATGGAAAAATAAATATGCGAGAGGATCCAGGGAATTTGTGATCAGGAATGATGGTGGCAAGGGGAAGAACTAGCTGTACCAGGGAATAAAATGCAGTATAAATCCAGGAAAGCAAGCAGCCTGGTTCGGGAACCTGAGTGGGCAAATCAGTGTAACAGACCCAGAAACAGCCCTACATGTACATGGCAAATTTAATGTATGATGAAGGCTGCATTTCAAACCAGTGGATAAAAAGATTCATTGAATAGCTTTGGCACAACTGGTTAGCTGTCTCATTTGAAATGTAACTTTTCCTGGATCCATATACCAAAGTAAATTCCAAATAAATCAAATATTTAATTAATTCAAAATAAAATCATAAAAGCTCTAGAAGAAAACTTTATCTTCAAAATATCTTAGGACTGTGAAGGTCATACTAATCTCAAAAACTCAGTAACCTCAAAGGAAAAAGATGAATACACTTGACTACATAAAATGTTCAGCAAATTTTAAAATGTACAAAAAGAACAAAAAGAAATTCAAAAGACAACTGTAACCTGGGGGAAACTTTCGCAATATAAACCAAAGGGCTAATTTCCTTCATATGTAAAGAACAGCACAAATAAATAAGAAACACCAAAAATCTGATAGAGGGATGGGCAAAGGAAATAAACATGCAATGCACAGGGAAAGAAACACAAACAGCTTATAAGCATAGGAAAATGGTATCTGGGATTCACTTCTGATGGAAAATATGCATGTGAAACTACCAAGATACCTCTTTCCACCCATCAGCCTGGGGCTAAGAGCAAACAGGGGGATGGCACACAGTACAGGTGACCCACATGCTCACACATGATGGAGAGCCATGTGACCTCTCTGCCTCTTGGGAAAGCAATCTGGTCATCTTTATCCAAGCAGGCGTGATGCTAACCTGTAACCCCGCTCTATCCAGGAAGTGCTTTTCCAAAACAACTCACACCATGGGACTTCCCTGGTGGAGCAGTGGTTAAGAATCTGCCTGCCAATGCAGGGGACACGGGTTCGAGCCCTGGTCCGGGAAGATCCCACATGCCGTGGAGCAACTTTGCCCATGTGCCACAACTACTGAGCCTGCGCTCTAGAGCCTGCGAGCCACAACTACTGAGCCCATGCGCCACAACTACTGAAGCCCGCGCACCTAGAGCCTGTGCTCCACAACAAGAGAAGCCATCGCAATGAGAAGCCTGTGCACCGCAACGAAGACTAGCCCGACACAACTAGAGAAAGTCTGCGCACAGCAACAAAGACCCAATGCAACCAAAAAAAAAAAGGAAGAAAGAGAAGAAAAGAAAAGAACTCAACTCACACCTGATCACAAGCACTCATCCACGAGGCTGCTCAGTGCTGCACAGAGTGGAAACCATGTAACCATCAGTCCAGAGGGGGCTGATTAATACCCCATCGTAGGGCATCCTAGGGCCACGTCACTGACTCCTGTGTTACCACTTGAATAATTAGGTGAATTTATAGTTGTTGTCTCTACCAAGAAATCTATCAAGAAGTGGAATCTACCAAGAAGTGAGAGAACTAAGTGCAGACCCATGTGGCCCGTATCTATTTTAAGAAAAAGGTCTACAATCAACTATACTTCAATAAAATATTAAAAAATAAATAAAAAGCTCTATGTGTAGTCTTATACATGTCCAGGAAATTTCTGGCAGGATTCACAGGAAATTTAACAACGGCTCCTACTGCAGAGAGGGATTAGGGGTCTGGGATGTGCAGATAGAAAAGGGGAAGGTACCACAGGGATTTCCAGGGTAGAAATCATTTTTCAATCTTATGGCTCTTGGATTGATCCAAGCACTATTCACAGAAAGTTTAACAAACCTCTATTGGTGAATAAATGTTCCCATTTAAAAACAGGTCCAAGCCCTATTCATGCTGAGCAAATAGAATACTGGAGACAAGATCTCACATGGTTTTGTTTGTTTCTAACAAGGAGGAGTCTTTTTGGTTTTCCTAAGCCGTCTATGGAACGCTCCGCTCTCTTCTGACTCCCACCCTCCGGCCAATAGCACCCCAGACCCAGGGGGCCCACGTGTCCACCCAGGCCTGCTCTGGGCTCGGGAGCCCTGCCCCTGTCACAGGCTGACAAGGAGGAGGTGAGAGCTGCCTTCAACTCAGGAGTCTTACGTGGACAGGTTCACCCCAACTGCTTACTTTAAGAGCAAACCAAGGCTCAGGTCTGAAGTGCCCAGTGTATGAATATAGCCAAGTGGCTTCATCACCACTGTGAGGACCCCTCAGAGAGGGAAGGTGTGAGGTGAGCGCATCCCAAGGTCTGGAAGTCGGGGAATGAGGCCTCCATGATCCCCCAGCACCCACGGTGGGACATTGACAGGTTCAGACAACAGGGTGAAGGACCCCTTTAAGGGGCCCTGGACTGGAGGACCAGCGGCATCTGAGCACAAGCCCAGGGTCTTGGGGTGTGGGTGGTCCAGGACACCTCACAGGAGCCTTGGCTGCTGGACCAGGGGGAGAGCAGTGTGAGGAACAGAACACCATCTATCAGCCTTTGTTTGGTGCTGAAGCTGCTGCTGTGGGGCTCCACTGCCCGAGACCAGCACCAGACTTTGGATTTTAATAAGCACATGTCTGGTTTGATAGAAAAGCTAGACTTTCACATATACTCGTTCAGAAGCAGGTGACTCTCTGGCCCACGTGGACGCACGCTGCCACCTCCACGGCCCGCAGAAGGGAACATCCTGGCGTTCCTGCTACTCCTTGCCGCCTGGGATGCCTCCCCACGGGACGGTGGGAGAGCTCTGTGCAGGGGTCCACCCTCCACAGGTACCCTGCAGTGTCAACCTTCCAAACCAAGAGGGTCCGAGAGGGCCAGCGTCTTCCCACAGACGGTGGTCACCGGGGGGGCTCTTCCCTCAATGACTTGGTGACTCCGAGCCTGAGTGGGGCCAGCAGCTCTGATATCTGGAAGGTTATCCTCAGTGGGCTCCCCAGAACTGGAGCTGTGCACCTTCACCAGGTGAAGGCAGCCCCACTCCTGCTGCACCCGGCGGGCTGCTCGGACAGTACAGCAGGGCGCGGCGAGCTCAGACCCCAGCCCGGTTCCCATCCCAGCTGTGCAGGGACCACCTGGCCATGCGCCCTCTCTGAGCCTCGGTTTACTCATCTGTGGCAGCACCGTCCCTGGGGGTTGTTAGGAGGTCACCGAGTCAGCATGGTTAAGGCATCAGTGCCGTGCCGGGCCCGAGTAGCGCTGACAAGGACTATCTGGCCCGTTACTGATGGTGTTGAATGAAGGCGTATTAGGGAGTCAGGAAACCAGCTCGGCAAGGAAGGCGGGCTGTCAAGTACCCAGACGTGCGTCCAAGGCCAGGCTCCGCCCTTTGGCAGCAATGGGGGCTCGGAGGAGCCTCACTGCTTCCTAACCTGTGAGTTAGGCTGACGTGAATGAGATGCTCAGGGCCCAGCACAGGGACTGGCACACACCCAGCGCCTGAGACATGTGAAGACGGCATCACTGTAACTGTTAACTATCATCTTTCATTATTATTAACAACACAGGATGTGAAGTAAGGCATGAGTTGGGACTGAAGGCTCTCCCTCATCAAGGCTCCAGGATGGTTTCCCGCAGTGCAGAGCTGGCAGAAGGCCCACTCCTCCTCAAGGTCACAGTGGGTCTTCTCAGCCCTTGAGACCTTGGGCCGCAGGACTGAACATGCCCGAAGACTCCCCCGTACTTGGAATGCTCGCCTGCCAGACGGGGTGTGGCCGACACCGAGGGCATATCCCCTCCAGCCCCCTCTCCAGACCTGCTCCCCTCCTTCCTGGAAGCCCAGTGGTCCAGGCAAGCCTGAGGTTCAGGGTGCAGTCACTGGAACATCTCTGGCCGATGGGAGACAAAGAGGTCATCAGGGACTTTAAAGTTCAACTAAACACTCAGAGTCATGAGGGCTCCTAAGTTCAACCAGACGTGGGGCTGCTTCCTCAGAGGGAATAAGGCAGGAAGCACAGTCTGTCGGCTGGATTCTTCCGAGAGTCCACACAGTGTCCACACAGCCGCCCAGGCGCTCGCCTCGAGCACGAGGGTAAGAAACGCCCATCAGTGTCCCAGTGTCCCAGGAGACAACACCTCTTACACTCACTCCATGGGTACGGCTTCCAGGGGCCCCTCGAGGGACACATCCGGTTACAAGGCACCCTCCATGGGAAGTCCAAAGCTTTGTACTCCGCAAAGATGCATCTTCCATCAAGACGCAGTCACCATCTTTCCCATCTCTACCATGGCTGGTGTGGACTTTTGCCCTTTTCTCTCTGCTTCCTGCCCGGAACAGGAAGTGGTGTCCGGAAGGATACGGACACTGGCTGGGGCTGAGGTGACCCACCCGAGGAGAAGGCCGATCCCCGTGTCACAAACCCATGGAGCCAGGAGCCACTCGCCTCTGGACCTCTGTACACAACAAGCTTCCCTGTTTGGACAAGCTCCCAGTAGGTGCACGGAAATGCCTTCTTAACTGATCAAGGTGTCTAATTTGGGGGTGGTTTCCCCACATTCATTCCATCCTAGGGTGTTTCACCATTATCTCTTCCTGTTCCTGAGTCAGACTTTTGGTCCTTCAAGTCTCTGTTGAATATGAATCCTCTGCTATGAAGGGGTGTGTGTTTGCTTTAAGATCGCTACGTTTTCGTAACAGTCGAAGGGCTTCTCTTCTGTAGGACACTCTCAAGTAAGGCGGTCCACACTGGTTTGAGCTGGTCACAAGCAGCCTTAGCCAGTCTGGGTTGGTTGGAGGCAGCTGTTTTGATTTGGTCTAGAACAGTCAGCTGGTACAGAGCGGGGAGTCTTCTGGAAGTCTGACTCGGGGCACCCAGGCACACGCTCTGCTCCCCTCCCTGCAGGTGTGAGGCCGATTCAAGCCAGGGGAGCTTCATGTGCAAATCATCCCCCCAGACAGTTTGAGGGAGTCCTGCCCAAATGGCGCCATGAAATACGTTGAAAAGTGAGCTTTGGGACTTCCCTGGAGGTCCAGTGGTTAGGGCTCGGCACTTTCACTGTGGGGGGCCCGGGGTTCAATCCCTGGTCGGGGAACTAAGATCCCGCAAGCCGCGCGGAGTAGGCAAACAAAACGAAAGACAAGTGAGCTTCTTGGATCCACAAGAGCCTCCATCGCCAGACCAGTGGACTGGCACAGCCCCATCCTGGCATCCTGGTCACCAAGGAGACTGGAGCTGGGATGTACCACATCCTCCCCTATGAAGGAGATGCTGGGTCCTTCCAGTCCCTGGGTCCTGGAACAACCACACTAGCAGGCTGGACTGGGATCGTCATAATCTGCTGTGACCTGATGAAAACCAGTGTGATCCAGTCTGAACCAGCTAAAATGTACCCCAAACCACATGTAAACTGCTGAGCGAAATCCATCTGAGCCTACTGGAATCGGTCAAAGTGGGGTCAAGGCTATTGGAATTGTGTAATGTTGGTTCCGACAGTTCAAAACTGGTTTTTATCCAGCTGGAACAACACCGAGCCAGTGTAACGTGGAACCAGTTGCAACCGGGTTGAGCCAGTGAATTCACTTTTAACCAGTTTGAGTTGGGCTAGCCTGATTTAAACCAGTCAGTCCCTTGAAAGGGAATTTGAGGGCTTCAGTTTCCCGGGTTTTTTTAGTTCTTTACTGAAAAAGAAAACCAGGGTAGCGAAAGTCTAAAGTCATTTACTTCTGAAGATTAATGTACCTTGCTCGCATAAAAATCAATTACCACCTTATTGAAAGAATTAATAAACTTCACATTGTTTATCGTGACCCACTAGCAAGAGCAGGAATCAGCCTCCTGGCAAAGCAAAGATTCTACTTTTAAGAGGCTCTTTACCGTGTGGTTGGAGGGCATCCTAAAGGAGTTGCCGGGGGTTCCCTGATGCCCTTCAGACAACAGCCAAGCAGGAGTGCTCCCCACACCAAAAGTGACACAGAACAGATCAGCTGGGTTGTTTTTTTTTTTTTTTTGCGGTACGCGGGCCTCTCACTGTTGTGACCTCTCCCGCTGCGGAGCACAGGCTCCAGACGCGCAGGCTCAGCGGCCATGGCTCACGGGCCCAGCCGCTCCGCGGTATGTGGGATCTTCCCGGACCGGGGCACGAACCCGTGTCCCCTGCATCGGCAGGCAGACTTTCAACCACTGCGCCGCCTGGCAAGCCCTGGGTTGTTTTTTTTTTCAATTGAATGTTAAAATACAATATTAACCTCCTCAAAAGAGACAGGAGAGTGGAAGGAAATGAAGAGCCTTTAAAAAAAAAAACTAGCAGTCTAAATTTGGATGCAATTATATCCACCCTAATCAAAAGTGTTAGATCATAATTAGCAGCTTATACAGAGACATTTCAATCTATTAATTCAATCATCGTGTCATGTGTGAGGCCATTACTGAAAGTATAATTAAATGGGATGGTCTCCTGTTCCCTAATCAATTGGATCTTCTCCCCTCCCATTGAAGACGTGGGGCCGAGCACCTTGCCTTATCGTAGAACTGCCTTCCCCTTGAAGGTGTGTTTTCTACACAAGCTTTGTGGGAGAAAACCAAAAGTCAAAGTCCCATTTGCTTTGACATAAAAATATGTCAGCTGCCCCCTAAGAGAGAAAATTCAGTCACTTACCAGCCACAAAACTTGGAAATGATGCCACCTTCTTCGTCTGTTAGGAAATATGAAAACACACACACACAATAGGTTTAAGTAGTTAGCCCATAAGATCTAGGTTAAGTTGATTAATTACCATAATTAATGGTGGTGATTAATTATGGTAATTAATTACCATAATTAATTAATCATGACTGGTCTTCCCAAGAAGTCAGCTCCTTACAGCAAACCAGTGTCTTTCCGGCGCCATGATGTTTGGGTGGGGTACATGTAACCAGTTCTCATGGAAAACCTGGGGTACAAAAGGCCATCAGCTAAAACCAGATTAGCATGTCACTGCTAGAAGGAATATACCCGGTGGTTCCCTAACTGGTGGGCATGAGAATTTCCAGGTACATCTTCAAAAGCAAAGAAGGAGACCAGACGCCACTGCATGGGTGGCCACAGTTATTTCATCCAAGTTAGAAAATCTCATCCAAACCATGTTATCCAGAAAAGGGAAATAACTTGCTTAAGGCCTCATTCTAATAACCTCCCCATCACGGCAGTGAAAGTTTACATGGGATTGTTTTTTAAAACCACATTGTTGGTTTAGAACTGTGGTTCTCAACCCAAGTGATTTTTGTCCCCAAGGGGACATACGGCAATTTCTGTAGACATTTTTGGTTGTCACAACTGGGGGAGGAGGGCTGCTACTAGCATCTAGTGGGTAGAGGCCAGGGATGTGTCTAAACACCCTGCAGTGCAAAGAATGGCCCTTCACAACAAAGAAGGATCTGGCCCCGAATGTCAATGGTGCCACCCTTGAGTAATCCTGTTTTAGAACATGACTGTCAGATAATGGGACAGAATGAGTTTCTGTCAAATCGGGGAGCACCAATGACCCCCACGCACCAAAGGCAACACATGGGCACACCGTGGTGTGGGTCTGAGTCAACAGGAAAGGGCCTTCCCTTCCTCGTCCTGCAGGGCCACCGGGCTTTGCTTGATGGGACCCCCCCCCTCCCCCAGGCACTGGGTGGGACAAGAACATGGTGGAGAGGGTGAGCCCATGAACACAGGGTGGGCAGCTCCCACATCAGGGCCCTGGGCCAGAACTCTCTTCCTTGGAAAAATTACCTCTAGAATGTTGTTATTGTCAACAGGGCCATTGAGATCAGAGCGCTGCTGCTTCCTCGGCTGCTCCAAACCATTGCAAACCTGGAAACCGGGAAGTTAAAGACAAAGATGGTGTTTTCACACGTGAGAAAAAATAAAAATACAAAAATAAATAAAAATTTAAATTTAAAAAAAGAAAAATAAACCAAGACACAAAACTGGAGATACAATATGATACAATTTTGTAAAATGCATGTGTATATAGGTATGTGTGTGTGCATACAGATATAATTTAACTTTTCTGCCAATAATATGTATACTTTTATACTTCTAAAAAATTACTTGAATCATATTTTCTAATTTCTTGTTTATTATTATTTTTAATTGTGGTAAAATACATATAACAGAAAGTTTGCCATCTTAACCATTTGTAAGTGTACAGTTCAGTGGCATTAAGTACTCTCCATTATTATGCAACGTTCACCATCCATCTCCAGAGCACTTTTCATCTTACAAAACTGAAACTCTGTCCCCATCAAACACTAACTCCCTATTCCCACCCCACCGCCAGCCCCCGGCAACCACCAGTTCCCGCTATCAATTTACTCTAAGGAGCACGTACGAGTGGGGTCATACAAGATTTGTCTTTTCGTGACTGGTTTACTTCACTGAGTATAATGTCCTCAAGGTTCATCCCTGTTGTAGCAGGTGTCAGAATGGCTGAATAATATTCCACCATTTATACAGACCACTGTATAAATGGTGGAATAATATTCCACCATTTATACAGACCACTGTATAATGGTGGAATAATATTCCACCATTTATACAGACCACTCTTTTGTTTATCCATTCATCAGTCCATGCACACCTGGGTTGCGTCCACCTTTTGGCTGTTGTGAATAATGCTGCTACAAACACCGGTGTACACATATCTCTCAGAGTGCCTGCTTTCAATTCTTGGGGGATATATATATATCTATATCTTGGGGGATATATATATATATATATATATATATATATATATATATATATATATATATCCAGGAGTAGGACTGCAGGATCCTATGGTCATTTTATTTTTTATCTTTTGAGGAACCACCATACTGTTTTCCACAGCAGCTAAGCCATTTTACATTCCCAACAACAGTGTCCAAGGGTTAAAATTATATTTCTAACAAACTTAAATTCTTAGTTCAATGCAAATTCAAAAATCTAAATTCTTTAGTTAATGCAAATTAGTCAGTCTACTACTAGAGGAAAAATGCCCCAAGGACATGTCATAAGTCTTCTCTTAAGGAAGACATCAACCCAAAATTCTTCTTACTTCAATGAACAAAATTTAAAGTTTAGGTATATTTTCTCTACTTAATGTCCTGCACTATCCAGAAGATCTCTCCAGATCCAAGCACTGAAATCACTGTCCAAACCCCAAAGGAGGCTCTGGTGAGCCAGCATCTTAAGTCAAGTTCCAGAACTTTCTGGAAATAAATCATCAAGCAGTAACAATATGATGATGTCAATGACATTAATAAGTTTTATTTACAAATAAATAAATTTATATTATGAACATACGTATACATTATATTTACATTATGTTTATTTATAAATAAGTAACATTATTGATCACATCCTTTCCCATATGAGATGGATGTGCCCATTCCTGCTTTACAGGTAAGAGGACTGAGGCTCCAGGTGTGGACAGGAATGGCCAGGTACCCATAGGCTCAGGCAGCACAGCCATGTGTCGTGTCTTCCCTGCCCTAGACTGTCACTGTCATGGCCTGTGACTTCATTAGATCTCCGTGCAGGGGTTAGAGAAAAATGAAAAGACCCAGGCCCACCGTCCTAGCCCTGAAGGGAACAGGGGGGTTGTGCACCAGGCAGACCAGGGATTCTAGCTGAGCATCCTCTCCATGACTGCAGGTACCACTGGGCTTCAGAGGCCATGGGCGTGGAGGGGAGGCTCAGACAGGAGGTGGACAAAGCTGGCTGGGTATTAAGGACCGGGCAGATTTGTGCCACATCCCAAGAGCAATCTGGGCTCGCTCAACCCACAGGAAGAAATGAGGCCTTCCCGGAGCAGAGGGGGTGCAGGGCACAAATGGGGCCAGGAGGGTCAGACGTCTGCTTTGTCCCCTCTTCCTTGCTGGAAGCCCAAAGGACTGCCCCTACCCCAAAGCCCCGTGAGCCCCCAGACGGCGCCGGTGGGCCCTGACCTGGCCCCGCTGTTCTGGTCTGTCCTGAGGAAGGGCTCTGGGGCCCCCTGCTCCACACATCACAGCCCTCCTTTCAGGTCTGGCCCCATCCTTCTCCTTTCAGGTCTAATCTATCCCCCACGGATCCATGCTACCCAAGCTGAGCAGACAGCGCCCCTTCCTGCAGGGCTGAGCCTGAAGGGGTCACTCCTGCCAGGGTCCCACTGGAGCCAGGCTTCTTCCCGAACTCCTAATGGGCTCCTGCCACAGCCCTACTGGCTCTGCACCTCCCGCTGTGGACAAGACACACGAGGAAAAACCTCCTGTAATGTCCAAAGGGGTCTCTCACCTCAAAGGGTGCTCCCGTCTGCCTTAAGTAAGGCTCTAATGTGGGACATGCCCCAGACAACCCTCTGCTGTCCTGTACACCTCCCAATTTCAAGATCCACTTAGAGCACATCAGTATTTTACCTTCTTGTTTGCGAAATTTCTAACCTGGTGACCGTCCCTAGGCTGAGTTCACAAACTTCATTTCGTGAAGGCCTGCACTGCCTTACAAGGAGCCGAACAGGCACCAGGAATCTCCAAAAACCCCAAAGAAACCAACCAATCAACTGAAAAATGAAAACAGGGTCAACCACACCTAGTACACACTGCGTATTTGTGTCCCCCACCCTCCACCGCCAAAATTCATATGTTGAAACCTAACCCCCAGGGCAATGGTATTATGAGGTGGGCTGTTAGGAGGTGATTAGGATTAGATGAGCTCATGAGGGTGGGGTCCTCATGAATGGGATTAGTGCCCTTATAAAGGGGATCTCAGAGAGCTCCCTCGTCCCCCCTGCCACGTGAGGATGTAAAAGAAGATGGCTGTTTAGGGAGCTGGGTTCTCACCAGACACCAAATCTGCCAGTGCCTTGATCTTGGACTTCCAGCCTCCAGAACTAAGAAGTAAATGTCTGTTGTTTCTAAGTCCCCCAGTTTATGGTATTCTGTTTTAGCAGCCCAAAAGTACTAAGATAACACTCCTTCTACAAATGTTACAGATTGGACTAGGACCTAATTTTTCTGGCAGAAAGAGGACCATCATATGGGGCAACAGACTGTCATCAAGGTGCTGAATACATAGTGGGAAACGGCAACACCAGGACTGACGCTGGCCTTGTGTTGGGTGTCTCTGGCAAATGGAAGAGGTATCCCTTCTGGGGGACACAGTTCGGGCTTGGCCAGGGGAACCCAGGCTGGAAGTCAGTGCCCTACACCATCTCCCAGACAACTCAGTGTGGGGCCACAGCACGTGGTGACCACAGGCAACACAAGGTCTCAGGTCCACGTACAAGGGCAGCTTCTCCCCAAAGCTTCCACAGGCTCGACCCTTCCCTCCAGGCCAACATTTTCTCTAACTCCCTCCGACCACTCATCACCATGACAACTGCATCTCATAATAAACAGCCGGGGTTGTTTCCAGAGAGGCAGGAGGACGGCTTGCACTGCTTCTCCTTGGGAGAGCCCATCTGGTGCTCAAATTTTCATCTCAGGGGCCAGGATGGGGGGCTTGGCAGCAGGGGACACAGGACCTGAAATGAACATGGTTAGAGGCCCATATGGATCTCAGAGGGAGATGCTGTTTAAATCCTTCTGTGCCCTCCCCATGGTACAGCAGCCAGGCACACCTCAAAATAAGATGCCAACAGGGATGGGAGGGCCACATCCCTCATCCAGTACCTGTAGTGGGGCGTTCTCAGTGCCACCCACTGGAACCCCCATCAGCCATTGCTGGGGGGAGGGGGGAGTGAAAGATGTGACCTGAAATATGCTAATGCAGTGGGGACCCCCCCAAACCCCACTCCATGGAGCCCGGAGACCAGAGCACGATGTGTTGGCACAGACTGGTCACAAAATGCCAGGACCAGGGGCGGCTGTTCAGGGCAGAGATGACTTGCTTGTAAGAAAAATACACTAATTTGAATAAACTGTTCGAATAAATATCTTGGCTCTAGTTAGGGAAACTAAAGCTAGGATTTTTTCACATGTCAATTCTGATTGTGTCTGCTGGATTAAACTGAAAATCTGGCAATATACCTCACATGGCTTCAGATGGAATAACAGCAAACAAGCGCACGCCTGCTCACACCATCTGGAACAAAAGCTGCGTGTTTCCGAGCGCCGTCCTGAATGACAAGCACGTGAGTGACATGGAGGGGAGCTCAGTGAGGGACAGACAGCAAAGCCAGGGAAGCCGCTGGACTGTCTTATCTGCCCCCAGACACAACTCCGAGTCAGAGAAACCCCAACTGCGGCAGGAGTCTTCTCCAGGAGTTATTTCTTGCTCTGTTCTCCAAGGCATCGGTCAGCCTGACGCATCGGACATTCCAGCTCAGGAGGGGCAGCTGGGGCAGCGACACTGAGGATGCTCCCGTGGGGCCAAGCTGAGAGCATAACCCACGGGGCCACTGACGGTCTGATCAGCGCCCTCCAGGTCTCCTCTCAAAGGCCCTCCAATCCATCCCCTGACAAATAGGTGGCTCCGGAAAATGACGATTTTGTTCTTTTGCTCCCATTCCTCTTACGATTCAGGCCACTCTGTGATATTTATCTGCAGGAGGAGGAGAGCTTGGATAAAGTCTTTATTCTTATCATAGCTATCCCTCTGGGGATGATCGCATCTTTTTTTTTTTTTTTTTTTGCGGTACGCGGGCCTCTCACTGCTGTGGCCCCTCCCGCTGTGGAGCACAGGCTCCGGACGCGCAGGCTCAGCACCCATGGCTCACGGGCCCAGCCGCTCCGCGGCATGTGGGATCTTCCCGGACCGGGGCACGAACCCGTGTCCCCTGCGTCGGCAGGCGGACTCTCAACCGCTGCGCCACCAGGCAAGCCCCATATTCTTCTTTTGATGATACTAACATGGTATGAGCTCAACCATTTTACATACCCCAGTGGTCTGCATGAGCTCTGTGAAAGCCCAGCAGGATTCATAATCTGGCGTCCACCCCTCCTCTGCCCCTTCATGGGCTCAGACTGGCTCGACTTAGTTTTAGATGATTCAAATTGGCTCAGGCCAGTTAATGAGACAAGAGCCTTTTCTTTCTTCTTTTTTTTTATTGTGGCAAATATACATACGATAAAATGTATCGTTTTAGCCAATTTTAAGTGGACAATTAAGTGGCATTAAGTTCATTCACACTGATGTACAATCAACACCACCATCTGGCCACAGAACTTTTCATCATCGCCAATGGAAGCTCCGTCCCCTTTAAACACTAACCCCCGTTCCCCCCGCCCCTATCCTGGCAACCATCAGCCCGCTTCCGCCTCTATGGATTTAATTAATGTAGGTACCTCACTTGGGTGGAATCATACAGGATTTGTCCTTTTGTGACTGGCTAATTTCACTCAGCATAGTGGCCTCAAGGTATATCCCCGTTGTAGCAGGTGTCACAATTTCCTTTTTGTTTAGGGCTGAACAATAGTGCTTTGTATGTAAAAGTCTTTTTTTGGAACTGGATCCTTATAACTGTGGCGCAGAAGAGAAATCAATCTTCCCACAAATACTGTAAAAATTACCAGGCCATGATCTCTGAGTATGGGCCAAATGGCCCATATTTTAGGTGACTTGGAAACCTTTGGCTTAATTCATCCGATTTCATTTTTCTTGGCATTTAAAAGAGGGTTGGAGATGAAATATTAATAAGATATTAGGCAAGAAAAACCTCGGGCAGCAATTCCACTTCATGACATCTCCCGTGATTTGCAAATCCCATGTAGCAAGAAGCACCCTGACCCGCCACTACTCTTGTGTCTGGAGCAGGTTTTGAGGACTGGTGAAATGGCTAGACTATTCCTCCTTTCTTGAAATTAACATTCATGTTTCTAAAAGTGACCAGCATGCTATCTTTTATATACTTGGGTCCCCGTGAATGAATAAACGAATGAATGAATGTAGAAGGGAAAAGATGACAGCAAGGGAGAGCATCTATTTTCAATGACTAGAAAAGAAAGCAGCAGCAGAAGTAGCCAGAGACCTGGCTTGGGTGTGGGGTGGTCTGGGTGTGAGCCCTTCTGAGGAAGACACTTGGGTGGGTGAGTCTGTGTCAGTGCATACCCCTCCACAGCCAGAGACCCAGGAGCTCTGGAAGTGAAGGTCAGGAACAGAGGTCTCCCAGCCGGCACCAAGGGCTGATCTGAGGGGAAGCGTGAGATCCAAAGTCGAAGTGGGAAGGGTGAGGGGAGGGATAGGGCTGCACCAGAGGTCAGAGTGGGCCAATGGGTCCCAGAGGCAGAATCAGAGGCCGTTTGCAAGTGACAGGGCCAATGAAGAGGAGGACTGACCAAGGAGGGCAAACAGGCAACGCCCCGAACAACAACCTCCCTCCTACCTGACATGGTGCCCCGAGCACTGTCCTGAGAAGTACCCCCTCGGCCAAAGTCTAGCGCAGGCTCGCTGACCTGCTGGCCTGACTGCACCCAGAGCGCGGCAGGGTGGCCAACCGTGGGGCAGACCCGGCAGTGCCTCAGCACCAAGGACAGCACACCGCCAGCTCTTAAGAGGACCATCTGCTGGCTGTTGAAACCAACCTGAGCAGCCGGGCAACGAGGTTCCGCAAGCCCAGATCCAAGCATCCTTCAGCTCCAGGAGTCTGGGCCTTGGCTTGGTCTCAGGTGGAGAGACCAGCTTCTCTTCCGCGAAGGCTGACTGTGGTCTTGGCAGGGTCTGGAGTCCACGCTAGGCCCTGGGGTGCCATCCTGTGCCTCACCCCCTTCTCAGCCTTTCTGAGCTGTGCTCAGTTTTCCTGAGCTGTCCATGGTATTATCTGATGTAGGGTTGGGAGCTATTCTTGGTTAGCCTCCTATTAAAGACACAGTGCCGTGTCTTTTTTAGTAACTGATTAGCATTGACCGCTATCTGAGCGCTTTGGGGTGCAAACCCCGTGACTGCCATCGCCATGCTGTTTCATCTCCGAATCTCGTGCTCAGCAATGTGGTCTTTCTCCCCGAACAGAAGTTGTTACTATATATTCTCCCATGGAGCCCTGCACTTCCTGGGGAATGTCATGTGACTGACTGATACTGTGGGATGTATCTTGAGCCCCTGGCACATGTGGGGGACGGTGGCGGTGCTGCAGGGGCCCGAGGACGGGAGATGCAGGTCGGGCAGCGCCCTGCCTCAGTCCCCCACCCACCTCTCTCCTTCCCCGAAACCTGCCCTGGACACACACCACTGGCCAAGCAGTGCAATTCGAGTCAAAGCAACGCAATCCCAGCTCCACACGTGGTGGGCACCCTCTCCCTGCTGGCATCTCCTCAGATCCCTCCCTGCCTGCCCTTACAGACGCTCCCCACCCATCCCCTGTGCTCCCACATGGGAGCCTCTGCCCTGGCCATCCACCAGAGATGCTCAGGGTCCTCCCACTTCCCCCTCCCCCTGATGACCCTGCTCTGTCCCTCTCTCATCAGCATCCTCAATCCAGTCCTTCACCTTCCACCTGTCCTCCTCCAGGGCTCTGGCCCCCGTCACAATCCCCAACCCCACTGCATGCTAAGGACGCCCGTGACCTCCACGTTCAGCCCGCCTGGTCAGCTGACTTCCCAAAGCCCCCCCTCAAAGTCCCGAGACCTCTCTACTTATCACCCACGCGGGAGCCCGTCCCCAGGAAGCCTGCAAGGGACTCATGGGCTGGGCAGCGGGGTCTCTGCTGATCACCCAGCCCCACCCGGATGCATGGTGAGTCTCTGCCTGTCTGTCTCCCTCTAGAACGAGCTTCTCGATGCAGGCTTAAGTCACTTTCATCTCTGCACCCCCAGGGCCCGGCACATCGTAAGTGCAGTTCGCACGGACTGCGTGGGAGGGCTCGCAGACGCCAGCCAGCCCAGGAGGTGGGGAGTGGGAATTACGTTCAGAAACCCCGGGTAAAGGAGGGATGGCGTTTGGAATTAGAGAGAAACTGGTGGTCTGGAGCCCAGCTCATCTGCCTGGAAAGCGGGGATCTCAGTTAACTTTCAATTCAGAATCGAGTGTGAGAAAATCAGGGCACCCTTGGAGATGTGTGGCTGCCACACGGCCCCCCAGATCAGGGAATCCAGAGCAGAAAGGGGCTGAGGATGCCACCAGGAGGATGTGAGGACCGCCCCCCAAGAAATCCCTGCGGGGAGAGGGGGCACCTGAAGAGGGCCTGCAGAGAGGGGAGAGTCTGAGGGCACCCGGGGAGTTGCTCCCATCCCACCTGTCACCCCCACCCATCAGGCCCCACCCGTCTCCACGGTGTCCCTGGCCAGTCCCATGCCTCCTCTCATCCTGCCTCACCCTGCTGGCTTCGTCCCTCCCTTGATGTCACCCCAGAAAATGGGGACATCATCTTGCTCCCTGCCCGGCCCAGCACGGTCCAGTCTGCGTGCAGAGCCTCACCTGACTGCCTCCCCCACCTCCTGAGATTCCCACGGATGTAAGACCCGCACCCTCATCCTGACGGCAAGCGCTCCACGCCCCTCACCATCCATTGCCAGATACTGACCCAATCAGCTCTGCTCCCACAGCCCCAGGTGGCATGTCCAGAACATTCCCGAACCAGGAGCTGGTGCAGCGGAGGGAGGTCCAGGCTTCCTGGCTCTGCCATCTGCGCTCTTAACCACTAGCCCCAACTCTCTCGAGGGTGGAGGAGGGGGGCAGGGAAGGAACTTTCTAGATTACTGTTAGGGGAGGGGCTTCACGTGATTTTCCCAAACAATAGACAGTGTTTTAGAAGCCCCGCTTTAACTAGATTTTACAAGCCCTGACGCAAGCCCAGATTCCTGCCAGATGAACTGTTCCATGAAAGTAACAGCCACCTCTAGTCACAGGTCAAGAGGCTTCATAAAAATCACATCAGGGCGTTGCGCTGACTCGGCAAATGGGCTCCAAGAAGTCAAGTTTGGGAGCTCGGGCAGACCAAGCGAGGGGCTGAGGATGCCGAGGCCTGGATTTCGTTTTCCAGGGCGGTCCCGGGAATTAGTGACAGCAGGCGCACTGGGCGGGGACGAGGCTGGGGAGGAGCACAGGAGCCCAGGGACCCTTCCATGCACCCTCCCCGTGAGCAAAGGGACGTCCAGGACTGATGCCCGGGCAGGCAGGCAGAGGTGTGGGGACGGCTGCAGAACTGGAGCAGGGCTGCAGGAAGGAAGAGGCCAGCTGCGCTCCACGGAGGCCTCGGGGGTGTTGAGGACCTTCCACTGTCCCGCCATGCTCCTGGACACCCCTCCCCCCCTCCACCCCCCGCAAGCCCTGTCCTCAGCACCTGCCCGAGGACTCTTTCTCCAGCTTGGTCCAGCCTGGGGGCCAGGTCTGGGCAGACTGTTCCCACCTGGGCACTGTTGCAAGCACCAGGGTCCCTGGCACACCTGCTTCCACCTGGGCACCAGCGACCCCAGGATGCTCTTCTCTCGGCCCCTCAGGGCCAGGGGGTCCTCTACAAAAAGCAGGTGCTCATACTTGCTTCATACGTCGCTGAACAAGGCACATGTGAGCCCAGTGGGAGCATCACCCCCTACACAGGGCAGACCAAGGTTGCCCCTGCCCCTAATATTCCCCCTCCCTATTTGGTGTCAGCATTCCTGCCACCATCTCCAAAGGTCCTGCATAAAGCAAGTCTTGACTGAACACCAATCACAGCAAAGGCGCCCGCACAGGGAGCAAGGCTGAACACTCGTGTGTGTGATGTGGCCTCGGGGCCCTGGATCACACCTCCCTCTAACTGCTGTATTAAGTTGACTACGATGTATTGGTCTTTCTTTTTTTCTATTGTCAGAGGGCTCTTTCTAGAAAGCACTGGCTGGGCTGATAATAAACAGAAATCATGAAAATCCCAAAGAATCAAAACACGCCTTTGGTTTGCCCTCCAGACGTGCGGAGCTGTTCCACGTGGTGGTCACATAAATCTGAAGCCTCCATCTCTACGATCACTGAAGCCCTGATGTGTACCCAGCCCACAGGGGCACGGAGGGCCAGGGAAGGCCGCAACCCTAGGAATCTACAAGGCGCAGAGGATGGAGAGTCTCTGAAAGAAGTTCGGGCACAGAGCAGGTGTTTCTGGAGGACCTGATCTCACAACAGCTGTCACAAGCGAGTCCTTGCCAAACACAGACGCACAGCAGGGACCACAAGAGCCTGTCACCCCAGGCACCCCAAAGACCCACGGAACCACGATCTCTGGTGCTGGACAAACATGCTCTTACCGTGCCCCCAGGAGCATGGGGGGCACCCCTCTTCACAGGAGGTGCACTGAGGACTCGCCCGGTCCTCCTAAGCTGTGACACCAGCCCGGGTGGGGTCCTCCCTCCACACTCCCGGCCTCGCTGCCAAAGGGCAGAGGACCACCCTGGCAGATGCAGAATGGCCATTCTATCTGGATATTCAATATGCATCTGGCTGGACCCAACTCATGCATCCTTTAATTGCTGTATGTAAAAAAAAAAAAAAAAAAAAAATCAATATTTCATGTCACCAAAGCTCAACAAAATTAAGAAAAATGCCCCATGAAAAATCTCTACTTGACTGATTTCATCTATGGCCTGAGCCCTCATGAAGTCAGGACGTTGCGACAGTTTTACAGGCCGGAGGTCTAGTGTCTGCCGGTCACCTTGCTGGTGCCAGGACACACTTGCCACGAACGGTAGAGCCCGTCAGGTCTCGTGATAACGGATAACGAGTAAACAGATGACAGGGCAAGAGGAAACTCACCCACACTCACCCCCTCGCTGAGCTCGGCATCACCTCTTCTAGAGCTGCCCAGGGTCACAGGTACGAGACTTGCCCTAACAAACTGTTCAGGCCTCACACTGTGTAACCATGGATGCGGTACTGACCCCACACAGGTCTCAAAGGCCTCGTCTGTAAAATGGGAATAACCCTAGTCCCTACCTCTTCCAGTTGCTCTAAGATTCACTCAAATCATATACATAAAGCCCTACCACGGTGCTGGCCGTCACTACCCACACCGGCGTCACCTCCACCGTCACCCAGGGTTCTCCACAAGTGGCAAAACAAGAAACATTAAATCCTCAGAAGCCACGGGTCCCACAGGTGACAGAGGTGACAGCTTTCCCACCACTGTGGGTTGATGGTGACCATCCTGGGACTGAGCCATACGGGGACAGGTCTTGGGATGTCACATGGTCTGGCCCTCTGCCCCGAGGATGTGCATCTTTGGTTGGTGTATTCCTGTGGGGAGAGAAAAGGGCTCGAGGCTCCAGAGTGTTCGGGAGAGGCGAGTGGAGCAGGGCTGCGGTGTCCTCGTCGCTGGGCGTCTGGGATGAAGGCAGCACCCATGTGAGCACGGAGGGGATCTCTAGGAAGGGGAAGGCTTTGCAGCAGCGTTTCTCAAAGTCATCTGCCAACCCGATACGGTCAGCTCTCCTTGTTCGTGGCTGTGATGTTCAATAAAGTTGCCATGAACCCTGAAGGAGGGGATCCTGGACCACCGTTCCCAGAGGAAATACAGGGTGAGCTTCCCCTGAGCCTCTGGTCCCCACATTTCATCAACCGATCCATACATGACCTTGTTCTATGTATGTTTCTATTTAAAGACACCTTATTTACCATGTATTACTCATAAATAATTAATTATATCCAGTATATATAATAAAACACTAGCTGAGAAGAGTTTCACATTTTCCTGACCCGGGATAACAAGACTGTCAATTTCATCGGCTAGGGTCAGAGTTAGGGTTTCAGCCCTATAACAAGATGTTTTTGAATGGGTGGTCATCTCACAAATCCACAAAGTTAGCCACTTTTCCATCACTCCCTCACACACTGTAGCTGTTACTCCAGCACTCCGTGGAGCAGCCCCAGGTACAGATCGGCAAATTCTTCTTCCTTTTTCTGAATGTACCATGTTGTTACTTGTGAACACTGAACTCACGGCCAACAGCTCTGTCATTCACACCTGAATGAAACACCCAACACACGTGTTTTTCTCCAAAAGGCACGTCTCAGCCTTCTTGCGCTTAGGAACACTAGACAGCACTTCAGCACTGCACTTGGGGGTCATTCTATCACCAGTAACAAGCACACAAATGCAAAAGACACGGCACTAAAAGGACCACAAAAAGGACACTTTTTCATAGTATGAGCTGAAAGAGGGCAGGGCATCTCCTTGTTCAAACTTAGCTGGGAACTGGCGTGTTGAATGACTCAATTTTTTTGCCTGTCTGTGCGTGTCCGAGAAGGACTGCATAAGTGCCATGGGTATAGGTTTTTAAGGTTACAGATAAACTCTAGTGAGCAGGCAAATTCACAAATACCGAATCCATGAAAAATAAGGATGAGGCACACCTTGTTTACAGAACACCTCTAAGCAGATGCTTCGGGGAAATCCTGAGAGGCAATTTGTCTCTTTGATTTGAAAACTTTTTTTTTTTTTTTTCGGTACGCGGACCTCTCACTGTTGTGGCCTCTCCCATTGCGGAGCACGGGCTCCGGACGCGCAGGCTCAGCGGCCACGGCTCACGGGCCCAGCCGCTCCGTGGCATGTGGGATCTTCCCGGACCGGGGCACAAACCCGTGTCCCCTGCATCGGCAGGCGGACTCTCAACCACTGCACCACCAGGGAAGCCCTGTTTTGTTGTTTCATTAATTTATTTTTTATTGAAGTATAGTTGATTTACCATGTTGTGTTATTTCAGGTGTACAGCAAAGTCACTTGAGTTATAGATATATTCCTTTTCAGATTCTTTCCCCATGTAGGCTACTACAAAATGAAAACTCGATGCTGGAATTCTACAATGTCACAGGGCAAAATATTTTTTGCCTCTATTTTCCAAAATGTCCTCAATAAACTTTCATTGATTTGAAAAAACTTTTTTCCTGTAAAAACACTCACATGCGGGTCTCCTCTGTTCCCCACGATCACACCCTAGCTTCCCGCAACGCCAAGTCCACCTCCTTCAGGTTCTCCAGACCTGCGTGCCCCTGTTCAGACCTCTCAGTCTCCTCAGAGCAGCATGGGGGCAGCTCTAACTGCAAACTGGAGCCTTTTCAAAAAAAAAAGAGGCTAAAGAAAAACATCTGCAGCAAAAAGTAACATCTGTGGTGCACGCGTAAAGTGCTGCTAGGAAATGGAAAAGCATCGAGACCCCAAAAGATAAAAGGCACCAACCATTCATAGAAGAAAAATAAAGTATCAGACAAGAGGATCATGGGGTCAGCATTCATGCATAGCCTGGGAATTTATCCTCAAGTAATAAATCCAAAGGAGGAAAACCTGCCTCCCTCATACAAAGAGGTCTGTATAGTCTCGTATATAAAAGAAAATGCCATCCGCAACCTGCACACTCCACGGCAGGATATGTACAGATAAATCAATTAGATGGCCCATTGCCTGAACTTCAAAGGTTGGCAAAAAAGATCATGAAAATGATAGGACAACACGGAGCAACATTTACAGCATGTCAGATTTTAAAAGCAGGATGGCAGAAGCACACGTGGGACCACGATGGCAGCTAGAGACATTGTTTATGCTCAGTGCCAGAGTCTGAGAAGGTGGGAACCACAGTCCCCTTTCTAATTCTATTGTAATATTGTTGTCCATACAGCGACTGAGTGAAGTGCTATTCAGCACTCTTAGAAGCACCCACGACATAACTTTTCGAGCTTTGAAATGAGGGGAAGAAAGGAGGGATGCTATCTATGTACTTCTCCTCCAACAGGAGTCCTCCAAGAATTGCTTCTCAAACTGCATGTGGCATCTTGCTAAAATGCAGCCTTAACTAATAAGGACCTACTGTATAGCACAGGGAACTCTACTCAATACTCTGTAATGACCGATATGGGAAAATAATGTAAAAATCAGTGGATATATGTATAACTGATTCACTTTGCTGTACATCAGAAACTAACACAACATTGTAAATCAACTATACTCCAATAAAAACTAATTAAAAAAACAAAACAAAATGCAGGCTTGGCACTGGCAGTCCTCGCCGCCGGTGGTGCTGGGCCGTGGACCATGCTTTACAAACCAACAGTCTAGGCACCTAGATGGCTGATGCTGTCCATTTCTCCCTCAGGTGATTTCCACCACAGCCTTCACTGTGTGCACAGTACTGGGGGGGCTGGCGTGGGACCCAGGAGCACCCTGTGCACCTGTTGGGGGCCAGGACTTTGCTGGCCACACGGCCTGGATATTCCCAGGGTAGAAGGGGGTTCCTTTTAGAAAGGCAGGCTGTGGTCTGAAGCAAGGAATTGCCAAACTTCCCAGGGAACTTCCTTCTTTACACACACACACACACACACACACACACACACACACACACACACACACACACACACACACACACACACACACACACACACACATCTTGCTTTCAAGACGGTTCCTGTCACCAGCGGCTCAACTTGATCAAATTTCAAAGTGTTCTTCATCTGGATGGGCCATTCGGGTCTACAGGACATGATGACCCAGCCAGGGCAGAGCCCTCAAGAGGAGGCCAGTTTCTTCGGGGGCCCTTGTCCGCCCTGAGCTGGGAATCGCCAGCCTCTCCCCTTGATGGAATTAACTTGTGAATGAATGAGTGAATAAAGCCAGAAAAGCTAGGCAATAATAAACCAGCATAAATGAGCCTTTCCGGGGTCTTGGAAGAGAGCATTTGTTTCAAGGAAACACTCTATTTGGGGAGAAAAGGTACCTGCCCTTCCACTCAATGCCACGTCTGAAGAACAGACCTCCTCTGGGCCCCCACCTCCACCCTCATCCACCTCCAGCCCTCCAACCCAAAGGGCTGCATTTTCACTCAAACTGGCATGTGGTTTAAGTAAAGCCCAACATCAGGTCTCGTGCACTCCCCACCATATGCCCTAGAGATCATTTCTCTCGACTAGAACTTTGTCCGGGCATCACTTGTCCTGGTGAGCTCAGCACGTCATCTGCCTTGCGTGGTCCACATTGACCTGCGGCACCATCGCCGCTACTGGGTGGTGAGTCCAGCCCTGCCAGGACTGCAGGACAGCAGTACTGTTCCCTAAAGCCCAGACCTTGACCCCAGAGCCGCCGCTATTGTTGGGGGGCACCCTCCACATCCGCTAGCGCACAGCAGTTTCTTTATACCCCAGAGCCCCCAGCACACACAGAATGGCATCAAATGACAGGAACACCCCGAAAGTGAAGTCAATTTATGCTTAACGATCTTTAAAAAAGCATCAAAGGGAAGTTCCAGAAACCTACAGTGAGTCAATAGGACTTGTTACCCAAACACGAGCTCTCACTATCTATACTTTTCAAATGCATGAACTCTTCTGGGAAAAAAATAATATTAATGAAGCCTTTAAAAAATATGAAAGCAGTTCGTTCTCATTTGTCCACAGATTTAGCTAAACAGAAGTTCCTTTACATGCGTCTAATATTCACATCTTTTTATATACACGTAAGTTTTTTTGAAAGGCAGCTTGTCAAGAGTGTTCATTAGAATACACACTCACTTTGCTATAATTAAAAGAAAATAGTTACGCTTAAACCCACTGGCCTCATTAGCATACATCTCTTCTCCAAGACTTTGTCAAACCTTCAAATAATCATTTGCAAAACCGTTTTTTACAGCTAATTGCCCATCAGGCCAAGGCCCCCAGGCTTTCAGAGAAGTGTCACCCAATAAAACCATCCCCAGTGAAATGCACTCAGGTCGCTGCCCCTCGACGCTAGGCTGCCCCCAACCACCGGCCGCAGCTGCCTGCGCTCGCCAGTAGCCCCGCATCCTTGCCGAAGTCCGGCCAGCCTGAAGAAACCCCCTGGTGAGGGGCAACCGTCACAGGGACCACCCCCACGTGAGCAGATCCAGGGCAGGCACACTAAGACCCAACCTCTTCTGGGTGGGTTGGGGTGTCTCCTGGGAGCCCTGGTTGCCAGTCAGCCTTCCACCAGATTTTCTTGACATTTAACTAAGGCCCCTGATGGGTGAACAGGAGTGGCTGGGCCATCCACACATAACTGAGGGGATGCAGAGCTAGGCACACATTCTGATCTACAGGTTACAGCAGCACCTTTGCTCTCCGGGCCCCTCCATCCCCTTCCCTGGGGACAGCCAGGGTCCTACCTGCTCTTGGGGCCACTTCGGCCTCTCCTCGGGGGTCCTGGTCTTGGTCTTGAAGCTTCTCTGGGGGTCTGCGGGGTGCTTGGCCTCGGGAGGCAGGTTCAGGGACTTGGGCCGGCCCTCGTGTCTGCTGGGGCCGCGGCGGGCCTCGGCAGGCGGGCAGGCCTCCGAGGGGCCCCCGGGCCCCGGCTCGGGTGCCCGCAGCGGCGCGTGCTCAGGGCTGGCCTCGCCGGCACCGGCGATGCTGCTCGTGCTCAAGCTCATCTTGATCTCGGCCACGATCTGGTCGATGTCCTCTTCCTGGTCCTCCAGGTCCCCGTCCCCGCGCCTCGGGCGGTAGGGGGATGCGCTGCCCTCGTTCCCGTTGGCCTCAGTGGGGTAGTAGTCCTGGTAGGCCTCTTCACCGGGACAGTAGTGGACGCCCTCTTCCTGGTCCTGGGCCTCCAGCATAGAGGCCTCAACCTCTGGGGTGGGGAGGTGGCCGTCCCGGTAGCCGGGGCTGTCCTGGTCCCCGTGGCCGTGCGGTTGCGGGCCCGCCGGATCCGTCCACTCCTCCACCGCCTCCTGGCACTCGTCCGTCTCCAGGTGGTGCGCGTCGTGGGCCAGGTAGCCGTCCCCGTTGCAGTCCATGCCCTGCAGGTAGCTGTCGTCCTCGGGGCAGTAGCGGATATAGTAGGTGATGCCCTCCTCTTCCTCGGGGAGGCCCTCGTCATAGTCCTCCTCCTCGGAGGTGTTGTTCACGTAGTCGGAGCTGGAGTCCCCGTCGGGGCTGTGGTCGTGGCTGCCCTGCTCGGCGGGCACAGGGCTCTCGGGCCGCAGGGCCGCCAGCTCCAGGCCCTTGGGCACGTACTCCTCCAGGGGCAGCTCAGCATCCTCGCTCTCGGGCTCCGGGCCCGGCCTCGCCCTGTGGTCCAGCATGCTGCTCGCCGTGTTCGGACGCTTCCGGTGGGCCATGGCGGGCAGTCACGCGGCCATTGTCACCAACGGGCAGCCACTGTGGGGAGGAAGAGGGGACAGGACAGTCAGAGCCCGAGAAGCACGCCCCGCCAGCATGGTTTACACCAGAGCGATGTAACGCGAGTCTGTTCAAATGACGTGACGCCCCCACCCCAGCTGACTGGTGTGTCAGGACCGGCGCACACACCTGCCAAAGAGAGAGGAGGAAACCGGGGTTGGAGGAGGAGGCCCCAACGACCCCCAGGACGCCTGCTGCTTTCCCCCCAACTCCCCGCTCATTCGAGACTTCCCTCTCCTTTTTTTCTTTTTATTTGAAGTATAGTGGATTTACAACATTGTGTTACTCTTAGGTGTACAGCACAGTGAGTCAGTTTTGTTTTTTTTGTTTTTTTTGTTTTTTTTTTGCTGTACGCGGGCCTCTCACTGCTGTGGCCTCTCCCGTTGCAGAGCACAGGCTCCGGACCGCAGGCTCAGCGGCCATGGCTCACGGGCCCAGCCGCTCCGCAGCATGTGGGATCCTCCCGGACCGGGGCACGAACCCGCGTCTCCTGCATCGGCAGGCGGACTCTCAACCACTGCGCCACTAGGGAAGCCCGATTCAGTTTTATATATATATTCTTTTTCAAAGTCTTTTCCACAACAGGTTATTACAAGATATTGAATATAGTCTCCTGAACTATAGATTAGATCCTTGCTGTTTACCTATTTTATATAAAGTAGTATGTATCTTTTTTTTTTTCTTTGCGGTACGCGGGTCTCTCACCGTCGTGGCCTCTCCCGTTGCGGAGCCAGCGGCCACGGCCCACGGGCCCAGCCACCCCGCGGCACGTGGGATCTTCCCGGACCGGGGCATGAACTCATGTCCCCTGCATCGGCAGGCGGACTCTCAACCACCGCACCACCAGGGAAGCCCTAGTGTGTATCTTTTAATCCCAAACTCCTAATTTATCCCTCCCCCACCCTTTCCCCTTTGATAATCATTAGTTTCTTTTCTATGTCTGTTTGTATGTTTTCGTTTTGTAAATAAGTTCATTTATACCATTTTTTTTAGATACCACATATAAGTGATATCGTATTTGTCTTTCTCTGACTTACTTCACCTGGTATGATTATCTCTAGGTCCATCCATGTTGCTGCAAATGGCATTATTTCATTCTTTCTTATGGCTGAGTAATGTTCCATTGTATATATGTACCACATCTTCTTTATCCATTCGTCTGTCGATGGGCATTTGGGTTGCTTCCGTGACCTGGCTATTGTAAATAGTGCTGCAATGAACACTGGGGTGCATGTGTCTTTTTGAATTATGGTTTTCTCAGGGTATATGCCCAGTAGTGGGATTGCTGAGTCATATGGTAATTCTATTTTTAGTTTTTTAAGGAACCTCCATACTGTTCTCCATAGTGGCTGCACCAATTTACATTCCCACCAAGAGTGAAACACGGTTCCCTTTTCTCCATACCCTTTCCAGCATTTACTGTTTGTAGACTTTTTAATGATGGCCATTCTGACTGGTGCCAGGTGGTACCTCACTGTGGTTTTGGTTTGCATTTCTCTAATAATTAGCGATGTTGAGCATCTTTTCATGTGCCTGTCGGCCGTCTCACTCATGACTTTGTGAAGATGCTCACTGATTGAGAAGCCCAAGGGACCAAGACAAATGGTCATAAGATCAGGTTATTTGCTCTCAAAAAGAAAAAGAGAAGCTTTCATTCCAAAGACATGATGAAGCCAATGAGGAGGTGCCCTACCCCTTTCAAGTTGAAATCCGCTGCCCCTCGAAGCCCATCTCAAGTCCGCCCCCCTCCTCGAGCTCATCCCCCACTCCCCGGCACACACAAGCCTCTGCTTCCTCCTTACTCCAAACGACAGCACTGACCAGATTTGCCAGGAGCCATCCAGGCCGAGTGCCACAGAGAGACACGGGATGTAAGCCTGAGCCTCACGGCTCGATGGGGTGGGGGCCCAGGAAGGGGGGACTCCAGAGGGAGGACCACCAGGAGAAGGGGGACACCCAGGACGCGGCTGCTGCTTACGGGATGTGGGTCACGGCACCACCAGGCACCGCAAAGCCCAAACTGGGAGGGTCCTGTACCCCACCGCCCAGGACCCTGCATTTTATCCCACAAACCATGCAGCATCATTGGGCAATTTTCAGCAGGCACGTGACACAAGATTTCTCTTTCAGCCCCTTCGGGAGACACTGGGGGACAGGCGGCTGGAGGAATGGAGACCAATGGAAACACCCTTCCCGTCCTCTAGGGAAGTGAGAGGCTCACAAGTGGCCGTGTCTCCACAGCATCGCTAGACACTAAAAGATCCACATCACTTCCCCAGAGCAGCCCACACTCCTGAAAGTGGTCCCACACCAGGAAAACCGTCACTGAGATGGACCCTGCAGGGTCTGAGCGTCCTCCCAAGTCACCCCATCCCCAAATCCTGAAACTGACGGGCCCATTCCAGAGATCTGTTCCTGGTAGAGAGCAAGGTGTCCAGTGTTCCCTAAAATACAGCTGATCAGAGAGGATGTACCAAGAGTACCAAGCACTGTTGTACAGCAGATTTCCCACAAAGTACAGCCAACCGCAACAGATGTGCCACCTGCTGTAGGAATGATACAAGGCACTTGGCAAACACTCTTTTGGACACAATCTCCAGGAAAAGCCTTCCTCAAAATGGTCCCTAAAGTGTGTATGGAATGTGCTGGCTAAGGTGTGACCAGATCCCTATGCCTTGGAAACCAGGATGGTGGAGGGCCAATGGGGCTAGTGGTTACTTGCACAGGAGCACACGGGTCCCTTTTCTTTGCAGAGGGCAGGGCACCATCTCTGTAGCGTCTCTGTAGCTCCCCAGGGTCTGACACCAGGCCACGCACACTGCAGGTATTCACATCCTTGTCAAAGGATAAACCAAGGTACACAGTATCTCTTACTATCTTAACTTTGAATTCTATGTCATCTGGGGGGGACAACATCTTACGCACACCTAGGTGTGTATGCCCACACCTATATACAACACCCTACTGGCCAATGTAAGACTCAAGGACTAAAGTATATGGTAACATAGAGCAGATCCTGATCCTATTAATGTAACGCAAGTAACCTATAATTTTTAAATTTATTTTATTGAAGTACAGTTGAGTTACAATGTTGTGTTTATCTTTGTTATACAGCAAAGTGATTCAGTTTTATACATATATATGTATATATGTGTGTGTGTGTGTGTGTGTGTGTGTGTGTGTGTGTGTGTGTGTGTGTGTGTATATATATACACACACACACTCACACACATTCTTTATCATTTTCTTTTCCATTATGGTTCATCACAGGATATCAACTATAGTTCCCTGTGCTACACTCAACAGCAGACCTTGTTTATCCATTCTATATATAATGGTTTGCATCTGTTAATCCCAAACTCCCAATCCATCCCTCCCCCACCCCCTCTCCCCCTTGGCAACCACAAGTCTGTTCTCTATGTCCGTGAGTCTGTTTTTGTTTCATAGGTAAGTTCATTTGTGTCATATTTTAGATTCCACATATGTGATATCATATGGTATCTGTCTTTCTCTTTCTGACTTACTTCACTTAGTATGATAATATCTATGTCCATCCATGTTGCTGCAAATGGCATTATTTCATTGTTTTTTAATGGCTGAGTAATATTCCATTGTATATATGTACCACACCTTCTTTATCTATTCCTCTGTCAATGGACATTTAGGTTGTTTTCATGTCTTGGCTATTGTGCACAGTGCTGCTATGAACATAGGGGTGCATGTATCTTTTCCAATTGGAGTTTTGTCCAAAGTAATCTATAATTTAAGGCTGTCCCAGCCAAAATCTCAGTGGAATACTGGGGAGACCTTGACCTAGTAATTCTTATGTTCATTTAGAAGAACAAATTTGTGAAAATAGCTGGGAAAGATCTAAAACATGAGACTGTGAGGAGAATTTGCGTTATCAAGCATTTAACTATACTCTAAAGTCATGGTAATTGAAATGGCATGGTAGTGTTGCTGGACAGACAGAGATGGTACAGATGAGAAAGTCCAGAAACAGACATACGTTCAGGTAGGAATGTAGTCTCTGCCATGTAGGGTGACCAGCCATCCCGGTTTTCTGGGACTGAACACAGTTTCCGAGGACACAGCACTTTCAGTGCTAAAACCAGGATGGCTGGTCACCCTAAGGCATGTGGAAAAGAATAGTCTATTTGGTGAGGGGTATTGGGATACTTGGGCTGCACACTGGAACCACCTGGGGAATTTTACGGGTACTCACGCCTGACATTCCAAGTTCATTGGTAGAGCCGTGATCCGGCATCCAGGTTTTTAATGTGTACAAAATTTGAAAACCACTGGGGCGATCGTTTGGGAGGAAACTAAGCTGCTCCCTACCTTCTGCATGTATGCTTTTCAGATGGGCTAAATATTTCAAGATAATAAAGGGTTCCAGATAGTGGCCAGATTTGCCTGCTTCAAGGTGAGATGTTTGCCCCCCCTAATGGGAAATCTGCACTCCTTGCAGCTGGGGATGGGGTGCAGCTCACAGGCCCAGGCAATGTCAGAGAGAACACATTTCCTCTGGCTCCAGGTGGAATGCACGTTGTCCCCTGAAGCAAGCAGATTTGGCCGAGGACAACCCACCTCTGTCCACTCTTAAAAAATAGAGGATCCTTCCTTTTCTCGCCTCAACAAAAAAATCCAGGTGGCCAAGCCACTGCTGCCAGCTCGCTGCAAAATCATCTCCCACTCTATTTTCTACTGCCCAACAATGATGAAATTTTATACACACAACATTGAGTCTTTTCACTCAAGAAATATCTCCCCATTTATTCAAGTCTTAAATGTCAACAGCACTGTGGGTTTCTTCATAGCTGTAGACATATCAGAGGAAGCTGATTCTAAGACGTATTAGTTTTTGTAGCCATGGGGAATGGATATTCTCTCCTATCATATATATCTGACTATTGTTGGTACATAGGAAAAAAATCCCTACTGCTTTTGTATTATAAGCCCATTTTTAAATTCCAATAGTTTTAGTTGATAATTTTATTCTTTTCCAGCATTTTGTCTGGCTGTACTGCCCTTCCACAGTTACATGACAGTGGGGCTGAGGCACCCCTGACTTATTCCCAATTGTAATGAAAATGCCTTTACTTTTTAACCAGGGCTGGTCCAGGGTAAGGCAGGCATGGCACTCACCTCGGGTGCAAAATTTAACAGGGCGCCAAAAAAACTCAGGAATCAAAACAGATACTTTAATGGAATACTTAAAAAAAAAATCAAAATTTAATGGAAAAAAATCCACAGTGAACAAAATATCAAAATTTTAAATAAAGATCGGTATGACTGACTTTTTTCTTTTTGCCTCAGCCTCCAATAGGGCTTAGCAGGTCCCTGTGAATGATCTAGTTTTTGAAAAGTTTTCCCCATTAAATACAAGGCTGTTGTTGGCTTTTCCAGAGTTTGATGGTGCAAACAGTTCTGTCTTCCGTGGATACAAATGGAAGGACCTGGTGGCCTCCCGGGAGGGCAGCCGCGTCTTTGAAGGGTCTGCAGAATTACATCAAACCTACAGGGGCACTTTGGGTGTAAGAGAAAGAGCCTCCTATTAAAGATGAAGACAGAAAGTCCTTGTTTAAATTCAGACCTCCACTCACTGTCAGGCCTTTGGCAAGATATTTAATGGATGAATAGCCTTCCCCTCCTGGGAAACTGGAAATGATGGCCCTGCCTGCGGGGCTTGAAGTGGGTTAAATAAGAGAGTAACCCACACTGGCCTCACTTCCATGAACACTTTTTTTCCCTACTACATACAGGGAGTTGAGGAACATTTTAAATGACATTTGAAGGGAGAGAATGCAGTAGAAACTCTCTATGAAGTATTATTTAATGGCTACATGATATTTCCTGGCCCAATGGACATTATCTAACTCTTCCCCTATTGAACACACAAACTGTGTTTTATTTCTGTATAATAAATAATGTCTTGATGTTTCCCTAAGGATATGCTCTACACCATTTTCCTCACTCCAGGCCTTTTACCCAGGACCCTTTAAAACTTTTTTTTCAATCCAAGGTCCAGGTCCTCAGAAAAGGCCCAGGATGGGTGTGGCCAGAAGAGCATTCACCACCCCGACAGTGGAGGGGCGGGGGGGTGTCGGCAAACATATTGAGGAACTCTGCTTCTTTATATATACTTCTTTTTAAATTTTATTGAAGTATATTTGATTTATAATGTGTTAATTTCTGGTGTACAGCAAAGTGACTCATTATACACATATATACATTCTTTTTTATATTCTTTTCCATTATGGTTTATCACAGGATATTGAATATAGCTCCCTGTGCTATACTGTAGGACCTTGTTGTTTATCCATCCTATATATAATGGTTTACCTCTGTTAATCCCAAACTCCCAATCCATCTCTCCCCCACGCCCCCTCTCTCGGCAAGCACAAGTCTGTTCTCTATGTCTGTGAGTCTGTTTCTGTTTTGTGGATAAGTTCATTTGTGTAATATTTTAGATTCCACATATAAGTGATGTCATATGATATTTGCCTTTCTCTCTGATTTATTTACTTCACTTAGTATGATCATCTCTAGGTCCAACCATGTTGCTGCAAATGGCACTATTTCATTCCTTTTTATGGCTGAGTAATATTCCACTGTATATATCTACCACATCTTCTTTATCCATTCCTCTGTTGATGGACACTTAGGTTGCTTCCATGTCTTGGCTGTTGTAAACAGTGCTGCTATGAACATTGGGGTGCATGTATCTTTTCGAATTAGAGTTTTCTCTGGATATATATGCAGTATTGGGATTGCAGGATCATACGGCAACTCTACTTTTAATTTTTTGAGGACCCTCCATACTGTTTTCCATAGTGGCTGCACCAATTTACATTCCCAGGAGGTCCTCTGCTTCTGATTAATCATATTAAAGATAAATCCTTCAGAAAAGACCACCTGGAAAACAATTCAAATGTTCAGGAGAAGCATGACTATCTGCTATGCATCCAAGGAAATGAGGCCCTGTGTGCACACTCAATTCTAGAACGGCTCATGAATCAATAAAAATGCAGCCCCTGCCCCGGTGCTCACCACTCTCCTCCTGGAACATCCTCATGAGATGTGGGAAATAAAGGCTCATTGTCAACAATAAAGGGTTCCACTGTCCTTATTCTAAGCCACATTTTTCTTCTGTAAGAGGAAACAGCATTAGCCAGCTCTTAGAAGAGCTGAAAGACAGCAGACCAAGGTGAAACATAGTGATGCAGGGGCCACAACGCAGGCTGCGTTAAAACGCTATCTTACAAATGAGCTATGGACTCGGCCAAACTGTCGCTGCCCCCAGTCTTGTTCCCAGTTGGGTCTCCCATGCTGTAAAGATAATATTCTTTTTTCCTTCCAAATATAACACAGTTGCTTTGACTACACACAGTATGGGTTTAAACAGTCCTGGAGTACACCTGTACAATCAGCTCAAACATCCCAGACAGGAGACCTTGAATAAGGATCTTGCTGCAAGGTCAGAGACAACCACGAGCTCTGAAATTAACCAATCTTCAGAATTCTACAAGAGTTAATGAATTAGTCTTCAGAAACCAGGCTGACATCCAACACTGTCACACAAGACCATACCACCTAGCTTGGGGTCACAGAGGGGTGTGCTTCTTTTTTGCAAAATGTCAGTAAGAACGGCAAAAATGCTGAGCACACACCAAATCTCCAGGAGCCGATCCCAGTTAAGCCAATGTTATTAGCACATCTGGAAGACAATTATGCAGTGATTAAAATATTTACAAAGAGTGTATTGTATAAAATGTGCTGTTATAATTTATTCACAACCAAATAAACACAGAACAAACTGTGAAGAAATACATTAAAATCCCAGCAAAGCGTTGCCTTTGAGTGATGGGACACTGTTATTCACTTCCCTCCTTTCTTCATTTCTGAGTGTGGTATTTCTACAGACAAATAATAAATAAAAAGACAAGTGCCGTGGAGTGTGAGCCCTCTGCAGCCACACCTGTCAGTGGGCTTTTCTTCAGAGGAAGGATGGGGGTCTTAGCATTCCTTGAAAGAGTCCCAGGGCATGGGTGGGCATGATTTGTTCCATCTGGGCTTTCGATATGCCAGGATATCTGTCCCACCATGTCCTACTCTCAGAATGAACAAAATGGAATGATCCGTCCCTTAAATACAATTTTTAAATGCTGTCAGCCCTTTACCAATAGCAAGTCTCCAGGAGCTGGTATTTTCAACATCCCACAACGTAATCTACACCTGTCACCCATGTTCATGCTGTAACGTATAGCAATTTGGCACCCAAGGAACTTCTGGGATGGCAGACATTTGCTGTTCTCATTAGTTACTCCTAATAGTAATAAGTTAATTCTCTCCCATGAGAACAGCTGGAGATAGTGGTGACTTAACCAAAGTCAGCCCCTGTTCCCAGTCGCCTTTAGGAAAAAAGCAAGGGTCCAGACAAGAAGGCAATTAAACAAAACATTACCATCACTGACCTTTTTCTCAACATGCTTGAGAAGGGGCCCAGCTTTTGCACATGCCAAGGCCTTGTGCTAAGAGGGACACTGCCAAGTGCCCTTTACCAGCTCCATCCTGGTACAAGGAAACAGACAGCCTCCAGGGAAGGCAGACAAGACTCCAGGGAAAAGTGGATTTATTTCTGCTGGCTGTCCTGCTAATTTCATATTTTTCTAGTCACTTGCAAGTGCAAACATCACTGTGAAGATTTCAAATAAATCTCATTTTATTTATGGGCTGATTTGTGTCTCCCACAAATTCATATGTTGAAACCCTTAACCCCCAGGACCTCAGAATGTGATCTTGTGAGGAAGTAGGGTCATTGAAGACCTAGCAAAGATAAGATCATTAGGGTGGGCTCTAACGCAATATGACTGATGTTCTTATAAAAAGGGGAAATTTGAAGACAGACACAGGGAGAAAGAACGCATGTGACGAGGAAGGCAGAAATCTACAGGGTAGGGAAAGATGGGCAATGCCAGAAGCTGGGGAAGAGACACAGGACAGACCCTCCCTCACAACCCCCAGAAGGAACCAACCCTGCTGACACCTTATCTCAGACTTCTGGCCTCCAGAGCTGTGAAACGATGCATTCCTGTAGTTTATGCCACCCAGTTTGTGGTACTTTGTTACAGCAGCCCTAGCAAACTGATACAATCCCTAAGGATTCAAAGTACACCACTCAAAGGAGTTCCCTTGTTTTTCATCTTCTGGAGAATTCTCCAGCATGTAATCAGGGTGTGTTTGCACCCTGGCTCTAACCATTGTTTAAGCTATTCAAGTTTCCTTGGCTTTCCATATAAATTCTAGAATCATCTCGTTGGTATCCTTTTTTCTTTTTTTTTTTTTAATCCTGCTGGGAATTTGGTTGGGAGTGCATCAAATCTATACATCAATTTGGGGAGAATTAACATCTTAACGATACTGAACCTTCCAAAGCAGAAACATGATCTATCTTTCCATTTCCTTAGGTGTTCTTTGATTTCTCTCATCAGTATTTGTAGTTTTCAGCATACAAATCTTATACATGTTTTGTTAAATATAAACATATTCCTTTTCTCTTTTTTTGGTGCATTGTAAATGTTCATGTTTTCTTACAATTGCTTTATTGATATAATACAGAAATATAACTGATTGTTGTATACTGACCTTGCTAAATTCATTTATTAATTCTAGGAGCTTTCTGTAGATGCCAAGGGATTTTGCAGACGATGATGTAGTCTGCAATTAAGAGTTGGTTTTATGTATTTCTTTGCAATCTACACGCCATTTATTTCTTTTCTTTGCCTTAGCACACTGGCTAGGACGTCCTGGATGGTGTTGAACAGGAGTGATGAGAGCCACAAGACCTTACCTTGTCCTTGATCTTGGGTGGAAAACAATCTTTTACCACTACTATGATCTTAGCTGTAAATTTTTTGTAGACACCCTCTTTCAGGTTGAAGATGTTTCCATTCCTGTGTGCTAAGAGGTTTTTTTTTTTTTTTAAATAATGAATGGATTGCACTTTGTCAAATGCTTCTTCCACCCGTGTTAAGAGGCTTGCATGGTTTTCCTTCTTTACCCTGTTAACATGGTGGAACGTGTTGACTGAAGCTTGAATTTTGAAGCAGCCTTGCATTCCTGGGAAATCCTCACCTGGCCATAATGTACTGTCCTTAGGCAATGCTGGATTAACTTTGCTAATACATTGTTAAGAATTTGTTTACATCTATGTTCATAAGGGATATGGCCTGTAATTAACTTGCAATATCTTTATCTCCTCATATGAGAGCAACGCTGGCCTCATTAAGTGAATATGGAAGTATTCTTGCCTCTTCTATTCTCTGAAAAAGACTGTGCAGAATTGGTATTATTTTTCTCTTAAATGTTTCGGAGAATTCAGCAGTGAAACCATCTGGGCCTGTGATTTTCTTTTTTGGAAGGTTTTTTAACCACAAATTTCACATCTGTAATAGAAATAGAAAAATTCAGGTTCTCCAATTCTTCTTGAATGAGTTTTGGGAATTATTTCAAGAAATTGGTCCATTTCTTAAGATGGAAGCCCAGATTGATGAGATCTTTCTTCTTTCCTAATATGAGCATTTAATGCTATATACTTTTCTATAAGCACTGCTTTGGCTGCATCCCACAAATTTTAATATATTTTCATTTTCATTCAGTTAAAAATATTTAATTTCCCTTGCGACTTCTTCTTTGACCCATGGATTGTTCAGAAATATGCTGTTTAATTTCTAAATAGTTGGGGATGTTCCCCAATATCTTCCTATCAGCAATTTCTAGTTTAATTACATTATGGTCAAAGAACATACTTTGCAGGATTTTGATTATTTTCAATTTGTTAAGGTTTGGTTTTTGGCCTAGAATATGGTCTATCTTGGTGAAGGCCCCATGTGCACTTGAAAAAGAATGTGTATTTTGCTGTTGTGAGGTAGAGTGTTCATAACTGCCCACTAGGACATATTCATTGATAGTGTTACTCAGATTTTCTGTATCTTTGTTGCTTTTTTATCTACTTGTTCTATCAGCTATAGAGATGTTAATGTTGAAGTCTCTAATTATGGATTTAACCATTTTTCTCCATTTAGTTCTATCAGTTTTTGCTTTATGTACTGAGGAGTTCTATTGCTAGCAGCATACAGGTTTAGGGTTTTTATGTCTTCTTGATGAACAAAACCTTTTATCATGTGTAGTGGTCCTCTTTATCCCTGGCAAATTTCCTTGTTCTAAGGTAGAATTTCTCCAGTGTTAAAATAACCACTCCAGCTTTCTTTAGTATTTGAATGGTATATCTTTTTTCCATCCTCTTATTTGTAATATCTCTGTGTCATCATACTTAAAGTGGATTCTTTGTAGAAAGCATATACTGATAGGTCTTGTTTCTTAATCTAATCTATTAATGTGTATTTTTAAATGGTGTGTTTAGGCCATTTATATTTAATGTATTTATTGATACGGTTGGATTTGGTCCACTCTTATTATTTTTCTGTTTGTTTCCTTTGTTTCTTGTTTTTCTGTTTCCCACTTCCTGCCTACTTTTGGATTGTTTAAATTTTTTTTAGTATTTCATTTATCTATTATCTTTTTGGCTATAATCCTTTGTATCTTTTTTAATGCTTGCTCTATTGATTAATATATATATTATATTGTGCGTATATGTATATATATACATATATATATATAATACATATCTTTTCATGTTCTACTTTGAGTTAACATTTTGCCACTTCAAGTAAAATGGAGGAGTCTTACAACCATATAGGTCCCTTTATCCACAGGATTTATGATATAGTTGTCATATGTATCATATCTATATACATTAACACACACATACCCTCAGTGTCATAATGTTTGCTTAAAACCCTCATAAGTATTTTAAAGAACTTTAGAGGTGAAAAATAGTCTATTATAATTACTCAGATACTTTTTCATTTCTGTTGCTCTTCCTCCATTCCTGAACTCCCCAGTCCCTTTGGTATCATTTCCCTTCATCCTAAAGAACTTTCTTTAGCAACTCATGTAAACAGGTTTGCTGACAACAAATCCTTTTAGTTTTCCTTCATCTGAGAATGTCTTTATTTCACCTTCATTCCTGAAGGATTTATTCACTGAATTCAGAATTTGTGGTTGATAGTTTTGTTTTGTTTTGTTTTTAGAATGTTAAAGATGTTCCATTGTCTCTGGCCTCCATGGTTTCCAATGAGAAATCCACAGCTACTCAACTCATTGTTCTCCTATATTCAATGTGTCATTTTTAATTTAGCTGCTTTCAAGACTCTTCCTTTATCTTTGGTTTTCAGCAGTTTGATTATGATATATCTAGGTGTGATTTTCTTTTGTTCTATCCTCTTGGCAGTTTTGAGGTTCTTAAATCTGTAAATTTATGTCTTTCACCAAAATGGGATGTTTTCAGGCATGATACTGTCAAATATTTCTGTGTAACAAGCTCTTTCTTCTTTCATTAAAGGATTCTAATGGTATAAATGTTGGAGTATTTTATAATGTTCTATAAGTCCCCAAAGCTTTGCTCATTTCTTAGAGTCATTATTTCTCTTTGTTATTCAGGATAATTTCTATTGATCTGCTTAAATTTCACTGATTCTCTCCTGTGTCATAGTCATTTTGCTTTTGACCCCATCTAGGGAAATTTTTATTTCAGATATTATATTTTCAGGTCTAAATTTTCTATCGTATTCTTTTTTTAGTTTATATTTCTCTTCTGAGAATTTCTGTCTCTCAGCTCATTTCAGAAGTGTCCATTCAGCATGAGGGCTGGGACCAGTTCTCCTACTTCCCTGCCAGGCTCTCTTTGTCATGTTACATCCTCATGGAGGGGCCACTTGGTGTCACCACATGCTTTGCCGTAGGAACAGATGTGTCAGGCCTCGGCCCCTCCACAGCCGGGATCCCATTAGTTCTCAAGTGTCCCTCTGAGGCTGAGGCCACTTGGGGCCAGAAAAGGGAGTTTCCCAGGAGGGCTGGGGAGGGACGTGCCCAGGGAACAGCTCTTTGAGAAGCCACGGTTCACCAACTCCAGAACAGAGAGCGGGTGCTTCACTCAGACAGTGGAGGGCGAGGGTTGGGGGGGCAGAGGTTGTTGCCAAAGCAAGAGCCAGCTGTCACCACGCCAGCAGCACCGTCAGAGCGCAGAGCCCCAGCAGCTCACCCAGAGGTGGCAGCTGGAGTGTGGACCTGGCTCAGGATGCAGGAGGCAGGGTCCATGGGGGCGGGGAGGGGAACGGCCCCTCTAACAAGAACAGTCAAGTGTCCGCCTCGCTCTGGCACTGATTTGTCCCCAGTCCCAGGAAACTCTGGCCGGAAATAGCCAGGCCGGAGAGCTGTCTCTCCCTGCCCGCCTCGTGGAACACACGGACACCTGTAGACCCTCCTCTCCTGCGAGCCCCCCACCCCGTCCCAACAAACGCCCTGGAAGCACCACCCAGGCGCTGGCCAACCTGAATGTCACACAATCATTCATTCACGCCATCCTTCCTGCAATTCTCCCAGGCTGTCTGCCGGCCCCCTGGAACATTCTGTAACTTTCTGCAGAGGTGGGGGCCAGCACATCCACCAGCAATGGCTGATGGAAGGGTGTAAAGGAAACGCAAAATGCTGAATTAAAACTCCCGAGGTGGAGAAAAACGGCAGGACGGCAGGATACTCCATCACATGATGATCTTCTGAATAAAAGATCTCCCTCGGGATTTCTTTAAATAGCCAGCTTCTCCTGGCTCATTTTAAATAATTGAACTCTACTTATGTGTAACTTTCTTACACGTTTCCTCTGTGGGAAGCAGGGAACTATGGGGTATTGAGTGGGGTGGGCAGTGGGGGGAGTTTGCAAAAGAGAAGAAGATGCAGCAGTCACCTGCCGGGCCGCCTCTCCTCTGGAGGGCACCTGGGGTATCTGCACCCCCAAACTCCCCACACACAGGCTCCCTAGCCCTAAGTGGGGCGGGCCCTCGTCCTTTGCTGGGGAAGAGCCAGCTCCACCCACACCCCAGTTTTGGGGGTCTACTGACGGGCAGCTCCCCAGGCTTCTCCAGAGCTGCCCCCCACCACCTTTGGGCTCAGCTGTGTCATCCCCACTCTTGGCTGACGTCTGCACAATGATTCTGATCCTCCCCACAGGAGACCTGGGCTGCCCTGTCTCCTAAGTAACATCTCGTGACCCTAGAAAAGTCTGGGGAGGGGAGAGGCTGTGGGTAGTTACAAATTAGGTCCCTGCCTGTGGCTTTTCAAGATAAAAATTCAAAAAGATACCTAGGCTGTCTGCTGGCAGTTGTGAGGGGGAGGCGAAGCAGAATGTGTGGCTGGCAGGTGACAGGGCTGCCAGGTGATGGAGAAGTCGGGGGGCGGGGCTCCCCCTGTGCAGAGTGAGTCAGGGATGAGGGGCGGAGCCGGCTCTGGCGAGGACCCCGGACACTTCTCCAGCCGCCTGGTCCATCACCTGCCGCAGAGGGTGCAGCCAGCGCCAGTTTTGGGGTGGGGTGAGGTGGGGGGAGGTGTTGTCGCCAGCAGCCTCTGGGCTCAGCCTCCAACTGGGGACAAAGACCCCAGAGCTGTCCTGGGTCGGGGGGCTCTAGGGTCCCACTCAGGGCCCTGTCTGTCTGTGTTCAGTCCCAAGGCCCTGGCTCTTTTGTCCCCTCGTGCCATCTCTGGCCAGCTTTGCATCCGACAGCTCCTTCACCCAGTGGTCCCCACACTTTAGAGACCGGGAGTCACCCAAGGGCTTGTTAAAGCTCAGAACACTGGGCCCCGCCCTCAGAGCTTCTGAGTCAGGAGATCTGGGTGGAGCTGAGGGTGTGCTTTTCTAACAGGTGCCCAGGTGGGGCTGATGCCACTCGTCTCACACCACATTGGATGGGACGCCAGGCCACCTGCCCACCCTCCAGTGGTCATATCTTTGGAATCAAGGATAAAAATGCCAGGACTTCTTGGGAAAACAGATTCGCAGGTTTCAGATCTGAGAAGCTAAATGCAGTCACCACAGCTGTGCCGAGGCCCCCCTGGTCCCTGCCCCCAGTCACATGTCCTTCCTGAACATGAAAGAGAAAAGAGGATTTCAAGGCCATATCTGGGCAGGACAGCTTGGCTAAAGATGGAAATACGCCCCTCCCACTGTGATCAGCAGAGTCGGACCTCCTCACGGCCCCATCTCGTCCTGGCAGTTGCGGAGTTCCCGCTGCCCATGCTGTGGCCAGGCATCTCTCTGTGGGTGTTGCCCACCCTCTCCGCGAGGCCCACCTCGGGGTGGAGCAGGCTACCACCCCAGGGCCCCTGACCTCGGGGCTCGGGATCTGAAGCCAGAGCCCGGAGGACAGAACAGGACCAGTCGGTGCCACTAATGCGATGGCAGATTTGGTCTGGACAGTGAGGGCTGACTTTGGGGATGAAGGGATGAAGAGACAAATGGCTCGTCCCTGAATCTGAGGTTGTCCCAAGTCAGAAGTCAGTGAGACAGCCAGGTGGACGGTGACCAGATCAGATGAGGAAACTGTTGCCTTAGTCAGCCTCCTTCAGAAAATGAGAACCAGGAGGAGGTAGACGGAGAGATTTATATCAAGGGATTGGTTCACAGGATCCTGGTAAGCCTGAAATTTGCAGGGCAGTCTGGGACTTATGGCAGGAGCTGATGTGGCAGCCTTGGATCTGAAGGCAGAATTGCTTCCTCTCTGGGGACTTCAGTCTTTTCTCAAAACACCTTCAAGCCATTGGATGAGGCCCACCCACATCATGGAGGGTCATCTGCCTTACATGTGATTTAAATGTTAATCACGTGTAAAAAACAACTTCACAGCAACATCTAGACTGGTGTTTGACCGAGCGACTGGACACGACAGCCTAGCCAAGCTGACACATAAATGTACCCATCACAGCTGCACAGATATTACTCTGGTCCTTCAACACACACCCACCACGGGTACTGGGGAGGCAGAGGCAAACAAGACAAAGTTCCTTCTCTCATGGAGATGATACCTATTCCCCTGCTGCCAAGAGTTGGGCATTCTTACTCTCAATGGCCCTTCTCAAAGAAGTCCCCTTTACCACATACCTTTGGCCTCTACCCACAGTCTCCTCCTGCTAACACCACTTCCTTTCCTCGGTATTAAGATAGCGTTCTGGGGCTTCCCTGGTGGCGCAGTGGTTGAGAGTCCGCCTGCCGATGCAGGGGACACGGGTTCATGCCCAGGTCCGGGATGATCCCACATGCCGCGGAGCGGCTGGGTCTGTGAGCCATGGCCGCTGAGCCTGCACGTCCGGAGCCTGTGCTCCACGACGGGAGGGGCCCCAGCAGTGAGAAGCCCGCGTACCGGCCAAAAAAAAAAAAAAAAAAAAAAAAAAATACCATTCTACGTACAGCCTACAGCCTTCCCTGGTGATCCCCTGGCCATCCTGGGATTCAGAATTTAGGTATAATGTAGTCTGCATGGCAGAATTCTGTGCAGCTATGCTGTCCCAAGCTCAGCTGTCCTTCATACCTGCTAACTAAGGACTAGGGTCTCATTCAGATATTTCTTACAAGTGACAGACCTTCCTCACACCAGCCTTGGGATCTTCCTCAGACATTCATGTACTCACCCTATCTTCTGTACTCAGAAATTCTTGCCACCCATATACTAAGACTAGTTCACCAGAGCATCTAAAGGAGCACATACCGTGTAATTTAGGGGATGGGTCTCGCAATTATAAAAATAAAACCATTTATTGGCTTTTGGGTATAAACCTCAAGGCCTTTTCCATCTATCTCAAGCCCTCTGGAGTTCCCCACCTTCCCAGAGCAACTAAAGCCACTTTTTCTGAAAATGACTCAGAAATAGACAGAAACCCAAGGTAATGATAAAACCACTATTTCTCAAAATACAGTTCAAACAGATTCCTGGATCAGAACCTGCTGAGAGGTGGGCCTGGAAATCTATCTTTGTATGAAGCACCTCGGATCATTATGTGCCCAAGAGTTTAAAAATGACTTCCCTAAGGATCCCTTTTAGATATGGTGAGCCCCCTCGACAGTAATCATAAAGCTGTGCTGGATAAGAAAAGAAGGGTGACTCTGGTGGGTCAGAAACTTTACAAATCACTGAACAGGAAGGCAGATAGACTCAGACGGAAGAATGAAACCACAGCCCCAGGTGGAAGGACAGCTGGGGAAAGTGGGTGAGACTCCAAGGTTGTTCCAAAATGACAGATTCCAGGATGGAAGGGCCCCAAGCAAGCAAGGGTGACTGGAGGAGTCTGAGAGTAGGATCAGCTGGCAGGTGCACACCACCCATCCTCTATCTCTAGGGCCAAGCAGTCACACAGCACTGGGGGTCTTGTCAGCAAGGAAAAGAGAAGGTAGGGAGGATGCCTGTTAGAGACTAGCCAACAGTTCTGCTGCACGCATCACAGTGAACGTTCAGAACAAGGATAGAGAAAATCCTCCATGCTTCAGAAGGCAGGGGTGGGGGTTACACACAAAGCAACGAGAACCAGATTATTGGATTGACGTCACACTTCTCATGGGCAACACTGGACGCAGGAAGACAATGGGAGAGTATCTCCAAAGTTCCAAGGAAAAGACATTGGTCAGAATTTATACCCAGCCAAACTGTCCTTCACGTGAGAAGTCAAGATGTCAACACTTTCAGACATTCAAGTAGAATATAAGTAAATGATGAATGTACTGTTACAAGGAGGAATCACAAATACAAAAGGAACAGTGATGAGGAGGAGGAAAAAAGTAAAATTTATTACTAATGACTGTAAAATATTTCAACAATCTGGAATTCTAGGACTAAAATTAGAAATGATACCATCAATGTGGGCGGAGAGGTTGAGGCAGCAAGCAGAGGGAAGTAAGATCATGCCAATATTTTTGTTTTCTAAGGAAGGAGGGCACATTCATCAACTCCAGGTGGCAACAGAAAAATACAAGTTTATCTCTGAGTTATCTCTATAAAAGGAATAGGATGCATAATTTCTAAATCACTAGAGGAAAACAAAAGGAACACAGAAAACGCAATCCACACAACAAAACAGAAGCAATAAGAAAATATTAACCAACAAATATCTCAAAAATAGCCCAAACATATCAGCATCACTGGATTAAATATACCTAATCAAATAGATTTTCAGATTAGACTACAAAAACAAAATTCAGTCCTGTGCTTGTTTTGGATTGAATTGTATACCCCCCAAATTCATATCTTTAAATCCTAACCCCCAGTATCTCAGAATATGACTCTCTTTGGAGACAGGGCCTTTAAAGAGGTAATTCAATCAAAATGAGGCTGTTAATGTGGGCCCTAATTCAATCTGACAGCTGTACTCATAAGAAGATAAATCTGGACAGACAGAGAGACCCCAGACGTGCAAATACACAGAGGGATGACCATGTAATGAGGCAGCGAGAGGGTGGGCGTCTGCAAGTCGAGAGAGACCTCAGAAGAAACCAACCCTGCTGACACTCTGATCTTGGATGTCCAGCCTCCAGACCTGTGCAGAATAAATTTCATTTGTCTAAGCCACGTAGGCTGTGGTATTTTGTATGGCAGCCTGAGCCTACTGATATACCATGCTCTTCATACTCTTTTTAGTCCATCTGTTTGAAAAACATAGATTTTCAGATTCTGTTAGAAATTTCAACCATGATGTCTTAGTCTATTTGTGCTGATGTAACAAAAATACAACAGCCTGGGGACTTCCCTGGTGGCACAGTGGTTAAGAATTCACCTACCAGTGCAGGAGACATGGGTTCAATCCCTAGGCTGGGAAGATCCCACATGCCACGGAGCAACTAAGCCTGTACGCCGCAACTACTGAGCCTGTGTTCTAGAGCCCGTGAGCCACAACTACTGAAGCCCGCACACCTATAACCCATGCTCCACAACAAGAGAAGCCACGACAATGAGAAACCCGCGCACCACAACGAAGGGTAGCCCCCCTTCGCAGCAAAAAGAGAAAACCCGTGTGCAGCAACGAAGATCCAGTGCAGCCATAAATTAATTAATTTAAAAAAATACAGGGGCTTCCCTGGTGGCACAGTGGTTGAGAGTTGCCTGCCGATGCAGGGGACACGGGTTCGTGCCCCGGTCCAGGAAGATCCCACGTGCCGCAGACTGGCTGGGCCCGTGAGCCATGGCCGCTGAGCCTGCACGTCCGGAGCCTGTGCTCCGCAACGGGAGAGACCACAACAGTGAGAGGCCCGCGTACCGCAAAAAAAAAAAAAAAAAAAAAATCTTGTGATTAAACCATAATGGAAAAGAATATGAAAAAGAACATATATATATATACATATATATATATATATATATATATATATATATATATATATATATGTATGTATGTATGTATAAGTGATGGGACCTCCCTGATGGTTCAGTGGGTGAGACTCTGCACTCCCAATGCAGGGGGCCCGGGTTCAATCCCTGGTCAGGGAACTAGATTCCCCATGCATGACGCAAGGAAGATCCCGAGTGCTGCAACTGAGTGCTGCACAGTCAAATTAATTAATTAATTTAAAAAGAACTCCCATTAGCATAATATCCCAAGTTCCTGATGAGCCCTTTTAAAAAATATATTTATTTACGTGGCCGTGTCGGGTCTTTGTTGCAGCATGCGAACTCTTTAGTAGCGGCATGCAGAATCTAGTTCCCTGACCAGGGATTGAACCCAGGCCCCCTGCATTGGGAGCTCGGAGTCTTATCCACTGACCACCAGGGAGGTACCATGAGTCCTTTTCTTACAAAATGTATTCCTGGCATGACAAGCTCTCCCACTGATAATGCTGTCCAGGGTCTGGGTCCTAAGATATTTCCATGTGCCCCTCCTCCCCTTATGATCCACCAGCAAACCAAACTGGTGAGTGCAGATCCCAGGGTGGCAGCCAGGCACAAGACAGGAGGGGCGCCACCCACTAGCAGTTGGGGTCATCACCCCAGGAGATCTGGGGACAGTCTGTCTTTTAAAATGGGAAAATCTCATCTACTAAAGAGGCTGTAAAAGACACAAGTGAGGGACCTCACACATCTTCCAGGGTCTCGCTCACTGTAATTGGCCTTAATGGCATCCAGTTAAGGAATAAGACAACGTGACAGCTGATTCTTCGACAGCACAACTCTCATCTCTCTCTGATCGCGCTTGGAAACAGACATCCTGGGCCAAGCAATATATTTCACCTTCTTTTCCCTTAACAGTTCTAGTCACATAAACATCAGCGAGACAGACAGGGCTGTTCTTCAGGCATGAATCCTTGAACACCAAACGTGGCTTAGTTTCATTTTTTTAATTGAAGTATAGTTGATTTACAATGTTGTGTGAATGTCTGCTGTACAGCAAAGTGACTCACTTATTCATATATATATACATTCTTTTTCAGATTCTTTTCCATTATGGTTTATCCCAGGATACTGAATATAGTTCCCTGTGCTATACAGTAGGACCTTGTTGTTTATCCATTCTGTATTTTAATGCAATCTCCTTGGAAGCCAAAACGGTCGGCCAAGAGGTTGAAAACAAGCAGAAAGTGGTGGTTACCAGGCAACAGGACTAAGCAGAACTTTCCCCCAATCTTAGGAGACTGGGAAAACAAGAAATTATAGTTTAGAGCTACTAAAGCAGTGAGAACTTGAGGTGCCAAATTTCTGGAGAGAAGGGAAACAGAGTCTGAATTTGGATATATTAAAGAAGGGTGGGGCTTCCCTGGTGGCGCAGTGGTTGGGAGTCCGCCGGCCGATGCTGGGGACGCGGGTTTGTGCCCCGGTCCGGGAGGATCCCACGTGCCGCGGAGTGGCTGGGCCCGTGAGCCATGGCCGCTGGGCCTGTGTGTCCAGAGCCTGTGCTCCGCGACGGGAAAGGCCGCCGCGGTGAGAGGCCCGCGTACAGAGGAAAAAAAAAAAAAAAAGGGTGAAAGTTGAAACAATCTGAACAATAAATAAAATAGTACTGCATAACCCGAAGTATAAAATAAATATCCCTGAGTTCGTATGATGTAAACAATAAACTAGGGAGAAGAGGAAAATCTCCCATGCAGAATTCCTCCATATATTAATACTTTGTGCAGACACTGCCTCATGGAGATGGGGCATAACTCCCAGGTGATCAAGGTTAATATCAACAGTGGTCAGTTGCACCCTGATTTAATATGACGAGAATGGCAGTCTTCCCCATGCAGTCTCCTGACCAAAAGCCCATAAGCCCTGTCTAACCAGGAGAAAAATATCAAACAAACCTAAATTGAACAACAGTCTATAAAACACCTGATCGGTACTCCTCAACTGTCAACGTCATCAAAAACAAGGTAAGTCTAAGAAGCTACCACACTCTAAAAGCACCTAAAGACATGTGAAGATTAAGTTTAATGTGGTATCTTAAATGGAATCCTGGGACAGAAAAAGGACATTAAGTAAAAACTAAGAAAATTTGAATGAAATTTGGACTGTGGTTAATAATAATGTATTGATACTGTTTCATTGCTTGCTACAAATGTACCGTGTGAATGTAAGATGTTAGCAACAGGGCAAAGTCAGTGCCGGATATATGGGCACTCTCCCTACTATCTTTTCAACTTCTCTGTAAATCTAAAACTATTCTAAAGTAAAAAATTTACTTAAAAAAAGAAAGTTGGTGTAGTTATATTACTATTTAGACAAAGTAGGCTTTAGGAAAAGAGGCATTATTAAAGGAAAAAAGAAAGAACTCATGATAAAAAAGGGCAACCTGCTAGGAATAAATTGTAAATTTCAATTCTAAGTGTATATGTACTTAGTTATATACTCTCAAACTTTATAAGGGGAGAAAAAAACCGAATCGCAAAAAGACAACTGAAATCACACTGCAATACTTTTTTAACACACTTCTCTCAGTAAATGATTTATAACAAGCAGACAAAACTCAGAATGGAATTAGAAGGTCTGAACACCATAGTTACCAAAAATTTCCTCATTAACAGAGAAAAATTACCGCACTGAGGAACTACACACAAGTGCACATAGAAAACTTTGTCAAAATTAATCATATGGTAGACAAGTCCAAAACAAATCTAAACAAATTTCAAAATGTTAAAATCACGAAGAATATGTTTCTGACTACAGTGTAATTACGCTAGAAATAAATAACAAAAATATAATTAGAAAATATGCAGACGTTTGGAAATGAACCACTTCAAAATAACCCACATATACAACATAATAGATAGAACACAAAAGAACATAAATACAAAAATTAAAAACATTTTGTACTGGGCTTCCCTGGTGGCGCAGCGGTTGAGAGTCTGCCTGCCGATGCTGGGGGCACGGGTTCATACCCCGGTCTGGGAGGATCCCGCGTGCCACAGAGCGGCTGGGCCCGTGGGCCATGCCCGCTGGGCCTGTGCGTCCGGAGCCTGTGCTCCGCAACAGGAGAGGCGGCAGCAGTGGGAGGCCCACGTACCGCAAAAGAAACCAAACAAAACAAAAACATTTTGTACTGGTTAATAATGGAAATACAACATGTCAAAAAATAGTGTTACACATTCATATTCATAGCTGGACTATTCACAATATCCAAAAGGGAAACAACCCAAACGTCCATCGATGGATAAATGGATAAAGAAAATGTGTCATATCCTTACAACGGAATATTATTCAGCCTTAAAAAGGAAGGAAATTCTAACCCAAGCTACAATATGGATGAACTTTGAGGACATCATGCTAAGTGAGATAAGTTAATCACTAAAGAACAAATACTGTACAATTCCACTCATATGGGGCATCTAAAATAGTCAAATTCATAGAAACAGAAAGAATGGTGGTTGCCGGTGGCTGGGATAAGGGGGAAAAGGGGAGCTATTTTTTAATGGGTATAGAGTTTCAGGTCTGCAAGATGAAAAAGTCCTAGAGATAAGTTTCCCAACATGTGAAGACAGTTTATACTGTTGAACTGTACACTTAAAAATGGTTAAGATGGTAAATTTTAATGTTATGTGTTTTTTACCACAATTTTTTTTAAAAGTAGATTACTGTTAAAGCAGGCTTACAAGGAAATTTACAACCTTAAATTCCTTTACTAGCAAACAAGAAATGCTGGACAAATAAATAATCTAGATATCCATTTACTCTCAAGTACTCTGAAAACAACAGCAAATTAAACCCAAATAAAGATAAAGGAAGGAAATAAGAAATATAAGGGCAGGGAAAAAAAACAACAGAAAACAAATGTACAGTAGAGAAAAATCAACACACCCAATTGTTGATTATTGAGTGGGGGGATTAAATATGTAAGTCACTAGCAAGACTGATAAAAGGTGATAGGACTTCCCTGGTGGTCCAGTGGTTAAGAATTCAGCTTCTGGGGTTTCCCTGGTGGCGCAGTGGTTAAGAATCCGCCTGCCAATGCAGGGGACATGGGTTCGAGCCCTGGTCCGGAAAGATCCCACACGCTGCACAGCAACTAAGCCTGTGCACCTCTACTGAGCCTGCACTCTAGAGCTCACGTGCCACAACTACTGAGCCCGCCTGCCACAACTACCGAAGCCCGTGCGTCTAGAGCCCATGCTCTGCAACAAGAGAAGTCACTGCAATGAGAAGCCCGTGCACCGCAACAAAGAGTACACCTTGCTCGCCACAACCAGAGAAAGCCCACGCACAGCAACAAAGACCCAAAGCAGCCAAAAATAAAAATAAGTTAAAAAAAAAAAAGAATACGCCTTCCAATGCAGGGGACGTGGGTTTGACCCCTGGTCAGGGAACTAAGATCGCACATGTCGCGGGGCAACTAAGCCTGCATGCCGCAACTACTGAGCCCATGTACCACAACTAGAGAGAGAAGCCCGCGTGCTGCAACAAAGAGCCCAAGTACTGCAATGAAGATGCCGCGTGCCGCAACTAAGACCTGACAGAGCCAAAAATCAAATAAATAAATAAATAAATACTGATAAAAGGTGAGGGAGAGGGAAAGTACACAGATTACAGTATCAGAAATGAAAAGGTGGATATCACTTGTAAAATATAATAATGGATATTATGAACAACTTAACACTAATAATTGTGACAATTTTTACAAAATGAACAAATTACTGAAACACAATTTAGCAAAACTGACACTAGAAGAAAGAAAATGTCCAAGTTGTCATGTATCTACTAAAGAAATTGCATCTGTAATTTAAAATTCTCTTTCCTCTTCTCAAATAACTTCAGACCCCAGTGGCTTCCCAATTGAATTCTTCCAAATACAGAAGCAAAACCAAAAACGAAAACAAACAGCAACAACAAAACACCAGTATTACCCAAAATCTTCCAGGGAACATAAAAAGAGGACACTTTAAATGGCCACCAAATACCTTGATATCAAAACCTGACCTTGAAATATGGTCAGGTTTTATATGAAAATAAAATTAAAGGCAAATCACTTTTAAACACAGTTGCAAAGAAGCTATAAAAAATTATCAAATCAAACAAGTTATATATAAAAATTAAGTCATATGAAAATTCAGTTGAATTTAGTCCAGAATGCAAGGATGGTTTAACATTAAAAAAATCCATCATATAACTGAACATATTACTGAAATAAAAGGAAAATATTCTATGATTATTTAATGAGATGCAGAAAAAGTATTTGATAAATTCAACACCCACTCATGATAAAAACTTGCAGCAAACTAAAAATAAAAGGGAATGTTCTGACTCATATAGAGTATTCACCAAAAAGCTGACAGAAATTAGCATAACTTAAAGTAAGATACTGAAAGATCTGCCCCTAAGTGGGGAATCACTGAAGTGGGGTTTGCAATCAGTGCAAAGAAGGAAAAATACACTCTCGTTATTCAGTCAACATGATTATGCATCTGAAAAATGTAAAAGAACCTGCAAATTAATTATTAGAATAACTGAATTTAACAAAGTTGCTGGATCCAAGGAAAACATATAAGAAACAATCATGTTTATACACACCCATGAAAAGCAATTACAACAGAAAAAAAAAATTTAAATGCCACTTATAATAGCAACAACAGGAAATATCAAAACAATACTCAAATACCCTGGAAGAAATCTAACAAAAGATGTATATTCAAAACTACAAAATGTATCAAGAGAAATTAAAATAGACCAAAAGAGAGGGAAATTACATGTTCATGTATGGGAAGACCTAATATTATAAAGATTTCACCTCCCTCTGAATAGATCTGTGATTCAAAGGACTCACATCAAAATCTCAACAGGGTTCTATGTGCAAATGTCTACACGGAAACTGACAGAAAGATTCCAAATTTTATACAGAAATGCAAAGAACCAAACAAAGCAGGAGAATCTTGAATAGCAAAACTGAAGAACTTAAAATCAGCAGAAGTAACACTTAGTATAAAAGCACAGTAATTAAAGTATTGTGTATTGGTACCAGGACAGACAAACAGTGGAATTGAATAGAAACTCACATACATACAGTAATTTCGTTTACAAAAAAGTGACACTGAAGTGTGCTGTGATCGTGCCATGGAAGGTGGAATCTATCTCCCCACCTAAAATTGGTTCAGATGTAGAGACTCTTGACACCACACACATATCAACATATGAACTAAAAACAGAGTTACCATATGATCCTACAATCCCATTCCAGGACATACATCCAGAGAATACTCAAATTTGACAAGATACATGCACCCCAATGTTCACAGCAGCATTATTTACAATAGCCAAGACATGGAAGTAACCTAAATGTCCATTGACAGATGAATGGATAAAGAAGATGTGAGACATATATATTCTATTCTATTCTATATTATATATATTATAGAATATTACTCAGCCATGAAAAAGAATGAAATAATGCCATTTGCAGCAACATGGATAGACACAGAGATTGTCATATTAAGTGAAGCAAGTCAGACAGAGAAAGACAAATAAGATATGGTATCACTTATATGTGGAATCTCAAAAAAAATGATACAAATGATACAAAACAGACCCACAGACATAGAAAACAAACTTATTGTTACCAAAGAGGAAACAGGGGCAGGGGATCAATTAGGAATTTGGGATTAACATATACACACTGCTATATATAAAACAGATAACCAACAAGGACCTACTATATAGCACAGGGAACTACACTCAATATTTTGTAATAACCTATAAGGGAAAAGAATCTGAAAAAGAATATATATATAAAACTGAATCACTGTGCTGTACACCTGAAACTAACATGACACTGTAAATCAACTATACTTCAATTTTTACAAAAAAGAAGGTATGAAGAGATTAATTACTTACATACTGGTCTTCCTGGGGAGAACGTGGCAGGAACAAAAGCCTGTCCAAAAATGGCGTGAGTGGCTTGACAGAAAGTGGGACGGAGTGCCCTGGTGGTTAGGGGGTGAGGCCATGGAAGAGTCTGCACACAGGGGCTGAGGCTTCTGTGGTTTGAACCTCCCACCAGCAGCACACAAGGCTGTGGGCAAGCTTTGTTATCAGCTTGCCCAGATGTAGGGCAGAAGGAAAGGGAGGAGATGGGGTTTGAGAGCTGTCAGGAGGCAAACACCAGAAATGGAATCAGACCTTTATTAGAGAGAGCAGTGAGGTAATTAATGGTGCCAGATTAACCAGGTACCCATTAGAAGGAAAATGAATCGGGACATCTACCTCACACCATACATAAAAAATGGACTCCAGGTGGATTGTAGATCTAAAAGGGAAAGTTCAAACAATAAAGCTTCTAGAAGCTAACATAGGAGAATGTCTTCATGCTTTGGGGGTACAAATAGATTCCATAAACAGAGCACAAAAAGCAATTATCTTAAAGGCAAAGATTCATAAGCTACTCCTCTTTATCGAAAGATACCTCTGAAGGTGAGAAACAGTGTGAGAAAACATTTGCATTTCATACATACATCCAACAAAGGTCTCAAGTATCGAACACATAAAGAATCCTACACAGCACAAAGATAAAGAAAACCCAATAGGAAAACGAGCAAAAGACAGGAGCTTCGCAAAAGAAGACATCCAAAAGAACAATAAAAATATTCAAAAAAGGGTACTGAAATTAGTCTTCAGTCAAATGCAAATGAAAACCAAAGAAAACCACTCTACATCCACCAGAATTAAAATTAAGATGACTGACAACCCAGTGATTAGCAAGGATGTGGAACAAATGAAACTCTTAGCCTTGCTGGTGTGAGTGTATTTGTTCCAACCACTTGGGAAATCTGATTGGTAGTGCTCACTAAAATATAAACATAGTCCACGTCCTATGATCCACCAATTCCAGCCCTGGTAGATACACAACAGAAATGCAACCAGATGCACACCAAACGCGTAAGAACGTTCTCAGCAACAACGATGACCAAAACGTGGGAAAGATCCAAATGTCCAGCAAAAGCAGAATGGATACACTTTTATATATTTATACAATGTAAAACTATCTGACAGTGACAATCAAGGAACTACTGCACATGCAACAACTATGAATGACTGTCGTTGAGCGAAAGAAGCTACCACAAAGGAGTACGTGTGGTAGAAATTCATTTATGAAAACTAAAAAAATTAGCAAAAATATTTGGTGATAGGATTCAGTTCCCTTTGGGTGTTGGAGGTTGTGGCTGGGAGGGGACACTGGGGTGGGGGCGGTTCTTGAGTTCTGGTGATGCTTTACCTCTTTGTCTGGGTGGTAGTTACACAGATGTGTTCAGTTTGAGAAAATTCATGGCAATAAACACTTAGAATGTTTGTACTTTTCTGTCTGTTATATTTCAACTAAAGAGCTTATTTTTAAAAAAATGTTCTATATATAAAACAGATACACCACAAGGACCTACTGTATAGCACACGGAACTACAGTCGATATCTTGGAATAACCTATAATGAAAAGGAATATGAAAAAGAATATATATATATTTATATATGGCTGAATCACTTTGCTGTACACCTGAAACTAACACAACACTGTAAATCAACTATATTTCAATAAATCAATTTAAAAAATAAAAAAACAAAAACATGTTCTGAAGGGCAGAAAACTAGCCTCCAGTATGACAGACACTAGGGAACAATCTCTTCACAGAAACTGTACCATATTGTAATACAGCTTTTTTTGTCCTGAAATTGCAAATGGAATAAAATCTACTAGTGCCTACTTTTTAAAATATGTTATGGTCTATAACATGCACACTACGCAATTCAAAACAAACGCTTTAAAAAGATGAATCTCCAAAGCCTCCCCCTCCCCACTTTCAGTCATTTCTGTTAATAAGTCCAGTTGGTCCTTACAGGGTGTGGACCGTCATAGTGAAGGAGGGGACACAATCGGGATGAGACTAGAGAAGGCACCATATTATGGGCAGGGGCAGGTCTTTCAAGGTTTTTCTTTCCACCGGGGCTCTGCCTGCTGCCCTAACTTCTGTGGGTCAGGCTTCCCAGTGCCTGCTCTAGAGCCCCGGGTGCACTGCGGGGTGAAGGGCACTTGGGGAGGGTCCCCAGGCTGGGTCACTTTAGGTAGCCCAGCATCTGGGAGGAGGATCAGCCAGCTTTCCCAACACACGCACGCACATGCATACACAGAGACATACACACAGAGACACACACAACACACATACGCACATACATACACACACACACGTGCATACACAGAGACATACACACACGCATACACACAAATACACACAGAGACATATACACAAATACACGCACATACACACAAATACACACACACATACACATACACACAGAGACATACACACGTACACAAACACACTCCATCCTGGTAAAACCACCCTAGAGAGCAGCCTCCCACCTGGGCGAGACTGGAAGAGGGACAGAGACAGTGACAATGACATTTGGGGGAGATAAACAGGAGAGCCTGGAAACCAAGTCCCAGAATGGTGGGAAGGCGGAAACTCAGAGCGTGGAGAATAACCCTATAGGGAGAACCTATATGCGCTCAGTGTCTCCTTGGTTGGCTCCATAGTAAGAGTCAGTGTTTACCAGATAGGTGCTGTGTTTCTTTCTCTTTTGTTTTTTAATTGTGGTCAAATAAACACTACATAAAACTTACCATCTAGACCACTGTTACGCATATACTTCATTAAGTACATTCACACTGCTATGCTCCCATCACCCCCATCCATCCCCCATCTTGCAAAACTGAACCCTGTACTCCTTAAGTACTCCCCATTGCCCCCCCACCCCAAGTCCTTTATTGGATGAGAGAACAAAGAAGCTTCACATCACAAAGCAATCTTCCATCAAAGCAGGGCTGGGCCTCAGGGGCTCTCTGGGTATCCTCCTGCCTTGGAGGAGTAATAATGACCTTGGGCAACCACAGCTGCAGGAGGTGGGATGCCTCCGGGTCCACCGGGGAGGCATGATGCATGCTCCGCTCACTACCCTGTGCCCGGCAGAGCCCAGCTCAGCTCTGCGTGTCTAAGACCTCATGTCCACGAGCCTATCTTCCTCTCTGGAAAGCAGGAATCAGGACATCTATCTTCAGAGTTGAAGGAGCTCTGATTCAGCCTGCTTCTACGGCTGTCTGGCACAGGGCAGAAGAGGGATGCTACTGCTGCTTCTGGATCAGCTGGGGAGGGGTAAGGGAGGGAGGAATGAGCTGGCAGAGAGAAGGGAAATCACAGGCAAAGGGGGCCTGCCTCCCAGGCTGCCCTGTGCCCACACAGAACCTCACGGAGGAACAGAGGCCAGCGGGGCTTCCAGAGCCCGACAGAGTCCTTGCAATGAACTTGGGCACAGCCAGGATGCTGCAAACTCCAGCCCGGCTTGCATACCCACTCCAACCCCCCAGAGGCTTGAGGGAAGGGGAGGAAGTTAGGATTTATCTCTAAGCTAATCGGTCCCCAAAGCTGTTTGATTTTTCTGATGTGAAATCTCACGGCATCAGAGGAGAGAGTAAATTTTCTTTGGCAACTGCCAGGTCTCAGCCTGGAACAGCTCCCGAGCTCTCCCACCACACTCTGGGCTGCAGGACCCAAAGCAGGGCTGGCAAGACAGAGTAGCGACAAAAAAACCAGACACACATCCCAAGGAGCACCGCTTTTCCTCAGCCAGGACTTGGGGAAGCCACACAGATACGCCAGCACCGTCATGGCTGAAAACAATGTTGGGGGTCGTCCTTGGGGACGACTCAGAATCGACCTAAGATGAACCATATCCACCGTCCCAAAGCACAGTGGCCACGACTGGAGATATTCGTTCAAAAGATTAACGCAGGTGCCAGATATATTTCCATCACGGGGATTCCTTTCTGCTATCACAAGCTTAACGCTGCCTCCCAGAGAGAAGAGAGTCACAGCTGGAAATGCCTGGATTCTTCTCCCTCCAGAAAATCAGAAGCTCTCTCCACCAGCACCCAAGCCCCTCTTCGCTGCAACCTCACACCTACCTCTTCTCCCCACATCCCTGACCCACACCCAACATCCATTTTCCATCCTCACCGAAAAATACCTTGTTCCCTCTGTTCACACCCTTTCTCCTCCACCCACCACCCCCCCAGCCCTGCTTGGACAGTTTTCATGCAAAAGAAAAAGACTACATACACTTTGTCTTTTAAAATCCTCCTCTTGGGACTTTCCTGGTGGCGCAGTGGTTAAGAATCCGCCTGCCAGTTCAGGGGACACGGGTTCGAGTCCTGGTCTGGGAAGATTCCACATGCCGCAGAGCAACTAAGCCCGTGCATCACAACTACTGAGCCTGTGCTCTAGAGCCCGTGAGCCACAACTACTGAGCCCAAGAGCCACAACTACTTGAAGCCCGTGCGCCTAGAGCCCGTGCTCCGCAACAAGACAAGCCACTGCTGTGAGAAGCCCGCGCACCACAAGGAAGAGTAGCCCCCGCTCGCCGCAACTAGAGAAAGCCCGCGCCCAGCAACAAAGACCCAACGTGGCCAAAAATAAATAAATAAATTCGTAAAATCCTTCTCTGTCTCCCACCTGCCACCACCCGGCCATGGCCACTGAGAGTCCCGAGCCTGCCCGCCCTGGTTTCTGCCCACTTTCAGGCCCCTGCGGCTCCTCACCAAGTCCACCCCCAACCACGGCCTGACTCCCTGCTTCCACCCACCCCTCAAAAGCGCCTCCACCCCTCCTGAAGCGGGGATCCAACAATTCTTCCCCACCTCAAAGAAGTTCTTCTCTCTCCTGAGTTCCCACCTCCTGCCCCCCGCCAACCACTCCCTCTCCAGGAGGGACCCTCCCCACACTCTTCCCCCAGGGTCTCTCCTTGGGGCCCTCCTCCACCCCACAGCCTTCAATGCATCATCTCTCCCCAGGGCCACACGAGGTGTCACCAGGGCTCAGGGCTTCACCCCTGCACCCCACTTCCACATTCATCTCTGGCATCAGCCCCCTGGTGAAGCCCTGCCTGACGTTCTGCATGTCCGCCTAAACAGGACAGTCTGGGGCTTCCCTGGTGGCGCAGTAGTTGAGAGTCCGCCTGCCAATGCAGGGGACATGGGTTCGTGCCCCGGTCCGGGAAGATCCCACATGCCGCGGAGTGGCTGGGCCCGTGAGCCATGGCCGCTGAGCCTGCACATCTGGAGCCTGTGCTCCGCAACGGGAGAGGCCACAGCCGTGAGGGGCCCGCGTACCACAAAAAACAAAACAAAACAAAAAACAACAACAAAAAAAAAAACAGGACAGTCTGGCCCCTGCTACCTCATCCTCTGGCTCCTGCATCAGGCCCCCCACCCCGGTCCTGCCCCGCCTCCGTCCTTCTCTCTCCCAGGAAAGCACACTCACCTTTCGAGATGTGCGGTCAAGTGTCACCTCCTTCTGCACAACCAACTACACTGACGGGCCACCTTCCCCCAGTGTCCACTCGTCACCTCCCTTAACACTCAGGGTGCACGGCCGCCGAAGCACTGGACACATCCCCTGGAGGCTGATCACCAAAGCAGAGGTCAGGTGCTCCCTTTCACACCTCCTAGGAGGACCTTGCCAGGAGCTGAGTCTCAGATCTGAGCCCTGAGGCCAGGACACGGTTGACGATTTGGCCTTTCTTGTGAATGAGGGTCTCTGCCACAGACGGGCACAGGCAGGAGTGGCGGGGGCACTTCCAAGGACTAACCTTCACCTTGACAGCCCCCCGAAGGGCTGACATGCCACCCCCATTTTTCCCTACAGATGTGTAAACTGACTGAAGGAGATCACGTGACTGGTCCAAGATGAGTCGGCAGTAACCACAGACTGTATGAAAACACAGCTCTTTGCAGGACAATCTGTCACCATGGGGGAGACCCCAGCTGTGTTGCTCGGGGAGACTTCAGGAATGTCTCCATAAACATAAACGCTGTTTATCAAGCAGTCCAAGACCAAGCTAGGGTGTAAGAACTGTTCTGACTTCAAGTAGCATTTCCTGGTGGATCTAGAAGCACGTATGGTAAAAATAAGTTTGGAAAATGATGTGTTAAGTGAATTAAATGAGTTGCTTTCTTGCAGGACTTGTCAAGGCCTTTAATACGGCACTCTGGGACCCAAGAGGGGGCAGTACACACAGTGTGTCCCAGCCCGACCTGAATGTGGGCTGCTATTTTCGGGACCATCTCCTGGGACTCCACAGAGCACAGTTGGAGAAGACCAATGTACACACTCATGTAATTAATTAGAACTGGATATAATTAACTGGATCTGAATATCATTAATAAAAAATTACATACAGAAATGGCTAACTTCCTTTCATTTAATCACACAAATTATGTTGGGCTCAACAGAGTGGCAGCTCGGAGTGCTATTTTCTTGACACATTTTTCATTTTTTAAAAAAGGTGTTGATGAAATTTTTCTCTCCTAACATGCAACTTAAAAAAAAAAAAAAATGGTGTCAGAGCAGACGTTTCCAAGTACTTGAGAACATACACACAAAGGCTGGAAAGCAGATCGCAATGGCTGCTCTCTGCTTCCTCCAAGGAAGGAAATGACAGCAGTGGGGAGCTTTTATGTGCTACTCCCTCCCCATCTGTGATGTGGTTCGTTCTCACGACCACGCCCCCAAACCATGAGTCCCCACTTGACAGATGAGGAAAATGAGCTTCTGAAAGTGTGAGAAGTCAGAGCTACACAGCGATCACAGGTTCCCTGAGCGTCGACGATCCATGGTGGACACGGTGAAGGGTCAGAACAAGTGGGTGAACAAGCCCACAAAGAGATCAGCGTTCAGGCAGGAGAGCACAGGGCAGGCTTAAATGTGGCTTAAATGCCCAACTAAAGCTTCTGAAAAGGGAGCCTGTGAGCCCTGTCCATCGAGATGGAGAGAAGCACATAGAAAAGAGAGCCAGAAAGAGCGCCAAAAAGACCACCTGCACGGACGCTGCTGTTGAAGGAACCCAGCCACACCACTGTGCAAAGCCTGGCTCACGCAGCTGAGACATGGAAACAACCCATGTCCACCGACAGATGATGGGATAGAGACAATGCAGTCTACACAGACAATGGAACAGGACCCAGCCTTTAAAACGAAGGAGACCTTACCATTTGCAGCAACATGGAGGGATCTGGAAGACATTATGCTAAGTGAAATACATCAGTCAGAGAAGGATGGAGCCTGCATTATTCCTCTTATGTGGGGCATCTGAAACAGTCAATGGGACAGAGGTAGACAATAAAATGGGGGGGAGTGCAGGGGGGTATAAAGTGTCAAGTTTGCGAGATGAATCAGTTCTAGAGAGATGCCACACAGCACAGCGCCTAGTTAACAGTAAGGGATGCTATGTTTCTAAAAAAAAATTTTAAGAAGGTAGATCTCATGTGAAGTGTTTTTACTACAAAACAAACAAAAAAACAAAGGGATACAAGGAAACCTTCGGACACAATGGGTATGTTTATTGCCTAGATTGTGGTGATGGTCACACAAGTGGATACATTTGTCCAAATTCAGCAAGATGTATACATGAATGACGTGTAGGTTTTTGGTAGACCGGTTATACCTCGATAAAGCTGGGGGAGAAAAAAGAAGTCCTGAGCATTTCAATGAAGAGAGGAATGCAGAACTGCCTGTAAAATGGTCAGCCCAGGAAGTCAGCAATTACAGCGAGTTAGAGGATTATTAGCCAATGCAAAGGAGCAAGACAGCCCTGCCAGAGGGACACGGGAGCAGCGAGGCTGTGTGGAGCACACACGTGATGTAAGCAGTTCTTTGCAGGAAACCACCTTTAGCAGGAAGCCCCTTTCCTTGTCACTTTAGCAGAGCTACACTGTCACTAACCTTAAACCAGGCACCCCCAGGCTCTACTCATCTCCGGCCCAAGCACACCTTTCAAATCTTTTGATCACACAATACCTTGCCTAACTTGTCAGTTCTTTCCGTAGATCAAAGACGTAGAAATGAAGAATAAGGAATTAACAGATGACCAGATCTCTTCCCTAGCTTCCCCTTCAGTAACCACGTGAACAAACTGTGTGAACAAGTTGGCATCTAAAGAAAGATCACGAGGACTGACAAGCCTGCACACGGCAGGGAGGGCGACAAGTCTGACCCTCCCATCTCCATGATTAACCGAGATTACTTCCCCTTTTTCCTCTTTAAAAACTTTCGTGGCCAAGCAGAATCTTCGGAGGTGGTTTCTGGGGGACACTGAGTCCACCATCTCCCCAGATTGCCGGCATTCTGATTAAAGACAACTTTTTTTTTCTACCAACATTTGTGAGTCTGATTTTGTAAGCGGAGAGCAGTAGGAATCCATTCAACTACACTGAGGTGTTCAACAGAACCTCTTCTTTTATCAACTTTTCAAACACAAGAGAAGCAGGGGTAGAGAGCAAGCTCACCAACAGCCATGAACACACTGTTCAGGCTTGAAAACCTTAACACCTTCTTCTTATTATTATTGGCCCACTTTTTTCAATTATGTTGTTTTTTCCTTATTGATCTGAAAGAGTCCTTTTTTTTTTTGGGGCGTTACGTGGGCCTCTCACTGTTGTGGCCTCTCCCGTTGCAGAGCACAGGCTCTGGACGCGCAGGCTCAGCGGCCATGGCTCACGGGCCCAGCCGCTCCGCAACACGTGGGATCCTCCCGGACCGGGGCACGAACCCATGTCCCCTGCATCGGCAGGGGGACTCTCAACCACTGCGCCACCAGGGAAGCCCTGAAAGAGTTCTTTATACAGACAGAATACCAATCTCTTACAGAGAATGCATCACAGATATTTATTCCAGCTAGTAGTTTGCTTTCAACTTTAGTGCCCCTTCTCTTAAGGAAGTTGCCAATATTAATGGTGTTTTATGATGTGTCTGTGCGCAAGTGTATGTCTTACCTTTTCCTACCTCAAGGGCATACAGAAAATCTCTTCTATGTATTTTAACATCATGCCCTTCATTTACGTCTTGAGTCCTACTGGCATTGACCTGTGTGCCTGTGTGTATGCTGTGAGGTAGGGATCTCATTTGCTCTTTTCCCATGTGGACAACCGCTGTCCTGCATCCTTTCCCACCTGGTCAATAACACACCTCTGCCATCACCTGGGTTCCCAGACAGGTAAGCATCTTTTACAAGGCTCACTACCCTGTCCACCCATCCGATTCTGTCTCTCCTACTAAGATATCACAAACCTTAACTGTCACTTTCCATCAGGAACCCCACTCCCCCACTCTTACAGCAGCTCCACTTCGTGTTTTATTTTAATGTCTGGTGACTGGGAATGTCTCTGTCTTTCTTAGGATCTTATGTTTTAGGGCCATTCTCGGCCAGATTTTACACAGCACTGGCATGTGTTTGTACCTGGGCAAGGGCATGCTGCCATCCTAAGAGCCAGCCATTTTCACAAATGCAACATCTTCTAACTTCATGTATTTTCTGAGACTTGCCCATGATTTTAACACAGCTTATTAATCTTTCCAACCTTCCTTCAGGATGATCCCTGAATTTCTATAATTATGACTCACGCGTTTTACAGATCAAGGGCCTGGTGGATAGATATCATAGCAATAGTGAGGCCTAGAATTTAATTCTCCCAGGGGGAAAAAACTAGAACACAGCCCCCAAATTTTACTATGAGTGGAAGCATATTCACAAAGTTATCCTGTGGAAGGACAGCAGGCACACTCTGAGGATTAGTATTCTGAAGTTACAGAACGGTTCCCTTGTGGTAGAAAAATAAATATACCCAGGTCTCTACTCTCTGAAGATCTCTCCTCCCAGAGATTCATTCTGGCAAAACTGTCAGTTAAAAATATCCATCTCATTGCCACTTTTCTCTCACAGAAGAAATATGCTTTTCTGCAGAGAACCCTGATGAGTATATTCACTTAAATGACGGTCCCGCCACACTGCAGATGGGTGAGTGCAACTGGCAAGAGAGCTTGGCCTCTCATCATTTGCAGCTGATTTTCATACTCTAATGATATTTTGGGATGCATAAATATTCCACTAGGTCTTTTTTGGGCTCAGAAGAAGGAAATACCTTATACCCTAGAGGCACAAACAGAACTGCCCCATGGTATCCATCAGAATGCAATGACAATTCCAATTTCCTTAAGAAAATCCTCAAGAAGCCAATTTCATGGTGGAAAGTCCCTAGAAAGCAGATGGAGTGTGGTGGCTGCTAGACCCTGGGCTCCCAGAAGGCCAGAATTTCACGGCCATTTGTGAGACTACTTCTCCATCAGTAACATCTCTGTTAGGGAACCGTTGACCAAAGCCGCCCACCTTGGCCAGGAACGATGATAACCGCTTGCCTGAGTTGTCTCACAACAGGAGGTGCCGATAAAGAACACGGTGCTGCCACGGAAAACTAAAGGGAGAATTCGGGAGTGGCTGAAAGGAAGCAGGAGACGCCAGCCCATAATATGTCCTGACAACCTCCCAGAAACCCTTGCGCTGGAATCCATCTTGGCTGAGAGATGCACGCACCACCAGGAAGGACCCTGAGTCAGAGCGATTGGCCAGAGACAAGCCGGAAACTAACCCCATCACCATAAACCTGAGACTGCGAGCCACGTGGAGAGCAGTCCTCCTGGGTTCCCTTACCCTCTGCTCTCTGCCCGGGCGCCCCTTCCCCATAAAGTCTCCTGCTTTGTCAGCACGTGTGTCTCCTCGGACAGTTCATCTGCGAGTGTTAGACAAGAGCCCACTCTTGGGCTCCAGAAGGGGTCACCCTTCCTGCAACACCTTCACAAGCTATCCCTACTGTCAATTATGATAAAAATCTCCTCCCCTTCCAGAATCCCCCAAAATCCTTTAGCATTTTCGCAGCGGAGGGCGGCTGACGCATCTACTCTATTTAAGGCTGAAGTATGTTTACAACTCTAAGTGGAAAATCAAACCGGAAGGAAAAGGCTTTGCTGAGAGCACAAAAGTAAATTCACATGCTTTGAAGACTGACAGCTGAGGAAATGTTCAGAAAAATACTCATTGATTCCTATGCCCAAACCCATTAAAAATCATACAACTCCTCTGAGGTTTCACCCTCCGCTGCCTTGGAGGGGGGCTGATTGTTCTATGTCCCTTAAATGCCTTGTGGCTGTGCCCCACTCGCACACTCTCAAAGCTGAGATGGGGGAGGGGGCAGGGCACAACCATTAAAAGAATGACAGAGCCGTGGAGGACATAACATAAACCAGTTAGAACCGACTAGGCCCAAGATGGCAGAAGGTTCGACTTCTGGTGGACCTTGGGCCTCGTCATATGCTCATTGTAATACGCTAGCTAAACGACACATCCACAGGTGCCATGAAAGTTCTGAGGCCGGCCATAAAAGGCCAAAAAGTGGGTGGTGCTCTGATTCCTGGAAATCACTGCCCCTTCTTTTCCCACTCATTAGCTATGAAATTACCCAGCCCATAAAAACTAATCACCCCATATTTCAGGGCCTCTCACCTTCTGAGATGAACCACACTCTGTCTATGGGGTGTGTATCTCTCTAAATAAACCCGCTTTCCCACTTAGTTCCCAGGGCAGAGCCCTCTTGCCTGTCTGCTTGTAGCCTTCACAAGTGTCCTACATTAATAAGTATACTTCTTACCTATCACTTTGCCTCTTGCTGAAGTCTTTCTGCATCGAGACACAAAGAACCTGAGTCTCCTTAAGTCCTGAGACCAGGTGTGCAGTTTCAGCTGGGAAATTGTGGGTTCAAGGCCCACCCGAGGTGTGACTGGGTTCAAGTCCCAATCTGAGGTGTGAGGTTTCAAAGCCACCATGGAATCCATCTAGGACATTTGGGACAAGAACGCTCCCCAATTTGACGTGAGGGAATTCCTGCCCAAGCACAACACGGTAATTAGCACCGCAGATTCAGGGTAGATGCTGGATTAGCGAGTGGAATAAATGAAGCTGCCTTGCTTTACAAAACAATGATCTCTCAGCAGCTCCAAGTAGCGGAGGCCTGTGTTCTTCTGCTACCCCAGGGGCAAAACGATGGCTTTGAACCACTGTCTAGACACTCCAGTATCCCATCTCCACTGGTGGTCGTCATCATCCTCAGAATTCACACAGAGCTTCCCCGTTGGGGAATGCAGTTTCCCTCTCCTTTGGTTGTCCCAAAGCCACCCTACACACGACACTCTGGACGGCTGCCCAGCGCTGCTCCATGCAACTAGCAAATGCTCCTTCCCACTGTGGATGAAAAATGTTGCCTGCAGTATGAGCAAACAAAGGATGCTGTGGCCATCAAGCCATCGGCCATTACCATAGCCCCAACTGTGAGCCCTGAGGAAACTCAGGATGAGAAAACACAGGATACTGGCCCCAGAGAGCTGAGGTGCACATCAAAGGAATGATTTCAGTGAGCCCAGACTCTTGCATCTTCTCATACATAGAAAAGCACTGAATTCCTTAACTTGACATATCTGGTTTTCTTTGGTTAAGAGTAATCTTTTGATGTTCCGACTACATGATTTTGTTGCAAAAACTTCTATATGTCCTGGCTCCCCCTCCCTTGCCTCTTCAGGGCCGTCACTTAGAGCTACCTGAGATGCTGTGCCTGGGCTTGAAGTCCTCAGAAAGTCCACCAAATGAAACGTAATTCTTAACCTTTAGGTTGTGCTTTTTTTTTTTTTTTCAGTCGACACCATGAATGCATAAGAACCCATGGAATCCACCAGAACCTGGGACCTGCTCTGGTCATCATGCTCACCATGCCTGGCTCGGCCTCCTAACCCCTAATGACGTTCTCTTCTTCAGACATACTCCAACCCATACACCAGCTTCCCTGCTACCCAGCCACCAGCGTGTCTTTGGCCCCAGAAGAAGAGGCCAGCACCTTCAGCCCAGAACCCATATCCTACAAACCTCCGCTGTACCAGGTGCTTGCCTGGCACCTGGCCTACAGACCTGTGCAAATCTGCCCGTACAGGCCCTCCAGGGCAAGAGGAAGGCAAGAGCCCACCGTGTGTCAGTGGGATGAGGGCCACAGGACAGCTTCACCCACAGGGTGGCAGTGACTCGGGGCCGCCCCTCACCCCTGGTAAGCTTAAGAGAGCTCTTTGTGGGCTTCTCTGGTGGCGCAGTGGTTAAGAAGCCACCTGCCAATGCAGGAGACATGGGTTCAAGCCCGGGTCTGGGAAGATCCCACGTGCCACGGAGCAACTAAGGCCATGTGCCACAACTACTGAGCCTGTGCTCTAGAGCTCACGAGCCACAACTACTGAGCCTGTGTGCCACAACTACTAAGCCCATGCGCCTGGAGCCCATGCTCCGCAAAAAGAAAAGCCACCGCAATGAGAAGCCTGCGCACCACAACAAAGAGTAGCCCCCGCTCGCCCCAACTAGAGAAAAGCCCGTGCGCAGCAATGAAGACCCAATGCAGCCAAAAATAAATAAATAAATAAATAAATTATTTTAAAAAAAGAGTGCTCTTTGTAATCAGAGTTAAAGTCTTCTACTCGGCATCCTGGCATTTCAAAATGGTGGACTTCTCGTAGACCAATAATAGAGGAAGGTTTCAAACAGTATGCATTGTTGGTGATGTGTATTTACTTTCAATCTGAACAGGAATCTGGTGGGAGTTACACAAATAAATGATGGAATCCATTGAAAGCAGCACTTTTGCCCCTTTCCTGTTTACCCATTTCTGTCCCCCTCAAACATCTAATTATAGAAATGAGATCACGAAGCAATTGAAACTAACTCCTGACTTAGGCTCTCCTGAATGTGTACCATGCCTTGCCTAACCTGTCGATTTTTTCCTAGATAGAAAGAAGTAAGAATGAAGAATGAAGTAGTTAAAGAATGACTAGCTGGGACCTCCCTTGCAGGCCAGTGGTTAAGACTTCCCCTTCCAATGCAGGGGGTGCAGGTTTCGTCCCTGGTCAGGCAGCTAAGATCCCACATGCCTCACAGCCAAAAAAACAAAACATAAAACAGAAGCTATATTGTAACAAATTCAATGAAGACTTTAAAAATGTTCCACATCAAAAAGATCTTTTTAAAAAAAAGAAGAACTAGCCCTCTACCCCCGCAGTAGCCCTGCAGGCAGATCACGTGGGCAAGGCAACATCTGAAGAGTCGCCAGACCACACACAATGGAGAACGATGCAGAATGCAACCTCTTGCCTCGATGATTCACTAAGATTCTTTCCCCCATTTTTCCCTTTAAAAATTGTCCTGGCTGATTAGAATCTTCGGAGTTGGTCTCTGGACGTGAGTCCACGATCTCCTCAGATCGCACCTTTCCTTTCTACTGACACTTGCCTCCCGAATGACTGGCTTTTGAGTGGTGAGCACCCGAACCGGAGTTTGGTAACACCATGAGGACTGTGGTTTACAGAAGCATAGTATAATGAGGAGGGGATGTCGTGTGTGCACTGGGGAGCCTGGGGGAGGCATCACTTCCGGGCAACTGAGAAATAAAATACATATTTATGGCAAGACCAGAAAAATCTAAACAAAACATCTTCTCTGCCCTGTGGCCTCCTCTCTCCCCTCACTGTGCACTGTGTGTCTGCACTGTGCATCGACCAAACCTCCCCCATCACAGAAATACCTGCTCAAGCAGGAAAGGCAACACTCCCCTAGCATCAATGGGACAAGGCCTTAAAAGATAACACTCTTCTTGATCTCGTAAGGGGTCACAATGACGCTTAGATCCGGATCATGTAAACTGTCAATAAGAAGTCATTTGATGTGTAGCCCTCCGTCTCAAGAAACTTACATAACTATGCCTTGACTGCCAACGGACAGAACAGTTCTCAGAGCTTTCTGAGATGCGCTTCCTGGGTTATAATCCTCAAATTGGGCTTGAATAAAATTTTCCATTTCTTTCTTAGAATGACTGATTAATTTTTCGTGGACACAACATAAGTGCCCAGCAGTGGGCCCAGGGCTCAACGGCCCTTGACTGTGAATCAGACCCCAGCTTCAGATGCTCTGTGCTCAGATTAGTACTGATTATACAGACCCAGCTCCCCAGGAGGTAAAGAACTAGGACAGCTGCCCAGCCCCACCCGCAGGGCAGCGTCCCTCCAGTAAGACAGCCCCGTTTCACACACGTCAGAAGCAAAACCTCACGCCATGCAAGGTTACCTCTTATTTCTTACCGAAAACTAGCGGTTTGGTAAGGTCCCGAAAACCCTCCTGATGATGAAATCTTTCTGGAATAAAACAGAAGAAGAGAGAGGAATTTACTTTGGTTTCAGGAATGATAAGGGTGCTCCTATAGAGCATAGAAATTTAAATGAGTGAGAGGCTTTGAATACCTGGGAAAGTGAACCGATTGTAATTCTAATGAGATGATCAGAAATCACGCCGAAACAAATACTTAAAATGTTTCTTTAGCCATTCATCACACGATTATTGCCTTCACATTGTGTTGGACAAATAAAGCGATGGCTCATGTATCACTCTGGCTGCAGAGACTCTCAGCATTTCAATGAAGCGCCTCAAAGCCCTCATGAATATGTATTTTCCCACAACAAAGCTTGACCCCGCTAGTTGGCAGAACCGGTATTCTGGGACACTTTCAGAAGAGGTGGGTGTGCGTGTGGGGACTGCAGGGGGATGAAAAGAGATTAAAGGAGACAGAGAGGAGGCAGACCACCTCTCGTTTCCTCTGCCCAGGTTCCCAGCCCACCCTTCCTCCTGGGGGGTGCAGTTTTATAAAGAGAACAGAAAAGAGGACATTGGGTTTCACAGTCCCCTTGAACAGAGGATGCTTTGCAAACTCGGGCTGGAGAGGAAAGCCAGAGTCAAGGGCATCAGGATGGCAAGAGTCATGGGTTGGATCAGGAATTCATGGCGGGGCAGGAGAAGCCCCAGTCCGTCCCTCTGCAGGGACGGGGAGCCCAGGGTAGTGCAAGAGGACGGGGTTTCCGGGTCTGAAATATCACATCCAAATTCCTTTCCTCCCTCCAATATGGCTGAAGACAGGATAAGTGATAAAGGAATTTCTTGGTTCCTTTCAAAACCATGGCAATGGCCGCGTCCCCCCCCCCGCCAACCCCACCGTCATCCCATCTGCTGGGAATGGAAGAACTGGGAGCATTTCATGAACAGCTGTGCTGGTCGGGTCGGGAAGTCCACCTTCAATCTGGCCCTGGGGTCTGAAGTCATAGGGGATGGCGTCATTCTTCGGGGAAGACAACAGGGTCTTGCTAGCGGCACTGGCAGCCAACGGCTTCAACTTCATCACAAAGGTCCACTCTGGACTCAGTGTTGTCACTTTTCTAAGGGAGCCCGACAGCCGCTCTCATTTCCCTGGACAGACATTCCTAGCAGTGGGGTTTAATGAGGAAATTTGGGAGCCACCCAAAACTGGCCCGGGGCAGATGCCTCAGGTCCATATATAAGGGGAAAATGATGCTCTGACCCTTAGAAGGCCGCAGACGCTTCCATTCTGATCAAGCCACAGCACCGTAACCTGCTTGGCTCTACTCAGGGGGAGCTGGATGTTTGCATCGCTGTTCAATTTCTTTCCACGGGTACGTGCTTCTGCTGCCTCTCAAATCCCTTCATGGTGTCCGCCTCGGCTCCATCATGTGTAAAATGTGGACAGTGGGAACCACCTTAAAGGAGGATGGGAAGGTGAAACCCCACCTCTAGAACACTGCCTGGGGTCACCAGAATCTACAGCCTGCCCCTTCTTCCGCCAAACCCCACCACCACAGCGCCTCCAGGAGGCTGGCGCTCATACTAAATGTCACATCCAGTGGCAAGAACACTTCCCTGGGCAGCGGGGCGTTGGGAGGGCGGGCTCAATTCCTCACTCTGTCCCAGATTCGCTCTGTGACCTCAAGCAGGTCGCTCAGAAAGGTCACTGTCCTGCCTGGGCACCCCCCACCCCAGCTCTGACCAGTAGTGACCAAGAAGGACAGCAGGGAGGGGCCTGGAAGCCTCCAGCACAGGCTGGAGTCCTCCGCACTTGTCCCTCCCTCCCTCCTGGCCCTCCAGCCACCACCACCCCCAACACCGCGGGCCGTGGAGGGGCCCATCCACCCAGAAGTCCAGCACCTCCCACCCCTCCAGGCCCAGAAGCACCTGGGGGACCCCGGAGCTGGTCTGCAGGCTTCCCTGCCACCCCACTGTCTTCGAGCCGCTCAAAAGGACAGTGTCGTCCACCTGGAGCCTGAACATCCCGCCTGCTCCCCGCGGGTTCCCAACCAAGGTGTGCAACCATCAAAGCACTCTGGAAGGACAACCAGCGGCACCCGGCGCCTTACGTAAGGCTCTTCCACCAGCAGAAAACAGGCCCACATCTTAGCTCAATTTAGAATCGGTTTTTAAGTGTCTATTAATAGGCTACACGCGAGCACCCGTTGTGGATGGCGGGGAGTCAGGGCTCCGGGCTCCCGTCCACCGCTATTCATTAGCATTCTTTTCATGTCTGTCTTCTCTCATTTTCCCAGCAGCATTTTAGCTCAACAGCAAGGTCACCTACCACTTGGACCCAGTGCCACTTTTCATTTTCTCTAAAGAAAAATATGAATTTTCTTTTCCCTCAGCGGTGCCCTCTCCCCCGCTCTGGGGACCCCTGGCTTGCACTGTCTACAGCAGGGCTGTGTTTTTTGATGACCTGCAACTCCAGATAGATGGTTCATCTCAAAGACAAGTCCAACGAAGTCGTGAGTGGGGAGATCCAGGAAGTCCTTGGGGGTCCGCTGTCGCCTCCCTGGTTGGCTCTGAGTCCACCCGCCACCTGGCCAGGCACAGCCGGGAGGCCCACGCCGTCAAGAGGCCAGGATGAACCTGGAGATTCAAATACGGTTTGGAACATTCAGGCTCTTCTCAGCCATGTGTGGCCCAGTCACTCCTCTTTGTACCAAACACACGTCCCGGGTCTCTTCCTACCCCCTCTGGGGGCAGCCATGGCCAGGTCACCTCCTCTGTCCCTCTCGGCCACTTGTGACTAGACAGAAATCCAAGAGCCTGATCTTCTGGTAACTCACAGCCACTCCTTGAATAATCCCTCATCAACCTCCAGGCTGGAAATTAAGCACACAGGCCTCTCCCCACAAGATTAGAACAAGCCACTGTCTAAGTTGTTGGTCCATTCACAGGTAGGTTGGTTGGTTTTTAGGCTACCCTGCAGCCCAACTTCCCTGGTGAGACAGGAAACAGGAAGTCCCAGGAGCCCAGGAGACTCCGTCTGCCCCACATGCTGACAACTGGATTCTCCAGGGTCCAGGGCCCCCAGCCCTCAGAACGAGTGCAGAACGAAAGGCAGGCCCTGGCCCTGGGCGCTGACCCCACAGCTGAATCCAGGCACAGAGAACACTTCCACGAAGAGCCTTTCAGCTGCCCGACTTCAAACACCACCAGGTTCGGTTCTCCTGCGAATACTGTTGCTGAGGCAGCTGGTGTTCGGCTCCGGGAGAAATTCATTTTCTCACAGGATGCCACCTCCACTGCCACTGGAGGGGCCCCGTTATTCCACATGCACATTTCTGGCAATAAATTGGATCTATGATCAAATAGAGCCTTTGAAGTGCTACGTTTCCAGACACTGGGGAGATAAACAGAAATTCCAAATATTCCTTAGAGTGTATGGTTTACAGCTTTGCTGATGAAGGTACTCAGCGCCTTTGATGTTATGGCAGGGGAATCAGTGGGAAGTCCCAGATTCAGAAATATCCTTGAGGCTCCACGGTGGCCCAGGGGGTTTGGGAAAGGGGACCAGGAAAATGGCAATGGCCCCAGACAAGCCGGATCACAGGGCCCCTCACCCAGAGCAGGAGATGTTGCCCAGGGAGCCCAGGAAGGGGCAGTGCTGGTGGGAGAGGGCTCAGAACCAATCTTCATAAGCATTTTCTCACAAAGTTAAGGCAACATCCACAGCTTCACGGACTCCCAGACCTGGGAGCTGTCCTGAGGGGCACCTGGGTTCAAGGAGCAGGGGACAGAGGTCACTTGTCCACAGCAGAGGCGGAAAGGTCTGCCTGCAGATGGTGCGCTGACCTCTCGGTCTTACAGAGCGGCCGGGGGCACACACAGCACAACCACCATCCCACTGTCCAAAATCAGATTTCTTCCTCCAGCTGACCCGAGAGCTACGGCTGAATTTCCTTGAGTTAAATGGGCAATGCTGGCCTTTGTAAGGGGCTGGCCCCTGGGCACACAGGTGTGGGGATACCTGGGAAGCTGTGGTGTAGAACAGGTATGATCTGATGAGCAGCAATATCCCAGGTTCCATGAAGCACTTCCTGATGGAAGATGGGGCCCCACTGAGCAGAAGCCCTCAGCGGGGGCTGGGAGGGGTGTGTGCAGAGCACCACGGCCATGGTCAGGGTGCATCAAAGGCAGACATCATCAGCACATCACAGCCAGCTCAGATGTGGCTCCTGCTGGTCCTAGCCTGGTGGCTGCAGCCAGCACTGAGAACCAGGCATCTGTGGGACTATCGCAAGGGAAAGCTTGGAAGGAGGGTTCATGCTTACACGGTCTTCTCAGCCCAGCCCGGGTGGACACGGGACTCGCCTGCACAGGCTGCCTCGCAGCGGGGACAGTCAGTTGGCAAAGGAGCATCTGGCAGGTAAGCCGCTACTCGAGGTGGCTTGTGGGACCTGGCTCTGCAGCTCAGCCAAGCTGCCCCAGGGGATGCAGTGAGGTGGCCCAGTGTCCCCTCAGGTGTGGCTGGGACCACAGGATGGAATTGCGGAGGTGGCGCGGATGCTCCCCCAGGTTGGGATATACGTGGTTTATTGTGGGGCCGGGGTGGGGGCAGGGGGTCTGCTGCTTCCTGAGGGGACACACAGGGACAATGTCAGATGGGTATAGCAGGGTCATAACAGGGCGTGGAAAGAACTGGGGCCCCAAGAACCGGCCACAGACCAGTGACCATGGGGAAACAGGGGCTGAACTCAGGGAGGGGCTCCAGGTCCTCAGAGCCCGATGGATGTGGACGACGCAGCCCAGATCATGGTAAGAAAGGGGCTCGGTGTTGGGAGACAGTGATGGTAAAGTTGAGATGCTCCACTGATGGGCACCAATGGGCTGTTTATAAGTAAAAATCTTAAATTCTAAATAACGGAGTCCCCCAGCAAGGAAAGCCCTCAAATGCTAATAACTCCACTTATAAATACCTGCCTGTATTATTTCGCTCCTTCTGGGCAAGAAGTTGTGTCTTTAGAATCAAAAGTTCAAACCTTCAGATTCTCATTTGTGCAAATGTTTGGGGCACAGACTGGCTTTCAAATCCAACTTCAAAGGTCTCAAAAAGCAATTGTTTTGTTTGAGAAGGTGGCTTCTAAACACGCTCTTAAAATACTGAATTAAGGGGCTTCCCTGGTGGCACAGTGGTTGAGAGTCCGCCTGCCAATGCAGGGGACACGGGTTCGGGCCCTGATCCAGGAAGATCCCACATGCCGCGGAGCGGCTGGGCCCGTGAGCCATGGCCGCTGAGCCTGCGCGTCTCCGCAACGGGAGAGGCCACAACAGTGAGAGGCCCGCGTACCGCAAAAAAAAAAAAAAAAAAAAAAAAAAAAAAAATACTGAATTAAGGATAACATACAAATCGTTACCATTAAAATGGTCAAAACCCTCCATTCTTGGAAGTTTAGCTTTCCAAGTCTGGAGGCGACGGGCCACTGGGGATGCTAACCTTCTGCCCCCAGTTTCCTCACTTCCTGCTCCAGATTCCAATAGGGAGACTTTCTCTGTGATTAGTTTACTGAGTAGGGACTCCTCTTTCAAGGGGGTCTTTGCTCCCCTTATGGGGCCTGTGAGGCCCTGCCAGGCCCTGAAGGCAGAGCTGGCAACAGAGATGTGGGGTAGCTCCATCTGTTTCAAAGCCCAGAAATTTGCTATAACCCAAACCAGCTATAATGTGCAATATCTCTAATTTACTTTTTCCATGTTTGTTTTTATTTTTATTTATTTTGGGGGGCTGCATCGGGTCTTAGTTGAGGGATCTTTCATTGTGGTGCCTGGGCTTCTCTCTATGTGAGGCACCAGGGATCAGTAGTTGTGGTGCACGGGCTTAGTTGCCCCATGGCATGTGGGATCCTAGTTCCCCAACCAGGGATTGAACCGGTGTCCCCTGCATTGGAAGGTGTGTTCTTAACCACTGGACCACCAGGGAAGTCCCTCCATGTTTGCTTTTATGTAAAATCCTCTGGGGTTCTACTAAATAAACCTGGGAGCTCCTTACACAGTGTTGAGCTAATTAACATTGGGGCTGAATCAATGAAAGGTGTCCTGACTCAACTGGGCCTTAATCCTCCATAAACTTGACCTTGAGCAGCAGATGGTGACCTGAGGACAGAAGCACGGTTCCCCCTGATCTTTGTGGCAGGGGTGTTTACAGTGCAATCCTGACACGTTTCTCCAGTGGTTCTTGATATTAAACCAGTCTTGTGTTCTGGCCTCCTTCCCTGGCTTTGTGGAAGGAAAGGACAGTGCGACACTAAGGTATAAAAAACCAGAACTCAGTGCCAAGGCTGAAAGCGATCCACCAGGTCTACAAAGACGCCAGGAGGGAAGCGGGGGTCGAGATGAACCCTCCCAGCCTGGGTCTGTCTGGCTCTCCTCATTATTATTCCTTCCTAAGCAAGTGAGGCTTCTATTTTTGCTGCAAGGCGCTGGATGCCTTCCAATCCCCCTGCCATCTCCTGGAGAGAGGCTGGGATTTCGTTTTCTATTCAGGCAGCTCAGGGATGCTGAAGGGAGGGTCATCCAGGAGACTGGGAGCCAGAGAGAAGCACTGCCTGCCAATCGTATCAAAAGAGGACGCAGCGCTCTGGACAGCTCTGGGCAAAATGACAGGGCAGGCACGCAGTCTGGGGGGCCACTCAGGGCCTGGTGCAGTAAAGGTTATTCAGTCCATCCTGTGCTCGCCATGACAGGCACTCATGCTTCACAGGTGAGAACTTTTAATCCTCCCAGCACCACTGCAAGGTAGTGAGGGTGGTCATCATCCCCATTTTACAGATGGGGAAACAGGCTCATATAAGGTATTGAGGCCACACAGGAAGTGGTAGGGCTGGGATTTAATCCTGCCACTTGCCCCCAAGTCCATGCTCTTAGCTCCCACATTATGCTGGTAGGAAGAAATGGGGAAAGATATTTGTAATATGTAAACCAAATGAAGGATCATTAAGAAATCAATAAGAAAATCAAAAATTGAGCAAAAGGCATGAACTAGTAATTCACAGAATAATAAATACATAAAATAAATATATATATATATATGAAAAGATGTTCAACCTCACTGGCAGACAGAGAAATGCAAACTAAGACCCCTTATAGACACGCTTCCCCCACCAAACATTAAAAACATCTGACAAGGGCTTCCCTGGTGGCTCAGTGGTTAAGAATCCGCCTGCCAATGCAGGGGACATGAGTTCGAGCCCTGGTCCAGGAAGATCCCACATGCCGCGGAGCAACTAAGCCCGTGCGCCACAACTACTGAGCCTGCGCTCTAGAGCCCCTGCTCTACAACAAGAGAAGCCACCGCAATGAGAAACCCGCGCATGGCAACGAAGAGTAGCCCCCACCCTCCACAACTAGAGAAAGGCCACGCACAGCAACGAAGATCCAATGCAGCCAAAAATAAATAAATTTTTTTAAAAAAGAAAAGCATTAAAAATATATATATCTTTAAAAAAAACCATCTGACAATACCAAGTGTTGTCACTGCATAGGACAAGGGGGACTCACACACGCAGCTGGCAGGAGTGCTCATCAGGAGACCCACTTTGGAAAACAAATTTAGCTGCTTTGAGAAAATTTGAAGACTCGTGCACTCTCTCCTGCAACAATTCCCACCCTTGCTAAATATTCTAGACAAATCTGGCTCATGGTCACACAGAGACACACTGCATATTCCTAACAGCCTTGTCTTAACAGCAAGAAACTGGGGAGCCCCTAAACAGACAGATTACATCACATTCCTACAACGAGCCCCACAGCAGCGAAAAGGTCTGAATGACAGCTACACATTTGCCTATGGATGAATCTCACAAACATAAGGTGAAGCAAAAAGGCAAGCTACAGAAAAAACACACAATTAGATATCATTTACATCATGCTTCAAGACATGCAAAAATCACAGGCGCAGCAGGTACGCTGACAAACGCAGTGAGTGTGAACATCGAACTCTCACAGCAGGGACCTCTGTGTGGGAGACAAGGGGGTGCCGGCAGGGAGGGGCTCTAGCTGTGTTAGTCATTGTGATGGTTTCAAACATGTCCACAGACTCTTGGACATTCCCCTCAAAAGGTGGAGCCTACCTCTCCTTTCCCTAAGTGTGGGCTGGACTTAGTAACTTGCCTCTAGTGAACAGACCACGAAAGGCATATGCTATTCTTAGATCACTCACTCTGAGGAAAGCTGGCCACCATGCCGTGAGGACACCCAAGCAGTACCATGGAGAGGTCCACACGGCTGAGAACTGAGGCCTCCTGCCAACAGCCATGTGGATCCTCCAAGCCCCCGATGACTGCAGCCCCAGCCCCACATCTTGAGCCTGAGCCCAGGGAGCTGACCCTGGGGTCTGAGCTGCTCCCAGATCCCTGACCCACAGACTCTATGTAGAAGATAATCAATGTTTATTGTTTTACACCACTTACACTTTGGCATAAATGGTTTCACAGAAATAGATAACCAATACAGTAATACTCTCCACCTTAAGCAGGTGGTGGGTACACAGGTGTTCATCACATGATTCTTTTTACCTTTTTGTATGCTGAATATCTTATGACAAAAATTTAATGCAAAAGACTTGAATTAACTCACACTGATTAATAATCGCAAATGGTGGATCGTAAAAGGCAGGAACCCGCGATAGGCACGCACTTCATCCTTTTGGGTGACTGAGGAATGACCTCCCTCCTGGGGACATAAAGAACTTAGAAAAGCCCCAACGAAGTGGTGGAGAGTCATGGGAAGTTGTGACTGGGTAGGGCAGGAGGGGGCCGAAGGATGTGCTCTATTAACATATTAAAATAGGGAGACTTTGGGACTTCCCTGGCGGTCCAGCGGTTAAGACTCTGCACTTCCACTGCAGAGGGCACGGGTTCGATCCCTGGTTGGGGAACTAAGATCCTGCATGCCACTCCGTGTGGCCAAAACAAAAAAAAAAAAAAAAAAAAAAATAGGGAGACTTTTTCAGGCTAAGAGAGTATGTGCCTGAGCCCAAGAGGCAGGCAGCAGATCCCCGGGTGGGTCTTGTGGGGGTGAGGAGGGGTGGCAGCACTCAGGGTGGCCCACCCCCTTACCTGTTCTCCCTAGCCTCGCGGCAGGGCTGCCCAGAAGCCGGGATCTGGTCATCAACACGTCCCTCCCTCTCCTGCAGGTCCCAGAGAGCAGAAGGACGCTTCACTCCTGAGAAGCAGTTGGGCTGGTCAGAGTCAACTGGTCCAGTTAAAGCAGCCACACCAGTCACACCCAGCAGACCCATTCTGCCAGTCCTGAAGGACCACCACAGCACGACGCAAGACCACTTACTTTAAATTCTCATACTTAAGGGCTTAAGTCCAAAATCTCACACGGGCTCTCTTCCTCAATTTACTCATTCCAAGAACTACGTCCAAATCCATTTTAAGTGAAACAACCACTTTTCTTGCCATAAAGCGACAGCTGAAGCAACAGTAATGCCTCAGATATTCCGAGCTTGCTTTCCTTTTGTAAAAACGCACTCAGACGAGGTGACAGAGGAGGGTAAGCCACTCCTTTAGTGTCTTTTTGACCCCGACTTGTCGGGAAAATGACCACTGAGAATTTGGATCATTTGTGTTTGTTCTCATTATTCACGCTTTCCGGCTGGCACCCCGAGGACAAGAGGAGGAAAAAGACGTGATGAGAAATGCAAATGGTGGAGGGGACCGTGTGTGTTATCAGGGCCCTCTGACAGCACCAAAGGTGGTGCAGGTGAGGAAGAAGTCCCGCCCCCAGTGATGCTCCGCCCTCACCTTGAAGGGCGGGGCCCAGACAGCCATGCTCAGCTGCTGGGGACCAGGATGCCTGACTGTCTGTCTCCTCATCTCCCAGCCAGTCAGGACCCGGCTCAGACAAGAGCACAAAGGGCATGATGTCCCCAAACTTGCCTGCAGTGGCCACCTCAAGCTCAGCCCGAGACAGGTCCTGGAGAGCCGGGGCAGCAGGCAGCATGGAGCTGGACGGCACCCCCAGCAGCTCGCCCAGACCCAGAGAAGGCGGAAGGCAGTGAGACCAAGACTGGACTTCGGCTCCCACCTCTCTGCCCATGAGCTGTGACCACAACCATTCCTCCATCACCCTGAACCTCGGGCTCTGCCTCAGAAACAGAGGAGACCCCCGGGATTCTGGGGGTCCCCCAGTCCCTCCACAGCTTTCAGGACAATGGTGGACCCTCCTTTGGAGGAAATCAAGGCAGAGGGGCCAAGTCGGGGGGCTGAGGGTGGATGCTAGCTCAGGACTCACAGCTCTGTTTCCTCAGATGTGAAATGGGGATAATAACATTCTCCTGTAAACTGATGTCATGGGATTGAGACAGGCTGGGACTTGGGACCCTCTGCTGCAGTGCTTGCACCTGGACACACCTCTCCGCAAGCAAACAAAATACAAAGAAACTATATGGGACTGAAAATAACTACGTGCATGCGCAGTTGGGGCAAATTCTGGACAAAAAGATACAAAGAGACCAAAAATCCCAACTGCCACTCTTGAAGGGCTGGAGCAAAACTAGGGTGTTGGGAGCAAAAGCCAGGTACTGCGCATGCCCCCTGCACACAACACCATCTAAGGAGCGGACAGAACACCTAAGCTGCCCCTCTGGCCTGACCCCTGGACACACCCTTACCCTCACCCCATATAAGGAACAAGCAAGGGAACCTGTTGTTTGTTCCCGCTCCCCGCTGCTGCAGCAGGGGCCCCAATAAAGCCTTGCCTGAATTTCTTGTCTGGTCTCTTATCAATTTCTATGGATTAAGGAAGCCAAGAACCCTGGTCGGTAACAGGATGGCCCTGTGGCTTCAGTGAGGTGTCCACAGGTACTAAGGGAGACACACATGGCTCTTGTTATAAAGCCACCAGAGCCTGCTGCCCTGCAGCTACCTCTCCCCAGCACTCATCGCCCCAAGAAGTGCTTGTTCGTCAGCCTCTGGGAGCCCCTCAGAGGGCGGACTCCACACCCAGGGCCTCATCGACAGCACCTGGCTCACAGGAAGGGTTCTTACTCCCGGATTCCAGAATCCCCTGGCTTGTCCCTTTGTACCCACAGCAGCCAGCCCTAGTCCGCCGGGAGCTTCCTCACCTCATCATGAGGGTCTGGATGCCCTTCGAGGATGCTGCATGTTCAAGAGGGAGATTGTAAGTCCAAAGGGAGGCAGGTTCCTGGGGAAAGTCAGGGGCCAGCCAGCACCACTTATACCCCATTAAGTGGACCCCATTAAACTACTCTGAAACCCCTTCCTACACATTCCCCAGGCCCACACTCTCCCGAATCATGAGTGTTCCAGGAGAAGACAGGATTCTACCTTGAGGGTCATGCAGGGGCACCTCTACCTGGTGGATAAAGGGGCTGAGCTGTGCAGAGCTGTCCCCGGGCCTCTCCGGCCCATCCTGGGAGCGATGTGGTGTGTGGTGGTTCCTGATGAGGAAAATCGTAAATATTCTAGGGCAGGACAATCAAACTAAGACAGAAAGAAAATAAAAAAACAAACGACATGCCCCCTTTGTGGCAGGCCTTTCCCAATGTGCAACGTGCATCTATCTGTACATGAAACAGTAAGCAGACCCCCTCAAAGCAGGAGGATGAAATCAACCTTTGAGAAAAGTTGGCCTCTTCCTTTAGATGCCAGCATTGTAATATTGTAACTGTACGATTAATATACTTCTTTTTCATCTCATACAAGGGTACAAGGGGTCACATGGACCAAAGGCTTGTCTGTACATGCATAATTGAAAAATAAAACAACTTTGTTGAATCATATGCACAATGCTAACCTGTCAATATGATACATAATTTCTTTGTCTCAAAAATGTATATAAAACTGTGTCTCTAACTCCTGATCGCTGGAGTTCTCAGAGCTTCTGAGAATCTGTTTCCCGGTTTATAATCCTCAATTTGGCTTGAATAAAATTCTCTTTTCTTTCGTCTTAGCGTGATTCTTACCGGATTTTTCACTGACACCCCCTCACATGCTGCGGGGGGATGGGTCAGGGAGGTGACACCCCTCCTGGAGGCCACCTGTTTACTACACCACACAAGTTGGGGGCTTCCACATCCCACACCAGCCTCCAGGAGAAAAGTGAAAGCCAGGTTTGGGTTTTTTAAAGTATGCTAACAGAGATGCTAGAAGATAACGTACTGGCAAAAGCTGACAAGAAACTAAATTGCCACGTCAGGCCCCCAAACTGTATGTTAAGAACAGGATCCTAGCAGCGTCATCCAGGCCAGTGACTCACCACACACACCACCAATACACAGCCTCTCATCTGGAAAAGGAGGACAAGGAAATGAATTTCACTCTAAAAGTAGGGCCGGACTCAGGCAAGGGTCACCCTGCGTATCCCTCCCCACACATGCCTGTGAAACACACAGGGAGAGGGTAGCGGGGCTGGAATTGCAAGCCGAAGTGTTTACACCTGCCAAACCTCAGGCTTCTTGGGGTAATCCAAGCCCCCCAAAAGAGGGAGACGTTGTTGCTGCAGGGTCTGCTCTCCAGTGAATCCCACAGCCGGGCTGCGATGACTTCCTGTTTCCCCAAGGTACTCCCCTCCCTGATACACCTGTGACTTTGTACGTGCCAGGACCTTAACCCAAGTGCCAGGCTGCCTTTGGTGTTAAAGATGTATTTCATGAGAGCTTTCACTTTTCCACAGAGGTTATTCCAACCTGGCATCATCACCAAAGCTGGCCGATTACTGAGGTCTCTAATTACACTTCCGGATGCCAGAGCAGGCTGGATGCCAGCCCCGCAGGCAGGCGTGCGACGCCCCGCTAGGCCCAGGGAGGCAGCTGCTCTCAGGACATCATCAGTGTGTCCTTCGGGTGGTCATGGTTGTCAAAGGCCTCTTTCCAGTCTTGCTTTATCATGACAATCTGCTGTTTTGTTTAACTTTGTTTGGGTCCATCCTTATCAATTTCTTTTCCAATGACTAGACTTTAAATAAGACACAAGTACTTTGAGGACCAAATACAAACCCTCTACTGCCAAAGCAGAAATATACACAGTCAGAATATTCTTACTAAACCAGCCTTAGGATGAAGCGGATATAATAGAAGACAGGACTGAGAGAAGGAAATTGAATGCAGGAAAAAGAGGTCAAGCTACTAGATCAAGCCTTGCCTGAAACCATCCATCTGGACTTTTCAATTACACAAGAAAAGTTCATGTCAACATGGCACGGGTTTTCTGCTACCTCAGGTGTCTTAATAAATGAGGAAACTGAGGCCCGAGGAGATACCATGACTTTGTCAGCCCGGAGAGCAACAGAATGAAAGCTCTATTATGTTGCACTAAATCCTGCCTTGTGTCAAAATCCTAGGCTGTGCTCATTGTGGTTCACACAAAATCCTGAATTCTTTACAGTATGGAGGCAGGTCCACCATTCAAGCCTTACAACAATCATAATCTAGCAGGAATTAGATTTAACTCAATCAGATTTTTTTTTTTTTAACTTCTCCAAAAGCAACAGGGCAAGCCTAAGTGGTCTGTGGAGATGCTACCCAATGTGAGGGCTAAAGGGCACAATTTACATCAAACACGTCTGCACCACCTCCCTCCCTCTGAAAGATAGCCCTGACCCCGGCTCACATTTCCGTGTTTACGGAAAACCTCAAGGCGGCTTTCAGACAGAAATGTACTCTTTTTTTTTTTTAATTTGATGTTTTTAAAATAGTAGTTGCTTTACAATGAAATGTTCTCTTCATTAGCCTCATACATAGGCACTGCTATGACTAGCAGGCTACAGGTGTGTTGGCTTGCCCTCTCCCTCCATCCCCTGCCCGCCCCCTCTTCCCCCCTCCCTCCCTCCCTCCCTTCCTTTCCTTTCTCAGCAAATCGGTTCTGAACTCCACTGTCCACCTGTCTTACACCCGAGGATCTGAGGACCCAGAGGTAGGTGACCAGCTCAAAGTCACAGTCAGGGCCAAACCTGCAGGGTCAGAGGCCCCGGGTTCACTTCACCACGTGCTGAGACCCCCTCCCCCTGCCCTCCCCCGAGAGACTGTACCTCGCAGGGCACTACCTACTCGCACAGCCCTGGTGATACCAGCAATTCCAGACTCCCCCCCGGGACCTGGGGGACGTCAGGGAAGTGGGGCGTCCAGCTGCCCCCAGCCCCCCACAGGCCTCAGCAGGGCAGCACCCACACCGAGAGGAGTCCACACTTGGGACACACGTAGTGCTGGGCAGGGGGAGGCTGGCTCCGGACGGGTTTTCTGCTTCACAACTGCCCAAGAGGAGAAGCCCACCAGCAACAATGCTGAACACTCCGGAAACCAAGAGTCACCCGGGCCTTGGGGAGCTGTGTCCCCCGTCGCAGAGCATCCCGCCTACACTCTGTCTCAGACCTGCCCCCACCCCGTCTGCACCCCGTGCCCCACTGGCCCATCCACGTGTCCAAACTGGCAGGTGGGGCCCGGCCCACCTCTGGCCGCATCCCTGCCCATCCCGCCACCCAAGCCCACCCCTCCCCCGCCTGCACGCCAGGTCCTCCTGGGTCACCCAGCACAGTGCCCCTCCTCCCAGGGCCCTGCAGCGCTGTGTGTGATTCCTCCAAACCCTGCCGTGAGTGGCACAAGGACAGGGTGCCCCCCCACACCGTGTCCTAGCTTCTCCCAGGCGAGGCCTCGGAAAGACGTTCACCCCGTTTCTAATAGGAAAAGGCCCCTCGCTTTCTTACTTGGCTGCGTCAGAAGGCGACGCGGCTGCTGGGGAGCAGAGGTGGTCTCCCGAGTGAAGAGCAAATATCTTACCACCCCCGGGACCCCCAAGACCCCCAGGAGCGAGGGTGAGGTCTGCCCCGCCCCCTCCTGCCTGCAGGGTACCTTGCGCCAGCCGGGACCCCAGATGCCGAGGCTGCATCACACCGCAGCCCGGCAGAGCCCTTGGGTGGCCCAGCGCCCTCAGAGGCCCAGCTGGGGGCGGGATGGGCGGGCCACCCCAGCAGAGCTCATGCCCGTCCACTCGTATCTGATGGACAGATGGACAGACCAACGACACAGGACCTGCTCCAAGAACTGACCCAGGGTAGCGAGGGGGGTCGTGCCTGAGACTGCCAAGTGGCAGCCTACGAAGGACACACGCCTGACGACACCCGGGATGGGGGGGTCCCAGGGGACTTGAGAGAGAGAAACGGGGTTCCAGCTCAAGGTCAGAGTCCTCACAGCTTCCCCCCCACCCCCAGAGAAGCCAGGCTGCCCTGAGAAGGAACGGCTGGTGGTCCTTCAAAGCTGACTCCTGTAAGCCCCTCAGGGGCGGGAAGCACAGCACTTTGGTGGACGAACTGAATGGCTGGGAGGACCACGCCCTGGCCAGGTGGGCTAACTGCATCCCTCCTGGCCCGTGTCCACTTGCATCAAGCGGTCCAGTTTGGAGGCACTCATGGTGCTGTTTTCACAGTTGCAATGGCTTGTTAATGATATGTTACTCGTGGCCCTTTATGTCTTGACTGTTTTCACAGGCCTGCACGTTTTGTGACTCACTTCTATTTTCCTTACCTTGTATGGAGTCTAGGTTGGCTTGAATTTATACTTATTTCAGTTAGACTCTCTGGTTTGCCTGGACCAGCAACAGCAGGAGATTGGGGCAGGGGGCACAGTACATAGGGTGGGATTTGTGTGGCTTTGCTCAGGGTCCTAGCTCAGCCCTGCCCTCTTCCCATTCTGCTCTGAAGTCTAACTTCTTCGCTAAGTCATAGAGATGTTCCTCCTCCACCCCTCCCCCCTTCTCTGGTCTTTCTCATTCCTACCCCGTGATGCTTTGTCCTTTCACTGAGATCCTTCCTCCAGCTAACCCCTCCTCCCTTTCACATCAGGCCTCCAGAGAACATTCTGCTCTCCCAGAAGCAGAACCTCTGATCCCACACGCTTTCCAAGCCCCTCTTTTTAACTCCCTCAATAGCCAATACTTGAGTTACTACGTCTCAGACCTGTTCTCAGCATTTCCCCACTGAGGGCGGGGCGCCACCCCCCTGCCCCCCATATCGTATGAAGTTTTCTGAAAGCAGCCTTCCTGATGACTTAGAACCATAAGACATCAGGATGGTTTTGCAGGCTCTAAACGTGACAAGATGTAGTCCTGGACTTTATGACACAGAAAAAGCAAAGCGTGTTCCCAAGATGTAGTGGCCGTCGCCATAAGGGAGATCGGAAAATACATGTATCTGTGTATCGCTTTCAAAACCATCGGCACATGCGTTTGTAGTTGTTTTACGCCAGGCTGTGTAGTGTGTGTTGTATTATGTGGGTTTTACAGAATAATGGGGAGGGTTTAATATTATTCTGCCACGTAAAGGGAAACATAGGAAGAAACGGGAAGTGAAGCTGCCTGCTCTGAAAAAACAATTCAGCTTGAACAAGCGGTGAAGAGCGCTGCTGTGTTTCTGAGACTCAGGATTGACAAAGCCAGGCAAGCCGCTAGGAGCTTCCTCTGATCTCACCCCGCTTGAGAGATGCTGGCATTTCCTGGGCAGTCACCACACCCCAGATGGGCCAGGGGAGGAAGCGCTGTGCTCTCCCCAACTCTGGCTGAGACATCCAAGTGGGAACATTCCAGGAACTATGGGATGATTCAGACCTGAGCTCCTCATCCTGCCCTCACTTGGAATTTTGTAAGCTTTTGGTCCTTTCAATCTTCAGCCATGTTTAGTCTTTTCCTTCTGGTCGCATGGAAAATCTACCCATCAGGCAGACTGGGAGAGTGAGTGAGCATGCAGGTGGGAAGGAAGCCCCCACAGCACCGCCTGGTGACAGGGTGTCCACACGGCCACCCACTCCTTTAGCCAGTGGAGTCAGCTAGAACCAGGGTGGATGGGTCCCCAGATCCAATACGGCCTCTTCTTTGCTGTGGTGTCGAGAGCAGCCACTTGGATCAGAGCAGCGCTTCATACTGTCACATGCTGCTTCCCTTTCTCCCTTTTTTGCCCAAACCACACTCCTCTGTGATAGAAGTAGGGGAATGATACTGCCTCCCCCAGGACGCACTCCCGCCGGGAACTCATAGACAGCATCTCTTCCCTTCCAAATCCACCTTCTGGTGCTTGTTTGGATCCGAACTAGCAACTTGGCAGAACCACAGAAAAGAACAGATGTGCTCCGAGGGGTCAGGTGATCGGCAGCATGGTACCAAAAAAAACAGGCGGTAAGCAAGCCTCAAGGCAGAGCGTGGGGAGGGAAGCATGGTCAGCAGCAGGGTTTTGAAACCTCCCTGAATGCCCACCTAAAACAAACATAGCAACTATAGATTAAAACCCCAAACCCACAGACAACATTTACAACAAAACTAGGTGACAATGTTTCCCCACAAACCTGAAAACACAAGCAGGTAGGAATCGAGTACTAACAGTCTCAAGACCTGTGTGGTCTTGACATCTGCAAAAGAAACGGGAAGTAGCGGGGTGACCAGGAAACCTGACAACAGGAGAGCCCGGAAGAGCCACGACTGACGTTTGCGGGAAAGCCAGGTGGGGAGACCAGGATGGACTTTCTCTGCAGCAATAGTGGGATAAATCGTCTACAGTGGGGACCAAGGTGCTGTGACCTCTCTGAATTGGAACAAGGGCTCCCTTCCATGGTGAGGAAAACCACTGGGAGTGGCATCAAAATTTAGCAGGACAGAGATTACAGAGATGAAGGAGAGGGGAAGGCCAAGTACAAGCAGGGAAGGGAAACAGGGCTCAGGAAATCTCAGAAGGTCATATTTTTTTGTAGCACTACACATAAATAACAGAAGAGAGAGCTCTGTGCATATAGAAGAGCTGTCCTGAATCATGTCTCCTTCCAAAAGTTCAGGAAAACTAATTTCACACCAAAAAGATCAACAGAAAAACACTAACATCAAATACCATTATAAGAGACTATTGTAAGAAAAAAAAGAGACAGAGAGAGAGAGCGAGAGAGAGAGCAAGGAGCAAAATAACATTCCTCCAGACAATGAAAGCATGTCAAAAATGTATGCTCACAGAGAAGATAAAAATGTAATCTTTGTTCCAAATTGAACTAAAAGAAATTAAGAAAAGGCATGAAATAACACCATGACACAAAATTAGACATACTCAGAAATTAGACGATAGAACTCAGGAAAGAATTAGAGATGTTTTCATCAGAAATGAAGACAATTATTTCAGAGATTAAGATTAAACTAGAAGGAACCCAAGAGCAAATAAACAGAACAGATAATACCATAAAAAAATAGATGATCGGGGCTTCCCAGGCGGCGCAGTGGTTGAGAGTCCGCCTGCCGATGCAGGGGACACGGGTTCGTACCCCGGTCCGGGAAGATCCCACATGCCGCGGAGCGGCTGGGCCCGTAAGCCATGGCCGCTGAACTTGTGTGTCCAGAGCCTGTGCTCCACAACGGGAGAGGCCACAACAGTGAGAGGCCCGCGTACCGAAAAAAAAAAAAAAAAAAGATGATGAAGAAGAGGAAAGTGTTGAAAGCCAAAAATAAATAAAGAGGTAAAAGAGAAGTCTAGAGAAAGTGACAGTTACTGAAGGTAAGCAAAGAAGATCCAGGACATTGAAGAGTTCATAAAGAAAACCAAAGCAAGGGGAAATAACAAAAACTTTAACTTAAGAAACTTTAAGTTACCTATTGAAAGAGCCCACCATGTACCTGAGAATACTGACCCAGAATGACCAGCATTAAGACATATTTTAGAGGCAGGATCAAGATGGCAGAGTAGGAAGATCTGAGCTTGCCCCCCCCACCATGAACACATCAAAACCACATCTACAGGGACTTCCCTGGTGGTCCAGTGGTTAAGACTCTATGCTCCCAATGCAGAGGGCCCAGGTTTGATCCCTGGTCAGGGAACTAGATCCCGCATGCGTGCCGCAACTAAAAGAGCCCACATGCCGCAACTAAAGACCCTGCATGCCACAACGAAGGTCCCGCACGCCACAACTAAGACCCGATGCAGCCAAATAAATAAATAAGTATTTTTTAAAAATACAGCTATATATAGAGCAACTCTCTCTGAAGATTTACAGAACAGATCTTCTACAACCAAGGATATAAAGAAAGAGACACACAGAATCTGCATGGAGGGAGAAGAAGTGATCTCTTCAGGACCTATATCCCTGGTGGGCAACCAAGAAGAGGAGGGGATATCACAGGCTGGGAACCCTTCCTGGGGAGTGAGGGGTCACACCCCACATTCGGCATCCCAGCCCTGGGGTCTGGCATCAGGAAAACGATCCTCTCTGACTGGTTTAAAAACCCATAGGTCCTTCCAGAGAGCCACAGGAAACCGAGACTCTGCTCAAGGGCGCATGGAGAGACCTGCTTGCTCCCAGTCCCAGGGCATAGGCAGCAGGCTGAAAACTGCCTGAGGCTCTGGCCAGCCTGTAAGGACCACCCCCAGCCTGCAGCAGGTTCTGGTTCCAGCTCCTCCTGCTCTGGTCCCACTCCAAGGGACCAAGGCAATTGCACCAGAAAAAATCCAGGGCTCGCTCTGGACTGCAACTCCAGCCTCTCATAGCCTGACCACATCCCCCAACAAGGCAGCAACCACCACCACTGTAGAAAAGCAGCAGCTCAGGAAGGGCTTAGGCTCCAACCCCTCTGACCCTGTCCCCACTCACCACCAAGGCAGCAAACACCACCATGCCACATGAGGGGAGACAGCTGGTGCCAGCCTTTGGCTCCAACTGCTCTGGCTCCAACCCCATCCCCCACCAAGGGGGTGACCTCCATTGCATGGGGTGAAAAGCCTTGGCTCACACCAGGCTCAGGATCTGGCCCCTCCGCCTCTACCCACGCCTACCCACTCTGGGGTGATGGCCGCCAGTGCACCCCAGTAACAGACATGACTTGTGCCAGCTCTTCCGCCAAGCCACTGGACACATGCAGACTACACAGGGATGGTCCACCATAATAACACACCTTCAAGACTGAGATAGACAACTGTTTCACCTGATTTAATAGAGACAAACTGATAAAGACAAACAAAATGAGAAGACAGAGGAATATGTTCCAGGTGAAAGAATAAGATAAAACCTCAGAGAAAAACCCTAATGAAACAAAGATAAGTAATTTACCTAATAAAGAATTCAAAGCAGTGGTCATAAAACTGCTCACTGAGCTCAGGAGAAGAACAGAGGAACACAGTGAGAAGTTCAATTAAGAACTAGAAAATATAAAAAAAGAACCAATCAGATACCATAGCTGAAGAATACAATAACTGAAATGAAAAATATATTAGAAGGAATTAACAGCAGAGTAGGTATCAGAGAAGAATGTCTAAGTGACCTGGAAGACAGATTAATGGAAATCACCCAATCAGAACGGCAAAAAGAAAAAAAATTGCTTTAATGAGGATAGTTTAAGGGACCTCTGGGACAATATCAAGTGTACAAACATACACTTGTATAATGTTATAAGGGTCCTAGAAAGAGAAGAGAGAAGGGGGCAGAAAATGTATTTGATGAAATTATGAATGAAAATGTCCCTATCTTGAAGAAGGAAACACACATCCAAGAAGCACAGAGAGGCTTAAAATAGATGAACCCAAAGAGACCTACACCAAGACATATCATAATTAAAATGGCAAAAGTTAAAGAAAAAGAGAGAAAAACAAAGGGTCACATACAAGGAAACTCCCCTAAGGCTATCAGCTGATTTTTCAACAGAAACTTTACCAGCCAGAAGCGAGTGCTGTGACATGTTTAAAGTACTTAGAGGAAAAAACCTACAACCAAGGATAGTCTACCCAGCAAAGTTATTATTCAGAACTGAAAGAGAGAGAGAGTTGCCTCAATAAGCAAAAACTAAAACTAAAACTAAAAACTAAACATCACCACTAAACTGGCCTAATTACAATAAACAGTTAAGGGATACACAGACAGATGTAAAACAGGACACCAAAATATAAAACATAGGGGGTTAAGTAGTAAAAAATGGACAGCTTTTAGTATGTGTTTGAACTTAAATGACTATCAGGTTAAACAAGTAGATATAAGTACAAGTAGATATAGATGTAGCTCATGATCACCACAAATCAAAACCTTCCAACTGAGACACAAAGAACAAAGAGAAAGGAACCCGAACACAAAACTAAAGAAAATCATCAAACCAAAAGGAAAGAGACTAAAAAAAGAAGAAAAGAACAGAGAAAAACTACAAAAACAACCAGAAAACAAGTAACAAAATGGCACTAAGTACATACCTATCAATAATCACTTTAAATGTCAATGACTAAATGCTTCAATCAAAAGACATAGGGAGGCTGAATGAATAAAAAGACCCATCTATATGCTGCCTACAAGAGACTCACTTCAGAGCAAAAGACACACGCAGAATGAAAGTGAAGGGATGGAAACAGATATTCCATACAAATGGAAATGAAAAGAAACCTGGGGTAGCAATACTCATATCAGATGAAACAGACTTTAAAACAAAGTCTATAATGAGAGACAAAGAAGAGCACTATGTAATGATATAGGGGTTAGTCAGAGAAGAGGATGTAACATTCCTAAATACATATGCACATAATATAGGAGCACATAAATATATAAACCAAATATTAATAGACATAAAGGGAGAAATTGAGAGTAATACAATAATAGTAGGAGACTTTAATACCCCACTTACATCCATGGATAAAACATCTAGACAGAAAATCAACAGGGAAACAGTGGGTTTAAATGAGCATTAGATCAGATGAACTGAATAGATATATACAGTACATTCCATCCCCAAATAGAAGAATACACATTCTTTTCAAGAGCACACAGACCTTTCTCCAGGATAGATCACATGCTAGGCCACAAAACAACTTTCAATAACTATAAGAAAATTAAAAGTATATCAAGCATCTTTTCCAATCACATTTTGAAACTAGAAATCAATTACAGGAAGAAAACTAGAAAAACACTAACACATGGAGACAAAACAACATCCTAATAAAAAACTAATGAGTCAACAAAGAAGTCAAAGAGAAAATTTAAAAACACCTTGAGATAAATGAAAACAGAAACACAACTTTCCAAAATCTACTGGACAGAGCAAAAGTAGTTCTAAGAGGGGCGTTTATAGCAATACATACCTTCCTTAAGAAACAACAAAAATCTCAAATAAACACCCTAACTTTCCACCTAAAGGAGTTAGAAGAAAACTAAACAAAGCCCAAAGTCAGCAAAAAGAAACAAATAATAAAGATCAGAGCAGAAATAGAAAAAAACAGAAAAGATCAATGAAACTAAGAGCCAGTTTTTTGAAAAGATAAATAAAATTGATAAACACTTAGCCATATCATCAAGAAAAAAAGAGAGGGGGCCCAAATAAATAAAATTAGAAATGAAAGAATAGAATGGTAACCATGAAGCTCGTAGAAGAAAACATAGGCAGAATATTCTTTGACTAAATCATAGCAATATTTTGGGGGGGATCTCTCTCTTAAGGCAAAGGAAACAAAAGCAAAAATAAACAAATGGGACCTAATTAAAATTAAAAGGTTTTGCACAGAAAAGAAAACCATTGACAACACAAAAAGACAACCTAATGAATGGGAAAAAATATATACAAATGATATGACCAATAAGGTTTAATATCCAAAATATATAAACTGCTTATACAACTCAACAGTGAAAAAACCCGATCAAAAAATGAGCAGAAGACCTAAGTAGACATTTTTCCAAAGAAGACCTACGGATGACCAACAGGCACATGAAAAGATGCTCAACATTACTAACCATCAAAGAAATGCAAATCAAAACCACAATGAGATATCACCTCACACCCATCAGAATGGCTATCATCAAAAAGACCACAGGGCTTCCCTGGTGGTGCAGTGGTTGAGAGTCGGCCTGCCGATGCAGGGGACATGGGTTTGTGCCCCGGTCTGGGAAGATCCCACATGCTGCGGAGAGGGTGAGCCCGTGAGCCATGGCCACTGAACCTGCATATCCGGAGCCTGGGCTCCGCAACCGGAGAGGCCACAACAGTGAGAGGCCCGCGTACTGCAAAAAAAAAAAAAAAAAACCCACAAATAACAAATGTTGGCAAGGATATGGAGAAAAGGCAACCCTCGTGCACTGTTGGTGGGAATGTAAATTCGTGAAGTCACTATGGAAAACAGTATGTAGGTTCCTCAAAAATAAAAAATAGAACTACCATACCATCCAGCAATTCCACTCCTCGGTATTTATCCAAAGAAAATAAAAACACTAATTCATAAAGACATATGTACCTCAATGTTCATAGAAGCATTATTTACAATAGTCAAGTCATCAAAAAAAAAATATATATATATACCCACACAAATAGTCATAAAAAAGAATGAAATTTTGCCATTTGCAAAAATGTAGATGGACCAGGAGAGTATATACTTAGTGAAATAAGTCAGGCAGAGAAAGATAAATATTGCATGTTTTCAATTACACGTGGAATCTAAAAATAAAACTGATGAACAAATACAACAAAACAGAAACAGACTCACAGATACAGAGAACAAACTAGAGGTTACCAGAGGGGAGTGGGTTGGGTTGGGGAGAGGGGCAAAATAGGTGAAGGAATTTAAGACGTACAAACTACTAGGTATAAAATAAATAAGTTATAAGGATGTAATGTACAGAACAAGGAATATGGTCAATATTTTATAATAACTTCATATGGAGTGTAATCTATAAAAATATAGAATTACTATGTTCTACACCTGAAATTAACATAAGTAACATAAGTCAATGTAATGTAGTGTCAAGTTCATGTAAGTCAACTACACTTCAAGTTAAAAAAGACACATCTGTAAAATAACTACAAACACCAAGAAAAAAGAGGAGGGGGGGAGTATCCATTGAATTTCCAAGAGCAAAAGAGCACATCATTCATAAGAAAATGAGACAGTCATCAGACGTTCTGACAACAATGATTACCTCCAGAAGAAAGTGTACTAGCATATTTAAGACATTCAAGGATTTACTATCTGGGAAAACTGACTTTCACGTATGAAGGGCATGAGCAACCTGACACCAAAATGCAAGGACTTAAGGATCTTGGTCTCACGAGGTCTTCCTGAGGAATCTATCCGAGGACTGAAATGACCAGCAAGGCACTAACATAAGCATTGGTGGCTGTTAGTCTGCCAGGGCGGCCGTAACAGAGGACCACAAAGGGTGCCTCAAACTCGCAGAAAGAGGAACAAACAGACATGGTGCGTCTCCTCTAATCTCGGCAGAGGAGCTGCAACCTAAATCTGACGGTCCAGTGGTACAACTGCCAACGTGCGGGAGACAGAGGACCAAAGGACCCGCTGAAGTGCACCATGAGTGGAACCATCTAAAGACTGAGACATGCCACAGGTCAGACATCCCAGCATCTTCAACAGATACTTTGCAAGGACACCAGCCATGCGGCTCTGAGCATATGTCTGGAAGGCTCTCATCAATCCTCCACCTCCTCACGTGTCAGATGGTAACGGAAGACCCAGACGACATCTCATCTCATCACCAAGGCCCTCAACGATGCGCCTCGCAGAGGGGAGACCCCTCATCTGGGGAGGAGTTAGGGCCTGTGAACATTCAAACTCTCATGCTGAGAATCTTAAAGGCATCCCCCTGTCAGGCCTGGGCTGAGTAATGTTAATTTCAATTCCTATAGCACCTGACTGACATAAGCATCTCTGCAAAAGGGCATCCCTCTTTCCCAGCTCTAAAAGGATCCATAAATTAAAAATGTCACTACAGCCACATCAGGCCAGACAAACAAACAAAAACAGAATTAGAAAACTGTTCCTTAAAATCTGAACCTGATAACCAACTAAGAAACTCACACTGTTCCTTATTCACTGAAGACTTCAGGTCTGGCCTTTGCTCTACCCCTACAAGCTGTCAATGTCCTCAATACATGCACCATCCATCCATCCAGACTTTTCAATCCCAGATAAGACAAAGAGTTCCTGCACAGCTTTCAAAAAATACTGATGTCTGGATGTAAAGACTTTGTATTGTCCAGGAAGTGGTTCAAGTACCGATTTAAAGATGACTCTATAATCACTAGAGTCTATGAGTCAAGGCTGCATATCATAACCTCTAGGACAACCACTGAAAGAATGAAAAAGGAAGGCATACCTCACGAGCTTGGGAGAGAGGGATGAAAAAATAAAACTACTTCATTAGCAAAAGGCAAGGAAGCTATCAAAGATGAGTAGGGGGACTTCCCTGGCAGTCCAGTGGTTAAGACTCCACGCTTCCACTGCAAGGGGCACAGGTTCGATCCCTGGTTGGGGAAATAAGATCCCGCATGCCGCACAGCACGGCCAAAAAAAAAAAAAAGCTGAGTAGGGGTGTGTCCAAAGGTCTCAAGGACCAAGTTGAAGACACTCCCACTGGCCAAAGGTAGGACAATTTGAACTTCAATAAGGATAATGATTGCAAGGGTTTGAAACCTATCAAACATGTCCAAGCCCATGAGTTCACAATGATAGTTTAAATTTTAAAAAGCGTACTGGAGGATCATGGGAAACACATTCATCTTTGAAAGTGGTAAATGAAGTAAAAGAATGACGTGTTTGCCCTGCCTTTTCTCTATGAAATGTCCCCCTGGTAAACCATATATATAGCAGATGAAGGAGGCATCTATAGAAGCACTCCAGCTGGGAAGTGAAAAAAGAAATGACAGAATTAGAAACGAATTATCATTTCATTAAAAAAAATTTTTTTTAATTTACATCTGGGATCCGCCCAAGACCAATTATATCCAAATCCTCAGGGATGGGTCCCAGGCATCTGTGCTTTAGAAACGCTCTCCAGGAGGTGGGAATGTGCAACCAGGTTTGAGAATTGCTGCGTATCCCTTCTGTGACCTGATGCTCTCACCTGTGACAATCTTCTTCCCTCCATCTCAGCCACCGGCCAGCCCCCTCCCCCAGGATGGTGTCCCTCCAGCTGAAATTCCCTCCGGTGGTCTCTCCTTACCCGAAGGCACTCTGTCCTTCACATCCAGCTCAGAGCCTACTTCCTCTGAGAAGACTCCCATGATTTTCCACAGGGCTGAAATGAGTGTTTTTTACAGCTTCATCGAGGTATAATTTACATACCACACAACTTGCCCATTATAAGCGGTGACGATTTTCAGGAAATGTATTCAGATGCTCAGCCCTGGCCACAACGCAGTCTTAGAACATCTCCACCATCCCCAGCCAACACTCCCTCCTGGCCCATCCCTGCTTACATCCCCAACCCTAGGCAACCACGAAGCTGCTTTCTCTCCCTATAATTAGGCGTTTTCTGGAAGCATCATATAAATGGAACCGTACAATATGTGTTCTTCTGTATCTGGCATCTTTCACTCAGCCGACTGTTTCTGAGCCAAATGGGTATTTTTAAACGTACATGGGGATTTGGTATTTAAAGGAATGCTGGATGAATCCATCCATAAGCAAATGAATCACTTCTCATCGTGACTGCTCATCCCCTCACTTCTTTATCTTGTAAGAATGGTGTTTGCATCTTGGTCCTCGCCGGCCGGGCTTGCTCCGAAGTGGCCTGAATCCCATCCACATAACGGGTTTGGCTTGACTGAGGCCATACTGCTCACTCTATCTTCCTCCACTTACACCACAAACCCATCTCCTGCCTGAAGCCTTGGTCCCGAAGCCTTGGTCCCAGGAGCACACAATAGGGCTCCAAGGGCTCGGAGAATTCACCCACCTGCCTGGCGCTGCTGGGAGACCAACTGCGTTATGTGTTCCGGCGATGATTTCTAAGGTTTACAGATGTCGTGTATTTATAGTCAATTACAGCTTTTCCTTGTGAACTTTTCCAATTTCCACAGACGGTAGGTTTCACAAGGGCAGGCGCCGTCTCTAATTCTCAGCTGTCTGCCCCACACTCCTGGCACATCAGAGGCAGTCGTGAAGACTGTTTAAATACTGAAGGTGGAGAAGAGTGCATGGGACTGTATCAGTCTGCTAGGGCTGCCACACCAAAGGACCACTGCCTGGAAATTTCATTTTTTCATAATTCTGGAGGCTAGAAGTCCAAGATCTAGGTGTGGGCAGGGCTGCTCTCTCTTGAGGTTTCTGTGCTTATCTTTTAGGTGGCTGTCTTCTCCCTGTGTCTTCATATGATCTTCCCTCTGTGCATGTCTGTGTCCTAAACTCTTCTTATAAGGATACCAGTCATATTGGATCAGGACCCACCCTAATGACTTCATTATAACCTAACTACCTCTCTAAAGACTCTATCTCCAAATACAGTCACATTCTGAGGTACCAGGGGTTAGAACTTCAACCTATGTATTTTGGAGGGACACAATCCCATGACAAAGACCAATGATACAATTCTCTTCTTTTGTAAGTATCTGAGAAGTTCTAAAACAGAAAGTTAAACTTAAAACAAAAAGATCTGTTAGAGGAATAGCTACTGAATGACCAAAATCGTACTAAAAACATGACTACAGCCAAGTAGGGAAGGCGTGGAAAATGTTCTGTTATTAAAAAGGCATTTCTGTTTTCAAAAACAGTGGAGAATAACTACTAACGAGAATGACCCTCCTGCTTTGGAAGTGTAATGAGGTCCACGGAGTTTGGCATTGTCTCCTAAAATCTAAATTGGCTAAATCTGGATTTGCAAAACACTGGAAAATACAGAAGTCATTCTGTGAGTTCTCACCAGCTCCCAGCCCCACACAGGGAGGGCTGTGGGCAGTCAGGCCAGAGCTCCGTGTTGCTGGCAAATGAAACCATTAACGTCTGATAATTGATGTCTGGGACTCACCTACAGGAAAATGCAGCCCACTACTTGTTGGGAAGCTGTTCTGCTGCATCTGAGGGGTTCCATACTTCGAGGTATCAAGGAGCATAGGGAGTTACCTCTAAATGAAACATTTTTATCTTAACCTATCTTTGCACTGAAAACAGTTTTCAGGTTCCTCCTACATCAGTCAGAACAGGCTAGGTTGTGTTGCGGTAACAAATAGCTCCTAAATCACAGTGCCCTATTCTAATAAGAGTTTCTATCTTGCTGACTCAATGTCTGCTGTGGCTCTGGTTTACTCTCCAGGGCAGGTCAGCCACTTCTATCTCAACATGTGCTTCTCAGATGGATGTGACTGGGGAGAGAAGAAGGACCTGCTCTTAAAGCATCTGCTACTTCTGCTCATGTTTCATTGGCCAAAGCAGTCATGTGGTCACCTCTACCCCACAGGAAGTGGAGGAGCACAGTCCTCCCATGTGCCCAGGAGGAGGAGCCTCACTAATGACCAACAGTCCTGCAGAGACACCCACAGCAATGCACCAGCTTCAATACTCCCCTAGCCTGCCCTGCTCCTCCGACTGCAACCCAAAGTAGCGGGAACACAGTCCCAGGGCAAAGGGCGTGGGCTTGGTGCAGACAGGCATGTGGCCAAACCCAACAGTGCTCCCTCTGGGCTTGGGGGGGCATCCTGGACCCCCCACGTTCCCACAGAGGCCACCAAAGCCGTGAGTCGGGGGCTTGATCTGCAGTACCAGGGACAACGTCACCCCCACCCCAAACCTCCCCACCACAGAACTCCTGCTCAGAGGGCACAGTGCTCCCACAGGTGAGAAGACATGCCACATACCCGACCATCAGGGAAATGCACATCAAAGCCACAGGGGGATATCACCTCACTGCCACTAGGACGGTTACTATCCAAAAAAGAGAAAACAAGTGTTGGTGAGGATGTGGAGAAACTGGAACCCTGTGCACTGGTGGTGGGGATGGAAAATGGTGCAAGCAATGGAAAACAGTATGAAGGTTCCTCAAAAAACTGAAACTAGAACTACCCTATGATCCAGCAATTCCACTTCTGAGTATATACCCAAAATAAATGAAAGCAGGAACTAGAAGAGGTATGTATACACTCATGTTTTTAGCAACATTATTCACAATAGCCAAAAGGTGGAAGCATCTCACATGTCCATTGATAGATGAACAGATAAACAAAATGTGGTACATGCATAAAATGGAATGCTATTCAGCCTCAAAAAGGAAGGACATTCTGACACCTGTTACAACGTGGATGAACCTTGAGGACATTATGCCAAGTGAAGTAAGCCAGCGACAGAAGGACAACTGTGTGATTCCATTTATATGAGGCACCTAAGAGAGTCAAAATCAGAGAAAGCAGAATAGTGGTGGGGGTGGGGATGGGGGATGGGGAGTTAGTTTTCAGTGGGGACAGAGTTTCAGTTTTGCAAGAGGAAAAGAATTCTGGAGAGAGATGGTGGTGATGATAGCCCAGCAATGTGAATGTACTTAGTGCTGCTGAACTATACCCTTAAAAATGGTTAAAATGGTAAATTTTATGTTTTGTGTCTTTTACCAGGCTATGGTCTGAATGTTTGTGTCCCCCCCAAATTCTCTATGTTGATAACCTAATCCCCAATGGTGACAGTATTAGGAGGTGGGACATTTGGAAGGTGATAGGTCATGAGGGCTCTGACCCTCATAAAGATTTGCGTCCTTATAAAAAGAGACCCCAGAGAGCTAGCTCACCCCCTCCACTGTAAGATGACATCATCTATAAATCAGGAAGCTCTCACTAAACACCGAATCTGCTGGTGCCAGGATTCTGGATTTCCCAGCCTCCAGAAGCATGAGAAATAAATGTCTGTCGTTTTTAAGCACCTGGTCTATGGTATTTTGTTACAGTAGCTCAAATGGACTAAACATGGCACAATTTATAAAACTTTGTAAAAACAAGTATTTTTTTTAAGTTTACAATGGCTCCCATGACCCACTGGATAAAGTCCAAATAGCTTACAATGTGATTTAAGGCCTTCCAAAATCTGGCTGTCACCTGCCTCCATTCAGGTGCAAGGTGTCCCCAACTATATCCAGCATCCTCCTGCCTCTACACCTTTCTTCACGCAGTTCCTCCTGCTGATGACGCCCTCCCTACCAGTTCCCCCTCCCCCTTCATGCATCTAAATCCTGCCTGCCTCGGGGTGCCCGCGGCACCTCCATTTTCTAAAACCATGATTAATGCTGTGTGCATCACCCCTCCCTCCCACCAGACAGCAAATCCCCAGAGAGCGCTGCTATAACTGTATTATACTAGAACCTAGCATGGTGCCCTAAACAGGCAACCAGACGCTATGAACCCTTGGTCGCTGAGGATGACCAACTTAATGATAAAAACTATAAACCAAAAACCAATCATCCTCAGATCAGAGCTGCTCCAACCCTGATGCGCACAGAATCCCTATCAACGTGCAAGTAGCCGACAGACAGAACCAGAACCCGCAAGGCTCTGTCCTAAGCACGCCCAGTGGAATGGGATGGTGACCCCTGCCCCCCACCATAGCCCTGCCCTCGGGGTGCCACGTGGGAGCTGGTCCAGAGTCACACAAGGGCAGGCATGCCTCCCCAGGCACCTAGGTAGTGCTTTGGTGAACACCTTTTCTAATTTAAATCGCTCATATGCCCCTGCAGATGGAACCAGCTTTTAAATTTAACTTCATTGTTATCTACAGTTAAATCAATGACTATAAGACTGGCTTCTTAGACCCTCTTAATTACCCAGAAGAAATTCCACAAAAGATGCACTTCCTTGAATAGAGCAGGTGGGCAGCTACAATAAAACTTCTCTAATAGAGTTGATGCTCCTCCCTGGGGTAATTTAAATAAGCCGTAATGGGACAGTCATTAAAATTAATTACAAGATCCAAAAAATGAGCCAGGACAGGAATCAGAGGACCAGGTGCTAGTCCTGGCTCTTCGGTGAGTTAACTGATGTGACTTTGGCTAAACCTGTAACTCTCTGCGGCTCAGGCTTCTCACCTCTAAGATGATGAATGTGTTGGAAAGAGCTGTGGCTTACACACTGCGGGGACCCACAGGCAGACCATGAGGTCCACTGGTTGAGCAGCAACCAGAATTTTAAAAATGAAGTACAGGGCTTCCCTGGTGGCACAGTGGTTGAGAGTCCGCCTGCCGATGCAGGGGACACGGGTTCGTGCCCCGGTCCGGGAAGATCCCACATGCCACGGAGCGGCTGGGCCCGTGAGCCATGGCCGCTGAGCCTGCGCGTCCGGAGCCTGTGCTCCGCAACGGGAGAGGCCACAACAGTGAGAGGCCCGCGTACCACACACACACAAAAAAAAATGAAGTACAATACTGTACAGGATGCATCACCTCAAATGAGTGTAAAAATCGTTTCCTGAAACTTCTGTTTGAGACCTATAATTTATATATATCTTGGGTGGTGATGTAAGATGTCTGGAGAAAACCAAGCCCAGCAGTCAGTGTCTACATGCACGTAACCCTGATGGCCAGAGTCGGGGACCCTCCCCATGTAGAAACCCACAGAGGCCAAGCAACCTAGACTTAGAAAGGTCCCGGGGTCCTGAGGACGTGGGGAGCAGGGGGGGCAGGAAGTTGCCTGACTTTGCTCCTGGTGGGGCTGGGACCAGAACCAGTACTCAGGGGGCCGTCTGCAGAGGCCTCGTGGACAGGGGAACGTGTGGACCAACATGGGAAGAAGGTGATGCTGCTGGCCACGTGGGTTTCTGCAGTAGAGTTTTCGGAAGTGAAGTCAGAGAAGAAACAGTCAAGGAGGGGCCTCTGGCTTTTACTCAGTGAGGGGGGATGGGGGCAGGCTGGAGGGTTCTGGAATGAAAAGTGACATGATCTGATTTAAGTTTTAAAGCAGTCATTGTAAATCAACTATACTCTATTAAATTTTTTAAAAATAAAATAAAAGGATGGACCTAGAGATTATCATAGTAAGTGAAGTAAGTCAGACAGAGAAAGACAAATATCATATGATATCACTTATATGTGGAATCTAATTTTTAAAAAATGATGTAAGTGGACTTATTTACAAAATAGAAACAGACTTACAGACATAGTAAACAAACTTATGGTTACCAAAGGAGAAAGGGGAGGGAGGGATAAATCAGGAGCTTGGGATTAACACACACACACTACTATACATAAAATAGATAACTAATAAGGACCTACTGTATAGCACAGGGAACTCTACTCAATATTCTGTAGATGTTGTACCTTTATGAGAAAAGAATCTGAAAAAAATGAATACATGTATATGTATAACTGAATCACTTTGCTGTACACCTGAAATTAATACAACATTGTACATCAACCATACTCCATAAAACTAAAAAAAAAAAAAAAAAAAGCAGTAACCTGGCTGCCATATAGAGATACACCTGGGTGGAAAGGTGTGGGTCAGGGTAGACATGGGAAGGCTGGAGGCGAGGGCAACAGCCCAGTGGAGAGATGATGGGGCGGTGCAGGTGGTGACCAGGGATGGGATTCTAGGACTGATGAGATGTAGGATCTGAGAGGAAGACAAGAAACAAAGTTGACTCCAAGACTATGATGCAGGCGTCAGGAAGGATGGAGCTGCCATGTATTACAACGAGAGACAGGGGTTAGGAGGGATGGTGGGGGATAGCTTGGCACCTGTCGAGTTGGGGTCTCTTAGACCTCAAGAGGAGATGTTTCAAGTTGGATACACAAGTCTAGCATTCAGGAGAGAAGTCAGAGTGAAAACATAAGTTTGGGATGTTTCAGCATACGATGGGTTTAGTGCCATGAGACTGGGTGAGGTCAACAGGGTGTGAGTGGGGATGAAGCAGAGGAGAGGTCCACAGGTTGAGGCGGGGGCCCTCCGACCCTCAGAGGTCAGTAGGGGGACTGACCAAAGTGGGAAGAAATCCCAGGCATATGGAGCCCTGGGAGCCAAGGGAAGAAGCAGTTCGGGGGGAGGGAGAGGACAAATTACAAGTCAAGGGAGAGGAGGACTTGCAGGTCCTTGGCGACCTCGATGGGCAGTTTCAGCAGAGTCGGTAGTCGCATCAGTAGGAAGGGGGAAAGTCTGACTGCAGCGGGTTTCAGAGAGAAAAGGCGGGGAGGAACTGGAAAAAGCCAGTAGAGAAAACTCCTCCCAGAAGCTCTACAGCAAAACAAAGCAGAAAAATAGGACAGAAGCAGGAGGAGGAAGTGGGACCAAGAGACTTTTCTCTTTTCTCAGATGGGAGATAAAAGCTGTTATATGTGCGTGCAGCCAGGGATCCAGTAGAGAGGAGGAAACGGCGCTGGAGGGCAGGGGGAAGCTCCAGGGGTAGCACCTGGTGCTAAAATAAGGAGGAGGTGGCTTGGAGCCGGATACATTTTTTCCAGTCTCAGGAGGAGCTCAAAGGATACAGGCACAGATGCTGGCAGGGAGTGATGTGACGAGGGGGTGGGAGTCTGAACCAACCATATGAATCCTCATTTCTTCAGAAATTCTGGAGCCTACAAAACCCGAATGGAGGCTGGATTCCAGGCTGACGGAGATGTCAGGTCATCCAGGCCGGAGGAAGCAACAGGGTCATGACGTGACCAAGGAGACCAGTTTTACCTCCCCTTCCCCAATGAACCTCAACATCTACATCAAAAAAAAGACCACAGGGCTTCCCTGGTGGCGCAGTGGTTGAGAGTCCGCCTGCCGATGCGGGGGACACGGGTTCGTGCCCCGGTCCGGGAAGATCCCACATGTCGCGGAGCGGCTGGGCCTGTGAGCTGTGGCCGCTGAGCCTGCGCGTCCGGAGCCTGTGCTCCGCAATGGGAGAGGCCACGGCAGTAAGAGGCCCGCGTACCGCAAAAAAAAAAAAAATAATAATAATAATATGGAAGCTGGGTGAGGGGTACATGGGGGCTCTCTGTACAATCTGTGAAACTTTTCCATAAATCTAAAACCATCCTAAACTTCAAAGTTTTTTTTTAAATTTAGGTATAGTTGATATACAATATTATATAAGTTTCAGGTGTACAACATAGTGATTCGATATTTTTATAGATTATACTTTGCTTAAAGTTACTAAAAAATAATGCCTATATTTCCCTTAACTGTACAATATATCCTTGTGGGTTGTTTTACACGTAGTAATTTGTACCTTTCAACCCCCTACCCCTATCTTGCCCCTCCTCCCTTCCCTTTCCCCACTGGTAACCGCTAATTTCTCTGTATCTGTGAGTCTGTTTCTTTTTTGTTATATTCATTAGTTTGTTTTATTTTTCAGATTCCACATATAAGTATTTGTCTTTCTCTGTCTGACTTATGTCACTAAGCATAATGCCCTCCAGGCCCATCCACGTTGCTGCAAATGGCAAAATTTCATTCTTTTTTATGGCAGAGTAATACTCTACTATACACACACACACACACACACACACACACACACACATACCATATCTTCTTTATCTATTCATCTACTGATGGGTGCTTAGGCTGTGTTCATCTTGACTACTGTCAATAATGCTTCTATGAACACTGGGGTGCACATGTCTTTGTGAATTATTGTTTTCATTTCCTCTGGATAAATACCCAGGAGTGGAATTGCTGGGTCATATGGTAATTCTCCTTTTAGTCTTTTGAGGAACCTCCATACTGTTTCCCTCAGTGGCTGAACCAATTTACATTTCTACCAACGAAAAGCAACAGAAAGGCACAGCTCCGAGGAAGGCAGGCACCTCTCCTCACGATCCACACGGTCTGGCTGGTGCACACCTTTCCACGCACCGTGAGAAACCCCTCAAGACGTCCACTGATTCCCCTGAAGCTCTTTGGGCTGTGACCTGCTGTCTCTACTGAATTCTGATCTTTTAGACACTGTCCTCCTTGCAAACATGCCTTCCTCTCTTCTCTCTGCACACATGCACACACACACGCACACACACGCCAGGCCCACGCCCCTCTGTAGGTGTGGCAGCTTTCCTGAAGGTTTCAGAGCACTGCACGGGGCATGAGGGACTCAAGCTGTCCCCCGTGATGTGTCTCATTCCCACACTGCTCAGTCCTCCGCCCAAGCGGAATGAATATCATCAACCTGCAGCAGCCCCCTGGGACCCCCAGCCCACGAGGTACAGCTCGTGTCCGCGTTTATAACGTACGCCTCTAATAAGAGAACAGAGGCAGCTGCTGGAAAACAGAAACAAGCTCCTGACGGCTGAGGGGCTGGAGGGACAGAACTGGGGACCCAGTGCTCTCAGGCAGACCATTCCCCCCACCCCCGCATCTGCCCAGTTCTGAAGTTATCCAGCGCAGAAAGCCCTCTTAAGAGTTACGCCAACCATCTCCAAACAGAGAGCAGACTTCTCCAAGAACTGTAATGCTTTTCTCAAAAATAATCAGATCTCCCCACTAGTCAAAGAGAACAAGGATACTGGGGGACGGAGGAGGGGAAATGGCCACTAAGGCAAAGAAAGAAACGTAAGTACCAGAAGAGCTCGCAGCACAGAGCACCGGGGTCGGGGCAAACGTGAGCGGCCCCTCTGATGAGTGGGGTCACTAGGCAAAGTCCTGCCTCAGGCTTCTGTTCTACACAAACCAACCCTGGGCTATTCTGAAAATCGAATGGATCCACATACAAAAATGCCCCCTGAACCCAGGATAACTCTACATGTGGAAATAACCATGCTATCGTCTCTCTCCCCAGGGTACAGGGACCCAGATTCCCACGTCCCCATCTGGAGAACTGTGCTCCCCACCACCTCATTTGGCTGTGCGACTCATTATACTAATTATTGTTTAAATTCGCGGGTGTTCCTTAAAAAGCCGCTTTATTTATAAATAAGTTGCCCGAAAGCCAATCTTGGAGTAGAAGCATTAGTCAGCGTCGAAAGCTTCCACTTCAAACATCAGCAATTTAGGGCTTCCCTGGTGGCGCAGTGGTTGAGAGTCTGCCTGCCAATGCAGGGGACACGGGTTCGAGCCCTGATCTGGGAAGATCCCACGTGCCACGGAGCAACTGGGCCCGTGAGCCACAAATACTGAGCTCTGTGCATCTGGAGCCTGTGCTCCGCAGCAAGAGAGGCCGCGACAGTGAGAGGCCCGCGCACCACGATGAAGAGTAGCCCCCGCTTGCCACAACTAGAGAAAGCCCTCGCACAGAAACGAAGACCCAACACAGCCAAAAATAAATAAATGAATAAATAAATTAAAAAAAGAAAACCATCAGCAATTTAGAGGAAAAACCCATAAACGGACTAGAGTATAATCCCAATACTGAATAATAAATCCATCATTAGCTCCTAGCGATAGTTACAACTGAGCTTTCCTAACCTCTGGAGGTGCATTTTTTGAGGCTAAACCAGCGCTGATTTTAAGACAGATTTTATGATGATTCGGAGCCATCCGGAGCCATCCCAGACCTTGGGAGGTCTGGTCCCAAGGTGGCTGTGCAGCCAAGCCGTTCCATCCTTGGTGAAGAGGCCAGACTACCAGGCCCCTTGCTGCCCACCATGGAAGTAGAACCGGTCAGAAGAAGCAGAGAAGCCTGCGGAGGCCGGGCTAGGGGCAACCAGCTCACCTTCTCACCCCTGGAGGCTGAGTGGCAGCTCCAGGGACCTGGGGCTGGTGTTAGGAAAGATGGGAGGATGACCACCCCCTGATGGCTCTGGGGAGAAGGCACCACCCCTCAAGAACAGCTGGATCCTCTCTGCTCCCTGCACACACACACCTGGCCACGCCCACAAGGACGGATGGGCAGTCACATCCCCAGAGGGGCGAGCACACCTCAGTGCCTCTTCATCACTCCCCGGGGAGCTGCCACACATTTCAGCAGATGTTTCCCACTAATGGCCCCACATGGATCATTCCAGAAGAGCAGCAGGCAGAACGTTCACCTCCCAAAAGGTGCCAGTGCACTGAGGCAGGGAAAAGAAGATTTGGTGCCCAAGACGTTCTCCCATTATTCACGAAAGGCAGGGGAATGCTACACAGACGATAGCAAAAAGAGCACGGTGAAGGGAGAGAACAACTGGCTGACCTTGACACCCTTTTAAAGCTCAGTCAGTCAGTAGGTCTCTGTTGTACTTTCTCCTATGGCTGCTGCAAAAACTTACCGTAAATTCAGTGACTTAAAACAACATAAATTTACCATCTTACATGTGTCTCACTGGGTCAAAGATGAGGTGTTGACTAGGCTGGTTCCTTCTGGAGGGTCTAGGGGAGAATCTGTTTCCTTGTCTTTTCCAGCTTCTAGAAGCCACCCCATTGCGTGGCTTGTGGTCCCTTCCTCCATCTGCAAAGTGCATCCCTCCAACCTCTGCTTCCAAAGGCACATCATCGTAGCACCTCCTCTGGCTCTTCCTCTGGCTCTTCCCTCTTACAAGGACCCCATGATTACATCAGGCCTGGATGACACCGGGATAATCCATGGTATCTCCCCATCTCAATCCCCTTAACTCAGTCATATCTGCAAAGTCCCTTTTGCCGTGTAAAGAAACAGACTGACAGGCTCCAAGGACCACGGTGTGGACATCTTCGGGGAACCATTCAACTCTATTTACATTAGAATCCTATCTGTAACAAAACCAAGATCTTAATTAAGTGGATTAAAAAAAAAGCAAAACTCATGAGGCAGAAACACACACACGGAGAGTGAAGCTATATCTCCCCAAGCACGTAACAGTAATAAGTTTGTTATCCATCTACTACAACAAGTCACACCAAGTGTGGACACAAAGAGCCAAGCAGACTTGTTAGGTGAAGACTTCTTATACACTGTAGACCCAGAGTCCTTCTCTTCATTGTGACTCTTATGTTAAATTTAACATGCTCTGTAAATAAAGTACCAACCTTCTGAGCTAACGCTCTTTCTCCGTCAGTCTTCCTGGGGAGAGCGAAACAACAAAAAAACAATGAGTGTAGGTCATTACTTTAAGATTTCTGGCCAACACACTGAAAACGTCACTTCTCCCTCTTTTTGCAGTGTGAAAGTTTCACATCAAGCCCCCATATCCTTCATGCCAACAAAACAATCCTGACAACATCACCCAGCATGGATACTTCGGGAAAGCTCCAAGGATCCATGCGACTACAAACTTTAACAACCGTCAGCGGCCAGGATTACCCCAAGACACTCTGAGGTATTACTTACATTGCTTCCTGCTTTAAACTTTTGATTACTGAGATAAATATTCATGCTCTACTAGTCTCCTTACTGCAGGCCCTCTCTACTCCAAACAAAACTTCACTTTTCCTCAAGTTCCAATAATCACAGGATGGCACGGTTACCAGGTACCCTGTGGATCCATACGTTTTTCCTGCACGGCTTTGGTGCTCCCCAAGATGGCCCTAAGACAGGGCTCCATTCTCCAGGGCAAAGTCTGAGTGAAGGAGGAAGCCCACCATTTGCCTGGAGAGGCGGGGAGGGTCCTCCACCCCAGCCCAGGGGCCTTACACCCCAACCTTCCTGCCAGCCTCCCTTCTGGCCGCTCTTCCAGGCTCCACAAAACTCCAAAACCTACTGGAGGCAAGCAACATGGCAGGGCTACAATGCCTAGACCTTTCTCCACGCACCATCCCCCCCGCAGGAGGGGGCTCCCGGCAACCCCCTCTCATGTTCCTCTCTAGCATCTCTTTTACACAACTTAAGTGTGAAGCAGAGGCTCCTTCCTGCCCCTTCCCTGCACAGATCTACACACTTTAAAGCCCTTCCATTCACTCCTCAAACAGGAAGCTCGACGTGACGTTACAAAACGCACAGGTCCTGCCCGCCAAGAGCTTACACCCTAGGGGACATCACATCCAAGGAACAGATGTGTGACCTGTCCTATGAGGGGTGGTACACGGGGCACCCCTAGCCCCAGGAAGCCCTCCTGGGGAGGAGTTAACGTTGCTGACGCTAGTCTGTGAGCCCAATGCACAGTGAGGCCAAATAAATCAAAACGTTAGAGTTGGAGCCGAGAAAGGTTTACTGCAGGGCCAAGCAAGGAGAAAGGGTGGCTCGTGCTCAAAAACCCCGAACCCCCTGAGGGTTTTCCAGGAGAAGTTTTTATAGGCAAAATTTGGGGTGAGGGCCGCAGGGTGTGTGACTTTCTTCTGATTGGCTGGTAGCAAGGTAACAGGGCAGTGCTCCAGGCGTCTTGTGCTCAGCCTGAAGTTACCATCTGCCATCTGGGTGGGGGCCTTGGGTCCTGCAGAAGAACTCAAAGATACATTGTTATGTATATTCCTCGAGGAGGACCCAGGACCCTGCTCCAAGGCTGCACTATTGTTTCTTGACTGCTCCTCCCTTATCTCTGCCTCTCCTCCCTTCCCTGATTCGAAACTGGTTGAAGCTGCCCTTGGGAACTCAGGGAAGGTCAAGGAGGTTGAATGAAGCCTATTCCTTACAAACAAGAAGTGGAGAACATGGAAAGGCTTCGCACCAGGAAGGGCGCCACGGGGTCCTGTTTCTGTAAGTAGACACCACGTGCAGAGGAGAAGGAAGAGTTAGGACATCGGGACCTGGAGGCGTCCCAGGGAGAAGGCACAGTAAGTATGGCCGATGGTTTGGAGGTAAACTCAAGGACCAGAAAACAAAGTTCTGGGGGACTGAAGCCTAGAGCGTGGAGGGTGACAGGGGTGGGTGAGACAAGGAGCCAGGCTTGTGCTCCCCAAGACAAGAGGTTTTCCCTGGATCCCGAGAGCAGCGGCAGCCGGTACCAACACCCGGTCAGACACACTCCTCGGACAGACCAGTCAGCGGCGCAGTGGAGAGGGACTGGAGGCAGCAGGATTCGAGGGTTAGTCGGGAGGCTGTCCCGGGGTCCAGGGGAGCTCCTGCAGAGGGAGCCGGCTGCAGGCTGTGATGTCGCATCGTGAGGGCCACTACAGCCCCCAAGCAGGCAAGTGAGGCCCGCAGAAGGGGGCCGACGGATCCATAAAGAGTCCTGCCAAGCGGGGCCTTCGGGTCTGGAGTGGAAAGCGAGAGACGGATGGAGCGAGGCGTGCAGCCACGCCCAGGGAGGGGGTGAAGGAGGCAGGGCAGCAGATGAGCGCCCCCGGAAAAGCCCCTGACTCACGATGGCGGGGGCCTCACACGTGTGACCGGCGACCAGCTTCCCTCCACCCAGGATGCAGTGGGCTGTTTGCAGCCCTGAACACTCACCTCCCAGCTGTGGCCCCGACAGTCCCCCTCTGAGCCCCAGTTTCCTAATCCATCAGACGAGATCAACAGTGCCACCCAAAAAGGGCTCATCTGGAGGGTTTGCAGGACCAGCGCTCCCTGGAAGACACTGGGACCACCCAGGAGATGGAGGGGCGCCTGAACCGGAACCAAGACCAGGGGCAGGAGATAAGGCTTTCGTGTTACAGCCTCCAAGAGCTCACCTGGCGATGCTGCCAGCAGTCAGGGAGGCCCGTCTCCTTTGAACTGAAACATCCCAAAACTCGAGGAGCTGCATGAGGGAGCAGGGAAGTTTTACGTTCTTGATTCCATTAGCTTTGCCCTGTAATTCTGGGTGGGTCGCAGTATTTACATTTGAGAGCTAAGAACACCACAGAGATGCTCCAGCACCAGCCCCATGTGATGGGCCTGTGTTGTCCCTGTGCTCTGGACCAGTCCATCAGCATTCCTGCGCTACAGGTGAGCCCACCGAGGCCCAGCGCGGCCACCTGACGTGCCCCGGGGCCACCTAGCCAGCCGTGTTGGCCAGGACCCCAACACGGCCACCCATACCGCCCACCACTCACGGGCGTTTCCTGAAAAACCTGACTGCAAGCAAAAGGCTATCCACCCAAATCAATGTTGGGGGACTCACTCCACGAGGCTGAGACTCCACAGCAGGTCCCACGGGCTGAGCGCAGCTGAGGCCCTGACGCAGACCCCACCCTCCCTGGGAGACATGGACCCTGCACAGGTGCCTCCAGGCAGCTCTGCCTTCCTTGGGCTGCACCTGAAGCCTCCTCTCCTCCCCCCCGCCTCCTGTCTGACACCCCTTCCCCAGCTTCCTCGCAGGCTGCTCCCCCAACAAAATCCACACATATCTAATCCTTAGTCTGCTTCTCAGAGGACCTGACCTAACACAGCTCCTTACAGGAAAGAAAATGGAATAAGAATCACAGAAAAAATGAAAACACAACTCCATACACCCTTTGGAAATCTCAGAACCAAAGACACAAGTATATTTATGGGTAAGTTTACAATAAAAGGTCTAAGGTAGAAAATATGAGAAATGACGCAGTCAGCCGTGTGTTGCAGGAAGGGGAGAAGGTCAGAGTGACTAGATATGTCACACTCCCAGGACCAGGCTGGACGTTCACCCTCGTGATCCGGTTTCCTAAATGTCTTCTTTTAATGTTTTTATTGTCAAAATAACCCACATACAGGGCTTCCCTGGTGGCGCAGAGGTTAGGAATCCACCTGCCAATGCAGGGGACACAAGTTTGAGCCCTGGTCCGGGAAGATCCCACATGCTGTGGAGCGTCTAAGCCCGTGAGCCACAACTACTAAAGCCCGTGCACCTAGAGCCCGTGTTCCGCAACAAGAGAAGCCACCGCAGTGAGAAGCCTGTGCACAGCAACAGAGAGTAGTCCCCGCTCGCCACAACCAGAGAAAAGCCCACACAGCAACAAAGACCCAACAAGCCAAAAATAAATTAATTTTTTTAAAAAACAAAACACACATACATAACTGAATCGCTGTGCTGTACACCTGAAACTTACACAACATTGTAGATTAACTGTATTTCAATTAGAAAAACAACCCACATACAAAACAACAGCAACAGCATAAGGGAAATATTTAGCCTAATAAATGACTATTAAATACCCTGGAACCTCAACCAGATAAGGAGACAGACCATGCCGGCCGCCCCAGAGGCATCCCCCGCGCCGCTCTGAGACAAAGCCCCTGCCATGTGCCCCATGACCACCCCCAATTCTGGGGGTATCACCATCTCACCTTTCCTTAACCATTTCCCACCGAGTGCCCAGCCCTACACATCTCCTTCAATCCACTGAAGACAACGAATCATTTGTCGGAGAGCACTTCCCTTGGCTGGGATTTTGATGACTGTCCCCACAGCCTAGCAGAATACTGTCCCCTGTCCTCTGTGTACCAGCAAATTGGTGGTGAGATCTGGAGGCTGAATGTGTTTCAGATTAGAATTTGGAGGCAAACAACTTCCAGGGCAACGTGGCGTCCTTCCTCCTCCAGAGGCCGTGAGGTCCGGATGCCTCCCTCTCTGCAATGTCAGCTGGCATCAGCACAACCCAGGGTGTCCATTCATGCATCCACGTGCTGGACCCCTTCTATACACAGAAACCCCATCACCTGCCACTAGGCTGCCCACTGGTGCCACGTGCATAGGGAAACAAGATGAGGTGACCAATTAGGCTTTTTTGTTTCATTTTGTCTTCCTTGGTATCATTCAGAACTCATGGATTTACTGGAGAAAACTCTAATTAGAAAAGATCCATGCACCCCAATGTTCCTAGCAACACTATTTACAATAGCCAAGACACGGAAACCACCTAAATGTCCCTCCACAGATGAATGGATAAAGAAGATGTGGTACATATATACAGTGGAATATTACTCAGCCATAAAAAAGAATGAAATAATGCCATTTGCAGCAACATGGATGGACCTAGAGATTATCATACTAAGTGAAGTAAGTCAGAAAGAGAAAGACAAATACCATATGATATCACTTATATGTGGAATCTAAAAAAATGATACAAATGAACTTATTTACAAAACAGAAACAGACTCAGACATAGAAAACAAATTTATGGCTACCAAAGGGGAAAAGCAGGGTAGAGGGATAAATTAGGACTTTGGGATTAGCAGATACACACTACTATTTATAAAATAGATAAACAACAAGGACCTATTGTATAACACAGGAAACTATATTCAATATATTGTAATAAACCATAATGGAAAAGAATCTGAAAAAGAATATATATATTCTCATGTGTGTGTGTATGTGTGTGTGTGTGTATATATATATATATATATATATATATAACTGAATCACTTTGCTGTACACCTGAAACTAACACAACATTGTAAATCAACTATACTTCAATTTAAAAAAAAAAAAAGAAAGAACTCATGGATTTAAGCATATTAGATGCATTTCAATACATTGCAGTTTTTCCTCTTACTGATGTTCAAATTGTCCCATCTTTGGCCTCTTCAAGTCCCAGGCCCTTTTAATACCATTCTAGTGGGTCTGATGGTTCCTCTCCTCTCTGCTCTGACAAAATGTTCCAGGTACAACTTGTACAGTTCCTATTCTCGACACAGAATCTGCTGTTTGTCCAAGGAGTCCTAGTTTCTTTTAGTAGAAAACTGTATTTCAAGACCACTATCAGGGGCCTGGCTATCTTCTTGCTGTTGGTGAGGCCACCATTTCCAGGCCTCTCTGGGGAACACAGTGGGTTCAAGAGTTCACATTGACCTTGTCATTCAAGTTCATTCAAGTTCAGGATTACAAGGGTTTCCTTTTCCTCACTATTTTTCCTCTGTATCTCCTTTCTCCTCCCCACTGAAAACTGGTCCTCAGAGTCCTCAAACTGGAAGATCACATGATTATGCATTTGCTTCATCTCACATGACACACAAAACCTGCTCAGAATAGCAGTGCTAACAGTACCACTAAAACGATTCCAGAAAACCACCCAAAATGTTTACCTACATTCTGTCGAAGTCTCTCCTCACTTTTTAGGGCTGTAAATACAGAGATGGAGCACGGAGCCATTTACACCACACTTAGTCCCCTCAGTTCATCTTAATTCCACACATAACTACGTGTTTTACGTTTCCCCCACTCTTTTTTTAAAATATTTATTTATTTACTTTGGCTGCTCCAAGTCTTAGTTGGGGCACGTGGACTCTTAGTTGCGGCATGCACGTGGGATCTAGTTCCCAGACCAGGGATCCCCCTGCATTGGGAGCACGGAGTCTTACCCACTGGACCACCAAGGAAGTCCCTCCCCCACTCTTTATGTCACTCTCTCCCATCCTTCACTTGTTTGAAGCTCATTTTCGAGGACAGTGGTTTCCAAACTGCACCCCGCAGCACCCCAGGACCCTGGCTGCGCCTGCAGGGCATCACAAGAGAGCCCAGATTTCCTAGGGAGGTGCAGCAGAGCTCAGCCTCTGCCCACACTCATGCACCACTGCCTTGAGCTGACTCATGGCTTCAGCATGAGATCACACTGCATCCGCTCCAAGACATCTCGTGAAGCCAGTGGATGCCGCCATACAAAGCAAGTACCTACCACCTTAGACCCATTCACCCCTTAGCATGGCTGCCACAAAGAAACAAAGCAAAGAATAATAATAGTGACCCTCAGAAGATAACACGTGTTGTTGAGGATGTGGAGAAATTGGAACATTTCTGCACTGTCGGTGGGAATGTAAAATGGTGCGGCCACTACGGAGAACAGTATGGAGGTTCCTCAAAAAAATAAACACAGAACTACCATCCGATCCAGAAATTCCACTTGTGAGTATACACCTAAAAGAACTGAAAGCGGGGACTCAACGAGACATCTGCGTTCCCACGTTTATAGCAGCACAATTCACAATAGCCAGAAGGTGGAAACAACCCAAGTGTCCATCAACAGATGAATAAATAAAGAAGATGTGGTCTATACATACAAGGGACTATTATTCAGTCTTAAAAAGGAAGGACAGGGCTTCCCTGGTGGCGCAGTGGTTGACAGTCCGTCTGCCAACGCAGGGGACACGGGTTCGTGCCCCGGTCCGGGAAGATCCCACATGCCGCGGAGCGGCTGGGCCCGTGAGCCATGGCCGCTGAGCCTGCGAGTCTGGAGCCTGTGCTCCGCAACGGGAGAGGCCACAACAGTGAGAGGCCCGCGTACCGCCAAAAAAATAAGAAGAAGAAGAAGAAGGACATTCTGACAGAAGTGCCCCTGGAGAGGACAATGCAGAAGTAACATCTGCTGGCCCCTGAGAGTGCCACCCAGCCCCTTGAGGGATAAGACCACCCTTTACCCAGATGCTCTGACCCTCGTGGCCCAACCCTGGCCACCAGAGGCAAGAGATGGTGTTAGGGAACCACTGACCAAAACCACCCGCCTTGGCCAGGAACAATGATGAGCGCTTGCCTGAGCTGTCTCACAGCACGACGTCCCAATAAGGAACATGGTGCTGCCACCGAAAACTAACCGGGGGAATTCAGGAGGGGCTGAAAGGAGCAAAGAGATGCCAGACCATAATATGCCCTGACAACCTCCCAGAGTCCTTTGCACTGGAATCCATCTTGGCTGAGAGATGCACCCACCACCGGGAAGGACCCTGAGTCACCAAATATGGGCCAGGCAAGATGACTGGCCAGAGACAACCCAGAAACTAACCGCGTCACCATAAAACCCGAGATTTCAAGCCACATGGAGAGCAGTCCTCCTGGGTTCCCTTACCCTACTGCTCTCCGCCCGGGCGCCCCTTCCCAATAAGTCTCTTGCTTTGTCAGCACATGTGTCTCTTCAGACAATTCATTAATTTATTTATTTATGGCTGCGTTAGGTCTTCGTTCCTGTGCCCGGGCTTTCTCTAGCTGTGGCCAGTGGCGTCTGCTTTTTGTTGCGGTGAGCGGGCTTCTCACTGCAGCGGCTCCTCTTGCTGTGGAGCACGGGCTCTAGGCACGTGGGCTTCAGTAGCTGTGGTGCATGGGCTCAGTTGCTCCACGGCATGTGGGATCTTCCCGGACCAGGGCTCGAACCTGTGTCCCCTGCATTGGCAGGCGGATTCTTAACCACTGTGCCACCAGGGAAGTCCCAACAATTCACTTCTGAGTGTTTGACAAGACCCCACTCTCGGGCCCTGGAATGGGTCCCCCTTCCTACAGCAACGGGAAAAAAGCACACACACAGCCCTCCCTCCACTGCCCACTCCCAAGATGGGTGAGGCTCCAGCCAGACAGGAGAAGCTCCAGAGGGTCCACGATGGCTCACCTGTATTCCTGAAATGAGACTCTTCCTGGGATTGAAAGTCACCAGAGAACATGTTATTGACTTAGAACAACAGAAAGTTCCAGGGCCTCCCTGAAGGGTCATTTGGGCCAGGAAAGAAGTAGCCCCTGGAGCAGGTTCGGAGGGACAGTGGGGGCAAAGTTAAAGCTATGCCTCACTCGTTTCTTGGCAGTCCAGGTGACTGGATGTAGTGGGGACAGCGGCCTCCAGCTCTGAAGTCTCTGGGGGACACCAGCGTCAGCTCCACAGGGGGTCCGAGCCAGGACACGCCCTCCTCCAATAGGCTGGACCTGGTGTCCTCCGGCCGCAAGACTCCGCACACAAGTGCCGTGCACACGTGCACTCTGTTCTCTGTCACCCCAAACCCAGTTCAGAACCACAGAAAATGCTGCCATGTCCGTCCTCTGGGTAGGATGCACGGCTCTGACACCGGCCCCTAGGTTGGCGTTAGCACTACTAGCCCAGCACTAGCCCAGACCGAATTCACCAGCTTCTGAGGGTGAAAACAGCCCTGACACTTGGCCTGCATCTGGAAACACCCCCAGCAGCAGGAGGGGTCACAAGGACATACCCCTGACAGCACACTGCTGGTAGAGCAGGGGGCTGGGCCCTCTGAGAGGTGGGGGGACAGGATCTTTGCGCCTCCATGGCAAATCGGCCACTTTCTCCCTTCTCCTGACTTCTTGTTCTATAGATGTAAGTGGGCCAATACTACCCTGTAAGTAAACCACCGCTATAAAATGCTTCCATTTGAGCAAAGAAGCAACATCATCTTTAGCGAGTGGGCAGCAGAGCCAGGCTGCCTCATTCAAGAACTCTGGTCTTTAGGAATACATATTTTTCCCCTTCCCCTGATGCAATTGGGAAAATAATATTTTTTACACTTGCAATTAAGAGCAGAACAGATGGCAACAGTTTAAAAACCTGTTCATGAGACTCGATGCTGGCGGAGGGATCGCTGACAAGACATGGAGGACGGGGGCGATTCTGTTTTTCTTGACGCGCAGAAGGCCCGCTATTGCGATCCCCAAAACAAAGTACTGCAGGCATAGGGAAAGGGGTGGGATGGAAGGTTCATCCACAGTAAGAGGGCAAAACAGCTAGTAATTTAGAAGTGACAGCAGGAGAGCCCACCTGCCTCTGTGTGGCTGGGCCCACCCAGCTGCCTGGTGTGGCCACAGCCCCAGCACCACCACCAGCACCATCATCATCTTGCATTTCGCGTGGCAGCTGTGGGCCACTTCCTCCATTCACTGCGGACTTCCGGAGGCTCCCGGATACAGGCTCCCTCATCTGGGCTTCAAATTCCCCAAAACCACAACGCACAAGAGAAATCCTACAAACTAGCCGTCACCGTGACCAAGTGGCTTGGCCTCTTTATTTACCACTTTTAGTTTATTCATTCAGAACCTGCTGAAAGGGAACAGGACCCTGTGGGGCTCCTGGGCACAAAAGCCTTTCTGTGTCCCCCATTTCTTGATTACAGAAAATAGGCTTCATTCAGCCCCCATGACCTTCCCTGAGTTCCAATGGGCAGGTTCAAACAGTTGCTAATCAGGGAAGGGAGGGGATCCAGAGACAAGGGAGGAACCTCAAGAAACAATAGTGCAGCCTTGGGGCAGGGTCCTGGGTCCTCAGGGGATACACATAATAGCATGCCTTTGAGTTCTGCAGAAACTAAGGCCCCCACCCAGGTGGAGGATGGAATGATGATGTTGGCCGTCATGACTTCAATCAACTAAAGCTTGTACTCTGTTGATTGAAGTTCTATGCTGAATTCTGCTCTTCTCAAGCCCCCTCATGAATATGCATGTACCCTTAAGCTTAAAACTTCCCCAATTTTGCTGCTGGGGAGACGCTGCTTTGGGAAAGATCCCTGGTGTTCTCCTTACTTGCTGCAACTAATAAATCCTTCTTTCTCCGGATCTCCGCTTAGTTGTGTCTCTGGGCTCAACACCCACCAAGAGGCGAACCCAGTTTTCAGGTAACACATGCCCTCCCCCACACCTTCCCACCACACCAACAGGGCTCCTGTCTGATAACAGTGGATTCCAGCTGAAGGAGCTCCAAGACCAGACCCTCTCTGAGGAGCAGGACTGAGGGAAGCCCAGTGTCCAGAGGGGAGGCCAAACCAAGGCCACTGGAGGAGTCTGAAGCCTCTGGAACCTACAGCTTCAGCAGACACGACACACAGCCCAGCTCCTAATGGGATTTACACAGATTCCCACAAGAAGGCATGTTACCTCGGTTCCTATTTCACAATACAACATATCTGACTTTCAACAACAAATTAGAAAGCATATCAAAGGCAAAAAAATAAACAATTTTTTTAACACCCATATTCTAAAGAGATAATAAAGCAAGCATCCTAACTGGACTCAGATATGACACAGACTTTGGAATTCTCAGACTGGGAATTTAAAGGAACTATGATTCATATGCTAAGGGCTCTAATGGGAAAAGTAGACAGCATACAAGAACAGAAGGGCAATATGAACAGAGCGATGGAAAGTCTAAGAAAGAATCCAAAAGAGATGCTAGAAATTTTTTAAAAACTGGTAATAGAAAGGAAGAATGCCTTTGATGGGCTCATCAGTAGACTCAACACGGCTGAGGGGAAAATCAGGGAGCTGGAAGATAGGCCAATAGAAACTTCCCAAACTGAAATGCAAAATAAAAAAGAAGGCCAGTGTGGGGGTGAAAGCAGAGATAGAACAGAGCATCCAAGGACCACAGGACAATATTGAAAGATACAGCATACGTATAACTGAAGACCCAAAGGAAACAAAAGAGATAATGAGGAAGAAAACATATTTGAGCTAATAATGGCCAACATTTATTCTAAAATTAACAACAGACACCATCAAACCACAGATCCAGGAATCTCAAGGAACACCAAGCAGAATAAATACTTTAAAAAACAACAACATGGGATTAGCAGATGCAAACTATTATATATAGGATGGATAAACAACAAGGTCCTACTGTATAGCACGAGGAACTATACTCAATATCCTGTGATAAACCATAACGGAAAATAATATAAAAAAGAATGTATACATATGTTTAGCTGAATCACCTTGCTGTACAGTAGAAATTAACACAACGCTGTAAATCCTATACTGCAATAACAAAAAACAACAACAAAAACTACACCTGGGCATATCATACTCAAACTGTAGCAAACTGAAGACAAAGAGAAAATCAAGAAATAAGCTAGAGGCAGGTGGGGAAACATTTTATCTATAAAGGAACAAAGATAAGAATTACATCAGACTTCTTGTGAGAAACTACACAATCAAGAAGGGAATAGGTGAAAATCTTCAAAGCTTTAAAAGAAAAAGAAAAAAAAACTCCACTAACCTGTACTTCTATATCCAGCAAAACTAGCTATCAAAAGTGAAGGAGAAATAAATACTTTCTCAGATAGACAAATACTGAAGGAATCTGTCACCAGCAGACATACCCTGAAAGAAATATTAAAAGATTCTTCTTCAAATGGAAGGAAAACTATATACTTTGGAAACCTGAATCTATATGAAGAAAGAGTGTGTGAGGAGGAATAAATGAAGGTAAAATAAAATCTTATACTTTTCTTACTCTTATTTGATCTAAAAGATGACTGTTTATTTAAAACTCTAATAGTAACAATGTATTGTGATGAGTCTAGCTTATGGGTAAGGGAAATGAATGACAGCAGTGTCCCAACGGACGGGAAGGAAGAACTGGGAATAGTCTGTTTTAAGGTACTTGCACTAAATCTGAAGAAGTATTGTGTTATTTGAAGGTGGACTTCAGATTACTTAAAAATGTATATTGTAAACTCTGAGTCAAACAATAAAAAATTTTCAAAGAATTAAAAATGATAAGCTAAGAGAAATATAATTGATTCCTATAAAATGGTCAATGAAAACCAGAGAAGTGAGAAAAGGAAGTGGCAAGAACAGAAGACAGTGAATAAAAAGTCTGCTATCCACTTATATGTGGAATCTAAAAAATGGTACAAATGAACTTATTTACAAAACAGAAATAGAGTCACAGATGCAGAAAACAAACTTATGGTTACCAAGGGGGAAGTGGAGGGAGGGATAAATTGGGAGATTGGAATTGACACACTACTATATACAACTAATAAGAAGCTACTGTATAGCACAGGGAACTCTACTCAATACTCTGTAATGACCTACATGGGAATAGAATCTAAAAAAGAGTGGATATATGTATATGTATAATTGATTCACTTTGCTGTACAGCAGAAACTAACACAACATTGTAAATCAACTATACTCCGATAAAAATTAATTTAAAAAAAGAAAAGTTTGACATCAATCTAAATACATCAATAATCATTTAAAATGTAAATAGTCTAAATGCACCAATTAAAAGACAGAGTTTGTCAGAGTGGATAAAAACACAAGACCCAACTACATGCTGTCTACAAGAAACCCATTTAAAATATAAAGACACTTTTAGGTTGAAAGTAAAGGTATGGAGAAAGATATACTGTGCTAATTCCAAAAGAAAACTGTAGTACCAACAGATGAACCTATTTGCAGGGCAGGAATAGAGACGCAGACGTAGAGAATGGACATGTGGACACAGTGGGGGAAGGGGAGGGTGGGATGAACTGGGAGACTAGGTTTGACATAAATACACTACCATGTATAAGATAGGTAGCTAGTGGGAACCTGAAGCACAGGGAGCTCAGCTCGGTGCTCTGTGATGACCTAGATGGGTGGGATGAGGGGGAAAGAGGTCCAAGAGGGAGGGGATATATGTATGCATATAGCTGATTCACTTCATTGTACAGCAGAAACTAACCTAACACTGTAAAGCAATTATACTCCAATAAAAAATAAACAAACAATAATCTCATTTCAAAATTAAAAAAAAAAGGGGGCTTCCCTGGTGGCGTAGTGGTTGAGAGTCCGCCTGCCAATGCAGAAGACGCGGGTTCGTGCCCCGGTCCGGGAAGATCCCACATGCCGCGGAGTGGCTGGGCCCGAGAGCCATGGCCACTAAGCCTGCACGTCCGGAGCCTGTGCTCCGCAATGGGAAAGGCCACAGCAGTCAGAGGCCCGCCTACCGCAAAAAAAAAAAAAAAAAAAGAAAAAAAGAAAACTGGGGTACCAATACTCATTTCAGACAAAGCACACTTTAGAATAAGGAAAACTGTCAGGGATAAAGAGGGGGCATTACCGCATGATACGTAATTCAATTCTCCAACAGGAGATCGCAATCATAAATGGCTATGTACCTAACAGAGCATCAAAATATATGAGGCAAAACTGATAGAACTGCAAAGAGAGAAGGACAAATCCACTATTATAATTGACAACGTTAACATCCCCTGTCAGTAACTGATAGAACAAGCCGGCAGAAAATCAGCAAGGATGGTTCACCTGGACAGCACTATCCATCACCTGGGTCTCACTGACATGCATGCAATATTCCATCCAACAGTGGCAAAATACACATTCTTCTCAAGCTTGCATGGAACAGTTACCAAGTGCCTTAGTCCGTATGGGTTGCTATAACGAAATATTAATACTACAGTGCGATACAAACAACAAAAATTTATTTCTCACAGTTCGGGAGGCTGGAAGTCCGAGATCAGGGGCCAGCCTGGTCAGATGAGGGCCCCTTTCTGGATCTCAGACTTCCTGTTGTGTCCTCACATGGCAGAAGGGGTGAGGAGCTCTGCAGGGTCCCTTTCATAATGGCACTAATCCCATTCATGAGCATGCCACCCTCATGACCTAGTCACCCTCCAAAGGCCCCACCTCCTAATACCATCACCTTGGCAGTTACGATTTCAACATATGAATTTGGGGCGGGGTTTGGGGGGGACACAAACATTCAGACCACAGCACCAAGACAGAACACATTTTGGGCCATAAAGCACACATGAACAAGTTTTTTAAAAGTTGAAATCACTCAAAGTACATTCTCAGAGCAGAATGGAATTAAACTAAAAATCAATAAAGGAAAATGGGTGAAATCCCCAAATATCTGGAAATTAAACAACATAATTCTAAACAACACATGGGTCAACGAGGAACTATCAAAAGAAAAGTTTTTTTAACTAAATGAAAACAAAAATACCACTTGTCAGAATTTCCACAATGTATTTAACAAAAGCAGTGCTTAGAAATATATAGCATTAAGTGTATACATTAGAAAAGAAGAAAGATATCCAATCAATAACCTAAGCGTGTACCTTGGGAAATAAAATGAAGAGAAACTGAAGCCTAAAACAAGCAGAAGAAATATAATAAAAATGAGAGCATAAATCAATTAAATTGAAAACGAAGAGGAAATACAGAAAATCAATGAACCCAAAATCTGTTTTGCTGACCAGGCTAGCCAAGAAAAAGAAGACACAAACTACCAACACCAAAAGAGAGAGAGGAGTCATCAACACTGATCCCACAGAAAAAGATAATAATAGCCCATTAAAAGGATAATAATAAAGGAGTACTACAAAGAATTCCATGCCCCCAAATTTGATAATTTGGATAAAACAGACTAACTCCTTAAAAGACATGTACTAGCAAAAGTCACTCACACAAGGAGAAATAGACAAACAGAATAACTATATGTATCTTAAAAATTGAATCAATAATTAATAACTTTCCCAAAAGAAATCACCAGGCCCAGATGGTTTCTCTGCTGAATTGTACCAAACATTTAAGGAAGAAATGATACCGATTCTCTATCATCTATTTCAGAAATTAGAAGAGGAAGGAACACTTCCTAACACATTCTATGAGGCCAGCATTCCCCTAATATCACAATCTGGCCTAACAGCACCCTAGCGGGAAGCGGGCAACGGCGCCACTCAGATTGGAGCATCCCCAGCGGCAGAAGGGGACAAGGTGGGTCTGAAAGGAGAGAAGGGTGACAGGAAACCACGTCTGCTCTGCGTGGCTTGTCCTCTGGGGACGCCCCAAACTCGTCTTTCTCCTCATCAATTTGTTAAAACAGAAAACGGTGAAACACGTGAGTGTAGCTGCATTGGAGCTTCTGCTGGAGAAAGATGAGGGGGGCGGGCCCAGTTGTCCCCCAGCCCCCGGGGCAGCCTGTGAGTGCAGATGCTCAGATGACCAGGCACGCAGGGCGGACAGCGTGGTGACCCCGCAGGTCCTACTCACCGGGAAGCTGCAGGCGCCTGGGGACCCTGGGCCATCCGCAGATCGGTCCTGGCCCGGCCGTCGGCTCCCCCGACGAGATGCAGACGAGATGCAGCGACGCTCGGATGCTCCAGAGACTGAAATGAAAGAGGACACAGGCTGGCGTCAGCGGGCTGAGCACACAGGCTGCTCCTGTACGAGCAGAAGGAAGTTCTCCGATGCAGTGCCGATCACAGGCTCCATAAAGCTCCCTGTGCCTGACGGCAAAGCAGCTCAGGACTCTGTGATCAGAGCTCCCGCGGTCCACAGAGCCACCCAACAGTTTGAAAATCAAAGAGTGGCAAGGTGATCATGAGTCTCCCCAAGTTTTCAGGGGAGCCCTCCCTCTACTCCCAAAGGCCAGCGGGCACTCAGGACGCAGCCACTGGCCCCGGTCTCCTGGGGATGCATTTCTCTAACCCTTTTGGAGGAAGATGCAGGAAACCCCGTGGCCTTAAGATTACAGGTTCCTTTTGCTCTGACAGGAAAGGAAGCATATTCTTCAAGGTTCTGTCCCCAACTTGTTTTCCCAAAAAAACCAAAATGCTACACAAGATAGAGCTTGGTGATGTCTGGGTTATCTTAAAATTGTGTGCGTTGCACACGGCGCAGTGGGGGTAGGAATTCTACAAAAGGCACTAAACAAAGTCTCGTCAAAGAAAGGGTGAGTGTGTGCATGTGCGGGTGTGCAGCACAAGCCAGCCCGTGTGCAAGGGCCACCGTCTGCTCCCTGACGCGTGGGGGGGCCACCCTGGCAGGGGCGGCACCTGCATCTCTGCGTACAGCTGGGCCACAGAGAGACCTTGGCTCAGACCTAGCTCTGCCCTTACAGCCTGTGAAGGCTCCAGAACCTCCTGGGGCTCCGTTTCCTCATCTCGGAGGATGCCAGGGGCGCTGAGATGTGGGGATCAGGCCCCACTCCAGCACCGGCAGCCTGGTCTCCCTGCCTGTCCAGTGAGGGCACAGACCCGCATTAACTTACAAGAGTCCTTGAGCTCTGACGTGCAGGGCTCCTGCCACGCTTCCTGCCCACAGAGCAGGCTACCCAGCTGGGGGCCTCCTAAATCCAATCACGGACCCCCTCCACCCTCCATGCAGATGACACCCGGCCCAAGTCACACCGTGCCTGCCCCCACCTACAGCCAGGGACTCTAATGGGGTCTGGAAGCACGGTGCTGCACCACGCGGTGATCAGCTCTGGACCATGAGCTCCCGGGTCTGTGTTCTGCCCATCCCTGCAGCCTCACCCCCGTCACACCCCCAAGACCCAGTGCTGGCGGGGTCTCACACCTTCCAGGCCAGCGTTTCAGCCATTCCCTTTTCACGCCTCTAGAATCTTACTGACAAACTACTATTCATCCTTCAAAACCCAACTGGGAGAGGCGTCCCTGAACTCCAGCTGTAACCACAATCTTCTCAGCCTGTCTTGTCTCTGCAGTTTTCACAATCATTCCCAGCCACATCTCCTTGCTCCCTCTAGGCTCCCGGCCTGCCAAAGGCACAGCTTTCCAGAGACTTCACATGCCACTGCAGCCAGCAAGCCGAGGACATGGGCCTCAATCCCAGCCTTAAGGAAAGGGGAGGATAAATGCAAAAAGCAGCAAAGATGGGGAAGCGACTCCGAGAGACGAGGATGGAGCATCGGGTTGGGGTCAAAGGCACCAGCTACAGCGGACGGGAAGCAATGGAGCACGCCACTGAGAGCGCTGAGATCACACTGAGTGCCTGCCAGCCCCTGAAGCTGCACGCTCCCCATGCTGCAAAACCGCCTTGAACCCACCCACCCCGGCACCTGCCACGGGCTGCAAGCTGCCACGCGCAACGTGTCCCTGAGGCTAAAAATGCAGCCAGCTTCTCAGCCACGCTCCTGCTCCACAGGCCAGCCACAGTGGGTAGGGGTGGCTGCCTGGGAATCAGGGCGTCTTCGGTCAATGGTCCACCCACCCTCCGTTCAACAGCCACCAGTGGGGCCACCCCAGTGCATGTCAGGTTCAGGCCCTCGGCTCCATCTGCTGTGACGTCCGGCAGGACGCAGGTGACACAGTGCCTCCCTCCCTGTGCCCAGCCACTCACATGGTGTGCCCTGAAAAAGGTTTGCAGCAGCTCATAAATCCCCACGGTTGTGTATCAATATTGGCTTATCAGTGGTAACTAATGTACCGTACTAACACAAGATGTTAATAACAGGGGAAATTAGGGGGTATGGGGGCTACAGGCCACATGGGGACTTTCTGCTCAACTTTTCTGTAAACCTAAAACTGCTGAAATAATTATGCTTCCAAATTTTAAAAAATATGGTGGTTCGACAGATGAATGGATAAAGAAGATGTGGTACATATATACAATGGAATATTACTCAGCCATAAAAGGAAACGAAATTGAGTTATTTGTAGTGAGGTGGATGGACCTAGAGTCTGTCATACAGAGTGAAGTAAGTCAGAAAGAGAAAAACAAACATCATATGCTAACACATATATATGGAATCTAAGAAAAAAAAAAAGGTCATGAAGAACCTAGGGGTAAGACTGGAATAAAGACACAGACCTACTAGAACATGGACTTGAGGACACGGGGAGGGGGAAGGGTAAGCTGGGACAAAGTGAGAGAGTGGCATGGACATATATACACTACCAAACGTAAAATAGATAGCTAGTGGGAAGCAGCCGCATAGCACAGGGAGATCAGCTTGGTGCTATGTGACCACCTAGAGGGGTGGGATAGGGAGGGTGGGAGGGAGGGAGACGCAAGAGGGAAGGGATATGGGAACATATGTATATGTATAACTGATTCACTTTGTTATAAAGCAGAAACTAACACACCATTGTAAAGCAATTATACTCCAATAAAGACGTTAAAAAAAAACCCAAAAAACCCTTCACAGACAAAAAATCAAGCAGACAGCATTTTCATATCTTCTTTTTTGTGGAATCTAAAATATGGCACAAACAAACTTATTTATGAAACAGAAACAGACCCACAGACATAGAAAACAAACTTATGGGAATTCCCTGGTGGCACAGTGGTTAAGAATCCGCCTGCCAATGCAGGGGACACGGGTTCGAGCCCTGGTCCAGGAAGATCCCACATGCCACGGAGCAACTAAGCCCGTGCGCCGCAACTACTGAAGCCCGTGCGCTCTGGAGCCCACAGAGCCCATGGGCCTAGCGTCCGTGCTCCGCAACAAGAGAAGCCACCACAATGAGAAGCCCATGCACCACAACGAAGAGTGGCCCCCACTCCCAGCAACTAGAGAAAGCCTGCATGCAGCAACAAAAAACCCAATGCAGCCAAAAATTAATTAATTTTTAAAAACAGAAGTAGCAATATCTGTATGCTATTTTTTTAAAAAAGAAAACAACCTTATCGTTACCAACGGGGAAAGTGGGGGAGGTATACATTAGGAGTTTGGGATTAAAAGATACAAACTATTATATATAAAATAGATAAACAACAAGGTCCTACTGTATAGCACAGGGAACTATATTCAATATCCTGTAATAAACCATAATGGAAAAGGATCTGAAAAAGAATATGTACATGTATGTATAAGTGAATCACTTTGCTGTACACCAAAAACTAACACAACATTGTAAATCAACTACACTTCAATAAAAAATTAAATTAAAAAACCAAATTAATGAATGAAGGAAAATAAAGCCTACTTCCTTTCAGAAGTCGCTTGAGGAAATTTAGATTCTCCTATAAACCATGCTTGGGAGTGAGCAGCTTTCCCAGGATCTGAAACCACGAAACAGCGGGTGTGAGCGCCCCCCTGCCACCTCCCACCCTCTTTCCACCCTAACCTGCCAGACAGCGCTGCCAAAAGTGCTGGATGAAAACCACTTTCCAGCCCCTTCTCAGGAAGCCCTCGTGCATCACGAAAGGACATCTGCGGAATGGCATCAAAGCCTCAGAACACGCTGCAAGAAGCTAAGGGATTTTATGCTACAACCAGGAGAAATTTTTTTAAATATTGATAACGGCTAAAATTCTGCAAACCGAAGTCCCACGAGGTGGGGGCTGATGTCTCCTCGGCTGCAGTAAGTCCATCACCTGACCCAGCACCCTGCACACACAGGGCCCATCACCCTGCCACCCTGCCCGCCCCTCGGCGTCCCCCACAAATGGCAGGGATGTTGTCTTGGGAGGTGTGGACCCATGGGCTTTAAGCTCGGCCACTGGGCAGGTAGGCCGAGCCCGCCACGTCTGTCTGGAAGTTCTTGCCTTCTGTCCTTGCCTGTAACACAGCAAACCACGGTGCGAGGCATCCGATTTACACGGGACAAAACTCGGTGGTCCCTGCCCTGGACAGTGCGGATGTGCTCAGTACCAGAACATGATCTCCCCAGGGCATGGCAGCCCATGGCCAGGCCACCACGCAGCACGGTGCACAGTAGGTGTTCCACAAGCACTTGCTGAACGATGGATGTTATGTCTCTGAAATCTTACAAAACGCTTAATGCACATTTTATTTTTTATTTTTTTAAATATTTATTTATTTACTTTGGCTGCACCGGGTCTTAGTTGAGTCACACGGGATCTTCGTTGCGACATGCGGGATCTTTCAGTTGCAGCAATAAGGGCTTCTTAGTTGCGGCATGCAGACTTCTTAGTTGCAGCGTGCACGCGGGATCTAGTTCCCAGACCAGGGATCGAACCCGGGCCCCTTGCATTGGGAGCGCAGAGTCTTACCCACTGGACCACCAGGGATGTCCCTAATGCACATTTTAGAAGTAAATGCACACACAAGATACTCAAGGTACCTTCAAGCAAAAGGCCCACGAAGCAAAGGATAAAAATCAGGTGACACTGGGGCCAGGGGCTCATCCTCTCACGACCCTGCAGCCTGGTGAGACTGTCCCATAACCGTATGAGGGCGCCCCGGTGAAACGAGGCCATCCCCACAGTCCCCAGGGAAATCTGCAGAATAAAGAGAATCAGCCTCCAGAGGGTGCCAGGCTGGATGGAGCACCCCACCCACCAGCCACCCAGCCTCCTCACCCACGCCCGCCCAAGTTAGGATCCGGCAGCTGGAACTCGGGCTTTTTATGCATCTTCACTTCCATGATGCTGTGATGCTGGGCCAGGTAGGGCAGGATGTGGGTTCTGAATGAAGCCGGGAGCCTGACCCGCTCCCTCCCAGGTTCCAAATCCCCCTGCCCCTGAGCACAGCTTTTCCATTTCAGATTTCAAAGCGCAAAGGACAGATCTTTGCATAATCCGTGCTTCCTAATCCATCGGATATTCTCAGAAATAGCAAGTCTCTTCTCTGGACCTTCCTTGAAATAGCCTGGCCCTTACATAGGATAAAATCATGCAAAGTGGCATCTCCGTGACCCAAATACGAACACTGGAAATACTTCCGGGTCTTCCAAATAGCGATAAAAACTATTTAAGACAATTTAATGCCAAGGCCATTTAATAGAATTCGAGACAGCTCAGGCAAATACACTATTAGAGGGAACAGATAACCAATGAAAAATTCAAACAGATACTACTATATAAGTAGAATTGAGGGGGAAATATCACTTCATAGCTGTAGAGGATTTCCAAAGATGATGCTCTTGAAATCTCTTTGAAAACAATATGTTCCAACTTCCCACTAATCCAAATTACTCTAGCGATGTCTGCCTTCAGCGGCTAGCAGCAAGTATGCAGCCTCATTATCTTACTTGGCATGGTGGTATCAAGGAAACTTCTATTTCCGTCTTGCCATCACTAAAGCTAACGTGAGTCTCCCATCTGCACTGGTGACAGCTCCCTTTCTGATGAGAAGCAGAAACGTGTCCAGATGGGCTCGGGGCAGCGAGCAGACTGCCCACAAAGCCACCATGGTGTGGGGTGGGCGAGGGGATCATCACAGGGGCTACCTTTTGGGGTTTTTTTTTAACGGGAAACAGTTCTGAATGGCTTAAGCAGGATGTATTTTGATTTGTAAAGCTCTATTAAATTGAAGAAAGACAAAGAATCCATCCCCAGCTCCATACAGAACAAGTGAATACCATTAGCCCCTAAACTGTCAATGAATTAAACTCCTTCTCTGACCATGCAGAGCAGCCCTGGGTGTGGGCATCTTGTCTCTGCCAAGCAAGCCCGCAGGCCAACCCCTGCCACACGGCCCTACGGGAGCTACAGATGCCAGCAATGCACTATCTTATTTGTTCAGGGGAAGCAAAACGGTCCAGTGCAGGTGGCTGTGTTCTTTCTTCCCAACAAGGCCTAATTGCTGCTGTCCTCCTCTGGGATCTGGTCTCCCTGGACAGAGCGGGAAGGCAGCCAGCAGAACCTAAACCGTCCAGCTCCCTGGATCAGGCCTCAGTGCACTAACTCCTGGAAACTCAAAGATGCGCAACCCAGGCACAGAGAACTTCCTGTTTCTGAAGGTATTAATATGAAGTCAAAATTAAAATCACATATTCTTATGGTTCTTTCTTTAAAAAACACAATCAGTGCTTCTTACTGAAAAACCAGAAAATGTAGGTTATCCATTTCGTGACCCTCCCTTTTGGAAAAGAATCACTTAGATGAAAATTGGTACATTCCCTAAAAATCAACACTTATGATGCTTGAAACTCTAATATTTGAATTTTTTAATAATTTCCTATCAAGCCCATTCAATAGAATGCAAACTATCTCGAGCGGACACACTGTTAGATAAATGTGATATGAAACTAAAATTTCAAATAGACGCAGCTATATAAAAATGGCAAGAGAAAACCTGCTTCACTGCTATATAGAATTTCCAAAGATGATGTTCTGGAAACCAGCCATGGTTTTGACATCTATGAAAACAAATCACTGTGGTGCACTGGGACAAGGGCTATAAGAAAATAACCGTGGGAGAACAGAATATAGAAGAAACATTTCTCCTATTTATGTATATTGGGTTGGCCGAAAAGTTCGCTCGGTTTTTCCGTACGTTCCCGAACGAACTTTTTGGCCAATCCAATATACATATATTCTCCTATACATATAACTGAATCACTGTGCTGTATACCTGAAACTAACACAGCACTGTAAAACAACTATACTTCAACTAAAAAAATAAAATTATATTTTTTTAAAAGCCAGAACCAAAAAAAAAAAAACTGTTAACTGTCTTTCTCCACCGACGCGGGTGGTGTGCTGTAGAGGACTGAAGCACTGTCCAGGTGCCCTGGATTGAAACCTCCTTCACCAGCCGTCTCCACGGATGAGAAATGGCCCAACCGTCATGCCTCTGACAGAAGACATCGAAGACTGCTGTTAGGATGCAAGTCACATCTGCCCGGGCAGCTCTTTCATTTATTGCCTACCCTTAAGGTTTCAGCAGGAATTACTAGGCCAGACACTGTTAACCCACCAGTCCCTGAGCTCTTCCCATTTCCTGCCTGGCGCTACTGGACACCTTACACTGTGACTGCCATCATACCTGAGGACAGACACCTCTGACCCCATCTACCACGTAACTACACAGATCAGCCATTGGCTACCGCAAAGCCCCGAAGAAACGAGACGATTCTTTCACTCAGGCTGAATAATCCCATACTGGAGGGGCTTCTAATGAAAAGCCATATTCCCTGACCCCAACTTCCCCACGCCACTGCCAATCCTCTTCCTTAGTTCAGATTTTAATTCTTCTGGTGGCTATTTCCATCTCTCTAAATAATATTTTTACACCTCTATTTCTGGATATATTATCAACTTCAGATAAAATGTACTGACATCCTTATACGAGAGGCGACACGTAGCAGGACCTCCTGGGCTCTTGTGCCGCTGACTGTAATCACAGTAGCCATGGCAGGCGCTCCCATCCTGACGAAGGGCTCTGGGAGAAACACATCTGCCAGAGAATCTCCCACCAATTCTGGGAACAGAGGCACATCCTTTGGGTGGCCTGTGACCATGTAGCCCTCAGGATGAATACAAGCTCTTTTCTCTTTTTGAACTTGTTAAAGCCCTAGATAGGAGGTGTCATTCACTTGGCCTGTCCCTGCTGCTCTTTGGGGGTAGGGACTGGCTCCCACACCCATCTACACCCTCCAGTCTCAGCAGCAGGCCCAGGCGCCCGTGGAGACTACATGTGCGCCTGCTGAGAGCAGAAGCGAGCGAGCACCAGTGTGGTCAGCCCCCACCTGCCAACGCACAGAGGCTGTGAACCGCAGAGACCGAGGTCTCACCGCTTTGTTCTTTCAACTACACGACGTATTCTTGATGTCCAACGGATGAACGGATAAACAAAATGTGGCATGTACATACAATGGAATGTGACTCGGCCTTAAAAAAGAAGGAACCCCTAAATACATAAGGAACTCATACAACTCTGAAAAAAACAATTGTTTTCATGGGCAAAGGACCTAAACAGATTTTTCCAAAGACATACAAATAGCCACGGGCACATGAAAAGGTGCTCAACGTCACCGATCATCAGGGAAATGCCAATCAAAACCACAGTGAAGTATCACCTCACACCTGTTAGGATGGCCATCACCAAAAAGACAACAAATAACAAGCGCTGATGAGCACGTGGAGAAAAGGGAGCCCTCGTGCTCTGTTGGCGGGAATGTAAATTGGTGCAGCCACTATGGAAAACAGTATGGAGGTTCCTCAAAAAATTTTAAATACAACTACCATATGATCCAGCAATTCTGCTTCTGGGTATATATCCAAAAAAACATGAAATCACTATCTCAAAGAGGTATCTGCACTCAAATGTTCATTACAGCATTATTTACAATAGCCGAGATATGGAAGCAGGGGACTTCCCTAGTGATGCAGTGGTTAAGAATCCGCCTGCCAATGCAGGGGACACGGGTTCGAGCCCTGGTCTGAGAAGATCCCACATGCCGCGGAGCTACTAAGCCGGTGCGCCACAACTACTAAGCCTGCGCTCTAGAGCCCGCGAGCCACAACTACTAAAGCCTGTGCACCTAGAGTCCGTGCTCCGCAACAAGAGAAGCCACTGCAATGAGAAGCCCGAGCACAGCAACGAAGAGTAGCCCCCGCTCGCCGCAAAAGATATGGAAGCAATATGGGTCCATAGACAGATGAATGGATAAAGAATATATCACATATATATATACATATATGTATACACGCACACGTACACACAGTGGATTACTATATAGTATTAAAAAAAGGAGGGAATTCCCTGGCGGTCCAGTGATTAGGAATCTGCGCTTCCACTGCAGGGGACATGGGTTCGATCCCTGGTTGGGGAACTAAGATCCTGCAGGCCGCAAGGCGTGGCCAAACAAGATAGACAGATGGACAGATAGATAGATAGATAGATAGATAGATAGATAAAAGAAGAAGGAAATCCTATCATTTGTGATGCTGTGGATGAACCTGGAAGGCATTATGCTAAGTGAAATAAGACAGAGACAGACAAATACACACGTGATCTCACTTAGATGTGGAATTGTGGTTTCCAGGGGCTGGGGGAGGGGGAAATGGGGAGTTTGTGTTTATGCGGACAGAGTTTCAGTTTGGGAAGATGAAAAAGTTTTGGAGGTGGATGGTGGTAATGGTTGCACCACAAAGTGACTGTACTTAATACCACTGAACTGTACACATAAAAATGATTAAAGTGGTACATTTCATGCTATGTGTATTTTACCACAATTTTAAAAACTTAAAAAAATTAAGATATCCTTGATGCCAGAAGACAGAGTGGGGGGCGCAACAGCCGTCTCATCAGCTGATGTTCCCAGATGTTTCCTCTCCCCGTGGAGGGGCCCCGGGCCTGGGGCAACCGAGAGAGAAGCCTCTGTCTAAAAAATAACTTTGGTAGGGCTTCCCTGGTGGCGCAGTGGTTGAGAGTCCGCCCGCCGATTCAGGGGACACGGGTTCATGCCCCAGTCCGGGAAGATCCCACATGCCGCAGAGCGGCTGGGCCCGTGAGCCATGGCCGCTGAGCCTGCGCATCCGGAGCCTGTGCTCCGCAACGGGAGAGGCCACAACAGTGAGAGGCCCGCGTACCGGAAAAAAAGAAAAAAATTTAAAAATTTTTTTTAAATTTTTAAAAATTAAAAATTTAAAAAAAAATAAAAAATAACTTTGGTGGAATGACTGTCAAGGGACAAGGAGCAAGACTCACTCCGGGAGGATGAGGTGGGAGACAGAGAAGATACTCCACTGCTTCTCCGAATGGTGAGGAGCCCAGAGGCCCTTCTTATCAAAATCGGGGACAGGTGCCCTTTCTACGGCACAAGCAGCTCACAGGAGGAGCCAGGCTGGGGGCTCCGGAAAATCCAGGGGCTCCAGCCTCATTCAGGAGCACCACCCCACACTCACGGGGCACCTGAGAGAGGCAGAGGTATCATTTGCAAACGCACAAGAGGATATTTTTACCAATGGTAGAGTGGATTTTTTTTTAACAAGCATTAAGATTTTTTAACAGACTTTGGAAATGAAAGGGTTCCCAGCTGTATGTGTCAAGGCGAGATCCCCTTTCTGGCACTTCCGAGGCTGCATCAGGGTTGATTCAAACAGAAAACACACCTTCTCTAGCATCTACTCCTCTGGGGAAAGGCAGACTTTATGGCTGAAAGGGTGACCGAGCTCTCCCAAGTTGAGACACTACAACAAACAGCTCAGATACTCTCTGACTCTGGAACGTTTCACGAGCCAGCTGTGGGGAGAGGCGGTGAGCAGTCGTGTCGACGGTGGGACCCTGATCCCAGCGCTCCAATGTCAGTGAAAGCAAACAGTTTTGTTGCAGAGAATGGCCAGGCCCTGCCAGGCTCTCTGGGACCTGCACCTCCATCCCACCTGGCACCCGCCTGCCTCTGCATCCTGGCCAGCATCTCTGGCCATCACAGAAGCCCGTGAAATCCTGCTATGCCTTGCTCCCGCTGAAGGCCAAATCAAAACCACTCGGCCCAGCATACGAAATGTTTCTGGACAAAATGCAGCAAAATAAAAGCCACATAGGCCCCTCCTTCGCCCTCCCTCCCTGGGCCACGGCTGGCCCGTCCGATGATGCACACAGGTGGCCTCAGATCTGAGCCAGGATCCACCCAGGCCACCATGGGGCCAGGACTGTGAAGCAGGCTTTAGCGACACATTTTCCATTAAACGAAAGAAAAATGGGCGATGGTGAGCAGTCATACGAACGAAGTGAAATGCTGTTGCAGTCCACTCACTCGAAATAAAACCCATCCCATTAGGACGACTGTAATTGCAGCCCATTCTGCTCTGGATGAGGCCGACTGTCGGAAGATAAGCGTTTAAAATTGAAAATCAAAGAGCAGTTCCTCAGTGATTCCCAGGAAACGGGGTGCACACAAGAAGGTATTAAACCTACCCACGCAAAGACTTGTCCCCAACCCACACCAAGAATCCTAAAAGTCACCTTAACAGATTTCAAACTTTCGAGTAAAACGCAATGACATAAATAAGTCCTTAATCATACTGCACTGCTTGAGTTACCGGAATTTAATGACACTACCTCTCCAGGTCAGGGGGACCTGACAAAGCTAACCCCACCGCCATGAAAAGTCGCCTGCCTGATAAAAAGATCACTTAGAATACAAATTCCAGGGACTTCCCTGGCGGCCCAGTGGTTAGGACTCTGCGCTTTCAATGCAGGGGGCCTGGGTTCAATCCCCGGCCGGGGGAACTAAGATCCTGCAAGCCGTGTAGCATGGCCCAAAAAAAGAAAAAAACAACAACCACCATTCCAGAACCCATCCCAAACTGGAAGGAAGGACCCCAATGAAACGGAACTGCTGTCCCGCTGATCAGGGAAATACACTCTTCTCAAATAACCGAGCCCCACCCGCCCCCTGGCATCAGACCTCACTCATCCTGGTCTCCCATCCGGGGCCCTTGGACTTGGTCTCCATCTCCCGCATGCTGGGAGCCACTTCCTGTCCACGGTGGACGTCCCGTTCCTACTCTTGGCCATCCCTCTAACCAGAGGTTCTGGTGCCACAGGGAAAGAGTGGGTTTTCTTGCTAGTTGCTCCCCCACGAAATTCTGACACGGCTGGCCTGGTTCCACTTCCATCAGCTCTGAAGATGGCACAGAAAGCCCTGCTGCTTCCTCCCGCTGGGCACCCTCATGTGAGTGGAGAAAGTGAGCCTGAACGAGGCCAGAAATGGGGTGTCAGGGAACCTCAAAGGGGAAGGGGTTCCTGGAAGATGGGGCGGCAATAATCAAAACACCCCATCTGCAGCCCACAGCCCGGGGCAGGCTCCCCCAGCCCACAGGCTGCAGACCCCACCCACGAGGCCAGGGTCCTTCGACCCCACGCTCTTTGGCCAGAAGATGGCTCTCTCCTCTACAGACACGAGATCACTATTAGAAGGCAATATTTAAACACAGAGAAGGCATACCTCCATGTTAATTATGAGCTCTTTCACTGTTTGGTAATGAAATAATACGTGGAAACTCTGCATGTCAGAACACGGCATCTACGTAAAGAGGGCTCAAAACCACTCCTAAATTTCAGAATCTTCGGGTAGAAGAGACGGTCTCGCTTGTTGACAAACAGTGCTGCTGACCTGGAGGAAGGGAACCGCAGCAGAGAAGGGTGGGCCTCCCCAGCTGCCCCCTCCCCACCATTCAGAGTGGGAAGCCCTGCTCCCCACCCCCCAGGCCTCCAGCTTCTGGTTTTTAAGACTCTCAGGATTTGGGAATGAGACTGAGTAGACAAGCACTTTAAAATTCATTACCAGGAGGTTCCCACAGACTTTGCTTCCATGCATAGGAAATAGTCCATTTCTCCAAGTACTTGCCTACAAGTCCAATTTGGGGGAATTGATGTAGATTGTTCCATTTTGGGTTTTTCAACCGGAGGAAATTTAAAAATTCTTCCTTCCAGCTCAACAGAGCGAATCCACGAATCTACTGCTTCTGTGAAAGGAGGACAAAGACCCTCCTGGGGCCGCCGGATCTGGCAGCAGCTTCTCCCTGGATTCTCAGGGCAGCCAACGGCGTAGGGGGAACAGGACACCAGGCCAAGGGCCCCATGGTGGCCACCAGCCTGACTCATGCACCGGGTGGTCCCAGGTGGTTCAGGAAGAGGGCCTGGCGTCAATCCATTTGCCAAATCGCCAGGGAAATAAGGTATTTTTTAAATAAATAATGGCTTGTGAGCCCAGGGTTCGGGTTCCCGCCCATGGGGTCAGCGCCCCAGCACCCCCAGCATGGGGGTGGGGTGCTCTCAGGGAAGGGATGTCTCCCTAGAAGAAGGTTATCACACCTCAGGATCAGCCTGTGTGTCACAGGGAAGCCTCTGAAGCTCCCCGCAGGCTCCCCCATGGGTTCTTGGTTTCCCCTCAAAACCCCAAAAGCAAACCCCAGACCAGGGGCCCTAGGGAGCCTGTGTGCTGGGAGGCCCCCCAGGGTGGTCAGCTGGAATGCTATTTGCTGGACCCCTGCTCAGTGGTGCAGCATCAAAGGAGGGAGAGGGAGGGGGAGGGGAAGGGGAGGAGCAGGGGGAGGGGAGGGGGAGAGGGAGGGAAGGGGGAGGGGAGGGGAGGAACGGGGAGGGGAGGGGATGGAGGAGCAGGGAGGGAGGGGGAGGAGCAGGGGGAGGGAAGGGGGAGAGGGAGGGGGGGAGGAGGAGAGAGAGAATGTTCCTGCGGAGGACAAGAGAGGGAGAGAGAAGGGAGGGCTGGGGAGAGAGGGGAGGGAGGAGGCAGAGGACAGGAAAGGAGAAGGGAGAGAAGCAAGGCAGGCCCTCCCCCTCACACAGGGTCTGTGGGCGATGGAGCCTTTCTGGAGGTCAATCTGCAGCCTTCACATTAGGTCCAGCCATTCTACTTCTGGAAATATACCATAAGGAAAGAATCATGGGGATCTGCTGAAAAAGAAAAAGGCTTCCCTGGTGGCACAGTGCTCAAGAATCCGCCTGCCAAGGCAGGGGACACTGGTTCGAGCCCTGGTCCAGGAAGATCCCACACGCCGCGGAGCAACTAAGCCCGTGCGCCACAACTACTGAGCCTGCGCTCTAGAGCCCGCCAGCCACAACTACTGAGCCCACATGCCACAACTGCTGAAGCCTGCGTGCCTAGAGCCTGTGCTCCGCAACAAGAGAAGCCACGGCAATGAGAAGCCCGTGCACCGAAACAAAGAATAGCCCCCGCTCACCGCAGCTAGAGAAAGCCGGCGCGCAGCAACTAAGACTCAACACAGCCGAAAATAAATAAATAAATAAATAAATTTTAGAAAAAAGAAAAACAGAGCTACAGGGTGTTTATGACAGCATCGTTCAGGGCAGAAAAACATTCTAAACAAGCCCAATGTCCAAGCAAGGGGCATGGGTCAGTGCACGACGGACAAACTCCCATCGCTGCGGGTCGAAGAAAGAGGCCCCCGGCGCAGCAGAGGGGGAGGCGTGTGGGCAGCTGTGCACGTGCCAAGCACACAGAAGAACCCGCGTGAACAACGCCTCCCCCCACCCCCCACTGCAGGAAAAATCCAGGATGTCTAAGTTTCCTGTTTGCTGATCTCTATTTTCTAATACAATGAACTGGGAGGCTTGCGATAACTAAAGTTGTTAAAAGAAAAAGTGTTCTCTCTTGCCCAAAACTGCTTTAATACTAAACAACTGCATTAAGCCGTATGACGCTACTTATATTTGACCACTTCTGACTTAACAAAAACAGCTGTTTCATAGGGTTCAACATGATCTTGTCCTAAAATCCAGATGAGCCGTGAGACCCACAGGAATCATTTCCTCTCAGGGACTTGTGAGGGGCCGTGACTGACTGACCCTCTCGGTGCAGGTCCCCCGTTCCCCCAGGAGACACCAGCCCCACCACGCCGAGCGCCTCCCACGTGCCCAATGCCACCGTAACCCTGTGCGAGGATCATCTCATCTGTAACTCACGTCATCTTGCAAAGCGTGCGGGGGGCTTCGGCAGGCAGGCCGGGTCCAGACAAGCCCTTCCCACCCTCCATCCTTACTGTTTGGGCTCATTTACAAGACGGGGTCCTGACTGGGCTTCTCCTCCCCTGCGGGGCTCACTCCTTCCTCTGAATCCTGCACCTCCTCCAAAAATACTGGAAGTGACCATTACAAAAGTTAAAGAAGATGTAATTACCCCAAACCAGGGTTCCAGCTGCCGGCTGGACCCGTTTTCCCGTGTCCCCACCAGGCCACCCTTCCTGTGGAAACACAGCTGTCCCGACCACCTACTCAGCGCTGGCCATGAAGCCTCAGTCAGCCCAGAAACACAGACGCTCAGCTCCCTTTTGCCTCCTGGCTGAACTGCCAACCGCACACACATCAGCTTTGGTCCATGATGTCGGCTGTGAGCAATGTCACCCCCTAAAAAAATGGTCACTGGTCACTCACAGAAGTGACCCAGGGCTGATCAGGGGAGGGCAGCCGTCTCACGACCTCAACACATAAGAAGGGAGCAGAAATCATGAGAGAAATGCAAAGCAAAACTACAATGAGGTATCACCTCACACAGGTCAGAATGGCCATCCCCCCAAATTTACAAACAATAAATGCTGGACAGGGTGTGGAGAAAAGGGAACCCTCCTGCACTGTTGGTGGGAATGTAAATTGATACAGCCACTATGGAGAACAGTATGGAGGTTCCTCAAAAAACTAAAAATAGAATTACCATATGATCCAGTGATCCCATTCCTGGGCATATACCCAGAGAAAACTCTGATTCGAAAAGACACATGCACCCCAATATTCACAGCAGCACTACTTACAATAGTCAAGACATGGAAACAACTTAAATGTCTGTCGACAGATGAATGGATAATGAAGACGTGGTACATATATACAAAGGAATACCATAAAAAAGAAAGGAATAATACCATTTGCAGCAACATGAATGCAACTAGAGATGATCATACTAAGCAAAATAAGTCAGAAAGACAATTACCATATGATGTCACTTATACGTGGAATCTATAACATGACACAGATGAACTTATCTATGAAACAGAAACAGACTCATGGACATAGAGAACAGACTTGTGGTTGACAAGGGGGAGGGAGCTGGGGGATGGGTGGAGTGGGAGTTTGGGATTAGCAGAGGCAAACTATTATATATGGATAAACAACAGGGTCCTACTGAACAGCACAGAGAACTATATTCAGTACCCAGTGATAAACCATAATGGAAAAGAATATAAAGAAAAGAATGTGTGTGTGTGTGTATATATATATATATATATATGTGAATCACTGTGTTGTACAGCAGAAATTTTTTTTTAACATCTTTATCGGAGTATAATTGCTTTACAATGGTGTGTTAGTTTCTGCTTCATAACAAAGTGAATCAGTTATACATATACATATGTTCCCATATCTCTTCCCTCTTGCGTCTCCCTCCCTCCCACCCTCCCTATCCCACCCCTCTAGGTGGTCACAAAGCACTGAGCTGTACAGCAGAAATTAACACAACATTGTAACTCAACTATACTTCAATTTTTATTTTAAAAAAATTTTTTTTAAAAAAAAGAAGGAAGCAGAGGCCCAGGGCGCGCTTTCTGGAGTTGTCAGACAGAGGAAACCTGGGCAGGGTGCCCGCAAGCTTACCGGGGGGCTTATCTCACCTGGGGATGGCCCCCAGCACCCACACAGACTGCATCTGAGAAGCTGGTTCTTTCCAAGCACCCAGAAATCTGGGGCATTAAAAAAATCTATTCTAAATACTGGACTGAACTTTCCCTCAGGTTCCACGTGGAGAGGAAAGAAGGAAGACCAACAGGGACGACAAAGCCAAGGGTCTGGAGCTGGACGGGGGCAGGGGGACAGACAGCAAGGCTCTGAGCCCAGGTCCCACTGCCAGGAACCCCGGGGTGACGGGACTCAAACTGCCCTCCAATTTCTTTCAAAAGACATTTTTTTTCCAAATAGTTGTTGACCTACAAACAAATTGTGCAGACAGTACAGAGTTCCCATAGAATACCCTCACATCTGATTTACCCAGTAATTAAATCTTACATCCAAGTCGCACATCTGTTACAGCTAATGAACCAATATCAGTGCGTTACTGCTAACCAAGGTTACGTTCTATTGACGTTTCCCTGGTTTTAACCCAGTGTCCTTTATCTGCTCCGGGATCCCACCCATTCTATTTAAACATCCTGTCTCCTTCGGCTTCTCTTGGCTGTGACAGATTCTCAGAGTTTGGCGAAACTACGGTTTCATCTGTTCTAAGGAGTGCTGCTCAGGTATTTGATAGAACGCCCCTCTGCTGGCATTGAACTGCTGTTTTCCTTGTGATCAGATAGAAGTTTTGGGGTTTGGGCAGAAAGGCCACAGAGCTGAAGAGCCATCCCCATCACATCCCATGCAGGGGCACACCATCAAGGTGACGCATCACTGCTGGTGGACCTGGATCCCGTGGCCGAGGCGGGGTTATCAGGTTTCTCCACTGTCAAGTTCCTCTATTTCCCCTTTTCCAGGCTGTGCTCTTTGGAAGGACGTTACCAGGTACAGCCCACGCTTGAAGAGGGGGGAGTTCTGTCCCCCCTCATTTCTGTTAGTCAACACCAGCATGGACCACCTCCTGCAGACCCAAATCTCCCTTTGTGGCCACACCCCACAGAAGCCCCATTTGGCCCTTTCTTCTTCTTCTTTTTTTTTTTATTTTACTTTTTTGTTTTATTTTTATTACACACTACAAAATACACTGCATAACCTTCTAGCAGGGGTAGACAAGCATAACTGAGTTATTTTTCATCAATCAAGAAAATGCTTCCTTAATCAATGTTCTCCAAACCCTCTGACACATAGTAACGATTAACTCCAGAGATGCACCTATCTCTTTCCATCAAATTCCACTGATATGAATCATGGGCAACCCTTTTTTCCTTGCCCCCGTTAGTGCACCTGTGGATGCATGCAGTAGCCACTCCCGGAATGAATAAGCACGTGGCCATGATGGCGATCCTGGGGAGAATCTCGAACCACATCGCGACACCGTTACCAAGGCCAAACACTTCCTTCCAAGCTCCTTAAAGGTGACCCGGCTTCAATCCCTTTCCGGTAACTGGCCCTTTCTTCTTATCTCCACTGAGGCCAACACACACAAATCAAAAGCTCCCTGAGGGTCCAATCTCCTCCGCCCCATTTCCTGTGTGCAAGAACCCAGCGTGGTGCTTTTCCCTCTGCACACGCTGAAATGTCTCCTTCTGAGCTGTCCCGATGTCCCCGGGGTGGCCAGGCTGCCAGGAGCAGCCCTCAGGCCAGCAAGAGGCGGGCAGGCCCCTGGCGGAAGTCCAGCTCCCTAGCTAACCATCCAGGGCAAAGCTGCTCCTGGCCCAGGCCCACACCCTCCTCCACCCACTGGCCACGTAAGAGGGGAGCCGGGGAGATGCACTGCAGACGGTGCGGTCAGGGAGGCTGCAGGAGGTGCAGCTGGAGGGCACTCACTGGGCTCAGCGAATTTGCGTTGCTAGACTTCTGAACCACACCACCCACAGATATGACCCCCTCCTAAAATCCCAACCACGGACAACGTACTGGGACCCCACACACTCAAGCAGAGGTGCTCTCCATATCACAAACAGCAGCCACAGGACCCTGGGGAGAGGCTGAGCAGAGCTGCAGGGCCCGCTGCTCCAGGCTGGCTCCCCACGGGCCCCGGAGGGTGGGTGCAGCGCCACCCAGGCCCCAGCCTCCGGCTGTCCAGGCACAGCCCTCAGACCCCCGTTCTGATCCTCAGAACCCCGTTCTGAAGACTCCGTGCTATCCCAGCACCAGGACTGGGCCAGGAGTCCAGCAGAGTGGAGCCAGGAGCATGCCTAGGACCACTGAGGCCGGGTGTCACCTCCCAGCCTCCCTCGCATCTCTGTGGACCACCTCAGAGGAGACCACTATGCTGTGGGTCTTGTCTATTTCAGACAACGCAGGACACAGACCACGTGTGCGCAAGCTCGGATGCAATGACCACACGTGGGACCCAGCCCAAAGCTGGACGGCTGATGGACAGTCTCCCAGCACAACTGGAGGGGTGGGAGGGGCCGGGAAGGCTGCCAGGGGGCGCTGTGGACACAGACAGCAGGGACCTCTAGGATCTCAGTGTGATGGGCAGGGTGGCCTGGAGAGCGCCGGAATCCCCACCCAGTTTCTGGGCCGACCCAAAGGAGCTGTTCATACACACCATCTCGCTCCGTTATCTCTTCTTACAGCTCTCTGGCTTCCCACTCACCTGAAACCACAGAGCCTGTGACCCTCAAGGGCTCGGGCTGTTTGTGTCTGGTTTTCCTTAAGTGCACAGCTCTGCCCTTGTGCAGGAAGAAAAACTCTCATGGAGAGAACTTATCCATATCAATTACCTGTGTATAGATCTCAGCATCCTACTTGGGTTTATGGACTCTGATTTCATTTAGAAAATACAATGTGCATCTGAATATTAATAAGCACTTGGTGGAATGGCCACATTTAATCATCTCACATTAAATTAAATGTAATCTTGATTTTGATATTATTGTTCCAGCAGGAAAATAAGCCATGAGTCAGTCAATTGAAAGTTCTCCCTGAAGATTCCAAGATGCTGTACTGCTCTTTTTTTTTTTCTTTTTCAGTTTTTATTGAAGTTTAATATAGACACTGAAAAGTTCCTTATCATAAAGTGGAACCCACCCAGGCAAACCTCACACAGATCAAGAATGGGACATTGGGACTTCCCTGGTGGTGCAGTGGTTAAGAATCCGCCTGCCAATGCAGGGGACATGGGTTCGAGCCCTGGTCCAGGAAGCTCCCACATGCTGCGAAGCACCTAGGCCCATGCGCCACAACTACTGAGCCTGCATTCTAGAGCCCGAGAGCCACACTACTGAGCCCACGTGCCACAACTACTGAAGCCCGCGCGCCTAGAGCCCGTGCTCCGCAACAAGAGAAGCCACTGCAATGAGAAGCCCACGCACCACAACGAAGAGTAGCCCCTGGTTGCCGCAACTAGAGAAAGCCCGCGTGCAGCAACAAAGACCCAACGCAGCCAAAAAAAAAATAAAATAAAATAAATTAATTAAAAAAAAAAGGGACATTGTCTTTGCAGCAACATGGATGGACCTAGAGATTATCATACTGAGTGAAGTAAATCAAAGAAAGACAAATATCATGATATCACTTATATGTGGAATCTAAAATACAACACAAATGAACATATCTACAAAACAGAAACAGACTCACAGACATAGAGAACAGACTTGTGGTTGCCAAGGGGGAGGGAGGTGGGAGAGGGAAGGATTGAGAGTTTGGGATTAGCAGATGCAAACTATTACATATAGAATGGATAAACAACAAGGTCCTACTGTATTGCACAGGGAACTATATTCAATATCCCCGTGACAAACCATAATGGAAAATAATATGAAAAAGAATATGTATGTATAACTGAGTCACTTTGCTGAACAGCAGAAATTAAAACAACATTGTTTTAATTTACATCAATAAAATCTTAAAAAAGAACAAAAGAAATAAATGGGACATTGTCAGTTCCTCCAGAAGCCGGGTGCCCTCCTGGTGCCCCCTCTAATCACCATCTCCCAAGGGCACCCTGACTTCCCACCCCACATGGGAGAGTTGCCTGTTGCCCTTCCCATCAGTGGAGCCATGCAGTAGGGACTAGGGACTCTAGGGTTTGGGTTTTGGGTTCAACAGCACATGGCAGGACTCATCCAGGCCACTGCACACACTTGCAGTGCCTGCTGGATGGCTTCCATGTGCGATAAGCCCCAGTGTACAGAGCGGTCTACGGCTGGTGGACCTTGGGTCATCTGTAGTTTGACAACCACGCTTCTACGGATGCTCTGGTGCATGCGTCTGGAGGGCTCTGTTAGTCTCCTGTGGCCCCTGGAGCAAATCACCACAAACACGTGCCTTTCACCAACTCAAGTTCAGGAGACCGGGAACCTGAAAGCAGTTTCAGTGGCTGAAATCTAGGTGTTCGCAGGGCCCCCCTCCCTCCGGAGGCTCCAGGGGAGAATCACCTCTTCCAGTTGCCGATGCTGCCGGCATTCCCTGCCTTGTAGCCACACCACTCCGATCTCTGCCTCCGTGGTCACTGTCTTCTCCTCTGTGTCTACATTCCCTCTGCCTCTCTCTTAGAAGGACCTTTGTGGGGACTTCCCTGGTGGTCCACTGGTTAGGACCGGGCCCCGGGTTCTATCCCTGGTTGGGGAGCGCCGGAAAAAAAAAAAAAAGGACCCTTGTGATGGCATGCAAGGCCCACCCAGATAAGCCAGGATCATCTCCTCATCTCAGTGTCCCAACTCACGTCTGCAAAGGCTTCACCATGTAAGGTCACATTCACAGGTTCCAGGGATGGGGACCTGCCATCTTTAGGGGCCACCATGCAGCCCACGACAGTGGCCGTATGCACACTGCACCCAGTTTCACTCAGAGTGGGACTGCTGGTCACAGAGTACGTGCATTTTTAACTTCAGGCGACACTGCAAAACCGCTTCCTAAAGCAGCTGTATAAACTTACACCCCGATCAACCATCAGAGTTCTAGCCGCTCCACAACCTCTTCAATGCCTAGTTTCTGCTCTTTTCAATTTTAGCCCTTCTGGTGGTGTGTAACGGTATCAAATTGGGGTGGGTAATTTTATGTGTCAACTTGACTGGCCACAGGGCGCCCAGATTAAACATTATTTCTGGGTGTGTCTGTGTGTCTCTGGATGAGATGAGCGTTTGCATCAGTGGACTCGGTAAAGCAGACACTCTCCCCAATGTGGGTGGGCGTCCAACCCACTAAGGGCGTGAACAGAACAACAGATGGAGGAAGGAGGGATTTGCCCCTTTTTCTGCCTCACTGTTGAGCTGGGACCTCTCACCTCATCTTCTGCCCTTGGGCTGGGATTCACACCATGGGCCCCCTGGGTCCTCAGGCCTTCAAGTCTCAAACTGAACTACACACCAGCTTTCTTGGCCTCCAGCTGCTGACCACAGATCTGGGGACTTCTCAGCCTCTATAATCATGTGAGTCCTCATAATAAATCTCCAAATATAGGGAATTCCCTGGCGGTCCAGTGGTTAGGACTCGGCGCTTTCACTGCCATGGCCCGGGTTTAATCCCCAGTCGGGGAACAAAGATCCCGCAAGCCACGTATAGTGCAGCCAAAAAAAACCAAAAAAATATAACACACACACACACACACACACACACTCACACACTATGGTCTGTTTCTATGGAGAACCCTAAAACATTTACAATTTATTTTTCATTTCCCTCCCTGATGACTAATGGAGTTGAGGACCTTTCCATATGGCTACTGGGCCTTCTTTTTGGTGAAATGTCTTTGGTCCCTTTTTCTACTCAGTTGTTTGCCTTTTTCTTGGACAGTGCTTTATTTTAAGATGAGTAATTTGTTAGAACATCTTCCACGAAGCACACAGTGTGGAGGGGAACATGTGTTTTTGGTGTCAGGGCCTGAGATGTGAGGTCCAGATGGATGTGAGTGATGCGTTGCCGTGAATTCCGGATGATGAACACCCACCACGGCCTCCAGGACTCTGTCAGTGCAGACGGTTTCCATAAGGAAAACGCACGACTTTTTTGTAGCTGGGAACTCAGGTGAGCGAGACACAATTCAGCCCGAAATTAATGTGTTATGCTTCCATTTTCTTCCTTGAAACCAGAGCTAATTTCACTTCAAGGAAGTGACCATTACATTGGGACATTGTAATGGTATTTCTACAATACCTATTTCTACAAATACATGTGGATTTTACAGAATCTCCTGAGTCAGTCGGCAGCAGCTGCTAATCAAGGCTGCACGGGACGGCCCACCTACGGCTGTGGGTACCACGCGTGAGCACAGAGGCAGCCACGCCACCAGCGTGACCACTGGCTTTCTGCCATGAAATATCGGCTATTAAATACACCAAGTCTGGCTTCTCTACTTCACTGTAAAGGAAGAAAGCCGGGTTGGGCTACCAGTCAACACGAACTGCAGCGTAATATCCGGGGTTTGATGAAAACCGTCAGGGGAGCGAGCCCCAGGCCTGCCCCCCTGCAGCACGCAATCCCCACCCGTCCCCACCTGGAGCAGCCACTTGGCCCTTGGAGGCAGAGAGGTCAACACACAGGGAGAGTCCCCCACCCCAACAAATGCATCTTTCTCCCAACAAATCATGACTTCTAACTGCCCCACAATTAGCAGGCAGCTTCCAGCTCCAGCGCACGGCAGTAAGCTGTGAAAGACGCATTCACCAGCGTCCTAGCCAGCTCCCCGCAGAGGCCGAGCCTCGGGCCACGGAGAGGGAATGGTGCCCACCCCCACCCGTGCCAACGCAAAGAGCAGGCTGTCCATAGGTCCGGAAAGGGGAGCAACTGTAAGACATGTTTTCTGACCCATCATTACTCGGAGGATGAACAGCCCACCAGAGCCTGAAAGGGGAAGACTGGGCAGGACCTCGCGTACCCAGGCTTTCGGGGCTCCTGAGAGGAGCTCTCCAAGAACCCCCCAGAGCTCAGCAGCCTGCAGAGGCCACTGGAGCCCAGCCTCCTGACCTGCAGCGCGGCTTCCCCACGCCCCCTGCCCTCTGCACGGCTGGTGCAGAAGTCGGTCCCCCTCCCTACAGAGGCCAGGAAGCCACCAGGAGCCCTGGCAACGGGATGAGGGCGGCCACCTGGTGGGCAGAGCGGCCTGGCCACCGCGACCTGGGTCCCTCTAGCCTTTCACGCTCGCTGACAACTGGACAGAGGCCTCCCTGTCTCCCAGGCGTCCTGCATCCTTCCGAGTAAGTCAGTGGGGCCACAGAGGTTGACACCATGTAAGCAAATTAATAATGTGATTTATGGTCTGTCATGGACTTTGTCGTTCTTACAGAGGAATAGTGGCAATTTAATCTAGAAAGCCTGTAAATCTCTAAAGGGTAAAATTAAACATCCGAGCTAGCAAGGCCGGGACGTGGCGGCAGCAGCCTCCTCCCACAGAAGGTGTCGGGCTCCATCCTTCCTCCCTCCCCACGCCTCCTGGCAGCACCCCTCCTAGAGCCCCCCTCGAGCCTCAAGGCACCCCTCCATGTACCTCCCCCGCCCAATCCCCACGCCCTCCCCCCGTTCTCATCACAGCCTCCTTCTCATCCTTCACCACCCCTCCGGCGGCCCAACTGGTCCTGAAGCTGGGTGATGCAAACACCTCCTAGATTCAGCGGGACAATGGCGGGTAGAGTGCGTGTCACCCCACCTGCTCTGCCCCCAACCACAGCAAGACTCCCCCAGGCCTCCAAGGCAGCTCAAGCCCCTGACGGTCAGGACCCGCCATCTCCTGCTGACCTGCCCAAACCACATTATCCTGCTGCCAGACACTCAGCTCCACCCCCATACCGGGTCCCCCACTCCAGGCTGGCCCTTCTGCCTGGAGGCTCTTCTGGCCTGAGCTCTGGACGGGCAAACCCACTCACTCTTCCAGGATGGGGTTCCTGACCCGCACCCCCCATGCCGGGCGCTCAAACCTTCCAGCCTGGGCTGCTCCGGGAGCACTTTAGAGCCAGAGGCAGCCTTGGGCTCCGATGCCCGCCTGCATTCCACAGCAGCCCCCCTCTCGGCTCTTCTCTCCTTACTCCAGTCAGCTCTTGACAGGGACTGGGAGTGATGGAACAGAGCGGGCGCTCAGGAAATACCTGTTGGATGGACGGACAGATGGATGGATGGACAGATGGAGCTCCCAGCAAAGGGGCTTGGGGGCTAGCATTGCAGCGACCCAAGAGATCAGAGGGCCGAGAGGTGAATGCCGGGGGTGGGGAAGGGGTTGCCATTTAAGTGCCTGGCACCCCTTTATTTCCATTATTAGACAAGTCATCTTATACGACACATGAAAGTAGCAACACACGCAGAGTGAAGGCAAGGGTTCCCAAAGCGAGGAGTGGGGAGCACGATGCCACATGCAGGGGCCCCCACAGCAGCTCCCCCATGAAGTCGATGCAAGCGAGAGGCGCCTCTGCCCCTGGGCGCGGTCACAGCCACTGAAGCCACACAGTCCTCACTGCTGATTAAGCACAAACCAGCCTGTGATCACGAAGAAAACCGTTATTTAATGAAATGCAATTAACTGAAAAGCTGAAACCTCTTAAAGCCCGAAGGAGAGACACAATCAAGAGTTCTTGGTCTGGAGGGGCTTTTGCTGTCAGAGTTTCCAACCCAAGAAACAGCACAGAGATATCCCCCCAAGAGCAGGAAGCAGACGGCACGTCCACCCTACCACACACTGGCTCGCTCCTGTCCGCCACCCGAAGGGCAGGGAAAGGTCACAGGCAGAATCTTCGCGGCACACGTACACTGATAAAGGCACGTCCAGGAGGGGTCGTAGGTCAGGCCTGCCTCAGGGATTCAGGATCTAGCGGTCAAGGCCAGGCAGGCAGGGCTGGGATCCGGGGCCAAGACCCACTGTCCAGCAGTCAACCACCAGCTCTCACTGCGACCAGCGGGGACCAGCCAGAGACCCAAGGTAGCACCTGGTGTCTGAGGCCTGGCAGGCGAGTTGGGGACACGGACACACACACACACACACCAAGCCTGGTGACTGGCACCACCCAGGCACTCTACTGTAACAAACGCTCACACACACACATCTGGTCGCACTCCATCCTCACCACAGCTCGTGGCTGGCAAGGAAGGAAGCGCAGGCCTCCGGGTGCCCCTCTTAGAAGGAGTCATTTGAACTCCCAACAGCCACGCTGGCTGGCTGGCCAGCTGCTGGAGGCTTTCTGGAACTTCCGATTCCCCACCCCTGACAGCTGTCACCAGCTCTGGATAACATGGACATATGTCAGAGCACATGGCCCGCTCATAACACCAAAAGACTGAGGAACGTAAACCGTGTTTTATTTGAGCAACGTGCACGCTTGCTGCCAGAGGGGTCTGAGAAATCCATCATCCTTAATGTAGGCACTCACTCAGCAAACGGGTCTCCTAGTTTCGAAACAATGGATTTTTCCAAGTCAACTGATAGACAAACTGGGAAAAACTATACACTCCATTTTTAAATGAAAATTAGCGGGGCCCACAACAGTTCAGAGAAACACATATTTATTTTTTGTGGGTTTTTTTGTTTTTTTTTTTTGCAGTACGTGGGCCTCTCACTGTTGTGGCCTCTCCCGTTGCGGAGCACAGGCTCCGGACATGCAGGCTCAGCGGCCGTGGCTCACGGGCCCAGCTGCTCTGCGGCACGTGGGATCTTCCCAGACCAGGGCACGAACCCACGTGCCCTGCATCGGCAGGCGGACTCTCAACCACTGCGCCACCAGGGAAGCCCAGAGAAAAACATATTTAGAGCTGCCTTGCTTGAGAATCCATTCTGCGAACGTAAAACCAATCCAATGAGAAATAAATATATATATATATATATTTTAAAATACAATTATACATATATATGTGTATATCTCCCAACTGAAAATTCTAAATGCCAATAGTATGCTCCTACTCACTGACTGTTGACTAATTAAAATTTGTCCAGAACAAGTGCCTGAACATTTCAGAGTTGATTCCAGGGGCAGGAAGTGCAAAGAACCCATGGTACCTCCGAGTGAAAAAAGGAAAACACCTTACCAATCCACCAACAATGTTAGCTATTGCCCTGGTGGCAAGCTCCCAAGCCCTCTTGCTGTCCCCATGAAGGGCTCTGGGTCACCTGTGACATGTCCATTATTCTCCAACCGCCAACCAGAGCTCAGGGCAACGGGTCACCACCATCAGATTTTCTAGGCACGGGTTGAAAATGAACCCCTGTACCCATGATATAAGTCGTCACAAATCCTAGTCACGCCTACCCAGTTTAAAAACAAATCTGAGGGGGCTTCCCTGGTGGCGCAGTGGTTGACAGTCCGCCTGCCGATGCAGGGAACACGGGTTCGAGCCCTGGTCCGGGAAGATCCCACGTGCCGCAGGGCAACTAAGCCCGTGTGCCACAACTACTGAGCCTGTGCTCTAGAGCCCGTGAGCCACAACTACTGAAGCCCACTCACCTAGAGCCTGTGCTCCGCAACAAGAGAAGCCACCGCAATGAGAAGCCCGCGCACCAAAACGAAGAGTAGCCCCCGCTCGCTGCAACTCGAGAAAAGCCCACGCGCAGCAACGAAGACCCAACGCAGCCAAAAATTAATTAATTAATTTAAAAAAAAAACAAATCTGATGCAAACTGGGCCCCAGTGGGACATGGGGGGGTTAGGGAGGATGGAGGAGATGGGGGAGTCGGGCGGGGGATGGTCATGGGGCTTTGTGCTCTCCATCCAATACCAGCGCTGCCCTGAAACAGCAGCCCCCTCGGGCAAGTCACAGCTGCCTGGTTCTCAGCCTCCTCACTGCCAGGTGAAGACCTGTCTCTCGGGCTTGGCGGGAAACTATTTAAAACAGCTCATGCAGAGGGAGAGAAGGCAACAGAAGTGCCCAATGACGTGTGTTTAATTCCAGTTGGTTTCTCCATCCAAAACCACCTTCGAATGCCAGCATGCTTCCGTTTTCAGAAAAACCACAAGATGCAAACATCTCTGTGGTCAGGAGACGCCGGCATCTCAACCCCGTATCTTTTCTTTCTTAATTTTGATCCTTTAGACGCAAAAGCACAGGTGCAGCCCCTTACACCAGAATGGCACTTTACACTCCAGGAAGCACTACATTCTCTCACTAGGTTGTGCATGAAGCTAGCAGAGCTGACCCTTCAAACTCTCAGTAGAATAGGAGAAGCCACAGCAGGCCTAGGGCCACCAGCACCCCACAAAGCTCTGGTCATCACGTACCAGTATCTCAAATCAGTTCAATGCTGGATCTCGTCTGGACCTCAAAACTATCTCGGCGAGAGCTGTCATGCACATGTGACAGATGCTGAGAAAGGCTCCCAAAGCCAGTGACTCGCCCAAGGCCTCCGGGATTAGTGGCAGAGCCTTTCTCTTTATAAAACCAGAGCGCCTTCCCCAGCAGGGCCAGAACACAGGCAGGGAGAATCAGGTGGGGGAAGACTGGCAAACAGGGTCAGGCAGAGCGGCCGGAAGCCTGGAGACGTCGGGTCTGACATAAGGGAAAAGACCAGTTTAGAAACCTCCAGATGGAGGAGAAAGGGAACCTGGCCAAGTGGGGCATCAGACTTCCCTGGTGGCACAGTGGTTAAGAATCCGCCTGCCAATGTAGAGGACATGGGTTTAAGCCCTGGTCCGGGAAGATCCCACATGCTGCAAAGCAACTAAGCCCGTGCACCACAACTACTGAGCCTGCGCTCTAAAGCCCGCGAGCCACAACTACTGAGCCCAAGAGCCACAACTACTGAAGCCCGCGCGCCTAGGGCCTGTGCTCCGCAACAAAGAGAAGCCACCGCAATGAGAAGCCCACGCACTGCAACGAACAGTAGCCCCCACTTGACACAACTAGAGAAAGCCCGCATGCAGCAATAAAGACCCAACGCGGCCAAACAAATAAATAAAAAGAAAATAAAATATTAAAAAAAAAAAAGAGGGGGCATCATTCCCAGCACATCCATAACCCAGCTGACTGCAGGGACAGCCCGAGTGCAGAACATCCAGACAACCGAAAAATCCTAAAGGGAGTTTCTGTGAAGGATCAGAATGCGCACTCCCGGGGCTGGATGGCCTTCCTGGCCACGCTGTCTTCTGGCCTTTGCGACATCTGACCTGCCCCCCACCATTCCACGGCTCTCTCCTGCCTGTCCACCGTGGGCAAGGCTCTGTTCTAGGCTCTGGCAGTGAATCCAGCTTGGTTCCGGCGCTGGGTCTTGGGAAGGGAGCAGCAGGGTGCCAGGCTTGTGCTGGAAGGAAGCATGATGCTTCTGGGATTTCATTCATTTGCTCATTCATTCATCCAACAAGTACCACTGAGGATGTACGAGGTGCCAGGCACTATTTTTCCTCCGGGGATACAGAGGTCAACAAAGTCTCTGTGTTGGAGCAGTAAGAGACAGAATAAACAAAGTATATAAATAACAAACTGTATTTGGTACTAAGAAGAAACACAAAGCAAGGTTAACATGAAAGGGGGAAGTGATGCTAATTTATGTAGGGTGGTCTGGGAGCTGAAGTACAGACAGAGAAGGAAGTGAGACAGCAAGCCAGGTGGACATCTGGAGGAGGCATGTGCCAGGGAGGGGAAGGGCAGGTGCAAAGGCCCTGAGGTAGGCAGGAGCTTGGCAAACTTGGTGACCAAGGGATAAGAGGGAAAGAGCCCATATTCATCTGGGATGATCAAGGATGGACACAGGGCCCCAGGCTAAGGTGGCAGGTGGGGATGGAGTGGGGACAACGCAAAGCAAGCCTGGGCAGTGAGTCTGCCTGACCAGAGCCTGGACAGTATGGTTGGGAGTGAGGAAGGGAACTTGAAAAACAATCAGGCTGAGGAATGTGGGTATGGAGTGGGCACTGGGGAGCCACTGCGGGCTTGAGTGACAAACACCAGACCAGCCCACCCTGGGACGCCCTGCAGCTGGCACAGAAATCACAAGTCACACAGCAACAGCACCCGCCAAAACGGAGGGGGTTCCCAAGCAGACTCAGGAATCTCGAGCCCCACAGAGAGAGCCCAGCTGCGTGACACTGAGGTCACTGCCCTCCCTGGGCTCCCCTGTCATCCAGGAGGGCAGGGAGAGCAGAGGACTGGCTGCTGGAGAGGCAGCGAAGACGGTGCCCACAACGGCTGACTCAGCCTGTGCTCTGCTGGACCCGACCCAGGGGCTGGGCGGGGTCTCGGGAGAGGAAGGGGCCAGAGAATCCCCTCTGTGGGCACACGCCCGACCACCGACCATCAACCGGGCACCAGAGCCCCCACTTGGCAGGCAGTCATCTCAAACATGACCTATGCTGGGGATGGAGCCGCATGGCGGTCAGTGCCCACGCCACTCCCCACCCCAGCAAGGTCAGGGCTACGTGAGCCCAGGCTCTCGCCCACTCTCTCAAGGCCAGGCTGCAAGGCAGGCATGCTGCTCTCTGCCACTTGTTCCGCAAGCCCTTGAGGCCAGCTCAGGGTCTCTGTGCCCACCTGCTCCTAGCCCTCCTGACTCCCCTGACAATAAAGGATTCTCCACGACTTCAGACCCTAGTGTCACCAGAGGTGCTGACCTGTTGAGGTTCTGGGTCAGGTGTGCAGGGGGGGGTGGTCAAGGATGGGAAGGCGGGGCGCCCTGGAGGCGCTGAGGCCTGGAGGGGGCTTGTGCCTCCAGGCTCTGCCCCCACCCTCCCCCAACAGGCCGCAGGGGACACCCAATCAACAAAGCCTGGCTACCACCACACGTGCTTCTCCTCTGAATTCCTCAGCTGTGTCTAGGAAACATCAAGGTGTTTTAGCACTCCCTCTCAGTTTCAGGGGTGCGACTGGTGTCTTTGACAATTATCTTTTATTTTTATCCAGCATTTCTTAGCTCAGTTGGCAAACTGGATTATTTATGCGCCTCCATTTCACAATCCATCCCCACCAATTATTCCTGTGAAACCAATTTTTTTTTTTAAAAAAAAAAGGGTTAGAAGTAATCAAGAGAGAGTCATGCAGACAAGTTAACAAGCCACAGCTTGAGCCCGGGGTGCTCGAGAAAGCAAGCAAGGTGCAAGAGTAAGAAACTGACCAGCCTGCCAGAGCCCACCCCGGCTCCCATGCACACGCACACACACACACACACACACACACTCACTCACACACACACACACACACCCCATCTGGTTCAGCCCACACTTCTCCCAGGCAAAGAAGCCCAGTACCCTGGAGACAGAAAGGCAGGCACTGGGGGAGGGACACCACCCTGCTCCCCAACCCATGAGCAGAGGTCTGGAGAGACAGGGCACCCCACAACTAGTGCCACCATGCAGACCTGGCCCAGCCTGGAGACCACTCCAAGGGTCTCTCTGCCAGTCCTGTGGTGCCCACCAGGGAGGCTGCCGCTCAGCAAGTTGACCCCCAGCCAGCTCCAACTCGCCCTGGACACCACCCAGAGTCCCAGGAGGCTACAAGCCGCGGTCATTCTCCGCTCAGGAGGCCCCCCTCCTGAGTGCAAGTGGAGGCAGTATGGACAGCCCCCCAGGAGTGAGGGCACAGGGCAGGGGGTCCTGGCAGCTGTGGACTGGGAAATCCCCGTGTCCCCTGCAGGATGGACACCACCCACAAGAAGGCGAGAGACGCCCCACCTCACCTCACCACAAAGACCACTAACCCAGAGGCCTAAGGAAGGAGCTGCCCACCAGGTGCTGGGTACCCACAGAGCACATCAAATGTGAACCCCAGGAAAAGCTGTCCTGTTCCCACCCTCGAAGCTTTCAGGTCATTATTTCTAAACCCACTGTTTATCTCAAAGGCGGTAGGGGGTGGAATTCTCAGAAAGGGGACAGAGCCTGAAGAGGTCAGGGACAGCTCAGCCCACAGGATGAAGGCAACAAAGGAGATGCCCGGTTTGGGGTACCTGACCGTCCCCACGGCCATTTGTGAGTTCGCTTAACCAGATCTGAGGCTGGCCCCTGCCTGGCCGTATCCGAATAGCTTTGAAAAAAATCAAGTCTTCCTTCTGCAAGTAAATACTAAGTTGAGACCAACAGGCTAATCTCAGCCTCCTCGCTCCGCGAGGCCCCGGCTGGGTGGGCCCCTCGAGACCCTCCCTCGGCACCGGCACCGGCTCCAGGGCAAGTACGTCCCCGGCTTTGGCACACCGAGGCCCGCCCGGCGCACAGCCCAGCTCGGGGGCGGGGGGACTCGCCGTTCGCCTTGACCATCAGAAGCCCAACCTCCCAGCAGCAGCCTGGCCGGGGTGGTGGAGGGGTGGGAAGGGAAGGGGCTAGGACGGTGGGGCAGGTCCGCGCCTCGCCCCCAGCCCCGCGCCGGCCGCCCAGGGGAACCTGGCCGTGGAATTGTTAATTGAGGAGTTTCTCCAGCTGGGCCTCGTTATAAAGGGAAAACGGGGAGGGCTGGAAGACCGGAGCTCGGCTTCCCAGGAGGCAGGGAACCCAGAAACGACCCTAAACTGGGGAGTTGCCGCCTGGCACGGGGACTCTGTGCCAGCGCCCAGCGGGGCCGCGGAACGCTCCAACGGCCCGGCCAGCCCGGCGGGACCCAAGCGGGCAGCCACCGCCGGCCCGCGCCCCGGCTCCGCGCCGGGTCGCCCCTCGCCGCGGCACCCCCAGCCCGGGATGCGCGAGCCGCCGGCTCGGCCCCGCCGCGCCCGCCCGCCGGTCCAGGGGACGCCAGTCTGCTCCCCCCGACCCCCCGGCGCCCCCCGCGCCCCAGCCCCCCGCTCCCGCCCGGGCGCCCTCAGACTGCGGCCGTGGGCGGGTCGGGCGGCCCGGACTCCCGCTTACCTGGTGCGGGCGCGGGGCCGCGCGGGTGCACTGCCGCCCCGGCCGGCCGCCGCCGCTCCGTCAGCGAGGCCGAGCGCCGGGCCTCCGCCGCAGCTCTTTGTGAGCCGCGCACCGAGATGCTGCGGAGCCCGGGAAGCTGGATAGCAGCGGGCGCGCCCCGGACGCGGCGTACGGCACGCAGGGCCGCCCCTGCCCGGCGCACGCGGCGCGGCCCGCGGGTGCACCCCGCACCGGCCTGCGGCTGGCAGCCCGTGCCCGGCCCGGCCCCGCCCCGCCCCGCCCCGCCCCGCCCCGGCCTCGCCCGCGCCCCCAGCACGGCGAGAGCGCGCGGCGGGAAGACAGGGAGGAGGACAAAGATGCGTGCGTGCCCAGCCCCTTCCCCTGAGCCCGCGCTGGGACAGAGGGCAGGAGGGCGCACCTGGGGTCCGGATGCTGCGGGGCCGGCTTCGGGGCTGGGGGCCCGAGCCCAGCTCTGGAAGCCGCGGCCCCCCAACCGCCCCGGGTCCTGGGGAGCACACAAATTCTCGGGCGCGCCCGGGACCTGCGGGATAGGGAGCCGTTGGGGCCTGATCCTCCGGCGGGTGGAACAGGTGACAGCGAGGCTTTCTTGCGCCCGCACCTGCCCTGGGCGCCGCGCTGCCCCCTGGCGAGCTCCCGAGCGCGTTCGGCGGAGGGACCCCGGCGACCGCGCCCTGCTCGGCCCCGCGCGGAGGCGTGGCGAGAGGGAGCCCTAGGCCAGAAGCCCTGGGGGGGTCTCGGCCATGGAGAGCCCCTTCCGGACTGGAGGACCCCTGCTGCCTACCCGCCGCAGATCCCCCAGTCGCTGGTTGCATGCCAGATCCCTGGGAACCATCCCATCACCCTGTTTCCAATGTCCTGTGCTGCCTTGGCCTCGACCACTGGCCTCTGCTCCCCCAGGGCCTCGCCCCAGCCCTTTCCCTCCTTGCAGTCCTGAACGGAGAGGACCCAAACCCTGTCCACTTCCAGCTCCCCACACACATCCCAAGGAGAGGAGGTGATCCACCCTACAGTGGGAATAATCCCCCTGGAACCCCCTGAAGGATATGTTGGAGACGCTGGTGTCACCTTTGACCCCTCTGGCCATTTCATTCGGTCCCACACAGTCGTGTAGCCTGCGGGCTCCACTTGGAGTAGTGCGCAGGGTGCCTTGTCGGTCCGAGTCGGGCTCTGGTGACTCCCTCGCTCAAATCCTGATTGTTTGCCTTCTGTTGTCTCTTCTTTTGGCTGGATTGGGGTGCCACTGCGGTGGGGGCAGTTCTGAAGAGGGAAGAGGAGACCTGCGTGGGCCTCATCCTGCTGCCCTGAGCAGAAGGCCTGGGACAGGCTGAGTCCCCAGCCGGACCAGCGCAGACTTGGTGTGGACTTGCTGTGAATGGGCCCTGTGGGCCTGTCTCCCTCCCTGCTCCCCAGCTCCCTCTGGCAGCCCCAGCAGCTCACAGTGACCCAGAGGGCCTGGGCCTCCAGTTGGGTGGGAGGGGGGCAGAGGTGTGTCCGGGTAGGGCAGCTTTGCAGCTCAAGTGCCAAAAGAAGGCCACAAAGGCAGAGCCCAGAAGCAGGCCAAGGGCAGGTTCCTGACCCGTCCCTCTGGCCCCTGTGGCAAGCTGTCTTTGCTGTTTGTGGTCCCCTCTTCCCATGGGCAAGCTCTGGGCCAACCAACAGGGTGAGACCCCAGCGCTGCACACAGGAGCCCCAGTGGCTGATGTTCACAGTCCACGGGGTCAAAGGCACAGGCCCGCCCCAGCCTCACTCAGGACTCCTGAGTCTGCCGGGCTCCAGCCAACCATCTCTTTTCAGAGGATTTTTAGAGAATTTTGGAGTAGGGAAGGCTCTTCTCCGTATTCCACGAAACTGAAAAGCTGTAACATAAAAGATTGTTAAATTTGACTTCATAAAAATCCCTGCCTGGCAATCACCACCATAAGCAAAGTCAACAACAAACCGGAAGCAAAATATTTGCCACTCATTTCACCAACAGTTAACTTCCCTAATATGTCGATAGCATCTAGAAATAGAAAAAAGGACAACTCAAAAGAAAAAATAGACAAAGGTAAGGAGCAGAGAGTTCACAGGAAAGGAAATACAGATGACTTTTAAACATCTGAAAAGATGTCCTCCTTATTCAGAATAATAAATGCAAATTAACACTATACCTATAATGCCATGGTTTTTGCCTGTTAGAGACCCAGAAGTGCAATAACACAATATGTTCCAGAGGGCAAGGGGAAACACGAACTTCAGCACTTCTGGGAAGTGAGAATCAGCACAACTTCTATGGAGGAATATTAGATCACTTCTATCAAAATTACAAATGTGCAAGCCCTTTGACCTAAGAACTCTATTTCTAGGAGGTTTTTTTTTTTTTTTGGCTGTATTGGGTGTTCATTGCTGTGCATGGGTTTCCTCTAGTTGCGGCAACCGGGGGCTACTCCTCATTGTGGTGTGCGGGCCTCTCATTGCAGTGGCTTCTCTTGTTGCAGAGCATAGGCTCTAGGAGCGAGGGCTTCAGTAGTTGTGGCACGCGGGCTCAGTAGTTGTGGCTCACGGGCTGTAGAGCACAGGCTCAGTAGTTGTGGTGCACAGGCTTAGTTGCTCCATAGCATGAGGGATCTTCCAGGACCAGGGCTCGAACCCGTGTCCCCTGCATTGACAGGCAGATTCTTAACCACTGTGCCACCAGGGAAGCCCATCTAGGAGTTTTTAAACATGTATACCACACATGTGCAAGCTAGCCATATTATTTTTCAGAGTTATTCACTGCATTATTGTGTCACAAATAACTGCAAACAGCCTCGGTATTCTTGACTGGGGGACTGTTAAAAACGTGAGGGCACATTCAAACCCTGAAATACAAGGAGAGAACAAGGAACCATATGATGAATTAACATGGAAGTTTCAAGATAGTTTGTTAAGTGAAAGCACAAAGAGCAGAAGATGTGATCAATGTGCCAACGTGTGTAAAAACAGAAAAGGGAAAAAAGAGCGAGCATACACCTGCTTGTGTGCCGTCATACAGCCTCTCTGGAAGGATCACAAGGAACTCATAAATATTGGTCGCCTGTGGGAAGGAAACTGGTGGCTAGGGCAGGAGTCACAGGAAGACTTTTCACAGATTACCTTTTCTATTTTTGAAGTATATAATATTATTATCTATCCCAAAGCAAAATTTTTAAATTATCATTCAAAACCCTGGTTCTTAACCCTTTGGAGAATAACAGACATCTGAAATCCCTGGTCCCCTTCCCCAAAGGAAGAAAATAGACCCCATCTGATGCCACTAAAGTGGCATCTTCCATAGCATCTTAATCCAAACAAACTTTTTGTCCAACCCCATAGATACCTCCCTGGCTGTAGGGTTGAACCACTGGTCTTGCTCCCTGTCGCCACCTAGTGGCAGTATTCTTGAATTGCAGGCTTGGTGCCCATCCCCTTCAGCCAAGAGAAGCTCCCCAGCTAGGCAAGAATTCCCACAAGGCAGGAAAGTGGAGCCAAAAACCTGTCAATTCCTCAGCACTTGGCATAACTTAGTTTTTACAAATAATGCACACCTTCCCTATATAGGGCAGAAGACTAATGCTCTGCCTCATAGGCTGGGAAGGACATTCCTGAAAGGCAGAAGGTTAATTTTTCTTTCATTCCCCCCCTGAGTGTGTAAGTGGATTTGATTGACACACACATGCCCTCTCTCTGTGGGGTCAGCAGAACTGCTCTCCAGAAGTCACCCCTCGGCACAAGCCTCATTGGGTCTCACCTCTCGTCAACACCAAGCACTTGTGCTCATCTTCCTTACCCCTTCATCCTGTGCAGTCGAAGTGCCTTGAACCAGGAGCCAGGGGTCCTGTATTCCAGCCCCAGCTAAGACACCAGCCAGGACAGGGCTCCAAGTAGGTCACCTGGGGCTTCCTTCGTATGGTTTCCTCCTCTGTTCAGGTGAGCGAGTTGACCTCGAAAATCCCCAAGGTCCAGGATGGAACCACCCCCATGGAGGTCTTTGATTCTTTTTCCCTCAGGACTTAAGTCACTGGGGAAATTCACTAGAGTGAATCTGAGTGAACTCTAACCTGTTAGACTTATATCCCATTCTAACAGGTTTTTCCTTTACTTTAGCAGACACAGAGGGAGGTAGTATGGAAATGCCTTTGCCAACCACGGAAGCAAAGGACCTTCCCCCAAAGTAAATACTATTGATTTTTTTGACCAACTTCAGGACGTAGATTCTGCCCCCAAATTCAGGCTTTATAGCAATAGGTGGATGATTATAACTATGAACCCTCTGGCTCCTGACCCTCCAGATTCAGACCTTCAGTGACCACACAGAATGGGCTGCAGGACACAGGTATCTGCGGAGCAACGTGGAGCAAGGGCCTCACCCTCGGGTGGGCCTCTGAAGAGGGGTCCACCACGCAGATGCTGGCATGTCTAGAAAAAGCAGAGGTTTGTTGTTTTTGTGAGAGAAGTTACCCACTGCATTTTGATAAAGGTGGGGACAAAAATTTCACTGCAGGGCAGACCTCCTTTATTCTAGAGACTCTGTTGTGTAGATGATAGAGGGGAAGTAGTACAGGCCGTAAGGTGGGGATGTAGCTCGTATGTGAGGGATGGATGGTAAGTAGATGACATGGTGGAGACAGCTGGGTTGACGTCATAGGACAGTACCTTGAGCGAGTCTGATGACAAGGAGTGGGACGTGGCATCACCACCAACGTGAGTGGGGGACAGAGTGTGGGCAGATTGTGACAGGTGTGAGGCTACTCCCCGACACCCCTTATTATGTAACTTGGGTCAAGTGGGGAGGGTGTTGGAGGTGGGTCATTCTTCACAAGGAGGTCAGACTTCTTGGGAGGGACGGGCCAAGACTCCAAATGCTGTTCTCCAAGACACAACATGAAGGCAGACTCATGGGGACCCGGATGAACAAGATCAAAGCCTGGAGGGGCAGGAGCACAGAGGGGCTGGGGACATAACAATTCCCCAGGGGAAGGGGGCATCTAGGCAGGACTGCAGGACCCAACCTGAGAGTTCCAGAGGGGTCTGCTTTGGGCACGGCCAGAGAGGGTGTGTTTGGGAACCGGTGGGCAGGCAGGGGGCAGAGCCCACTGTGGAACTCCATCACAGCGGAGCCAGGAGGGCTGTCTGGACCTGTCTTGAAAGCTCACCGTGGGTGTCAAGGAGAGCATTTGGAAGGGATCTGAACCCCCTCGGCAAGGGATGGCTTGGGACAGCTTCCTGATGACAGGCAGTTACAGCATCAGTGATTAACAAGATAAGCCCCCGATTTGTGTAATATGAATGTTCTCCAGGTGGCTGTGGTCCCATCCGGTTCTCAGAGTCTCTTATTCCAAGTGGAGGAGGGAATAACTGAAAAAGAAAAAAAGTGTGATTTTTAAAGTTATGTATGTACATGGCTTCTTGAAGAGAAAAAGACCAGCACTTTAAAATACCAACTAAACTGGACGGATGATTTCGTGCTGATCCATGCTGTTTTCATTCTGTGACCCCAGACTTCCCTCAGCCCTCCAGCTGTGATTCCTAGCTGTGAGTATTGTCCCCAAGCCAGGAAAATCAGAGAAGAGGTCGGCCACATTCCTGGCTTTGATACTTCAAAGGCAAGGTCTGGGGCTAGGAGAGAAAGGGGAGCACAGTCCCTGCTGTCTGTCTGGGGCTGTGACTCTCAAATTGTGGTTCCTCACCAGTCTGACCTGGTTAGAAGTGGAAATTCTCAGACCTCACCCCAGACCTCCAGAATTGGAGTTTCTTGGGGACAGAGCCCAGAAACCTATATTTTAACACCCTACAGGTGATTCTGCTGCACGTGGAAGTTTGAGAACCACCAGCTGAGGGGCTCCCCAGGCCTCAATGTGCAGCAGTGGAGGAAGGACAGGCCAGGGGCTTCCTGGGCGGAGGGGCCTGGGGCGGCAGCCTCGCAGAGCTCCCAGGGAGCAGGCCTGGGGAAGGCAGACGGCGCCCCCAGCTAGGGGCCCCGGCCCAGGACAAACTGAGCTGAGACCTGGAGGTTGACCAGAGATCCAGGAATCACAGGCACCTCAGCAGATGCCAGCAGGGAGGGCTGAGCAGGCAGGAGAGGAGACCCTCACGGTGCTGCCAGCCTGAGACAGAGGACCGCCCCGCCCAAATGAGGCCCCGATGCTGCTCCCACACTGCCATCCCCACGGCAGTCTGCAGCCAGGTTTGGCTCCTGGCCTCTGAAGTCTCACTATTTAGTGGTTTCAACAGACAAAAACCTACTGTCAAGAGAGCAGCTTGACCACGTGCTGAAATCTTTCCCTTCTATGTAACATCTGTGTAGAAAATATTGTTAAAGCAAAGTAATCCATTCATAGCTAAGACTGGAGTCAAAAAAGAGAAACTCCTTGGACTTGAAATGGTAAATCTTTTCTTTAAAAAGAAAAGGAAAGGAAAGAAAATGCACAGGAGAAGCAGGAGAGGCTGTTACCATTTGGAGGCTCAGGCCCAGGTCTGATGTTGGCTGCACAGTGTTGCCTCCAGCTCGCTGTCTGCCTGCAGGGAGTAGTTTACAACTCAGAACACACTGGGGAGAATTCTCTCATGGAAGGTCAGTGCAGAACCAGAAATTAGCATATACCTGAGGAAATTTTATACCACGAATGTAAGACAATACAATTAATGGAAGAACCAAGGGAACAGTGATAATAGAGCATCTGAAAAGGACTTTAAAATACATATACCTCAGAGAAATAAAGAAGGAATTGTTACAAGAACAATTTCAATACTTGGAAATAAAAAAAAGTAATTACCGAAATTAACAATTCAATACATGGGCTGAATATACAAGGTGTTGAACAGAAATTGCAAAGAGTGATGTGTGTGCATGCATGCACGTTCATCTCTCTCACACACACACACACACACAAAGAGTGAAACTTCAGCACATCAAGGATAAAGAAAAAAGAGACAAGTGGGACTTCCATGGCGGTCCAGTGGTTAAGACTCCGTGCTTCCACTGCAGGGGGCATGGCTTTGATCCCTGGTTGGGGAACTAAGATCCCACATGCTGTGCTACCAAAAAAATAAGTAAAATAAAATAAAATAAAAAAGAAAGAAAGAAAGAAAAAGAAGAACAGGACAAGCTGCCAGAGAAAACAGATACATCACAAATTACTTATACATAAATAAAAATTAGACTACGTCGGATTTCTTGTTAGCAGCCTTTGGTACACAAAGATAATGAGTAAGAGCTTTAATGTGCTGAAGGAAAATACCTGTGTAATTTGAGCACTGAATTCCATACCCAGGAAAATTGTCTTTTGAGAGAGAGAATGGAACAAAGAAATTTTCAGACACACTTAGAGAATTTTCCACCTTTGCAGAAAGAATTACTAAAGGATAATATAAGGAGAAAAGTGAATCCAGGAGGAAGTAATAAAATGCCAGAAACATTAATGAAGATAAGTCAATAAAACACTTTAGTAGGGACTTCCTTGGTGGTGCAGTGGTTAAGAATCCACCTGCCAATGCAGGGAACATGGGTTTGAGCCCTAGTCCGCGAAGATCCCACATGCTGTAGAGCAACTAAGCCCACGAGCCACAACTACTGAAGCCCGCACACCTAGAGCCCGTGCTCCGCAACAAGAGAAGCCACCACAGTGAGAAGCCCGCACACCGCAACCAAGAGTAACCCCTGCTCACCGCAACCATAGAAAGCCCGCGCGCAGGAACGAAGACCCAATGCAGCCAAAAATAAATAAATTTATAAAGAAAAAAAAACTTTGGTAAATTTAAATAAGCTTTGATTTGGTGGAGTTGGGAGAGCGTCTCTGAACAGCAAGCTGGGAGTAAAATCCTCTGGGAGAGGAAAAACAGAACCTCTTCTGGTTACTTGAAGTAGAAAAGGAATCTATTAAATGACATAGGATAAATCGCAGAAACTGCAGGTGGGCCAGAGGCTCGTGCTTGAGGCTATATGGCAGAAGCAGTGCACAGACAACACTGCAGGACCCCACACAGGAAAATTCCTGTGATGCCTGTTGCCACCTCTGTTAGTCACAGGCATGTCAGCTCCCTGTATTTCAAGCTGGATGTCTACCACTACTGCGGCTGGAAGGGGATTCATGGTGCTTACTTCTTGAGCTCCCTTCCTTGAATAAAATCTTATGGGGTCTGACTGATCACACGCATGTGCCCTGGATGCAAGGGAGGCTGAGAATGTGAGTTTCTGGTTTCTGCCTTGGGGAGACGTGAGCTCAAAAGATAAGAAGTTCCTCCAAACTTAGGAACTTAGGAAAGGTGTTAAGAAGATGCTGAGTAGCCCCTCCCAAAAGATGAAAATGTTCTGCTATGGGCAGGAAAATAAAGTTTAAAAAGAAAAACATTTATCATTTATTCAATGATAAAATACATTTATACAACGATTATATATCTGTTAGGAAGTTGATGACCCACTCAAACTGGGTAATTTGAAAAGAGTTTATCAACACTAATTATTTGAAAGGAAAATAAACCTTTTGCAATTATGATAAGAAAGATCAACATTAGGGACAAAAAGGGATGAGAGATTATGACTATATACACAAGATACTTTTAAAAATCATAATACGTAAGAGATGCATTGCCGGTATTAAGAGGATGGAGTTCAGATTTATTTGCCTCCTCCTATTATAAATCACCCTGCAAAAGTAAAACGTCAGGAAACAGAAATATGAAATCTATTTCAAGTAAAGGAGACTTCTCTGATCCTCAGCCACAGTATGGGAAGATAGGTAAACATGTGTGTGTGTATGTGTGTGTGTCTGTGTGTGTGCACATGTCCTTTTCCAACTGAAAATTATTTTCAAATTGGACACAAAGAAAAAAAAAACAAATTTAGTTATATTCTGCTTGTAAAAGACACATGCTCAAAATGCTTGAATACACTATATATAAAATAGGTAAACAACAAGGTCCTACTGTATAGCACAGGGAACTATATTCAATACCTTGTAATAACCTAAAATGAAAAAGAATATATATGTATAACTGAATCACTTTGCTGTACGTCTGAAACTAACACAATATTGTAAATCAACTATACTTCAATAATAAGCAAACAAAAAACCAAACTGCTTGGAAACAAAAAAATTGATAGTAAAAGGACTGACCAAGCAAAGACTAACTAAATGAAAACAAGTGTAACTATATTAATATCAAAATAGACTTTAATGAAAGAGTAATAGAGAGAGAGTTTATCATAAGTACTACAAATTAAGTTGGCTGGTAAAACATTATTTCTGAGTGTGTCTGTGAGGGTGTTTCTGGAAGAGCTTAATATTTGCATTGGTGAACTGAGGAAAGAAGATGACCCTCCCCAGTGTGCGTGGGCATTATCAAATCCTTTGAGGGCCCAAATAGAACAAAAAGGTGGAGGGAGGAAAAATTCACTCTCTCTGCTTGAGCTGAGACATCCGTCTTCTCCTGCCCTCAGATATCCACACTCCTGGTTCTTGAACTTTTACACTCAGACTGAGACTTATAACACTAACCTCCCAATTCTCAGGCCTTTGGACTTGGGCTGAATTATACCAGTCTTTCCTGGTTCTCCACCTTGCAGACAGAATATCTTGGTACTTCTTGGCCTCCATAACCATGTATATACATATATATATATGTATATATATATGGGTTCTGGAGAACCCTAATTAATTCACTCATCCATGATTTAAAAAACATCTTAGCAAGCAAAGTATAAAGCATAAGTTCCTCAACTTGATAAAAAAAATTTACAAAAAAATTTACCACTAACATCATACTTAATGGTTAGAAACTCAAAGCTTTCCTGCTAAGATCAGGAAGGAGACAAGAATGTCCCCTCTCACCACTTCTTTTAAACATTGTATTGGAAATTCTAATTATGCAATTATACAAGAAAAGGAAATAAAAGGTATACGGATTGGGAGGGAAGAAATACAACTGTCTTTGTTCACAGATGATATAATCATCTATGTAGAAAATCCAAAAGAATTGACCAAAAAACCCTCCTGGAACTACTAAATGATTATAGCAAGGCTGCCGTACACAAGGTTAATATTCAAAAGTCAATTGCTTTACTATAGCAGCAGTAAACAAGTAGAATTTGAAAATAAAAACACATTAACATTTACATTAGCACCTCCCAAAATGAAATACATAGGTATAAATCTAGCATAATATGTACAAGATGGGTATGAAGAAAACTACAAAACTCTAGTGAAAGAAATCAAAGATGACCTAAATAAACAGAGAGATATTCCATATTCATGGATAGGAAAAAATATTGTCAAGATGTCAGTTCTTCCCAACTTAATCTATACATTCAATACAATCCAAATCAAAATTCAAGAAAGTTATTTTGTGGAAATCAACAAAGGGATTTTAAAGTTTATATGCTGAGGCAAAAGACTCAGAATAGAGAACTCAATATTGAAGGAGAACAAAATCAGAGGACTGACACTACCTGACTTTAAGACTTACTATAAAACTATAGTACTCAAGACAGTGTGATATTGGTGAAAGAACAGACAAATCAATGAAACAGAATAGAAAGCCTAGAAATAGAACCACATAAAGACAGTCAACTGATTTTTGACAAAAGAGGAAAGGCAATACAATGGAGCAAAGATAATCTTTTCAACAAAGGATGCTGGAACAACTGGACATTTACATGCAAAAAAATTAATCTAGACACAGATTCTGTACCCTTCACAAAAATTAACTCAAAATAGACTATAGACCTAAATGTAAAACTATAAAATTCCTAGAAGAGAACACCTAGGTGACACTGGTCATGGTGGTGATTTTTAAAATACAACACCAAAGGCATGATCCATGGGAAAAAAAAAAAAAGAACTGATAAGCTAAAGAAAGAATTGATAAGTTTGACTTTATGAAACTTAAAAACGTCTGCTCTGTGAAAGAGAATGTCAAGAAAATGAGAAGACAAGCCGCAGACTGAAATATTAGCAAAAGACAAAAAGGATAAACATAAAGGATTGTTGTTCAAAATATACAAAGAACATTTAAAACTCAACAACGACAAAAACTCAATTTAAAAATGGGAAAAAGGCATGACTGGTCCCTCACCAAAGAACATATATACATACATATATATATATATATATATATATATATATATATATATATACACACACACACACACACACACACAGATGGGAAATTAGCATATGAAAAGATGCTCCACATCCTATGTCCTCAGGGCAATGCAAATTAAAACAGCAAGACATCACTACACACCTATTAAAATGGCCAACATCCAGAACACGGACACCACCAAATACTGGCAAGGATGTAGAGTAATAGGAACTCTCTTTCGTTGCTGTTGGGAATGCAAAATGGTGCAGCCACTTTGAAAGACAGTTTGGTAATTTCTTACAAAATGAAACAAATCCTTGATATTTACCCAAATGAGCTGAAAAATATGTCCACACAAAAAACTGCACACTGTGTTTACAGTAGTTTTACTTATAATTGCCAAAAAGTGGAAGCAACCAAGGTGTCCTTCAGTAGGTGAATGGATAAACTGTGGTACAACCAAATGATGGAATATTACTCAGCACTAAAAAGAAATGAGCTGTCAAGTGAAATGAAGCCCATCTAAGAAGGCTAAATACTACATAATTCCAATTATATGACATTTTGGAAAAGGCAGAACTATGGAGACAGTAGAAAGATCAGTGGTTGCTGGGAAAGGTGAATATAGAGAGAACAGAGGATTTGTGGGGTAACAAAACTATTCTGTATAATATGTAATGATGGATACATGTCATTTTACATTTGCCAAAACCCAGAGAATGTATAACACCAAGAGTGAACCCTAAGGTAAACTATGAATGTTGGATGATAATGATGTCAGTCTAAGTTCATCAGCTGTAAAAAATGTACCATGCTTGTGTGGGTGTTGATAGTGGGGAAGGCTATATATGCATTTGTGGGGCAGGGGTTATATGGGAACTCTGTGCTTTCTGCTCAATATTGCTGTGAACTTAAAGCTGCTCTAAAAAATAATAAAGACTATTTAAAAGGAAAAAACATAAATGTTCTACACAGAAGAGTCAATTGGATATGTCAACAATTTCTAATATATAAACTCTAAATTATAATTTTGATGAAAACTTAGGCAATCATGTATTTTAAAATATTATCATACTGAAAAAAATTGAATTTTTCAGAAAAATACAGTAATGAGGTCTTGCAGATAGATATGGCTAAGGCATTTATTAAAATATCTGAATAAGTATTGTAATAAGAGTAATTAGTTTGCTTATTTTGTTTTTAATGTTTGTAAAAGCCATATAAAGGTTTTTAAATTACGTAGATGTAGTGGATAAATATTTTTAGTTTTCAGAAATAACTTTTCAGTGAAAATAGTTTTTTCTTAACTAAAAAAAACCCCCCACTATTATAATAGATTCAACTTGTTACTCAATAATAATTTCTTTGAAAATGTCATTGAAAAGGTTTTTTTTGTTTCTCTACTCTGCCAACCAGAGTTACCCTGACCTAAGTGTTTTTTCCATAGTTCTGGTTCCTGTTTGCTTGTTTACATCTGGACAGACTGATCTCTCATGACTCTCACTGAAAAGTGGAAAAGAACATTCCCAGAAGCCTCTAGAAACCTTTATTCACGCTCTTTGTGCAGATACAGATCACACACTGTGAACCCGTCACTGGAAGGGTGATGGAATGTAAGTCCAACTTCGGGACTTTACCTGAGGCCTTATCTGTGTGTGGAGAGGGACTAAGCACTGGTATCTAACAAAGTCAGGATTCTATTAGGGAGAAAATGGTGAATAGAGGCTAGGAGGCTATCAATAGAATCTACTACACGTCATCTTTTGCAAACATTGCTACCAAATTTTATTCTGCTTATGAGATAATTTTATTGTCAATTTATGAATTAAATTCACAAAGTGAACTTTATAAAACAGATTACATATTGTCATTCAGCTCAATGTTTGTTATTTCCCTGAAACTCCCTCTTTGACCCATGGGTTATTTAGAAGCATGTTGCTTAATTTACAAGTTTTTGGAGATTTTCCTGTTATCGGTTATCGATTTCCAGTTTGATTCAGTTATGATCGCAAAGCATATTTTACATGGTCTTTTTATTTTTTATTTCATTTTTTTGGCCACGCCACATGGCTTGTGGGATCTTAGTTCCCTGACCAGAGATTGAACCCCGGTCCCTTGCAGTGGAAGCGCAGAGTCCTAACCACTGGATCACCAGGGAATTCCCTGGTCTTACTTGTTTGAAATGTTAATGCTACTTACATTTAATGTAATTATTGATATGTTAGGATGTAAGTCTGTCATTTTATTGTTTTTTCCTCTTTCCCCTTATCTGTCTTCAAGTGGGTTATTTGGACATTCTTCAAAATTCCATTCTGAATTATCTATATTTATGAGTATATCTCTTTGTTTAATATTTTCAGTGGTAACTCTAGGGATTGCAATATACATATGACATTTATTACAGTCTACTAGTATTAGCATTTATCTCTTCAGGTGGAATGTTGAAACTTAACCACCATTTAAGTCCCTTTATCCCCATCCCCCCATGATACAGTTATCTTAAATATTTCCTCTACAAGCACTGAGAATGTCAGATAATGCTATGATTTTTTATTGTAACTTCTAAATGACAAGTATAACTAGATGTTATACCTGTCTTCCATAACCACAAGCTCAACGTGCGCACACTACTCATCACTCAACATCTAATCATCCATGAATTTAAGACCAACCACTTTCCCATACATTGTGCATTCCATACATACATCTGTGATCCCTGAAATTCATCTGATACTTGTTTCTCTTTGGGAGTCCGACCAAAAACCTGATATGCCTCTAACTAAGCACAATCTCTGAGATCTATATTCCTTTCCCTTTCCTTTTCTTTTCAACTCATTCATGTTGTTTTGTAAGTACATTTAGTTCGTGAAGTAGTTTTCCCAACTGGACCATAAATTTCATGGCAGTGGGTTTCTATTCATTTTGTATATTCTTCTAGGACCTGCTGTGGTATCCTAGTACTTGACAGATAACTACAAATTCCCTGCCCTTTCCATGTTTACTGATTTTAAAAAAAATTCATCTATCTATGCATCCACTAGATCAGGCACCAATTTTCCACAGAACTTCTTGTTCATACATCTAGCACTAGCACCCAAAATACTGGCCCATAAGGAACTTGAGCTGCTCCAGAAGAGCAAAAATTCTGAGGTAAAAACTCCTTAACCTTAAACAGTTTGCTCTAAAAAACTCTCTGTAACATCCTTAGAAATCACTTTGTCTCAGATATGTAGCCATGCACAGCTGTCAGGTGTCCTCTGTGCATCCATTCTTACACACACACACACACACACACACACACACACACAGTACTCAATTACCCCGTTTTAGAACAGGAATAATTTATTTCTACGAATATGATTTTAATAATATTCCATAAGTACTTAGTAATCAAAGTTTTCTCCAAATCAGGAAAAAAACCAAAGTAATTAGCAAATATTTTATGTGTGTGTATATATATATATACACACATATAATTTTTAAAAATCTCTTTCTGTGATTAGATTTAACTTTTAAGTGATGGAAGCAGTGAAGAACTCAATGCCAAAGCACATTTTGATAAGGCTTTTTCAGGGCAATTAATTTAATTTCTTGAGAATAGAAGTCACACTTGCTCCAGTTCCACAAGGACTCCACCACAGTCTTTAGGATGGAGAAAAATCACTGGTTTTCCGTGTGCTCCTATTTTGGCCTCTTCACTTAGAATACGAATCTTCTTGTCTTTCAAATCCATCACAGCTGCATTTATATTATCCACCTTGAGAAAAGGAAATAAATAAGAACACATTTGAGATCATAAAAATACCAAATTATAATACCGTAAGGCTTAGAAGAAACTGCGAGCCCTCTGCCTTTGGGCAGAACCATTCTTAAACCAGCACAGAAATAAGCTTAATACTTCTAGAGAAGGAGAAGTTGCTAAATTTTCCTAGGTAAGCAAGCACAATGCTTAAGAACTTTCACCATTAGTAAACATTTCTTACAACCTAAATAATGTATGCTACACTTCATAGCATGTTCGTCTAGCAGTATTGTTGACGATACTGCATAAATTGTTTTTCCTAAGAGCCTTGGGTTCTTCATTTATAAGAGGGACATGAGGCCTGCCATATAAATGGCCAAGAGATTAAAATAACAGATAAGAAGCTTTGAGCACAGTTTATAGAAGGTACTCAGCAAATATGAGTGCTTCCCTGATCTCCAAACCTCTCACCTGACAAACTGTCTGGTTATTACTTTTGAGATTAGAACTTCATATACATGAAAATCACTATTAAACTGTCACCAAAATGTTTTTCTCCATTCTAAAAAAATGCAAACATTTATAATTTTGCAAGTCTTTTCTAAAACATTTCTATTTTCTTCATCCTTATTAGCAGTCTAGGAAAGGAGCAAATCTGTTTCTAAATACCTGATGGAAGAGTAATTCTCCTCTGTCTTGGAAAATCATCCTCCTAGACTTGGAGCCCAGTAAGTAGATAGAAAGGGATAGTAAGAATCCCTGTATTCCTAGCCAGTCATACATCACCCTGGAGTTTAATGATCTAATAGCATTACAAACAATAATAAAAAAAAATCCAGAGAGAATAACACCCATGTACCCAAATATAGATTTAACAAATGTTCATATTTATACAATCTTACTTTCAAAGAGCCCAGGATTACATACTGGATTCTAAAACTGGTCAAACCACTGATAAGGATACTAAATGTTACTATAAATAAACTATAATTTCTTCAGAGTACATTCTACTTGTACATTCCTGACAATGTTTCTTTTTAAACCTGATAGCTATTTCAAAGTCATGCCCAGACTATGATGGTCATTTCATGCTATTTTGAAATAGCTGGTCTAGTCTCATCTTTCTCAGAACAGTAGGACTCCTGATAGCTTCCCTTTTTGTATCTGCATATAATGAATTTCATTCTACTGAATTTGACTTCTTTTTCCATTTTCCCAAAGTTAGTCTAAATTCAGTCTTTCCATTTAAAGATAATTTAAAAATTATACAGTACATGAAAATTTAAACATACAGGTAGAGCTAAGAACCCCTTGACTACCACTAATAATACTTCCCGCTCCAGAGGTAACTACTGTCCTCAGTTTGATGTATGCTCTTCCAAATCTTAAAATATATTTATAATCCTTACATATGTATGAAGTAGTGAAGAATCTGGTTTTGTCTACGAGGGATCTGGCCTTGACTTCTGGGAGATAATTTTTGTAACCTTGATAGGAGTGTCTTTGCCCTTGACTTGTGGGAGATAACCTATATAACCTGATAGGAGAGTCTCTGTTTAGGGTAGAAGCTGACCAATCTGGATCTTAAAGTAGAGCTGGCCATCATAGTCTTAGGGTAGGGGCTGGCCATGCCAGAAACCATGTGATTTAAGGTAGGAGCTATGGGTCACACGGTATCAGCTGATCTGGAGACTGAGTTGAACCATGTGGGCAATCAATCTATCGACCATACCTAAGTAGTAAAGCCCCAAGAAAAATTCAACATTTCGGTTTGTGTGAGCTTCCCTGGTTGGCAATAGTCAAGGCATACTGTCACACATCAATGCCAGAACGGTCACGTGTCCTGAGGAGAATGGGAGCTTTGCACTTAGAGCCCTCCCAGACGCTGCCCTCTGTGTTTCTTCCTTTGGCTGTTTTGGTCTGTATCATTTCTCTGTAATCAACCATAAGAATGAGCGTAATAGCTTTTGGGGAGCTCTGTGAGCATTTCTAGGGCGTTATTGAGCATGAGGGTGGTTTTGGAAAACCCTAAATTTGCAGATAATACCGAGTAAGGGTGGTCTTCTGGAGGACCATGTGTCCTCTAAACTTCATAGCTGGCTCTGAACTTTGCAGTCTGGCTAACTAATATGTATATCAATTAAAGTTTATATATATACACACACACACATACACACATACATTGTGTGTGTGTGCATGTGTGTACAGGGGTACATGATGCTTTCTGTATGCATTATTTGTATTTGCTTTTTTATGTAATATATCTTAGCAATTTTTTCATGGTAGTACATATAGGTCAACAACTTTTAACCTACTACATAGTGTCCTAACTAATTACTTTATAGAAATACGAAAGGTGACCTAATCATTCCCCTACTAATAAACATTTAGGTTATAAGAAGGGAAATCTGGACTCTTCTTAATGGTTAGACGATAATTTGTCCTCTCTAGTGTTGCCTATTGAACAAAAGAGTTTGGTGACAGTTCATGGACAAGATTCCACTGGCATTTGAAGGCATATGCATGTAGCAGGGACTGGTGAAGATAGATAAAAATATGTTAAAGCAATATTAAAAGATATGGAAGACAGATTCAGATATTCTAGCAAAACTGAGCTAAAGAAAGAGAGACCAGATGGAGTGACAACAGCAATATTTGAATAGATAACTGATAATTTTCCATAACTGAAGAAAGACTTGAGTCCTCAAATTAAAAATGCACCTGAGAATAAAGCAGGATAAATAAAGACAAACCAATACCTATACATATAATAGAGGAACTGAATAACATCAGTGATACAGAGAATATCTGAAGAGCTCTCAGGGAAAAACAACAACTCCCTACAATTGAACTGAACAAATTCTTACTAGTAGGAACAGAGACCAGAAGATACGGGAGCGATGTCAAAGTACTGAGGTAAAATTATGTCAATCTAGAATTTTAAACTAGCTAAGTTATCATTCAAGACCCCTGCTTACACACACACACACACACACACACACACACACACAACTAAATGACAACAAAAAGGCTCAAAGGAGATATACCAACCAGCAGCAATTGTGTGCCCATTATTGGGATTTTAATTCAAACACACTATAAAAAGCTATAGAAGAACAAATTTGAGTACCTACCAGGTATTTCATGATATTAGAGGATTACGATTAATTTTGTTTTAGGTGCCATTATGAATTTGTATAAATGCAATAAACACATACACACAACTAAAATATTTATGGATGAAATTACATAACGTCTAGAAATGTCTTCACATTACCATAAGAAAAGGGAAGTGTGATAATGTGATGGAGGGAGTATATATGGAATAAGATTATCCATGAATTGATAACTGTTGAAATTGGGTTTAGGTACATGAGAGTTCATTATATTACCGCCATTTTTTGTGTTTGAAGTTTTCTGTAAGTTAAAAGAATTAAGGCTAACTACTAAACAAATCAAACTAGAATTTGTAATCTCTAAAATAGCAGAGGAAGAAAGAATTAAAAAAAAAGTTTCTCAATTCAATAGAAGGCAAAAAGGAGAAAAGAAATAAAAACCATAAAAAGTTAAAAAGTTCAAGTACATTAGTAGTTATTATAAATGGAGACAGGTTAAATTTATGAATTATAAAATGAGATTATACAAATATAAAAATTTTTAAATATATTTGTTGATTGAAAGAGATATACTTAAACAACAAAAAAAATTTAGCTATATGCTCCTTTTTAGAATATAAATGTCTTCTAGGAATAGACCTAAAGAAAACCACACACACACGAAAAGAGTAAAGGGATGGATAAAAGATATACCAGGTAAATATTAACCAGAAGAAAGTTGATATAGCAACACTAATATCAGATAAAACAGAACTTAAAATGAAACATACTAACAGAAGTAAAAACATATACAACCTAAAAACAATCGACCAAGATGATAAAACAATCTTGAATCTTCATGTACCTAACAGTATTGCCTTGAAAAATAAAAAACAAACTAAGCATGCATACCTCTCAGTATCTGACACATCAAGCAGATAAAGGTTATTAAGGATAAAGACAAGTTGTAATAGTTCTTTGAATATTCTGGATATGTCCTTTATCAGATATATGATTTGCAAATATTCTCCCCCATTCTACGAGTTGTCGTTACACAAAGGTTTTTAATTTTGATGAAGCCGAACTTATCAACCTTCTTGTTTATCATGAGCTTTTGGTGTCATATCTAAGAAACCATTGCCTAATCCAAGGTCATGAAAATGTACACCTATGTTTTTTTCTGAGTTTTATAGTTTTAGCTCTTACGTTTAGGTCTTTGATCCATTTTTGGTTAATTTTTATATGGTATTATATAACTTCGGGGGATTTTTTTTGAAATGCTGTCTTAACCCAGTTTTGAGGCCCTGGTAGAGGCTGGTCAGTTCTCATTCTGAAGCAACTGATTAAGCCCGCATGCCAATCACCTCCGTTATCAGGCTCTCATATCCTGGGGCCAGTATGTGCCCACCTTAGTTGCTGCAGAGACAGGTACCAGACAACTGGGTACAGTCCCTATGCCCCAGAGCCCACAGAATTACTCAAATTAGCTAATCTACAGGGAGCCCATGAAACCTAGCTAAACCCCCTCCACTTGTCCCACTCAGCTACCTTCTACAGCTCCAGTTGCTGTTACCCTGTCCCCAGTACAACCCCACGTGCCCTACCTGGCAGCCTTCTCTCTTTTGGAGCTGTAACAAAGAGTTCTGCCTTTCACCTATCCAAGTGTCACTGTGTTGTGTCCAGCTATAAAAAGAATCTTCATATGGTGTGAGGTAAGGGTTCCAATACATTCTTTTGCATGTGGATATCCAGTTGTCCCAATGCCATTTGTTGAAAAGACTATTCTTCCCCCACTGGAGGGTGTTGGTACGCTCACTGCAAATCAAGTATGAGGGTTTATGTCTGACTCTTAATTCTAGAGTAATCCATTGATCTCTGTTTCTATCCTTATGCTGGTACCACACCATTTTGATTACCTTTGATGGTAGTAAGTTTTAAAGTCAATAAGTGTGAATCCTCCAACTTTGTTTTTCTCTTTCAAGATTGCTTTGGCTATTTGGGATCCCTTGCATTTCCATGTGAATTCTACAAGTAGTTTGTCCGTTTCTGCAAAGATGCCAGCTGAGAATCTGAGAGCAACTGCACTGAAACCGTAGATTAATTTAGGGAATATTGACGTCTTAACAATACTCAGTCATCTGATCCACAAACACAGAATATCTTTCCATTTATTCAGGCCTTCTTTAATTTCTTTCAACAAGGTTTCATAGTCTTCAGAGTGCAATTTTGACAGTTCTCTTGTTAAATTTATTCCTTAGTATTTTGTTCTTTTTGATGCTATTGTAAATGAAATTGCTTTAATTTCATTTTCAGATGTGTCTTGTTTTATTAATCCAGATGCATAATATTTGCATTTTAATTACTGTTTAATCCAATGAAACTTAATGTAATACTCATATAGTTAAATTGAAGTCTATCATCTTACTTTTTTTCTGTCTCATTAATACTTTGTTCCTCCTCTCCTGACCTCTTGTTTAAACATGTATTTTCGTAGTGTTTGATTTTATCTCCTTAATTATATTTTAGTTATCTCTTAATTTTCTTATTGATTGCTCTAGAGTTTACAATGTATATTTTGATCTTATCTGAGTCTACCATTGCATGTATAATATATGAAACTTACAATAATATACTTGCATTTGCCCAACTCCCATCCTTTATACTACTGTCATAAATTTTACTTCTATGTTATAAACCCTACAATGCATTTAAAAATTTTCAATTGTCAGTTGTCTCATACATAATTTAAGGTAATAAAAAAGTTATTATTTTAACCTACATATTTACCATTTCTGGTGCCCCTCATTTCTTCTAAAGATCTGAGTTTTTACCTAGTATCATTTCCCTTCATCCTGAAGAACTTCTTTGGTATTTCTTGTAGCACAGGTCTGCTGGGCATAATCTTCTCATTTTTGTTTAATTAAAAATGTTTTCAGTTCACTTTCATTTTTAAAGGATATTTTCATCAAGGTTAGAATTCTAGGGTGACAGGGGGTTATGTTATTTTTTAAAAGAGTATTTTTTTTTTTTTTTGGCCACGCCACGTGGCTTGCAGGATCTTAGTTCCCCGACCAGGGATCGAACCCATGCCCTTGGCAGTGAAAGCACAGAATCCTTACCACTGGACCGCCAGGGAAGTCCCAAAGACTATTTTTTTCGAGCAGTTTTAAGTTCACAGCAGAATTGAGAAGTAGAGAGTTCCCACACAGTCCCTGCCCCAAGAGCATGCACAGCCTCCATCATCAGCAGCATCCCCCACCAGATGGTACATTTGCTACAACTGATGAACCTACACTGACACAGCATTATCACCCAAAGTGCACAGTCTACCTTAGGGATCACTATTGGTGTTGTACATTCTACGGGTTTGGACAAATGTATAATGACACGTATCCATTATTTTGGTATCATACAGAGTACTTTCACGGCCCTAAAAATCCTCTCTGCTCTGCCTAGTCATCATTTCTCCCCACCCTCACAACCCCTGATCTTTTCACTGTCTCCATAGTTTTGCCTTTTCCAGAATGCCATATAGTTGGAATCATACAATATACAGTCTTTACAGATTGGCTTTTTTCACTCAGTAATATATGCATTTAAGATCCCTCCATGTCCTTTCATGGCTTGATAGCTCATTTCTCTTTAGTGCTAAGAATATTCCACTGTCTGGATGTACCAGCTTAGTTAATCCACTCACCTACTGAAGGATCAGAGCAGCCCAAAGTCTAGGACTAATTTTCCTCACAACTAATGCAAAGCTCTTCTGAATACTCTACCCAATGTCTCATGAATTACAAGGTCTCTCCACTATGGTTGGTAAGAACATGGCTTTTTCAACCTCTGTGTAAGGATTGTCCCCTCTAATCCTTTCAAGGAGTTCTATTCCCAGCTTCAGGCCGCATCCTCACACGCATGCACTGTTCACTATTCAGATGAAGAGCTGAGAGGCATTGCTGACCTCTGGAGAATACTCTCCATGAAGCTCTCTCCTTTCCAGTCCTTTATACGGCAAACTCAGACCACCACGGCCTCCCCATCCTTTCTGCTCCCACCTCCTCAACGCAGGGAGACTGCTGAACTTCGCTTGGATCCTCCCTTCCTGCACTGCAGCCTGGAAACACTCTCTCCAGCCAGTAAGCTGGGCAATTGTAGGGTTACCTTGGTTGTTTTCTTTCTCTGAGAAATCAATGTGTTGTGCTGCCGGATGTCCAATGCCAAAAATTGTTATTTCATATATTTTGTCTAAATTTTTTTCTTTGAGGCTAAAGGATAAATCTGGTCTCTGTTACACCATCTTGGCTGGATTTATTGACAGAATTCTAAATTGGCAGTTTCTTTTCAGTACCTAAAAAATGTCACTACATATTGTGTCATTTCATAACTTCTGTTGTCTTGTTTTTCTCTGACTGCTTTTAAGATTTTCTTTTTATCTTTGCTTTTCAGCATGACTGTGGGGCGCTCAGGTGGTGTCATTTGTATTTGCCCTGCTTTGGGTTGCTGGGCTTGAATCTGTGGGTTGATGTCTTACCTCTGATTGGTAATGTCCTTGTCGACTATTTCTTCAATGATTGCTTCTGTTCTATTTTCTCTCTTCTCTCTTTCTGGGGCTCCAAGTATACTCTGCTAAAACTTTTGACCATGTTCTACCTCTCTCTTATGCTCTATTCTGTTTTTTTGTTCCTTCTGTATTTTTTCCTCTTGATTTTAGACTCTGGCTTCTGGAACCTGAGGACAAATTTCTATGGTTTTAAGCCACCAAGTTTGTGGTAACTTATTACGGCAGCCCTAGGAAATTAATACAATCACTACATATCCGTACGGAAATTGAACAGTTAAGTAAAGGGATGGCACATGGTAGGAGCCAAGTTTCTCCCTATTGGAATGAGGGGTTATAGACAAGCAAGGGAGAAGGCTAGAGTGGTCCATGTGGTAATGGGTTAAGGTCAGAGACATCAGTATGAACTCATGAGTTCATGAGCATGTCAAACAGACATCTTATGAGTTATGGTTGAATACAGGCATGCTTACAGATATATGCATATATACAGCATACACACACATAGGTCATTGCTCTGTTAGCTGAGAAGGCCTAGAAGCAATGACACCCCAGTAGCAACAAGCACATCTTGAGCCCAGATCTTGGTTTCTAATACCATTCTCTAGTGAAAGAAGCCAGGGCTTCTTGGGGAGATGGCCAGTTCAAGATTAGCAGAGGGAACACAGATGATGTGTCTGGAGCATCTTGCAGTGCCAGAAAATAAGGAAGCATGGGAGGAAAAATAAAAAAGATAGGGTATGTCAAAGGGACACAGGAGTCAACCAAAATGCCCTACTGGCAAAGCTGGAACAATTTGAGCAACAAAATAAAGTAGTATTGGATTATAGTCTAAAGTATAAAATAAATGTGTATAACTCATTACTAATATAAAATAAATGACTGAATAAATAAGTGATTGAAGAATAAATGACTGAATAAATAAATGGGGGAAAACAGAGAAATCTTCCATACAGAAAAATTCCAAATAATTTACGGAATGCTCAAGGAGCATAACTGTCCATTCCTTCAGTGTTGGCTTCACACTGTGACTTCCTCCTAAAGATTATAATACGGAGAAAAAGAAAAAAAATCGTATCTTTACAGTGGAGAAACATGATGACACTTCTTCAGCTGGGAGCTCGAGGCCGACATCAGCAGTGATAAGTCATGTGGACAGTATGTACCCCTGACATGATGTAATGCGAATGGCGCTTTACCTTTGTGGTCTTCCTCCCCAAAATCAATAACCCTAGTCTAATCATGAGAAAAACATCAGACAAATCTCAACTGAGGGACATTCTATAAAAAAAACCAACCAGTAATCCTCAAACATATCTAGGCCATCCAGAACAAGTAATGTCTGAGAAAACGTCACAGGCACGAGGAGCCTAAAAAGACATGATAACTAAACGTAATGTGGTACCTGGATGGGATCCTGGAACAGAAAAAGGACACTGGAGGACACTGGGTAAAACTAAGGAAATCTGAATGAAGTATACATTTTAGTTAATAATAATGTATCGATTTGACTCATTAATTGTGACAAATGTACTGCACTAGTAAGATGTTAATAATATTTTTTTATAAAAGAACCTAAAGAGATTAACAACATTTGTAATAAGTGGACCTTGTTTGGGTCCTGATTAGAACACATCAACTATAAGGACATTCGTGAATCAATCTAGTAAATGTGATTTATAACTGTGTATATGATGGTGACAAAAGATGTATTTTTGTCAATTTTGATCAATATGATAACGTCATTGTGGTTATTTATTTTTTAGAGACACAAACTACATAAAGGTAAAATGACCTGTGAATTACTTTTAAACAGTTCAACAAAGGAAGAAACGATAAAGTGTGACAAGATCTTGAAAACTGTTGAATCTGGGTGATGGGAATATGGGAGTTCACTACCTTTTTTTCTACTTCCTGTATGTTTGAAATTTTTCACAATAGAATCATGACTGTTTTCACAGTGCCCTTTTGATAACTTCTACTCTACATATGATCATGGATATTTTCATTATAGAACATTCTACTCAATTATAAATATCCACATTTCTGATATTGCATCTTATAATTTTTTTTTATAATTTTTATTTTTTTTTTGGCTGCACTGGGTCTTTGTTGCTGCGCGTGGGCTTTCTCTAGTTACGGCGAACAGGGGCTACTCTTCTTTGCAGTGCGCGGGCTTCTCATTGTGGTGGCTTCTTTTGTTGTGGAGCATGAGCTCTAGGCACGCACAGGCTTCAATAGTTGCAGCACGCGGGCGCAGTAGTTGCGGCTCGTGGGCTCTAGAGCACAGGCTCAGTAGTTGTGGTGCATGGGCTTAATTGCTCTGTGGCATGTGGGATCTTCCCGGACCAGGGATCGAACCCATGTCCCCTGCATTGTCAGGCAATTCTTAACCACTGCGCCACCAGGGAAGTCCCCTGATATTGCATCTTAATTTTTAGTATACTGCTTCTTCAGTATCCCTTAGTCCAAGAAATACTTCTAAGATTTAATAACTTAGATTTTGGGGAAAAATGCCTAATTGACATTGTATTAGCATTTATTTCTATTTCTGTTACTATTTCTATCATTGACTTTGATTTTAAAGATCTTGTATCATGTCCATCCTTCTGTTTAGAGTAGTGCCATAAAATTAACAATTTTCTAAGAGTGCTCCTAATGTGCTGTTTGGCAATAATAAAAAGAATGAAATAAAACCGTTTTAATTTTTCTGAATTGAAAGTAGATGCATTATCTACTCTAAGGGTATAAAGAATGCTTAGAAAAAATGCGAAGTAATTTGATTTGGGAAATTAAGTCTGTCCCCCTAAGTAATAAAAATAACATAGTCAATAATAACCCATCTAAAAAAATCTGCTTTTATAGTCCTTTGTACAATTACAACTGTGTATCATATAGCTCTGTAAGACCTTAAATGTCATTGGCGAATATCTGGGCTATTCATTTCAACTTCTTATCAGTTTTGGGGGGGTATGGTAGGGTGGGGACAGGCAGCGGGGGTACTGTATCTGTGTCTGGGAATTTATTTTGATTTTCTCCTGTAATTTGGAAATTAAGAGTGACAGTACTCCACATAAAAAAATGTTTGGATTCTCACAATCAGAATTCAGAAACTTCAGGTAAATCTTATGCTCTCTTTGGTCCTCAGCTGCCTCATCTGAAAATGGCAATGCAATCTTGTTTGTTGAAAGACACGAAGTTGGACTAAATAACATCTTTTTAAAAACCTTAAGGTATGTAATTCACAGTGACCAAAATTTATGAACAAGAATAATGTGCTACTTTTAATGGTGCATATTTTGATTAATCTTAAAAATATAGGCTTTTATTTTATATAAAATTATAATAGTGCTTATTGATACCAATAATGAATGAATTTAATCTTCAAACTGATATAAATCCATGGAAGTTAAAATTAAAAGTCTGAATAAAACATTTCTGTTTCAACTGTCTTTTCCCAAAAAACAAATAACTAAGTGAACTATGCAAACCTAACACTGTTCTCACTTTGTATCGTGTTCAGAAGGTTCCTGTGTAGTCTTGGGAATTATTTCAGAAGGGCACACACTAGCTTCCATACTTGCTATGTGGTCTGGTGGTGGCTATATGGAAAGTTTCCCAAATGCTGCTCTGAAATTTTCACCAGTTGATAATATAACATTAAAAAAACTAAATATCTTAATTGACAGAACTCTTTTATTCCAAGAGGATTTCTCCATTTTCTTCTCTGTTTTTTCTTGGTAATAAAATGCCCTTTCTTTTCCAAAATGATGTTAGCAAGAGACAGAATTTTAAAAATTTTTCCTTATTGAATAACAGAGAAAGTTAAAAAACCTAATCAAACTGCCCACTTCTTTTGTTCTCTGGAAACGTTATCATTCTACAAAAGCCCCACGTCTGGGAACCCGTGATACACAGATCACTTGTAGAGCTTAGCAATTCCCTAGGGTTTACTGTAAAGCCGAAATGAGAATGGAGTTTTTCAAAAAGTAGAATTTTCTCTCTTCTTCATTGGAGAACAGACATTTCCCAGCACGCAGGAAATAAGTTACCTTGCTAATCTCTCACCTTAAAGTTTTTTTCTTTCATAATCTAACATCCTTTGTGTATTTGTACCACCATCTCCGACACTGGGCAGCTATACCCGCTCACCTGATACACCTCCCCCGTAACCAGTCCTTACCCTGTTGCTGCCCCTCCCTCAGCAACGCTCGCTTCACCCCACGTGTCCTCCCCCTACCCCATCTGGTTGCTTCCTCACCCCACCTAAGCTCCCATTCGCTGGGCCTGGCCCCCTGCATCAGGGCCTCCCACCCCACTCCCCGTACTCAAGTCCTCGCCACCTTGCTTGGGTCCCCCCCTCCTGCACAGAGTGGCCCCAACGTGTGTACACCTTCCTCACCCTGTTCAGGCCCTGACTGCCCATAGCGGCCACCCCATCCGCAAGCCTGCTTGGCTTCACCTCCCCGTGAGTCATCGTCTCCCCCGGCATTGACACACTCCACACACAGCTCAGGCCCCGCCTCCCCACGCCAGGTGCCCCCTGCACGTGCATGCACACGCGCACACGTTCTGCTCAGGCTCTCACACTCTATGCTCCCAACATGCTTGGGACCCCACTCCCTGCATCGGGCTGGCCCCCAGCACTGCTGCCCTTCTCACTCTGACACCCCAAACCTGGCGGCATCCTCTGCTCAGACTCGGACACCCTGAGCTGGAAGCTCCCTACGCGTGGGTACCCTACTCGGCCTCCAGCTTTCCCACAGCAGGCAGCTCTGCTCACGGGGGTCCCTCAACCCACGTGGCCCCGCACCCCGCTCTGGGCTCCCCCGCTCTCCCCAGCAGCGTGCACTAGTGTTTGGCTCTGCTCTACCTAAAGTCTCCAGGATGGCACGAAGGGAGGGGAAGAAGGGGAAGGGGCCACGACTGTTTTTAATAGTATTTATTTTCCCTTTTGTTTTGGCAACTAGAAGGAAATATTTGACAGAACGAGTGGGTACACTAATCTTACCTTGAGTTTTCTCTTGATTCATTTTCCTCTTTGTTCTAACTTGCACTGTTACTTAGGTTTATCCTTTGGTATCTCATAGGCTGTGTTTTGGCCAGTCACCTCTAATCCTCTGTGGGAAGTGCAGGGCACACATAAAAACGTGAAGCAGCGGGCAATCCTGAGAGGACCGGGACTTTTTTGTGTAGCTACACATCCCGGCACCTAATGCAGTGAAAGTCACAGTGACTCTGAAAATGCTTAACGACCAGGAACATAACAGACAAAGACAGCAACCAAACAGAACAGAAGGCACCTCATCCAGGGTCCTGGAGGACCCCCGCTGTGCTGAGTAGTAAGCCTTCAGTTGCTGAATTGTGTGTGTGTGGCAGGGGGAGATGTCTGAGGGGTCTCAGAGAAGGGTCCTTCTGGAAGGAGGATGTTACTCAGAAGGTTTAGAGCAGCAGCTATTTACCAACCAGCACGGAAGCACTTAAATATTTTTACAACAGTACTAATTTGTTGAATAAGTAAATATTTTCAGTGGCCTTTAAGGTTTTCACTGTGACATACCTTGCTGTCTAAGTTATTTAGCGAAAGCAGGGGTAGTTCTATTCGATACCAGAAACTTCTCCTCAGGGAGAGGCCTGCGAAAGGTCAGAAGCACACATGCACGTCAGCACAGCTGTGCCAGCCAACTGAGGCTGCTCGGCGCGCACGTCAGCAAGAAAGAGACGGAACAAGATGACCTCCAAACTTCCTCTAGGGAAAGCCAAACACACGTGTATTTATCACCTTCCACCTTTCAAGTACCCCTCTCTTGAGTCTCCGTCTATTCACAAAGGCTAGACAGGTTGCCTCCTCTTGCAGAGGGAATGGTCCTGGTTCCCACTTCTGGCTGTTTGAAAATAAAATCGTTCTAGACCTTCTAGAAGTTTCACACACATTCCTTCTGTTTAGAACACATCACTACATGGATGGCTGTAGCACTTGTAAGACGCGGCCATAGCCTCTCAGCTTCTCCTCTCCCCCTGCATCTGGTCAGCCTCGAGGACTTGTTTATGACCAACAGACAGCGGAAGTGCTGCTGTGGGACTTCCAAGGCCAGGACGGAAATGCCACACAGTCCCACCTGGCCTTCTTGGACATTCACTCTGGCCGGTAAGGAGTCAGCAAGGCCACTGCCTGGTAAGAAGTCCGACTGTCCTGAGAAGCGCCCTCAGCTTGTGGAGCTGCAGGGATCACACACATGTGCTCTGCTGGGAGGCCCAGCTGCACACCCGGCGCCCAGCCAGCAGCAGCCACCAGCACGTGAGTGGGACACCCGGCCCGGCGGAGCCTCACTTCCATGTTTGACCACAGCCGCAGGACAGACCCCAAGCAAGAACTGCCCAGCAGAACCCTCCCCCAAACTTCCAACCCACAAAATCCCCAGCAAGATACAATAGTTGTCATCACACCCTGAAGTGTAGGGATAATGTATTATGTGGCCACAGAAACTGGAATGACCAAAGAAATATTTTCTGACGAGTTCTATCACCTTCGTACTTCCAGTGGAAGACAATTTCAGACCTCAGTTGTATTAGCAGGAGAGACTAGGTTACACTATGGTAAAATAATTAACTCTGAAATCTCTGCAGGTTCATTCAACAAAAATGTTTTTCCTGTTCAAGGATCGGTGAGGAATTCTGCTCTCTCTGGTGAGTTAGGGAACCAAGCCCCTGCGTGTGGTTACAACTTCATTTCACAGGTTTCCACAGCAGGTGACAATGATTCTCAAATGACTCCACCTTAAAGCATATCTTCATTCAGAAAAAAGTGTCATGCTATCCCTGCAATACCACTTTTAAAAATTACCAACTAGCATAAACCGGTGGCCTCCAGTACCCACTTTCCATTTCCTCCTTTTAATTACACCAGGCCCCAGGTTTTAGCAAGGCATGTAAGTGCCTGAATACAGACGACACTTGAGGTCGAGTGTGCCATGTGACCAAACCAACGACAGGAACAGGAGTGATATGTTTGGTTTCGAGATCACCCCCTCAAGATACCTGCCCTGTATTCTCTCTCTGCCTTTGGTGAGGCCTGGAGCTATCCTGTAAGTCGTATGTTACTGACAGCAGCCATCAGCCTGGGACAGCTCATCTTAGACTGAGAATAGAAAAATAAAATCTACCCAGTCAAGACATTTTATTTTTTACAGAGAGCAGAGACTAATGATGGGGTGTGTGGCATACTAATGCAGCAGCTAACTAACCACTCTGCACAACTCCTCCTATCACCTACCTTCATTTTATACTGACAAACATTTTCATTGCCCCCCATAATCTGGACTTTTGAATTCACTTTTACATTACTCAACTTCCACTATTTTTTACTTAACTGAACTTCTAACTCACAGTGGCTTCCTTTGAAGGCCTGGGTTCTCTGATGTAGAACACAGACAGTACAGTGTGGGAGAGAGATGAGTGCACGCAAGGGCTGAGGATCCTGCTTCTCATCCTGGGGAGACTTAGACAAGCCCTCAAGTCCACCGAAACAAAGACTTGCAGCCAAAATTAACCTCCTAAAAAAGGGATAAAGGTTAAATATTAGGCCTTGTTTAGCTCCTTTGTCTACTACCTTATGGCTTCCCCACCTGAAATTTTAAACTCAGCTAATCCAATGAAGGCAATCTGGCGCCATGGCTAACAGTGCAGATCCTGGAATCAGAACAAAGCTGGGTTTGAACCCCACCTTTGCCATGTCCTACATATGTGACTGCAGGCAAGTTAACTATTCTAACTACTCACCTGTCAAATGGGGTTAATATAGCCCTCAAGGGTAGCTACGAGGATTAAATAAGGCACGTCTAGTATTTCGTATCCTGCCAGAGGACACAATGCTGGTAGTTATCATAACCCGATGCCTTTCTATGTGCTTTCCTTCTGCCTAGAATACCTTCCTCCCCTTGTCCACCTGGGGATTCCTTCACATTCATTGTAACTCATGCCCTGCGATACCTTACCACCTCCTTGGTCTGCCAGGAGTAATCAATCTTTCCTTCACTGCACAACTAAGAAGACACGTTAATTCTGCTTATCCCAGTGCACTGTAAGCAGCTGCCCCTCCTGACCGTGGGCACGGCCATGCCTTTCTTACTCACTGCTGAATCCAAGCCCTCAGTGGAGTACACGTGGTAGGTTCTCAAATATATTTGCAATGTAAACTGAATAAATCCTTGGGTTCATGCTGGAACCAAACCCCGCCTCTCTCCTGGATTGGGAATGAGGCCTAACTATGAATTATGTCATTCCTTCTATCAAGAGACTTGTCCTACCAAAATAATTTAAATGGAAGCATAATTGGTAATGCTGATATTCCAAAAGCAGTTATCTGAACATGAACATCTACAGATAAAGGCTCTCTAATGAGAATGTTCTTGTCTAACACTTCATGGTTTTTTTCAGGAATTGTTAGCAGATGCAACTGAGAAGATCTGAGAAATCACAGTCAGTAATTGAAAATGTATTGCCTTTGTAATAAGGAACAAGTTATTAGAATTTTAAAGATAGAAAATAATTATAATAATAGGCATGTATATGGAAATTCTTACTTTATAAAGTCTTGTCGCTTGTTTCTTCTAATTGCCTTATGACAGCGAAAGCAGTGTGTTCCTATTGCATGGAAGGTCGTACGTGGTCAATAAATACTACAGCAAAGACGCAAATCTGTTTTGGCCGACTTCAGTGGCCTTTGTATAGTTGAACCCAGACTTCAATAAAACATACTTTCATTATTATTTGTAGTTTTCTAGAGGGAAAGAGAATATATCTATAGATCCATCCTTGAAGAGAACTAATTTTACCATTTCCCTGAAAGAACTTCATGGAAGTTTCTGATGACAGCGGCAATATGTAGCCTTCAAAAGTAAAAGACATTTTAAAAGAGATATTTACAATGCCAAGGATTAAACTAATTAAAATACCTCAATGCAGATGTGATGCATTCCTCCAGCCTTGTTTTTCTGCAGAAAACCTGCAATTGGGCTGTCATTTCCCAGCGGATGAAGCAGCTCCATCTTGGTATTTCCCAGGTTGACAAAAACAACGGATACTCCATGCTCAGGAAGAGGGACCGTCTCACCCACCTGGGCCCCGAGAACATTCTTATAAAATGCCTTGGCCTTTTCCAAGTCTGGCACTGCTACTGCGACATGATTGAGTCGACCGAGGTTCCATACAGGATCAGCCGCTTGATGCGACGACAGGGACATGGCAAAAGTTCTTACTGTTGGAACTGGAGTTTGAAGTCTGGGAAAAAGCCCTGAAAAATGGAGCAGGCATTGAGATCCTTCTTCTGAGAATTGATGCCCTTCTAAAATTAATTTTTGAAAAAACAAAATATAATCATATATGTAAAAATTATTTACATATCTTTTCTTTTTAATTAGTGAAATTAAATCAGAGTACATAAATGAAAAAACTTATGTCAGAATTACTCACTCTGCTCTGAAATAACTGTCTGGAATTAAAAAGCTAATTCTGAGCTTTCTAAATTCAGGACAAAGGATGACATTTTTCATAATAACTTATATTTACCAATAACACTTAAAGGATAGCTGCATATCATTAAGGATTATTTGCTATTCTCTGCATTTTATAAAGGGTAAGTTTGAATGTGATGGTGAAACGACATACATTTAATGATGATAGCAAGCAATTTTCTTCTCTACCTACAACCAATTTTTTGTCTTACGTTCTGCAGTAAGTTCATTGAAGTTAGAACCATAAATACCTTTTTTTTGTTTTTATTTTTTTTTTGCGGTACGCGGGCCTCTCACTGTTGTGGTCTCTCCCGTTGGGGAGCACAGGCTCCGGACGCGCAGGCTCAGCGGCCATGGCTCACGGGCCCAGCTGCTCCGCGGCATGTGGGATCTTCCCGGACCAGGGCACGAACCCGTGTCCCCTGCATCGGCAGGCGGACTCTCAACCACTGCGCCACCAGGGAAGCCCTATAAATACCTTTTAATGTGTACTTTATTTGGATGATTACCAACTAAGGAAAATATCTCATTATTGGGGGAAAAACAAGCAAAGATCAAGAGGGTACTTAAACTTATGAGAGTTTCCTCTGAGCGATTTTTTTAAATTGTTCTTATAATTTTGAAGGATTAGAAGCAGAACTGCTTCTAATGTGAAGAAACCTTTCACTTGGAAACTGAAGCAGCCTGCAATGTGTTGTCCCCATGTACTACTATTTCTTCAGTCCCCAAAATACTGGACTTTAAGAGCCAGGTTCTCCCCAGAATGAAAACTATATACATGTACGAGGTCTAAATATAATCCTGCAAAACTACATCACTTAATAAAAAAGTATGAAACAGCAAATTGAAGAATACATATTTTAAACAAAGGGTTATTAGCTCTTAATGAAATAACACTTTAAATAGTACCTAGTATTACAGAGCTTCAGCTAACATAAAATTAATTCCCCTTTACTAAAATTTTTGATAACAGGGAAATTAAAGTGGCACCATTTGATCTGATTTAAGACCATATACCTTGTCGGGAAGGCAGTCTCCTCAGCTGCAGGAGGATGGGCCTCGGGCCTGGAATGCTTCCTCACCAAGAGATAAAGAGCCCACAGCCTGAGTGGCTCTTATTACCTTGTGGGGATTCTCCCTCTTTCAGAATCAATAAATGCTCCTTTGTCTCTGCTTAGAGCATGACTGTCACAAGGCCAACTCCATTGTCACACCTGTCCTCCACAGGGAGGGGACAGGGTTCCTTGGACTGTGGCAAAGGGGAGCGTGTACAGGCAAATTGTCCTGCTCTGGCCACTGGGAGAGGCCTGCTGGCTGGGGGGGGCTGACACCCAATACTAAGGTCATCCAGCTCTGTCTCTTCTCTACGCACTGTCCCACCTGGTCTTGTGTTCTCCTTGGTGACTCCAGTTCTTTGGACTCATTGTGTCATCATGAAATTCAAGTGTACTCCAAACGAGTACACACATACATAAATGTACCATTGAAATCAAATTTTATAAAAAGAATACCTAATCCTTACTAGATGTGATGTGCTCTAATATTTTCTGTTCTATTGTATTTTATTTTAGCTTTTTAAAAAATACTGGTACTACCCACTATATATCTACCTTGCTGGTTTGTTGTGAAAATTAGATATTTGATGTAAAAAATATAATACTACAGTGCAAGACATTTGTAACAGGTGTACAGTAAATTCAGCCATTCTTATTGTTAATGACACACAGGGACTGTTTGCTGGTTGAGTGGCATGCAGGGTTCTGTGGAGACCAAGAAACCATTTGAAGGGCATGGTGGCAGTGAATTTTAAAAATGCTAACAACCAACAAAACCATCAGTCAGACTGCTCTTCCCTTCCTTCCTTGCATCTCTGTGTGTAATTTGCAATGGAAGTTCAATACAGAACATATCTGTAGTAAAAAAAAACTGGAGATACAGTCAACAAGCTGTAGAGTAATACATACGCTAATGTTGTTTGCTCTGTGAAACTTTAAGAGTATATCGAACAGTGAGTCTGGGTATTTCTGAATTCTCCTTACCAGTGATAACTTTACAAGAGATGGGGCAGCGGGAGGTTCTCTGGCAGGCATTCTATTGCCAGCAATGGAACATATGGCAATTGTCAAGGAGTAAATTACAATACGTCCAAGTGAAGGTGAAGCTTTATATCCTATGCCAGTTCGCTTTCGGAACATTCCAAAAACTCTGGCACTGAAAAGGAAGCTCAAGCAACTCATGCTATTAGAAGCCTCACTACAGTCTTTCTCCATAACTTCCTTATCATTTGGAAATGAGAGGAGGGAACAGTTTACAAGAATGACTGATACTTTTTCCTTTTAACAGAACACAGAATCTTCTTTGTACGTTAGGAAAATAGAAAGATAATAACATCTTTATATAATGTAAAAATCAAGATTTTATGGCCATATTTTAGTTGATCTTACTTCTAGGTGTAAACTAGTTTGTGAAAGGAAACATCACTTTATTGGTTTTATTTGGTCCCTAAAGCATATATTCTAGGAATAGGACAAAATAAATATGGTGATACTGGTGAGAATTCAATAATTCCACTTCTTTAAAATGAAGGGTAGGGGACTTCGCTGGTGGCACAGTGGTTAAGAATCTGCCTGCCAATGCAGGGGACACAGGTTTGAGCCCTGGTCCGGGAAGACCCCACATGCCGTGGAGCAACTAAGCCACAACTACTGAGCCTGTGCTCTAGAGCCCGTGAACCACAACTGCTGAAGCCCGCAGGCTTAGAGCCCGTGCTCCATAACAAGAGAAGCCACTGCGATGAGAAGCCCACACACCGCAACTAGAGAAAGCCCGCACACACCAACGAAGACCCAACACAGCCAAAAATAAATAAATAAAATAAATTATAAAATGAAGGGTAAAGGATATAAAAATGGCCAAAAAGCACATAAGATATTCAACATCATTTGCCATTAGTGAAAAGCAAATCAAAACAACAATTAGATATTATTTTACACCCACAAAAAAAAGTGTTAGTGAGGAGTCTATAAGTGAAATGTGAAATCCTACAGACCAAGTAAATTGGGGTAAGAAACAGAATAAAGGGGTTACAGTGATATAGATCCTTACAGATACCTTAAAAATTGTGTTGCTGAAGAATTTGTTGTGAACTGGACTTTAAAAATATTAGTTTCTCCTTTGACTTTTGCCAACTTTTAAAAGATATTTTTATTTCAGATTGCACCCCAACTATAGGAATCCACAGCTTTTTAGTTTTAGGTTTCTCTTAGAAAGTACAATAGAACTACATTACTTTGAACTCCATAATGTGTAATTCGTGACTATTCCGAAAAGGATTACTTCCCATAAATAAACTACAATGTATACATAGGTGTGAATAAAGGTATGAGATACTTAAAAACAGGAGTGTTAAAAAAAACAAACAACAGGATTGTAAAGATGAACAACTGACTTTCACTCACGTCAGGAATCTGATGTACAAGAAATGGATATGTTACCAAATCTGGATGTAGATTAACTCTAATTTCAACTTTCTTTCAATATTGTTTCTTGCTAAATACTTTTAGTGCCTTGACTTAAAAATAACATTGCATTCCTTTCCATTCAGATTGTTTTTATTTCAGACCAGGCTTTCTCGACATCGACTCCAAGTAAGAAAAGGTTTAGCTGCAAGGGTCTATACTCAAACACATTAAGGGTACTTACTGTTTAAAGAAACTATATGTTAAATTTGTACATAAAGTGTCATAGAATGTGAATAATCATTTGTAATGAGGTTTTCTTAACATAAATATTGAGATATTATATTGAGATATAATTTATATACTATAAAGTTTACCCAATTGAAGTGTCCAATTCTGTTTTTTGTATATTTGCAAAGTTGTACAGACTTCACATAATCTAATTTTAGAACATGTAATAAGTGGGTTTTTTTAATGAATTTATTTATTTATTTATCGCTGCGTGGGGTCTTCCTTGCTACACGTGGGCTTCTCTAGTTGCAGCGGGTGAGGGGTGCGCGGGCTTCTCATGACGGTGGCTTCTCTTGTCGCGGAGCATGGGCTCTAGGCGCACGGGCTTCAGTTGCTGTGGCTCACGGACTCTAGAGCACAGGTTCAGTAGTTGTGGCGCACGGGCTTACCTGCTCCGCGGCATGTGGGATCTTCCCGGACCAGGGCTCAAACCCGTGTCCCCTACGTCGGCAGGCGGATTCTTAACCACTGCGCCACCAGGGAGGCCCCTGTAATAAGTTTTTAAGTTTGAATTTTTGCACATCTGGTTTGAGGAGACAGACATACTTCGAAAGTCATTCATCACAAGTGCCTTCAAGTTAGTTTGGTAAGAAACCCATTCATTTTCAGCATCCAACCGGAGGCACCATACACGTATTTTCATCCTGTTTAAAACTATGATTAGGAATAATTTTTTACTCATTGCAGTTACTAAATAGACAACAGTTCTGTTACCCCACTTCCATATGACTCCATCATAGATCTATCCTCACAGTCATGTAACTTGGCCACTCTTGTCTTTAACAGGTTCAGTTTACATTTTCAAAACTAACTTTTTTCACAAAGCCAATCCTTTGCAAGCCAAACTGGAACGAATTGTGTGTGTTTAACCTGATTTCTTTTTCTGAGCTTCTCCTGTTTTTCTGCTAGTTTCATGTTCCTTAAAAGTGGGGTCATAACATAAAATTACCATTTGACCCAGCAACCCACCTCTGGATATATACCCAAAAGAACTGAAAGCAGGAATTTGAAGAGATATTTATATACCCATTTCCTAAGTGCATATTCACAAAAGCCAAAAGGTGGAAATAACCCGTATCCATCAACAGATGACAAGATAACTAAAATATGGTCTACGCATACAATGGAATATTAGTCAACCTTAAAAAGGAATGAAGTTCTGACATATAACACAACATGGGTGAACCTTGAAAACATTAAGCTAAGGGAAACAAGCCAGTCACAAAAGGATACACATTGTATATAAATTGTATACACATTCCACCTATAACAGGCACCTAGGGTAGTCACACTCTGAGAGAGAAAGTAGAATAGTGGTTACCAGGGGCTAGGGTTTGGGATAATGGGAGAGTTATTGTTGAATGGGTACAGAGAGGTTCAACTTGGAATGATGAAAAAGTTCTGGAGATGATGATGGTTGCACAATATGAAGGTACTTAATGCCACTGACCCGTATACCTAAATATGGTTAAAACTGTAAATTTTAAGTTAGATATATTCAACCACAATGAAATAAAAAGTGGAGTCATCTAAGGTTCAAGCCTCTAAAATAGGATAGATCAAAGCCAGCCTTTGGAATACACTATTTTCATTTTGCTTTTCCTTTATGCAAAGATGTGCATAAAAGTTACAAAAGAAACATGCATCTTTATTAGTATTCAGTTCTTGCAATAAATATATGACTTGGAAGTTATATTCCCTTCCCCTTAATTTCCCCCCAACAACTACTGAATAAAAGTATTTCTAAAAATACACATGTAAAAATGCCTCTTCTCTAATATTCAAATTATTATTTATATGTTCACCTTCAGGTTTTGTGTGTAAGTATAAGAGGTAGCACGCTTTATGGTTAAGAATGTGGGCTCTTGTGCTAGACTGCTCTGGTTCAGATCTTGACGCTACCATTGGTGTGTACCTTGGGCTAGTTACTTACCCTCTCTGTGCCTCTGTTTCTCATATAGGAAGATAATACCTACCTCATAATATTGTCATGAGACTAAAACGAATATTACATACAAAAGGTTTAGAAAAGTGCCCGGCACAAAGTACATTATAAATTCCAAGGATTATCATTACTGTCACTTTTAAAAAGGTTACATCAATAACTTGCTTATAAAAGTAAGCATCCCTGACTTCTAATGCATTTTATGTTTTTAAAGGAAAAAGTTGATTGTGCACCTACCCTATACACAGTACTGCTCTTACGTTCAAACTCTTATTTAATAACTAAAGAATTGTTTGTATTTGGAGAATGTTTTGGCACACATAGTGCTCCTGTAGTCACTGTTTCATTTCATCAATCCATAACTTACTACCTTTTATGACAAGGAGATTACTCTTCTTTCACTCTTGAAAATCTACTCGTGTGGGCTCTGATTTTAGAACATTGTTGACAGTATTTCAATATTTAGTGACTACTGACATCCTCATGGAATAATGCTGCTGGAAGCTATTATAAGCATAGTATTCTTTTCACTTTTTGATACAGGAATACTGATTTACAATTTTTCTAAGTTGAAATCAGTTGCTTTAGTAACCCTCTAATTCGCCCACACTGCTCATGACTGTTGTTTCATCTTGGAAACTCTTTTTAATATCTTATAGAACCTATTACCCCCAATGCAGACATGGCCCAGTCTCTAGGCATTCTCCATGCTGCTGGGATCTTTCATCGGTGTAGGACAGATCCCATGGCATAACACCTTGCTGATCTGACCTCTCCCAATAAAGACGCACAGGTTAATTTTGTCATTACTTTTACGCAACAATGCTACCACACAATCTTGCCTATACAAACTGTGATCACAAATTCTGAAGCAGGAGTGTATCATGGGGTGGCCCAGCTCTGCCTATTAGTCTCAATGGCCATAAATTAGAGAGAATAGTAAAAGTTCAGTGAGTACTTCAGATTTTTCCCACTTAGAGAAAAAAAATAGACCTGATTAATTTCCTTGCAGGTCACACTGAGTGGCAAAGCTGGGCCTTAAGCCTAGGTCTGTCTGACAACAAAGTTGATGTTGTGCAACCATGATATTTAATTTTCTCATCCCTCTGACATTCTTTACCATTCTTTGGTTCTCAGTTTTTAATATCTTCAGTGTATGTTCTATGAGCAATGTCTATTTTCTAAGAGACAGCTTTCTAAGAGATGAGATGACTGTTTTATGAGTTCTTTTGAAAAGGGCTATTGCAACGGTATGTGAGCTCAGATGATGCCTTGTATTTTACCAAGGAGAGGAAAGAGGGGCCAGGAGGGCATGTTATTATCAAACCTTGAGTATCACCTATTAATTAGAGATTAATTTTTAATAAGTTGTGCTCAGCCTATTGTTATATTTTTTCCTGTATACATATCACCTCTTTAAACGGATCCACAGCTGAGACAGCTACAACTATTACGGCACATTTTGCGTGGTTCTCATCACTTAGTCCTGGTGACTTGCAATGATAGATGCATAAGACATTTTGTGCCTGGTAAGAAAGACTAAAGAGATTGATAAAGAACATGTTCCGTTTGAGACGGGACTTCGAAAGACGACTTGAACTGTCAGTTTGAACAGGGGGAACATACAGCTCTTTCTAGGAGAGAAACCTAACATTATTGAAAGTTCATCCCCTTAAACACTTTCTTAAGGTGCTCGGCTGAAGGATTTGTCACGGACGTTCAGGAGTAACTCAGAGACGTCACCACTCGGCACTTCTTTCCTAACAGGGAATTTCAGATTAAGGGAAATAGTTGCCCCTCTGATGAAGGATGAAGAAAAGAAAAAGAGAAAGAGGAGAAAGTAGATGGACTGGGGTGACAGAAAACTTGAGGCTACTTTTTTGTTTGTTTGTTTTGGTTTGGTTTGGTTTTTGGTTTTTTGCGGTACGCGGGTCTCTCACTGTTGTGGCCTATCCCGTTGCGGAGCACAGGCTCCGGACGCGCAGGCTCAGTGGCCATGGCTCACGGGCCCAGCCGCTCCGCAGCATGCGGGATCTTCCTGGGCCGGGGCACGAACCCGTGTCCCCTGCATCGGCAGGCGGACTCTCAACCACTGCGCCACCAGGGAAGCCTGAAGCTACTTTTTTTAATGGTGGTGTAGAAAACTCAAGGAACCTTCCAATCAGTCTACTGCTTTCTTCCCTGATTTTATACAAAATAAGGAATATCTTAGGCCATGTGGGAAAAAACGCTCCTTCCGTATTCTTTACACAACTGACCTTCCAGAGTTCTCAGCAGGATGCTGGCCGAGCCCAGAGTTCAGCCTGCGTTTTCACAAGGCTTGTCCTTCCTCTGGTTTCTCCCCCGTCTCTCACGGGGTGCGGTAAACACAACCTCACTGTCCCTCTGCCATTTACTGCATTTACTTCTGGTCCAGCCTTGCTGCCCCTTAGCCGGGTGCCCTCGCCTCCGCGGTCACTCAGAGAAGTGGTGACTGTGACACGCAAACACACAAGGAAAACCCCACGCTAACCCAGTCGTGCCTGGAAGGCTGGCTCTGTCTAAAGGTGCTGACAGCGGCCAAGGAACGCATCTCGAGGGCAGAGCGCAGCAGACCCAGGAGCGCTGGCCACGGAGCGGCCTCCTCTGGCCCTGGCGTCCCGTCCCGCACACCCCACCCTCGGACAGCCCCGAGCGCGGAGTATTCACCTACGGCGCTCGAAATCACCGCCTTCAGCACACGCGCCATCTTGGAAAGCGTTAGCTAATTCCTGACGTACACATGCGTCGGAAGGGTGAAGGCGCGGCGGGGGGCGGGACAAGAGCCCGAAGGGGCGGGGCAGACAACACTACGGGGCGGGGCGAGATCCTGGGGGCGGGGCAGACGAGGCTAGGGGACGTGACAAGTGGTGCTGCGTTCCCGTGGGTGTTGGGAGCGGGTCCTCTCTTTTACCTCACAACGTATTGAAGTCACCGAGTGCATCTAAAGCAGAAACTTAAAAGGAGGACGCGACACCTCCTGTGGGCCCCTCAGAAATATAAAACAAAAAGTTTGGAGAAAGTTCATCGAGCTGACCAATGGCGATTTTCGGTTTCCTGCCCCGCCCCCTTCGGCCGCCCCCCGCACCCATTGGTGAAAGTTCTCGGGCTGCCATTGGCTGTGGCTGGGGGTGGATCCGGAACCTGTTTGCCGCGGAACCTTCGGCTAGCGGCTGTAGTTGGGCGGGGCGCGTCTTTGTGGCGTGGTTTCCGGGCGGCTCTCCTCCTCTGCATGCGGCGCTGTGTTCGTAGCGGCAGTCAGCCATGGCCCCGCGGGTGTGGCGTCGGCGGACCCTGGAGCGGTGCCTGAGGGAGGTCGGTAAAGCCACCGACCGCCCGGAATGCTTCCTCACGTAAGTGCTCGGAGCCCGGGCTCTGGTGCAGCTCAGGACTCGCATGGACGCGGGCTGCGGACCCCCGGCAAGTTCCAGAGTAGGGGGAAGGCAAAGGGAAGGGGAGCTCCCTTTTCCTCAGATTTCAGGTAGTTTACGCTCCCCTAGCCTATCACACTTTGTTAGATGGTTAAGAGCTGTGGAGTGTGGATCTCCCAGTCGTGTACTGTTGAAATCAAACTAACTGGGTTATTACTGTTTCGAGGCCTCAGTTGCCGCACCGCCCCCCGCCCCCGCCAGACGCACCGGGTGGATTGCTCTTTTCTCCATGTGCTCCCAGAGCACCCAGTGCTTACTTACTCATCAGACTTAATTGAAAGTATTAACTTGTCGCTTATCTATCTGCCTCACGACTTGAGCTTCTCGAGAGTTAAGGCTGTCTTTCGTCTCCCTTCCCAGCACGAGCTCGTGGTATTTTGTTCAAAGACTGTGAAAAGATCTAGGAAATTGTGGCTCTCAGATTTATATTTGAAACCCGACCTTGAGGTTCACAGAAACTACAGCCATACACTCTAAGCATCGCAGATTTAGTATATCCAAAATGAACTGTTGGTTCTGTTTGCTCCCTGTCCTCTGCCCTCCCTGAGATCCTTTCCCCATGCTCACCACCTGCCTTCCCTATCACAGTGAGCAGCACCTCTGTCTTTCCAGTCCAGACACGAAACTAAGCTACTTCCTTGATGTCTCCCTTTTTCTCAATTCTACATCCAGTTATTAGCAAATCCTGTCAGTTAGTTCTCCGAACTATACTATTCTGAATTTGATTATTTCTCACCGTATTCACAGTTGTAATCCCAGCGCAGCTCTGCATCCTTTGCCCGGATGCCTGCATCAGCCTCCTGATTACGCTAATTTCATTCCTTTTCCTCGACAGGCTTCTTTCCAAAGCATAAATTTAAATCATTTTTCTGCTCCTCAAACTCAACTAGTGCGTTTCTCTTAGGAAATTTGTTCTTGCTGTTTCTTCTGCCTGGAGTACATGTTTTCACAGCTTTGTAAGACTGTCTCCTTATAAATAGGTATCATCTCAGATGTCACATCCTCAGAGAGGTATTCTCTGACCCCTCTTACCAAAGCAAGTGTTGACTATGGGCTGACTGAATGGAGTGGCCTGTAATCTAGCAGAGTTGAGAATTTAAGGTTAAGATTCACTCTCTATCTTTAGGCAAATAGATCTGTCACGGTTTCCCCGTCTGAAATCCAGAGAGCAGATTCACAGATACTTGGTTGACACCTTTTATATACTAATGTGGTTCTTTGGCAAGATAATACACTGTTGGGGGCCAGAATCTATACATACTTAAAATTGACATTTCATGTGCAGCAACCTGGATGGACCTAGAGAATATTATGCTTGGTGAAGTCAGTCAGACAGACAGAGGAAGACAAATACTGTGTGTTATCACTTACATGTGGGATCTAAAAAGTAATACAAATGAATTTATATAGCAGAACAGAAACAGACTTACAGATATAGAAAACAAAATGGTAGTTACCAGTTGTGCAGGGGAGCAAGTTAGGGGTGTGGGATTAAGAAATACCAACCACTATGCATAAAATAGATAAGCAACAAGAATATATTGTATAGCAATGGAATTGTCTTGGCCATTATCTTGAAATAACTTTTAATGGAGTATAATCAGTAAAAATACTGAATCACTGAAACTAATATAATATTGTAAATCAGCCATACTTCAGTTTTTTTAAAATTTGATTTTGCCCAAGAGTTGGGCTTTTTTTTTAAATTCTGAGTGCTGTGAAATTGTTACCTATAATTATAAATCTAATTTAACTCCTCCCTGTCCCCTTAATAGCATTCAAGATGAACTGGCATCAAAGTTTACTTCTTTAACAAAAGTACTTTATGACTTTAATAAAATACTAGAGAATGACAGGAAACGTGGAAGTCCTTTACAAAGACTGATGATAAATAATTTTGATGATGAGCAGATTTGGCAACAACTGGAATTGCAGAATGAACCAATTTTACAGTACTTCCAGAATGCAGTCAGTGAAGCCATTAAAGATGAAGACATCAGTCTTCTCTCAGAGAATGAGGTGCAGGAGTGTGAAGAGGATGCCTCAGAGATGGAGGCCGGTGGTGAGGAGGACCTAGAACAAGATTTGGAAGAGGAGGAAGAGAAAGTGTCAGACCTGAGTGGTGATGATCCTGAAGAGGATGAGAGAGCTATAAACACAAGCAAATTGGATCTGAGGAAAAGCCCAGATTTCAGTGATGAGAACTCTGATCTTGACTTTGATATCAGCAAATTGGAACAGCAGAGCAAGGTGCAAAACAAAGTGCCTAGGAAACCAACAGAAAAGTCCATAGTAGATGATAAATTCTTCAAACTCTCTGAAATGGAGAGCTTTTTAGAAAACATAGAAAAGGAAGAGGAACAAAAAGGTGATGAAGAGGAGGAGGATATTGATTTTTTTGAAGATGTCGATTCCGATGAAGACGGAGGACTGTTTGGAAGTCAGGATCTTAAGGTAAAGTTTTGGGAGAGGACAGAGCATTCTTTCTGCCTCCTCAAATTAGATGGGGTTCTGTTTCTCCAGAAGAGGTTTAAAATACTTCAAAACTCACCAGGGCTTAAGTGAAATATTTAGATCAGTTGGAAAAAAAAGACTGGAAAAATTAAACCAAAGCCATTGTTTCCTTATCACAGAACACTTGTTTTGTAGCTTCAGAATCACAGTCACACATGTTAGATTCAGAATTTTCCCTCAAACGCGGATTTTCATGAAACACTAGAAATAAGAGTGAAAGGAAGGCATTTGTATATTTTATTTAGGCAGGGATATTTTGGAAATAATTGTAGTTAGAAGATTTAGAGAAAAGAATATCGTGCTCTATCTAATCAGTCATAAATCAATCTATACTGCCATTCAGTTTGTTGTGGTCTAATAGTTCTTACGGTTTATGGTAGTGTTTTTAGTTGCCAATTTCCCCTGTATAGTATGCATACACATTTATGCATGATTTAATGTATTTTTCTATCCTTGATTTAAGGTCTTAAAAGTATTTATGTTTTAGTCAGGTAAAAGTTCCAGAAACCTGAAATACAAAGATTTCTTTGATCCAGTTGAAAGTGATGAAGACATAGCAAGTGTCCATGATGATGGTGATGAACTGGCTTCAAGTGAAGAGGAAGAAATTGCTGAAGAAGGAGAAGAAAGCTTTTCTGAGATGTGAGTATTTTGAATCCTTTACACTGTAAGCTGGAGGTACCCCATCCTATTTGTGTACTCCTGGTTGTCAGCTGTGATTGTCCTAAGAATTGGGATTCTCTAAGATCAGAGAGTAGATTCTCTAAGATCAGAGAACCTCAGGATAGCCAGAGGAAAGTCTCCAAATTTGAAGGGACGTCAGAGATGATCTAGTGCAGTTAAGTGTCACTGGCACTAGCACGCAAACCCTTCTTACCAGGAGCTCTGATTTGTTTTTTTGTGTCAGTAAAAATACCCTGTTGTTACTTTGGTGAGATAAGTTTGTATTATAGATTGATGAAAAATTTGTTTTCTATATATTGGACACTTTGTTCTGTTTCACCTAAATAATTCCTTCTGTTCCTTAGTAACTGAATGACTATAGAAGTTCTGAATATTTAATTGCATTAAGTCTACAAAAGAAGAACTTAAATTACGAAGTTTGTTTCTTTTTGTTTTTCTAACAGAAAGTGGTGTGTTTCCTTTCATAAGTGTTTTGGTATTACAGGGATGAAGATAATGACCTTGAAGAAAGTGGAGACAGTAAACAACACAAAGAAACCTTGAAAAGAGTGACCTTTGCTTTGCCAGATGATGAGGAAACTGAAGATACAAATGTCTTAAATGTACAGAAAGACTCTGATGAAGTCAAATCCTCTTTTGAAATAAGACAGGAAAAGGTAATAATTAGGAATTTTAAGGGATTTTTTCATATGCTTGACATGACTGGAAATCACAGACTACTAACTAATCTACCCTGTTTTGTTTTTTGTGTTTTTTTGGTGGAACACTTAACTGTCCTTAAAAAAAAAAAAAAAACTTGCAGCCGCTTTCTGTAGCACCCTGTATAGAGATAACCATGTGGGAAGCAACTAATTTGCAAAAATCAATGCTGCATTTCCCAAGCTGTGGCTTTCAATCTGGGGCCCGTCTGTAAAACTTGTTTCTTTTCTTTCTCCGTGCTGTCTTTATACCTGGGGCATGTTTTTCCTAACTAGCTGTCCTGTGAGCCTCTCCTGGTAACTGTTCCACCTGCTTTTAAGGATACTGCCTATCTCAGATGGCTTCTGCGAGTTGCCAGGTAGCCAGAATTTTAACTAATACCATCTCAAACACATCTTCCAAAGTCGATAAAAATTATTTCCTTGTGACAATTTCAGGCGAACAAAGTGTTATTTGAAAATAATAGGTACAGCCTGACTCCAAATATTTGGCTTTTATCATTTAACTATCTTAAAATTAGATCACACAGTTTGAAGTGAGACTAGGCAAATAACCAAAGATACCAAGGATATCAAAAGAATCATTTTAAAAAGAGAATCTAGGGGGACTTCCGTGGTGGTCCAGCAGTTAAGATTCCACAGTTCCACTGCAGGGGTTGCGGGTTTGATCCCTGCTTGGGGAACTAAGATCCCACATGCTGCATGGTGCAGCCAAGAAAAAAAGAGAATCTGAGTTAAACACGTGATGGGCAGATTGTTCCCAGAAGAAAAAAAAAAATGGAAAGAAGATATGAACTTTGTTCTTGGGTTAGTGTCCTTCCCTCTCCACACCCCTGCAAAAAAAAAAAAAAAAGAGAAGCAGGTTTAGTTTTACTGGGGAATTATATCAAACCTTCAAGAAGTAGATAATTTAGTGCTGTTTGATCAGTTCCTATGTATAAAGAGTAAAGCTTCCAAACTTTTCTTGTGAAGCTATTGTAACATGAATACCCAAACCTGATAAAGGTAACATTAAAACATACACAGTCTCACTTATGAATATTCATGCAAAAATCCAAAATAGCTCAATGAAAGAGCAATGCTGCCACAACCAAGTGGGCCTCATCCTCTTGATTCAGGATTAGGGAATCTATTAATTTAATACTTGTTATAATAGGTTAAGGAGAAAAACCATATGGTCACCTCCGTATATGTCAAAAATGACATTTAATAAAATTCAATATCCATTCCTAATTTTTTTTTTTAACTTCTAGTGAAATACAAACACATCTAGCCAAAAGATGCCATCATGCTTAATGGTAGAATTCTAGAAACATCCCTTTAAAATCAAGAATAAGACTATTCCCACTACCACTATTACTATTTCCACTGTTACTTAAGATTCTTGTAGGAGTGTTATTTAGCCAGGACAGCTACAAAAGAAAATGATAAGAGGTGAGAAAAACTGAAGTGAAAGCATTAATATTTGCAGAGAATACTAGAAAAACCAAGCAGATGAATTGAAAAGCTATTAGGAACAATAATTCAGTAAGGTAGCTGAAAAGGCTGGCATTTTATACACTGTGAAGTCATTATAGATGGCCGCCTTTTCAGAAGTAAGACATAATTTGGATTGTGGGTGTGGAGTCAGGAGGGTCAGGCTCCATCAAATATTGATGTTCTAATAAAAAAGTACTTAGTCTTGGAATGCTCTAATAATTAAAATTGATAGTGGCTTGTGAATACATAGGTCGTTTGACTAGAACAGAGCCCAGAAATATACCCAAATGCTGCTGGGAGAAGTAAGTAAATTATAAACATGGCATTCCAAATCAGTGGGGGAAAGAGGTCATCCACCTCTCCTCATCCCACCGCAGGGGACGGGAATAGGAGGTCACTACTGGCATCATTAAAAGATGGCAAGGACAAAACAGAATTGTGTTCAGGAACAGTACATTTCTTGCTCTCCCACTATTAAAAATATTAGTTGCTTTTACTCAACTGTAAGTCTAGTTTTCTTCCCTAAACACGTAGTAACTCTTTTTGTCTCTTAGATGAATGAAAAAATTGCATCTTTGGAAAAACAGTTGTTGGAAAAGAAACCTTGGCAACTTCAAGGGGAAGTGACAGCACAGAAGCGGCCTGAGAACAGCCTCCTAGAAGAGACCCTGCACTTTGACCACGCCATCCGTATGGGTGCGTGTGGCCACCGGGCTCCTGCAACTGTTCGTGTCTGTGCCTTTTCTATGGTTCTCATAGATTTGGAGTAATATTTCTTTTCCCCAAACTTTTTATTTTAAAAACTTGTAAACATATAGAAAAGTTGAAAAAACAGTACAGTGGACATATGTATGCCATTCAGCTGGATTCAACAGTTGTTAAGTTTTGGCTATATTTGGCTTTCTCCCCCCATTTATGTGAGTGACTGTGTGTGTGCACTTTTTTTCCCGAGTCATTTGAAAGTAAGTAGCCAATATCATGACACTTTAGTCCTGAGTACTTTTATTTTTTTCTAAGAACTAAGACATTCCCCTGTACAGCCACAATACCATTAATCCACCCAAGAATTACTAATATCCTAGCGATGCCTAATGTATAGTCCATAATCAGTCCTGCTAGTGATCTGCTTGCAGTACCTGCTGTCATTGTCCAGTGATTAAATTGTGATTCCAGCCAGAACCCTGATTACCTCATTGAATTCTTTCTTGTACCCGTTAAGTCATGATGAATTTCTATTTAGTGCTAGAGAATGGAAAAGAGGGGGCAAGTCCCCAGGTGCATGGGTTAAAAGTGTTAGCATTTGCTACCGTATGTATTTTGTAGTTTTGTGGTTCTCAAATTGCAGGGAGCATCAGAAAGGCTAGTTAAAACATACAGAGGTATCCCTTTTTCTTCCTCACTTTCTGATTTAGGAGGTGTGGGGTGGGCCCAAGAATTCGCATTTCTAACACGTTCCCAGATGGGGGTGATGCTGCGGTTCAAGGACCACCCTTTTCGAACCACTGCTTAGTTTCTGTATACCTAATGAGCACATGTCCTGTTTCCTTTAGCACCTGTGATCACAGAGGAAACCACTGTTCAACTAGAAGATATCATTAAGCAGAGGATAAAAGATCAGGTCAGTAACAATGAAATTTAACTTAATTCAAAATTCACTGAAATGTTTAGAAATATGTAAGAATATTTTGGGAGTAGGAATAACACTTTATTTTCATAGAATATTTGTTCTATCAGTTCTTCATTTAAAAGCCCTAAGTCTACACCAGAAGTGTCCTTGCCCTTTGTTGTGTGAGGCACTGCCGTCACACAACAAAGACGGGTGTCGTGCCTGAGGAGAATGGGGTGACCAAAGAGTTTTTGTTTAAAACTTGATCTTATTTTGTAAACTTAGAGTAAAACTTGGGTACGTGACACGTGCACCAAGAGATGGCTTTTTTTTTTTTTTTTACTATTTATTTATTTATTTGGCTGCATTGGGTCTTAGTTGTGGCATGCAGGATCTAGTTCCCTAAACAGGGATCGAACCCGGGCCCCCTGCACTGGGAGCGAGGGGTCTTAACCACTGGACCACAACGGAAGTCCCGAGATGGCTTTATAACATGTGTTTGTTTGTTTAAAATAGGAAGGGTTTGAAAGATGGGTACTATATGCAGAAAATCTTTAAAGTTGAAATGAAGCAAACTCTTGTCTTAACTGTTGAGCAAACCACGATAAGGAATTGTGGAGTTCAAGTTGGTAACCAGGAGAGAGACGTGTTTAAAACAAAAAAGGGTACTTGAGTGATGCCCTTTCTGCATAATACTTCCTGTGACTTGAGTAGTCATTTCAAATGGTGAAAATGATTTCCTTTTTGCTGCAGTTTGCTTTTGCTTACTCTGGAAAGATAATATTCCAGCGGAGGATTCTTTTTTTAAAAAAAAAATTTATTTATTTATTTTTGGCTGCGTTGGGTCTTTGTTGCAGCGCACGGGCTTCTCACTGTGGTGGCTTCTCTTGTTGTGGAGCACAGGCTCTAGGCGTGTGGGCTTCAGTACTTGTGGCGCACGGACTTAGTTGCTCTGTGGCATGTGGGTTCTTCCCAGACCAGGGATCGAACCCATGTCCCCTGTATTGGCAGGCGGATTCTTTTTTTTAAAATTTATTTTATTTTATTATTTATTTATTTATTTTTGGATGTGTTGGGTCTTCGTTGCTGCACGCAGGTTTTCTCTAGTTGCGGCCAGCTGGGGCTACTCTTCATTGCGGTGGCTTCTCTTGTTGTGGAGCACAGGCTCTAAGCCCACGGGCTTCAGTAGTTTGGGCGCATGGGCTCAGTAGTTGTGGCTTGCGGGCTCTAGAGTGTGGGCTCAGTAGTTGTGGCACACGGGCTTAGTTGATCCGCAGCATGTGGGATCTTCCCTGACCAGGGGTCGAACCTGTGTCCTGGCAGGCGAATTCTTAACCACTGCACCACCAGGGAAGTCCCTCCAGAGGAAGATTCTTAAGGGAGCCTAGAAAGAAGTTACTGATTTTATCTGTTAGTTTGTGTTCTGTGTGTCTTTCATATTTTAGGCTTGGGATGATGTCGTACGTAAAGAAAAACCTAAAGAGGATGCATATGAGTATAAAAAGCGTTTAACACTGGACCATGAGAAGAGTAAGTTGAGCCTTGCTGAAATTTATGAACAGGAGTACATCAAACTCAACCAGGTAAGGACACTGCTAAGGCGAAGCCGTTGTCATTCAGGGAGGAGAGGTGGAGAGCCACCTCTGCAGGTTCTACCTGCTCGTCGAAATGTGTGAAATACCGAAGTCTTGAACTTTGGGGTCACCTTGTTTAGTGTGATACAGAGCATGCTAGGAATAGAGGGGCTGCAGTGTTCCCACTGAGTGTCAGGGGCAGAGGGGATTTGTTTTGCAGTTACTCATTGGTCACCTGATACTTTCACAGCTAATTATTAACTTTTCAGCAATTATGCTACAATTTAGAAACCATTTCTCATTTGTACTTTAGAAGTTGTTAAATTTTATAAGATTATTTGTGAATTCCTTCATGTATTTAGGTCTGGTGAGTTTTTGGTTGTTGTTTCTTTTTACTTAGAGTGTTAAAAAAATACTTTTAGTTAAATAGGACAAAGTCATATTTCCAAAAATGTTGTATTCCCAATATGACAAATTGAATTATTCCTTCACATTTGATTTGCTGGGAATGTGGTCAGTATGTGCCTGGGGATGAAGTGGCATTTTTATCCTGCAAGAGCATTTAAGATTCCATCCAGATTGTGTTAATTAATGCCACTTAGGCAGCAACAGCAGATAGGGCCCTAATGCCACTGTGAAGCTGAAGAACTGGAAGGATTTGAATTAAAATTTTTCCCGGCTGCCTTGCCACCCAAGGTGGTAGTTGAAGGGAGATGTGTACAACCTCAGTCAATGCTTAGTGAAAATCCAGCTACTATGAGGAGATTCAGTAAATACAGAAAGTATTTGGTAACCATGAGAGGTAAAAATGAAATTATGTAGCTCGTATCAGGTCTTTAAATGTTAATTTTATTTCTGTCTTGGACATCAGCAGCCAGTTCACAAGTTTTTGAGTGTGGACTCAATTTAGGCTAATCCTAGCCTCATTCATTCCATTAAGAGTTAGTCTGGCAAGGAAGGATGATCTGAATTTCCTGAAGTTTAGCAGCTACCCTGGAGGTAATAAGCAGAGTGCTGATAAACAGCATGTGAATGAACCTTAACCCTTAGATCTGTGTGTGTCAGGAAGATGCTGGATGTCAGATGCATTGTTTCACAGATACAACCTGGGATGAGGGCAAAGGACGTGGTTAGGATTTTAAAACAGGTGTTAAGTTTAAGGAGTAAAAAGCAGTAGTATGTGCTTGGGCATGGCTGGAAGGAGGCACTGACAGACACTGGACACACAGACCTGGGTGTGCTGTGGCATTAGGGCAACCGGGGTAAAGAGCCAGTTGCTTCCCAGTGATGAGTGGTAGTGGTGATAGTGGTTTTTCATGGGTTCATCAATAAGTAACCAAACAAAAACTTTTGGCTTCTTAGAATAGCATTTGGGGCATGGGGAAAGAGAAGTGTGAAATTTACCTTTTCTTAGTGGAATGAAAACTGCTGTCAATTTTTTCCAATGTGATTTAATCAGAAAAATCTTTAACAAATTACATATACGTTTGTCCCTGCAATCCAAATGAATATTTGGATAATTTTACAAAATCTTCATTAACTCCTTAGTTTTGTTTTTTGCTTTGTTTCTTGTTTTTAATTGAGTTGAGATTCACGTAACAAATTAACCATTTTAAAGAGAGCAGTTCAGGGGCATTCATGGTGTCGTGCAACCACCTACCTGTATCTAATTCAAAAACATTTTCGTCACCCCCCCCCCGACAGCCACCAATCTGCATTCATTCCCTGTGGATTTACTTACTCTAGATATTTCATGTAAATGGAGTCATACAACCTGTGACCTTTTGTGTCTGATGCCTTTTATTTAGCTTAATGTTTCAGGATTGTGACGTGTCTGTAATTTGTCCCCTTTTTTATAGCTGAATAGTATTCTGTTGTGTGTGTACCACGATTTACTGATCCAGTCACCGGTTGATGAGCCTTTGGGCTGTTTCTGCCTTTCGTGAATAATGCAGCTATGCACATGTGTGTCCATGTACTTGTTTGAGTACCTGCTTTAATTCCCCTGGGCATGTACCTAAAAGTGGAATTGCTGCTCCTATGGTGATTCTCTGTGTAACTTTTGGAGGCACTGCCAGACTCGTTTCCACCGTGCCTGCACCATCTTACGTTCCCACCACACTGCCTAAGGGTTCCGGTCCTTCCACAACCTGGCCAATACTTTTTATTTTCTGTTTTGTTTCTTTTTAAATAGCCATCCTAGTGGGAGTAGTTTAGTTACTGACAGAAGTAAACATCAAGGGAACTAAACTGTACGTTCTAAATGTTAGTGATACAGTTGCGACAGCTTCTCAAGTGCACGTCATGTTTCTTCTTGGGTGGGTGCTCGTGCCGCCCTGGTATTGGTGACTTCGATCTTGCCTTGGAATGTTTCTTTGGAGCTGAAGCCTGGCGACGAGAAACTGGTGATACCCTTATCGGCCTTGAGTGTTTTGTCCTATGATGCCTGTGACGCTGCTTAGTCTGATAACATTGAACTTCTTTCCTAAGCAAAAATCAGCAGAGGAAGAAAATCCAGAGCACGTAGAAATTCAGAAGATGATGGATTCCCTCTTCTTAAAATTGGATGCCCTCTCCAACTTCCATTTCATCCCTAAGCCGGTAAGTGTGTTTACATCTCAGTGAACAGACAGAGCAGATGTGATTGTAATTCCTCTTTGAGCTTTTGTGAGACTCGTGCTTTATTTGGTTTCAGGATACAAACCTGCGGGAATTCCCCATAAATTACAGGCAGGGCCTCCCATGAGGAAGGCTCGTGTCTGGTCCCATGACAGTTCTGGCTCTACCCTGCTGGTCCCTGCCAGACCTTTGACCTTAGCCACAGGGTCTCCTCAGTTCCCACCGTTCTTCCTTGTCTGGTCTCTGGTTGCTTGTGTGATGGTCTTGGGAGCGTGTGTGGTGTCTATACCTGGCGGTTATTGAGCACCTGCCACCTGTCAGATTAGGTCCGTCATGTCCACTAACTCTTAACCCACAGAACCTGAGGCAGATACTACTCCTTCCACTTTGCAGATGAGGGCAGCAAGGCTTCGGGGCGGGAGGTGAGCCCTAACTCCTGGGCCCTTGCTCTCCGCACTGCGTGCTGTTCCCCCTCTGCCTCTGCGACTCCCGCCCGGACAGCTCAGTGCCCATCTGCTCCGCAGCTCCCTCCTGCTCACCAACTTCTGTGAGCCTGCAGAACATGCTGCACCAGCCTCCTGGTACTTGCTCGCCTGGTGCCCCCGGGGGTCACTTGTGTTGTCTGGAAGTGGGATGTCGAGCATCAAGGGCTAGTCCAGAGTCAGACCTGAGTCTGTCTGCCCCTCAGTGGCTTCGTGATGTAGGCAAATTGCCTAACGTTCTGTCTGTACAGAGGAGGTGGTGACCTCCGAGGTCCTTTCCGATCCTTTGATGGTCAGGTAACTTTTCCTATGTGAGTATTTGGTCATCACCTGCTTCTTTGTTTTTGTTTAATCTCGGTGTCCTTTACATGATGGTACGTTTTTGGTGGTGGGGCCCATCTTGAGAGTCTCAGAGTGCTTGGTCTGACCGTGTATAGTGAGCAGGTGAAGAGAGGAGAGGGATGTCTCCACCTTCTTGGCCAGCAGGTCCTGCTGTGGAAAGGTCTTACTCATGTGGAGAATGCGATCCCTTCCCTGCTTACAAGGCCCCGCGGGACATGACTCCTTCCCATCCCTCTGGTCCCCGTGGTTCGCTCCCCAGCCACCCTGGTCTCCTTCCTTCCCTCCGGGCTCTTCCATCTGTAGGGTCTCAGGTTTGACACCTCCTCTTCCCGCGTCTGTCTCTGCCCTTCTCCCTCATAGCCCCATGGCACAGGTGCACTCATTGGTGGATGGTTCATTGCTCACTACTCATCTTCAAGCCCCACAGTTGTGTGGGGTTTTTTTGTTTTTTTTTTTCTGGTACGCGGGCCTCTCACTGCTGTGGCCTCTCCCATTGTGGAGCACAGGCTCCGGATGCGCAGGCTCAGCGGCCATGGCTCACGGGCCCAGCCACTCCGCGGCACGTGGGATCCTCCCGGAACGGGGCACGAACGCATGTCCCCTGCATCGGCAGGTGGACTCTCAACCACTGCACCACCAGGGAAGCCCACAGTTGTGTTTTTTTTTTTTTTGCGGCTGTGTTTTCACACCAGCCTGGAGCCGGCTATGGGGAAGTCCTCAGACATCCCTTGGAATCTTGGGCCACAGTATAAAAGCCTTTCTTATTTTTTTCCTTGTCAGAAATGTCATTTCTGGTCTAGCTTCCTCTTGATATTGCTTTTTTCATATTCAGGTTGGTATTTCACAAGTCATCTCCATGACTGTTAACCAGTCATCAGTTTCTGTTATTTTTTGGGTTGTCTCCATTTTCTGTATATTTCTCTTTAAATTGTAGAATGGAATACAGTGCTCCCAATAAATAAATGAACAGCGGTCCAGGGGAAGAGATGATTTCTTTCACACTCTGACATTCTTCTCTTATTTAGAGTCCAGGACCCTGTTGTCTTCAGGGCTTGTTTTTGTTCCTTATGAAGGATCCTGGGGTGCATATCTGCCTAGTTAACTGGAACGTGGGCAGGACTATGATAGGAAATGAGCTGGTGAGGTGGACAGCACTGTGCTTTGGGACAGAGCCCTGTCTCCTGGGGCTCAGTCTCGTGTTCGCTCAGGACACCTACTCTTTCCCACTTCATCCTTTACTCCACTGCGGACCCTGTTGTCCCTGCGTCAAGATGGGCAGGACTAGTGTACAGAGCAGTAGTGTAAGTCTTCCATGACCATTGCCCTTTTACTACCGTGAGTGGGGTGCAACCATTGTAACTTCTGAATCCCTTGGGCAGTTCTTTCAAGAATAAAAAAAAAAACTAAAGGACAAACAAATGGCCCTTCAGTTAGTGTTGCATTCTTTCCTCCTGTTTTTATAATTTGTAGGTTGTGTTTATTTCAGTACTGTCTTCATTTTCCAAAACAACTTAGTATCATTTCATATTTCTCTTTATAACATCTGTTTTTAGTTGCTGGAACATGTTCTTCCAATAAGCACCTTTCCTTGCAGCGTTTTCCCTGTATTTCTTATAGTGAGCTTTTTTCCTATACCCAAAGGCAAGATAACACTTACAGACACCAATAGATTCTGTTAAACGGTGGATAGGATTGTTTGAGAATATACACCTACATGGCAGGTGGAAATGATTTACTAACAGATGAAAGAACGTGTGTTTGAATATGGCAGACAGGTCCTGAAAAAGTATAGAAATAATCTCCATGAAGTATTGTATGTATTATGTATTTCAGTAGGTTCACAATTTAAATATTTTATGTGAGGACCACTTCTGACTTCCTGTTAAGTGTGTTGTCTCTTTTCTAGCCTGTCCCAGAGATTAAAGTTGTGTCGAATCTGCCAGCCGTCACCATGGAGGAGGTCGCCCCAGTGAGTGTCAGCGATGCAGCCCTCCTGGCCCCAGAGGAAGTCAAGGTGAGAAGCCAGTGTTGAAGCTTCAAATCTCTGTCTATAAGTTGGTCGTTTCTAGTCAGATCTCCATTTAAGCTCGTTTTCCTTGAGCTTGTAGTCTTTATTCTAACATAGCTCAGCAGTTTCCAAGTGTAATCACATTAATAATATAGAATCTTTAAATACAAGTCTTCTGTAACCAGGTATTATTGTGAGATACAGATTGAGAAATATTGTAAAAGCTAATTGTAAATATCCAACATCAGTATATTGTTATAATTCAGTTTGAATATTAGAAGTTTGAGGTTGTTAGCTTAGGTGTTAGGTTTAAAACAAACTGCATATATTTAGCAATCCTTTGATATTAATCAGCATTTCCCCCTTTGTGTTGTATCCATGTAATGCTTATCAGTAATAGCATTTGGATCTTGGGAGGAGTTGGACATACCACATGCAGGCTGTCCCTGCCTTGTGAGCGTGGGAGCTCTCGCCTTGCACAGTAATGGTGGCTTCTGCCGAGGCCTCGGCCTCCTGGCACCTGGCAGCACGGCCCTCCTTTTTTGTGCTCATTTGCTTTGCTCCACCCACACTCACCCCTTCAGAGCCTCTGCCACCTCTGCTAGGCTGGGCTGGCAGCAGAAGAGAAAAGGGAGGAAATGGACCCTCACCAACTAGGTTTCCTGCCGTCAGCCCCCCATGGCTGCCAGCAGCTCAGAGCTGGGCTGCTGCGGGCAGGTGACTGCAGCCCCGGCTGGGGTCTCCATGCTTCTCCAGGAGGGACAGCCTGACACCCCTGCTCTCCAGGCTGCCTTTGTGAAGGAGTGTTGGGACTGAACTGTCGCCGTCAGAGAACGCATCCTGGGTCTTAGAGAGCTGAGTGACCAGAGCCCTTCAGAGTGTAGGCAGGGATGCTCTGCTTCTCGCTTGGCCATCGGTGTACAGCCCATCAGCCACATTCCATAGAGTTGCTTCTCTTCTAATTTCCTGAGTTGTTAGTTTAGATGAATGAGTGTGTTTGTGGTTGTTTTTCAATAGGAGAAAAATAAAGCTGGAGATACAAAAACAGCTGCTGAGAAAACAGCTACAGACAAGAAACGAGAAAGGAGGAAAAAGAAATATCAAAAGCATTTGAAAATAAAGGAGAAAGAAAAGCGGAGAAGACTTCTTGAAAAGAGCAACCCAGACCGAGCAGGGAAATACACCAAAGCAGTAGCTTCCGAGAAGTTAAAGCAGCTAACCAAGACAGGCAGAGCTTCACTGTTAAAGGTGAGGATGGGGCAGGAAAGCTGCTGGAGGGGGCAGGGGAGCGGATGGCAAGCTTTAGGTGATCCGGGTGGCGGAGCAGCCGAGCCAGCCACCGCTGCCCACCTGCGGAGGGAAGGGGACGGGAGAGGCCGTGGGGACTGGCCGGCTTTCTAATGCAGGGTCCTCACGGTCACCCGACATTGTGAGACCATTGTTGCAGCGTAAAATGTATATAATATCTCTGCACTAACTGATGTAAGTTTTCATGTTCTTGTCTAGTTCTTTTTCATATTTATACTTTGATGCCCTGTTCTAATCATTTGGTTTTTTTCATCTTTAAGCACATCTTACAACGTGAACTTGTATTTTTTTAATTGCAGGATGAAGGTAAAGACAAAGCCTTAAAATCATCACAAGCATTCTTTTCTAAATTACAAGATCAAGTAAAAATGCAAATAAATGATGCAAAGAGAACAGAGAAGAAAAAGAAGAAAAAACAGTATATTTCTGTTCATAAATTAAAGCTGTAATAGATTTTGCATATAATGTAAATAGTAACATGTAAGCTTATATTCTGTCATTCTTTTTTGTAATAAAATTTTTGAGAACTTTTCTTTGCATGGATGGAGATGTTTGAGAAGAGCAAACCTTCATCTGGGTATGTGGCGGGACCTCTCTTCCCAGACCCTCCCCACGGTGTGCCCACCCCAGGCCCAGCTGGTGAGAGGGCGGGCCTGCATGCTGGAAACCCCATCACAGCCAGCTGTCCACAGCAGAGGTCCTCACGTGTCTTCAAGAGGCCTTGATTTTCTTCTCCCACTGCCCTGTCATCCTTTCACAGAACAGTGGGATTTCCATGCGTGTGCCTTACATTCTTCCCCTTAGGAAGTGATCTCATGTCATGTGAGCAGAGGCTCGTGGAGGCCGGGGAGTCTTGTCCCCGTCAGATGCAGGAGGATGGGGGTGATTCGGCCGTGAGAGGAGGTGAGCTTGCTGGGAGGACAGACTGGCGGTCCTTGGAGCCTTCCACGACCACCGGGTGCTCCCTGTCTCAACCTCCCACCCAGGGAAGACCACCTTTTGTCTGACAGGTCTCACATTATGCTTTTTTAAAAAATTTATTTTATTATTTTATTTTATTTATTTATTGTTTCTGGCGGCGTTGGGTCTTTGTTGCTGTGCACAGGCTTTTTCTCTGGTTGTGGCGAGCGGGGGCTACTCTTTGTTGCGGTGCACAGGCTTCTCATTGTGGCTTCTCTTGTTGTGGAGCACGGGCTCTAGGCGCGCAGGCTTCAGTAGTTGTGGCACGTGGGCTCAGTAGTTGTGGCTCATGGGCTCTAGAGTGCAGGCTCAGTAGTTGTGGCGCAAGGGCTTAGTTGCTCCACGGCATGTGGGATCTTCCCGGACCAGGGATCGAACCCGTGTCCCCTGCACTGGCAGGCGGGTTCTCAACCACTGCACCACCAGGGAAGCCCTCACATTATGCTCTTGGTAGAAATGTCTTAAGCCTTATGTGGGTAGAGGATGAGAACAAAGCTGAAGCTGAAGCAATAGCGAAGGGACAGTCACAGTCGTCAGGAGCCTGGAGGTTTGTGATCTGCGGTCCTGCTGACAAAGAAGCTGGCCCCTCAGGGTGCCCCAGTCAGTACTGAAGTGTCATTTGTTTCAGGTCTTATTCAGGACACAGCTCTCTCCTCTACTGTGCCTTTGTCTTCTAAACAAAACAGTTGGAGTAACCACCTGGTCTCCCTCTAGCCTTAGTGAAAGTGTCAGGATTTTTAGTGGTGATTGGAGTGACCCTAGGAGTTGCTATTTTCTTCCTAAAAACAGTTTGGGGACTTCCCTGGTGGTCCAGTGGCTAAGACTCCGCGCTCCCTACAGGGGACCCGGGTTTGATCCCAGTCAGGGAACTAGATCCCACATGCTGCAGCCGAAGATCCCGCGTGCCACAACTAAGACTGATGCAGCCATATAAATAAATAAATATTTAAACAAAACAAAACAAAAAACAGTTTTCCAGTTGCCACTCATGGCTAGCTTAGTTCTCTTTCCCTTGATTATTATTTTTTTAACTTCTTGGAATATAGTTCATTTACAGTGTTGTGTTGGTTTCAGATGTACAGCAAAGTGATTCAGTTACGTATATGTGTGTATATATATATATTCTTTTTTACACTCTCTTCCATTATAGGTTATTACAAAATACTGAGTATAGTTCCCTGTGCTATAGAGTAGGTCCTTGTTAGTTATCTGTTTTATATATAGTAGTGTGTATATTTTAATCCCAAATTCGTAATGATTATTTGTTTATGATAATCTGTCAGGATCAGATGTTGATCCTGGAGCGATGATTCATTTTTATCTGTCCAAGTTTGATACTTGCAGAGTAAAGTCACTTATCTCCACATTTTCCCCCCACATCTGGGTGAGATATATCAATCCATTTGCTGCTTTAATATCACATTTGATATAAAGATTATATTCATTCTAAATATTTGATTTGTGCCAGACACTATTGTAGGTACCAGGGTTATAACTGAACGAAACAGATAACAGTTCCTAACTTTATGAAGTGTGTATTCTGGTAGAATATTTACATACATTTCATTTTCTATATAAATTAGAAGCACAATAGAACATCTGTGAAATCACCTTTTACCTAAAAACAAAACAATGCACTGTCTGCTTCACTCATCTGTGTAAAGAGGTAAAGAATTACCGCAGTTCTGAATTTCACATTTATCATTCCTTTGCATTTGTTGTATTTTACCATATAGTCACATATCCATAGTCAATGCATTGTTTAATTTTCCTAATATGTGAATTTTATGAAAATAGAATATTATATCGATAGGTTGCTTTTTCTTTGTTGACATCCCTCAAATTTATCCATAATCCTATTCATTCATTTTCACTGCTGCATAGTATTGTATGAACATACTACAGTTTTATTTAACCATTCTCTTGAAGACATTTGTTTCCAGTTTTACACTATTATGAATAATCCCATTTGAACATCACAGTGCTAGTGTAGGCTCTAGCCTCTAAGGTACTTTAGAATTGCTGGCTAGGAAGTCCAAAAGATAACGTGGCATTGTTTCTCAAAGTCATACAAATTTGCACTTAATCATATCTTTGTCAGCACTTGGGGGGAATTAAAATTTTTTTTTGCTATTCTGGTAGGTATAATACGATGAATCTGTGTGGTTTTAATTTATGTTTCTCTACTAATGGGATTGAGCATTTTGTTATGTGTTTATTTTCTGTATCGTTTTTAATTAGCTTTTTTTAATTAATTTTTTTGGCTGCGTTGGGTCTTCGTTGCTGTGTGCGGGCTTTCTCTAGCTGCGGCAAGCAGGGGCTACTCTTCGTTGCGGTGTGTGGGCTTCTCATTGCCGTAGCTTCTCTTGTTGTGAAGCACGGGCTCTAGGAGTGCGGGCTTCAGTAGTTACGGCTTGCAGGCTCAGTAGTTGTGGCTTGCGGGCTCTAGAGCACAGGCTCAGTAGTTGTGGCGCACAGGCTTAGCTGCTCTGCAGCATGTGGGATCTTCCTGGACCTGGGCTCAAACCCACGTCCCCTGCATTGTCAAGCAGATTCTTAACCACTGTGCCACCAGGGAAGTCCCTTAATTAGCTTTTAATTTTGATATTTTAAAGTTCCAGGAAAATTCCAATAAATTTAGCCCCATTGGCTTTATTATTCTTTCTTTTTCTGAACAGTTTGAGAGTAAGTTGAAGACATCATGGACCTTTACCTCTAAATACATCATTATGTATTTCCTAAGAATAAGAATAATCATTTATATATAACCACAGTATAATCACCAAAATCAGGAAATTTAACATTGACACAGTGCAGTTATCCAATCCACCGTCCATATTCAAATTTGTCAGTTGTCCCAATAACATCCTTTATAGTGCTGCTCCCCAGTGCAGGGTCATTCCAAGGTCACTCGTATTTAGCTGTTACATCTCTAGCTTCTAGTAATCTGGAAGAGTTTCTGAGCATTTGTCTTTCTTAACTGTAACATTTTTCAAGTATACAGGCCAGTTATTTTATAGAATGTCCCTCAAAATTGGATTTGTCTGTTTTCTGATGATTAGATTCAGGTTAGCATTTTTGGCAAGAAAACCATAGCAGTGATGTGTCTGTAGTATCTCATCAACAGAGGTTTGATATCCATTTGTCCCAGTGAAGCTGGTGAGGAAAATGATTAGTTTGTTAAAGTGATGTCAGGCTTTCCCACTATAAAGTTATCTTTTCTTTTTAATAATTAGTAATTTATAGTGGAGATACTGTAAATACCCTGCTCCTCACCAAACTTTCACTCACAAATTTGAGTGTCCACTGATGATTTTCTAACTCCCATCATTTCTTTTGTATCTATTGACATTCTACTGCAAGGAAGAGCTTTCCCTTCTCATTTATTTATATCAGTATAGACTCAAGTTTCTATATTATTTAATGTTTATAATCCTTTCTTATCACTTTTGATGTTCCAATTGTCCCTGACTTTACAGTGGAAGGCCCTTCAAGGTGATTCCTGGGTCATGATAGGTCCCCATCATTCTTTGAGCACTTCCTTCCTTTGTGGTGCTACAAAACATCCCAGGCTTTATCCTGTACTTTTCCTGGATTTGGCCATTTTTCCAAGGAACCCTGGCTCCTCTTAGTGGAGAATGGTATTTTGAAACAAAAGGTCTAGGTGCTAGGTATGCTCACTGCTACTGTTGCTACTAGGTCCAATTAAAAGACAGAGCCGGGGGCTTCCCTGGTGGCGCAGTGGTTGAGAGTCCGCCTGCCGATGCAGGGGACACGGGTTCATGCCCCAGTCCAGGAGGATCCCACGTGCCGCGGAGCGGCTGGGCCCGTGAGCCATGGCCGCTGAGCCTGCGCGTCCGGAGCCTGTGCTCGGCAATGGGAGAGGCCACAACAGTGAGAGGCCCGTGTAATGCCAAAAAAAAAAAAAAAAAAGACAGAGCCGGGAAACTGCGTGTGTGTGTGTGTGTGTGTGTGTGTGTGTGTGTGTGTGATGTATTTCATGCATGGGTTCATATCAATACCTCCAATTCTAATCCAGTACCACAGCACATTATATTCTAGTTTCATTCTTTCCGTACTTGTAACACCTTTTCCAACAGTAAGAAATCTTACTCCCATTGTCTTCAGTATATTTATTCATTTGCTTCTAGATGATATAAGAAGCAGTTTCAGAATTATTAAACTTATACCACTGGGAAAAGGAAAAAATATGTGCTCTACAGGTACACATAGAGCTCTGTATTTCAATGAGTCCAGAGCTTTGATAGTTCTGTTCAGTTATTCTATATCCTTACTTTTGGGGGGGAAGGGGGGTCTAATTCTACCAATTAGAGAAAGATATTAAAATCTCTATGATTGTGCATTTGTCTATTCCTTTGATGTGTCAGTTTTTGCTTCCTGTATTTTGAAACCCTGTTATTAGAAACAACGATTTATGATTTTTATGTCTTCCTCATGACTGACCCTTTTAACTTTATAAAATGATCTCTTTCTCTGGTAATACTCCCTGTCTTTTTTTTTCCCCTGAGGACATGGCTTCTTCAGCAGCTTTTTCAAATGGTGGCAGTTTTCTGTTCTGTTTTTCCCCCAGTCTTCATTTGGCCTGGAGGTGGATGGATTAGATGCCCTTGCTGCTCATTGCCCCTTCCAGACCACACTCTCTCTCTCTGCCTCCCTACACCCCTCCACTTCTGTCTTTGGTATTCTCTTTTCTTTTCTTTTATTCTATTCTATTTTATTTTTTTATTGAAGTATAGTTGATTTCCAATGCTGTGCCAATCTCTGCTGTACAGCAAAGTGACCCAGTTATACACATATAAACATTCTTTTTTTATATGCTTTTCTATTATGGTTTATCACAGGATATTGACTATAGTTCCCTGTGCTATAGAGTAGGACCTTGTTATTTATCCATCCTATATATAGTAGTTTGTATCTGCTAATCGCACATCCCCAGTCCTTCCCTGCCCCACCCATCTCCCACTAGGCAACCACAAGTCTGTTCTCTATATCTGTGGGTCTGTTTCTGTTTCTTAGATAAGTTCATTTGTGTCACATTTTAGATTCTACATATAAGTGATATCATACAGTATTTGTCTTTCTGACTTCACTTAGTATGATAATCTCTAGACCCATCCATGTTGCTGCAAATGGCATTATTTCATTCTTTTTTATGGCTGAGTAGTATTCCATTGTATATACGTACCACATCTTCTTTATCCATTCATCCATCAATGGATTCTTAGGTTGTTTCCATATCTTGCCTGTTGTGAACGTTGGGGTGCATGTATCTTTTCAAATTATGGTTTTCTCTGGATATACACCTAGGAGTGGGATTGCTGGATCATATGGTAATTCTAGTTTTTCATTTTTTATAAATTTATTTATTTATTTATTTTTGGCTGCGTTGGGTCCTCGTTGCTGCGCACGGGCTTTCTTTAGTTGCGTCGAGCGGGGGCTACTCTTCATTGTGGTGCATGGGCTTCTCATTGCAGTGGCTTCTCTTGTTGCAGAGCATGGGCTCTAGGCGTGTGGGCTTCAGTAGCTGTGGCATGTGAGCTCAGTAGTTGTGGCTCGCAGGCTCTAGAGCTCAGGCTCAGTAGTTGTGGCGCACAGGCTTAGTTGCTCTGTGGCATGTGAGATCTTCCTGGACCAGGGCTTGAACCCATGTCCCCTGCATTGGCAGGCAGATTCTTAACCACTGTGCCACTAGGGAAGTTCCAATATTTAGTTTGTTCTTTGTTTTGGGGGGTTTGTTTTTTGATTTTTTTTGGCTGCCCCATGCAGCTTATGGGATTTTTGACCATGCTGCGGGGCATGCAGGATCTTAGTTCCCAGACCAGGGATCAAACCCGGGCCCCCTGCAGTGGAAATGTGGAGTCCTAACCACTGGACCACCAAGGAATTCCCGTAACTCTAGTTTTTTAAGGAACCTCCACACTGTTTTCCATAATGGTTACACCAACTTACATTCCCACCAACAGTGTAGGAGGGTTCCCTTCTCTCCACACCCTCTCCAACAATTTGTTAAATAACAATACTCTTAACCCCACTTCCCCCTTTAGTTCTGCCCTACCTGTCTGTTCTCCTTCACTGCTAAACCGCTTGAAAGAGTCATCTATACTTTCTGCTGTTGGAGAGGAAAAACTTTTCCTCTACCCTCTTAGGTTGAGTCCCTAGGGGCCTGTGAATTAAACTGACAAAAGACAGATTAACAGAAGAAATTATTCATATACATATTGTAGTTTATAAAAGAAGCAGCTAGGTAAGTGGTTAAAGTTAGAGATTTATACACCTAATTTAGCAGGGAAAAGAAAGGGGGTAGAAATGGCTGTTAGGGAAAAGCAAATGGGTTTCTAGAAGAGCAAATGGGTTTCTAGAAGAGCAAATGGGAGATAAGAAAGTCTGTGATGGGCTTCCCTGGTGGCGCAGTGGTTGAGAGTCCGCCTGCCGATGCAGGGGACACGGGTTCGTGCCCCGGTCCGGGAAGATCCCACATAACGCGGAGCAGCTGGGCCCGTGAGCCATGGCCGCTGAGCCTGCGCGTCCGGAGCCTGTGCTCCGCAACGGGAGTGGCCACGGCAGTGAGAGGCCTGCGTACCGCAAAAACCAAAAAACAAACAAACAAAAATAATCTTCACACAAACTCCAGGGTACTGAATGGGTCCCCACATTGTCTCCAATTCCTGTCTCCCCACTCTTTCTAGAATCCTCTGCAATCACCATTCCACAGCTTTGGCTTCTGTCAGGTAACAGTGCCGTCCACATTGCTGGATCTATGGCTGCTTGCAGACCTCACCTCACTTTCCTTCTAGCTGCATCCGACACCCCCTGATCCTCAGCACATACCACACACCTGTTTTCTGGTTGCAGCTCAGACTCCTTTGCTGCCTCATCCTCACCTTCCCTCCTGTTCTTATCAGAGTGTCCAGCCTTCTGACCTTTCAGTTCTCTATCCACAGTCATTCCTTTGTGCCGTATATTAATACCATATAGACCCTGATGACTCCCCAATTTATATTTCCTGGCCTGATTTAGTTAATAAATTTAAGTATCTTTTAACCACAAGAATGTCTAACTGGCATTTCAAACTTACACGTGGCTGTGGTCTGAATGTTTGTGTTCTCCCCTTCCCCAGGTTTATATGTTGAAATCCTACTGCCCATCGGGATTGTGTGAGGAGGTGGAGCCTTTGGGAGCTGCTTAGGCCATGAGTCTGGGGCCCTCATGAATGGGATTAGTGTCCTTAGACCCCCCCCCCCCCCAGAGCTCCCTAGCTCCTTCCACTACACCATGTCAGGACATGGTGAGAAGTCTGGGATCCAGAAGAGGGCCTTTACCCAACCATGCTGATAGCCTGTCTCAGACTTCTAGCCTCCAGAACTGTGGCACATAAAATTCCATTGTTTATAAGCCACTCAATCTGTGGTATTTTGTCGTAGCAGCCTGAATGGACAAAGACACACATCTAAAACTGAACTCTAAACCTTTTCCCTTCATCCTCCCAGGTGATAGGCCAAAGACCTAAGAGCAGTCCTTGAATTTTCTCATACCTTACATTCTCTACCATGAGCAAATTCTGTTGCTTATACCTTCTAAATGTATCCAGAATCTGACTACTTCATTTTTTAAAATTTTTTATTGAAGTATAGTTGATATACAATGTTGTGTTAGTTTCAGGTGAACAGCAAAGTGATTCAGTTATACATATATATTTTTTTTCAGATTCTTTTCCCTTATAGATTATTACAAAATATTGAATATCGTTACCTGTGCTATACAGTAGGTCCTTGTTGGTTATCTATTTTGTATATATATCTATCTTGTAGTGTGTATCTGCTAATCCCAAACTCCTAATTTATCCCTCTCCCTCTTTCCCCTTTGGTAACCATAAGTTTGTTTTCTGTGTCTGTGAGTCTGTTCTGTTTTGTATATAAGTTCATTTATATAATTTTTTTTTTAGATTCCACATACAAGTGATATCCTGTGATATTTGTCTTTCTCTGTCTGGCTTACTTCACTTAGTATGATCATCTCTAGGTCCACCCATGTTGCTGTAAATGTCATCAATTCATTCTTCTTCATGGCTGGGTAATATTCCTAACTACTTTTTATCAGCTAACCCCAGGCACCACCGTCCTTGGATTACTCCATTCGCCTTTTGTTTTCCCTGCCTCCCCTACCCCAACCATATGTTGCTGAACACACTCAAAGCAGATGCTAAAATCCATATAATGATGTACAAGGCCTTATATCAGGTGTCAGCAAACTACAGCCAGAGACCAAATCTGGTCAGCTGACTCTATTTGTAAATAAAGTTTTATTGGCACACAGCCACACTCTTTTGTTATGTACTGTTTATGGCTGCTTTCACACTGCACACTGCAGACTTTGACCAGAGACCCTATGGCTGGCAGAGCCTAAAATATTGACTACCTGGCCTTTTACAGAAAAAAGTTCACTACCATTGCCCTACAAGACCTGTCCTCTGCTATCTCTCTTCCTTCACTTCTGCTCCAGTCTTCCTGGCCTTCTGGGTGTCCTTAGACTTGCTAGGCGAGCTTCTACCTTGGGGCACCCTCTCTGTTACACTCCCTGAGGTTGTTTCTTCTGACTACAACTCTCCTCTCTGGAACATCCACTGCCTTCCCTCCTTCAAGTCTGCTCAGATAGTACTTTCTCAGTGAGGCCTTTCCTTACCGCTCTTTCAAACTGTAATGCCCCTCCCGCCCCCCACCACGATGTTTCTGCTTGATTTCTCTTCAAAGCACCGTCGATGAAAACATTAATCAGTCGATCTAAAAAAGAAATAGAAAATTTTATCTGAGCCAAATTGAGGATTATAACCCGGGAATAGCCTCTCAGAAAGCTCCGAGAACTGTTCTGCCTGTTAGAGGTTAAGGCACAGTTATGTAAGTTTTTGAGACACAGGGCTGTACCTTAAATGACGTATTACTGACAGTGTACACAGTCTAGATCTATACCAAGTGAGTAGTGGTCATGGGTCATTGTGGCCCCTTACAAGATTAAGAAGGAAGGTTTTCTCCTAAGGAGTTGTGACCCTTGATGAGATTAAAAAGGAATGTTATCTCCTAAGGAGGTCTGATTAATGCAGATGCAGGAGACACAATACTAATGCAGAGGCCCAAATGGGCAAAGGAAACATTTATGTTTAAATTTTTCTCATCTTGCCATAAAATAGGAATTTTATTTAATCAATACTCGCCTTTTAAACTCACTACATAATTTACGTATATTTTGTTTTTTCTCTATCTTCCTCCATCAGAATGAATTCTCCATGAAGGCAGGATTTCCCCCCCAGTGCTCATTCTGTTCACGGCCATATTTTCAGAGCCAAGGACATTACCTGGCACGAGGGAGGCACTCAATACATATTTGTCGATGAATTCCCTGTTCACGTCCATTTTCTCTTTGGTTTGCTCATTTATTCATGCATTCATTTGACACATATTTATGGAGTAATCACACAGTGCTGGCCGCTGCTGCAGGCGGTGGTAAAGGACCACAGACAGGCGCTCCGCGCTCAGGAAGCTTCCATCCGGGTCACCGTCAGGGGGTGCTGGAACCAGCTGACATCAGCACTCAAGCGCTGACTGATAAACTTTCAGTAATTTTGCCGTTGTTAAACATAGCCCTTATTTTATTTATTTATTTTTGCGGTACACGGGCCCCTCACTGCTGCAGCCTCTCCCGTTGTGGAGCACAGGCTCCGGACGCGCAGGCTCAGCGGCCATGACTCACGGGCCCAGCCGCTCCGCGGCATGTGGGATCTTCCCGGACCGGGGCACTAACCCGCGTCCCCTGCATCGGCAGGCGGACTCTCAACCACTGCGCCACCAGGGAAGCCCCATGGCCCTTATTTTAAATTATGTAACCTGGCTATATTAAACTATATTAACACAAAGAAAACTACATTTTAATGTAAGAAATATCCAAACTCACCACTCCCTAATTACCTGACTACATTTTATCATTCTTTTATTATTTTTTAATTGAAGTATAGTTGATTTACAATGTTTCAGGTGTACAGCAAAGTGATTTTATATGTATATATATATAAGTATGTATAAAAGTATATATACTTTTTCAGATTCTTTCCCATTATAGGTTATTTCAAGATAATATTGAATATAGTTCCCTCTGCTACACAGTAGGTCCTTGTTCTTGATCTATTTCTTTGCTCTTGAGGTTATGGGCATCTATTGCAAAGGAAACATTTATGTTTAAATTTATTGCTTCAGGCGGCGAACGGCATCTCCTCCGGGAACCCCAGCACGCGCTTTCCGGCTAAGTCGAGTCCACGCCTGTGTCTCCTCCCAGGAGGCCGGTTTCCTCGGACTCCAAATGCACCCCGACCAGCAACCTGCCCACGTTCCCGGCGGCCCGCCTCCCCCAGGTGCGGAGGGTAGGAGGGGCAGAGTCTCGGTTGACCTCCACCGGGTAAGCCTCCCTGGACCCGGGATGCCTTTAAAGTGGGAGGGAGGGGCGATCGATCGCTCGAGCCTCCTCTGACTGAGCCTGTGGCGGTCGAGCCGCGGGGATCGGCTGGGAATGCCTGGCGCGCGGAGCAGGTAGGACGCATGGGGCGGCCGGGCCGGGGTCGCGGGCGCTGGGCGGGAGGTGGGGAGAGCTGGCGGCTCGGGGCGGTGAGGCCGGGAGGGGGTGGGGGCGGGGACAGAAAGGGGGGAAAGGGGGGGAGGAAGGGAGGGAGGGGGCGGGAGGAGGTCAGCCGAGCCGGCGGCGGAGCCCCAGGTGCACATCCCAGGTGCTCATCCCAGGTGTGCGGTCGCGGCCCCGCGCGGAGGGCGGGCGTGGCTGAGTCCGAGCCTTAGGTTCGGCGGCCAGAGCTGCGGGGGGACGGCGGGGGCGGGGGGGCGTCCAAGCATGGACAGATGCCCGAGACTTTGGGCGATTCTTTGTGCAGGCCTGTGAGGGCGGGATAGGCATTCTCTCTCCTGGAAAAAGTTAATGATGCGGTGCTTTTAAAAAAGGACCTGGCATAGTCAGATGTTCCCTTTTTAAAACGGCTGATTTTCGATCTTAAAGAGAAGTCTTAGAACTTATCCCCATGTCATTTCTCGGCTAAGGGACACACTTGAGGTCGCGTGGACAGCTGAGAGTAGGCCTTGGTCTTATGTTCCAAGCGCAGGGTTTTTCTCATCCCATGGGATTCTGCCATTGCACGTTTTAGAGCTTACCCCCTCTGTTGTGGAATTCATAAAATGCTATTAATCCACATGCGTTTTATTTTGTAGGGAGAAGAAACTGACTAAATGAATAACATGAAGTCCAATAGAATCCTACTTTTTATCATTTCAATTCAGGGGAGTAAAAGTAAATCATTGCTGTCTTTCCCTGCTGATTTCTTGTGTTTTACTACTTGAAACACCCAGTTTTTCTAATACTCATGATGTCTGTAGGGAAATCCTCAAAAAAAAGACCTCGAAGTTTATCAAGCAGCAAAACTAAAAAAAATGAATCTAACTCTATTATTGCGTTTTTTAACAATGTACCACCTGTTAAACTTGCCTGCCCCATTTGTAGTAAAATGGTGCCAAGATATGACCTAAACCGTCACCTTGATGAAATGTGTGCTAACAACGGTGACATCACTCCAGCTGACCCTGGGCATGCTGACTTAAGTTCAAATGTGTCCACAGTAGATTTGACCAATATTGCCTTAGAAGATGTAACGCCAGAGAAGTCGTCACCATCAAAGATCAATTTAACCCCTGGCCAAAGCGATTCAGCAAAAATGGGCATAAAACAGCAGACCAGCCCCTATTTTAAGAGTAATGGTGACGCAGTGTGCAGAAATCAAGATGGGCTGAGACATCATAATGTGAAAGTCATCCCTCTGGGAAGCCTGTCATCTAAATTGTCCAGAAGATACATAAAGGCTAAAAGATCAATAGATAAGAATGAGGGATTCGCCAATCAGAGTCCACAGAGTTTCTCGTCCACAGGGGTTAGGAGCCTGGTGGATCAGTGTTCAGAGATGGAAGGCCAGGATCAGCTTTTGGAGAATAGTTCTCAAAAGGAAAACATGTTTGCCTGTAATTCTCTGGAGGCACCAAGCACTCCCGAACATATTGTGGGAGGCTCTACAATAATGGAAGCTGAAGGCCTAACAGCTGCACAGGAATGTGGGAGATCAACTCTCACCCCCACCTTCTCAGATAATGCTCCCGTGTTACTTTCACCAGATTTAACTCTTGGACATAAATTAAAGTCTGCTTCAGAGGACCATCTTGCAAAGCAGGAGAGTATCAAAGGAACAGATGATAAAGGTGTTGAAAACTGTGAAGGAGGTGGTTGTGAAGAGGTAAAAATGACTTTTGTTTCACAAGCTCCAACCCAGTCATCACATTGGGAGGCAAAATCTCATAATTCTACACACGATGCTTCTATATGGAGTGACAGCCAAGCACTCCCTCCAGAGGGTGACAGTGGCTTAAAGAATGAAAGCACTGACCGAACTCCTTTGGAGCAGGGGTCAAGCTGTGATGTTTCCCGTGTAACAAGTCCAGCACCGCCGGACCATCCTTACTACCTTCGGAGTTTCCTCGTGGTGCTGAAAGCCGTGTTTGAGAATGAAGAAGACAGGATGCTCTTTGATGAGCACGAGAAGGGCATTATAACTAAATTTCATCAATTATCAGGTATCTTGAACGTGTTTGCTTTCGAGGCTTTGTTTCCCCTTTGCTGCCCTGATTTGGTCTGAGATGTGATAGGCAGAAATCTCATGACCACAAGCAGTCGGTGTGGTTTTGGGAGTCCCCTGGGAGTACTCATGGGACCCACAGCCAATGAAAGTTCATCTAGAGAAAGATATGCCTGTAAAAGAGACAAGATTTTTGGGCCTGGTGATGTCTGCTTCTGCAGTATCATCCTTACAAGCTGTACTTTGGTTGTATTGGAAGCAGCTGTTTGTCCTGTTTTTGTATATTTGATGGTTGTAAAACAACCTTTCCCAGATTAGAAAAAAAAAATACAGTGTGATTTAGGAAAGTGTACTTTGCATTTCGGGCACGTAATCAAGCTGACTGTTAGGTGGTTTTGTTGTTTTTGCAGGCCATTTCCTCAAAAGTGAAAATAAAATACAGGGAAAAAACAAACCAAGGTATACTCAGGCATATTTTTTTCCTCCAACAATATTTTAGTTGCCTGGACTCTACCTTTTAAAGTCAGGGTGTGCAGGAAGTGGAAACTTTCAAGCTAAATTGGTACATTAAAAACTTTTTTGGTCTTTTTAAATTTTGTAAATTAGTACGTTTAAAAACATGCCTCAGCTCCTTGGCAGCCGGTGGTGGCTGTGAGCCAATAGCGCAGGTTTGGAGCAAGAGCGCCCCCCCCCCACCCGCCTTGATGGCTGCTCATCCAAAGGGCCTTGATGGCTCTGTGCAACTGAGTACCTCCTGAGTAGGAAAAGCTTACTGGGGGCCACGCTGACCTCTAGTAATAGTAGCAGGCCTGAGTCCCAGTAGAGTAAAAAAAAAGAAATCCTGAGTGTTACCAATAATGGTTAAGAGAAAGGCTTCGGTCTTACATTCACACAAGGAAACTATGGCTCTGCTTGTGTTAGTTTTTAACATGTGGGTGATACTTCTCTGCACAGTTCTTTTTTTTTTAACATAATAAAAAAAATTTTTTTCTTTTCTTTTTTTTTTTCTTTTTTATAAATTTATTTTTGGTTGCATTGGGTCTTCGTTGCTTCGCGTGGGCTTTCTCTAGTTGCAGCGAGCGGGGATTACTGTTCATTGCGGTGCGCGGGCTTCTAATTGCAGTGGCTTCTCTTGTTGAAGAGCACAGGCTCCAGGCGCGTGGGCTTCAGCAGTTGTGGCTTGCGGGCTCAGCAGTTGTGGCGCACGGGCTTAGTTGCTCCGCGGCATGTGGGATCCTCCTGGACCAGGGCTCGAACCCATGTCCCCTGCGTTAGCAGGTGGATTCTTAACCACTGTGCCACCAGGGAAGCCCTTTGCACAGTTTATAAAGTGTCCACACAGCTTCCATCTCTACTTGCACTGGCCTCCCCCGATGTGGGTGTGAATGACCCCCACTGACTGTCGTATCCGGGGTGGTCACAGATCTTTGGTTGGGTGCTGCTTGCATTCATGTGAGCAATTGTTTGAATAGCTGGTGGCCCCTGGCTTCAGTATGATTGAGAAGTAGGAGCAGTTTCCTAGTGTAAGTTCTGCAGATTCTTATGCCTTGCTCTCCACAGAGAATCATCTACAGTGTCTCTGTTGTAAAAATAACTACTGCAAGTCGATTTTGCCTCTTTAAAGAAAAAAGGGAAATAAATGTTGAAGATGTAACAAATACAGTCATACCATTTTATTTTATTTTTAAAAATTTTCAGCTGCGCCATGCAGCATACAGGATCTTAGTTCCCCGACCAGGGATCGAATCCACGCCCCCTGCAGTGAAAGTGTGGAGTCTTAACCACTGGACCGCCAGGGAAGTCCCCATACCATTTTAGAGTTAGAAATTTAAAGATAATTTGGGTAATAGGAAAACTTGAGACCAGATTAATTAAATAGCTTGGTGAAGATCACTGCCTTAGAGATGGCCACCCCACCAAAGCTAGACTTTTTTTGGAAAATTCTTTTCAGATGATTTTCAGCCAAAAATAGAATAATGCATATTAAACCGAAAGGAGAGAACAAAATAACGGGAACCCTGGGGGGTTTCTCTTGAGGGAGTAGAAATGTTGGCTAGAAAGTGGGGAACCCGGGTCTTAGGTTTTTAAATGGCCTATAATCATTACCAACTTTGGAACTTTTTTTATGGTTTATACACTAATTATTGAATACCTCATCGTGTTTAATCTTTTCACCAACTTTGGGAAGATGGTGTTACTGCCCACCCCCCCCCCTTCCTTTTTATAATAGAAGAGAAAAGGGAGTCTCAGTTCCAAAGACTTGCACAACTGGGGGGGCAGGGCTGGCTTTGCGTCCTCATGCTTCTCCTGTCCTGCAGTGACAGGCATACAGGCCAAGGAGACATCGCCACGGGACTCTGTGTTTGAAATAAGTTACGTCTTCCTAAGGAAGAAAACGATTTTCTTGGAAGATCCGTTGAGTCAGCCTCTGTGTATTTCTAACAGCCTGTTTTACTCACCTCAGTTTACAAAAGTAAATTATATGTTTTCGAGAAGAAATAGAAGGTTTTTCACTATTTTTGTCAACTTTGTTGCAGCTAGCGGTCAGAAGTTATATGTCAGACTTTTTCAACGTAAATTCGGCTGGATTAAGATGAACAAACTGGAATATGAAGAGATCTCCGCTGACTTAACCCCGGTGGTTAGAGAGTTGACTCATGCAGGCTTCCTGCAGACGGGTACGGTTTGTCCAGGGGAACCAAATTGAAAATCCGACGTAGGGAATCCAGTCTCTGCAGAATGAGGGTGATGTTAGTTTGGTGTCATCTCCTGACTGGTGCCTGGTAAATAGTAATTGTGTGTGTCTTTTTAAATTGAGTTTTGAATCTTCTTAGGAAAACAAATTATTCATGTGTTGTTAAAGCCATCCTCAGCCTGAGTTAAGACTCCTAGGATAACAAAAGATTGCCTGCTGCTGTGTTCTGATGGTCCCAGGCTTAGTCCCGTAAAGTCACCTAGGGATAGATGGGTGTCTGGGTCCACAGGGGAAACTCATCCCTCCTGGCTCTCCTTCCAGCAGGAGCTTGACTCATCTTACCCAGTTTTCTCATCTTTATGATGGAACAAAGCTGGTTTGTTTGAAGCTAGTATCGCCTCTAAAACCTTAATTTGCCCCCCATGCATACACAGGCAGCTCTTAAAATTTGCAGGTTGATTGTCTCAGGAATTGTTTCACTGATTTAAGCCCATGTGAATATGAGGTAACCTTGGTGGTCTCATCAGTAGCTTTCACTAGGTCCCTACATGTGTTGAGTACAATATTGTACTGGAAACGTGGGTATAAGGAGGATGAAAGATGTGAGTCCTGGGTTCAAGTTGTTCACAGTTTAGACTGAAATAGGGGAATCAAGCCAAAGCCAGACGGTTTCTGTGCGGCAGAGTTTGTAGTGCAGAGCAGTAAGTAAGTGCAGTTAGGGTGACGTGGTGGGCCTGGCTGCGGGGAGTGGGGAGCCTTGGGGGGGAGGCCTGGAGGCTCCGTGGATGTGAGGGCTTGTAAGGGATCAGGCAGCGGGACCCCGGGTTCCCTCACATCAGGCCATCAGGGGCACTGGAGAGCTTGTGTCCTCACCTGACCCGGAAGATTAGGTGCAGGTTCCAGAAATCTACAGGTGTAACAGGCAAGCCAGCTGAGCCTTGACTTACCTTTATTTTTTAATAAATTTATTTATTTATGGCTGCATTGGGTCTTTGTTGCTGCATGCGGGCTTTCTCTAGTTGCGGCGAGCGGGAGCTACTCTTCGTTGGCTCACAGGCTCTGGAGCGCAGACTCAGTAGTTGTGGCTCATGGGCTTAGTTGCTCTACGGCATGTGGGATCTTCCCGGACCAGGGCTCGAACCCGTGTTCCCTGCATTGGCAGGTGGATTCTTAACCACTGCGCCACCAGGGAAGCCCTGAGCCTTGACTTACCTTTAAATGACAGTTAAGCAACAAAAGCAGAACCCCAGTGGCCTAACGCTGCCCTCAGTCCCACCCAGGTCCCACCGTGGTCTGCACAGCCCAGTGGGGTGTAGCCCTGGCCGTCCCCTCACTCTGCTCCCTGGGTGCTCTGGCTGAGTGCACCCCTCTTTCAGAGCCTGTGCCTGCTCCCACTCGGCTCACCCCCTCATGTCATCCAGCTCTGCTCCGTGTCACCTTGTCAGGGACTTGCATGACCACCTAGTGTCAAATACGGCCACCTCCTGCCAGTCCATTTTGCCTTGCCCAGCTTTGCTTTTCTTTCTTCTTTTTTCCTAGTTCATTCTTCCTCCTTTTATTTATTTATTTAAAAAAATTTTATTGAAGTATAGTTGATTTACAGTGTTGTGTTAATTTCTGCTGTACAGCAAAGTGATTGTTGTACATATATGTATTCTTTTTATATTCTTCTCCTTATGGTTTATCACAGGATATGGAATATAGTTCCCCGTGCTATGCAGTAGGACCTTGTTTTTCATCCATCCTATATATAATAGTTTGCATCTGCTAATCCCAAACTCCCAATCCATCCCTCCCACCCCCCTCCCCCTTGGCAACCACAAGTCTGTTCCCTATGTCTGTGATTCTGTTTCTGTTTCATAGATATGTTCATTTGTGTCATATTTTAGATTCCACATATAAGTGATATATGGTAATTGTCTTTCTCTTTCTGACTTACTTCGCTTAATATGATCATCTCTAGGTCCGTCCATGTTGCTGCCAGCTTTGTGTTTCTTTGTAGCAGTTGTCACCCCTGACATTTATTATGCTAGGAGGTAAGCTCCCTGTGGGCACAGATGCAGCTTGTTCACTGTATGCCCTGGGCAGGTGCTACCTGGCAGGCAGTGTACACCCAGTGAGGACTTGCTGCCTGGAGGAAGATGGCCCTGCCCTAAGCTGTGGATGCTGTGAAGGCAGAGACCAGCCAGCTCTGATTCAGCTGCATCCCGGAGGTCAGGCTTGCTGTCTGGGTCCCCTAATAGTGTGATGTACACATGTGTGCCGAGCAAGTGACCCCATGAAAGTCTTCTCAGCCCCAGGCCTGTGTGGAGAGAGGACAGCTGATGAACAGTTGACTCTGACCTGCTCTGGAGAGGCCCAGCCGTAGGTTCTGTTGTGAGCGATGTACCAGTGGCTATCCATGTGGGTCTTTATTTTATTCAGATTTTCTTTGAGAAGTTCTGTTGTTTTATAGCCTTTGTGAAATATCTGTTTTCCGTAATTTTTAACAATCAGTTTGGCAAACTAAAATTTCTACAGTAGCATTTCATTTTATTTGCATGTGAATTTTCTTCTTAAAGTAAATAAATCTAGAAAACAGTAAGCTTATTTAAAAGTACTTCAAATTTTTTTTTTTTTTTTTTTTAATATTTCAGAATCTGAGTTGCAAGAACTGTCTGAGGTGCTCGAGCTCCTTTCTGCTCCGGAACTGAAAGCCCTGGCAAAGACCTTCCACTTGGTGAATCCCAATGGGCAGAAGCAGCAGCTGGTGAATGCGTTTCTCAAATTGGCCAAACAGCCTTCAGTCTGCACTTGGCGCAAGAATCAGCCTGGCATTGGTGCAGTGATTTTGAAAAGGTTTTGTGGCTATTGTTATAGTAAAAACATTTGAAATGTTGATAGCACGTATTTAATTTATTTATTTTTATTTATTTTTAAGCTGCGTTGGGTCTTCGTTGCTGCGCATGGGCTTTCTCTAGTTGCTGAGAGCGGGGCCTGCTCTTTGTTGCGGTGTGCGGGCTCTAGGTGCACGGGCTTCAGTAGTTGTGGCATGAGGACTCAGTAGTTGTGGCTCGTGGGCTCTAGAGCGCAGGTTCAGTAGTTGTGGCGCACGGGCTTTGCTGCTCCATGGCATGTGGGATCTTCCCGGACCAGGGCTTGAACCCATGTCCCCTGCATTGGCGGGTGGATTCTTAACCACTGCGCCACCAGGAAAGTCCTGATAGCACACATTAACTCTTATGATGGGTGGTACGTATTTTCAGATTGTAATTGTTTTTTTCAATTGCAGTTAGGTTGAGAAGGCGGTGAACCATTATTATAAAGACTGGATTCTTTCTTGGTTTATTATTCCTAATTCTTAAGATACCACACTGATTTCTAGGACCAAGAAAAATCAGGAGGCAAGAGATTAGAGGCACTAGGCCCTTGGCAAATTCTAATATTTTATTATTCAAGAAAAATGCAGTTTTAACTACTATTCTTATAGGAGTTTGGAATGTTGGTCCGCTGGACCTCCTTGGGACTCTGCATGGAGAGGGAGGAGGAGGGTGTTTTCTGGCAGTCTCTGTCGGTGAATGGTCCTCAAGTAAATGGTGGTGTGATGGGAATCCCACCCCTGTGTCCTCTCGGCTCTGGTGGTGGCACTGATCTCTGCACGCCCCAGGGATGCCACTCTGCTTTTGACTTAATGGCTTTTGGGCTGGTAGGAAAGTGTGAGGTCCTCCACTAGACCAGTGGCTCTCAGCTGGGCGCGACTGTGCCCTCCAGGGGACACCCGGCATCGTCTGGAGTCGTTTTCATTGTCCTGACTAAGGTGGGTAGTGGGTGCTACAGGCATTTAGTGAACGGAGGCCAGGGACGCAGCTGAGCATCCTCTAGTTCACAGCCTGGGCATCCCACCCCCAGGAAAGAGTTACCCGGCCCGGATGTCAATAGCGAAACCCTGCCGTGTGTGGTGTTGCAGTTGTTGGAGCCGGAGGGCCCTGGGCTTCACATGCCGCCTTACCAAGAGCCTTTGGTAGCGACGTTCTACATAAATACCTATTATTTCATCTCAAGTGTCACTGGAGTCAAGATTTGAGAATTGCTAGTGTCAAATAGATAACACTTTCATGAGTTTTCTTGGTATTTCACATGTTCAGGACCAGCGTAAACCCTATCCTGCTCTTTTATTGAGGCAAACAGTGCGTGAAATCATTTGCAGATACAATTTCATCTAATCCTCACCGTGTTCCTAGGTGGGGCTCTGAGCCCCAAAGAGGTTAAGAAATGCTTTAAGTCACACAGTTGGAGGTGGGAGATTTGCTTCAGGCTTAGAATAATGCATGCTGTTTAGCTTGAAATAATTTGTGAAATCTGACATCCAAATGCTTAAAAGCCAGAGAGTTATTTCCATATCATGTATTTTTCAGAGCTAAAGACTGGGCGGGACAGTCTCTGAGAGTGTGTAGAGACCCCCGGGCTGTGTTCTCCCGGGTCCTGCTGCTGTTTTCACTGACCCACGAGGTGGAAGAGGAGGAGGCGGCCTGTGGCGGGCAGGGCCAGCTTTCTACGGTACTGCTGGTCAACCTTGGCCGCATGGAGTTTCCCAGGTATACCGTCAGTCGGAAAACCCAAATCTTCCAGGATAGAGAGGATCTCATCAGGTAAGGGCGTGTTTGCTCTCTATGAAATCTGTGTATTTTAAAGTTTATGTAGAAGGCTTTGTTATTATTTTTTGCCATCCACAACAGAAACATGAGTTCATAGCCAAAATCGTTGTTTTAAAAAATTTATTTATTTTTAAACTTTTGTCTGTGTTGGGTCTTTGTTGCTGCGCGTGGGCTTTCTCTAGTTTTGGCAGGCGGGGGCTACTGTTCGTTGCGGTGCGCGGGCTTCTCTTGTTGCAGAGCACAGGCCCTAGGCACACGGGATTCAGTAATTGTGGCTCACGGGCTCTAGAGCGCAGGCTCAGCAGTTGTGGTGCACGGGCTTCGTTGCTCCGCGGCCTGTGGGAATCTTCCCGGGCCAGGGCTCGAACCTGTATCCCCTGCATTGGCAGGCAGATTCTTAAGCACTGTGCCACCAGGGAAGTCCTCACTTTTGATTCTTGATTTAAGGTTTATGACTCAAATTTAGCAGAAATTGATTCTGATATTTGATTTTAGGAAAGTTGTTTAACTGTTGTCTAGTATGTGCTTTAAAAAATAAACTTTTGAGATTATTGTATCAAAACAGGGTCAGTATAAACTGATTTTAGCCCATTTTGCCATAGTTATCAGGAAATTCAATATCCTATTTGTGTTCAGTTAGAATAACTTTTTTAGTCAAATCTTCTAGTAAGAATATTTCTTCTGACTGTGCTTTCTTTTGTCTCATGTCCTTTTACATCTTTGTTTTTAGTGACTTGGTGCTGTTCTCTTTGGTGAGAACTCTGAAGCCAGGTTCCGGTCTCTCTAATGAACCATGAATCTACTCTGTGCCTCAGTTTACTCATCTGCAAAATGGGGAGATAATAGTACATTCCCACAGATCTGTGCTGATGTGTGGAGCGTGCTTAGAGCCTGGCCTGTGGGGATTGCTCAGTGCGTCTTAGTGGTAGAATTGTCATCATTACCGCGTATCTAAGGGAGGTTGCTTTTCAGTTCTATGGTTGACAAAACCATGGTTGACAAGTTCAGAAGTGGGGAGGCTAGGGAGAAAAAATAAACCATCGTGTCTTTTTTTTAGAAAGTAGTATCCTATAAATGTTAAAAATAAGTCAACATTCTTTTGTTATGCAGAGGGCTGTAGCACGGAAATGAAATCTGGTTGAAGTGACTTCAGGAAGGGTGATTATACAACACCAGTAGTGTGACACCTGGCCTGAGGAACCTTTCCCACCACCTTGGTACTTGAAATAATTGATCCTTTCTTTTCTTTCCTCATTTATTCAGTGCCCATGGGTTGAGTGTTGAGTACCTATTACGTGCCAGGTGGTGGAGTTGCAGTGTGAACAGATAGGGTCTTTGCCGCCGTGGGGTTACGCTTTACTGGGGAAGACAGGAAAGAAAACAGAATAATATGATAACTGCGGGGCAGGCTGGAGAAGTCCTGTGTAGATAGTGCGAGGCAGAGAGTGTCCCCGAAAGGTTGGAATTGAGGCTTGAGAATGAGGAGGAGCCGGTCCTGCAGGGGTCTGGGTGCCCGCGCCCAGGCTCCGTGGGCAGGAGAGAGCTTGCTGACCTCTGGCCGGCACCTCAGGGGCCTTGTGAAGGGGAGGTTGGGCAGGACCGCAGGTCAGGGGACGCTGGGCCTCAGAGCCCCGGTGAGCCGACTGGGTCATATCCGCTGGATGGGGAGCTGGGAAAGGGGTTTAGGCAGGCGAGGGATCTGGTGCACGTTTTACAAAAGTGTCCCGTGGAGTGGCGGCTGGGGGGCGGCAGGAGGCTAATTGAGCGTTGGTGGTCCGGATGGAGGTGTTGGCTGGGCTGGCAGTGGCGGGCATTGTAGAGAAGTGAACGTGCGAGATGTTGGGGAGGAAAGGAGTGAGTTTTGGTGTGGGTGGTGGCGCCATCAGATGAGATGGGGGATGTGGGGGGGGGCTGGGATGCCGTGGGGGGATGCCCCCAGCCCCATGACTGAAGCTGCCCCGTGTGGTACTGGGCGTGCCGTCAGGAGCCCAGGACGGAGCTCGGCCTGGGGAGGAACTGGAGTCACCAGCACGTGGCCGGGGATGAGGTCCCTGAGGGAGAAGAGGAGGAAGGAGCTTGGCAGCCAGCGCCCAGGGGCTGGGCAGCACATGGGCGGCGGCAGGGAAGCAGGGGTGTGTGTGGTGGGCGGACCTGGAGAAGAAGAAGGTGTGTCAGGATGGGGCTCGATTGAACGCCCGGAGGAAGGGCAGTGAGGTCGAGTGGGATGGCCCACTGGGCTTCGGAGAAGCAGCCCCTGCTGTGGCGGCCTGCGACGGCAGGGCGGTCTAGTTCCCTGGTGTCTTCAGGGTAGGAGATACTCGTGTGTGTGTGTTTGTGCACGTGCACGTGTAGATAAACCCATAGAAAGGGAGAGGCAGTCGGTGGAGGAGGAGGAGGGGACCTCCTGGGCCCCGGAGCACCGGCGGGAGGACTGGGATGTGGGCAGGGTTGAGGCTGCCATGGTGGAGGCTGGGGACCCCTCGAGCAGGACTGGGCCGAGGTGTGTGAGCACGTGCCGAAACCAGCCGGCCTGGCTCTGCGATCGTCTTCAGCACGATTCGGGGAGTTGGTGCAGGCCCAGAGGAGTGAGCGGCCAGGGCACCCCGACCAGGGTGGGGCTGTGGCCGGTGTGTGTTCTTCCCCAGGCGTGGTCTGTGGGCCTGCAGGACAGGAGGCACTATGGCTGGGACAGGGACCGTGCTGGAGGTGGGGCCTTGGTGAAGGTGGGGAGCTGCTGTCAGCAGTGAACGAGCTGGAAGGATTGGGGGCGGGGATCAGTGGAGGAGATGCTTGAAGTCAGCATCTTGAGGGTGACTCGGTCCATTGGGGACAGAAGGTCTCAGTGGTCACGGGCATGTGGGTGGCTGAGAAGAGGTTGGAGAATCGTGTTATCAGGGAGGAAGGAGGTGGAGAATTCTGAAGTCGTGGCCATCGTGGCGGGAGACCCAGGGAGACCAAGGCAGAGGGGACAGGGACAAGGGTGGGGGGCGCTGGCAGGTGCCCACAAGGAGGAGGCGTGGGCTTCGGAGGTGGGGGCTTTCAAGGAGGAAAGGAGGATTTGGAGGCGGAGGTGGGAGGGAGGAGGATGCTTCCATCCGTCTGGGCCCTGAGTGAGGAGAGCTGTCCCTGCTCGAGGGGGGCTGCGGGGAAGCCGTGCTCTCAGCCAGGTGTACGGAGGGCAGGAGACAGAGATCGGGGTGCAGGAGGGATGCTGTTCTTGGCAGCGCGGGGGTTGGGGGGGAGGTTTGGGAGACGGGAGGGAGGGCTGGTGACCGTGCAGGCGGCGATGGCGGCACCGTGGGGCTGGCGCTGGGCTCAATGGGCTCGTGAAGAGGGGGCTTGGTTCAGGTGGGCGGGAGGGCACTCCTGCCGGGTGGGCCAACCTCCGGGCACCCACTCCCTGTTTCTCTTTCCTTATCGACCTTAGAATTGTCCAGTTGCACGTTATAAGAGAGTTAGATCGGGCTTCCCTGGTGGCGCAGTGGTTGAGAGTCTGCCTGCCGATGCAGGGGACACGGGTTCGTACCCCAGTCCGGGAAGATCCCACATGACGCGGAGCAGCTAGGGCCCGTGAGCCATGGCTGCTGAGCCTGCGCGTCTGGAGCCTGTGCTCCGCAATAGGAGAGGCCACAACAGTGAGAGGCCCGCGTATCGTAAAAACAACAAAAAACAACAACAACAAAAAAAGAGAGTTAGATCGAAGCGTTCATGAGCAAATTTTTATATTTAGAGGCCATTTCTTTTACTCTTTTTTTAAAAAAAGTTATTTTATTCCAGTATAGTTGACTTACAATGTTAATTTTTGCTGTACAGCAAAGTGATTCAGTTCTACATCCGTCTTTTACTCTTACGTGATAGTATTTGCACATATTGCTCGTGCGTGCTTTTTCTTTTAAGTGTGCGTCCGGAACACAATGACTGTGCCCTCGAAGTGTTAGGGAACTGATTGGGCGAATGTCTCAGGTGCGCTGACAAGTTGTCTTTCTTCACTGAAGTGTGTTCATAACACTTCAGCATGGCCGTCTCCCAAAGACTGTCCCTGAAGTTATTTTTGAAAATCCCCAATAGTTCTCTTAGCTCGGGCAGCATCCCTCTGTCTGCCTCTGGCTCAATGATTAAATGACCAAACCTACGCTTGTGTGTAATTCTGAAGTCGGTTACCTGTTTACAAGGTTGCCAGATTGCTGAATGAACGAGCATCAAAAGTCAGAAAGGAAGCGCGGGTCAGTATTACATGCATATAACGGGATGTGTTATGTACTAGTGCGGTGTGAGTGTTTTCATCTTTCCGGTTGGGTAGCCTGTCTGAGTTTTTCTAGGCCACTCCCGTGGGGTAATACGTCAGATTATTACCGAGGTAAAATGTAAGGCTCGTATTTTCAAAAGCAGAGTTAGATGTGGTGGACAGGATGTGGAATTTTGTGTGTCAGTGCTCGTTCACCCCTGAAGCTTGGATGGCCTGGCCCCCCCCCCCCCCGCCTCCTGCAGGTACGCAGCGGCCGCGCACATGCTGAACGACATCTCCACCGCGATGGCCAGCGGGGCCTGGGAGGAAGCCAGGGAGCTCGCTCGGTGTGCAAAGCAGGCTTGGCACGGACTGAAAGGCCACCCGTCCCTGAGGTGAAGTGGTTCTCGGGTCCCTGTCAAAGTTTACTGTCTAGCCGAGTTGTTCTAACTGCTTAGAACAACTAAGGGACTTGGGTTCCTGTCAGACAGAGGTTGGTAGCCTCTTCCGTGGAGGGCCAGCTAGGCGGCGGTCAGGCTCTGCCAGCCACATGCTCACTGGCCTCTGCTGTCCTGCTGTGAGCACGCCCGCATCCCCCCCCCCAGCGAGTGGGCGGGGCTGTCCCAATGCAGGTGTGTTTGCTGACACCGAAATGTGAGTTTCATGTAATTTTCACAGGCCACAGACTATTTTTCTCCTTTTGACTTATTTTAACCATTTAGAAACGTGGAAATCACGTTTGGTTTGTATATATACGCTGGGTTTGTATAAAATCAGGTGGGGCCCCGTGTCTGGCCCGAGGGCGGGCATTTGCTGACCTCCAGCCCTCATTTCACACCGCTTTCTGGGGGACCTCGGAAGGGTGGCTGTGAGAGCGTAGATTTGTGGTGTAGAAAACTGCCCACGACAGGCAGTGTTCAGAATATATCTTCTTAAAAGGTAGGAATTCAGTCTGCTCTGTCACTTCTTGTGATTGTCTTACAACACATAAACAAAGCGCTAAACTGCTGGCGTACGTCTTTGTTCTAGATACCACGAGAAATTGCCACTCTTTCTCCGGTGTTTTACCGTTGGTTGGGTTTATACGAGGATTTTGTCCCGAACCGTTGAAATACTGCAGAGACTTCACATGTACCAGGTGAGTGCACAAGCCCCCGCCCCCGGCTCTTAGCGAGGGGGCTGGCTCTTGACTTCTCCCAAGTACTTGGTCAGCACACGGCGATGCGACGAGGGCCTGCTTCCCGTGGGCACCTGCCATCTCCTGGTCGGTAGGAAGACGGCCGAGGGCGACCTGCTGTTCCGCCAGCTGTGAGCTGACGCCTGTGCGCCAGGATGGCCAGGTGACGGTCAGAGCTCCGCAGGGAGCCGCTGATGGTCTCTGCAGCCTGTGTGACAGGGAGGGTCTCCCCAAACCCCTGAGGCAGAAACCTCACCTCTGCTTGTGTTTCCCTGGCAGCAGTAGTGGATGGTCTGGAAATAATTTATAATCACGAATGAGAAGTTCAGTCGTATCCCTCCTCGTATTAAACGTTGTGAGATTGCTGGAGTGAGCTTCTGTTGTGTTGACACTTGTGTAATTGAAACATGGTGTTTTACAAAGAGAATGTGCTAGGGCTGGGCCAGTGGGTCCCCCACGAGGGGTCTGTGGACCCGCCCCAGAGGCCCTGTGGGGTTGGCTTCGGGGAATCTGCGAGTGTGTCTATGGGGTTTGTGCCTTTTTCTCGGGAGATGTGTTAGATCCTTCAGAGAGATCCGGGAACCACCAAAGATGAACATGAAGCGTGACCAGTAAACCTAGACCAGAAAGTCCCCCTGTTGAGGTGGGGTGTTTGGGTGAAGACCCCCTCGTTCCTGTCCTGACCCCTGCCCATCACAGCCTCGGCCCTGTGACCGGCTGGGTTCCCAGATGCACATGGGCCTGCAGCCCAGCCACTGCTCCTGCCCAGAGTCTGACCGTGTCTGGCCTGTGCTGCCGACCTGGTTTGCAGAGAGTGCCGAGCTGCACAAGCTGGTGGGGGGCCTGCTGAGAAGCATGGGGCGCCTCCGGAGCTCAGGCCACTCCCGAGGGACGTCCCGGGGCCCCACTTGGCAGTCCGCGTCCTGAGCCTTACTTTAGAATGCAGAGGGATGCTGTATAGATATACTTTGACAATTTTCCTGACTACTCAGTATAATGGCAGACGCTTGGTGTGTAGGTGTCTAATGCGCATCCCTTGTTGTTGCCACAGGAAGCCGTCAAGGAGCTTGAAAACCTTTTGTCCCAGAAAGTGTACTGTCCTGACAGCAGAGGCCGGTGGTGGGACCGGCTGGCTCTCAACTTGCACCAGCACCTGAAGCGCCTGGAGCCGGTACTCAGCTGCGGAGCCGCCCAGCCTTTGTTCAGTTTGGCATACATTTAAAAATATAGCAAACTGTTAATACCTTAAAAATCTAAATGTAATTAGAACGTTGATTTCTTTTTTCTTAACTTTTATTTTATACTGGGCTATGGTTGATTTAGAACATCGGTTTCTTTTTTTTTAAATTAATTAATTTTTAAATTTTTGGCTGTGTTGGGTCTTCGTTGCTATGCGTGGGCTTTCTCTAGTTATGGTGAGTGGGGGCCGCTCTTCCTTGTGGTGCGTGGGCTTCTCGTTGCAGTGGCTTCTCTTGTTGCAGAGCACAGGCTCTAGGCGCGTGGGCTCAGTAGCTGTGGCTCGTGAGCTCTAGAGCGCAGTGTAGTTGTGGCACATGGGCTTAGTTGCTCCACGGCATGTGGGATCTTCCCAGACCAGGGCTCGAACCTGTGTCCCCTGCATTGGCAGGCGGATTCTTTTTTTCTTTTTTTAGATGAGAGTGAGTTTATTGAGAACAAAGAGCAGAGTTAGCGAGGGGCACTGCAAATACAGCCGGCCGATTTCCTGATAGACCAGGGAGAACCTACCAGCAGGCGGATTCTTAACCACTGTGCCACCAGGGAAGCCCCTGGTTTCTTTTTTCTTTTAATTTTTATTTTATATTGGACTATGGTTGATTTAGAACGTTGATTTCTTAAACATCCTTCTTTGTCTGTGTTCTTCCAACCCCAGAAGAAGTAGCAGGGGCGCGAATATGGGGGTGACAGTGGGGTTGGTGGGTGTGTCGGCCGCAGGATCGTGTCGGAATTCAGGGATGAAGTTCTAGGGGTGGAGGGAGCTGGAGGGTTAGATGTGTCCGCCTCCACACAGTTTTGGAAATGGTGGTTGTATTCACTCGTTGCCCGGGGCCTCCTGGGAGAAAGATGGATGGAAGGCGTTCCTCCCACCATGCGACGTGGTGTCTGACTCAGCAGGGCGGGCGCCTTCCCTTCCAGGCTCTGCCTTCTCTGTGGCGGGGACCTTGTGAGTCCGAGGACAGCGTTGGCTGTCAGCTGCTGCAGCCAGCGGGGCGGGGCCTCCCGAGGTGGCGACAGTGGCCCTCTGTGTGGCCACCTGCGGTCCCCTGTCCCTGCCAACCTCGCGTTTGCATTGAGCAGAGGGCACTACGGCTCTGGGAGCTTTTGTTTCTCCAGGGGCAGGTCAAGTGAATCAGGATGATGGAGAGCTGGAAAATTTGACCACGGTGGTGGACGATGACATACTATTTTTACTGCCTTAACCTGAAAAGGTGCCTTGTTACCTCAAGTGCTTCCAGCCGGGAGAGCTGTTTCCTCTCCCGGAGGCGGGTGTGGTGCCCCCGCCTCCGCTGACTCGGGCTGACAGGGCAGGAGAGGCCTCTGGTGGCCCTCACCCAGCGTGGACAGAGGGTGTGTGCGCGCTGCCTGTCTCTTTCATTGAAATAAAGGTTCCAAAGAGTTGATAGACTTTCCCCTTGCTCGGGTCTGCTGATAGGAGCGTTCACTCATACTCCGAGGTTATCTTTGCGACAGATGGAAAACCCTGGTTCCTTTTTGCCTTTTCCCAAGAATCTTCCCGGCCATGCTCATAACCCCTGTTACTTTGTCACCGTTCCTTCCCTTCTCTACATCAGTCTCCAGGGAGGGCACCTGCCAGCCCAGCAGAGGCTCGTGCCTGCAGGTGCCCAGCAGCCAGCCGGCCAGGCCAGGCTGAGCCCGAGGCCGCCCCTCCCTGCGGCCAGCCCGGCTCCCACGGGGCTACAGAGCTGGCGGCAGCCCCGCCTCATTCTCTGCTTGAGTCCTCTGGACCACCCGGCTCTGATGGCCTGATCTTCACTGATTTTCAGGGCTTTTTAAAAACTTTTTATTCTTTTATTGTAGTAAATATATATAACAAAGAAAACTTGCAGTTTAACCATCTCTAGGTATACAGTTCAGTGGCGTTAATTATACAGCTGATCCTTGAACAACTCGGGGATCGGGGCGCCGAGCCCCCCTGCCCCCGCACAGTCAGAAATCCACGGATAACTTTGTAGTTGGCCCTCCATTTCTGAGGTCCTGTGTCTGCAGATCCAACCAACTGTGGACCGTGCAGTGCTGCAGTCTTTATTGGAAGAAATCTGTGTGTATGTGGACCCGAGCAGTTCAAAACCGTGTTGTTCAAACATCATCACTGTCTGTTCCCCAAACTTTTCATCCTCCAAACAGGAACTCTGCTCCTGTGAAACAGTTACTCCTGTTCCCTCCTGCCCCGGTTCCTGGTTACCTCTAGTCTGCTTCTGTCTCTAGGAATCTGCCTGTTCTGAAGTGGAATCATGGAATCTTTGTCCTTTTGTGCCTGGCTTATTTCAGTAGCATAACGTCCTCAAGGCTCATCCATGTTGTAGCAGGTGTCAGTGTCCTTGCCTTTCAAGGCTGAATAATACTCCATTGTGTAAACGGACCACGTTGTGTTGATCCCATCTGTAGATGGACACTTGGGTTGTTCCCACTGTTTGGCTGTTGTGAATAGCACTACTGTGTACAAATATCTGTTTGAAACTCTGCTTTCAGTCGTGGTGGGCGTGTACCTGGACGTGAGGTTGCTGGGTCACGTGGTAATTCCGTGTATCACTTTGTGAGGAACTGCCGAACCGTTTTTCACAGTATTTGGATCGTTTTTCCATTGTTGCCAGCAAAGCACGAGGGCTCCAATTTCTCCCACATCCCCGCCGACACTTTTTATTGTCCATTTTTCTGAGTACAGTCATCCTAGTGGGTGTGAAGTAGTATCCCATGTCGTTTTCAGTATTTTTGTTTATTTGTCCAGCCCTGAATAACCTTAGAAAATGCATAACCCCTTCAAACCTAAGATTCTTCTCCCTGTAAATGAGGCTCCCTGGGACTGGGAGGTGGTCAGACGGCCGGGCTTCTGCCCTAGAGGTGCCTGCTCTGCATACCGAGCCCCTGGGTGGTGCCCCGAGCGCATCCCGGACCAGGTCCCTCTCCCCAGCCTCCTCCGTCTCCTGAGGGTGTGGCAGCTGAGATAGGCTGTGTCCACACATGTGACCAGGACATAGTGTCTGGAGCACGGCTGCTTGTGCCCCAGACATTTGCATCGGGGTCTGTGCTGCTTCTGTGCTCGGCATGGGACCTAAGGGAATGTCCTTGTCTCTGGAAGGGCTGCTTTGCCCACCACTAATTAGCAAAATGAATGATTAATTAACAGTGGGGTTTCCCGTCACATGAAACGAGGGGATGCTGCACGGGGACTTCAGGATGCTGACAGGCACCGTGCTCTTTGCTAGGCCATCAAGTGCATCACAGCAGGGCTGGCGGATCCGGACGTGCGGACAGGCCACCGCCTCTCGCTGTATCAGAGGGCCGTGCGCCTGCGGGCCTCTCCCAGCTGCCAGAAGTACGCGCACCTCTTCCGTCAGCTCCCAGAAGTCACTGTGGGTGACGTCAAACATGTAAGTAAATATTCTTGGGGCACTTGGGATGAATTCTTGTTTTTATTCCTGAACACAGCCTTAGAGAGGTTTTCAGCGCGTGTTTCTTGTCGACTCCAAAGACCCTCTGGCTTGCTGTGGGCAGCGACCTGGCCTCGCCCCCGTCCTCACCTGGGCGTTGGGAGGCTGGGCCGGCAGGGGCTGTGACTCTGTAAACTCCTGAGTCAGCAGCTCACAGCCTTTCCAGGTCCCCCTGCCTGGTCAGGGCCCCAGAGAGCAGAGGGCCAGGCTGTGACCTGCGTCCTCATGGGCACCAAGGTGCGGGTCACATGGCCTGGCACCGCGCTGAGGATGGGTGGCCTTTCGGGGGCGGAGGACAGTGTGTCCTTGGGGTAGCAGAGCCGGGTGTGCAGGGCTGGAGCAGGAGGAAAGCTAATGGTGTTCCTCCCCTTGCCCCCCCCCACAGGTGACCGTCACGGGCCGGCTCTGCCCGCAGTCTGGGCCGGGCAAGTCTGTCTTCGTGCTGGAGGCTGGGGGGACCGCCCCTGCCACCGTCCTGTGCTCTGTGGAGGAGCTGGCGCTGGCCCATTACAGACGCTGTGGCTTCGACCAGGGTAACGCTGGGGCTGTGTGGCCACAGTGGGTGGTGTCCCGCCCCACAGCCAGTGTCCGCACCTGCCACCCGTGAGGGCGGCGCCTTCTGGGGGGACGCGAGGAGCAAGGGAGGCCGGGTTACCCTCAGAGCTTGTGTCAGGCAGGGGGACAGGACGGGGCAGAGGACCACGAGATTCTGCCGATAGCCAGCCGGTCAGAGGAGGGCAGCCGGGGCCAGGCTGCTTCTAAGAGTACCCGGCAGTCTGGGGGAGTGGGTGGCGTGAAGAGGATGGAGGGCCGAGCCCTGACAGGACGTCACGCCTGGGACCAGAGACATGGTTGGAAGAGTTGTGGGTCAGATTCCTTGTAAAATGAGCTCTCTAGCCCAGGTGAGGGTGGAGAGCAAATGTCAGTAAGAATTGGAGCTTTTCCCATCTTCCTTCCCAAGAGACGTGTGCGATCACCCGCCCCTCCAGCCGCGCCCGCTCTGCTGCGTCTCCTGGGGGCTGAGGCCTCAGAGTGAAATGATGGACGTGACCTCGCAAGAGAGAAACACCGCTGGTTCCCGCTGAACCAGGCTGCTGTGTGTGTTTGGGGGTGTGTGTGTGGGGGGGGGGGGTGTGCAAGGGTGTGTACGGCTGCAAGGCAGGTGGTCTGCGGCCCCTCAGGGGTGAGCGGGACTTTGCTCTTTGAGCCGCGGATGAGATGCTCTCTGTGTCTCAAGCCAGATGTGCAGAGGGACCAGGACCAGGTGCCCCTGGTTCTCTTCTTTCTGGGCTGCTTGGCATCCTCTTTGTTCAGACTTTGTGGGTTTCACTCAGAAGCCGTTTTCTGAACTGTGTAGAGCCCAAGTGGGAATTAATTCTGCCTGGTTCCAGGAACTGGGAGCTGAGGACTCCCACTGGCCATCGAGGGGAGGGGAGGAGGGCTGGAGAGGGCACCCGGCGTCTCTGCTGCTCGGGGATGAAGGCGCCAGAGGGAGAGACCCCGCGGCTGGCAGAGGCACTGGAACCTCTGGGAGGTGATAAGCCTCCCTGGCCGGGGAGGGGATGCGGCAGGCCAGCCAGGACGGGCCCGGACCTGGATCCTGTCCCTCGCTTCCTCCCAAGCCTGTGTGTCCTTTGTCCCCTCTGAGAGCTGGGAGCAGCCCCCAGCCCCCTCCCAGCCCCCGGGGCCATCCTGGGGACGTCCCCGGCATGCGGGTCTCAGCCAGGAGACGCCAAGGGCAAGGGGTCCACGTTCGGGAGCTGGGCCTGGCCATTTGAGAAACACCTGAGTAAGACGTGTGGTGACTCGTGTGTGACGGCCTGTGTGCTGTCAGCAGCCCAGGCACCGGTGTCCAGACACAGTGGAGAGGCCGCGCCCACCTGCCCACGCGTGTGGGGCCCGCGCCGGGTCCTCAGGGTCGTCATCCGCGGGCCTGCTCACCTGAGAGCAGCACAGAGCTGTGTTAAGATCGTCTGCTCGTCCCTCCCGTCCACTGGAGGTGGCTCGGCTTCTGTGTGTCCCCGTGAGCCCTCTTCCCTTTGCTTTCTTCCATTTTGGCCTTGGAGAAGGAGCTGCAAATTCAGTGCTTTGTCTAAGGCCAGACTAAAGGAAAGACCGTGAGAATTTGCCTTATAATTGGTAAAAGGAACTGGTCAGTCTCTGTCCTTAGTGAATGTACTGAATAGAAAAGTAACATAAAAACCGTGAGGGAACCGCAGAGGAAGCTGCAGCTGCCCGTCAGGGCGACGACGACGGCGGCTGGGCGGTTACCTTGGAGGGACTGGGGCGGAGGGGCTTTAGCCTTTTTTAAAAAATAACTTGTTATTAATGTCATGGAAGCTGCGGAACATGCCTTTATGGGAAAGCAGAGGGGTGTGCCGAGCTCCCCGCACCCCCTGCTTCACCCAGCCCTCCTCCATCCGCCGTCCCCCCTAATGTTGGAAGCAGACCCCAGACCTTGGCTCCTGTGGTTACTCCCAGGGGGCCCACGGGTTCGGTCCACATGTCCAGGCCAGGCCCCCCCATGTCTGTGCTGAAGGGTCACTAGGTTGAAGAACACTCAGGTGTCTTCACGTATGTGAAAATCAGGACATCATTTCACTGGCGTGTGATGTGATCATTCAGATGAGTGAGGACACAAAACGACCCCGCAGGAGGGGACCTCGTAACACACGGGCCTCTCTCTGCTGCGTGTCCAAGGTGATGGTTAAGATGAACCTGTGTGATGTCTGTATCACTTACCGGGAAGGTGATGCTACTGAGGACGAAGTGCACACGCCAGTCAGGACAGAGATACAGGAGACCCGGAGGGTTAGGAATAAAAGAACAGAATGCAGGATCGGTCCCCGCGGCGTGGCGGGAGCCCTGTAACCCGGCGTCAAGGGAGGAGGAGCAGGCCCTGGGCAGGCGGCTGCCGGCTGTGAGCCGCACGCAGCGAATGCTTTCAGTTTAGCCATGAGCTTGAAAGACAGACGGACAGTTCCGATTCTGGAATATCAATTTTTTTATAAAGTATTTTTTTCCTTTATTAAGATTGATGCAGTGAACCTGAGCAGAACCCTGCTGTGGGTCTTTCCTCTGGAGAAGGTTTGGTGTGAGGGCGACCTCAGACCCTCTGGGGAAGTTTCTTTCAGAGTTCCTCAGAAGGATCTCCTCAAATGATTGGACTTAACAGCACCAACGCTCGCCGACGGCTCAGGGTTCAGGGATGCTGCTGTCCAGGGTGGAAAGCCAGGCTTGCCTCCCTCGGGCCCGGCAGGGTGCAGGGCTCCAGGGCGAGGCTTCAGCTGGCGGCCCGAGCGGATAGCGGAGGACGGCCTGTGGGGCAGGGGCCAGCTGAGGGGGCGCACAGCGCAGCCTGGGCCAGGGCTGCCTCCAGCGGGCCTTGATGGGACCTGTGCTGCCTCTGACCTCATGTGCGATGCCTGGGGCCCACTGGCCGGAGAGATGCCACAGCCTGTTCAGGGGGCGCAGGCGTCAGGTGTGCTGAGGGGCCAGGTGGGGCTCAGCTCTCTCCGGGAGGCTCTGGCCCTGCGGACCCTGCTCTGCCGTTCACACGGCCTGGGGCTGGGCCTGGCCTCTGAGGTCACCGCCCCATCGTGTGGTCTGGATGTGGGGTGAAGGGGGCGTCTGGACTAGGTGGTCTCTGACGCAGAAGCTTTCTGTAAAACCCCAAGTCTTAGAAACCCTGGGCACGGTGTCCAGGCCGAGGCAGAGGAGTACTGGGTGGACGAGGCGAATGGGGTCAGAGGGCACAGGCTCCCAGGGCGCCCAGACTCCTTCCCAGAGGGCTTTTCCAAGTGAGGCCGAGGGGCCCCCTGCCCCAGAGCCCCTCAGGGGATGCCCCCGCCTCCGAACCCACCGAATGGAACCCCCAGAGCCTGAGGAGGGAATCTGCTTTTATTTTTAAACGTGTTCCTTAGGTTTTTCCACTCTAGCTCCAAAATGTGCATTTGAATTTTCTCATGATTACTAAGATTTTTTGCCTTTAAACAAGGCTTCTGCATATAAGCAACATAATGTAAAAAAATGACCTAGGAATGGAACAAAAACAGCATTTGCGTTTGAATGTAAAATATTTGCTATTTTCTTCAAATTGAGTAGGCAGTAGGATATGGTAGTGGTTTTTAAAAAACAGAAGAAATGGATTTTTCTTGTGTGTGTGTGACTTTGTCTCAGGGATTCACGGGGAAGGGTCCACCTTCAGCACGCTGTACGGTCTCCTCCTATGGGATGTCATCTTCATGGACGGGATACCAGACGCCTTCAGAAACGCCTACCAGGTAATCATGGCACGTTTTCAGGCAGCAGACACTTCTGCACGCGCGTGAGTCACTCCCGCCTGGGTGCCCCGCCTCTGCAGCCATCAGAAACCTGCCCCTCTTTTGGATCCTGGTGCTAATTCCACCATAAGGATAGCTTTTAATTTTAAAATGTGATTCATACAATTTAAAATGTAAGTATGTTAAGTTTTAAACTTTAAGCCTACTTTACTGGAATCATTCCGTTTGAAACTTTTAGTGTAAGTTTCTTCAGCTTCACCCAGGTGGGCCCAGGTGCTCTCGTATGCTTTGTCACATGTGCCGGCTAAGCGTTCCACCAGTTTAACCTAAAAGCTCCTTTTGCAAATTATTACTCTAAAATACCCAGTGTAATAAGTTGCTTTTATATCAGATTACTTAGGTAATTTTTACATGTCTTTTGAGAAAAAGAATGTGTCAACTTCATCAGATTGGCCAGTTCCCAAATTTGATCTTGACTCTTCTCATGACTCCGGCCTCCCCAGGCACAGCGTGAGCTTATTTTCCCTGCACACAGGCGGCCCCGCTGGACCTCTGCACGGACAGCTTCTTCGCCAGCAGAGCACCGGCCATCGAGACCCGGCTGCGGCAGATTCACGGTGCCTCCGCGGAGAGCCTGCGGGCCTGGGTGGCAGCCGCGTGGCAGGCCCAGGAAGGCAGGGTGGCCTCCCTTGTCAGCTGGGATCGCTTTGCTTCTCTTCAGCAAGCCCAGGTGACGGTCTGCAGGCAGGATTCCTTGATGCAAGGTGTCCTTTTGGCAACTGTAACAAAACACACACACGCATACCTACATGCACGTGTATGTGTGTGTGTACGTGTGGTACCCCAGCCCACAGGCCTCTTACTGAAGGAACAATCACAAGCATGAACAAGCCTCCCTTACGCCTTCTGCCCATTTGGTTGGCAGCTTCCCTTGGCCTGGCCTGTGGCCCCTGGAGGGCGGACACCATCCCTGTCCTGTGACTGCTGGCCTCTGAGGGTCATCGCTGTCACATTCCTGAGTGCTTACCCCAAATTCCCTCTTCCTTAGCTGCTCCCCGGATGTTTCCGACCGGGCAGAAGCTTGGTAACTGACCCAAGGAGAAGTGGTCCCCAGAGCTTGCCGGGGGCATTTTAGCCCCTGGCTCTGGAGCCCCAGCACAAGCAGCAGAAGGGCACTTGGTGTTCCTGGACGCATCTCTGCTGAATGACACATGGAGTCCCTGCCCCATCTCACAGTCACTGGGGGGCTTCAGGATCTCCGTCCCAGGGGAGGGCTGACTGTCCCTGTGTTTCGTGTCCAGGATCTTGTGTCCTGCCTAGGGGGCCCCATCCTCAGTGGTGTGTGCCGGCGCCTGGCCATGGACTTCCGACACTGCCGAGGGGGCCTCCCTGACCTGGTGGTGTGGAGCTCCCAAAGTCACCACGTTAAGGTCAGTTGAGCCAGAATGGAAAGTCATGGTGGTGACTTTAATGATCAGCTTAATGCCACAATCTAGGCATTTCTAGCATGGTGGTTGACAAGGCCGAATCCCTTGAAGGCTGCTGGACTGAGGGCTGGGGTTGTTCGGTGGCTGTTGGCAGAGGTGCCCTCGGTGCTGGCATGTGGGCCTCTCTGCAGGCAGCTCCCCCGATGGCAGCGTATTTCATCCGAGCAGGTGAGTGAGAAGGGCCAGGGTGTGAGCAAGACGGAAGTCAGTCTCTTAGCAGCTGATCTTGGCAGTGAAGTTCCATTGCTTTTGCTCTGTCCACTGTTAGCAGCAAGTCCACGCTCAAGGGTGGAGATTTTGCAGGTGTGAGCTCCAGGAGGCCAGGATGGGTGGGAGCTGTTTTCTAAGCTCCAGGAGTGAGCACTTCCTCACGTGTCGTAGGCTGGATGCCTCCCTTGCCTCACCCTGCTGCCCATCACAGGCTGGTGGCTTCCTTATTATTGAGTTTTGAGATGAAAAAAACCTCTGGTACAAGTCCTTTCTGAGAAACTAATCTGTTCTTTAATGAATCAGTGTCATATGACGTCTCTGACTGTAATTGTGGATTTGGTTCTTTCTCCCTTGCAGTTATGTCAATGTTTGCTTCATATATTATTCGATGTATAAACCTAGGGTTGTCATGTCTTGATGAAATGAACTCTTTATCATTATGAAATGACCTTCCTTTATTCCTGGGTTCTTTGCTCTGAAGTTGAACTGATATATAGCCACTCCAGCTTTCTTTTGGTTAGTTTAATGTGATACTTTTTCTGTTCTCTTACATTTAACATATTTTTTCTTTATATTTGAGTTTCTTATATCTTCTTGTAGGCAGCATTTACCTGGGTCTTACTTCTTAATCTAATTTGACAACCTCTGCCTTTTAATTGGGTATTTGGAACATTTATATTTCATGTTATTCATGTTTGGCTTTAAACCTGTCATCTATTTTTTTTTTTAAAGGATACACTTATAAGTTTATTTTATTTTTGGCTGCATTGGGTCTTCACTGCTGCGTGTAGGCTTTCTCTAGTTGTGGCGAGTGGGGGCTACTCTTTGTTGCAGTGTGCAGGCTTCTTATTGCGGTGGCTTCTCTTGTTGTGGAGCATGGGCTCTAGGTGTGAAGGCTTCAGTAGTTGCAGCACTCGGGCTCAGTAGTTGTGGCTCGCAGGCTCTAGAGCACAGGCTCAGTAGTTGTGGCGAACGGGCTTAGTTGCTCCACGGCACGTGGGATCTTCATTTATCATGCACATAACAACAGGCTATTTTTATGCACATAACAACAGTATATTTTTATATCTCCTCTCCCAGCCTTTGTGCTGTGTTCATACATTATACCTCGACATGTTATAAACCCTGTGGCACATTATTTTTGCTTTCTACAGCTGACTGAGTCTTTATGTTTACTCATGTAGATACAAATTCTAATGTTTGTTATTCCTTTATATAGATCCAGATTTCCATGTACTATCATTCTCTTCTTGACTGAAGAACTTCCTTTAACATTTCTGGAAATGGAGGTCTGCTAGTAATGAATTATTTAGGTTTCATATATTGATATTTTAAGACTTTAAGTCTTTGTTTTTGAAAGATATTTTTTTCTGGGCAAAGAATTCTGTTGACAGTTTTTTTTCAGTACCTTAAAATATTGGGCCACTGTTGTCTAGCTTGTATTGTTTTCAACGAGAAATCAGTAGTCTTTCCCCTCTGGCTTTTAAAAATTCTGGCCGCTTTTAAGAGATTCATTTTTTCACTGATTATGCAATTTAGTTATGATGTTTCTTAGTGTTGTGTTCTTTATGGTTCTGTGCTTGGGGTTCACTGAGCTTCTTGGATCTTTGGGTTTAGTTTCCATCAAATTTGAAAAATTTTTGGCCATTATTTCTTCAAATATTTTTCTCTGTCTTCTTCCCTTTGGGGACTCTAATTAAACTAGTCTTAGGTTGCTGAAATGCTCTCTTCATTAAAAAATTTTTTTCTATACTTCATTTTGGATAGTTTTTATTGCTTTGTTTTGAATTTTGGTGATCTGCAGTGGACAAAACTGACACAGTTACGCTTTCATGGAGCTGATATGTAATGAGCAGTTTTACCTTGTGATAAACACCATGAAGAAGTGCATAGGAAGGACCCTTCTTAGAGATGAATTTAAGCTGAGCACGGAAGAAGACGTCAGACACGTGAAGAACAGGGAGACGTGTCCTAGGCGGTGGGAACAGCAAGCGTGATGAATGTCTACCCTTTGGTTGGGCAGATGTTGTCTGTCTCGCGAACTGAGAGGAAGCCTTTGGTGTGGTTGGCAGGCGCCAGATTACACAGTTTTTAGGTCATGGCAAGAAGTTTGGGTTTAATTGCAGACCTGACAAAGTGTTTGAGGCGTGTTACGCAGGAGAGTAACAGTGCAGTGTGTGCTTTAAAACTATTTTTCAACTGCTGTATTACGAATCGATTTCCTAATTCTCTGTGAACTGTCTGGTTTCTACAGAAAAGGAAACTTTCTCATTGAATATCATATGTGTATGTTTAGTTGCTATACACATGTAAGTACAGCAGCATAGAGGATACGCCATCTAAATAGTTGTCAGTGGAAACTACCGTAGCTTACCTGAATGACCCTTCTGTCTCCCAGCTGGTGGAAGTGAAGGGCCCCAGTGACCGTCTTTCGCAGAAGCAGATGATCTGGCTGGATGAGCTGCACCGGCTGGGGGCGGACGTGGAGGTCTGCCATGTGGCTGCAGTCGGAGCCAAGAGCAGGGGCCCCAACTGAGAGCCGTGGGCTTGGGAGCATCTGAGAGCGTCAGAAGCGTCAAGCGTCACTACATCTTATTTAATTTTGTTGTTGTCGTAATAAACCTGGCAGTGTAAGGACTCATCACTGTACAGTGTCTGTGTATCACAAACCTTGGTATTGGCTTCAGGACACTCACTGATTCCATAGAGCAGGTAATGAACTTTTAAAAAGGTCAAAACCTTGGTGGCCGTTTCAGGAGCTAGATGCATCTGACTTATAGGAAAGCTGGAACCCCCCACCCCAAAAGGAGATGATTCACAGCTTTGTGTCTTTTATAAAGGAGCATACACAATGTGTCTTCCTAAAAAGTATATTGGAAATGGAGATTCCTTAATTTATCTATGTTTTTCTATACTGCCCTTACACATTTGGCTGCTAAAATTCTTGTTCTATGATTATTTGCTCACTCCAGGTCTAGGGTCACATTTGGGTAATTCTCACAATATTTTAAACTTCTTCATCATCATTATATTTGTTACGGTATGACTTGCTGAAGGCTCAGATGGTGGTTAGTATATTTTAGCAGGACAGTATTTTAAAATACTTCAAGGTAAGAACACTTTTTTTAGACATAATGCTACTGCATATTTAAAAGACTACAGTATAGTGGAAATATAACTTTTATATGCACTGGAAAGCCAGCAAATTCACGTGACTTGCCTTATCGAGATCCTTGCTTTATTGTGGGGCTCTGGAACTGACCTGCAGTATCGCCAAGGTGTGCAGGTACAGGGCTGCCCGTCACTGTTGGAAGAGCCTTGGGCTGGGGAAGGTGGACGCAGGAAGGGGTTTATCAGAACGGTAGGCCCAGGCGTGGCGGGCCAGGCTCCCGCTCCCAGAGACTAGTTCCAAGACCTTCTTAAGGAAATGGTGCTCCCCAGCTTTTTAATTTGTTAAATGGAAGGACACCCACATGGCCGTGACAACAGCCAGCTGTGCACTGAGGTTAGAAACGTTACCCATCTCTGCCTTGCTTTACAGCAGGCAGAGCGTCGGGTGGACGACACACAAGCACGGCTGAAGAAAACACCCTCGCTTCTTGATGCTCTGTGTTCTTGCAGGGGACTCGTATTGACAACGAAGGCAGTGATTCCTGTGGAAATTTTATTAGCAGTCAACACTTCCTTCACATTCACCACTGCTGAAAAGCAGGGTCTCTCACCTTCATGCACATCCTACTTTAACCCAAGTCATAGTCAATTTTAGGCACAAAGGTTTTCATTTTCTCTCAAGTTTTAACTGCTTGAGGTTACTGCTACAGCAAGCAGATTTTGTTGAAGGACGCCTTGAATACTTTTCACCCTCTGTTAGCACAGATTAATATACTTTCTTAAATAAAGTTAGAAATTTTTGGTTTTAAAACTGGTTTCCATCACAAAACAGTAAGACATGGTACACCTTTAAGTCCGATCCTAGCGAGTCCGGAGCTGCCTGACGCCTGTGTGGCCCTCTGTCAGCACAGGCTCCGTGTCCGCGTCCAGAACCACATTTGGACTCTGTCCCCACACGTCCTCCGTGCCAGGAGTGGTGCCAGGCAGCTCTGCAGGGGCCAGGACTCAAGGCTGTAATAGTTGTTTTTCATATTATGCATGATAAAACTGTAGCACAATAATCATTATATAACAACTGTTCAGCAAAAATAAAACAAAAAACTATACTACATTTGATTATCATACAAAAATATGCACATTTTCTATTTTAAAACAGTATTAATAGTACCTAATCATTTTTAAACTTGCAAGTTAATCAAAAAAAATTACTAAAAGGGTTAAAATAAATGTGAGAGGGAAGAAAGCTATAAAGAAGTAAATGCTCAACCCAAAAAAACTAACAAATTTAGAACAATTTGTAATAATAAAAAAGCAGCCTAATGAAAAAGGAAGAAAAATTATCACACTTCCAGTGGCAGGATATGCTGTGGGGTTTTCAGGGGACCGGAGCTGGTTTCTAATCAAGGACTTTAAAATGTTTAATGGCAACAGTGCTATTTATATAAACTAAGAAAGCCCTTACTTTCTAGACAAGTTGGCAAAACACTGGGCTTATCCACACAATGGATTTCCTAAGACTGCATAGGAACTTCTGTCCCTGTAAGTTCAGAGACATTATCCAACCATTTTTAAAAGGCAAATAATTCAAATAGAAACATCTATTTGTTACATATAAAGGTAAAACACACAGTTTTGAAAAAAATTGTTTTAAAAAAGGACATAAGCTAACTAGATACTTTACTATAAACGTTTTTTAAAAAGCTTAAGATGGCAGTTTCAGAAACTCTAAAAACAGCCACGTTGAAAACATCCATCTTTTACACAGAAGTCAGGTGTGTTGGGGAGGCTGTGACCAGCATGGCCACAGTAAGCTCCAGCTCTGGCCCACAGCTTTGGCTCGGCTCTTGTGACACAACCTGAAAACGGGAATTTGAGATGAGAGCACACCTCTGTCTGTGCCTCTGAACACCTGTCATGGGTTGGGGGGGGCGGGGTGCTCTCACCGTTTTACAGTGGCAGTATTTTGAGAGAAGTCCGTTGTTAGGCTCCTGTCCTCCCTTCCTAAGCACTATGCACTCAGGTGACCTGACTCAAGACCTCATCACTGACTTCCAAGGGAAAGTGCCCCGGGAGTGCTCCCCACTGGACTGTGACGGGGCCTCTACTTTGAGGGTGGGTGTCAGTGATGCTGCTGCCCCGACCTGGACCCTGCCTCAGACCCACTGTGTTCGGTGACTTTCGGAGGGATGTGTGCCTCTGGGGACTCCTGGCTGTCGGTACAATGCCGAGTGTGACCAGCCTCTTTCCAATGTGCAGTGGGACTTTGACACCCTAATTTAAAAAACAAATTGTTTTACTCTGTGTTCTTCATATCTTAATATTAATGTCAAAGGCACTTCTAAATTTAATTATCTATAGTAAATGCTTTTAAAGTCAACAGTGCATATCATTTTAAAGTTAGTCCTAAGGAAACTCATGATTTTAAAACACAGTGATCTACGGTCCCAAAGTGATCTAAAATAAATTACAGTGTGAGAACACACAACTCTCAGGTGAGCTCAACTAGAGAGAACAGAAAGTGACCAGATAAATACACAAATACCTACTAACGCCCACTGGGGTTTACTGGATGCTCCTTGAAAATACACTAAACACTAATTTCTTAACTCTCCTGATGTCTGCTTCTCTGGGCTGCTAATCCAACTGAGGATCAGGGAACCTTTAGGAGGTGGTTGGAAAAATGGATGTAGACAAAACAAATGTCGCAGACAAAACCTGATTAGTTTGACCACAGTAATAAGATCATGGGAATGTCTGCCTGCAAATGATCTAAAAATGAGCCAGACCTAGAATGATAGAAAGAGGACATAAATAACAAAGTTATGCCTATCTTTTAAAAATATTGTGAAGGAAGCATAATTCAACATGTTTTAAAGTATTAGTGCAAATTTCAACTGTTATTCTTACGTATAGAACGATTAGAGCTTCAGACGCCTCGGCCGGCAGTCTTACTTCAGAGGAGAAGGTCTCTCACTCCCTCAGGATGTTCAGAAAGCCACTCCACCTCAGTCTTCATTTGCTAGTGTCTCAGTAGATAACCATATTTTGGCCCCACTTAAAAACTTGCCTAGCGGTGTCCCTGAAATGCTCCGTCTGCACAGATTGCCCACTGGGGAAAAGGGGAACGAGGAGGAGAGGAAGTCCGGTGTCCCCGGGGCGTCGTGCGGGCCGCCAGCGTGGAAGTACACCCTGCTCTGGACCAGCTCAGGGCAAGGGGCTTCCGGGGGGCTGCCCTGGGGCTGCCGCAGCGCCCTGCTCAGCACGTCCACCTCATCTGCCAGCAGGGAGACCTTGTGGAAGGCCGTGATGAAGCCCCCGCGCTGGATCTGGGCCTCAGGGACCCAGCGGAAGTAGCAGAGTTTCCACAGTTTGATGTGCATTCCGGACAGAAGCGGCAGAATCACCCCATGCAGGTCGGCAGGCTTGGAGAACCACTCTCGGAAGTACTGCTCCGCACCCCTGTCCTGGCTGTCGCTCTGCTCAGGGGGGTCTGGCTTTACTTTTAATATTAATGAATTTCTCCTGGGAAGTAACTCTTGGTCACTGATGATTCCATTCTTTAAGGAACTCGGCATTCCTCTTAGTGTGGAGCTGTAGCTTTTCTGTACAGAAGAGAGATTTTAGCATTATTTTCCTGGAGCTTCCCTTTTTAGAAAGACAGTAGAAGTGTAACGGTAAATATAAACTCGGTATTAGGAAAAACTGGTAGAATTTCAACCTAAAGAATGTTTTGTTCCTTCCCTGGTGATACTTATTCCAATCCTCCTCCACTGGAGTTTAACACTTTTAGGCCTTGATTCTGCCTAGGCTGTAGCCTGCATGGGGGTGGGGGGAGATATATCCTCTTCATTATAGGCAGACCTCAGAGATACAGTGGGTTCGGTTCTAGACACCGGAATAAAGCGAGTATCCGCAATAAAGCAAGTCACACGAAGTTTCTGGTTTCCCAGGGCATATGTAAGTTACGTTTCCAATATACTGTAATCTATTAAGTGTGCAATAGCATTATGTCTAAAAAAAACTATGTACATACCTTAATTTAAGCACTTTATTGCTAAAAAATGTGAACCATCATCTGAGCCCTCAGTGAGTTATCTTTTTTCAATAGCAATGTCAAAGATCACTGATCAAAGATCACCATCACTAATATAATAATAATGAAAAAACTTGAAATATTGTGAGAATTACCAAAATGTGGCACAGAGACACAAAGTGAGCAAACGCTGCTGCAACGATGGCACCGACGGACGAACTCAACGCCGGGTTTGCACAAACCTTCAATTTGTAAAAAATGCAGTATCTGCAAAGTGCAATAAAGCAAGTGCAGTAAAACAAGGTCTGCGTATAATTTGCTGAAGTGTGAGTTTCTAAGATTTCTGGTCAAAAAAGCTAGACCTGCTGATTCTAGAACAGGCTGAGCGGACGGGCTTCAGGAGCAGGGCCCTGGGTACAGGGCAGCAACTGCTGACTCTTGAGATGACGACCAGGGCTGTGTGGGCCTCAGACAACAAGATGAAAAGTCGGGGTGGGGTCATCTGAGTGAGGAAGTGAATGACCCCTCCAAACCTACACTGGCAATGCTGTCAGGGGAAGTGACTGGACTTTTAATACTCTGTTCTGAAAAAGATGTTTTTGGTTATGTGTGAGCAAATACCAGGTTTTTTACCGTTAGTGCATTTCTGTAACTTACCTTTGTCCGTTTAAAAGACTTCACAGAACCGTTTTGTACACAAGGCATGCTCTTTCCAATGTAAAAGGGGTTGTGGAAAAGGGTGCGATCCTTTGCTGTAAACTGAAGAGACCAGTCCCAAACTGAAGGGAATTTTAAACCCTTTTCATCACCCAATTGGATATTTTTGCTTATAGCAAATTCCTGCAAAATAAAATATTTGAACATTTGTGAAAAGATGCCAAACTAAGATTTTCTCATAGTAAATTCATTTCTGACGGTCATTCATCATCATACAAATGAACTTGTCTGAACTAAAGCGCCTCCAACCCCACTGGAGCAGCACGCTCCGCTTCCCGAGAACAGACATTCCTGGCGCCTCACACGGAGGAGCGCGTGGACCCCTGCACCGAGAGGGGAGCTGGGCCCCTGGGCAATGAGTGTGTTGGTGAGTATGACTCGTGAATGGAGTTCTCCCTGGTGCCACGGCCTGAATAAATCCATCTCCTTATGCATCCACACCCCCAATCCTGAACAACGCATTTCTTCAGGATGCTCCTCATGATGCTTCAGCTCACAGAATGTCTGCTCTACTACTGATTTGATGGAGCAGTTTCATGGATGAGGAATCCAGGCTCAGCACCTTCCCAGACCCGGGCCTGAGGATCCCACAGCTCACTGTGAGGGCAGCCCCCCTTCCACCAAAGTCTTCCTGAAGGCCCACGAGAGCTGTCCTTTCTGTCTCCCTCAGTGGTCACTGCAGCATTTGTTGGCTATACTCATTGCTCCAAATGTGGGTGAGACAGAACTTGCGGTTCCGGAAGGTTCCACCAGGGGCAACCAGAAGCTATAGATAGTTTCAAGTTTGGCTTGAGACCCTCCTTACTCATGGTTCTTCCTCTCAGTCAAGGAATTGGGACTAGAAACCAATGGTCCTAACGTAAAGGTGACTGCCACGCGGCATGAGGGTCTAAGCACATCCAGTAAGCAGCGCCCTGAGAGAACCGCAGTCTCACGTCACGCCTACATTTCCTCTCTCAAATTCTTCTCCACAGGACTCTTGAAGAAAAATAATTTGCTTTGTACAACTTTTATTCTGCTGACCTAGGAAACAAATGTCCTCAAACAGGATCATATCCATTACCCATTCAGACAGCCCAAATGTGAAAATATAAATACAAAAGCATGACATTTACAGCAGTTAAAATGATTTACATCTTTCAGTTGGCTTATTATGAACAATAAACATCAGAGAGAAATACATAAAATGCTCACTGATAAAAATGAAACAAGTTCAAGTTCCTGGATTTTTAACCATCTATAAATAATTCCTTCAGAAATGACCGCATAAAATGGTAGCTAAGACAGTTTAAACACACAGCTGATTGTACTTCAATGCTATCTCAATAAAGCAGTTCACCCTGGCCATGGCGGGCGCCACTCACCGAGCTCTGCTGCACGCGCTGGTGCGGGGAGTTGAAGAGGAAGGTGCCGAACAGGGCCACACGGGTGCTGTCGTGCAGCACCGCCAGGTAGGTCTCGGAGAACTCGAAAGCCGCTGGGCACTGCTCCTGCAGCTGCCACGTGGCGTCCAGGAACAGCAGGAACACGGGAGCCTGGCGGACACACGTTGAAACAAGATTACTCAATGCTGCCCTTCAGTGTTCACATCTATTTCCAAACCTCTTGCTGATATGAAGGAAGAGATTAATAAGAAAACAGCGAGGCCTGAGCACTTGGCTCCGAAGCTGATCGAAGGGTACGTGAGCACATGAGACGGCCATGTCTAACCTAAAAACTAGGCTGGTCTGAGACACATCATCACAGCCCTCCTCTGCCCACCAAGTCCACCAAGCTGAAGTGGCAAAGTCAACAGACGGGCAGGGTGTGGCCACGTGAATGGGGGACAGTGAAATACTTGTTTCACGTGTTCCAGCTGATCCTGGAAACAATTCTTTAGAATGTTTAAAACAAAACAAAAAACCACAAAACCCCAAGACCAAGAAACAACTCTTTGGTGGACCCTGCAGACTCAGGGTCTGGAAACCTTCTCGGAGTTTCAGAAAACAGCTGGCGTGGCCTCGGGGTCACGTGGTGCACCCCCAAGTACAGCAGCTTACAACAGCCACTGTGACAGCTACTGCCTCCTGCCCAGTGCTTCCCCGAGTCCTAGCGTTTCAGAAGTGAAGCATTCACTGCTAAGGTTTCCTCAGGTGACAGAGACTGTTTTACATGAGACAGCACGAATCAAAGTGTGCTCTCGGGAGCCACCCTGACCACAAGACACCTGCAGGGCCTGTCACAGCTCCACTAGGACCCCATGCAGCCACCAACCCCGCAGCTCTTACAAAGATGCCCCCTCAACTTGCCATTCTTAACGTACGTGCCCCATTTTAAGAAACTATGATATTCCAAAGCTGATTTTTCAAAATATCTAACATGCTTGTTGTCTGCTTGCAGAAGAGTTAATGCAGCATTTCTTCAAGCAGTTTTCAACTTAGAGAAATTCAACAGGCAACTTTTAAAGAGTTTTATCTATATAGTTATGAGAATCTTCATAAGTACCTCAACTTGGACTCTAATCCATGAGTCAGTCTTGGCCCAAGAAGCTAAGATGTACTGAAGGCAATATTTAAAAAGTCTCCTCATCTCTTTACGGATGGAGCATCTCTTCATATAACGAAAGGTTTTATCCTGTGCACACTGAAGGACTGATAATAGGCATGAAGGTTTTGTTACCTCTTTCTCTGATCTCTTTAAGTGGTTGCATCTGTCCAGGAATGGATATCCTGCCATGACCCACTCTTTCTGTATCAGACTCTGAAATCCAGTGATTGTCCTAAAATAGGGATCCAGCATCACTTGAACAAGAGAAGCTACAATACAGCTCAAGTCTCTTCCCTCCTCCTCTGTCAATAAGATGGAAAGAAAATGATTAGTACGTAGAAAAATGCTAAGAGAGAAAGGAAGGAGAGGCAAAGTATATACTTCAGTGTTCTGTGCCTGGGCGGCCTTCAAAATCACCCATGTTAGGAAATTTTATTCAGGCCCAGCCACTCTAAAACATTATAAACTTTTAGATTTAGATCAAGACTTAGATCTACTAAAGTAATGTTTAATGAGGAGGTAGCTTTTTATATTTGAATGTTTTCTAGATAATTAGAAGCATATCTCTCACACTTTTTACATTTACATGATTTGTGGTAGAAATCTTTCCAGAGCCCATTCTATTTCTGTGCCAAGGATATTAAATATCATGCAGTCTTTCTACTGACAGCTTCATATGGTGACTCAGAGGTGAATGAGAGAAATGGAACTGTCCACCACCATCCAAAATGGTGGCAAATATTTCCCTTGCGTCTTTTGTAGCTGGTGTCCTTTTTAATGAGGCCAGTAATTCTCTGATATCAAAGCCAGTCAAAGAAATCAGAAGAAAACTATCAAATAATATCCCTTATGATTAGATGTAAAAGTCATCAACAAAGTATAAGCAAGCCAAATTATCTCAGGAATGCAAGAATTTATCCTAAGAATGCAACGTTGGTTTAACATCTAACACACCGTAATAAAAAAATAAAGGACAAAAATAACACAATCATCTCATTAGATGAATAAAAAGCATCTGTGTGATGAAAATCCAACATTCATTCTGGATAAAAACTCTTAGCAAACTAGGAATAGAAGGGAATATCAACCCGATAAGAGGAATCTACAAAAACCTACAACTAACATCATTCTTATTAGTGAAAGCCTGGATGCTTTCCTCCTAAGATGGGCAACAAGACAAGGACGTTTGCTCTTGTCACTTCTACTGCACATTGTTCTGTAAGCTTACACAGGGAAGTTAGGCAGGAAAAAGAAATCAAAGGCATCCAGATTGGAGAGGAAAAAGCAATAACTGTGTCTGCAGACAACACGTGTATGTACGTAAAAAAAAAACCCTAAAGAATCCACAAACGACTACTAGAACTAATGAATGAGTTTAGTTAAGGTTGCAGGAATTCTATACACAATCACAAGGAGTACACAAAAAACTTGAAAATGAAATTAAGAAAACAACTGTATTCACAATAGCATCAAAAGGAAAATACTTACAGGGAGATTTAACAAAATAAGTGCCAGAGTTGTACACTGAAAACTTATAAAACATTGCTGACATGACGTGAGAGAAAACCCAAATAAATGGAGATATTCATTTCATGGATTGGCAGACTGAATACTGTTAAGATGGCATTCTCCCCAATCTACAGGTTCAACATATTCCTATCAAAATCCCAATAGGATTTTTTGCTGATCCTACACAAGTTATACAGAAATGCAAAGGACCTAGAATTAGCAAAACAATTTGAAAACAAAGTTGGAGGACTTACATGTCCTAATTTCAAAACATACTCTAAAGCTACAGCACTCAAGATAATGTGGTACTGGCGTACGGACAGACATACAGATTAATGGAATAAAACTGAGAGTCCAAAAATAAAGAGCCGGTCAGCAGACCTTTGCCAAGGCATGTCAATAGAGAAAGAACAGTCTTTTCAATAAATGCTGCTGGGACAATGCAATAAACACACATGCAAAAAAAATGAATATAGACCTTTACCTCACATCATACACAAAAATTCATTCAAAGTGAATCATAGGCCTAAATGTAAGAGCTAAAACTATTAAAATGTTTACAGAATAAAACATGGGAGAAAGTCTTCATAACCTTGAATTAGGCAAAGAGTTCTTACATATAACACCAAAGACATGATTCATAAAAGAAAAAATGGATAAACTGGACTTCATCAAAATTTCAAAATTTGTGCTTCAAAAGTCATCAAGAAAGTGAAAAGATAAACCACAGACTAGGAGAAAATATTTGCAAATCTTACAAAGATACAAAGAACCTGTATCTAGAATTGTTAAGAATTCTTTGAACTCAATGATAAAACAACCTAACTGAAGAACAGACAAAAGATTTGGTATTTCACCAAAGTCAATACACGAACGACCAATCAGCACATGGTATGCACTAGGGAAATGCACATAAAAACTGCAATGAACTCCCACTTCACACTTACTAGAATGACGACACTCCTAACAGTAGCCGATGAAGTGCAGAAACACACCCTCACATACTGCTGAGGGGAAGGGGAATTGGGTACAGTCACTTTAGAACACACTTCGGCAGTTTCTTACAAAGCTGAACATAAACGTACCATATAACTCAACAGTTCTACTTCTAGGTATCTACCCAAAATAAAGAAAAACAGATGTCCCCACAAAGACTTTTACGTGAATGTTAAAAGCAGCATAATTCATAACAGCCAGAAAGTGGAAGCAATCCAAATGTCCACCAACAAGTAAATGGATAAATAAAATGTGGTATTTACAACAATGGTACACTACTCAGAAATAAAAAGGAGCAAACTGCTGAAACATGCTACGTGAACGAACTTCAAAAACATGTATGTGAAATGAAAGAAGCCAGAGGCAAAAGACCACATACTACATGATTCCATTTATATGAAACTTCCAGAAAAAGCAAATCTAGAGAGACAGAAAGCAGATTAGTGGTTGCCTGGGGTTGGGACACAAGGAATCTTTTCGGGGTGATGGAAAATTTCTAAAACTGGACTCCGTTTACTAAAAATTATTGAATTGCACATTCAGAACAGGTGCATTTTATAGTATGTACACTATACCTCAATAAACTGTTTAGAAAACACATTCTAAAATAAAGTGTTAGTAAAGTGCAGGCTCAGTATCTCTTCTGAGGTATTTTACATGGCAACTAATGCATGAAGAAGTGTGCTAAGTAGCGTCTTGGAACAGGATGAGAACACCACTGGCTGTGAGAGGTGCGGGTTCTCAATGGCTGGCTCTCCATGTGTCTGTGAATTGCATACGCGCTGCCGGCATGAGCTAAGGATTACTGGAAACAGTGACTTACTCTTCTTCTTTTCCCCCTAAGGCTTGTCACTTTACTTTGTTAAAGTCAGTTGAATTTGACAGTTGGTAAAAATACTTCTGTAAGCTTCAGTAGCACAGCATATTCATGAACTATGCATGAATATATTATAAAATCAGGTAGCTTGTGGTTTATTAAACTTTATCCGTAAGCTTAAAAATGCTATTAGCTGTAAAGTTATTTAATATACAATTATTCTTTGCTTAACTGAAAGATTTTTTTTTTTTTTTGCCATCTACTCCTACCAAACACTAGACAAAATTCACATTGCTGGCTACTCAGTTCAGTCCATTTCTTGATACCAAACTGTTTCTTTAAAGTCACAATCTAGCATGAGCCAGAGGCATTTCAACTAAAATTTGTATGAATCAGAAAGACAGCAAGATTAGAGAGAAAGGATGCTCCGCCGAGATTAACACTCTGTCTGATCCAATGAAGGATGTGACCCACCCTTGCCATAATACAGGAAGGCAGATTTAACACAGGGCAAAGAGTCTGACTCCTTTCTGTTCTTCTGTCTGAGGTCTTTGTGCCACTGTTTAATAATGTGCGGGATCTGTAGTGTATCTATCTGGTGGCATGCAGTAAGTAGGAGATGGCTAAGATGCATGTAATTACTTGGGTGTGGATCTCCAGTCAAGATGGCTGGCCGGGGGACCAGTGTTGTCAGTAATGAATTACCTTGTAAGACTACAGACAGACGCTTGCTTTCCAGCATATACACAAGTTCTGCTGAATGTTTAAGGAATGCCCTGGAAAGAGAAATGGAAAAACACTGTTAAAAACCAAATTTCCACTACGAATATATTTTTTAAAATACGTGAAGTCAAGCAAATCTGATCTTTCACGATACATGTTTATATTCTCTATAACCTTTTGGAATTTCTTCAGTATTTATACGATTCATCAACAGAGTACAGTTTGATTTTTATATCAGGGAAATTCATTAACCTTTGTTGATTTACATAACATTCTTGACATCACCAAACTATAGAGACGGGGAAGAGATCAGTGGTTCCCAGGGGACGGGGATGGAAATGCTGGGGCTGGGGGTGGGAGCCTTGGTGACGGAGCAGCTCTGCATCCTGCCTGTGCTGGTGGTCACGTGAATCTACACACGGTAAAACTGCACAGAAACACACATGAGAGCACGTATAAACTGGGGAGACTGGATAAGAACTGTAGTTTGTACTACTGTCGGTTTCCCGGTTTGATAACCATAGTCTACTTATGTAAGCCGTTGCCACCGGGGGGCTGGTGAGGAGTGCATGGCTCTGTAATACTTTTGCACCTCCTGTGACTCGATAATTATTTCAAAATAAGTTAAGAGAAAAGGAAAGCAATTGTACACACCTTACATATTCTAACCACCGTGTATTTTCCAGTGAAGACAGCCATTTCTCTTCAGTTTCTTCAAATGGTTCTGTAATTAATATACATATATAATTATACACACGCACATATATACAGGCATATAACACTTTCAGGCTTCTTAAGCTTATTTTTCATGATCAAATTGAGAGCTAGGTGATACATCAGTTTTTAACATTTAAAAGCTGTGGCTTTAAGAAAGTGTACGCCTTTGCATTTAGTCATAAAAACATTTAAGAAGGCACGTCACAATTCTGTAAGAAACAAAACAAAGCGTTCCCCAGACCTCCATCTCCTTCCCTGTGGCTCTCCCAGGGAAAGCTTGGAGAGTCTGCCGGCCTCCGCCCCCTAAGCAAGCGCTTAGGTGACCCCGGCCCCCTCCTCAGTTTCTCACCGTAGGCCTGCCCCTCCCTCCCTCCCTGCTGCCAGCGCCCGGTTCTCATGTCCTTAGTGGCTGACCCCTGCAGGAAACGGGGCAGCTTCCTGGTGGGGCCTGGCCTGGCCTGTCTCGAGGTGCCCCTCGCCTCACGCTTCAGCCACATGCTGCTCACGGGACGGCTGAAAGACACAGTCACTGTGTTTCTTAAGCACACCCCCTCCCAGCTCTCCTTCCAAGCCGGCGCCAGTCCTGCCGCCCAGTGACAAGGGGCTCTCTCTGTGCACACTTCACACCAAAGGTGCTTTCAAGTGAGTCATCCCTCCAGGGTACATCGAAAGCACCCCATAAGCATCTGCTCTAACAGACGTATGGGAACTCTGAGGCTGCACAGATTATAACATGGCTCTGTTTGAAATTCATGTCAAGTCACGTATCTCAAAATATAACTGAATACATTAAGGTCTTCGTAAGTTTGTCTGTGAGGTAGTAGGCTGTTCTACTGAGCAGACACTTTTACAGAAGCATCCTACCAGACCTTTCATGATCTGAAAGTGACTTAATTGGTACACTTTTCCTACAAAACTAAAAGCAGCTTAAACTTCATTTTCTAAGAGCTCCTGACATTCTCATACAATAGTAATTTGTACAAATATTTCAACGAGCCTCTACTTAAATATATACCTATTTCTAAATTTTTAAGTAATGTCACTTTTCCTGACATGCCTCATATAATCACCCATTTATTATTTACATATATATAAAATAGAAATGAAGTTACCATTAACACACAGTTGCTTAAGTTTTACAAAAGCCGCCTGTATTTCTTGGATATTGGGCAAGGTTTTATCCAAATCTGATTTGTAGACATCACTCCTCTGCGGATGACTTTTAGTTATGGCATTACAAATCCTAATAAAGACAAAATCCTTGAGTCACTACTCATTCATGTATTCAAAACATATTTTTTGAGTGCTTGCTGTGAGCCCAGGCACTGCTCTGAGGGCTGGGGACAGAGAGAGGGACATGCAGTCTGTGCTCTTGGTGGGGGGAGGGGGATAGAGGAGAGACGACAGGCCGTGGTGAACGCTGAGGGTGATGGAACAGAGTGGATGCAGGTTAGCTCGGGTCACGTGGTGAGAAAACGCTCCTCCGTGACGATGATACCGGAGCTGAAGCCCAAATGGCCAGGAGCTGTGCAAAGACGGGGGACAGTGTTCCAGGCAGAGGAGCTGCTAGTGCAAAGATCCTGTGGTAGAACAGAAGCCTGGCTGTTGGAGAAACCTAGCGAGGGCCAGTGGGGCGATGGTGACGTGTCTGAGGGAAAAAGGGTGGAGATGAGGTTGGACAACAAAGAGAATCTGTCCTAGTTACAAAGAATAGAATAGCTGAAAAAACAAAGGGAATTAAAGTAATTCTTCGCTTAAGTTAAATAATTAAAACTGCCACTGGTTCTAAGGTTTTCTAGTTAACAGGGTTGCAGCCTTGCCTTTCATAGCAACACTCCTGACGGAGCACTTAATCAGCGACATGTCCACAAGGCAGGACAAGGTAGGACAGAATGGACATTAATCACTAACGTGATTAAAGCGAAATTTAAATCCACGAGAGAATACGGACCTGTGGGACTGCAGTCACCCTCTCCAGAAAACTGAAGGGTCATTTGAGGGTCACTTGATAGTTATTTGCTTCAGCAAATGTGGCTGTCAGTTATGGCACTGTGGAAAAAACGGACGACCTGGCTGTCCCAATAACAGACTGTGATACACAATTTCTGAGGCTCTCTGAGCCTGTTTTCTAAGATCTTTTCCTTTGTTCCTCATTTATTGGACAAGTATTGAATAAATATTCAATTGCAGGTATTTCCTGGGTGCTGAATATAGCTGAACAATGGTGTGCAAAACAGACACAGTTCTGTCACCTCACGGTCGCGTAAGGACAGGCAGTTATCAAACTGTAACACACACGTACAATGAGAAACCAAAATAAGTGTTAAGAAGAAAATTATAGTGATATAGCGAATGTGTAACTTGAGGCCAGATCTAATTTGGGAGACAGGGGAAGGCTTATCTTAAGGAAGTGATGTCTGAATGCAGGTGCAGAAAACGAGCGAGTACCAAGCGATGGGTGTGTGTGTGTGTGTGTGTGTGGCAGGGTGTGTGTGTGTGGTTGTGTGTGTGCGGAGTGCTCATTGACTAGCATGAAGAAGGTGGTCCAGGAGGAGGGGGCAGCACAGCCAAAAGTCAGGAGATACCAAAGACCAGCAAAACCCCAGGGCGGCCGGAGCCCAGAAGGGACAGGGCATGGTCCTGGATGAGACACGGGAGGAAGGATGAGGCCCCTCCAACACACTGGCAGAGGTGGAGCTGGGGTGGAAGGAGAGGGGTAAGGTTTCTGAAAAGTGAAGGACAGAATCTGACGACGGACTGGACGTGAAGGGAAGTGAAAGACAGGCATCAGGATGACTCCTCGGTTCCTGAGAGCAGGCTGGGGTCGGGGTGGGGGCAGGGGGTGCGTGGTGCCCATATACTTGAGTTTGGTTTTGAACATGAATTTAAAGGGACTTTGAGACCTCCACGTGGAAAGTGTCAACTTAGGTTGGAGATATAAATCTGACAGTCACTAAAGCCACTGATGCAGATGAACTTCTTTCAGAAGGGAATATGGAATGGGAAGCGGAGGTGGCCTGAGACAAGCTCTGTCGTGCCTGGAGACAGGAGGACGGGCTGGCAGGGGCATGGAGTGCAGCGGGGACGAGGAGCTTCAGGAGGTGGAGGGGGGCAGAAGCCGGGGCCCGGGGAGAGCCTGGCCAACAGCGGTGCCCACTGTGTGAGGACGCCTGAGAAAGGCCTCCTGCTTCACCAACACGGAGGTCACTGGTGACTTCGGCAGATGACGACAAACTTGCTCACCGTAGCCAATTACACCACTTTTAGTTATCGTGACTTGGCAGACCTAGGACACGTTGAACTACACGAAAAATCTGATTTGTCCTCAAGTGTCTCAACTGGAAATCACTGCACTTTGAAAGTTCATTAGAAGCAACATTATAGAAAAGTGTCAGCAACGTAAGACCTTCAAGTGTCTTATAAGCCAAAGTATTAAATTACACTTAATATAACTTAAATGTTAATTTTAATATATTCAATTTTCTCCACAGTAATTCTTGTATGGAACACACAGTGCTTCCCAGCTATCTTTAGCTAGTCAGGAGGTTACTGTACTTCGCTATGACAACGAAAGATGCCCAAGTACCAAGGATTGTCTCCCGCTCACCTCTGGTCGATCTTCCTCTGCTGCAGCATGTCTTTTATGAGGGCTGTGCGCACAAGAGCACTGCCATTCGAGTGGCTCCAGCACCAGAACTAGGAGAGAAGTAGAGCCTTTACTTAACTGGGTGGAAAAATGGACAATAGTATTAATGAAATCCAACAGATATCACTTACTGGCATCCTTCTTCCAACAAAAGAATGGGAGAAGATCTTTAGATCTTGGTCTGCTAAAGAACTTGGCACTACAAAGTACTCTGGAAGGCTGGAGAGGAAAACACGAATCGTAATGTAAGAGCCTGTGCTTCAGGCAGGATAAGCGTGCTCTGCAGACCCCACATTTAATTAACGTGCACCCTACTCAGTGGCCGTGCAGTGGGCACCGTGGGTGCCACTGATGAGCCTAGACATCTCAGTCTAAAACACGTGCGAGGTGCTCAATTAACACAGTCGTTATACTCATAGCAGGGGAACAATCCAAAGGAAGCATCTGAAATATTTTCCAGAATGACTATTAATCAAACATATGCAATTTCTGAAAAACATGTCCATCATCGTTCTCTGGACAGGCTATGGGTAGGAGATACCAGGCACACCACACCAAACCAAACCAAGCCCACAAATCTCCTGAGAAGCTTCCACCCCCTTCTCATCTCCCCCTTCTCTGTCTCCCATCTCCCAAAGGCAGGTGGACTCCGGGATGTGGGTTAGAGAGCGGTTACTACCAGGCAAGCTCACTGCACCTGAAGACATCTCTTTTCCTTCCTCTGCTCACATGGCCAGGTAGGGGACAGAGGCAGGCCCTGTCACAGGCTTCTCAACACATAATGCACGCTGGCCACAAAGTTCAAATTCAAGGGGAGGCAGAGGAAGACTCAAGCCGTGTGCTCCCAAGCCCCTTCCTCAGCACTGCACTCCTAGAAGGTCCTCGTACTTTGTTCACAACACTGCTTATCTGAAAAAACTAAGGAGGACCTGAATGACATTAAAACAAAACATCCCCCAAATCTGAATACTAAACAATATTAAACAAGTAAAAAATTAAAAAACAATTTTCTGGTCACTTTTGGAGGATTCTAGGAAACAGCTCCTTCTGAAAACTGGTTAAGTAAAGGGGAAAAAGTAAACATTGATACTGCCTTCCTCATACAAACTGTATTTCAGGTACTAAAGAGCTGCTGAGAGAAGAGTTCGATAGAACTGGAATATGACAATAGCAATCCTCAATAAATAATGGATCTGGGCAATGATCCTCACTGCTAATGAATAACCATTTTGGGCAGCTAAACCCATTCTATAAAAGGGGAACTTAGCACTGGGTGGAGCAGGCTGACTGCTGTGGGGCCCACAGGTCAGTCAGCGTCACAATGATGCCTGGAGCCCCCATGATGCCACAGGGGGTGCCCAGCCACCTGAGGAAGCGTTCTTGCCTCAAACCTGGAACTGAATCTAATTACAACTGACCCCTGAACAATGCCAGGGTTAGGTGTGCAGACCCTCTGCGCAGCCGAAAATCTGCATATAACTTATAGTTGGTATGTGCTTCTTCCACACCCATGGTTCCGCACCTGCAGATTCAACCAACGGGGATCCTGCAGTACTGTAGTATTTACCGTTAAAAAAAATATCTGTGTGGAAGTGGACCCACGCTGTTCAAATCCGTGTTGTTCAAAGGTCAGCTGTAATTATTTAAGCCCCTAGAGCTAGCTAACATTTCAGATACAGTAGACAGAGGAACACATTAAAGGACACCACAGTGATAAACCCAGAAATATCTAGAAAGGGAAAAAGTCCACAGAACATTTGACCTAGTTTTGTCAACAAAAAAAAAGGCAAGTAAAAAAAAGGGATGGAAGGAGACTATCATAGATTAAAAAGCCTGAGACAGATCATGCAAGTTCAATGTGACCCTGATCTGAACAAACCAACCGTAAAAGACACGTACAAGATACGAACGCAAATAAACACTGACTGGATGATTGACAATACTACTGGAATTATCAATTTCTTTCAATGGATATTGACATTGCAATTATGTTTTAAAAAAAAGTCCTTATCTTTAAAAACAAAATATTCATTAAAACATTATTAAAAATAAATATTCCATTAGCCATAACTTGAAAGTTATCAATGACAGCAGAGTTTGATGATTACTCCTAAGAAGTCACTCCCAGCCATGAACAACACTGTCAAAGCTGGACTTACCAGGTGGATATCATGTAGCCCTCGTTAATGGAACAAACTCTCCACCCGGAGGCACCTGTCCTCTTGACTTCTCTGTCCCAGTCAGAGTAAGTTTCAAACAGAGGAGTTTTTTGGCTGCTGCCACCCCCAACTCCAATGCCACCGCCGCCTCCACCTCCTGAGGGTATTCCATTAGCTTTGCTGGCTGTAAGAAAAAGCAATAGTATTAATTCTGCTTCAAATTCCCTCTCCTCTCTGTGCCTCCTGTCACAAACACACTGCAATGTGGCACCTCTTCCCTGTTTGTCTCCGGTATCTCCAAAGCCCCCCTACCCCTTCCGGCCGTCCTGGGCAAGGGGCGGCCCCCCCGCAGGACAGCCCACTGTGTCCCGTCCTCGTCCAGCTCGTCCCCACCCTGCAGCACCTTCGATACCCTGTCCTTCCGCTGGCTCTGCCTTCAACGCCTTCACTCACAAACGGGCAAACTTGGCTTTGAAAGGGCTTTCACGTGACCACACTAGACCACTCTCGCTACTACGCTACACAGTTCCCCTCCCTTTTACTGGCCACCTTCTGAAAGGGTGACCGATGCCTGCTGCTCACGTTTCCTCCTTAACTTCCAATTGTCTCCTATCCCTACCGGTTTATGGACACCATTCACAAGCGTCCCTCAACTCCCTACCCCAAGCTATGGCGTAAATCCAAGTCACTGCTAGTTTTCTCCCCACATTTTGCCTGGAAAAATAAACGCATCCAACAATCAACTCCATTCTCAAGCTGTCCGAATCTTTCATCTTTCCAGTGTTTACTTCTTAACCCTTCTCTATGTATGACTCGCTATGACATTCTTGGTCTCCTATATCTACACTATTTTTCTTTGATAAGGTGACATAGGTTCCTTAGCCTCCATCAGAGTGCCAGTCCACTGGAGACTCAGCAGAGGGCCTGGACTTGACCTTCCTTAGCAAGGAGCCTTCTCCACTTGAGAGGCACGGCCACCTGCTGGGAGCATGCGCACAGCCTCAGGAGGGCCTCAGAGTGACCATAGAGAAAGAAGGTGTCCCCACAGGCAGCCTGATCTGGGTGACAGACGCCATCCCTCTCCTGGCCCAGGGACTCCTTGTGCAGGCTGCAACCACGGCCAGTCTCTCAGCTGACAGCCCGACCGATGTTCTGCTGCACTCAGACCAGCCTGCAGCTGCCACAGGACACACTTCCTGAAATCAGGCTTTCAGGACGCTACCCTTGCCCCCAACTGTGCAATCATACTCATTTCCAACTGAATCCAGCAAACCTAAACAGCTTCTCTTAAAGAGTCCTCGCAGACCTGCCCTGTAACTAAAGTTCCTGCCCGTTACTGCCGAACTCCCATCCCCCTGCAGCCGTGAAAACCCTTCTTTGTCCCCTCAACATGCCACGCCCGTTCCCGTGGACTATTTACCAAACCTGGTGCAAAACAGGTATTTTCTGAGAACCTACCACGTGCTAAGGCCTGAAAACTGACAAGCGAGCTAAGATTTCACCCCTACTTTGAGGCGCTGGTGACAGCGCGCCGGGTGGACGAGAGCGATGTGGGCGGAGAGGGAAGCCCACTGTGGCTGGGGCTGCAGGCTGGGATGGGAAGGTCTCCGACCCGAGCAGCTCTGAGCAGAGTCCTGAGGAACCAGCCAATCCAAATGCTCGCAGGTGGCTGGTGAGGAGGAGACGGGCGTGCTAGGCAGAGCGGGACGTAAGACATGCGGAAGGACGGCACAGCACCAAGTAATGAACTACAGCGAGCACAGTAAGGGTGCCAGAGGTGGCGGAAGGGAGGCTGGGAAACGCGACGGGGCCTAGCCTCTCAACCCGTGCTGCACCAGACAGGAACCACCAGCCACACGTGCTGCTTAAATTTCAACTGAAATTTAAATTAAACAAAGATTTTAAAATCAGTTCCTCAGTTGCACCAGGCACATTAAAGTGCTCAATGGCCACATGTGGCCAGTGGCTTCTCTACTGGACGATGCAGGTGACAGAACATTCCCATTACTGGACGGCGCTACTCTAGATTATAAAGGGTCTCAGGTGCCGGGCTAGCACTTTTGCATTTTATCCTTTAAGTGGCATCAGAATTATAATTATGATGATTCTGATTTTAACAGAGCTTGTTAAAAATGAAAATGCCACTTCCAAGCCCGTATTCTGGTGGGCCACTCTGTCTCAGTGCCTGCTCTGGAGTAACCACCACCAGAGGACGTGCTGGGGAACTTGGGACTTGGGATCTCTCCAGAACACGGAACCTGCGTGGAACTTCCAGGCAATTCCCATTTCACACGCTGTGTAGCAGAGCACCAAAAACCACAGCAGCTAGCCAATACTAGAAAACCTAAGGAATTCATCATATGACCAAATTAAAGGGGAAAAAACCCTCGCAAGTGCAGAAAAACATTTGAAAGAGTCCAACACGTGCTCATGATATAAAATACAGAAAAATTTATCAAATTGGGAATAAAAGGGAATTTCCTTCACTTGATAAAGGGTACTTATCAGAAACACACAGCAAACATCATCCTTGTTAGAACCAGGAACAGAAACACTACCTGCTACCATCATTACTATTCAACATTGCACAGAGGTCCCCGCCATGCAATGACCACCACCACCAAGACACACTGGAACTTTGTAAAGAGCTATGTAAATACTTGGCAGCTCAGCCCTAGCTGGGAGTCCAGACCTGCATACTTTTCAGTGTTCTGAGGTTACAGACTTAGGAAGCTAGGCTGAGAACATGCTCACTGTTTACAAGATTGGTCCTCTGGCAAAACATATAAAGTCTCAAGATCTAACTAACAATAGGTGAATTTTTCTGAACACAAAGTGAGAGCAACTACAAGATCTAGTACTGTTTGCTATTTCACAGGTTTTACTTGTGTAGAACCTGTCCATTTCTCAGCAACCAGGACCAGATTTCTGATATACTCAACATCTTCAGTGAGAGCTTATTATGGAATGTGTAGCAGGTACCCAATCTGCCATTAGAAAGTCTGGAAATTTTAATGCTTTTCAGAAGGTCCCAGAGGCCCGATGCCTGTGGCCTGCTCTACTAGTGGATTACTAATAGGGGCTGCAGCAACATATTGGCCAAGCCAGTCGTCTTAGGAAGATCTGGCTCCCCTTACGGTTACCTGACTGAGGTTTTAGGACACCCCTCCTCAGCCAACTGAAAATGAAACAAGGTCAGCCCTCCTGACCGTCATTATCTTCTGTGACACAGTTCACAAGTCTAATCCTAGATCGAGTTGAAATGATCTTAGAGTTTCCACTTAACTAGCCCCCTCCATATTTAGAATGGCCTCAAGCAAAAGTAAAGACAATAAAAGTTGTCAACAAATGAAAAGAAAGCCTATCGCTTTGATGACACTGCAGAAATGAGAAGTCACAAAGAAGGGTGAAGAAGGGGAAAACAGAACTGCGATCATTAAGAAGTTCAAGAGAGCGGAGCCAACAAAGTGGTTCAGACAGGAGATTTGGACTTTATGGGCCTGGGGTGGGGCCGGCATGGCTGTCTTTCTAAAAGCTCCCCCAGGGATTCCGGTGCACAAGGCTGGTGTACTCCTATTCCCGAGACACGAGGACCAATCGCAACCATTTACAGCTACACTGAAAATATTAAAAAAACTGACAAGCAACAAACTTTAAAAATTTCTACACTATTTCAAATGGATTTTGTCCTCTGTAAGTGGTTTTCAAATAAGCATCTAAAGGAAAACCTAATACTAAGACCCATGTTTAAAAAAAAGGATAAAATTACGAAGTAAAATAACGTCACTGAAAATGTCCATCTTCTGCTGTGAGCCTACACTGCACCTTGAGATTATGTCACCGCATCTGCAAGCAGGTGTCTGTCATGCAGTGGAGCTGCCAACACTGAGGCTGCAGGTAACCTGAGGTTTTCAATTCTTTAGTCCAGAAGTATAATCTGACATCTTATCAATTTTATAACAAAGATGGATCTGTATTTTTGGGACATTATTTGTCCAATGATAAGCTAACTGGTGAAAACAGCATCCTCGTGGTTTCTTTCAAGTTAAAAGAGCAAAAATAGAACCATCGTTCCTGTCTGTGCCAGTGCCGCCTACGGTGTCAGCGTGTGGAGCGTCCCGAAGCCTGTGGGTGCTGGGCATCCCCCATACTTCAGGATCCTCGCAGAAGAACCTGGATGACTGGCTTTTCACTCAAGTGATGCCGAACACGAAAGAAAACCTCGGAAGGCCTAAGGCCAGATTCTTAGACAATTGCAGGGGACATCCTCTAGCTTCACATCTTATTTGTGGAAACAGCTTTGTCACCTACCTGCCTGCAAAAAGGACTTCTTTAATCCAGCCAATGAATCAAGGTGTCATCCAGAAGTTCAAGAGTGGATTATTGGGCCTCTTTCACTCACAAATTAATGAATTCTGACTGCAGTGTGTGGAAATTTCAGGCTTCTTTTGCTCTTAAAGGTGCAGTTTATGCTTCTGCAACAGCATGGAAGGATATGAAAGGATGTTACCCTATGAGGAATCTTAACAAAACTTTGGCCAAGTGTTATGTTTATGAAGTGACTGTCAAGGAGGAGGAGTCTGAAGGATGCAATATAAAAGTGTTCCTGAATATTTTAAGTGTTACTTATCAATCGTTATTTTCTCCACAAGCTACATATGAGAAGATACAGAGAAGTGACTGACGGGAATAAGGAAACCAGTAGTAGGAAAGCTATGGACTGAATAAACTGCTATCAACCCAGAGATGCCCACGAGGAACGGATGAAGACAACCGTGAGAAGTAACTGAAGCAGGCATCACGTCACCAAACACATAATGAAGTTCACTGTACTTGCTGAACATTGTGCAGAACTCATGGGTCTGTACCCTGGACTGGAAAAAGGTATCATCTACTAGGAAAAAGGTATCATCCAGAATTGGTTTTGATCATCAACAAATGCAAGTGGGAATCAAAGGCTCTCCTACGACTCTTGTGCCCCTTGAAGCTTTCATCTCAGTTACTCTCTCACAACTCTGGGTGAGAGTCCTGTTGAGGATAACCCTGATGATCACGGTCTGCAGCTGAAGATGCGCCAAAGGAACGTTTGCCTAGCTACTAGTGCGGATCTACAATACTTTATTTTTGGACAATAAGTGAATTTTCTTTATGTTAAGAAATGAACTTTAAAAATTAGTTGTATTGTTCAAGGCTAGATTACAATTAGTTGCACAGTGATAAGAAAAATTAAATTATAAGTATTTCGTTACCCCATTTCTGTTAGTACCATAAGATAAAAGCTATGACCTTTGCATATCATCTCTGTGGCGTTTACAGTGTACTTATACCATATGCATCTGCAGATACTGTGTATTGTTCCTACATTTTAATGAATTTACAATACAGTGATACTGGAATATACTTTTATTATACAGATTATTTAAATTACTATATATGTTCTGAGGTAACAAAATGTAAAGGACCAGTAAAATTAGTAATTTATAGGCTGCCCGTCCAGACCACGCTGGCTGGGGTGAACGGCCCTTTCACTATAAACGTGTAGCTGAGTCATCTCTCTCCCTTGAAGACTGGGAGAGCACATGATCCAGCAGGCAAATGGACATGTGGTCACTAACCTACGACGAGCTAATGTCAGACATGACCTCATTGCTTTTTCTCTAGCCTTTTATGAGGTTAAAAAAAAAAGAAAATTGGTTGATCAAAATTACAATTATTTGTATATAAAAAGAATGCACAGAATTACACGATCACTTGGAATATTCCTTGGTGATGTCATCACTGACATATATGTGTACAGAACTATTCACTTTTATAAAAACCGTTTAAAATACACTTGTCTTTTGGATGAATGCTCATCTTCCTTTCATGAATCTTATTCAGAAATATAAAATCAATATTTTGACAATCTTAATGAAGTCCACTAAAAAGTTTAGCCATTTCAGCTTCTGCATGAAATCACACCTTGCCAAAAAAGATCATGAGTTTCAAATATCTTTTAATTTTCTGCCAGTTTTCTTAAAAGATAAGATTACTTTAACTCAAGTTACCAACTAACAGGCGGGGAGGGAGAGGTATCTTCCTTCATCATAAAATACAAGCCAGTGACTACAGGCAAAATACTTAACATGATTCTCATAAGCCTATGTTTACAGTTGCTTATAGGTTCTTCCCCGTCACTTTTTAAATGTTATCTGACAAATGTTATCTCTTTTAGTATATAGTGCTTACTTCTCTAACAGTTATGAAGCTAATAATTCTACAATCATTAAAGCTCATGTACTTGGAGGCGTCTCATAAAACATAAGAATAAAATTTAGACAATGTAAAGTTAGTCACAATAGTTAATATTTTCATATTTACCTGAATTGTGGTATTTTTTCCCAACATATTCAAATGCAAAGAGTAGCTGGAGGTCTGTTGGCTGGGAATAATGAGCTATTGCAAGGCATACCTAGGAAAAATTCTACATTTAGAATTGATTTCAACACACTTAGTTAAATGAAATGTACAATAAGGCCTTGAGTGTGGGAGCGTCATCTGGGGCAGGGATTATAGACTTATTTCCATGTTTTCCTGTTGACCTAGAGTGTGAAAGAGCTCCTTAATGCCAGGGATTTCATTCATTGTTGTGCCCCATGACACTGTTTAATCTTTAGTGACTACATGCTAAGTATTCAGTAAGTGTTTGCTGAGTTGAATTTTAACAGGAATGTACTTTTATTCAGATAAACAAAACTTGAAAACTAATGAAGCATTCTCCAAAAAGGCAGTGACATATCCACTCCTAAAAAAAAGAAAAAGAGAAGTTTCATTTTTTATGGACTATAATGATTTAATACCATCAATTTGGAAGGCTTACTGTTAGGTATGAACTTTTAATGTTCTTACCTCATGCATTAAAAATCTAAACTTAATAGAAAAGCTACAATTTTTTCTTACAAAAAAAAATTAGTAAGAAATCCAGAAGTACATGGGCGGCTCAAAGAGGTACATCAAAAAAACTGTGTTTAAATAAAATGGTTTGAGACTATGCCTATGGTGGAAAAAGTGTGGGCTTTGGAATCCAACAGATCAGGGCTTGAATCCCAGCTCTACCAAGCACCTGCCATGTAACCTGTGTGAAGTCAACTCATCTCTTGGAGCCTCGATCTGCGCACCTGTACCATGAAGATAATACCTAGGCTGCGGTGAGGATGAATAACCTTAGCATACACCTGGCCTCGGGAGGAGGCCACGTGTGGAAACATGGCTGCGATTACCCTCTACTGCTGTTGGAAAGAATGAAAGATAGTGCTCTGTGCCCATAAAGCCCTGGACTAGACCATGGGAGAAAACACTCTTAAATGAGCAAAGAAGACAGAAGAAACTGAAGACATATGCAAGGAGAGAATAATAGACGTTCTTACTTCAAAAGATTAAGCATCATTTAGAAGAAAAAGCATTAAGCCAGAATGATATACTTTTAACAGTGAGCAAGCAAGAAGTTTAGTTAATTGTTAGTCCATGTCAAATTAGCGGTGTCTGGGGTGGGTTGATGCAAATTCTATTGACTGGTAAGTATGTGTCAGTTGCTTGTTTAAAATATATTTTAAGAGTCTTCTATAGAATAAATGTTTCCTGTCTTACTAAATTAAAACATACATCTAAGAGAACAGAGTTATCATTAGTTTTAGTTTTGACTAAAAACAACAACAACAACAACAAAGAAAGCTCCTTGAAACTTATGTAATGCCTATGGGAGAGCTTTCTATGAGAGTCCCACCGAGGAAATTTAGGAGACAGTGACCTACATTCCCATCCCCTACCTGCTCAACAGTCTTTAAAGCACTTCTTCCAGCAGCAAACTACTGAAATCTACACCTTGAAAAAGTCCTCATCACTTCCTGTTCCTCTGGGCACCATATTTAGTTTATAAGCTTTGTTGCACTTTCCTCAAGATTCTTTTTCATTTTTGTCCCATTTTTCTACACCATCATAGTCACAACCTTAAGCCATACTCGCCTTACGGCATCTTTGTGGGTTTCCCTACATTCTTAAAAAAAAAAAAAATCAACAACACTTCAGGGTTCTCTTCCAAAGATCAAATTTTGACCAACAACTTTTTTCTCCGTATAATCTGCTGTGGTTCCCAGATACCTGCATACTAAATTAAACCTTCTTATTCTAGATTCTTCACCAAACCAGCTCTCCTCTACCAGCCATCCCGTGCCCTCCCCACCACCCCTCAGCCGTCCCTGGTCTAGAAGCACATATCGTGTCTCACTCAGTCCTAGCCATCCCCTCGGCCACACTCTGCTCGAGAAACCCTTCCCCGCTGCTTAGCCAACCACGCTGTGTCTGTCCTCACCAGCCTTCCCAGACTGAGTCAACTGCACAGTATTGACTGTGGAAACCCTCCCGTTCTCTCTGAATAACAATAGTTCCAACAGAAAGCATCTCTTCAGTTAACTGTGCTTATGGAGCGGTACTTTCCAGGTCTTCACCCAATAGTCATGAGAGTGGATAAAAAGGAGGACATAGGTTCTTTGTTTTACTTCTACCACAAAGTTCAATTACTCAAGGGCAGGCACCAGGTCTCCTTCCTTCAACAGGTATTTACAGAGCCGCCACCATGTCCTAAGTCCTATGGATGCGGGAGTGAACAAACAGACACAAACCCCGTTCTCATTAAGCTTACATTCTAGTGGGGAAGACAGACACTAAACCAGAGAAACAGGAAAGACTACAGTAAATTAGACAATGATAATTGCCAAAGGGGAAAATAAATCCAGCAGGGAAGAGGATGTACAGTGTTACAGTGAGGGAAGAAGAGAGCAGGTTAATAATTTAGAGAAGGAGACCAGGAGAGGTCTCTCTGCACAGATCTGAGGAAGCCCTGAAGACCCCTGCATTTCTGCCATCTCATCAGTAGCTTTCTGGAGGGTCTTTGTGCTTAACAGCTGCTGCACTAAAAATACTAGTTCACAAAATAAGTTACTAATATAGTCAGGAAAATGCTCCAATTCAATAATACTAGATATCACTTTCTCTGAGACATTCAGAAAGCAGTCATGGGCCTTGTTTACACAAAAGAAATGCACACATCACTGATGATGGAATATGTTTTTTATGGCCACAAAGCCTATCTGCTAGGCAAAACCCAACGTAGCCCATTTCTAAGAAGCCCTTAAAATAGCACAACCTCACATTTGTAAAGGTTAGGAAACAAATGAGCTTATTTAATGGCATCCACATGTAAAGAAGACTATAAATACTGGAATAATGTGAAAGCAACTCAGTTTAATCACTTGCACAATGGTTGACTTTGGGGGGGAAGGGGACACAGCCTGAACTATAGCTGTTGTTTAGCAGTGTAACCACAAGTGTGTAGGACTTAGCTCAGGTAACCTCAGTACGGGGTACCTCTAGGAACCCTGACAAAGGTACACACAACTTGTGTCATCCGGGTTACATTCCTGTTGTCACTGCAGGACACTCTGAGAAGATCAAGAAAGCCAGGAGTCTTCTTCCTTGAGCTTTTTCCCAGAAGTCCTCTTCCTTGAGCTTTTTTGTACACACTATTTAAAAAGCCTACACCCACATTCCTAGATTCCATCACTAAGAGTTTGACTTAAAAAAGTAGGTCTCATTTTCATGTAAAATTATTCTAATTTTACAATGTACTCCCTAAGTGTTAAAAAAATTTCAGAAAAACCTCTCTCTACATCTTTAAAAACTGCCCCTGAAATAGTTCATTTGGCCTGGCTATCAGAGAAAATGAAGAAAATCTTTATTAAAGACATTAAATTATGGTAAATATTTAATTGGAGGAAAAAAAAGTAAACTACTTTTGAGGTGATTTTTGGACCAAGGCTGATATTCTTGTCTGGACAGAAGCCAGAAGTACCCACGGTTGGTGGTTTCTCCTCCCAGACCAGCTGGGGGCACAGCACTGGAGAAGATTAACACACAGCCAGTGCTGGCACGTGGGCAAACAAAACTGGTTTCCTGTATTTCTGTGGTCTGAAAGCCACCGAGGAGTAAGTCTCAGATTAAAGGCAAAAATGGCAATTCAGGAAAGGCCAACTTGTTCTTTAAATAGATGAGTTGAATTTTTATTTCTAGAAACTATGCCTGAACAAGTGGTTCATCAGAGCCAACTAATTTGAGAATGAAGTGGAGACAAGGGGCATATATTTCACTTACCATCTTTTATATATTTTTTTATGTAACTGATAAATCATTAAAAACAATCTTTTGCCCCTCAGCAAAGGTTCTTCAAAAGGAAATGGTGGCTCAAAGTTGCTTTGAGGCCAGATGTCCAATTCTAGATATCCAAATTCCTTTTTTCTTTACATAGACCTTTCCCAAAAATCCTTATTTACAATCCAAGAATAATGAGGATGAATGTCATCTAATTTTGTCATAATACTACTCAGGAAACACCAGCTAGATTACCAGAAGGCTTTAGAGCAATATTTAACAAAATGTGAACCAATTTAGCATTCCGAGATTTCATTAATTCAAATAGGAATATAACTGCTTTCAGTATTTCCAAAAATAATCAATGGTTTACCCACCAGAGAACTCTGAACATGCATCTGGTCATTTTAAAACAATTCACAAAAATCAAAGCATTTCCAGAGAAAATTTAGCATTCAAAATTTCCAGGAGGTAGAATCAAGCTGTAATTCCCCAATTGTTACCTAATTTTGGATGAAAACTTTCACTTGAAATAAAACGGTGTGCTAGAATTTTTGTTTTTAACTCATGAAGCCATTAAGCTTTGGCAGCCATACATGACTTAACCCTTTGTGTTTGAAAACATGTAAATCAGGGAAAAATTTCTCCATTTATATTCTTAATGCCACTGTTTCTTTTCTGTATTTCCCCCCTTATGATTGTACAAATACAAAGAGAGTATTTCTTTTGGGTCTGAGGTAACTGCTTTTGATATTTTACAACAGTGGGGAAAGAATTTTTGCCAGAAACCTGGTCTTGGGAAAGGGCATAAAAAATTGGACCAGCCTAGCCTGTTTTGAGTAGACGGTTCAATGAGGCCCCCTATAGCACTTACCAGCAGCAACAACAGGGAAGGGATATTCTGAATTTCCACAGCACTTGTTATGTGTTTCATTCATTTGGAAGCTAATCATTTATGTGGGAACATCTTTTATGCTGCTACTTTGTACTGTTGTTTTCATTTGTTCATGCTTTATCTCCTCAACTAAACTTAGTGCACTGCCTCACACATCAAACATGACCAACAAGTACTCTAGATGGTGCAAGAACGAGCCAGATAATTATGCTTTGCAATGACTGAAATACTGTCATCTGAAAAATAGAGGAGAAAATGGGAGAGATATCAACTTTCTAAAAGAATATTGGGCCACTGTATCAATTTCTTATTTTAAAAATACCGTGTCCTAACCCCATCTCCTAAGTTCCATGGTGTCCCTGTTCTTGAAATGATACACATCCTGAAGGTAACGTTTTCACAAGCAGATTCCTGATGCTCTGATGAAATTACAACTATATCTGAGTTCAAGAAAGTAACTTGGCTAAACTATTTTATACACAGTCTACTACCTAATTAATTCTAAAGTCTTTCTACATAAGAATAGGCATCTCAAGTTAGTAAAATGCCAAAATCACCAACTGCAGAATTGAATGGCTAAAAGTAGTCTTAAAAGTTATCTGCTGAATTTCCCATCCTGCAGCATGAAGAAAGTAGTTATACGCACTCTACCTGAAAATGTTTAGCCACAGATCCCACCACCATTCTGCTACATAGCCTAGCTGCAATGGTCAGACATTTTCAGACATTCATTTCGTGTTTGCCCTCCTATAAAGAAACTGTTGACTCTGGTTCCAAAAATAAATCTATCACCTCCTCACCAAACCATAAGAAGACAGCTGCCTTAAGACCTTTCTGACAGCCACATTTTGGTATCAACAGAAAATTTACTGCAGTAAGTCTACTGACCATGGAAAACAAATGCACCCCTTTTTGGTGGCACAAAAGCTCCCTCATCGTTCCTCTATTCCCGATACATGAGAGCAGGCTTCTGGAGATTCTGTTACTATTCTCTGCATTTGCTGAACCACAGACTGGCCCGGGGGGCTTTAGGACCACCAGCTTCACTCCTCTGCTAAACCCAAAATCTGGAATCAAAGAAGGAGGAATTTCTGCCCTTGAATCTTACTCCACGAGTTTGCAATAAACATTCCCCGGAAGGCAGGGGAAAAACAACCCAATTAAAAAGTCCCTAGCTTTTAGCCGCCTGTGTGGAATATCAAATTAATTCACTAAAATTTCTCTAAAGCACTAATATTTATTAGACCCCTCCTATAACTACACATTTACCTAACCCTTATGTAACCTAAGTCTAGCTTTTAGTTCATTGATAAAGCTCTGAGGTACTGAATTAAAAGTCTTACAAACCGCAATTACAATACATCACCATCTTTTCAATCTTTTTAACCAAGAAAAAAAACGGCTGGTAATGGTCTTAATGTAAAAGATATGCATGACAGCTTTTCATATTTTAGGAGCTGATTAAAAAATTACATAGAATACTTTAAAGCGGTCATAAACTAGTCCAAGGAAACAGTTCTATTAACGTTCCTGGCTTTGACTTTACATAAGGAGATATCAAATAACTTCCCCTAAAAAAACCAAAAAACAAAAAACTGAGCAATTGAGAAATGAGAACTTCCATACAGAACTGCAACTGGTAAATATAGTGCAAAACCAATGATAAAACTTAACAGGATTACCTTTTTGGCACTTTCAGGACCTGATTCATCAAAGCGAAATCTCACAATTCTGAAATCTTTACAGTAAATAATTAACTCTGTTGGATTAAATTTCAGCTTCTGGTTTGGGCCCAGGACTTTCTGCTTCCTTTTGTGGTCATTTACTAAAAAATAAAAAAATAAAAAAATTCCTTTCTTGATATTCACTCTTTAGTACACTTTAAAAAATTCTTACTGAAAACAATTGGAAGGTCACCCACCACTTAGTACTGCTTCTCTAGAATCTTTCATATTTGTGTATAATTCCTAGAACTTTGGGGGATCAGTTTTAACTTTGCTTTGGATGATATTAAAGATATTTCTTTGCACAAAACCACCACCACCTATATTTAATGATTAAAATTTTAATTAAAAAGAGGACAAATACTAGAAAATATAAAAAGTCATATATTTTGGGACTTCCCTGGTGGTGCAGTGGTTAAGAATCCGCCTGCCAATGCAGAGGACACAGGTTCAATCCCTGGTCCAGGAAGATCCCACATTTCATGGAGCAACTTTGCCCACGTGCCACAACTACTGAAGCCCGTGCACGTAGAGCCCGTGCTCCGCAACAAGAGAAGCCACTGCAATGTGAAGCCTGCACACCGCAACAAAGAGTAGCTAGCCACCGCTCACTGCAACTAGAGAAAGCCTGCACGCAGCAACGAAGACCCAATGCAGCCATAAATAAATAAATAAATATTTTTTAAAAGCCATATATTTTATATCTCCATTTAAAAATAATTTACTGATTAATTTTCCTGGGACTCAAAAAAAAAAAGGGAAAAAGCAAAAAACCTACAGAAATAAAACTCCAGCCCAAGTATTTGAGAGGTGTAACTCTTCAAGCAAGAATTCCCGAGTAGAACCAGCTTTTAGGGGCTGAGTGAAGAATAAAACATACCTGTGACTATTTGCTCAATACATGTTAAAGGGACATCATGTTCACCAAGAAGAAGGTTTCTATAATGGAATTTCTGAAATAAAAAAATACATTCATGTTAATTATTTTCCCAATAACTTCACGATGGTAATATGAGCCTTACTTTTAGGTGTGATAAGAAATTGCAACGACCATCTCTAAAAAGAACAAAAGCTTTTGCCTGTGCAGCTATGACAATTCTAAGGCTATAGTTATCACAGAACACACTTCAGTAGGAAAGTAAGGGGAGGAAGAGAGAAACACATACTGTGTTCACATTCTCTCCACCTTTCTTCCCACGCTTTAAACAATAAAATTAGGTCAAGTTATATACAACAATGTCATTATAACATACAGGATATGTGATATTATACTGTCAATCACTTCACAGGCAAACACTTGCATACCTAGTTCTGGTTAAACTGTCACTAAAATAATATAAAAAAGGGGCTCCAAAGTCATCAGATTTTAATGGGTAAAATCATGGCTTGAGTTTCACAATGGAGATTTTAGAGCAGAAAATAACTTTTTACAGCAGAAAGTCTACTCAAAATAAAAATCTTTAGTCAAACTGCAGCTTGTTTTTTAAACCCATTTTTTATACACACTTTCAGACTAAGGACATTGTTGATGCTATTAACCTTCTGTTGGTAGGACACTGGGTTATTTTTCCTATTAGTGGTATTGGATTTAAGCTATTCCAGGTACATGGGTCTCAATTATAGTGAAATCTGGAGCCAAAGATTGAAATAAAGCCAAAAATAAAAGGAAAAACCCAAATTTACAGCCAAATAAGCTGTGTCTCTACATACTGGGTGTATCTGTAAATGCCTTAAATTTAGTCTCAATATACCTACAGATTGCAATAGATTGAAATACACTTATCCATAGTTACGTGCTTCAGTCAAAAGTTTAGAGTTAACATCCAAATATTACTATTACAAATAAAGGTCTAGGGAGTAAAAGTGTATATATAACACTTTACAGAAAATAGTTGTTGAGGGAAAGTCCAGGATATTTACGTTAGGCAAACGAATGACTGACTTTATTTATTTATTTCTGTACACGGGGCTCTCACTGTGTGGCCTCTCCCGTTGCAGAGCACAGGCTCCGGACACGCAGGCTCAGCGGCCATGGCTCACGGGCCCAGGCGCTCCGCGGCATGTGGGATCTTCCCGGACCGGGGCACGAACCCGTGTCCCTTGCATCGGCAGGTGGACTCTCAACCACTGCGCCACCAGGGAAGCCCATGACTGACTTTTTGAAAACTCAAATTATATGGAACTGTTGTTTTCCAGTAAGAATGTAAAATAGCAAGAGGGTTATTAAAGAAAAACTTTATCAATATTTTTCTTCATTCTAACTACTAGAAATTTGAAATGAGAATTTGACTTTTTTGGAAAAATACTAGTTAAAGATACTATAAAATATGTAAAATGTGCAGCATCTATGAAATTATTTGCTATATAATTTTTTCTCTTTATGAGTAGTAAAAAAGGATACCTTTGTTTTTATAGATAGGTTAAAATATTTAGAAGGAAAGAATAACTCCTTTATTGAAAAGGATATATAAGCAAAGATCACAGAGGATAAACACAGCAATGTGACTTAAAACCATCTCACTAATTATACTCCTCAAGTCTCAACATTCTCCTTAAACTTTATTTTGAATTTTAATATAATACATTCCCAAACTTATATTAATCACTTATTAGTAATTTTATTATAATTTTCCCATATCTGTGCTTTATATAATATTGATAATACATACTGCTCAGAGTCAAAAGCCCTGATACGATTAAACAGCATACAAATCAAACACACCTGTAATGGCATTGGATTATCCGTAATAAAGGAAATTTTGAAGTTACTGCATATCAGTTTTCCCCACAAATCGTATTGACTTGTGTCCGATGCGATGCATTTTCTCACAAAATTGACTTCATTTACGACAATTTCTCCTTTACAAAAAGAAACATATCATTGTGTGAGCTACAACCACACCAAAAATGTCAACAGTCGCTGTGTGACCTAGAAGGAAGATTTCATGATGATGATAAGAAGAAACACTGAACCAGGACCTCACATCGGTAACAGTCACAATGGGGCATCGTGCTCCATTTGTAAGATACAGAAACTGAGGCACAAAGAGCTTAAGGGTCTGAGATGGTTCAACCAGAAGGGCTGAGCTGGAGTCTGCATTCTTTACTATGCCATGCTGTCTCTCATTATTTATTTACCGAAAGGCGCCCTGGAGAAGAAATAAGCTGCACTGTCTCCTTCAGAGTATTACTTGATGGGGTATTTGTATTTTATTAACATGTGACTTGATCTCCCAAACCGATATCTTAGATTCCTTCCTAAGACAATTCAGTATGAGAAACAATGCAGTATTAACCTCAAAATTAATAATGCAATCTATTTATTTTAACATACATTCCATAAAGACAAATTGAATTTCCCTCTGCACTCACATTATAACTTAGTTGGCAATAAAACTTTAAAATATAGTTTTAGAGTTAAAATGGAAGACTAAATAAATAAATATAAGAAACTGAAACAAAAGTTTTAATGTTCTTTGAAGAGAATAATTTTCTGCAATTGATTTAAAGCTTGGTCATCATTAATCCTTAATTTCAAGTTCTAAAATGCAACCAGACCCAGGGACATTTTTAAGTAATCATTCTCTAGGGTCCATGGTAGAAGAGTTAGGGTACTGTGCTACTTTGCCTATTTCTGTCAGTACAAACACCTCTAATAGTGATGGACAGAACCATTGCTGACAAGCCCCAAACACCCACCAATTCACAGAGAGCAACTAGAGTCTCAAAACAATCCTCTCTCTTACATAAAATGTTATAATAAATTTGAACTGCAAAAATAACTTTCATTCAAAGTTCTTAAATGTACAAGACAAGTTTTAAGAACAGAACCCTAACATTTACCTGAGGATTAAATTCAAACGTGCCCATGTCAAATTCTCGGCTCAGACCAATGGAGTAATTGTCTCTTCTGCAGACAAGCCTCCTCCACGTAGCCTCCCGCCCTCCTCCCCACCACCCCCCGCACCCTGAGCCCCGCCGCTGTCCTCATTCTCCCTCTCCAGCCACACTGGCCTTTTAGTCCCTCTCAGGGGCCGGACTGCAAAGATCCATGGGGTCTTCGCACATGCTGTGCCCATTTCCTGGAATATGCTTTCCTTCTGCCTCAGCCCAATCGCTTTCTCAGGAATGCCTTAAAAACTCTCCGTGCCTAGATTAACTCCCTCAATCACAGCATCATTTACCTGTAATTCCCAGCAATGACCACAGCTGCAATTATGCATACTCTACATATTTCAAAACCACTGCCTGTCTCACCCTCAGGATCACATGCCCCATGAGGGTCAAAAATGGACTGGTTTTTCTCTGATGCTGACATTTTAGTTGCAAGGCAAAGGCTCAGCATGGGGCAGGGGCCTGGTCAATGAGTGCTGAACACCCGAGTGAATGAACCACTTCACTGCTCCAGGTTCACCAGACCAGCACCACCAATGGAGCAGGAGTGGTTCCAGACAGACAGAAACCAGTGACGTAACACGGCCACGCGCCAAGAGGGTCAGGAGATAAGTGCTGGCGGGTGAATGCACATGAAGTCAGAAAACTGTCCCAGAGCCACCCCTGCTCGCCTACCACACGCACAGAGAGCTGCAAAATCTACCAGTGGGAAGGAAGAGATGGAGGGCTTGTGGGACAGGACACACGGCCACACTAGTGCCATCAGCCAACCACGTTTATGATGCACGTGCTTGGGCAGCACTTCTCCACCAACCCGACTCTCTTCCCAAGGGCACAAATGTAACATATCCAGTCCACAAAGGCAGCGAGAATGTGACAAAGATGAAAGGAGGAGAAGGCATTTAATGGGTCCAGGGCTTGGCCAACCCAGATGCAGCCCCCTGGTTTTTGTAAATAAAGCTTTACTGAAACCTATCCATGCACATTCATTTGTGTACCGTCTATGACTGCTTCCACAGGACAAAGGCAGAGCTAAGTGCTTGCAACCAGAGACCTCACGGCCTGAAAAGTCTCAAACATTTACTGTCTGGGACTTGACAGGAAAAGCTTGCCCAGCTCTGTGCTAGAGATGGTGGCTTAAGTGACAACTCTTAACATTATGTGAAACAAGCCTTGGAAGAAGTACTCAGGCATATCCTGTCAGAGGAAAGGCACTTTCCACCTGCAATGGTACAATGCCCTCAGAGCTTGGGAGGCCTGCTCAGCAGCACTGAGGACCAACAACCTTCCCCCAGAATGTGTCTGCCACAGTCAGGTTAAAAGATTCCTTTCTCACCAATGAGCCGCAGCACTCAGCAGAAGTGAAGCTGAAATCCAGGCCTAACTGCTCTGCTCCCCATTCTCCATCATAAAAAAGCAAAATTAAGCACAAATCTGTGAATGAACTCTGTGGGGCTAGATTAGAGTCTGAGACATCGGTATAAACTCAGGTATATCTTAATATATACAAAGATGGAGAGGTAAAGAAACAAAGGGAGGTGTGTGCATACATGGCTTAGTGTGCATGTGTTCATTTTCTACTCTGTCTCCTGAAAACGCCTCCAGTAACAAACCACATTCGGCACTCAGATCTTGGTATTTAAATACCATTCTCCAATAAAATGAACCAGGACTCAGTGGAGAAATGTTTGACTCCAGGGCTGGGGCAGAGGAAAGACATACTGAATCTGGAGCTTCTGATAGTTCCAGAATGCCAGAAAGTAGGGAAGGGAAAAAGAGAGGGGGGAATGGGGGTGGGGGAGAGAAAGAGAGACAGAGACAGAGAGAAAGAGAGAGAGAGAAAGAGAGAGAGGACATTTCAAAAGGATAGAGGAGCCAAGATGAAAGAATTCATCATCCATCAGTAAAGACGGAGAAACTGTCACAGGCTGGAGACTAGGGAGACATGGTGTCCTGGCAGGGGTGCTAAAATAATGGCCATTAGTGAAAAAACTAGGGAAATGTCAATAAAACTTGCAGCTTAGTTAACAGTACTGTTAGTTTCTTAGTTCAGCTAAATTTATCGAGGTTATAAGATAGTAACATTAGGGGAAGCTGGGTGAAGAGTATGTGTTAACTATCTGTACCCTTTTACAAATCCAAGTTTATTTAAAAATAAAACTACTAAAGAAAAGAAGATGGACAAGAAATATACGAAACAACAGCAACAACAGTAAAATAGGGACCCACTGGGTTATGGTCTTTGAAGGAAAACTGTTACATAGCTTTCTTAGTGGACAGTGGAAATGGGCCTGGGGGATAGAAAGAAGTAGGGTGGGATGGAGGGAAAGAAGAAAAGGAGGGCATTTCCGGGGAGATGCCGAACTGGGACTTCTTATTATCATAAGCATGTAATAAAATAAGCACCAAGTTAACCTGGCTTGAGTTTTAGTTGACGACACTAAATTTTGTTCACATGGAACCATTCTCTAAAATACATGGATCATGCAGCATGACTCTCTGCTCATACTTCATAAAAAAAGCGGAAACCCTGGGTAGGAACTGTCCTCAGCTACTGCCAGGCACGAACTGCAGTCCTGCGGGCCGGGAAACCAGCTCACAGGCGGGAGAGAAACAGGGGATTCAGAGCGCCTCTTCCCAGAGGGGACAGATGCAGAAACAGAAGAGCGCCCAGACGGTTCTTGCTACATTTTAAATTAGTGACCTTGAGGAGGAAACTTAGAACTGAAGCTTCAAAGCTCCCAGAGACTGTCCTCCTGGGCTTTTCCGGCAGGAGGGCGGTGTGCTGCCAGCCATGTGGGAGGACCCTCAGCACCGGGCACTTGCCAGCACACCACGGGCAGGAAGCGATAGGAGCCGCACGAAAGAAAAAGCAGGAAGCGAGCTTCAGCGCAGGGTATGCAAAAAGCACCAGAGAAAAAATTGTCTAAATTAGAAGATGATGGGCCAAGACGTTCTACTATAACCTGGGAAGGAATCAACAAATCATCAAAGTTTGTTTTCTCAAGACCCTTTCATCTGTAAAGATAAATAAGAAAGGAAATATAATTAAAATTAATAAGTCTCTAAATGGTATAGCTAGGGAAGTTTTTAACTCCCTGAGAACCAAAAATTATGTCACATTATCTTTCATAATACCTTACACATTTAGAAAGTCAATACATGTTTGATGAATTAAAATAATTTTTCCCATAAATTTTAGCTTGAAAAATAGTTTAAGACAAAGCCTCACTGTACACAGTAGCTAACTTACGGAATGTGCAGAGGCCCAAGGCATAGCTCAGTCTGTGGCTTTACATTCAGTGAGTGACCATCCCAGACAGCCTGGGACTCGGGATTCCTGGCGTGCAGGACTTCCAACATTAAAGCCAGGGTAGTCCAAGTGTCACCTGAGCTGCAGCGAACTTCAGGAATTAAAGTGGCCTAACAGTTACTAAGGGAAGCTGAAACTCTGTACAAGATGAGCACAAGACATCGGAGGCCGCTCCTGGTACTCACAGGGTCACGCATGATACAAAAAAGCATGGAATCAAGTACCACGTCCAGTAAGAGCTACCCACGATGGGGGCTGGAGGAAGGTCAGCAGTGCAGACCTCAGGAAGAAACCAGAGGAAAATCTTGAAGGCAGATGAGGGTTAAGACAGAGAGAACACATGATCACAAAAACAAAGGCCTGAATAAGGAAAAAGGCATCTGGGTCTGAGTGAAGCAGATATCAACATTGGGAAACAGTGCAAGAGGTCAGCAAGGTGAGTGTCAGCAAACTACAGAGGTTACAGACTTTGGATTTTATTTTTGGTTTAAGCAGGATTTTCCTTAAGGGGATTCACGAAGAGTTTCTGAGCAGGAGCTGCAAGGTCAGGAGTAAGGAGGTGACCTGAGGTCCTCTAACAGGCGCTGGAGGAATGGACAGCTCCAAACGCTCAGAAGAAGGTTGTCCAGGTGAGGCACAGACCCAATGCTAAGACACCGCAGTTGGATAAACCGTTCATGGTTCCAAGGAGCAGTTACAAGGCCTTCTGTCTTTCAAAAGCAGGGTATCTAAGAGTTAAAATACTACGAAATTCAGTCTACAAGGATCTCTAAAGCCTATCTACAAAAAACCAAACCAAAACAAAAAACACCTGAAAGAGACAGTCTGCTTTAAGGGATTCACAATCTAGTTGAGGAAATAAGACGTACAGTGAGGTAGAGGACAGTAGAACATAAATGGTCCAAACAGTAAACATGTAAAAAAAAAAAAAAAGCAATAAACAAGGCAGCTGCCCAACAATGGCTATTTTCATTTTCCGGATGGCCCTAGGTCGTATCCTTTTCTGATCTGATTACAAAAGACTCGGACAATCAGCGCATTCATTATCGATCTACTAGTTAATCTCCTAATGGAAGTGCTGCTGGCACTGCAGATGGAAGAGGGAGGGCCGAGCCGACCCTCGCCTGTGCACAGAGGCTGAGTCTTAGCGGGCACCACGGGGCAGAGCACAAGTTCTCTCCCGACTGCCAGGCCCTCCCCAAATGCGGCTCAGGTGCCCTTCCTCCAAGCCTGCACAACCTCGGCTCTCCTCCACTGAAGCACTTGCCAGTGAACTGAGACTCAGGGCAGGAGCCCTCTTCTTCGGCTGCTCCCCCTCTACCAAGCAGTACGGAATGAGCAGTCAGTACCCACTCAACCATCAACTCAGGCTGTGGCCACAGCACTTCAGGCCATCCCCCTCCCACCCCACAGATCCCTAAAATGATCACGTCCCAGGGACCTCCCTCGTGGTCCACTGGGTAAGACTCTGTGCTCCCAATGCAGGGGACCCAAGTTCAGTCCCTGGTCGGGAACTAGATCCCGTGTACATGTCGCAATGAAGATACCGTGTGCCGCAACTGAGACCCAGTGCAGCCAAAATAAATAAATAAATACTAAAAAAAAAAAATCATGTCCCAGAGAGAGAGAGGAGAGAGAAAGCCCACCGAGCCCCACTCGCTGCAAATCTCATCCCCTCACGACAAAGCCGTTGGCATTCCACCAGCCTCTGCTCAGCTCGGCCAGAGACAGGAAGTCCACTGACTCCCGAGACATTCCATTTTCTGGCAGCTGAAATCGTTTGAAAGTTGCTTGTCAAGCTGGGTCAAATCTGTCTGCTGTGGAAAGGGCAGAGCCGAGGACAGAGCTCTTTTTACCTCACCTAGAGCACTCCCTCTAGGACGACATCCAACCCACCGGCTATCCAATCCCAAAGCATAAATCTGGACCCTGGTGTCAGCACAGTCAGGCAGGCCCTGCTGCTTAGTGGTTAAAGACATAGCCTGGGAGTCAGGCTCCTAATCCTGGCTCTGCCCTTGCTTGCTGGGCAACACTAGACAAGTTACTTAACCTCTATGACTTGTATAGTTTTCTCACCTGTCAAAGGAAGATAAACTGGTACCTTCCTGACAGGGCTGTCATGAGGAGTAACCTGTAAGCTATATCATATATTAGTTAAGGATCTTAGTTGAAAGTGTAAGAAACATGCCCGGAACTAGCCTGGCAAAAAGAAATATTCTGTGGCTCTGGTGTCAGCTGGACTTCAAGGAAAATGGGACCATCAGAACTCTCCCTCGGTGTTCTGCCTCTGCCGCTCTCAACACGTGACGTCATTCTTTTGGACAAGTCTGCTGGTGCTTCAGCCACGGATGGCGCTATAGAAAAGGATCTCTTTCCTCAGTACCAATCTGAAAACATCCAGAGGCAAACCTGTGCTCATGCTAGCAGTCTGGGGGTGGGTTATCATCTTTGCTGGCCACACGAGAACCCCGGGCTGGGTGGAGATGGGGAAGGAGAATTTGTCAGAAGAGAGAGGGTGCATTTCTCAGAAGATGGTGGAAAGACTCCAGGCAGATAAAACAACTGATGTTCTCTGTGTGAGTGTTCATTAAATTGTACCTATAATATTACAATAATTTCATGGAGTGATTTCCAGTTCAGATTCCACAAAACAGGTATACTACAAAAATAATGCAGGGAAACTACACAAGAGCTAACTTAAAAACTTTTTTAAAGTCACAGCTACTACTAGAAGAACATATCTACACCAAAGAAGCTGGAAGGACGTAATCTCAGAATTTAAAGCAAATCAATTTAGCTTTATGGAAAAAACCTGCATTTTTCTTAATTTTCTCAATTTGACCAAGGGCTGATAAAAACTTCATCCAGATCTGATGTCAGCCAGGCCATGACTAGAATCTGGGAACCACTGGTCCGGGTCACAGTCTTCTGCCTTGTCCACAGGCAGCATGGAGCTTGCCCCAGCCCTGCTGCAATTCAAGCCCACTCCTCCTCCAGCACCTTCCCAGCTAGCATGAAGCCAGGAACCCAGGAGGTGCTCACAGACTCAGTGAACGGATCCACCAGCCCAGCAGCTACCCAAACAGACACAAGCTTAGTGTGGCAACACCTGTTCTCACAAACATATGCTGGAACACACACACACATACACAGTTTAGAATTCATACTCTCCCTCTTTTCAAAAGGACTGGGGTGATTTCACACACACAACACAATCGTCAAAGAATGAGATTCAGGTAATGACGGGAAGATGAAGAGAAAGCCTAGGCAAAGGCCAGGTGCTTTGACAGAGCACTGTATTTCAGTTCTAGGTTCAGGTACAATTTTCTTGAGAAGTGTGGCTTTGGGAGAGAGCAAGACACATGGCATAAAGTAAGAGTTTTCCCCTTCCTCCTAAACCTGAGAGTTGGTCTGTTTGTCTGTGTATGTGCGCGCACACGCATGGCTACGGGAACAATTTAAGCAGGTGGTCTGAGGGGTCCTTTCACTGTCATTCACTCAACCAACATCTCGATGCACTATGCTGGACACTGGGTACCACAAAACTGAATTAGATACAATCTCCATCTCAAGGAGTTTCATGAACCAGGCAAGCTGAATATTACTAACATAAACCACAATCTAAATTAAATTCCTAGTCAATTTCTTCTGTTTTCTTTGTTTAATAAAAGCTGAAGATCATTTTAAATTCAGCCTCGTTAAGTTCAACAGAGCACTTGGTAACTGCAAATAAACAATTGATTTTGTGTTTCAATTTTCATCTGCTTATTGAATTAAAAGTTCAAACTTTGGGCAACTGAAGTAGGATATCCTTGAACCCAAGGCATTTTGCCAAAGCATAACATCCAACACTATACCTCTGAACAATTACTTCCTTGTTTCGCGTGCCTGTGCAAAGCCGCAGGTGACTTGGCCAAGTTTTCTCTTGGTTTCTGACTATAATGAAGGCCAGAACTATATTATGAAGCCCTCTTAGGCAAAGCCCTAGTGCAGCCCAGGTCTTATAGATCACCAATGCTTCAGTTACTCTCCACTTGTCTTCCAGATTTCACAGGCTGAAAAGGGAGCAACAGAGGTTCTGGCGGGAGTTGGTGAGGTTAGAGGTGAAGCAGGGCACAGAGACCATGACGGGAGGGGGGGGACGGGGGGGGCGGGGGGGGGGTCTGACAGAAAGAACGGGAAGAGCATGGGAAGACCAGGATGGGAAGGTAAGAACAGAAGGGGTGGGGAAGGAGGGCAAAGACACACTAATTTAGCATTGACTAAACGTTCTGTGAGGAATAGGTTAGGTGCAAACAGAATCCGGGGGCCAAAGCCATCACGTATGCACACACAGAGCCAATGAAGAAAAGCTACCACAGGTCAGGGGATCCAGACTTAGCTATGATTTCTAAGACAAGTAAACCACTGACAGTCAGGAAATGGGTTTACAACTTCCCCAGAAAACGCTGACTTTTTAACAGAAAGGTAAGTTTTTAGTTAATTCTATAGAAAAGATAATCGCTCAATGTAAAGTTCTTTGAGCTTACTGATATTTGTAACAATTTCACAAGCAAAGCTTAAATATAGAAGTTAACTAAAGAAAATCAAGCACTATCATTTGTAGCTAAGACCATGTGGTTTATTAGTGTCAAATCAAATCAAATATCAGAAGGGGGAAATCAAAGAACAGGGCCTGTTCAGGGTAAAAGGACCCAAAGTTCAATAGCTCACAGGCACTCATTCAGGAAGAGCACTGTTTGCCGCTGGGTTGTTTAAATGCCTGGAGTGACTAAGACCAAAACAGAGCACACACAGGGAGCAAAGGTTACTTATTAATTCTATTGTTCACTTCCAGGACAAGTACAAAGGATTATTTAGTACATACTGTTTGGCTAAAAAGCATTAACAAAATAAAGGGAAAATAGTTATAACTAACTCCCCAAATAAAGTTTAAAACAATTTTAAGAGTTAACATCTATAATAGGGAACCATAGGTTTATGTTTTAAATTTGTTTGTTCCTACTTAATATTTAAAATTTTAAAGCACAAAATTTTAAGTTACCCTATTTGTTCAATTACTACCTATAGAGTTCTAATCATTTTATCAGATTTAGCATTAAGTAACAACTGAGATTTTAAAATACTGATAGTAGTCACACAAACTGGTATTTGATTATATTTCATGTTTAAAACAGGCTTTCCTGGCTACTTTCCCTAATAATCAGATTAAACAACTGACTTCCTAGCTGTTATATAATTATTATACAACTCAAAATACCAATCAAATAAATGCATTATACGCTTTAAAACTAATCTCCAATTTACCATCAATTCCTACCTCTACCTCTAAGGTCTTCTAACCTCAATTTTGTTCTAAACCAGTGCTTCTCCACAGGGGGAAAATTTTGCCCCTAGGGTTCCCCCCACCCCCTAACAAAAGGGTTTGGCAATGTCTGGAGACATTCTGGTTCCCACAAGTAGGAGGTAGAGGAGGTGGTGCTCCTGGCATCTAGGGGGTAGAGGCCAGGGATGCTGCTAAACATCCTGCAATGCACAGGACAACCCTACAACAAAGAATTATCAGGCCCAAAACGTCTATAGTGTCTCTGTTGGGAAGCCTATTCTAAATTGAAACAAGATTTGCAAACACAGCTGACACCTTCAAAAAACAATTGCCAAGTAAGTAATTCAAAGTTCACTAAGCTTTGTTATTGGTATAGAGACCCAGACATAATAAAAGTCGCTTTTTATACTATTGAAATGTGATCTGATTATTAACCATGAATGCATGAAATTGCAGATGGACAAGAAGGGCAAAAAGTCCTTTCACCACCTAAGCAATTCATGATCGCTTTAAAAAAGAACATTTCAGGAGACGAAAAGGAAATAAGGTAGTGGTATTCTTGACAGTTTTCTACGATGCTTAAGTTTTCAAGGACAAACACCAATTAATCATTACTTTTTGTTGCTGTCCTTTAGTTCTAACCAATCCTTTTTTTTTTTTCCATCCTCAGTCGTTAGATTTTTAAGTGGCTAAAGTTTAAAGTAAATGAGGAAAGTTAACCACATGGTACTAGCTGGTGGAATAATCTTAGGCCAAAACACATTACTAAAGTATCTGTTAGAACACTCATGTTTACCTGGCAAAAGAACAGGCTCCAGTTTTTTAATCTTCGGTTCTGAATTAATATTATCGTCAGTCTGAAATACATTAGCAAAACAAATCAAAATCAAAACTTTTTTCCCGCCTGAGAGATAAAAGCAAATTTTATTTTCTAGGTGATGACACAGGCGACAGCCACGTATTCCCCCCACTTTAATTCTTACACATTTTTACCGAACTCTTGTAAGGATCTGCTCGTGATGGAATTGAGAGTCTGGCCATAAAAATACTACAACCGCCAGTGCCGCTTCCAGGTGTTCACATTTACGACAGGTAAGTAACCCCTTCCACTAAGTGCCCACAGGCGATGCGATCCTGCCGGCGGTCACGACGGGGACCGTCGCCAGGCGAAGGGCTAAATAAATCCCAACTCCGATCGCTCCCGATCGCTCTCGGAGCCGAGAACGGCTGCGGCGGAGTTTTGCAAGTTTCCCCCGAGGCGGCGGGGTTCCCGGGAAGGCGGCTTCCCCGCGCCGGGGTCCGGGGGACGGGGGACGGGGCAGTCTCCTGGGCCTGCCCGTGCTCGGCTCCCCGGAAACGCGAGGAGAGGGCGCCGCGGGGAGACGGCTGTTTACCTGGGGCGGCGGCAGGAGGTAGGACCTGAACGTGGGTCTGAGCGGCTTGAGCGAGAACATGGTGCCGCCGCCTGCTAGGCTCGGCCCGTCCCGGTCGGGGCCCGGGATCCGCCTCCCGACGCCCGCTGGCTGAGAGTTCCCCGTGCGACCGCCCGGGCTCGGTCTGCGGCCAGCCGGGCCGGGCGGGCTGACGGGCGTGGACACGGCTGAGCGCCCGCCCGAGCGGGGAGGAGCCCGGGCCCATCCCCGGAAGGGGCCCGGCGTGCCGCCCCGCCCCGAGAGACGGAGCGCGCAGGCCGGCGGCCGGCCGCTGCCGGCCTCTAGGCCGCGCGGGAGTCGGAACGCGAGGCTGGCGCCTTGCGCCGCTGCCCGGCCCTCAGCGAGAGCGCCGGGGGGGAGCGGGGCGCGGGAGCCATCTTGAAAGGCCGGTCCGAGCGGGGGTGGGAGCACTGCTATGGCGGCCGGCAGGGTCCACAACGGTCCGCGGGGACGTACGGCGGCCCGCGGGGGTCAGAGGAGCCACGGGAGGCGGCCCGAGGGGGTTACAGCGGCCAGCAGGGACCTACGGCGGCCGGCGGGGGTCATAGGGGTCTCGGGAGGCGGCCCCGGCTTTTGCTCAAGCTTCCGTGCCGACTGCCCCGCGGTCCCCCTGTCCCCGGGACAACCCCCTTGACGCTGCTCGCTAGTCCTCCAGCTCGCGCGACCAGTGTCGTTTTCCTTCTTCGGGAGGAGCCCGGGGCGGGGGAAGGGGACCCTGGAACCCTGGGCTCAGCCGGTCACGCTGTCTGCGGCCAGCGTGTGAGGGACGGGCACCGGGAAGGCGGCCCGGGGCTGCCGGCAGTGACTGGGATCAGGCGGTCAACGCGGTGCCTTCAAGGTCGACACTGGGGGAGATTTTTCTCCCATCACACGGTTGTCTGTGCGGAAAGCTTTGAGACCGGGGTGTCCTGCTGCTGAATTCCACGGGGTGCTGAGGCTATTGACGGAGGACGTTGCCAGGCAACCCGGACTCCTCCATTTACTTTAACTTCTACCCTCTTTATTAAACTTTAATGTGGAAAAAGATATTAAGCAAATTACCTTCCTTTCTTTTCGTGCCTATCCTCACGTGTAAAAATACCAGTGAGCAGATAAATGATCAAAAGCCCAGCAAGAGTCAGGCCTTAGTGGTGTGGACCGAATAGGCTATGGACCGAATATCTGCCCGATAATTGCAAAGAACCGGCGAATTTCAGCATATCAAGCGCAGGGCATTTCTGAACTCTTTAGCATGTTTCCGAACTGGAGCAGCCTTTGGTAAGGGGGCTAGTGATGTTTCATTTTGGTAAATCTATTAGTTGAGACTAGATTTTTCTTATGCTTTGAAGAATAAATCCCTAATCCAGCATATTATAATTAATGTCACAGGGAAGCTCCAATGTGGACATATGAATCACAATCATACTGACAAGTGTTGCTAATGGAAACACTAAAGGATTTAAACAAAGATTCAAAAGGTACTTTTTTTTGGAAAATAATTTATCCTGGATCCAGAACCCCACTGATCTTTCTGGTTAACTTGTTTGAGTGCCATATGATTCCATTTTGACCGGAAACCACAATCATACTTTAAAATGTTAAGCCCATTGAGTTATAGATGCTAAAGATAGTGTTGTGCACATACATTTAACACCTTTTTATGAATAGTCCGTGTTTTCTCTACATTAAATGGATTAAAAAAAAAAACTCATAGAAAAAGATCAGATTTGTGGTTACCAGAGGCAGGGCATGGGAGGAAGGGGAATTGGAGGAAGGTGGTCAAAAGGTGCAAATTTCCAGTTAGGCGATAAGTAAGTACTAGGGATGTAATGTACAACATGATAAATATGATTAACACTGCTGTCTGTTATATAGGAAAGTTAGGAGAGTAAATCCTAAGCATTTTTTTCTTTCTTTCTCTTTTTATTGTATTTGCATGAGATGATGAATGCCCGCTAAACTTATTGCGGTAATCATTCCACAATATATGCAAGTCAAACCATTAGACTGTACACCTTAAGCTGTATTTATACAGTGATGTATGTCAATTACATCTCAATAAAACTAGACAAAATTTATTTTTTTTCCACAAATACTCTTCAAGGAATATGTGGATCTTTATACTGAAACGACTTACTATAATTTGGCTTTTGCCATGCAGGTTTTTTTAGGATCTACAACTCTAATAAGTGACCATACAGTCGAAAAGTGGAAAAACTCTGATTTCCAGATTTGTCCTGACTTACCCTGAATTTTAGGGCCTTTTCAGATATGTAATTGTATCAGTCTGCTTGGGTTGCCATAAGAAAATACCACAAACTAGGTGGCTTAAATAACGGAAATTTATTTCTCACAGTTCTGGAGGCTGGGAAGTCCAAGGTCAAGTATAGGCAAGATGGAATTCTGGTGCGAGCTCTCTGCCTGGCTTGCAGACAGTGGAGAGAGCTGAGGGAGGAGGGTTGGTGGTGGACGGGTGCAGGGTATTAGAGAGAGCACACTCTGGTATTTCTTCTTATAGAGGCATTAATCCTGTTGGATTAGAACCCCACCACTTATGACCTCGTTTAATTAATTACCTCCTCAAAGCCCTACCTCCAAATACAGTCACATTGGGGGTCAGGGCTTCAACGTCTGAATTTTGGGAGAATAAATGCAGTTCCTAGCACTAGTCCTGATATCCTTGATACTCTGTACATTCGAAATAGCTGACTGTCTCCTTCTTTGGTTCTGATGTCAGTATTTTGTCCCCTATTTTTCTGACTCTGTTTCCAGTATTGGTTCTTCTATCACGGGTGATAGTGGCATTCTGTACAGATCATTTCCTTTTCCCTGTGAAGAGGAAAAAAAGAGCTAACATTTCTTGAATATCTATTAGGTGCTAGGTAATTAATATATTCATTCAGTCAGTTACCAAATTTGTATTGATTGCTAACTCTGTGCTAAAACCGACTTGGGTCACTAAGAAGACAAAGTTTCTACTTTCCTGGCACTTTCACTCCAGGTGGAAGGATATAAAAAATTAATATATAACAAGTGCCATGAAGAAAAACAAATGGGAAGAAGATGAGGGTTTTGTTTTTCGATGGGAGATAGGGTGTGGTCAGGGAAGGCCTTTCTGATAAGATGACGTTTGAGCAGAGATGGAAGGAAGTGAGGGAGCTAGCCAGGCGGAGATCAGGAGGAAGAGGGGTTAGCCGTGCCAATGCCCTGAGGTGCGAACCTGCCTGGTGTGTTCAGAGCAGCCTAATCTAGTGGAAGAAGAGGTCAGAGAAAAAGAAGCCAGATCACATAGGGCCTGAAAATTGAGAAGCTTCTGCAACATTTTGAGCTGAGAATGACGTGATCTGACATTTAAAAATAATCACTCCCCCTGCTGTACAGGTACAGCGTGGTAGAAGCAGTGAGACTGAAATGGAGCAGGACCCTACTATGGTCTATGCACCCCATGCCCTCAGCCCGCCTTTTGTCTGCAGGAAAACTTCAGTCAAAGAATAAATTCGATCAGAGAAGTGAGAAAATGCAGAAGCAAAGGAAAACAATCAAACAGGACAAAGTAGTAATAGTTTAGTCATTAAGCAAAGTCAAGGACCTTTAGTTCCTCCTCAAGGGCTATGGATAATATTCTGAGCCATATCCTGTGAGCTGTCTTATAGCTACTGAAACCCACACCAGGTGGAAGAAGTTAACTACATGATGACCAGGCTGTAGCCATGACATAAGCTGCCACAATTCTGAGAGCTGCCCTCAGAGAAATGGGAACAAACCGACCCTGGAACTAAAGATTAACTGTACTGAAAGCCATCAAGATGACGCTGATCAGACCACTCCATGACCAATTTCAAGATGACTGTCAGAGCTGCCTGTGCTGTTTCTACATGTAGTCCCCTCCTTCCGCTTTTATAGCTCTCACCCCCACAGTGTGGGGGGGGGGGTCGGCCTTTGAACAGGAGTCTGCCCTCTCCCCCAACCCCTGGTTGCTGGCCTCTGAAATCAAGCAAACTTTCCACCAACTTGCCCCCTTATTAGCTTTAGAGCAATGAGCAGCCAGACCCTACTTTCAGTAAAAAGACTAGTTGGGGGCTATCAGAAGAGTCCAGATAAAAGAAGGTGATGGTGGTAGCAGTGGGAGAGGTAGTGTACAGTGGTTAAGTATCAAGTCTACAAAACTATACCATTGCCTGAGTATATGGTCCTGGAAGATGACTATTAAGTCGTTTAAAAAATCTGTTTCTTGAGGGGGAATTCTGGGAAGATGACAACAGCAGCATAATTATTCAGTCTCCCCATGAAAATAGAGAAAGGAACTATAAAGCAAAACCAGAGGCCCATGGACAACATTAACCACAAATCTAAATGGAATGGTATCCCTATGATTTCCAAAACATAGGCAAGTAGGAGCAAACCATAGTACTTACAAGACCTTTGTTATATCAGCAAAGGGAATCAATGAGGCATCTGAAGAATCCCCAAATAGCCAGAAGGTATTTACTGGCCCACCCAGTCAAGTTGAGAAGAGCAGGTGAAGTAGAAAGTGGTGTTTGAGAGTGCAAGGGCTCCTGGTGAGGTCTGAGGGGTGGAACAATATTGCTGTAGGAACTCTTGAAACTGACCTACCATGGCTTCCTTCAAGGAAAGGGACCCACACTGAAGACAAACTGCTTGGCATGGGAGCAAAATTGAGCCAAGGAGAGACAAAGGAAAGAGAGGGTCCAGGTAAAGATGGAGGATCAGGAAATCTCTGAAAGTAAGCTGACTTTACAAAATTTTAATGCTAGACTGTAAAAATAAAAAAGGTTCTCTTGGGACTTCCCTGCTGGTCCAGTGGTTAAGACTCCAAGCTCCCAATGTAGGGGCACAGGTTCGATCCCTGGTTGGGGTACTAAGATCCTGCATGCCGCATGGCGCAGCCAGAAAGTAAAAGGTTCTCTGCAAAGTTAGAAAAACTATCCTGACAACTGCCTCCTTCAAAAAGTTTGAGAAAACCAATTTCACATAAAAATAACCAAGGGAAAGTATGGAAGTCAAATCCTATAGAAAACTATTGTAATGAAAAAGAGAAGAACTGAATAGCACTCCTGTAGACAGTAAAAGCACATCAGAAAAACATGCCCTCAATGCAGATCAGAACCAATGCCCAGCATTTCAAAGAGCTAAAAGACACAAAGAAAATGATAGGAGACATGAATGAATTATGTAAATCAGAATTAGGAATATTTGGAATTAAATGAACAAATTCAGAAGAGAATTAGAAATAAGAGAAAGAATTATTTCAGAAATGAAGACTAAACCAAAAGAAATCCAAGGGTGAATAAACACAATTTGTTATGCCTTAAGAGAAGCAGAAGATAAAAAGGAGAAAAAATTTTCAAAAATCAATAGAGATTAAAAAAGATTAGTGAGAAAGTGGCAAATATTGAGGATAAGCGAAGGAGATCCAGCCCTTGAAGAAACAATAAGAGCCTTTGTGGAAAAAGCAGGGGAGGAGATAAGGAGACAGACGAGATACTGCAAACTATATTCAAGAGAACTTCCTTGAAATTTAAAAAAAAAAGAGCTTTGAAACTATGCATTGAGAGAACACACTGCAGGTGAGAACGTCAATCCAGAATTACCAACACTAAGACATATTCTTGTAAAACTATTGGAATTTAAAGGAAAAATAATGAAAATTTCTTTGGGTATCTAGACAAAAAGAACAAATGACTTCTAGGTGAAAAAAAATTAGATTATCATCAGACCTTTTGGAAACAATCCTTTATGTCAGAAGAAAATGGAGTAACAGGAATTCCCTGGCGGTCCAGTGGTAAGGGCTCGGCGCTCTCACTGCCAGGGGCCTGGGTTCAATCCCTAGTTGGGGAGCTAAGATCCCACAGGCTGTGCAGCGTGGCCAGAAAAAAAAAAAAAAAAAAGAAAATGGAGTAACATATTTAAGGTACTCAAGGAAAGAAAATGTAAAAGGATAATAATTGCAATGGATTGAAACATATCACATGTTTCAATTCATGCGATCATAATTGTGTGTGTATATATATATATATATATATATATATATACACATATATTTAAAAATCTATCAGTCACCTTTGGAAGATGATAAAAGCCAATTCATTATCTTGAAAACTGGCAAATAAATGGGAAAAGTCAATCATTATCCCTGCTGTACAGTATGAACTATACCACTGCATAATCAAATAGTAGGTGAAAGGAATCATCTCTTTATAAAGTATTCTAAATAATAAAAGAAAAAGAAATAATAGGATTTGAGTATTAAAAATTTCAACCTCCTATGAATGAAGGGATCCAGATATTGAGTATGAACAGCTACTGACATCACAAAAAGAGAGGCAAGTAGACATAGATGTGCCTCATGATGAAAGAAGCAACAACACCCAAGTAGCCTTGCCATCAGGATCGAACCTAAGCCTGAACAAGCCTCTCAATGCTCCTGCCAACTTGCAGGCAGAGTGGAACACATCTAACTGCATATGACTGTTCAACCAGTAAAATTTAGGCTGTGGGAAACTTTGCAAGTCAAATGACCCATGTTCTTCAACAGTTGAACTATAAGAAGGAGAAACGGATAGAAGGGGAATCAGCAAATTAAAAAACAAAAAAGAGGGATGCTTAACTATAGTGCTAAGGAACATTCAGGTGATAAAGCTATAATGAAATGCAAGTGTGGGGATTTTAAAGCATGTCTGCAAAATTTTCAACATGCCTCCCAAATATGACCCGCTTCCTTGAGTCTGGGCTGGCCTTACTGACTCACCTGTGACCAAGAGAATGCAGTGGAAGCGAGGTCATAAAAAACAATATTTCTGTCTTGCTCACTGGGACATTCACTTTTGGAACCTTGAACTGATTCCTATGAGGCTGCCATACTGTGAGGAAGCCCAGGGCACACGGAAAGGTGATGCACAGGTGCTCTGGTGGATGGACTCTAGCTGAGATTTAGATCCCTGCTGATAGCCAGGATCAACTCCCAGACCTGTGAGGGAAGGTGCTTCTGGATGATTCCAGCCTCCAGACACTGAGTCTTCCCAGCTCAAACACTGTGGAGCAGAGACACTGAAGTGCTGTAGCCAGTTTGTGCTGGCTCACAGCAGCAAATTGTTAGCATTTTTCCCCAAATCCACATTCAGTGACGTCACACGAGTAGCTTGGTGTTGGCCAGGGTAGGAATAGTTACACCTTGGAAATCAGCAGACACTACAAATCAGGGACATTCCTGCTATGCCTTGTCTGAATTCCTGACCCACAGGATCCATGAGCATAATAAAATAGGTGTTTCAAGCCACCCAGTTTTGGAGTCATTGTTTTACAGCAAGGAAGTGGTTACTATAAAAGGAGAGTGGTTATTTTTGTGGGGAGGAAGGTGGTTGACACAGGAACTTTTGGAACTTCTGGGGTGGCTGGCAAATTCTATGAAAACGGGTAGTGGTTATAAAGGATGTCCATCTGACAATAATTAAGACATATATTTGTTTTGTGTGATTTTCTGTATCTTTTATAATAAAAATTATCTTTAAAATTGCTTTTTTATGTAGGAGATAGTAAGACAATAATTTCATTTCTCTTTATTTCCAATTTATATCCAGTAAAATGCATTTTTGATATGGAATAACTATATGACAACATTAACAGTTTAATTTTTAAATTTTGAAACCTAAATTATGGAAACCTGTAGAAGCCTTGTGGTGATGCAGTTGTATGTACAGAAAGTAGGCAATCATACAGTCTCAAAGGAGAGAGTCACTTATAATGAGGTCTTTGATGGTTCAATTCTTAATTCCCCTTGCTAGAAATTTAAAAATGAGTTTTTAAACTTTATATCAACTATCACATCATAACTCATTTATGAGTGTGACAGAGTTTATGGGATATAAGAATAAAAGCCCTCATTATGTTTCTTATTAGGTTTTACATAGAACAGAAATATAATTCTAATTTACTAAGACAGTTCTATGCAAAATGATTTTTTAATAATTTTTATTTTTTTGTTGAAGTATAGTTGGCTTACAATGTTTCAGATGAACAGCAAAGTGATTCGGTTATACATATATACATCTATTTTTTTCAGATTCTTTTCCATTATAGGTTATTACAAGATATTAAGTATAGTCCCCTGTGCTATACAGTAAGTCCTTGTTTATCTATTTTATATATAGTAGTGTGTGTCTCTTAATCCCAAATTCCAAATTTATCCCTCCAGCCCCAGTGAGTTAATCTCTCTCTCTCTCTCTCTCTCTCTCCTCCCCCTGCCCCTTGCCAGTTTATGGCGATGCTGTATCTTTGAACTTACAAGTTGAAGCACACCTTGTGTTTTTAGCCACGAATCGTCTTTGTAGCTCTTGAGAATTCCCACCTTGAACATGTATGTATCCGTTAGGTTTTGGCCACAGCTTTACACCAACCATTGTGTAGACAGAAGTACAATTAATTTGTGTTTGCCATCAAGGACTAGATGACAACAGGAAAATTCATGTGGGATACTTTATTTTTACACATTAACAAAACTCTTGGTCACCCTACCCTATTACAGTGTGACCTTTGATATAATCGTGGCCTTCTTTTTCCATCGTGTAATTTTAAAACATAAAGCATTAAAACATAAAATAAACAGAAACCCATAAAGAACATATGATGTTTACTTCCCCTTTCCAATTCTCACTTCTTGCACCTCATAGTTTTATTGTTCTTTTCCCCCACCCTCCTTTTTTTTTTTTCATGTTTGCTTTGTCTTTCATTTCCCTTTCTTACATAGTTGCTTACTCCCTTAAGTAACCTACTGGTGTCACCCAAAGGCATTTCTTTGGCTATTCGGTTGCCCCCAGAAATAAAGAGGTCGTAGGATCCTGTACACTGATGAAGCCATTTATCGTGACTGGAGTATTATCACTTCCATTGATCCTACTCCAACTAAAAAAGCTAAGTTTACTAACATGTGCTAACAAAACATTAAGTTTAGTGCATTACATGTTAAATTGTAATGCACTAAAATTAAACTCTAAATTTTAAATAAGTCCAAATTGTCAAACGTTTTTAATGAAAATGATTTCAGAAATGGATGGTGTTTAGATGACCAAGATAGGACTCATCAGTTGTTCTGACTGAAAAATCAAAGAAACAAAACTCATTAGCATTCAGTTTCTGAGGAATCTTTCTCTCGCTTAACTTTCAGGTCTTCCGTTGTAATTCTGGACACAACTGCTAAGTTACTTACACTGCTGGCATGTCTAGATCTGTCTAAGGTGCCCTGAATGGCTTTAGCATTCCTAGGATGGCCGTGTAAACTTTTTGACCTTAAAGATGGGAATCCCAAAGTTTGGTGTGTTTTCACAGACAGTAAGTTTTCCTTGTCAGTTCTGTCAGTAACAGCTAGTGACAAACGGGAGATCTGAGGGCCTGTTTCAGAAACATAGTTTTCATCTTCGGTGTCTGTGAAATGCCCTTGATGCTCAGCCTGCAGTGCCGTTTCAGACCCAAAGGAAGGGATATCCGTGCTCTGAGAACGCATAATCTTTTGAACTTGATACCTCCACTCTGTGGTCCATTGCTCAACCGTGGAGGGGCATGTTTGGTCCCCAGCTGCACTCCACTTGTTAACCCCGCCGACCAGCTTTCTTCCCCGGGAATATACAAAGCTTCTGGACTTCATTGCTTTACAAGCACTGAACGTCTCATCAGGGTAATAACGGGTCACTTTTGTTTCTTCCAGGGGATAAGAAATGGTGCCTTCTATCTTCGTTGTTTCCACTGTTAGCTGAGTGCTTTGAAAATCCAAATTGTTCTGTCCGTGCATAACTTCTGTTTGACTGAAACTTGGGGAGCTCGTTTCTCCTCTCTTAGAGTCTGCCTGCCTTTCATCATCTTCAGCTGAAATCCCAACATCTGGACTTAATTTCGGCTCTGAGGTGCTCTTCACGTTGTCTGATGCAAGTCGATCGCCGTCTGGGGATGCTGGCGTGCTTGTGCTGGGTGGCAGGCGAAGGCTGCCCTGACGCTCTGGGACCAGGTGCGTTCTTTGGTCCTTCTCTTCCTTCACACGGAAGGAACCAACTTTTTTCCTGAACCCTGTCCCTGGTGGCATGCAGCGGGAAGTATCCTCATACAACTCCTCCCCGTTGAAAAGATACCTATACATGCTGTAGCCATCGGCACTGTTGATGCTGCTTTGCCTTAGAAGGTATGTTGCATCGCACTCAGAAGAAGCCCGGGACCGGGTCTGTATCAGGTCGGACTTGTCGATTCCTGCGAGGTTTTCCAGCGCATTTACCATTCTGCTAGATAGTTCTTCCAGTTGGGAAAGGCGAAGGTCAACAGTCTGCAGGGAAGTTTTCATAAAGTTTTCTCTTTCGTTGATTTCTTCCAACCTCATGGACATATTTTCAACTCTGGCGGATACAAAGGGGTAGGTTTATTACACTGAGATGAACTAAGGATTAAAACCAAAAATATAATGTTATTGTTGCTGTATGATTTTGCAGGCTTTTGGGAATCATGGGCTGATTGGGGCATATTTTTAAACTTCACACTCTCCTGATATAACTACTGAAAATTACAGTGAGGAGCATCAGAAAATAATAGAAATATGGTTAACGCATATGGTGCTATTTACTGTTCATTGCTCTAAATGCCTTATGTATTCATTAATACGTACTCACTGAGGTCCTATTCTAGGCTTGTTTAACCCTCACAACAGACCTATGAAGAAGGCACTATTATCACCATCCCCATTTTACAGATGAGGAAATCAAGTCACGGAGGGGGTAAGTAATTTGCCTACAGATGCACAGCTGGCAAAGAGTGTGGCACCAGCAGGGGCACCAGCTCTGGTCTCTCATCTGGTACATCACATTGCCTCTGATGATAAAGGGAGACACTAGCAGTTAGGTTTCTGAGTTTTGAGTATAGCTGTCAGCAATGAATGGTTATCATGACAAAATAAATACAATAACATCCTTATTTGAAGTTCAGGGAATTCGGAAAATGAATTGTTAATAATTAAGTTCAGATTCATTGCTAATTATTAGAGAAATGCAAATCAAAACTATAATGAGATAGCATCTCACGCCAGTCAGAATGGCCATCATCAAAAAATCTATGAACAACAAATGCTGGAGAGGGTGTGGAGAAAAGGGAACCCTCCTACACTCTTGGTGGGAATGTAAATTGGTGCAGCCACTATGGAGAACAGTACGGAGGGTCCTCAAACAACTAAACGTAGAGTTGCCATATGATCCAGCAATCCCACTCCTGGGCAAATATCCAGAGAAAACTGTAATTTGAAAAGACCCCTATGTTTACAGCAGTACTATTCACAATAGCCAAGACATGGAAGCAACCTAAATGTCCATCAAGAGAGGAATGGATAAAGATGTGGTGTGTATATATATACAATGGAATATTACTCAGCCATGAAAAGAATGAAATAAGGCCATTTACAGCAACATGGATGGATCTACAGAATATCATAACTAAGTTAAGTAAATCAGACTGAGAAAGACGAATACCATATGATACCACTTATATGTGGAATCTAATTATGACACAAATGAACTTATCTATGAAAGAGAAGCAGACCAACAGACATAGGGAACAGACTTGTGGTTGCCAAAGGGGATGGAGGGTGGGGGAGGGATGGATTGCGAGTTTGGGATTAGCAGATGCAAACTTATATATAGGATGGATAAACAAGGTCCTACTGTATAGCACAGGGAACTACATCCAATATCCTGGATAAACCATAATGGAAAAGAATATATATATATGTATAACTGAATCAATTTGCTGTAAGAAGAAATTAACACAACACTGTAAACTATACTTCAATGAAATAAATTTTAAAAACAAAAAATTAAGTTCAGATTATCAGATGGTTTACTTCAGAGACAAGAGGTCATTAAATCATCTGAAGAATACCAGTAACTTTAAATTGTTTGCTATATTTAATAATTGGTATTCCCTTATGGGGTTGTAAGAAAGAAAGATCATGACAGATTATAAATATCTGCTGTTAGATTTTTTTCACTCCTAGAAGATCAGGCAGTAGCCTATGAGACCATAGTGTTGCCTGAACTAAAGCCTGCTGATGTAGACTATATTTTATATTTCAGGAATACATACAGTATGAATTCTTTCCATTGGCTTATGAAATTTAACTCTAAAAGGCAGCAAGTTATGTCCAGGACCTGGGACTAACTTCTAAAAGTTGAATTTGTCCTGGGGTAGCCAGGCAGAGGGGATCCTGGCTCCCACTGAGAGCCTCTGGACCCTCTGCACCCGGCAGTGTGGTGGTCTGTTCACAAGCTCATCCGTGGGTGAAGGCAAACACTTTGTACTTTCGTTATCTGTTGCTTCTTGCCCACCTTTTATCCTTCTGTGGAAACGTATAGGCAGACTTTAAGGTCACCCAGTTTGCTTCGAGTCTGTGTCTAATATGGCTTTGCTACCCTCTCTGCATATCCTTCTAAAATCCCTCACCTGCGCTTGCTTTCCTCTCCTCTACTTCCTGATTACCTGCTGCTCTTCTTGCACCGTTTCCGCCCTCCGCCTGACTGCATCTCCTGTGCTCTCCCCACTCTGCTGCTTCTGCAGCTACCTTGTCCTACATTCTCCCAGAAATGCTTTTGCACATGTTCTACTTCTGTTGGCCACATTGACAGCTGCGCTCCGTTGTGTGGGAGGGTCCTTGGCTTCCATTCTTAACCCTTTTCATGGGGAGAGGACTATTTTTATGTCCCTTAGGAAATCACATCATCTGATCAGGAAGGGTCTGGCTTCCTGGAAGTTTGCCACCAGGAGGACCAACTTCGCCAAATTCACCATGTATGAGGAGACGTGACTTCCTTCTTTAAAAGCTTCCCTACTGGGATTAACAGATGCACACTACTGTATTTAAAATAGATAATCAGGGGCTTCCCTGGTGGCGGAGTGGTTGAGAGTCCGCCTGCCAATGCAGGCAGGGGACACGGGTTTGTGCCCCGGTCCGGGAGGATCCCACGTGCCGTGGAGCGGCTAGGCCCGTGAGCCATGGCCGCTGAGCCTGCGCGTCCGGAGCCTGTGCTCCGCAACGGGAGAGGCCACAACAGTGAGAGGCCTGAGTACTGCAAAAATAATAATAATAAAATTAATTTAAAAAAAAATAGATAATCAACATGGACCTACTGTATAGCACAGGGAACACTACTCAATATTTTGTAATAAGCTATAAGGGAAAACATATATATGTGTATGTATAACTGAATCACTTTGCTATACACCTGAAACCAACACAACATTGTGTTAGTTTGTAAATTAACTATACTTCAATAAATTAAAAAAAAAAAAAAAAGCTTCCCTACCATAGGGAACCCGACAACAGGTTCTAAGTGTTCCCCGTCCTGTATTTCAGGGACCATCAGAAGAACTTTGCACTCTTAATTTTCCATGACTTCAAGTCCAACTTGGTTTTCTCTGTTAAATGTCATGTCTCCTTGCTCACTTCAAATCTACTGCCCCAAGGATTCATTCCTTTTGTGTTAAAAACCGCATTGCCTCTGGAACAGACTTGAAATCCTTTAACAAACACAACATTTAGAGATTAAAGCAGCTGTGCAAACTTTTAAAAATAAATAAGCTGGTAAAATATAGATACGTATCTTTCCTCTCAAATCTTTTATAATTCTCTGCCTGTTTTTTTCCCTGTGTGACCTAATCCAGATAACAGCATTGCTGGCCACTCACACAGAAAAAGGAAACCTCAAACTCATCTGATTCTGTCTCCTTTACACCTCCCTAACCTCCCTCCCCCCTGCGTTGAATAGGTTTTCAAGCTCCGTGTAGGACCCCTCTTTAGGTGTCCCGTAAATGTCCCATCCCTACTGCCACTCCCTTAGTTTGAAGCTGTGGAAGAAACAAAGCTTCACGATGTGGTTTAGGTTAAGAAAAATTGTCAGATGCTATTTCAAGCTCGTTGTAAACAGCAACCAGGTGGAGACAGCACATTTTAGACAGCTACGCCAAATCAAGGGAAGTCGTATTGAGTTTCTACAGTATGTGTGAAAGAAGAAAGAAAAAAAAAACTGAGGTGAAGTTCACTTCAATCTGGAATGCTTAACAAAAAGGATGCATGAGGAACTATCTCCCATGTCAGCCTTGTTCTGTGACTTCCCACAATGACTTAGACATGTTTCACAAACCTTGACATGACATCCGTAGATGGAAATCCAAGGAGAGATTTCCATTTCAGATGGGGAAAGAGAGGCTCTGTAGGAAACAATTTGACAAGAGCCCCATATCTATTGACACACTGAATGGCAGGAAAACATATAAGAGAAATTTATCATTTGCGACAGAGCTCATAGTGAGATATGAGCTTTCCAAACTTGCGACATCTTTTTTTTTTTTAATTTATTTTTTAGTTTTGGCTGCATTGGGCCATCGCTGCTGCTCATGGGCTTTCTGTAGTTGCGGTGGGTGGGGGCTACTCTTCATTGTGGTGTGCGGGCTTCTCATTGCAGTGGCTTCTCTTGTTGCGGAGCACGGGCTCTAGGCGCATAGGCTTCAGTAGTTGTGGCTCACGGGCTTCAGTAGTTGTGGCTCGCGGGCTCTAGAGCACAGGCTCAGTAGTTGTGACACATGGCCTTAGTTGCTGCACGGCATGTGGGATCTTCCCAGACCAGGGCTCAAACCCCTGTCCCCTGCATTGGCAGGTGGATACTTAACCACTGCGCCACCAGGGAAGTCCCTAACTTGTGACATCTTAATTCTGCTTTCCTTTAGGCACAGAATGAAATAATTTTTCAGCACAGAACAAAAAACTGTTCTAGGTCCAAAGCGATTTGTTTGGCTTTCCCATTAAATAAAGTTGATTTCGTCTAAACGACATATTTCTAATATGCCATATTTCTAACATCATGTTTTCTTTTTAAAACTGGCATACGGTAAATTGACTATTTTTTATTTTGGTGTACAGTTCTATGGATATTAACATGTATAAATTTCTATAACCAATGTCATGATCAGGATCAAAACTCCCTTGTGCTAAATCTTTGTTGTCACACCCTCCCCTACCCTTAATCCTAGCAACCACTGATCAGTTCTTCATCCCTATAGTTTTATATTTCTGAGAATGTCAAATAAAGAGAATCATACAGTAGGTAACTTTTTGAGACTGGCTTCTTTCTGCATAATGTCTTTGACATTCACGCAAGTTGTTGCATGTGTTGTTTGTTCCTTTTCCTTGCTGAGTAGTATTACATGATATGGACGAACACTTAGGTTGTTTCTATATCTTGGCTCTTGTGAATAATGCTGCAATAAACATGGGGTGCATATGTCTCTTCGGTAACCTGTTTTCATTTCCTTTGGATAAATACCCAGAAGTGGGATTGCTAGATTGTAGGGTAGCTCTATCTTTAATTTTTTGAGGAAACTCCATACTGACTCCCAGAGTGGCTGAACCAATAAGTTTTCATTTCTCTGGGATAAATACCTAGGAGTGGTTCATATGATGAGCGTGTGTTTAACTTTCTAAGGAACTGCCAAATCAATGCTGGAGAGGGTGTGGAGGAAAGGGAGCCTCCTGCACTGCTGGTGGGGATGTGAACTGGTGCAGCCACTGTGGAGAACAGTATGGAGGGTCCTCAAAAAACTAAAAGTAGAACTACCATATGACCCAGCATCCCACTCCTAAGCATGTATCTGGAGAAAAATATAATTCAAGAAAATACACGCACCCCAGTGTTCATAGCAGCACTATTCACAATAGCCAAGACATGGAAGCAGCCTAAGTGTCCATCGACAGATGAATGGATAAAGAAGATGTGGTACATACATACAATGGAATATTACTCAGCCATAAAAAGAATGAAATCATGCCACTTGCAGCAACATGGATGGACCTAGAGATTATGATACTAAGCGAAGTACATCTGACAGAGAAAGACAAATATCACATGATATCACTTATATGTGGAATCTAAAATATGACACAAATGAACCTATCTTTGAAGCAGAAACAGACTCACAGACATAGAAAACAGACTTGTAGTTGCCAAAGCGGGGGGTGTGGGGGAGGGATGGATTGGGAGTTTGGGATTAGCAGATGCAAACTATAATATTACATATAGAATGGATAAGCACCAAGGTCTTACTGTATAGTGCAGGGAACTATATTCAATATCCTGAGATAAACCATAATGGAAAAGAATATAAAAAAAGAATGTGTATATATATATATATATACACACACATATATATATATCTGAGTCTCTTTGCTGTACAGCAGAAATTAACACAACATTGTAAATCAATTAGACTTCAATAAAAAAAAGAAACTACCAGACCATTTTTCAGAATTTTATATTCCCATGAGCAGTATATGTGTACCAGCAGGTACTCAGTGTCATTTTTGGCACTTGGTATTACTGATATTTAAAAATTTTAGCTACTGTGATATGTGTGTAGAAGTATCTCATCGTAGTTTTAACTTGCATTTTACTTATAACCAATAATGTTGAACATAGATTCATATACTTATTTGCCAAACTAATGTTTTCCCCGGTGTGTCTCTTCTAATCTTTGGCCCATTTTTCACTGGGTCACTTCCCCCTTATTATTGTTTTGAGAGTTCTTTAGATATTCTGTACCCAAGTCCTACAGCAAATGTATGATTTGCATATGTTTTCTCCCAGTCTGTACCTTGTTTTCCATTGTTCTAGCAGTGTCTTTTGTAGAGCAAAACATTTTTATTTTGATGAAATCCAGTTTATCATTTTTTATCTTTTATGGATGCTTTCTGTGGGCTGTGATTTCAGTTTCAGTTTAGTTTCAAAACCTTTTCAGTGAAAGTACTCCCTGAACTCTAGGTGCTGAACAGGTATAGAATGACGTGACCATATGAGTAGGGGTGGTTACAAATCTTCAAATATTTTTTATCCGTATCTCAGTATATCTAGTACCTAGGGGTTTTGACTTTGAATCTTATACCACTAAACCTGAAAGGAGTTTAACTAAAATGCATTTTTGTTAAGGCACTGTGAATAATGTTTTCCATTCCATTCAAATAATAGGCACGACAATCTATAAAATTTGTGGAACTTCTGTAGTGACTTCCAAGAGAATATATGCCTATGTAGGGAATAACTTTATTGGACTTTCATAGACTCTGATCTATTAAATATAATGTCCAAATTCACGTTCTTAAGGTAAGAGTCCTGTGTGTCTTTCCTAAGAACAAAACATAGATGTTGGGAGCTCTGTAGTAAGCCAGTTATTAAAACTTGTTTTATGTACAGTCATCTTGTCATGTGCAACGATCACCCTTTACCTGCCAGGCATCTCATAAATTACATGGGAACATTTCCTTAATGATAGAGTTAAAAGTTAACACAAAAACTTAATGTTAGTGGAGCAACAAGGTCCAGTTCATACTTGACGAAATCCATGTTTCAAGATCCCATGGTCGCCTATATTGAGTTTTAAGACTATTCCTACCCTGTCATTTAATTTCAGATCTATAGATCATAAAGTTGTCTCATCCTGTCCAAATTCTACATTCAGCTATTTTAATTTCCATCTGCTTCTTCATATGGGGCTGCCTTTTAAGTTTAGTAATTGTAGAGAGAACAGCCAGGGTAGAACCTGGTTGTGCTTACTTACGGAGTTTTTATATGTGAAAGACTAAACAAAGAACAAGACTCAAGTCTTAAATCTTCTGTCCTCATTCTTTTTAGTAAGCAAAAGTCTGAGTAGTTGCTGAAAGAATATTAAGCTCTCTGGGATTCTACCTCTATGCTGCATCATTTATACACACCAACATTGCCACACCTCAGACCTCCTTGGTTTCTAGAATTCAGATCATCTAAATCATTAGCCTTTTCTGACTATGTTCTCTACTCTGGCCAGACTCGGGTCAGGCACTCAGTGAAGCTTTCGTTGATATATCCTGGGTTGTCTCTCCCTTACTTCCAACATAGTAGTGACAATCCCTAAGCCTTCATCTATCATGACTAGGACTCCAGGGCTGGGCAGGAATAAATGGTGGCTGGAGGCGATGTAATATGTTTATGCTGCCATTTGCAAACCCTGACATCACCATGGTACCCGCAAGGTCCCATCAACCTCCCTGTTGCTGTGCCTCATGTATCACTCATTTTCTGCATCCTTGCCCTTGGGCTATAGTATGTCACGGTCACCTATGAGAGTCACGGAGCCACATTGACTTGGCCCAATACAAAGTCACAGCTGGGTTGCTATTATTCCCACCAGGCAATCTCTTGGCTAGCAACTTTCCTACTGCATTTTCCCTCAAGGTGAACTCAAATCCTCCCTTCTGGCTTCAAGTCTGTAATGTTGCTGGGCGGGTTCCTTTCCACCATTCTTATTGCTTCTTCTTACGTGTCGGAATTTTCCGTGACTGTAAAACTCCTGGCCTCTCTCCAGCGTTTCATTTAATCTGTGTACCGGCTTACTTAAGTGGTTTACTTTCTAATTGTGATTTTCTCTTTCGCATAGATTCTTACTTCTTTTCTGTTTAGAGAAGACCTTTCAATATTTCCTGTAGGACAGGTTTGATATTGCTGTATTCTTTTAGTTTTTGCTTGTCAGAGAAATTCTTTCTCTCTCCTTCTATTCTAATTGATAATCTTGCTGGGTAGAGTATTCCTAGGTTGCAGAATTTTCCCTTTCAGGACTTTGAATATATCTTGCCACTCCCTTCTGGCCTGCAACGTTTCTGCAGAGAAATAAGCTGATAGCCTTATGGGGTTTCCCTTGTAATTAACTCTTTGTTTTTCTCTTTCTGCCTTTAGAATCCTCTCTTTATCTTTAACTTTTGCCATTTTTATTATAATATGTCTTGGTGCAGGTCTGTTTGGGTTTATCTTGTTAGGGACCTTCTGTGCTTGCTTTCTGTATCTGGATATCTGTTTCCTTCTTTAGGTTTTGGAAGTTTTCAGCCATAATTTTTTTATTTTTATTACACTTGTGGCTGTGGTTTATTGAAGTAAAAGGATAGAAATTAAAAGATAGAAAAGGGAAAGATGTGTGGGGCATGATTTCCAGGAGAAACCAGGTGCAAGCTTCCAAAACTTCTTTCCCAGGGGAGTTGCGTGGATGTGCTTAATTCTCTGAGCAATGATTAGTGATAAGATGTGCAGCCAGGGAACTAGAGGAGCTCACCTGAGCCTTGGTGTCCAGGATTTTTACTGGGGATCAGTCATGTAGACATGCAGTGCCAGCATGATTTATCTCAGCTGTTCAGACTCCAGAGCCCCAGGAAAAATAGGCATTCACCATGAATCATATTGTTAGCATAAACTATTTGACCAAACTGATACTGCTTGGCCCAAGGCCTCAGGCATACAACACTCTTACCAGGCAGAGTATTCTTTTTTTATTTTTTGTGTTGTCACATGCACTTCAGTAAAGATGCATCAGTCAGTCTGGCTACAGCTCAATCAGATCCATTTAACAAATAACAATAATTAGTGTACTCAGAGTCACACACTTGCTTTGTGTAGAAGGAAGGGCCTGTTCACTAGAACACAGAATGCAATCCCTGACAAAATCAACATTAATACGTGTGAGAGCCCATAATTTCTTCAAATACATTTTCAATCCCCTTTTCTCTTTCTTCTCCTTCCAGGGTCCCTATTATGTATAGATTGGCATGTTTTATATTATCCCATAGGTCTCTTATATTGCTTTCATTTTTTTTTCATTTGGGTTTCATTTGGTCAATTGGGTGATTCAGCCTTTCATTTACTCTTTTTTTAAAAAATAAATTTATTTTTGGTTGTGTTGGGTCTTTGTTGCTGCGCGCGGGCTTTCTCTAGTTGCGGTGAGCGGGGGCTACTGTTTGTTGCGGTGCATGGGCTTCTCATTGCAGTGGCTTCTCTTGTCGGGGAGCACGGGCTCTAGGCGTGCGGGCTTCAGTAGTTGTGGCATGCAGGCTCAGTAGTTGTGGCTCATGGGCTTAGTTGCTCCGCAGCATGTGGGATTTTCCCAGACCACGGCTCGAACCTGTGTCCCCTGTATTAGCAGCGAATTCTTAACCACTGCGCCACCAGGGAAGTCCCTCATTTACTCTTGAGAGAATTAATTTTCTGGCTGGAGTTTGGGGACCAGGACATGAGTATGCTTCTCTCTCTCTCTTTGGGAGCCAGCTGCATGCAGGACGCATGGATTCTCACTTTGTCTAGGTCGAACGGTAAGCTTAGCAGGGAAGAAGGGAGGCCTGCAGGCTGCTGGTGCTGCCTGTGACTGGGTGGGGACATCTACGTCTGGGGTGTGCATTTGGCAAGAACTGGACCACACCCTCTAGCACAACATTTATTACTAATAAAGCTGAGATTTTAACCTCTGTCTGATGTCTGCGTCTTTCTCTGAATTGGCTTTCAGAGTCGGGTAAGGGACAAGATTGTCATTTACTAGGCATGTCAAAACTCCACCACTTCATCCCACCACCACCCCCATCATCCAAGCACCCTTGACTCTTATTAATTTATAAGATTAAGGCATTCAGGTGAGCTCTTCCCCAACCTTCTCCATCCCTACGTGTGTGTCTTTGGACGGCTTTCTCTCCATCAGAGGAATCACCACCTCCTTTCTAAGACTGATCTTTCTTTCAGGTCTTTTTCTAATTACTGTCTTGTTTCTCTCCTTGTCTTTCTTGTCAGGGTCTTTCTTACCATAATCTTCTCTTCCTGGTCACTTGGAAAGAGGACGCCAAAGAAGATCTCAAGATCAACTGCTGATTTCCCATCAAGCCGACAGGAAACCCAAGACCTTAACCCAGATCCACAAATATGACAAGAAACCACTTAACCCAGAGGGTTTTGGGGGAATCAGAGCCCGCTATTATAGGTTTGGCTACTCTACGACCTATAGCTCCTTAAGTATAGGACCAACTGCATTTAAAATGTGTGATTTATGAGTTATATCCTGCATACTTTGAAATATCAGACATAGAAAATAAATTTATGTAAATGTTATAAAATATATGAAAGAGTAGAGGAGATAAGGAGAGCAATATACACCACACATTCCCAAACCTTACAATAATACACTTGTTATAATTAAATATTAAGTTTGGTGCTAAGCTTCCTTGAAGCCATGAAAAAAGGTAAACACGCTGGATTACATAATTCTCATTGTTCGAGAAAAGGAAGCTGAATCTCTAACAAAGTTTTGTCAGAAAGGATTCTTTCCAACTCAATTGCTCTGGAACCTGTGCACCAGTGATGGGGATGCCAAAGCACAAAAAGAAAGGTGTGTTCGACAGTGGGTTTGCGAGAGACACAGAGGTGGGCTTCAAGCTCCAATTGATAGGGATACTTGTTACCAGTTATTAAACTGGTGAGACGAGAATAGAATGTTTAGGTTGACCAGTTCTACCTTGGTCGTGCTGGGAAGTTATTTGTAAATGCTGTCCCCGCACCAGCCCTCTTGCTTATCTGATATTATGCCTTTGGGCAAAGAGACAACATGTACCAACACCAACTCTTGTTTTGATCTTACTGATCTGAAGGATCCTTCCTTTTCCAGGGACCAGAATCATTTGCATACTGAGGTTGTTCCTCATCCCTAAGAGTAAAACCAAAGTTTTGAATCCAGAGGGAGCATCGTTGGTTTCCTATTTGATATTCCAGGAGGGAACTCATGGAGGACAGGACAGAAAGTTGCATTCAAATCAAGAGACAAACTTTGGAGTCATTCATTCATTCCCAAAAATCGAGCTCCTGCTAACGTGGCAATGTGCAGGCTCTGGGAACACCGTGGTGAGTGGAATTTGTAGCTGGTCCCTGCCTTCGTGGGGCTTAGACTCCAAGAGCCCTGACCTAGTCTACTAAGGTGGGAAGCGGTCAGGGAAGTTTGCCAGAAGGAATTGGCATTTGGGCAGAGTTCCAAAAGATGAGCAGGTGGAGGGAAGAGGATGTGCAAAGTCCCTGCGGCAGGAAGAAAGCAGTGGCTTTGAGGGGGTGGAAGAGGGCCAGCAAGACTGGAGGACTGAGCATGAGGGGCGGACAGTCCAGGGTGCGGCTGGACGGATGGCAGGGCCTCATGGGCCCAGCAGCAGTGGGAGCCACTGAGGGGGCTTTTCAGGCGAGCTGGTGATGGGGGCTGTGGGGGCTGGTTAGAGTCTCTCTGGTGTAAAATGGACTGAAAGACCAGGACTGAATTCCGAGGACTGATTTCTGAGGGGACAGCTGCAGGAACCCAAGTGAAAAATGATGCTGGCTTGTACTCAGGTGCTGAGGGTAGAGAAGGAAAGATGTGGGTGGACCATGATTTATACGTGAGGGTAAGTTATCCGACTTGGGGATTGTTAGTGCAGAAGAGGGAGGACTCCAAATGCTTTGCCAGTGACTGTCTTGCTGAATGAGATGGCAGTGGTGGTATTCATGGAGCTCCGGGGGGACGTTTTGGGAGGAAAAGCCTGAGGGCGGTGCCCTGAGACAGCTGAGTGGGCCGGTGGCTGGGGCTTTGGGTTAAATGCCCGGCTGCAACCAGCGCTGTGTTAGCTAAAAACTGAGTCACATGGTACATCTCTTCTTGAGGGACTGAATGTTGGAATTTACAAAATGTTGAAATTCTATTAAATGGTTAGTTTGGTAGAATTTTATATATACCTTTCCAAGCAATAGGGGAAAGACATGAATTTGGTTCCTGAACCTAAGCCCTCAAAGCACCCTGCATGGAGGAGCACGACACGTATGTAAACTTCCGGTGTGAACACGTTTGCAAATCACTGGCCCAGGTTTTGCAAGGTGCCCGGACCACAGGGAGGTCAGGAAGGGAAAAACACCGACGGTGTTGATCACAGACGCTAACCCCTAACCAGACCCTCCCGTCCGCATGGTGCTGGGGCCGGTCCCACTGAGAGAAGAACAGGAAAATCATCAAACGGCAAATGGTGACACAGAAAATGAAAGCAAGCAAATCTATAAGGAAGATTAAAGAAGTGGCAGAAACATCTGAGTACTCAAAAATTTGATTTTAAAAGTAATCACTGATGGGAGGGATAAATTAAGTATTTGAGATTAACAGATACACATTATTATGTAGAGAATAGATAAGTGACAAGCACCTACTGTATAACATAGGGAACTATATTTGACATCTTGTAATAACCTATGAGGAAAAAGAATCTGGAAAAGAATTTATATATATATATATATATATGTATATATATGTATGATGGAACCACTATAACAGAACCAATTTGCTGTACACCCGAAACATTGTAGATCAACTATACTTCAATTAAAAAAAAAAGCGACTACAGAAAAAGTAGATAAATTAGGAATTTGGGATTAACATATACACATTACTGTACATAAAACAGATAACCTACAAGGACCTACTTTATAGGACAGGGAACTCTACTCAATATTCTGTGACAACCTGTATGGGAAAAGAATCTGAAAAAGAGTGGATATATGTAGATGTATAACTGAATCACTTTGCTGTACACCTGAAACTAACACAACACTGTAAATCAACTATACTTCAACAAAAGAAAAGAAAAAAAAAAGTCATCACTGGTGCCAACAGTTAGTTAGAAATAACTAATTCTTCCCATTCTCCCACCATCTCTTGCTCCCCAGAGGTCCTGGTTAGGGTGAAGGAAAGCTCCCTTTTTCCAGACCTCCTCTTTCTGTCTCTGGCGTTCACCTATGATTCAGCCAAGAAAGAGTCAACAAAGGGAACCGGAGGGGCAGGAATGTGCTCCCGTCACCCCCGGGGAGCTCGGCCAAGGCAAACGGGAAGCAGCCTGCTTTTACCGCCCCGCGCACTTTCATTCCTCTTACGTGTGCTCGGAGCCCCAAGGGGAAAATGCAATTTGGTAGCGACCTGACAACCACATCCCTGGAGCCTTGGTCCAAAAAGGGTAAAAATCCAAACACTGCTCTGGGAAGGGAGGAGGGGAGGAGGCAGGGTGAGAGAGAACACCATTTCCACCCATGGTAAATTACGCCTGTGATTCCATTCAAGTTAATGTCCACCTAGAAAGTGGAAGTTAGGTTATCAAGATGGGGGCGCTTTAGCTTTCTCGTAAGGAAATCATGATTATATCTTGAAAGGTTAGTAATTACCAGTAAAATAGCAAAGAAGTGTTCCAAAGTTTTATTGAAAATATACCTTATTAAGGCCGAAGGTTGGTGCAGATAACCTTTGAGTTTGGCTGGTAGGATTGCAAGTTGACTAGGTCTAGGAGGGCGGGAGGGCTAGAGCTCTGCAGCTGCCGGGGGCATCATCCCTCCTGTGGGCTGAGGTGGAGGCACTGGCCTGAACACCCACCACGAAGGTTTCACGGTGTATCGTGAATTCTGCTATAATTGCTGGGCCCCCTGATTGGGAAGTATGTGCTGAAATATTCTCTTGAAGTCCTACCATGTTTTTATGTTTCTCGATATACACACGTATATCAGACGATATACACGGTATCAGAAAACTTTAATGCTGAAGACTCCAGGATAGAATGATGCTCTGGAATCCCCTTAGGCATGTCTCCCTCGCCACGCTCATCCTTCTACATGCATTGTTGATTAAACTCTTTGGAACAACGTTTTATCAATTCTCATGCTCTTTAACAAGCTTCAGTTGCTTTTATGAAGTGACCAATGTTCTCAAAAATTATGATTCAAAAAATGTCTCTAGTGCGGGTTGATCGTTCCTGTCTACCTTTGCTGGTTGCTCTGCAGTTTGCAGCCGCAGGAAAAGCAATACTATAAAGTATGGAACACATCACCCTTTCTGTTCCTCCCTGCCCTGCCCTCCTCTGCTCATTTACTCACTGCCCCATACAGGCAAGCCGTCCATTCCCCATGTAGTAAGCACTGACATCTTGATGATGCTGATCTTGCGGGGTACCCAAGACAGACGCCTCTGCCCCTCCTGTACCTCTGCTCCGTGAGGTCGGAAAGGTGTTGGGAAGGTGCAAGGAGAGCACAAGTCAGGATCAGGAGGTCAAGCCGGGGCCGACGACACTTGGCCAAGGCAACAACATATGTCAAGGGCGTGGAGAAACGTCCCCAGCAGTTACACAGCCCTGCACCTGACGGTTCTCTCCATGTATTGTATTGTAAAAGCGCCCACTTTGGGGGCGGGCAAGAACCATCAGGGTTTTGTTTGTTTTGGTTTGGTTTTGGCCTGGAATATTTGTGATAAATGTCATCATTCAATTCTATATACAATATATAACCATCGTTTGGAACTTTCACACTACTCTGGGGGGTGGGGAACACGTTCAAAAGCCAACGTTGAGTCAACAGGAGAACTGGGAGTGAATGTGTAAACGGACTTGGCATTCCCCTTAGACAGGACGGAGGAGCCGCACGCTTTGGCCCTGCGCCCCGCGCCCCGCGCCCCGCGCCCCGCGGTGGCCACGCCCCAGACGCACCTCTCACAGGTGACACGAATGCGCTCCTCGCTGGACGACTGCTGTTCGTCCTCCTTCTCCTGGAAATGCTCCCGGACACACTGCTCTTCAAACTCGTGCAGCCTCTTCAGCTCCTCGTCGCTGAGAAACAGCTCTGTGCAAAGGCAGAAGCGGTTGCCACGTGAGAAACCACCCAGGTAGATGCACCCTTTCGAATTTCACAGCCCGCCTTTAACCAAGCTCCCTTCCCCACCCCTTGCAGGCAGCGCCGTGCTCCCGCCACTGCTTATATCACACAAAGCCTCCTTGTAATATGCGGCGATCATATTGATATTTCTGGTGGAGCTAAACGGCTCACTTTTTAACACAAAAATCCAAATTACAGCTATTTGGAAAGCGAAACCAAGTATGATTTTCTGGAAAAGGTTTTGCATGTATTTTATGGATACAGTCAAGTGGACAGGAGTATTTTCCCATTCTCTTTAGATGCAACACACTAAAAACATTTTGAGGACGTCGCTGGTGGTGCAGTGGTTAATAATCTGGCTACCAACGCAGGGGACACGGGTTCGAGCCCTAGTCTGGGAAGATCCCACATGCCGCGGAGCAACTAAGCCCGTACGCCACAACTACTGAGCCTGTGCCCTAGAGCCCGTGCTCCGCAACAACAGAAGCCACCGCAATGAGAAGCCCACGCGCCGCAAAGAAGAGTACCACCACCCGCCGCAACTAGAGAAAGCCCTCGCGCAGCAACAAGAACCCAACGCAGCCAAAAATAAATAAATAAATAAATCTATATGTATAAAAACATTTTGAAAGGAATATTGGCTTTATAGAGAAAAGTTATTTTCAAGAACTGTCTCAATTTCTCATCTCTTCCTGAGTGGACTTTCAGTGATATGAATTACTAATAAATGAACAAAACTAGAATAAAATCAGCATAAAATGAGAAGCATTCTGCAAAGAATAGCATTTGGATAGAGTGCTGTGTTTTCACACATTTAAGTAGTTTAAGGAGATTTCCATGCAGGTATCCAATTAGAATGGTCTTTCTAGATTAGCCCAAGATAGAAATGAAAGAGTCCTGCACATACTCAATCCACGATCCTGTTCGTCTTGGTCCCCTTCTCTTTTCTTCCTGCAGTGGCGGCTGAGACGCATAATGATTATATAGACGTGGCTTAAAATGATCATTGGTGGAGGCAAGACTGGCCGGTCATGAAATGTCATAATCAGCTGATAACGCTGGAATTTCCACACTTGGTTGGATATTGACTTTACTTCAAAGAAGGTATTGCTTTAAAAAGAATACATGTTTAGTTAGTTGTATTACTTTTAATTGTGATTTCCCAGGGCAATCAGAATTACTCACACTGAATTGAAATTATGCGATCAAATGGCCTTTTGGGGTCATTCCACGAGTTAGTACTGACTCTGAATGACCTGTCTTTTGGTTTATCTATCAGCGTGGCTTACCAACATTCAAGGACGTCTTACGCATATAAATAATTAAGAATTAAGTGTATTGAAATTGCTACCCACTGCTTTCTTGCAAAACCACACCACAGCCTACTGACTGCTCAGAAAATTTTATTTCATATATTTAAAGGTATGAGCCATCCCACTAAGCATTTTGAAGTATTTAAACTTTAAATTCAGTCAACTAGCTGACTACATTTTTTTGGAACCGAGTTGATTAATTACTGAACATTTTGATTAAAGGTGGGTTATTCTGGATGTTGGGTAGGTACAGTCTTTGTCTTCTTTGAGTTTCCAGTGGGAGGCAGTAAGCCTAGAATTGTTGGAATCCTGATCAGGCGTGTTGTCTACACGGGGACCTTAGAAAAGTCAGTTAACCTCTGTCAACCTTCATTTTCTCATCTGTCAAGTCCGGAGTGTAACCAGATTCTCTCCAATGCCCTGGTCAGCTCTGAAAGTCTATATTTCTGTGAAGGATTTTTCCCTTATATTTTTCATCTTAGAAACTAAAATAAAATTTTCCAACATTTATTAAGCATGGTCACATCCTCAACATATCATGACAAAAGGGGCAAGTTTTACAAGAAATTTGATTGTGGATTTTAAGCCTTTTCTTTCTTAGGCCATTTTATCTTCTATTTGGTAAGTAATAAGAAAAATATTTCATATAATAGTACAGTAATTGTCACAGCCTATGAAATTAACTTTGCTTTCTGTGCCTCTGATAATGAATTCAAGGCTCAGTTTGATAAATCTTCTCTGTCTCAGGAGACTTTCGTCTAAGAAAATATTTTCATTAGATTAAAATACATGCCAAGGGGCTTCCCTGGTGGCGCAGTGGTTGAGAGTCTGCCTGCCGATGCAGGGGACGCGGGTTCGTGCCCCGGTCCGGGAGGATGCCACATGCCGCGGAGCGACTGGGCCCGTGAGCCACGGCCGCTGAGCCTGCGCGTCCGGAGCCTGTGCTCCGCAACGGGAGAGGCCACAACGGTGAGAGGCCCGCGTACCGCAAAAAAAAAAAAAAAAAAAAAAATGCCAAAAGTGTTAAAATACTAACCAAGATTGAATTTAAATGTATTTAAGTGTCAACCCTTGATTTAGGAATACATGAAGGCTGATTACTGTTGAACAAAAAAACGTTGTGAAAAATTCTACGCATTTGAAAGCCCTAGCGGAATTCCATGTAAATCCTGGGCAGCCTGGGAGATTTCCGAGATTACACTGAAAATCTGTAAAATAATAAATAACAAATATACGGTCATCAGCGGTGACACGCACTTGAAAACGGCGATGAGCAAGTTCACGAGCAGGATGTTGGCCACCAGCAGGTAGCAAGCCATGATGGCGGGCGTGAGCCAGGCGCCCGGGATGCAGGGAGGGAGCCGCTTGCCCTCCTCATCGTACTGGTTGTCACCACAAGGAGCTGAAACGAGAGTCTGTCTTTTTGTACTTGACTTTTACATAGAATGAAAAGAATAAATAAACTGACCTATGCTATTAAAGGACCTATTTCTTTTTTACTATGTTTTTTTTCTGATTTCATAAGCAATAATTTTCCATGTGAAAAATATCAATTCATACAAAGGAGATAAGGAACTCATTTCTGCACTCACAGACAGTCATTCTTAACTTGTTATATTTGTAAACATTTTCTCATTTCTGTGTTGTGTTTGTCATATACAGAAGTTCTTCATTTCTAAGCAGATGCATCTATCTATGCGTCTATGGGTTTCTTTACTGTTATCCATTAGAAAGTGATTGGGTCTTCTAATTATTTAACATTAACTTATGTTGTCTTCTTGGTCATTTGTACATTAACTTTGAAAATAATTTTATTGTGAGGTAGGAGGTACGGATCCCCTCTAGCCTCCAATCCATTAACTGACTGTTCTGAGTGATGTTTGAAAAAGAATCTTTTCTCTCTCTGCTCATTTGAAATGCCACTTTGATCATATGGGACTTATTTTCTGACGAAAAAGATAGGATGATCTTAACAGTAATTAGTGAAGTAATATCCATGAATTTATTGTCTATTTACTTTTCACTTCCTTATCGTTTACAAAAGTACTGACACCAGAAAACAAGAGAAATATTTGAAACTGGTATAAGACTATTAGTAATTAGCTGAGGAAGAAACTAATTAATACACACATTTCATGGAATAGAGTCATCAATTATGCATAAACTTACGATTGATTTCCATGGCGTAGACTATAGAGTGATTGGAAAGCAGCATTTTATTTTTTTTTAGTTTTGACGGGAAGGAAGAAAAAAAATAAGACAGTTGAGAGAAAAGTCAAACAAACGATGAACAACACAAGAACTATTTTGCTGTCAAGAAATGTAAAGTGTTCAAGCTTGGGAATTACAGATTCACACTTGGAAACAGTGATCTGCTTAGGAGAATTTTACACATTATTAATTATAGGAAATATATGTATATGTATTTCATGAATATTTATTTTACCACATCATAAGCAATAGTAAAACTCACTAGTGAAAAAAACTGTGAAAAAGACATGAGGCTACTAACAGATGATCATTTTAACATGTAGGTTGACCAATCAAGCATTCCCTGTATCCCAACACAAACACATCATAAGCACAAATAAATAAAAAATTATTATGAAATAATCAGACCAATAACTGAAAACCTACATTTCACGGTGTTACTGAAAATAGCCTCAAGTTTGCCTCTTCATCTTCTCTTGTTACCCAATTTAATAAAAAAAATAAAAATATTACAACTTACGTCTGGATCCAGGGACTTTTAGCATTTATGTATGTTTACTGAAGCTAATATTCCTTTGAAACCAAATTAGATTTTTACGTTCTGGTTTACCAAGCTACAAACACATTCACTAATTGACCCTGAGATACTCATGATAAGGATGTGTTCTGAATCACATGATGAAAGCCAGTAGGTAGAAGGCATTGTGCAACTGGTTATCAGTCTCACTTAGTGGAGATATACCAAACAACCCTGCATTTCCTACAAGGCAAGGATGTTCAGAACCTTCTATTCTCAAGAAGCTTCTGCTTCTACTGGAAGCAGCAGCCATGCTATTGTACCTGGTGCTTTTTGACAGAGCACAACATGCAAATTAAGATATTGGTACTAACATGAAAATAGGTCTGAAGATGCTCGTTCATTGGTGATGCTGTAACTGTCTGGGTGAAATAGCATAAGAGCATTTGAACTTCACTTCCCTACAACACAAGAGACACTGTGACCTACCAGCTCAGCCTGGGCAGAGCTGGGGCCTGCATTCCCCAGAAATCCATGCAGGATTGCAGCTCATTTCCTCTGCTAACATCCAGAATACTGTTGATAATACAAAAATATCACTCCAGGAGTGAAGAGGAAATGGATAGCTATGTGGAAAATGGGTTTTGAAGCTTGAAGAAGAGGATGACACATGGCAGTAGTCACTATCTCATTTGACTGAAATAACACTACCAGCTCTATCTCAGGGCAGAAAAAGATTCAGGTTGAAGAAAAATTAGGATGTTGGCATTGGGACTACATTCATGTGTAGGACATGCTCAAGGGATGTAAGACTCAGAATTCCAGTTAGTGGTTCTCAGAGTAGAAGACAGGACCGATGTCTCAAAACTCTGTATTTCATAATCTGCATTGATTTCTTCACAAAATAGTTTGATGCCTATGGCAGAATAAAAAATACTTTATTCCCAAATTAACACAGGCTCTTCCATTAATTTGGAACTGATCATCTGCCTTGGGAAGCAGGGAAGAGAATCTTACTATGAATTCTAGTCTTACGGTCTATCTGGTCTGCAAACACCTCTCCGTAGATCATCCAGTAGGGCATGTAGAAGATGTTTCGGGCCAGTTTCCAAGAAGGCTCCTCATCTGGATGCAAAATGGCTTGACGGGCTACCCCGAAACTCATCAACACCACCAGCATGATGACCACAAAATACAGCATGTCAATCATCTGAGGAGAGAGGACATGGGCCTCTTACTGTCTTGACTCATGGGCCAAGTTCACCTGGTTCATTACACTGTGCTCCTCAAAGACTTTATGAGTGCTTAATTAGGATGGAGGAAGCTTCTTTTCCCTCCCTCCATCCCATCCATGGGCTACTGATTCTTGTACTTCATGCAATGCATACACCTTATCCTAGAACATTGCCATTCTCATCTCATGCTCTCAATCTTTCCTCTCCTCTATTGTTACCCATAAATAAATTCCTCTAGTAACTACAACTGCAAATGGAGAAAGGGAACAATTATGGAAAATATAGGAATTTGTGAGGGAAACTAAGGAGTAAGAGCAGTAGATATCTAAGGAGGTAATGAGATCATGAGTTGAGAGCACATACTGATATTCATTCATTATACAAACAGTGAGTAGTTACAGTGCGAAATGCTCTGGTTGCTATGGATACTGACCTCATAGAATTCTTAATTTTGAACATCCCTGAAGATGAGGGCCCTGGCTGGCATTAGCTCAACCATATAGCCCTTTGCTCAAAACCACTTGCCCTACAAAGAGTTATTCCTAAGCTTGGAAGACTTCCTTTCTTCTGGGACCAGTCCCAACACTTGGGCTATTTTAAGTGATGTAAGGATGATCTGCTGGTTCATTTTTAGTTTCATATTTTATGGCCTGTTCTGGAGTAAATGTTGCCATGGATTTGTCTTGACCTCATCACATGAATTGCCTGTGTGCACTCCATGCCAGAGCACGTGAGCTGGAAGACTGTCTGGAGTAGGGGTCGGGGAGGGTGACCCCGGGCCCCCTTTGTCTCTGGCTTCTACTGCATGTTAGGAGGTTATGTATCAGGTTATTGCCAGAAATCCATGTACCTACAGTAGGCCCTCAACCTCATGTTCATCAATTGGATTTAATTAAATTGTTGGTATGTAGAAGAACTATGCATCTTAAAGCAAAGAACATTTCCTGTAGGAAACCAACTGCAAGGGAAAGGTCAAATGAAATGCAACAGAGCCATGCTGGAGGCCTGGCCTCAGGTCCTAACCACAGTCTCGGTGTCCGTAGTTACTCACGGGGCGTCAGGACTAACCATCTTTCCGATCATCATCACGTAGGGTCCCAGATACTTGTTGACACCAAAGATGTCCAGGACACGGATGTACCAGAAGATGATATCCACGCAGTAGATCACGCGGCCATAGCCCATGTAGGGCTGCTTCTGTAGGCGGAGGATGGCTCCAATCATGAACATGGAAATGGCTACGAGGTCTGTGATGTTCCAATATTCCTGAAGCCAAACTTTTATTTTCTGGCTGAGTTTACCAGGCTCTGACATGAGGATCTACAAAGAAATGCCAAAGAACAAAAAACAAGGGAGTGTGGTATTGGAAGACTTGTCTTCTTAGAATCTTGGGGCATTAGGACTGGAGCGGCATTCCAGGGCATCTGGTCCCCTTTCCTGCTCAAGACTTCTAAGTACTAATCTTCTCAGGCACAAAAACATATCTAGAAAGGGAAATTCCACAAAATCCTCTGTATGCCTGGAGTCAGGGTTTCACAAACTCTCAGGAAATGCCTTCTAAATTATGTCCCTCTGGCTGTAATTAAAGTAGCTGCCTTTTGATCCCTTTTCTAATTCTCTGGACACTTGCCTGTGAGCCCACGTTCCAGAGTTAGTCCAGGAGGAAAACTCTAGAGCAGAGATAAACCTGTGAGGTCCCACAGAGGGGCAGTCCACCCAGGGGAGATGGCAGAACCGGGATGGGAAATGTTTATCAGCCAAAATTGCTTTGTAACTCAGAGATGGGAAGTCAGGGGGAAGCTGAACTTGATTTTCTCCTGCTTGAGAGCTTACCCTTTCAAAATCACCACTGATTAAAGGGACACTTCCTCAGAGTAAACCTGAAAATATGTAACAAGCAGCAGGCACGGGCACACTTAGAGCAAGCCCCACGTATGCAGCTATGGCGTGCAGCAGGGTGGGGGTCTTAAAAGTGGTACCCCTTTACTTACTGAGGCTCTGGGTAGGTTCTGGGGGCTCCAGAGGTGGGATGGGGTGGTGGCTATTTATGGGCCAACCCAGAAGGCGTTCACTAGTTTAACAACTTGTGCACTCTGACTGATGGCCGCCCACCCTCTTTCCTATAACTGGGGGTAAAGAACAGTGTCAGTATATGGCTGATGCTCAGTGAGCTCACGGTGTCCCTAGAGATGGCACGGCAGGCCACTTGGGAAATCCCAGTTGTAAAGTGGGCAAAGTTTGAGTGAAGCCCAGCTAGAAAAGAAACAGGAGTAGTAGGAGATGGGTTATAACATTTTAGATTTGGCACTCTGCGTTTCTCGGGCTGTCATCAGACTGACAGCCTCGAATTAGCTCTCCTGGGAAGAAGTTGCCAGTGACAATTTTTCAGTTCAGTGAAAGGGTCACTGCTGATTGCAAAATAAGAATATTGGTTCTCTATCAGTGGGAGAAAGAATATGAAATTCTGCTGTGTGCTTTCTCAAGTTCACTTTTTCTTGGCTATAAGCTTTTCCTTTACAAGCTGATATAAAGAATTAAAACTTGCAGGTGATATTAGAAAGAAAAGGACCTGGCCCATATTTCCTCTGCAGCCTGCAGGGGCTGCCCTCTTGAAGTTACATGTTAGTTTCAAGTCTCCTGTGACACCAGTCTGCAAGAGATGGTGTCTGTCCTTTTCCAACACTTCTTTGAAAATCCTGTTCCCTCTGTTTGCAGCAGTTGCGCTGGCAGCCTGCCCAGAGGCACTGGAGGCTTCCACCAGGTGGATGCGCCCAGCCCCCATCTGCTGCAGGTGCCGCTCGCTGTTCGGCTCCCACCTGCCCCCTTGGGCAATTGCAGCCACTTTCCCAGAGATGCTGGTGGCTAGCTGATGTGGGTACAAAAGTCTGTTCCCTTTGGTCAAAGTGGGACAGACTCTACAGTATTAAATACACTCAGAGCTCCCTGCAGGATTAGGCCAGGGACAGATTCCACTGAAGCCACACCTTGCTCAGCCCCGTCCCCTCTTCTGACCTGGTCACCCTGTTGCCTCTCTCTGCTCTCCTAGGAGCTCTCCTTTAATAAACCCCTTGCACAAGAATCCCCTTCTGGGTTGGAGGGAGGACAGTGTGGTTCAAAGTCCTGAGTTACAGGAGAAATGTCATCTCCTACATCTCCCTTTCTACTTCCAGCTCCGAGAAAACAGAGCCCAAATTTGTACCCAGTTGGAGTCATTGGTTTATCTCAGGTACCTGGCAGCATTTATGCTGCTTTTCTAGGCACTCAGACTTATTTTTATTACTAAACACCATCTATTCTGCCTTGTGTTTTGATTTCCAAGTTCAAATTCAGTTGGAAGCAGAAGGTGTATAAATCTCAAGCAAGGGAACTGGATCAACTTGGGATTGTGACACCTCGAAAGAAAAGTTCCACGGCACTTGGGATTTGCACAGTACGTTTTCAAAATAAGGAGCTACATCTGGGGACTTCCCTGGCGGTCCAGTGGCTAAGACTCTGTGCTTCCACTGCAGGGGGCATGGGTCTGATCCCTGGTTGGGGAACTAAGATCCTACACGCCCTGTGGCCCAAAAAAAAAAAAAAATTTTTTTTTTTTTTAAAAGAAGATACATCTGGGGGCTTCCCTGGTGGCGCAGTGGTTGAGAGTCCGCCTGCCGATGCAGGGGACACGGGTTCGTGCCCCGGTCCGGGAAGATCCCACATGCTGCGGAGCGGCTGGGCCCGTGAGCCATGGCCGTTGAGCCTGAGCGTCCGGAGCCTGTGCTCCGCAATGGGAGAGGCCACAATAGTGAGAGGCCCGCGTACAGAAAAAAAAAAAAAAAAAAAAGAAGATACATCTGAATTGAAGTCAGTGGTGGGTGGGGCTGGGACAGGCCTTTGGAGCATCACCTCCCGAATTTTCTCCAGGGCCAGGCTCACGATGTAGGAGATGACGATCCACTCCTGGAGGCAGGGCCAGCGCTCCATCCGCACCAGGATGACATAGTTGAACAGCAGTAGGTAACCCAGGTAAGATATCTGAAAGGCAGAAACTGTGAGCAGTGTCTGGGGAGGTCACATGTGCCTGAAAAAAGCTTCGAAACCCTATTTACAAGTGGACACATCTTCTAAAACAAATTTTCATTTCCAGATGCACTGAATCCTTTAGAGGAAAACTTCCACTCACATCACCAGTGCAGGCAGAGGACTTTGAGGCAGATGGGGAGGCATTTTGTACTTTAGTGCAATATGGGCGCTGACAGTCCATTCTCTAAATGAAGATGCATTTGTTGCTACTATCAGCCTCAAGGGGAAATTATAAAGTTGCACGAAATTATGATGAGTCGGGAAACTTTTAGTAGTTGACTGGTGTGCCCTTTACATTCCTGGAAATTGGAAAATGTTACTGACTCTTCCCTGCCTTGCAAATTTCCTTCTTGAACCTTTCCACTGCTGGCGGATGTGGGAGGTTCGAAGGGAGGAGGCTGACAATGAGGTGTCTTCCCAGGTACACACACCTGTCTTGAGGCCCCTCAGTCAGCCCTGATATGTCTGTGATGTGCTGTGCCCACAGCAGGGTGCCTATCCTTGTGGCATGTAGAGTTGGGAGAGATATGGGAGTGAGCTATGAGGTGGAGGGAGGGTGGTCTGAAGATGACCGAGGTTGATTCACTCTGAAGCTGTACGCACCACGGGTACAGGCCCCTTCTGAAGTCTTGGGTAGGTGGGGGGAGGGTGTATACTAGCAACTATATTTGTGATTCGCAGCCTTTTTTCTTTTTTTTTAAAAGATGCCTCCCTCCTGATTGTTTAAGTTTTACCAGGATACAGGTAGCATCCCATGTATCCACTATCTAGTCTTTGCAGGAGGATTGGAGCAAGAGTTCTCAAAGTGGGGCTGCACTGGGAACCCCTGGCAAGCTATAAAATGTGCGACCCCCTCCCCACATCCAGGGGCAGCATTTAGAGGCCCTGAGGAGACGCCCAAGGCTCATCAGCCCCCTGGCCCCGCACTCTTCATACGCATCTGTGGAGGCCAGGTATCTTCCTGGTCCTCAGCTGGTTCTGACCAGAACAGGTGGGCAGCTATGGCTTTGGTGGTATCGCCAGATGTGGCTGCCAAAAGGTTGGGTGTCCAGGCTATAGCTGACCTGGGTCCCCATGCAGCCCGCTGGGTGCCACGCCCCAGAGCTCTGGCTCTGCCTTCTGCCCTCCTCATCCATTACCCTGTCCATGGCTTTGGACCTGGCCCCTCACGTCCCATCACCGCTCGCACCCAGTCACTAATGGGACTGCAGTGCCAGGATGTGCCAGGCGTGTGCTGCTGCTTGGCATTTGGGACTTCATGAATATTGTCCCTCCCCCGGACCGCAGTGGTTGCAGGAAGCACAGCATGCCTGCCACCCCTGCTGGGACGGCCTGCACCTGAGCCAGTTTCCTCCAAAGGCTTCCAAGCTGTTCCAGTCTCCTCGCCCCACTTTTCCTGCCCATCCACGTGCATAAGGCTGGACCACTCTTGTTCTGGGTGCATCACTCTGCTGGAGCCGTCCAGACAGAGGCCACTGATGGGGCCGGAGGAGAGTGTGTGGTCACGAGGTCAGTGTGGCCTGCACTTGAGAGCAGAGATGCCTTGATTTGCTCCTCTCTTCCAGGACTTCATGCTCTGGGCTCAACCCTACTCTTTGAGTAACCCCATCAGTCTCCTGAAAAATGACATCTGTGAGCTTGCTCTCTAAATACTAGTCATCTTTGTTCATTGTTGGAATAAAACTCTACTTCCCTAAGTTTGTATTACTAAAGACATTTGAAAAATTCTTCATCTTGAGCAAATAGAATATGACTATTTTGCTTTATGAAATGGTGTATTTGGGGCTAGGATGGCCACATTCCTATGTATAAATACATGACAAGATATCTATCTAGATCCAATTTTAGCTGAAGATTCTGAGTTAGTCCCACTTCTGTTTTCATAATTAATTTTAATCCATTGATTTTTTTAAAAAAACACTTTTTTTAAGCCCTTGACAATTTTCTTGATTCTGACATGTCTAAAACATGCTAAATGGTGAAGGCTAAGGGCAGGGAACTTACCGTGTAAAACCAGAACTTGACAATAGGAGCGTTGTAGAATTCACAGATCTTGGTCCCGATGGGAACACTTCTTTGCTTTTTTTGTTCATTCTCCTCGTCCCCCTTTCTCGAGCCAGTGTCTGCATTCGCATCCTGGAAACAGAGCAGAGCACGTGGCAAGCAGGCTGCCAGATGGGAAACGCCTTGGACTCCAGCACCATATTTAACAGACAGGTGCCTCAAAAATCAAGGATATAAAAGACGCAGACACAGAGAATGGACTTGAGGACACGGAGAGGGGGAAGGGTAAGCTGAGATGAAGTGAGAGAGTGGCATGGGCATATATACACTACCAGATGTAAAATAGATAGCTAGTGGGAAGCTGCTGCATGGCACAGGGAGATCAGCTCGGTCCTTTGTGACCACCTAGAGGGGTGGGATGGGGGGGGTGGGAGGGACACGCAAGAGGGAGGAGATATGGGGATATATGTATATGTATAGCTGATTCACTTTGTTATACAGCAGAAACTAACACACCATTGTAAAGCAATTATACTCCAATAAAGATGTTAAAAAAAAATCAAGGATTATAAATGTCCCCAATTCTTGCAGTTTCTAAATTCACGGCGAGAGAAATCACAACTATTTTGAAAATGAGAGTTGATGGATACTTTTAGAATCAAGGGTATCACTGACCATATTCTCCTCCTCTTTTTCTTTGCCGTCTTCATTTTCCTTGGATGTTTGATATGAGAAGTCATCACAGGTGCGAAATTCCAAAAACAAGATGGTCGGGGGGAGAAGAATCCCCATGATAACCTAGGTATGAAGAGAAAAGTGGATTTTTAAGCTATGGTAATTCTTAAAAATTTTCCCACTATAGGCAAAAAATTTTTAATTATGATCTTCAGCATTAATCAGTAATCTAGCAGCCCTGGAACAGGTCTAGCTCTGCTCTGACTGTCTGTGGCTTATTCTGTTTGCTATGTTGATAGAATTGCAGACACTGAGAAGTTTAAGGTCATCCACCAAATTTTTCTAGATGAACAGCAAGCAGTATTGTGTGGAATCCTGACTTAAAAAGCGAAGATCTTGCAATAGTGTTTCAAAGCAGGCAATTTTTTGAAGTAAGATATAGTAAGTAAAAATAAATAAATAAATAAAATGATACCTCTAGTGAAGTAGACCAAAAATATTTTATATAGGAATAACTTAGATGTAAATGTGAATATATGGACCAAGAGTTAGAAGACAAACGTGACTCATGAATGTAGCACTTACTTGGGCTCTGCCTAGACAGCAAAAGGATGGCCTAGCTCATAGATGGAAACCCTTGACATTTTTGTCAGTGCCATGCAGTGTGTCTCCAATACGGAACTCTGCCCCAATGTTCAATGCTAATTTTTTAAAGTTTCCCCTCAGCAATCCATTATTAAGAATAACACAAAAGGGGGACTTCCCTGGTGGTCCAGTGGTTAAGACTTCACCTTCCAATGCCGGGGGTGTGGGTTTGAACCCTGGTCGGGGAGCTAAGATCCCACATGCCTCACGGCCAAGAAACCAAAACATAAAAGGGAAGCAATATTGTAACAAATTCAATAAAGACTTTAAAAATGATCCACATCAAAAAAAATCTCAAAAACAAGAGTAACACAAAAGGGTTATTTCTACCATATGCTAAAAATTATATTATAAAGCACCAATAATTAAAACAAAGTGGTACAGGTGCACGAAGAGATCAAACAATAGAGCAGAATGGAAGGTCCAGAAAAAGATTCAACTACACATAGGCAATTAATTTGTGATACAAACACCACCTCCAATGGGAGAAGCAGAGATGACTATTTAATAAACTGTATTGAGAAACTGGGTGATCATCTAGAAAATAATTAGGTTGGATTCGTATCTCACACATACACCAGAATAAATTGCATCTAGCTCAAATATTTTGTGAAAGAAAAAAAAGGGAGGGGGCACAGACAGAAGATAAAACAACTAACAATCACCACATGAAAATTCTTTCATAAATGGAGAGTAGGAGAAAGCCTTTCTAATTAGGCTCCCAAATCAAGAAGCAATCAAAATAAAGATCAATATCTTTGATACTGAAAAAAAAATCACAAACTTCTGCACAATGAAAACATGCCTTAACCAAAGTAAAAAATAACTTCTGGGAAAACATATTTGCAGCTCATGTGACAGGCAAAGGGCTAATCTTTCTAATTAGAAAGGATCTTCTAGAAGTCAAGAAGAAAAATTCTAACAACCCAGCAGAAAAATGGGCAAAGGCAGTGAACTTAGGGACATTTGTACTGAGAGGAAAATGGGCTTGTCCTCACTCATAATAAGAGACATTCAAAGGAACTACACAGAGATCTCATTTTTTACCATTAGATTGGAATGTTTGCTCACACACTGTATTGGTGGAATTGTGGGAAAACAAGACATTCCCTACACTATAGGTGGACACCTCCACAGAGGGACAGCTATCAAGATTGCAAGTGCATATCCCCACGGGGCCACCAATTCCCCTTCTGGACATTTATACAGCAGATAAGTGAGATACAGTATGTGTCCAAGAGCACTCATGGTGGCAGTGAGTGTAGCACCCCCAGGCAGGAGTGACCTCCATGGCCTCACTGGGGACTGGTCATAAACTGTGGCCATCGACCATGAAGGAGAACTGGGGAAGCGGGTAAGAATGAAGGAATATTCTGTGTCCCAGAGGAAGTGAAAAAGGAAGGTACAAAACAATAACGATGCCAACCCTTGTGAAAAGGAAAAAAAAAAAAAAGAATATTTACTTCATCATGAAAAAAAGGAAAGAAAGAATATTTATTCATAGTAGCTTTATATATGGAAATATACATAAGAAACAAATATCAGTGGTTGCCAATGGGTAGAACAAGCCATATGGGGGACAGGAGTTGGGAAGGAGACTTGTCACTTATACTTTAAAATAGTTTTAATTTTTAATATGTGCATGTCCTTATGACCTATTCAAAGAATTAAAAAAAGAACAAACCATCCCTGCTTTAAAATAATTATATATTTATGTTGTGAATTAAAAATGCTTGGAAGGGGGCTTCCCTGGTGGCGCAGTGGTTGAGAGTCCACCTGCTGATGTAGGGGACACGGGTTCGTGTCCCGGTCCGGGAAGATCCCACATGCCGTGGAGCGGCTGGGCCCGTGAGCCATGGCTGCTGAGCCTGTGCGTCCGGAGCCTGTGCTCCGCAACGGGAGAGGCCACAACAGTGAGAGGCCCGCGTACCGCCAAAAAAAAAGAAAAAAAAAAAAAAAATGCTTGGGAGGAAGTCTGATGTTTACAAATATTTATACCTTTGGGTAGACATTATATCTAAAAGTAGCATTAGGTAAAGAAGGAAATGATAGAAAAATACCCACTGGATTTCAAAGACTTAGTACAAATAAAAGCATATAGACTATCTCATTAGTGATTTTTTTCCTTTCAAAAACATGTTGAAATGATAATATTTTGTATATACTGGTTTAAATAAATATATTATTAAAATTAATTTCAACTGCTTCCTTTTTACTTTTTACAATGTACTTAAAAAACTTCTTGTAACTATTAAAAATTTTACTTTCTTAACTAGAAAATTTAAAGTGACATATGTGGCTTGCATTTTATTTCTGTTGGACAGCACTGCTATAGATTCTATAGCTTCATCTTGCTCTTTAAAATTCTGGCATGTTTAAAAATTGCTTTTTAAAATATATGTTTCCTGGTTGTTTATGGGTTGAAGAGATAGAACATTTGGACCTGTAGACTTCATCACGGAGTGGATTTGGGGATGCTCCTCTGCCCTTGTTTTCTCCTGCCACTTGGCAGCTGGATGCAGAGGCTGGACCAGACCCAGGCTGTTTTGTAAATTTTATTGAAGTAGGGTTGATTTACAATGTCGTGTTTAATGTCTGCTGCACAGCAAAGTGACTCAGTTATATATATTCTTTTTCATATTCTTTTCCATTATGGTTTATCACAGGATACTGAATATAATTCCCTGTGCTATACAGTAGGGTCTTGTTGTTTATCCATCCTATATATACTAGTTTGCATCTGCTAATCCCAAACTCCCAATCCTTCCCTCCCCCACCCCTCCTCCCCCTTGGCAACCACAAGTCTGTCCTCTATGTCTGTGAGTCTGTTTCTGCTTTGTAGATATGTTCAGTATGAAGGTTACTAAAAATAGAGTTGCCATATGATGTAGCAATCTCACTCCTGGGCATATATCCAGACAAAACAATAATTCAAAAAGATGCATGCATCCCAATGTTCATAGAAGCACTATTTACAATAGCCAAGACATGAAAACAACCTAAATGTCCATCGACAGATGACTAGATGAAGAAGACGTGGTACATATATACAATGGACTACTACTCAGCCATAAAAAAGAATGAAATAGTGCCATTTGCAGCAACCTGGATGGACCTAGAGATTATCATACTAAGCAAAGTAAGTCAGACAGAGAAAGACAAATACAATGTATCACTTACACGTGGAATCTAAAATACGACACAAATGAACATATCTGTGAAACAAAAACAGACCCAGGTTTGAGCCCTATGGCAAGACTGTAGATGGCATGTTCTTTCATTAAAAAGTATACCGTTTATCTTGGGCTTCCCTGGTGGCGCAGTGGTTGAGAGTCCGCCTGCCGATGCAGGGGACGTGGGTTTGTGCCCCGGTCCAGGAAGATCCCACATGCCGCGGAGCGGCTGGGCCCGTGAGCCAAGGCCGCTGAGCCTGCGCATCCCGAGCCTGTGCTCCGCAACGGGAGAGGCCACAACAGTGAGAGGCCCGCGTACCACAAAAAAAAAAAAAAAAAAAAAGTATACCGTTTCTCTTTTGGTGATGTTAGCAGCAGTTGATGTCAATTCATCAACTCACTGGGGTTGAAAATTGGTGCTGTTCTAATGCTATCATTTGGTTTCCATTTCTTGGCTGGAATAATTTTACAAAGAGATGTTTCCCTCATCTACTCAGTGGTTACCCAGTGGTTCAGTTCATATAGAAAATGCAGGATAAATGCTTGATTCTTTCCCCTTTATGTACCTGTTTTCAAGATAATGAATTGATTTCCTATCAGCTGCTGAAGGTAACTGATTTTTCTTTTTTTAACTATTTCGTATTCCCACCAGCAGTGTAGAAGAGTTATAGTTCTTCCACATGCTTGCCAACACTTGGTATGGTCAGTCTTTTAATTTTAGCTTTTCTAGTGGGTGTGTAGTGCTATCTCATTGTGGGTTATTTTTATTATATTCAATTTAGTTAAGCTAAAAAAATAAAAACCAGTTCACCCATTCCTCCCACTCCATCCTCACCCCTGCTTCTGTCAACAACCAATCTGTTCTCTGTGTCTATGAACTTGCTTTTTGGTTTTTTTAGTTTTCACATGTAAAAGAGATCATAATGTATTTGTCTTTCTCTGTCTGACTTATTTCACTTAGCACAACGCCCTCGAGGTCCATCCACCTCGCAAATGGCAAGATTTCGTTCTTTTTTATGGCTGAATAATATTCCATTTTATATATGTATATATATATATATAAAAGTATAAAATATACACTGTGTATATATAATAATATTCCATTGTGTGTATATATATCATTGCATACATATATATGTACATATATATCACAATTTTTTATCCATTCATCCATCAATGCACACTTAAGTTGTTTCCATGTCTTGGTCATTGTAAATAATGCTGCAATGAACCTAGGGTGCAGATATCTTTTCAAGTTAGTGTTGTTTTCTTTGGATAAATACTCAGTTGTGGAATTGTTGGGTCATATGGTAGTTCTATTTTTAATTTTTTGAGGAACCTTCATACTGTTTTCCATAGTGGCTGAACACCCACCAACATTCCCACCAACAATGCACCAGCGTTTCCTTTTCTCCACATCCTTGCCAAAACTTCTTATTTCTTGCCTTTTTGATGATGGCCATTCTGACAGGTGTGAGGTGATATCTCATTGTGGTTTTGATTTGTATTTCCCTGATGATTTGTGATGTTGAGTATATTTTCATGTGCTTGTTGGCCACCTGTATGTCTTCTTTGGAAAAACGTCTATTCAGATCTTCTGCCCATTATTTAATTGGATTGTTGGTTTGTTTTGTTTTCTGCTTTTAAATTGTATGAGTTCTTTATATATCTTGGATATTAGCCCCTTATCAGACATACAATTGCAACTATTTTCTCTCATTCAGTACGCTGCCTTTTCACTTTGTTGATGATTTCGTTGGCTGTGCAGAAGCTTTTTAGTCTGATGTAGTCCCACTTGTTTATTTTTGCTTTTGTTGCCTTTGCTTTTGGTGTCAGATTAAAAAAAATCATCACCGTGTCAAGGGCTTATGTTTTCTTCAAGGAGTTTTATGGTTTTAGGTCTTATGTTCAAGTATTTAATCAATTTTGTGTTAATTTGGGGGTATGGTATAAAACAGTGGTTCAGTTTCATTGCACGTGGCTGTCCAATTTTCCCAACATGATTTATTGAAGAGACTATCCTTTCCCTATTGTATATTCTTGGCTTCTTTGTCATAAATTTATTGACCATATATGCATGGGTTTATTTCTGGGCTCTCTATTTTTTTCCATTGATCTATGTTCCTGTTTCCATTGTTTTAATTACAATAGCTTTGTAATAAGGTTTGAAATCAGGAAGCATGAAGCCTCCAGCTTTGTTCTTCTTTCTCAAAACTGCTTTGGCTATTGGGAAACTTTTTGGATCCACCTAAACTTTAGGATTGCTTGTTCTATTTCTGTGAAAACTGCTATTGGAATTTTAATAGGGATTGCATTAAATCTGTATATTGCTTTGGGTAGCATGGACTTTTTAACAATATTAATTCTTCTAATCCTTGAGCATGGAATATCTTTCCATTTATTTGTGTCTTCTTCAATTACTTTCATGAATATCTCATAGTTTTCAATATACAGGTTTTCACCTTCTTGGTTAAATTTATTTCTAGGTGTTTTATTCTTTTTGATACAACTGTATATGGAATGACTGTTTTCTTAATTTTTCTTCCTGATAGTTCTTTATTAGTGTATATGTTTACTTAAAAATATTGTTATGAACTCATGGATTTAAAGATATTTGCTATTCATTACTATTAGTAATAGTATTGAAGGTCAAACTGTCCTGTTCGTTTGGCCAGTGGAAGCCTCTTCATGTTTGCTCCTGGGTCCCCCTGATCTGACCCTAGGGGTCCTTGATAGCTTCTTTAACAACTGGTGTGTCAACTATTCTGGGCTCATCTTGTACATATCCTGCTACAGACCTGGAATCAACCATATCTCCAAGAAGTTCTGGCTTCAGTGAATGGGAAATGATATTTCAAGGCCACAGTTTGGGCACTAGGACTGTTCATGCTTTTGGGTAGGTCTTTGTTTCTAGGCTTTTCATTGGCCAGAGCTGGAATGAATTCATATTGATGCTTCCAATTAAGTACTATAGGCTTTTTTGCTTATCCTCTTCCAGATTACATCTGTGTTTCCTTTTCTTCCACACCAAGTCCTAGTTCTCAAGGACAGAGGGGGGTGACAGAATTAGAATATCTCGCTGTTAATCAGTTGCTTTAACTTAATAGTTTCAGAATAATGATGTTAATACTACCACTATCAATTATGATTACTGAAAAGTTACACTTTTTTTTGTACAGGTGCTCCCCATTCTCCTCTCATTTTTATTTTTTTATTTGATTTTATTTTTTTAAAATATGTAATTTTATTTATTTTTGGCTGTGTTGGGTCTTCGTTGCTGCGCACGGGCTTTCTCTAGTTGCAGCGAGCAGGGGCTGCTCTTCGTTGAGATGTGTGGGCTTCTCCTTGCTGTGGCTTATCTTGTTGCGGAGCACAGGCTCTAGGCGCGCAGGCTCAGTAGTTGTGGCTGGAGGGCTCTAGAGCGCAGGTTCAGTAGTTGTGGTGCACGGGCTTAGTTGCTCCATGGCATGTGGGATCTTCCCAGACCAGGGCTCGAACCCATGTCCGCTGCATTGGCAGGCGGATTCTTATCCACTGCGCCACCAGGGAAGTCCCTCCTCTCATTTTTAAATGGTTCTATTATATCTATATTATCAGAACATATAGCTGTTATACACTATTTTCTCTCCCACTTAACCGTCACTTAGTTTTAACACTACAAGTAAATATGTATCTGATGCTATCAGCCCTGTTGCTGATGCCTCTCTGGTTATTTTGGTTGTTGGAGATTCTTTCTCTAATAGATTCTTCAGAAAGTGCTCATAGGAACAATATTTCCCTGAGTTCTTGCCTGTTGGCAACATGTCATGTGTACCCTTTATATTTGACCATCACTTTTGCTAGATATAAAATCTTTGCCTCAATTTTCTTTCTGGGAGTATTTTTATATGATACACACCATTTTTTTTTTCTGACATAAATGGTTGCTATTGAAAGTCTGATGATAATTGAATTTTTTTCCCTTAGAAGTCACTTGATTTTTTTTTTTTTTTTTGCCTAGAAGCTCAAAGAATTCTTTTTTTCATTAAAATCCAATAACTTTATTTTATTTATTTTTTTTTAACTGTTTATACATCTGTTGGGATAGTTTTGACATGGGTCTATTTATTTATTTATTTATTTATTTATTTTTTTAACATCTTTATTGGGGTATAATTACTTTACAATGGTGTCCAATAACTTTATTAAAGTGTGTCTTGATGTTGGTTATTCTGGTTGATGTACTCAGGTTCTCAGTGTGTTTTTTTAAATATATAGTTTCATATCATTTGTCTTCAAGAGAAATTTTTGAATTCTAGTTTGAGACACTTGCTTCTATTTCTAGTTTTAGCTGTTATGGATACTTTCATATTTTTAGCAACATAGGCAATATCTTATGTTGCTATTTCTTTGTTAATTTAAGTACTATCTTAGTCATCTAAATATCTATTTTAGATGAGACTTTATCTTAATTTATCTCCTTCCCCTCTGCTCCCATTTTTAACAACCACATCGGTATTTTCAGTTCCTATGAAGTTACCTTTGTAACTTTACACAATAAACTGGAATCTTCACCTCTTGTTTCAACAACTCTTGACAGTTCTGATTCCCCACTTTACAACATGGGGATATTATGCTGTTTACCCCTCTCTCTTCCCCTTCCCACCAGCCAACTTTTCTTAGCTGTACCTTTACTTTCGTAGTTTCATACTTGATAACCTTTGTATTATATTTAGGATTTATATTTAGGTCTTCAATACTCTGTCTATTGGATTATTCTAAAAAACTGAAGATCAATAAAAAGCATTTACATTTTTATTACCGTATAAAATACTGTCTACTGTACAGTCACATGGCGTGCTGTGATTGCAATTTTAATGTAGAATTCTGGTGCTACTAGAGAAACCTGATCATGGTATCAAAGGTCAAATGGTCTTTTTTACCTTCTATCACTCAAAAATCGTACCAAATTTTCATTTAAATCATAACCGAGCCTTAACTTTTGTGTGCAGTTTTTTTTGTTTTCCCTGGTATTTGATTCTACTTCTATTTTCTCATTAATGATTATGAACTCTTTTTGTTTCCCTAACCCATACCCCTGATCCTTTATAGCATCTTAGTCACTGCATCTATTTGTTGGAATCATTTCTATTCTTCTGTGTACTTTCTTCTTGCATATCACTGACTCTTTGCACTCATTTCATCCAACTGCTTTTTCATATGGGGATTTTAAAAAACTGGGGCTTGTTTCTTGCATTCCACATCACCTGTGTTCTTGCAATTTTGAACGCTTCTTTCAATGGAATGCCTGCTGAAGTACTTTTTCTGAAGGAGTAAGTAGAAAGTATATAACTTGAATCTTTGTCTATCTTAAATAGATATCCTATCCTCATGTCTAAAATAGCTGGACTGGGTAAAAAAAAAAAAAAAAAAAAAAAAATCCAGGTTCCAAATCCTCTCAGAACTATGAAGGCCTTGTTTCAGTGCCTTCTAGGTTTCAGTATTATTAACGGAAAGTCTGATGCCAACCTGATGTTCATCGCTTTGTAGGAAACCTGCTCTTTTTAAAAAAAAAATCTTCAGGATCTTCTCATTATTCTTGATATTCTAAAAACTATTTATTAATATCCAAACTTATGTATAATATCAGCTTAGTGCATTGTATATAATTGGGCAATTAGGCATGACATTTATATTTTTTTTTAAAGAAAGAAATGGAAATTTTTATTCAAGTCAAATTTGAGGATTATAAAACCCAGGAAAAGCATCTCAGAAAGCTCTGAGAACTGTTTCCAACATTTTTTTTTTTTCTTCGCGGTACGCGGGCCTCTCACTGTTGTGGCCTCTCCCGTTGCGGAGCACAGGCTCCGGACGCGCAGGCTCAGCGGCCACGGCTCACGGGCCTAGCCGCTCTGCGGCATGTGGGATCTTCCCGGACCGGGGCACGAACCCGTGTCCCCTGCATCGGCAGGCGGACTCTCAACCACTGTGCCACCAGGGAAGCCCCGGTTTCCAACATATTTTTAAGAAATGAAGTGCCTTCTGTATGTCAGAACCCTGATGCCCAGGATAACATATATGGTCTTTTCTTTATCCTCATAGCAATCCCATGAGCTCAGTATAATATTGCCATCACAGAGTAGGTTATCTGAAGGTTAGAATCTCTCCTTAAGATAACCTAGTCGTTAACAGTAGTAAACAGCAGAGCTGGGATTTGGTCTCAGTACAATTTTCTATCCCCTAAATCCTTTTCAGACACTTTCATAGCTTCATATTCTCTCATAAACCCCATAGAATGAAAACATTGCCAATTAAAATGATATCAGACAGCAACCTAAGTGTCCATTGACAGACGAACGGATAGAGAAGATGTGGTGTATAAACACAATGGAATATTATTCAGCCATAAAAAAGGAATGAAATAATGCCATTTACAGCAACATGGATGGATCTAGAGATTATCATACTAAGTGAAGTAAGTCAGAGAGAGACAAATATCATATGATATCGCTTATATGTGGAATCTAAAGAAAGGATACAAATGAACTTATTTACAAAACAGAAATAGACTTACAGACATAGAAAACAAACTTGTGGCCACCAAAGGGGAAGAGGGGGAGGGATAAATTAAGAGTTTGGGATTAACAGGCACAAACTACTATATATAAAATAGATAACCAACAAGGACCTCCTGTATAGCACAGGGAACTCTGCTCAATACCTTGTGATAACCTATAATGGAAGAGAATGTAAAAAAAAGAATATATATATATATATATATATATATATATATATATATATATATATATAACTGAATCACTTTGCTGTACACCTGAAACTAACACAACCTTGTAAATCAACTATATTTCAGTAAAAGTTTTTAAAAAGTAAAACAAAACGATATCAGACAATTTCAGAGTTATAAGGGCATCTATAGAAATAGAGCTCCGGTGTCCACTATAGTGGCGGGTGGCTGGTCCAGGGATGCATGGCTAGTTAGGGTGGACTCCAAGCCTGTAAGCCACTCATGCTGCAGGTCAGGCTCTGGCGTTAGACCACGTGGATTCAGGAGCCAGACCCATGCCTTGCAGCTCAGATCCTATCCCTTAATCTTGAAGCTTCCGGTTCTCCTGTAAGACAAGGATTGCCATGGCGTCTCCTTCCTGGGGTTGTTCAGAGTCATGGATGTATAAACCACAGCAAGCACTTAGCTCAGCCAGGCAGGGAGTCAGAGCTCACGGGTGGCACTTGTCACTATACCGTGCTTACCGACCACGTCACGCATACCTTCAGGCCAGGGTTCTTCCTCATCCGCAGCCTTCCCATCCACATGTCAGTCAGCAGCATCTGGCTGCAGGTGTGGGCGATGAAGTCCCGATGTTTGGCTGCGACAGCCAGTTTGAGGCAGGTCGAGTTGCTCCAGTTTTTCAGCTCGTAGGTCAGCAGTTTCATGGCGATCTGCTCGTCATGCTTGTAGGACTGGTCCAAGAGCTCCACAGCAAGCTGGCCAAAGTCTCTGCAGAGACAGAAATGGGAGCAGGGTGGTCACGTGCTCTTCATTCGAGAGCTGTGTCCGCGGGGATGTCGTGGAGCCACAGGACACAGAGTCTGTGACTCCCTGTCCTCTGGGAGCTCCAGGGGATGTCCCCAGGGGGGACGGCCAGGGGCCAGGGGCTGTGCTTAGCCATGTCAGGGGCTGACTGCTCTCGCTGTAGATGGCGCTTTAGGTGGAGCCCAAGTCTGCCCCTCAGGCCCCAGGGACAGAGCAAAGACAAAGTCCCTTCCCTCAGGCATTCACGAACAGGGATGCAGATGGAAAAGATGGCAAATGAGAGTTTGAAAACAGCGCCTGTGGGACTGGAAGTCAGAACAGTGTTCATCCTTGGTGCAGGGGAGAGGTGGACATTGAAAAGGCCTCCAGGAGGGCTGGTGGCACAGGTAGGGTGCTGTTTCTTGAGGGTGCTGGTCAAAGTTGTGTGTTGGGTTTGTGAACAGTCACCAAGCTGCATGTTTTGCACACGTGCCTTCTCCTGTATGAGTGTAATACTTCAGTGACACATGGATTACAAGAGCGCTCTCAGTGCTGTGAAGGAGACAAGGTCTAGTTGCCATGGGGACCCAGAGCAGAGAGGACCAATTGCTGGAGGTGGGGGAGGGGGAGTGATGAGAACCAAGTGGCGGATGGAGAAGGGGACACAGGTGATTTGTGAACATAAGATGTATTCCCTTTCCACATGACCCTGATGCGAGGATTTAATGATAGTCATGAACACTTCTTGTTCCTTCAACTTTTTGTGTGGCATCGATGTGATTAAGGTACAGTCCTATAGGGATCACCTTTCTTTGCTTTTGTTTCTCCATTTTATAGAAGATTTGATGCCAGTTCTGAGTGGAAGGATGAAAAAGGGAGGCATTACTTGTGGGGGATGGAGACGCAGACTCTGCAGCATCTTCTGGCCTCAGGCCCCACGGGCTGCAGGGGGTCACCACGAGGGTCCTCTAGGAAGCAGAGGGACAGGGCTTGCCAACAGATGGAGGCAGGGGAACGCCTCCCTATTTGTAAGAGTCTTGAACACCTGATGTTTAGAAGTCAGCTAGTGATTTTAGAAATACAGTCCGAAAGATAAGCAGGGTGCTTCACAAAACAAAGATATTACATGTTGGCAGAAGGGCCTGTGTACAATTCAAGTTCACATGTCTGTAAAGTTGCACGGGGACTTTCGGTTTCTGGTTCCACACGTAAGGGACTTGGAAGTTGCCACTCTGTCCTAATAAAAAGTACAAAAGCTCAACAAACTCAAAACCCACGACTTTTCTAGATTCATCAGAGAATTGAGGTCACAGGGCAAATTGCTGTCCACCTAACTGGAAAGACAGAAGGCAGATACTGAGAATCGCAACTTAATGGAGCACAAACCCGGGGAACCAGCGCCAGGTTGGAAAACCTGAACTGTAATTGATGAATTTCTGGAGGCCCCGTGAGGACAAGTCTGCAAGTTAATAGCTCCGGGTGGCCCAGGCTTAGAGAATTGTCCACATTTTTGTGAGTTTTACCTCCAGGAGCCCCACCAAGTTCTCACAGAGAAGATGGGGGAAGAATCCTCTCATGCTGCCGTCTGGGAGAGGGGAAAGGGTCCATTCTGAACTATGCCCAGAGCACTCTATTCTTCATAACAAGGCCTGCCCTCGGGGGAAACTGGCTAACCAGAGCTTAACCTATTGGTGTTTTATCAGAGCCTAACTGAACTAGAGGGAGGGAAATACCCAACTCCAGCCCCCTGTAGCCGTCCTAAGGGGGGGAAATCCAGAGGTACTTGTGAAGGTCAAGTCCAAGGGCACAGGTTCACTAGGTTGTTTCCTTGTGAAAATTGGTCTCATTGTCTTTGCACTAAAATTGTGTTTCCCAGAAACAGAATCATGGACATAGAGAACAGACCGGTGGTTGCCAAGGGGGAGGGAAGTTGGGGTAAGCTTTCATATATAGAATGGATAAACAAGGTCCTACTGCATAGCACAGGGAACTATATTCAATATCCATAAACCATACTGGAAAAGAATATTTAAAAAATGTGTATATATATATATGTATATGTATAACTGAGTCACTTTGCTGTACAGCAGACATTACCACAACACTGTAAATCAACTATATTTCAACAAAAAACATATATTGATTAAAACTGGGTTTCCATGGTTTGCACCAGAAGGCAGTCAACAAAAACAATGAGAGTCCAGAAACGCCTCAGAGAGACAGAAGGAAAAATGCTGACACAATGGACAAAGCACTTGATGAACAAGCTTTAAAGGTCATTGTACTTAAGCGAGAGATACATTTGCCACCCTTCCCAGCAAAGGGACAGTGCTCAGGACCATAGTGTCTCCTGGTCCTTAAATTCCCTCTGGACACTCACTTTGAGTTGTTGTCCAGGTCCTGGGAGATGTCGTCCACCAGCTCGCTCTCGGAGGACTCGTGGGCCATCGACTTGTAGAGCTTGCAGGCCACCAGGGCCTTCGCCATGCTCTCCTCCCCGCGCTGCCAGAGGAAGACCGCCATTTTTTGGCGCTTCATCAGCACGGCCCACACCATCAGCTCGTGGAAGGGGTACTGGAATCGACTCACGGCGGGGTCGTCCACATCGATGTCCAACTCCTCCTCCTTTTTCTTCTTCTTCTTTTTCTTCCCTTTGGCTGGAGGCTCATCATCCTGAGGGGAGAGAAGCACCTTTGCCACGGTTCTGCCATAAACGTGCAACAAAGGGTTTCAAGACAACTGGAAAAAGGGAAACCTCTCCCTCCAAGGGAATAAAGAGAATTCTAAGTACATCTGCGGTTTCCAACCAGTGTACTAATTCTTTGGAAAAGATGCACATGTTTATTATGAGAAGTAAACCATCGAAGACCAAATGAGCTGAAAAGGCATACTACTGTTTGAAGAGTTTATACGCCTGGGTTGGCAGGGTTTTTTTTCCCCAGAAGCCTCTAAAAATTGAAGAGATGCTGCAAAACTAAAACAAAGAAAACACTTCAATCCAAATCACCCCATGGGAGAGATAAAGCCTGTAGCTTATTTCCTCAGGGGAGTCTTCAAGTACCAACACTCGTTTGCCAGATACCGCTGAACCGGAGATTAATAGGAAAAATGTAAAAGGGGATGGAGAAAAATGTCTTGTTTCCCTACTAATGGTTTAAGGAAGCAAGCGTTCCATTTTTTAAAATTATAATTTATTTATTTATTTATTTTTGGCTGTGTTGGGTCTTTGTTGCTGCACGCTTTCTCTAGTTGCCGTGAGCGGGGTCTACTCTTTGTTGCGGTGAGCAGGCTTTTCATTGCGGTGGCTTCTCTTGCTGTGGAGTAGGGGCTCTAGGCCCGCAGGCTTCAGTAGTTGTGGTGCCCGGGCTTAGTTGTTCCACGGCATGTGGGATCTTCCTGGCTCAGGGCTTGAACCCGTGTCCCCTGCATTGGCAGGCAGATTCTTCTTATTTTTTTTAAGGTATAAAGTAATAGCTTTATTTTGAACTTTATTATGTTTCAGACATTTCTCTAGTCATTTTAGATTTATTTCAATAAACATTTTCCTATATCTTGTAAACCGCATTTTAAAATCAGAAATAATTTTGCAAATCTCCATATACAATGATACCAAACAGAAAACAAAAAAATCAAGTTTTATTAGCAATTCTAAGTAAGAGCTGGCACAGTTTACACAAGCATTAGAAGGTAAACATCTCTTGAATAAAAAAATAGGAAATATTTTAATGAAAAAAGTCAAGGATTGAAGGAAAGAGAAAATTTTTCAAACAGCAGCTGGCTCTTTCTTCACAATCTGAATCACTTGTGCAAATACATCATTAAATACGCACATGATATTTACAAGGTAGAGATAAGAGAAAAAAACCTTCCAAGTATCAGGGTCCTTCATCTGTTATCCCTCTTCCATCTTCTGGATCCATTACTTTACATTCCAACTAAAACTGTGACTCTAGTTAACTACAGTTGAAAGCTTATCAATTAAGTCATCAATAGTGTAAACCAGAAGTTGAATGTCCGCTTTTTCCTTCATTCGGTGATCACTATTCTTTCGGAGGAAGACATCTACATCTGTGCTGACTACTCGGTCAGCAACCTGCATGGATGTATGCCATGATACAATGTCATCCTTCATGCCGTGGAGCAATCTTATAGGGCAGTTCACAGGAATAGGACTATGTAACAAGCAGTGGTGCTCTGCTTCTTTAATGACACTGTACTGAATGCGATAAACTCCTCCTTCACTGTATTTTGATGGCATGGACCACACATCTTTCATCTCTATTTCCTTTTTTGCCTCAACAGGAAGCTGATTAAACTGTGTCACTAGGCCATCCACAGCTGTCGCTATGCCAATAAGAGCAACAACCTTTTGTGGCCGTGCGATTGCAGCATGAAGTATAAGCCATCCACCGAGGCTAGATCCAGCTAGTATCTGTGGTCCTTCAGCTAAGTCATCAATTATAGAAAGAACATCTTTTCTCCATTTTCCCACTGTGCATTCTTCTAAGTTACCATCTGAATTTCCAACTCCTGAGTAATCAAAGCTTATACAGGCGTGACCTAGAGATTTGCAAAACTCCTCAATCGCCAATGCTTTTGTACCATTCATATTAATGTAGCCAGGGATGAAGATAATTCCTGGACTTTTGCCTTTTAGCCTTTTATGAGCCAGGTTTGGAAGGTCTGGTCGACTAAGGAAAGAGATTGATGTCTTTTGTCTGCAAGCTGGGAGCCACCGTGGTGCCGGCTCGGCCTTCGGTGCAAGTAACGTGCTGAGCCCACAGTGGAAGCTGAAGGAGACGGCCATCCAGCCCCACCTATGACAAGGTACCCCGGCAGGTGGATTCTTAACCACTGCGCCACCAGGGAGGTCCCACAAGTGCTCCATTTTGAATGAGCTTTGTCTTTTCATGGATGTGCTATAAATGGAGGGTCTCCCATGACTGGGAGAATTGGGGTTGAAACACGGTCAACATTTCCCATTTCCTAAAGGGATTGTGAGGGATGATTCTGAAAACGGAGAAGGACCCTAAAGGAATGTCTGTCATGACTGGGAGAATTGGCGTTGAAACACAGGAGTGTCATGGAAATATATGGGGCTCAGACTATTCCAGGCTAGGGCTTCAGTACCCAATAGAATGACAGAAATGGGTATTTGCTCTTTTGCAAACAGCTTTCTTGTCAATGATCCACTTTTATTCTTATACTGACTCTGAGAGGTTGTGAATGTCTTCCATTCCATCAGATGAGGAAGTTGTGACCCAAAGTCTGAATAATTTGCCCACATACACACGGCTGGAGTGGCTGGGCAGGGTGGGGGTGAGGGGGGAGACTGGCTCTCCAATTCCTACCACATGTTGTTCATGACTAACCCAAGTTTTATAACCTTATAATGAGTTGTCTGACATTTTAATTGAAACTATTGTATCTTGCCTTAGATTGAAATGTTTTTGTTCAGGGACTTTCCTGGTGGCACATTAGTTAAGAATCTGCCTGCCAATGCAGGGGACATGGGTTCGATCCCTGGGCCAGGAAGATCCCACATGCTGTGGAGCAACTAAGCCCGTGTGCCACAACTACTGAAGCCCATGCACCTAGAGCCCATGCTCCACAACAAGAGAAGCCACCGCAATGAGAAGCCCGCACACCGCAACGAAGAGTAGGCCCCACTCGCCTCAACTAGAGGAAGCCCGTGCCCAGCAATGAACACCCAATACAGCCAAAAATAAATTAATTAATTAATGAATTTTAAAAGTGTTTTTGTTCAAATTTTCTAATTTGTCCCAGTAAAACTACAGTTTCGGTCATTTAGGAAGGTTGGTCTATATAGGTTAAAAATTGACATTATGGAAATTAAAAAATAAACATAGCTTTATTTTCAAGAATATATCCAGTCAAATAAAAATCCACTAAGGACTAATGAAAGGCTGTAAAACAGAAACCCTTTTAAGCCTATCTTTCAATAATACATTGTATTGTTAAAATACTAGTTGTATGCAAATTCTGTTAAAGTAATTTTAAGATTGCTAGAGAAAGAATATAACCAACAAGGGATTAATTTCCCTAAAATGCAAGAACAGCCACAAAGCAACAAGAAAAAGAAACAACCCAATAAAATAACAAAAGATATGAACTGGAAGTTAAAAAGAAACTGACCCATCCACAATCACAGTAAGAGCCTCTAAACACCCCTCACTTAGAAATCAACTTGAAAAAATTAGTACAGATAGAAGCAAATTGAACAATAACATTACCAAGTTTGATCTGACAAAGACGTATACGTATTGTACCCAACAAGCCGGGAGGACACATTTGTTTCTAACACACATGAATCATTAACAAAATTCCACCTGGCATTATTCCCTAATTCTTTTGAGATTTTCTATATCAACAAATTCCAGATATCAGAAATCATGTAGTATACACTCAAAGAATAAAATTAAAAATCAACAAGAGTAGGATAACAACAATAGCAAAATTCTGTATCTGGAAAATTTTAAATACACTTATAAATAACTTGTGGATTAATGAGGAAAGTATAAACTGTTTAGAAATGAATTGCAATGAAAGTTCTACTTACCCAAACCTGTGGGATACCATGAAAACAATGCTCAGAGAAAAAATTTATACTCTTTATGCATTTATTGGCATACAGGAAAGATTGAAAATAGGCAGGGACTTCTCTGGCAGTCCAGTGGTTAAGACTTCACGCTCCCACTTCAGGGGGCACAGGTTCCATCCCTGGTTGGGAAACTAAGATCCCACATTCCACATGGCATGGCCAAAAAAAAAAAAAAATGATGTGAACACTATAAATATGGTATAATTTGGAGTCCCTTGGGAAGGGCCTCTTTCTCATACACTCCCAAATAATCTTCCCCCATCTATCCCAGTGCCTTGACAATCTGTCAGTATAGATTGATTCCTTTAAACTAATTAATTAAAATAAAAATTTTTTTAAAAAGAAAATGGGCAAACTTCGCTTTCAAATTGAGTCAATAAAAATAACACAGTAATTCCATATAAAGTATATGGAAGGAATGAATACAAATAAAATATATTAATAAAATAGAAAACAGCAAAAAGAAAGTTGCTTAATAAAGCAAAAATACCAATCAAATCTGAAGGCAAGTACGGTTAAGAAAAAAAGGGAGAAGATATAAATATAAAAAAATTGGAAAAAGAAATAGCACACAACTAAAGATATTGAAAAAATTAGAATACTATGTAAAGGTTTATACCAAAATACTTGCAAGTCTAGAAGTAAATTGTTTGCTAGGAAAATATAATTGACCAAAGCTGACTCTAGAAAATAGAAAAGCTCCATGAACTCATGTTATGAAAATTATTATAAAGGCAGTGAAAAATATGCCCCTAAAACACAGGACTGGGACCAGGCTATTTTACAGGAGAGTTCCACCAAACTTTCCCCCAACAGATAAAGCCAACATGATGCAACCAACCTAAGAGAGCATGGACTTACGGAAAGCTGCATATCACAACCCTTCTAGTTACACTGAAGGTCGGTGTCAACTGTGAACACAGAATCAAAACCTACCCTGTATCCATACAGAAATTGGGATGCTATTTGAATCTTGAATTTGAGAAGAGTCTTTACAATAGACAGTCTTAATATTCTGTGTTATAATATTTCTTTCACTCATTTATATATTTTCATGTCTAGTGCTTTTTTAAAAATTAATTAATTAATTTTTTTGGCTGTGTTGGGTCTTCATTGAGGTGCACAGGCTTCTCATTGCGGTGGTCTCTCTTGTTGCAGAGCACGGGCTCTAGGTGCGTGGGCTTCAGTAGTTGTGGCTTGTGGGCTCTAGAGCACAGGCTCAGTAGCTGTGGCTTAGTTGCTCCACCGCATGTGGGATCTTCCTGGACCAGGGCTCAAACCCATGTCCCCTGCATTGGCAGGAGGATTCTTAACCACTGCACACCAGCGAAGTCCTAGTGCTTTGTTCTTGAGTTTGCTTATTAAGGTTATTTCTGGATACTTTTGTCCTATTATGAGGAAACTTTGTCAATGTGTCTGGGTTTTCTAGAAACCAAATTTTTTTGCCAATGATAATTTTCCCCCTTTTTAAAGTATGCTTCCTTTATTTATTTTTTCACGTGGTAAAATTCCCAGAACACTTTTAAAAACCAGTGGGGTTAATGATGCCAACAATAATGGATGTGCTTGACTTGTTCTTGATTTTGATAAAAATGAATGGGGTGACTTTTACCTTTTAAAACATGTCTGTGATCTTTTTTTACATAATTTGACTAAATCATCCAAGTAAATTTTGGTGTGTGGTGTAGTGGATTTATTCATGGAAAACAAACTTGTGCAATTTTATGTGAAATACAAAACGAAGAGGGCTCCACACACTTAACCACAGTATCATAAAGCCATTGGAAACAAGTCCTACTTACTTCCATTCCCAGAAGTTTGAGAGCTTTAGGCTGCATAATGAAAGGGGAGAAAAAAATGAATGGAATCAGATAACTGATGTTATGATACTGGGGGTTGTACATTAGTAATATCTTTAGTAGCAATAATAATAGATTAAAAAGTACTTGGTATCGTTAACAGTTAAGGACAAACCCAAGGAAAGGAAATGCTTTAATATGGAACCTCTGCTTCTGTCAGCCCAGGTCAGGTGAGGAGAGAGATGTGCAGACATGGGACCCGCATCCCAGGTAGAACCAGAGAAGTTCACCCACAGAGGAGACACAGAGCTATGGAGCTCTGAGTGCGGGCGAGGCGAGGGCTTCATGGGAGATCTCACACGTGAATTGGGCTTGAGGCACACGTGGGGTTTTGATAGGGGAAGATGCCGCAGACACAGTAGTAGAGTTTGATTCTGGCAGTGGTACATGGTTGCCCACAACACGGTGGGGATGGCTAGGGAGACTCTTAGATGCTGTGATCATGAGCTTGACAGTGCTTCGTCAGGCGCTGGGGATCCTTGGGAATTTCTGAGCAGGGAGTGCACTGTTGGGTCCCTCGTTTTGGAGAACTGGGGCGGGTCCAGCGGCAGGATGGATGGGAGAGGGCAGAGACAAGGGAGCCTGGGAAGAAGGCTATTGCGAACAAAGGATGGGGCAGGGGCAAGTGCTGGGCTGTGCGGCCCCACGAGCTGAGGGAGGAAGGTGCGTGGTGAAGCCTGGGCGTCTGGAGGCATGCTGAGACCTCCCACCGAGAGCCACTGCGGGAGGACGGGCAGGTGTGCTGGGGGATGGGGTGATGAGTTCGGCTTTGAAGCGGCTGAGTTATTAGAAAGGCTAGCAAGGAACCACATGTGATTCCAGGAACCACAGAACACCACGTGTTCGCTGAGTCCTACCCTCTTGGGTCCAAACAGGTTGTTGTAAAGGGTCCGGAAGCCCTTCCTTGTGTAGTTGCAGCGGTAGGCGCCCCCCATGAGGTACTCCAGCACGAGCCCAATGTCTATGAGGCTGATGTGGTAATCGGGTGGAAGGTTGCCCTGTAAGAAAAGAAGCTGTGTCTCAGGCCCTGCGAGAAGGGACCCACAGCGTGGACTTCGGCAACACCTCGGCATCATGGTTATTCCTGCCTACAATGTGAAAGTTGGTGGTACCAACGGGGCATTAAACAATCTTCAGTCTGTTTCCATAGGATTGTGGGAGATAAGGGGGTAAACCATGTTCCAGAAAATGGGTTAGACTTCCCAATGAGAAGAATTAGAAGCCCATGAGGCTGGAGGGGAGAGGCCTGGGCTTGTCCATGAGCTCGGACAGAATGGCCTGTAATGTGCATTTAAACATAAGGGAAAGAAAAGAATATATATATAAAGAATGTATATATGTATAACTGAATCACTTTGCTGTACAGCAGGAATTAACCCAACATTATGAACTATCCTTCCATGAAAAAGAATATTAAAAATGTATATAAATGTATAACTGATCATGCTGTACAGCAGAAATTAACACAACATTGTAAATCAACTATGCTTTGATAAAAAAATATTGATTAAGGAAAAAATACATAAAGGAAAGATGGTGTAGCTGGTGCAAAGAGCAGATTCATTTTGTTGAGAAGGTGCTTTGACAGCTGCTTGCAGGGGATAATCCAGTCTCGGGGGGCTGGCGTCCAGATTTTCTGCAGAAGGAGGGAATGAGCAGCGTGGCAGGCAGGAGGACTCTGTGGAAGACAGTGGGCGGACAGAATATCCCTGGGGCCGGGAACTTTCTAGGGAAAGCTCCACATGGTGCCCTGTGACTTTCTGGGGGACCCCTCAGATTTCAGTAAGAACACAAACACTGCAAACTATCTGATGTGCCCGGGAGTCGGTGAAGGGGCAGAGTCCTGCAGCAGAATGGAAGAGGCTGTGTTGAGATAAAGGTAGCGTGTGGGTGGAGGGGAGGAGTGCAGAGGGGCATCGATGCATCTGTAAGTCGGTCATTCACGCCAGAGGGCAGTTGGCTTATCCAGGAGGCAGAGCTGACTGGTCCATTATAAGGATGTTTTGCTATGTGCTGTTTCCTGCTTGGTTAATTTCCTATGGCTGAAATGATGGTAGAAACCTGGGGTCCGTCCCATGGAGGCTACACCTTCCAAATGTCCTCCCTGTACATGAGGACTGAATCCTTCACTCAGCCATTGCAAGTCTGTTCAGCCCCTACCGTGATCCTTGACCAAGTCGGGGATTCCATATGAGGGGATAAGGAGATACAGCCCTGCCTTGGGGAGCTTGCTCTTTTGGGGAAAAAGGGCCAAGCCACCCGCAGTCCCGATGCAGCAGCATGTTCAGGCCCCCGCTCTGCTAGGGTGGGCAGGTGGGAGGGTGAGAAAGGGCTTCCTGTGGAGGTAGGAGTGGGCAGAACAGGGGCTGTAGGGGTCGAGGGGGGAGAGCACTGCAGATGTGAGACGGGCACGGCCCTGGGACAGAACACGTGTGGTGGGTATGTGTTAGGCCCAGTGGGTGCAAGTTTCTTAGCAGGAGCTTGAATTTCATGAGACGTGGAGGTTTTAAGTGGGGGCGGCCTGTGTCTGGGGAGGGTGGGAGGAGGATGATGGAAGCCACTTACGAGAGACGTGGTTGGGTCTACACTTGAGTAGCTGTGGCTTTTGAATGTTAGTGCTTCTGAATCTAAGAAATCTGTGAAAGTGGGAAACAAGTGCACTTGCTGGTCTCTCTTGGTTCCCAGATCCACTGATTCTGCTCTGATCCAATGAGTGTGCATAGTAAAAGCCAAATTCTCACATTAGCAAAATTAGGTATTTGTATGAGGTCTGACCAGCCTATCTGGGACTCTGGCTGAAGGCCTTCTTCTCTCCTTTGCGTTACTTCCTTCTGCTCAGAACATGAGTACACGTCCTGCACTCTGCATGCCAGGGACTGCATTCTGGCCGAATGAATTGCTCTGCGTTAACCTGGTCTGACCCTCCAGGCTGTGGTGACAGGACCCAAGAAACACCAGGACAGAACAGGGAGTGGACGGGATCCTACAAGAAGGCAGACTCTAAGGCATTAGCAGCGCTGGGGATGGGGGAAAGCATCTATCACTTACTAAAGAGGAGACAGAAAGAACCAAGAACTGCTGCACAGGACACACAGAATGACATGAGGCCCATCCTGCTGGGACTTCTGGAAAGAGGCACCGTGAAGGGATGAGGGGCAGATCTGAAACACGCAGAGCGTGGGGGTTCTGGGCAGCAGTGAGGAGCCCACCCCTTGGCTGGCGCTCCTGCCTTGGTGAGGGGGCCAACCCACCGTCAAACAGTCATTCAGCGCGAGCCCATTGTGTGTGGGATGAACATTTCATTTAAAGAAGATGACATTTTTTAAAAGTAAACTCTTTTCATGGAGAGAAGAATTCATGACTTCTTATGCCTCCAATAAGATGACAACACATTTGGAAATTTTAAAAATTGCTTTAAAAAACGTCTCATTAAGACACAGACAGACCTGCTAGAGAATGGACTTGAGGACACGGGGAGGGAGGAGGGTAAGCTGTGACAAAGTGAGAGAGTGGCATGGACATATATAAACTACCAAATGTAAAATAGATAGTTAGTGGGAAGCAGCCGCATAGCACAGGGAGATCAGCTCGGTGCTTTGTGACCGCCTGGAGTGGTGGGATAGGGAGGGTGGGAGGGAGGGAGACACAGGAGGGAAGAGATGTGGGAACATATGTATATGTATAACTGATTCACTTTGTTATAAAGCAGAAACTAACACACCATTGTAAAGTAATTATACTCCAATAAAGATGTTAAAAAAAAAGGTCTCATTAAAAGACGTCAACAGGTAAAGGACTATGAAAGAGCAGACTGACCTTTTTTACATCCCTCACCAGCAAATGAAGTGTGTTCGGTGGACCCAGTCTCTGAAAGAGAAACATTCAGCCGTATTAAATATGTTTTTCTGTTCAACTTTTGGAGTAAAATCCAACTCTACTTTATAGAATTAATGAAGTCCTGTGTCTTTTACAAGACAGGACTAGGACTGGTCATGGGTAAGAAGTATCCCACATGTTCAAAAATATGTTAAATACCTTTTATTGAATTATTTTAAAGAGCATCTTAGGACGTACTATATTTTCTTAACAGTTCATCAAGCTTCAGCAAGCAACCACCCAGGACCACTTGTGCTACTTAAAATTTTAGAATGGGGAAGGAAATGTACATTCTCAAAATTCACATGGTAATAATAAAAGCCAAGAGGATTTCATCCAAACACTTTCATTCTAATATCAGGAGCTCCTTGCTGTGCAAACTCAGTTTTCCATTTTTCACCGAAGCCTCTTAAAACGTGGGAGTCCCCAGGAACAAATGACTGCTCACCCCGGGATCTTTTCACTCTGCTAATGACTCCGGGGGCTGGACTCTTTGTATAAACTTGTCCTCGTGCACCACCCCTGAGTTAATGCTACAGACGGGGGTGCTGGCTAGCATGGTGGCGGTGGGTGAAGATGGGACCATCCGCCGAGCCCGCGTGTCAGGTGAGAGCAGTCGTCCTTAAATGATGGACCTCCCGCTGAAGCCGTGTTCTGATGGGGATGCTCCTCCAAGTGCATTCTTGCACCCCCAGGGCTAGCTCCCCTCCGCCCTCCCTCCTCCTGGACCACTCACGGTATTATAAAGCTCTTCCAGCCTCGGGATGGTGAGAAAATGCTGCATGTTGACTCCATTTTCAATCAGGAGCTTCACAAAGTCTACTCGATCTAAGACCAGCGCGTCCAACATGGCCTGCTCCAGAGCGTTCACCTGTGCGAGCCCAGGAGAGGGGCGTGAGTGCCTCAGCAGGGACAGGGACACTGGGCAGGGGACCCTGGAAGCTCTCAGAAAGCCTCTTCAGGCCCCCAGACCCAGAGCATCCTGAACAAGGCTCTCTTTACCTTTTGTCCTGAGTAAACATGCCCCATTGCCCCCTCCTTCCTTCTCAGTTTGTCCCTAGGTGTCATATCAAAGCATCACAGATGGATACATTTAACACAAAGTGAAAAATGTTCAAAATGACAGCCAAACTGGTGGCTCTCTAGTTATCAGGTTTTTTAAAAAAATTAAAATAGAGTTGATTAGCTTTTCTTGTAATGTAAACATGAGAAGGAAATTCAAAATAAAACTGCAATCAGTGCTTGAGTCTCCAAGCTCGGATCTCCATATACAATGTTTTTTTGAGGTGGTAGACTGTAATATTTTATCTACTATTAGTTATCATTTGTGTCTCTACCCTTCAACAATGGTGGAACCTGCAGCGCTCAATGTAACGTGAGGTTTTGCTGGGGAGAATGTTTCCTTGACTGAGAACTACCCCCTGTGGGCATGCCACGGGCCACCAGGGTGAGTGACTGCGATGATGCCATTCACAGGGCACCGCAGAGGCCCAGCGCCCTGTCTTGCTGTGTCCTGACAGCAGCAAGGCCAGAACCACAGGTGCTGCGTGTCTCAGCCTCCCAGCCCAGCCGACTGCAGTTACCCATGCATCCCTATCACAGGCTCCATCTTTTGTCCCTGAGCTGCATTTATTCACGATTGATTTGTTTCCCGTGTTTCCACGCAACAAACATCCAAATGTCTGCAGGCGGAGAAAGGCACTGGGGGGCAAGGTGGCCCGGGCCTCCCCTGTGAGTGACTTCATTCTCCCCCAAAGCAGGACCATTTGGCGTTTGTGACATCCTGCCAGCCACTTGAAATACTGACACTGTCCCATCAATGCTTCATCACTGCCTCCTGGGCTCGGGGCCCCGGGTGGGGCTGCGGCAGAGGCAGCAAGAACTGCCCCCTTCCCTGGAGGAGGGTGACTGGCTCCAAGGTCCCCAGGAGCCTGGGAAACGGGAGCAGACACGTCCCACGTACCCAGTTCAGCAGCTCGAGCTTCCGGGGGTCAGTTTCTTCCTCCACCTCCTCTTTCACCTTCCCTTTCTTCTTGCCTTTTCCTTTTCCTCTGCCCCCCTTGGTGGTCCCTGTGGGTGGCTTCTTCTCCTTCTCCATGGCCTTGCTATCCGTTGGGGGGGCCAGGCTTCCCAGGGGCTGCAGTCCACAGCAGGCAGAGTTGGGAAAGGGATTAAAGCCAACCCATGTCCCAGGACAAGTGCACAGACCGCTCCTCCCCTCTACATGCACACGCTCGCACACACATGCACATACATAGGTACACATGCACCCACATACAGGTGCACATGCACACACAGGTGCACACACAGATACACATGCACACACTTGTGCAAACATGAGCACCCATGCACAGACATGCACGCAGGCACACATACTTGTGACTACACACACGCACACATACTCAGCTGTTGCAGGCCTGGCTGCCTGATGGAGAAGCTCCTGATTTCGTGACCGTCTGTTACTTGTATGCTTGATGAAGTGCACTCATGTACTTAAAGTGGCTGAAGTTTTGACTGAGCGTGTTTTTGCCCGAAGGAAAGGGTGCTGAGAGGTAAGTTTAAAGGCGCCAAAGAGAAGTGTCTGTGACAGCTGATGAAGACCAGAGAAGACAATTGTGAAGGGGTCAGGGCTTCCCTGGTGGTGCAGTGGTTAAGAACCCACCTGCCAATGCAGGGGACACGGGTTTGAGCCCTGGTCCGGGAAGATCCCACATGCCACGGAGCGACTAAGCCTATGTGCCACAGCTACTGAGCCTGCGCTCTAGAACCTGTGAGCCACAACTACTGAGCCTGGGTGCCACAACTACTGAAGCCCATGCGCCTAGAGCCCGTGCTCTGCATTAAAGAGAAGCCACCACAATGAGAAGCCCGCGCACCACAACGAAGAGTAGCCCCCGCTCGCCGCAACGAGAGAAAGCCCATGGGCAGCAGTGAAGACCCAACGCAGCCAAAAATAAATATATTAAATAAATAAATTGAAAAAAAAAAGAATTCTAGAAAGACTACAGAGTCATAGGCACATAGTTGATGGAGAACTTCAACTATTAAAGGAAGACCTGAGAGACCGTATACTTGATTGTGGGGGAGACAAAGAAGGACTTTTGGTTCCAGGTTGTGGTCTTGATCTCGTGTTTCCTGCTTTCCCTCTCTTCCCATGGAAATGATAGCAGGAAACAGAGGACTATGGAAAAGAAAAATTCATTTCAGGGAGAAGAGGCAGACCAGAGCCATTAAGATGTTTCTGGAAATGCTGTTGGGTAGTTAAAGCTGTGGTGAGGCAGCTGAAGCCCAGGATGAGTAATGTGGGGGTAATAGTGGAGGTGGGACCAGATTTCCAAAGAGGGAGAGTAAATGGTGGGTAGAAAGCATGGTGATTAGTAAAGGACTGTCTACAGAGCAGGAGACCACCCATCCCCTCTCGTATGTCACGCCCCCTCCCCAGTGGGTAGGTGCAGAGCAACTCTACTCCTGGGCTTCACCCCAGGCAGAACCCGGAAGAATGTCTGCTGAAGAATTGGGCGGGTCCTTGCACTGTTGGTGGGAATGTAAATTGATACAGCCAATTTGGAGAACAGTATGGAGGTTCCTTAAAAAACTAAAAATAGAACTACCATATGACCCAGCAATCCCACTACTGGGCATATACCCTGAGAAAACCATAATTCAAAAAGAGTCATGTACCACAATGTTCACTGCAGCTCTATTTACAATAGCCAGGACATGGAAGCAACTTAAGTGTCCATCGACAGATGAATGGATAAAGAAGATGTGGCACATATATACAAATGGAATATTACTCAGCCATAAAAAGAAACAAAATTGAGTTATTTGTAGTGAGGTGGATGGACCTAGAGTCTGTCATACAGAGTGAAGTCAGCCAGAAAGAGAAAAACAAATACCATATGCTAACCATATATATGGAATCTAAAAAAAAAAAAAGATTATGAAGAACCTAGGGACAAGACAGGAATAAAGATGCAGACGTAGAGAATGGACTTGAGGACATGGGGAGGGGGAAGGGTAAGCTGGGACAAAGTGAGAGTGGCATTGACATATATACACTACCAAATATAAAATAGATTGCTAGTGGGAAGCAGCTGCGTAGCACAGAGAGATTAGCTCGGTGTTTTGTGACCACTTAGAGGGGTGGGATGGGGAGGGTGGGAGGGAGACACAAGAGGGAGGCAATATGGGGATATATGTATATGTATAGCTGATTCACTTTGTTATAAAGCAGAAGCTAACACACCATTGTAAAGCAATTATACTCCAATAAAGATGTTAAAAAAAAAAAGGGAGGGCCTGCATAGGGAGGTCCAGCGCCACACCAGCCTGCTCCAATCTGCAGAGAACAAAGAAAAGCTGTTCAGTAGACAACCCCCTCCTAAATGGGGGACTCTTGGTCAGTCCTCCCAGGGAGGAGAAAAACCTATTTGTAAAATAGGCTCCTTCTACTAATTATTCTGTCCCATCCCTCACTCTGAAATGGGGATAGGCAAGCAAGGACCTGCAACAGAAAAGGACAAAATGAACAATGGTAACAGCTGACCAGGGAGAAAATAGAGATAATTCAGGGAACAGGAGAGGACTTAAAAAAAGTACAGTTTGTATCCTCAGATATTGCATTCATGAGATGAAAACAGGCTGACATGAAAATGGAACCATCAGAAAACAAGAAAGCTTTCTCAGACATCAAAAATAGGATTGCCTGGGCTTCCCCGGTGGCGCAGTGGTTGAGAGTCCACCTGCCGATGCAGGGGACACAGGTTTGTGCCCCGGTCCAGGAAGATCCCACATGCCGCGGAGCGGCTGGGCCTGTGAGTCATGGCCGCTGAGCCTGTGCGTCCGGAGCCTGTGCTCCGCAACGGGAGAGGCCACAACAGTGAGAGGCCCGCGTACCGCAAAAAAAAAAAAAAAAAAAAAGGATTGCCTACATTTAAAAAAATAGCACAAAAAAATGCTAAGGAAAAAGTTGCGATTTCCAAAAACCTACAGCAAAATGATAGAGAGACAGAAATGATAAAATGGAGGATCAGCCCAAGGGGACCAACATTTGCTTAACTTATAGGAATTCCAGAGGAAGAGAAAGAGAGAAAATGAAGGCTGAAATACTCAAAGAAGCGGTAGAAGAAAATTTCACAGAGCTGGGGAAAGACTTGGGTCTTTATCATAAAGGGGCCTCTGACAGCCAAGCAGAATGAATGGCACATGAGTGGCCATATGAGTCCTTGAGTTTGCTGTCTCTGTACATTTCATTCTCATTTGTTTGAAATAGAACACATGTCCTTCTGAAATTTCTAAACACTGAAGATAAAGAGCAGACCTCAAACTACATCTGAGAAAAGACAGTGGTTCATCTTAATTGGAGGAGGATCACATGGCAACCATGAGCCTGGTGTGTGGCAGAGTGTTTTCAGACGTGTAAAGACAGAGAATGGTTATCTTCCCACACATGTTCATGAAAAAAATTACTTGAAGATCTACTGCAGCGAAATGAAAAAGAAATCTGAGAGAGAGGAAGACGTGGAATGTGGGAAGAACTGAGCCTGTCTGACAACACGCTGCAGGGGTGTCTGATGTGGTCAGCCGCACAGCAAACTTTGAGAGCATCCAGAGAAACACGAGGCTTTGAAAGATTCTACAAGAAAGGGAACTGCACTCAGTGGACAGTAATAATTAAAAGAACAGATCATCTTAATGATGTGAGGCATATGCTATGAAGAAAAAAGAGAATCAATTTGGAAATGCAAGGGAAAGCAAACATCTAGCTATTCAAATAAGTCATGGTCCAAATATGAAGGAAACTCAAAGGTCCCATAATTTTAAACAGTGGATGGACTGTAGAAACCTTGATGCTTGTTGTATTTTCCTTTGTGTGGCCCAGGTGATTGACCCAGGGCTACCTTTCTTTCTCTTTGAGTTCAGCCATAATGTTAGGTTCAGCAGTGAACAATCCGTACAGAATCACAGTAAAGTCTTCTGTTTTCTCCATTTTTAGAATCAACATAAAGGCCTAGTATGCGGGGTGGGGGTGGGTGAAGTGGATGAAGATAGTGAAAAGATACAAACATCCAGTTATACAATAAATGTCTTGGGATGCAATGTACAGCATGGTGACTACAGCTAATAATACTGTATTGTGTATTTGAAAGGTGCTAAGAGAGTAGATCTTAAAAGTTCTTATTACAAGAGAAAACACTGTAACTGTGTGTGGTGATGGATGTTCACTAGACTTATTGTAGTGATCATTTCATGATTTATACAAATATCGGATCTTTGTACACCTGAAACTAATACATCATACGTCAATTATATCTCAATTAAAAAATATAAACAATGAGGACCTACTGTATAGCACAGGGAACGAGATTCAATATCTTATAATAAGCTTTAATGGATAAGAATCTGAAAAAGATTATATACATAATAACTGAATTATATATGTGCTGTACACCTGAAACTAACACAACATTGTAAATCAACTATACTTCAATTTTTTAAAAAAGAAAAAATATGCATGTCTTAAATAAGAATTATATTAGAAATTTATTTGAAGCTTGTCCCTCCTTTATTGAGGGACAAAATGCTACAGCTGCCTTGGAAAACAGACACGCAGTTTCTTAAAAAGGTAAACATACATTTTCCATTTACCTGGCAAATCCATTCCTAGCTATCGACTGAAGAGAAATGGAAACATACGTCCACATAAGACCTGCCCATAAATGTACACAGCAACATAATTCATTGTTCTCAGTCAAGAACTGGAAGCAAATACCCACTTAAAAAATAAAAATAAAAATCCAGGTAAAAAAATAAAAATAAAAAGGACCACTATGAAAATGTGATGATTAAAGAGTGAGACATAAACAGACCTGAGTGAGGATTACAGAACGAGGTGTAAACATCAACCATCTCCATCATGTAGAAGATGAGGTTGACCCAAGTAGGAACATTGACGGTGTAGGGAAAGGAAGGTGATGTGTAGAGCCACTAATTTCCTCACTTTACAACGTGGGAGCCTAACGTTGATGAAGCAAGTTGATGTTTCAAAGCTATCATGATAACCAGTAAGAGAATTAAACATACAGCCATCAAACGCAGGAGGGGCAAAGCAGGCAGGGCAAGCGAGCTACTGCCTTCTCTTTCCAAGTGGAGAATTGAAAGACACATCTACACGTGATTAATCGAGAAAGTGATAAAACGTGTTATGTCAACGAACAGAGGCCACCGTCAGGAAAACAGAACACGGGGACAGTTGAGTGCCTGTGGGAGGTGGGGTGTGAGGGCTCTGTTTTTCATGGTACTCTGCTATGTTATTTGATTTTCAAACCGTATTTATGTGTCCACTGGATAACAGAAAGCAAAAAACACTAAGCGACATGAAAAAGGAGGTTGGAGAATATTTAATGCCAACATAAGAGTGAAAAAATGAAATTATAAAACACACACGGTATTGCTGAATTTTTCTATGGGGGGCAGTCATGAGTGATTGTTTCTTTCATCTTGCCTGTCTGTATTTTCTACGCTTTCTGGAAATTACTTATTGCTTTTGTAACAAGAAGACGGACGAAGGCCGTTGCTTCAGGCCAGGTAGGGCCTGCGTGTGTGGCCCGTTCCCTGGGTCAGGTCCTTTCTGTAATCTTGAAAGCCTGGCCCTCTCTGTGTGGCTGACTCAGGACCTCGTCCTCAGAAAGCTGCCGCTCGAAAAGAAAAAAAAGCAAACAAAAGCCGGGATCCCTCTTACTGAGTAGCTGGTCTTGGGAGCTCATGACAGAGCCCTTTTTTGCAATCCTTTCTGGAATCTCTTAGATTCTCTGCCACAGCAAGCTGCCTCATAACCATTCATGGAGCAATTCACTTTGCTCTCAAGTCCTTTACCAAGAGTGTTAAAACCAGGAGATTCAAAAGGAATTAAAATATTTAAGGTGTTGTGCTATTCTTCTTAATTTGCGTAGTTCAGTAAACAACAGGCACAAACCACACCCCCCAACCCTGTATCTTATTCCTTTAATACACTCATCTGATTCCTTAAATTCTTCACGCTAATTAAATAAAGGGTGAGTGTGAAAAATGAAATGCCTTTTGCAGGGATATACCAGGCCAGTTTTGAGAAATATGGTTTTTAAAGTCCAACATGAACCCTCTAGATATTCCAAACTCCTTTTGAAGCAGCAGAGCCTGTTCTGCAAACAAAAATTTACCCTGAGTCCCAATCTACAAAACCCATCCAAGAAGCTGCTTTTTTAAAAAAAATAATTTTTAAAAATTGAAGTATAGTTGACTTACAATGTTAATTTCTGCTATACAGTTATAAACATACATACATATATATATATATATATATATATATATATACACTCTTTTTCATATTCTTTTCCATTATGGTTTACCCCAGGATATTGAATATAGTTCCCCTTGCTATACAGTAGGACCTTGTTGTCCATCCATTCTATATATAATAGTTTGCATCTGCTAATCCCAACCTCCCAATCCATCCCTCCCCACACCCCTCCCCCTTGGCAACCACAAGTCTGTAAAGAAGCTGCTTTGATTGAAGGAGTGGGAGGCTAAAAGCTGCTCTTCACCCCACACACACCACACCACACCCACGTACAACCACACACACACACAGATCCCACGGACATACACCACATGCACGGTAAACCACAGCACAATCACACACCACACATCCACACACACATTTAACAACCTACACACGTGCTACACACAGATACACACACACAATACACCAAATCACACACACACACCCCACATCCCAAAGACTATACACAAAGGTCACACTCACAGAGTCCCCTAGGCCTCCGGGGTTTCATGGAACATAATTTGAAAAATTAATGCTTTCAATGCAATCATTGTATTTCATTTTAATGAGCTATTTTCTTTCTTCTTTTTCTTTAAAAGGGTAAAAACCCATGTTCACCAGCAATGATAAAATATTTAGTGCTCTTTCTTCAAGAGCACTGGTTTGAATCTGAAGTTAGTGCTAGGAGCTCTTCTTGCTGGTTCTTTGAAATGAAACAGCAACATTTCCTAATAATCCTAAAGATTAGACATCGGGTCATCAGAAAGCCCAGATAACTTCCTGAGATCCACGACACAAGGGAGAACATATTAATGCATCCTCTGTACAAAGTCATGACAAATGGTATGAATTGAAAAACACTTAGTTTCACCGGCCAGCGGGGCCCAAAGACGAAGATCTGGCTCCGAGCTATGTCCACGCGGTTCCAGGCCAGCGCCAAGCTCAGCTGGTCCCGAGCCGATGCATTTGTGCCTGGAAGGCAAGAGATGGGGCACTACTCACTCCATGCCTGGGTCGCCTGGGGGTGACAGGGGCTGGGTGGGGAACACAGGCTTCCCTTAGGCTGGCTCAGCATCAGCCTGGAAATAAGCACGGCTGCCTTTTCTCTGGCCCCTGAGGGATCACTCAGGCCCCAAAGCCGAGGACCAGCTCAGCACTACCAAGCAGCCAGCCTGATGGTGACCCCCGCCCCTTTCCTCCAGCCCCCTCCCCTTCCCAGTGGAGCAGAGAGGTGACCCCATGCGCAGCCAGGTGGCAGCTGTCGTTAGGAGTGGGCCGGGGAAACTGGACAGAGCACTGCGAGATGCAGGGATCGCAAATGAAAAATAATTTCACGCTTACCCTCTGTGAGTTCAAACCTGTAATGAGCTAGTTACAGACAGAAACTGGTTCTTGACTTCAGCCCATCATGGTCCATTGGCCCGTCAAGAAAAGTCCCCCTCCCAAGAAACCCATTTCGAGCCCGATCGTTTTACCACGGCTTTATCCTGAGATAATTTCTAGGCAGCCTGGCGGGCTCGGGGTTCCATCCCCAGCAGACACAGTTCCCGGCGGGAGGAGGGGGGAGGGGTTTCCCAGCCACAAGCAGAGCTCCGGGGAGGCCAGCACGAAAGGACAGGAGTGGCTGTTTCCTGAGAGCTCACCTTTCAGCAGGGCGGTTAAAATTGCCATTTCGATGTCTTGCTGACCCTCGGAACCCATTCTAAACACAGTGACCTGAAAACAGATTAATCGTGAAAAGACTGAGTAAAGCAAAGTGGAAAACAAGAGGGAGAATTGGGGAGTTGCTTAAAAAGGACCACAAACAAGATCTGGCATGACAGATGAATGGATAAAGAAGATGTGGCACATGTATACAATGGAATATTACTCAGCCATAAAAAGAAATGAAATTGAGTTATTTGTAGTGAGGTGGATGGACCGAGAGTCTGTCATTCAGAGCGAAGTAAGTCAGAAAGAGAAAAACAAATACGATATGCTAACACATATATATGGAATCTAAAAAATAATGGTTCTGATGAACCTAGAGGCAGGACAGGAATAAAGACACAGACGTAGAGAATGGACTTGAGGACATGGGGAGGGGCGAGGATTAGCTGGGACAAAGTGAGACAGGAGCATGGACATATATACACTACCAAATGTAAAACAGATAGCTAGTGGGAAGCAGCTGCATAGCACAGGGAGATCAGCTCAGTGCTTTGTGATCACCGAGAGCGGTGGGATAGGGAAGGTGGGAGGGAGACGCAAGAGGGAGGGGATATGGGGATATATGTATACATATAGCTGATTCACTTTGTTATACAGCAGAAACTAACACAACACTAAAGCAATTATACTCCAATAAAGATATTAAAATAAATGAATGACTAAATAAATAAAAAGGACCACAGAGTCTGACGCTAATGCAGCAATCCCGAGAGCAACATGATTTTGCACCAGGTGCTTCTGATTCAGAGAGAACAGCATTGCTCGTCCTGATTTTGAATCCTTGCCTGGATCATATTTTATTCTTTACCCCATCTGGAGCTGAGGGAGCTCATGCAGGATGTACATGTCCATATCTAAATGGCTCTTGAAGATGACAAAGTCATCTCTACTCAGATTTGATACATCTGTAGGAAACCTGTAGATTTAGAATTTCGAAGAGGCTGTCTTCTGTGCGACAAGAGTGCCTCTTCCTTATAAGCGTAACTAAGGAGGCAAAGAGTGGGAGAAAATGAGTGTATTTGGTAGAATTTTGTAAGTACACCTGAAAGCATGGCACATGTCACTCCTTGATGCTTTGAATCTGATTGATATCATGAGCCTCAGAATTGTGGGATGTGGCCTGAAGTGCCCTGACATTTACAAGATCTGAAGCACCCGTGTCCCTCTTCCGAAGAGAATCTGCCTATGCTTAGCCTGCTTCCCGCACATGGACAGAACCACCAGTTGGGTCAGGATCTGTAAAATGCCTCTTGGAAAAGGGTGAATGGAAATAGGAACTACTCCATCCTGCACACATGGGCAGAATTAGAAAGGAAACATAATTCTCTCTCTGGAGCACTTGGGAAGTCAACTCAAGACACTTACAAGTTCTTTCTTTTTCATGCACTCCATGATCATCGCAAAGAGCTGATGCGATTGTGTCTTGTTGTAATTAAATGTTTTCTGAATGGTAACTAGAAGCTGGTCTCTGAGGGAGTCATTGATTATCCTGTTCGAAGGAAACGGGAAAGAGAAGAAAACAACACAGGTGAAATCTGTACGTGAATAAATCAGACATCTCTATGCCCGTCTGGTACCTTTGATTTGAAACTTTATCATTGGAGGATATCCCAGGATAGCAGACCCAAAAGGACTACAGTCAAAAACTGTGTTCACACTTGTCCTAAATTCCAGGCTTGTTGAAAAACTTACAAGGGAAAATGCAGTTGGGAGAGAGCATTTTCCCTCCTGAGAAAGAATCCGTAAGAAACACCACGCTCCTCAGAGCTCCCTCACTTGCTGACCTTGGGAAGTGGGAGAGGAGGGCTAGTAAGTCTTCCTTCTTTTACATTTTTGGAACAGCTAGATGGATCACGATTTCCTCTGGGCCTAACAAGAAGGCATTCAAAACCCCACCTTTTGTAACATATCAGAAATCTTACCCTCCTTCTTCAGAGTACTTGTGTGCAAAAGACAGGACGTCCGAGGCCCGGCCACTGCCGTCGCAGACCACCACGGGGACCGGAGGCTCTTCTCGGAGATACTCCAGGACCATGGAAACCACGTTCGGGCCCCCTTCCACCACGAGGCCCACGACGGGCACACCCTGCCCCAGTCCTGCAACACACACCACATCCACCTTCAGACCACGGTCATGGCCCCATCCAAGTGTTACCGACCAGGGTTCTTGGCCTTCCCCAATCAATAGAAATTGACCAGAAGCCAGACAAGAAATTCAGGCAAGGCTTTATTGGGGCGCCTGCTGCAGCAGCGGGAAGTGGGAACAAACAACAGGCTCCCTTGCTCCCCATATGGGGTGAGGGGGGCGTGTCCATGGGTCAGGCTGGAGGGGTGGCTTAGGTGTGTTGTGTGCAGGGGGCATGCGCAGTACCCTGTTTTTGCTCCGGACACCCTGTTTTTGCTCCAGGCTCTTCAAAAGTGGCTGTGAGATTTTTTGGTCTCTTTGTATCTTTTAGGTCCAGAATTTGCCCCAACTGCCCGCATGAAAGCAGTTATTTTCAGTCCCATACAGTTTCTTAGTATTTTGTTACTCCTGGAGAGGTGTGTCCATGTGCAAGCATTGCAGCACTGCAGCAAAGGGTCCCAGGTCCCAGCAAAGAGTCCCAGGTCCCAGCCTGTCTCAAGAGCACTCACTCTAATTCCTGAAACATGGTGAAGAGGAAAACCTTTAGGCCTGGAAGTATGCTTATATGGAGTTAGTGTTCACCAGGAGACTTGAAGGAACTCAGGATGTGATGACTGTTTACATTCTTTTATTCAAACCCCATATTATAGCCTTACTGGAAGAAGCAGAGCCTTTAAATTACAAACTTTCCAAAACATGTGGTTCAACTCCATGTATCACTCAACTGGCTTACGGACTACTTCAAGGTGAGATGTGAGAAACACGGGAGGCTCTTCTTGCTAAAAGAATACCTCCCTGCTGCCTTGCCCCAGGTGAAGTTCCCACCCTGGATGGCTGTCCCTTCAAGAATGACACAGCGAAAGGTGTCTGGACCAGCGATAGGAGAACTCCGTTCAATGCCTGGCCTCACACGTATTAGCCTTATGACATGGGGCCAATCACCAGGCCACCCTGAAGAGCAGGGAACCAAGCGTAACAGGTGAATCACCACAGGGCCTCCTCTACCTCCTAAAAGAGCAATAGATATAAAGTATAAGAAACTGTTCAGCTATCAAGGTCCTTGTCAACCTCAAGTGGTGTGTAAGTATGCAGTGTCGTAGTAGGTGTTGATTCAGCCTCTAGGGGCTGGAATAGGCAGTGAGTTATCCAGGAGGGCAAATCTGTAGACCATCATTAGCCCACCAGTTAATACCTTGTACCCAGAGTCCTCCCTCCGTCTCTATGAGATGACAGGACTCTTTGGGAACACGGTAGGACAAGCTGACTTTTGGTGGCAGAACCCGAAGGGAGGGCTCTGGGAAGCAGGAGGTGGCAAGAGCATCCCAAGAACCCAGGATTCCAGGGCAGGGGGAGATAGTGGGAGCGAAGGAGCAGCAGAGGCTGTTGCAGCCAACATAGAAATAAGACTTTTCTGATAGAAAAGGAAAACAAAGAAACAATGAACAGGCTGGGGAAACAGCATAAACAGGCCTGAAAGAGTTAAGTGATCTTGGTTATTTTTTTAGCTGTTACTACTAACAAACACTTGTAGCTAGACTTATCCTTCATAAAAATAATTACTCTCTGACTCCGTGTGAATTGCACTCTGCACTTGGCATTTCTTCTCCCCCTACACTCCCTTGTAGCACTCTTCATTTCAGAAAGAAGATCATGGGCCAATAACTTCAGGGACACTAGACCTGGTTGCTGAGCTGCCTGACAACCGCTTTGGCTGTAAATTTGCAGAAGAAAAGAAATGCAAGATCTTCATTACTTTGAGCCTTATCACCTACCCCCGACCACAAGCCCTGGGCTATAAAACCTCTCCCTATTCCCCAGGAAGGGGGCACAGTTCTTGAGGCACTAGCCCGCTGTGTTTCCTCTTTGCCTGGCAAAGAATAAAGCTACTCTTTCAATTCTCCTCCAAAACTCTTTCCATATCTCATTTCGGCATTGGTGTACAGAGAGCCAATATTTTGGCATCAAGACAAACTTGCCTATTTCACAATTTTACCCCAAACTGGCTAAAACAGATTATATTCTGAGCATGTTTCACCAGGTGTCCGTTAGTTGTGATGGGAGTTATTTGATCAACATTAATAGATGGTGAATAGGAGATGTGTCCTTGGTCTCACAATTCTGAAGGCCTTTGGATAAAATCTGCCAGCACAGTTAGGAGAAGGTCTAAGAACTTCAAGTGGGGAAATTCAGAGTTTCTGGTTTGCTTCCACGATGCATTTCTACAGTCAGGAGCTCTTAAATATTTTGAACAACTCTGCCATCTCCTACCAGAATAATCTCAGTTAGGTTCATTTCAGCAGCTATGCGTTGACGGTCTGCTTTGTGCCAGGCAGGCGCCTGGCCAAGAGATGCTGGAGAAATAGACCAAGATGACATGGACCCTGCCCTTGAGATTTCCAACCCCAGCAAGGCTTGACATTTGAGATCTTCGGGACTCCGGTGGCCAAATCACCTTCTTTTCTAGAAACAGAGGAGAACTGGTTCTTCGTGGTTTAGGCTGGACCCCTGAAACTCCGTGCCGTGGGAGGTGACAACTGAGCACCCCTTTGCTGTCCCTGCCCCACTCAGAACCCTAGGCAAAGGATGACAAAGGGAAGCCCACAGGTCACACGGCCAGGGGAGGCTGGTCGGTGTGAACGCGCACACGGCCAAGACAGCGAAAATGTGCGAACCATCAGCCAGGGAGCTGATACCCAGAAACCCACCACTTGTCATGGCAGACCGTCATTCTAACCACGTGGCAGTCTCACAGACCCTTTAATTATGCTTTAAAATGACCATTTCCCAGGCCTAGACTGTCTTTCGCAATCTTACCAGTAATGGTTACAACAAAATACTCTTTAAGATCATTCAGCAATTGCTTGACAGTAAGAATCACTGAGTTATGAACTCAGTGCCCCAAGAGGTGACACCAGCTATTTTAATTCTAACCAGTTGTTATGATCGTTTCATCTGACTGAGGTCCATTCCTGTCTCTCTAGCTTGACCTCAGCATCCTCCTGGACCAGCATGGGGTGGGGGGCGCCCTGTTGGGAGCAGCCAGCTCCTGCAGGCCTCTCCAGAGGCCTCCCCACCTGGCCCATCTCTGGTGAGAGACCCAGAGCTACTGAGATATTTAATTTAATGAACTCAGAGCGTGTAGTTGATAGAAGGAATCATACCAAGCCTTTGAGTGACAAATGTGTTTCCTGTTCAGACATTTAAAAAGTTTGGGATTAGCAGAGGCAAACCATTATCAATAGGATGGATAAACAACAAGGTCCTACAGTATAGCACAGGGAACTATATTCGATATCCTGGAATAAAACATAATGGAAAGAATGTGAAAAAGAATATATATATGTATAACTCAGTCACTTTGCTGTACAGAAGAAATTAACACAGCATTCATTATAAATCAGCTATACTCCAATAAAATTTTAAAAACTAACTATAATCATTATAAGGAATGAAAACCACTGGCAACGTGGCGGGAGATGCCACCACCGTGAAAACGGCTGTGGGGCTGTTTCTCGGGTCCACTCTCCTCGTGAACTTGAGACAAAGCATCACAGCCCAGCTCAGTGACTTGGTAGGTGGCTAAGGGAAAGGGTCTTGCTAAGTCATCTCCTGATGGTCACAGAAGAGTCAAGGTGAAGGCTCTAAATACCCTCGGGTGCTCTCTCTTCCAGCCTGGTTTTCAGGGCAGCAGCGGCAGCCCAGTGGCCGTGGCCAGAACTTACTTGTGTTGATCTTCTGCAGAGAGATGTGCTTCTCCAGCTGCCTTCTCAGCATCACCTCGGCACCATACTTGCCCAGGGTGCCATTGTCAGCCAGGATGAAGTGCGTGTGCGAGTTGTTGAGCACAGACAGCTTACTCAGGGGGTTGGACATGGTCTGGTATACCCGTGTCACCTGACGAAATACACAGCACAAGTCAGAGCTGCAAAACTTGGACAGTAAGGCAGGGGAAGCAAGAATATATGGATGTGGAGCGACAGCTTCACCTAATTGTGCACTTCAACCTACTCTCTCTTCCCTAGCCTCTCTATTGAAGGATTTTTTCTGTAAATTTTTATATCAAATTAGAAAAAATTATTTTAGATCATGACAACCCAACAGATCATGATGACCCGGCAAGTACACTCCCGGGCACTTACTGCAGAGAGAGGAAAACTTACATTAATACAAAATCCTGTACACAAAAGTTTATGGCAGCTTCATTTGCAGTAGCCAAACTGGAAACAACCCAGATAGGCTTCAACAGATAAATGGTACATCCATACGGTGGGACCCCACTCAACAATAAAAAGGAGTAAACTGTTGATACATGCAACCATTTGGATGGATTTCCAGAGAATTAAGTGGCAAGTAAAAAGCCAGCCCTCAAAGGTTACATACTGTACGATCCCATTTACATAACATTCTTGAAATGATACAACTGTAGGATGAAGGGCAGATGAGTGGCTCCCGGGGTTAAGGCAGGAGTGGAAGCAGGAGGGAATCGGGTATGGATATTGAAGGGCAACATGAAACAACAAGGTCTTACGGTATAGCACAGGGAAGTATATTCAGTGTCCTATGATAAACCATAATGGAAAAGAATATGAAAAAAAACAATGTGTGTGTGTGTATATATATATACACACACGTATACAATGTATATGTGTGTATATATATGCGTATATATACATATATATACGCATATTTATATGCAACAGCAGAAATTAACACAACATTGTAAATCAACTATACTTCAATAAAAAAACGAATGAATGAAAAGGGCAACATGAGGGCTCCTAGTAGATGTTCTGCATCTTGACTAGACTGACATCAATTATCCTGGTTTTGATCTTGTATCATAGTTTTGCAAGTTTTTACTTTTGGGGAAAAGATAAAGGCTATATGGGACCTTGCTTTATTATCTCCTACACCTGCAGGTGTAATCTAGTTAAAACAAAGACTTTGATTTTTGAAAATTGCCCATTTCCGGGGAGAAAATACTTACATCCCTTCCAACCAGATCTTCTTTATTCTCCACGATGCCCCAGGGAGCGATTCCTATAGCACAAACCCGGCCTCTGGACTTGGAGGAGTGGTCTTTCAAGGCATCCCCCACGTGGCTGATGACACCTGTGAGAGGCCATAAGTCATATCTGTAGGCCCCTTACCTCCCATCAAACCACTATTCATGAACTTCAGGGACCCCAGCTCTGAACCACTCCACATTTCCTACAGAACAGGGTTAAGACACTGAAAGTCTGAGCTCATAATAGCTAGTCATCCTGCATTAGCTCCTAGAAAAGGGAAAACCAAAACCAAAACCAAAGCAACTGTGCAGGAATTGTCTTTACAAGTTTCCAAGACCTAAGGATGGAAGTATGAGGGGTCTCTCTGGCAGGCCTTGGCTGCGTTCAGCTAAAGTTGAGAGTCAGATGGCCTGCCATGTTCCTCAACCTCTCTGGGCCTTGGTGACCTCCCTCATGTGATCGGGAAAGGATTGTCAGGGGCCTCAGTGAAAATGAGGCTTGTACAGGGCTCACTTCAAGGAATGACACATAGTAGGTGCCAGAAATGTTGACCATTATCATGATCATACTGAAATAAAAACGAGCTACCGAATAAAGATTTCATTCTGCCATAAATATTATCAGAATGCAGTATCTTCTGGTTTTTAATGATAATTATCCAAAAGCTCTTTGGGAACCACGATGAGCTCTGGGTTTGTACATTTGCAGCAAGGGATACAGCCTGCACTTACCTGTGCTGATGCCCCCAGTGAAGATCCAGGCCCCAGTGGTCACAGCAGCCTTGATCAGACCTTTCCCAAAGACCTGCTTCAGCTTGGGCTGCATCTCAAAGTTCTGGAGGCCTCCGTGCACGGATATTAAGAGCTTGGGGAGTTCCAGCTGCCAGTCTCTCACCATGAGATGAAGCAGTGAGTCTGGCTTCGTGTCATAGGAGACCCGGATATACTGCAAAAGAGGGTGTGACCCTCAACACTCGTTCTTCGATTTGACTCTTGTGTCACGCGGAACAAGGCTACTCTTCCTGTCCAAGCAACAGCCGCCTGGCTTTCTCTCCCATGGGGTTCTGGGGCCCTCTGTGTGAGTCTGTGGCCAAACAATGGAAGGGAACTCTGGAGGGTTCCCAGATATAGCAAATAAAAATAGAGAATGCACAGGTAAACTTGAATTTTATACGCACAATGTTTTAGTATAATTATGGCTCCTGCAATATTTGGGATGCATTTATACTAAAAATTCATCCGTTATTTAACTGAAATTCAAATATATCTGGGGGTCTTATATTTTACCTAGCAACCTTAATCTTTTTTTTTCATTGCCTTAGGATGATTTATTTTATCAAAGTTCCCAGCTAATTTTCATCGTATCAGAACTTCTATAATGACAATAGTTAATACTGAGAGTAAAAGGAATCCTGAAAATTTCCAATAATGAAATACAGTAATATTAGCAAAGACTTATTTTAGTTATTTAATGAGTTCATCAAAAATTATGTGCAGTCACACACATGCATATATGCGCAAATGTCTCCAAATTAACAAATTCGTAGGAAATTTGTAGAAACATATTGGTAGAAAATAAAACTGGAGTTTAAAGGAAACATTTTAAAATTTGAAAGCAAAGACCATTTATAGTTCTAAACAAAATTTGAAATACTTCTTCAATGTGTCTAGCATTCTTAGGAACACAGAAATTACTCCTGTTTGATTTTATCTCTGGATACTTTTTGCTCTTTTGAAACTTCTAGGAAATATACCTGCCAGGTTTACACAAAATTTAGAGCAACTTATGAATTTATGTACTTTTAGGTAAAACTTCTTAACAATTAGTCATTGTTGGGCTATGTAAATCACAGTTCAGAATTACCTGAAATTATATACACTTTAGATGCAATCAAAAGCAAACATGTTCCAAAATAGAATATTGTTCACTTTATCCAATGGCAACCCTAATCTTGAAGGCATCAATTCCAAAGCTGGAAAGATACATGCACCCCAAAGTTCATTGTAGCACTATTTACAGTAGCCAAGACATGGAAACAACCTGTCTGCTGTGAACAGATGAATGGATAAAGAAGATGTGGTACACACACACACACACACACACACACATGCATATACATACATGGAATATTACTCAGCCATAAAAAAGAATGAAAAAATGCCATTTGCAGCAACATGGATGGACCTAGAGATTGTCATACTGCGTGAAATAAGTCAGACAGAGAAAGACAAATATCATATGACATGACTTATATGTGGAATCTAAAAAAAATGGTACAAATGAACTTATTTACAGAAATAGAGTCACAGGCGTAGAAAACAAACTTATGGCTACCAGGGGGGAAAGGCGGGGGAGGGATAAATTGGAAGATTGGGATTTACATACACACACTACTATATAAAAAATAGATAACTATTGATAATAAGGACCTACTGTATAGCACAGGGAACTCTACTCAACACTCTGTAATGACTATATGGGAAAAGAATCTTAAAAAGAGTGGATGTATGTCTGTGTATAACTGATTCACTTTTCTGTACAGCAGAAACTAACGCAATAGTGTAAATCAACTATACTCCAATAAAAAATTTTTTTAAAAATTCCATAGCTGGCTCAGCTAGAATGTGGATCCAGAGGTTGGCCAGGACGATGAGGAGGGAGTGGGTGCTGGGAATGGGGATCAACAGCCAACCTCGGGGCTGGACCTTCCCCTCAAGGTGAAGAAGAGGTTAATGAGCAGATGCCTTGGCCCCTGTGAACAGCCTCTTTGTGTCCAGGCCAGTAGGCAGGGTGCCCTTCCAGAAGACCTTACGTTGTGGTCTTTGGAACACAACTGAATTTTATTGAACAATGATGTTGGGCCGGTGAAATAGAATGAAATTGCAAAAATGGTCTCACTGGGCACGTGAGAGCATTATTCAGAATGAGCTGAAAGGGATCACAGTGCTGACGCCTCCCCTCTTGGCAGGGCTCATGAGAAAGGCAGAGGGCATTTTACATGCAAATGTGAAAGGCCTCCGTCTTCTTGGGCCAGCTGAATGCAAGCCCAGAGAGGCTGTGTGTGGACTTTAGAAGGAAATATTTCCAGAAACTCCTAACCCATGTAAGGGGGGTGGTAAATGTCCACTGTGAGAAAAAACAAAACAAAGTCCCAAACAACCCTAAAAAACAAACAACATAATTCGTCTCTCATCACTGGAGATGGGGTGGTATCTTTGTAGAGTGGGGCTGGACTGTGATGTATGAATTCACAATCTTGGTACGGATTTAAAGGATACTCCGTGTTCTCTATCATAGTGCCCAGTTTCCAAATCTCATGGCTAAAAACTCGACTGTGTGGATATATTTCCTGTCTTTGCATTGAAAACTCTAGGAAGATAGAGCCACACCCCTGAAAGAAGACCCAGGTGTCTGCAGTCCGGGAGGCGGGGCCTCTGATGGAAGCTGCGGCTCAGTGGCATCCCTTCCCAAGGCCCCTCTTACCATGGCTTTATTGGAGTATCCGCCACCCTGGAATTCGAGAATCCCGTAGGAATCTGTTGGGTAGCTCTGGGTGTGCTTGCCAACAGACCATTTTTCGGGCTGAGTCTCCACCTGCTTGTTCTCCTCTCCATTTTTGCTGGCTGTTACGCTCGGCAGAGGGGGGATATGCTGGTTGGTGAGCTGGCCACAGCAACACCTGAAAACAAAGGCAAAGCTCAGTCTTTCTATAACATTTTCCTCCTTAAGATGAGTTAACCTGAACAGAAGCAGCCTAACACCTTCCTTATCCAGCTTTACTGGAGACAGAAATGCCACTTATGATGTCCTTTTCCAGATAATCAATGCATATCTATTTCCATACCAGAAAAGTATAAATACCAGACTATTCTAAACACATTGGATGGTTGCCCTTCCCTACTGAACACATTTTTAGTCTTTCTGGTGTCCTCACAACATGACTATGGCCATCAATCACTGAATATTCTGTGACAAAGGACAATCACGCTCCCCCATGCAGAGTTGACCTGCAATGATTTTTCAATATTATTGAATTATTCTGTTGCTAGAGAAATGTAAAACATTTCTCTACACAAGTAACATTGAAAGTATATTTACTTCAGTTTTAGTCAGAAACTGGCTGAGGTAGAATCCAGGGCCTAACCATTTTAAAGCCTAGTTATTCAGAAGCTGCTTAGGGCCTAAATCCATTCAGTTTTAGGCAGAAACTTGCTGAGGTAGAATCCAGGGCCTAAGCATTTTAAAGCCTAGTTATTCAGAAGAGGGGGTCTTCCGGGAAGATGGCGGCAGGGTAAGACGCGGAGATCAGCTTCCTCCCCGCAGATACACCAGAAATACATCTACACGTGGAACAACTCCTACAGAACACCTACTGAACGCTGGCGGAAGACCTCAGACCTCCCAAAAGGCAAGAAACCCCCCACGTACCTGGGTAGGGCAAAAGAAAACAGAATAAACAGAGACAAAAGGATAGGGACGGGACCTGCACCAGTGGGAGGGAGCTGTGAAGGAGGAAAGCTTTCCACACACTAGGAAGCCCCTTCGCGGGCGGAGACTGCGGGTGGCGCAGGGGGAAAGCTTCGGTGCCGCGGAGGAGAGCACAGCAACAGGGGTGCGGAGGGCAAAGCGGGGAGATTCCCGCACAGAGGACCAGGGCCGACCGGCACTCACCAGCCCGAGAGGCTTGTCTGCTCACCCGCCGGGGCGGGCGGGGCTGGGAGCTGAGGCTCCAGCTTCGGTTGGAGCGCAGGGAGAGGACTGGGGTTGGCGGCGTGAACACAGCCTGAAGGGGGTTAGTGCGCCACGGCTAGCCGGGAGGGAGTCCGGGGAAAAGTCTGGACCTGCCGAAGAGGCAAGAGACTTTTTCTTCCCTCTTTGTTTCCTGGTGCGCGAGCAGAGGGGATTCAGAGCGGTGCTTAAAGGAGCTCCAGAGACGGGCGCGAGCCGCGGCTAAAACCGCGGGCCCCAGAGACGGGCAGGAGACGCTAAGGCTGCTGCTGCCGCCACCAAGCCTGTGTGCGAGCACAGGTCACTATCCACACTCCGCTTCCGTGGAGCCTGTGCAGCCCGCCACTGCCAGGGTCCCGGGATCCAGGAACAACTCCCCCGGAAGAACGCACGGCGCGCCTCAGGCTGGTGCAACATCACGCCGGCCTCTGCCGCCACAGGTCCGCCTCGCACTCCGTGCCCCTCCCTCGGAGGCTCGCCACGCACTACGGGCCCCTCCCTCGTACGTTCGCCGCGCACTACGTGCCCCTCCCTCCCCCCCCCACCCGGCCTGAGTGAGCCAGAGCCCCGGAAGCAGCGGCTCCTTTAACCCCGTCCTGTCTGAGCGAAGAACAGACGCCTTCCAGCGACCTACACGCAGAGGCGGGGCCAAATCCAAAGCTGAGGCCCTGGGAGCTATGAGAACAAAGACGAGAAAGGGAAATCTCTCCCAGTAGCCTCAGAAGCAGCGGATTAAAGCTCCACAATCAACTTGATGTACCCTGCATCTGTGGAATACAGGAATAGACAACGAATCATCCCCAATTGAGGAGGTAGACTTTGAGAGCAAGATTTATGATTTTTTCCCCTTTTCCTCTTTTTGTGAGTATGTATGTGTATGCTTCTGTGTGAGAGTATGTCTGTATAGCTTTGCTTCCACCATTTGTCCTAGGGTTCTAACCATCCGTTTTCTTTTTTCTTAATAATTATCTTTTAATTTTAATAACTTTTTTATATTTTATCTTACTTTATTTTGCTTTATCTTCTTTCTTTCTTTTTTCCTTCCTTCCCTCCCTCCTTCCTCCCTCCCTCCCTCCCTCCTTCCTTTCTTTCTTTCTTTCTTTCTTTCTTTCTTTCTTTCTTTCTTTCTTCTTCTACTAATTCTTTCTTTCTAGTTTTTCTCCCTTTTATTCTGAGCCGTCTGGATGAAAGGCTCTTGGTGCTGCAGCCAGGAGTCACTGCTGTGCCTCTGAGGTCGGAGAGTCAACTTCAGGACACTAGTCCACAAGAGACCTCCCAGCTCCACACAATATCAAATGGCAAAAATCTCCCAGAGATCTCCATCTCAACACCAGCACCCAGCTTCACTCAACGACCAGCAAGCTACAGTGCTGGACATCCTATGCCAAACAACTAGCAAGACAGGAACACAACCCCACCCATTAGCAGAGAGGCTGCCCAAAATCATAGTAAGTCTACAGACACCCCAAAACACACCACCAGACGTGGACCTGCCCACCAGAAAGACAAGATGCAGCCTCATCCACCAGAACACAGGCACTAGTCCCCTCCACCAGGAAGCCTACACAACCCACTGAACCAACCTTAGCCACTGGAGACAGACACAAAAAACAACGGGAACTACGAACCTGCAGCCTGCAAAAAGGAGACCCCAAACACAGTAAGATAAGCAAAATGAGAAGACAGAAAAACACACAGCAGATGAGGGAGCAAGGCAAAAACCCACCAGACCTAACAAATGAAGAGGAAATAGGCAGTCTACCTTAAAAAGGAATTCAGAATAATGATAGTAAAGATGATCCCAAATCTTGGAAATAGAATAGACAAAATGCAAGAAACATTTAACAAGGACCTAGAAGAACTAAAGATGAAACAAACAACGATGAACAACACAATAAAGGAAATTAAAAATACTCTAGATGGGATCAAGAGCAGAATAACTGAGGCAGAAGAACGGATAAGTGACCTGGACAATAAAATAGTGGAAATAACTACTGCAGAGCAGAATAAAGAAAAAAGAATGAAAAGACCTGAGGACAGTCTCAGAGACCTCTGGGACAACATTAAACACACCAACATTCGAATTATAGGGGTTCCAGAAGAAGAAGAGAAAAAGAAAGGGACTGAGAAAATATTTGAAGAGATTATAGTTGAAAACTTCCCTAATATAGGAAAGGAAATAATTAATCAAGTCCAGGAAGCACAGAGAGTCCCGTGCAGGATAAATCCAAGGAGAAATATGCCAAGACACATATTAATCAAACTTTCAAAAATTAAACACAAAGAAAACATATTAAAAGCAGCAAGGGAAAAACAACAGTAACACACAAGGGAATCCTTGTAATGTTAAGAGCTGATCTTTCAGCAGAAACTCTGCAAGCCAGAAGGGACTGGCAGGACATATTTAAAGTGATGAAGGAGAAAAACCTACAAACAAGGTTACTCTACCCAGCAAGGAGTTCATTCAGATTTGATGGAGAAATTAAAACCTTTACAGACAAGCAAAAGCTGAGAGAGTTCAGCACCACCAAACCAGCTTTACAGCAACTGCTAAAGGAACTTCTCTAGGCAAGAAACACAAGAGAAGGGAAAGACCTACAATAACGAACCCAAAACAATTAAGAAAATGGGAATAGGAACATACATATCGATAATTACCTTAAATGTAAATGAATTAAATGCTCCCACCAAAAGACACAGATTGGCTGAATGGATACAAAAACAAGACCCATATATTTGCTGTCTACAAGAGACCCACTTCAGACCTAGAGACACATACAGACTGAAAGTAAGGGGATGGAAAAAGATATTTCATGCAAATGGAAAACAAAAGAAAGCTGGAGTAGCAATTCTCATATCAGACAAAATAGACTTTAAAATAAAGACTATTACAGGAGACAAAGAAGGACACTACATAATGATCAAGGGATCGATCCAAGAAGAAGATATAACAATTGTAAATATTTATGCACCCAACATAGGAGCACCTCAATACATATGGCAAATACTAATAGCCATAAAAGGGGAAATCGACAGTAACACATTCATAGTAGGGGACTTTAACACCCCACTTTCACCAATGGACAGATCATCCAAAATGAAAATAAATAAGGAAACACAAGCTTTAAATGATACATTAAACAAGATGGACTTAATTGATATTTATAGGACATTCCATCCAAAAACAGCAGAATACACATTTTTCTCAAGTGCTCATGGAACATTCTCCAGGATAGATCATATCTTGGGTCACAAGTCAAGCCTTGGTAGATTTAAGAAAATTGAAATTGTTTCAAGTATCTTTTCCGACCACAACACTATGAGACTAGATATCAATTACAGGAAAGGATCTGTAAAAAATACAAACACATGGAGGCTAAACAATACACTACTTAATAACGAAGTGATCACTGAAGAAATCAAGAGGAAATAAAAAAATATCTAGAAACAAATGACAATGGAGACACGACGACCCAAAACCTATGGGATGCAGCAAAAGCAGTTCTAAGAGGGAAGTTTATAGCAATACAATCCTACCTTAAGAAACAGGAAACATCTCGAATAAACAACCTACCCTTGCACCTAAAGCAATTAGAGAAAGAAGAATAAAAAAACCCCAAAAGTTAGCAGAAGGAATGAAATCATAAAATCAGATCAGAAATAAATGAAAAAGAAATGAAGGAAACGATAGCAAAGATCAATAAAACTAAAAGCTGGTTCTTTGAGAAGATAAACAAAATTAATAAACCATTAGCCAGACTCATCAAGAAGAAAAGGGAGAAGACTCAAATCAATAGGATTAGAAATGAAAAAGGAGAAGTAACAACTGACACTGCAGAAATACAAGAGATCACAAGAGATTACTACAAGCAACTCTATGCCAATAAAATGGACAACCTGGAAGAAATGGACAAATTCTTAGAAATGCACAACCTGCCAAGACTGAATCAGGAAGAAATAGAAAATATGAACAGACTAATCACAAGCACTGAAATTGAAGCTGTGATTAAAAATCTTCCAACAAACAAAAGCCCAGGGCCAGATGGCTTCACAGCCGAATTCTATCAAACATTTAGAGAAGAGTTAACACCTGTCCTTCTCAAACTCTTCCAAAATATAGCAGAGGGAGGAACACTCCCAACTCATTCTACGAGGCCACCATCACCTTGATACCTAAACCAGACAAGGTTGTCACAAAAAAAGAAAACTACAGGCCAATATCACTGATGAACATAGATGCAAAAATCCTCAACAAAATACTAGCAAACAGAATCCAACAGCACATTAAAAGGATCATACACCATGATCAAATGGGATTTATTCCAGGAATGCAAGGATTCTTCAATATATGGAAAACAATCAATGTGATAAACCATATTAACAAACTGAAGGAGAAAAACCATATGATCATCTCAATAGATGCAGAGAAAGCTTTTGACAAACTTCAACACCCATTTATGATAAAAACCATGCAGAAAGTAGGCATAGAGGGAACTTTCCTCAACATAATAAAGGCCATATATGACAAACCCACAGCCAACATCCTCCTCAATGGTGAAAAACTGAAAGCATTTCCTCTAAGATCAGGAACAAGACAAGGTTGCCCACTCTCACCACTCTTATTCAATATAGTTTTTGAAGTTTTAGCCACAGCAATCAGAGAAGAAAAGGAAATAAAAGGAATCCAAATCGGAAAAGAAGAAGTAAAGCTGTCACTGTTTGCAGATGACATGATACTATACATAGAGAATCCTAAAGATGCTACCAGAAAACTACTAGAGCTAATCAATGAATTTGGTAAAGTAGCAGGATACAAAATTAATGCACAGAAATCTCTGGCATTCCTATACACTAATGATGAAAAATCTGAAAGTGAAATCAAGAAAACACTCCCATTTACCATTGCAACAAAAGAATAAAATATCTAGGAATAAACCTACCTAAGGAGACAAAAGACCTGTATGCAGAAAATTATAAGACACTGATGAAAGAAATTAAAGATGATACAAAGAGATGGAGAGATATACCATGTTCTTGGATTGGAAAAATCAACATTGTGAAAATGACTCTACTACCCAAAGTAATCTACAGATTCAGTGCAATCCCTATCAAACTACCACTGGTATTTTTCACAGAACTAGAACAAAAAATTTCACAGTTTGTATGGAAACACAAAAGACCCCGAATAGCCAAAGCAATCTTGAGAATGAAAAACGGAGCTGGAGGAATCAGGCTCCCTGACTTCAGACTATACTACAAAGCTACAGTAATCAAGACAGTATGGTACTGGCACAAAAACAGAAATATAGATCAATGGAACAGGATAGAAAGCCCAGAGATAAACCCACGCACATATGGTCACCTTATCTTTGATAAAAGAGGCAGGAATGTACAGTGGAGAAAGGACAGCCTCTTCAATAAGTGGTGCTGGAAAAACTGGACAGGTACATGTAAAAGTATGAGATAAGATCACTCCCTAACACCATACACAAAAATAAGCTCCAAATGGATTAAAGACCTAAATATAAGGCCAGAAACTATCAAACTCTTAGAGGAAAACATAGGCAGAATACTCTATGACATAAATCACAGCAAGATCCTTTCTGACCCACCTCCCAGAGAAATGGAAATAAAAACAAAAATAAACAAATGGGACCTAATGAAACTTCAAAGCTTTTGCACAGCAAAGGAAACCATAAACAAGACCAAAAGACAACCCTCAGAATGGGAGAAAATATTTGCAAATGAAGCAACTGACAAAGGATTAATCTCCAAAATTTATAAGCAGCTCATGCAGCTCAATAACAAAAAAACAAACAACCCAATCCAAAAATGGGCAGAAGACCTAAATAGACATTTCTCCAAAGAAGATATACAGACTGCCAACAAACACATGAAAGAATGCTCAACTTCATTAATCATTAGAGAAATGCAAATCAAAACTACAATGAGATATCATCTCACACCAGTCAGAATGGCCATCATCAAAAAATCTAGAAACAATAAATGCTGGAGAGGGTGTGGAGCAAAGGGAACCCTCTTGCACTGTTGGTGGGAATGTAAATTGATACAGCCACTATGGAGAACAGTATGGAGGGTCCTTAAAAAACTACAAATAGAACTACCATATGACCCAGTAATCCCACTACTGGGCATATACCCTGAAAAAAACATAATTCAAAAAGAGTCAGGTACCAAAATGTTCATTGCAGCCCTATTTACAGTAGCCCAGAGATGGAAACAACCTAAGTGTCCATCATCAGATGAATGGATAAAGAAGATGTGGCACATATATACAATGGAATATTACTCAGCCATAAAAAGAAATGAAATTGAGCTATTTGTAATGAGGTGGATAGACCTAGAGTCTGTCATACAGAGTGAAGTAAGTCAGAAAAAGAAAGACAAATACCATATGCTAACACATATGTATGGAATTTAAGGGGAAAAAATGTCATGAAGAACCTAGGGGTAAGACAGGAATAAAGACACAGACCTACTAGAGAATGGACTTGAGTATATGGGGAGGGGGAAGGGTAAGCTGTGACAAAGCGAGAGAGAGGCATGGACATATATACACTACCAAACGTAAGGTAGATAGCTAGTGGGAAGCAGCCACATAGCACAGGGAGATCAGCTTTGTGCTTTGTGACCGCCTGGAGGGGTGGGATAGGGAGGGTGGGAGGGAGGGAGACACAAGAGGGAAGAGATATGGGAACATATGTATATGTATAACTGATTCACTTTGTTATAAAGCAGAAACTAACACACCATTGTAAAGCAATTATACTCCAATAAAGATGTAAAGAAAGAAAGAAAGAAAGAAAAGAAAAGAAAGAAAGAAAATTTGTTTTGCTGCTTTTGCTGCTCATACTTTTGGTGTCATTTCAAAGAATTATTTGCCAAATCCAAGGTCATGAAGATTTACTCCTATGTTTTTGTTTAAGAGTTTTATAGTTTTATCTCTTACATCTGATATTTGATTGATTTTGAGTTAATTTTTTTATATCATGTTATGTAGGGACTTAAATCCATTCCTTTGATGTCCAGGTGTTCAGCACCATTTGATGAAGAGACTAATCTTTCCCCATTGGTTTAGGCAACCTTGCTGAAATATCAGTTGGTTATAGATGAATGGGTTTCTTTCTGGACTCTCAGTTCTATTCCATTGGTCTGTATGTCTACTCTTACTCCAGTACCATACTACTTTGATTAGCGTAGGTCTGTAGTAAGTTTTGAAATCAGGTAAAGTGAGTCCTCCTACTTTGTTCTTTTTTTATTAGATTATTTTGGCTATCCTGTGTCCCTTGCAATTCCATATCAATCAGTTTGTCAATTTCTAGAAAGAAGTCAGCTGGAATTCTGATAGAGATTGCTTTGAATCTGTAGGTCATTTTGGGAATATTGCCATTTTAACTATGTTAAGTCTTCCAATCCATGAACATGGAATGTTTTCCCAATTATTTAGATTGTCATTAATTTCTTTCAACAATGTTTTATAGTTTTCAGATATAAGTTTTGTTATTATTATTTTTTTTGGTCATGCCACGCAGCTTGTGGGATCTTAGTTCCCCAACCAGTGATTGAGCCTGGGCCCACGGCAGTGAGTCCTAACCACTGGACCACCAGAGAAGCCCCTCAGATATAAATTTTGTAATTCTTTTGTTAAGTTTATCCCTAAGTGTCTAATTCTTTTTGATACTATTGTGTATGGAATTGTTCTGTTAGTTTCATTTTCATATTGTTCATTGCAAGCTTATAGAAATATATATGATTTTTGTATATTGATTTTGTATGCTGCAAACTTGCTGAACTTCTTTAGTAGTTATAATAGTTTTTTAGTGATTCCTTAGGATTTTCTATATACAAGATTATGTCATCTGCTGATAGAGATAGTTTTACTTCTTCCTTTCCAATATGGGTGCCTTTTATTTCTTTCTCTTACCTAATTGCCTTGGTTAGAACCTCTTGTAAAATTTTAATAGAAGTGGTAAGAGTGAACATCCTTGTCTTGTCTCTGATGTTAGGGGCAAGCATCCGATCTTTCACCACTAAGTATGATGTTAGCCGTGGATTTTTCACAGAAGCTCTTTATCAGGTTGAGAAGGTTCTCTTTGAGTCCTAGTTTTGTTTTTTTTTTAAATCGTAAAGTGTTGGATTTTGTCAAACACTTTCTTGGTGTCAGTTGAGGTGATCATGTGATTTTTGTTTTTTATTCTATGAATTTGATGTATTGCATTAATTGATTTTCTGCTGTGAAAACAACCTTGCATTCCTGGGATAAATCCCAGTTGGTTATGATGTGTAATTCTTTTTATATGTTTTTGGATTTGGTTTGATAGTATTTGTTCAAGATTTCTGTATCCATATTCACAAGAGATATTAATCTATAGTTGCCCTTTCTTGTGCTGTCTTTGTCTGGTTTTAATATCAAGGTAGTACTGGCCTCATAAAATGAGTTGGGAAGTGCTCTCTCATCTTCTATTTTTTGAAAGAGCTTGGGAAGAATTGGTATCAGTTCTTCTTTAAATATTTGGTAAAATTCAACTGTGAAGCCCTCTGGACCTAAGCTTTTCTTTGTAGGTAATTTTTTTTTTTTTTTTTTTTTTTTTTTTTTTTGTGGTACGTGGGCCTCTCGCTGTTGTGGCCTCTCCCGTTGTGGAGCACAGGCTCCGGACGTGCAAAGCTCAGCGGCCATGGCTCACGGGCCCAGCCGCTCCGCAGCATATGGGATCCTCCCGGACCGGGGCACGAGCCCATGTCCCCTGCATCAGCAGGCGGACTCTCAACCACTGCGCCACCAGGGAAGCCCCTGTAGGTAATTTTTGATGACTAATCCTGCCTCTTCACTTCTTATAGGTTTCTTCAGATTATGTATTTCTTCTTGAATCATTTTGGCAGTTTGTGTCTTTCTAGGAATTTGTCCATTTCATCTAAGTTATCTAATTTATTGTCATTGGTATACAGGTCATAGTGTTCCTTTATACTCATTTCTATTTCTGTAAGATTGGTAGTAATGTCTCTTCATTTCTGATTCTAGAATTAAGATCTTAGATTTAGAATTAAGTCTTCTCTCTTTCTTCATCAATCTAGCTAAAGGTTTGTCAATTTTGTGGCTCTTTTCCAAGAAACAGCTTTTGATTTCATTGATTTTTCTCTATCGTTTTAAGATTTTCTATTTCATTAACTCCCATTCTATTCTCTATTATTTCCTCCCTTTTCTTTCTTTCAGGTTTAGTTTGCCCTTCTCTTCCCAGTGTGTTATAACATTAGGAACTCTAACAAAAAGGCTAGAAGATACCCTGGAAATCTGTCTAAAGCCCTCAGCTCCTTGATCTCACTAAGTCTAAGAGGAAAGTGTGGGCCCATCTGCTTGTGAAAACTCACATGAGTGAATGGAGGACAGCGCCTCTCCCCTGAGGCTGTCTGCATCTTGACAGAGGAACTTATAGCCCAGGTGACTCCCTGGTTAATGACTCACATGGGGCATAAGTTCTAGCTGTCCTTGACTTCTTCTCTCCCTCCCCCAAACACCAGAATAGTTGCTGGCAACTGGCAGAGAAGTGCAAGTTTGAATAATGTCTTAATTATGGCTTCCAACTTACCTGTTAGGATCTTTAGTGCTGGGAATTACAAAGATACATTCTCGTTTGCAAAAGGTTTTTTCTATCCAAGATTTCTGTCCCTGGAAGAGAAAAAAAGTGGAAATTAGACCAAGATATTCCCAAGCCATCCTCAGAGTTCATTCTTTTGCTTTTATAAAATGAGTAGTAACAGGAAGTCTGTCCAAAACATCTGAATAGACACGTCCAAGAATGGTGGACACAAGTCTTTCAGGATCTTAGCTCTGGTTTCTTTTAAGAGAAATGGCTCAGAAATATGTATTCATGGTTTCCATAGGGCTACAACCTGGGTTTTGTATGGTAGTCAGAGTCTGCAAAGGGAGAACGATGATGCCCCTGGAGTAAGCCAGTGCCCCACGGAGCCTGGTGTGGACGTGAGTTACCGGAGAAGCTGACAAAGTCGGCCAGTCTAGGGTCAGGTCTTTGATTTGCTCTCAAGACCCCATCTTCTCCAGACTCTCAGGCTCCCCACACACCATAGTCATTTTTTATTAATTAATTAATTTACAGGTAATTTTTCTAACTGGTGCTCAGATTCACTGAATGTTATTTTTAGAATTAAAAATATTGGAGGTGGAATCCGAGAGCTGAGGGCAGGCTTGATGTACCCCACCTCGGGGTGGTGCTCTGACTGCGGCAACTGTTGTAGGGCTGCCTCCGGGGAGACAGCGAGGGGCCACTGACCCCTTAAACATCTTCTTCTGAGGTACATTCTACGCTAGGGGGAATGACTGCACTATTTTCCTGTGCTATGGCAGTCAGACCTGGTAGAGGTAACATCTCTACAGAAACCCCAAACCTGGCAAGGATGGTTCAGATTTTGGCAGATTGTCGCTTCATCCCCACCCAACACTGATAATATCAGCAGAAGGACCTTCAAGATGGCGGAGGAGTAAGAGGTGGAGATCACCTTTCTCCCCACAAATACATCAAAAGTATACCTACGTGTGGAACAATTCCTATAGAACACCTACTGAACACTGGCAGAAGACCTCAGACTTCCCAAAAGATGCCCTCAGACGACCTACATGCAGAGGCAGGGCCAAATCCAAAGCTGAACCCCAGGAGCTGTGCGAACAAAGAAGAGAAAGGGAAATTTCTCCCAGCAGCCTCAGGAGCAGCGGATTAAATCTCCACAATCAACTTGATGTACCCTGCACCTGTGGAATACCTGAATAGACAACGAATCATCCCAAAATTGAGGCGGTGGACTTTGGGAGCAACTATAGAGTTGGGGTTTGCTTTCTGCATCTAATTTGTTTTTGGTTTTATGTTTATTTTAGTTTAGTATTTAGAGCTTATTATCATTGGTAGATTTGTTTATTGATTTGGTTGCCCTCTTCCTTTATTTTAAAAGAAAAATATGTATTTTTTCCTTTTTCTCTTTTTGTGAGTGTGTATGTGTATGCTTCTTTGTATGATTTTGTCTGTATAGCTTTGCTTTTACCATTTGTCCTAGGGTTCTGTCTGTCCGGTTTTTTGTTGTTTTTGGGTTTTTTTTTTGCGGTACGCGGGCCTCTCACTGTTGTGGCCCCTCCCGTTACGGAGCACAGGCTCCGGACGCGCAGGCTCAGCGGCCATGGCTCACGGGCCCAGCCGCTCCGCGGGATGTGGGATCCTCCCAGACAGGGGCATGAACCCGCGTCCCCTGCATCGGCAGGCGGACTCTCAACCACTGCGCCACCAGGGAAGCCCATTTTTGTTTTTTTAGTATAGTTTTTAGCACTTGTTATCATTGGTGGATTTGTTTTTTGGTTTGATTGCTCTCTTGTTTCTTTTTATAAATACTTTTAAATTTTTTTATTCTTAATATTTTTTTTTATTTTGTATTTTAATACCTTTCTTTCCTCCTTCCTTCCTTCCTCCCTCCCTCCCTCCCTCCCTCCCTCCCTCCCTCCCTCCCTCCCTCCCTTCCTTCCTTCCTTCCTTCCTTCCTTCCTTCCTTCCTTCCTTCCTTCCTTCCTTCCTTCCTTCCTTCCTTCCTTCCTTCCTTCCTTCCTTCCTTCCTCTCTTTCTCTCTTTTTCTCCCTTTTCTTCTGAGCCAAGTGGCTGACAGGGTCTTGGTGCTCTGGTCTGGTCTCAGGGCTGAGCCTCTGAGGTGGGAGAGCCGAGTTCAGGACATTGGTCCACCAGACACCTCTCAGCCCCACGTAATATCAAACAGGGAAAGCTCTCCCAGAGATCTCCATCTCAATGCTAAGACCCAGCTCCACTCAACAACCAGCAAGCTACAGTGATGGGCACCCTATACCAAGCAACTAGCAAGACAAGAACACAACCCCACCCATTAGCAGAGAGGCAGCCTAAAATCATAATAAGTTCACAGACACCCCAAAACACACCACCGGACGCAGTCCTGCCCACCAGAAAGACAAGGTCCAGCCTCATCCACCAGAACACAGGAACCAGTCCCCTCCACCATGAAGACTACACAAACCACTGAACCAAACTTACCCACTGGGGGCAGACACCAAAAGCAACGGGAACTATGAACCTGCAGCCTACAAAAAGGAGACCCCAAACACAGTAAGTTAAGCAAAATGAGAAGACAGAGAAATACACAGCAGATGAAGGAGCAAGGTAAAAACCCACCAGACCAAACAAATGAAGACAAAATAGGCAGTCTACATGAAAAAGAATTCAGAGTAATGATAGTAAAGATGATCCAAAATCTTGGAAACAGAATGGAGAAAATACAAGAAACATTTAACAAGGACCTAGAAGAACTAAAGAGCAAACAAACAATGATGAACAACACAATAAATGAAAGTTAAAATTCACTAGAAGGAATCAATAGCAGAATAACTGAGGCAGAAGAACGGATAAGTGACCTGGACAATAAAATAGTGGAAATAACTACCACAGAACAGAATAAAGAAAAAAGAATGAAAAGAATTGAGACAGTCTCAGAGACCTCTGGGACAACATTAAAGGCACCAACATTCGAATTACAGGGGTCCCAGAAGAAGAAGAGAAAAAAAAACGGTCTGAGAAAATATTTGAAGAGATTATAGTTGAAAACTTCCCTAATATGGGAAAGGAGATAGTCAAGTCCAGGAAGCGCAGAGAGTCCCATACAGGATAAATCCAAGGAGAAACATGCCAAGACACATATTAATCAAACTATCAAAAATTAAATACAAAGAAAAAATACTAAAAGCAGCAAGGGAAAAGCAAGAAATAACATACAAGGGAATCCCCATAAGGTTAAAAGCTGATCTTTCAGCAGAAACTCTGCAAGCCAGAAGGGAGTGGCAGGACGTATTTAAAGTGATGAAAGGGAAAAACCTACTACCAAGATGACTCTACCCAGCAAGGATCTCATTCAGTTTTGTTAGAGAAATTAAAACCTTTACAGACAAGCAAAAGCTAAGGGAATTCAGCAGCACCAAACCAGCTTTACAACAAATGTTAAAGGAACTTCTCTTGGCAGGAAACACAAGAGAAGGAAAAGACCTACAAAAACAAACTCAAAACAATTAAGAAAATGGTAATAGGAGCATACATACCAATAACTACCTTAAACGTAAATGAATTAAATGCTCCAACCAAAAGACATAGACTGGCTGAATGGATACAAAAACAAGACCCATATATATGCTGTCTACAAGAGACCCACTTCAGACCTAAGGACACATGCATATTGAAAGTGAGGGGATGGAAAAAGATATTCCATGCAAATGGAAATCAAAAGAAAGCAGGCGTAGCAGTTCCCATATCAGACAAAATAGACTTTAAAATAAAGACTATTACAGGAGACAAAGAAGGACACTACATAATGATCAAGGGATCAATCCAAGAAGAAAATATAACAATTGTAAATATTTATGCACCCAACAGAGGAGAACCTCAATACATAAGGCTAATGCTAACAGCCATAAAAGGAGAAATCGACAGTAACACAATAATAGTAGGGGACTTTAACACCCCACTTTCACCAGTAGACAGATCACCCAAAATGAAAATAAATAAGGAAACACAAGCCTTAAATGACACATTAAACAAGATGGACTTAATTGATATTTATAGGACATTCCATCCAAAAGCAACAGAATACACTTTCTTCTCAAGTGCTCATGGAACATTCTCCAGGATAGATCATATCTTGGGTCACCAATCAAGCCTTTGTAAATTTAAGAAAATTGAAATTGTATCAAGTATCTTTTCCAACCACAACACTATGAGACTAGATATCAGTTACAGGAAAAAAATCTGTAAAAAATACAAACACATGGAGGCTAAACAATGCACTACTAAATAACCAAGAGATCACTGAAGAAATAAAAAAATACCTAGAAACAAATGACAATGATAACACAACAATCCAAAACCTATGGGATACAGCAAAAGCAGTTCTAAGAGGGAAGTTTATAGCAATGCAGTCCTACCTCAAGAAACATGAAACATCTCAAATAAACTGCCTAACCTTACACCTAAAGCAATTAGAGAAAGAAGAACAAAAAAACCCAAAGTTAGCAGAAAGAAAGAAATCATAAAGATCAGATCAGAAATAAATGAAAAAGAAATGAAGGAAACAATAGTAAAGATCAATAAAACTAAAAGCTGGTTCTTTGAGAAGATAAACAAAATTGATAAAACATTAGCCAGACTCATCAAGAAAAAAAGGGAGAAGACTCAAATCAATAGAATTAGAAATGAAAAAGAAGTAACAACTGACACTGCAGAAATACAAAGGATCATGAGAGATTACTACAAGCAACTATATGCCAATAAAATGGACAACCTGGAAGAAATGCACAAATTCTTAGAAAAGCACAACCTTCCGAGAGTGAACCAGGAAGAAATAGAAAATATAAACAGACCAATCACAAACACTGAAATTGAAATTGTGTTAAAAATCTTCCAACAAACAAAAGTCCAGGACCAGATGGCTTCACAGGCAAATTCTATCAAACTTTTAGAGAAGAGCTAACACCTATCTTTCTCAAACTCTTCCAAAATATAGCAGAGGGAGCAAGATTGTTTTGGTTTTCCTGGGTCCCTTGTATTTCCATATGAATATTAGGCTCTGCTTGTTGATTTCTGGGAGGAAAAAAAAAGCAGCTAGGATTTAGATGGGGATTGTGCTGAATCACTTCATCAGTTTGGGGAATATTGCCATTTTAATTATGTTAAGCATTTCAATTTGTGAACATAGGCTATCTTTCCATTTGTTTAAATCTTCTTACTTTAATTTCTTTCAACAATGTTTTATAATTTCAAGTGTACAAGTCTTGCACTTCTTTTGTTAAATTTTTTTCTAGGTAGCACATTGTTTTGAGTACTTATTTTCTTTCTGTTACAAGATACTGTACGCCTGTCTTGTTCACTTCTTCACCCAGGCTTAAAGTGAGCCATTTCTCCAAGGAGCCCTGGTTCTGTATAATGGGTAATGGTATTTAGAAAACATTTTCAGCGTGCTCAGTGTGTTCTAAAATACTCATTGTAGAGAGGAAACTAAGGCTCTCTGAGTTTAAATATCTTGTTTGTTGGCCTTCTGCAGATACTATTGTCAACTAAAATGAGCCAGAATTGTTTGGAGAACACTGCATTTATGTTTGCAGCCAGAATAAATAAGGCTGGTCTAGAATATATTATTGTTGTGAGAAAGCAAGAATACTTTCCAAGATGTTTAGAAGTACTGACAAAGATGCCAACTTCAAAGACCTTTTATTGACTGAATTTTGATAATTTAAATATGAAAAAGAAGACCATGATTATAATAACTAGAACTAGTTGAATCTGTAAAAAGCCCTAAGTCCATGATGATGCTCAAAAAGAACAGATTGTGTTCCATAAAATCATACCTATATATGTCTGGGGATTTATGATCCCCAGTTACAAAATATACAAAAATATATACCTCATGGTTACTGGCTAAATAACTCATTAAGGATCAAGGAGTAGACTGTGGAGAAATGGATTTGTAACTGTGGTCCTTAGACCATGTTCAATATAAGAACCTCCCAAATACAAGTGTGGTTGAACATATGTTGAGGGAGCCTTCCAGGAAGTCTGGGGCCTAGTTCTGGACAAATGCTCAGGGAAGCTTGAGATTTGACCTATAACTCACCTACCTCTCAGTAAATTCCTCCATGCTAGATGTACCTTGTATACATATATCAGGTAGTTGGCAAACCCTTTCCAGAATCTCAAGCAGTGGGAGAAGTCAAGAAGCTATAACACTCCCCTCCTTCCAGAAGTATAAAGTAGGTGCTACTTATCCCTGGAAAAAACCGTCATTCTGTTTGGTTAGTATCACTGGCAACTGTGTATTTCCACGAGGATTCTAGGGACCCAGGATGCTGTAAAGGATGCAGTGTTCCCTAATTTCTATTTTTCCTATTTTAATGAAAACCATATAGTTCTTTTTGTGTTTCTCTTTCCCAATTGAGACATTTATAGGAAAGAAAAAGTAGAGAATTTTGACAGCTGTTGAAGATTCTTTATGTCCAATGTGAGTCTTTGGAACTAGCAATTAGAGGGTTACAATTTGTATATTGAACTGGTAGAATAATATAAACTAACTAAATGATAATCCTTAAGTATATTCACAGTTGCTATACTCTTTGATCTTCAGCATTTTTGAAGTGTGTACCATAAATCCCATTGTTTATGAGCACCTATATTTTTGAGCAAAATTACTATTACTATTTTCTTGCCAACCAGAAAACTATTCTCATATCATATACAAAAGTTTAGAATGTTTATTTATGGAAAATTAAATAGCAATATTCACTATAACATGATAATGATATATTAAAACAAAAAGGCAAAAGGCAAAGGGTTCCTGGGATGAGTGTGACGGGAAGAATTTTCAGGTCACTCTGAGGTCTGACAGCACGATTATATACTTGGACATTTCCTAAGTGAACCATTCTAAGAGGAGTTGAACAATATTAACATGCAATTGGGATTTGTTGTTTTATAAAATAATTTATTGTTATGATTACAAACTATATCCATGAGAAGTGGCTGTTAGTGAAGAAAATACATGGTGAAAGCCAATTAGCATAAGCATATCCAGTCTTCGATCTTAGTGATATATTTTGTTTACTATGTGAATGCTTTGTTTCTATTAGTTTGACCAATATCCTGAGTATCTCTGAGCAGATGTTCATGTTCACCTGTTGAGCAGGCCTCTGATGACTGCAGGAAGACTGGACAATTTTTTCTTTTGTCTAATTGGTGAAATCACCCCGTAAGTTCTAACTATCCTATCTGATTTGTCCTCTTCTTTTTAAAATTGGAACTTTTATCTCTGAATTATTTAAAAGGTATTATATTAATCATTTTAAAAAGGACTTAATGTAGCATCTTCTAGAATGGATCAGTTTTTGATGTCCTACGTAGCTACTAAGTTTTTTCTATCTTAGTGTATATCTCTCCTTCATGTATTTTGGTTTTTTTTTTTTTTTTGGAATGGCTCTTTGGGAGAATTAAAGTATTTTCCAAGAAAAAAAAAATATTGGAGGTTGTGAGGAAATACGTATTCATATAACACCACTGCTGGGGCTGGAAATAGGTACATTCTCCATCGAGGGTAATTTGGCAATAATTTGTCACAATTATGAAGCTTATACCTTTTGACGTGCCATTTTTAGGATTTTATTCTACAGATATGCCTGAACAAATGACGCATGTCCAGGGTTATTTACTGCGTCACTGCTTATGATATCAAAAGGCTTGGAGTCACCTGCTGTTTATCAGTAGGGGATTGTTACCTGAATCATAGAACAGTTGTCAATTTTCTGAAACTCTAAAAAAAAAAAAAAGAATCAGACGTTCTCTGTCAATAGAAAAAGATCACTGAGCTATAGCAAGTGAAAAAGCAAGTCATGGGTTAATTTCTAGAGTATCATCATTCTGTTAGAGGGGAGAAATGTAAATATGCAAGTACACTTGCTGGAAAATAGGCACCACATACTGGGAAGGATCCCCCCAGGAGCAGCTGACACTCGTTCCCCCAGGGGGAGATCTTGAGGCCTCGGGGACCTGGGTGGGAAGGAGATGCCCATAGCCTGGGTGCCTTTCTCAATTTTTTTTTTTTTTTTTAGATTTATTTATTTATTTATTTTTGGCTGCGTTGGGTCTTCGTTGCAGTGCGCAGGCTTCTCTTGTGGTGGCTTCTCTTGCTGCGGAGCACGGGCTCTAGGCACGCAGGTTTCTGTGGTGTTGGAGCACAGGCTCAGTAGTTGTGGTTCGTGGGCTCTAGAGCGCAGGCTTGGTAGTTGTGGCGCACGGGCTTAGTTGCTCCGCGGCATGTGGGATCTTCCCCGACCAGGGATCGAACCCATGTCCCCTGTACTGGCAGGCGGTTCTTAACCACTGCACCACCAGGGAAACCCGCCTTTCTCAATTTTTTAAAAGACTTAATGTTTTTATCATACTAAGTTAAGTAAGCCAGACAGAGAAAGACAAATATCATATGAGATCGCTTATATGTGGAATCTAAAAAAATTATACAAATGAACTTATTTACAGAACAGAAACAGACTCACAGACATAGAAAGCAAATTTATGGTTACCAAAGGGGAAAGCGGGGGGAGGGTTAAATTTGGAGTTTTGGATGAACATAAACACACTACTATATATAAAATAGATAACCAACAAGGACCTACTGTATGGCACAGGGAACTATACTCGATATCTTGTAATAACCTATAAAGGAAAATAAATTGAAAAAGAATACATGGGAATTCCCTGGTGATCCAGGGGTTAGGACTCGGCGCTTTCACTGCCTGGGCCGGGGTTCAATCCCTGGTCAGAGAACTAAGATCTTGCAAGCTGCATGGCACTGCCCAAAAAAAAAAAAAAAGAATATATAATATATATATATTATATATATATTAATATATTATATATATTCTATATATTAATATATTATATATAGAATCACTTTGCTGTACACCTGAAACTAACACAACGTTGTAAATCAACTATACTCCAATTAAAAAAAAAAGACTAAATAAACACTTTATTTTTTTTAGAGCAGTTCTAGGTTCACAACAAAATTGAGGGGGAGGTACAGATTTCCCACATACTCCCTGACCCTCCCTCATTATCAACATTCTCCACCAGCATGGTGCACTTATTACCAAGGTCAAACTTACACTGACACATCACCATCACCCGAAGTCCATAGTATACGTTACTTCACTCTTGGCATCATACATTCTATGGGTTGGACAAATTATAATGACATTTAGCCATCATTATAATATCATACAAAGTATTTTCACTGCCCTAAAAATCCTCTGTGCTCCACCTATTCATCCCTCCCTCCCTCCGTCCTAACCCCCGGCAACCACTGAGCTTTTTATTGTCTCTGTAGTTTCACCTTTTCCAGAATGTCATGTAGTTGGACTCATCCAGTATGAAATGAAGCCTTTTCAGATTGGCTTCTTTCACTTAGCTTTAATGCATTTAAGCTTCCTCCACGCCTTTCTATGGGTGATAACACTTTTTTTTTTTAGTGCTGAATAATATTCCATTGTCTGGATGTGCCACAGTTTATTTACCCATCCACCCGCTGAAGGTGGTTGCTTCTGAGTTTTGGCGGTTATGAATAAAGATGCCACAAACATCTGTGTGCAGTTTGCAGTTGTGGATCTACGTTTTTCCCTTTAAAAATCTGAATGATGTAAACATACTACCTATTTCAAAATGGAAAACTGTTGCCTGAAATGAAAAAGTAAAATAAAACAATTTTTTTTAAAGAAAAATGTTCTCCGTAGTCCCGCAACTCTCATCATAAAGTGGTGTCTTTTTTCATTTGCTGAACCCCAATTCATCTGTATCCCTTTGTTGAAGATGTCTCTTGTGCAAGGTGCTGAGTGCTGTGGGGACTTCCCAGAGAAACACTTCAGTGCAAGCTCCGTCCACCGCCTGGAAATGTCAGGTGAGGGGTGGACACAGCACGTGCTGAAGCGCGCAGGCAGCAGGGCTGGCTTCCTGGAGCGGAGGGGGAAATCCCTGCCCACCTCACTGGGGAGCCAGCATCCTTTCCTGCACCTCCTTGAGGCCCGGCTTGATGTGTGATGTGTGTATACCTGTGTGATGCATTCGTGCGTGGTGTGATGTGGGTACACGTGTGATGGGTGTGTGTGTGGTGTGTGTTTGTGTATTATGCACATGGGGCGTGTGCTGTGTATTATGTGCTGTGCACACAATGCGTGTGTGTCCCGGGCTTGTGGCAGGGTGGGTGGACAGGCACGTGGAGTGGCCGGGCAGAGTCAGATCTTGGAGAAACCACAGTGGGCTACCCACAGCCACTAGACACACACACACCCCCCCCCCATCCTGGGCTCTCTCCTGCAGCTGCCAGGGGGAGCATCACGGTGCAACCTTTGACCTGTGACCCGAGGTGTCTAGTGGCTGACCCCACCCACCTGGCAGCAATGCTGATCTTGGGGGCTCCCTTGTCTCCTGGGAGAGTGGCAGTGACAGCCCAGGGTCACAGAGGCCCTCCCCAACGAGGGCATGTCAAGGACCCGAGGCCGCTTTTGTGGCTCCATAGAGAGTCCTGGCCCCAGTCCCAGCCATGCAGGGACGGTCCAACCTGGGTTTGGGGGCAAGATAACGGGAACATCTGCCCTGGGGATTAGGATCCCACCCGAGACAGTGCACGAGGCTGAGTGAGGGACCGCGGGGGCACTGCCCACTCCACTGAGCTGAGACTTTCCCTGCTCTGAAGGGGGCACTGCCTTGCATACTTCTGAGCTTCGGCTGGGATAACACTTGTACAATATTTGGGAAATACTACATTTAAATGGAAATCCTCATACGTTCCAAGACCCCCCGTGGATGCCCAAAACCCAGATGGTACCGAATTCTGTATATACTATGTTTTTTCCTATGCATACATACCTATGATAAAGCTTAATTTTTAAATTAGACACAGTAAGAGATTAACAACGATAAGTAAAAATAAAATAGAACAATTATAACGATATATTGTAATGAAAGTTATGTGAACGTGCTTTCTCTCCCTCAAAATATCTTCCTGTGGTGTACTCACCCTTCTGATGATGACGTGGGATGATAAAATGCCTATGCGATGAGATGCAGTGAGGTGAATGACACAGACACTGCGACATAGCATTAGGCTGCTAAGGACCTTCCGACCACAAGTCAGAAGGAGGATCGCCTGCTCCAGGTGACCCTGGATCATGCAGCCGTGACGGTGTCTGTGGCTGGATGTCAGCATCAGACCACATCCATGGCTGGAGATGCTGGATGGGATGGGTCAGGACAGCGTGAGATTTCATCCTGCTACTCAGAACAGCATGGCAACTCAAGACTTGTTTATTTCTAAAGTTTTCCATTTAATATTTTCAGACTGGGTTGATCGCAAGTAACTGAAACTGCAGAAAACAAAATCACGGATGAGGGGGGACGACTGCATTTCTATCACAGGGTAGTAAGATGCAAACAGAAACAGGTGGTGTGTCAGCAAGGCTTCAACTGGTGGTTCAGAGACCACCAGGGGCTGGGAGTTCAGGGGGTGGGTAAGTGCAGGGAGTTAAGTCTCAAAGGGTGGGCAGGATTTGGAGAGGTGGGTGGAAGACGCTTGGGGCCGGGGCGTGGTGGGCTGGGTGGAGCAGCAGGTGGGAAGCAGTACAGTGAGGACAGGTTTGGAGAGCGGAGGGGGAGGGATGGTACCAAGGAACAGAAAGGCGAGGGAACGGGGTTTGGGGGGGAGGGCAGATGCCTTGTGCCACCCCGCATCTGAGTAGGAGGGGGCTGGGCTGTGGAGCGGCAGGAGAGGACCCAGCACGAGAGGAGCGTTTGAGTGGGGGCTTCTCTTGGTAAGGGAAGAGCAGGCACAGACCAAGCTGCCATATCTTCGTACACCCCGTGTACGTGGGGGCCCGTTGTGTGGCCAGTGTGAGGCTGCGTGCAGGGCCACCGGCTGGGGTGGAGGTGAGCCAGGCTTCCATTGCCGTCAGGTAACTGCTCATGGCCAACGAACAAGGCAGCAAATAAGCCAGAGCACTGCAGATTGGGGAACGGTAGGAAGGGACAAGAGAAGAGTGTACGAAAGAGTACAGGGTGTGCACATGGGGCCGGGGCCTTGTTGCATTGGGAAGTCTTTGCCAAACACGTTCCACATTTCAACTGAGAACGGAAAGACTGGCAGAGAATTCTAGGGGGAGGGAACAGTGTGTACCGAGGGAACAGTGTGTAGTGGGAAGAGCTGCGGGGTTGGGGGGTGGCTGAGGGGCTTGGGCTGGGAATGTGGAATAACTGGTGACTGGGGAGGCAGGTGGGGCTCATTCTGCAGGGCCTTTAGGCCACAGTGACTGGTGAGCAGGTAGTGACATGAGCTTGTGAGACTGGATTATACATGGGCAAAGGGGGGCAGGGCACCCGTGGGAAGACCGGAGTGTGGTCCAGGCCAGAGAGGTTGGAGGCTGGGGCTAGGCTGGGAGTGGGTGGGCGGACAGGAGATACTCGGTGTGGTTGGCAGGCGGGGAAGGGACCTGCTGCCCGTGAGGATGGAGGGAGGAGAGGAGCCCAAGCACGACCCTGGGTTTCTGGCTGGCGGAGCGGGCGGCTGGTGGTGTGATTTGTGGAGGGGGCCACGCAGGCCCAGCCTGAGGAGGAGAGCCAGCTCCCAGCAGTGGACACTGTAGGCTCCAGGCGCCCACTGGACCTGCAGGGAGGGCAGAGGTGTCGTGTAGCAGCTGGTGGCACGAATGGGACTCAGCGCACAGGCGATATATAGATAATGCTAGACAGTGAGAGTCACTGGGATTGCTTGCTGATGGAGAGACTGCAGGAAGAAGAGAGGAAGGCGGCGGCCCTGAGCCCCCAGGAGCAGTGGAGGGGGCTGAGGATGCAAGGCCGGGGAGGCGGAGGACAGACACAGCGTCTCGGGGGCCTCGGAGTGCTGTCTACCAGGGACCGTGTGCCCACGATGGGCCAGAAGGTGTGGGAGGGAAGTGAGAGAGGAGTGGGCTGATGGGCGTGGGAACGGGCCCTGACAGCTTGTTTGTTTGTCTTGCGGTACGTGGGCCCCTCACTATTGTGGCCTCTCCCGTTGTGGAGCACAGACTCCGGACGCGCAGGCTCAGCGGCCGTGGCTCACGGGCCCAGCTGCTCTGCGGCATGTGGGATCTTCCCAGACCAGGGCACGAACCCGCGTCCCCTGCATCGACAGGCGGACTCTCAAGCACTGCGCCACCAGGGAAGCCCTGTTTGTTTGCTTAAAGAAAGGAAAAAAAGAAGGAAGTATCTGCTACAAACATGACCGAGGTAACCTTTGTACGATCCGGGGGGTGGACACAGGATGCTCGATCGTCCTCTGGATTTTTATGTGGCTTTAGGGCAAAGGCCTGAGGAAGTGTAGACAGCCAGCCTCACCCTCTAGGAGAGGTTCCCCGGGAAGCAGGGGCACCAGGACGTTCTGGAACAGGTCCACGTAGACGGGGAGGAGCCTCTGGGGAGGGTGCAGGAGGATAGGGCAGGCTGCAGGGGGACACCCTGGAGAAGGCAGGGCTGGGATGGGGGGACAGGGGAGCTGGAGAGGGGAGGGTGGGACCGAGGCAACAGGGCAGCCGGGCCTCAGCCTCAGGAAGTGGTTTGGGAACCTAAGAGCTGGTTTGCTGCTGGGCGAGTCTCTGTTTACTCAGCAGCCCTGTTTCGTGGGCCAAAATTAACAGCAAATGCCACAGTGAAATGACTGATTTGTGGACCAATTTAGCTGAAAGAAACCGCTGTCTTCATGTGTCTATTTAGAGCAGACGCCTCACGCTCTCATCCCACAGCTGCACTTGGCCCACACGTGGACTTGGTTTGACCTTGTATTAAGAGAAGAATTAGCTGTTGTTATTAACCGAGAGGGAGAGTCCTTTGTGAAAATCTTGACTTCCGGCTGCTCTGGACCGCCCTGGGGACGTGGGGACTCTGACTGATGTCCTGCAGAGCTGCAGGGGGCAGTGGGTCACCACACACCCCGCCCTGCCTTTGCCTGGCCGCTGGGGGCACCTGCAGACCCCACCTGGGGCAGCACCTACGTGCCTGGGAGCTCTCCAGAGCGCTGGCACAAACCACCCATCTTCACGTGCACAGAGGATTAAAACCCACAATCCTTCCTTCCCGCCCCACACTCTACTCTCTCACCCCACTACTGTAGGAGGCCCTGGCCCCAGGTCCAACAGGTCGCTTCTGGGTGGTTTGGATGCGACTCCCCACTGTGGCCCTTCAGGGAGACCCCACCCCATCATTTTAGCCCCAGGTCTGGAATCTGAGCAGAGAGCTCCTGCAGGTCACACCCCTGCCTGGGGGTCAGATGTCTCTGCTCCCCATTTACAGGGTTGCACAAAGCTAAGCCAGGCAGACACTCCTCAACACAAGCTGTGCTTTACAGCTGTGGGTGGTCTTCCTTCCCCATCATAGGATGGACTCAGGGACAACCCCTGCTTTTTAGGATCACACTTTTGAATGAGGTCGTGCCCTGGGACATGCCTTGTTCTGTGAATGGGGGAAGCCACCAATTTCTGAGCACCAGAACCTGCGCCACCCTTACAGCCTTCTTCTTCCAGAGCCAGAGACCCGTATCTAGGTAGTGTGTATTCAGGCCAGGGTCCACCCCTCTCCTGGAATGGGTTAGCAGGTGCTGAGTGGAGCCAGCCCTCCTGATGGTACCTTCCCCTGCCCCTACGTACAGCCTGGCCCAGAAACTTGCTTCTGGAAAGGTGTCCTCAGAGTCTGGGCCAGTGTTCCTTAAAGTGTATTATGGGGGAGGTTGTTAAAGATGCAGATATTTGGCAATTATGGGATGTGAGGAAATATTTACACATCATATATCTGATAAGGGATTAATATCCAGAATATATAAAGAACTCCTACAACTCAACAACAGCAAAAATAAACAACCTGATTTAAAAAAGGGCAAAAAGGACTTCCCTGGTGGCGCAGTGGTTAAGAATCTACCTGCCAATGCAGGGGACATGGGTTCGAGCCCTGGTCTGGGAAGATCCCACGTGCCACGGAGAAACTAAGCCTGTGCACCACAACTACTGAGCCTGCGCTCTAGAGCCCGCGAGCCACAACTACTGAAGCCCGCATGCCTAGAGCCCATGCTCCGCAACAAGAGAAGCCACCTCAATGGGAAGCCTGTACACTGCAATGGAGAGTAGCCCCCACTCGCCGCAACTAGAGAAAGCCTGCGCACAGCAATGAAGACCAAATGCAGCCAAAATATAACTAACTAAATAAATAGGGCAAAGGACTTGAATAAACATTTTCCAAAGAAGATATACAAATGGCCAACAGGTACGTGAAAAGATGCTCAGCATCACTAATCATTAGAGAAACGCACAGTGAGATACGAGTTTACAGCACTTCTATGGCTACTATCAAAAGAAAAAAAAAAACCCAGAAAATAACAAGTGTTGGTGAGGACATGGAGAAATTGAAACACTTGTGCACTATTGGTAGGATTTAAAAATGATGCGTTTGCTGTGGGAAACAGTGTGATGGTTCCTCAAAATTTAAATATAGAATTAAATTAAATACAGAATTATCATATGACCCAGTAATTCCACCCCTGAGTATATACCCAAAAGAAGTGAAAGCAGGGTCTTGAAGAGATATTTGTACAGCCATGTTCATAGCAGCATGATTCACAGTAGCTAAAAGGAGGATGCCACCCAAGTGTCTATCAGTGGATGGAAGTGTGGTCTATCCATACAAGGGAATATTATTTAGCCTTAAAAAAGGAAGGAAATTCTGACACCAGCTACACTATGCATGAACCTTGAGGACTTTATGTGAAGTGAAATAAGCCAGTCACAAAAGGACAAATACTGTCTAATTTCACTTCTATGAGGTCCCTACAGTTGTCTAATTCAGAGAGACAGAAAGTAGAAAGGTGGCTGCCAGGGGCTGGGGGAGGGGAAATGGGAAGTTAGTGTTTAATGGGGGCAGAGTTTCAGTTTGGGAAGATGAAAACGCTCTGGAAATGGATGGTAGTGGTGGTTGCACAGCAATGTGGATGTACCTAATGCCAACGAACTGTACCCTGAAAAACGGTTACAATGCTAAATTCTACGTTATGTGTACTTGACCACAATTGAAAATAAAAATTAAAAAACGGCAGAAAATCAAAACTGCAATGAGATATCATCTCACACCGGTCAGAATGGCCATCATCAAAAAATCTAGAAACAATAAATGCTGGAGAGGGTGTGGAGAAAAGGGAACCCTCTTGCACTGTTGGTGGGGATGTAAATTGATACAGCCACTATGGAGAACAGTACGGAGGGTCCTTAAAAAACTTAAAGTAGAACTACCATACGACCCAGCAATCCCACTACTGGGCATATACCCTGAGAAAACCATAATTCAAAAAGAGTCATGTACCAAAATGATCATTGCAGCTCTATTTACAATAGCCAGGACATGGAAGCAACCTAAGTGTCCATCAACAGATGAATGGATAAAGAAGATGTGGCACATATATACAATGGAATATTACTCAGCCATAAAAAGAAACAAAATTGAGTTATTTGTAGTGAGGTGGATGGACCTAGAGTCTGTCATACAGAGTGAGTAAGTCAGAAAGAGAAAAACAAATACCGTATGCTAACACATATATATGGAATGTAAAAAAAAGAAAAAGAAAAAATGGTCATGAAGAACCTAGGGGCAAGACGGGAGTAAAGACGTAGATGTAGAGAATGGACTTGAGGACACGGGGAGGGGAAAGGGTAAGCTGGGACGAAGTGAGAGAGTGGCATGGACATATATACACGACCAAACATAAAATAGATAGCTAGTGGGAAGCAGCCGCATAGCACAGGGAGATCAGCTTGGTGCTTTGTGACCACCTAGAGGGGTGGGATAGGGAGGGTGGGAGGGAGGGAGACGCAAGAGGGAAGAGATATGGAGACATATGTATATGTATAACTGATTCACTTTGTTATAAAGCAGAAGCTAACACAGCATTGATATCCTGGAATGAAGGCCTCGTGGGACCAACTCACATCAGCTTATGCATATGATATCTACTTATGACATCTGCTTATGTCGGATATAACTCTAATAAAGATGTTAAAAAAAAAAACCTGCAGATATCCGGGCTCCACTCCAGGCCCTGGAATCAGAATTGGGGCCGAGGACTCTGTATTTTAACAAGCTTTTGAGCCCCACTGCCCGTGCTGCGCTCAGCTTCCTGCCCCTCCGTTTGGGTCTTTCCTCTCAAGGAACTGCATGTTCCAGTGTAGGAGAGACAGGTCAGAGGATATGCTTCTGAGGGTAGGCCTGCCTCTGGACCCCGGGGAAGAAATCCGGGCTCACTCAGAATCTGCTGAGTGGGTGAAATGCTCTTGGACCTTTCTCGGCTGATGGGCGGGGGCCGGGGTTAGGGTGAGGCCAGTCAGGCACTCATGTTGGGGCACCGCAAATTCAGTGATTAAGGTAAATAACATTTCACACAACATTAAAAAAATAAAATCAATGCAAAAAAAATCCTTGGTGAACACAATATCAGTATTTTAAAGGCAGGCTGTGTTGTTGCTTGCTTTGTGACCTTGCAATATTGTGCAAAGGTCATTTCTGATCAGCTCAGAGTCCTGGGGCTGGGAGTCCCCTGGGTGGTTGTGTGAGGGTTGACAATGACATGCCAGCATGTAGGGCAGTGCCAGGCCTTATATATAGTCATGCTTTTTGATCGTAGAGTTCTTATCAAATTTCTCCCATGCAGTTCAAATCAGGGGAGCGTATTCTGAGGAGTGCCTATAGAGGGCGCGTTGGTCCTTCTCCTTCAGACTCCAACATGGCTGGCACCTGGCCCACAACAGTGGCTAGTGACCCTGGCAGGCTGACCCTCCTGCTGGCCACATGGCTGCTGGATGGCAGTGGTGAGGTCCATGTTGCGTGGACCTGGGCTCACAACCCAGAAGGCACGTTCCTGGGGGCATGGGGACGGGGGCGGAGACGGGCCTGAGAGCCACCCTGGGTTCCTGTGACACAAAGAGGCTAGGGACTGCTGGCTTGGAGGATGGTCACTGCAAGTCCAGCAAAAAGGAAAGTCTTTTCAACACATGGTGCTGGGAAAATTGGATATCCATATGGAAAAGGATGGATTTGGACTCCTATCTCATACTATATACAAAAATTAACTCAAAACAGACCAGTCCTAAATGTAAGAGCTAAAACCATCACACTCTTAGAAAAAAACATAGGGTAAATCTTCACGACCTTGGTTTTAGCAACGGATTCATAGACTCATGCTTTTGGTATAATACAATAATTGAAGAAATAGATAAACTGGATTTCATCAAAATTTAAATGTTTGTGCTTCAAAGGACACTATCAAGAGAGTGAAAGACAACCTACAGAATGAGAGAAAAATATTTGCAAATCATATATTTGGCAAGGGTCTAGTATCCAGAACATATTAAAAAGTCTCACGGGCTTCCCTGGTGACGCAGTGGTTGAGAGACCGCCTGCCGATGCAGGGGACACGGGTTCGTGCCCCGATCCGGGAAGATCCCGCATGCCGCGGAGCGGCTGGGCCCGTGAGCCATGGCTGCTGAGCCTGCGCGTCCGGAGCCTGTGCTCCGCAACGGGAGAGGCCACAGCAGTGAGAGGCCCGCGTACCGCAAAAAAAAAAAAAAAAAAAAAAAAAAAAAAAGTCTCACAACTCAAAAACAAAAAGAGAAACAATCCAATTTTAAAAATGGGTGAAGGACTTGAATAGATATTTATCCAAGGCAGATGTACAAATGGCCAAACACATGAAAAGATGCTCAACATCACTAGTCATCAGGGAAGTGCAAATCAAAACCATTAAGTACCATTTCACCCCTACCAGGATGGCCATAATAAAAGAGCTTCCCAAAACAAAAGGAAGTATAGCTGACCATTGAACAACACTGGTTTGAACTGCACGGGTCCACTTACGTGAGGATTTTCTCAATGAATACAGTATCTGTATTTTCACTTTACAGATCTTTAACTGCATGTGGGGAAAAGTTTGTGTCTGATTGTAGATCATAATGTGTGGAATCAAAAGAACTAGGGTTTGAGTCCTGATTCTAGCCAGACTTCTTCATTTCCTGCCCTTGGGTGAATCATTTATCAATGTCTTTGTTTTTGAGGCAGAGATAGCAGTATGTGGATTTTCGACTGTGCTGGGGGGTCAGCACCTCTAACCCCCCACATTGTCCAAGGGTCAACTGTAATTAGTATTGTCAAGTATGTGGAGAAATTGGAACCCTCATACATTGCTGGTAGAAACGTTAAAATGATATGGCTGCTTTGGAAAAGAGGTTGGCAGTTCCTTAAAAAGTTAAATGTAGAATTACCATATGACCCAGTGGTTTCACTGCTAGGTAGATACCCCAAAGAATTGAAAACAGGTACTCAAAGAGGTACATGTACACTCATGTTCAGAGTAGCACTATTCACAATATCCAAAAGGTGGAAATGGCTCAAAAGCCATTCAGGAAATGAATGGATAAGCCAACTGTGGTACATACATACAATGGGATTAGTATTCAGCCACAAAAAGGAACGAAGTACTGATACAGGCTACAATGTGCATGAACCTTGAAAATGTTATGTTGAGGGAGAGAAGCCAGACACGGTAATTCACCGTATGATTCCACTTAGATTAATGATTAACTAGAATAGATAAATCCATAGAGACAGAACACAAACTGGTGGTTTCCAAGAGGGTGGGGGAAACGGGAATGGGAAGAAGTCACTTAATGGGTTCAGCATTTTAATTTGTAGTGATGGAAATGTTCTGATCAGCTAGATAGAGGTGGTGGTGACGGCACAACATCGTGAATGTACTAAATACCACTGAGCTGTTCAGCTTAAAGTGGTTAATTTGATGTTATATGAATTTCATCTCAATAAATTATTTTTTAAACTTAAAACCATGTCAACCTCAAAGCAAAACAAGAGAGAAAAGAAAAGTAAAGGGGTGAGCATCACAAAAGTCAGGGTGTTTGTGGGAGAGGAGAGGAGAACCAGGGGGGTCCGAGTGGTAATACACAAGACTTGCTTTGTTATTCTTCTTTAAACTCTATGCAGATATACACTTCTTATAAATACTGTATTTCATGATAAAATATTTTAAAAGAATAAACAAAAGGAGGAGAGAGAAAAAGAATCACGTAGCAGGGGATAGATGCTTGTTTCAAGCTTCCCTTCCTCCCATTCACCAGCCCCTCCCTGGTTGCCTGGGAGCCTGGGAATGAAAACAGGGATCTGGGGGTCCCTCCCCAGTGCCCCTTCCTGGCTTGGCCAGCATCACCCGGACAACTTGCTTAGAAGGGCAAGTGAGTTGGGAAGGTGCTGTTTACAGGGACTCCCTGTAGTTGCCTGAGATCCCGATCTGGTTTTCAGTGGTAGGGAGGGTGCAGTCCTGTGCCCATGGAAGAGAGGGTGGCAGGACCAGGCCAGTCCCCCTGTGCCCACCTGGCCCCGGTGGGGGATGCCCTCTCCTTTTCAGGGGTGCTTTCAGTCCTTCCAACCCCTCCAGGTTCCTGTCCCCCGGGCTTCCTCTCCCAGGATTCTCGGGACCTGTGAGGATGCCCAGAGCATGGGTGGCATGCGTGAACACAGACCCAGCCCGTAGACCTGTGAGGTGTCGGCTCCTGGGTAGACAGCACTCCTATTCCCTCAGGGACTGTGGTGTGAACTGGGGCCCCCGGGGTGGGGAAGGGTACGGGATGCCACGCCCTCAGGGGGCATGCCCGAGGCTGGCAGCTGAGAAGCCTGCCTGCCTGGGCTGTCCCTTGCCCCGCTGCCTCTTCGCTGTGACAACACTTAGTACGTGATCCCATATCAATAAGAATTAGTGTAATCGTAATTGTACAAATAACAGAGTTAGGGTCTTCGCTGAGTGTTGTCTTCTGACCTCAGTCAAGGTGGTGCGGAGCTCGTTTGCTCACCTGCCCTCCAAGCCAGCCCTGCTGAAGGTGACACGGGCACCTCTCACCCACATACCACCCTACGCGCCAAACGGATGGGCTGGAACCACCGCCATGACAGCCACGGAGCTGGGCATTCAGGAACTCAGGAGTGTTTAGGCCAACCCTTAGGTTTTACTTCGGTTTTAAGGGGACTGAGGTCCAAATCCCAAGGCCAGTGGGTGGCCAGTTTGGCTGAGAGCCGGCGTCCCTCTCGCAGACCTCTGGCAGCATGTCTTTGGAAGGGAGTGGGACAGCATCTGTCGAGTCCAGTCACACACCCTTTGACCAGCACACCCGCTTCCAGGGACCTGTTATCTGGAAATACCTTTACGTGTACAAGGCCATATATGGGTGTTCGTTGCAGTATCTTTTGAACTGAGCGAAAAATTGGAAAGCACCGATTTTTTATTCATCTACATTGGAGACTGGTTGAACCAATTACGATGGACCATATCATGCACTTATTAAAAAGACTAAAACAGAACTCTAAGTTCTAAAGTGTAACTGTCTCTATTATGAACCGAAAAAAAGTTGTAGTAAGACCTTTCTGGTACTATCCAGCTGTGCAAGAACCAACCTTGAGATGTAAACGTCTAGAATCCGACGTGGTAGCCATTGGCTACATGTGGTTTATTGGGCATCTGAAATCCAGCCCGGTCTGAGTTGAGATGTGCTGTGAGTTTAAAACAGCAAACTACCATTTGCTATGTCTAACATTAGACCTCAAAAAGAAAAGATGTTTGGCTGGATTTTGAAGACTTTGTATTCAAAAAACGACACAAAGTATCTCACTAATGTGCTTTTTATGTTGGCTACATGTTGAAATGATCGTATTGGGGATATATTGAGTTAAATATGTTTTTATATTAATTTCACTTATTTTGACATTGCTTCACCTCTTTTGGATGCAGCTACTCTACAATGTAAAATGGTATCTGTGCCCCAGGTGATCGGGCAGCCCTAGTCCAGAATGACAGACATCAAACCACCAAGCGTGGTCAGCAGTGGGGAGTGGATTAGGAGAAGTGTGTGAAGCAGGACCTATACTTGGCTCTTCCACATGGTTGTACAAATTTACATATTCATATATCACTTTTACAACAAGTAACAAACAAAATAGGATGCTGTTGTCATGCTCTCTGGCCGGCATGCTTTCTACCTCACCATGCCTGATGAATTTGCCCGCTCTGATGCCCCGTCTCCACGGAGGCCATGGCCCATGGAGAGAGGCCACCGCTAATTCAGCATTACCTTTACCTTGGGGCATATCAAGCATGACCAGCCCTTGGGGAACAGAAGTGGGACACTCTGTCCTCCCCATGTTCATGGAGAAGGCAGACCAGGGGGGTGACAGCCAGAAGTAGTGGTGGGGAGGCACCCAGCAACAAGAAGGCCCCAGCAGCTGCGGACGCGAGTTCTGTGGGCTGACATTAGCTAGTTTTCTTTAAGCATCTCTTGCATAATAAATGCATTCTTCCCCCCTCCTTGGATAGCAATTGAAGACACAGTTTCTGGAAAACGGAAAGATAAATTCTAGTAGGTGCTTTCTATGGGAGCCTAGGAAACTTGCTGCTGTGTGTGACGTGTGCACCAGCCGTTTCCTGGACCCTGGTTGCTCCCAACGGATGCTGTCATTCATTCACTGACTGCTGATTCTAACATTAAAGCTAGAGAAAGAGGGGCAGGTAAGATCCTTCTATGTCTCAACGTATCCCTGGTGACTCTTTTTGTTTTTTTTAACATCTTTACTGGAGTATAACTGTTCTACAATGTTGTGTTAGTTTCTGCTGTATAACAAAGTGAATCAGAGACTGTCTTTTTAATGGCGGTGTTAAGATGTTGAACCCCATTAATCTCTAGGTCAGAGACTAGGTCCAATTAGTCCCCTGGTTGAGGGCTTCTATGTTCCCAGGTCCAGAACTTACACACACACACACACACACACACACACACATACAGAATTATAGGACACCTTGAAAACATTTTCAAACAAAGCAAAAGAGAATTTTCTAAAAATACCTAACGCCCCAAGTTGAGAGGATTGTAAGTTAATAGAAAGTCTGTTTTGTTTTCACTTAGTTCAGAATGACGACGACTAACCACTTAAGATGCCGGAGCGTCATTCTGTGTCTTGTACTTATCAACTTTGCAAAGCAAATAAATGAGGTTGCAAAGAGCCAAACCAAACAAAATTCCAGACTTTTCCTGGAGAATAACCAATAAAACATAAACAATGACAGCAACACCCTCCACATTCATTGATGTTTCCAATTACAGTTTCTGGGGCCTAAAATACACGGCAGGGAGCGACCACTTTATGCTACAAATATCACTGCAAACGCCACGAATTAAAACTGCTGCGTGATGGTTTGCAAAATGTAATTTGGCGAACATTCCCAAAGACAACCCTTCCCAAAAATCAAACCCATATTATTCAAGTCCACTCCCAGAGAGGCCTATCTCCCTTCTTAATTCCTCCCTAAATACTTGATTCAGACAGAGCAAATGTGTCTTGTCTTTTTTCTCCCGACCTCTCTCCCCTGTTTTATTCTCATCTCCTATCTCTGGTCAACCAGGAACAATTCCTGTGAATATTTTCATCCTTTCCCACATCCCCACTATTTCTGCTTATATTTGCTAAGGTTAAAAAAAAAAAAAAGATACAACTTCTGGTAACAAAAGGAAAATGTATTTGTTATAGAATATTGTTAAAGTAAAAGAAAAAGAAATGTACAAAGGAATAAATAAACATCATGCATACAGCCTCCATCTAAAATATTGGCTAACATTTCAATGTATTCCTCGGCTTTTTCCTATAAATAGATTAGACGTGTCTGTGTGTATGTGTGTGTGTATGTGTGTAATGAGAAATGTGATCATCCTACATTGTCGTTATGCATTCCTCTCTGTCATTTAAAAAGTGACTACATTACATCTCATCCTGTGGATAGACCATGATTTATGCGCCCAACCCTCGATTTGGGTCATTTGGATTGTTTCCTATGTCTGACTGTAGCGAACGATGCTTTAGAATGTTGGCTTATACTTACATTACTCCTTTAGGATTATTTCCTTAGGTTGGATCCTTAGACATGAAACTGTTGGACTTGGGCACCTACTGCGGACCTGCCTTCCACAAACCAGCTCCCACTACCCATGGCAGTGAGAAGGAATCTCCAGCTCTCTTCACAGCCGAATCAGTCTTTCCCCTGAGGTTTTAACTAACGTTAAAATATTGGCTGATAAACGCCAGGAACTTCAGCGCTCTCGGAGGCTCTCGGGAAGACTCACATTCTCCGGGAAGCAAGAGTGGAGGTGCTAGGGACTGAGAGGCCAGGACGCTGAGCCCTGGAGCTGGGAACTTCCCAGCAGACCCCCGGCCCCTGCATTTAGATGCTGAAGCCTGGTGATGGTCAGCTACAAGGGGCCTGTGCCCTCAGGGAGCATGGATTCGTTGGTCATTCCCACATGACCTTGTCCAGCCAGCCTGAGCTTACCCACATCGGAGCTTACCTGCCGCAGCAGCGGGGTGGAGAGGGTGCAGCCGGCCTCCTTCGGCCTCCTCCTCTGGCCAGGCAGGAGGATGGCTGAGGAGGGCCCACCCTTTAAGAGGGAACATCCGCAGGAAGAGCATGTGAGCCCCTATGCTGATCCCTCATGATCCCCATGAGGCTACAGTCTCGTGACCTTGCTCCCAGGCCTGGAAAGGAAACCACGGCCAAACCCACGCCAGGCTGCTCAATGGGGGATCCCACAAAAGCAGCCTTGGGATCTGGGGGGAGGGGAGGGGAGCGAGAGCTTTCCCTTTGAAGTGACCCTCCCCCAACCAGCCCTTCAGCTAGAAATGTCAGCACTATTTGCATAATTGAGACAATTGGACAAAATGGTTCTTTCAGAAGCCCCTCGTCAGGCGGGCGGTGCCCAGCCCTGGGGAGCTGGGGGAAGGCAGCACATGGCACTAATCATCACTAATCCTTTTCAGATCATCTGAAGCTGGACCAGAGGTTGAGGTGAACTCCAGTGCGAGGGCGGCGTGAGTCCCATGTGACTGTCATCCTTGTCTAGGCGCCCCTAAGACTCACGGTCCCTACTCCATCAGCAGCCTGAGTGACCTGTATCCATAGTCACCCCAAAACCGCCCTAAGGAGAGCTTTTGGGGTTTGCTATAACGCATGGTTAAGCCAGTGATCAGTGAGCTTTCTCAGCCTGACAGGAAAGAAGAAATCCAAACCCTGAAATTCTCCCTTACATGACCCTCCACGCAGGGGAGTCACCCACCCCAGCCTCCCACCTGTAAGTCTCCTCGGCCTGGGCTGCCTCCCTCATCACAGGAAGGGACAGAGGTGCAGGCCGTTAGGGCAGTTCCCACTTTACAGATGAGGAGACTGAGGTTCATGTGAGTCACGTGGCTGCTTACCCAGAGAGCCTGTGAAGCGGGGAGGAGATTGACTGGCCCCGGCTGTCGTGTTCATCCCATAGAGCCCAGGGGCTGCAGCCTGAGCCTGGGACCAGTCCCCACCGCAAGCTGCAGGTGTTCGTACCCACACCTGGGGGATGCCCAGGGGCTCAGGGAGCCTCTGAATTCTGGAGGTGGATGCAGGATTGGGCAGGGGGGCTGGGCCATTTTCTAGGGAGGGGGTCCATCCTTTGCTTTCAGCAGCTTCTCTCAGGTCTGTGCCCACCAAAGGTTGACAACCTTGCCCCAGCAGAGTGGGTGCCTGGGGGTTGCGGGGGATGAAGTGTGACTTCCGCCGTGCTTTGCCGGTGCACAGCCTGGGGGTGAGCCTGGCAGTGTCCGCCTGCCCAGCCGCTGCTCTGGCCCGGCAGCAGGTTGTCTGCCTTATAAACTGGTGATGGCTCTGCAGGCCTGATAGACTCACGGCTTTTAGCAGGAGTCCCTCGGGGGCAGAGGGGATGCTGTAAGTGGCTGTAGGTCTGACTGCATGGCCAAGGCAGAATTATTGATGCAGGGCATTCCTGGGACATCAGGAATCAGACTGGGAGCAGCCAGGGAGGCCCCACGGGAGGGACCCCACCATGGCTACAAAGCATGAAGCCATGTGGTCAGTGCCAAGGACAGCCCCATCCCAGCTGGCCAGTAAGTGCCTCTCCAGCCAGTGAACACGACTGTTAATGGTCACATAGACCCCTTCTCAGGGTCAGATAACAAACACAGAGAGAATGCGATCCCCAGACCTCTGCAAGCCAGCACGCTTCCTTCCTGGGGCCGGCACCCTGGGACTGCCACATGCAACATGGTGGCCTGAGCCCCGTCTGCCTGGTGACCAAGCACTTGAAATGCAGCCGGTCCACACTGAGATGTGCTCTGAGCATAAAAAACACGGGATGGCCAAGACTGGTGATAATATTTTTTACTGATTGCATGTTGAAATGATATTTTGGATGTTTGGGGTTGAAAATAATGTATTATTTTAAATATATATCATTAGTATTTTAATATATTTTATTTCAATATGTTAAATTTCAATATGATTCATCCTAGGAGGAAAGTAGGAGTCAATTTTATGTACTGTTTGATTCTAACTGTAAAAATATACTTTGAGAAAAAAGGACCAGAAAGGAATATAATATGCTAACAGGTTATGTTAATAAAAATATATGTGATTTTTTCTCTATAAAAAAATTTGCAATCTGATTTTTCTTCTGAATAAAATATATTATTATTTTTTTTCACCTGCTTCCATTTACTTTTTAAAAAAGTGACTACTAGAAGATTTGCGAAGACCTCTTGGGGCTGACTGCTGTGGCTCCCATTATATTCCTGTTGGCAGGCTCTGAGCCAGGGCTGCAGGGGGCAGGGGATCCTGGGCAGCATCCCCATTCTTGGGGGGTCTCTTCCTTGTATGGCAAGGTGCTTGGGAACGACGTTCTAGAGCTGTGGACGGGCTCTTCGTGTGTGAGGATTATTACGTGTCCAGGGAGCCGTCCGAGCCAATGACAACGGCACCAAGACCAGCGACAGGAAAGAAGCACTGGGCAGGTAGTTACGTGGTACCAGGTCTGCAGTCTGTGAATTAATCCACTCAGTCGTCACCCAGCCTCAGAGGTGGGCGTACTTCTTCTCCTGGGTGAAGAATGAGGACACCGAGGCTCTGAGGAAGTGAGCAGCTTGCCTGTGGTCACAGGGTCACAGTCGGTGAGGGGAATGGGGACAGTGACCGTGCGTCCCTGCAGTGTGGACCCCTGAGAAGGCGGCAGGGGCGCCCCGGGTGGAGGCAGCGCCCACACTCTGTCTGGGGGGGTCTTGGTTTGGGTTCCCTCCAAGGAGACTCGGAGACAAGCCCATGATGTTTTTCTCTTGGTCCTCTGTCCCCTGCATTTCCCTACCAACAGTGAGATCTCAAAGCCTGTTCCGGTCCAGAGAGGACTTCCTGGCAAGACTCACGGGTGGTGTCTGTCCTTCCACCTAATGTCGCTTTTCTCCCTTCTGTGAGGTCAGCGGACCTTGATGGCGATGACCTACAGCCTGGACATCACTAGGACTTGCAAGATGGTGACGTCATTCCACCATCCCTGTCTTGTTTATTAGCCTCGTTTATTCTATTCTTGTAGAATTCATCTACAAGAAGCTTCCCCTGACTACGTCGGTTAACACCGTTCACACAGGAAAGGCAGGGAAAAGGTTTCCATTTCCAGAGTAATGAGTTTGTTCCCTGGCACCCTCCCAAGGTGACTAACATGTTTCTTTTTCCAGAATGTCAGCTGTGAATTCATAGTTCATGCGTTGAACTTGAAACATACTTGATGCGTTTCAATCCACAACACTAATTTCCTTTACTGTTTCCTTACTGTTGTGAATTGTCCCAATTTCACATGGGCTCCTGAATCCTTCTGGCATGACACCAGGAGCATCTGAGAAGTTCCTTGCTATCGGGCTCATCTTGTACATTTCTTCCCCTAGACCTGGACTTGGCTATTCCTCCAAGGAGCCATGGTTCTTTTTCATGGGAAGTGGTATTTAGAAACCAGTATCCGCTTCTGAATTGAATTGTTTCTAGGTCTTTTCAGTAGTCAGAACTATGAAGTTTATGTATATATAAATATATAATATAAACAGTTCCCAAGTCAAAACTGCAAACAAGATTTATTTGGAAGTGTCTGGCTACTATTTCTATCTCCCCCATAGTAAACTTTAGTATCTCCCCAAGATTAAACTTTAAAACATTTTTTTTGTTTTAATCTGTCTGCTTTTGAGTATTAGTATATAATATTAATTCTGTGTCTATATAGATACATGTATCTTTTTCACAGAAATGGTAGAGGACTTTACACACTTATTGCCACCTTGCTTTTTTTGCACTTCTCCACTTTTCCTGGGGATTGCTTAGCCGTATCTCATTTCTTTTTGTAGCTGCGTAGCCCAGATCCTTGAGTGAATGGATGAAAAATTGATTCAACCAGATGGACACTTAGGTGGGTTTTGGTCTTTAGAAATCACATAGCAACAAAAAGCCTTGTCACGTTCCTTTTGCATTTTGCCAGTCATCTCTAGTTTCGTAACAGTGAGATTACTGGGATTAAGGGTAAATGCACATGTAATTTTGCTAATATTGCAAAATTCCCCTTCATGGAGGTTGTACCATCTTGCATTTCCACCAGCATTTTACGAGAGTTCTGTTTCCCTGCAGCCTTGTCTACACAATGTGCTGTTAAACTTTTGGGTTTTTTGCCAATCTTATTCAGAAATGGTGTCTCAGTAGAGTTTTGGTCTATAGTTTTCTTTTCTTGTGATGCTCTTGTCTGGTTTTTGTATCAGGGTAATCCTGGCTTCATAGAACGACTTGGGGAATGTCCTCTCTCTTCTATTTTCTGTAAGAGCTGGTGAAAGATTGGTATTAATTCTTCTTTACAAGTTTGGTGGAATTTACAAGCGAAACCATCTGAGCCTGGGGTTTTCTTTGTGGGAAATTTTAAAATTAATAGTTCAATCTCTTTACTTTTTACAGATCTATTCAGATATTTCTATTTCTTCTTGAGCCAGCTTCAATAATTTGTGTCTTTTCAGGAATTTGTCCATTACATCTGGGTTTTTTATTTGTTGGCATGTAGTTGTTCATGGTATTCCCTTAAAATCCTTTTTATTTCTAGAAAAGCAGTAGTGGTATCCTGTCTTTCATTCTTGATTTTATTAACTTGAGTCTTCTCCCTTTTTTCTTGGTTAGTCTAGCTGATTTATCAATTTTGTTGATCTTTTCAAAAAACCAACTTTTGGTTTCATTGATTTCTTCAACTGTTTTTTCTATTCTGTATTTTATTTCTTTCTACTCTAGTCTTATTTCCTTTCTTCTACTTGATTCGGGTTTAGTTTGCTCTTCTTTTTCTAGTTTTCCAAAGCTGAAGGTTGGATTATTGGTTTGAGGTCTTTCATTATTAATATAGGTGTCCACAGCTATCAGTTTCCCCCTGAGCACTGCTTTAGCTGCATCCCATAAGTTTTAGTATGTTGTGCTTTCACTTTTCTTCATCTTAAAGTAGTTTCTAATTTTTCATGTGACATCTTTAGCCCACTGGTTGCTTAGGAGTATATAGTTTAAGGTCCACATGTTTGTGAATTTCTCATATTTCTCTCTGTCATTGATTTCTAATTTAATTCCACTGTGGTTGAGAACATACTTTGTATGATTTCAATCCTTTTAAACTTACATAGGCTTAGCATATAGTCTATCCTGGTGAATGTTCCATGTGAACCTGAGAAGAATGTGTATTCTCTTGCTGTTGGGTGGAGTATTCTACTAGATGTCTGTAGGTCAATGTAGTTTTTTTAAAAATATGTTTATTTATTTATTTTTGGCGCATTGGATCTTCATTGCTGTGCTCAGGCTTTCTCTTTTTGAGGCCAGTGGGGGCTACTCTTCGTTGCGTGGGCTTCTCATTGCAGTGGCTTCTCTTTTTGCGGAGTACAGGCTCTAGGCGCAAAGGCTTCAGTAGTTGTGGCACGTGGGCTCAGTAGTTGTGGCGCACGGGCTTAGTTGCTCCGCGGCATGTGGGATCTTCCCAGACCAGGGCTCGAACCCATGTCCCCCGCGTTGGTAGGTGGATTCTTAACCACTGCGCCACCAGGGAAGCCCTCGGTGTAGTTTTAATGTGCATTTATATTAGTATGAGTAAGTCTGGGCATCTTTCCATGTTTAAGGGCCGCCTGCATTCTGTTTCTGTGAACTTTCCACATCCCCTGGTCATTTTATAGGGTTCTTTCCTCTGTGTTTAAATCTTGTTCATATATATTAAAGATGGCAAGCTTGTGACTATGATAAAGTGGCAGATAATTTCCCCCAGTTTGTCACATACGTCTCTTAACTTTACTTACTAGCCTTGGCCTCTTGCTTCCTTGCTATTTTCTGTCCACTTGACTCAATTCACCACTGACATAGCCTCTTCTATGCTGTGCAGTGGGCATGGCTCAGACATGACTCCCAAGTTTCACAGGCTAATGGGGGAGATGGCACTGACACCGACACACTGGAATACAAGGCAGGCCATGGGATTCTTTCTAATCACACTTGCCAAGCCACAGGAAAATATGAAAGGAGAGAGAACTTGTTAAAAGAAGGGGGGGTTGCTTCATCTGGGCATGTAGTTTGGGTGCAAGTCCAGGTGGCAGATTTGAAAGGAGGCGCTTTAGGCAAAGAGCTGGAGGTGGGATACAGGAGGTCTGCAGGCAGACCAGCAGGCCCTGTGGACTGGAGCATGGGTCCCGGGCTAGGACAGGTGATGGGGAGGGAGGGAAAGGAGAAGACCAGGCTGGGACATGAGGGCAGGTAGGAGAGCGCGGGGGAGTGCCGAGGGCTCGGGCCAGCACTGGCCAAGCAAAAGGTTTGTGAATCCTGACCTGGAGGCCCTGTTCCAAATACCTTCCTTCTCAAAGTCTCATTTGAGGTAGGACTTATATCTGTGTGGCAAACTGTACTACTCCTGGGATCGGCTGCAGGCGTGAGCATCCACTCTCCATATTTCTGAATTTTTTACATAAAGTTTAAAACCAGATGGTGTTGACTTGTGAGCGACTCCATCAGCAGAATCTCCGAAATCAAGAAGCTAAAGTGGTAGATATATTAAACAAATACATTTGCTTTGTAAATGAAACTCATGTTTCATCGAACAATGCCTCTAGCATGAGGAAGGCTAGAGCAGAAATGAAAACCTTTGGTGTTGTGATCAAGGATAATCATAAAAATAAATAGGGCTTCCCTGGTGGCGCAGTGGTTGAGAGTCCGCCTGCCGATGCAGGGGACGCGGGTTCGTGTCCCAGTCCAGGAATATCCCACATGCCATAGAGCGGCTGGGCCTGTGAGCCATGGCCGCTGAGTCTGCGCGTCTGGAGCCTGTGCTCCGCAAACGGGAGAGGCCACAACAGTGAGAGGCCCGTGTACCGCAAAAAATAATAATAATAATAAATAAATAAATAAATAAATGGATAACTAGATCAGGCAGAGACTCATAGGCCCATCAATGCCTTTGATCATCATAAACTTTGCCTCCACTGCTCTGGAAATCCTCCACCGACTGCCCGAAGAACAAGGTAACTTTTGCCACTTGGGGGAAAGAAGATTCTCAAACATTTGGTCTGCAGGCCTGGGAAGCTCCCCTCTCTCTGTCTGACAGGCAGAGGGTCTTCCCGGTGAACCTCAAGGACCAAGTTGGCCAAAATGTGTCGGTCACTCTCCAAAGGATGCCTGGCTGGTCAGTAGCTGAATATTGGCAACAGCCTTTTCGCATCGCCCTCCTCCTCTGCACGCAGCTCCAGGCTGGCGGAAGCTGGAGTGCCGGCCACTCTGCAGTGCAGGACACAGGCCCAGAGAGCCTCCCATGGAAGGACCAACGGGAGGATCCCAAGTGGACAACCGCTTCCTGTTTGATCACGGGAGCTTTCTTTTCATTTTTTCTTTTTCTCTTCTCTTTTATTTATTTATTTTTGGCTTCTCAGTGGGGTATGTTGTAATGTTGGCAGATGAAGTGTCCTGGGATCACAAGTCCATGGGCAGAAAAACCCTGCCAAACGTTGACTACATTTTAGTTTCCAGAATAATCTCTACAGTGAAAAGAAAGCCGGTGATTTTGCGGTGGAAATGACCAACTGTCTCAAAGCTTTGTAGGAGTCTCACAACGGTGTGAATGTCAGGATCTGGGGTGGCCAGTCTGGGCAAAGAGGGAATGTGTCTTCTGCTGCTGCGGGCTGGCCTGGTCAAGGCTGGAGCTTCTGGAATTGCCAAGGAGGGAGCATTTTCCTAGCTGGTTTTCTTTCTTACCAAGTTCCTGACATCTGGTTCATCTGCAAGCCCACCACCCACGTGTAAGAAGCCCCACCGCATCACAGTGTTGGAGTCGCTACACGTCTGAATGTAATCTTCTGCCCTCTGGTGGGAGCGAGGAGGGCACTTATTCAAAATTCCAAACGCCGTGGCTAATACTTCTTTAATCTTCACTCTGGAGTGATGGCGAGTCTCCCGAAATGTGGGTCCAATTATGTGGAAGTCAGTGTGACCTTGTCTTCCTTTGAGATGTCTGTGTTTCTGAGGAGAGCTTTGGGCAGGAACCATACAAGAAGTCATTTTGCCTCTGTCTGACTTTGTTTATAGCAGCGGCCTGCATCAGCACAGAATCTCTGGGAGATAAAAGGAGAAGCTGGAGCTTCAGGAAGCCAGCTGTGCCTTCTCACAGATGGGCCCTGAAAGATGCCTCAGAGCACGGACACGTTCTACACACAGGGCTCTCCTTTGTCACGGGTGTCCGTGTTCTGAGGCACCTTTCAGGACCCATCTGTGAGAAGGCACAGCTGGCTTCCTGAAGCTCCAGGTTCCCCTTTTATCTCCCAGTGATCCTTTTAGCATAAGTTACTTGTCTCACGCCTCACGTCTCATTGGAAAAGGAGAGCTCATAATGGTGTTCAAGATAATCTCCTACCAGCCTCATCTCTTCTGAGTGACGCTTCACAGCTACTAAAATTTGGATTTTACCCAATTTTGTTGCAATAACCAATGAAAAAAAAAAAGCACCAAAACAAAAATTTAGGAACATCCTGTAAATCTCAGTAAAGCTTTAAACAAAATGTTCTGGGCACTGAGTACTCTTGTCGCTTGAATCTTATTTTAATTAGGAACAAGTCTTTGATTTGTAATCTCTTGGAAAAAAGTCTCCTGAAGTCTCTGAGCAGGCAGGACCGCTCTGGAGGGAGGTGGCCAGTGTGAGAGCACAGAGCTTACAGTGGGTAAGGGCCAGTTCTGGAAACAGCAGGAAAGATTCTAGCATTCTATTTCAAAAAAAATTTTTTTAATAGACTTTATTTTTAAAAACAGTTTTAGATTCACAGAAAAATTGAGAAGACAGTCTAGAGAGTTTCCGTCTCCCCTGTACTCTTCTAATAATATTAACATACTATTATGGTCCATTTATACTATGATATAAATGTGTATATGTGGTATACATTACTATGGTAGCATATATACTATGGTATATTGTCAATGAGCTAACATTGACATATTATTACTAACTAAAGATTATGCTTTATTCAGATTTCCTTAGTTTTTTATCTAATGTTCTTTTTCTGTTCCAAGGTCTCATATTACATTTATTTTTTTTCCAGCTTTATTGAGATATGATTGACACACAACATTGTGTAAGTTTTAGGTGTACTAGGGTCGATCTGATACATTGATAAACTGCAAAATGGTTACCACCATAGTATTAGCTACCATCTCCACCCTGTCACCATTTCTTTTCTTGTGGTGAGAATATTTAAGATCTACTCTCTTCCTAACATGCAGGTGTGTGACACAGTATTTTACTATCATCACCATGCTGTTCATTAGATACTCAAATTTGTTCATCTTAAACTGAAACTTTGTACCCTTCGACCAGCTTCTCCCTATTTTCCCCACCACCTAGCCCCTAGTAATCATCACTGTTTCTCTGAGAGCCTAAAAAAGCTTAACTTTTAAAGAATCCATGTATAAGTGATATAATACAGTATTTGTCTTTCTCTGTCTGACTTAGCTCACTTAGTATAATGCCCTCAAGGTCCATCTGAGTTGTCAAAAAAAAGGGGGGGGCAGGATTTCCTTCTTTCTCAGGGCTGAATCATTCTACCTTTTTCAGGTCATCATTTCTTTCCCAGTTGATTCAGAAAGCAAGCAAATGACAAACACGCTGGCTAAAGAGATTGTTAGCAACGAGTCCCAAATTTCCCCTAGTGCTGGGAAACTTCGTTAGCTGAGGTTTCTCCTTCCCGTCATGCCCAGTTCCCTCCTCCCAAGGTACCAATTAAACTTTTTTTTTTTTAAGTCACTGGGATGAAGAGGAATGTCATCTGCTCTGAGGGGCTCCTAACTCAGAGATGCTGCTCTTAGAGAATTGAGCCTGCCTAGAAATAAAATAAAATAAAATCTCTAAATTTCTAAACTGGGCTCCTCAGAGCTTGGATGTTCTCAAAAAGTGATCCCATGTGAACTAACTGGGGCCACTCTGCATACTGTATTTTCCTTTTAGAGATTCACATGTTAGGATGTGAAAGGCTCTGACAAGTCCTACAATGAAGAAACCTCTTTGCTTTTAGGTAACCCAGCATTTCCCAAACTAGTTTGACCCTGAATCCCCCCTTTTCTTCTGAAGTACCAGCAAATGTCTCTCAGATCCAAAGTGTCACAAGGAAGGGTTTGGGAAGCCTCACCCTCAGGTACCAGGAGCTTAACCGTCTGAGGGGCTGATGACTGTTCTGTATTGAAGCAAACTGCCTCCCTGAGGTCCATGGAGATGGGAGGCTGATGGTCCCTATTGAAACCTCCCTTGGCTTTGGTGAGGTGGGATCAACTCCCAATGTGGGTTCTGTCCGAATCACTCCCACTGTGACACACTTTCACCCACCTCCAGTTAGGGAATGGTACCTGACAGAAGTGTCCCAGCTAAATCATGGGGAAGAGGAGGCGGACTCCTGCCCTCTCAGACTCCAGGATCTGCCCCCTGAACCCCCTGCCAGACAGGACCTGGAGACAGCCAGGGACAGAGGGTGCTCTGGTGACTGTCCTGTGGCCACTGGAGGGCACTCTGCAGGACCACTGGTTGTGCTCAGCATTCTGTGCCAACCCACTTCTGTGGTCCTGCTCTCACCCCCATCAAACCAGCTGACTCTGCCCTTTCCCTGCAGGGATCTACAGACCGCCCTCCTTCCCTCCTCTTTCCTGGACTTTGACGTTTTATCCAGCATGTTGTGAAGAGTGGGCCCCACTTTCTGTGCCAGGCTCTACGCGGGGGCAGCATCTCCAGCAGGACGCACTCTTTCCTGGATGGTCCAGCCTGGGGGCTGTGCTGTCCTTGGCTCCCTAGCATCTTCCATTCCGCCTTGGATGGGAACGATTGTGCACAGGCCGATGGTCCCTGCCAGATGTGAGCTCCCCGACCCCGGGCGGGACATCATCATAGCCCAGGAGTCCCCATGGGCCTGGTAGGTATTCCCCTGAGTGTTAAATGCCCTGCTGGCCAGGGCATTTAACATAAAGATTTTTACGTGTGTGCAAGTAAATGTGAGTATAGGTTTAGAAATGGAAATATTTCTGAGGGTTCTGCTCGGCCACTCTGGAAACCATGGCCCTAGTGTCAGGTCATCGTGGGGCATGGGGAAGTGGGAAGTTGCCTGACCTAGTAGTCTGGGAAACTGCAGGGGATGGGCTAGACTCTAACCTGGAAACAGGAGAAGTGGGTGGCTTCTCCATGACATGTCCAAACAGCCCCGAGGCTCTTTAATGATGAAATATCATCTGCTCCTCCTCTTTGTCCCCATCTCAGAATAGCTAATAACAGCCAACATTTTTTTACACACCTATAAAACACTCTAAATTAATTAACTTAAAACTTTTTTATTGTGGTAAACTATATACAACATAAAAATTACAATTTTAACTATTTTAGAGTGTACAGTTTCATGACATTAAGTACTTTCACTTGTTGTGTAACCATCACCACTATCCAACTCCAGAACTTTTTCACTCACTCTCCCCTCCCCCATACCCCCTGGCAATTTCTATTCTACCTTCTGTCTCTATGACTTTGAGGGCTCTGGTACCTCATTTAAGTGGAATCACACAATATTTTTCTTTTTGTATCTGGCTTATTTCACTTAGCATAATATCCTCAAGGCTCATCTGTGTTGTAGCATGTGTCAGAATTTCCTTCCTTTTTGGGCTTCCCTGGTGGCGCAGTTGTTGAGAGTCTGCCTGCCGATACGGGGGACGCGGGTTTGTGCCCTGGTCTGGGAGGATCCCACATGCCGCGAGGATCCCACATGCCGCAGAGCGGCTGGGCCCGTGAGCCGTGGCCGCTGGGCCTGCGCGTTCGGAGCCTGTGCTCCGCAGCGGGAGAGGCCACAGCAGTGGGAGGCCCGCATACCGCAAAAAAAAAAAAAAAAAAAAGAAAGAAAGAAAATCCTCTCTGAAAGAAAATAGCATCATCCTAAGCCTCAAATTATTTCTACAAATGATTTCTCAAATATAATTTATTTGACACACAGCCAAACATAAGCAGACACTTTGGGATACATGACAACATGAAAAAGAACCAGCAGAAACAACAGACAATAGAAAAGAACTCCAGGGGTTCCATGAATTACCAGATACAGACTTTAATGCAATAATCCTTACATGACCAAGACAAAGTTTAAAATTTTTGCAGAAAGTGTAAAATGATAAAAAATACCTTAACAGCTTAGAAAGGCAGCCAACTAGAAATTTTAGAACTGAAAAATTTAGTAACTGGAGTTAAGAATCTATGGATTGGATTAACAATATATTAGACCAACTAAAGGGAGAAGTAATGCATTGGAAGCCAAATTAAAAGAAATTATTCAGAATGGAGTAGGAGAGAGAAAAGTAAGGAAAACACAGAAGAAAGGATAAAAGACAGAGAATTCAATAAAAAAGTTCTCACAGTGTTTATATGGAATCCCAGAAGGAGTAGAGAAAAACAGAGTAGAAACAACATCTGAAAAGATAGTGGCGGAGAATTTTCCAAACTGATGAAAGATATTAATCCACAACTTGTGAATCCCAATCAACTCCAAGCAGAATAAATACAGAGAAATGTGTATCTAGACATACTATAGCGAAATTGCTGAAAACCAAAGAGAAAGCCTTAAGAGTTTGCAGAGAAAAAATCAGATTAGCTTCAACAGAGCAGACAGCTACTAAAAAAGGCAGCTGATTTCTCCATAGAAATAAAGAAAGTCAGAAGAGAATGAAATGATCTATTCGGAGTGCTGAGAGGAAACAATTGCCAACCTAGAATTTTATGCCCAGAAAAATATCCTTCAACAATGAAAGGAAAATATAATCTTTTTCAGGCAAAGAATAACAGAGGGCTTATAGATAACAAGCACATATTAAAAGAATTACAAAGGGCTTTCTTCAGAGAGAGCTAAAAATATCACAGATGGAAGTATGGAGCAGAAAGGAATAAAGAACAATGAAAATAGTACCTGTGTGTGTACATTTACATGGATAACAACTATATAAAATAATAGCAGTAATATTGCATGGGATTTAAAATAGATACAGAATTTAAATACTTGAAAATTACTTCTGTTTTCTGCTTGGATATGTAAAGATGTTGAAAGTCATCACTCTTTTTTCTTTTTTAATGTTTTATTTTTAATGTTTTATTTTTGGCTGCATTGGGTCTTTGTTGCTGCACGTGGGCTTTCTCTAGTTGCAGCGAGTGGGAGCTACTCTTTGTTGCAGTGCACAGGCTTCTCATTGTGGTGGCTTCTCTTGTAGCAGAGCACAGGCTCTAGGCACATGGGCTTCAGTAGTTGTGGCCTGATGGCTCAGTAGTTGTGGCTCACAGGCTCTAGAGCACAGGCTCAGTAGTTGCGGCGCACGGGCTTAGTTGCTCTGTGGCATGTGGGATCTTCCCAGACCAGGGATCGAACCCATGTCCCCTGCAATGGCAGGCGGATTCTTAACCACTGTGCCACCAGGGAAATCCCAATCACTCCCACTCTTACAACAAGAAAAATCTTCTTAAATCCGTAAGAGAATCAAGGTCATAGGAACTAACACCCAGAAAACTGGAGAGACAAGAAAGTACAGAGAATCACAGCCTTCTAAAGCCATGAAAGTGACCAGAGATAAATTTAGCTAAACAGTCTCATCTCTAAGGGCAAAAGCTCTGAGGCTAAGTTTGGATGGCCGGGGGGAATGATTTACCCGTAATTTCATCCATTATGAAATCTATGCAGGTAGGGTCACTGATCCAAAGTGCACAGCCTCTCAGAGATGACCTGGTTCAAATTTATTTGACACATGCAACTTCAGACTCCCCCATGTCCCCCAGCATGCCCTCTCCACCACCCGGGAAAGGCTAGGAAACCTTAAACTGTAATTGACAAATTGCTGGAAGCAGACTGGACCAGCTTGAGAGTTCAAAACTCCAGGAGGCCCAGACTTAGGAGGCCCCCCCAATTTTGTGAGTATTACCTCCAGGAACCCCCATGAGGCTCTCATGGTGAAGATCAGAGAAAAATCTCCCCATGCTTCCGGCAGCAGGAGAGGAAACATATCCATTTTGAAACATGCCCAGGGCCTTCTGTTCCCCATCTGCCCTCAAGGTAAACTACTTAGTCAGAACCTAAAGGATGTGGGGAAAGGGAAATACCCAACTCCAAACCCCTCCAGTCTTCTTCTCTCCTGTAAGTGGGAGAAAAAACGCTGAGAAGCACTTGTGAAGGTCAGAGCCCAGGGGCACAGGCTCACTAAAAGACTGAGACCTGATCTTAGGTTGACAGGATGCTTCTCTGCCCCTCATACCTTACCACCACAACATGGCTCCTATATAATAATAGGGTCACAGCCGAGTGAACCACAAGGCTCAGACTCTAAGGAGTTTCAAGGGAACTCAAAGACAACAGGGAGAGCAAAAAAAGAAAGACACTAGAGGAGAGTAAAGCCTTAGACACCTACAGATACAGTAAACGGTAAACACAGTGTAACTCCTAGCCAGATAAATATAAACCGTCAAACTAAAGGTATATTTACCTCAGTTCTTATTATCCAATATAACATGTCTGGCTTTAAACAAACAATTACACAGCAAGCTAGCAGACAAGGAGAAACAGTCTGAAGAGACAACACAAACAACAGAACCGGACTCAGATACAGCAGAGATTTTGGAATCAGCAGACTAGGAATTTAAAATAATTATGATTACATACTAAGGGCTCTAGTGGAAAAAAAAGAACAACATGCAAAAAGAGGGGTAATGTAAGCAGAGAGATGGAAACTCTAAAAAAGAATCAAAAGGAAATCAAATCAAAAGCACTTTAACAGCAATGAACAATGCCTTTGATGGGCTCACCAGTAGACTGAACATGGCTGAGAAAAGAATCAGTGAGTTTGAAGATATCAATAGAAACTTCCAAAACTGAAATGCAAAGAGGAAAAAGAATGAAAAAAAAAGAAATATAATATCTAAGAACTATAGAACAATTACAAAAGGAATACCAGATACATAATGGGAATACCAGAGGGAGAAGAAAAAAAGGAGCAGAAGAAATATTTGAGGTAATAATGGCTGAGCATTTTCTAAAATTAATGACAGACCTCAAACCACAGATCCAGGAAACTTGGAGAACGCCAAGCACAATAAATATCAAAAAATCAGCACCTAGCCATATCATATTCAAACAGCAGAAAACGAAAGACAAAGAGAAAATCTTGACAGAAGCAAGAGAATAAAAAAACACCTTACCTATAGAGGAAGAAGGATAAGAATTATATCAGAATCACATCAGAAACCATGCAAGCAAGAAGAGAATGGAGTGAAATAAAGTACTGAAAAAAAACCCAATAACCTAGAATTCTGTATCCAGAGAAATTATCCTGTAGAAGTAGAGAAATAAATACTCTCTCAGACAAAAAAATTGAGGGAATTTGTCACCAGTAGAAAAAAATGCTAGAAGAAATTCTTCAAGTGAAGAAAAAGATATGGGTCAGAAACTCAGATCTACATAAAGAAAGGAAGAATGTTAGAGAAGGTATACATGAAAGTAAAATAAACCTTTTTATTTTTATTATCAATTAATCTAATAGATAACTATTTTAAAATAATAGTAACAATGTATTGGGTGATTATAGCTTATAGGTAAGAGAAATGAATGACAGAATGTTATAAGGAATAGAAGACAGGAAATGGGAATACTCTGTTATATTACCCACGACCCATGAAGCGACACAGTGTTATTAAAGTGGACTTAGATTAGTTGCAAATGTATATTGCAAACTTTAGGGCAACTGCTTAAAAATTTTATAAAGAAGCATAATTGATAAGTTAAGAGATGAGAGAAAATTGAATCATATAAAATGATCAATTAATACCAGAGAAGGAAGAAAAAGAGGGAAAGTTTTAAAAACAAAGAAGGACAAATGCAATTAATAGAAAAGAGTTACTAATATGGTAGATATTAATCTGACTATATTAATAATCACTTTAAAAGTGGTTGGTCTAAACCCACCAATTAAAAGACAGAAATGTCAGAATGTATAATAAAAACAAGACACAACTATATTATGTCTACATGAAACCCACCTTAAACATAAAAAATCAAAAAGTAAAAATGTGAGGAAAGACTCTACCACGCTAGCACAGATCAAAAGGAAGCTGGACTGGCTATATTAATTCCAGACAAAGCAGACTTCAGGAAAAGGAAATTTATCAGAGATAAAAAGGGCAATACATAGTGTAAAGAGGAAAATTCTCCAGGAAGACATAACAATTCTTAATGACTGTGCACCTAACAACAGAGAGTCAAAATAAGTGAGGCAAAAGGGATAGAACTGCAAGGTGAAATAGACTAATCCACTTCAGCAGACCTCTATAAATAATTTACAGATCCAATAGGCAGACAATCAATAAGGATATAGTTGAGCTGAATAGCACCATCAGTAAACTGGACCTAGTTGTCATTTATAGAATACTTCACCCAACAAAGCAGAGTATACACTCTTCTCAAACTCACATGGAACATTCACCAAGATAGACCACATCTGGGGATGTAAAACACACCTCAACAAATTGAAGGGACTAGCAATCAGACGAAATATGTTCTCAGACCACAATGGAATTAAACTAGAGATAAGTAATAGAAACATAGCTGGAAAATCCCCAAATATTCAGAGATTAAATAACACACTTCTAAATAACACATGGGTCAAAGAAGAAATCTCAAAAGAAATTTTAAAATATTTTGAGCTAAATAAAAATGTAAAAACATCTAATCAAAATTTGTGGGATGCAGCAAAAGCAGTGCTTAGGTGGAAATATATAGCCTTGATGCATTTACTAAAAAGAAGGAATACCTAAAATTAACAGGCTAAGCTTCTGCCTTAGGAGACTAAAGAAAGAAGAACAAATTAAATCTAATACAAGCACAAGAAAAGAAATAATAAAAATCTGAGCAGACATCAATGAAATGAAAAACAGAGAATCAACAGAGAAAATATATGAAACCAAGAGCTAACTTTTTGAAAAGATTAATAACATTGATAAACCTCTAGCCAGGCTAACCAAGAAAAAAGAGAGAAGACATGGTTATTAATATCATTATCAAAGAGAAGCTATCACTACTGACCTCATGGACGTTCAAAGGGTAATAAAGGAATACTATGAACAACTTTATGTACACAAATTTGATAACCTAGATGAAATGAATCAATTCCTTGAATGACACCATCTATCAAAACTCAAACAGGAGAAATAGATAACCTGAATAGGTTCATATCTACTAAAACACTGAGCCAGTAGTTAATAAGCTACCAATACAGAAAGCACCAGGAAACTAGATGAGTTCACTAGCGATTTATACAACACATTTAAGGAAGAAACTATATCAATTCTCTACAATCTCTTCCAGAAAATAGAAGCAAAGGGAGCACTTTCTAACTTATTCTACAAGGCCAGCATTATCCTAATCCCCAAACTAGACAAAGACATTACAAGAAAATTACAGCAATATTTCTCTCATGAAAATAGATGAAAAATTCCTCAGCAAAATATTAGCAAATTGAATCCAATAATGTATAAAAAGAGTTAAACATCATGACTAAGTGGGATTTATTCCAGGTATTCAAGGATACCTTCCTTCATGCTCAACATTCGTGTCATCCATCACATCAACAAGTTAAGAAGGAAAAATCACATGATTATATCAACAGATGCAGTAAATACATTTGAAAAAATCCAATATCTGTAAATCATAAAAACTCTTAACAACTAGGAACAGAGGAAAACTTTCTCAACTTAATAAAGATAACTTACAGAAACTCTACAGCTAACGTCATAACTAATGGTGAGCAATTAAAAATCCCCCAAAGTAAGGTATGTTTTGGATATTGACAAACTGATTCTAAAGTATATATGGAAAGGCAAAAGATCAGAATAGCTAACACAAAACTGAACAAGAAAAAAGCCAGAGGACTGACTTCAAGTCTTACCATAAAGCTCCAATAATTTAGATAGTGTGGTATTAGTGCAGAAAAAAATAGACAAATAGATCAATGGAACAGAATAGAGAGCCCCAAAATAGACCCATACAAATACAATGAACCCCAACCTGTGACCCCAACCTGCCCGCAGAAGGACTCTGCCCTTGGTCTTATGCTCTGCTCCTGATGTCTTGAAATTCGAATCAGTTTTGAACAAAAAGCCAGTGTTTTTCTTTTGCACTGGACCCAGCAAATCTTGTAGCCAATCCTGACAAAAGCCCCTCTGGCTTCAAACCAAAGGAGGCTGCGTCCAGTGCCGAGGCCCCCATGTCGCTCGCGTGGGGCTTCCTTGGGCACCAGCAGCAGTGGAAAGGAATCCTGTGGGAAACACACAAGCCCAAACTGGGCTCAGGGTCTCAGTCACCGGGAGCTGTGTGTGGGTCAGCCTCCCCAGCCTTGTGTGGCGCTGCTCTTGGCCAGGTCATCTCTCCACTGTGGACTGGGGTCGGGGAGTGGGGATAGGATGGGGAGGGGGGCTTTGCAGGTGAGCTGGCCTAGACTGGGCAGGAGGGCCTATCCCGAGCAGCTGGTGCAAGGCCCCAGTAACGGTGCCACCCTTGTGCTCACCCTCCAGCTCTGTCCAGCCAAGGACTCCCAGGCAGTGTGGCCCTCTCACTTTGGGTCATCTGGTGGGCCCCTGACAGGTCATTCTCTGGCCCTGGCTCTGGCCCCAGCCCCACCTGTGGACCCTGGCTGTGCCGGCTCAGCTCTCTGCTGCCCCCACCTGGCCGCCTCCAGAGCCCACCTGACCTCCACAGAGCTCTAGCTGGCTCTAATTTGACGACTCCCTGAAAGAACAGAATATTGCTGCTGGTTGGCTGGTTTTGACCCATACAAATGGCAATTTGTCAATGGCTCAACCTCATACCACTGATCAGCAGGGTCTTATAAATGGGAATGGAGGTCGGCTGTATAGGGTAAAAGTCATGGGTATAAAGAACAATGCTGACTTACAACTTCAGCACATGCTCAGGAGAGCCCGGGTATCTGTCAGCTGTCTGTGGTCGCTCTGAGGGCGGCCCTAGACGCTGGCATGGAAATTGGCTGCTTGTGGGGAGTGAAGAGGTGCCGCAGGAATGCCCCTCCCCCACCACCACCAAGAACCAGGAAGGATGAGGAGGGAGGGTGCGCTCACGGAGAGCAGCCACTGGGTGCCCAAGGCAGAGGCAGCTATCTCCGCGCAGCCCGCTGTTCTTAGGAGAGAGACAAGGGCTCCTCCCCTGAGGACAGGTGGGCGGGGACATCTGACACCTGTGTGTTGTGCCTCTCCTGGCCCAGAGGTTATGGAACATTGGAGAATGAGTGAGAGCCGCCTTGGGGCAATGACCCTCAGTTCCGGCAGCAGGCCAACTTGGCAGAGGGGAAAGAACATGTCGAATTCAGCCACTGCTTGGCTCTGGTGGGGACATTTGCAGGTTCCAGAGCTCTCTGAGCCTCAGTTTTCTCACCTGTAATTTGGGAAGCAAGCACCTGCCTCCTCCATGTTACAGGCAGGGCTGGTCTTCAGCAGGGATGCACTTCCAGATGGGAAAATATCAGGATGCCTCCATATAGGTCAGGAAATAGCCATTGCCCAGAGCTGCCCAGGTGCCCTAGTGCCTCCCCTGGGACCCTGGGCACCTCTCCATGAACTGGCAACTGAAGGGTTAATGCCTGGTGCATCTGTGGACCTGCCTAATGCCCCTCCTGGCATCTGACCCGTCTGCACTGATCCTGCTGTTTACCCCTGGTGAGAAGCAGATGGGACCACATACTGAGAAAAGATGCGCAGACGATATAGTGGCAGAACACTCGTGGTGTTATCACTGGTGCAGCCTAGAGTGGTCCAGGTGCAGCAGGAGACACGCGAGCCCCGAGGGAGGAGCAGTGAAAAGGCACCTGGGGCTCCGGCCGTTTTCAAGCCCCAGCACCAGGTTCCCTCCTGTCCTTTCTGCCCTCTCCATGAGTTCAGGTCCTTACCTCTTTTATTATTTGGCTTTTAGTATTTCTACTAAATAGAAATGGCTGCTGTCCTCAAACCGTTGCGTTAAAATGTTAAATCGCTGAAATACTCCCCGCTCCCAACATAACCCAGAGTGATGCTCTCGGCCAGGCTTAGCCGTCGGCCCGCTTTGCCGGGTTCAAGGATTTATCCACAGCCATTAATCACATGAAAGCAGATATTAAGGAGCATTAGCCGCGCCAGCTGCCACCCCACTTCCTGGGCCATTACGCGGATTACCCTTGAAAGTCACCCTCAGCCCCCTGTCTCGGGATTGTTGGGGATCCTGCAGCCCAAGGGGGCGGGCTGCAGGCGAGTCCATGACCCCCAGGGCTGCCTGGCCCCCTGAGCGCACACCCTTCCTCCCACGGTCTCCGTGGCCCCAGAGCGGCTCCTCTACCTCTGACCTCCTAGCGAGGGGCCTCCATCTCGCCAGGATGTCCCGCGCCCTTTCCCACGGCCCTGGGGAGCAGCTCCAGGAACCCAAGAAAAGCGCACCGGGTTCTGCCGAGGCTACAGACGCATCCGCGGGGTCCAGGAGCAGAAAAGCGCGCTTAGCGCATCCGCAGGACCAGCGGAGGATGCAGTGGGGGCTTCTCGGCCAAGCCTAAGGCCATCCGCCACGACACCGCGCTCAGCTGGCTGACCCAGCACTTCGGTGGCGTTTGGGACTTGCCCGGTCCCAGTTGGTAACCAGCCAGGTAGAGTCAATTTCTTTGTTACTACCCAACGAGCCCTAATTCTGTATTAGAACGGCCACCGGCTACCCAGCAAAATGAGCGCCCCTCAGATCTCCAGCCAGAGAGACCCCCTTTGCTATTAACCACGACTACCGGTATTAAAAAGCGCATTTTCTTCCGAGGGCCTGGGGGGATAGGAGACCCTAGGGAAGGAGGCGTGGCTGGCTGCAGCACCCCTCCCAGGGGAGACCTCTGGCATCTATAGTTCGAACACCTCGCAGTGGGCAGGGGGATTCAAGTGCAGATGTATTTTGTTCGTTTTTGGTACCAGAGAGTCTCTCTAACCACAGAGGGGCTGGAGAGGCGGATGGTGGGGATCTGGCTGCAGAAAGGAAATGAAGGAAAAGAATGCCAAGGAGCACAAGGGAAACGCTGACCCCACGGCGGGCTCGTCCCCGACAGGGCCCTCCAGGCCCAAGGAAACCCTCTCACTCATTCGGGCTGCAGTTTTGCGGAGCTGGGACACCAAGGTGGACGGAGCTCTGTTCTCTGGAGCTGTTACTCTAGTCAGACTGAGCATGAATAAACAAGCGGATCCGTCATGTAAAGAGGGAAAATTAAGGGGGGTGGCTGCTGCAGACGGGGTGGCCTGAAGGAGTGAATGAGTGAGGCATCTGGGGAGGGCAGCCCGGGGGAGGAAGCCCGGGGGAGGGAGCAGCGCGTGTAAGGCCCTCAGACCGCAGGACCAGTGGGCGGAGCCGCGGGGCGCCATGTCGGCAGAAGCGCTGAGGGGGGAGGGGGGAGGGGGACAGGGTCTTGCGGGGCAAGGGAGGCCCAGTCAAGTCTAGCAGGTCACCCCTTTCTGGGCCTCGGTTTCCTCAAATGAAGGGATTGGCCTGGTTTCAAGAATCTTAAATCATCTATGTCCCAAAATACAGAGAAACGTGTTAATTTTGATCCCATCTTTAGAAGCAAACACTGACAAGAACCCAAGATATGTGTACACATTCTATGTGCACAGACTCTACTGCCTGCTCATTGGAGCACAGTGATAATGAAGCCGTGTTACACATGCATAGCTACGTGGGCAGGGAAGGGGCGGGGGGGAAAGAAAGTCCTCATTACAGGTACACACATATGGATGAAATACCCAGAAATGCGAGAGTTAGCTCTAAATGTACTAGTTTATAGGGATGCTCCCTGAAAGAGTAAATGGACCACTAAAGTTGCAGTGATGAGAATTATGTAATCCCATTTGAGTAAAGATGATTCCACCTGCAAACCCCTCCACGTGTGTATACTTTTCAGTCTGAGCGTGTAGGAGCCGTAAGCAAAATGTGGCTGGTGGGCTTTATCTCGGGGGGGGGGGGGCTTGTGCTGCTTCCTCTGCATGTGGGGTGAGGGGGACGGGCAGCAGGGGGCCAGGAAGGCGCTGACGTGGACTCTGGGGTTTCAGGGGAGCAGGACGCCCCAGCCACTGCGACGTTGTCTCTGTTTCCCTGTGTGTTTCCCCTCACCCTGCCAGCCCCTGTCATGCTTGCCCTATGAACACAGGGACTGTCTTCCACCGTGAAATACATGTCACAGCATCATGTAAAATTAGAAAGCATCTGGAGCACCGCATTGTTCAAGCCAGCATTTCTTCCAAGCCTGTGGCAAGGGAAATCCAGTCTAATCCAGAGACAATTAGCTCAACCTCTCCCCCCTGCAACAAATCCCAAATCTCAGCCTTCCTGGACAATCTCCCTTTTACTATTGAATCAAAACCCTTCATAACAGGTAAAAGCCAACTGCAGTAAAGTTCTGTGCGGTGGCCTCCAGAGCTGAGGGCCTCCAGGGCCTTCTCTGTTTCCTGCTGCTCCCCACGCCCCCCGCCCCAGTTCTTTCCCTCTCCACTCTCCTCCAACTCACCAGACACCCTTCTGCTCCAGGACCTTTGCACTGGCTGTTCCCTCTGCCTGAATGCTCTTCCTACAGGCGTCTGGATGGCTCCCTCCCTCCCCTCCTTGACCTCTGCTCAATGTCTCCTTCCCTGGGACCAATGAAGAATTTCAGCCCCTGTCCTCATGTTCTGGCCCTTCCTGCCACTCTGTTATTCTGCGTCGTGGTGCACATCTTCAGGCTGACCCTGCCGGATGTCTGCCCCTGACAGTGGTGTTGTTTTCTGATTTGCCATCAGTGGCCCCTGAGCTCCAAAAGGAACCCCACAGCATGCAGCAGGGCTCAGATGTGCTCGCTGGGGAATGACGGCGGGCACCTGGCTTTACTAAAACACCACGGTGGGTTTGCAGAGAACCATGTCACATTTCTACCAACAACTTCCTAGCGGATCGTCATGGGATTTGGTTTGCCTTTCAGCCAGTGTTCTAAAAATTAAACCTGTGACCTGTTACAAGTTTGTTTGGGTTTTTTTTTTTTTTTTTTCGTTTTTCATGGCATAAAACATGTAGAAAGGAAGGAATTTTCTAGTGAAAAGGTACATGCAGAACCAACTCATCTTACTGATGAGGAAACTGAAGCCCACAGGGGTTGAGTGGCTTCCCTGTGGCCACACAGCAAAACTGGGATTTGGACTGAGGCCTCCCCCCTCCCCCTGGCTCTTTTCTAGCACTCCAGGCTGCTCTCAGATTGGGTGCTGGTGTCGCCCCAGAGCTGATGATCAAGGATGCCAGCAAAGCCCACTGTTAGATGGTGTGATACCTCTCAGGGTCAGTTGCACCTTTTCCAGACATTTACTTGCATTCACAAGAGGAAGCGTGTCCCAAGACACAGATGGACTTGATGTGGAGAAGCCATGAATTTTCTTAGCTGCCGAAAAACTCCTGAGGAGGGAATTTTGAAGAGAGCTGAGGCCCCAGGGAGGTGGGGGGCAGCTGAGCTGCCTTCTACGGATGGCAGGTCTGGTGAAGGGCTTGGTTTGTGGCTTCTTTTTTTTTTTTAATAAATTTATTTATTTATTTTTGGCTGCATTGGGTCTTCGTTGCTGCGCGTGGGTTTTCTCTAGTTAGGCGAGTGGGGCCACTCCTTGCCATGGCTCGCAGCCCCTCACTGCAGTGGCTTCTCTTGTTGCGGAGCACGGGCTCTAGGCGTGCAGGCTTCAGTAGTTGTGGCTCGCAGGCTCTAGAGCGCAGGCTCAGCGGTTGTGGCGCACGGGCTTAGTTGCTCCGCGGCATGTGGGATCTTCCCGGCCCAGGGCTCAAACCCGTGTCCCCTGCATTGACAGGCAGATTCTTAACCATTGTGCCACCAGGGAAGCCCTGGTTTGTGGCTTCTGACCTGCTGTGTGCAATGGAAGAAATGCAACACGGACCAGGGAGCAAGGGGAGGGTCGGAGGTCACCAGGGCTGCCACTGCATCCTCAGCCTTCCCCAAGAGCTGCCCAGTGTGTCTTTGGAGGGAAGGGAGACAGGCCAGGCTAAGCCCAGGGGTCTCACGAAGGGACAAAGCCACAAGACGACTTTCCCATTCAAAGATCTTCCAATGAAATGGATCAGAACCATAGGCCTAAGGACAGCAGGGCCCTGGCCTCTGGACCTTTTGAAACGTAGATGAAAGAATGAAATTGTGCTAAGAAGCCTGGGGTGAGTGATGAGGTCCCAGGAAAACCCTCCAGCTGTGGACCTCGGGGTGGCTGCTCTGACTGAGCGGCGCCCCACGTGGCGTAGGGGGGAAAGCTCCTTCTCCATCATGGAGATCGAAGTCCCCAGGAACAAATGAGTCAGCCAGGAGGAGCTGTCAGGTGCCTGTGGGCCTCTCACCGTGCAGGAGTGGCCTTGTTCTGGGAATGGGGGAAGCTTGTCCCTCCCCCATGGGAGAACAGAAAGATGAAAGAGCAGCTGGTGGGTGTTGTCCTCCTGCAAGTTACAGAAGCCCGGCATCCAGGCCAGAGAAGGAGAGCTCCCATTGGCTTGATGCTGTTCCAGGATGCTCATCGTGCCACCTCCGGGAGCAATTGTATTTAGTCCTCCCCCAGAAACCTTTGAGGAGCAGGGTGGCGGCTGTCTGGTTGACCAGCATGCAGACAGCGCCCAGGGTGGCCTCAGTTCTGCCAGCTATAAAACGGCTGGGTGGGCTGATCATCTCCGGGGCTTGCTAGGAGCCGGGCACCCGGGGTTGAACACCAGGGGTCTGCCGTGGCCCTGGGCAGCCCGCAGATGCCCTGTACACCACACCTAGAAATAGAACAAGCTCCCACACCCCGCACATGCACACCCCGAGGGCTGAGATACGGCTGGACCCTTTACAGGAAAATGTCACACGTCAGGATGCTGGGAAAACACTGGATCAGCCTAACCACAAGCATCACCATTCTGCCTGGGAGGGACCTGAGGGTGGAAGGGGGCAGGTGCTGGGACCTGGGTGAGGGCTGGGGAGACCAGGCGGGACGCAAAACCTGGGGTGAAGGAGAAGGAAAAGAGGAGCCAGAGAGGAGCTGGGAGAGACCCTCCCCCCAGGGCTCTGGCCCACCTCGGAGGACACGAAAACTTCCAGGTTGCTGGCTGCCTGGGGTGCCACTGTGGCTTTCGGGGACGCTCTGGGTGACACTGGGAAACACAGGAATGGACAGAGCAAGACCAGAGGCCCCTGATGGCTTTGGGGTTGGGGGTGGGTGAGAGAAGGCGGCTTTCAGAAGTGCGCGCAGCCAAAAGAGTTACCCTGGTCTCTGAGGCGCCCCGTCTGGCTGCATCCCCCAGTGACGTCATATAAATCCCTGAGAAAACAGCATTCCAGATCAGATTAAGGAGGGAGGGTCTCTGGCTGTTTTTAAGAAACCAAGTGTTTGCAAGGCATTCAGCAATCGCTTGCTGTGTGTAACTGGAGGGGGCCTGAAAACCGGATGCTGTCTTCACGCCTTTGCGCGTGAACTGGGAGCCGCACGGAGCCCTCAGGGTGCAGTGGCTGCAGTGGCCGGTTGTGTGCACCTTTCAAATCCTCTTTCCTTCTGACATCCTGCCAAGAGTGTCAGCTACAACTTAAAAATATTCTGCTGGTGAACTTCGACATTTCGATAGTGACTTTTGGTGGCAAAATCTTTTTCTTCTCCTCCTTTCTTTCACAAACATTTCGGCATTCCATGATGGCCGCACCCCGGGGCCTGGGTGGATGAAGGTTGCGCAGGAATCAGGAGTGAGGGGGATTCTGTATTTCACCCCCAGGAGCCAACTCCTGCCTTTCCTGTAGCCTAGCATGGTGTTTCAGGCCTGGGCTCCAAAACTAGTGACATGAAAATGGTTTCTGTAGGGCATGTTGAGTTAAATGGAAGTTTCTTTCTTGCAAGACTTATCAGAACCTTTAATATGCTGGTGTGCGCTGTGACTCTCTAACAGGGGACTCTGTGGTCCCTCTAGTTTGGGGCTCAGCACTCCCTGGGGCTGCTGTCTCCAGGGTTTACTTGGTGTTAGGCTTTAGAGGGTCCCCCGGGGGTTCTGAAGCAAGAGGACATCTCGTTACGTACAGCCACTCCCAACGCATCACAGATTTTTACTCAAGCCTGCGATGCCTCTCCTTCACCCTCAGGCTGACTGAACAAAACAACCGAATGTTTCCCGACTCTCCTGGCCAGAGTCCTCCACGGAATTCACAGGGCCGCCTTCCAAGGGTCTCTCCCCCTGGCATCCCCTTTACCCTGGGGCGGGGTAGGGGCAGAACCTGCCCAGGGTCACGCAGCTCCCCCTGAGTATTTGCCGGAAGCAAGAGCTGCAGGCTAGACGGACGATGCAGCAGCCACGGGGGGGGGGGGGGGGGGGGGGCGCTAGATGGACGATGCAGCAGTCACGGGGGCTCTGGCCAGGTCTCGACTCCTGAGCAGCCCAGGGGTGCCTCTCAGCCCAGCCTGGACGCAGCATCAGCCCTGAGCCCCTGGGTGCTTCCCCTCCATCGTCCTCCCCGCCAACCTCCTCAACACAGAGCCCGCAGCCCAACCCACCACCTCTGGCCTCGTGTCTCCCTGTCTGCCTGGCAGTTCCTTCCCTCGCCCCTTCTCTGGTCCTGCAGGGGGCAGTGTCCTTTGAGCCAGTGACCCCAAAGTCCATTCCCTGCCCTCCTCCCCCCTCCCCGACCTGGTCTGGGCCTCTCAGAGCAGAAGAACCAGACCCGTGATCTTTCTGCCCCTGGGCTAAAAGTAGGGGCTGCACAACAGGGAGCAAAGGAGAAGCTGAGACCTGCCGGCAGGTGGGGCAAACCGACCGGCCCCAGAGACGCGCTGGACACACTGTCCCCAGGAATACCCATCGTCACGTGGGTGAAGGGAGCATCTGCTGGCTGGCTGGCTTGTCCGCAGGCTGGGGCCCCCTGTGGCACCCCTACTTCACCCAGGTCCTGTGCCCCTTCTCCCACGGGTTGCCTGCTGCCTGGGGAACTCTGCTCAGGTGTGGGCACGGGGTCTGGGGCCTGTTCCTCGGCCCGGGAGCCCCCCTGAGCCCCGTATTCACACAGGTGGGAGCCCCCCTGCCCAGCTCAGAGGCTGGCGGGTCAGGCACCGCCGCGCCTGGGGAAAGACGGGGCCGGCTTGAGGCTCCCCTGGCCCGGCTCCGCTCTGTGACTCTCAGCCTGAAAGGGGACCAGAGTCCCTGCTCCCCGGGGTGGGGGCGGGGATTAAATGGAACCTGTGGTCTCCTGGACACTTGGACTCAAACTGTGCTCCCAGCATGGGCTGCAGACCATTAGGGCAGAAGGCGAGAGCAGCGTCGGTCAGCAATTTGAAGGAATCAATGGACGTTTGTTAAATTTAATAACTTTTTTACAAACCTTAAGGCTTCAATTTTGTATATCTTTGTAAAATTTCATGTTTTAGTAATTCATTTTTATTGCATTCTATGAAGGTACCGGTCTATAATGGATTGAAAATTTAACAAGACCGTCACAAGTGGCCATTCACCACCCTTGGATTTCAGTTTTTGCTCTGTGTGTGACGGGGAAGCCGTAGAGGGACGGGTGAGTTTGGGATGGGTCTGGTACCTTCAGGGCCTTTATCAAGGAGTGGGGAGCCGGGGTCCCCTCCCGCTCCAGAATGGGGATTGTTTTGGATTTACGTGTGGAATTCTGCATTCAAGCAGATTCCAAATGCAGGCTATGTGGGTGTACATGACACCCTAAGTTCCAGCAAGGCCCTCTGAGAAGTGGGGTTGGCACGACCCCTTGGGGAGCTGGATCTGGTCCTAGTGCCAAAGGTTATTGAGGTAGGAGCCCTGTCCCTGACCTGGACACACACCTCCTGCCGCTACTGCTCTGCGGGGAGGGGTGGCGGGGCGGCAGGAGGTGACACCGATGGCCGTGACCCCAGCCTGAAGCTAGGGGGCCAGCAAAGCACACTGACCGGAAGAAGGAAGCTCAGAAAACTCAGGGCGCGTTTACAGGAGTCCCTTCTCAGCCTGACTTTGTAATGTGCTTTGTCCTCACTCAGAATTCATCCTCTGTGGGGTCAGCTGGGGCAGCCCCAGGTCAGGACACTTGGGTTTACCCTCACTCTCCCCGTGGCCTCCTTTAAAAGTATTAGAACAGTTTTTAAAAGTCATGAAAACATGCCTTTGATTTCAAAATCAGAGACATGACTAATACAACAGATAAGTGAGGACCCACAGTCCTGTTACAGATGCTTTGACTTTCCATATGTGCTTTGTATTTTTTTTTTTTTTTTGCTTTAAAAGGACGGAGGGAAGGAAGGAGGGGGAGAGAGAGAGTACATTACAGATACAGCTAACCACCTCCACCCTGAAGAAATATATGGATTTATGTGGAATTTTCCTGTGTTCTAGAATTTCTGTAAAGAGTGCACTTTCAGGGTTCGCTTTTCTATTCAATGCATCCATGTCGAGACAAGTGGCTTGCTTATTCATTTCAAGAGTTGTAGAGTATTCCATAGTTTGAGTAAACAGAGGCTGATCCTCACTCTCCTAGATGGATCGTTTGGTTCTCTCTGATTTTCTGCAGCACGCGATGCTGACACGAGCATTTGGGTACGTTTCCTTGAGTACCTGAGCCACAATTTTTCGAGGTCGACTCTAGGGTATAATTGCTGGGCTGTACTATTATTTAGTTGTCTTTAGGACCTTGGCTGTGGGCTCTAAACGTTGTCTGCATCTTTCAGCTAAATAAAATGTAGACAGGGATCAAAGTGAAGACAAAGAATCACAGGCACATTTTCTATCTCCCACAGAAATACTCGAGGCTTTTTCTGGAAGGGGGACCTTCTGAGGATGGAGCTGAGGATGGAGCTCCAGGGGCTCCAAAGTCCACTGGGTTTTGTTCATGGCCCCGGGACTGCACGCTGGCCATCCCTGTCTGTCTAAGAGCAAAGGAAGAGCCTCAGAGGCGGGAAGCGCTGACCAGACATGGACAAAGGGTCAGATCTGCCTTTGACAATGAGAGGTCCGGCCGAGATGACCCCAGGGAGGCTTGTATACGCTGTACCTTGTGTTGGTTTTTTTCCCATGGGGACAGCTAGTGTGTTTCAGTGAACACTGGGCAGAGGGATGTGGCTTCTGGTTAGGAAATAGGGAACTGGCAGCAAGCTAGTGATGTCAAAGTAGGGCCAAGTATGTGAGAGAGCAGAATGAGCACCGTGCGCTTTCTGCCTGTGTGACTTTGTGGCTGTTTCCTGGCCCCGCCTTAAAGAGCAGCTTCCTTCAAAGCCATAGGTGTCGTCATTCACTTTTCTATCAGCAATTTTGCTTCTCAGCTTGAGGGCTGTTATAAACGGGGCAAAGGATGCCATCAAGACTTTCTCTGCTTTTCGAGGAGTTTGTCTCCTCGGAAGTGGGGTGGGGGGCCGTGGCGGAGATCTTTGTTCTTAGACTTGTAACTGGCAGTGTGTAGTCCTGCAGCAAAGGTCGTGAGTGTGTGTGTATAAGTGAGGTGCTGTTTTTCAGTCTTGAGCAAAATTTAAGTGCTTCCCCCTCCTCCCATCTTGTCGAATTCCTGCGCCCAGAACCCGCCTATTACAACTTGGGGCCTCCCCAGCTCCCATGCCATCACCAGCATGAGGCAGAACACCTGGCACAGGTCAACAGGAGACGTCACTTTCAAGAAAAACAAAAGCCTGCTCCTTTTCAGACTTTATCATCAAGAGCTGTGTGGACGTGGACGGGTTGGTTTAGGGAGGAGGGGATCACGTGGCCCCAGGCTGCACCTGAGTCTCTGGTTCCTGCCAAGTGCTGCGGTGGGTTTGCAGATTTTGATATGCACAAGACATGGGTGTGTGCTGTCCCTAAAAAGAACGCTGACTCACACATGCACAAAAGCAGATAGATGCCCCACGGAGCCCCCCAGGGATGGGTCCTTCCTATTTCTGAAGCAGTTTTAACTCTTTATTAAAAAAAGAAAGCCTTTCATTTGTTCCATTTGTATTTTCAGGCTCATGGGATGTGAGAGACTTGCCCACACCTGCCCACCCGGTTACAGCTGGGACTCTGAAGCCTGGTGAGCTGTGTGGTGACCCCTCGGCTTCCAGCCCAGGTGAGTGACCTTTCCCGGCTCGGGTCCCAGCTCCTGGAGCACCACCTGCACGTGGTGCTAGTGAGAGCTCGTGGGAGAAATTTGTCCCCTCTGCCCACACAGGGTGTGCCCCTGCTCGTGCACTTCGAGCACCTCCGCTGCCTCCCCTACCTCTGCCCTCAGTGGGCACCCCCCAGAAGAAGCAGAGATCCCCCCTGAGCCTGGGGAGATAAGGAGGTGTCCAGAGGCCTCCAGGGTGGCCCAGGCTGGGCCCCTGGCTGGATCTCACCACCCCTCTGAGTGGTAGTCAGGGCAGCAGGGTGAGGTGGTGGCCTGTCCAGGCCCCCTGCACTCAGAGGGTATTTAAGGCAGCCCTGGGTGCCCAGGGCCCCCAGTCCGGCCACCTGGGAAAAGCACACGTAGGTGTTCAAATCAGCACACCTCTTTGCAAGGCCCTGTCCGGGGCCCAGGGACGGGGGCTTCACAGCCCCTTCCCCTCAGCCTGCTCTGAGTCCTGGGAGCCACCTGGCCCTTCCCGGGGCCTCTGAGGTGTCTCTGATGGTCACTTGAGGGTTCCCCAAGTCCACATGATTCTCGCACAAACGTGATGAAGAATGAAGGTGAAATGGGAGGCATGACAGCAAGAGCTAAGGGGGCAGCATCACGGTGTGAGACTCCACACTTGCACGGCTCACACTCCCAGCGCCTCCCCGTGTGCCGTGGGGAGCGTGTGCAAGGTGGGGCAGGCCTAGAGGGTATGGGTGTCGGGTACAGTGGCAGGAAGTGTGAGGCCCCCTCCCGAGAAGTGGTTCTGATGCAGAAGCTTTAGACGTGGGCCCCCATCCCCATCCTCTGTGGGCGCTGCAAAGCAGTACAGCGGGAAACCCACATCCCCCGTCCTGTGGTCCCCCTGCGCGCAGGCTGCCCTCCGGCTCACTCACCTTCTGTGACCCCGACGTGGAGCTCTTGAGTGAACCCCTTTTGAAGGAGCTGCTCATCTTCTTCAAGGAACCCATGAGCATGCCTCCCGCATCCCTGGATGGGTGGAGGCACAGCCCCCGTGGTGGCCCTGCACGGCCGGGCAAAGGGATCCAGAGCCTGGAGCCCCCGCGGGGCAGCTGGGACAGCCCAGGCGGAGCGGGTGCCAGTTCCAGCCACTCCCGCTCCGGTGCTCCCAGGCGGGCCCTTCTATAACATCTGTAATCAGGCTTAATCCCTACATTCCCCCCAAGGTTTAGAGGGGGCAGATTTAGCAAATGGCGATTGAAAGTAAATCCACTTTGAGAAAGTGATGGCTGCAAAGGGTGGTCACACGGGAGGGATTTGGGTGGGCAGAGCAGAAATGGGCAAAGCGGGGCAGACAGCCCACAGCTGCAGGCTGAGCCTCCAGAGGGCGGAACCCAAACTCCAGGGTCTGGAAGCAAGATCAGAACAAAGGCCCAGCCCCTTGGGTCACAGCTCCTTCCTCTGAGCCCTGGGTATGCGCTTTCTCCCCTGTTAACCTGGCGACACGGCCTTTTATGTACATCCTGTGTCAATTGCCTGTTCATTCTGGGCTGGCACTCAGGCACTCTGTCCCTCCACTTTGTTCCTGTGTGAGATCCTGCTTCCTAGAGCCCATGTTTTCCTCTTTCTTGGTTTGCCTCCTCACTTGGTGCTCAATAGCTTTTTGTTAAAGGATATATGAGGTATAATTTTTTGAGATATTGCCTAACTGAAAATATTTTTATTCTACCTTCATATCTGATTGATACTGTGGCTGGGTATAAAAATGTTAGCCTGGAAATCATTTTCCTCAAAATACTGAGAGCATTGCTCCATTATATTTAGCTCCCGATGTTCTGTTGAGAAGTGCCTTGCCATTTTGATTCATGATCTTTTGAATGTGATTTTCTTTTTCCTATTTGGAGGTTATTGCTTTATCGCCTGTGTACTAAAATCTCAGTATGATGTACCTTGGTATGGTATTTTTTAAAAAAATTATGGAGGAAACAATGGGCTCATTCAATCTGGAAAATCATGTTATTCAGTTCTAGGAAACGTTATTGTTCAAAAGATATTGAATAATATCCTCAGAACTGAGAAAGAACTTTGAGACCAAAAAACAAAGCAGACGAGACTTCCCTGGTGGCGCAGTGATTAAGAATCCACCTGCCGGGCTTCCCTGGTGGCGCAGTGGTTGAGAGTCCGCCTGCCGATGCAGGGGACACGGGTTTGTGCCCCGGTCCAGGAAGATCCCACATGCCGCGGAGCAGCTAGGCTCGTGAGCCATGGCCGCTGAGCCTGCGCGTCCAGAGCCTGTGCTCCGCAACGGGAGAGGCCACAACAGTGAGAGGCCCACGTACCGCAAAAAAAAAAAAAAAAAAAAAAAAAGAATCCACCTGCCAATGCAGGGGACACAGGTTCGTGCCCTGGTCCGGGAAGATCCCACATGCCTCGTAGCAACTAATCCCGTGCACCGCAACTACTAAGCCTGCGCTCTAGAGCCTGCGAGCCACAACTACTGAGCCCATGTGCCACAAGTACTGAAACCCACACACCTAGAGACCGTGCTCTGCAACAAGAGAAGCCACCACAGTGAGAAGCCCATGGTCTGCAATGAAGAGCAGCCCCCGCTCACCACAACTAGAGAAAGCCCGCGTGCAGCAATGAAGACCCAAGGCAGCCAAAAAAAAAAAAGAAAAGCAGGCACTCCATAAAGTACAATTATGAAGTTTATTGCATGTAATTTACATACAGGTAGGATGGGCAGACAGGGATCTGGAAGCATTCCCTGTTACACAATGCACCATGGAAAGGGGTACAGGGGAATTTAAAGGGGCCAAAGCTAAATACAGAATCTGACTACTAAGGGAGAAGCACATCTAGTCCGAAAGGAGCCGGGATTTTTACCCGGGTCTCTTGACCATTATTCCTTGAGCAGCATTAACCATCTCTGCACCAGCAAAAAGGCATTCTTCAATTTCATATCACATGGAGGCAAGGGTACAAGTTGGCAGGGAACTCATCTGGTTTGGGTGCATTCCTTGTGAGTAGGCTACAGCTCAGTCATGCAGAAAGGGGAGGTGGCAAATTGCAGCCAGTGTGGTCCAGCCACACAATCAGTATTTCTTAAATTCCCACCGCCACCCCCCCCATTCCCTCATTTTCTCTGCTTTTTCTTTCTGGAACTCCTATTCTTCAGATGTTGGGCCTTCTAGATTGATGCTCTGATTTTTTTTTTTAAATCTTTTTATCTCCTAACGTCCTTCACTTTGTCTTTCGATCCTATCTTCTGGAAATGTCCCCAGCTTTTCCTGCCATCCTTAAAATTGAATTTAGCTATTGAGTTATTAATTTCCAAGAGCTGTTGTTCACTCCCTAAATTACACTTTTGGGGAATTCCTTGGTGGTCCAGTGGTTAGGACTCCGTGCTTCCACTGCAGAGGGCACAGGTTTGATCCCTGGTCAGGGAACTAAGATCCTGCAAACCATGCAGTGCGGCCAAAAATAAATAAATAAATTACATTTAAAAAATAACATCTGGTACCACAGATGCAATGCTCACTTGTCTCTCTGAAGATATTGTATTAAAAGAAATTTTTTTTCCTCTGCTCCTTGCCTTGCTTCTGTTTCTTCTGAGTTCTTTTTCCTTTGATTTGGTTTGGTTTCTGTCTTTCCTGTGATGAGCTCTTCTCAAATGTTCTTTTTAGGAATAAGAGCTTGGAGAGCGTGCCTGACTGCTGAGTTCAGTGAAGAGGGGGCTGGCGTGGACCTGGTATTTGGGACTTGCTAGTGTTACCAAATTGGTCGACTGAACCCACACTGGGATCCTAGGCCGGGCCAAGATCTCTCATCTTCGCCATCCCTCATCTTCTTTTTTTGATCAGATTCATGCAGCCAGTGATGAAACTGATGCTGAGACTGGAATAGCACAAGCTTTATTCAATGGTCAAAGGATGGAGAAGTGGGAACCTAGCTTGCAAATCAACTGCTCAACCCAATTGTGAGGGGGGGTGTTGGTGGGAGACATCAAATCTATAGGAGGGTTGAGTTAAAAGGGAGGGATTTGGAAAGAGTTTGAGGAATATTCATGAGTTATCTGAGAACAGGGTTGTGGTTTGGTCCCGGAACTGAGGCAACTCCCCTTGTAGGGGAGTTTCTGGTTGTTGTCATGGCAACTGTCAACTGTCAAGGGCTGATGGGTGTATCATTTAGCTAATGAATTACAATGCGCATGTAATGAGGCTCAAGGTCCACTGGATGTCAAGTCTCCTTCTATCTTGGGCCTAGTTGGTTCTAACCAGTTCTTGTTTTTATCTTTTTGTAGCTTTCTCCCAAAACTTAGATAAGAGTAATTGGTTTCCATCTGAGGGAAGGCAGGGGTGTGATTCTGGGGCAACAGCCTTGGTAACACCAGCATCTGTGTATCTTTTCTATAAAGTAATTCTTGCAGAGAGAAACCCCCCAGCCTCTGACTTGGGAGGATAAGCTTGGCTGTTAAGTTTCACAGGGAGGAGTGGTTCCAAGCATTTCGCGTCCACTTGTGCCCTGTGTCCAGAGTGGAATTCATTCCCTGGGCTGTGCATGGGGTTCCCACATCCACGGGCCTTATGATTCAACCCCAGCAGACAGCAACTTCATCTCCTACCAGGAGAGGGGAGGGAAGTCACTTGAGGGGTGAAGGAGACCACCTGGAGATCAAATTGCTTATTGGGCTGACTTAAAACTGCTTCTGATTTCATATTTTCCCAAAGGATTTCAGATGCCCCTCAATATTGAAATGTCTGGGGTCATCAGGGGCAAATCAGCTGTGGGCCTCCCACTGAAGGCAGCTAGGTTTCAGCTCCCCCAGCCCTGCTGAATCAAGGATAGCGGTCAACCCAGCTGCTTTCCAGCTTCCCAAATGTCCTGGGCATTTCTCGAGTGCTGTCCGGTATTCTGCTGATCTCTTTGTCTTTTAGGGATAATGCCTTTGTCATCCATTTACTGTCATTTTAGTGGGGTTTGGGGAGGGAGCAGAGGTTAATGCATATTTTCAGTCCACCATGTTTAACCAGAAGTCCATATTAGATTAAAAAGATTAGTGCCTGAGGGAGGTGGGGAGTTGAAAGAGAGAGAAAGTCAAAAGGAAAATGACTGCATTCAAAGAGTACTTAATGTAAGGCCAACTGGCCCGAGGCAGGGGAACACAATCAGATTCACAGGTTGCATCAGACCGAAATTCTCCGGACCACCCAGTTCCAGGACCTGACCTGGGGACTTTGAACCCAGCCCCGCCTTTCGAGGGGCGGGACTAACGGTCCCCCAGGATACCCGAAAAGACCACCAAATAAGGAATACCCTGCGCCCTCCCAGATTCACCACACCCCTTTCCCTTCTTCCCCTATAAAGTCTTGCCCAACCCTCGCCCGGGTGCGACTTCTCGGGCCCCTTTCTCTCGGACCAGTGAACCTCGCCCGGGAGCGCTCCCTAATAAAGCTCACTTGAAGCTTTCCTCTGTTTCGCGGTGCCGTTTGTTAAGATCCGACCTTACACTTAAGTTTTTTATAATAATGCATGCTGGTGAGGCCCACTCATGTAGATGTGGGTGTCTTTGTGTGTGCGCGTGTGTATGTATAACAAATGGTAATGTTTATTATCTCAGAGTGTTGAGATATTCAAGTGCTACTTATTTTCTTTTATAAAATTTCTGGAGGGCTTGCCTGGTGGCGCAGTGGTTGAGAGTCCACCTGCCGATGCAGGGGACACGGGTTCGTGCCCCGATCCGGGAGGATCCCACATGCTGCGGAGCGGCTGGGCCCGTGAACCATGGCCGCTAAGCCTGCGTGTCTGGAGCCCGTGCTCCGCAACGGGAGAGGCCACAACAGTGAGAGGCCCGCTTACTGAAAAAAAAAAAATTTCTGGAGAAGAAAAAACTTAAATGGGCAAAGAAATTTACTTGGTACGGAAAGCAAATGGCCGCTTCTATGAATATTCAAAATCCACTTCTTGGCCATCTACCGCCAGGAGACGTGCTCACGTGGACACAAAGCTGTGAGTAAAATTCTCATTGAAACATTGCTGGTTCTCACTGAACCTGCAAACTACTTAGGTATTTATTGGTAGGGGGTTGGTAAGTAGACGATGGTACATCCATACTCTGAGATAGTAGGCAGGTGCTGCAGAGTGAGGTGGGGCTATGGAAAGACATCCCAGCTACAGTTTTAAGTGGATACAGGACAAGTGTTTGATACTGTCTTCCCAGACTGCATCCTCCCATGTGTTTACACACCGTCTGTCGGCCCTGAATGTACGGCAAGAGGCCAAAAAGCAGCTGAGAGGAGCAGGTCCAGGGAGGGGGACTGGGGCACCCACGTGGGGAGGATAGTTAAGGTGGATTTTTGCTTTTTTGTGTGTTGCTTGATTTTATACAAATAGAGCATGTTACGGTATTATTTATGTCATGAAAAATAATTATATACGTATAGGATTATACATTGCACTTTTTTTTAACGTACTTTTCTTTTTTGAGAGAAGGGGTCAGGGTTTAAAGTCTGTTTTCTCCCATGTCCTTCTCGGCCCCCATCCAATTTGCCGCCCACCTTTCCCGAAGCCTTCCCCCTCGTGACGGCGCCTCCTTTGTTCAACTTCCTTCCAGGGCCGCTACTGAGCAGAGTGTCTGAAGAACAAACAAAACCCGCTCCAAGATGCCCGGCTGCTTCCTCTTTTGCTTAAATGGTAGTTTCTCTTGCTTTCAAGGAAAAGGAAGGGGTGCGCCCTGCGTGTGGCACATTTCTTCTAGTTGAAGGAAGCAGGCGAGAAGGACGATGGAGGAGGAGCCTCCACGCTCCCCTGATCACATCTTCTCTCCCCATCTCTCTTCCTCGCCTTGTCCTTGGCACAGCAGCCAGACCGTGGCCTCTGAGCCTGGAATCCCCATGTGGGCGAAGGGGCAGCTGCTCAGGGAAGCATCCTGACTGACAGCCCCACAGGTCTGAGCAGTGAGGGGGACTGTCCGTCAGAATCTGTCCATCACATGACCCGTGATTTGTTTCTCCGGACCCCGCATCCCTGCCTTTGGTTGAACATTTGGGTCTCGTTTTTTTCATGTTTCTTTGGTTTTTTTAATTGAAGTATATTTGAGTTACAAAGTTGTATTCGTTTCAGGTGTACAGCAAAGGGATTCAGTTATACACGCACACACACGCACACACACACACACATACACACACACACATATATTCTTTTTCAGATTCTTTTCCATTATAGGTCATTACAAGCTATTGAATATAGTTGTTCCCTGGGCTATACAGTAAGTCCTTGTTGTTTATTTTATATATAGTAGTTTGTACCTTCTAAACCCAAACTCCCAATTTATACCTCCCCAGGCCGGTGAAGTTCCGGGGACGTGGAAGTAGACTCAGCAGCCATGGGGGGACAATTGTGGGGTTTTGTTCTCTATCCACTCCCATCCATGTGTTGAGAAGGGTGCCCTCCTGGAGGCTCTGGTCCCTGCTCAGGAGGCCGAGGGGTTGGACCCTCCCTTTCCCAGCCCAGGCGGTCAAGGGGCAGCTGCCTGCTTTCAGCTCGGCCAGCTGGACACGCATAGGCTAGGTCATGGTGTCTGGAACAGTGTGTCTGGATAAGAGGATGGGGCATCTTTATGAGGGACAGTCACACTCTTTATGAAGGGGCAGTGAGAGCGGCCGCCTGCCGGGTCCTGCACATCTACTTTGGAGCCGTCGAGCACAGCATTGGCTGCTGCCTGTTCTCCACGACTGGTCTCCAAAGTGTCAACACTGACCCGCTGACATCCTTCCCTTGTGTTGTTTGCAAAATAGAAGGCTGGGATGGTGAAGAGGTAGGGGCTGTGGGCAGGCTGCTGAGTTTGAATAGCTCAGTGATACCCCGGAATGTTCCAAGTAACCCTGGAGCAGCAAAGACGTGGAGTTTGGGTGGAGTTTCCCAAAGGCTGGCTGAAGAGAGAGGCAACTGTCTGATTTGTCTGTGGCATCAGGAAGCAACGCCCGCATCCCAGCCCTACAATCAAGGAGGTAAAGACAGAAATGACTCCTAATCATGTTTGTTCTAGGTGAGCTCAGGCAGATAAGAAAAGGGGATGATGTGTAACATGTTTATTTAGAGTTAAAAGTAACAGTTTATCCCTAAGCTGTGTTGACTGAAAAAAAATGCACAACCTGAAAGTTGAGAGTTAAGTTTTATTTGGTGGAAAAATCTGAGGACCTAAGCCCGGGACGCAGCATCTCAGATAACTCTGAGAAACTGTTCCAAAGTGGGGGAACCAGGATAGATAGGAGTTTTTGCAACAGAATCAGGTAGTTGGAACATCAAAAGATTACTGTTAATTAAAGAAAACCAGATATCTCGATTTAAGGAATTTAGGGCTTTTCTATGTATGGGAAGATGCAAGAGTCTGGGCTCACTGAAATCATTCCTTTGATGTGCACCTCAGCTATCTGGGGCCAGTATCCTGCGTTTTCTCACCCTGAAGCCCCTCAGGGTGCACCGTTGGGGGTGATTGCAGTGTCTGACTGCTAGATGGTGGGCATCCTATTTCCATCCTGAGCTCCCTCAAGGCTCACCTTCCGGGTGGCTATAATGTGATGGCTTGATGGCTGCAACATCCTGTGTTTACTGATCTGACAGGTGCTAATTGAGTTCTCAGCTGAGATGGAATGGGGAAAAAAAAAACAGGCTTGAGGCAGAAGGAATTTGAATGGAGGCCACCTGGTGTAAGGGACCTTGTCTGGTGGTTAAAGGGGATGGACGAGGGCTTCTCTGGTGGCGCAGTGGTTGAGAGTCTGCCTGCTGATGCAGGGGACGTGGGTTCGTGCCCCGGTCCGGGAAGATCCCACATGCTACAGAGTGGCTGGGCTCGTGAGCCATGGCCGCTGAGCCTGCGCGTCCGGAACCTGTGCTCTGCAATGGGAGCAGGCCACAACAGTGAGAGGCCCGCGTACCGCAAAAAAAAAAAAAAAAAGGGGATGGATGATTTTGAAGTTCTCAGGTGCAGTTAGAGGCATAGTTGCCGAATCAATCCTCACTAGCCATCCCAATTGGGAGTTCTGGTTAATCAAAAGCTCTGATTATTAATGATTTAACACACATACCAGATACAATCCTACTACCTTTAGACTCTTAGCGTTCAACAATAAAGTTATTTTACGCTAACACTGGTCTGAAGAGAATCAAACCTGTACTTGGTACAGAAGGACCGATCCCACAGCTGCATCTGTGGAAACATGAGTTTTTCCCTCCCTCCTTCCCCCTCTGACACTTTCCCTGCCTGCAAACCTGTCTCCCGGTGACACCGGGAGGCTCTCACCCCAGCTCACTGGGGAGATTTTGCCATGAGCCACTGATGAAGGAAATCTGGATATTTCCCTGGTGGTTGCAGGCAGTGGGGGGGGGGGGTCCATCTTTCAGCTCCAGGACTCTGTGGGCAGAGCTGCTGAACTTGGAGTGGGAGCAGGAGGGGTTGATTCAGAAAGAATGAGCCCTAATGATTGACATCATCCACTGTTTAGAAACTTCTAGGTCAGTTTCATTCCTAAAGACAAGATCCCCACCCCGAAGGAGCTTACCTTCTGCCAGTGGGACAGTAAATGTAAATATTTACCAGGAATGCAGAAGAGCTAAGTAGACATTTCTCCAAAGAAGACCTACAGAATGCCAAACAGGCACATGAAAAGATGCTCAACATCGCTAATTATTAGAGAAATGCAAATCCAAACCACAATGAGGTCTCACCTCACAGCAGTCAGAAAGGCCATCATTAAAGAGTCTACAAACAATAAATGCTGGAGAGGGTGTGGAGAAAAGGGAGCCCTCCTGTTCTGTTGGTGGGAATGTAAATTGGTGCAGCCACTATGGAGAACAGTATGAAGGTTCCTGAAGAAACTAAAACTAGTGTTGCTGTATTATCCAGCAATCCCACTCTTGGGCATGTACCCAGAGAAAACTAATTCAAAAAGATACATGGACCCCAATGTTCATAGAAGCATTATTTACAATAGCCAAGATATGGAAACAGCCTAAATGTCCATCTACAGATAAGTGGATAAAGAAGATGTGGTACATATATACAATGGAATACTACACAGCCATAAAAAGGGATGAAATAATGCCATTTGCAGCAACATGGATGGGCCTAGAGATGATCATACTAAGTGAAGTAAGTCAGACAGAAGAAGACAAATATCATATGGTATCACTTATATGTGGAATCTAAAAAAAAATGATACAAATGAACTTATTTACCAAATAGAAACAGACTCACAGACATAGAAAACAAGCTTATGGTTACCAAAGTGGAAAGGGAGGGAGGGATAAATTAGGAGTTTGGGATTAACAAATACAAACTACTATATATAAAATAGATAAACAACAAGGTCCTACCAGGGAACTATATTCAATATCTTGTAATAACCTATAATGGAAAAGAATATGAAAAACCTATACCTATATGTATAGGTACATATAACTGAATCGCTTTGCTGTACACCAGAAATTAACACATCCTATAGTAAACCAACTATACTTCAATTAAAAAAAAAAAAGACTCCCATTCACAGACTTCCCCCCTCCCAAAAATAAATATTTACCAAATACAGAATAAAATGACTGCTCTGATAGAGTTGCCAAATATATATGGTTGTGGTTGCCGGGTCTCTGGGTTGGAAGACACCTGAAACAAGCCAGGAATAAAGAACTCTGCAATGGATCAGTAATGTCTGCTCTAGGTGGGCCTGGCACTCAGCTGTATCTTCATCTATTCATCAAGTCTGGGTGTCAGGGCTGCAGGAGCCTCTGGTTTTCACTAAGAACATTATGTTTGCCCTGACTGTGTGTGTAAATCTCTTCCTCTCTCTGTCCTTCTATCTCTTTGTTGTTTTCTCTTTCTGCCTCTCCGTCTCTCTCCTTCCTTCCCCCTCTTTCTATAGACTTGTCTGCCTCTTAAAAGTGTGCCCCCTGGTTTATCAGGACACAGAAAGGCTTTGCTGTTTGGGGCCAATGAAGAAAAATGTCTCCTCATAGCAGCACCCAAAGAAAGGTCAAGGTTGCGGGAAGGAGGGCTCCTCCCCGGGTGGGAGCAGGCTGGGTGGGAACCTACTGCAAACACAGAGCCCGGGAGAGCTCATGCCCTTACATGTGCCTGAGAAACCCATGCTCTCTGCGATCTCCAGGCCCCAAAGAGTGGAAAGAATTAACTTCACACTAAGCCCAAATGTTATTACTCCTGCCCCATTCCCCGGGCTTAAGCGTCCTGCATTAGGGAGCGTCCTAAATCAGGATTAAAGGCAAGCCTGTGGAGCCAGGCCGAAGCTGAGCCCCTACACAGAAGCTGGGGTGATCACCTGTATTGGGAGAGCAGCCCGGGGTGGCTTTTGTCCTCCCTATGGCCCACCTGGCCCCCCATCTGCCCCTGTATCGCAGGACAAGACAGGTGGCCCTGCCCTCTCCCCGAGACTGCCTGCTCCGTGCCGGGAGATCTGGGCTCAGTGCTGGCCCGGCCACGTGGCGGCCGTGGGACTTTGGGCGTGTTTATTTCCCACAGCTGCAAAAGCCCTAGCGGCCCTCAGTCCCTTGTAAACTGCAGGAAACTCCGTCACGTAAGGCCTGAGGTCTGGCTGCCGTGACTGAGGTTTTACGGTGACAAATGGGGGTCACGGTCACCCATTCTGCTGTTTTCAACATCTATTTGTTGAGTGTCTGACATTTGCAAAGGCCTGAGCACATTTGCTGGGTATGGGTGGGAAAGCAATGGGGAGGAGCAAGGTGAATTTAAGAGTGTCCCTGGAGCCAATGACGATATAGTGTGGGCAGGGCTGACTCTTATGAATGAGACAGGAAAGGAAGCAAAGGGTCCTGAGAGACCCCTGGGAGCAGCGGAGGCGAAGCTGTGGACAGAACTCTGAGCTGGGGCCCCTCATCCTCTCATGGGCCCAACGGGTAGCTGTGAGGGAGCCTTCTGTTGGGGAGGCAATGCTGCCCATGAGGTGGGTGGTGCAGACCCCGTGGATGTGGCCCCTGGATGGCCTCAGTTATAGGCAGGGGTGGGGATTGGGAGTGGGCAATGGGTCGAGATCATCCAGGAACTAGGCCGAGCTTCACTATTTTTTTAAATTAAAGTGTAGTTGATTTACAATGTTGTGTTAGTTTCAGGTGTACAGCAAAGTGGTTCAGTTATACCTACACATATATCCACTCTTTCTCAGATTATTTTCCCATACAGGTTATTACAGAATATTGAGTAGAGTTCCCTGTGCTATACAGTAGGTCCTTGTTAGTTATTTATTTTATGTATAGTAGTGTGTGTATGTTAATCCCAATCTCCTAATTTATCACTTCACCAGCAATCCCACTCCTGGGCGTACATCTGGAGAAAACCAGAATTTGAAAAGATACATGCACCCCAATGTTCATAGCAGCACTAGTCACAATAGCCAAGACATGGAAGCAACCTAAGTGTCCATCGACAGAGGAATGGATAAAGAAGATGTGGTATATATATACACAATGGAATACTACTCAGCCATAAAAAAAGAATGAAATAATGCCATTTGCAGCAACATGGATGGACCTAGAGATTGCCCATTGTTTTTCTTATCAGATGAGCAAATAAAATCTGGGTTTCTCGAGATGAGCATTTGACCGAAGACACGACCTGGACGAACTCCAGTTTCTTTAAGCACTGGTTTTCTGAAGCGTGTCTGCAAATATCTTAAACCTCACCAACTCGGAACTTCAGAAATGTCATCACATTTGTGAAGGCATAAAATCCAGAGAGAAAGAGAGAAAAGAAACATGGCTGCAAGTGTCCCAAGGAGAAGCAGAGGTGGCCATCCTCTGAGCGGATGCCGTGACTGATCCTAGACTTGGGGACGCTGTGCAGCGGGCCAGTCCTGCAAGCCCTGCCTGCCCCTCCGGAGTAGTCAGAGCCGCGGGTGGGATTGTGCCCCCACGTGGAGAGGTTTGGAGAGGTCCAGGGACTGAGCTGTAGGTCTCTGCAACAGAGCTTAATCGGTCTGGGGGCCGGCACTGATGCTCCGCAGGCCGTGCTCACACTGTCCCAAGAAGGACCCTGGACCACGGCCAGCAGACGGCCAGCGAGTTCCAATCCTTGAGCTGGGCCCCTCACTCAGCGCATTGGGATGTTATTGGGGGTGACACTGAGGACCTAGAAGAGGGATACCTGGGTCTGAAATCGTATAGTCATCAATGAGCCCCACAGATTTTTCAGGTTGGCATTGAGAACAAAGAGAGAGTAACTACCCTCTTCCTGGAAGCAGTGTTGGGCTGCAGTCTCCACCAATATTACCTTGCACAATGCACCAGCTTTCCAATTACACACAATGTTCTGTTAAAAAACAAAGTCAACTGAGGAAATTTTAAAGACCTAACTGGCTTTGTTCAACAATTCATAAATCGGGGCAGCATCCCATCTAGCAGATAGAATGGAGCTCCCTGTACAAAATGAAAGATTTTTATAGGAAGATTTTTATAGGCCGAAGGGGGCGGGACAAGGAAGTTACCAGCAAAGAGTGGATTGTTTGTGGCAAAGTCACCTTCTTTTGGAGGGGGGTGGACAGGGGTCCAGCAGGCTGATGATGACCTCGCTAGTACCAACCAGGTGATTTCTTTCTTTTTTTTTTTTTTAGCATCTTTATTGGAGTATAATTGCTTGACAATGTTGTGTTAGTTTCTTCTGTATAACAAAGTGAGTCAGCTATATGCATATGAATATCCCCATATCCCCTCCCTTTTGCATATCCGTCCCACCCTCCCTATCCCACCCCTCTAGGTGGTCACAAAGCACTGAGCTGATCTCCCTGTGCTCTGCAGCTGCTTCCCACTAGCTATCTACTTTACATTTCCAGCCAGGTAATTTCTGATGGACTAGTTTAAGATTCCACTCCTGGGAGAAGTTGAAACTGTAATTAAGTTAGGTATTAAGTCTTCTTTTGGTGACAGTGTTACCAGCCAGAGTTCTTGGCCTCATTAATCAATAGAAATTGGTCAGACGCCAGACAAGAAATTCAAGCAAGGCTTTATTGGGGCCCCTCCTGCAGAAGGGGGTGGGAGGGTGGGGTGAGAACTAGCAACAGGTTCCCTTGCTTGTTCCCTGAAGGGGGCAAGCTTGTTCCTTATATGGGGTGAGGGTAGGGGTGTGTCCAGGGGTGGCTTAGGTGGTCTGACCACCCCTTTGGTGGTGGTGTGTGCAGGGGGCACGCACAGTACCCTGCTTTTGCTCCTGACCCCCTGCTTTTGCTCTGAGCTCTTCAGAAGCGGCAGCTGGGTTTTTGGTCTTTTTGTATCTTGCCCATAATTCGCCCCAACTGTGCATGCATGTAGTTATTTTTTTGTTCTTTATAGTTTGTATTTTGTTGCTTGAGGAGGTGTTTGTCCAGGTACAAGCATTGCAGCACTGCAGCAAAGGGTCCCAGGTCCCAAGTCCCAGCCTGTCTCAATGGGAGCTTAGCACAAGTGACTCCACTGGGGGCCTGTTGTCTCTTTTTCAGCAAACAAGCTTATTCAGCTGGTTACATAAAGGGGAACAATTCGTTTATTATTGAATTATTAATAATTATGCTTATAATCATGAGCTGCAAATGTGATGACAGTAAAGTATGCAGCCCAGCATTAGCACCCTATCCGCGTTCTCAGCATTTATTCCACTCCGTTGGCCTCCACAGTGACACCCCACTGTCTACACCTACTGCCTGTACCCTACCATCTACACCCTGCTGTCTTCACCTATTTCCTATACCATACCATCTACACTCTACTGCCCCAACAAGGCAGATTCAGATGGGGATCATCGGAAGCCCTGTCGACTCTAGGAGACCAGGACAGCCAGAGCTGGGGGCGTCCAATTTGAGATCTGTGTGGAACCCAGGATGGCATGACCTCCCCACGATGTCCTTCAGAAGAGAAAAAATGAGGTGGACCAGCTCACATCAGTCTGTAATGCGCATGTATTATCCCGGGGATCTGCACACTCAATTCCCAATAAACTCCTGGGGATGTTTATGCTGCTGGTCCCTCGACCATGCTCGAGTAGCAGGCATGCTACATGACATGCTACATGTTACATGCTACATGCTACACGACACTTTGGCCATGAGGATTCGGGACTGACTGAGTCATTAGGCCCTGAGGGAAGCTGTCAAAGCCAACTACACAAACACTGCTAAGGACTTTCCTAGTCTTTCTCCTCCTCTTTGTACACACAGCATGGAACTTTGTTTGGGGCAGCATGTGCCCACTTCCCTTGCAGGGTGATGTGGGAGAATCCTTTCCGTCCAGTGAGATGTAAAGGAAGGTCTGCTAGGGATGGGGTTGGGGGAGGGACTCCTCTGCCCTCCTGATAAATGCCCTTCTTCCTTTTTGTTGTGTCTTTCTTCATTTCTTCCTCTCCCCTTCTGCCTGCCTAGAGCACAGACTCAATCTGATACCTGTGGGTGGGGAGGCTGATTTTAAAGCATGAAGGTGACAGCCATTCTGAGACAGGAAGGGGGAGAGCACAACCTTTAAAAGAATGACACAGCTGTTCAGGATATGACAAAAACTGGTTAGAACCAACTAGGTCCAAGATGGCAGAAGATTCGACTTCCAGTAGACCTTGTGCCTCATTATACGCTCACTGTAATGCCTTAGCATAAGCTAAGCAACACACCCACAGGCTCCATGACAGTTCTGACGCCTCCATAAAAGGCCAAAAAGTGGACGGTGGCCCAGTTCTTGGAAATCCCTGTTCCTTCCCCAAAATAGTTGGAATACTCCTCCCTTTCATTAGCCTATGAAATTACCCAGCCCATAAAAACTAACCACGCCCACCTCGGGGTCACTCTCACCTTCTGAGATGGACTGCATTCTGTCTATGGAATGTGCACGTCTCTAAATAAATCTGCCTTCACTTTCCTACATCTCGCTCTTGAATACTCTCCCGCACAAAGCTAAGGACCCTCACTTGGAGGCCCATCCCAGGGACTCACCCGACACCTGGGATATGACTGCCCTCCCACCCCATTTTTTTATCCTGCAACACTAAACATGGTGGAGTGAAAAGCCAGTGGGAGCCTGGGCCCCCCCAAGGGTGTCAGAGTTATTGTTGCCACTCTGAACCACCAACTTCCAGGCTTCTAGTTACCTGAGAATATACCCCATTTGTTACATCATTATTTTCCAGTTTTCTCTTATATGTTGTCACATGCAATTCTAACCAATAATCCCCCTTTGGGATTTGCTTGACAAATATGAGGAAAACTCCTTCACAAGAGAAGCTCTCGTAGGAATATAAAGTGGACTAGAAACATACAACATGGGCTATAAATGGGTCCCTGACCCTTCTCACTCAGTGATGTTGTTCTCAGCTTAAAATGAGATTTAAGAAAGTAGGGAATTACCTGAGAGTCTCAAAATGTACTCCATGCATAAAATACTTAATTACAAATGTAACTGAGAGACTTAAAAACTGCACAGAGCAAAGGTGAGGGCAATAACTTGCCAAGCATCATTACATTGCATGTGCCGAGTACCCCCCTATATATTACCTATACATCCTCACAAGGGCCCTGGGGAGAATGGCCCACTGCTGCTCTTCAAAGATTAGGGGCAGACAGTGGTCCCCCAGGAAGCTGGTGGAACTTCCCATCCAGAACCAAATGAGACAGGCTGGGACCTTGGACCCTTTGCTGCAGTGCTTGCACCTGGACACACCTCTCCTCCAGCAACAAAATACAAAGAAACTATAAGGGACTGAAAATAACTGTGTGCATGGGGCTTCCCTGGTGGCGCAGTAGTTGAGAATCCACCTGCCAATGCAGGGGACACGGGTTCGATCCCTGGTCTGGGAAGATCCCACATGCCGTGGAGCAACTAAGCCCGTGCGCTGCAACTACTGAGCCTGTGCTCTAGAGCCCGTGAGCCACAACTACGGAGCCCGCGTGCTGCAGCTACTGAAGCCCGCGAGCCTAGAGCCCGTGCTCTGCAATGAGAAGCCACGGCAATAAGCCCACGCACTGCAACAAAGAATAGACCCCGCTCGCCTCAACTAGAGAAAGCCCGCGTGCAGCAGCGAACACCCAACACAGTCAAAAATAAATAAATAAAATAAGTAAATTGATCAAAAGTAAAAATAATCAAAATAACTGCGTGTATGTGCAGTTGGGACAAATTCTGGACGACAACATACAAAAACCAAAAACCCAACTGCCACTTCTGAAGAGCCGGGAGCAGAAACACGGTGTAGGGTGAAAAAACAGGGTAGCGTGCATGCCCCGTGCACACACCACCACCAAAGGGTGGGCAAACCACCTAAGCCCCCCTCTCCAGCCCAACCCCTAGACCCGCCCCTACCCTTCACCCCATATAAGGAACCAGCCCATCCCACCCGCCCCCGTCGGGGAGCGAGCAAGGGAATGTGTTGTTTGTTCTCACTCCCCCCTGCTGCAGCAGGGGTCCCAGGAAAGACTTGCCTGAATTTCTTGTCTGGTCTCTGATCAATTTCTATTGATTAAGGGGGCCAAGGGCCCTGGTTGGTAACACCCTCACTTGTCCAGGACACTCCCAAGGTCCTGGGAAGGGCTCTAGCCACACGTTCACATGCTTTTGTTGACTCAATTTACAGAAGTGTGACATGTTGATTTTTTTTTTCTTAAAGAGTGTCCCAGTTACTCTGGATATGCAAAAAATTACCCCAAAACTTAGTAGCTTATAGCAATCATCAGACCCAGACTTCTTGTCCAGACAAGATGATTTATACTTGTCTCTTTCTACTCTTCCCTATGAAATACAATCATAAGTCCTGGAAATAACACGAAAGACAATCAAACAAGAACTCTGAACAGCTGTAAGATGAAGGCAAACTGGTCAGGGGCCCCAGGACTGGACGAACAACATGGAGGTGGGATATCATATAACCCCCCCACCCTAATGAAAAAAATGACTTAGGACCAGTGTTTCCTGACCACCACTCTAGCAACAGGAAATGGCCCAGGTGGAATCTTTCCTCCCCTTGTTTGAATGGAAGTCCCACCAGCCACACCAGGCAAGCCCAGCAGGACTGGCGAGGGGGGTTGATCAGAAGCTCTGTGGTCAGTAAGCAGGTGAAGTGACCCTCTTCTCTGCCAGGTCCAGGACTCCCCTCTCACACCTGGACAGCATGCAGCCAGGCAGCATAAGGCCACAGGAGCCACCCTAACAAGTGGCTGGTTGGGAAGTCTTTGTGTGCCCCTGAGACTGAGACAGATGGGCAGTGGGCAGCACTGTCTAGGGGGAATCCAGGTTAAGGGAACTGCTCTCCTGCCACTCCAAACGCCTAGCCCAGGAAGCACTCTGCCCTGTGGGCTGGAGACTACCCTCCCCCACCTAGAGGCACCAGGGGGTCTGGTCTGAGGAAGTTCCTTCCTCCTTCTCAAGCATCACCAGTAGGGACCAGTAGGAGCCCCAGTTGCATGAGATAAACCAAACAGACTCAAAAAAGCATGATGCATGACAAAGACTTGGAAATTTTGATCGTCATTAGAACACAGCTCACAAAAGTAGGTCATAACTGCATTACTAAACCTAAACGGGGTGACGGCCTACTAAGATAAAAACTCGAAATAGGACCCAGAGTTCCTTAACATAATAGCCAAAATGTTGAGGCTACAACAGAAAATACACATCACACTAACAACCAAGAAAATTGCCATTTAAACGAGAAAAGCAATCAACTGATGTGCACACTGAGATGAATCAGATGTTGGATTTATTTGACAAAGATTTTACGGCAACTACCATAAAAATGATTTCACAATTAATTACAAATTCTCTTGAAACAAATAAAAAGTGGAAAATCCAAGCAAAGAAATAGAAGTTATTAAAAAAAACAGTCAAATGAATTCGGGGAAGATGGTAGAGTAGGGAGCACCAAGAACCCATCTCTCCCCTAGTTGACAACTGTGGTAGCAGAAACAGTTCTGAAACGACTAGTCTGGGACAACACCCTGGAGTCTATCTGAACATGTGGGCTTCCCAGGGAAAGCTTGGCTGGTAAACTGTGGCTGATTTCAGCCTTCATTGTGGGTATCAGCTACCCATTCCCCCACCCCCAGGCCTGTGGCAGGCCTCTGTGCCCAAATTCCTGATGTGGCTTGCCGGAGCCCAGGTGGGCAATAAAGACTTTGTCTTCTAAATTTCAGGGTTCTGTGTTCTGATGGCTGACGTCTGCCTTTGATTGCTATTGTTTCCACCCCCACCAGCTGATGCGGTTTCCACGGAATTTAAAGGATCAGAATTTGATTTTTTCCTCTTTTCTCTTTTTCCCCTTTGGGATCCAGAAATTTAAGGATTAGGACATTCAAAAACAACTGCATATGGGTGTTAGAAAGTCACCATGCACGTGCAGGGGAAGGCACAATCTCAGAAAAGACTTGAGAAAATCTTCAGTTTTTGTCTGGGGCTAATTCCCAGCAAAGAGATACCCTACAACAATAAAATACACACACACACACACACACACACACACACACACACACACACACACACACACACACACACACACACACCCTGGAGAAGGGGGAGGTATTGATTTCTAGATTTACCACATTATAAGAACAAAGTGTCTACTTTTGAACAAAAGAAGTCACAAGGTTTACAAAGAAACAGGAAAGTATGGATCATCAAAAGGAACAAAATAAATCAACATAAACTGTCCCTGAGTAAGTCCAGATGGTGAACTAACTAGGTGAAGACTTTAAAGGTGCTCAAAGAACTAAAGGAAGAAATAAATGCACAAAGACAGGAAAACAACATATGAACAAAATGAGTATATTGATAAAGAGATAGAAATTATAAAAAGGATCCAAAGAGATAAAGAGATAGAAATTATAAAAAGGATCCGAAAAGAAATTCTGGAGCTGAAAAATATAATAACTGAAATGAAAATTTCACTAGAGAGATATAAAATGAGCTTTGAGCAGGGAAAAGAAAGAATCAGCACACTTGAAGACTAGATGATGAAAGAAAATATATAAATCCAAGAAACTCAGTAAGTTCCAAGTAGGATAAACTCAAAGAAACCCATGCAAAGACACATTACAATCAACCTGTTGAAAGACAAAGGCAAAGAGGGAATCTTGAAATGAGCCAGAGATGCAAGTGATAATATGATCCCCCCCCACCCCCCTCGGTTAGCAGGTCCTCGGGATTCATCTCCTGCTCCTACATCAACCACCGTGATGCTGCTCGAGTGGTCCCCTCGAGGGCCCAGCCTCTCATTGAACTTACTTCTCTTTAGCCTGGAAAAATGCTCCTGCTTCTGGAGTGCACGCAAGTGGCCTTCAAGGGTCCAGGGACTTCTCACGAGCATTTTAAACACAATCGAGATGTGGGGAGCCACCCAGGGGTGACCTCAGGGCTCGCCCTGCACCTTTGAAGTCATTCTCTGTACTTTATCCCATCTCTACACTCTCATACTGAGCCATGGGTGGGCGGGTGTGTTTTCCTGCCGTCCTCACAGAGGGCCGGGAGCTGGCATTGTGTCTCATGGCCACACTGAAGGAAGACCCCTTTCCCATTCGCCTCACTCTCCCAGCTCGTCTCTGCCTCCCAGTCACCATGCACCCCTTTCCATCTCTTCCTCTAGACCCCGACCTTTGGGCCAAGACACCAGCTCCGGTCTCAGCTGTAAAAACTCCTCCAGCAGAGAAAACCCAGGTGTCAGCCTGCCTGCCTGGCGTCCTCAGGAAACAGCCGGGGAGGGCCTCCCCTGGATGGGGGATTCTCCCCAGCTCCTGCATGATTTCCTGAGTTACAAGAGGAGGGGGACCCTGGGGATCCACGCCCTGAACACAGCCTTGCCCAGAAGCTCCTTCTGTAAAGCTGCCCTCAAACAGCCGGGGAGGGCCTCCCCTGGATGGGGGATTCTCCCCAGCTCCTGCATGATTTCCTGAGTTACAAGAGGAGGGGGACCCTGGGGATCCACGCCCTGAACACAGCCTTGCCCGGAAGCTCCTTCTGTAAAGCTGCCCCAAGTGAGGGGAGCCTGGGCCTCAGCCTCCCCTCCACGGCCGGCCTCTGCCTTTCTCATCCCTCACGCCCCACCCTGCTTGCTCCAGACCCTCGTCTGTGACATCCTGGTCCCAGCTCGTCGTCGTGGGTGCTGGGTTCCCCTGGCCTGGAGGGCTGGGAGAGCTGCTGGGTTTAGGACAGCTGTCCTAACCGGCCGCCTCGGGCTCCTGGCCCTGGGGAGGTGGGTACAGGGTCCGGGGCAGAAACTGTGGAGGGAATGTCATCGGCTGCCAGCAGCCCCCTCCCCTTTGCTGGCCAAGACCCCGAGCACCAGGTGGCAGTCTGGTGGCGCTGACCAGAGTGGGGGCCCGACCCCCGCCCATCCCACCTGCCCACTTCCCTGGGCCTCTTCCACTGCATCATGCTCACCTAGAAACAGTCAGAAGCAAAACACAAGCTCGCGGCTTCTCAGAGTTTTCTTTCCATTAAGGAAGTTCATAACTTACCAGCAGTTAACGTGGAGCAAAAATTGGCCTTGGTTTCTCTTTTACATTTGTGTCCAGGTATGTGAATGTGTGTGTGGCTTCTGTAATGAGTGAAACAAGGAGATTTATTTTTAAAATTTATTTTATTGAAGTATAGTTGATTGACAATGTAGTGTTAATTTCTGCTGTACGGCAAAGTGATTCAGTCATACATATATATTTTCTTTTTCATATTCTCTTCCATTATGTTTATCACAGAGATATTGAATATAGTTCCCTGTGCTATAGAGGAGGACCTTGTTGTTCATCCATCCTGTATATACTAGTTTGCATCTGCTAATCCCAAACTCCCAATCCATCCCTCCCCCACTCCCTTTCCCCCTTGGCAACCACAAGTCTGTTCTTTATGTCTGTGAGTCTGTTTCTGTTTTGTAGATAAGTTCATTTATGAAAGAGGGGATTTGAAGGGGAAGAAGCAATGGGCCCACAGAGCTCTGGGTGAGGAGGTGCCCTGCTCACGACCACCCTCGGCTCCGGCTATCAGCCTGGCAGGCCGGTGCTGCGAGTCACCGAGTCTCCAAGTCACCGAGGGCCTCCCCTCCCCACGCCTGTCGCCAGCAGGTGGGGCCTGTCAGCCACTTTCTGACAACAGTCAGACTCAGCCCTGGAAGTTTCTTGCCTGCAAGAACCAGCCAGTATTTCAACTGGAAAGAGTTCATGCAGAGCCTCCTGGTGGAAGAAGAGGCCTGGGAATGGACCTGACGCAGCAAAGAGGCCCGTCCACGTCCAGGGGACGTCCTCCAGCCCCTCCGAGTCTCTGCAGGTCGGGCCCTGCTGGGTGCTTTCGCCTGGGCCTCGGCTTCCGCTCCCGGGAGCGGCAGGTTGGACCCTCTGACTTCCTAAATCTGTCAGCCTCGATCTGTGCTGATATGACCTGCTCTGTGTCGTATAATGGGAATGTTTCAGAGCCCAGCTGCTGTGTCACCAGCCCGTGCCGCCCGGCTGCGTGTCCAGGGCCACTTCTCATATGGGCTCAGCCCAGGCAGTGCTGTCCCTGCCACCTGAGTCCCCATCCCCTTCAGAACCAGGGGTCCCACCCAGCAGGGAGGCCCAGTGATGTCACTCTGCCCCATCCTCATTTCCCTGGCCTGCATCCTGGCTCTAGCCCAGGGCTCCCCCCACCGCCCAGGCCCCATACCCTCCCTCCCACGCACGGGTTCTGGGCTGAGTGCTGTCTGGACTGTGTCTGATGCGGTGGGCAACCTCCCAGCTGCTCCTCACTGGCGCACAGCGGAACCTTCAGGAAGGCTGGCTGGGAGCTGTCCCGCCGCCTCTCTTGCTCTCTCCCACTTTCCCCAACGCTCCACCACCTCTGAGGCTCACCTGTGGGTCAGAGATGACTCCCAAAGTTTGGGTTTGGGCCCTGTCACTCTGGGTCGGTCACCCATGGGTCTGCCCAGCCGTGAGCAGTGTGACGCGACCCTGGCTACCCGTCAGAAATGTGGAGCCACTGGCTGGGGGTTGACGTCTTCTGCCAGAGAGCAAAGCCAGCACTGACATCATGCCCATCACGGCTCAGGCACTGCTGAAGCATTTTACATATATGAATTCATTTATTCAAACCTTGCCGTAAGGCTACGAAGTACACACTATTATTATCCCCATTCTACACATGAGAAAACAAAGGCCCAGTGCAACTGAACAACTTGCTAGTGTCACCTATCCAGAGAGAGGCAGAGCCAGGCCACCAGCCTGCCTGGAGTCTTGTCACCTCCCTAGCTCTCAGGATGTCCCCCTCCCGACCACACAGCTTTCATACGACCCTGGAAAGGGACATCTGTCAGCCTGTTCCTCGTGGGCCCACCCATGAAGACCCTGCCGGCTCTCAGACCTTCCATATACCCACACCCCCTGGAAATCCTTGCAGCCCCGGCCCCTGGCAGGGTCCTTGCCTGGCTTCTCCTTTGGACAGGAGAAGGGAGGTGGCCTGGAAGACTGTCACCTGGCCCAGGATGGAGATGTGGCCTGGGCTCACCGGTTACGGGGACTTTGGCCCTCGGGAGAAGCTCATCACCTAAAGACTGCGGGTTGTGAGTCTTTTCCTCTTGACCAGACATTAAATTATGTAAGAGCTGGATTCCAGAACCCACTAACAGCAGAAATGGCCACGTAGGAATGAAGTAAGTACGCTTAACTCATCTTTTACAACAAATTCTACCTTGTGTCCAGAGTAACATAGAGTCAGTCGACAAACGCTTCTTAAGGGCCCACTGAGTATCCGAGAAACAAAGATGAGCAAGAGAGACTTAAAACCCACCCTGCCCTCGGGGCGCTTGGGGTCTACCGGGGATTTTGGGGGAGCACCCCGAGGGCCTCATCCTGTCACAGAACACACCAGGGCCACTGCTCGTCAACGGCCTGGTTTGTGATGGTGTGCAGTGCAAGTCTCCCCCTGCCGCCCCCACTGCCAAACCTCCTTTTCCATAATAGCAGCCAGCGTGGTGATGGGACCCCGAGCTCCCTTAACACTGTGGTGGTCCCAGGGCAGATGCAGGGAGGGAGAGAAAGTCCGGTGCCTGGTCCTCCCCTCCGCCTCCGTGGCCGGAAGCAGGGCTCCGTGCGGCCCCAGCTGTTCCGACCGCCTGCCCAGAGGGACGAAAGCCCCCTGACTGTCACGGCTGCTTTGGACAGAGGTGCCCTGAATGGCCGGCTCAGGGGTTAGGAAGACACGGCCCCATCTGCCTGCTGCTCAGGCCCCCACAAGATGGGCGGGGTGTGGGTGGGAGACAGAGCACCTCGATCCCCCAAAGCCCTCGATCCCACCAAAGGGATGGAACCCCGCAGGCTTGAGGGCCCCAGCAGTGAGTTTCTCTGCCTCGGTGAGTTTCCATAGGAAGCTGGGTGCAGGAGACTTGGATTCAGGGAGCAGGGGGCTCAGAGCCCACCCCAAAGGTACCGCACAAACCTGACCCAGAGGCCCAGGAGGGGCATGGCTTCTCTGTCCTTATCTTGCGCTAACACCCTAACACCACTGAGGGCCCTCGCTGCTTCCAGAAAACCAAGCCTCCACGAGGTACCGTGGGTGCCCAGGTTGCTGGCTCTTCACACCATTTCCTCTCTGTGAGTCCCCCAAGGAGGAGAAATCATCCCAAGATATGGATCAAAAAGATGTTCAGGGAGAACTCGGCTTGTTCAAAGGGATCATGAGCTCATCCAGGCATTCTTCTGTCAGGCCAGGGGGGCAGTGGGAGCTGAGCCCTCCTGCCTGGGGTTCCAGGCTGCCTGGTGTCCCTTCCATTGCTGCTCACCTGGGCTTCTCCAACCCTCACCACCACCCACAGGTCCGCTGGGACTCTCTGCCTCATGAGATCCACAAGAGAGGACTTGAACCCCCAGAAGGTGGTTTGTGGGGGCTGCCTGCTGTAGGCGCCTCCCTCCACCCCTCTGAGTGGACAAGAAGGAGGACAGGAGCTGGCTCCTTCCAGGTGAGCAGAGGGGAAGGGCCGCCCAGCCTGGCCCTGGGGAAAGGCCAGCTCAGGGCAGGCAGGAGGCTTGAGGGTAGAGAATTGGGTGTAGCAGATCCAAGGATGTGGAGTCCTCCTGCCTGAGTCCCCAGCCCAGACGGAGCAGGCAAGTCATCGCAAGTATCCACTGAGACCCCGCCTCTCCCAGCCACCCATCTCTGCAAGCCAGGCGTGTATCATAAGTTCTGTGCACACGGGGCATACTTGTAGCAAGCACTATCACAATCTGCGGGGACATCTGTGTGAAGTTACACTCTTTTTATGTCACATAGTATCAGATTATGTTTTTGTCTCAGATGTATCTCCTCCTGACAATGTCCAATGACTCCAGTTGAAACAGTAGGAAAAATTCACCACCGAAATAGTGAAATGGGGGCGGAGTCAAGATGATGGTCTAGGAGGACGTTTCACGTCTTTGCACAACTAGGCCACCTACCAGGCACTGGTGGGGGACCACGGACACCTAAGGGGAGCACCCTGCGACCAGGTAGGAAGGACGTGGGGGGTGGGGGGAATGAGGGGGAGGAGAAGTGGAGGCAGGATGGGACTGGAGTCCCTGAGGGGTGGCTGGGTGAAGGGAGGAGTTCCTACACCCAGTGGGACTCACCACAGTTAGGGGTCCAGCGGGGACAGGGGAGACCCTGGGGGAGACGGTGAGGGAAAGGCATGGAGGAATGGAAGGGAACGCTGCCAATGCTTTCCCCGTCCACTTAGGCACCAGGGAGCCTGTTGGGCTCCCGGGCCTGATCCTCTGCCCTCAGAGCCTCCCTCCTGTTATAAAGAACCCAAGCCCCGCCCCACACCCTCACCCAGGGCCTTACCTCCAAACTCCAGAACTCCACACTCCAGAGGCCCCCCTTTGGATGTGCTGTCTCTCCCCTTCCACGCAGGTCCTAAGCAGAGGCCCCGCCCCACGCTTGAAAGTTGCCCCACCTAAGCTCCACCCCACCCTAAACCCCACCGCTGCCTAAGTTCCAGCCCTGCTAAACTCTGCCCCCCATAGCCAGGACCTTTTTTTTTTTCTTTTTTTCTTTTAGATTGTTTTACCCTGTTGATTCATTGTTGTTGATTCATTTATATTTTTATTTTTTCTAATAAATCTTTTACTTTTCTAATTTTATTTTATTCTTTATACTTTCTTATTGTTCTCTCCTTTTCGCTTGTTCCCCCTCCCATTTTTTCTTTTGTGGTTTTATTTTACCTTGTTGCAGTTGTTTCAATTCTATTTTTATTTTTCCTAATATATTTTTTAATCTTTCTAATTTTATTTTGTTTTTTATTCTTTTTGTCAAATGCTTTTTCTGCATCAGTCAAGATGACTGAGCGATTTTTGTCCTTTATTCTGTTAATGTTGTGTATGCATTAATTGATGTTCATACGTTGGACCGTATTGCATCCCAGGGACAAATCCTACTTGGTCATGGTGTATATTCCTTTTAATGTGCTGTTGAATTCAGTTTACTAGTATTTTGTTGAGGATTTTTGTATCAATATTCATCAGGTATATTGATTTGTAGTTCTCTTAATGCTGGCCTTGTAAAATGATTTTGGATGTGTTTTGTCCTCTTTGAGTTTTGGAAGTGTTTGTTTGAGAGAGATTGGTGTAAATTCTTCTTTACTCTTTTACCAGGGAAGCCATCTGATCCAGGACATTTCTTTGTTGGTGTTTGATTACTGATTCAATCTCCTTACTAGTTATAACTCTATTCAGATTTTTTATTTCTTCATGACTCCATGTCAGTAGATTGCTTGTGTCTGCAAGTTAGCACTTTCTTCCAGGTTATCCAACTAGTTGGTATATAATTGTTCATAATAGTCTCATAATCCTTTTTATTTCTGTGGCATCAGTTGTAATATCCCCTCTCATTTCTGAAATTTGTTATTTGAGTCTTCTCGCTCTCTTTTTCTTAGTCTAGCTAAGGGTTTATCAATTTTGTGGTCTTTTCAAAAATCAACTCAATTTTTTTTTCTATGTTTTTATTCTCTATTTCATTTATTTCATCTCTAATCTTTATTATTCCTTTCCTTCTGCTAACTTTGGGACTTTGGGTCTAGTTTGTTCTTCTTCTTTTTTTCCTTGTGGTTTAAAATTAAGTTGTTGATGTAAGATCTTTCTTCTCCTTTAATATAGGCATTTACGACTATAAACTTCCTTCTTAGTATTGCTTTTGCTGCATCCCAAAAGTTTTGGTATGTTGTGTTTTCATTTTCATTTGTCTCAAGGGATTTCTAACTTTCTAATTTCTCTTGTGAATTATTCTATGACACATTGGTTGTTCAAGAGTGTGTTTTTAAATTTCCACATATTTGTGAATTTTCTATTTATCTTCCTGCTTTTGAATTCTAGTTTTATTCTGTGGTGGTTGGAAAGACACTTGGTATGATTTCAATCTTCCTAAATTTGTTAAGACTTGGTTTGTGACCTAGCATGTGATCTTTCTTGGAGAATGTTCCACTTTCACTTGAGAAGAATGTGTATTCTGTTATTGTTGAGTGGGGGTGTTCTGTATATGTCTGCTAGCTCTAATTTGCCTAAAGTACTGTTCGAGTATTTCCTTAATGAGCTTTTGTTTGGTTGATCTATTCATTAATAAAAGTGGGGTCCTGAAATCGCCTACTAATATTGTATTACTGTCTGTTTCTCTCTTTAATTCTGTCAGTGTTAGCTTTGTGTATTTGGGTGTTCTGCTGTTAGGCACATATATGTTTATAATTGTTATATCTTTTGATGAATTAACCCTTTTATCATTAAATAATGTCTTTTTATCTCTAGTGATAGTTTTGACTTAAATTCTATTTAGTCTTATATAAGTATGGCCAATCCTGCTCTCTTTTGGTTACTATTGGATGGAATATCTTTTTCCATCCTTTCACTTTCAGCCTATGTATGTCCTCATATCAAGTGAGTCTTATGTAGACAATATAACTGGATCTTGTTTTTTAATCCATTCGGCCATTCTCTTGATTGGGCAGTTTAATCCATTTACATTTAAATTAGTTACTGACATCAATGGATTTACTAATGCCATTTTTTCATAGTTTTCTGTATGTCTTATAGCTAACTTCCTATTATGTTTTGTTGATTTCTTATAGTGGCATGCTTGGATCCCTTTCTCATTCTCTTTCATGCATCTTCTATAGGTGTTTTCTTTGTGTTTGTGATGCGGATTACATAAAACATCTTATAGTTACAACAATCTGTTTCAAACTGATAACAACTTAACTTCAATCGCACACAAAAACTCTACTTCTTTACATCTCTCCCTCTTGCTTTATGTTATAGATGTCACAAATTACATCTTTTTATATTTTGAATCCATTGACAAGTTTTATTGTGATAGTTATTTTTTATGCCTTTATCTTTTAAAATCTACAACTGAATTAAAAGTAATTTACACACCACCATTATAGTATTACATACTTCTGTATTTGTTTATATACTTTCCTTTAGCAGAGAGCTTTATAATTTTGTATGCTTTTGTGTTGCTATCTAGTATCCTTTTGTTTCATCTTGGAGGACTCCCTTTAGCATTTCTTGTAAGGCAGCTCTAGTGGTGATGAACTCCTTCAGCTTTGGTTTATCCAGCAAAGTTTTTATTTTTCCTTCATTTTTGAAGGAAAGTTTTTCCTGATATAGTATTCTTTGTTGGCAGGTTTTTCTTTTTCAGCACTTTGAATATGTCATCCCACTCCCATCTGGCTGTAATATTTCTGCTGAGAAATCTGTTGATAATTTTTTAGGAGCTCCCTTGTGTGTGATGAGTCCCTCTTGCTGCTTTCAAGATTCTCTCTCTGGGCTTCCCTGGTGGCACAGTGGTTGAGAGTCCGCCTGCTGATGCAGGGGACATGGGTTCGTGTCCCGGTCTGGGAAGATCCCACATGCCGCAGAGTGGCTAGGCCCGTGAGCCATGGCCGCTGAGCCTGCGTGTCCGGAGCCTGTGCTCTGCAACGGGAGAGGCCACAGCAGTGAGAGGCCCAAAAGATTCTCTCTCTGTCTCTGACTTTTAACAGTTTGATTATAATGTGTCTTGTGTGGACATCTTTGGACTTATCCTCGTTGGAGTCTTTTGAGATGTTTGAATTTGGATGTTCATTTCCTTCCTCAGATGTAGGAAGTTTTTGGCCATTGTTTCTTTAAATAATCTTTCTGCCCTTTCCCCTCTTTTCCTTCTGGGACTTTCATAATGTGAATATTGGACCACTTGATGGTGTTGCATATGTTCCTTAGGCTTGTTCACTTTTCTTCATTCTTTTTTCTTTTTGTTCCCCTGACTCAATAATTTCAAATGACCTGTCTTAGAGTTTGCTAATTCTTTCTTCTGCTTGACCAAGTCTGTTGTTGATCCCCTCCAGTGACTTTTGCAATTCAGTTATTATATTCTTCAGTTCTGGAAATTCTGTTTGGCTCCTTTTAATAGCTTCTCTTTATTGATATCCTCATTTTGTTCATGCATTGTTTTTCTGATTTTGTTTAGCTGTCTATTTGTGTTCTTTTTAAGATCATTATTTGGATTTTTTTCAGGTAATTAATAGATCTCTGTTTCTTTAAGGTTGGTTTTGGAGATTTATTTTGTCCCTTTGGTTGGGCCATGTTTTCCTATTTCTTCTTTCTGATTTCTTGATACTTTTTGTTGTCTTTTGTGCAATTGAAAAAGTCGCTCTTCCAAGTCTTTATGGACTGGCTTTGTACAGGGGAAGACCTTCACCAATAAGCCTGGCTAGAGCTTCTGAGGGCCTCTCACACCTTTTGTGGGGATGTGTCCTCTCTGGGTTTGTGTAATTTCCTAACTAGACAGGTTTGCTGATTTCTTTCTCAGGAGCTTGTAGTCTTTAGCTCCCTCTGGTGTCTGCTTGTAGTACTACAAGTTCTCTGGAGCTGCATCAAGCCACTGAGCTTTCTTTTGTTCTCTGCGGGCCCCAGGCATCTAAGGTCTGCTAGTTCCATCAGTGCTCTCAGTCAGGAAAAACGGAAACCAGTTCCTTGGGCAGCGCCCCCCCAAAAAGCTGGAATGTCGGACCCTTGTTTCATTGTCCTCTTTCCCTCCCAAGGGAGAAGCCATGAGCTAGGCACTTTCTCCTGATCACAGCAAGCTGTGTTAGTGTCTGTGTGTGGTAGGGGAGGCACTCTGGTGTCACCACAAGCCATGAGATCTCTGTTGTTTTCAGTGGCCCCCAGGCATCCACACTCTGGGACAGGCAAGACAGAAACCAGTCTCTTGGGCAGCCCACTGAGAAGCTGGAATGTTGAATATATGTTCCACTCTTTTCCTCTCAAGGGAGAAGCTGGGAGTTGGACACTTTCTCCTGATGGTGAGCTGTGCCTGCTTGGGGGAAGGGCTGATGCGGTTTAAACGAAATGGCTTTTCTTGCCTGTTTCAGTGCAGCTCTTCTTAGCTTTCAGTTTCCTGGGATGTTGTGACCTCTTAACCGTTTTCTGGAGTCCTCGTAAGGACTTTATGGACTATATATTGTTGTTGAGTCATCGTGTCTGTGGCTTCCTAGTCTACCATCTCGCTGATGTCACTTCCCAGGTTGGCATCTGTTTTTGTAAATAAAGTTTTATTAGAACATAGCCATGCTTGTTTGTTTGCACATCGTCCAGGGCTGCTTTCGTGCTGCAGTGGCAGAGCTGAGTAGCTGTGACAGAGACCCCATGGCCATGAAGCCTAATATATTTACTGTTAGGTCCTTTACAGGAAAGGTTCGCTGACCCCTGTGCCATCAAAAAATTGTCTTTTATACACTTTATTTAAAAAATGACAAAAGAAGGTGATTATACAGTAAGAAGGTGATTATAAAAAGGTGATCAGAGTCTAGCCAAAAATGCAGAAAAACAAGTATTATATAATTATGTCAGGAAGTTAATTTTTTTTAGCGTTATGTTATATTTCTGGATTTACAGGGTTTGTGGCATTTTTCAGCACTTTAAAGTTTCTAATTAGTTGTGATTTATTTTCTCATTCTAAATATTCACTTCTATCCCTAATTTTGTATTTGCAACATTTAATTCATAAAGGAGGCTCACAAGTATATAATCTTCAGACCCCACAGAATCCGGATCCGCCCTGGCTAAATGGCTGTTCAGACCTAAGATAGTGCGGTTACATTTTAGAGAATAATTCCTATATTGCATCTGGGAAAACTGTATATTTCAACTGAACTTGCGAGGACTCGAGCCGTATTACTGCACAGATGACAGCACCTGAGAGAATTAAAGTTGGTGAAATCTTAAAGGGACTGCTCGAGTGACAACAAATGACAATAAAATCACAATGGGGTGTGCTTACTCAGACCAAAGCCGGAGGTCCTTGGAAGTGTTACAACTGCCCTGGTTTCTGGAGAGCCCCCTCCCCTTTGCTTATTACAAAGTGTGCAGCCTGCCACCACCCTTGCTCACTCCCACCGCGATGGGTCTGCAGTGGATGGGGCATCCTTCCTCTGCACCTGTGCCAGGCAGGCACCAAAGCCCACCAACTTTTGGAGCTCCCGAAGTGGGAACACGGGAACACATGGGGCCTACCAGAGACCTCCCACGTGGTCCCTGCCTGTATCTCTTCCACAAACAAAGAGCAGGAGACTCTCAGCCAGACACCACTGGCTGCAAGGCTCAGAGCATCTGGTTGTGGGTGGTGTCGGTGGGGGAGGCCCTTCACGAGAAGCTTGAGAGAGAGATTGTGGGTGACTGCCGAGGCTCTGCCATGCCTTCCCCATCATCTCCCTGGCCCACCCAGCATAGTCCAAATTCTCCTCCATGGATCGCAGGGGCCGCATCCTCAACACTCCACACTCCCCAGGACCCCAGCGGGAAGGAAGTGGTGCACTTGTCTCATGACAGAGGGAAACCTCTCCTGGAAACGCTCCTCTCCTGAGCCTCCGGGTCACGTGCCCACCCTGAACCAACCACAGGAAAGCACGAAGGCTGAGCCCCTTCCAGTTCCTCCTTGGGTGTCCTGGTCTCCCGACACATCTGGTGCAAGTAAGGCAAGGGTGTGGGGTCAGGCAGCCCTTGTGCTTTAAGGGTTTTGAGGGTCCCATGTGCAGATACTCCCATGGAAGTGACTCAGCCTCCCTGAACGATTTGGCCTAGCCAGCGTAGCCCTGCAGAATCCCAAAAAGACCTCAGATGAGTCAGTAGGACACTGCAGAGCTCCAGTGGGGTTTCTGAGGGTGGACCCTGCTGGGCACCCAGGGCTTTCCGGAGATGCTCAGACGGTAGCTTCAGTAGCAGCTCTGGATCAGCAGAAGGCGAGGGAACTTCTGGAAGCAGATGTACCCAGATGCTACGATAAAACCACTGGCCAGAAAGGATCATCATAGCAGAAAGCAGCACTCTTCAGATCTTGTCGCTTTCACTGTCCCCTGCCCTAGAGACAGTGAGCGCCAGGGAAGGTGAGCTGCCTGAGAACCTCACCATTGGAAGAGACGGGCTTGTTCCTAAAGCCACGGGCATGTTTCTGTAAACATTGCACACACAACTGCAGAATCTTGGTGCCCAAAGGAGCCTTTGGGATTAACCAATCCAGGGTTTCTAGAACTTATTTGATGATAAAGAAATATATTTCACACTGTAAAAGAGTGGATACACTCGTATAAAACTTAACGGTTACACACAAACAATACTGACCCCCGTTTTATTCTGTTTCCCACTGTGGCTGCACAAAGGTTCCCATTTCTCCACATTTATGTGACAATGGGGGAATCTAGATACAGTGGATACCGTCCATATTAAAGATTTGCAGTTAATTTGGTAAGCTTTGATAATGGAATTGTGGTTATGTTAAAGGGGGGAGGGCTTATGTTTGAGGAATATATCCCTAAGGTAGATTGCTGCAGTAATAGCCCCCAGTGAATTACTCTCCCTGCTTCTATGTCCTTGTACATTTCTCTCCCCCTCCCATGTTGATTCTGGGCTGGGCTACACGACTTGTGGCAAATGGGACATTAGCAAACATGGCACCAGCAGAGACTTGGAAAGTAGCTGTTCCTTGGGGCTTGCCTTCTCTTGCCACTGGAAACTCATGAAACGCTGCCACCATGACAGCAAGCCTGAGCTAGCCTGCTGGAGGGGCCTTGTAGACAACGGAGGCACCCTGACCAGCTGCCAGACAAGAGGCCATCAAAGACTGGCTGGCTACAGCCAAGTCACCAGTTAAATGCATTCACGTGAGACAGCCAGACAGAACCAACAGAAGAACTGTCCAGCTGGTCCCAGCCCAAACTGTCAACCCACAGCATCTTGACGTAATAGAGTATTGCTGTTTCAAGCAACTCGACAGCAGCAATAGATAGGTCATATAATTCTGAAATGTTTACGGATGAAATTACTGATGTTTAGGGATTTGTTTCAAAATAAGCTGGGGGTGGGGTGAATGGAAGCAAAGATGAAACAAGGTGGTTTCTGTGATGGTAACTGCTGAAGCCGGTGAGGGGTACATGAGGGCTCATCTTACTATTCTCTCTACTTTTGGTTATGTTTGAAATGGAAAATTTCCATAATAAAAAAAGAAAAAAGGAAAAGAAGGAAGGGAAGGGAAGGAGGGAGGAAGGAAGGGAGATTACTCTTCTATTAACATATAATGCAGTTGAGACCCAGAGAAGGACAGTGACTTCCGCAGCAGCGTAATGCAGGCAGGTCATAGCCAAATTCATCCCTGAACAGACTTCTGACTCCTAGATCAGGCCCTTTCCATCCCCCCCACATGGTCGGAGCAGGAAAGTTCCATGAGAAGCTATACAGGTAGGCATATTTTCTTCTCTTGCTTGAGAAAAGCCTTGTGGCAGGTCTAAGACATTAGTAATGCTGAGATCTTTAATGACAAATGATCTTCATTTATGGAGTGTATTACTTATCTAGTGTTTGGGAAAGAAATATGTTCTGCCACGTAAGTGTGTAACATTACATATAAGGCAGGCTGGGAACACCTCTTTCCATGCCCCACCGTACGGTCTGGCACCAAAAGCTTGTTCTGTTCTCAAAGGTGTATAGTAACCATGACAGGGAGAACCCACACTGCACCACACTGTGTCAGGACAGCAATACCGAAAAGTTTTCAAGCCCAGATACCAACATTGCCTCTTTCCCACACTAACAAAATGAGCAAAGCTTTCATTAATCTTCACATGGGAAAATGAAGCACTGCAATTATTCGTCTCTTGCCCCAGGATACACTGGGCATTTAATCAGAGGTTGTTGCTACGTGGAGCCCAGCTGTAAATAGACATTAAAGGAGGATTACTTCATGAAAAAAGCCCCTTCCAAGCCTTATTAACCAGTGTCGGTTTCCCTGAGAACTTCTGAACCTCAGAACTCCGCCGGAGTTTATGGGAAGGAAGATTCCCAAAGGTGATAACCAAGCCTGTGACCAAAAAGTCAAACAAAAACAAAGCTAAACTGAATCGAAATCTTTCTTGTAACCAAATGGCCAGGGCCCGCCTGGCTTTTCCTGAATGGTGTTTACCGAGAGATCCGCAAGGCTCTGCGTTTGTTTTGATGATTTGTCTGAAGTCCTAGCGCCTGAGAGCCAGCTGGCACGGCTAGGGCTCTGAGGCCGCATTGTCGCCAAGGGTAGGAAGTGGCATGAACTGGCAGCTCTTGTGGCAAACCGGGCGTTCAAATCCAGCCCTGCGGGTGTGTAATCTGCCTGTGTGTAATCTGTGGATGCATCCCCTCCGCCCAACTCCGTAAGGGTCACAGTCAGAAGTTATGCAGATTCTTTCCTATTTAACTGCCATTTATTTAACATGTGAAAGTTTTCAAAACAAAGGGTCTGCAGGTGGGAGGGTGAGGAGCTTGGGAGTCCGGGGCCCGATGGGTTTGAGGTCCTTTTCACTCTGGAGCACCCATGCTTGGTCGACCTGGCTGAGGGCCTGCCTGGCGCAGTCTGGGGAACACGTCTGCCCCCCCTTCCCCACAGGGAGAGCTAGGAAGGGGACGGGGTGGGCCCTCAACTGCAGCGCTGGCTGACCTGAAGCCCGGATGCCCAGCAGAGCAGCCCCTGACTGCTTTACTAGAGCTTCTCCAGGTGCTGAAGAATGTTTTTTAACCAGTTTCCTGTCTCAACTCTCTTTCTTCCCACACCTTCCCCCTGCCCTCACCCCTCCCGGTGTGGGTGGGCGGCTTCCAAGTGTCCAACTGTCCCTTTACGTGGACTTGCGGAGGGCTCGTGAGCTAATGTCAGCCCTAAGAGCCTGGGGTGGGAGGGGAGGTACCAAATGTTGGCCAGTCGGGTGAGCTCCAGGGACCTGGGTCCAGACTAATGAGGGGTCTTCCCAGTCTCGACCGTGGCCGGGTGCTGAATACAGAGGACAGGCACGATCTCGGTGATGCGGTTAATGCAGGCTTCCCACAGCAAAGTCTTCTCACACCAGGAGCCTGTGGCAGACCCTGACCCTTCCAGCTCAGCTCCACTGGGCGTTCAGAAGCCAGCCTCCTGGACCCACACGGTTACTGAAGGATGCAAACTGTGGGAGAGGATGCAAACCTGGGGAAGGAACAGCATTCTGGTGAGAGGCTTTGGGAAGGTTCTGGGCTAATGTGACCCATTGGTCAGGTGACCAAGGGGTAGGTAGGGCTTTCCAGGACTCCAGGAGGAGCTCCAAGGTGGGAGAGCTCAGAGTGTGTTAGGAGACGGTAGAGCCCCGAGGCCTACCTGCGTAGTTCACGGGGAGTACAGGACCAGGCGGCCCTACAAGGACGCAGCAGGGCCTTGACACTGCCTGTTTGCCGAGGGTGGGAGATTGCTGGGGGTAGACCCGGGGTCCGCTGGCTGGAGGGCCGGGTCACCTCCACGGTCCCGTGACCGGTCCTTGCCCCAGGACAGTGACCTGGATCTGCAGCGGGGCCAGGGGCACAGCCTACGGGGCAGCCGCACCAGGGCTGCCGGGGTGCTGGCGGCTGGGCAGCGCTCTGCGGGGCTACGGGCAGGAGGACCGCCCGGGGAGGAGAGACGAGAGGACCGCCCGGGGAGGAGAGACGAGAGGGCCGCCTGGCATCGGTGCTCTCGGGGGCTTCCCGGGGGGCAGACCCAGGCCCAGAACACCCGGGCGGAAGAGCCAGGGTCTGGGGGCGTCGGAGAGATGCTCACGGGGGAGCGCTCCAGGGCTGGGCTCCAGGCTGCGCAGGCCCGGGGCTGGCACTAGGGGGCAGGGAGGGGTGGCGGGGACCACGTCCCGGAGCGGGGGCCCTAGGACCGGCAGGGTCGGAAGACATGAGGGCGTGCTGGGCGCTGCGGGCCAGGCACCGCGGAGGGAGGCGGCTGCGGCGGCCGTCGCACTCCACCGGCCCCGCGCGCACTCCGGGGCGGAAGGGGCGCAGCGGCCCCGTATCCTCGGCGTCGCACGCGGCCGCCTCCCGCTCTCTCCCGGCAGAGGCCTCCGGTCCCCGGGCGTCCCCCAAGCACAGCAGCAGCCGCCGCGGCCCCGCGCTGACCCACTTTCCCGCCAGCCCGCCCGCGGAGATCCACGCGGCCGCCAAGCAGGTGCGAGCCGCCAGGCGAGGCCCGAACCCGGGGCCGCCCCGCCCGCCTCTGCCGCCGGGGAGGGGGGGCGGAGAGCCGGAGCCGCGGGAGGGGAACGGGGGAGGGGAGAGGAGGATAAAGGAGGGGGGCCGGAGGAGGGTGGGGAGGGACAGGAGGGGGAGGGGAGGGGAAGGACGGGAGCAAGTGGGCCGCAGGGGGGAGAAAGAAAGGAAGAGGAAGGGAGAGGAGAAGGGGAGGAGGATTGGGAGGGGCGGGAGGGGGGAGGAGGCGGGGTGAGCGGGAGGAAGATGGAGGCCGGAGACCGCCCCCCTGCCTCCTTCCCGGGCCCTAGGCCAGCCCTGGAGGAAAGGTTGAAATGGGTGAAAGGTGCATCTGCCTTCTAGGTCTAAGGGATCCAGGGCTCAGGATGCCGCACCCCCCTTGTGCCTGACCCCCACCCCCGGCCTTCTGTCAGCCAGCCCTCTTTCCCCCAACAGCGCCTAGGGCCGCTCTTCCCACTAATCTAGGTTCATCGATCCTGGACCCTCCCGAAAGCTGTGCATCTTTCGATGAGATCACGGTTCACCGACTGACTGTATCTGCTGGGAGGACTTGGGCTCCAGGACCTGCTGGAGCGAATCGCAGAGAAGGAAGGAGAGTAGCGATGCCAGATGTCAGGGCCTGGCTCTGGGCGGCGCCCCTCCTCCAGGGTCCACCCCCCACCCACTCCTGGGTGCCACGCAGGGGACCCCGGAGAAGCCTCGTGACCCAGAGCTCTGCCTGCTCAGTCCTTGTTCATCCATCTAAGTACCCATCACCTCTACTTACTTACCTGCCTACGTGAGTTAATACTTTTTAGAGGAATTGAAAGAATTCATCACAAGAGAATCTTCTTCAAATGTGTGGGGACTCTTGGTTGTCATCCCGTTTGTAAGTCTCAGGACAGTGGCTCTCAAAGCGTGGTCTGTGGACCTCCGAGGGTTCCCGAGACTCTTTCGCGGGGGTCCACAGACTCAGAACTATTTAATAGGAATACAAAGGCATTTTTCTCTCATGAGTGTTCAGCAGAGTTTTCCAGTGTCATAACAGATTGAAATCAGAAACACATATGAAAATCTAGCTGTCCGTTAAGCCAGACATTGGCGAGATTTACAAAAATATAAAACAGTGTCAGTCTTCTTACTAAATAAACTATTTTTAGAAAAAGAGCTATTTTCAGAAACGTTATCTGTGTTCATGTGTGATGGCTTTATGACCATGTTTAAATACATGCATAAATATTTAAAATTTTCCTTCATTTTCACTTCTATTACAGTAAATAGCAATAAGTTTGCTCCAGAGAAGTAAAACCTCTACGGGGCCCTCAAGCCTTTTTAAGCTGGCAAGAGGGTCGTGAACATAGCGTGTGTGAGGACTGTGGTCTTGATGGATCGCACAAGTAAACATCCCCTCTGTAAGGGACTGTCCACTCCGGTCACAGCAAGCCTGCACCCCTGACACCGGGCGGGGATGTGCAAGGGCAGAGCGCCTCCACGGGCCTCTGATTTGGGGATACTGTCTCATCTTACTGCAGTTATGGGGCAGCGGCCCTGCTCTCTCTCTGGGGTGCCTCTTGCAGGTCCCGGTTGTGTTTTAAAGCTGCCCTCTGACTTTATCCCAGGGGCAAGCGGGGCACCGTCTCAGCTGCCTGGGTGGCCCTTCAGGTACCTCTCCCCATAGATGTCCGTGTCTGGCTGCTTCTCCGCGGCCACTGCGCCCTCACTTCCAGACGGGGGTCCAGCCTTGTGGGTCCTCGGCGATGTTGGGTTTCACCACTAATCTGACCTCATCTGCTTTCTCTCTTCTGGAAATTCCCTCACATCTTGGTCTGCCGGTGGCGCTTTTTCTAGTTTTCCAGGGCTTCTAAGTATTTGTTTTTATATTTATTCTGCTGTTGCACAGGATCTGAGGAGGGGGACGTACCTGGATGTGATGAATGAGCCGTCTTGAGCCCAGTGTCTGCAGGGCTGAATGAATGAATGAGCAAGGGGTCCTGGAGGAGAGGGAGGAGAGGGAGGGGCCGGGGTCTGTCTAGACGCTCCTCTGAGACAGGAATGCTGTGAGGGTCAGAGGGTGGACTGCTTAGACGCCAGCACCTACCTGTGTGAGAGCATCTGTACCTCAGGTGAGGCCAGGGTGTGTTCTGTCCCTGTTGCCATCCAGGAGCTCGGCGATTGGTGGAAATGCTACGGCGGGTGGGGACGGAGGCAGCACACGGAACGTAGTAGCAGACGTCCCCTCCCTTCAGGTTTAACTGAGAAGATGCGTTTAAGCCGGGGGAGGGCGGGAATAATTGCTAGAAGAAAAGAAAGAAAGGTGATTCCCACACTGGTTTCGGTCCAGACTCTTCAGGAAAAGAGGGGCTGTGTCTCCTGGGCACGGGGCCCAACGTGAAGAGGGAGGAGGCAGGTGAGGGTCGCGTCTGACCCCGTGCGGGGGATGCCGAGTGGGAGCCTGGGAGCAGCCCTTCCTCCCCGTCCTGGCCTGACTGCTTGATAACGCCCAGTGGGTCATGGTTGCCGTCTCAGGAAAAGCAAACCCTTTAAATATTCGGTCCCGACAGCTGCAGGGGGCCGGGGTAGCCACTGAGCAAATCAGGGAAGGAAACTTAGGTCGGCTCACATTTTATTTAAAAGAAAATACTTTCCTCCTGAATCAAGAGGAGCTCCGTGCCTTGGCAAACACACAAAACCAAAGCAAACCCAGCACAGCTTCTCTGGAAAGTCTGGCCTCACCCTCCGGATACGGGAAAGCTTTCTTCTCTATTTCAAATGACCCTGTTTTGCCTTTTTTAGATGCAAATGTTTATTTGGTCTGACTTTGAAATACCTTGGTGCAGCTGAAATAATTCAAGGCAGCCCAGTGAGAAGGACCATTTCCTGACCTTCTAAATGCAAAACTCTTTGCGGGGGCCTCTGAGGGATTGGCGGGACACCTGTGGGGCAGCCCCAGCCCCCTCTCACCCCGCCTCCCAGCGAACACGGTGGTCACTGCACGAGCACTCCGGCATCCTATGCAGCTGGGCGGTTCTGCAGGGAAAGCAGTGGCAGTCCCAAGGAAGCCAGCATTTGTCAAGTACCTGATATACCTATGCCTGCCACCACCTCTGGGAGCGGGGCGAGGGACTCACCTTTCCGGGGCTAACAGGTGCGATTTGACTTTTTACTCCAAATCCTACAGCATCCCCCAGGAGAGGGGGCGTATCGGGACCTTGTGGTCCAGGTAAATCCTGGAGGTGCAGGGCGTGCTAAAATCTGTGACTGAGATGTACCCCATCTGCGAAGCATTGCAGTAAGGATTACATAGTAAAATGCCAGGGACGTGATTCCGGATGAGTGAGTGTGTACGTGTGTGTGGTGCCTGACTGGGCCGGTGGGTGGCCCCAGCTCGCGGCCCTCCATCTACACTCACTGAGCAGCGCTCACTGATCCGAGGATTCGCGTGGGTCACTCCTCACCGACGTCAGGGGCTGCCGTAGCATCACCCGCTTTTTATAGATGAGAAAACCGAGAATCAGCGTTAAGTCAGAACCGGAGCCCTAGCCCGCCAGCCCGCAGAGCCTGGCCGGTGCCCCGAAGGCGTCAGGGTCGCTGGGGTCCTGGGCGGGCACTGCCCCCCGAGGGTGCGGGGGCGTCCCGCTCGGCTTGGCAGGGTCTCCGCACCAAGTCCGCGATGGGAAGCAGCCCCGGCTCTGGTCCTCGAGTCCTGCCTCACCTGCTGCCTCCTGCCTCTGGTTGGCTTTCCCTCCTGGGGTTCTGGGCAGCTCTGACCTCCGCAGCGGGCAGCATAATCCCAACCCGGAGGGCAGGTCCTGGCACAAAGTAGCCGCTCACTGCTATGTTTGGCAGTGTCCCGTGGGCCAAAGAAGGCCCAGGGGACCGTGTTTCTCCAGGATGAAGAAAGCTGGGCAGGAAAGACCAGGCGGCAGGAAGCTGGGGCAGCCTCGGGCACTTCCAGCCTTGGAGAAGAGTGTGTGGGACCCCCCCCACCTGGCCTCCCACCCACAACTCTGCCTTGGGCCTTTCCTCCCTGGCTGCAGGAGTGCTTGAAGCTGGCCCCGGGCCCCTGCTCTGAGAGGGTCACACTTGTGACGGGAGGGGGTGGGGCCGTGTCCGGGGACACTGCCATGTGGGTCAGACACCTTTTTAGGTGGCAACTTTCTCATCTTGGGGACACTGCTTCATGGAGATGCACTGGCCACCACGATGCCTTAAAAGGGGCTCCCGGGACTGGAGGCTTATGTTACAAAACCCCAGGCCATAATTGATACCAGATAAAAACCAAATATTTCTGCCTGGCAGAAAGCATCTGATTAAAGTAAAAAGGCAAAAGATCTACTGAGAGTAAAATTATGGCCCATCCCTAAAATGGAATTATCATGCAGTCATTAAAACAACGAGGTATCTTTATGTCTGTGATATGAAAACAGTATCATCTGCATAATAATATATGCGATTTATGTCACAGGCACAGGGCTGCTATAAATCAGTAAGGAAAACACCCAAGAACTGAATTGGAAAATGGATAGAAATCCTTCGCAGGAAAGGAAAATGCTTCTAAACATTTGAAAAGAGGCTTAGTCTCACTTACAGTAAGAGAGATGCAGGCTGAAACATCTGTGGAAACTTACTTTAGACCTAAATCAGATTGGCCAAGTTTGAGAACATTTGATAACCACTGCGCCAGAAGGACAAACCCTGTGGGGGATTTGGGCACGTGTGTCAGAACCACAGACATGTGTGTGCTCCAGCCCAGCAATCCCATTTTCGGACTTTGTCCTGTATGTGTTCTCACATGCATGTGTAAGGATGTCTATCACAAGGCTCATGGAAGCATTGCTTATGATTGTAAAAGGGTGGAAACAACCTAAATACTAGCAATGATAATATTAATTAAATTATAGCACATCCCTAATATGGAATTATCAATCATGTTTTTAAAAAGGTGTATATGTACGTCTATGATATATAGCAACCCTCAAAGTATATAACAGTATACGTCATGAAAAAGAGGAAGCTAGAGAGAGCATGTGTAGAATCCTTTCATTTGTGTGTGTGTGTGTGTATGTGTGTGTGTGTCTGTGTGTAGAAGCATAGAAATTAATTCCTGGAAGGACACATAAAACATGGAAACTGGTGTCATGGGTTCCTCTGGTGTTTATTGGTGTTACAGACTGAATGTTTGTTCCCCACCCAAATTCATATATTGAAATCCTAAACCACCACTGTGATGATGCTATTATGAGGTGGGGCTGATGGGAGGTGATTAGGTCATGAGGGTGGAGCTCTCATGAATGGGATTAGTGCCCTTATAAAAGGGGCTCCAGAGAGCTGTCTCACTCTCTTTCCACAACACGAGGACACAGAAAAGGCCACCATCTGCCATTGGAAGAGAGCCCTCACCAGATCCCAAGCACACTGACACCTTGATCTCCTGCCTCCAGAGCTGTGTGAGATAAAATGCTATGGTTTCTAAGCCACCAGTCTCTGCACTCTGTTACAGCAGCCTGAAAGGACTAAGGCATCTACAGAAGGGGTCTGGGGTCTGGGGTAGGTGGTGGGAGACCCGTTTCCCACTCTCTTCTCCTTCATCTTGTTTTAAAGTTTCACTCTGGCATGAAGTGCGTTTTCAGATTTTTATCCATCAAAGCCTTGCCTTTGGGAGGCCGCCTGCCCCAGCTCCCCTATTGCCTGCTGTGGGCCAGAAGTGGGGTCTGCCTTGCTGCTGGGGTGGGGTGTGGGGGATGGGGTGAGGGGTGGGGGGCGGGTGTCCATATCACCTGCCCTGGAAAGGCAACGCACAGCACAGTCAGAGCCCCCGCAGGAAGGACCGGCCAGACTTGCAGACACTTTTGCAATTGACTTATTTTCTTACCAGCCCAAACCCCAGCAGTTGCCTGGAGCATCGCTCCTGGGTCCCCAGATCTCATGGCCAGAGCCAAGGTCCACTTGAGAGGCAAAGCGGGTTCATACTGATGTGCCAGGAAGGCTGCTGTCCACTTCACAGGTGGAGCTCCGAGACGGAGGCAGCACCCTGAGTGTGGGGCTCTTATGGGGCCAACTCAGAACAGGATTCGGCCTTTTTTCACTCCCTGTCCCTCCAGGAATTAACTCATAAGAGTGCTCATGAGGGCTCTGCATCCCCAGGGTGCAGCAAGTCAGCCCAGGAATCCCTTCCAGAAGGTGCCCTTCCCTGCAGCTCCCTTTCCTCTCACCCTAGGCAGGGTCCCAGTGGCTTCAGGGACCTTCCCTTAGATTTCCACCCCTCTCACCCCACTTCTCCTCCTTCTTCCCCCACTCATTCCCCTGGCTGGGGAGCAAAGACCTGCTACCGACCAGGGTTCTTGGCCTGCTTCATCAATAGAAATTGATCAGAGGTCAGACAAAAATTCAGGCAAGGCTTATACTGGGGCCCCTGTTGCAGCAGTGAGGAGCGAGGACAAACAACATGTTCCCTTGCTTGTCCGCTCCCCGAAGCGGGGCGAGCTGGTTCCTTATATGGGGTGAGGGTAGGGGCGGGTCCAGGGCTCAGGCTGGAGGGTTGGCTTAGGTGGTCTGCCCATCCCCTTGGTGGTGGTGTATGCAGGGAGCATATGCAGTGCCCTGCTTTTGCTCCTGACCCTTCAGAAGTGGCAGTTGGGTTTTTGGTCTTTTTGTATGTTGTTGTCCAGAATTTGCCCCAACTGGGCATGCCTGCAGTTATTTTTAGTCCCTTATAGTTTCTTTGTATTTTGTTGCTAAAGGAGACAGACATTTGTCCAGGTGCAAGCACTGAAGCAAAGGGTCCCAGGTCCCAGGTCCCAGCCTGTCTCAGACCCACCACACCTTCCCCTTAGGAGAAGGACACTGCAACTAACAAATGCTCTTCTTCTACCACATGATGTACATTTAAGCTTGTATTTTCCTAAACTAGCATCTGACAATATCCAGGTCGTTAAATGAACCACCCCAAAGCTTAATGGCTTTTCTGTAATACATTTGAAATATGTGTACCCACCGTGGCCACATACTCTTCAAGGGGCACAGCTGTGGGAATGAGATGGGCCTGTCCACGTGTCTGGCCAGGCCTCCAGGCATCGGAGGCTCCAGGCAAGGCTTCCTGCCCCGACAGCCCTGGGGAGGGGTAGGAGGTGGGCCAACCTGGGTCACAGCAGCAGGCCCAGGCCCTGCGACACCCCTCAGCATTTCCTGCTGCCGCCCCCTGGGCCCGCCCTCTTCCAGGGACCTTCTGCAGCAGACAGGTTAAACCGCCAAAAGCACAGAGCAAGGGCTGCTCTGCGAGGCTCACCTTCCCTTGCGTGGTGAACACACACATCTTTCCTACTAAAGTCAGACATCATTTCAAAGGTTGGAGAAGGTAATTTGAAAAGTAGGTGGGTAGATGGCCTAGAGCCTGCTCATCCTTCTTTCAAACTGTCATTAGCCGTACAGGTCTCAGCTGCCGGCTCACGTTATTACCGTTGTTATTTTGCATTTGCGCGTGTTTCTGTCCGCGGGTATGGAGGGAGGGGGCCGACAGCAGCCTTTGGGGAGGCTGTGAAACAGCCAGTGCAGCATCCTTTCTTGGCACACTCAGCTGCGTGGATGGGCAGGGGCGGGATGTGTGGAGGGGACAGCGTTCCCTGGCTCGGTGCACTCAGCTCGAGTACTCCACATCATCCCTGGGTGTGGCTCCTCTTCCTGGGCCTGTGTGGGAAAAACAGAATGTGCACTGGGGAACAGAGCTTGCCCGAGGGGCTGCCATCATGGTGATGGTACCACCGTGACCTCATCTCTACCTCGCAGCAACCTCGGGGGAGGGAACCACAGTTACGTCCATTTCCCTGATGAGTAGATTGACATGCGAGAGAGGTGGGGCCGAGAGGAGGACGCTGGGACCTGAGCACCTACGGGGGTGGGGGTGGGGTCTACTGCCAAGAATCAGGCCCTTCCACTTGTCCACTCTGGAACCCAGGAGCCTGGGCAGGGGGATGCAGCTGACTCTACAGGAGGTGGGATGACATAGGGGTGGTCAAGGCAAGAAAAGGAGTTGATCCAAACTCTGTCTAGGAAGCCAGTGGGACCCCAGTGTTCCTCCACTGCAACCTCCAGACAAACCTGGAAGTTTGTTCTTTGGAGAAATTGGAGAAGGGTGGCTCTGGGCTCAGGGACCCCAGGGACAGAAGAAGGTGGGCTGGGATTCTGGACTGAAAAGAGCTGGGGTATAAGAAGAAAGAATTCACACTAAGAGCACTCACAAAAGCACCTTCCCAACTCTACCCCAGGAAGAGAGCAGCATGACCTCTGCACTCCAGGGAGGGCACATGTCCCTAGAGAAGAGACCTGCAAATGCTTACCTATGAGGTTGCTCCACAAAGAAATCTACTTTACCCACCAGCCTAAAACTCCCTCCTCCCAACAAATCTTCAAAGAGCACTTTAGTGTTGCTCTCTTGACTATGAACAGGTTGCCCAGGATCCCTGAATATGTGAATGAAGCTGCCAGCATGAAGCAAACAGAAAAAAATGCACTCAGAGGAATTAGAGAGAAGGCAGCAGAAGAGAAGCTCTTAATGACACTATCATAATATTTTCAGGGATATTTGCATCCAAGAGACAAGATCAATATTCTGTAAGGAAGGGGTCATCAAAGCCCATGAAAGAGGATTCCTAATAGATGGGGTAGAAGGTAGGGTGGAGGAAACCTCTAGAAAAAGACAGAGATTGACAATAAGGAAAAAAAGACAGCTAGAAGGTTGGTCCAGACGATTCAGTGTCCTACTAATTGGAGTTGCAAAAGGAGAGAACAGAGAAAACAAAGGAGAGACATTTGCAAAGAAACAATACAAGAAAATTGCCAACTGAAGGGTGGGAGCCTCCAGCTAGAGAGAGCTCATCAAGTGCCAGGACCAGGAGCTCTTAAAATTCCACACCACGATGTGTTATTATGAAACCTGAAAGCATCAGGAATAAAGGGAAAATCCTACAAACTGGTGGGTTGGGAGCGGGGCGGGTACAGCTTGATACACACAAAGGTTTAAGTATTACAATGGCATTAGACTTCACAACGGTGGAAGATACAGACAATACAATGACGCCTTTGAAATTTTTAAAGTATTTTCAACCTAGATTTCTACATCTAGTCAAATTATCTTTCAAGGATGAGGGAGTATAAAAGTATTGCTAGGTGTGCAACATCTTTACATTTTTACTTTCTGTATATCCTTTCTTAGAGAGGTACTAGAGGATGTGCTCCAGCAAAACAAGCATGTAAACCAAGAAAGAGGAGGACGTGGGGCACAGGAAGTAGCTCAACAGAGAGGCCAAGAGAAGCCCCAAGGTAATAGTTTGTACCACAGACCAAGAGAGCAACTGTTCAGATCTGAGCACCAAGTCAGACGGCCTGGGAGGGAGGCCTCCAGGGAAGGAAGAGCTGCTAGATTACCTGATGCGTGAGAGCGTTTGAAACAACAGTTGATAGGAGTTTGACAGAAATATGGAAGCATTTGGGGGAAAGTTAGCCATCAGGACATTGAAAATAATGAAAGGAGGCACTTACCTCCAGTGTGGTGGAAGGGGCGGATTATAAGAAAGGAACATACTGGTCATATGCTGTTTGGCTCTGCAATGAGCAATAGTCCTGGTAATGTAAACACTGACTATTAATTTAAGCAAAAATTATGATCTAAAGATACGTTAGGATGATGGGTAAGGGAGGAAAGTGGGAGCACAGTGGAGTACAAGTGTCAAATCCTCCACAATTAGAGAGTCAAAAACAATTTCAAGATATAATACATTTTTTAAAAGCACATATCCTTATTTTTTCAGAAGCAAATAAAAAAGAAGAATAGCCGTGGTCGCTAGGGAGTGGGACTGTGGGATGAGAGAGAGAGGCAAAGGACAGCTGCATTTCATCACGAGCCTAAACTGTTTGGATTGTGCACTACACGTGGGGATCAGTTTTTCAAAACTGGGACTTGAAAACTTGGGACTTCCCTGGTGGTCCGGTGGTTAAGACCCTGCGCTTCCACCACAGATGGTGCGGGTTCGATCCCTGGTCAGGGAACTAGAACCCGCATGCCACGTGGCGTGGCCAAAAAATTAAGGATAAAAAAAAGGAAAACTTAATCCGAAAAGGAGAAGGAGGCTCCCATAGCTAGCCCACTGTCTTAGCTGGTGTGTTACAGAACCAGGTGTGGGGACAGGAGTGGGGAGGGGTCAGCAGCAGGAGGGTGCAGGAGACTGGGAAATTGGGACATTTATCCAATGGAAGTGGTCTCTGTCTGCTCGGTGCCCAGGGCAGAGCAGTCCCGGACCTGAGCAGCCAGTGGGAGACCTTCCCTTCCCTTTTCTGCAGGAGCTCTCATCAAATTACGGCAGTTGGATTTGTTGGTGGAATATTGCCTCCAAGGAATACGGGCCACTGGTGCTGGGACGCAGGGAAGAGGTCAGGACTGGACAAGGAGAGTGATGGTCCTCAGGCAGTTTGAAGAAAGTAAGTGGTGACATGGCTCCCCTGCAGTGAGATGAGAAGGATGGAGGGGAGAAGAGTTCCAGTGTTGGGAAGAGTTAGGAAATGGGGCTGAGCCATGTGTGGAGAGGGGAGCAAGGTCAAGTTTCCTTCTCAGGCCAGGGGTCAGGACCATGAGGCTCCCTGGTTTCCCTGGAGCCTTGCCCTTCCCTCTGTCATGGTCAATGCTGAGCCAGGGTCAGAGAGCTATAGCAGGAGGGGGCGGCTGGTGAGGAGAGAGAAGTGGGGAGAAGGAAGGTGGGTACACTGCTAAGAGAGAACGGAGCTCCCAGCTGACTCAGCAGAGCCAGGAGACAGAGGCGCAGTCGGCTAGTGTATGAGTTACCTTCTCTGGGTGACAAACGATGACCACACACCTGAACAGCATTATGGCACACAGGTTCTGAGGGTGAGGAATCTGGGAGCAGCCCCCCGGGTGTCGTAGTTCAAGGACCCTCATGAGGTTGCCCTGGCAGTCGTCTCTGGAGGCTTGACTGGTGCTGGAGAATCTGCTTTCTAGGTCGCTCGCTCAAGGGGCTGCTGGCGGGAGGCCTCAGCTCCTCACCACGTGGGCATCTCCAAAGGGCTGCTCACAGCCTGGCTTCTCCAAGAGCAAGTGATCCCAGAGAGAGACACAGAGACAGAGACAGACAGAGTGCTCAACCACAGAGGAAGCTGCAGTGCCTTTTATGACCTAATCTTGGAAATGTCACACCGTCACTTCTGCCCTGTGCTATTGGCCCTGGCACGGTGTGGGAGGATTCTGCATGAGGGTATGAGCACCAGGGGGCACGATCCTGAGCGCTGTCTTAGAGGTTGCTTCCACGGACGGTGATGGGAGATGCACTGATTGGATACCTGCTGTATGGGAGGCTCTGTGCTTTCCAGAAACTGGTTTTACCACATCACAGTTTTGCTACCATGTGGGTTGCCTAAGAGTTAGTCATGGCTCCGCACTGGACACTATGATGCTTCTTAATAAATGTATGGGATTGAAGGCGATGCCAAACCAGGACCGCCATATCCAGAGGAAAGTGCCCATCCTTCCTACTAGGCAGGGGAAAGGGAAAGGTTCAGATGATTCATCTCATAAGATGTTCTCGAGAAAATCTACTATTTGCTTACACTGATCCTGCTTTAGACAATGGTGCTGACCCCAACTCAGGGTGCAATGGTTATGAAAGGAGTTAGCAAAAGACAAGAGGCCTGTTGCCAGAGAAAGATCTGTGAAGGATCGGGCTGTGGCTGTGACCAGCTCTTGAAAGAGACACCAGCTCCCAGGAAACTGATGCTCTTACTGGAATTCCAATTCTCTTTCTCCCCCTGCCCCATCCCTAATTTTAATACAGTAAGTCCCCTGCATACAAACCTTCAAGTTTCGAACTTTCAAAGTTGCAAACGTGCCCCCGTATGCCAGCTGCTGTACCGTACTACTGTACTTTTCAAGGTACTGTACTGTAAGATTAAAAATGTTTTCTGCATTTTTTGTGTTGGCTTGTTTTTTATGTATTATTTGTGTGAAAAGTATTATACACCTATTATAGTACAGTACTATATAGCCTATTGTGTTAGGTGGATACCTAGGCTAACTTTGTTGGACTTACGAACAAATTGGACTTACGAAGGCACTCTCGGATGGGAACTTGTTCGTATGTAGGGGACTTGCTGTAGTAGGATCATCAGCTCACATCTGCTTCACCCTTTTCAGCCTTATCTTATTCACATTCCACATGAAAATCCCATGATGCCTCTGCCCGAAGATGGGTGGCTTTGTTAACTGCTTGTCACTGCACAGAGAGGCCCGTGCCGTGAGCCCACAGGTGGGGGACAGTGAAGAGAGCTGGGGGCTGTGGGTTCCCCACGCTCCTGACTCTGGCAGTGGCATTTCACTGATGTCCCCGTCCTAGGCTCTGGGGACAGCACACAGAGCTCCAGTCTCTTCCCTGTGGAGCTTATGGTCTTGCGGAGGGGACAGGCATTAGTCCAAGCACCTCACAGATAAATCTGCAATTACAAATGACAAACGCTGATATGAAAGAGAGTGCAGGGTGGAAGGAGGTAAAGGAGCCTGGCTTGGCTGGGGGCCCAGGAAGTACCTCAGAGGAGGAGGGCAGGCAGCAGGGCATAATTCCCAGTTGTCACTAGGATCAGATGACAAAGAGGACCCAACCCTCTCATTTTTGCTCAGGCTAATATTAGCTTGAGAGACGTGTGAATAATTCACTTTTTCTCACAAGTGTTGTTCATACTTAAGGGTCAAGAGTGAAAGATCAAGCCCCAAACTGAACAATAAAGACAACCTTCAGGGATGTATTTCTGTACCAGCCAAGGTGTCTTCTCATGGGAACAGCAGAATCACCCAGAAACAAGCATCTAATTATAGCAGTGCCATCTGTGGCGCCAAAATAAGGATGATTATCAACACTATCTTTCAGGTTTTTCACTAAGTCAGAACAATTTGCTAAAAATAATCTGTACTGTATCCGCAACGCCCCCAAACAATGTGCGTTTTCCCATCACCACAGGCCCGGGCACCAGGGGAGCATTAGACGCTGCTGGCGGCCTCGTTCTTTGGTTGGCTGGGTTTCATCCCAGGCTTTATCACTGGGTCAGTGGAAGAGGGGGTGGACAGAAAGTTAAGACTGGCTCCCAGCCAGCAGTGGAGGGCCACACTGATACCAGGATGGGCGGGAGACCTCGACTGAAGGCCTGGGCGCATCTCCCAAGGGCCTTCCAGGGGTTGCAGGGCCAAAGGCTGGTCCTCAGTTCCTGGAATCCTGCTGGGTCCAGGGATGTCAATCCCCCACCCCCACCCACATGCACACATAAAGGCTATAAGTCAGACACCAATTCACTTGCGCATGGGAAGTTTCCCTTCTGGGTCTGAACACTTATGTTCCCCACCCAGGGCACCCCTTCCTGGGGTCAGAATTACAGTGAAGTCTATAGTGCCCAGTGAGTACGGGCCCTGAGCTCAGAAAGGCAGGAGTGGTGATCATGACATTTCATCCTGGTCATAGGGCCACGGTTGGCTTGTATAGAACCTTCATGTGAATTAGAAGAGAGGGGACCTAATCTAATCCAGGACCAGTCAGAAGAGTAGGTCATGCACTAGACTTCACACCCACTTGCCTCCTCAGAAGGAAGCCTTTGAGTAGTGTGCAACCTTCATGGCCCCATGTGGTTGCCACGGATGTAAGAATTCATTTATGCCCCACAGCACAATGGCCTCTTCAAGTCAGAAGAGCCCCTGCCTCAGATGCAGGGAGTCTTTTCCCTGAACAGGGCAGGATGGACACAACCAGTGCTGGCCTTTGGATTTTCTTAGTGTCTAAGCAATGGAGAGTTTATGTTGATTTGTAAGTTTTTAGGTTAATAATTTGCAAACTGTATCCTGGGGCTCTCTGGCATTTCCAGGAGGTGCTCAAGGCTGATTGAGAGGAGGGGCAGGTTGAGCAAAGAAGGTTCTGGACCTCCCACCCCTGCTTCAACCAGGAGCATGCTCTCTGTCTCTCTGTCTCTGTCTCTGTCTCTCTGTCTCTGCCTTACTTTTTGGACAACTATGTAAGATTTACTCTGGAAAAAGAATTTCATAGGACAATTGTCTAAACTAATTATTTTCTACTCAGGGGAAAAATCTTTCAAGAATGAAGGTGAGGGCTTCCCTGGTGGCGCAGTGGTTGAGAGTCCGCCTGCCGATTCAGGCGACACGGGTTCGTGCCCCGGTCCGGGAAGATCCCACATGCCGCGGAGCGGCTGGTCCCGTGAGCCATGGCTGCTGGGCCAACGCGTCCGGAGCCTGTGCTCTGCAACGGGAGAGGCCACAAGAGTGAGAGGCCCGTGTCCGCAAAAAAAAAAAAAAAAAAAAGGCTCAGGGAGTTTATTACCAGATGACTCTTATTGAAGGGAGTTCTGAAAAATGTATTTCAAGAGAATGAAAGAGGTCTCAGATGGAGGCTTGAGGTGGAAGAAAGGACATGTAAGGGTAAATAAATACAACCATTGGTTTTACCAGCAGTGTGAATAATATCTGGTGGGATTGGGAAAATCAGGATAGAATTAAAGTTCCAGACAGGAAAACACCCATGTCAAGCATGAGTTACATGGAGTTCAAGTGTCCAAGGTCCTTGTTCTGCGGGGTGGAGCATAAACATATTGAGTTCAGATTTTTATATGTTAAGAATTCATGGGTGAAGTGTGATGGTGGGTGAGATGGGTGAAGGGGGTCAAAAAGTACAAAATTCCAGTTACGAAATAAGTAAGTCCTGGGGATATGATGTACTGCATGGTGACTGTAGTTAATCACGCTGTGTGGTGTATTTGAAAATTGCTAAGAGAGTAGATCTTAAAAGTTCTCATCACAAGAAAAAAAACTGGTAACTCTGTGTGATGACGGATGTTAACTAACTTACCATGGTGGTTATTTGATAATATATACACATGTTAAATCATTACATCATTACATCCTACCCCTGAAACTAGTGTTTACTTTTGTTCACCACACGTGAGTACGAGTTGGTCCTCCTTCTGATGGGTATGGAAAAGATGAAATTCATCAGGTCAATAGCTACGGGCCGTGGAGTGAAGGCTATATTAATCTGGTTTAATAAAGAAACTCCGATAGGGGACAGTGGCTGCAGTTGGACTATTGCGTGGTCAGTCTGCGGTAGCCCACTGTCACCCACCTGACCTGGGTGGTCTTTGCAGGGAAGATACTAGTGATTTAAATTCTAGTCAATTAAATTAAACACTAGTGAATTAAACTGGGGTGGTGATGGGCGCCACCACCTTGAAGTTTTTGAGTGGCACTACTCTCTGATAATCCTCCTTTCCACCTCACCCCCAATGTAGTATTGTCTCTGAATTAGTATCTTGCCTAGAGGGGGCCAGTTCCAGGGCTGCCACTTGGCCTTCCCACATAGCCCCTATTCTACAGGACAAGGAACAATTTGTGGGTTCTACTCACTGTTGAGTGAGTTCATTCTAGTCAAACATTCAAGAACTCTGGACATTAGCAGACGGTTCCCTGGGCCCAGGGAATACACTGTGATGGATTTGAGCCAGGAATCCATTCGTTACCTAACTCCCATGTGCCCTCACCCTAACAGGAGGGCCTGACGGCACTGCAAGTAGCAGTATCACCCCGGACCATATCCCACCACCCTTGCAAACCTGGTTAATCCCCTTTCCCAGGACGCAGTTCCCAAAGAGACGGCCACAGGCCCTTTCAGAGAAGGACTGAAGGAATCACTGCTGTCTACACTCACTGTGGGACTCAGCCTACTCTTCAGTCGATGGGGTCTATATGTGAAAACCAGCTCAGGTCTGGAAAATGGGCAGAAGACCACGACTTTCCATAGCCTTCTGTGAATACATCTCTTTTCTTCTTGAGATATAATCCATACAACATCCAAGTCACCGTTTTAAAGTGTACAACTTAGTGGTTTTTAGTAATTCACAAGGTTGTGCAACCATTGTCACTATCTGATTCCAGAACATTTCCATCACCCCTGGAAGAAACCCTGTACCTGTTGGCAGTCAGACTCAGTTCACCCCCTTTACCACCCCCAGCAATGATTAACCTACTTCTCTCTGTATTTGCCAGAATACTGGGCATTTGATACAAATGGAATTATACAATATGCAACCTTTCATGACAGGTGTCTTTCCCATTGTGTAGCATGTGACAGTGTGACATTCCTTTTTACGGCCGAATAATGTTTCTGTGTGTGGATATGCCACATTTTCTTTATCCAGCTGATAGACATTTTTTTGTGAATCCATTTTTGACACTTGTGATTATGCCTGTTCAGCAGTACCTTAGATGGTTGCCCGTCTGTTTTGCCCCTAGGAACACCTTGTGCTATAAGCCATCTCCATTGCATGGACCTCTGAAAGTAGAACGTCACCCCCTTCCCCCTCATTCTGATCTTGTAGCCCATTATAATAATTATGGTCATCACACCCACTTGAAGAAACAAGTGCTGCAGTTACGGGCTGCTGCTGGTCCTTGCTGTTCCAGGGGTCTGTCACCCCCACTGCTTCTAGGAGCCCTGTTCTGTGATCACACCTCCTACCACCAGCCCTGGCTGCCCTGCCGGAGACAGCCTCCACAGAGCTTCTTAACGGGGCCAGCACCTCCCCCCACCAGTGAATTCCTTACCATCTTGGTAAGTGTCCTCCAGACCTTCCAAGGAGCAGAGTCAGATACTGGGTTTTCCAGTCTCATAGAGTTGACCAATTCTTTTTTGTTTAGTTTTGTTTTTTATTGAAGTATAGTTGACTTACAATGTTGTGTTAGTTTTAGATGTACAGCAAAGTGATTTCATTATATATATATATATATATTCTTTTTCAGATTCTTTTCCTTTATAGGTTATTACAAGATATTGAATATAGTTCCCTGTGCTACACCGTAGGTCCTTGTGGTTTATCTATTTTATGCATAGTAGTGTGTATCTGTTAATCCCATACACCTCTGTTATCCCTTCCCACCTTCCCCCTTCGGTAACCCCAAGATTGTTTTCTCTGTCTGTGGTCTTGCAGGCTCCTTCCCTGAGCTTTGATCTTTCCTCCACGGTCTGCTTTGCAAGTTCTGGCATTGCTTTCCCATTGCCATTCTCTTTAAAAACTAGGCCATTCACTGCTTTTCTCAAGCTTCCCAGAGCCATTCCAGAAGGAATCATTCTAGGACGCATTCCAGGATGTTGAGTTCTGTGTGATGGCCAAATGCTCTCATATCAGTGGATCTCTCTAACCTGCTTACACTTTTGCCCCCTCAGATGAACCCCCAGGTCTGTACTAGGCAGGTTCAGCAGCTACTCTGGTGTATAATTCGTCTCCTTCCTGCACAGGCCAGCAAACATCAAGGCCCAGATCAGAAAGGGCAGGGGCTGACAACTGGGATGGGGAGATTGGGACTGGACAGCCTGGAACCCCCAGAGTCCCCTGAACTCCTCCAGGGCTCCCTCGGGTTTCGCTCCCACTCGCCGAAGACAGAGTCCCCGTCCGTTGCTTGAAGACTGCATGCACCACACAAGTGCCTTTTAAGATCATGCCAGCTTCCGGGGGACCAGCCCCACCTCCCCTCCTGGGCACCAGACCAATAGCTAGAGCCTGGCAGCAGGCAACGCAGAACAACTGGCATGACTCAGCAGAAAGGGCCTTTACTAGAAGGACACCAGGAAGCAAGGCTGCAGAACCAAGCTTGGAAAACACCCAGGAACCAAGGGAGCGTGGAGTAGCCACACGTGCGCAGCCGAACTGCAGACCGGGCCAGTCAGGGTGGTGCTGCTGCCCTACCATCTGGGGCAGCCCACTGCCCGGCTGGGTACCAAGTCTAGGCATCCCTTCATGATGTCGCCTCTCACGGGGAGCCCAGGCCTCATGCGGGAGCGTCCCCCGGGTCACAGGCCCGTGTGCCCTGCTGGGTGGGTGGGCTGGTGAGGAAGGACGGTCTTGCTGCTTTGGCTTCAGAAGTCACCTCCCACCAAACTCCCACCATGGGGCACTCCCTGCCGGTGCAGGAGGAGATTTGGGTCATGGTCAGGAAAAGACAAATGTCCCTTACCTGCGGTTAGGTGAGAGAGATTCAGGTTCGGGGTGCTGAGCTCTTCCCTCAGAACTGCTGTCAGAGCACACGCATGTTGGCAACACCAATTTTTTAGAATATGACCCTTCCTTGGGAGAATTTTGATTCAGTGAGACCATCCGATATGTCCTCCAAAGGAGTGAAGCCCTATTGTTACAATGTGGGAATCTAGCCAGTGGGTGCAAAAGGCTGTGAGTGAAAAATACCACCTGCTGTATCAATGGACACACGATGTCGCAGCCATCAAGCCATCACATTGTAGCCACCCAGATGCTGAGCCCTGAGGGAACTCAGGATGGAAAGAGAATGCCCACCATCAAACCATCAGAAACTGCAGCCACCCCTAACAGTGCACCCTGAGGGGGTTCAGGATGGGAAAGCAGAGGATACTGGCCCCAGATAGCTGAGGTGCACATCAAAGGAATGATGTCAGTGAGCCCAGACTCTTGCATCTTCCCATACACAGACAAGCACTAAATTCCTTAACTTGAGATGCTGGTTTTCTTTAATTAACAGTAATCTTTTGATGTTCTGAGACTTGGTCTTTGTTGCAAAAACTCCTATACATCCTGGTTTCCACCCCACCTCCTGCCCTTGCCTCTTTGGAGCAGTTCCTTAGATTATCTGAAATGCTGGGTCCCCGGCTTAAGTCCTCAAATTTGTCCACCACATAAAACATAACACTCAACTTTTAAGTTGTGCAACATCACGGTGCTAGCAGGGCTGTGTTCTGCTTCTCTCTCCTTAGAATGCAGGCGAGCACCTCCTCCCTGAACCCTCACATGGTCTTCCCTCTATGTCTGTGTTCTAATCTCCTTTTCTTACAAGGACACTAGTCACAGGAGATAAGGGCTCACCTGAGTGACTTTGTTTCACCTTAATTACCTCTTTAAAGTCCCAATCTCCAAATACAATCACATTCTGAGATCCTGGGGGTTAGGACTTTAATAGACCAATGATGGGGGGCTGTTGGTTCACCCCATAAAAATGTAACATTCAATTGTGTCCTTGTAAAAGGAATATTGTCGAACGGTTCATCTTGCATCTTCCTTTCTGGGCTCCACACTGTCTGTTCACTGAAGCTCCCTTGGCCCTTCTCAGACAGCATTCTTCCCTCCTTGGTACACAACTTCACTACCTACTCATGGTCAGATGCAGCGTGGAGATATTATTCTCACTAGGGTGTGAGGGGTTGCTAAATCTTAGTGCATGCTCCCTTTTGCTTTGGAGGGAAAGAGATAGCATCTAGAGAATGTAGTTTTAGGACCAGAGGGAGGTCAGACTAAGGAGGTGAAGATGGTCTTCAGTAATCCTCCACCTTCCTGCCTTCAGCCACTGCCTGGATCTCAAGAAAACAAGTGGGGTTTCTCTGGAAAGCCTTTCTCCTCACTCCTTCACCACTTCACCTTTCACCCACGCCTGGCTCTGAACACCCCAGGCAAGGCACCAAACAGTGTGCTGAGTAGAGAAGCTTCTGGAATGCCATACCTGCCCTGAGCCATTCCAAATTGACCTTGCAAGGCGAGGCAGACGCACAAGCTGGCTGCCCCTGGGCTGCTCTTGTGTAGCCCCTGTAGTTTTAAAATTAGCTAAAAGTGAGAAGTTTCCATATTTAAGAAAATTGGTTTTCTAGACTGACTAGAAAAACTGGAAGACTTGGCGTTCCCACAGGCAGCTACTGGCAGAAGCCCTGGGACAGAAGTCCCAGATTCAGCAGCAAAATTACCAATACTTTTAATTTTATGCTGTTTCGGGGTGGTTTATTATATGGTGATAAATAAATGATACCACAACCAAAGCTGTCTAGAACCACCCTCCCCCAAATCTTGGCAGGTCAGGGGTGACCCCTCAAAGTGCCCCATTCGTGTTGGGGTCTGCCGAACTCCGCATGCAGTAAAAAAGCAATGACAGCATCTGCCCTGTGATCCACCAGCCAGGAAAGAAGGAAATTAGGGTGGGCAGTCTCCACTCCAAGTCCTGGGCTACTGCAAGGCTTCTAACTGGGTGTGGGTCCCTGCCTTCCCATGTGAGGGGTCTGATGGTAAGTGACCCAGAAACACCCACACCATTTTTCTCCCCACCCCAAGCCTGCATAGCCAGCTCTGAGCTGGGCTCCTGTGTTCAACCTAGTTCCAGGGGCCGGCAGGCACTCTCCTGTCTCTCCTTGCCGGTTGTGATCAGTTCTCCAGCAGCACCATCAGGCCCTGCAACCCGAGGTGTTTGCAGCTTCCCAGCCCTAAATTGGTAGAGGCCTTGGTCCAAAGGCACGTCCATCTTTCAGTACAGTCTTTACTGTACTGTCCCCTTCTGGAAGGTCTCGTGTGGCCTGTCCACCCCCTGAATGGATGTAGTTGTGAAATCCAGCAGAGCCCAGCGTGCGGGTTCCGAGGTCCGGATGCTGGACCCATTGGTCCTCATTTGGATGGCGGTGCTTTTTCCCTATGATTCTGGCCAACACTGCACCTGCGGGGCTGCGGGGCTGACACATCTGAGTGTGCTCCTTCTGTGCGTATCCGGTGAGACAGAGCTTAGAGGACACCAAGAAGTGAGCACCAGGCGATGGCCTTCGCTTCCCTCTTTTCCTGCAACGACTGGTGTGTCCAGTACCTCCAAGGTCCGGGCCTCGTTCTCCGGTTCTCAGCTCCATCCCATGCCCAGGACCGAGGCCACTCAGGCAGCCTGGGGCCACGACGGCAGGGTGGCCACCTGCACCCACACCCATCTCAGATCCTGAGAGAGAGGACCATGCAACCTGCTCCCTTGGGGCAGAAGTTGGGCCCCGTGGCAATAGACAACCTCAAGTCTCAGGCTCATGGAGCCAGTCCTGAGATGTGGGTTTCTCTCCGTACTGTTTTGGAAACAGTCTATTTTTTTTCTATTTCAAAACTGAGATATAATTGGCATATAACATTATATTAGTTTCAGGTGAACAACATAATGATTCGATATTTGTATATATCGCAAAACGATCACCACGAGTCTAGATAACATCCATCACTATACGTAGCTACAACTTTTTTCTTGCGATGAAAACTTTCAAGATCTAGTCTCTTAGCAACTTTCAAATACACGCCACAGCGTTACCAACTATAGTCACCACGCTTTACATTACACCCCCAGGATTTATTCATGTTTTAAGTGAAGCTGTACCTTGACTCCCTTCACCCATTTTACACACACCCCGCACCCTGCCTCTGCCAACCACCAATCTGTTCTCTGTTTCTATGAATTTAGTTTGTTTGGGGTTTTTTTTTAGATTTCACGTATGAGATCATAAGGCATTCATCTTTCTCTGTGTGACTTATTTTACTTAGTTAGCATAATGCCCTTAAGGTCCATCCGGGTTGTCACAAATGACAAGATTTCCTTCTTTTTTTATGGCTGGATAATATTCTGTCTGTGTCTATTGAATTTCATACCGTGTGCACATGTTGTCTATTCAAAGAGTTTTCAAAATAAATATATTTAAAGTCAGATTGCAATAAATGCTGGAGAGGGTGTGTAGAGAAGGGAGCCCTCCTACACTGTTGGTGGGGATGTAAATTGGTGCAGCCACTATGGAGAACAGTGTGGAGGTTTCTTTTTTTTTTTTTAATAAGTTTTTTTTTGGGGGGGTTGTGTTTTTATAAATTTATTTATTTATTTATTTATTTTTGGCTGCGTTGGGTCTTCATTGCTGTGTGCGGGCTTTTTCTAGTTGTGGCGAGTGGGGGCTACTCTTGGTTGAGGTGCACGGGCTTCTCATTGCAGTGGCTTCTCTTGTCGTGAAGCATGGGCTATAGGTGCCCAAGCTTCAGTAGTTGTGGCTCGCAGGCTCTAGGGCACATGCTCAGTAGTTGTCGCGCACCGGCTTAGTTGCTCCGTGGCACGTGGGATCTTCCCAGACCAGGGCTCGAATCCCTGTCCCTTGCACTGGCAGGTGGATTCTTAACCACTGTGCCACCAGGGAAGTCCCTGGAGGTTTCTTAAAAATCTAAAAATAGAACCATTTATGATCCTGCAGTCCTATTCCTGAGCACATATCTGGAGAAAAACATAATTCAAAATGATCTATGCACCCCAATGCATGGACAGTAGCACTATTTACAATAGCCAGGACATGGAAGCAACCTAAATGTCCATCAACAGATGAATGGGTAAAGAAGATGTAGTATATATATATTGGGTTGACCAAAAATCTCGTTGGGGTTTTTCCATAAGATGTTATGGAAAAACTTGAATGAACTTTTTGGCCAACCCAATACAATGGAATATTACTCAGTCATAACAAAAAGAAAGCAAGAATGCCATTTGCAGCAAAGTGGATGGACCTAGATATTATCATACTAAGTGAAGTAAGTCAGAAAGAGAAAGACAAATATCATACGATATCACTTATATGTGGAATCTAAAATATGATACAATGAACTTATTTACAAAACAGAAATAGACTCACAGACTTAGAAAACAAACTTATGGCTACCAAAGGGGAAAGGGGGGGAGAGGGATAAATTAGGAGTTTGGGATTAACATATACACACTACTGTATATAAAATAGATAAAAAACAAGGACCTACCGAATAGCACAGGGAACTCTACTCAATATTCTGTAATAACCCATATGGGAAAGGAATCTGAAAAAGAATAGATACATGTATACCTATAACTGAATCACTTTTCTGTACACCTGAAACTAACACAACATTGTAAATCAACTATAAATCAACTATAAACCAATACAAAATAAAAATTAAATTAAAAGAATAAAAATAAAGTCAGATTTTTACCAACTACCAAACTCTGCTTAGATATTCCTAAAACGAAGGGTTGTTTTTTTTTTTTTGATTACACAAGTTTGAAGAACTCAGCTAACTTGTGCCCTTCCTGGAGTGTCACATCAGCGTATTAAACTACTGAGAAAATCTCAGAGAGTTAAAAAATCATGTTTAAGGTGCTTAAACCCGAATTTTCCAAATTTGTTCAAACAAGTAACTATTTTTCCATAAATTCTCTATAAATAGTCCTGGCTAGAAATAGCCAGCTGTGTTTTATGCCACAAGGCTCAGGAATAGCCCCTTGACAACACAGTGCCAATCACACATCCTCAGATACCAGGCGCAGGTCCAGACGTGGAGGACACACTGGGGCAGGGAGGGAATCTATGATCTTGGGAGTATGGAAAGAAGATACTATGCAGAGAAAAAAAAAACCCCAACCTACCCCCAGTCTTCCCAAGCACAGACCTCTCATTCCTTCATTCCGGATTCAATCATTCATTCAACAAACACAAGGCTTACGGCCCGGGTGCAAATAGGGTACGTCCTCTGCCCTCAGGAAACTGTCTCCAGTGAGGAAGATGTGCAGAAACCAGCAGCCTCAAGGCACTGCAGTGTCGTGTGCTCAGCAAAGCCTTCCGCAGAAAGCTGTCCATGAACCCCACACAGAGGATGAGCTAGGGCACCAAGTAGAGGGGTGTGGATGGCGCCCCAGCCCCTCCGGAGAGCAGCACTTCACGCAGCTGAGAGCGGACCCATGGGCACAGGTGGGCAGTGCTGGCAAGTGCGTTCTGAGCTCTGCCCTGGGCTCCATGCCCACTGCGTCTGTGTTGGTCCTTCTAGGAGGCCCAGCTGGAGCTCAGAGGCAAGAGGGAAGAGGAAGTGTCTGCTTGGATAGGAGAGCAGTAGTAGCAGCAGTGGTCAGGTGATTATGGACCCCAGGACCCCTGGCAGAGGCAGCCCCTTCACAGGAATTGCAGCCCTGGCCATGAAGGGGCCTCCACCCAGACCCAGGACCAACGTCCCCAGCTTCTCCCCCAGCCCCAGCCTCTCCAGTAGGGCAACAGAAGGTGCAAGCTCTGGGCTCTAGCCTGAGGGTATTAGTGCTTCTTTTAAATTGTTTTTAAATTTTAATTTTTTAGTAAACAAAGCAATGTGTTTTTTAAAAATTCTAATTTCTACAAGTATATATTCTGCCGTATTTCTGGCTCCACATCCAAGACTGTAGTGTCTAGAAGCACACTGAGTCCTTGCAGCTTCCTTTCACAGAGCAGTGTGAGTGTGATGTCCAAACGAAGTGCTTTGGCTCCCGCTACCCAGACCCCTGCTCTAGTGGTCATATTCATTGCATAGAATATTGAATGATCTGAAACCATAGATTATTTCATGAATGTGGCTTCCTAATATATGTCTGTTAGACATATTTGTTCTTTTCTGTCACTGTTTCAGCCCCTTGTACTCTCACTGTGAACCAAACTGGAGATAATAACACTGAATCTATTCACTTTGCCTAGAGCTGTTCAAAACAGCACACGTAGTCACCCCAAGACAGCTAAGTGCCTGGCATGTGGTTCTGTAACTGGACGCACTGCAGCTCACCAGGCCGGTGAAACTTACACGCAGCATCTTCTCTCAGACAGAACAAATCTGGCTCCTTTCGCCACCCACAACTCCACTCCTTCGTAATTGAACATCACCCTTAACTACTTTTTGAAGGCGGTGTGTGCCATCTGTCACGTTGTGAGGCATGATTTTTGCTTCTTGCCATCATCTGGGGGATGCCAGAGCTGGGGGATGCTCGGCATATTAAAGGATGGAGAAACTTCAGAGGGAAACCTTTTCACGTGTTTGCTGTGAGCACGTTCATTGGTTAAGAATGCTCATACTGTGGAAAGAATTCCCAAGAGTTATTGGTAAATTTTCAGGTATATAGGAGCTAAAGAGATTCCATCGTAGGAGTCAAGTCCAGTTCAAAAACAAATATTGTGGTGTGGTACTAGTGCTTTTTATACCTGACACCATCTCTTCTGCCTTGGGTTTGCTGGTCCTCTCTTTCTCCCTTTCACGCTTCCGTCCTTCCACGCCTTTGTAACCAGTTCTTTGTCTTACTTTCCTCTGTGGCAACTACCTAGAGTGGTTTCTGTTTTTCTGACTGTACCCAGGCTGATTCAGCCAAGCCCTCCAAGTGGGGTCTGTGATGGGGTTAGTCACCTGTCTGAGCTTGAATACAGGGACGGGCTCACTGCAGGTGGACAATGAAACACTTCATCGCACCATATTGGTGGTACTCAGTCATTGCCCAGGGCTGCCTGGGAGGAGCACCATTGAAAGTTAGGCTTGGAAGAGGACAGTGCCACGGTGCTTGGCCATATGGTAAAATGGATGTCTACAAGGACTGGGGGCATGGCAGTTCCCTGAAGAGATTACAAAGAGGAAGATGAAGATGAAGAAGAAGATGAGGAGGAAGGGAAGAAAGGAAGGGGAAATGGATAAAGCAGGCTGACTATATTAAAATGAAGAACTTCTGTTCAAAAGATTCCATGAGAGAGTGAAAAGGCAAGTCACAGCTGTGAGAAGATGTTTGCAACACATATATTTGACGAAAGACTCATAGCCAGAAGACATAAAGAGCTCCTAGAAATCAACAGAAGATGGCAGACGATCCAACAGGGAAAAGTGGTTGAAGGCTTGGGGGGGTGCACTTTACAAGAGTGTGTCCTAGTGGCCAATAAACATATGAGAAAGTGCTCAACTTCACAAGCCGTCAAGGAAACACCAATGAAAACAGCAGGGCTTCCCTGGTGGTGCAGTGGTTAAGAATCTGCCTACCAGTGCAGGGGACATGGGTTCGAGCCCTGGTCTGGGAAGATCCCACATGCCATAGAGCAACTAGGCCCGTGAGCCACAACTACGGAGCCTGCATGTCTGCAGCCTGTGCTCCACAAGAGAGTCCACAATAGTGAGAGGCCCGTGACCGCAATAAAGAGTGGCCCCCACTTGTCACAACTAGAGAAAGCCCTCGCACAGAAACGAAGACCCCACACAGCAAAAATAAATTAATTAATTAATAAACTCCTACCCCCAACATCAAAACAGAAAGAAAGAAAGAAAGAAAGAGTATTATTTAAAAAAAATAAAACATCAAAACCAAAAGAAATGCCCCTTCACACATGAGGATGTCTGGTGGGAATGCAGAGAAATCAGAACTCATATACCTTGCCAGTGGGAATGCTAAATGATGCAGACACTTTGGAAAAGAGTCTGGAAGTTCCTCAAAAGTTAAATATAGAGTTACCCTTTGACCCAGCAATTCTGCTCTTCAGTATCTACCCAAGAGAAACGAAAATATATGTCTACACAACAACTTGCATATGAATTTCAGAGCAGCTTTATCCATGAGAGTCAAAAAGTGGGCACAGCTCAAATGTTTGAAAATGGTGACTGGATAAACAAAACGCAGTCTACTCATGCAATGGAATATTTCTTGGCCATAAAAAGAAATTAAGTACTAATACATGATATAGCATGGATGAACCTTGAAAATACCAAGCTAATTGAAAGAAACTAGTCACAAAAGACCACATATTATATAATTCCTTTTATAGGAAATGTCCAGAATAGGCAAGTCTATAGAGACAAAATAGATGCGTGGTTGCCAGGCGCTGGGAGGCATAGGATGTTGGGGGTGATAACTAAAGGGTTTGGGGCTTCTTTTGGGGTGATGAAAATGTTCTAAGATTGTGGTGGTGACTGTATAACTGTACGAAGAAACTAAAATCTATTTAATTGGATACTTTAAATGGTTACATTATATCTCAATAAAGCTGTGCAAGAAAGAAGAGAGAGAGAAGTGAAAAAAACAAAAACAAAAACAAATAAACACCCGCACATCAAACAGGCTAGAATGAAAAAGGCAGATTCCTGAGCATTGCGGAGGGTCTGGAAAAAGCAGAGCTCACACACTCCTGGGAGGAGTAGAACTTGGCATCATCACTTTGGAAAACAGGTGTTTATCACCGAAGCTGAGTACAGACACACCTACCACCCGGCAGCTCCACTCCTAGGAACGTATGCAACAGAAACGCTTATGTATGTCACCAAAAGACATGTAAGCAGCACTTGGCAGTAACCAAACACGGGAAACCACCCAAATAACCATCACCAGTAGAAGAGATAAGCAAATGCTTGTATCTGCACAAAAAGAACCTTCACAGCAAGCAGTGTGGGCAACCTACATACGACACACCACGTCGATGAATCTTATACACGCTGAGTTGAGTGAAAGAAGCCAGCTCCTACCTTAGAGTATAGACTGCACGAGTTCATGCGTATGAAGTTCAAAATAGGCAAAACCCTTTGGTAGCAGTAGTTACCTTTTGGGGAGTGGGCCCTCAGGGAAGCGTCTGGGTGCTGGCCATGTTGTCTTTTTTAAACTAATTAATTGATTTTTATTGGAGTATAGTTGATTTACAATGTTGTGTTGGTTTCAGGTGTATAGCAAAGTGATTCAGTTATACATACACATATATCTATTTTTTTTCAGATTCTTTCCCTTATAGGTTATTACAAAATACTGAGTGTAGTTCTCTGTACTATGCAGTAGATCCTTGTTTATCTATTTTATATACGGGAGTGCGTATCTGTTAATCCCAAACTCCTAATTTATCCCTCCCCCGCATTCGTGTCTTGATCTGGGTGTGGATACACAGATGTCTTCACCTGTGTGCCCCTGGCTGTACACTTGGCGTTTGTGTACTTTTCTGTATTTATGTTATAGTTCCATAAAAAGTTTACCAAAATTTTAAAACTAGGAAAAGGAGGACGGAAAACAGTCTATACCCAGCAAACAAGAAAGAGCATGTCCCATGGCAGCTGGTTTTCGTTTCCGTAACTAGTCCTGAGGCCCTTTGGTGGCCAGGACCCCCCAGGCTCCAGGGCCGCCCAGGTCCACACCACAGCTGATGGAGCCCTTCACCTGGGGGCTCACTCAGCTTCAGCTGGGAAGGCTTGTCTCCTGCCTTGGTTGTGGTTGGACCTTCTGCCTGACTCTACGGTTGGACAGGGGGCCCTGAGAGGCGCCCCAGAGCCTCCCGAGACTCCCAGACCGGTTCTTCCTGCCTCTGTGCGTAGCAGCTCCCAGCCTCCCCTTGGGATCAGGATGGATACCCTCCAGGCAGTAGAAGGTCCCCCTTCTTCGCCTGTTGGTGAAGGAGCCTGAGGATTCCAGCACAGCCGGTGTCCGTCTCCACTGCCCACTCAGAGGGACTCTGGTCTTCTGTACTCTGGGAGGGTTGCCCCACCCTCCCGGGGACCGAGGCTAGCAAACCAATGATGCTGCAAGTTGCAGGGGTGGGCAGCAAGCACTCGGCGAGGGGGTTATTTGGTGTTACACTTTGAGGAGCCCCCTCCCACGCCCACCCCTGGATCCCTGGGCTCGTAGGAGAAGCAGCAACACACACGGCTGCAGGGCATCCTCAGGACAACACCGGCCCCAGAGATGTGGGTTCCTGCTGGTGCCAAAGCTATGTCTTCAGCAGGCTGCTCACCATTCTTCCAGGCCAGCTGCTTCTGGAGTTTTCTATGCATTTGCCTGGCACTTTCTTTCAGAAGTCCTGAGCCCCAGGAACCCTCTCAGTCCCAGCAAACCAGAAGGCCGGTCACCCTAGATGCCTTCCAAGCCAGAGTCCCTCCGGGGGTAGGACCAGATCTTGGTGGTCTCTGTGCGCCCTTTGCCTGGCCCACTGCAGGCGCCCAGGCTCGCAGCGGGAGCAGAGCAGCTCTGCCGCTGGGTCTGAAGAGTCAGGAGGGCCCCCCGCTGGTGTGACCCCGAGGAGTGGCAGCCGTGACACGTGTCTTTGCAGGACTCACGAATCAGGGCACCGGCCACCTCTTGTGTTTCAGGGTCGTATTCTGTGCATTTTGCTAACTTGGGCGGTTGCTGTAACAGGAGAAAGAGGAACGAACGTTTGAAAGGTGATTTGCAGACTTTGCAGGGCTTTCCCCGGCATTGTCTTGGATGTGACCCCAGCTCTGTGAGATGAGCAGTGTTGAGGCCAAGAAGGGTGACACAATTTTCCCAGGCACCCCGAGCAACCCCCTACCCACCCGTGTTTGAACAGGTTCCACCGCCTTCTCTGAGACTGGGCCCAGAGCCCCTCCCCACCCTGTGTGCCCGGGGCCCTGCACAGACCTTCTAAACACCTCTCTGTGTAGGATGAGTCTGCCAGGGCTGCCATGACAAAGTGCCGCAGACTCGGTGAATTAAACAACAGAAATTAATTTTGTCACAATTTTGGAGGCCGGAAGTCCAAGAGTGAAGTGTCAGCAGGGTTGGTTTTCTTGGCTTCTTGGAGAAGATGGCCCGTCTCCTCCCCGTGTCCTCACGTGGTCGTCCCTCTGCGCGTGTCTGTGTCCTAATCTTTCCTTTTCATAAGGACGCTGGTCAGATTGGATAAGGCCCACTGTGGTGACCTCATTTAACCTTAATTTCTTCTTTAGAGACCCCATGTCTAAATACGATCGCATTCTGAGGCACTGGGGGTTGGGACCTCAACCTCTGAATTTGCGGGGAGGAAACAATTCAGTCCATCACAGCCCATTTGGCCTGTAACAGGCCCGGATAGCACAGCAAGCTCAGGGGACTGAGGGTGCAGCCGTGGTTGCAGGGAGGGAAGGGCCCTCTGGGAAGAGGGAGCTGCAGGTGTCTGGAGATGCCAGGAAGTATGGTCTTGGGGGGAGTTCATTCATCGGGGTGGGGGAGAAGGATGAGCGCAGTGCAAGGCACCGGGCAGGACGGGTGTGTCACGTGCAGAACTGACTCATCTGTGAAGCTGTAGGCAGGCTCTTGACGAGCAGCACAGATGTGGCAGACAGCGGCCCAACCTCCCTACCTAGGCGTGTGGCATGTTTGCACAGCACGGGGGCTCTTGTAGGATTCCAAGCAGGGAGAGACATGGTTAGAGTCAACTAATCCGGACGACGCACTCACCGTGTGCACGAGGTGACTGTGGATGGGACCCAGGGCTCCGGGTCTCCACTGGGCACTGACAGCTCATGCCATCCGGACGCGGTACTGCAGAAAGTGAGGGCTTTAGAGTCGTGAGCATCTGCTCAGCCATCTACCAGCTATGCGACCTTGGGGACTTGATCTGCTCCAGGCTCTGGTCTATTCGTTCATAAAGATGTGGGTTATTGTAGGGATTCATTGGATAATGTAAGTGACCTGACACATAGCAGAAGAGCTGGTACCGTTTGCCTTATTTTCCTTTCGCTTCTCTGCAAGTTGTTTCCTCCGTCAAACTACTGGTTCATGAGAGGATCTGCATGGGCCAGTGGCGGTGGGAAACCAGGGGACCCCTGACTGTGGTCTGTGCAGCTGGCCCAGGGAGGGGCGAGCTCTGGGCCCCTAGGCCTTGCAGGAGTCCAGGCAGAAGGAGGCTTCTGGAAGGGGCAGGGATGGAGGAGCTGTCATGTCAGCCAGCGTGCTAGGCACATCCTTGACCCCGCTCACCACCAGCCCCTCCATTTGCCACCCAGAGCAGACCCCCGGGGAGGCTGGGGTGCCCCCTGGGACCCAGGAGGTGTGCACTGTTGAGGAGGAGAGGTGACAGCAGCCTGGGGGAGGAGGGTAAGCTCTGTGTTGAGGGAGGGAAGACCTGTTTATTTCTCAAATGGGCTCTGAAGGTTTGTTTGGGGTTCATGGAGGGAAGGAGGTGAGCACGGCAGACGCTGAGCGCCCTGGTGCCCTCTGCCTGCCGTCACCAGGGATGCCCCCGGCATATTTAGTTTCAGGTAGGATTTTGTTTGGGGGGTAAAATAGTTCTGCTTGTAAAGACAGTAGTGTCCCCGGTGTGACTTTGCCACCACACCAGCCCCACTGATTGGCCCAGGAGACAGGAGCCAGACCCAAGCCAGGACCACCAGAGCCCCTCCTCGGGAGGATGGAACTGGCCCCAGGAGACCCCAGCTCATTTTGCAGAGACGTAAACTTGAGGGAGATCTGGGGGCCGTCATTTTGTACAGTGGGGTCTGGACAGACCACGCCCTGCAGAGAGAGCCCCTCTGAAGGGGTGAGGAGACCCTGTATCCCGAGATGCCCCAGGCCGAGGTTCCCGAGGCTGCCGCACCCTGCCCCTGGGCTCTTAGAAACTCCAGTGTGACTTTCTTGCTTTAAGTTCCTCTTTTTGTGTAAAGCCAGCTAGAATTGGTTATTTGCAAAAGACCTAAATCGTGCATAGGCTTTTTTTTTGTTTGCAGAATTTCTCTTGCTCTAGAAAACCTGGCCTAAGCACGAAGACCTTGGGGACTGTGGAAATGTTTATCCCGCAGCTCATTCTATAGTGTCGGCGGCATCCCTCACCCAGTGAGGTTGAGAACCGGGGATTGCATTTCTACTTATAAGGTGACTGTCCTCCCAGGATCTCTTCACTTACCCCACATTGACTCCATCACTCAGAAAGGCCCACGTGAACCCCCCTAGAAGGCCATGGCAATCCCGCCTTCAAATGCTGCCAGCACCACTGGTGCAATCTTCCCGGACCTCTGGCCTGTGCCTGTCACCCTCGGCTGGGGACCTGAAAGTGTTCCTTTATACGACGTAATGCTCAGATTCCTGCCCTGCACCCTCCGAGCTGCAGCCACCCTTTCTGCGTCGCTCCCTCTCCCTCCCGCGACCCAGCCCGGCTTCCCGCCCTCTCCAGGCCTCCAGAACTTCCCCCTGCCCTCAGGCAGGCTGGAGATCTAGGAATCAGTTCTGTCCCGTGGCATCTGGCTCGTTCCTCTTGGTGCCACTGTCCTGGCACGGAGCCGAGGTTCCCCAAACGCTGGCTGAACCGAAACCCCACTGTTGTAGCAGGTTTCTGAGTTGTTCTCTCCTCTGGTTCCATCTCCCAGTCACGGGTGGGATGGAAGATGATGGCCCAGGTGGCGTCTTCCCAGCAGACCCTCCCCGGCTGGTCAGGCATTCTACTGGGGCAGCACCTGGGCTCCCGGGCGGCCCCTCTCTGGGCCCCGTCCCATGGCTACCTTCAGGAACCCTGCATGTGGCAGCTTGAGGCTTAAATTTAGCTGTAGGCTTAGGATGCAGAAGAAGACCCTGAGGAGTGAGACCCAGAAACTCTGGGCTTTGAGAAGGAGGGAGAAGGGGGCTGTGAGGTCCCGAGCTTGTGGTGGCAGCTTCAGGGAGCCCCTTGTACAGTCCCCAGGCCTCCAGCAGGGGCGCCCTGTCCTGGACAGAGCACTAGGGTGGGGTCTCAGAGCACCGCAGGGAAACAAGTCCTGTGGGTGACCCTATGTGACACTGGGGGAGGAGAACCGCACATTTCAGGAAGTGCTCTGCACCCGGGCTGGTTACAAAGAACTGATACCGAAGACTCCAGCCCAGCTGACTGCTGCAGACCCACCAGACCCCACCTTCTCTCTCCCTCTTTGCAGACTCTGGGCCAGAGGGGTTGACAGGGAGAGAGTGGCAAAGGGGCTTCCGGAGGCCCGCACAGGCTCAGAGAAGACACCGCTCAGATCACAGGTTGCGTGCACCCTCGCTGAGGAACTTGCGCTCTTGAGGCCATGGGAACAGGGGAGCAGGGGTCAGAGGATGCTGGCCCCCTCCTCTGCACTCCAGGGGCTCTGAGCAGTCAGGAATGCATCCCCTGCGAGGGCAGACAACCTGGCAGAGGCTTAGGGAAGCTGTTTGCCTCGTAGCAGGAGGCCCCGGCAGGTTGCCGTGGCAGTGGTCCAGGCTCCCTCTTTCAGAGCATCCTCCAGGCCTGTCTCTCCCACCAGCGAGGGCTCCAGATCGGGCCCACAATCGAGGAGTCAGGGAGGGGATGGGGCTGTCTAGCTGCGTGGCTCTGCTTCTATCAGGAGGCCAAAGACTCCCCAGAGACTGTGGTTAGGTTCCCAGGGCTGCCCACTGTAGGGAGAGCTAGGAAAGTGGAATCACTCAGAGCACAGCCACCCTGAACAACACCCGGCCGTGGGCCAGGATGCTGGGGTCCATCGCAGTGTGGCCCCGGGGCCACAGCCAGGCAGGGAGAGGTCTGGTCGCGGAGCTGGAAGACCTAGAGAACCCTGGGGACCTGCAGGGTGGGTAGGGCAGCCCCAGGGAGCCGGCAGGAAGGCCTGGGTCGAGGTCAGGAGCTGCCTCCCGGGCAAAGAGGACACCCTCTCCTGGTGTGGGAGCCCCTGAGGGCCGGCATGGATGCAGGTGTGCAGGGAAGCCCTCGAAGGGTGCCAGGAAGCTCATCAGCCCTGGGTGCTGGGCCCTCTCCACAACTTCCAGCCGCCCTGTGGTGACCTCCCCAGTCTCAGAAATGAGTCCACAGGTGGTGAGCACCTGACACCTGGAGGGCCTGCCTCCCTGGGGGCCCCCCGGGGCCGGGCGAGCAGTGGGGGATGAGAAGAGGAAACAGGGCAGGGCTGATTTCCAGGAAACCGGAATGGGGGCCCCGGGCAGCCCGGCCTGGTCGAGGAAAGGGGATGCCGGCCCAGAGCCAGGGTGCCTTCTCTCATGGAGACGCTGGTACCATGCAGTAGGTGATAAATGTCTCTCCCAAGAGCGCTGGCCGCTGTGATTGGCGTTCATCATGTCTTAATCTTTCTAGAACCCTGCTCAGCAGCCTCCCCCTCTGCCCAGTGCCTTAGGAGGACACTGGGGTCTCTCATTCCTTCGCTATGAACAGGCCAGGAAGGAGCCCAGGGACCCAAGGGCTGGCACGGAGCCCCCTCCCAGCCCCCCAGTCCCCCCACCCATCAGACGTGTTGATACTGCGGAGAGAGGCCTGGGTTGGTCGTTATGCCGAGAAATGAAACATTGCTTAACCCCAAGGAGAAACCACAAGAAGAGAAAAACAGCTGCAGTTGGGCCCGAGGCTTCAGCCTTCATATCGCTGCGTGCGTGGCAGTTTTGTTTACGTTAAAAGCAAGGAGAGTAGGTTTGCCAGGGTGGTACTGCTTTTCAAGTCCCCAAAGACCCCCGTCTGATGGGGAAGAGTGTGGACCACAGGACGTGGGCTCTGTCCTCTGGCTGAGGCCGGAGAGGGGTGGGCGGCAGGGCAGCCTCAGGGGTGCTGCTGACGTTTCACCACGGGGCGCCTGGGTGCACTGGGGACCCGAGGCCGCTACTCTTGAGAGCAGAACTGGGCCCCCAGGAGACAGGACAGACCCTGCTGGTGGGGAGGTGGGCAGAGGCGGCTGCAGAGGGTGCCCCAGAAGACAGAAGATCTGGGAAGGAGCTGCTGGCACGTCCGCAGAGGCCCCTGTTTTGTGTTCGTCATCGGTGGTAGGGCCCCCCATCTTTTATCCTGGGGATCTATAGGTTGTTGGGGTCACCAGGCCGGGCTGCCGATCACAGGCCCAGCACTGGCTCCCCTCCTTCCAGAAGGAGGCCTTCTGGTTCATCCCCCTGCCCACTACCACCCTCCACCCCAGGCTTGGATCCACTCTGTTCTCTGCAGGAGACAACGTTTCAGGAATCGGGGACACTGCGGGGGGGGGGGGGGTGCTGCAGGCGTGTTGAGGGCCCAGCCTCTGTCAGGACCAGGAGGTGAACCCCAGCCTCCCAGGGAGGAGCCAGGCACCAGAAGACCCCAGCCCCCAGGGCCCCTCGTGTCATCTTCTGACCTCTCAGTGATGCCAGAACAGCTGTCCCCGTTCCCAAGGCCAATGCCTGCAGGTACCGCTCCTTTCTCAGCCCTGCCCAGACCCCTGAGACCTGGTGGCTACCCACCATGCAGAAGCTGCACCGTGCACACCCCAACATGAACATACACGGAAACGCACACACGTGCACAGGGGCGCACACACACACACACACACACGCACCCGGGGGCCTTCCCTCCCCGAGCTGTCTATGCTCCCCCCACCACAGAGGCTCACTCTGGTGGGGTTGGCATTTATGTTTCCATATTAACATCTCATGTCCACAGTCATTTAAGCTTACAGTCCCCAAGAGTGGTGGCCCCCCAGGTTCCCGGCCGAGTTTGATCGGATTGACTCCCTGCCCTCTGCCCCAGGTCCCCTCTCCACTGGACACCTTCAGTCTGAAGCCTGGGGGTCAGAGGTGGTGAGGGGAGGGGGCTTGCCCACCCAGGTCTCCAGCAGCTTGGCCCCGAGTCCGGCTGCCGTGCGTGCGTGAAGGTGGCCCTGATCTAAACTCACGCCCCGAGCTACAGACCCGGGAAAACCATGCCAGTTCAGGAGACTCTTATCAAACGCCTGCTTCATGACAGATTCAGGCCTGGAGGGGTGGAGTCCGGTCCTGAAAAAGTTTTCTCTCTGCGGAAAAAAAAAAAAAAAAGGAAAAGGAAAAATAGCACTTAAATTCCAGGAGCACTTTGTAAGAGCACGAGGGCACTGCGCCCTGGGCCTCGCTGCGCTTCCCTGGCCTGTGCCGGGAAAGCGCCCATCCCACCAGCACACCCATCGCGTCGCCTTCAGTTCCGTGACCGTCACCCGTGACAAAGCAGCATTATTTTATGTGCCACCAATCCTTGCAGAGACTACTTAAAGAGGGGAGCAGGGGACACCCGCAGGATGCGTGCAGGGAACAGTGAGAGTGAGACCCCAGCACCCCTCTCTCCCCCCACCCCCGGCAAAGATAAGCAAAGCTGGACCCAGCCAAAGCCAAGGCGGGGGATAGGCTTTGTTCAGGAATAAGTATTGCAGAAGGCAAGAGGGCCCAGTGTAAAGGGAACTCAACTTCGGAGAAACGCAGGGCAGATTTTTTAAAGGCTGGAGTGTGTTGGGGCAAGGGCCCAGGCCACTGGGTTTGTTAGCTGGTGCATCTCCGGGCGAGAAAGGAATTTCTTGTGTCTTTAGGACTAGAGGCAGCGGTGCAAGTTAGAGCAAGGTGCCCACCCACCGAATGGGACGCTTACCCTCCCAGACAGAGGGCTGGCAGGGTGAGGTGACTTCCTGAACGTCTGCATTCTCGAGAGACAGCTCCCACATCCTGGAGGGGAAAGTCCTGGGTGGTGGGAGGTGGACATCTCAAAGGGCAGAGACAATCATTGTGAAGTCACTGCTCTCACAGCGGGTAGGGGCCTCTCTATCACCAGGGTTTGACCGGGACAGACCGATTCTCCTGGGGGCACTGAGTTTTCTCAGGCAGGAACTTGAGGTCTCATCCTAGGCTTGCAGCCTTGAGCTGAGGTTTGGTCAAGTCTCTTAGTGTGTGTGACGGTGGGGAGAGTGGACAAAACTGTGCTGAGAGGGCTTCCCTGGTGGCGCAGTGGTTGAGAGTCCACCTGCTGATGCAGGGGACACGGGTTCGTGCCCCGGTCTGTGAAGATCCCCCATGCCGCGGAGCGGCTGGGCCCGTGAGCTGGGCCTGTGAGCCGTGGCCGCTGAGCCTGCGTGTCCGGAGCCTGTGCTCCGCAACGGGAGAGGCCACAGCAGTGAGAGGCCCGCGTACCACACACACACAAAAAAAAACAAAAAAAAACCTGTGCTGAGAGTCTGCAATTTCTATGGGCCACAGTTACAGCCCAGTCAGAGTGGCTGGCTGGGCTTTGGTCGGGGAGAAAGTCTTTGTCACCTCCTGCGGCTGTTGTCCCTGTGGCCTCCTCCCCTCCAGGGCACCGTCTCGCTTGCTGGTCACCTTCTGGGCCCCACTGCTCCTGCCAGACACGTAATGGTGCACAGGAGCCCGTGGGGAAGCTCAGAGAGCGCTGTCCCAGGCATGTGCATTAGTTGGGCCCCTGAGACTGCAGTGTGGGCCCCGATGCTGGATCATAAGCTGAGGAAATGACACCTTTACGCTTCACCTGCAATCCTGCCCTCTCCCTCAGCACCCTCCCCTGCCCTTGCCAGGGCACACACACACCTTTGCACACCACCTGAGAAGCTGGGCCGCCCCGAGGCTGCCATGCTGTGAGGAAGCTCTACCCACGCAGACAGGCCACGTGGAGACCACCAAGAGCTGAGCGGTGGGCAAGCCTTCTCGGCCCTGCCAGCTCAGCCCCACTGCCAAGTGAACACTGTCAAAAACGGTGATCCCAGTCAAGGCTAGGTGACTGTTGCGGTTCACGGAATCCCGAGAATAATAGAGAATTGTTTGGGGAGGTGGACTCTGTGCAGCAGAGACATTGCGGTCTGTCAGGTGGTGTCCTCTGGGAACGTGAAAAAGGTGACTCATCTCCACGCCACCTTCCAGAGAACTCTGTCCTCCATGAGACCAAGGGGCCGCTCTCAGGGCCACACTGCAATCTTGGCTTTTTTTTTTTTTTTTTTTTTTGCGGTACACGGGCCTCTCACTGTTGTGGCCTCTCCCGTTGCGGAGCACAGGCTCCGGACGCGCAGGCTCAGCGGCCACGGCTCACGGGCCCAGCCGCCCTGCGGCTTGTGGGATCCTCCCAGACCGGGGCACGAACCCACGTCCCCTGCATCGGCAGGCGGACTCTCAACCGCTGTGCCACCAGGGAAGCCCCCAATCTTGGTATTTTAATCAGAAGTCAGCTGTAAGGGAGAAGGGGGAAGGGAGAGCTGGGGAAGAGGAGACTGAGCAGGGGATGGACGTGGGATTCCCTAGAAACTAGGGCTCAGAGATCCTCGAAAGAGGACTGGAATAATTATGCTGGAGTCGGGAGAACTCTAGAATTCCCGGGAAGCTGGACAAGAATAAACACTGGAGTCTCAGCCTCGGAATGACTCAGTCCCAGACTGCCCCCAAGCACAGCATGTTCCTCCCCTGACCCAGGGCCCCATGCGGGGGTGGGGAGAGGAGCCGGCTCAGGGCCCAGGCAGGGGCGACAGGAAAGAGGACTGGCTTGAGGTGTGGAGACAGCTGGGAGAGCCAGAAAAGAGCTGGCTTCATGTGCAGACCTGGAAGCACTCAACCAGCAGACAGCTCCACCGCCAGTTCATTTCCAGCCCGGAAAACAGAAACCACTCCAGTTATTTTCAGCAGAAGGGATTTAGTGGTGGGAATTGGTGACGAAGGTGTTGGAAAGGCCAGAGGAGCAAATAGGTGACGAGCGTGTGTCACTCAGAAATCCGGAAGCCGCTCCCGCCCAGCACCTGGATTTGAGCTTCTGGAGGTGCCACCTCGGCCCCTGAGCAGTGACCCCCAGCCCCCATCATCTCTGTGGCTCAAGCTCCTGGGGCCACTGTCAACGTCACTGCAAGGAAGCATCACCCACCGCCACCATCGGAGCTGCAGGCAGCAGCAAGCTGGCTCCTCTCTGCCTCCCACTTTGTCACCGCCTTCCAGGGCCTCCCATTGGCAGCTCCTAACCCAAAATGGCTGCAAGGGCGTCTGGGAGTTGTAGTTCCCTTGAAACACTGAGGGGGCACCAAGGGCAGGAATAGAGCCCACAGACCACCCGGCACAACGGCTGTCAGTTTAACTCAGTGGCCCTTGATTTCACGTTGACATTCTCTCCTCCTGGCTGTAGATGACCTGTGCCCTTGTATTCCCGTGCACGGTCAGAACAGGGCCGGGCACTCTTGAAATCGCAAGATGAGTCTGAGTTCCCACCCAGAGGTGCTGGAAAGCTCCAGGGTGGTTGTTAGTGGACTCTTCACGGGGCAGGGGTCTTCTGTTGGGATGTGAACTTGGTGCGGGCTGAAAGCTGGTTTAGCTCTCCCAGAAGACACTAAAACCATTTAAGTCTTGCGAGTCGATCTTCAGAAATAGAGCATATTTAAGAACTCAAAGGTCCTTACTTCTTGGGAGAGCAGGCTGCTGAGAAAATGAACTTGTGACCTGGCCGAGGTCGAGGCACGTCTCAGGCTGACGGTTCAGCACAGGGGCAAAAGCTGTGCACGCAGCAGATGGCTGTCTGAGGTGTCCCCCTGGGCGGGGCTGGAACTGACGCAGGCCTTGGGGTCATGGGAAAGAGGCAGGCAAGAAGGTTCTAGAATGGACCAGATGCTTCGCCCTCTGTGACGGCACAAGGCTGAGGCCTGGACCGGCTCCTCCTGGTGATGGTCTGATTCAAGGATATTAAAGCATTACCGCCTGCCTGGCCCTGGCATCTGCCGTGGGGGGTGGGAGGGTGAAGGCACCCTCTCTGGAACACCTAGCCCCGCCCACCCTGCTCCCTCAGTCGTTGCTGGTCAGTATGGGGAGGAGGGCGTGTCCACGTCAGCTCCCCAGGCCCTGAGCCCCCCGGCCCAGGGCCTGGCAGGGAGCTGCAAACACAGGCGCGCCGACCTCCAGGTCATAAAGCTCAGTCAGGAGGCCCAGATGTGGCCGGGCTGGCCTGAGAACAAGGGACTGGTGGGCTGCTCACTGGCTTCACCCACCAGGATGGCCCTGGTGGTCCAGGTTTCAATTCCAGCTCCAGCCTTCCTAGTTTTCTGCTTCAGCTTCAGAAACCCCAACTGCAAAATGGAGCTACTAACAATACCAAGGCCAGTTTGGAGGATGAAACGGCCTACAGGCCCTGCGGACTCCATAGCGGTGGGCACGGCTCAAGAGGCTTGAGCCGCACCTGTGATCCCCGTCCTCTGCAGAGGGTGGGAGCAGGGGGCCTCCCAGGGCGGAGAGGGGCCAGCTCGGAGGCCGGCGGGGTCGGGGTCGGGGTGCTCTGCCTTCCAGGAGCTGCAGCCCACTCGGTTTGGCAGAGCTGGGCAGGCCCAGGTTCCGGTAAGAGAGCTGGCTGCCAGGCCGAGGACTTTGCACTTGCCGCTGTAAAGGGCAGTCTCAGGAGACCTCCGCAGAGGGCTGGGCTGTTCCTGGCAATGGAAAGAAAAAGTAAAATTAAACCGCAGTGCTTGGGAGGGTGTGGCTTTTGGTAGAAGGCCAGGCAGGATCCGGACGGTGGGGCCGCCCGCCTGGGTGTGGCCGGGGGTCAGGAGTCCCGTGCATCCTGCCCCAGGGTCCCTTCCCTCCTGAGCCCTGGACACTAGCTCACTCTGGTAGCTTCCAGACATGCCCCACGGCCCCAGGCCCTGCCCTCACTGGTGGGGGAGCTCAGAGCCACATGTGGCGGCCAGAGCTTTGGCTCTGTCTAGGAACCTGTGTGCACGCAGAGGGGCCTCACGCAGCTCCCCACCGAGGGAAGGACACCCTTTGGGGTTCAGGACCAGTCTGGAGGAGCCTCTGCGGCCGCCCTGGAGCTCCCTCTCCTCTGGGAGGACATGCAGGCCCTGCCCTGCCCCCTCACCGCAAGCTGCAACCCCGTCAGACGGTCCCTCGGAGCCCAAGCGCTGTGCTGTGCTGCACTGCGAAGGCTGTCCGGGCCGCCCCTCTCTGGCCAGGCCTCCAGCTGGGCTCCCAGGCCCGGCAGCTCTACTCAGACAGAGCCCTCCTCCGGGCAGTGGCTGAGAGCCATGGTTTTGTTATCCTGCTTCCTCCTCACGAAACCCTGGGGTGTACGTGCGGATCCTGATCCCATTTTCTAAACCAGGAAGCTTCGGTTTGCAGAAGTTACCCCAGCGTCCGTCCAGCTCCTGAGGCCGGTCAGCCAAGGAACAGGGATTTGGACCCAGACCCAGACCCCATCCTCAGCCTCCAGAGTGGGAACTGCCTCCCAGGCCTGATGGAAGCTGGATACCTTAGAAGGGTGGTGGGCGAGATGACCCCACAGTCCCGAATCATGTGCTCTCGGAGGGAGGAGAGGACCCTCCCCCGCTGCCCTGATCGCTGGACTGGGGACCCATGAGGGTCACCCTTCTCTGCTGCCGGTCCTGTGCCCCTTGTGCATCTGTGGGCCTCAGCCCTGCCCTTCATGCAGATGCAAAGGCCCTGCTACTCCCCCCAGAGACCCTAATTCTGTCTCCAGGGCCACCCGGGACAGGGAGCCTCCCCTGCAAACCTGGGGTGTGTGAGGCATCCCTCCCACCTGGGGCTCTCCCTCATCCCTCGGGCTGTTCTTCCCAGGGCTGCTCAGGCCACGTGGGCTCGTTGCCCCGGTGATCTGGGACGTCTTTCCAGGATGTGGCCACTCTGAGCCTTAAGTGTCCAGGACACTACAGAGAAAATGCTGGGCAGAACCCCTGAATCTTTTGGATAAAATGAACTCGACGCCAATGTGTGAAAGAGTAAAAGCCGGGAGTCCCCTGGTGGCCTCGTCGTTAGGATTCAGCGCTTTCACTGCCATGGCCCAGGTTCAATCCCTGGTTGAGGAACTGAGATCCTGCAAGCTGTGCAGAGCGGCCAAAACAAAATTAAATTAAATTAATAAATTTGCAGAACAAAAAGAGTAAAAGCTGACATTAAGGAAACATGCATCTATTCATTCTTTTAATGTTTACTCTAAATTTCAAAAGATCTCCCTCTAAAACAAACAACAGAAAGGCATCCTGGGTGCAGGGCCTGGTCCAGGGGCGCTGGGGCCTGGAGCCCTCCCCTTGCAGGGCTGCCGAGCGTTTAGAACTGCCCTCCGTCAGCCGCTGCCTCCTTGGTCTCTCTTGGCACCTGGCGGCCACGAGACCCCAAGGACCCCACTAGACAGGAGGCCAGGCCTTCCCAGTGCCCTCACAGGTGGGGTTTAAGAGGGCTGGATAGGTTTCTCATCCCATCCTCACTGCACCTTATGAGGTGGGGTGGCAGCTAGAGGCCTGGCAGGAAGTGGGGGCACACGCGAGAGGGGATCCCAAGAGCGTTGCAGGTGGGGTGCAGAGGACCAACGGCCACGTCGCCCCCGGGGCTGCCACAGCCACAGGTGATGTGAATGCACTGTGATCCCTTCTCCCCGGGCACCTCCTGTCAGGGGGGGGCCCATTCGGGGACAGGGTCCCAGAGCAGGTGGAGAAGGAGTGGTGGAGGAACTCCTCCTCGGTCAGCCTCATCACCCCTGCTTCTCAGAGCCCTGAGGCCTGGAGGCTGAGGCAGGTGGGTGGGCTCCCTGCAGGGCCGGCCACTTCACCGCACCCCATGCTCGTCGCACCTCCTGCTTCGTTCCCAAAGGAACAAGATAGAAACAGTTTCATTATCCTAATGTCTGGCTCTGGAATTCCCCACCGGAAGATGCCATGGCCTGATGAGTCCCAGGCTGCCAGGCTCCTAGCTGCTCTGAGCCACCTGCAGAGTGGTGGGGGAGGGCGGTGAAGGAGAGGCTGGTCCCCCCACTCCCGAAGGCCCAGGCCACAAACAGGTGGGGCAAGGAGGCTGGGAGACCTGGGCGGGGCGGGGCAGGAATGCTCAGCGTGAGTGTCTGAGGCTGTGTGGGCCCAGCCCATCCATCACATCAGCGCTGCTTGGGGCTTGTCACGTGAGGGCTCGTGGAGGAGAGGGGCTGCAGTTCCCATCTGCGCATTAATAGGCAGCAGGGACAAAGCCGGGCTGATGACAGAGGGGCCCAACAGAGCACAGGTCCTGGGACCTCAGGAACGTCTCAGCGTCAGCAATGAGCTCCAGGCTGTGCTCTCATGGGGCGCCTGGCATGGGTCCTGGTTGCCACTGTACAAGCTGAGTCCTATAGGGACCCTCCACGTGGGGCCTGTGCTCCGAGATCGGGCTCTGGGGCCCACACAGGCGGGGCCCCATTTCTACTGGCTGTAAGAACGTGGGGCTCCGCCCAGCTATCATGTTCAATGCTTCCCCATCCAAATCTGTCCCCAGACCCCCTGGGGTCTGCCTGGTGGATCTGCAAAGTGTTCCCATCTGCAACCAGGCCCCTGCTCCCCTGCCAGACAGGCCTCCCCGCCGCCTGCCACTGGTGCTGTGTGTTCAGGCCCTCACACGGGGACCATCTCCAGCACCCCTTCCTCTCTCCCGACGTGGGGCTGCTTTCTGTCGCTGCCTCTAGTGAGCAGACTGCCTGGACCCCTTCGCCCTTCCTGCAGTCCCAGCACGCCTCCCCGCTCTGCCAACTCCCACCCACCCCCGGCATGAGTGATTTTTATCCGTTTTTTAGATTAGCCAAAAACAACGGACTCTATTTGTGATGAGCTTGGAGGACAAGCCGTTTGTAAGAAGAACTCAGTGTACATGAATAGTCCGTTCATGAGATGACCAGACAGCCCAGGCCCCTTTGGATAAATGTGTGCTGCTGTCCACCCAACACAAATGCAAAGTGTTTCTGAGCCTCTTCTCGCAGGGATGGAAAGGACCACATTCCCAGGCACTTGAACAGTGTTCATCTCTATGCTAGACCGGTCCTCTGACCTGCTGCTGCTTAAAGAAGTTGGGCTTTCATGGAATAGAAAGCTTGGGCTGCTCTAACGGAACAGCACAGACTCTCGGCTTAAACAAGAGAAATTTGTTTTCTCTCATTCTGGAGGCTGGAAGTCCAAGTTTAAGGTGCTGTCGGGGTTGGTTTCCCCTGAGGCTCCTTGGGTTGTAGACAGCTGCCTTCTCACTGGGTCCCCGCATGGCCCTGCTCTGAGTATGCGCAGAAGGAGAGAAATCACTGGTGTCTTTTCCTCTTATAAAAATACCAGGGGCTTCCCTGGTGGCGCAGTGGTTGAGAATCTGCCTGCTAATGCAGGGGACACGGGTTCGAGCCCTGGTCTGGGAGGATCCCACATGCCGCGGAGCAACTAGGCCCGTGAGCCACAACTACTGAGCCTGAGTGTCTGGAGCCTGTGCTCCGCAAAAAGAGAGGCCGCGATAGTGAGAGGCCCGCGCACTGCGATGAAGAGTGGCCCCCGCTTGCCGCAACTAGAGAAAGCCCTCGCACAGAAACGAAGACCCAACACAGCAAAAATAAATAAATTAATTAATAAACTCCTACCCCCGACATCTTTAAAAAAAAAAAAAATACCAGTGCTCGTTCGACCTTGACTCCCTCCTTAAAGGGTGCATCTCCAAACACAGTCACGTGGGTGGTTAGGGTTCCAACATAGGAAGTTGGGGGTGGGGATGGGGGGGGGACACAACTTAGTCCATAACTTCGTGATAATCTACCATCATAGATCTAGTTTTTTGTAGCTCCACACCTGTGAACTAATGGGGATGTGACAGGGGCCACCACCCCTGAATTACTGGATTTTTTCGAGAGTGGCACTCATCTCTGCCATCCCCCTTGGGACGTGGTACTATTTTTGATCTCCTATCCTGGCCAGGGGAGGCGGCGGTTTCAGACGCTTCCCCTTGGCCCTCCCCACTCTGACAGCTCTTGCCCGAGAGATTAAGGAACCCACATGGAGGTTCTGCTGACCACCAAGAAGCTACATCTCAATGATCCGATCAGGATGTGGGGAAACGACGCAGGGGACCGCCGGGAGCCTGACCTGAGCCCTGGCCCCACCTGCTCCTCCCCACAAGGGGGCCGTGGTGAGCCCCCCCAGTCTCCATTCGTTAGTATCAATTCAGAGCCTGTGTCCAACAGTCCTAAAAAGTCTCCCGTGTTCCCCTCCTCCTGGGCGTGGTCCCCCAGGGAAAGACCGGGAGTGGCCACTGCCTACACCTGCTGTGGGGTGGCAGGGCCTCCTGCACAGAGCTGGCCTCTCCTTCAGGCTGGGCTCCAGGTCTGACTACTGGCTCAGGCATCGTGGTGTGGCTGCTCCCGGCCCCCTGATTGTCCATCCCCAGTGTTACTTACTCTGTAAATTAAGCAGTACCCTCGTTGACTGCCCATCCCGCTCGCCTCTGTGGGTCCTGCTTGGCAGGCCCCCAGCTGCTGCTCTGATCTTGGAGTCACTGAGGTCACTGCCTTCCCCTTGCTTCTGACCCCACCATCTGTCCTCTGTTCCACTGAGACCCTCTCGTTCCCATCGCTGTGGGGTCCCTGCAGCAACTTCCACCACCAGCCCTGACCCACAGGGAATGCACACAGCAATGCGCTGTGCCCCTCACCAGCGCCCTGCTTGTCACTTTGGGTCTGTCAGCCCCTCCTGGGTTTTCCAGCCTCACTCTGAGCCTTTGGTCCCGTGCGCAGAGCCATGTGAGCCGTCTTCCCTCCACGCCTTCCAGGAGCCATCCCAGGGCACAATGTAGCACTGTCTCCTGGGGTCCTCGCTAGGGCACGAAGTGCGCATCTCAGTGTACCCGCATGGACGGCTCTCCTTATCCGCGTTCTGCCCTCCTCACCCCTGCATCCTCAGGACCCAGTCCTGCCAGGTCCCACCTGAGCCTGCATGACTTTGGCATAAAGCCCCTCCCCGCCCATTCTGACACCTGCTCCAACACGGATGAACCTGGAAGACATTATGCTTAGCAGAGATAAGCCAGACATGAAAGGACAAACAATGGATGATTCCACTTATGTGAGGTCCCCAGAGCAGTCGAATTTATAGCGGAAGGTAGACGGTGGTTTCCTGGAGCTGCGGACGGGGGGTGGGGGTGGGGGGGGTGGGGAGGGCAATGAGGGGCCTGTGTTTCATGGAGACAGAGGTTCAGTTTTGCAAGATGAAAGGGGTTCTGGAGAGGATGGTAATGATAGTTTCACAGCAGTGTGAATGTACTTCGCACGGCTGAATTTTACACTTCAAGGTGGTTAAGATGGTAACTTTACGCTATATGTGTGTTTTACCACAATAAAAAAACTAAAATTAACAAATTCTCCCCTCCCTCAGCAGGTCCACGCCTCCCCAGTCGGGCTGCACTGGGATTTAACGCTGCAGTCAGGTTGCCAGAGGGAGGGAGGGTGGAGGTAGGTCCCCAGGGAGCCATTGTCTGGTGAGACACCTGCCAGGCGGGGTGGGCCTCTAGCAGGATGGGAGTGGGGGTGAGCACTTCCTCCTGCAAGGGAGGGGTCGCTCACACAGTCCTGTGCGCTCAAGGGATCTGCAGTTCAGGTTCTCCTCTGTATGTACCCAGACCTCTCCCGCCACAACCCTGACCTTGCAGAAGTCTCGCTCCGAGGCCGAGCTCCACCACTCGTAGGAGGAACTCCTGAGCTCATTCATCCTCTCCTTTATCCCCCAAACCTCACCACCCACCAGATCAGAATTCCTGAGATGCTCCAGGGAGGCCCGCCGGCCTTCACGTTTCGGGCTGAATTGGTCTGTCATGTCTCTCTTCCACAACCAGCGGTCTCAGAGCAGCCTGCCCCCTGCCCCTGTGTCCCTCACACCCCTCCCAGGCAGCCGGCAGGTCCCATTCCCTGGACTGCGTCTTGGCTCACCCTTGGTGAAAAGGCTGCGGCCCCTGGGCTGTGGCTTGTTCCACCCACCGCCTGCGCCCGAACCATCTGTGCCAGGCATTGGCAAGTGATCCCATGTAAAGTCTTCTTACTGGGAGACGTACCCCGAAAGTGTAAAGAAGGGAAGAGGGCAGGACTGGGCAGAGGGGTGAAGGACCCAGGATGTCACGGCACCTGAGGCCTCAGCGGGCCCTACAGTCACCCTGGGGCCTCTGCAACTGCCCCAGACGGGGAAGGGGGCTGGCTTCTGTACCCATTGTGTCAGCAGGTCTTTGGCCCCGGGGGCCATCATCTTGGGTGGTTGTTTTCCCAGGGGGTCTGTGGGATGGGGGCTCTCCAGAAAGGATCTGGACAGAGCTCCCTGGTGTGTGCTCCCATCCCGTTTCCAGTTCAGCACGGCTTTCCCTCCGCCTTGAACTTGACTCTCCACGCTGGTGTGGACTTGACTCTCCACGCTGGTGTGGCTGCCTCGGGCTGCCTGGGGTGAAGGCTTGACCCAGACCCAGCAGCCTCCCAAGCAGGGCGCCCAGCACTCTTAGTCTTAGAAAAGCCCCAGCAGACACAGCCAGCTGGGAGGGTGCCACCTCTGCACAGGCCCCGCGCTCAGAAGGGGCCATGCTTAGGATTTAAGGCTCTGCAGTCACCCTTTAGAAATTCTCTTATTGTTTTAAGAAGATTCCAATTATTTTATTTATTTATTTTTATTTTTGGCTGCGTTGGGTCTTCGTTGCTGCTGTGTGCGGACTTTCTCTAGTTGCGGTGAGCGGGGGCCCCTCTTCGTTGCGGTGCACGGGCTTCTCATCGTGGTGGCTTCTCTTGTTGCGGAGCACGGCCTCTAGGCGTGTGGGCTTCAGTAGTTGTGGCACGTGGGCTCAATAGCTGTGGCTCACGGGCTCTAGAGCGTAGGCGCAGGCTCAGTAGTCGTGGCGCACGGGCTTAGTTGCTCCGCGGCATGTGGGATCTTCCTGGACCAGGGCTCGAACCCGTGTCCCCTGCCTTGGCAGGAGGATTCTTAACAACTGCGCCACCAGGGAAGTCCCTTGAAATTCTTCATAGTTTTATCCTTGAATCTGCATTTTGTAAGGGAAGTCAGTGGGGGTTCTCAGCTGCCCACTCTCTGGGGGGCCCGGATGGGGTACGGGGAGGGTCAGGCACACACACCCCACACACAGATGTGCAGGGCAGAGCCTGCCTGGGCAGCCCTGAGGGTCTGCACTCACTCCACGAGTGCAAAGTCCAAAGGAGTACAATAGTAAAGAGAAAATGTTAAAAACCCATGACAGGTTGAGAGACCTGGAAGAAAGGATAACGCGCCCCCCCACCCCGCCGCGTCCCGTGCCTTTTTTTTTTTTTTTTTTTTTTCGATACACGGGCCTCTCACTGTTGTGGCCTCTCCCGCTGCGGAGCGCAGGCTCCGGACGCGCAGGCTCAGCGGCCATGGCTCACGGGCCCAGCCGCTCCGTGGCATGTGGGATCTTCCTGGACCGGGACACGAACCCGCGTCCCCCGCATCGGCAGGCGGACTCTCAACCACTGCGCCACCAGGGAAGCTCTTGTGCCTTTTTGAACAAAGGGCCTGCGCTTTGGTTCTGCGCTGGGCCTGCTCTCAGCTCTGCCCCGCAATCTTCAAGTCCCACGCCCTTTCTCACCACCAGAAACCCAGGCTCGGTCTGCAAGCTGCCAGATGCCGCCAGCAAGGTCCCCACACCTGGCCAGAGAACCTCATCTTCTTTCCAGGATATTCCCTTCTTCGTCTGGAAAAGGTGTGGACCCTCTTAATTCTCTGAGCCCCAAGCCTACGAAAATGACTCCAGGGCCCAGTGCTCTTCACCTGGGGAGAGCGGGCTTCACTCGAGCTCACCAAGGATTCCTGGGCCATTCCAGGACAGTACGGATGACTGATGTGGGAAACCTTGCAGGGAAGCCAGCTGCATCCCACCCCACCAGTCCTGTTCCTGCAGCTCCAACGGTGACCAGATTGGCGTCGACACCCCCATGCAACCCCCGCTCCCGCCCAGACATGCTGTCACGGCAGTGGGTGCCTACTCAGAAGCGGTCTGACTGTCACCTACTCCCTGCTCACGGAACTGTGTGTTTGTAGTTCATCGACTGTGGGTGTTTCCCTCAGGGTGCGACAGATGATACGTAGCCCCCCAGTGCCAGAAATCCAGACAGGGTTGGACTCTGCCTGGAGCTCAGGGAGTCCTTAGGATGTCCTCCCCGCCCCCTTCCCCGTGTACCCGCCGCCCAGCACGCAGAGCCCACAGGCCCCTGGGACCCCATCTACGCTGTTTGTTTGGGTGAGAGCTCTGTGTTTGTAGGGCCAGCCGTGCAGCAGCTCTGAGCAGAGAAGGCGGTGCCAAGCGGGTAGCCAGCAACAGCTGGGCACACGCTCCGGATGACACATGCCAGGAGGGGGTGGGGGCAGGGAGGCAGCCCCGCTCCGCTGTCCTTGGGGAGCCTCCTCCCCAATCATCCCTCCCTCTGCTCCCCCGGGAGGTGAGAGAACACAGGACGCCTGTCACAGATCATGTGCTGGGGAGAAACGCCCCCGCCCCCCCAGACCTGAGGCCGGGGAACGGGGGCGATGAAAACGGCCTTTGTCCTGGGCCCTGTTCCCTGCACACTGGGCTTGTGTTTCTTGCCTTATGACAATTGGGTGAAACATTAGACTGGAGCATCAATTATTCAGATTTCACTGCAAGGTCAGAACAGCAGCCCGGCCTGCCCCCGCTCAGAGAGATGGGATGCGAAAGCCCAGGCAGTCAGTTCCAGGAAGGAGGCTGTGAGGCTTCACACAGACTCGGGCTGGCTAGGTGTCTGAGCCCCTGCACCACCAGGTCTCAGCCACCCACCAAACCCCACCCCCGTCTGCTCCAACCTCCTCTGCCAGCATCAGCCAAACTGCCCGTCGGCTTCTCTGGGCATTTGGGTGGCAGTGAACTCCAGAAAGCATGATTCCATCTTCAGACTCAAGGGGCTCAGGCCCCAACCCCCCAGCCCCCCACCAGGCACCGACTCACCTGTCTGGTTCCCTCTGTTTGCTCAGGACCCCGTGCCTAGCCCCTCACTCTGCCACACGGCCCATCCTGTGTCATCTTTGCCCCCTCCCAAAGTGTCATGGATACAGGTGTCACCCACCTGTCTCCTTTCTAATACAAGAATTTAAAGCCCTCAGTTTCCCTCAAAACACTATTTAACTGTATCCTGAGATTTTTGATAGGTTGTGTTTTCACTATCATACCGTCCAAAAGACTTTCTAATCCTCCCTGTTATTTCTTCTTTGACCCAGGGAATTTTTAGGAGTATCTTGTATAACTTCCAAGTATGTGGTGATTATCCAGACACCTTCAGGCCATTGATTTCCAGTTGAATTTCACTGTGGTCAGAGTACTGTACTACTGTACTTTTTCCAACCCTTTTAAGTGTACTGAGATCTGGTTTATGACCCAACACATGGCCTGTTTGGTGAATGTCACTTGTGCACATGAAAATAACGTGCCTTCTACAGTTGTGTGATTAAATGTCAATTAGGTCAAGTAGGTCGATAGCATTGTTCAAGTCTTCTGTATCCTTAATGCTTTTCTGGGCATCTTGTGTTGAAATCTCCCACTACAATAAGACACTTCTCTATCTCTCTTTTCAGTTCCATGCGTTTTTGCCTGGTGTGTTTTGAAGCTCTCTTATTATGTGCGTATGCATTTAAGATGCTGCCTTAGTTGGCTGGGCCTGCGTCATAAATGTCATAGACTGGGTGGCTTAAACAACAGACATTAATTCTGGAGGCTAGAAAGTCCAAGATACGGTTCAACAGGGTTTGGTTTCTGGCAAAGCCTCTCTCCTTGGTAGTCTTCCCCTAGGCTCTTTATGTGCCAGACAGAGACAGAGTTCTGGTCTCTTCCCCTTCTTATAAGGTCCTATTGGATTAGGGCTCCACCCTTATGACCTCACCGAAACTTAATTGCCCCCTAAAGACGATCTCCTGATATAGTCACATTGGGGGTTAAGGCTTCAATGTATATATTGGGGGTGGGACACAGTTCACCCATAGTAGATGATTATGTCTTTTTGATGAATGGATATCTTTATTAATATGAAATGTTCTTCCTTATCTGGTACTGATTTTCTGAAGTCTACCTTATCTGGTATTAAGGAAGCAATTCAAATTACCCATGATTAGTGTTTGCATAATACATATTTTCCCATCCTTTTACTGTTTACCTCTCTGGGGTTTATATTAAAAGTATATCTCTTATAGATAACAATATTATTTGGGTCTTTTTAAAAATTCAGTACAACATTCTCTGCCTTTTTTTTTTTTTTTTTTTCTGCAGTACGCGGGCCTCTCACTGTTGTGGCCTCTCCCGTTGCGGAGCACAGGCTCCGGACGCGCAGGCTCAGCGGCCATGGCTCACGGGCCCAGCTGCTCCCCGGCATGTGGGATCTTCCCGGACCGGGGCACGAACCCGTGTCCCCTGCATCGACAGGCGGACTCTCAACCACTGCGCCACCAGGGAAGCCCTCTCTGCCTTTTAATTTAGTTTCTTCTTTAAAATGATAGTTACGGTTGGCTTTAAATTCTCCATCTTGCTATTGTCTTCTTTTTGTCCACCTGTTCGTTTTTTCTTTCCTCTTTTTAGATTTGTGTTTCTAACTATTCCATTTAATCTCTTCTATTGGCTCATTAACTATACCTATTATCTTTATCCTTTTACTAGTGACTTTAGATTTATAATGTCCATTGTTAACTTTTCAAGTAATATTCTACTTGCTCAAATAAGATGTAAACCTTAAAATCATGGACTTTCATCTCCCCCTTCCATCTTTTGTTATCAGATACATTACTTCTACATAAGTAATAAATCTCATAACACATTGATATTATTGTTGTAAACTGTCAACTTTCTTCTGAAGAAATTTGTTCTACGCCGAAACGTTAACACTTCCCTGGCCCCGAGCACTTTAAAGACATTCATTTGACTGTCTTCTGCCCTGCGTTGTTTCTCATGTGCATTATGAACTTTGTTCTACATACATAATGTGTCTTTTACTCCTGGTCGATTTTAAGATTTTCTCATCACGCCTTTTTAGTGATTCGAATGAAAATGACCTTTGCTGTGATTTTCTTCGTATTGATTCTTCTTAGGTTCCATTGCATGCTTTAGATTTGTGTGTTTATATTTTTCATCAAATGGGGAACGTTTTCCATCACTATTTCTCCATATATCTTATCTGCCCACGCCCTCTCTGAGGATTCCAATTAGAGGTAACTTTCACTCCCTGATATTGCCGTACAGGTGAGTGTGTTCATGTCCCTCAGCTGTTTTTCTCTCTGTGCTTCAGGGTAGTTTCTGGTCTTCAAGCTCACTACCTTTTCTTCTGCACGGTTCATCTTCTGTTAAGACCATCCAGTATTTGTTTTTCAGATTTATACTGTTAACACTAACACACAGTAAAACGATCTTTTCTTTTCTTGGAGTACAGTCCTGTGCATGTTAATGCATGTGTAGATTCGCTTAACCACCACCTCCAGGATACAGAACAGTTTCACGTCCCCCCAAATTCCTTTATGCTGCCTTCTGTGGTCAGAATCACTGCCCACACCTAAATCTAGGAAACCCCTAGTCTGTGCTCCTGCCGCATATTTTTGTCATTTCTAGAATGTCATATAAATAGAATCACACAGTATGTAACTTTTTTGCACTGGCTTCTTTCACCCAGATTAATACCTTTGTGGTTCATCAATGTGGTTGCATGTATCTGTAATCTGGCCTTTTTATTGCTGAGAAAGTATTCCATTGTAAGAATGCTTACCCATTCATCCACTGAAGTATATTTGGTTGTTTCCAGTTTTGGGTGATTAAGAAAAGAGCTGCTGTAACATTTTGTGTACAGGCGTAAACCTAAGTTTTTACTTCTCCAGGGAAAATTCTTAGGAGTGGGATTGCTGGGTCATATAGTAAATGTAAATACTTAAATATATATGAACCTGCTAGACTGTGGCTGAACCACTTTACAGTCCCACCAGCAATGACTGCATCCTCACCCACACTTGGTATTGCTCAGTTGAAAAAACTAGGTTGTTTCTTAGTGTTGAGTTTGAGGGATTGCTTTATATATTCTGGATCTATGTCAGATCTGTCACTTACAAATATTATCTCTAAGTCTGTAGCTTGCCTTTTCATTATTTTAATAGTACCTTATGTAGAGTAAAAGTGTTAACTTTTGGTGAACTCCAGTTTACATTTTTTAAATAGATTATGCTTTTGATGTCATGTCTAAGAACTCTCTGCTATATTTACTTCTAAAAAGCTTATAGTTTTACATTTAGATGTATGATCAACTTTGAATACATTTTTTACAACATGCAAAGGTTAGATTGAGGTTTATTTTTGTACATGAATGCCCAATCGTTACATTATTATTTGTTCAAAAACCTACTTTTTTTCATGGAATTGCCTTTGCACATTTTCCAAAAATCATTTGGAAGAAAATTTGATACATGTGCAAATATATGGAAACAAAGCAAAACACTCTTAAATAACCAAAGGGTCCAAAAAGAAATCACAAAGGAGATTAGAAAATACTTTGAGATGAATCAAATGAAAGCAAATTATACCAAAACTTATGGATGTCATGAAATCACAGCTTAGAGGGAAATTTATAGCTGTAAGTACCTATATTTAAAAAAAAGAAAGATGTCAAATAAGAACCTAAACTTCCACCTTAAGAAACTAGAAAAAGTGGAGAAAACTAAACACAAATCAGGCAGAGGAAGGATATAATAAAGATTAGAGCTGAAATAAATTAAACAGAGAATAAGAAAAACAATACAGAAAATCAGTGAAACCACAAGTTAAATTCTTTGAAAATATCAACAAAATTATCAAATTTTTAAATACGCTAGTTCCCCCCCATAAAAAGAAAGATAGAAAGAGGAATTAAATGACTAAATTAGAAATAAAAGAGGAGATATTACTACTGAAATGGAATTTCTATTCAGAAATAAAAAGGGTTATAAGGGAATACTATGAACAACTGCACGCCAACAAATTAAATAATCTAGGTGAAATGGACAAGCTTCTAGAAAGACACAAACTATTGAAAACAACTCAAGAAGAAATAGAAAATCTGAATAGACATACGTATAACAAGTGAAGAGATTGAATAGTAATCACAAAACTTCCCACGAAGAAGAACCTAGAACTACATGGCTTCAGTGATGAATTCTACCAAATGTTTAAAGAAAATGAGTAGGAATCCTTCACATACATGTCCATAAATTAGAAGGGGTGGGCACACTTCCCAACTCATTCTATAAGGCCAAGATTACCCTGATTCCAAAACCAGAGACAGCATTGGTTGTTCATTGGTAGAATCCTCACCTGCCAAAACCAGAAGTATTATTGGAAAAGAAAAATAGAGACCAATATCCCTCAGGAATATAGATGCAAAAATTCTTAACAAAATACTAAAAAGCCAAAGGTAGCAAAATGTAAAAAGAATTATACACCACGACAAAGTAGTATTTATCCCAGGAATGCAAGATTGGTTCAACATATGAAAATAACATGTATTAATAAATAATAATATAGTAACAAACTATATTAATAGAATAAAAGACAAAACCACATGGACATCTCAAAAGATGGAGAAAAATCATTTGATAAAATTCAGCACTCTTTCATAATTTAAAAAAAACACACTCAACAGACTAGGAACATAAGGAACATTCTCAACTAACAAAGAGCATCTGTGAAAAACCCACAGCAAACGTCACATTTAATTATGGAAGACTGAATGCTTTCCTCCTAAGATGAAGAGCAGAAGGATGTCTACTCTGACCACTTCTATTTAACATTATGCTGGAGCTTCTAGCCAGGGGAATTAGGCAAGAAAAAGAAATAAAAGACATCCAGATTGATAAGGAAGAAGTAAAACTATCTCTATTTGCATATGGCATGATCTAGTATTCAGAAAATCATAAAGAATCCACTAAAAAAAAAAAAACTCTCACAACTAACAAATGATCTCAACAAGGTTGCAGAATACAAGATTGATATAGAAAATCAATTGCATTCTTATACACTAGCAATGAGCAATCTGAAAATGAAATTAATAAAGCAATTCAACTTATGATTGCATCAAAAAAATAAAATACTTAGGATTAATTTTAACAATCCAAGTGCAGTACATTTTCACTAAAAACTACAAAACATCATTGAAAGAAATTAAAGAAAACCTAAATAAGTGGGGAGATATCACATGTTCATTGACTGGAAGACGATATTATTAAGATAGCAGTACTCTCCAAATTGATCTGCAGGTTCATCACAATCTCTATCAAAATCCCAACTGTAAGGGGTTGTGTAGAACAGAAAAATTGTTATTTGAAAAGCTCAATAAAATTAATTAGCTGCAAGCCAGATTGACAAAGAAAAAAGAAAGTACAAATTACCTACATCAGTACTTAGAGAGGGGATATCATGACACACCCCACAGATATTAAAAAGACAATAAGGGAATTCTATGAACAACTCTATGCAAATAAATTTGATAACTTAGATGAAATGAATCAAGCCTTTGAAAACTACAAACTATCAGAACCCGGGTTGTGTCATTTGAAAAAATGAAATTTGCAGTTAAATTTTTTTGAAAAAGGATCTCCAGATCCAGAGAGTTTCATTGGTGAATTCTACTAAACATTTACTGAATCCCTACCTTTGGGTTTATTACAAACTGCATATAAAAAACAAGGGTTCTTGTTTTTTATTCCATTTTGATAACCTCTTTTAATTTCTGTGTTTACATCATTTACATTTAAAGTAATTTTTGATTCATTTAGATATAGTTCACCATTTCACTATTTATTTTCTGTTTCTTCCCATTATTTATTTATTTTTTTTTTAAAGAAGATGTTGGGGGTAGGAGTTTATTAATTAATTTATTTATTTTTGCTGTGTTAGGTCTTCGTTTCTGTGTGAGGGCTTTCTCCAGTTGTGGCAAGTGGGGGCCACTCCTCATCGCGGTGCGCGGACCTCTCACTATCGCGGTCTCTCTTGTCGTGGAGCACAGGCTCCAGATGCGCAGGCTCAGTAGTTGTGGCTCACGGGCCTAGTTGCTCGGCGGCATGTGGGATCCTCCCAGACCAGGGCTCGAACCCGTGTCCCCTGAATTAGCAGGCAGATTCTCAACCACTGCGCCACTAGGGAAGCCCTTCCCATTATTTTTTGTTCTGGTATTTCCCTTTTTTCTTCTTTCATTTAGATTATTTAAATATTCTTTAGTGGGACTTCCCTGGTGGCGCAGTGGTTAAGCATCAGCCTGCCAATGCAGAGGACACGGGCTCGATCCCTGGTCCGGGAAGATCCCACGTGCCATGGAGCAACTAAGCCCGTGAACCACAACTACTGAGCCTGTGTGCCACAACTACTGAAGTCCACGCGCCTAGAGCCCGTGCCCCACAACAAGAGAAGCCACCGCAATGAGAAGCCCCCACACCACATTGAAGAGTAGCCCCTGCTCGCCACGACTACAGAAAACCTGTGTGCAGCAATGAAGACCCAATGCAACCAAAAATAAATAAAATTGATTCTTAAAAATAAATAAATAAATAAATATTCTTTAGTATTCCATTTTAATTCTTGAGTTTTTTACTCTTTGTACTTTAAAAAAAGTGGTTGCACTACGTATTACAATACACATTCTTAACTTTTCAAAATCTACATAGAGTTAATATTTTATCACTTCAAGAGAAATTTTTAAATCTTAGCATGCGTTAGTCTCCATATCCTCCTCTACGCTGTAGTTGTCATGTATATTATATTTACATACATGGAAAATCCCATCTGACAGTGTTACGCTTTGTACTTTCAGAATTTAAGGGGATAAAAGTAGCCTGTTATGTCTACTCAGATATTTGCCACTCTGTACTTCCTTAGTTCCTGAAGTTCCCAGTTTCCCTCTGGCATCATTTCCCTCACATCTAAAAACGTTTTTTAGAATATTTTTTAGGGCAGGTCTACTGGCAACACATTTTCTTGGTTTTTCTTTATCTTACAGTGTCTTTATTTCACCTTCATTCCTGTAGGATATTTTCACTGGGTATAGAATCTTGGAGGACAGTGTTGAGGTGTTTGTTCATTTGTTTGTTTTTTCAGTACTTTAAAAATGTTGTGCCATGATCTTCTATCTTCCATGGTTTTTGATAAGAAATCCACTGTCATTCAAACTCTTGTGCCTTGACTTGTGTCATTTTTCTCTGGCTGCTTTCAAGAGTTTTTCATCTGTCTTTACATTTAGCATTTTGAATACGATGTTTTGGTCAAGAATTTATTTGAGTTTGGTATGGGTTACATTTTGGTATGGATTACATTTCTCTACCATTTTTGGCATGTCCAGAAATTTTTATTGAATGCTGGACTTGAGAATATTATACTGTTAAAGTCTGGATTTTATTGTCTTTCCTTACAGAGTGTTGCATTTTGTTCTGACAAGCACTTAATTCCTCTGTACATCAATTTGAACCTCTCAAAATATGTCTGGAAACTTTGTTAAACCTTATCTATGGCCATCTCAACCCTATTTTTTTGTTGTTGTTTTATTGAAGTCTAGTTGGTTTACAATGTTGTGTTAATTTCTGCTGTACAGCAAAGTGATTCAGTTATACATATATATATATATATATATATATATATACACACACACACGTGTACATATACATATATATTCTTTTTTATATTCTTTTCCATTATGGTTTATCACAGGATATTGAATACAGTTCCCTGTGCTACACAGCAGGACCTTGTTGTTTATCCAATCTATATATAAGAGTTTGCATCTGCTAATCCCAACCTCCCACTCCATCCCTCCCCCAAACCCCTCCCCCTCGGCAACCACAAGTCTGTTCTGTATGCCCATGATTCTCTTTCTGTTTCGTAGATAAGTTCATTTGTATCATTTTTTAGATTCCACATATAAGTGATATCATATGATATTCATCTTCCTCTGTCTGACTTACTTCACTTAGTATGATAATCTCTAGGTCCATCCAAGTTGCTGCAAATGGCATTATTTCCTTCTTTTTTATGGCTGAGTAATATTCCATTGTATATATGTACCCCATCTTCTTTATCCATTCCTCTGTCAATGGACATTTACGTTGTTTCCATGTCTTGGCTATTGTGAATAGTGCTGCCGTGAATATAGGGGTGCATGGATCTTTTTTTTTTTTAATTTATTTATTTATTTTGCTGTGTTGGGTCTTTGTTTCTGTGCGAGGGCTTTCTCTAGTTGCAGCAAGCGGGGGCCACCCTTCATCGCGGTGCGCGGGCCTCTCACTCTCATGGCCTCTCCTATTGCGGAGCACAGGCTCCAGACGCGCAGGCTCAGTAGTTGTGGCTCATGGGCCCAGCTGCCCCACGGCACGCGGGATCCTCCCAGACCAGGGCTCGAACCCGTCTCCCCTGCATTGGCAGGCAGACTCTCAACCACTGCGCCACCAGGGAAGCCCTGCGTGGATCTTTTTGAATTACAGTTTTGTCTGGATATATATGCCCAGGATTGGGATTGTTGGATCATATGGCCGCTCTATTTTTAGTTTCTTGAGGAACCTCCATACTGTTTTCCATTGTTCAGCCTTATTCTTAAGGTGTGGCCTTTCTGGGGTCTTTGTTGAAATAATGCAGGATTCAGTGAGGACTACCCGCTCTGGCTGGTCTGAACTGGAGCACCTCCCACCCAGTGAGCACTCAGGACTGTGATACCTTCAGCATCTTGTGCTTGTCTTGGTCCAGCCCATCCCCCCTTGTGCAGGTCCACAGTGGTGCCCATCCACAGACACAGAAGGACCCTGTGCAGATTTCTGAATTTCTTTTCTGCCTGGATCTCTCCATGCAGACCTCTACCTCACAAATTCCAGCTTCCTGAGCCTCCCCAAACTCCAGTCTTTGTCTCCTCAGTTCAATGGGACTGCTGTTCTCTGCTGGGGTCTCCTCTCTGCGCTGGGCTCCAGTAAATGCCAGCAGGCAAGAAGCCAGGTAGATTATGGGTTCGTGGTGTTTGTTTAGCTTCTCTGAGGGATCACATTCCCTCACTGCCTGTTGTCCAATGTCTGCAAACAGTCGTTTTATATATTTTTTGGTTTTGGGGTTTTTTCCCCAGTTTTCAACTTATTTGCAGCAGGAGGGCTAGGCTGCTGCCAGTGCTCTGTCATATTTAGAAGTGAAAATCTGTTTATTTCTACTGGAACGATTGACTTATCTGACTGCTTTGATGTCATGTAGACAAAGCTCTAAATAGCTTTTTAAATGTTACCCAGGGAAGGAGACAGAGTCAGAAATCCAACTGGAGTAATTTTTGTGCAGTTGGATTGCATTTTAAGATAAATTTCTGGCTTATCCACATGGAAGTGTCTTATGAAGATCCAGTGAAGCTTTTGGTTAGAAAAATGTTGCCATGCCCTGAGAAACTGCTCTGTAATAGTATTTGCAAAGGGGATTAAGAACAAACTTGTATTCTTTATTGTTATTACAAAAGAAATACTTATTCATCGTTGAAAATTCAGAATGGCAAGTCAGAAAAATAAAAGAATCACCCATAATCCTCATCATTTAGCAATTGTCACCCTTATTATTATAATAAGCATATGTACTCTATCCTCTATATATCCTCACAAATAATTTTATATTAAAATTGACTCCCTATGTATGACTTGTGCAGACATTATTGTTGAGGTTTTCTAGTAAGATGGATCTGATGGAAGAACTGGGGAGAAGTCTGTCAACGATGCAAACGGGCAAGCAAGTTATCAGCACTGACTTGAAGTGGGCTGTCCCTGCATCTGGGTGGTGGCTGGTTGTTTGTCAAGAGTGGATGCACTGACTGAAAAGCCACCAGGATGGAGGTCACAGGGGTGGCAGGGGAGTGCCTCTTGTTTCCCCTGGGCGTGCAGCGAGGCACGGAGACACGATCCATAATCGTGTCAGCCCCATCCCCATCCCTACCCCCCAGGTGGCAGGATGGCAGACAGGGACACTTAGGGCCCATCTGTCCTCTGGATTCACTCATTTGTGATAAGTTTATACTCATTTTGCTTAAATGATGATAATGTGACGCAGGTAAAATTCAAATCAAATACACAAATTCAAGAAAGCTGTATGGCACAGATCATTTTTTAAAGGCAAGTTATAAGAAGACAGGACAATTCTCCTAAGAAACTTTAGACAAAGGTTAATTGTTGTGAATAAGTTTAATTATTTAAATCTGACCTTCTTGGCAGCCAGGGCAAAAAAGGAAAATAAACATGTTACAAAGTTCCTGCTATTTACCACAGTCCGTTGAGTCCTTACCAGAAGCCCTTGGGGGAAGAGGTTTTTCTGAATTCAGAACATTTGCATTTTAGACCAGGAATAAAGTGCATATGCTGCACGTCAACACCCTTACAGGACTCGAGGCAGCAACGCGTTATCAAGTGCGTTTATGTTTCTGCGGTGAAATGGGCAAATATTCACTGTAAGACTTTGACAATCCTTATATCTGACCAGGGCAGGTTTTGCCACCAAATGAGTCAGCCACTAATTTACAGGAAAAGTTTTGGTTTTCAGAAATATTTAGATTTTGGAACTGTGCATAGAGACTGCAGGCCTGTAATAGAAGCTGCTAATTAATCTCTAGGGAGAGAGAAATGTTTTCCCAGCTCAGAAATCTAATACCACATGGATCTTGAGGATGTTGCCCAACAAAACAGGCAGGTTCACCCGTGGACATTTTTACAAGAAACGTGTCGTCCCAGCAAAGTCTTTCGAACACCGCTGGAGGCGTCTGGCCTGCAGCCAGCACGCGGGGGCAGGGGTGGGTGAGGGCATGGCGTGGCGATGGGCAGGAGATGACCTTTGCCCTCAGGGATGTACTGTGAGGGCTGAACGCCACATGAGGGGCTGATCCTGGGAGGGGGCAGGGCTACCTGCAGGGCGTGCATTGGGCTGCAATGACAAAGACCCAGGCTCAAGCTGGACAGAGTCCGGAGATGACCATGTCGTGGCAGGAAGTCCAGGGAGAGGCAAGGACAGCCATGGCCACCTTATGCCAGGCTCGACCCTCCTCAAGGCGTAGCTTCACCCTCAGCTGGTAAAAGAGGTGACATCCCGACATGGCAACATCGGTGAGGCTAGCTTCTCAGAGAGGAAGCCTTCCCCGGGGACTCCCATCAGACTTGTGCTCCCATCTTATTGGCAGGACAGGAAAGGGGATGAGGGTTAGGAAGACTGATCCCCAAATCATCGGGGAGAAGAGGGGAACCCGCATCAAAATTGGCCTCAAATTGGATGGGTAGGCAGCCCCTGTGCTCTCCAGGAGCGGGGAGAAGAGAGTGGGGGACCAAGAGGGAGGTCACTTCTAAAACCTGGAGGACTGCATGCAAGGGCATGGGGTCAACGTGCCCAGGGTGCATGGGGAGAGAGGAGGTGGGTGCAGGGGCAGGATCCGGCCCCAAGTATCCAGGCTGGAGCTGCTCCTTCTGTGAGCAGAGCCTCTGGAAGGAGCAAGGTCTGGCCTCATGTCAGCATCAGGGGAGGAGGGCTGGCGAGTGCAACGCGCAGCTCGGGCAGCAGTGCCCAGGGAGGGGACCGATCTGAAAGCCACTGGCCGAGGTGTCCTGCATGCCTGCCGGGCAGAGCACTGAGCGAGGCCAGCTGCCCAGCGTCCCAGCGTGGGAAAGTGACCAGTCAAGCCGGACACACCATTGATGAAATACCTTCTATCCACTCACCTTGACATACAACCACCAGGCCAGGCCCAAAGGGGGTGTCCTAGATGCCCAGGTCGGCCCAGGGAAGCAGCCTGGCCAGCCCACCTGCTCCCTTCGCACCTACTCTCGAAAGCCCGGGAAGCAGGTGGGGACAATTGGCAGGGAACTTGCAGGTCCCAGGTTCTGCTTTCAAGGGGTGCGGCCTCTGGGTGGGCGTGTCCACCTTGGGGAGGGGCCCAGCTGGAGGAGGACTCTGGAACAGGGTCCTCTTGGGGCTCTGAGGGGGGCACTGGCCCCCATACAGTGTGTGACAGAGGGATGCAGAGAACAAGGGGAGGGAGGACCCTGGGGAGGTGCTAGGCTAGGAGGAGGGTGGTGGTCCCTTCACCAAGATGGGGTCTTCAGAGAAATAGCTGGGGTCTCTATGCTTTTCATATTGGTTTGGGGTCTTTTGTAAGTATTTTTTCAACAGTGGAATATTCCATGATGTAGAAGATGTTTCAATACACCAACCGTTCCCTTGTCATTCGGAGTTTGGGAAGGAGAGGGATGCCGTGGTGGACGTGCACACGCTGGGGTCTGGAAGACCCTCTGCTTTTTGGTCGGGGTATTTGGGGTTGGTTTGTTTTTCAGATGGTGAGAGCCCCGAGCAGATCTGGGGGCTCCCTGCAGGAGTCGGCGGACATGGGCAGAGCGGTCTTGCTCTTCTCTGTTTCGTGTGGAAGCTGCACTCCTGGGGTCACAGCTGGGGCGCTGGGGCTCTGTTTTCTTCCTGGCTGCCAAGTGTGGCACAGGCTGGGGGCCCCGTGTCAGAGACCCCGTGCCCTGGGAAGGGAGGATGAGTGTCGGGGGCCCTGGGCTGGGGGCAGGCTCGGGCCCACAGTGCACCCTTGCCCGGGGCCATGGCTCTGAGGATGCTGGACCCTGAGGTCCTCTCTTGGAGAAGGTGTCGGTGACAGAGGGCAAAGGGCAAGGCTCGGATGAAGTCCCGGCCCAGGTGCTGGGCAGGCCCCAGGAGGACCCCAGCTCAAAGACCCTGGACAAGAGGCCTCCCCTAGGGTATAACAACTCTGTGTTTTCTTCTGTCCCCGTGACCCCCCAAACCCTGTCTGGCCGGGCTCCTGCTTTGTGGGGTCAGATGCAAGGACGGGGAGCCCTGGCCAGGAGGAAGGCGGCGGGGCGCAGCCGTCCAGCCCACCGCCCACCCTCTGCCGTCATGTGCTCACCCGCCAGGCGGAGGCTCACAGTGCTCCTTTGTTTGGCAGCTGGCTCAGAGCACAGGCCGCGTGTTTGGGGCAGCCCTGGCCGGCCGGCAGTGCCAGCCCTGGAGGCCAGAGATGCCAGGCTGGGGAGGGAGGATGCGCCCTGCTCAGTCCTCCGAGCCCCGGGCCAGATGCTGTCCAGAAAACACCTGGGCTGGCCTCGCTGCTTCCCAGGACCCCTGGGACCCTGGAGGGCTGTGTCCGGGGAGTGGGCAACCTCAGCAGAGACCTGGCTGTCCGTCCCCAGCTAGCAGGGCCTGCACGGTGCCCTGGCACCACCAAGCCACTCCGCCAGGCCGACTCAGAGCCCCCTGGTCTCAGGTAAAATGAGAAAACGAGGGCAGCCTGGTCAATTTGTATAAAGCTGAATGTATCTATTTTTTTAAATATTTTTTTCAGATGTAAAAACATTCTTTTTCAATGAAATCTTCATGGTAGGTAGAGGCTGTTTTTGCCATAACGCCTTTAATTGACAACATAAGAAGTTGGCAGGGAATTCCCTGGCCACATAGTGGTTAGGACTCCGTGTTTCACTGCCGAGGGGTTGGGTTCGATCCCTGGTTGGGGAGCTAAGACCCCCACAAGCTGCGCGGCCAAAAAAGAAAAACAAACAAGTTGGCAAGTCTATTTTCATCTCTTTTAAAAAAAAAAAAATTTGGTTCTTGGAGGCCCTCAATGCTGACTCCACAGCACTGGCCGGGCCTGGCTGGGGTCTCAGGAAATGTCTGAGTCTCCAGAGCTGGCACTGGGGCGGAGGTGGAGGTCTCCTCGGGCCCCGGGTTTTCTCCCCTCTGGACCGGGGAGAGCGCTGACTGTGAGGATTCCTCAATGACAAGGCCGGGTGTGGGTGAAGTGTGTGCCCAGCGGGGACAGTGCCTGCTCTGCTCCCGTCCTGCCCTAGTCGGTGTCCCACCCGTGTGGGGCAGGTCTGGGTGCCGGGTCACAGCCGGGGCCTGGATATCCAGCCGGCCCAGCTCTCGGGAGCACCCTGGGAGGGAAGACCCCTCCTCATTTCTTCCCTTAGAGGTCAAGGGCAGTGCTGGTGAGCTACCCACATTGTCCCCCTCCCCACTTGCCTGGCTGTCCTCTTTGAGTAGAACATTCAAGGGGAGGGGAGATGCGTCATGCCTGAGAAACTTGTCCTGGATCTGAGAAAAAGAGCTGTCCCTGGTCCAGTGGGCACCGACTGTCCCCTGCCTGCTGGAGATGAGTCCGCAGGGCCTTAATAGGACCAGACCCACTGCCTGAGATCTTATCAGGCCTGAGTGCGTCCCCATCAGATCAGGCCTTCTGGAGGGAGGGTCCAGAGCCCAGCGTTCTCCATAAAAGACCTCACAAGAAAATGGCTTTTCATTCACTGAAATGTTTAGGAAAGAAATGCAGGGGGACGTCTGTTTTGGTTCTACTTTTCAAATGACATCGTAACATGTCAAACTTAATTGAAGAAGCAGCACCCTCAGATGTTTATTGGATTGGATTTTCATCAGGCTTTTTAAAAACTGCAAAAAAAGGCCTTTCTACCTGGGCCTGCCTCTCCCAAAGAGTTTAACTCATTTCAGTTCTGTGGATGATTACATGGGACTGGTGGCTGAGACAGACTTTCCCAGATCAGTAGAGAAAGGCCCCAGCCCTGAGGGACCCCCTACACCCCCAACACCATAGCGACCCCTCTAATCAAGGTGAGGTAAGTGGAGAGATGCTTCTGGATTGGGGAAATCCATCCCCTGACCAGTCCAGACTTTTCTGTGTGCCTGGGGGAGGGGCAGGGATACTGTGGGACGGAGGGAGCAGGCACGCCCTCTCCGGATGCCACGAGCCCTCTGCTGAAGAAGTGACAGCCTGGGAGGAAGGCCGGAGGGCAAGTGAACAGAAGCAGCCCCAGTGTGCAGGTCGCTGGGAGAGGGTGTGGGCAGAGAAGACCCCAGAGCAGAAACATACGCCCAGGTGTGCCGTCTGTCCAGGCCAGGCTGGAGGGTCCCTCATCCCTCCCTGACCCAGCAAGGGTCCAGCTCCGGGATGAGCTTCTGCAGAACGGGATTCCCTAGGTCCTCCCTGGAGTGTGGCCATGGAGAAGCTGCGGGCCAGGGGAAGGGGGTGAGGCCAGCAGGTTGGAAGTGGGAACGGGAGGCCTAGGCCACCTCTCAGAGCCAGTGTTGTCATCTGTGCTGTGGAGACCCCCGGAAGGAGTCACTGGGGTCTATGCTGGGCAGTAGGAGCACAGGCCTCAGGGCGGTCCCTGCTTGGTCCCTGGCCCAGAGATGAGATGAGCATGCTTGTTTCTGGACCTTGTTGCTGTAGGTTCCCCAGGCTTCCACTGTCATAGCAGGGAGGGAACCTCTGGCACCCTGTTCGCGCCCCACAGCCATTGTCTAGACAAAGCCAGAATGCCCTCAGGGCCTGGGGGGGGTGGGGGGGTGGGGAGGGGTGCCTCTTGCTCTCAGGGCCTTGGGGTGGAGCATCTCATGTCCTCAGGGCCTGGGCGGGAAGGGGCGGGTGTCTATGCCCTCAGGGCCCAGGTGGAAGGTAAGGGTCTGAGCCCAGCCCCTGGACTCTCAGACAGAGCCACTGAGGCCCGGAGAGATCGAACACTCGTCCCCAAAGCTGCAAAGTGCCCGTAGGCTGGCACTGCCAGGTGGCATTTCGAATGAAAGGAACATAATCTTTAAACAGGTTCAACCTAAAATAGACTCTTATCTCTAAATGACAGATGCTTCGCTTCTCACAGTATTTCTGTCATTTGGCTGGGGCAGATCTTCTTGGTTAGTTCAAGACTATGGGGGGATGGTTTTGTGCTTGTACAGCATAAAGGGACCACACCCCAAACACGACTGTGGGCAGCCCGGACCCCGAGCCAAGCCCGCAGGAATCACCCCTACCCTGGCAGCGGTTATGCCAACAGCCCAGAGCCCCGAGCCTCACCAGGGCCCACCTGGCTGGGAGAGGGGCGTCGGGGTCTGACTCCACCTGGGGGAGAGGGAGGGGCAGAGGACCTCAGGCTCCTCCAAAGCCTTGCCATTCAAACCACTCTCCCCCCAAAAACTCCCTCTGCAGAAGATAAAACTATTCCCGTGGTGATGGGGATCACACGCCACTAGCACAGACGTCTGTGAAAGACAAAGGAGCATCAGTTCACACCTTGGGGGAGGGGTGTCTCCAGACCCATCCCCCCGCCAGCTGAGCGTGAATAAGACCCAAGAGGGCGTCCTGCAAATCCGTCCGCACAAGATGTAATTTGACCTAGAACATTGCGTGGATTTTCCCCGTTATTCGTGATAAGCGTAGTAGCTGTTGCACGCCAGCTGTGCCCCACCCTCCCTGCCACCCCAGGACAGAGCTGGCGCTCTAAGCCCCTCCTCGTTCCAGCCCCTGGTGCCTGTGTGAGTGGAGCAGGCTGGGGTGTAAGGGTAGAGGCTCTTGACAGGGCTGATGCCCAGGTTGTGGGGTGTCAGTGAGACAGCCATGGAGAAGCAGGGACAGGGAGGCCGATGCCTGGAGCCCGCCTGGTCTAACCAGGCAGGGGCGGAGGGGGCAGGGCACCCCCTGGAGAACCTGCAGGAGGAGGGAAGCAGACAGGACACCCCCAATATCCTTGCCTGTTCCTGCCCTGTATCCATCTACACGGTGTCTCCACAGTGGAAAGAGCCCTGTGTGTCCTGGTCCCATGTGGACAGAGGAAGGGCTGCCCACTGGACCGGGGTCGCCACGTCCAGAGGTCAGAGATCCCCTTCAGTCCTTCCCAGAAGGGTCAGGCCTGGGAGATGCTGAGCACCAGAATCAGACCCCCACCCTCACCTCCCTCATAGCTGGTGATGTCCCAAGGGAGATTGACTTCAGGCCAAGGGGCAAGACCAGCAGTCGGGGTGGGATGGGGCCTTCCTGGGGAGCCAGGGGTGGTAGGATGACTTTGCAAGCAGGTTCAAAGCTGGAAGGGTTGGACTCCCCTGGTGGCGCAGTGGTTAAGAATCCACCTGCCAATGCAGGGGACATGGGTTTGAGCCCTGATCTGGGAAGATCCCACATGGCACAGAGCAACTAAGCCCGTGCGCCACAACTACTGAAGCCCGTGTGCCTGGCGCCCGTGCTCCACAACAAGAGAAGCCACCACAATGAGAAGCCCGCGTAGAGCAAAGAAGGGTAGCCCTGGATCACAGCAACTAGAGAAAGCCCGTGTGCACTGCAAAAAATAAATAAACCTGAAAAAAAAGACTGGAAGGGCTCGGGTGGGGGCACGGGCTTGGAAAGCAGGCGGACGGACTGGCGGGGACTCACTCCTGGTTCAGGCAGCAGCCCCTGTGGGCAGCATGGCTGGGAAGCCCCGTGCCCAAAGGAAACGCAGTCTGCCTTCTTTCTTTTCTCTAGTCGTTATTAACTTATCTGGAAGATGCTTTGGTGACAGAAATTTAGGGGTGCACGCAGCCCTCTCTGATGAGGGCGACAGGGAACAGAAGAGGGATGAGGCCGTCCCTCTTGGCCGGCCGTGGGAGGCTAACAGCCTTTGCATCAGTGGAGCCCTGTTCCTGCTCTACCGCACGCTCCCAGCCTTTCCCTCCATCTCTCCTCCCAGGCCCCGAGGTGCAGAGGCCTCACGGGTCAGATCCTCATTTTACAGACGGGGAGTCACACTGCTGTGGCCACGTGCACACCCAGGGTGACTGAGGCACCTCCCAGAGGCAGTCCTGCTGGGGGCCTGTAGCCTCTTGCTGTGCTCGGGGCACTGCCCACCTTCTGAAAATTACAACTGCCTGTTGTTGCCATGGTGGCCGGTTGCATCACCCCATCCCCACAGTGTTGTGTGCCACCACCTTGCCCCAAGACAGTTCCTTTCTGCAGGAGAGAATCTCTACCTCCAGGCGTGTGTGTGTCCACTACCCTGGCCCTGCATGCCACCCTTCCTGGCACACCCTCCCCCTCCCCGGGCCAGTGGACCCCAGGCCCCTGGGATGCTGAGCCTCACTCCTTTCCTGGGGCACTGACTTTGTTGCGCAGGGCCATGTTTACCCCTTGCAGCTCCTGTGCGATCAGGTCCCCTGTACCAGTACACAAGGACATGCTCATTCTTGTTTCAGCTGAAGAGGACTGTTAATGGGAATTCCCTGGCGGTCCAGTGGTTAGGACTCGGTGCTTTCACTGCCCGGGCCCAGGTTCAATCCCTGGTCCGGGAACTAAAATCCCTCAAGTCATGCCACAGGCCGCTCCCCCCCGCCCACCCAGAAAAAGAGGACTGTTACATGAGTGGACAGGTCATAATTCACGTGACCAACCCCTGGAGATGGACAGTCGGGTCATTTCCAATCTCTGGCTGCTGCAAACAGATCTGTGAAGAATAACCTTGAATGTGTGTCATTTTGTATACGTGAGGACATTTGTAGGATAAACTCCTAGAAGTAGCATTATAGGGAAATGGGTGTATGCATCTCTAAGTTTGATAAATATTGCCAAATGTCTGTCCATCGCTATCAGCCATTGCGTACCTGTTATGTGCTGGGCACTGAACTCAATATTTTTTCTGGATTATCTAATTTCATTTCACCAGGACCCTGTGATAGAGGCTACTCCCATCCTCGTTTTCCAGACGACGAAACAAAGGCTCAGAGAAATTTGCTAACTCACCCTCCAGGCTAGTGTGTGGTGGGGCCGGAAGGGTGCCCGACTGTGTGGGGTTCAGGCCCTTTCCTTCAGAAGCCCAGGAGTCCAGGGAGGAGCCTTCCTCCCACCAGCCAGTCTCCTCCTGCCGCTGGCCAGCCACATCGGGGCCTTGGCACTACCTCTGCCTACGAGGCTGTCCACCCCAGACGCTGTCCCCTGGCCTGGCCAGCGTGGCCTGAGTGCCGTCTGCACGTAGGAGCCTGGTCTCATCCTTCCCAGCTGGTTGTGCAATTCAAGGTGGTCCTCTGCCTCCACTTCTTTTCTCTGGTCCTGGCATCTCCTGCTGAACTGAGAGTCCCGGAGGGCCAGGGCCGGGCCAGGCCAGTGCCGGGTAACAGTCATTAAGCCTGGCTGGGGAGGGTGGTGGGGACGGGCAGGAGTGCCCTGCCAAGTGCCGGAGGCCTTGCTCCATCTGCATCACAAAGTGGCTGGGACGGGGCTGGCTGGGGGAGCAGGCTGGGCCCCTCCTGCCACATCTGCATCACAAAAGTGGGGCCCAAGGCCGCACTGCGCCCCACGCCCAGTGGCTTTGTTGAGAGCTTGCAGCCCGCTCGGGCGAGCCTGGGGAATTGTTCCCCAGCCCAGGTCATCCTGAGCTCCACAGCCACCCCGGCTGACAAAAGCCACATTGCGGGGCCCGCAGCAGCTGCCTGCGTCTGCTCCCTGAGCCGCCGCCCAGGGGCCTCCGGGCTCTGCGGGGCGAGCACGGCCCTTGCAAGGGACACGGCCCGGGTCAGACCCAGAGGCCCGGGGCCGGGGGAGGGGCTGACCTTGCCTGGTGAAGTGAGGTCTCCAGGTCACCAACAGTGACACTAGACTCGAAGGAGACAAAACCACTGCCTGGGGACACGCACATGCTACGTGGTGGGTGCCACACCCAGGCTGGAGCATTGCATTTTTTTTTTTTTTTTTGCAGTACGCGGGCCTCTCACTGCTGTGGCCTCTCCCGTTGCGGAGCACAGGCTCTGGACGCGCAGGCTCAGCGGCCACGGCTCACGGGCCCAGCCGCTCCGCAGCATGTGGGATCTTCCCTGACCGGGGCACGAACCCGTGTCCCCTGCATGGGCAGGCGGACTCTCAACCACTGCGCCACCAGGGAAGCCCCTGGAGCATTGCATTATTTGATGCCCCACCCACAAAGCAGCTTTTTTAGCTGGGGAAGCAGGCTCAGAGAGGTTCACTAGCCAGCCCAGTGTCACACAGCAGAGCCGCGGACCCAGCTCCTCAACATATGATCCTCTCAGCTGCCCCAAGGCTTCAGGCCCCTCCTCCTCTTTTTCTTTCCTGAACATCTGAAGCTTCTCCCTTCCTCCCTTACCCATCCTTCCTTAGGGCATCCAGCTGCCTCGGCCAACCTGTGCACTCCCCTTGGAGCCCCCCGTGGGCCCCTGCCTGTGTCGGGGACTCCCCAACATATGACCCTCTGCCCTTGACAAACTCCTAGGGCCCTGCCATCAGCAGGCGGCACCTGCCTCTTGGAGGGCTCTTCTCCAGCCGGTCAGACTTCCCGGCCCCTGAGCACGCCTCATTGGTCCCGGGCTGCCTTTGCCATCGCACCCCAACACCCTCTCTTCCTTGGTGGACCCGCAAACCCGGTAGCCCACCCACCCAGCCCCCCGCACATGCCTCACCTTCCCTGGAAACTCCTCCCGGAGGCTCCCCAGAGCTCGGCTGCCTTCTCCTGACTCAGGGCCTCCTGTCCTGGCTGTGAGCATCTGCGATCTGGTGCCCTGGGTACTAAGCCCAGAAGCCACACCTCAATACCTACAATCAGCCAGTATTTGTGGAACTAGATCCACTTTACAACTGTATTCCAGTGGGGAACGCTGCAGTTACCCCGGCTTTCGGGAGAAACATTTAACCCTGTATGTGTTTCCAGCTAACCTGGAGGGGCAAGGGTCGGGCTGGCCACAGATGCAAATGCGCCCACATGCCTGGGGGAGCGCATGTGGCCTTGACAAGGATGCTAGCAAGTAGGGAAATCACAGGGACAGGGCATCCCCTCGGGGAAGTAAGAGCAGGCGAGGGGCCATTACCATCCAGGGTCCTCATGGGGCAGGCAGGCAGTACCTGGAACCGGGAAACAGCTGAGTGGAAAGGGGTTCCTTCAAAGCCATGACCTGCTCCCAAGGGTGACCCCAGGGGAGGGCCCCTCCTCCTCTCTCCCTGTGATTTCCTTCTGGGACTTCCCAAAGTCCAAAACTGACCAGAGGCCCAAGGAAGGTGGAGGGTGCCTATGATCCCCGGGGGGGCAGGTGGGGGGTCCTGCTGGAGGAGCCCAGGAGCACAGCCCCCTGTGAAGGCCTGAGCCCAGCACAGCTAATGACAAAAAGGTGCGGCCACGGGCAAGATAACTCTCATCAGCTGGGGAAGTTAGGGCTGAGCCCGGGCCTCAGGAGGAGAAATGGGGGCCAGAGAGGAGCACAGGCGAAAAAGGAGGCATGTTGGGGGGAGGCTGTAAGGAGAGGCTGCAGGTAGGCTGGGCCTGGAGGAGAGAGGGCTGGCTGGCTAAGTGGGAGTATTGGGAGGGGCCTGGTCACCCCAAGACTCAGTGTCACAGTGCAAGGGCGGCATTTAGGGCAGCCTGGCCACTGGACCAGGAACTGAGCCCTTGCCAGGGCCAACCACTTTACAGTGATCCTGTGTGACATCATTTATCTTAGCAGGAGAAGGTAGAGCCATGATGCATGGCTGGAGGAAGAAGGACCTCCAGGGGATCCCCCTTCCCGCCTGCGAGGAGGCTCCGTGGGTCACTGCCACCTTGACCAAGCCCATGGCGCACTTGAAAATCCCTCCAACAAACAGGCCATCAACCCTCACCATGAAAACCCTGGAACATTTTAGAGATGGGCCAGAGGTATGGAATTAGAAACACCCCGTCTTCTGCCCCTTCCCACTAGGAAAACAAACACCACACACCAGAGCATGCTCACTTGCTAGGGATCCTGTGAAACCTTACAGGGCACTGTGAATTTCAATGACTTCCTGGACAGTCCCGACTTGGCAAACACCCCGAGTCAGAAAGCAGGCTCTGTTAACAGGTGCTGGGTGGGTTGGGGGGTGAGGCGACACGGGACATGCCCCAGAGAATTGCTTCATCAATCTACTCAGAGACTGGCATGGTGAGCTAAGATAAAGCAGAAGTCTTCTGGGAAAGCTGCTGCTTCTTACAGAGGGTATAGGTCGTGTTCTTCTGTGTTTCCCCCCAGCCCCCCGATTCAGCTTCTAGCTCCAGTTGCAGACCTGGAGCTGTGGCCAGTGTTTCTAGAGCAAAACGCCAACATTTAAAGATGGTGAAGGGGTAGGGAGAAGATGCTGGGCCCCCATGGGCACCCTGAGCACTTCTCCAGCCCTGTCATCTTCTGATGGGAGATCCCTGTTTATTTAAGAGACTGTTGACTGGGTTCTGTTACTTGCAGCCCAAAGCATTTCCAACTGATCAGCTGGGCTTGGAATCCGGACAGGGCTGCAACCTAGGCCCTGGGTGTGACTTGGTATGGCCCCTACGCCTCTCAGAGAGGGCTTCCCCTGTGCAGTGGGAAAGTTATCCCCTCCTCACAGGCTGCCTCAGTCAGCTCTGGTTGCTGTAACAAAATCCTGTAGGCTGGGTGACTCAGACAACAGACATGTACTTCTCAAAGTTCTGGAGGCTGGGAATCCAAGATCAAGATGCCGACAGATTCAATATCTGGTGAGAACTCTCTTCCTGGCTTGCAGACAACCAGCTTCTTGCTGTGTCCTTACTGGGTGGAGAGAAGAAGCTCTGGTGTCTCTTCCACTCCTGATAAGGGCACTAATCCCATCATGGGGGCCCTACTCATGACCTCCTCTAAACCTAATTACCTCCCATCTCTTAATACATTGGGGGTTGGAGCTCCAACAAATGGATTGAGGGGAACACAAATATTCAGCCCATACCATGGGGCCATGGTGGGGACCAGAGAATAGTGCTTGGTGTCATCTGTGAGTGGACAAATGTAGACTAGTGATTTCTTCCAGACATAATCCCCTTCCTTCTGGAAGGCAGTTTGAGGGAGGGGATGGGTGTTCTTCTCTATCTTTATAAGAAGGCGTGAGATGGTGACCAGGTGGGGACAAGGCTACAGATGCCTGGGGGCCTGAGGGCAGCCCTGTGGCTTGAGATAGCCCAGGTCTACAGTCTAAAGCCTTGGTCTAAAGACCAAGCCGCTTAAAGGCAGGAAAACCCATGGTGCCTTTGTCAGGGCTCAGCTCCATCCCTTCAGGGCCAGACCAGGATAGCAGGGGGACAGTGAGATATCCTGGTCCCTGGTGACTCCCTCATCACCCCCCACCCAGTGTCAAGGTGGGCAGGCTCCATAGAGATACCTAAGGTAGGGCGTGTTTGAGTGAGAGTGTGGCTTTCTCAGTTTGATTGATAAAGAAGAGATGTGTGGCTAGAAAAAGAGCTTAAAAGCCTTTGCAAAAAATTTAAATATGGTTTGCATATTATGTAACTGTCATAAAAGGACGATGAACCTCTTAGATGCAATGATGGCTTTGTGGCTTCTCAAGGAGCAAGTCCTCATTTTTGGAAATATTTAGGAGTAAGGTGTCATGATGTTAACAACATACTTTCAAACAATTCAGGAAAAAATAGATACAGAAAGATATACGGAAAGAGAAATAAAGGGAAGCATGGCAAAAACTCAACAACTGGTGAATCTGCATAAAGGGTGTTCGATGCATTCCTCTTTCAGGGTGAAAACTTTCAAAGTAAAGTGTTGGGGAGAAAAGCAAGAGCCGTTTGACCCTCTGTGGTGCCCCCGAGTTTGAGGGTGTCTGGGACAGTCCAGGCGTGGTTCCACCCACACCCTGCCCTCCTACCCCTTCTGCTACCACTGGTGGCTGTCTCCCATGGGTGGGGCATCATCTGGAGCCCTTTCTAACACTGGGGTGTTTATCCTCTGATGGAGGAGGTTGCTTCTGACTTTAGGATGCGGACGCCAGGTGGTAGAGGTGGTCCAGCTGGGTCTCCAAACCAGACCCCCCCTCCCCCTCTGCTGGCTGCATCTAGGAAGCCCCCTGGCTCCAGCTACATGCTTCTCCCCATGCTCCCCCTGCAGCAGGGTGGATCCGAGATACTCAGTGGGGCAGCTGCCCTGCTGACCAGGGCCCTCAGGAGGCCTGCTGTGTGAACCACCCACCAGCAGGACTGTCCCTCCATCCATCAGGCCTCCTCCTGGGGCTCTGTTCCCTGGAGACTCTGTGCACAGCAGGTGGAGAGAAGCAGCCGCAGTGCCCACAGAAGGAAGGACCCAGAGGACGGCCAGGCAGCTCTGCTGTCCACATGTCCCACTGTCGTGCTTCCCCAGGCCTTATCCCTCCAGGCCTTCCCACAGGAAGCCCCGGCACACACGGCTAGCAGAAGGTGACAAGGGTCCACCTCTCCCTGTCCTGGGGTTTCTGGGATGCCATATCTCCATGGGCCCCCTAAGATCCCATTGGGATCCTCCGAGGGAGGCTGGGAAGACCAGAGATTACATTTTCTCCTGTCTCTCCTGCAAAGGCCCTGGGAGACACATCCAGGGTGCAGCAGGGCTCTGTGGGGGGCATTCTCAGCATTCCCTCTGGGAAGTGGCCTTGGGTACCATCTCAGGAACTCACCCTCGGACTGCTGGAGCCTCTCTCCCGCTGGGGCCAGATTCCACAGTGACCACAGTTTGAAGTGGAGACGTATCTCACCTTGACACATAAAATTACAGTTTATCTTTAAAAGAAAATAACACCTCTTTTTCTCAAAAAGAGCTTCGGTTTCCCGGGAGGAGGGAAGGGAGATAGGGCTGTGGCTTTTCAGACCTCCCCAATGTCCTTATGAACTGCTGTAGAATTAGACACCATCCCACTTCTGCATGGAAAGGCCTCTGGCACCCTCACTCCCTATGGTAGGTTTTATTTCCTAAAGAATGCCACAGAAATACATTCCATCCCATACACTCTTCTAGAACCTTGCTACTCGCCCATCAAGAGGTGTCCTCCCTGAAGCAGGGAACCTTGTGACTGCCCCAGTCCAGAGAGTACTGTGGAAGTAAGTACTGCCATGTGACTTCTGGGTGCCAGGTTTTTAAAATGCTGTGCCCAGGGCTTCCCTGGTGGCGCAGTGGTTGAGAGTCCGCCTGCCGATGCAGGGGACACGGGTTCGTGCCCCGGTCCGGGAAGATCCCACATGCCGTGGAGCAGCTGGGCCCGTGAGCCGTGGCCGCTGAGCCTGCGCGTCCGGAGCCTGTGCCCGCAATGGGAGAGGCCACGACAGTGAGAGGCCCGCGTACTGCAAAAAAAAAATGCTGTGCCCTTCCATCTCCATCTCTTGGGACACTCGATCTTGGAAGCCAGCCCACCGGACCCACTTTGGAGAGGGTCCATGGGCCCAGCCCCACGGCCCTGTCTGAGCGCCCAGTGGATAGCCAGGACCGACTTGCCAGCCCTGTGAGTGAACCATGTTGAGGCAGATTCTCCAGCCCCCATTAGGCCTTTAGATCAGTGGTCCCCAAATGTTTTGGCGCCAGGGACTGGTTTCGTGGAAGACAATTTTTTCATGGATGGCGGGTGGCAGGGATGGTTCTGGAGGTAATGTGAGTCATGGGGAGTCATAGGGAGAGGCAGATGAAGCTTCGCTCACTCACTTGCCTCTCACTTCCTACTGTGAAGCCCGGTTCCTAACAGGCCGTGGACCTGTACTTGTCTGTGGCCCGGGGGTTGGGGACCCCTGCTTTAGATGACTGTAGTCCCAGCTGACATCAGGACTATAATCTTGTGAGAAAGACCCTAAGCCAGAATCCCCCCAGCTTAGCCACTTCCAAATCCATAGAAACTGTGAGTGATAGTACATGTTTATTGCTATCTTGAGCCACTGAGTCGTGGGGCACTTTGTTATGCAGCAGTAGCAGAGTAAGACAGGAAACAATTAACAATGATTGTCACAATGAGTAAATAGAGAAAACTGATCTCTAGATGGAAAAGATGACAGAAAAGAACAAAGAAGGGATTCATTTCCTGGAGAGAATGGAGATTAATAACAATTTTTACTTTTTAAGCTTTTGAATATTTTTCAAATTAAATAATGTTACAGTAAGGATGCTATTGAAGGGACTTCCCTGGTGGCACAGTCAAGCTCCCAATGCAGGGGGCCTGGGTTCAATCCCTGGTCAGGGAACTAGATCCCACATGCATGCCGCAACTAAGGAGCCTGCCGGCGGCAACTAAGACCCGGGGCAACCAAGTAAATAAATAAATAAAATAATTTTTTTTTTAAAAAAAGGATGCTTTTGAAGCCTGGAGTTTTAGAGTGTGTCACAGGGGCTAGGCCTGGGACAGCCATAGTCCCAATCACCTTCCTGAAGACGAGGCTGCTGCAAAGACCCCAAATGGGTCATGTGCCAGATAGAGGTGTGTCATGGAGATGGGTCCCCATAACAGTCTCCACCCAGCCTCTCAGAGGAGGGTCTGAGGGTCTCGCCACTTGGGGTCTCTCCCTGAGCCGTGAGGGGAGTCTCAAGTCAGTCTCTAAGTCAAACAGAATAGGTCAAGTCCCTTGAAAATCCCTCAGCTCACACGTAGAGTCCAGACCTCAGACCCAAGCCCACCATCTTGGTCTCTCCCTCCCCAGGATCAAAAGACATCCCTTTTCTTTGATCCAGACTAGGTCAGTCATTTCTTGGTTTAACCCTAAATGTAATAGCCGAGAGCAACAACCATTGTTCTGTGGATCAGGAATTTTGACGGGGGCCCAGAAGGGATGGTTTGTTTCTGCTCCACTGATACTTGGGCCTCAGCTGGGAGGTCTGGAGGTGGCAAGACCTGAGAAACAGCTGCAAGATGCTTCTTCACCCACAGGCTGGCTTCCAGATCAGGGTGGTTGCAAGTCTTACATGGAAGCTCAGGGCTCCAAGAGGGAGCCTGTGATGGGTGCACTGCAGGACAGCCTGGGGAGGCTGCTGCCTTTTAGGACCAGAGGTCACACCACTCCCCTTGCGCGGGGCTCTATGGGTTGAAGCAGTCGCCAGCTGCCCAGAGTCAATGCGAGCATTATCAAAAGGTTTGCAGCCATTTTTAAAAACTGCAACAATATTTTAAACTGCCTTGTGCTATTGCAACAATTTCTGACTTGAAGAGTGAGCTCCCCTTTAGCTTGGCAGCCTCAGGGGACCCCCAGGTCCCTCCCATTTGCCACTGTGTCCCAGGCACGCTGAAACTGTAGGTAGAATTGTGTGCATCACTGGGAAGGTTCAGATGAGCCTGGCTCCCTCCCTCTCCCCACCCAGGAGTCTGGGCTGCAGTCTCTGAGTCAGGCTCTCCCAGCCTGGGAGTTACTGCTTCATAATGACACGTGGGTGGATAAAGGTCTTTAAGGGGAGACTTCAAGGACACGGCACATTCACTGAGGATCCATTTCCTGAGGGGCTGCATGCCCTGAGGCACTGAATGTCACAGAGCACTGTCCAGTGGCTAGCCCAGAGCCAGGGGCATCCTTGTCCCCTTGGAGAGGAGCCTTTGGAGGACTTGCCTCCTGGTGACCCACCAGAGCCAATGCAAACCACTCAAAGGGCCTCCGTCAGCCGTTTGCAGTGGGAACTATTTCTGGACTTTCAGGAAATGACTTCTGGTTAGAGATGGCAGCCTCTTGGCTGCTCTCAAGTTACCTGAAATGTGATTAAAACTAATTCATTTTCAACTTCTCCTTTCCTTTTCCTTGGGGGAAAACATTACTTTTTTTTTTTTTTTTTCTCCCTGGAACATCAATAGCCCTGGTTGTGCAGTTCTCTGCTTTACATGCGAAAGAAGTTTCATACCAAAGACCAAATCCCAAGTCAGAAAGCTCCGGTTCAAAGAGCCTCGAGTAGAAAGAACCAACTCATACTACATTTGGAAAAAATTTTAAATCCACTAGTTGAACTGTAAAATCAGGTCTAATAGCTACTGACTCTCTCAATGTACCATCCTACATAGGAAGCCCAAGTCCAGAAAACCAAGTGAATGTACGAGGATGTGATCCGGAAGGTGACCGCAGACCCCCGGTGCCCAAACCGAAGTGCCCACCTGACTGGGCATGACCCAGCCCCACTTTCTAACTCCCTTCATCACTGACAAAAGGAGTACAGCTTGCCTTGTGTCCTGTCAATCATCCTTCAGTTCTTCACTAAGTCCTACATGCAAACAGCCAAGAATTAGTGTCTTTATCCTACATCGTTCATGGCAAATCCACCCATTCCCATTAACGGGAATACTTATTAGACAGGATCCCCATGAGAGCCCAGAATGGACTGACCTGGCTCTTATTTAATGGATCTGATAAATCCCCACATTCATTAGCTAGCTTCCCAGAGGTTGGGGATGCAGGCACCATGGTGAGGCCAAAGAACCCGTCCTCTGCATCTTGCTAGGTACGGCCTTGGGGAATTCTCTCTGCCTGCCTGAGGCTCGGTTTTCTCACCTGTCGAGTGGGAAGGAGTGGCCCCTTTCTTGTGCCTTTTCCACGTGTGTCAACGTGTCAGGGGAGCTATGAAGCATTACCTGAAGGTTGGGACTTATTGTCCTTGACCGGTGCTGGGAAGGAATTTCAGAGTCAACTCAAAAGGATAAAACGCAACATCTGGCCCAGAGCATCCACCAGGGAGGGGATTACCAGTTACGAATGGCAGACTACTAGGGGTTTACTGTCGGGGCAAAGGAGGCGGTTCACAAAAGAACAGACAATTACCATTGAGACCAGAGACCCTCCCAGATCATCGTGAAGTGCGGTGGGGGGGGGTCCCACGTCACTTGAGCTCAGGAGTGGGAGCCATCTGCTCCAGCAAGCCTGGAAGGGACTATCCATCATTTTAACATGCTTTCCTCATACATTTGTTGCCGACCCTGTAAATATCTCTTAAGTCTTTGGATGGCTGGGTCTCAGAAGCATTTCTGGTTTTAATCTTTCCCCATGTAAACGTGCACCAGATGTGAAGCTGGCTTTCATCATTTGGACCCTGATGAATTACTCTGCGCTCCAGGACCACTGGGAGACAGGACGTGGAAAAGGGTTTCTGCTCCACCCCCATGTCATACAACAGAGAATGGCTTGTTCTCCTATTAGCATGGCAAGCCATCAGTGACTCCCTGGGAAGGAGGAAGGATGATGCCCAGAGCTGGCAACCCTGGCTGCCACCAGGAAGCCAGCCCCAGAGAAGAACACTATAGCACAAAGCACAGACCTCACTCCACATGCCACCCAGCCCTCTCCTCATATGCCTTCTTCTGTTGTTTTCCTTCCATCCCCTCCACCCCCTCCCATCTTTGTATTAGTGAAGGTAGGCTAAGCTGCAGTAACAGGTAGGCCCTGGATTATTATGGCTCAAACACAGTGACCATCTGCGAGCACCCTGGGCCAGATTTCTGGGTTCCAGCCTCCTCTATTTCGTGACTCCATCATCCCCTAGGGCTTTGTTTACATGAGCATCCAGCAGGCAGAAAGGAAACGAGAAGAAGCAGGAGAGAGATTCACTCTCTTAAAAGCCCACAGCCCCTCTGCTCATAGTCCTGCCCTGGGGACCTAATTACCTGGTCACACCTAACTGCACAGGTGTGTGGGAAGTATGGTTGCTCACTGCTGTGGAAAGAGGCGATGGATTTTGTTGATGTCTTAGTCCGTTTGGGCTGCTGTAACAGAATACCATAGACTGGGCAGCTTATAAACAGCAAATATTTATTTCTCACAGTTCTGGAGGCTGGAAGTCCAAGATCAAGGTACCAAGCATGTTCAATGTCTGATGAGGACCTGGTTCATAGGTGGCTGTCTTCTCACTATGTCCCCACACGCAGAAGGGTTGAGGGAGCTCCATGGGGGTCCTTTATAGGGACACTAATCCCATTCATGAGGGTCCCACCCTTATGACCTAATCACCTCACAAAGGCCCACCTCCTAATAGCATCATTGGGTGTTAGGTTTCAACATATGAATCTGGGGAGGACACAAACATTCCATTGAAAGTAATTGGGAGGCTGGTAGTCTCTGACATGATCTTTCAATTTTAGTTTTTCCTTACATCAAAGTTCTACATGCAGATAGCTTAAAGCTGCAAGGTTAGGAAACATAGCCATCTCTAATCCCTTCCCTTCCCTCCTTCCCCCTCCCCAGGGACAATCCTACTTGCCTCTTTTACCTGATCGTTTCCACAACTCAAACACTATATGCATTTGTTTCCTTTTGCTGCATAATAAATTGCCGCAAGCTTAGCTGGAAACACACATTTATGACCTGCGGTTCTGTAGGTCAGAAGTCTGGGCATGGTGCAGCTGGGTTTTCTGTCTCAGGCCAAAACCAAGGTATTGCCTGAGCCCATGTTCTCCTCTGGGGCCTGAGGCCCTGTTCCAAGCTCAGGTGGCTGTGGCAGGATTCTGTTCTTTGTGGTTGTAGGACTGAGGCCCTCTGTTCCTGACAGTCTGCTGTCAGCTGGAGGCCACTCCCAGCCCCCCATGTTCCTTGCCATGAGGCCCTTCTACCTTCAAAGCCAGCAACAGAGAATCTCCCGTGCCTCAAACCCCATTCCTGCTTCCAATCTCCCTGACCTCCCTGTCTCCGACCCTAGACCCAGATGAAAGGGCTCATGTGATTGGGTCAGGCCCACTCAGATAATCTTCCCCATCTTAAGGTCAACTGATGTGGCACTGAATTCACATCTGCAAAAGCCCTTCACAGAAACACCTGGGCTGGTGTTGGGCTGACTGGGAGGAGGTGTGGACATCAGGGGTGGGGAGGTGGGGGGCCACAGTGGAATTCTGCCATCACACACAATCACACTGCCGCCTCCCAAGGTTTTGGTCTGGGGTGATGTTGGTTGATCTCCGAGATGTAGGTGTGGACTTGGCTCCCTTTCCTCCCGCCGCCTCTGCCCACGTGGGCATCTCTGGGGGCCTGGTTCCTCCATTAGATCAATGTGCCTTGTTTACAATGATCATTATGGAAAACCTGTCTGCAGCTGAACCAAGTGGTCAGTGACAATGGAGCTCTCTGGAGCTCTTGATTATCTTCCGTTTGCTTGGTTTTCTATGACCTTACCATTAATCCATCCCCAAACTCTTTGCCAGTTTTCTCAATAGCCTCTCAGGTCACATCAGGTTTTGTGTAAACCATTAACGCTTTCGGCACAGCTCAGCTCCTTGCCTTCTGGGGACATCGTGGGGCTGCCCCTGGCTCCTTGTGGGCAGGATGGTCCATGTGACTAGCTAAGAGCACAAGTGATGTGCGTCATTTCTGGGCCAAGCATTTAATCGCCAGACCTTCCTTCTTCCCTCTGCTGTGGTGACTGTCAGTGTTCCAGAGAGGGATTGCTCTGTCCATCTGGATGCTGGGGTGGGAATGATCACGCCACAGAGCAGAGTGCTCAGCCAACGCTCCAGGTACTAAGAACTAAACTTATGGTATTTGAAGCCACTGAGTTTTGGAACTATTTGTTACTGAAGCATAACTTAGCTGCTCCTGACTGGTACAGAAAACGGTAACCAGGAGTGGGGCATGGCTGCAATGGAAAAAAAGGCATGTGACATTGGCATAAAGGCTCGTCCAATGGGCAGTGAGGACACTGATTGTGGAGGTTGGAAGGATGGTCATCACATAGCCAGCGGTAGAACGTGGGATACATTGTCACCTGGGATAACTTAGAAGTTTCAGAGACTAAAGAGACTTGAGGGTGTTCCTCTACATCAAAGACCAAGAGGCTGAAAGAAGCTGCAATTCAGTTGAGACAAATATGTCTTGTGAGGCCCTTGAGAGTGGCCATTGACAATGAAGCAAGCTGGAATCGAACAGATTAGGTAAGACATTAACTAGAGTGTTGAGGAACTAGTAGGGCAAAATAAACCATGTACAAGCACTAATACAGTTTGTGGCTGGAACTTAAGATGACCCTTCATCTCTAACCTTCTACAGGCTGAAAGTGGGCTGGGGAAACTGCTCAGCCTCCAAGGAGGGCATATTCCCATTGCCCCTCCCCCGCAACATACAGCCAAGGAGGATGATGGTGGAGGAGGAATCCCACAAGGTGGAGCAGGGCCCGTAGAACAATTGGGTGGCTGGGACTCCCAGGGAGCGAGACTGGGACTATTCACCCAGTCACTCCAGGATGAGGGGCAAAATCCACCCAGCAGGGTCTCAGAATTGCTAATGGACACTGTCTGCTGGGATCTCCCCCTCGTCCCCTTTCTGAATTGGGCTGTTTGTTGTGTCATTCTGTCCCTCTCCATCACTGAATGTTGAGATTGTGTATTGGAGCTGCGAGTGGGGTGGAGCCGCCTACAGAGGTCCTCGATCTCGAGCAGGATGCTACCTCCCTTGGCCTCGAATCCCTGTTTTCCTTCTCATCTCCGATTTCCCTGTCTCTGGCCCCTAGGTCAGGATTTAAAAGTTTTCCCACCTGGGGAGAGGGACAGTGTATCTTGTGTGAAAGAAAGCATGAGGGACACCTCTGGGTCCCTCTACCATGGCGACCAGCATGTTCTAGACAGAGGCTGCTCCATCGACCTGGGCGTCCCCAGGCAACTCACAATGGATGTGTAGCACGGCCAGAAAAAAACCTTTTTTTTTTGCGGTACGCGGGCCTCTCACTGCTGTGGCCTCTCCCGTTGCAGAGCACAGGCTCCGGACGTGCAGGCTCAGCGGCCATGGATCTCAGGACCAGCCGCTCCTTGGCATGTGGGATCTTCCCGGATCGGGGCACGAACCCGTGTCCCCTGCATTGGCAGGCGGGCTCTCAACCACTGCGCCACCAGGGAAGCCCAGAAAAAAAAACTTTGAGATTTGCAGGTGGTTTGTACTTTGGTCCCAGCTTCTCCTGATGGATACAGGGATCCTGTCTATTTCACCTCCTGAAGAAGTGTCCATGGAGCATTTGACCTGCTCCAGCCTCGCCTGGTGGCCCTCTGCACCCCTCCCCTCCCTTCTGCATTGAATGCCTCCTTCCTGGATCACATGCCTCCCTCTTTCTCCATTGGCTTCTTTATTTTGGTGAAGAATTATCTCTGGTAGCATCCTACCATGAGAAAGAACCCATGGGTAAAATTTTTCAGATCTCATTCATCTCAAAGTACTTGGTTTATATTTTCACTGGGTAAAGACTGGAGAATAATTTTCCTTTAGATTCTCAAGGCTTTGCCTCTCGCCTTCTGGCTCCTGACCGTCTCTATGTGACCTACTTCTAATGTCAGGACACTTTGGTCCCCATTATTCTGAACTTCAACAGTGATGTGCCTTGGGGTAGAACTATTTTTTCCTGTTGAGCTCCCTGTGGGCCCTTTCAGTGCATGCCCCTGAGTTTTAGAGATTTTTTTAAGGATGAATTAAATGATGATTCCCCCCACTTCCACCCCCTGCCACCCGTGTTTCTCTGATCACTCTTTTGGGGTTCCTATTATTTGATCGAAGGACTTTCTGGATGGTCCCCCTTTATTTTTTTCTCTCCTGCTTCCCATTTTTGGGGTTCCTTTTGTTCTTCTTTCATAGAGATTTCCTCAACTTTATCTTCCAATCCCTCTCTGGAGGTTTTTTTTTTTTTTTCATTTCTGCTACTTTAAATTTCCAAGAACACTTTTTGTTTGTTCTCCGAATGTTTCTTTATATGTGGCCTCGCTTCATGGGTTGCGATATTTTCTCTGATGACATTATTGATGACTACGTTGCCATGTACTTCTCCCTGCATAGTCTCTGTTTCCTCCAAGTTGATTTAAAAAAATCTATTGGGCTTTAGGTTTCATGACACAGGCTTTCCTGAGATGCTGGGTCAGCTTCGGCTGCCTGTGAAACCCCGATTAGAAGCTCTGCACACGTTGGGGCTCATTACTTGCGCCCTTCCCTCTAGGGTGGTCTGGCTGCTCCCTTGGGCAACCACAGGTGTCAGAAAGTTTAGGTGTTCCCCTCAGCCTGGTCTAATGCCCCAGGAAAGACCCTTTCAGCCTCCTGGCTGTGGCCATTCTGAAAACCCAGAAGAGGGGATGGGGCATGTTCTCAGCATCTAACACCTATAGGTTCATTTAACCCCTCTGTTCCTATTATGGAACCTCTGCCCTTAATTGTGAATGGTATCTCTCGGCCCAAGATGTGTCCTTTTACCTTCTTTAGATGACAGACATCTAGTCTTTTATCAGGATGGGGAAGGCAGCACAGATCTGGTGAGAGGATCTGGGCGCTTCTTAAGCAGACTTTATGCCAGCTATTATCTTAGCCTCCATTCACACCCGCATCCAGAGGTGCCTAGTGCCATCCATTGGTGAACCTTCGGGGGACTCCAGAGTTTGTTCTTGGTTTTCCTTCCTGGCTACCATTTCAAGATTTCGTTTTCTCAGGACTGCTGAGTATTTTAGCTTCAACAACCCTGTTGCAGTTACTTCTTCCCTTGCTTGCCCCATTCTTGCCAATTTCTGCCTTAGAGCAAGCAAACTTACTCCTGTGTCAGGAGGCTCCAAAAGTCAGAGTCAACACATACTGTCAATCCACCACCTCCAGCGGAAACCTCAGCCCCCTTTCCAGTCCAGCCTCTTCACTCCAGACACATCCCCATTCACTTTCTCTGGGCTGCTCCTCCCTACCCTGCTTTTGTTTATCCTGTTCCTTCCATCTGACACTAGATCCTCACCCACCTCATACGTACAGAAGCCACCTCTGTCAAAATCCTCTTAAGCAAGGAAAACACGGGCCCGTGGCTATGGTGAGATTTTCCTCTGGGGAAGACAACTATATGTATCTGGAAGATACTCCCATGTGGGATTGGGGTAGTCTGCTGGGCCCTGGGGCCTCCTTCCATAAACAATCATTTATTTATTTTATTTTATTTTGTAAAACATTTATTCATTTATTTGGTCGCACCGGGTCTTAGTTGCAGCAGGCGGGCTCCTTAGTTGCGGCATGCATGTGGGCTCTAGCTCCCTGACCAGATATCGAACCCGGGCCCCCTGCATTGGCAGCATGGAGTCTTAACCACTGGACCACCAGGGAAGTCCCCATGAACAATCATTAAAGGCCTGAGAAATAAACCAAGGGGCTGAGTTTTGCCTCCAGAATGCCACAGGGGCACAGCCAAAATCCTCAGGGAGGCTGCATCCAGGCGGAGGCCTGTGGGCTGTTTCGGGCTGTGGATGGGGGTGGGGTATGTGTCAGTGCAGATGACCCTTGACCCAGGCCTGCCTCCCCTCACCCAGGGCAGGTGTCTTGTCAATGGTCAAAGCCTAATGTCTAGAAGGGTGCCTACTCCTAGGTGTGTGTCCTAGGCTGGGGTGTCCTGAGGGATCATGGAGAAAGTGGAGAGATGTGGTACCTCGAAGACTTGGGCAGAATACTGCTGGCTGGAGAGGGATGGGGAGGGGATGGGTGGCTGGTAAGTCAACGTAGGGCCAGCTCCATCCTTAATGAAGTGACTGATTGTGACATGTGGTGAGACTGCAGGAACATTCTGAATCATTATTTGGTCAGAACACAAATCTCTTAAATGTCATCAACACAATCTGCCTGGGAGAAGAATGACTACTTCCTGCCAATAGGAGACCATCTTAGAGGAACCTGACCCAGCTGTCTGGTACAGAGCCCCCCCCCCAAATAGCATGCCGTGTGGTCTTCCCGGGGGCACGGACTCCACCAGTGAGAAGGAACTTTAGGGTTTTAGTCACAGATACCCAGGGCGCCCAAACGTCCACACCAGTTTACAGGTCACCATGACATGCAACGCAGAATGCCTGTCTCCGTTCCTCCTTAGTGACCTGGAAAGAGATTTTTCTACCCAGGCCCCAAATTAATTCTGTGAGAATGGCTGCTATTAATTTTGTGCGCAGAATGACTTTGTCCCACCCACCCCTCTTCTCCGGTCCGCAGGGATCCAGTGCCTGGGCTGCCCTCCCTCTCCAGTCTCCCCGCGGGCAGCTGACATGTTTGAACGTCCATTAAGAGCTGCAGACGCCGGCCAGTCTCCCCGGGTCAGGGGCTTGCTGCGATCGGTTCCGGTCTCTACCCTCTATGGTGATGGCCTAGGCCTGTAGCAGAACGGCGGGGGGGCGGGGCCTAGAGAAGAGTGAGGGTGAGGGCGCCGGTGAGGGCCAAGGGCAAGTGGGCGGGGCGGGGCAGGGAGCATTTCCTCCGCCAGGCCCGACAGTGGGTGGGTGAGGCGCGGTGGGCGGGGCCCTCGCAGCCGGTGGCTTTTGAAGCCTCCCCGGCCGAGGTGGGAGAGGGGCAGCCGGGAGAAGTTGGCAGCGGGCCTGGGGAGGGGAGGCGGAGGAAGGGGCCCTGCGTTCCCTAAGCGGCGGCGCCGACGCCCCGGCACGTAGTTCACTCCTGCGAACGCAAGACGCGGTGGACACATCACCCGCGCTGCCAGGCTAACCACCAGCTTGGGGCCAGCCGGGCTCCGGATGACCCGGGCTCAAGGGCAGCGCGGCGCGGCTCGATCCCCGGCCGCCGGACGGTCGGGGAGCTCCGAGTCCCTCCGGCGGGAGTGGCCGCTCCCCACCCGAGACCCCGCTCCCGGCCGGGCAGGGCCGAGCGCCGGACTCAGCAGGGGAGGAGCGTGCAGAGGGCGAGCGATCTTTCTCGCGGCGAGGCCGCCCAAGAACCCGGCTTCGGCGGGGTGCGGCGAGGTTGTTCCGCGCCGGCTGGAGCGGACACGCCTCCTCGCCGGGCACCTCACTCCGGAGAGGAAAGGGAGAAGCGGAGGCGAGCCCCGCAAGGCGAGCTCTCCGCCGCGCCCAGCACAGGCGGGGCTAGAGGGACAAAGGGGCGCCCTTCAGAGCGCTCGTCTCCGCGCCGGGGTTCAAGGCTGTCACGGTACAAAAGCTCCGACAGGAAAATACCCCGCGGGGTCCCCGCCGCAAAAAGGAGGGGGCGCGGCCCCGCCCCAGCCCGCCGCCCTCGGACGTCGTGCGTCAGCGTGCCCGGCTCCGGGCTCCAATTTCCGCCCCTCCTCCCGCCGGCCAAGGGGGCACGCCCATCGGCACGCGCACGCCCCGAGGCCGGGTGGGCGCCTCTCTCTGTACGGATTGGCCCTGCCGCGAACCTGAGGGCCAATGGCGTCCGCCCTTGTCCTCGGCCACGCCTCCTCCCCAGGCGTGGGCGCGTGACCGCTCCATCCCGCCGATGCGCGCTCCGGGATCCCCGCCCCCTCCGCGTGCGCAGCTCTCCGCTGTCGCCGCCGCCGCCAGTAACCTGCGCCGCCAGGATGTGGCTGGGGGCTGACGTCGGGTCCAGATGTGGCCCCGGCCCCGCCCACCCCCGGGGCCGGGCCGCCCACACCGAGCCGCGGCGCGCGCGGCGGCTGTCCCGCCTGCCACAATGCGCGGCGAGGCTGCGGCCGCGACTTGGCGCGGTCGTCCCTAACGTCGCCACTCGGCATCCTTAGGGCAGGCCTCCCCTGACGCCCCGCGGGGACCCAACTCGCCCGCGCCCCCCATGCGCTCACTCTTCGGTGCCCAGCCAGGCGGGCGCCTCGCAGACGCGGAGCCGCGCGGGTGACGGCAGAGGCGGCTGCGCGCCCAGCCCAGCCCGCGGAGAGGGCGCGCCGCGCCCCCGCCCCCCGCCAGCTCTCCGGAGGCCGTGGGTGCGGATGCGCCGCTGACGACTCGCAGCGACCAGCAGTGCCGCCCGCCCGCCGGCCGGAGCCCGCAGCATGGCAGCCGCCGCCTATGTGGACCACTTCGCCGCCGAGTGCCTCGTGTCCATGTCGAGCCGCGCGGTTGTGCACGGGCCGCGGGAGGGGCCGCAGCCCGGACCCGAGGGCGCGGCCGCTGTCGCCGCCACGCTGCCCCGCGTCGAAGAGCGCCGCGACGGCAAGGACAGCGCCTCGCTCTTCGTAGTGGCGCGGATCCTGGCGGACCTTAACCAACAAGCGCCAGCGCCCGCCCCCGCGGAGCGCAGAGAGGGCGCCGCGGCCCGGAAGGCGAGGACCCCCTGCCGCCTGCCGCCCGCGCCACCACCCGCCTCCGAGCCCACCTCCCCCGGCGCCGGTGGCGCGGCGGCCGCGCCCCTCAGCCCGGCGTGGAGCGAGCCCGAGCCCGAGCCCGAGGCGGGGCTGGAGCCGGAGCGAGAGCCGGGGCCCGCGGGGAGCGGCGAGCCCGGCCTCAGACAAAGGGGCCGGCGGGGTCGAAGTCGCGCCGACCTCGAGTCCCCGCAGAGAAAGCACAAGTGCCACTACGCGGGCTGCGAGAAAGTTTACGGGAAATCCTCGCACCTCAAGGCGCACCTGAGAACTCACACAGGTCAGTGGGGCGGCCCGGGGCCAGTGCGAGTTGCCCGGCCACGCCCCCGGAGCCGCCGGCGGGTAGCGAGGGGAGGTCGGGCCGGGAACGGTAGGGGCCTCGCCCCTGTCCGAGCCGCTTGGGGCTGCGGGCGACACCCCGCGCACCGCGCGAGGCGGGTCCCGGCGCTGGGAGCCGGCGCCCGCCCGGCGACCGCGCCCCCGCCGGGCACACCCCCTCCCCGGGCGCGCTCGGGCGGGGCCGCGGGGGCGATCGTCGTCATCAGGGCCGGGGCCGGGGGCGGGGACCCCGTCCAGGCCGGGGGGCGCAAGGCAAGGGCAGGTGCCGGCTAGCTGGGTGGGGGCCGCGGTTGCGGCCGGGGGAGGTGGGCGGCCCGGGAGCCGCGGGGGAGGGGAGTCCTCGCCCGGCCCCTCCCCCGCCGGCCGGGCGCGCGCTCGGGTGGGGAGGGGCCGGCCCGGGCGCGCGGCGGGCGGAGTTCACGCGGGGACAGGGCTGCCTCCAGCCACTCGGCACATTCTTCGCTCTTCTCTTCCTGTAATTTTTCCAGCGCTCTAAGGTTTAATTTGTCGAAACCAGAGCCAGCGGCGGCCGACGCGGGGGGCGGTCCCGGGTCCTCTCTCGCGGCTCTTTGTGGGAGCCCCGCCCATCCGGCCGGCGGGGGCGCGCCGGACCCGAGGGGCTCCTGGGGCCCGCTGCGCTTTCTCTCGAAAGGAGCGCCCTGCCTCCTGCCCGTGGGTCTGCGCCGCCCTCCTCCCCGCCGTGCTCTCACCTGCCGGGGCCGGATGCGGGCAGGCAGCACCTGCACGGGGGCGGGCGGCCGGAGCCGGCAGCCTGGGATCCGCGGACCGCCGCCCGCCCCCGACCCCAGGGCAGCATTTCCCTTCGCGCGAGTCCGGGACTTTGTCATTGATTCCTCTGTGGTGGTTTTTTGTTTTTTAAACACAAAAGTGGAAACAACCTTTTAATGGGTAAACAACCTTTCTTTCCCAGTTTGGTTTAAAGAATCGTGTATTTCATCTGAGCTTACGCGAACTCTTCTGGACACTTAGGTCTTCCACCTTTGGGACAGTTTTTAAGCCTTTATACTATTAACTTCGTAATCAAAGGTTTCATCTTCTCATTTGTAAAATAACTCACAAACTGATTACATGACTGATTTAAAAACCGCAGTAGTCTTCAAGAATCTAGAGCTGAAAGGCTGTTTCTCCCGGTACATTTGGAACTGAGTCGGCCCAAGGTCTGCGGGTGTCAGGTACCGTGGATCTCACGACCTCTTCCCCCCCGAGGCTGTCCCCGCATTTCTGGTCCCACGCTGTGGCCGCTCAAACCACGTGGCAGGTGGTGGGGTCGCGGGTGAAGGCGGGCCGTTTCTAGGCTGTCTGAGTCAGAGTTCGGGCTGTGTGGACTCATGAGGGGGGTGGGGACGTTACTGCAAGAGTGGGTGTGGTCGTGGGGGAGGGGCGAAGCGAGGTTTGGAGCCTGGTGGACCCCGAGTACCCGGGCGGGGCCAGGGCTTGGGGTGCGGCTGGGGTTGAGTACCTCGTTGAGGCGAGGCCAGTACTGGGTAGGGAACTTGATTGGAAAACCTTTCTGCAGCCTCTTTTACTGTGGCCTTCCACCCGGCAGCACCCGGTAGCCAGCTTCGCGAATTGCGGAGGGACTGGCCCGGGGCGGGGCTCGCCCGGGCCTCCGCCGGGGGATGCCTTCCGGGTTGCCTCAGCCCCCCTGGTCCAGGGTCCATGTGCCCTGCGCAGCACAGGGCAGGATGGCTAGATGCTTGAGTCAGGGGCGCTGGGAACCCGCACCTTCACAGTGGGGTGGAAGCCAGCCTCTCTGGGGTGCCTGTAAGCCCAAGGCAGCCAGAAGAGGATGGATCCGTACTTTGCCTGCAAAGTACTGTGTCTGTTCTTAGAGCAGGAAGCCGGCCCCAACCTCCAGGTGTGCAGAAACTCTGGAGCCCCACCTCCAGAGCAGTTGTAGACCTCCAAGTCAGGAGTGCACAGGGTTCCCTTGGGGCCTTCGGAAATGCAGATTTCCAGGTACCAGATGTTGACTGCAGTTTAAGGGGTCCCCCAGGTGAATCTGCTTATGAACCAAGAATCTACCTCTGGTCCAGGGCACCTCCAGGAAGCCTATTTCCAGGCTAAGCCCAGGTGTGCAGAGCATAAGTCACTGGTGTTCATAGAGGGGACAGAGGTAGCCCACAGAAGGGAGAGGAAAGGCAAGTTGGCTGCAGGGGGTGACCGAGAGGTGACCCTGGGAAGACCCGAGCAACAGCCCCTGGTTTGTGGGCTCCCAGAGTGTTCTGTGGTGGGAGGGGTGGTCTCTGCAGGCAGTGGCTCAGGTCATGCCAGGCCTTTCATTAGGGACCCCCCCTACTCCCATAGCGATTGTATGGTGGGGAGTGAATGCCAAAATGACCTGTAGCCAAGGAGGCAGTTGGCACCTTGCTCTGCCTAGCTTTGTGACCAGGGACTGGTTCCCAGGTCTCCCTGCAGCTTGGTGATGTCTCCCTTGACCACCTGGAAGGTGTGCGGGAAACGAGGATGTGTGTACGTGAAATTACTTTGAGAGTTCCTAGGGTCATGGTTTTTTTTTTTTTTTTTTTTTTGATGTAGACCATTTTTAAAGTCTTTATTGAATTTGCTACGGTATTGCTTCTGTTCTATGTTTTATTTTTTTGGCTGCGGAGCATGTGGGATCTTAGCTCCCCAACCAGGAATTGAACCCTCACCCCCTGCATTGGAAGGTGAAGTCTTAATCTCTGGGCTGCTAGAGAAGTCCCCTAGGGGCATCTTTGACTCTGGGGGCACCTGGGCTTCCTGGCTCTGCTCTGATCTCCCACCCCCACCCCTAACCGACTGCACGCAAAGAGCTGCTGCTTGTCCTGGTTAGCTCTGTGGCTGTGTGGTCCCCCAATGGTCATCCTAGGAACTCATGACCCTCTGTCACATTTAGGTAACTGTTGATGTTATAGCAAGCTCATGATAAAACAGAACAGAGACACAAATGTCTTTGCAACTTGAGCCCCTTGTTATTTGCTTGTTCGTAGCTTCCCAGCCCAGACCTGGGAGGTTTGCTAAGACTCGCTTTGGGGACTGCCTAGACCAGGAACAGATTTTCTTGGAGGCTGAAGGGCTCTGATTTGAAAATTCAAGGACTTAGAGAAGGGAAGCTCTGGACCCCTCTGAGGGCAGACTCCCCGCCCGCCCCCCGCAGCTGTCCAGGTCGCACATGTTGGAGGAGGTTCCTGCCTGTTGTCCAGGATGGGGCGGGGGGCAGGGGGTGCTTGGTGAGCACCAAGCAGAGTGGCCGCAGTCTTTCTAGGCAGACATATCACAAATACATTCCTACCTATTTGTTCCCACAAAGGATTGTTTTCACAATGCCTCTGTGCCCTGTTTTCCCTCCAGCGCTAGTGGCGAAAACCTCTCCTTGCACCCTGGGCTGGGCCCGTCTCAGCGGCTCTGGGGGCCTGGCCAGGAAGGTGGGCACTGTGCTGGACACAGCCCCTCCCTCCTGCAGCCCCAGAGAGATGTTCCTAGCCACCTGGCCCTGTGTGGGGTGGGGTGGAAAGTAGAGTGAGACTTCACTGTCTCAGCCATTTCCTGTGATAATTTGGGGCAGGATTTCTTTGAAATTTACCGTGACCCACTGAACGAGGGATTCGATCCCCAGTGAGATTACTGGGGCAAGGATTTAGGTCCCCTCCCCCAACCCAAACTCTGGCTTTAGAACATGGTTTCCAAGCACACTGCCCGCCCGGACCCCTGGCAGGTGCTCCCCTGGGCAGCTGCGTTGGAAAGGCAGCCTGTCAGAGTGGAGGGTGGCTGGCCAGGATCTCCTTCGCCCAGAGCAAACCAAGCTGGCAGAAGGCCAGCACTTTGTCTAGGACACGGCCAGGCCAGCAGCTCCCGCCCCTGCTCGCCCACAGTCGCAGGCTGCCAGTGGGCCTAGTTGTGAAACTCTTCAAACAGTGCAGAAGTGTGTAGACAGAATGTGCAACCCTCCCCTCCCCCAGCTAACCACTGTTGCCCTTTACTGGTGCATCCCTTTCCAGACCCTTCTAATGGACTTTTGTGTATACACGCAAGCACGTGCATCCATGGAGTAGGTGATTTAAAAACACACATGTAGGATCCACCAAACACATTCCACCGAGGCTTTTGTCCTGTGTATTTGCTCAGTGAGGCAGCTTCGTTCTTTTTCCTGGCTGCATAGTACTCCAGGGTGCAGCTGTGTGGCTGTATTGTTACTTACCCAGTCTCTTACCTGCTGGAAGCACAGCTGCGCTGCTCTTCTTCTTTGTGTGCTGTTAGAAGCCATGCAGCAGTAGACTCTGGTGCGTGTCCTGGTGTCCAGCTGGCGTTCGTGTGGGATTGAGACCTGGTGGTGGTAGTGACGGGGGCATAGGCAGCATTTAAATGTGTGGTAGAGCTACTCTGTTGACTTAAAGGACACATTATGTTTTGAAAGGAAACAGGCTGACAGATCTTGGTCTCCCCGGTGCTAAGTTTCCTGCTGTGTCTCTGGCTGACTTTTTTTTTTTTTTTTAAACTTCTCCCAGTTCTCCTTTTGTACACGTGAAAGCATCATATTGAGAACATTTGAAACAAACTCAACAAAACCATTGTTACTCTTGCATCCCTCACGACCGGCTGTCCTGCCATCCTGACTCAGCTTACCCGGTGGCCCGCAGCCCCTGCCGCAGTCAGGTGTGCCCCCGGCGGCCTCCTGGCATGGCCTGCACTGGGCGGGTGTGGGGGGCACCGATGTGATGCCATTTGCTCCCCGCTCCCCTGGCTGAAAGCGGATTTGAGGCCCTCCCTCCTGTGTGAGCATCTGATTAGGACCACGCTTCACTTAGCCAGAGGCCCTGTGTGTGTGGCTTCAAGCCTCTGGAACCAACAGGGTTGGGGGCTCTGCCCCTTCAGAGAAGGTGCTGCTGAGTCCACTCGTGGCGGCCCCCACGCTCTCAGGGCCTGCCTGCTCTGACAGGCTGAATCCTGAATCCCGGTGGTTGTTTGATTCCTAGACGTGGCATATCAAAAGGGCAAGGGTAAGATACGTTGCTGGTGCCTAAAAGCAAGGGAGGAAGCAAACCAAAGGGTTATTCACACGCACGCATGTGTGTTTAAATATATAACTTGAGAAACCCCACAGCACTGGAGCAGACCCAGGGCATCTGCAGAGGCTGCAAGGTCCTCCCTGCCGTGCCCGGGGCCTGCGCTCCGTGACACCTGACCTTCCCAACAGAGATCTGGAGCTCTCAGGGCACTGTTAAGGTGTGTCTGGTTTGTGCCCTAAGAAGGCAGTAAAAATAGTTTTTAAAATAAAAACTTGTAGAATGACGCACTCAGTGCTCACGCTGTGTCGTGCACATCCACGCGGCTTGCCAGGGGCTGGGCCTTCCCTTTGCAGTACTTTCCAGTACACTGTTTCATCTTCACAAGGACCCTATGGAACAGGCACTGCAATTATTACTAGTTTTTAGATAAGGACACTCAGGCTCAGATGGGTTAAGAAATATGCTGGAGGTTGCACAGCAGATGAGGGTGGAGCCTCCCCGGCTTCGGGGTGTGGGTGTGCCCGCGTGCCTGTCTCCACCGGGTTCCAGGGAACGCGGATGAGCAGGGCCTCAGGGTGTTAGAAGCCCAAGTGCCCTTCGCACACCGTTTCCCCCACAAATTCTCATTACTTCTGAAACGTTAAGGGGTTATAGGATGAACATTCAAGTACTCTTCTTCTCGAGTCATTAGTTAATATTCTGTCACCCTTTTTAAAAATCCTTTCTTCCCTCTTTCCCACCTTCCCTCTCTAAATATTATGTTTTCTCCCTCCCCTGCCTCTCATCTCTCTAAATATTACACGTTATCTAACATACAGTCCATATTGAGCTTCTCTAGTGACCCTCCCAGGTGGCCCATACAGGAGCCGGGATGCGGTTAATCACACATTGCATTTGGTTGTCCTAATTCTTTAGTATCCCTCAATCTGACACTAAGAGACACTAGTGTGCCCCCCCATCTTTTGGTCTTTGGTGCATTGGCATTTCAGGGATCCAAGCCAGTTGACGTATGGAATGATCCCACAATCTGCATTGGTCTCATTGTTTCCTCATGATTAGATCCACTTTAAACAATCTTTGGTCAAAACTACAACGCAGGTGATGCTGGGCCCTCTGTGCACCACAGTGCTGGATCGCGGGTGAAGGGGTGTCTGCCAGGCTTCTCTGCTGTACAGGGCTGTTCTTTTTTGACAGTAAGTGACACTCTGAGACCGTGGCTTTCCAGAGGGCCAGGGTAGGGTGCTGCTGGTCCTTCGTGGAGCCAGGTACCGTGCTGGGGTGCCGTCTGCTCACCTTTATTCAGCCCCTTCTGCCCAGTCCACCTGCCAGGCTTCTGTTCATCCTCCAATGTCCTTGACTGGACAGGTGCTGGGTTTTTCAGGTTTGTTGTTGGAAGTCTTTTTAAAGTAAAAGTGCAGCTCAGGAGAGTCTTAGGAGCTCCTTCCCCCAAACAAACCGGATCCCCTGATTTTACGTTGGATCAGATGTTTCCAGATGGTATTTGGAGCAGCTCAGGAGGTGTTCGTGGGCATGTTCTTCTCAGTCAGCCCACCCACACCTCGGCTCTGTGCCTGCTGGTGACCTGTCTCCCAGGCCTGGGCGGGCGGGGCCTGCAGCCGGTGACACACTTAATTTCCTGGTGGGTCTCAACATGCTTTCCAGAAAAAACCCAAATACGGATCTAAGTCCACACACCTGAGCCTGTTTTCCTTTCCTTTCACAGCCCCAAATGGGATTATTTTCTTGAGAAGTCAGTGTCCCGTCAAGATGGGAACAACCTTCTGAGTGTTCGCCTAGCCTGGCGGGTCAGAAGCAGCTGCTGCGGTGTGGCTGGGATGGGGCAGTGGGGACAGAGGCCCCCAGAGCCCAGCACCGGGCTCAGAAGGCCTTGGCCACTGCCCCGGGCCAATACAATGGAGGCTGGAACTCTAACTTTCTACCCTGCAGGCAGTGATTTGACACGAGGCACTTAACGTAGGACAGAAGGACTCCTCACCCAACCCGAGTTCTGCCACACACGCACGCACACACACACGCACGCACGCGCGCGGTACCCTGTGTGTTGTGGCTGACCTGAGCATCCGAGGCTGGAGCGTGTTTCTGTGGAACCTGTGACTCCCAGTTCCACGCTCAGTTTTACACGTCGGGGCCCACCCTCCCCCCCCAGCGTAGAGGCCCTGCAGTGAGGGGGCTGCGTCCCCTCGCTCCTCTGGTGGCTGGGCTCTGCCGTGTCCTCCACCTGCTCCCGGTCCCCTGCTGAGCCGGGTGGACTGGGGCATCCTCCCCGTTTGCCATGGGCCTCGTGTGTGTGGTGCGGGCGGCCTGGCCCAGAGCGGCATCTGCGCTGACATTGTTCTGAACGCACAGCACGGGGCACGCTCCAGGTTTTAACTGTGATGTGTGTGCGGGGGGTGGAGGTGGGGATCTGTTTATTGTTCTCCTTTTTTGAAGTTCATCACGCAAAAAACACTTGCTAACCAGGAACTTGGCCGCACTCTGTGGCCATTGGCCAGTCTGTCCCAAGGTGACCTGTTCGGAAAAGTGCTGAGACTTGATGCCTCAGTTTAAATGTCCCTGCGCTGCTGCCACAGGGGCGTGGCCTGCCTGCACAGATGGGCGACCCGTGGTCCCGGAGCACAGGGCCCAGGCCTGGCTCCTGGAGCCAGAGCCCAGGGCGCGTGGTGGGAGAGCTTTGCTAGTTGGCAGTCACTCACCAGAGAGCGCGTGGCTCTGCCTGTGTCAGGCTCCTGCCTCGGAAGGGGCTTCTGGCACCGGCCTTTGTCCTGCAGACGTGGCCAGTGGGAAGGAAGCTCAGGTGTGAAAGAGGGTGAAGCGGTCTCAGGAGCTCAGGGGGCTTCCTGCCCCCACCCGGGGAGGGGCCCCAGCAGGGTGCTGGCTGGGCAGCCAGGCAGGGACCTGGGGCCCGGATGGGGCTCCTCATGCCCTTGGGTTAAGTTGACCCAAGGTCATTCTCCTCCAGTGGGAGCAGTACAGGAATTTCCTTCTCCTGTAAATTCCTTCTCTGAGCTTTTCACTTGTTTTTAACTCACTTTTGTTGTATAAATGCTCACTAAAAAAAAAAAAAAAAAAGGATAGAGAACTTGTTTGGGGGCCAGAGGAAGAAGCTAAAGTTAATGGCAGATCAAAACTAGAGGTTTTTGCAAGAAAGTGTTGGGAAAGAGAGGAACCAGAAAAGGCGCACACGAGCCTCAGCCCACTAGGAGGGGCGGAGCGGGGCCCCAGGGGCCCAGGCGTGTCTTTGGTGGGGAGTGGTATTTTGCCTGGGCCTTTGGCTGGCTGAGTTCCTCAAAACCAAGTCTGAGATCAGGGAGAGGGTCTGGGAGGTGGGGGGTTGGCACCGTGGGTGCTCCCTTATCCGCAACAAACCTCACAGGTTTTCACTGGAGGAGGGACAGTGAGTGGGAATGAGTCACGTAGTTGCCACTGATACTATCACTGCGTGATGGGCAGTCCCACGTGCTTCCCTAACTTCTAACCATTGTCCTCCATCCCCAACCGGCCACTCTGGTTTGCCCACTGGCTGTGGGTGGTCCTTTCCCACTGGGCATGCTGAGTGAGCATGGCAGGGCGGTGGGGCTCAGGCGGTGTAGACGCCATCCACAGGTCCCCTCCACCCATCACTGAGGTCTTACCCGAGTCCCACTCTGGAAGGATTTCCCCATGTTTGTTCATCAGTTGCCATTTTTGTCACTGAGCACAGGCGTTGTGGCGTTAGGAGGCCCCCAGGGACTCCAGCTCCTGCAGCCCTGGGTGCCAAGGGTGGTTCCCCAGGTTTCCTTGTCTTTTCCAGAGTGCCGTCTCTGGGCGGCTTGCATGGCAAATCCTGTTTTCAAAAGTTGCCTTGGGAATTCCCTGGCAGTCCAGTGGTTAGGGCTCTGCACTTCCATTGCAGGGGGCATGGGTTCGATCCCTGGTTGGGGAAGTAAGATCCCACATGCTGTGCGGCACAGCCAGAAAATTTTCAAAAATAAAGTTGCCTTGTTGCTTGGCCTAAGGCACTGGGGGTATTCCCCCGGGAGAGTCTGAGGGCCTTTGCAGGATGCCATCTTTTATGATGATGAAATGTCTTTTAGTATTTTCTCCGAGCCCTCTTCGAGGTGGGGCCCCGAGCATTCACAGCATAGGCCTCGTGATGTCGTATTGGCGATCAGGGTGGTTGCCCTAAGTTACTGGCAGGCCTCTGGGGTTTGCAGGAAATTCAGCCTTGGCTTCTTACAGGTGCTGATTTGAAGCTGTCCTTCCCTGATACTGGGCTGGGTGTTCCGTGCTAGCATCCTGCTTTGGACAGGTTGCGTCAGTCTTAAGTTCACTCACTTTAGCCTTTGGAAAACGTCACCCTTTCTCTCCCTTTCCCTGCTCGTCTCCCTGACTTACGAACCAAGTGTTTTAACTCCTTCCCATATTCAGCTCCTCCCGTCACGTGTTCAGCACTGCACGGGGCCTCGGGAGGCAGACACGTGTGTGCACGTGTGTGTGTGCGGGCATGCGTACCAAAGCTCAGGACAGTTGTTTCTGTGGAAGGAAGCCCATCGGGAGGCCTCTGGCCAGGTGGCTCCTGCTGCGGCAGGCAGGGGGCTTGTCATGCCGAGGCTTGCCCTGCAGGAGCCAGGAGGAAGGCGCAGTATGTGTCCAGCTGAGGCTATAGGGGCAGCGCTGGCCTTAGGGTGGAGCGGGCATCCTGGAGTCGAGCTGGAGGTTGTGAATTCCCAGGCCTCAGTGGGGTACTTGTTCTGGGGCCATTGTGCCCTCGATCGGGGCCAGCAGCCTGGCATGGGGGTCTGAGCCGAGCTCTGTGGCTGCCCAGTGGAGGGTGCAGCCTGGTCCTCACATTTCCTCCTCCCCTTCTCCCTCCACCCCGCTCCCTCCTCCTCTCCTCACACCTGGGGTCTAAGCACATTTTTAACCTGCCCTCAGGGGTTTCCAGTCCTCGGCACAGGGGAGGGTCCGTGTGCTGGGGAGCAGGGCCCAGGAGGCTGGGGAGGCCTGGAGACGCCTCTCCTTTGTTCTGTGGCCTGGCTCAGCCCCGGAGACCGGAGACCGATGGGCAGAGGTCTGGGGTGGGGCTGTGGCTTCCTCCTCCGTCGTCTGGGCCCCTGGGGACACCCTGGCGGCCCTTCCTGTGGGGTGTTAGAGGCAGTGGCCTAGCTGTTCCTGGTAGGTCAGCATCCTCCTACACAGCAGAGGGAGAGGTAAACACTGGGTCCCCTTGGCAACCGGCTGAGCCGCGGCTCAAAGTACTTGTGGCAAGAGAAGCTCTCGTTGTCTCATGTTCCTAGGATGGGCTTCTATTTTGATTTTTTTTTTCTTTAATTAGCTGGAGTGACTAAGATACCAAGATGCCTGACCTGGTTCCTAGAATTTCTTAATAAACCTTTATATTCCCTTTACAGGAGGCATGTTTCTTGCAGTGATTCATGGGCATTTTCTTTTCAGCTGTGGAGAGGCCCTGGCGTGGCAGGGCGGGGGTGGCACAAAGGGCCCCCACTGCTGACAGCTGGCACGGTTGCAGGCCGGGGCGCTGGCAGGATCCCGGCGCGGGAGTGCTTGCGTAAACACTGCCCCGGGATTGTGTGGGCTTGGAGGTTGATGACGCTCCGTCGAGTTTTGGGGAGATGCCTCTCTCATCTCGGGGTGTTCAGAGCCCCATAACAAGCGCCCAGAAGTCTGTCTGAGCCCAAGCAACGCCCTCCCCACCACATGCCAGGTCCTCCTGGGAGGCCACGGTATGAACTAGTTTATACCTTGGTACAAGGTGACACTTTGGTGTTTGATGTTAAGCTGTAACTGCTCTCGTCGGTGGCTGGGCTGGTGTCCCATCTCTGTGGGAGTGCCTGAGAGGGTCCGGGCCAGGACGGGAGCACCTCTCTGTGGGTGAGACTTGGCGGCAGGCCTTGCCCTTTACCTGGGGCTGCCTTGGGCTGCCCTGCTCCATCCACCTGTGAATTAGCTCCTGCAGAGGCGTCTGCCCCCACCGAGGAGGTGCCAGGTGAGTCTGCAAGAAAGCTGACCTCACTGATTTTACCATGAGTGGAGCCGACCCAGGAGGCCGTCTGCAGAGGCACGGCAGGTTTGTGTCCAGGGGCCCGTCTTCACGGGGGGTGTGCAGGCCCCTTGGCTCCCTACCCTCGGCACAGACAGGGCTGCCCCCTGGGCCCCCACTCCGGCCTCCCTGTCGACCCCACGCGGGTAGCTGCGTGGGAAGCAGCTCCCTGCGGAGGGGTCTGTTGGGGTCACCGGGGCAGGGTGTCAGAGGTTCTGTCTGGTGCCTGGTGCCCTGTGCCCTTTGTAAGTCCTGACCGTCTGGACTTTGGACTTCGAGTCCCGTGCTGTTGCTGTGCCTCATCCCGGGCTCCTGGAAGCTTGACTCCACGTGTGCTGTGTCTTAGTAACCTTGGTCAGGAGCCTCTCGGTGTTTTGTTTTTATCAGAGAAAGGCCTTTTTGTCTGATTGTGCACAGTCATTTAAACAGAGGCAAAGTGCAGCATTGCTGAGGACGCCTGGCCTTGGAGGGAGAACAGAGGGAGCCTGGCTCCAGGTTCTCAGCTGTGAAGCAGGCTGGGCACGCTGACCTCTGTCCTCTGAGACTGTGTGTAAGGCACCCATTGGGAGGTGTGTGTTTGTGTGTGGTGTATGTGTAGTGTGTGTTGTGTGCATGTGTGTATATGAGTGTGTGTGTCTGTTTAACCTGTGGGAGCAGAATTTCAGAATGGACAGTTTTGCTGACTTCTCTTTTGGAAAGAAACAGATGATTCAGAACTATTTTTTGAAGCAGGTGCCAGCTCATGTCTCAGGGCCTCCTGGAGCTGCCCTGTGGCTCTGCATGTGGGTGAGCTGTGTCCCAGCCTCAGCTCCCGCCTGGCAAGTGCCAGTCTATCCTGGGCCACAGAAAGGCAGTGCAGACAGTGTGGCTCCCAAGGCCTGTTGCTATGGAAGCCTGCTGCCCAGAGGCTGTGCTTAGGCTAGGGAGTGGTGCCCATGCAGGTGAGCCTCATTTGTTACCAGGTACCAGCCGCTTGGCCCTGGCCACACTCTTTAAAGACAGAAGCCGCTGAACTGGAACCTTTTTTTTTAATTAATTAATTAATTTTTGGCTGTGTTGGGTCTTCGTTGCTGCGCGCGGGCTTTGCCTAGTTGCGGCGAACAGGGGCTACTCTTCATTGCAGAGCGCGGGCTTCTCATTGGAGTGGCTTCTCTTGTTGTGGAGCATGGGCTCTAGGTGTGCGGGCCACAGTAGTTGTGGCTTGTGGGCTCTAGAGCGCAGACTCAGTAGTTGTGGCGCACAGCTTGTGGGGCTTAGTTGCTCCGAGGCCTGTGGGATCTTCCCAGACCAGGGCTCGAACCCATGTCCCCTGTGTTGGCAGGAGGATTCTTAACCACTGTGCCGCCAGGGAAGTCCCTGAACTGGAACCTTGAGGTGACAGCCCAGGCCCCTATCCCCAGAGCAGCTCTGGGTGTGCCCGCGGCCTGGGGTAGAAGTAGGGGTGGCGCCCTCCACCTCCTCTCTGCTGGGCGTCACTGGTCTCTGCCGTCTCATGGTGATGAGTGGCTATGCCATTCCTGCCAGATGACCCCACCCGGATGGATGGGGCACTCTGGGTGGGGCTTCCAGAAGCCGGCCGTCGTTAGGAGGGGTGCCCACCTCGGGGAGGCTTTCGTGACTGGCAGCCTCTTCGGTCGGAAGGCTAGAGATCTTGTTTGCAGTGGAAGCGGCCCCTTCAGGTAGAGGGCACCGTCCCCGGGGCCAGGGGATCCCGCTCAGGACTGACAGGCGCTGTTTGACGGCCTCCTGGGCTGCTGGTCTCAGTAGCTTCCCACCTCTTGTTTGCAGGGGTAGTTGCTCTCAGGAGCTTCAGGCCGTCTGTGGATTTATTCCCCCTTTCTTCTCTCTTTTTTGGGCCACAGCTTTATGTTTTCAGATACGAGAATTGTTTCCTAGAGGGAAGCATGAAAGCACTCCTGAGGCTGGCTTTTCAGCTGTGGAACCACAGTTCGTGCCCCTTTCCTGCTAGGTTTTCACCCTCGCATAAGTGCGTTTGGCATTAAGATGCTTCCTGTGTGGTCTGAGGGGACGACATTGAAGGAGTATGAGAGCTGAGGGCCTGTATCCTGAGGTGACACCTGGGCACCAGCGTGGCCGTCCTTCCTCTGTCCTGGCATCTCGTTTCAGAGGACATTTGTGAGTGCCCCAGCGGGGCAGGGGCTGTTCCAGGGGTTTGCTCGGACGGAGGAGGGTGCTGAGGACCTGTGTTCCTCCCCTGCTCCTGTGGGCTGGAGTGACCCGGCCCTCAGTGTGGAGAGACCCCTGAGCCCCGGCGCACCCAGCACTCCCGTAGCTTTGTACCTGCAAGGCCTCACCCTGCCCTGCCACGCCCAGCGACACCTGAGCCCCTCCCCACTCCTGCCCTCAGGATGCTCACCTGCTTGAGAAGGCAAGGAGGCGCGAATGGGGTCCAGCCTTGTGTGGGGACCACAGCGGGAAGGCGCTTCTGCCCTCACATGTGCCCACCTGTGCCGGCAGCACTCTGGGCCGCAGTGATGCCGACCGGGATTCACGTGTTAGGGTACGATTTCCAAGCACAGGAAATGACCAGGGAGGGGTTTTTTGCTCACATGGCCCAGAGCTGTTAAGAGCCGGCCAGCCAGGTCATGGGATGCTCTCTGGTTTGCAGGCTCCAACGGTGGCCGCTGCTGACCCCTTGGAGGATGGAGTCTTGCAAAGCCTGGGGCGGATGGCCCGAGGGCGCCTTGGCTCCCAGGCCGGGACTGGCATCTCTTGGTCCAGGTTCCGTCTGCTTTTCCATCTTCCTTGGGGGCAGAGTTGTCCCTCAGGGGCCCCTCCTTGCCCACTGTGCCTGGTGCCTGCGAGGTCAGGTCGGAGCCTGTTACTCCTGCCCCAGAGGCAGGCCTCGCGCCCCTCCCTCCTGTGCAAACGGGGAACCCGGTTTGTCCTGACATCTGGTCCACACCCCCCCAACTCCTGCCCCGGGGCTGGGGGTCAGCAGAGTGGTTTCCTGAGCGTCTTCTTCACTGCCCTCGCCCCCATTTTCAGGCCGGGGCCGTAGCACAGACGTGTCCCGTAAGTCCAGCTGGGCCGCTGGGAGCAGGCTGGAAACTGGCCGCAGCCGGGTGCTTGGTATTTGGGGTGGCCTGCCCCTGCCCCACCGATGTGGGCCTGGCTCATGGGGGATCACCCCCTGCTCCGGAGCCTGGCCTGAGGGGCATCTTTCCACCTGTGAGAAGGGAGAGCTCCGGGAGGCCTGGGCTGTCCTTCAACACTCCTCCTTGAGGCCAAACGCCGGGGTCACAGGATCTGCCCTAAGAATGTGGAGAATGAGTCCTGGTTCTGAGGCTTACAGATTTTTTTCCCTAAAAGCAGTAGAACCTTTCTGTCAGCACATCTCAGTGGATTCCAGGGCAGTAAGGAGCCGGCAGGATGGCTGGCAGGGGTGGGGCGGGAGGGGCTGTGGTCAGGGCCCCTCTGCGCTCCTGGAGGATAGTGCCAGCTGCCCCAAGGCTGGGGCAGGGTCCTGCCTCTACACGGCGGGCCGAGGTCCAGCACCCGAGGCCGCAGGCTGGGTGCCCCGACGCTTGGGGCCAGGCCGGGGAGTTGGGGCCTGTGGTCTGGGGCAGGTGCTTCCTCTTGGGCCTTTCACAGGCTTGTGGTCGAGGAGGCAGTGATGCGACCCGGGCCACACCAGGGGGCAGGGTCGGCCAGCCAGGAGGCACGTGAGGCCACACGCTCCCGGGCGTTGAGGTCCCGGCCCCCGCTGCAGCCCGGCCCAGGAGCACTGGGCTGTCGAGGAGAGAGAAGGGCTGCGGGTCAAGGTGACAGGGCCAGGGCTGGGGGCTGGCCTGGCCAGTGGCCCACACGGACCTGCGTGTGCAGCTGTGTTTGTGGGGTGCCTGGACAGTGCTGGGGCAGGGGACGGTGGGGGGTTCTTCACGGTCCCCTGAGTGCCGCCGAGACCCTGCCTGTGGCTGGCATTTCTGTCCCTAGAGGACTTGGTGTTGCACGGCGAGCGCCATGCGGCCCTGTTCCTGTGAGCTGCCCTGGGCCTGGGAGGCCTGCGCCTCTCTCACCGTGGGGCCCTGTGCACAGCGTTTGGTGAGGGCACCCTGGGGTGAAAGGAGGCACTGAGTGAGGGTGAGGAGTGGGTGGGGTCTCAAAAGGCGGAGAGCTGAGCCGCTCCTGCTGCCCCCACCCCTTCACCGGCGACAGTGGGGGGCCTGATGTCCCCGCTGGGCAGCACCCACCTGGTCTGGGGTTGTCGCTGCCGTGAAGCCGAGCTGAGTCCCCGCAGCAGGTGCGGGTGGGCGCCTCCCAACACAGGACACCGCTGACCCAGGGCACCCGCTCAGCTGGCTGGTGGCAGGTCTCCGTGTTTTATCCGTACCTTCCCATGTATGACCGGGAGCCCTCCTGGGTGGGCCTCAGCCCCCACTGGCTCGTCGCCTCTCCTACCCTGTGGGTGAAGTCAGTGGTCACCGACTCTGATCCCAGTTCTAGGGGAAGGGCGTCGGAGGACAGGCTTTCCTTGTGCCGTCCCGAGCACCCGAGTGTGCCCACGAGCCCCAGTCCTGGCAAAGGCCCCCGCCGCCCAGCACCCGGGTGAGCCTCCAGCCTGTGTGTCCCCACAGGAACCCGACCTTCCACACAGGACACCAGGTCGATGAGCTGGGCTCCACTGCTTCTGGGAAGATCACCCATCTGTGGTTGCAGAATCCTCTTCCTTTTCCTGAGCCCACCCCACCCCGCCGCCACACACGCACACACACACACACACTCTCTCTCTCTCTCTCCCTCCCTCCCTCTCTCCCCCTCTCTCTCTCCCTCCCTCCCTCTCTCAGCTCAGAGCGCCTCCTTAGCACCAGCTGCCTTTCCTCCCGGGCTGGTCCCCAACCCCTTGGTGAGAAGTAAGACGGACGTGCTCAGGACTCCTCCCCATGCCACCGTCCACATTCGGTCACCCCTGGGCCACCTTCCCCAGCTGCAGCCTGGCTCCGCTCATCTCCCCGGGCCCGGTCCTGCTGGAGCCCCACTGCCACCTCTTCCTTCTCCCTCTTCCTACCTGGACCTCGGCCTCGGGGGCTTCCAGGCCAGGGGTGAACCCTGCCACCCTCACGCCAGCCTCTGCTCTAGGGAGGGGCTCCCATGAGGTGATGCCCACATTGTCACAGCGGCTCACTTCCATGCCTCCTCTTTCAAAGGCATCACCTTCAATTGAAGAAGAAATGAAAGCATCACCTGTTCTCCGAACCTTTCAGTTCCCAGACAAGGATGTCCCGGGCCCCCGGTCGTCGGCCCATGTGGTCAGTCCATAGGTGGGCTGGTGGCCCTGCGGCGCCGGCTTCCCCGCCCACCGCGCCACAGCCCCTGCCATCGGGGAGGTACCTACAGGAGCAGTGGGTTGGGTGGCCGGCAGGGCAGGGGCCCTGCCCGTTGGCCTTCAGCCAGGGCTGTGGTGGGGCCACACTCAGGAGGTGGGAGTGCCTGGGGGCTAAGAAACCGCTCAGAGAGGCACAGAGCTGGGGCTGTGTCTCCCCGGCATCACAGGCATCCCCCCAGAGCTTCTCTGGCAGCACCAAGGCTCCCGAGGAGAAGGCTCCTGCAGCCGAGCCTCGGGACCACTTGGGAGACCTGGGTCACCAGAGTGCTGGCTCCTGTGCCGAGGCCACGCTGGACTGGCGGAGGTTTGAGAAGCGCCATTCTTGGTGCTTGTGGGTGGGGAGAGGGGAAGGGGGGGGTCTTTCCAAAGCTACGAGCCAGTTTCCTGTAAGGGAGGGGGGCTTGGGGGTGGGAGCAGAGAGGCACCGCCCAGCCACTGGGGGGGTGGGGGTCAAAGGGCAAGTCAGAGGGGCTCTTCTGGAGGCAGGTCTGGGCTGGAGGGATGTTGCCTTGGTGATAAGAGCCAGGCCCAGACTGTGGGCATCCAGGGGTCGTGAGGGATGGTGGGAAGGGGAGTCCTGTGCGGGCTCCTTACCAGCAGGGTCTGGCTGGGGGCACCAAGGGAGGGGAGAGAAGGGGGGGCGGAGCGGCATGACTCAGGAGGCCAGGGGAAGAAGAAAGGAGAAGTGGGTGTCATGGTGCTCTTCGTGTCCCCCGGCTTCTGGGCCTCAGGACTGCATGTGTGCCCCTCCCCTCCATGGGCATCTTTGGGGGGATGCACAGCCCCCGCCCAGGAGGAGGGAAGGTGTGTTCCTAGCAGCCCTTCTCATGCTCGAGTGCTTGCAGCCCGGCTTTCCTGACGGCTCCCCGCGGTCAGCCTCGGCTCTGGTGGCTTCCTCCTCCTCTTGCTGGGCACCCCTTGTCTACTTCTGAAGGCAAGACCCAAACCCTGGGTTTCTCTGCTGGTGAGGAAAGTGAAGAAAAGCGCACAGGACTTGGCAGGATGTCAGGCTGCCCACGCGAGGGAAGAGAAGAGGATTCGGCGAAGCACACCGGAGTGGCTGGTGGCCCCTGCTACCCTCTCCGACTTGGCTTTGCGCTAAAGTGACAGCAGAACCCAAGGGTCTGGCTGTGTCAGCCCAGCCCTAGTGCTCTCTGGGAGGAGGAGGGCCACGCATGGCACACGTGCACACACGTTATTGAAAATGATACGTTAACTGTAAATGATTTGGGAAATTTCAGAAAAGCTCAAAAAAGAGAGATTATGCGGCACCCAGTTGTACCTCCCAGAGCAGTTGCTTGGCCCTGTCCTCACCCTTGGGGGACAGTTCACCAGTGTTCAGCCCTGGAAGCCCTCCTGGCACCCGGGCCTGGCCGCGAGGTCACAGCCGCACAGCCACCTGTCCAGACATGACTGCTCGCCAGCCTCCACGCCTTGGGCTCTGCTTTGCAGCCGTGGTGGCCACCGTGGGCTGTTTGTGGAGGCCTGTGTTCTGTCTGGAACTGAAGTGCAGCTGTGGGGGGGAGTGGGGGCCTACCGCCCACCCACAGGGGCTTTGTAGCATCACACTGTGCGACTGTCATTCCACTGGGGGCGTCCCGGGACCCATGGAAGTGCTGCTGCCCCGAGCTCTCCAGGGACCCACCCACGGTCTTGACCCGGGCACTCTGTTCCCAGAGCAGCTCCTGCCCGGCCCCCGTGGGAAGTGTGTGCCCGTGGGGCCGCGGTGGGAGGAGTAGCCCTCCGGTCGGTTGAGCGGCCGTCGTCCAGGGGGCCGGGGATTTCGGGTGTGCTTGCCTTGTGCTTGCCCAGCCCTGGACCCCGTCTCTGGGCCTGGCCGGTGTCAGCCTGTCAGCCCTGGTTAGCCACCTCCCCTCTGATGCTTGCCCTGGCCTCTTGCCGCGTGAGCCTGCGGGGGTGCCCACCAGGTGGCTGAGGAGGAGATGGGGGCCCAGCGGGAGGATGGGAGTCAGAAGCGCGGGTGGCAGGAGGGGGCTTCAGTCCCTCCAGGCTGCTTCCCGACCCTGTCTTGGGCCTGTGGGGCTCCCTGCAGGTCACAGCTTCCGGCGCCTCTCAGCCCATGTGAGGTTGGGTGTGAATTAACTAAAGCAGACAAGGTCGAGCGTCCCTAGAATCCCATAAAGCCGGCGGCAGAATCAGCAGTCGGCCGTGTGGCCTTGGATGAACCAGGAGCACTAGGGGAGTTGCCGAAGCCACCAAGTCCCGGGAGAAGCTGTCACGGGAGTTGTGGCCGTTCCTCTGGATGGTGTGGCTCTTCCCTACTGTGTGAAGCCCTTCAGAGGGTCCCAGGGTCCCCAAGCTTTCAGAGCGGTCTGGCCTGTGGCCTCTGTTTTGAAGCCGGTATGCAAGTTGCAGGCCAGAGGGGAAGGGTCCGCCTGAGTCACAGCGGGGCGTGGGCATGGGGACCCAGTGATCCTAGTGTGGGGGAGGGTCGTCCCATAGGTGGCCCAGGCTCTTCCACGCGTGGACGTCTGTGAGCTTCATCTCATTACAGGTCTCGGGGGATGTATGTGAGGTTTCAGGCAGAGTGCCCCCCTTAGGTCCTGTCTTCACCCACTCGTGTTTAGAGAAAGCAGTTGGACGTGTAAAGAAGCCTCCTGGCTGACTTCAAGGGGCCCACAGGGTGGCTTTGGTGTGGGGACAGCCTTCTAGGAGGGTCTCAGGGGTGGTCCGGGCCAGTGCAACAGGCGAGGCCCACCAGGTTCTGAGATGCCCCGCAAGCCGGGCCAGAAGCCAGGGTGCTGGTGGGGCTGCAGCAGTTTTGAACCTGTGAGGAGCCCAGCTTTGAGGACCTTTCTGCAAGAACATGAATAGTGATGGCAAGACTAAGGACACCAGGAGGGTGGACAGCCACGCGGAGAGCTCCATAGTGTCCCTGGCAATGACTTGCCTTTTCAGATGACCCAAATCCACCATCCCTGGACCGGGTGGCAGCTTCTGAGTTGGGTCCCATCAACAGTTGGAAAATGTGTGCTCCACCCATGTTATGACTCGCTCTTGGTGCTCTGGGACCAGGTTAGATGTGAGAGTGTTCCTATTTCTCGTAAGAAGTTGACTTTACTGGAAGACTGCAATTTCAGTGCATTGCATTTGTTTTTATTTCTGATTTAAAAAGTCAAGCATGTTCGTGAAAGGATTTGGGAGACAGGAAAGTATTGAGAGAAAACTTAACAAGGAGGAAAAGCAATAACTTTAATCCCACGAGCTACTACGTTAACAGGTTAGCCCGTGTCTATTTTAACATTAAACGTGGTATCGTCCCACACGGTCATTTTACGTTTGGCCCTTTCCCACTCACTGTAACGTTCTGTCATGGTCACATCTCCAAAGTGCCTACTGGCTCTTGGACCTGGCCTTTCACGGTTGCCCAGTGCGTCCTCATCTGTTCGTCCCTGGTGTCCTAACCGGGCCCTGGGTTGAGGAGCTGTGACACCTCCTGTGACTTGCTCTTCTGTCACCCAGGTTGGGCTTGTCCTTGTGATTGTCCTGGGAGCCAGCAAGGGAATGTGCATTTCGGGGCAAATTGCCTTCTAGAAGGGAAGAATGTGTGTGAGAGCACCCAGCCGGCACCCTGGCAGGAAGGGTGTTGTTAGGTGTCCAGGGTGATAAATGGAATATTTATAAATGGAATATTTCCTGCCATATCAATAAACAAAGGATGTCACAGTCACCAATGATTGCAACTCTCCAAGGAGAGCCGGTGAGCCCTGAGAAAACTCAGGGCTGGAAAGAATACCTGCCTTCTAGCAGTCATCAGACTGCAGCCACTCCCTGCGGTGAGCCCTGAGGAAACTCAGGATGTGAAAATACAGGCCCCAGATAGCTGAGGTGCACATCAAAGGAAGGATTTCAGTGAGCCCAGCGTCTTCCCACACCCAGAAAAGCGCTAAATTCCTTAACTTGAGATATCTGGTTTTCTTTATTTAACAAAACTTTTTGACGTTCCCAATTACCTGCTCTTTGTTGCAAAATTCCTGTGTATCCTGGCCCCTCCTCTCCCCTCCCCTCCCCTCCTCGGAGCAGTTTCTCAGAGCTATCTGAAACGCTGTCTCCTGGGCTGCAGTCTTCATTTTGCCCCAAATACAGCTTAACTTGGAGCTCTCGCGTTGTGCATATATATTTTTCTTAAGTCGACAAAGGGCTTTGCAGGACTTGGCTGGCTGGGAAGGCCCCAGACCCGCTCTTTACCCCAGGACGCTCAGACTGCCCTGTCGTACACCGCACCTCCCGGCCCTCAGGGCTGGAGGGCGTGTGGTTTGGCCTCAGACGCCACTGTCTCTTGGCCCTGGGAAGGCGGCCGCAGAAGCTTTGCTCATCTCTGGGGCTCAGGCCACGCCCAGAGCTTTCCATCTCTCCTCAGCGCTGGCGTCCGCCGGGGACTCTCTGCCTGGACTCCGATTCCACCCCTCAAGACCCCCTGGCTCTCTGCTCTGAACATATGGCTCTGGTGGCCAGGGCGGTGGCCGGCCAGGCCCTGGTCAGCGCTTCTGGAGATGTAAATGCAGCCTTGGCCGGCCCCCCCCTCCCGGGGGAGTGTGGGTCTGGGCCCTCCTGGCTAGGTGTGGGCTGGCATGCACCCTGCGGCAGCTTCGGTGACTGAGTGCACGTGTGACAATGGCGTCACACACGGTGGCTCCAGCTCCTGGCCCTGGGCTGGCCCCGTGGAAGGGTCTCCGAGGGCAGTCGCTGTGTCTTGGGGACGAAGCCCCATCCTCGGGGCCAGGGCCTCCTCGTGGCCTCTGCGTTCCAGGCCCCTGGGGGCTTTAGCAAAGGCTGTGCATCGAAGGGCCAAGCCGAGTGCCCTTAGAAGGAAGGGGGACGTTGCTTCCAGGTCCCAGGACCGCTGGGTGCGACCTCTAGGGGAGTGCAGCTCCCTGACCGCCTAGTGCCGATGAGCCGGCTGCCCTCCCTTTGTCCATCTGCGGCCACCGTGCGGCCGGCCCCCCTGGGGGCGGTCGGGAGTCAAAGTGCCCGCCTCCTAGCCACGCCCTGTGTGCTCAGGGCCTCTGCCTCCCCCCCCACCCCGCCTCACTCCGCCGTGTGACCTGGCGAGACCCTCGTTGGGCCTGAGTTCCGGGTCTGTCCCCAGACAGTTTTACTGGGTCAGGTGAAAAGGCGAGTCCCCGTGGAACTAGGCAGGAGCTCGGAGGCCTGGCTTCACGGCACAACCACGGGGGGTTTACACCCGCTGAGGCCCGCCGCCCCCCCCCCCCCCCCGCGCCTCCACGGGAGAAGTCGTCAGCCAGGCTAGTGCCAGGGAAGTCACCAAGGCCGTGGGGGAGAAGGCCCGCTCGAAGGGCGGCAGCAGGAAGTCCCCGTGGGAGGGAGGAGGGGAGCCCCGGGAGGGGCCCTGCTGGGCAGAGTCCCTGCCATCTGGCTGGCCCACCCCGAGCTGCCCCGTGTCTGGCCTGGTCCTGGCAGGGGTTGGGCAGCTTCCAGATTTGTTTTCATTTTCAATTCCCTTTATTGCTCAAACCACCTCAGGGCCACAGAAAACAAATCGTTATCCTCAGCCGACCTCAGATTCCTGGCCTCAATTGTTCGCCGTTTGCTAATTTTAGCTTCTGATCATTTCCACCCTCGTCCTCCCCCCAAAGGGAGACACACACCAAGAATAGCGCCAGGAAGGGGGGCGGCGGTGTCTGTGGCCAGAGTTCCCACAGCCATCTGGCCGGGAGTGGGGGCGGCCCGGGGCCTGCCGCGGGGACCCCCAGGCCCTCTCAGCGGGGACCCTACACCCTTGGGGCACGGACGTGAGGAAGAGAAGGAGGACTCTTCTGTTTCTCCTTTTAAACAGAAACCAGGCTGTTTCTGGGAACGCTCCCACTCCCCCATGGCCCTTCCTGGCTCTCGGACCCCTGGAGGCTGCAACTCCCCAGCCTCCAGGGCCAAGGAGACGTGGAGAGTCTGGGGTCCAACGTGGCGCTTGGCTCGGCCAGGCCCGCTCCCCAACCGGGGCCCAGGGCCCCAGCCCGGCCTGCAGGCCACCACCCTGGCCTCAAGAGGGCAGGCCCGGAGCCACTGACCAAAGCCCAGCCTGGGGAGCAGCGAGTGGGCCTCGGGGACCGGGGGAAGGGTAAGGTCCAGCGAGCAGGGTGGCCTCCTGGCCAGGCCTGCTGGACAAGAGAGCAGAGCCTGCGAGCAGCACCCCGCAGCCCCGCCGCCCTCCGTTCTCTGCAGGGGACGCCGGACACCCCCTAACGTGTCAGAGCGCCCCCATTCGGAAACCAAAGTCTAACGTGTCTCAGGCTAGAGTAGCGCCGAGTAACGTGGAATAAAGACAGTCGAAGCCCAAAGCACGCTCCTCCCCCCACCGGTGACCACGGAGCTGGGGAGTGGAGAGGGTCCCCCGCCTGTCCCTATGCCCACCCACCGTCAGAGCCGCATCACGGGGAGCAGGCAGCTCCCAGGACACGGCCACCTGACTCCTGACCTCGGTACCTGATGTGCTCCTCTCTCCTTGGAACTGTGGGCGTGGTCTCAATTGGGGCTGCCTGGCCCAGGTTCCGGTCCTGAATGTGGCCTCGTCGTTGCCTGCCCTGGATGACGGCCCACCTCTGTGTCCTTGGGCTCTCTGGGCTCCTTTACCTGGATCCTTCCATTTTCTTACTTTTGCTCTCTTGTCATCCATTTATTTGTCTTTAACTCTTTTTCTGTGAGACTTTCTCAGTGTTCTCTTTGCAACCCTGAGATTGAGATTTGAGTCTCTGCCGTATCCCCCTGCTGTGTCCTTGCTTTCAGACCCAGTTTCTGGGTCTCCTCTCTTTAAGGAGCATCCTGTTCTTGCTTCACAGACACCATATCTTACCTCTGAGCATGAGTGACAGCTCTGGAAGTTTCATCTCCGCCCCTCTGCATCCCCTGGGCTGCCTCTTTCTGCTGGCCTGTTTGGCGCTCTGGCCCGCCCGCCCACGTCAGAGGCTCTTCTCAGATGTCTGATGGTCGGTGGTGACTCAGAGTGCTGCCCAGAAGCCGGGAGCTGCCTGGGGGTGTACCTGCCACAGCGCTGGGAGGGAAAGCCCCTTCCCATCGCAGGTGCCACTGCTGCCTCTCGGGCTGTGTTGTCCAGCCCACCAGCCAGGGCCCTCCTTTTGTCTAGAGATGTTATCCAGGAAGGACAGCCAGAGCCCCACCCAGCCAGCAGTCTTCTTAGGGCAAACAAGAAGGCAACTTTGTGGGGAGAGGAGAGGGCTGCCCCACAGGGTGGTGATCGCATGACTCTGCTGGTCCTGCAACGTTGGAACTCACTCCGGGCTGGGAGGACTCACCTAGGCAGGGGGGACTGGCTCTGGGTGGGGAGGACGTGCCCTGAGGAAGCATGAAAAGCAGAGTTGATATAGTCCCCCTCATCATGAAAATACACCTCGTGGTTCATCCAGAACTCATTGGCCAGAATCAGTTTTCAAGGCCCATCATAGCTGCAAGGGAGTCGGGCAGGAAGCATTTTAACGTGGTGCAATGCTGCTGCAAAAGCTAAAGTCATGTTGTCTGGAAAGAGAAGACTCTAAAATACAAAAAAAACAAAAAACAAAAAGAAAGAAAAAGAAGACCCGGACAGTGGGTGCTGGGCCAGTGGGCACTTAGCTGTTTCTGCCACAGTCGCCAAGCAGCTCCTACACATTTGTCCTTGGAATGGGCAAGTGTTGAGCAGGGAAGTGTCTGGCTGGCAAAGGTGGCCACTGTGTGAGCCAGTGCTAACACATCTGAGGAACCTCGGAAATCACTTACTTTCACCAGCATTTGCTTTTTTACCCAAGTGGCACTGTACTAGCCCTTTGCAGTATCTAAGAAGTACTGACTTATTGCTCAGAAATAAGCCACATGGTCACTGCTGTCATGATCACAAAATGTGAGTGCAGTGGGTTTTCCATAGTTCACTATTTGAACTATAGCTGTCAGCTCTCTTTAGGCTTCTCTTGGCTGGGACAGGTTCCCAGACTTTCCTGTTTCCCCTGACCTTGACAGTTGTGAGAGATGGTAGCCAGGGATTGTGTAGAATGTCCCTCAATTTGTATTTGTCTTGTGTTTGTCTTGGGGTGAGACTGGGTTTATGGCTTTGGGGGGAAACTACCACAGAGGTGAAGTGCTCTTCTCATCACTTCATATCAGTAGGAGAGTGGTACCCACGTGACTTACTGCTGATACTTACTTTGTTGCTCAAACGTTCCAGCCTTGGGCAGGGACTGGGTCAGGTTAGCTCCTGTGTCCCTTGGAGCTGCCCCCCACATGTTGGCTTCTGTGCACTTCCTCACTTTCTGGCCTCACAAGCTGCTTCAGGCTGGTCTTGTGTGTTTCCCGCTCTAGTCCTGGAATGAGCCATTCCTCCACAGATCCCTGTTTCCTTCTACTGGAAAGTGGTATTTAGAAACCAAGATCTGGGTGCTGTGGTGCTCCTTGCTCCCAGGGTGTTGCTGCTTCTAGCCCTTCCCGGTGGACAGAGCCAGGAAACACGGATGAGTCGTAGCCTTTATACCGTTACTCATTTATCCCTCTGTGTGCACTCGGGTCTAAGCATGGGTTCACACTGTCTCATGAGTTCATGACATCTCAGACACCAGGGCAGCCCCCCAGGAAGGGCTCACTGGCCTCCCCCGGGTTCAGCTATAACCACCCTCTCCAACAGCGAGACACAGGCTCCCACCACCCCACCGTGCGTTCACCTGTTTGTTCAGCCCCAGCATACGTGTGAAGCATTTCGGGGATGGTCTACCCTGGATTCTCTCGTGAGAAGCTAGAGCTTTGTTCAAGTGCAGTTCCTCCTGACGGCTCCTTGTCCCTGCCCAATCCCCCACCCCCGGAGGCCATGCCATGTGTTTGTAATAGGGCCAGAGTCTGCCGTCCCAGTCTGCCTTCCATCCCGGGATCCCCAGCCGCCTTTACAGACTAAACATTTGCAAATATTCAAGCGCATTCACGGTGAAGTACAGCTTATGGGTTTTGACAAATGCAGGGTCTTGTATCCACCATCCCAGCACCAGGCACAACAGTTCCATCGCCCTAAAAATGCCCCTATGTGATCAACCACTTCCCAATCCTTCAACCCCTAGAACCCCTGGTGTGTGTTCTGTCCTTGGTTTTTACCTTTGGTGTAAGGTCATCTGAATAGTCACACAAGGTACAGATTTGGGGGTCTAGCTTTTTCGACTTCGCAAGACGCATTTAAGGTGCATCCGTCTGTGTGTGCAGGAATCAGTGGTTCCTTTCTTTTTATGGTTGAATTGTGCTCCGCTGTGTGGATGCAGCTCGTGTTCATCCACTCACCTGCAGAAAATGCCGACTTCCAGTGTTGGCCGATTGTGAATAAAGGGTCTTTTCCCGTGGCGAATGCCTAGGGTGGGATTGCTGCCTTGTCTAGTGAGTCTGTGTTTAACCTCATGAGAAACTGTCAAACCGTCTTATAAAGTGACTGTCCCACATCGCATTGTCGCCAGCAGCAAACGAGAGTTTCAGCTACTCCACCAGCGTTCAGCACGGTCAGTTTTTTGGATTCTAGCCACTCTCACTTGTGTGTAGTGCCATTTCATGGTTTTACCTGCATTTCCTTGATGGTAAATGATATTGAGCGTTTTTCACATGGTGTTTGCCATCTGTACATCTTCAGTTGAGTTTGGGTCTTTTGTTCAGTGCTACAATCAAATGTTCACTTACTGTTGAGATTTAAGAGTTCTTTATATATTTTCGACACGAGTTTCCTTTGCTTTTGATCAGCCTCACGTGAAGAACATTTTTATCAAGTCAATAAACCTGGATCTTTAGTTTTGGATTCCAGACTCATGTCCTTGCCTTTCTGGGGTGTTTGAGAAAATCTCTGATGAGATAGCCTGAAAGGCCTGAAATGTCCCTCCCAGGCTGTCAGCGGCTGCCAGGGCTAGTGTGCAGCAGATCACAGATTCCCGGGCAGGGGATGTTCCCCCCAAGACTGCAGTCAAGGGGGCCGGGGCCTTGACCGAGTCGCTCCCCTCAGCTCTGGGAAGATGCTCGCAACTTCTCTCTGGAGGCACTTAGTGAAGTGACCATCAGACAGAGAGGAAAGAAGTGGAAACATGTGTCTGTTCTTTGGGTTCAGCTCACGAGTCGCTCAGGGCGTTCAATCACCTGGAGAAAGTCCCTTGTGGGTAGTAGTCCGGGATCTGGAAGCTTTTGGGGTGGGAGCCGATATGCCTCTCCCTGCATGTCCCTTTAGGAGAAGCATGGGGTTGTGAGCCAGTCGTGTGTGTGTGTGTGTGTGTGTGTGTGTGTGTGTGAGTGACACAGAGCCAGACTCCAGAGCCCTTTTCTGGAGTGGCTGCTGGCCACCTGCTGGCAGAAACCATTGGTATTTTCTTATTGCCATTTGAAAGGGGACCTTGGGAACGGAAATTTTCCAATGTGTTTTGTAACCCTTAGCAAGCACAGGGAAAACACCTTTCTGAAATTCCTGGCATGTGGTCCTTTTGACCTTTGCAGGCATGTGCGCCCGTGCGTGTAAATGAGCGCTGCTCCCTCAGCAGAGGCCAGGGGTGCTGGCTTCCATGGAAGCAGGCCCATTCAGCTGAGCTGGAGTTTAGTGAGACTGTTATTCTGTAACAGAAGTCTGTAATATCTGTATACGTATATAGATATGTATGGACGCGTATGTATACGTCACTGGTGTATTGCATTCTTTCTGACTGCAAAAAACAGTGCAGTTGAAAACTGTAGGAATTCAGAAAGGACGTGTGTGAGTCCCGTCTTCCCTAGATCACCCAAGATAACCGTGCGCCCTTCCTGCAGTTATAGCTCTGCAGCACGTGTGTCTCCCATGTGCACAGGACAGTGGGGCTCAGCCGCTCTGTGGTCTGTGTTCCTGGTTGGCCCGTGGGAATGGAACTGCGTGTGTAAGTGGACCCCAGCCTGTGGTTTGCGAGAACATCAGAGAGACAGCCGGCCGGCTCCATGCTCACCCGCCCCACCCAGCACGTGAAACCTGGTTCCGGTGACCTTGGGGGCGACTCCAAGGAGCACCATCTCGGGGTCCCGGGGGGAGGAGGAAGCTTTCACTGGCCCTCCCTAGGCATTAGTCCCCTGCGAACCTGTAGAGGAAGGGGTCGCTCCAGCCCTGAGGTTTCTGGGGGCACTGCAGGGGTGAGGATTTCAGAATGGCTTCTGCTTTCCTTCCTGGCCCGTGTCCCCAGGGTCAGCTCCCTTGGACATCTGCTCCAGGCTGGGCCGGAGGAGGGCATAAGCACAGGTGGAGGACCAGGTAGGATGTGAGGAGAAGGGCAGGCCCTAGCCAGGCCTGTGACAGGGGAGGGGCCGGCCTTTGTCCCCTGATCTGGAAGGCCCCCGAGAGTGCTGTTCCCCGTCAAGGTGGGCAGTGCGGATCTCTTCAGGTGGGGAGAGCGCGGGGTGGTGGGTGGCCCCCCTGCGCCGTGTGTGCAGCCCGGGATGCACGGAACAGCACCCAGGTTTGCTGCAGGGCAAGGCCTCCGGCCTACTGCTCCAGCATCTGCTCTCCACAAACAAAACTGGGTATAAACTGCTCCAAGTGGCCGAGGCTAGCCGGGCACTGGTGGATCTGGTGACCTGGGCTGCTGAGGGTGGGGCCCGGGAGCTTTCCTGGGCTCCTTCCTGGGTGTCTGGGGTAGGTCTTCTGCATCTTCAACTGTTGTAGCAAAAGTAGGTCAGTGACTGAGGTTTTTTTTTTTGCATCAGCTCCCTCAAAAACCAAAGGCATTTTAGGACTATAGTATAATGGCTTATTTATTTTTATTCTGATTTATTTGCTTTATGAAGTCAACTCTGAAAAGTCCATTGTTTGGCTCTGTTTTGTTTGAGCCTCGTGACTCTTTCCCTGAGGGAAACAGGGCTTGCTTCTTGCACCTGGAACAGGCCAGGTGTAGGTGCTGGGCCTGGAGGCGGGGTGCCGGGCTCTGGTTTTGAGGGTGCTGCCTCTGGGCGCCCAGTCCTTGCAGACAGGCCAGCCTCTCAGGAGAGAGCCGCCCGGCACTTGGCACACGTTGGGTGCAGGCAGGGACACCCCTGCCCAGGCTTGGGGGCTGCTGGCTCCTCCCTGGGGAGCCGGGTGGGGCATTCTGGGATGAGTGGGGAGGGTGGTCTCGGCGGCAGGTGCCGGCCTCTGGGCCCCATCTGGGTGATGGGCCAGTGGCCGCCAGGGTTTCCTCTCCTGCTCTCACCTGGGACGTTGTGGCCGAGGTCAGCATGGGCAGCTGGCCACAGCCGAGCCCGGTCCACGGTGGGAAAGGAGGAAAGCTGGACGCGGGCCAGCCACGCCTTGTGTGAGCTGGGGGAGGTCACTCTGACTTTCGACCTCAGTTCCCGTCTCTGAGATGGTCCGTCCTGACCCCTGCCTGCGTCTTGGGGTGTGTGGGGTCCCAAGTAGCGCACCTCGAGAGTACACGCCTGTGCGCCGTGGGGTCCCTGCCATCCAGGCCTACCCGGCAGGCACAGCGGCGAGGAACTGAGGGCTGGGGGAGGGGGCCCAGGAAGAGGAAGTGGGGCCAGAGTGGTTGCACAGGCTGTGTGGAGAAGCGGGTGAGAGCAGGGCGCTGCTGTGTCCGTGGTGAGTGGCACAGGAAGGGGGTCGCGTGGCCCACCGGACCAGGCCCTCTCCCAGGGGCCCCGGCTGACCTTGAAGAGTCAGCTTCTTTGGGGCGGGGGTGGCCAGGTTGGCCAGGGGCTTGGCCTGCGGTCTGGCTCCGGTGTGAGTCTCTTCGGACCTCTCCGTGTGGCCGCCGGTGACTATGCCACCCCCGATGTCCCAGTCCCACAAGGCCCCAGAGGCTCTTCCACGCTGTGCCCGCTCCCCCTGCCCCGCGCACACCCTGCCCTCATCCTGGCTTTTTATGGTCCGAGAGGAAACCCTTTCCCAGTAGCCTGAACAGGACCCCCAGTTCCTACCTCTTCACCGGGCTCTGGCCGAGGACACCGATTCTCCTGCCTGGAATTTGGGGTCTGCGTCCTGACAGTGGGGTGAATTCGCCTGGGCTGCAAGGGGAGGAAGGGTGGCAGCCGGCGCCTGCCCCGTCCACCTGGGCTGGTTCCAAAGGGTCAGTCAGTTGTGGGAGGGTGAACAGAGCGACTTTTATGACAGGAGCCTGGGGGACCTCCAGTGCATGATTACAGCCCTGGGTCTGCTGTTGTTAGAATGCGTCACCGTGGTCTTTTAAGTCAGGCCAGGTCTGTCAAACTCTTTATAAGGGAATGCCTTCCAACCCCGTTTGCAGTGGGACCAGGGGCTCTGGAGCCCTGGGGTCCTGCCCTGGGAACTCCTTCTAGAAAAGTAGATTGGACTTAATTGCTGTTCCTGAGTTTCTCATGCCCTCAGGCCCAACCCCCCTGCCAGGTTCTAAGGGGAGCCCTTGGACTGGTATCTGTGGCAGTGGGATTTGGGATGTGCTGTGGAAACAGCCTGGCCAGGAATGCGAGCGGTGTTCATTTAACACCCGCTTTTCAATTTGAGTTATTTGTGGCTACTGTTTCCTAGTTTGCTACAGATTTGTTTTTAATTTTTTGAATAGGTAAATGCACTGTGTGTTTCAAAATCCGTGGGTTTAAGTCATCTCCCAAGGAAAGTTCTCCAAGTCCCCCTTGCCCTCTGTGCGCTCAGCTCTCTGCCCCCACCATCCTCGGCTCCAGGTTCTCAGATGCCCGCCCAGAGCACCTCTGCAGACACAGGCAGACGTGCATGGGTGTGCACGCAGTACTCAGCCTCCTGACCGCGCGTTCTGCTCAGGACCTTGCTTTTCTCACTCAGCGCTGTCCCTCAGAGACCTTTCCGTCTCAGTTCAGAACGTGTTCCACTCCTTCTTCACAGGATTCTGTCTTACGGGTGTCTGTTCAATTTAGGTAACGGGCCCTGGAAGGGCATGAATTGTTTTGAGGCTTTTGCTGCACCGCCCCGCGTAGTCAGGCACACATCCCATCTTGCAGGCGTGCAGGTGTGTCTGTAAGATAGCTCCCCCGAGTTGTGAGTTCAGAGGATACGCACATCTGTCACTTGGATAGTTATTGCCAAGTCGGCCTCCGTAGACATTGTGGCAGTTTGTACTTCCATCAGCAAAGTGTGGGAGTACCTGTTCCCACCGTCTCAGCGCCCTGACAGGTGAAAAGTCAGGTGTCTCTGGGGGTTCATTTATATTTGTCTCCTGATGGGCGATGTTGAGCATCTTGTCAGATGTTCAGGAGTCATTGTACCTCCTGTTTATGAACTGTCAGCCACAGCCCTTGCCTATTTTTCTATTGAGTATTATGTTTTCCTTTTAATTTCTGTGAACTCTTCCTGTATTGGAGATTAGCCCTTTGTAACAAGAGCTGCAGATATATTTTTCTCAGTTTGTTATTTATTTTTTTGCCTTTCCTTGTGACTTTCTCTGTGGAGACATATTTTATACTTTGTTGTCAAATTTATCAATCTTTTCACTTATGGGTTTTAGACTTTGATTCATAGAAAGAACTTCTATCTTAGCATTTTAAAGGAATGTTCTCAGGTTTTCCCCTAGAACATCTGTGGTTTCACTTTTCCCATTTAAATCTTTGATCCCTTCAGAACTTACCCTGGTTTAAGGTGTGAAGCATGGACTGGTTGTTACCTAGTTGTTCTAAGACATTTTTGGACACTGCCCTTCTGCCTTGCCTTAGGTATCACTGCTTTCTGCTACACAGTTCCTATGATCTTAGAATCTGGTCCAGGCATTTCCGCTGTGCTCCACTGCCGGTCAGCAGCTTGTGCAACGGCATGTTGTATCTGGTGGTCCAGTCCCCCCACCTCATTCTTCTTCTTCAGCATTTTTCTGGCTGTTTCTATGTGTTTATTTTTCTGAATGAGTTTTAGGATCAAGTTATCCTATTCCAAAACAAAGCAAGGCAAAGCAACAACCCAAAATGTCTACTTTTAAAAATACACCTGCATCCATTGTACAAACGTGGAGACACATGCATCTGCAGAAGGCGGATTTTCTCGTTTAACCCGTGCCCCCAGGCTGTGTGTAGCAGTCTCCAGCCAGGTGCCGCCTCCTTTCATGTCCTGCCAGCCCTGGCATGTGCGAGAGTACACAGGAGCGTGTGATGAGCCACACGCGTGCACCACAGCAGCGGTGGAGGAGAGCACCCAGGGCAGGGGCAAGGCCAGGGCCAGGCTGTTTCAGCAGAGATGAGCACTGGCTGGTGTCTGGCTGGGGACGCTCCCAGGAGCCCCACCAGTGATAACAGCATATCTCCTCTGAGCACCTGTGTGTTCTCCCACTTAACCCTCACCGTTACTGTGAGATGCGGCCATGACAAATGAGTAGGAGTGCAGGAGTTGGGGAGGGGCAGGCGCTGACCCCTGCAGAGGCTGCTTCCATGCCGAAATCGCCTCTTCTGCCTGCTGAGTCCTAGGGTGAGGGGGACCCCACGGAGTGGCAACTCTCTTTCCTGGGCCTCACCTCCCTCACCTGTACAATGGTGGGTAAGAGCTTGCAGCCTGGACTTCCCAGGAGATGGGGCATCTGTGTGTCAGCTCCATGTGGGTCTGTAAACCACCGGCAGAGTAGTCGAATGTCCTCCTAAAGAAAATAGGGAAGTCAGCCTCCCCCTCGGAGGACAGGCCTTTCTGCTGACCCCAACCAGCTTGGCTTTCCTTAGAGGCTGGTGGTTGGTCGGCCCCAGTGGTCGGCCATCTGCCGAGATGCCTCAGAGTGGGAGGGAGAGCGGGCCTCCCAGGAGTGAAGAACGTGGCCGTTTTGAGGTTGGGAGCTGGAAGCAGCCCTATGCTGGCGACCACAGATTGGAGCTATCTATTGATGAATGACAGGCCTCTTGCTAGCAGCGAGTAGCTGGGGCCTGGGAGCCCGGGAGCAGCTGTTTCTCTGTGGAGGCCTCTCCCCGTGCCACCCTCTGACTCTCTGGACCAGCCCTGCCTCTCACCATCATCCCCCCCAGACACACACCTGCATAGATGCCTTGTGCTCACTGAGTTCTGCTCTTGCAGGCCTGGGTACCCCTGCACCATCTGCTTTTCTGTCCCAGGGCCCCTGGTCAGAGATGCCTCTCCCCCCTTCTCCCTTCCACGGAGGGAAGCCCAGCCAGGCTTCCCCGAGCCCGGGCCAGTAGAGCCCCGGCACTCACCGCCCAGAAGGGGCCCTGTTCTGCAGATGTTGCTCTGGTCCTGGCTCAGGGCACACACACATACACACACCCCAACTCCCCGCCCCTGACTGCCCACCAGAGGCTCACAGACAGAAAAGAGCCACGATGGTCTTTTTTGTAGGTGCTGTTGGAGCCAGCACCTCCCTTCACCCCGTGGAGGCTGGCAGTTTGGCCGAGGCTGGATGGGGCGAGGGAGGTCACGGGGAACACGCCCTTGACGGAGGGCGAGCAGGAGGCGGTCTGAGCCGGAGCATGCGCACTAGTGAGCCCAGCTGCACCTGCGGGGGGCGGGCCTGGGGCGGGGCCAAGGGGGGTGGCTCCGCGAGGAGCCTCTTGTGGCTTCTCGGAGAGAACATACTGTTCCCGCCCAGGCTTGCGGCTTGGGCAAGAGTGTGGGACGCCCTGTTCCCTGATAAGATGAGGCAACTGCTCTCGGCCGCCTCGCAGGGTGCCAGGGAACATTTATGTAACCCCCGCCCTGCCTGCCCCCGGCCCGCCCGCACGACCTGCTACCTGCCTGCGCCCGCCCCCAGCTATACACCTCCCGCCACTGCATACCCCCAGGCCCGGCGCCCCAGCTCCTCCCCACACTGCGCCCCCAACGACCAGCACCAGCAGGTCCTCGACCTGCCCCCACCGTTACCCACACCCCTCAGTCCTGGCTCCTTGGGGCCTAGCACCTACTGGCGGGTACCCACCCTCCAGCCCCCGGGTCCCCAGCGCCCCCTACAGTGACCCTGGCCCTCCCTCCTCCCTGTGCTTCCAGCCCCCTTCCTCCTTCCCTCACTAGGCCCTCTCGCCATCCTGTCCCAGTGCCCCCTACGCCCACACACCTGCCGCCCTCCTGGCTTCTGAACGGGGGGGCGGGCAGAGCGACCTGTGCGCACCCCCGGCTTAGGCTCCAGGGAGGCTGCAGGAGGCCTGGGCCCCCTTCAGGGGTCTGGGGTCTGGGTCCCTTGTGCGCTGGGCCTAGCTCCCTCCGGTGGCAGCCCCGCGGTACCGCTGCTGTCTCCCGGTCGCATCCCAGGAGGAGGCAGGTGCGGAACTTGAGCCTGGCCAGGAAGAGGCTCGGCTTTGTTTGGTGCACGGGTGCACGCCCCGCCGGTCCCGGACCTGCTGGCCCCTGCCCCACTCTGGGTGCAACCGCCCCTCCCCTAGCTCAGCTCAGCCACGTGCCACCTGGGGTGAGTCCCTGAGCGGCAGTGGTGGTTTTCAAAGTGAGGCCCAGAGACACCTGCAGGGACTCCAGACCCTCCAGTTGAGGTCAGAACTATTTTCTCAACAATAGCATTATTTGTCCTTTATTTTCTCAAAAGAATACAGTGGAATGTTCCAGAGGCTGCATGATGTGTGATGACATCATCCTTCTGACAGCTACTGGAATATGTGCTTGAGTTTAAATGTTTTTGTTTTAATTTCTACGATAAATGCCAATGGGCATAACCCAGGTGAACAAAAGCTCCCCGGGTTCCTTACTGAAAGGGTGAGCAGTGCTGTTGTGGAGGTCTCTGGTCTCTGTCCCCCTGTACAGGCTGCCTTTGCCCCATCCGTTCACAGTTCTCCCGCTGCCCCTGGTCAGCCTCCCCGGTGCCGCTTGAATGTCACCACTCAGAGGCCAACCAAGCGAAAGCCGGTGGTGCTCCTCGCCAGCCTGCATCATAACTTCTGAATGGTTTATCCGTCTGTCTGTGGACCAGCTTATTGGCCACCTGGAACGGGCTGACAGAAGAATAGAGGACGGACCAGGGAGAGCCCTGTCTGTCGACATCACACCCACGTTCCCAGGGCTGGGCACTGCTTTTGTGCTCCATAAAAGTGTCGTGCTGCTGATGCCCCAGTAGGCCAAGGGCTGCGTGCCGGCCGAGTAGCGATGCTGGGCTTTCCCCACCTGCCACCGGGCTGCCGGGCACCAACATCCCATCCTGTTGGATGCTGCCTTTCGCTGCCACCCTGGGGTCATGCATCCCGTCTCTAATTATATACATCTAACGCGCCTCCCAGGGTTGCAGCAGAAGGACCCTGAAAAGGACAAGCCTCCCAGTGAGGACACAGGGTTCATTAGGAAGCAAGGCTGAGTGTGGCTTTGGGTTGGTTCTGTGCCCAGCACCCCCACCCCCTGCCCCTCCCGGCAGGCCCAAATCCGAGGAGACCTAGTTGACAAGAATAATAGATAAGAGCAAAAATAACATCTCGGGAGTAAGCACTGGGCCTGTACCAGGCGCAGTGCCAAGGGCTGGTTGTGTGCAACCCTGTAGAGTCCCCACGTGGACCCCACTGTGAGGATGGGGCACTGTGTTCATTTCCTGTGGCTTTTGTAACCAATTAACCACAAACTGGGTGGCTTAGAACAACAGAAGTATGCTCTCTCACTGTTTTGGAGCGCTGAAGTGTGAAGTCAAAGTGTTGGCAGCGTTAGTCCCCCCTCCCAGTGTCTGGTGGCTGCCCCAGACTCCGAGTCCCCTGGCTTACGGGTACATCACTCCCTGGAGTCCTTCCCCCTTTTCTTCTAATGTTTGTGATCTCATCTCATGATCCCTACCTTAATTGTATCTGCAAAGACCTTTTTCCCAAATAAGGTCACATTGACAGGTTCCAGGGGTCAGGACTTGGACATATCTTTGGTGGGGCCACTATTTACCCCCCACTGCAGGCAGTGAGGCCTTTGTCTGAGGCCACGCATCAGTACACCACGGAGAGAGGAGCTGAGCCTCATCTGTTGGACCTGGTGCACCAAAGTCTTGAGTGCAGCGCCGGTCACGTGAAAGGACGCCACTGTATTTCGTGCTGGACCTTTCCAAACACTTAAATGATAACTGCGCTGTGAATCTCCTAGGGTGGGATTAGTGTGCGGTATTTCTCAAACTTTGTATTGATTCTTCCCCCCGCCCCCAGAACCGATTAACAGTTTTAAAATTCTGCCTTGGTGTTGGGCTAGATATTTAAAGAATTACTTTTCTGCATTCCTTTTTATTGTTATCAAAGACATAAATGCATATGATTTTTTTAAAAGACACATAACACAAAAGAGTTTGCAGCAGCAAAAAAATCCTCTTCCCAGTCCAGCCTTATTCTCTAGAGATCAATACTGCTCTGATTTTAGTTGTCTCGGTGGTTACTGCCGTAAATAAAACTGAATGATTTTATTACTGTTTCTCATTTTATCAACTTTAGACGCCATCCGTTACCTCCCTACCCTGAAATTTAAGGAATTACCTCATTCCTACCCCTCCCCCACCTCCTTCCGAATTGATGGTTATATGATTGTTTTTAATTCTTTTGTTGATTATCCTTATAGCTTTTAACCTCATTTAGAGATTTCCTTTGACTGCACATGGGTGTATTCCTACCTCTCCCTTAAACCCACATTCTCTCCTGGGGCCACGAATCAGTGGTATGGGCTTTGTCTATAAGATCGATTCTAAACACTGACAAGTAGTGCTGGGGTTCACATGATCACGACTGTGTGAATGTTGCTTCCGTATGCCAGGGCCTCTGTTTGGAACTGCATTCCCTTCTGCCACCTCATGGGGTTGTTGTGAAGGACAAATAATACACAAAAAGCCCCTAAAACAGTGTTTGGCTCGGAGCTCTTCCTTCGTTGCTCGTAATCATGTGGCATTTTAGTTTGCTTCTAATTTAGACAATTTTCTTACATGTCTTCTATTTTTCCTGGAGTTACTAATTGCCTCTCTTTTTTCCCTTTAACCAAAGAATAGTATGTGCCTTGGCCGTGTCCTGAAATGTGTTCAGCCTCTTGATCATGCTCTATGGTACATGGAACTCCCTTTCTTCTTGTAACCCTCCCTCTGTGATTCCTGGCCCACAGCTCCAGTGGCCCACCAAGTCTCCCTCACTCTTGTCCTGGGATGACCCTTCATTGTTCGCTTACTTCCCTGGCTTCTCAGTTTTTTCTTAATTTTGCTAGAGTGTGCAAGGTAAACTTGGGAGGCTGTGTTTCTCTGTCATCTAGCAGCTAGTGTAACTTACGAGAAGTCTGGTGTGTGTCCCAGCCTTGCTCCCTCCCAGACGACCTGCTTCTCCCCTTTCTCTCCAGTAAGTTTTGGGATCTCTTGTTACCTAGTGTTCTGACACTGCAGATATTCTCACAGCAGGAGCCTTTCCTCACTCCTCGGCCCACCTCTGTGCTAATAACCCTTTCCATGTTAGTTTCCTGTCTCCTTTTTTTACTCTGACAGATACTGTTCTATTGTTTCTTTGGTAATTTCCTCTTCTCCATTTTTTTGTTCTTTTCCTCAGTGTCTTCTGCTAGTTAGATGTCGTACCCACAGGATTGATTCCGTGATGCTGAACTTCTAGCTCTTACTGTTAGTAACAGATGGGAAGTGATGGTTTGCTCTCTTGCTTGATTGTGAAACCACCCCGCCCCACCCTGCCCCCCCCCCATAACAGAAAATCAATAAGGAGAGCAAACAGAGCCACACACAGCTCTCAGCCTCAGCATTGCTAGGAGACAGAGAACACTGCAGCATTCACGTTTTCTAGAGCTGTTTTTTTGGTTCTCTTTTTCTGGGATATTTCCTTGAGTACGTTTCCAGCTTTTCTATGGAATTTTTGTTTGGGCAGCAACACTCTCAACTTCTAAACACTATTTTTTGTTCTCTGAACTTCCTTTTTATCCTGTTTGCTTTATGCATAAAATTTTATCTGAAATTTCTTTGAGAATGCTAATTAGAATTTTTAGCTTAATATTCTCTTCTGTTTCCCGGCTTTACTCTTTTTTCCTCTGGAGTCAGTGGTTTTGTTGCTCTTGGCCTTTCCCTTTCATGCCACTGGTTTTCCTTGGATGTCTGGCCATCTTTGGGTGTCTGTTTATATTTAAGGTTGATGGGCTCATTTGGAGTGGGCGGTGTCGATTTCCTCTGCTGAGGCACTGGTGGACCAGCTTCAAGGGCTGGCTCTCAGCTTCAGGGCCAGAGTCCGGGAGGGAGGGGGAGAAACGGGGCAGGAAAATGTACGGTGTGGCCAGCCCCAGTGCCAGAGGGCTGCATTCTGGGGTGCTAGAACCCCCTGCTGGTTCTCCCTGTGCAATTGATGTCTTTTGTGTGTGTGCGTGGTTCAGAGTTTGCCTGGGTAAAGGCTGGCCTGCCCCTTGCCCTGAGCAGGGGATGGGAGGGAGGGACGAGGTGCTGACCGTAGCCAGCCTTCCTTACCTCCCCCTGCTAGGTGTCACCCCGCAGCCTCCTCCTGTGCTGCCTGTTGGCCATGTTGGAAGATCTCTGAGAGGAGGAGCTGCAGACTCTAGTTGGAGCCTGTTGCGGTAAACAGACATCTCGGTCACAGACTGTCAGGCCCTGGAAATAGTCCATCCTGACCCATTCATGTTACAGATGAGGAGACTGTGGACCATCTGAATGGTGGCTGGGCGCTGGCGTCAGCAAATTGTCTGCAGGCCCTGCAGGGCTTGGGGCCTCTGGAGTAGGGCTCCTGGTGGGGCCAGGGTGGTGTGGCCAAAGTTGCAGGCCTGCGAGCTCTCCCTGACCCCTCCACCCTCTCTCTCCTCCTAGTTTCCCTTCTTAGAGCCCAGGGACCGGCCTGTGCTCCCCGCCACCGCCTAGGGACAGCTGACCCTGCAGAGGGTGTTGCGTGGCACGCCGTGCCGGGTACTTGAGGGGGCCGCAGCACCTGGCATGCTGCCATTTCCTCTCGGGAGATGTCTGCTTACATCCACCCTGCGGACAGGAGGGCGCTGGCACCCACACCTGTACCCTGAAGGATTTGTCGCCGAGGCTGTCAGAGACGGGGCACCGAGGGAGGTGCGCAGGGAGGGAGGGGCAGGCTTGGGTGTGGGCTGTGACTGACCCTCCCTCTGCCGTGTCGCCCACAGGGGAGCGCCCCTTCGCCTGCAGCTGGCAGGACTGCAACAAGAAGTTCGCGCGCTCTGACGAGCTGGCGCGGCACTACCGCACGCACACGGGCGAGAAGAAGTTCAGCTGCCCCATCTGCGACAAGCGCTTCATGCGCAGCGACCACCTGACCAAGCACGCGCGCCGCCACGCCAACTTCCACCCAGGGATGCTGCAGCGGCGCGGCGGGGGCTCGCGGACCGGCTCACTCAGCGACTACAGCCGCTCGGACGCCAGCAGCCCCACCATCAGCCCGGCCAGCTCGCCCTGAGCGCCGGCGGCGGGGCGGGACGGGGCGGGGCGGGGCCCGCGGCAAGCCACGCCCCTCCTTGCCACGCCCACCCTAGGCCCCGCCCAGCCCCGCGGCCCCGCCTCCTTACCATAGCCATGAGCAGATGCTCTCACTTCCTCCCGTGATTCCGTGTCGTTTCCTTTTGTAATCAGAAGAGAGAGAACTTTATGAAGTCAATGACAACAAAAAAAACGATTTTCTTCACCTCAGGTGTCAAATTTGTAAAAAAACAACGAAAAAATTCCAAAAAACACCATCCACGATTGCACAAGAGACATACCCACGAAGGTGATTCAGCGGTGTTGAACCCCCCTTTCTCAGGGATGGACATGTTCCACGAGGTCAGTGAGGACACCCCCTTCCTGCCGCCTTACTCTGTACATAGATTTGCACTCTGGAATTTCCTTTTAGGTTTGGGCACACACTGGGGGCAAGGCAGTGCAGGTGAAGCTCAGCGCAGGCGGCGGATAGGCCGGTCGGTTAGTTTGGAGCCGTGGTCACCGACCTTGTGCTTTCAGGGCAGACCCCCTAAGCAGGGCCCGCGGCTCCCTCTTCCTGCCCCCTGCCCAGCTTCAGCCTCGCCCCAGCTGGCAGTGGGCTCAGAATGCAGACGGCTCAGAGGGACGCCTTAAGCCGTGATGGGTAAGGGGAGGACTCCCCAGGGAGACTGTAGGGGTCCTCGCCTCCGGGACCCTGCCCAGGTCCCCCTCGGAGCGCCGGAAGCAGAGATGCAAACCCGTGTTGGGCAGCCGGCCGCACCATCTGATGTCCACACGGCCAGGGCCCCCGCCCGCTGCTGTGTCCCCACAGAAGGCCCCAGGACCTTCCACTATTACACCACGTTTTCTGACTGGCCTCCTACAAGGGTGTCCGAAGGTGTCATTGGTGCGTCCAGTTCCCACATTCTCCCCGATCGGCCCTGCTCTTGGGATGCCTTTGTTTGACACGATGGGTAAAGTGGGGCCACCCGGCCAGACGCTCTGTGTGTGTGGCTTGCTGTGGCCGCGCTCGGCTCTTCACAGAGACTGTTCCGTAGCAAGAGACCGGAACATTGTGACTTGGAACGTTGGGGGGTGGCGAGGCGGATGTCATGGGAAATGCAGTCGGAGAACGTGCATTCTCTTTCCTCCCTGGGGAACACCGGACGGAAGTTGTGGGAAACGCTTTTTTCAGACCCACCGTGTCCCCAGCTCAGAATTAGCGAACCCTCAGCTTCTCCATGAGCCCTGTGTCCCCTGGACTCCTCCCTTCCCCTCCTACCTGGGAGGCCCCGGCCTGTGGGGCAGTAGGGTGCAGGGCCCCACCGCCAGCCTTTCCGTGCTGACGGGGGCGGGCAGAGAGCCGGGGACGTCTCTCCCGGAGCTCTGACCTGGGCAGGTGGGTCAGACCGGGCTCCAGCGCACTCCTCAGTGGAGAGCTGAAGCCACCACCTGCCCAGTCACCTCCCTTCCCTTCCTCCAGGGAGTCGGGGCCTGTAAATACAAGTCCCCAGGACAGTGTGTGTGAGTGTGAGTGTGTGTGTGTGTGTGTGTGTGTGTGTGTGTGTGTGTGTGTGTGTGTGTTGGGGCAGGGAGTGTGGGTTTGGGAAGGACTTGGGGTATCTTGCAGAGACCTCTGTTCATTTCGATGAGGAGGGATGATCCTTGGGACCTCAGAGGGCCGTAGAGGGGCTTCCCTGAGCCCAGAGTGCCTTGGTTGTGGTCATTCTGCTTCCACCCCGAGCCGGTCATGGCGAGGGATGCAGCACAGAGGAACCCCGGAGACCCAGGCCCAGCTGGTGCTCGTAGCCCCTGGGCGGCTCCAGAGCAGATGGGCACCCTCCGTCCCTAGCAGCCAGGGGCAGGCAGGCTGCTGTCTGCAGCGCTCTGGTTGCCATCTCTAACGCTGCTGTGTGTCAGCTGGGATCAGCCAGTGGTGTGGTGGTGGCTTCTGAGTAGCGTGGTAGCTCCTGAGCTGTGCGGGAGCGTTGCTCTTGCTATGGGTGGGAACCAGGCGGGAATGGCGTGGGGTGAGGGGGTGGCCCCACCCTGGCTCTCGTTGGGTTGTGTGACAGCCCTGCTCGCATTTGGTCCAGGAGAGAGAACGGGACGTGCTGGCCACCTGGACGGAGCCGCGCCCTGAGCACCTGGGGTGAGAGCTCTTCACGCCCGGTTCCAAAGTGAGGCCCGGAAGGGCCCTCGGAGGTCCCTCCCAAAGTTGTTTCTGGGTGGGGCAGAGAACGCCACACTCTGAATACACTTCATGTCTCAGGAACTCACATTCCAGGTTCAGGAATTTTATTCCAAAGTCCTTTGGTGTGCTCGCCCCGCACGGGTCCCTGAAGGCAGGGAGAAGCCACGTGCCCCGAGGGGCCGCGCTTCCTGTGACCTGCCCGCAGCAACGCGGAGCAACAAGGGTTTCTGACCCCCCTGCTCTCTGCATATAGGAAGGGGGCAAAAGGACTCTAAACCCAGTCATCGTGGAATAAAAGAAGAGTGGTTTGTTTTAGAGGCGGGGTGGGGGGGTGGGGGAGGGAGAGCGGGCGTTTGCTGTTTCCAAAGAGAGCACTTAATTTAATGTTTCCTCTAAGTGACCCAGGGCTGTTCCGTCTGATAGATGGAAGGGTGACATTGCCTTAAAACAGAAATATGCAGGCGTTGGCTCTTTTCGGCAGATGAGTGTGTCTTCGTTCCCAAAGTAGTTCTCGTCTGATGGCAGGTTGCGGTCCTTCTGAAGTGGGCCTGGTCGGGAGACAGGCCACCGTACTTCTGCCTCGGGTCACCTGGAGGGAATTCCCGCCCGGCAGCCCCAAGCACTCGGCCTGGGGTTCCAGCCAGCAGGCAACCTGACTCATCTGGGGCTAAAATTCATCTCACTTGAAGGGTGGGAAAAATCCATGTATCTCAGGCTAAGTTCGAATGGGCTCTTGCTAGCATCTCATCATCGCGACACGTGGAGTGCGTGTGGAAAAGAAGCGTGCGGTGGCAGGCCCCGGAAGGCCGCACTCGCTCAGACCCCCACGGAAAGCAGTTACACGGTTGGCGACCCTGCTGAACAGCCTGTATTTTTTTCTAAGATGTAGAATTGTCTTCCCGGCCTGGGTTTGTTTCAGGGTCTTTCATTTTTCTGGTTTATGGCCATGCTTGCTGGCTTCAGTGTGAGTGAGGAACCCCCAGGACTCCTAGAAACAGTAGCGAAAACTCAAACCTTTCTTTTGTGGCCGACTCCAGTGCTTGCAAGGCCAAGGGGGCAGAGATCTCAAAACAAAGGTTGCCTGACTGAAGGGAGAGTTTCCCTCCAAAAAGGCCTACAAGTGACCCTGGACTCAACCAGGGGGCTGATGTTCAGCCCATGTCCCGAACAAGGAAGCCCTCTTTGCGTCAGCCATGTTAGGGTTGTCAGCTCCCCATACACCTACCCTATTCTACAGCCATCGGGAAAAACGCAGCCCCTTCCACGAAGGGCCCTGGGGTCCTCTCCTGTTGGGTGCTATGTAGGAATGGGCAGTGATGCCCTCGATGGGAATGTGGTCCTGGAGGTGCCCTACCTACATCCTGCTGCACCCCACCCACGGCACTCGGGGTGCACGACGATCCCCCTTAATTCTGAGGCCACGCATCCGGGCAGGTGCAGGGTTCGCCAGGGTGCAGCCTCCAGGTGCAAACTTCAGCAGCACTGGGGTCCCCAGACCTCCCCATGCCCTGGGTCACAGCTCAGACCAGGGAAGGTGATTCGGAGGTGGGGACAGACAGCTGGGCCACAGGTGGCCCCCAGCCCTCCTCTGGGGACACACAGACAGGGCTGGTGGCTTTCTGGGGTCCAAGTGAAGTGCGGCAGAAGCGGGGTCTCCAAGTCTCCTCCCCTCCCCCCAGCCCAGTGTCTCCAGAAGACTGGCCGCTTTTCTTGCCAGAAGCAGGTGCTAAGGTGGCTGCCAGCGTCCAAGCACGCCCCAGGGACTCGCCCCTAGAGCTCAGCAAACGAGAGGGCCACCGAACAGGGAAGCGTGATCTGAGCAATAGCGTCCCCTCATTTCTCAACTCCTGGTTTCGGCTGTGTTTACAAGGCTACCTGATGTTTTTGACTTCTGACAGCTATCACTTTTTTTTTTTTCAAACCCTTTTTCCAAAGTCATTTAAAGACTGAGTGCTGGAAGGTTTGAAGGGCCTGTTATATCCATCATGTTGTAGCCGGTAAGAAATGCTTTGCAGGTCACCCACATCTTTCTGTCCAAAGATTCCACGTGCGATTCTGGTGACCATATTTTCCAAAGCTAAAATCAAGGGTGTGGGCTGACCCTTTTTGAATTCAGGATCACCCTGGGAAAAGCCAGGTCCTGTAACTGATTTTCCCGATTCTGAGGCTGAGTTTTCAAAGGTTTGTCCCAGACACATCCCAGAGAATTTTGTACCAGAATTCGGATGCACAGTCCAACTTACTACTGATTAATGCCTGAACACCGTTTAGGGAGAGGCCCTTCCCCCACCTGCTACTCTGTCTCTCATCAGTTAGAAGAGTTGGACTCGGTGGGAGGCGTGAGCCTGGGGCCACACTTGGTTTCTACTGACCCCCATCGAGGTATTGGACTTGCAGTGTTCCCCCGACCCCACTCAGCCTCTCCCCTTCTCATGCAGCTTTAAAACCTTACTCCTTTTATTTAAAGATGAACAGGATGGGAGAAAGTGGCTTCCCCTGCCCCGCGCATCATGCATTCCCTGCGGGGGACACAGGATGCATGGGGGTCGGCGGGGCCGCGTAAGCAGCTTTCTCTCAGGGCTCGGGACGTCTTCCTAGTGACATGGCGACAGGCTGCTGCACGTGCTCGTTTGGAAACCAAGCTGAATGCCTGCCCGGCAACCACAGGTCTGGGTGAAGGCCGTCTCTCCCACTCAGCCCAGGGCCGCCTGTCCGAGGCCAGATGCCTCCCTCCCCAGCCTGCCTTCCATGGAGCAGGGGGCCACTTCCCAGTGTGGCTCAGACACCCGGGGGGAGGCGTCCAGTCCTGGGTCGGGGTGCCTGTCTGGGTGTGGGTGGGAGGCTTCGCTCCCTCGCCTCACCTTGGAGAGTCCCTTGTGCCAAGTGCCGAGGACCCTGCGGGCTGGAGGCGTCGCTCTCCCGAGCAGCTGTGGGTTGTCGGGCGCGGGCCGCTGTGGCTCCCACGGGGCCGGGAATTGCTGTGTGGGTGGGCCGGGTGCACGCCGGGTCTCTGCACAAGGGGCCCCTCCTCCTCCCAAAGCCATCGATGGAGCTTCTCTGGAATTGTTTGCCAAAATCCCAAGGTAGAATCCAAGGGTCCAAGACCATTTCCATCGAGCACACGTTTTCCTTTTCCATAGGAACTTTCTTTGTTGTTTTTTTTAACCAGCACCACACCATGCTTCCGAAGGCCATGTTTCGTCTTTCCTGGATCACTACAGTGAAGTATTACAGTTGTACAGTTCCCAATCTGGCCTTGGCTTGCTCGGATAAAACTTTGTATGTATTTTGTAAGGCATAGATTCTATATTGTAATGATGTCCTATGCAAAAAAAAAAAAAATTAACTAAATTGTAAATTTTATTGTTTTAACGTGTATGCATGTTTAGTGACGTTTACATTTTGAAATAAAATTTATGATTCATTATTTGCCAGAGCCAGTCCTTTGATGGGCGTTGGAGAGGCTCTGGGAGGGGAGGGAACTGAAATGACCCAGCTCAAGCAGTTGGATGTGGTTGGCTGAGGGGCGCACACCAGCCTGGAACTGGCAGGCCTTAACACTGGGAGAGGGCGAAGGCTTTGCAGGGGGTCAGTGCTCTTCTGGCTCTACCCCGGGGCCCTCGGATCATCACATTCCCCCTCCCACCCCACAGAAAGCTTATCCGCCTCAATCCCCAGGAGTGCTGAAAAGAAAGGCAGGTTCCCGTGCAGGGCATAGCGCTTGTCCAGAAAATGCCCTAGATGCAGCCCACCTAGGTCCCCCAGGCCAGCCTTGGAGACTGACCCCAAACTGCTCTGCCACGGGGGCCAGGGGTCCCCGGGATCTGGGGGGAGGGACAGCATCTGTTGATGCCAGAGTCCACTTAAATCTCCCATGGTCATGAACTGCCCCAGCCGCTCTCCGAAGCAGGGCCTGTCCGAGACGGGCAGGGCAGGGAGAGGGCCTGGACCACGGCTGTGCTTCCGCCCCACGGTCGCAGCTCTACCAGGCACAGACCCAGGACTGTGATTCTCATCACCTCTTCATACATAGGCTACGTGAAAACCATGAAGAAACGTAAAATAGCAACAACGGAAGGCCTTGCAGTGGACGAAAGATGCTTTTTCCTAAAGCTCCATCCACACCGGCAGGCGTTTCCTGATGAGAGCTTGTTTTCTGCGTTACAGACGAGGAGGAGGGGTGGGAAGGGAATGGCCCCCGGCACACACTGAACTGTCAGGGAAACAAGCATACGTTTTCAAACAAAAGTCTTTCTGGTGCCGAGACGTGTGGAGCCAGCCCGGTCTTGGTGGGAGCGTGTTCCCAGGACGGCCGTGATTGCGCCTTCTTGGAGACGGTTCCTGGTTGCTCAGAACTCCCCGGACAGCAGCACGCGAGATGGAGCCGCTTCCATAAATAATTGTGTGCTGAGAGCCCAAAAGCTTCAAAAACATTGATGGGGAAAAAACAGCCATCCGTCCTGATGTCACGGCAAAGGTTTGAAAGAGGTCGAGGGCTCTGCTGGGGTTCTTTTCCAAAAGATGGGGGTGGTGCCTGGCGTTCAGGAAGCCTCCATTTCAGGAACCTGGGATCCGTAGAGACCCAGAGAGGCCCCCAGTGGTGTAGAAGGAAGAAAATAAACAATAGGTTTTCCCGGTGCTTGAAAAGCAGATTTACTCGTGCGTGTCCACAAACAGAGCACGTAAGCAGTGTGGGGGAGGGTCTGTGGGGACAGGACCTCAGCCCTGCGCAGTGACCAGGTGTCAGATTAAAAGGTCAAACTGAAGGCAGTTAGGTGCAGAGCTGAGGGCGCGGGGGGAGTTTGCACAGAGGCGTGGGGTGCACTGGGCAATGTATTGGTTAACAGAATTGAAAACAGCCAGCAGGCCAGCAGGACGACAGCAAGTCCCTGACCAGAGCTGACAGTGGGCATGTGCTGCTCCCGGCTGGGACAGACCCCTATCACCGAATAAGGGGGAGACCCCTGCCGGGCCAGCCTGGCCTGCTTCAGGTCTCCCGTGATGGGGATGACCAGAGAGCTGCCTTTGCACAGGTAGTGGGGTGGCATCTGGTGCAGGGCGTGTCCTCCCAGAGGGCAGAGGCTGGCTGAGCATTTCCCATCGCATGGCACTGGCCCGCAGGCCGTGAGCGCCCCGCTGCGGGGGGCGGGGAGGGGGGGTGGCAAGGGTCTGCATTCTGCAGGGGAGCCTGATCAGGAGGCAAAGGGGGGGCTGCAGTATTTTTCAGGGGGAAATCCGCAACTATCTCCCCATGGCCTTGGCAGTCCTGTTGGGGTGTGGGCTGGCCTTCGGTGAGCTGGGCTCGCGGCAGAGGGCCTTGAGTAACAGGTTAGACTGTGTAACTTATTCTGGGGATGTGGGTGGCTCAGTGCCCCCAGTCAAGCCCCTTCTATCTATGATAAACTTTCAGCCATTAGCACCAATCCGAAGGCTTTCCAAGTGGAAAGCATCTTGACCCAGTGACAGCTCCCGGCTGCAGCCTCGTGGAACAGACAACCTGCAGCAACGGCCCCAGGACCGGCAGGTGTTGATGGAGACGGTGCCGGAAGCACAGGGCCCTTGTTAGTTTCACATCGTGGTCACCCACATTCACGGGAGAGAGAGGCCCAGAGAAGCGGTGCTCTGGGCTTAGCCTGTAGCCCCTGCCCCCATCACAGTGTCTTCCATCCCCAGCATCCAACAGTGGGGCAACGAGTTATTTGTGAATTCCACTGGAGTCCTGGGTGAGTACCAACAATGAATACCAATATGATTTGCATAATCAACAGGCTTCCCCTTGGACCTCCCAGGAAGTGTTGTCAACACATGCACAAGTCACACGAGGGCTACTGCTTAGTGATCCATTACTCCTTCGGGAAAACAGGTACTGAGCTCGGGCCCTGATGAACGGAAGCTACTCCCCTCGCTTGTCCTGCTCTTTCTAACCATAAGCACGTTCCAGAGTGTTAACTGTGTGGACCCAGCCTGGAGGGTGGCTCATCCAGGGCTCCGCAGCTCTCTCCCAGCCACAGTCTGGGGAATTTCTTATGTGAACCGTCCACTCTGGGAACAAAGCTGCTAGTGTGTGGCCTTTGACTGCAGTGGAAGTGCACCCCCCAAATTCTCGGCGGTGGGGTACACGGGCTGGGGAGGCACACACAGCAAGCCTCGGCCATGATGAGCCCTCACTGGTGTGGGGGTCGAAACTCACACTTCCATTACATATATTATGAATGCAGCAAATATTAAATAATAATAAATAATAAATAAAAATGAATAATAATAAATAATAAAAAAGTTAAAGTTATCTGTTAAAATTACCAAAATGTTTAAAATAATATCAATAGGAATAGGGGGTTAGTTAAATGAGCTATGTGATGTCCAATATGCCCAATATTCACTATATTATTAAGTGAAAAGGCAGGTTATAAAACAACATGCAAAATAAAACGACGGTTTTTTTTCTTTTTTTTTTTTTTGGCTGCGTCACTCAGCTTGTGGAATCTTAGTTCCCCGACCATGGATTGAACCGGGGCCCTTGGCAGTGAAAGCACAGAGTCCTAACCACTGGACTGCCAGGGAATTCCACACATTTTAATTTTAAAAAATGTTCTCTAGGGCTTCCCTGTGGCGCAGTGGTTAAGAATCCACCTGCCAATGCAGGGGACACGGGTTCGAGCCCTGGTCTGGGAAGATCCCACATGCCGTGGAGCAACTAAGCCCATACGCCACAACTACTGAGCCTGCGCTCTAGAGCCCAGGAGCCACAACTCCTGAAGCCCAGGCGCCTAGAGCCCGTGCTCCACAACAAGAGAAGCCACCGCAATAAGAAGCACACGCACCGCAACGAGCCCCCGCCCACCGCAACTAGAGAAAGCCCACGCGCAGCAACAAAGACCCAATGCAGCCAAAAATAAATTAATTAATTAAATAAATTTTTAAAAAAACTTTTAAAAAAATGTTCTCTACAGCTATATAATTGTAATTACATATTTATATGCACAGAAAAAATACTGGTAAAAGACATAAAAGTCAAGCAGTTGTTATCTTTAGGTAGTGAAAAATAGATTATTTTTGCCTACTTATTTTGGTTAACTCTCTGAATTTTCAAAACTCAGGTATAATGTTTGGAATTAAAATCACAATAGCACTTGTGTGAGGCTAAAAGCTTGCCCAAGCTAAGCTGGGGAGCATCCCATCCCCACCCCCAGGAGGTGTCCACCAGCATTCATGGCAGTGCCTTCAGGGAGAGCAAAACCCGGACACGCCCAAAGGCCCCCATGTGCGCCCACGTGAGAAAGGACATGCCCAGTGGCTGCCTGCACATCCGTGCAATGGCGCCATGGAGAACTGAGGGCATTAACCTTACGATATCCAAAAACGGTGCTGCACAAAGAAAGCAAGCTGCAAACAGGAAGGCTTCCATAGCATCGTGCTTGTAGAGCCGGGAAACACGTGGAGCAATGACCCTGTTCCTCGAGCACCGGTACCCACTGGCCAGGAGTACAGAGGATGCAGGGAGGACAGGGTGGGGTGGCTCAGAAACGCCCAAGAGGCTCTCACCAGTACCTTCAACATAGCATTTACTTAGGATTAGAACTAGGTAGTGGGACCTCTGGGGTTGTCTCTTTCTCCATATTTGCTTCAGGTGTGAAACGCTGGACAATTTTACATCGTCCAAGGATGGGGCTGGCGTAAATCATCTGGGCTCCTCCAGGCAGGACTGCAGGCTGTCCCTGCACTGGGTAGATCTCTGCTCCCGAATTAGGGCCGCTGCCAAGGAGCCTGGCACCCAGAGCACAGTCACCGGCTGGGACATAAGCCATATGCAATGACCAGAAATAAAAATAGAACTGCTCTGGCCGGAGGGGAGGAGGGGGCCGAGCTCTTTGCTGGGAAGCCTCTGAAACAAGAGAAAGATTCATTGATCTGAGACTACAGAGGGATGTGGCCCTGAGTGCAGGGAGGGGTCCCAGTTACCTGCTCTGGTACCTGGAAGCATCCACTTGGGGGGTAGGGGTGGGGAACTGTTATAATTATTGTTATTCTTCAGCCACCCACCCATGCTGCCCCCGCTGGCACCGTGCCCTTAGGTAAATATTTGAAACTGGTTTTTTTTCCCCTTCTTGTATACAATAGGGTAAAGGATGCATGCTCTGTATACATGGGTTGTAAAACTAATTGAGAAAGTGCCAATGAAAATACTTTACAAAGTAAAACAGCGAACTGTGTTTACTATAGGGATTGTCCAGTCATGAACTTTGTGGACTTTGGAAGTAATTTGATCACTGGTTTCATGTTTAACATTTACGAATTTTAATCAAAGTAATACGTATGAACAAGGTTAAACAACCAAATAATTCCCCCCGAAACGCAGTGATAAAATGTCTCTTTCCTCCCCCTCCCACCCCTGACCTTCCCCCCGCAAAGTTCCACCACTCCAGGGCTAGTCCTTTTTTTTTATCATTTCTGTTTTTAAATATCTTGCTGGTTATTCCCCGAAGCCTCAGTGGAATGCTTATCCGTCCTTGGGTCTTGTGATTAATGGACTTCCTGATATGAAGGCTAAGTCTTCTCTGTGAACCTACAGTCACCCTCACTTCGGACCACTCCAGGAAGATATTTTTAGCATCCAGGGCCAGTTGGGTGAACACACTCCCTCAGTAGCTTAAAATCCTATCTCATTTTAGTTTGCCTTACATTTGAAACTTCATTTGTAGTATACATGTTTTTCCCTGTAGCTTTTAAATACCTTTCTTCCTTCTTGTTGGTAAACTAACCAGGTGCCTCTCCCAGAGCCTCAATTTCTTTGTTCCCAAAGCTTCTCCCCAGCCCGCTCCCTGCTCCCGCCTGCAGAGCTGTCAACCCTGGGACTCCCCTTACCGCCCCCAGGAGGGTCATTCTAGAGTCCAAATAACATGTTTTTCTCTTAGTTTTCTTTCTCATTTTGCTGAAAAACATCAAGTAACTGTCCAAGAAAGGATGCATGGGAGGTGTGTGTTTTATTGAATCCTTGAAGGTGTGAAAATATCTTCATTCTGTCCCATACGTGACTGATAATTTGGCCAAGTACAGGCAGACCTGGCTTTATTGCACCTCGAAGATATTTTGTCTTTTACAAGTTGAAGGTCTGTGGCAACACTGTGTTGCCAGAGGACAGCATTTTTTAGCAATAAAGTATTTTTAACTAAGACAATGCTATCACACACTTAATAGACTACAGTATAAACGTAAGTTTTATATATATTGGGAAGCCCCAAAATTTGTGTGACCCACTTTATTGCAGTATTTGCTTTACTGCGGTGGTCTGGTCTGAACCCTCAGTCTCTCCGAGGTCTGCCTGTATGGAAAACTAGGTTCAAAATTACTGTCTTCGTAACACCCATTGCTACCCACAGGAAGTCTGGTGCCAGTGTGATTCTCACTCCTTTGCAGCGAACATTTTGCTTTGACCCTCTTTGGAATCTTTCAACCTTTTCTTACACTGTTGTCCCGGACTTTCATGCAGATATTTCTAAGGGCAGGTCATTTTTCCTTCATCCTGCATTCCGTAGACCATTCCGTCTGAAGACTCTTTAGGACTGGAAATGTTTTCTTCTTTTATTTTATTGCTAACTTTCCTCCCTCCATGTTCTCTCCTTTTTTGTTTCATACTAGTTGAAGGTAGACTTACTGAAGCAACCTTCTGTACCCCTGACGTCTCCTTACACTTTTTCTGTCCTTCTGCATTGTCCTTGGATTTATCTTCCCGTTCCTCCTGATCTGCTCCCTGAGCTGGAACAGCCTTCTTTACTCAAATCTCATGCTCCTCTGAGACCCCGGCCACACTGGGTGGTCTTCCAGCCTCTCCTGGCATCCCTGTCCCCAGGCAGTGCCCACGGTCCCTCAGCCAGAAGCACCTGCCCTGACCCTTACCGGGCTGCTGAAACAGGCACGATGAGCCTTCTCTACCAGGTGGGGGCTTTGGGGGTTGCGGCGGCTGTGAAGGGGGTGGAGGGGCTCTGGGGCTGGGAGATGGGACTATGGGGTGGGGCTGTGGAGGAACTCTATGGGGGGCTGTGCGGAGGGGGGCCGTGGGTCACTGCCCTGTCCAGGCCGGCAGGGGCTCCTAGTGGGAGGGACGGAGTGAGAAAAGGGCTGGGAGGGAGGGGCGGGGGGCCTCTCTCGCTTCCCAAGCCTTCAGGAAGTTCCTGGAATTCACGATCTGCTCCCAGAGGGGTTTTCTGGAGAAACCAGGAAGGCTCGGGATTCCCGCGTGTGCGGGCGGGTGTGGAACAGTCGGCACCGGTGACAGCAGGGCGCTCCCTGCGAGCCGGACTGCCGGTCTTCGCGACAAGCTCCCGAGGATCTGACCTCGCAGCTCCGCGGGGCTCCCGGGGAGACACCCCCCGCGCTGCGTCTCCACCGCCCACCGCATCCCCGCCCGCGCCCGGTGTCCCCTCCCACCCCGGAGCGCCCAGCCCCCGGCCTCCCTCGCCCCGCCCACTTCCTGGACCGGGCGGGCGGCCTGGTCCCCCCGCCCCCAGCCCTCCCGACTACCCGCGGCTGCTCCTGCAGCTTGTATTTCTAACCCCCTCACTGTCTCTCAGCCTTCTGGCTCTGAGGATATGTTGAAGCCACTCCAGAACACACACCACACACACACACTAATTATATGATAGAAAAACGATGCCATAGTCTTGGGTAATAATGACGGTAACCCTCTCTTGCGTTGTTCTTTGCACTTTGTAATTTCAAGGTGCTTTTACTCACAGGAGCTCATCTAATGCTGAAGAGGATCCCCGAGAGAGGGAAGGAGACCATCCTTCTCGCTTCCGGGGGCGGGAGAGGGGGTGGTTCTGAGGCTCAGCAGGCCACGTGACTGGCTGCCCATCGGTCCTGACCGAGGCCCCAGCCCTCTGCCCACGACCCCACCAGCTCTTTGTAACCAGAATCGCCCAGGCTTCCCTGGTCCTGGCTTCCCTGGACCACAATCCTCTGGGCTCCACCAGCTCAAGTGGTGCCCAGCTCCCCGCCGAGGCCTGCAGGGTGTCCCAGACGCACTATCTCTTCCACCCCCTCATGCCTGTCCTTTGGGGCCGTTGATGCTCTGCTTCATCCCGTGAGGGGCCTTCCTCCATTCTGGAGCCCCTTGGGGCCATAGTGTCCAGAGGACCCCCAGGGATATCTTGGGGAGGACCCATACGTGGGCCACAAAGCAGAGTGGCTTGGGCAGGCGATGTTTTGGAAATTCAAAGAAGAGTCTGGTCATTTCAACAGTACGGGCTCTGCACGGGCCCCAGACATGGGTCAGGTTGGGCCTGGGCCAAGAGTCATTGACAGGCCACATACAGACCGGGGAGTCTCGCACATCCAGAGGCAGAGGGACAGGTCCTTTTCCGATGAGAACCTGCAGATGGCCCCCTTCCCACTCACGGCAGCGCTGGACCCCGCCTGACCTGGCACCTGCCTCGCTCCCAGGGCTTTGCCTGGGCACCCCCTGCAGTTTCTGGCGACACAGCAAGTGGGCCTGCCCGGGCCTTCACACTTTCTGACCTCACGCTGTGCAAGCCTCCACTCAATGCTCAAGAGACTGGCCTTCCCTGAACCTGTCTAAAGAGAGGGCCCAGGGGACTTCCCTGGTGGCACAGGGGTTAAGAATCCGCCTGCCAATGCAGAGGACACAGGTTCGAGCCCTGGTCCAGGAAGATCCCACGTGCCGTGGAGCAGCTAAGCCCATGCCCCACAACTACTGAGACGCTCTAGAGCCCAGGAGGCACAACTACTGAAGCCCACATGCCACAACTACTGAAGGCCGTGCACCTAGAGCCTGTGCTCTGCAACAAGAGAAGCCACCGCAATGAGAAGCCCGCACACAGCAATGAAGAGCAGCCTCTGCTCGCCGCAACTAGAGAAAGCCCACGCGCAGCAACGAAGACCCAACGCAGCCAAAAATTAATTAATTAATTAATTTAAAAAAATATAAATATATATGGCCTTCTGTGTTTAGCTTCTTACGCTTAACAAAATGTATTCAAGGTTCACCCATGTTCTAACATGTATCAGTTCTTCATTCCTTTTTATGGCTGAATAATAATAATTGTATGTATATACCACTTTTTTTTAATCCATTCATCAATTGACAGACATTTGGGTTGTTTCTACCTTTGGGCTATGGTGAATGATGCTTCTATGAGCATCTGTGTACAAGTTTTTGTGTGAACACGTGTCCATTTCTTTTGGGACTACACCTAGGAGTGGAATCGCTGGGTCATAGCTAAATCCATGTTTAGCCATTTGAGGAACTGCCATACTGTTACCATCTGCACCATTTTCCACTTCCACCAGCAGTGTATGAGAATTCCAATTATGCCACATCCTTGCCAACACTTGTTATTGTTTGTCTTTGAATGCACTGGGCCCGCTCGGTGGGTGAGGTTGTTGCCTGGAGGCTGGCTCTGGGCGGGTGCCCATGGCTGGTGGGTGAGACTTGCTTTCCACACACATGGGTACTCTGGACACCTGGGGGTGCTGGGACACGCCTGTTGTCCTGTCTATGCTGCCAGACATCTGGCTGGGGTGGGCTGGGGCTATTGGGCAGCACAGCCTGCTTGAGGCCCGTACACTCTGGTTAGGAGAAGATGGCTGGGGCACAGTGCCCCATGTGACCAAGAAGCCACAGTCCTGTGTCACTGGGTTGGGAGAGAGTGAGCCAGATGCATTTTCAACACCTGCTGGCTCTGCTGACAGAGAGGAAGACCTGAAAAGGAATCCAGAACTGAGTGAAGGGGCACCTGGACCAGTTACGTGTGGAGCCCCCAAGGTGGAGACTGCAAACTTCTGTGAATAGAGGCAGGAATTAGGTGATGGGTCATCCGTGTCTAGGGACTTAACTGGGAGGACTCACCCTCTCCAGGATGGGAGAAGAGAATGGCAGAGCAAACTCGCACAGCCTGCGGGCAGGTGGGCACCGGGCAGGGCCTCTCCGGACATTAAACATTCTGGCAGCCAAGAACGCAACCCAACATTCCTTGCAAAGGTAACTCTGATATTGTTTTGGATGACAAAACTGTAGAATTGTCCATCCAAATGTCGACAAGAAGCTAACCCACAGTTTTAACATTGTTAAGCAGATGCATTTGGTCTTTTTGCAGCTTTCATATTTAAGATGATCTGGTCTGGCCAGCCTTGGAATTAGAATTTAAGGACATAATTGAGTAATTTAGTCTTGACATTTTTAACTTGAAATCTAAGTTCTTATGCAATATTGAAACACTCAGAAAATGTGAGTCACTGCACTTAACGTATTAGATTTATAAAATAGTACTTGAGAGGGGTTTTTGTTATTGAGGATATTGAAATACTAAAAAATCAAATTAAAAATTAAATGTACAGATGTAATGCAATGTGTTTAAAGGGGTTTAATTAACAAAATATGTGGATGGGCAAACACAAATCAAAGCCCCTCCCCCGCAAAATGATGGCTCAAATTTGCCAAGCTTATGTGTAAAATGAGAACATAACTTGAATTTAAAAGCTCAAGGAAGAACTAGGCCTTTATACCTGTGACTCTGTTCAACCGAATATTTAAAAAATTTTAAATAAACTCTCCATTTTGTTCATAACACGTACCCTTTGAGGATAGAAAAAAATCTCCCATAGAATTGGAATGGAGTGAAGAGAATTCCACTCACTGCTCTGGCACATGGGGGCTGAGGAGGGTCCTGAAACTGAGCAGGACCCTGTGGGCTCCTGGGCACAGAAACCTTTCTGTGTCCCCTGTTTCTTGTTTGTAGGGAATAGACTCCAGCCTCCATGACCTTCCCTGAGTCCCAAAGGGCAGATTCGAACAGTTTCTAATCAGGGAAAGGATGGGATACAGAGACAAGGGAGGAGACCACCTGAGGCCAGATTAAAGGAGGCCCTGCACCCACCCTGATCCTTATCAGCAACCCCACCCTTGAACCCCTGCTATAAAACTCCTCACCAAATCTCTCTGGGTGGGGACACACAGTTTTTGAGGCACCAGCCCACTGTGTCCCCCTTTGCCTAGCCCAGCAATAAAGCTATTCTTTTCTACTTCACCCCAAACTCTGTCTCCGAGATTCAATTCGGCACTGGTGCACAGAGGCCAAGTTTTCAGCATCAGGCCCAGGCTGATCTGGGCTGCCCCACGACCCGCCATCTGTCCACTGTGGCTTTGTCCCAAGTCTATCCCCACCGCAGCCAGAGGCGCTATTCAAAAATGTCACTCCTGCTTAATCCCACCAATGCTTTTCCATCACACTCAGGATAAACCCCAGCTCTGCACGCTGGCCCTGCCGCCCTCTCTGGCCGTCTGCTCTTCCTGCTTGCCCCCCGCCCCCCCCCCACCATGGCCATCCAGCCTCTCTGGCCTCCAGTCTGTTCCTCAAGCCACGGAGGGCTCCTGCCCAGAGTCCGTGCCGCTGGAGGTCTCCCCGACCTTGGGCCCACCAGCTCCTTCTCATCTTTCCTCTCCTCCGCAGAGCCCCCTGACCCCCAAGGCTGAAGGACCCTGCATCCTCTTTTCCTTCTCTCCTCACTGCCATTTCTTTTTTTTGGTTTGATGTTCCTTGTCTCCTCCATAAGACTGTTGAGTGTCCAGGAGATGCCTCCTTGGTGCCTGGGACAGTGTCTGATACAAGAGTAAGTGAAGAATACATGTTCACTGAGTGCACGTATGAATAAGGAACATGTTGGAAGCATCACTTGACGGATTGAGAAAACAGGCTTCTGGGCTCACTTGGCCAGTGTCACCCTTCCCCCTCCCCCTGCCCCCGCACCACCGGGTGGCGGGCGGTGGAGGGGGGGAGCTCACTGGGCCTCCTCCTTCCTCCAGTCCATGTTTTTCCTTTGACACTGCTGCAGGGACAGCCCTGGGTTCGTTTCCCACAGGGATTGAAATTGACAAATTGCCCAGGGTCGGGGACGGTGTTGAGGGAAGCCAGGGCCATGAGGTCAGGTGGGGCAGAGGTGTGCTTGGTGGGCAGGTAGGCCACCCGGCACTGGGTCCAGGCCACGCCCAGTGTAATTACCAGACAGGAACCAAGCGAGCCGCGACCACGCCCATGGGCCTGCCCGGCCTAATGAGCAGGGCCCAAGGCGTGGCGCCTCCCCTCCCTTGGGGACGCCACGGTGGCTGCCGGCTGAGAGCCCAGCCCTCCAGGGAGGGGCGCTGGGGCCGCCCTGTGGGCCACATCCCACATCCCACACCCTTGTCTGTTCTGGAACATTCCTGGGCCTGGTTCCCCTTTAGGGCAGGGGCTACTTCTGGGTTCCTGGCTCTGACAGCTAGGCAGTCACTGACATCCTAGGACCTCGGTTTCTCCATCTGAAAAAAGGACAGGTTTGTTGCCAGGATTAAATGAGCTAATCTGTGTACAGCTTGAAGCCGATTTGATTAGCCGCTTTATTATGGACCAAACCCAGTGGCCAGCAGTTCCTGGCACATCATACATGTAAAGGGATGAACTTTACAGATGAGGAAGTGGGGGGCAGAGTTTGGGGGCCAGTGTGGGGTCTGCAGACTCCTCGGCTCTTCCTGGGGTCCCCACCCCCTCTTCCGTCTGTCTCCCTCCTGCCTCAGGAGGACTTTTGGCAAGACTCCTCCCAAGGAAAACACCACCTTGGATCTGCCGTCTCGGCTAGTGCCGAGATCATCTTAGTTTTGTGCAGTCTCGGGGCCGCGGGGTCCTAATTAACCTAATAAGGAGCCTGCCGCACACACGTCTGCGCTTGGGCTCCGCTCCGATGGCTACCCGGTGATTTGCCAAAATAAGGCCTTTGCCTGGACAGGTCCCACCAAGAAGCACGCCGTGCTCTGGTGGGGTGGTAACGATGTTGTTTTCCATGCCTCCCACCCCTACAAGTGTGGGAGCCCAATCCTAGAGGCACGGCCATCTCCCCGAGGGAACAAGCCTCAGGGCTGCGTGGGCAAGAATGACCAAACATGGGCTCGTGGACATGTGACATGGGGAGGGGGAGAAACACCCCACACAAAGCCAGCCGCTGCCATTGGTGTGTGCGGCCGGGAGGTGGGATGGACAGCAGGGAGCTGCCCGGCTGCAGGGCCAGCCCTCACCCTGGCTCCCATCCAGCGCCTGTTCTGGGGACATGCTGGGTGTTGCTTCCCCTGTTCCCACAAAGGTACCAGGAATACCCCTGGAGCAAGGTCATACCTGCTCCACGTCCCCTGGGCCCAACCCAAGCCCCTCCGAGCCACCTTTGCCCAGGGGTCGCAGCACCAGGTCAGTAGCCCGAGGTCCCCAGGCCCTGGAGAAACCAGGCAGGAAACCAAGGTTTAGGAAGCTGCGAAGCAGGAGGACGGGACCTCGCCACAGCGGCCATGTCTCCTCCTGCCCAGGGCAGCAACAGGCTCCCCGTGGGAGGAAGGGTGCTGAAGCCAGGTCCGGGAAGCGCAGGGCCAGCCCCGGTGCCTACAAGATGCTCGCTCACTTGGCCCTTTGATCCACCCGGCTGAGCAGGGCTGCATCTTCAGGGAGGTTTCCCCAGAGACACTGCTGGGGGAGGCTCAGCCCCACCCTGGCCCAAGCATCCTGTGTGTCCCTTCCTGTGTGCAGGCTGCCCTGCAGGAGGTGGCAGCAAGCCCTCTTCGGCCTCTGTGCTTACCCAATCCTCTGCGGGGGCAGGGCTCCCTCTGGAAATGGAAAGGGGTCCTCAGCCCAGCAGCTCCTGAGGAGCTGGGCCTGGGGAGGAAAACTCACCTGGCGGGGTACCTGCAACCCTGCATTTTCTGGAGTCCGCACTGTGCCAAACCACCAGAGAATCGGGCCCGCGCAGGTGCTGGGCTAGCCCCAGGGGATCCTGGACACCCACTGCTCTGGCTCCAGGCCCAGGCCTACTCCCTTTATTCCCAGACCGGGTCCAAGGTGCTGAAAGCTGCGCTAACCGCCATGTGTGGACTGGATGCCTGACAACGGGTGCGCTCTGAGTCACAGCTGGCTGGCCTGGGTCGGGGGGCTGCGGTGGGCTTGCCACACGGCCGAGAGGCACCGGCCACTGTGAGGCAGGGTCCTGCGGCCCAGGGGCTCTTCAGGCCTCAGGCCTGGCCTGGCCAGCCCGCCAGGCAGGGATGAGCTGAGAGCCTGGCTCTGGGCCTCACACCTCAGTGTCTCGTCCTCTCCAAGGCCCTTTTCCTGGATGACCTTCGCAGCTTTAGTGACCCCTTTCGTTCCACTCTGCTGCCCGTGGGGAGGGTGACTCGGACCCCCAGGCTTGCATCAATGTGGCCTGGACCCACAGAGGCCGCAGTGAGCGGTTCGCAGTAAGCTGCCAGGGCTGGTCCTACTCTCACAGGCCGTCCTCACCCTCCCCTCCCTCTGCCTGGCGCTCCTGCATGGGAAAGGGGCGTCCTCACATACATTTTCTCCCAGGCATCGCTGACGTGAGGGCCTCCTTCACTTTCATGCTGGTATTTTAATTGGGGGAGGGGCAGTAAACACCTAAGCGCACGTGTCAGGTGGTGACCGGGATGAATAGAAAACAATGATGGAGGGAAGGGGTCCCCGAGTGGAGGGGCTCTGCAGCTGTCAAGGGGCTGATCAGGAAGGCTTCCTTCAACAGGTGATCTTTAAACAAGAACCTGAACAAGGTGAGCTAGGGAGCCTGGCAGATACCCGGGCAGAGTTTCCAGGCAGAGAAGGGCAAAGGCAAGCTCAGGAGATGGAGGACCCTGGCGTGTGGGTGGGAGGAGGGCAGAGGGGGACGGGCCCTGTGGGATAACAAGTAATGTATCTGGTCCTGTCCCTGATTCCTAGAGCAGAGCTCCTAAACCCTTGGAATTTCCCAAGTGATAAGAGCGGCTTCTGTTCCTTCTAAGGATCCCTCCTGAGCAGGAGTTTATGCTAATGAGGTAACTTAGGGTGGGGCCCTAGATCCCCTCAGGGTGGGGCCGGTCACCAGCAGACCAAAGGATTAGAAGGTTGGAAGTTTCAGCCCCATCCGCTGACCGCCCCCGCCAAGGGAGTTGGGGCTGCAGATTAAGTTCCATAAAAACTCATGAACGAGCAGATGGGATGAGCTCAGGGGTTGGTGAGCATGTCCACAGACCAGGTTGTGATGCACCCCAGTTCCATGGGGACAGAAGCTTCTGCACTCAGACCCTTGCCCGATGTACCTCGTCATCTGTAGCCTTTATACACCAGTTATATTAAGCTGGTGCTTGTAGGTAGATGTTCCTCTGAGTTCCGTGAGCTGCTCTAGCACATTAATTGAACCTGAAGAGTGGGTCTTGGGAACCTCCAATTTACAGCCAGGTGGTCAGAAGCACAGATGACAGCCTGGGCTTGGGACTGGAGTCTGCAGTGGGGGCTCTCCTGTGGGAGTGAGCCCCTAACCTGTGGGATCTTGTGCTTCTCCTGGTAGATGACGTCAGAATGGAAGTAAATTTGTTGCAGGAAGACCCCTTCCAGGGCCTGAGAGTGGACTCTTGTCGAGCACTCGGAAATGAATTGTCCGAGGAGACACACGTGCTGACAAAGCAGGAGACTTTATTGGGAAGGGGCGCCTGGGCAGAGAGCAGAGGGTAAGGGAACCCAGGAGGACTGCTCTCCACGTGGCTCGCAGTCTCGGGTTTCATGGTGATGGGGTTAGTTTCCAGGTTGTCTCTGGCCAATCATCTTGCGTGGCCCATATTTGGTGATTCAGGGTCCTTCCTGGTGGTGCGCGCATCTCTCAGCCAAGATGGATTCCAGCACAAAGGACTCTGGGAGGTTGGTTGTCTCCTCCCTCTTTTGGGCCCTCCCAAATTCCTCCCGGTGGCAGCACCGTGCTCATGACCTGTTGTGAGACAAGTCAGGCAAGCGGGCCTGGCCATGGCAGGTGGTTTCCGTCAACAGTTCCCTAACAAATTTGCAGGACATCCAGTCATCCGCTGAGCATTGAAGAACGGCTTGATGTTGGGAAACATGCCAGGAGCCCCAACGTGGGTTTAAACTGGCTCACTCTGCTGTGTGCAGGGTGAAGGGGGGTGGGGTTAGTCAGGAAGACCAGGCAGGAGGCGGGTCCTGGAGCAGGGTAAGTGGTGTGTGTGTGTGTGTGTGTGTGTGTGTGTGTGTGTGTGTGTGACTGACAGTGGTTGGATGCCGGCCACACTGTGGAGGGACCAATGGCTGGGTTTGGTGGACGTGGCCTGTGAGAGAAAGAGGGAAGATGAGATTTGGGCCTGAGCACCTGACAGCGCGCCGCTGCCCTCACCTTACTGACCTCCCCGTCACTGCAGGGAAGAAGAGCTATTTGAGAGCTCTGCTCACCCGCACCAGGCGGCCCATCCAGGCTGCCTGAGTGAAGCAGGGCATGAGCTCCAGGAGGTAAGGACTGATGGGCCGCCTGCTCTGAGGGCAGCTGGCTGGGGCCCACACCTCTCCCTCGGGAGCGGGGACCAGGACTGGCTGGGTGCCGCCCAGTGCAGCCGGCCTGGGCGAGGCCTTCCCAGGGGAATTTAATCCTCCTAATACCCTGGGAGGGAAAGGCTATGTACTCTGGACTGAGTGTTTGTGTCCTCTCTAAATTCATATGTTGAAATTCTACCCCTCAATATGAAGGTATGAGGAGGTGGGGCCCCTGGGAGGTGATAAGGTCATGAAGGTGGAGCCCTCGCCCCTTTCACCAGTGAAGACACCTGTCTGTGAACCAAAAAGGGGGCTTTCATCACACACTGAATCTGCCAGGATCTCGATCTTGGACTTCCAGTCTCCAGAACTGTGAGAAATAAATGTTTATAAGTCACTCTATGCGTAACATGGTATCGTATAACACCCTGTGTACACTGGGGTGTTCTGTTATAGACTGACACACTGACATTATCGTGCCCATTTTACAAATGAGAAAACTGAGGCTTGGAGGTGGAGGACTTGCCCTTGGCCACACCGCTGGAGGGCACTGCAGGAACCTGACCTCAGTTGTCAGGCTCCCAGGTCTCCATCCTTCCTCTGGTTTCTTAGGCCACTCTGCTCCCTGAACCCAGAGGGCCCTGTGCCTCAGGCCGCTGCCTCTGGGGGCCGGACTGGAGCTGGGGTGAACCCAGCAGCATGTTCTGCTGGCGGTGGAAAAGTGGAAATGGGCGAGCTCTGAGTTGAGAGTGGCTTCCCTGAGTCTGATGTGAGAGCTGTGAGATGGGACAGGTGGGGGACAGGACACTGGACACTGCTGTCCTCATGCAGGTGTTCAGACCGTAAGCAACGAGCTCCTCTGAGCCAGGCACAGTGTTCAGAACACAGTGTGTATCGGTCAGGACATGATATGGCATGGTAACAAATGACCCCCAAATCTCAGCAGTTGAAAATAAAAGGCTTGGGTTTTGTTCCTGTTGTATGTTTGATGTGACCCACAGAGACGGCACTGTCACTCGTGCCTTCAGAAGAGGGACAGAGTCAAGGCCAGCAATTAAATGCGGTCACACATTATTTCCACTCAGGCTGATTGTTCAAAGCTAGTCACATGGCCACATGTGATTCCGGAGTGGGGGGCATGGTGGGCGGGCAGGAAGATGTAACCAGAGAGCAAGAGATGTTACGTTTCTGTAAGAGAAAGATGCCATTTCTGTTACTGCTGCTGGTGATGACGAGTTACCCCCAAACGCAGCAGCTTAGATCATTTTATTGTGCTCCTGGATGTTGAAGGTCAGGATTTGGAAAAGAACATTTAACATAGCAGGACCCTGTGGGGTTCCTGGGCATGGAAGCCTTTCTGTGTCCCCTGTTTCTTGTTTGTAGGGAATAGGCTCCAGCCTCCATGACCTTCCCTGAGTTCCAAAGGGCAGATTCAAACGGTTGCTAATCAGGGAAGGGAGGAGATGAAGAGACAAGAGAGAAATAGCCAAGAAACAATAGGGTAGCCTTGGGAAAGGGTCCTGGTTCCCCCTCAAGGGATACACGTAACAATATCTTTGAGCTCTTCTGCAGACTTAAACCCCAACAAATGGAAGATGTTAACTATCTGATGAAGCATTCTTCATTCCAGAGAGGAGGTCACAGTTTGATAAACTCGAGAACCACAGAAACACATCGGGAGACCACCCGAGGCCAGGTTAAAGGAGTGCAGGCCTTGCACACACCCTGTTCCTTATCAGCAACCCCTCCTTTGAACCATTGCTATAAGACTCATCAAATCCCCCTGGGCTTGGGACACACAGTTTTGAAGGCATGAGCCCGCCATGTCCCCCTTTGCCTGGCAAAGCAGTAAAGCTATTCTTTTCTACTTCACCTGAACTCTGCCTCCGAGATTTGATTTGGCACTGGTGCGCAGAAGCCGAGTTTCCACATCAAACCCAGCAAGGAGGGTGACGTCAGCGGCCGCGGTGGGAGGGGACACCAGGCTCAGGGCTGGAGTCATCTGAAGAGTCACCACCTCACGTGCCTCTGGGACGGTCACGAGGAGGCTCCAGATGGCCTCGGGGCAGCTTTGGTTTCCTCACAGCAGGGAGGCTGCCTTTCAAAGGGGACGGTCCCAAGAGAGACAGGTAGAGACCATCTCATCCTTTGTGACCTGGCCTCACTTACCCCGCGGTGGCACCCTGCCCGGATCAGGAGCAGGGAACACAGCCCCACATCTGTGCAGGAGGAGGGCCAACGCTGGGTGCAAGAAGAGCCTGCTCTGTAGGAGATCTGCTGATTGGAAAATGCGATTTGCCCCAGAGGAGGGGTGGGAGACGGGAGAGCGGCACTGGTGTCCGCTATAGCGGGGAGGATGCCGCACATCCAGGATGCAACCTGGAGCTCTCTGCGTGGGCAGTTTCCTGGAGGCACCCTCAGGACCGTCTTGCTTGAAGCCGGCAGGCAGGGCAGAGAAGCACCAAGATGCGGTTCCCCTCCTGGCTCTGCCTGTCCCCAAACTCTGGACCCTGGGCAGGCCCTTGGCCTCTCCACGGAAGAGACCCCAGAGCAGGGAGGCGGGCCTCTGCCATCCTCTGAGAGGAAGAGGTTGAGGTGAGACACGGAGCCAGGCCAGGACCTGCTCCACAGAGGTGCTGCTTAAAAGTGTGCAGGGGACGGGGATCACTGGCCATGGAGGTGATGCTGGGCCGAGACTTTGGGCCCAGGTCCCCCAGGTGGCCCCAGAGGACAAAGGCCCTGGAAAGGCAGCTCCAGTCAGGGGAGGTGTGAAGTCTCAATGCAGGAGGAGAGGGGGCTGAATCCAGCCCCCACCCCCCGACCAGGCAGGACCCAGCACTCCCCTCCTCCCGCCAGTGAGCACAAGTTCCCGACTGCTACCGTGGATGGGGAGCTGTTCCCCGACGGCAGGAAGCTCAGGGTAGAGCTGGGGAGTCAGGCACCAGACAGCTTGTTGTCTGGAATTCTCTATGGGGCAGGTCTTCCCAGGAGGAGGACGCTGCTCTGGCCCAGCCCACGCCGGTGTCTGAGCCCTCATCCAAACATGGGACACGAAATGTGGGGAAGCTACTTTGGGAAAAGTTTGCACTGGGGGTTCGGGCCGGGGGGTTGCGCCAGGATCCCCGTGAACTGTCCCTTCTTTCTCAGGGCCCTGGAAGCCCAGCTGCTTCCAGCAGAACCGAGGCGCAGCGCAAAGGACCCAAGGACGGGAGGAAGGGCGGCTGCAGGCCGTTTTCCGTTTGCTTTCTCTGCACAGTGCTGTTGCCAACTCCAACAGTCATGTCCCCCATGACGTCTGGGGACACAGAAGTCCCTGATTCTTTTAGTGCTTCTTCTGCCAGTAACCACCCTGGGGAAGATCCTTCACTCTGGACTTGGTAAGGCTGGGTGACGAATTCAAAGCCAAGGCTACAATGAAACTGGGTGCCCGGCAAGTAATGGAACGAAAACTCTGGGCCCAGAATTCTTGTCTCTAGACAAGAATTTTGGGCCTCCAAAAAAGGGTGTCATCATGCATTCCGGCTGCTGTAACAAAGTACCACAGACTGGGTAGTTTATGAACAACAGAAATGTATTTCTCATATGTATAGCTGATTCACTTTGTTATAAAGTAGAAACTAACACTGTAAAGCAATTATACCCCAATAAAGATGTTAAAAAAAAAAAAAGAAAGAAATGTATTTCTCTCTGTCTGATGGCTGGAAGTCTCAGATCAGGGTATCTGTAGGGTTGGGTGAGGGCCCTCTTCTGGGTGGCAGACTTCTCACTGTGTCCTCACGAGGCGGAATGGAGAGGCTAAGGAGCTCTGGGTCTCTTATAATCTCGAATGAATAATCTCTAAGGAAGGCTCCACCTTCATGACCTAAGCACCCACCAACACACCATTGCACTGGGTGTACAGATTCCCAACACTGGGGGGACACAATGCTCAGACCATAGCAAAGGAGGTGAGGAGTGACCAGACCACCTGAGCCATGGACAGTGGCTGTTCCCGAGTACCCAGGACACGCAGACCGCTGGGGAGGTACGTGGTGCCTGCCTGGGCTCCCTCAGCGGGCCCCACCACATCTTCTCCTCCCTTAATAGTGGTACCCTTGGTTTTGAGCGTGGCACACTGCTAGCTGGACCAGTTCTGGCCAATGGAGTGGGAGTGGCAGCACCATGAGGAACTTCTGTTCCAGGAAATAGTTTTAAAATTTTATTTCTTTTTATTTTATTTTCCAGGAAGTAGTTTTAAAAAGAGTGGGCAAGCCCTTCATCCCTCTTTCTCCTTCTGCTGGCAGGAATGTACACATGATGGCTGGAGCTGGAGCAGTCACCATGGACCATGAGGTAATCTTGGGAATGGAAGCCGCACACAGCCGAGCCTGGGAGGGGGGGAGCCTGAGCCTCAACATGCCGCACCCTCCCTAGCAGACCTTCCTCCTCCCACGTGGAGTAACTTCTGTCTTGTTTAAGTCACTGTTGTTTTAGGGTATCTTTCACCCACAGCTAAAGACAGTCCTAACCGCTACACCCCTCTCAGAGCATTTGGAGTCAATTACAGTTCTCGCACAACACGTCAGCCAATGGTTATACGTGATCTCACTGCACTGGAGCACCGTAGCTAAGCTCAGGCTGTTTACTGTGGGATGACTCTGGTCTTGTCAGGGATGAGGCCTCCTACACACAGCCCTGTTATCACGACTATGGTGACAATGGCATGTGTCTGGGACTTACAGACACATGAGAGAACTGAGCCAGCTCAGGTGTCCAGGGGCAGACTGAGCACCCTTTTACTTCCCTCCCCTCTCCAACCCCCCTGGAAACGGCAACTTAGCACAATGTCAAGCAGACACGAGAAGAGGGTGGGAGGACTCCTGACAGATATACTTCCAGAAAATAAAAAATAGGCATGATTATATTGATTTATAAACCAAGGAGGAGGAGACTGCAGCTCAGTACATGTACAAGAGGCAGCTTGGGTAGAGGTGCTACCCTCCCCAGCACCCGGAGAGGCTGTAAGCTCAGAGTCTGCAGTCTGTGAACAGGATGGGCCAGGGGCTTTGCTGGGGGGGGGGGGGGGGGGAGGGGAGCGTTGGTGGAGGGAATTGTCCACAGAACAGTGGGGTGAGCACTCTGCTTGCCTTGAACCCAGGCTCCACCACGTGGCTAGCAGTGCTGGGTTTGCCTTTGGAAGTAACCTTGGAAGCAGGCTTAGTACCACCCTCATTCACCAGGTCTCTGTGGGGTGAGGAGGTCCAGCACCCTCCACTGAAGGCTGCCGGCTATGAGTCACTCTGTGGACAGAACTGGAGCCAGCCTTCCCAGGAAGGGGCGAGGCCGGCTGAGGAAACAGACCCAGACAGCAGAGGAGAGCTTTGCCCGCTGTCCGCACGCCTCAGTCTGTCTCTCCTCTGTACATGCAAACTGGCAACCAAGGAAAACAGTCGCCGCGAGAGAAGGACGTGGATGAACCAAGTAACAGCTGTCCTGGGAAGATAGAGACAGTAAAGGCAATGAGCAGAACTTGAAAATCATAATTAACATCTCAGAGATATTTGAGGAGGCATTGCATTCACAAAACAAGAACAGGAAGCTAGAGAAAGGAAAAATCAGGGAACAAGAAAAAGTTCAGAGAGATTAAAAATATGATTGTCAAAACAAAACAAAAATCAGGAGAAGGGCTGGAAAATAGAGTCAAAGGAACTTCCCAGACTAGGGCAAAAAGACAAAAAGATGAAAAACATGAGAGAAAGTTAAGAGTTGTGTGGCATCATCCAGGATGTCCAAAATGTGTCTAAGAGGAGCTCAGAAACTATGAGGATTCAGCTTAAGCAGTGCTTAGAGGAAAATTGATAGCTTTAAATGCCTATATTAAGAAAGAAGAAAGACCTCTAAATCAGTCATCTAAACTTCCATCTAAAGACACTGAAAAAAGTAGAGTGAAATAAACCTAGAGTGGGCAGAAGGAAGAAAATAAATAAAGACCAGAACAGAAATTAATGAAACAGAGAATATAAAAACAGTAGACAAATTCAGTGAAACCAAAAGCTGGTTCTTTGAAAAGATCAACAAAATTGACAAACCTTTAGCTAGATTGACTAAGAACAAAAAGGAGAGAAGATTCAAATTACTACAATCAGAAATGAAAGAGGGGACAGTACTACCAACTTTATGGAAATAAAAAGGATTATAAAGGAATACTATGAACAACTGTATGTCAACAAATTAGGTAAATTAGATGAAATCGACAAATTCCTAGAAAGACACCAATTACCAAAACTGACTCAAGAAGAAATAGATCATCTGAACATAACTATAAGAAAGAGATTAAATTAATAATAACAATAATAATAATATAAACTACCCATGAAGAAAATCCCACACCCAGATTGCTTCAGTGCTGAATTCTACAGTCCTAGACTGTTCAGGCTACCACAGCAAAATACCACAGACTGGGTGGTTTATAAACAACAGAAATTTATTTATCATAGTTGAAGGCTGGAAGTCTGAGACTGGGGTGCCAGCATGGTTGGGTGAGGGCCCTCTTCCAGGTTGCAGACTTCTCATTGTATCTTCACATGGTGGAAGGGGCGAGGATTCTTTGTGGGTCCTCTTGTATAAACTTTCCCACTGATGAGGGCCCCATCCTCATGACCTACGCACCCCTCAAAGTCCCCACCTTCTAACATCATTACATGGGGAGTAAGGACTCCAACATGTGAACTGGGTGGGGGTGGGCACAAACATTCAGACCCTAGCACCTTCCAAACATTTAAAGGAGAATTAATACCAATTCTTCACACACTTTAAAAAATAGAAGAGGAGGGAACACTTTCCAATTTATTATGAGTTCAGTATTATCCTTGTACCAAAACCAGACAGGACATCACAAGAAAAGAAACTGATAGACTAATATCTTTTATGAATATGGATGCAAAAATCCTCCAGAAAATAAGAGCAAACCAGATCCAGCCACAAATAAAAAGAACTACGTATCATGACCAAGAAACTATCCAGAGATGCAGGGCTGATTTAACATCTGAAAATTTATACAATACAATAGGTCAGTTGAATAAAAAACAAAAATCACATGAACATCTCAAAAATCATTTGCCAAAATCCAACACCCCTTCATGATAAAAATACTCACAAACTAAGAGCAGAAGGGACCTGCCTCCACCCAATAAAGGCATCTGTGAAACTGCCGCAGCTAGCATCATACTTAGTGAAAGACTGGATGCTTCCCCCTCAGATGAGGAACAAGACTACTTCTGTCACATTTATTCAACATTGTACTGGAGGTTCTAGCTAGGGAAACTGGGCAAGAAAAAGAAATAAAAGGCATCCAAATTGGAAAGGAAAAGTAAAATTATCTTTATTTGCAGATGACATGATCTTATACGTAGAAAACGCTAAAGATACTACACACAGGGACTTCCCTGGTGGCTCGGTGGTTGAGAATCCGCCTGCCAGTGCAGGGAACACGGGTTTGAGCCCTGGTCTGGGAGGATCCCACATGCCGCGGAGCAACTGAGCCCGTGCTCCACAACTACTGAAGCCCGCATGCCTCAACTACTGAGGCCTGCATGCCTGGAGCCCGTGCTCCACAATGCGAGGGGCCACCGCAATGAGAAGCCCGCGTGCACCGCAATGCTCACCGCAACTAGAGAAAGCCTGTGCACAGCAAAGAAGACCCGACACAGCCAAATAAATAAATAAATAAATTTATTAAAAAAAAAAAAAAAGATACTACACACACACACACACACACACACACACACACACACACCCCAACCCTGTTAGACCTAATAAAATAAATGAATACAGCAAAGTGGCAGGATACAAAACCAACACACACAGATCAGTTGCATTTCTATACACTAACAGTGAGCAACCTTGAAAGGAAATTAAGAAAACAATACTATTTCCAATGCATCAAAAATAATAAAATACTTAGGAATAAACCTAACCAAGAAGATGAAAGACTGTACACTGAAAACTACAAAACACTGCTGAAAGAAATTAAAGGCATAAATAAATGGAAAGACATCCTGTGTTCATGAATTAGAAGACTTAATATTGCTAATATGTCCATATTACTCAAAGCAATCTACAGATTAATGCACTCACTATCAAAATGTTAATGGCATATTTTTCAGAAATAGAAAAAAAAAACATACTAAGATTCCTTTGGAATCTCTAAGGGCCCTGAATAGCCAAAACACTATTGAGAAAGAAAAACAAAGCTGGAAACCTCACACTTCCTGGTTTCAAAACATATTATAGGGGGCTTCCCTGGTGACGCAGTGGTTGAGAGTCCGCCTGCCGATGCAGGGGACATGGGTTCGTGCCCCGGTCCGGGAAGATCCCACATGCTGCGGAGCGGCTGGGCCCGTGAGCCATGGCTGCTGAGCCTGCGTGTCTGGAGCCTGTGCTCTGCAACGGGAGACCCACACAAGCCGCTCTGGCCAGCCGATCAGGCCCAGCTCTCCTCCTTAGGAACGTGTTTTCCTGCTTCTTTGTAGGCAAGGTCATTCTATTTTTTGTTTGTTTGTTTTTACATTTTTTCCCTTGGTTTATCTATTTATTTTTTTAATTTTTAATTGTTTTTTGGCAAGTCCATTTTTAAAAAAATTTTATTTATTTTTTGGCTGTGTTGAGTCTTCATTGCTGCACTTTCTCTAGTTGTGGTGAGCGGGGGCTTCTCTTGTTGCAGAACACGAGCTCTAGGCACGCGGGCTCAGTAGTTGTGGTGCACGGGCTTAGTTGCTCTGTGGCATGTGGGATCTTCTTGGACCAGGGATCGAACCCGTGTCCCCTGCATTGGCAGGCAGTCTTTTAACCACTGCGCCACCAGGGAAGTCCGTAGCGAGTCCATTTTAATTGGATGCCAGGTGTTGTGGATTTTACCAGGTTGGAGGCTTGATATTTTTGTATTCTGAGAAATATTCTTGAGTTTTTTTCTGAGATACAAGTAAGTTACTTAGAAATTGTTTGATTGTTTCTGGTCTTGCTTTTGTGATTTGTTGGGTGAGTTTGGAGCTGTGCTCAGTCCAGACTGAAGAGTCTGGGTTAACCCCTGAGCCCTATCCCGATACTCAGTGAATCTGAGGTTCTGGTCTGGCTGGTGGAGCCCCATGTGGGCACCGGGCACTAGTCTCTCCCCACGTACGGCGCTCTTCACAGACGCATGTGAGTGCCCCGGGGAACCCTCAGCAGATCACCAGGGCTCTCTCCTGGCAGCAGTCTCCTTAGGGGTCCTCTGTCCTGAAGACCCTAATTGCCTTTATCTCCCTGGATGTCCAGCTCCATCTCTTGAACTTGGGGAGCCTTCTCTGTTTGTCCAGGAACCCCCCTGTCTGCTCTGTAGCCCATAAGCCTCTCAGGAAGGGAGCAGGCCATCACAGGACTCACCCATCTGTTTCCCACCTCCCAGGGACTGCCATCCTTCCTCACCTGATGTCCTGTTGTTCACAAGTTTGTCTGGTTGTGTTGGTAGTTTCGGGAGGGAGGGTAAACCCGGTAAATCTGCAACTCCATCCCAGGTGTACCCATGGAGGGTGCGCTGTACCCCAGATGGGCCAGGAGAGAAGGTTCTGAGCACAGGGCAGGCAGGCAGAGGTCTCAGAATTTCTCTCTGCTGCCTCTTTTCTCAGGCAGGAGCTGGGGAGGGAGGAGGCCAGAGGAGAGAGGAGATTACAGGGGAGAGAGGAGAGCTAGTGGATCAGGGGACCCTGCGTGACGTCCAGAAGAACCGGGGCCGAGAAGCCGCTCGATGGGAGGGCCGGGTGAGCCCCAGCACGACTCTAGATTTCAGGCCCTGGGCTGTGGCTCGTGCGCAGTGGGGTGACTAGGTCCTCACCTTTGATCACCAGGGAAACATGATCCCCTGGGTCCACCCCACTGAGACTCCCCTCCAAAACCCTTCTTTCACCCCTCTTCTCGGGCCCTGGTGCTGGGCCAAAAGGTCCAAGGCCAGCCTTGCTGGTCTGCTCAGGTCCTGGCACCCTCTCGGCCTTGGTCCTTCGGGCCTCTCTATTTCACAGGCCTGAGAACAGCCCATTCATTTGGTTAAAGCCAGAAACCCTCAACAATTCTCTGTCCTGAAATTCTCAAGAACAAAGTGTTTGTTTTAACTTGAGGAACAGAGCCTCCACCTGGAAATTCGAAGCGACCTCAACACCATCACCCTCTGCCTGAGCCCACTGCAGGGCCCCGGAACGCCAGCCTTTCATATTCCTTCCTTCGCTGGCCTCTGGAGGAGGAAAAGGAGAAGCCAGCCTCTGACCCTGCAGGCACCTGGTCAGCTCTGGCCTCTGTGGGCGAGTGTGCTTGGTTTCTTCCTGCTGAAGGTCAGGGGTGGGGATGCCCATCCAGCCTGGGGGCTTGGATTCTAGAAACTTCAAGGGGCCCAGGGAACGTCAACTCAGAGGCACACCCACACTGCGTGCTCAACCTGCGAGGTCTTCCCAAGCCCTGGGTATGGACGCAGCGTGGCCCCTGCCTGGTTGGAGGAGGGCCGGCGCTGACCAATGTCTCGGGCGCCAGGCAGTGGACGTTGGCCCCCAGCAGCCGAGGTGTGGCCACCCCAGCTGCTCCTGCCCCTCCCACAAGGGGTGCTGTTTGCCACCCTCCGGCTCTTAGCTGCCTCCCCGGCTGCAGGGTCTCCAGGACCCAGACAGCTAGGAGACACTGCCCCTCACCTTTCTTTTTTGAGCACCTGCTGTATGCAGGGACGATTCTATAGGCACTAAGGGAAAATGGAGGGAGGGCCAATGAGTCCTACTGCAGAGAGATTACGCCTGCCGGAGGATGGAAGGCCAGTTATCCTCATGACTGCTGGACCTGACATTGATGGAGCCCTGGGGCACCACTCACAGGCTCAGTGCCTTGCTGCCATGATCTCGCCCCAGCTGGCAACTTGATTATCCCCGTCCTACAGACAGGGAAAGAGGCTCAGGGAGTTAGTTCATCAACCTGCTCAGGCTCACACAGCTGGACGTACGGCTGCCGTGATGGTAAAACGCCAGATTGGTCCAAGCAAGGGAGAGTCAGGGAGGGTGCGCAGAGGAAGTGGCCTTGAGCTAGGCGCTGGGGATGGGAATGGGCTCTCGGATGGAAGGCAGAGAGGAAGGGCACAAACAAAGAGAACAAAGAGAATAGACAAATAGGGTGCTGGTCACCCAGTGAGCCCGGACCTGGGTGGGCGGTGGCAGAGGCAGGACAGGCTCAGAGCCGGGTCCTGCAGGGGTGCCCTCCCGGGTCGCAGGGGTGTCGAAGGGATTCTGCTAGGGAGTGACACCCTCCAGGGGGCTGGACCTGTCGGGGCCTGAAGCTGGTTTTGATGAGAAATCAAAAACAGGTTTGTGGGTGAGTCAGTCGCAGGGAGCACACGGAGAAACCAGCTCCTTGGAGGTCTTCCCTCAGCCCTTCAGACTGCGCAGCCGCCCACGCCTGCCTGCCCGAGGACCAGTGGGAACAGGTTTGCTGGGCCCGCTGGGTGCCTTCCTGTGTGGATCTGGCCTCACTGTTGTGTCTAGACTGCCAGTGGGGGGTCCAGGAGGGGGCACTGGACAAGGCTGCGTCTGAAACCTTGTTCCCAACCACAGATGGGGCAGGCTGGTTGGAAAATATTCCTTTCCTGAGACATCGCAGCTCGGCCTCTTTGAATCCCCCAGCCACTTCCTTCCTGTGTGTATCTTACCCTCGCTGGCTGAGGGACTGGGCGGGTTCCGTGTGTGTTGTTGTTGCTTATTTTAAGTTTCTGTCTTGTTCCTTTGTGAGTTGCGTGCAGGGGGGTGGGGTTGGTTCTAAGAGGCCTTTGTCACTGTAGTGCATGTCGGGGATGCCTTGGGTTTTCTCTGCGAGTTAAAAACCTCTGCTTGTGAGAATGAGAAGGAAGGAGGGTCTCCTTAGGGCCACAGGTAAGGACCTTCACATGTGATATCATGCTTAGGCTCAAATCAGCGTCAAGCCACAGGCAGGTAAGAAACATGGAGGATCCAGGAAGCTGGAGTATCGGCCGCGGTCTCGGAGCCAAGGTTTCCTGCCTCCTAGGTCCAAGTGCTTTCCTGGATGTCCACGGGCGACGCCAACATGCCTTCCAGTGCCTGTGGCAGCTGGGGACACAGGCTTCCCCCCTTAACCTTCAGAGCCTGCACTAAAGCATGTGCTGCCTGTTTCCTGAGAAGTCAAGGGAACTTTGACTTGTTTTTCTTTCTCTTTAAGTAAACAGAATACAAGAGAGTTTCTCCAACTTCGTTGGCTGTGGCTCACGGGAGACGATGCAATTCACACGGCAACCCCATACACACACGAGGGTACACGTGTATATACGCATGGGTGTATAATGTGTGTACATGTGTATACAAAATACAAACATCTCTCATGGAGACAATTTTCAGAAAAAACACTCACCCCACATTCACCCCTCCTGTGATACACACGCATTTTCTGTATAGATGCTCGCACACAAACATATATGTGTATCTGTAACTGATGCGAATTTTAGGAAACGTCCGCTCACCCTAAGCGTGACGTGTGCGATCTGCTCCGTCTTCTGCTGGCTGCCTTGCACCGAGCTGTGTCCAACACATCAGTGGGTCACAGCTGATGCTTGGCAGGCACTGAAAAGGAAGGAGTTGTGTTTGTGGGGCCCCAGAGTCCCGCACCCAGTCCCCGGGCACCTGCACTCCACGCAGTCAGGCGTGCGCACGCTTTGGGCCTGAGGGCAGGAAGGTTTGGCCCTGACCACGTGGCAGGCCTCGGAGTGCTACGCCGGACTTGGGGTTTCCTAGGGGGCCAAGTGTTTGAGGAGGGGCGTCCAGGTAGGAGGAACTCGAGGCCATGTCCCCAAAGACAGGTGTCCACGTGGCAACATACAGCACTCGCCACCCCTCCGAGCGAGCCCCCATTTCCTCTAAATATGGGTGATGGTGATAATGATCGAAGCACAGCCAGCTCCGCTCACAGCTCGGAGGAGCGCGTTTATCACACCTCGCAGGGCAGGAGGTGCTCAGGGCAGAGGTGCTTCTTACTAATTCCCACGAATTCCCACGAGGACCAGAGGCCCGGTAGCCCCACCCACCGCAGAGGGCGGGAGGAGTTAAAGGCGGGCGAGGTGTCAGTTCACCCAGGTGCAGCCCCGTGTGTGCGCGGGCGCAGGGGTAGGGACCCAAGAGGCTGGTTCAGAGAAGCGTGGCCCAGGGTTGCTGCGCCCTCCTCGTGGCTGAGACGCCCCTTTATTCCACACCAGGTGACAGTGATGCCCGTCTGGGCTTTGTGATGGACACATTCTTACAGGGCTCTGCAGGCAGTGATGGAACTAGATATCCAGCCGCCACCCTCTCAGAGCTCAGGTCCCATCGCAGGGACCACTGACTCAAGCCTGCTGCGGTGGATTAAGCAACCATGAAGAGGCACAGTACGGGGGCCGCAGAGTGCAGGCTGCCCTGCCCAGCTCAGCCAGACGTGTGGTTACCAGCCCTGGTTCCCAGCCATCCGTGAGGTGCTGGTTCCCCCCTGGGTCCTGACATGGACTGTGGACAAGGGCAAGATTCCAGGAGTCAGGACCTGATGGAAGTGGGGTGCCCCCAGGACTGCTAGAGAGCCCCAGCTCCACAGAAACACAGTCACTGGGCCAGGTTAGAGATACACTCAGCCGTTTAATACCCCTAGGGCTGCTGTGAGGTTTCACAGGGTCATGGCCCAGGGCTGTCGCCCGCATGGAAGAGGATCTGCCGGTCAGAGGGGCCTGGCAGGTGACCGGGGCGGGGGATGTCGGTGGGGCAGCTGTCTTCCTTCATGCTGGGGTTTGCTCTGGGTGCCCCTGCAGCTATCTCCAGCTCCCCATGTAAGGGAGGGTGATGCTGGCCTAAGGGCTGCTTCAGAGCCCGAGTATCTGTGGGGTGGGGGCAGGCCGGGGCGCAGCCTGGGGAAACAGAGCTGGCAGGAGGCAAGCCTGGGATCCTTTTCTACCTCAGCCCCGCTCCCTGCCGGGGCTTCCTCCCACTACTGTTGCCACACTTAGCAAATAAAAATATAGGCTGTCCAGTTATGCTTGAATTTCAAATAAACAACGAATACATTTTTAGTATCAGCATGGCCCTAGTGTTGCAAAAGTGTCCTGTATCTGGCCACTGTACCTCCTAGACCTTGGGCTCCATGGTTAGGTCTTGGAACCTGGTCTTCTGCAGGGGCTGGGGGCTAAGGCTGCAGGTCTGAGGCAGCCAGGACAGGCCACCAGACATCAGAGCCTTGTGCAAAGGGCGGATGTGGAAAGAATGGGTCAGAGGAGCGGGATCCCATAGGCCTGGAACGAAGCCTGAGACGGAAGTTGTGCGAGCTCCGAGCCCACGAGCCCGCATGTGGGTGGCTGTGATCTCCCGTGACCTTCTGGGAACTCCTCCACCCGATCACTGGAAAGGGTCTCTGCTCCCCAAACCCTGTCCCTCACCAGCCACCGACCTTGCTGTGGGGTACTGGTCCCCAGGTGCTTCCCCTGGGGGAGAAGAGGCGACTTGCTCAGCTGGCCTTTGTGCCCCCTACATCCGAAGAGCTGGGGCTCTCTAGCTGTCCTGGGGGCACCCCACTTCCATCAGGTCCTGACTCCTGGAACCACAGGACATGACACTGAAGAGAAAGAGGGAGATTGGGCATGAGAGGGACATCCCCAGGATAAACACAGCCCCAGTAGGAAGGTCTGGGCCTTTCCTGCTCCCACACCCAGGCCACGTAACTTGCTTTGTTCACTAACAGCTTGGCCTTAGGGAAAAGGAGGGCCCTAGGACCCTAGCTTCAGCAGAAGGAGGGATCCTAGCAGTACAGCCCAGCTAAGAAGATTCTGTGTTAGGGTTTGGGGCCAAAGGCCATTGAGTAATTGTATAAGGATTTTTTTTTTCATTTGTAATTGCTTGAAGGTACAGTTCAAACTTGCTTAAACAAAAAGAGGAATTTAATTGGCTGTGTAACTGGATTACTAGCTTCAGGCATAGCTGGATCAAGGAGCTCACATTGCATCCACAGTCACTATGTCAACCTCTCTTTCTCTCGCTCTCTCTCTGTAATTCTATTTTCCCCCACCCTTTTCGATTCTTCCTGGGGCCAGCTCCTCCTCACGGTCAGAGTGGCGAGCTGACCATCAATAGCTCCATTCAGACAAGCCAGAGCCTCACAGAAAAGAACTCAAGCCCTTGAGGCCACTCTGATTGGTCCCCTTGCTTGTCTTCCCAGTCCAGACGTACCCCTGTGCCAGAGAGGCAGAGCTTGGCCAGTCCGGGGTCATGTGCCCACTCCTGTGAGGGCAGGAGGGAAGAGGAACTCGGGCAGACAGCCGTGAACCTCTGCAGTGTACGCCCCTGCTAAATTCGTTGCTCACCATCCTATCCTGGTGCTTGTGTTTCCAGCAGGGACCTCACCCGGAGAGGAGAGGGGTGGTCTGTCTGAGGGTGGATTCAGCTAATCCTAGGGACTTTACACAAAACTTTGTTAATGTGACATGTAACAAGCCAATCAGAAGGTTGTGTACTTATGCCGCTGACAGATGACTCAGACAGGCCTTGGGGAGCGAGACAGCTTCCTGCCAAAACAGAGTGCAGGCAGAGTTGGTCCTTGGGGCTCTCAGGCCCTTTGGACGGAGACTTCTGGTGCTGAACCCACCTGGTTTCCCTCTGCTTCCAGTTCCTTGGGAAGTGACATTATTAAGTCCCTCACAGTCAGGGGTCACGTGACTGGTGTGGCCATGCACTGTAAGTGGAATGCTGTCTGTGACATCCAGGGGGAGGCATGATTCTCCAAGATTCTCCCTCTTCTGTACACGATGACCAGATAGGAGGTCTCAAGGGGAGACAGAGCCACAGCATGGGTGCAGCTTGGAGGGCCACCTGCCACTCGGTTAATCGTGTCTCCAAGAGTTGCGCAGATCTGAAGTGTGTGAGAAATAAACCTTCGCTGTGCTCGGACTCTAAGATCTGGGGCTGTTTGTTGCTGCGGCATAGGGCTCCTGACGAATACACCTTAACAGTCTCTTGGCCAATACGAGCCCCTGCTTTGCTCTGAGATGGCCCCAGTCTGCTCATCCTTTCAGTCTCTCGGGATTTGCACCCCTGCCTTCCTTCTTTGCTATCAAATATTCCTGGCTGGCTGATGGGGTGCTGATATGAGCTAAGGTCTTAATGGTCGATGCCAGTTAATCTTGCCCACCCAACGTCCCCTCGCCCGTAAACTCTAACCAAACCGAGCACCCTCCAGAATCCTCTCCCCTGGATCTTTGCTGTCCCTGGCCTTTCTGTCCTGTTCCTGCCGTGGGGCCTCGCTGCCCTCTTGGATGGGTGCGGTCATACCAATCCCTTCACACCGTTTCGGATTGTGGCTCCTGGAAGACATTTCCCAGCGTGCGGACCCCAGCCTGGACTCTCCGGCAGCCTGCGCTTGTAGCTTCATCTGGGAACCACGTCTGTGCTCGCCTGCCTCCCGACAGACCGGGGGCTCTTGGAGGGCTGGCGGGGTCCATCCTGGCCCCTGGCGCCCAGGGAGTTTCACCTGCGCACCGACCCCACTTCAGCAGAACTGTCGATGCCTCACGCCACTGGGCGAGTCAAAGGCACTCAGACACCTCCTCCCGCCCCGCTGCCGGCTTTGTGGGCGCAGGCTGGGGGTGCAGACGCCTGGGGATACTCTGAACCTCGCCGCTCGCTCAGTCGCCCCTTCTGTGGCACACGCGGCCGCCCTCAGGCAGAGGCAGCCAGGGGCCCGCGCTGACCTCGCCGACCTCTCCGGTCCCGGAAACGCCCCGCGGAGCAAACGAAAAGCGCGAGTCAGAGAGAGCGCGGCGCCGAGGTGGCGGTTAAGTGCCAGGGAGGCGGCGTCTGCGGGCCGACTGGGAGACGCCCGTGCCCCCTGCCCGCGCGCCTCCGCCCCCGTGCGCCCCCCGCGCCCCCAGACCCTCTGGCGCCCCCGCCCCCGCGCCCCCCGTGTCCCCGTACCCCCCCCGGCCCTCTGCGGCCCCCCTCCCCCGGCAGCCCAGGCCCCACCGAGCAGCTCCCCTCCCCTAGCACGCCCCCCTCCCCCCCACTAGCCAGCGCACCCAGCCTCAGCTTCACCCAGAACCTATTTTTAAACCTGGAAGCTGGCTGGAGACCAGTTTGCAAAGACCAACCTTTAATAGAAAGAGGTGCATGGCTGAAAGAAAAAGCAAGGGACGTTAGCGTGATGTCTTTTCAGTGGCTCCAGCGATGGGGCAGCTCATTCCCACGTAATAGCACTTGCTGAGTACTTACCTGCACTGGGAGAGGCGCAGGTGACGATGGTGATGGCCGCTCCAGTTCACTGCTTGAGCACCTGCTGTGCGCCAGGCTCTTCCCCAGCCACTGTACGTACATCGTATCGGGGGTATAAACTGTCATCCCAACAACAACGGTTTTTTTTTGAAGCATAAATGCGTCAGTCCAAGGCACTTACATCTTCACACAGCAGGAGATTCAGACTTCACTCATCTTCAATGTCCACATCAGTGCACTTTCCCAGTCACTGTGGTCGTGTAGCAAACCATCCCCCAGCTTAGTGGCTTCACAAGGACATTTATTTTGCTCTTGAATCTTCGAAACACATTCCCCTGGGGCTCAGCAGGAGGCGGTGTTTGGAAGACGCTCCCCGCCCCAGCCCCCACCTGCCCCCAGGAGGCATTCTACAAGGACAGAAACCCTTCTTTGGCCAGAGCCACTTAGGCTAGACTGGGGGTGGGCAGGGGGGAGGGTGGGGGATGGAGGAGGGGTGTCACAGTCTGCCAGGATCTGTGGGGCCACTCTGTTCCCTCATTCTGTGCCCTTACACTGGAGGGAACAGAATTCAGGAGGTGAGCTCTGCAAAGAACAAATGACCCAGGCTGGTTATCCAGAGTTACTAGGCAGTTAAATTAGACAGGACGAATTTAATTAATTAGGCTGACTTAGTAAGGGGGACAAACTGGTATCTGGGACTTCTGTCCCACGGGGCCCAGTCCAGGGTGTTCTGATTTACACTCAACCTCAAAGGACCCCAGCTGACCCCGGAGCAGTTGCAGAAAGGGATGGGGCTTCGAGAGCCCCAGCTGGAGGCCCACAGCTGGGAGGAGGAGGCCGGTCCCTACGCCCTGGTCTGCAGGATGAATCTGTTCTTAGAATAGGCCTTCATATTATTTACCAAGACTCAATTTTTTTTCTCTTCTAACTCATTTACTTTTGTTTTTATCCTTGTGCGTGCCTTTAAAAATACAGTCCTCACATCATATTTCTCTTTTCTATTCATTGCTTCTCACTTGGTGATGAGAGCAGGCGGTGGCCACGTCCTGGGAGTTTGGCTGGGCAGTTTTCTCATCATTCCAGTCTATGTTAGTTGCAGTTTCCATTTCTTCTGTGACCCAACATTTATTTAGGAGAGGGTTTTAATTTTCAGTTTCAAGTGGGTAGATTTTTAAGGTTGAGGTATGATTTGTACACAGTGCATTTTATAGACTAAACTGTAGTTATTAACTTGAACATTTATTGCACTGAGGTTTTAGGACTTCTGTACACTTTCTGCCCTTTGGTATTTATTGAGGTTTTCTTGATCCCAATATATAAACCTTTTTTATAAATATTTCTTGAATGCTGGGAAGGAAAGTGGTCTTTTTAAAAATAAAATTTGAGGGACTTCCCCGGCGGTCCAGTGGTTGACTCCACGCTTCCACCGCAGGGAGCACAGGTTCGATCCCTGATTGGGGAACTAAGATCCCGCATGCTACGCGGCACGGCCAAAAAAAATTAAAATTAAAATTTGATGTAGATATGGCTCACGGGTCACCAGCCTATGACCATGAAATAATAGGCAAGTCCTTCTTATACCTAAATTATACCCAAATTATGAAGACACTGTGCGCGAGCACACACACACACACACGCATGCACACGCACCCCGCTCCATTGCCAAGGACATAGAGCTCTGCAGAAAATGGCCTGTCTTCCCATAGCAGTGGAAAGACTGATGGGGTCCATCAGTTCTAAGTCACACTTTGCCACCTGGACCAAGCAGAACTCCTCCTGGGTCCCAGTCTGACCTCCAAGACTTTGTCCTCAAAGGTTAGGTGACCTCTGGCTATAACCCCATGGCTCAGACATTTTTCTAGATTGCTCCAGAAACTTCTATTCCTCAGCTCCTGCCCTCACTCTCAACGCTAAGAGCTCAAACCCAGTCCAGGGCACCCGGGAAGCGGCATCTGTCTTGGCGTTCCCTCTACTCCACCCACTCACCCATCCCCCCAAAAGGCTCCTGGTCCCTAAATAAACTCTTCCATTAGAAAATTGAGGGGGGCTTCCCTGGTGGCGCAGTGGTTGAGAGTCCGCCTGCCGATGCAGGGGACACGGGTTCGTGCCCCGATCCGGGAAGATCCCACATGCCGCGGAGCGGCTGGGCCCGTGAGCCATGGCCGCTGAGCCTGTGCGTCCGGAGCCTGTGCTCCGCGACGGGAGAGGCCACAGCAGTGAGAGGCCCGCGTACCGCCAAAAAAAAAAAAAAAAAGATAGAGAAAAGTTCACATGACAATGGATGTTTCTGAACAAAGCTTTACAGTGTTGTAAGGAGAAGTGGGAGTTGATTCAGAATCACTTCTGCTGATTTCGCAGCCTGTATCGGTACTTTATTTTTATTGCCAAATAATATTCTATTGTATGGATATACCAGATTTTATTTATCCATTCTTCAGTTGATGGACATTTAGTTTGCCTGCCTACTATGAATAAGGCTGTTATGAACATCAGTGTATAAGTATTTGTGTCGGCATATGTTTTGGGAATAGACCTAGGAGTGGAATTGTTGAGCCATTTAAAAGTATCCTTAACCATTTAAAAAACTGCCGGACTATTTTACAAAGTGGCGGCGTCATTTTACATTCATGCCAGCAGTGTATGAGGGCTCTGATGTCTCCACCTCCTTACCAACACTTGTCGTGATCTGACTTTCACTCTAGTCAGATCTAGTCTGGTAAGTGTGAGATGATATCTAATTGTGGATTTGATTTGTATTTCCCTAATGGTTAATGATGTTGAGCGTCTTTTTATGTCTTCTTTGTTGAAATATCTATTCCGATCCTTTGCCCATTTTTAACTGGGTTATTTGAATTTTGCTGTTGAGACGTCATAATTCTTTATGTATTCTAAATGCAAGTCCCTTATCAGATATACTATGTGCAGTTTTTTTCCCTCCCATTCTGTGGGTTGTCTTCTTACTTTTTCGTATCCTTTGGAGCATAAAATTATTTAATTTTGATAAAGTCCAATTTATGTTTTTCTTTTGTTGTCTCTGCTTTTGGTGTCATATCTAGCCTAACCCAAGGTAATGCAGATTTATTTCTATTTTCTTCTAAGAGTTTTATAGTCTTAGGTGTTTCATTTAGTTCTATGATTCATTGTGAGTTAATTTTTGTATATGGTGTGACATCTCAACAACAAAAGGGCCTTCAACTGATTGCATGAGGCCCACCCATATTATGGAGGGTAATCTGCTGTACTCAAAGTCTACTGATTTAAATATTAATCACATCTAAAAAATATATTCTCTCTCTCTCTCACACACACACACACACACACACACACATATAGGGAGAGATTTGTTGTAAAGTATTGACTCGTGCAATTACAAAGGCTGAGAAGTTCAATGATCACCCATCTACAAGTTAGAGAGCCAGGAAAGTTGGTAAAGTAGTTTAAAGGTCCAAGAGCTGAGAGCTCTAGTCCAAGGCTGAAGGTCTGGGGACCAGCAGCACGGAAGGCAGGAAGAGATCAACACCCTAGCTCACGCAGTCAGGTGGAGAGCCAATCCAATCTTCCTCTGCCTCTTTGTTCTATGATGCCCACCCAAATTGGAGAGGACCATCTGCTTTGCTCAGTGTCCCAATTCAAATGCTATTAATCTCTTCCGAAAACACCCTAGCAGATACATTCAGAAGTAACATTTAGCCAGAGATAGGAGCATCCTGTGGCCCAGTCAGAGTGATGCATAAAATTAACCATCACGATGTTCATTCATTTCCATGTATTTTAAATTTTCATGTGAGACTTCCTCTTTGATGCATAGATTATTTAGAAGTGCGTTGTGTAATTTTCAGTGTTTATAGATTTTCCTGTTGTGTTTTCGGCCTTGAGGTCTAGACTGATTCCATCTTGGTCAGAGGACATCCTCTGTACGAATGTTTGCAAGTTCTAAAGGAGCAGATTGTTCCTCCATCCAACCCCTCGCTCTTCAAATGTGACCAGAGACTCCTGTTGTGTAGGAGGAGGTTTCAGGTCCACAGGGTGGGAAACAGCAGCGTCTTCGTGAGGTCCAAGAGCTGTCATCGTGTCCTCTCTAAGCGGCCTCCAGACAGTGCCAGGTGAAGACAGAACCCTGGGTGGAGGGACCCAGATGAAGGGTCTGATTATCCACGTGGGGCCTGAACCCACCAGTATCGGAATGGGGCTGCTATACCACACAGTGTGTCAGACCCAGGCTCTGTCTGTGGCACCAGCCCATACTCAGCAGTGAATTCAGGAGTGGAGGGAGCTTGGCCTGAGTCATTGGGAGACAGGCTGGGACCTGGGACCCGGCACCCTTTGTTGCAATACTTGCGACAAATGTCTCCTCAAGCAACAAAATGCAAAGAAACTATAAGGGACTAAAAATAACTGCATGCATGTGCAGTTGGGCCAAATTATGGACAACAAGATACAAAGAGACCAAAAAACCCAACCACCACTTCTGAGGAGCAAAAGCAGGGCACTGTGCATGCCCCCTGCACACACCACCACCAAAGGGGTGGGCAGACCACCTAAGCCAACCCTCCGGCCCAACCCCTGGACACACCCCTCTACCCTCACCCCATATAAGGAGCCAGCCCTTCCCCCGCCACCCCTGAGCAAGCAATGACACCTATTACTTGTTCCCGCTCCCCACGGCTGCAGCAGGGGTCCCAACAGAGCCTTGCCTGAATTCCTTGTCTGGCCTCTTATCAATTTCTATAGATTAAGGAGGCCAAGAACCCTGGTGTGTAACTATTCAGGAGGAGCCCACCCACAGGCCCCGAGACAGCAGAGGGCACTCTGGGTCCTGGCTGGAGGCTTCCGCTACCTTCTAGCTCTGCAGATGGGTCTCAGACCCCAATGGCCTAGGAATCCCATTCGTGGCCACCCGCCCGTCCTGGGTGGCTTGGCCTAGGCAGGGGTATAGAATGTGAGACACAGAAGACAGGGTCAGTCATGGGGCCAACTTTGGGAAGGATGAACCAGATCTCAAGGGGAAAAAGACCGAGGCTGAGCCTTCACGTGTGAACTGGGCTCCACATTGACCGTGCACAGCTTCTAAGTGCAGGAGAATTCCACTCTTCCCACCCTAGTCCCAGAGCAGCTTGCCCTCTCCAGCTGCCTCCTGTTCCTCGGGCCGGCGGGTCAGTAGGGAGATGGAAGCCATGCCCCTTTCGGTCCTCTCAGCCTGGTCCTGGGTGGGGAGAGAGCAGTGGACGTCAGCACAGCCTCATCCAGATGCTGAGTGTGTCTCCAGCAACCATGCCCCCAGGTGGTGTGGGTGCAGGCGGCCCTGTCACCTCTCCTGGCACTCTGGCCCCGCTCCTCTGGTCCCTGCTGGGGTATGCGGCTGAGATTGGTGGCTGCGTGGCTGGTGCCCGGCCACTCCTGGCTCTGCCCACCTCCACGCCCCGTGGCACCAGCAGCATCATTCGCCATGTGTTTGCACGCACCTGACTCAGTGCTTCTGCCCCGAGGATTCTATCCTGCAAAGGTACTCAAAATCGGGGGATGACAAAGGTATGCTTGTAACCAAAGAAACAACTACCGCTCGCTAAACAGCACAGGTTTCAGTCTAGGGTCGTCCACTCACACAACGGCCCGTGTCTGCCGCCGGAAAGCAGGGTTCTGCTTTTGATGTTGACTTTGATATGGGCACAGTCAGCTCCCATGGGTGTCGAAGCGCTCGCCCGGGCATCCTTGTCCGGGCTCACGCGACCCCGACACCCGACAACACACGCTCTCTGCAGGCTGGTAGCTGCTGCCTCGGGGTATGGGTGTCCAGACCCCAACTCCCAGCATCACTGTTTTCTTTACCTAAATCAGGATTGCATCCCATTTAAGTCTGCTTTCCACGTCCTTCTATCATACGTGTTTAAAATCCATTCACAGCTTTCTCAAAACATCTCTTTGGGGAAAAGTGAGCCCAGGAAGAAAGTGTGAATGAGTCCTGTTTTTCCAAAAGACTCTGCATCTTCACCCTACAGGATGCAAAGTCATTTTCATGAGCTGCTTGGGAATTTCCTGTTTATTTACCCGGGCTTCCAGACAAACCCAGACTCCTGCCCCGCAAGGCAAGGCCAGCAGCCGATTTGGCCCGAGGAGCCGTCTGGGCCGGAGCTAAGAGTGACTCACCTCAAACCTTCCCACCCCAGTGACCCCTGCCCATGGCGGACCCCAGGCTGCTGCAGATGGAGGCGACGGGCACTCCTGGACCAGAAGGAAACCCCCGCAGGACGCCTTCCAGCAAGAGACGGGTGGCACCAGGATCTCAGCCTGCAACAGAGCAGGCCTGTTTCCCCCTCCTTAGGCCCCCGTGGGCAGAATTGTGGGGACAGCTCTGGAGGGAGAAAGGTTCCCCCGCCGCGGGCACGATGTGTGCACAGGAGACCCACAGACAGACCCACAGACACCTCCCCGATGCAGACACATGCCAGGCACGGATAGGCACACACACACAGGCACTCGCTGTGCCCGGCCAAGGCCTCCTGTACACTCATTTCCTCTTCCTTCTGGGAGGCTGCATCAGAGCCCGGCTTGTGGCCGCCCCGCCGGGCCTGACACCGGCAGTGTTTGCTCTCGGGGGCCAGCAGGGCCGTCAAGATGCGCCAGCCTCACACCCACGTCCATGCTGTTCCCCACCTGCTGCTGCTCTCGTTGCAGAGGTCTCGGAACCCTTTCTCAGACCCTGCTGCTCTGTTCTGCCCATCGGCCTATTTCTCAGACTTGAGTAGGCGAATTCCCACAGCTGGAAGGGAGTAGCCTCCGTGTTCCAGGGCTGCAGAGGCCAGGGAGGTCTGAGCGGTCGATGGTCCTTCTGAGCAGGGAGCCATGGGGCCCCTCAGCCAGAGCGGCCTGGGCTCCCCAAGCCTCCCGAGCCCCCAGCCCCGCCAAGCTTGCTCCGCCAGCAGGCCTGTCACCAGCCAAGCCCTCTAGTGATGGGTGACCAGGAGTGGTGGGTTCTCTGCCGTCCTTTCCTTTCTCCCTGATTTGCTTCCCACTCAAGAGAAGGCCCCCGAATCAGGGCACTCGGGCACGAGGTCATGAAGTCTGGGTATGGAGTTTTCATGATGGTTTAATGTCAGCATAAGCGGGGAGAGCCCTTCTCCCACCTCTGTGCCCGGATAGTTGAAGGGGACACCTGTCCCTCAGGTCGCTAGGCTAGGGTTGCCAGAGAAACTCCTGGATGCCCACACCTCGCGCTGTGGACTCGATGTTTATGTAGCAACCCTGCCCCTCTCCCCACCCCCCAATTCTTATGTTAAATCCTAATCTCCAAGGTGATGGTATGAGGAGGTGGGGCCTTTGGAAGGTGATTAGGTCATGAGGGTGGAGTCTTCATGAATGGGATTAGTGTCCTTTTAAAGAGACTCCAGAGAGCTAGGTGGCCCCTTCTGCCAGGTGAGGACCCAGGGAGAATTTGGCTGTCTATGAATCAGGAAGTGGGCTCTCACCACACAGGAATCTGCCAGCCCCTTGATGGTGGGGTTTCCCAGCCTCCAGAACTGTGAGAAATAAACGCCCGTTGTTTGTAAGCCACCCAGGCTATGGTATTCTCTTCTAGTAGCCTGAATGGACTCCTACACCAGTTGAATTTGAATGGAAAATCAATGGAAAATTGTTTTTAGTGTAAGTATGTTGTCAATATTGCACAGGACATACTTATACTAAAAATTGTATTCATTGTTTATCAGAAATTCAAATTTAACTGGGCATCCTGTATTTTATTTTTTCTTTTGAAATCTGCCCACCCTACCCAGAACTTTCTGTCTGAGGCTCACTTTTCCTCCACGAAGCAGCTAACTGGGAGGTGTTGTGCGGGCCTCTTCCTGCAGGACCTCTGCCCTGCTGGGGGGTGGCTCTTGGTGGGTCCTCTCCCAGCATCAGTCCTCCCAGCCCTACTGGTCTTCATTCTGCCCAGCTTGCCTTCCCACCCGCTCCCGCCCTGGGCTTCCTGGGCCTTGGCTCCAGTGCTCCTGAAAGGTGCCCACCCCAGGTGTTCCATCTGCCCCTGGCCGGGCTTCTGGTTCCTTTACCCTCTCTGTGCTTCTCCCCCAGCAGAGGTTCATTGAGCACTTTCTCAGCTCCAGGCCAAGCCAAGGGGGAGAGTGGGGAGGGGAGTGGGGAGAGCAGGACCATAGGCCTTGCCCTCAGGAACCCGAGCGGCCGGGTCGAGTCTGGGCACCGGGAAGCCTTCCACGGCTGTGTTCCTGGTGATGAGCTGCCAGCAGATCTGGTTCCTGTTAAAGACCCGCTTCCGGGTTTGCAGACGGCTATCTATCTCCTTGCTGTGCCCCACATGGCAGAGTGGGGGTGGGGGGGGAAGAAGCAGCTCTCTGGCCTCTCCTTATAAGGACACTAATCACATCACAAGCCTCCCCCCTCATGATCTAATCACCCCCAAAAGTGCCACCTCTAAACACCATCATATTGGGGCATAGAATTTCAACATATGAATTTTGAGGGGGATGCAAACATTCTGTCTATAACAGAAGGCAAAGACAAAGGATCCTTGCAACTATTAACCTGACCGCTTTTGGGGGACGGGGATCACCAACAAGCATTCCTCCCAGCCACGTTCTGCCCAGGGGCCCTCTGCCCTCTCCTTACCCACTGTTTTCACTGTCCACCATTCGGCATCCAGGGGTTCAGCACACCCGCAGCAGTGGGTGCCCGATGGGTTTCATCCATGGTCACAAAGCACCTGCCATATGGCTACCAGAATCACAAACCCTGCAGCAGGGAATAATCACAAGCATTAACCAAGTGGGAAAGGGCCCTAGCTTTTTTGGGGGGTTCTTGGTGATGGAGAGGTGCCTTCAAAAAATATACGAAGGGGGCTTCCCTGGTGGCGCAGTGGTTGAGAATCTGCCTGCCAATGCAGTGGACACAGGTTCGAGCCCTGGTCTGGGAAGATCCCACATGCCACGGAGCAACTGGGCCCGTGAGTCACAACTACTGAGCCTGCGCGTCTGGAGCCTGTGCTCCCAACACGAGAGAGGCCGCGATAGTGAGAGGCCCGCGCACCGCGATGAAGAGTGGCCCCCGCTTGCCGCAACTAGAGAAAGCCCTTGCACAGAAACGAAGACCCAACACAGCCAAAAATAAATAAATAAATTAATTAAAAAAAAATATATATATATATGCAAAGGGGCTCTAATCCTGAGACCATTAAAACCACTTTTAAAGCATTTTTCCTCTGGAGGCAGTGTTTTCTGATTATATCTATTGCATCTCCCTTTGAGGCATCCAGAAAGGGATTTTTTTCAACACATGGTATCAAAAAAATCTAACTGAAGGAGTTGATTATTTTTAAATAACAAGTTGTTTTTGAAGTGGATGTGTTTGATATCATTATTCATTTCTATTTCTCAGCAGGGACTGAATGGATTAGGCATTTCCCTAACTGTTGTCGGTGGCAAAGAGACTGGGCTTTATTTCATCATAAACAAAATGTTGTGTTGAGTCCGAACTGCTGATTTAGTTACTGTTGGGTGCACCCTAGTCGGTTACATATTTCAGATCACGGATCACCAACTGTAGCAAAATCTAGACCTACAGAATCAATGGGTCAAGGCATTAGATTTGAAAGGAGAATTGGTTGGTTTACTAAAATCAATTTGCGGAGTATTTTGTCGTGTCCTCCCCCGCCCCACAGTGTAAAGGAAACAACACGATGAAAACCCTGTTGTGGAGCTCCTGACATCTCAGGAGAGCAGACTCTGCCTGGGGGACCATCCCTCACAGCCTGCCGGGAGCCTCAGGCCCCGCGTGGCGGCCCCGGCCACCAGGGGGCAGCGCTGGGCTGGCTGTGGCTCCAATGCACCCTGGCCTGGTCTGTCCCCGGAGAGGCAGGCGGGTTACCTTCCCTCTGCCCCAGAAGCAAACACAAAAATCACATGTAGTCTCCAGCTGGGCTGCATATGAAGGGCAGGATTAATATGTTTACCACTGTAGAAGTTTAAAATGATTATTCAACAGATTAAGAGTTAGTCCCAGATCCAAAGGTCATGTTAGCCCCCGGCTTGGGTCAGTGTAATTTACATTTCCCAGGACCTTTAGCTTTCTTCTTTTACAGGCTTCAAATCTATCTACAGAAAACAAAAAGCAATTAAAAGCCCTCCAAGACTGAGTGGAAGGAAAAATAATAACTCTCTGCATTTTCTTATCATAATATAGGTCTCTGTTTACAACTTAAAAGCAGCTTCGCCCACCCTAACTAAGGACAAAGCCAAAAGTCCTGCAAACGCAGCAAAGCCTTTTTTTATAAGCACAGGAGCCACCAACCATCAACCAAACACACCTCCAGACACAGTTTCCTTGATGTTAGTATTTGTTGTGACCAGAACATGTGGCATCCTCTGGCTCTGACATCCCGTTACTAACACTGCTGTTGGCCCACCTCACAGGGTGGACACAGTGACTGGACATGTGTCGTGGTCATCACAGGACAGCAGACCTCTGACGGCACTGCACTTTATTGCATTTTTTGTTGATCTAGTCCATACGCACTGTTTTCCCAACAGCATTTGCTAGCTTAGTGTCTCTGTCACATTTTGGTAATTCTGGCAATATTTCAAATTTTTCATTATTATATTATTATGATGACTTGTGGTCAGGGATCTTTGATGTTGCTATTGCTGAGGGCTCAGATTATGGTTAGCATTTTTTAGCAATAAAGTATTTTTGTTTGTTTGTTTGTTTGTTTTTTTTGCTGTACGCGGGCCTCTCACTGCTGTGGCCTCTCCCGCCGTGGAGCACAGGCTCCGGACACGCAGGCCCAGCGGCCATGGCTCACGGGCCCAGCCGCTCCGCGGCATGTGGGATCTCCCCTGCATCAGCGGGCGGACTCTCAACCACTGCGCCACCAGGGAAGCCCTAAAGTATTTTTTAAATTAAGGTATGTACATTGTTTTTTAAAGACACGTGCTATTGCACACTTAGTAGACTACAGTATATTGGGAACGTAACTTTTTTTAATGATTTTTTAATTGAAGTATAGTTAATTACAACATTGTGTTAGTTTCAGGTGTACAACAAAGTGACTCAGTGTTTTATATATATACACATATATATATTCTCTCATATATTCATATATATGAATATATATTCATCTCGTATATATTCATATATATATCATATCTCATATATATTCATATATATATTCTCTCTCAGATTCTTTTCCATTATAGGTTATTACAAGATATTGAGTATAGTTCCCTGTGTTATACAGTAGGTCCTTGTTGTTTATTTATTTTACATATAGTAGTGTGTATATGTTAACCCCAAACTCCTAATTTATCCCTCCCCGCTTTCCCCTTTGGTAATATTTCATTGTGTATATATATACCACTTCTTCTTTACCCATTCATCTGTCGATGGACATTTAGTTTGCTTCCATGACCTGGCTGTTGTAAATAGTGCTGCTATGAACATAGGGGTGCATGAATCTTTTCGAATTATGGTTTTCTCTGGACACATGTCTAGGAGTGGGATTGCTGGATCATACGGCAACTTTATTTTTAATTTTCTAAGGAACCTCCATACTGTATGGAGAACTCCATACTGTTCTCCATAATGACTGTATCAATTTACCTTCCCATCAACAGTGTAGGAGAGTTCCCTTTTCTCCACACCCTCTCCAGCATGGGAACATAACTTTTATATGCACTGGGAAACCAAAAAAATAATGTGACTCTCTTTGTTGCGATATTCACTTTTTTTTTTTTTTTTTTGTGATGGTCGGGAACTGACCCCGCAATATCTCCGAGGTCTGCCTTAGACAGAAGCTTCCAGGTGGAGAAGGGAGAAACAGCAGGGGGACTCCAGGGGGCGGGGACTTGCTTTTGGGGACCACGTGCGGGTTGTGTGATTGACAGGTGGAGGTGAAGAGGCCAGAAAGGATAGTCTTCTTGGCCCCCTACCTCTAGGACTGGCCAGCGCCACCAGCTGCTGGACACAGGCCTCCCTGAAACCCCCAGCTTCCCCTCTGTGGGCACGTCCGGGACAAGCACGGACCTTGGGGCCAATGGTGCTGTCTGCAGCCCCTGAGAGGTCCTCCTTACCCAGAGATCCCCGCTTGGATCCGAGCAGAGCCCCAGTGCCGTGCTCCCAGCCGCTCCCTGGGAAATGCAGAGCACATAGTCACTCCCATGCCCTGGGAGGCTGCTTGCTGGGCTCACCTGGGCACACAGAGGGAGGCTCCTCTTCCATAAGGAGGGAAAAAGTGCCAGTTACACCCACGGACTGGGCCGCCTGCGCATTGAGGCAAATCACACCAAAGTCCTGATGTCCAGGAGCCAAACACCCAAGCAAGGAGAGGCACGTGCATGAGTCTGACCAGGGCAGAGGGCAGACGGAGCTCAGCCTCCAAGAGAAAGGGGGCAGGAGGTGGGGTCGGGAAGCAGGAGAGACAGATGGCTCGGGTCTGTGCAAACACACCACGGGTCCTGCCCAGGCCCGCGCTTCTGCGCACGTGCCCGATGCAGGCTCGTAAAACCCTGTGTGTGCCGGGAGTCCACGTCCACCCGGGCTGCTCCAGGGAGGGGCGTTGTTGGGAGGCCATGGGGGCTACTGCACGGGCTCCAGAAAAGATGGACAGGGTATGCTGGTGTCTCAGGTAACCAAAACCATTTGCTGGTGGGATTGGAAAACCATACAGCTATTTGGAACACTGTTTGGAAATTTCTAATAAAGTGAAACATGCACTCATTCTGTGAGCTGCCAATTTCGCTTCTTTTGTATGTAGCCAGAAGAAATGAAACCTTATGTCCACAAACTGTTCACAAAGGCTCTTAGTGGCTTTACTCCTAATAGCCCCAAACTGGAGGTAACCTGTCCATTAACAGGAAAATGGATACACAAATTGTGGTACGATCATACCGCCCTGCAATAAAAAGGTTACAAATGACTGATGCCCACACCAATATGGGTGAATCCCCAAAACCTGTGGAACAAATGAGAACTGGCACCAAACAGTACCTATTTTGATTCGCTTTGTACGTTTGTAAGGACAGAGCAAATCTAGAGCGGTCTGGATAAGAGCTGCTTTAGGGGGTGGGGTGCACTAGGTCGGGGGTGGGGTTTGCGTCTTTACTGTGCTGGTGGTGAGACTTTTGTCAAAACACACCCAACTGTATGTTTGATATTTGTGCCTTTGGCTGTACATAAAATACGTCTCAATAAAATTAATGTTACTAAAAATCACTTCTGGTTGGAAGGCAAAATTCCTTGCTTAAGTAGCCACACTATAGAGTCACAGCCGTTGATGGACTTGGCAGGTCTGAGCCACTTCACGGTTCTAGAGCCCCTTGGTTTGCCCGAGAAAGCCCTGCCGTATCACCCAGCTGACACTGCACGTCCCCTGCAGACCTTCTCCAAGGGGCCTGAGACCTTTCCCAAGGGCCACTGTGACCGGGGACAGACAGACAGACGTGTTCTGACAAATGAGTCTTCCCCTTTAACCACAGGGGATGGGGGATGGGGACACTTTGACAATTCAGGGTACTCAGCACTGGCTCTGGGTTATCACTCATTTCTGGTGACTTAAAAACAGCCCCGTGGGGCTTCCCTGGTGGTGCAGTGGTTGAGAGTCCGCCTGCCGATGCGGGGGACGTGGGTTCGTGCCCCGGTCTGGGAAGATCCCACATGCCGCAGAGCGGCTGGGCCCGTGGGCCATGGCCACTGAGCCTGCACGTCCGGAGCCTGTGCTCTGCAACGGGAGAGGCCACAACAGTGAGAGGCCTGTGTACCGCAAAAACAAACAAACAGCCCTGTGGACCCACGGTCAAAGTGGGGGCTTGTGGAGGTCAGGGGATAAAAAGAGTTTTATCCCAAGTGTGGGTGTCCAGGGCACTGGCGGGTCTGTGGTCATCTCCCCAGTTCCCAATGCGCGGTTGGAGGGGTTATACTCGGCTGCTGGCTGAGCCTCCACGTCGGCTCTCCCCCCTTGGTGTGGACGCTACTTTGGTAGACATGGGACAAAAGTGAAAGTCCTGGCATTTCCCCTCCCTACCAGGAGAATAAATCAAAGGTGATTAATTTTCATCCTGGGGGAATCGCAGCGATTCATGGGGCTATCAATGACTTGAGTGCGTTCCTAAGGCATCCCCTTATCGTTCCACAGCGTGGGCGCTGATGGGCACCTTTGGTTCTCCCTGTCCGTCTGCAAGGACCACCAGAAACAGTTTGTTCATGCCTGGTGGGCGCCTGGGGCTTGTGCCACCTTCCTGCTCTCTGCCACAGCACAGCTGGCAGAGGCCCTGCAGAATGCCACGCTGGAGCCACCATTGACATCCTCGTGCAAATCACACCTGCCTTCCTGACACACAAAAGAGGGAGAAACCCCCCCACAAACATTCGGGGGCCCATCACCTTGACAAAGCTTCGGGGAGACCATGGAGTGTTTCAGGACAGCCCAACAAAGTGAAAGAGATGTCGTTATACCTAAAAAAGGAGGGATGACGTTTGCAGAAATTTTTTGGATTTTGAAGGCAACCTATCGGCCATTTGGCTGCGCCCTCCCAAAGCCTTTACCAACGAACCTGTAAGGCCACCAGGTATGAGTGGGGTTCCCGGATCTCATCTCCTAATAGACCCAGTGGCACTCAGTGTTCATGACCAACAGCAATGCTGCAGAGAGCCCAGGGGGCAGACCACCAAGCAGAGTGCCAGGGTTCTGGACAAAGCCAGGCCCTCCTCTGCATGTGAGTACTCTCATCTCCAAGAAACAGCTCCTGGCTACCACTGGGTCCCGGTGGGGACTGAATGGCTGACGGGGACATCAGTGGACTGCAGACCTGAGCTCAGTGCATTATGGACTGGGTGTGATCTGTCCCGCCCTCCCAAGAAGTCAGGTCTACTCGGCTGCAAACTGTTAGCTCGTGGAGACGGTGCGTGAGAGCCTGAGACAACCCAGAAGGCGCACGTCAGTTGCATGAACAGATGGCTCAGACCCTGTGACACGTCCTCTTGCTTGTGGCCTCCTCTCTCCCTCAATCGACACCTTCTGGGAAGTTCCCAGTGACCAGATGGCCAAGGAGGCGTGTTTTCAGATGGTTCTCCATGATGCACTGGCTCCAGCTGAGAACAGGCTGAGGGCATGACAGCCCCAATGTCAAGTGTCCCTGGAAGACAGAGGGGAAAGGAAATCATCTCAGCGGACAGAGCTTGAGTAGGACAAATGGTTATCGCTTTTTTGGACTGAAAGACAGCCGGAAGAATTAACCTACACCAGTGACTCTTCCCCTCCCCCCACCGCCTTGGGGATATTTGGCGATGTCTGGAGACGTTTTGATTGTCACATCTAGGGGGAGGGAGCTACTGGCATCCAGTGGGTAGAGGTCAGCCAAGGACATTGCTGCACATCTTACAATACACACAGGACCGTCCCCTACAAAAAAGGATGATCTGGCCCTAAACTTCATTAGTGCCACAGTCAAGGAATCCCAATCCACACTGTTTTCCTTTGTCCATGGTACCAAGTAAACCGGGGAAACAAAGTAATGTATCTCATCCCCAAATCAGTCAACTGAACCAGTAAAAGAAAAAAAAAAAGGGAAAGAAACAGAGGAACTACATTCACTTGCCAATGCATGTTGGAAGGAACCAAGCAAGTACACCTCAACACCCATCAGTTAAATGAGACCCACCGCTCAAAGCTGAGGGTTAGCAGCGTTCAGACTCTGAGCGCAGACTCAGGGAAGTCCCCTGCAGCTCTAAGGGCTCCGTGGGTGGTGGAGGGTCTGGGGGCTTCCTCGGGGTGTTGAATGGTGACCGGCTCTGCCACGGCCCATCTCCAACCCTGCTCACGGTGGCTTTACTAGTTCTGATCATAAGTTAGTGGAGACAAACTGCTTGCTCCCACCTACCTGCCAAGTCATCACCCCAAGGCAGGTGTTTGGATTCCATTCCCGGCGAGTGGAAAGCACTGGACAGGCCGCAGGGCTCCTGCCTTGGAGAAAGGTATGCGAGGGCAAAGGGGATAGCCCTGGAAAGCCTGTCCTCTCCCCCACTGTCGGTCAGGGCAGCAATGAAAGGGACCTTGTTTATTTGGCAGTTCAAGCAAAGGGACACACACGTGTGGGCCCACTCACTGTCTGCTGGGGGGTGCTACGAGGGAGCTCATATCCCCCTCCCCAAATGGGGGACCCTAAAACATGGCATCCAGAGAAATGATATCAAAGCCACGGAAGGGGGGCTTCCCTGGTGGCGCGTGGTTGAGAGTCCGCCTGCCGATGCAGGGGACACGCATTCGTGTCCCGGTCCGGGAGGATCCCACGTGCCGCGGAGCGGCTGGGCCCGTGAGCCATGGCCGCTGAGCCTGTGCGTCCGGAGCCTGTGCTCCGCAACGGGAGAGGCCACAGCAGTGAGAGGCCCGCGTACCGCAAAAAAAAAAACCAACCACGGAAGGGGATGAAGAGAAGGACAAAGGCTTTTAACCAGGCCACAGTAGGACAAGGGTCCTATAAGAAGCATGTAACAGTGTTTTGCCAACAACTCGTAGAGGAAAACACATTTGGCCAAATGATCTAGAAGTAAGGAGCAAGGTTAGGTAGTTGGGAAGGTCATCCCGCAAGGGCAGGAAGTCCAGAGGAGGAAGCGTCCCTCCCCCTTTGGTGGGCTGGAGGGTCTCCAGGTGCCCGGGGCTGAGGACGCTGTGTTGTTTGGCTCTGTGATGTCCAGGCTCTGCCCCTGCAGCACACACCCACCCATGACTGAGGGGGTGACCGGGGGCCTCCAACTTGGTCAATGCAGTCCCCTCTCACCTGTGTGACCAGCTCCCCTTCCCTGAAGGCCTGCTTTTGGTGACACAAGAACGGGTCCTGCTAGTGGTGACTCCCTTTTCTGGGCTGGGTCATTGGCGGCCACCGAGTTTGCTCTAGGAAGGAAGGCCTGTCTCCCTGGAGCCACTGCACAGGCACAGCGTCCTAAGGACCCATTATAAGGGACTCTCCAGAATGGTCCAGGCCCATGATGACCTCATGGAGGGGGCGTGATCACGAGAGCTGCCCTGGAGGAAACTGTCCCCACCTCAGCCTTTCCCAGAGGGCCCTCTGTAGACAGTGGAGTCCCTGTGACACCACTGTGAGGGAGGGCCCCGGGGCGGGCATTTACTGGGGAGACCCGCCACCATCAGGTCTGGTGCTCACTGCCACATCTGACTGCTGTGAACCACAGGCTGGAGAAGTAGCCAGGCTGCTGCATTAGCTGCAATTCTCCCCATTTAGGGGTAAGAGTAGAATCTCGATTTGATAAAGGCTGAAACCGATATTTTTAGGCCTCTTAATAGCTATCAAATTATTGATTTCATTCTCTTTTTTCAACAAGTATTTATCCACCACCTAATAAGTGTCAGGCGCTGTTGTAGGCACCAGGAGTACAGCAAAACATACCAAAATTCCTGCCTGAGTGGAGCTTACATTCTGTGGGGGCTGGAGGGAGGCATACAATGAATGAATAATTCACATGCGGCGCTCAGACGGTGATCAATGCACAAGAGGAACACGCACAGGGAGGCCGTGGGGAGGGTGGGATGTGTTGGCTTATTAAATAAAGAAGTCAGGGAGGGTCTTCTTGAGAGGTGACACTGGAACAGGTAGTGACTGGCAAGTAGTGACGGGTGAGCCACGTGGCTGAGGGTGTGTGTGTGTGTGGGGGGGAGGACATTCCAGCCAAAGGGCATGTGCAAAGGCCCTGAGGCAGGCCTGTGTGCCTGGGGCAGAGGTTGGAGAAGTACAGGGGTGGGAGGGCTCTTTGTAAGGAGCTGGCTCCACTAATTTAGCCTCTTTAAAATAATGGCTTGCTTTGGTCTTGAGCATATTCAGCCTACATTTAAAAAGCCAGTGGTACTCCTCATCTTACGTTAAAGAACTGTGTGTGTGTGTGTGTGTGTGTGTGTGTGTGTGTGTGTATGTGTGTGTTCTTGAGATGCTCTCTTGGAGGAATAAAAAATGATCAGCAATGAACATCATTTTTTGTATACATAATTAGAGTTGGTGGGGCTCCTTTTTTTTTTCAAGCATCAAAGAGCAAAAATGAAAATTTCAGCAAAATATTTTGCAAAATAAATGGAAACAGTAACATTGCTCACCTTGTTTGGAGATTCTGGCTTCCACGCTGTCCCTGTGGTGACATCTGTGTTAAGTCAGCGTGGGGGGGAGCGAGGGAGCACGGCATCTTGACACCGCACAGACTACACACGCACTTATTCCTGAGAGGTCCGTGCAGGGTAGCCCCCTCTCTCTTCTCTGCTGGGGGTGGAGTGCGGAGGAAGGACTGGTTTGGGGAAACAAAGCTACCCACATCACTGCAAACAGACCATTTCACACACTGCTGGGAGCAATCATGAAACTCTTCCCAAGCGGGGTGCCTAGGAGGTCTCCCTGCAGCCTCTGGGCCTCCTGGGGGGAGTATGGGGGCCCCTGGTCGTCATGAGTGCCCTCTGGGTCTCCCTGGGATGAAGCACCCTGGACACACCCCCGTGTCAGCAGACCCACTGGATCCTCGCTGGAGAGTGGACGTGGGGACGTGGCTGAAGCAAGAATGAAGCTGGGCACCCCTCACCGCTCCGGAGCCCCACACCAGAGCGGGCCAGTTCCAGCAGCAAAGAGTTTACAGTATAGTTAGGACTGAAGAGCAAGGTGGGACCCGGAGGTCTCCAGAGAGCCACCGCTTTAAGGCTTTTTGGAAGGGGGTGCCTGCTCCCTGGTGCCAGGGGTGCCAGCCACTGTGGGGCCCTTTCCCGGATGTGCCTGCGCTCAGGTGACAGCAGAACCAGACTCTGGACAGAGGCAGCATCCCAGTGGCCGAGGTCTGACAAGGCAGGGCCCGCTCGGCCACAGCACACGTTTCCTCCTTATTTATTAGAAGCATCGGGAGAAAAAAAAAAAGAAGCATGCGAGGAACTTAATCTGTAAAGTCCACACCGCAAGGAGGAAAACCGAATCGTGTCCTAAAGAAAGAAACCCTCCGAAACGCGCTTCGCCCTACTTCTCTTAGTAAACATAGAAAACACAGAGAATGGAACACATGGGTTTGACAAAGCCTTTTCTTTTCTTTCACAAATTTCCCACCACTGATGGACACAGCCCTTTTTTCTTAACTAACGTGAAATATATTTTCATCCGTTAAGTTTATTTCTGCAAAGTAGAGTAAATTGCAAAATAAGTTTGTTGTCGCTAAGGGAGGGGGTGAGAGCCACGTAACCACGACCCCACCCCACCCACCCCCGGAGACGGTGGGTGCTGCCCAGAGGATTTCACACCTCAAGGTGTGTCCCCTGCTATCTTGAGGCACTAAATTCCTGACTGTAAACTACCAGGATTAATAAATCAAATCGGTTTGGAAAACATGAAGTTTGTAAAGTAACAGATCCCAAATTTTCGGAACGCCACTGGAGCCACTGGGTGGTGATAGGGAAGAAAAAGTCCACAGTAACTTAGTGAATAGAAAGTATTCATTTAAGAGGAAAAATGGAGTACCCAAATCCAGGAACAGAAAACAAATCGAGCTTTCCACGGAAAAAGAAGAGACATTAACACTGTTCCACTTTCAGAGGGGATCTGAACAAACAGCACAAAGTGTTTCACCTCCACAGGCCAGCGGAGCCCCACTCCACCTAAAGGTAGCCCTCCAAGGAGACAACCCGGTGGCAATAAAAGGGTGCAAAATATTGCTCTGTGGCATATTCTGAAAATAATATAAAAATAATTTCTATAGTACAGTTTAAACTTGGCTTGTAAAATACCAACATAACAGCATAAAATCTACTAACAGAATAACCTTAAAAACGCCTTCCTTTCACAATATATTATTTTAAAAAACATCATACACCCAGGTGACGCAGATGCAGGAAGTGTGAAGCAAATGACTGAAATAAACTCCACCGGAGTTTATAAGTATCTGGGATTCTTCTGGAAACTTGCTGTCACTTAGAGACATTCGACCTTCCCAGAAGGGGACGTTTGGCCAGACCAGATTGGATGGGAAGGTCGCTCACAGGCAGGGCAGCTGCGCAGCCCACGTCCAGGACCTGGACCCTGGTGGGGCTCACGGCCTTTCTAGAATCGGGACTGGCCATCTTCCTTTTCCCCAGTGCCCCCAATCCACTTCCTTTACCCCGCTCCACAAAGGGCTCCACAAAGTCATAGAAGGACATTAGGGGACCTCTTGACCCACATGTGAAAAACACAGCAGTTTCTAATAGTTCTTGTGCAGCCTGATGAACTCATTTGGTCTGAGATGTCTGGCCAGGGACCAGGGCTAAAGAGCTCTTGTGAACATGCGGGGCCAGACCAGCATGTTTAACAGAACAGTGGGCTCGCTCAGTTTTTCACAGTGTTTAGAGGAAGGGTGGATCCAGACCTCTCGCAAGAGGAAACGGCTATTTGTAAACTACGTGGACGGAGGGCATCCTGTCTGATGGGAGCGACACCCACAGGCGCCCGCAGGTGAAGCAGCCAGTGACCAGGTGGAGAAACTGGGGCCCTTTCAGGCGGCCGGGGGAGGAGCCTGGTGGGGGCGGGGCCTGGATCTCAGGCCTTTATGGCACATATGTCAGATGGGGGTGGGGCGGAGGTGACAAATTCAAGGCGCTAGAACAGGGCACTGTTGTTTTGTTTTGTTTTGACTTTATTTTTTGACTCTTTTTTTTTTTTTGGCCGAGTGGCTTGTGGGATTTTAGTTCCCTGACCAGGGATTAAACCCCCGCCCTCAGCAGTGAGTGAGGAGTCCTAACCACTGGACCACCACGGAATTCCCAGGTCACTGTTTTTTGATAATACCTAGGAGTTACACTGCCTGGTTTTGAAGGTTTTCCTTTTTCCTCTGGTACTACAAATGGACCATTTTTATTCTCAGTTTGCCTGCCTCCCTCCTTTCCTTCCTTCCTTCCTCCCTCCTTCCCTTCCTTTCTTTTTTAACCTGGCAGAGAGCATGAGAAAGATAAATTTTGGAAATTTCTGCTTTCATGTTAAAAAATTAAAAAACAAACACGAGATTACTTTCTGCCTCCTTGACTTCTTGTGCGTATGTGTTTGGCTTCTGAACGCACAGGGAAGCATTTTCCAGACTGGCCGTTGCACCTTCTGTGAGATGCAGGGCAGGAGCTGGAGTCTACACACGAAGCAGTATTTATTTCCTGTGACCTCACAGCTTTGGATGGCAAAGCAGTTGGTCAGCACGACGTGAAGAATCAGTCCAAAAAGCTGCCACAAACCGTCTTGAGGAGATATTTTTTAAAAACTACTTTTTTAAAACAGAAGAAACCCCAGTAATATGACGGACGTGAACGTTAGTAATTTCCACACATTGAAAGTATTATTTAGCATGAAAAGTAAAACTTTTGAAAAAATTTAAGATCCTATGTAATTAATAATTTTAAGGAAACACTTATGTAAAGCTTGAATAAATTACTGAATAAATTACTGAAATAAATTACTGGAATAAATTACTAAAAACAAAAAGGAATTACTCACAGGAGATACTCAAATTAGTTTATTATAATTCTTCAAACAAGTAAAACAAAAAATCCCCTCCCCATTTTTTTGTTTGTTTTTGTTGTTTGTGTGTGTGTGTCTGTGTTTGTGTGTGCGTTTTCCATTTTTGCAGCTCTTTATGTCAGGGGGAAAGCATTCTTTCTGGAGAAGAAGCTGGCTCCAATGAAGACATGGTCTACCTCCTGTGTTTTCTGAAGATACAGCCACAGCGAAGCGAGGCGCCTTCTCCTCTCTTTCTTGGGATTATTAGAGGCAATTCTAAGGCTCTCACAGGTTTTAAACGATTCTTTTGCTAGTGAGGATTTTACCCATCGTATCTGTATTTCTTGGAAACAAGATCTTCCCTTAGTGAGGCAGGTTTAGCGCCTCAGTGCCCTTGGCCAAGAGCGGTGCTCTCCAGAGGTAATCTTGGAAGGAAGACGCTGCATACTGCTGCTCAGAAGAGAGTAACTAAGGACACTTTTTTTTTCCTTAAGAAATGTAAAGGAGGCAATAAAATAGGGACGTGATGGGGCTGCTCCTAATGTGTTCTGCAGCCACAGTCAGGGTTACCCCCACCCTGCGGAGGGGACCCCGATGGGAGCGGCGCCCCTCCACCTGGCTGATCCCAGACAGATGCGGGTGGGGGGCGGGGTACGGGTGGGCTTCCTTCCCGGGGGCCCTCAGCCCCTTCCCTCTGGAAAGAGGTGCAGGCCGGGTTTCAGGGAGGCCTAGTGGGGGATTACACAGTGACCGCAGGGTCAAGTTCTCGCCTCTCTCCTGGGGCTTCGATGGTCGCCTCCTACGGCGCCCTCCGGCCACGGTTCACTGCGGAAGTGTCTTTGAAGGGGAAATGTGAGCAGGGTGTCCTCTTTTCTCATATATGGGCAACTCCAAATAGTGAGCTGGGAACCTTGCCTTTGCGGCCCAAGGTGTCTTTGGAAAGCTCCTGTCGCCCGAGCTGCCCGGCACCGGGAGCGATCGCTACATCTCACCGCGCCCTGCGAGGTAGGTTGTCCGGTGCCCATCCTACAGACGCCCGCGGCTTTGAGGGCAGTGTGAATATCGCTCGAGCCGGGGGCTGTGGGAGGAGGTTGTGCTTATGAGGTGGAGCCGCGTATTCCTAAAGGGTCACAGAGACCACCAGGGCGCCAGCGGGCGGCCAAGAGTCCTGTCCTCCAGGGGCCCGGGAGGGGCACAGGTGGGAGGGAGCCCGAGGCAGAGCCGCCACCGCGGTCCCGGGGCCGCGCGTTCGCTTTGAAACCCTGGGTGGCACCGATCGCACGCAGGTGACCGCTACATGTAAGAGGTCAGTCGCCGGGTTAGAGAAAAAAGCCCCCGCCCCCCCCAAAGAGGCATGAAAAAAAACCACTCCTTCTAAAGACAAAGGGGTGCAAATTTCTTTATTTCTCTTATTGAGGAACAAAAATACTCTTGCAATGGCAATTCAGTTTCCATAGGTACGAGGCAGGTGCTAGCTAGCACACCCACTTCCAACAGCATAGCTGTTTCCTACCCGTCTACTACCTGAGTGGCATCAGTGTAGGTTCAGGCACCATTAGGAACATTTGACCAAACACGTACACAGCACGTACTGAGGATGGCCAGCTTCCCGGTGGACCAGGGAGCGGAGGAGACACCTACAGCACTGAGAGGACAGCCCGGCCAGCGGGGCCGCGGCGCGCGCTCAGGGCCGGGCCGCGGGCGCCTAGCGCTGCCGCCGCCGCCGCTCCTCGCGGCAGCAGTACGAGCAGTAGTGCTCGGTCTCGGCGCGCCCGTAGAACGCGCACTTCTCTCGCTGGCGAGGCCGTCCGGGCCGCCCTCACCGTTCGAGCGCGCGGCCGGCGTGTCGGCGAACTCCAGGCCGTCGCGCGCCGAGCCGAAGCCGTTGGCGTAGGTCTGCGACTTGCGCTCGGCAGCGCCCGCCGCCCCCGCCGCGCCGGGCAAGGCCCCTGGGAGGCGGGCGCCATCAACTCGATCGTGTTGACCGCGCGCAGGGCGGCGGCGCGCGCCGGGCTGTAGCTCAGCGACCACAGCTCGCGGCTCTGCCGCGGGTACAAGGCGCACGGCCGCAGCACGCCCACGGCCGCAGCACCCCTTGCCCCGCGCGCCTCACCGCCTCCACGTGGATAACGCTCTGGCGCCCCGGCGCCAGGGGGCTGCCCCCGGGGACCGGTCCGCTGGCGCCCGCGCGCCGCTGCCGCCGCCGCCGCCACCGCCGCCACCGCCGCCGCGGCCCGTGGAGGCCGCGCCGCGCGGCGCCGCCCGTGCCCCCTCCGCCGACCGGGGTTCGGGCGCTCCTTGAGCTTGAGCACCAGCTGCGTGAGGGCCCGGCGAGGCGCGCTCGGGGCTCAGCCCGCCCTCGGCCTCAGGCCTCGGCCCCCTTGGCCGTGGAGGCGGCGGGGGCGTCGCGGCGCCGCTGCTCGGCGCTGAAGCGCTCCTGCGCGCTGGTCAGGTAGTAGCCGATCTTCTCCTCGTGGAACTAGTGCCGGTGGTTGGTGAGCAGCTGGCCGGCTCAGATGAACTTGCGCTCGCCCTGCATGGCGGCGCGCAGGATGTGGAGGCTCAGCTTCACGTCCGTGCTGTACTTCCAGGCATCGCTGCGGGGCCCGCCGCCCTTGTCGGCTGGCGACGCGCCTGCTGCCTTGCCCGTGGGCGACGGCGTGGTGTTCTCCGAAGGCGACGTGGTGGCCGAGGCTCCCGACTCCTCCTCGCTGCCCTTGCGCGCGCCTTGGCCTTCTTCTCCTTGCCGCGCTCGGGCGCGTCGCCGTGATTGCCGTTGGCTGACTTGGAGCGGCTCATCGGGCCGTGCACCAGGCCGCCCATGTTCTTCAGCTGGATGCCCACGGAGTCCGCGCGGGTCTTGTCCTTGTCCTTGCGCTGCTTCTCCTTCTCCTTGTCCTTGCCGTTCTTGCTGTTGGAGTTGCTGCACAGCTTGTCGCGGTCCGAGTCCAGCGAGTCGGTCAGGGACTACACGTCCTCCCCCGCCGAGGCCGTCGGGGACTCCGGCTGCGCCAGAGGGGCCAGCGAGGGAGAGGGAGGGCAGGGAAGGGAGGAGGTTAGAGCTGTCCCCACGCGGCAGATGGAGGCAGACCCTGCCCCCGTAGTGTGGCCTCCGGCCTCACTGTCCCCAGCCCCAGCTGTGGCCCAGCCTGAGAGTCTCTTGATTCTCGAGCTAGAGCTGCTGCCTTCGGAGCCCTCGTGGAGGCTAGAAAAGAACACCCACAGCCAAGTTATGACATACGCCACGCAGCTGGACTCTGGAGCCATCAGTAACATAGGGTATCGGGACCTGCCTCAGGGAACCCTGTGAAGATTAAATACACGTAAAGGCTGAAGTCCGAAAGCACCCTGAGCAGTGCCAGCTTGTCCTGGGTACTGACTGTGTGCCGGGCACTGCCCTCCTTGCTTTCCTCGTGTCACTTAAAAAAATATTCGTTATGAGCCCCAGTTTATGGTTAAATAAACTGACGTCTGGGGAGGACCAATTATTTGTAAGTTTTTTTTTTAAAACAAATCCCTTTTTCTGGGACTTTTACTACTGAGATCACAAAAAAATCAGTCCGATCCTTAGAGCGAATCCCTCTTAGCATCTGGAGGCAGGGCCCAGCATGGGTCCTCCCCGGGGGAGGGGGCCAAGTGGGGCACCAGCCCCTTTCTCACAGCCCTCCCTTCCTGGAGGGGAGAGAAGGAGAAGAGAAGGAGGGGGTGCCGAGGAGTCACGCCCTCGGTTCCCTGCCTTTTCCAAGGACCCACACACACTTTTATAATTAATTCCGCTCCGTGGCAGCACATCGTGTTCCGATCTCGGCAGAGAGAGTTTTGTGTTGTGACTTGCCTAAGGTTTGTTTTCTGAGTGGGCGGGGTTTATTCCTCTCCTTCCCGAGAAAATAAGGGAAGAAAAACTCCCCTAGCCGGAGCGCGCGCCTACGTCCAGACTCGCAGGCACACGCGCACACAGGCCCGCGTTCCAGCCAGAGCCGGGGCGGCGGGGACCGCGGGCGGCGAGGACCGCGGGCGGGGCTGGGACCCGGCGCGGGGCGGCCCCCGTGAGGGAGGATGCACCCCGCCTGCCCGCCCCGAGCCGAGTGCGCCTGCCGGTCCGTCCTGGCGCGCTCCAGGCTCACCCGGGTCTCGGAGGGGATCCGGATCCACGTCACATTCATGTAGCTGTGCAGAAGGTTCAGCTTGGCTTCTAGCGACAGGATCAGGCTAGAGAGAGAGGAACACAGAGTGAGACGCGCCCCAGCTCGCCCGCGCGCACCCCGCCCGCCAGCGGCCGTCCTCGAGGAGCAGGGGCGCACGGCGCCCAGCCCCTTCCCGGGAAGCACGGGGACAGCCCGCCCCATAGGGCGTTGAGGGAGGGGGCACAGGGTAGGGCCTTATTGGGCCAGCTGGGCCCAATAAGTTATCGTTGTCGTCTTTCCCCCACTCCCAGCCCTTCCCTGGCGTCCACCGCAAAGTGCAGAGGCAGCAGCTTGTGCTCCGAATCCTTCAGGGGGATCACGGCTGGGACGCAAAAGAGAGAGACCCGTGCCAGGTGGCCCAAGGCGCGATGGGAGGCTCAAAGACCCCGCGACCCCCAGGGAGGACAGGAAAGGGCCCCTGAGACCAGGTGTCTCCGTGATTAAGGAAACCAAATGGGGGTGTACACAGGACATCTATGCCAGTAGGAACGTTAAGGCCAGAGGTTTCAGAACCATCACTAATAGTTTTTTTAAATTCCTCTTTATTGTGGACCCTGAAGAGCAGTTGGAGACATGACCTGGCCTAGACATGGGTCAAAAGGCAGGTGCCCTCCTTGGGCAGCAGACAAAACAAAGCTATTACTACTTCTGCCATTTCTGAGGAAGGATCCAGGCCAGACAGCACAGGGAGCAAGGTCACCTGGGAGGGGGCTTGGGGCCAGACCCACCCATCTCCTCCCAGAGGAGGAGAGCGAGGGCTGCCGGCCCATCTGCTCTTTCGGGAGTTCATGCGGCAAGTCTGTGTCGGTGTGGGACCCAGGGACCCCGTCGCCCTTGCCACAGAGAGCTCACATCCCGGACCAGACCAGGGACAGGATAAACAGGTGACATACAGCTCATGCCGTCAGGCGGTAATAGCGCCCTGAGGATGAACAAGCAGGAGTCTGGCAAACCTTTCTGGGGTGGCCCAGTGAGCCTTCCGGGGAGGGAACGTGCGGGTAGACAAGGCGGTGAGGAGAGATGGGCCCCTCACTGCACAGAGGGGTCGACTCATCAGAGTTCCGCCCCTGCTCCGGGGAAGCCGGGACCACCTCAGAAAGGCTGAGGTGGAGGCGGGTGTCTACAGGTTTGTCTGGGATCTGCCGGGAGCTTCCGGGCCTGGTGGGATCAGCTCCCTGGTGACGTTGTCGATGTCAGGGGCAGAGAATGGGGAGACGGCTACCCCCCCATTTCTGCCCACGCAGCAGCAGCAGCATGGGGGCTGCACTAAGCACCCCTGCAGGCCCCACCTGAGGGTCAGTCCCCAGCAGAGCAGCACAGCCTGGGGCTCGGCCAGGCCAGCAGCTTGGTTGCTGGAGCCTGGCTTCCTGCCTCCGTGCCGGCGGCTGGTGGGGGGAGAATCGGGTGCTTCTGTGAGTGCTGCTGGGGCTGGTACGTGCGGGTGCAGGTCCTGGTGAGCCTCCACTCAGACCCTTCTGGGGCCTCCAGCAGGGGCTCTCGCCTCTGCTGTCCCTCCGGCTTAGGAGGGAGGTGTGGCCAGGCCCCCTTCTAGATGGGGAGGTAGGTTAGGAGCTGACAGTTCCCGGGTGGGCGCCTCCCTGTTTCAGGCCTATCCTTGACCCTGGAGTGCCTCTCTACTGTCCTGATCGAGCACGTGGGGTCTCCCACACGCTGTTTTCCTTTAGCACGAAGAGCCCCATCTTTGGGGACAGTGAGCCCCCAGGCACCACTACCAGGATGCAGGGGGCCTTGCTCCTGCCCAAGGTTTACCTGACCTCCTCCTCACTCCTCCCCCGCCCCCACCTCCCAGGTGCTGGCCGTGAGGCTGGTGTCACTTCCCCATATTCATGGCAGGGGTACCATGGCAAAAACAGAAAGGCAGATCAATAAATAATAAATGCATAAAATCTAAGGTTGAATACCATTAATAGTTGATTTTCTAATGAGAAATCGGAAACATTGACTCAGTGCTGCCCTCCAGTGTTGCTAAAGAGACACAAACAATCCTCTTCCTCCACCCCCACCTTTCCCACCGCCCCATACAAGGGAAATACAGCTTTGCTCAGGATTTTCCCTTTCATCTGGATGGGGCTGGGCGGCACTGTGCTCTGGTTTGAGAGGTCAGGGGCAGCTTGGTCTGCCTTGGCTTGCTCAGTCCTGCCTTTGTGTGGCTCTGACACACAGGCCACCCCTCCCAGGGCTGAGCTGCAGGGTAGTCATGCCCAGGGAGGGCTGCAGGATAGCTCAGGACCAGCCTCCCGTGGGCCATACCCAGGAGCTAGTCCCATAGTTCCAAGAGTCACCACGACAACAGAGAGGGGTTGGCCCCGGCTTCCCACCCATGGGCGGGGGCAGGGGGTACAGGCTCCCTCTGTAGATAGGGCTTGGTAAAGGTGCTCACCCCAGGCCCCCAGGCACATGGCCAAACCAGAGCAACCAGGAAACGGACCCAAGGACTCTATTTTAAATAAGCATCCTCCGTGGGTCTTAAAATCAAGCAAATCTGGGAAACATTGTTCTAGAATAATGATCTGTTAGGGCCAGTTTCTGTGGGTGTAGTGATTTGGGGTCTGGCTCTCCACCTTCCCAGGGGACAGAGGCCTTGGGGGCGTCTGCCCAGGCCGGCTACATTTCCCAGTCCCCACCCTAGCGTTAGGAAAGAACACGTGCTGACTTGCGCCCGTGGGGCATGAGAGGAAGCCCTGGGCGAAGTGGTTAGGCGTGGGTGGCCCTTCTCCCCTACACCCCTTCCCACCGTGGTGGCTTCTGATGACGGTAGCCCTGGAAGGCATCAGGAGTGGGCTCCCGACCCCCCACTTGGAGGGGGCCTGCCTGTATTAGGAACACCCGTTTTAGACTTTATCTGCAGGAGAAGCAAACTTCTATCACATGAAGCCACTGTGATTTTGGTTTATTTGTTTCAGATAAACCAGCTAAAGTAGTACAGCTGTGCAGCCCCCCTTAGCCTCCCTGCCAAAGGGCTGCTGGGAATTCCTACACTAAGTAGCTGGGCTGGAACGGACTTCCTGGGCTCCCCCCCTTGACCCCCCCCACCCCAATACACAAAGCCGAAGGCTGGAATCACCTGAAGGTGCTAGAGCCTGACCACCCAGCAGGCCCCTGGCAGCCTCTCAGCCTGGATGTCGGAAGGCATCTTGTATGCGGAGGGCACAGTTGTGGCCCGCTGGTCAGGGTTGAGGCTGCAGGGCCCAGGAGCCCCACCTGTAGCTGTACAGCGTACGGCGGCCTCGAGAACAGGCCCTCTGTGAGCCTCAGGTACTTCCGATGCTTCTGCCTGTCACTTTACACACTTACTTTTCCCTGTTGAAAACCTGGCCTCACCCAGTGAGAGGGGGAGTGATGCGGCGACTCGCCCTCTGGTGGCAAATGTCTGGAACAGCAAATGCTTTTCAAAATAAGCCTGCAAACTTTTTTCCCCCTTTGAAAAAACTCTCTCCTATCTTTTAACCTGGAAACATATAGGCATCATTTCAAACTAGCCTGGACAAGGGATAACTGAAGCAGCATCCAGTTTTCAGTACTTATTTTCCAAAAAAGAATGGGGACCTCTGGTTTCTGTCTGGGATGTAGAAAGCTGAAGGAGCAACGTCCCACCGGTACAACAACAACAATCTAGACAAACTGCAGATTCACGACTCTCTTTTTTATTTAAATAAATTTATTTATTTATTTTGGCTGCGTTGGGTTTTCGTTGCTGCGTGCGGGCTTTTCTCTAGTTGCGGTGAGCGGGGTCTACTCTTTGTTGCGGTGCGCGGGCTCTACGCGGGAGGGCCTCAGTAGTTGTGGCATGTGGGTATCAGTAGTTGTAGCGCGCAGGCTCTAGAGTGCAGGCTCGGTAGTTGTGGCGCACGGGCTTAGTTGCTGCCCCTTAGTTGCCCCTTAGTTGCTGCCCCTTAGTTGCTGTGCTGAGACCAGAAGTATAGCTGGGAGAGGTCACTCCCTCCCCCCAGATCCAGGGACACAGCACCCGCCTAAGATAGAGGCTTAATCAGAATAATAGAAGCATTGCCCTTCTGTGCTCCCCTCCCACACCCAGGCTAACAAGCTACGAGTAATAGCGATCTAATGCTAGAAAGGGGGCAAGAATACAGAGAGAGACCCTTGCCGAAGTGAGGCGCAGCACGAAGCGTGCAGCAGACGGTGAGAAATACCATCGCTACCGTAAACACAAGATATAACCAGAGGCCTTTGAAGGTAACCAGCGTAGCATCAGGTCCCGACTAGACTGATCCCGACCCCATGCAGCAAAAGGAAAGGAATCAAAATGATATACCTTAGTCTTTATTGCCCTACTCAAGATGGCTGGCTCTCAACAAAACATTTTTGGCACAAGAAAAGACAGGAGAAAACCAGCACATTGACAAGAGATGGGACAAATGACAGAATGAGGCAGATATGACACAGGTGTTGAAACTATTAGACCTGATTTAAAATAACTGATTAATAAGTTGAAGACTCTAATAGAAAAGGTAGACACCATGCAGAATTTGATGGTTAATTTCTGAAGAGAGAAAAAAAATCTATAAGAAAGAGTCAAATTTAAATGCTAGAAATAAAAAAAAAACACAATAATCGAGATAAAGAATGACTTTGAGGGGCTGATCGGTAGACTTTACACAGCTGAGGAAAGAATCTGTGAACAGTAAGATAGGTCGATAGAAACTACCCAGATTGAAACACTGGCTGTGCGTACCCGTCGGAGCTGCCCATGGTCATTCAGAGCGGCCATCAGGGCCCAGATTTTGCCTGGAGATGAGAAATGACATGAGATTACAATACTGATGCATAAATAACGGTCACATCCTAGGAGAGAATCACGCAAAGAAGGGTCTCTGTTAGCACGTGTTCACTCACGAACTCCCCACCAGTAGTTCTCGTTCATTTTTCTTTATGTTCTTTTCTATTATTTTTATTTATTTATCTTTTTTGGCCATGCCGCATGACTTGCAGGATCTTAGTTCCCTGACCAGGGATTGAACCCAGGCCCCAGCAGTGAAAGCGCCAAGTCCTAACCACTGGACCACCAGGGAATTCCCTCTTTTTTTTGGTTTTTCACTCAATGGTTTTTAGTATATTCACAGAGTTGTGCAACCATCAACACTGTACAATCCCAGAACATTTTCATTACTCTGAAAAGAAACTTTTTTAAAAAAATTGAAGTATAGTTGATTTACAATGTTTCAGGTGCACAGCAAAGAGATTCAGTTATACATACACATATATAGATCTATTCTTTTTCAGATGCTTTTCCACTATAGGTTATTACAAGATATTGAACCTAGTAGTTCCCTGGGCTGTACAGTAGGGTCCTTGTCTTAGTTCTCATTTTTCAGAGGGGTAAGATGGCCTGATGCGTACTCTCTAAGAGTAGAATTTCACACCCACACCTGAAGTAGAGTAGAATTTCACACCCACACCTGATGTTCCCTCTGAAGTAGGTGACATACCTACTGCCCTGGCCTTAGATTCCCACATCCTGCAGAACCCTCCATGCCTCCGAAAACCAAGTCATACAACTTACTCTCCGAGGGGAGCAAAACACAGAAGAAAAAAAAAAAAAAAAGAATGAAAAGAACTCCCACGTTTTCTCTGGGTTTTCGCTCAGTATTTCACCTTTTCCTTGAAGCTTAGTTTGGGGAGGGCAGAGGCTCCGGGGGGCTCGCTGTGTGCGAGCCTCAGTGGCAGGCGACCTCAGAACTCAGGCGCTGGACTGGGTGAGACCCCAGGCGGGACAGGTGTGCCCACCCCAGGCAGCACTTAGCGGGATGGGTGCTGGGGGTTTGCAGCACGAGGGGGAGCTGATGGGGGGCTGGAACTCGGTGTGGGGCCTCCAATCCCTGACTCTGAGACTTGGTGGACTTCTAACGGAAGGAAGGAGGCAGCACACACCGCATCCGATTCCATTAGGCATCATGCGCTTTTTAAAGGCAAAGAATTAAAAGCTTAGCTTTAATTTTAAAGGGCAAATAAAATCTTACCCTCTCTCGATTAACTCTGAATTGCAGGTATTCACCATATGCACTAACGATACGCTGAATTACGTGGTATAGACAATAGAATGAGGCTTCCAATGTCTAAAATAATATCTGAGCATCTCCCTCTGGTCTTTCTATTTTTTCCTGCAACAGACGTGATACTATCAACCAGAATGTTTAAATTCTATCACATGGATATTTACAATTTAATCATATTTTTTTCCTCCACAGTCAGCTAACAAAGACACCATAGAAGCATCTTTGCACATCTCAGTGGGAAAGAAAAACAAATGAAACCATCCGGGTTATTCTACAAAACCCCAGCAGGATCTGGGGGTGTTTTTGTAAGTGATGACAGGTGGGGACGTGGGTGGAAAGCAGCCCTGTTACTGTTAGTAGTTGTGTTGTGCAGGGTGGTAGCAATGACAGAGTCAGTTTAGGGGAACCAGTTGAAGCAGAAATGCAAGTGTGCACTTTCACTCTTACACGCAACTAACAATCACAGTGTACATACACTGCCTGTGTGACCACAAACGCACTTTCAAGTCTAAGTGCTGGTGTCTATCAAATGGGCACCCACGTTCTAGGGCACGGTCCAAGAACGGCAAGACAAGGCCCTGACTTTAGGGACATTATTCCTTAGCCGGGGTGATGACCTGGGTGGGCACCTTGCTCTAAAGCAGGGCCAAGGGTGGCAGGGGCCCCAGGGAGGGCTGAACCCATGTCTGGGAGAAAGGTCAAGGAGAGCCGAGGTGGAAGAGAGGCACACGGACCGTGATCCTATCACAAAATGCAGACACGTTAATACAGGAGTGCGTATTGACAATGACACCAGCACAACGGATCCTGGCTGGGAAGGGAAACAGCCCGCGTGGAGCAGCCGGGTGGAGCCAGGGGTGTCATCATCCCCCAGCCCCACGGGGAACAGGCACTGTCCTAGCACCTCGCAAACAGAAAGTGAGCCTTAGAGGGTTGCTACACCATGGGGTTTGCATGTGAACCCTCCAATCCGGTCCTTTCCACCGAGCTGCGTCTCCCCTGCAGGGCTGCCCGTGGACACAAGACCCAGTCCTGGCAGAGCTGTGGCCCCCCAGCTGCTGCTCCCAGGGGCCAGCCCACCATGCTTCTCCCACTTACGGGAAAGAGCTCGTCCTCCTGTTCCAGCCCGTTCCCTGCAGGAGACCCTTCCAGAGCCCCCCATCCACATTCCCATCACAGGCAGTCAGGACCACAGTGATCACTCGTGGCCTCCGTGAACCAGAGCTCCAGGGTGGGGGGAGAGGGTGTTCCCTCCACATGCCTCTGTTAGAGCATCAGCTAGGGCGACGCTGGGAATCACGTGTCCAGCCATCAGCAAAGGCCGGTCAGCTCTACTCTCCCACCCAGGGACCTCTCACTCTCTGGTTTTTCCCACTTGCTCAGGCCTCTGTTGTCTTGTCCCATCACTGCCCTGGGCTCCTCCTTACTTCGCTACACACCTGCCCGTATCCCTAACCGGTGAGCACTCTGGTTCTAACCTGGGCTGCACCTTTTAGCAAACGGAGATCCAGTGTCAGGTGAGAGCGAAATTGGAGGGGAGGAGGGTGTGGCACTGTCCACAAGCTTCCCAAATGCTCGCTTCCAAGATTTTAAAGATCTCCTCAAGGATCCAGGACGCGAGGGTCCGTGCACGTGGAAAGGGTCCAAGAGGCCACTGAGAGGGAAGAAAGCAAGACGGGTAGAAGACAGACACACTCATCAGACATTTAGGGGGTCAGAGCCCCTCAAGATCTGCTTCCTGCTCTGCACAATTCCAAAGACGGCAGCTCGGGACAAACAGGAATGCCAGTGGTGACTGACAGACGTGTGGATGGGGGATGCCCCAGGGATGAGCTTGACACTTGTGGTTGTACAGGTTGTCCTAAAAACAGGAAATCTAGAGGAGAGGGGCAGGACGAGGGCCCTGGTGGCCTGGGAGCAGGGTTTGGTGCTCAGAGAGCGTACATTTCAAGATCCCCTTTCATCTTCTCCACTGTAAGTCTTGAGAGTACCCACAGATGTCACACGGAGGGAAGATGAGGTGGAAGGGCACCGAGGCCCACCCTGGTGACAGCATCATAGTGGTGGAACCGGCGGAGGCCACACAGAATTCACAGCTGGGTGACTGGGGCGCCACAGGCTGTGAGCCCTGAAGCCAGCACACTCATTAGAGGGGGGGATCGGTCAGCAGCGCAGTCAAGACTCAGGCTCTGGGCCTGGCCCCACCTCCCAGCTACTTCTGTGACAGTGACTATACACATGCCACCACACGAAATCTCGGGATACGTTTCTGTGCAATTGGGATAATAAAATCCACCTAATGAAAGTTCTTAGGTGGGGTAAGTGAGGCAAGGAGACTACGTTTGTAAAGTTCTTATCACGCGGAAAGCTCTCAGTGTTAGGACCATTCGTGATAAGTTTTCGCTTACACCTAACTTCTATCACTTATGGTTGAAATCTAGATGGTAAGTGACACAACTGAGATTCAAAGCCAGGTCTGTCTTGATCAAAACCTAAGCTTCTGGGACCACAGCTCCCTTGAATCTGACCTTGTTTCAGCTCCTGGCTGCTGACCACCCTTGAAACCTCCCTCTCCCCTGCCCGCCCATCATGACATCATAACAGGACCTGCCCTCCTTCCTGGATCCCTCCATCCCCACCTCGCCAGTGTTTTCACCAGCTGGGTCCTCACTCTCTTCCCCACAGACTCTCCTGTGCTATGTGAAATTCTCATTCAGGTGTCACCCATGCCATCTCCTAAACACCAGCAGGCCACCAGGCCACAGAGAGGACACCAGAAGGCCTCTCTCCAATGTGACATCTTAACACCCCCTTGTCCTATGACTCTGAACACTCCATGTCCCCTCTTCTGGCTCCTTCACCTTTCCCTGCCCTTAAAGCACATGGATCCCCCCCATTTTGCTTCTTGTTCTCTTCTTCTCTTAATTTATACCCTCTTTTGAAGATTAAGTCCATCTCTATGGGAATACTCATCAATCTAGTTACAGTTTGTATCCTCAGCTTCAAGGCCGAATGTTCAACGATGACAGATGATAGTTGACTATCCAATCTCTATTCCCCTCTGATTCTAGATGCACAGAATTCTCACTGATTTGCAAGAGCAACTTGCACAGCTAGAAATACTCATGTTTCTCCTGCAGCCGACCTGAGTGTTTCCAGTGATGTCCCAGCAGTATTTCTCCAAGGATAGTATTTCTCGTAGGACAGTGTGACTGTCCGGAAGACCTCAACCCAAAGCCTTGAGAGATGGCGGCTGCCTGACAAATGTTTCCTTCCGGGCACTGCCTCGGTTCGTGACTGTCACACACAGCAGGTGACTGGGGTACCAGCAGGTACAGATTTTACCCTCTAGCACTGTTTACTGGTGACGTGCTTGTGCTTTAAACTTCTAAATTCATTTTATTTTTTATTGTCTTAAGAGGAACATCAAGTGGGGTTCAATTTCAAGTTAAACAGTGTATTTTGTTTTGTCTCTCGAAAGGGTATGTGGTGCTTTAGTTTAGCACTAAAGCATCCCATCCATGAAGGAAAATGACGAAGCAGTGATATTTGAGCCCACAGGAAGATGTGAAAGGGGAGCTGACTAAACTCAAGGGAAAAAAGAAAAAAAAAAAAGAGCTAAAATGATTTCAGAGATGAAGTTCAGTTATAAGGGAGCAGAGAGAAAACAGGTACAGATGGCATAGTAAGGACCATAAAAATGAAAATTACTAAAGTGAGCAAAATGAAACAGAAATAAAGAAACAAAGGGTTATAGGGAAATGGTAGATAGAGCCTATAGGTGAAGCAATGCCACATACAGATCACTGGAGCCCCAAATAAGAAATCGAAAATAATGGAAAAGAAAAAAGAATTCAAAACTATGATTAACAATGAAAACTTTTTTAAAAAATAGGGAGGTGTTTTATTATTTCCTTATAATCAGGCAAGCTCCACAAAATAATACGCTAATGAAATTTGCGAAATGCCTTGGTAATAAAATTTCATGAAATTTTAAGACAAGGAAAAGCATTTGTCATGTGAAATCACATCACATTGGACAGGCACTGTGGTTCACATTTGGGGGGCTTGTGATTCCCTCTTCTGCTGATTCTCAAAAGAAGAAATTTAAAAAATACATAGTATGATGCACATATATTCTGCTTTATCTCATAATTTCAGAAAAAAATATGTGCACACAAATGGAAACACTAAAACAATTAAAAATGAACAATCTCCTCAATATCCTTTCATTAATTAAGAAGAAACTGGTGGCGCAGTGGTTGAGAGTCCGCCTGCCGATGCAGGGGACACGGGTTCGTGCCCCGGTCCGGGAGGATCCCACATGCCGCGGAGCGGCTGGGCCCGTGAGCCATGGCCGCTGAGCCTGCGTGTCCGGAGCCTGTGCTCCGCAACGGGAGAGGCCACAACAGTGAGAGGCCCGCGTACCGCAAAAAAAAAAAAAAAAAAAAAAAAGAAGAAGAAACAAAAATGGATAGCCATCACAGAGTGATCTTGGGTATCCAGTCAGGGAAAAGTGAGGGAAAGTGAGGAGCAGATGGGATGGCAGTTTTAGGAGAGAAATCTAAGACCAGCAATAGAACTTCTGACATCAATACTTGATCCTACACATTGAAAGGGCACATTGTATATAAGGAAACTGTCCTAGTATAATCAATACCACGATATAGCCTTATAACATTATTATGTTTTAAAGATAAAGAGAATTATTTGACTATTTCAGCAAAAAGGAAAGACGATCAGGCTGGTAACATACTTCCTGGCAGCCCAATTCAATGCCTGAAGATAATGGAGCCATCTTTACAAGATACTGAAAGAATTAAAGAAGTGTGAGCTAAGAAATGTTTATACCCATCTAGGCTATTTCTTCATGAATAAGCTTACAGACAAACCACTTTAAATGTATATGAGCTTAGGAAATATTAGCCAAATGGATCTTTCTTGAGAAAACTACTAGATGAGTCCCAGCCGACCAAGAATGCATGGAGGTTTGGCAAAGGGAAATTAAGGCAGCAGTAAATGTATTTAACTGTACAGCTAGGCAAAAGCAAAGGTACAGATACAAATGACAGAGGAGAATGTCAGTATTCTGCCAAAACAAAAACGGTGCGATAAATGAAAATGGTAGAATGTAGAAAGTAGAATACACTTACAGATGCTTCGGCTGTACAAAATAGTATTTGAAGTTGGCAGATCAGATATAAATATGTGAACATATATAATAGTACAAAGGAAGACACTAAAAACGTATGAGTGATATACTACTAACTAAATTGGATGGTAGAAGAGAGAAAGGGGGGAAGAATAAGATATAAACTAGTTTTATTGAGGCAGATCATTGGAACCAACTCTAAGGAAAAGGGAAACAATGTTCATAGCAGCACTATTTACAATAGCCAAGACATGGAAGCAACCTATCCACTGACAGATGAATGGATAAAGATGTGGTATACATACACAATGGAATACTACTCAGCCATAGAAAAGAATGAAATGATGCCATTTGCAGCAATATGAATGGACCTAGAGATAGATTATTATACTAAGTGAAGTAAGTCAGACAAAGACAAATATGATATCCCTTATATGTGGAATCTAAAATATGACACAAATGAACTTATCTACGAAACAGAAATAGACTCACAGATACAGAAAACAAACTTATAGTTACCAAAGGGGAAAGGTGTGGGGGGGAGGGATAAATTAGTAGTTTCAGATTAACATATACACACTACTATATATGAAATAGATAAAAAACAAGGACCTACTGTATAGCACAGGGAAGTCTACTCAATATCTTGTAATAATGTATAATGGAAAAGAATCGGACAAAAATATATAATGTATTTATATATAATATAAATATATATAACTATTTATATATAAATATATATATATAACTGAATCACTTTCCTGTACACTTGAAACTAACACAATATTGTAAGTTAACTATACTTCAATAAAAAATAGAAAGCTAATAAAATATAGTGAAAGTCATTTAAACGTTTATATATAAATAGAAAATATAATATGACAGAACTAAGACCAACCATATCTGTCATAGCAATAAATTTAAACGGGTTTCGTGCAGCTGTTTAAAAAACAAAGGATTTTCACACTACCTCAAAAAGCAAAGACCAACTTATGCTGTATATGGGAGATATATCTAGAGCAAAGTGATTCACAAAGGTTACAGCTAAAGGGGAGGAACCATGGTTCATCAGGTTTATTAGGCAAAGATAAAACTATAACAACAACAAAAGGCAATACAGGGGTAAAGATCTTATATTGAACGAAGCAGAATTTAAGGCAAAAGGCATTAAGTGAGATGAGGAGGCCATTTGATAATGCTGAAGGGTTCAGTCCACAGTGGAGATAGATTTATGCTTTTTATTTTCTGTATTTTTGAGGTCTTGCTGACATGGGAGAGATCGCCCTTCTCAGAACTCTGTCATCCTTAGTGATGGCAAGCATGGCTTTCATATGAAAAACAAGCCAATGCAGAGCCCACCCCCCCCAACCCCCTCCTCTGTCAGGCCCTCATGCTCTGGACCCATCACCCAAGGCCAGAGACAGCTCACTGCAGCCCTTCACGCTGGAGCCTGCTGCAGTGATTCACAGCAGCCAACCCTAAACCCACCTACCCTGCCTTGCCCGCTCCTTCTTGCAGAAACCACAGTAAACCCGATGCCCTTGTGTCCCTCTCACTCCCTCTGCCTTCCGGCCAGAAGGTGCTTCTCTGGGTGGCCCTGTGTGCCATGCCTCCCGCCTCTAGGGAACTGGCGGTAAAACTTTCTTGCTTCACGACAGTCATTTCTGTGTGTGTGTCTTACCAGACCCGGTTAAAACAAATCCCAGGCACATATGAAAACAAGACATAAGAAATATGAATATACGCATATTAAATAAAAAGTAGAAACTTTATAAAGCAGAAATTACCACAAGATGCTAAGATAAACACACTGACATGGACATTCACAGAGGAATACCTGCTATGTATGGCAACAGCCTCCAAACCCTTGAGGCCACCACAACAAAGGTTTGCTTTTTGCTCAGCCCACGACTCTGCTGTAGGTCAGCGAGCTCATGTCACACCTTCTCACTTCAGGATTCAGGCTGACAGAGCAGCTGCTCCTAAAACTACCCATCAATGCAGCAGAGGCACAGAAAGCCCTGGAGCATCTCCCACTAAGGATCAAACAGTCTGGCTCAGAAGTGACACCTCATTTGTGTTCACAGCCCTGTGGCTGGAACTAGTCAAAGGGCCCATCCAACTGCAAGGGCCAGGACGGGCAATGCACCCATATCCCCACCAGGGGGAGGCAGAGAGCTGGACACAGTCTATGAACTGCATAAATACAACGGATGCAAAATTGACATACAGGAAAAACAGCCTTCATGTATAAACAAAAATAAGTTAAAAGACATAATGGAAGAGAATATTCCATTTAAAATGGCAACTAAAAGAAAAAAAGCTTGGTGCTTTGTGACAGCCTGGAGGGGTGGGATAGGGAGGGTGGGAGGGAGGGAGACGCAAGAGGGAAGACATATGGGAACATATGTTTATGTATGACTGATTCACTTTGTTATAAAGCAGAAACTAACACACCATTGTAAAGCAATTATACCCCAATAAAGATGTTAAAAAAAAAAAAAGACACGTGCACCCCAATGTTCATTGCAGCACTATTTACAATAGCCAGGTCATGAAAGCAACCTAAATGCCCATTGACAGACGAATGGATAAAGAGGATGTGGTACATATATACAATGGAATATTACTCAGCCACGAAAAGGAACAAAATTGGGTCATTTGTAGAGAGGTGGATGGATCTAGACACTGTCATACAGAGTGAAGTAAGTCAGAAAGAGAAAAACAAATATCATATATTAACGCATATATGTGGAACCTAGAAAAATGGTACAGATGAATCGTTTTGCAGGGCAGAAATTGAGACACAGATGTAGAGAACAAACGTATGGACACCAGGGGGGGAAAGAGGTGGGTGGTGGTGGTGGTGGTGTGATGAATTGGGAGACTGGGATTGACATGCATACACTGATGTGTATAAAATGGATGACTAATAAGAGCCTGCTGTATAAAAAAATAAATTAAATTAAATTAAAAAAAATTTTTAAAAATGACTAACTTCTAACTTGAATGATCACCTATATTATAGAAATACAATGTGAATGACTCAAATATCTACAAATGGGAAACACAGCTCTGGAGAATTATCTGGCAAGTCCTCCAGTGACTGGGAGCTATTTTTCTACACGAGAGCTGCAGGCTGTGACCAGAGAGGACCAAAATGATACTCTCAGGGGAGTGTAAGGAGTTTTAAAAATGCATAATTTGGGACTTCCCTGGTGGCACAGTGGTTAAGAATCCGCCTGCAGAGGACACAGGTTCGATCCCTGGTCCAGGAAGATCCCACATGCTGCGAAGCACCTAAGCCCATGCACCGCAACTATTGAGCCTGTGCTCTAGAGCCCATGAGCCACAGCTACTGAGTCCGCGCACCACAACTACAGAAGCCTGCGCACCTAGAGCCTGTGCTCCACAACAGGAGAAGCCACCGCAATGAGAAGCCCGCGCACCGCAGCAAAGAGTAGTCCCCACTCGCCACAACTAGAGAAAGCCTGAGCGCAGCAATGGAGACCCAACGCAGCCAAAAGTAAATAAATAAATAAATAAATAAATTTATTAAAAAAAAAAAAAAAGTAGAATGGTGGTTACCAGGGGCTGAGGGGGAAAATAGGGAGTTGTTTAATGGGTACAGAGTTTCAATTTGGGAAGATGAAATAGTTCTGGGGATGGATGGTGGTGATGGTTGCACAACAGTGTGAATGTACTAATGCCACTGTACTGTGCACTTAAAAATGGTTAAAATAGTAAATTTTATGTTTATTTTACCATAATTAAAAAAAAAGAAACACAGTATAGAATGGTATCCAATCCAGGATCGCCTATTGCATCTGATTATTATGGCCACTGTATCTCTTTTAATCTAGCAAAAGTCATTTTTTAAAAATACAGTGCTTACTTCTTAAGGATACAGGGCCATTTGTCCTACAGAATTTCCCACTTTCTGATTTAGTGCTATTGCTTGCTTCCTTGCGCTGTCATTTGTCTAGTTCCTCATCCCTATTTCCTGTAAACTGGAAGTAATATCTAGTGGTTGATAGATCCACGCAAAACATTTTTTGTCTAGAATAATAACCATTGATCTTGTGTACTTCAGGTTATGTCACCACTGAAGACACACAATCTTGTTGAAGATTAGTAAACCACTAGCAAAACTCAGATTAATTTCTCCGGATGATGACAGCCTGATACCTCCGTTTTACAGTTAGATGCCCACCCCTGCATCTAGGAAGTAACCATGTAGTGTTGCTTTGACCCTGTGTGACCCTTATCAACTATTAACGCAATGGTTTAACCTCGATGGCGAATCCTCGTTTTTTCGGTTCTTTTTCTTTTCTTATTTTTGGCCATGCCACGTGGCATGCAGGATCTTAGTTCCCCCACCAGGGCTGGAACCTGCAGCGGAAGTGCAGAATCTTAACCACTGGACCACCAGGGAAGTCCCCGGATAACCCTCGTTTATAATGGTTTGCCGATTTATGCTTTTTCTAATCCTACATTTTTTTCCCCCACCCTATAAAGTAGAGCGCTCCCTCATCACCTGGGACTCTGGTTACTGGGAACTACAGTTCCTACTAGAAAAGCAGAATAAATCTTTAATTTTTTTTGTTTTGGTGGGGAAAGGTTTGAAATAATGGTCCCTTCCCACGCAGATGTGCTATCAGACTATGGGATAAATGTCTTTACCTTTTAGTTCTGTGTGTGAGCAAATGCCGTAATTAATTCAATTAATTTCTGAGACTGCGTTAGCTTTTTAATGATCTTCTATTATGTGAACAATGGGGCATGGATTGGTTCAACCACCGTCGTGTCACTGAAAAATGCCAGAAACCTCCAAGTTACGCGGGGGCCGCGGGAGGCCAGCCAGCTCTACAGCTGCGCTTTGGATTCGGATCTTCTGTAGAAGGGGGAGCGCGCTCTGCCAGCGGGGGTCTCGGGGTACACGGGAGGCACCCCAAGCCCACTGCCTTTCCCCCGGAAAAGTGTGGGGTCGGCGGCATCAGCCTGCTTTACCGCTTGACCTCTAGAGGGCCATTGACACTATTAAACAGAAAGAGTTTTTGTGCACAGAATCAGAAGTGAAACACAGTTTTGAGAATAGTAAAAAACTTTCCCAAAAAATTATGAGAAAAAAATTAAATGCAAAATATGTCTTGGAACAAGTTTAAATAATCTTATTATTTGAAAAGACCTAGAAAAAGGATCATGTTTGACTGCCCAGCTAGCTTAGTCTGTAGAGCATGGGGCTTTTAATCTCAAGGTCCTGGGTTTGAGCCACCATTGGGTGGCAGCTCTTCATATCACCTGTAATAATTAACCTCAATTCAGAGAACCTTAGTTTTCAAGCAATTCAACACATAACTGACTTCAATCTGGAGTTTCGTATTTTCAAACAATTCAACACTTTAAAAACTACTAAGACTGAACAAGTTAAAAAAGGGAACAATAAAACTAGAAAACAATTTCATGTTATAATTACACAGTTAAAGGTTATCTGTGTAGAAAAATATCTGTTACTGAGTGGTCTATTTGAAGGGCAGTGGAATGCCAAAGGTTAGGATATATCAATAGAAGACATGAAAAATTAATGAAATTGTAGGGTTCACACATATTGCTGAAGTGATCTCTGATAAAATGTTTGAACTGTGTAATTTTAACTTTATGCTCTGCGATACTGAAAATTAGTTTGGAGATCAGCTCTGATTCACACTATACACATTAATTTCATATCCTTGAATTCCTCTAAGTAAATTAATTTACTTTGTGCCTTTGGGAAGGGCTAGTGATTATTACAGGCTGTTTAAACTACTTTAAGATTGTTTTAGTGATTAGCTAATCAGGTAGCTATTGTGAACAGGCACAGGGCTTTCTTAATCCTTTTTTTCCTAAGTTAGTGATCCAGATTGAACATATTTCCTGCAGCAATTTTGGAGTCTCAAAACATATCTCATTCAATATCCTGTGATAAACCATAATGGAAAATAATATAAAAAAGAATGTATATATATGTATGTATAACTGAATCACTTTGCTGTACAGCAGAAATTAACACAACATTGTAAATCAACTATACTGCAATAAAAAAAAAACCATATCTCAAAGCAAGGGATTATCTTTTCCTTCATATGTTTTCCTAAATAAACTCAATTTCTTAGGGCAAAACTTTGCTTTTATGTTCACAGCTGCAAATTCTTTCCTTGTCTTAAATATTTTCCATCATTCCCAGCAATTCTCAAACATTCTCCAAATTACTGTATGTTATTACCATCAGTTCAAGATACAATTTCAGACTTTGGAAGAAACACATGGAAAATTTCGCAATCGAAAATGAAGATTCTCTAAATACTGCTGTTATTACAAAGGAATACCTAATCTCTAGGTGATGGGAGGCGAAGTAGAATTTTTCAAAAGGCAAACTCTGTCAGAGAAAAAGCAAACTGGTAAATTGATGAGAAGTCAATGAAGATACATTTACTTTTAAATATACATCCATTTTAAGTTGAAGATCAGTGTTATGGGTTGAATTTACGACTCCCTGATATTCATATGTTGAAGTCTTAACCCCTAGTAATTCAGAATATGACCTTATTTGGAAGTAGTGTTGTTGCAGATGTAATTAATTAAGATGAGGTCATATCAGAGTAGAATGCACGCTTAATCCAACATGACTGGTGTCTTTATAAAAGAGGGAACTATGGACATAGGCATGCACCCAGAAATGTACATTTAGACACATGGGAGAATGCCATGTGAAACGAAGGCAGACATTGGGCTGATGAGTTTATAAGCCAAGGAGTGCTAAAGATTGCCAGCAAACAACCAAAAGCTAGGGGAAAATCCTAGAACAGATTCTCCCTTAGGGCCCTCAGAAAGAACCAACCCTACAAAAAGCTTGATCTTGGACTTCTACATTTGTTGTTTAAGCCACCCATTTTGTGGTATTTTGTTATGGTAGCCCCAGGAAACTAATAATGCAATCAGTGTTCTATTGGAGGTGATTTTTTTTTTTTTTTTTTTTTTTTGTGGTACGCGGGCCTCTCACTGTTGTGGTTTCTCCCGTTGCGGAGTGCAGGCTCCAGACACGCAGCCCCAGCGGCCATGGCTCACAGGCCCAGCCGCTCCGCGGCATGTGGGATCTTCCCGGACCGGGGCACGAACCTGTGTCCCCTGCATCGGCAGGCGGACTCTCAACCACTGCGCCACCAGGGAAGCCCTGGAGGTGATTTTGATTTTAAATTTATTTTAGTATACCTATATTAAGTGTTGTCATCATCTTCCTTTCCTTTCCTACTTATATTAAGTGTTGTCATCATTTTCCTTTCCTTTCCTTTCATTTCTGAAGCTGTAGGAAAAGCAATGGTTTGTTTACATGTGGACGTAAATTCAGCTCAAGTGAGGACATTATGATTACAGCTCCTTCAGACGTAACATTTAGAAATTAGCACAATCTCGAACTATATTTTCTTCTTATTGTTGGCTGGTGACTTATTATGTTGGCTACTGACTTATTACTATTTGTACTAAAAGAATATATTCAAAGATATACTAAGTTAAACACATTTTATTCTCCCATGGAACTCATATTTGGAGACTTTATATTCAACTATTCTATTACTAAATCATTTTAAGAAAGTGTGCTAATTCTCAGTGGTCCAGTTTCTTCAACAAGTAAATGGCAATAGAAAGAGAGAGACAGAGTGAACTCAATCAAATGAAATGCATGGACCGTGTTTGGATCCTGATTAGAATCAACCAATCATAAGATTACACTGTGACATAACACAATACAATCATGAGATTATATGAGACAACTCAGGGAATCTGAACACTGACTCAATACTTGAAGATACTACGGAATTATTTATTTTTAAATGTAATAATGGTACAGTGTTTTTAAAATGCCCTTATCTTTCAGAGATATGTACTCACTTGTTTAGAAATGAAATAGACATGATATTTGGAATTTGTGTGTATGTATTTTGGTGGGGGAGGAATAATTGGGTACCAAAGACACAAGACTGCCCATATGTTAGTAACTATGGAGGCTGAGTACACACCATGATTCACTGTACAATTCACTTTGCTTTTGTATATAGTTTTAAGTTTCCATAAATTTAAATACTGTTTGATTATGCAAAATCCCAAAGTATCTTAACCTCCTTAGCCCAGTGATCAAATTTAGCATCACTAATGAGACAACCAGACATCATGTGCCTCCTGATGTGGTGCAGTGAGAAGTGCAGAGCATCACCTATAAAATATTCTTGTCAAAAACATTCAACTTAGATCTAACCAAGTCTTTAGATGTAACTTAAGTTTATAGGAAATATAGGGAAAGAGAAATGAGTTAAGTAATACCACAAGTAAACAATCAGACAAATGCAGAATGTCAAAGATTCAAAAGAATCAGGGTTTTCAAAAAGCAAATGTAGCGAACGAATACTAACACCACTAACAATAAAGGGTATGTGTGTGGGTGGCCTGTTCTGTGCCAAGGGCTCCCCTCCCACTCCTGTGGCAGTCCAGTGAAGCCAATGAACTGTTTTTCCAGAATGTTTTTAAGTGTATAAAATAAAAAACAACAATATAGGATTATAAAGGAAAACAATTATATTGAAATACAGTTATCAAAATACCTTAAAATAGGGCTTCCCTGGTGGCGCAGTGGTTGAGAGTCCGCCTGCTGATGCAGGGGACACGGGTTCGTGCCCCGGTCCGGGAAGATCCCACGTGCCTCGGAGCGGCTGGGCCCGTGAGCCATGGCTGCTGAGCCTGCGCGTCTGGAGCCTGTGCTCCGCAACGGGAGAGGCCACAACAGTGAGAGGCCCGTGTACTGCAAAAAACAAAAACAAAACCAAAAAACTTTCAGATATACTATGGTCATGTACATGCTTCATTTTTTAAAAAATAAATTTATTTATTTATTTATGGCTGCATTGGGTCTTCATTGCTGCGCGCAGGCTTTCTTTAGTTGTGGCGAGTGGGGGCTACTCTTCGTTGCAGTGCGCGGGCTTCTCATTGCGGTCGCTTCTCTTATTGTGGCGCACAGGCTCTAGGCGTGCAGGCTTCAGTAGTTGTGGCACGTGGGTTCAGTAGTTGTGGCTCGCAGGCTCTAGAGCGCAGGCTCAGTAGTTGTGGCGCACAGGCTTAGTTGCTCCGCGGCATGTGGGATCTTCCTGGACCAGGGCCCGAATGTGTGTCCCCTGCATTGGCAGGCAGATTCTTAACCACTGTGCCACCAGGGAAGTCCCCATGCTTCATTTTTAATACATTAAATAAGATCTAGCAACAGGTCTAATAACTACAGTAATTTCAAAGTAATGACTGTAAATAATATCTCTAAGATATATGCAAGAACTAAAGTGATATGAAAACATCTTATTTTTATTGCGACAAAACCACAGGTGCTGCTGATATTTTCAAGGTTTGCTACCTTCATTTATAATGAAAGGAAATGCTAAATTTCACTTTGAATTTGATGAAACTAAAGATGTAATTTTTTTTTCTCATCCAAGTTCATGGACCCTTTGATTGTATCCATGGACTCCTACCTTAAGAACTGCCTGTCTAGATTTTAAAAGACTTAAGAAATTTAACAACCAAACGCAATACATTGTCATTTAATGGATCCTATTTTGAAAAAACAATCAACAAGCAAACAAACATAAAAATATTTTAGGAACAAGTGAGGAAATGTGAAATGGGAATTATATGATTTTAGGGAATTATTGTTAATTGTGTTGGGTGTGATAATGGTATTGTGGAATGTAGGAGAATGACTTTCTATTTTGGAAGTACATACCGAAGAAATCAGGCATAATAGGTCCTGATGTCTTCACATACACACACACACACACAATACACACACATATATATGTATTATAAGGCAAATATGGGAAAATATTTACAATTGTTGAATCGAGATGATATGTAATATATTCTTTCTATTTTTCTATGTTTGAAGTTTTCATAAAATGTAAAATAAGGTGATTTTTAAAGATTTTTTTATGGTATAATATAGGTATGGTGAAGTGTATTACTCATAAGTGTACAACTTGATGAATTTTTACATTTGTAAGCACCCATGTAACCACACCAGATTAAGGTTATAGAACATTTCCAGCACCCTGAAGTTCCCTAATGCCCCTTTCCAGCCAATTCCCCCTTCTACCCCAGCAAACCACTATCTTGACTTCTGACACCATCGTTAAAGTATATTGTCTTTGGTGTCTGGCTTCCTTTGCACAACATGACTTCCTCTTATATTAAAACAAGTTTTTAGAGACTGATAATACCATGTTTGGCGTGGATACGGGAAAACAGGCCCTCTCTTTAATTGTTGGTTGAAATCTAAGTTGATGAAGCCTTTAATAAGTTTAAAATGCCCACAGTCTTTGATTCAGTAATTCTACATCTAGGGGCCTAAAAAAATAAAAACAATGGGCACAAAGGTTTAGTTTGAAAGACATACGTTTCTAACAGTATGAAAAACTGAAAGCAACCTAAATGTCCAGCAAGAATCAAGGTTAGGTAAATGTGGTCTATTTATACTGAAGTATGTCACGAACAATTAAAAATGTGAGGGCTTCCGTGGTGGCGCAGTGGTTGGGAGTCCGCCTGCCGATGCGGGGGACGTGGGTTCGTGCCCCGGTCCGGGAAGATTCCACGTGCCGCGGAGCGGCTGGGCCCGTGAGCCATGGCCGCTGAGCCTGCGCGTCCGGAGCCTGTGCTCCGCAACGGGAGAGGCCACAACAGTGAGAGGCCCGTGTACCGCAAAAAACAAAACAAAAACAAAAACAGAAAAAAAAAAAAGTGAGATAGACACATAAGTAATTGGAGTGACCTCTAAGCCATATTATGAAGTAAAAAAAGAAGACACAGAACAATATATACAGTCCATTTATAGTAAAAGGAAAAACAATTAGGGAGCATACAAAAATGTCCATGCAAAATGATGGGGAAGTAAATGAGGGAAAACAGAAGGATTCCTCAAGTTTTGCCCTGTATTTTATACCTCTGAATTGTTGCATCATGTACAACTCAAATATTCAGATATTACTTGCGTAATTAAAACATAAAGGCAAAAAAATTAACTTTAATATAAATGGAGAAAGAACACAATGAGGGTGCTAGGATAAAGAAACTGCAAGGATACTCAAACAACTTACAATAGTAGTACCTTTGTGGGGGAAGGAGCAGATGAGGGACTGAAGTGGGAAAGGGACTTCTCACTATCTTCACTTTTTTTTGTTGTTGTTGTTAAAGCTTCATGCACACTATCTGATTCTTATCCTCAGAATAAGCCAATGAGGTACATTTTGCAGATAAGGAAAGAGCATAGAGAGATTAGCCAAGCCGTCCAATTTCTTTTGTTTGTTTTTGTTTTCTTTTTTTTTTTTTTTCTGCACTGCACAGCATGCAGGATCTCAGTTCCCCCGACCACAGATCCAACTGGAGTCTTAACCACTGGACAGCCAGAGAAGTCTCACTATCTTCAGTTTTATATTAAAATTAATTTGAATTATTGAATTTTGAATTATTTAAAAATATTCTGTATTCAAAACATTAAAAGAAGTATACTTCAGAGTTTTGGTGTGGTGATGGAGTCACAAAGAGGCCCTTGCCCCTTTCTTTGATATTCTAAGGAGTGGAACAGACCAGATGCTGTGCAGACAAATGGAGTGAGGGTTCTTTGTGGGTTTCTGTGGTCAAAGAAGGGCTTGTGTTCAGGCAAGACTGAAGGAGAAACTGGAGTCAGATAAATGGAGAGGGGTCTGGAATTCATGGGGTGCATAGCATGCTCAGGGGAGGGTTTAGAAAAGGCATGGAGACAAGCACAAAGCCTGGAGGACGGTGGAGGACTGTTTGTGGAAGGACTTCAAATGCCAAGCTAAGGACCTTGGGATTGATCATCCTTAACGTTTGCTGAGCGTCGATTCACTGTTCAGCGCTGCACTGAGCCTTTCCATGCAAGTCTCACAGTACACCGATGGAAGGGTGGTCTTATTCTCCCCATTTTGCAGGTGAGCAAACTACAGACTTTTTGAACAGGGGAACGACACGAGGAAATTCGTTTAAACTGTGTGTGTACTCAGTAACAGTTCAAAGACATCAGGTGACCAAAAAGTGCACACATAGGACAGGTGCAGAACCCCAGCGTGGGTATTACTTGGTATTATTCACGGTAGCCTCTTTGGGCGGCGGGCATAAGCACATCACCCCAAAAAGCCAGAGCTCGCCCCCACAGCCTGCCTAGTGTCTCCCTCTCCGTCCTCATTTCCGCAGGACCCAGGCTGGAGAAGGGGAGGTGCAGGACCCGACAGATGGCCGTCAGTCCCACCAAATAAACTGTCAGTGAGCTTGCTAAACAACGAAACTTCTAGACGCGGACTCCACTGCCTACCCCCCTTCTGGCCAGATTGCTGGCCGTGAAACTTTTCTAGGCGGAAACTACTCGAGATGCTACTGAAAGTAGGCTTCAGGAAGCAGCCTTTTCTCTCAGGCCATTTCAAAGCCCACATCATTGTGGCCCTGTACTGCCCGTGGGCCTCCGCAACTGGGCCTCTCCCATTCTTAAAGTGAGGCACTGCCTTCCTTTGCCCTTGCTCCAACAAACAAGCAAAATCAAATCCCGACTTTAAAAACCCCAGGCGGTCCTGGGGTAGGGGGTGGGAAGAGGCCGCCACCCCTCCCCCACACCGCGGCGCCTCAAGCGCCCGGGAACTACCAATCCCGGCGTGCCCCGGGGCGGCGCGGGCGCAGGGGCGCGTGCGCGGAGGGCAGCCGTTGGCTGGAGCGGCGGCTGCGCGGGTCGCGATGCTGTGAGGTCTGCGGCCGCTGGCAAATCGGGCCCAGGATGTAGAGTTGGCGGTGGCTGACGGCGCGTCTGACGCGCAGTTGGGTGGGGTAGAGAGTAGGGGGCGGTAGTCGGGGGTGGTGGGAGAAGGAGGAGGCGGCGGCGGCGGCGAATCACTTATAAATGGCGCCGAAGCAGGACCCGAAGCCTAAATTCCAGGAGGGTGAGTCTAAGCTCCTGGGGAAAAGGCATCTATCGGCGCAGGAGAGGGAGGCGGGCTCGGGGTGGTTGAGGTTTGGGGGCCGGGGGTGGCAAGGGCTGCGCCCAGAGGAGGCGGCGGACAGGGCTTTGTGCGGGGAAAGCGCATTGCGGCGGGTTATTTCGGTGCGTCATGAGGAGAAAATACCTTGTGAAGCGAAAGCGTTAGGCAGGCGTTAGAGTGGCAGAGGGAGCCATTGCCGCGTGGCAAAGCCTTAGTGCAGTGTTTGTTCTGAGGAAGAGGGCGCGGAGAAAGTAGCCTATTGTAGGGAGGCGACTGGAGCGCCATGGCGGCCGTCAGGGGAAGTGATGTGGCGTGGGGGAGGGGAGTCAGCGGCGGCGGTTTCGGGCGCCGGCGCGGAGCACCCCGGCCGCGTGGGCGGCCAACGCCTGGCGCTCTCGGGGGGCCTCGAGTCCGGAGGTGGTCGCGCTCGGTGGAGCCGCCGGGCTGCGGCTGGGGGGGTGGGCTTCGCGTCTCGGGGCGGGAGAACTGCGTTGTAAAATGGCTGCTGCAAGATGGCCGCGCCATCATGGCCGCCGGCGCCTGGGTCCCCGGCTCTCGGCCGCCGACGCCGCTTTAGGGCAGATACAGCGCCCCCTTCTTCGCCCGCTCCCGCGCGGGAACCGGTTCCCCGATGCTTACCCCAGGGAGGTGGGTGGGAACTGGAGAGAAAAAGCGCGAGCGTCTGGGTCGGCTTTGTGTTGCCGGCAGGCGTCTCTTTGCTTACCGAAAAGCCGAGTGCCAAGATCCTATGGGGATGTGACTGCGCTCTTGCTGTGCGGTTGCTTGTAAAGCAATAAATAAAAGCTACCTGAACGCGGTATTATGTTTTCACCTAGAAGTCCCATTGCCTTGCTGTTATCTTTTAAGTACAGCAGTTGTTTGACCAATTGCAGCAATACTTGGTTAACTGATTTGAAAGTTGAGTTTTTATTGTCTTTGATCGACATGTCTCGGCCGACGGTAGAATCTGATTTCAACCGTCGAAGAAGACAGCTCTTTAATTTCCACAATTAACGTATCCAATCATTTATATTAAAGTGGAGGTTTAGGAGTAAACTAAAATGGAAGTAAAATTCTGTGAGGCAAGCAAGAACACTTTAAAATTCCCTTTCATTATTATGGATGTGTTGGTTACCGTAGATGTCGAGACGTCTGCAAAAAATTGTTGTAGCGATTTTCAAACTTTAATGTGCATTAGTCGTTTACACAAAACCCAAGTATATTGTAACTCTGTGGAATATTTAAGATGTTTCTAAGCGTGTGTCTGCTGTGACTGACTCTTAATACCTGCTTTCTCTCACGCTGAGAAGCTGTGTGACTACCTTCTATGGATTGCCTTTTTTTTTTTTAACCAGATATTTTGGAGCAGGGATTCTTAATCTAGGGTCAGTGTTTATAATTCAGAAGATCCGTGAACTTGAACGGGAAAAAGTGTTGGTTTCTATTGTCTAACTAAAATTTAGTATTTTTCAGTTGTGAATGTTAGAACCCCTCACCCACAAAACAAGCAAAGCAAACAAAGAAACAAAAAACCGCAGTAGTATTAACTGGATGTTTTCATGTCCCAGCATTACAGTGGTGGGAGATACATTGAGACGAAATGTATGCTCGTCATTATTTCAGAGTTGTGGTAGTAATTGGATCAGTGGCTAAATGCTTATATCCATTAAGAAGCTCATATAAAACCATAGAACGTGATATTTTAAATGTTTTGGTAACTATTTCAATACAGTTGGTTTCTTTTGTAATACTGTTTTACGTGTTTGTAGAAAAATTCTGGGAATAGGCCCAAAGGCTTAACCAGACTGTGAAGGATCCATGGCACAAAAAATTAATCCCCACTGTAGGATATGAAAGGAAGATCACCCAGGTGTGCGACAGTTAAGGTTGGCTTACTGGAGGAAGTGCTTTAGTTCTAAACTAGAGGGATGGTAAGAGTGATAACAGCGAAGGAGAATCCATGTGCTGCTATAGTGGTGAATTAGAGAAGAGTATGAACTAGCGTATCTGTAAGGTTTTGAAAGCTACCCAAGAGTCTCTGCACTTACCATTACCACCACTTTCCAGACATGTTTTCTACTCTTGTGTCAAAGTTGTAACCATCTTTAAGAAATTATAATTATTTATAAGACATTTTCAGAGAATATCGTGTAAGGAAAAACGAATATTCTGTTGGAACTCACAGAATTATAACACTGCAGAAGAATTGAGCTTCTGTAATGGTGGAAATACGAATGATCAGAAACAGTTTTTTTTCTAAATGGTTCTTTTAAACTTGGAAGTTTTTATTTAATAATGGTGCAACATGTTATAAGCAGTTTTTAAGCACAGTGACTGTTTTGCACTCGACTTGGTCTTCCACTTGAAATGTTAAAGCATAAGGTAAAGAAAGCTATTGGGCAACTAGCCCATTGTCTGGGGGAGGACTTTTAGCTTGTTAGGAGACTTGACTGATGCTGGAATTTGAGTAATGTTCCCAGTAAGCAAACGAGTGGGAGGATGGGGAATTGGAATCGCGTCACCCTTGGAATTTTAGAGCATTGGGCAAAATTACCTTTGTAGTTTGATACTAGAAAGGATTAAGAGTGAAGAAAGATTTAAAGAAAATACCTGAGACTGTGGTTTGCTCCTTACCCAATTAACAGTCCCCAGTTAACACTTCCATGAAAAAAATAGGCATTTGTTATCCTGGGTCATGCTCTTCAACTTACTGTATATTTTTTCAACAGGATATTAGGGCCAGGTAGCTAGAATGGAGGTCAAAGGGTCTTAGCCTCAGTGCAATTGTCTTTGGAGGCAGCCACCAAAAGGAGGGAGAGGGGAGTGAGGCCATTTTCAGGGTGCCTTTAGAGAGTACCTGGAGTGTTAAATTTGGGTACACAGGTCTGATCTTTGGCGCTGCTCTTTAGGCCCTATACCTTATCTATATCCCCATGGTCTCATTCTTACCCACCGTATTCAGCAGTGGCTCCAGCCTAGCTTTCTCTTGCCCTCCAGACACATGTACTCAACTGCTTAGCAGATGGCTCCAGTTTGGATGTCCTGTAGGCACTGTAACTTACTCCAAAATTGATCAGAAACCTCTCCCCCCATTTCCTTTTCTCATTAATGCTCCCACCATGCTGGAAGTCAGTTTAAAGTGTTTCTACTTTGGCTTAGCTGTCCTCCTCACTCCTTTTGATTCATACCTATTTTCTGTTCTTATCCCTGACAGTTGGGAGAAGTCTTTGGTCTCCTTGTTTCTAGTCTCCACTTTTTCTGCATAGGCCTAGTAGCCTCAGGCAGTGGTTCCTCAGAGTGGACCACTGCACAAGAATTTGTCATGTTTCTTCTATGCTTTGGTACCAGTTGCTTTCCTCAGCATGGGCCCTTCCCTGTGACCTACCCAAGTAGCTCATCAGTCACTCTTCTTACTGCTTATGAAGATAGTTAAAATAGGAAATCCAGTAAATTGTGCAAAACTGTTTGGTTACATGTCAGTGTCACCTATACTGCCCTGTAGTCTTCAGAAACGAGCTAGTAGGCTATTTTAATTTAATTTTAGAGCTGAAAGAGCTGACTCTGTTGGCATTTTTGTTACCTCTGGGCCTGTTGAAATCAAGTGGACCGAAAATAATGTGAGAAGTCTATTTCTTCTACAATCAAATGATATTTTAAGGTACTGCCAGGAATTGCCTGCCTGATTTGTCTGATGAGCAGGGGTGTGTTCCAGATCTTATTCCAGTCCCTAACATTTTATTTAGTCTTGCAAGTCTTAATGGTAGATGCAACACAGAGTGTAAGTTCCAAAGGTTAGAATTGTCTGGGTTTTTTTCTTTTCTTTTCTTTTTTTTTTTTTTTTTTACTTTTTCCCATTGAAGCAGCCCAACACCCAGAACATCATTGAACACACTGAAGGCATGAACATAGTGGGACCTCTTTTTTTAAAAAAACAGCTGTATCTGATGCACATAGAAATTTTTATGCACAGATTGTTTTTCTTAGTTTAATCAGTTTAAGACGGTTGGAAGCAGAGAAGGAATAGGTAGAGCATAAGGTCCTAAACTTAAGATGTCTTTAAATACCACATGTATCAGTACATTGAAAAATAAACCAATTCTGCCAGTAGATAGCTACAGTAGATTTAATTTGTTTAGCAGGTGATAGATGATTTGATGATTTTAATAGATTGATATCCTGATTACTTTTTGTTGTTTACATCAGTTGCTAAGGTGTTTTTGTTGTATTGAAGTTTGATCTGAAGCGTTGATGGATGCATTGCCTTACCCACTTGCCTACTCTTTTGAGGAGTACCATGGTACAGGTGTGACGGCTCTCCATCACAACCAGATGTGCATATTCTTACATATGAAGATAAATCACAACTAACCCAGTACTTTTTTTTTTTGTCTTTTTTACTTTTACAGGTGAGAGAGTGCTGTGCTTCCATGGGCCTCTTCTTTATGAAGCAAAGGTATTAAACTTGTTTTCTCTTGAAAAGTTGGCTGAAATTACTGGTTGGATAATATCAGTTTTCAGTGGTTGGTAGCTTTAGTGAGAGCTACCTTTTTCGTAGATTTTCATAGATTCATAGTTCCTCATCTTCTCCTTATGGATGTCTTACTGTTTTCTTAGTGGGTCTTATAAAGCATTGCTGTCTTGCCATTCATCTTACTGAGCTGCTAAAGGTCCAGTAGTTGGAAAGAGCATTTGAGGGGAAAGATAGAATATTGACTATTTATGGGAGCAAAATAGCATTTTGTAGTTAATGACTTGTGAGAAAATACTGCCAAAGTTAACTTTATTTGCAAATATAATGTGCTGAGTAAGCACTGAGTAGTTACATTAAAGGTAAAAACTAACATTTAAGATGAGTACATTTAACTTACTTGTTGGATTGTTTGGCAAAGTCTGAATTGTGGAGGGGTTCCGGGGGGATTCCCTTTCCCTTTTCTCTGTATCAGTGTTGTGCTCAGGTAATAAAAACTGATTTTCCATTTAGCCAAAGGTAAGTGGGATGATGCATTACGAAGTCAAAGGTGTTCTTAGTATTTTGTTTCTGGTAACTTTTTTAGCACAAATATTTAAGGTGTGTCAACTTCTTTTACAGTGGTAGTTTTTAAAAAATGAACAGTATGCTGAACAGTATAATATTTAAAGGCAATTTCAATGTATGTTCTAGGTGAATATGTCTCAGAAAATAAGACTAAAGTGTCAGTGTGACTAACCATTTTCACTACTTTTTACTTATTTTGAATACATAGTGGATGTATGTTTTTAAAGTTCTTAAATGGCTGAAACTGGATTCATGGAGATGGTCAAGAACTTTGTGTGTGTGCACGTATATCTTAATGGTATAATACCGCTGCAGCTTATAATATATTCTGAGTCCAAGTTTTTTTTTGTTGTATCAACTTCTGACAAACTACTGGACTGGCAGATTTTTCTGCTCTGGCAGCAGAAACACTCCAGTGAACAATTTTAAATGGTGATTGAAATAGCTTAAACTATTGTGGTTCTCTTGATTTGCATCTGATAAAAACTTAAATCCAGACAGCCCTCACTTTTTCATAGTTAATGACTTCTAATGATTGGATCCAATTTGTTTGGCTGCTTTTAAGAAGAACACAAGATGTTTTTCATCTGTCACTTTGCTAGTTTCTGATAATATGCAGCAGAACAGCTATTGCCTTGTGTAAACTAATGAAATTTTTTAATGATTCAAATTATTCAAAATTATTTTTAATTCTTTAAAAGAATTTAATAATTCTTCAGCTGAATTTATTTTTGAAATAAATGTAGCTTTTGGCTAGTTGGACTTTGAGAAAGCACAAATACTGTTTTCATTAGCTGTTCTTGGATAGCTTATCTAGCCCAGTGATTTAAGGTTTTAGGGGGACCTTTTGTGCTTATGGTTCTTCAGATTTGTTGGACTGACTCCAACAAATTTTAAGACTGTTCGGCAGTTTTATAACTCTGAATACCTAAGTAGTCTGAAAGTTTAAATAATGTTCTTTTAAAGAGTTGCATCTTATTATGTTCATTTTGGCCACCAGAGAGTTTAAGTGTAGAGTTTGTCTTTGAAAGATTGGTCACTTGAAAATTATCCAGGTAGTCTTTTTTATTTCCTTCAGTATTTCTAAGTGAACTTTTTCTTTTTTATTTCAGTGTGTAAAGGTTGCCATAAAGGATAAACAAGTGAAATACTTTATACATTACAGTGGTTGGAATAAAAAGTGAGTATTAGATCTTTAAAAGCAATGTTTTATTTATAATTAACAAGGTAGCTTTGTGTCGTAGACTGATAACAAGCATATGCTTCTTAATTTTTGCAGTTTTAATGTAAATACATGTTGAGGCAAAGGTGAACCATTTGTAGTGTGATGAAAATAGAATAGAAATTAGGGTATACAGCCTTTTTTTTTTTTTTTTTTTTGCTGCACTGCTTAGCATGTGGGATCTTAGCTTAGTTCCCTGACCAGGGATCAAACCCACGCCGCCTGCACTGGAAGCTTGGAGTCTTAACTACTGGACCGCCAGGGAAGTCCCCTACAGCCATTTTATTTTACATTCTTGGAGTATTTCTTGTGTTCCGGTATAATGTCTAATAATAATTAGCCCAACTATTTTCTGGTTTTGGTACATTTTAAGACAGCTTGAGTTTTTTCCCTTAACACAAACTTAGTGATTACATATGGTATTTCAAGCAGTTATACTCAAAGCTAGTTGGCTTTTTCTACCTAGAAGCGGGGGGAGGAGGAAAAAGATTGCCTGATTTGGAAGTATTAACCAGCTCATGTTTTGAACTTTAGAAGCATAATTAAATGCTAACAAAGTGAATTTGTGTGGTTCACTTTTTGGCATATGACCTAACAGAGGTACAGAAATTTAGTTGCAGAACCTAATTTTGCACCCCAAAGAGTTAAAACTTTTTTTTCTTTTTTAGAAGTGATATTGATGTTGCTGGGAGTGGACAGTGGTTATAGATTGAACACATTCTAGAATGTTTAGCCATTGGAGCTCTTTGTCAGTGATGGGTCCTTCTTCTTGGGGCCCATAAATATCACATTTGATAATTTAATTCATTTTTGGTGCTTGTAATTGAGTAGCGTATAATTTTTACTATGAGAGGATTTTAATTTTACTAATGGTGTTTTGTGCTTCAAAAATAGTACTGCCAGAAAGTGTAGTGCTTGAGGAGTTGTTTTCTAGCAGATTTTAAAGCTTTGTGTCACCTTAGCCATACTCTGGTAGCCATACTCTGGTAGCTCTCCAAGTGAGCACTGCCATCTGATTTGATGAATACTCTTGCTTTGGAAGGAGCTTTTCTCCTTGACATTTACTGACTCTGTGACTTTGGTCGTCTTTCATACAGTCCCATAGCCAGGTGACCAACCCAGTTAGTTTTATTTATTAGTTAGAAAATTTTATCACAAAATGGTTTTAGCTAAGAAGAAATACCAGACCCTTACATTTTCTTCCATTAGTATAATTGTAGAAAGGTAGAGATGTAAAAGGTGTAAAAGTGCATTCAACAAATGATTTTTTCCAGTTAATGATAATTAAAATATTTATAATAATAATATGTTGGTAATACAGTAACTCAGAGTGACCCTGTGGGCTTTTAATCCTTTGGTCTTTTTCTTTTTTTTTTTAATTTATTTTATTTATTTATCTTTGGCTGTGCTGGGTCTTTGTTGCTGTGCACGGGCCTTCCCTAGTTGTGGTGAGCGGGGGCCACTCTTCATTGTGGTGCACGGGCCTCCCACTGCAGTGGCCCCTCCTGCCGCAGAGCACGCGCTCCAGGCGTGCAGGCTTCAGTAGTTGCGGCGCACGGATCCAATTGCTCAGCGGCATTCGGGACCTTCCCGGACCAGGGCTCGAACCTGTGTTCCCTGCATTGGCAGGCGGATTGTTAACCACTGCGCCACCAGGGAAGTCCCTCCTTTGGTCTTAATAGAAGTAAATGTCTATGATTTTAAATGGGATTTCAGGATTAATGCTAAATTGAGGGTAATATCCAGGAAAGTTTATCTTCTGGATCCCAGTGTAGTTTATGGCTTTTTCTTCCCTGTTAAAAAAATGAAGTGTTTAAAACTGTATTGCAGTCTTTTACTAGACTTAATATGTTATATGTCAATATTCTGTTAACGTCAGGTAAAGTTGAGAGTATATCAAGATATAAAGAGAATCTCAGTTCTCTATAGGAAATAGAATATCTTATTTATGCATATCATGTATGGGAAGTCTATCCAGGAAATTAAAGAAAAGCAAATAGCAAATTCATGGAATAGATCTGACCCCATCCCCGTGTACACTGTAACTGTTTTAGGATTTCATCTTAATAGAGTGAAGACAGCTTTTGTGCTTAATTCTTTCATGTATAATATTTTCTATAAAATTACATGTAGGTATGTACAGTGTGAAGACTGGGTTTTAAGTGGCATTTGTAGCTTATAAGAAATTGTGGAAATACATAAAATGCTTGCATTTTCTGATAGTGTTGCTTGAAAATAAACCTTTGTTTCCTTTGTTACGTTATCTAGTAACAAATAAATGATAGGGTACACAGTTTTTTTGGTTTTTTGTTTGTCTCATTTTATATATTACTCCTTGTAAAAAGAATTAAGGAAAAAATAGCACTAAATATTGGAGATCTTTATATCTTTGTAGACATTGAGGAATATTAACAAGGATGTGTTTTTTGTAGTTGTTTTGGTGTATAGATGAATATAAGGAATTTTGAAATTTTTGATCTTTAATAAATATTTAGAGAAGCCTTTAAATCCATACAGAAAGGAGGAGGAGTTGCTCAAATACCCAGCAAGTATGTTATGTTTTTATTTAGTGCTGTGTAAGTAGTGCCATGGATCATTGTAACTTTGGGAATTAATGACAAGCTACCTTTAGAAAATTCTGAGATTCTTTTATGCTTGAGCTATGTGTAAAAATTTCTGGATATTTGGCCTTCAGTTACTACCCTAGTAGTGGTGTTCTTCAGAGCAAAAGATGTTGTCATTTCATTTTCATGTGGTTCAGCAAGGGTTTTCAGCTCCTGACATGTGAAGGAAACTCAAGAATTGGCTTTTAGATCAAGGTCCTTATTTAGATGCATTTTATATCGGGGGAAGGAATTTGCAAGGTTCTAAAATAGAACTTTGTGGTAAATAAAAATTTGCTAGCTCCCTTTAATTTAGAGAGAATTGCAACAGGTATAAGAATCAGATCCTCATTTTGAGTACAGTTCATAGGATACTGTACTTTCAGAAAAGCATACCACAAAAGCTCAATCTCCAAACTGGAATTTTCTTAAACTTCAGTAAATGTATACTTTTCAAAAGCACAATAGATAGTAAGATATTTCTAAATTCTCAAAAACCTTATTGGAATTTGTTGACACAGACATTTAAGTATTATATTTGTAAATAAATCTTAAAGCTTAAGCTAAATTCTACACCTAGTTACTGAGATTACTTTGTACTATGCTGTCTGTATCAGAAGTGCTGTGAGGCCCAGGCGCTCTGAAAAAACTTTGAAGACACGTGAGGATATTGTAGCACTTTTTCCTGTTCCTGAAGGAGCTCCCTCAGTACACCACCCCCTCCTGACCTCTAGGTAAATGCATGTTTTAAAGTTTTCTCTAGGAGATCATGTTGAGGATTGCTTTTTATTTTTTATTCTTCTTTTGGCTGTCTTACATAAGAGGTCAAAGGTGGGAAATTATTAAATAAAAGACTTTGAGGATACATCTTTTTGTGTCACTAAAGGAGCTCCATCAGCAGGAGGAAAAAATTTGCACAAAAAGTTCAGCATTCCCTAAGAAATACCTTATCTTTGTTTTCCCCTTTGGAAAAAAAGCCACATCAGAAATCCTGTTCTGAACAACAAGGTCCTACTATGGCACAGGGAACTATATTCAGTGTCCTCTGATAAACTATAATGGAAAAGAATAAGAAAGGAATGTAAATATACGTATTACTGGATCACTTTGCTGTATAGTAGAAGTGAACACAACATCGTAAATCAACTATACATCAATAAAATAAAATTTAAAAAAAAGATCTTGTTTTGAAGGAGCTTTTCTAAGTGCCAGAAGGCCTTAGCAACTAGATATTTTAAGAGAGTGGTTGGTTCTATCTTTTGATGTTTAGAACACCAAGAATGGTTTTGCCTCGAAAGTTGGTGTATTCGTTTGTGAGTGAGTGATAACCATTGTAACACTTCAATTTACAGTCTTAGCTGAGCTGATCTAGATGGTATTCCGTATTGTAGACCTCCTAATATGTTTCTGACAGACCTTGAGTGTTTATTTTTTATGTCAAACTCTCAAGTGTTTTATATGTATTATTTAATTCTCATAACAATCCTACGAGATAGGTACTATTATCCTCATTTTACGGGTGAAACTAAGGCACAGAGAGTTCTGTAGTTCTGTATCCCAGGCAACCAGCCAGTTAGTTTTAGTTCTTTAAGAAGTCAGCTTATTATGGATTCCTGTGCCTCATGGTTTTTTTGGAATTAAAGTTCTTTTAGGTACCTTTATTCTGTAAGGATAGTTGCTTAGGGGCTCTTATGTTAAATGCCATGCTTTTATGCCATTTAAAAAAACAATTTGAATAATCTCTTTTTGGACACGCAGTTTAGATTTGGAATGTTGCTTCTGAGAATATGTTTATTGCCTTTAAAAAACTTTTATTTATTTATTCTTTGGCTGCACTGGATCTTAGTTGTGGCACATGGGATCTTTCATTGTGGCATGCGGGCTTCTCTAGTTGTGGTGCGTGGGCTCTGTAGTTGCAGCATGCGGGCTCTCTAGTTGTGGCGCACGTCTCAGTGGTTCTGGTGTGCAGACTTAGTTGCTGCGTGGCATGTGGGATCTTAGTTCCCTGACCAGGGATAGAACCTGCATCCCCTCCATTGGAAGGTGGTTTCTTAACTACTGGACCATGAGGGAAGTCCCTTTACTGCCTTTTTACAGAACAGATTTTCACTTTAGTTGAGAATGAACTTGTAATGCCAGTTCGTCAAATTAGTTCAGAGAAGTCTAAAGTCTTGCCTCTTGTATTTCTAAAAAAACATAGTGGGAGGACAGTCTGAGTAATAATGAAATAGTTTTGAATGATATTTTAACTTTTCTCTTTTTCAGTTGGGATGAATGGGTTCCAGAAAGCAGAGTACTCAAATACGTGGACACCAATTTGCAGAAACAACGAGAACTTCAAAAAGCCAATCAGTAAGTTTGTTTTGCAACATGAATATGAGGAGAAATGCCTGTAAGTTAATTTTTGGAAATGAAATCCACAATGGAAGTCATGTTGGCTGCCTGCCTTTAAAATGATCCTTGGGACCTGTCAGCTGCTGTGTTATGACTTTGACTTCAAGTGATCAGAAAAGCTTCTCCTGGGGAAAGGAAGTAGCATACATATCATTTCTGGAGTCTGTCCTTAGAGGTAGGTAGAAAATAGAGCAGGATGTTGTTGGAAATTTCTGAAGTTGCATACTCATTGTTACGGTCTTATCTCCTGGGCTGTTTGGAAGGTACACTTGGTGGGGGAGGAATAAGAAAGGAAGTGGGGGTTCCCCATTGTTATTCACCTCTGAAAGCACATTGAGAAAAGGAACCCTGAAAGACTGTGTGGTCTATAGAGTAATTGTTTTAATTTCAAAACTGAAATATTAAGAAAATGGAAATGATAAAATGGGATCAGATTAAAAAAAACATTGGGATTGGTGAATTTTAAAACAAATGGAATTTTCAGTTATATGAGAATCTATTGTCACTTTTTACATTTATTTTAATTTTCGTAAGTATAGAAGAGCCGAATCTTAGGCCTTTTTACTGTTCTTCCTTTCTTGAATTGATTTTTGTAAATACATTATCTCTCTGTTGAACTCGTTAAATAAAAACTTTGTACCACAATATGTATAGGCTCGGGACTTCAATTTGAATATAAATTTCAGAATGGAATCAGGTGATCAATTTATTTTTCCACATAAATATTCATTTTAAGATGATTTTATTGAAATTATTTTTGAAGGGAGCAGTATGCAGAGGGGAAGATGAGAGGGGCTGCCCCTGGAAAGAAGACTTCTGGTCTGCAACAGAAAAATGTTGAAGTGTAAGAAGCTCTATCTTTGTTTTAATTTTACATACTGTTTGTGAAACTCAAACTTGACACACATTGTCTTCTGTTAGGATTTATTGAAAATGAAAACTGGAACATTGTTGTGATTGGAAAAATGCCAATGAGAACCCCCTTGGTGTTGGGTTGCTGAAAATACCTGTTAATTACATACTGATTCCTTAATTACATACTGAGTCCTTAGCAGTTTTTCTCCCCCCACCTTTCCTTTATTTAGTAAAGGAATATTTCCTTTATGTAGTAAAATATACATAACGTGAAAATTTACCACTTAACTCTTTTAAGTGTACAATTGGGTGGCATTAAGTACATTCACAACCCTCCTTCTTTTAAAATTTATTTATTTATTTATTTAGTTACTTACGTATTTACTTACTGCACCAGGCGGCATGTAGGATCTTAGTACCCTAACCAGGGATGAAACCCGCGCCCCCTGCAGTGGAAGTGTGAAGTTTTAACAGCTGGACCACCAGGGAAGTCCCTTACAATGCTTCTTTTAAGTTATATTAAATATGTATATATATAATGTGTTTTCTTTTACAAGTATCGTGTTGAATTATCAGGACACAAATTTTGAGATTGGAGGATAGATTGGCTTTTTCAGTAGTGCTAAATATGTGTATTAGTTTTAATTCCCCGTTTGAAACCCATGGTAACTGTGTGAGATGCTAAGGTTTCAAATCATCCCCCCTCCTCTCAACCCCCAAGAAAAAGAAAACCATTCCTTGTTAACGCTTAAGATTTAGAACATCTTGGTAATAAGCCTATGTGTGCAAGTCATATGCATACACACATTGGTGTGATAAGTTTATGTACCTGAAAGCCAGTGTGGGAATGGCAGCTTAATAAAAGAAAATAAAGAATCATAACTTTTATTAAAAGATCATTTTTTCTTGCCACTTGAATATTTTAAGAACAGATAGGTTTAATGAGTGGTCCGTCATGTGCTTCTTTTCAAAGGATCAAAAGTAACGTGCTCTAAAATATGATTTAAGAGAAGTATGTTTTCCTTGAGATTATATTCTGTTGCTTTTAGACCTAACTAGTCTGACTTTACTACCTAAAAATTAGGTGATAGTAATGAAGGTAATGATGCATTTTGAAATATTTGGGGTTTTAACCTTTTTGGGTGAGTCTTTTTCTCAAGGAGTCTTCCTTTTAATGGGAACGTTGACACTTTGATAAGATTGTAATCTGAGTACTTAGGAAGGCATCATGTAATTTTAAGTATTGTTTTGCCCTGGTAGAATAGAAGATCTATTTTAAAATAAAAATACTGAGTAATTAAACCTGGAGATTTATTTTTTTTTAATTCTTTCATTTTGATTTGAGATTTTGATACAATTTTTAATATTTAATGTTTAGTTTTATACCTTACACCATCTTTAGTGTTTGGTAATTGTTCTGTAGCTTTCTCTGAATATACATAAACATGTATGCATCTGGTTGGAAAATATGAGAACCAGATTTACCTTTACTTTGTTGACATCTAGGTCCTTAAGGTTGGGCGCTTATTCTTTATAAACTAATAGTGAATATACGTGAATTTTGTCAGTGCTTTGGCTTCCAAGCATACTTTGGTTGTTCATTATTTAGTGGAATGACTTTTCTCAAGAATGACTTTGGGCTTGTTATTCTTTCAGGTACATTGAGTCTAACAGTTCATAATTTGATTATAACATTTAGCCCTGAGGCTTAGAAATAGGAAGTCAGACAACACCAGCAGTTTATTTATTGTATGAAATCCGTTGGCGTACTTTGAGAAAGTAGCTTGCATGTTTAATTAATACAAGCAAGAAGGTTGAAGCAAGAGTTTTTACACCACTGGTATTCATTGAAGTATAGTTTATAGATCTTTAGAGTTGAGCTCAGTTGTCAGTATTTTTTCTTTAATTCTTTGGTATAGACTGGGTAAGAAAGGAGTGTAAGGGCTCTTGGCTTCTCTTGGTCCGCACATGTTATTGACATGTAAAAGTTCATGGTTTAATCTGACTCAGAAATACTGTCCAACAAATATTAGTGTTACAGAAGTTAACCTTAGAGAAGGAGGGAAAAACCTGTAATATCAGATGGCCAGATTTTTGTGTTTATAACCAAGATAAGTTAATTTTGAGTCATCAAATGAACCCCAAGCTCTAAATTAAATAACATTAATTAACATTCGTAAGTATTAAAGCTGTAGAAAAGTAAAAATATTCAGGTGTTCTTTTATGGTCCCTCCAGGCAGAATCTATAATCGTGGGTTTGTAAACTGTTTTCCTTGTATTACAGAAATAATTATGTATAAAATCAAAGTTAGTAATTTACTCTTTGTTAGTGTGTATATAAATAAACATGAGTTAAGTTGCTGTTAGAGATGATAACCAAGACATTAGCTTTGTTCTACGAATGGGAGAACAGAGTGTTTGGTGTGGTAGTGGAAGGAATATAGTTGAGACGAAATAAAGTGAAAGAATTTGGACCAGTGAGAGTGGAGTAATGGATTGGTCTGAAACATACAAATCTAAAATCAAATTATGCTGTACTAAAGTAATTGGGAGAAAATATTTTAACCTTTGGAGCTTTTTTTGTTTGTGGAACTAATAATATTATCACGAAGTATATTTTTATCACTTAACATGCTATAAACTTACAAACGAATAACATAACCCTGGAAGGAAGTTTCCTGATGGGGTTTTGGTTTGGTTTTCTAGTATGTGGAGGGAGATATAGATTTAGCCAACTATCAGTAAAAGTCCTTGTGTCTGAGTAGTGAATGAGAATATGCAGGAAATAAGATCGCTGCCTGATCTTAGCAAACAAGGCAGTAGTATTTCTCTATGAACTTAACCTGGTAAAAGGAATTTAAACAGAGGCAATTTTACTAGCAATAATTATTTATCTTTCCTCTTTTTCTTCCCTCCTTTCAGGAAAACAAAAAAGAACAAACAGAAAAGTAAGAATATTAACTTTGTTTAAATTATTTTGCCTTTTATAACATTTGCATTTTGAATTCACTGTTAAATTTTTAAAGTTATGAAGTTTTAGAGTAAGCTTATGTTGATGGTCTCAAATATGAGTCACAGCAATGTTACAGAGTTAGGTACATAGTAGTAGAGAACTCATACTCTTTCTACCATGGAGAAGCCTGTAAGCGTTTATTATTTTCATGTTACTTAATGACTGATCCTGAGACAATAACATTTTAAAAATAAATGTAAGATGGTAATATTATTAAATGTCGCTTTGTACTAGATGTTTGGTAGAGCTGTTTATAAAAGTTATATTTTTGGTAGGAATATGATTCTTTAATGTAGATTTAAGTAAAATCAATGTAATGGGAAATTCAAAAGAGGGTATGTCATGAAACTAGTTTCCTTAACAGAGTTTCTCATTTATTAAGCTAAAAATACCCCTTCCTGACCCCCAAATTTTTATAGCACCTGGAAATGGAGATGGTGGCAGTACCAGTGAGACACCTCAGCCTCCTCGCAAGAAAAGGGCCCGCGTAGATCCTACTGTTGAAAATGTGAGTTTTTCCTTAAGTTTATGAATATATAGCATGTTAGAATTTTTAATCTTGTCATTTTACAACACAGTAAAAGTCATAGAACTTTGAGTGTCTCAAAAGCATTGCTAACATGGTTAACTACTGAAGTGAAAATACTTCCCTTTTTTGGATGAAGGATATATTTGTATACATCTTTATTTCACTTGTAGCACTAGATATGTTCCTGCTAGATTTTACCCCCAATTCATCATCAGGTGTTCATTGTGAAGCTCTGTGGTCACGTACACCACTAAATATTTCTTTGGTATTAGACTGAATAGACTTAGCTAGGTCACATTAAATGGTTTAGTGTGTCCCAAGATGATTTAGTAAAGCCACAAAAAGTGCCAGGAAAGCCTGTCAGTTCTGCATGTGTGTGTGGGTACAATAGTGTAGGATTCTTACATAAGTGAATACAGTGTCTCGTTTCTAATTTAGTATGTTTATAATTTCTAAAGTTATGATTTTGAAAATAGGGGTTTTAAAACTTTAACCAATGTCGTTTACATTTCTGAAGCTGAGGTTAAAACAGTGGTATGTTCTAAAAATTAGGTATTTTTAGAAAGTTATTGAAGACAGATTAGAAGATAGTACATTTAATATTCTGTATTAAAGATGTAACTTTAAGATAGTCATGTTTGGGCTAGTCTTTGGAGGTATGACTATTCAAAATCAGTACATTTGAAAATACTAAGTTAAAATGCATCAAGTTGGAGTGGTCATTTATAGAGGAAAAGGAAATTTGCTAAAGAATATTTGTTTTCACATGAAAAGACATGGAATGGACTATCAAGATAAGATTCTTTCCTCCCAGGAGTTAGCTATATGATCTTTCCACTTAACAGTTTTGAAATGACAATTCCAGCAGTCCATTTGAGTAAATGATTATACCCAGAGGCTCTAAAGGTTCAGAAAAGCCTTTAGAAAACACTTGGAGCTGTTACGCAGCAAGAAAGGACAGATGTTTAATACTCTTCCTTTTTTTCTGTTTAGGAGGAAACATTCATGAACAGAGTTGAAGTTAAAGTAAAGATTCCTGAAGAACTAAAACCATGGCTTGTTGATGACTGGGACTTAATTACCCGGCAAAAACAGGTAACTTGAAAGCTACACAGATTGTAATCTATGTGATATGTTCTTGCTAGTGTAAAAAATTTTTTTCTAAAGGAAAAGCTTATAGACTTGAATATTGAAAGTATGATGAGTATTTTTTAATTCAGGGACAGAATAATTTGATCATCAGAAAGGACTTGGGATTAAAACGAAGTACATATATCAAAGTCCATGAGTTTATAATGATTTTTTTTTTAAAGGTCAAGATAACTCATTGTTGGCAGTTGCTAGGGCAGGAACACATTATTTTGAAAATCCATAAAAGCAAGCATGTTGTTTCCTGTCTTAACTATCATTGAAAATGGGATATTGTCTCATATGTTGCTGCTAATGGAATGTAATAGGAAGCACACAATACTGGCTGCATGGTATTTGTGACCTCTAAAAAGAACCTGAATCTGACAAGATCCTAGGTCTAATTACTTGTGTACAGGAGATAGGGACATTATGAGGTATGTATGTAACATCACAAGGGTAGTCATCAAAGTCCAGAATGAGGCACTCTACAGGACAAAAGAACCAATTTCTAAAATAGCACAAGCAGGGGTAGGGGAGAAGTAGGGACTGTGTGAGGATTACGAAACTTCATAGACATCAGTCATATACTGTACAGTAATGTGGACTTCGTTTGATTCTTGATTTGCCTCTGGAGCTAAACTGCTAAGTTTAGCTGAGTTTTACCACTTACTGAGTTGGGGCAAGTTACCCGGCCTTTTTGTGTTTTAGTGTTTACATTTAGTGGAATAATGGGTCCCAACCTCATAGTATTGATGTGAGGATGAAGAGAATATTCAGGTAAGTGCTTCAGACAGGATCTGGCACATAATACTATATAATACATGATGACTTGATAATATCACAGAGGTAAATTTATGTGCAAGTGTATTCCATATATAGTAATAGTGTAATGTGTCCAACAGATTGAGTCTTCAGAGCTGTGCTGTCCAGTATGGGAACCACTAGCCACTTTTGGCTATTGAAATTAAATAAAACTAAATTTTTAGTTAATCATATTAGCCATGCTTTAAGTGCTGAACAGTGCCCTTTTCTATTTTGTAATACTATTAGGTCATCTCTTATTGCGTTAAAGCTTTTCCAGTATACTTTTCCTTTGAAAAAGAAGATATTAGTATTCAAGTGTATTTTTGTTTTCATAGCTCTTTTATCTTCCTGCCAAGAAGAATGTGGATTCCATTCTAGAGGATTATGCAAATTACAAGAAATCTCGAGGAAACACAGATAATAAGTAAGAATATACATATCTTTGAAGTATACCCAAAGACATTTCAAACATTATTTCTAAATAAATTATCTGAAACGTGTACTTTAAAACAATACCATCAGGGGCTTCCCTGGTGGCGCAGTGGTTAAGAATACGCCTGCCAATGCAGGGGACACGGGTTTGATCCCTGGTCTGCGAAGATCCCACGTGCCACGGAGCAACTAGGCCCGTGCACCACAACTACTGAAGCCTGCGTGCCTAGAGCCCTGTGCCCCGCAACGAGAAGCCACAGCAATGAGAAGCCCGCGCACCACAACGGAGGGTGGGCCTCGCTCGCCTCAACTAGAGAAAGCCCGCGCGCAGCAACGAAGACACGACGCAGCCAAGAATAAAAAATAGAATAAATAAATTAAAAAAAAAAAATCAGAAACTAGTAAAATAGAATTTCATTGCTTTAGGGAGTTTGGCTGGCAGATGTTTTCTTTTTTTGTTTTCTTTTTTTGAATCTTATTTTTTATACAGCAGGTTCTTATTAGTTATCTATTTTATACATAGTGGTGTATATACGTCAGTTCCAATCTCCCAATTCATCCCACCTCAGCCACTTCCCCCGCCTTGGTATCTATAGGTTTGTTCTCTACATCTGTGTCTCTGTTTCTGCCCTGCAAACCGGTTCATCTGTACCATTTTTCTAGGTTCCACATATATGTGTTAATATATTTGTATTTGACTTAACTTCACTCTGTTATGACAGTCTCTAGATCCATCCACGTCTCTACAAGTGACCCAATTTCGTTCCTTTTTATGGCCGAGTAATATTCCATTGTACATATGTACCACGTCCTCTTTATCCATTCGTCTGTTGATGGGCATTTAGGTTGCTTCCATGACTTGACTATTGTAAATAGTGCTGCAATGAACATTAGGGTGCATGTGTCTTTTTGAATTACGGTTTTCTCTGGGTATATGCCCAGTAGTGGGATTGCTGGATCATATGGTAGTTCTATTTTTAGTTTTTTAAGGAACCTCCATGCTGTTCTCCATAGTGGCTCTATCAATTTACATTCCCACCAATAGTGAAGAGGGTTCCCTTTTCTCCACACCCTCTCCAGCATTTGTTGTTTGTAGATTTTCTGATGATGCCCATTCTAACTGGTGTGAGGTGATAACCTTACTGTAGTTTGGTAAATGTTTTCTTAAAGGGCCAGATAAGTAAATGTTGCAGGTAAAATCGAAGCTATATGTAAGTACCTATATAACCATTTAAAATACAACTATTTGAAGATGTGAAAACCATCCCTAGCCTGAGGGCTATAGTTTGCTCACCACTGGTCTATTTTTGGAATTGATTTCTTGCCTTCTTATTAAATCTCTGTTTTAAAAATCTGTTCAGTAGAGGCTCAGGGTCATTAGTTTAACCTTTTAATTCGTTACCCTTAAGTTGGTTGACATAATCTTCATCTCTCAATTCCTTTCAGTGACCTGCTTTGAAGGTAAATATTTTTATTCATTTATCAGGGAGTATGCTGTTAATGAAGTTGTGGCAGGGATCAAGGAATACTTCAATGTAATGTTGGGCACTCAGCTGCTCTACAAATTTGAGAGACCACAGTATGCTGAGATCCTCGCAGATCACCCTGATGCGCCCATGTCCCAGGTGTATGGAGCGCCACATCTACTGAGATTATTTGGTAATACTGCCATTTAGAAAACAATTTTACTTTTTTTCCTTTGAGCCTTTAATATTTTTGTCTTTCCTAATTTATATCAAGTGGTAACATAAAATAACATTTCAAAAATAATGATGTAATTCCAATTTGAACTTTTATTTAATACAGTAAAATCCAAAGTCGGTTTCTAAAATCATACTTTAAAGGAATCAGTGATTGTTGCGTTTGCTCATGTAATTAAAATACATGCTTATAGTGCTACCTTGGATATAACTTTGACAATTCTTTTGTTTAAATAGTACGTATTGGAGCAATGTTGGCCTATACACCTCTGGATGAGAAGAGCCTTGCTTTATTACTGAATTATCTTCATGATTTTCTAAAGTAAGTCTAAAAATCAGTGCTTGAAATAAAAACGTGAATTAGTCTACTGTACTGAAAATTACTCTGTGATAGATTGACATTATATAGATACTATTATAAAACTAAACAACAATGTGTGGTATTGGTACAAGAGTAGATACATTGTTAATGGAACAATGTAAGTGCAAATGTAAGCTCTTAAAGATGAAGGGAATGTATGTTACACATACATGTTAAAGGGCTGGTATCTTTAACACAAAGAAGAGTTCTTAATATGAAAAAGATGACCAAACCAGTGAAAAATAGACATTGGAAATTCACAGAAGTCTCAGTAAAAAGGCCATTAAAATGTGTTTAACATAATTAAAATATCTCTTGTCGATTGGCTTATAATTTTGGAGAAATGGAGGAAAGGGCAATCCTGCTTTTTACAGCTTTTTGGAGGGCATTTTGGCAATGCATATAAAAATTTCAAATGTGCTTTTTACCCTTTGACCAGACAGTTAGGGTTCTGGGAACTTATCCTGTAGAAATACTTGAATGCACAAAGATTTCCAAGCATGTTTATTGCATTTGAAAAAGAAAATGGTGAAGAATTTTAAACCGTTATTAATAGATGAGGTAGGTCTAAATATATGAATCAAGAAAGATGTCCATGTTGTGTCAGTTTAAAAAAAATAAATTGCAGTAGAGTATGGTATGATTCCTCTGATTTGTAGAGAAACACTTTCAATCTTTGGAATAGATTTGGAAAAATAAGGATCATACTTAACAGTGAGTTGTTTCTTGGGCATAGTTTTGGGCGAGAAGGAGTTTTCCGTTGCTACTTTATATAGTTCTGTGTTTGAATTTTCTTAAAATGGCACCGTGTATTTTATAATAATTTTAAAACCAACGTGAACCTGGGAATCTAAACAGCTTTATAGTCTTTGCTTTACCAATGATGAATTAATATCCTTTCTCTACCCCCACTTCTTTATGAAATGAAAGTGCTCTACTACTGGACATTTCAGGTCCCTTTGATTTTTATGGCGTTAATTCCAAGTTTAAACTTGAGAAATACTGGTCAATTTCTGAATTTATATTTAATATGATTTCAGAGAGCTAAAGAAAACACGTAGATGTTATTCTTTTAGACTAACGACACCTGTTTCTTAAAGGTAGTCCAGGTGCTCAGGTTGGTATTCTGGTGACTCCTGTTCTTTGCTTATTTGAAATAAGGGGAGTAACTCTGGACTTCCATCGTTATTTGTGTTGTTGTCTGGTATATAACCCTATTTACCTGAGTTATAATTACATAGTTTTACTGTGAGGTTGTGATTATTTTAGTATATTTTAAAGTGCTTTGTGTGGCTTCTGTATATAATTAAGAAGAGATTAGTATCAAAATATGATTCTTTTTCATGCTTGTAATGAATATTTCATTTTTAGATACCTGGCAAAGAACTCTGCAACTTTGTTTAGTGCCAGCGATTATGAAGTGGCTCCTCCTGAGTACCATCGGAAAGCTGTGTGAGGCGCTTATACTCACTCTTGTTTGGATCTCTGTAAACACATTTTTGTTTCTTAGTCCTTCTCTTGTACAAATGATGTACTTTGGAAATGTTAGTGTATAACAGAAGTGATGTTTGTTTTCTGTTTGATTTTAAACAGAAAATAAAAGGGGTTACAGCTCCTTTTTTCTTTTCTTTTTTTTTTTTTTTCATTTCATAGTTGCTACCAGTGTATTCAATGATGGACAACAGAGAGACGTACTGTAGAGTGTTTTATTGCTTAGTTGACAAAGCTGCTTTTGAATGCTGGTGGTTCTATTCCTTTGACACTACGCACTTTTATAATATGTGTTAATGCTATATGACAAAATGCTCTGATTCCTAGTGCCAAAGGTTCAATTCAGTGTGTATAACTGAACACACTCATCCATTTGTGCTCCCCCCTTTTTTTTATGGTGCTTACAGTAAAGAGCCCATCCTTTGCAAGTCATCCATGTTGTTCCTTAGGCATTTTATCTTTGCTCAGATTGTCAAAGAATGGTGGCTTGTTTCATGGTTTTTGTATTTGTGTCTAATGCACGTTTTAACATGATAGACGCAATGCATTGTGTAGCTACAGTTTTCTGGAAAAGTCAATCTTTTAGAAATTGTTTTTCAGATCTTCAATAAATTTTTTCTTTAAATTTCAAGGAGCAGTGTGCTTGTGTGGATGCATCACAAAACATTTGTATGTTGTGTATTCCTTCTTGTATTTAGACAGTGATTTTTCAGGTGAGTGATTTTCTTGTTTGGCATTTTATGGAATGAGAAGCTTGGCTTCATTATCTACCTTTAATCCACAGCAGCTTTGGTAGTTTGCCCTCTTGAGTTCTGGCTAAAAAGTTAGAGGTTCACGTGACTATTTCTCTGCTTTTCATAGACTATTATTATTAATTTTGAGCATTGAGGGAGTTTTTTACCTGTGTGACAGCTAGCTTTCTGCTAATTGTTTACTTTGAGGTGTTTACCAACATTATTCACAATGCCTATAATTTGAGCTCCTTCCCCCAGTTTAAATGTAGGCCTCCTTGAGAGGTTTTGACCTGTGTTATCCCTCACCTTTGTACTGTGGAAGTTCTTGAAGTTAAAAGGCATCTCATCTCTGCTTCTAGGAGTACCCCCTGTGATTTCTTCTTTGTTCTCCCATACAGTCCATATATTCTTGTGAATGGTTATAAACATGAAATCGACTGGCCCAAAGCTGGGCTCAGATTTGGCTCTGTCCTCCCCTGGCCGTGACTGTCACTTCACTGTCTGAGCCTCGGTCTCTTCATCTGAGATAGGAAGGTTTGGTGATAGGTTGACACGTCTCAGACAATTGTTATGTGCTTTTTTTTACAGATGAGTTGACATTGTGATCAGACAGAATAGCTCTCTGTTTACACTAGTTGTCGAGAGGAGAGACAGAAATCAGTCAGCTCTGGAATCTTCTTTCCTCCCCTTTTGTGGTTTGGCAAGAAGCTGGCTCAGCAGGTGTGACTTAGCTCAAAGAAAGAATAGGCTGAGACCGGAGGTTGAATTCCAGAGGTTCCCCCACTTGCTAACAAGGCCACCTTGTTGACCTGGAAGCACTGCTGTCACACAGATGCCTCGAGGTTCCTAGCCCCACCCCAAATACGTAGAGCATTATGGGGGCAGGTCCTGTGTCTGGCCCCGATGTGGCCACCCTCAGTGCCATTCCTGGTGGGTCAGGACAGCTTACAGGGTTGGCACCTCTGCTAGTTCCAGGTTTTCTCCCAGTAACTCGAGTGGGTTAGTGATGTGTGTGGGAGTCCAGAACCCATCTGTATGATGTGAACTGTCTAACTGTTGCTTGCTCTCTAACCTCATATTTTCTTTTAGCCATTTGAGACTGCATTGTCCAGGGCAATGGTGAGATTCTCGGCCCTGCCCCCCAGAGATGTGGGTCAGCAGGCTCAACATGGGGTTCATAACTGCCGATTTTATTTATTTTAAAATTTTCTCAACTTTTTATTTCAAATTCAATCCCACAGAAAAGTTGCAAGAATAGTAGGATGAATACTTAGTTGTATACTCTTCACCTGTAAGATTTACCTTTTGGGGCTTCTCTGGTGGTGCAGTGGTTGAGAGTCCGCCTGCTGATGCAGGGGACATGGGTTCATGCCCTGGTCCGGGAGGATCCCACATGCCACGGAGCGGCTGGGCCCGTGAGCCATGGCCGCTGGGCCTGCGCGTCCGGAGCCTGTGCTCCGCAACGGGAGAGGCCACAACAGTGAGAGGCCTGCGTACCGCAAAAAAAAAAAAAAAAAAAAAAAAAGATTTACCTTTTGTTAATATTTTTGCCATATTTGTGTACACATGTTCTCTCTCTCTCCACACACTTTCATTTCTCTGAATCATTTGAAAGTAAGAATGTAATTGCATTTTTAACAATCTCAGTGCAAGATCCTATTTGAGAAAAACTAGACTAGAGATTCACTGTATAGTAATTTATTGGGGGCAGGGGAAGAGAAGGAGAGGGGTTAACAATATTTTCTGTCTGGAAATTAGGGCACTGTCACCTTTGAGAAAGATAAACCAGGTCAGGATCAAACTGATTTAGGAGCCAAATATTAAGCTAACTGATTGAACTCAAGAAAGGGTTTTCAATGGCTTGTTTGCAGTTAAGAATATTGAGAGCTTCCCTCCCTCCCTTATTCCTCTGTGGCAAACCCTAAGAATAAGTGAGAGGGGACAGATATAAACACAGATATTTATGTAAATTTCTTAAACAGAGCTTTAAAAAAAAAAACAAAACTCCTTGAATATGACTTTAAGGAGAAGCTTCCTTCTCCGGTTTGCTGTCTTTATCCATAGGATAGTAATAGGTGTTGCCAACTGGTTGACCCTCTTAAGGAGTTTGGGGAAGGAAAGTTGTTCCTCCCTCACCCCTCACTCACTTCCACATGACACAAGGTAGCTTCTTTCACATTTGTCTTGATTTGCTTAAAATGGCAAGAAGGTCGTTATTCCAGCTGGCTTTGGCCCTCTCTCAGACCCACCTGTAGAGTTCAGGTGGGTCTGAAGTTCACCATGTTCCCTGCTCCTGACCCCTGCTCCTCTGCATTTGTAATGCAGGCTGGAATGTCCAGACTAGGGGTGCGGTGGGGCAGGCCAGTGGAGGTGGGGTGGCAAGAAGCGCCCTCCCTTGGCTGTGAGATCCAGCAATAAAGCAGAGGGATGTGATTAACAGCCCCAGATTAACAGCCCCAGAACTCTCATTACAAAAGATGTATGTGCTTTGTTGAAAGAAAGTCAAATAACCCAGAAGGCTGTTGGTGGTTCTTCCTCACATACATTCCAAGTTAAGTACTGTTAGCCTTGTGGTGCAGGTCCTTCCACACCTTTCCCTATGGACAGATGGACACGTCTGAGTTCCACTGGGGCCAGGACAGAGGAAACAGAAACTCAGCCCCGTGGGGACCCAGGGGAAGGAGGACAGCACCTTCAACCGTCCTGCTGTCTTGATAAGCCAATTGTCAGATTGCCGTGCAGTGGGGTAGCCAGGCTGGGCTGGTTGGTCCCAGCAGCCTTTGGGGAGAATCAGATTGGGGAAAGCTGCAAAAACGAAACCGAAGTAAAATAGTCTCTATAAGTATTGCTTCTTTATATTGTAACATTTAGATACTGAGAATAATTAGAAAAGCAGGAATTGAAAATGAGGAAGAAATGAGAGATGAAGTGGGTGGTTTCAGAAGAACAGATGGATGTGTTTTGTGATGCAGCCTTGGGAGAGACTGGAGGGCAGCTGAGCCTGCGAGGATGTCTCCTGCCCTTGGGAGGGACTGGGGGATGGGATTCATGGGTGTTGTGCCTGGGAGTGATCAAGGTTAGACAGACCTCTTGAGGGTTTGGTGCTCCTTTATCTGATGTTCTCTGGCATGAAGTTATCCATGGGCAGAGCTGTGGCTCTGATCTGAGTTCATCATCCTGTGAGTCTAGCAGTGGTACCAGCATTGACGCCCTTACCCCACCCTACCCGCCTTGGTGAGCATGCACAGGAAAGACAACATACTCTCCACGATGTTCATGGCATAGGTGATAGCTCTGTGTTTTTATTCAAGGATGACATCATCCTACCTTTCCTGGTCCCAGAGCTGGAGACACAAAGATGCCCCCATGGGCGGGTTGGTCTGGGACCCTGGAGGTTCCTGGTATGACCTGTGTCACCAACTTGGGGCACACTCCTTCACTTTACTTTTCCAGGTGATGCTCAAAGCTTTATGTCCATAAGCAACAATTCTTATACCTCCCTCTAGATCACCCTTCCCCTGGATGTCAAAGAAATCCAGGGGTCAGTCCTTCCCAAGCTGGACTGGGACACCAGAAAATTAGATGTGCACACTAATTGACCGTGGTGACCACAGGTGTCGCTGGTGTAAGTGAAGGTTTCCTCATGGTCCATGGGCCTGCCCACTCTCTGGGGACACATGCACAGGGTTGTGAGAGCCCACTCTGGTGCCCTAGAACAACTTCTCTTGGCTGTCACATGTTCAGCCTTCCTTCCTCAGAGCAGGACATCTGCCAGGGTCCCTAAGTCCTCAGTGGCTTCCCTCAGCTGTTGCATGAACCTGTTGATTCTGAATTTGGGTCAGCCTCCAGGGCATCTGCCCTTCTCCAGGGGGAGTCACCTTAAGGGCCTTTCCTGCCAGGTGCCTGCTTCAGGGCCACCCCAGACTACCCCGATGGCTGCCCCAACTTCATCCTCTGGGTTCCTGTGCAAACGTCCGCCCTGAACTGTGGAATCCAGGGAGAGGCAATCTGCTGAACCACACACAGCAAACCAGGCGGCTTGTTTATGTTTATCATCTTTCCCCAGAACAACTTGCTGCTTCTAGATTCACATAACCATGGAAGCCTAGTCAAAGGATTTTTCCCATAATAAACATCCATTCTCTGTTTCTAGCTTAAGACTCAAATTCTCTATCACTCTGCATTAGAATACTTAGTTTAAAATGTTTAAAAATATATATACCAAGAACTATAAAAAGAAAGTAAATATTACCCTTCAGATACCCCCTTGTATCAGCCAGGGTGCAAGAGAAAGGACACCTCAGTGGGGTAGTTTGAGGAGAGTTTAAGAAAGGGCTTATCTGCCAAGGAGGAGGGAAACCCCAGGCAGACATGGATAGTGCCCAGCTACCACCCATGGGCCCGCAGGGGCAAGGCCAGGTCTCCTAAGCGCATATTCAAATTACTTTCAAAGGTTTTAAGAATCCCAAGGATTCTAAATCCTCTTTGAAGAGGCGGCAGAGTGGAGGGGCTGAGAGCACAGACTTGCGTGCGAATGCTGACCTGGCCACTTACTGATTTTGTGATGTGCGGCACGTTGCTTAACCCGTCTTGTGCCTCAGTGTCCTCACCTGCATGTGGGGGTTATAGTAGTGTCTACTTCATAGGGGTGCTGTGAGGAGTGAATGCTGTACATGACCCAGGTGCATTGCCTGGCAAATGGAGCTTGTGAAATAAAACCAATAAAAAAATGTCACTGTATATGCAACAAGCTGATGTAACGTGCTGACTCCCAAGACGGGTGGGCCTTTTACCTTGCTCTTTGTTGCAGGCAGCAGACCAGTATTGTCCTTGGACTCTCAAGCCCCACAGGACTGTAGGGAAAGAATTCCTTTCTTACCACCTCTGCTCCCTTGGTGCCAGGCGCAGGTGCCTTGGACTTGGCAGGCCAGGGCGCCCTTGCTGGGCATCCCCTTAGGGGACTTGGCCTGCAGCCCTGACTCATTGGTAACGAGCCAGCAGAATCCCTCCCTCTCTGCCCTCCAGGGTGGCTGTTTCCTAGTCAGTCCCTGCAGACACAGCCTTCAGCTAAACTCATGTGCTTACTTGTTCTGTTGCCAGTTCATTTGCCTTTCTGAATGCTGTTTGAATGCTAAAAACAATTATTAAAAGTTTAAACTTCATTCTGAGTCAGAAAACTTCACTGAAGTAACTGCTGGTGGGAATCAGGTATACTTTCCATTCTGCTTAATTTTTAATACCAGCTTGGCATTTTTTTTTAATTTTTAGATTAAAAAATTAATTGAAGTATAGTTGATTTACAACACTTTGTTAGTTTCAGGTGTATAGCAAAGTGATTTGGCTATGCATATATATATATATACATACATGTCTTTATTCTTTTTTTCTGATTCTTTTCCATTATAGTTTATTACAAGCTATTGAATATAGTTCCCTGTGCTGTCTTCAGAGAAGGCAGAAAGAAAACTCAGTTGGAAGCCTGTGAGTTTGTGAATGCAGCTCCTAGACCTGACTTGCCCCCCTGCCATGTGCCTTCCCTGCCTCCTGGGGCAGGACGGGGCAGATGTTGGGGGCTTTTTTTTTTTTTTTTTAAGGCGTGCTGAGCAGCATGCGGGAACTTCCCTGATCAGGGATCAAACCCGTGCCACCTGCATTGGGAGTGCGTAGTCTTAACCACTGGACCGCCGGGGAAGTCCCACATGTTGTGGGCTTAATACACAATTGGTTCTGGACAAATGGTAGAAGATAACCCTCTTTTCCTGAGCACTTTCTAAAGGCCAGATGTGGCACTGGCTCATACAAATGCCATGTAAGTTATGTCACTGTCACGAGCAGACACGTTCTTGGGAGGAGATGCCTAGTTCACCTACAGTAATATTGATGGTGGCAAGGATAGGCCCTGATCTTCCACAATTAATGTGCCTTGATATTTTTAGGTCTTGCGTACAGACTTGTTTGTCTAAACATAGCCTACTGCATTCATCAGGATTGTTTTAGTTGCAACTCAAACTGGCTCAAATTAAAAAGGGAATTCATTGGCTCATGTAACTAAAAACTTTGTGGAAAAGCTTCAGGCATTAAGGTGCTTTGTGGTGCTTCAAAGCTTTAGGCATTGGTCCAGATGCTCAAGCAGTATTCTCTGGAATAGCTCATCTCTTGACCCTACTTTCCTCCATTTTAGCTTCATTTCATTTTTGGCATTTCCACATTTCAGCAGAGTGGCCAAACAGAAGGCTACTGGTTATGTCTTACTAACTTAGCCACCCAGGGAAAGAGAGTCCCTTTTTTTTTTCTTTTCTCTTTTTTTTTTTAGCTTAAAACACCATACATTTATTATTGACAGTTTTGGAGGTCAGAAGTCACTCTCACTGAAACTATTGATAAAATCACTTGTCAGCAGGCTGCATTCATTCTGGAGCCCCAGGGGAGAATCTATGTCCACACCCTTTTTTAAAAAAATTGAAGTATAATTGACCTATGTTCTAACACCATGTTCCCAGTGTACAACATATTGATTCGATATTTCTATACATTACAAAATGATCACCAGAAGAGTCTTTTGATGCTTTCCACAAAATCCCTTGTTCATTGCCTCTGAGTGGCCCATCTTGAGCTATGTGCTGTTCCCTGGACCAATCACTGTGGCTGGGAGGATGAGGTGGTGTCACTGACAAGGCCTAGGTCACATGGTCCTGGGGGTGGGGGTGAGGGTATAGAGTCCCTCTAGTAAAACCTTTGGGATTAACGGGGGCAAGGCATGGCTTCCCAAAGAAAAACCCAATGCTTTACCCAAATAAAACATGATGGAGAGTTAGAGCTTACTAAACTGAAATTTTCTCTTTGGAATTTCTACAAATGTTTCTGTTTGATTTAAGCAAAACACACAGGAGCCTGTCACTCTCTGGGTTTCCCAGACTCACTGGTGTGGCATTTGCCTCCTCTTACCTCCCAGCCCCAACTTCCTGTCATACAGAGGCCCCTATACAGAGCTGTCCTGCAGTGCTCTTTGCCATTCCTGAGCTTTTGAACATGCTTTTGCCCTACGTGGATTGCCTTCCTTGTTCCTCATTAAGCCCATTCATCCCGTGAAACTTGGCTCAAAAGTCTCATCTGTGAAGCCCCTGGTTTCCTGGGGGCAGAGCCAGTGCCTAACTGTATGGGTAGCATCCCATACCAATCCCTCACAACACACACACCTAGACTTTTAAAAAGGATATAATTTACATACCATAAAACTTACCCTTTAAAAGTATACAACTGAATGAATTTCAGTATATTCACCAGGTTGTGCAAATATCACCACAATCTAATTCCAGAACATTTTTAAGACCCCCCAAAAGAAAGCCGAGACCCATAAGCAGTCACTCTCCATCCTCCCCTTCCTCAGCCAGTGGCAGTCACCAATCTACCTTCTGTTTCTGTTGATTTACCAGTTTGGGACATTTTGTGTAGATGGAATTACACAATACGTGATCTTTCATGTCCAGCTTCTTTCACTTGCACAATGTAATAGTGTTTCCGAAGTTTATACACGTCGTATCTCACCTTTTTATTGATATGTCTGAACAATATTCCACTGTATGAGTATACCACATTATCTTTTTGTCAGATGATGAACATGTGGTTATTTCCACACTTGGGTAATTATGCATAATGCTGCTATAAACATTAATGTACACGTTTCTGTGTGGACATATATTTTCAATTCTCTTGGGAGTGGAATTGCTGGGACATGATGGTAATACTGTTTTTAACTTTTGAGGAACCGCCAAACTATTCCAAAGTGACTGCAACATTTTACATTCTTGTCACTAGTGTATGAGGGCTCCAGTTTCTCCACATCCTCCAACACTTAATATTGTCCATCTCTTTGATTATAGCCATCCTAGTGGCTGTGAAGTGGTATCTCAGTGTGGTTTTGATTTGCATTTCCCTATTGAGTAATGACGTTGAATGTCTTTTCATGTACTTACTGGTGATTTGTACATCTCCTTTGGAGAAATGTCTATTCAAATCTTTTAACCATTTTAAAAATGGGTTATTTGTGTTCTTATTGTTGAGACGTAGTTTTTTAGTCTTAATACTCAATCCCTACCAGATACTTGATTTGCAAGTATTCTCTCCTATTCTGTGGGCTGTCTTTTCATTTTCTTCATGGTGTCCTTTGAAGCACAAAAGTCTTTAATAAAAGTCCAGTTTATCTGTTTTTCCTTCTGTTGCCTGTGCTTTTAGTATCATATTTAAGAAACCATTGCCAAGTCCAAGATCATGGAGATTTGCCCCTTGTAAGAGTTTTATAGTTTAGCTCCTACATTTAGGTCTATGAACCATTTTCAGTTCATTTTTATATGTGGTGTTAGGTAAGGGTCCAGCTTCATTCTTTTGCCTGAGGATATCCAGTTGTCCCAGCACCATTTGTTAAAAAGATTACTTTTTTCCCATTGAATTGTCTTGGCACCCTTGTTGAAAATTAACCACAAATGTATAGGTCTCTTTCTGGACTCTCAATTCTGTCCCATTGATCTGTGCCTATCCTTATGTCAGTACGACAATGTCTTTATTTTATTGTAGCTTTGTAGTAAGTTTCAAAATTGGGATAAGTGAGTCCTCCAAATTTGCTTCTCCTTTTTGAGATTGTTTTGGCTATTCTGGGTCTCTAGCATTTCCATGGGAATTTTAGCTTGTCAATTTCTGCAAAGAAGCCAGGTGGGATTTTAATAGGGATTGTGTTGAATCTGTAGATCAGTTTTGGGAGTATTGCCATCTGAACAATATTAAGTCTTTAAATCCACGAACATAGGATGTTTTTCAATTTATTTAGATCATTTTTAATTTCTTTCAATAATGTTTTATAGTTTTCATTGTACAAGTCTTACACATCTTTTGTTAAATCCTTTCCTAAGTTTTTTATTCTTGTTGATTCTGTTGTAAATTGGATTGTTCATTGCTAGTGTATAGAAATGCAGTTGGCTTTGTGTGTTCATCTTATATCCTTCAACATTGCTGAAGTTGTTTATTAACTTCAGTAGTTTCTGTGTTGTGTATGTGAATTCCATAGGATTTTTTTTTCTTCTTTTTTTAAACAACATAATTTCTCAAAATAATTGATTTAAGCATATGCAGTGGTGAGTTCAACCCTTGACTCCTGGCTCAGTACTGGTGAAAGTAATCAGCTTAACCATCTCAGAAGGACTGTGCCAAGTCAGTGAGCTGCTTGTGGATCCTCATCTGAAAACAGTCCCATATCTTAGAAACTTCACCACAAGGAGTTTTTCTTGTAGTGATGCTTAGAGTCTTGGTAGGCATCTGAACTGGTCCTTTCACTTTGAGATTCTTTGCCTTTGCACCACTGATGAAGACAGCACACACCTTCTCCAAAGATTTTACACTGTGGCTGGTCAGGGTAATGCTAATGCGGTGAATTGCCACCTCTGGTTCCGTGGGTGTCTTTCCGGTATCTTTAAAAGCCGTGGCTGCGTCACGGCTTCCTGAAAGACTGTTCCTCAGGGAGATGGAACAGCACAGCTGTGAATCAGGAGCAGAAGTGGGCAGTCCAGGGCTCCACTGGGGCTGCGGCTGTGTCTGCATCTTCCTCCAAGAGCAGGATTTTCTAGATACAAGATCATGTCATCTGCAAACAGAGATGGTTTTACTTCTTCCTTTCCATTCTGGATGCTTTGATTTCTTTTTTTGCCTAAATGCCCCAGGTAGGACTTCTGATACAACCGTGCATAGGAGTGATGCTGTGGGTTTTTCATAGCTGCCCTTTATCAGGTTGAAGTTGTTCCCTTCTATTCCTAGTTTGTTGACTGTTTTGTCATGAAGGGGTAGTGGTGTTTCTTTTTCCAAATGCTTTTTCTGTGTCTATTGAGATACAGTTTTTGTTCTTTATTAATATACCATATTCTATTAATATGGTATATTACATTGATTTTCTTATGTGGAACCAAATTTTTATTCCTGGGATAAACCCACGGTGTGTAGTCTTTGTTATATGTTGCTGGATTTGGTTTGCCTGCAGCATTGTATTGAGGATTTCTGCATCTATATTGATAAGGAACATTGATCTGTGGTTTTCCTGTGATACATTTCTTTTTCATCTTTGGACCTTATATTTTGTTGTTGTTGTTTTATTTTTTACTTTGTTGTTTTTTCCCCCAGCATGGGAGCTCCTTAGGGCCAAAGATGAGTACCGTAAACCTCAGATCTCTAGACCTCAGCACAGGGCCTATGTGGAGGGGTCAAGAGATGGTGACTGAGACAAATGAGGCAGCTTCTGCCCTGTACCAGACTGTCTTCTGGATCCTTGGAGTTCAAGTGCATTTGGAATGTTTTCATCCCAGTTGGATAGAACCTTGCCTGGATAGAACCTTAAATCCAAACAGCACCAAGGCATGGGTCATTTTTCCTGTTTCACAACAGTCATGCCCACGGGGATGCCAGGAGCATCTTTGTATTCTCCCAGGAGCCTGGTGTAAGAGGGGAGTTGCAAACAGCTGACACTCAGTAGTTGTTTGGTAACTGAAGGAGAGGGTGGGAATTGGCCTTTGCAAGCCCCCTTTGTAGGAGATCCATGATCACCTTGTGGGTTTGAGGGCTGCAGACATCCTGGGAGCTTGTGGAGAGAAAGCCTGCATCCAGGTCCAAGCCCATAATCTGTAATGAGCTAGGAAACCCCCCAGATGAGGTTAATTTTGAAAATGGTAATTTGAATTTCTCTGAAACCTCATCCAGAATCTTTCTCTAAAATGAATGACTTAATAAAAATATGATTATTAATAACACGGTTATATTGGTTCATTAATTTCAACAAATATTACGTACTATTGCAAGATAGTAATAATAGAGAAAACCGGGTGTGGGATATATGGAAACTCTTTGTATTATCTTCACAATAATTCTGTAAATCTAAAACTTAAAAAATTTTTAAACTTTACTTAAATGATATAATGCTGAGTGAAGATTCAGGTTAAGCTGTTTTTCCAAATACTGTCCAATTTCCTAGCTCCTTTTATTGAATAGTAGAAATTGATTTGTGTCTGCTACTTATGTATAGAATTCTCATAATCTGGGTGTTAGTCTACTCTTAACTGATACACTCTTTTAAGTGTTGACATTTTATACATTTTGATATGTGAAAAAATCCATTTTCATTACTCAGTTATAAAATCCATCTTGGGCTTTTTCTCCCCCAGGTAAATAGAAAGTATCAAAAAATTATATTGGGATTTTAGATGGAAATGTACCAAACCTGTATTTTTATTTTGGGCTAGAATCAATTTATTTATGTTAATCGTTCAAATTCAAGAATATGGTATGCTTCTCAATTTATTCAAGTCTTCCTTTACAGTTTTTAGTAATTTAATCATTTTATTCATGTAGGACGTGTGTGTGTGTGTGTGTGTGTGTGTGTGTGTGTGTGTGTGGTTATTCCTGGCTACTAGTTTTGTTGCTACAGTGTAAAATACTTTTCTTCTGAGTTTTGTTGAAGGATTTTGATTGTTTTGTGTCTGGTAAGCAGCCACTCTCTGAACTCTTTTCATTAGTTCTGAGTTTTGACGTATATCCTCTTGAATGTTTTCAGCCACATTAGTATACCGTCCGCACATATTAATGTGGTTTATTCCTCACCACAGCAGCCAGACCTTCCAGATTAATGTTAAACAACTGTACTGATCTTGGGCCTATTTGTTCCCTGTCTGCCTTTAATGGAACTCCTTTTATACCACTGCCCCCGGGTTTGGGGATCTTTATTGTATTAAGGAATTATGCTTTTATTTCATTTAGTGTTTTTTAAAAATCTAGAGTAGATTAACTAGAATAAAATAGATTGAATTTCATCCAATTACTGTTTATTAAGGTGATTGGCTTTTGTCTTGACTTACTGTTGTGGTGTCTTATGTTACTAGACTTTTGTAACAGATTAAACCACACTTGCATTGTCTAAATAGGGCTTGTCATGAAAATAACAAGTCTCAAGCTGTTAGCTCTCCAGGAGGCCCAAATGACATGAAAGATTTTCTTATTAGGTACATCTGTGAACTGTAGGACCAACAGCACCAACTCGTGCCACAGACCCTACTCCCTGGAGCCCAGAGGCATCGGGAAGCAGCAGAGACTCCACGGCCACCCTCTGGATGGAGACCCCATTTTCTCAAGAGAAGGAATGGTGGAGGTGGCGGGAGCATCAGGGGAGGAAGAGATGGGGGCAGTCCCGGGCGGAGGGGCAGGGCAGTAGGAGCAGGAAGCTGGGACGGGGGAGGCCCCGTGGAGAAGTACAGGCTTCCTGGCCGGTGTCGTGGGTTTGAATCCTGGCTCTGCCGGGGCCTGGCACACTAGCTCCTCTTTCCCCATGTGGGGACGAAGAGTCAAGATCTCAAATGAAACCTGTTCTTCCTCCCGGGTCCCGCCTCTGGGAGACAGTGGCACCAGCACCCACGCCGTCCTCCCAGCCAGAGAGCCGGCCACCCCTTGGTGCCTCCCTCTTAGGAGGCCAGGGCCCGGAGGCAGGCCCAGGCCCCAGCACACAGCCTGACTCGGGGAGGTGCTCACTGAAGGTTTATTCAATAAAGACCACAGAAAAGACTGTCAGTGGAGCTTCCTCCAAATGGGAAAAGCAGCCCTTCTGGGAAGAAAACATTCTTGGTCCATGTGGCGCTGAGTCAGTTAAAAATCATGCTTAAGGCACATGGCTGGTGGTGACCTCTGTGTCAGAAGACGTGCGTGGGCTTGTTGCTCCATGGAATTCTTCCTCGTCGTTTTCTTTGGGTTTCCAGGCTCAGGGCCCTGGTGGGGGGTCTCCCACCGCTCACTTCCTCCAGGGCAGGGTTTTAGGCCCCAGGCTGCCGGGTCCTCCCTCCATCCACCAACCAGTCGCTGCTGCTGCTGCAGCCCCGGCTCACACCAGGGGGATGGGGTAGGAGGCGCAGGCTGCCAGGCCGCACATGTTCTTCCCGCGCTCCAAGAGGAAGTACCTGCACAGAGGGAGGGGCTGAGGCGTGGCTGGCGGCTTCCTCTCCACAGGCCCTTCTGGAACCAAGGTCTGACTCCAGGGATTAGGCCCTCTGAACTTGCTCACAAAACAGCAGTACTGGGTTTATCTGACCACCAGGAAATCTCTGACCTGTGAGTAACTTCTCCTTCCCTCCACCTGGCTGCCCCCTGAACTCTCTTCCTTATTCTGTCCATATCTAACTGTCCCAGAGTTTGCTGAGGGCCCCGTTCTTAGCTCTGCCTAGGCCCTCATGTAGTTATTTAATCACCACTGGGACCCCTCGGGTAACAGATGAAAACCCCCTTTTCAGGCGAGGACACGGAGTCTTAGAGAAGAGACAGGGACAAAGTCCCATCAAGGTATGTACCCAGGCCACCTGATTCCAGCCCCATTCTAGAAGGAGGGGCTGTCAGCCATCAGGTAAACTTGGTGCTTGGATTTCTCACCCACAGGCCCTCCCAGGTGCTGGCTTAGTCCCAGCAGCGTCCTGTGTTGTGAACTGTTTCCTAGTGGTGGTCATAGAACCTCCTGAGCCAAATGGACTCCTGTTCCGGACACAGAGTCATCAAAGTCTGGGGTCCAGGATGGGAGAGGGGCTGCTGGAGGCTTCTTCGGGGTGTGAGGGTTACATCCTCACGCTCCCCTCTTCCTGGCCTGGGCTAAAGGCTCTGTTTAGCAGCCCCTTCTTGGAAGCCACATTTGAGGTGGAGGAGACCCCCTGCACACTCCGAGGGCCCCCAGACCCGAGCAGTCACGCCCCGTCCCAGCACACGGGACCTGGAAGCTGCTTACCCCTTCATTCCCCACTGGGGACCCCAAGAGTTCTTCACGATCCAATAGGGTATCCCATTTTCTTCTCCATACCCAACAGCCAGGACTGCGTGGTTTACTTTATCTGGAGTTTTATGACAGGAAGTACTGGAAAGTGAAAATGAAAGAGGCTTGAAATATGGAAAATATGTGGGACTTCTGTGGCGGTCCAGGGGTTAGGACTCTGCTTCCACTGCAGGGGACGTGGGTTGGATCCCTGGTAGGGGAACTAAGATCCGGCCTGCCGTGCAGCACAGCCAAAGGAAAAAAAAAAAAAGGTGAGTCGATCACATCCAAGAAGTGAATTAGAGCAAGGTTTCCCAAAGCGGGGACTGGGAGGCAGTTAAGGTGGTGAATTAACTCTCGTTTAGTCACAGGGAAAGAGAAGTATTCTCTTCAGCCCCTTGGGTTCTTCTCACCCAAAGGAGCGAGATTTAGCGTGGTGCTGGCCCAGCTCTGACACCTGACGCTTTCCGATGCCTCTTTCATAACAAGGAGAGAGCAGCCCTCCTGCTGCACCTTCTGAGGGCAACAGTGTCCGGCTGGAGTTTCACATGGCATTGCTTTGTTGCCACTGTATGTAATTTTAAGATTACCTTGTATTTGGGACAATTACACAGGTTTCTCATTTTAGCTAGTGAACTGGTTCTCATGAGGAAATTCTGAAAATTTCAAGAGGACAAACTGCAGTGGTCGTGTGATCACTGAGCCGACGTGTAACTGAGTTGTTGGTACGTGCCAGGCCCAGGGACGAGGTGCGAGACACCAGCAGCGTGCAAAACTCTGCTCCTGGATTTAGGACGCCTCCTTCGACAGGGAGGATGGCAGAGAGGCTACTTCCATACAGTGGACCGAGGGCTGTGACGGCTGGGGGGCTGACAGGAGCCCGAGGAAGGGGATCCAACCAGGTGGGAACGGGGTGGGGCAGGGGCAAGGCTTCCCTGGGGAGGCAGGGGACTCGCATAAAACTATGAGCTCTTCAGTGGGGCAGGGGCACGGGGTGGAACAGGGAGGACGCGGGTGGCTTTGACGGGAGATGAGCTTGGAGAAAGAAGGACCAGATCACGAGGGTTTCCCTGGCCGAGCTAAGACACGAGATGGGGAGATGCTGGAGGATGGAGAAGTTGGAGTGGTGAGAAGGGTGTTCCCGAAGGCTGACTCTGGCTCCGAGTGGAGGACGGACCAGCGGTGAGGGCACAAGGACAGAGCAGGAAGGAAGCAACGGTGGGCACAGACACGGGGAGGGAGCGGAGGGCACGCTTCTGAGCAGTGTTAATGGGGCAGCGTCTGGTGAGGGACGGAAACATGCAGGATCTCAGGTTTCCACGGGCCATCCAGCTTGATGCTGCGGCGAGGCCCTTAGATCTGTGGGTCTTAACACCCGGCAGAGACCAGGCTGGCGGATGGAGACTTGGAATTTCTCAGCAAACAGCTGGCCGTGGAGTTCAAGGAGTGTGTGAGAAGAGGGCAGAGCGCTGAGGAGAAAGCCCTGGAGGACACCTGCACTTCGGAATGGCCAGATGACAAGGGGCCATGAAGGAGATGCTACCGGAAGTGGCCGAACTCATATTGCAAAACAGGGAAGAGGCCTGGGTGAGACGACACCAGTGTTAGAGAACTCGGGCTTCCTGAAAAACCCTGCGGTGGAGGCTTCAGCACGGGATTCTGGTGTCTGAGAGCAGCCATTTCCTATTTCACATCTTCAAATTTCTGAACACAGGTTTTCATCACGAGAGGCAGCTCTTCTGCTGAGGAAGGGTGAGCTCTGGGCTCAGATGAGGGCCGGGACCCCAGCCCTGACCAGCCATGTGACCGCCTCTCCTCCTCCCACTTGGGGACCGTGGATCCCGACCTTCAGGGCTGCAGGCTGATGCACTGGCGGAAGGGGCGAAATGCCCACCCAGCCCCTCCCCGGCTCACCTGGAGTAGACACCCTTTTTGTACATCAGAAAGTCATCAATCACCTCGAAGGCAAAGCTCACAGGGTTGTACAGGGCCACCGCCTCCACCATCGCCTCCTCGTCGTTCTGTGGACAGAGGGGCCGACAGGTGGACACACGTGGCCTCTGCCACCTCCCCACCCCACTTGTGAAATATGGCCCTTTGCCCCAAAGTAGGGGACAGAGGCTCAAAGCGATGATTCTGAGGAGGGAAGAGAAGTCTGTTTTTGGCCAAAAAGCTGCCGCCAAGGGGGAGCTGCCCTTCCTTACAGCAGAGCCAAGCCCTGGGTATTGGGGGCTGGTATGGGGGCCCCTGCCCTCTTGTGCCTGAATGGCCGGGATCCTTGGGGTTTTTTATTTGGCTTGTGGGCCCCTCCTCCCAAATCCTGGCTCCCCTGTGACCTCCCTCGGCTTTGCTGGGCTGGACCGTGTGCTCCTCTCTCTCCCCCTCCCTGCTCTGCTCCGAGGGAATGCTGCACCCTTCCGGGTCAGGCCCAGGGTACAGCGTGGACTCATTCACTCGCTCACTCACAGCCACATACCAAGGCCCTCCCATGGACCAGGGGGTACAGAGATGGGTGTGACTCCCCCACTCCCACCCGCAGGAACCCCTGCACCCACAACGCCAGTCTAAGGAGCTTTTTTTGGTAGAACTCAGGGGTTAGAAGTCCATGAGCAGATAAGGCCCAGACGGTGGTAGAAATGTGTGTGTGTGCCCGAGGAGGATGCATCCCCATCCAGTGGGGAAGGTGGCATGAGGAAGTCAGAGGCTTCCTGGAGGCTGCGGCTTTGGAACAGAGCTGCAGAGACTGGGCGAGAGCAGCAGTTGCAATCACCGGGGGAGCTTTACAAAATCCCAGTGCCCAGGCTGCGCCCCAGACGATTACATCAGCATCTCCAGGGTGGGTCCCATGCAGCAGGATTTCTTAAAGCATCCCTGCTGGGACCCACTGGGTTAGCGTGAGCTAAGGAGGCCATTCCCCTGGCTGGAGACTTAGGGAGTTGAAATGAGGGTGAGCTGAGGCCAGGGCTCTGCTGAGGGAGGGTCAGGCTGGAGGGGCTGGGGCACCAGCTCTTCCTCCGTCCTGCCTCCCTGGAGGGGCAGGCAGTGACACGGCTGCAAAGAGCAAACGGCTGCCTGATAAGCAAGCCGCTCCCTTCCCTGTGCTCAGAAAAGGCCTCGTGAGCACAGACAGGTCAGGGCAGATGAGACCAGGAAGGCACGGAGGCCTGCTCGCCTAGAGGGGGAGCATGTCATGGAGTTGTCGTTCCTGTGGCCATCCCTCGGCCCTGCCAAGGAGGGCCAGACGCCAGTGCTGGCCTGCTCTTAGGGCCCTGCAGGTGCCATGGGCAAGGCTCTCCTGGGCACCAGGCAAAAGGGATACCTTTGAGCTCCCGGTTCACTGCCTAATGGGATACGAATGGGCCAGAGTCGGTCAGCCCTTGGTGAGTGTATCTAAGAGAAACTGGCTCTTGTTTTTTTTTTTTTTGGTGGTACGCGCCCTCTCACTGTTGTGGCCTCTCCCGTTGCGGAGCACAGGCTCCGGACGCGCAGGCTCAGTGGCCATGGCCCACGGGCCCAGCCGCTCTGCGGCATGTGGGATCTTCCCGGACCGGTGCACGAACTCGCATCCCCTGCATCGGCAGGCGGACTCTCAACCACTGCACCACCAGGGAAGCCCACTGGCTCTTGTTTGAAGATAAATCTACCATAGTCAGAAATATCCCAAATACAGGGTGTAGATTTTGGAATGACATGGTTTCCGTTCAAATCCAGCTTCCACTTCTAGCTTTGTGGCCTTGGGCATGTTACTTAACCACTCTGAACCTTTCTTCACCTATAAAATGAAGGTGATAATGACATTTATCTCCTAGGGCTGTCTTGGTAATACATGCTAAGTGGTTGGTATAGCTCCTGTCAGCACTCCATAAATTTCATTACTGTTGCTGACTGCATGGCGCCTGCTTTAATTAAATGGTAGCTACTGTCATTACACAGTCATCATGTTTGTGATTTACGCACACATTTGTGGGCACACACCCTCAGCCTACTGCTCTCATCAGCACACGTCACACCTACACACACCCGTGGAAATATTCTTTCACTCTTTATGCATGTTCGCCCGTGCTTGCAAACATGCAAACAGTGGAGTCACGAGGGCTGTTCACACTTATTCCAGCTCCCTCTCGGACAGAGTACGGTTTGTACTGTACTGAAGTTATGGACTTCCCCGTCTACTTGAGGTTAGGTGTGGCTGTGTAACTTGTTTTGGCTTTAAGAGCCAATGCATAATTTACCACTCTTTCCGTCTGCCTGGGTCCTGGAGTGAAGCCAATAACACAGAGAACAGCCCTGCTTAAACCAAGGGACACGTCACACGAATGAGACATAAAATCTGATTGTTTTAAGCCATCCAGAGTCTGGAGCTGTTCCTGCAGCATAACCTGGTTTATCCTGACTGACACACATTCATACTCCGTGCATTCACATTCCATCTCTCACACACATACCCGACATCACACACATCCTCACATCCTCTTTGGTAGGATGGGGATTAAGTTTTGCATTTTACAGACAAGAAAACTGAAACACAAGATGGAAGAGTTGTACAGACCCAGGTCAGAACCAGAGCACCCGAATGCTAGTCTCTTGCTCTTTCCCTCCTGTCTTCCATCCTGCCCCTGTCATGGTGATTGAGATTCAAGGATAATCAAAACTCTTGAATCAAAGTGATGTGCTGCTCAGAAAGGCTGCCCTGCAGTGCCCATTGGCCATCTGACGGCAGTGGAGACTGGCCTCCTGATAGAACACATTCCCTATCCGAGAGAAGGATCGGTACTCACCATTGTGATGTTGGCTACATCCTTGACAAAAGCAATGGCCTTACTGGGCTGGAACTTGCACTCACCATCCTGTTCAGGGTGGCAAAGGTCATGGGATACAGGTTAGGGATGCTCGGCCCCGGGCTGAGACTTCAGGCCTCCCCTATGCAATTTGATAACATTTATAAAGCGAAAGCTACAGGTCCCAGGGCCTGGGTGATGAGGTCACTTGTGAGGGAACTAGAGGCCTCCTTGCCCTCAAGGACCTCACAGTCTAGTGGGAGGAAAGGGTCCTGTGCTGGCTTTGGCAGAGGTGGGCTCGCATGGCACCTGCTGGGAGCACAAGGAAGGGGCCAGTCTCAGCCCAAGGAACTTCACCTGCAAGAGGCAGGCGCAGAGGACACACGGAGGGAAGATCAAACCCTTCTGAGGCAGGAGAGACGGTCAGGATGACAAGAAGGCAGGACCTGACGTTTAGGAACCAGCAAGCTGGGGGTGGGTGGGAGCATAAGGCTTATGAAGGGGAGAGTGAAGTAAAAGCCAAGACTGGGAAGACAGATCTGTGCGACGTGGGGGGAGGGCAGGCCTCGAAAGGCAGGCCGAAGAGTCTGGAGTTTCTCTTGCAGGCCCTGGGGAGCCTTTGAAGAGTTCTGAACAAGGCAGGGTGTGGTCAGAGCTGAGTCTCAGAGGCCACTCTGGCGGCCCCTGGGTGGGTGGGTGGGGGGCCAAGGAGAGGGCACCCACAGTGATCTAGGGTGAAGGGAAGCCAAGGTCCGAGTGCAGGCAGGGACACAGAATGGACCAAAGGAGCAGATGCGAGAAGGTCTAAGATGGTCAGAAGGCTGACTGAGGTGAGGTCTGGGTCAGGGAGCCGCCCCAAGAACGGACCACTGGCCGCCAAGACATTTTAGGGAAGGGTGGTCCTCCCATCGCCGAGAGGGGAGATACAGGAGGAATCCCGGGTTTGTGGGACAGTCGAGGTGCCCAGCCGTGCAAAGGCGGGGTTGAGGTGATGGCAGGGGAGGCCCTGGACAAAGTGGGTGTGGGCCCAGGAGTGCTGTCCGCACGAACGGGGAGGGAAGAAGCCAACAGACGGCGTCCCGGTGCACTCACGGCAGGGCGGGGCAGCCTGACGGTGCTGCCACCCACAGGGCGGTAAGAGGCCCCCCCCCCCCCCGGCTGGCTGACAGCTGGCCTTGGGCAAGTAGAGGAGGGGAAAAAGTGAGCTGCAAGAGACAATTCTCAGAATCCGGGTGGAAGTGGGGAGTCCTCCAGGGGGATGCAGGGGAAGAGATGTGTTCTGAGGCTGGGACAAGAACGGAGATGGGGAGCATTGCAGATCAAGAAGACGGAGCCCAGGCTGCCCAGAGTTACCTGGCCCTTGTAGGGGTAGGTGTCTTCACCCATGATGCCCTTGTTGTACCGGATGTACTCGAAGGCCTGGCTGGGGAGACCCCTGCAAGAAGCATACACAGCTGTGCCTACCTGAGACTGGCCCCGATGGAGGCGGGGCCTGCAGGGGCTGGAGCTTGGAGACGTTTGCCCTGGCAGGGCTGGGAGGCCGTGGTTGGGGCATGTCCCAGGGGCAGAGAAGTCTCCGAGGGGCTAGCAATGCCACCCTGTTTGCCCGGCCTCAGGATACAGCTCAACAGACTCAGAAGAGGCTATCAAGGAGGGTCCAAGGTCCAGCCACACGTGCTTCCGTGGGACAGAGACCTCTGGAAGCCAGGCCCCTCGCTCTGTCAGGAAAAGGACCCGACAGGATCTGCCCAGCTGACTGTCGTTGCCACCACCGTGCCCACTGGGCCCCGCCTGGGCAGGTGCTCTGCAAACGTGACTTTCCAACCCCTCAGAACCCCGGGAGGTAGCTGCTGTTACTTCTTGAAGCTCAGACAGGCTGAACAACTTGCCCAGGGCCCCAGAGCTACAGCCAGGATCTGCTTCCAAAGGTGGATCTTCCACCTCGTGTTGCCTCCTGGAGTAAAGAAGACTCAACAGCTATCCAGCCACGACTCCCCATCAATCGCCTGTCCCTTCTGGGTTTTGTCCAGAGCATCTGTCACCACCCCACCTGCGGCACAGCTAGACCATCAGCTGCTGTATCCCTCGTGCCTACATACAGGGCAGGTGCTGTCGTACTTGCTGCATGAACGAAAAAATGAAGTAAACCAAAGCAAACATCCCTCGGAAAAATGGTGGGGCCCCAGGATGCCCTTTCAGACCTGTGACGGGTGGTGTTTATAAGTTGCAAAGAGGAAAGAGACCAAAAAGCCATGAGGCTAACCATGATATGATGGTGGACCAGCAACTAGGCCGTGGCTTCACCCCCGACTCCCAGACGCAGCCCGAGCGTGGAGGCCCTCGTGCTGGCTCTGTCAGAGCAGGTGGAGCACCGGGCCTTCCCAGGACTCGCCCGAGAGAGGGATGGGCCGCAGGTAGGCGAGCGGAGGCGAGGCTGGGAGCGTGCCCTAGGGGAGCACGAGGGCCTGGCTTTACACACGTATGTTCTGGGAAAGCCGCTCATCCCGAGGAAAGGTCTCAGAGCACGTGAGGAGGAGATGAGGGCTGGAGACACAGAGAAACGTGGGTAAATCCCTAAGAACCCGTGGGTCGGGGGAATTCCCTGGCGGTCCAGTGGTTAAGACTCAGTGCTTTCACTGGACTCGGGTTTGATCCCTGGTCGGGGCACTAAGATCCTGCAAGCCATGTGGTATGGCCAAAAAAATAAATAATAAAAAAAAAAGGGCCAGGAAAGCAGGCCCAGCAGAGACGCAGCCTTTATGCCTGAACCCTGCACCACATCTACAGGAAAGCTCCTCGACGCGACCTGCCAAGCTGGGGTGGCTAGAGCTTTAGAGAACCTGTGGAAAGGCCAACCAGACACCTGTGTGTGGATCTTGGTTTTGGAGGATGATGTGCTTCTCATTCTATTAATTCTTTCGGCCACTCGCCAGAGGCCTTGGTGGCCAGCGAGGCCAAGTGTGCTATGGGGTGAAATCCGGGTGACACCAGGGAACGAGGGTGGATCTTGGAACCAGCCAGGCCTGGGCTTGCATTACAGCTCTGCCCGTTCCAGCTGAGGGACCTTGGGCGTGTTAGGTGACCTTCCCCCTCCACAAGCGGGGCCGATTTTGCTCCCACCGAGGGCAGAGGCTGTGGCAGTGCCCGGCCCGTACGAGGCCCGACAGAAGTGACCCCAGGAAATGAGCAGGGGCTTTGCCCCCCCAACCCCCACCCCCACCCCCCACTCCCCGCCCCCCACCCCGGTCAGGGCCGTACCCTTGGCAGCCGTGATTGTTGAAGTTCTGGGCGCAGTCCACCAGCTGCTGCTCGGCCTGGAGGGAGGAACGCACGCCCGGTGAGCTGGGCGCCTCCAGCGCCCTGCCTCCCGAGTGGACCCACGCCTGCGGCCCCGCCCGCCCGGGGCCCAAGGGCACCAGATGCTAAGCTCCCGGAGAGCAAGGGCTGTCTCCCCAGCAGCCGGCCCCTGTCGGGGAGAAGCTCAGCGATGGCCTGGCAGCCAAGCGGGCAGGTGAGAGGACACGGGGGGCCCTGGAGGTGTGCACGTACGTGTGGCTCCTGGGGTCCCGTGGTGGCAGATGGGAGGGGGAGGGGACAGGCCTTCCCTCAAGCCGGTTCCTGGCGGCCCTCACCAGCCTTGCCGGCCCCTCTTCCCCACACAGGAGGCAGCGGCTGGGCAGTCACCCCTCACTCCAGGGGCTCAGGGGTCCCTGCTCGCTCTTCCCTGCCTGAAGGTGACCAGCTTGAGAGGGGCCACAGCTCCTACAGGGCTGCCTCCCAGGCAGGCTCTGCTCTCGGAAGGCCCCAGGTGGCCACACCGAGGAACACCCCGACCCACCCAGGGATGAGCCCTTGGGCCATCTCCTCAACAAGCCTCATTCCTTCTGAAGTGTCAGCTGAGGTCTGCACGCTGCATGTCCGTGAGGCTGGGACACCTGAAGTCCAACTGAAATGGCACTGTCAGCAAAAGCCACAAAGAAGCCTGACGGCCCAGGTCTGGTCCTCCGAATCAGGCCTTGGAGCGAAGCTGTGACCCCTCTCCCGCATCCCTCCCCCAGCACCATGGCTGATTGCTCACCAAAGAGGGCAGCCTCCCAGTTGCTATGGCGACAGCAGACTCCAGGGCCCCGGTGGTGGAGAAGGTCCAGCAACTGCCACAGCTGCCCTAGAGGCCAAGGGGAGGGGGAGGGAGGTCAGGGGCCAGGACCCCGCGGGCTCCCGTGACTTCAGCTGACAAAGCCCTGGCCCACACTGTCCACGCTGACCCTCACGAGGCCCGCGAGGCCGGCATCCTTCTCCCCGTGTTGCAGACGAGGAGGCCGAGGCTCGCACAGGGGAAGCAGCAGCCGCCACCACTGATGAGTGCCCGTGCACTCCCAGTCCTGGCCCCCCGCTACCAACCCCCACCGGCCTACACGCCAGAGCCCTCCCTCCCGACCCCATTCTGTGCTCTTCTGTTCCTCGGAATCTTTTTTTGGCATGCGGGATCTTAGTTCCTCGACCAGGGATGGAACCCACGCCCCGGCAGTGGAAGCGCAGGGTCTTAACCACTCGACCGCCAGGGAAGTCCCTCTACTTCTGAATCTTATGCTGATTCCTCTTCTTCCCACTGTCTTCCAACAGAAGGCCTCGCCAGAGTCCTGTTTCTAGAAGCTTCTCTATCACCTTTCCACCTCCAATCTCACCCACAGTCCCAACTGTTAAACTGACAACTCCCCAAACGCTCAGCCCTCACCTCCACCCAGGCCCAGACACCCTGTCTCCCAGATGATCCCACCCGTATACGCCCCAAACCCCTCAGACTCTGCGTGTCCTGACCCACCCGTCCATCTCCCCGTCCTCTGCCACGGTCACTGCCGCTGCCCAGCCACCTTCCTCCCGGCGCCTCCCGAGGGCTCAGAGTCGGGCGCTGGAACCTGCCAGCCTGGTTCAAATCATAGCTCTGCCCCACACCCACCGTGCGACCTGGGCGAGCTGCTGCCCACTCTGACCCTCGGTCTCATCATTTGTAACATGGGAACAGCCGTGCTTGCCTCACAGGGCTGTTTGTCAGAGGGGTAGATGAGATCCTGCCCGTCGTGCAGTTACCCCACGGGCTCCGTAATATTAGCTGTTGTTTGTGTTTTTCTCTCAGCCGCATCTTGGTCTCTGTTCTGCCCCTTGCTGGTTCAGTCTTCCATATTTTACTTCTGAAACTTCTCCTAAGATTCCCGTCCTCGCTGTCCTTGTTGAGTCCTCACTGCTGTCTCCCTGGAAAGAGCCTTCACCCTACCCCGGGCTCCAGTTCTTCCTCTCAAAGCCTTCCCTCGGCAGGGAGGGAGGGCCTGGTCAGAGCGTCTCTGGCTGGTCAGAGGCTGGGCTTGGCCGCCACTGCAGGAGGCAGGGCAGGGCCGAGTGGCCAGCACTGGCCTTGAGCAGAGACCTGGATGGAAGGGCCCTCTGTCATCTGCTTGCCTTGTACCTTCAGCGCTTCCTCCTCTGTAAAGTGAGAAACCCTCAAGGCTGCTGAGCTAATGTCAGATCCGGTCGCCGTATCTGTAACCGCATGGTGTCTACAGTGAGAGACCACACACACCCATAAGGGTAATCGCCTTGTTCTGGCCCCTCCACCCCGGGGCTCCGTCCTGCCCGAGGGTCAGTTAACACAAGGACCCGGAACGTTCTTGGCAGACTTCCCCTTCTCACCTGCCCACAGGGTGAGCAGGTTTCGGGCTTCCACATTTAACGCTTGTTGCTTTGAACGGTCGTGGAATTCTCAGATGGTCTAAAAGCTGCCTTTGGGGCTTGGGGCAGAGGGCTGACTTCATTCTACCCCTCCGACTGCTGGGAGGGGAGACTTGTCTTGGCTTCCAGATGCTGGTTTAAACGTCTAGATCACTAGGCAGGTTCTGGGAACCCAGTGAGCCTGGGAGGATTTGGAGCTATGCCATGTGGCTTTAAGGAAAGGGAGAAAATGTTTCTCATGGAGAGTTTCAGTGGAAAGCAAAGTGCTTCCAGGAGGGAAACCTTCACCTGTATTTCCTGGGATCGAGAGGTCGGCATCTTCCTGAAGAAGGCCACTGCACTGTTACTTCCAGGGGACAGCAAGGGGTGGGTCCAGTCTCTCCAGGACAGAGCAATGTGCTGGGACCCTCCAGCCAGCGGCTGGGTCCTCACCTCTGTGAGTGCGGGGAAGACGCCGCCACTCCCCTTGCCAGGCATGCTGTGCCCTGTGGGGGTGCTCCTGAGAACAGGTCTGAAACGCTGGGTTCCATTCTGTTCACTAACCACCTGCAGCTCCCTTGTGGGAAAGCAGCCAGCCAGGGAGGGGCTGGGCCCTGGTGCCTCGTGCAGCGTATGGAGGACGGGGAAGAAAAGATGTGTGGGCAATAGGAACGGGGTCCCGGTGTGCAGTTACTGAAGGGCACAGAGAACGTGATGTTTTGGGTGACTGTAGAAGAGACCTAGGGCCAATGGGGAACTTTACACAGCGGGGTGGAACAAGGGGGATGCGTAAACTTCAGCCCAGTGAAGAAATACACTTTTATCCCCCAGAGCCAGCCATAAAAACAATGACCTCCCAGCCTTTCAGAGGAAGGCAGCTAGAGAGATGATGAGAAAAAAAATAGAGTTGGGGATATACTCTCTGTGTTTTGGGATTCTTTTGAGTTTTTCTTCCTGGCATACTGCCTGAGAATGTGGCCATTTGGCGTGTGTGGGGGGAAAGGTGGGATTGTCATGCATACCTGATTTTTCACTGGTGAGACAAAATTTCCTTTTTTCCGCCAGTCCATGGAGGGTGGGTAGGGACCAGTACCCCGAAGGTAGTTACCTTTGGTGGCTGAGCAATTCTGAAACAACGAATTACATTTTTTTCAGGGGGAAGAAGAGAAGCCGTTTTGATGGAAAAGTATGTAATTAAAGTGGAATCACCAAGAGAGAATAAGAAAGACTGTAGCTGTCAGAACCATCCCACCTCCACCCATTGGTTCCAAATGCTAAATGACAGGTCCTTCTGGGAGCCCAGATTGGGGGTAGTTAGGACGGGGTAGGCGGATTTAGCAAATACAAATACAGTTCACTCAGTTAAATTTGAATTTCAGATAAATGATGAATAAGTCTGTAGTGTCTGTCCTGTGCAATATTTAGGATATACTTATGCTAAAATATTATTTGTTGTTTATCTGAAATTCAGTTTTAAGGGGCAACTGTATTTTCTCCAGCAACTCTAAGTTTGGGGTCTGCATGAGGCCATGAGCATGGACTGACGAACTGCTGGGAGCTGACACGTCTGGATCCCCCAAGAACCTGGGGGCCCCCAGCTGCAGCTGGGGAGGGGCCGAACCGCTCTGGAAGCAGAGCGGGCTATGAGCTGATTCCAAAGGTTTGAGCGAAAAGACTCAGACTTGGTCACAATGAATAACACCCACCTGAGGTTCTGACCAAAGATACTTGCGTTTTAATTCAGCAAAGCTCATGTCTGAAAACTGGTTCAGTCCCACTGAAAAAGAGAAGGAAAAAAAACGAACAAAAAAACACAACAAAAAAGAGGAGCTCAGTAAGTCACTAATAAAGAGAAAAAATAATGAAACCCCACATTCACATGTGTCCGATTTATAGCCCCCTGCAACTTGGCTCCTTTAAATTTTTAAATGTCATGTACAGTTGACCCTTTCAAAAAAAATTTTTTTTTAATTTATTTTTTAGTGAAGTATAGTTGATTTTACAGTTGACCCCTGAACCGCATGGTTTGAACTGGGCAGATGCACTTACACACAGATTTTTTTCAGTAGCAAATACTGCAGTGCAACATGATCCCAGGTTGGTTGGATCCTTGGATGCAGAACCGTGGAGACAGAGGAACTGGGTATACAGAGAAACCGTGTATATGGAGGGCAGACTGTAAATTATACTCAGATTCTCAGCGGTGCAGAGGGTCAGTGCCTCTAACCCCGCATTGTTCAACTGTAATTCAATATATCAAGGTCAACTTCACTTGCTTCAGAATTCCCTGGGGAGCTTGCCTTCTCTTTCTTTTTCTTTCCTTTTTTTTTTGTAATATTTGTTTATTTATTTTGGCTGCGCCAGGTTTTAGCTGTGGCATACGGGATCATTGCTGCGGCATGTGGGATCTTTTAGTTGCAGCATGAGGACTCTTAGCTGTGGCATGCATGCGGGATCTAGTTCCCTGACTAGGGATTGAACCCGGGTCCCCTGCATTGGGAGCGCAGAGTCTTACCCACTGGACCACCAGGGAAGTCCCATGGGGGAGTTTTTCCACAGTACAAATGTCTGGGCTGCACCCTGGAGATGCAGATGTAATGGGTCTGGGGTGGGGCCTGGGCACCCATATTTTTAGATACCCCATCAGTGAGTCTGGTGAACGGCAGGGTACAGAACCAGCACACCTGCGCCAACTGCCTGCCCACCTGCCACCTCCTTCAGTCTTCCTAACCCGCGAGGGGAGCGTTATCCTCTCTACTTTACAGTCAAGTAAAACTTCAGAGCGGGGTCACATGTCAATACTGGGCAGAAGTGAGATTCAAGCTCTGGTTTCCTTCCACCTCATGCTTTTGCCCACAACACCAACGTGGCTGACACTGCCGTCATTTCTGAGCCCTCAGTATACACGCAGTGTGTGTGTGTTTCTAGTGAAACTGACCCGGAGGGAAGGCAGATGTCCTAAGAGGCTGCTCGAGTCCAGGGCACATCTCTAAAGAGGCTGCCCCGACAGCAATCCAGGGGCTTAGCATCTGGGCTGGACCCACAGATGGCAGGAACAGGGCAGGGCTTCTGTACACCTCCCGTAAACTTCACAACCATCCAGGGGTACCAGCATCGTCCTAAAGCTACAACCCCTTGAATCTCAGAAAATAATGGCGGAGCCAGAATCTGAGGTCAGCCAAGCCCAGCTTCAGAGCCTGGCTTGCTGCTCCGTCCACCCCAAGCCCCTAGTGGGCCCTTTAATCAGTGGCGCCGCTCATTGATTTCCTTCCCCGTCTGAGATGCTCCCTCCTGCCATGGGCGAGAAGCCCGCAGGAAAGGTGCCCCACGGTACTTTTGAATGTGTGGTTCCCGGCGTTGTGGGCATTGATCTTCCTCCAGTTGCTGACAAACGCCTGCAGCCTGTGGTGGTACTCCTCCGAGCTGTATTTCTTTTGGTACTGAAACAAAACACATGAGCAATAAGTCACAGAAACAGGATGCAGCTCACCAGAGGGAGACAGTTTTGTTTTCTAAGAGGAGGATGGCAGGTTTTCTTTCTGCCACGATTCTCAGGCCAAATCTGTAACACAGGCAGGACACTGCCCTGGGTCTCTGTGGTGAAAGTCAGGAAGTTACAAAGCAACCCCCCCCGCCCCCGCCCCGCTGCCTCTGGGGACCTGTGGCCAGAATGAAGCCCATGCAGCTGCCAGAGAGTCAGCCAAGAGACCAAGAGGCCCTGGTGAAGGACCTGCCAAGTGCAGGTCACCTCTGGACGCCGCAACTGGTACTAGGTCAAGTTAATGGCAGACATCACCATGTTTCAAAAATACGCACACTAGCGTTTTCCAACTGATTTTGCAGCAAACACACAATGTGACGTGAATACAAAATACAGAAATGAATCTCAAGGCTTGAAAGGCTGCTAGCCAACTTCATCACTGGGGACCACTGTTTGGAAGGAATTCACTTAACTGAATCGTTCCCAGCGTTTGACCGATTCCCGGTTGGGAAAGACCCAGGGAGATGGGGTTGGAAAATCCCTCTTCATTATCTCAAATCCAGCACAGTTTCGTTTGATAACAGGAAACTTAGTGAAGTGAAGAACTTCAGAAAGAAGTTGGACACTGACCTGCAACATCCATGACTTAAAGTGAAACTTCTCTGCAAAAAGAAAAAAGAAAAAAAAAAAATTAGGCCTGGGTGTCTCGCAGTAACGTCTATAGCCAAGTAGGGCACATCAGAACTGATTTGCATTTTAGGGAACTGGGCTAAATTTAAGCACCCAAAATGGTGTTATCTAACGCTGAACGTGAAGAGGAAGTCAAACTCTTACCGCTTTTGTACTCCAAATTAATTTTGAAAAACGACATGCCATTAACCTATGGTATTAAAAGTCAGGATAGTGGTGGTCCTTAGTGGGGGTACAGAGGGGGCTTCTGGGGTGCTGGTGATGTTCTATGTCTTCATCTGGGTGCTGGTTTCACGAGTATATTTAGATTATGAAAATTCATTAAAATGCATATTTAATGATTTGTGCCTTTTTCTGCGCTATACTTCAGGAAGAAGTTAATTTCAAAACCTATATATCCCAAGTGTGGGCAAAATTTTGTTAAAGGGACAGATGGTAAATATCTTAGACTTCGCTGTCTCTACAGTCTGTTATAACTACTCAACTCTGCCCTTGTGTGTGAAAACGAAGGGGTGTGACTGTTTCAATAAAACTTTATTTACAAAAAACGGGCTGGCCAGTCATTTGTAGACCCCTGCTATATCCACCCTTGTACATTTTTAAGCTATCTAAAAACTGCACTTCAAATGTTCATAGATGCAAAGGATGTATTCCAGCTTATTGTAAAGAATGACATATAAAAATAAGAATGTTACATCATTCTTTTAAAGCTAGCCAAAAAGATCCATGATACCATCATGATTTGATATCCACCATCAGTAACATGAACAAGCCCTTCTATAAGAGCTGGATATTTCAGATAGTTTCTTTTTCTCCTTGAACTCCCATCTCCACCCACATCTCACAGAATTTTACCCTAAGGGAGTATCTGTTTATACTTGGTCGCTCTAGCATCCTTTTATGCAACAACAAGAACAGAAAGTATAAATTTAAATTACTGTTACTCCCTGTGACCCATATGCCTCTGACTATTATAAAAATTTATTCTGGATTAAGTCATCATCATCACCATCATTATTAACACTGATTAAAACATGTCAAATATACCTTATGAAAAGTATTTGTTAAACATAAAAAGTAAACTTGTATCGGAAAGGCATCTCTTAATGAGGTAAATTAAACTTTACTAACAACCCCCCTCCCCATGGATTTATATATTCATGGGTGACTATTACCGAGTTTCTTGAATGGGTTAGCATTAATTCTGGTCTTTGCCTCAGCCCTTTAAAAGGCTTGAGAAATTCTGCTCAAATAAACAGGATTGTTCATTGCTTATTGCTTCTGGGAACAGAAGGCAATTTTTAGAGCAATGTCACTCAATTCCTTGCACTCCTTCCTACGCCCCAAATCACATGGTGCTCTATTACGCAACATTATTTCTAGGACCCCAGCAGCTGATACTTTGGTGAGGTCCTCTCTTCTCTTGGAAGTAAAGGGTTTGGAAATAGATTCCCTGTCTGTGCCGGTATCACTTGGAACTTTTTTGTGTTTCCCCACTGATCCACACCCCACAGTTTGAAGATCACTGTTGTATGGAATTTAGGATCGCCCCTTGTGGGTCACAGATCTGTTCCGGAAAGCAAGTGATAGCCATTTTCCCAGGGGAAGAAATGCACATTTCCCCAATATATGCCCTGCGTGGGGTTTCAGAGGATTGCAAATCCTAGTTAAGGCCCTGCTACAGCGGATGGCTTCAGAGGAAGACAGATTTAAGGCAGATGGAGTTTAGGACAACTGACCAGTGTGTGCCTCCAGAGGTTTCAAAAGCAACAAGCAGGTGTGAAAACCCAGTATTTAGCAAAAGAAAAAGCCAGAGATGACCTTGGGCGAGAAAGATCTCTGGTGACCCTTCACCCCAACCTCAGATAGATCCATTTCAATCCATTGTGACTTTTGGAAGAAAGCACACATCCTTTATGTACTGCCCTGTCTCAGGGGACCACGTGGGAGTGTCTAGAACAGGGATTAGCCTGTTTTTGTATGGCCCACGAGCTAACAGTGTTCACACTTTTGGATGGTTTTTTAAAAATGACATTTTGTAGCACCTTAAAATCATTTGAATTCAAATTTCAGTGTCTATAAGTAAAAGTTTCCGGGAATACAACCTGCTTATTCATTTGCACACTGCCTAGGGCTGCTTTCAACACAGGTAGCTGCTACAGAGCCTGTGTGGTTCACAAAGCCTGAAATATTTACTATCTGGCCCTTTACATAAGGAAAAGTTTGCCAAGCCCTGCTTTGGTGTTAAGACGGCTTCCAGCACCAGCCCTCCTCCTCCACGCAGGACACAGCCAGGGTAAAGCAAAGCCCTGGCTTGGGGGCAGCTGGGTTTTCCTTAGGTTGGTACTGAGCTGGAGCTGGGTGTCCTCCCAGGTCTGCAAGACTGGGGGACTTCCTTGGACAAATGGGTCGGGAGGAATAAGGCAAGATTCTGGTCGAAAAGATTCAGCCCCAGTGATCTCTGTCCCATCCCCAGGCTGCTCTTTGGCTACAATTCTTTGTCCTCAGGGTGAGGGGGCTGGTGGTCTGCTGAGGTCAGAGCCTGTGGGCAGTGGGCAGAGGCTGAGGGTGGGGAGTGGCAGGGCAGGAGGGAGGCTGCAGGGGCGAGCCTTCAGCCGGGGGAGGTGGCTGGACCCCCAGCAATAGAAGGGGTGTAAGAACAGCATGAAGCTGGGCCACTCACAGCCCACCTGGCCATAAGGGGGAGCCCTGGGGCTGGGCCTTACCACCCTGAGCCCTTGGAACAAACACCCTCAGTCTTCAGGGGCTAAAACTGCTATTGCTCTAAGTGCAAGTCACTCCTCCAAACAGCTCGTCCAGCCCATTGTACAGACAGGCTCTCAAGGCACCTCTGGGGATCCCCTATGTGCAAGTCCCTGGAAGCTACGAGGAAAGGCTGGAAAGTCCCTGCTTGCCTCCGGCACGGGCAGATCAACGTCCTCTAAGTCTCCAGATGGGGGGTGGAGGGCAGAAGAGGCCGCAGACTACTGTGGCGTACTAGTCTCTGCAGCGCCCCGAGCAAAGGGGACCCTGGGCACCTAGCCACCCGCTCCTCTGCTCACGCGAGACGCCCGCCCTCCAAACCTCTCCCTCTCCCTCCTCCCGCCCCCCTCCCCGTCACACAGGTCACCCTGGCTGGATCCCTGTTACCGACCCGCAGAGCCCTTGAGCCTCGGGCCTGGGAAATGCGCTGCCCGGCTGCTCCCGAGCCCAGAGTCCCCACCCACCCAAGGTCCCCAGATTCTCCGACCTGCCGGGCCCCTTTCCGGGGGCGCTCGTCCCCGTACCTAGGGAGCTCACTGCCAGGTCGGCGGCGCCGCAGGAGGTGGGACCCAGGAGCCAGGCTCCGCCGCAGAGCAGCGGCAGGATGGCCCACATCGTGGCGGTGGCTGCGACTCGGCCGGCGCACTGGCTCCGGAGGCCGCGGGGCAGGCAGCCAAAAGCCGCCTCGGCGGGGCGGGAGGGCGCGAGGGGCGGGGCCGGGCGGGAGTCGGGGGGCGGGGGGAGGAGGTGGGAGGCGGGGGGAGGAGGCGGGAGGCGGGGGGAGGAGGCGGGAGGCGGGGGGAGGAGGCGGGACCCTGTAGGACTGCCCGGAGCGCCAGGCTCGTGGGAGTGGAGCACCTTCGACCTCCCGTCCTGGCCACATCAACTCCCCTTTCTCCTTCTCTGCAATGAAGGGCAGAGGAGAGTTGGACCGCTCCGTGCGGCGGGGTCCTAGATCTTCTGGTCTGTCAGGACTGGCAGGCACTATGGGCGAGGGTGGTGCCTGTCCCCACCCCAGAGCCCCCATCTCCCATCCTCATTAATCACATTCCCCTGGTTGTCCCTTGAGCCTTGGGATGAACTTAAACTAGAGGAAGTAGATAGCAGTTTTTATGAGCTTGTTCCACCCCTAGCCCCGCCCGCCCCCCCAGAAAGTCTAAAGTCTTTCTGCTGAGAAAGTCCTATTAGCAGCTGTAGAGCCATTTTTTCTTTTTTGCAAATCTGAAAAAGGAAGAATATGATTTATAAGAGTCTGGGTGTGAGATAAATAAAACAATGAACATCTTCAATGAAGGAAACATGCACAGGGGTTGCTTCAAGGGAGAGGAGAGGATGATCAGACCTGCCTGCAGCACCCAGTGGGACCAGGTTCTTCACTTAGGTCATCACCCTGCCAAGTGGCAGGTTGTGGACCTGCCATTTTACAAATGGGGAAACTGAGGCTCCGAGAGTTGATGGTAACGTTCCCAGTAAGCGTGCAGAGGGAGTCTGAACCCAGGTTTGACCTACTGCACTTGCTCACCCTGCTCCTTTGCAGCCCGAGGCATTTCGGTGTGGTCAGAGCCTGTTAGGGCTGGCCTGTCAGATCTGAGCTGTCTTATGTCTCCCTCCCTCAGACAGGAGGAAACCTAGTTCTCACCCAGACTCTGCCTGTGAGGCTCCTGGGGAAGCAGATTCCTGGAGTTCTGTCTTGGGATTTGACTAGCAGGTCTGGGTATGGCTCTGGAATCGGCACTTACAGGGCTTCAGGGTGACCGCTCAGGGTGGGCCCTGAATCTGCATGAAGGTTAGCAGTGCCAGCAGACACTGTCTTTTCAGATAAAGCAGATCTTTGTCAGTTTATAAATCAGCCCCTGTCTGGATGCCCCTTGGGTGTGCTTTGAGGCAAATGTCTGAGAAAAGACCCTGCATGGTTGCTATTTGGAAAGTTAAGCCCCTGGCTTTGGGATAAAGGTGTCCAGCCTCTGGGATGGCCTATCCTTCAGGTGTGCAGGAACCACCTCATCTTTCTCCCCATCTGAGCCACCTGGAGAGTGGCAGGACCGAAGGCCCTAGTATTAGACCTCAGACCCCAAACTCGTTCCCTGTGCTGGGTCTTCAGTGACCCTCCTTTGTGGTTCATTCCAGAAGGCCTGAGATATGAAAGGCACTGGCCTGGTCAGTTATAGACTAATGTTTGGTTCTAGTCCTACTACAGATTCACCATGTGACCTAAGCCAGTGGTTCGCCCCCACAGGACCTCAGTTTCCTCATCTGTAAAATGGGAGTAGGTGCCCTGCCTCCCAGAGTGGTTAAATATAGTTTTACAGTTTAGTTATAGGTAAAACACTGGACCCAAGCACGGCACCATAATAGTGACTCACCCCAAATACGGGCTCAGTCTTGGGCTCTCTCTCCATCGTTTGCTCCCTGCAGCCACTTTCTTGGTGAGTTCATCTACTCCTATGGCTCCAGCCGGGCGTCACCTCTGTGAGGGTTTCTTTGCGGTCTTGGTCCTCTGTATTCCCACAGAGGGGAGGTTGAGGACTGGTGCTGGACACAGAGTGCCGAGCCAGGAATGGTGGGCAGAATTCTAGTTTCCATCGCTCAGTTATTTGATCGAACACAATCTACAGGCTGCTGGGCAGGGACTTTGCAGGTGGAATTAGGCTTCAAATCAGCTGATTTGGGGGGATTATCCTGTATTAGCTGAGAGGTCCTGATGTAATCACAGTGGCCATTCAGAGCAGAAGAGGAAAGCGGGAGGCTCAGAGAGATGAGGCAGAGGGAGGTCAGAGCTCTTTGAACCACGAGAAGGACTCTACCCACCATGGCTGGCTTTGACGGGGACCCTGAGCCAAGGACTTTGAGTGGCCTCTGGAAGCTGAGAATGACCCCAGCCCACAGCCAGTAAGGAAACGGAGACCTCAGCCCCACAACCACATGGAGCTGAATTCTGCCAACGACCTCAATCAGCTTGGAAGCAGATTCGTCCTGCGGCATCCGCCGGAAAGGAAGGCAGCCTTGCTGACCCCTTGCTTTCAGCTGTGTGAGACCTGGAGCAGAGGAACCAGCCAAATCCACGTGGACTTTTTTTTTTTTTCGGGCACACCACGTGGCAAACAGGATCTTAGCTCCCCGACCAGGGGACGAACCTGTGCCCCCTGCAGTGGAAGCATGGGGGTCTTAACGGCTGGACTGCCGGGGAAGTCCCTCCACGTGGACTTCCGACCTCTCTACCTGTGAGGTAATAAATTTGCATTGTTTTAAGCCTCTTAAGTTTGTAGTAATCTGGTCCGCAGCAATAGCAAACCAGTACATCAGGTGAAATGCTCGAGCTGACTGGTGTCTCTGGTGATAGAGGGCCGGGCCTGATCTCGGGCTCCTGTGCCCCATTTTTGCACTTCTGGAGTCTGGGGAGGGCAAGAGGGGAGAGCAGGTCTTATCCTCCACACCCAGGAGTCATTATCTCCTCTAGGGATGTGTTAGACTCAGTGCCGAGCGCTTTACATGAATGAACTTTCTTAATTCTATTGATGTTTTCCCCCATGACATAGATGAGGTGACTGAGACACTTAAGTAACTCATCTGTGGTCCCACAACTAATCAGTAAGAGAGCTGGGGTTTGAACCCCTGGCTAACTGAGTCCAGAGTTCTCCACAGGAGTGGGCAGCTGCTCCACGGAAGCAGGTGAATGAAACTGAGCCTGGAGGCCTGCCTGCCTTCCTGATTGTCCAGGCCTAGAGTTCCCTGACGCATCAGCAGAGCTCAGGCATCCAACCAACCCCAACCGCAGCTCCTGGAATCCTCAGTCAGTGCCTCCTTCTTACTGTTCTAGGAATTATTGCCCACCCCACCTCCACTGATCCTTTTTCTTTAGGCCAAATCTGCTGGTCATTCCCCTCTTCCCCTCAGAACGTTATCCCCTCCCCAGCTATTACCTACGGCTTTAACTGGTTTCCCAGATCACTTGTCAGAGTCAGCATCCCGGCAGGAAAACTGGGCCCCTCACCAGACTTATTATATTTCTGCCCTCTACCTCTAGCATCTTGTAATAATAATAATAATTGCCATAATAATGTAATATTTACAATAACTACCATTTACAGGGATTTTGTTCTTTAATGCTCATAACAGCCCCGTGAAGGTTCTTTGAGAATGCACACAGCCACGTTCTTGATAAAGAAATTAGATTTGGAGAAGTTAAGTAGGTCTGCTGGTAGGTGATGGAGCTCTTTTCACACCCACATGCTGATTTTACATAGTAGGTAAGCAGAGGTCTGGTTAAGTGGTTTGGGTGGATGACGGTCTGTAAGATGCAGAAGTGGATGAATGGATGGAAGTAGGGATGGATGGATATACGGGAAAATGGCTTTATGGTTGAAAGACTAAATGGATGCTTGGTTGGAAAGAAGGAAGGATGGATGGATGGATGGATGGATGGGATGGATGGGTGGGGGCTTCCCTGGTGGCGCAGTGGTTGAGAGTCCACCTGCCGATGCAGGGGACACGGGTTCGCGTCCCGGTCCGGGAGGATCCCACATGCCGCGGAGCGGCTGGGCCCGTGAGCCGTGGCTGCTGGGCCTGCGTGTCCGGAGCCTGTGCTCCGCAACAGGAGAGGCCACAACAGTGAGAGGCCCACGTACTGCAAAAAAATAAATAAATAAAAATAATCATAATAATTAAAAAAAAATAAATGGAGGCAGGGTCAGAAGAAGCCTCATTGACGGATGGATGGGTGGATGGATGGATTGGATGGATAGATGGGGATGGGTGGAAGGATGAATCAGTGGATATAAAGATGAGTGACCAGAGAGTTTGTAGAGTGGGAAAGGTAACGAATGCATGAGGTGTATAAGTCTGCATCAAAGAGCAACTTCGGTTGGATCGTAATATGAAGTTGGACCTCTTGCTAGCTCCATTGTTGATGAGGAGACATCCTGTTTAGTTATCTTGATTATTTCCCTTGCCCTGAGTCAGAGAAGTCAGCCTGACAATGTCCTCCAACTGTATGAGAAGGCGTTGTTTGTCCCCTAAGAAGTCAGGGAACATGGGAACCACCACTGGTTTTGTTTTAAGCCCTGAAGATGCTGTATTCACATCCAAGAAAGTGTGAAGGCTTGCAGAAAAGTCCAGAAGCTGTGTTTCATTATGGCCAGGACTGGGGTGAAGCCAGTAAGGTTATGTTGAGCAAGTATAGGGTTTTATCCTGTCATTGTTTTGTTTCTTCATGTGTGATATTTTGTTCATCATAGGGATTTGCATTAATTTTTGTTATTTTAAAATACTGCATTAAAATATTATGCAATAAAAATATCATGACTGAGTTTTTTGGCCCTCCCTTAAATGTTACACCTGAGAGGGTATGTTTCATTTCTTTCACCCTCGTCCTGGCCCTATGACGGAGCACCAGTTTCTGGACTTTTCTGTAAGCCCCTGTACTCCTGTGCAGGGGAAACTTATCCCTGTTCGGTTTGCTTCACTCTTGCATCTGCAGGCGGCAGGAACTCAGGGGCTGGAGCCCAGAGCGTGTCTGCCTCCAGGGCCTCCTTCAGTCACTTGTTGTTCACACATTCTCCCCATCTACACTCCTTTGTTTTCACTTAAGACCTTCTATGATATATCCCTACTCTGTTTGCAGCATCCACTGCCACTGCACTCCTCACCAGTCCACAGGTGAGCTCCCTGTTCTGGGCACAGCCCTACCTCCACCCCCCTCCTCCTGCCTTGTCCTCTTGCCTCCACAGAAACTTCCTCTTCCTGATCTCCTGAATTAATCATCTGCATCACACACTGTTATGCTTCATCCTCTACTATTTTGGAGAGTGTCCTGCAGAGCTCGTTGATTTTCAGCAAGTTTGCACCCTTTTGGCCGTTAGTCTGAGTGGTCAGTACTCATGCCATACTGGTGGTTAAATATTTTGAAAATCAGGTTTCCTGTATCTTGCCCTCCTCTGTGAAATGGAGGTAAAAATACCCAGGAGCTCGAGCTCAGACACAGAGCCTGACACGCTGCAAGTTGGACAGAAACGGTAGCAGTAGCGGTCGCTGTTGTTATTTATTGAGTCAGACGATAAAACGCTGGTGGCTTTAAAGGTGATATGTGAGGGGCTGCGGATCCTGGCTGAGAGAGGTTTGCAGGTGTTGTACTCCCCTCCTGATGAGGTTTCCGGGTGCCGTGAGAGGGCTGGAGAGAAGCAAGAATGGGTGTACGGGTTTGTGGGTGGACACGAGGCTTGGCGGGAACCAAAGAGAAAGCACAGTAGTTGGGGCCGTGGGGAGGCTCCAGACCTGGAAGGCGAGCAGCCGGTTTGCCAGGACCCTGTCCTGTGTGAGCAGGACATACCTGACTTCCCTTGCCGGCAATAAGAAATGGGCCTTGACTGTCTCTGGGCCACGAGTCACTTGATCTGAGTGTGGGTAGTAATTGCACACTGAACATACATTATGGCGTATGCTGTGATCAGTGCTGATAAGGGGCTGTCTGAATGAAAATAGAGTCAGGTTGGGCCAGAGGGAGTCTGCCTGATTTCACCATCAAGCCCTGCTGTGGTACCTCTGGGTGACTCCCCGGCCAGCCACTCAGGGACCCCGGCAGGCCCCTCCCACCTGCCACCTGCCTGGTCCCCTCTCTCCCTGGACGCCTCACCAGACTTGCTCAGCCATCGCTCGGACTGTCTCTCATCTGAGACACTCAGGCCCCCCACTCTTTGCTCAGCTAGAAACCTTGGGTTTCTAGCCCTTCAAGGCCCAGTTTGGGACAGTGCCTCTAAGAAGCTCTCTCTGAACAACCCCCTGCCCCCGTTTCTTTTTCTACTGTTTTTTTTTTTTAATTTCAAATGAAGTGAAATCAATATAGTATACAACTAACCATTTTAAAACATATAATTCAGAGTTATCCCATTAACTGATATAATTTCTGATCACATCTGGAGCACTTTTTAATGAGCAGACGGTTACATTCAGTTCTTTCTGTCTTTTTTTTTTTCTTTTGAGGTGAAATTCACATAACATGAATTAACTATTTTATTTATTTTTATTTTTTAATTTTTGGCCACACCACGTGGAATGCAGGATCTTAGTTCCCCAACCAGGGATGGAACCCGTGGCCCCTGCAGTGGAAGCGTGGAGTCTTAACCACTGGACCACCAGGGAAGTCCCATGAATTAACCATTTTAAAGTGTAGAATTCAGAGACATTTAATGCCTACAGAACACTGTGCAACATTGTGCAGTACCTCTCTCTAGTTTCAAAACTTTTTTTTTTTTTTTTTTTGCGGTACGCGGGCCTCTCACTGTTGTGGCCTCTCCCGTTGCGGAGCACAGGCTCTGGACGCGCAGGCTCAGCGGCCATGGCTCACGGGCCCAGCCGCTCCGCGGCATGTGGGATCCTTCTGGACCAGGGCACGAACCCGCGTCCCCTGTATTGGCAGGCGGACTCTCAACCACTGCGCCACCAGGGAAGCCCCACGCCAGATCTTTAGTTGCTGGTACGTGGGATCTTTTAGTTGTGGCATGTGGGATCTAGTTCCCTGACCAGGGATAGAACCCGGGCCCCCTGCATTGGGAGCACAGAGTCTTAACCACCAGGGAAGTCCCAAGGCAGGGACCTTGACTGCATTGTTCATGGCTAAGTCCACAGTGCCTAAGATGACCTGAAACAGTCAGGGCTCTACAGATAGCTCATGGTTAGCAAGTGCTTGTCCCGTGCTCATCACCTCAGGGTAGCAGCTTGTAGCAGCACGCTGAATCCTCCCAGCAACCTTAACTGCTTTTCTGTGTCTGAAGAAAACAAGCAGTCATGGAGCCTGTTGGCTGCAGCTCCCAGGGAAAAGGGTCTTGCCTCCCAGCGGGCCTCATGCCTGTCACTGAGGGTCGTGTTCTGGGCCCACCCTTCATGGGTGGCTGTGAGGAGGGGTCTGGGGAGGACCAGTGCCTTCCCTGGGGCCACGCCCATACTAGCTCTTCCCCAAACAAGTGTATTCTTTCATGCTTCTGGGATTTCGCTGGTCCCCCTGCCCGGCATGTCCTCCCCGCCACCTTCTTCTGGAAAATCATCCCTACTTATCCCACACCATCCTTACACCTCTGTAGAGCTTTTTCCAGTCCCCCACCACTGTCCTTTCCTCCGTGGTGTCCCCAAGGCACTTCCTGCACCATCCTGTGACAGCGTGGCTCAAACGGTCTGTCTCTCTAGTAGCTTAAAGGTGGCTGCACATTCTTTGTGGCTCTTCCCATCAAGAGGAGGTGCTTGATTCTCTTCCCCTTGTGACCAGGCTGGCCTTGGTGACGTGCTTGACCAATAGAACACTGTGGGTGTGGTGTTCTGGGAATTCTGAGCCTAGGTCAGAAGAAGCCTTGCAGCTTCTGCCTGAGTCTCTAGGAAGGCTGCTCTTCGGACCCAGCTGCCATACTGTGAGAAGCCCAAGCCACGTGGAGAGGCCACGTGTGGACGCTCCGGTTGACAGCCCAGCTCAGCCCCCAGCTATGGGAGAGCACCATCTTGGACACCCCGTCCAGTCGAGCCTTCAGATGACTCCAGCCTCAGCTGCTCTGTGACCGGCACCTCACAAGGGACTCCAAGCAAGAACCACCAGCTGGACCCAGTCAACTCACAGAACCGTGAAAGATTGTTTTCAGCCATCACATTAAGTTTTGGAGGTATTTGTTCCTGCTGCAATAGAGAACATCAACAGTCTCCCTCATCAGACTCTGAGTACCCCCCAAAAGCAGGGATTCTGCCCTTATCGCTCCAGATCTCTGGTCTGAGCCCAGGGCCTGATAAGGACCAAGTGCTCAGCAAATATCCCTTGCGTGAATCAATGAAACCCGTCAAAATTCCGCTGTTCACCCTGAGATAGAATAGATTTATTAGCAAGAGGTAATCAGGAAACATATATTTTTACAAAAATGGAAATTTCTTTTTTTTTCCAAACAAGCTGTAAGTTGAAATATTGTAGGACTTGAAAGAGAATTCTCATACCACTAGGTATTGCTTACAGCAAAAGTTGTCTGTTTGTCAGAGTGGAGCATGCCTGCCACTTCAGAGTTAACCTGTGTTTTCTATACTGTACAATGTAAAAAATAGATGGTAATATTCACAGAATAAGCACTACGGTACTATATTCCTGCTAGAAGGCATTTAGACAGGACTACAGTATATGCAATAAAAACACTTGGTTATTGATTTCCTAATTCTACAGTGTGGTACTATTTTTTTCACAAGGCATACAGACTTGGAGCAACTCAACGTAAGCTTGTAGTGACCGTTAGGCAGCTCATAGAGGAAAAGTGACATTCTTGTGTGTTCCCGACTCGCAGTGAATGCTGGGCAGCCGTCGGCAGAAGTCGACATGACTTTGTGTTGTGATTCTGTTTTCCTCAGGAAGTTCCAGGGCCTTGTCCAGGGTTATCGAGACTGCTAGTCACGCTACCTGGGTTTATTCTCAGAGCCAGGAGCGACGTAGTGCCTGAACGAGGTGGTGGCCTCAGTGTCGCAGGGTGTGGTTCTCAGCGGACAGGACTCCTTTCCCTCCAGGTCACTGGGAGACACGGAGTTTTGAGACCTGCGATTTTGGCTGAAAAAGCTGCTTTGGAAATTGGCATCACCGTCAGCGGGAAGATTCGTCGATGACTGGACTTCAGGGTACGGTTCCCCCTCCCGCCTCCCCCCTACCCCCCACCCTGTTATAACAGCTACATGGAACATGCCAGAGGATGCTGTGTGGCCAGCTCAACCCAGGGGCCTGGGCTGGGGACGGACAGAAGCAGGACTGGTGCCAAAGATTCGTGTATGCACGGATTCTGTTTTCCCTTTGGGGGAGAGTGAGGGGCTGGGAAGAACAGACTAAGAGTACAATTGTTTCAGAGAAACAGGCACTGCAGGAAACGAGGGATGGGGTGCGTGGACCAAGTCCTAACCGGTGCAGAGATTCATATTTTGGTTCTACAGGAATCTAAGAACAAGAACGGATTTGTATTCTTGGAGAAGCACATACTAAAGAAGAAAACCCAGAGAAACCAAACGACTATGTACAATATCATATAGCATGTGTCCATGGCGGTGGGCTGGGTACAGCTTCAGGTGGGGAGTTTTGGTTCTATTCGGAGAGAACACTTGTAGAGACTTTCTTCGTCCATTACAAAAGATTGGTCCAGTAAATATTGGGTTACCTGAGAAAAGGAAAAGAGAAAAAGGAATGGCAGGGCGATGGGACCTCCATAATACTACGTGGACGTCGGGTGTCTCCCGGGAATCAGGCACTAGGGTGGAGGCGGGGAGGGGTGCCAGGCTTGCACATGAGGCAAAGGTGCATTAAGCAGTGCTGTTTCTTAGTATTATTTTTTGCCTTTTTTGTCTTCACAGTAATATAAAATCACATATAGTCAAAATTACTCTTGACCACCGTTTCTTTGGTTGAACATTAGGTGAAATATTTGGGGCTCATATTAAAAAAACATCTCTATCTACATATCTAAAACGTTAATTGTAGCATCTAGGTAGTGGATGTACGGGTGTTCACAATTCTTTCAATGTTTCTGTATGTTGGAAAAACGTAGTTAAACACCAGGTTTTGTGACACCGAGAGAGATTCACCCAAGAGAAGACAGTGGAAACTGAGGCCGTCTAAGGAGGCTTTCGTCTCATGGGGCTCACTCCAGGGCAAAATCTCAGAGTGGAAAATCAGGAAGAGTCACCTCGTGGACTCAATCACTCTCCTTCCTCCTCCCTCCCCACGTCACACTGCTCTCAAGTGTTTTGCTGGATTCCTGTGTGTTCAGTGTACGATGAGAGATCAGAGCCCAGATCTCACAGGCAAACCCCACCCGCCCTTCGAAAAGCATCTTCCCAGGCTCATTGACTTGTCAGTTGTTTGGAGCCGGAGGTTCATGTTTTTCCACAGAAACTCAGAGCAGAAAGAAGAAAACACATTATATTTCTTAGCACGTAATTGGGAATCATCTGAGCTGCTTGAGAAAAATCAAGTCTTTGTTGCGAGCGTCTTTGCTAATGGACCCTCTGCTACTGTGAGGGACGGAACCGGCTTCCTGCGACGCTGATCACCAGTCACAGATGAAATGATTATTGTGTCTGATGAGTGGCTCTCACCCAGCACCTCGAGGAAGACAATCTCAGCTACCACGGTCTAGATTAACTCATAGCCCCTGATAAAGATGTGGTGATTTTATAGCCATGTGAAATAGACCAGACTTTTATAAATAGCTAGCAGCTTCCTGTGAACAGTCCTTTCTAGAGCACAAAATCTCAACCCTCCCAAACACTCTGGGAATCAGCAGACTGGTTAGTTAGTTTCCTCCGTCATGAGCATTTGTTTCCCTAAAAATTTTGCTTTAGCAGGAGACTGGCAGCAAACACCACCACTGCAAAGCTGTTAAGGAAAAGAGTCTAAAGGGCAGCAACATGTATTTGTATTGCCTCTGGAGCTCGAGGGCTAGTTTAAGAAGGGGCCAAGGCCTAATACAGTGCCTGGCACACAGTACATGCTCAGTAAATACTTGAGCGAATGAGCGAACAAGGAAAAAGTGGCACAATTGGTTCACCCACTGATTTTTCTTCTCTTTGTGGCTGTCAGCTATAAGACAGATAGTGAGTTCACGGAACATGGCAGGAAACAGGGCAAGTCTATCACAAAGGAAGGTAGAAGGGAAAAATACTAAGAGCTTGATTTTCTGGTATGTTCAGGAGTGTGTCTGGAGCTGGATATCTTTTGTGAACTTCAAACTAGGAGGTTAAGAAGCTGGATGGAAAGCAAGTACATCTCTGGGCAGCGTAAAAAAGTCATAGGATTCGGAGCCAGAGTCTGGATTAGCAAGTCCCAGTTATTTTAACTGTAAAACGGGGCTAACAGCACAGGGTTTGAGTAGTGAAATGAGACTAACATGCCAACCTCTCTCCATACAGCCCCACCACCTTTTAAAAAATGCGTATTAATCCAGTCCTGTAAGCTCCTTTAAGGGCTTCCTTAGGACACGGCTCCAGATCCTTCTAGAAGCCCACAGTCCCACCTGGTTCAGGCTTGTCTGAGGCTACTCATAGCTGCCGTCTGCGGTCTCTGTGCTTCTCAGATGGGCCCTGTCCCCCAACCCCAGTACAGGCCCCTGGATTCACACTCTCACAGCACCCTCTGATTCCCGAATGTACAAGGTGTTTTCTCCCCCACCTTGCCTATAGCAGCAAAAGACTGAAACAACCTAAATGTCCATCAGGATAGAGGATCGAATAAATACCTGAATTTCTCTGCAGCCGTAAGGAAGAAGGAGAATGCCTCTGCCTCAACGGGAAATATCTCCAAGATATGTTATTAAGGGAAGAAGGAATGATGCTGGAGCAATGTATAGTGTGCTACAGTAGACATTATAGTAAAAAAAAAGTTGGGGTGTGTTTGCATACACACACAAAAAATGGATGATACGGTTGGCTTTGGGAGGGGAACTTGGAGGCTGGGGGACTTTTTGCTGTGTGCCCTTTCTAGCTGTGAGTTTTGAAACTGGTGAGCAGTTCGAAAAGATATGATAAACACTGCCTCTCCTGCCTCAGGGGGGGTCAGACATGATTATAAACCATCCCATGGCAGGTAAAAATCAGACAGGAGCTGAAAGATTAGCACAAGCGCAGTCCAAAGGCGGGGGAACTCAGGGCGGGTCAGGGGACAGGGGACAAGAAGGGTTTCCGAAAAGAGAGGGCCCAGGGAACTCCGGGGCAGAAAGTGGTTGGGTGTGGAGCGGAAAAGGCAGGGAGGAAGGCAGTGCAGCCAGAGCCCTTGTGAAAAAGCGGAAGTGACCGAAAAAGCTGCCGGCTTACCTTTGCCTGGTGCTCTATCTTGTACGCAGTTTGTTGAAACTGGCGAATCTCTCGGATGATATGGGATATCTGCGGGAAGGAAGGAGCGGTTTGGAAGACAGTTTTCTCTTAGTACCCCCTCCCCCAAACCCCCTCCCCCCAACCCATGCCACACAACAGAAGGGACATCCACAGACATGTCTGCAGTCAGCCTCTTAATTCACCTCCTGGGAGACCCCACTGAGGCAGCGAGAGTTTCTTTAAACCAGCCACCTGCCTCAAAGGCTGACACTTGGTAAGAATCTATACGTCTACAGGTTATAAGTTATGACATAGAGTATTTGTCCTTCTCTGACTTATTTCACTAAGTATAATACCCTCTAGGTCCATCCACATTGTTGCAAATGGCAGAATTTCATGCAATTGATTTATTTATTGAACTATAGTTGATGTACAATATTATATGTTACCAGGTGCACAATATAGTGATTCACAATTTTTGAAGGTTATACTCCACTTATAGCTGTTATAAAATATTGGCTATATGCCCCGTGTTGTACAACATAACCTTGTAGCTTATTTTATACATAATATTGGGTTGGCGAAAAAGTTCGTTAGGTTTCAAGTAAAGACACATTTTTCATTTTTACCAAGAACTTTACTGAACAACGTATTCAGTAACCGAACGAACTTTTTGGCCAAAGCAATAGTTTGTACCTCTTAGAATTTCCTTCTTTTTTATGGCTGAATAACATTCCTCTTTCTCCGTGTGTGTGTGTGTGTGTGTGTGTGTGTGTGTGTGTGTGTGTGTGTGTGTGTATACACCACATCTTCTTTATCCAGTCACATAATCTATAAAAATACTGCATTACTATGTCATATACCTGAAACTATCACAATATTGTAAATGAACTATACTTCAATAAAAAAGATGCATATTCTGAAAGGTAAAAAGTGTATTTAGTAGGGTCACATGATAGATGATGAAGAAAGAATTGTTTTAAAGACTCAGAGATAATACAGTAAAAGAAAATTACCAATCATTTTCTCTGAGTAATGAAAATAAATGAGTGATTTTTGTTGCTGAAAAAAAAAAGAATCTATAGGTTAATTATACTATGTGATTAAGAGAAAAACATATCATTTGATCAGTGGTGCTGGCTTATCCAACATCCTAAAACAGCCCCCCTCAATTCCAGCAACAGCTAAAGGCCTCTGCCACTTTCTACGTGCCCACCACGTGCAAGACCACACCAAGGGGCTCCCCCATCCTGTTCCCAGGTCAGTGCTGCCAACTTGCCTTTGACAGAGAAACCTTACCTATTGAACAAAATCTCGGGAGGAACCCCATGACACAGAACCGATACAAATAGAGGCTCTCTAGTTGGAGTGAGAAGACGAGAAGGTTGGCTGGAAAGCAGGCTCCCTGCTGGAAGGATCCTCATTTCCCCTCTCAGGGTCTAGACTCCTCTGGGGAAACTGGAAACCTACTTGCTTAGGAGGTGCTGCAGAAATGACTTTGCTGCGGCCACATAACGCAAGTGCTTATCTGAACAGTAATGGATGGGGTGCGAATAAAGGGGCAGGCTTTGGAGTCTGACAGGCTTGGGCCCCAGACCCGGCTCTGCCTTTTCCTTAGGGGTGACCTTGGGCTGGTCATTGATGACTCCAAGCCTCAGCCTGCTCACCTGTAAGGTGGAGAATAATAAGAGCACCCACCCCTCAGACTGTGGGCATTAAAGGAGGAGATGCAGGTAGAGCTGGCTCCGGACCCGCCAGATGCTAGCTGCTCGTTTGAGGAAGTGACTGTTCTTACTGGAGAAGCCGGGTTCAGGCTCCCCAGTGCGTGTGCCGTGTCCAGTCGGCCAGGACTGTCGGGCACAGCTCGGTGAGCCCGGGGCTTGGGTCTGGGTTTTGATGTTCCCCCCACCCCTGCCCCGCTCTGCTGTGGGGAACGCACCATTCTCATCTTGGAGAAGTTGACCAGGCCGTCCTCCGTGTAGTTGGGCGTCCCCTCTTCGATGAAGGCCAGGTCAGTGAGGTACATCCCCAGGTAAGGGACACAGGGTGGGTCACAACTTTGAAGCAAATGGCGTTAACAGAAGTTTTTCACTTAAAAACTCGAGCCTCTACCAAGAACAGAACACCCCGCATGCATCTCTCGCTTTGCTGGAGGGAAAGGGATTTCTATTCGCCGAGAGTCATAGCAGCTCTTGGGGCTCGGACTGCCAGCTGGGTGTGAGGGTCAGTCCTCCGGGGTGGTGGGGGTGACATGGTGCCTGCTGGGGCCTGGGGCGTCTCAATCAATCACCCCTCCCACCCCAAGCCAGAAGGCCCTCCTCTACCTCTCCGCTCTCCCTCCCAGATGGAGCCCTGGGGCTTGGCCGCCAGCCCCCTCCCAGCTCGCCTTTCCTTTCTGTCTCTCCCCTGAAACTCTCCATCCCGATCCCGCCCTAGAATCACATCCTGGGGGGCTTCACAGCACCGTGCCCTTTCCTGCCAGTCACCACCAGCCACCCCACCGAGCCCCTTGTCTCTTTCTTTCCCCAAGACTTCTCTCCCTTTACTTCTTCCCCACTGGGATCTCTGCCCACCCAAGCACTGGGCTGCCAGCTCAGGGAACCCTTGCCCTCTGAGATCACCATCCTGGATTCGGCTTCTGGGCGGGGGCGCTGGGTGAGACGGCTCCCAGGACCGGTGGCTCCTGGGGGATGGCTTTCGTGGGGATGGTACTCTGCAGTATGGGCCGGACCTCTCTGATCTGTGGCTCTGAAGCAGGGGCTCCTGTTACTGTTCCTGCACAACTTGTTCTGGTGCCTCTGGGTGGGGTGCTAGGTTAAGGGGGTGACTCTGTGATGGGTCCAGTGGTCACTCTCCTCTGGCAGAGCTCCAGATAGTTCACCCAGGGGACTCCTCAAACAGTGTTCCGGAGCCTTCTCTCAGCTCAGCACACAGGTACAGGGACCCGCCTTTCTAGCCCATCTCACCTTTGTCTCCTTGTGACAGTCCTGCCACTCCAGAGGAAGGGGAGGCAGGGAGGATGGTAGAGCAAGAACAGAAACCTGGCCTCTGTCCCTTGCCTGCTTGCTGTGTGACCCTAGGCCAGTTCTTTCCCTCTCTGGTCCTCAGGTTCCCCTCGTACCAGAGAACTAATGTTAGCTAAGACAAGTTTAAGTGATTTGAGAGTTGATTTTAGGTGATGCCCAGACACTGTTTAAATAAATTGATTCATATGATAAGAAACATTAGATTTTCACCCCCCCCCCCCCCCCCCCCGCCCCACTGCTCAAGGAGAGAGCTCATTTGGTGACAGCATAGCTTTGACTCTTTCTAACACGTGCCGTTTTCCTCTATTTTTCTTTTTGAACAAATAGTAACAGGTCTCACTCAGGAAACACCAGGATCTGGCCAGAATTTAATAATATTATTTTGATTTCACTGTATTTATTTTTTATGGTAACCTGTGTATTTATGGCAAATACGCTGGTTTCCCATTTGCTGTATAGAGTTTTCCTTCTCATTTAAATGTATTTCTGGGAAATAGTGAGTTAATTTAAAGGAGACCATTAAGTAAATGCAAATATAGCTGACACACGGATACGGCAAAGTCTTGAAGGAAGTGGATGCTTGGAGTTTGGGAAACAGTGAGCAGGAGAAATGTTTTTTGAACTGTCGGTCTTCACCCTTTCATGGGTGTTAAAACCAATTTGGTGAGTGTTGACCAGATTTTTTTTAAATTAAAAAAAGAGAGAATAGATGATATCTGGGTTCATTGCATGGACTAAAACTGCTTTGTGAAATTTTTGTTGCTGTTATGCATATATACATTTGTATATAGGGTCACACTGTCAAATGCAATTTTTTTTTTTTTTTTTTACTGTGAGTTGTGAAAAAGAAAAAAAAGCAAGAATCATACTGGTCACTGGCAGACCTCTCTGGGTCCTTCTGGCCATTATAGTCCATGACTTCTACATGCCTGGCTTTTCACTTCCTTTCCGTCAAACTCCAAGTCTGGAGCACAGGCTGGTGGATCTGATGGAGAAAGAGTTCAAAGGTCTGAGCAGCCGCTCTGGAGCTGGACGGCTGAGGCACTGTGCTGACCGGCAGGTTCTGGGGGGCGCCGCACTCCCCCTGCCCTTAATGGGAACCAGGTAGCCCGCAGAGCTCAAAGGACCTCTTATCTCAGATAGAGGCAGAAGGGGAGGCTGGGTGCTGCTCGCTGCCTGTGAATGACTGAAGAACGCAGGGTGTTTCCGAATGCCTCACAGGGGCTCTGACCACCCAGACCAGTGAAAAAAGTCTGGGAGTCCTCTGGTGTCCCAGGGAGGTGGATCTCCCTGAGGTGTTTACTGGGGTTTCTGATCCAGTAGTGGAAAGGTGATGGACGGGCAATTTAGTCACGGCAAGTGGCACTGCCAGCCCCAGCACCAAACTCTGTTCCTGTTTACTACCTTCACGGTGAGGGGTCCAGGGAACACCACTCTTAATTCAACCACGTACACACACACACGCACACACACGCACACCCAACCAACCCAAATCCAGAGCCACGTAGGTAAATATATGGGGCTGCTGGAGTGGCCAGTGTAGGGGGTGGTGGGGACAGGTGTGGGGCACACGGGGCTGGTGGAGGGCCCCCAAAGGGCCCCACTGCATGGAGACAGACCGTGCTGAGCATCTGAGCGAGCAGGGGAGCACGGTAGGGGCTTCGTGTAGACAAAACACCCAACCTATGGCTAGCTCTGAACTTTCCATGTGGGCATCTGGCCCCTGTCAGGAGGGATCCAGCCTTGCCCTGGATCAGGGCGGGGCCAACAAGGCTGAAATTGTGTGTGGGGGGGCGCTTCCTCTTTCGGCAGAGCCCCGCCATGCCTGTGTCTGACGTTTCAGGGAGAGAAAGAAAAGTGCCCCGTCCCCCATTCTAAAAGTTGCTCCTGGCGTTCGGGCAGGCCTAGACGGGGTGACACCTGACAGCTGGATCTCGTCTGTGGTTGTTTGGGGCCCCCGCACTTGATGTTTCTACCAAGAAATTCCTGCTGATGTCAAGGGGGATGAAAGAAATTAACTGGTACCGGCGACAAAGCGAGATGCAGCTGCCCGAGGGGCGCTCCACCTGACCCCAGGAAACGGGCGGTGACGGCACGGGTCAGCCCTCTCCTTCACCCCGTCGCAGCCGTGGGATGGGCTGCTCTCTCTTATAGGTCTCGGTGCTGGCATGGGGTGCAGGGAAATCAGGTACTCAGGTTATGGAAAAAAAAAATTTTTTTTTCTTTTTTTTTTTTGGCAATGTGTGGGCAGTGTGGGTGGGACTCGGGGTCCAGTCTTGCTTTCTGCCTCCTGGATACTCCCTGCTCTGTTGTCTCATTAGCAAGAGACTGGGCTTTGCTCTGGGGCCACAGACAGAAAATAAAGATGGAGCCCCTGAGACTCTGGAACTCTAGGACTCTGGATCCATCATATCCACGTAGATAGACGGATGCTCCCCCCGTTTGGAGGTGGCTGCGTGGTGACCTGCTGGTCCGCTGGCAGACTCGCCCCTCCAGAGCTGTTCCCACCCTCCACTGACGGGAACAGACGGGAAGGGCTTTCATGGCAGCAGCTAGCAGTGAGAGCCCGGCCCCTGCGTTCCTTCCGTGGGCATCCTAGTCAAGCTAAAGACAAAAGTGCAGATGAGCCCGTCAGAGACGGACGGGCAAAACTGGGACTGGCCCCCAAAGAGCTGGCGACCGCATTTTACTGCCGAACGTAGTTAGCCCTCAGCCACATGTTGTTGGCTGGAGCTGTGGGAAGGTTCTGGTCCCTGGGTGGCTGAGAGGAGGGGACAGTCTCAGGGGTTGGACCAGGGTGTGGTTTGGGGAATGAGAAGGGTAGATAACATTCATCTGGGGGCGCCCGGGCAGGGGACGGAAGCACCATAGGTGGGCCAGGGGATATTTAAGGGAGTGGCCGGGGACGGGAGGCAGGATTTGGCGGTAAAGGGAAAAGGTCACGTGCTAGCCCGGCTGCTGGCACAAGGCTGAATGATATAATGACAGAAGAAAAAGGATGCCCAAGACCTCAGAATGGGTCTGAGGACTTACGCGGTGGGGTCCGTCACGGGCTCCTTGTCTGGGGGGGTCACCAGCTGTGCCCACCACCTCACTGCACTCCCTCCGGCCCGTCCCCTGCCTGGTGAGACGACCCCCAGACCCTGACACAACACCGCTCTAAGTATAAACCTCAGTGCCTCCGAAGAAAGAGCGCAGACACGTTTGCCCCAATCTGTCCTTCCCCTGCCTGGCTTGGCCTATATCTCTATAAGGCAGGAACCCGGTTTGCATAAAGGTCTTAGCGCCCAGATGCCCGAAGGCCACCTCCGCCCCGTGTGGCAGGGAGCAGAGGTGTCTGGGAGAGGCACTTACATAGGCCCACGGGTAACCTGAAAGAGGGAAGACAGTCAGCATGGGGACTCGGACAGAATGGGGGACCACGGACGCGGTGGAGGCAGCGGCGGCGGTGGACGAGGAAGCCATGTGAAGGAGGCTGATGGAGCAGAGCACCCTGCGGGCGGACGGACAGGTTGGTGAATGCACGGGGGGGGCAGCTCCCCGCAAGCACAGTCCACGGGGGCTCTGCAGAGCCCAGGCGGAGGAGAGACGGCCGGACAGCACAGATGGGTGGAACATCTGTCTGAGGACACAAATAAAGTGGAGATGGTCAAGGCAATGGCACACGGAGCCAGCACAAGGGACAGACCAGGTACGGCAGGAAGAAAACGAGAAAGGCAGACGGGGGCTGGCAGGGCGGGTGTGTGGTGTGTCAGAGCCACCGGCGAGGCTGGACGTGCTGGGTGGTCGCGGACTTCAGTGGCCTTGTACTGGCAGTGAGCACGTGATCCCTCGCGGAAGGGAGGAAAGGCATTCCCGGGCTCTATAAGGAGCCGGGACCCTAGAGGTCTCCCAGGGTCTCTCCAAAGTCCAGCAAGTAGCCAGCCAGGCAGGGAGAGAGAGGGTGAGGGCCAGCCCAACGGGGCACACGTTCAAGTGCCCGAGGGGAACACAGTGGCAGAGACTAGTGGAGAAACCCCAAGTGCGTGTCTAACCAGAGTGAGCAAACCCACATTTCACGTGCGTACGTGGCCACAGCATGTACCAACGGGTCGAGTCACCGCTGCCCTGGGAGAGCTGGCCTGGACCCTCATGGGAGGTAACCTCGGGCAAACCATGGAGCACTGGCCTGGGAGGCCAGCCTGGGCCGAGGCCCGGCTCTGTCACCATGGCCCCAAATCCTTGGGCCAGCCACTAGTTCCTGTGTCCTTGTCTGGAGAAACATCATGGGAGAATCTGTCTCACAACAGTGGTTCTCAACGGGGGCGATTTTGCCTCCCTGAGGATAGCTGGCCATGTCTGGAGACCTTCTCGGTTGTCATAACGGCGGGGGCGGGGTGGACACTGGCATTTCATGGGTAGAGGCCAGGGATGCTGAGAAACATCTTTCTATGCACAGGACAGTCCCCACGACAAAAACTGTCCTGGTCTAGGGACCTCCCTGGTGGTCCAGTGGTTAAGACTCTGCACTTCCACTGCAGCGGGCGCAGGCTTGAACCCTAGCTGGGGAACTAAGATCCCACATTCCGCGTGGTGTGGCAAAAAAAAAACAACAAAATCCTGGTCTAAAGGACAAGAAGGCCGAGGTTGAGAAGGCCCACCTCCCAGGCAGCGTTAATGGGGCTGCACACACCATGGCCAGGCAGGGCACAAACTTTGCAAACTATAAGGTGTAAATTACTGGTAAAACCGTATTTCTTCGATTCCAAGATGCCATTGTGTGTAAAATGCACTCTTGTCTTGATGGCTAATTATCCAGTACAAAAAGGAAACACAATCATACGAAACAAATACACTGACTGTGAGATGCATCCTGATGTCAGAAATGGTAAAATGTAAAATAAAACGTGCATTTTGGAATCAAGGAATCCGGCACCGCTATTATCATCATCACAGCTACTGCACGTCTCAAGGCTATTGCTGTGCCTCTCCCGGGAAATGCCCTGACACCTTGGAATTTCTCTGGTAGAAGATGGAGGACAAAGCTGACCTGCCCTGGGGGTCTGGGATGTGTAGGGGTCGGTCTTGTGGGTAGACAGATGGACAGACAGACAGACCTCCTGCTCCAGCCAGGGGTGGCACGTGAATGCCTCTGCAGTGTGGTTCTCCAATTTAAAAAATAACGGTGACAAAATGACACACACTTACTTTTTCAGAGCTTCTCTCAGATTCTTAAATCTGCCCTCTGACGACACAAGCTTTTGGAGCTTATCAATCAAAGTTTTTGTCTAGAAGGAATCAGAAGTATTTACAGCACACAGCAAGGCCCGCGACTCTGGCCCACACTCCGGGGCTTCGCTTTGCCTCCTCGAGATAGGGCACGGGGATCTGGGGACTTCCTGGGTCTGGGGACTTGACCCTGGGCTCCTGAGGAGGCAGACACGGATCTTTGTTTTGCGTGTCCGTGCTCATACATCTTTCAGAAACATGGGAGTAGGGTCAGGAGGGTCCCAGTGTCAGGGTCCTGAGAGCTGGGTGGTTGGGAAGGACTTGGCGGGGGTAACTCCAGGGACCTGGACCCGATACAGGGCATGGCCGATGCGTCATCATCACGATCTTTCTAATGACTGTACCCAAAAGATGTGACCATCTTCTCATACCTTCACTTTGCTATATCAGGAGCACCACCCAGATTTAAGAAGCAAGAAAAAAAGATGGCAGGTGAACTGATCATCAAAGGAGAAAAGACTTTGATGGAGAAGAGGAAACCCTGCAGCAAAGGGTCCCATCTGCCAAATGACCTGCCAGGCCCTGCCGACGTGTCAGGCCGGAGCAACTTGGGTGGCTGGAGTTTGTCTTAAGGGACCAGCTGTGTGCCACAGAGCATGTCCTGGGTGGAGCCTGGCTCTGTGCTTCTCCTGCATGACCTGCGGAAACCCCTTCACCTCTGAGGTCCTCAGCGCCCTCATTCATAAAACGGGGAGATGACTAGTGACCACCTTTCCAGCTCTAATCCTCAGAATCCAGAATGTGGTTGAGAAACCGGGCCGGAGACCAGCCGTGCATCTTATTACCAGAGGGGCTAGTCAGCCTGGAGGGGACACTGGCCACAGAGGCCAAGTACACCCCTGATCGTCGGGTCTAATTTTTATCTGAGAAACCTGCCTGCGGAAGACGACAAGCTAAATCTTCCTTCTGATGGAAGAAGAGGTTGGTGTGCACTCTTCAAGGAGAAAGGATGGCAAAGCACACCCATCTGCTCGGTCCCTCCTATCAATCCGAAGTCTTGCCGCCTGGTTTGGACCGACCCCGCTCAAAGCAAACATTTATTCTGGATCTGGTGAAAGAGCCACAGGCCAGGATGGAACGAGCCCCACCAAGCCAAGGGCAGGTGATTCTGCTTTCACCTGCGATGACCCTTCTCAGACGCCCAGGCCAACCTCCACCGCAGGCTCTCAACGGCCCTCCTGCACTTAATCTCTTTCCAGAGCTGTGCTCTTGCCTCCTCTTCTTTCCCCTCCACCTGCAGAGACATGAGATGCTGCAGCTTGAGGCCAGATGTGGGGTCTGAGTGTCCAGAGCCCTCAGTGGACTCTGTCGCCCACCCTCAGCACGCCCGTGGGCAAGGTAGCGCTCCACTCACTTTGCTAGGTTTTGACCTTCGTATCTGGAAAACGGGAGGGTAGGTCCAGGTGTTCCTTAAGGGCAATACTCGTTCAGACAGTCCAGAATTGTGGGTGACATAAAAGCTACACAGCCACGTAGCATCACCACGCTTAGAGACCATGAAAAGGTACAAAGGATATTCTGGTGGGTGGGGTTTTTGCATACACTTGGGGCCAATTCGTGGCTCTGAGGTGGGCACACTTTGATTTCTTCCGCACCTGCGTGCTTACTTGAGGTGTGTGTCTGCTCCTCTTCCGGTTATTGCTCTCTGTCCAGGAAGGAGATGTGTATCCTGGGAGGCCACTGGATTTTCCCAGCTGCTGCTTAGAAAGTGTGTTCTGACTTGAAGCAGCTCAAGCACCTTCTGGCCATGCCAGGAGCTTCCATCCTTTGAGGCTCACTGGGCTAGCAGGCCCCCTGGGGCCTTGGGCATCTCTGCTGGAGTATGGACACCAGGGAGCCGAAATATGGGAGCACTTGGAACACGTCTCTGAAACCAGAGACCAAGCAAGGAGCCTGCCTTGGAAATAGTGTCAGGACGAAAGATGATTATATATGGCCTCTTAAATACCATCCTTTCCTGTTCACCAAACAAGACTTCTGGATGGCCAAGGCTGCTCCTTCCAAAGAAGCCAAAAAGTATAGTTAGTCAAAGAGAGGCTTATGTCTCTACTGAAATCCAACCATTCCAGGGAGAGGAAGCACATGTAACTGCATTAGTCATCTGCATCATCCTATAGAGATGCATCATCTGATCCTTTCCCGAGGGAAAGTTTTTATTTTCAAAGAGGATGGGAAGAGAGGTTGGAAGAAGAAAGGGGAGGCACCGGACATCCCAAACTAATTCTGCCTCTTGCCGAGGCTAGACTGGACTTGGACACAGGCTTTTCTGCTTTGGGCTGGCACATGGAAGGGAATGATAAAAAAAAAACTAGCTGCAGAAATGTGGCCATCTTGGCCTATGAGATACCTGCAGAGGGACAGTGAACTGTTCCTGGTTGGTGTTGACCAGGCCACGGCCATGGCTATCCAGAAGCTCTTGGAGCCGGGCACTATGCACACGGACAACTATAGCGCAAACTGAAGGGCTGGGGGAAGCCAGTGTGGTCCAGTCTGCCATAGAGGGTGCAGGCCTAGATGTGTTTTCAGAGGCATCTTTGATTTTTGGACCAGGCTGGCTGGCCCTAGGTCTTGAATGACATCCCGGAAGGCAGGACAGATCACACACCTTGACCTCTAACTGCTCTCCATTTGTACTCTCCTCAGAGAATGGAAGACTTCAGGATGGTCAAGGCAGTTCCCTGCCAACTCTATGACAAGGGTGACGCTGGGGAATGAAGCCAAGAAATTCCCACACCCCCAGAAATGGGGTAGGAAAATGGAGCCTGGTCTGTGGGCTTCTAGAAAAGATGACATCATTCTGATGGAATAGGGCAGGAGAAGAAAGATGCTGACCTGAAATGGGTCCCTCAGACTCTGCCCATAGCCACGTCTGAACCTCGACAGGCCGACCAGCCTAGATGACTTAGAGGTTCTGTGGCAGCCTTGCTCAACCCGACTTCAGGAGTTTATGACACTGTGTGCCACGTGTGGCCAGATGTGCCTGCTCACCTGAGCTCCCGCACTTCCAGCCTCTGTTCTTTCTAGAAGCCCACTCATAAGAGAGACATCTTCTGGTTTTCGTCCTGACCCTGGCATCTCTGTGTGCTAAGCAAGAGGCCCAGCCTCATTGGATGGAAGGGGTACTTTGCAGTCCTGCTGGAATCTGGAGCTGCAGTGATTGGCTGGCAGAGGAAGGGCAGCAGAGATGTCCCAGGGCTGTCCTGAGATTGGCTGCTTATCTAAGTAAGAGGGACTTATGGACCTGCTGCCTGCCTGGGGAGTAGAATCATGCCCTGCCATTGGCACGAGGAGAGTAGTGAGGGGCAGGGGAGAAACAGAACTATGAGGGGGGTAAGTCCAGAACGGTCCAGATGGGACAGGCCCCTTGGAGACCCTGGGCCCCACACAGCCCACCTGGCTGTAGGACCAGAGACACTATAACCAAGTTACTGGTGCCTTTGGAGGTTTACCCTGTCCCTTGGTGGTCACTGTCCAGCTTTCTGCCAACATGCAGGCTGGGACATCCAGTGTACCCAGAAAGGAGGTGGCCTAAGTGTCCCGTTGTGCTCTCCTTTCAGGAGATCTGCCTCCTCGTGACCCCAGGGCAAGGAGCTTTATTCCTGAGGAAGATTCCACCTTATGGTTTTTCAGAATCAGGTTCTGAGTGAATAAAGATCAAGCCCATATTTAAGATCACACACTATCTAATGGGTAACAGGGACAAGTTAACCCTCTGGGGGCCAGAAGGGCTGGTGAAATCAACATCCGAGGAAAGGACTTGCAGGATCATCTGGCCACCATCTCGGTAACCTGCAGATCTGGACTGAGATCCCCAAGAAGTCACCACTCTTTTGTCCCAACTCAAGGAAAAGAGCGTTGGGGCCAATAATCACTGTCCTATATCCCACTTTGGCATATTGATTATTCAAGTGGGAATTAAAGTCCCACAAGGTCCTAGTGCCACATCCGTTGCCCTGACATCTGGTCCCAGGTGAAATAGGAGAAGAGGTTCTCTGTTTTACCTGGGAGTACTGGCCCTCACCCTGTCCTTCATCCACCTATGGATGGTGGCCCTCTGGTCTCTCCGCCCCAGCCCCAGCCCAGATCATCAGGCCAAGCTGGCTTCCTGCCCGCACCTGCTTAGAGACTTTGAGCCATGTCTTTTTCAGCCGGAAGATTGCGCTCCGGTTCATGGATGAGGTGATCTCCAGAACAGCATTGTAGTTGTGTAAGCATCGGCATATGTCAGCCACGGCCACCCACTTCTCGATGGCGCTCACCCTCGCATTGATGTCCTCATTGCGGATGATTTCTGAAGCAATCAAGTTACTGATCTTTAAGCCCATGCAATAAGATAAGAAAAAAGTAAAAGGAGTAAGTATTGTAAAGATGATAAATCACCATTATTTGCAGATTAAATGATTGTCTGTTTGAAAATTCCTGGAAGAATGAATTGGAAAACTGCCAGAACAACCAACGGAGCTCATTAGGGTAGCTGGTTAAAGACTCAATAGACAAAAATAATTTTTTTTTTATATATTAGCAATACCAATTAGAAAATACAATGAAAAAAGATACCATCTTCAAAATACCAGTGGGAATCTGGAAATTACCTGGGACCTGTAATGAGAACTATGTAGGATGCTACATGAAAAATAAATAAAAATACCTTTTATTACCAAAGGTAATAAAAGAATTGATTAATGAAGGAAAAGATTAGATTCCAAAATGGAAAGGTAAATATGTCTTTTTTCAAAACTAATGTACAAGTTTAATGCAATCCAATAAAACACGCAATGGGAGTTATCTTGAAAACTTGACAAAGTAATTCTGAAGTTTATCCAGAAGAACAGAGAGTTAAGAAGAGCCAAGCTCTGAGGGAAATTCCCACCATACAACTAAAGCTTGGATAGGACACACACTTTGGGGCATCCCTGGTCTCACATATCCAAGGACTACTCTACCCCTGCACAGCAAACCATCACATACACACAAACAAACTAAATGTGGACTGGACCTGGAGCAGCCAGGGGGTAGGAAGCTGGGGCCAAAACATCAGGGAGCTACAACCACAAGGAACTGGGGCAGCAGGAAATACTGGACCTCCCTGTACATTTCTTTGCAATTTCCTATGAATCAATAATTATTTAAAAATAAAAAGTACAAAAAACATGACTTGTTATTAAAAAAAATAAAGGTGATTAAAGGACAGTTACTGATGAATATAAATTGTAGGGCTTTACCACCCAGAAATATTCTTCTTTAGAAAAATTTCTAAGGGATGCATATAAAGAAGAATGAATTATAAAACTATTTAAGAAGGGAAAATTACTGAAGAGAATCCGGGAGGAATGGTAGTACAAAATAGCACACATATTATAAACCTTAATTAAATTGAAGTAGTATTTTTTTTTCCATAAAGAAAACACTGAATTCAAAACAGTTTTACATATGTTATATAACTTTTTTAAAGGAATAGAGTAGTCAAATCTTCCAGAGAAGAGAGAAAAAAGGAATACCTGTCAACTTATTCTATGAAGCCAGTACAATCTTGATACCAAATCCAGATACAGAAAATACAAGAAGGAAAAATTACACATCCATTTGTTTAACATAACATGAGTATTTTAGATTTGTCCATGGAACACAAGGATGGTTGAATATTAGAGAAAACTCTGTAACTGTCATTCATCACATCAACAGATTTAAAGGAGAAAAATCATACGACCATCTCAATAGATGCAGAAAAATTTTTGATAAAATGCAGTATTCATTTATAGTAAAAACCACTATGAGCAAACAAGGAATAAGAAAAAGAATTTCTTTAACTTGATAAAGAAACAAACATTATCCTAAGCAGGGAAATATTAGAAGCATTCTCTTTAAAACCAAGAACAAGATTCACTATCACCATTTCTGTTGAACACTGTCATAAAGGGCCAGGTCTGGAGGCACCCAGGATGCAAGTGCATGCACTCAAGGGTGAACAGTCCCTTAAATTTTGCCCCCTGAGCACCTCGTTCAACTTACCCTAGTTCTAGCACTGATACTGGAGATCCTACCGGTACCAATCAATAAGATAAAGAATTAAAGACAACAGGACTGGGAAACAGCAAAAACAAAAGCAAACCAAACCCTGTGTCAGGGAGAGATTAAGAAACAGAGTTTCAGGCTGTGAATATCACTTTCAAAGAGGTACACATGCTGTGTACCTGAAAACAAAGGAAGGTGGATTTTAACAGAGATGGCCAAATAGAAGGTAGCGATGAGGGTAGCCCTCTGGAGGTGGGTTGTGGGGGTTCAAAGCAGGCTCTCCTGCTGATGACTGGGGGTGAACTTTAACTTCCTTGAGCCTCGGTTTCTTCATCCATAACAGAGAATTAAACAAAAATGAGAATAACAGGATTAAATGAGATGATGCTTATGAAACCCTTGGCGTAGTGCTTGGCACATGGTCAACATTCAATAAATGCTCACTTCATATTCTCACCTTTTACTTACGTGATTCCTGGGCACACACTGGGGGAGGGGGTGGGGGGGAGAGGGAGGGACTTTTTATTTTTGGCCGCGCGGTGCAGCATGTGGGATCTTAGCTCCCCGACCGGGGATGGAACCCACGTCCCCTGCATTGGAAGTGTGGAGTCCTAACCACTGGACCACCAGGGAAGTCCCCGGAGAGGGACTGTTTTTGCTGCCTGGTGCTGTGGTTGGACTTTTGGGTCAGGCGTCGTCCGACTCAGGCCTTGTGTGTGTTTCCTGGGGCCTCGCCCACATCCATCGCTTCCTCTCTCCTGCTATACATCCTGCTCTCCATTCTACGGCTGTGTTCCCTGTCGGGCTCCTCCCCTGAGCTGCAATACCTGGGTCCTCCTTGTTTCCTCCAGGCTGCCGAGGACCTTCCCAGGATGAAGGTCCACCCCCGGCTGTGCGTGACATGATGCGGCCTTGACCAGGCGGTCAGGACAAGTGGACTCATATGCCTCCACTTCCGGCCGTCAAAAGCTTTTGTGTTGATGGTTAAATTCATCAACAGAGGAATGAAGATGCTGAGTGCAAATGCCCTCAAGGCTGTCACAAGGCTGGGGGTAGACGGGTCCCTGCGGCTGCAGGGGTTGGAGCTTGGGCAAATGCGGGGAAGTTGCCGGGAGAGATTTCTTCCTTCTGGCTGGGGCTGTAGCGCAGAGGAAGGCCACGAGCTACCAGACACTGGTCAGGAGACCTCAGGTGTCTGCCCTGCAGAGGCTCGGTTTCTTTGTATCTAAACTGTGATAACAGCCCCCATCTTTTAGGATGGGCGTGAGCTTTAAATGAAATTATCATGCCCATGAATCACAGAGCTGGAGAGGACCCAGGTGGTCTGGTTCTAGCCAGGTGTACAGCCCATTCAGAGGGTCTCACCGAAGAGAAACCTGCAGAGAAAGGCACTGCACCCGCTCCCCTACCCCCATACTCACATCATTGAAATGCTTAGTGGTTTTCATGATATAAGGGGTCCTTTCATTCTTTTCCAGTTTCATCCATCCTTGTCCGAAGAACTCCCTGTAGGAAGAAAGGGAGAAACCCAGGGTGGATGAGGTTAGGTTTGCCTTGCTGATTTCTTTGCTTTGAGTTCTCTGCTTTTTGAAGTTGTCATTTCTGGGGAGTAACTTTCTGCAGAGCCCTCGAGAGGAAGGGACCCTGGGGTCAGGTCTAGCTCTGCCTCGTACCAGCTGTGTGGCTTTGGGTAAGCCCTTGATATCTCAGGGCCTCAGTGTCCTCATCTGTGAAACGGGAATAGTGACAATACTTTTCTTACAGGGTTATTGTGAGGCTGAAATGAGATATGGTGCGATGGGCACATCAGATCTTGTTTTGGATCTTGTTTCTGAATGGGAGAGCTCCCGTTTTAAAGTCACCTTGCAGAAGCTGGTCTGTAGAACAGGGAGGACAGAAGCCCACAAAAAAGGGCCAGATGGAAGTACAAAGGAGCTTGCAAGCCAAGCCAGCAGCGTGCTCTGGTAATGGTGACCTCATGGGACCATAGACCATCCAGGCCTCCAGGAGAAGCTCCTTATTTGATAGTGACTGTGAGAGTGACCTGGACAGTTGCATGGGCAGGAGGGAGCAATAACTACTGTCAGAAATAACTGCTGTCTCTACATGCAGGAGATGCGGCAGGTTTCTAAACTGTCGACACTCTCTGTCTAGGTGAGGTAGTGCCCCAGTCGGTGGGGGCCTCTGTGTGTGCCAGGTGGGGCTACCTTTCTGGAAAGCAGAGATCAAAAGTCCTACAATGATTCATAACCTCAGAAGCGGTGATTCCAATTTCAGGAAACTATTCTAGGACAATTGTCAGAAATTCAGAGACATATTTAGTTACAAGGAGGTTTACCCCAGCTTTAAACATAAAAGTGAAAACTGGGAACAAGCCCACGGCTTAGTGCACGGCTGGGGAATACTGTGCACTTATTAAAAACGGTGTCTTTACAGATACCATTTTGGTGTACCGTTAGGCGAATAAAGGGTGGTACAAAATTATGTAGGTGGTATAGTTACAACGAACAGCTGGGGGTGATTGACTACAGGCCAGAGCAGGTAACAACCGGGCCTTGGGGCTGCTTCAAAGTCCAGAGAGTCCCCCCAGAGTCTGCTCCTGCACATGCATACACACCGACACACACTCATGCGTGTGTGCACATTTGCTCACATGTACATGTGTGCACATACGTGAACACACACTCCTTTTCTAGACCTCCAGGAAAGGAGCACCGAATTAGAGATGCTTCTGGAAAAGTGTGTGTGTGTGTGCGCGTGCGCGCGGGCACGCGCGTGTACTGGTAGGTAAGGACGGAACTTGGGGACAGGAAAGGGGATGGGATCCTCTCTCATCCCTGCCGGCACATGCATTTTTGTTGCAAGCTGTGGAGGATCAATCCGTGCAGCTCTGGAAATCTACTGCGCATGCTTCAGGGATGGGGATTCAGCCAAAGACGGTGCCCGAGGAGGAAGGGTGGGGTGTCTGAACCTGCACCCACTCACTCATAAGGGATCTTCTTGAAGACCAGGTGGTCCAACAGGGTCAGCTGCTCCGCGATCTCCAGGGCTGAGTGGTTTTCAAAGGGCTCGGCCTTCACGCCTTCAGCCTGAGAGGAGCAAGGTCCCAGTTAGGCCCATGAGGGACACCTTCTGGCTTTTTGGCCACTTCTTGGAGGGCATCTCCACCTCGATTCTGGTGAGTGGGTGGGCGGGGCGTGACTGGGGAGGCCCCCCGCCGGCAGACCTGCCGAGGGGAGATGAGGACGGGATGGGGGGGGCTGGGAGTCACTGTCTGTGGTGCCCCGTGTGTGTGTGTGTATACGTGCACGCGCAGGCCTGTGCTGTGCTTCAGGGTCACTCGTTTGGTCATCACTTGCCCCCAGAGCATGGACGAGACGACAGAGGCACCCAGAGACTAATAACTAGCCCACGGCAATCAGCCGGAAACAGGCCGACTGAGACCCGAACCCAGGCCGTCCGACTCCAGGCTGTGATCCGTCTCTCCCTTCAGGTCCTGTCTGGGTCCACAACTGGCTCCGTAAAATTTCTTTTTTTTTTTTTTTTTTTGGCTATGCTGCATGGTGTGAAGCTTGTAGGATTTGTGGGATCTTAGTTCCCCAAGTGGGATTGAACCTGGGCCCTCGGCAGTGAGAGCGTGTAGCCCTAACCACTGGACCGCCAGGGAATTCCCCATAAAATTTCCTTTTAACCTTCATTAGCAGAGAAGAACTCACCGGTGTGAGTGCCTCCTGGGACAGTGCCCCCGTCCTGCGCCCAGAAGACAACTGTCTGCCTTAGCCCTGGGTACCAGGCCCCCGCCCCCAGGGCCACCATGGACACCACCTTTAAAGGTGACCACTACCTGAGCCCCCCAATCAGGGGAAATCCTCAGCAAGCACTGGCGAGGGGGCCGGTGTCCCCACGGCAGCGATTAGACAAGAGGAGGCCCAGGGCACAAAGGCCTCTGGAAAGTCTGCTGGATCTGGGAGAGGCTGGAGGGAGCTAGAGAAAATAGGGGGAGGGGACAACTGTGCAGTCTTGGGAAGAGAGTCAGGACCAAGCACGCCCCTGTTCTCCCCCTTGGGGCCAACAGGGCTGCGAGGGAGGAGAGGGGCCAGCTACCCTGCCCAGAGCGCCCGGCCAGCCAGCGGAGCCCCTGGAAGCTGCACTGATCACAAGGAAAGTGGGGCGACCCCGAATCAAGGGAACAAGCCCCCCCTCCTGGACGGAGTCTCTCCCTCCCACTTCTCGGCAAACAGTCATCCAGGACTGCCCTGCCAGGTCCCCGCGAGACACCAGAGACAGAAAGACCAGAAAACACGTCCCTGGCTTCAGGAGCTCCAGTCACAGGACCAGAGCAAGGACAGAGTGTGGGAAAGCCGAGGAAAGGGCTCCTACTCCAGCCTCTGCGTGGTATGTGTGTGTGGTGTGTGTGTGTGTGGTGGTGTGTGGTGTGTGTGTGTGGTGGTGTGTGTGTATGTGTGTGTGTGGTGTGTGTGTGTGTGTTGTGCGTGTATGTGTGTGTGTGGTGTGTGTGTGTGTGTGGTGTGCGTGTATGTGTGTGTGTGGTGTGTGTGTGTGGTGTGTGTATGCGTGTGTGTGGTGTGTGTGTGTGGTGTGTGTGTGGTGTGTGGTGTGTGTGGTGTGTGTGTGGTGGTGTGTGTGTGCGTGTGTGGTGTGTGTGTGTGTGGTGTGTGTGTGGTGTGGTGTGTGTGTAGTGTGTGTGGTGTGTGTGTGGTGTGTGTGTGCATGGTGTGTGTGTGTGGTGTATGTGTGGTGTGTGTGTGGTGTGTGTGTGTGTAGTGTGTGTGGTGGTGTGTGGTGTGTGTGGTGTGTGTGGTGGTGTGTGTGTGCATGTGTGTGCGTGTGTGTGGTGTGTGTGTGTGGTGTGTGTGTGCGTGTAGTGTAGTGTGTGTGGTGTGTGTGTGCGTGTAGTGTAGTGTGTGTGGTGTGTGTGCGCGTGTAGTGTAGTGTGTGTGGTGTGTGTGTGTAGTGTGTGTGGTGTGTGTGTGTAGTGTGTGTGTGGTGTGTGTGTGGTGTGGTGTGTGTGTGGTGTGTGTGGTGTGTGGTGTATGTGTGGTGTGTGTGTGGTGTGTGTGTGTGTAGTGTGTGTGGTGGTGTGTGGTGTGTGTGGTGTGTGTGGTGGTGTGTGTGTGCATGTGTGTGCGCGTGTGTGGTGTGTGTGTGTGGTGTGTGGTGTGTGTGTGCGTGTAGTGTAGTGTGTGTGGTGTGTGTGTGCGTGTAGTGTAGTGTGTGTGGTGTGTGTGGTGTGTGTGTGTGGTATGTGTGTGTGGTGTGTGTGTGTGTGGTGTGTGTGTGGTGTGTGTGTGTGGTGTGTGTGTGTGGCATGTGTGGGTGTGGTGTGTGTGTGGTGTGTGTGTGTGGTGTGTGTGGTGTGTGTGTGTGGTGTGTGTGTGTGGTGGTGTGTGGTGGTGTGTGGTGTGTGTGTGTGGTGGTGTGTGGTGGTGTGTGGTGTGTGTGGTGTGTGTGTGTGGTGTGTGTGCATGTGTGTGTGTGTGGTGAGGGTCCATGCATCCTCTGGCGCAGTCACCCTGGGCCAGGAATGCTCTGTGCAGAAGCCCAGATGCAGGAGCCCGGGTGTGAGGGACACGATGCCAACAGGGGAGGACAAGTTCTCAGGAAGGTAGCGGGGACGTGGGGACGAGAGCAGCAGGTGCCTCCTGGGACACCGTGTTGCAGGGTCAGGAGGCTCATGGGGAGGAGCCCCCAGCCTCTGAAGCAGGGGCGGCAGGCGGGGAGCTCAGCCCGCTCCTGAAGGCCCAGGATGGCTGAACTGTCAGGACCAAGGGCCAGGCTGGGCCTGGGGAGTGGCCTGCGAGCCAGGGTGGGGTGGCCCAGTGGCCGGGGGCACTGAGCGCTGTGGAGAGGCACAGAGGAGGAGCGCTGGGCAAGGAGGAGGGGCGGCTCCCCCTGCTTCCTCCTGGCGTGGCCAGGTGAGGGCTGAGCCTGGCAGCAGAGGCTTGGAAAGCCGTCACAGCAGGAAGCCCTCTGCTCTCTGGTGAGGCCGTGGGGCCTCCTCCACACTGGACGTGCCCCTTGCAGGCCCTCTGGCCTCTGCGAACCAGGTCAGGGCCGGGGGCTGTTCGGCGGGCAGTGCTTTGTTCTGGAAGAGCCTCAGCTCTTCGTGAAGGAACAAGAGGCCCTCAGGCTCTTGAGGGGTAAACATTCCAGTCGGGCCCCTACTGGGAAACAAGAGCAGAGTGTAGCTGCTCCCCTGAGCTTCCCTGCGGGGGGCACATGTGGCTTCCTGGGGTGCCAGTCCTGCAGTGCTGCTCTCAGGGGCCAGGGGCAGGCAGGGTGCCAGTGTTCCATGGATGGCCTCACCCGACCCCGAGCAGGGAGAACGAGCTCCAGGAGTCAGGAGCAGGGACAAGAGGGGAGCAGCGGGCTCAGAACCCAGAGGCCCAAGTCCTCACACTGGCTACTTGGGACAGAATGGACGTCACTCGTCCAGCTTGAAGAGCGAGCCAGCGGGGGCCGAGGGGCCCACACGGGCTCCACCTCCGGGGAGGTCGGAGTTGGCTTTGAGCTTCCTTGGCGGCAGTGGTGGATGGCAGGGGCCTGGGGCTCTGGGGTGGCTCGTGGTGGCACGTCATCAACCTGGAAATAAAAGTGGGCCCAGCCAGGCCCTGGAAGCCCACAGACCATCGTCCCCTTCCACCGCATGGAATGCTACCGTGAACTCTGCCCGGAGTCCCCTCATTTCTACGCAGGTGGCCAACTGCATCCTGTCCCCTCCAGGTGAGGCAGTGTGGCGTGTGCAGTGAGTTCTGAGTGCGAACACCAGCTCCGTCACTTAGCATAACCTGGGCTGGGTCGCTCCCCCTACCCCTGCCTCAGCTGCCTCCTCCGGAAGGTGGGGATAATGATATAAACTTGCAGCACTATTGATAAGCGTGTTTAAAGCACTAGCACAGCTCCAGCGCAGAGGGGCAGCTCATACACTGAAGGCTTGACTTCCTACCCTCCTCCTTCCAGGGACAATGCGACCAGAGAGAGTTGAGGGGTCAGGGGAGGGATGGGAGACAGAGGAGGAAGAAAATGGAGGTGGTGGTGTTATGGGTTGAATTCCCCACCACCCAAAAAAAGATATGCTGAAGTCCTAAACCCTGGTACCTGTGACTGTGACCTTATTTGGAAATAAGGTCTTTATAGATGTGCTCAGGTAAGATGAGGTCATTAAGAGTGGGCCTAATCCAGTATGACTGGTGTCTTTATAAGACGGGGAAGTTTGGACACAGGGACAGACGTACACGGAGGGAAGAGGATGCAGGGACACCCAGGGAGAAGATGGTCATGTGATGATGGAGACAGAGATGGGAGATTCACTGCCACAAGCCAAGCAATGCCCAGGGCTACCAGATGCCGGAAGAGGCCCAGAAGGGTCCTTCCCTAGAACCTTTGGATGGAGCACGGCCCCAGCGACACCTTAATTTCAGACTTCGGGCCTCCAGAACTATGAGAGAATAAAATTCTGTTATTTTAAGTCACCAGTCTGGGGTATTTGTTAGGGCAGCTCTAGGAAACCAATACAGGGGGTGACTGAACTCCAACAAGGGGTCGTTGGGTGGGGATCCTGGGAGCCAGGAGGCCAGGGAAGGACAGACTTGGCCAGCGAGCAAGGGGGCAGGCCTGGCTCACCGTCTGTGTGAGCTCCTCCAGCGTGATCTGGCTGTCCCCCGGGTCATCCTGGGTCAGAGTCCTATGGGACGAGAAAGCACAATGAGCCCCATGTGCTCAGCCCCCCCAGCCTTTGGGGCAGCACCACCCCCACCCTATCGCGCAAGGCCCCACGGTCTCGGCCCCCCCATCTCTCTGTCTGTGCTCTGCCATTTCGTGCGCCAGGAGCCCCCTTTCCCCTTTCTTGTCACTGACTTCTTTTTTTTTTTTGCTGTACGCGGGCCTCTCACTGTTGTGGCCTCTCACTGTTGTGGCCCCTCCCGTTACGGAGCACAGGCTCTGGACGCGCAGGCTCAGCGGCCATGGCTCACAGGCCCAGCCGCTCCGCGGCATGCAGTATCCTCCCGGACGGGGGCACAAACCCACGTCCCCCGCATCGGCAGGCGGACTCCCAACCACTGCGCCACCAGGGAAGCCCGTCACTGACTTCTTGATGGGCTGTCTTCAGGATTCAGCTCCCTGGCTGGGCAAGGTCCCCACCTAGGGCTCCCTCAGCCCCGGGGCTTCCTGTGATCTCAGCCTCAGGCTCCCCATGTTGAAACGGCTGTGTATGTGCCTGTCCCCCCCCCCTCGCCACCACCACCTCTAGACCCGCCAGGAGCCCCTGAGGGCAGAGTGATGTCTGATTTGTCCCTGTAGCTCTGGTACCCGGCACGGGGCTGGGCATGTGGTCCGTGCTCCTGCGTGCCTGTGGGATGATGGGGGAAAGGAGGGGAAGGAGCTTCAGGACTGGAGGATCAGAGAGGCCAGGAGGGGCTGGGAAGCCGTCCAAACGGGAGAGACGGAGGATGGTGGGAGACAGCAGTGTGGGGGCCAAAGGCCCGGAGGTGGGACGCCACTGATGGGCTGCTGAGTACAGTCGAGCGGGTCCCAAGCAGTGGTGGGGAATGAGGGTGGACCCTCGGAGTCAGGCCAAAGTGCTGCGCCCTCGTTCCGACAGCAATCGTGAATCCCAGGGATGGGCCTGAGAGCCAAGCTGGGGCTGGGGGGACGCTCAGGAGGCTGCGGGGCCTGGTTGAGTCACTGGCGCTCTCCCTCCGAGGAAGCAGTGGCTCAGCGGAATCTCACCTGCAGACCCGCAGCTGGGGCTCGGTGGGTCCACCGTCCACACCAGGGCTGCCCAACAGCACAGCCGGCTCGTTCCCCTGCACCCCGGCAGCATCCCACACAAGCTCCCTGACCGAGGGGGACTTTGGCCGATAGGCTCAGGGTCCTGGCACAGCCCTGCAAGCCTCCCGGGAACCAGGAAGAGGTGCCTGGGGGACCTGGTGGCTGACTCTGTGCATGTGTGTGTGCGCGTATGCATACATGTGTGTGTGCGTGTGTGTCTAGGGGGCAGGTACTGAAGGCAGGGAGGTGTGGAAGAGATTCTAGGACGCTGAGCCTGCAGGAACGACGGGGCCTGCAGCACGGGCCTTGGGAAAGCAAAGCGGATGGTCGGGCTGGAGGAAGACTGCAGACTGGGTTGTCGGCAGGAAAGTGGCTGCAAGTCTGGGTCAGAGACCGTGACCGCGGGACAGAGAGGGGCAGCCGGAGCCAGGCAAGAGGTGAGGAGGTGAGGCCTGACCGCGAGCCCGTGCACCTGGGCAGGGCCGGAGGGCAGCCTGAGTCAGCAGGATGGGAGCGGAGGGTGGACTGGGGCCTGCACCCGACACCCCTGAAAGACCTGCAGAGGCATCCGTATGATCTCACCACAGCCTCACCACAGCCCTGGAAGTGGGTGTTGTTCGCCCATTTTATTTTATTTTTTTGCAGTACGTGGGCCTCTCACTGTTGTGGCCTCTCCCGTTGTGGAGCACAGGCTCCGGACGCGCAGGCTCAGTGGCCATGGCTCACGGGCCCAGCCGCTCCACGGCATGTGGGATCTTCCCGGACCGGGGCACGAACCCGTGTCCCCTGCATCGGCAGGCGGACTCTCAACTACTGTGCCACCAGGGAAGCCCTGTTCGCCCATTTTACAGAGGAGAAAAACGAGGTTCAGAGAAGGGGCTTGCCCAAGGTCACACAGCGAGTCACTGTCTGAGCCAGCAGGGCTTGGACGTGGGGCCACCTGACCTCTGACCTCCGTCAGGAGAGGCAGTCTGGGGCAGGAGGAAAAAGGACAGGTTTGGGGACAATTTAACTCAATTCAACAGACATTCCCTGAGCACCTAGAAACAGGGGCTTGCCGGTGCTGTTCAACAGAACCCTCCTCAACGATGGGAATGTTCTTTATGCTGCCCAGTACGGAGGTTCCAGCCACCTGTGGCTCGTGTGACCAAGGAGCTGAATTTTATTAATTTATTTTTTTTTAATGATATTCTTTTTTTTTTTTTTTTTTTGGTCTGGGTGGCATGTGGGATCTTCCCTGACAAGGGTTGGAACCCAAGTCCCCTGCAGTGAAAGTTTGGAGTCCTAACCACTGGACCGCCAGAAAGTCCCAGAACTGAATGTTAAATTTTATTTAATTTTAATTAATTGAGATTTCACACCTATATGTCGCTAGTGGCTACCACGCAGGACGGCAATGGGCTAGACAGGTGTTCGCAGTGGGTGTGGATGGAGAAGCAGACACCCTTCTTGCCTCAAGGGGCTCAAGGCCTGACGGGGGCAGGCAGAGGGGAGAACTGCACATGGATAGCCCACTCGAGAGCCTGGCTGCCCCGAGATCCTCCCAGCACACCTGCCTGAGGCAGTCCTTCGGCCTGGGACCGTCCCTCCTCGCCTCCCTGCCTCTGGCCAGCCGTCCGGAGGCCGAGCGCTGGGCCCCATCCCAGCAGGCCAACCTCAGCCCTTACCTGATGATGTTGGCTGCAGCCTTCCGCTCCTGGGTCAGGAGCTCCGGGTCGTGCATGACCTCCTCCAGGAAGCTGATCACCTTGCATTTGAGCTCGTCGTTGGTCTCAAAGTCCTGGGGGGAAGAAGGGAGGGCGGCTGTGGCTACTGTTCCAGCTGCCCTGGGGTGGTCCCGGCCCGGCCACAGGAGGAGGCTGAGGGTTCGGCTCCTGCCCACGGCAGGCTGCCGCCTCACCCCCCTCTTCCCTAGCTGCCTGGCCGGGCGTCAGTGGAACCTCCAGACCCAGAGGTAGAAGGCACTGGGCAAGATCAAGGACCATCCCTTGATCTTGACCGCTACACCCCTGGGCCAGGCTCTGGGAGGTATCCCTGCTGTAGACAGAGGTGGAGAGCAGAGGCCCCTCGTCCCCTGGAATGTCCTAGGTCCCCCTGTAGGGGATCTGAGCAGGCCCTCCCGAGAACATCAGGGTGGCTGGCTCCTGGGGTCAGTGGCCTCGGGTTCCCAGCAGCCCGCCCTGGGGTTAGTCCCACCCACCTGAGAGTGCTTGGAGACCCAGTGGCGGAGCACATTCAGGACGCGATTGGTGGCCGCTCTGCGGATCACAAACTCCTTGTCTCCGTTCCTCTGGTCGGGGGGAAAGCCTGGCGGCACATGTGGCAGAGGCAAGAGTGGGGACGCGAGGATAAGAAACAGCACTGGCCTCTAGTCCAGACTCAGACCCCAGATCTGGGGAAGTCGGGCTGCCCCGCATGGCTGCTGGCGGGTGGGCTATGGGCAGGGGATATGAAAATATGCGACAACCATCCCAGGTTCTGACCGGTGAGACTGGATGTCACGACTTCTCTGTGGACACAGTCCGTACACACCCGCCTCTCCCGGACCTTGGCACCTTTCAGGGGCTGCTGGAGGCGTCTGGCAGCCTCCCCAGACAAGGCCACACTGGATCAGAGCCCTCCGGGACCCCTTCTCTGCAGGACCAATGTCGTGGCAGTGGGAGGTGGTGGGGACGTCCGAGCTTCCCGTGGGCAGTGGGCTTGACTCCGAGCAGAGGTTTGGAGTAGCAGAGTGGGTGGGTGGGGAGGAAGGGGCCTCCAGACAGGAGGCTCGGCACACAACAAGCCTGGGGCAGCAGTCGCTCCACATTCGAAGGGGGACAAGCCCCTGGGGCCACGGCTGTCGTCACCAGCCGTGAGCGATCCCCCGTACCTGCGCTAGCCAGGGACATCCTCCGGTACTTCTCCTTGTTTGGGGCGCCCTCGTTGGCGCCTGCAGTTGCTATGGCAAAGGCGGAGGCTGCGGACAGGGCGCTGCGGTTACTGTCCAGCTCGCGACAGGAGGTCATGACAACTCCATTATTATAAGAGAAGAGTGGGAACTCTGTGGAGAGCACGGAACCACTCGTCAGTTCTTCCTGGTCCAGCCCTCGGCTCAGGAAACCAGGGGTCCTGAGGCTAGAAGGGGCCCAAGACGGGCTGGCTGTGCTCACCGCACCCACGGCTTGTCAGGTGGTGGCAGCGGGGTCTGTTCCCCTGCTGGGGTCCCCGGGAAGGGACACGCTCATGCCATGCCATGTCACCCCAGGGCTGCCTCAGAGTAGGGAAAGCCCCTGCCCCCCTCTGTTTCTCCTGCTGAGTTGAGAAGGTCCCACCAACCGTCCACCCCTTCCATCCCTCTGCAGCTCCAAACCCTTTACCTCTTAGGCCCAGCTGGGCACAGCCCTGCTTGAGGACAGCATTGTGAGTTTTCTTCCCTTTCAGTCTATTTGGAATGAACACATAACCTGTCCAGTGTCTGACATGGATAACTCATACTGACGGTCTCCCTGGCACGGTGGGGTGGAAAGAGCACCGCACTCTGAGTCTTCGCCCCCTGTACTAGCTGTGTGGCCTTGGGTAAATTACCTAACCTCTCTGAGTCAAAATAATCTCTGGATAATAGGGATATTAACACCTGCTTCAAAAGATGGATGTAAAGATGAAAGGAGTTAACACAGATGAAAGTACTTAGTATTGTGTGAAAAGCTGTATCTTATGGAAAAACCCAAATGAATCTTTTGGCCGACCCAATATATATGCCATGGAATATCAATGCAATTAATAATAATCATTATTTTTTTAGCAGTAATAGTAGCAGAATCTCACTCCAGAAACCTTAAGCTTCAGCTTGTAAGTCTCTGGAGAGCAATCCATCCTTAGGAGAAAGTAACAGCACTTATGCAGTGAGGCGCAAATGACTGACTTTAAAACTCAAAGCTGATTTCTGGAATCTGGCTGTCTGTGAGATCTGCTTCCATGTACCTGAGGGGCTGTGGTAGGCCTGCAGTGTGTCTGGGCAGTTTCTCTCTGCAGGTGGGTGACCCTGTGACTTACTGGGTCTCCTCAGAGGGCCTGGGGGGTTGGGGGAGTTCGGGGTTCAGGCTGCACCTTGTATGTGGGACCAGGGGCTTCCATAAGCTTATGCCTCACCTTTGGGTACCTCAGAGCCCCCCTGTATGTGGGGAAGTGCTTAACGGGAACCAGAGACCCAGCGGCTACCCGAGAACCCTCCAGGGTCATGAGTCTGAGACTTGGGTGGGCATCACCACAACCTCTCGGAGACTTTCCCCTTAGATGAAAAAACAGGAATGTCCCGGCCCCGCTGCAAGGTGTCGGATGTTATTAAAGAGTCTGGCCCAGAGCCTGACATGTAGCAGCAGCTCAGGAAACACCTTCTGAACCTGGATCTTTCCATGAATGAGGCCAAATGCTGGGCCTTCCTGCCCATCTGCGTTGGGTGGGTTAGGTAGTCTCGTCTGAGGTCAGGGGAGTGATTCTGCTGAGTTGAAAAGCAGGATTTACCAGCCGGTGTTGCAGCCCCCCGGGGTCGTGAAGTGCAGCTGGGTTCCTGCACTTAGGAGTCACTCATAAAACAGAAGGCGTGACCCCCACTGGCCTTTCCTCAGCCTGACCCGCCACCTTCTCCCCGCCTGGATGGTACATGTCCTCTGGAATTGACCTGTGGTTTCGGGTCGGTGGATTGTACCTGAGGAATTTTTGCTTTTGACCGATTTTGGTGTTGTTGGCGATTTGGTTGGTGATGTCTCAGTGTCACCTTCGTCACTCTGGTTTTGATCGTTATCTGACTCTTCCCTCATGGAGACTTCTGAGCCTGGGAGAAAAGAAGGAAACAATTTGATGTTTCTCAAATCGTCCATGACTCTTACATGCCGGTCTAGAATTTAATGAAGCAAACGGAGTAGGTTTGGCATATATCTGTTGAGGACAGTTTAACATCTTCATTTGCCACGGGGCCCCATCAGACCTTTTACTTGCTGATGGACCTGTCAATCTCCAAGGTGGCTTTTGCTCTGCCAGGGCTCCTCAAACCTTAATGGGCACACCTGGGGATCTTGTTAGAATACAGATTCTGGTTCAGAGGTCTGGGGTGGGGCCCGGGCGGGGTGATGCCCGCAAGGCCGGTCCACGGACCACACTTTGAGTAGCAAGGTACTACCCCACTCCCCGCTTTTTTGGTGTGCGTGTGAAGCATCTTAGTTAGGGTGACCGTCTAGGATATAAAATCCTGCTTTATACCTCTTGTCCCATGCACCCGGTCACTATCAAAAGTGTCCTGGTTTGGACAGTCCCCCTGAATCTTGGGCGACTCATGGTTTATACACTTCGGGGAAAGCAGATGAATTATATCAAAAGTCCAGCTCTGGCGTGGTGAGATCTTGGTCGAAAACTCTTCACCTCTCTGGTCCTCAGTTTCCCCAACTAGAAAGTAAGTGGAGTTACACCTGACCTTTGTGAGAAGCCAAAGAAAGCTATAGGTCTCCTCTTTAGAAAAGAATGTCCATATGTGTGCGTGCACACACACACACACACACACACACACACACACACACACACACATGCACTCTGGTGCACAGTTAGACAGGTTCAGGGTCACCTGGATCACTGGTCAAGAAGCCCGGTACGAGGGGCTTCCCTGGTGGCACAGTGGTTAAAAATCCACCTGCCAATGCAAGGGACACGGGTTCAATCCCTGGTCCGGGAAGATCCTACATGCCGCGGAGCAACTAAGCCTGTGCACAACTACTGAGTCTGCGCTCTAGAGCCCGCAAGCCACAACTACTGAGCCTGTGCCCTAGAGCCCACGAGCCACAACTACTGAGCCCGCGTGCCACAACCACTGAAGCCCGCACGCCTAGAGCCTGTGCTCCGCAACAAGAGAAGCCATGACAATGAGAAGCCCGTGCACCGCAACGAAGAGTAGCCCCTGCTCGCCGCAACTGGAGAAAGCCCAAGTGCAGCAACGAAGACTCAGTACAGCCAAAAAATCAATAAATAAAATAAATAAATTTTTTTTAAAAAAAGAAAAAAGTGTGAGATGAGATGAGATGACTTCTCAGGACCGTCTCGCATCACATCTTGTCACGCATCAGGCCTGGACTCACTGCAGGCTGTGGCAGATGGAGTTCTGGCCCCTTGACGTTGCCCTGCCAGGGACTCCGTCCTCCGCTCCTGCGGGACGGCATCTGGGGCTCTCTGCTCGGCTGTTACACTGGTTACTGACTTTCGGCTGCGCCTGTCCCCTATTTACTGTATGCGCCACAGTAAATGTCACTTGGTACCGGAAGCTCCTGGGGGCTTGACCCCTCCCCGGCTTTGCCGTCTGCTGGTCGTCCTGCTGACTTCCCTCTTCTCAACTCAGAGGACAGAACTTCCGACCATCTTAAAATGTTTTTCAAAGGCCTCCTCCTCGAAGGCTGGGGCTTCCATCCAGCCCAGGGGTGTGTGTTCGTGTGTGTACACGCCTGTGTGTATGTACGTATGCACATGTGTGCTAACCAAGACAAGGCTGGTGTCACCCAGGATGTGGGCTGACCCAGCCTAAGACACAGTCAGACAATCCTCCCAACAAATGCCATTCTAGAATGGTTGGGCTTCTGAGAGCAGGGAGGGCCGAGCCTGCCCGGCACCACCTCCGGCCACTGCCCCACACCCGGTGTTCCAGGTGTGCTGAGTTTCACGGTGTTGCCTGAACACACAACGCTTTTCCTTGCTTCTCAGTCTTGCCCACTCCATTCCCTTTGTCTAGAATGTTCTCCCTTCCTCCTGGTGACAAATCTAGATCTAATAGGTCCTCCAGGAAGCCTTCTCAGGCTCTCCCGACGGCGTCCCCACTCCGTGCTCGGGGTCCCTCAAGCGCCCCTCTAACACCACATGCATCAGGCGCCCATGTTTCCGTGTCTGGTCCCGTTCCTCAGCCACACTGTGAACCCCGGCCTGCAGGAGCCCCATCTGATGCCCTCTTCTCTCCTAGGCCCTGACTGGGGCCTGGCCCAGGACACGTCCGCTGCAGAGACGGACAGATACAAGGATGCAAGAGGAAGCTGTCATCAGGGCAGCGGGAGGGACACTCATCCCACTTCCTGGGCATCTCTGCCTGTCCCTCCCCCACCCAGGCTCTGCACTGCCACCACCATCTGGCCAGGACCCCCCAGCCTCCCGGTGGGGCTGGGCCGGCTCAGTGGGCCCGTGAGCAAGGGGCGGCTTGGCCCTCGCATCCACTCACTCTGTTTGCTGGGAGCTGAGGATTCCTCGGGCTTCTCAGCGCTCATATCGCCCTCATCTGGAATCTTGCTGGCGAAGCTGCTGGACACGTACAGCTTGCTGGTGTCCAGCGTGGCCTTGCTGAAGGGCGACATGGCCGAGTACATGCTGGTGTAGCCGTTGGAGTTGCAGCTGAGGGCGGCCAGGTCCAGGGCCTTGCCGCCCGTGATGATGGGGATGTTTAGGGAGAGCTTCCGCCGGCGGCTCGGGGATGATGTCTTGGTGATGGACAGGGGTGGGGGTGAGGAGAACTTGCGGGTGGCGCGTGGCGACTTGGGGGGGTCGCCGTACAGGAGCTTGTTGTTCTGGCCACTGGCGAACAAGAGCTCCAATGACCTGGGGGGAGGGCCAGGGAAGGGATGAAAACAAACGGTCAGTGTAGGCCTGGCTGCCGGCCCAGGCCTGGGGGTCCCCCGTCTCCTGGGGGGCTCAGCGGGGCAGCAACGGCTCCCTCATCCTCATGCTCCCTGACCGCCGGGCTGGTCCTCTGAGTGGGCAGGTTTGAGAGGAGGCCACGCCAAAGGGGCCGGGTGGTTCAATGGTCTGTGGCCAGGTGTCTATAGGCCCAAGTGTCCTGTTCCGGGAGGGGGGCAGGGACTGTGGTGGCGCGTAGGCCTGCCTGATGCTCCCTCTTTGCATCCCTCTGGCCAGCAGCAGCAGCTGACCCGTGACGCTGCGGGTCTTCCTGACCTGCAGGCTTCTGAGAAACCTCTCTCTGTCCCCCGCACGGGCTCGGTGTCACCAGCACCTCTGACGTCCTCCTCACCCAGGTCCAGAGAGTTTATGGATGAAGCTGAGACTCAGAGATGGGAAATGACTCATTTGATGCCTCCTGACGCTAAACCCAGTGTCCTTTCCAGCCCACCTGGGCGCTTGGTCAGCCTCAGGTGTAAACTTGGGGGGCGGGAGGCTCCCAGCAGCCCTGGCCACGCTCCTACCGCCTGCAGGCAGGGCCCACAGCTCAGGGCCGGGTTGGGAACAGGAGATGCATACATGATAACACAAACAGCAGCTCGTGTGCATGGAATGCATTCAGCATGGGACAGACCTCATCTCTTAATCCTCACGGTTGCCCCAGGGGGAAGGTGCTGGTGTTCCCATTTCACAGACAGGAAACAGGCTCAGAGAGGTGAAGGGGTTTGGTCAAGGCGGTACGGCTGAACCTGCCTCTTCCCACTACAGGCTCTGCCTGCTGGGTGGAATCCCAGGGGGTTCCCAGGTTCCGGCGGGGGGGGGGGGGGGGGGGCGGGGCGGGTGACCTGCTGGATCCCTCAGGAATGACCTCGATTGCTTTTCAGGCGTGACTCCATCCCGGATGGGGCAGTTCTTCCTGCTCTCTCAGAGCCCTGGGAAGACGGCTGCTCAGGTTTAGCAGGTGAACTGCAGCACTGGGGGGGAGGGGGACACGGAGGGGCTGGGGGAGGGGACGGAGGTGTACTCTGGGCAGCTGGCCTGCGCGGGCAGCAGAAGCGTGGGGCAGGGCGGGGCGGGGGGATGGTTGCCCGGCCCCCAGGCGGCCCTGGGAGTTGGTGTTGTAGAGACGAGGCCCCAGCCCCAGTCTCACCCGCGGGGGTGGGTGGGTGGGGGGTGGGGGAGGACTTAGCGGCATCCAGGCAGAAAAGGAAAGCACCAGTTGGCCTTCCTCCTTTCCTGGCAGGCCCCTCCTGGAGCGGTGAGGTTGATCAGGGTCCCTGAACTTGACCAACTGCTGGGTAGCCTCAGACAGGTCCTTCATTCCTCTGTGCCTCACTTTCCCCTCTGCTGGGTGAGAATTGAAAGCTACCTTCCTCACCCATCTCAAACTGGGCTGCGGGTAGGGTCTTGCTGGGTTTGACCTGCCCCCGTGGTGCCTCGCTGGTACTACCCTTGGCTGGGTAATCATCTAGCGAGATGGGGGTAAAGGTCTTTGTTCACTAAGCTGGGTCCCCAGCAGTTGGACTGGTAAATGTTGACGTTCTGAGGCTGGCTCTTTGGGCTGGCCCCGGGTCTCGGCCAGTCTAGCGCCTGACCCTGCCGTGTGGGATGTGCCTGCCCTTAGAATTCTAACCTGGAAGGGACCCTGGGTTCACAGTGACCCCACCTGGCCCCTCAAAGCTTGGCCGGGCTGGGGGTGGGCAGCTGAAGGCTGGTTAAAGCTGGGATGTGAGGAGGACAGGTGGGAAAGGAATGCAAGGGGGGCACCTCCGCCCTGCCTGTCACCCAGACTCAGACAGGGGTGGCCGTGTGGGCTCAACGAGACCAGGGCCCTGGGTTCAAGTCCCCACTTTGCCACAGACTTCCAGGAGCCCTGGGGCAAGCCTCTTGACCTTTCTGGTCCCAGTTGGCCCCCCACAGGGCTGAGCTGTGACAACACAGATGGAAAAGATGGTCTTGAAGCCAAGGCTCAGGTGGCCAGCCCTCCACAGGTGGAAAACCACCCCAAGTCTGCAAAAAGTGACTCTCTTCTTCAGAGCAGGACGTGGTCGCAGCAGAGAGGGGATAAGATTCTCTGTCTCTTTCTCTCCCTCCCTTCTTCCCTTGACTCCGCCCCCCTCTTTTTTTCCTTTCTTAAATGGGGAAGGTGGGGAAACCCTGTCCTGTGGAGGAGACGACCCCCCCCCCAAACTCTACCCCACCCCAGGAGCCCGGGGTGGGAGATGGAGAAAGCTGGGTTCGAGAAGCAGCGTCAGGCAGGTCAGCCCTCCCCGACCTCTTTGCAAAGGGCGGGCTTGGTTCCCAGGGCGTGGGGGGCCTCATCCCCCCAGCTCAGGTTCCAGCCCGCTGCCGAGCTTGGTCTCCCTCCTGGGCCCAGAAGCTGTGCGGGTCGGCCCGGGAGGAGGAGGCCTGCCCACCTGGCGGGGATGGCACTGATGGGTTTCCTGTAGATGGTGATGAGCTTGTCCAGGACCACGACGGCGGTGGTGAAGACGCGATAGGAGTGCAGGAAGGTGTTGAGGAAGTCGATGCTCAGGAAGCGCAGGTCCGTCAGCCTCTCCAACAGCCGCTCCACGCTGGCATAGCGGATCTGCAGCACTTTGCAGGAGTTCATGGTTTTGCTGAAGCGAATGTCCACGTCATCACAATATAAGGAGGCGTCGGACCTGAGGAGGGAGGAGGGACCGAGAAGGCACTTGGGTCTGAAGGTGTCTGAGTCCGTGGCTGTCTCCCCGACCGGGCTGCGAGCTCCCCGAGGGCTGGACCACGGCACACCCATCACTGTCTCCCCAGCGCACCAACAGCCAAGGATGGAGGGACGGATGAAGGACGGAGTGGCTTGTGACGGGAACAAGGAAAGCTCTGGAAGACTGACGTTGAGGAAAAATGGGCTGCAACTTCTTTTTCCCAGTAATACCTGAAGACCTGACATTATAAAACTCTTAGAAATGCTGGATGAAATATAACAAACTTAAAAATAATGTGCTGTCACGTTCACAAGCTATGAAGAAAGTCCGTTCACACAAAAGCATGGACACATATTCAGAGCAGCGTTATTCATAATTGCCCCGAAGTGGAAACAACCCAAATGTCTATGAACTGATGAAAGGATAAACAGAATGTGATCTACCCATACAATGGAATACTATTCAGCCATAAAAAGGGATGAAATACTGATATATGCTACAACATGGATGACTCCTGAGAACATGCTAGGTGAAAGAACCTAGTCACAAAAGTCCACACATTGTAGGATTTCATTTATATGATATATCCGGAAGAGCCAAATCTATAGACACAGAAAGTAGAGTGGTGGGTGCCAGGGGGTAGAAATAGGGGGGAACTGGAAGTGACTGCTAATATGCATGGGTTTCTTTTTGGGGTGATGGAAATATTCTGGAATTAGACAGTGGTGATGGTTGCACAACACAGTGAATAGAGTAAAATCCACTGAATTGTACACTTTCAAATGGTGACTTTTATGTTATATGAATTATATCTCAATAGAAAAAAAACAACGAGGGGCAAAAAATATACAGGACATTTCCAGGGGCCAAAAATGAAGAGAAATTTGGAAACCGGTTGATGCTTTCGCTGCCTTTAGGGCATCTGTTGCTCTTGGAAACCAAGTGCCTTGGTTTCAACAGAGAAGTAGACCAGGCCTGGGCCTGCGGGTGGAGGGAGTTGGAGTGAGACCCCCATGGAAAGCTGGGACCCTTGAAGGGTTATAGGCTCAGTGAAAGGGGGCCTAGAAAAATCTACCCACCAGGAAAGGAAGATTGCAAGTTTTCTGTTTTAGCCCAGGCTGTGAGGGGGGAAGCATGGGGAGAGTGTCAAGCTCCCTTGAAAGTGTATTATTTGCCCTTCCAGTGGTTTTGGAAGACAAATACCTACTATCTTTGTGGTCTGGGAAGCCCAAAGAGTAGTAGTGTAGTCACAGGATGTAATGCTCCTGGGGCAACTGGTGGAAAAAATGCAAGACCTTTCAGGAAGAGCATCTGTCAACCAGGCTCTACAAGACATTCAAAGATAAACCCCCCACTGAAAATAAGCTCACAATCCAAAATTAAAAACTACATGAGCAAGTGTCAGCAGATATGATGAATAGCTTAATTCAATCCCCAAAGGTCTAATTTTTTTTCTAAGTCTAAAAGTCTTACACATTTTTGTTACTAGTGGCTCCTGCTGCCAGCAATCTGCTGACATCTCTCGTCCCTTAGTTATGAAGAGCTACACCTCCGGCCCCTGTGCCAAGGCAGGGCAGAATCCTTAGCAGTTTATTCAACCTTCTCAGTCTTTGTAGAGGGAGGTCATCTCCTCCTTGACCTCACCTCGGCTGCTTCTTAAAGTATTAGGTCAATTAACATAGCCTGCGTCACATCAGCTGGACTAAAAGGGAAACCCTCAGGGCTGAGCAGTCATCCTGGATTAGATCTATCAAAGTCCTTCATCTCTGGCCAAAGTGATTTTTGCATCGGGTGAGGGTATAACCCAAGCCAGAGCAATCCAAGTCCTTTTCTGGGACCTTCCAAATTGGATCTGGTGGCAGCAAGTCCCATTCCTCTCAGGCTGCCAACACGTGAGGACAGGCGTCTGGTGGTCAACCAGACCATCGTGGGCTGAGGACCTGAGGGCTGAGCTGGGTCTGAACATCCACAGGTCTCTCTTCTTTCAGTTTGAAAAGAGACAATCCTGAAGAAACAGGAATGATTCCTTCTAAGGTAGCTTTGCTGCAAGACACAGAACATTTTAGAAAACACCTGTTTTATTTTTCACCAAGATTCAGGAGAATATATATTGCATTGACCGAACCACAAGAAACAACCAGGAAGAGGAAATCATCTGAGACCGGAAAGATTTCTTGGAAACGAAAGACAAGAGTGTTGAATCAGAGGACATGAATGCAAGTAACAGCAGATGAGAGACTCAGAAAATCAAATGAGTGACACAAGAAGCCAACTTGAGAAATTTTCCCAGAATGCAGAGAAGGTGGAGAGGTTCAAGTGAGGAGAGAGAATGTAAGCGGCATGGAATAGACAGACAGGGATCCAGCCAGCTGACTACAAACCTCTAAAGGAAGAAGAAAAGTTGCAGAGAAGCAAAACTGAAAGACAGTGGGCAGGAGAAAGTACTTGCAGATGGGAGGGACGCAGTGGCACCATCCCTGGACAGCTGCCCTCGGCCCTTGGGTGAAAGGACTCCCTTAACTCAAGCCAGTTCCCCACCACGGGACTGCACCTTCTAGAAGGACAGTGCAACTCCTCACACACCATGGATCCCGAAGCGTCCAGCCTAGACCTGACATCCTCAGTGGTGATTATTGGACCCCTCTGGCAAGGGTTTGCTTCTAGCACCTTCTTTTTGGGCTCCTTCTGCCACTGGAGGGGGGTAGAGAAAGTGAGAAAAGCCCTCCCTTTCCTTTTTTTCCCAAGGGTTAATGGAATTTTTTAAAAGATTTATTTTTATTTTATTTATTTATTTATTGTTTTTGTTGCTTTTTTCAGTACCATGCAGCATGCGGGATCTTAGTTTTCCGACCGGGGATCGAACCCGAGCCCCCTTGCATTGGGAGTGGGGAGTCTTAACCACTGGACCACCAGGGAAGTCCCATGCCCTCCCTTTTCTATCAACCTCCCTTGCCCCCTTCTTCTCTGTCGCAAGCCTCACAATCATTGCTGGTGATGGTGCCTCTGGCAACTCCAATGTTACGTAAACATATTCTGGACTTTAGTTGCCCTATCTGTAAAATGGGACGGCACAATAAAGCAGTGATAAAAACAGCTTTTATCCTGGACACCAGTTCTGCCAGACTGGGAGTAACTGCCTGGGGCTGTGTTGACCATTACAGGCTCAGCCTTAAAGACTGCCGTGACCCATTAGTAATGTCTGCCACGGATTCCGGATTCTGATCCAAATGGCTGGCTCGTGTGTTAGATATTTACCAGCCCTGCTAGAAGGGGTTTTCGGTCCCTCACAACACAAGCATCTCTTGACTGTAAATTCAGGCCTGCCTCTCTCTTTGCTCTCCCAATACTTTTTTTTTTTTTTGAGATTTTTTTTTTTTTGACGTGGACCATTTTTAAAGTCTTTATTAAAATTTGTTACAATATTGCTTCTGTTTTACGCTTTGGTTTTTTGGCTGTGAGGCATGTGGGATCTTAGCTCCCTGACCAGGGATCGAACCCATATCCGCTGCACTGGAAGGCGAAGTCTTAACCACTGGACCTCCAGGGAAGCCCCCCAATACTTCTTGATGAAACTCCAAGTGGCATTCCTGTCTCCCAGGCATCGAGAGGCCTGGGCTTGATTGGAAAGGGCTTCCCTCTTCTTCCTTCTGCAGGGGGAGTGCCCCGCCTTCGGTCTACCTGTCCTTGAGGTCACATGTTGGGGCAGAGCCTCAGGACCCAGGGCAGATGGAATGAGACTTCTTGGATCTTTGGGCTGCTGGTGGTTGATGACCTTCATTCTCTGGGACCTTCCTCTCAAACGCTGCCACTAGCATCTACCCACCAGAGGGCCAGGATGCAGTGTGTCGGGAGGGTAGCAGGAATACTCAGGGTGCATGGGACTAAATGTTTCTTTGTATTGCAAACCAAAAATCAGGACGCTCTTAATTCAGTCTGACAACAGGGTGGGGTATCTGAAATGGGAACCATGCCAGAAACTCAGAGGCTTACGGGGAACACATCTAGGGAATGTCCCCCCAGCCACGGACCCTCCAGCTATACCACTGATGCCTTTTTCCAGGCAGGCTCTCTGTTGCCACTCTATCCCTGGCCACCAGGGGGCGCCCGTCACCGCCTTGGGTGCAACGCTAACACCTACAGAAGAAAACCCAACTCCTCACCTGTCACGTTACTATTATCTGACTCCTGCCCACCTCTTCAGCCCGCTGTATTGTTTAAGAAAATACAGTTGTGCTATAAAAAATAAGAGAAACAAAAAAGGAGGACAGACGAAGGAGCAAACAGCTTGTGAGCCATGGCAGGCATATATATACACTAAGTAAAGCATTCATGTGCCCGATGTAAATAGGAGGGGTGGAAGGACCAAGCGTGCACCAAATATTCCAGCTACACTTGATATTCATGAGGCATAGCGTACACTCAATATTCATGTCTTAAGTCAGCCACCCACTGGCGACATCCATTCTGACCCTCTACCCTCCGTCCCAGAACTATAGATAAACCTGTAGGTCTTCTTCAGTCTAACTGGTGAGCTGCCACTGTGGCCAGACATACTTGCCCCGACTTCTCAGACAGAGCAAGCGTGTGCCCTTGGATCCACTGATCAAGCTTCAACTCTGGTCCTTGTAGCTGCTCCACCAGCAAGGAAGGTAGATGGGGCAGGGAGAGAGGCTGGACCATGGCCACGGTGTAACTAGCTCATGCAACTACGTGTAACAGGCACTAACTTACTATCCTTTCTCTTTCCCCTGGTTTCTCACTAAGTGTTTAAAATTGATTCACTAGACTGTGTGGTTAAGCATCTTAATTGGGTCTGCGAGCCTTTCTGTTCCAAGACCTCTGGGAGAGTTTATCTGGTAGTGAACTTGGAGGCCACAATTGCATTAAGGTTATTTCCCCCAGGACATACCACTCTCCCAACACTGCAGCCCCATGGAACGTTTTATCATTCCCCAAACACACCATGTGCTTCGCTGCCTCTGCGTCTTTGCACATGCTGTTCCCTCTTCCCAGGATGCCCTTCCCCCTCCACCATTTAGCAAACCCTAACTTATCCTTTGAGGTCAGTTCTGATGTCCTCTTCTTGGGAAAGTCTTCCCCAGCTGTGCCAGGTGAACGAGTCACTCATTCTCTGAACCCTCGTTCGTAGCATCATACAATTCTATTCTGTAGCACCCGCTAGCGTTTTACGAGTTCTATGTGTCTCTTTCTCTCACTAAATGGAGAACTCCCTGAGGACGGATGCCACGTCTGCTCATCTCTGCTCCCTGGCGCCCTCGCAGTGGGACGCTGCCCATGGGCTACTCCTGCCAAGGAGGCCACGCTTAAGTCTGGGAGCCGACAGGTCCTTGGAGTTGTCACTTTGACCTGGATATTCCATTCCCTTTATCACCATCATAGTTTAAAATGCTGTTATTTTTTCTTTCACGGGTGAGTTTATTTTGGTTTCATCTGCTCACTTTTACTGCCTCAATACGCACTCTTTGCAGAAGATAAGTAGGTACCCACTATACATTTAACCATCATTCTACATGTGGTTTTTTAAATTCATCGTTGAAACAAATCCAGGAGGTAGGCAGGTGGGTGTTATCATCTCCCACTAACAGGTGAGAGACCCGAGCTCAGACATGTTAAGTGACTTGTCCATAATCATACACAGAGCAGAAGCTGTGGGCCAGGGCTCGTGCCTTCAAGTCCAGACCTTCCTTCTGGGCTCCAGCACCTTCGGCTGTTAAACAATGTAGCCATGGGGTGGGGTGGGGCTACTCCTCATAAACTCAGCCGGATGCTTGAAAGCTCTGGCGTACACGACCCTGCCTGGGCTAGCTCCTAGCTGCTGGCGTGCTCGCTTCATCAGGCCTGCTGTCGAAACGGGGTGGGTGGGACCTTTCACACCCTCACTACATAACGGCCTGCAGTTCCCCTGAGTGTGCACTTCAAGTAGCAAAGAGGCAGTGGGTCCCCAAGGTTTGCTTTGGGCAGGACAACACGCCTGGGGTCGGTTAGCTGGGTCCTGGCGTATGCCAGGTGGGCAGAGCAGCTGGGAATTCAGCGGTTCAGATGGAGGCCAGGGAACCAGTGGGCCACCTGGGGGGCACCGTGAGGGGGTCAGGCGAGCAGATGCTGGAGGAGAAGCAGGGCTGGTGCAGGCCAGGAGGCTGCGCTGCCCGGCGGGGCTCAGAGAGCTGAGCTCAGCAGGATGGCAGCCCCCTCGCCCTTCCTCCCTGGCATTGCCCAAACAAAAGAAAAATTGTTATTAAAAAAAACAGAGTGCATGAAATGTCATTCCTGATGTTCCACTTTAAACAGCCTAATACGAAAATCCACATTTTCAAGACAAACAACTACAAAAACTAAACCAAAGCCATCAACCAAATAGAAGTTAACTGAAATCAAACACCTAACACACCCCAGAGATGAACCCCGGCATCTTCCGAGCCCCTCGTGGTCACTGTGTGGCCCTCTGGAGCTCAGCCCGGACAAGAGGGGGCTCAGGGCACTTACTTGATCATCTGCGGCACAGTGACCTTGGAATTTTCCTCAAATGCGTTCATCATGAGGCCATTGCACCGGATGTTATCCACACACTGGAATCAGAGAGAGGACCCCCGGGTCAGAGCCTCCGTCTCCGTTCCGAGACCCAGGCCCAGCGGCGGTTCTGCCGAGCGAGGCTGCGCAGGCCCCGGCCTGATGCAAGGTCAAAGGGCGTCGTCCAGGCAAGGGCAGGGTCAACGCACAGCATCCCTTGGGTTCTGATGCGAAGTCAAGTCCCCAGCTCGGTGACCTTTTGGGGATGTACTCGACTTCCCTGGGCCTTAGTTTCCCTACCTGCAAAATGGGGATAATGGTTCCTACCTCCTCGGGCTGTTTGCAAAAATGGAAGTGTCTGACCCTGGCCACTCTGTGGCTGACCTCTGAGGTCCAGCAGCGAGGACAAGATCAGATCCACAGTGACCTGGGGCCTCTGTCCTGGGAGGCCGGCTCAGCGGGTGCCGTCCTGCCCACCCCCGTCCTCTGCTCACCACAGTGCCCACATCCTGAAGCCACAGACGGTTTTCCATAGTAAAAATCCTGCCTGGGGGTGGCAAGGCTGCCAGCACTAAGGCAGGAGATTGTACATTTTACTCAGCCTCTGAAAAAAATTCAAAATCCAAATCTTTCTTTGAATAAACAGTATACACCCAAACAAAAAGAAAAGACTCAGAGATACATCACTTTTTCCTTCTCATTGCCCCCTGCTCCAAGCTCTCACATTTCTGCCAAGTGAGGGTCTCTCCTTGGCCCGGGCTACAGGGTCACATCACAGTATCTTCTGGTTTTGAGGATGTGTACGTGCGGGTAGGGGCCAAGGTCACCGGGAAGTGAGAGCAGAGAGGCGGGCACAGTGGGTCAGGGCCAGGACCCCTAGTTTTTCGCGGGCCCCAGAGGAAGGCTTGTGTCAGTGGCCCTTCCCAGCCCACTTTCTCCAGCTGCACACCTGAGACTCTCTTTAGCTCTGGTTCCATTGGCAACCCTGCAACGCAGGGTGCCTGGCCACCGATCAGAGCTGCCTGGAGGCATCAGTGGGCCTGGGGGGCCCTGACGCCTGGTGGTATCAGCAATGCAGCCCTCAAGAGGACACAGGCCCGGGGGGTACCCTCCAGGCGAGCAGCCCTGAGCCTCTGATGGCTCCCTGAGGACTAGAAAAGGCCATGCTCGAGCCTTCCAGTTTTTCGGTTTTCTCCGGGGCACGCTGGTTGTTTGTTTTTATTTTGTTTTTTGTTTTTTTTTTGTGGTACGCGGGCCTCTCACTGTTGTGGCCTCTCCCATTGCGGAGCACAGGCTTCGGATGCGCAGGCTCAGCGGCCATGGCTCACGGGCCCAGCTGCTCCGCAGCATGTGGGATCCCCCAGGAACTGGGGCACGAACCCGCGTTCCCTGCATCGGCAGGCGGACTCCCAACCACTGCGCCACCAGGGAAGCCCTCACGCTGGTTGTTTGAAGCTGGGAGGGCAAGACTGAGAAAGAGCAGACGTCTGCTACTAGTTGTCCTCACCCTGCCACACTGCGGGGCGGCGCGCTGGGCAGGCAGGGCAGCCCAGGTGTGAGGCCTAAAAATGAGGGGCAGGGAGTGAGTGGGGGGACTGCCCTGAAATACAGTAAAGGCTCTGCCCCCCAGTTCTCCATAAACACAGCTCCCAGGCCCCCTCCCCCGAAAGGGGGACATCTCCAGCCTCGCTGCCCCCTTCCTCCCACCATCAGCTGCTCTCCTAATACTCTCCTCCACTGTGCAGAGAGCAGGTGGTCCAGAGAGGTTCCTGTGCTCCTGGGACGGGGCTGGGCTGACCCACTGCAGGCCCTGGATGGGCCCAAGGAGAGGCCTGTCCTGGGCCAGCAGCCCGGTGCTGCCGACAGCCTCTTTCCAGACTCAGACCTCTGCCCTGGTCCTGCAAGTGACCGCAGTCCTCTGGGTCTGCTCTCTGGTCCCTGGGAGGTCTGTGCTTCCTGTGACTCTCCCAGTGGGGCCCTAACGCTGGTGCAGGCAAACCTTCCCTCCTGCAGAGCGGACTCCGGGCTTTGCGGGCCCTTTGCTTTCTCTCCTGGCTCTGCTACATCCAGCACCCTTGGGTCACGGTGCTCAGACTTTTCTGTGGTACCAATGGCCTGGGGCGTGTGCCGAAACGTAGGTTCCCAGGCCTCGTGCCAGAGGCTTGGATGTAGTAAATCTGCAGGGGACCAGAGGGGAGCCCAGGAATCTGGAGTTTTAAAAACTGCCCTAGGGATGATCCAGATGCAAGGGGCTCCCAGACCACACTCTACGGGGGGCCCAGGGGACTCTGCGAGCTGGACAGCTAGCTGGGCTCAGCCTTGGTTGGCAGAGATACTCACGTCTTTTCCATTAGAACCCTGTAGCTGCCTCCCGCCCCCCACCAGCTTAGGCATGAAGGGACCACCTGCTTTCAAGGACAAGTGATGTCGCTCACCTGGCTGATGTCACTGGTCCACGCCGCCTTCTCCTGTCTGGATGAGGCCACGAGGATGACTGTGAAGGGCGGGGAATCCTTTGGTTCCACCCCGATCTTAAAATCCAAGTGGTCTATGTCTTGGCCGGATCCTTTGGCTTCCAGGTGCAAAACACGGAGTTAGCCGCGTGAGTGTGGGCCTTTCTGAGTTGGAAAACGACTGCACGATATCTGCCTCGCCCCACTGGTGAAGGCAGCAGTAGGGCACCAGGCCACTTGCTAGTTTCAGAACATCTTTTTTTTTTTCTTAAGGTGAGGAATCCCCACTTCAAAGACGGAGAAACTAAGACCTAGAGCGCAGAGTAGCTTACAACCCCACAGGGACAGCTCCAATGCCGCGTTGGAAGAGCCTTTCGGAATCACCAGTCGGCTCTACCCTCATTAGGCCAACGGGGAGCTGAGGTCTCCGGGGAGGACTTTATAAGACCCCCAGCCGGGCAGCGGCTAAGCAAGGTCTAGAACTGGCCTCACAGCTGGGCCCTCCAGCTACGCCAAGGTGATACAGGGGCCAGGAGGAGAACTTTAGATCCTAAGCTTTTATGGACCCAGCTGGACATTTAGCTCAGTTGAGAGCTCCCCAAAGCCAAAGTAAATTCTAGGTATTTTTATTACTGCTCTTAACCCGAAGGGTTCCTTGAACTCTTTATTTGGAAAGACTAAGATCACAGTTCAGAGATTCCTTGCAACACGGCCACATTCATCAGGGGTCCCCTGAATGGGGTGGAATGTTGTGGAAGGCCTGCTACAGCTCTGGTCTCTGCTTGCTGGCTGTGTGACCTTGGGGTGATACCCTTCCCGCTCTGGGCTTCAGACGTCCTCCTGTACAAGCAGAGTGGGGCGTGACGGCTCTGAGGTCCCTGACCCTTCCAGTGCTGACACGTGAGAATGTGAGGGCACTGGAGAGCCCGCTCCGTGTGGTGACTCGAGGATGGGATGACGCTGGCTCCTCATAAGTGGGGTGTCTGTGTGTTGAGTGGGGGATGCACGGGGCCACGCCTCTCTCCCTTTCGTGGCCCTGGAGGGAAAAGGGCTTTGGGGACTGACAGTTCCACTTGAATCGGGACCAGCTGTGGCCAAGACTGAAGATCATGCTGGTAAGAGCTCCAGGTAAATTGCTGCACATGTATTTTTGCCTTGGTGGGGGAGGTGGGGGGGCGCTTGGCTCCGTCCCCAGTGGAGGGTCACGAAGGGTGCAGAGCCCAGCTCCCGCTGCGGCTGACCAGGGCACGCGTGCGTGCACGTGTGTGTGTGTGTGTGTGTGTGTGTGTGTGTGTGTGTGGACTATGCCCCCAGCCCCCAGCAAACCCTGAGCCCGAGCCCAAGCCATGCCGGGACTGGGATCTGGGGTCCTTCAGACACAGCCCTGCTTCGAGGAGCCCCACCCTGGGGAAAGGCAAAGACAGAGAGTCCAGCTGGTGCACCCCCAGGGGAGGGCCTCCAGAGCCTTGCTGGGGGGCCAGTGAAGGAGGGAGACGAGGACGAACTTTGGTCCAATCAAGAGACAGTAGTGACCCTACCCCTTCACCTAAAATAATAAGCCCATCCCCCAATTTTGATTCCCCGGGGAGAGAGATCCCATGGACACCCCTACACGGCGGCTTTCCGAGCACCTGGGCACCACCTTCCCCCAGCTCCCTGCCCAGCCCCTTCTGGTTTGCTGGGGCCCCACTCACATGCTCCCTTCTCCCCAAGTCTTGCCTCCCGTCCTGGTCACTCCAACACCACTGCGGGGGACCGTTCCCCTGCACTCCCTCTGGTGGTGGCACGTGTGTCCCTGCACACCCCACCCGTTTCCACTGGAGGACAGAGACAGGCCCGGTGCCTCCCCGGCCTCTTCCTCGTGGCCCAGTGAGCCACTGTGCATGTAGCAAATTGATGCGTGAAGGAGGGGTGCTCACTGAGAAGTGTGACCCCCAAACCTAACGGCACCGAGTCCAGGGACCCAAGGAGCTTGGAAGGAACCAGGAAGGGGGAGGAGGCTGTCACCTGCAGGGCCAGAGAGCTCCTTCTCTAAAGACCCAGGACCAGCCTCTCCAGGTCCAGCATCCTCCCTCTCTCCCAAGAAAAAAAACCAATGCCCGGGTCCAACCTTTCAGGCGGAGTGTGTGTGCATCTGTGTGAGCACACGCAGGCTTGCACGTGACTTGCACACTTACCTTCTTCCTCCGTGCTTTCTGGCTCCTCCAATAAAGTGCAGTCAATGAGGGATATGACTCCATTCTGAAAAAGAGCAGGGGCCACCTTGAATCAAAGCGAGAGAGGTGCTAGTTTCGGAGTTCCAGAATATCGGGGTGAGGAGTGAGCACCCACCTAGACGCACATGTGTGTGTGGACATTACGTGCCAAGTGGGTATTTTGGTTTTCAAGTTGAAGAACTTTATCTCCATATAGGAAGCCCAGGGAAGTGGCTCAAATGGGATTGCTCAGAGACGCCATCCCCAAAGGAGGGCCAAGGTCGGGCTGGGGGTGGAGGGGCTAGAACCTGGCTTGCACGGCCTTTTCCTGCCCTACAGCGGCTCTGAGGCATCACCTGGTAGCCCTAAGTCTGAAGTTTGAACTCCCTCATTCTAGGCTAAACCCTGCATGTTACCGATAGGGAAACAGGACCAATTTACAGACCTGTCTCAGGTATTATTCCGATTTTACAGATGAAGAAATGAAATCGGGGAGTTAAGCGTCTTGCCCAAGGTCACCTGGTAGGTAAGTGGCAGAGTCTGGAAAGAGCCTCATGGGCCTGTTCCCAGCTCAAGGTCAGTGGCTGGCTTTTAATTATTAGGAATGTCTGGAAAAACGCCTCTTAGCCTTGAGTGTCTGAGCATCTTTTAGGTGTGAGATCCCTTGATCCTGTAGTGAGAAATGAAAGTTACCACCACCGTGCTGGTTGCAAAGCACGTCCACGAATTCTCCGATACCCCATCCTTCAAAAGGTGAAGGCTACTCCCCTTCCCCTTGAGTGTTAACTGGACTTAGTGACGTGCTCCTCATTAAGAGAATAAAGCAGGAGTGATGGTGTTCCGCTTTGGGGTCTGCAGCCTCCTGCTTGCTCTCTTGTTGTTTCTTGGACCACTCGTTCTGGGGGAAGCCAGCTGCCGTGTCATGAGGAGAGGGCTACAGATGAGGGACGAGGCCTCCTGCCAACAGCCATGTGTGGGAGCCACGCTGGAAAAGGATCCCGGCCCCAGTCGAGCCTCCGATGACTGCAGCCCCAGCTGCCACCTTGACTGCAACCTCATAAGAAACCCTGGGCCACATATGTCCACCCAGCTACGTTGTCCTGACTTCCTAACGTGCAGAAACTGTTTGAGACAACAAATGTTTGTTTTAAGCCACTCCAGGGGACTTCCCTGGTGGTCCAGTGGTTAAGACTCCACACTTCCACTGCAGGGGGCGTGGGTTCAATCCCTGGTCCGGGAACTAAGATCCCACATGCTGTATGTGGTATGGCCAAAAAAAAAAAAAAAGGCACTCCATTTGGGGGACAGCAACAGATAAATAACATAATAACTGACAATAACAGAAACCTGGCCAGGTGGCTAATCTATACATGAAAATGTCTGCAGGGCAGGCTGCCACCTGGAAGGCAAAGGGGGACCTGGAGAAAGTATCAAGAGTGGGCCCCCGAATCCTGCATTCTGCTTCTTGTTTGGTTCTTTGGTGGCCCTGGGGGAGCCCCCCAGGCCTTGTTGGGCCTTAACCTGACCACTGATGTCACTGGGCTGGGTAATCTCCAAAGCCCATCTAACTCTAACCTTCTCTTACTTTAAGTCCCAAAAAATTCTTACGGTAGTTTTAGATCTTGGGGAGTTGTAGCAGGTCCCTTTTAGGAGGACTGAAGGCATTCGATTTCCAGTGGCAGTATTTAACAAGAAGTGGTTTGAATTTTAGCTTTGGTTTCAGAACACAGACTCTGGAGCCAGACTGCCTGGGTTCAAATCCCTGCTCTGCCACTTGCTGGCTGTTTCTAGAAGTCTCAGTTCCCTTATTTATACAATAGGGAAAGTAACAGTCATCTGCCTCCGTGGGTTGTTCTGTGAATTAAATATACATGATGTATTTGGGCTAGTGCCTGGCTCATAGTAATCATCATGCAAAGGCTTGCTATTATTATTATTATTACAAGTTCATACTACATAATTAAGAGTGACAACGACTATTACCTGTTGAGCACTTACTATGTAATGTACCAGGCATGGGGCCATGTGTTTTGCACCCACTTCCTCACTTGAGTCTCATAGCACTCCCATGAAGTAGGTATTTTCACTCCCATTTAAAAAAAAAAAATTTATTTATTTATCTTATTTATTTTATTTTTGGCTATGTTGGGTCTTCGTTGCTGCGTGTGGGCTTTCTCTAGTTGCGGCGAGCGGGGGCTACTCTTCGTTGCGGTGTGCAGGCTTCTCATTGCAGTGGCTTCTCGTGTTGTGGAGCACGGGCTCTAGACACGTGGGCTTCAGTAGTTGTGGCATGCAGGCTCAGGACTTGTGGCTCGCGGGCTCTAGAGTGCAGGCTCAGTTGTTGCGGCGCACGGGCTTAGTTGCTCCGTGGCACGTGGGATCTTCCCGGACCAGGGCTCGAACCCGTGTCCCCTGCATTGGCAGGCAGATTCTTAAGCACTGCGCCACCAGGGAAGCCGTTCACTCCCATTTTGCAGGTAAGTAAACTGAGGCTTGGTGAGGTCACCCACTGGTAAGTGGCAGGGCTAGAATTTGAGTAGCTCTCAGATTCCATGCTCTTTACCAATATGCTAAGAGACTTTGAAAACTCCAACAAACAAATAAACAACCCCCCAAACCAAAAGAAGATAAAACTAACAAACATAAAAGCACGTGCTTTCAGACTAAAACGCCGTCTTGAAGTCTCCAGTTCAACCTGCCCCTACTGACCCCCACCTGCTGGGGGAACCGTCCCCCCAGCCTGGACAGAGATCTTCCCAGGAGAAACTCCAGCGCTAGTAAATAATGAAGGCTTTCCTTGATACATAATTTGGTTGAAACTGGAGTCTTCAGTGTTTGTAAATTAATTGCCCCTTGTGCAGCCGACCAACTAATGCGTTGACATGTTAACATAAGCAGTATATTCCCTGAAGCCAGTGCTTGATCAATTAGCTCTGCAGGAGGTTCCGGGCCAGGCATCCAGGGTCTGGAAGAATGGTTTCCCTGATGCTCTGGCTTAATTAAGGGCACCTTCTGGCCCTTTCCAGGCCACAGCGCGTTCAGATTTAAAATCTCGTGAAGCGAGCTTCCACGGGATGGACGCAGTGCCGGGGAGACTGTCGCTTACAGAGGCAAGGGCTTCATGCTTCCCAGAGCAGATTTACGGGCACCTGCCTGCATCTGCGCACGCCTCTGCTGAGGACAGTCATCCCTGTTTTGCAGATGAGGAACTGAGGTGTGAACAGGCGCGGGACGTTTCCAGGGTCACACATATGTAGCAGACAGAGGTGGGACCGGATCGTGAGCTCACAGCAGCGGGATAAGCCGTGTGCTGTGCCGGGGAGCAGGAGATTCTGCCGCGGGTGCAGAGTCTTGTGCTGGCAGAGTGAGTCCCCAAGGGCGTCACGAAGAGGCGCTGTCTGAGCTCTGACTTTTTTTTTTTTTTTTTTTTTGCGGTACGCGGGCCTCTCCCGTTGCGGAGCACAGGCTCCGGACGCGCAGGCTCAGTGGCCGTGGCTCACGGGCCCAGTCGCTCTGCGGCATGTGGGATCTTCCCAGACTGGGGCACGAACCCGTGTCCCCTGCATCGGCAGGCGGACTCCCAACCACTGCGCCACGAGGGAAGCCCTCTGACCTCTTTTTGGTTGGAAATGAGACAAAGGCTCTGGCTGCTGCTCTGCCCTCAGCCAGGTGCCACCATCCTCCCCGGCCCCTTAGATACACGTACACAGGCCTTTGAAGGTCTTGTCTGGACCCTCTGGCTCCTCTGCCCCAGCCCCCAACTCTGGGGGCTCCTTGAGGGGTCTTCGTGCTCGCTTTCCCATTTCCCACGATTTCTCCAGTAGAAAATCCGTCAGTGGCCTTCTCATGCCAAGCCGCCAGTCAGACCGGGGCGCGTGCGTGCACACTCACGCGTCTCTGACACCCTGGTCCACCCTGGGCCCCGCGATCAGGGTCAGTCGGGACCCCTAGGGTAAAGGCGGTGTCTGACCTCCAGCCCCAGCAGCTTCGCTCCCGCCGTCCCTACCTTGGTCAGGTGAAGCTTCCCACCAGAGCCTCTGGTACAGATGATCAGATGCTTAGAAAACAGGAAGCACTGTCGCTCGCCCTCTTTCTTTAGGGACAGAGACCCCAGGCGCCCCCTGGTGATCTTGCCCTTTTCAGACATGGGCACCTGGATGAGGGAGCCTGCGGAGGGAGGAGAGAGAGCCTGAGTGCATCTACCGGAATGACCCTCCGCCTCTGACCTGGCTTTGAGGCTGCAGGTGGAGGTGCGATGCCAGCAGCCAGGGCAGTGGGACAAGGCAATCCTAGTTCTTGGTAGCAAACACGCACCTTGGACCCTCCCTCCAGCCCCTCCTCAGGGCCGGGTGGTGGGGTTTGGGGGGTGGAGAATGGTGAGAGAAGCTCCATGCAGGACCTTTGACCTCCCAGCCAGGGCCAGAGCCTTGGAGAGCAAAGGAACCCCAAAGGACATGGCCCGTGAGGTGAGAATGCAGGGCTGGGCTGAGGTCTGGGGGTGGCAGGAGGTTGAACAAGCGGGGAGCTGGCTCTGGCCCAGAGGGATGAACAAGATCCACTGGGCACCTGCTGTCACATGCAGCCACCGCAGACGTGACCGACTGGTCACAGCACGCTCTGCTGCAGAGCCCAGTGCCGCCTCTTCGGGAAGCCCTCCCTGACTCTCCCCAGCCCTGCTCTGGGCAGCCATCTGCCTCCTGCCCACGTTCATCACTGCACAGAACCCTTTCCTGTATCCTGACTCCCTCTCCCCTGCACAGTCAGTTCTGGAGGGCGGGGCAGGGTCTATTCTCTGGGCGTCCCTGGAGACCTGAGTTGGTCTGGCATGAATAGGGCAGGTGTCCTTGGTGGTGGCAGCACGACTGACTAAATGAGAAAGGGCTCGCTGGGTTCCCCTGTCTGATCTTCCCCACCCTCAGGAGGGGAAGAACTGCTTTGGCTCAGGGTGATGGAGCAGATTTCTGGTCTCTGGGGACACTGCTGACCCCAAGATAGGTCATTCTTCCGGCCACCTCCAGCTTGGGCACAGCACAGCTCAGGGGGAGCTGGGAGTCAGGCTAGGCTGGCTCTGGGCTCAGCAGGTCCCAGGGTGGGCCTGTGGGAAGGACACAGGGGCTCAGAACAACCTCCACATTGAGGATACTCAGGCCAAGGGCAGCGGGGGCCAGAGGCAGCAGCACAGGCCAGCAGGAGGTGCTGGGAAGCTCTTCATCTAGTCAGAGAACCCCAACTCGACGGAAGGAAGGCGGGAGGTCCATCCCGAGGTGGAGTCACCTCTAGGGCACGCGAGCACAAGCTGAGTTTCCCATAGGACATGGAATCTGAACCTTCAAGGCATCGCAGCTCTGACATCCCCGAGTTGGAAGTCAGTCCCCTGGGCCACAGAGAGCCTCTCCTGCCCCTCTCAATAGGGCTGTGACCCTCAAAACTGTCCCCAAGGTCAGCCGAGGCCCAAGGGTGAAGGGAACCCTACCCAGGACCACTGGGACCACGGCCTCCCCCAAGAGGCGAAGGATGCCAAGCAAAGGACAGAGGGACTGACCCACGCCAGCTCCATCTCGGACCCTGAAAATGCTTGTGATTCATGGGGCCAATTGGAATCTGTCCTCATCCTCCGCCCCCTACTCTCTCCCCAAAAGGACATGTCAATGTTTTACTATGATGTACAATAGACAAACCAAGACCATCTGGGAAGAATTATGTTTACATCTGGAGAGAAGGAAACTGTGAAAACCAATAATACCAGCATCGATATCTATAGATACCGACATGCACATGTAGCTGTCGCATTCCCCCCGCAGGCCCGGAATACTCTGCAATCACGCTTGCAGGTTTTGGCACGCAGCAGCCCAACCCACTGGTGGCGTCCTGAGTGCCGCGTGCCTCTCGCTGCTGGGGCCAGCCTGGTGGTGGGTGGGAGAGGCGGGGCGCACGGGCCATACCTTGTCTCACAAAGGTCTGGCTGGTGTCCAGGAGGATTTCACAGCCTTCAATGATCATGCGCTCAATGGCCAGGTTTTTCCGGATGTTCTCTGTTTCACTCACTTCGTCGTGCATTATCCTGTGGGGACAGGAAACGACAATCAGAGACAGGCTACCCTCACCTCCCAGGGTGCAGGGAATGCTGTGTCTCTGGCTAGACCTCGGAAGAGAGCCTGGATTCTCAGGTGGAACCTGTTGTCATGAAAGGGGAGAGAGCGCGCATCTCTTGAGTGCCCGCTGTGTGTGTGCACTTCACAGGCGTGATCTCATTTTATGCTCTGACAGCCCAAGGAGGCTGAGAAGCAGGTCTGTCTGATTTTAAAAAGGCTGAACCGGGGACTTCCCTGGTGGCGCAGTGGTTAAGGCTCCACGCTCCCAAGGCAGAGGGTCCCGGGTTCGATCCCTAGTTGGGAAACTAGATCCCACATGCGTGCTGCAGCTAAGACCCAACCAAATAAATAAATAAATAAAATAAAAACTTTTAAAAAATTGGTACGTGATTACCAATAATGATTGTGAAGCTGAAATAAACTTAAAAAAAAAGTCTGGGGCTTCCCTGGTGGCGCAGTGGTTGAGGGTCCGCCTGCCAATGCAGGGGGACACGGGTTCGTGCCCCGGTCCGGGAAGATCCCACACGCCGTGGAATGGCTGGGCCCGTGAGCCATGGCCGTTGAGCCTGTGCATCCGGAGCCTGTGCTCCACAACGGGAGAGGCCACAACAGTGAGAGGCCCGCGTACCGCAAAAAAAAAAAAAAAAGTCTGAACCACATGGAAGAGAGACAGCAGAACTGGAGGAAGATGGGAGTAGAGGGGACAACCTTTGTTCATTACCCTGCCCCTCATCCCACTATTGGCCTTATTTCCATCCAAAGTACAAACCAAGCTCATTCCTGCCTTGGGGCAATTAGTACTTGCTGTTTCTTCCGCCTACACACTCTTTAAAGGGTTGTTTCCTTAATGTTTGGGTTCTGGAATGGCTTATTTTCGGAGCACCTGGCAATCCAGCTGGCTCAGGGGAAGACTGACTTCAGTTTACTTCTATAGGCTCTGGCACGACCGGGAAGTAAGCAGGACACAGCTTGCCCCTTCATCTGAGAATACAGACAACTTTTTGTCCTTGTTCTGACTGCTGCAACACCTCTCCTCTCCAGGAGGTGGCACTGTTTAACTGTTTTTGTTTTTGTTTTTGTTTTAAAGAGCGTTGGTGGGAAAAGGTAGGTGTGAACTGCCAACTTTGCTAAGACCCTGGATGGGTCTCCAGGAGTCTTAGGAAAGTAGTGAATCTTTTTTTTTTTTTTTGGAGGGTGTCTGGAAAAAGCACCCCACCTACTCTAAGGAAAGCACAAAGCCTCCTGTTTGTCTGCTGATGCATGAAATTCCACAATTAAGACCACTAAGAGAGCTGATTAATGTGTGTGTGGCTTACAGAGTTCTCTCACAGTCATTATCCAGTTTAAACCCTCCAACAATGAGAGATGACACTGGTGGAGCTGGAGCTGTGATTACTGGAATCAACACGATGCTGAACAAATTACTCAACCCTTCTAATCCTTACTTTCCCCATCTGTAGACTGTTGGGGTGAGGATGGAAAATAATGCATTTCATGGGCTGACCTCATGCCTGGCACATGACAGGTGCTGGAATAAAGGGTGGTGATCATTGCCATTATCAGGGCTGCAAAAATGGTATTGTAAAAAAAACATAGGTGGTGTACTGTAACTCGTTATTTCTTCTGGGTATCAGACTGGGGCATCGAGATGCGGTCTCTGCCCTGGGAGCCACGGCTCTCCACCCACATGCCCCTCCTCCCACCCGGGCCCCAGCGATGCTCTTCTCAGAAGCCCAGGCCTTAGCCTTCTTCTGGAAAAGACATGGGACAGGGAGGCACCTTTCAGGGCATCTGCAGTTCCATGGATAGGGATTCATTTTTGCAAGTAGTCCAAGGCAATCAGGACCCTCTCTCTTGACGAGGGTGGGGACTTTGCTGAGGCTAGATTTGCTAAAATAGAAGGGGGTGATTCCAAAGTAGCAAAACTAGTTTTGCTGTTAGACATGGATAAACTTCAGCTGCTCAGGGTCAGTGGCCCCAGGCTGGGATTTGTGCTGGAGGGGCCGCCACTGCACACGCGGCTGGGGGTGCTGGGCGGGGCTCCAGGAAGGCAGCCCGGGGTTCCGGGGCCTGAGGCTCCTGGGGGAACCGGAAGTGAGGACCTGGGTTATCAGTGAGCCCAGGAGTTAGGGGCTCCGGAGACAAAGTGGGACAAAGGCCAGAGGTAGGAGACAGCCAGTCCCGAGGGGAGAGGGGTGCAGGGTTCTGAGCACTGCCAGGGAGGGCTTGGTTGCTGACTTCCTGTCAGGGCTGGAGTTTTCCTCAGGGCCCAGGGGAGGGCGCCAGGAGGAAGAAAGGGCCCTTGTCACGTGATGGGAAAACCCTTTTCTGTGCCGCTCGGGCTGGGTTCAGGGCCAGGTGCAGGTGATCAGGGGGACAAAAGAAAAGCAGGCTGTACACCCAGGACCCGGGGTGGGGGAGGGGAGGGGATTGGGGTGCTGCCTGCACTGGGACAGGGCACCCCGCGGTGTCGAGGAACTCACAGCCTCATGGGGGTCCCAAGTCTTCTGCTTGGGGAAGAGTACGCAGGATCTGGCTCCCTGGGGCATGAGGGAACTGGGGTCTACGCCCTGTGATGGTTTTGTCTGTCTGCAGTCACGCCCTGATTACATCTCCTCCCTAATCCTGCGCTCTGGGGCCTGTGTCCTGCCCTGGTCCTCCCTCTGTCCAGCCGGGAGCCATGGCCTCACCGGCTGCCACTCGTTGGACCTGGGCAGCCTTTTAGGGCTCTGAATGGCCGGCAGGGCCCCGGGCAGGGCTGAGGGCTGAACCCCACACCCTGCAGACCCATCCTCCTTTGCAGCTTCTGGCCTCCTCTCTCTGACCACAAGGCCCCTCCTTACCTCTTGGCCTGCACCGGTGGAGGCCCCAGGCTCAGCCCTTGGTTCATACCTCATTCCCACCTAAACTCACTCCCTTGGTGATCTCACCAGCCTTGTGACTCTAAATACCATCTCCGAGCTGACGATCGGGTATATCTTGGCTCCCTGAACTCCAGACTCAAACACCGACTCCCTTTTTGTCATTTCCACCGCTGTTGGCCATCTCAGGTCCAACACACCCCCAAGTAAAACTCCAACGCGGCGAGGAAGACGCCCGCCTCCAAACCTGCCCCTATGGTTCCTTCTCCATCTTGCACAACGGCAATGCATCCTTCTGGCTGCTCGGCAGAAAACTCTGGAATCACCCTCGACTCTCATTTTCTCTCTCTCTCCTCACCTCTCATCCATCAGAAACTCTTGGAGGTTCCACCTTCAGAAAACTCCAGAGTCCTCACCTCCACGGCCACCCCCTGGTGTGGCCGTGTCCCCTGTTGCCTGGGCTGTGGCAGTGCCTCCCTCCAGTCCTTTAGCTCCTGCCCGTGCAGCGAGGAATTCCTTGGGCTTCGGGGAGTGAGGGAGGACAGGGGAGGGCCTTGACTAGGGGGGGCTGCGGCCTCTGACGGTGGCCCAACCATGGCCTGTCCCCCGACGGACACTGCCTGCTGCTGAACGGAGCCTGGGGCACATGAAAGCCCGACACCCAGGACCCCTGGGGCTCCTAAAGCCACCGGTTTTGACACACGGACACTGGAGAACCGAGGAAATGGGCAGAGAGTGCCTGCGAGTCCTGGGCAGATCCCTGACCTGGGAGATGGGCCCACTAAGTGCCCAGGGCCCTTCCTTGGACCCCATCTGTACGAGGGACAGCGTACACCGCATCCTATCTCACTGGGTGCCCACCTGGGCTGGAGCTGTACACCCCTCAGACTGCTCCTGGGGACCCGGCTTCCAGGTGGGACAAGCTGTGGGTGCCCCCACCTCGGAATCCTAACCGGAGCACGAGCTTTTCCCATCTGGGGCTCGGCAAACCCCGGGTGGGGGCACCCTCAGCCTGGGCCTGCCCACCGGCTGGGACCCCCGCGGGGCTCACCTGGACAGCTCCTCCAGTTTGGACTTGGCGTAGTCCAGGCTGTTGCGCTCCACGTGCTCGTGAGGGGTGTGGGCCAGGAGCTCGTGCAGCGTCAGGATGTACCTGGGGATCTGCAGTGGGGAGAGGCGGGGACAGGGCCAGAGGGCCAGAGAGACAGAGGCAGGGAGAGAGAGACAGCGATGAAGCAAGAGAGAGACGGAGAGAGCAGGGTAGACAGATGGGGGGGGCAGGGTGGGCAGAGAAGGGGGCTCTCAGCTCCGAGGACCCCCATGAGCGGGGCTGAGGAAGGACACCCACTGCACTTCTGATCCCAGACTCTCTCAACTTGGAGGCTCTTCCAGGGTCTTGTCTGGGACGAGAGCCCAGAGCTTGAGGTTCTGCCCCGCAGAAGGCAGGACCTGGAGATGGACTCAGGACCAGGAGCTGCCCCTCACTTCCTGCACGGCCTCCCCCAGCCAGGGTCGGCGGAGGGTCCTAACCCCGTTCGTTCTCCAGGCCGCCGGGGGTTTGCACGGCCGTGGCCCTCGGCACTCCGCGCCCCGGCCCCCAGTCGGCCGCAGCTCTCCCGCGCATGCGCCCTGGCAGACGGGGCGGGCACACCTGGAACATGGGGTAGGTGAGGAAGGTCTCCAGCGTCCTCTCCTCGCAGTCGGGCTTGGCCTCGTAGTGCTTCAGCAGCTTGTCGAAGTCGCGGTTCTGCTTGCAGTGCGCCAGGATCTGCAGGCTGTACTGGTGGTTGCGGACGAACTCCTGGTAGATGTTGAGCATGGGCAGCAGGATGTCGAACAGGTCGGCTGGAAGGAGGCGGGACTCAGCGGGCAGCGGGGGCGCCCTCGGCTCCCCCAGCCCCACCCGGGGAGGTCGGGGCGCGGCTCAAAGCCCCACCGGAGTCGTCGGAGATGACTCTGGCACCACTGCCCTCTCCTAGGCCAGACAGGGTGGCCCCAGGCATTGAGACCACAGCAGATTCACAGGTTTTTGAGGTTTTTCTGTCTAGTCTGACACCTGTGTACCGGAGGTCAGAGAAAGGAGGTATAGAGGGTGCTGTGGTGTGTCCCCCGGAACCCCTGGTGGACCCAGGCACTTGCTCCCCAGCTGCCACCAGTGCGGGTGGCTCTCAGCTGGGTTCGCCCTTGCTGGGAACTGCTCTCAGCTGAAGGAAGCTGCCTTGCACAAGCTGGAGCCCAATGACAGGTCCAGGTCGGGGGGTGAAGGCCGGCCCCTGCCTCGATGGGGGACGTCCCTGAAGGGCCACCTCAGTTCCCGAGCTTCCCTGGGGGTGGCTGAGACCCCTGTTGCAAATGCTTTGTAGTCCGCTCCCCCCAGTGCCCTGGCTCTGCCAGGCTGTTATGCTGAGGGGTCCCCAGGGGCCCCCCTCCCAGAGTGTCCCACCTGTGACTGTGACCTGTCAGAGTCAGGAGCTGGCCTGGAACCAGGCTTTCCAACTCCCCCATTCCAGCGCTTTCCACCCCATGATATGCTTTCCTGAGTCTCTGTCCCTTCACCTGTTGTCCCCTTTGTCCCTCTGTCCCTGTCTTTCCAGACCTCCCCAGCTCTGCAGCCCCTGGCTCAGTGAGGTGGACCCCCTGCTCAACCCTCCGTCTGTCTCAACCTCCTGGGTATCTAACATCCTGTCCTTCTAGCTCCCCAAAGCCCAAACCTGCCTTTCAACACTTGATGGGATGGGATGGACCCTCTAAAACCTCTGCTTAGTAACCCCATTAAAAAGAAAGACAATGCAACTAGAAATGATCATACAAAGTGAAGTAAGTCAGAAAGAGGAGACAAATACCATATGATATCACTTATATGTGGAATCTAAAACACGACACAAAGGAACTTATCTACGAAACAGAAACAGACTCACAGACATAGAGAACAGAATTCTGGTTGCCGAGGGGGAGGGGAGGTGGGGGAGGGATGAAGGGGAGGTTGGGGTCAGCAGATGTAAGCTTTTGTATATAGAACGGATAAACAACAAGGTCCTACTGTATAGCACAGAGAACTATATTCAGTATCCTATGATAAACCGTAATGGAAAAGAATATTAAAAAAAAGAATGTATATATATGTATAACTGAATCACTTTGCTATACAGCAGAAATTAACACAACATTGTAAATCAACCATACTTCAATAAAATTAAATTAAAAAAAAAGAAAGACAAGCTTTCCTTGGAACAAACTCTAAGTGGGAGCTCTTATGTAGGGCATCCAACTACCCAGTGGACAACCTCTTTAGCTGTATGACTACAGAAAGTGCAGCCTGTGTCTTTCTAGGGCTGCTTCTTATTTTGACCTTGGAGAAAAACAAAATGGTGCCACTGCCCCTGGAAGTCTCCTGGCCCGTGGGCAGAGGAGCCTTTTCAGCCTCAGCTGTCCTTTCACCTCCCTGAGCCTGTTCCCTCGACCCCAGAGTGGAAGTGACACCAACACTCACCTTTTCCTATTGAATTAAGTGAAAGGAAGATGGTACCCAGTGTGGGAGGGGCGGGATGTGGGACGCACTCCTGTACATCACTCCCAGGAGTGAGGGCTTGGAGAGCAAGGTGACGACGTGTACACGGCGGGGAGTCCATCCCCATTGTTTCAGTAATTCTACTTCTGGGCACCTGTCTCAGGGGAATGCTCTCTAACATGGAGACAACTTCACACGCAGGGATGATTATTTTTAGTAGCAAAAAGGTAGAACAACTTTAAGAGTCGACGAAGGGAGATGGCTACACAGATGGTGGCAGACTCACGGGGCACTGGAACATTATACAGCCATCAAAAAGCATACTTTCAGCTTGAGAAAACACTTAATGCAATTATGTTAAGTAAAAAAAAAGAAAAACCCACAGCAAGATTCAAATTCTATATTCAGTATGTTTGCAATTATGTAAAATGGAAAAAAAAAAAACAACCCCAAGATCTATGCATAGGAAAAAAAATTGGAAGGAAACACACCGGAGTGTTTACAGTAGTTATCTTTGGGAAGCAGAAACGTTGATATTTTTAAATGTTTCCTACTTTTCTGGATTCTCAGATTTTCTCAGATGGGTACCTATATATTATTTTTAAAAGGGAAAAGCAGATAAGAAACTAAAAATATATCACTTCCTCCTAGAAATGTAGCTTTTGCCAACTTCTCTTTCCTCTTCTGCTCCCTCTGAGGGATTCTGTGAGTTTTTAAGGGGCCGCTCTGTTACATTCGGGAAGGACAAAAGTACCAGCAGCCAGGAGGTGTGGCCCCTGCACAGGGACTTCTCAGGTGGGGATGGGGGCGGAGGGGCAGGAGACCTCTGCCAGGGCTGCTACTCACCGAGGACCAGAGTGGGCCAGCTGGAGATGCGGGCCTTCAGGCCTTGGTAAAAGATCTGGTGCAAAAACATGATGGTCTCACTGGAAGAGAAAGCACAGGGTAAGCTCCGGCCAGGAGTTCCTCTCCTTCCAGGTGTCCCCTCCCCCAAAGTTCAGTAGAGCTGAGGGGCCCCAGGGGAGAGGGCAGGGGCTGTCACTGCCTGTGGGACTATAGCAGCAAACCTTCTCAGGTGAGACCCCACGAGAAACCCCATCAGTGGGATGGACCCTACAGTCTACGGGGCCTAACGCAAAACAAACACGCCGGCCCCTGGTTAACCAATGATGAGGAATTTCAGGATGGTGACAGCAGAGCCTCAAATTAAGCACGGTTTTTCTAAGCATGCAGTCAAATGCCCGTGAAGCCGGCCGAGGAGGGGGCACTCCGGCTGCTGGCTTCCCTGGCCCCCTCAAGTCCCCACTGGCTCTGTCATTGGGTGCTGTCCCCTCTCCCAGGAGTTTGTGTCCTGAAGGCAAACCCCCATCCTGGGGTCTCACACTCTCAGGACAAGGGCAGGGAGTGGAAGGCGCTGGGTGGGCGCAGAGACGCCCCTGAGCTGTGAGACACAGGAAGCCAATGGGGGCCTGGGACCTCATGTTCACGGTGGGCCTGGGAGGCACGGGGCTCCCTGACCCCAGAGGAGTTTGAAACGCCCTGAGCACCCCACTCTGCAGAGAAAACAGGGTGGGTGGGGAGAAAAAGGGTGTGAAAAAGAAAAGAAGGGAGGGCTGCAAGAGAGAAAGGGGTGAGGGAGGTGAGAGGTGGTGGTGGGGAGAGAGAACAGAACACGGCACCTACGGCTGAAGAGCAGAGCCTATAACCCCATCACACCCACAGGATGTGCAGAAGGGCTGGAACCGGTAGGGCCTTTAACAAGTATCTAAGTAGCAGAAACACTCCCGAGTTCTCATTCCTGAGAGTGGCTCCTCTCATTACCGTGAATTAACTGTCATCTCCCTAAAGTCCCAAAAGAACAGGCCCCCCCAGGTGTGGTGACACCGTGATTTCTGGACTAGGGGCCCTGCCTGATGGCTGAAGTCATTTGCAGTTTTCAGGTAACAAGTCTGTGACAGATTCACCCTTGACAGGGCTGGTTTCTTCCTGTCTGTGGCCCCTGAACTAGTTACTGAATAGATAAACATGTACTGTACCAATGTGAAGCACTTTAGTCGTCCACTTGGGAAGACCCTTAGAAAACTTCAAAAGAGACCCGTCCAGGGGTGCGTGAAAGTGCACAGAAGGGAGAACGTGGGCCCTGATGTGGGGCAGGGTGGAGGTAGGAGGACTTTCAGGGGCTCCTGGGGAGCTGAGAGGCTCTGGATGCCCCCGAGCACCGGCCACAGCAAGACTCAGGGCCCCGTTCCCGGGCAGCTCCCACAGACGGCTGCAGGATGCACTGTGCAGGGTTCACGGCATGGACTTGTAGGGTAGCACGTTAGGAACATCATAAGCTGGGACTATAAAAATATAATAGATGAAGCCTCCGGTTTTTTTTTGTTTTTTTTTTTTTTGCGGTACGCGGGCCTCTCACTGTTGTGGCCTCTCCAGTTGTGGAGCACAGGCTCTGGACGTGCAGGCCCAGCGGCCATGGCTCATGGGCCCAGCCGCTCCGCGGCATGTGGGATCTTCCTGGACCGGGGCACGAACCCGTGTCCCCTGCATCAGCAGGCGGACTCTCAACCACTACACCACCAGGGAAGCCTGAAGCCTCCGTTTTTAAAGTACTATAAACTGTGAGGATTTCACTTGTCCTCCTACTACGCAGAAACTACCACTGTTACCTATCTGATAAGAAAAAAATAATCTCATTCTGATTCGATTTGCTTTACAAAATCATTGTGAGTGGGTTGGTTGAACATTTCTCCTTTGTATTGACCATTTGAATTGCTTCTTTGGGGAACTGCCAAGTCATGTCCATTTACTAGTTTCACTTTTATTAATTTAAAATAACTCTCCATATTAAGCGTATAATCTTAACACATACATTGCAGATATTTTTTTGCTCAGCTATTTGCCCAACGATTTGTGTTTGGTGTTTTTGGAAGGTTTTCCATTTTGCCCTGTGAGCTTTTCTTTCTGTGTTTTTGCTTCAGGCATCATGTCTTTTCCCACTCTTAGACTGCATGCACACTCACCTATATTTTATTTTACTCTTTCATTTTTACACATAAGTACTTACCTAGAGTTTACTTTGGTGTAGGATGTGAGTCAGGGATATAAACGTTAATCTTTCTTTCAGTTTGTAGCCAATTGCCCCATTTTATTTATCAGATACTGCAGCTGCTCTCACTGCTTTGCTAAGCTGCCTTTTTTGTTACTAAATTCTCATACATGCCTAAGTCTGTTTCTGGACTTTGTATTTTATTTTGATGGACTACTGGCCTGTTCTGGCAATAGTCTCACGCTGTTTTCGTTACTTTTCATATATTTATGGGCCTATAATACATTTTAATCAATGTAGGAAATGTTTCTTTCATTGTTTTTTTCAGAACATTATTATCTATTTACATGCATTTTACTCCTTCAGTTGAACATTAAAATCACTCTGCTAGGCTGCACTTCGATTGGAATTATATTGAGTGTATAGCATGATTCGGCTGAAATGACGTCTTTACGACATGGAATCTTGCCATATAGAATACTGGCCCACTTTCTGTTTCTGTACAGCCTGTAAGCTTAGAAGGACTTTGTATAATTTTAAACGGTTGAAAAAAAATCCAAAGAATATTTTATGATAAGGAAAAATTAGATGAAATTCACACTTTAGTGTCCATAAGTCAAGGTTTATTGGAACACAGCAACACCCATTCATTTAGGATTGCCTAAGACCACGTAGTTTGGACAGAGACCCTCTGGCCCACAAGGCCTAAAATATTTACTATCTGACCCTTGACAGAAGAAGTTTGCTGATCCCTAGTCTATGTGAATGTTGTCCCTGAGTTGTGCAGTGCACAGCCGGGGCAACTATATTCTATGGCCCCGCACGCTTATAGTCCAGCAGGGAATCTATGCACAGAAGAAATCATTATTTAAGTACAATGAATGCTACAAAAGGGGCAGCATGGGGGCCCTGGAAGCACACAACAAGGGAACATAAGCCAGCGGTGACAAGGGGCATGGGGGTGGTCAGGGACATCCAAGGAAAGACATGAAAAAAGAGTCGGAGACAGCTGTCATAAGGAAAATAGGAACGACAGTAGGGTGGGAAGAATTCTAGGGAGAGGAAGTGACTTGTCTGCTTCGGGAAGTGCTCATTTTGCCTGGTTCCCTTCTTGAGCCCAGAAAGGAGTGTGACTTGCCCAAGGCTGGTCCTAGGTACACAGGGCTTGGCCCGTGGAGGGCAGAACCAGGCCTCTTCACTCCAGCCTCACCCTGTGCCTGTCCCTCCTCACTCCCCGGGCCATGCAGACAAGACGAATGGACGGCAGCACACGCCCCCACTGAGCCTCATCATTCTTCTCCACCCAGGACTCCAGGCAACCTCTGCCAATCAGTCAGAGCGGGCATCAAGATAGGAACCATCTGTCCCCCAGGCGGGATGCCGCTCATCACGGGGCAGTGCCTGTGGTTCCCAGCACACGTTGCTGGGCATGGTTTTTATTAAAGGGAAATAGCCCAAGAGTATATGCTCATTGTTTCAGTTAAACATAACCTGGTGCACACGTTTCCTTCAAAGATTCCCCCCGCAGCATTCAGGAAGCATACAATTAACCCCCTCCCCAGCTCGGCAGCGTCCTCCGTGAATCTGCCAACCTGGAGAGAGGCCTCTCTCTTCTCAAGGACTTCTTTTAAAGAACTCCAGCAAATGAAGTCACCAAATTGGCATCAGGTGTCTAATGTGGCTGTACATTTCAGCCTAAATGCAAATCCAAGGGAAAGCTATGTGCAGAAATGCCTTCTAGTGAGTGGGCTGGCAGCCTCCGCCCTTGACCTGTGACACATACAGACTCTGTGCTGTGGTCCGAGGCAGGGAGACCTGGACGGTTCATGTCCCGGATCCGGCCTCCACAGCACCTACACGGTAAGAGGGAAGGCTGGGCTCACGTACAATCGAAAGTTCTCGACAGCGCAGGCGTGGGCAGGAGTACGTGCTGAGACCTGGGCCGTGATGGGCAGGCATGGGGGTTAGGAGGATGGGGGTCGGTGAAGATTCCAGCCCGTTATTTAACAGGGCAGCAGGGGGGAAGCACAGGCCTTCACATAAAACAGAACTGGGTTAAAATCACAGCCCACCCGAACCCTGAGCACACCCCGTCACCTCTCTGATCTCTGGTACCAGCCTCATGGGGCATCTCTGAGGATTGGAAATTACGTAGGCCAAGTGCTTACAGAGAGCCTGGCATCAAGCAGGCCCCACAAAACACCATCTTAACGTGGTGAGTATAGTCCGAAACATTCAGTCACGCAAAGTGCTGTGCAGGGTTGCTATACAGTTAATGAAAAAAAAATTTCAGCCGTTCTTTGCGCTCACAAAAAGCACAGAGGTTAAGACAGTGAAGCTTATGCTCTTATGTACCCAGTGGATCATATAGTGAGGGCTGAATGATTAGAAGGCAGTAATTTTCTAGCTCTTCCTGCCCCACCCTGGGCCCCGGGGGAAGGAAAGAATTCTGACCTGCTCCCGATTGAGAACAGGGGCCAGGGGGTGGAGAGAAGCCAGTCACCTCAGATTGGCATCCATTGATAGGATCATTGGTTCTTCTTACTTAATATTGTAAGAAAATACAGTAAAACATATTTGATTAATTTTCAATGTTGAACCAACCTTGCATTCCTGGGATAAATTCCACTTGGTCATGATGTATTATCCTTTTCATATATTTCTGGATTCGATTTTATAATATTTTGCATCTATGATCACGAGCAATAGGGGTCGGCAGTGTTCTTTCCCCATAATGTCTTTTTCTGATTTCGGTATTAGAGTCATGCTGGCCTCACAGAATGAGTTGAGAAGTGCTCCCTCCACATTAGATTTGAATTCAGTTTCTCACAGGGTGCATCATAGTGAAGCTTTCTTGTTGTACTAATGTCTAGCTCTTATGAGCCCTTGGGCTATGCTGGGCTCTGTACTAGATGCTTTACGTGAGCTCTCATCTGATTCTCCAACACCTACAAGAGGCAGGTCCCATTCCCTGGTCAGTGTTTCCGAGGACCGCTAGAGTCCATATTCTGGAGGCCTTAAAGATTGATCAGGCTGGGGCTATTTTGACCAGGATCAATGAGACTGCTAAGATGGGAAACAGTCAACCTTGGGCACATTGTGGAACAGGAGAAACAGGCCTTGCAGGGGCTTAGAAGGACACCAGCAAAAGAGGGGACTTTCTTCCCTCCTGTTTATTCTGTTAAAGGCATCTGATCTGATCCATGCAGTGACTAACAGACAAAAATATAAAACCACGTTGTGATTTTCTTCAAACAACTTTTGAACACATTCTGTGAGTTGGTCTGAATACTCTTAACCAAAGATTACAGGCGAAAAGAATTCCATTGAATGCAGTGTAACAAAATGATGCAAAGATTAAATAAATACAAAAGGGCACCTTTATCTCTTAGTGCTTATGATACACGGTCACCAAAAGTTTGCAACTGTGGCCTAAAATGCAAGGAAAGCACCAACAACCTAGAACTATTACAATGCTTCCTGAAGTATTTCTCAGGCAGGTCCGTGGCCGAGCCTCCAATACAGGCAGTCCCCTGCGGTTACCTCAAGCCTCTCATTTCCGTGTGCTCTGGGACCTGCAGCAGCAGCTGCCCCTACAGACTTGCTGGAAATGCAATCCCTATGCTCTACTCCAGACCTACAGACTGAGAAGCTCGGGGTGAGGCCCAGCGTTCACGCTCGAGAAGCTGTGACTCCAGCTGAGCTGTCCGGAGTTTATTCAGGAAGAAACAAGTTCTTCACACTTTTCAGCCAAATTCCAGGTCATTGAGTTTAAAAGACCCAACTGTAGTTTCTGGAGAAAATCTTACCTGACTTCACAAAACAATAATACCTATTTTCTTTGTTTTAATAAAGAAATCAAAGCATTTATTTACTCTCTAAAAACTGTGTTTGAAATGTATATTAAAAAGCAACCTTGGGCTTCCCTGCTGGCGCAGTGGTTGAGAGTCCGCCTGCCGATGCAGGGGACACGGGTTCGTGCCCCGGTCCGGGAAGATCCCACATGCCGCGGAGCGGCTGGGCCCGTGGGCCATGGCCGCTGAGCCTGCGCGTCTGGAGCCTGTGCTCCGCAACGGGAGAGGCCACAACAGTGAGAGGCCCGCGTACCGCAAAAAAAAAAAAAAAAAAAGCAACCTTGTAAGGCCCAGTGATTCAGTTTCTAGAAGGTCTAATGAGGCTGAAAGCCACTCCCCTCCCCCTGCTCCTCACCCCCACCATGTCCCCATACTCCGACACCTCATCCACATCCATGGTGTCAGCATTCCAATGTCCCTGTCCTTGTCCTTCTCCCAGTGACTTTCAGCATCTCCGGCTCAACCTCTCAGAATCAGACCCACGTCCACTGCCTCTACCCCATCTCCTTCCGGGTGTCCCACAGGTCCCTAAACTCGTCACAGCACACTGGCAGGTAAAGGGGAAGAGCAGGGCACAGGGGAGGTGACCCTGGGTCCCAAACACCTCTGCAGAGGGCGTGGATGAGGGCCAGCTGCAACTAGTGAAATGACTGGAATGATGGATACTTTAAAAGAAATGCCGCTGAATGAACAACCTGGAGCACACAGTGATTTCCTTTAATTCCTGATCGAGAATCATTTGTAGATAGCACTCTGTTGATAGGTTTTCATATTTGTTGCTTTTACCTAGTTTACCCAATTTTCATGCCTACCAAAAAGCTCATTTAAACCATTTCCTAAGACTTTTAAAAAGAGGTTGACAGCAGAAGGGCAGCCATCAGCTCAGCCTTGCTTTCGTAAGATATGTGGGTAGTGTGATACACAGCCCCACGCTAAGGGGACTCAGGATTCTAAAAATTTAGCCCTGGCTTCTAGATCGTTACGACGGTGATATGAAGGTAGAAGAATGGAACCCATGTGGTTTTCTGTAGCTTGATTTATAACTTGTAAACATTTAAACCAGGGTTTCTCAACCTTGGCACGATTATTTTTGGTGGAAGAATTCTCTGCTGTGGGAGACTGCTCTGCGCACGGTAGGATGTTCAGCAGCTTCCCTGACTTCTACCCACCAGATGCCAGTTGCAAACCCTCCCCTGCAGCCCCGCCAAGTTGTGACAATCAAAAATGTCTCCCGTATATACACTAATATGTATAAAATGGATAACTAATAAAAACCTGCTGTATAAAAAAGTAAACAAAATAAAATTCAAAAAAAAATTTGCCTCCCAGGGATTGCCAGCCATGGATCCTCCTTGATCCTTCTGAAGCAAAAAATAAATTAAAAAAAAAACATGTCTCCCAGCATTGCCCCAGTTGAACCACTAGTTTAGACATATACTACGTGGGCCTCTGTCTGTATTCCCGCCTGCAGTAGCTGGGGCACTGGCTTCTCGTCATGGGACCTCGGGCAGCTTCCTTCCTCTCTGGGTCTCAGTTTCCTCCTATGCATTTGGCGGGGACTAGTCAAGGGCTCGTGTCCAAGTTCAGTGCCGGCTAGGCTGCCTCTTCCCGCCCCAGCCAAGGGCTCCGGGAGGGGGCGCTGAGCTTCAGGGTGCTCACCTGTTCAGGAAGATGCTGCTGACGTCGTCGTGCGTGATGGGAGGCTTCTTGGAGCTGGCGGCCATCCGCAGGGGGCGCAGGAAGTTGTTGACAAGGATGTGCAGCTGCTGCACGTACTCGGCCTCGGCCTCCAGCATGCTGAACACCACCTGGTTCCTCTTCCGCATGCTGTCGGCGTGCGGCGACCGGATGTAGTCCTGGATGATGGTCTTCCACTTGCGCCGGCACAGCCAGCCCCGCAGGAAGCTCTGCACCTGGGCGCCGAGACCAGCGGGAGGGTCTCCCGTTAGCCTCAGCTGCTCTGGTCCTTCCAGGCTGTGAGCGCCCCGAGGGCAGGGGCCAAGGCCCTGCTGTCCCCCACGCCGGGCACGTAGGGAAAAGAGCTGAGGCAAAAGATCAGGCCTGGTGCTTCTGCCTGCGTGGTGCCGGGCAAGCCCTCTGGTTCCTCTAAGCCTGTTTCCCATCTGTGCCACGGGGCTAATGAGATGACGGCTGGACTCAAAGTGAGGTCCCTGCACGGGAGCATCAGCATCTCCCCAGAACTTGTTCGAAATGCAAACCCCCAGGCCCTGCCCCGGCCCTCTGCATTTAAACCACATCCCCCAGGTTGCTTTGGCAACATCCTCCGAAGGAGGAAAAGTGTGGCCCTGAGTCCCCATCACGGGAGGGGGCTTGAGCATAGAGGGTTGCCAGGCTGTGCTGGGCATGGCTCACACCTCTTCTTGCCTAATGACTGGCCTGAAAGCCCCGAAGTTTCAATGAAAGCTCGTCTGGATAGAGGGCGATTATCAAATTCAGTGCGGCAAATTAGTTAATCTCATGCTTGGGCCTCATCGGCGCCCGCCTGGAGCCTCTCCTCTACCTCCGTGGGGAAATGAACACAGACACTTGACTTGCCCAACTTGGAGTCGGGCTGCTTGGCCTGGCCTCGTTCTGGCAAGAACTTGGGAAGGGCCTCAATTCACAGACACAGAGAACTGTTTTAAGATATGCACGCTTCCAACCAAGGCACCATGTAGCTCCCCACCATCCCTGCTGCTGAGCTGTGTGCAAGCTCAGGGGCTGCACAGGGAGGGCCCCAGGGCCCCAGGAGCAAGGGTGCTGGGCGGTGCTGGGGTGGGGGCACCTGGAGATCCAGGGGCCACCTGCCAAGGCACTCATCAAAATATTATCAGCTGCAAAGGGCACTGGCCATGCACAGCAGATGCAACGATCCGGGTGCAGACCTTTGGCCAAGGACGTCTGCCCTGGGGAGGAGAGGCCTGGCCTCAGCACGACAGATCTCCTTGAAGAGAGAAAGCTTTTCTGGATAAAGGAGGGCCTTGCTCTGAGGCCCCAGGAGGGTGAAAACAAAAGGAGGGAGGTGCATTTCAGGTGGTACTTAAAAAAATGTTCCAACCAGAATGGCTTTGCAAAACGGGCCGGGAAGCCCAGTGGGGCCATGGCAGAGAAGGAAGGCCAGTGCATCCCTGCCTGGGCGGGGCTTGGCTCAGACCCCAGGTGGCACTGGTGGCAAATCCCAATGTCCATGGGGGCCTGGCAGGTCCTATAGATCCTGAAGCCGGCTGGGTGGGCACTAATGGGAGAGCACCTGGCCTAGGGCCAGCAGTCACCACGTGCAGGAGGTGGGCTCGGGCTGTGAGACCTTCTGCTTTTCCAAGAGATCGTGTGTCCCAGTGACCAAGGATGTGGGCTCTGGAGCTTGGTGGCCAAGGTTTAAATGTCACTCTGCAAATACTTAGCTGTGTGACCTGGGGAAGTCACTTTGCCTTTCTGTGCCTCAGCAACCCCACATGTGAAACGCAGATAATAATAAAACCTCAGAGGGCTTTTAGTTAGGAACAGATTAATCTGCATAAATCTCCTAGAATAGTGTCTGGCACATGGAAAGTGCGTAATGAATGTTAGCTCTTCCTATTTTTGAGAAACCAGAAATACATATTTTTATGTGAAATGTTTAGCTTTTAAAGCACTGGCAACAAATTAAAAAGGGAAAAAAGAAACACCGTGTGGGCTAAGAACCCCAAACATGCTGGTAGGCTGAACTTGGCCTGTGGGATGCCAGTTAGCAGTTTTCTGGTCTGGATGGCGCTGGTGTCCTTTTACGCTCTCAACAAGGAGGATTTTCTGGTTTCGTGTGTTTTTCTTACGGTGAGTCAGGCTCCCCTGCTTCAAGTCTGGCAAGCTGCACACACAGACCATACTCTTCCTCTCCACATGCCCCTCCATGGGGTGGCCTATGGTGCTGGTCATTCTCTCTGCCACCGGGCAGCTTTCTCATACCTTCTGAGATGTTCCTCCTAGCCTCTAATAGTGTAAAACCAGTGGGGCCAGCTAAGGGGTGTCACAGAGGCCGGCTCCCATGTTGACGTCTGCCGGGGATGAAAGGAGGAGGTGTTTGCAGGACAGTAGCTGGGGGGAAGGCGGGCATGCAGGGCTGTGACAGTGGACGTGTGGCCTGGGGTCTCATTGAGGCTGCCCAGGGTTGTGAGGAAAGCTCTCGGCTGTGAGTCTCACAGCCTGGGTTCCTGCCCTGGCTCTATCTACTCTTTCATCTCTTGAGCCTTAGTGCTCCTATCTGTCAAATGGGCTGAACCACCCTACCTCACAGAGACAACCAGAAAACATGGCCCGACGAGGTGCTGGTCTGGGGTGAGGGGCTGTTGATTCTGCCTTTGGAGCGGAGGTGGGAGTGGCACGCCCGGGAGCAGTGGGACAGTAGGTGGACACTGCAGACCCTGGGCTGTGCCAGGGGGCTCTCTAAAGAGGGCCAGGGCAGATTTGCCAGCCCCGAGAGATGGTACAGACCTTCTTGATTTTCTTGATGTCACTGTCTTCGTCGTTGGGTGTGACAGTCTGGGTGGACTGGATGCGCTCATTGTCCTTGAGCAGGGATGCGATCTGCAATGGAAACACAGGTCAGCTGCAGGGGCCGCGCGGCACCAGCTGGTGGAAGCCCCACCCCTCTGGCTGCCACCAGGCGTGGTGTGGTGAGTGAGCGCCCTGCCACGTGCTCCCCAAGGACCAGTGGTACTGCAGCTCATGTCCTTTGCTCTGTGGGAGGTTTCGAGCCAGAAGTCGGTGAGTGAGCACCGGACCGGGACCCTGTCCACCTGGGTCCAGGGCAGCTGGGCTCTGACTCCGAGTGACCCTGGGCGAGGCACTCTCTGGGCTGCAGGCAACCCATCTGTAATCTGGGAGCTTTGGTCCAAATCTGTGATTCTCTTCCTTATTCCCTAAACCATCAGTCCCTTTACTTTCGAATTTTTTACTGTGGTAAAATATATATAACATAAAATTTACCATTTTAACCAATTTTAAGTGCATAGTTCAGTGGCGTCAAGTACATTCACACTGTTGTGCAACCGTCACCATCCGTCTCCAGAACTTTCTCAACTCCCCGAGCTCTGTACTCATTAAACCATAATGAGTTTAATGAGTTTAATAATGAGTTTAATGACTTCTCTGGCGGTCCGGCGGTTAAGGCTCTGCGTTTCCACTGCAGGGGGTGTGGGTCTGATCCCTGGTCAGGGAACTAAGATCCCGCATGCCACACGGTGCAGCCTAAACAAAACAAAACACACTGACTCCCCATCCCTCCTCCCTCAGCCCCTGGCACCCGCCCTTCTACTTTCTGTCTCTATGAATTTGACTCCTCTAGGGACCTCGCCTAAGTGGAATCAGACAGTATTTGTCTTTCTGTGGCTGGCTTATTTCACCAGCATAACATCCTCAAGGTTCACCCATGTCACAGCATGTGTCAGACTTTCCTTCTTTTTTAAGGCTGAGTAACATCCGTCGTATGTACAGACCCCATGTTGCCGTCCATTCATCCATCGGTGGGCACTTGGGTAGTCCCACTATTTTTTTCAAACAAAACCGTCCTGGAGCCCCAGCAGGACTTCAGATGAAAGCGCTGCTGGCTTGGCTGTCCCGTCCTGGGACAACCCGGAAGCACTTCTCTGACTTGGAGCCCTCTTTGGAGCACAACCTGGAAACTGCTGGCCTAGAAAAATGGAAGAGCCCTGGAAACGAACGTTTGAGCTGATCTAAGAATCTCCGTTTGCCAGATCTCGGGATCAGAGAGGTCGGCCCAGCTGCCTGGTGACCAGGAGAAGGGGTGCCTTTAGCCATACTGTGGCTGGAGCCTCTGGCACTGCTCAGGTGGATGGGCCTGTGGTGTAGCCCCTGGGTGGGTTCCTTCCTGCCACCCCCGAGTCCGCAAGTCTCTGCTGGGGGTCCTCCACAAGGCTCCCACGGCCTGCGGACTTTCCCGGGAAAATGCAGGCAATGCCTATGTATTCCATCGCGGCTGTGAGCTCTGTGGGCGAAGGACCACCCCGTTTCATTCATTCCTGGGCTCCCAGTGCTTACCATTTGGCTGGCACTCAACATATATTTGTTGGCTACATAAGTAAGTAAGTTAAAGAAGGATCAGAGCAGGGACCTCCCTGGCTGGGAGTCCAGTGGTTGGGACTCCACGCTTCCATTTCAGGGGGCACGAGTTCCCTCCCTGGTCAGGGAACTAAGATCCCACGTGCCGCATAGCTCGGCAAAAAAATAAATAAATAAAAAATAATAAAAGAGGTTTCATTAAAAAAATTTTTTTTCAAAAGGATCAGAAAAGCAGCAGCAACAAAAACCTCAACCACAGGAAAACACTGCAGTCATCAAGCCCCACACGTCTAAAGATAGCAGCTCAGGGGAATCCACAAAACACTGCCACAAAGCCAGAGCCCCTCGATCCTCTTCAGAGCACGTGGCTTTGTCCCCTCAAGGCCACTTGCTGAAGTGCAGAATGAATGGGCTCTCACGATTGAGCGAATTGAGCACTTTGAAAGCAAGATGGAAGAGTTACCCGCTCTCCACTTGCGGGTTGCTAAAATTACCCTGGCCTGTGCTTGGAGAGCGGCTGAAAATATCTGAGAAATATTCAGCACCGACATGGGCTTTTCTTTTTTCTCTCCCCCCCACCTTTTCTCTCTCCATTTTCTGGGAACATCTGCACATTAAAATAAAGGCTGATTCTTTGATCTGTATTCTAAAGGCCTAAGGAACGTGCGAGCACACACACACACACACACACACACACACACACACACAGAGGCAGGCTACTGGAGAGCTCAGAGATGCAAGGATGCCCAGTCAATGCCCACCTTTGGTCTGATGTTGTCACCTCCTTGCCAGTCTGCTTTCTTTGCCAGTTTTGAGATTTGCACACGGAAACCTTCTTTTTCTTTTGGATGGCAGTGTGTGTGTGTGTGTGTGTGTGTGTGTGTGTGTGTGTGTGGTCTGTATTTAAAACTGGCGCTTGTCTCAGAGAGGGGCATTCCAGGACATCTACTCAGCAGGGACCAGGGCAAAAAATAGATGCAATTAGGTCAGGTACTATGCTACGTGCACAGGCAGTGCCAGCAGCCTTGGAGTCTTTGTTTAAGGATCAGGCTTGGTGGGCAAAGCTCTAGAGGGTTGTGAGCCTGGGGACCCTGCAGAAGTCTTGGGCTACAGCCCATCCCTGCCAGGAGCCAGTGTCCGGTGAGCTCACGGAGGCAGCCTTTCTCTTACCCTGGCAGGTCTCTTCTGGAGATGGATTTCCCTTGGACCCTGGTTTGCTTGCTGGATGTTCAGGGTCTGCTCAGCTGACCCCTGTCAATGAAGGCCATACAGAGTGGGGACTTTGGCTCACACCCAACTTGCCAGCTAGAGTCCAGCTCCAGCTGTCTGAGCTGGCTCAAAGCCTGGTGTCTCCGCTGGCCCCCGCCCACTGGCCACCCATGGTCTGGCCCCCTTGACCCATCAGAGGAAAACCCTGCTTGCCACACCCCTTTGAGGCATAGCGCATGGGCTTCTGCCCCATCCTGCTCCCCCCTCTGGAGACAGTGTCTTTCATCCAGAATGCATTTCGGCAGTGCAGTCATTGATAGTGGAATTAATCCAGGTTCCTTCCTTTTTATTAGCCTCCAAGGTTTTACTAACGATCTCTGTAGCTCTTGCTTTTCCTGCAGGTCTCTGTAGCTCTTGCCATGCAGCTCAGTTCTTTCTCCCTCCTTCTTGATCTCTTCTGGTCTCCTCCAAGCCCAGTGGGTGCCCATCTCTGTCTGCCTTTGTGCCAACACTGTCAGCGGATCCTGATGCAGTCTTTGGGTTGGGTACTGGTGAGACACAGCTCGCCACTGGGTAAGGTGGATGAGTCAGATCCCTTCCCGGGAGGACCTTTCAGCCTGAGAAGGGGGTCAGACCCCCAGAGAGGCAATTTATAATCGGACAAGGAGAGGCCAGAAGCGAGGTATGTACCTACTGCAATGGGAAGGTCTCACCATGAAAGCGGCAAGGGCTACCTGGAAGGAGTTTTGAAGGACAAAGAGCCCAACAGGTGGGCTACAGGATGGAGGGAATTTGAGAGGGGGTGTGTGAACAAAGGCACAGGTATGACAGGGTGTTGTGTGCCAGGGAGGCGGGGGCGAGGATGACAAGGGGGAGATGGGAAGCGGGACTCAAGGCATGCAGGGTGGGCCCTGGAGAGGGGGCCTGGGGAGGGGCTGCATGGGAGGGGTCACGGCCGTCCTTTCTTACTTCTCCCAGAGTAGTCCCCTCACTGACCTAGTTTATGAAGTGGGGTACCATGTTGAAGTTTGTTTGCAGAACCGATCCCATGGCTAAATTTTTTTTTCAATGTTTTTAGTTCTTTTTAGTTCTTTATTTATTTATTTAATTAATTTCTTTTTGGCTGTGTTGGGTCTTTGTTGCTGCACGTGGGCTTTCTCTAGTTGTGGCTAGCGGGGGCTACTCTTCGTTGCAGTGCGCAGGCTTCTCATCGCGGTGGCTTCTCTAATTGCGGAGCACAGGCTCTAGAGCGCAGGTTCAGTAGTTGTGGCACACAGACTTAGCTGCTCCACGACATGTGGGATTTTCCCAGACCAGGGCTCGAACCCGTGTCCCCTGCATCGGCAGGCGGATTCTTAACCCCTGCGCCACCAGGGAAGCCCTAAATTTTTATTTAAACCCTGAACTAAAGATCTTTTCCATTTCTTCCAGTGTCAGCCGCCCAGGATCCTGAGTGCTTCCAAGCCAATAAAATATTACGACTACCTCTAAACTCCTATTTTGTCCTTTAGGGCCTGTCTTCACTCTCCAAATTTACTTCCCATCATAAATGGGAGGAAAACAGCTATTAAAACAATGAAATGGGGGAATTCCCTGGCGGTCCAGCGGTTAGGACTCCGCGTTTCCACTGCAGGGGTCGCTGGTTCCATCCCTGGCCGGGGAACTAAGACCCTGCAAGCCGCATAAAGCGGCCAAAAAACCCCCAACCAACCAACCAACAAAACAATGAAATGGGCCAAACTGAGCATTCTGGGGGGGGGGGGCGATTCTTCTCAGAGGTAGACATTCCCTTTGTTTTAGATGGTCCGTAGGGTCTTTGGGTTATGAAAGATGAAGCCTAACAGGGCTGTTTAGATGGGAGAAAAGAGACTAAGACAGAGGTGGATAGTTACGCCTGGTAAAGCTTTCTGCAGGCTTTTGTTTGGATGTGATCTCCTGTCACTTCCAGGGCTAGGGGTGGGGGCTACAGGGTTGGGAGTAGAAACAGGGCTGGATTCCTGGATGTGTGACCCGTGCAGGGCTCCAGGCTTAGAAGGGACCAACGCTTGCTTTAAAGCTCTGCTGCTGCTGCTTTGAGATTCTTAAGGGCCCTGCAGTTTTATTTTGCACCAGGTCCTGCACATTAGGAAAAAAGATGTAGACAATGGGATATCGGTAAATGCTTCATGACCAGCTCTCTGAAAGAAAACCTCTGACTGGTAGCACCTGCCAGTTTCCATGGTGTGGGCATTCCTACCTCAGCCCATTTGAAGCTACCAAAGGTTGAATAACTAGCTTGCAAAATTCTTGAAAACGTAACAATTGGTTCTTGCAAAGGTGATAGACAGCTGTTGCTGTCTTGAAATTCTTAAGAATCTTCTCTTTGAATTTGCGTTTTGTGAGTGAGTCTGATGGGACCATGGGGCACACCCCAGGGGCTTGGAGCCTCAGCTCATGCGTGTTCCTGTCTCCCTGCCTATTCCTTATACCCCGGCATCCTGGGACCCAGGCCTCTGCAACCCTCTGTCTGGGTGACAACGGGTCAAGTCAGCCCAGCAGACACATCTCACTGTCCGCCTCCACCCTCTGCAGGGCCTGGTGTAGGTACAGCGAAGGTGGGTCTTGTGCATACCTGTGGTGTCACAGGGCAGGGCGAGGAGACAACTGTCCTGCCCGGGCTGATACTGCCTGGTGCATTAAGTGGATGACTTGGCAAGGGTCCCTTGCCCACCTGAATCTAGATACTGAGTGCATCGTGGTGCAGAGGTTAGGGGAGTTGGCGGTTGAAGTCGTCGGTGGCCTGCCCACGATGGGCGGAGGCCGTGGCGAGTGGGAAGGGGAGACTGACTTCCCCCACGCTGGCCGGGGCCTTGCATTTTCACCTTGCATCGGGCCCTGCAAATTATGCAGCTAACTCCGATTGCAGGGATCTGTGTTTTCATATGCCCCTCCCCGGCTCAGAGTCGCAGACCTTGTGTGAGGGAGCCAGATGGTTCTGAGCGCGCTGGTGAAGTGAGGGGGTGAGAGGCGATCAGATCACTGCGTGGCGGCGTGCACAGCTGGGAAGGGGTGTCTAAGGGCTGAAAGCCAGCGCTTCCCAAGCTTTAATGTATTGGGTTGGCCGAAGAGTTTGTTCGGGATTTTCTGCCGATGTTACGGAAAAACCTGTACGAACTCTTTGGCCAACCCATAAATGAGAATCTCCCGGGATGTGGTTAAAGTGCAGGTTCTGATTTGGGAGATCTGGGTGGGGCCCTAGGTTCTGCATTTCTCATGGGCTGCTGTTTCATGGACCACACGTTGAGTGGTGAAGTTCTAGAAGGCTTAACCTAGCAACGGCTCAGCCTCCGGACAGTTGTGAGAGGCAGAGGGAAGGGACCGCCTAGGAGCTGAGCCCGAGCCACAGTCTAAGGACCTACCAGCCACCCTCTGGCCCTGCCCTCACCCCCTCCGCCCGTGTGGCTGTCAGCAGAGTAACCAGGAACTCGCCCATAAATGATCTCACTTGATCCTCACAACCTTGTCAGCTAGGGAGAAACAGCCTGTTTTAAGGATGGAGGTGCAGAGAGGCTGGAGGACTTGCTCCAGGTTGCAGTTGGTAAGTGGCAGAGGTGGGCTTTGACCCCAGATCTGACCCCAGGACCTTCCCACTCTGCCAGCATCACTGACTTTAAGTTTGGAAGCTGGCACAGCCGTGGCTGGAGCGGGTCCCTCTTGCCCATCATGTGCTTCCCTGACCCCGCGGGAGCCCGAGTTTGAGGTCTGAGGCTCGGGCCCCCCGCCAGCCTCCTCCGCTCCCCAGGTGGTCGGTCACCTCTGCCTTCAGCCGTTCAATCTCAATCTCCCCATCCTCGATCTGCTGCCGCAGCTGCTTGGCCACTGTCTTCTCGGTCTCCACGATCTGCAGCAGGTGCAAGTACTTCTGCATCAATGCCTCGTGCTCCGTGGCCAGGGTCCGGTAGCTGTGACAGAGGAACACCACAGGTAAGCCACGGCCTCCTGGCCCCCTGGAGATCCAACCAGAAGTGGGGCTCCCCACAGACTGCACCTAGGAGAAGGTCCTGACTGCCAGACACAGTGCCCGAGGCCTTAACCTGGCTGCTGTGCTGCTACCGATGGCTCTGGCCCCTTCCCCAGCTCCCGGCTCACACTCTGACATCTGGTTCCTCCACCTGGTCTTGTTCTCACCTTGCCCGACTGCCCTCACCCTCGGGGCCTTTGCGCAGGCAGATCTTCTGTCTGAAACATGCCTCCTCCCTCCTCTCCCTGGGCTAGCTCCATCCTCTTTCCCAGAGTAGGTCCTAGTTGAAATGTCATTTCCCAGAAGTCTTCCCTCCCCCCTCCCGCCATAATGTGTAGGGTGTTCCTGCAGTACTCCCGGGGTGCTATTACCATAGCGCTGGCCAGACTGATTGGGGGTGTCCGGTTACTTTTGTTTCCTCAGGAGACCCTGCCTTCTCTGATGGCAGGGACTATGCCTGTGCTGCTTACTCCTGTCTGCCCAGGGCCTAGCCCAGTGAACATTTATTGCATGGATGCAACTGAGTGAATGGACGACACACAGAGGCGAGTCAGGCACAGACATTGCACTGGCTGGGAGACATCTGAAGAACCTGTGCAGTATACCTGGGTGCCAACTCATGCACCAAAGGCTGTTAGTGCTGTAGGAATCAGAAGAGGGGCCAGGCCAGCAACAAGGACCTGTAATCAGGGAAGACTTCCTGGAGGCGGAGCACTCTCTCCCACCAGAATCGGAATCTAGGTCTTTGGATTCCAAACCCAGTGCTCTGGGCACATGCCCATCCAAGGGCAGCCTCAGGTGGAAGGCCTGTGCTGGGGGTAATTAGCAATGGGGCTGGGTGTTTAGGTGGGGCCAGATCAGAGAGTACCCCAAAGGATCAGAGGGTAGAAGAAGTGGTCCCAGCCTTTGTGTAAATGAACACGTCTCAGATTTGCAGAGCATCACGACAAGGGGGAGGGCAGGCAGGTGGGACTTGGAAGATGAGCTGGGCCGGGGGCTGCCCAAGGTCACAGGCCTGGCTTCTCCCTGATACCCACAACACCTGCATTTGAAGGTGTCAGAGCTGGGGAGAAACCCGATTCTATAAATGGGGTCCAGTCTCAGAGGGCAGAGAGGCTGTGAAAGGGGATCTCACCATTCCAGGGAGGGGTGCCCACCGGGGCAGGGGCAGGAGACTTGCAAGGCACAGATTCGGAGGGCAGGTTTATTGGTCTCTGGGAGCGTCTGCAACGAAGTCTGGGGGCCGAGGTCTCCAGTCCCCCCTCTCCCTGGCCCCCATCTTTCCTCTCCCTTTTTGCTTCAGCCCAGGACCACCAGATAGGATCTCATAAGATTCCCCTCTGCCCGCATCCTGGGCTCCTCCTCGCGCTCACCCTCGTCTTCCTTCCTGTGTCCCCCTCTCGGCAGTGGGCAGCCCCCCGTTTCCCACCTTGCAACCTAAGTGGGGCCTTGAAACATTTCTGGTGTCCCTGCCAGCTCCCCACCCACCCCAGAGCTTCGGCCCCCTTCAACCTCATTCCTCACCACCCCCACTCCCACCCCCAGTCCTCTGCAGGCGGTCCTGCTCTGACATCACAGCCTGCATGATGTGCAGTGCTGTTTCGTCACTTCCCGCCAGCCCCACGGCACGCCCACCCTCATCCTGTCTCAAGGGCAGCATCCCTGCTCGGACCTAATCTGCCCGGCTCAGCCCCAGCTCCCACACCCACTAGCTGAGGGACCTTGGAGAGGTCACTCAGCCTCTCTGTGCCTCAGTTTGCTCCTCCATACAATGGGGATGATGGCAGTCCACACCCTGCAGAGTTGCCGTGAGGATGAAATCTGTGGACACACATGAAGCTCTGTGCGGTATGCCAGTGCCGTGGTAACTACCGTCTCCCTCCCCGCCACATCCCTAGCCCCCGACCCCTCCTCAGGATTTCTGTGCATCAGATTCTGCCTAACAGCTCCACTGGCTTTTTCTCCTCAGCATATGCGAAGCCTCAAGTCACTCCCCACTTAGGATGAGGATGCGCCCTCGCCCTCCTCCACCCTCCCCTGAACTCCTGCCCCTCTCTTCCACCTTCAAGGTGAGGCTTGCTGGAAGAGCAACCGCACCCATCATCCCCATGTTCCCTCTTCCCCATTCACCCCTCAGCCCTCTGCGGGCTGGCATTCGGCCCCAGCACCCACAGGAACTGGGTCCCTCTCTGGGGTCACCAACCATCTCCCACTTACATGGAGGGGACACTTTTCAGTCTGGAATCTACTGACATGACCTTCCAGGTACCCTGGATGTGGCTAGTCAGGGGGGTGCCAGTTTAGGGACACTGGCTCTCGTCACAGACTCAGAAGCTGTGTTACACAAGTTCTTTAAGTCCCTGTGACCCTCATGGCAAAATGGGACAAGGATAGCTTCCCTACAAACCCCCAGGTTTGAGGTGAAGAGGTCAGGAGGCAGAGGGTGGGAAACAGCTTTGCTCTATGAAAGGGGCTGTGTAGCAAAGTGGCAGGCAGTGGTCCCTTGATGGTGTCAGAGAAGGAGGCTGCCCAGCTGTGCCCCGAAGGTGGGAGGGTGCGGCAGGGCAGGGAGAGAATTCTTCGGTCTGCAGTACTACTTGGTTAAAATGAGGATTTTTGTGTATCTCTTATTATAATGAATTTAAACCAGAATGATCAGGTTTTAATGTTTTCCCAACTTCCCAAGAGGCTTAATTGTCTTTACTTGCAAAGGAACTTCAACCGAGAGCATGAAGGAATCCATTTTCACACCACCTCATCTCTCCTCGCTCCAGGGGGTATGAAAATGCAGAGCCTTCAGTAGCTTGTTTTCAGCGATGGCACTCGCCCTGGTGCTTCAAAATGGGGAGCCAGAGTCTCATCTGCAGGACAATTAGGTCTGTTTGCACCTCCCTTTCTTCCCTTCACCGGCCCTCTCTGCCTGCCTCCCTCCCTCCCCACTCCGGCTCCCCCTGTTCTTCCTTATTCTCCTTCCCCTCCCCCCTCTCATCAATACACCTCTTTGTGCAGCACTGTCTCTTTTTTAAATTTTTATTGAGTACAGTTGCTTTACAATGTTGTGTTAGTTTCTTGCTCAACAGCAAAGTGAATCAGCTATACGTATACATAGATCCCCACTTTTTTAGACTTCCTTCCCATGTAGGTCGCCACAGAGAATTGAGTAGAGCTCCCTGTGCTCTACAGCAGGTCCTCGTTAGTTATCTATTTTATACGTAGTATCAATAGTGTATATGCGTCAATCCCAATCTCCCGGTTCTTCCTACCCCCCTTCTCCCCTTGGTATCCATACATTCGTTCTCTACGTCTGTGTCTCTATTTCTGCCTGCAAATAGGTTCATCTGTACCATTTTTCTAGATTCCACATATATGCGTTCATATAAGATATCTGTTTTTCTCTGTCTGACTTACTTCACTCTGTATGACAGTCTCTAGGTCCATCCACATCTCTGTGCAACACTGTCTTTATAGATGCACAGATTCGCAGGGCTGCAAGGATACTCGGGAATCACGAAAGGCCAACTGCCTCATTTTATAAATGAAGAAACTGAGGCCCAGAGAGGGGAAGTGAGTTGCCCCCAAATAACAGTCAAGGAGCGTCAAAGGTGGAGTCGGAATCAGGCTCCAGTCCCTGAAGAGGACTCCCACGTGGCTGTCTGGTTTGCATCTAGTTCTCCTCGCTGAGATGCAGGCCACAAGCCACACTCGCTGTTACATTTTATACATTGCTGTACATACGCATACCACAGGGGCATCCCAGAATACTAGACTATTATGCATATGGTGGGAGAGTACATTGTGTCTCTATACCTATTCATACACTACAGTGCTTATTTTTGTATATACCATGTATCTACTATGTATATGGAAATAAAAACTAAATTAGGTACATGCAAGCCTACCTACTACTCAATATTGCTGTGGAAGAGAGCCGGTCTCTCCCTTGACACACACACGTGCACGTACTCTCATGGTGCACACGATCTGAGGTTAAATAACGCTCAGAGCCTATCGTCTGTCCTTTGGTCACACAGCCGGCTGCCTAGGGAAGAGCCTGTGGCTTCTGTTGGCCCAGGAGGTGCCTGACAAGCTGCACCTGAGCCAGACTGGCTGGTGACAACTCTTCTAGGGAAGGGGACTCTGTTTCCCTTACTGGTGACCATCACTGTGACCCCCGTCCCAGCCCTATAGGCCCAAAGGAGGACATTCCTCTGAGGCCAGTGGGTTGACTCAGACCCCTGGGCTTGACCAGGGAAGACAAACCATGTCCAACTGGCACGTCCCCCTGGCTTCCTAAAGGATGGTGAGTTCCGAGAGGTTTTTGTTCAAAGGTAGGTGGTGTCGGGCTTCCCTGGTGGCACAGTGGTTGAGAGTCCGCCTGCCGATGCAGGGGACACGGGTTCGTGCCCCGGTCCGGGAAGATCCCACATGCCGCGGAGCGGCTGGGCCCGTGAGCCACAACTACTGAGCCTGCCCGTCTGGAGCCTGTGCTCCGCAGCGGGAGAGGCCACAACAGTGAGAGGCCCACGTACCACAAAAAAAAAAAAAAAAAACCCAAAAAACCCCATATGATTAGGATTTTATGGGCTACTTGGAACCAATTTCCAGTTTAGTGAGTTGCTTAAAGAATCATTGTCCCCTCTCTGTGGCAGACAGAATTCTAAGATAGCCCCAAGTTTCCTGCCCTGGTTTCGAAGCCCTGCATAATCTCTGGGATGATGACTATGATGCGTTTTATTCCTCTTACTAGGCTATACTATGCAGCATAGCTGACCTTAACACAGGGAGATTCTCTAGGTGGGCCTGACCCAATCACATGAGCCTTTGAAAATGGAGAGTTTTCTCTGGCTGGTTACAGAAGGGGAGGTCAGAGATTTGGGGCTGGAGAAGGGTTTGGTGAGCCGTTGTTGGCTTAAGGATGGCGGGGACCACAGGGCAAGGAAGGCAGGACCTCGTGGAGCTGAGAGCCATCCCTAGCTGATGGCTAGCAGGGAAACAGGGACACCAGTCCTACAAGGAACTGACTTTTGCCAACGACAGGAGTGAGCTTGGAAGCAGAGATTTCTCCAGAACCTCGAGGTAAGAGTCCCGCTTGACTGACTCCTTGATTTCAGCCCATGGGTCTCTGTGCAGAGACCACAGCCGAGCCCAGACTTCCGACCTACAAAACTGAGCAATGGGTGTGGTTTTAAGCTGCTAAGTTTGTGGGGTTTTTTTTTCGGCCGCACCACAATGGCGTGTGGGATTTTAGTTCCCTGACCAGGGACTGAACCCACGCCCCCTGCAGTGGGAGCATGGAGTCTTAACCCCTGGACCTCCAGGGAAGTCCCTTAAGCTGCTAAGTTTGTCATCATTTGTTCTGTAGCAGTAGAGAACTAAAACACTCTAATAGATAGAATTTATTTTAAAAATTTGAGGATTAATGCCCATATAATGGAAAGCACAGACCTTAAATAAACAGTTTGATCCATGTAGATAAATGCATACACCCTAATCGAGATAAAGGAAATTCCCATCAACCCAGGGAGTTCCCTCGTGCCCCTTCCCTGTCAATCCCCATCCCACAAGCAACTACTGTTTGGATTTCTATCACCACAGTTGAGTTCTGCCTGTTTTAGACTTTCATATAACAGGAATCAGGCAGCATGTGCTATTTTGTGTCTGGCTCTTTTTACGCAGCCTATCGACTTTGAAATTCATCTGTTTTGTTACATATTTATGTATATATATATATAATATATATATTTAATAGATCTTTATTGGAGTATAATTGCTTCACAATACTGTGTTAGTTTCTGTTGTACAGCAAAGTGAACCAGCCATATGCATACATATGTCCCCATATCCCCTCCCTCTTGAGCCTCCCTCCCATTGGGTTCCTTTTTATTACTGAGCGGCATTCCATCGCATGGATGTATTAAGATTCCTTTCTACATCTGTCTGTTGATAGACACCTTGGTTATTTCTAGTTTTGGGACTATTGTGCAAAAAGCTGCTAAGGACATTTGCATACACGATTTTTTGTAGATGTTTTTCGTTTCTCTTAGATGAATACTAAGAAGTGTAACTGCTGGGTCACAGAGTAGGTGTATGTTTCACTTTTAAAGGAAATGCCTAACAATTTTTCAAAGTGGTTGAACCACTTTATGCTCCCACTAGCATCATGTGATTTATGGTTACTCCACCCCCTCTCCAATTTTGCTACTGTCATTTTTTTTCAATTCAGCCCTTGTAGATTCTACAGGTAGTGGTATCTCATTGTCTCTAGAAAATTTTGGTGTGAATTGATTTTCGAAGTCAAGGTAGTCCTGGTTATCCAGAATATACACCAAAGTAGAATTCTATAATACCTCAACACTTACAAAGCCCCGCCACATAAATCATTTCATTTGCTTCTCAAAACAGCCCTGCTATTGGTTCTAGTTTAGTGCGGGGAGCCTGAGGTCCAACTGCTTTTCCTGAATCTGGGTTCTTCCTGCTTGATTCCATTCTCCACAATGCCAGCAATTTCCACTCCAAACCATAGCTCTGATCATCCTGGTATAAAACCTTTGATGGTTTCCCACTGTTCACAGAGGAGAGCTCAAACATCTCAGCTGGGTATTCAAGATCGTTCTGATCTGGTTCCAGTCCAATATCCAACATCACCAGCCTTCTGACATCCAAACTTTGTCTCTTCATTTTTCTTGGAATTGTCTTTCCTAGATCACTGCCTTTATTTAAGGCTTTTTGGGGGCTGGTGGAGGGGCTGACGTGCCCATAGCATGACATGCCCTATTTCCAGATCCCCCAGATTCCCCCATTTCCCTGAAGATGTCTCCTGTGGTGCCTTGTACTTAACACGGCCTTCATGCACCGGAGCTGTTTGTACATCTGTTTAGTGTCTTCCTGACTAGGCTGGGGTAGCCCTGGGGGAATACCTGTGTTGCATCCATCCCTGTCTGCCCAGTACCACACTCAGAGCCTGACTCTGTTGATTCATAGGTGAGAACCTAGTCTCCATTAGCTAGACTGGACACTCCTTGAGGATAGGGATGGAGGTGGCTTGACCTCAGGGTCAAGGTCAGTGCTATAGCCATAATAAATGGTTTCTGGTCAGCTGGCTTGATCCAAGGCTCAAGGAAGGGCTCTGGTATCCATCTATCTATATCCATCTTCACCTGATGGATCCATCATCTACCCATCAACATTCATCTACCCATCATTGATTTATCATCCATCCATCCATCCGTCCTTCACATATACTTTCAACACTCATCCATTTATCATTCATTTACCCTCTATTGATCCATCATTCACCTTCCACATATAAACTCAACATCCAACCTCTATCCATTCATTCATCTTTGCATTCTTCCCATCTACACTGCTGAGAACTTGTCTATACCTTTATAAGGCCCTGGGGATGCAAAGAATCCTACTTAGTCCCTGCCCCGAGGAGCTTACACTTTACTGGAGAGTAGACACAGGAACACACCATTATCCAGTCAGCCAGAAAGATCTACTGCTCAAAGGGGTGAGTCTGGGTGTCCATCCCACCTGACAGTACTTAGCTTTGCCAGGGGATTGTTAGCTTGGGGGCCACACCCTAGCCCACAAGCCCATCATTTCCCCAAGACCCAGGAAGACTCAACGCAGCTTGCAGCCCCCATTTTCTCTGCAGCATACACTCTCCTTTTGCTTTTCTCCCCACCTGGCCCAGTGAATCCCTCCAGAAAGGGGTACACATTGTTGGGAATGAAGGGACGAGCAGGTCTAGAATCCCTGAACATCTGAGCTCAGAGAGGTTTACAGAATTTCAGTTTACAGATGAGAAAACCAAGGCCCGGAGAAAAGACAGGACTAGTCCATTCCTGCCGCATCCGGGTTAGAACCCTGGTGGTCTTAGCCTTTGGTGGCTATAAAGCCCTGTAATCCAACCAAATTGTACTCAGTTCTCCTAGTATGAAAAAAAGGAGCTCATCTGGTTGAAGGGGGCAGGAGGCTGTAACGCTGCACCTCAGGGCCCTTGGTTCCCTGTGCACCCCAGGGAGGCACGTCCCAGAGCTCCGGGGCTCTAAGGGCGGGCCTGTCAAGATGCCCTTCTTACAGCTTCCATCCTCCCCCCATCTCCTCCTCCTCCATGCCTTCCCCTCCTGGGGTTTGAGTCTGCTCAGGACGGGGCCTTCGGGTGGGCGAGACATACCTGGCGTGAGCGATGGCTGCCACCCACTCGTCACAATCCCTGGCGTCCTCTGTCCTCAGCTCCAAGGCTTTCTGGTTCTCGTGGCTGAAGTTAACCGTGAAATAGTGCTGCACCAAGAAGAAGACAGCTCCGATTACCAGGGCGATCGGCACGGAACCGGCAGCGTCTCCCGTTAACGATCTGGCCATTCTGCAAAGTGCTCATTGCCACATCTGCTAGGCAAGGATTCATTACTCGTGATCATCGGAACGCCATTCTGTTTAGCGGTTTCAAGCTCTCTATTAAGGCAGGCTTTGTACCATGTAACAGAACCTACGCTTAGGCTATTGTAAGAAGGAAGCAAACCCCACAAAGTCCTATTTACCAACAAACTGCAAAAAAGCCACTTTTAAACCATCAGGTATGCTGGGAGAAAGGCAGAGAAAACACACCAAGAGAACATCCCCTTTGGGGACCTGGTATCAATTCAGGGCAGCATGCATTTAATTCACTCCACACAAATGTTTCAACACACTCTTCTAGGTCCTGGAGTTAGAGCAATGAACAGATAGACCCGAGCAGAGCCCACTGGAAGCCAGCTCGTGTTGGGTGCAGTGACCGACTTAGAGCTGCTCAAACGTGGGGTCTGCTGCCCGAGCTCCCAGGGAAGCAGAGGAGCCAACGAGAGACACACATCTGTAATATCGTTCTATGAATGAATATGTGTAAAGCTCTTAGAACAATGCCTGAAATCTAGTAAGTACAAGTGTTTGCTATAATGAACACAGTGCAACGATCATTACTGTCATGGAGGTAAGAAAAAAGGGCCCAGAGAAAGCCAGCCACTGATTCAGCCCAGGGAAAGCAGAAGGCCTTCCCAGAGGATGAGGCGTTGGTTGGTCCAGGTTTTATTTCAGTTGATGGAATCGAGAGCGTATGGCGTGCTTGCGGGTAGGAGGAGCCGTGCGGTGGGGTTAAGGATGCCAGGGAGGAGGCTGGGCAGGGGGCGGGGCCTGGGTGGTGGAGCTGAGTGGCGGGATGGGGTGGAGGAGAGTAGAAAGCCCAGGTTTCCGGCTGGAGCAACTAGGTGGGTGGGGATGCCATAGACTGGGGGAGGCATGGGCAGGATAAAGGGCAGGTGTCGGGGGTCAGGGGTGGGGGGTGGACATGCAGACCCTCTGTGTGCCTGTAGGCCACGTCTCTGCGGGCTGCAGACAGGGGTCGGGGGTGTCAGCCTCGGGGCGGAGAGGAAAGCTGGCTCAGCCAGAGAGAAGGGTGCACAGGCAAAGTGCTGGGGGCCCCACCTGCGGAGGCCTCCTGGGTCTGGTCCTGGTGAAACTAGGAGGAGAGAGGCAGGCAGTGAGGTGCAGAGAGGGCCCCCGAGGCCTGCCCATTCAGAAGATGCACCGCAGGCCGCGGTGCGGTCTTGTGTCAGTGGGCGCTGTCCCTTGTCCCTCCGTCCCTCGGGGCCCAGGCAGCAGGGAACAGCAGGATGGAGCACGTAAACTTGTTTTTAGCTTCCGCTGACATGACTGTCTTTCTGTTAATTGTCGTTCTTGGTGGCAGCCAGAAGTGTGTGTGTGTGTGTGTGTGTGTGTTTTGCAGAGTCAAGGTCTCTCACTTCTTTCCTAGGAAGCAGATAACTGGCTGTCCTCCCCCTGCGAGGGAGCAGGTGAAAGCCCGAGCTGCGGTGGCCACCTATGCACTTTCCCCATCTCTCGAGAGGTGGTGAACACGCAGATGCTTGTTTCCCATGATCTCTTTTATTCCCATATTCACCAGGTGGAACAGGTCTTATTACCTGTTTACTGCAGAGAAACCTGAGGTGCAGAAAAGTGAAGCCGCTTGCCTGAGCCCACATGGCTGGAAAGAAGAGAAGCCGGAATAACACACCTTCCCTGGGTACCTACTGTCCACTCAGATCTTGGAGCTCCACTGCCAGCAACTGCCTGAGGATCTCACAAGGCTGGTGGTCTAGCAGGTGAATGGGGTGTTTCTGGGGGTTCTGGGGAAATGCTATCAATAGCCATCATTTCTAGGGATGAACAGTGACCCTGGGTACCATCAGCGCTCTTGAGACAGCCCCATCACCTCAGCTGGTGTTGGATCAGAGCTCTGACAGACCCCAGGTCACCCTTGAAAGCTGAACCACCCCTGGGCTTTCCCAGAGTTACAAGGATGTGTCGAGGCCAGAGGTGAACCATTGCAGAGCGGCAGAGTGGACACCGGGCTCAAACTGGGGCCACTAGAGCGGCTGTGATGAGACCAGGACCACACCTTGGGCATTCTGCCCAACCAGAACTCCCTCAAAGCTTCTCGGAGTCTGGCAGACTCACTGAGAACAATACGTGGGCCTCAGCATGACCATGGGACAAGAGCTTAGCCATGTTTGCCAAAACGATGTGACCATATGGGTTCATGTGGGTGCTGGCTGGACCCCTCTGCAGAACAGAAGCATTGTTCTGGAGTCAGCCCTGGGGCACTCTAGAACTCTCCAGTCAAGACAGAGCCACATCTGAGGCCTCCCTGGGACATTGATCAGGACTCACACACTATATGTGATCAAGGATGTGGGATAAATTCAGAAATAAACCCAGGGGCCTCCTCCAGGAACCCACATTTCAAATGTGGAATCCTGACAGGCCCAACTAGAGTTGTTGGAACATATCTGGAAATCCAACAGAAGCAGAAACCACCAATGGACCATCCCTGGCTTCATTAAAGAAGAAGCAAGACTTGGTGAAATTACTCCTGGAGCCTCACCAGGGCTGCAGGGATGGGCCCAGAGCTCCACCTGGGGCCTCCACAGAGCTTCCCTGGACCTGAAGTGAGAGATGGATACCTTGACTTGGGGCTCCACCAGGAGTCCCAAGATGGATCCCGAAACCCTCTAAGCATCAACATCAGACTCCTAGAACGATCTCAAACGACTCCAGGAGCCGTACCAGGTTCAGGGCAGAGCCTGGGGCTTCACCTGGGCTGCTAAGCATCTCCACCAGCGGGTCTCAACCCTGACTGTACATTGGGCTCCGCTGTCACTAGTCTGGGTGTGGCCTGTGCGCCCCTTGGTGATCCTAATGTGTGGTCAAGGTGGAGAGCCACTCGCTGGTCTAGACCTTCACCTGAGGCCTCAGCAGGTTAAGAGGGATTGATCCAGAAACTACACCTGGGACTACCAAACTCCTAGGAAGGGACTCAGAAATCACACCTGGGGTTGTGCCGAGACCAGAGTCATGTCCGGGTCCTTATCTTGGCTGGAGGAAACCTTCTAGAAGCACACCTGTGGCCTCATCTGGGTTCGAGGTACTAGACTTAGAACTGGGGCCTCACCAGGCTGCGATCCTGGACTTCAGCTCATGCCTGGTCCCCAGGATGCCCTCTCTCTGCCCTGTATCACCTGACCACTAACTGAATGCTGCTGCCCCATGCCTGTGTGGGCTGATCTACGCCCCCTCCTGCCTCAGGTGGGCCTTTGTTTCCAAAGTCCCAAGTGCCTGTACGGTAATAAACTTCTATCTAGCACAGCTAAAGCAGACCTGAGCCTCTGCGGGCTGGGGAGGTAGGCTTGGAACCCTGCCTGCTTGGCCTTCTCCTTGCCTCCTGCCTGTCCCAGCCGGCTGGCCGGGCTGCGGCACCTCCACAGGACAGAGAACATTGGGAAACCACTGACAGGTACGGTGACCAACCATCCCAGTTTGCCTGGGACTGAGGTGTTTCCGCGGGTACAGGACTTTCAGCGCTAAGACCAAGACAGTCCCGAGCAAACCGGGGTGCTTGGTCACCCTACAAAAGGTGGAGGAGGTGGAAGTCCCAGCAGCTGGGTCTGGGTCTGGCTCTGTTGCTCAGAGCCAGGGATTCTGGGCAACCTCTGCATCTCCCTCTGGCCAATGGGCATGACACTAACACTTGCCTTGGTCTGCTACACACAAGTGGCCTCAATCATGAAAAATCAAGTTCTCTCCACCTTTAACTCTCTACCTGAATGATATCTCATTCGTGAATTCAACCCATATTTTTCAGTCCCCACCGTAACCCAGACACTGTCCACCTCATGGTAATCAATGACACACACGAAAGCCCACGATGCTGAATGCTTTCTGCAAGGCACGGGCACTCCACACCATCGGGTCTTAGTGTATCTCTTTCCTGCTCCTTCTAGACTGTCAAATGTGCTGCCCCCGTCCTTCCCCATCAAAGCCATTATCAGCTTGTAGTGATTTTTTTTTCCCGCTTTTGGGACGTCATGTGGCATGCGGGATCTTCATGCCCCGACCAGGGATGGAACCTGCGCCCCCTGCAATGGAAGCTCACAGTCTTAACCACTGGACCGTCAAGGAAGTCCTGTAATGCCTTTCTACTGTCTTTCCTACCACAGCAGAGAGTCTCAATCTGGGGTGCACATTAGGGATACCTGGGAACCCCTAAGAGGGAGCAATGTCTGCAGCAGAAGCACCTCTTCCCCTCCCCCCATCGCCCCATGTTCTCCTAGAGATGCACGGTCCTGGAGCCGATACCTGGAGTAGCCATAGACACTATGCAGCCAGGAGTTCCCAGTTATTTGGAAGTGACACAGACAGACCACATGAATGAGCTGTGTGTGCTGAACTCTAAGCACAAATGACAAAGGAGGAAGTGGAAGTGTCTCAGAGAAAAGCGGAGATGGGAGACCTGGTAACTAGAGTGGGAGTTGGGGAAGGTGGAGCGGAGAGACATGGTTCCTGGTCCAGGCCTTGGAGACCCAGACACATGGTTTCTCCTTGGGTTCCGTTAATTATCACCGTAACTATTCCAAGAGTCCTCCTTAAGCAAAAACCTTAAGCTGCTTTGAATGGGCTCCTGTTCCTTTCAAATAAATGATTCCTGACCAGGAATATCCCCAGAGCCTGGCACTGTTCCTCGGCCTGGGCATGGAATAGCCTTCATTTCTTGAATGGGTGACCGAATGCATTTGTCAGCATGGCATGGGAGCCCGGCTTATTCATTAATTGATTAACAGCAAAAGCCGTAAAGCAGGTGGCACTGAATCTGCTTCTCAGGCCTGGGCAGTGAGCTGGCTGGAAGGGTGTGGGCACTGGCTTTTCATGAACGAGGCTTATATCTCTTCAGGGAGAGGAGGCCCACTCACCTCATAAAGGCACTGAACAGTCCTGCAATGTAGGACCTTCTTCCAGAACTTATCCCACCACGGAACACTTTTGTTTTCATTTTTGGGAAGATCTACCAACATTCCAGAAAACCAGTGTTCCGGGGACTTTGGGACCCTGGAGTTGTGGCACATACCAGGCTTTGGAGTCGCCTGGGTTTAAATTTATTATTTATTATTTAGCTTCGGTGTCTCCAGCGTGTCTCTTCACTTCTGTGGACTTGTTTTCTCTTTCACACAAAGGGGAGGCTCTTACCCATCTCACAGGGTTCTGTAAAACAGATGATGTTGTCAAAGCTCCTGGTTCATAAAAGGGCTCATGATGGTTTTTAAAGTAACTGAATCATTTGCAAAGTCCAAGAGATGGGTCTAATCAACCTATCCGTGGGCAATTACTAGGAAAACCACATACATGTGCATTCACATGCCCGTGTACAAACAGCGTTCCCCCGAACATTCATGTTCGTCGGAATCTGTCAAGAAGACCTTATGTGAAAATATGTGGAATCTAAAAAAAATGGTATAAATGAACCTATTTACAAAACAGAAACAGAGTCACAGATGTAGGAAACAAACTTACGGTTACAAGGGGGGACAGGTTGGGGGGGGATAAATTGGGAGACTGGGATTGACATATACACACTACTATGTATAAGACAGATAACCAACAAGGACCTACTGTATAGCACAGGGAACTCTACCCAATACTCTGTAATGACCTATAAGGAAAAAGAATCTAAAAAAGAGTGGATATATGTATATGTGTAACTGACTCACTTTGCTGTACACCTGAAACTAACACAACATTGTAAATGAATTCTACTCGAACACAAATTTAAGAAAAAGACCTTCTTTGAAAATAGGGTCTTTACAGATGTAATCAAGGTAAGATGAAGTCATACCAGATTCATAAGAAGAGGCCTTAATATATAAAAAGAGGGAAATGTGGACACAGGCACACAGGGGAGAAAGCCATGTGAAGAGGGAGGCAGAGACTGGAGAGATGTGTCTACAAGGCAAGGAACACCGAGGACTGCTGGCAGCCATCAGGAGCTACAAGAGGCAAGGAAAGGTTCTTCCCTCCAGACTTCAGAGGGACCATGGCCCTGTAGGCATCTTGGTTTCAGACTTCTAGCCTCTGGAGCTGTGAGAGAATAAATTCCTGTTGTTTTAAACTAACCCCCCTCAAAAAAACAAAACCAAACCAATCCATATGCACGTGCACACACCCAGGAGGCATGGGAGAGGCTTAGGAACTGGAGTCAAAGCTGTGCCAAGATCAAAGGATGACGGCAAATCAGCAATTCGCGGCATTCCTTCCATCACCTTCGGCTCCCATTTCTTTCCCATTTCTGATATTCAGTTGGTCACCAGGGTCTCTGCTCTGGATATCTCTGGAACTCTGCCTTCTGCCAAACTCACTGCTTGCTTCCAGGCTCCCTCATCTCCCACCCGGGCCACTGTCCCCTGTGGTCTCCCTGCCCCTGGTCTTGCCCCCTTCTGATTCATCCTGTTTGACCAGAATCCAGACCCACTGTCCTGTCTGGGCCCCTGCTTGCTGTCTCCTCCAAGAGGGAGGTGGGCTGGGGTCAGCTGCAGGATGGATGCCATCACTCTCAGTCAACCCCACCCCTTCCACTTAGTAGGTCCACTCTGGCGGCCTGGTCAGGCAGGGTCAGCTTCTCCCCCACTGGGTCCTGGCTCCTTCCTCCTGGTCCATCTTTGGGACCACAGTCCCAGCTGGTCCTGGCCTGGCAGTCCTCTCTGCTCGACGCTCCCGAAGTCCCAGTGCAGAGGGGACGGTGCCAGAGGGAACCTGAAGGGGTCTCAGCGGTGTGTGTGTGTGTGTGTGTGTGTGTGTGTGTGTGTGTGTGTGTGTGTGTGTGTGTGTGTGTGTGTGTGTATGCTCTGGCTGGAGTCCATCTCTCCCTCTATAAGGGGCTATCCATCCAGGCTCCCCGTCACCTGAGGTCCCTGTCCACCTCTCACCGCTGAGATCCCAGGGGAAGCCTGTCTGCTCTCTGGCTCTCGCAGGAGAGATCCCGCTCTTACCTGGGCCAGGCCACCCTGGGAGTGTGTTCTGCCCTCTCTCAGGGCTTCTGCAGCACCGTGCACGGTTCTCAGCGTTGCTCCCTCCCCGCTCTGGCTGCACCAGCCTCATGCTGGCCACACAGCGGGGCTTCACTGGGCACAGTATGTCCCAAATGGCCCTGCTCAACAGAAGTGTTGGCTTCGAGCAGCCCCACTGGTGCTCCCACACCAATCCAGAAAAGACCCACCTATCCTGCCCTATGGCTGTGGCCCCACCTATCCTGTCCTATGGCTGTGGCTCAGCTGGTATGGCTCCGCACAGGGTCTGGACACCCCACTTCATGACATTCTTGCCCCCTGCTCTGAGTGGCCTCGCTTCACCGACCTCTGCCTCTGGGTTCTCAAGTCTTGGCCTTCCCAGGGCCTGGTTACTGCACCGTGACCTCTGCTCTGACCCGGGGATGAGCGCCTGTCTCAGACCCCCATCTCCTATGGGCTCCTGAGAGTCCCAGGGCTGAGAGCTGCTGCCGGGGACCGACCTCCTAGACACCTTATCACTCGCTTGCTTCTACTCCCTGCCTGCCCCCTGGGGACAGGAACAGAGGTGGGAGGAGAGACAGGAATGTCAGAGCTGAAGAGCCCAGTGAAAGTCCCTCCCTCCCAGAGTCAGCCTTGAACTAGGCAGTGCTTGACCAGTGGCCTGGGGGACTGTGTCATCCTCCAAGCTTCTGCTGCTGAATGGTCTGTGTTTCCATGTACATTACTCCAGACCCCATGAGCCACAGCCACAGATGTCATGCTTGGCTGGTCCTGCACGAACACCTTTCAATCTGTCATCACAAGTCAACAAGCCTGCCCTTCCCCCTCCCACCAACAGCCTCTCTAGACGTTTGCTGAAAGAAGGAATGAATTCCAGTCTGGACATGTCTGCCTTTCACCTTCTGTTAGAAATGACCTATGCACAAAGGTGTTTATTAATTGCAGCTCTGTTTGTAATTAACAAAAGACTATATATTACCCAAATGTCCCTCGAGAGATTAGCTAAATAAACTACAGCACATCCACACAGTGGAATACTATGCAGCTGTAAAAAAGGACGAGGACGATCCATATACTTATAGAGAACGATCTCCACAACATAGTGAGAAAAACAGGTGTAGAATAGTGTTTGTAGTATGCTACCACTTGTATAATTATACAGATGCGCATATATATGGCCATAGAGCGATACATCTTTGCATATATTTGCATATATAATGCATATATTTGCATATATAATGTCTCTGGAAGAATGCATAAGCAACTGGTAACATCAAAATCCTTTGGAGAGGAGAACTGGATTGCCGGGGTCAGCAGCAGAAACGAGCATTGTCAACGTACACTTCTTTGTAACTTCTGAATGTCGAACCATGGTAATATATTACCAATTCTAAAATTTTATCTACCTACTTATTTATTTTTGGCCATGCCACGTGGCATGTGGGGATCTTAGTTCCCTGACCAGGGATCAAACCTGTGCCCCTGGCATTGACAGCATGGAGTTTTAAACACTGGATCTCCAAGGAAGTCCCAATTCTAAAATTTTAAAATAAAAGGCAGTGGCTGTTTGAGAGGCCCAGCCGGCCATCCACTCCCCAGGTTCTCCAACCTGCACCCTGCACTCCTGGTCACCAGGACACTCCTCTTTCGGACCCCAGCGGTCCAGCGTACTGGAGAGTGATCTCCACCAAACATGCTTAGCCTGCCCTGAGAGCCCACGGGAGCCACTGATGGGGTGGGCCCCTGTTCTTGCAGTGATTCTGCCCTGGAGATCGTCATCACTTCCCCACTGGTCCCCCTTATGAAAGCCCCTGGATATACAAGTGCTCATGCTTGAGGAACTGTACCATGTCTTTCCAGGAGGCAATGGGTGTCCCATAACCAGCTTGTTTCCCTTTTCTGTCCAGGCTACCAGGAAGTTCTCAGATGTAATTACTTACTTGCCTCTCCTCACCTGTGCCCACACCGTACGGGCTCTCCTTTTGGAACACCAGCCCTTCCCCCAGGTCCCCAAAGCCTGTGGATCTGACCAGAGGTGAGGGGAGCCCAGGTGACAACCAGTGTGGCCGGAGGGCAGGTAAGGTCCCTTGCGGGAGAAAGAGGGTAGAAGGGCAGCGGCAGGCTCGGGGCAAGGTGAGTGGGCACGCAGAGAATGCTGCATGATTGCCTAGGTGCTTCCAAACGATTTCACTCATTTCTTGAGTGTGGCTAAGAGTCTAAGAGAATTAAATAAAGTTGGTTATATTTTATTCATATAGTCTGACAGAGGAAAAGTCAACCTAGATCAAGCTTGTCTGAATTTCTAGATGGGTTTCTGGAATACTGGCTAAGCTTGCTAAAAATTCATTCATTCACTCTTCTAAAATGAATTTTATTTTAAGGTCTGAGTTAGATTTTCCAAGTTGAAAAAAAAATCAAAATTCAACTAGGAAGTATCTTCTTGAAAATAATTCTCTGTTTTTTTCAGGGCAAAGAAGTTGCATTAGCCTTGCTGGATTAGTAAGATCTGGTCTTTAAGTATAAATTGCTGAATTTAACAGTCGGCCTGGATGTCCACTGACCTGAACAATCTAGAACAAGGAGGGCTGACATTTATTAGCAGTGACAGCTCGGGGTCTGGCACAACAGACACTCAGGTATCTGTTGGGAGATGAGCTCCCTCTATCTGAGCTTCATCTGCCAAAGGGGGATTCTCTCTCCCCTGTGTAGAACTGCAGGAACAGCAGCGTTACTTTGGTGGTTACCGGAAATGCTAAGCCTGAAAAGGACTTTGTAAGCCGCAAAGGTGCTCTATCTGAGCGGTGGCTGGAGGAGAAGGTATGGTAGGACAGCACCTGGTGCTTTCACGGGATGAGAACTTGACACTCCCTGCCGTTGCCCACCGAGCCCGGGAGGTGGGAAGCCCCAGAGGCTGTGCGGTGCATCCTGGGATGGTTTTTGTAGCACAGCGCAAGCCCAGGTTTCAGTGACACGGTGACGCAGTGACCGGCTGGGATGGGAGTGGAGGGGGGACCTTCAGTGCTCGGCACTCCCCAGATTCAGCCCTCTTTTACTGCTCGGTTCCACAGCCTCCTCTGACCTGACCTCCCGCCTCCAGATGGGTCGTCCTTCTGTCTCTTCTCACCCTGCCGTGATCTCTCCAGCACAGAGATCACAGCAGTTCATCTCTAGCGGAGAGACCTGTGCTGGCTCCCCACTGCGCTCTGTAGCCTGCACACAGGCTTTAGGGGCCAGCTCTGCCTACCCTGCAACCTACATTTCCTGTCCTACTTGTCCCCTTCTTGGCGGAGTCTCCCTGATGCCCCCAGGCTGGAAGGAGATGCCCCTGTAAGCCTGAGCACAGATTCTGCTTTCTGTCATTAAACCCATCAAGACGGCGCCTTTGCCTTTCTCCTCAGCTACTCGAGTGTGTGTGTGTGTGTGTGTGTGTGTGTGTGTGTGTGTGTGTGTGTGTGTGTGTGTGAGTGAGTGATCAGATCTGCATTTTGGAAAGTGGTCTGGCTGCGGAGAGGCATGGGGATGGCGGGACGCAGCGGATGTAGGGAGACGGTTCTCCCAGCATCTCTAGAGCCCTGCTTTCAGGCACGTGGTGGGTCTGCACGTCCCCACCACCGCTGAACTGAAGCCACATGACCTGCCTTGTGGTCATGTGGTCAGCGTGGGTCACTTCTGGGGGGCGCTTTAAGAGCCAGGGAGAGATCTGCCGCATTCTCTGCCCTTGGCTGTGGTGACTGTGGAGGCAAGTGTCAGGATGAATCTCCATCAGGCTGGGTCCCTGAGCGATCACAATGAGCAGTGCCCTCCTGCCAACCGCATGGGACCTAAAGCATGAGCAAGAAATAAGCCTCTGTCATGTTCATGGAGATCTGGGGCCTGGTTGTTACTGCAGCATGACGCCACTCATGCTGACCAGTATACCTGTTAGGAGGCCCCCACCTAAGTCCAGACAAGAGATGATGGCTGTCTGGACTAGAGCCTTGGAGGAAGAGAGGGACAAGAGTGGATGGTCTGAGAGAGATTTAGGAGGTGAAATCCATGGGGCTGGGTGAAGGTGTGGCTGCCAGGGTTGAAGGAAGCTCCTGCAGCCATTTTTTCTCTTTCAGGGGCATGCTTGCTCAGACATTCTCAGAAACCCATAGGTTATTTGAGATAAGATTTACCATCCTACTTTTAGATCCAGGGTCAGGGCTCCGTGTTGACTCACTTCAAACCTGCCAGAGAGCCAGGTGATCTGGGTAATTGCTTCATGCAGAAGCAGCCTTGTCCTAAAGGTGAAAGCTGAAGCCACAATAGCTACCGTGAATTGATCGGACCCACGGTGCTACGCTAGGGCTTTACCAATAGCATCAAGTACCACACTCAGAACGGGGCTGCCGGGGAGGCTGTGTTACGGTTTCCATCTCACAGATGGGGAAACTGACGCTCAGAGAGCAATAAGACCTTCCCTAGGTAGGAGGTGACAGAGCCAGGATCCCAAGCCAGTCTGTGTGGCTCGAAACCCACAACGTTTACCTAAGGCTGCGTCATTGCCAGAGACAGAGAAACCCCTCAGCGAATGAGCCGGGAGTCGAGGCTGCGCCCTCCTCCCCGAGCAGCGGATGATGGGCAGTGGGGGAGTCCGAGGCTCCCAGCTGCTCCCTGCACGACAGCCGCCTTTACGGAGGTGTTTGGGCGTTGGCAGTGTTCTGGGCCCCCCTCAAGTGCACGCGTCACCAACTCTCCTGCATAAACATCGGGGGCTGAGTCCTGTTCTTGGCTCTGTACACATGGGCGCCGGCTCCAGGCTCCCACGGATTCCAGGGAAACGGGACTGTAGGGTGTGGATGCCTGCCTTGGGGTGTTTATCCTTGACTCCTGGGATTCGAGGTGCAAGGTTCCAACCCAAGCAGAAACAAAAGCTGCTTCACAGATGTCACCAGAGAGGCAGTGGCATCATTCCGCTTGCTGCTAATTCTCTCTCTCCCTCATTTTTCATTTATCTCTGCAGAGGATGGTAAACTCACACAGTCCCTCAGCCCAAGTCTTTATGCTGTGCTTGTGCCTGGAGAGCTCAGGTTTTAGAGTCAGGTAGACCTGGGTTCACAGGCCAGCTTTGCCCCATATGCTCTCCGTAACCTTGAACAAGTTGCTTACCATCTCTGAGCCTCAGTTTGGTCATCTCAAAAATGGGTTACCAGGTATAACCTCACAGGGCTGTTGGGACGATTAGGGGAGGTATTGTACGTAAAACATGCACTCTGACCCTTACTTCTAAGGGGAAGGAAGACCCTTCACAAACCACCAGCCAAATACATCAATTAATCCCAACCTGATGAGCGATGTGGATGAAGGAGAGAGGGTTGTCCCTGCCTGTGATGGGGGACCTGGGGCTCCTCTAGCTCCTGCGGTGAGGGGAGGCCCTCAGGAGGTGACTTTTAGGCTAAGAGCTAAAGGGAGGTCTTAGGAGGAGGAGAAGTTGGTCACTGAAGGCTGGGGGGAGTTGGGGATCATTCCAGGCACAGGGAGCAGCTGCTGCAGAAGCCTTGAGGTGGGAAAGAGGAGGCAGGTGTAGGGTGAGGAAGGAGGGGGATGGGAGGATGGGGCAGAGTTAGCAAGGCAGGCAGAGGCCGGAGCCCGCTGGCTCCTCCAGGTCATGTTGGAGAATCTGCATTTTTTCCTAAAGGCAGTGAGAGCCAGTGACACTTTCAGTGGCTTAGCACATGGTCAGGTGTGCCCTTTAGAAGCTCACTCTGGTGGCTTGCTGTGTGGCAGGGGACTGGCGTGGGGCGAGATGGGACCATGTGAGCGAGTTCAGCACATCAACCCTGACGCTGTGAGCTCCTGAACCAAGGCAGGGGCAGGGAGAGAGTCCGGACTCCTTAGGATGGAGAATTCCTCGCACTTGGTGTTTACTGCAGGAGTGAGTCTAGGGAGAGTGCCCTACTCCACCGTGAGCCCTTTGAAGACAAGGATTAAGTTTGATTTTTCTCTGTATCCACAAGACCCAGCATGGGCTTCACACCGAGAGCCAAAATGTTTACGGCAGGCACAAATGGCAGTGAGATTTTAGGGTAGGCTTGTGTGTGTACCGTCTGCTTCTGACCTTCATCCCACTGTCGCCAAGCAGAGGGGCAGGGACCTGGTACTTCCTTGTCCCAATTAAGGTGTCCTTACTGAGCTGCTTCAACCTCATTTCAGTGCTAGAAATATCTGGGGGCTGGGGTGGGGAGATGGGCACCCCACACACTTACCCCTGGGGTCCCACACCTGCCGGGCTGGGCCTGGTCTGGAACCGTGGGGCAGCCCTGCTGGCCCTTCCATAGGTGCAAGGATCGTGGGCTGAGTTGCTGGTACCACGTGTGTGCATGACGTCCCTGTGTCCCTGTGTCTGGGGCGGGGGTTGCTTTTCGAGTACACTTACTCCCCTACATTCACGTTTGTGTTTTTCTGATTGGCCCAGAGGGCTGAACGTGCTACAGCAACAGGCAGGCAGGCTTTGTGGTGAAGACGGCGCAGCTGCACAGAAAGCCAGAGAGCCTTTCAGTGGCTGCCTTGCTGGGTGGCGCTGGTGAGATTGTTTCCTCATCTGTAAACCGGGCACACTCATGGCTTTAGGGCTGTTGTGAACAGGTATCCACCAGGCCAACCAGAAATGTGTCCTGTGAATGAGGACCAGGAGAGGGACTTCCTCTTGTCTCCAGGGAAAGCCACCCACTGGGTGGATAACAGGTGCTAATGGGCACCGCCAGCTTCCGGAACCTCTGCCCACATCAGTGCTGAGGTTCCGGCTGAAGGGATCTGTGTCCCTTCTGTTTTACAGGAATCAGGAAGAGTCTAGGCGGGGTGGGGGGGGGCGGTAAGGGGAGTGCTGGGGTTGGTTTGGTCAAGTCCACCACTGAGAAGCTGGGTCTGGAAGCTCTGTTTCGGGGGGCTGGGAGTGAGGGTGGGAAAAGCCAGTGTGGGGTGACTCCATGCCTGAGCAGGGCAAGAACCCCAAGGGTCAATCTCCGAACCCAAATTCGAAGTCCAGGGCCTCTGGGCCTTCAGTGTGTGGGCTGTAGGGTCAGAGGTGAGGAGGTCAGGGCTGAGCAAGCAGGGCTCAGGCCAGCGTGTGGAGGGGTGCTTGCAACTGTCAGTCAGCACAGGAGCGCGGCTGTGCCCCTCCGATCTCAGGAGGCCTCGGGATTCCAGGCCAGAGCCACCACAGACGCCGTCAGAGCAGTGTAGAAGCAGCCAGAGGATAGCACATCACGTTAGGATGGGCCTGGGCTCCCAGAGCACCCTGAGAGCCCTTCCTATTACAGCATCTTCACAGTGTAAGGTGACCATCCTATCCTACTAGAGCCTCTTCACGGTGTAAGGTACCATCTTTATCTGTGTTCATCTTCCCTGGGGGCCGGGGACTGTGACATCCAGCTTCCTGGGCCTATGACCCCACGCTGGGCCTGGACTGGTACACAGTCAGTCCTCAGGACATGAAATGTGGAATTGACAAGCGACACCAGTAAGTTCAGCTCAATTAGTCTCCTGAGCACATACTGTGTGCTTTGTCCCTGACTCATCCCTGTCATTCGGGTGGTTCCCAGCCAAAACCTGGTTTCTATTTCTTGAGAAACCATCTCTGGCCCCTCCAGATGGAAGCTGCCTGCTCAGGCCTGGATAAAAATGACATCCTGCTAAAGCCAAGTCTTCACTAGATGTTGGCCAGTCCAAACTGATAGCCTCTTTGAGGCCTCCTAACATGGGTTCTCTGCCACATGCCCAGCAGGTTTTGAATCAAGGTTTCCTGTGGTTTACAAGGCAAACCCAGTCACAGAATGGCTTGGAGCTGGGCCTCTCATGAGGGTGCTCTGTGGGTGCTACAGGGGCTCCCCCTCAAGGAGAAACATGGAGCAGCTGCAGAGGCCGTCAATTTTACTCAAAGGTTTAGAAAAGAAAAAGATAGAAGTTTTTATAGACACGTGCAGACCAAAGGAACGGGATCTACTTTTCCATACGAGCCAAACTCTCGGTCTGGAGTCAAATGGAACATCTCTATAAGTGTACGGAACAAAGCACACGTCTTTAACAGAAATTTGCACCTGAGCTGGGCAGCACCAGACCATCCCCTATTATTCCCAACCCTCTGCTGTTCTCTTGTGCCAGGAGGGCTACTCTTGGGACCACATTTGAGGATCTCTGACTGTTGGTGTTCTGGGGAAACGGCTCAGACCACACGTGCACATGGTCAAGTGGTTTTGCACTCCTGTCCCTCCCATAATCCACTGCTAGCAAGATTCAACACCCAAGCCAAGAGGTGAATGATCTGGAATCAACGCTAAGATCTCATTTTCAGGAGTTCTTAGACATTGGGTGAATTCTAGGTCTGACTCTGCCACTGAATCAGAAACAGGTAGGTAGTTTCTTCCCAACCTGCTCTTCAGTTTCCCTATCTGTAAAATGGGAGTGGGCTGTACAATCTCTCTGAGGTTCCTTTCAGCTTCAACATTTTATGTCAGACCTCTATTCCTTGTCCAGGTGGGTATAATTCAGATTCAATTAACATTTATCATGTCAAACTAAAATGGACTGTGAGCACACTTCCATACATATTATTTGTGTTCTCAAAACCCCAGAAATATAGGTGTTATTACCTCCATTTCGCTTACAAAACAGCGGCTCAGAGAAGTTTAGTGTGTTAACTGAGGTCACACAGACAGGAAGTTGCAGAGCTGTGATTCAGTCTCAGGCCTGTTTCTGGCTTTGCATCCAAGGGGCTGAGAGCACACACTGTGTGCCCAACAGCTCAGCTTCCTTCAGCCCTCTCTCCCCGCCTGCCCGGGAGCTCAGCTCTGTGCTCTGGGGTAGGGGGCCGAGGATGGGCGCCAGTTGGGGCTATAGGCCACTGGTAGTACAGGTGGACTTTGGCCAACAGGTGTTGATAATGTTCTGGAAGGCTGGCAAAGGGCAGGTTATCAAGGGCTGAGAGGGCATCTCTGGCCTAGCCTGGGTCTGGGTCTCCCAGGTGTCTTCCAGGCCCCATTTGTGCCTTTAACTTAAGAAGCTGCCTACTCTTTGCTTTGCTTTGCCATCTGGGAGCCCCTACCTGCCACATGGCTTGCCATCCCCAGAGACCCACCCTCACATATTCCTGTCCACCTTTCTCAGCCTTCGAAATCATCTCACAGTACCTCTGGGCTGAGGGCAGGGAAGGAAGAGATGTGCTGCGGGGATTGAGCTCAGATCTGTCTCGACCATTAGGAGGGCGACTTCAAGGATGCTTTTATTTCAGCCAATTCAATCACCACCAGTCTGCCTGCAGTAATGGCTTTTGAGCCCCCGGTTATCTTCTCAGAACCTTAAGGTGGCCTCAACTCCTGGCATGACACTGGGCAAGTAAATTTCTCTCTTTTGGCCTCAGTGACCTCATGTAGGCAATAACCAGCTGGTTGGGTCCCCATGGATCGCAGGTCCTCCCAGCGGTGACATGTTAGCATCCACTATCTTTGACTTTACCTTCCCAGAGGAGGGGGACAGACTAGATGCCTTTGGAGAGCGCATCAAGCTTAAAAATTGCACTCCCGCTGTCTGGTGCTCTCGCTCGGCACCCGCAGGTGCTAATCCGTCCCTCCACACCAAAGGCACACCCGCGCCCCGCCCAGGCCCCCCGGTAGATCCGAGCCTGGCCTTTTAGCCTCGCAACTCCGGAAACGCTAGAGCAGCGCTAGAGCCGCGACTGCGGCGGTGGCGGAGGCGCAGGGGGCGGAGGAGGAGAGATGCGCCCACTTGTCCCGCGGCCTCCGCAGCGGCCCTGGCGCCAGCCCCGGCGCATCAGAAAGGTCCCTGGAACCCTTCGGTTTGTCGCTTGCGCCCGGGGCCGGCTGGGAGTGCGCCACCGGTCGATGGCACCTAACCGACCCCTGCGGCCTCGCAGCCTCCCAACTTGGCAGAGAGCGCGCAGGCTCCTCTTCGCTCCCAGCCGCGGTGAGGTAGGGGCCGCGGCGCTCGCACGCCTCCGTCTCGCCCTTCCCGTGCCTAAGCGCGGGGAATTACACCTGCCCGGTCCGGGGCTCTCCCGGGTGGGAGTGGAGGTGGGAGCACCATTTCTGGCTGGATGTGGGTCTACATTCATTGCTTACGTCTCCCGCGGGAGCCCATCTCTCTCCGCGCCTCATCCCCCTCCGCGTCTCCGCGTCTCGGCCGCTCTGCGCCCGCCTCCCACCGAGCTCGCCGGGTGAAGGGCAGCCGCAGCCCACACTCGCTCCCTGTCCGCAGTCCCTGCCCCCTCTGGCCACCGCGGGGTCACTGCCCGCTTAGGCCAACCCTCCCTTCTCGCCGAGGGCGCCGAGTAGAAGGACTAAAGTTCGGGCGCCTTCGGCCGGCGGAAGGGCCTGCGCCCCGAGGGCCGCGGCCCGGGCGCTGGGAGGTCAGACGCGGCGCTGGCCTCACCTGTTTCTCCAGAGGCTCCTTGGCCGAGAGCGTAGGCTTGGGGGAGGGCGCGCGGTCGCAGACGCAGCCCTCCAGCAGGTAGAGCCCCGAGGGCCGCGAGCTCGAGTCGCTCTCGAAGTAGAAGAGCAGGTTCTGCAGCAGCGCGAACCACTTGGTTTGCCATTTTGTGTTGTCCGAACTCCGCTTGCTCAGGTAGCCCTTGCGCGTGCCGTCCTTGCGCGCCAGCAGTCCCAGGGACGCGACGTGGCCATCGTTCAGCCGGATCCCCTTCTGCATGGTGCTCGGAGGCCAGCTAGACTCCACGCGCTTACATTTTCTCCGCGCGGCACCCGGCAGCCCCTGTCCGTGCGGCGCGCTGCCTCTCTCAGGCGCTCGCTCGCTCCTTCTCGCTCTCCCCTCCCCCCAAATTTCTACAGTCCGGGATCTGGCGCCGAGCCGCGGCTGCTGGAATCCAGATGTACCATTCCCCTCCAGAACCTCTTCCCCGCTTCGCAGAGCCCCCGGGCCCTGGAGATGCTTCCCGACCCTCCCCTGGCGCCGGGCAAACTGAGGGACTGGCGAGCTGCGCGCTGGCGAGGGGCAGGCGGAGTCATGTGACGCCGATCCCTCGAAGAGCCCGCTTTAGCAGCGCGGACAGGGACACACGCACGCAGCCCGCCGAGGCGCAGAGCCGCGCGCAGGCTGCACCTTGGCGCCTCCTCCCCCTCCCCGGACACACAGACGCACACGCATAAACAAATCCTGTCCTCCCTCCCCTGATATCCTCTTCTCCCCTTCGGGTGTTAAAAAGCAAATCGGATCAATTTTCGTTTAACCCAGTGGAACACCAGAGGCTCGCCATCCCGGGACTTTGCGTCTTTGCGCCCCGCCGCGGCGCACTGTAGACCTGGGGTTAAGTCCCATTTGTCATTTTCTCCTCCAAAGGCTTCCTCCTGGTACTTTATTTTTCTAATCCGTGGTAGATGGAGGAAGGTGGATGGCGAAACAGAGCTGAAAGAGCTTTCAATTCTAATATTTGCGTAATCGGCCAGGTCACATTCATTTCAGCATCCAGCCCCACTTCTGGTGGCTTCCCCAGCGACCTAAGGACAATACAGACGGAGATGTGGAGGGGGAGGTGAGCGTTTATTTTATTTTATTTTGAGTGTTGCCATAATTACGGGCGCCACCCCCTGCGCCCTGAGGTCTGGCCGGCGAGCCGCTGCTGGGAGTTTTCTGCAAATACCCTCCAAAGCCTGAAGGCGGGCTTCAAACGCAGGCGCCAGGGACCATGGGAGCCTTCAAATAGCTGCGCTGGCGCAATGATACCTTAATGATAGATTTTCCGTTCTTATTTTTAGCTCCCATTCGCCTACACAGTTACACGGCATTTATCCGAGAACGTCACAGCGCCCGCCTGCTGCACCGGGAGGGCGCGCGGGCCGCCGGGCAGCCGGGGCGCTGGAGCGGGGAGCGCGCACCGCCGTCTGCCGCAGAGGGCAGCGGCCTCGCCCGGGCCGGGAGCGGCGCCCAGCCCGGCCTGGCCTGTTTGCAGCGAGGATAGGCGGCCGCGTAGCCCTCAAGAGGAAGGAAGAAAGGACACCATTTTTCAGAACCTGCGGGGCCCCCTCCTCCCCCACGGGCAACATGCACACACCCTGGTCTGGAGCGAGGGAAGGGCCTGGGAATCAGGTAGCCCTGGGAAGGCCCAGGGAAGTCCACGGAGAGACACCCGGCTGTGGCTGAACTGGAGCTGCCCCGGTCCTGGGCACGACGGTGCAAGCCTGCCTTTTTTAGGTGGGGACAGTACCGAGGGAGAGATTGACAGTGTTAACCTTACTCTTCCCTCTCGGTTCCCACGCTCCGGGCTTGGGAACTGTCTAAGGACGCGGTGAGGCTGATTTTTCTTCGCGAATAATGAAAGCAAAGAAGGGAGATGGCTAAGCTTCTTTATTTAGTCTCGATTTTCCCAAGAAGGTCCCTATACTGTGACCACCTTTACTTCTCTTTTGCCCTCTTTATGGAAGCAGAGTTTCCAGAAGTGAGGTTCCTAATCCAGGCTCTCTTCGTGTAAACTTTTCTATTAGGAAGCCTGATACAGAGGCCAAGGAAGCGTCAGGGAAGGGACACTGTTCTAAATGCTTCAGATCCGCTAAGTTGTTTAATCCTCACACAATTCTATGGAGTAGTGTCCACCCCTCCCCCCCGACCCCTCATCAGCTCCATTGTACAGAAACGGGAAACGGAGGTGTGGAGGGGTTGAGTGACTCGTGCAGAGTCACTCAGCTGGAAAGTGGCAGGGGCGGGATTTGAACTTGGTAGCCTGTCCCCACTGGAATTCATTCATTACTTCACTCATTCAGTTACATACACCTCATCCCACCAGTGTTCACTGAGCCCCTAGTCTGTGCCAGGGCTTAGGCTGGGCCACTGGGGACATGGTGATAAACAAAACACAGTCCCTGCTTTCTGGAGCTTAGACCAGCCCAAGGGTTCCTTCTGTATAGGGCCCTTGGCAGGAGGGAAACCATTTTCCTCTGGGTTTGGGGAAGAGGTGTAAATCAGGAAAAGAACTGAATCCACTTCCGTGGGCCTCAACCTTGGTGCACTTAGAGCCCCTGGAAAGGTTTGTTAAATATCTTTGTTCAGGCTGCACCCCAGATGGGTAAGTCAGAACCTCTGAGGGTGGGACATGGGCATCAGTACTTAGAAGGCTCCCCAGGTGATTCGAACGCACAGCCAAGGCTGAGAACCACGGATCTGAAGCTTGGATGAAGAAAATCCCCTCTCAACCCCTCCTCCCTCCCCACGGCTGGCACTGAGTCGGCCAAATGGCCCCCTCTTGCTGGTTTTGGAGTTCCTGGTGGGAACTCCAGGAATTCCTGGTGGGTCGGACCATGCTGGGTGGTTGGGCTTGGCTCAAAGTATCCAGGTCAGAGAGAGGAGGGGACAGCAGCCCTGGCACTTTGATTATGTCCATCTGAGCTCCATTCATATTGCTTTCTCTCCAATCTCTGTCAGCAGAAGCCTGTGAATGGGCCCTCTGGTCATTGCCCTGGTCTCCAGCCAGAGGGCCCTTGGAAGGCCCTCAGGGGAGTTGGTTAAGGAGACATCATTTACCAGGCTGGCTCCAGCTTGTGTTGGAGTGGGGGTGCCAGGAAGCAGGTAGGCATGTCTTGCCATAGCAGGCAGAGGTGGGCACGTCTAGCTATCATGTGTGTTGTCTACCAGGCCAGAGACCAACTCTTCCCCGAAGGTGGAGAAGAGGTCCATGTGAGCATCACAAAGTGCATCTGGGCTTTGCCTTGTTCACTGCATCCTCCCAATAAGGCTTTTGGACAAGGGTTAATAACCCCATTTCACAGATGGAGAAACTGAGGCTGGAGAGTGGAAGCCATCTGGTCCTGGACAACACATGGAAAGATGCTTAACATCACTAATTATTAAAGAAATGCAAATCAAAACTACAATGAGGTATCACCTCATACCGGTCAGAATGGCCATCATCAAAAAACTCTACAAACAATAAATGCTAGAGAGGGTGTGGAGAAAAGGGAACCCTCCTGCACTGTTGGTGGGAACGTAAATTGATATAGCCAATATGGAGAATAGTATGGAGGTTCCTTAGAAAACTAAAAATAGAACTACCATATGATCCAGCAATCCCATTGCTGGGCATATACCCAGAGAAAACCATAATTCAAAAAGACACATGTGGGGCTTCCCTGGTGGCGCAGTGGTTAAGAATCCGCCAGCCAATGTAGGGGACACGGGTTCAAGCTCTGGTCCGGGAAGATCCCACATGCTGCGGAGCAACTAAGCCCATGTGCCACAGATACTGAGCCCGTGAGCCACAACTACTGAAGCCCGTGTGCCTAGAGCCTGTGCTCCACAACAAGAGAAGCCACTACAATGAGAAGCCCGTGCACAGCAATGAAGAGTAGCCCCCACTCGCTGCAACCAGAAAAAAGCCCGCACGCAGCAATGAAGACCCAATGCAGCCAAAAATAAAAATAAAATAAAATAAAATAAAATTTTAAAAAAAGACACATGCACCCCAATGTTCATTGCAGCACTATTTACAATAGCCAGGACATGGAAGCAACCTAAATGTCCATCAACAGAGGAATGGATAAAGATGTGGTACCTATATACAATGGAATATTACCCAGCCGTAGAAAGGAACGAAATTGGGTCATTTGTAGAGACGTGGATGGACCTAGAGTCTGTCATACAGAGTGAAGTAAGTCAGAAAGAGAAAAACAAATACCTTATATTAACGTATGTGTGTGGAATCTAGAAAAATGGTACAGATGAACCTATTTGCAAAACAGATGTAGAGACACAGACGTAGAGAACAAACCTATGGTTACCAAGGGGGGAGGGGGGAGTGGGAGGAACTGAGAGATTGGGATTGACATATATACACTATTGATACTATGTGTAAAATAGATAACTAATGAGAACCTACTGTATAGTACAGCGAACTCTACTCAGTGCTCTGTGGCGACTTAAATGGGAAGGAAATCTAAAAAAGAGGGGATATATGTACACGTATAGCTGATTCACTTTGCTGTACAGCAGAAACTAACACAACATTGTAAAGAAACTATACACCAACAAAAATTAATTTAAAAATGAAAAAAACTGATCATCATAGGCCAAGTGCTACCTGTTACTGATAGGGTTAGCTTGTTTTTCCCCTGAATCATAGCTTTGTACAAATCTATAAATGTGGATGTAATATCATTTCCTGGATATTTCTCGAGACTTGTCTTATGGCCCAGTATGTAGTAAATATTTGTAAATGCTTAAAAAAAAAGAGTGGAAGCAACGTTCGCAGAGTCTTACAGGGAGGAGCTGTGATGGGGTGTCCTGACTGCTCGACCAGAGGACTTTCCTCTCTGGGTCTCCCAACTTCCAGCTCTCTGGGCTGAGGTCTCTGCAGATAAGGAAACAAGAAGGAGGATTAAGGAGTATTTTGGTGGGTTTGATATCTGCATTTAGAAATGGCCAGCTAATGACAAGGACATCACTTAGTCCAAATTCCTATTAAGTCTTTTTTCTTTTTTTAACTTTTTTTGGAGTATAGTTGCTTTACAGTGTTGTGTTAGTTTCTGCCGCACTGCAAATTGAATCAGCTATGGATGAATTGGGAGATTGGGATCGACATATATACACTACTATGTATAAAATAGATAACTAATGAGAACCTACTGTATAACCCAGGGAACTCTACTCAGTGCTCTGTGGTGACTTAAATGGTTAGGAAATCCTAAGAAGTCTTCATGGGGGGATTTCCGCCAGCCTTCAGACTAGAGGTCAGCTTGGGCATTTGTTGACATGGGTGTTGTGTGGGTCTGACCTGCCTTTAGGCCCTGGGAAGAGAGGATCTCCGGGCGGTGTGTGCGTGTGTGCCTGTTGTGTGTGTGGAAATATCTGAGTGGTGTGATGTGCACGTGAGAGGTGTATGTATGGTGTGTGTGTAACATTTAGAGGACCTTTGATTTTTTGACAACATACTCTGAAAGAAAAATGTAGCTTTCGCATCACTTAAAACAATGAAGCATTAAGTTTGTGGAGTCAGAGGACTTTTGGAAATGGAAGCTTTGTCGGTAGGGGCTCACTACTCCAACTTTGGGCTTAATTGGTTAGCTTTGCCCCAGGATCCACATGCAGATGTCAGAGGTTTATACCTTTACCTTCTGGCCAGTGAAAATAGCCATATTATACCGTCGGATTATAAGTGTAATGCAGGCTTTTTGTAAAGTATTAAGGCATTATAGAAAATAAAGAGAGAACTCCTCCATTGATTTTTCTTTTTTGCTATTTAATGTCCTTGACTTTTCTCTTTGCTAATATATTTACCACAATAGGCTTCTATAACACACGCTATTTTATAATCTCAATCTCTCTCTTACTCTCTATTTACTTAACAGTATGTGAGGACATCTTCTCATATTACTACAAATTGTAATCAACAGAGTCTTTATGATTGGGCATTTAGGTTGTTTTCAAGTCATAGTTTTTGGAATAATGCTGCAATTAATATCTTTGTATATACATTTCCCTCCCTTAGGCTAAATTCCTGAAAGTGACATTTCTAGGTTAAAAGGACATATGTTTGAAACATTAGTACCTATTAGTAGATTTCCAAAGAGAGATTTTATTCTTTACATGGCTGTCCCTAGGGATGAGACTGTCCATTTCTCCATTTCTTTGTCAATCTTGGATATTGATATTATCCATCTCCTAAATATTTGCCTGTTTTGAAAGAACAGAAATGATATTCCTTTCTTGTATTGATTTTCATTTTTTAAATTGCTGTGAGGTTAGACTTTTTTAATGTTTATAATTATTTACATTCCTTTTGGGAATTTCTTCTTAATATATATTTTTTTCAGTTGCGTTTATATTTTTCATGTACATTTATCACAGTGCTTTATGTATGAGGGATATTAACCAGCAGTTTTTATGTGTTGCAAATAATTTTCACAGTCTGTTGCTTGTCTTTAACGCTCTATATCTATATATTGTATATGTCTTTATATGGATTGTAAGAAATTTTAAAACTTGGGTGTAAACATCTTTTTCTTTATGGTTTCTGATTTTAGATTCCCTGCCCTCTGTGCCAGTTCCTTCAAGATTGAAACATATTTGCCCATATTTTCTTCTTCAATTTTATAATTTTATTTTTTTCCATTTATACTTTGAACTCATTTGGTGTTTGAGTGAGGTTGGGATCGGCTTATTATTAATTTTTCCCAAATATCTGGCAAGTTGATCTAATACCCTTGATTGGATAATCCAAACTCTACCACTGATATGAAGTAGCATCTTTATCATATACCAAATTCTTGTCAATACTTGGGACCATTTCAAGATGCTGCTTTTTGTCCCATTGTTGTGTCTGTCTGTTCTTAATACCAGTGATTTTTATTTGTTACTGCTTTACCAACCATTTTGAAATCTGGCCATAGAGAAACACCCTCCTCATGTTTCTTTTTTACAGTGTTCCTAAATATTCTTTTGTATTTATTCTTCAAGATTAATTTACTACTCATTTTGTCAAGTTCCAGAAAAGTCTCTTTGAGATTTTGACTGGAATGACATTGAAAATATCTATTCATTTAGGAAGAATAAATACTTTTACAATGTTTTGTCTTCTTATTCAAGAAAAAAGTACATCACTCCAATTTTTTGTCCTTCAAAATCTTCAGATAGAATTTTATGTGTTTCTTTTTTATGTATATATCTTGCACATTTCTTGTTTAATTTATTTGTGGGTATTTTATATTTTTTGGTTGCTAATGAAAATATGAACTTTTTTCCTATTTTTAAAAAAGACATTGTTGGTATATAAGAAAGCTATTGCTATTTATTTATTTTGTAGGCTGCTGTCCTGAATTCTTCTAGTTTTCAAAAATTTAATTTTTAAACTAGAAGACAATTGGAATAGATTTCCCAATATTTAGGCATTCTTGTATTTCTTAGATAAAACCTATTTGGCCATGGTGGATTTTTACATTATCACTGGTTTACTTGGCTTGTTTATCTCTCCTGAGTTAATCTTGGTAATTTAAGCTTCCAAGACCATTTGTTTATATTTTCCAATTTATTACATAGATCTGAACCAAACATTTGCTTACAAGTTTGCTAATTTTCTCCATCTATGTTACTTCTCTATTATAGGTGCTGATTTTGTGTTTGTATGTTATCTGATTTTTCTTGCAAATGTTTTAACTATATTATTATTAAGACTTTACATTTATTTGTTAATTCTATCCTTTTCTGGCTCATTAATATACACTTATATCTTTATTAAATTTATCCTCCCACTTTCTTTAGATTTGTTGTTTTCTCCTAACTTCTTGAATGCTTAATTTATTTATTTTTATTATTTCTTGCTTAGTAGCTATTTAAGATTACGCCTTTTCTTTATATATATATATATTTAAATTTATTTTATTTTATTTTATTTATTTTTGGCTGCGTTGGGTCTTCGTTGCTGTGTGCGGGCTTTTCTCTAGTTGCGGCGAGCAGGAGCTACTCTTCGTTGTGGTGCGCGGGCTTCTCTTGTTGTGGAGCACAGGCTTTAGGCACGTGGGCTTCAGTAGTTGCAGCACGTGAGCTCAATAGTTGTGGCTCGCGGGCTCTAGAGCACAGGCTCGGTAGTTGTGGCGCACGGGCTTTGTTGCTCCGTGGCATGTGGGATCTTCCTGGACCAGGGCTTGAGCCTGTGTCCCCTGCGTTGGCAGGCGGATTCTTAACCACTGCACCACCAGGGAAGCCCACACCTTTTCTTTCAAGTGCAGACTTTTTCTGGATCCACTAGGATTGCTATATAAATTCCTGATTATCACTCCATTAAAATATTCTGAAGTTAGTTTATTTTTTAGGCAGATACTTTTCAAAGTTTAATTGAAGACTCTCTGAACTTCCAAGTAGATGTTTTGCTTGCTTTGGCATATTTCTGGTTCTATTATATCGTACTTAGAGAACGTGGTCAGTATTATTTCTACATTTTGAAGTTTCTCACTGTTTTTATTGTGCCCTGTATATGGTCAATTTAGTGATTGTTCTATGGCCCCTGGGAAAGAAGATACATATTCTGTTCACAGAGTATGGAGTTTGACAAATATCTAGCAGCTTAATTTAATAAGTTATATTTCAGGACAAATCTCTAATTCTGGTCTCTGTTCAGGGCAGCTGGCAGCTGTGCACAGAAGTTACAGCTGTTGGCACGGTTGTGAGCACCAGGGCTGAAAAAGCCAATATTCCTTTCTAACTCAGTCCAGTGTCCCTGTGGCTCAGGGACTTGCTAACATCCAGAGCTCAGTAGCAGACCAGGAAGCAAACATAAAGGGCCTCTGAGTAGCCAAAGGGAAAACCACAGCTCCAAGACTCTGATTTAACCAGAGACAAGCCCCCTGGGCCATCGTCCATCACCTCTGCATATACGCTGTATACTGCCTTCTGGTGAACTTGGCTGTTAGGCTTCTTAGCCCGTCGAGAATCAGGAGCAAAAATTTGGCCTGTGTGTGAGCTGAGCATATGGTTGTCCATCCATTAAGTAAAGCAGATCTCAGCCCTCCACGAGCACAGAGTACAGTGCGGCAGTCCGACCACCAGTGTAAGAAGCTCGTGCCGGGCATCTCCCATTTGCCACTTCACACCTGCTCTCCACTCTTCCTCGGCCTGCTCTGTGCCCCGGGAGGCTGGCATCAGTCTTTGGTCTCAATCCCGTCAAGGGCTTCTGGTTTGGTTGCAGTGGGGAGTGAGGTTGGTGTAGCAGCCCTGCTGTCAGTGGTGCTCTCCACTCAGCCCTGCCTCTGGGTTCCAGTGACAGCTCTCTCCCCTCCCAGCTGCTCAGGACCTGGGGTGGTACTTACTCCAGGGTGGAGCTTTCTCTCTGGTTTCCCTCCTCCCAGCCCAAACCTTTGGACAGAGTCCCTTTTATATAAAAGAGTCCCTTTTATATCCTCTCTCAAATTACCCAGTTTGAATGTTCTCTCTGTTTCCTGCTGGACCCTAACTGATTCAGAGCTGATAGGAAACCTAAGAAGAATTCAATCCAACCTCCTCATCTTTTTTTTTTTTTTTTTGCGGTACGCGGGCCTCTCACCGTTGTGGCCTCTCCCGTTGCGGAGCACAGGCTCCGGATGCGCAGGCTCAGCGGCCATGGCCTATGGGCCCAGCCGCTCCACGGCATGTGGGATCTTCCTGGACCGGGGCACGAACCCACGTCCCATGCATCGGCAGGTGGACTCTCAACCACCGCACCACCAGGGAAGCCCTGCCTCATCTTTTGATTGGGAGAGTGACATGCTCAAGATCACACAGATAGTCCATGGCTGGCTAGAACCAGAATCCAGGTCTCTGGGATCTTAGTTTACCATTCTCGCCTCTCCAGTATTCTTTCTTTGGATCAAATTTTGTGACATACAGAGGGCTAGGGCTGACTTATAACCATGGAGGAGTATGAACAATAAGTCAAGGATTTACCACCCCCTGCACTGGAATCAGGCCCAGCTAATCTGATCTTTTGATTGAATCATTTTGGAGGAGTGGGAGGGGAGGAGGCATATGTGCTCTGCTTCTCATTTTGATCCAATTTTCTTTCAATAGTCTTTTTTAAAAAATCTTAATTTTCTACTTTTTGTAATAAAAAAGTTTCTATAGTAAAGAAATAAGAAAGGGACAGGAAAAGAGGTTTGAGAAATGCCTTCGGTTAAAAACTGGTACTTAAAAGAGTAGGCACATCTTCTGCTATTTAGAGAGTGTATCTTTCCATGTGCTACAGTTCTAGAATGTTCTAGATTGTTCTGGAAGAGAGATTTTACTGAGTTATTAGATGAGAAATTGTTCCAAGCTTCCATTATTGATTCTTTGGGGTAGCTTTGTGCAGAGTCCAAAGTAGGAAAGGATTTTAAGAAATGGAATTCAGAGTGGTTTAAAAATCAATCCAGTGTCATTAGGCTCTTTTCGTATTTTAATTAAAGAAAGAAAAACGAAGAAGGGAATTCCTTGTTATAACTGAGGCAACCAAATTGGATAATCATTTGATAACTTTTCAGGATGTCCCCACCCTTTCGAATAGTTTGGCAAGTGAAAAAGGCAAATATACATTCAAATAAGTGCTTTTTTGCTATCAGTTGATATTAAAATGGGATTTTTCTCCTTAGCATGTTAATATGATAGATTATTGATAGGCTAGATTATTAATATGGTTGGTTGACTTTCAAGTATTGAACCTACCTTGCGTCATTGGAAGAAACCCTTTTTAGTCCTGGCATGTAATTATTGTTATATACTGCTGAATTTTCGTTGTTAATATTTTAAGAATTTTTGTATCTCTATTCATGAAGGAGATCTGTAGTTTTCATTCTCTGAATTGTATTTGTCTGACTTTGGTATAAGGGTAATTTTGGTCTTAGAAAATGAATTGGGAAGTGTTCTGTTTTTTAGAAGAGATTGTATAGAACTGGTGTTAATTCTTATTTGAACAATTCAACATAGTACTGGAAGTCCTAGATCGCCCAAAGGCAAGAAAAGGAAATAAAAGGCATACAGATCAGAAAGGAAAAACTAAAACTATACCTATTTGCAGATGACATGATGGTCTACATGGACTGTCCCAAGGAATCTACAAAGAAAAAAAATCTCAGAACTAATAAGTGAGGACATCAAGGTCACAGGATACAAGAGCAACTTAAAAAAATCAACTGTATTTCTGTAAAATAGCAATAAATACATGAAAAACAAAATTAAAAATACAGTGTCATTTACAATTGCTCCAAAAAAGAGAGATGCTTAGTGTATTAGTCTGGAGAACCAGGAAAGCTGGTGGTATAATTCAGTCCGAATTCAAAGGCCTGAGAACCAGGGGAGCCAATGTCCAAGGGCAGGAGAAGACGGATGTCCAAGCTCAGGCAGAGATCAAATTTGCCTTTCCTCTACCTTTTTGTTCTATTCAGGCCCTCAACAGATTGGATGACACCCGCCAGCACTGGTGAGGGCAGTCTATCTTCTTCACTCAGTCTACTGGTTCAAAATGCTAAGCTCTTCCAGAAACGCTCTCACAGACACAGCCAGAAACAATGTTTCCCCGGCTATCTGGGCATCCCTTAGCCCAGTCAAGTTGACACATCACACTTAGGTATAAGTCTAACAAAATATGTACAGGACTTGTATACTTAAAACAGCAGAAGCTGATGAAAGAAATCAAAGAATATCTAAATATCAATAAATGAAGACATGCTATATTCCTGGGTTGGAAGTTTTAGCATTATTAAGCTGTCACTTCTCCCCAGATTGATATACAGGTTTAACACAATTCCTATCAAAGCTCCAGCAAGACTTTTTTGTAGTAGAGACAAGATCATTCTAAAATTTATACAGAAAGACAAAGGATCTAGAATAGCTAAAACAATTCAAAAGAAGAAGGAGGGGGAGGGGGAGGGGGAGAAGAGGAGGATGAAGGGGAAGAGAGTGAGAGGAATCAGTCCACCCAATTTCAAGACATTATATAACTGAGTGATATTGGTGCTGAGATAGTCACATAGACTAGTGGAACAGAAGAATCCAGAAACAGACCCAAACAAGTACAATCAACTGATTTTTGAGGAAGATGTCAAAGCAATTCAATGGAAGAAGAATCGTCTTTTCAACAAAGGTGCTGGGGCAATTGTATATCCATAGGCAAAAATATACACCTCAATTGAAACCTCACACTGTGTACAAAAGTTTAACTCAACATGGATCATAGATAATTGTAAAATATAAACCTATGAAACTTTTAAAAGAAAACATAGGATAAAATAAGGTATAGGGCTTGGTAGAGAGTTCTTACCTATGACAAGAAAAGAATGATCTATTAAAGAAAAAAAAGTCAATAAATTGGACTGCATCAAAATTGAAAATGGCTCTGTCAAGAAAATAAAAGATAAATGCCAGACGGGGAGAAAATATTTGCAAACCACATATCTGACAGATGATTCATATCTAGAATATGTATTTCAAAAAACCTCTCAAAACTCAGTAGTAAAACAACAAACAATACAATTAGAAAATAGACAAAAACCATGAAGAGATAGTTCACTGAAGACGGAGGAGGGCATACGGATGACAAATAAGCACATGAAAAGATGTTTAAAGTCACTAGCCATTAGGGAAGTGCAAATTAAAACCTTGATGAGCTATCACAACACATCCATTAGAAGAGGTAAAAGAAAAAAGAGGAACGATACCAAATGCCCGCAAGGATGTGGAGAAACTGGATCTTTCATACATTGCTGGTGGGAACGTACAATGTTACAGCTACTCCGGAAAAGAATTTGCCGGTTTCTTACAAAACTATACATGTGCTCACCCGACAACCCAGAAACCACACTCCTGGACACTTAACCCCAGAAATGAAAACGTATGTCCACATAAACTGTACAGAGATGCTTATGGTAGCTTTATTGCAATAGCCAAAAACAGGAAACACGTGGAACGTTCTTCAATAGGTGAATAACTAGCTGTGATAAATTCGTACCATGGAGTATTACTCAGAAAGAAAAGCAATAAACTATGGATGTGGCCAACAACCCAAATGAACTTCAAGGACACTATGCTGAATGGAAAAAGCCAATCTCAAAAGTCGCATGCTATATGATTTCATTATATAATGCTCTCAAAGTAACAAAACTATAGAGATAGGAATCAGATTAGGGTTTGCCTTGTTTTATGAATAAGAGGTAGCAGGAGAGAAGTCTTTGTGGTGGTGAAATAGTTCTATGTCTTGATTATAGTGGTGGTGACACAAATCTACACACGTGCTAAAATGGCACAGAACTATACACACACTATACCAATGTCAGTTTCCTGGTTTTGATATCGTAAGATAGTTATGCAAGATATAACCATTGGGGGAAACGGGGTGAAGGCTATACCAACCTCTTCATACTATTAATATTTTTCAACTTCCTGTGAGTCTATAATTATTTTGAAATAAAAAATGTAAAATATTTACGTACAAGAGAAAAACAGTCTCTGACCCACCATAAATGTTTCTAAGTCTGTTGTTTATGCCTTTAGGGCCTTGGCTTTAAAAAATTGATTCAAATTTTATTTTATAAATTCAAATTTATAACATTTTCTTATTACGGATTACAGATACAGAGGTTATATTGCTTCTCTCTAGTGTGTTAAAATTTGTTGTGTAACATATTACAAGTTGCATGATACTTTTTTACTATAGGTTTTTCAAAGCTGTTATTTCTGTTTAATGATATAATGAATGTACACAGTTTAAAAAGTTAGTAGTATCCCACCTCTCTCCATGTTCTTAGTTCCATTCCCCCGAGGCAACTACCCTCAAATCCTCTGACTTCTTTCCCCTACATTTACCATGTCTCTAAATAATACGTTTACATGGATATTATCTCATTTATCAGTTATAGACATTGGTTCATGTTTTGTTGTGGTAGATGTGTACTGAGCTCTCCTACAACCCTCCCATTGTTTGTCCTGGAGTTAACAATTGCCTTGTTTTTCATTTGCCTGCTTTTCTCCCTACCAATGTCTACAGGTTTCTCATACGCTCTCTCTCCTGGTTGCTCTTTAGGACAACTGGATACAGTTTCCTGGGACTTCTCCTTATTGCTCTTCTGGATTGAATCCCTTGCTTTCTGGATCCTGTGTGTTCCTCTTTCTTGTTTTACATTTGCTACCTAAACAAAAGGTGTGTGGGAGGTATAACATGTGAGGTATTGGGTGTCTCAAAGTGTCTTTAATCTGCTATCCCTCGACTGATCGTTTGGCTGGGAATAGACTTTTAGATTGAAAATGATTTTCTTGCAGAATCTTGAAGGTCCTGAGAAGGATGAAAGGAGATCTTGTGTGTAAAGCTCTTTGCCAATGCAGTCATATAGAAATGTGTGACAGTCTTCTTTACTATATTGGTATCCTTCCTGTGGTCCACACCACATTCTATTGGGCGTATTTGAATACTTGTTTCATTTTCTCTCGTAAGCTGAGAAACGTGAAGGTATAAGCCCTTGAGAGTCAGAAGGACTCAGCCATCTCTTTGTTGCTGTATGAATTTGTATCCCCACGGTCATATGCAAGAACCATCCCGCTATTTTATTTTTGTAAATCAAATTAAATATGGCTGTGAGCTCCCAGTCACCATGGTTGAGTCATTGCCTGGAGCACCCCCTCCTTAGGGTGAGCAAGGACGGTTTACACAAACCAGAAACTTCAGCAAAGCTTGTGTTCTTCAGTCCCATATGGTCACTGTTGGAGTCTCAAGTTCAAGTCCAAATGTTTCATTCCAAGGAAGGGTGGCTCCTCTTCCTTCAGGCCGAGCCAGGCTCTGAGATCTTTTGCAATAGTTCACGAGGTCTTCAGAGCTTGGGTTTCAGTCCCTGGCACCCATGGGCCACCCTGTAAAGGGTCTCGCCCCCTCCTGGGGATCTGCGTGGAGGTGGGCACATGTTGCCGTGTCATTGGTGTGCTGTGGAAGGCTTGTACTGGCTTGTGAGAGCCGACTGTTTGCTCCCCTCTTCCCAGCTTCCTATGCAGTGACATGAAGCTGGTGGCCTGACGTCAGTCATGGTGGAAATATTTACACCACAGAAATCGGTCAACAGTGCAAATCAAGACCCATCCCCACTGCCTTAAGGCCGGTCGTTAGCTTCACCAGCATAGCACTACCCCTCCCAACACCACTTGGCTCCCTATCTCAGGGAGACCTGGGTCTCTCAGAGGGTTGAGCCTCTTCCTGTCCATCCCAGACCCCCTGCCCATGCCAGACAAGCCAGCTCTTTGTGCCCAGAGCCTAGTCTTGACAAATTAAAAGCCTCTCTTCGTTCCCCTGAGGCAGACCTCATGGAGAGCTCTGCGGGCTCTCTTGAGAGAAGAAAGGGGAGATTCCTCTCATTTTGTTTTCTGCAGCTTCCTCTTTCAGATGTGTCTGCAATCTCATAAAACACCACCAATTTGCTCATTTTAAAAATCCCGCCACATTCGAAGTCCTCCCCACAGTGCCTGGCACTGTGCTCTGATCTGAGCAGAGTGAATGGATAGTGGATGGAGGGAAGTTCAACCTTCATCGCTCACGGTCAGCTGGGCAATGCTCTTGACACCTCCCCACCCCCGCAGTGCACATTCCCCCTGGGTCCTAGGCACCCCCCTTGCTGCAGCTCGGCCCTGACCTCTTGGCTTCTGTAGCTCTTTATGTAAGCAAGTACTAAATGTTCCATCTGGGAGGCTGGCTCCAAGGAATTTCTCATTTTCAGATATTTATGCTTTAAACCGAAGACCAAATATTGCTGGTTCCTGTCTCCTGTCTCTTCACGGCATCATTAGTAGTTTTCAAGAGCTGCATTCTGTAAGTGAATCTGCCAGCTTGTCACTGGTGAGTTCTAAGTTACCAGTGACACTTGAAGAAATGCCCAGAATAACTTCAGCCAGCCAGCAATGCATAACCAGGGAGACAGAAGCTCAGACACATGAATTTATGGAGAACAGTGGGGATCTCATCTATAAAACCCCAGTAATAGCTGGTATCCTTCTCCAAGGAGATAAGAAAACTATTGTTGCTTCCAACTACCTTCTCAGCACTCCTGTGATGGAGGAGTGCTTTCATGTTGCATGGGTACCCTGAGATGGAGGACATTATTAAAACTTAAAGAAAATTAAGTAATATATAAATGAGAGTCGCTTAAGTGAATATTTACAAAGGGAAGTAGTGAATCATTTATTCATCCGTTCATTTATTCAGCAGGCTTCCATGAGCACCTATGTGCCAGGCTTTTTACCAAGATGGAGACTGATACAACAGTTAATGAAACAGGACTCCACTATCAAAGAGCCCTTATTCTGGTAGAAGAAGCAGTTAAGCAAATTATTTCAGTGTTATATGTGCAAGGCCGCCATGTACGGTTGTTCAGGTGCTTCACTGCACAAACGTGCTCAGCTGAAGGGGCAAGTAGGACCTGAAATCTAGTCCTCGGTCTGCTTGCTGGGCCTTTGTCCTCGTGAGGAGCTGGGTCTGACTGAAGAAGGGGTACATTTTTCTAGTGGTGAAAAACATATATAGGTAAGCCCTGGTCTGGCCACAGGACCCTAGCCCCACATTTTTATAGCATTATCTTCTATAAACCATTCCAGATGCTAATCGTAACTAGATGTCCTGATAATCAACAGCAACCACCTGATCTGGGTTCTAGATTTTACTCTGTCTATATTTCACCCTGTCCCTGTGCTTCTTCCCCTCCCTGGACCTCAGTCTCCTCTCTGCAGTGTAGGGGTGGACAGGATGGGTGTAAAGACCCTTCTTGCATCAGCAGTCTAGTTGAGTACCGTTCCTTGCAGAGCACCTGCCAGGCGATGGTTCCTGCCTTTACACCTGGGGGCTGGATATAGGCAGAGAGAAATGTCAGTAAAGGCAGGGTATTCTAAAGGGGGACCTCTGCTAACACGAGTCTGGGACTTGAAACAAGACAGAAGGGCTGCCTGAGCTCCAGGGTCCAAAGGGTGGACTAGCTCATGCCCCGATGCTGGAGGCCATCCTGGTGGCAGGGCGACTGGAAGTGTAGGCCAGTTAGAGGGCTTGAGGGGTGGTGACTGGCAGAAGGAGATCAGCAGGTGGTCTGGGGCAGACTCCAGCTTGGGGGTTCCAGAGGCTTCCTGATTTTTTCAGCAGGGCAAAGGTCAGACTAAGAAGTCGGCATCAAAGTAGGGACTGGGTCAGCACGGACACAGGGGCCCTGGGGACATTCAGCCCAGCGTTCCCTGAGTCTGTCTAACAACGATGCGTCTCACAGGGGTCGGGTACCAGCTGCGCCTGCCAGGACCCAAAGAGGCCAAGGACAGAAGGGAGGGATGGGAAATGCCCATGACTGAGGCAGAGAGAGAGTGGTGTTGCGAGCAGAACTTGGGGCAGGGACAGCCAGACACCTGAGCTCAAACCCCAGCCCTAGCACTCTGCAGTTGGGTGACTTTTTGGACAAATTAGTATTTTTAAAAAATATTTATTTATTTTGGCTGCGCTGGGTCTTAGTTGTGGCACGCAGGATCTTTAGTTGCAGCATGTGGACTCTTAGTTGCAGCATGTGGGGGTCTAGTTCCCTGACCGGGGGTCAAATCTGGGCCCCCTGTGTTGGGAGCGCAGAGTCTTACCCACTGGACCACCAGAGAAGTCCCTGGACAAATTATTAACCCTCTCTGAAGCTTCGGTTTCCTCATCCATAGAATGAACACGACAGTCTTGGCTTTGCAGGGTGGCTGTGAACACGAGCGGTGTTGGACACGGAGACCTAGCACAGGGCCTGGCTCGGAGTAGATTTGTCTTAAATGACGGCTTCTATTCATCTGAGCAAAATTATGCCGGAGCGCAGTACAGGCATGACTAGCGAACAGCTTTCTGCCCGGCAAAAGGGAACATTCCACCTGTCCCCCAGTCTATTAACACGCTTCCCTCTGCCGCACACCTGGATGAAGGGACACAACGTCTAGCTTCTGTGACTCCTTCCTTTACTAGAAAGAATTCTAAGCGAGCCCATCACCAAGTTTGTCTTCTAAAGACTGTGACGAGCTGTATCCAGGGTAGCTGGAGATGGGATTTCTATTTTGGTTGTCAACAGTATCAAATAGATACTTGGAGCAGGCTGTCAAATCAGAATTGGACAGAGAGGACAGGAGATTCGTACTGAGGCAGGAATCTCGTAGCTTTGTGAGGGGCACATTCAGAACACTGCTGTGCACCAGCACGTCTGGGGGTCGACAAAACCGACACTCTGGGACTTTCCGAAAGAGAGTGCCTTTAATGACAAGAGAGAACACGTGGCTGTCACAGTGATCAGAACCTTGGGAGGAGTGAAGCCCAGTCCCGCACCCTGTACCGTGTAGAAAGCCTCTCTCATTTGATTCTCCTGCCAACCCCGTGGGGGAGATGTTGCCCCCATTCTGTAGACAGAGAAACTGAGGCTCAGAGAGGATGATAACAGACAAGTCAGGGCAGTACAGTGAGGAAGGGGATGACACCAGGACCCGAACCCAGGAACCTGCTGCTAATGGTGGGATCGTTTCTACAGAGGCACATTGTGAAGCCCTGGGGTCTGCGTCTTGCAAAGTTTCAGCTGTGGGGGAACAAAGCTAACGAGGCAGGTCTGGGTTTGTCCCCTCTGTTTTTGTTTCTATTTGTTATATTTTCTATTTTTTGACCCAGTATGGGAACATTAAACCCCCATGTGCTGGTACCTACTGAAGACTCTGCACAGCCTTCCCTGCACCCCCCAGAGGGGCTGAGACGCCTCACTAACTCTCAGAGGCCCCTGTGGTGTCCTTGCGCAGCCCGCACCACGGGTGGAGTGACTTCATGCTTCGTGGAGTGATGAGTGTAACGCCTTCCTCACTGGACTTTAAGCTCCCTGAAGGCAGACCATGTCTCTCTGATTTACCCCAGTGCTTGGAGTGATGGCTGGCACATAGAGGTCGCTGAGCCAAAGACGACAGCTTCCATTTGGAAGAGGAATGGAATTTGGTCCAGAGGAGATGGGTGGCAGCCACTCCAGATGGAGAGGCGAGCCTGGGTGGGAGAAAGGTCCGGGCTGAGTGTTCACCCTATCCACACCCTCTCAGTATGGAAAGCACAGGACCTTACACAGAGTAGGTAGCATATAATGATTGATGGAAGGAAGGAGGGAAGAAAGGAAGGAAGGAAAGTCACAGCAAACTCTGTTCAGGGTTCTCTGTTCCAATTAGTTTCTTTGCATGGCTGGTGTGGGTGTTATTGGCTCAAGCCTACATGGTTTGAGGGGCAAGAATGCAGAGAACGTACAAGGGGCCCCCAGGCATTATGTATTATTTATTTATTTTTAATTCATTTATTTATTTTTGGCCGCGTCGGGTCTTGGTTGCTGTGTGTGGGCTTTCTCTAGTTGCAGGGAGCGGGGGCTACTCTTTGTTGTGGTGCGCGGGCTTCTCATTGCAGTGGCTTCTCTTGTTGTGGAGCACGGGCTCTAGGTGCGCAGGCTTCAGTAGTTATGGCACGTGCGCTCAGTAGTTGTGACTTGCGGGCTCTAGAGCGCAGGGTCCGTAGTTGTGGCTCACAGGCTTAGTTGCTCTGCGGCATGTGGGATCTTCCCAGACCAGGGCTCGAATCTGTGTCCCCTGCATTGGCAGGCAGATTCTTAACCACTGCGCCACCAGGGAAACCCCCATGTATTATTTATAAATATTCTGTTATCCTAATTAGGAGAACTCCTGGGCTCTGGACCTGGGTCACTTGGGATCCCAGGGGTCAAAGATTGGACGCTGGCTTAGGGGTGGGGTGGGAGGAACTGGGAGACTGGGACTGACATATACATGATTGATACTATATAGAATAGACAACTGATGGGAACATACTGTATCGCACAGGGAACTCTACCTAATGCACTGTGGTAACCTAAAAGTGAGGGAAGTCCAAAAGGGAGGGGATATCTGTACCTGTACGGCTGATTCATTTTGTTGTGCAGTGGAGGCTAACACAACACTGTAAAGCAACCATACTCCAATAAAAATAATTTAGAAAAAAGATTGGACACTGGCTTAGACTGATGGGAATGGTGATTGCATATGTAACCTCACCCCGTGGGGATCCGAGCTATTTGAGACTCCCTTGCCTCCAATCTGAATTGGGCCAGTGCCTGGGGCATGGCTTGGCTGAATCTGCAGAAGGGGATATGGGGTGATTACACTGACCTGAGGCTTCCTGAATATATCCTGTTAGGGCAGGATGCCTTAAACTGTGAGCAGCCAGGGAATCAGACTCTTACTGATGGTAAGGAGAATGATGAAGTGGGTCAGTGCTATCAAATGTGTGACCTAGAGTAAATGGTAGGTTTTTCTCCAATTCCTTTCCTGTCACAGGACCTTTGCACATGCTCTTCCCATCTCTGCCCCCCCCCCCCCCGCTTTCCTTTTTTCTGATGATTGGCTCCTTTTTTGTCCAATTGGCCTCAGCTTATTTGTCTTTCCTTAGAGGGGCTTTCTGTGACCACTCTATTAGAAATAGAAGTCCCCATATCCCTTATTCTCTTTCTCAGACCCTTATTTGTTGCTTTCATTATATGTATTAGAATTTGTAATCATTTTACTTATTTGTCTGTTTACTTGTATTTTCAAAAATTTATTTTCCCCAGTAGATTGTAAGCTCCATGAGGACAAGACTCATGCTTGTCTTGTCACCATTGCCTTTCCTCCTCCACCCACCCCAGTGCCTGGCAAAAAGTAGATAGCCATCAGTATTGGTACGATGTTTGGTTGATTGAATGAAAGATTATGTAACTGATCAAGATTGCCCTTGAACTTTGGCTTCCAGGAAATTCAGAGCTAAATTTGTAATGCAGCTTTAGTAACTGTCTGGGTCCTTAAGATGAGCATTTCTGTGTGCTTATTTTTTTTGTATCTGACTTCACCTCCCTCAGTGGATCTTTTTTGTATTGACCCATGTAACTGATGCTTATCATTTATGGTAAGAATCACACTTTCCCTCATGATTGAAAGCAAACACGATGTACATTGTAGGCTAGGCAACATTATCTTTGTATAATTTCCAGAAAACAGAACAGTGTAAACAAGAGCAATAGCGCTATGGCAAATGGTGTTTTCTCTTCATCGGAACTGTCCTTCAGCAAGAACTCTCAGGTTAGGCCCTGATACCCTAGAGGCTCGGGGCTGGCAGGGGAGCCCTGTGACAAGTGAGGGTTCTGCCACAGGTGGACAAGGGCTATGGCTATTCTGCATAGGACTTTTGTGGATATTAAGAAAAGGTGCCCCTTTGGGTGGATGCAACACTGTGCAAAGGCAAAAAGGTTGGTAAATGGAGAGTTGGCTGTATTTCATCCCCCCACCCCCACCCCAACCCCTTGGTTCAATGTCTTTGTGCAGTAAACAACCTGAACCACTGTACATGGTGGCCCTGAATGGAAAGGTCTTGAAGGCTGTTCCTCTTGCCTTGGTAGTTGGACCGCTTCCTTTAGGGCCTGCCCAACAGACAGGACTTCCTATAGTCTGTCATTGCTTCTCTCAATCATATTAGAGCCTGCTCAGCCCTTTGGAAAACATGGCTGGGAGAGGACAAAGGGCATAGGCAGAAAGCAACTGTTTTTCAGATGTCTAGTATGCGCCAGCCACTGGGCCAGGTGCTGGGTATATAAAGGTGAGTACAAACTGGTTCCTTCCTCACAGTCTGATGAAAGGAACAGACAAGCACATAAAACAGGAACAAATTCTCACAATGAAATGAGTGCAAAGATGTGGGAGCAGAGGGGAGCACATGACACTCCCAGAGGAGTCATGAACAGCTTCTCACAGAACATACTCTATGACTTGGGCCTTGGAGGAGTTTCCAGGCCAGTGAAGCAAGGGAGAGGCATTCCAGGTAGGGGAAGAGCCAGTGCAAAGGCACAGTGCCCTGAGTCTGCATGACGGGGCTGAGGAACAGAGGCTGCTAAGGATGCAGTAAATGTCCTTCTCCCACCCACCCAACTCACCCATCTCAATGTCACCTTTTCTGTGATACCTTCCTTTGCTTCCCTGAGACTCTTCCCTTACGTTTCTGACGTGCACACGCTCGTGTCTTGTAGCACCTGGCATCTCGTACTGCAGTCATGTACACCCCTGCTCTCTCACTAGAGCCTGAGCTCCCTGGGCGCTGGGGCAACTCCTGCTTCTCCTATGTGTCCTCTCTTCTCACACAATGCCAGGCACAGGTCAAGGGTTGGAGAAAGGTTTTGTTAAGTGAATGAATGAACCGTGTGCCTGAAGCAGAGACAGTGCGGTGAAGCGGGTTTGAAAATGAGGCTGAAGAGAAATGCCAGGGCTTGTAGTGCCACGCAAGGGGGTCTGGAAGACAGGCATCAGCAGCCCTCACCCATTTTGGCTGGAGGACGACCTCAGGGTCAGAGTCACACCTGTTCTGCAGTGGGTATTCAATCTGGCAGGCAGATTTTGGCAGCAGGACACACAGGGGACCTCTGACCCTCTGGATCTACATAGGTGCCTGAGTGCACAGGGGAGGGTCCCAGGGAAGCGCCCCCTGGAGGTGGGAGAAGCCCAGGGCTGCCTCACTAGGGTGTCTTTGAGTCTAGATAACAAACAATACTGCCTTGTATTATCTCGGTTGATAAAACGTCCCTAAGTAAGAGAGCTTTCAGGTTAATACGACTCAAAAATATAATCATATTATTGAGGTTCCTCCCATCTCTCTGCCTCAGCCTCCTCCAATCATTGTTGACCCTTATGATTCCAAGACGGCGGCAGCAGCTCCAGGAATCACCCAGGCCCATCAGTGCTCATTGGTAGAGAAGAGCCACGCCTTCTGGGAGTCTCCTTCGCAGGAGCAAAGACTCCTTTCCCAGAACTCCCTGAGCAGACCTTCCCTCACATCTCATTGGCCAGAATTGGCTCACATGCTCACTCCTACACCAATCACGAGCAAGAGACTGGGAGCTCTGTGATTGGCTTAGACTCACCACTCCAGTTTACCGGCCCTGCAGCGGGTGGTGCGGTGGAGCAGTGGATAACCAGTCACGGAGGACAGGGACCCAACTTCCAGACCTTAAGGTGGGGGTGTGTGTGTGTGTGTGTGTGTGTGTGTGTGTGTGTGTGTGTGTGCAAGGTTAAGCAGTGACGCCTCCAGGGGGTTCAGGGAAGGGCATCTTCCAGGAGAACCTTAACTGCATTAGAGGAGCGGGTAGCATCCTAGGATGGTTCCAGAGGGAAGAAAGGCTTCCCCTGCTGGGCTCCAGTGCTACATTAGCCGCTGGCACAGTGAGGTCCTGGCCGTGCTGGAGGCTTGATGACTTAGCAGTCTGGGCATCGAGGGGGCAGGTGTGGCTGAGGCCTGGTCTGTAGGAGGGAGGCTGTGAGGGCGCGGGAAACTGCACGGCCTGTTTCACTCAGCCCACACACCACACATGCGCGTACGCATACACGCACACGGCCTTGCCGTTTACAATCGTAAACTCCTCCTCTTTGCCCGAGCAACGAAGGAAAGGCCTGGTTCTTATTCAGAGGAATACAGAGGAGTTAACTGTATCTTACTACCCTTTTTACATCTTCACTGGACGTCTCAAAATCCCCCAGTGCCCAGCCGCTGGAATAGCTGGGGACTGACTGGGCCCCTGTTTCTCCATGCTGGTCTTTCCAGCAGTGTGGCAGGGCTTTTTACATGACGGCTAGCTTCCAAGAGGACAAAAGAGTAGAAGGTACAAGCTCTTTAAAGTCTGGGTGCAGAAGTTCTGGAATATCCCTCCCCCGCCCCGCTCCCGGTCAAAGCAAGGCATAAGGCCAGCCCAGAATCAAAGGAGAGGAGAAATAGACTTCATCTCTTGATGGGAGGAATGGCGTGTGCACACCAGGATGAGATAGATTGTTGGTGACCATCCTGGAAAACAAAAGCTCTTTATACAGAATTGGTGAGCCGGAGAGCAGGGGCTCAAGCCTATGCCTGTATAATGCCAGGTCCACCTCTCCACATCCCTGATCAGATCATGGACTTTTCCAGCTGGGAATGACTCTTGAGATCATGCAGTGGCCCACAGCCCTCAATGTCTTAACCTGGGGTTCCTCAGAAGCATACCCTGAGGCCCAATTTGAGTATCAGTGGCTTATTTGGGAAGAAGCCCTGATAGGTAAGTGGAGGAGTAAGACGGGGAAAGGATGGGAACCATTTTAAATAAACAGATGACATTGTTGCATCTAGAGCTCAATCTTCCCGGGGGACTTCTGGGAGGTGGTGTGGAGCGCCCCTAAGGGGCAGGAAGCTGGGGTACTCATCCTCCCATTGCCTACTCTGGTGCCTAGATCTCACCCCAGACTCGTGGAACTGGTGCTTTGGGGCTGGTTCAGGACACCTTCATTCACTCCCAGTTCTAGAGGCTTCTTATTGGCTAGAGAGGCCATACTGGTGCTTACCCTGGAGCCACATGCCACAAGCTGGCTGAGCTCTTTAGCAGATGATAAAACTCCAGACTTTTCCAGGATAACAAGTAGTTCCTTCTGCTTGTATCCCTGGGCTGTCCTTGCCTGGCTGTAAGATCTATAATTAGAACTTGTGGTAGACTGGTACTTTGGTGGCTGCCAAAGAACTATGCCTCCCAGTACAGAAAGTCCCCTACATACGAATGAGTTCCATTCCGAAAGCACATTTGTAAGTCCAATTTGTTTGTAAGTCCAACAAAGTTAGCTTAGGTCCCCAACTAACACAATCGGCTCTATAGTACCGTACCGTAATAGGTTTAAAATATTTTTCACACAAATACTACATAAAACACAAAGAAACACACACAAAAAATAAACAATTTGACCCTTACAGTACAGTACCTTGAAAAGTACAGTAGTAGAGTACAACAGCTGGCATCCAGGGGCTGGCATCGAGTGAACAGGCAAGAAGAGTTACTGACTGGAGGAGGGAGAGGAGGTGGGAGATGGTAGAGCTGAAGGATCGTCAGCAACAGGAGACGGAGGGCGAGCTGCAACGTCACTTACGCCTGACGTGGATGGCACAGGTTCTGGTTCCTCGCTGGATTCAGTTCTATCTACCCTCTTGAAAACAAACGATCCAGTGATGTCTGGATAGCAGCTCTTTTTTTCTCATCATAGATGACGCGGTAGCACTGGATTGCATTCTGAATGGCTGCTGCAACCTTTGTATACCATTCTGCGTTCAGGTCCTGTGCCTCAAAAATTAATTATGCCTCCTCAAATACAGAAAATCCCCTTGCCATTTCCTGTGTTGTGAATCTCTTCGGTTCTTCAGTTACTTCTTCCTCTTGTCTCTCTTTGTCCTTTCTCTGGGCACATTCGCGTCTTTGAAAGTTTGCAGCTTGAAGGTTCATACGTAGGAGACTTACTGTACTCATATCCTGGTGTGGTCCCTTCCCACATCGATTCTGAGCTTGGTTGTGTCACTTGCTTTAGCCAGTGGGACATCAGCAACCGTGGTGCACACAGAGGCTTGATAAGTAAGTGCTTTTCTTCTTGCAGCCCAGCTGCAATGCTGTAAGGAAGTCCAAGCCATCCTGCTGGAGAGAGAGATCATATGAAGAAACCAACACATGGAGAGAGAAAAAAGCCACCCGGAGTAGCACCGGGCCATTGGACAGGTGAGTGAGGCCTTTTTGTACTTTCCTAGTCAGCCTAGTCACCAATGCAAGGATAGTACATGAGCAGAAGAACCACCCATCTATGCTGTATCTGAATCCCTGACCCTCAGAATCTCAAGCAAACAAGGATGTTTTTGTTTTACGCCACCAAGTTTTGGCATAAAACTTAGTGGCGTACCGTACCGCATACCATAAGCATCTTTATGGCTTCTGAAATTTACTGACTCTGTCCCCCCTTCCTCTGTAAGTCGAGGGGATACTTACCCAAAGACACTCAACACTCAGCTCGAGGAATTGGGGAATGAGGGCAACCAACACCGCCTGTTTCGGGGCTTGGTAGGGGTGGCAGAGAGGTAAGTGCCTCTCCCCTGGGAGGGCATTCCCCTGCTGAAAGGCCCCGGCAAGCCTTGTAGCAGCATGTCTGATGGTGCTGCCCTGCAGTGCCGCCCACAAATGCCACCGAGTGTCTCAGCAAGCAGTGAGGTGAGTTCCCTGCCTCGCTCTGGAGTGCTGACTTCTCACCCAAGAACGAGAATGGGATGCCCAACTCTGTGAGCCTGGCCCAGGCCAGGGCACAGGGAGCCCTGAGTCATAGGCCAGCTCAAGATCCCTCCCCCAACCTGTCTGAGCTGGAAACCCCACCTCTTCAGGAGGCTCGGCTGGACCCAGGTGCTGCTAACAATCTTGTCTCAGAGCCAGCTCAGAAAAGACACAGACACCGCTGAAATCCCACGGCTGCACCACAACAGAAGCAGAATGCAGTATTAGAGACTAATCATCCTGTGGGATTTCTCAGTGAGTTCCTTTGTTATTGGTGTGCAAAAGTCATCACCAAATGGAAATGTCATGTCTGAGTGACGGGTTTTGCATCCAGTGGTGAAGGCATACCCAAAGTACAAGGGAAAAAAACTTAATTCCCATAAAAATGAGCAAAGTCACTAATGAAAATCTCTCCCTATCCAAATTAAAATCATCAACGAAATAAATCCCCCCAACTGATGAATGTACCCAGTTCAAATTTTATTAATAAAACCTAATTTGTTTTCCCAATTTTATGGATTAAATTCCCCAGTTATGTTATTTATTCCCACCACCTTTTCTTCTTGAATCACAAAATAAATGTCAATTTCAAAAGTTAGATGGTGAATATTCATCTCTCTCCCTAGAATCTTGTGGGTGGGAAGCTTTCTTCCTGATTTAGAAGGGGAAAAAAAACCACAATTTAAATATGAAGTATACATAAAGGAAAAAGAAATGGGAAAATTATTATAAAATAGTCTTTTTTTCTTTTATTCCCTTTTTATCCCCATTCCCCACTCTCATTACCTTCTTCCCCACAGGAGACCATTCTAGTATATTTAATGTGCATTGCTTTTTATGTATGTATCTTGTAAATGTCGTTGGGTACATATGTTTTTTTTGTTTTTTGTTGTTTGTTTTTTGCGGTACGCGGGCCTCTCACTGTTGTGGCCTCTCCCGCCGCGGAGCGCAGGCTCCGGACGCGCAGGCCCAGCGGCCATGGCTCACGGGCCCAGCCGCTCCGCGGCATGTGGGATCCTCCCGGACTGGGGCACGAACCCGCGTCCCCTGCATCGGCAGGCGGACTCCCAACCACTGCGCCACCAGGGAAGCCCTACATGTGTATTTTTAATTGTTGTTACCGGTGTTTGTTTCTTTCTTATTTTCATTCGCTCTGTGTTTCTAAGATCTATCTATGTAGTTATATGAACAACTGACCTTTCGATTTTAACTGCTGTAGAACATTCCATGATGTGCATCCGCCACATTCCACCTTTTCATTCTGCCAGGGATGGACACCTTGTTGGCCTCCAACCCCTGGCCACTTTAAACAACACTATACTAAGCATCCTTGTTCATGTCCCTTTACAGACTTTATAAAACAAATGTTCACGCATCTTATTCACAAATCGCCGTGTGTGTCCACATGCCTTTAAATGAGGTGCAAAAAGAATCCAGTAAACATCCAGATTTATAAAGCTGAATTTAGATTTCCTCAATTCTTTCTTTATTTTCATAATGAAAATGTTCAAAAAGCTGTTAACATTATGACTTTGAAAACATAAAGAATCGCTTGTTCTTAAATTTATTTTTTATTTTTTTGGCCACATCGACGGCTTACAGTTCCCCGACCAGGGACTGAACCCGGGCCTCCTGCAGTGGAAGCGTGGAGTCCTAACCATTGGACCGCCTGGGAAGTCCCACAAAGAATCTCTTTAGAAACAAATTATTTCCTAATCAGTAATAGCCTGTGAAGAAAAACAAAGCACGTTAAAAAAATCAGATCTGTTGTATTCATTTAAAGCAAACACACGCTCACAGTAAAATCTCCCAAGATTTGTACAGTGAGTCCACTTTTTTCCAGTTGAGCCGTATTACAGTTTTTCGGAAGTGCTGCTAACTCACAAGCAAATGGATGAGACAGGTGCATGTGGTCTCTGTTTCCGCACAGCCTGCTTCTGTGACAACAGCATTCTTGTCCTCTTTTCAATTTTAACTCCTACTTGAAAGGGAAAAAGTCAGACACATCTCTAGATGCAGCAGGGGTCTCAACCTGCCCTCTGTCCCTCTGCGAAGTTACAACTCTTACACTGTGAATATCTCTTACATGTCAAAATGTCCAACCGATTCAAAAGATGGATTTTTCAACATACTCTTCCATCTTGTCCAGGCCTGACATTTTTGGTCCATATTCCCCTTCGGATCTGGTAGCTCCCTACTTAGTGGCAGTTCACAGCCCAAGCTGGAGACCTGCCTGCTTGTGAGTTGGTGGCCATTTCCTGGTCATCTCCATGGGTGGACAGTTTTTTCCCTCAAGTTTAGCGGGTCTCTGTTTGTTCTGGGACCCAGCTCCAGCTCTCTTAAAGGAGTCCAGTGGGGCAAGGGACTTGCATATCTTGAATCCTTCTCTGTGAATGAATCCTTCTCCAGCTCCCCTTTGGATATGGAGCCTTTGTGACTCCCGCAGTTACAGACTTTGGCAAAAATAGCTTTTTGGAGGTTCCTGAGCCCTCCATAACTGCTGGGAGAGTGAATAATCTAAGCTGTGGTTTGGTCACCCGTCTTGCCTCTCAGTGCACGTGAAGACCCTCGAATCCTCTTTTAAACAGATGTGCAAGGATAGTCAGGAAACTTTAGGGATGGTTAATAAAGAAGGAAGCTTTCCCACCCAGATACTAAAGTGCATCAGGTTGTGACAGCTGAAACAGTTTAGACCTGGCACACAGAATGGTACATGAGTAGAATGGAAGAGAAAGTCTCGACATAGAGCAAGAACCTGGAGGAACTTAGCATATGAAGATGACAGCATGTCAGACCAGTGATGAAAGATTGGGTGATCCAAGACACAGTGTTAGGAGTCCTGGTTAATCATTTTTTGGGGAAAAAAAGTTAGATCCCTACCTCACACCAGAAGATGAAACATCTAAATGTTAAAAAAATAGAAAGAGGGGGCTTCCCTGATGGCGCAGTGGATAAGAATCCACCTGCCAACACAGGGGACACGGGTTTGAGCCCTGGTCCGGGAAGATCCCACATGCCACAGAGCAGCAAATCCCGTGCGCCACAACTACTGAAGCCCGCGTGCCTAGAGCCCATGCTCTGCAACAAGAGAAGCCACTGCAATGAGAAGCCCGTGCACCGCAACAAAGAGTAGCCCCCGCTCACCACAACTAGAGAAAGCCCGCGCGCAGCAACGAAGACCCAATGTGGCCAAAAATAAATAATAAAATAAAATAAATAAATTTATTTTTTTTAAAAAAAGAAAGAGGGTAGGAAAAAGAAGTCATCAGTAGATTAGAGAATACTGGCGACTATTTATACAACCCCAGAATAAGGAAAGTTCTATAAGCACAGCAACAAAGGCAAACACCGTACAGGAAATATTGATAGATTTCACCAAAAGCATAAAGGAGACACTTTTCTGTCTATAAACCCATCAAAAACAAAACTTAAAGGCAGGGGCTTCCCTGGTGGCACAGTGGTTGAGAGTCCGCCTGCTGATGCAGGGGACACGGGTTCGTGCCCTGGTCCAGGAAGATCCTACATGCCGCGCAGTGGCTGGGCCCGTGAGCCATGGCCGCTGAGCCTGTGCGTCCGGAGCCTGTGCTCTGCAACGGGAGAGGCCACAACAGTGAGAGGCCCGCGTACCGGAAAAAAAAAAAAAGAAAACTTAAAGGCAAAATAGAACTGGGGGAAATATTTATAGCATATACGCCAAGTTGTTAATATCAGTATAGTAAGAATTGTCACAGACCAATAGGAATAAAGATGAGACGGATGATGAACCCCAGAGAAGACACCGTTGCTTGAGGAAAGTTGCCAGCGGCCTGGTAATATGTTGATCACATCAGACCCCTTCTTCGCCTAAAGGGACAGCAATTTGTGCTTTTTAGATTTTTACCTACGGCGGATAAGGGTTTGCCTGCCCTGTCTACAGTATGTCTGCCAGCACTCCTGTCTGTGGACTGGCAGAACTGGCATGATATTCTGAATGACATGGGCTCGGCATGAGTGACGCATTTTTCGGAAGAAAGGAGGGCTGACAGTGGCACACACAACGGTTTCCACTGGTCTTCCTCCACACCCCATCAGCTGGAAGGAGCCAGCCTAATGTAACAATGGAGCGCTCTGTCCAAGTCTTAGCCAAAGTGCTGGCTCTGGGACAACACCCTGCAGTGCTGGCAGGACGAGCTCCAGGATGCAACATGAACCGATGAGCTGTTTGCAGAGCTGTGTCGCCAGTAGCTAGAATACACAGGTCTGGCAGGAAAGGAGAGGCTGCTGTTTTCTTTCTTTGTGGCTTCCATGGCTGTGGACACTGTCATTGCCATTATCTTTATAAGGACTGTCATTCCTTGTTTTCACAAGTGCCAGAGCCAGCACCGCAGCCTGTGCGTCCCCTTCCTCCTATGTAGCGCTGGGATGCTGCAGCTCGCCAGGGCGTCTCACCACCACGCTTAGCACCAGAATTCAGACCCTTGTTGCCCCCCGCCCAGTGAGAGATCCAACTCCAGGATCCCAGCCCGAGGGTCTGCTTCCTAGGGCTACTTCTGGTGCCGAACATCCTAGTTTGGGTTCCCCACCAAGCAGACTCTTGAGACTAGACTGTGAGAGTGAGAAGTGAATCTGGGAGTGATTCCAGGAAACACCAGCAGGGGAGCGAGAAGGTAAGACAGGGAAGGGAAGGGAGTCCATACGGTGTGTGTTAATGACCACAGGTCACCACTGCGGGCAGTGGGAGATGATGTGGAACATGCCTTGGAATTGCTCCAGTCTCACTGGAGGGGGCCTCATGGCTGGGGTAGTTATCTACCCGCTCCTATTCATCGCTAGTCAAGACTGTCCCTGAGGTGCCCACTCCTCAGCGCCTCCGACCTTCTTGGAGAGTGAGCTGAACGTGTTTCCCCAGCCTTTGGGCGGGGAGTCTCTGGGGCTGGAGGTTAGAAGCCGCCCAAGTACACGGGACAGTGATTGTTAAGGTGATATGACATGTCTGACTTGGGGTGTGTGTAATTGACCCTAATGACCACGAGGTACTGGGGCTGCTGCTCTACTGTGGGGACAGTGGGGAGCAGGTCTGGAGCCCAGAGAATTCACTGGAGTTTCGTAGTGTTTCCAAGCCTGGTGATAACGGTGAGTGGGGAGTTTCAGCGACCAGCATCCCACCAGGGCAAGGCAGTTAAGGGCTCAGGCCCTTCAGTGAAGAGCTGGGTCTCCCCAACAGGTAGGCAGCATAGACCAGCGTGCTGGCTGAGGGCGAGGGAAATCTAGATTGACCGGTAGAGGAGGAAGATTATGGCTTCAGGACCAGCTGCATTATATCTCGGGAGAGACCATGGTTGGCCACCACCTTGAAGGGGTCTCTGTGAGGAAGGGACCTTGCGGGAGGATTTGTGCAGATCTGAGTAGTACGGGGGCAGCCTGGATGCTATGCCCATCGTGTATCACTTCAGATCTTCTCAGCCCCAGCCTCGTCTCCTACTCCATCCCCGCTGTGGCAGGCAGTTCCACACTGGCTTGACCAGTTTCATGAAGGTAAAGCTTCTTGCTTCTTGCTTCCTGCCTCAGGCCCAGGAAACCCAAGGATCCTGCTCGGGACTCATACATGTGTAACCTGGGTGATCAAGGCAAGTTGTCTCTCACGATCAGTGGGGGACAGAGCCAATGGCTACAGGCTTCTCTGATCTCCGAGGAAGATCGTTCTGGATGCATTTCATCGACTCCTCAGAAGGCCCCATGGGACTGAGCGCTGTTGCCCACATAGGTGGCCAGCTTGATAACACATCCTTGGATCAGCTCTCCCCTCTCCCCCATTTTACTTCCACCGTCCTTCACTTCTGTTTCTTGGGATTAATTCCCAAATAGACTATCTTCATGGAAGCTTTGGGGGGAATCCAGGCTAAGATACTTAAGGCCCCGTGCACTTACGGAATTAAGCTTCCATTACAAGTCATTTCTGTGTTCCTTCCTTTTATCCATATGAATCTGATTGATGAATGGTTACAACATCAAAACTCAATATCTTCCCAAACTCCTCCCCAGACCTCAGGCAAGCTGTCCACTTTGCGGCTCCATCATTGTTTACCCTGACATTCCTCTGCACATGGGTGTTCTCAATAACATTACCTAGAGCGGTGATCCTCCAGCGAGGGAAAATAGTGCTAGTTTATTGTTCACAGTTAATTCTCTGTGGGACTTTGACATTTCTGCCTGTCTTACCAGCCGAGGCTTCTCTGTTTGCTCCAGGCTGTTGTTTTTCAATGATATCTACACAGTGAATGGCCTTGGAAGATAAAGACTGTTGTGTTTGCCTCTGGAGCAAAGGGCAGGCATATTTACTGCCAATTAAAAAAGATTCGGGTTCCCTAAGTTCAGGATTCCTGTCCTCAAATGCAGGTGTCACGTGGCATTCTTTCTGTCACCTAGACCTCTTTATGTCATCCTGTGGAAGCAAAAAATCCAACCAAGCAAAAACCCCCACTGTCTCTCTGGCTGTTGCTGTCACTATGAGTCCCAAAGTCCTTTGCTCTGACCCAGGAGACCTGTGTCTTGTGCCAGCACCCATGGAACCGTGACAGGCTAACTTGGTAGATTGCAAGTAGGATAAAATCTTAGACAGTTCTTCACGGCTCTTGATATGTGCTGTTTTAGTCTTTACCGAGACCCTAAATCCACCTAGTTAAACTCCCACTGTGTTCTTCCCTCAGCCTTCTGTTGCTGCAAGAATTCCTGTAGCGGTCACTCAGCCACTGTTTACTGAGGCCCTTCTGTGCGCCCAGCGCTCTTCTAAGGCCAGGACTAACTGAAACAGACAAAATCCTCACCCCCTTGTGACTTACATTCCAGTGAAGCCCTCATCTGTGCTATTGGCTTTCTCTCTTTGTTTTGTCCGACTCTCTCTAGATAACGTGAACCTAAATTCACCAACGACACTCCAGTGAAACGGGTTTCTTCTCCGAATTTACTCTCACATCAGTATGCCAGCTCCTCCCATTCTGAGAGCGAGATCCTAGATTCTGTTCCTTACTCAGCCACCAGCTCTGTGACCTCGGACATGTCCCTTTCGCTTTCACAAGTCCTGAGGTCCTAATGGGTGCAATGAGGTGTATCCTGCTGAGCGGCTGGAGGGGCTGGAGGAGGCCGTGTGTGTACAATCACCACATTTCTGTGCAACACACGGGGACCCTTCAGTCGTTCTCCCCATCCCAACCCTAGTCCAGTCCTCAGTAAGGACTGGTTAGAGAGACGGAACCCAAGCGCTTCTAATTTTCAGGGTTTCTCTCATTTCTGACTCACGGTTGCTCAGACCTCACGTTGTGTCTGCCCTCCTTTTCCACCCTGATTGCCACAGTCTCCTCAGCTTATTCCTCCCATAATATGGTGCAAAATCGAACAACTCCACACACAGAACATGGCTTCCCGCACTGAGCAGCAGCTCCAGACACTTCATCACCAAGTAGATTAGAATAACACTAACTTTTGCTACCATAGCAACTGCTGTTGGTTGCGCAACAGCCGACTTTTCAAAGCTACTTAAAAATGCTCAAACTGTTTTGCATAAAGTGGATTTACATCACCAAGAGTAGTGGCTTTCCTTTCCCCTTGAGAGTCTTCTTTAAGAAATTGAAAATTTTCCCCCTCAGAAGAATTTCATAATTTAGTTTTAAAAGAACCATTTTAAACCAAAGTTTTGCCAATAGTTTCTTCATGCCCTTGTAAAGACAAATACAAATTAAAAATAAGAGGCTTACGCCTCCCTGTCGAAGCAAGAGGAGAATTCTCCCCTTCCCTTTTCTTAGAGCATTTACTTTGGAAACTTGTAATTGTTCCTCTGTCTCTTTGAAATGTATGCAAATCTTTTTAAAAAGCTAAATAAACCTCTTGCCAGGTTTATGAGCAGGAAGGGCTTTCTCAAGGACCTGGGAACCATCTCTTTGAAATGCCAGGCTTGAGGAAGATGGTGCCCTTATCTCCCTGTTTCTCTGGGAGGACAGAAGCCTCCGAGCTGCAAAACTACCTCCTGTCATAAAGGTAGGAGAAGTTAATTTTTCCTTTGGATAAATCCAGCTAACACAGGGGGTTACCCCAACTACCAAGTGAATTCATCTTAAGATGAATTATGTGTGACCAATGATGCTGTCAAGTCTTTTTTACTTGAGGGCTAGTTATTGTTTATCTTCAGACCGTGTATGTAATTGGTTGTATCTGCTCGGCCGTATAAAAGGACGAGATTCCTTTCTGTCTTTGCTATCTCCTAGCGGATTGCCTGAGAGACGCATCGCATTCTGGTTTAATGCTTATTCAATAATAAAATTGTTTTCTTTCTTTTCTACCTCGATGGAGAGGTTTCCTGGGTTGGGAGGAGAATTTGTTTTTAATTCTATTTCCCCAACGCCCACCAGAACCAAACATTTAAAACAGCACTCATGGAGTATATCATTATGAGGTTTTGTTAAAAGCTCTGGAGGAAGTTGCCAGGGAATTATAGGAGGAGAAGGAAACTGTATCCAGCTTTCCCTTCATTTACTCTGCCCCAAGGAAGGTGAGGCTTCCGTTCAGAATCAGCCCTGGAAGCGGTCCTCCGATAACAGCCTTGGGAGATTCTGGAGTTCCGGACCAGATAATAGTGGAGGGTCTTTTCCTTTGCTTTTTTAGGAAAACAAAGAATCAACACCGAGACCTGAGATGCTAAGTCTGCAAACCATCTCACAAGTTAGGGAACACCTAGGTACCAGTCACAACTCCAGGGGGTGCCATTCCCACTGTCGCCTGCGTGGATGACACCCCTGGGGTCTTGCGGTGCCAGCCTGCACCTCTCTATATTGTGGCCATGTCCCTTAAAGAGTTTATTTCAGAAACCCTGGGTTCAGTTCATCTATAACCGCCTACTGCCACTGCCTGAGAAGGATCCAGGGAGAAGTCCAGACAGAAAACTCCAACATCCCAAGAATTGATTCTGCTTCTTTTATCTCCAGCTGACATTTTTCTTCTCTTCTTTCCTTCCTTTCTTTTCCTAACCTCTCTCTGGTAGAATACAAGATCTTAAAGAGCAGCAGCTTCCTCTTCCTGTTTACTCCTGAGCCCCCAGCATGCAGCAGTGCTTGGCATGCAACAGACCCTCAACAGGCGAGACCAGCACGCTTGTTTTCTTGTTTCCTTCGTTGCCATTTAGCACTATCTTCTCAAAGTTTTGAAAGAGACTTTTGTATTTCTGAGCTCAGCTTCCTGCCTGGCCTCCAAGCCCCTCAGATGTTTCAGGTGGAGTCTTTTCACATTGAGCTGTTGGTCCATTCTGACTTTTATAAACACTGAATAGAATTACATTAAATCTTTGAAAAAAAAATCTAATCTAAGGTAATCTCATGTTTCAGATTTCCCACGTTTCCCACTTTTCAGATGTCTCCTGGTGGAAGCATCTTTTCTCAAGCTTTGGGAAACTTGAGGACCTGTGACATTATGGAACCAGGAACTTAAGCCAGTGAGGCTTTTCCCAAGGGACGTATTGAGAACTGAGCTGCCCTGAGCTGTTGACATTTAGACAAAAAGCAGAGAAGGGGCGGCAAGGAGAGTCCAGAAGCAGGGATATGCACCTGGGCTGATGTCAGAGCCTGGCCCAGACCCCAAGTTACAGGCCTGCCCAAAGACTGGAGAGAGCGGGGTTGAGAGGTTTTGAACATACAGGATTGCATTCCAAATACATCCTCAGGCAAGAGAAGTAAGATGCCAGAAACTCATATTAGGAAGCAAAAGAACTTCGAAAAGCTATAACGCTGTGGGGGAATTTTAAACATTCACATTTCCTAAACTAGTCTTTCTTCTGAGAAATGACTTGTCTTTCAAAACCATATGGCAGGAGCACACTCAACGTATAATAAAATCCTTGGTTTTGGTAATTATGATGAAGCTGTCGCAGTGTTAAATGATGCCACCTGATGGATTGTGAACACGCAAGTGCCACCATCAGCAATAGCTGGGAGTTTATTATTTTTAACAATCTCTGAAGGCCTGAGAAGGAATGAAGCAAGTGCCAACGGTTGCTCTTGGCCAGCTTACGGCTCAGAGAAGAAAGAGGGAATGAGGAGGAGGACGAGGAGGAGGAGAAACAGGATAAAGAGAAGAAAATAATTTGGAGAGGGGGCAGAAGAGAATCTATTTTTTTCTTTTGATAAAAGTCATTACACTGTCAACAGAAGGTACTTTAAGTGGAGACTTGATTTTTCATGGAGCAGACACAGTTTGCGTGAAGAGACGGTCATCTGTTGAGTGCCACCTCCTGGTACAATCCCCTTTTGGAGCTAAGGGGTCAACACCAAGCTCATGGGGGGGCAGAAGAGTGGCAGGGGCAGGGAGGGCCATGACAGAGGGGGGTAAGCTTCAGTGGGTGAACATATTTCTTTATAAGAAGGGATCCCCCTTTTCCTATCACCCCAGACTGTATACACACATTCAGGAGTCTGTCCTTCAGGGGAAAAAGGAATACAGTGGAGGGGCAGACCCCTCTTGGTCTCCCTTGCTGCCCCCTTGCAGTGGACTCAATAACCCTCGCTTTCTACCCTCACTTCTGGCTTGGTAAGTTCTTTTATCACACGCGTTGCTGACGCCGTTGCCGAACTCTGTGGCATTTGCTGGTCCATACGGGGAGGCCTCTTTCTCCTCTCTCTGCCCTTTCTCATCCGTCTTCTAACACGTAGCGATCGGCCCGCTGACTCAGGACAATTGAAGGTCCCCGAGTCAATTGAAGGTACTCCTTGGTGGGACCCAAAGGCCTCCGGGATAGGACTCCGACTCCCTAAGGGGTACATTCTGGAAATGGTCTTTTCTCCTCTTCAACACTGCCCACGGCCTGAAGTCCCTGGAGACTAGGGATTGCGCGTCCTGGACTAGGCGACTCTTTGGCAGACCTGAAACCTGGTCCCATACCGACCAACCGTCCCTGCCTAATGGGGTGGCAGTGTCCTTTGGCCCTGGCCTTGGGACTCCTAACTTCCACACCTGGCGCAGTAGGCAGCGGCAGCCTGTCCAGGGCGAATCCAGTCACACTGTGAGATCCCCTTTCTCTTTCCACCCTCCCTTGAGGACCATCCATCCTGATCCGCCAACATCTCCAGATATTAATACTTCAAATGAGTTGCCACAAAACTGACTTCATTCCATCAAGCTACAAATGGTGACAAGATAAGGATTCCAACCCCTAGCATCAACACAGCTGCCTACTCTTGAACAGTGCTCCCAAAATTTCTATTCACACACACTCACGTAGCCCCACGGCTAATCAGCAAAGCTAACCGGGACCCCATGTCGCTGCTTCTCAGCAGGAAGTAGCCCAAGATGATGTCATCACCTAGATGTCAATGATTTGACTTTGCTGATCTGTCAGGGGAGAAATGTGGAGCTTAACAATAGAACAGCCATCTTAGGCTGGGGAGGTCCTTTCGAGATAAGACAATCCCACCCTCCCCTAATGGAAAATTACCAGCAGTTACAAACAGTCAGCATGCCAGGAAGATTGAGCAACGACACACCCAGACCTAACTACCATATGGGTGGAACATTAATGCAAGGGTGACCAGAAGGGACCATAAAAGAAGCCCAGTGTCTCTCCCCCAGGCACAAACCCTCTTTTGATCTCGCCTGCTGCTCTCTTGTGGTGTACTCAATAAATCTCACTTTCTACCATCAAAAAAAAAAAAAGAAAAAAGAAAAAGAAAAATACACTGGAGGGCTCTCTCTAAAGAAATTGAGTGGCCCTGAGCCAAGAACATCCCATCTGGTGTGTGTAGGAGTCACCCTTGTAGATCACCAACTGGTTTCCTGCTTGTTACCCTAAGCTAACAAGGCCACCAGAATGCACAGAACTCTCTCTCAGCTTTCTTATTGTTTCATCTTTGCATATGAAAAATAAGGACCATCATGCATTTGAAGAAATCCTCCAGAATGAAAGAGAGAGACCAAAGAAACAGAAAAAAATGACCCTAGAAAAAAATAGATTAATTTGGGGGAACAAAAGGGAACTTAAAAAAAAAAACATGCCTTGAATTAGTATCCATAGAGACTCTAGAAGATATATTCATTAACCAAGAACAGAATCCCATGAAAAAGTAATGGTTAGGGAAAAAGAAAGCACTTAGAAATTAAGAATGATATCACCAAAAGAAAGTTCAAAAGAAGAGATGGAAGATAAACATGAAGAAATACTTTAGGAGGTTGAATAAAAAGACAAATAGAAGGAAAAGATGAGAGAATCAATTGAGGAGGGTCAATATCTGAATAATTGGAATTCCAGAAACCTAGAACAGAGAAAACAGAGAGACAGAAATAATAAAAAATAATGCAAGATTATTTCCCTGAGCTGAGGGCACACCAAGTGACAAGAACAAGGAAAGAAGACCACTACCTAGCCATACTGTTGTGACATGTCAGGCCACTAAGAAGAGCTTAAAAAACTCCAGAAATAATGCATGTTATCTCAAGAAGAACAAGAGTTAGATTAGCAGTGGCTTTCTCATCTACAGCACTGGATTCTGGACAAATAGAACAATGCCTTCCAAGTTTTGAGGGAAAATTACTATTATTAAACATTTTAAAATGTATTAATCCATTTAAAAATAATAAACCCATTATATGTTAACGTAAATGACATTTTAATTAAAAATAACATTTTTGAAATCTTTTTAATGTCTGGTTTAGTAGAAGACAGCTGGAGTCTCATATCTGCTTCTGCCGTCAGTCTGTGTGATTTCTTGTTTTGGTTGAGGGAAACGATTTTAACCTAGAGTTCTATACCCAGCCAAACTGAAATTAGAAGGTAATATTAAGATATTTTCAGACAATCAGGGACCCTGAAATGTTACTTCCTACATCCATTTTTTGGGGGGGAAGCTATTTGAGAATGTGCTTCAGCAAAGCCAAAGAGTAAACCAAAGAATGCAAAGACCTGGGGTTCAGGAAACTTAGGAAATCAACCCAGAAAAGCAGTGAAGAGAAAGTCAGAGGGAGGTTGTGCAGACTGCTCTGTGAGACAGATCCTTGGGGAAAAGGGTGACTTGATAGGATAGGTGATATTATGGAGCATGTGGAAAAAAATGGAAATATTGATAATAGAAAATGGAGAATAATATAAACTGATAAACTTCAGGAGAGACAAATAGGTGTGAAAGAGTGAGCAGTAATCGTCACTCAGCAGTGAATGATTGTCCTAGAACCACAAGAATGCAAACACTGCTTTTTTTTTTTTAACCTCTTTATTGGAGTATAATTGCTTTACAATGGTGTGTTAGTTTCTGCTTTATAACAAAGTGAATCAGCTATACATATACATACATCCCCATATCTCCTCCCTCTTGCGTCTCCCTCCCACCGTCCCTATCCCACCCCTCTAGGTGGTCACAAAGCACCGAGCTGATCTCCCTGTGCTACGCAGCTGCTTCCCACTAGCTATTTTAATTTGGTAGGCAAACACTGCTTATTGAATTTCAGCACTTAGTTACATCCTGTAGACAAAGTAAAGACGACTTAATTTTTGTTTCAGAACAGGATGCTCCTGCTACTGGTGTTAAAACGCAAAGGTAAAAGTACAGCTGGCAAAAATAGAAACGCAGAGGGAGGGGAAAATATCGGTAGCTGAAGGGAAGCAAGGGTTACTGAGCTTCTCATCTTAGAAAGGGGAAGGAACTGATGGAAAAGGAAATACAGCATCCTTTTGTCGCTCACATTTACAAAAGTAACCAAAAGAGGATCCCTAACTAGTGCTGTGGCTATCGAGACGTTGGGGAAGGGTGAAGGGAAGGGAGAGGTTTTAGACAGCCACATCCTCATCTAATATAGCAAAAACTCAACCGTGCAATCCACTGATAAATCAAGAAATAGTGGTGGAAACCGATTATATCGCGAAATGGAGTTAAATGCCAGATCAGCTAAAAATAGAGAGATGGGAAGAGGAAAGGCAGGAGATCGCTGCCTCTATTAACTGTGTTTTAAAATCAATTGAAGGACAAAAGAAAAAGAAATAAATAGGTTTGTGTGGTCCAGGCCACCAATATACATGATCAAATCGACCTCATTCATTCTTGTCTTGTGTTTGTGATATTGAGTTAGGGGAGGTAGAAATTAGAATCTGGTCTGGTCTCTTTCAACCTACATATCGAATTTGGACCACAGTGCGCCAGAAGAGCCTTCACTGATGATGGTATGCAAGTGAAAACCCACCCTTTTCCACATAACATTGTTCTTCCATATTGAATCCTATCTCCGTAGGAGGACCGACAAATCTTCTCTATTATCAACCATAACTTAATCTGCTTTCAGTGGAGGGCTGTGGAGGTACCAGTAGTCAGAGGTGAAATGGGGTAGAAGACAGCGTTCCCTCTTACAGTGGCTTCCGTGGTGACCATGACTCCCAAGGAGAGACTCTGAGAAAAGTCTTGATCTGTCACCTGCCACCATCTTAGTGAATGCATTGGAAGATCGATCCAGATGCTAAAGAAAAGCCAGTCCATCAGATCGAGCACTGGAATCAAAACTGAGATTTAGCCGCAGCTTCTGATACTCAGAAGGGGGAAGAAAGGCACCAAGGAAGCAGGCTTTAAGGGACCCCTTCTAACCAAAAGAGGGCGATTCTAAGTCAGGTGACCGACCACATTAAGAATAATCAACCTGGTGTACCAGATGTAAATGGAGGCCTGAATGCCAAAAAAGTCTCAAATTCTCTCACTGGAAGAAATGTCCCGTTATCATTTTGTAAAGAGCAGGGACTCTCTAAACCAAACGTGTTCATCGTGGAGTTCATTCAATAGTGGTTTATTTAGAGCCAACTTAAGATTTGGGGGAAGGGGCTTCCCTGGTGGCGCAGTGGTTGAGAGTCCGCCTGCCGATGCAGGGGACACGGGTTCGTGCCCCGGTCCGGGAAGATCCCACATGCCGCGGAGTGGCTGGGCCCGGGAGCCATGGCCGCTGAGCCTGTGCGTCCGGAGCCTGTGCTCCGCAACGGGAGAGGCCACAATAGCGAGAGGCCTGCGTACCACGAAAAAAAAAAAAAATAGAGATTTGGGGGAAGAAGGAAGAGAGATTTCTTGGTCTCGATTGCATTTATCCATTAAATAGTCTCTAGGCTTCTGGGAGTTGATCTCTATAACTCCTAAAGATATAGGATTTTGACAGTTGTCCGATTAAATTTCCAGATGTGGATTTCTTGGCTAAAAATGCAGTTTGATGATGGTAGTGGGCATTGACCACATTTTATGGATTCTTGTAACCTTTTGAGCCACGTTGCTACATTCAGAGAATTTCCATCCTTACAAGTCCCATCTTCTTCCCTAAATGAGAACCTTGAAAACGTATTTCCCCGGCTTGCTTGGTGTCTGACACACACACACATGACCTCATATATATGAATCAGACTCGTCTACTTGAGGCTCTATTTGGAAAGAGAGGAAGGTGAGGAAGAGGCTCTGGGTATCCATTTTGCCGATGCAGGTGCTGGCGAGACACCTGACTTTCGGAGGTGGGGTGACTGCAGGGTGGAGTGTCCACAGTGGGACAGTGGAGGTGGCAGCAGTGAGGGAGGCTTCATCCACAAGACAGCTTTGTGGTGTGGTTTTGTTCATTGATCTGGAAATCTTAGGCTCCAGGCTCAGCTTTCCCAACAGGTCAGAGAGCAATGCACCATCCTTTGATGAACTCCTTTGCTATTCAATCAGCTACACACAGTCTCTGTTGCTTGCAGCCAGGAACCCTGATCACTACGGTTGTCCGTGCTGATCAAAAGAACCAGGTAACTGCCAGACTGCTCTGTCAAATGAGAGCATATCCATCCAACAGAAGTATGGTTAATTTACGTACTTTTGAACGTATTTGTTCTGTACAGACACCCATGTATGATTAAGGGTGGGTGGGGAAATTGGTCTCTTACGGACATGAATGAAGTTTGAACTCCAGTTTTAGAGACAGTGCCCCAAAGTTTAATACGCTGACATTTTATTTGGTTTTCAAACAGAGTGCTAACTAACTTTGACTCTGACTTATTATGGCAGGAATGGCTGACAATATAATTATTGATTGTGCCTCTCAGTCATCTTATATTGTGCAAAAAGTAGATCTTTATTCCTCATTGAACTTCTGGAGTGTGGGTGGGTTTTCCTGCTTCCATGTGATTATGAAGGAACTGAGGTTTGGATATCTTAGAAAATGTTTTCATTGTATTATTTTCAAGTGCACTTAAATCAAGTTGTTCTTTAAAAATTTCAGAAGAAATTCAGATTCAACATGAGAATGCACCAGAAGTCTATTTACTAAAGGTCAGTTCAGTCCAAGTTTTCTGGAAGGATTATTTTTAAGTGACAGAAATGACAAGAGAGGGCTTCAGATTCAAAGACCATAACTTGGCAGGATTTCTATTGTGGGAATGCCAGCTCAAAGGAGACACTAGAAAACAATTTTTCTGGCAGAAGATCAGAATTTTAAACGAGTTTGTGTGATTTAATACCCACAAACTGGCAAAGTGGGTCTGTGATGGCTTAAACCCAAAGGAAACTCCCAGGACCCCTTAGTCATCCAACAGGAAATAGGCTTCTAGGGCAGTATATTCTTCAGAAGGGAAATATCTCCCCAATCTCTGATGTCATGGAGAATAATGGACAAGAGATTTTCTCAGTGTGCAAAACTGGGGGCACCCATAGTGATAGACCAAGAAATTCACCCCATGACTAGACATTGGAGCCCTTGTAATCCTTGTATAGAGGGTGTGGCCTACACTAGTGTTTGGGGACTGTGCTTCTTGGTTTCCCCTTTTTCCTTTTCTCAACAGGTGTATGTGTGTGTGTGTGTGTGTGTACCACTATTTCTCCACCATTGTATACTGTGTTTAGGGATGGTTAAATGTATCATTTAATCATAGGTTGTGTGACCATTAGAAGCCACATCCAGATCTGCCTGCGAGAAATGCACAAGCGTTTATATATATTTGATGTAGGTAGGATAGTTGCATTGTGTTAGGTGGGCATTTAAAGACAATATGCAGAGGAAGAAATGCGTGTATATGTGCACGTATGTGTGTGTACACCTGTTGGGTGTTCAAGGGGTGTAGGTAGGAGACCGCTTGAGTTTCTGACTACTCAGCACAATTTTCCACATCCTTTCTCTGATAAAAGTAGTTCACTTTTTCTTTGGAAAACTCTCTCTGCCTCAAACTCTGTTGTTTTTACGGGATTGTTTTTTCGGCTGTGCCACACGGCTTGCGGGATGTTAGTTCCCCGACCAGGGATTGAACCCAGGCCATGGCAGTGAAAGCATGGGATCCTAACCACTGAACCGCCAGGGAAATCCCTGATGGGATTGTTAATCAAGGTGACTAATATTATTTTGGCTGCAGAGTTGGGGCACATGAGCCAGGCCTCTACCATGAAGAGTAACCATGTTCTGGACCACGGTGACTGTTTTAAAGATGAGCATTTGCCCCAAATTGGGCTACCAGAGCCCCAGCTGAGATTTTTCAGCTAATGGAGAAGACTGTCTCTTTTCTACGAGGCTTGGATGATGTGAGCCTGCAGATGCCAGTGGCCAAACAGCCTGCCACACGCAGAGAACATGACTCACTCGTACAACAGCTAGTATTCGGTGAGTACTTACTATGTACCAGGTGCTGCTCGAAGTGCTAGATATACTTTCTCTCATTTAATCTACGCGACAACTCTATGAAATAGGTTTTATTATGTCCTCATTTTGAGAACGTTGAGACAAAGAGGGGTTAAGTAACGTATCACTTACATTCATGATGGAACAAGGGTTCGTATTCAGAAAGTCTGACTTTGTAGCTTGTACGCTACATTGTTATGCTGTACTGCATGGCTAAGATAAGCAGAGAGAAGCCAAGCAGAGAGAAAGAACTGGGAGAGGGAGAGGGCAAAAGAACCCTGATGATATGATTTGAGGAAGCCAGGACAAAGAGAGCCAGAAGATGGAGAGAAATGAAGCAGTAAATCCAGTGTTGAAGCCAGCTGTACTTCAGGGCTTCGCAGGTACTGAGCGCATGTTTCTCGTTAGGGCTTTCAGTGAGTTTGAGTTGGGTTTATGTCACTTGTAACTGGAGGCGTTTGAACCTGTACAACTATATATTGTATTCTGTAGTCTCGGTGTCCCATAGAAGGAACCGTTCTGCGTCTGGGATGTCTGATACAGGAGCCGCTAGCCACGTGAGGCTATTGAATCATTAAAATGTGCCTAATGCCCTGGGGAACTGAAGTTTTCGTTTTATTTCAGTTTAATAAATTAAAAGTTAAATAGCTAGTAGGTACTGTATTGGACAGCATAGATCTTGAGGACACAGCTAAAGCTCTTCTCCGAGTCCTACATTCCTAAACACGAAGGGGTGAGAATTAGTTATGACAAGCCAAGAAGTTGGAAAAATAATGAAAAAACAAATGTAAGGAAAAGAAATGAAAGATTTATAAAAATGAAAACCAATTACTGGCTCAGAAAATAGGACACCAGAACGTAAATCCAAGAGCTAGATAAATTGAAATAAAAATATACACATAATGAAATTGGTAAATCACTAGCTAACCTACACAAGACAAGAAGGAGGAGAGAGCACAAATATATAAATTTGGAAATAAGAATGGAAAAATAATCATAGATACGGAGGAAATTAAATAAGTTTTAAGAAAATGCTTTACTTATCTTTATGTAAACAAATATGAAAAAACTGGATTATTCTCTTGGACAGCGTAACTTTCCAAAATTGGTTGTATTATAGATAGAACTGAAGCCAACCAATGGATTGTCAAGGAGTGAAGTGAGAAATTTGCCAAAGAGCTGCCCCCTCCCCGGTCTGCCCAGCTGAGACAGTTAAACAGCCTCATAGCATTCTAGTCAAAGAAATTTAATCACCCCCCCATTGCTGGGCATTTATGACTTTGCAAGTGTTTTTCATACAGAGTTTGAGGACTTCAAAAGAAGCGTTACAGCTTTTGCTTTAAGCCAGCATGATATGGATTTCAAATCCAAAGAAGCGTAAAAAAGAACAATAGAGATGAACTTCACATATGAAGAGCAATACAAAATCCTAATCAAATAATAGCAAATGGAAACAATGAAAAGAAAGGGGACTTCCCTGGCGGTCCAATGGTTAAGACTTCGCTTTCCAATGCAGGGGGTGTGGGTTCGATCCCCGGTCGGGGAGTTAAGATCCCTCATGCCTGGCAGTCAAAAAACCAAAACATAAAACAGAAGCAGTATTGTAACAAATTCAATAAAGACTTTAAAAGAAAAAAGGTCCACATCAAAAAAATCTTTAAAAAAAGAAAAAGAACCATAACCAAGAGGGGCTCACTCCAAAAGTTAAAGATAATTCAATATTAGGCAGTGTTTTCTTGTACTTCATTTATTATCATTTTTGATTTTTAAAACAGATTTATGAAATGGGAACTGGGAAAACTCTTAACAATACAGGTATTTCCTCAATAAAACAAATATATATCTCACGCCAAAGTCAGTATTATTCTTAATGAAGGAAACCCATTTTTTTTTGTTGTTTTGTTTTATTAATTTGGCCACACTGAACAGCATGCGGGATCTTAGTTCCCCAAGCAGGGATCGAACCCAGGTCCTGGCAGTGAGAGTACCGAATCCTAACCACTGGACCACCAGGGAAGTCCCTGATGGAAACCCATTAACATGATTAAAGTCAGGAACAAGATAAGGATGTCCACGGTCACCACTGTTATCTGATAGTTTTTCCAGAGTATGAACCATTAAGAAAAGAAATGAGTATAAAAATTGTAGGGGAGGGGGAAGGATAAACTGGGACGAAGTGAGAGAGTGGCATGGACTTATATACACTACCAAATGTAAAATAGATAGCTAGTGGGAAGCAGCTGCGTGGCACAGGGAGATCAGCTTGGTGCTTTGTGTCCACCTAGAGGGGTGGGCTAGGGAGGGTGGGAGGGAGACGTAAGAGGGAGGAGATATGGGGATATATGTATACGTATAACTGATTCACTTTGTTATACAGCAGAAGCTAACACACCATTGTAAAACAATTATACTCTAATAAAGATGATTTTAAAAATTGTAAAGGAAGAGACAACATTGATATTATTTCCAAATGCTATGGTTATGTAACTGGAAAACCCAAGGAATCAACTGAAAAAAACTACTAGAAACAGTATGAGAATTCAGTAAGGCTGCTGGTTCCCAACTCAATATACAAAAATTGGTAACTTTCTTAAATAAAATAACACTTTACTAGTTAATATAATGGCATAGAAACATGAATATATGCACAATCACATTCATATTTAATGAAATCGAATGAAAACAAGGACTTTTTTCATTTATCAGGTTGATAAGGTTAAAACATGGATAGTATTTAAAAGTGCAGGGAATTAGACATTCTAATACAATATTGGTGACAGTGTAAAATTGGTGCAACTTCTTTTGTAGGCAATTAAACGTTATCTAGCATCATAAAAATATACACACCCTTTGACCCAACTATTCCACATCTAGGAATTTATCCAACATATAACTTTCATATACACATATGCACAAATACATATATACAAGGGTGTTTATTTTAGCAAGGTGTGAGATGCCAAAAGATTTGTAAGGTCAGGAGTTTCCAGCAAAGGGGCAGTGAGTAAATATATTTGGAATAGAATACTATATGGCTGTTGAAAAGAATAAAGTAGACCTGTGGGTACAGATCTTGAACAATCTCCAATATATATTTTAAGAGAAAAAAACCCATGAGAGATTGAGCAACGCCCGTAGTGTGCTCCCATGTGTGCCAAGAAAAGAAACGATATATTAACAGTAAATTCTGGAAGGATAAAATAAAATAAGTAAAACCCTATTAACAGGTGACCAGAAGCTCCGCCATGGAGGAAGATTTGCTCTTTCATAACGTTTGCTGTTTTGCCATGGGTATGTGTTAACTTTTCAATTAAGATGGGCAGTATCAACCTGTGAATGAATCCAATATTCATCTATTCATCCACCTGTCCATTCATATAGCATGTATTGAGCTTCTGATCCTTCTCCTCCGTGCTTCTGTACCAGGTACCATGCTAGACCCGGAGGTAATAAGACATGCATGTTCTGGTTTCTTCCTTTATAAAGATTTAACCCTCTCAACTAGGGTTTTGCCACTCAAAGTGTGGGCCGTGGACCAAAAGCATTAGCATCATCTGGGAGCCTGTTAGAAATGCAGCATCTTGGACCTCATCCCAGACCTGCCTTTGTGTCAGGATTTTAACAAAGTCCCCAGGGCATTCTTAATATGGTTTGAAAGCGCTGTTCTAGGGATCATCCCCAAATACTGCATTGTGGCTCGTTCAGATATGGTTTCTGGACTAGAAGAGAGAGGGCGTAGCTACAGCTGCTGGGGACATGCTGACTGTACTCATAGGAGTAGGGGGAAAGAGGTTAAACACCCACAGTCCCAATTGTACTATAACTTCACATTAATTTTTGTCCTGCCTTTTCTCTCAGGAGTTAACAACAAAATAGCTTTGCTGTGCTGTCGCTATGGCAACAGGGTCTAATAGCGCGTTTACTCTTTTCCCATTGCAGTAGCCTCCGGACTGGTCTCTGTGCCTCCAGCCAAGCCTGTTTTCTGTTAATCAAAGTTGAAATCAAACACGTGGCAACAGGGGCGATCACGGTCCCTGTGTGACACAGCAGGTGCAGTAACTGCCTAACTTTGCATTAATTTAGGGCCCTTCAGGGTTATGCTCGGTTGAGCCCCGAATTCAGAGCATAGTCGCCCCTTCCCACCGAGAGAAATCTAGCTTCCTTGACAATCATGTATTTTCCACTTTGAAGTTTCTATAGTACTTTTTTGCTGTATATTGTAAAAAATTAGAAAATGCAAATCAGTAAAGAAACACACAATCTCTCCAAGTTCACACATGTGTCTCATTTTTAGTGACTGTGCACTATTCCATTATTGGGTAAAATGACACGGTGCATGTGAAGCCCTTGGTGCTCGGCCCAGCACATGGGGAGGCTACGAATCATGGGCATTTTCATCCTTTCTTCTCCCAGGGGACGAGGCAGGTCCTGGGCACACACCTTCCCTTGCAGTTCTAATGGCTTCTATTCATCTCTAGCATTTCAGCCTTCCGAAGGGCTTTCCTAGGTATTTCTGGTGTAGGCAGACTCACAACTGACCTTGTCCAAAGGACAGTGCCTGGAAAGGCAAGCGCCGGGCACCCCATAAAGGGAGCACCGACCCTGTAGACTGGATCATACCTCAATTCTTAAAAGGCCTTCTCTGTAGCTGCCTCTTCTTTTCTTGTTTGTTTTGAAACAAAGATCTAGAGGATTAGGGGACAAGGATGCCACGTAGACCAGTTCCTTGACCTCTAGCAAGACTAACCCATTTCATGGATGTGGTAACTGTGGTCCACGCCCAGGCCCGCATGGCCAGCAAGGGTCCCTGTGACATCGTGTCTGTTGGGCCTCATCCTAACCCAGGCTCTAGCTTGCAGGCTGTGGGGAGTCAGCGGTAGAAACAGCTGGGCAGAGTTCCAGCTCCAGCAGCTGGGGTTCAGGGGAAGTCCCTGTGCACAGATATACGTGGTGTGGAGTGCGGCCCTTCAGAGCGGGGGTCTGGTATTGTGCTGACCCGCCTGTATAATGTCGGGCAAGTTAATTAACCTCTGCAGTCTGCAAAATGGGTTCAACACAGTACCTACCTCACAGGGTTTTTGTGAGGATGAAGGGAGATGATCAAGGACTCGGGGAGGCTGTTTACAGTCTGCTAGTCGAGAGCTGTGCACACCTGCAGCACTCACCCTTGGAGGAGAAGCTTTTGGGCTGGATGGTGGGGAAGGAGTCAACCTTGCCCAGCCTCTGGACCTCCCCGCAGCCGGAGCATTGAGATGGAACAGGGTGGAGGCTCCACCCTACCTAGGGCTCAGCTCAGGCCCTGGGTCGGGGGCGTTAGGGGGACTGCAGGGTCAGGGCAGTGATGGGGCTATGGGGGCGGGGAGTGGCACCTGGCAGGCCTTGGAAACTGAGCTCCGTGAAGGATTTTATCCCCCCGCCCCATATCCCTGCCCCAAAAGAACAGCAGCCTTTCAGAGGAGGGTCTTTAAGGCACTGTTCTGCCCACCTGGCAGCCCTGGGCGAGTCAGCAGTGGAGTTCTGGGCATCCGGACAGTCCAGGCCGAGGGAGGGGGAGAAATGGAGTAGCACCCTCACAGCCCACTGTGCCACGGGCAGTGGGGGCAACTCACTTTTTACTATAAACTCTTCTAAAAAGTCTCCTCTTGCTTCCCTGTTCCCAATCACTCTGTTTCCTTCCCCAGGGACAACCTGTGATACCAGTTTCTTGTTTATCCTTCAAGGGAAGTTGTACATATCTATGTGCAAATCCACTCCATATGTATTCTTATTTTGCATGGCTGGATTCTACCGTATACACTGTTTTGCACCTTGTTCTTCAGTTAGTGTGTCTGGGAGATTATTCTGTATCAGCACAGTCAAAGCTCTTTCTTTTTTAGATGGATGTATCATCATTTAATAACGTCTTTACAAAACAGAAATAGAGTCACAGATGTAGAAAACAAACTTATGGTTACTGGGGGGGAAGGAGGGGGAGGGATAAATTGGGAGATTGGGATTGACATATACACACTACTATATATAAAATACATAAGTAATAAGGATCTACTGTATAGCACAGGAAAGTCTACTCAATACCCTGTAATGGCCTGTTTGGGAAAAGAATCTTAAAAAGAGTATATATATGTATATGTATAACTGATTCACTTTGCTGTACACCTGAAACTAACACAACATTGTAAATCAATTCTACTCCAATTAAGAAAAAAAAAAAAAGAAAAAACAGTCTCCAATTGATGGACTTCTAGGAAGTGTTCCATCTTTTGTTCTTACAAACAACAACATGACTTTGTACTTTTGTAATTTGGCACGTGTGTAAGTATTTCTGCGGGAGAACGTCCTAGAAGTGGAATTTTAGGGTGAAAGTGTGTATATCTTTATCCTATTGATAGATATCGCCTCTCTTCCAGAATTCATTAAGATTCATTCTTCTGTCAACAATTTATGAGAACTCCTGTTTCTCTTACCCTCACCGAGACAGTATCAATCACTTTGCTTCTTGGCAAAAAAATGGTTTGTCATGTGCATTTAATTTGAGGTTAAGTATATTTTCATAGGTTCAAGAAACATTTGTGTTTTCTGAAATCTGTTTATATCCTTTGTCCACTTTCTTATTTGTTTGCTGGTCTTTTTTATCCCAGACTGATTTGTAGAGCTCTTTATCCATTAGGATAATTAGCCCTTGGTCTGTAATACGTGTTGCAAATACTGTATTTTTCCTAGATTGCATTTTGATTTTGTTTATGGTGGTGTTTGCAATGTTACTTTTACTACCAATTTATTAGACTTTCCCTCCCTTGTTTTCCCCTTTCTCCCTCCCCGCCTCCTTCCCAGCTTCTGAGTTTGTTATACTTAGAAAGTCCTTTCCCATTCTGAGATAATAACAAAAATTCCCCATTACTATGCTTCAGAAATGTCAGGTTAATACGGCACAAGGAAGTCAGTTTCTTTGAAATTGACCAACAAAAGGACCTCTGGTATGAATGACAGAGAAAAGAGAAATTTCAACTTTTAAAGCCAGAACATGGAGGCGGGTGCCGTCTGGGCAAAGACGGTACGCAGCAATCCAGAGATCCCAGCCAAGATTAGCCTGACTCCCCCGGTACAGGTGCCCAGATTTTGCCCCAGTTCCAGGCTCCCTCACACTGAGGACCTGAGGCCCATGTTGCCAACAAGTGTCAGCATCTTTACCTGTAAAATGGGAACGTCATTACCTGTCCCACCTTGCCTGCCTTGCTGGGTGGCTGTGCAGAGCAAGTAAGACGGATGAGCATGAAAAGACCCTCAAAGCTGTCAAGTCCGTTATACAGGCACATTGCCCTCCTTAGTTGTCCAGGAAAAATATGTCCAGCCGGAGCAACACCAACGGCTCCACCATCCTCAAAAGTATCCTGGCTGGAAAACTCCAAGTCATCTTTCACTCCCTTTTCCCCACCTCGTCGACATCCAAGGAGTTGCCAAGACTCTTTGATTCTAATTTCTAAAATTTCTAAATTCTAAATTCTAAAATTTCTCTTGCATGTGTCTTCTCTTTTCTACTTTAACCATCACTGCCATCGTTCTGCATTCACCATTTCTTGGCTCAAAATAGTTGTTCTCAGCGTCTGCTTGTCACTGGTCCTTTTCTCCCCCCAGTCTTCTGCTCCCAGACCTGGGCCTTGGCTTGTCCGTGGAAGGACACTGGCCACACCTGCTTGGAGCCAGTTAATATGAATATGGAGGGAGACCATGCGATTGCATTCCCAGCAGCCGCCCCCTTTTCCCCTGCTTACTGACCTCAGTTTAGTGCAGTAGCAGGTGGACAGGGCCAGGTTATACCCCAGGGGCGTGACTCTTTACTATTTTAAGCCAATCATGGTGATGGTAATTCCATACCCCTTGTCATTGGTGATTGGCTTAGGAATGGGCGTGGGACACAATTCTGGCTAATGAGATGTGACAAGAAGACTACCAGGGGAATTCTGGGAAAGATTTTCTTGCTCTGAAAGGTGAGCGATAAGGAGTGCTGTTCTGCTGCTGGTCTGCATGTGATGCCTGGAGCTGTGACAGACATTTTGAGACCAGGATGGGAGACAGAAAAGCCACCTCAAGCTGTTGATGGCAGAAAGGAAAAAGGGAAAGAATCTGGGTGCATGATAATGTTGAACTGCTGAACGAATCAAGTTCAATTTCTCTGCCTCTGGGCTTCTTCCATGAGAGAGTAAACGTGTGGAATGTTCTGCATTGGATTTCTGTGACTTGTAGCCATAAGTGGTCTCACTGCTAAAAAAAATACCACGATGACATCTATTGATATAACAGGTGGCCTGGCTGGGGCAGAGCTGCCACGTGGCTACCCCTGGCACTGGGGACACCTTGTTCTCCAAAGATCTGTTTGCTGGGGGCCTTGTTGGAGAGAGTGTGGGACCAGGAGCTGGAAGTCATGTTCATGAAGGATGTTGGGAAACCCTGAGGGCAAGCTGCTTCAGGGCCCAGCAGGCAGGGAAAAGTGGTAGCAGGGGGGATGGGTTAGGAGGCTCTGCAGGAGTCCAGGTGGGGAGCAGAAAGAGGCCTGGCCCAGGACAGTGGCTGGGGGGCAAGGAGGGGGCTGGCTGGCTCTTCCTGTGGGAAGGGAGGAGGAGAGAAGAGCTCACCAAGGGCCTCAGCGGTGAGTGACCACAGAGCCTGGATCCCGCACTCGGCAAGCTGGGAGTGACACATCCCGACATGCCCTTTGGCTCCTTGGCGACGTCACGTTGCTGGGGCCAGAGTGGGTCGTGGGAGGTGTCACATGGGCCAGCAGACCCGGCAGCAGGACAGAGCCCTGACTCCCGCCCTTGGTTTGGAGGTGGACGTGGGAACAAGTAACAGATCCGGGAGATGGACCTTGGGTCTGTGGCAAGTGGTGAGTTTCTGCTGGAAGCAGGGGTGGTGGTGGCAGTGGTGGGCGGGGTCTGCAGGAAGTGTCTCGCCTGCATTTTGCACCCACCAGTGCTTGCCAGTAGGGGAGTCATGGTACCTCTAGCATGCACAGCAGTGCCTGCCGCCAGGAGAGGGCAGCATTGCGGTTTTGTGCACACACCCAGGGATCTGGGCATCCAACAGGGAAAGTCCACAGGTCTGCAGCCTGGACTTGCTTCCTAACCGCCACCTGGAATTTCCTGAGACCACACAAAGCCTTTCCATGTTTGTTTCCGCCTTCCCCACTCTGACAGGCGTGTTCAGATGCAGTGGAAATCTAGCCCTAGTGTTGGTGACAGGGGGGCACCTGTAGCTGGATTCTGTTGCCATAGCAACTAAGTAGGGAAAACTGCCCCAGAGCTCAGGGGCTGATTAGACCACAGAGCCAGCCTACTTCCCTCTATCCTCATGTCTTCCGGGGCACTGTCGTGTGAAAGTGTCCAGGATGACCCAGGAATTTTCTGAGAGGAAAGTTACGTGGATGGGATATTTGACCAAAAACTATTTTCCCCATTCCCTTCCTCATACATACCTGCCACGACCAGCCACAAATGCAGTTTCGCGTCTCCTCGTCAACTCGCTGCAGCCACCAGAAAGGCAACCCCACTTCCTGTTGACACACAGAGTTATGGACAATAAAGTAGGTTTGTTTCAGAACATTATTCAGAGCGGTCTGAAAAATTTACCGAGGCTCCACCCTGTGACCTAACATTGGACTTGGGAATGGCTTAGTCATCTCAGGCTGCCATAACAAAATACCACAGACTGGGTGGCTTTAAAATAAAAAAAAAATAAACGTTGATTTCTCTGGAGACGGGGAAGTCCAAGATCAAGGTGCTGGCTGATTCAGTTTCTCGTGGCTTGCAGATGACCACCTCCTCGCAGTGTGCACGCACGGCCTTTCCTCGGTGTGTGTGAAGGGAGAAGGAGCGAGCTCTCTGGTGTATCTCCTTCTGAGGACACTAGTCCCACCACGAGGGTTCTACCCTCATGACCTCATCTAACCCTGTGACCACAGCTCCAAATACTATTACATTTGGCTTTGGAGCTACCGCAGGTGAATTTGGGGAAGATACAAACATTCAGTCCGTAACGTGGGGTTACACAAATCGAAAGTGACCCTTCAATACCTAAAAGGAAACATTTATGTTTTTCATTCATTCATTCAATAATTTTTTTTGAGTGCCGGACACTATTCAATGTCCTAGGGATAGAGTAGTGAAAAAAACAGACAAAAATTCCCGTGCCATGAAGCTTACCTTATTAGTGGCAAGAGATGGGAAAGTTAATAAGTAAGCAAGTGATTATGCGATGGGTGGGTGGGTGACAAGTGTAATCAGAAAAGCATAAGGCGGGGGAGAAGGACAGGGATGGTAGAGGGAGATTTGCTCTTTTTATGGAATGATCAAGGAAGGCCTGTTGGAAAGGGGCATTGGAACAGGTTTAACGGCTATAGAATGACTCTTGCAGGCTTTCTACTACAGAGAGCATCCCTGCCTGAGGGCCACAGTTAACTAAGCTTTGAAATCCACTGCTGCATTTGTGTGAAGGTTACGTCTCCCACAGCTGCTTCCTGAAATCACTGCCCTCTCCTGGGAGACAGGGACCCACTGTCAGCAAACCTAGGCTCAGGGATTTTTTTTTTTTTTTTTTTTTTTTGCGGTACACGGGCCTCTCACTGTTGCGGCCTCTCCCGTTGCGGAGCACAGGCTCCGGACGCGCAGGCTTAGGCTCAGGGATTTTGCTGAAACTTCCTGAGAGTATGCCAAACTCTAGGACCCTTCCATTCTGCCTTCTTTCTTCTTTCCTGTCCTTCCCTTGGGGTCAGACTTGTGTCACCATCAGGCCACAACCCCAGTCTTTCCCTGCTCCATCCTTATTTCCCATCATAAAGGCATTTCCCTCAATAAAAACCTCGCATGATTAACCCCATCTCAGCATTCACTTCTTAGAAGACCAGGAGTCACACAAGTTTGGAGGAAGTTAGAGAGTAAAAGCCAAGTGACGGCTGAGGGAAAAGTGTTCCAGGCTGAAGGAATGGAGGCTGTCAGTGGCCCTGAGGCAGGATTTGATTTGACCCTATGCACATGCTAATAAGTTAACCTGTTATCATTTCAGGGAATGCCTGCAGAAGACACGAGACTCCTGGGTCAGAGACAAAGGACTTTAGTACTCACGAACCAGCAACACATTCCATTGGTCAAAACCAGTCAATAGGACAGTCCAGATTCAAGGGGAGGGAAGAGGGACTCCTCCTCCTAGTGGGAGGAGCTGCAAAATCAGTTGCAAAGAGGCCTGGGTAGCAGGAGGGGAATCACTGCAGCTGGTTTTCCAGACAACTGCCACAATAATGACAGGAAGCAGGTGATACAGGAGCTTGAGGACACAGAGAAAATTCCCCCAGTGATCAACCCAGGCCTCCCGGGAGGCTTAAGTCTTTTAACCTTTCCTACCTCTTACTCAGACCTGACCACCCACCCTGCCAAGGGCCAGCTGCTGCCACCCTGTGGGTCCTGGAGAGAACACAGCCACCACCTTTCCGGCTGGCCTGGGAAGCAGGGCTGAAAGAGATCATGTGAGCCTTCCGGTTTTTCACATGCTGTTTGGGTGATGGAGGGAGCTGGGAGGGGTGGGGACAGCGGGGAATAACTCGCTAGGCCCGCTCTCACCCCCACCATAATTACTCTCCCGCTCACTCCCAACACTTGCCCTGCCACCGGGGTCCGGCTCGCCACCAAAATAGGAAAGCAATCTGTGCAGAATGTGCCACTGTTGGAAGTTTCTCTCTCATCATTAACTAATTTGCTGTGCTTTGCCTTGGCCCTTGTTATCTATAACCATGGTAACAACTCAAAGAGCTGTACACACATTTATTTTGGACTGTTGAAGCCCAAGCAGAGTCTATTTCTGGCTCTTGGCTTCGGAGAGGCTGGGTGGGTCTGGAGGCCTGGGGTTGGGGGTCCCACCCTCGGTCCTGTGCCTGTCCTTGTGTGACCTCTAGATGGAACTCCTCCTCTGGGGCCTCAGTTTCGTGGTCAGCGGTCTCTGAGTGTCCTGTGTGTACTTAGGATCTAGAGGGAGAGTTGCCTGGCCCAGCCGGGAGCTGGCTACGAATGTGGGGACGTAGGCAGTGGTGCGTGGTTGCCGCAGCTGGTGGTCCCCTGTCTCTGCTAATTTGGTGTCCTCACTATATAATTATCCTGTGAGATTCCCTGACTGAAGACGACTTTTTAAAATATCCTTCCCAGCTCCCACCACTCATTGCCCAGATTCGTGAATGGGGAAAGTGGGTGTTTGTAGCTTTTGGCGGAGAACGAGGGATGTTATGCAACCTGCCCGTCTCTGAACTTCCCCGGCACCATCCCCACTCTGGGGTTCAGGAAGGAGGAATAGGGCTTTTCGGGATGGGAGGGTGTGGGTTTTGACCTCTCTGGGCCTCAGTTTTCTCATCTGTCAAGTGGGGGAGAAAAGTATCTTCCTTATGGGGTGATATGAAAAGACAGCACACTGTGCCTTCCGACCACAGAGTGTGATGGGAATGTGGGCTGTCTCCCTATTCATGTGACCTTGGGCTGGTGCCTTCACTCCTCTGAGCCTCAATTTTCCTAGCTGTAAATGGGCTCAATCATAGGTGTCTAACAGGGAGCTTGTGGGGTTAAAAGAAATCCTGCCCAAAAATGCCTGGCCTGGTATCAGTCCTCAGCGATTGGTATTTATCGTGATCGTCAGCATAGGTACAGTATCCTGTTTCACCCCGCAGGATCCTTGCAGATCTGGGTGTGTCTTCCTGCTGGCTGTGGGCTGGGTTGCCAGCCCCATAAGATGCGGACAGAGCTGGTAACTAATGGACCTGTCAGCTCAGTTCAGAGCACTTCTTGGAGCTCCCCAGAGGCAGGTGCAGATGCCACATAGATGAGCCACGTTCCCCTGATGCACTCCTGACATTTCCGGAGAGCCTTCCCCCGCCCACCTGGGTCAGTGGTCAGACTGAGTCACAGCCCCTCCCGGCAGGTCCCGGCTGCCCACTGCCCCGGGGCACAGAGGAGGAGGAAGCTGGACAGAGTCAACCCACTGATAGGCAACTCTTTCTCTACATTTATATTCTAAAACTTTAGACGTTTTAAAAAAAATTATTTATTTATTTAGGCTTCGTTGCTGTGCGCAGGCTTTCTTTAGTTGCAGTGAGCGGGGGCTACTCTTGGCTGCGGTGCGCAGGCTTCTCATTGCAGTGGCTTCTCTTGTTGCGGAGCACGGGCTCTAGGTGCGTGGGCTTCGTAGTCGCGGCTCGCGGGCTCAGTAGTTGTGGCTCGTGGGCTCTAGAGCGCAGGCTCAGTAGTTGTGGTGCATGGGCTTAGTTGCTCCGCGGCACTTGGGATCTTCCCGGACCAGGGCTCGAACCCGTGTCCCCTGCATTGGCAGGCAGATTCTTAACCACTGCACCACCAAGGAATCCCTAGAATTTGTTTTTTATTTAACATGCGTATTGGTTGTTATTCTAAGAGACAGCAGGTACTTAGAATGCTCTGACCATCACTGAGCTACTGCACATGTCATCACATGTTGATTTAAACACAGAAGAAGGTCTGGAAAGAACCCCCAGAGTGTAAGAGTTGTTACCTCTGGGGCAGCGAGTGGGGGTGGACGGAGCACCTCCTGCTTCATAGACAGAAGGAAGGGGCGGGGTTAGCAACGATGTTTACTAACGTCGTTTGAGTGAGTGTTCTTCTGTATGCTTTACGTTTAAAAATTAAAAAAAAGAAAAAGGGGGCTTCCCTGGTGGCGCAGTGGTTGAGAGTCCGCCTGCCGATGCAGGGGACACGGGTTCGTGCCCCGGTCCGGGAGGATCCCACATGCCGCGGAGCGGCTGGGCCCGTGAGCCATGGCCGCTGAGCCTGCGGGTCCGGAGCCTGTGCTCCGCAGCGGGAGGGGCCACGGCAGTGAGAGGCCCGCGTACAGAAAAAAAAAAAAAAAAAAAGATGGGTTGTTTTGGAATTGGAAATAAATTTTCAAAATTTAAGAAGAGATATTGAAAACCCTTTTCAGGAGGAGGCACACCTCTATTATCTTTGACGGTTTCGACTGGGCTCATCTGCAACCTCGCCCTGAGGCCGTTTCCCATGCCTCTTCTCATTTCACACAGGAGACAGTGCAGCCTCTGTCCCGGGGCCTTTGCGTGCAGCATCTGACTCACACCTGTTTCAGTTCTCTGGGGCAGGTCTTTCTCTTGCCCTCGGACATGCAAGCAAGGCAGGTTCAGAGCGTGACTCTTGGCCACCCTGCCTCCTCACGAAGGCAGACTGAACGCAGGCTTCCTGAAGCCTTACATGCCTGCCATACACACAGCCTTTCTGAGGAAAGACCCTCTGCTGTGCAGACCCCTGGGCTGGCCACCCCGTCCCCACTCCAGAGAAAATTTGAGGAGTGGACTGGTGGGAGGTGACGCTTCCTGTTTCGGGGGATTATCTCCCCTTGGACCTGAGGGAGGTCTAGCCAGTGTTCTGTTTTGGGGGGACCTCCAGAGCAGAGGGGCCACGCCTGTCCCCGATCCCCAGGATTTTCAGCATTCACGCAGGTCGGCGTCAGAGTGTTTGCCTTTTCACACCGAGGTTAGCAATTTTTAAAAGCAGAGACTGAAAGTCTGCGTTCTGGTTGTGTGCACTGCCAGGACGGGACCAGAGCAGGGCAGTCACAGGTCTCTCCTCGGTGGCAGAAGGTATGTAGATATGCTGACTTGCTTTGGCGGAGTCTCAGCGGAGGGTTTGAAGCTTGCCTCTGCTACTTGTTGGCTCTGGGACCTTGAGTAAGTTACCGTAAATATCTGAGCCTCAGTTTCCATATCTACCAAAGAGGGATACAAAATACCTCACAGAATTGAGAGAGGCCTCCATTACCTGAGATCGAGGCTAGAGGCTGCTCCAGGTAATGAATATTGATAATAAAGGTCAGAAGACAGATCACGAGCAGTGTGATAGGGAGAGGTTCTGTGCAAGGCAGTGAGGCTAAAACGTAAGGGTTTATCAGCGCTGCTGCCTGTGTGTGAGAGAAAGCGCAGCCCTCCCCACCCCAGATTATTACAGGGAAGGGGGCCAAGTGTTGTGGGATCTGACTTTAACTCTGCCACTTACCTGCTGGGTGACCTTGGGTGGGTTCCTTGCCCTCTCTGGGCCCCAGAGCCGAGCCTCTCCATGGAAGGTGCCCACGTCCACTGTGTTCCGAGGTGTTTCTTTCCAGGCCATCGCTACTGACCCTTCTCTCCTTGTGTAGGAGGGCTATTGTGTCTGGGGGGAAGGAGGGGGCAGCCCACCCTTCTCTCTCCCCAGCTCCTCTTCACTCCGACCTGCTGCATTTCTGAGCCAACCCAGCACCAGACACCCCTTAGCCCACCGCCCTGGCTGTGGGTGCCCCAGACTTGAGTCGTTCCTGGGATCACACTGACCTCAGAGCCCCGGACCCCACATGGACCAGCTCACAGGCCTGAGGTTCGACTTTTGGATCCCCCGTTTCAGTTTGGGTCCCTCACTCTGCCTCTGGGTTCCTCTGGGATTACACCTTGCTCTGGACCCCTAGCACCGCACCCTCTTCTGCCAGCCGGCTGCCCCGTGGGCTCCTGAGGACAGGAACCACCTCTTCTGGAATTAGGAAGACGTGGTTTTGCTTCCCCTGGCACCGTGCTGGGCTGGCAGGTGACCCCTCTCTCCTGGGACCACCTTGGAGGGGTTCACTGCTCCCTTGCCAAAGGTCGATCTCCACTGCCCCCCATTTTCCCTCCTTGGTCTCCGGCTGTGGGCTGCCATGGGCCTGGCATGCCTTTCCCCCGAGCCCCTCCCCGGCCCTGAGCCCACAGGGCTCCACAGGGCGGACTTGGGGACAGGGGAAGCCGCCAGCCCCCGTCCCAGCGGCTGGCTTTGGCCTTGGCTTTTCCCTTCACTCCAGGCAGCCTCTGCTCCTTCACGCTCCTCCCTTTAGCTGTTCAGGATTGGGTGCCACCAGCCAGGCCCAGCTCTGGTCCCAGGAATGCACTTCCACCAGCACCTGTGGTACCAGCTCATCCCGCCACACCAGGGCGTTGGCAGGAAGGTGGGGGTGACATGGAGGCCACACGTCCTCCCGGGTTCTGCAGCGCCGAGTGAAGCCGCTGAGCCCAGACGGCAACCCCCAGCCCGGAGGCCGTGCAAGGCTGGGGTCAAGGTGAGCCTCACTGCCCACTCCTTCCCCCAAAGTTGTGTGTAAGCAGATGTCAGATCCCCGGGCCGGGCAGCAGAGGGTGGGGGCAGAAGCTGACGTGGCAGGGAGTTTGCGCTGAGAACACAATCTCAGCTCATCAGCAGTGGAGACGCCCAAGGTCTTCTGACTCCCTGCCCAGGGCTCTCCCACACTGCACCGCAAGCACTGTTTGGAAGTGACCGATAGCTGGCTGTATCCGGCAAATCTTCATCAAGTCCACCCCAGGCGTGGCTACTGGGAGATTTCAATTCTCTGAGCTGTCCTAGTGCCCGGCCTTGGGTTGTTTCCTCTGGCACTGTGTGGGGCAGGCAGGTGACTGTGCTGGGACTCACCTCTGCAATGGGTCAGCTGCCCTTTCTCTAAACTATAGCCCGGCCACAGAGCCAGCAACAGACATAAAAGAAGAAATCCAATAAGCCGGGTAATGGTGGAAATTAATAGTGGTAATTAATTGCTAAGAGCACGCAGAGACCATGGCAACGACGGTTGGATGACAAAGGCACAAACCTTATTTCCTTTTGTGGGCTGCGCTCCAAAAGGCTCCATTTCTTTGTAAACAACCTTCACTAGCTTTGTGAAGATGCAAAGCGCCCTGGGTCTGAGGCCCCACCTTGAGTAGAAAAACACTGACTTTGGAGTCAGCCTTGATTCTGAGCCCCATCTCCCTTGCTCTCCCTTGCTGTGCCATCTTGGGGAATTCGCTGTACTTCTCTGAGCCTGTTTCTCCACCTATAAAATGGGGAGAACAAATCCCAGTTGACAGAGCTTCTGAAGAGTCAACAGGTGATAAGTGTGAGAGAGGGATGGGCTTGGGGGCCAGCCTGCCTGAGTTCAGTTCTGGTACCATCATCTACTAGCTGTGTGACCTTGGGGCAAGTCATCAACCACTCTGAGCCTCAGTGGTCTCATTTGTAAAATGGGGATAATAATAACAGTACCCATATCAAAGGGGAGAGGGATACAGGAGTGCAATGAACCTTGGGGTCCAAAACAGCTTCCTGGAGCTGGAGAACAGTTTTATGGCAGATTGAATTTTAGTATAGCTTCTGATTCTAATACTAAATTATAATACTATTTATGATAACTAACATTTGTTGGGTACTTGTTATTCACTGCAGCTTTATACATATCTCATTCACTCTTTACTACAACTCTGTGATTACCCCCATTTTGTAATGTTATTTATCTATTTGTTTGTTTCTTTATTTATGTATTGCTGCGTTGGGTCTTCGTTTCTGAAATCTGAAGGAGGGCTAAGGGTGACACCAAGGCTCGAGATCCAGGGTGTGTTCTTTGGACCAGAACAGTGTCAGCATCGCCTGTTAGATGATGCTGTTAAGGGCTGGAGAGAAATGCAGAATCTCAGGCTGCCCCAGACCTACCGAATCGGAATCTGCTTCACAAAATTCCAAGGGATGTGTGTGCACGTTACCATCTGAGAAGCCTCAACCTGGGGTGAATTCCACATTCTCTTGCTTCAGATGGGTTAAAAATCATGGCAACTGGAACTTCACACAGGGCCCCTGATCACACGGGCTCCTTCAAGGCCATCATGGACTCTACCTGTCCTGTGATCTGACCCAATCAATTCCCCACCCCAGACCCCCAACCTGGAGACACCCCTCCTGACTGACCACCACATGGTGACTCCCCCTCCCACCCCCACCCAGGGAAATTAAGCGTCAATTATCAGGAAATTAGTTGTCAGTAATGCTCTTCCTATACTTTCTCATGGGGCGGGGATAGAAGCTTCTGGGATGAGGTCCCCAGAGAGCTGAGCACGTCTGATTTCATGGCTCACAAAGCTGAAGATGCGTGCTTCCCAAAGGACACACTAGCCCTCTCCCCTTCCCCTACGCAGCCCAGCACGTGGAAAGGGGTGTCTCTTAAGCTGGGAGATGTCAAAGGGGACCCCACTAGAGATGAATTATGCTGCTGTGCCCCTGAGCCTCAGATAATTTTGAATACATGGGACGAATGGTCTCAAGGTATACATGATTGAAGTCTTTTTCACCATCCATTTTCTTTTCTCTTTTTTTTTTTTTTTTTGCGATACGCGGGCCTCTCACGTTGTGGCCTCTCCCGTTGCGGAGCACAGGCTCCGGACGCGCAGGCTCAGCGGCCATGGCTCACGGGCCCAGCCGCTCCGCGGCATGTGGGATCTTCCCGGATCGGGGCACGAACCCGTGTGCCCTGCATCGGCAGGCGGACTCTCAACCACTGCGCCACCAGGGAAGTCCTCACCATCCATTTTCTTTAATGCTGATAACTTACTCATTGTGTGACCCCAGTGGTTTCTAGTAGGTGACGTCCTCTTGGGTTTAGCAGAGAACCAGAAGTCAAGATATTTTTGTCGACTGAGATTGTACAATGTTCTGAAAGGGCCCTGTGGCCTGAAGGTGGAGAGCACTGGGGGGGGTTGGGGGGGGAAGGACAGCGGCCCCACAGTTGAGGGGGGCCCCCCGAGGGTGGGTGGTACCGATCCTCTGAAACTGTCTCAACGCAGGGGTCCCATGACAACTGATAGGATCGTCTAGACGGCACTGGGCCCAGCTCTTATGGCCCTGGAGAGTGACTCGTGGCATCTGGGCCTTGTTAACCAGTTTACATGAGTCATCTGACTGCCTCCCAGGGATGTGAGGGCTGAATCCAAGCGCCAAAGGTGGCGAAGGGTCTGCTGGACCACAAAGCACCCTCCCCACATAACATGGTGTCGCTTCGTGCCGCCAGCAGGTTCTCTGCTTCCTGTTGGCTGAGCCATTGCCCGTGAGAGCGGCACTGCCCAAGTGGGGGTCGCTTCCCATGCCTGAAGAGGGGGAGAGCAGAAATAACTCGAGATGGTGTTGGATTCAGAACACTTCTCAAATTCTGCTGCCAAAGAGCGGTTATTTTCCAGTCCTCATGGCATCGGAGGAGCCACCTGACACATTCCCATTGTGATGCACCCCCTGGCCCTGTACTCTGGGGTCAGGAAGCCGAGAGCGCTGGCACGGCTGCCGGGGGGATGTTCCTGGAAGGCCCCCGACACGGAGACAGCTTGCAGTGACTTAATTCTACGTCAGATTGATAGTGAACCTTACTAGCACAAACTAAATGTACCCCCAACTCAAGTTCTCCTTGGTCTGAACCCCCAAAGGTACGCTTCAGTCCTTGCAAGGTGGGCTCGGGATGTTTTGAGGAATCTAAACATATTTTTTAAGATTTGGAAGAGGAACTCAAACACGGATACAAGATACAAAAGTTTTATTTAACAATTTAATAAAACTCAAATACACCATTTTAACTGTAGTTGGAAAAGACATTTTGGAATGTTTCCATAAAACAACTGAGAAATCACAGACTCCTGATTTGTACATATAGGAAGGTATCCTTCTTTTGACATCATTCAATTAGTTAATTAAAGAACGGAGAGAATATTCAAATAAAAATAAATGGAATATGGAACAAAAGCTTTAAAGATGAACAACAAAATGAACAGAAATCATTCTGGCATTGGGGAGTGAATTAAACCATATAATTCATTAAGATGAAGAGATGAATTTTCAGCACAGGCCATGAATTAGTTCTTGGACGTTTTGATCATCCAATTAATGAAGAGGAGCAATCCTATGAAAATATTTGGGAAAGATTTAAATTTCTTTCTGATTTGGAATAAACAGTGACATTGACAAAGATAATGTGAACCTTACAATATGCTGTTACCAAAATCTATCGGTAACAAAGTTGTTAATGGGAGCCATCAATTTAAAGAGAATTTAAGGCCCATACGTATCATATGCTGTTTATAAGAGACCCACTTCAGACGTAGGGACACATACAGACTGAAAGTGAGGGGATGGAAAAAGATATTCCATGCAAATGGAAATCAAAAGAAAGCTGGAGTAGCAATTCTCATATCAAACAAAATAGACTTTAAAGACTATTGGGCTTCCCTGGTGGCGCAGTGGTTAAGAATCCACCGGCCAATGCAGGGGACAAGGGTTCGAGCCCTGGTCCGGGAAGATCCCACATGCCGTGGAGCAACTAGGCCCGTGAGCCACAAATACAGAGCCTGCGCTCTAGAGCCCGCAAGCCACAACTACTGAAGCCCACGTGCCTAGAGCCCGTGCTCTGCAACAAGAGAAGCCACTGCAATGAGAAGTCCGTGCTCTGCAATGAAAGAGTGGCCCCCACTCGCCACAACTAGAGAAAGCCCACACGCAGCAACAAAGACCCAACACGGCCATAAATAAATAAATAAATAAGTAAATAAATTTAAAAAACAAAAAAAACCCTGAAACCATATCCTCTAAGATCAGGAACAAGACAAGGTTGCCCACTCTCACCACTATTATTCAACGTAGTTTTGGAAGTTTTAGCCACAGCAATCTGAGAAGAAAAAGAAATAAAAGGAATCTAAATCGGAAAAGAAGAAGTAAAACTGTCACTGTTTGCAGATGACATGATACTATACATAGAGAATCCTAAAGATGCTACCAGAAAATTACTAGAGCTAATCAATGAATTTGGTAGAGTAGCAGGATACAAAATTAGTGCACAGAAATCTCTTGCATTCCTATACACTAATGATGAAAAATGTGAAAGAGAAATTAAGGCAACACTCCCATTTATCATTGCAACAAAAAGAATAAAGTACCTAGGAATAAACCTACCTAAGGAGACAAAAGACCTGTGGAAAACTCTAAGACACTGATGAAAGAAATTATAGATGATATAAACAGATGGAGAGATATACCATGTTCTTGGTTTGGAAGAATCAACATTGTGAAAATGACCCTACTACCCAATACAATCTACAGATTCAATGCAATCCCTATCAAACTACCACTGGCATTTTCCACAGAACTAGAACAAAAAATTTCACAATTTGTATGGAAACACAAAAGACCCCGAATAGCCAAAGCAATCTTGAGAACGAAAAACGGAGCTGGAGGAATCAGGCTCCCAGAGTGCAGACTATACTACAGTACTGTACTGGCACGAAAACAGAAATATAGATCAATGGAACAGCATAGAAAGCCCAGAGATAAACCCACACACATATGGTCACCTCATATTTGATAAAGGAGGCAAGAGTATAGAATGGAGAAAAGACAACCTCTTCAATAAGTGGTGCTGGGAAAACTGGACAGCTACATGTAAAAGAATGAAATTAGAACACTTCCTAACACCATATACAAAAATAAGCTCAAAATGGATTAAAGATCTAAATGTAAGGCCAGACACTATCAAACTCTCAGAGGAAAACATAGGCAGAACACTCTATGACATAAATCACAGCAAGATCCTTTTTGACCCACCTCCTAGAGAAACGGAAATAAAAACAAAAATAAACAAATGGGACCTAATGAAACTGAAAAGCTTTTGCACAGCAAAGGAAACCATGAAAGAGACAAAAAGACAACCCTCAGAATCGGAGAAAATATTTGCATACAAAGTAACTGACAAAGGATTAATCTCCAAAATATACAAGCAGCTCATGCAGCTCAGTATCAAAAAAACAAACAACCCAATCCAAAAATGGGCAGAAGACCTAAACAGACATTTCTCCAAAGAAGATATACAGATTGCCAACAAACACATGAAAAGGTGCTCAACATCACTAATCATTAGAGAAGTGCAAATCAAAACTACAATGAGATATCACCTCACACCGGTCAGAATGGCCATCATCAAAAAAATCTACAAACAATAAATGCTGGAGAGGGTGTGGAGAAAAGGGAACCCTCTGGCACTGTTGGTGGGAATGTAAATTGATACAGCCACTATAGAGAACAATATGGAGGTTCCTTAAAAAACTACACATAGAACTACCATATGACCCAGCAATCCCACTACTGGGCACATACACTGAGAAAACCGTAATTCAAAAAGAGACATGTACCACAATGTTCATTGCAGCTCTATTTACAATAGCCAGGACACGGAAGCAATCTAAGTGTCCGTCGACAGATGAATGGATAAAGATTATGTGGCACGTATATACAATGGAATATTACTCAGCCATAAAAAGAAATGAAACTGAATTATTTGTAATGAGGTGGATGGACCTAGAATCTGTCATACAGAGTGAAGTAAGTCAGAAGAGAAAAACAAATACCATATGCTAACACATATATATGGAATCTAAAAAGAAAAAAGGTTCCGATGAACCTAGGAGCAGGACAAGGAATAAAGACACAGACGTAGAGAATGGACTTGAGGACACGGGGAGGGGGAAGGGTAAGATGGGACGAAGTGAGAGAATAATATGGACATATATACACTACCAAATGTAAAACTGATAGCTAGTGGGAAGCAGCCGCATAGCACAGGGAGATCAGCTCGGTGCTTTGTGACCACCTAGAGGGGTGGGAGACACAAGAGGGAGGGGATATGGGGATATATGTATGCATATAGCTGATTCACTTGATTCACAGAAACTAACACAACACTGTAAAGCAATTATACTCCAATAAAGATGTTAAAAAAATAAAATAAAATAATAAAGAGAATTTAAGGGACTTCCCTGCTATCCTTGATAGTTTTCCCAAATAGGTAACAATCCTAAAATTTTATTTGACTTTGCAAATAATAAGTTGTGACATTATCAAACGACAAAAAACTTTTGTTCTTATCCACCATGCTGGAGGAAAGACTGATTTATCTCTATATTCTCCCTACCAAAAAAATTGATCTTATCAACTTATTGTCCTATGCAGAGGCTGTCAAAGATTATGCAGGCAGAAGTATTTTAAAGATGTCAGACATTCTGTTAATAAAAATACTATGTTCTGATTTTTGTGAAGTTGGTAATATATTCCAGCTTCAAAAAATCATAATTTGTTGTGATTACTTTTCTCGTTCTAAATCAATGTTAGATTTTTTACTCAAATTTGGTTTTGTATTCTTCTACTTAAGAGGCTTCCCACTTCCCCCTGCCAGAAACACACACACACACACACACCTGTATGATCTTCAGGTCCCATGAAAACTGGAAGTGCCTAAACTTATCCTTCCTGATTCCACGCCAGTCTCTAGGCCTTCCCTGAGTCCCCAGGAGAGGAAATGCCCTCTGCTCTGGGTTTCCACAGGACCACGGAGGACCCTCTATTATTGCCCCTCACCTAGTTTAGTATTTATGTGCTTCTCCCTTCCCCAAGAGCAAGAGCTGCATCTTATAGGTGTTTCTAGCTGCACCCAGCACAGGGCCTGGCCCTGAACAGACACTTAAAAATGTAAGCGTTGGGGGGGGGGTGAGGGCGCCCCTCTGAGTCAATGGGGATAGTTCTTGGTGCTCAGAGCATCTGCACCCTGCACACTTCCTCCTTCAGGAGGGACCCCCTCTGGTTTTCCAGGAACTTTCATATAGTTTTTCTCTTCTCTCCTTGCTCTCTGGAAAAGATTGGATACTCGTTCACTCTGGGATTCAAATATCTGACTGATGTCTGACTTTAGATTAAAACGTGTGCCTTTCCAGAGACTTTAGCCCCAAGTACTGACACTCTTAGTGGTGGACTTGCAGGCATGGTGAGTTGGGGAGGCGTGTGGGGCTTGGGTAGCTTTCTGCCCGATTCAGGCCTCAAGCTTCCGGGAGTCCATGTCTGTTAGTGGTTGACTGATGTCAAGAAGAGCACGGCTGGGACTTCCCTGGCGGTCCAGTGGTTAGGACTCTGTGCTTCCATTGCAGGGGACACGGGTTCAATCCCTGGTCCGGGAACTAAAATCCTGCATGCTGTGCAGCATGGCCCAAAAAACAAAAAACAAACAAACAAACAAAAGAGTATGGCTGGGGATGGCCAGGTGGGAGGGAGGGAAGGAAGAACTGAGCACGTGCGGAGGGGTGGAGAGACATCCTCACGGGGCAGGGCAGTTACTGGACCACAGGTATAAGCCTTCCATTTCTCGAGTTCCTCTGGAGAAACTGGGAGTCCAAAACAATTCCATCCCTGAGTATATGTGACTTATTTTTTCTCTCTTAAACAGATCATTTGAGCCTCAGTTTCCTCATCTGTAACACGGGGAGGTAATTCTTACAGTGCTGAACCTTGGGAGAAGCGGATTAAAGAAGAGACAGGACGACGCTGAGTAAGCACAGTGACAAGCCCTGGGGCGTAGCAGGTGCTCATGTAACCTGCATTGCGGATGCTGTTGACCCAGCACTGGCCTCAGGTCAGGACACCTGCCTGCTCTGAGTCCCAGCTCTGCCCCGGCTGGCTGGGTGCCTCCCCAGAATTTTTCCAGATTATCAGAGGGCCGCATGCCTTTGCCAGTTTGGAAACTATTAAAGGTCTGAAGCCACATAGATTCTTGGAGTGAAGTTGTGGAATTCCTGGGCCGTAGCCGTCCTCAGCGTCCACCGAAACCAGGGCTTTGCAAACTGTTTTAGCCACAGAACCCTTTGTTCACATGAAATTTTATGTAGTAGCTCAGTATATGAAACAGGTACAATGGGGCTGGTCTGGTGGCAGCACAAGGCGAGGGGCTCAGAGGCCTGTGCCCTGCTCGCTTAGTCTGGAGGTCTGGGGACAGCCTTGTTCCCCCAATCCTGTTCCGCATGAAACCCAAGGTTCCATCGTGGAAACTGATTCTAGTCGAAATGCCTTTTGGGACTGGAAGGGAAAGACTGTATATCATAAAGGAGGAAGATAATGTCTCAGAATAACTCGAGGAGTCCTTTGCTTTCTCTTGGCCTCAGTTTACCCATCTGTAATCAGGAGGGGTAGGTAGGTGGAGCACCTCTGATTTTCCAGGGTGTTTGTAACTCCAGTCTAACACATGGCACAGGCGCCACCTAGTGGTGAGGAAGGGCTCTGGCAGCTGGCGAGATGCCCAGCTATTTTCCCAGGTGTAGGAGGCATAGGTGAGGTTGTATGCAGATGACCCCACCTTTTGGCCAGGATGGCACCTCTCTGGATACAAGTATTAAGAGGCACGGCGAGAAATCTGCTCCCTGGTTCTGCCACTATACCCTGTGTGACCTTGGCTGCCCAATCTGCAACCCGAAGGGCTCGAATGAAGTTCTTAATGTGGGATCTATGGATCTGTGGTGGGGGATTTTGTGAAAATGTAAAGAAAATTTCGTATGAATAGGCAGTTATGTGTGAGTGAGGGTCTAGTTCTTTAACTGCTTTCTGAAGGAGTCTCTTAGGTCTAGATGAACTCCAAGGGCACCCAGGGTTCAGGAATTCCGGGATCTCCCCCTTTGGAAGGTACACACGTTCAAACAACTTAGATGGCTGACATTCGGCAGACGCATCCCGTTTACCAGTTTATGTGGAGAAATACTAAGGAAGCCAAAGATAAATGGAAAGCAAAAGCCCCCTAGGTAAGTCCCAGCAACCAAGGATAGGCAGCTCTGGCCCCAGTGGCCTGAGGTTGGGAGCTGAGCTTTGGAGCTCTGCAAACCTCTGCTAGCTAGGGGCACTGTCTGGGCTTTCCCACCCCTGATGGGACCTCCGTGGTCCCTGGGCAACTTCAAAGGTAGGGATTGACAACTGGTACAACTGGAGGACTGTAGTCCTAACGGTCCAGCTCTTTCTAGGCCATGGTGATGGGCTTCTTGTCTCAGGTTTCACTCAACTCCCTTCACCCCCAAAGCCCCCTTTTATGACTGGGCAAAGAACTTTATTCACCTTTGTTTCAAACTTTATTCCCAGGCTTCTTCAGCTTAATTAGCTGTGAAGAATGAATTGTGTACAAGCAATAACTCTCTGCTACGTGTCCCACTCTGGCTCCTTCTGCAAAATATGAAGTAGGAGGTGGAAGGCATTTGCTGTTGAGTGTGCTCTGTGGCCGGCACTGTGCTAAGCATTTTACTATAATGAGTTCATCTGATCCTCACAGTGGCCCTGGGAAGTAGGATATTCCCGTTACACAGTCGCACACTTTGAGCTTGGCCAAAGAGATCGTTCAGGTTTTTCCGTAAGATGTTACGGAAAAAACCGAACAAACTTTTTGGCCAGCCCGGTATTAAGTGACTTGTCCCAAATCATACAACTAGTAGATGGGCTGGGGTCTTAATCACGTCTTGTGGTTGGCACACGCTGGGCTTTTAGGACTGAAGGGGAGTGGCATTCCCGAAGGTGACTCATGCCTCACTTAGAGCTAGGGTGCTGGTGGGGCTGCCCGGCAGTGAGATTAAGCACTGGCCCAGCTCCCAGGACCAACTGCCAACCCGTCAGCCTAGAATTGCCCACTGACTCTGCTGGGATGTCTCATTTCCTGGGATTGTGATGGTGACGGAGGATCTGACCCAGACATTCCCCAGACCACACCCTGCTCTGCTCCATTGCTGGGTTTGGGAGTCCACCCATGCAGAAGCCCACACCTCCTCTTCGCTCCCTCTGGGGCTTTCAGACTGCCCCTCCCTGCAACAGGCCACACCTGCCTGACACCGGCTCTCTCTGTGCTCCCAGCCCCACGAGCGGTGACAGCTGCCACCCCTCACCTGGCTCACTCCCCAAGCCAGGCTTCTGCACCTGGGGGCTTCCTGGCCAACATGGAAAACCATCAGACTTTCAGACGTCACGCTTCTCTTTATAGACAAAGCCTGAGGGACTCAGAGTCACGTGGGTGCCTTGCTTTCCTGTCTAGAACAGGGCCTCCGTGTCGGCTTTCCACCACTTCAACAGAGACTACCCGTCCCTGCGCCCCCCACTTCCCCTCCCACCCATTGATTTAATGAGGGAGATACTCACTTAGTGATGGTTGGCGCCCAAGCGATTTGCCAAAGATAGCTAGCTGGTAAGTGACGGAGCTGGGATTTGAGCCCAGGGAGACTCAGTTCGGGGAATCTGTGCTCCATCACGAGGCTGTGCTGTTGTCCAGGTCAGAGGCTCACGGATCCCGACTTCGTCGTCCAGCTTGTTGAGTTCTGTACTCAACTTCATGGCGTTTGCAAATTAGGTCAGCTTACCTTCCACCCCTTCCCCCAAGTTGCGGCTGCAGTCTGGTGAGTGTCTCTGACCGCCTTCCAGGTGACAACTGCCTGTCATCAATAGTCTTTGGTTATTAGAGTGTCAGTTGGTTTCCAGTTCACCTGGAAGGATGTGCATCACCCCAACGTCTTCATAAGTTTGTCACATTATGTGCCTCCCTGAAATCTGGATGAAAAGCATCTCCAGCCAATTCCCAACTAATCTATTAAATCAAGGGAAGGAATTGAGTCTGTGATCATCTCTTTTCAGTAAGATCCTTTTCTTTCTTGGAATTTTCTCCTGACTTCCAATTCACTTCCTCCACTCCTGTCCCTCTGTTAATGACCCCTTGGCTGTCACAGGTTGAGAATCTTGGTCTGCACTTGCTCAAACCATGTGAATTTGGGTGGGGTATGGTGAGGCCTGATGCAGAGCAAAAGAAACCAGAAAGGGGTGTACAGCTTTATAATTTTATACCCAGTTCCCTGGGGAGAACACTGCATGCCACATAGGGCCGCCCAAAGGAAGCACGGGGCTGGTTATGAGGCAGAGGGAGAGACCGGAGCTGTGGGCAAGTGCCTTTATGGTGGTTTCCTTGGGAAGGAGTGAGAGGCCAGGCAGGGTGAGCAAGCTTGCGATTGGCTCTGGTTGAAAGTGGCGACCCCGTGAAGTTCATGTTCGCTGTGACTATCAGAGCACGGGGTGTGGGACTATCTAAAGTCTGCAGGTGTTTTGGGGTGAGCCAGGATTTACTTGGGGACAGCTCGTGGCCATTTTGCAGATGTTAAAGATCAATTTGCAGAAACGAAGAGTCTGCAACACCCCTCCACCCCAGGACCCTGCCGAGACACAGCCCAAATCTGCCGGTCTTGCTTTCGAGTCGTCTGGGGTCTGACCCCACGTGGCGATCAGCGGAAGGAATGGTCATCAGTTGGGATGAGGAACTCAAATCTGTGCAGGTTCTCCAGGCTCGCCAGGCCGTGGGGCTGGGGGTGGAGGCCTCTACCTTCAAGGTGGGACCTCCCCTTCCCACGGCGAGACTTTGAGCTACTTGTCTGATAAGAAGAGGACCAGCCTTGGTCTCCTAACAGTTCTTGCAACTTGTTTGTGAAGCGGGATGGGGTTCCTGATTCCTAACCCAGTCTCCTGATCACACAGGTGAGGGCTAATAGTTACCAGCTGCATCAGAGTTCCCCCTTGCAGGCAGTGAGAGGGGGTGCCTGTGTGGGTGACAGACAAGGTAGGCGATCTGCATTGCAGATCACCGTTGAAAAACACGGGGAGGGTGTAGCTTCATGTGAGTAATGTGTTCTGAAGGGTGAGGCAGCTTTGAAGCTGCTGCTGGGGACAGGCAGTGATTATGAAAAGCAGTGGTGGGCTGAGCCAATGCTTTTGATGTTACTTAGCTCTTCATTAGGACAGGGGCCCGACCTAGAGGGGCTGGGAGCTGAGAGGACTGAGCGTCCCTGGTAACCACATCCTAATGGGAAGGTGGGAGTCAGGGGGCAGATGGAGAAGGCAAAGCTGCTGGATCTTTCTCCATCTTTCCCACCCTGAGCCCAGGGAGGGAAAGATGAGGTGTGATGTCACAGCGCCCATCTGGAAGGGCTGTTAGCAACACCCTGTGCTGGCATCCTCCTGCGGAGGGCTAGCATCCCCAGCACGGACTCCCTATAGCCTTGAAGACCGGACACCAGAGAAACACAGCCCAAGGAGGCTCTAGGAAGAGAGTTAAAGTAAGTTTTCCAACCAAGGTTGAGTTAACTAGGTATAGTAACCCTTGAGGTTAGTCCTGTTTGACTCTCACAATCACTAGATATCTCTAGTCCCTTATTTTTAAATTTCAGATGACTCTATTTACACTTCTTTTTTGTGAATAGAAACATATACTCTATAAGTTTATTGACAACTTTATTATTCTGGGAGAAAAAAATTTGAACACGCCTTGCCTCTACCTACTTGGGGTCGCCATACTCTTTCTGCAAAGAGCTGGATGGTAGCTATCTTAGGCTTTGTGGGCCATAGAATCTCCACTGCAACTGTGAACTCTGCCTTTGCAACACGAAAGCGGCCCTAGACGATGTTTACACAGGTGAGCCTGCTGCGTCTAGCTGGCATCACCACGTTCCTGAAATCAAAGCACGTGTCGGGTGGCCGTTCCCAACCGTGACCAGCAGGCGGATGCTGCCTGGGTTCCTGTGATCAGAAGGTCAAGGCCTCGGGCAGGCTTGGTGGCAAAGGATGCTGGGATTGTGTCGTGGTATCTGCCGCTTGTCCAGGAAGGGAGGGTAGCAGGTGCAGGCTAGGTATTTGCAGATCTGCGGGGCAGCCCCATGTTGGGGAGAGTGAGGGGGATTACAAAGAACACAGGCTTCGAGGCTGTGGAATGTGGGGAAACAGGAGAGGAGACATGTTTATTAGGACCAGGACCCCTAATTTCCCAAGTGGTGCAGAAACCAGTCTGTGCCTTCTGATGAGACTTTACTAAACATTTGTGAGAGTCATGATTTGATAGAACAGTCTCCCTGCCCATCTCTCAGCCTGCCTCATGCAGTGGGGCCCACTTACACCTCTCTGAGAGGGTTGTGAGCCTGCCTGTGCTACCAGAAACCTGGTCCCAGGCTGATGACAGCAGAAATGTTCACTCCCTGCATCAGAAACCCCACCCAGTCTCAGCTTCCCTCATGACCCCAACAGGCAGATGACATCAGAACACAGCAGTGCAGGATCTGCACGCTTCCAAATGCCGTGAGGGTCTTAGTTCTGAATAGCTTTCTGTGCAGAACACGTGACTGGACACTCCAGGTTGAATTTTCCCATATCAGGCCCTACTTTCCTATTTATAGAGGTGCCTCTAACATGGGGCAAAGGTGGTGTTTTCCCCCTGGATCTCAGCCTCAGAATGCCTGATACCAAATCTTCACAGAAGCACACATGCGCTTCTCAAGAATCAGTAATGGGGGACTTCCCTGGTGGCTCAGTGGTTAGGAATCCGCCTGCCAATGCAGGGGACATGGGTTCGAGCCCTGGTCTGGGAAGATCCCACATGCTGCGGAACAACTAGGACGATGCGCCACAACTACCGAGCCCTGCACACCACAGCTACTGAAGCCTGCGCGCCTAGAGCCCGTGCTCTGCAACAAGAGAAGCCACCGCAATGAGAAGCCCGCGCACCACAACAAAGAGTAGCCCCTGCTCGCCGCAACTAGAGAAAGCCCGCACGCAGCAACGAAGACCCAACGCAGCCAAAAAAAAAAAAAAAAAAAAAAAAAAAATTCAGCAACGGTATGCAAGCTCAGGGCGGCAGAAATCCATAGTGAAAAACAGGCTCGTGGGAAGAACCGAGTCTGTAGAGCAGATGCTGACCTGACCGTGAACTACATGTGATCTTATCTTACAGAATTCTTAGCATCTTAACTGAAAGCAGTGGTTTTTCACTGGAGCTGCACAGTACACTTGTCTGGGAAACTCTGAAAACTACTGCTGCCTGAGCCACACTCTGGAGCGATAAAGTCAGAAGCTCTCAGGGGGGTCTGGGAGCTGGCATTGTCCCCAGAGTTCCCAGATGATTCTAATGTGTAGCCTGAGTTAAGAACCACTGCTTTGAAATGCTGACATGGAGGTGACTGGTCTTATTCGTCAGGAGAGGCTGGGGTATCCCACAGTAACTAATGAATCCCAGTATTTTAGTGGCTTCTCATGACAAAGTTTGGTTTTTCAATCACACTGCATGTCCAGTAAGGGTTAGTGGGAGACTCTGCTCCCTGCAGGCAGCGTTCTGACGGAGGCATCCTTATTTGTGAGGACACCATCTTAAACAGTTGGTTTCCTTGGTTGCTATGGCAGGAGAAGACAGCTGGAAGGTCAGGCCAGCCTCTTCTCTGTCTGGGGCTGGAAATAGCACATGTCGTTTTCTCTAGAAGCCCATTGGCCAGAGCTGGTCACATGATCCCACCCAGCAGCGAGCAACTTGGGGGAGGGGCCACAGGGCTGGGGGGTATTCGATGAGCAGTTTGTTGGTGTTTTTTTCTCACAGTCAATCTCCCAACACTGACTTGGTTCTTGCTTTACTGAAGGATCATTCAGGAAGTTTTACCAGAAGGAAACAAACAGGCAGCCCTAAAATAGTGGTCAGGTTCAAGTCTCCATCCTTTGGAGGCAGAGAGCTGCATGCCATTTGAGGAATCTTCTAGCTTTCACAAGTCCCACCAAAGTTGAACAGAAAATCCTATTTTCACCCTGGTCACTTAATGTACAGTCAGCCCTTTCGGGACTTGCCATGGATTTGTCGTTTCTTGCAGGTGTAGTGCACTGTATTAAGTATTGCAGCTTTGCAGGGGATATTGACATTTGGTAGGAACCATTCCCTCTCCCTGCTTTTCTTTTTCAGAGTTATCTCATTTTTTCCCCCATGCATTTATTGTTTCAGAAAATTTTTAAATAAAAAACTTATAAATTTGGTTATAATTTTTGGGGGGAATGGATGTCTTGATACTGTTATCTCTGTCTCAGGAAAATGCCCTATCGTTAGTCTTCTAAATGTTTCCCAATGAATGTCAGCATTTTTTCTCCTACATCTTAACGTATTCCTTGTTAAGTGTATTTTCAAATATCCATACATGTACATGCATGTATGTGTGCATGTTACATATTTATATTAAAAGTGTGTAGAGGATACTTTTCCCATCATATTTTCTAACTGCAGTATTTCTCTGATAAGGTTAATATCGACTGGTATTTGGGGATAGATATTTTATTATATGAAAGTATTCTAATCTCAGTTCACAGAGTATTTTTTTTTGTTAGTAGTAGATAGTGGACTTTATAAAATACCTTTTTTTAACCATCTATTAATATGATGATATGATTTTTTATCTCTTTGTGTGTCCTGTTGATGTGATAATAATAATATTTTTCGAGCATTATACTTAATCCCTGAGGAGTAACAGCAGAACTCCTTGACTTTGCATCTGCGACCTTTCAAAGACTGACTCTCAATGGACTTCTCCGGTCTTATCGGCACATTCCATCATCACTCCCACCTCACTTCAGGTCACCTGATGATGAGCATTTCCCCAATCCCACACACTGTTTGTAACCCTCATGTTGTTCACTTTGTCTGTTGCACAGTACCCTTATCTTCCAAATGGCGACACCCCCAAACAATCTTCAGGGCTAAGGTGAGCAGGGGTCCCAGTTGGCTTGGGACAGTTCTGGTTGGACACATGTCCAAATGTGTCTTGGGTTGGACAATGAATTCTACGGTCACCTTCTCCTTCGATAAATTGTCCCTGATCCCACCCCCCTCCCCCCAAAGACTTGAATTTCTCCCTTCTGCGCTCCCATACTTCCTGTGCAGAGTTTCACTATGGTATTTATTACACTGTATGCTCCCCCAGCAGCTCTGGGCGGACACCCCTAGGTGCTCGATACATTAGCCACGTTGGCTGAATGAATGAATGAGTGAATGTCATGACCTCATTTTTTTTTTTTTTAAATAAGAGGAGGTATTTTTCAAGAGCATCTCCCTTCTCAGAGCGTACGCCCTCTGAGGCTTCTCTGATGGGCACTGGCCATGCTGCTTGGTCACCAGTAGCCACATGCCCTCAGAGGGGTGGGGACCGGACCCTGGCAGGGACGTCTGCAGACAGCCGGCTGCCTTAGGGTCACTGGTAAATGCAAACCGTGGGCTTGGTTCCTGCCAAAGGGGAGATGGAGGGTGTGGAAGGCAGGCGGAAGGGACGGAGGAGAACAGAAAGGGCGAAAGGGAGGAATGGAGGAAGGAGAGAAAAGGAGGAAGGTGGCAGAGTGGGGAGGAAGGGAGGGATGGAGAGAGGAGTAGAGGGGGAGGTAAAGCAGCAGTGGCCGGCCCAGGACAAGGCTGCGCCCTCTCGCTCTCACACAGCTATGTCGGGGGTGCTAATTTCTTGGCTTTTTGGGGAAACTTTGCAGGCATATTCACCTGTCTCGAATGTCTCGGGCCTCACCAGCCTGTGACTGCAGAGCAAGGTCACGTGTCTCTTAACGACTCAAATTAAAATAGGATAAAGACCCACTGCCTTTGGTGTTAGGACAAAAACCCCTGAAGGAGTCCCAGGGCTCTGTTTCTGAGGGTTCTCAGGGCGCGGTCTCCTGGTTGTGCAGAGGGTGGTATTGGTCAAGGCCTGGCACGCTGGTCTCCTCTTTCCTCTGCCCTTTGCTGCCTCTGATGCCCAAGACCGTGATGGGCTCCATCTTTCAGGGCTCAGCCATTCCAGTGATTCTCCTGCTCCCATCACCCTGCTCTCAGGGGAGAGGGACTCTGTTTCCCCTTTACTCCTCAGGCCCTTCCCTCAATTTTCTACTACCCAGTGGACCTTGAGCTCTAATCTTTGTTTGTTTGTTTGTTTGTTTTGCGGTACGCGGGCCTCTCACTGTTGTGGCCTCTCCCGTTGCGGAGCAACAGGCTCCAGACGCACAGGCTCAGTGGCCATGGCTCACGGGCCCAGCCCCTCAGCGGCATGTGGGATCTTCCCGGACCAGGGCACGAACCCATGTCCCCTGCATCGGCAGGCGGACTCTCAACCACTGTGCCACCAGGGAAGCCCGAGCTCTAATCTTTAATGAAGGTTTATTGAGAGTCGAGAGAGAGTGAATGAGAAGCCCGGACAGGTGGGAGCTTGCAAAGATGCCTCTCTTTAGGATCCCCCCTTCTTGAGGGACCTCGCAGCCTGGCTCCGATCCTGCAGGCTTTCTGCGGGGTCCCCTCACCACCCTACCCCATTCCCTGTGGCCATGTGGCCCCTGAGATGAGGCAATTGTACCTCCTCCCTCACCTGCCTTTGGAGTCTGTATCAGTCTCCTGTGGCTGCTGTAACAAAGGACCACAAACTGGGTGGCAGGAAACATAGTCATTTATTCTCTCACGGGTCTGGGGTTCAACTTCAAGGGGTCAGCAGGGTTAGTTCCTTCTGCAGGCTCTGAGAGAAAATCTGTCCCTTGCTTCTCTCTTAGCTTCTGGTGGCTGCTGGAAATCCTTGACATGCCTCAGGTTTGCAGATGCATCACTCTAAGCTCTGCCTCTGTCTTCATGTAGGCTCCCCTGCCCCCCCACCCCGTGCATCTCTGCATCTCAAATCTCCCTCTCCTTCCTCTCATTCCTCCATTCCTTGGACTTAGGGCCCCCTTCCCTTAACCTAGAATGACCTCATCTCAAGATCCTTAACTTAAACACATCTGCGGGGCTTCCCTGGTGGCGCAGCGGTTAAGAATCTGCCTGCCAACGTAGGGGACACGGGTTTGAGCCCTGGTCTGGGAAGATCCCACATGCCGCGGAGCAACTGAGCCCATGCACCACAACTACTGAGCCTGCACTCTAGAGCCCACAAGTCACAACTACTGAAGTCCACGCGCCTAGAGCCCATGCTCCGCAACAAGAGAAGCCACCGCAACGAGAAACCCGTGCACCGCAATGAAGAGTAGCCCCCACTCGCCGCAACTAGAGAAAGCCTGTGCGCAGCAATGAAGACCCAACGCAGCCAAAAATAAATTAATTAATTAATTTTAAAAAATTCACATCTGCAAAGACCTTGTTTCCAAATAAGGTCGCACTCACAGGTACCAAGAGTGAGGAGTTAGATCTTTCTTTAAGGCCACAGTTCCTAACCCACTATGGAGTCTTTACTTCCCATTTCAGGATGGGCACTTTCCAGGATGAAAGGCCATTAATTCTAGACCTTCTGCAAGTGTGGTCTTGCTCTTCGATCCCCACAGATAGACCACATGGAGCACACAAGTCGAATATCCATCCTTGTCGTATAGTTACTTTCAAAGGGCAACTTGTTGGGATTGCCATATACACACTACTATGTATAAAATAGATAACCAACAAGGACCTACTGTGCGGCACAGGGAACTCTACTCAGAATTCTGTAATAACCTATATGGGAAAAGAAACCAAAAAAGAATGGATATACATACATGTATAACTGAGTCTCTTTGCTGTACACCTGAAACTAACACAACATTGTAAATCAACTCTACTCTAATAGGAAATAAAGAATTAAATTTTAAAAATAAAGTAACAAAAAGGGCAACTCAGAGCTACTTGCAGAATGAACTGAGTGGAGAGTGGTACTCTGACTGTTAGGAAGGTAGCACAGGTCGTAAACTGAAGCTCATGGAAGAGACACAGAGGCCCTGACAGAGGTTGTTCATCTCAACATTGTAAACGCAGCTGGTGGACCTGGAGGAGAAAGGCCAGATGGTCTGTAAATGTCTTGAGGCACCTACAGAAGGAAGTAAGCTCACCAAGGCTGGAGTCTGTTAATAACCGGGTGCTGATAAGTAGAATTAGAAGACCTTACTCGCAAAGCAGAAATAGAGACACAGACGTAGAGAACAAACTTATGGATATCAAGGGGGAAGGGGGGTGGGATGAACTGGGAGATTGGGACTGACATACGTACACTACTATGTATGAATAGATAACTAATGAGAACCTGCTGTATAGCACAGGGAACTCTACTCAGTGCTCTGTGGTGACCTAAATGGGAAAGAAATCCAAAAAAGAGCAGATATATGTATACATAGAGCTGATTCACTTTGCTGTACAGCAGAAACTAACACAGCATTGTAAAGCAACTACATTCCAATAAAAATTAATAATAATAATAAAAAAGAAGACCTGCAGCTTTTCCTGTTTTGTGCCTCCGTAGGAACACTGCAGTCGGCAGTACGTAGGAGGTGGGTTGAGAGTTAGTTCTGTGGTTGAACCAGTAGAGGATGCCCTGGGTTAGGTAGAGACAGACACGTCTCCATACTGAAGAACATCTTGGCTCTTAAGTCAAGGGTTGCCAACTCGAACGTCTGCACGGCCAGGCAGGTAAGGGAAATGAGTGTCTTGGACCAGGCGGGGGACTGCCGGACTCCGGGAAATGTAAACTCTGTCTATAGAGCTTAGACTGGCTTATAGAGCCAGTTGTGGGAGAGCGGGCATTTCTGACCTAATGTACGGAGGGGTAGAGGCTTCTGAGGTCAGGAGACAAGAGCAAAATCCACAAATACCAGGGAGACCTGGGCAGGAAACATCGCCCAAGGAACCCACGTGGTGGACTGAGCCCCGAGGCAAAGAGAGGCACGAGGGGCATCCCATCCCAGCACTGTTTTCCTGGCAGCCTGCAACCTTCAGCGGTGCTTCTGTACTTTGCATAATTGCTGGCCCTAAATACTGATGCACTGGGAAAAGTCACGTAGGAACCAAGGAGGGTTCTGTCATAGATCGACATCTTCCTTCTGTTTACCAAGCAACATGAACTCTTTCGTGCTGTAGCAGAAAAGACTGTAGGCTTGTCAATGTCCCCACACTGAAGACCCAGCGTTCAGATTCCAGCTCTGGCTTCCCTCCTTATTAGTTATGTGATGACCTTGCGTAAGATCCAACACTTCTTGGAACCTCTGTTTCCGTTATTCGTTGTGATGTAACAACCCATCCCCCAGTGTCTTCAACCAATAACCATGTTGATTTTTCTCAGCCAGTCTTCCCATGTGCGGTCAATCAGGCAGTTGGGGGGAGGGTTCCCTTGAACGAAGTCTTCTTTGCTCTCACATCTGGCGCCTGGGCTGGGAAGACTCACACAGCTGGGTTTCTGGGGCATCCTGTTCTCCCCACGGCCGCCTCAGGGCAGCTGACTCCGTCCATAGTGGTTCAAGGGTCCTAGAGCAAGTGTCCCAAGTGAGACAGGCAGAAGCTGTGTGGCCTTTTCTTTTTCTTTTTTTTTTAATAAGACTTTAATTAATTTATTTATTTTGTTTTTGTTTTTTGGGGGTTTTTGCCCACGCTGTGCCACATGCAATATCTTAGTTCCCTGACCAGGGACTGAACGCACGCCCCCTGCAGTGGAAGCGTGGAATCTTAACCACTGGACCGCCAGGGAAGTCCCTGTGTGGCCTTTGCTAACCCAGCCCGGGAGCCACGCAGCACCCCTTCCTCCTCATGTTCCTCCTCGAGGCAGCCACGATCACCATCCCCCGACTGGAGGGGCAGGCTGTGGACTCCACCTCTTGATGGAGTGCGGGTCAAAGAACTTGAGGACATGTTTTAGGACCATGACACTATCCGTACCACTTCACATAGAACGGACGCACCTCAGTTTCTTTCACTGAACTTTTCCTAGTGGCCACTTGGGTTATTCTGGGGGTTTTTTTGGCTGTGATCTGCAACGCCGAATAAAGCATCTCTGGGCGTAGAGTCCTCTATCTTCTGTTGCTTGCCTGGGAGGGGGGTGCCCAGAAGGGAGCTTGAAGGATCAAAGAGTAGGGACATTTTAATCCACTTTTCAGGTTTCACTTTAAAATGTCTTGTTTGTAGAAATAATGTAATAAAAATGACAATAGATTGTCTTCAATGTATTTGGAGACATCCTGAGAAGCAAGGAAAACCAAAGTATGTTGTTTTTAATAGAATATGTTGTTTTTAAAGCTATTTGAAGACATGAGAAGATTCCCACTTTCCACACCTGGGTTGTTGTGTACGTGGGCCAGGGGGTATTTTGGGCCCACTTACACTCCACCTTCATGATACATAATCAAGATACTTTTGCTGAGATGCATATAGGTTCACAGCTCTAAAAGCAGCTCTCATGTGCTGCAGGAGAAAGCTGCCCCTTTGTGAAAGTCTAATGTGTCCTCGCCAGTGGGGCCAGGACAAAGCAGACAGGACACGAGGGGACCCAGCTGAGCAGAGGATCGCCGGAATCACAGACCCACACTCAATCTAAGTAGCATTTCGCTGCCTTTTAGAAACATAAGCCCATGTCCCCATGCCAGTCTTTCTTATGCGATCTCTGGCTCTGCTGTCCCAGCAGCTGCCCTATTTTGTGCCGTGTATTATGGAAAATATGTAAGCATTTGAATACAATTTTTTTTGAGCTCCATCTTTCCCTTCTTACGGATTGGACCGTTCAACTAGAAAGTGAGAAGCTCTGTTCTCTGCTAGTAAGCCCTGGGTCTCCTTGAACAAGACCAAGAAGAGTGTGGAGAGGTGGCTATTACTTGAATGACTGCCATGACAGCAAACCCTCCCTGGGCCTAAACTGTGTAGATCATTGCCCCTAGAATTGACTTCTCTTTGCCATCTAGACACATGGGCTTGGAAAGGGCTAGGTTCGTTCTCTTTTAAGTGTTTGCAAGGTTCATAGGGGAGAGTTGGAATGTTAGAGCTTGTTTTTCTTTGGCTGTGAACTTAACCAGTGACCTTGGGAGGGACTTGCCACTTGGTTAAACCCTTTCACAGCAACATGGCATAGAGGATCCAGCCCTGAAGTTGAGAGTGGAGAGACTCAGGTCTTAGTTCCAGCTCTGTCATTAACCTGGTGGGTGACTTTGGGCAATTTGCTTCTCCATGGATGTCTTCAGATGCCCCACTTGAGAAGTACAGAGCTGAACTTGGCCAATCCCTGTAGACATCATAGTTCTAAAATTTGATGATGTGTGACTGCTACCCCTGAGGGTCTTACTTTGTTTTAGAATTTCTTCCATCTTTCTCCTCCTGCTTCCAGATAGAAATGAGGGCTTGGGCATGGAGGAGAAGCACATATTATATTCTTGGCAAAAGGGGTTTAAAACGGCAGGGAGATTGTCTTAGGCTGGAATCTTCCAAAGCACACTCTTAGACAAAGACTTGAGTATAATTGGTTTAGTTAGGAGGCTGACTGGGGAAGTGAGACAGGGAAGAGAAGGAGACCAATACAGAGGGTATGAGCAAGTTACTACCATGGGCAACTGGGGCTCAGTCTTGCTGGAGACCTCTGGGAGAACGTATCTCAGAGTTGCCCACCAGAGGGTGAGGTCTCTGGGGTACTTTCCCCCCAGAGGTGTTAATTCCCCAGCGTGTCCAGCTGGTCCCTGGCGCAAGCCAAGAAAAATCCCTCGGATAGAGCATTGCAGATGTTTGCAGCCCATAAATTCCAAGCCAGGGGGCATGTACAGGAATGGTGACGCCAAGAGGATATGGGTGGGGCGTTGACAACATCTGCTCTTACGGAGGCGGCATGGAATTTTTTCTGATCTACTTGGCCGCTCGTTGTATTCGAGTGCATAAGAAATATATCTTGAGAGAGATTCCACATGTACTTACGCAAGTTTGGGAGTCTTTTGATGTTCCACTGTGTTTGGTAGACAGAGATTGTATTGAATCAGGAGATGTCTCTTTCGGCAAGAGGCTGGAGACCTGGGCTTGACACATGCGGGTGTGACTATGTTGAGATCACATGATGTTGGAGGAACTTATGGAATGTAGGAGGAGTTTGTGGACAGAACAATAACTGAGACCCCATGAGGGAGAAGTTCAAGGGTGGAAATAAGGACACGTGTGGAACTTAGATGCCCAAGAGTATCGTGTAAATGAGGACGGCCTGATGGTTTTCTCATGGACATGCTCCCAGCCAATGCCAATTAGCTGAAGGTTCATAAATTCACCTTTTCTTCCTCATTCTGTCTGTACCATCATTGTAGGGAAGGAAATCTTAGAAGGTGCAACACCACCCACTTTGATAAGTTTTTGCAAGCATCCACCATGGCAGACAGAACACTCGACATTCAGGGCAACTCAAGAGAAGACGTAGTGAACAATAACTCCACGGGGAGTGAGACATAGGGAAATAAGGACCAGAAGAGAGAAGGAGTGAATGCAGGGCTGGGCCAGAACAGAGCAGAGGGCTTTCCTTCCCACCGTCAGGATCACACAGGCATCTCAGAGGCATCTGAGCTCGGCTTTGAATTTGGATAGAACAGGCAATGCGCATGAAGAAAACCATGCTGGACAGAGGTATGGGAAAGGGCACGTTGAGAACATGTTTGTGTTTCACTGGCTGTTCTGATGTGGCTGAGACGTAGGCTTTATGCAAGAACATCTTGGACAAATATCAGGGTGGGGACCCGTGTGTACAGAGCTCTGAACGCGGGCAGAGGAGGCAGGAGTGGGTTGTGAGGGCAATGGCAGCCCTGAGGCTCCCAGAACAAGGTGGGGTGTGTCTGTGAGGTCTTTATAGAACACGTTTATGAGTGTTCCCCATGACTCAGAAGCAACCCGTTGAGAAAGAAGTGTGCAGAAGCTTGCCGAAGGGTGGCTGGTAGGCTGGCAGTGACATGGCGTCTTGAGCATGTGGCTCAAGACATTTGGTACATTTGGCTTTCTTTCTTTCTCCTGGAGAGCAAGGGACAGATCTGGGACTTGAACCCTGGTCTTCTAACCCCCCAGCAATTGCCTCCCTCCAACACATCTGAGTCTTTTTTTTTTTTAGAAGGGTGTTGGCACCAGAACCAGTATTAACAAAAGCTTAAATTCCTCAATAGCCCCTCTCTCAAGAAATCCTTTCCCTGCTCATTCATTCATTCACCCAATATTTATTGAGTATCTACTATCTGCCAGTCTCTGTTCTAGGCACGTTGGAAGCAGCAAAGGAACAAAACAGAAAACGTTCCTGTCTTCCCGGTGTTTACGTTCAAGTGGGGGAGACAGAGACTAAGCAAAGGACAAACAGGTGTGTGAGATGCTAGTTCACATCCTTTCACAGCTCCTCACACCTTCCAGGACAGAGGGCACTCTCCTCTGCTTGGCCTTCTAGACACTTCCCGGTCTGTGCCGGGCCACTTCTCCAGCCACTTCCGCCCACCCTCCCTCTGAGATCCAGCTCAAAGTCTCCGTCCAGTTGCCTGCGCTTGGACAGTTTCCTTGTCTGGCTCTGAGTTTTGTTCCCCTTTCAAGCTGACGACCCAGGTTTTCTGGAACCATTCCAAAATCAATTTTTTTCTTGTCTTTTCTTATATACTGAGGCCCCGAGTTAGGATGCAATTGTAACCAGATCCCAAGTTTGATGTGGGAATTTGGCCCGCTTTCCACACCCCTATTTCTCTCTTCTATCACATCGAGCGTGCTGCTTTGCCTGCCCACATTCCCTGCTCCCCAGCCCAGGAGCTCTGGGCTGCGTCCCAGGACCCCAGCTCAGAGCCAGCACACAGCGCTTCCTAGACCAGCGTTCAGATGGCCACGTGGGCTTCAGAGGGAGCAGATGCTGCCCGTGTCCCTCAGAACCGAGCAGTATTCAGGGAAGGAAGTAGCTGGTTCTTGACCTGCCACCTCCAGCTCTGAGGCAGGAGGAACCGAGCTGGAACCAACTTCAAAGCCATGTGGCTTCCTTGGCTCCCAGGACGGGGTCCGTGCCATCTCTGCAGGCCAGGCCTGGTAGATGTTTATCATGCTTCACAATATATTAAATGCAGGTGCTGAGCCCTGTTCTGGGCGTAGGTCACCTGTTGCCCCTGGATGTTCTCTGAGGACTGAATCTAGCAAGCCTGCAGGTGGATGAGCAGAGCCCGGGGCACGTTTCAGCTCAAAGGGGCCAAAGCAAACACTGGGTGTCTCAACAGAGCACATTCCTGAGCGCATTAAACTGGGTGAAGTGAGCACAACCGGATGGAGACCGGGGAGGAGACAGGTCGTGGCCCCTGAATGCAGCCGGGCAGGGCAGCCTGCTCTGGAAGGGGCCCAGCACTCAGCATTCTCCTTCCCTCCACCTGTCCTGATGCTGCCCGCTCCTTCCACGGCCTGTTATACCCCCAACCGTGGGGCAAGTACATCCCTCCAGCTTTGGGGGGAAGGAGTTGGCCGGTTGCAGGTCGCCATCAGCACCACCCATAAGGAAATTACTAACCCTGGCGGGCAGACAGGCTGTGGTGGAGCCAGTCAGACGGCAGGAAAGGATTATGTGAGATGCAAAGTGACTGTGACAGACCGCCCAGCCGGAGACCTGGGAGGTGGGGATTTCATAACCCACGAGAGGCAACCAAGGCCAAAGGAGCTACAGAAAGCACCAGGTGGGATCCGCAGGGGAACTTCTTGGACGGGGTGCCCATGAAAGACGAGCACGGTGTGGTTCAGCAGCTCAGCAATTATTTCGCTCCATCCTCAAGCCTGCCTCCTTGACCATGACCGTCCTTTGGTTTCTGGGCTAATGAACAGTAAACTGTTTTAAAAGGCATGTGTCAAGGGGGGAAAGTGGTGGTGGTGGTAGTGGGGGGGGGGTGTGATGGTGGTGGGATGAATTGGGAGATTGGGATTGACATAGACACACTAATATGTATAAAATGGATAACTAATAAGAACCTGCTGTATAAAAAATAAATAAAATTCTAAAATTCAAAAAAAAAAGGCATGCGTGACTTGGAATGTTTGTGAGAAGTGTTGAAGGTGATGTCTATTCACTTGTTTGTGCACTTAGAAAGGGAGGGTGATGTGGGAGAAACCTCTGGAGACAGAAATACCTTGGCTTCAATTCTGACAAGCTGTGAAGCCTTAGGCAAGTCGCTTAAACTCTCTGAAGCTGTTTTTTATTCTATAAAAAGAAAATGGTGATGCTTGGAGTAGAACTAGTCCCTAAGAAAATTTATTGTATTGGAAGTGGGAAAACTCAGGTCAAATACGTCCATAAAAGTATATTTTAGAGGGTATATATTTACAGCACCCATGATATGTCCATAAGTGGTTTTAGAATGTCTTTTGGTAAAAAGTCACAAAAACACAACAAAAGGAGGAGAGGGAGGCTGGAGAGTGTTTCAGTTCTGGGGTCACAGAGTGAGTGAGCCCGGGGGCAACCTGTGTTGTACAGGCACCCCCTCCAGACTCTCTGGCTAGGGGTCCCTTCCTCGTGTTGATGCATTTTAGTAATAAAAACCATGTGCTGATAAAGTCCTAACTGAGACAGGGCAGTACACGGTCTTATGACTTAGCCAGGGAAGATCGACTCGAGTGAGTTGGGGAGCTGAGGGGATAAGATCAATGGAGCAAAGCTTGGGTGGACAATCAAAGGTCTGTCCTGAGCCTGCAGCCCATGGGTGTCCTGTCCTGCACATGGCGTATGCCTGGGGTCTCTCCTTCTGGCATAGCCGTGACCTGTGTAAATAATACAAGGGTTGCCCTGTGACTGTCACCCCTTTTCCACTTGGTGGCTTTGCCAGCTGGAAGGGTCCTTGGAATGGAGTTCGTTCTCCTGGGAGAGTTTTCTGAGTTTGACATTCTGTTGCCTTGATAGCTTCCCATGACCCTTGCTGCCCCCAGGAAGGGCGGAGCCCACCCCAGATACACACTGCTCAGGGTTGTTGAGAGGATGAAATGAAATACTATATGAAGATGAGCTGAATCCAGCAGCACCTACCTACTGTAGGCGTTATCCAAATTTAAGTACCATTACTTTCACGATATAGTTATTTAAAGAACGTGCTAAGTTTAAAATTAAAGGACACCATTGCGACTGCCACTGTGTTAATTCCAACTCTTCCCACCCTCTGCAGCCCTTCTCTTTCCAAACCTTTGGCCCTTATTTCCTTGAATCAGATGTGACTTTCCTCAGAACTCCAGAGCTTCCTGTTGCCTGCCAGGTAGGACTCAAACTAATTAACCGGATGTTCAAGGTGTTGTGATTGACCCCAATCTTATACCTCCAGCCTCATTTTACACCATCACCTCACAGTGGGCTTTTTGCTGGTCCCCAACCAAGTCCTTGCTTCACACCTTCCTACCTTCACAAGCTGCTCCCTTCACCTTTCAATCCATTCCCGCTTCTCTGCTCCTAGGCAGAGGTCAAAAGTCACTTTTCTCAGTCTCCCCCAGACAGAGCGAATGGCCCTCTTCAGCATGTGGGTCAGTATCAGCCCTGGGTTCTCATTTCCTTGAGCTCAGAGACTGAATCTCCTCCTCCATCCAATGGCTCGAGCCATCCCTGGCAATAAAGGGTCTCATCAATGCCTGTGGGATGAATCGAATGGTAATGAAAAAGCCCCATGCAAGTGAATCCCATGGAAAGGTATAGCTGCCGCCTGGTGGGCATCTCCTGCGTCAAGGTCACTGTCGGTGATTGTGTTATCTCGTGAATGATATCAGCTGCACTTCTGTTGAATTCTCTGTGCTTAGGGTTTTTTTAACCTTTACTACAGCCCTGAGGTAGGACTGTCAGGAGAGTCACAGCCATTCTGCAGATGTGCAAAGTGAGGCTCTGAGAGGCTGGGTGACTTACACAGAGCCAGTAACTGACAAAGTCAGGATTGAAATCCAGGCCAATGAACTACAAGGGCCATGCTCTTACCCTTGTACCATATATCTATTTTAATCCTCAGAACAACCCTTTGAGGGAGCTATTAGAATCCCCACTTTGCAAAAGAAGAAGCTAAAATTTAGAGAGTTTAAGAGACCTGCTGAAGGCTCTGTCACCAGGAAGCGCCTGACATGGGATTTGAACCTAAATTTAAGCATACACACTTTCCATCCCTCTTCTCATTGAACTCTCACAGCAATCCTGGGAGTTAGGTGGTACTAGCTGTTTCAGAGATCAGGTACCAAGGCTCAGAGATTCAGTCATTTGCTGAAGGTCACACAACCAGGAAGTGGGTGGCAGGCAGTTGGGATCCAAGTTGACGATCTTTATACAATGCAATACTTCCCACAATGCACTGCTCTGTAGAAACCCATTCCTGAAAGCTGGCTCTTATTCTTGGTTTCATCCTGACATAGAGAAACATGTTAACCTCTCCACAATCGAAGCCATGTCAGTAGTGTTTGGTTTCCAAAGAGTCTGTGTACGGATCAGTGGGGATGGTCAACCGTCAAGAGGGAAGAATCTGACACGATGGGCCAGTGAGCGTGGGTGCAGCAGAGCTCACCGTTAGACCCGAACCCCACCCTAGCCTCATCCCATCAAGGCCACACAGCACAGTGGACACATCCAGCTCGAGCAGATTTGCAGCTGATGGGTCCTGGCCTGGGGCCAGCACCTCTGGAGGACCAATCCTGGCAGGAGGAGGAGACTCAGAGTAGGGACTTTATGAATGGCATGTGGGTGTGAGCTTAGACCCAGAGACCAGGAGGAGGAGAACATGCCGGGTGCCCTGCCTCAGACCTGCAAGAGCTGTTGGGTAAAGACTTTGCTAACTTTGGTTTATTTATTCATTTTAAAATTTAACTTTTAAACATTTAATTTTTTTTTTTGAAAAATGCAAAGAATCCATGACTTTCTATAGAGATCCAGGGCTGCATGTCTCCATTTGAGTGTGCAGAAACAGAAAAGCCTTGCCAAATGTCAAAAGGAGAGACTTGGGGAGAGGCCGGAGCCAAGCAGCAGGGCACGGAGATCAAGTCAGTTTTCTTCCCGTCCCTCAAAACTTCATCAGAATGTCGTTGCCAGCCAGTCACATCCCCTTATCACTTTTCCAGCCAGCTTTGTAACTCTAAATGTTGGACGGAGAACTGATAAGAGTAGGTGATTGACACTCACAGCTTCCAGAAGCCCCGAGGGTCACCTGCGTGTTGGGGAGACCTGCTGCTCCTGCTTGGATGCCCAAGGGCAGCAGGGGATCCTAGGAGGAGGAAGGAGGACCATGCGGCATCGGGGGCCCTGGGCTGTGCTCCCTGCCGGAGGATGCTGGAGCAGCCTTGGGGTTTTGTTCTCGGGGAGGTCTTCACTTGCCTTATTCAAAACGTGCTCTCTGTGACTGCATTTAGGGTCTCCCCCGTGAGAAGAGTGGTGGAGTGTTTGGGGTGCTTACTCCTGAGGCTTCCTCATCATAGTTGGGAGGTAATAAAGAGGCTAAAAGGCTTTGGAATTTTAGGCAATCTTACTTTAGAAAAAAAAAAAAAAAAGAGCAGGAATTTCCATCTGATTCGTGAGAAAGTCCCATCCCAGACATTTCCCTCAACAAATGACAAACACTCACTAAACTCAACTTATAAGGACCATATGTTAACACAGGACATTTCATGGTACTAACTAAATTTATCTTCTTTCTGTTATATTAAAGATGGTTATTTATTATGTTGTTGATTCAGAATTATCCTTTAAACTTTGCTTATACTAAAACAAACAATAAATCTCTGTTGAGTTGGCGAATGATTTAATCGAGTGACACGCAAGCGAGTCTAACTGCACCTACTTGGAAAGACAAAATCGGGATTAATATTCCCTTAACTACAAGTGCTTCTATTTCCTGGGAGGTGAATACAGATTAACAGGCAGTGGATCGCATCTCGACTGAACAGGTACGTTTTTTTGTTTGCTTGTTTGTTTGTTTTTTTGGCTACAATGAAGTATTATGATCTTCCTTAAAGAGTAGAGTCTTAAAGTTACATTAAGATGCTACATTAAAACAGTGGTTCCCAAATGTAGCTGCACGTTGGGATCATCTGGGAGTCTTTAATGATCCTGATGCGTTGTCAATTACATCAGAATCTCCGGCATATGGTTTGGGCGTGAGTAGAATGTGAACCAAGGCCTTTAGTGTTCACATGGGGGTCTCTTTGCTCTAACGCAGTGCTGTACAGCCTTGGGTGCTAGACATCGATGCCTGGGTCCCACTTGCAGAGATTCTGATTTAACCAGTCCAGGCACGGCACTGTAGCTGTGCCCAGGTGACCCAATCTATAGCTATAATCTGGTCGTCCGAAGGCCCGTCTTCTAGCCCTGGCTGAGACCTTGACTCCTGTTATGACTCGAGAGAAATCTTTAACCTTTATCATGTCTCAGTTTCCTTTTAAGCTCAGTAGAAACTGGGGGCCAATGTCGGAGTGAATGTCCCCTCCAGGCCCTTCCTGCTCTAAGGGGTGGCTGAGGCCCCCTCTTCTTTTACCAGAGGGGACTCAGCACCTGGAGGTCTCCACTCTGGGTCCAGGAGTATGGAGAACGGCTCCAGAGGCCGTGGGGTGGACGGGCAGAGGCTGCTGGAAGGAGCAGACAGCACAGCCCAGAGACTCAGTACCTCATTTGGACAGAAAGAGGCCAGCTAGGGGATGGCCAGACAGTGAAGGGGCTGTGTAGAAAGGGGGCTGAGAACTTCCCATCCTCCTGCATGGCATGGGATGCTGGAAGCACCTAATGGGCACCTGGCAAGACACTGTTGAGTGCAGAACAATACAAACAGAGCATCTAGCTTTGCAGTCAATTCTCCAAAGGTGTTGGGTTGTTTCCACAGTTCCTCATAACTCTGTGCAGCGTGTTTCCAATTTTTTTTTTTTTTTGCACCGGTCCAAAGACATACATATGGGAACATAGAAAAATACCTTGGAATAGACTTTGGATTATAAGAATATTAATGATGAAAAGTATAGCTCACATTTCTTTAGGGCTGATGGGGAACATCTCTGTGCAAAGCCCCTTACTTTTAAATTTTAATAATTTTTAAATTTACTTTTGAATTACGTCCTTTAATTATCATACCCACAGTCTGAGCTAGGTACTACTGTTATCATCTCCAGTTTACAGTTGGGAATACAAGGGTCCGAAGAGGCTAAGTACCATGGAGCAGGTCACACAGTAGGTGGCAGAGTCAGAATGTGAACCCAGGACCGTCAGATCATGAGGGCAGGGTGTGTAACCACTGCACGTACTACCCGGAGTGACCCTGGACGTACGGCAGAAGTCAGACCTCAGTTCACAGATGGGGCGACAGGCGAGAGAGCGGATGGACATTTTCACTTACAGAACGTCAGTTGATCCCTCTAGAGAGTCCTGAGAGGCAGGTTTCTGGGTCACACACATTTTGCAGATGAGGACACTGCCATCCAAATAGATCACCTGCCTGAGGACACAGTGCCAGAAAGCAGAAGGGTGGGGACCGAGTTCACCTCTTCCAGATCCGCGGCCCATGCTCCTTCCACCCCTCGTGCTACAGAGATTGGAGGGCTTTGTCGACCCTATTCCCCCCAGAATCCCGGCATCTGGCATGCATGATATGTGGCACACGGTGGGCTCACAATAAAGATTTGCTGACGAAAAGCCTCCCAGACCTGCTGGGCACAGAGGCAACGTGAATCCCCGCACCCCCGCCCCCGTCCTCCACCAAACGCAAACTTTAGAGATTCAAGCGTGGGTGTCACCTCCCCAAGAAGAGGAACAGAGGGCCTTTGGTGGACGTGTCCCACCTTTGGACCCACTCTTCTGAGTGTATTCACCTCCTGCACCCAGATACTGAGTCAGGGACAGCACGATACACAGCTCCCGGCAAGTGCCGAAGGCGACCTCAGCCATAAGAGAGTGGGGACTCTAGGTGGTGATTCAGGAAATCTGTCCGGTTTAAACCCAGGTATTGACCCAAGCATAGCCGGGGTCACGCCCAGCCTCAGCTTCCCCTTTGCAGATGTAGATAACTTTTCTGTCACTGCACGTCTTCTCCCCAGGCTTGGGAGCCTCCCCAGGGCTCATCGCCTGGGGTCAGGGAGAGGGGAGGGCCCCGTGCCCAGCACTGTCTACAGAGACCCAACGGGGCATGCAGGCCCCCCTCCCCCTCTCTGCTCCAGGCTGCTGCCTGATTGCCCATGAAAAGGAGGCTTATTTCTGGCTGGAAAAAGCCCTGAGGCAGCGGATTTCGGTGTGAGTAAGCGATTCCAGGAGCATTAAGGGGAATGCGGTCTTGTCTGGAGCGCACAAAGCTGCCCGGGTTAGATTTAAAAGGAGGAGGAAGCCTGGGCTTTCTCAGGGGCCAGGCATGCAGTCCCGAAATTAAATCCCTGCAAAAGAATGTCCTCATCTTTATGGATGCAGGAAGAGGCCAGTGTTTCATAAAAGGAACGAGGGACAGCAAAGCCAGCTTCAGGAAATTCCCTTCATCCCGGTTGGAGATCTAAACAGCTCGGATCCCAGGCCCCTCCGGCCTCCAGCCCTCACCCCATGGCAACCTCTAGGTGAACTTGCTCGGTCTGAATCTGGGGGAAGGAGCCCCTCCCATTTCTGTCTTCACTGATATTCATGGCTGGGAGAGCAGAGAGCAGGAAGCAACATCTATTACTTACCACTCATGCATTGCGTGCACAGTATCTTGCTTAATTCACTCTTTACCTCCTTTACAGATGACGAAACTAAAGCTCACAGAGGTCTCTGGCTCAGATCACACAGCTAGTGAGAGGCACAGCCAGGCCTCCAGTTAAATATGCCCCTGCTAGGAAGCCTTTCCTGCCGCCGGGCCCATGCCCACCCCCCAGCCCACTATATCTCCTGCAACACTCCCCTCCGTCCAGTATAAGTCCGGTGTTTGTCTGCCATAAAAAGGAGAAAGTGAGCTTCTGGAGGGCAGGGCCTCCAGCCCACCTCCATATATTTAGCTTTTAGCGCAATGCCAGCCACAGGGCAGGCTAACAGTTCGTGTTACTGAATGGATCCTGTGCCCCTTACGTGGCCTCGCGAGGTCAGGGATTCTGACAACCAGAAATAGAATCGCCATGACAGCAGCCAACATTTGCATTTTGCTTATCAGCATTTTGGTGCCAGAGGCAAGTCTGATTCTTGCAACAGCCCAAAGGCCCCAATCATTAGGTCCATTAAGGCCTTCCCTGGTGGCGCAGTGGTTGAGAGTCCACCTGCCGATGCAACGGACGCGGGTTCGTGCCCAGGTATGGGAGATCCCACATGCCGCGGAGCGGCTGGGCCCGTGAGCCATGGCCTCTGAGCCTGCGCGTCCGGAGCCTGTGCTCCGCAACGGGAGAGGCCACAGCGGTAAGAGGCCCGCGTACCGCAAATAAATAAATAAATAAATTATGTCCATTAAGTGGCCAGAAGACCCAAGCACAGGATCAGGGAACCCACAGGGCCCGCTTAGGCTCCTCGGTGAAAAAGCTGGAGCAGACCTGCCCCTCAACTCTGCCAATTCCAAACCCTACATGACCGCAGACAATTCTTTATTTTATCTCATCAATAAATACTAAATACTAATAAATACAAATACTCATATACCTCTTGCTATGTGCCAGGCAGTGTTCTAGCCTGAGTGGCAAACATTAACCTATTTATTTATATAATTTAAAAAATGATTTATTTTTATTGGAGTATAGTTGCTTTACAATGTTGTGTTAGTTTCTGTTGTACAGCAAAGTGAATCAGTTATATATATATATATATATATATATATATATATATCCCTTCTTTTTTAGAGTTCCTTCCCATTTAGGTCACCACAGAGCACTGAGTAGAATTCCATGTGCCACACAGCGGGTCCTCATTAGTTGTCTATTTTATATATAGTATCAATAGTGTATATGTGTCAGTCCCAATCTCCCAATTCGTCCCACCCCCGCTTCCTCCTTGGTGTCCATACATTTGTTCTCTACGTCTAAAATTACCTTGTTTAATCCTTAAAAATAACACAAAGAGGAATGTACTATTAAAATCATCTCCATTTTACTTCTGAGGAAACTGAGGCAGAGAGATGTTTAGGAACGTGACTTAATGTCATACAGCTGGTAAGGGGCCGAGTTCTCACCACTTGGCTACATGGCCTCTCCTTCAAAGTGACTCTTCATAAGCCTCTGCTCTGTGCCAGGCACTGGGTCTCACGTCATTTAATCTTTGTGGCAGCTCCTGGAGCAGATCTAGGCATCCCTAGCAGAGTCTCAGAGTTACGTAGACGGTAAGTGATACAGATGCATTTGGACCGGGTCTACCTGATTCCAGAGCCCGGGGTCTGTGCTTCCTGTGGGCTGGAGCTGGCTTCTCAATCATTTTGCTGTGGTCCAAGGGGCTGTGTCCACAACCACGGGTCACACCCTTGGCTTTGACTCGGATGTGCTGTCGTGAAGATGGGGTCGGGGACTGGGGTTCACTGTGAGGCCGAAGTTTCTAAATTAGTAGGATTAAAGCAGAGCCCCTAATTGGGGGGTACAGTCTGGGGCTTTGGGAGTGGCTGGAGTGGGGCGCCACCAACCTCTGCAGTCAGGGCTCTGGTGCCAGGCGGATGAGAGCGCCTCATTTGAGTGGGGGGCCCAGTTCCCTGGGCCTGTAAGCCCTAGGAGCAGGGCTGGCTCCACAGTGTCAAGCTGAAAAAGGCCTCAGGCTTGGTTAGACCCTCCGCTGTCACCAACTTGAAATTCTTAATTTTTTTTTTTTTTTTTTTTGCGGTACGCGGGCCTCTCACTGTTGTGGCCTCTCCCGTTGCGGAGCACAGGCTCCGGACGCGCAGGCCCAGTGGCCATGGCTCACGGGCCCAGCCTCTCCGCGGAATGTGGGATCTTCCCGGACCGGGGCACGAACCCGTGTCCCCTGCATCGGCAGGCAGACTCTCAACCACTGCGCCACCAGGGAAGCCCGAAATTCTTAATTTTTAACAAGGAACACTGCACTTTCATTTTCCACTGGGCCCTGCAAATTACATAGCCAGTTCTTCCTCCGAGGGGAGCCTCCTACTGGCGCTTTTATTTGAATCTGATGCACGGTTTCCTGGTACCAAGCATGTTTTTGCAGCCAGGCACCCAGAGGGTGGTCGCTGACAGTGCCCTGTGTATCAGCCGGGGAGGAGGTCTCGGAGCCCGTGAGACTGGAACGTGGTGAGGGAACTGGGGCTTCAGGTCTAAGTCATCTCTGTCTCCCTGCAGCCGAGCCTGGGAACCGGCGGTGGAAGAGCCACGTGGCAGATGTGCAGGAAATGGAGATGGAACGGTGACATCCTCCAGCCTGCAAGACGGCTGCACTCAAAATGCATCTCACCGCCACATCCTTGTCCCTTTATCTTTCCTCTTGTCACCTGAAGCTGCTTACTTGCCATTCCTAGGACTCAGTTTCCCCATCTTTAATTGGCCATATAGACCTAGATGAAAAGGCAGCTGGGTGTTCACTATCCAACAGTGGGACAGAGCTGTCTAGGGACGAGAGCAAAGCCCAATTCATAAACAAAAACGAGGGACTTCTCTGGTGGTCCAGTGGTCAAGACTCCTTGTTTACAATGCAGGGGGCACAGGTTCGATTCCTGGTCGGGGAGCTAAGATCCCACGTGCTGCGCGCTGGGGCCATAAATAAATAAAAACAATCACAGTCTGATGACACAGACATTCTACAACTGAGCATTAAAAACAAACTCTTGCATTGATACTTACTTCACAAATCATACTGCTACATATCTGGAAGAAAATAAAGCCAGACGTACAACCTCACCCTATGTGAAAATAAGTTCTTTGTGTGTTAAAGATCTAAATGAGAAAAAGTATAAAACTATGAGAAGTAAAAAATGGAAATTAAAAAAAAATAACCTTGGGAAAGGGTTGGTTCTCATAAGCAAGAAATATATACCTAATAGCCATGAAGAAAACGTTGTCAGATTTAACTCTATAAATATTTCAAATTAGGGATGGCCAAGACAAAGACACCTAGAAAAGATGAAAGAGAAATGGCAGTCCGAGCCACCGCTGTCTGGTCGAATGTTCTCTGGTGGCAGAAGTGTTCTATCCTGCCCTGTCCAATACCGTACTCACTAGCCATACACAGCAAGCGGGCCCTTGCGATGAAGCTAGTGTGACTCAGGAAATGAATTTTAAATGAAATTAAATTTAAATTGCTTTAAGGGACTTCCCTGACGGTCCAGTGGTTGAGACTCCATGCTTCCACTGCAGGGGATGCGGGAACTGAGATCCGACATGCCGTGTGCAGCGGCCAAAGGAAAAAAAAAAAAAAAAGGTTTAAATATATATAGCCACAGGTGGTTGGTGACTGCCATGATGACCAGTGAAGGCCTGAGAAAAAAATGCCTAAAGCTTTTTATGACAGACAAACCCCTAAAAAACAAACTCCTATCAAATAATAAGAAAAAGATAAATAATTCAGAAGGGGAAAAAATTAAGGACATAGAGAAGACATTCCTAAAAGAGGAAATGTAAACGGAACATAGGCGTTTGCTCAAGTTCGCTAATCATCAGAGAAATGTTAAATTGAGATACAATGAGGTATCAGTGTTTGCACATCACATTGACAAAGCTTAAGAAATTAGTAACACCCAGGGCTGCCAAGGGTGTGGAGAAATGGGAAGTCATACATTACTGGTGTGTGTAAATTGCTACAAGTTTTGTGGAAAATTATCCACAATGATTATTCAATTATTGCAGTTGAAACTGTGCATACCTTTGATATGGACAACCTACTTCTAGGAATGATCTTATGAGATCAAAAGCAATAATACCTAAGAATTGATGACTAAAGAAATATATTACATCACTCTTTGTATAGCCCTAAACTGGAAACAATCTTAGTATTCACCAACAAGGGAACTGGGGGGAGGGACTACTCATTTTTTTTTTCTTTAAAATCTCCAGGTGATTCTGACTGATCAGGTTTGGACCAACAGAATTACATGTACCATAACTGAGGTACCCAATTCTCTAAGGAACATTTAGGTTGTTTCCAGCTTTTCACTGTTTTTTTTTTTTTTAATAAACTTTTAATTTTAGAACAGTTTTAGACTAACAGAAAAATTTCAAGGATTTTACAGAGTTCCCATACCCCCCAAACAAAATTTCTCCTATTATTAATGTCTTACATTATACGACACATTGTTATAAGTAATGAACCAATATCAATATATTACCTTTAATTGAAGTCCATTGTTATTGAGGTTTTCTTAGATTTTATCTATGTCCTTTTACTGTTTTAGGATTCTATTCAGGAAGAATATTTTTAGAGCTAAATCTTAGAACACATTTTAAATTTGTTCCTTCGGATGAAATTCCCTAAATTGGAATGGTTGGATTTAAGGGTACATGTATTTTTGAAAGCTTTTTATAAGTATTGCTAATTTATCCTCTTCTGACCTATTTGAGCTGATTATTTTGTTTCTCCATTGTGCCAGCTATCTATTTCTGTATAACTGATTGTAAAATTTGGTGGCTTAAATGACAGCAATCATTTATTTTGTGCACAGCTGCCATTGAGGCAGGGCTGGGTGGATATAACTTCTCTCTACTCCATGCAGTGTCAGCTGGGGTGACTCCACCCGGGACCAAAGGATCCCCTTTCAAGATGTCTCACTCACGTGGTTGGCAAGTTGGTGCTGGTGATCAGCTGTGAACTGACCTGGAACACTTACACGTGACCTCCTCATGGGGGCTGCTTGGGCTTCTTCACAGCATGGTGGCTGAGTTCCAAGAACCAGTGTATTGAAATTGCCAGGAAGAATGTGTATCACTTTCTATAACTAGCTTTGGAAGTCATACAACATGGCTTCTACTGTAGTCACAAATCCAGATTTAAGAGGAGGAAACACAGACCCCATTTCATTATAGGAGGAACGTCAAAGTCATAGAGTAGGATCACGTGGGAGGGAAGATATTGTTGCAGTCATCCTTGGAAAATATAATCTGCCACATGTTAATCCTGGCAGCCAAGTTTTACAACTTTTCTAGAGCCTGACCTCGGATACGAATTTTCCAGCGAAAAGAGCTTTGAGTTGTTAAAACCCAAGCCTATGCCAGAATTTCATACTTTTAACAGGGATTTGAAGAATGTTAGCACTTTGAGGTGGAACAGGCAGCTGACCTCTGATATGATTTTTCCAGTGAAAAGAGCTTTGAGTTGTTAAAACCCAAGCCTATGCCAGAATTTCATAATTTTAACAGGGATTTGAAGAATGTTAGTACTTCTGAGGTGGAATAGGCAGCCTTTTATCCCAGTGGTTTCCAACATTCTTTCATGGCATGGCACACGTAGTAACATTTGCCTCGCACATGGGGGTTAACTGAGGGGATTTGAGGACATCTGCAGGGCTACGTGAAAAAGCGTTGTATTTTCCTTAGAGTACATAGTTAAGATAAAATATTAGAGAAAATACTAAATATTGGATTTGTATAAATAAAATATTTTCAAGTTTCTTTATTTTCCTTTCTTCTTTTTCTTTTTTGCCCACATCGCGTGGCATGTGGGATCTTAATTCCCCAACCAGGGATAGAACCCGTGCTCCCCGCAGTGGAAGGGCAGAGTCCTAACCACTGGACCACCAGGGAATTCCCTCAAGTTTCTTAATGAGAAACTTGCGCTTGCATCTCTTTTTTAATATTCAGGTTCTGAAACGGCAATATGAAACTTCTGATCAAGATGTTTAAACTCAAAACACTGATTAGCAATTTTCCCACCCAGGTAAATAATAAACAATTAAGAACAACAACAACAACGACGAAATCAAGAGCGATTGTCACAATTTGAAATTATGTTTAAATAACCTAACAGTCCTTTCTTTTATTTCTTTGACACCTGTGCTGCTGAAATTTTGGGGGGGTTAACATGAAGGGATTTTGAGTCAAACTTTTCTATATCAAATTTTTGAAAAATCAATGAAGCTCTATTTTGCAAAAGTGTACACATAGAGTCGTCACCTACAAATACCGGAGATGTCACAGATGAGCAGAGACTCAGGATGGTTGCCTTGAGCTTCCTGCTCCCCGCTCCCACCATACAGCTACCATACCAGGTCTGTGAAAGGCAGGCCAGGCTCAGCACCACAGTAGATGCCCAGGTAGGAGGGCACCTGTCCGCAGTACTCAGGGCTTGCAGCCTGGGGAGACTGCTCTGGGACTCCAGCCCCTGAGCCCTGCCTTTCCAATACATTTCAGGCCGCAAAGGCCCCACCCAATGCATAAATTATACCCCCAGCAGCTACTCAATACACACTTGCTGGAAGTGAATTTGAGTTCTGGCAAGAAGCTCCCTGATGGGGACATAGGATGCGCAAAGTCCAGATCTTTCCCTCCAGGAGCAAAAACGTGGAATGCCTCCAAATGGATCCCCTCATGTCCCTAATTGACAAAGCCCTCCCCAATCTGTTCTTGAACACAGTAAAAGAAACTAAGCAGCAGAGCAGTCTAGCAATCGGCCACTAGAGGGTGAACACTTGAAGCTCTTTTTGTGATGATTGTAGAGGGCACAGTTTGCTTTAGTCAGCCCTGTTATTAGGTTTGTCATACTGAAGGTCACAGACATTTCATAACAGAGACATCTCCTGTTATCTGAGGCCTCAGTCTGGGGCCTGGGTGCCCCAGATAGGGGAAAACAATGGGTTTTCCAATAGTGGGAACATGATAGGGGAAAACATTGGGTTTTCCAATGGGTTCATTCATGCATTCATCTGTCCATCCATCCATCCATCCTTCTGTCCGTCCATCCATCCATCCATCCATCCATCCAGTCAGTCATTCTATTACTCATCCAGCCATTCACTCAAGAAGCACTGACTGAGTTCCTACTATGGGCTGGGTCTTCGCTGGGTGCTGGGGAGAGAGAAATGAATCAGAGCCCTGCCTGCCCAAGACTTTCTCAGTCCGGGGAGACAGAGAGTGTCACAAGCAGCCAATGACCCTACAGCCTTGGGACTGTGTGACCTCAGAGGAGGGCACAGGCCATGACTGTGGTTGGACCAAAGGCACCATGATGTGTGATGTCCCCCTACTTCCAGGCCTTTCCCCATGGCTTCTACACAGCGAGGACTGGTCACCGGGGCGCATAAGAGTGGTCAATAGCCTTCCTGGAATATGACTTCCACCAGGAGAACGTCACGCCAATCTGTGCGCACTGGCCCCTATGCCTCCCTCCTCAGTGGGAACCGACTCCAATCCAGCCCCAGCCTGGCGTTCCTGTCCCTTGTCAGTGACTCCAGCTGGCCTTGGTAGCAAGACCTCTCCTGGCTTGGCTGCCCGGTCACATTTGTGGTCCCTGGTGCCTCACTCTCCCGCCTCCAGGTGTTAGAGAGCTTCTGAGCCAACCGGTTTGTATTAGCATAACTGGTTTATTGAGCAGTTGCGACTCCTCAGGGTATGAACGTGACATGCATTGCTCTATTTTTTTCTGGGAGCTGCCCTGGCTGTGTCATGGTGAAGGTCTTTCCCTCTGGGTAGCGGCTCCACCAGGGAAGGCTCAGCCTTCTTCCAGAAAGTTCAGTCACTTGCAATTAGGAAGAACTCAGCTCTGTTCCCTTGAAAATGTGGATCTCACATCTATTTAAAGCTCTTTCTCTTTTCCCCCAGAGCTGGTGAGACTGAGAGCGCTAAAGGTTTAGGATCAGGGCTGGAGGCTGGCTTGGGGGAGGGGCGGGCTGAGATCTGCTCCCTCGGGCCCCTGCCCCCACCATCCTGGCACATCCCCTCAGACTGGATGGGGAAGGACAGAGGTTTGCTTCACATACCCACAGCAGCTGTCCCTTTGCCTGGCTAGCACCGCCAGGCCACCAGCAACAACTAGGCAGGATCCATTCTCCATCCTCTTGGCGGTCAGAAGGGATGACCCTGGCCTGTCTTCCTGCCTGTGGCCCCGTTACACCCTGTCCCTCCGGAGAGTCCCTCCCGGCCCTGGTCACACGGGGAGGAGGAAGTCTGGGGACCAAGCAGGTATCTAACCAGGGACCCAAATCTAGTCTTTTCACTCTGAAAACAGCTCCCCAATTTACATGTTTTCTTGGGACTGCCCTCCTTTTCCTTGGGGAGGAAACACACCCCGTTTCCCACTCTCACAGGAAAGAGGGAGACAGAATGCTTTCTCCTCACAAATGCAGCATGTCCTCAACAGCTGCTTTCCTTGTTTCCTGTCCTCCCGTCTGTCCCAGGGACTGGGGGTGGTAATAGTCTGGGTCGCCAAACTGGTACCTCCAAGTTGGCTCTGCTGCCAGGTGACCGACCCAGCGCTGAGAGTTCCTGGACTTCACATGTGCGGTAGTTGCCACCTCTTGTTCTCGGCTGTGGGCTTTAGTGGCCCTTTCAGAGCAATAAGAAAATCCTGGTTAGGCACTGTATACCATTGGGACACTGGCCTGGGTCCTCAGGGGCCATTTATAAAGGAGTGGGGAAGCCATCCCGGCCTTCTGAGTCCAGACGTGCTGCTGTGTCTCCATCCCCCCCCCCCCCATCTCTCTGGGCCTCAGCTCCGCAGCTCACCCACCGCAGTGGCGCAAGGGCAGCTGGAACAGGGTGGGTGAACAGGGTGGACTGTGCATGCGGGTGTCACCGCATGCTAGTAATTTGGCCCCTTTAAAACACGGGTCTCGGGCTTCCCTGGTGGCACAGTGGTTGGGAGTCCGTCTGCCGATGCAGGGCACACGGGTTCGTGCCCCGGTCCGGGAAAATCCCACATTCCGCGGAGCGGCTGGGCCCGTGAGCCATGGCCGCTGAGCCTGCGCGTCCGGAGCCTGTGCTCCGTGACGGGAGAGGCCACAACAGTGAGAGGCCCGCGTACCACAAAAAAACCCCAAAAAACAAAAACAAAACACGGGTCTTAAGACAACTGGTTCAAAAGTAATTTGGGGAGAGGCTGCGTTCAAATGGGGGAGGGGCAGAGAAGGAGGATGGGCAGGGGGTGCAGCCTCATCTCTCTTTTTTCCCCTGGCTTCAAACCTGTATATGCCCCACGAGCAAAATACAGCCTTGCAGCTAAGGACCCCTGTCCTCGGAGCGCGCCATCTATTGCTACAGGACACTACCAGGGCTTTGAAGGGGCTGGGGTACAATTCTACTGCTCCCTACAAGATGGCAAGGTACCCCATCCCAACCAGCACAAGGACTGCATGTACCTTCTGAAGGCTCCTGTCCATCTGAAATCTTGGCCTTTTAAGCTGTTTGAGTGCTGGGAGGGGATCTCAGGGTGGGCTCGGGGCCCCTCTCCCATCTAGAGAGCACTTTGTGGAGGTGGAGGATTCCTAAGAACTTGGTGGCCTCCCCGGGAGCCCTCCCCTGGGGTCTGCCATTCACCTACAGAACCAGCTGTGTCTGTGGCCAGGCTTCCCTCCTGCCTATACCCTAGTATACCTTAGCCCTGCTAGGGCTACTCAGATGTCCTCTGGGACCAAGCTTACAGGACTCCATATGCTCTGTGTCCAAGCCTGACTCATTGTGACAGCAAGAGCTGGTGTCCTCTGGAGAATCCTGTCCTTCCAACCTCCAGGCCACCATCCGCGGTCCCAGCCTCCAGCCCTGTAGCAGGTCTATGTTGCTTCAGAAGCTCGTCCTAGGGGCAGGGGCGTGCACAGAGTTGGACTGAGCTCTCTTGGGTTTTCCACTCAACGCTATTTGGAACCTGTCTACCAGCTCGGCCTGTATCCCTCTGCCCTTCTATGTCACGGGATTGTACTCTCACCATTCTGTCTGAGCTCACATTCTCCATGACCTCCTGTGCAGCGCCCCTTATCACAGAATGTTCTGTAGACCCTTTTCAGGATTAGCCACAGTGACACTTGGAATTCTGCAGCCTATGCATTTGGTGCTATGTAGGGGAGACAGAATGTTGGGGTTCACCTTACCTATTGGTATGTCTGCTGGATGAGCATCTATACCCTAGCAGAGGCCCTTGTGTCAAGTTCAGGAGCTGTTAGTTCTGATTACCCAGGACTAGGAGTCTCAGCAACTCTCCTGATCATCTAGGAGATCCCAGAAGACAAAGATTTCTGAACTGGGGCAGATCACTTTGCTTATCCTTCTCGATCAGGTGTTCCACTGATTATTATGGGATGTGAGCTGTTATGGTGATGGGAAAGGCCCTCAGTTGGGAAGGGGTGGTGAGTGAGGCTGAAAGAAAGACCTCTGCAAAGCTCCGCCTCTGAGCTAAGTTCAAAATCTCACTCTGTCTCTACTCATGTTGCTGGGGACTATTGGAGGTAGAGAAGGTCTTATGGATCTGGGAGCCAGACGGCCTCTGAATTCCCTGCATTTACGTGGCAGAGATGGCTGTCCTCCCTCACCCCTTCCTCGTCTCTATCACTCCTCTTCTCCACACCGCTCCCCAGCCCCCCGCCCTCAGTCCCCTCTGGGATGATACACTTACCCGAGAGGGCGCACCTCCTGGTTTCCCGTTGCCTGTTCTGCGGTTGCAGTTCCAGATGCTCTGCTGTGTCCAGATGTAGGGGTCAGCTACAGGAGCCCTTGAGTCAGCCCCTCATAAGGAGTATTTTCTTGACTCCTGCAACATTCTCGATCCTGGAGAGTTCATTGATTCCAGTGAGTGTCCTGCATGTCAGTCACTTCCAGTCTGTTTCCTGGTAGAAGGACAGGCATTTGGGCGGCCTCTGCCTTTCTGACTGGTCTTCTGTCTGCCCCCCTTTACCATCCTCCATGGCCTGTGGTTCCTGCCAGTCCCAGGACCTGCAGGAGCCCCGCCAGCCCTAAGTGCTTCTCTTTAATGACCCGCAGGATTGCCATGGCAATGAGAGATGATTTTAATCTGTAAAGTGGTGTCTTCGTTAAGCTCCTCTTGGAAACCACTTGAGCTGGAGTCTGCCAGCTGCACCTTCAGGCGAGCCCTATAATATCACAGAGCCTCTCTGGGTGAGATTCCAAATGGAAAAGTATCTTCAGAGCCTCTGAGGATAGCTGTCTAGACAGAGGGCCTGGATTTTTTTCCTTTGAGGGAGGGAAATCTGGAACACTTCAGTTCTCCTAGCAGCTACTCTTGGCTCCATTTCATGACTCTGCATACAGCAGGTGCTCTATTGATGCTGGTTGACTTGAGTGGGCTGGCCTTGAACACCAGATGCTTATCGATCTGAGTCATTGCCCATTTTTTAGTTGTGTATTTATTTATTTATTTTGCTGTTGAGTTGTAGGAGTTTCTTACGTTTATGCTTGTACTTTACTGCTGCTTCCCTGAAGCATCCTTTCAGCCTCTGAAGGAAGTGAGAGAAGGAGGTGATGGCTGTGTCACATGACCAGCAGCAAGGGGCGGGGCCCTAGCTCCTTCTTATCAAAGTCCAGGACAGCGTGAGCAACCCATCTGTGTAGTGGGCAAGCTGAGAAACACAGAGGGTGGTCACAAGGTGAAGCAGGTGGGGTGACGCTGTTCTGGTCCTGGGTTCCCGTTGAAATCGCTGTGCCTGTGCTCAGGCAGTGGGTTTTGTATTTCTAGGGGCAGGTGCATTCACCCCGTGCTGAGACGCTGGAAGCTTTGCGGGAAGAGGGCAGCAGCTGTGGAGGAGGGATGACAGAGAAACGGATGACACCTTCGATTCCTTGAAAATAAATGCCTGCATAAGAGGGACTTGTGAAATTCTCAGAGGAGCATATGACTGGAGGTTGGGTAGCAGGGTTGGGGGCATGAGGCTGGAACTGGTATCCATGGCCGTTGGTGCAGGGTGTTTTCAGGGATGCTGTGATGGTTCCATTCTCCATACTAGAAAAGGCAGCTCTCCATCCAGGCTGGTGGTACTGTGCACCTGAAATGCTACCATCTAGGAAGTCTTTTGGCATAAGGCTAACATCTCAGAATGGGTAAAACCTGAATACCAATAAGGACCTCTTTTGTGTCATGGACTTAATCAGAATGTTTTCTGAGGATGGGTTTTAGGAAACGGAGCAAGGAAGAGACAGCATCTAAAGAGGGCTGATGGGGGGTTTCCCTGGTGGTGCAGTGGTTAAGAATCCGACTGCCAATGCAGGGGACACGGGTTCAGTCCCTGGTCCGGGAAGATCCCACATGCCTCAGAGCAACTGAGCCCGTGCGCCACAACTACTGAGCCTGTGCTCTAGAGCCCGCGAGCCACAACTACTGAGCCTGCGCACTACAGCCTGTGCTCCGCAACAAGGGAAGCCACCGCAATGAGAAGCCCGTGCACCGCAATGAAGAGTAGCCCTCACTCGCCACAACTAGAGAAAGCCCGCGCACAGCAACAGCAACGAAGACCCAACGCAGCCAAAAGTAAATAAATTAAATAAATAAATTTATTTAAAAAAATAAAAAATAAAGAGGGCTGATGGGGAGTGGAATACCTTGTCCGGGGAAGATAATTATTATGCAGATATTATTTTCCCTATGATACATATTATCTATCAAAGTAAATACAGATTCATTGTAGAAATATTGGAAGAGACAGGACAGTGTAAAGAAGAAAATAAAAATAACCTATTTGTTCTATCCCAGGCATAACTGTTGTGGACATTTTGGTGTAGCCTTCTAGATTTCGGTTAGGTGCACGGGCTCTGGAATCAGATTAACTTGTATCGGGGAATCGCATCAATAACTACTGCTCTCCTACCTCACAGAACTTTCCCTTAGGGTCCCTGGAAATCTCATTTCCATAGTGTCGTTGTCACTAGTGCTGGTCTTCAGATGTTTCTGGGACCCCCGTTTGTGAGACTGCACTTCCGGGTTCCCTTGCGAATCAGTGGGACCATGTGATCTGTTTTGGCCAACGAATCATGAATGAGGGCCATGTGCCATTTTCGGGCAGGAGCTGGAAGTTGCCGGTGCAAGACTCTCTGGAGTTCTCTTTGCCACCTCTCTTGACAAAGTTTCTTTCTATGGAAAATGGGATGATAATAATACCTACTTGATCGTATTCTGGGAAGGATTAAATAAGATAATGCAAGTAAATCCTTTCGAAGTGTGCCTGGCCCATAGGAGGGGCCTCCACCTGTCATTGTTATTATTGTTAATATTGTTGATCCCTGATAGCAGTTCAGCGATCTCACTTGCAAAGGTTTTTTTTCAATTCCGTTCAAAAGTGACTGAGCTCGTTCTGAGCTTGTTTTCTTCTTCAATTCCATTCCAAAGTGACTGAGTTTTGTCTCTTTGTGACTGTGATAGGCACAAAAGAGGGCAGGAAAAACTTCCTGTTCTATGAGATCACAGTCTAGAGCAGGGCAAGCAGATAGGTAAACATCTTGACTTCCAGGTAGATGATGGTAAATGTTCTGGAACAGAGAAATAAGCAGAGATCAAGGTCTAGGGGAAGAATCCCCGGCCCCACTCTGGGTGGGGCTGAGAGAAACAGTCTACCTGCCTGGCTGTCTTATTTCTGTGTCTCTGCTGATCGAGCTGACATATAGCCAAGCTACGGTTCACCAGTTTGGCTGGGTTATTTTTGGAATGATTCTGTAATCGTTTTGCTTCTATGAGTGCAGGGCAAGCTTAACAAATGTCTCTCCTAACCTACAGTATGCCTCCTGATGTACCCAGAGACACTAATTGGATACTAAGTGCTTGCTTTCCTGCTGAGGGAAATGTCAGGTTCTAATAATATTCCATTATTAGGCCCACATAATTTCCTGCCTGGACTATTCTAACAGCCTCATCGCTGGTCTTCCTGCTTTAAATACTTTCCTTTATGGTCTATCCTCAGCACTGCTGATTTGGAATTGCTATTTCTCTACTCAAAACACTTCAATGATTCCTTAAGATATAGGTCTAGGAACTAAGAGATGAAGGAAGGGTGGGCCTGCTCCCAGGACCCACTTTCAGAATGTCTGCATCCTGTTTCCACAACTTTGGACTCAGTGGGTTTGGAGGTCTTGACCCTCGAGGCGGGGTGGGGAATGATTCCATCAAAGGAGATAACATGAGTTCCACTAAATTTCAAATTATGGCTACTGCCTGCTCCCTTTGGGCTCTTTGTGCTGACAGGGACAAAAAGGGAGTCACCATCTTGGCAGTGGTAACTGATTCATCACCAGGTGAAAATAGGGCTCCTGTCATGCAAAGGGGGCAAAGAAGAATACATCTGGCACCAAAGTGATCCACAAGGGCGTCTCTTAGGTCTCCCCCGTCCAAATTTGATGGTAAATGGTCAAGTGTTGTAGCCACAGCCTGAGAAGGGCGTAATGACCAGGAGCTCAGACCACAGGGTAACCCACAAAAGGAAACCACCTAGATCAGAAGAGGTGCTTCCTCAGAGTGGGGGGATCTCACAGGGGTAGTAGAGGAAGGAGCTGATGAGTACCAGTTATGACCCTGAGACAAGCTGCACCGGCAAAGCCTTCTCTTTGTAAGTTTCCCCCAGGAAAAGAGGCCCACCGGAATCCTGAAAGTGCTCCTCTCAAAACGTATACAAAGCAAGTGGATCTGAGTAGCTCAAGGGATGGACTGTAGTGGATTCTGTCATTTCCCACCCAGATTTCTCCCATGTTCAGTACTGCAGCACTTGTTCTCCCAGCTACAAAGAATGATAAGTGCTGACAGTTTTCAGCTGAGTCCCTTTCTCCAGTGATTGTCCTTAGCTATGAGAGCCACCCCTCCCCAAGTGATGCCCCTTCCTAGTGCAACCTGCATCTGGTGACTGGGTGAAGTGGGGATAAAATGATCTGGTCCCCTTGCCCCATTTGGGAAAACTCTTGAGGACCATCTGCAGAATTTCCTGTAGGATTGGCTGAGGTCTTATAGCCCAACTTCTCCTTCTGCCCAGTCCAACTTCTGTTACTCACCCCCAGGGGTTGACCTTAGGTGTACATCCCAATGAAATTCTTGTATGCAAGCAACCGTCTCCGAGTGTGCCGCCCGCGGAATTTGACCTGCAACAGCTCCTTCATCACCCCTTCCTTCATCATGCTGCTTGGAACTCTGTTACGATGGATGGGGCTCCATCTTGTGCCACGAGGTTGAAGGCCACACCCTAAGTGTGTTGGAGTAGAAATCTAGTAACGTTTGGGTCCTAGATGTCTGTGGAGCCACCATGCTGGCCACAAATGGCCTATAGCTGAGCTTTTATCCTTTTAAATTCACCGACATTTTGGGTCTTTGCTACATGCAACTGAACATTAATTGAGACCCAAGTAGAGATGGGGTGTAGGCGATTGAATATATGCATCTGGATCTGGGAGGTAAGGATTGAAGCTAGTGATGTAAATTTGGGATTCATCAGCAGAGAGATGGTACTGAAAGCTACGGGAGTGTGTATGTATGGAGAAGAGAAACAGGCCAAAAACTGAGCCTTGGGGCATGCTCGTGCTTAGAGGGTGGAAAAGGGGGAGGATCACGACAAGGAGACCACTCAGAGAAGCTACTGAGGAGGAGAATCAGGAGTGTCCAGTGCAGAAGCCAAGGGCAGAAAGTGATTCAGCAAAGACGGGTTGGTCAGCGGGTCCCCATCACTAACCTGATGAAATACCAAGACTTGGAAGAGAGGACCCAAGGTGCTTCATGGCCACTGCCTGCCCTGGACTTGATGCGCCCATAATATGAACCTGCTTTGCCTCCAGCACACGCTATGCTGTTTCTGATCTCAGTGCCTTTGCTCATGTGGACTGCTCTACCAGGAATGCCTTTGCCACCTTCACTAGGCTAACTTCTGCTCATCCAGTCACACTCAGCTCTGTCTTAATTCCTCCCGGAAGCCTTCCCTGACCTCTCTCCCTTCTCTCCCTCCCAAACGGTATTAAGCGCCCTTCCTTTGGACAGACATCAGGTCTCTATCATGGGGCTGATGACGCTGCTTTGTAATTGGTACTTCACTTCTGTCTCCACAGTAGACTGTCAACCTTTTGATGGCAGGGTGTGGAAGAATCATCTCCACACCATAGCTGGTATGTGAAACCCAACAGGCACTCTACAAACATCTATGGGATGAAGTAATAGTTCTATGCAACTAATATAGCTTATTCAAATCTCTCCATCTATTTAGGAATCCCATAATAAATCCCTTTATTAGGCTATCACGTGTATTTATCCATTTTATTTGAAATGCTAAATATACAAAAGTTCTTTGTAAGCCATAAGCTACCCACTGAATTTAAGGGATGCTGGAAGGGTCAGGATTAGGGAATAGCCCCTGCTGGTCTTCTCTGGGCTGAGGGCTGGGCCTTCTCAAAGGGACGCCCCTGGCTGTCAGGAGATCCGCAGGCTCGTTCCTCATTCTTTTTGCAAGAACGTTTACGTTCAGTTTCTCTCACTCACCCCACCTACACCTTTAAAACCTCTTCTTTGGAACAGCAGACTTCGCCTCCCACTCCAGACAGGTTTCTGTGCTAATCTTAATTTGGGAATAATCAGTACAAATTGGATTGTTATTCAGCGCCTCCTACACCTCTCTATTAATTCCAGTACATTAACAAATACCAAAATATTCATGTAAAAATATTTCTCCCTTCAGAGAACATTGTTCCTTGTTCCGTGTTCCTCTGTTTAATGCCATCAGATCAGAGTTGACTATAGATTTAATTATTGTTTTACTGAAACCTGACATCTCTCTGTCAGACATGCAGGGAAAAGAGCTCAGATTGGGGACTAGAGGGGAGATGGCTGTGGATTGATGGTGGAGTACAGACGAACATGTAACCTCCTTCTCCGTACACTTAATAAGAAACAGACAGGAGGCACACCGGCAGAGGATCAAGGGGTCATGTTCAAGTAAGGCAAGGACTGAAACCTCTGACCACAGACGTGAAAGGTGTCGTCAGAGATGGAAGTTTCTAGAACTCCGAGCAGTGGCTTTCTCCACAGCTGAGAAGCAGCGTGTCTGCCATACATCTCACTCTGAAACCTGTATTTGGAGGGAACAGGTGCGGATAGGTGGGTGAGAAGCCTGACAGAAAGGTGTGGAACGGCCCTTCTAGGTGTGGAAGGGCCCTTCCTAAACAGGGGAGATTTTTGTCCTCCAACAAACGCTTGGCAATGTTTGGAGACATTCTTGGTTGTCACAACCAGGGGTGGGGATGGGGGAGTGCTACTGGTACCTAGTGGGTAGAAGCCAGGGATGCTGTGAAGTATCCTACAGTCCACAGGACAGCCCCACCGCAAGGAATATTCCAGCCCCAAAAGTCAATAGTGCCGAGGTTGAGATCCTGCTATAGATGGAAGAGCTCTTATCTTCCGTCTAGGGATAAATTGTATTCACTGGGAGTGGAGGAAATATTTTGTTTTTCTCTGACCATATTCTCTGTGTTTACTGGTTACTTGGACGGTATGTATCAGCTCAGTGAAAACCCAGCTGTATGCTGTCTACAAAAAAACTCATCTAAAAGAGCAATTCGGATCAGTAAAATGCAAACAAAAGGAAAATGCATACAAATGCGTATCAGGAAAAGGCAAACAAAAGCAGAAGTATATTAACATCAATAAAAATGTAAGATAAAAGGAGAAACACAAATGGGGGAATTTCATACAGATAAAATTGACGGTTTCCAATGAAATCCTTAAATACTAAGTAAAATAACATCAATGTAAACTTTTTAGAAGTTACAAAAAAAAGAGGGAAATGAATAGATACAAAATAATAAGAGGGCTTCCCTGGTGGCAGAGTGGATAAGAATCTGCCTGCCAATGCAGGCGACATGGGTTCAATCCCTGGTCTGGGAAGATCCCACATGCTGCGGAGCAACTAAGCCCGTATGTCACAACTACTGAGCCTGCGCTCTAGAGCCCGCGAGCCACAACTACTGAAGCCCATGCACCTAGAGCCCGTGCTCCGCAACAAGAGAAGCCACTGCAATGAGAAGCCCTCTCGCCACAACTAGAGAAAGCCCATGTGCAGAAACGAAGACCCAACACAGCCAAATAATAATAATAATAATAATAGGAGATGTTACATTAGTTTATGGTGGTTTTATGGTAGATAGATGTATATCACTTGGTTCATGGTAGACCTCCCCCCCACATAATAGACATAAACAATGAAACGAACACTACACCCAAAAAACAGACAATTCATCTCTTTTGCAAGGACCCAGGGAACATTTATTTAAAAATATGATTAATATTAATATGACATACATCAGCCAGTTTCAAAAAATGGAAAATATCATATTTTCCCATCAACAATCAAATAGATCATATTCCCTGATCCCAGTGTAATCAAACTATAAAGACAAAACATAAACAAAAAGCCTAACTCTGCTTACGTCTTAATCTCTTCCTTAAACACCTCTGTCGTAGAGGAGACCAAAGCTGAAATTCTGAAGCAGTGCAGCTCCATATGGTAGCTACTAGCCCCACGTAGCTATTGAAACGTGGCGCCTGACACGTGGCTAGTCTGAATCGCTGTGGGCGTGAACACACTGGATTTCCAAGACTTAACATGAAAAAAGAATATAAAATATCTCATTAATGTATTGATATTTTTATTGATTACATGTTTAGATGATAACATTTGGGGTATACTGGGTTAAATAATAAATATTATTAAAATAATTTCACCTGTTTCTTCTTTCTACTTTTTAAATGTGGATACTGTACACTGTAAAATGACAGATGATGTCACATTATATTTCTATTGGTAGTTCTGCTCTAGAATATCCACAAAAATAAAATGTGATGACACAATAAACACTACATATTAAACACTATAGAATGTGGCTAGAGCAGTGTTTGGAAAAAATTACTAGCTTACGTATCTATGCTACTAAGTAAGAAAGAATGAAATGAAATAAAATTAAGCAATTAATATAAGAATTTAGAAAACATAATTAAACTAACCTAAGGAAAGTAGAGGGAAGACACTAATGAAGAGAAAAGTAGCAAGCAATTTAGAAGACAGAACAAAAATGATACAGAGATTCAAGAACATAAATTGAAGATTTGCTGAAAAAATTATAAAATATAATAACCACTGCCTTACCTATTTTTTTAAGTGGAGAAAACTCAAACAAATTTTGAATTAAGAAAAAACAGAAATTAAATTAAAAAAAATGATTATAGAGTGATTTGCACAACCTCTGTGGTTAAACATTAGAAAATCTAGATAAAATGCATAATTTTCTAAAAAAAATTATGTCATCAAAATTTAATAAAGAGGAGTCAGACCATGGAAGAAATTGGGAAAGGGACCTAAGACCTACCCCTTTCAACCATCCCACCTCCACAAGGATGAGGCTGGTTTCGTAGGTGAATTCCATCTGTACGGAAAATATAAGGAGTTATGATGACTGTTTAAAGGTTCGAAGGTGGGGATGTATGTATATGTATAGCTGATTCACTTTGTTATACAGCAGAAACTAACACACCATTGTAAAGCAATTATACTCCAATAAAGACGTTAAAAAAATAATAAAGGTTCTAAGGTACAGAACTCAATTGATAAAATCATAATAAAGCTACTCTCTTTAAAAGTACTAAGTCCCTAGATTTCACAGGTAACTTCTTCCAAACCTTTGAGAAACAGATAACCACAGTGCTACTTAAATGTTCCCAGAGACGGGAGAATCTCACCAAAACTTTACCAAAGCCTGAAAGAAAAAGGCGAAAGAGAAAAGAAAGACATCTACAGATCAAACTCAGTTATGACAACCAACGCAAAAATCCTTAATATAATATCAGCAAAGAGAAGCAGAAGACACTAAAAGAAAGATACATGAAGAGAGATCAATCTGAAGAATGTAAGGATGGTTTAATATTAGAAAATTTTATGCTAAAGAATGCATTTGCTATCGTGCAACCTTCATTTCAGTTTGTATTTTATTTATTTATTTACTTATTTAAAATCTTAACCTTTTTTGATTTTTATGCAGAAGTTATTAGGACCACTTTAAAAAACTTTGTTTATTTGACTGTGCCAGGTCTTAGTCGCAGCATGTGGGATCTTTCGTTGCGACATGTGAACGCTTAGTTGTGGCATGTGGGATCTAGTTCCCCAACCAGGGTTCGAACCTGGGTCCCCTGCATTGGGAGCATGGAGTCGTAGACACTGGACCACCATGGAAGTCCCTCAGTTTTTTTTAAATTAACAAAATAAATACTAATGGATATTTCCTTAACATTATAAAATATTATAATCTTCCATCCAAAAAGCTAGCACAGCTTAATGTGAAAAGCCAGACACATTCCCGTTAAGGTCAGAAACAAGAACTCCCACTATCATACATGAGAAAGACATAAGATATACAAAACTTAGAAAGGAAGAGGCACCTGGTTGTAAAGTTTATGCCAAAAATCAAACCTTTACTATATTACAAATAATAACCAGTTAGAAAATCTAAGGGAAGAAAAGATGCCATTTACAATAGAAACATAAAAATACTTAAGAACAAATGTATTAATCAATGTTAGTACAGTCCTAACCTTATATAGTCCAGTACAGTGTAGACCTAACCCTATGCTAAAAACTTAAAATTCCTATTAAAAGCTGCACAAATTATTCTAGTAAGTGAAAAACCTCCCTTGTTTTTCTTTGGAAGACTATTCAGTAGGGTAGTTTTAATTCCTGAATTTAATCTCTAAATTAAGTGTGTTCCCAGCCCAATTACCAATAGATTTTTGTTTGGAATTTGAGCTATTAAAGCTAAATTTCATCTCGTAAAATAAACACATGATTGGAAGCAGAGAAAGATCTGAAAAAGAATAACAAGTATGACTGTGATACTATCAGGTATATTAAACCATTGTTTAAGGCCACAGACATTTCAGAGTAGGAATAGACCAAGAAATCAATGTAAGAGCGTCAAAAAATAAATTCAAGCACGTATGGGAAATGAATATTTGATTAAAATGGCATCATTAAATTTATCAGCGCGGATGGGGCATTCAATAAACTGCATTGGGAAAACTGGTTAGTTACCTGAAGGAAAAAAATGATTTATTACTGTTACCAAGTCCAAGCTCGCTCTGCTCACCGTGTGACAGGCCAATGAATCGGAGACAAGGTGTTGAGGTAAAGGAATACGACTTTATTCGGAAAACTGGAAGACCGAGAAGACGGCCGACTAATGTCTCTAAATACCCATCTTATCAGGGCCTGGATGTCAGTTTCTCTTATAAAACAGAGACGGGGAGAAGGTGAGGAAGTAAAGTAAAAAGACCATAAGTCTTACAAGTATCCCCTGGAATGGCCAGCCTCCGGGAGAGGATGTGTTAATTTCTTCTTTCTTGCAGCCATCCATAGGTGGACAGGGTCCGGATGTTCCCCTGAACAAAGGCACTTTGGTTTAACATTCAGGCAGAAGGGCAGGGCTCCCCAAGGCAGGCCATTACGTATAAACAGTATCCTTTTAGTGAACAAAAGCAACGGGAGTAAAAGAAACAGATCTAACATGTAGCCAGATTTTGTTCTCCCCTGTAACATCACCTTATTCTTCACATGCAAAGAAATTCCATATGGATCCAAGAGTTATATACAAAAATGGATCTATAAAAGCTAAAGTAAGAGAATGATTACAGAATTGTCTGTATAACTCTATGCAAACAAATTTTAAAACTTGGATTAAAACAAAGGTAAAAAAACTCCAAAAACCCAAAGGTGAATTTACCAGGTGAGTCCCAAAGGCTACGTTAAGCTCAGGTAGGTGGCCAGGTGGGAAGTGTGTTCCAGGACAAGTCTGGCCCCCCAAATGCCCTTCCTTCCACCGTCTTTTGTCAAATCTGTCCACTCATCCAGGTGGGCCCCTGAAGCAGAAATGCAAATAATAAACATTAGGCCCAAAGTCGGCAGTATTATTATTCAAAAGACACCTTGAGAAAGACAAACAAACCAGCTGTCAAAAAGGACTAGAAGTAAAGAGGTCAGAAAAATGAGTGATTACCGATGAATGCACAGGATGCTATATGAATACCAGGCATCGTCAGTTAGAAAATCCACAGCTAAGGAGAACCCATTCACAGTGACAAAATATAGTAAGTACTTTGGAATAAACTCAATGCAGGATGTTTGTGACCGGGTAGAGAAAACCATAATACTTGTGATTCCTGCAGGAGAGCAGAAGGAGAATTGCATTTTCCTGGCAAGCAGGAGTAATATTGTGAAGATATCGACCCTCCTCGTGTATAGGTCACGTGTGGTCCAATTATTGATACAACGAATCTGGCTTTGTTGCAGCTCTTCTACATTTGCAGGCATCCTTCAAAGTTTCTTCTGCGCAGCTGACCAGGCTGCCAGCATGCCTGAGATCTCAGAAATAAGCTGAGGTAGACTTTGAGTAAATCTATGCTTGTTTAATCCAGTGGCTCTCAATTTCAAGCATTCAGTCATGGGGAGGCTTGTTAAAAAAACAGATTGCTGGGCTCCACACCCAGATTCAATTCTTGGGGTGAGGCCCAAGAATTTACATTTCTATCAAGTTCCCAGGGGCTGCTGGTAGGGAGCCTTGCACCTGGAAATCCACTGGGTTAGTCAAATGCCTTAGAGGTCAATGTAATGGGAAACTAGTAAAGCAGGTCTAGACTCCGAGGTTCTTAGGATTTCCCTTGAACTTGCCCATCACTGGACTAATTTCCAGCCTCATCCCTATGCCTTTTAACGCGAGGCAGGCCTGGCAAGGGGTCATAATTGGGTACCAGATGGTTGTCATTTACTGTCTTCTTCCTATCGGTGGGGAAGGGTTGGAGGGGCAAGCAGGGAACAGGGTTGGCTGTGTATACATGTGTACGTGTGCATGTCCATGTATGTGTGTGTGTGCATGTATGTGTGTATATGTGTGTGCGCATGTATGTGTACTGTGTACGTGCATATATGTGTGTGTATATATGTGTGTGTGCATATGTGCATGTGTGTGTGTATGTGTGTGACCACTTGAGATTTCAAGGCTTGTGGAATTCCCCAAAGTGCTAGCCCTCACATCCTCTGTGTACCCAGCAAATCCTCGTTTAAAGCTCCAGAACTTCTCATGGAACCTGACAAAAGAGTATGGCTGGAAGAATAAGTGGCCAAGAAAAATAAATAATTCGGGTGGGGGTGGGAGAGCAGGGGTGGGGAGATTTATCTGCCTGGTTATAAGAACCTATTTTAGAGCAAATAGTAATAAAAACAGCTGGAGTGCAGCTACAAAGACAAAACTATATCTAAGTTATGCAGAAGAGGGCCAAGAATTAGACCAAATTATATGAGAGACTGTCCTATATGATGAGTAAGCAATATGGAAGGGAAAGCTCACTTAATAAATCATGTTGGAAGACTGAAGATTGAGTTTGAAAAAGGAATTAGATTTGTACCTTACCCTACTCACCAACATGAGAGTCAAATATTTAAAACTAAGAAATCACAGAGGAAAACGTAGCATGATCAGAATGTACCATTTGCTGTACTTTGCAAGTATGGGGCGGGGAGGTGAAGGAAATAGCACTTGCTGAGTGCCTACTGTGTGCCACACATGTATTACCTTATCCCATTAGGACTCTCAGCAACCCTGTGAGACAGGGATTACCCTCAGCTTTCAGATAAGGAAACTGAGGCACAGAGAAACCAGTTACTTTCTCAAATGGAGAGCAATCAGAAGCGCCTCACTCTGTCTGACTCCATGCCCTGTACTGCCCAGTCGCTGCCCACCAGCCCAAGGGGTCCAAGGGAGATGGGGTGCCTAGTTCAGTGCCAGCCTATTCCTAGATGGACCTGGGGTGGTAGAAAGTGAAACAAGTCAGAACCGAGGTTGAGGACAAGGCAGCTGCACAGTGGTACAGAGCTGATGAGTTCGGCCAGGAGAACAGGGGCAGTAAGTGCGTTCCAGGGGCCACCTGCCTGGAGTTGGGAAGCAGGATGAATGGCTGGGTCCCAGGAAAGGTTGGGATGTTTAATGTGGTGACACTGGGGCACACAACAGCTGTAATTTGTGGTCCATCCCTACTCCTTCCTTCTACCAGACATAACCTTAACTCCCCTTCCTAGGGGCCTGGAGAAGCCACGTGGTGTCATGAAAGAGCAGGTGCATGAGAGGTCAAGAAAACTTGGGTTTAATTGTGCTTTGTCGCTTTCTAGGTGCATGGCCTTGATCCAGTAACCTAACCCCTCTGAGGCTTAGTTTCCTAATTTTCACATCAGGGTGCCCACCTCACAGAATTCATGTGGGGATTAAATGGACAAGTCAGGTAAAGCGTTAAGCTTAATAAATGGTGCAGAGTAGGTGATCAATTGATATTTATTGAATAAGCGAATTTATACATTTGCTTAACGTGTGTATTTATTCATTAGCTCTGAAGAAAACTTGAAGTCCAGGGAAAGGAGGTTTATCCGGCTAGTTCTGCTAGGTAGACAAGAATTTCACATCTTTCATCAGTTGTAGTTGAAACATTCTAATTTGGGAAACTGGGTCAAGCCATATCACTGTGCGTTAATTATAAGTTGTGATTCTAGCAACCTGTGGAAAGATGAGAAAATGGTCCAGCGCCTGCATTTCCCACAGCAACAAATGTGCCTCCGATGACACTTCCATAATCGCCACCCCTTCCAACTGCATACATCTTGGCACCTTACAAAGAAGTGCTCACACCCAGGGTGACAGAAACCCGCCTTCAAGGAAGGTCATGTCATCCCATTTTGTGGATGAGGAGACTAAGGCTCTAGGAGGTGCAGGGACCTTCTCAGTGGTTGGCGGCAGAGCCGGAGCTGGAATCCCCGGATGTGCATGAACTGATCATCACTACGGCATAGGCTTCGTTACCTTGTTACAGGCTTAAAGGGTGATGCTATACAGTGTCCTGCTTGCTTGCATCTGCTTCTGTCTCCCCTGAGGCCCTCATGTGGCTCTGAGGCTCTGAGGATCCCATCTGTACATCTTACCCCATCCCCATTCCAGAGCCAATTTGGAAGGAGACAGAAGGAGTGCAGCAGCCTCCATCCTGCAGACGTACGAGGCCACAGGAACTTTGCAGCCCATCATCTGGCAGCGCAGCCTGGATGCTGGAACCCATGCTGGAGCTGCAGAGATCTGGCCAGAGAACTTGGGTCAAGTCCTGTCCAGGGCTAGGGGTGGTGATGTTTGCCTGGAGTGACAGGCTGTTACACAGGTGAGGAAGAGCCTGCTGTTTAGTGATCACCTCTACGTGACAGGCTCACACATTATCAGTAATTCCCACAGCATCTTGTGATCCTATCATCGTCGTACTGATGATGGAACAGTACCTTGGAGAGTGACATCTTATGCAGCATCTCGAAGTGGGTAGTTGTCGAAGATTCAAACCCAGCTCTGTTTACTATGATCCCCATGCCTTTCTCAGCAAGGCCCCTGTCACAAGTTGGACTCTGACATCCTCTATGCTTTCTGGAGAGAAATGGGTCACAGCCTTTGATTACCACTGCCACTGGGAAGGTGGGAGTTAAATGTAACGTTCTGTTTAGATCCATAACTGGTACCTACTCAGCTGTTGGGTTCCTGTAGAGCCTGTGCAGATGGAACAAAGCCTCCCTCCTGTACCCTGCACATACGTAGGAGGGTAAGACCAACAGGCAGAACCAGACTGGAGTCTGGAGCCCCAGTAGCCATAAAGATGTCTGTGGGGACCTCACATGGGACCCAGCACCTGCTACCTCCAGAGACAGGGAGCTGTGATCTCCTTGCTCCCTGAAGGCTTTCCCAGCCTGTCTCTTACTCTTCCTCCCTGGGGCAAAGGGGAGAGTCTGATACACCTGATGAGATTGGAGAAAGAGCCTGAGATTACGCCCGCCAGCCCCTCCCAAGCGTCCTCCCCTTTGACCCTCCTGCACACGAGCACCTGTTTCCCCCCTGGTCCACCCCTCCATGCTGCTGAGCATGGCGGGCTCTGCCCTGGTTGGGATGTGCCCGTAGTTTGAAGTGGGTAAGCCCAATTCAGAGGAAAGTATTGGGAAAACAGACTGTGGCTGCCGAGTCAAGATGCTTTTCCAGGGGAGCTTTCCCAGCTATCGATCTGGCTCTCTGAAGCCTCCTTTGTCATACTGCTGGGGACCCATGGGGGAAAGGGCTGGATTGATTTCCATCTTTGTGGTTAGTGATAAGCCCTGAAATTCCATCGTGAGAAATGTGTGAGGAGGAGAGAAGGAAGCAGAGGTGGCACACAGGCAAACATTCACGTCCTGCAGTAGTTCCTGCCCCTGAGATAGTTGCTGCTCCCTGGCTCCCAAACTCCTCACTCTTTCACCAAACACGTCCAGGGGAGTCTGGGGTCCCAATTCAAGCTCCGTCCACGCGTCCAGACTCCTCTCCCATGTGCTCTGACCCACTTGGTCGGTACTAGCACTGTACCCAGAATACCCCTGCTCAATTCCTGCATCTGTGGCTTGCTCCCTGCTGGCAATGCCAAGGTTAAATAATAGAATCTGGAAGGAGCTGTGGAGGTCACGTTGCTCAGCCCTCCTTCTGGAGAAGGGGCCATCGGAACTTGCTTCCATGTCTTGCTGCTGGGAGCAACCTCTCCTGTAACTTGGCATTTCTGTTTCTTTTACATTTTTATTTTTTTTTTAGACAACAAGGCATCTGCCTTCTTGCTACTCATGTCTGGTACAGGTGTCTTCTTTGCCACCTACACACATTCCAGGCAGCCCTTCCTGGGCACTTCAACCTTACCATAGGAATTAGGTGGTGTTTTATCATCATGCAGGCATGAAACAAGCACTGCTAGCTTCCTTTGTCTGCTCTCCTGGGTGCCTTTAGAACACGGGGTTCTAAGCTCCTTGAGGCTGAGGCTGCGCTCGAGCCTGGCACACAGGAGGTGCCCAGGAAACCTGTGAGTTGTCCGGGCCCAGCAGACATGTCAGATGGGATTGCTCGGTGGGCCATGCACAGTCTTGTTTGTTCATCGCCCACCGAGGGTCTTCTGTGGGTCAGCCCAGCCCTGAACTTGCTCACCGCCTAAAGGTGGAAACTGACACGCTCACAGAAAACCACAACACAGCGTGCCGCCTGCTAGGAGGCGTGTTGGGGATGCTGAGGGAACGTGGGAGGGAGCAGTCATCAGGCCAGCACTGGGGCGAGCTGAGCCCAGAAGGATGAGCAGGAACTCGTCGGTTGGTAGCGGCAGGAAGGGCAAGCAGCAGGGAGCACCGGGCCGGAGAGGTTCGGCTTCCCAGTCTCCACGGCCTCCAACGTGGCCTTTAAGCTAACATCAGGCAGACAGCCACAGAGATACACTGACGGTTCTGAAGGAAGAAGGCCATCATACGCCTGTCAACCGCTGTTTTATACTTACGGTGACCAGCGTGTCCTGCTTTGCCCAGGCCTTTCCTGATTGTACCACTGACAGTCCTGCTTCCCGGGAAACCCCTTAGCCCTGGCAGACCCGGAGAGATGGGCTGGAAGGGCAGCCTGAATGATTATATTCCATAAACCCTTTCATTAACTTCTTTTTGTTTCATTTTTAACTCTTTTTTAATTTAATTTTATTTTTTTTCCGGTACGTGGGCCTCTCACTGCTGTGGCCTCTCCCGTTGCAGAGCACAGGCTCCGGACGCGCAGGCTCAGCGGCCATGGCTCACGGGCCCAGCTGCTCCGCGGCATGTGGGATCTTCCCGGACCGGGGCACGAACCCGTGTACCCTGCGTCGGCAGGCGGACTCTCAACCGCTGCGCCACCAGGGAAGCCCTAACTCTTTATTTTATATTGGAATACAGTTGATTAACAATGTTGTGTTAGCTTTAGGTGTACCAGGAAGTGATTCAATTATACATATACATGTATCTATTCTTTTTTCAAATTCTTTTCACAATTAGTTGTTACAGAATATTGAGCAGAGTGCCCTGTGCTATACAGGAGGTCCTTTTTGGTTATCTGTTTTAAATATAGAGGTGTGTACATGTCAATCCCATACTCCCTAACTATCCCTCCCCACAACGCTTCCCCTCTGGTAACCATAAGTTTGTTCTCTAAGTCTGTGAGTCTGTTTCTGTTTTGTAAATAAGTTCATTTGTATTATTTATCTTTTTTGAAGATTCTCATTATCCTCTGACTGGCACAATTACATTGCATTATAAGGTCTTTGTGACAAAGGCATTAGCGAATTAGTTGTAAACATTGAAAATACGCTGCCTTTTTGGAAACCCTGAATGGGGATTTCTTTATATTTTAAACATACCGAGCTCTCCTCTCCCCAGGCTTCAAAGGGCTGTGGCAGCAGCGGAGGACGTGCTGTGAGAGACAGCATGGTGGATTTGGGGGCCTGCGAGGAGGGAGAATGTCCGGGGCACAGGGGATATGACTTTGTGCAGGCAGGGTTGTGGAGGTGAGACTGGAGCGGGGCAGAGGTCACAGAGCTCCCGGGGCCGGGCCAAGGTCTCAATCTCACAGCCTTGGGGAGCCCAGAATGCTGTCACACAGAGGAGTGTCACAGTTGGATCAGAAAGTTTACCCAGGTGGAGTTCTGGAGAATTGATTTGGGTGGGTGCTGTAGAGGCCATGATGAGAGACGGAAGACCACTCTGGGTGCTGCCGTCATTATGCAGGTGAGTTTCACAGAGGTGGAGAGAAACGGACAGGACAGTGATCTGAGGGTGAATGTGTGGCAGGGGGAGGTGACTCACTTGTGCTCTGGCTACAATGACAACCACCAAGACAGGGACTTAAGGAGGAAAATAGCTTCAGGGGTAGACGCTGCGTTTGGCTTTGGATGTGTCGTTTGGGCCCTGGCACCACCAAGTGGAGACATCTCTTGGGCAGAGGGATATAAATGTCTGAAACTTTGGAGAGAAAGGTAGGCTGGAGATAAAGATTTGGCTTTCATTCACCTTCTAAGTCCAAGGTGATTGAAATGGGTGAGTTACTGATGGTGAAACTGAGTCCCCCTAAAACTGAGTTCCCTTACCGAGTTTATGATTAATCTCTCTATCCAAAACGTTATTCCTTTTCTTGTCCCCTCTGACCTCAATCCTGTGCTAACTGAACAGTCAGATGACTACCACTGCTGCTGTCAGTAACATTGTAAATGTACTAAAATTACTGTTATAGATCACATCATTAACGTACAAATTCAGGTTGTTTCTCCAGGGCAAGATGAGCTAACGGACCCCCAGCTGTGAACTTGGTCAGAGAATCACAAACCAGAGATACCTTGACTCCCAAAACTATGATTAAGCAATGTCCCAAGATATGAGTAACCCCGGCTTCTTTGTTCTTAAAGAAGAAAACCCCAAACTCAAAGACCGAGTGGGAGTGGTCTGAGGCTTGTCTTCCACTCCCTTGCTTGGCACCCTGCAATAAACACTGTCTTTTCCTTCACCACAACCTGGTGTCAACAGATTGCCTTTGCTGCCCACCGCGCCGGGCAAGCAGACCCCATTTGGTTCAGAAACAACGGAGGATGTGAGTGAGAAGGCAAGAGGCCCCAGCCCCGCAGGGGAGAGGATGGTTGATTCTCTGTTTCCTGGAGGAAGGGCTGTGACGGTTGACAGGCTTGAACAGGGCAGCAGCTTTTGCTGGTGTCTTCAACGTGCCTGAGCACAGTCGGATCCCTGGGAGCCATCTGGAAAGTCAGTCTTTTCTGGTGTGACCCAGTTCTAGATAAGATGACACTAATAATACCCATTCACTCCTCGGAGCTGTGAGGAATCGGGAGCTAAGGTATGTGCGGGGCTCATTATGCAAATAACCTGTCCTGCGGCACAGACAGGGCTGGCTGGTCCTTCACTCCTTCCTCTCCTCTCCCAGGATTCTGGAATGGTCTGCTGCTGCCCACACACAGCCCTTGCCTTCTTCCTCCGGGTACCTGAAGGCCTCCTGGATGTAAGCATCTCTTGAAAAACAACGATCTTCATTTGCCAGAATTGTTTTAAAACAATTCTGGCTATGAGAATGCTCAGATAAAGTCAGTTTCTCTTTCTCAATAAGAAAAATGAGGAAAGAGAAAGCATTGCCCGGGGCGGGTGGGCTGGGGGTGGACTCAGGAGATGGATGCTGTCCAACTAAGCACACGTCTGTCTCTGAATTTCTGTGAAATGCGGGTGTAGAGCTGCGTGAGCCGTCAAGACCCGGCCCAGACGTGCTGAGTGTGATTCTAGCCAACCTATACAAGTCAGCGCTTGCTAGCGCGTGAGTCAGAAATATTAAAATATGGCTCAAAACAAGGAGTTAAAAATGGTAATTTTCAAGGTCTTATGTATTTATTCAATAAGTATGTATGGAGCACCCACTGAAAGTCAGGCACCCTGGTAGCTGCAGGTGAGGTAAAGGGGAGCAAAGGTGCTCCAGGGGCCCCCATAAGAGTCTAGTGGAGGGCACGCGACTGGGGCAGTAGCTGCACAGTGTGAGGGGTGCGTGTTGGGGGGAGGGCGGCAGGGAGGCCGGAGAGGAGGCTGTTCCAATAGTTCTGCTCCTTCCCTCCGCTCTCTGACAACGTTCCCACAGGATGTTCCTGGCCCACCTCTATCTCCATAGGAAAAATCTCGGAAGCGCCCAGAGGATGTGGTGCACCCCACACTTTGCAAGGAGCACCCCGTGCTGGGAGGGAATGCACTCATCCTTCCAGACCGCCGACGGGAGCTTTCCCAGTGTCAGTGCGCACTGACGCCTCAACTTGTGCCTGAACTATTTTTAACTGCCTGTCGCCATGGCAGCGTGAGAACCGCTGGGAAAGATGTGGCCTTTCTGACAGCAGTCAAGATGCTGGCTGCCCTCTCATCTCACTTAATCCCCTGCGCGCCAGAGCCGAGATAATCTACATTAAATTCCCGCCTTCTATTGGCAGAGCTGGAGCCCAGACACCACTCTGTGCTTCCTCATCTGCAAAGTAGGGATCTTAATAAAACAAAACCCAAAACCAACAAAACATCTCCCTTTGTGGGTCTGTTGTGGGAATCAAATCAAGTCGTTAATGCATGAATGCACTCTGCATGGCCCATGTTAGTTTCTTTCTTGCTTTCTTTTTATTTTTTTTAAAGATGCTTTGATGTGGACCATTTTCAAAGTCTTTATTGAATTTGTTACAATATTCCTTCTGTTTTATGTTTTGGTTTTTTGGTCCCGAGGCACGTGGGATCTTAGTTCACCGACCAGGGATGGAGCCTGTACCCCCTGCACCGGAAGGTGAAGTCTTAACCACTGGACCACCAGGGAAGTCCTGGCCCAGGTCTTAATGGCAACACCAATCCCCACCCCCTTCTGCCCTTCATCTCTGCTTTATGGGCCGATGCCCGTGAGCCTTCTACAGGTTTCCACGAAGTCTGGAAACATAGGCAGTATCATTTCTTTCTTGACAGACTGGTGATGTCCTCGACATTCTGCACATTTGCCCACGTTTCCAGACTTTCCAGACCCCCTGCAGGACCAGGTCAAGGGCCTGCCTCTCCCTGGCAGAGGTGGGAGCTGATGCAGACAGGGAGCTCTCTCTGTCACTGGGCTTTTTGCAGTTACATACCTGGATCCCTGCCTTGTCTTTACTCCTTGAGGGCCGGGACTGTGTGTCTTTTCACCTTGTACCCCAGCACCCAGCACCAGGCCCTGAGGACAGGTAGACACTTGATTAGTATTTATCGAATGAAGAAAGGAAGGAAGGAATACAAGGGCCAATGGAGAGTGCAAGTGTGACATTGTGATTTATAATAAGAAATATATATTTGGGACTTCCCTGGTGGTACAGTGGTTAAGAATCCGCCTGCCAATGCAGGGGACATGGGTTTGATTCCTGGTCTGGCAAGATCCCACATTCCGTGGAGCAACTAAGCCTGTGTGCCACAACTACTGAGCGCACGTGCCATAACTACTGAAGCCTGCGCACCTAGAGCCTGTGAGCCACAACTACTGAGCCCCCGTGCTACAACTACTGAAGCCCGTGTGCCACAACTACTGAGCCTGTGCTCTAGAGCCCGCGAATCACAACTACTGAGCCTGCCTGCTGCAACTACCGAGCCTGTATGCTGCAACTACTGAAGCCTGCGCGCCTAGAGCCCGTGCTCCGCGACAAGAGAAGCCTCCGCGATGAGAAGTCGGTGCACCGCAACAAAGAGTAGCCCCAGCTCGCGGCAACTAGGGAAAGCCCGCGCGCAGCAACAAAGACCCAATGCAGCCCAAAATAAATAAAATTAAAAAAAAAACGAAATATATATTTGGTCTTCCCATTTCTGGCAGAGCTCCTAAAATCTCTGGAATTTCCTAAGGGCTGAGCACGATCAAAGTGTCTTTTGTTACGTAAACTTAGCTGGCTTTTGAAATGCCCCTAAGTCACCTATGGTTGCATGCTGGTCATCAGAGGAACTGACCATGGGATGAGAAGGGTGGAACAGTTCCACCCCTCTGAACTCTGGGGAGAGGACAGGGGCTGGAGATTGAGTTCAGTCACCAATTGCCGATGATGTAATCCATCGTGGCTATGTAACAACGCCTCCTCCGTGAAAACACAAAAGGATGGGATTTGGAGAGCTTCTGGGTTGGCGAGCATGTGGAGGTGCTGGGAGCTCTGCGCCCTTTCCCTGTACCTTGCCTTCTGCATCTCTTCCATCTGGCTGTTTCCGAGTTATATCCTTTTATAATAAACCGACAATCTAGTAAATAAAATGGTTAAGCTCTATGACGCCTGCAGCCAGGGAGAGGTCAGCTGGCAGGAAGTGATGTCTTTCTGGAGAAGAGCTGCCATGGAGGGGAAGGAGTGGTTCCTGGGAGCACAAGGCTGGGACAGACTGCTCACCTGCATGGTGTCATGGAGAGCCACATGGCCTGGAAGCCTGACCTCAGGGCCCTGAGCCCTGGGGAGGCTTTTGATCTGGTCTTGGTTCTGCAAAGAGCCTGAGAAACATGCCCTTGATGGAGGAAAGGAGCATATCCGGAGGGAATGCATCTTGATTCCTCCTCTGGGGAGTCGTGGGGAAAACTGGAGGGAACTTCTGATTGAAGAGGTGAAGACCCTATGTCAGGGTCCCTTCAGGTCACAGTAGTTTTGCTTGAGACAGGAGATAGCCATCCCCAGGAAAAATGGTCCAGGCTTTTGCAGAGCATTCAAGAGCATTTAAGCAGTAGTTGGAACTTTCAGGAAAACGAAGGAGACAACCTGTGGGTTCTGTCTGCGTAGCTGAGAGACCGACTCACCCATTCACCCTTTGCCCTCCCTCCCTCCCGCCAAGGTTATCCATGAAGGCTGGACTTGAACAACGGGGGTCTGATCTATGTCGTCATCCTAGTCTCCTCCCCAGGCTGGTTTTTAAAAATAACTTTTATTTTTTCTTAGAACACAAGTAATTGACACTCTGTAGATTCAGAAATGCAGAAAAGAACAAAGAAAAAGAACCAGCTGTAATTCAGTTGCTCAGAGATAATCACTCTTCATATTACGGTATCTAGTCTTTTCTGCATGAGTATGTATTATACGTGCACATACGTGTATGCACATGTATGTATAGAAATGCGTATTTATGCAACGTGTAATTCTTTTTAGAAAAAAGATGTCAAATCGTGTCTGAGAGCTTAGACTCTGGAGCCAGGTTTGGGTTCTAATCCTGGCTCTGTTGTGTGCTGCCTGTGTCGTCTTGATTGGAACCTTTCTGTGCCTCAGTTTCCTTATCTGTAAACAGCCAAATTGGTTGATGAAAAATAGTATCTCACTGTTGCCTGAAGTTGAAGTTTTCTGTTGGTCATTCATGTTTCTTGGAACTGCTCGGTCGTACCCTCTGTCCACAGGAGGGTACGCCTCATGCTTTCATGGTGTGTGAAGGTGCTGTGTGTTCCTGCCACTTCCAAGTTTGGGGCTCTGGACCCCACCCTTAGCCTCTGATTATCCACCATCTTTGTTGTCTCTTCAACTTCTCCCTCTGTGTTGCCGCCTTTCCACCAATCAATACAATCAATTAAAATGTTGATTTCAATAATAAATTCTGGAGAAGGTGCGGAGAAAAGGGAAGCCTCCTACACTGTTGGTGGGAATGTAAATTTGTGGAGCTGCTACCAAGAACAGTACGGATGTTCCTTAAAAAACGAAAAATAGAACTACCGTATGACCCAGCAATCCCACTCCTGGGCATATATCTGGAGAAAATCATAATCCAAAAAGATACATGCACCCCCGTGTTCACAGCAGCACTATTCACAATAGCCAGGACATGGAAGCAACCTAAACGTCCATGGACAGATGAGTGGATAAAGAAGATTTGGTACATATATACAATGAAATACAATTCAGCCATAAAAAAGAATGAAATAATGCCATTTGCAGCAACATGGATGGACCTAGAGATTATCACACCAAGTGAAGTAAGCCAGACACAGAAAGACAAATATCATATGCTATTACTTATATGTGGAATCTAAAATATGATACAGATGAACTTCTTTACAAAACAGAAACAGACTCACAGGCATAGAGAACAGACTTACGGTTACCACACGGGAAGGAGGGTAGGGATAAACTGGAAGTTTGGGATTAGCAGGTACAAACTACTGTACATAAAATAGATGAACAACAAGGACTAACTGTATAGCACAGGGAACTATATTCAACATCTTGTAATAACCTATAATGGAAAAGAATCTGAAAAAGAATCTATATGTATACCTGAATCACTTTGCTGTACACCAGAAACTAACACAACATTGTAAACCAACTATACATCAATAAAATAAAATTTTAAAGGGTTGATTTTTAAAACATGCTCAAGTCTCTCCCTTTTTAAATAAATAAGCAAAAACTCTTGCTGAATGCTATGTCAGCCAAACTTCCTTTGCCAGCCGAACTTCCTATGGGCTGTCTATACCCATCATCTCTCTTCCCCATCCCCCTTTCTCGATCTCAGTCTGGTTGCTGTCCCACAGCCCCACCCAGATTGCTTGGGAATGGGCTCCCAGTGGCCTCCTTGCTACCAGATCCACTAGGCACCTCTGTCTTTATTCTTCCCGGGCCTCTTGCCTTTGGCACTACCTCCTCCTCCCTCTTTCCCTTGTCTTCCTGGACCACAAACTCTCCTGCTTCCTGGGCTCCCTCCCATCTCCTCCCCTCTGCTCATTCTTTGCTGGTCCCCTTTGTAAGCGTCCCTCCTTGAATGTGCTTTTCCTCAGCCTTCCTCCTTGCTTCTTCTCCTCTCTGAGACTCTGACTGAACCCAAACATATCTTCACTACTTTGTAAATGCGGTCCATTCTCAAATCTCTACCTCTTAGCTCAGACGGCTCTTCTGAGCTCCCGATCAATATACCCAACTGGACACTTCCATTAAGACATCCCCTAGAGCCATCAAATCGATGTGTCTCAAATAAAATTAAATATCTTCTCTGCTAATACAGCCCTCCCCTTTGGTTTCTATCTTTGGGAAGGGTCAGACTCATCTCCCTGTTAAAGTGTCAGTGAGTCATTTTGAAAGAAATCAAAGCAGTGTTCCATTAATAGTTGAATTTTGGGAATAGAACGATGGAAGGGTGGCCGGGGCATCTGGGTCTTCTGATGTCACTGAAATCACAGATGCTACTGTGCTTTGTATTCTTGTCCTGTACGAGGCAGACCCTGATGCCTGAGAGACAATCAACACTTATAATTACTAAATGCATGGAAACTCATGGGACCAAGAGGAATAGCTTTTCACAGAGTGCTTTAGCTGGAAGGGCTCTCAAAGATCATCTGGTCCAACTGTAGCCCCGAGAGGAGTCTGTGGTCCTCAGCACATGTCTAGTGGTGCAGAGAAGTGACCTCAGACCCTTCCCAATTTCCACTGTGATTTCCCGGGGGCCACTAGGCATGGCCATCAAAGATACCCCTGCGATGAGCTGGGAGTCTTGGCCCCAGGTAAGAGCATTTGATCTGACGTTGTTTTCCTTTACCCTCCAGGTCCCTGTCCTTAGGCGCCCTTGGAAAGGGGTGGGAACTCCGTGTTGCTTACAGAGGATTTTCTTACCTCTGGCTGGGCTCCCAGGCCCTGAAATCACAGGAAAGCATGGGCAGGTGTAGTTATCAACAACCCAGGGAGGGAAATGCTCTCTTTAAAAACCTAATTAATTACAGAAATTTGAAGCGTACTAAGAAGAGAGAGAAGAGTACAAAAGAATCTGCATGCATCCAGTCCCCAACTTCAACTCACTCCTGTCATACATGTAAGTCTCCTTCCCCTCAACATCTTTTTGTTTGGTTTTGTTCAATATCATTTTATTTTATTGTCATTCTTTTTTTAAAAAACTATTTATTTATTGGAGTACAGTTGATTTTTTCTTTTGGCTGCTCCACACGGCATGTGGGATCTTAGTTTCCCGGACCAGGGATGGAACCTGCACCCACTGCACTGGAAGCTCAGAGTCTCAACCACTAGACTGCCAGGGAAGTCCCAAAATAGAGCTGATTTACAATATCGTGTTAGTTTCAGGTGTACAGCATAGTGATCCAGTTTTATATATAAAACTTTTAAGATTCTTTTCCCTTATAGGTTATTACAAAATATTGAGTCTAGTTCCCTGTGCTGTATCAAGATCATTTTAAAGCAGGGTTTCTCAAACTTTTTGGTCTCAGGACTCCCTTGCACTTTCAAAAGATATGAAGGACCCCCAAAAGTTTTGGTTTATGTGAGTTAAATTTTTGATACTTCTATTAGATATTAAAACTGAGAAACTTTAAAATATTTACTTATTAATTCATGTAAAAATTATAACACTTATTACATGTTAACATAAATGACATGCTTTTTAAGGAAAAATAACTATACGTAAACTAGTAAGAAGAGTGGCATTGTTTTACACTTTTTACAAGTCTCTCCAGTGTCTGGTTAATAGAAGACAACTGGATTCTTAATAGAAGAGAGCTGAATTCTTTTTGCGGTACGCGGGCCTATCACCGTTGTGACCTCTCCCGTTGCGGAGCACAGGCTCCGGACGCGCAAGCTCAGCGGCCATGGCTCACGGGCCCAGCCGCTCCGCGGCATGTGGGATCTTCCCGGACCGGGGCACAAACCCGTGTCCCCTGCATCGGCAGGCGGACTCTCAACCACTGCGCCACCAGGGAAGCCCTGTGCTTTTTTTTTTTCCCTTAAATTTAAATTTGTCACCGTAGCCTGGAGAGCCCTCCATGGTAGAACACAGAAGTCTTTCCTTAACCATTTTGGTTGAACAGTTTTACTGAGGTATCATTTACATAGCATAAAATCTACTCATTATAAGTATATTATTCAATAATTTTAGTAAATTTATAGAGTTGTGCAAGCGTAGCCCGGTGCATCTTAGAACATTTCCATCACCCCACAAAGTTCCTATCAGTAGTCAATCCTAACAACTCCAGCCCTAGGAAACCACTGGTCTGCTTTTTTATTTTTTTCTTTAAAACAGCTTTTTCTAAATATTTTATGTGGTCATATGGTCTTTTATGTCTAACTTCTTCCACTTAGCATAATGTTTCTGAGTTTCATTCATGCTGCAGAATGTGTCAGCACTTTGTTCATTTTAAATGTCTAATTGTGTTCCACTGTACGACTGTACCACATTTTGTTTATCCATTCACCCGTCAATGGGCATTCGGATTGCTTCCAGTTTGGGGCTATTACGGATAACACTGCTGTGAACATTCACATATGTATCTTTGTATGAACATATACTTTGATTTCTATTGGCTAGATTCCTAGAAATGGAATCACCGGTTGTCCTCACTCATTTCTACAATGGCATCGAACCCCATGGCGTAACTTATTCAACCAGTAACTTATTCAAGCAGTCCTCTATTGATGGACATTTGTGTTGTTTCAGCTTTCCTTTTTGCTATTGCAAAAACAGTGCTACAATAAATAGCCCGTGCATGTGTAATTTATTCCATTTGCCAGTGTATCTTTTTGATCGATTCTTAGACATGCGTTTGCTGGGTCAAATGGCAACCACATATGCAGTTTGGCTAGATATTGCCAAGTTCCCCTCATAGATACTGTGTCATTTTTCATCCCTACCAACAGTCTGTGAGAGTTGTTTTCCATAGCCCTGCTGGCAGCCTGTATTATTCAACTCTTGTATTTTCATCAGTATGTGTAAAAGATGTTATCTCAGCATAGTTTTTAATTAGGAATGCTCTCTTTTCTAATGTGTCATTTCATTCACTCATTTATTCATTCATCCATGCCATACCGCAAAGAGGCAATGCCCCATAGGTTGCTCTAATTGCTATTCTTATTGTCACAGGTGCCAAGCAGAGCTCAGAACAAGGCAGGAAATATTCCTGCTACCCTGGAGCTTACATTCCGATAAGGAAAGGAAAATAATACAGCTAATTAATATGAACATGTTCACACAGTGGTAAGTACTCTGATGAGAACTGAAAGAGGGTGACAGATCAGTGGACGACATCCATTCGTTCAATTGCTGAGTCACACCTACAGTGTGCGGGGCTCCAGGTGAAGTGCTAGAGCTTTCCTGGTCAAGGTGCAGCCAGTCTTTTGTGAAGGTGATGGGGGTGAGTGTGTACGCTGCCTTAGGTCATATAGAGCAGTCGGCACAAGCTGACCCTCTTCTACTGGGCCCTGGGGACACAGAGAGGAGCAGAGGTGGTCTCTGTTCACAGTCTAGTGGAGGAGAAAGACAATGAAACCAAGCCATTCCGGAAGAAAAATGCCCTAATAGTGCAGTGGGAGCATATGAGGAGATTCCAGAAAATTCCTCAGGGTGGTTGAGGCTCAGGGAAGGCCATGCAGGGCCTCTGAAGATGAGTGAGGGGGCCCAGCAGCCTTGCAGGGAGAGGGCATGTCGGCTGCCCTGGGCACGGAGCACGGCCCCCGTGGTGGAACTGTGAGGTCATGAGGGTCTCAATCGATTAGGCAGCGTCTGAGGGGCAGGACAGCAGCCATAGGTGTTCTTCTCTTAGAGTTCTTAGCACTTCTTTGTTTGTTTGTTTTTAATTGGGGTATAGTTGCTTTACAATGTTGTCTAGCTCCTGCTGCACCGTGAAGTGAACCAGCCATATATGTACACATATCCCCTCCCTTTTGGATTTCCCTCCATCCAGGTCACCACAGAGCACTGAGTAGAGTTCCCCGTGCTATACAGTAGGTCCTCACTTGTTATCTATTTCATACCCAGTGGCATATATACATTAATCCCAATCTCCCAATTCATCCCACCCCAACTTCCCCCCCTTGGTGTCCACATGTTTGTTCTCTACATCTATGTCTCTATTTCTACTTTGCAAATACGTTCATCTGTACCATTTTTCTAGATTCCACATATATGCGTTAATATACGATATTTGTTTTTCTCTTTCTGACTTACTTCACTCTGTATGACAGTCTCTAGGTCCATCCACCTCACTACAAATAACTCAGTTTCATTCCTTTTTATGGCTGAGTAATATTCCATTGTATATATGTGCCACATCTTCTTTATCCATTCATCTGTTGATGGACATTTAGGTTACTTCCATGACCTGCCTATTGTAAACAGTGCTGCAATGAACACTGGGGTGCATGTATATTTTTGAATTATGGTTTTCTCAGGGTATATGCCCAGGAGTGGGATTCCTGGGTTATATGGTAGTTCAGTAGGAGGGGTTTGGGCCGGGTGCTGCATTCTTGACCTGGGCCGTTGCCCTTCCCTCCCGTTTAGAAATCAGTGAGAGATGATCCCTGGTCCCTGTGCTCCTGCTGCTGAGATAGTTCTCCTAGCCCAGCTTCAGCCACCCTACCCCCATCCTTACTGAGCCTGCTTCCAGAAAAGGGGCCTCACTGACCAAGTGCAGTACCTCCCACTGCCACTGGACTTCTGTCTGACATGTGGCAGAGTTTCCCAAAGTGGTTTTCCAGAACCCCTGCATCAGAATAACCTTGGATACTGCTGGTTAAAAAGTTAATTCCTGAGCCCTGCACAGGATGTATAGAGTCAGAATATCTGGGCACAGACATGGACATTTTCAATCAGCTCTCCAGGTTGTCCCTGTGTACACCAAAGTCTGAATGTCACTTTTCTAGGGTTGTGGTTCTCATCCGGGGTACTTGTTAGAAATGCAGGTTCTCTGGCCTTGTCCATGCCACCTGCATCGGGAACTCTGAGGGTGGGCCGGGCAGGCTGTGTTCTGACAAGCCTCGGGGTGATTCTGATGCATGCTCAAGTGTGAGAACCACTGGATTAAGGCAAGTGTCCTCCACCAAGGCTGCATGTTAGAATCACATTAGAGAAGTCCCAGGCAGCTTCTAAAATTCCTGCTGCTCAGGCCCCAGCTCCCAGGGATCCTGGTTTGGGTGACCTGAGGTGGAGTCTGAGCATCTGTGAGCTCCCCAGGCGAGCTGAACGTGCAGCCAGCGACGAGAACTACTGGTCCAGGACAGTGGTTCTCTGGGCGCAATTTTGCGTATCACGGGATACTTGGCAAAATCTGGAGACATTATTTGTTGTCACAGCATGGGCATGCCACGGGCGTCTAGTGGGGAGAGATCAGGGATGCTGCTAAACATCTTGCAATGCACAGGATAGCTCCCGCAACACCCAGGCTAAAAGGTCAGTAAGGCCAAAGTTGAGGCATCCTGTTCTAGGGAAACAGTCATACCCAAGAATCTTAGCTTCTAGACTTAGCCCCACCCCTCCCCGCAATAAGATATATATTTGCAGAGTATTTTTTTATTCTCAGAAACAAGACATTCCATAGAGCTTAATTCTCACCTACATGACAACGAATACAGATATGCTTATACATGCTAACATTCGTAAAAAGGCATCCCCGGTACGCATGTAGACGCATGCAGAAAGATACATGCACGTGTTTGTCTGCACAGATGCCCGCACTCATATTTACTGAACCACACACATGGAGCCATACCCCCTACGGTAACTCACAGTCATTAAAGTGCACACACACATATACACACTCACACACTGACAACCCCATTTGTTAAGTGCAAGGGCCCTAGTGTCACCCAGAGTTCTCATGTTCTCCCCATCCCCATTCTTTTTTTTAAAATTAATTAATTTATTTATATTTATTTTTGGCTGTGTTGGGTCTTCGTTTCTGTGCAAGGGCTTTCTCCAGTGGCGGCGAGCGGGGGCCACTCTTCATCGCGATGCGCGGGCCTCTCACTGTCGCGGCCTCTCCCGTTGCGGAGCACAGGCTCCAGACGCGCAGGCTCAGTAGTTGTGGCTCACGGGCCTAGTTGCTCCGCGGCATGTGGGATCTTCCCAGACCAGGGGTCGAACCCGTTTCCCCTGCATTGGCAGGTGGATTCTTTAACCACTGAGCCACCAGGGAAGCCCTCCCCATCCCCATTCTTGCTCTGCTTTGCCTGAATGGCCTAGGTATTGACATGGTGGAGACTCCACATGCCAAGGTCATGGTTGCATGTCCTTGGGGTGGCAGATAATCAGGCGGGGTGGAAGGAGAGCCTGTAGCGGGCATGGTGCTTGGGTGCAGCACGAGGGGACAGTGAGAAGGGACTTGGGGTCCCAGGCGCTCCAGGAACCTGAGAGAGATGAGGGCAGGGAGGGGAAAGGAGTCAGACTGATGCTCAGGGAACTCCAGGGGGAGAAAGGGAGGAAGGGAGGATGAGGGGGAGGGTGGACCTGAGCCAAGGTGCCCGATGGAGCACACTGCCATCGCTGTCTGCTTCTGCTGTCTCCTCAGCGCCTACTCAGATTCAGGCAGAAATATTTGCTAAGGGTTCACTCAATATTTCTTTAGACACTTATGCATACCTTAAAGGATGGTAGTGGAAAGCACATGGGTCTTTGAAGACAGGTAAAGCAGATCTGAATCCCAGGCCTGCCACTTGCATGGATAAGTTTCCCAAACTCTCTAATCCTTTTTTTTTAAATTAATTTTTTATTTTTTGGCTGCGTTGGGTCTTCGTTGCGGACTTTCTCTAGTTGCGGAGAGCGGGGGCTACTCTTCGTTGCGGTGCGTGGGCTTCTCATTGCGGGGGCTTCTCTTGTTGTGGAGCATAGGCTCTAGGCACGTGGGCTCAGTAGTTGTGGCACACGGGCTTAGTTGCTCTGCCGCACGTGGGATCTTCCTGGACCAGGGATTGAACCTGTGTCCCCTGCATTGGCAGGTGGATTCTTAACCATTGTGCCACCAGGGAAGCCCTAAATTTTTTTTTTATTGAAGTATATTTGATTTACAATGTTGTGTCAAACTCTCTGATCCTTGGGTTTCTTAGGTGAAAAGTGGGGATGACAATACCTACTCCAAATGGCTTTGTAAAGATTAAATTGCATGATACGTATACATTTCTTACAAAGCGCCTAGCACAGGGTAAGCCCTTAAGAGTACTAGATCCTTTCTCTTACCCTCCATCTCCTCCAGGTATTTTTTGTTTTTTATTGAAGTATAGTTGATTTACAATGTTGTGTTAATTTCTGCTGTACAGCAAAGTGACTCATTTATACACTTATATACATTTAAAAATATTCTTTTCCATTATGATTTATCCAGGATAGTGGATATAGTTCCCTGTGCTATACAGTAGGACCTTGTTGTTTATCCATGCTATATGTAATAGTTCGCATCTACTAACCCCAAACTTCCAGTCCATCCCTCCCTATACCCCACCGCTTTGGCAACCACAAGTCTGTTCTCTATGTCTGTGAGCCTGTTTCTGTTCCTCCAGCTACTTTGGACTCATTCATATATGTCTATTTCCTAGAATAAAAGCCTCATTATGCCTTATTGAACTGGAAAACATTTCCAGAAACATGATAAGTGAGTTAAAGGATATGACCATTTTGATGACCTTTCAGATTACTGTCGACTGCTTTTCAAATACTATTTCTGGATTTTTTTTTCCAACGGACGTCTCTCAAAGAGATGAAAAACTTATGTATGAAGGTGCTCATTTCGGTGCTATTTATAAGAACATCATTATACAACAGAAGGATAATAACTGACTTAATCCTGTTAGAAATAAGGCAGCATGTAGTCAAATAAGCAATTAATGGTTAAACCACTTGTGAATGATACTACTTCTTGATAGATTATTGATCGGCTGTTGAAATAATAAAAACAAATACTAAATAGTAAACTTTAAAACTCTACCTGACAAAATGAAAAGAGAAAGCTTGAAATAGATTCTCAACAATTGTTACAATGTTTTAATACACACACATTCGAATACAACTTTAGATAATACTTTAAAATGAAGCTTGGCAAACTTTTTCTGTAAAGGGCCAGATAGGAAATATTTTAGGCTTTACAGGCCGGATGGTCTCTGTCACTGCCCAGTACTCAGTACTGCCCCTGTAGTGTGAAAGCAGCCATAGACATACAGTATGTGAATGAATGAGCATGGCTGCGTTCTAATAAAACTTTATTTACAAAAACAGGTTGCAGGCTGGATTTGGCCCACGGGTCAGTTTGCAAACTCCTGCGTTAAAGGGAAAAGAGGGACTTACCTGGCGGTACAGTGGTTAAGACTTCACCTTCCAGTGAAGGGGGTGCATGTTCTATCCCTGGTCGAGGAGCTAAGATCCCACATGCCTCGTGGCCAAAAAACTAAAAACATAAAACAGAAGCAGTATTATAACCAATTCAATAAAGACTTTAAAAAAAAAGGTTCACATTGAAAAAACTCTTTAAAAAAAATAAAGGGAAAAGAACTGTGTTTGTGAATATATGAGAATATTTTTCTAAGTTTCCTTTTATAACCTTACTATATGACCATCTTTTAAAAGTTTAAGAAAAAGGTGGACATATAATATAAAAATGGGCAAAAGTCCTGACCTGATGATTCACAGAAGGAATACCACAATACCATAAACACAGGAAAAATGAAGTATTCACCACTTTTGAAATATGAAATGGAACTTTTAAGAACCCCAAAATACTTAGTGCTCACAGAAGTATAGTGAGGTAGTCATGCTATTACAGTACCAGTTGGAAAGTCAAATGGCAACACTTCTCTAGTCAGAAAGGTGTTAATATGCCAAGAGTCTGCCACTGTTCAAAGCCAAAACTTCAGAAAATATAAGTAATGAGGGGCAATTCATCCAACCAACTATGAAAACAAAACGTAAAGTTTGAGTAATGAAATTAATGTGGAACATAGGAGAGAGACAGAACAATGGAAAAGGAGAAAAGGTTCAGAAATAAACACCAAAGTATGTGGGAATTTATTATATCTTATAGGTGGCATTTCTGATCAGAGAGCAAAAATATTAGGAAAACTGGACAGCCATTTGGAAAGAAAAACTGGGTCCCTACCTCACACCTTCCCCCCAATTAATTCTATATGAAAGATTTAAAGAAAAAAAAACCTATAAATGTACCTTTAAAAATTGGGCAGTTTTTTTAAAAGAGCAAACTCAGAGAGAGGAAGGCCTTTTAAAGTATGCTGCAGAAACCATAAACAATATGACTGTGGGATAATATTTTTCTTAAAAATTTTTTTCAGACTTAGGGCTTCCCTGGTGGCGCAGTGGTTGAGAGTCCGCCTGCCGATGCAGGGAACATGGGTTCGTGCCCTGGTCCGGGAAGATCCCACATGATGCGAAGCGGCTAGGCCCGTGAGCCATGGCCGCTGAGCCTGCGAGTCCGGAGCCTGTGCTCCGCAACGGGAGAGGCCACAACAGTGAGAGGCCCGCGTACCGCAAAAAAAAAAAAATTTTCAGACTTACTGTATCAGAAAATTATAAAAAATTTGATAACACACTGTGTTGGGGAGGGTGTGGGAAAACATGTCCTCTTATGCTCTGCTGTATTGAAATGCAGTGATATCTAGCTAAATAAAAATGCACATACCCTCTGACTCAGCAATAATTTCACTCCTAAATATTTACTTTATAAATATAATTGCACATTTAAATGAAATATATATAAAGGTCATTATGTCTTTCAATATTGCTTGTAACAGCAAAAGATTGGAAACAAAAGCTTAAATGTCTATCAACAAGGGAGTTAACAATAATACTGTATACGTTACATGTATTCATACAAGTGAAAACTGTGAAAATTATGTCATTATGAAGAATGACAATGCTCTTTCCTTACTGATATGGAAATATTGCAAGACATCTGGTTAAGTGAAAAAGGCATGGGGGAAAATTGTGTTCATATCATGCTAAAATTTTATGGGAGAGAAAAGGAAAACGTATACTTATAAAAGTGTAGACGGTTTCTGGAAAGATATATGAAAAACTTGTAAAAGAGGATGTATCTGGGGAGAAGAGATGGGTGGCTAGGTTGAGGAAAGGGAAATAAACTTAGTTTTCATTGTATACCCTTTTTTAAGTTCTTTAAATTTATAATAAAGCATTACCTATTTAAAATTTAGATTTTCTAATAATATTTAAAGACTCAGGGAAATATTTTTCTCAACAGCATCCCCTATTTTTCCACTTGGATGGCTAAGAACCAACTAAAACTCAACATGTCCAAAGCTGCACCCCAGATTCTGCCCAGAATCTGCTCCATCCGCCATTCGCCTCACATCAGTTAATGGCAACTCTATTCTGGTAGTCGTTCAGGCTGAAAATCACGGAACTATCAACGGCTTCGATCTCTCATATCCTATGTCCAAACTCTGGCCACACTCGGTTTCTTGTTATTCCTAGAAAATGCCAAGCACCGTCCAGTCTTTGGGCCGTTGTATTGGCTGTGCTGTCCCCGCTGCAGGGCTCCTCCTCGCAACCTGCATGCTTCACGCCCTCTCTTCGCTCAAGGCTGTGTCCATAAATCACCTCACTGAACTGAGAAGGAACCAGCCCTCTAGCCAGCACTCGTGACCCACTTTGCTTAAAAAAATTACAGGGTATCTATGACCTTTTAGCATAATGTACAACTTCCTTTTATATTTGTTGTCTATCTCTTACTAATTGACTAAGCTTCATGAGCGCATTAATTTTTGCCTATTTTGTTCATTGATGTTTCCTTTGTAAGCCCACAAAACTATTCAGTAAGCCCGCAAAACTATTCGCTGAATGAACGAATTCATTAATGTAAAGTTTACAGAGCACAATATAAAATTACACCTACAGTATAATGAGTTTTGTAGAAAAATATATTTAAAATATTTAAAGATTTTTTTTTAAAAAGATGTTACATTATGGGCCTTTGCATATTTTGCAATATTTTTTCCTCCTGTTGCTCGTGAAAGAGTATTCTCTCATTGATGGCTTGGCTTCTTCTCCTCCAATTTCTGGGGGAAGGAATGTATCTGCTTAGCTCAGATTCTTCCAGGTAGAATTGGGGAAATGGGCAGAAAGAAAAGATGAACGGCAAGAAGTGAAACAAGTTTAATTAATTTAATATTGGGAATGGAAGCAGAGTCTCTGAGAGGAAAAAGAAACTTGAAAAAGGTGAGGAAGGGAAAAAGGGAAGAGAAACCCCTTGATGTTGGGCTTTATGAGAGATTTTTGCTGGTAGGTGAGAGTGAGGGCTAAGGAGTTTTGGGGAAGCTGCAGGGTGTGGGAGGTGACAAGAGGATGGAAATGGGAAAGAAAATTTTAAGAAGTGTTTCTATTGATTATAAATGAGATGCCCTTTGATTTTCTTTAAGAATCTCCGGCGAAGATCTCAATGGCTTTTGATTACTTGCTGGCAGTGGACCACATAAATTCTTGGCTTTTTTAGGGAGAAAGAAATATATGGCAATGTCGTAAAAAGGAACGAAATTGTGCCATTTGCAGAGATGTGGATGGACCTAGAGGCTATCGTACAGAGTGAAGTAAGTCAAAAAGAGAAAAACAAATATCGCATGTTAATGAATACATGTGGAATCTAGAAAAATGGTACAGATGAACTTACTTGCAAAGCAGAACTAGAGACACAGATGTAGAGAACAAACGTATGCATACCAAGGGGGAAGGGAGTAGGGTGGGATGACCTGGGAGATTGGGATTGACATATATACACTACTATGTTTAATAGCTACTGTATAGCACAGGGAACTACTCGGTGCCCTGTGGTGACCTAAATGGGACGGAAATCCAAAAATGAGCGGATGTATGTATACATATAGCTGATTCCCTTTGCTGTACAGCAGAAACTGACACAGCAGTGCAAAGCAACTATACTCCAATAAAATATATATATATAATAATATATAATATTATAATTATAATATTATAATATATAATAATATATATATATGGCAACATTACAAACGGTTTGTTCAGGGTGGTGGCTTTCTGTATTATTTTAATTTTCTTCTGTATATTTGTCTGTACTTTTCACATTTTCCTCCATTATAAATGTATTCCTTTTATAGTATAGAAGGACATGATTTAACATTTTTCTTTACCCTTCATCCTTCAAAGAGTCTCTGTAGCAGTCAGTAGCTGCCTGAGGCATCTGTCCTTTGCCTGCCTATTTTAGGCAGGCTCCTGGACCAGGAAAGGGGGCCTGCTGTGCTGCAGACGGAGTCTTCTCCTGACCGTGGCTCTGGCCCTCTTCCCTCTGACTCTCACCTGACTCGCACCCTGGCTGGCTCTGTTCTGTGCTGGCCTCGGCTCCCCAGTACCCTCTGCAGCTGGCTGCTTTGGGTGGAGTCCTTTGTCTTAGCTCTGGCCCTTTGGACCGGAAACTGAAGCCGATCTACCTTCATCTCTCCCGAAAATGGAGGTTTGGTTAATAGCCGTACCCATCTGACTCCTGTACATGAAATCTTTGGTTTTTTAATTTTAAATTTTATAACATTTCATCATGATACTCAGCAGGGGCTACCCTTCCACATCATAAGAGTGGTGGCTTTGGGCTGCCACCTAGGGTCACCAGTTGTTCTGGTTTGCCCAGGACTGAGAGGGTTCTTGGGACAATGGCCTTTTCAGTGCTGAAACTGTGAAAGTCCCGGGCAAATCAGGATGAGCTGGTCACTGCGGTCATCACAGGCACCAGTAGGCTTTATCGCCACTGTCTTAGTTGACTTCTGAGGTTAGCGGTGAGGACACTCTCCTCACTCTGATACAAGTATGTTCTCTCCACAACAGGTGAAGACCATGCCCGTTTCTCTCCCCAATCATGGCAGGAATCAGATTAAAATGCAGGAACTTTCCTCCAATCTGTTGCTCTAGAGGGACTGACAAAAGTGTCAGAGCAGGAGAAGGGGCTCCACACCGGCCCACGCCACCAGCGGAGAAACACAGCCCAAAGGAAACATGGCTGAGGGGCTCCAAAGGGTCTTCTACTCAGATACTGTTCCCGGTACAAACAATACGGCTCTTCCCCGGGGTTGTGCAGACAAGAGCTGTACCTCTACGAACAGGTCAGCTCAGTGCTCCCAGTTCCTGGAAATTTGCATATCATGAATCTCCTTTGAGAGATGAGAAGGGTTTTTAGACAAAATTACTTTAAAAACACAAGGCTCTCACAGGACCCAAAAGCACAAACTCACAGCTTCTAACTAGGTTAGCTAAACAAGGACACTCCTTGGAGGGAACTGCTAGCACAGACTCTATTTTAGGCATTTCAGGGGAACACTGGTGATCATGACTTACACTGGATAGAGTGACTATTTAGGGACATTTATTTTTGCTGAAATATTTGCTGAGTATTTTTATAAAGCACTTCAAATCTGAAAAGATAAAAACAATTTCTGTAGGAGCCTTTAGAAGAGGGTGGGAAGGAAGATGGTGATCATAACACTGTAGCATTTATGTTGTGACACTTTCTGATACATTCAATGCCATTTCTTTAGAGTGAAGCTAAGGAACCAGAGCAGAGATGACAGCATAAACTTGGCATGAAACAAATGTTGTGAGCTTGGTGCCTCTGTTGGTTTTCCCACAGCTTTCATCTTCCCAAGGGGATAGGATAATAACTAAAGTTCCAAGGAGGCAATGACTCCTTCCATTGGGTGGAAATGGGCGGTTGAGAATTGCAGATGCATTCAGGTTTTGGGATTTGGTTTTCAGGCAACTTGCCAGGGATGGGTTCCAGCCACCCAGACCATTGTCATTGTGCCTCCTCCAGGAGCACTTGCACCCCTGCTTCTCAGAAAGAGTTAGGGCGTCTTGGAGGAATGGTATACCTGAGAGCCTTAGTCCTGCTTCCACACTAACATTATCTGGAGATCTTTTAAAGCCATTCACGAGGGCTTCCCTGGTGGCACAGTGGTTGAGAGTCCGCCTGCCGATGCAGGGGACACGGGTTCGTGCCCCGGTCCGGGAAGATCCCACATGCCGCGGAGCGGCTGGGCCCGTGAGCCATGGCCGCTGAGCCTGCGCATCTGGAGCCTGTGCTCCGCAACGGGAGAGGCCACAATGGTGAGAGGCCCGCGTACCGCAAAACAAAAACAAAAACAAAAATGAACAAAAAAACCATTCATGCTTGTGCTCTCCTCCATCTAAGAAACAACTTCTGAGGGTGGGACACAGGTATGGATACTTTTTTTTTTTTTTAATACTCCAGGTAAATTCTAATGGACAGTCTGCGTGAGAACCACTGCTGAAATTCAATGCTGTTCAAACTTGAATGAAATAATCACAAGCTAGGTAGGTGGATAGATAGATTGAATGATAAATGGTTGGATAGATGGGAGATGCGAGAGGGAGAGAGAGAAACAAATATATAACCCGTATGAATAATAGATGAATAATAGTGATTATCTGTGGTTAGGGAAATTATGAACAATTTTATTTACTTTATGTCTATTTTCTAGTCAACTGTGAAACACCAACAGAAAAAGGATTAGAAGACATAATGAGTAATTTTACAGAAAGATAGACAATAAGCATTAAAAAAAATCAACTTGACTAGTAATAAAAAAATACAAATTGAAACAATGACCTGATACATTTTAAAATGATCCTACTGGCACATTTCTTTAATAATGAGCTCCAGAAAGGCACCCAGGATCTCTGTGTGTTCTTTCTCACGACTGCATGGGAATCTACAATTACCTCAAAATTAAAAATTTAATTTAAAAAAATGATACAAAAAAGAACAGATGCATACTAGAAAGACTGATTCAAAATATTGGAAAGAGAAAATATAGCTGTGGGGAAAAGCCCAATAGATGTGACAACCTCCACTGGACAGAGTTAAGAGAATAAGTGAACTTGAACCATCAGGGACCAGGAAGATTACCTAGTCCAGGACGTGAAGACTCAGGCGTCTGCGGGAGTAGGAAGTCTCAGAGTGAGTGAAGTGGGATGACCAGGGACTACGGTGAACAGAGAGGACACATCCTTTCTAAAGAGGCATCCACTACTCACCTCCAAGACGTTTTTGCCAAGCGAGGAAGCAAACCCAGTGTCAGATTTTCCAATTTTTTTTAGAAAAAGTAAAATCTGAAGTTTAATAAGAAATCGTCCCATTTTTAAACGTTGGCAACTAATTGAAAAATTCCAAAATGCTATGCAGGTCAAATAAAATTAACTGTGACTTGTATTCAAACTTATAAAAACAAAAATGAGATCCAGTGTGGTTGATGATGCATTTAAAAATGAGCAAGGGGTAATGAAAATTGGTACAATCTTTCTGGAGGACACATTTGCAATCTGTATGAAAAATATTAAAATTTTGCATACCTTTTTGTCTAAAATCTCAAATATTTTGCTCTAAGGAAATAATTCTGAAATCTGAAAAAGATTAACTAAAAGATCTTCAGTGCAACGTTATTTACAAAAAAAGAGAAACTATGTGAAACCTTCACATCTTTAGCAGAATTGAGTAAAGAAATTATGTTTCATGCATACATCAAAATATAATGTAGCCATTAACAATGAAGTAGAAGAACAGCATGAAATCACGTGGAAATAAGTTCTCAGAGTGAAAAAATATATAATTTAAATTGATAGCTTTAGAGCTGATGTTTTGAGGAAGGAAAGGATGCGGTATAAATAGAGTATACTCTGTTTAATTCTAGCTTTGTAAAATTATACTTACATTACATATTATAAATATTGTATATAGTCTCTTTTTATTGCTCATCTGCATTTTCCAAGTTTTCAATAACAAACCCTGCTATGGTCACCTTATCCATTTCCTATTTATTTTCTTGCTAACAGAATTCTATTTTCATTGGGGTGGCATTAGACCCTACCAAAGAAAGGCGTCATTTCTTGGTCTAAGCCAACCATAGCAATCTTGCTTTCTGTTTCCCCAACATGTCTTGCATCTGACTGATTTCTAACAAAGATTCAAGGAGAAGTCGGCTGTGAGATGTACCGGGGAAGGTGTGCTCATCTGATAAAAGGGACAGATGTGTCTGGCTCTACTCTTGGCAGTTTTCCTGTCTGGAAAGTGGATGTTATGGCTGGAGCCATAGTCAGCGGCCTTCTAGCACACTTAAGGGAAAGGCTACCAGCATCACTGCTGGTCCTGAAAGTTCTGAGCCTCTGAACCATCAGTAACAACTGCCCACCTTCAGACATTTTGTTATGCAAGAAAACAAGTCCCTCTGTTTAGATGGAGTTTTCTGTTACTTGCAGCAGAAAGCATTTCTAACTGATTTAAATGTGCCCTAAAAACGCTTGAAAGAAACTACTTTTTAAAAAAATTAAGAGGTAGAGGGCTTCCCTGGTGGCACAGTGGTTGAGAATCTGCCTGCCAATGCAGGGGACACGGGTTCGAGCGCTGGTCTGGGAGGATCCCACATGCCGCGGAGCAACTAGGCCCGTGAGCCACAACTGCTGAGCCTGCGCGTCTGGAGCCTGTGCTCCGCAACGAGAGAGGCCGCAATAGTGAGAGGCCCGCGCACCGCGATGAAGAGTGGCCCCCGCTCGCTGCAACTAGAGAAAGCCCTCGCACAGAAATGAAGACCCAACACAGCCAAAACTAAATTAATTAATTAATAAAAAATTAAAAAAAAATAACTTTCTGATAAAAACAATGATTTTTAAAAAAGTGGAATAAAAGGACTGGAAGAATAAGTCTGTATCTTATCTGTATTTCCTAGAATATACGTGTAACGCATTTGTAATAACAATCCAGTAAAAGTTATTTCAAATTTTCTAATAGTCTGGAGCACATCCAATCCCGGCAATGCTGGTCTCCCAAGACCTGGCAGTCCTGGTATTGATTTGCTGTGTGATCTTGGGAAAGCACCTCATCATTCTAGAACTCAGCCTCCCAAACTGTGTAGTGACAAGGAATCAAATGATTCTTAAGGCTCCTTGTTAGCAGCTCCAGAGAAAGAGCTCAGGGCTCGTCTCTGAGTCTGTCATTCTCTTCCCTATGGACAATGACTGATTGAACAGATACTCTATGCAGGGAAACTGCTCAAGAATGGGAAATAAACACTATACTTCCTTGGCTTAAAAACAGGGGGCAGGGACTTCCCTAGTAGCGCAGTGGTTAAGAATCCGCCTGCCAATGCAGGGGACACGGGTTCGAGCCCTGGTCCGAGAAGATCCCACATGCCGCAGAGCAACTAAGCTCGTGCGCCGCAGCTACTGAGCCTGTGCTCTAGAGCCCATAAGCCACAACTACTGAAGCCCGCGCGCCTAGAGCCCGTGCTCCACAACAAGAGAAGCCACTGCAATGAGAAGCTTGAGCACCTCAACGAAGATTAGCCCCTGCTCGCTGCAACTAGAGAAAGGCCACACTCACCAACACAGCCAAAAATAAATAAATAAAATATAAATAAATTTAAAAAAACAAAAACAAAAAGAGAGGGCATACTCATGGATACAGAGACCAGATTGGTGGTTACCAGAAGTGGGGAGGGCATGGGGGGTGTGGGTGAAATGGGAGAAGGGGGTTAAACAATACAAACTCCCAGCTATAAAATAAGTCATGGAGATGTAATGTACAGCATGGGGACTATAGTTAATAACACTGTACTGTATATTTGAAAGTTGCTGAGACAGTCAATCTCAAAAGTTTTCACCACATACACAGAAAATCTTGTAACTATGTATGGTGACGATGTTAACCAGACATTTATTTCACAGTATATACAAGTATCGAATCATTATGTTATACACTTGAAACTAACATAATGCTATAACATAATGATATAATTATATCAATAAAAAACAAACAACAACAACAAACCCAGAGTGCACAGGGAACTAAAGCACCAAAGATCACTTCATAATTTTCTTTGTGGTGTCAGAATACCATCTAATGTGATTCTCTTCTGTTAAGTGTGGAGGGAACTCTCCCCAAATCTCCCAACCAAAGCCCAAATTCTATAACACGTTCTTTCTAACACCTTCTTACTGAGATGCTCCATGCTTTTCCATGGTGTGCTTTCCCCCTTGCTGCAACAGGTAATAAATCCAACTTGTTCAACTACAGGTGTGTTCCTGGAGGTCTTTGATTAGAGGGCACTGACAATATTAAGCATTCAAAACCATTTATTGCTATTATTAGCAATTGCTATTTTATAAATTTATTTATTTGGCTGCGTTGGGTCTTCGTTGTTGCACACGGGCTTTCTCTAGTTGCGGTGAGCAGGGCTTCTCTTGTTGCGGAGCATGGGCTCTAGGCTTGCAGGCTCAGTAGTTGTGGCTCGCGGGCTCTAGAGTGCAGCCTCAGTAGTTGTGGCGCACAGGCTTAGTTGCTCCGTGGCATGTGGAATCTTCCCGGACCAGGGCTCGAACCCGTGTCCCCTGCATTGGCAGGCGGATTCTTAACCACTGCACCACGAGGGAAGTCCCAGCAATTATTATTTTAAAAAATAATTATTACAGTAAGTCCCCTACATACGAACCTTCAAGTTGCGAACTTTAAAAGATGTGAACGTGTGTTCTCGTGTCCGATCACGTAAGTTAATTCACGAGTCTGGAGTACATTGTCATGTGCGTGCATCCTCTACAAGTGGTTGTGCGTTTGTGTACTTCACTGTACAGTGCTGTATAGAGTACAGTGGATGTCCAGAAGCAAAAATAAAAGCAGCGGTATATAGCTGATTGTGTTAGTTGGGTACCTAGGCTAACTTGGTTGTACTTACGAAAAAGCTGGACTTACGAACGCGCTCTCGGAATGGAGCTCGTTTGTATGTAGGGGACTTGTATTGTTATTAATCATGTGAGTCTAGCATATAAGGTGCATCTCTGGGGATGTGGCTGAGATACCACCAGAAGGCAGACTTGGAATAGGTTGCAAAAGGCCTTTGTTTCACATTGTCTTGTATGAAATGGATGGCAGAGCCCTGATACACACCACACACACACACACACACACACACACACACACAGATACTGACAAATCTCAATCTTTAGAAGGTTCCTCCACAAAGGGAGAAAACTTGTCTTTCCTGTTCACAGCTGAGTCTCCAGCATGCAAAGGAAAGCAGGTCACATCATATAGCCTCAACTCGGTACATTTTTCCTGAATGAATGAACTCAAGCATCCTGGGAGACTTTAACAGTTTAATTTAAACATTAATGGATCAGGTAGACAAACATAGCTAAGACATATATAGTGCTTACTCCCTACCAGGAACTGCACTAAACACTGAACATGTATTAACTCAGCTGTCTCTGGTCCCCATCCTATGAAGTAGATACTATTATGAACTCAGTTTTACGGAGGTGAAAACTGAGGCACAGGGCGGTTTAGTGGTTCACCAGGGATCCCATGGCAGGTAGGTGGCTGAGTGAGGATTTAAATCCAGGTAGTCTGACTTCAGAGCCTGTGCTCATAACCAACATGCTTTACTGCCTTGCAGTACAAAATAAAGATATAGAGAGTAATAATGTACAATTAACTTTGCAGGCGGATTTGTGTTGTTTGTATCTAAAAACATAGAAAGTACATTTTTTTCTTCCTTGAGTATGAGGGAAAAATGCTCTTTGCATATTTTTAATTGGTCATTTCATAGGCCATAGAGTGGAAATTACATAGATCATATAATTTGACCACAGCAAAATAACATTAGCTATAAACACCAAAAATAACAGGGGGAAAGCAGGAATGAAATATCAGGAATGAAAAAGGGGATATAAGAACAGATTCAGAGGAGATGAAAAATTATAAAGGTGTTCTATTTGTAACTTTATGCCAATAAATTTGAAAACGTAAATGAGACAGACTTATTTTCTAAGCAAAGATAAATGATCCAAAATTGACTCAAGAAGAATCAGAAAATGAATACTCCATTACTTACCAATAACTTTGGAAAGAATAATTAAAGGTATAGCCTTCTAAAATCCATCAAGTCCAGATTGTTTTGTAGATGCATTCTTTAAATCATCAATGAGCAGATAGATATCTTGATAATTTAAAAATACCAGTGTGGGGCTTACCTGGTGGCGCAGTGGTTGACAGTTTGTGCCCCAGTCCGGGAGGATCCCACATGCCGCGGAGCGGCTGGGCCCGTGAGCCATGGCTGCTGAGCCTGCGCGTCTGGAGCCTGTGCTCTGCAACGGGAGAGGCCACAACAGTGAGAGGTCCGCGTACCGCAAAAAAAAACAAAAAAAAAAAAAAACAAAAAAAAAAAAACCAGTGTGTAGGAAAAAACTAGGATGCTTTCAAAATCATCCTAGAAAGTTAGCATAACCTTGTACCAAATTTGAATGAAAACCTCACCGTCCCCTAAAAAGGAAAAAAATAATTTTATTTATTAATATAGATGCCCCCTAAAAGCCCTAAGGTAAATAAATAATTCCAATCCAACAGTGTATTTTAATAAAAGAACATACATTGACCATATAACGTTTGTTGGAGGAATATATATGTGGTATAATTAAGGGTGGCATCTTGAATCATCTTGAAGAGGAGGAAGGACTATTCAGATTTGGTGCTGGGACAGCTGGCTTCTCGCCTTCATCAAATCCTTGCCCTACCTTATGCATAAATCTAATTTCCAGATGAATTGATAACCTAACCAACAATATCATCATCAACAACAACAATAACAAAAAAGTTCTAAGCTACTAGAACATTTAAGCAATTATTCTTGCGATTCTCGGTCTCCTTAAGCAAGGTAGGAAATCTAAAAGTCATGAAAGATAAGACTTACAGATTTGAGTACACAAAACCTTGTAACTGCTTTACAGAGAAAGACCCCCCTCGATATTATTCAGTACTTAACAAATAATGGATGCCACATGAAAACATTTCCATAGGTAACACTATGGAAACATTAAGTGACAAAGGCAAACTACAGAACAATATTTATATTTTTAAGATTGATAAAATCGATAACGCTCTGGCAAGTTTGGTAAAAAAAAATTGGCATGGGGAGGGAGAAAATACAAATCAACAATATTAAGAATGAAAAGGGGGTATAATTTCAGAGAAAAGCAAACACTATAAGGTAATACTAGTTGTAACTTTGTGTCTGTGAACTTGAAATTGTGAGATGGACAATTTTCTAGGAAAATGTAAATGTATAAAACTGACTCAAGAAGTAGGACTTTTTTTGTAAAGGAAAAATAGAACTTTGTGTGTGTGTGTATAGATAGACAGATACAGATATAGATAGATAATATATATCAGTGGGTTTGTGGTTTGAAAATGCAGGTTGCCTCGGGGAATGGGACTAATAATGGAAGGTGACCAGCTAGGCTGAGGGGGGACAGCTGCTTTCTAAATATAATGCCGCGTGCTTTGAATTCTATACAAGCCACGAATTACTTTTGATAGAAAGGGAGCAAATACTGTTGGTGAATGGCTCCCCGGGAAGTCCTAGGAACAAGCAGGAGGTGGGCTAAAGGATGGAGTTGGAATGGAATCCAATGGTTCGTCTGTGATAATCAGATTCCTCCCAGGTCTTACAGTCTCACTCGCCCCCTCTTCTCTCCCTCTCCTCCCCACACTGTGGACAGACATCCTGAGATCCGAGGGCGTTTTATGAAGGAAGGCAGAGCCGCGGAAAGAGCAAAGGAGACAGGAGTTCAAATCCCTACCCTAGTCTGGGATCTGCAGTGTCAGACTTTGGGAGCGTCCCCTCACTTCGCCTGATCCAAGGGTCTCCGTGTCCCATCTGCACCCACCCTCTGGGGCTCCTGGAGGCTCAAGTTAAGTTGTTAAGCGAGTCTAATCCCTCAAGAGCTGGAGATGAGGGGGCGGGGTGGCCGGCGCCTCTGCCCGCAGCTGCAGGTAGGCACATCCCCACCCCCGCTGCCCCCTCCTTCCTCCTTCCTCCCCAGCACACACACCCACACAAACCGCTCGCGTCGCGGCTGGAGAGATGCTCTCAGGCGCCAGCGGGCAGCAGAGCCTCGGCTGCCAGTAGAGCCGAATAAAGAGCTGGAGGGCTGGGGTTGCGCAGGAGATCTGCAAACCACAACGGGGGACAATTCTTATCTTTCTTTCATGCTTCTTTCTTTATCTTAAAAAAAACCCTCCCTTGTTCCCACTGTAACTTGGAGGAACAAGGAGTGGTTTGAAGGAACTGACGCAGAAGTTTTATTTATAAACCTTAAAGAAGTTCTGGGCAAGTCACTCAACAGAACCCGCGAGGCCCCAGGTAACCCCAGCTCCCGGCGCTGGCTCAGCCTGGCAAGCCAACCCACAGCCTCAGGCAGGGGTGCGGGGCGCCCTCTGACTTTGCTTTTGGAGTAATGACACGACCCGTGACGTGGACCCAGGTGGCCTCGCTTGGTGAGCGTCCCCACCAGGTAAGCGCACTCCCGGGGTCTCCACTGGTCACCTGGGTGGGACCTTCAGCTCCTAAGAAGTAAGTCTGCACAGTTTAGCCACATGCATGAGTGGGAGGTTGGTAGGAGAGAGTCTGCTTTTATCACAGGAAATTGTGGGAGATAGGAGTGAAAGATGGTTAAAAAAAAATTCCTTTTTTTAAAATTTTTGCATTGACGCGCGGGGATGAGATACATAGGGGGATGACTTTTTGTAGGAAATGGTTGTGGATCGGGGCTGGAGACAGGCGTCTGAATTTCTGCAGGGACTGAAGGGGGAGCAAAGTCCACATTATTGCAGAAACCTATGATGAACGGGAGGTGAGAGGTTATGAGCCTGAAAATGTGCAAGAAATGGTAAAGAGTATGAATCTAAGCATTTTAGAGAAATGATGGGAGAAGCACTTACCGTCCTGGTTTCACCTGACCCCCGTGCTCTGCCTTCTCCACGAAGATGCTCACAGACACTGACAACAGTGGACGCCCTCACGCACTGCCCGCGCGCGCGGAGCCCGCGGCGTTCAGCACCTCGGACAGAGCCCAAAAGGGCTGCGCGCGGCGCCCTGTGAGCCCAGGGCGTCCTGTCTCCTTCGCCCCAGGCCACCGCGGCTCGCCTCTGAGGGCGACTACCTAACCCCGCCCCTAGAGCTGGGAGAAAGGATTTTCGAATCGCAAGAGCAAACGTGGAACTCAGTTTCTGATCCGCTTCTAACTGCTTCCCGTGACTGTAGAAGGAAGAGGCGGAGTATAAAGATAGCCCCCAAGCTTCTGCAAATACTACAGCTGAACGGGGTGGCCTCCTGGATTTGGAAAGGTGTACCCAAACTTCTTCAAATTTTAACATTTATTGAGCGTTTTCCATGTGCCAAGGCCCTGTGCTAGGAGCTCTACCTGAGTTATTTTATTGTTATAGCACACCACAAATGTGTCTGTGATTATCCCCATTTTACAGATGAGAAAACTGAGGCAAGAGAGGCTGAGTAACTTGGCCCAGTTTCTACAACCACCGAATGGTAGAGCTGTGTTCTTAAACTCCACTCCCGGCTGCAGTAGCCAGGAGATGTGTCCGAGCAGAATTCTCACCGTGAAAGAGCTCTGAACTTGGGCTCAGAGGAACAGAGTTTGAATCCAAGCTATACCACTTACAAACGTGTGCTCTTGGGCAAAATTACTTAACACGTCTGAACTTCAGACTCTGTATCTGTAAAATTAGGATAATAAAGCTTCCCTTGCAGAAGTGTGAGGGGAGGGTGGTCAAAGAGATCATGAATGTGGAAAGACTCAGCAAACTTTGAATTGTGGTTGGGTGGTGGAGGCAAGAAAGGAGGCAGCAGGTGATTGGAAGAGAAAGAGGACTGGTAATGGCATCAGTGGCACTCTACAGGGTGCTGGGAGGGCTTAGAGGTAGGATTCTGGATGAGCTTAATTCAACATAATAACCCCGTGGCTCTTAGAGGACTTTGTAGAGAGTGTTCACATATAGCCTACCCTTTGATCCTTATAACAATCTTGTAAGGCAGCATCGGAGTTCTATTCATTTGGAAAGACGACGCTTGCCCTTAATTACTCAGCTACCTAGTAGCAGAGCTGACGTTAAAATCCAGATCTCCTGCTTCTCCATCCTGTAATCCTTCCACCATGACTGGTGCATCCTCCAGAGCTTGGATTACGGAGCAATTACAGCACCAAAATATATGGAGATAAGCACTGTAAATATCAGGTTGGACCGTGTGAAACTGATGATGGTTTGACCATTTTTTACCTACAGACACAGTAACGTCATATGGACCAATCTAATAAATGTTCATTGATTATATTCTATTTTGTTCCACAAAGAATTTAAAACAACTTATAAAGGTCCACAAGATGCCAGGTTTATATATATTAGAAGCAGTCAAGAAAATAGAGGAGAAACAAGATGAAGGCTGTAGCCAGAAATAAGATGAATATAAACTATGCATATTATAAAGTCCTAGACACTTGCTTTGGGTCACAAAGTACAATAAAGTGTATATCCGGTCCCTTGCCTAGGGATATGAGAAACTTTGCAGACGTTTGTAGGAGTCTGTTGCTCCTCCACTTTGGCATAAATTTTCTGCTAGCACTAATATAAGTAGTCTTGAAACCAATGCAATGCCTCAACCCTCTGAAAGATTTACCACTGTGCCAAACAAGGGAAGTTTAACTGGAAATCTGATGCCAATGAGACTCAAGAAAGGGGAGGTAAAGCGAATGGTATTTTATCTGCACTGAAGTAATGAAGTGTTAGCTATTTATAATGGTTCACACGAGCACATCATACTTTAAAGTTTATAAAAAGGGCTTCTGTATCCATCAGCTCGTTGGAGCCTCCTAACAAACCTGTAGAGGTGAGAGACTAGGAAGCGAGGGGAAGAACAAAAACACAACATCATGACTTGTAGCCCATGTATTTTACTCTTTATGCTTCATGTCATAAACCCACATACCTACAGAGGCTAGGTAAGTCACTTGAATGTGTGAACTGGGCCAAATGTAAGACCACAGAGAATGGCAGGGCCTTTGTCAAACTGGACAATGAATAATCCATCTTAAAACATTCAAATTAAAAAAAAAAGTTAAAGCGGGGCTTCCCTGGTGGCACAGTGGTGGAGAGTCCGCCTGCCGATGCAGGGGGGACACGGGTTCGTGCCCCGGTCCGGGAAGATCCCACGTGCCGCGGAGCGGCTGGGCCCGTGAGCCATGGCCGCTGAGCCTGTGCGTCCGGAGCCTGTGCTCCGCAACGGGAGAGGCCACGACAGTGAGAGGCCCGCGTACCGGAAAAAAAAAAAAAAAAGGTTAAAGCACTGTTCCAGTGGAGCAATACATAACTGGGCACCACATTTAGCCCTCAGCCCAGTATTATGCAGCCTTGTTCTACACTAATCAGGCTAAAGGTCTGGGAAGACATGGGAGTGAAGGAGCCTAGATTCAGTGAGATTAAAGACTCAGTCTCTGTCTTTAAACTTCCCACTTATAAACTGGGAAAGATTGAACAAGATGGCTCCTCTCAGCTTCAAAAGCCTAAGACTTCCATAATTTTGTGGATAATGAAATAATTCAAAGATTTCTGGACAAAAAAGGCAAATAATTCCACCCATTCATCCCCTCCATCAAAACAATTTTTTTTTTTTTGGGTGTTAGTGATGTTTTAGTTTTCAGCATTTCTTTTCCAGTCCCTGTGCCTTCAGAAATTATGTTAGTCACCATTATAGTGGAGATGAATTAAACAGAAAACAGCCCTGAAAAGTGAAAAGGATGGCGGAGGTGGGAGGTGGGGGTGGGAAGGGAGCACGACAGGGAGGAACCCGCCAAACTTTGCTCACTTCTCAGTTTACTCCTTTTCTGAAACACTTGAAGAAACACCTCACCACTTTGGGGTTGCTAATTTTTAAAGATAAAAACGTGGTGCCTAGAGCAGCCAAAGGGGATGGGATTTCAAAATTCTGGGCATGTACCAGCTCTTTTCACTCAGGACTGCTTCCTTTTCTTCCAAGAAGCTTAGAAAGCCTGAAAGGCATCTGCTGTTTCCAGCATTAGGTGTTTTTAACATTCATTCTGTGTGATGCACAGTAGGAGATAAATTCCCAAATTAAAGTAAATTCGGGGACTTCCCTGGTGGCACAGTGGTTAAGAATCTGCCTGCCAATGAAGGGGACATGAGTTCGAGTCCTGGTCTGGGAAGATCCCACATGTCATGGAGCAACTAAGCCTGTGTGCCACAACTACTGAGCCCGTGTGCCACAACTACTGAAGCCTACGCGCCTAGAGCCCGTGCTCTGCAACAAGCGAAGCCACCACAATGAGAAGCCTACGCACTGCAACGAAGAGTAGCCCCTGCTCGCCGCAACTAGAGAAAGCCTGTGCACAACAACGAAGACCTAATGCAGCCAAAAAAAATTTTAAAAAAGTAAATTTGGTCTTGGTTGACTCCCACATTCGATGGGTCACTATGCAATTCTAGCTTTCGAACATCTCTGCAGCTTGATTCTTCCAGAACTTCCTCATTTTGGTGCTTCTGAGCCTCGTCATCTCTCAGAGGCTCCTCCAGCCTCCCGTCTCACCCTTCCAATCCTGAATTCTATAGATTTCTTTAGAATTCTACAAATTTCTTCAACACCTAATGTGGAGTAGACACATTGAGTGTTTGATGGTGAATATATGAATGAATGAGCCAGCAAGTAATGCCAGTGTTTTAGTGAAGGTTTACCATTTTATAAATAATAAAAATTAACTCAAGCTCTGCTAAACAGAAACATGGCTTCTCGAGTGTTCACAGACCCCAGAGGGAGCTGAACTGCTGAAGAGAGAGGGGATTCTCTCCACCTCTCATATCAGCTTCTCAGTGTGTTAACTTCATTCTTCTCACTGTGCACTTCAGCCTTTCTGCTTCTCTGTGCATGTGGCTACCTGACCAAAGCAGCCTTATCTCCAGAGTCCCTAACACTTGAGTTCCTACAAACAGCCCAAGATAACTGGTGTTTCTCAGTCTCAATGTCAAATTCTACCCAAGGTCAAGTCAGTCAAGCACATGGGGCAGGTCAGAGAGTACAAAGTCACCTACCAAAAGCTGAACACAGTGCGGGGAGATAGATGACAGAGAGAAGGGTCAGTGTGGGCTGGCGGGACATCTCAGAAGAGTCACCCACTCACTGATCTCTGAATGACCCAGGGCAAGCCAATCCTTCACTCTTGGCTTCAGTTTCTTCATTTGTTAAGTGGGGGAGAGAGGACATCTGATAGGGCCGTTTGACGCTTCAAAGAAGGCAGCTGGTATCAACCTGGGGCAAAAACATACGCATTAACACTTCATTGGGTTATAAAACCTTGGGAAGTCTAATGAGAACCTGCTGCATAGCACGGGGGACTCTATTCAATGCTCTGCGGTGACCTAAATGGGAAGGAAGTCCAAAAAAGAGGGGATATATGTATACATATAGCTGATTCACTTTGCTGTACAGCAGAAACCAACACAACATTGTAAAGCAACTATACTCCAATAAAAAAAAAAAAGAATCTACTGTATAGCACAGGGAACTCTACTCAATACTCTGTAATGACCTATATGGGAAAAGAATCTAAAAAAATAGTGGATATATGTATATGTATAACTGATTCACTTTGCTGTACACCTGAAACTAACACAACATTGTAAATCAACTATACTCCAATAAAAATTAAAAAATAAAAACCAAACAAACAAAACCCTTGGGAAGTAGGAATAAGGGGAAATGGAACACGAGGCCAGGCAAGAGGAAGAGCAAATACAAGCACTACATTATTGAGCTACTCACGTGTTAAAGACAAGTGCACTGATTGCTCAGTCTTGCAGAAGTTGTATAATCCATTGCATCCCACCCAAATCTTTTAAACTCACCAAAACCAGGCTATTAGGAGACGCAAGGGAAAAGCGTTTTCCTGACATCTACTTCCCATCTCCCATTGGTCAATATTTTGCTCTACAAAGGACTAATCCCCCCACACTTCTGAGCTGAGTAATTCTGTCTCTCCAGGCAGCTGTTGGAGAAACACTTTCTACAATAGTCAGTTTCTCCTGATCAGTTGAAACCAGGTGTGGGGCTCAGCCGTCTGTAGCAGTGACAGCAGCAGCAGCGTCCTGACTCTAAGACTGAGGTATAGAACTTGCTAAGGCCACTCAGGCAAGAGAGCAAGGTGAGCGGCCAACCCCCAGAGAGGGTAAGCAGACAGGGCTATGTGAAACTGTGACGATACATAACGCGAGTCTGGCGTCATTGGCAAGGCTCTTGTCAACCAGCTACATGAACTGCAATCTTTTACTTTTATTTTTTTAAATTAACTTTTATTGGAGTATAGTTGCTTTACAATGTTGTGTTAGTTTCTGCTATACAGCAAAGTGAATCAGTTATAAGTACACATATAGCCCCTCTTTTTTGGATTTCCTTCCCATTTAGGTCACCACAGGGCACTGAGTAGAGTCCCCTGTGCTATCCAGTAGGTCCTCATTAGTTATCTATTTTATACACAGTAGTGTATATATGTCAATCCCAATCTCCCAACTCACCCCACGCCTCCTTCCCCCCGCACCCAGTATCCATATGTCCATTCTCTACATCTGTGTGAACTGCAATCTTTTCAACCCAATTTTCTTGACATGAAAAGTGTAAGGCACATGCAGCACACCAACAGTTAATGTTCAGCCAGCACATTTTATCTGGGCTATAGGAATGACGGAAGGGGGCTTCCCTGGTGGCGCAGTGGTTGAGAATCTGCCTGCTAATGCAGGGGACACGGGTTCGAGCCCTGGTCTGGGAAGATCCCACATGCCGCGGAGCAACTAGGCCCGTGAGCCACAACTACTGAGCCTGCGCGTCTGGAGCCTGTGCTCCGCAACAAGAGAGGCCGCGATAGTGAGAGGCCCGCGCACCGCGATGAAGAGGGGCCCCCGCTTGCCACAACTAGAGAAAGCCCTCGTACAGAAACGAAGACCCAACACAGCAAAAATAAAATATATTAATTAATAAACTCCTACCCCCAACATCTTCAAAAAAGTAATAATAATAATGAGGGAAGGGTCTGATTCTGTCCTCACACGGAGCTCCTGCATTTTCGTCATTTAAGTAATTTCAGTGGGGAGGCCCACAGTGAAAAAATGGTTAGAGACAACCCAAAAAGTAGCTCACTGTGGACAGAGAATGTTATCTCTATAGATGGGCTAGACATTCCAGACCTCAGAGAACTACTCAGATGCTGCTCTCTCCTTAGGGGCCAGGGCAGTGTTGACTGGGGACAAGCCTGGGCTCCGGGGAGGAGGTGGCCACTGATTCCAAGTGAAGGGAGAGAAACATCTCCCAGATATTCCATCTTCTTCCCTGCTTTCCTTTTCTCTTTTGTCCCCTACCTGCCTCCCCTACTCCCTGCACCCCCTCCCCAGACTTCAAGGTAGTCCAGAGCTATGTGATTTGCACCACACACAACATAGAGAGATAACCCAATGCTCCACCCACGTCTCCTTCCCATCTTCCTTTCCTTTTTCTCTTCCTCCCTTCCTCCATCTTTTCCTTTATCTTACTTTCAAATTATCACACAGCTGATGGGGGAGAAAGACAGTTTTCCTGCCTCGAGGGGCTCAGAGATATGGGGAGGAGGTAGACCCAGATGATGAACCAGATCAATACTTCAACGGAGAAAGCTGAACCCAGGGGATGCAGTATCCACTTTTTTCTTTTGGTATGTAGTGTGTGTGAGTGCGTGTGTGTGCATGTGTGTGTGTGAGAGAGAGAGAGAGAGAGAGCACACGCACAAGAGAGAGCGAGAGAGAACGTAAAGATGATGTATAATATTCCAGTGTATGAATACGAATATACTACAGTTTCTTTGTTTTCTTCTTGACGGGTTGTTTCCAGTTTTCACTGCCAGCATCGTGTCTGCACACGTTCTGCTACGCATATTTACCAGTAATCTATTCCTGAGAACAAAGCATTGCAAAATGAGTGGCTTAAAACAATAATCATTTATTTGCTCGTATTTCTGCGATCTGGACCAGCCTCTGGGAACTTCTGCTGGCCTCATCTGGGTTCCCTCACGCAGTTGCAATCATCTGGGGCTTTGGCTGGCCTGAGATGGCCTCGGGCACACTCTGATGTTCGCTGGGGCTGTCGGCTGAAGCGCCCTGTGTCCTTTCTGGTTAGGGATACCCCAGACTTCTGCACGTGGCAGTTGGATTCCAAGAGAGCAAATCTCGAAGCTGCAGGGTTCACTGGGGCCATGCCTTGAATGTCACACAAAGTTAGCTCTGCTGCATTTTACCGGTCAAAGCAGATCACATGCTGACGCCTCCTCTCCATGGGAGGAGAGGCAAGACCTCATTGCGAGTGGTGTGCACACTGGGACGGCAGGACTTTGTGGCCATGCTTTTCAGTCTAGGACACAGCTAAGCCCAGGCATGGAATTACTGGGTCAGAGTGTAGGCATTAATTTAGTGGAGCCATTTGTGCTCCCACCAATGTGTTCCTGAATCTTCCCATCTTTCTCCATCCTTGGTACTGTCGGTCTAATTTTAGCTGCGCTGGAGGGTGTACTGGTATCTCAGTGTGCTGTAATTTGATTTTCCTTGATTACTAACAGGGCTGAGCACCTTTTTCTGGGCTTATTGGCCATTTGTGTATCCTCTTTTGGAGGAAGTGATTTGTAGGAGTTCTTTATATAGTCTGGATATGAGTCAGTTGTCATTTTATTCCTCTTTCTCCCTTCCAGCCTGAGTGATTTTTCTCTTGATTAAAAAGGAAGTAACATTTGAGCTGAGATTTGAGGGATGATGAATAATTAAAGAAGAGCAGGGAGGTCTTAGAGTTAGAAACATGAACAGGGTTAGAAGGAAGAGAAATAAAAAGTGGGGCATTTGAGAAATGACCAGATTTCAAGATAGATGGAGTATAAAGAGAACAGGAGTAGCAGGGCAGATGCTGAAGAGGTGTGGCCAGGAGATGAAGGGCCCCTTGGATGGAATGGAAAACAGCATGTTTTCACTGCACATTGCCTTTTCTTTATTTAGCCCTTGAAAATTCCACTTTAGATGTCCAGAGTTTGGGGACTAACAAGCTTATAGACACATAGAACTGTAATAAAATGATCACACGACCACAGAAGAGTTAAAATGACAGAAACAGAAGAGAGAGAATGGCCACATTTGGGGGGCGCAGGCGGGTAGAGACAGAGAGGGAGAGAGGAAGGACTCAGTAGGAGATTGAAGAAAGAAGCATAGAGTTGAAGAGACAGAAACAAACGTCTTGTGAATACATTTAATAATATATAGTGTCTTTGGATGGTAGGGATTTTACAGAAAATCTTATAGCAACACACAAACACAAGTGCCACAAGATCAGACTGAGATGGCATTATCAGAATAATGCATTTGGAAGAAGCAGAAAATGATCTGAAGCAGAAAGATACAACCTAGACTGTTAACCACAGTTAATTCTGAAGAGATGAGTGGCTTCAAGGTGGGCTGGGGGCGTGTAAAGGGTACTCTTCTTCTTTATATACTTAACTGTGATTTGGGCTTTTTTTTCTTTTAAACAAAGTATCTATTCATGGATGAAAAGTTTTAAAAGGCAATACACCCATCTCTCAACTTTAGCCAAGAAAAGCTGCTGACTTCCTGTTTAATAGAGGAATAGAAATTGATCAATAACTGCTCAGGGTAGTGGGGTAAGAGGAAGGATGACATGCATCAGAGAAGGAAAACTCAGGCATTGTGACACCTGCCCAGCGGAGCCTGAGGGACAAAAAGTCCACATGGAGGGGCCATGCTGGCAGAGCATGGCCAGTGAGGGACCCGGGGCTGGTAGGGCATCAATTCTGGGAGACCATTTCTCCTTATTCGTGGGAGACCTCGTGACCAACACCCATTTTGGAAGCTCTGAGTCCCGGAATTAGCTAATTGACATGAGGAGAACCAAAGCAGAAAACCCAGGTTTGACAGACCTCAGTGGGGGGAGCTGTGGAACGAGCTTTATTTCCTAACATTCGTGAGCAAAATGGCAATCCCCTTGTCCATCCTCTGCCTCAGATCTGTTCAACCAGAGAGGACGACGTAGCATTGCATTATTTGAGCTATTCTGAGAGCCTGAATGAGGTGGATGAGAACTCGGACATCTGCTTGAATAGTGGGGACTACAACATGGAAATGGACAGCTGGATTGCTTTTGTTTTACAGTATTTCCCCCCACGACAATGGTGATACACGTTTAGTTTAGGAAGTACAGCAAAAAGGAAAACTCTTCATAATCCTATCACCATTTTGGCGTATTTCCTACTGGTCTTTTTGATGCACACCTAGAACTACACTGCATTAAACCATTATTTACGAGGTAACCTATTAAGTGTGACTCATTGCTAAATGCTGAGGCTACAACAGTGAACAAGATAGACTCAGACCTTTCCTTATGGAAGCTTAGACTTTAGTGATGCCAACAGACAGAAAACAAAGTTTCTGTTATCACAAAACTGCATTTGTGATAAGTGTCATGCAGTCAACCCAGTAAGAGCTTTGCACGTTTTATTGCTTGCTCTCTCCTAGGCGTCATGCCAACCGCTTTACGTGTGGTACACTGTCTCATTTAATCTTCACAAAGTCAGGTAGTTTGCCACTATCACCACAGTCACCCCTGCCATGTTACAGATGAAGAAATAAACCCAGAGAAGTTAAATAACCAGGCAAGGTGGCATAACTTGGGATCAAACTGGGACACGGCTGTATCCAGAGTCTATAACAGCCTTGCTGCTCAGATCAGCTCTATAGAATATATGACCCTTTTCTCTCTTCTTCCCTTGCTAGGTCTGATCGCCACTGTGGCTCAGAGACTCTAAGCTGTAGCCAGTATGATGGATGACAACACCGAATTAAGGACGGATGGAAACTCACTTTTAAAGGCCGTGTGGTTGGGGAGGCTCAGGCTGACCAGACTCCTCCTGGAAGGGGGTGCTTATATCAACGAAAGCAACGACAAAGGCGAAACGGCTCTCATGGTGGCATGTATCACCAAACACGTGGACCAGCAGAGCATTAGCAAGTCCAAGATGGTGAAGTATCTGCTGGACAACAGGGCAGACCCCAATATCCAGGATAAGTCTGGCAAGACCGCCCTCATCCATGCTTGCATCAGAAGAGCTGGGGGAGAAGTGGTCTCCTTGCTACTGGAGAATGGAGCAGACCCCAGCCTCGAGGATCGCACAGGGGCTTCAGCTCTGGTTTACGCAATAAATGCAGATGACCAGGATGCATTGAAACATCTCCTGGATGCCTGCAAAGCCAAAGGCAAGGAGGTGATTATTATAACAACGGATAAATCATCTTCAGGAACCAAAACCACCAAACAGTATCTTAATGTCCCTCCTTCACCCAAAGAGGAAGACAGACAGTCACCTCCACGGTGTGCATCTCCCTCGGGTATTGAACTGAAGGCTCCAGGCCTGGGCTCTCCACCCAGTGAGAAGGAAGATGACTTCTTTAGCCTCCAGTCAGGGCATCCAGGTGGTTGCGACACCTCCAAGGCTCCTAATGATCCTGGGTCACTCACTAGGAAGGTCGGGAACCTCAAAAGGGCCCGTTTGCCTCAACTGAAGAGGCTCCAATCTGAGCCCTGGGGCCTGACCGCGCCCTCCGTGTTGGCCGCCTCTATGCGCCAGGATGGGAGCCATGGCGCAGGTGCAAACAGCGAGGTCATCAAGAGCATCAGTGACATGTCCTTCCCCAAAAGGGGCCCCCTTTCCAGAACCAACAGCACTGATGGCAAAGACCCCAGCCTCTTCCTCACGGTCACGGAGCAGGTTCTGAAGATCCCAGCCTCTTCGGCACCAGCCTCGTGGAAGGCAGCCTACGAGAAAAGTCAGCCTCCCCACCCACGTCTGGCCAGAAGAGGAACTCTCCCTATTGACCAAGAGAAGGGTGGCATTGGCCCGTCAGGCCCCTCTGCTCTCAAAGATGCAGCGTCCCTCAAACGGCTGGAAAATGACCTCTACGATTTAGATTTACAGCCAGGGGCCGATCCGCCCAACTCCATCTCCCTTGAATCAGGCAAAGGACCCGTAGATTGGAAGAAGCTCAACAACTCCCACTTGTCTCTCTTCCAGGGCTCCAGGGAGGCCCTGGATGCTGCGTCCTGCACATCTCCCAGCTCAGCGCGCCACAGGCCACCCCATCTTCTAGAAAGACGAGGTTCCGGAACTCTGCTACTAGACCGAATTTCCCAGATCAGGCCTGGCTTCCTTCCGCCTTTAAATGTAAATCTGAACCCACCTATCCCGGATATTAGATCGAGCAGCAAACCTTCCTCTCCACTTGCTAGTGGCTTAAAATCCATGGTACCTGTTGCTCCAAGTTCACCAAAGAGAGTTGACTTGAGAAGTAAAAGGAAGCTCCTCAGAAGGCATTCTATGCAAGTTGAACAGATGAAGCAGCTGTCTGACTTTGAAGAAATCATGACCTAGAAGCTTTTTCAGTGAGGTTTTTTTTTTTTTTAAATCTACGTAGTTTATGAAAAGTACCATAATCTAGACCAACATGGTCATGCAGAGTCTCTGCATCTTGATCACTCCTTACTGTGGGTGTGTGGCTACTTCAGGAGAGATGGAAACGGTGCCGCTTCCCTTCTGAAAGACCATCTGGGTTCTTATAGGCCTACTTGAGAAGAGCCCAGTATAATTGGGTTTTGGAGATGAAAAAATCTCCGAAGGAAGAAAACCTTTGGAGTTTGAAAGTCACACCGCAGGTACAATGATCTAAGCGGCTGACGCCCATTATTTTCTACCAGACAAACAATTTAAATCACAAGATGGTATCTGGAGGACGTCATGGGTAATAAATCTATAAAGTGCCTATAAAGAAAACGAGGCTTTTTCGAATGTGCAAAAGTTCAAAACCGATCTTTGGGCTGTTAAATATGGGTATCTGTGTCACATCTGGAGGAACAGAAGTAGAATTCTCCCATCAGAGAGGTTCTGGTATTCGGGTCCTGCCTCTTACCATGTCATGGGGCACTGGCTAGTGTAGCATAGTTGAGATCTTTCAGAACTCCGGTAACAGGCTTTATCCACGTACTAATGCGGGTGTGCTTTGAGTCCCCAAATATTAGATCTACGTGTCCCCCAAATTCTGTTGTGTCACAGTAGCTGGTGCCTCAGAGACGAATCTTGCCCAGAAATGAAACTGGCCTTGGCCTCCTGCCCTGACACAGGTTCTGTGTTGAAATCTTGTGAAAAACAGTCAGGGGCTATTGGCTAATTTGGAGTTTTGTACATACAACTCATAGAATAGACCCATAAGAAGCGTTTCCTGATTATTCTTTAAAAAAAAAAAAACTTGGTAAGATCTCTCCAAACTAGAATGATACATGGTGATGGGAGAAGCACATATTACAAGGTAGAGTAGATGGTTCTCAGGCCAGAGGCACTGGGGACCACTTGTAGCCTGAAAATTTTAAGGGATGCAAACTGTCACTTCCCCTTCACTTTTCTGGGAAATTCAAGAACATCTGGTTTCTTCTTTGCCTGAATTATCTATGTGATGAGAGATTTGTAGAAATAACCTGTACAACCTTTTCGAGCCACTTTGTACGAACCCAAGAACGGAAGCAGACATTTAGCACGTTTGGTGCAATGTAGCCACGTTCTAGATGAAGATATTTCTGGTTATTTTCCCATTTATTGTTTTCTTTCATGCTGCTTAGATATGTTTGCTCTATGGTTAAAAAAATTCAGTAGTCCTTGGGGAGAGCATCACATAGAGGAAAGAGGAGAGACTTTGAGATTTGGGTTTGTATCTCTATTTCATCATTTACCAGCTGCGTGACCTTGAGGAAGTGGCTTAACTTCTCCAAGCCTCCACTCCCTCATCTGTAAAATGGGGTTAGTAATGCTTCACCTTACAAGTGTGTGGTGAGAATTAAATGAGATAATGTATGAAAGTGCCTGTAACTGTGCCTGGCACAGGTAGAAGTAATTGGAAAAGAGGCAGCTGATTTTCATACTCCTTTAGACCGCCGGAGCCTCAAAATCTCAAATAATACCTAATACCCTACACAAAGTGAAGCAAAGTCTAGCTGCAATATTCAAAGGGCCCCTTGAGATTCTCAGGGGTTCTGTCAATACTGAGCCTTAAACTCACTTGTAGAGTAAAAGAAATTCTGCCACAGAAGCTCTGCACATCAGACCATTTCTATAATGACATTTGCTAGAAAGGTATCTGTATATCCCAATCAAAAGTGCTAATGATGGTTATAAATACACCGAGTGTTTGTTCTTTAGTAATTCCTTTAGGGAAGGCACGTGCTCAGCCTCGGCACTATGGGTCTTTCGGGCTGGATAATTCTTTCCTGTGGGAGACTGTCCTGTACGTTGTAAGTTGTTTAGCAGCATTCCTGGTCTCTACCCATTAGATATCAGTAGCATCCTCATCCTAAACTGTGACAACCAAAAACGCTTTCAGACGTGGCCAGACATCTCCTGGAGGTGATATCACCTTAGCTGATCACCACTGCTCTAGGAGAACGATTGTGTACACGGTAGAAATATGCCAAGAGCAACCAAACTGCATGAAGGTGTAGGTCTGGCTGGCTGGCTAGGCTGTCCCACTAACTTCAGGGCAATTCAAACTGTAACTTAGTAAGATGACTCATATACAACGTGCGCCTTCAGGATTCTCGACCTCAGTGCTAATGGCCTCTTGTACTTGGCAGGAAGGGAAGAAAATGAGAAGAATAGCACATAAGCTAGTGAAACTCTAGGGCTCATGACCTCGGTTGAGTGTCCCAACCCATACGCTCTTCAGGATCATTTAGATGGTAATAGTTCTCACCAACTGGCCATGATTACAGGCAAAGCAACAACTCTGATGTATTAAAGAGAGAACCAGACAGACAACCACTGTTCTCAGCAGCTCATTAAAGGAACGCACACACACTATTTTAAGTACTTTTCCAATGGTCGTCAGTGTCAGTTAAAACTAACGTCTGCCAGTATTGATAGTATCTAACTGGGGCGAGAGCAAGACACTGCCTAAGGGAATTTTTCTAAACCTTTAGCTAAGATTTGAAAGCCTAATTTATCCTAAGTAGTGAATGTGGTACATTCATAGCAATTAGCTTAGGTGAAACACTAAACATGATGAGTTGCCCGTTTGGAATAGCCTGTCCATCCGTCACACAGATGCGTAACAGCAGGTACGCTCATGCCACTTACTGCCTGCACCCATCAGTTGTGACCTTTCCATTGGCCTTTCTGTAGACGGTCATCAGGATAGTACCTTGTTTCATCACTATCTGACGATGCATTAGTTGAACTAGACTGTTCCAAACTAGGACAACCACTGCAATACTTAATCACGGTTAATGCATACATGGGCAATTTTCTTCGTGTTAACAAACCTCAGAGAAATGCTTTTTAAAAGCATATTTGGATTGAATCACGCTTCCTAGATCAGAGATTTGGGGGAGCCTAGGGTCACTACAGAAGATAGCCACAAACTAGTTTCAATAACCCATCTACTTAAGACTCTCTGGAATGTTTATCAAAATATATTATAGAATGTGAGTCTAAAGTTTCAAATCTGGAATTTGGGTTCAATTTCTAGACATTCTAAAGCCTTTGTTCGTTTGCTTAAGTCCATCATCGAGCCTCTTAGAATTTCATCAAGTAAATGCAGGTTTTGTCTGACCTTCCTCCTTCGTGTGTGTTGGTACTTCGGATGTATCGTGTGTTGCTTGAACTGGTTCTCTACAGTGTTCTATCCTAGTCTCGAGCTGACGATGTGCTCAAGGATGTATCAAAATCCATGTAATGGAACTATTTAGATATTTCTAATATGTCAATAAAAGATATATTACAATCCTTCAATAGTAGTTCCCATTTTTCTTAGTGAAATCTCAATTATAAATATTACCTTTTCCTTAAGATGGGTTTGGCATGACTGCCTGGTAACATCGACCTGAGCAAACACCTACTATTTTATGTACACGTGATTTAGAAAATGAATCTTTAACTACATAGGTATTATAGTTTCTTTTTTGGTTTTTAAAAAAAAGCTAAGAATGAGAAGGTTTATTGCTGCAATGGGGGTGAATTCTTTTCCTCTGGCCCTTCTGCTCAGTTCCCCCCAGGGTTGCACCTGCCATCTGCTACTGGTAAGGTCCCTGGATATCCCTCCTTGGGCCCCATTTCTAATGTCGATGAATGTTAATATAAGCTGATTTCTCTTAGCTCTTACTCCAGGGCAGGCTGGTAAGTATCAAATGAACCAGGTGGATGGTCTCTCTTCTCTCTTAAACTCTAGAATTCTGTGATTCAGACTTCATCCAGACTTCCTGATTCCCTGGAAAGTTCCAAACCTTACCCCTAGGTTCCTTCCTAGACGGTTGAAATAAATTATATTGTTTTGTGCCCGTCTCAGCCTGTTGATAACCAATGTTATGGCTGGACCAGCCCTTGTGGTTCTTATTGTGGTTGCAAGAAGCCCTCAGCAATAATCATCAGGAAACTTTGAAAAAAAAAGGTTTGTTGCTTACAGGTCCTGAAAATTACGTGGTCACACAGTGAGGCTGTGGGTAGACAGAGGGCCCAGGCCTGGGGTTCTGCTTTTATTGGGGTCCAAGCTGAGGACCTAGGGTTTCATGGGCTCACTCTTTATGAGTGAATTTAAAACATAAGAGAAGGAATTTAAAGTGTGAGAAGAGAAAAAAACAAGGGGCCCAAATGGTCAATCACTGAAATCAACCAAGATCTCTAAAACAAAGCTGGGGAGTGGGTGGGGGCATGACCTGGCTCTTTATTTGGTCCTTTGTGGCTGGCAATGTGTATTTATCGAGATAGGCATCTCTGAGGTGGAGGCCCCCTTTGAAGTGGATGCCTCAGCCATTAAAATTAAGTCAGGCACTTGCATGGCAAAAAGAAAAGCCAGCTGTCAGGCTTACACTACAGTTAGCAAGGGGGAGAAAAGGGAAGCAACCTAAGTGTCCATCAACAGACGAATGGATAAAGAAGATGTGGTATTTATACATATACAATAGAATATCACTCAGCCATAAAAAGAAATGAAATAGTGCCATTTGCAGAGACCTGGATGGACCTAGAGACTGTCATACAGAGTGAAGTCAGTCAGAAAGAGAAAAACAAATATCGTATAATATCGCTTATATTTGGAATCTAGAAAAATGGTACAGATGAACTTATTTGCAAAAGTGAAATAGAGACACAGATGTAGAGAACAAACTTATGCATACCAAGGGGGGAAGCGGGGGTGGGATGAATTGGGAGATTGGGATCGACATATATACACGACTCTGTATAAAATAGATAACTAATGAGAACCTACTGTATAGCACAGGGAACTCTACTCAATACTCTGGTGACCTAAATGGGAAGGAAATCCAAAAAACAGGGGATATATGTATATGTATAGCTGATTCACTTTGCTGTACAGCAGAAACTAACACAACATTGTACACAACTATACTCCATTAAAAGTTTTTTAAAAAGTGGGGGAGGGGAAAGGACTAGTTTGAGCATGTCTTTTCCTCACTTCTTTCTGCAGGAAAGGGAGGTCAATGTTGTTTCCAGCTCCTCTGAGGAGAGATTAGGAGGGACCCCCTGGGAGGAGAAGAAAGTGCTGGGGGAGGTGGAGGTGTGATGAGGGACAAGCGCCCCCCCCCCCCCCCCGAGTGAGGGAGTACATTCCCAAGATTATAGGAGGCTCAGAAGTTGGGGTCCCTTGTGTGGAACTTGCTCCTTTCCAGAGCAAAACCTTAGAGGGGAGTGGCTAGATGTGTGTTGACTTAAAAAAATGTACAACGTGAGAGTTGCGAGTTAAGTTTTATTTGGGGCAAAATGAGGACTGCAGCCTGGGAGACAGCATTTCACATAGCTCTGAGAAACTGCTCCAAAGAGGCAGGGGGGAAGGTCAGTATATATGTGATTTCGGTGAAGGGGGTGTACATACAATGAAGCACATATATATATTTTTTAATATACTTGGCAGTTTGCACGTTTTTTTTAAAATAAATGTGTTTGTTTGTTTTCGGCTGAGTTGGGTCTTTGTTGTGCACAGGCTTTCTCTAGTTGCGGTGAGCAGGGGCTACTCTTCATTGCGGTGCACGGGCTTCTCATTGCGATGGCTTCTCTTGTTGCAGAGCACGGGCTCTAGGCGTGTGGGCTTCAGTAGTTGTGGCACACAGGCTCAGTAGTTGTGGCTCATGGGCTCTACAGCGCAGGCTCAGTAGCTGTGGTGCACGGGTTTAGTTGCTCCGCAGCATGAGGGATCTTCCTGGACCAGGGCTCGAACCCGTGTCCCCTGCATTGGCAGGCAGATTCTTAACCATTGCACCACCAGGGAAGCCCAAGCACATATTTTTTGCAGAAGGTTCTGCTAGTCTCCTGAGGGTTACTGCTAGTCACGAGGAGCAGATGTCACCATGAAGGAATTTAGAGCTTTTCTAGATATGAGGAGATGCAAGAATTGGGCTCATAAAATTGGCTCCTGAAGATATCTCACTATCTGAAGACCTGTTCTCCCAGTTTTCCCCAGAGCACAGAGGGCCTCATTCCCGATCTCCACCTGAACTCCTTTCAGGGGGTGTTGAAAGTCAGCAGCTGCAGCGGCACCTGCTTTAATCCTTGTAGAGGTAGATGGCAAGTGCTCACGACAAGTGCCAATTTGTAGCTGACATGTGCATCTTGGGAGAATGGGCCTGGGTCAAGCTGGGCAGGAGGGCAGCTGATGCACTTGCCTTGAAGAAACACTGGAGCTTGGACAGTGAACACATCGGCACAAGGACCCCAGGGCTCCCTGAACCTGAAGGCTGTGCACTGCTTAAGGCATCTACAGGACACAGTGGAGAGAGCTCCACCATGGCTGAGATGGATTTTCTTATCAGTGTTGGGAAGGAGGGGTTGGGAAATACAGTCAATTTTAACTTGATTTAGCAAAGTAAAGAAATGGGACATTTCTCACATCCAAAGGTTAATGAGGTGAAATTCACAGCAGTCCGTGTCCTATTGTTAGGGGAACCACTGATGGAAAACGCCAGGCCCTGGCCAAACAGGATAGTAACTACTTGCATGAGTTATCTTACCACAGGAGGTCCTGGTAAAGAACTGGAACTAACAAGCTACCACCAACTGGAAGAATTCAGGAAAGGTCAAAAGGAGACACCAGTCTGTATGTCCTCCCAACCTCAGAGAATCTTCCTCGCTGGAATCCACCTTGGCTGAGCGATGTGGGCACCACCAGTAAGGACCCTGAGTCAGAACGATTGGCCAGAGACGACCCGGAAACTAACCCCATCACCGTAAAACCCGAGACTGCGAGACACGTGGCAGAGCAGTCCCCCTGGGTTCGCTTACCCTGCTGCCCTCTGCCCGGGCTTCCCTTCTCAGTAGTGTCCTGCTTTGTCAGCACGTGTGTCTCCTCAGACAATTCATTTCTGAGTGTTAGACAAGAGTCCATTCTTGGGCCGTTGAAGGGGTTCCCCTTCCTGCAACACTATGGTCCAAGTTACAAAACGGCACGCATGCAGTAGGAAGGAAGAAAACTTGCTCACACTTGGAATCTATCTGCGGCAAGACATCAAGAATAAAAAGCAGATCTCAGAAAAAGAAAGGAGGTAAGTATTTTAGAACTGTAGCATTATCTAATAAGTCAACACAGAAATAAGTGTCTGGTAATTCTCACCAGGACACCTTAGCTGAAGGTGATGTTGTGATCCAATTCCAGTAGACTGACTGTGAAAGCACAGAGTTAAAAAGCTAGCAATTTTCATCGGAGAAAAGGGTAATCATTACGCGTGAGGATTGGGGTCGGGGGAGAGGAAGAGAAGAGAAAGAAGTGAAAGGCTAGAAGAGGTCAAGGTTGATGAAATAAAAATTCACATTTTAAGGCAAGACAAGAAAAATGGAAACATCAAACCTTTTTCTCTGTCCTTTGACCTCCTTCTCCACCCCCCACTCCGGTGTGCACTGTGCAACTGCATTATATGTTAACCAGACCTCCCGAATGGCAGGAACCTTGGGAGATACTGGGCCTCACCTAATGGAAGTTCTGAGCTTAAATCCCTATGACCTATGAATGTCGCTAGTCATATTACTTGCATTCTGCCTGTTTCACAAGATTATCGTTTATTGCATTACCAAATGTGTGACGGAGCCACAGATAAAATTAATGATGATTGGGCAGTTTGCAATGATTGATCAAAATATATAGTCCTATAAGATCAACGATTGTAATAGTGTAACTCTAGATATGGAAAGAAGCAATAAGAGGGAACCATTTCCTGGACCATAACCGTAAGACAGGTGATCCAGAGGCTTTTGGCTATTGTTAACAGAGCATAGTCCAGTAATAGCATGTAAAGTGACCTATCAACAAAATCCTCACTTGACCTGGGAATGAGCATTCCTAGTGCCATGAGACAAATTGGTCACAAAATGCTTCCCAAACGTTGGCTGAAATTAAGAGTAAAAGGGGGCTTCCCTGGTGGCGCAGTGGTTGAGAGTCCGCCTGCCGATGCAGGGGACACGGGTTCGTGCCCCTGTCCGGGAAGATCCCACATGCCGCGGAGCGGCTGGGCCCGTGAGCCATGGCTGCTGAGCCTGCGCATCCGGAGCCTGTGCTCCGCAATGGGAGAGGCCACAGCAGTGAGAGGCCCGCGTACCGCAAAAAAAAAAAAAAAAAAAAAAAGAGTAAAAGGGAAGGGACTGTCAAATAAAGACTGTTGCCCACCATCTCTAGTTCTGCAAGAATCAAGTCATTCACCACTGCAGTTGCTGACCTACGACACACCCTGAAAGGAATTCAGGGTGAAGATGAGGATGAGGCACTCTGTGCTCTGGGAAAACTGACAGAACCGGCCCTCAGATAGTATCTTTAGCAGAAATTTTTTATGAACCTGGATTCTTGGATCTTCCCATACTTAGAAAAGCACTAAAATCATTAACCAAGATGTCTGCTACTGTGACTCGCAGCAACCTTCTACTGAGAAAGATGTGTGCCTGACTGCAGGTACCGCCTTTGCCAAAATCACATTTTGGCTAGCTTCCTCCTTTACCTCTTTGGAACAGTTCTCAGAACTCTTGGAGAGACTGTCTTCTGGGTTATAATACTCAGATTGGCTCGAATAAAATTTCCCATTTTTTTCTTAGATTGACTATTGATTCGATTTTTCATGGACAAGGTCTTGCCAGTGTGAACCAGTCCAAATAGCCTGATGAAAGAAGCCCACCTGGCTGTCCCTTCTGGAGTCCTCTGCCTCCTCTGGGATGATGGACCCAGAATCACAGACACTCCTGACCTAGGGCAAAAATGAATTCTCATGGGGTGAGAGGTAAGGGTCTAAATACATTTTAAAATTATCCCATTACAATTTAATCAGTACTTAATCCTTTCTTTGCTTCAGTTGGATATTGTTGCCTACCCAGTTTGATCCTCCCTTCTCCTTCCCAGTAGATCCTGATTTTATGTATGTAGTCAGTCACCCTGTATCCTTGCAGCCCTTTTGACTTCATCCCGAGCTCCAAGGGAAGCCCTGATTGGTCTGAGTTAATTATGACGATCCCCATTCTCCTTATCAGTGATTGGCTAAAGGATCCAGCCTAAGCCAATCAGTACATGACTTTCCTCTTGTCAGTGGCTTAGATCCAGATATGGGTACATGACCTAAGTTGGCCCAATTGTACTGAAGGAAAGGACATACAGGTCATGAGTGAAGGAAATATTTCTCTTCCTTCTGATAGACATGACTAAATAAACATGTTGCTCAAGCTTGTTTGTTTGGTTTGACAACCTTTTTGTGACAATAAAATAATAGAGCCTAAGAATAAAGCCAACATGCAGAGGAGGGAGTAGCCAAGAGAAAAGCAGGGAAATGGACTGGAGCCCTTATCACACTATGCCTGAAGCTGAATTCACCTCTGAACTTTCTGCTATATTCAATGGTATATTTTTTGATATATATGATATGAGTAGTATATTTTAGAATTCTATAGTCTATTTAATATAGGTTATATATCATTTAATCTAGTTGGAGTTTAAAAAATTTACTTGAAGCTAAAAGTATCTTGATATCATTCACTGATTTAAAATATCCTTGTAACATGCTAAATTCTTGCTTTTAAAATTCTTGAGTCTGTTTCTAAACTCCCTCATTTCATCCCATCCCACTTCATTCCACCCCATTCTGTTCCATTGTATTACATTCCATTGGTGTACTTGTCTTTCTGTTCCATATCAGAGCATCTATTTTAATTACTGTAGGGTTTTAACTCACTTTCACAAATGGTGAGTCACATTCATTCTCAATTCTCATTGGACAAATTATTTCATAAAATCATTTTATTAAATGTTAAAAATGTTCTGAGATTATGACTGGGATTCTTTGACATTTAGTGATTTCAGTGCAAATTAACATTTTAAAAGATTAAGTCTCCCAATGCAGAAACATGAATTGTTACTCTAAAAATTCATATCTTCATCTTTTTTATCCTTCATTTATAAAACTTACAGTGTTTAGTATTCCTACAATGAGGTACCACCTCACACCGGTCAGAATGGCCATCATTAAAAAGTCTACAAATAACAAATTCTGGAGAAGGTGTGGATAAAAGGTAACCCTCCTACACTGCTGGTGGGAATGTAAGTTGGTACAGCCACTACGGAAAACAGTATAGAGGTTCCTCAGAAAACTAAAAATAGAATTACCACATGATCCAGCAATGCCACTCCTGGGTATATACCCAGACAAAACTATAATTCAAAACGATACATGCACCCCTACATTCACAGCAGCACTATTCACAACAGCCAAAATATGGAAACAACCTAAATGTCCCTCAACAGATGAAGCGATAAAGAATATGTGGTATGTATATACAATGGAATACTACTCAGCCATAAAAAAGAATGAAATAATGCCATTTGCAGCAACATGGATGTAACTAGAGATTAGCATACTAAGTGAAGAAAGTCAGAAAGACAAATATCATATGATATCACTTAGATGTGCAATCTATAATATAGCACAAATGAACCTGTCTATAAAACAGAAACAGACTCACAGACATAGAGATCAGAATTTTTTTTAACATTTTTATTGGAGTATAATTGCTTTACAATGGTGTGTTAGATTCCGCTTTATAGCAAAGTGAATCAGCTATACATATACATATATCCCAATATCTCTCCCCTCTTGCATCTCCCTCCCACCCTCCCTATCCCACACCTCTAGGTGGACACAAACATCGAGCTGATCTCCCTGAGCCATGAGGCTGCTTCCCACTAGCCATCTATTTTACATTTGGTAGTATATATATGTCCATGCCACTCTCTCATTTTGTCCCAGCTTACCCTTCCCACTCCCCGTGTCCTCAAGTTCATTCTCTACACCTGTGTCTTTATTCCTGTGCTGCCCCTAGGTACTTCAGAACCAGTTTTTTTGTTTTTTTAGATTCCATATGTATGTGTTAGCATACGGTATTTGTTTTTCTCTTTCTCACTTACTTCACTCTGTATGATAGACTCTAGGTCCATCCATCTCACTACAAATAACTCAATCTCATTTCTTTTTATGGCTGAGTAATATTCCATTGTATATATGTGCCACATCTTCTTTATCCATTCATCTGTCGATGGACACTTAGGTTGCTTCCATGTCCTGGCTATTGTAAATAGAGCTGCAATGAACACTGTGGTACATGATTCTTTGAATTATGGTTTTCTCGGGGTATATGCCCAGTAGTGGGATTGCTGTGTCATATGGTGGTTCTATTTTTAGTTTTTTAAGGAACCTCCATACTGTTCTCCATAGTGGCTGTATCAGTTTACATTCCCATCAACAGTGCAAGAGGGTTCCCTTTTCTCCACTCCCTCTCCAGCATTTATTGCTTGTAGATTTTTTGATGATGGCCATTCTGACTGGTGTGAGGTGACACCTCATTGTAGCTTTGATTTGCATTTCTCTAATGATTAGTGATGTTGAGCATTCTTTCGTGTGTGTGTTGGCAATCTGTATATCTTCTTTGGAGAAATGTCTATTTAGGTCTTCTGCCCATTTTTGGATTGGGTTTTTTCTTGTATATTTTGGAGATTAATCCTTTGTCAGTTGCTTCATTTGCAAATATTTTCTCCCATTCGGAGGGTTGTCTTTTCATCATGTTTATGATTTCCTTTGCTGTGCAAAAGCTTTTTAAGTGACAGGACACTTCGGTCTTATCCACGTGGAGACCTATATAGGCAGTAAAACTCTTTGCTAAAATCAAGATACACCTCACCTAATGATGTTCTGAAAAAAATTCTTTACTGAGTAGCGAGACTACAATCTTTTTTTCTTTGTCTTTACCTGATCATAGTGAATATAAAACGCTATAGTAATGATTATACAAAATATCTTCTTAGGTAAATGGTAATAGATAAGACAGTAAATTAATTTATCTGCTTTCAGCGCTTTTGAGAAGTCAAAGGGAAAAAAAAAAGATTGTTTTGTCCCAGAAGAACCTTCAACTTATACAGACAACCAAGAGATACCTGAAATCCCTGAGTGAGAGACCTGTATTCGTATCTTCAGGAAGCTTCAGGAAGCTTTGTGTGTGAGCACGCCTGCCGGTTTTCCCCAGAACAGATGTAATTGTGGGGTTTCACTTACTCTCACCCATCAACCCCCCCTGCCCCGTGGCATACTTTTTCACCTTGGGAAGGGGATGGGAATGAGAAAGGGGGTGTTAATTGGGTCCCCAGAGTTTGCATATCTTTCCTCTAGCCTTCCTTGCTATTGTGGATAGTAGGTTTGGGCACACCCAGTTCTAGACCAGGAGACTGATTCTCCAGAGAAGCGTGAGACAAGTTACAGAGCCAGTCAGAAGCAGAGCCTGTACCTTGTAAAACCCCATGGGCTTCGTGCTGCTGCAGCCAGAGAGGATGGACTGCGTGGACCTGGGCCAATTCCGGGTAATCCTCAAGCCTGCGGGTCCCAGAAGATGCAGAAAACGTCTGTCGGGGATGTTGGCAGAGGGCCCTTCCGGGGAGGTGCGCGCTGGGGATGGGCGTCCCGCCTCACCTTCGCCGAGACGCCCCAGCAGAACAGCGCGGGGCGGGGGAAGGGGCGTGTCCCCTTTGCCAGCCCAGACAGCGCGCAGGCGCAACGGGCAGAAGGGGCGGGGGGAGGCCGCGGCGCTCTCTGGCCTCGGTCCCGGGACCACCCCCGAGCGCGCGGCTGCGCGCTGAGCCTCCCGCCCTCCCGGAAGCGCAGCGCCCCGCAAGCGCCACGTCTGTCCCTGCACCTTATCCCTGGTCCCCCAGCCACCGTCCCATCCGCGAGGAGCACACGCCCGAGCCGCCGCCCACGGGACTGGACCGGGAGCATCATGGGCAGCGTGGCCTCGCGCTCCGCCTGCGCGCTGCCCCTTCTGCTGCTGCTGCTGCTGCTGCAGGCGGAGCGGCCGCGGGGCGCGGAGCTCACCTTCGAGCTACCTGACAACGCCAAGCAGTGCTTCCACGAGGACGTGGAGCAGGGCGTGAAGTTCTCCCTGGATTACCAGGTGAGGCCCTGGCGCCCGGCAGCGCCTCCTCTCCCCCTTCCAGGTCTCCATTGGTCACTGGTGCGCCCCAGGCTGGAGTGGCTGGAATTAGCCAAAGAGGCTGAATGGGGCGGGAATGACCAGAGACCAGCTGACTTCCCCGCGAGGAAGTCAGAGCCCACTCGAGACAGGCCCGACTAACCAGGGCGGGAGGTAGCGCCAAAGGTGAGCTACCTGGCTGCGGATGCCCGGGGGCGGGTCCTGCATCCTGGGGAGTTGTCCTCAATGACCTGCAGGCCCCTTGACTCTAAGGAATCCATGTCTGATTAGCTGGACACAGGCTCTCTGTCCCAAGTTTTTTGGACCAGTTTGTCCCCGCCTGTACTGAAAAATGGCAGCGAGAGGAAATGGGTCCTTGGCATTATTCTTCCCTCTCTCCAGTGTTTGAAGTTAAGTTGGGGTGAGCGCGGCAAGTGATGAGAAATGGCGCTTTGGAAAGGAGGTGTCAGCGCAGGCTTTGAGCCCTGGCAGTGTGTCCAAGGAGTGGTGTTGTGGCTCCTGCCATATGGCTCAGAAAAGCTCCTAGCTCCTGCAGTCCTGGCTCCTTTGAGAGACTTCATGGCTCACAGTTAAGCGGAGCAGGTCTTGAGTGAGAGATCTGCCCCTGAGGTTTAGTGAGCAGATCTAAGAGTAGGGAGCTGAGTGGGAATTATACCCAGACCCGCGTCTGCTTGTGGACACATACTGACAGGCATTACAGAGATGAGTTGGCACGGGAAGCAGAAGTAGGGGCAGGCCATGTGGTGGGCCCTCTCTGACCAAAGCCACTAAAAGAGGCATGTGCTTGGGGACAGCACAATGTGTGATGACCTCCGAGTCACTGGTGTTGCCACTTTCACATGTCCGTGGACAGTGTGGAAATTGCAGCTGGATTAACAGGGGTCACCTAGAGACAGTCACCAAAACATGATCGTTGTGAGGATGGAGGGGGCTGAGAGGTCATCTGGTCCCTGCCAGGTCAGGAACCCCTGTTAGAGCACGTTCAGCATAAGTTTACACACCTCCAGCATTAGGAAGCTCACTAATCACAAAGCAAATTCTTCCATCTGAACAAAAGGAAATTTTAACATTTGGAAGCAGATGGAGGCCACTGACTGTGTTCTTTGATGGACCTTAGTTATAGTCATTGACCACCTCTGTGATTTTTGCCCTTTGCAGGTCTTATCTTTCCTGTGTTGAGAGTTTGAACTAATGATTCCTGAGGGCTCTCCCACCTCTGGTAATCACTGATTCTGTGAAGGCTTCAGTCTATGTTTGCTTTCCCCTTGCATTCCATCAGCAATAATATTAACGTTTACCAGACACGTTCAGCAGTTTACTTAACCTCGGGGCCTCAGTTACCTCTTCTGTAAAATGGGGAGGATTAGGCTCTTGCAGAGCAAAACTTTTGGAATCAGGCAGACATGGATTCAAGTCTTAGCCCTGTCACTTTCAAGCGGCATGACCATGGCCAGTTAACTTCAACTCTCTCAGCCTCGATGTCATCCTCTGTAAATTGGGGAGTGTCAGCCTTTAGAAGGCTGTGAAGATTAAATGAAAAAAATGTTTGTGACATGTAATCACAGTGCCTGGTCGGCCTTTGGTAAGTGGTGTTTGCCTCTCTGGTAACAGCAGACTGTGGGTGTCTTTTGTGGTTGTCAGGTCATCACTGGAGGCCACTACGACGTCGACTGCTATGTGGAGGACCCCCTGGGGAACACCATCTACAGGGAAACTAAGAAGCAGTATGACAGCTTCACACACCAGGCTGAGGTCAAGGGCGTTTATCAGTTTTGCTTCAGTAATGAGTTTTCCACCTTCTCTCACAAGACCGTCTACTTTGACTTTCAAGTGGGCGACGAGCCCCCCATTCTCCCAGACATGGGCAACAGAGTCACGGCTCTCACCCAGGTGAGTGGACGCTAACAGGCTGAGATGAACCCCCTCCCCGCCAGCCTGCTCCTCCTTGTCTGTGCCCAAGTTGCCTGATGAACAGTCACCAGCTATCCAGCTCCAGTCTGAAGTCTCAGTATTGACTCTGCCCCTCTGTTCACATCCAGTCCTACAAGACCCTATGTTCTCCTTTTGGTCTTCCTCTCCATTCTTTAACTGGATCCCTGCCATGCTTTCCTCTGGTGTTCCTGCGTTCCCGTTTAGTCTTTGACACAGCACCACTTTCAAAGTACACATAGCATATGCCTCTCTGCTGATACGATGTATCTGCATGAGAAAGACCAGTCCTCCTTTGTGTGGTATATATTAGTCAGCGTAACAACGGCTGGCTGCTATAACAAATAAACCCCAAATATCAATGGCTTAGCACAATGAAAGTTTTTTTTTTTTTTTCTCACTCAAATAATAATCCAGAGAGTGGGGATAGGGGTGGAGGACTTTCCTCCATGGAGTGACTCAGGAAGCCAGGCTCCTTCTTTCTTGTCATCTTTCTGATGTCCCTTAGGGCTTCAGAGTCCTCTGTTTCTAGCCACCAAAAGAAGGAGAGAATGATAAAGACCCATCTGCTTCTTAAAAGCCCTGGCCCAGAAGTGATGCCATCACACCCACTCATATCTCATTGTTGAGGAATAGTCCTGTGGATAGACTGGATGAAACGAAGGCGGCAAATACAGTTCAGTTGGGCAGTCAACTCCTAGCGACAAATTTCACAATCTGGAAGAGAAACGGTGACACTTTTGGAGGATGGATAGTCATCTCTGTCGCCCATGGCTGTCACAGTTAACTATAATCCGACCCCAGCCTCCTCCCTCAGTCTTCCCTCCTGCTATTTAAGCTTCTCCCTCCCTCCCATATGCAGACTCTGAGGCTAGGACTCTGTATTACCCCTGAATCCCCAGCGCCCCAGTGCCTGGGGTGTGGCACAGAATAAGAGCTCACCAAATAGTTATCAAATGACTGAGTGGCAGGACCCAGGGAAACCTGCGAGACAGGAATGACCTTCTGTGGCTGCACCTGTTCCACGCCCAAAGCCAGAGCATCTGAGTCTCCAGCAATGCCAGATTACCTTCTGGGCTGCCCTCCAAGGTGACCACAGGCTCCATTCCTCTGTGGCTTGGACCATGGGCTCATGCTCTGAGCAGTTGGAGGTTAGCACTGCACTGTCCGGTCAGTGACAGCTATCTACATATGGCTGTTGACATTTAATTAAAATTAAATTAAAAATTCCCTTCCTTGTTTGCTCCGTACCAACATTTCTAGTGTTCAGTAGTCACAAGTGGCTGGTGCCCACGCATGGGGAGTTCCACTGGACAGCAGTGCGTTTGAACTTAGCGGCATGACTGCTGCTAGAAGTTCCAGCCCAGGGTGTGTCTTCTGTGTAGGATCTTTCATAACCTATCCTCTCAGGAGGTCTGTTGGTCTTTGATGCAATAGCTTCTGTTTTGAAGATTTTATGAGTCTCCAGAAGCTGAGCTGAAGGATTTCTCTCTCTAAGCAGTGGAAAAGAAACCAGTAGAGAAAAGGCTTTGTGGGTTAACGCACTAGAGACGTTCTTTCCTGGAGCCTTAGAATTAGAGTTTGGTTTTGTTGCAGGAAGGAGTGATTGCACTTCCCCTCTTCTACATCTGGGAACCTCATCCTTCCTTCTGCCCAGCCACAAACGAGCTGTTTCCTTCTCCTTCTGTACCTCTGACCCCCCTGCCTGGTCTGTGCCTGTCTCAGACAGCTCCCCCTCGCCTGTGGTGGGCCCGTGCTCAGTCTGCACACTGTCCTGGGTGGTGGGAGTACGAGGTCAGAGGGCACTGTCCCAGCTGTCAGGAGCCCTGTGTGGAATGCGACCCTGTAAACCACGGAGCTCCAGGATGCTCTGATCAGAGCTGAGATTTAAGGGTGAGGGTTGTCAGGGGATGGACCAATTGACTCTTCCAGGAGGGTCAGGGAAGTCTTCACAGGGAGAGTTTTAGCTTAAAGCGACACTCTGGGTGCTTGCCTGGGAGTGTGTCTGGCACGGGAGGAGGAGAGGCCTCCTGGGTGGGGAGAACAGCAGGTGCAGGTGTTCAGGGCATCACTTTACTTTCCTCACCGGCCCTGATCCTATTTTGCTTGGCATGGATCCCCTTTCTACCTGCAGCTGTCTTTCTTCCCCTGAGGCTTCATCCGGCTCAGTGCTGGGCCAGAGGCTGTGTGTTCTGGCACCAGTAGCAGCCCCAGGGTGAAAGAATAGGATCCAGAGTGACCGCGTCCCGGGCCAGGGCTCCAGGCCAGAGGGACTTGTCTTCGGCCTGAGTTCCAGCATGACCAGGCTCCTGGCAGAGGACATGGGCTAGAGATGCTGCTGAGGGAGGCCAACCTTGAGGTCCCCTGGGCGTCCTGAGAGTCTGGGCAGATCCTAGCGGAGGCTGAAGGTTCCTGACAGAGGTCCAAGGTCCGGGGCTGCCTCAGTGGTGATCGAGGGAAGATGAAAGGTTTTCCTAACTCTACTCTGAGGCCAGCTCCTGCGACGCTGCCTTTGAGCTCTTGAAGAATTTAAAGAACCAAGTGCGGACTTCCCTGGCAGTCCAGTGGTTAAGACTCTGCGCTTCCATTGCAGGGGGTGCGAGTTCGATCCCTGGTTGGGGGAACTAAGATCCCATGTGCTGCGCGGCCAAAAAATAAAATAAAATAAAAAAGAGCCAAGTGCTTCTATCCGTGGTGGTCCCGATGAGGTGAGGCTGCAGGAATTTGCTGCTGGTTACAGAGTGAAGACCTGGGCATCAGCAGGTGGTAGAGATGGGATGGGATGTGGGCATGGGATGGAGGAAAGGGATGGTCCTGGGAGGGAGACAGGTCAGGGTGTCTCCAGAGACTACCTGTCATGATGGAGTGGTGCCCACGATCCCCGTGAGGTGCCCGGACACTTTGAACCAGCCAGGGCTGGAGGTCTCAGCGGGGTGAAGTTCGCACTGCAGGAGAGCTGGGGACCCATGGCCCTGGGAGAACAGGGCTCTTTGCAACAGAAGGGCCTCTGCTGGCTTCCTGCTGGGTAGGAAGCAGGCTGGCTGGGTTGCCTAACTGAAATTTTGTGGGAACAAGCTGAAGTGGTATCTTAGACTAACGCCAACAGCAGATCCCAGTGGACAGGGAAGTAGCATGTTTTTACGGTAAGGGGATGCTTCCAGGTGTCTGTGAATCTTGGTGATGTGTGGCCCTGGGGTCTCCTGTGAGGCCCGTGCCAGGTTCTAAAGGTGTCTCCTGGTTTTAGACGCCAGGAAAGCCGTAGAGTACCACCTCCTGCTCTGTTACCTCCTGAAAACTGGCTTCCTTCCCTGTCACTGATCAGATCTGAGGTGGTTCCTGTAAAGACCTCAGGCCCTCTTCATAGAAGCGCAGTGCTGGTCTCTGGCTGATGACATCTGATCCATGTCTTTGAAGTGATGCCTTGCGTGGCATATCTGATGTGTCCTCTGCCCGGGGTGTCGGCACCCGTGGTTTCTGTGTCCTCCTCCGTTTCTCTCCCCCCCACCCCCCCACCCCCACCCCCACTCCTTCTCCAGTGATTCTGGACCCTGGGAGGAGGCTGGAGGTACCAGCCTATACTGCTGAACGCCTGGGCTAGGGCTCAGGGGTCCCAGGAGCTCCCAGTTCAAGTGAGTGTAATGTACATTTTGAGTTTCTGAATGAGCTTGTGATGGAAATAAACACGGAGGGTGGAATTCTAGCCTGGAAAACCAGTGAGCCCTTCCCTAGTGTTTAAAAACAAAGCCTCTGTGTATTTATACATTCTAAACATGTGTGTATGTATGTCTGTGTGTACACATGCATATGCATGCATATACACACGGGCATGCGTGTGCGTGTATACACATGTATATGTGTATCTCTGTTCATCCCACTAATTTCAAGAACGATCTTCTCTACTTTGATACCGAGTCCCCTAAATCGCTCCCAGATCCACTCTTCTTACCCCACTTGGTGACCTTCTTAATTGAGGGCCTCGTCTTTTCTTCCCAGCAGAACTGCAGCCACCAAAGTGGTTTCCCCACCACCAGTCCGCCTCTGCATCATGGCTGGCAGGGAAGTTCTCTTAAAGTGGGATCCTTGCCTTGCCAATCTTCTGCTCACAGAGCTTCGTGTTAAAGTCTTGACTCTCAAGGCCTTTACCGTGAGCTTCCACCTACCCATGACTTCCTTCCCACATATCCCCGATGGGCTGCACATACTGGGCTCTGCATGTGCTCTTTGCTATGCTTTTCTTTCCTTTTTTTAAAAAATAAATTTATTTTATTTATTTATTTTTGGCCGCGTTGGGTCTTCGTTGCTGTGCGCGGGCTTTCTCTAGTTGCGGCGAGCGGGGGCTACTCTTCCTTGTGGTGCGCGGGCTTCTCATTGCGGTGGCTTCTCTTGTTGCGGAGCACAGGCTCTAGGCACACAGGCTTCAGTAGTTGTGGCACGCGGGCTCAGTAGTTGTGGCTCACGGGCTGTAGAGCGCAGGCTCAGTAGTTGTGGTGCACGGGCCTAGTTGCTCCGCAGCATGTGGGATCTTCCCCGACCAGGGCTCGAACCCGTGTCCGCTGCCTTGGCAGGCAGATACTTAACCATTGCGCCACCAGGGAAGCCCTGCCATGCTTTTCCTGTGTGGAATGCCTTCCCCTCATCCTCTGCCTGGTGACATGCTGCCCATCTGTCAAGGTTCAGGTTATCTCTTCCCTGTGTCAGGTACGCCTCCATCTCTGGCAGGATTAGCAGCTTTCTCTGAGGTGTTCCTACAGCTCCTCTCACCCCTCTGTTGTTAGCTCTTTTGGCACTGCAGGAAGCTGATAACATTCTCTAAATTATGACCTTCTTGGGACCCAGGACTGTGTCTGACTCATTTCACCTCTCAGTTCCTAGGGCCCCGCACAATGTCTGGAAGGCGAGTAGGCACTTAATAAATAAACATTTGAAAGAACGAATTAGTGTAGTTTGGGCTATCAGAGAAAACCGAGTATGATTTGGAATTCCTGTAGTGTCATTTTGAGAGGCGTCTCTCCTGAGTTCCCCAGCCCTACCTTCAATAACCGCGGTCTTCCGAAGATCACCAGGGTGCTATCAATATAGAACTAATGGCCTTACCAAACCTTCCTGTGTCATGGTCACAGGGAGTGACTGGAAGGGCACAGTAGGGAAGCGTCTACAAATGCCATACCTTGGTTCCACTTGGACACAGGTTTGCGTAGGTGAAGCCTGACTCCACTCTGTGACCTCTTTCCTGGTTCCTTCACAGTTTAGTCCCCTTCCTTCCTGTGTGACAGTTGACATGCCTTCATCAACTCTGGAAGCGTTACCAGGAGAGCGAGGACGGGCAATGCCACCGTCGTCTCCAGTGCAGAGGTCTGTACCCTGAGAGGTGTCCTCTGGTGGTTGGCATCTGAAGTCAGTTGTCACTTAGGAGTCCCCTTTGGAATCAACTTCTTGATGTCAGGAACCCTTCTCAGGATCATTTGTCCATTTCTCAACGTCACACATCTGTAGGTACAGACATACCTTGTTCTACTGCACTTCACAGGTGCTGTATTTTTTACAGTTGAAGGTTTTGGGCGACCCTGTGTTGTCAGATGATGGTTAGCATTTTTTTCAGCAATAAAGTATTTTCTAATTAAGGTATGTACATTGATTTTTTTTTTAGACGTAATGCTATTACAGTCTTAATGCACTACAGTATAGTGTAAACGTAACTTTTATATGCACTGGGAAACCAAAAAATCCCTGTGACTCACTTTATTGTGACATTTGCTTTATTGTGGTGGTCTGGAAACACACCAGCAGTATCTCCAAGGTATCCCTCTACACCCTACCTACCAAATGTGGGGAAGGTGAAGAAGCCCCATGCTAACTCCCGTCGCAAGAGAAGACCGTAATATAGCCCAAAAGTAGGACACGCAGGTGTCACTGAGAAAGCAGGATCAAGGTTCCCCTTGGGGGAAAAAGTGAAGCACAAACGACCTTGTTCTTGTTCTTTACGGTGGATTCTGCCCCTTGACCTGATGCCTAGTCGAGGTCCACTAATTCCATCTCGTACACAGTGACCTTGTCAGTTTGCCCTCCACGTGACATTTCACCACCTCTTCCCTATAGATCAGAATGAGGGGGTCAGCCAACATGTGCAGGGGAAACCCACACCCCTAGGAGGTAGACCAGTTGTCAGACAGAAGATGCTGCCTTGTCAACACAGAGGTTAAAGGGGAGCTTTTCTCTCCTCACGTAGTCTAGTTTAGCTCCTTGAATGGCCCAGAATCAAGAATATCTATGAAGCAAGTAAGGGCAACATCTTTTTTTGGTCATAGTCTCCCCTTTGGCGTCCAGAAACTGTTCAATTTGTGAGAGAAATGAGGGTTTCACGGGGGTCCGTCAAGGTGGTGACACAATGGTTTGGTCCCTTCTAGCTTCTTACGTTGAGCTGTATAAGTAGTTCACCTTTGGAATTTGGGAAACAAACGTCTGTTGGATGCTTATGAACTTCCGTCGCACAAGAACTTATTGTTGGGATAGAATTTGCTGGGTTTTGGATAAAATGATTGCTTTAGAGGTTGCCTGTGAGTAAGAACACATGTTCTTTCACAGGCATAATATCTTAGTTTTCTATTGCTGAGTCAATAATTACTACTAATGGCTGAAAACAACAGGCATTCATTATCTCACAGTTCTGTAGGCTCTACGCATGGGCCAGCTCAGTTGGGTTCTCTGCTCAGGGTCTCAAGGCTGAAATCAGGTTGGGTTGGCCTCTTCTCTGGAGGCTCTGGGGAGGAGTCTGCTCTCACACTCATTCAGGTGGTTGGCAGAATTTAGTTCCTTGCAGCTGTAGGACTGAGGTTCCTGTTTCCTTGTTGGCTGTTGTGCTGTCCACTCCTAGAGGCCTTTTTCTGGTCCTTGCATGTGACCTCTATCTTGAGAGCCAGCAACGGGGCACTGAATTCCTTTGAATCCAGCCTCTCTGACTTCTCCTTCAGTCACCAGCTGGAGAAAGCTCCCTGCTCTGAAGGGCTCCTGTGATTCGGTCAGGCCCACTGGATGGCCCCCCTCTCTTAAGGTCAGCTGTGACATATAACATGATCACAGGAGTGGCAGCTCATCACATTCACAGCTTCCTGGGATTGGAGCAGGGGACCTTGGTAGTGGGGGTGGGATGTATTCAGAATCCGGCATGCTACACGTAATATTTTAGCAGGTAAAGGAAGTTGTGAAGTAGTGTGCGTTACGTGTGAGTATATGCCTGTGTGTGTGCACGTTCATGTGCACACATGTCTGTCTTTGCACATGTTTGTATGTGAGTGTGGTTCTATGTACATGAGAAATGTATGTCTTCATGTGTTTCTGTGTATACATAGAAGTGTAGGCTGCGAATTTAATAGAATGAACTCAGAGTCCAACACAATTGTGGTTTACTTCACGCCCTGCCGTTCATTAGCTGTGTGACCTTGGGCAAGTCATGTAGCCTCTTTGAGCCTCAGTTTCCTCATCAGTATATGCAGTAAGCAATCAGTCAGTCCTCCTTAACATTGGGACTAATGATCCCTGCCTGTCAGGGGTATGGTGAGTATTAAATAAGAACACAGGGCAGTATTTGAAAGCATAGGCTCAGGACTCAGACAGTTGAGTTTAAATCCTGACTCTGCCATCTACTAACTGTGTGACTCTGAACAAGTTACTTAACCTCTCTGAGCCTCAGTTAGGTGTATTATGAATACAGCCGTGTCACATCCTTAGCACAGACACGTAGTTAGCATCCAGGAGAAATTACCGAGGATGTTGAAGATCACGTTTGCTGTGTGTGTGCCGGGTCCTCTTCTTCTTTTCTGAGGGTTCACAGTGACTGCTTTTCTCTTCCTAGATGGAGTCTGCCTGTGTGACCATCCACGAGGCTCTGAAGACGGTGATTGACTCCCAGACGCATTACCGGCTCCGGGAGGCCCAGGACAGGGCCCGGGCTGAGGACCTGAACAGCCGAGTCTCTTACTGGTCTGTCGGTGAGACGATCGCGCTCTTCGTGGTCAGCTTCAGCCAGGTGCTGCTGCTGAAAAGCTTCTTCACAGAAAAACGACCCGTCAGCAGGATGGTCCACTCCTAGTTGGGGCGCTCTGCTCCCAGGCCCCTCCCACCCCAGGGCGGAGCAGCTCCCTTTGGTCACAGGCTCCTGGGGCTGGTGGGTGCGACCCAGGAGCTGCCTGGAGAAGAGCACAGGGTAACACGTTCTCACCTTGCCTTCTATTCAGATGCTTGGTCCTTGTACTCCAGCAGCCAAAGCTCATAGCGCCCAGAAAGCGGAAGGCATCCAGCTGCAGCATGTGTGTAACACTGAATGCAGAAAGGGTACAATCAGGCTAGGGATTGGCCAGTGTGGGAGGGCAGGCAGGCAGCCATCCAGTGGCCTGGCTCGTAGGAGGAACCCCAAGGGCCCAGGCCTCCAGGGGGCAGCTCAGGGCTCTCTTTTTGCTCCACGACGCATGGCCTATTTGGCTTGTGTGTATCCCGCGTGGAGGAGACAGGGCCCTGTCTGGCCTTTCCTCACATGGAGCTCTCTGTACCTGTGGAAACCAGGCATTGAAGCGGCTTTGCAGAAGTCCCCATCCCAGGTGAGCCGTGGAATCAGCCCTGCGAGCAAGAACAAAATGGTAGCTGGGTGCCTTGGTTGGCTGTGTATCTCCTAGAAGGCAGGACTCTGGCTAATAAAAACTGTCTGTGAGCACCATGGAGACCTGTGCCATTATTTCTCTGCTCTAAAGGAGCTCACGGCTTAATGGGGAGCATTGGTGTGCATATAATTAATTACAGCCTAATAGAGCAAGTGATGCCTCAGAGATCTGTATGTGTAGACGTTTGTGGAGGGAGTAGTAAACAGCTCTCAGTTGAATGAAAACAGTGAAATAGGGAGTTGGTTATTTTGTGTTCTCAGACCCTAGTGCTTACTGTCAACAACTGAGTCATCATTTAATCCAAATAGAGGGGCTAAGAACAGAAAAAGAAAAGACTGAGCAATGATGAGTGGCTGTTCCAAGGCCATTTCCACAGCAGCCACAGTGGTCTCTTTAAAACCTAAGTCAGACCCTGTCGCTCCTGCTCAAAACCTTCCCAAGGCTCTGCATGTCATTCACAGCTCATGAAAGTCCTCACCGTGGTCTCTGAAATCCTGCATCTGGCACCCCAGCCTCTGGCACCCCAGCCTCTGGCCCTGGAAATCCCCTACCCTACTCCCTCCACTCACTTCTCCCATGTCTTCCAGATCCTGCTGTTCCTATCACACCAGGCCATGCTTCTGCCCCAGGGCCTTTGCACAGGTTGTTTCCTCTGTTAGAACACCCTCTCCCTGATATCTGCATGACCTGCTCCATCGTTTCCTCCTAACCAGTGTCACCTTGTCAGTGAGGTCTCTCCTAACCACTCTGTTTAAGATGGCATCATCTCACCTGTCCCTGTCCCTCTGTGTCTCTGTCTCTGCTTTACTCCTCTGTATGTCATTTATCACCATTGACAGATATGTTTACTTGTTTGTTTATTGTCTAGATGTAAGCTCCATGAAGGTAGGGACTTTTTCACTGCTGTATTTCTTAGTGTGTAGAATAATGCCTGATATATACTAAGCTCTTAATAGATATTAGTTATTAGATGAACAGCCTTGCCCATTAGTAAGAGATTAATGCGTACTGATCAAGTGTCTGTATAGTAGGTCTTGAGGGAAGATGATATGATGTCTGTCCTAAAAAAACCTACCAAGAAATCTGAAATCCTGAGCTGTCTAGCAAGTGTTAACCGTGCATTGTAGGGAACAAAATAAACAATCCCATGAGATAGAAACTCCATAAGCCTTACTTAGCTTGATTGAAAGATAAATCCTACTTATACCTGTTCATAGAGTGTTGGTGGTATTTCTTCTCTAAGTACCGAGTGTATATAAAAGATTTTTTTTGAAATATGTTTGCAGTATAGTGAAAAACAATACAGCACATCCTTATGTGCCACTACCTGGATTAAGCAATATAATGTGACTGTTTCCTCTTAGAAGCTGACATTCTGTACTTGCCTCTCCTGCATTTTGCCTTGGGGCTACCATGGCCCCCTTCCTTTGCCATGATTTGAGTGGCAGCAGCCAGGCCGCAGGTGCCCGTGTAGGGCACGACCAGGACAGAGCAAAGGCCCTGTCCCTGGGTGGTGAGCGGTGGTTGACCAGCTGCCCCAGGGCGTCTACTCTTCCCTGTCCTCCCCTCCCTAAGATCCATGGCTGGTGGATTAAAAACTAAGGCCACTCTCTCATCCCAAGGCTGTTCTTTCCGAGTGTTTAAAGTGAACATTAAGGGACTTCCCTGGTGGTCCAGTGGTAAAGAATCCGCCTTCCAATGCAGGGGATGTTGGTTCAATCCCTGGTCTGGGAACTAAGATGCCACATGCCGTGGAGCAACTGAGCCCGCGCGCCGCAACTGCTGAGCTCGCGCGTCTCAATGAGAGAGCCTGCATGTGCAAACTACAGAGCCCACGTGCTCTGGAGCCCGTGTGCCACAGCTAGAGAGAGAAAAAACCCCACACACCACAACTTGAGAGGAGCCCACGGACTGCAACAAAGAGCCTGTGAGCCACAACTAAGACCCAATGCAGCCAAAAATAAAATAAAAATTAAGAATTATAAAAAATATAAAGTGAACATTGAACAACAAGGCTGGCAAGTATTAGCAAATGAGGGTTACCCATTGTGATTCTCCATCCTGGGGCTCCCTCCCCCGCCACCTCATTAAATCCTCTGCAGAGACACCAGCTAGGTCCTAGACTTTAGCCCTTGTCAATACACATTCCCAGACCCCAAGGGAACATGAATACCCAGGCAGAAACAACCAGACCCTGAAGGATACCAAAAAGATACAACACCTTGACCACCATTCAACCATGTCATTTGAAGCAAAGTTGTTGGAACGTGTGGACCCCAATTTTTAAGTAACAAAATAAATATACTCTAAACGAGAAAATGTTAATAATATTTAGCTGTAACAAGAAGTTGTAATACAGAACCAAGTGGAAATGTTACGGATGAGGATTATAAAAGTAGAAATGAAGACTACTCCAGAGGAAATAAAAGCATGACATAGAGCTGATCTGTATGAAAAACCGTCCTAGATGGCAGCAGGAAAAAAGGAGAAAATATTAAAAGGAAAAGGAAAAAAAAAAGCTAAGAGATAGGAAAGGTGAAAATAGAAGAGATAAGAGATGGATAATAGGTGAACCTGAAGTAGAAAAAATATATTTGGAGAAATAATAAAAGTACATATATCGGAATGAAAGAAAGGAAAGATCTCAGAGCAAAAGCATCACAGAGTGACAAACAGGGTTGAGGTTTGACCAGGTGAAGCCCCATATGGACACGTAATGACATTTAAGAATACCAAAGGCAAAGAGAGAATTCCAAATGCCTCCAGAGAGAAAAACAAATCCTCTGTCAATCAGACTTAAATTAGATTTCTCAGCAGCAACATTGCATGCAAGAAGAAAATGAGGGCACATTTTTTTAAATAGAAAAGGCAAGAATAAAATAACCCTGGACTTTAGCCAAATTGTCAACATGAAAACCCACTGAGAAATGTCAGGCACGTAGGACCACAGCAGAGGAGAAGAGAACTAAACCTCAGAGGCAGCGGTGAAACATATGAGAACTGATATTCATTGTCTGAAAGTCTTGGGCCAGAGTAAAGGAGGAAAGAAAATACATGCCAACCAAATACTGCCATTCTGAACAAGATCCAGAGCATTTAAGAGGCAGGCAGAGAGACTAAAGAGAACGAGGGTATACTAAAGGTTCTTGTCTCGTTTGGGAAAAGATACTGATATTGATGATTTTAAGAAATCAATAGAGGGCTTCCCTGGTGGTGGAGTGGTTAAGAATCTGCCTGCCAATGCAGCGGACATGGGTTTGAGCCCTGCTCCGGGAAGATCCCACATGCTGCAGAGCAACTAAGCCCGTGTACCACAACTACTGAGCCTGCACTCTAGAGCCCGTGAGCCACAACTACCAAGCCCACCTGCTGCAACGACTGAAGCCTGCGTGCCTAGAGCCTGTTCTCTGCAGCAAGAGAAGTCACCACAATGAGAAGCCCACGCACCACAAGGAAGAGTAGCCCCCGCTCGCCACAACTAGAGAAAGCCCACATGTGGTGATGAAGACCCAACACAGCCAAAAATAAAATACATAAAAAAATAAAGAAATTAAAAAAGATAAAATGGAAAAAAACAAAGAGCTGGAAGTTATCAGGGAAAACCCGAGAGATCTGTATAACAAAGGATATCTGGCATGCAGGTAATTGGGATCCTTGAAGAAGAAAGTAGAACCACCACAACAAATCTAAAGACATAAGAAAAGAAAGCTTTAATAGAAATAAAGGAAGACCCCAATCCTTGGTTTAAAAGGGTACCTTGCATTTTAGGAAAAATTGAAGAAGAATGATCAACACAGACATATCCTAGTGAAGTTACTTAGCATCAAAAAAAGATAAGGAAGCTATCAACATCTATGTTACATTAACAACAAAGACAAAAAGCGCAAGCAATCGACAAGAGGAAATCATGTGCTCTCCAACTTTTCTATGACATTTACTGTGAGACAGATGGCAAAGTAGCGTCTACAAGGAATTTAGGTAAAGAGAATGTAGACTAAAGAAGATTATAAACTGCTAGCTTGTCATTCATGTACCAAGGCAGCAGGTGACCATTCCAAAGCTGGAAGGAACTCAGGGGACAGAGCACTCGTGAACCATTATTGAATAAGCTACTCTCCTGAAAAGCTCTAGAGAACCAGGAAGGAAAGAAGCCATCATAGAAAGGGCAGATGGTCAGGAAGTGTTTCATCCATTAAAATAGACCCCTGAGATGAGACAACTATGGAAAATCTAGTTAGAATAAATTTTATAAACTCTAATGATTTAAAAAGAACAATGCAGGCAATGGAGAAGATAGGAGAAAGTGTAAATGCTAATGTTCTTATTTTTAAGGTTTAAGAATACTAATTATGACAACTACAAAAGAAATTCTGTTGAGCTCTTGCTATGTGCACATTTCTAAGTGCTCTCTGTGTATCATTTCAGTTGATTCTCACAACAGCTCTATGACATAAGGATTATTAATATTCCCATTGTATAGATGAAGAAACTGAGGCGCAGAGAATTTATTCAACTTGTCCCAAGGCCATACAGCTAGGAAGTGTCAAGTGAGAAAAGCTATTTGGTCATCTCAAGAGGCCTTGAAAAATAAGTTAATAAGATTAGTAAAATCCATTCCTGATGGAAACTTCTGATCAAGGAATAATTGGTCAGGGGTGTGTAAGGGTGGCAGCTGGAGTGTGGCTGCAGGCTGGAGCTGATTCTGTCCTTTGTGATTCTGGTGCCCCTGAGGTGGGACATTTCTTCTAGACTGGAGTATTAGTCACAGTTCTCCAAGGAAAAAGAACCAATAAAACCAAAGAATTTTATTTTAGGAACTGGCTCACGTGGTTATGGAGGCTGAGAAGTTCACCACCTGCCGTCTGCAAGTTGGAGACCTGGGAAAGCTGGTGGCATAACTCAGTCTGAGTCCAATGGCCTGAGAACCAGGGGATCAATGGTGAAAGTCCTGGTCTGGGTCTGAAAGCCTAAGAACAAGTGCTGACAGAAATCTCTTGCATTCCTATACACTAATGATGAAAAATCTGAAAGGGAAATTAAGAAAACACTCCCATTTACCATTGCAACAAAAAGAATAAAATATCTAGGAAGAAACCTACCTAAGGAGACAAAAGACCTGTATGCAGAAAATTATAAGACACTGATGAAAGAAATTAAAGATGATACAAATAGATGAAGGGATATACCATGTTCTTTGATTGGAAGAATCAACATTGTGAAAATGACTATACTACCAAAAGCAATCTACAGGTTCAGTGCATTCCCTATCAAACTACCAATGGCATTTTTCACAGAACTAGAACAAAAAATTTCACAATTTGTATGGAAACACAAAAGACCCCGAATAGCCAAAGCAGTCTTGAGAAAGAAAAACAGAGCTGGAGGAATCAGGCTCCCTGACTTCAGACTATAGTACAAAGCTACAGTAATCAGGACAGTATGGTACTGGCACAAAAACAGAAATATAGATCAATGGAACAGGATAGAAAGCCCAGAGATAAACCCACGCACATAGGGTCACCTTATCTTTGATAAAGGAGGCAAGAGTATACAGTGGAGAAAAGACAGCCTCTTCAATAAGTGGTGCTGGGAAAACTGGACAGCTACATTCTAATGAAATTAGAATACTCCCAAACACGATACACAAAAATAAACTCAAAATGGATTAAAGACCTAAATGTAAGGCCAGAAACTATCAAACTCTTAGAGGAAAACGTAGGCAGAACACTCTATGACATAAATCACAGCAAGATCCTTTTTGACCCACCTCCTAGAGAAATGGAAATAAAAACAAAAATAAACAAATGGGACCTAATTAAACTTAAAAGCTTTTGCACAGCAAAGGAAACCATAAGACGAAAAGACAACCCTCAGAATGGGAGAAAATATTTGCAAATGAAGCAACTGACAAAGGATTAATCTCCAAAATTTACAGGCAACTCATGTAGCTCAATATCAAAAAACCAAACAATCCAATCCAAAAATGGGCAGAAGACCGAAATAGACATTTCTCCAAAGAAGATATACAGACTGCCAAGAAACACATGAAAGAGTGCTTAACATCATTAATCATTAGAGAAATGCAAATCAAAACTACAATGAGGTGTCACCTCACACCAGTCAGAATGGTCATCATCAAAATATCTACAAACAATAAATGCTGGAGACGGTGTGGAGGAAAGGGAACCCTCTTCCACAGTTGGTGGGAATGTAAATTGATACAGCCACTATGGAGAACAGTATGAAGGTTCCTTAAAAAACTAAAAATAGAACTACCATATGACCCAGCAATCCCACTACTGGGCATATACCCTGAGAAAACCATAATTCAAAAAGAGTCATGTACCAAAATGTTCACTGCAGCTCTATTTACAATAGCCAGGACATGGAAGCAACCTAAGTGTCCATCAACAGATGAATGCATAAAGAAGATGTGGCACATATATACAATGGAATATTACTCAGCCATAAAAGAAACGAAATTTGTAGATAGGTGGATGGACCTAGAGTCTGTCATACAAAGTGAAGTAAGTCAGAAAGAGAAAAACAAATACCGTATGCTAACACATATATATGGAATCTAAAAAAAAAAAAATGGTCATGAACAACCTAGGGGCAAGACAGGAATAAAGACACAGACCTACTAGAGAATGGACTTGAGGATACGGGGAGGGGGAAGGGTAAACTGGGACAAAGTGAGAGAGTGGCATGGACATATATACACTACCAAACGTAAAATAGATAGCTAGTGGGAAGCAGCCGCAGAGCACAGGGAGATCAGCTTGGTGCTTTGTGACCACCTAGAGGGGTGGGATAGGGAGGGTGGGAGGGAGGGAGACGCAAGAGGGAAGAAATATGGGGACATATGTATATGTATAACTGATTCACTTTGTTATAAAGCAGAAACTAACACACCATTGGAAAACAATTATACTCCAATATAGATGTTAAAAAAAAAAAAATAAGTACAAGTGCTGATGCCCTAGGTCAGAAGTGGGATGTCCCAGCTCCAGCAGAGAAAGCAAATTCCTCTGCCTTTTTCTCTTCAGTCCCTCAATGGATTGGATGATACCCACCACATTGGTATACAATCTTCTTTACTCAGTCTACCTATTCAAATGCTATTCTCTTCCTGAGATAGGCTTGCAGACACACCCACAAATAATATGTTACCTGCTCTCCATGTATCTCTTAGCCCAGTCAAGCTGACATATTAAATTAACCATCACACCTGGGTTGGAAATATCCCCTTCCCTGAACTTCAGCTCTAGCAGGTAGATGTGAAAACGCCAAAAAAAAAAAAAAAAAAAAAGATAGAGCCCCGCCCTAGGCTGGCTTGTCAGCTAGACTTTAGGCGCTTCCTACACTTTGAGCCGTTGGCAAACCACATTGTTACTCTGGGTGGATCAGATCCTGAAAACTCTACCTACCAGAGTGGATTGATTGGTTTACAGAATCGAGGGACATGGACATTTCCACCAACTTCTGAGTATCAAGGCACGATTAGTAATCACCACAAGTTGCTTTGGGAGTCTGTCATCAAAGCAGAGGGCTGGCAACCTCTGTTAGGTATTCCATCCGGGCTGTGGTGGACCCTGGAGGACCACGCCTCACTATTACCAAGGCTGCATCTTGACTGACTGGAATCCAAAGTATCTACCCCCCCCCGGCCCCCCCCCCGCCGCCCCCGTTAGCTGCTCTCTTGCAAGCTGTATTAGTTTGCTGGAGCTGCTGTAACAAACACCACAGACTGGGTGGTGTAAACAGCAGATTTATTTTCTCATGGTTTTGGAGGCTGGAGGTCTGAGATCAAGGTGTCAGCAGGGTTGGTTCCTTCTGAGGCCTCTCTCTCTGTCTTGTAAATGGCCATCTTTTCCTTGTGTCTTCACACAGTCCTTCTGTGCACGTCTGTGTCTAAATCTCCTCTTATAAGGACGCCAATCATATTGGATTAGGGTTCACCTCAGTGATCTCATTTTAACTTAGTTACATCTTTAAAGGCCTTGTCTCCAAATAGAGTTTCATTCTGAGATATTGGATGTTAGGACATAAATATGAATTTGGGGGAGATGCAGTTCGGCTCATAACAGATGGAATTGGATAAATCCAACTCTTTTAATTTTTTCTACTTTAAAAAAATTAAATTACGTTCTTTTCAGAACCTCTATTTTGTCAAGATTAGATACATTTCATAGCTTGAATCAGTCACTTTTTTCCCAGCTTCTTTTATGAGATATTGGTCGTACTCCAGTCTCATTGGGAACAGGCACAGAGACGCCTGGAGTGCAGAACAGTTTGGTAGCAATCGCGTCCTGACTCTGCCATCTGGGAGCTGTGCAAGGGTGAGCAAATCACATGGTCTCCCCGCTCAGAGCCTCTGCGTTCTCATTTGTGATACGATGTGATATTAAGGGACATGGGTAATGATGTTCATTGCAGCATTGTGTGTGGTGATAAAACATTGGTATAAACTAAATGTCCATCAGCAGGAAAAGAGAGAAGCAAAATGTAGTATGTGAGAATACTTTACAACAGTTAGAAATAAATAGAATAGCTCCCTATACAGCAACATGAAATGGTATTGAAAACATACTGTTGAGTGAAAAAAAAAAGTTGGAAGATTGTTCAGTTTGATACTACTTATGTATCACTAAAAACACACAGAAAATGGTATTCTGTATGGCTTATGGAAACATATGAATTTATGTCTGTGTGTATTAAATATACTATAAATGTACATACTAAGATGATAAAGACACCCACTGAATACAAAGTTGTAAAACAAATGGTTACCTTTGGGAATGGAGGATGGGAAATGGAGATGGGGAGGGATGGAAGGGGGTTTCTATTTCATCTTGGGGTATTCCTTTTTCCTTTTTTTAAATTAAAAAAATCTCAAGTATATATGACAAAATATTAGCATTTGTTAATTCTGGGTGGCACATATGTGGGTGTTTGTTGTATTACCTTTTGTACTTTTCTGTATTAAAAATTTCAAAAGCAAAGTAAATACAAGGATGGTAATAGTACTTACTTCACCTCTTAAGGCTATCGCAAGGTTTCCATAAGAGTATTTGTGAAAATTCTTTGCAAAATGAAAAGCTCTCTACAAATATTATTTTATAGCTAATCTGTTCCATTTGCTGTTGATTCTGTTAACTTCCATTTCAAAAGTCTACGTGGTCTGATAGCTTCAACCTTTGGGTGGTGTTGGCAGTGATTATGGTAGTGGTTATGATGGAGGTGACAGTGGTCGTGGTGATGATGCTGGTGGTGGTGAGGGTGGCGTGTGTAAGGAATAAAGTCAGATCTGTGATCCAGTTCTGTGCCTCACCACACACTGCCACAAAATAGAATACACTTCTGGGCAGAGTGTCTTACGTCTACGGAAAGAGTAAAGTCTACAGAGGCAAACTGCATGAATGTGTATCTCCCACTACTCCCAGCAAACACTGCTCGATGTACTGTATTTAGCACTGTATTTTTTTTTCCTGTAAATACCAAATGAATTCCATCTTTTTCTTAGAACTGCGGCAATATGAGGAATGACCACAAGAGGGCAATAGAGAAACATCAATAAAGCTTACTTTTGCTTGGAGGGTTGGGCTGGTTAGTCACTGCTTCGGAGCAGAGACAGGTGTGCTGCCGAGGAACTCAGTTTGTGGGAATTATTCAGGGCTATTCAACGCGTCACAGAATGCCATGGAATTTAAGAGCTGTTGAGAACTACCTAGTTGAAATTCCTCAGCCCCAGCCAACATCTTGACTGCAACTCTATGAGACTCATCCAAGGAGATGAGGAGCTGTAGGCTGGAGGATAAAGTTTTAAAGGAGTTTTGCTCTAAAGCTTTGCTGTGTTTGAGCTGTAGCCAGAAGGAGATGTGGGGTAGACTGTTTCTAAAGAGGGTGGGTAGTGCAACATATGGGAATCTCATGGAAATGCTCAAGTAGAGAGAGAAAAGGGGAATCGTAAAGAGAGAGAGGGAAAGCTACAAACTGAGATGAAAAAGACTACCAACTCAATGGAAAAAAATGGGTCAAGTGTCCAGAAAAAAATCTTCCATTACTAGTGCTTCAAAATAGATTCCTTCTCCTCTCTTTCCGAATAAAATACTTCATAAAATTAAATGGGGAAATCGGGTTTAAAAAATCCTCTTTGACACACGTTTATGTGGCACAGACCATTGGTTCCATTTTTGGATAATCACCCCCATTGCTGGCTCTCCAGAAAGCACAGGTCAGCATTCAATTTAGCTCTGGTACTTGGTGAACATTCAAGGCTCTCTACTCACCTGTCACAAGTCTATGGTTATTTTTTTGGAGACAAACTCTGTCCAGCCCCAGAATGCAGGGTGTCCTGTGGTCAACCCCAAACAGGGCTGTCAATACGATTTCAGATACAGCAAAGCAGGGGGATGCTTACAAGATTTACTCATGTGCCATGTTCCTTTGAAAATTGATTTTTCTTTATGCACTTAAGCTTTCAAAGTAAAATAAAAGTCATAATTTAAAAATAATCTTTATTTGTAGCCAAGACGATTCTGTATGTGGAAACCCCAGGGTAATTAATTAAAAATCTATTAGAACTAACAAGAGTACAGTAAGGAGGCTGGTTAAAAATATATACAAAGTCAATATTTTCTTGCAGACCAAGAGCTTGTTAGAAAACTTAATGGAAAAAAGATCCCATTTACTACAACAACACAATTATATATATTATACCACTAGAGGAAAGAGCTTTCTTAAATGTGCAGGAATATTATGAAGAAAATAACTTCCTTGAGTTATAAAGCAGTATCCACAGTACAGTCCCATTTGGGGTTAAAATATGCAAACACAGGGCTTCCCTGGTGGCGCAGTGGTTGAGAGTCCGCCTGCCGATGCAGGGGACACGTGTTCGTGCCCCGGTCCGGAAAAATCCCACATGCCGCGGAGCGGCTGGGCCCATGAGCCATGGCCGCTGAGCCTGTGCGTCCGGAGCCTGTGCTCCGCAACGGGAGAGGCCACAGCAGTGAGAAGCCCGCGTACCGCACACAAAAAAAATAAAAAATTAAAAAATAAAAATATGCAAACACACACACAACATGCACACACGTTCTTGCATAGATAAAAATCCCAGAAAGAATATCATAAAAATTTCACCACGTATTTTTTTTCTTGATGGCAGATCAAGTGTGATATGTAGGTTTTTTTTAAAAGAATATATTTTAATTTTATTGGAGTATAGTTGATTTACAATGTTGTGTTAGTTTCAGGTGTACAGCAAAGTGATTCAGCTATACATATACATATATTCATTCTTTTTTAGATTCTTTTCTCATATAGGTTATTGCAGAATATTGGGTAGAGTTCCCTGTGCTATACAGTAGGTCCTTGTTGGTTATCTATTTTTTATATAGTGGGGTATGTATGTTAATCCCAAGCTCCGGATTTATCCCTTCCCCCAGGTTTCCCCTTTGGTAACCATAAGTTTGTTTTCAATATCTATAAGTCTGCTTTTGTTTTGTAAATAGGTTCATTTGTATCTTTTTAAAATTAGATTCTACATATAAGTGGTATCATATGATATGTGTCTTTCTCTGTCTGACTTACTTCACTTAGTATGATAATCTCTTGTTGCATCCATGTTGCTGCAAATGGTATTATTTCAATCTTTTTATGGCTGAGTAATATTCCACTGAATATATGTACCACATCTTCTTTATCCACTCATCTGTCGATGGACATTTAGTTGCTTCCATGTCTTGGCTATTGTAAATGGTGCTGCAGTGTGATTTGCAGATTTTGTTTTGGGTTTTGCTTATCTATGTTTTCTACTGAAAAAAAAAAAAAAACTGAACACATATTCTATAATAAAACAAAATCTAAAAAAGAAAGAAGCCTCACTACCTTCAGCAAAATGGTGCCACTCCTTCATTTTTATTGATTCTTCCCATTGTGCAATGGTTGACCTCTTCGGGAGGACTGAGTGACCCCAGCTTTCCCATCACAAGCAGGGCTCCAGTCCTGGGAGTGGCTGGAGTTTCAAACCAGACCTCCATCATAACCAGTTACCTGACATGGCTCGACCACTCCATGCACCCTTGCCTGGCTTGGTGCACACTGTGACCCTCTCCAAAGGGACAGCAGATTAGAGAGTGGGAGAAGAACAAGTGCCAGTCTTTGCCCCTTGGTTCAGGTCTGGCTCAGCATCTGGGGTGGACGTGCTGGCAGATGTGAGCCTTCAAGAAATCCAGCTTCGGGGCTTCCCTGGTGGCGCAGTGGTTGAGAGTCCGCCTGCCGATGCAGGGGACACGGGTTCGTGTCCCGGTCCGGGAAGATCCCACATGCCGCGGAGCGGCTGGGCCCGTGAGCCATGGCCGCTGAGCCTGCGCGTCCGGAGCCTGTGCTCCGCAACGGGTGAGGCCACAACAGTGAGAGGCCTGCGTACCGCAAAGAAAAAAAAAAAATCCAGCTTCAAGGAGTCAGCCTTGACCCTCACCTGCCTGGCTTGTCCTCCCTTTCTCTGAGCCCGTCCTTCACCTTTTCCATCTGTGATTTTCTGGGAGTCAGCTGCTGCCCACTTTACAGCTAGTTTTTAATGGATTGACTGATCAAAAGTTCAAGAAAGTGCAATTTGATATTAAATTTTAAAGTGAGAGGTTTAATTGTAGATGTTTTGGCCCGAGCGAACATCATTATTGTAAATTAAATGTCAGAGATGTCAGCAACATAACAGTTTTCTCATCCAGCTCTTTGTCATTACTGGGAGAGCTGGCCTTAATGGAACATTCTGATGATCTGTTTGCTGACCCCCCCGGCACGTGTCTGGTGTAGCAAGTACGCAGGAAGAGACCACCTCTAGACCTAGAATCAGTGTGGGTCTGTGTGATGCTTTCCCGCAGGGATGCGGCAATCCAACAGAGTCTTGTTAGACTGGGGAGGAAAAACAGTCTGCTCTGAAGAGTTCAAAGTGTTCTCCAGCCCCAAATATTCCCCCACTAGAATGAGCCCTTCATTCACTGAATAACAGGGTGGGATTTTTGTCCGCTTTCATTAGTGATGTATTTCCAGTGCTTTAGAACAGTGTTGGCATGTAATAGGTGCTCAATATACACTTAGTGAATGAAGGAAGGAATAAATGAGTGAAAAAATGTTTATTTAACACCTATTATGTGCTAGACACTGTTTGAGACCTGGATCACACCAGTGAACATCTGCAGTTGTGAACTGACAGCGAAAGCCCCTCCTGTCAGGAGTTTCCAGAAGGGAAGATGAATGATAAATAAATGTATATCGTCTCAGATGGAGAACCAAAAAAAGCAGAGTAAAGGGATGGAGAAGGTCAGCAGATGGTGGCGGGCTAGAAAAGGAGATCAGGAAAGCCCACTCTAAAAAATACAATTGAAAGTGCTCATCTCTCTTACCTTGCATTTCCACTTTTAGAAATTTATCCTACAGAATCTCAGCAACGCACAGAGATCTATACGGAGATTCTCACTGCAGCATTCTTTATAACTTCCTTAAACTAGAAACAACGCAAATATCCATCAATACGGTAAATAAGTTAGGATATATCGACACTATGGATTACTAAGCAGACATTCAAAAAGAGGAACATTTATATGTGTTGACGTAGACAAAATGTACTGAATACATTAAGTAAAGCAGAAAAGCAAATCTCAGAATAGAGTGTATAATACGAGCTCTCTTTTGTGAAAGAATGTATGTACCTATATGCGCATTTGTAAACAAATACACAAACATATACAAATATGTATATGTTTATTTATGGATAAAAATGTTTGAAAGGATACACCAGCTGAGTAGTGAATGCCTCTGGGGAAGGGAGATCTGTTTTCCATGTTATACTCTTCTATATTTAAAACAAAAGCATGCATTAGTTTTAGAATTTAAAAAATTTTTTGTTTTTTGTTTTTAAACAAAACACACTCTTCTTGAACTAATGTTATACCTCCTTCTCCTTAGGGTCCTTCTGTCTGTGGATGTGTCTTCATACCCCTCCCCCACCCAGCTCCTGGGGCATTCAGAGCCCTCTCTGATTTCAGTTGATATCTGAGTCAGTAAGAAAAGCACTGGCCTGGAAATCAGGAACCATGGGCTCTACTTCTTCATTATGATGGAAAACCATTGCAAAAGTCACTTCCCCTCCTGAGTCTCAGTTTCCCCATTTGGAACATGGATGTACTGGTCTATAGCATCGCTGAAGTCCCTCCATGCTGTCATACCCTAGGATTCTTTGATCCTGTGATTGTAAGTCCAAATGTCATGAAAATTCTGTATCAACATCCTTCTTGGGAGATGAAACGCTTTGTTAAGCTACTGGTCGGTCCCAGTTTCTACATGAGCACAGGTTGGTTTACCAGATAAAGCAGACTACAGACCCCTAAGGGAATGGGCATGTGAAGGGTGCCTGTTTACGTGAGGAAAACCAGGACATGGGGACAGACCTGGGGGAACAGGCATGCCCATTGTCCTCCATCGGGGGCCCAGGGCACTGGAGAGTGGGCTGAGGGGTGCCATGCTGGGAAAGGCTGTGCTGGAAGAAGGTGGCCTGTCTTGGAAACCCTCTCATCAGCTAGGAGAGGTGGAGGCCTTGAGGCGTGCCGGACAGAGGTCAGGACTTGAAGCTAGCGCACCTGGGTGTGACACCCATCTCGCCGCTTCGAAGCATAAAACTTTAGGTGACTCACTCTTTCTTTCTGGGGTTTCAGGTATCAGACCTACAGGGTATGTCTAGGCAAATGGTCCACCAATGGGCCTGACTGAAGAAAGTTCCATTTTGTTGGCCACGAATTGCAGTTTAGACTGAGCAGGCTGAGAGTGACCGGTGCCTGGCTGGGGTGGAAGGTGGCAGGGATGGAATGTGTCTTTTATGACAGTCACCTGAAGGAGCCGGCTTCAAGGTCAGGAGGTCGAGGACAAAGGCATCCCCTGGCCTGGCCCAGAATAGGTCACGGGTCCACACCAGGCCCTCTGACCACTGCCTCCCCACTCCACCAGCGGGAGTTGTATTCAGCTAAGAAGAATTACTTTCAAAGATCCCAACATTTCCTTATCTGCCAAAGCTAAGAAGGAAGCTTCTCAGGAAGTAGGCCAGCTCTATGCAGCTTTCCCTGGGTGTAAGCTATTTGCATCTTGAAGGAGCAGTTTGCAGAAAACTTTTCAGGTAAGTGAGTAACAGATAGCGGGGCAGGAGGGCTGTGATCTGAACAGGTCCCTGAAGGTCAGTCTGGATAAATCGGGGGAGCAGAGAGAAGGGGGGATGGGGGGGCTTTTCTTCCCACCTTGTCTGGACTGCACACCATCTCTGCACTTACTAGGGGTACGGGGGCTGGCACCCGAGAGTGGAAGCAGCAGTCCCATTTGTGGCAGGAGATAAGCCATGGACGCCCCAGAGAGAGGTTCTCGGACAAATAAGATTTTGCCCAGGACGGGGAAACAATGTGGGGCAGGAGGCTTATGTAGCCAGAAGGAAGAAAAAGCAATTCAGAACCAAAGCACTGTATCTGCATCTGTACACTTAGAAGTGGCCTAATTTATTTAAAGGTGATGGATCCTTATACAGAAAGATCACCTAATGGACCTCTGAGTTGAAGAGGAGGCTTCCCTTCCCCTGGGCAGGAGGGGAAAGAAAAGAGGAATACACGGCTCCCTAAATAAAGGATGCAGAGTTTGGGAGCTGTTTTCTGGCCGCTGGAATGACTGAGGGGATCTCAAGCACAGAAAAGAGAGAGAAGGGGAAATGAGAAGACGCGTGTATCAAAAAGGTGACAGTCAGCGGATCATACCCAGCAAGAGAAATACATGAGTACAGACACGTAAAGACCTTATTATAATACCTGGAAGGCCAGGAGCCCTCAGGAGTGGCTGTAATTTCCCCTTAGATGCGCACAGAGCAGGTCTCTTCCTTACGATTCAGGAAGGCCCATCAGAGGAATAGTCGATACATTTTTAGGACATTAAAGTCTAGTGTTAGATTTAATCTGTTGCCTGTACTTTGCTGTAATCTCCCTCCATTACTCCAAACCTTTAGCAAAATCTGGTAAAGCCAACCAGTGATGGTTAGTGAGACTGCATGAAAATGGAGTTAGGAGCTGGGGCCAGGGTAGGGGGCGGCGAGTGGGGAGAGAGGAAGGTAGCCGCAGAATCTGGGAACAAGAGTCCAGAGAAAGCAACAGGCTGCAAGTAGGACCAACCGGAGTATCGAATCTACTTGGAAATGCCTGGGACCTTTGGGGTGGGGCCGCGCTGGGCGGGATCCACACAGAACACGGGATGGGATTTGAGGCATCTTATGTGGACGCTACAGTAGAGGGTCCAATATTTAAAGCGTGCATCTTAATGAGTTGTGACATATGTATACATCCGTAAAACTATCACCATAATCAAGCAAATGCACATGAAATCACCTCGAAATTTCTTCGTGTTCCTTTCGAGTATTTCCCACCTCTTTTGCCCTCTTATCCCAGACAACCACTGTTCTGATTTTTACCACTAGAGATTAGGTTGTATTTTTAGGAATTTTATTAAAAAATTAATAATGCAGTATTTATTCTTTTTTATCTGGTTTCCTTCACACAGCATACTTATTTTATGATATAGCCACGTGGCTGTATGTGTCACTAGTTTACTCCTTTTCATTGCAGTAATTTTTGTTTTATGAATATACCATTATCTAGTCCTTTAAGTGTTGATTGACATTTGGTTTGTTTCCAGTTTGGGGATATTACAAATAAATATTCTATGAGCATTACAAAAAATAAATAAATAAAGCAGAGGGTCCAGGTTTGCATGGCATGTACTTGATCATGCTGTCTGAAGAACCAGGGCTGTTTAGGTGGGTAAACAATCTTCTGGTGCACACAGTTACTTTTTAATTTTTTTTTGATAAAGGACGTTCCTGAAACATAAGAAAGAGGCCTGCTCTGTACAGACTTAAGGGCAGAAGAAAAGGGACAATAACAGCTACTACTGAGGGCGTTTGATATCCCAGGCATCATAATAAGGGCTTTACATGTTTTTATTCATTTATTCCTCACAGGGACGTACTGTGGTGTAACACTGCAACATGGGTGTCTTTGCACATCAGTAATTCAGAGCATCCCAAATGCAGTGCTTTAAATGGGTTATAGATGTCCTGAGACATAGGTGTCTAGAGGGCCAGAGCTGCAAGCTGGTTGTCCACTCAGCCCCATACAATATTTTCATTTTCTATGTGTGCTGTGAAGTGAAAAACAGTCCAGAAACACTAAATTAGACAGTATTCTACAGAATCACGTACAATAAATGTATAATACTCCGTATAAATATATGTAATTGAGATTTTTAACCAATTCTCTGCGTTCAGGTTCCGATGCTGTCATTTGCCAGTGGTGTCGATTCAGCCTGCGTTCCTTCATCTGTGAAATAAGGACACTAAATTTTATCTCATATAAGTTTTGTGAGAATTAAAGGAGGTAATCCAGGTGAAAGTATTTAATTTTAAATCATAAAACTATTTAAACTTTCAATTATAGTTACAATTTTTACATATTTTGCCTAAATAGCTATTAAATTGATGACCCCAAGTTATCTCAAGAGACTCAAGTGAAGCATTTAGAACTAAAAGGAGATTTCAAAATGTGTCCTGTTATAAAATAAATATACCAAACCTAATTATTTTCCTTTATAAGAGCATTAATAACTTGGATAATATAAAGAATAAAAGATCGCATTAATTATTGAAAAATAGATACCATAGGAATTAAACGTTCTAGGGTCTATGAGAATAATAAAACATTCTAGGGTCTATGAGAAGGAAAACAAGGTCATGAACAATGACTTACAGAAGTAGAACGATATTATTTTATAGGATTGCAAAACCAGTTAATTTATCAGAATTAGTTAATACAATTACTATAATTCCAATTCCCATTTCAGTGGGATTTTTGGGAGGGAAATTTACCAAACTATTTAAAGTTGATATAAAATATTTATTTACGCATATAAATGGCTGTAAAAATTAAAAAGGGGGAAGGATATGGGACTTCCCTGGCAGTCCAGTGGTTAAGACACTGAGCTTCCAATGCAGGGGGCACGGGTTCGATCCCTGGTGGGGGAACTAAGATCCCACATGCAATAGAATATTCCAGATCCAGATCAGGTATATATAAAAATTCATTAGATGACAAAAGTAGCATTTTATGTTGAAGAGGAAGAACTTGTCAATAAACAGATTAGGAATAACCAGATAACTATTTGAAAAAATAGATTTTGTGATCTCCTCCCATACATTAACATAAATTTCAGGTAGATTTAAATGTAAAAAACCCCTCAAACAAACCCTTAAAATCACTAGAAGGAAATATAATTACTTACATAACTTTTATTTTAAAAGGACTTTTTACTCATAAAACAAAGGTAGAAATTAGAAAAGAAAAGGGTGATAGACCCAGCTAATAACTCGTTCAACCTTTGTGTGTCAGATACCAAATGTGACAAATAACAAGCTAGGAAAAATCCTTGCAAACTGTATCACAAAGAAATGGCCAATAACTTTAATATGTAAGGAATGCTTACAATTTCCTTTTGAAAACTCCAAGTGGAAAATGACAGCCAAAGGCAGGAAAAAAAATCATTCACAAACTACAAATGGTCAATAAATATATGAAAACGATTTCACCCTCTCTAACAATATATATTCATACTAAAAGAATAGGACAGTTTACAACTGGGCAGCAAAAACAATAATTTAAAAAGCAAATTCTCAATTTTCTTCAGTTGTAATGTAAAGCAAACGCACATTTGACTCTTTTTGTCCTGTGAGCGCCTTTCCATCATGCCTGTCTTTGGGAAGCCTAGTCACTGAGATCCCAAAGCTATTTGAATGTTAGGCACATAGCCTGGGGCTGACTAGCAAATCTAATTCTCCAGGGTGATGGTCAATGTCCCATTGGCTGCGTGACTTTGAGGAAGGAGTCACAGGACCCTTGGCACTGAGCAATCCAGCATCCCTCTGTGTATTTAACAGGATGTACTTTAAGATGCATTTTTTTCTTTCACCGATTGCCAAGTGACGGGGTTTGAACTCAGAGGATGCTAACTTCCAAGTCAGTGGCAGAGATTAACGATGGCTGCATTCTTGTTTTCAAAAGGCACAGAATAGTTTCAATTCCGTTTTCTATGCTCCCTCAAGATGAACGGATTCTTCAATACTTCCACTAAGAAAAAGCTGGAGATGAATCTGTGCCTTGTAAGTTGTGGAGAGACAGGTAGAATTGTTCACTGATCACCCCCAGAGCCCTCCTCAAGTTGTCTGGAAGTGGGCTACCTGGGACTGAAGGTCACCTGCCGTCAGCTGAGAGGCTGGGCACACACTTAGTTTCCCATGGAACTGAGGCTCCTGTGTCCCTGAAGCTAGAACGCCACTTCTTACAAAGTCACCAAGTTCTAGCATCTGGTGTGTGAACTCGGACAGCATGGCACCCGTGCACTGGCGTTTCCTCTCTCTGCATGCCAGGCTGCTCTCGTGCTGGCACTGTGCAGATGACGTAGCCAAGGCAGGGCCTACCCTTGGAGCATACCAGGGTTTGCCCGATGTGCTCTGCCCGTTTGTACTTCTCCATGGATGAGGACAGAGCAGGGGACTGTATGTCTCATCGTACTAGCTTGTACGTTTCCCCGATAAAACCCGTTCCTTACACCCATTCATGTATAAGGTGGCCGTCGGCCTCACCTGTCTCCACATGAATGGACCTTCTTTAAGTCAGTTTAATTCATTCCAAAGTAGGCCTCAGCACCCTGGGCATTCAGAATGGACTTAATACTTGGGTGGTTCGCATCTTTTAGTTCACAGAGATAGTGGTTGTTAAAAGCCACGATTAGCCCTCGGTCCTAGAGAAAGAAACAGGGAGTGTCTTCATGCATATTAATGATTTCTGGTAATGATCGAATGACCTATTATTGCTTTCATTCCTGTGTTTGTTGGGTAAGTGGATAAAAATAAAACCTTCCAGGTGGTCAAGTTCCTAAACGAATCGTTTGGTAGAGCCTCTTGGCTCCAACTACCTGGTCTGGAGAGCTGAGAGGGAATTTCAATATTGCAATATGTCTAGGAAAAAAAAATTCCTCATTGGTCCTCAACTTTCCAGGGTTATCCTGGACTTCTGGAGTTCTATACCTTATTCTGAATTATAAGCCCAAATACTAAACATTCAAAAATAAAATATATAAATATGTAGAACCAGACCCCATGTTACACTGGAGGGGCTAGGGTTGCACCAGCAGTTTTGAGAATCTGTTAGCTCCAAAAACCATGAGGTGACCATGACAGACCTGGCTCAGTGCTGCTGTTGGTGACAATGACAAGGAAAAAAAGTGGCATTGGGGCGTTTTTCTCTGGTATTAGGAAAGAAGCCCCAAAATGCACAGGTTTTCACTCAAAATAGGTAGGTGAACAGCAATAGCGGTTAAGGGTGCTGTAGTGGACACGCATGGTTTTTCCCTGCTCGGCTCCATTTTCCCTAATTCTGGTCACAGCTTCTCTAGCTTTCCTTGGGAATCACCCTTTTCCTTTTCCCACTCTCTGCGTGGTTCAGCTAGAGCTGATTGCAGCCCAAGCTCCATTTCTAACTGACCCAGGCTGCCAGGTCCTGGATTAGTCATGCAAAATTACAACACAGAGCGTTCCATTCTTCCTTCTGGGTGGAGGATTTGGGTGGAGACCTAGAGCCATCTTTAACTGAATGCACCTCATCTGGTATCCGACATAGGCCAATATTATGCAAGTATGGTACGAGAATAGAGCTAGTCAGCAGTTGACTAGATACGATAGAGAATTGAGTTAGTGAGGTGGACATGATTTCAGCACTAAGATGGAATGGATAAAGGATATTAAAAACAAGGAAAACTGTTGAGAAATAAGAGGAGAGATAAGAGGACAGTTCCAGGTGATTCGAAACAAGCATTGTGTAATTCATCCCATACACCTACCTCTTTTTTGTAGTGTTCTGGTAACACATCAATAAGCTATTAACCTTGGTTCTTAGCCAATGCTTGTTTAATTGTCTAGACTACCTGGTGACCACAAGGGAACTGGGGGCGTCTCCGTTGAGAGTGTAAGAAAGCGTCGATTCTAGGGTTTGGGCTTGTGGCAGGTGATCTGGGGGAGAGTTTAGGGAGAGGAGCTTGCTCTGGGTTAGATGCTGTCAGGAAGTGGGGTAATTCCGTGACTGGGTGTCTTAACAAATCTGATCTAGAAGGACGGACGAGCAGTGTGAGGCCCAAATTGTCCTTGGTAAAGAAGCAGCAGATGCTCGCATCAGCCAGAATGGGGATGTTTGCTCATGTTGTCGTTTGAACAGTACTCCTGTGTTGGCCAAGTTCACCCACGATGGTGGAGCGGTCGTGTTTGTGTCTTGCCTCAGCTTGGCCAGAGTGATGGCCTTGTCTGATGTGGATGTTCTGTGAAAGGGTTCGTGTTCACAGGAGAAGTCCGAGGCCCGCTCCTGGCTGCCAGGGGCTGCTGGTCTCTGTCTCAGGAGGGAGGGAGATGCCTTTTCCCCCCCTGCATCTGAAGTCACCACCAGCAAGTGGCAACAGCAGCCCCCAGGCAGCGCAGGCTCCTGGGTTCCGCTCAAGCAGCGGCACAGAGCCTGGGCTCCGCTCCAGCGTGAGTGACATCTGGTAACTCTAGGCTCCTAGTTGCCTGCAGCTCCCACGGGCGAGCGGACTCCGCTTTCTCTCTCTGCTACTCCTTCCCTTCTGACCCTCTGAAATTGCTAGAGTGGTTCCAGTTTTCCTAACTGAACACTGGTTGATAAATGTCCCTTTATAAGCAGGGCTGCTCTTCAGTGTCAAATGTCTACCTCTGCTTTCCTCACCTCCTAAGTGACAGGATTTAATGATTAACGAAGTATTTTTCAAACGGAGGCCGTGGATCCTGAGGAATCCACAAGCATCTTGAGACTGGGAGCTCTGAAATGGGAGGAAGGTTGGGGGAGCCCTTTGGCTCAGGGTGGCTCTGTGAAGAAAACCGTCAGCCTCGTGAACGCCTTCTGCCTGTGTGGCTTGCTTTGGCGTGGACACAGGTCTGGCTTTTCTCTTTGTGGGGGTGTTTTCTATCACCTGAAAGTACAAGCAGCCCTGCACTGGTCAGAGCTCAGTCACAGGGGGTGTGAAAGGCATCTGATTGCAGAGTTTTCCCAGCCAGTTTCTGCAGACAGCCAGACAAGCTATTAATAGTTTGCTGGTAATCGAGCCGAAACTATATGCGTTGGGTTCTCTTGAAACTGCCTTACGTTTTAAACTCTAAAACATTTGAGACTGTATCTTTAAAAGATCTGCCAGATAGGTTCCACTTCAGGAAAACCAAATACACACAGAAATGTGTATTCTTTTTGTTTTTTGCGGTACGCGGGCCTCTCACTGTTGTGGCCTCTCCCGTTGCGGAGCACAGGCTCCGGACGCGCAGGCTCAGCGGCCATGGCTCACGGGCCCAGCCGCTCCGCGGCATGTGGGATCTTCTCGGACCGGGGCACAAACCCGTGTCCCCTGCATCGGCAGGCGGACTCTCAACCACTGCGCCACCAGGGAAGCCCAGAATTCTCCTTTCTTATCCGTGCCCCTACTGTACCCATAATGTGCTCAAGCCTTTTCAAGTGGACTTTCAGGTTATGTCCAAAAAATGAGCTTTTCCCTTGTTTGTCTGATCAGCTTGAAAGGGCGTATCCACTGTTTCTTGATTTATCTATATGGGATTCTTCAGACCCAGCTCACAGCCTGCCTTAGACCAATCTAATGAGTGGTGGTGGAAGGGAATGGAGCCCTTGTGTTTCTGATGTTTGCAGATTCTTTTTAAGATTTTTCTTTTTTTTGATGTGGACCAATTTCAAAGTCTTTATTGAATGTGTTACAATATTTCTTCTATTTTATGTTTTGGTTTTCTGGCCCCGAGGCATGTGGGATCTTAGTTCCTTGGCCAGGGATTGAACCCGCACCCCCTGCATTGGAAGGCAAAGTCTTAAACACTGGACCCCCAGAGAAGTCTCTGCAGATTCTTTTTAAATTTTACACCTGCAAACAAGCGCCTACTAGTTATCTCTTGCTACACAATGAATCTGTGTTTTGTAAACACCACTCATCATGCAGATAAGACCAGTCATGGGCTGTTTTCTCTTTTACCTTCCAGTAAAGGATGGAAAGGGCTGCATTTTCAACGCGATTATACCAGATTATACTGGTCTGGGAGCTTTGTCAAGAACTGTCCAGCAAGACATCTTAAATCTCTTTGGTTTCCCTCTTGGGCTATTTTCGTTGGCTGCTCAATTGTCTTCAACTGCAAAATGTTATAAATACAGCTTAATGCAAGCAAGCCCACCTTCCGATGAATTCCCGTGCCTCCCAATAGTACTTAATCATCTGTCCCTTTCACTGCTGCAAATGAACAGAAGATGAAGTACTGGTGCGAGGACAAACTCAACATACAAAGCAAGGTTAGGCAGCCTCTTTGAGCTGCTCTGCCTCTGGGGTTCATGGGCTCTATAGTTGGTTTGAGGCCTTTCCTGCCTGACGTAAGATGACCTTTTAGGATCTGTTAAGCAGCTAGAAATCGCTCGAAGCTTAGGTGGAGTCAGTTAAAAATTCCCACACGGAAAATTGAGTAGAACCAAGATGGAAACTGATGAAATGCAAATACCTTCTCTCCTATCCCCAGCCTCTCTCTCGGCCATATGCCTGTCCAAGTACCTGCTTCATTAACAAGGATTTGGGGGTTTAGGGATATTTCTGGATGAAGCATGGCTAATTTTGAGGGTCTTCTTATTTAGGCTGATTTGCAAATGAACCAAGGTCAACAGGTGGATCAGACCAACCCTGCTTTGGGCCATACCTCCTTTATCAAGTTGCCTCCCAGATACTGAGCCCCGAGAAACAGGGTCTAGGGGATGTTTCAAACTGACCAAAGCTCTTCGTTCCTGGAGAAAGCATCATTTCCAAAGCCCTGCCCTTCTCCCTGCCCTGGTTGCTGGGCAGGGCGACCAGGCAGACATATGAAGTTCTCTTTTTCTCCTTCCTTAAACCTTCGCACCAGAGCTGTCCCTAAATTGCAAATCCGATGTCACCCCCATGCTGGATTCACCCATGGCTTTTCATGGCCTTCAGAATTCCATATAGCCCTATAAAAGTGTCTAATCCTCAGAGTATCAAGGGCCTCATGTAAAGGGCCCATATTAGGAGCCTAGTAAACACCAGGTAGGCTGACATCGCTCTGGCCTTTTCATCCTTGTCAAGTCAGATGCAATTCCCTAGTCCTTTGGTGCTGGGCCCTGAGGAGGGAGAGGGAGAGAGGCTGTTTGTCCCTCATTCTCCAGGCCACCAAGTAGCACAATGTCCCACCTCTGCTCAGTCTCTCCCTGCTTAGATAAGAGCAGACATTCCCCGTGTCTCCACTGCTCTCTTCTTGGGTGATCCCTCTGTGTGCGCTGCTTAGGAAAAGAGGGTAGTGTGTTGGGCCAAAGCCACCACCACAGGAGAACGGAGGGGACATGCTTTTAGGTGGCATCAGAAGCCACGCAGAGAAGGAAGGTGGGTGGCTGATTGCCAGACCCATTCTGTTCTCACCCCCACACCCAAGGTAAAAAGTAGAAATATGGCAGCCAGGGCAAACCAGGTTAGAGTTAGGGTTACCTCATTCAATTAGTTGCCCTTCTACCAGACCTCCTCTGACGGTCACTTCCAAGTTCAGGGACTCACAGTCTTAACACTTAGTCTATTTACTTAACAGAAAATGTTTCTTCCATTAAATTAAAGTATAGCACCCTGTAATTTCTGTCCATCAGGACCTCTATTTGATCACTTCTGGAGTTCTTGGGTAATTTTAACAATAGCAGAGACAGAGGCCATTTGGAGATAGATTTTATTGGTCATTTTGCTTATTACAGTTCAAGGAAGTTATACAGTGTCAAAGATTTTGTAAATTCCAGAATTGCAATAACGCCCCAGTCCAACCCACTTCTTTCTCACCCCGGTTTGACCCTGCAGTGACCCATGTGTTTGAATGGCAGTGGTGGAGGGAATTTATCAGGAAACTTCAGTTTGTCAGGGTTGCTTACAGACTGAGGCACCCAGATTAAAACAGTGGTGCAGCGGTGATCTGACCAGCACAGAGAGGTCCCAAACAACCCCTCCTTTGTTCTGGAACCAAGGCTTCCATGAATGTCTCTAAAATAGCATTAACCTTTTTGTGGTCTCACTGAAGTGTTGACATGTAACCATAACCTCAGAATATCTTTTGTTTACCATTGTTATGGTGGTTGTTATTTATTTATTTTCATTATTTTTTAGGGTATGCGCAGACCTTGTTCCCCCTTCCTGGCTTCAGCCAGCTGGCCTAGATGGGATCACTGTTACAGTTTTTGCAGAACTTCAGGATTGCCATTCAGAAAAGCCTCAGGTCCCGTGGCCAGTCCAAGTATGAATTGTATTCAGTGGCTGCTCTGATCAATGGAAGTTGAGATGGGAGCTGTACATCCAGCTACTGGCTGAGAAAGCCTGGGAGTGGCCACTGGCAGAGCCACTTTGGGGAGAATTAGAGAGAGATTACAGAGTAAAGATCACAGCTGCCGTTAAAAAGTACAGAATGGGGCTTCCCTGGTGGCGCAGTGGTTGAGAGTCCGCCTGCCGATGCAGGGGACGCGGGTTCGTGCCCCGCTCCGGGAAGATCCCACATGCCGCGGAGCGGCTGGGCCCGTGAGCCATGGCCGCTGAGCCTGTGCATCCGGAGCCTGTACTCCGCAATGGGAAAGGCCACAACAGTGAGAGGCCCGCGTACCGCAAAAAAAAAAAAACAGAATGTCTCGATAAACATGATAACTCTTTTCTTTACGATTTTAAGTTGGGCCATTTTCTTGTTTACACAGGCCCATTTTGTGAGGTGGAGTGGATGTACCATCTGAGGTATTCAAATAGCAACTCCAAATGGATTAAAGACTTAAATATGGGCTTCCCTGGTGGCACAGTGGTTAAGAATCCGCCTGCCAATGCAAGGGACATGGGTTCGAGCCCTGGTCCAGGAAGATCCCATGTGCCGCGGAGCAACTAAGCCCGTGCGCCACAACTACTGAGCCTGTGCTCTAGAGCCCACGAGCCGCAACTACTGAAGCCTGCATGCCTAGAGCCGGTGCTCCGCAACAAGAGAAGCCACTGCAGTGACAAGCCCGCGCACCACAACAAAGAGTAGCTCTCGTTCACCGCAACTAGAGGAAGCCCTCACTCAGCAACGAAGACGCAAAGCAGCCAAAATTAAATTTAAAAAATTAATAATAAAAAGACTTAAATATAAGACCTGAAACCATAAAACTCCTTTTTCCATAGGGAAATTGTTCCTTGACTTTGGTTTGGCAATGATTTTTTTGGCATGACACTAAAAGCACAGGTTAAAAAAAAAAGAAGCAAAAATAAACAAGTGGGATTACATCACATTAAAAAGCTCTGTACAGCAAAGGGAACAATCAACAAAGTGCAAAGTCAGTCTACAGAATGGGAGAAAATATTTCTAAATCACATATCCGATAAAGGGGTAATATCCAAAATACACAAGGAACTCATACAACTCAATAGCAAAAAAAACCAAATAACCCAAATGAAAAATGGGCAAAGGACCCTGAATAGATATTTTTCCAAAGAAGACATATAAATGGCCAATAGGTATATGAAAATGTGCTTAAGATCACTAATCGTTAGGGAAATGCACATCAAAACCCCAAGATATCACCTCACACCTGTTAGAATGGTTATTATTATTATTTTGCGGTACGCGGGCCTCTCACTGTTGCGGCCTCTCCCGTTGCAGAGCACAGGCTCCGGACGCGTAGGCTCAGCGGCCATGGCTCACGGGCCCAGCCGTTCCGCGGCATGTGGGATCCTCCCGGACCGGGGCACAAACCTGTGTCGCCTGCATCGGCAGGCAGACTCTCAACCACTGTGCCACCAGGGAAGCTCCTAGAATGGTTATTATTAAAAAGACAAGAAATAACAAGCGTTGGTGAGAATGTGGAAGAAAAGGAACCTTGTTCACTGTTGGGAATGTAAGTTGGTGCAGCCGGTATGGAACACAGTATGGAAGTTCCTCAAAAAATTAAAAATAGAACTACCTTTTTGTAAATGCATGTTACCTTTTCATCAAAGTTATTCCTTATTTAAATTTCTGGGAGGAATAACTAAAAAGCTTTCTCAATTTGTATTAAGTGATGATGTCACCCCTTCACTTACAGGCACCTTATTTAATCAGAAAGGATTGGGAAAATTGAAATTTTAATTTCAATATAATTTTGTCAACACAATATTAGTTTATAAAATGTCTTTACTATTTTACCTGCTTTATTTTACTTTATTTGTTTATCATCTTTATTGGAGTATAATTGCTTTACAATGTTGTGTTAGTTTCTGCTGTATAACAAAGTGAATCAGCTATATGTATACATATATTCCCTACCTCTTGCGTCTCCCTCCCACCCTCCCTATCCCACACCTCTAGGTGGTCACAAAGCACCAAGCTGGTCTCCCTGTGCTGTGCAGCTGCTTCCCACTAGCTATCTATTTTACATTTGGTAGTGTATATATGTCAATGCTACTCTCTCACTTTGTCCCAGCTTACCCTTCCCCCTCCCCGTGTCCTCAAGTCCATTCTCTACATCTGTGTCTTTATTCCTGTCCTGCCCCTAGGTTCTTCAGAATCTTTTTTTTCTTAGATTCCATATATATGTGTTAGCATATGGTATTTGTTTTTCTCTTTCTGACTTACTTCACTCTGTATGATAGACTCTAGGTCCATCCACCTCACTACAAATAACTCAATTTCATTTCTTTTTATGGCTGAGTAATATTCCATTGTATATATGTGCCACATCTTCTTTATCCATTCATCTGTCGATGGACACTTAGGTTGCTTCCATGTCCTGGCTATTGTAAATAGAGCTGCAGTGAACATTGTGGTACATGACTCTTTTTGAATTATGGTTTTTCAGGGTATATGCCCAGTAGTGGGATTGCTGGGTCGTATGGTAGTTCTATTTTTAGTTTTCTAAGGAACCTCCATACTGTTCTCCATAGTGGTTGTACTACTTTACAACCGTGCAAGAGGGTTCCCTTTTCTCCACACCCTCTCCAGCATTTATTGTTTGTAGATTTTTTGATGACGGCCATTCTGACCAGTGTGAGGTGATACCTCATTGTAGTTTTGATTTGCATTTCTCTAATGATTAATGATGTTGAGCATCCTTCCATGCGTTTGTTGGCAATCTGTATATCTTCTTTGGAGAAATGTCTGTTCAGGTCTTCTGCCCATTTTTGGATTGTTACCTGCTTTATAAATATTTTAATTTCGGTGGACATCTTGGGACTTCAGAGTTAGTGTATTAAGTTGATGGAAGATATTTGTCATATAACCAAAAGAGCAAAGTCAATCCTTGTTGGCAAACCAGTTAGTCAACTCAAGCTTACTTTCTTCTTTTAATAAAATTAGAGAACACCAACTTCATTTTTCAATGTGTTTTAAAGAACATTATTTTTAAAAGAACAATTGAGAAAGAACTTAAACAGCACATCTAGTGGGATATATTACCAAAAGCAATCAATAACAAAATGATATATATATATATAATATAATTATTACTCTTTATTTACTAATATACAATGTAAAGTGTAGTTAAAATATTGTTATTTTTGAAGCAAGGTGTATGAAGCATGGTATTTGCAAAGTATGTGCTTGTATATTGAACACTGGTGTCGAGCTTTTTGAAATAATTCAATAAGAATCATGTATAAAAATCAGAAATGATTAATTATGTTAGGTGTCACAAGCAAACTTTTTTTATGTATTTAATGAAAGTGTGAGCATAAATCAACCTGACAACTGGCACATAATTCTGTTGTTTGTTAAAAGGAGATAGAAAAATATTAAACACTTTATGAAATGAAATAACACATTTTGTGATATGATGTGTTAGAATAGGTTTCACTACCTTACAGAATGAAGTGCACCAAATCTGAAAAATCACAGAATGTTTTTATCTGCAGGTGGCGTTAATGGATATTGAGAAATGCTGGTAGCTCAGAAAGCATTCTAGTCATGCCTAAAAGAATCAGCATCACTCAGCTGCCCCTGTCCTTCAGACATAAATATATCTGGAAATAATCATTTACCATTAAATACCGGGAGGAAACACATTTTCTGGGGCTTTTTGTTCTGTTCTCAGGGGATTCTCCCTCAAGAGTGATCCTTTATTGGACAGTATTTGGGAGATGGAAGAGGTGAAACCCCTCTCACTGCCTGTCTCTGCAATATATCCCACTTCAGAGCATCCTAACACAGGCCGACACATCTGGGTTCTAATGCTTTACTTCACCCTCATAGAAATGCCTCCAAGACCTGCAGACAGAGACTGGGCCATAGACAAGCCCACTGTGCTTTGATTAAAGGAGATGTTCCCAAGGCAGTATTTTAAATTGTCTCTTTGACACCCGCAGTTTTTTACAGCTCGGCGCAATGTACAGTAGTAAGATTAAGAATGGGCGAAGGCGTTCCTTTCTTCTTTGTCAAAAAAGCCACTGTGAAAGGGAAGCTGGGAAAGGAAAACTCTCCATGGTCATTCCGACGTGTTCTCAGGCAGATTTTAGGAATGGGAGTTGAGGCATCTAGAAATTGATCCCCTTTCAACTCTCTAAGCAAGGGAGATCCTTGCCGAGTCTCTCCCCCCTCCCCTGCCCCTCCCCTTTTCCTCCAAATATCCCTCCTCCTCCTCCTCCCCCACTTTTTCTAAAATAAGAGAAAATCTCATTTTATAACTTAAAGATCAATTATATAGGCCAAGGGTGACTAAGGCATCCTTAAGGAGACTTCAGTCTTAGAAATCAGTTCTGAGAGACTTGAATGTTCCTTTTACATATAAATTTGAACTCATTAAGCCTCCTCAGCTTAACACAACTAAAACTATTGAAGATAATTGCCAATAAATTACAACCTCTTAATTCCTGGATAAGACAGACAATGCATTAATAAAAAAAATATGTGTATATATTTCACTCAGTCGAGGATACATGAATTTTCAGATCTTAAAGCAGAGTATATTCTTTTTCTTTCTTCTAGAATCTTTATGGTTTCATAGTTTTCACTCTTTTAAATTAATTTTTAATGGAGTATAGTTGCTTTACAGTGTTGTGTCACTTTCTACTGTACAGCAAAGTGAATCAGCTCTACGTATACATATATCCCCTTTTTTCGGATTTCCTTCCCATTTAGGTCACCACAGAGCATTGAGCAGAGTTCCCTGTGCTATACAGTAGGTTCTCATTAGTTATCTATTTTATACATAGTAGTGTATATATGTCAATCCTAATCTCCCAGTTCATCCTACCCCCCTCCCCCCTTGGTATCCATATGTTTGTTCTCTATGTCTGTGTCTCTATTTCAAGCAGAGTATATTCTTATAATTTCCTTGTTAAACATGATTGATACATGATTTAAACATGCTCTTATAATTTCCTTTTTAAACCAACCAACAATTTAGCAAGTGGAAGAAGGAAAGAGAAACCTATAATGTATATTAAGCTTTTGCTCTCATTAGCCAAACAAACATCAAATGAACGTGTTTTACCACATCTGCTTAACTTGGAAGACTCACTATTTTGCTCACTCTTGCTCTGGAAGTTTTATATGTTTTATTTTTATTTTTTGCAAAGTCTTCTTTTATCACGGTTTGATGCTCACTGGCTTAATTGCTCCATGGGAGGCAGTTCCCACTGCCGGGTGGCAGCATCCCCTAGTTGCTGGTGAGCTTTAAGGAGGGGAAGAAACAGGGGCAGGTCTGTAACCTCGACAGTCTTGACCCCATGACCTGCGCCAGGGCAAAGTGCACACAAGCCTCATGAACCCAAAAGGAAAAAAGCCACCAAAGACAGAAGCTAAGGTGAACATCTCTGAGCCTCATTTTCTGCTCACTTCAGCACGCACGGCTCAGGAGGTGCACACTTAGCAGAACAGGATGAAGCTTAAAAGGTCCTCGCAGGGAGCAGGGAGCAAGTGATCTGTGGGAAGGGTCCGCATTTTTTCCCCGTGGGGAAGCCCTGTGCCGTCAGCTCCTGACCAACTCACTTGGGTAGTAGCTTTTGTCTAGAACAATTGCTGGCTGTCACAGAGGGTCTGTTCCCTGCACCAGGGGAGCCAGGCTGGGAGGCCAGATTTGGTACCTTGCCTGAACCCTTCGGAGAGGACAAGTGATGCCACGGCCACTCTGACCTGGACGCACCGCGATGGAGCTCCTTGCTGCCCCTGAGGGGGTGACAAGCACTTTCCTTTGCCTGATTCTGACACTGCTTAAAAGGCTCTATGTGCGGTGTGATTGCAAAGTCAGCCCTGACTCTCTGCTCACCAACATCAGAGGTGTCCCTCCTGTCCCCACAGCCCCGTCTCCTCCCCCCACCTCCACAGAGCTTAGGGGGCTGTCGATGCTGAGAGGCAGCCTGTGAAGTCAGGAACATTGCTCCCAAACGTGACCATTTCTGCCACTAGCCGGGAGGTGAGTTAAGCCTTCTGTGCCTCAGTTTTCTCATCCGTAAAATTATTTGCATTGAATTCTGCATTGAGTTCTCCTCTAAACTAGCTGCTTTAGAGGAGCTTCTATCCGCAACACCTCCCCCGAGGATTAAGGCTTGGATTTCCCTGGACTTTACCTGAAGGGATCCCCTCCCTTCTTAGTTTTGTGCTCTGCAGTTGGTGACGTGAAACTCACTCAAACCTCCTGGTAGCCTCAGCAGTCTAAGTCCAGGAACAGACAGAAACCGAGACTACAATGCAAGCTCCCGTGGAGACCGTGGGCTCTCTACACGGCTGGCTTCTGACTCTGTCCTCAGGAGCCAGAATGAAACGATCAGCTATCCCGGGCATCGCTCCTGGAAGGAACTTCTTTCTAGGAAGGCCCTAAGCTGGCTGGACCTCCGACATTTCCTCTCTGATCTGCCTTACAGAAAACAATAGCTGCGACTAGCCCTAGCTTCTCTTAGTTGACAGCAGTACCTGCTTGCAGCTGCGTCTGCTGATACCCACAGGGAGAGGACCAGGCCAGAACATCGCTAAATGCTGGTGCAGAGGGATGAGCCATCCTGCCAGCGGACGCCTGGTCTGCACTGGCAGCGTGCACCCCACGGGGCACTGCTGGCCTTCCCCAAATTACCAGAGTCTGGCGCGGTCTGTCATCTGCTTCTCACAGTTCCTCTTGGTACTTAGCTGTTTTGGTTTGAGACCGGCTGGGACCTGGGACCCTTTGCTGCAGTGCTGGCACCTGGACACACCTCTCCTCCAGCAACAAAATACGAGGAAACTGTATGGAACTAAAAATAACTGCGTGCATGCGCAGTTAGGGCAAATTCGGGACAAAAGATACAAAAGACCAAAAAACCCAACTGCCATTTCTGAAGAGCCAGGAGCAAACGCAGGGTACTGCGCATGCCCCCTGCACACAACACCACCTAAGGGGATGGGCAGAACATCTAAGCCAACCCTCCGGCCCGACCCCTGGACGCACCCCTACCCTCACCCCATATAAGGAGCAAGCTCTCCCCAAGGGAAGGCGGGGGGGCCCAATAAAGCCTTGTCTGAATTTCTGATCAATATCTGTTGACTGGGGAAGGCCAAGAACGTTGGTTGGTATCAGATTTACAAGGTGGTTGACTCTGACCGCGCTCCCTCTGGTCCCTGCTGGAAATCCTTACTTTTACTCTTTCCTGTGTCCTCCACTTCACTGAATTTCTACCATCACTGCTATTGGCTTCACCAGCCATCTATCCTGCCTCATCCCCTGTTCCTGGAATTTTGATCAGATCCTCTGCTTATGGAGTTTTTAGACACAGAGGCTGGGAGCTTCCTTTGGATTGTATTTCATGAGTGTCTCATATGCTTGTTCCTAACAAAAGAGTATGTTCTTTATTCCCATTGACCCAAAGTCAACTGTAATGACATCAGTATGACCAATTTCCTCTCCAAGGGCCTCAGGGCTCCACCAATACCAAGACCACCACAAAGAGTTCCAGTGTGATCGCCATCTGGGATTTACCTGTTTATTGCCAGCACGTGTTCCATGGGTCATGGCCCTCTAAGAGTTAGAGCACGAGGCGCCAACAGCTCTACTGCCACACCTTGTCCCTGTCCCATGCACCGGTCATTGCTGGCCTTGTTATCTGTACAATCATCCGTCTCCAGGGACCAGCCAGCCACCTGATTTCCAATGTGGCTCACTATTTCCTGGTTTGGGAGACTATTTTCAAGGCTTTCAAAGATCATATCTTTTTGACCCCATGGTGCCCCCTTAGATGGAGGAAAGAAATGCACTGAACAGGAGCTCTGAAAGTTTAGCAGGTCTCCAAGACCACTCACAGGTTCAGTGATTCACTGGGACTCACAGAACTTAGCAAAGCTGTTTTTCTCATGGTTATACCTATTACAGCAAAGAATACAGATTCGAATTGGTAAAGGGAAGAGGCACATAGAGCAGAATGTAAGGCCTGGGGTTTCCGGGTGTCCTCTCCCCGTGAAGTCATGTAGATGTGTGACAACATGCATGGAGTTTTGCCAGTGAGGGCAGCTCACTTGAGTCTTGGAGACCTGAGTTTTTATTGGGCAGTTGGAGCTGTAGTCATGGCTGACCACTGGTCCAGCCAAACTTAGTCTCTAGCCTCAGAGGTCAAGCTGACATTACGTGGCCCATGGCCCCCACCATGAATCACGGTGTTGGTGTAGACTCTCTGGCTTGGCCCAAGGTAAACAAAACCTCTTTTAACATTCCACAGCTTAAAGGTTCCGTCGCAGGAGCTGGGGGCAAAGGGCCAAACTTTTTTTGGGTAAGGTTCATCCTTTACTGCACAAGCATTAAGATCCCAATAATTCCATGGTCCTGTTTCCTGGGAATAATTCAGTCCTGAGGGGAGATTGGAGAAACTCATCTCCCACCATCAAAGAGCTCCTGAATGTTCCATCCTGCAAAACTCTGGGAGGAAAATTCCAATGCATATGCGAGAGTGGTGGGCTCTGAGCTGGCCCAGGGGTCCTGATAGCTTCCTGTCCACCGCAAGTAGAGTAGAGGTACCAAGTAATGTACACCTTCACATTTCTGCAACAGTCCCGAACCTCAGGGACCCACGCCAGGCTGCCTTCTTTCTTCTGTTCAGAATTTACTGCCTCCATTCTGGCATCTCCAAGCTTCTGTCCTATTCCATTGTATTTCCAGAGAAAATCCCGCATGGGATCTCCTGGGAGGAGGCAGAGGATTGATTCCAGGGAGACCAAGCCCCTCCCCTTGAAGAGTTGACCATCTAGCAGGAGACACAGTAATGCAAATGAATAATTACAGTACTATGTGATTAATACTGAATGAAGGACTTGGAGGGAGAGGGAAAGGGAAGACTTGGAGAAAGAGCAGCATGTCTGGGAAAGGTGAGGGTGCTTGTACAGCTGGAGGAGAAATGTGTGGCCAGAGATGAGGCTGAAGATGGGGCAGGGGCCGGATCTGGAAGGGCTTCCTATGCGATGCCAAGAGCTGCGAGATTTATTCTGAAATCGCCTGGCAATATACCTACTGGGCTTAAGGGAAATCAAATGCAACAAAATTCCCTCTTGTCTACTGTGTCTAGTGTGCTAGGTGATGAGGTGGTGGGGATAATGTAGCATACAATAACACGAAATAATCAGACCTTTTTGCTACAAAGGCCCAGTGAGGCAGAGATGGGGAAAGTGGCCCCTGAATAGTGGATCTGCAGAGAGTTAATAGGAGTCATTTTGAATTCATTCAGTCTTTTTTTTTTTTTTTTTTGCGGTACGCGGGCCTCTCACTGTTGTGGCCTCTCCCGTTGTGGAGCACAGGCTCCGGACGCGCAGGCTCAGCGGCCATGGCTCACGGGCCCAGCCGCTCCGCGGCATGTGGGATCTTCCCAGACCGGGGCACAAACCCGTGTCCCCTGCATCGGCAGGCGGACTCTCAACCACTGCGCCACCAGGGAAGCCCCCATTCAGTCTTTTAAACCTGTTTTCTATTCTCTATTCTACTGTCTCAGATCCCCAGCCCCCAGTGTATAATATTTTGTGTGCAAATTTCTCTCCCCACCTGGACCTGTAGAACATGGTGATTAAGAATAATGGGTCTGTCACGCAGAGTGAAGTAACTCAGAAAGAGAAAAACAAATATCGTGTATTAACGCATATATGTGGAATCTGAAAAAATTGGTATAGACGATCTTATTTACAAAGCAGAAATAGAGACACAGGTGTACAGAACAAATGTATGGATACCAAGGGGGCAGGGGAGGAGGTGGGATGAATTGGGAGAAGGGAATTGACATATATACACTATTGATACTATGTATAAAATAGATAACTAATGAAAACCTACTCTATAGCACAAAGAGCTCTACTCAAATGCCCTGCCGTGAACTAAATGGGAAGGAAATCCAGAAAAGAGGGGATATATGTATATGTATAGCTGCTTCACTTTGCTGTACAGTAGAAACTAACACAACATTGTAAAGCAACTATACTCCCCCCCAAAAAAAAAAATCGATATTTCAATTTGAGTCCAAAGGTGGGAAAAAGCTGATGCCCCAGTTTGAAGGCAGTCAGGCGGGAGGAATTTTCTCTTACTTGGGGGAGAATCAGGGTTTTTTGTTCTGGGCCTTCAACTGATCGGACGAGGCCCACCCACACCAGGGAGGGCAGTCTGTTTTATTCAGTCTACTGATAGAAGTGTTAATCTCATCCAAAATCATTCTCACAGACACACCCAAAAGAACATTCAACCAAATAACTGGGCACCCTGTGGCCCAGTCCAGTTTACACACAAAATTCATAGCCACACCCACTGTTCTGAAGTGCCCCAGACTGAAAGGTTTCCCAAACTGGGACTCCAGGGTTACAACTGAAAAAGTCCTCGCGTGAGTTGCCCATCCTACATTGCATGAGCCCAAAAAGCCAAGGAAGAAGAGGAAAGAGAAGTCCTGGGGGCATGGAACCCACATAATGTGTTCAGGGGGCTCAGAAGTTCAAGGTCTGGGGGAATGGGGCCGGGAGTGGTGGCAGATAAGAGCAAGAATGGCACCCAGGGCCACACCTTGAAGGGCCTTGAATTTCATGCCGGGCAATGTGTCCTTTATCCAGCATGCAATGAAGGGTTTTAAGCCAGGGTTTTAATCTGATTTGCATTTTAGAAACGTCTCCGACCTGCCTCGCTGTATTGGGTGGAACACTCCTGGTATTCATTACTCAAATGCCAACCTAAACGGGCTCTGGAAAGGCTAAATCAGAATTGCATCTGTGAGAACTGTCAAATGTACTCCTGCTCTTATCTGCAGCGACAGCTGCAATTCAGGAGTGTGGATCCAAGCCAGCTGGGCTGGTACACGCTTTGGGATGCTTCGGTCCCCATGGGAGCAGGGCCTCTCCCACCCTTTGAGCTCCTGTTACAGCCAAGGACCCCTCTCTACCTAGCAACTTGGGTGATTTACAAGGTACACCAGATCAGGAAACTGCTTCCCCTCCCATACCCCCCAACATCAATGGCTTTCCACTGTACAGTAAGCCCCCTACCTATGAACAAGTTCTGTTCCGAGAGCACGTTCATAAGTCCAGTTTGTTGTTAAGTCCAACAAAGTTAGCCTAGGTACCCAACTAATGCAATCGGCTATATGGTACTGTACTATAATAGGTTTATAATAATTTTCGCACAAATAATACATAAAAAACAAACACAAAAAGTAAAGAAAACATTTTGAATCTTACAGTACGGTACCTTGAAAAGTGCAGTAGCACAGTACAACAGCTGGCATCCAGGGGCTGGCATGGAGTGAACAGGCAAGAAGAGTTACTGACTGGAGGAGGGCAAGGAGGTGGGAGATGCTAGAGCTGAAGGGTCGTCAGCAACAGGAGACAGAGGGCGAGCCGTGACGTCACTCATGCCTGACGTGGATGGTGCAGGTTCTGGTTCCTTGCTGGATTCAGTTCTATCTACCCTCTTGAAAAAATGATCCAGCGATGTCTGGGTAGTAGCTCTTTTTTTCTTGTCATAGATGACACGGTAGCACTGGATTGCATTCTGAATGGCTGCTGCAACCTTCATGTACCATTCTACTTACATGATTGGACATGCGAACACACTTTCGCATCTTTGAAAGTTCGCTACTTGAAGGTTCACATGTAGGGGACTTACTGTCCTAGGGATAAACTCCAAACACCTAACCCCACCTCAAAGCCCAGCTCCTGCTCTTCTCTTTAGCCCGTCTCACTGTGCTCCAGGCACAGGAGCCTCCTTTCTCTCTGTGAAACATGCTACACTCCAGCCTCAGGACCTTTGTACCTGCTCTTCCCGTTGCGGGGGCATTTTGCTCTGACTCCTCACATCACTGGTTCCTTCTAATTCTTTAGGTCTCAGCTTCGATGTCACTTCCACAGAGAGGCTCTCCTTTACCACCTCATCCGAGTAAATCACTCTGTTATTCTTTGTCATAACATTTGTTTTTTTTCCTTCCCAGATTCTTTGACAAACTGTAATCATTCCACCTCATCCAAGTAAATCACTCTGTTATTCTTTGTCATAACATTTGTTTTTTTTCCTTCCCAGATTCTTTGACAAACTGTAATCATTTCACCTATTACTGTATTTAGTTATTTCTTGTCCATCTCTCCTACTAAATTGAAGGTACCATGAAGGCAGGAATTTGGACTACCTTGTTCACCTTCAAGTTTCCAATACAACATTTCCTGGTGCATAAAGGCATTTGATAAATATTTGCTAATTAAATGAGCGATGCAAAAATAACTTCCAGGGTCTAGAACTGATGCAAACGATCTAATTACCGTTACTGCTAGAATGTCCATCACTAGGCACACTCAAGGCTGGTAATTGCTACATTTGCCCTTTTACGATTCATCCCTGGGTGAAAAAGCACCAAGAACATCTCAGAGAGTCCCAGAGGTTCCTTAATACACCTTTCAGACCCCATTGTGTAGCCACAACCCTCGTTTCTAGTGATAATCAGAGACAGTGATCCTGCCAATGTGGTAACTCTTTTCCTTGCCTGCCGGTCTACTGGCCTGAGAAGCCCCACGTGACCAGCTGGTAGTCATAGCTTCCAGTGGAAACTGGAACCTTACTGTATTCCTGGCAGAAGTCCTCCCTTGCTGGGAACCACAACCTATGACCCAGCAGAATTTAGAGCTATGGGGACAGAAGCATATGTTTTGCAAGAAAGTCATTGGGAATGATGATAAGAGAGGCCACTGCTACTTCTGCCTCTTGGTTCCCAAACATGAACTTTCTATATGCTGGGGGCATAGCACCAGAATGGCCCTTGGTTCACTGCATGTATCTCTCTCTGGAGGAAAGAGCCCTAATTCTCCAGGTGTCCCCAATTTGGCATTTACTCTCAAAATCACGAACGTGCATTTTCATGTCCAATCACGTAAGTTAGTTCACGAGCCTGGAGTACATTGTCACATGTGTGCATCCTCTGCAAGTGGTTGTGTTTTGTGTACATTACTGTACAGTACTGTAGAGAGTACAGTAGTACAGTACCTTTGTTTCAAGCCCAGGATGTCTGGAAGCAAGCGTAAAAGCAGTGGTATATAGCCGATTGTGTTAGTTGGGTACCTAGGCTAACTTTGTTGGACTTAACGAACGAATTGGACTTACGAACGCGCTCTCGGAACGGAGCTTGTTCGTATGTGGGGGACTTACTGTAGTTGGATTCATGTTGATGAGGGAGAGCCCATGCGGTGGTGCCCACTTGTAGTATTTACACCTGCCTCTGTAGTCTCTCCCTCCATGAGCTCATTGTCCAAGGTCTGGGATGGTTGAAGAGACCTTGGCTACCACTCACAGGATACAGCAGCCTGTCCCCTTGGCAGTTAGCTGAATGCCTCCTCTGCACCGGCTTCATGTAAGACAAATTCTGTACCCTCTAGACTCTTCCCATAGGTCTGTCCTCAGGTCTCTTCCTCAGTCTTTCTGATCTCTGCTCTCCCCATGTTGCTCCTTCCAGACCCCTGACTAATTAGCCAAGCATTTGTCCCTACTCAGAAGCTGACGTGCACTCTAACTTCAGGCCACTTCTCTGTCTATGGTTTTTTTTTTTAAGATTTTTTGATGTGGACCATTTTTAAAGTCTTCACTGAACATGTTACAATATTGCTTCTGTTTTACGTTTTGCTTTTTTGGCCCTGAGGCATGTGGGATCTTAGCTCCCCATCCAAGGATCGAACCAGCACCCCCTGCATTGGAAGGCAAAGTCTTAACCACTGGACCACCAGGGAAGTCCCGATGTCTAGGTTTGATGTGCTCAGCACTGCTCGCTGGGAGGAATTCCCTTCACGGATGTCCTTCAGCACCACCCTTGAGTGGGGACGTTGGTGGCAGCATTCCTGTTTTTGCGCGAGCCAATCCATTTATAAACGAGGGCCGAGTTTTTCTTCCTCCATCAGTTAATCAGTTAACCTCCCCTGCCCCCTGCCCTAGGCCATGGTATCAGCTGAGGAGCTGAGTCACAGGTAGGAGACTTGGGGCTTTGGGCTTCCCATCGAGGCCACCTCTGAACCTGTTTGGACTCGATTCTGAATATATAACCTCCATTATGACTCAGCGCAGCCAAAAATACCAGCTTACAATTACTTAGCTCTAATCCCATAGTCCCTTGCAACCCATGGTCAGAAACGCAGGCATGCCCAGCTGCGCGCTAGCCATGTTTTTCCGACGGCAAGCGGCTTCCTGCTGCAGATAGTATGGCCTTGATCTAGAACTCTAGGGCTCTGAGCCACATCTCTCCCATAAGGTTTGCCAGAGACTCCGCAGAGCACTCTTACCCACCACAGGTTCTTCTAGCCCAGCTGAATCCTCCAGCCTTATGGCCTGAGTGATACGGAGCTTGGTGCAAATGGATGTCAATGTAAACTGGGACGTATTAGAGAATCCTCTCTCTCACTCTTGCCCTGCTCAAAACTGGAAGCCTTCCAGCATGCCTGAGAAACAGGCTGGAGTAATATTCCCAAGGGCTGGGTGTATGCTGCTTTCAAAATCCAAAAAAGCCTACCAAACCTCATTCTCGGTGGTAGAGGGTGCAAGGGTTAACAGCCCACCTTAGAGGGGAACGCCTGGCAAGGCTCAGACCACAAAATGCCTGGAAACTGCACCAGTGTGACCATCCTCTGAATTTCCATGGATTTTATCTTCCATATTCCGGCAGCACGTGTTTTCAAATATGCACCACTTCCTGCTCATCAGGTCCAGTTAGCCTGACGTCATCCGCATAGTGGACCATCAGGATGTTTTGTGAATGTCAAGACAATCAAGATCTCTGTGGGCTCTGTTGCAACAGAGAGCAAGAGGGTTACCATGGGCCCTACAGCGAGGCGGTGAATGTGAACTCTCGTCCTTCCCACAGAAAGGTGAGCTGGTTTTTATTCTCTTTACTGATGGGGTTTGAAAGGAACATAGGTGCCGGATCAATAACCACATCCCTAGTGCCCGAAGCTGTGTTTACGTCTTTGGGTAAAGATACCACATCCAGCACAGCAGCTGCAATTGGGGCTATCATTTGGCTTGGTTTATAGCGTCCACCAGCACCTACTAAATCCTTCTATTTTTTTGCAAAAGACACATGGATGAATTGAATAACAGAGACATGATGAAAACCACCACCCTTGTATTCTTGGAATCTTGGAGGGTGGCACTAGTATTTGCCATTTCACCCAGGAGGTGGTATGGCTTCTAATTTGCTGTCTTGGTTGGAGTGAAAGGCTGTTTCCGGGGCTTCTGCTTGTCCTTCCTATTTTGTCTCTTCCTCCACAGGTCAGGGAATGAATGAGAAGTTCTGCCAGCTATGCAGCATAATTATATACTTGCAACCAGGAAAAATAACTGGAGGGTAGATCTGTGGATACAAGGGATCCACTGTGAGAGAACTTGGGCTCGAGCTCCAACTCATCTCCTAAACGCCTAACTGGGAAGGTGGGGACCCTTGACAGCATTTTGGATTCCTTACCAGGCTTCCACTGCAAGAGGGCCTGGGTTCGATCCCTAACTGGTGAAGATCCTGCGTGCTGTGCAGCGTGGCCAAATAAATAAATAAGAATTAAGTAATTAAAAAAAAAAGTGCACACACAGAATTACTCTGGTAAATAGGCACAAGTCGCTTTGGAGAAGGACTGGGGGAAACGCTTATCTCGCCCCTGACCACGGGGTGCTTGCTATGTGACAATTCTATCCCCTCCATTTACTCTTTATGCTGACTGTCACCTCCATCGCCTAGTTCTATGGCAGAATTGTGTACCGTCAATCCAGGCTAAGAGATCACGGTGGCCGCTGAGCGTCTCAAAGATGCTTCTGCCGTCAGCGGATTTTGATTGCCTTCGGCACCTTTCCGGGGAAGTCATCATGTGATGGGTTCTCCCTTTCTCCCAACTCCCCGGCCCCTCGTTAGTATGCTGCCCACGCTGATGTAGTATCTCTACTTCGTTTCCTGACGGCTATTGTTGTGTCGAAGCTTCGAGGAATAGCTGATTCACTTTGTTATAAAGCAGAAACTAACACACCAGTGTAAAGCAATCATACTCCAATAAAGATGTTAAAAAAAAAATAAATTAAGGGCTTCCCTGGTGGCGCAGCGGTTGAGAGTCCGCCTGCCGATGCAGGGGACACGGGTTCGTGCCCCGGTCCGGGAGGATCCCCCATGCCGCGGAGCGGCTGGGCCCGTGAGCCATGGCCGCTGAGCCTGCGCGTCCGGAGCCTGTGCTCCGCAACGGGAGAGACCACAACAGTGAGAGGCCCACATACTGCAAAAAATAAAATAAAATAAAATAAAAAATAAAGTTAATTAATTAATTAAAAAAAAAAACCAACTTCGAGGAGACATGCCCGCAGCACGTTTGACTTGTTCCCCATGACCTTAGGAGAGCATTAAACGCTGCTTCGCGAGGTGGTGCTTCTATGCCAGCCAATTCCCCCCAGGGCAGCTTTATATTCTCCTCACCCCCCCCCTTCCCTGCCCAAGACCCTGGGCCATTTGCTCCCCCAGTTCCTGTCAGCACGGATTACCCAGGTCTGGAAATGTCTTGAGGTTGCACACTGTGTCTTCCTGGAGTAGGAACCCTATTTCCCTGTTCTGGTCATGCTGAAGCCTGGCCTTTGTTATTGGTCTGGAGGCAACGAGGGAAGTAGGGGCAGACCTTGAGGCAGATCTTGGGGAAGCAAATATCATCTTGCAGGGTTTTAGGCCAAAGGCTGACAAACCACAGTCTGCAGGCCAAATCTGGCTCCCCCTCCCTTTTTTTTGGCCACGCCTCGTGGCATGTGGGATCTTAGTTCCCCGACCAGGGATCGAACCCGTGCCCCCTGCAGTGGAAGCACAGAGTCTTAACCACTGGACCACCAGGGAAGTCCTCACCACCTGTTTTTTTAAAATAAAGTTTTATTGGAACATCTCCCCGCTCATTTATGTATTGCCTATAGCTGCTCCCAGGCTGAAACAAGAGTTGAATAGTCGGCGATAGACTCTGGTCTGCAAAGCCTAGAACATTTACTATCTGGTCTTTTACAGAAAAAGTTGGCTAACCCCTGCTTTTTCCTGGAGCCTATAGATTCCATTAAGGATTTATAATATCTGCCTAATGAAACATAACAAAGAAGAGAGGAGTTAGGTAGGCAAGGAAGTGGGCCACGCACGGGTAGAGAACCAGACTGGATTTGTCCAGCCTTACAGCACTGCCTGTTACTAACTGCGAGACCTGGGACAAGTCACCCAGCATCTTGAAGCCTCAGTTTTCTCGTTTATAAACCTGAAAGTACTAGTTTCTATGCCTTCTACTTTACAAAGCTGACGTAAAGACCAAATAATATGATGGATATAAAAATCACCTGGAAAACTACAAAAGGCTGGAAAATTTGGAGTTACGTTATTTGCGACTCCATGTCATGACCTTCAAAGCCACAGCTGGGGAAAAGGTCCTTCATCAGCCCCTTTCCTGTCTGACTGTGCAGGTCATCTCAGGAGGACCCTCTTGTGCAGGTTTGGTCTTCAGCCCTAATCTCAGGGCTGCAGCCTCAGGTCTTCTGCCAGGTTGGCAGGCTTCCCACCTGATGTGTGAACCCCAGAATCTTTTCAGAGACCCACAGAATCTATGATATGGGTGCAGAGGAGGGTTTTGAACTTTCGATACTGACTTGGGGTGGTGGTAGTGATAGGGGGTCTTCAAAGAGGTGCTGCTTGAAACTATAAAAGGGATTGTAAACAAAATCATTTGAGGAGAGAAAAGAGAAGTGCTCCTAGGAGAGAAACTACAAGGATGCCTAAATTTCAGTGAGCGTAAGGAGGAAAGGATTGAACAAAGGAGCTAGAGAAGGAGTGAAAAGGGAAATTGGAGGTGGGGTGGTGTTCAGAAAGAATGGCACCTGGAAGCCAGAAACCCTGTGTTTAATTCTGGGATTGTCATTTCTTTGTTGTGTGACTCTGGATAAATCACTTGATCTCTCTGGGCTTTGATTTTTCTCAGCTTTAAAATGGAAATGGTGAGAATTCCTGCCTCCCAGGTTTATTGTGAGATTCAGAAGAGAAAGGACTGTAGAAGTACTGCATGTAGGGGCATTTTAAAAAACTTAGCCTCTTCCCCAGCACAGGGAACAAGCGTCCGCGGCTTCACTGTATTTACATTTTCATCTTGCTCTCAATCTCCCTTTGGGTCTCTGTAATTCCATTGTCTTAATACAATCTAAATTAGAAAGATAGGAGAAAACTTCACACAGATCCCCTTGTTAGTACATAGCTTCTCTCCAAAGCTTGATTCTGTGATTGTTTTTTTTCTGAAGCCTATAGCTTGCATTACTAAGAAAACAGTAAGATGTCCTGAATGTCTAGCAACCCATTTCCAACATGATGCCTCTTATAATAAGAAAAGGTCAAGGAGTTACAGTCTGCAGGTGCAGAAAAGGCTTTTCTGGAGGAGCAAAGGTTTATTTGGTCTCAATTGGGAGGCAGTGTTTTGGGACAGTTCAAGATTTTCAGATATTCAATGCCAAATCCTCTGGCCAAAAGATGTCCTCACAAGTTTCTATAGATAAAACCATTATAGGAAATCAATGTGCTCCTGCATTTTCCAGTATAACTCAGCCATAATGCCCCAGATACAGCCAGGGGAACCCAGAGCTAATGACTGGGCTGGGGTGAGGGGGAACTTAGGCTGCATTTGCAAAGTCAAAAGCACTGCTCAGAGTTCATGAAAATAGGCCCACTCAACAGTTATTTGATGGACATTTATTTCCCTATCTGAGCCTCAGTTTCCTCCACTGTCAGCTGAGGCCATTAGAATAGATTTCCTACACTTCTCTTTCAGAATATATATCCTGTGCCTTTACTGAACATTCAGCCAGATACAGGCGCTTTGTCTGAATGTTTTCCTCAACCTTCTGTTTTATTAGAAAGTTCTGGTTTGCCTTTTAAGAAAAGAATGTCTTTGGTTTGCCTAGGGCTTGCTGACAGCTACATATTGTGGGTGCAAATGTGTTCCAGAGGAGAAGGGGCCCTGGTCTGGCTGTAGCAAAAAACTCCCTGGGTGGCTTTCGATTAAGCATTTTGCTGTTCTGAGCCTTACTTTCCTTAACGGTAAAACAAGCCATAGGACATACAAGAAGTTGGTAACCTTAGTTGCCCCTAGAGAAGTAAACGGATTAGCTGGGGATCAGTTTTAGGAAATTGTGTGCTGAATTTGCATAAGAGCCATACTCCATCAGATAGGTACTTTGCACCGTACCCTGCATACCTTTAGGACCCTATAAATTTCATACACACACATATACCACCTATTCATTAAACAAATACATGTTTAAAATGAACTAATTCCATAGACCTAGGGAGTTTGTATATTTCCTCCTGGAAACAGAACATACTATTGTATTTCTTGTCCATGATTCTGTCTGCTGAGAATGGTTTATAACATTCCCTTCATTTATCACCTCATGATTTTATAAACAAGGCATTAAACATGATAGCTCTATACAAACCAAGTCAAATGACAAAGAACGCATCCCGTTCTAATGCGGATTATTAATAAGTGTGAAAAAGCCTAGTTCTGTCTGTGAGAATGAAGCCTCCATTCCCTTTTGCTGGCAGCAGAGAAGAGGACGCTACCATCAAATTGCATCTTTTTAACTGGCGGGAACCCTTGCAGGGGCTACTGTGATGTGGTCAGAAAAGGACTGCCAGCACCACAGAGAGCCGAGACAACAGACAGAATTTTCCCTGAAATTGCAAGGACATTGGTTTAGTTAACATAATAAATTCCACGACCAACTTAATTTAACAGGAAATGCCTGCTGTTTGGGACCTATGAAATGCTGCCTGATGATATCCCATAGGCGTTTAAGCTTCAGATTAGGGGGAAAATATAAGATAGATGTGTGACATATATATGTTCTTACAAATGTATATGTAGGAATGAGGGTACCTGGGATAAAGGAGAAACACAGTTATGAATGTTGGCAGCAACATCTCAGAAGCAATGATTTGAAGAGATTCAATCTAAATTATAATTTCCCAAGTCAATCACAATAAATTTCCAGAAACAGTTCCTGCCTTTTGAATGCAGAATGTGTTGACAGGAAGATCACGTCATTACCATAAGGTGTTTGATGTGAGTCTTGTTGACCTCTGACCTCAAAGCATCCTCTGTGTTTTTGTCTTTCAGATTTGAAACCTGAGCGCTGGAAACATCTTGGTTTTTCACACTTGGCAACAGCAAAGAGATCTGCAGAACTCCAGGCCTGATAATTGCGTTTAATCACTTAATGTATGCAGGAAGAAACACTTTCAGAGAGGTTGGGTAACTCACCTAGGGTCACACAGCCAACAGGGACAAAGCAAGAACTAGAACTTGTTCAATACACTTGATGGTTCCCAAGAGCTGGCAGCTTCTGAATGGTGAAGGTGTGACCTTCCTGGGTAGGGGAAGATCATTCGGGTCACCATTCAAAGTAAATTATTCCCCAAAGAGCCTGGGTAACCAACAGAAATACAGCATGCAAGTGGAGGGCTTTATCCAGGCCCATTCATGGCTCTGAATTTGGTCATTTGAATCCTTTTGTCCTTTTTAACAATTGTCAGATTCAGAGAAGGGCTGTAGTTGTAGACGCTGCTCCCCAAATGCACTGACAATCACTTTCCAACATTGGCAGCTACCCTTAGAGCTCTGTGATTCGTCCCATTATTGACCCATTAAGGAGTATGACACATGCCAGGTGCTCTGCGGAACCCAGCGGAGGAGCTGCTCTTCCGTGGAAACAACCAGGAAGCTTTTTGTTTATTTATTTATTTATTTATTTAGGCTGCATTAGGTCTTTCTCTAGTTGCGGCGAGCGGAGCCTACTCTTCGTTGTGGTGCGCGGGCTTCTCATCGCGGTAGCTTCTCTTGTTGCAGAGCACGGGCTCTAGGCACACGGGCTTCAGTAGTTGCAGCACACGGGCTCAGTAGTTGTGGCTTGCAGGCTCCAAGGCGCAGGTTCACTAGTTGTGGCGCACAGGCTTAGTTGCTCTGCGGCATGTGGGATCTTCCTGGACCAGGGAACGAACCTGTGTCCCCTGCATCAGCAGGCAAATTCTTAACAACTGTGCCACCAGGGAAGTCCCAACCAGGAAGTTTTGATTCACTCTTTCAATGAACTTCTTGATTGGAGTATCCATCTTCTCAAAATAGATGGAGAATGAGGTTTGAAGATGGGAAACTGTCATCCAGGTAAGGAACCCTTGCTTTGTCCCAGTTCAGTTGTGCAAAGGCATGTTCATTGAGCACAGATCATTGCTGGACAGTGGGAGGACTCAGGAATGGACTTTATGTAGTTCCTGTTCTAGCAGGAACCGCACTGTCTAGTTGGGATAAAGAAGGAGATGCAAGTCTTGGGCAGTGCCCATCCCAGCACCATGCAGGGGTGGGGATGCCTTAACACTAGCCTTATCGCGACAGTCATAAGTGGCAGAACTGACCCAATTACAGAACTGGACACACCAGGCTGTTTTTTTTTTTTTTGGTATGCGGGCCTCGCACTCACTGTTGTGGCCTCTCCCGTTGCGGAGCACAGGCTCCGGACGCACAGGCTCAGCAGCCATGGCTCATGGGCCCAGCCTCTCCACGGCATGTGGAATCTTCCCGGACCGGGGCATGAACCCGCGTCCCCTGCATGGGCAGGCAGACTCTCAACCCCTGCACCGCCAGGAAAGCCCCACCAGGCTGTTTTAACTTCATGTTATTAAATTATCAGAGCATATTCACTGAGATGGACATGAATTGTTTATGGCTGTCCAGCACCCGTGCCATCTTCTGTTGAAAATACCAGCCAGCTTTTACTTCTCTGCCACTGGATACTGTCCTGGGGGTTAATTTGCTTAGACCCTGCCCTTCTCTAGTTGTCAGAGAATGCCTGCTAGGCTCTTTATACACGCCCTCCCTAAAGGTGAATTATAAGGGGAGAAACAAAGCACTGAAGGAGCGGCGGTCCCTGCACCTGGGATGCCAGACACTTGTATGGTCCGTGCTGACGTTCCAGCCTTCTTTCTTTCCTTTAGGCAACCTCACAACCTTCCCAAAAAATTCTCTTTTCACTTAAGCTATCCAGATTCAGATCCTGTGACTGCATGCAAAGGGCCCTAACATGTATATTAAGATCCCTTTGTATTGAATCCATACCTACCAAACAACCTTCTACTTATACACGTACCTTTGATCTTTCTATCTCCACTCATCCGGCACACAATAAGTGCTCGGTAATTTTTGTTGAATAAACGACTAACTAAACAATAAGTGTATACAAGTGATTATGTCAAGATAGGGGTTGCAGTCAGGACCCAAACTGTGAGAGTGGAGGGAAGAGGACAGCAGGCTGTGGGTGAGAGGCAAACCAGGGGTGATGCTAAAGAGAAAGTGTCCGGGGACTTCCCTGGTGGTCCAGTGGTTAAGACTTCACCTTCCAGTGCAGGGGTGTGGGTTTGATCCCTGGTCAGGGAGCTAAGATCCCACATGCCTCATGGCCAGAAAAAACTAAAATATAAAACGGAAGCAATATTGTAGCGGTTATGGTAGGGACTTTTTAAAAATGATCTGTGTCCAAAAAAAATCTTTAAAAAAATAAAAAGAGAGAGTGTCTGAGCTGAGGTTTTTGTTTTGTTTTGTTTTTTGCGGTACATGGACCTCTCACTGTTGTGGCCTCTCCCGTTGTGGAGCACAGGCTCCGGACGCGCAGGCTCAGCGGCCATGGCTCATGGGCCCAGCCACTCCGCGGCATGTGGGATCTTCCCGGACCGGGGCACGAACCCGCGTCCATTGCATCGGCAGGCGGACTCTCAACCACTGCGCCACCAGGGAAGCCCATGAGCTGAGTCTTGATGGACAGATCCAGTTTGGGGTAGGGTGGACAGGGAGGTTAAGAAAGAACGAGGATGGCACAGCTGTAGAGGGGGCTGCTCCTAGCATGGTTCAAGGCAACGTGTGGCCTCCTTGGACTAGTCACCTCGATTTCATAAATATTTGTTGAGGACCTACTGTGTGCCTAGGGAGGCACTGTAGATTCAGAGATGAATAAAACCAGGTCATGTTGGGGTGGGTTGGGGAAATTACCCGGAGGACACCCATCATTATAGCTCAGTGCAGTACTCAACGAGTGCTCCAAGGAGGGGTGCAAGCCAGCACGCTGGGGCTCCAGAGGGGTTTAGAGCCTGAACATATCCCACTCGTGATGAAAAGCAGAGCTTTCCAGCAAGAGTAAGAAAAGTAAGTCATAAACTTCAACAGCAGGCCTGTGTTCAGAAACCATAGATTGAATCTTAGAGGTTGCTCATGTCAGGATGGGGAATTCACAGAGATACCACATTGGGTTCCTAATACAGTCCAATGAGGTTCCGGGATGGGTCTCACACAGGGGAAGGAGTGACAAGGTCCAGCAGAACAGAGCGGGGAAAGCACAGGATCTACGTGAAGAGCCGAGAGTTGCCCTTTGGCTCAAATGGAGAGAGGCACACCCAGGGACCAACAGGCGCCTACTGGGAGGCCCACGACAGCGGGGTTGAGGGGTCTGCCTTACCAAGGTCAGCAGTGGGGAGCAGTCACCGACGCTCTCTGAACATGTCAGTGGCTTGATCAGGCCATGGGCCATTTTTAATAAAGCAACAAATGTAACTTCTTGCTCCAAAGCAGGAAGGGGCCTGCAGATGGCCCAGTTTAGGTTGTTTGCCTTGTTATTAGCAATTTCCTAGTCACATTTGTCATTACAATTGGGGGATGGATTTATTACTTATTATTTTTCTGCCCATGGTGGCGGAATTTTTTGAAGTCACAAATCAAAATCAATAGTAGTTTGTGGAAACTCAATGCAGGCACCGTCAAACCAGGTCACTTGGGACTGGCTGGATCTTTCCTTATGCGTTGTTCCAGGGTCTAATGTCTAAGTAGATCAAAGCCATATAAAAAGCAGTGCTCTGGGCTTCCCTGGTGGCGCGGTGGTTGAGAGTCTGCCTGCCGATGCAGGGGACACGGGTTCGTGCCTCGGTCTGGGAGGATCCCACGTGCTGCGGAGCGACTAGACCCATGAGCCACAACTACTGAGCCTGCGCGTCCAGAGCCTGTGCTCCAGTGAGAGACCACAACAGTGAGAGGCCCGTGTAACGCAAAAATGGAAAAAAAAAAAAAAAAGCAGTGCTCCCAGCAAGGTCAAGAAACACAAAACAAATTTTAATTGCAGGCGGTATGCTGAGAACATAGAGCTCAGGAAACAGCTCAGGGGATTTAATAAGCAAACGTACCATGGTGTGACAGGAAAAATTTTTTTTTTTGGAGTAAGGTAATACTTTTAATGAAAATTTTATAGCAAAAACTAGCAACTCTTATCTCCCTTCCTACTCCATACTTCCCAATCCTTGTCCTCATGCAAAGGTATTTTCTTTGTTGCCATGGTAACGTGTATAATTCCTTTTGTAGTTTTTAAGCATAGCACACCATAAACTTTTTTCTTTTTCAGATACCACATTAATTTGAGTTTAGCGACTGAAGAACATGCCATCTAAGAGAGCGTACCACACTTTTCAGAACCCTTCTCTTAACACTGGAAACTTTTTTCTATCCTAGACAAAGCGGTCGCAGATATCGTGGTGGACAGCTTTGGGGAAATGTCACTCTTGGCTTCCTACTCTGGCTTTTTATAAATCAGACTTAAAATTCTCAGTTTGGCCTGTTAATTGGGCCCCTGGTATGGAAATTTCAAGCATCTGGCAAGTTTCTTGCCTGACACTTCTGGGGAGGAGGGTCTGATTTGTGATAGGACAGACTTCTTGGCCCGAAATCCCAGCCAGCCAGGATCAGCTGCCCATTATCAGAAATTCCCAGCTTACCAGCTCCGTGATCTCTTTCCAGGGGCTCTCAGTCTCATCTTACCAGGAGAGAATCACTTCCCTGATGATCGCAGTGTTCTCTGATGGGGTCGTTTACTTTCAGATTCATGGAACAGTAAAGAAATCTCCAAGCATCCTGCAAAGTTTGATGTCTAAGGCGAATTTGAAGGTGGTGGTGGTGGGGAGGACTATTATGGAAATAACTTGAGACACTGAAGGGAGTTAGAATAGAAAATGGGACAAGTGAGAAGAAATCTAACAACATACTCCTGACTGCTATAAATTCATAAGAGTGGAACAGACTGGGGACACGGTGGCTGGCTAATAGGGACATTGAGGGTCTACCGTCTCAGCTCACAAGTTTGCCCAGTCTCTAAGGACGTCCTCCCCCTCAGATTTATACAGTAAAAGAAGCCAAATGCCCAATGTGATCCCCCTCCACTCGGCATCCTTACCGTGACTACCCCATCTGGACCCAGGGTAGCTTGTGATGTTAGCTGACAATGAATTCTTTCCTCTAGGGAATCTGGAAAATCTCCCTCTTCCCAGGAAATTGTAAAGTTTCCCTTTAGGGGAACAGCTGCCACGCACCGTATTTACAGCACAAGTAAACTTGAATCAGCTCACCTGGCCTTGTCTTCCTGCAGAGAGGGCTGACACGCTCCAAAAGGGACAGACTCTCTGTCCAAGTTCAATTCCTGGCAAGGGGCTGCTTTTAACTTTTCTGTCCGCTCCAGACATAAGGATTTGGGTTGCAAATATTGTCTGAGTTCACAAAGTTCAGCTATATCTCACTAACAATAGTAAGAATATAAATCACACAGTTTAGCAAACTATTAACTTAAGCACCTGTCTATTAAATTCCAGATAAGTTCCAGGCATCACTGCAGGGTGAGTCTTATTAACTACCAGTTAATAATACCTTCTTATCAGTGTAATATTTCTCAACTAGGAGTGGGCTTAGACATCACCTACGGCACTTGTGACATGTGTACATCCTGAAGACAGGATTCTCCTCCAAAGCTGCAAGGCTTTCTGCTGAAATGACTGGCCAGGCTCTGACCGTGATGGTAAATGCCACCCGGAAGGGCTTCTCCCTCATTAATTAGAGATTCCCTCTTCAGTCTGCTGTACCCGTTCCATTAGGCTGCAGCAGCTGCAGTTAGAAATTCTCTATATGCTGCTGCAGGACCGGAGTGTCTCTGTCTAACTATCTCATTTCCACTGCAACATGGGTTACTCCGTCTTTTACGAGGCAGGGAATTTTTCCCATTTTCAAAAGTACGGAGCAAGTACACAGCAGTGCCAATGGGAAAGAAGCCAGGCTTAGAGCAGACAAGAGTCCTGACCATCAGGAGATTTGGTTTGATGCTCTGGGTTAAAAGCTGGTTCCGGGTAGATATAAATGCATATGTTGCAAATGCTCACAGGGACTTGAAAAATAGCTACTTCTTAAGGCTACTGAACACTGGTTTGGCGCTGCTATTGATACTGTTTATCTGCACTTGCGATGAAGTCATGTCTTACTAAACAAAGATAAACTTTGGTCCAGTCACTGAATTATCATATATTTAAATTAGTGTCATCCAAGTTAATGAGTTTTAATGTAATGCCAAGTGCAGACGCAGGGACTAGGAAGGGTAGAATGGATCATGTGATTTTCCTTAACAATAAAGGATAGGAAAGCTATGAATTGTTTATGGGAATCTGGAGGTAGGAAGCCTGACTGCACTGGTTACACGCAGCTGCGTTTAAAATATAAATATAGGATTTCAGAGAGAAAGAAGCTTAAGATAATCTTGTCTACGTCTTTCGTTTTGCAGGTGAAAAAATGCAATCAAGGAGGTAGAATGATTTGCCCCAAGTCACACAGAAAAGCTATTAAGGGCCCTAAACAGATGTTATTTAAATAAGATATTTAGGTTTAAACTGGCTTTTAAAAACACCTCTGTGAAGACTGGTTTTAATGCCTTTGACTTGGGCAGTCCTCTGCTCTGACCCTGCGTCCACCCTGCCCATCGACAAACTCCATAGAAATGATAGAAAAGCCTTTTCTTTTCTTTTTTTTTTTTTTAAGTGTAGTCACCCTTGTAAACAACACTGGATGCTCTCAGCCTTGAATCTGTGAAGGGTCCCTGAAAGATCAAAAATGGTCAGGACCGATATACACTGCTATGTAGAAAATAGATAACCAATGAGAACCTACTGTGTAGCACAGGGAACTCTACTCAGTGCTCAGTGGTGACCTAAATGGGAAGAAAATCTTAAAACGAGGGGATATATGTATATGTATAGCTGATTCACTTTTCTGTAGAAACCAACACAACATTGTAAGCAACTCTACTCCAAAAAACAAAACCAGTCAGGAAGCCAGCAAGGCAAGCCTGTGACAGCAGAAGAGATGGCTCAGGACACCAGGGGTGAGTGAGTGCTGGCACAGAAAGGTGGGAACAGTACTGAGGCTGCTTTCTGTCAGGAGGTGGGAGAAGCTGGGGGTGGGAGAGAGTCAGGCGGGTTGACCCCATACAAACATTCTCTCCTTTCCCCAAGCAGCAGGAATTATGTTTTCCTCCAGTGGGAAGAATGACTGCAGGTACTTGGACTGGAAAGGACAGGCAGAGCCTGTTCCTGGGAGAATTGGGAACGTGCACACCTAGATGACCAAACTGCGCTGGGAGCCTGGCCAGCTTGCCTAACTGTACTGAGCACGGTGCAGACTGCAGGAATGCTTCTTCCTCTCCCCCGACCCCTCCCGGGCCAGCCGCAGATCAGCTAACTAGGAGTCTCAGCTAATAAGATGAGAGTCAGCTAACAGTTGAGAAGAGCCATGCAACTCGTGCAAAAGATACAAGACATTCAAAAAAAGGACGAATTTAATCCTAAGGTAGCACACGCTGCCATGCTGTGACTTTGGATGTAAAGTGACGGGCGTGGGTCCACTTCTGCCACAGGGTATCATTCTTGCCTTTGTGGGGATGGGGAGAGAGGGCAAGACGGGGTAGGGAAAAGGCTGGCAGGGAAGCTGGGAGCAGAGTCCTCATGCTCAGGTATTATTCTGAGACTGAGCTGATTAAATGAGCCTAACTAGCTAGGAGAATTCTGGGGGTACTCCTGATGCCCTGGAAACCTCAGAAGCCACATGACTCGAAAGAGTCTCTACTGATATTCAAACCAAAGCGGACAACCACTCTCAGGTTGGTACCATACTTCAGCTGGAACTTAGATGGACTTGGATTTTATAGTTGTACCGCTGTGCGTCTCAGCGGGCCAGCCGTGCTGGTTTGGGCCCTGGTCTTTCACTGATTGCGCCATTATGCACCCCTGCATTGAGAGGGCTTTCCTGTGTAAGTAAAATAGCCTCGAACTTCCCCCCACCCAAAGAGCAGATATAATTATGATATAAGAAAGAAATTTATGACAATGATCTTGGAAATAAAAACATAAATGCTAAAATAAAAATTCCAATTAGTGAGTTGCATAGCCGAATGAATAGAATTGAAGAATGAATCAATGAACTGCAGATTGAACTGAGGAATTCTCTGAGGTCACGGATAAAGGAGAAAGTGACAGGATAAAGGAAATATTCAAAGACATGAAGGATAAATCCAGAAATTAAAAAATCCTTCTAATAACAGTTTTAGAAGAGAATAGACAGAAAGAGGGTTGGGGTGGGGGGGATGCAAGATCTGGAAAAAAAAAAAGCTAAGAATTTTCTACAACTATAGAAAGACATTCATCTTCAGATTGAAAACGTCTACTGTTTGTTGAGTTGGATGAATTAGAAAACAAACCCACAGACAACACCTGGACAAACTGTAGTGAAATTTCAAAACTTCAAGGATAAATAAGGAAAATTCTAAAAACTTCCAGGAAATAAAGATAGAAGATTTATGCATGAATGAGAATCACATTTACCTGAGCAACATTGGATGAAAGACAATGAAGGAAAATCTTTAAGGTGCTGAGGGAGGGGAGAAAACCTTTTGCTTCTAGAATGGTCTATCCAGTAGATTATCATTCTACAGGAAGAACGAAATATAGGCACTTTTCTAAGGACTCAGGTAAACTTGCCACCTACAGATGCTCCTGAAAGAATGGCTACAGGATATATTCCAGCAGGAATAAGGAAGAGACTAGTAGGAAGAAAAAGAATCAATTATAAATAGAGAATATATTCATACATTACTTGTGCAATTAAAAATAATTTTTGAAAGATAACTTAAAAATATAGCTTTAATTAAACTGAAAATCCTAAATATGTTATAGTGGAAAAGGAAACAACCATATATTCGATGTTTAAAGCCTAGACAATATATTTACACCATAGAGCCATTTCAGAAAATCTCTAAAACAATTTTAAGGTTTTCAGTTCGCAATGAACTCGGACAAAGATGGTCTATTGACCATATGAGGTTATCTCCCTCTCTCTTATGAAATCCACTAAAATGATGGTAAGGGAATAAAAAAAAGGCACAGATTCCAAAGAACAGTGTGAGTATGAGAGGGGAAATCAGCTGAAAAAACACTTTTTTTTTTTTTGGAAAAAGAAAGGAAATAGGGGAGTGGTAAGTGATCTAACCCAGGGAAGAAACTGTTCTTTTGTGGAGAGTACCGAGGTGAGAGCCAGTTTACCCAACAAAACCTGGAGAGGCTGGCACTCGGAGGCACAAGAGAAGAGGTAGAGGGCTGAAAAGAGGGAGATGGGGGAGACTCAGACTGGAGACCAGATGACCCTCCACACCCTCTGTCTACTCCTCTGCACAGGACACAGGCAGCCAGGTCTCTCCCTAGGAAGACACAGGGAATGTTCACCAGAGAAATGGAATCAGAGACTTGAGATGCCTGGAAGGATGCCCCATGTGTACACCCTTCCACCCCTCTCCCACTAAGTCTGATCTGAATTTCTACACCCATCCTGGGGATGGGTGTAGAAATTCATCCCCATATGCACAGTCCAGGCAGGCTTAGATTCCTCGACTCTCAAGGGTGAGCCTCCATCTTCCGTGACGCAGGTAGGGCCTGTCATTACACACACCTCTAACTTGTGGGCAGTCTTTCTACCTCTGTGCACAGGTGGAGAAGCCCCTCTGGGGGCTTCCCCTCTCTACGCAGAGAGCTCACATACAGACTCCCGCTGGGCTGGAGGCCTTGACTCAGACTGTGCCCATGAGGGCATTGGTATTATAAGGCTGGGTTGGCAGACTTTTTCTGCAAGGAGCTAAATAGTGAATATTTTAGGCTTTTTGGACCAAGAAGCAAAATCAAGGGTACTTATAATATAACCATTTAAGTTGTAACCGTTTAAACATGAAAAAATTCTTACCTCCCAAACTGTACGGAAATAGGCTGTGAGCTGAATTTGGCCCCTGGGTCGTAGTTCGCCATCCCCTGTTCTAAGGGATATATTCAAGCCAGAGTCTTTGACAGACAATTTGCTCTATTCCAGCACATCCCTCCAACTCTTATAGTCTATTTCATCTCCTGCACCTGGTATTGCTTTTCTTTCTTGATTTTGAACTTGGCTTTATATTTCAAAAATTTTTTGTTGTTATATTTTATGCAACATTTGTATGTTTTCGGAGCAAGAGGTGGGTCTTTCCACATAAGTTTATTTTGTCATTCAGGCAGAAGTCCAAGTATCACTTTCATAAGGACAGCAAGATAATGAAAGTCTTTAAAGAAGTCTTTTTGAACGCGTAAGCATGAAATGGAACTAAACAGAACGTTCGAGTTGCTTTCCAATGGACTCCCTGCACCCTTACCCCAGCCATCGATCCTGCAGGCACGTAATTGCTTCTTGGCACTGTAGTAACTGAAAACAAAGAGAGAAGAGATGAAATTCAGGTCAGAGTGGTCTCCAAACAACCTGGGCTACCCCATTTGCTGTGTGGATCAAAGCAGGGAGCTGACAAGAAAGCACTTTCAAAACAGAAAGTTTTGATGGGGGGAGGTCATTTCACTAGCATAGGTCAGTTCTGTCACTGGAAAGGAGTTTTGGTAAAAATATTCAGTTAAGTTTTTTGCTCAACACGTTTAAAAAAAGAGGGAGTCTCTATCCCAACTAAAATGTGTTTTATTCATTTTTTCATGACAGATATTTTCAAATCTGGTTATATTAGCAGGTAGACTAAAAGGAGTTCCTAAGAAATGTCAGCTGTTACAGAAAATATTTCTTCTTGGTAAATAAATGCTACTAGATGAGACCATAAAACAAATATCTTAAATATTACACAAGCTAATCAGGAACTCTTTTTTAAAATATTTATTTATTTTTGGCCGCGTTGGGTCTTCGTTGCTGCGCCTGGGCTTTCTCTAGTTGTGGCGAGCAGGGGCTACTCTTCGTTGCGGTGCATGGGCTTCTCGTTGCAGAGCAGTAGTTGTGGCACGTGGCCTCAGTAGCTGTGGCTCGCGGGCTCTGGATTGCTGGCTCAGTAGTTGTGGTTCTCAGGCTTAGTTGCTCTGTGGCATGTGGGATGTTCCCGGACCAGGACTCGAACCCGTGTCGCTGTATTGGCGGGCGGATTCTTAAACACTGCGCCACCAGGGAAGCCCCAGAGAGTGCCTTCTTAAGTCCAATTTGTGAGCCTAGGTAAGTCCAATTTGTTCGTAAGTCCAATTTGTAAGTCCAACGAAGTTAGCCTAGGTACCCAACTACACAGTCGGTTATATAGTATGTACCGTGCTGTAATAGGTTTATAATACTTTTCACACAAATAATACATATAAAACAAACAGACACAAAAAATAAACATTTTAATCATGGTACAGTACCTTGAAAAGTACAGTAGTACCAGCTATCAATACATCACCGCTGGTGTTTTGCTTGTTTCTGGACATAAACACCGCTGGTGTTTTGCTTGTTTCTGGGCTTGAAATAAAGATACTGTACTACCATACTCTATACAGTACTGTACAGTAAAGTACTAAAAAGCACAACCACTTGTAGAGGATGCACGTACGTGACAATGTACGCCAGACACGTGAACTAATTTATGCGGTTGGAACGCACGTTCACATCTTTGAAAGTTCGCAACTTGAAGGTACGTATGTAGGGGACTTACTGTATATGGTTTCAGTAATTTAATTTTCTCATTTGATCTTCCTAATCACGCTCTGATGCAGTATGGCTTTGAAGTCACCTTGTTTTAGCAGAGTTTCCAAGTGTCTCCTGGGAGAGTTGATGGTTGAATTTTGCAGAGTAATCCAACCTTTAATAAGTAAGTTTAAAATACTCACAAAGATTAATATGACCTACGTTTTAGTTTTGATTCTGTTGTCGTATTTTATGTCATGCTTCCTAGTATTAGAGTTTCTTTCATTATATGCTTATTTTCTCACTTGGGGTGAAGTGACATTTGAAAACTCTCTTAAAACAAGGTAACTTCAAAAGTTGAAAATTAAAGACTGGACAAAGGCGTACTGAGAAAATAGAGACAAACAAACGAAAAGAGCAAAGGTTACCATCTTAAATTCAGACAAGGTGGAATATCTCTGTACCAAATAACGTGGAAGGGACATTCATAAAGCAAAAACTATGGAAACTGAATGGTGAAACAGACAACAACATATGATTACTAAGAAAGCTTACTTCAGTCAATGACAGAGCAAGGGAGCAAAAAGTGAGCAGTTAAAAAAAATCTAAGTAACACATTTAAAAGGTATAAACTGATATAGTTTGAAGTCTATGCTCAGCAAACAAAAATTCAGAAAATCTGACCATTATTCAAGCCATGAAGAAAATGTCAAATTGTTCCCCAAATTGAAATCATGCGGATAAGTTTTTCTATTCTGTGGGGAGTGTGTATTTGTATAATCTAAATGGAGGGTAAAAATTTTTTTTTCTTATTTTGTTTTAACATCTTTATTGGAGTATAATTGCATTACCATGGTGTGTTAGTTTCTGCTTTATAACAAACTGAATCAGCTATACATATACATATATCCCCATATCTCCTCCCTCTTGCCTCTCCCTCCCACCCTCCCTACCCCACCCCTCTAGGTGGTCACAAAGCACTGAGCTGATCTCCCTGTGCTATGCAGCTGCTTCCCAGTAGCTATCTATTCTACATTTGGTAGTGTATATATGTCCATGCCACTCTCCCACTTCGTTCCAGCTTACCCTTCCCCCTCCCCGTGTCCTCAAGTCCATTCTCTACATCGTGTCTTTATTCCTGTCCTGCCCCTAAGTTCTTCAGAACTGTTTTTTTTTCTTAGATTCCATATATATGTGTTAGCATACGGTATTTGTTTTTCTCTTTCTGGCTTAATTCACTCTGTATGACAGTCTCTAGGTCCATCCACCTAACTACAAATAACTCAATTCCGTTTCTTTTTATGGCTGAGTAATATTCCATTGTATATATGTGTCATATCTTCTTTATCCATTCATCTGTCGATGGACACTTAGGTTGCTTCCATGTCCTGGCTATTGTAAATAGAGCTGCAATGAACATTGTGGTACATGACTCTTTTTGAATTATGGTTTTCTCAGGGTATATGCCCAGTAGTGGGATTGCTGGGTCGTATGGTAGTTCTATTTGTAGTTTTTTAAGGAACCTCCATACTGTTCTCCACAGTGGCTGTATCAATTTACATTCCCACCAACAGTGCAAGAGGGTTTCCTTTTCTCCACACCCTCTCCAGCATTTATTGTTTGTAGATTTTTTGATGATGGCCATTCTGACTGGTGTGAGGTGATACCTCATTGTAGTTTTGATTTGCATTTGTCTAATGATTAATGATGTTGAGCATTCTTTTATGTGTTTGTTGGCCATCTGTGTATCTTCTTTGGAGAAATGTCTGTTTAGGTCTTCTACCCATTTTTGGATTGTGTTGTTTATTTTTTTGATATTGAGCTGCATGAGCTGCTTGTAATTTTTGGAGATTAATCCTTTGTCAGTTGCTTCATTTGCAAATATTTTCTCCCATTCTGAGGGTTGTCTTTTCGTCTTATTTATGTTTTCCTTTGCTGTGCAAAAGCTTTTAAGTTTCATTAGGTCACATTTGTTTATTTTTGTTTTTATTTCCATTTCTCTAGGAGGTGGGTAAAAATGATCTTGCTGTGATATATGTAATTGAGTGTTCTGCCTGTGTTTTCCTCTAAGAGTTTTATAGTGTCTGGTCATACATTTAGGTCTTTAATCCAATTTGAGTTTATTTTTGTGTATCGTGTTTGGGAGTATTCTAATTTCATTCTTTTACATGTAGTTGTCCAGTTTTCCCAGCACCACTTATTGAAGAGGCTGTCTTTTCTCCACTGTATACTCTTGCCTCCTTTATCAAAGATAAGGTGACCCTATGTGCGTGGGTTTATCTCTGGGCTTTCTATCCTGTTCCATTGACCAATATTTCTGTTTTTGTGCCAGTACCATACTGTCCTGATTACTGTAGCTTTGTAGTATAGTCTGAAGTCAAGGAGCCTGATTCCTCCAGCTCCATTTTTCTTTCTCAAGATTGCTTTGGCTATTCAGGGTCTTTTGTGTTTCCATAAAAATTGTGAAATTTTTTGTTCTAGTTCTGTGAAAAATGTCATTGGTAGTTTGATAGGGATTGCACTGAATCTGTAGATTGCTTTTGGTAGTATAGTCATTTTCACAATGTTGATTCTGCCAATCCAAGAACATGGTATATCTCTCCATCTGTTTGTATCATCTTTAATTTCTTTCATCAGTGTCTTATCGTTTTCTGCATACAGGTCTTTTGTCTCCTTAGGTAGGTTTCTTCCTAGGTATTTTATTCTTTTTGTTGCAGTGGTAAATGGGAGTGTTTCCTTAATTTCCCTTTCAGATTTTTCATCATTAGTGTATAGGAATGCAAGAGATTTCTGTGCATTAATTTTGTATCCTGCTACTTTACCAGATTCATTGATTAGCTCTAGTAGTTTTCTGGTAACATCTTTAGGATTCTCTATGTATAGTGTCATGTCATCTGCAAACAGTCGCAGCTTTACTTCTTCTTTGCTGATTTAGATTCCTTGTATTTCTTTTTCTTTCCTGATTGCTGTGGCTAAAACTTCCAAAACTATGTTGAATAACAGTGGTGAGAGTGGACAACCTTGTTTTGTTCCTGATCTTAGAGGAAATGGTTTTAGTTTTTCACCATTGAGAATGATGTTGGCTGTGGTTTGTCATATATGGCCTTTATTATGTTGAGGTAAGTTCCCTCTATGCTTACTTTCTGGAGGGTTTTTCTCATAAATGGGTGTTGAATTTTGTCAAAAGCTTTTTCTGCATCTATTGAGATGCAGGGTAAATTTTTAATATTGATAAGTTAAATTACATCTACCCTTTGACTCATCAGTTCTACTTTTGAGGATTTATCCTACAGATGTTTACTCTCAAAGGTGTGAAATCATCTGACCAAGAATATTCATTGTATCAATGTTTTAATAGTAGAACTTTTGAAATTACCTACATATCCATTCATGGAGACTCATTAAATAAATTATGGTCATCTGTACAATGGAATATTATGCAACCATAAAATAGAATAAGACAATTACATGCAAATCTACATATATCTCAAAATAAAAAGTTTAATTTAAAAAAAGAAGGGAGCTTGATAGATGTTTGATCCCCCAAATATCTTGTTGATGGTGAAAAAAATTAATTTATAAGACAACGTGTATAGAATGTTGTCGTTGTGTAAAAAAATAAAAGACTATGCTGATTTACTTTTATTTTCATAGTCTGTCTTTGGAGGGACAAGTAAGAAACTGGTGAGTCAGCTGTCTCCAGACAGGGTAACTGGTTGGTATCTTTAGAATATTGTAAAATTTTGCACTGTTGTCTGTTGTAAATGTATTACTTATTTAAAACAATAAATTAAACAATTTATTTAACAATAAACAAAGTACCACTCCCATGACTCCTCGATGGCCTCGCCTCCTCGGTGTCCCCATGCCATTCTGCACTCACTGATCACCCTGAATTATAAGGGCTTCTTGGCATCTGTCTTTCCCAGTGGACAGTGAGACTTTTGAGGGCCATATGTCACTCATCTCAGTATAGTGTAAAGGTTCAAAACATAGGTTCTAGAGTCAGACTACCTAGGCTCAAATCCCTGCTCCAGGTCTGTGACCTCAGGAAGTAATTAACCTCTATGCACCTCAATTTTCCATCTGTAAATGGGGATAATAGTATTATCCATCTTACAGGATTCTTGTATGGATTAAGTAAGGTAAGACTCAGAACTGATATCTGGCATGTACTAAATTCCAAATGACTGTCAGCTCTTGGTGACATCTCTGCACTCAGGGGCAGCTAACAGAGGGCCTGGCACATTGTGGCACTCGGTGTTTTCAAGGAATAAACAGGTGCATACCCCGCTGTGATCCAGTGCTCACAAAGCTGCCTTTCTTTTTGCTTAGCTGGTTGATAATTCTGGATGATTCAAGTTGTCCAGTAACCTGACATCCCTGACATGATAAAGGAGATGGTTATTTCGGTAGAAACCTGGAGGCATGCCCATTTGTGTCAACCCTAAAAATATTTTTGTTTATCTCAAGGATCCAGATAACTCCAGGGAAATAATGTGATCTCAGAATGAGGCTTAGTTACCAGACTTTCAGCTAGAGAGGCCAGCCTTTATCCGATCACAAAATAGCACCTGAAATGCCAGCAATTCAAGTATAGCATAAATGGATTTTTCTTAAGTACTCTTCTCCAATGAGTTTCCCTTCAATGAACTCCTCTTTGTCAGGAAATATTATTTAGGTTGGCTGAATTGAAATCCAGTTTCTTTTTGAAGTTCAGTCAAGTGGAGAAAATGTTAGATCAGCATTAGAGAATTCCTACTTTCTGGATGACCTTGGTGGAGTCATTTCATACATAGCGCTGTGGCTTTCTTCTCCTGTCTGTCAAGTCATGATAAGACAACAAACATATAAACCAAACCCCTGCTCCCTGACATCACGAGGATACTGTGAGGTTAACATCAAGCTTGGGCTGGGAACTGCCCAGATAAAACACTGTGGAAATATAGAGCTGATTCTACAGACAGGCTGAGCACATACTGTGTGCCAGTCCTTCTACTTGGATCTGGGGACTTAAAAACGAATGAGATTCATGTTAAATAATTTTCTAAGAACACCTAAATCATTTGAAAAATATTTACTGAGCCCCAAACTATGTTTCAGGCACTGTTTCACTGCCTGAGATACATAGTGATCAGAATCCACAAAAAGTCATCCTTTTGCTTTCCAAGTAAATTGGATGCTGTCAGATACTTGGGTACTGTTGAAAGGAAATAGAAGAGAAGCCTAATTATTTCCCTTGGGGATTCCTATTTCAATTCTCATCTTATACCATAAGCAATAACATCTATGGATTGTCTAAACATCCTTGTGTAATTATGGTCTCAGTAAGAAGGAGTCATAGTTTTTCTGTAACAATGCGTGACTCTTATCTCATCCGGACCCTGCAGATCAGTAGGCAATTAGGAGGCACTGTGTCCCCCAGACCGCGATGCCCAAAAGTTCTTGGTTTCCCCACTCACCCTTGTTCCAGAGCACCTGGTCTCTCTCCTCTCCCGTCTCACACAATGAAATGAAAAAACTCAGGGACTTCCCTGGTGGTCCAGTGGTTAAGACTCTGCATTTCCACTGCAGGGGGCCCAGGTTCCATCCCTGGTTGAGGAACTAAGGTCCCACCTGCCACATGGTGCTGCGAAAAATAAATAAATAATAGATAATTTTTAAAAACCACTCAAACCATGGACAGAACTCCTTTTCCCTTCCCACCACCTTCCCCCCTCACTCACAGAAGCCTCACTCTTTGAGGGGATAAAACCTAGCAGTTAGGACAGGGTTCAGGGACTCTCTTCTGGACACCCCTGAGACTTCCAGAGTATGAGAATTTCCAAGAGTGGAAAGCCAACCTCTCATTGCCAGTCAGGACTCTGGGTTGCCAACCTCAGGTCCTGACTCTGGTCTACATGGGTGAGAAGGGAATTTATTGGAAGGATCCTAGGAGTTGACTGAATGAGTGGGAAGGCCAGAAAATCAGGCTTGGGAAATGCACTGAGGGAAACTGGGGGTGGGGTGAAGCCTGAATCACAGTCAAAGCCTTGTTTAGGGCTCTGCTGTTCCCAGTACTGAACTCAGGGCATTGCACCCTAGAGGTCACTACCCCCAAGGGAGTAGAAATCCCAGACAGCAGACCAGGATGAGGTCCGGCTCCGAGCATCCAGCCACAAGGGAGCTGAACTCACCAGGCAAAGAGCGCTTCCTGCAGCCCCCTCTCCTGCATGGGGCACAGGGCCACGGTGCACAAGGCATGAGCTGCCTGGTGTGCACTGACCAAGTAGGCAGGCGGTCTGGGCTCGGGCCCACCTCTCTCCTCTCTGGCTGTGTCACCTGGGAAAGGCACTGTACTCTCCGGGCCTCTGTTTCCTCAGCTCGTCCGTGAGAAGCTTGCAAGGATTCTGGGATGCACAGAGGACAGTCACCAGACTGTCACCAGATTCTTTTGCACCATCACTGGCTTCAGATTCGTAGCATCAGGCAAGAGCGTTGGGTTGGCCAAGCTTCAGCCACATGCCCTATCCGCCGGGGTTCGGGAGGAGAGGGGGTATTGAAGTTTCACGAAGGGTCAGCTTCCTCCAAAATAAGAAGAGAATTCAGAATCTGGGGAGCCAAAGAAGTTAACAAATGTCCTTTCCACCTGGCAAACAGCCCACCGCAACAGCTTCTGCTTGGAAGGGGCCACATGCAAAGCGGAGAGTAGAACCCAAGGGTTCATATTCGACTAGGGTATGTCCAACCTAAGGCCCAGGCTTCAGAAAATGACCACGGGTGCTGAGAGACTCAGCTTGGTCTGAAGAGGCCCTGGTCTGCAGCCTGAGTCAGGGAAGCTCCTAGGCAGCATGGCGGTGCCTGAGAACAACTCCTGCCCCGTCCCGCCCCCGGCAGCATTTCAGGACATTTGGGCCGCAGCCCACTGTGAACACTGGCGGAGGATTCATAAGACCTCAGTCCCAGTTTCAGATCCGTTACTAATTCACAGCTTGACTTCGAAGTTTACAGCTCCTCTGGGCCTCATTTCATGACTGGTAAGCTGCTGACACAGTCTCTACCCATGTAACTCACCGCGAAGTAATTGGGGGTGGGGAGTGACTGTGTACCCCACACCCACACCTCCAAGTTGTCTTGAAAGCCTGTCACTGTACTTGAAATCCCTGCCACTGCTGCAATTCCCCTGGGAAAAGATGTTACATCAGAAAGGCTTTCTTTGGGAGGTGAAGTAGAGACTACTGTCTTCCTATAGTTTGAAACCAACGTCTGAAATGATCTCTGGGATTTATTTCTGCTCGATAGATATCTTTTTAAGTTGTCAGTTCTGATGCAGGACAAGTGAGCCTTAATAGGATGGGATCTAGGAAGAACCAGGTTCAGGGCGAGGCCTACTGAGTTCTGTACTGGCAGGTGAAAAGCCTGGAATACACAGGAGCAGTAAGGATACAGGATTCTTGGGCTGCTCAGAGGAGAATCAGAGAGTGAGGTGCGAAGCATTAGCCATGGGGCACCCATGCCAGGGGCATGATGTCAGGCCAGCAAAGCAACATCTCCTCTCGGGATCTAGAAGTAGATTACAGCTCAGCCTTTCAGGCCAGAGGAGGGAACAGTTTCCCTGTGCTTCAATTTCTTTTTCTTTGGTACAAACAAGATTTTGTCTAGACGCACAAGATGCAAGGCCTTCTCCTTCCTCCCTTCTCCCTCCCCTCCACCCTCCCTCCCTCCCTCCCTCCCTTCCTTCTTTTCTTCTTTCCTTCCTGCCATCTGAAAAGCCACAAACATCTGCTGAGTGCCTATTATGATACTTCCAACTTTGCACTTGTTCAGTCTTCCCAATGACCCTATGAAAGTTCCTATTCCTCTTCTGGAGATGATGAAACAGAAACTCAGAAAAGGTTAAGAAACTGTGTGTGTCAAGTCAGCAGGTGAGCTGGAGATAAAAATGTTTGCCTAATGGTACCACATCCAGTGCCTTTTTCTAATACTTCAATATACTTAAAATGTACCCAGAGGAGATCTAATTATGATGGACCAAAAGGTATTAATGTGTGAATATACACAGCCTTCTCCCCTACCTCTATCACTAAAGAGAATTCTGATTTCGACCACAGTTTTCCCTTTCCCTGTCTAGAAGGAGGAGAAAATAGGTAGATCTACATTGCAGAGTAAGGGAAGGAAGGGGGAGAAGCAGAAAGATGTATGCTATGTACTTAGAGAGTATCTGGAGGATATCGGTGAGAAAGAGACTCTGAAACAGCTGAGGTAAGAAGGAATTACAGAAGACACAGCGAGGAAGATGTTAGTCCCTGAGAAATTCGGATGAAGGACTTGATTAATGATACATTTCTTTTGGCTGCTGGACTGTGTTTCATTGACAAGGATACTTTACTGAGACTGGGTCACGGGGATCCCCATAGACTGCTGAAGGTTTCATAATCAAGCTCGGATTCTGTCTGAGGGAAACCATGTTTCTCAGCCCATATATTAAACATAAGTAAAATCCGACATTTCAAGTGTTAAAGGATAGAAAACAAGCCACGTAATTTGTCCATGTTCACACAGGTAGTTTATATCATTTGATGGATGTCTATAATCAGATCTTCAGATTCCAAATTTAGGGTTGTTTCTCTTACACCATGTTGGGTTTTCACATCTTTACCAATGATATTAAGAAATGCAATGTGGGGATCTGGGAGGGACTCCATAAGAAGTGGGGGAAAAGTCGAGGTTGGGGCTTCCCTGGTGGCACAGTGGTTGAGAGTCCGCCTGCCGATGCAGGGGACACGGGTTCGTGCCCCGGTCCGGGAAGATCCCACATGCCGCGGAGCGGCTGGGCCCGTGAGCCATGGCCGCTGAGCCTGCGCGTCTGGAGCCTGTGCTCTGCAATGGGAGAGGCCACAACAGTGAGAGGCCCGCGTACCGAAAAAAAAAAAAAGTGGAGGCTGGATGGTTTCCGGGTGCTGATTCCATTTCTGTTTGTGGTCTGGTGCCTAGTCCCCCATCTCCTCCTCTGTCTCCTTCTGTTCTCCAGACGAGAAAAGGAAAAACAAACAAACAAAAAAACCCAACAGCAGCAACAGAATTTTACTTACCCTGGGAGTGTAGTGTTATGAATTTATATCATTTTCCCCCAACTTTATGCTTTGGGTCCACAGAGAAATGGTGACTACGGTTTGGTATCATTCTGGCACAGTGAGTGATGCAGAGAAATGACCTTCACTCTTCCCCAGGAGGGCAAGATGGCATGGGTACCAGGATGTCCCTTGTGTCTGTAGAAAAGTAAAGGGACTCATAGAATTCCAGCCTCTGTCCAGAGAGTAATGCCAAAGCGGGTGGCCAACCAGAAAGTGAGAGGACTACCTCCCAAGGCTTCTGGGACAGGCTTAGGGAAGTTGGGAGCCAGGAGGGAAAGTCCTTTGTAACTATGGATACAACTAGCCACCTTCTGGGTAGAATCTAGTGATGTTAGGGTCTGAGATCTACACTCCGCATGTTCATTTTACGCTGTTTTAAGTTTAAAACGTTGGTTTCCAAACAGTTCTTCTGGAAAAAAATTTAAATCAATCTCTAGCCTGCCTCAGCTGAACTAAAGAGAAAAGAAGATTTTTGTCCCTTCTCACCTTTTCTCATTTTTGTCCATTTTGTCCCTTCTCACCTTTACAAAGTTCTGGTTTTTCCTCCCAGTGCTTAGTGTCTATGGTGGTATTTTGTGGAGAAATGGGAGAAAGAACAAGAAAAAAGTAAAACTTATTGATATATATATATATATAAATTTGCTTAGGTCTCAAATAATTTTCCCCTGAACTCAAGGAGCAATGAGGATCCTGAGAGGCTCAAGGTCACTTCAGCTATCACTAGACTTCTTACCTTGACACACTTTATTCCTTGGACTTACGTCTCTCTTTGCCAAAAACAATATTGCAACAAAAGACAGGCAGTACTATTTAAGATTTTTAAATCTCCGGGGCAAGGTAGAATGAATCAGACAAACTTTGCTCCCACCCTTACCCTTTCAGATCCTTTCCCCCTCTCTATAGAAGGGGTTTCAACTTGCCTCACGAGAGGTACTAAGAGGCAAATGGATTTTAAACGTCGGGCAGTGAGGAGCTCTGAGAAAATCAAGTAGTCAGCACGTATCACCCCGATCAGGCATTATTTAAAGTATCCATTTATTAGCAGGTTCACTTTTAGAGCGCTGTCGCCAGCGACATCCAGGCAGCGCGAGAAGGGAGGCTGAAACACGTCTGAGTCCGCCCCCGCCCCGGGGCCGGCGCTCAGACCACAGGTAGCAAACGTCTGAGCTGGGATCCTGGCTGCGCTCCCGGAAAAGCCACCGACTGCGGCCCTGGGAGAGGGCTCTGTCCCCGCGGAGGTAAGCTCCTCAGCCATTCTGTTCCGCGACTCGGTAGGGGCCTTTGCTTTCCTTTTGCAATGGGGTCTGTCGGTTCTGCAACTACACTCCTTTTGCTCTTTTCTTGACGAGGGGACCCAAAGTGCTGTTCATTGGAGCTTCCCCAGCCGCAGGGACAGGATCCGTATAGATGGTGGCCCCAGAGGCGGCTGCTGCGTTTCAGCCCCACTGCAGCGCGCCGGGCGACTCGCAGAAGGCCTCCAGTTCTAATGGATGTATCCAATTTGACTTTTGGAAACCCTGGGCTTGGGGGTGTGTGTGTTTGTGTATTTGTGCGTGTTTGGGGAGGGGGGTGATCACGTGACTGCCAGTCGCTCCAATCTGGGTACCATTTAAGCCCAGTGCAGCCAAGAGGGAAAATCAATGAGCGAAGTGACCACTCTGCCCTGGCCTTGCAAAGGACTGCGGAGTCGGAGGCCGGGGAAGGGTGAGCCGAGTGCACCGGGGAAGAGGAGAAGCGAGGACGCCGTTCGCCCCTGCTTGGCCGCTGGGGGCCGCAGTCACCTTCAGCTTAGGGGAGCGGGGAGACGCGAACCCCTTTGGCGGCTCCGGCCGCCGGGCTCCCTCCAGCGCACAGCCTCGGCTCGCTCACCCCCAGAGCTGCAGCCGCGACCCGGGACCGAGCGGACGTCGCCTTCCCCGAGCTCTGGCTGGGCCCCCATCCCGCCCTACCCGGCCGCAGCCTCCAGACAGGCAGCCACTCGGCGCGTCTGCCGCGCCCCTCCCGGGCCCGCCCCCTCCGTGCCCCGGGTGCGCGCAGTCGCTGCCCGTGCACCCTGCCTGCCAGCGCGCCCCGGGCGGGCGAAGATGAGGAAGCTGAGCCGAGCTCTCTGCCGCCCGCTTCCCGGCCCGCGCCGCTCACCGCCCGCACGCCCGTGACGCGGCGGCGCCGGCCGAGACACAAAGACCGCGGCTGGGGCCGCCCGGGGGCTGAGGCCACGTCCCGGGGCCGCTGCGAGCCAGAGCGCCATGCGAGCCGGTGCCGTCCGCCCGCTGCCCGGGAGAAGCCCGAGCGCCCGCCTTCGCCGCCGTGCGCCGGCCCCAGTCCCGGCCGCAGCCCGGTGGGCGCCGCGCAGGTGAAGGCAGAGCCCGACCCGGGGCGGCCGACGCCACAGCCGCCCCAGCCCCCGGGGTGCGGCCTCTGGTGCGGACCCCGGGGTGTCCGAGAGGCGGCGGGGCCCGGCGGGTTCCGGAGTCTTCCCGAGCCGCGGCGTCTGAGGCCGGGCTGACCCCGGCGGGAAAGAAGTGGGAGCCCCGCAGGGCGGCGTGGGCCCGGCGCCGGGGGAGCCTCGGAGGTAACTTCGGAGAGCCCGGGACGGGCGGGGGACGGGAGCGCACGTGTACTTGAGTGTGCCGGTGCGAGGTGTGTACGCCGTGTGCCCGCGGCTCGCCGCACACGCGCGCGGGGTGTGAGGTCTGGGGCTGCGGGCGCACCTCCCCGCCTCCCCTCGGCCCCGGAGCACTGCGGGCCGCAGCGTTGGGCGCTGTGATGGGCAAGGTGTGTGTGCGGTGCTGGGCTTGACCAAACCTGGTGGAGAGATCGGGGCTTCGTTAAGCGAGTCAACGGGAAAGGATCATGCAGTTTGGGGCAAGTTTTCATGGCTGAAAATTCCCTTGTAGAAAACGGTGTCTTGAGGGTTAAATAGGCGAGCACTGTGTGCAAAAAAGCCTGACACATCAGAGGCGCAAAGTAAGACGGAAAGCTGGACGAACCCCAGCTGGACCGACCAGTGCCTCCAATTCTTAAATTGAGATTTCCAGTCACGTTGACGTGGAATGGGATCGTTGTTCTTCCCGAGGAGATAAGGATGTTCAACTTCACCTGCCAGAAACACAGAAGCCAGGCCTGGCGGGTGAGGAGCGTGCACTCACACCCTGTCTACCTCGTACCTCTGCAGCATTCCCTACCTGTTCCGCCCTCCCTCTTTAAGCGAGTATTCCTCCGGGCTACCACATCCAGCCAGGGTAACCGTTTGTCTACTCTCTCAAGGGTGCCGGGAGCTTCTGGCGGCATTTGAGCCGCTTCACTGGAACAGTGCCCAATCCAGCATTGTTTTGCTGGAAGACTGTAGCCGTATTAAACTGTTGTGTGAGGTGGTTGGGTTCAGGCATACTTTTTAGTGGGAATTAAGTATCGTTTGCGGAAGACCTCAGCTGGGGGATCCAGAGTCTCTGCGATAAACAATAGAGATCAAAAAAAAAAAAAAAATAGAGATCTATCGTAGAGGCTTCTAGCCCATTTGTCTTGTGCAAGGGGCAGAGTCCATGCTGCCGCCCTCATGGCTGTGATTGGGAGCTTCACTGCCCCAGCTGGCTGCGATATTATGCGTGGCATAGAGAGTTGCCAGGAGTGGTTTGGCAGCAGGGTATCGAGCCAGGTATGCACCCCTTTCTCCAGCAAACAAACTGTCGCCACCGCCTCCCCCAGATGGAGAAGTTGGGTAAATGACCCTTCCTTCCCATTTCTATGACCACCAGCATCCCTGGAGTCCGCTCTGCAGGTAGAAGACAGCAGACAGCTGTGGCCGCAGGATGTCTTTTGGAATGCGACCCTCGCAGCAGTATTTTGAGGACGGTTGCAATAACAGAAGGAGCTTCAAGAGAGTAGGGTGTCTGCTGCTGCAGGGAGAGTTGTACACCTCCCCGTTAGGGGCTTGCTTTCTGTGTATCAGAGGAAGGTAGAGCAGGAGACAGAAGGGGGAGTCTGCAGAAAGAACACATTTAGAGATTTTCTTAGGTTACTGGAACCTGGAAGGAAAACCTTAAATGTCTGGTCAATAGAGTCTGATTTTTATTGTGCGTGTCTGAGAGGTTTGTATAAATCTGAGTCTGTGTGCAAATAAATGGCCAGGGAAATAATAGCTCAAACAGTGTATTTGCATTTCTGATGAGTTTGGTGAGGAAGTGTTGTACAGCAGTTAATACTTGGGAGACAGACAAAGGTTTCTTTGTTGGTGTTGTGTTCTTTTTGAATTTTACATATATAAAGTCCTTTTTTTTTTTCCTGGCCAGTGCTAGAGACAAAATTGATACATCTTTTCAGCTTCCAAAGCTTTTGTAGCTATTAACCCTCTGATATTCCCTCCGAGACATTCAGTTGCCTCTGTGAGGTTAAGATGTCTGTCCTGTCTCTACCCACTGCACACAGAACTGGTCTGGGGGTTTTCTCACTCAGGAGTCCCCGAATAAGCCCCTTCTCAAATCTTGACAAAGGTGAAGCAGAAGGCAGTGTTGCATCTGTGGCTTTGTGCTTGCGGGGGCAGGGATTCGATAACCAAGAGAAGGAAGGGGAAGACCCTGCTCCCTGCTTCTGCCAAGTGGTGCTGTGTGTTCTCAAAGTAGCCGGGAAAGGTTCCAGATTCCTCTGGGGCTGTGTTGCTAAAGCCCACTGGTTAGCTTTTCCCACTGACATTTGGAGCTTACCTGCAGACTTGGTGTAAATTGGAAAAAAAAAAAGAGGGGTATGGAGTTTAGAGACAGGCAGAGGCGGCTGGTGGCCAGCCTCAGGTATGCTTCTAACTTCCCGCTATGACCCTGGTAAGTTACTTAACTTTTCTGCATGTTTATATAAAATGACAGAGCATCAGACTAGACCATTCGTTTTTTCCCCCTCCTTCTCTCTCTCTAAGAGTAGAGCTCTTTAAGAGTAGAACTCTTTAAGTTAAATCTTATATGAAAGTTAAGTATATGAAACAGATTAAAGATGAGGGTGGGACATGGCAGCCTGTTCATTCCCAAGGTGATGTCTGAAGCACCCTCCTGGAACCGTTTACGGCACCCCAGAACAGTTAAGAGAATCCCTAGAAGCCGTCTCTCCAGAATGTGGCATTTGAGTGTTTGAAATGAACTATTGTGGTCGCCTAGTTCTGTGTTATTAAGGAGGATCTGGCGCCTGGTCCTCTTCGATGGCTAGCTAACCCCCTACAACGTGGGCTCCAGAAAGATCAGGACGTCTCCAGCCCGAAAGCTCCTAAACAGAGCACAGTAGCTGGCAGGTACGTAGGTACTTAGTAAATGCCTGCTGCATGGATAAGAAAGTGAGGGAGTCAAGTTATTTTGACCGAACAGGGACTAACGGATGGAACGACTGCAGTATAAACCCTAGGAGGGCAGGGACTTTGATAGACTTGTTGCTGCCTAGCACAGACAGATTTCGGCTCATTGCAAGAAAAACCTTTAAACTAGTTCAAGTTGGGAACCGATTGCTCTAAGAGGTCAGCAGCAACACGCGTATGGTGGTTATTATTCTGCTAATAAAGAGTCTGACTGTCTCTCCTTCTGGGAACATGGAGGATTGCAGTTCCCTGGCCACATGAAATTAGATGTGGCCTTGTGCCTTGTTTGGCTGGGAGCTTTCAGGGTTAGCAGATGCCTCACTTCTTTGTTCTCCCTTTTCCTCTGCTCCAGGACAGTCAAAGTTCCATGGGATTTCCCTGGCAGTCCAGTGGTTAGGAGTTGGAGCTTTCAAGCTGCTGTGGCCTTGGGTTCAATCCCTGGTCGGGGAGCTAAGATCCCATAAGCTGCACTGGGGCTGCCCCTCAGACTGGGCCCCAGGCTGAAGGTGATGTGGGGCAGAGCCCCTGGCTGACTCACCTTGGTCATGTCCATGGATAAGAAATAAACCACTGGTGTTTTAAGCCACTGGAATCTGGGGACAGTCCTGCTGCAGCATAACCTAGCCTATCCTGATGGATGCAACGTGTAAAGAGCTTAGGATAATGCTGGTCTGGGATCAGAACACATCAGCATAGCAGTGTTATCCAGGAAGGCCAGAGGTTGCTGAGACAGGGCTTCATGGCGATTAGAACCTTGGTGTGATTGAGGCATGTGTTGTCATCTTTGCTGGTTGCAGAGTTCATTTGCTAATATACCCAGGCCAGTCTTTTAGAGTAGGACCCGTGATAACCAAAGGCCTGACGCATAAGACATAAAATGCTGGCTTAATAGGTTAGTGGGAAGAAAGTGAATCGTTAAGTGTGTTCACCGGTCAGGGAGAAATGCCCATTAGAAGGCAGATAATAAAAAGAAGCTCTTGGGCTTCCCTGGTGGCGCAGTGGTTGAGAGTCCGCCTGCCGATGCAGGGGACGCGGGTTCGTGCCCCGGTCCGGGAGGATCCCACATGCCGCGGAGCGGCTGGGCCCGTGAGCCGTGGCCGCTGAGCCTGCGTGTCCGGAGCCTGTGCTCCGCAACGGGAGAGACCACGGCAGTGGGAGGCCCGCATACCGCAAAAAAAAAAAAAAAAAAAGGAGCTATTTTGTGAGCTTGGAATGAAATGTAGGGGAGTTAGTGGAGTGAGCTGCAGGGCCAGTGTCATACGGCCGTGACATGCTGTTGTTTCCTTTTTTATCCAAGTTCGAGAACTACCTGCTGAATGCACTACATACACACACACAGACACCATTTAATGCCATCTTTAGCGCGTGATGTGTTGAGCACGATTACTGTGTGATTCTTCTGGAGCCCTGTTGTCCCATGTTCTCAGCCGACGGGAGCTTTCACGGCAGGCTTTTCTACTGGCTTGGCCTGTAGGAACGGTGGCCTACAAAAGCTGTCAGCCAGCGAGCCCCCCACCTCCTCTCCGCCGTGGAAGCCTTCCTCAGAAGCCCTTCCACCTGCTGTGCCCTCTCCTCCTGCCTTTCTCCTTGTGTCCTGGCGAGCAGTTTTGACTTCCAGTGGCTGATGTGCTTTGATTACCACGTTGCGGCCTCTGTAACATCACTGGGATTTTGAGAAAGAAAAAATGTATGCAGGATGCTAAACATGCAAGCTTTACGGTGACTTAAGGAGACTTCAGGTAAACAGCTGAGAAAACAAACCAAAAAAGGTCAATAGGCCAGTAGGGATTGATGGGAGTCCTGTGGGTGTGAAGGGCTCTAGAACCTCCTGGAAGCCTGGAGGGTTGACCACGGTCGTGAGAAGGCCAGCCAAGAGACACGGGAATGGGGCCTGGAGTTGAGGTTGGAGAACATGGAAAGCCGTTTGGCATTGTGGGTGCAGGATGGAGAGCAGGTGGCTGGCGGGTGGGTTGGGGGGGATGGAGATGGGTAGTGAGTGGGCATGGGTGCGGTGGGTAGTTGGCTCTGGGCCCTCTCTCCCTATCTGTCCCGCCGCCACGGGTGCACTTCCTGTGCCGTGTTGAGCATACCTCGTGCAGCTCTGCCTCTCCCACCGAACTGTGGGCCTCTGGAGGAGTGGGACAGTGTCTCAGTCCCCGTCTTGCCCCAGTGACCGGCACGGAACTGGCACAGGCTGGGCAGTGCAATAACGCTGTCCCTGTGGAGGAGGGAATGAGCATCGCGTCGGATGATTCAGAGGCCCTCTGCAGGGGCGGGGGAGGCCTGGCTCTGTAGCTGCCGCATGATGAAAAATGGAAAGATTCAGTCCGGTAACCTCCGTCTGAGTCAACAGTACGGTGTGGCCACTGGAAAGATCCTTAGCTGAAAGATGGCATCCGGAACGAGGAAGGGGACATCCGTTATCTTCTGTACTTCAGTATAAGGAGGCTTAACTCCAGAAGCCCACGAGCCAATTGGAAATTATTTAAAGTACCAGGGTGCATCAGTGCCAAGATGTGTCTAGTCCAGCATTCCCAGGCAACTGTCAGGGCAAGGACAGTACCAAAGCCTCTTGGGGATCTTTTATTGTACTGTATTGTATTGTATTTTTTAGATTAATTTTTATTGGGGTATAGTTGCTTTACAATGTTGTGTTAGTTTCTGCTGTACAGCAAAGTGAATCAGCTATACGTATACATATATCCCTTCTTTTGTTGAACTTCCTTCCCATTTAGGTCACCACAGAGCATTGAGTAGAGTTCCCCGTGCTATACAGTAGGTTCTCATTAGTTATCTATTTTATACAGAGTATCAATAGTGTATATGTGTCAATCCCAATCTCCCAACTCATCCCCCCGCCCCGGGGGATCTTTATAAATGTAGATTTCAGGCCTATGACTGATCTGCATGGGCAGAATGGCTGGGCTTGAGGCCTGGGCCCCTGTTTATCCCCCCACGGTTACAAGTGCTGTTTGGAGTTGCCTGAGGAAGGGGAAGATGCGAGTCAGAGACCTCGTCCCCATCAATAGGAAGGATACAGGGCGGTTGCAGCTAGGTCCTGAAGTGAATGGTTGGAGGACGCCGGAAGGATCAGTTCCCTGTCTTGGGGCCGTGGTGCCCAGGCAGGCATGGGTCAGGGTTGCTGTGAGCTTGGAGAATGGGGAGAGGGATGTGACAGTATGGCCTTCCCCGTGTCCAGGGTTTTAGGATGTATTTCAGGATTACAGTACAAGAGAGTCCTTATCAACATCACGAATTATCATTATCCTCAGCTGCCAGTCAGTAGAGGGTTCTACCTGACAGGCTGGGCAAACCAGATCTTATTTGATCAATTAGAGCAAAGCATTTGCCTTCTGAGAAGGACTGCAAACCTTCCAGCTATGTCAACCCTAAATATAAGAAAGTGGAGAGGACAAGACTTCCTTCCTTGCCTGTGTGCACTGGTGGTCAGGGATTCAGGCCCTCCATTAAAGAGGTACCCAGCCCCAAGACGGCCATGTCCTAACCCCCAGAACCTGTGAATCTGTGACCTTACGTGGCGAAAGAGACTTTGCAGATGTGATGAAGATCTTGAGATGGGGGGATCATGCTGGATGATCGAGGTGGCTCAAAGTAATCACAAGAGTCTACCAACGGGGAAGAGGAGACAGAAGAGTTAGCGATGGAGATGTGACCACTGGAGTAGAGCTCAGAATGATGTAATTGCTGGCTTTGAAGCTGGAGGAAGGGGCCGTGAGTCAAAGGAAACTGGGCAGCCTCCTGGAGCTCAAAATGCAAGCAAACAGATTCTCCCTTAGAGCCTCTGGAAGGAGTGCAGCCTTGCTGATACCTTGACTTAAAAACCCATTTGGTCTTCTGACCTCCAGAACTCTAAGATGATAAATCTGTGTGGTTTTAAGCCACTATATTTGTGGTAATTTGTTACAGCAGCAATAGGAAACGAATACAGCACAGCCTCTGAGATGATCGATATTTGCCACCTAAGTGTTGGGAAGCCACAGAACTTTGCAGAACCAGAGGTGTAACTTTAACTTTTTCTGGGGAATCTGATCAGATCTGATCAGATCTTCACCTTGGTCAGTGTTTCTTGAATCCTAAAACTCTACCCTCTCTACAGTGAACTCAACAGAGGCCAAAGGTTCCATCGACTGCAGTTTCGGAAACACGGTAATAAAAGTTCAACACTGTCCCCAAAGTGTGAATAGTCACTGAGACCACATAGCCACCGCAGTTATAAGACAGCCACACACAGGATCTAGATTATGCATTTACATTTATAATGAAATGAAAATAAACAGGTAAATTAAGACAAATCATAGAAAAATGGCATACCATTTTTCCCAAACGGCATGTATAGGAAAATACATGCAAGGAGGGTTGGAAAAACTTTCCTAAATGAGAAATGAACTAGAGGATTCTTATACTGTTAGGAAACATTTTGACTTCCCTCAAATGGTATCTGTCTGTACCTCTTCATCCCAACAGTCATCATCTGGTCCAGGGCCTCATCTCTTCCTGGGAAGTCAAAGGTCAGGAGGGAGGCTGACATAGGGATGATTTTAGGTGGATAGAGGGGAAGTTAAGGATGCTCCCAGCTCGCATTATTTTTTCACTGTAAAATGGAACATGAGTGGTGCCTGAGCTATTTTTGGAGATGTTTTGGTAAAGAACATAAACACCTTGGAGCTAAATATTATATCAGAGACAATAAACTAATAAATAGTGTTTATTTGCGCATCATATTGTATAAAGTGCCTTCCTGGCCAACCAAACACGCCAGTCATGCTTCAGCCTCAGGACCTTTGCACTTGCTGTTCCCTCTGCCTGGGATGCTTGCTTTCCTCTGCATGTGGTTTGCTTGTGGTTTCCCAAATAGGTATTTGGGAACTTCATTCAGATGTAATCTTTCCCCTGAGGACTTCTCTGAACATCTTATTAAAAATTGCAGCCCCCAGCCCTGGCCCCATGCTTTCTAACCCCTCCTCTATTTTTCTCCATAGCATTTTCCACCATCTAATGTACTATTCATTTTACTTATCTATTTTGCTTATTATCTGTCTCCCCACTAGAATATAAGCTCATGAGGGTAGGTGTTTTTGTTTTTCTTTTTTTTGGTCTTTTTGAATACCCAGCTGTATTTCTTTTATTTTTTAATTTTTTAAATTTATTTTACTTCATTTCTTTTTTTTTGGCTGCATTGGGTCTTAGTTGCAGCGTGTGGGCTCTTCATTGTGGTGCGTGGGCTCCAGAGCGTGTGGTCTCTGTAGTTTGCAGCATGCAGGCTCTACGTGAGGCATGTGGGCTCAGTAGTTGTGGCGTGCAGGCTTAGTTGCCCTGTGGCATGTGGGATCTTAGTTCCCCGACCAGGGATCGAACTCACGTCTGCTGCATTGGAAGGCAGATTCTTTACCACTGGACCACCAGGGAAGTCCCCCTGCTGTATTTCCAGTAGTTAAAACCATGCCTGACACATTCCAGTTACAAAATAAATATTTTTGAACGAATAAATGGGTGTCTCATTTGACCCTGTTAGTAATTCCAGGAGGAGGAATTGATATCTTACTTTTCTAGGTGAGAACACCAAAGATCAGAGATAATAATTTACTTCCCCAAGTTTCCATCGCTGGGGTTTGCCTACACATCTTTTCTTCTTTATTTTTTATTAGAAAATCACATATTCCGAACATTTAACTAATACAGACCTAAAACAAAGGGAAGGAAAAAGCACTGAGAGATAGTTTTTATTAACATTTTGGTATATAGGGTGTGCATATAGATAATTTTATATCCTATTACAATATGCCATTTAGAAGCACACTTTTTACTTAAGAGTACATCATTAAAAATTAAACATGTCAATATGTATTTCTATGCAACATGGCTTATTAGTGGCTGCATGACTGCAATTTTATATAACCAATTGTTAGCTACAAAGGTTATTGCTGATTTTTTCTTATTATAAGCAACATTAAAGAGAATATTCGTAGCACTTGTTTTTACACATATCTGATTATTTCCTCTAGATAAGTACCTACAGGTGTGGATTTGTTTTATTTAAAGGATGTGCATATTTCAAGTTTAATGCAGATTACTTCCTGGAAGGATCACACAAATTTCTCTCTCTCCAACAGTGCTTGGGAGGGCCCACTTTCCCACATTCTCCCCAACAGTGGTCTGAGTCTTCTTAACCAATCCCAATTCAGCAGGCAAAACTTCCATAGCATTTTGGTGCTTCTTCGCCTTAGAAAGAAAATATCATTTTTATTTTGTTTAGATGTGTAACGATAAGGCAGTCAGACAAACTGCTGTTTTAGTTTACTTTCTTTGTTTATTAGGATGTTGCCCATTTTTTCCTTTGCCTTTCTGTCTTTGAATATTGACTCCTTGTCTTTGGGGCGGTTCATTCTCTCGTATTAATATTTAAAGTTTTCTATAAGATGCAAAAAGTTTCTGCATTCTTTTCTTTTTTCAATTTCTGTGATGTTTACTGACAAGGTAAGTCATTTTCATTTATCCAAGTTGACGAATCTTTTTCATCATGATTTCAACTTTTGGAATCTTGTGTGGAAAAATCTTTTCACAACTTCAGATTATTTAATCCTGGCTCAGATTTCCTTCTTTACATATAATCTGTTATTTACTTTTGTATATGGCAAAGAATGAGAGCTAACTTAATTTTTTACCAACTGTTTAACTGATTTTTCTAATAATACTTAACTATTAACTATTACTTAACTATTCAGTAACATGCTTTACTGAATAAAACATTATTTTCTCATTGACTTGAAATGCCACCTTCCTCATAGAATGAATCCTTAGCTACATTTAGGTATGCTTCTTGTCCTTTTATTCTGTTCCATTGATTTACCTGTCAAATTATACTTATAGGCGCTTTGTATAGTAGGCTTTAAAATTTGTCTATCCAAATAGATTGCCATTTCGACCCAGAATTCTTAACTAATTAAAATAAAGCAAATAGCTATTTAGCGTTCCCTTTAACACACAGGCCTCTCACCATAAAAATGCAAAATCAGCAAAACATAAGCAACAACAAAAAACTGTCATCAATTTTCTTAATAGTTACCTTTACAGCCTTATTTATAAAAATTTTCTTTTGGCTCTGTTTTGACAGGTCTAAGTGGGAACTTGTTTATCTAGTTTTTAAAACTGATGTTCATTTTAAATTAGCACATATTTTTTAAAATGCAGAAAAGTACAGAAAATAACCTAAAAGATGTCCACGTACCATGGAGATTAAATAGGTGTTAACATTTTGTCATTTTTGCTTCCATGCTTTATTATTTTTTTTAAAGAAAAGACTATGTGGTAGTTCAAGTTCTACCTGCTCCTCCTTTTGTTTAATCGCCAGCTATTCACCCCACTGGAGAAGGAGGATTCTGTCCCTAGGGTTATGGGAATGGTCGCCGGACATCTGACTCTGGAAGATGAGACTGACAGCAGCTTGTTAATCACATAGACTCACAGTCTGGGGGGAGGACACAGCACATCACACAGGGCCACACCGGGATTGACTTGGGAGCAGAGTGAACAAGCAGGGTCTGAGAGGGGCAGGCTTCATAGTAACAAGAGGGTGAGGTGACCCCTGGTTCCTGTGGGAGGATGTGATTGGCTTGTTTGAATATCCCTGGTCTGGCAGGGTATCAAACCTGCTACCCAGGGATAAGTAGGAACCACCTGGTCCCTTTGATGAGGATGGTAATTTGGCCAGGGGATCCTATCTGTGGGAACACAGTAGGGAGAGGAGCTTGTGGCTAGATCATTCGAGACCCTCCAGGTCTCACCAGATGTCAAGACAGCACATAATATTGGGCCTTAATTTTAGGTGTTAAACCACATTTTTCCTTCCCCTTCTTTCTCTCCAAAGGAAACCACTCTGCCAGACATGGTATATGTCATTTCCATATATGTTTTTGTACTTTCCTTTTTATATATACATCCCTAAACATTCTGTTTTTTTAAAAAAATTATATCAATGATATACGTCCATTTGCAATTTTCTTTTTCCATGCATTTTTATGTTTTTGAAGTTTATCCTTAAATTTATTTTAAATAAATGCATTCATATTAGTTGCTGTATATTATCAATTATTTGAATAACCCCAAGTTTATCTTTTCCTCCACTGTACTATTTTACTATTAAAAAGAGTTTTAATAAACAGTTTTGCCTCCTTCTGAGCCCATGTGAATGGTTATCTGTGGTAACCATAGATAAGCAACATAACCAGAGGTGGATTTGGATGGCAGTAGGATTTGTTTATCTTGAGCCGTATCCATATTGCCAAATTGCTTAATGTTTGCCAGACGTTAATACGTATAACATGAGATAGATACTATTATCATCCCCATTTTACAGCTGAGAAAACTGAGACAGAGAGACTAATAACTTGCTCAAGTCACACAGCTGGTAACTGGAAGAGCTTGGATTTAAACTTGGGCAATTTAGCTCTGGAGTCATGACCTTTAACACTTACGCCATTCTGCCTGTAACAGATACCAACTATATTCTGATTTGGTTTTGACTGATACTATCTTATACCATCTGCATACTTTCATCCTTTCTGTGACAACATGTTTAGGTATGTCTGTTATAGGTAGCATTTGACTTCAATATTTAAAAAAATTTTTTTAATCCAATTTGAGAGTCACAGTCTTTTAACCAGTAAATTTAGCCTATGTACATTTTCTGTGTATGTTGTATTTGGAAATATTTCTGTCATCTTATTTGTAATTTTTACTTGTCCTAATGTGTCTTTGCTTCTTTATTTCCCACTTTCCTACCTTCTTTCTATTAATTGATTGAATTTTATTTATTCCATGTTTTCTGTACACTGGTTCAGTAGTTTTACGTTAAGTTCTACAATTTCTTCCTGTTCTATTAGTGGTTATGCATAAATTTTTTCTAATATACATTTTTTTACTTAACATTAAATGTATTTAACATCCCTTTTCTCCTCTGGAGAATACAGGTAGTACTTAGAGAGTTTTAACCCTGATCATTGCCCCTTCCATTTTACCTCTAAAATTAGTAATTGTTTTATACAGAATTAACTATATGTTTACCTCTTTTTTTAATCTGGGCTCACTTTCCTTCTCTCTGAAGGAGCTTCTTTAATAGCTTTTACAATGAGGAGTGTGAGTGACAAACTGTCTGAAATTATAATTTTTTCTTTATTTCTGAATAATAGTTTATCTGGTAATAGAATTGTAAAACTATAAGTTATTTTTCCTTAGCACTTTAAGGATTTTATGCCTATGTCTTCTGATCTCTATTTTTATTCTTTAAAAATCTGTTTTTAGTTTTACCATTTTCTAGGTAATTCACTTACCACCTTCCCATTTTAAGGCTTTCTTTTCGCTTCTGGTGTTCTTCAATTTCAATATGATGTGTGTTGGTGTCTAAAGGTGAATTCAATTTTATATGCCTTATTTGGAGTGTATGTTGCACTTTGAGAATTCAAGTTTTTAATTCTGGAGCATTCCCTAGACATTATCCCTTTGATTATTGACTTTCCACCATTTGTTCTTATCTTTTCTGGAACTCCTGTTTGACATTTGTTAAAACTTCTCCTTTGCTCTATGCCTTTTAAGCTCAATCTCATATTTTAAAAATCTTTTTATTTCTCTGCACTGCATACTGCTAAATTCCCTTAGATATATATTCCAGTTCAACAATTTTCTCTTCCCTTATGTCTAATATGTAATTTGCTTTGTCCACTGTGATTTTTATTTCAATGATTATTTTTAATTTCTAGAAGTAGTGTTTCATTCTTTACCAGATGCATATGTTCATTTTTTCACATCTTCTTTAATTTGGATTTCCAAAATGTTTAAATATCTTTACTTATTTAAAATATACTTATAGCTTTTTAAAGATTGTTTTCCATTTTGTGATGCTCTTGAAGTTCTAATCCTCCTGATTATTTTGTGTCTGCTGACTGTTACTGTTGTGTATTTCCTCGTGTTGTAATTTTTAAAAATAGTATTCAACATTAGTGTGGCTTCTTTTCTCTTTGGGGCACCCTTGATTGTTCGGAGCAGTTTTGCACTTGTTTTGCTTGTATCCAAAGATATCACCAACATAGAACCTATTTGCACATTAATTTCTTAACTCAAGAGACCTTAAACCATCCAGCAGCATAAATTGAGCCCTAACGTATTTAAGGCATCAGCCCTGTTTTACATTCTAAGCCCTGTTTTACATCTAACCGAGAGCCCAGGCAGAAGCTGACGAGTCTCCTTGCTTCCTGTGCTCATAAGCAGGTTTTCCCTCTATTTCATACTCTCACTTACAGTTAGAGAATAGTCCTTAAAGGGTCCCGTCTTTCTGCAGACATCTTTCCCACTCACCATCTCATGGAGGGCCGCTTCTATTCTAACTTAGTAGAAACCTCCTGCACCAGCTCCCCCAGAGCAGCTCCTGCACCAGCTCTGTGATTTTCAATCCTGTCTCTGTTTCTGGCACCTGGAGATTACCTTGCTCCCTTGCAAGCTTAGCTGCACACATTAAGAAAAAAAAATCATATTTTATCCAGCATTTCTAGGTGTTCATAATGGGAAGCTCGTCCCATTTTCCAAGCTTGCCTTCTTGCCAGACCTGGGAAATGCTTCATGTCTTGATTTCTTAATCAAGGGCTTTGCACTAGGGTTGAGCTCTGTGGGGATACATCTTGGCAAAGAGGAGCAAAGCCCCTTTCCCATCTCTATGCTGCCCTCTTTAGCAGCTTTGTGGAGGAAAACTGCCATTAAGAGAGAAAGGGGTCTCCTTTCCGTTTGAAATGTATCATAGGTGACACAAGGGGAGGTAGAAATTCCCATCCATAAATTTTAGATTCCTAGAGGAATACCTTCCTTTCGTAGTTTCATTGAATCCAGAATTTCACTGAATCACAGTAGCATTCACCATCCTGGAAAAAAAACAAAATCCAAAACAACAAGCCAGGTCAGTATCTGGGCTGGAATTACACAAATGCTACAGAGAAATGCGCTTTACTGTGCTATTCATGAGTGTAAAGTGAGAACATTGTGCCCACGTTCCATCTTGGCCCATTATTTCAGTGCTGGAAAGATCGATATATCATGGCATATGGGAAAGCTTTAATAAGAACACTTCAGGGACTTCCCTGGTGGTGCTGTGTTTAAGAATCCGCCTGCCAATGCAGGGGACACAGGTTCGATCCCTGGTCCAGGAAGATCACACATGCTGTGGAACAATTAAGCCTGTGCGCCACAACTACTGAGCCAGCACCCTAGAGCCCGAGAGCCACAACTACTGAGCCCACGTGCCACAACTACTGAAGCCTGCTCGCCTAGAGCCCGTGCTCCGCAACAAGAGAAGCCCCGCTCACAGCAACTAGAGAAAGCCTACGCGCAGCAACGAAGACCCAATGCAGCCAAAAATAAATAAATAAATAATTTAATTTAATTTAATTAAAAATTTAAAAAAAGAAAGAACACTTCACAACCGAGTTTTGCTAATCCAGTTCAAGGTTGGTGTCATTTGTTCTCATCAGATTTTGGAGTTCTTGGCAGAAGGGAAGATGAAACCTTTAAGGGAGTTGGTGGAAATGAAATTCAGAGAGCTTGTCTTCTGTCCAAAGATTCATGCAGCAATCCTGCAAGTTATATCCCTAAATCGTGTCCTTTTCTTCTGCTCTGTTTTGATCAACATCCGATGTCAAGGCTTTGAGCAGATAAAAATGCAGAAGGTCATGAAAAGGTGAACATTCACTTTAGCCTCTTACACGGAACAGCTACATTTGTCACAGTTGGAGCATGACATGAGAAAGACACACAGTGTCATGAGGTAGTGGGAAAAAAATCTGGCATCCGTTTTCTGCCCTTCCCAAACCTACAGACTGCTGTGTGGTGGAAAGAGCCATGGATCTGGAGCTGGAAGAGCCTGGAGTGGTCCTCCTGGCTGTGTACGTGCAGGAAGCATTGCCCAGGAAGAGAATGTGGACCCCGGTCTGTGCACCCTGTGGGCAGGTGCCCACCTGAGCCACAGGCCCGGCCTCTCCAGCACCTGCTCTGTTGGTGCTCCCAGCTCCCACTGCCCACAGAATCGAGTCCAGACTCCCAGCCATTCAGCGCCCTGCCTTCTCTAAATGCCCCCTGCTTGCCCAGCTCCACAGTCAGACTCTGCCCCGCTGTACCTTCACGCCTCTGCCCTTTGCCCTGGAATCTGCCCCCTGTCTCCTTCCTCCAGACCATGAAACACCGTCTTCCTCCTCAGTCTTCGAGGCCTTTGCAGATGGTGCCTCCTCTGCGATGCTGGCCTTTCCCTGTGGCTGGGATTCTTCGCACTCCCTCCGGGTCCCCGGCTTCTTGTTTATGCTTCTCTGGCACCTGACAGCCAGGACTGGCGTTTCTGCACAGACATTTGTGAAGATAGGCAAGGTGTCAGAAGCCCTGCGTCCTGCGGCCAATTCTGCCAGTAGCTCTCCAGGTGGCTTTGAAAAATGCTGGCCCTAGGCCCCGTTTTCCAGTTTGTAAAGGCGAGGGGCTTAGCCTGGGTGCTCACCGTGGTCCCTTGCACAGTGCCATGTACACACTGTTGCTCAGACGGTTTGTGAAGCTCCGAAGGGCTGCAGAATCTTCAAGGTAGTTGCCCGGGGTGGGCATCAGGAAGGTGACAAGGGGGGCCCGGTCTTAGAGTGACGTGTGATAAGGGGGCTGAGAGGACACCCCTGTTTATTCTGAGTGGATAATTCCAACCTCTGGCCTTCAGACCTTCCTCATGGAATCAGTTTATGAACTTTCCTCTTATTTAAAAAAGAGATGAATAAAGAACTCTGCGCACAACCTGTTCTTCTCCTCTTGAGGTGTAATCCAGAGAGGCAGTAACTCACGGGTTTAATGCGGATCCCTGAAAGCACATGATTGAGGACAGAGTTTTCTACAGTGGGAAACTAAAAGTCTTTTTTTTTTCAAATAAATTTATTTATTTTATTTTTTTTGGCTGCGTTGGTCTTCGTTGCTGCATGCGGGCTTTCTCTAGTTGCGGTGAGTGGGGGCTACTCTTCGTTGTGGTGCGCAGGCTTCTCATTGCAGTGGCTTCTCTTGTTGCGGAGCACGGGCTCTAGGTGCGTGGGCTTCAGTACTTGTGGCACGTGGGCTCAGTAGTTGCAGCACACGGGCTTAGCTGCTCCGCAGCATGTGGGATCTTCCGGGACCAAGGCTCGAACCTGTGTCCCCTGCGTTGGCAGGTGGATTCTTAACCACTGCACCACCAGGGAAGCCCCTAAAAGTCTTTGAAGAGATTGAAAATGTGAAAACTAGGGAGGCCAGAATGCTGCTTTGCACAGGTGTGTCTTGCTCTCTCTGTAGAATGGAATCATTTCCCCAAAATGCTCACGTGGTCCTACTTCCTAACCTGCAGGAGGTGCTGTGAGGCAGAAACCCACGGAAACTACTAGATTTCCCACTGCCACCGCTGTTCCATGAACGACTGCTGTCATTTGTGGAAGGGGTGTCATTGGAGGACACTTTATGAAGTGCTGTACATGAGCTTGTTAATTAACCCCATTGTTACAGGTGAGGAAAGTGAGGTTGGGGACTGTAGGTGACCTTCTGGAGGTCGTGTAGCTAGTGACGAGCAGGGCTGGAATCTGTGAGCCCATCTTCTCAACCTTTAGGTTGCACTGCCTCTTGCAAAACCCAGCTCCTTTACTTTCTTTTTTTTTTTTTTTTTTAAGCTCAGTCAACATTTTACTCAGAAATTCGTTAAAGATTTGAAACCTTTTTTAAAATTAATTTTTATTGGAATGTAGTTGCTTTACAATGCTGTGTTAGTTTCTGCTGTACAGCAAAGTGAATCAGCTACACGTATACATATATCCCCTCTTTTTTGGATTTCCTTCCCATCTAGGTCACCACAGAGCATTGAGCAGAGTTCCCTGTGCTGTACAGTAGGTTCTCATTAGTTATCTATTTTATACACAGTGGTGTATATATGTCCATCCCCATCTCCCAGTTCACTGCACCCCCCTTTCCCCCTTGGTAACCATAGGTTTGTTCTCTACATCTGTGTCTCTATTTCTGCTTTACAAATAAGTTCATCTGTATCATTTTTCTAGATTCCACATATAAGTGATATTATACAATATTTGTTTTTCTTTTTCTGTCTTACTTCACTCTGTATGACAGTCTCTAGGTCCATCCACGTCTCTGCAAATGGCACAATTTCATTCCTTTTAATGCCAGCCCCTTTACTTTCTAAATGGGGTTTCTCAATCCCTCAGTCTGAAACCCGACGCTTCAGAAATACCTGGGTGGCTTTAACAACTCCCGAGATTCTGGACTCCTCCCAGGAATTCTGATTTAATTGGTCGGTCTGGGGTTGGGGGGCCAGATCTCAATATGTTTTAAACCATCTGAGGCAAGTCTTTCCTGTGTGAGAAACACTATTACCAAGGTGCGGACAGAGGTCCGCTGAGCACCGAGAAGGGAGCAACCGATTCCAACTGAGATCAGTGAGAGGTTGGGGGAAAGCAAGGCTGTTGGAGGCGGGCCCTGGAAGGGAAGCAGGGTTCCCGGGGTGTGGGCCGTGAGAGGGCACAGGCCTCCCTGGGGGAAATGCAGAGTGGACATAGGAGATGCAGGCAGGGGAGGCCTGGGCTGTGAGGATTGAGCTGGGCGGGCGGTTGGGGACCACTGGGGGTCCTGATGAGGTCCTGATGGGTCTGAATTCCAGAAGCCCGGCTGCTCACGGGCTCCCCAGGCCGGACTTCCTGCCCCTGGGGGTGGATGCACGTTACTCAGCAGGTGGCTCCCGAGTGCGGGCTGGGGTGGGACCCGGCCAGCCACGTCTCAGCGCCTTAACGGGGAGGGGGCGGGCGTGTTCTCCTGCCCCGGGAGGGTGGGGGGGCGTGTTCTCCTGCCCCGGGAGGGGCTGTGCAGCCCTGTGAGTGGCGCCTGCCGCCTCCAGGTGCATCCCGTGATTCCGCAGAGACCGGTCGCTGCAGGCGGTGTGCTGGGGGTGGGCGTCCAAACACCAGGGAGGGGGGCTCTGTGGACGCCTTGGCCTTTCCCCAGATGCACATCGGGCTGTGCTGGGAGCTTAAGAATGTTCAAGCCCTGAGGGCTCGGCTGAGAGAGCCCAGAGAGAGAAGGGGTGTGGGTGAGAGGGGGTGTGTGCCTCTCCACGTGGGTGTGGCAGTGAGGGCGTGTGTACGTGTGTGAACTGTGGCCGAGAGTCGTGTGTGCGGCTGTGTGTGTGAGGGTATGAGTGTGTGTGTGCGTGGGCGTCGCTGTGTGTACACACATATACACGTTCCACGGCAGGTTCACTCAGCCCCCAGAGCTTTCGGGCCGATGTTCCTTCCTTGCCCTTTTGTCACTGAGATGAGAGCCTGGGCTTTGGCCTTCTACCGATTCGGCTTCAGGTCCTCCTCGTCCGTGTAATCCCTCCGGCCTCATTTTGCTCACGCCTCCAGCAGAGGGTGCAGAGTGGTGGTGCCTACCTCTCCAGGCTGTTGCGGGCGTTTCCTGTAAAGCCCCGGTGCATCGGTTCATGTGCTTCTTGGCCATCTGTATGCCTTCTTTGGAGAAATGTCTATTTAGGTCTTCTGCCCATTTTTGGATTGGGTTGTTTGTTTTTTTGATATTGAGCTGCATGAGCTGCTTGTAAATTTTGGAGATTAATCCTTTGTCAGTTGCTTCATTTGCAAATATTTTCTCCCATTCTGAGGGTTGTCTTTTCGTCTTGTTTATACCCTGAGAAAACCATAATTCAAAAAGAGTCATGTACCACAATGTTCATTGCAGCTCTATTTACAATAGCCAGGACGTGGAAGCAACATAAGTGTCCATCGACAGATAAATGGATAAAGAAGATGTGGCAATGTATATACAATGGAGTATTACTCGGCCATAAAAAGAAACGAAATTGAGTTATTTGTAGTGAGGTGGATGGACCTAGAGTCTGTCATACAGAGTAAAGTAAGTCAGAAAGAGAAAAACAAATACCGTATGCTAACACATATATACGGAATCTAAAAAACAAACAAAAAAATGATCATGAAGGACCTAGGGGCAAGACGGGAATAAGGACGTAGACCTACTAGAGAATGGACTTGAGGACACAGGGAGGGGGAAGGGTAAGCTGGGACGAAGTGAGAGAGTGGCATGGACGTATATACACTACCAAATGTAAAATAGCTAGCTAGTGGGAAGCAGCCGCACAGCACAGGGAGATCAGCTCAGTGCTATGTGACCACCTGGAGGGGTGGGGTAGGGAAGGTGGGAGGGAGGGAGACGCTAGAGGGAAGGGATGTGGGGATATATGTATATGTATAACTGATTCACTGTGTTATAAAGCAGAAATTAACACACCATTGTAGCAGTTATACTCCAATAAAGATACTAAAAAACAAAAAAGCCCCAGTACACAGGAGGTGGTCAGGCTGCACTGCCTGTCCCACTCAGCCCGCCGCCTCCACCAGTTCACATCTGTCCCTTGTGGCAATGCTTTTGCTCCTCCTGGCATGAGACGGAGCCTGCTACGCATCCCACAGCATGCCCTCATCCTGGGCTGTGGTCTACTGGGGCCCTAGCCCCATGGCAGACCCCAGGCAACTCAAGTTCCCTCTCCCTTCCTCAGTTTCCTCATCTGTGAAAAGGGAGTGCTCTTCGCACACCACAGAGCTGTTCGTGTGGCCAGAAGAGGTAGCTGCCAGGGGCTGCGTGCTGCAGGCCGGATCCTGTTACAGTCACAGAGCCAAGAACTCTGCCTTTTCCTCTGAGCCTCTCTTTTGCTCCTTAGTCCTCTATGGCTTTCGTTAGCATAGTGTGGAAAATCTACATGGAGTTTCTCTATGGTGATTCACCACCACATGCACACACACCAGGCCTGTGGCCATGTGCCCATTTGCACAGGGGCACTTGCCTGTCTTCCCGGCCATTCATAATCCCCTCAATTTCAGTCTTCATAGAAAATGACTCAGGGTGAGCAGATCCCTTGTGCTTCCCTTTTTCACTTCAGGAGACACTGGGCCTTGGTTTTCCGAGTTCTCTTTGGACCTGGGATTAATACAGTTTTAGCCACACAGAGTAGAACAGAAAGTTGAGACAGTCTCGCGGGCAAGTGGGGTTGGGCTGCAGCTCTGATGATTCTAGTTGCGCCTAGCTGCTGCTTTCAGTGCTCCGTGCCTGTTTCCTCATCTGTCGGAGAGTAATAGTGAAAGAATCCTCCTGAGATTGTTATGAGAATTCTAGCAAAGAGTATCTGAAAGTGCTTTGTGTCAGCAGACTATGAAATATGATGTGCATGAGTGGTAGCTGCTCTTCCCTCAATTACATTCCTTTGTCCTCCACGCTGGTTTCTGTGCCTATTTATTTCCTTGCAGATCAAGCGTGGCAGGTTGTCCCCACCTTTAACTAACCAGAACATCCTGACATGCAGGGCTTCTATCACACGGACTGGGCGGCTGGGGCGGGGCAGGGAGAGCTGCGTGGGGAGACGTGGGTTTTCTGTGACTTGTTCTGGGCAGGAACAGAGCCTCTCGGGGCTTCATTGCCTTTTCCATACAAACCACTGGTCTCTGCATGTCCCCGCAGACGTTCGTGGAGAGAGCTCACTAATGTGTATAGATGCCCATGGAGAGCACTGCCCTCAGGGTGGACAGAGACCCCATGGTCCAGAGCAACTGAAATTTAACACCCCCCCCCACCACAGACACTGTTTCCCTAGAAAATAGTCTGGCTGTGTGTGGGCTGAGTCAAATTTTTTTTTTTTTTTGGTGCGGTACATGGGCCTCTCACTGTTGTGGCCTCTTCTGTTGCGGAACACAGTATCCGGACGCGCAGGCTCAGCGGCCATGGCTCACGGACCCAGCCGCTCCGCGGCATGTGGGATCTTCCCGGACTGGGGCGCGAACCCGTGTCCCCAGCATCGGCAGGCGGACTCTCAACCACTGCACCACCAGGGAGGCCCTGAGTCAAATTTAAAATCAATAGGTCAATCGTCAAAATGCCTTTTCTAAGCAGGGTGTGACGGGGGAGGGTAACGTGTGTGATTTGATGTTTCCTTGTAAATCTCAGAACCTGGGTCCATATTTATCCATGAGGAGCTTTACTTTCCCTTAAGCTTTGTTAAGCTTTCAGTATGATGTTTTTCATTTTTCCATCCAAGATATGTTAATGTAGATTTTTCTTCCCATTTCAAAATAAGGTTAGTTATTGTTTGGTGATTACAGAATAATACGTGGTCATGGTAGGAATTTTGGAAAAGAAGGGAAATTATAAAGAAAATATTAGAGTTACCTGTAAAAAATAAGAACTGTGCTTGAATGGGAAGGGGCAAGGGAACATTCTAGATCTTTGTAGGGGTTTTGCTTATAACACAGGCATATACGTTTGTCACAACTTCAGCAAATAGACTCAAGTTTTGTGCACTTCATTGTATGTAAATCTTATATTAAAAGAGAAACTGTAAACAATTATTGAACTTGGGTTAATTATATGCATGGTGAAATCTTTAGGGGGAGGTGTACCGATGTCTGCAATTTAGTTTGAAGTGCTTTAAAAAAAAACGAGATGGCTTCATGAAGGTTAGATGGATAGATATGTGATAAAGTAAATATAGTAAAATGTTAATGGTGGAATACAGATGGTGGTTATATGAGTGTTCACTATAAAATTCTTTCAGGACTTCCCTGGTGGCACAGTGGTTAAGAGTACAGCTGCCGATGCAGGGGACACAATGCAGGGGTCGAGCCCTGGTCTGGGAAGATCCCACATGCCGCAGAGCAACTAAGCCTGTGCGCCACAACTACTGAGCCTGCGCTCTAGAGCCCGCGAGCCACAACTACTGAAGCCCGTGCGCCTAGAGCCTGTGCTCCGCAACAAGAGAAGCCACCACAATGAGAAGCCCGCACACCACAACGAAGAGTGGCCCCCGCTCGCCGCAACTAGAGAAAGCCCACGTGCAGCAGCGAAGACCCAATTCAACCAAAAAAAAAAAAAAAAATTAATTAATTAATTAAAAAAATAAAATTCTTTCAACTTTGCTGTATGTTTGAAAATTTGCATAATAAAATATTGAGAAACAAAGATGACTAATTCAGAAAGAACATGCGTATTTACAATCCGAAGGTAACCACCATTAACATTGGAGTGTATATTATTTTCTTCCAGTTTCATTTCCAAGAAGATGTAGTTTTGTATAATTAAGATCTTACTACATAACATATTTATTTTCACATTTTTCACTCAGTATTGTATCACAGTTTTCTTTTGTCATAAAAAGTCTTCAGTGTGTAATTTTATAATTAAGGTACAATTTACACAGCTAGAATTCACACGCTTTAGCGCACAGTTCTGTGAGTTTTGACAAATGCATAGAGGCATGCAACCACCCCTCCAATCAAGAGGTGGAATAGTTCCATCATCCAGGGAAATTTCTCTGTGCCGTTTTGCCAGCACCTTGCCTCACATCCAGCCCCGGGCAGCTACGGATCTGTTTTTCAGAATATCGTTAAGGTGGAACCATAGAATAGGTAGCCTTCGAGTCTGGCTTCTTTCACTCAAGCACAATACATTTGAGATTCATCCATGTCATTTACAAGTACTGGTAATTTGTTCCTTTTTATTGATGAGTAGTATTGCATTGTAAGGATGTACATTAATATAATTTTTTTTTTTTTTGCGGTACGCGGGCCTCTCACTGTTGTGGCCTCTTCCGTTGCGGAGCACAGGCTCCGGACGCGCAGGCTCAGCGGCCATGGCTCACGGGCCCAGCTGCTCCCCGGCATGTGGGATCTTCCCGGACCGGGACACGAACCCATGTCCCCTGCATCGGCAGGCGGACTCTCAGCCACTGCGCCACCAGGGAAGCCCTAATATAATTTTAATGTTTGTAAGAAATCATCGTATATGGTAACCCGTTTTATTTATGCGTTCCCCTAATATTTGGATATTTAAGATGTTTTATTTTTTCACTATTATAAATGCCATTGTAATGAACATCATTTTTTTATAATTGTAACTATTTTTAAAAAAATTTTTGTTGGAGTATAGTTGATTTACAATGTTGGGTTAGTTTCAGGTGTACAGCAAAGTGAATCAGTTGTACATATACATAATGAACATCTTTATGCAAAATCATAGTCAATAATTTCTTTAGGTAGATTACTGGGAAGCGAATTACAGAGTATATTATAAATATTTTTAAAGCACTTATGACATTTTTTAAACCTTAAAAAGTTTTTCCTTGCATTTCTTTATGTGGTTCATAACCAGCTTGACTTAAAACTCCACTGGTGTTTATAATCCTTTCTCCCCCGCTTCTCTTTTTCAATATTGTCACCCCGTAGAGCTGACTCGAAGTTTCAGTGTCATCAGCGAGGCTTTGAAATTCTAAATGATGGAGACCAATCAGGAAACTTCCCTCTTCTTGGTGAAAATCTTGGAGGAACTGGACAGCAAGCAAAATACCGTTTCCTACCAGGACCTGTGCAAATCCCTGTGCACCCGTTTTGATCTGTCCCAGCTCTCCAAACTGAGAAGCGTCCTCTTCTACACGGCTTGTCTCGATCCCAATTTTCCAGCCACGTTATTCAAAGACAAGATGAAATGCACCGTGAACAACCAGCAATCGAAGAAAATCATGGTGGCGGCAGATATCGTGACGATATTCAACCTCATCCAGATGAACGGGGCTACAGCCAAAGAGAAGCTCCCCAGCGGCCGGCAGAAGATGCGCAAGAAGGAGGCGGCCTTTGACTTGGGCCGCTCGGACACGGAACTCTGCACCGCAGCCCAGTGTGAGTCCCTCAGCTGCGAGCTGAGCGACCAGCCTTTCAGCCGGGGCTACCCCACCCGCCAGTCTTCCAAATGCCGCAAGATGGACTGCAAGGACTGCCCGCAGTTTGTACCTGCCTCCGAGCCCAACTTCCTGCTGGGGGTCAGCAAAGATGTGAAAAACCGGGCGGCTTCCCTGGACAGGCTGCAGGCTCTGGCCCCCTACTCGGTGGCCAGCCCTCAGCCCTGCGAGATGCAGAGAACCTATTTCCCCATGAACATCGAGAGTGAGTCCATGTCCGATCAGGACTCCCTGCCCCTCACCCAGGGCATCAAGGAGACTTTCATCTCTAATGAGGAGCCCTTCGTGGTCCAGTCCTGCGTCCAGAAAAGGAACATCTTCAAAGAGGAGTTTCACAACCTGATGACTGTGTCCCCCGAGTTGGCCAGCCCCGCCAACAAGGCTGAGGGCGAGCGCGGGAAACCCCAGGGCCGCAAGGAGTCCCACAAGACACCCTTCCCCAATCACAGCTTTGAGATGCCCTACAACAGCCAGTACCTGAATCCCGAGTACTCCCCTGTTCCTGACAAAAGGCGGGCAAAGCACGAGAGCTTAGATGACCTTCAAGCCTCCACGTATTTTGGACCCACTCCAGTGATGGGGACCCAGGAGGCCAGGCGCTGTCCCGGGAGGCCGGGTAAGCAGACCCCCTGGCCGGCCAAAAGCTGGAGCCTAAACACTGAAGAAGTTCCTGACTTTGAACGGTCCTTTTTCAATAGAAATCCCTCCGAGGAGAAGCTCCGCTATCCAAATCCCAGCAGCCAGACCGCCAACTTCCCAACCCCAGACAGGCGCCCAGCTTACCTCATGCCGCAGGAGCAACAGCCAATGCTCCCCGTCGGCTACGCGGCCAAGCCAAACGGGCTCAAATCTAAAGAGATCTCGTCCTCCGTTGACCTGGAGAAGCATGAACCGGTCAAAAAGTTTAAAGACAAGAGCATTAGCTGCACCAGCAGGCAGCTCAGCTCAGACACCAGTAGCGTGGGCACCCAGACCGAGCAGCACGTCCTGGAGCCCAAGAAATGCAAAGACTTGTGTGCCTCTGGGCAGGGCAAGTACAGTGACAGGCACGCCATGAAGCAGTCAGATGACGACTCGGAGGTCGTCAGTGATGACATCAGTGACATTTTCCGATTTCTTGATGACATGAGCATCAGTGGCTCGACGGGAGTGATGCAGTCATCCTGCTACAACAGCACAGGATCTTTGTCCCAGCTTCACAAGTCGGACTGTGACAGTTCACCGGAGCACAACCTAACCAAAATCGCCAACGGGCTCCCCAGCAGCAAAGGAGAAAAGGGCAACCGGCCTGAAAACAGCCACCACTCGGAAGAGGAATTGAAGACCAGCGTGTGCAAACTGGTGCTCAGGATCGGTGAAATTGAACGGAAGCTCGAATCGCTGTCGGGTGTCCGCGAGGAGATCTCCCAGGTCCTGGGCAAGCTCAGTAAGCTGGATCAGAAGATACAGCAGCCCGAGAAGGTGAGTGTGCAGATAGATCTGAATTCCCTGACCAGCGAGGCTCCGTCCGATGAGAGCGCCTCTCCCCGGATGTTCCGTGCACACAATGGTTCCCACGGGCCCAAACTGGAGAACTCGGCCGACTGGTGCTCCTCAGACGCCAGCGGAAGCAACAGCGAAAGCCTTCGTGTCAAGGCGTTAAAAAAAAGCCTCTTCACCAGGCCATCCTCCAGGTCCCTGACGGAGGAAAACAGCGCCACAGAGTCCAAAATCGCCAGCATCTCCAATTCGCCCAGGGACTGGCGCACCATCACTTACACCAACCGCGTGGGCGTCGGAGAGGAGGATGTGAAAGACAGAGGCCCTGGGGAAAGTAAGGACTGGCATCGAAAATCTAAAGAGGTAATGCGCATGTAAGCTCGCGTAACTAGGCAGCAGCCTTACTATATAGCCCTGGTCTGTTCCCAAGCCTGGAAGCTTCCATTACACGAAAAAGAGGCCTGCCCTTCTTGTGCTCGTAATCCTTCCAGACCTTCCACGTTAGAGCAGAGAGGACAGCATAGCCTGGTGGTTGGTCCCGCCAAATTGTCCATCAGCCCGGAGGAGCACACGCTGCTGTGTTGCCGATGGGAGAAAGCATGGCTCAGATATTGGACTGGTGGTTCGAGACCTGATTTTCATAGAATGGGGAACATGGCAGAGTGGACAAGCATCACCAGGGATTTCTTCCCGTCCTTTCTGAAAGGGCAGGGTGCAGGCAAAGCAAAGGAGGGGAATGACTTAAAAGCGAGCTGGCTCCTATGCCCCTTTCATATACTTTGTGGCACGCGTGGTGTTCCTTTTTAAAAGTTTGAGTTTTTTTCATTTTAAGATCAATAGATGATTCGTAAGAAAAGAAGATAAATTAAGGAAATTATTCACAGTTCCACCGCCCAAGGATGGCAACTCTTAATATGATGTCTTTCTTTGCTTTTGAGGTTTTTTCCTACAGTTTTATGGGAACGTGAGCGTTTTTACCTTTATAGTCAGCATCTTTCTGTCAGTGCTGGAGTGAGCACACACACACATACTCACATTCTTTCTTCTTCTCGTCCCCTGCACTAGGGATGATTTGTTTCAGCGGTACTTGTGGCCGCTGTTTCTCCTTCTAAGTAGGTTCCATTGAACCCTTTCTGGCCAAAGTGATGCCATTTCAACTTGTTGCTCGTCTCAATTCCCTTCCCTGATTCCAAAGGTCAGTGGACAGACCACGGGGCCTCCTGAGGGCTCGGAGGACCAGTCATCAGAGAGGGAGTGAAGAGGTGTGGCTGCAGACGTTGAATACAGAGAAGGGGGCTGAGTCCCTCGAATGCCAAGAAGGGCAAGCTTAGAAAATGGAGCCCTAAGGAAGTTTTCAGGGTCCAAAGCAGGGAAAGAGAGTAAAATAAGAAGTGATTTTTTTCTGATCCCGAAGGAACCTCTGGTACCTGTGCCGGCCACTGTTCTCTTCGGTAGCCACTTACAACACGTGGTGTTGGACAGAAATCAGAATATATTATGGGCCGACACTCCGACGAGATGCCCAGCTGTGGGTCTTTTCCTCTGGTGCTGCTGTCGTGTCAATTAGCTGCTAGAGTCTGGCCAGGTTCCTGGAGCCCTGGGTCTTGGGGAGCATTGAAAATGGCCATTTAGAGCACGCCAGTGGTTTGACACTTCTGTAGATATATCAAGTTTAACTGAACTAGCCATGCGTCCAACCCATAAAATGTCAAAGCCCCCAGAAACCACCAGAAATAAGCTTGAGAAAGACCCCTTGAAATGCACAGCTCAAAGTTGCTAGTGTTTGGGGTGAGCGGTCTTCACTGGGCCTCCTTCTGTGACCTCCTTTCTGCCTCCCGATGTGTGGCTCTCACCATCCCTGGGCTGATGCCTGCCATGGTGGGGACCAACCCTGGGGCCCTTCTGAACTTTGCTCCCAAATCTCAAACTGCTGAAGGCCAGCTCCCCCAGATGTCTGCCGTGGGCTGAAATCTGCAGGTCCCAGCTAGATTTCCTGTTCCTTCAAAGCCAGGCTTCCCTCTCCCTGTACCCATTCTGGGGTCGCCATTCTAGCCATTCCCCAAACTGAAGGGGCGTCTCTCACCTCTGACTTCCCTCGTTGGCTCTCTCACGTCCAGCTGGGCTACTCGACCTGTGGATTTATCTTTTGTGATGTTTCTTTCCGCTTAAATCCACCCTCCCTCCCCCAAGTCCAGGCTCCTCCCACCTCCCACCTGGGCTTTGGGGGCACATTTGTAACTGGTCTCTCTCGCTCATCACCCCCCCACCTCTGCCGCCACTTCCATCTCATCCCATCCACCACTGCTATGCTCCCTTTCCTAAAACTCCACTCGGGGGTGTGCAGTGCGTCCTGTTCCCAACTCCTCCTTGACTCCCCTTTGCTCAGCAAGAAGTTTCAAGCCACTCAGCCCGGCCACTCAAAGCCTGGGCATGTCATGTCCTTCTCCCCAACAGGAGGGCTCCAGGTCACCTGGACCGGGCCCTTCTCCACCTTGATACGTCTGCCTGGTTTTCCTCAAAAGTGCCACCCTCTTTCACTCAGTCACTCGTTCAGCAAGTACTGATGAAGCATCTAGGATGGCCAGGCCCCATCCCACTGTCGAACCTTCACTCACGTGATTCCTCCATCCAAAGTTTCCTGTCCAGGGACTTCCCTGGGGGTCCAATGGTTAAGACTTCACCTTCCAATGCAGGGGGTGTGGGCTTGATACCTGGTCGGGGAGCTAAGATCCCACATGCCTCGTGGCCAAAAAATCAAAACATAAAACAGAAGCAATATTATAACAAATTCAATAAGGAGTTTAAAAATGGTCCACATCAAAAAAAAAAAAAAAGTGTCTTGTCCACGTCCTCGGTGCTGATCTAGACCCAGCTCCCCTCAAGGCCTCTTCATTCGTAAGCCTCTGAAAGCCTCCCAAGATCATTGCTGGTCTCTGATCGCCTGCCTTTCATCCTCTTTGTTCCGACAGAGTAGATACCAACCTTTATTTTAAAAGTATCTCAGGTATACATACCGACTGCCATGTTAGAACGCAAACGCCTCCACGGTAGGAGCAGGGAGGCAAGCGTGGGCAGCGGGTAACTTTCCATCTCAGAAGCGAGAACAAATTCAAATCCTGGCTCTGCCACTTCCTGGTTGTGTGACATTGGGCCAGTTCCTTAACCTCTCTAAGCTGAGTTTCCGCATCCACGGCGGGGAGTATAATGTTATAGCCTTACCGATGTTCTCGAGGAGCTGAAATGGCATATCGCGTGTTCAGCCCCGAGCACAGCAGGAGACGCGCACAGTCAGCCCTCAGTTCATTGTAGTTAGGATGCCTTGTTGTTATTATTGGCACCTGCCCTGCCCCCAGCTCGGCACGGGCCCTGCATGCCGTGGGAGCCCTCTGGGTGTTCGGTAGTGGTGATGAGCTGAATGAATAAACTCAGTGACACCTTTTAGAAGATACTTGGGTTTGATGAGCTAGAAAAGAAGAGGACACCTCACTTCCTTATTTGGATTTGGCCAAGTTTATCCTGCTTTCTCTGTAGCAGCATCAGCAGTCCTAATGGTTTGGAAGGGCTCCGAGTTATACTGTATTTGAGCAAGGGCCGATGGGTCTAGTTTGCTGGGAGCTGGGAGCGTGCTTCTGGTCCCCATCCACGTGTAGGATACGCACACTCCCACTCACACACGTTATCTCATCAGCTGCTCACACATAAACTCTCCCTTTCCTGACACCTGAGCCCATTCCCCACCTCTTGCTTATCCACACCGTCCCTCACTCATGTTCTTATGTTTCCTTTCTCTTTGTCTGTTGCTCACACCCACAGCTCTTCTGGCTCTCTGTTTCATGTGCACGACTCCATGATGTTGGGATCCATCCCTTTAAAAAGATTGGAGTGCCTTCTCCTTGGTGGTATGATTTTGCTGAGCGGGCGATTAAAAGGTGCTCACTGGGCTTTCCTGGTGGCGCAGTGGTTGAGAGTCCGCCTGCCGATGCAGGGGACACGGGTTCGTGCCCCGGTCCGGGAAGATCCCACATGCCGCGGAGCTGCTGGGCCCGTGAGCCATGGCCGCTGAGCCTGCGCTTCCGGAGCCTGTGCTCCGCAACGGGAGAGGCCACAATAGTGAGAGGCCCGCATACAGCAAAATAAATAAATAAATAAAAGGTGCTCACTATTGTGCCCTGCCTTCGGGGAACTCACAGTCCGGCGGAGGAGACAGACAGACAAACAGGCAGTTACAGTTCAGTGGGACAGTGCTGGCCGCGGGCTCTGTACACAGTCTGAAGGGTCACGTAGATGGGCGCTGACCCGGTCTTGGTCAGGGAGTACTTCTGGAGGACGTGACATCTATGTGGAGATCTGAGGGCCTCAAGGACTGAGAACGTAAGTGATGGCAGCTGTGTTGGGCACCTTCCTGCCTCCAAACTGTGGTCCACACTGTTCCCTTGTCTTGAAGGCCACGCAGAGGTCTCTGAAAATCACTAGAGGCTCCCACCACGTGCTTTCTGGCTTGGCTTCTTCCATCCAGAGAAGCAGTGTGGCATCAGTGGTTTCAGCCAGCTCCTAGGGGGAAGGACCCCATATCTTTTACTCCTCAGTACCAGGTAGAAATTGGTAAGAGAAAGAGGGGGCAGTGACTTCCCTGGCAGTCCAGGGATTAAGACTCTGCGCTTCCTTTGCAGGGGACGCAGGTTCGGTCCCTGGTCGAGGAACTAAGATCCCGCATGCCGCGTGGTGCGACAAAAAAAGGAAAAAAAAAGGGGGGGGGGTACTATGCAGTAGTTAAGCAAAGCTTCTCTGAAGCCAGATGATAGATTTAAATGCCAGCTCCTCCCGTTGGCAGCTGTGCACCTTGGGGTAAATTACTGAGTCTTTCTGGGCTCCATTTCCTTAGCTGAACAATGCGTGTTAATGATAGTAGTCATGGTATGAGGGTTAGATAAAATCATCTCTTCCTGGCATAGCAATGTTGGGTCGTTTGAGTATTATCAATGTCATAAGCTTTTCCTAGTAAATGTCCCCCAGTCCAGATATTCTTTCTATTTGCTTGTGAATAACTGCATGTTGCTACCCGGGCAGAGCCCGGTGATGCAAAGCTGGTGTCTGCCCACTGGCACTGTGGGCTGTCTGACGGCATCTGTGTCGCTCTCTGGACTCCTCTGTGCCCCTCTGCAGGCAGACAGGCAGTATGACATCCCCCCGCAGCACCGACTGCCCAAGCAGCCCAAAGACGGCTTCCTGGTGGAGCAGGTGTTCAGCCCTCACCCCTACCCCGCCTCCCTCAAGGCCCACATGAAGAACAACCCTCTGTACACAGACATGCGGCTGACGGAGCTGGCGGAGGTGAAGCGGGGCCAGCCTTCCTGGACCATCGAGGAGTATGCTCGCAACGCGGGCGAGAAGGGCAAGCTGACAGCCCTGGACCTGCAGGTGAGCCTCTCACTGCCCCGGGTGGGGGGAGCCCAGCCACACCCTGGCGGATGCAGGAATGGATAGCGGATGCCCTAACCGGCCCGCTCCCTCACCTTCAGCTCCCTGGGTCCCCACCGTGGAATTCGGAACCTGCATCACATCGTAGAGCAGAGATTGTTCGCAAGGAGATTGCTATTTCGCTTATGGCTTCGTAAACGTGTAGCAGTGGGAATGCTTGCTTGATTGATTGATCGACTTTGGCCATCCGATTTGCTAACGATACGTTTAAGACCCCATACCAAGTGCAGATTCTCGTATTTGCTCACAAGACCTCAGCCCAACTGTTTAATGAAACACAAGCTGATTTCTCCTTCCCCATGTAGCACGTGGGATAAAAGCATATTTGTGGGAGCCGAGCTATGGATTATGTTTCCATACGGAGCAGTCCCAGGTAAGCACCGTCCCCGGAAGCTCTGTGAATACAGTTGTGGCTGGAGGGCATGCTTTCCGTTCAACCACAGGCAGGGCTGGGTGTTGGCCACTTCCATTGTGGTGGGCAGTTCCACCTGGTTCCATCCATACTGCGTCTCTCTGTGTGTCCGCATCACCTCGGGAGCACAGGAAGCACCCTGCCCCCACCTGCCAGCTAGCTTGGTGGGCGGCGAGGCTATCATCCCAACGCCACCACTCACGTACGGGTCCCGGCAGGTCCACACCACTTAAAGGGCAGTTGGAGAGATGCCAGTGGGGGGGTGGTGGTAGGGCAGGGTCTCCCCTGAAATGGCCTCTCCCTAAAGCCAGGAGGGCTGCAGGAGGTGCCGTGCAGTGGCGAGAAAAGAAATGTGTTTTCCCGCAGTGTGTGGGTTCTAAGCCAGGCTCCTTTGCTGTGTGGCCTGGAATGTTCACCTGTTTGAGCTTTGGTTTCCTCACCTGTTAAATGTCCATAATAATATCTAACTTTCAGAGTCACTGTCAGAAATGAAAATAATGTATTTAAAGTACCTGGCATTAAGAAGGCACCGATAAGGCATTTTGGCGCTGTTGAAATGATGCTGAAATTGATCCACTCTGTATGGGACTTTTTTTTTTTTTTGCGGTACGCGGGCCTCTCACTGTTGTGGCCTCTCCCGTTGCGGAGCACAGGCTCCGGACGCGCAGGCTCAGCGGCCATGGCTCACGGGCCCAGCCTCTCCGCGGCGTGTGGGATCTTCCCGGACCGGGGCACGAACCCGTGTCCCCTGCATCGGCAGGCGGACCCTCAACCACTGCGCCACCAGGGAAGCCCCGTATGGGACTTTTTAATCACGGTCTCTCACGCAAGGCACAGTGGCCTGCAGGCGGGAGTGATGATGTTCATCTCAAGTTTATAAATGAGGAACTCGAGGCCCCGAGAAGCACAAGAACTTGCTGCAGGTCTGACAAGTCTAAATTCATAATGGACTATCTGGCAATAAGACTCCTGTACTTCCTCCTATGTTGCCTTTCCACCATGTCATTTTTCTGTTGATGACAGTATAGTAGAGCTTCATGTCACACAAATGACTGCAGTGACGTTTGTTTATGTTGGGCCCTAAATGACAGCAATTATGGCAAGGGACATCTCTGGCCAGATCTTGAGAGTCAAGTGGGTGGTGATATCAGGACCACCTCAGAGGTACTCCTGGCCCCTGTCACCTCCTGCATGTTTTGTCCCCATGCCAGCTGCACACCACTTGACCCTTCAGGCCACGTCCTCTCCTGTCACCATCTTGCTGGCAAGCAGTCTAGATAGGATTTGCTTCTCCTGCAGGAGGGTCCCAGTGCTCTGCTGTGGCTACCACACCGCAACCTGTGGGTATTAGGATGCCACGAGCTGCAGGCGAGTCACAAAAGGCCCAGAGGTGTGAATGGCTCACCTGGTGGAATAATCAATGTTTCACCAGTATCATGGGATGACCTTGACAGGAGCAGGTTAATTGGATGAGTCAAAGACTGAGAAACATCTTTTTAAAGTTTGGGAGGCAGAGTCTGGGAGATTTTGCTCCTACAGATACATGCAATTTTAAAGTGCCAATTTTTAGGAAGCGTAAAGGCAAAATTATAAAAACTAAAAGGTCTTTAGATTAGAGAGCTTTAGGTGACATCACTTAAAAATGCAAAGGATAGTGTATCTAGTCTCAAAAAAATATAAGACAGGAAAGAGTTCGATAGCCTTTCGAGGGTGTTTGCAGCAAAACAGAACAGGTATCAGGAAGGCAGAAGGTGAAGGCAGAAAGGCACCACCTTACTTGTTTTCATCGCTTTGCAGAGACCCAGGTACTGTCTTAGGGCAGCTTCCGCATCTGGACCATCTTCTTGGGGCCCCATGGCGTCAAGATGTAAATTTGCCATCTATGGCCACTTGAGGGTGCAGCAAAGGTACAGGCCCCGTTTCCATTTCCAGCGCTCAGCGGGAGTAATTAACAACCGAGGATGCCCCCTGTGTCCCACTGGGTGGCACGAGAGCTTGCGGTTATTGGAAAAAGTAATTAAAAATAATAGACTTCACAGGATGAATCCCAGCCCCTAAAGCATAGCTACCTATGAAAGGAAGCCAGTTTCCTTCTGTCTGAGCTGGAGGGAAAAAGACAAAATCTGATGTGTCGTTTACACACTGCTCACTCCTTGGCCCGCCTTGGGAATACCGGGAAGAAGAGGTGGTGTTTCAGCCTCCCTGGTCAGAGCCTGTCTCCAAAGTGTCAGAGCAGGGAGAGCTGCCCCTTCAGCCTTCCACCCAAACCCACCCAGCCCTGCAGACCAGTCCCCAGCTTAACATGCCCACCTGGCTCCCTGGCTCCCCTCTAGGGTACCCAGGGAAACAGACCGATCCCAAGTGCCCATGGAGGACAGAGCTGTGTTGGGCAAAGAGCTGCAGCCCAAGCATAAGGACACTTGTCCTAACAGCCGCAGCTGGGCAGTAGCAGAAGTGCCCTGGGCAACTCAGGGAGACCGTGGCTCCTGGGACTTAGCGGAAGTGCTGGAGTAGGAGCTTCTTGCAAAGTCTGAACAGGCAATCCTGCGTTTTAAGGACTCTTCCATCATGGAGCATGTCCTGTTTCTCATGGTGTGGGTCCTCGCAATGGCCAGCATTGCCTACCGCTCCTCCCCGCCCTTCCAGATAACATGAATAATTGGAAAAGTCTTTGAACATTGTGCCTCCGTGAGGAAGGGGACCTGGGAGGATTTCAGGGACCCCGAAGTCCCATTCTCTTTTCATTATGTAACGTTGTACAGAATATTCTAGAATATTGGCACACTCTTCTCTAAAGGGCCAGAGAGTAACTGCTTTAAGACTCTGCAGGCCTTACAGTCTCCATCACAACTGCTCAACTCTGCCAATAATTGTCTCGAGCAGCCATGGGCAACTTGTAAATGACTGGATATGACTGTGTTTCGACAAAATATTATTTTGGGACACGGAGATTTGATTTCATATGATTTTCACATACCGCTGACTATTGTTTTCCTTTTATTTTTTTTCAATGATTTAAAAATGTGAGAACCGTTCTTAACTGGTAGGCTGTACGAAGGCAGGTGCTGGGCTGTATCTGGCGCCTGGGCTGGAGTCTGCCGGCCCCTGTACTGGGAGGCCATTAGAAACAGGAGAGCAGGGACTTCCCTGGCGGTCCAGTGGGTAAGACTCCGTGCTCCCAATGCAGGGGGCCCGGGTTCTATCCCTGGTCAGGGACCTAAGATCCTGCGCGCCGCATGGCCAAAAAACAAAACAAAACAAGAACAAAACAGGAGATCAATAAAGCAGCCAGAGGAGTCCACGGCATGTGGGTCGTCCGCATCCCAGCAGGAAGCAGATGGCATACTCACGGGTGATGCGAGCGGGAAGGAGGGGACTCTTGGCGGAGGTGTAGGCAGGGTTTAGAGCCCGTGAAGCGCCCAGGGACCAGCATGAGGGAGAGGCTGTTGCTGCCCTTGGATCTGAAGGCCAAGGAAAGGGAGCTGTTTCTGAAACCCACCAAGACCCACAGCTGTGAGAGCAGGTACCTGATAGAACTGTGGCCCATCAGGGAGGGAGCAGGGGGACCTGTGCCCCACTGACTGAATCCACCTGGGATGTGTCCATATTGGCTGGTCTCCTGGGGGTACAGAGCAAGACAGAAAAGAACAGAGAATGGTTCTGAAAGGACAGGTGGAGAATGACTAATAGGGGTTAGAATAATCAATATTCCAATAACATAGTACATAGTGCGTGTGTGTGTGTGTGTGTGTGTGTGTGTGTGATATGTAACATGCCCACCTTTATGAGCATTAAACAATCTGAGAAAATCTTCAAAATGGATATCTTGCTTGTGTTTCAAAGATTCAGACGACCTCACTTGGAATTGCAATGTGTTGCTGCTTTTATGTGACAGTCACATTATTAAATGTTTGCCGTGAGATGAGAACACACTGCCTTTCTTTATGGAAATAGATCATAGCCATCCACGGGGAATGGGATTCCTGGGTGATAACAGGTGAACTATAATACTTCTCCTGCAGACAGGCACTAATCTCAGGGAGGCTGGGAGACAAATGGCAGTGGGTGGGGGTCTCTCCCACTGGGGACCCTGCACCTGGCCTGGGGGTGGCCTGCCCCTGGTCTGTAGACCTGGCCTGTGAGCAGTGGCCTGACAGATGTTTGAAATGGAAATATTTTTATGTTTTGTTTGACCTGCTTATCTGGGAGGTGCCTTTGATTGTTCAGTGAGGCTTTACTGAAGAACTGGGAACCGAATCAGAGCAGTACAATAGCCTTGCTTTAGGCACCTCTGTTCTTAGGGACCGTTAGTGGAGAATATTTTTCAGCGACTTTCCCTGCTTCCCATGCAGCAGGGCCAGCCTGTTCTTGGCCGTACACCCTTGAGGCGTAGAGGCTGGTTTCTCGGCCCTATTTTGCTTGCTCCCAGGAATTCCCTGGGTTTTCCTGTGTCAAGACCATTGTGACCTGTTTTTTTTTAAAATATTTATTTATTTATTTAGTTGCACTGTTAGTTGTGGCAGGCGGGCTCCTTAGTTGCAGCACATGGGCTCCTTAGTTGTGGCATACAAACTCTTAGTTGTGGCATGCATATGGGATCTAGTTCCCTGACCAGGGATCGAACCTTGGCCCCCTGCATTGGGAGCACAGAGTCTTATCCACTGCGCCACCAGGGAAGTCCCCCATCATGACCTTTGTAGTAGGAGAGGGGCAGGTACAATCTGGGATGTGCGGGAGCCCGAGTCCTTGGTGGTCCACCTCGGGAGGGGCTGGTGGGCAGCGTTGGGCTCCTCGGTCATCTCCCCTGCAAGTTGCAGACAGCCCTGAGATGCTTCAGGGGTGATGATTGTCGGAACGTCTTGAACCTGTTGCACGTATTCACCATATTTCTAACATCTTCTCTTCACTTTTAGACTCAAGAATCTTTAAACCCAAACAACTTAGAATACTGGATGGAAGATATTTATACTCCAGGCTACGACTCATTACTGAAAAGGAAAGAAGCCGAGTTCAGACGAGCCAAGGTCTGCAAGATCGCTGCTCTGATCGCTGCAGCGACGTGCACAGTCATCCTGGTCATCGTCGTGCCCATCTGCACGATGAAATCATGAGCCGCTGGACGCGCAACGTTGCCTACGGCTCATGACGACCGACGTCTCCCTCTGTAGTTTAAAATCACGTGCCAGTGGGGCCACGGTTTGTTGAAATAGAAATCACAGAGGCTTTTCTGCAAACACTGACGATGGCCTTCAGAAAGTATACATTCTAGAGAGAGATCTACCTACCTATTAGCTTTGACTTAATTCCATGGATGAATTTTAAGAGTGCAATATCTTTTCCTACCAAAAGAATGTAATGGACTACCAGTAGATACAAACTGAATTCCAAGCAAAAAAAACAGAGGAAGATTAATTGGTTGGATTCTTTCCATTTTGATGAACTTTCATGGCGGGGAATATGTTATAGAGGAGATGGTTAATCCATGCCTTTTTTAGGGAAGCTAAGGGAGATAGCAAGATGAGAATAAAAAAAAAAAAAGCATGGGTTCTCTTTCCCTTAATGTTCTTAGACCATCGCTGGCAAAGAAACAGGGTATGTATCCATAAAGGGGGTTACTTCTCTGCTGACTTTTATCAAGGGCTACCGACTTTTCATTCTTGCCCTTCTGTCATCATTACAGTCTTCACTGCACATCTTCATGGCAACGTTCTGGACCTTCTTCCTGGTGCCCCGGGTAGGAAGGTGCTGGACTGTCAAATCAGGCATGGCGTGAAGTGTGCTCTCTGCTCCATAGGCCAAGGTATTCAGGCCAGGAGACCTTCCTGTGCCCACCTCAAGGCGTGGGAGAGTTGCTTGCTCACGACGTACGATCGATATCGGAAAGTCACGGCATCCCAAAGGGTCTCCCATTCTTGCTCTGGTGTGTGGCTCCTCTCAATCTTCTGTCTCCTGGTGGTACCCGTTGCTCTGCTTCTCACACATGAGTTGAAGAATTTGGAACTTGTCCTTGTGCCTTGAAGAGTAGAGACAATGGCTGGACCTTCACATTCTAACTATAAGCCACGGTTTCCGTGCACCACTAATACCAACCATTTCCAACGGCTTTAAACATTTTTTGAAAGCTTGTCAATAATACGACAAAGGCTGTGAGGTATTCTCAACTACCCCAACACCTACTCCAGAGTTTTGAATACTTGTCAGCTGTGCAAAAAAAAAAAAATGATCTATTTAACCGTTTATCTATCTATAATGTCTATCTAAATACCTAAGTTTGGTTTATTGTCATCTCTGTTAAATAACTTGAGAGCAAGGTTTCTCCAGTGTAAGGAAGCCGTTGTAATTTCATTAGAATTTGATCTCAGTTTCCGCCTGCTGAATGGTGCTTTGACATAATTGGACGGAAAGAATCCTTTTCGGCATTTGATCCTACTGTCTTGTTACAGGTTAAAGGAAAACGATTGACAGAAACTAGCTACCTTAATTCTTCTGAGAACAAGGTGGATTATAAATAAATGCTGGTGGTAAGAATCATCACTCTGGATGATATAATGCACTCCGGAAAGAGAGGTTTGGGAAGCATCTCAGATTTTAAAGCAATAGGCGTTCAGCTTCCATCCTAAAATCTTCCAAATAATGCTTAGCTTGTTGGGTCGAATCCTATTGTTCACTGTAAAGGGTAGTCAGAACATTTCATGTTGTTAATAAATAAGGGATGGATGCTTTCATCTGTAGTGAACCTTCGTTTTTAGACGTCTTCATGTCACCTATTTCTAGTCTCACGTGTATGTACAGATTTTCAGCTAGGTGACTGCAATTTAAGCCTTAGTATGGAAAACTGAGGATTTATCACTGAAAATGAAAAAATATATATATTACTGTCTACTGTCAGAATTTTAGTCTTTTGGTGCTCTGTTTGGGGTTGGGCACATTCAGTAAGGTTGTTTCTTTCACCCCAAAAGGGATTCTAGATGAATACCCTCGGGAGTTGGGTGTTGCCATCCCAGCTCTCCTCCCAACCAGTACGGCTCTAGAACACATCCCAGTCCTGCCACTGTCACCTTTATCACAGGTTAAGCCACGAGAGCAGCAGAGATGGGTTGTTCCCAATCTCTTGCTCTATGATTGGCAGAGAAGTGGAGATGCAGTTACCCAGGATAAGAAAAATGTGTCAAATCCCTTTCGGACTCCTTCATTTGCCAGGTAGGATCATGGTGGATGGACCAAACCACTATTGCCACTGCCCTTGGGTGAATCTATTCCTAATGGGCCCTGTTGGGGCCATGTGCCTAGCTCCGTAGGGAGGGCATGATTAGAAGCCCCACCCCACGCATGGAAGAGAAGGGACTCTGTAGAATTTTCTTCTACTATTTTCATATCTGGAGAGGTTGTGAAAGAAATTTAATCTTGCTCTAAGTCCAGTGTAGCTTTAAAATTCAGCTCAGCATCGTTGCCACGTAATGGAAACATCCAGACCCGATAATACCCCTGGGAAACCACACAGTGGTGGCCCAAAGGCAAGGTGGTTTCCTCTGGAAAGGGATTATCCACGGCTTGAACCCTGATGGAGGCTTGGGGCCTTGGAATCTAGATAAGGTGAAGTTCACAGTTGGGTCCTTTCTCTGCATTGATCCCAAGCTTGTTACACCTTCTTTCCCTGGACCCCAGACTCACTCCAGTTCCTCCATCCTGTTTGCAGAAAGGGTCAAGACCAGAGTCTGGCCGGGAAGGAAGCATCTACCCATCCCTCTAACACCTGCCTCTAATCTCCTGCTGCTGTGAGCTCCCTGGAGGTGACATAGGGACTGGCCTGACTTCTGTAGTGGGCGCCAACTTCTACCACGCTCTCTGGCATTTTCACGTGAAGTATGATTTCTTGTGCCGAAACCAAAAATCACTACACTATCAAAACTCACTTCATTTCTCTTGCATTAAAAAAATGAACAATCAGATGTCGTTAAGGGATTGTTCTGAAATTAGATCTCTTTAGCCAATGATTAAAGTTGGAATCATTTCATCCTCTTTTTCATTCTGAATTTGCTTGGAACACAGCCTTGCAGAGAAGCAAAAAAATTTCCCAGCTCACAGTTTTCAGATATTTTACGCCAGTATCCTCTCCTTTAAACGGAAAATACAAGTCAAGCAAATCATACTTATGTCACCCATTACTAGCTGATCATAAATTGTTAGTATCTTAGGGCATGTAGCTACGTAGTTGGTATCTGCAAGGCTAGCTTGATAGATGTGCCAGAACTCACTGTTCTGAATGTGCCGTAAGTTCTGACACCCTTATTGGAATCAAGGCAGTGCTGTTTTGGTTTACAGTTTATCAATCTAAGAGCAATGGCACCTCGTTTTCTTAACAAAAAAAGCTCTGCCAATAGTAAATGATTCTGTTAAGTGGTATCAAAATGTGTGAATGTTGAAATTCAACATGCTTCATATTATAACCAACCTGCAAGAATATTGTGGTCGACTGTGTGAATACCAAATCAGAGTAGACTGTATATTGTACTTTGGAAATTTGTATTTAAAGGCAAAAATATTAGGAATAGTTGGTATACTTGGGGAAAAGGGTATTACATATTTATTAAGTAACAATGAGAAATGCAACAAACTTCCTTATTTATGCCTTATGAGTAAAGGGGTGTGAAGTATTAGGTGAAGTTTTATGCGCAAGACTCTAAAGGAATGGGTATCCGTGAAGGCAGGGACTCGTCTTTTCTATGTTTGTTCTGAAAAGCTCTCGGCACACTCTTGGTGCTTAATCATTGTTATATAATACCAATCACTAAGCACATTTTTAGATCTTTTTTCAAATGGCTTGTGTAAAATTTGGTTAATGTATAATGGTTGGTTTGAAGCATCTGCCTCTCCAAATATAATCGAAAATAAACTGAAACCTGATAAAAGAGCATGCCGTGAGATTTTATTCTACGCGTGAATTATAAGTTGTCAGTTTCACGCACAGATCGTAAGCGTCCAGCTTGATGCTTCTTCACAAAGGGAACACGTCCGTGTAATCAGCACCCAGATCAAAGACCAGAACATTCAAGCACCCCAGAAACCTCCCTCAGGCCCCCTTCCAGCGAAAACTTGCAAAGAAGAACTGTCCTGACTTTTAAAGGCACGTGTTAGTTTTGCCTGTTAAAGCTCTGTGTGAATGTGTTTCATGCAGTGTGTCCTCTTTTGTGTCACTCAACATGATGTTGTGAAAAACATTCATGCTGTGGTGTGTGGATGTAGTTTTCTCATTCCCATTGCACTGATTGTGAATATAGCACGATTTATTTATTCATTCCACAGTTGATGGACATTTGGGTGGCTTCCAGTTTGGGGCTGTGAATATGCTTGTATGTGCATTTCTGTAATGGGTATACCTGGGAGCAAAACTGCTGGATCATGAGATGTGCTTATGTTTTGCTTTAGTAGACACTGCCAAGAAGATTTTGAACATGGTTCTACCAACCTACAGCCCCATCAGCAGTATATATGGGAGTTCCACGGGCTCTGCATCCTATGAAACAATTGATACTGTCTGTCTCTCATCTGAGCCATTCTGCTCGGTGTGTAGTGGTATCTCATTGTGTATCTAATTTGCGTTTTTCTGGTCACTAATAAGACTTGCTACCTTTTTGTATGTTTATTGACCATTTAGATCTCATATTTTGTGGAGTGCCTGTCCACATTTCTGCCAGTTTCTATTAGGTTTTTGTCTTTTTCTTATTGATTTGTAGACATTCTGTACAAATTCTGGAAATGAGTCATTTGTCAGATATACATTATAAATACGATTTTCCACTCTGTGAGCTACATTTTCTACTCTTTTAACGGTGCCTTTTTGATCAATGGAAGTTCTCTATTTTAACATAAAATTATTTTATCATTTTCTTCTTATGATTGGCAATTTGAGTCCTGTTTGAGAAATCTATGCAGACTCCAATGTCATGAAGATGCTGTATACTTTCTTTAAGAAGCTTTATTTTATTTTTCATGGTTAGATCTGTACTCCTTTTTTTAAATTTTTTTTTATATTTTTAACCTTTTATTTTATATTGGAGTATAGTTGATTAATAATGTTATGTTAGTTTTAGGTGTACAGCAAAGTGATTCGGTTATACATATACATGTATCTATTCTTTTTCAAATTTTTTTTTCCATTTAGGTTGTTACATAGTATTGAGCAGAGTTCCCTGTGCTATACAGTAAGTCCTTGTTGGTTATCCATTTTAAATACAGCAGTGTGTACATGTCAATCCCACACTCCGTATCCCTTCCCCCCACCTTTCCCTGCTGGTAACCATAAGTTCGTTCTCTAAGTCTGTGAGTCTGTTTCTGTTTTGTAAGTAAGTTCATTTGCATCATTTCTTTTTAGATTCCGCATGTAAGCGATATCATACGATGTTTCTCTTTCTCAGACTGACTTCGGAGAGAAACAATCTCTTCTCTCTTCTGTATGACAATCTCTAGGTCCATCCATGTTGCAGCAAATGGCATTATTAATAATGTGCTCTTCTTGGGGGGACTCCCCTGGCACAGTGGCTGAGAATCTGCCTGCCAATGCAGGGGACACGGGTTCGAGCCCTGGTCCGGGAAGATCCCACATGCCACGGAGCAACTAAGCCCGTGTGCCACAACTACTGAGCCTGCGCTCTAGAACCCGCGAGCCACAGCTACTGAAGCCCACACGCCTAGAGCCCGTGCTCCTCAACAAGAGAAGCCACAGCAATGAGAAGCCCACGTACTGCAACGAAGAGTAGCCCCCACTCGCCACAGCTAGAGAACGCCTCCGCGCAGCAACAAAGACCCAACACAGCCAAAAATAAATAAATAAATATATTTTAAAAAAATAATGTACTCTTTCTGGAATTGATATTTATACCTGCTATGAGGTAGGGGGTTAAGATACGTTTCTTTCCCATTTGTATATCCATTGATTGGTGCTATTTATTAGAAAATTCATCTTTCCCCCTTTGACATTAGTCTGTTGAAAGTATATATGGTTTCCTGGACTTTTTATTCTGCTCCATTTGTCCCGTCATCTGTTCTTGTGTAAGCACAACATCGACATAATTTTTTCAACCCTGAGACGTTAGGCATTCCTCGCCATGAAGTAAATGAATGATAGCTTACTTGGGCAGAAGCCTGAGCTAGTGAAATCATACCATGGAGGATGGTGAAGAGAGAATTCACCCAGCTTCTTTTATGTCATCCTGCCACTCACAAACATCACTGAGTTCCCAGCTTGAGTCATTAAAGAAAAGTGATTAAACATGAGTCACGGCACTTTGGCAAAAGCAATTAATATCTTGACACCTAAACACGGAAAGAGGTCTCTGACGAGACCTTGGAGAACGTTAGAGAGACTATACCATGCTGGGTATAAGAATGCTTTTTAGTTTTATGATAAAATATTAATTCAGACCCACAAATCCAAAGTTTGCATACAGATGGACTGGACCTGGATTGAATTTTGCCTAAGTATTCTGAAAAAATGAATTAAGAAAACAATATAAGTAATTTTTCTTTTTTTTTTTTTGCGGTATGCGGGCCTCTCACTGTTGTGACCACTCCCGTTGCGGAGCACAGGCTCCGGACGCGCAGGCTCAGCGGCCATGGCTCACGGGCCCAGCCGCTCCGCGGTATGTGGGATCCTCCTGGACCGGGGCACGAACCCGTATCCCCTGCATCGGCAGGCGGACTCAACCACTGCGCCACCAGGGAAGCCCCAATCTTTTTTTTTTTTATATTGTCACTTTCAATTTTATTCATCGCTAAAAGGATGATAGTTGGAGGTCCAGGGATGCCCCACGGCACTGGCGTGAAATAGCAATGCTTTCTTCTCAATAGCTTCACTACCCGCCCAGCTGCCAAGAACCACGTGATGGTAAGAATTTCCCACCAAACGCTGCCAGCCATAGTAAAAAAATAGAGTACCATTAAAAGCATGGTACAGGCTTTATTATGAGATCCTTGTGTCACTGTGGAAGCCTTATACTGTGCAGGGCTAGATGCATTGCAGCCTACTCGGTCCTCAAGCAAAAACACAATAAAGAAAATTAATGATACCATCATGTAGCAGACTGCATAAAATATAATAGGTCTTTCAGGATAATGGAATCTTGTTACATCAATCAAAAAAGTTAAAAAAGTAAATAATGTGGCAGAGAGGCAAATGATTGAAATCAATCCTATGAAATACGGAGCAAATGAAAGTTCTTCTCTCCTAAAGTATATGTTTGGACAAGGAGGTGAACAATCACACACGTGTGAAAAAGAATAGCCAAGATCAGGATCAATTTTCAACTCTCGGGGACACCGAACACCATAGTCCCTCTGCACTGCCACCGGGGCTCCGTCAGTAGGATCTCCAGCTAAATTCACATCCACAAGTCGAGGATACGGCTCATCACAATCTGGGAACCTACTGCATTCCATATCTCCAGGCCAAGGAACACCAAACATCTCCATGAGCTTCAAACACTCTGTAAGCCCTCTGACAGAGCCTAGGGCAGGGAAGTGTGACATGTCCGTATTCCATACAAATAAAAGCATAGAGTGCACAAATGGCCGGAAATCTCGAGAACAATCGAAATTCACCCCAGGGTGGAATGGCTTCATCGCTAAAGCTGCTGTCTGTTGGTCATAATGTTCAGAAGATTAGGCATGAAGGTGGTATTATAAGGCAAATCTTGGCACATCCTGAAGGTAATAGGTTCACAAGAAAACAAACTGTGTCCACCTATATGCCCCACACACAAAGTCAAGGGCCACAGAATGAAGACGACCCAACTCATAGCCACGCTTCCTCGACTGAATGAGATTCAGATGATCAGGCCTCCTCAATATGTATTTTAGATCTTTATACACGTGCAGGCCTCAGCTTGAAAGTACTTCTATCTTACTGTTAAGTTCTTCAAACAGATACTCTTTGCAGCGTCAGGGGTCTGTTAGCTTGCTCTCACAAAAGGCATTTGTTTTTGGTTTCACAATATGGGAAAATGACGTCATCTTGCCTCTTCTTTTCATTTTATCACATAGGGCACCACCTGGCCCACATATCAAGTTGATCAACCACATTCGCAAACCACAGATTCCATCTTAGGAGAAGAGCTATTTCTTCCTTTGACTGAAATATCTCACACCTCGGGGCCAGGCTCCTGGGGGCCTGCAGCGCCGGCCGGGGGTGGCCGCGGGTCCGTCACGTACATGGAGAGAACAAGGACCGCCGGCAAGCACGCACGGACCACTATAACTAATCTTGTAGAAGAAAATGTTTATTCTCCCTAAGACGACAAATCAATTGCAATATGCCATTGTACGTCATTTTAATCCTACATTAATTTAGAGTCCTCCCCCCAGGTACTAGCAAAAGTCAATACTTGGTTAATATTGGATGTACCTTTTTAAAAAGCATACACCACTTCCTTCCTCTAGAATTCAGGCTTGGCCATAGCTGCCCTTGGCTTTCTCCAGGGTGAGCCTGAATTATTGAGATTTTGCTGTACCTGGAATTGGTTTATGTCTTCACTACTCCTTGTATCGGAAAGAAGAGGGAGAAGGTACATATGACGTCACATAGAAGTGATAGTGTGTTACGTGAAAAATATACCCGTCTCCAAAATCAGGAAAACTTTGGAGTTCCTGGCTGGAACCAGCCACCGCACTTCAACTCACACAAACACTGTTGCTTTGCTGTCTCAAAATTGACTTCAACTTGTAGCAGTTTTTGAAATTCCCTGAAGATTCATTACATCCTGGACATAAAATTATTGTTAGGAATCAGTAGTGCGAGTGTGGCTAGAAAGGATAAAAAAAAGACATGATGAGGAGGACCAGGGGAGGTTGGAGGTTCAAGGTTCTGGGGAGGGGAAGATTTGAAGGGTCAAAATAAGAGATAATGATGATCGAGCGCTTGTTACATGGGAAACACCCAGCGTGCATTACCTCATGTAGCTCTCAAAACCACCGCCCAGTATGGCAGGTGCTCCTTGGGGCCCCATTTCACAGATGATGAAACTGAGGCCTGGAGAGGGAATATGAGTGACCCAAGGTGGCACAGCTGGTGAGTGGCTGAGCTGGGATTGGAAGTCAGGCCTGTGCTCTGGCCACGCACTACTCCACCCTTACCCCCAGCTGAAGGGGGCGGTGCTGGTACCAGCACCAGGAGGCCTGGAGGGGATGCAATTGAATTGGGCACAGCAGACCCCAGGGAAGCCATGAGCAAGTGTCATTTAAAGAGACTGGAGGTGGAGTAGGTGGACAGCTCATTGTGATGTGCAGGAGAGGAGGAAGCAGGAGCTGAAGAGCAATATTGTAAATATTGTATTAATACAGTAAGTCCCCTAGATACGAATCTTCAAGTTGCAAACTTTCAAAGATGTGAACATGGGCTTCCCTGGTGCCGCAGTGGTTGAGAGTCCACCTGCCGATGCAGGGGACACGGGTTCGTGCCCCGGTCCGGGAAGATCCCACATGCCGCGGAGCGGCTGGACCCGTGAGCCATGGCCGCTGAGCCTGGGTGTCCGGAGCCTGTGCTCCGCAACGGGAGGGGCCACAACAGTGAGAGGCCCGCGCACCGCAAAAAAAAAAAAAAAAAAGATGTGAACATGCATTTGCGTGTCCAACCACCTAAGTTAGTTCACGTGTCTGGCATACATTGTCACGTGCGTGCATCCTCTACAAGTGGTTGTGCTTTTGTGTACTTTACTGTACAGTAATGTATAGAGCACAGTAGTACCGTACCAGTAAAAAATAGAAGTGTTAATTTCTTTGGTACTAGTGCAGAACTTCTTGGAATATGCAACCTTAGAATAAAATATTTCAGGACTTCCCTGGTGGTCCAATGGTTAAGACTTCACCTTCCGATGCAGGGGTTGTGGGTTCAATCCCTGGTCCAGGAGCTAAGATCCCACATGCCTTGTGGCCAGAAAACCAAAACATAAAACAGAAGCAATATTGTAACAAATTCAATAAAGACATTAAAAATTATATTTCAAGCCCATAAAATAATTTCACTCTGAAGAATTTTGAATAGGAATGTACATTAGATATTAGAGATATTGGGTTGATAGGTAAAACTCAGTTACCATCTTTTTAATCCAATTACTGCACTGTGACCACGTTGGTTAAAACCAAGTTCAGTATTATGTGTGGTCTTTATGATTTCTTTGGATCCCTAGTATCTATGTTTATTTCAGCAGACATAATATACTTGTGTGAAAAGTATTACAAACCCATTACAGTACAGTACTATATAGCCAATTGTGTTAGCTGTGTACCTAGGCTAACTTTGTTGGACTTAACAAACAAATTGCACTTACAAGCGCGCTCTCAGAATGGAACGTGTTCATATGCAGGGAAATTACTGTAGAGTAAATGATGAGAAGGGGGTGGGTTATGGAGGAGGCGTCGTCAAGGGAGGCTTTCTTTTTTTTTTTCTGCAGCATGTGGGATCTTCCCGGACTGGGGCACGAACCCGTGTCCCCTGCATCGACACGCGGACTCTCAATCACTGCGCCACCAGGGAAGCCCAAGGGAGGCTTTCTTTAGGAAGCAGAAGATTATGGCCTGGTTACAGGTCAAGGGACAGAAGCCCAAGCAGACAGAAAGGTTCGTGTTTTGAAGGAGAGGGACCCAGGTGCAGATGGAGGAATTCACCTGGGGAAGAGAGAGCAGAGTGAAGACGTGAACAGGTACAGAGCGCCCGCTGTGTCTGTCCTGCTCCATATCTCATTTACTTACTGATCCCAGATTCAAGGGGTCATGGTCTGCAGATGAGGAAATTCAAGATCAGGACAGGCTGACAGACCTGCCCAAATCTACACAGACAGAAAACGAGCAGGCAAGAACCGGACCTGTCGGTCGACTCTGAGGCCCGTGTGTGCGCTTCCTTCCTTCCCCCAGGCCCTGCAGCCCATCTCCTGCTGGGACGGGGGCGGGGGGGGGGGGCAGTGGGCAGAAGAGCTGGAGGGGACAGGGAGGCCAGGGAGTTTATCACTTGCTGGGAAAGACAGAGAGGTGATGGGCAGTTAGGTTGCTTCCATGTCCTGGCTATTGTAAATAGTGCTGCAGCGAATATTGGGGTGCATGTGTCATTTTGAATTAGGGTTTTCTCAGGGCATGGGTTTGCTGGGTCATATGGTAATTCTATTTTTAGTTTTTTAAGGAACCTCCGTACTTTTCTCCATAGTGGCTGTATCAATTTACCTTCCTACCAACAGTGCAAGAGGGTTGCCTTTTCTCCACACCCTCTTCAGCACTTACTGTTTGTAGATTTCTTGATGATGGCCATTCTGACTGGTGTGAGGTGATACCTCATTGTAGTTTTGATCTGCATTTCTCTAATGGATAAAGAAGATGTGGTACATATATACAATGGAATATTACTCAACCATAAAAAGGAACAAAACTGGGTCATCTGTAGAGACGTGGATGAACCTAGAGATTGTCAAACAGAGTGAAGTAAGTCAGAAAGAGAAAAACAAATATCATATATTAACGAATGTATACGGAATCTAGAAAAATGGTACAGATGAACCTGTTTGCAGGGCAAGAACAGAGACGCAGACTTAGGGAACAGATGTATGGACATGGCGGGGAGGGGGATGAATTGAGAGACTGGGATCGACATATACATGCTATCATGTGTAAAACAGATAGCTAGTGGGAACCTGCTGTATAGCACGGGGAGCTCAGCTCGGTGCTCTGTGATGACCTAGATGGGTGGGATGGGGGCGAGGTGGGAGGGAGGTCCAAGAGGGAGGGGATAGATGTATACGTATAGCTGATTCACTTCGTTGTACAGCAGAAACTAACACAACATTGTAAAGCAACTATACCCCAATAAGAAAAAAAATAAAAAACAATATTAAAAAAAAAAGCTCAATAAATGCTCATGACTATTATTAAAAAAAAAAAAAAAAAAGACAGAGGGATGAAAAGGGACGGTCCAAAGGGGCTGGTGTGAGGAATTCTGCAGCCAGCAACTGGGGAGACCTGGCCAAGGGAGGCCTGGCCAACCGGGAAGGCGCGCAAGGCCCAGCTGGGCCTGTCAGCGTCAGCAGCTGTCTAATGGGAAGGGCTCAGAGCTCAGCAAGGAGGGCCACACACGTGAGGGCGGAGGTGAAAGGCCAGGACACGGCTTCATCTTTTCTCTTCCCTCACTTTGGCCAGGATAATTCACGTGTGCACCGCATGCGGTTGTAAGTATGCGTGTGAGCGTGTTAGCATACCCAAGGCGTGTGTGGGTTTCCGTGTATGGGTGTGAGAGAGCGTGTTTATGTTTGTGTGAATGTGTGGGTGTATGTGTGAGGGTCTGTGTGTGGGTGGAGGGTGTGCACGTGCTTGGCCAGTGGAGAAGAGAAGCTTCCCTGGCTGTGCGGCTGGAAGGCAAACACATCCCTCTGAAATAAATCACTGTCTGCAGTGCTGGCTGCAAGCTATGGGCCAGACTTCCCGAGGCTCGGGCTCTGGCTCCTCGCGGCCTGGTTCCCTATCTCCCCTCAGAGTGGCCCCAGACCTTTGGGCACAAGGATGTTCTGTGCGGGTCTGAAGGGCACCGTCAGGTGGGAGCCAGCCTCGTGCAGGGTCTGCAAATGCCTGTGGTCACAGCTGGGGCTCTTCTGTGGGGCGTCCTGACCCAAGTGCACCCACCTCCTGTGTGTCTGAGTCTGCGTGGGAAATCCGGGTGCATAGGTTATACCCGAAGTGTTTTATTACTGAAATGCAAGCGGCAGGGATCGAATTAGAGAGAGAGGGTGGGGGGAGAGAGAGAGAGAGAGAGAGAGAGAGAGAGAGGGAGAGGGAGAGGGAGAGAGCAAAGAGGCACATTTGTGGCCCAGGAAGTGTAAATCAGCCAAACATGTTGCGTGTTCCTAGACTTTCCTTGTTTGCCCATAAACTGATTCCCTCCCTCCCTCCTTCCTTCTTTACTTCCTTCCTTCCTTCTTTCCTTCCTTCCTTCCTTCTACAGACGGTTTATTGAAGCCATATGATGTGCCAGGGACAGTGCCGGCTGCTGGGCCTAGAGGAGGGAACAGTCAGACACAGGTCCTGGCCTCATGATCTGAGTCTGTCAGGAGAGACACACATGGAGCAAGTCTTCACCCCCGTGGCACACGCGCATAGAAGGGGAAAGGTGTCCTAGGATCTTGTAATAAAAGGCTCTTAGTCCCGGAGTGCGGGGTGGTGAGCTAGGTGACAAGAGCTTTCAAAGAAGCCCTCCTTGGGAGTGAGGATCACCTTGTGCTCTCCGTGGTGCCCACCCCAGTGTGAGACCCTGTGCCTTTAAGGAGGCCTCGTCCACAGGGAAGGACCCTCCCCAGACCTGCCACGGGACTGGAACTGCAGTGAACCTCAGTCCCAGGATGGGATACACAGACCTGACACCAGCCCAGGCCCCAGGTCTCACCTCTGGAACTCTAGTTGGCCGTGACTTTTGACGCTCATTCAAGACCCATGGGATTTGATGATTCCAGCTGTGTTATGCCCCTTCTTCGTGTCAGCTCACTCCATCCACGACCAACTAAGAACAGTAGACTCTTACAATGAGCCAAGCATCACACTCGTGTGCACCACCATTCTTTGAAGTGGGTACTGTTGTTATTGCCAACCCAGTTTTACAGTTGAGGAGACAGAGGCCCAGAGGGGTCAGGTAACTCACCCAAGGTTAAAAAGTGGGGATGTGGAATTTAAACCCAGGTGTTGTGGAATCAGAGTTCACATTCTCGTTGACTCTGCTATGCTGCCTTTCAAAGCAAAATCTAAGTTGGCTTCTCAGATCTCAAAGATTCCTTCACCCCTCCACTGCATGTTTGAAAGCCATCGTACCTTGAGATCTTACTATATAACGACACTGGGCTAAACTCTTTATTCATCTAATCAATCTTAATAAAGTGCCAGCTATGTGCTAGACAGAGTCCTAGATGCTGAGAATACAGGGGTGAACAAAACACATAGTTTTCCTACCCTAATTATAATTGAGTGGGGATACATACGATATACAAAGAAGCCGAAGAATGATAGAATAGAATATCAGACATCGATACATGTCATTTGCCTCACTCAGTATTTACCCCATCTTTAATAAGCAAGTATTGTTATGCCCATTTTATAAATGCAGAAACTGAGGCTCAGAGCGATTTGTAAATAGATCCAAAGTTACACAGCTATCAACTTTGAACTTGGACTTGATTCAAATCCAGATTTCTCCAACTTTGAAGCTGAAGTTCTTAGCCATCATACACTCAGGCCATCGTCAAAGAAGGAAATACTACTTTCATTTATCTTTGCCCCCTCCCTCTTTTCTTCCAGCATCCCTGCTGAAAAAAGAGGTGGGGGGGGGGAACAGAAGCTGAGGGCTGGGCGGACGATACTCCGGAGCCACCTCCTGAGGTTACCTGGCCATTCTCCTGTCCTGGGGAAGGGCTATCCTCATATGTACAGACTACCTTGTCTCATTCTGAATGAGAAAGTCATGCAGAACTAAATCAATCAGAGGTCTCTTTGACATTAGAACTTCTTTCGTTTATTTTTCTCTCCACCTCTTGTGCTGACAAATGTGTTCGTGTAAAGACAGAAAAAAAAAAAAACAGCCGAGCAATTTGTCACGGGAATATCTTCCCTCCTGGCCTTCATAATGAATTGTACTGGTTAAAGTTAATCAATCATTCCCATAACTGTTCCTGTAGATGCTTCTTTTTTTAAAGGGCCCCCAGACTGGTTGCTTGAATGTACTGTTTCCAGGGACTCCGTGTGCACATGGGTAAACCCAAGTGCTCCTTGAGGGGGAAGAGAATCACAGTGAGTAGGAGTCCGTGTCAGGCACCAGCTGGCTGCTGTGGATGCATTAGCCCATCTTCTCCCAGCAATCCTCCCACATCCTGGGAGTTTGGAGTTTCCTCCCTTTTACAGGTGATCTTACAGGGAGGCAATCAGGGGAGGTCTGTAGGCTAAGGGGACTCAACGTCTAGGGAGCAGAGCTGCGATACAAACCCAAGCTTGTGTCTCCAGAGCGTCCACTTTGCCCTTCTGCATTCTAGTGAATAGGATAACCCTGGCCCCTAAAGATGCATTCCATGTCCTTACCAGATGTTCCCAAGCTTATTCTCAAGAGCATAAACATGTGTTGCTGTTCCCTGAATCCCCAAATCTTAATTTCTGCCATCTGGCTTTGTCCCTATGAAATGGGGACCTAACAACTCATCTTCTCATGCGAGGCATTAAAATCACAGATTCCATAATCCCAGAGGCCCTCCCAAGCTCCCCTGAGTCTTCATATCGCAAAGCTTCACATGGTCCCTGAACAGGAGGGAGTGAGAAAATGGGAAAGACTTGAAAAACTTCAACCATAGGACATATATTAATTTCTTGTGATGCTGATGCTATGGGAGAAATATTGAGTAGCTGAGCTCTGAAACCAGCAAGCATTTAAAAGAATTGAAATTATTTGTGTTTAGCACTTTCATGACTTGTCCTCAATCTCACCGTTGCCAAAGCAGTTTGAGGAGGACTTGGATGTTGTTTCCATGTATTTACTCATGTTCCACTGGGTTAAATATTGCCCTGGTATCAATTCCTGATTCGCACAGCAAGCCAAAGCAAAGGAGCCCAGATGAACTGTCACACATCCCCACTTAATGTGGTTTGAATTCTGAGACAAATAGGATCACAGTGAATTTCAGTGAACTGTCCGGATTCTTTTATTTGAGTTTGCTGGGATGATTGGTGTGTGGAATCAGAGGGCTGTGGGTTGAAGCTCGGCAATTGTTTCATTAGGCAAAAATTCCGGTTGCCGTAGTGCTCATTGTAACAGAGTCTGAATTGCATGTCACATTATCTGTACTAATGAAGGACAGGAACACCACCAACAGATGTCAGCTTGAGACGGGTCACAGGCTTCCTTGGAGCCCGTGGTTCTTAAATCTCCATCTCTACCACATCTAAAATTTAGCAAAAATAACATCATCTTGTTTTCTCATGATACCTCCATTCCTAGGAACTCTTACCCGTTTTCATGAAATCAACTGTAGGAATATTGTAGAAGAAACTGAAATTATAGATGAGGGACTGGACTCCTTGATTTTTGAGGTTCTTTTAGGTTCCAAAATTCTGGGCTCATCTAAGATCTCAATAGCTCAGTTAGCTAGGAAGATATGGCCCAATTCTTTTTCTTTTTCCCTTCCCCCGACCCATCCCCCCAGTAACCATAAGTTCATTCTCTAAGTCTGCAAGTCTGTTTCTGTTTTGTAAATAAGTTCACTTGTATCATTTCTTTTTAGATTCTGCATATAAGGGATATCATATGATATTTCTCTTTCTCTGTCTGACTTACTTCACTCAGTATGATAATCTCTAGGTCCATCCACGTTGCTGCAAATGGCATTATTTTGTTCTTTTTTATGGCCGAGTAGTATTCCGTTGTGGATCTGTACCACATCTTCTTCATCCATTCCTCTGCTGATGGACATTTAGGTTGCTCCCATGTCTTGGCTATTGTAAATTGTGCTGCAATGAGCAGTGGGGTGCATGGATCCTTTCAGGCCATCGTTTTCTCTGGATATATGCCCAGGAGTGGGATTGCAGGGTCAAGATATGGCCCAATTATTGGCATAAGTCCAGAATTACCTATATTTATTAATTCAGCAATTAGATACTATTTGCTCACTCTGGGGTAGGCACTGAAGACATAGAGATGAAAAAGCTTGGATGGTCCCTGCCCTCCAGGAGCACTCTATCTAGTGAAAGAGATGGTCGTGATGACTCCAATAGAATGTCTCATCATCACCTCAGCTTTCTGTATTGCCTGCTGGAATATAAACCTCCTTAAAGGCAAGATTACTTCCTATAAACAGATCTGTCCCCCAAACCCAGAATAAGGCTTGGCACTTAGAAGACATTCAAACAATATCAATCAGATTAATACATTTTTGGATGAATAGCATTAAGGAGATGTGATTAAAATATGGTAGGGAGAGTAGACAATTTCCTTTCTTGTTTTGAACTGTGTTTCTATTTTTTTTAACCTTTTATTTTATATTGGAGTACAGCCGATTAACAATGTTTTTTCAGGTACCCAGCAAAGCGACTCAGCCGTACATATACATGTATCCATTCTCCCCCAAACTCCTCTCCCATCCAGGCTGCCATATAACACTGAGCAGAGTTCCCTGTGCTATACAGTAGGTCCTTGTTGGTTATCCCTGTTAAATATAGCAGTGTGTACATGTCAATCCCATACGCCCTGACTATCCCTTCCCGCCAACCCTCCCCCCAGTACATATATACAATGGAATATTACTCACCCATTAAAAAGAATGAGATAATGCCATTTGCAGCAACATGGATGGATCTAGAGATTGTCATACTGAGTGAGGTGTCAGAGAAAGAGAAATATCATATGATATCGCTTACATGCAGAATCTAAAAAGAAATGATACAAATGAACTTATTTACAAAACAGAAACAGACTCACAGACTTAGTGAACCGTATCTCTTTCAATGCAGCTGCAGTAGGACCTTAAACAGTACCATAAGATTGGTCTTTAATCCCCATTTTCCCATGAGGAGACTCAAAGAGGGGCAGGAATTTGCTGAAGGTCATACAACTAAGTAAATGACCTAAATGAAAATCTAAATATCTGATACGTACCTAAGTGAAACTTGATTTCAAGCCTGTGTGCTTCTACTGGACTCTTCACCATAACTTGTCCTAACCACGTAATGAAAATCTTAAGCACTAGGTCCTTTAAATAAGTCACCCTACCTGATTCCTAAAGGAACCTGCAAGGTGGGTTTTGGTCCTCTTCCCATCCTAATCACTTTTCTTCAGCTCACCAAGGATTGGCAGTGACCTTGTGTTATTGCCCTTCTATAGATTAGAAAACCAAAGGTAAGCAGTGAGTAAATGTCAGATATGTCAGTAAATGTCAGAACATTGGTCTTTCTGTTTCCAGACCACACACACTCCACAGCACTTTCACACCATGTGGGTGTCTTCAGAATCCAATCACATGTTTACTCGTTAAATGTACAGACAGCTGGACAGTGGCTAACTTTCAGTTGCATTGCCCACACCTATACCTGTACGGTTACCTTTTTGTTTTGTTTTGTTTTAATCTTAACTTCTGGCACACTGTTTTATTTTTTAACTTTTTATTTTGTATTAGAGTACAATTGATTAACAATGTTGTGTTAGTTTCAGATGTACAACAAAGTGAGTCAATTATACATATACATGTATCTATTCTTTTTCAAATTCTTTTCCCAATTAGGTTGTTACAGAATATTGAGCAGAGTTCCCTGTGCTATGCAGTAGGTCCTTGTTGGTTACCCATTTTAAACATAACAGTGTGTATATGTCAGTCTCAAACTCCCTAACTATCCCTCCTCCCCCCCCTTCCCCACTGGTAACCATAAGTTTGTTCTCTAAGTCTGTGAGTCTGTTTCTGTTTTGTAAATAAATCCATTTGTATCATTTCTTCTTAGCTTCTGCATATAAGCGACATCATATGATATTTCTCTTTGTCTGACTTACTTCACTCAGTATGACAATCTCTAGGTCCACCCCATGTTGCTGAAGATGGCATTATTTCATTCTTTTTTAATGGCTGAGTAATATTCCATTGTATATATATATGTGTGTGTGTGTGTATATATATATATATATATATATATATATATATATATATATATATATATATATTCCACATCCATTCTTCTGTTGATGGACATTTAGGTTGTTTCCATGTCTTGGCTATTGTAAACAGTGCTGCTATGAACACTGGGGTGCATGTATCCTTTTGGACCATGCTTTTCTCCAGGTATATGCCCAGAAGTGGGGTTGCAGGATCATATGGTAGTGTACAGCTCCCTTTTTGGACCTGGCTGTAGGGCTTCACTTTTTTTTTTTTTTTTTTTAATGGTGAGATGGAACACATCAGACTTGAATCAGCTCTTAAAGTTTGGTCATTAGCACACTTCGTCCTTCAGAATGAGGAGTACAGCAGCAAAACTCAAGCACGTGAGAACAGAAAAGCATTCGTTCCTCGCTCTGAGTCTCCCCTGTCCCCTGGTGAGGTAGAGGACCAAGTTTCTGAATGACTGGGGAAAACTGTATAAGTAACTGATGACCAGAAAAACACTACTTGTAATTCTATGCTTGACAGTGAAGATAATGCCTTATCTTGGCAGTTTTCATTAGGGTCTCCTGCCATCAGCCCCTCCTGATACAGGTCACAAATATTGGCAATCTAGACCCTCTGCCGGCCCCACTCTCCTAAGCGGGCAATGTCCATGGGAGAAATGCCTGCTGTAACTAGACTATGTCATACTGTTATGGCCTGTGGGGCAGATATAATAACAGAAAGCAGGAAACTTCCTTTCCTCCATTCACTCCATCGTCTAATTTACAAAATGGGTGCATGACATACGTCATGCCACACAAATGCCATGGTCACGTTGTAGGAGATGATTAGGGCTGGGATCTGCCCTCCACTGTGCTCAAATATTCTGTGACTTTGAGACATCACCTCCTTCTTCTGGACCTCAGTTTCTCCATTAAAAACAAACATATGAACAAGCAACAACAGTAAGACACTCAAGATGATTTAATTTGAGAATCAGCAAGTTCTCTCTGAATTCTCATATTCCATGATGCTATTTTAGAATTTTCAGGGATATTTTAAGTCCATCAAGAATTATACAGGTTCCATACATATGTGTTAGTATATGGTATTTCTTTTTCTCCTTCTGACTTAATTCACTTTGTATGAAGTGAAGTTAAGACTCTAGGTCCATCCACCTCACTACAAATAACTCAGTTTTGTTTCTTTTTATGGCTGAGTAATATTCCATTGTATATAGGTGCCACATCTTCTTTATCCATTCATGTGTCGATGGACACTTAGGTTGCTTCCATGTTCTGGCTATTGTAAATAGTGCTGCAGTGAACATTGTGGTACATGGCTCTTTTTGAATTATGGTTTTCTCAGGGTATACACATATGGAATCTAAAAAAAAAATGGTTCTGATGAAGCTAGGGGCAGGACAGGAATAAAGACACAGATGTAGAGAATGGACTTGAGGACACGGGGAGGGGGAAGGGTAAGCTGGGACGAAGTGAGAGAGTAACATTGACATATATACTATCAAATGTAAAATGGATGGCTAGTGGGAAGCAGCCGCGTAGCACAAGGAGATCAGCTCATTGCTTTGCAACCACCTAGAGGGGTGGGATAGGGATGGTGGGAGGCAGACACAAGAGGGAGGGGATATGGGGATATATGTATACATATAGCTGATTCACCTTGTTATACAGCAGAAACTAACACAACATTGTAAAGCAATTATACTCCAATAAAGGTGTTTAAAAAAAAAGAATTATACAGGACATCACATCCATTCTTCGGGAGATGCAGGTCCCACGTGAAACTCACATTTTCTAGTCATCAGGCTTGGGAAGAGAAATATCATTATTTCACAATGTCCCTCAAAGAACAGAGCTGCCAAACTGTGTCATTGTGTGGACTCCCCGCAGTGATACCCTCATGTGGTTTCTCACCGGTTTCCTCACAGGGTTAAGACAGAGAAGGTTCTTGTGCACACACAATTGAACAGGGGAAAGGTAAACACCCAAGCTACTTGAATTCAGAAGCACCTTTGTTTTGTCCTCACTTGAATTTAATTTCCAAATCACAATATTACAGATTTAAATAGAAGGTCCAGAGGTGCCAGGGAAGAGTAAAAATAGAAGCTAGAATGACAGAGGGGACCATCCTCCAGTAAGTGGTATCTGACTTATTAACAGACGAAACAGAAACAAAAATTGATTTATAAATGATCTTGGGGAGGTAAAGGCTGCTGCCTACATTTTAAAGTTAATGTGCAATTATATATGAAATTCTTAATTACACTTGTAATCCTTAATTACACAAGCAGTATAGGAATACATTTCTCTTTTCAAAAATTAAAACACTGTAGATAGGGCTTCCCTGGTGGTGCAGTGGTTAAGAATCCGCCTGCCAATGCAGGGGACATGGGTTCGAGCCCCGGTCCAGGAAGATCCTACATGCCACGGAACAACTAAGCCCGTGCGCCACAACTACCGAGGCTGCATGCAACAACTACTGAAGCCCGCACGCCTAGAGCGCATGCTCTGCAGCAAGAGAAGCCACCGCAATGAGAAGCCGGCACCCCAACAAAGAGTAGACCCCCTGCTCGCCACAACTAGAGAAAGCCCACATGCAACAACGAACACCCAATGCAGCCAAAAATAAATAAATAAATAAATAAAAACATTGCAGATAAGCTGATGTTCTCACTGATCAGACCTCACCCTCTCCATCCTGAGTTCCTGTTTGATGCATATCCTGTAAGAACATTTTCCTTGATTTTACATAATTTTGATATATATTGATAGATCCATAAAATTATATCATTTAGTAGTACATTAATTGTTATTGATTTTAATAGCACATATAATTTTATTCTACAACTTGTCACTCAATGAAATGACTTGAGTTTCCACCCATATTCCTATATACATTTATGTTGTTTCAAGTTTTTCACTTTAAACACGACTGCAGTGAGCATTTCTGTACCTGCCCCTTTGGGTACATATGGGTCGTGGGTGAACTGTTCTTCAAAAGCAGCTGTATCATTTTATAGTTCTACCGTTTCCTGTTTAAGTGTCAACACTTTATATTATTTCCAAACTCTCTTGATTTTGCCACTCTATGGGTGAAAAATGGTGTCTTATTGTTTTAACTTGTATTTCTTTATGAGAGAGTTGAGTATCTTTTCATTGTATATTTTCTGTTATTTACTGTGTATATTATATGATCACTTTTCTATTGGGTTATTTGCATTGATTTTTAGGAATTGATTTTTAGGAATACTGATTTTTTCCAATATTTGTTACAGATGTATTCTCCCAAGTTGCAGACACCATGCCCCTTCCCCCCTTAAGATATTTGTGTGTGTTTCCTAAGAATAACAATATTCTTTTATGTAACCACAGTCCCGATATTAAATTCAAGAAATTTTACATTGAGGCTATAATTTTATCTAGTCTAACCACTCATATTCCAATTATTTACTTGTCCCAATAATATTCTTAATAACCTTCTTTATTTTTTTTTTTTTTTTTTTTTTTTTTTTTGCGGTACGTGGGCCTCTCACTATTGTGAGAGGACCTGCTTGCCCTTTTCTCATACCTACTGAGAAAAATACTAGCCTGTATCCACCCAACTGCCTGCTTCTTCCAGTCCAATACCTTGGCTTCTGAGTACTGTTGGAGAAAACTGAATAACCATGCAGATTAGGGTCATTACAGGTGTGTGACCTCCGAGCTCAACAAGGCCTTCCACATTGCTTGGAAATACTTTATTTCTCAAGTCAGCTTTCATTTACATTTTTTCTCAGTAAACTCTCCTGACACCTCCTAGCCACCCCACCACTCATCTTCCACCCACCTTCTCTTCCCCTGATATTCATGTACACATGTACACACTGCCCATCGGGAAAGTAGAAGTTGTCAGACTAGACTTCTCGGAGCTCAGTATTTTGGAAATCTGTTTTATTGTCCGGGGTTTTAGTTTTGACGGTGTCTTTTTAGTACTCATATAAATTCTTACTGTAGGTTTCTGGAAGGAAAACCTAATACAGTAAGTCCCCTACATATGAACCTTCAAGTTGCAAACTTTCAAAGATGCAAATGTGCATCTAGTTCTAGCAAGGAACCAGAACCTGTGCCATCCACGTCAGGCGTGAGTGACATCACCGCTCGCCCTCCATCTCCTGTTGCTGACGATCCTTCAGCTCTACCATCTCCCACCTCCTCTCCGTCCTCCAGTCAGTAACTCTTCTTTCCTGTTCACTCGATGTCAGCCCCTGGATGCCAGCTGTTGTACTGTACTACTGTACTTTGCAAGGTACTGTACTGAAAGAGTCAATGTTTTCTTTACTTTTTATTTGTTTTTTAATGTATTATTTGTGTGAAAAGTATTATAAACCAATTACAGTACAGTACTATATAGCCAGTTGTGTTAACTGGGTACCTAAGCTAACTTTGTTGGACTTAAAAATACATTGGACTTACGAATGTGCTCTGGGAATGCAACTCGTTCATATGTGGGGGACTTAATGTACCTGTTCCAACTTTCCTAGTTTTCCTTTAATCAAAAAACAAAAACAGGGCTTCCCTGGTGGTGTAGTGGTTGAGAGTCCGCCTGCCGATGCAGGGGACACGGGTTCGTGCCCCGGTCCGGGAAGATCCCACATGCCACGGAACGGCTGGGTCCGTGAGCCATGGCCGCTGAGTCTGCGCATCCGGAGCCTGTGCTCTGCAACGAGAGAGGCCACAACAGTGAGAGGCCTGCGTACTGCAAAAAACAAACAAACAAACAAACAAAAAACCCAATCCCTCCCCCCCACTACCATAACAACAACAACAAAAATACCTTCAAAGATAATGGAAAAAGTCAAAGTAGTACACAGGCAGAGAAATTAGTTTCCTAGAAGGAAAATCAGCTGGCTCAGACTTTTCCTTCACAATATTAAATTCCAGAAGATAATGAGAGTTTTTTGCAGAACATTTTTGGGGAAAAGAAATCTAAATACAATAATTTTTTAATGAGAGAAGGCAAAGAATGACATCACAGATAAACACATGACCATACATCCCATCACTCAGATAACTTTCTTGCAAAAACTACTCAAAATTTTCCTGTGGACAGACAGATAAATTAAATACACGAGTGGAGAAGTTGAAGCTTAAAAGAAAGTAGGGGGGCTTCCCTGGTGGCGCAGTGGTTGAGGGTCCGCCTGCCGATGCAGGGGACACGGGTTCGTGCACCGGTCTGGGAGGATCCTACATGCCGCAGAGCGGCTGGGCCCGTGAGCCGTGGCCGCTGGGCCTGCGCGTCCGGAGCCTGTGCTCTGCAACAGGAGAGGCCACAACAGTGAGAGGCCCGCATACCGCAAAAAAAAGAAAAAAAAAGAAAGTGGAAGAAAGCTTGGAATTCCATTTAGTGATAGAGTGGATTATATCTATAGTGTTCGCAAATACATTATAGTTAGAAAATTGAAGGAAAAAGCCAAAAAGTTTCTTGTAAAGATTTAGAAGAGAAATAACAACAATCATGTGAAGCTCATCTAACTCTTAAGTCTATGTAGACCTCACCACAACTGCCCATTCCCCAGGAGCTGGACCCGATCGACATGAACAGACCCCTCAGCTATGTCTGTACTAGGTGATTCTGCTTCACTGGCCACAGGTAGGCATCTGACTCAAGCTAAGCCATTAATCATCCCTACCAAGGGTCTGAATCTTGTACTGAGAGACGCAGCACCTGAGCACCTTTAAACTGAGCTATGTTAGAGTCCTCCAGAGTGAAGGCTCATGAAGCCCTCCAACTAGGACCACTGAATCTGCCCTGGTCCCTGTCCATCTCAAGGCATGGCCATAGCAACAAATGTCCTCTTTAAGTTAAGCTAGCCATGGTCCATCTCTGCTATTGTTGACCAAACGAAGCTTAACTAATGCAGAAGTTGCTGCGAGCAGTGGAGATTTTCAATTATCAGGATTTTAAAAGGAGTGTGGTGAGGAGAGAAGTGAGGATGTGCTTGAGACAGGCTGGGACCTGGGACCTGGGACCCTGTGCTGCAGTGCTTGCACCTGGACAAACATCTTGAGAAACAAAATACAAAGAAACTATAAGGGACTTAAAATAACTGCATGCATGCACAGTAGGGGCGAATTATGGACAACAAGATACAAAAAGACCAAAAACCCAAGTGCCATTTCTGAAGAGCGGGAACAAAAGCAGGGTACGGCGCATGTCCCCTGCACACGACACCACCTAAGGGGTGGGCAAAACACCTAAGCCACCCCTCCAGCCCGACCCCTGGACACACTCCTACCCTCACCCCATATAAGGAGCAAGCTCGCCCCCCCCCCAGCTAGTGAGCAAGGGAACCTGGTGTTTGTTCTCGCTCCCCTCTGCTGCAGCAGGGGTCCCAATAAAGCCTTGCCTGAATTTCTTTTCTGGCCTCTGATCAATTTCTATTTATTGAGAAGGTCAAGAACTCTGGTCAGTAACATGCTCACTTTCCTATCCTTGTCTGGGAAGGTGGCAATCTTTTCCATGAAATAGTGACATAATTAGTGAAACTGTTGCCTATTTGCTCTTGGGACTTGATTCAACAGTAATTTCATAGGATTTTAGCATGTTTCAGTTACTTCTTTAGACTTTATGGTACAAGATGAGAGATACAAACTCCAGTCCAAGATAGCCATTCTAAAAATTGATAGAGAATAGCATAAAGTATGTGACTCTGTGAAACAAGGCCTTTTATGGACATCACCAGAAATCTGAGGCAGCTGAGGATCAAATAATCATATACCTTGCTAAACTGCAGCGGTCAACTTGGCCGGTTCATCATAAAGCTAAAGTTAGCGTCCTGATCAGAAAACGGTAGAGTTACGGTGCTTAGGAGATGTCATGTCTGGGAGAGGCCAGAGGAGTCTGGGCATCCTGGGATTTCCCGTTGCCTCGTTTGTTCCTCTAAATCACCTTCAAAAGAAAATGAGTGGAAGGGGACTTCCCTGGTGGTCCAGTGGTTAAGACTTCTTCCAATGCAGGGGGTGTGGGTTCGATCCCTGGTCAGGGAGCTAAGATCCCACATGCCTCGCGGCCAAAAAAACCCAAAACATAAAACAGAAGCAATAGTGTAACAAATTCAATAAAGACTTTAAAAATGGTCCACATCAAAAAAATCTTAAAAAAAAAAAAACAAAGAAAATGAGTAGAAGAAGGGATAATCCCCAAAGACTGTGAGCCTGGAAAAGAGAGGGTCAACATCGTGTTAGATTTCCTTGCCAGATGGGACTTCAGCTCACCTCCCATAGGGGAAAAGGAATTTGGTGAATCACACGAGCTAGAGCCCTATTTGCATGTATGAGGGAAAAGGATGTGTGCATGTATGTTTGCACATGCGTGTAAGCCTGTATGCTGGGAAGTCAAGGGGAAGAATGTAGTGAACATCTATTGCTTGATTCACTCACCTTCTCTTATTTTTCTGGAAAAGGACTTTGTTCTCCTCCATCTACATGGAGAAGAGGAAGCCGTGTTTACACGATATTGCCCTGTCTCCTGGCTACCTAGCTCAAGCTCTATTGGATTCAAGCTGAATCAAAGTCTTTTCTCACCAATTTCAAATTCGAATTAAGATATCGAAATATCAGCCTGTCTGCTCTCTGTGTCTGGATGACACATTCTGGAGCCATTACCAGTGACTGAATTCCTTCATGTGAACTAGAGAAAGAAAGCTGGACTGCAGGGCAAGCGAAGTATCAAAAATGCATGCTGAGCAGAACACATAAGAAAGATCTGCCTGAATCTTTAACGCTGCTCCAGTGTGTCTGCGAAAGCTGACTGCATCCTTGACTGGGATTTAGGATTTCCTTGATTTGCATAATTCCTCTAAATTCTTCATATAACATGCTTAGTAGTAGTAGGCACCCTTTGGCTTAAGGTTTCTATTTCTAGCAACCGAGAGAATTTTAATAGCCATGATCATATATAGAATTTACATTTTTTAACTTTATCTTACATGTATCACCCTTCTCTCAAGTTTCATCAACAACTTTAACGAAATTTTATCACAGCTCTTATGACAGTGAACAGTAATTATTTTGCACATAGACCACCCACTATACTATGAATTCATGAAGAGTCAGGATGGTGTGTGTTCATCTCTTTTTTTTTTTTTTTTTTTGAGGTACGCGGGCCTCTCACTGTTGTGGCCTCTCCCGTTGCGGAGCACAGGCTCCGGATGCGCAGGCTCAGCGGCCATGGCTCACAGGCCCAGCCGCTCCGCGGCATGTGGCATCCTCCCAGACCAGGGCACGAACCCGTGTCCCCTGCATCGGCAGGCGGATTCTCAACCACTGCGCCACCAGGGAAGCCCTGTTATTCATCTCTTGATCCCCAGACTATCAAGGGCTAAGTTGTCTCACTGAGCACCTAAAACCAGGTGGCAGTGTCTGCAGTGGGAACAGAATTTCCTGCCTTGGCTACTGCTTCCGAGGGAAGCTCCTGACTCACCTGAGAGTCATGATGTGTCCTTGTCACCCCAGCACAAGAAGGCCAGGAGATTGAGATAATGGGAACAAGTGGAAAATTTCTAGGGGAATCACAAGCTCCAGCACGTCTAGAGCTGTACTGCCCAGTATCCCAACCAGTAGCCCCACGTGGCTCATTGAACACTTGAAACGTGGCCAGTCCGGAGTGAGATGCGCTGTTAGCATAGCATACACACTGGCTTGTGAAGACACAGTAGGAGAAATACAATATAAAGTATCCCGTTAATAATGTTTACACTGATTACATGATCTATACTATATTGCTTTATATAAAATATGTCATTAAAATTAATTTCACCTGTTTCTTTGTACCTTTTTTTCCAAATTCTGTTTTTTTATTGAGGTATAATTAACATATAGCATTATATTGGTTTTAGGTATGCTACATAATGATTCAATATTTCCATGTATTATGAAATGATCATCGCAATAAGTCTAATTAACATCCGTCACCACACATAGTTATAATCTTCTTCTTGTGATAAGAACTTTTAAGATCTATTCTCTGAAACAACTTTCAAATAGGCAATACAGTATCATTAACTATAGTCACATGCTGTGCATTGCATCCCCTGGACTTATTTTATAACTGAAAGTTTGCACCTCCTGAACCCCTTTACCCATTTCACACCTCCCCCCGACTCCTGACCTCTGACAGCCAACAATCTGTTCTCTGTATCTTCCAGTTTGTTTTTTTCTTTTTGTACCTTTTTAACATAGCTACTAGAAAACAAAACGACACATGTGGCTCTTCCTGCATTTCTGCTGGACCGTGCTGTAGACTTTCTTTGACTGAGGATAAAGAACAGGGAAAAAGGAGGAGACGCAGGAGCGGGGAGAGGAAGGTGAAGGAAGAGGAATTGTCTTTTTTCCGTGAGGAACTTTGCTTCAAAGTTAACATTCATTGAACACTTACTATGCTGTAGGCACCAAGCAGAGAACTTTTACATGTAATATTTCATTTAATCTTCACAACAACCGTATAAGGTTTCTATTACAACGATCCCCACGTTATTGATGAGGAAAACTTAGGAAGTGCAAGTAATTGGCCCAAGGTCCTATAGAGAGGGAAATGGTAGAGCTGGGGTGTGCACAGGAGCCACACCCACACTCTCATCCTTTATTCTTCATCCTCTGTCCTCTGTGTAGTCCAAGCTAGAAGCTCTGTGTATGTTCTTGCTGACTTCTCCCAGAATCTCTGGGCCAAAGCTGCATTGTGTAATTTTCTTTAGGAGAGAGTTCACTGTTTTTTCCTTGAGCAAACATAAGAGGAGTCCTGGTGGATTCAGTGATTCTGGATATCCGATCTCAAACCCAGCCTCCCTGGGACCATCACCACCCTGCATCCCTTCATGGTAGAGATGGAAGACGCCAGATTCTCTGAAACCCTGGCTCAAGAAAATTGGATGGGACCTAATCAGCTGAAAAAACAAGGATGCAAATTGATCCTGACATGGGAAGTCATCAAGTACCTGCAACGAAATTTCCAAGCTGTCAAAACTGTTCAATATGCATTCACTTAGAGCGTGCGGGATTAAGAATTCCAATTCTCCACCAGACACCAGTGATGAGCGGAGAAAATGAATGGGGCATTATGAATCTAATCTTCTGATGCTAATTATCCCTGGAATAGCACAGGACACAAACACCATCTTCCCCTGTAGCAGCCTTGAGAGTGCAATTGGATTTCCATCTGGTTCTTTGTAACCAGGGACCCCACCACTTGGAAGATGAGCTACAGTGCTTACTTAACACAGCAGGGATCCAGTCCTGATGATGGCTGTGCACCTTCTGGCCTCTCTTGGCACCAGACAGCAATGCTGGGTCCTTTCAAGTCAGGCGATGGCACCAGGGCTCCCTGGAGTTTCTCAGTCCAGGTCTGACTACAGGGCTGAATGCAGGACACACACCCCAGGAGCTCTGGTGTATCAGTGTCCTAGGGCTGTCATAACAAAGTACCACAGACTGGGTGGCTTAAACAACAGAAATGTATTGTATCCCAGTTCTGGAGGCTAAAAGCCCAAAATCAAGGTCTTGGCGGTGTTGGTTCCTTTTGAGGGTTGTCATGGAGAATCTGTTCCATGCCTCTCCTCTAGCTTTTTCTGGTTTGTTGACAATCGTTGGGGCTCCTTAGCTTGTAGAATCATCACCCCAATCTCCACTCTTGTGTTCACACAGAGTTCTCCCTGTGTGTGTTTGTCTCTGTGTCCAACTTCCTTCTTTTCATAAGAACACAAGCCATACTGGATTAGGGTCCACCCTGATGACCTCGTCTTTACTGGATCATCTACAAAGACCTTGTTTCCAAATAAAAGTCACATTGACAGGTGCTGGGGTTAGGACTTCAGCATCTTTGGAGGAGACGCAATTCAGTCCACAGCACCTGGGATGGCCGGTGTTCCCTAGGAGGACAATCCTGTCCCTAAACAACGGTCCAGCTTAGAGGCAAAGTCATCTGTCCACTTGACTATTCCCTGCCACAGACATGGTTTTTCCCTGGGACCCTTGCTGTGGTGGCTGGGGACAGGCAGTGCCCTGTTCTCTCTTGAGCCCCTGGAGCCCTTGGGAGAAAAAGTTCCAGAACCATGACTGTCTTGCTCCGTGCCACCTCGGGCACCCAAGGGTGGGGTGGGTGGGGGCAGAATGTACCTGTCTCTGTCTTTATTCTTTGCCTGCACCTGTAACAGGCAGTGTGTCACCTAGATCCATATTCAGGTCTAGGCTCTGCCATTTACCCTCCGTGTGACCTTGGAATGTTCTTGGACCTTGTTCACCCTCATTCTTCTCATCTGTCAGTAGGGACCAGGATGCTCACTTCCTGCCACACGTTGTGCTGAGGAGGTGGTTTGGGTAAGGCACGGAACACAGGGTCTGGCGCAGAGTTCGTGGGTAATAAACAGTAGCTTCCATCACTAAGCCTCGCTTAGGCAGAGCCTGACTTGGGAGGGAAGCAGCTCCCACCCTCTGAGAGGCCACCCAGCAGATGTCATTCTGAGGACCAGCATTTCCAGCAACCATTTCTTCTGACTAACCACATGCGTGCCTGGCTTCACACACTCTTGAAGATTCTCACTGTACAGCCTATCGGCATTTGAGTCCCAGAGACAAAGGCTGGGCTCAGCAGCCCTGGAGTTGGGAGCAAGATGCAGAGAGGGAGAGAAAATGCATGTTAATGAAGGAGACTGGAAGACTAATAAGAATTCCATTCGTGAGGATCTACCAGAAAAACAACACCCTTTGACCAATCTCCCAGGGCCCAATTAGACCACTGCTTTGGCAAACTTGATTTTGAGAGGTGAGTATTCTTTCATCTGTGTCTTAGAGAAGAAAGGAGAAAAAGAGGGAGGGAGGAAGGAAAAGAAGAGAAGAGAGGAGAGGAGAGGGTAGGAGGAGAGGGGAGGGGAAGGGTGGGGAGAGGGACAGAGAAGGGGAGAGGGAGAGGAAGCAATTGAGAAAAATCTATGCTTCTCTTCCTAGAGTACACGTTCATCTGCTCTGATGAACTCTTTCTCAAAAGACTGATGCACGAGTTACTCGGACCCCTCTGGCTCCAGGGGTGGGTCAGCTAAAGGCACATACTCATTGCTTCCACAATGCTCCATGGGTCGCCTTGGAAGTCTGTGCCATTCTTGCCTATTCATGTGCCTGCCATGAATATCCGGTGACCTCCTGGTGGCAGAGACTCTGCCTTATTCGCCTTGGACTCTCAGGGACACGGTAGGTGCTCAGAAGGTCTGTAAAACAAGTCAACGCAGTTGACTTTTACAACGCAGATGAGATGCGTCCACTACCACACACATACGAGGAGGAAAAGAACCGTCAGCAAAGATGCTGTCCCCCCAAATCCTTGACGCCAGCCTGCATTTTGTCAACAGTTGGGATCCACATCAGGCCTGGAGTCCTTGGAGGGGTGTCATCGTCTCTCCTTCCTGCTGGCTTCACGCCTGGTGTAGGGTGGACCAGGCTGGCAAGACGGAGGGCTCTCCTTCTGGGAGCTGCTGTGTCCTCTCACCGTTGTCCTGCTAAAGAGGTATTGCATGAATGAAGTCACCTTCTGTCCATCTCTAGGACTTAGTGTTTCCATCTCCAAGACAGGAGTGGGTGGACTAGACGACCTCTAGGTGTCCTTTCACTATCAGCGCGTCTCTCTACCAACCACCAATGCAGGTCGCATTGTGCACAAAAGTTACCCAACTGAGGAAGCAGGTCACTCTGGGAAACCAGCGTGCACTTCATGTACCAGGCTTTGCTCCATGGCTGAGGCCACACCCACAGGAGAACGTAGGCACCTGCTCCTTTGTCTGCCCAGAAGGGTTACCCTTTTCTAATCCAGCTGCCCAGGAGGGGCTATTTTCTGATTTGTCCATGAAAGGGAGTCTTTCTTCTAATTCAAAAAGAAGTACTGGGACTTCCCTGGTGGTCCAGTGGTTAAGACTCCATGCTTCCACTGCAAGAGGTACGGGTTTTATCCCTGGTCGGAAAACTAAGATCCCACATGCTGTGTGGTGCAGCAAAAAAAAAAAAAGATAATAGATTGAAATGTCAAAACATAGCAGAAATTAAAAAAAAAAAAAAAAAAAAGAAGTACTGTGTGGGCTAACATCCACCCTACAACCAACTGCAACAAGAATGACCCAGTAATTTTCATCCAAGTGTGGGAACAGGAAGCTCATCTTAGGCTTCAGTTTTCTAGATCTTTTCCAGAATGTTCTGTAAAGCCAGGCTTTGAGGTTATGCTCCAAAAGGTACTTCCTTTCCTTGAATCTTCATGATGCAGTGATGGGGGAAGGGTGGCTTCCCATTGATGTCCATTATTAACACCTTCCTTATGTGTTAGAGCCCCAGGCTTGCCACCCTGGCCAAGCCATGCCTCTTTGAACTTACGTGATGGTTAATTCTACGTGTCAACTTGGCTAGGTCACCATTTCCAGATATTTGCCCAAACACTGATTCAGACACTGCTGTGAATGCATTTTTTTAGATGAGATTAACACTTAAATCAGTGGACTTTGAGTAGAACACATTAGCCACCATAATGTGTGTGGGGGGGCCTCGTCTGATCAGTTGAAGGTCTCAAGAGAAAAAAGATGGACTCCCCCAAAGAAGAGAGAATTCTGCCTCCAGACTGCCTTGTGGGCTCAGGCGGAAGCATCAACAGTTCCCTGAGTCTATACCTTATTTCCAGGCTGTCTCCCTCTCTGACTTGGTCCTAGTTTTGTGCCCCCTGTGAAATCTAGGTCTTCAGGAAAGGGTGTGCTAGGAGAGTGAATGAAAGAATTTTTCTGGGTTTCCAACCAAATAGGTCGCGCCATATCTGTTGAGGATGCCAACAGGAAAACAAGTCTGGGTGGAAGGGCTCGAAGCTAGGTAGTGACAGGCAAGCCTGTGGGTGATAAAAAGGCTGACCCCTGGGACAGAAGAGGGTAAGCTGCCCTCGCCATCCAACTCAGCACCTGCTGACCCAGGTGAGCCACCCAAGCCCGCTATTCGCATCCTAAGATCCAGGGCACTGCCCTCCAGATTCCACTCCAAATGAGCCTGGTTTAGGGCATTATACTTACTGAAAAACTGACGAGTCATATATCTCAGACGTTGGACCCATTTCCTGAAGGGCCTACTCTAGTTACAGAATCCCACCTTCAAGCCCATTCTACCAAGGAGAATTCATAACCAGTAACATCCAAAGGGAAAGTCGCCTGCCAGGAGAAGGCAGGACAGTGCCTGAGAGTGGACAAGAAGTTCCTCGAGGGGAGATGTTGGATCTATTGGCCTCAAGATCTCCAGGACCCAGCACGGGACCTGATACAAAGGAACAAACCTCTGCTCAGCCGAAGGCCAGAACAGAGCCCGGAGGAAAAGCCTGGAATATGCAGGATGCAAAAAGGAAACTGCAGGAAAAGGAAGGCATCTGGAAGCTTGGAATGGGCACCGGATTAGGACTTTTCGGTTTATAAAAAGTACTTTCTGTTACCCTCCATCAGCTCTTTCTGAAGCCACGAGGATTAGGGGTACACATGTCTCAATCCCCATTTGATAGACAGAATCTCAGGAAACTCTATCGACTTGCCCACCCAGTCAGAGCCAGAGCTTGAACTTGACCCATCTCCTTCCAAATTCCAAGCCCTGTGGAGGGAGGAAGGTCCTAAGAAAGGAACTGGGGTGTTCTTTTCTTTTTTAAGATTTTTTTTTTTGATGTGGACCATTTTTAAAGTCTTTATTGAATTCGTTACAATATTGCTTCTGGTCTATGCCTTGGTATTTTTGGCTGTGAGACATGTGGGATCTTAGCTCCCCGACCAGTGATTGAACCCACACCCCCTGCACTGGAAGGCAGAGTCTTAACCACTGGACTGCCAGAGAAGTCCTTGGTGTGTTCTTGATGAGATGACTCATTCCCTTCATAATAATCGGCCTGGAGCAGAACTGGATGAAAGCTACCTCCAGGCTAATTATTTTTCCCACCAAAGAAAAGCCGCTCTCCACAGATGCAGTCTAGTCCCCCTCATTCTGACACCGATTCCCATGCGGAAGGACACGAGAACAGCTCAGCTCAGACCAGTCCCACTCTGCAGCCTTGCTTCTAGCAGCTAAAATTATCATCTTTGTGCATCAATTCGTATCAGGTTTGCAAATTTACCAGCGGCACTCCGATTTGCAAAGAAAACATAACTTCTTCATTTTCCACGATGGATGTAAGGAAATTCAATCTGATCTAATAATGTAAAACAGTCTCTTTAGAGAACTCAGCTTCTTTTGGATAAACGTTTTGTACTTTTTAATCCCTTTTCACCTCGCTTATCTCCAAGAGGGCATCTGGAGGTGTTGATACAAGAGAGCTGGTCTGTGTGACCTAAAGGTGACGAGAAAGACCTCGGATCCACACGGGCCACAGGCCCACGGTCCCTTCCGGCTCCTGTAGTCTGTATGAGGATGCCGCTGTCCACCTGATCGACAGGAGCCCTGCTGGCACCAGAGGCTGAAGCCTGCCCTCCTTGGTTCTGTCTGGGCTCGGCAGTCCTGCTATCTGGAGTCCAAGTCAATCCTCTCTAGGACCGCGTGTCCCCTGAGGTCTAGCTGTGCTGCATGGCCAGTTCTTGGTCGAGATGATCTGCCATCTGGCCCGCAGCTACAGTGTCCCTCACCACAAGGCAGCAACACCCGTCTCCCCGAGTAAGCCTCCCAGCCAACGCCATCAATCCCTGGGATCTTCTAGGGGGAACCAGGAAAAAGTGGACACTGTCCTCGCCCTCCCGCGCCAGCCCCAGGAGCTGAGGAAGCCTCTGGAGGCTTAGCTGGGAGGTTCCTCACTTCAGCTGGGAGAGGGTCAGAACACACCTCTTTCCCTACTTACTCACCTGCTTCTGACAGCCTCCTTCCTCCCGCAGTTTTTTTGAGGCCAGAAGGGGTGGGCTTTCCCCTTCCTTCTTCCCTGATAGAGACATCCCCTATCCTGTACTTTTAGGAGGCATCTGTCGTCCCCTTTCCTGGCACTTTGGTGGTGGAATGGCTGCCAGGAAACGTCACGTTTGGGTGAGAAGGACGAAAAACCGTCTGGTACTTTTGAAAGATGACCTCAGTACACAAGAACACCAGTTCCTCTGGCCAAGCTTCCAGACTGGGCAGAAGACCACTCTTCTGGCCACGCGCGCTCTTAACACCTCAAAGGTAGGCAAGCAGAAGGGAAGGGAAATTACTTAGACCCGAAAGAGAACCGATGTTTTATAGCAAGGTGAACATTTATTCCAACACAGAGCAAAAAGCTACACTTTCAAATTGGTCAGGGGAGCCTCATGGCTGAGGTCCAAGCACTGAGCCCCTAAAGACACAGACTGACCTTGAAAAATGTTCGTTTTATAGGAATATTTTGCTAGTAGCATTCGGGGCAAAATGCTCAATATCTGGCAATATCTGAGGTGTCCAGCCCAAACGTTTGACATGGCAGCCTCATTTGCCAAGGTCGTGCCTCTGGTTCCCGTATGGAATGAGAGGACTTTGGTTCCAGGACCACAGGCTGGCTCCCTGGGGTAGGCCAGCTGCAGCAGAAGTCTGAGCTTTTGGTGTTAACGGGAGGCAATATGAGTGAGTGAGTGTGGCTGACTCAACACCGTAAGTTATCCCTTTGGAAAAACATCTTAAAACTCACATTCTACCAATGTAAGAACCATGGTTCATAAACCTCCTGAATCTGCGAACAAATCAACAAAATGTGTGTGTGTGTGTGTGTGTGTGTGTGTGTGTGTGTGTGTGTGAGTGAGAGATGAGGGGCGTATAATTGATTTGTTTTGTTTTTTCCAAATATTCAAAGGGGTATCAGACCTGTATCAGCGTCCGATGGAATGAATTTACTGCAGGAACTTGGTTACACTGGTGAAATGTGGAGAGGAGGAAACAGCAAATAATAGGAATTCATGAAATAGAGGACGAAATCTGTAAGAGAATCAGCAAAGCAAAATAATGGTTCTTTGAAAACGTTAATAAAATCGATATCTTTCTATAGGGGCTTTTAAATGTGTCCACAAATTCTCTGACAATCTTCTCAAAAGTGGACCCTAATCCTGCTCTCTTTGTGTGTGGGCTGTACCTCTTAACTCTCTTCCAATGAGAGGAGTAAGTGGAACTGATGATGTGTGATTTCAAGACTTTGCTGTCACTTGGATCCCTATCTCTGGCGGAGGTCACCTACTATGTTGTGAAGGCACTCCAGCAGCCCTAGAGAGAGATTCACATGGCGAAGAACAGAAGCCTTGAGGAATCCGAACCGCCTGCCAACGATCAGCAATGACACGCCAAGCATGTGACTTAGCTAACGGGGAAGGAGACCCTTCAGGTCCATTCCCAGATGAGTGCAACCTCAGACGGCACCTTGACTGCAACCTCGAGGGAGACTCTGAGCCAGACAGCCAGCTAAGTCATCCCCAGGACCCACCCCCTCACACAAGTTGTGTGAGATAATAAATGCTTCTAGTTTGAAGCTACTGAGACTTAGGGTAATTTGTTATGCAGCAAGACATAACGAATACACCCGTTACTCCCAAAGGAAAGCTAATCAAGGAAAAAAGAGAGAAGGCACAGGTCAATATCAGGAATAAAAGAGAGGATATCACAAAAGACCTAACAAACATTAAAAAGTTGTAAAAGTTATTTGCAGAATCTTGTGGTCATAATTTAAAATTTTAAAAAGAAAAAATTCTTAGAAAAACACAATTCACCCAAACTGAACCAAAAGAAATGGAAGACTTACAGAAAGAAAATTCCAAGCCCGGGTCCAAAGAATGCCAACTCGTTTCATGAGGCCAGTAAAACTGTGATAGAAAACCTGAGAAGGACATTACAAGAAAAATCAAATATAAGCCAAACTCTTTATGAATATAGATGCAAAAATCCTAAATAAAATATAGCAGTTCAAATCCAGTGATATATGAATTTTTTTTTATTTTAGCAATGTATGGTTGCTTTAACATTCAAAAATTAATTATTATAATTCACCACTTTAATGGAGAAATAGGAGAGAGGTCACATGATCATTTCAAATACACACAGAAAAAGTATTTGGTGAAATTCAGTATCTGCTTATGTTAGAAACATGTAGAAAGCTAGGAATAGAAGAGGATTTCCTTAATCTGATAAAAGGTATCTACAAAAAGCCTGCTGCAGTCATTACACTTATGGAGGCCTCCCCTGAGGCTGATAATGTATCAGAGTTTCTTGCTACCCTCAGTTTACTCAACACTTCACAGGAGATTCTAAACCATCGCTAAAATAAGAAGATAAAGGAATTAGAAATGAAGGGGAAAAAATTATGTTTAGTCATAGATGGCCTGGTCACATAAGAAAAATCCAGAGAATATGGATATTTTCCTCGAATTGGTAAGTGCACTGAGCATACAAGCTCCCTGTTGCCTGTACCCCAGACCCAGGCTTCCAGAGCAGTTTCTTTCTGGAACCTTGCCAGTCATCAGTGTGAGGAGAAAGAGCTGATGAACCATGATCTGACTCTGAAATCTTTTGCCCGATGTAACCCGCATTACCTGTGTCACATGTCGTTGGCCAAAGCACGTGACACAGCCACTCTACAGGGTAGGGCACGTCATCCTCCTGCAGGGAAGGGCATGGGAGAGGGGAAGTGATGCTACAACCTGTCCTAAGAGTAAGGGGCAAAGGTGTGGAGGACAGAGAAAGAAGCAGGGAGAGATACAGGTATGATGGCAGGTGAAAAGACACCAGGATTACAGGAGAAAAGTAGCCAGTGAAAACTTCCTGGGGCAGAGTTGCCAAAAGAACAGGTAGGTCCCATCCTCATCTTTATACGGTAAGTCCCCTACATACGAACGGGTTCCATTCCGAGAGCACAATCATAAGTTCACTTTGTTCGTAAGTCCAGCAAACTCAGCCTAGGTACCCAACTAACACAATTAGCTATATCATACTGTACTGTAATAGGTTTATAATACTTTTCACACAAATGATACCTAAAAAACAAACACACAAAAAGTAAAGAAAACATTTTTAATCTTACAGTACAGTACCTTGAAAAGTACGGTAGTACCAGCTGTTTCACTCTTGTTTCTGGACATCCTAGGCTTGAAATAAAGATACTGTACTACTGTGCTCTATACAGTACTGGACAGTAAAGTACACAAAACCACAACCACTTGTAGAGGATGCACGCACGTGATAATGTACACCAGACACATGAACTAACTTTTGTGATTGGACATGCAAAAGCAAGTTCGCATCTTTGAAAGTTCACAACTTGAAGGTTCGTATGTAGGGGGCTTACTGTACTTGTTTGCTTTGGTATAACATGAACTCCTATTTCACGAACATCTGATAAAGTCCATGACATACATAAACGCTTTGTGTGTTTTTGCAGGATATCAGGGACAGGAGATGAATTTCATATTTGAGTGTGCAGAGCAGGGAAGAGACCAGCCATGGGAGGTAAGAAGCCCACGAGGACAAAAGTTCAGCAAAAGCAGGAAACTAGAGCCGTATGTGACTGAGAATTTACGCCCCTGGGAATTTTCAGAAATCTGGAGACGGGCATTGGAATTCCCATGGATATGGAATTAGAAGGTTAAACTAATTTTCTCTAAATCTCAGCCTTCTTGGCTAAGATCCAGGTTACATCTATGACAAGCATGCATTTCTTAAATTAGAAACTAATTAACAAATATTATGGTTGTTTTGAAAACTCCAACCATATCCGTCAGTGATGAGATAGCTGAAGTGACGTGGGTAAGTGGAGGTGCAGTGTTCTCCTGGGTTCTTCTTAGTGTTGGCACAAAGTTACTCAGGGAGATCATTAAATAATTTTAATCCTTGTGTATTGCAAAAGGTGTGTAACTAGGTTTTCTTCTTAGCTGATAAAGGCAATGGAATTAATAAATATTACCCAAGACTTTAAAATAATTTCAAATCTCAGAGACATAAAATAATGTTTCTGATGTTAAATCTAAACAATTCTTTAAAAACAACAGCAACCACAGGGATCTAGATAAATATTCAACCCAGAGTCAACCTTGCTGTTTGTCACCCCTGAACAGGGGCTTAGGTCATTTCCATGACGTCAGCCTTCACTACAGCTGCAAGAACTGTATGCCAGTCTACACTGAAATGGGAGCCCTTAAAATGTGTTTGGACATAAAAGCCAGTGCAAATGAGAATGCACAAATCTACACAAAATCTTTGCCATCTAGAGCTTATATTTGCTTTCACTATGAGAAATCAAGCCAACCAACCTCAAAATGAAACTCAAGGAAATCTGGGCTTCCCTGGTGGCGCAGTGGTTAAGAATCCACCTGCCAATGAAGGGGATGTGGGCTCCAGCCCTGATCTGGGAAGATCCCACATGCTGCGGAGCAACTAAGCCCATGCGCCACAACTACTGAGCCTGCGCTCTAGAGCCCACGAGCCACAAATACTGAGCCCGTGTGCCACAACTACTGAAGCCTGCGTGCCTAGAGCCCGTGCCTCACAACAAGAGAAGCCACCACAATGAGAAGCCCGTGCATTGCAATGAAGAGTAGCCCCTGCTCGCCGCAACTAGAGACAGACCGTGCGCAGCAACGAAGACCCAACACAGCCAAAAATAAAATAAATTTTTAAAAATAAATAAATTAATTAAAAAACATAAAACAAAAACTTAAATAAAAAACTTAAGGAAATTAAATTTTGCACGTGGCCAAACATGTGCTGTGTGCCAGCACATTGGACGTTGCGTATCGTATGCACCCTTCTGTCTACGTATAGACAGAGCCTTGGAACAAGTAAACACCAGGTCTTCGTCTATCATCATTCAGTCCATGTGCTGGTTTGGGTTTCCTCAAAGACAGACTTTACGTTGAGGGTGTGAGTGCAGATAGTTTATTTAGGAGGTGATTCCAGGATGCAGTCATAGGAGGGAGGAAGTGAGATAGGGGAGAAAAAGTAACCAGTAAACAGTGTGTTAGCGTGCAAAACCCCTACTGGGATAAGGAGAAAACTGGATATTAATCCTAACCCAGAACCATAGAGCCAATGTAAAATACTTGTGTCAGAGTATTGCCAGAAGGGGCAAGGGAGCTGGGGTATACCCCAGTTGCCTTCAGTCATTCGTTAAGGGCTCCTTGAAGCAAGGCACTAATTCTCCAGTACTTCCAGCTTGTCCCAGGCTCTGCCATCTACAAAAGCCCTCAGGCAGAGGGATGCAGAGACTGGCAGATGGAAATCAGCCCTACTAGACCATAATGCCCAGAGCTGAAGAGACACAGGTGGGGCTCTGACAGCCACCTCTGCTTCCATTACATCTCCTGTCTTCCAAACCATCCCTGTTTGTCTGTTCCTTTATGTTCTAGCATTTCTTGCTGACTTTTATGCAGATTTTGATGAGGGATAGGGGGTCTCCTGTCCTCTGCTCTGCACTACCCTGTTTTAAGAACCGACATCAAATGTTTACCCACCAGTAGGGTCTGAAGCGGATGCAACAGAATGACCAGGACAAAGGCTTAAAGTGATCAAAGTGTTTTCCATCCCGATCCACAATGAAGAAGCAGCCTCCGAAATTAGCCCCATGGTAGAACAAGCGTCAGCCAGCCGGCTGCTTCATTCTGCCAGCGTAGGCTCCACCCTTATTCTGAGACACTCGCTCCCTCCTGGAGAAGAGCCCCCATGTGCTCTCTCGAAAAGCCTCACCAGGGACCTGCAGCTGTAAATAAAGCCGTGGCTGAACCAAGCCCCGCTCAGAATAGCAAGTATCTAAGCAGATCTGCATGGCACTGTCTTCCCAGCAGGGAAACGCTGCCACGGTGCCCATCACACCCTTCCTTAATTATCTCAGCATAGCACAGAAGCTAGAAAGCCCCCATCATTAACTTTTACGGAGGATGTTTTCCAAGAGGATGCCCATGTCCCACCCCCCTCTTCAGAACTGGCAAGTGATATACCCAGAGCTTGCAAAGAGTTCGAAAAGTTGAAGGTGGCCACGATCCATCTAAGACAGTTATTCTCAACCAATGGTGTTTTTTTTGTTGTTGGTTTTTCTTTTGGGCCGCTCCGTGCTGCATGTGAGATCTTGATTCCCCAACCAGGGATTGAACCCGTGCCCTCTGCAGTGGAAGCACAGAGTCTTAACCACTGGACCACCAGGAAGTCCTCAACCAGGGGTGTTCTTGCTCTCGCCTTCCACCAGGAGACACTTGCAACGTCTGGAGAAATGTATGGGAGTGTGCAGGTGCTAGCTGGCATCTAGTGGGTAGAAGCCATGAAAGCTGCTGAGTGTTTTACAAGGACAGGACACCCTCCCACAATAAAGAATTATCTTGCCTAAAATACCAGTGGTGTTGAGGTTGAGAAACCCCGTTCTAAGGAGATAATTCTGCTGGACCCTTAGACACCCCCTTGCAATCGTATTTCATCCCTTCAACCCTGACTCTGCCCCTCGCAGACTTCCTGTTTTGCTAATTAAGCTCTAAACAAGACCTCCTTCCACTCCCCAACCCTGTTATGGTCTCAGAATTCTCTCCTCAACTCAGCAGCTGGTCCCTTTCATCATTCTAGTCTCAGAATTTCTCTCGCAATGTCCCCTCCCCAAATCTCTTACATGTCAAAGTTCCTCTTCCAGCAACCATCTACTTTTCTTCATTCTAAGCCCAGAATGTCCCCATCTCTGCTGTGAGCCCATCATCCCCCACACAAGCCTTTCCTGGTTCTTGGATCCCGATGAAGAGGAACTTCTATGATGCCCTCCCAGCTCTGAAACAGCAGCTCTGGAGCCAACCCTTCCCAGGGAGCAGACATCCGAGTGTCTGGCTAAGAAGATTCTAGGATTCGGGTTCTGACAGCTGGAGCTCTCATTTCTGGTGCCCATGCTACCCGGTAATGGTGAGACGGAGGCCTCTCTGTGTGCTGGCTGCGATAGCAGACAGGCTCCCTGCTGTAGTAGCCAGCCCTCCCTCAAGCAGAGTCATCTTTGGGCCTGGGGTTAGGATGAACAACCTGAAAGCTTGAGCACTGAAGGTCCAGGGATGGTTGGCTTGGGACTGTCCTGGTTTTAAAAACGAAAGTCCTCCTGGGCTTCCCTGGTGGCGCAGTGGTTGAGAGTCCGCCTGCCGATGCAGGGGACGTGGGTTCGTGCCCTGGTCTGGGAAGATCCCACATCCCGTGGAGCGGCTGGGCCCGTGAGCCATGGCCGCTGAGCCTGCGCGTCCAGAGCCTGTGCTCCGCAGCAGGAGAGGCCACAACAGTGAGAGGCCCGCGTACCGCAAAAAAAAAAAAAAAAAAAAAAGAAAGTCCTGCAACTCAGGAATGCCCTCAGGATGGTTTTCCCCCCGTAGCTGGGTGAGCTCAGTGGGAGCAGCAGGAGGGCAGAGCAGAGCTGCAGCCTCACTCTCCACTCGGGCTCATTTGGGACAGGGGGCTTCTCCCTGATGCTTCTTGGGTTCAGGTCTGGAAGTCTGTCTCAGAAACTCAGACTTGATAGTTTCACGCCATGTAGTTAGGTTCAACAGACCTCCTCAGAGCACTGCAATATATTTCCTACTCCTTGCCACGGGGACAGAAGACACGAGACCACGGCTCCTGCACCGGAGGACCTCTGGGTCTAGTGATGTGTGGAAAGACAGACAAAGTGCAGAGTGGCAAGAGCTATGACAGAGGCCAGGGCTGGGAAGGAAATGGAGAAGGCAGTCAGGGAAGGCTTCCTGAAGGTGTCAGCACCACAGAGTGCAGGCCGAAAGGACAGAGAAGCTTTGCCAGGCAGCAAGGGAGGATTAAGGAAATATTTTCCAGTTGAATGAAATAACAAGAAAATAAATACATTGAGAAGCCTTGGCAATGCTTATAGACTTAGATGGAGTGGAGAGAAATGCAATTCTCTTTGATCATGGAATGAAAGCATATCTGTATACTTATAAGGTAGGCTTACCATTTTTGAAGACGTATCTCCACCTATTGCCCCGTTTTTCATTTTCATAACCCCCGCTTGCGGGTAGAGACAGAGACTGTTATTCCAATTTACACTGGGGGAAGTTGGTCCCACAGAGATAAGCAGTTTGTGCAACTCACATGTCTAGTTAACGTCTCCAAGTTTTGACCTTGAGGGAGGCTGCTAAGTACAGTGTGGACCGCCTGGGCTTTGGAACTAGACAGACTTTGCAAGATCCCAGATTCTTTTTTGTTTTGTTTTGTTTTTGTGGTAAGTGGGCCTCTCACTGTTGTGGCCTCTCCCGTTGCGGAGCACAGGCTCTGGACGCACAGGCTCAGCGGCCATGGCTCACGGGCCCAGCCGCTCCGCGGCATGTGGGATCTTCCTGGACCGGGGCACGAACCCGTGTCCCCTGCATCGGCAGGCGGACTCTCAACCACTGCGTCACCAGGGAAGCCTGATCCCAGATTCTTTACTTACTAACTCCATGACCTTAAGCACGTTACTGAGCCACAGTTCTCTCTTGTAGGAAATGGGGAAAATAACATCTCCTGTGCAAGGGCTGTCATGAGGATGAGATGAGGAAACCGATTTCAAGGGTCTAGTAAGAGCTTGGACCAAATAGGCCATTAAGAAATGGTTTCTAACAGACGTAGAGAACAAATGTATGGATACCAAGGGGGGGACGTGGGGGGAGATGAATTGGGAGATTGGGATTGACATATATACACTACTATGTAGAAAATACATAACTAATGAGAACCTACTGTGTAGCACAGGGAACTCCACTCAGTGCTCTGTGGTGACCTAAGTGGGAAGGAAATCCAAAAAAGAGGGGATATATGTATACGTGTAGCTGATTCACTTTGCTGTACAGCAGAAACTAACACAACGTTGTAAAGCAACTATCATAAAAAAAAAAAGAGAAACCAAAAAAAAAAAAATAAGAAATGGTGTCTACAAGAGTTTGGGCTCTTAATTATGAAGACCAAAGGATAAGTTCGCTGTTAAACTGAAGAAGTTTCCCCTGTTTAGATCTTTCTTTTGTGGGTTTGCTTGCTTGTACTTCTATAACTCGATTCTCGGTGTGCTCAAATTAATTAAACAACCTTTCTTCAAGGATGAGAAAGCCGATGTGCTTTTGAGGGGCTGCTAATTACACTTGATGTCTCCTTTAATAATGTGAGATTAAAAAGAGCTGAAAGTGAGATTCTTAAGTGCACAAGACAACCATGGTGATGACACGTGGATCTAGACTGAATCCGTAAACTTGTGTACTTGGATTCTTTTCTTCGTGTAGAGCTTATATATATATTGAAACCAAGGAGCAGAAGATGTTCACTGATAAGCCACTTCAAATGGCGATGCAGTCCAACCGCCACGCTTTTATGACAAGCCACTGAGGAGAGTGGATTCATGCAGCTCCCTTATCCCTGACCCAAAGCCGCTCATAGGATTCACCTTCCCCCCTGACTGCCTGGTGATGGCCTTGGTCATTGTTGCTGGCTTCAACTTCAGTCTTATTTGTTCCTTTTAAAAAATAAAAAATAATAGCATTCTTCTTCCCCTTTATCTACATAGAAAGAACAGCTACCATTTCCTTGGAGATGCCCTTTCTCTGCCAACGCTGAGGGGTGAGGACCCTGAGGGGACATTGACCCCATGTCTGCCCCCAGCTGCTCCAAGTCTCTCTACTTCATCTAGGAAACAGCAACACAGATGAGAAAGAGCACAGGCTGGTTAGACAGGCCTGAGCTCACATCTTGACTCCGCCACCAATACTGTGACAAGGACCGTGCTTACAACTTCCGCGGAATCTCCTTTGTCTCTAAAATGCAGGTGGTGAAAGCTACTTGTAGAATTGCTATGAAGATTAAACGTGGCCAAGTCTGTAAAGCACCTAGAACAGGGCCCACACAAGGTAAATGTTAAAACAATGAGGTTTTCCTCTTGCACGTGGTCACTGCCTCAAAATCCAGCCACTGCATTCATTACTTTGAGTCTCCCAAAGTCTATTACAAAGACCTGAAAGCAGATGAAACCCAAAGTGATTTTAGCCAGTACCACTGCTATAGTCATTATTCCATCATAAGACTCCAAGGGCTCACTCCAATAGATAACCTACACATCAGAGTCTACCATGAGCCTTCTGTGTGCCAGGCACTGAAGTCGTGTCTGTGACCAGGACACACATACTCTCTACCTTCTGGAGATGATAAATAATGGGTGAATGTCCACCTTCAAAGTAGCATAGATGGTTTCTGGGGGCTGGGGAATAGAGATGGAGATTGTTACCCACAAGGAAGGTGGCTATGATTTTCCCAAAACTCAGCAGGGCAGGCAGAAGGGGCCATAAGCAAGAAGAACCTCCATCGGGGAAAGGTGCGTATTTCCAGTCAGGGCTACAGTAAACCCCGGGCGCTATCTGGGAGGACCAGTAAGAAGTATCTCCTAAGGAGAAGAAAGCAATAAGGGGCAAGCCCAGTCCAGGGAAAGTCAACGCCTTTGATCCGGCTCCGCCGTTGCTACAACAAGTCTCTAAGAATCTGAACATCTAGGATACCTTAGTAAAGGATGCTTAGACGGAAAGTCACATGGTGCGGGGGAAGGATTTATCTAGTAGCCATTTGACCAGAAGCCTAAAACTGCCTAAGAAAGCAGAGACTGATCAGTAGCTAGAGTCAGGCAATCCTAGTACCAGCGCTCTAGCTGGGAGGCATTTCTGCACCATGGGGTTTTGTGCAATTCTCAGAGAAAGAGAGGCTGTGCCGTGCTGACCTGTGGCTGAGGAGAAGAATCCTTGGGGTCTGAGTCACAGGTCAGGATCCAGATGCAGCAGGAGGCTGGATGACCTCTGTACACTGCAGCCAGTTCAACAAGCCCAAAGTGGAGCTCAAGAGGCCACGAGCAGACGTGACATCACAGTGGTTCGTGGGGGGCCAAACAGGATGATGTCCTTGGACAGAGTCCTCGGTCACAGGGGCTGCTGTTCACGGCACTGACAGCAACCCCTAACCAGAAAACATACAGCAGGCACTACTATACCTTCTTTGCATATGCCAAGGGAAATTATTTATATTGAACTTGGATACACGTTTAAAATAGTTTTGATTCTGTTTTTGCTAAGTCACTTGTTTACGCAAAGTCCCAAAGGTCTCTTTGAATTAGAAATTTTAGGTCTTATTGAACTAGAATGACCCCAAACTAACTACACCCAACTCATCATCCCGGGGCAGTGGTTCTCAACTGGTGGTAATTTTGCCTGCCTCCTTCCCCACGGTCCAGGGGTCATTTGGAAATGTCTGGGACGTTTTTAATTATTGTGATCGGGGCGGTGTTATTGGTGTCTGGTGGACCCAGGGATGGTGCTAAAAATCCTACAATGTTCAGTACAGTTCCCACAACAAAAAATTATCCAGCTCGAAATGTCCATATCACTAAAGATGGGAAGCCCTTCTTTAGGGCAGCGCTGCCCCTAATATTCGCAGGGTCTAGAACAAGTATGCAGACACAGGGCCTTGGCTTGTGCCTGCCCCACCCTTCCCCTCTGCCCCAGCTCCTTCCTGCACTGGGAGAGGCCTGGCACACACTTATGCAGACAACCCTGTCTGCACGTGGAACTCTGTCCACACCCCCATAAACCTAGAGGAGCACGGATCATGGGGACAGCTGCAGGGAAAAGCAATACAGACTCTGGTTGCAGACTTGGGGACCATCGGGGCAGGGAATTCTGAGGTCCTGAATACTTGAACAGTGATGTGGTGGGGTGGGGGGGGTCACAATTTCATTGCCCCTTAGAGCAAGGTACAGCCAGAGGAGAGCTAGGGCAAGGCCCTGTAAAGCCTGGGCCCCGGGCCAGGGGCCCTTCAGCCAGAGTCTGTGGGCAATGCCGCTGCAGGCTCTACGCAGGTGTGAACCATGAGTCCAGGGCATGTGACGCCACCAGAGCCGGGAGCTTAGGGATGGTTAGGAACTAAACATGACCCTCTGAAGACCTTGGCTATCTATTCGGCCCCGGCCCCCCTCTGTCAGCTGTTTGGACCCCAGAAGGTGGGGAAAACCAAGTTTCAGAAGAAAGGCTCATCAGAGAGCAAAGGCCTGAGAGCCTGAGAAAGAAGGAGATCCCAGGGTGAGGACAGCAGAAGGGGAAGAAGCAGCGTGAAAACAGCCATGAAATTCCAACCATCTGCCAGTCCTCTTTGATTCCCCTGACTCTGAGATAGAAACATTGCAGCTCCTTTCCCTCATTTGACTTCACCTAACTTTATGCTTTGGAAAATGACCCAGTGAAAATGATGTGCCCAGACGTAGAAATTGGAGAGTGGGATGAATGACCCGCTGCTCCCAGACGTGTGACGTGCGATGTCTACCTGCCCTGGCATCCTTACCTCCCAATGTCCTTCCCATCATTCCCCTTGCTCCACCCCTCCCCCACCTCCATCACTGTCTCAGTTCAGGTGCTCATTATTTCTCCCATGAACCATGGCAACTGCCCTAATTGGTCCCCCGATAACAGTCTCCACCAGTGCATCCTCCACATAGGCTGCTGGAAAACCCTTCCTATAACACATCTCCAGACACGCCACCCCAAGTTCAGAACCCTTCTGCGGCTCCCCTCGCCCACAGAGTACTGCCCACCTGCCTTAGCATGTCACTGTCCCCTGACTCGATGGTTTCTGCTCCAACTTCAAGGTTCCTGTTTTCATGCCTGGACCCACCAACCGGGGGAGCTTTCCAGGTTTATCTCCCAGAACTCAAAGCCCTGTTACATCTGTAACTTCTCCAATAGTGCCTCTCAGACCTGACACCTTCAGGGCCCAGAACTTTTTCTACATTTCCAGCGTAAGTCCAGGGGAACGGCCAACAGAGGCATCATCACCGCATCCCAGAGGCGCTTCAGAAATACCATCAGGGACGAAAGCTGAAGAGGTTTGTAATAGACACCGAGATGCACTGCCCAACTCTCCCTTCCAGGAAGGACCTACCCAACTGCAAGGCCAGGAGTCAGCAAACAGCTGTGGTTGTCAGCTCCTCCAGGGCCACCTCTGCTGCAGAGACCTGCCTTGCCGAGATGCCCTTCCCTGTGCAGCTCTCACCTTGTGACTGAGGTGGGAGTATAAAGGCCTGGTCATTTGGGTCCAAAAGAATGCAACTCTAACGACCACTGCTTGCTCCAGAGAGCCGTCTAAGAGCAGCAAAGTCTTGTTAAGCGTACATTGCATTTTCACCTCTCCTTTTGCCCAGTTTGACTGGAACCTCCAGCAGAGGATTCGGTTCTATACGAAGACGAGAAAACACACTATTTACCAAACCCAGAAGGAATGTGCCCCCACTGCACTAAGTCCAGCAGGGGTCTCCTCTGTAGGCCAGGGCTGACAGCAAAAGAGGCTGTTACAGAATTTGGCTTATGCAGGGCATGGGGGCTTAACCACCAAAAGCCAAGAAGTTGCAATTATTGTAATGACCAGTGAGGACTGAGCAGTAGCTATGGGACCATGACCCATAATAGACTATGGAATCTCTAGAGGCCAAATGTATGGGCCATAAACAAAGGTACTGGCCAGCTTATAGCAGCAGCAGAATTCAAGGCTAGATGACCAGTAGGTTGACAGAAGTTGCCCCAATGTACAATGCAACAACTTTTGCCTGGTTTCTGTACCTGAGTCAAATTTTAGACTGAGAACTCATGGATGTAACAGGTGGCTGGGTCCCCAAAAGGAAGGATCCCGCAACATTCTGGCAAGTATGCACATCAAATAATCTTCCTGTCCTTTCACAAAGGAACCTACAACTATGTACTAAGGTAGCTGTATACCAAGGAGAGGAGAACGCCCAGATATTTCAAGGATTGTTAGTCACAGTTGACATTGATCCCTAGAGACCAAAAACTTCATCATGGCCCTGCTGATAGGGAAATATGGGGGCCAGGTAATAAACAGATCCCTTCCCAACGTCCAGGTTATGGAGGGTACGCTACATCCACAGACTCATACAGTGATCACTTTCCTGGTCCCCAAGTGCATAATTGGGATTGTAACACTCAGCAGTTCATTGGGTCCTTGGCCTGTGGGGTACTAGCTGTCTAGAGGAAAAGCCAAATGGAAACCTCTGAAATAACCCCATCCTGACAAGAGAATAAATCAGAAATCATATTGCATCCCTGGGAAGGAGGCAGAGATAAGTACTACCCTCAGGTAGGAGCAGAGGTGTTGTCACCCGCATGTCTCCAGGTAATTCTTAAGTATGGCCCCTCTGCAGAAAGCCCATGTATCCTGGAGGATGGCTAGAGACAACTGCAAGTGATAACCCTCATCACAGCTGTAGTTTCTTTGTTAGGACAGATTAATATGGCTTCAGGTACATGGTATGTGGTCACTGATTTGGCAAATATGTTCTTTCCTATCCCATTCAGAAAATAGGAATGGAAATAGTTTGTATCCACATGGAATGGACAACAATATACATCTACGATTTTGCCGCAGACTGTGTGTTCGGTGAGACCAATGGGAAGATGAGAGTGTGGATTCACTGTGGGCAAGTTGATGCCTCAAAGACCCCCTTGTGCTCTGAGATTATACAGTTCTCTCTCTTATTAAAGCCCAGAGCACACCTTTTCATCTCCCGAACATTCCCAAGGAATCAGAAGCCATTGATGTGTATCAGCAATTTAAATTTTTTGTCGCCGTGCATTAAGTTGCACTTATCTGCATTAAATTCATAAACCATTGGACCACCTAATTATCCCATGTTTGCAGAGATTTGAGAATTCATGGTCCTTCCCTTCCTAAGGAAAATCATTTTTTACGGGCCACGCCTCTGTCTCCGTGCCTTGCCAATGCTTCAAGGTGGCAGGCATGCCGAGTCAGGCAGGATGGCCTTGGAAGCTCAGGAACTGACTCAGCCTGGACAGGGGGAGAAACAATGAAAGAAAGGCAGCCTGGGGTCCAGAGACACCAGAGGGTGGCTGCATCATCCCTGCTCTTGCTTTCAGATCTGGCCCAGCCTCCTCCTTCCCTGGACTCATGACACATTTAATCCTGGCTTCCGCCCCAGCAGCCCCATGTGCTGTGGGGCCCCAGCCTGCCATCTATGTTCCGACGGGATGAGAAAGGGATGAGAAAGGAGGACGAAGGAAAAGAAGTAAAACCTGTAAAATTCATCTTTCATAGGCTATAAAGGGGAGTTAAAAGTTGTGCTTGTTTAGAAAGTTTAGAAATGCTGACTGTAGCTGTAAGAATGTTCATGGAATGTCTCATTGATCGTAAATTATTTTTTAAAAATTAGAGGGTTACTTTTTAAAATTCTTTAAGACAGAAAATGAAGTATAAAACAATCGTTTATCAAAACACACATCAAAAATCAAAAGAGAAGACAGAGGACAAGTAGACATAAAGTGGGATGACAGATGATAAACATGGTGTGGTGTTTATAAAAATGAATGTAAGTGGCCTACCAAGCTATTTAAAGATTGTACAATTTTTCTCTTTTTGGCTGTGCCTCTCGGCCTGTGGGATCTTAGTTCCCCGACCAGGGATTGAACCCGGGCCACAGCAGTGAGCGTGCCGAGTCCTAACCACTAGACCACCAGGGAATTCACTAAAGATTGTATTTTTTTTAAAGTTACCGTTAAGTTGTCCATAAGATATGTTTCTGCAGCAGAAAGATTCTAAAAGTTAAAAATAAATTCATGGGCCAGAATATGCCTGTCAAATTCAAACCAAGGAACAGCCAGATGAATTCTGGACAGCGCAGTGCTTAAAAGCAAAAGTTTTACATAAGACTTGCAAGCACATACAGCAAAATACTATAAAAATGCACAAGAAATGAAACAAAAATGTGCTTTTTTGGTTGTTTTGGGAGGGAGAAGGTAATTTACCGTTATCAGTCTATTACAGATGCAAGTAGACAAGAGATTAAATAAGGACATAGAAAAAACGAAAGACACAATAAATGCAGTACCTATAACAGACTTATACTAAGTTTCATAATCCACAAATGGATTACTTTTTCTTTTGAAGTATACATACCTGGTCTATAAGCAAAAAATGATTGCATACTAAATCATATCTATAAACACAAGGGCAGAAGTTTTATAGATAATACTTTGAGATCACAATGCAATAAGTTAAAAATTCAAATGGATATTAAAAAGAAAAAATACTCAGACATCTAGAAACTAAGGATAACGTCTTGCATGTTGCTGAGACAAAGAGGAAATTGAAACCGAGAGAGACAGAAAGAGACAGGGAGAGATGGGAGAATAAACGAGAATGAACTTAACACTTTTGTAACAGAAAATCACATCAAGGGAAAATAAAAGAAATAAAACAATACCAGAAAAATAACTGAAATAAAGAAGCAATGGAATAAGAAGAAAAGAAAAAAGAGAAAAGCAGTGAAATGTAGGGTTTAAAGGGCTCCAAAGGGGAAGTCAAATGGACCTGGGTTGCTTGTCTTCACTCCAACACACACAGCTCTGCAACCTTGGAATATCTGGTTAATTTCTCTGTGATCCATTTTCCCATGTTTCTCATCTGTAAAATATGGGTAACAGTGCCATTTTTATAGGGTTGTTGTAAAAGTTAAATTCAATAATGTCTGGTAAAGCTTAAAGCACAGTGTCTGGTAAAAAACTGATAAAGGATGAATGAATCTTAAGAGTTTGAAGTGGTAGTTACTGTTTCTGTAAGAATGGTAGTAGTAATAGCAGTGTTATTAAAAGCTACAACTCTTAAAGGCAAACAGAACAATCAGAACAAGCCTCTGGTCAACCTTTTAACAATATAAGAAATACAAAATAGATCATTAAATATGAGAATGAGATTCTAGTAACAGTACAGGAAAAATTTTAAGTATATTGGCAATATTACATATAGTTGTAGGATAAGAAATTTATCCATTTCAAGGATAGTTATTCTTCAGGGGTGTGTGTGTGTGTGTGTGTGTGTGTGTATGCATGCGACTGTCTGTATGGGTATGAGTATGTATAAAGATGACACAACACACACTCACACACCCCTAAAACAGACAGGGTCAAAAGCAAAAGGAAACACGAATAAGTCATTAAAATTTCTCAAAGGTCCTCACGGATTTATTGATAAACCTGTCTAAATATTTAGGACATTTACAATCTCCACCCAACACCGTAAGTTCTTAAGTACTAAAAATTTTTTTAATTCATCCTATTTGTTTCTAATTTCTACATCTGAGAAAAAGTTTGAAATGGATTAGAAGAAAACATCAGAGAATATTTTATAGGCTGAGAGTAGGGAATTATTTCTTAAAGGTAAAAAGCACTGATCACAAAGAAAAATATTTTAAAATCTGACTACATCAAAATGACAATTTTTTTATTTGAGGTATAACTGATGGACAATATTATGCAAGCTTTAGGTGTACAACATGGTGATTCACAATTTTTAAAGGTTATACTCCACTTATATTTATTATAAAATACTGGCTATATTCCCTGTGTTGTACAATATACCTTGTAGCTTGTTTATTTTATACATAGTAGTTTGTACCTCTGAACCCTTTACCCCTATTTTACCCCTCCCCCTTCCCTCTCCCCACTGGTAACCACTAGTTTGTTCTCTATATCTATGAGTCAGCTTCTTTTTTGTTATATTCACTAATTTATTTTATTTTTCAGATATCATACAGTACTTGTTTTTCTCTGACTGACTTAATTCACTTAGCATAAGGCTCTCTAAGTCTATCCATATTGTTGCAAATGGCAAAATTTCATTCTTTTTTATGGCTGAGTAATATTCCACTGTATATATGAACCACATCTTCTTTATCCATTCATCTGTTGATGGACACTTAGGTTGCTTCCACATCTTGGCAATTTGCTGGTATGAACATTGGGGTGCATGTACATGTTGGAATTAGTGTTCTCTCTCTCTCTCTTTGTTATATATCCAAGAGGGGAATTACTGTGCCAAATGGTAGTTCTATTATTAGTTTTTGAGAAGCCTCCATACTGTTTTCCACAGTGGATGCATCAATTTACATTCCCACCAACAGTGCACAAGGGTTCCCTTTTCTCCACATCCTCACCAACATTTGTTATTTCTGGTCTTTTTGATGATGGCCATTCTGACAGGTGTGAGGTGATATTTCATTGTGGTTTTGATTTGCATTACCCTGATGATTAGTGATGTTGAGCATCTTTTCATGTTCCTGTTGGCTAACTGTATGTCTTCTTCGGAAAAATATATTCAGATCTTCTGCCCATTTTTTTAATCAAGTTGTTTGTTTTTTTGCTGTTGAGTTGTATGAGCTGTTGATGTATTTTGAATATTAACCTTTTATCTGTCATATCACTTGCAAATATTTTCTCCCTTTCAGTAGGTTGTCTTTCAGTTTTGCTGATGGTTTCCTTTGCTGTGCAAAAGCTTGTAAGTTTGACTAGGTCCCATTTTTTTATGTTTACTTTTATTTCCTTTACTTTAGGAGACAGATCCACAAAAACAATACTACGATTTATGTCAAAGAGTGTTCTGCCTATGTTTTCTTCTAAGAGTCTTATGGTTTGGGTCTTACCTTTAGGTCTTTAGTCCATTTTGAGGTTATTTTATCAATATATGATGTTAAAGAATGTTCTGAAAATGACACTTTTTGGCATGATAAAAATGCAATAAAGTTAAATAAAAAGATTAGAAAATATATGTGTGGCACTTCTAAAGACAAAGAATTAATTTCCAAAATACCTAAAGAGCTTCTACAAATTAACAAAGACAAGAACAACAGAAGAACAGAAAAAGAATGAGCAAAGATAATGACCAGGCGATTCCAAGATATATGATGCACAACATAAAAAATACAAATACCTCTATGTTCTCTAAAAATAACAAAAATCACAGCAAAACCAGGGAAAATACTCTGGAAGTATCCCTATTAGCCATATTGCAGTGAAGTGATACTTTGGTTTTGACTCTCTCTCTCGCCATCCCCATCCCTGCACTGTATTAGGAAATGGAACATACATATATCTGTGTATCTTGCACTGAATGTGCTGGGCACATAGGCCCACAATCAATGTGGAACTGCTGAACTGAATTATGAATTATATTAGGGGCACAAGGAAAATGGTTATTTACAAAAGAGGAAATCCGACTAGAAAACTGACATATGGAAAAAGATTTAGGCTCCCCAGTGATCAAAAAATTGCAAATTAAAACAGCCAGACGTTACCATCTTTCACCTACTTCATCAGCAAGAAGTCAAACAAGATCACAGCCTGGTGGCCTCAAGCAACAGGGCAGCCAGGTTGTGACCACTCTCGCCCCCTCACTGGAGCAGAAGTTGCTGAAGATTTACCATGGTGGCTTCAGCACTGCTGTTTCTTTGATTTGCTTACCAAAAAATGCAGTGAAAACCAAGTGTAAGCACCTTGGCTGCCAGAGACCCTGAATGCCCCATCTTTCCCTACTAGCAGTTACCGAAGAACCTCAGAAGGCCATTTTAATTTCCTCTCCCTGTTCATCTGAGATCTGGTTTCTCAGGCAGCCGAGGTGCTAGATGAACGTAGGGAAACCCATCCATCAATTCTGTGGCTGCCGTAGCATGGCGATTTTGAATCTTGCAATAAAACAAGATTAATGGGCTTGACTTCAGTCGGTTTGACATTTCAGCAATGAGGGTTGTTTGCCAGGTTTCTACACCCCTTTCCTTCTTGTCTCCCAGCCATTTTGTAATCAACAGCCAGGTCCCTCCTGCTCCTTTGGATTCCTGAAGATAAATCATGGAAAAGGAACAAGTATGGCGAGCTTGGAAAAGGCAAATCACTCTGATTTCTGCTCGCCTTCAAAAGCTAGTGGGGATTTCAGTGGGAAATGGACTCTCACAGCCATGGTGATGGGACGAAGCATTAATTGTTGAATTGTCTGAGTGATCATTTCATCCAGCCAAATGCGCCTACCGTGTATCCAGCGCTGTGTGGGCAGCTGGGAGAGGGGAGAGGGAATATAGAAAGAATTCTAAGGTGTCTTCTCTAAAGGGGACTGAGGGCTGTTGGCGTGGTTAGAGCTCAGGGACGTGGTTCTAAATAAAAGTACAAGGAAAGAGCAAATGGGTTAGAGAGCTGAGGACAGGCTTCTTGGGGAAAGTGGGATTTGAGTTTTACTTTAAAAGAAGATGGGGGGGTGGAAAAAGATGGCGGACTAGGAGGACACGGAATTCACGTCTCCGCACAACTAGGGCACCTACCAGGCACTGGTAGGGGACCACAGACACCTAAGGGGATGGGAAGAACCCCCAGCGACCAGGTAGGATGTGGGGCATGGGGAGGACTGAGGGGGGAGGAGAAGTGGAGGCGGGATGAGACTGGCGCCCCTGAGGGGTGGCAGGGGGAGGGGAAGGGATCCCACGCCCAAAGGGGGAAATTGGGGGACAATTTCCCAGGGGCCAGGTTTCCCCTGCCCACTTGGGGAGGAGTTCCTACACCCAGCAGGACCCACCCATGGTAAGGGGCCCAGTGGGGACAGGAGAGACCCTGGGGGAGACAGTGGGGAGGAGTGTAAAGTAACGGAAGGGAACACGGCCAGTGCGTTCCCTGGCCACTTAGGCACCAGGGAGCCTATTGGGCTCCCAGGCCTAAACCTCTGCCCTCGGAGCCTCCCTCCTGCCACGCAGAACCCAAGCCCCGCCCCACACCCCCACCCAGGGCCCTACATCTACACTCGGAGACCCCCTCCAACTCACTGGGCCTAAACCCCACCCACATACCCTCACCCAGGGCCTTACCTGGAAACTCCAACTCCAGAGGCCCTCCTTTCCTGGTGCTGCCCCTCCCCTTCCACACAGGTCCTAAGCAGAGGCCCCGCCCCTTGAACGTCTCCCCACCTAGGCCCCGCCCCAAGGCCTTTTCTGGCTGCTGTGTCCTGACCCTAGGCCCCGCCCCACACTCAAACATCACCCCCGACCCTGCAAGGTCCACCCCACCCTAAACCCCTCCCCTGCATGAGTTCCACCCCCACCTAAACCACACAACCATAGACAAGGCTTTTTTTTTTTTTCCTCTTTTAGATTGGGGTTCTGTTTTACCTTGTTGATTCATTGTTGTTGATTCATTTATATTTTTATTTCTTCTAATAAATATTTTATTTTTCTAATTTTATTTTATTCTTTATACTTTGTTATTGTTGTCTCCTTTTGGCTTGTTCCCCCACCCTCACATTTTGTTTTTCTTTTTCCTGTTGTGGTTTTATTTTACCTTGTTGCATTTGTTTCATTATTTATTTATTTTTTTAACATCTTTATTGGGGTATAATTGCTTTACAATGGTGTGTTAATTTCTGGTTTATAACAAAGTGAATCAGTTATACATATGTTCCCATATCTCTTCACTCTTGCATCTCCCTCCCTCCCACCCTCCCTATCCCACCCCTCCAGGCGGTCACAAAGCACCGAGCTGATCTCCCTGTGCTATGCGGCTGCTTCCCACTAGCTATCTACCTTACGTTTGGTAGTGTATATATGTCCATGCCTCTCTCTCGCTTTGTCACAGCTCACCCTTCCCCCTTCCCATATCCTCAAGTCCGTTCTCTAGTAGGTCTGTGTCTTTATTCCTGTCTTACCCCAAGGTTCTTCATGACATTTTTTTTTAATTCCATATATATGTGTTAGCATACAGTATTTGTCTTTCTCTTTCTGACTTACTTCACTCTGTATGACAGACTCTACATCTCTCCACCTCATTACAAATAGCTCAATTTCTTTTCTTTTACGGCTGAGTAATATTCCATTGTATATATGTGCCACATCTTCTTTATCCATTCATCCGATGATGGGCACTTAGGTTGTTTCCATCTCTGGGCTATTGTAAATAGAGCTGCAATGAACATTTTGGTACATGACTCTTTTTGAATTATGGTTTTCTCATAAACCTTGGAAAATTTAAGAAAATTAAAATCATATGAAGCATCTTTTCCAACCACAACGTTATGAGATTACAAATAAATTAGAGGAAAAAATGGTAAAAAACACAAATACATGAAGCCTAAACAGTGTGCTACTAAATAACCAAGAGATCACTGAAGAAATCAAAGAAGAAATTTAAAAAATACATAGAAACAAATGACAACAAAAACACAACAATCCAAAACCTATGGGATGCAAAGAAAGCAGTTCTAAGAGGGAAGTTCATAGCAATTCAAGCTCACCTCAAGAAACAAGAAAAATCTCAAATAAACAATGTAACCTTACACCTAAACAACTAGAAAAAGAAGAGCAAAGAAAACCCAAAATTAGTAGAAGGAAAGAAATCATAAAGATCAGAGCAGAAATAAATGAAACAGAAGAAAAGAAAACAATAGCAAAAATCAATAAAACTAAAAGCTTTTTCTTTGAGAAGATAAACAAAATTGATAAACCTTTACCCAGACTCATCAAGAAAAAAAGGAAGAGGACTCAAATCAATAAAATTAGAAATGAAAAAGGAGAGATTACAACTGACACTGCAGAAATACAAAAGATTATAAGAGAATACTACCAGCAACTATATGCCAATAAAATGGACAACCTGGAAGAAATGGACAAATTCTTAGAAAAGTACAACCTTCTAAGATTGAACCAGAAAGAATTAGAAAATATAAACAGACCAACAGGTAATGAAATTGAAACTGTAATTAAAAATCTCATGACAAACAAAAGTCCAGGACCAGATGGCTTCACAGGCGAATTCTACCAAATATTTAGAGAAGAGTTAACACATATCCTTCTCAACCTCTTCCAAAAAATTGCAGAGGGAGGAACACTCCCAAACTCGTTCTATGAGGCCACCATCACCCTGATACCAAAACCAGACAATGATATCACAAAAAAAGAAAATTATAGACCAATATCACTGAAGAACATAGATGCAAAAATCCTCAACAAAATACTAGCAAACAGAATTCAACAACACATTAAAAGGATCATACACCATGACCAAGTGGGATTTATCCCAGGGATGCAAGGATTCTTCAGTATATACAAAACAATCAATGTGATACACCATATTAACAAATTAAAGAATAAAAACCATATGAACATCTAAATAGATGGAGAAAAAGGTTTTGACAAAATTCAACACCAATTTATGATAAAAACTCTCCAGAAAGTGGGCATAGAGGGAACCTACCTCAACATAATAAAAGCCATATGACAAACCCACAGCAAACATCATTCTCAAGAGTGAAAACTGAAAGCATTTCCTCTAAGATCAGGACAAAACAAGGATGTCCACTCTCACCACTATTATTCAACATAGTACTGGAATTCCTAGCCACAGCAATCAGAGAAGGAAAAGAAATAAAAGGAATACAAATTGGAAAAGAAGAAGTAAAACTGTCACTGTTTGCCAATGACATGATACTATACATAGAAAATCCTAAAGATGCCACCAGAAAACTACTAGAACTAATCAATTAATTTGGTAAGGTTGCAGGATACAAAAGTAATGCACAGAAATTTCTTACATTCCTATACACTAACAACAAAATATCAGAAAGAGAAATTCAGGAAACACTCCCATTTACCATCACAACAAAAGGAATAAAATATGTAGGAATAAACCTACCTAAGGAGGCAAAAGATCTGTACTCAGAAAACTATAAAATACTGATGAAAGAAATCAAAGATAAAATAAACAGAGGGAGAGATATATTTCCAAAGAGGACATAAAAATGACCAATAGGTACAGGAAAAGGTACTCAACATCACTAATCATCAGGAAAGTGCAAATCAAAACCACAATGAGATATCACCTCACACCTGTTAGAATGACTATTATCGAAAAGATAAAGACATAATAAGTGCTGGCGAGGATGTGGAGAAAAGGGAACCCTTGTGCACTGTTGGTGGGAATGTAAGTTGGTGCAGCCACTATGGAAAACAGTATGAAGGTTCCTCAAAAAATTAAAAATAGAACCACCATATGATCCAGCAACTCCACTCCTGGGTATTTATCCAAAGGAAATGAAAACACTAACTTGAAAAGATATCTACACCCTCATGTCCATTGCAGCGCTATTTACAATAGTCTAGACATGGAAACAACTTAAGTGTCCATCTATTGATGAATGAATACAGAAAGAAAAAATATCTGTGTGTGTGTGTATGTGTGTGTGTATAAAATGAGATATTGATACCATTTGGCCACAATAAACAAGGAAATTCTGCCATTTGTGGCAACATGGATGAACCTTGAGGGCATTATGCTAGGCGAGGTAAGTCAAACACCACATGGTCACACTTATATATGGAATCTAAAAAAAAAAAACAAAAAACCTAACTCATAGATACAGAGAACAGATTGGTGGTTGCCAGAAATGGTGGGGGGAAGGGTGAAATGGGTGAAGTCAGTCAAAAGGTATAAACTTCCAGTTATAAAATAAATAAGTCCTGGGGATGTAATGTACAGTATGGTGACTGTAGTTAATAGTACCTTATTGCTTGTTTGAAACTTGTTAGGGAGTAGATCTTAAAATTTCTCATCACAAGAAAAGAAAATTTGTAACCTTATTCATAATCATATTCATATGCATATTATTCATATTCACATTCATAGTATAATCAAGCATATGATACTGGCATAAAAACAGACACATAAATCAATGGAGCAGAATAGAGAGCCCAGAAATAAACTTACACATATATAATCAACTAATATTTGACAAGGATGTCAAGGTGTGGTGATGGGTATTCACTAGACTTATTGTGGTGTTCATTTTGCAAAACACACATATATCGAATCATTATATTGTACACTTGAAACTAATATAATGTTATATGTCAATTACATCTCCATTTAAAAGAATTTACTTAAAAACGGATATGGAATGACCAGCAAGATATTAATTAAGTGAAAAAGCTAGGTGTAAACCAATATACCATGTGTGTAATATATATATACATATATATACACACATACACACATATATACATATAATTAATATATATACACATATACATACATATTCATATATGTACCTATAATCTGGATATGCATGCAATATCTCAGGTAGGATATATAAGATTCCAGTATCACTAGTTGCCTTTAGAGAAGGGCAGTAGGTGATGGGGGGCCAAGGAAGGGGGAGGGATCCTTTCTTTTCCCTATGATCCCTTCTGAGTGTTTTAAATTTGGTATATATGTGTATATTGCCCACTTAAAAGCAAACAGGGAAAATTTCTGAAAAATATGTCAGAAACTATTCCCACTAAAACAACTACCAAAAAACTATTACAAACAAACACTCTAAATAGGAAGTCAATTGGGCAAAAGACGAGACCAAACAATTCTCAAAAGAAGAATGGTCAGGGACTTCCCTGGCTGTCCAGTGGTTAAGACTCTGTGCTTCCAATGCAGGGGGCATGGGTTCAATCCCTGGCTGGGGAACTAAGATCCCACATGCTGTGCAGCGTGGCCAAACAAACAAAAAACGGTAATAAAGGTGTATTACAGAGAGCAGTCAAAATAAATGTCAACAACTGGTCAGTCTCACAGAGAAACAGCCCCCAAACCCCACAGTTTCTCAACCCAAAGTGCAGGACGGGCCAGTGATCGGCTTAGATTCTCCAGCGTGGATCCCTAGAGGGAGGGGGTAAAGAGGAAAGGAGGGAGTTAGGAAGGAGCGAAGTAGGAGAAGGAGGGAAAGAGATAAGGATGGAGGGATGACACCTGATCTGGTCCTTGGGTGGGGAGTGACAGGCAGGAGACTGGGACAATTTTCTCCCCTGAGTGGGAAACAGGATCCGAGGCTACATGTTCACTTTTCCAATCTAAGGCTTATCATCCCTTACAGTATTTATAATCACAGCCCCATGCAAACTTATGTGACTTTTCTTCCCTTTCCCTGTTTTAAAGTAAAACCTTAATGAGTCAAAGAATAGAGCCTTCAGGAAGAGATTCTGAATGAGCTCAACTGCCTCCTTCACAAGTTAACTGTTTCTAGAATAGTCATAATGGCAATTAGAAACAATCCAAATGTTCAATAATTACAAGCTGTTGGTTGCTCTGCTCTACGTTTCATCTCACCTCATTGAATTCCCCCAATAGCCCTATAAGTTAGGATTTATTTCCATTTTATAGATGAAGTGGTGGAGGCTCAGAGCATTTCAATAACTTTCCAGGCATCCCACACGCCAAACGTGGGGTAGCCAGGGTTTAAAACCAGGCTGCACGGTCCTCTTACATGATTTCCATATGGAGACCATTTTCTCTCTACCTCACAAGGCCGTACAAATAGTGTGGAAGGGATGGCCACCTTTATAGCCAGGGATGGGCATGTCCCACCCCACCTGTCACCACACCCCACAAAGATCAGAGCCAGAGTGGGGAGACAGAGCCAGGACGGGTCACTTGCTGACATTAGCACAAAGAGAAATGATTAACAAATCAATGAGATGAGTTTCCATGGAAGCCATCCACCTAAAGTGAGATCAGTGTGCTCCTGGATGGATGAAGGAGCTTCTGAAATCTTAATAACCAGCCTCAAGGAAGACAGGCTGTCAGGCTGAAAATTGTAACATCCCATTGTTCAACCTTTGTTTAAACACCACTGGGCCAGGCAGTAGAGTGGACAAGAAGCTCTATTGCAGCCAACAAAGCTTTTGTTGACTAATAAGGAATTTAAGAAAAGTGAAGTTGGATGAGTCACTAGTACTTGTCCGTATCTATCCAGGAGTGAGACCTATCTGAAAAGCATCACCCCAGACACTACATGTCATCTCTCGTCAGTCCTCATGTCACTGCGCCTTTGTGCTACTTGATCACACCTGCCCTCTCGTCTTCCTTTCCTGCCTCTCTGTGTTACTCTCTCAGTGTCCTAACCTGGGATCTCTTCTCTGAACAACCCCAGTTGTTTGTCTGTCTTCCACTTCCTCTAGTGTCCAGGACTTTCCAGGAGTGCCTACTGACAAGCCCCAAGCAGCATGTTCAATCGTCACCCCATCTCCACCTGATGTCTCTCTAGCACCTGTAACCTCCTCCAAGCTGAAATCACCTTCCCCTCCTACACTTCTGTTCTCCTTCAGTGCCTATCTTGGGTAAAGACACCACCATCCTGGACCTAGAGACCATCACACAGAGTGAAGTAAGTCAGAAAGAGAAAAACAAATATCGTTCAATATCACTTATACGTGTAGTCTAGAAGAATGATACAGATGAACCTATCTGCAAAGCAGAAACAGAGACACAGACGTAGAGAACAGACGTATGGATACTGGGGGCGGGGGAAGGGGGAGTGGGATGAATTGGGAGATTGGGTTGACATATACACTACTGATACTCTGTATAAAATAGACAACAAATGAGAACCCGCTGTACAGCACAGGGAACTCTACTCAATGCTCCGTGGTGACATAAATGGGAAGGAAATCCCCCAAAGAGGGGATATATGTATATGTATAGCTGATTCACTTTGTTGTACAGCAGAAACTAACACAAGATTGTAAAGCAACTACACTCCAATAAAAATAAATAAATAAATAAATAATAAATAAGAGACCACCATCCTTCCAAGCACCTGAAGGCATAGACTCAACCATTCCTTTTATTCACCTCCAGGGTTTCATCAGTAATCATTTTCTAATTGATCTGCTTCCTCAACATCTCATAGATCTAGCATCTCTTTTCCATCTCCGTTTATACAACCTCGGTGTGGGTCCCATCATCTTGAAGCTTGCTCTATTGAAAGTACCTCCTAATTCGTCTTTTTTGCAACTTACCTAACCCTAGCTACGTGCCATCATTAGTGCTAACTTTCTACAAATCCAATCATGCTTTCACTGTTTAAAAGCCTCCATTGTTCCTGAGTCCGCACAGCTCATTAAAATCTGACCTCATCTCTGTTTTATTCTTGTCCTTGTTCCCCTCCCTCCTCTGTCTCACTGTCCCTTGTCACTCACGGAAGGCAGTGTCCAGCCTCCGGTTTCTTGGTTGGGACCCTCATGTCCCCTCTCCAGTCAGGGGAGACCCACTCTTCCTTCCACACCGGCTCTGATTCCCTCCAGAGGGAAAGCCTTTCCTGACTTCCTGGAGAACACCCCTCTCCTCTGCTATGTGCCCATAGCTCTTTGTTCATCAAGATAAAGAAGACGAGGGATCAAAACAACAGGAGCCAACTCTTCCTGGGTGCTTGTGAGCCATGCACTGTGCTCATGGCTAACTTGGTGAATCCTCACCATAGCCTTCCGAGCCCACCTGCTTTAAAGGCGAAGAAGCCATTATTAGCACGTGTGTTCCGTATCCTCTGTTTCCTTACCTGTCTCCCCATTAGATTGTATATGAGCTCCTGGGGATAGAAACGGTGATGTGTATATTCGCAGTGCCTGGCAATGACCAGACACGTGATGAAAAGCTCATTAACCCCTGAATGGAGGGAGGAAGAGAGGGCGGGGCGATAAAAGGGAAGCGGGAAGGATAGAAGAAAAAACAAAGGAGAAGGAGAACATTCCAGACTCTTATCACAGCCTCAACCTGCAATTCCACAAGAAGATCCTGCTCCCTTTGCTCCAACTTCACACATACCAAGCATCCTTCTGACTTGCAATCTGTCTCCTGAGCACACCTTCCCTGTCACTGGTCCAGGCTCTCCAATAACAAATTAAGAAAGCATTGCTGGACTATACTTGGCCTCCCATGGGTTTCTAAAGGTTTTTTTTAATTTATTTTATTTATCATTATTTATTTTTGGCTGCGTTGGGTCTTCATTTGCTGCGCATGGGCTTTCTCTAGTCGTGGTGAGCAGGGGTTACTCTTCGTTGAGGTGAGCTGGCTTCTCATTGCGGTGGCTTCTCTTATTGCAGAGCACGGGCTCTAGGTGCGTGGGCTTCACTATTTGTGGCATGGTGGGCTTGGTAGTTGTGGCTCACGGGCTCTAGAGCACAGGCTCAGTAGTTGTGGCGCATGGGCTTAGCTGCTCCGCGGCATGTGGGATCTTCCCGGACCAGGGCTCAAACCTGTGTCCCCTGCATTGGCAGGTGGATTCTTAACCACTGCGCCACCAGGGAAGCCCCTCCCGTGGGTTTAATGTGACTTGTGTTCCCCGGATCTGGCTCCTCTGTGTGACAAAATAAAGCCAAGGTTAAGATCATCCAAAGCTGGTTCCAGACCTCGTGCGGCCTCCAGGAAGGTGTAAATCTGCCTTGCCCTGTTCTACCATCCCCCAGGCTACGCCTAAACACTTTCTCTGTCTCTCCCCCTACTGTCTCTCAAACCACCTTCACCACAAATAGACAAACGATGCACGAAAACTTGACTTTCCCATTATTTCAGTTTCCCTCCCTAGACAGCTCTTGGGGCCTAAAGTTGATCTCATATTCAGATCTATGTATGTCATGTTGACAGAAGTATCCAGGCTGGCTGGCTCAACAAGCTGAGTCTTTCTTGCATTAAAGCAACAAAGAAGCTGGCTTCTGATTAACAAGGAAATGACTCGATGGGAGAAATTTCCCAGACTCCCCTCCAACAATTCATATAAGGTCAGAAGAGGGTACTGTTCAGAAGGCAACGCCACAATATTGACTTCCTGAGATGATATATCGGAGCAAGAAGAAGGGCTTAAAGAAATCAATCTCACTGAGCTTGGCTGCACAGAACTGGTTTTGTTGTGTGATGTAGCCCCCAAAGCTCAGTTACTTCTTTAATGCATGTGAGTCTGTGCCTCGTTTTTCATTAAATCTGTCATTTGACAAATGCAGGCTTCCATATGGCCATCCCCGGGGGTGGCTGGCTGGGAGAAGGCCTGTCTGGAATGGCCATTTTGGGATCCAAGGGAAATTAAAGTATACCAAGGCCATAACAAAGGCCCTGTGCAGCCTGGGGCTGGGGTAGGGACACAGGGTCAGGCTTGGTCATTGTTCCGCATCAGGGGGAGCCTGTTCCAGGGTCTATAACCAGACCAAGAACACAGGGGAATCAGGTCTATTCCAGTCCCTTCCTTTAGCTGATGAGTTTGCTTTTCTCCAAGGAAATGAAAGGGAACAGAAAAAGATTCAGCACATATTAAGCACTTACTGTGTGCCAGCCACTGGGCATTGTACTCTATATATACCATCTCATTTAATTCCTACCGCAGCACTTTGATCAGGACATTCTACTTCATGGATGAGGAAACTGAGGCTCAGAGCTAGTAAAACTTTGCCCAAAGCCACATAGCTAGGAAGAGGTGTTGCTGGAACTTGGGGTCAATTTCCTTTGGCCTGTGTGTTGTGCTCCTGGATAATTTTGGCCAGAGGGACAAGGACTAGTCTTACAAAAGGGTCTCCCAGGCCATTAGATGTCTCCAGGCCCAGAGGAGACCCTGTTACAGAATGAAACTTCCCAGTGAAAGGTGATTCAAATCCTGTAATTCATGCTGCCTGCACAAAATCATCTCACACATTACAAGGCTTCATACATGCATAAAAAATTACTTAAAGTGAATCTATCCATTGATACTTAGATAAACAAGGTGTTTATATACTTGATATTAACCAGGTCAGTCTGTGTGTTTTGTATTTATATCTGAAACAAGGCATGTGTCCAACACGCACATGACAACACAATAATATCTTACATGATACCATGGTGAATAGGAAATGCAGTCCTAGCAAAACAATGAAGATGTGTTTGATGAAAAAATATTCTATACTACTTTAATTTTTAAGTTTAAAGTAATTTAAAAAATAAATAATTCAGTTCCTCAGTTGTACTAGTCACATTTCAAATGCTCAATAATCATATGTAGCTAGTGGCTGCCACATTGGATACCACGATTTTATATTACTTTAGTTCTACTTTCTTATTAGCCTTCCAAAAATTAGTTCTTTTTGATATTATTAGTTTGACAATAAATGCTTATTTAGATAGCTTCTTATATCCCAAATGTTCTTTTGCACCCAGTGTTTTTCATATTGTATTATATTCTTTAGTACTTGTTTCAATAATGATCTATAAGTAGTAACCTTTTATTCAGACTTTGAAATTTTTCTCTTATATTCTCTCTCTTGAATAATAACTTACCCAGGTTTGGGATTATAAGTTGTCAGTTATTTTTCCTCAGTACTTTGAAGAATAACATTTAAATTTTTATAGTCCCTAATGATGTTGAAAAGAAGTCTTCTGTCATTCTAATTATGAGAAGTTTTTTGCATTGGTTTTAGTTTAATGACTTTTTTGCTTTTAAGACATTTTGTTGTTTCTGGTCTGTCATCTCATTATGCTATGACTAGTTATGGAGTTTATCTTGCTCTGTATCAATGCACTTTTTCAATGAACAGAATTGTATCTTTAACTTGGAAACTTCTCATCTACTATTTTTGCAAATATGTTCTCTGCCCACTCTTTCTGGAACCCCTATTAAATACATGTGAATCTTCTCTTTCTTTCTTTTATGTCTCATATTTTCTATCTCTAAACTCTGTGCTATACTCTAGGTGGGTTTCTCAGATCTATCTTCCAGTTTCCTAATTCTTTCTTTAGCTCTGTTTAAACTGCTATTTAACTGATCCAGTGTGTTTTTCAGTTTAATGACTGTAAATTTAATGACTATATATGTATTTTATCTATGTAGGTTCTGTTTTTTCCTATATACTTTTTAATGTATTGTTTAGTTCTTCCATTATTTTAATCACTTTAAACAAATTTATTTTGTGGTCTCAAATGGTTTTAATATTTCTAATTGTTTGGGCAAAAATCCTATTTTTTTGTTGTATCTGCTTTACCTCACAGTGATCCAATTCCTTATGCAGTTTGTAGTTTATTATTGTGAGCTCATATTTACTAGATATTGTTTTTTTCCCTGAGATGGCCCATATGCCATAATTTTGGACGTATCTTACAGAAGGATATTTTATTTTGTTGGAGCCCCAGGAATTCTGTCCATCCTTGATGCTTACAGTTTACACATCTGGTGGATAGTAAAAACCCATAACCTATACCATGTAAGGTATAGGCTTGGGACTTCAGTTTCTACTCAGAGCCCCAGGTGTGTAGCAAGCTCGCCTGCAGTTTCTCTGGGCTAGTGGATAGAATTTCTATTGCTTCTTTTTATAGTGTAATCCTAGCATGTTCAGGTTCTTTATACAGTTTACTGCCTCAAACATGCCTAATATTTATACTGGGACAGGTTTTGTCCCAGTATAAATATTAGAACCCTCAGTACCTATATCTGGTCCCCCTACCTCTTAGGGTTTCCACTGCATCTGCTCAAGTGACCTCCTTCATTCCTAGAACCTAGGGACTTCTCTCCCTTTTTTCAAGCTTGGCTACATATTTCAGAAAAATTATATCATTTTTTAAAATGTTATTATTTATTTATTTTTGGCTGTGTTGGGTCTTCATTGCTACGCACAGGCTTTCTCTAGTTGCAGCGAGTGGAGGCTACTCTTCGTTGCGGTGCATGGGCTTCTCATTGCAGTGGCTTCTGTTGTTGTGGAGCAGGGGCTCTAGGCGCATGGGCTTCAGTAGTTGTGGCACGTGGGCTCAGTAGTTGTGGCTCACGGGCTCTAAAGTGCAGGCTCAGTAGTTGTGGCGCATGGGCTTAGTTGCTCCATGGCATGTGGGATCTTCTTGGACCAGGGCTCGAACCCGTGCTCCCTGTATTGACAGGCGGATTCTTAACCACTGTGCCACCAGGGAAGCCCAGAAACATTATGTCTTATAAGCAAATGAGCGTGTTTGTTGTGGGAAGAAAGTATACACCCATGTCTCCATGCAAAGGTTTTTGTCTTGGATGTTCCTCCAGCAACATTTGAATTATACAGTATGAGCAGAGAGAGAAACAGCATTTATCAAGCCAAGGGGAAAAAAAAGTCTTATTACTATCTTCCCTCAAAATTGAAAAATACTGTTCAAATTCTTTCTTCCAGGGCAAGAATGTCTTTTCAGATCTCTTACAGATGTGGACAGAATTTGTTAACTCTTAGCTGCTCTTACTGACAAAACCATTAAGGCACTCCTGTGCCTGCCCTGCCCTCTCCAAAAGACCTTATTTTAAGAGCAGGGCAGCTCAGCAGGAACCACGGAGAGCAATTCCATCCTTAAACTCAGAAGCCCTCGTATATATCACTCTAACACTTGGTTTTTCTTATTCCTAAGACCAAAGAAATGACAGCTTGAGGAAAGAGAGAGTGGTATGAGAATAAGTTCCAAAAAGCAATTGATTCATGTGGAACTCTCAGGAATGCTTTTGTTTGTTCCTTTAGGACTGTAGGGAGGTGGATAGATAGTCTGGCCGGTTGGCAGGGGCAGAAGTCAGTTATACATCCCATATAAGCTGAGTCCAAACACACACACCAGCTGCTTTCTCCCCTCTGGTCCTGGGACATAGCCGTACTCTAAGTTGCCTCTTTCCGTGTTATCTCCAAGTGCATTAAGGTAAAAGAATATGGAAAAATTCATTTACTCCTTTAGGGAACAGAGCTTGATAAAAACCTTTATCACAGTTTTGTGTACTTATCCATACTTACCTGTCAGGATCCTTTGACTTCAAGCAACAGAATTGATTCTAATTTAAAAGGAATTTTTTTGCAGGAATACTAGGAAGCTTGCTTTCCTTGTGTCAGTCTTCATATTCCCAGGCAAGAGAGTCTAAATGGCATCACTTGGGTCACATGTCTATCCCTTGGTGATGGTGGGGGTGGGGAAGGAGATGGGGTATCATTACTGACAGAATCAACCATTCCACAACGAAAGGGGAAGGGATACAGGAAGACAAAAATCAACAAACCTCCAAGGCCTTACGGGAACCAGATACAGCTACTGGGGCTGCAGCTTTCACATTCATACTGAGACAAGATAATGGACTTAAATTACTTAGCACAGGACCTGGAATATAGCAGGTACTCAAAAATATATTTTAGTTCCCTTCTTTCTTAGAACTTTACTTTAAAAAATACACCTTGGGCTTCCTTGGCGGCTCAGTGGTTAAGAATCCATCTGCCAATGCAGGGGACACAGGTTCGAGCCCTGGTCTGGGAAGATCCTACATGCTGCGGAGCAACTGAGTCCGTGCACCACAACTACTGAGCCTGTGCTCTAGAGGCTGTGAGCCACAACTATTGAAGCCCGCACGCCTAGAGCCTGTGCTCCACAACAAGAGAGGCCACCACAGTGAGAAGCCCACACACTGCACCGCAGTGAAGAGTAGCCCCGGCTCGCCGCAACTAGAGAAAGCCCACGCGCAGCAACGAAGGCCCAATGCAGCCAAAAAAAATAATAATAATTTAACTAATTAATTAAAATAAAAAATACACCTTCGCAACACCTCTTATCTTTTCTAATGTAATGTGATTATTTATCTATCACTTAGTTATTGAACAACTGAGTTTCAGGTGTTGTGCTTGGTGCCATGACCAGCTATGTCCTGGAGTGAGACGTGGCCCCTGGGAGTAGAGAATTTGGATTGGAAGAATGTGAGGGGTGGAAAGGACCTTAGAAACCATCAAATCAGAATTTCTCTTTTTCAAATGGGAAAAAATGAGGCCCAGAAGTGATGAATGACTTGCCTATGGTCAAAAGGACAATTTGTGATGTAGTCAAGGGTAGGACCCAGGTTTCTTAACTCAGTGAGATACCCTAAGTAAAGCACCCAGCACTGGACCTGATGTATAAGATGTTTCAGGGCTTGGGAGCTTCCTCTTATCTTCCAAACTCTAAGATAAGAGCCCATAGGGACCAAACAATAAATAAATGAGTAAAGTAAATAAATGAGGCAAGCGTTAGAAAACCTTCACAGTGAAAGAAAGATGGTTAAGGACAAGTGACCCTCGGCTCAGTGGTGGGACTGAGGCAGACTAGACTTCCCACAACCTAACCGAATCCAGGATTGGCCTCTACCAGCCCCAGCCGGCTGCTGCCATGCTGTGATGCAAGCCCAGTGATGCAAGAGCTCTAATTTTTCAAGAGAAGCTCATATTTGGGTATTTACATGAATTCTCCATGTTTTAAAATGTTGATTCAAATTACATTTTATTGTAGCTTCACAAAACATAGTTTGGGTTCACTCTAACCTTGGGCTACCTAATTTACCTTCCAGGAGTTTCTATAGCCTGAAACTCTGTGGAAAGAATTCAAGGGATCTGTGAACGTGGTTGGGAAAAAAAATTATATCTTTATTTTCACTTACCTCCAGCTTAAATTTAGCATTTAATTCCATTTTAAATGTAGGTTACAAGTCTCATTATCAATACCTGTAACTTTTGTCCTCAGTAGAAATCACAGATACTTTTATAAGGCAAATCAGTTGTCATAGATATTTAGAAATATAGTTTACACTCCCACTACTTTGAAATTAAGGTGGATATTAAACTCTCCCCTGGATCTCAATCTTCCTGCCTGCAAAGGCCACAGCCGACCAATGATTGAGCACGCCTGCACCTGGTAGAAGTTGATGAGGTTGTGCGATTTGGTCACTCCCAGGGGATGATCTAGTCACCTATGTGGCTTTCCATCATTCCCTCTATCTGCAATTGCTGGTTGATTAATATGAGAAAGACGTGAGTCAAAGATTATCCCAGGGTAAAACGTTCAATTCAAGCTAAGCCACAACCAGTTCATTATGTCTTTAAAAAATAAAACTTAACTTTAACTTTCCTGAATTTTAAACACATTTCCTCGTTATTTAATGGGTTAATAAAAAAGTACGAAATGACTATATCTCATATTCTTCATATCATAATTATTATTATTTTTATTAATTAATTGTTATTAATATTATTATATTATTATTATTTCTATAATTATATATTAATACATTTGGTTAACTCTGTAGTCCTTTGTATTTTATTTTATGCATTTAAAAACTTGATTCCACTATCTAAAATATAACACAAATGAGCTTATCTATGAAACAGAAACAGACTCACAGACATAGAGCAGGCTGGCGGTTGCCAAGAGGGAAGGGGAGTTGGGGAGGGATGGATTGGGAGTTTGGGATTAGTAGATGTAAACTATTATATATAGGATGGATAAACAACAAGGTCCTCCTGTATAGCACAGGGAACTATAGTCAATATCCTGTGATAAACCCATAATGGAAAATAATATAAAAAAGAATGTATGCATATGCATAACTGAATCACTTCGCTGCACAGCAGAAACGAATGCAACATTGTAAATCAACTATACGTCAAGAAAAACAAAAGTTTTAAATAAAAAAAATTTAAAAAACCCCGACCATGCTACTATGCCCTGGAAAGCTAAAGTGAAAACAAAAACAAACAAAAAACAAAAGACTTGATTCCACTAAATGCCATGTGGTATCCTGGATGGGATCCAGGAACAGAAAAACGATTAGTGGAAAACTGATGAAATCTGAGTAACATCTGGAGTTTAGTTCATAGTAATGTAGCCTTGTTAATTTCTTAGTTTGATATCTATACCATGGCTATGTAAGCTGTTAACAGTAGGGGAATCTGGGAAGGGCATACATGAATTCTTTTACTACCTTTGCAACCTTTCTGTAAATCTAAAATTATTTCAAAATAAAAAGTTTAGAAAATACTCTCACATTTCCAAAAAAAAAAAAAAAAAAGTCCATAGCCTCATGAGACTGCTGTAGGAGTCCACAATGCAGAAAAAATTAAGAATCTGTGCAAGATAAGACAGGTTTTCTTAGAGCCAGGGCTCTATTGATGGGAATTTGGGCTAAGCTAGAGGGTGGACACTGGTTCAAGTCCAGCAGGATCTCAGAGGAAAGAAAAGGAGCTGACTGCATTCAGGGAACTTCTGGGATCTTAACCAGGCATCCTAGACTCCCTTCAATCAAAGCAGAGCCTCATTTCCAACCAGTCTCCAGAATACTTCTCAAATTTCAGCTATGATGAGATACTGGCTCCCTCTCACTTCCATGTCTCTGATTCTCTGACTTCTTTTCTGGATCAAATCATATTTTTCCAAGATTCAGTTTACTCACTACCCTAGGAAGCTGTCCTTGATCTCCTACTATCACATCCCTGCCTGCATCCAAGCTGGGACGCATGATTCCACACGTGTGGGGATTCCTCGGGGATTCCACAGAGCCCAGGACTTCCACCCATGTGGCATTTTCATGCCCTAGTGTGTTCATCTCTTCCTTTGTCATCCCCCTCACTAGGCTGTGGGCTCCTCCATGGCAGAACTGTATCCTGCTCATCTCTGTATCCCACGAACAGAGCCCCTGAGATGAAGTAGGTACCCATTTGTTGAAGGAGTGGGACAGGCAAAGACTCCGTGTGGAGAAATTAAGAAACGATGTCTTTAAGGGCAATAACAGGCATGTAAAGTCTTCCCGAGACCTTGAACTCTTGTGCTACTCAAGTCCAGGACTGGGAGCTCCTGAACTCCTTCAGAGGACCCCAACAATATTAGGGACCATGTTATCAACCTTAGCAGGACCCCTGAGCCCCAGAATCAGCATTCAGATCCAGATGTGTTTCCTGAACTAAGAATCTCCTGGCCTCACAACTCCTGGAGCTTAGGAAGTAGGATGGGGTTTTTCTCTCCTTGCCTGACCCAGAGGAATGAGAGGGAAACCCTTGTTCCAGAAATAAGCTCCACAGACCTCTATCTCCAGCCCAGCTGTCCCCCACATCCACGTCAGCCCCACAAGGTTTCCATGCCTGGCTGGTCTCTGTGCCCACTGACTCCAAAACAGTCCCCTCTGTAACGTCTGAGACCCTCCTGAAAGGGGGAAGCTTCGTGGCAAAGAAAACAGGCTTTGCAGTCCATGGAACACGGGTTTAAAATCTGGCTCCATCCCTTGGCAACTCTCTGAAAGGGAAAGCTGCTTGCTCTCTCTCTGTCTCAGCTTCTGAATCTAGGGTAGGAGTGGACATAGGACCATGTGACCATACATGAGCTACTGCACGTGAAGGGTTTGGCATGACCACAGAGAGCGGCTGTAACAAATATAAAAGGCATCCTTTGCTAGTAAGAAGAACAAAGTCTAACAAGGAAGATAGACAAATTAAAAAAACAAAACTATCAATGTGCAGTAAACTGTGTGGTCTACTAGAAATAGATGGAAAGAAGTCCCAGGAGCCATGGTAACCCAAAGTTAGTGACGTCTGACCTGTAATTTCAGAGATGGGCCAGGAAGGAGTCAGTGGTGGTGGTGGAGGGGGAGGGTACCTATTGACAATCCTAGAGATGAGACAAAAGCAAGGCCTTTCTAGGGAATTACAAATAGTTCAACAGGGTCAAGAGAGGGCCTGAGCAGTGGGTGCTGCCTGAAACATGAAGCCAGAATGTTCAGCTCAGCCTCCCCTAATCCCCTGGCATTTGCTAGGGCCTCAGATGGGGCTCTTGCCTCAAAGCCTTGATGATACTGCAGTTCTACCTCGGGTTGAATTTGCCAGAGACTCTTGTGCAATTTCTTTTCTGGATTTTATAGCAGATCATCGTCAGAGGGGTCTTCCTCTGTGTCTCTCAGATGCCGTTCCCCATCCTTTATTTTGCAAGGCTTTTTTTGGTAGAACCCATTTCCATCCATGTGGCACTCTCATGCCCTAGTGCGTTCATCTCTCCCCTTGTCACCCCCCTCACTAGGCCGTGGGATCCTCTAGGGCAGACCTGTAACCTGCTCATCTCTGTATCCCAGGAACAGACAGCATCCCTGAGATGAAGTAGGTACCCGTTTGTTGAAGGAGTGGGACAGGCAAGATATGATCGTTAGCAAAGAAGATGGTTGTAAGCAAACAAGGTGGGAAGACTGCCCTTGATCTGACTTTCTGTCTCCTTTTGAAATAGCCAAATGCCTTCCTTAGATCACAGTCGAAGATAAATGGACATGTGCAGATCCCAGTGTAGTTCCCAGATTCCAGACAACGTCTATCTACTGGAACTCTAGTGAAACTTCAACCCTGGATGCCATTTCTCTAATATCACGGACTGGGGGAACTTTGAAATTCCTGTTCCTAGCATACACTGACTGCTTTCAGAGGTTTCCCACTCTTTCAGGAATTGCACTTCCTGCGATATGATGTGTCACTTCCTTTCCTACTTACCACAGGGTTCTTTTCTGGGAGTTTGCTGTCAATAAAGCAGAAGTAGCGGGCAGCCCATGAGGAAACAAGAGCCGGAACACTTCATATATCACGCGGGCCGTGGGCAGTTTTCTAGGTGGCACAATCCCTGGTCACTGGATCAAGAGAAAGATACAGGAGGCAGCTGGGTACCATCTTTCCATGAGCCTTCAGGTGGCCTTGGCATCATGCCGCATAGCCCAGGACTTCCATGGGAATCCTGGTGGGGGTCCCTTGACCCAGCTCTACTGACTCGGCGATTAGTAGAGCTCCACCCAGATTCAGACACAGGTATGTCTGTCAGCCCTAGGCGTAGGGGGAGTGAATCTCTATTTTCGATGTACCTTCACAGGTATAATGGGGGCTGTGGAGAAGCTGTGATGAAGGTTGCTGGGCAGACATTGTTATAGACCTAAAGCCACCAGTGGTCTGTTACTAACAAACCTGAAGACATTTTCTGGCCCCCTCTTCTCGGATTCTCTGTGTTTCAGACACTGTCAGCTGTTTCCTCCCCATCTGCTCCCACCTCTACTCCAGCTCTGCCTCTGCATACTGCTGCAGAAACATCTGCAATTCTCTGGACCCGTGGCTCCCACTTTTCTGAGACTTTCCACACTTCCTTCTTTTTGGCCATTCCTCTGCCCCTTGCCTATCTAGAAGACTCTCTCATTGTTAAATACCCTTGACTGAGGTTAAGTTTCCTCGGCTCTCCCACAACATGAGCCAAAACAGAACTAAGTTGACTCATGGACACAGAGGTATATTTCTTGCACACATGAGTTTGCAGTAGAAGATGTATTGCCTCTCTACGCCCCTCTTGGTCTAGACTGGGATACTTAACAGAGGGGTCCATGTCTTATTCACCTTTATCTCTCTAGCGTCTCTTATGGAATTATATAAGTGCTCAATGAATGTGTACTGAATAACAGTTTTAAATTAAAAAATGATTCTCAATTATCTTAGCATATTAAACTGACATTCTTGACTGGCCATCTGACTTCTCCATCCGGTGAGGAGGTCCTCAAAGGCAAACACTATGTTATTGCCTCTGGATTCCATTCCCGACGTTTAACTCAAGGCTGGGAGCATAGAAGACAGACACTCAGAGATGATTGGCCGATCAAAGGAATGGATGAAGAAGTACATGAAAGAGTATGCTGGTGGGAAAGAGAAAAAAGGAAAGCTGCCTCTTTCTGAAACTTCCTAGCTGATTTCCTCATCCATAAAATAAAGATAATATCTATTGCACGGAAATGTTTTGACGAGGAAGTTAAAGGCAACAGCATTTGCGAAAAGACTTTGCAATTCAAAGCATGCAGGAGGCATCTTAAAAATGTGAAAAACAAAACAATCAAAAATCTTACTCATTGATTACCTACAGATATGCCATTTGAAATATTCATTTCCCCCCCCCCCCCAGATCCAAAACAAGAATAATAGTCCCTGTCTCTGTGGAATGAGATCTGCTTGGAATTCCTTATAGGTGCATAGATTACAATTGCAATGTTGGTTAAAAAAGAAATAAAACAGAAGAAATTCCCTAGAGAATAATGTTTTTTTTTTAAAAAAGGAATCCAAAGTCAACCCCTAAAATGTTTATTTAAAAATTGAAAATTGTGAGCCCTATTGCAAATATATTACTGTTAGATTACCTGACATTATGATTCATAAAATATCACCAGGCTGCTCAAGTACATATTATAAATCGTCTTCCAGACACCTGGCTGGACACTGTCTCTGACGGCTGTTCCCACAGCCAGGAGCGTCGTCAGAGTTGGTGGGCGCCTCACCTCGGGACCTATGACTCATACAGACCCGCTGGGAAATTCAGTCATTAGAAGCAGTGCAGTAAGGCTACAAAATGGCAGAGCAAGGGGTCCCCTTGGAGGCTTTCTCCATGCTTGCCAGCAGGGGTGAAGTGCATTCTATGGCATTTGAGGTCACATAGCCTCCCAACCTGCATGCTTCCTTTTCTCCACTGTAGCCTCCAGGGGAGGGGGGCATGGATTACTTTGCTCAGAAGGCAGAATCAGCAGATGTTACTGATAGGGGACTGGAATTCTGCACTGTGGCTACCACACAAGGCTTTTTTTTTTTTTTTAAAGCCAAAGCAGCATCAGTAAAGGTTTTAGCAATAAGCCTGCAGTTGCCATTTTAATAGATTCAATGTTGGGTCATATGCAAGATCTGCTATTTAAGATGTGCGTTTACAGGCCACCATTGAAAATAGCTGCCTTTAAAATTCCTTGGGCTTCAGACCTTCTGCACGGGGCAAGACTCTGTCACCAGAGTTGTAGCTTTTATCAGCATCTGTCTTCCCTGGTCTGCTGGAGACTCTGACCTCCTATTGCAGACATCTCTACTAGGGCATGGGATATGACATTTGCCCCCTTTTTGTCTCTGATAGCAAATGAGAGATCAAGAACACTGGGCATTGGCAAATGAGAGTGAAACAATCTAAAAAGAAATAGAATTTAAAAATCTTCTCTGTGAACGCTCTGCCCCTAAGAGTATGCTCCAATCACGTGACCTTGCCTTTGACCCGTCAGTTTTACTCTCCAGGGGCTACTCATGTGGAGTCTTGAGCTTCCCCTAGAGGCCAGGGCACGTTAGGATCAGGAACCACAGCTCCACCTGAGAGGAGGACATAGCCTTACCCTTGTGGCCAAAGATTTAGCACCTGAGGAGAGCCCTGGACATCCTATGTCCATCAGGTCAGAGTCTTTCCCTGACCCTCACCTTCATTTCTGAGTCCAACACAAATGATACCTCCATTCCCTTGCCTGGCGTCCCCAGCTGATAACTGTTAGGCTGGGTGGGGACCAGGATGCTGAGCCCTGACCTCAGAACTTCCAGCTGCTGGGTGCTGCTCTGAATGGTCCATTCACCCGGCAACAAGATGTCCATGATGACACAGCACCTTCTGTCCTTACGCCCCACCCACCGGAGCACCCCTACCACACACACACACACACGCACACACAGAAATGGCCGTGCCAGCCAGGGATAGGTCAAAATCAACCCCAAATCATTATCTAATAAACCTTGATTTCTCTCCAAGGGCCGCTTACAGCCCGGACGATGCTCCCAGGCTCCAGTCCTGCAGAATCCGAACTCATCTTCCCTTTCCATTAGCCTTGGGGGCTGAGGTATCCACTTGCCTAGGCAAGTCTCCCCCAACCCCTCATGAGCCAGGCCCTGTCCCCAGCACCCATTCTGAAGAAACACAGTTCCGGAAGTGGATGGGTTCACTGTCTGCTCCTGCAGACACAGAGGTGGGTCCTTCCTGAGAGGAGAGTTAAGCGCTCCCTCTGCTATAGGCACTATGTCAGCACACCCACAGGACTGGGTTTCCCACGAGGTCTACTAAGCAGATGGGCAAGGCAGAGACGTAAAAAAAATGGAGAAAATAATTTTTTAAAGAATATGGATATTTCCAAAAAGGAACTTTGAATTATCATAAAAGGAAAAATCAGAATTTGGGGGGACTTTCTCTCACAGCTTTTATGGTTCTGTGGTGTTTTAATTTGAATTATGTATGAGACCAAGGTGTCAACATGGATCTTCATGCTAAGGCCTCTGAAGGTCAAGTCCATCTCTTCCTTGGGGGTTCAGGAAAAGCTCCCCAACAATCGCTTTCTGGAGCCATTTAGACAAAGAAGGGAGATCCTCTTCTGCTTTATACCATGTTTCACTGCCGTCTTGTTTAACAGAAAAATAAACCTGTTGGGGACGGGTTTGCATGTCTCTGGGTACAGTTAAGGACAATGGGTAATATATTGTCTCAACAAATATGCAACCACATTTCACAGTACCCTGGGGAGGGGCCGTTTGCTGCTGCCAGCGGCTGGCTCTATATCTTCGAGAGAACCATATTCCAAGCACTGCAGACATGATACATCAGCAGAAAAGGATGGTATTGTATGAGCCATATGAATGGGAGCTGTAGGAAGAGAAGCTTGAGATAGCGGGGTGGGGGGCGGCACATAAGCTTCATATAATTACTGCCCCTGAATCCAATCTTGAGATCTGCATCACACCCTGAGATTCTAAGGGGGACCACACCCCTGAGATGGATAAAATGTTAAAATGCTCACTTTCTCTGGCCTGCTCTCTTGTCACTAGCTGTGCCCTTGAGATGAGTTTGAGATAAGCTGGGACCTGGGGCCCTTTGCTGGGATCTGGGACCTTTTGCTGCAGTGCTGCAGTGCTGCAGTGCTTGCACATGGACACCCCTCTCCACGAGCAACAAAATACAAAGAAATTGTACGGGACTAAAAGTAACTGACTGCATGCGCAGTTGGGGCAAATTCTGGACAAAAGATACAAAGAGACCAAAAAAAAAAAAACAACAAAATGCTACTGCCACTTCTGAAGAGCCCGGAGCAAAAACTGGGTGTCGGGAGCAAAAGCAGAGTACTGTGCATGTCCCCTGCACAAAACACACCTAAGGGGTCGCAGAACACCTAAGTCACCCCCTGGCCCGACCCCTGGACACACACCTACCCTCACCCCATATAAAAAACAAGCTTGCCCCCCCTCAGGGAGCGAGCAATCAAGGGAACCTGTTGTTTGCTCTCACTCCTCCCTGCTGCACAAGGGGTCCCAGTAAAGCCTTGCCTGAATTTCTTGTCTGGCCTCTAGTCAATTTCTACTGATTGGGGAAGGCAAGAATCCTGGTCGTTAACGGGTTTAAAAGAGCCCGTTTATCCCTAACTTCCCTACACAGTATCTTGTACCATGCAGAACCTTCAGATGGGTTGTTTCCATTTGTAGAACTTTCCTCTCTCTGCACTCCCCTTCCCTCCACTGTCTGTAGTAGTTCACCCTGTAGGCCTCCCTATTAGATAGCAAGCTTCAGAGGGTGGACACCACATCCCACCCCTTTCTGGGCATCCATCTCCCACCGGGGGTTGGGCTGAGCACATGGTGAAGAATGGGTGCTTACTAAAAGCTTGTTGAATTGAGATTCATCAATTCAGATTCATCAATTCATCAATTCAATCATCACAATTCAGATTCCTGAAGATTCAGTTCCCGAGTTTAAATACATCAGAACGATTTTCTTCACCTTAACACAAGTTAGCAATTTCCCCAGCTTGAATCTGCCGTGGTGAACTCCTCCAGCAGAAGTGAAGCAAGACTATAAACTGTGCCCGAGTTTGGGAGCTTTTTAAGGAAATGGGAAGTGACACGTTTGTTGGCAATACTCACGAGTGGGAGCCCAGGTCTGGTCTGAGTAGACGAACAGAGATTCCTCCGGCCGTTACAACTTTCAACTGGGTCAACCTGTGGGAAATATCCACATCCTCTTAGCTCAGTAAAATCACTGTCCGTTTCCCTGTGTATCAATACAATGCAAAAGACCAGATTTCAGAAGGTGAAAGCCAGGCATCTGAAAGACCAATGGCTATCTGTCTGCTCGGAGGTCCTCGGCTTGGTAACACCATGGAGCTGCAGAGCAGTTACAAGTATCATTGGCTGAGTTCCTCCTAAGTGCCAGCATGCAGACCACACAGGTTACTTAGGACAAGGTCCCTGAGCTCCAGGGGTTCAAAGTCTATCTGGAGACAGAAATGAGTAATGTTACGTAGTCGTTACTGCATAGAGTTGGCACCAGGGACAAGCGTGGTGAAGTGGCACTAGACCTGACCAGGGGTGGAATGCCAACCACAAAGACTTCCCAGCCCCCTGAGCTGCATGTTGAGAGACAGGAAAGGATTACATGGATGAAGGAACAGTCAAGGGATGAATGAAGATCACTGAGGCCTCCTGCAGGAGGGGGTTATATGTAGTTCAGAACCGCTGAAGTGTGCACGTGGAGGGGAGAGGCTGGGGAGGTCTGCCTGGGTTGGGACAGGGTAGGGGGACCGCGCTAAAGAACATAGGCAGATGTTTCAGCCCAGAAGCAGCAAAGAGTCGCGGAGGGGTCTTGGGTGTAACTGGGGACTTGCTCTGTGTTATAGAAAGATCATTGAGACACAGGTCTGGAAAACAGATTTGAGAAAGGTAAGTCTGGAGGCAGGAACACCACTTAGGAAGCCACCAGGTGAGAGGCAAAGGAGAAAGAATCGAAACCTATTAATCAGATTAAATTAGTGAAGGCAGTGATTAAAATAGACACAGACAGGAGAGGAAAGCAGAAGTAAAGGATGCTCGTTCCAGGTCTCTGGTAACTGGGAGGAGGACAATTCCATGGGAATGGCTGAAGGAAAGCACTGAAGAACAAGGAGGCTGGTTTCCAACGTGTCTACTTTGAGGTTCCTGCAAAACATTATACGGGAGAAATCTACACAGCTAGACGTATGGAGCAAATCACAGGAGAAGAAGGCTGGGCTGGAATTAAAGTTTTTCACAAAATATTATTGCCTGTGCCTTACAAAGGGAGACTGAGTAACTGAGTTTGGGAATACTGTATTCTGTATCCTAGACTATACCCCCATCTTGGAGACCCTCAAGGCACTGTAGCATATTAAGTTTCCAAGATATCCTGCAACAAAGACATCTTCTTCATTTCATGTTGCCCAAGCTTATTTGTCTGTGGAACGCCTTTTCCAATAAGGAAATGGCAACCAGATGTTGACATTGAGGGCCACAGCTGGGGATGGCCAGTCATAGATGATGGGTAAAGCCACAAGAGTGCAGATTGGTCCGTGTGTGTGTGTCTGTGTGTCTGTGTGTTGGTGAGGTGAGAGTTAAGGACAGAATCCCAGCAACATTCACTCGTAACATCTATTTAAGCCACTTGAGTCTACCCTTACACTATGGTGCTGATGGCCACAAAAGGAGAGCTGTGGCCTTTTCTGCCTCATCTTTGGTCATCACTGAGTACCTGCCTCACTTGCCTATTGACTTTGTGTAACAAGCAATATGCATTGATTCAACAATTACTTAGTGACCAGCACTGTGGCTGGAGAGACAAAGGAATCACTGGCTCATGAACTTGGGGTTGTACAGTCTCACCTACCTACCAGTCCTGTCTCTTCTCATCTGCCCTACTGTACTTCAGACTGTCTTCTAAGGACCTAGAAGACTTAGGCTTACTTCACTGGTCTTTTCCCTCTGCTGGCCATCTTGATTAAGACTACCTTCTCTGATTTGTAGCCCCAGAATCCAAGTCTGTGAGCAGCCCTGCCTAGACTTTGGAGGACTTTTAGAGAGATCACAAAATGTATTGATGTTGAGTAGGGAAGGGAAACTTGCAAACTTCCAAAAAAAAAAAATAGTACTCTGAGAGATAAGAAAAAAACCAAAAGAGTTCATATAAGTCAAAATAGAAAAGCATTTCTAGGAGATTGATCAAGAGTATTCAATGTCCAGTGAGGTCCAGAAAGGCAGCCATGAGACCTGGCAAGCAGACACCATTAAGGACTTTCACGAGGATTTTGGAGATGGACTCAAACACTGAATTCAAGTGGTTCAAAAAACGGATGGGGTGAGGAGAAGGACACAAGTGTCAACTTCTCTTTTGAGAAGTATCATTCTGAAATAAAGTGTAAAAGAAGGCCATGGATAAAGGGAAGAGGGCTAAGGGAGACTTTCCAGATGAGAGAGGGTGAAACAATTTGATGTAGAGGAAGAGTCAGGAGAGAGGGAAAGTTGAAAATACAGAGGGTCACAGCAATCCCACTCCTGGGAATATACACAGAGAAAACCATAATTCAAAAAGATACATGCACCCCAATGTTCACTGCAGCACTATTTACAATAGCCAGGATGTGGAAGCAACCTAAATGCCCATCAACAGGGGAATGGATAAGGAAGATGTGGTACATATATACAATAAAATGTCAGCCATAAAAAATAAGGAAATTGTGCAATTTGTGGAGACGTGGATGGACCTAGAGACTGTCATACAGAGTGAAGTCAGAAAGAGGAAAACAAATAACGTATAATATTGTTTATATGTGGAATCTAGAAAAACTGTATAGATGAACTTATTTGTAAAGTACAAATAGAGACACAGATGTAGAGAACAAATGTATGGATACCAAAAGGGGCAAAGGGGTGGGGTGAATTGGGACACTGGGATTGACATACATACACTACTATGTATAAAATAGATAACTAATGAGAACCTGCTGTATATAGCACAGGGAACTCTACTCAAGGCTCTGTGGTGACCTAAATGGGAAGGAAATCCAAAAAAGAGGGGATATATGTATACACATAGCTGATTCACTTTGCTGTACAGCAGAAAGTAACACAACGTTGTAAAGCAACTATACTCCAATAAAAATTATTTTAAAGAAAGAAAATACCGAGGGTCAGAGAGCTACTTCAAGGAGTGAGATCTCTGAGAAGCTGGGAGGGATAGAACCCAGCGCTCAGGAGAGACTTGAACGGGAGGAAGGGCACCAGGGCTGGAAGGAAGGAGGAGAGACTAGCATATTAGTTTCCCAGGACTGTTATAACAAAGTACCACAAAATGGGTGGCTTAAAACAACAGACGTTTATTATCTTGTAATTCTGAGTCTAGAAATCCAAAGTCAAGGGGTCAGCAGGGCCTTACTCTCCCACATTTGCAGGGGAGAATCTGTTCCTGGCCTGTCCCTTATAGCTGCTGGAGTCAACGGCAATCCCAGGCTTTCTACGTCTTGCAGCTGCGTTGCCCCAACCTCTATTTCCATTGTCACTTGGCACTGTCCCCTGTGTGTGTCTGTCCAAGTTTCCCCTTTTCATAAGGACACCCAAATCATACTGGGTTGAGAAGGTGGTGGTCTGTTTTTAAAAGCTTCCTCAAGGTAATTAGAAAGAAATGTTTGGATGTGAATTGCCACCGGGCGCCTACTATGGGTCAGGCTGTGCATTTGCATAAAGTACCTCATGCCTAGTGCCCAGAAATTCCATCCATCGTTAACTTTAACGTTCCTGGAAGAGAGCTTTGGTTCCGGAAGAAGCGCCAGGTTGGTCTATGGATCAGTGATTCACTCAATTTACACCTAATGAGACTCATATAACTAATTCTGCCACTTTGTTGCTCAGAAAATTGCACTGGTTCCCCCTTTAAAGTTACAACATAAAGTCCAAGTTCCTCATCTGATTCTCAAGGCCCCCACGACCTGTGTAACATTATTTCCTGCTATTTTCCTTTGCATACCCCACACTAGGATACGCCCCTGCGTTGCATCTTCCCCCTCGCTCACACTCGGAGGGAAGAGTGTGTCGGGTCTCACACTCTTCCCTCCGTCAAGCACACCTGCCTCACTGCCATCACTGCTGTCACCCTGACTGCTTCAAGATCCACTACATGTGCCAACTCCTTTAGGGACTTTTTCCTGACCCTTTACAACCGGAAGTAACATCTCTCCTCTCACCTGCACACATTTATCTGCATCCCCATGACATGACCATGATCAACCTATCACCACTCTCAAGTGAGAATAAATAGGGAAATTTTATAAAGGTGAGCTTCTCAAAACTCAGAAGAGACCACAAATTATATGATTCCATTCATATGAAATGTCCCCAGTAGACAAGTCCATACAGACAAAAGTAAATTCGGGGTTTCCAGGGAATAGGGAGTTACTGCTTAAGGGGTTCAGAGTTTCTGTTTGGGGTGATGAAAAAGTTCTGGAAGTAGTGATGATGACTGTACACATTGCGAATGTGATTAAAGCTATGGAACTGTACACTTTAAAACGGTTAAAATGGTAAATCTTATATGTATTTTACCACAATAAAAAAATAGTAAGAAAATCAGGTGGTAGATTTTTACATTTCAAGTATAAGAGAGACTATACATTTACTGTTGTTTTTTTTTTTTTGCCTAAGACAACACCCATAATAACGCTCATAATTCCTGCCATCTGCCGTCTGGGTTCCCCTTTTGGGTTCCCCTGTCCTCGGGCTCACTTTGCTGCAGTGGTGATCACATACAATGTTTGCTGGGCTTGTGGACACCCACGGTGAACCTCAGGACTTAAGCTGGTCTGCCTGCACTGTTCTCAGGGCCGGTCATACGCAGCTGGGTCCGCAGAAGCCTGTGGTCCACAAACAGATGGGAGTTTCCTCTCAATTTACCCCCTGTGAACTCCTTCCACACCACTTAGCAGTCTCCTCTCACAACCAGACCCTGAGGGTCAATTTGGAGGTTGATGACACCCATATGGACAATGCTTGAACTGAACGTGGGTGCAGCTGTTGGGGGCTACTAGGACCAGATGTTCAGCTAATGATCTTCTCGGGCTCAAGAGGAGCTCGTCTGAAGCGGTGTTCATAGGAGACTGCCTGCTGAGAAACTACTGGTCTGTCTTAGAAAACCACTGTCTTTCAGTGAGCCTTAAATAGCCTGAGTTTCAAGGACTTAAGGAGAGAGAGAGAGGCGAAGGTGTGGAAAAGCAGAGGTCACCCACTGGTAGGTGTGTGCCTTGCAGCTATGTTTTGCTCCGCCCTCCCTGAATTTTTAAAACTCAGTTTCCATGATTTACAAATTGCTCACCCAGTCGCCACCTCCTACATCTCACACCTGGCTTGCTTTCTCTTCTTCACTTCACCTGCCTGGCCAGAGCATGCGTTCATGTTTGTTCTTCCCAGTTTTAGGACTCTGAGGCATGAGGGTGATATCGACTAGGGTTCTCGGGCCTTACCCAGTCAATAGAAATTGACTAGAGGCCAGACAAGAAATTCAGGCAAGGCTTTATTGCGGCCCCTCTGCGGCAGCGGGTGGGAACGAGAACAAACAACAGGTTCCCTTGCTTGCCCGCTCCCTGAAGGGGGGTGAGCCTGTTCCTCATATGGGGTGAGGGTAGGGGGGGCTTAGGTGTTCTGCCCGCCCCTTAGGTGGTGTTGTGTGCAGGGGGCATGCGCACCACCCTGCTTTTGCTCCCAACACCCAGTTTTTGCTCTGGGCTCTTCAGAAGTGGCAGTGGGGTTTTTTTGTGTGTGTGTGTGTCTCTGTATCTTTTGTCCAGAATTTGCCCCAACTGCGCATGCACGCAGTTATTTTTAGTCCCTTACAGTTTCTTTGTATTTTGCTGCTGGAGGAGAGGTGTGTCCAGGTGCCAGCACTGCAGCACTGCAGCGAAAAGTCCCAGGTCCCAGTCAGTTTCAGCAGGATTCAATGACTCCTCCTGAGCTGCTGTTCCTGGGTGAACGTTGAAGAGTGGCTCATAGGCAGAATAATCATGTCTTGTCTTTGTTTCTCTAAAATGGAGGAAATCTGTTTTCAGCTCCCCTTCCAAGAACACAATGATTCTTTTTAGCGAAAGGAGTTTTGAAGCTCTCACCCGATCATGCAAAGAATACAGCCACATCAGAGATCCTGTAGGCCCACGGGGCAGTCAGATAAGGCATCCTGAGTTCTGAGATCTCAGCCACGACTGTCACCAGCCACCTGTTGAAGGAGGCAGAACATTCGTACGTCTCAACTGATACAACCTCGTCCGTCGAGATGGTTCTTTGTGTAAAGGGCATGCCGCAGACTCTCATACCCCAGTTCCTTGTCCTTCTGGGGGTTCAGAGGCCACATTTCCCAGCCTCCTTTACGCTTTGGCAGGGCTTGTGGCTGAGTTCTAGCCAGCTGGGCTGAAGCAAGGTGTTTCCCACGCACAAAGCTCCATCCTCTTTCCCTTTCCACCGGTGGCACGGAGAGGGGCTTGGATGTAGAACAGAGCCACGAAACGGAAGAAGAACCCTGGGTTCCTGAGTCGCCGCCACCTCCCACTGAAATGACTGCTCTTCCCCTGCTGTCCTTCCTCGTTCCACACTGCGAATCTCAGTGCTCTCCAGCATGGAATTTTCAGTCCTTTCCTCTCCTCATGACGTATGGTCTCCTTATGTGACCTCAGCTACCACTTATGGGCTAGTGCCAAACACCAAACGCCAGTCCACATCCTTTCTGACCAGACATCTCCATCCCAGGGGAAGGGACATGGAGAATTCACGGGCACATGCATTAAAAAGTAAGAACACTCTAGATAGTGATAAGGGCTTTGAAGAAAATGAAAACAGGGTAATGAGACGAAAAGGGCCTGAGAGAAGGGACTTGTTGGTTTCCATGACGTGCTTGGCCGAGTGAATCCTGTGAAAGATGAGGATTAGTAACAGCTTCAGTCAGAGCCTGCAAGCTGGACCGAGCTCAGTGAGTCAAGGAGACTGAAGGGGGGCCAGAGTGGCCAGAGCCCTGTGAGAAGATGGAAAGGAGCAGAAGGAAAGACCAGAGAAGAAGGCAGGGGCAGATGATGCAGAATATTTCCAGGCTTGCTAGACACTTGCACTATTAAGAGTGTATTAAAGGGCTTCCCTGGTGGCGCAGTGGTTGGGGGTCCACCTGCCGATGCAGGGGACGCGGGTTCGTGCCCCGGTACGGGAAGATCCCATGTGCCGCGGAGTGGCTGGGCCCGTGAGCCATGGCCACTGAGCCTGCGCGTCCAGAGCCTGTGCTCCGCAACGGGAGAGGCCGCGGCAGTGACAGGCCCGCGTACTGCAAAAATAAATAAATAAATAAATAAGCCATTGGAGGATTTTGAGCTTGCGGTTGTTATCATCTGATTTACGTTTTTAAAAGATTACTCTTGCTGCTCTGTGAAGAACGGAGTGTCAGGACCACGGACCAGTAAGCAAGCACTGCAGTAGTCCGGGGCAGGGTTCCAGGGCCTGGGACTAGGGTGGTTACCAAGGAGGTGAAGAGAAGTGGGATCTGAGAGCAAGGCCAGGTCTTGCTGCAGGACTGATGGAAGGGATGAAGAAGACAGAATCAAGATTACAGATTTGTCATTTAGGCAGATGGAGTGGAACCATTCAATAAAGTAGGGCAGGCTGCGGGAGGGGCAGGTTTGGGAATACAATGAATTTAGTTACAGTTGGTAGTGATAAAGACAGTGGTCATGGTAGTGGTAGTAGAAGCAAGGGAAGGTAACTTTGAACGCCATGAGAAAGAGTTCCGACTTTATTCTATAGCCCCTGAGGAATCAGCAAAATGTTTTAAACATGAAAGTAAAATGATGAGGTTTGTGATCAATAAAAATTATACTCATGATGATATGGAGGAGGAACTATAGGAGAGACGCCGGATGCAGGAACACCAGTTAGACAGGAGGCTGCCGGCAGCAGTTGAGGGACAGGCTCCAAATGGGATTGTTTGGAACACGATTCCCCCACCCAGCCTGTTACGGACATAGGGAACTGGGGTGTGGATCCCATGAACCTGGGGTCAGCAGCACTGTGGGACTTCTCAGGAAGAGCGCTAGGGAGGAACTAGAGAGAACCAAGGAAGGCGCAAGTTGTATTCTTGTGTACAAGTGCCAGTCCAGTGAGACTCACCTAGAAATTTGGGGCACAGCAGATTCACTGTGGGCAATAAACAGGTGGGCACGTAGCCACGGTGTCTCCCCTATTCACTACGCAGCCTCATAACCAGAAGAAGCCTTGAGACAGAAGACAGCTGGGCTCGGCTTTCCTCATGCCCCGTATGAAGGTTCTGGTCTAGAAGCAGGCTGCACAGCTTATTGCTGATTGCTGTCCTGACCCTTCCTGAGACAGCAGCATCTAGACCTGCTCCGTCACCTGACGAGCAGGTCCATTTGGCATTTCACAGGTACCAAGAGGTGTGGAGGGAAGTCTCATGCCAGAAGCCTCCAGATTTGGTGCCCTGGTTTCTGCAGTGAAACAAAGACAGATGGGTTGGAAACAGGAAGCAAAACATCCTGTACAGAATCACACGGGGAGGGGCACCCCGACAGAGCAGTTGTCTCCCAGGAGATTTGAAGCTTTAAAGGAAACAGCTCCAAGCACCTTCTAGGAAAGGAGAATGTTTAAAGGACGCAAGGCAGTGTTTCTCCCTTTCCCTCTTGTCAAACATCATTTGCTAAACGGATTTTTAGCAAAAGTGGGTGTCTTATACTCAGAGTCTCTTTTCACATTAAATATACCCCTAGTTCATTTCTCTCTAGCCTGGGATGAATTTGACACGGCGTTGAAATTGTCAAGGGAAATCAGTTGAGGAGACAGTGTCAGAAACATTGTCTGAGCTGAGAGCTTGAAGAAGTTATTTTCAAACAAAACAGCAGCCACAAAGAGGAGATGGGCAGCTGTCTGTGGGGTAGGGGGAGAGAGGGAAGCACCTAGGCGCCCCCAGGGGCGGGGTGCAAATCACAAGGAGGTGTCAGACAGTCCATGCAGAAGGATTCTGAGCGTCACACCATCAGACATCACCCACTTCCAGACATCAAATGAGATAATTCATGTAAGAGCGCTTTGAAGATATAAAGCATTCAGGAGCCATAAATGTCATAATTATTGTTACTCTCATTACTAAACCTGTGGTGCTGGCTGTCTCTCTTGGGGAGGACACTTTCAGACCCGAGGAGGATGAAAAATGTCTTTAATACACATTTGGGCTCTCTTCTCTATATTTCTCAACTCCCACATACGAGTCAGGCTTATAAAATGGAGCAAGACAAGAGGACGCTCTGTTTCAACAATAACCATCCGTCAGGTGTGCAGAGGAGCTCACAGTCTGCAAAGCACTTCCACTCCCATCACCTCGCATCTCCCCACCACTGTCGGGAGCTGAGTCCTCTCCCCAGGGTCAAGGACAGAACTCTTGGCCTTTCTGCTTTTGTCTCCGTGACATAAGAACTCTGCCCTCCTGGTTTCTCTGAGGTGATCCATCTTTGGAAAAGAAAAGACAGAACAGTTGGAGGGTGCACCAGCTCATCGACTCTTTCTGTTCCGGAGGCCCTTTGTCAGAGAAAAGAATGTGTGCAGGTAACTTCTTCCTTTAGCCCACACTCACGGTCATCCGTGCATCTGGGAAACACCAGGGCTGGCCCCTCCCCTTTTATTTTCACATGTCTACGTGCCCCACCAGACAGTGCGCAGCTTATTCACTGCAGTAAGTACACTGGTTAGCACCACATCAGGCCTTAGGAAGTGTCCAATAAGAGACGCTGAATGAATGAATGAGTGAAAGGCCTTTGGCATTGCCAAATTATTCCACGAGCCAGTGGACTCCAGTACCTGGGCCCTAGATCCTTGATCTTTCCCACATGCTACAGAGGGTGCTTTTTTTTTGCCATTCCCGCCTTCTTCCTTCCTGGCGGAGCATGATTTGTTCTGGAATCTACCCACACTGCTCTGTGCTTCCAGATCCAACTCATGCTTAGCTCCAGAGATGGACCCTGATGAGCCCAAGCTCAACATTTCACTTTACACGGAAATCCTTTAGAGTGCTCATTGGAATGCATATGCCTGGGCCCCATCCCTAGTGAGTCAGACTCACTGGGCCTGGGAATCTGAACTTCATGAGCTCTGCAGGTGATTCTTCTATTTGGGTAACTCTGGCGTGCCTCATCTAAGCTGAGTAATGTGTCAGCCCCTTGGCAGTTTTATTGGTTCAGGACAACAAGACCTAATCAGACTGAAGGGAAGTGTGAATGTCCTGTGGTATAGGGAGAGGTCTCTCAAACTCTGTAGCTGGCTGTGAACAAGAAAGAATATATGTTGTCCTGAAGGCTGCTGCCACCCTCCTGTACCCACCAGGGGAACCAGCCCAAAGATCCAGCCACCTGCTCACCGGGGTTGGTAGAGAGGAGAGACAGAGACAGTGTGTCCTTGATAACAACACTGGGACATTGAATCAACCAACCCTGGAGCCTGTCCTAGGTTAAACTTCTCATTATGTGAGATAATAAATGTCTTTATTGCATAAGCCACTGTGGATCAAGTGTTCTGCTCCCCGCTGAAAACATCCTGATTAATTCAGCTCCTGGCAGGCAGCAGCTATACACATCTGAGCTGCACACCCAAGCAGCCGAAATCCAAATAGTAATAAAAATAGTGAATACGGACTGAGTTTACTATGCCAGGCACTGTGCCGAGCGGTTTGTATCGATTATTTCAATCATTCTTCATAGCTATCCTATCAGGTGGTGAGTTATGGGCTGCCCTCATTTACAGATGAGGAAACTGAGGAAGAGAACATTTAAATAACTCATCCAAAGCCAGTGGCAGAGCCAGAATGTGAATCCAAGGAAGCTGACCCCGGAGTTTACCATCTCAAAGCCAAACTGAGATGCTGCGTGTTGAAGCCTACTGGTGTTCGAACAGCCCCTCTGGTGGGGCTGAATTCTGTCAATAGGATTTTACCATCTGGGACAATTTGTTCAACTCCACCAACCTAGGTACTAACCCATGCCGAAAGCATCAGCCAATAGAGAAATACCAGCTTCCCATTGGAAGAACAATGGCGGGGTGGGACCCTCGGTTGGGGCTTCCGTTCAGCCTCAGAGACCTTGACTATGTCCAGTCCTCAGACACTAGAGGGAGGAGGGGCCCAAGGAAGGAGCCATTGATGATCTTTTCTGTTCAGATTCTCCTACTGTGTGAATTGTTCGGCAGTAACCCCAGCTGAAAATCCGGACCCATCTGCCGATTTTAAATTCACCTGAGTGGATGGGCAAGAGCAGGGGATTCAAATGACAACTGAACATGTTCCAGTCACTTTACAGGACTCATCTCTGTTTCCCTTATTTCTTGAAGTGGAGTAACTTCGCATCGATTTTAAAGAGGACTGCGTCTTTAAAATTGAACGGAAATGAAATACCGCTCTCCATACATAGAAACATACGATACACAGACTAGGTCCAAATACACTCCAGTCTCCAGGGCCACAATACAAAGCCAATTCAATCAGCTAATGAAAGACCAAAAAAATGTCGGCCAGTTTTTGTTCTCTGTTTTTTGTTTTAATCCATGTAGATAACTAGTCTGTAGCTTTTCCTTTTCAGCTGCTATTCTAGCAGCTAAAAGCATGGTAGCATGTCTATTTATTTTTAAATATATATGTATATACACACAGCCACCTCTGTTCCTAATATGTTCATAAATGCTTTACAGTTCTCAAAGTATATGTGATATCTCACTTGATCCCAGAACGTTTATGCTGTTAACAAACACTGAATGAGATCCTGCTTTAGCCTGGGCACTGTTGGGCATTGAGACTTTGCTACCCGGAGCAGGCTCCCCCGGCCAGCAGCCTCAGCATCACCTGGGAGCTCAGTAGAAACACAGCATCTCAGCCCCACCCCACACCTGCCAACTTAGACTCTGGTGACTCCACTGCACTGCTCTAGAGCAGCGGTCTCCAAACTTTTGGGCACGAGGGACCGGTTTCACGGAAGACAATTTTTCCCTGGATGGAGGGGTGATGTTTCAGGCGGAAATGCGAGCAATGGGGAGCGATGGGGATGGCAGATGAAGCTTCTCTCGCCCGCCGTTCACCTCCTGCTGTGCGGACTGGCTCCTAACAGGCTGCGGACCAGTAGCGGCTCATGGCCCAGGGATTGGATAAGATGACAAATAAAATATAGTCCTTGTCCTCAAGGAGCTCAGAAACTAGAGGAAGAGAGGAACACAAAATCGGGGCATCACAATCCAGCGTGCCAGTTGCCGTGAGGGAATCAATCCCAGCGGGTGCTGGGAGCCCAGAGGAGGGTGTGCTGGCCCTGGGAGGTCAGGCAAGGCTCCCGGCAGGAAGTGATCTTGAGCTGGCCACAGTGGAGTGGGGGAGACACCCTCCCAAGAAGGTATGGGAGATGGCTCACACAGAAGAGGGGCCCCTGTTGAGAGAGTGAAGCTGTCTGGGATGTTCTCCACATCCAAAGCCTTATTGGAAAACACTGGCAATGATATTGTTTAGGCACCAGTGGCCTTTGCATACCACAGATGAAGAGGGGACTTTGTTTGCACCTCTGAATCTGGGAAGCATGGATGGGTAGCTGTGGAAGATGAGGCTGTGTGTTTAGCAACAGAGATGTGATCCCTGTGATATGCCATAATGCTTTCATTCTCACTTAGTAACAATTTAGTTTGCACGTGCTCCTTGGGTAATCCCTCAGCCAGCCTTAATAGCATGCAGGGACATCTGAGTCCCCTACATAAGAAGCAAATGAAAGAAAAATGCCTCTGTCTCTTTTTTTTAATTTTTAAATTAATTTTTATTGGAGTAGAGTTGCCTTACAATGTTGTGTTAGTTTCTGCTGTACAGCACAGTGAATCAGCTATATATATACATATATCCCCTCTTTTTTGGATTTCCTTCCCATTTAGGTCACCGCAGAACACTGAGTACAGTTTCCTGTGCTATATAGCAGGTTCTCGTTAGTTATCTATTTTATACATAGCAGTGTATATATGTCGATCCCAATCTCCCAATCCATCCCACCCCCACTTCCCCATCTGGTATCCATACATCTGTTCTCTACATCTGTGTCTCTATTTCTGCTTTGAAAAATGCCTCTCTCTTGACCCATTGCATGGAAGAGGTCACTGACACCCAAGAATGTCATTTCTGGTACCTTCCAGTAAGGCATACATGACTGAAGTCAGACTTTACAGAGTTGATGGACTCAGCCCAAGATTCCACAGGCTCTGCAAAAGTCCTGGTCATCATATGTCACAAGCTGTGATCTGGCAGGTGGAAGAAGAGGCTAACACAGGGAGGGTCTGCTGTATGCTTCACAGCAGCCCTGGGGGTGTGTATTACTTCCCCTGGTGACAAAGAACAAAGCGGAGGTGAGGGAGAACTCTGTTGGTTCCTATATCAGACTCCAAACTCCTCCATCTCCACTCCTATTTCTCATACAAGGTACTACATCCCCCAAGACTTCTTTTTTCTGTGCCATCCCTCCCCATCTCCATCCCTCTCCTTCCCTCTCTCAACCTCCCATCCCCCCCCCAGACTCTGTGTCTCAGGCTTTCAATAACAGTACTCATCACTATGGTGTCCATGGGTCCTGCTGATATCCCATTAGTGTGAGCTTCAAAATGCATTTCCATCTGCAGTTCTGCTGCTGATTATTTCCTGCCTTTTAAAAGCATTGATCTGGATCTGCACTGCAGCTCTCTTCTGTCTTGCAACCCCCTTTCTGAGAGATCACTGTGGCGTTTTCACCTCTAACATCCTGTATCTTACATTCTAGCAGCTCCTTAGTTTTCAGTTTCCCCCTGAAGGACACATGGGAAGGCTCATGGGGCCCTGATACTGGGAGGGTAGTGATGTTGAGACAGGACCAGGGTAGAGATGAAGCAGGCAGGGTGCTGAAACCATGTGGCCTGGGGAAGAAAAGCTAGCGAGAGCCCATACAAAGACCATGCCCAATGTCCGATACCAAGAGCAAAGTTCCAACATAAATGAGACAAACAAGTAGCTTGAATGACAAACAAGTCATTCCAGAATCGTCCTTTTATGCAACGCTGCAGCTTCTACAAGTGGAACTTGAAGGAACCTGCAGCTCTGATCACACGTCGCTTTAAAAGCTCTTCCCTCTGGTATGGAAAGCTGGATGGCCCACCAACAGGACAACACTACCTTCAGTTTGAAACCTATTCTTTCTGTCCAATTCCTCCTTGGGTGGTTTAATCAAAACAACAAAAGCAGAATGCTGCCTTACTTCTTCTAAGCATCCTGGTAATCATTTTCTGAACCTTCTTTGGGTGCATCTATTTTGAATTTTGTGGAATAAAGGGAAACATATTCAGACTTCAGAGCAGGATGAACTATTTTCAGCTACAAACTAAGGAAAAATGATCTTCCCCCTACACACGCATACCCCTGCACCAATGACTACACAGCTACTGTCAAGTCAGTGGCAAGAGAGAGAAATAGTTTAGAACAGGGTCACCAACTTTGTGTAAAGGGGAGATAGTAAATAGTTGATACCAGAGAGCACAGTCTCTCGCAACTACTCAATTCCACTGCTGCAAGAAAGCAGCCATAGACAATATGCAAATGAATGGGTGGAGCTAGTTTACAATATTTGAATTTCATATAATTTTCATATATCATGAAACATTATTCTCTCTTTGCCTTTTTTTTTTTTTTTAACCATTTCAAAATGTAAAATCCATTCCTAGCCCATAGGCCAACAAAAGTAGACAGTGGGCTTGATTTGGTCTTTGGGCCATAGTTTGGCAACCCCTGGCTTAGAAGGTCCCTATGCAAAATGTGATCCTGCTGGTGACTTCCCTAGTGGTCCAGTGGTTAAGACGTTGCCTTCCAATGCAGGGGGTGAGGGTTCAATCCCTGCTCGGGGAGCTAAGGTCATGCCTCGTGACCAAAAAACCAAAACATAAAACAGAAGCAATATTGTAACAAATTCAATAAAGACTTTAAAAATGGTCCACATCAAAAAAAATCTTAAAAAAACAAACAAACTGCGATCCTGGAATTAAAAATAATTTACTTTCCAGAATATTAGACGTTCTCCTATCAGTGGTTCTTAATCTTGTAGGCAAATAAGAACATCTATTGATCTTTTATTTAAAAAAATACGAGGGCTGGGACTTCCCTGATGGCACAGTGATTAAGAATCCTCCTGCCAATGCAGGGGACATGGGTTCAAGCCCTGGTTTAAGAAGATCCCACATGCCACGGAGCAACTAAGCCCATGTGCCACAACTATGAGCCCATGTGCCACAACTACTGAAGCCTGCGCGCCTAGAGCCCGTGCTCCACAAGAGAAGCCACTGCAATGAGTAGCCTGTGTACCACAACAAAGACCCAATGCAGACAAAAAAAAAAAGAAAGAAAAATGAGGGCCAAAGCTACCAAATTAGAGTCTCTAATTAGAGGGTTATTCTATGGAATTACTATATCATAATTTAGTGATATGCCATAAATTATTGAATCCCTTACTGGTGGACATATAGGTTGTTTCCAGCTTTTCACTATGATTGTAAAAAAACTAATGAATGTCACTGTACACATATTATCCAATTGTGTCCTTAGGATAAATTCCTAGATTTTTAATTGGTGAGCCAAAGAGTATAAAAATTTCCAAGTTTCAACTCTGTTCCAGATGGTGCTGTGAGTTTGCACTGTAAGACACAAAACACAATCCTCTGCTCCAAACTGAAGCAATGCTCAATCTTAAACATTGTTGTATTAAAAAAAAAAAAGTGATAAACATCCTGATGGACCAGAAATAGGAGGTTAATACAGAGCCTTGGGCAGGGCTAGAGCTGTGGACCTTCTGGGCTCCAAGGCCATTAATAGACAGAAGTAGCCCATATTCAACTTCAGTAGGGGGCTGATGTCAAGCCGGGCTTGTGAAATCAGGAGCTGGAATACAATGAGGCGGGGCTCCCTTACCCACGAGCAAAGGTTCAAAGAAGCTGGCCCAGCTCCCTGGCTGTATTCTCCATTAAGCTGTTGCCCAAGTTAGCAGGAGGGATTAGCCATTTACTCAGGCACGACTTGGACCAAGCTACCCATCAGTTCCAGAACTAGATCTGAAATGTCCTCGTGAAATAAGAGCTTCAAGCTTCTAACATAAGTCCAGGTTTTGAGCTGCAAAGCTGAGGTCACTATAAAGCTTCTAGCCATAAAGAAGGTGAGTAGGAGACAAAGAACAGAAAAGGCCAAGAATGGTTCCTCCCCATGAACCACAGACTAAAATTGCAAGACACATCAGGACAACCGATGCCATAAAAGACAGACATTTACCACAACTTAGAGATCATTCAGTCCTGGGAAATTTAAGATAATAAAGCAATTTTGTAAAAAAAAAAAAGAAAAGCCTCTAAGAAAACTATGGTCAATATTATCAAAAAGATAATGGAAGTTACAGTTACCTATTTTTATTTTTTATTTTATTTATTTATTTTTTTTTGCAGTACGCGGGCCTTTCACTGTTGTGGCCTCTCCCGTTGCGGAGCACAGGCTCCGGACGCGCAGGCTCAGCGGCCATGGCTCACGGGCCTAGCCGCTCCGCGGCATGTGGGATCTTCCCGGACCGGGGCACGAACCCGTGTCCCCTGCATCGGCAGGCGGACTCTCAACCACTGCGCCACCAGGGAAGCCCTACAGTTACCTATTTTAAACTTTGAGGAAAAAAAATCAATTTTTGGATATAAGTTAAAATTTTAAGGAAAAAGAAATGCAAGGCATAATTTACACATTAGCAAAAGGGAGAGAAAGAAAGGGAGAGATGGGGGACAAAGAAAACTTTACTAATCCAAGAGAAGGCAGGAAAGGAGAAACAAATAAATAAATCACACTATAGAAAATAGAAAATAAGATAGAAGAAATAAGTATACTGTACAGAAATCAGAGAAAATGTAAACAAATTAAACCCATATATTTAACTTAGAGACTATCAGTTGGATTTTTTACTTCAATTATGTACTGGTGAAAACAGACATGTTTAAAATCTAACGGGGTCAAAATTTTTAAAGTAAAATTTCAGGTGAAAGTTATCATTATAAAGAAGGAAAATTGACCAGGAAGAGACTTCCAATGAACATTAAACATGGCAGATTGAACACTCTGTTGACTTCAACCCTTTCGATCCCAAAAATGACGATAAAGAGATGAAAGGGTTAAAGCTCAAAACTGGCACAGCATTGTTTTCATTTCATTCTGTTGGTCAAGCAGTTACAGAGTTCAGATTCAAGTGGAAAGGACATAGACCTCACCTCTCGGGATCAAAGAATTTTGGAGCTATGTTTTTAAAACCACCACAATTATGAAGAATAGAAATTAAAGTATCAGCTATTGCCTAACAGCAGCCTGAAATGGTGAAAGAAACAAATGGAGGAAAGGAAAATCTACTGACTAAAAATTTCCCAGAATTCAACTATGTAAATTCTTGATATAGATGACTCTTAAGAGTATGGAACAGAATAGGCAGGAGGGGGAAAATACACGGTTAGACATTGTGGTAAAATTAAAGGACACACACACACACAATCCTAGGAGTTTCCAAAGATAAAAAGGAACAAGCATCAGAACAACAGAATAGGAATAAAAGGGGAATGTATAATTTTAAAGTCAGCAGAAGAGAATGTTCAATAGAATAAATAAATACATAAATAAATAGAAAAGACAGGGGGGCAGAAAAAGTTCTACTACTCTTACATTAATTACAATAAATGCAAATGGAGTAAACTGACCCAACCAAGAAGCTCTCATATTGAATTTAAGAAAGAAAAAGAGAAAGAGGAGCAATAAAACATAACATTCAGCAACATATGGTCTCCAACAGACACATTTTTAACAAAATGATACAAAAAGGAGTGGGGAAAAGATACCAGGCAAAGATGAACCCAGCTGAGAAAGCAAGTTCAGTATCAGACAAAACAGAATTTAGAGGTAAACATGATAAGAAACAAAGCTTTCTATTATACACAGGTAAAAGAAAAAATAGATGAAGATGATACATGTACCTAACAAGATACCCAAAGAATATGTACAACAGTGCAACAACTAATAGAAATATGAGGAGAAATAAATCAACCATTCTAATAGGAGATTGTAACATTTCTCTCTCAGAAACTGATTGCTCAAGAGACTAAGAAATAAGCAAAGATACAGAATATTTGAATAACATGATGAGTATACTTAAATTTTTTTAAATATGTAGAGAAGTTTATTCCCAACAGAAATGTAGCATTCTTTTGAACCCACATAGATTTGGTAGATGGTGCATTTTAGGCTGTGCAGGAAGCTCCAATAAATTCAAAGAATTGAGGATGTTCCCTGACCATAATGTAATAAAATTAAGAATAAAGAACAGAAGCTGTATTTTATTTTCTTAAAACCTATATATCTGCAAGTTTAGAAGTATACTATTAAACAAAACAAAATCATAAGGGAAATTGTGAAATACTTATTGCTGAATGACTGAATATTATATGTCAAAATTTGTGAGATATGGATAAAGCAAAAGGGCATTTTTAGTTTTAAGTACTTTTATAAGAAAACAAGAAAAGTTGAAGTAATAGACAAATCATTCAACTCAAGAAGCTAGAAAAAGAAAAAAAAAGCAGGATGGAAATAATAAAGATTAATGCAGAGAGAGAACTAGAAAATAGTAGAGACAATTAATTAATTATCCAGTAAAGCTACTGGGTTGAAAGACTTCTGGTGAAACTGACCATGAGAGAGACAGAGAGAGAGAAAGAAAAAGGATGAAGTGAACAAAACAAGAATAAAAAGGGGGAAATAATTACACACAGCAGCAGAGATTTAAAATATAATGAGAGATAACTTTGAAAACAAACATGAAATGAACACATTTCTGGAAAAAAATTTAAATGGCAAAGTTGACAGAGGGGAAATAAGTAGACCAATGAACAGTTAAAGGATTTAAAATGGTAACTGAAGATCTCTCCTGCTAGCAAGATGCCGCTTAAATATATATCTCCCCCAATCCCTCTATAAAAACAAAAGAAAAGCCATAGGCAACATCTTAAAACTAGCTGATAACGGGAATTCCCTGGTGGTCCAGTGGTTAGGACTCTGCTTTCACTGCTGGGGGCCCGGGTTCAATCCCTGGTTGGGGAATTAAGATTCCCGCAAGCCGTGGCACAGACCAAAAAACAAAAACAACAAAAAACTAGCTGATAACATATTCCCAAGAACTTCAGAATGTGGGCAGCTGGGGGTAAGCCAACAACATCAAGAGTCTTACAGCTGTGTGGGAGCAACCCAGGGGCACATGGATGGACTAAGAAATAAGAAATCCAGAAATTACCTACCAGTACTCACCTCCAAAAGGACGGAACCCTCAGATGAAGACCCTACTAGCTAATATGAGAACACTAGTCAAAACGGGAGTAGCCTCCTAGGTTCTAGGGTATAGGTGAGTTGTCCAAAGATTAGGACAGAAGTTCTGGAGGGATGGGGCAGTCAGAAATCTCAAGGGAAGGAGAGAGCCCTGCACCAGGGAGAAACAGCTAGGAATGTAACACAAATTGATCAGGACAGGCATGCATGGGCTGAAGGAGAAAGGGGGTTTGGATATTACCGGGGTAGAGAATCTAGGAAGACAGATCTCAGGAAGGAGAATTCAATATTAGAAACCCATTAACACAATTCATCATATTAATAGAACAAATTTTAAAAAGTCATCTCTATAGATTCTGAAAAGAAAATTTAATACCCATCTTAAAAACACTCAGTAAAATAAAAACTGAGGGATGTTTCCTGAAAATGATGCCCAGACCTCAGCCTAAAACTGCCATCTGACTTAAAGAGAAATCACTAGCAAGGATTCTCAATCATATTTGTTAATCTATGCATTAGATGGGTAAAATAATTACACCTTTATTTTCACTAACCTCCAACAGAAATTTAGCTTTTCCTGCAATTATGAATGTAGGTAATAAACCACCGTGGTATTAGAATTACCTATGACTTTGTCACTAATAGAAATCACAGATATTTTCATATCATACTACAGTTGTTGCAGGTTTCTCAAAATAGTATTTATGCCTCTCATTGCTTTGAAATCATGGTATTTATTAGACCTGCCACTGTATCTAGTATTTAGTGCAGTAGTAATATTTCAATAACTAGTTTAATAGTTTCCTTTGCAGTCCTATGTATTTTATTTTATACATTTAAACTCTTGATTCAGAGAAGGGGGTCCATAAACTTCACCTGACTGCCAGAGGGGTCCAGTGCACACACAAAAAAAGGGGTTATGAAACTCCTGCATTCAGGGGGGAAAAGGAAGGTGGGATGAATTGGGAGATTGGGATTGACATATATACACTATTGATGCTATGTATAAAATAGATAACTAATGAGAAGCTGCTGTATAGCACAGGGAACTCTACTCAGTGCTCTGTGGTGACCTAAATGGGAAGGACATTCCCAAAAAAGTGGATAAATGGTATACATAGAGCTGATTCACTTTGCTGTACAGTAGAAAGTAACACAACACAACACAATTGTAAAGCAACTATACTCCGATAAAAATTATTTTTTAAAAAAAGAAACTCCTGCATTTGTCACTTTCCTAATAAAATTAGGAACAAAAGATGGATGTCCATCATCTCCAGTGGTGCAAAGGATCCTCAGGCTGGAAGTCTAGCAAATTTGCAAATGATAATCGAGCCTTTACACACATACACATGCAGTCAATTTTTATTTCTTGCTAAGTGAAAAGCTAGGGCAGGAAGATGAAGAATGGGAATGGGAAAATCAATCCCAAGCAGGATGCAGTCCTGCCGCCAACATTTGCAAATTTCTAACCCTCTCAACTGAGGGTACAGCTTTAGCCTGCCTGGGTTCCCAAGAGAATCCAGGCCAGACCTAGCAGGAGGCAGCAGGTCAGCTCCAGCAGCAGGGGGCACTTGGAAACAAGGGTCCTGTCTCCGTCCAGTGCCCAGCGTGCCTCGTGGGGTAGCTGTGGGCCCACCGGAGAGGCGCCAACATTATTCCTCTTCTACTGCTCCTTCTGGCTCTTTGGGCCTCCCTCGACTCTTGCACACGCTTTGGTTCCCTTGCAGATATTACAGCCCTTTGCTGAACCTCTGTCCATTCGTCTGGAGCCCCGACTCCTTATCTGGCTTTAACAAACCTTCTCCCCGAATAAATGGGAAGAGAAGGGGTCAGGGTCTGTCCTGGGCTCCCAGGGGCTCACTGGAACCAATGAGGCCATGATGTCATCGACCTGACAATGAAGACTGCCGTTACTTAGTGACGTGTTGCAAACCCAAAGTTTGCAGAGGTTCCAGCAGCTATATACAATATATTAGGGAGTTAAGAGGTCGGGAGCTGAGATGGAACAAGCATCTTCACCTAAAGACATTTAAAAAAATATTTTATTTTATATTGGAGTATAGTTGATTTACAGTGTTGTATTAGTTTCAGGTGTACAGCAAAGTGATTCAGTTATAATTTACACATATCCATTCTTTTTCAGATATTTTTCCCATATAGGTTATTACAGAGTACTGAGTAGAGTTCCCTGCGCTATATGGTAGGTGCTTGTTGATTATCTATCATATATATAGTAGTGCACAGCCGTAAAAAAGAACGAAATACTGCCATTTGCAGCAACACGGAGGGACCTAGAGATTACCATACTAAGTGAAGTAAGTCAGACAAATATCACATGATATCACTTATATGTGGAATCTAAAAAAATGATACGAATGAAGTTATTTACAAAACAGACACAGACTCACAGACATAGAAAACAAACTTATGGTTACCACAGGGGAAAGGTGGAGGGGAGGGATAAATCAGGAGTTCACCTAAAGACATTTAAATAATGTATAAAAATACAGGCGCGGGCTTCCCTGGTGGCGCAGTGGTTGAGAGTCTGCCTGCCGATGCAGGTGACGCAGGTTTGTGCCCCGGTCCGGGAGGATCCCACACGCCGCAGAGCGGCTGGGCCCGTGAGCCATGGCCGCTGAGCTTGCGCGTCCGGAGCCTGTGCTCCGCGACGGGGAAGGCCACAACAGTGAGGGGCCCGTGTACCGCAAAAAAAAAAAAAAAATACAGGCGCTCCACCAAGTAAGTCAAACAAAGCAAGTCTGCAGGCTTTGTTCAGCCCCAGGGGCCATCAGTTTGCAAACCTCCAGCAATATGTGCGGCCTCTACAAATGTCTCAGTCCTGAGCAGAGAAGCTATGCCCGAAACTAAACCTGTATACACGATAGTCTGTACCCCATCATCTGGACTATTTGTTCCCTGCAAGCCCTGCCACATCAGATTCCTTGTTTCTTATACTCACCAGCTCAGCTGCTGAGCAGCCAGCACGCCTGGGGTCTGGCTAATGACCCAGGTCAGCACACCCTCCTGTGAGTTCTCAGAGGCTCTCTTCCTAAAAACATACACACAATTGCTGCTATAACCAAAGAGAGTATTTGGCCAAAGAAGGTACATGCAGAATCTAAATATAGTTATGAGTCATGGGCAATATTCTCCATTGAAAGGAGAATATATAAACTGGAAATTTCTAAACTCTTGGAGTAGAATATGATTGTGGGCTTCATTCATGAACCAATTCTTTTACATAATTCATGCTTATTTAAAAATATCCTTGTCATTTGACAGCCTACAGAAAGGTAGGTTGAGTAGAAAATTAGCATTAGCACTGCCTGCAAATTGCAGGTTTTAATAGCTCTAGTCACAGTCAAAGAAATAACCGGAGAAGACAAAATTAAGGAACTGGAGCAATCCTAAAAGCCCAACAGAAAAAAAAAAAAAAAAAAAGCCCAACAGAAAGGGAGAAATGGAAGTCCTTACCATTGACACAGCAGCCCGCCGTTTGCAAAGGGCTTTCACGTTTATTATCCACTGATCCTCACAGGCTATGTGTGGAGAGCTTATTATCCCAGATCCACAGGTGAGGAAACAAGGTCCACTGTGGTCCTCTCAGCACCCCAACTAGTAAGTTCCAGAGCCAGGATTTGAAGAGGGATGTGCTGGCTCTACCTTCCATGTTGCTCTGCTACATGGGTCAGCAAAACTTTTCTATAAAAGGCCAGACGGTGGAATTCCCTGACAGTGGTTGGGACTCCGCTCTTTTGCAGCCACATTTTTGCATGGAACCAATCCATTGGATCTGAGTAGCTAATGTACCCTTTCAAAAGGGTGTATATTCCAGAACAAGTAATTCTAAAATTTGTATGGAAACACAAAAGACCCCTAATAACCAAAACAATCTTGAGAAAAAGAACAAACCTGAAGGCATCACATTCCCTGATTTCAAACTATGCTACAAAACTACAATAATCAAAACAGTATGGTACTGGCCCTAAATAGACACATAGATCAACGGAACAGAATAGAGAACCCAGAAATAATTGCCCACACTCATATGGGCAATTAATCTACAACAAAAGAGGCAAGAATATACAATGAAGAAAAGACAGCCTCTTCAATAAATGGTGTTGGGAAAACTGGACAGCTACATGCACAAGAATCATACTGGACCACTTTCTTACATCATGAACAAAAATAAATTCAAAATGGATTAAAGACTTATATGTAAGACCTGAAACCATAAAGTTTCTAGAAGAAAACATAGGCAGTACACTTTTTGACATCAATGTTAGTAATATTTTTTGAATATGTCTCCTCAGGCAAGGGAAACAAAAGCAAAAATAAACAAATGGGACTACATCAAACTAAAAGCCTTTTGCACAGTGAAGAAAACTATCAACAAAATGAAAAGGCTGCCTACAGAATGGGAGAAAATATTTACAAATAATATATCTGATAAGGAATTAATATCCAAAATATACAAAGAACCCATACAGCTTAGCATCGAAAAAGCAAACAACCTGTTTAAAAAATAGGCAAAGGATCTGAATAGACATTTTTTTCAAAGAAGACATACAGATGGACAACAGGTGCATTAAAAGATGCTCAGGATCACTGATCTTCAGGGAAATGCAAGTCAAAACCATAATGAGATATCCCCTCACACCTGTCAGAATGGCTGTCATAAAAAAGACAACAAGTAACTGTTAGCAAGGATGTGGAGAAAAAGAACCCTTGTACACTGCTGGTGGGAATGTAAACTGGTGCAGCCGCCAATGGAAAATAGTATGGCGACTCCTCAAACAATTAAAATAGGACTACCATAGGATCCAGCAATCCCACTCCTAGGTATTTATCTGAAGAAAATGAAAGCATTAATTAGAAGAGATATACGTGTTGCAGTATTATTTACAATAGCCAAGATATTGAAGCAACCTAAGTGCCCATCAGTAGATGCATGAATAGAGAAGGAGTGGTGGGTCCCTGCCTCGCATAAAATGGAAGTCACTCTTAGTTGCCTGTACAACAGATATTCTTCCCGTCTTCCTGACTCAGACCCAGAACCCCAATTTTGTTTGGAACAGCAGTTTCCCAGACCTGGCGATTAATGGTGATTTGACCTAATCCCAGCATTCCACTCTTGTTCCATTTGCCAAACACATGACTTCCCAGCACCCTTAAAAGGTAGAAGTTGACATGTCTCCTAGCTCCGGACAATGCAACTTAAGGGGAATCTGCTAGAAGCACTCAAGAAAGATTTGGCTCTCCTTATTAACTGAGTAGATGCAGATGGTACTGTTCCTCCATGCACCTTCCCACCTTGAAGGTAGCTGTGATGCCTGGGGCTACAGAAGCCATCTGGTAGCCATATGGGGGACAAGCTCTCACATTAAAGACAGCTGAGCAACCCGACAGCAAGAACAGAAGAGAGGTAGACCCTCACAACATCATGAAGCCCCTACACCATCCTCGGACAGCCTCTCTTTGGACTCCCTGTAATGTGAGAGAATTAAAACCTTTATTACTTATGGTACTATTAGTGCTTCTGTTGTTTGTTCCTGAAAGAATTCCTCCTCCTTTCCCTTTTCTCTGGATTTCCAAATTCATTTTGTTATACTGAAGATAACTTATGTATTTCATCTAGAATAATGTCTGGCTCACAGTAGGCACTCTGTAAGTCACTGCTATTCCTGCTTCTGCAATTCCTTGTCTTTAAGACTCAGATCCTAATTCTCTTCCACCTCCACGATTTCAATTGTCTGGGTCAATGCTTTCATAATGAATCACATAAGGTTGCCTAAAATGCATATTGCAATATCACTTTTTCCTGGATATCTTTTCTCCTTTGCTATGTTGTGAACTCTTGAGAGGGCAAAATCTATCATAGTTTTCCCCCACAATGTTCTGTTTGGTCAGATCTAAGGTGTCATTCGTTTTTAAATGCACCATTATTTTATGAACTACAAAGAAAGAAAAAAAACCGTGTCAATTTAATAACGCCATGTTGTACAATATCAGAAATAACCTAAGTTCAGATATGTTGAAATATGGGAGGAAAAGGTGCCTTTCAGAATTGAGAGGCTGAACGTACAAAGAGACAATGGCCAGACCCTGTACCAAAACAGCGCTGACTCACAACCTGTGGCATAACAGTCAGCCCCAGACGCTCAAGGCTTGAGCAATAACCGACAGCTTCTCTCATTTTTGCCTCCACTTCCAACTTAGTACCAACTGGGGAAGGCCCGATATGAACCCCTAACTGATCACAGAGGATGCCACGCTTCTCCCGCATCCCCACGCCAACAGCCTCCCCTCAGGGCACACCTGAAGCCTTCCCTATTGCCCACTCCAAAGATATCCACTCCTCTGCCCGCGTTTGAGTCTCTGCCAAACGCAAGGGATGAGGCTGATTCCCCTACGGCGGCAAGTTCAGAAAAAATAGCCTTTGCTTGGTTCCATTCGGGCCGTCTGTGTTTATTTCCACAGAATCAATGACTTTCCATAGTAGTAGTTTTCAGGGCAGTGTTCATTTGCTCAGCGAGCATGTATCTTCTGGGTAATAGGAACAGCGAAGCTGAATCTGGCCTCTGTTCCCCGACACCAAATTAAATCTCAGACAGAGTTTTGGGTGAAGTAGAAAAGAATAGCTTTATTGCTTCACCAGGCAAAGGGGGCCACGGCGGGCTAATGCCCTCAAAACTGTGTGTCCCAGCTTGGAGAGGGTAGTGATCAGCTCATGGACCTTCTTCTGATTGGTTGGTGGTGAGGTAACCGGGTGTCAGCATCATCAACCTTCTGGTTCCAACTGGTCTGGGGTCTACATGCTTGTGGGCAGCACACCATCATTAACGGCTAACTTCTCCCACCTGGTGGGGGTTTTAGCATCTGCAAAACAGCTGGGAGATACTGCTGTGTGTATCCCTTGGAGGGGCACCAGGACTCTGCCCCAAGTCTGCACTATTGTTTCTCTTGACTGTTTGTTTCTCCCTGGTCCCACATCCCCTCCCTTCCCTAATTAACAAGTGCTTGAATCTGCCCGTTGGAACCCAGGGAAGGTCATGGAGGCTGAATGAAGCCTATATTCTGTAATCAAGAAATGGGAGACACAGAAAGGCTTTTGTGCCCAGGAGCCCCACAGGGCCCTGCTCGGTATCAACAGTACAGGATTTCAGGTTGGGGGATGTTTACAGGGAGGGGCTGGACCAGGGAACCAGTGATTGTAATAGTTTAACCGCGGGGCAACTCAAGCCTGAGCCAAGCGGATAGCTGTGAAGAGACAAAGGAGCATGGGATTGGGTACAGTCTAAAGAAAAGAGATGACAAATTTGAGGTGGAATCAAAGCAGAAGGAGAGGCCACTTAGGCTGAGGACAGGGAGAAATCCCAGGGGACCCCGAGACGTGAAGCCCCGTTAGGCCAGAGGCTCCGAGGACACCACTGTAGCTCCAAAAGGTCAGGACAGAGAGCAGGTTCTACAGAGGAGAGCTGACCCACAGATGCTGAAAGAACACCCTCGTCACCACGAGGAGGGAGGGGAGCCGGGGAACGGAATGGCGGTGTAGTGTGCGGCACGGTGTGTCACACGTGTGTTCTTTGAAGGGAAAAAGATGAGACACAGGGCCACGGCTGGATACGGCTGAACGTGACTCTTCCTGGAAGGCATCATGGCTACTAGGCTGCATTTGGTTAACCTATGTTCCATGGATGTCGCTAATGAGGTGAATTAACTGGAACCACGAAATAAAAGTTAGTCATTTGTCAGGCCTTTCTTCCTAAAAGAACTCTCTTTTGGAATTATTGATGCCTTGGAAATGATCGGGTGTGCCCCTGGGTGTGAAGCTCTGGGTAACAAGTGAGCAGAAGACTGGAGAATTCATTCATCGAGTCTGTGCCATTGAATTCATCCCTTTAAAAGCCTCAGGAGGCCGAGTATCATTAAACAACATTAATTAAAATACTAAAGACCAGAGAAGGGCAACCGGCAGGAGGGGCAATGGACCGACATCAAAGAGATGGAAAATAACAAAAATAGCAGCCATCGCTATGCATTAAAGCCCAGGAGGCTGACAGCTCAGCTGGAGCGCCTGCAGAGGAAAGCTTCACGGACACCAGCCCTTGAGCACAAGAGGAAACATGGTGGCAGGCAGGAAGGGACCCAGGGGTGCACAAAGGGGTTCCTTTCACTTTCCACAGACATCCGAGAGGTTCAGGCTTGCGCAGATCATAATTAAACACTGTCCTATGATTAGCTTAGAAGTGTCTATGAACACAGAACGTACCACTGCCTTTGTACTTTAATATGCTGCTGCATAGTCTCAGCGTTTTAGGTTTTATTTCAAAAGGAGGAATTTTAGCATTTTGCTAAATTACAGAATGATTCTCTCACACAAATTTCTCTAGCGCAACCTCTTTTAGATGTAAAAATAAAGCACCTGAAGCCACCGTGAGTAGTGGTGTGGTTCCAGTTCAAGGTGGGGAGATATCAGTACATTGAGGATGGATGACCCCCAGGTGGAGGTGTGAGGACCATGTCAGACCAAAAGGGTATTGACCTCAGGCAGCCTGGCTCTGAGTTCCTCTCCCCAGAGAGAACAAGTGTCGTCAACTTCTTGTATATCCTTTCAGAGATAATCTATGCACAGATCAACAAATATATGCAAAAATACATTATTTTTTTTACAGAAAAACTAATATATATAACACCTATATAATTTGTTTTTCATTTAGAAATATAAATTGAAGGGTCAAGCTGTTCACAGAGACAGAGATCAGGTGAGAAGGAGTAGTTTTCAGTGCTGAAGAAATGAAGCCATTCTTGGCGTGTTAGATTTTGAGGTATTTATGGTATATTCAGGTGGATGTTTCATTAAACAATTAGAAGTACAGCCAAACTGCAGTGCAACTGCCCAGGAAATCTGTTGAATAGAATTAATGTTAAAGTGGGTGTACATCAACAGCTCTCTGTGAAAGCCTTATCAGTGCAAAATAAAAGAGTTTAATAAATAAATAAATGAAAATACGTCTTGCAGACCTTTACATACTATATGCCAAAGTCGTCTCAATACCCACGGGAGTATTCCATTGTATATATTTGCCATATTTTGTTTAATCCGTCCTCTGGTTAAATGTCTACTCTTCATTACAATTAGTGCTGGAATGAATAACCTTGTACATGAATCAGTTTCATATGTGCAAAGATAGATATAGGATGCATTCTTATGAATGGAATTGCTGGATCAAAGAGTAGGTACAATGAAGATAAAAACAGCATCTACTTCCTTGAATTGTTTTGAGAATTACATGAGCTTTTGCATGTAAAATCAGACTAAGGTCTCAACAAAATAGATGTTGTTTTGCAAGGCACTGTGTTGGCCACCGTGGAGAGGAACGGCATGGGGTACAGAAATTCCTAAACAGAAGTGAATTCACAGTCCCTCCCTTCAAGGCTTCAAGTCCAGTTACCCCCTGGTAATTCTTGGTAGCAGGGCACACTAGTAAAGGCTATCTTGGGCATATACACACAACTCTAATAAGTCCAGGGAAGAAATGGATAAATTCCAAGCGGAGAAGTTTTCACAAGAAATGGAGTTTATGAGACGGGTTTTGAGGTTGGGAAGGATCCAAATAGGCAGTGAGAAGGGAGAGGCGAGTTTCCAGATGGAAAGAATCACAGGAGCAACGATCAGGCCGCCAGAACTGACCCTCCGAAGACCATGGAATTCTTGGAGATCAGGTTAGTCGGTCTGGGTAAACCTCACTTTGAGGCCACTTTGAAAAAAATCCGATACGGACTGGCCAAAATACTCAAACATAGTCAAGGTTGGTGCAGAGCCTTGGTTGATTTCTCTGCTCTGAGACAGGGGCTCAAGGAGTTGGGAGGTTCTTCTTAAGTCTTCAACATGGAACACTCACTCGCTCATGCAAAGTCCCCTGAGAAATTACCGCAAAGCTTTCTCACTGGTGTGCACTTCCAGAATCAAAAGGAATAGTGATTCCAGGGGCCTTTTAGCAGAAACTGGTATCTCATCTAAATGTTGCAACTACCACATCTGTTTTTACCGATAACAGTCTCTTCCTGGGGAATAGAGACCAACAGTTCACATTTCACAACTTGGCTTAAAAACTTATGGGCACCGCATGGCTTAGCTGAATCTCAACGGTGTCACTGAAAAGTTTACAAAGGAAACCTGCAACTTTCTATGAATGCCTGAGAGGATTGCTGTACAATACTTGCCTCTGGAGTTCTGTGGATGTTTCCTGAAGCGGCCCTCCTAGTTGGGGCTGAGAGGTGGCACCTGGTATAAGACCACGTTGCCCAGGAATAGCTAGCAAGGACATTCTCCCCAGCCGGTTTCCCATCTGTATATTGGGAGTAACAGGTCTCGAAAAACATGAAACTTTTCATGCAGGAAAAGAACATTTACAGATTTTATGTACCAGGAACTCATTCCTTATATAGTAACTGTTGGATCATTTTATAAAATTCTTAGGTCAGCCCTGCTGACATATCGTTCAAGCTGCAACTCTCAGGGCCATCTTTTGATTCCTTTCTTTCTTATCTCCTCCCCACCTCTGCCATATCCAATCACTTCTACTGATACTTTTGCAGTCTCACATCTGCAGACCCCTCCTACCTTTCTCACCCCCATGGCCCTAAGCTCTGGACCTCATCCTCTCTTCCCTGCATCATTGCAGCAGCCTCCTGACCAGTTTGCCCTGCATCTGGTCTCCTTCGGGCCTTTTCCCTTCTCCATGCAGCTGAGAGAGGCCGGAGAATGTCACCCCCAAATATACCACTTTAGCATATTGATTATTTGGGGTTAAGGGCATTTGAGAAAAAGCACATGCAAGAAAAGCACTCTGACCCTCCATTTTATTCCTGAAGGCAGGAGATGAAATTCCTACATGAAAGATGTCCTCCCTATACCAAAAAGAAAGTAACATTCTTATCATCAAGGACGAGAAGTTGAGACCCAGAGAATTCTAAACAAACAGACGTTGTGAAAACAATTCTGATCTCCCCTTAGCCTCCCACATACTTGAGTTACTTTTCCACAATTGCCCCTTTTTTACAAGCTACTATAAAACCCTGTCGCTTCTGCCATTTCTTTGGGTCTCTGTTCCAGTTGAGGGCTCCCTTGTCACTAGAACAATATCAATTTGCAGGCTTTCTCCCGTCGGATGTCCGTTTAATAATCAGACCCAGCTGAAAACCCTAAGAGGGGAAAACGTCAACGTTTGCCCCCCCATTCGGTTACCAGAGGGCTCTTTCTGAAACCTAGGTCTTGTATCATTCTCTCTTTAGGGTGTGCTCACGGCCTCCAGAACAAAACGTAAAGTCTCTGGCTCGGCGTTCAGGATCCCTCCTGGTGTGTCCAGCTTCATCTCTCTTCCTTCTCTCCCATTCCCTGAGCTGCCCACACAAGCTGAGATTATTTGGCGTTCCTGGAATAGACCATAAACTTCTAGGGCTTCATTTCTTCACTCCCACTGTTGATTCTGCCTGGAGGCCTCTTCTTCTCCCTCTCCTCTCCCCATTCTTAACCCCCAGTTCCTGCTGGAGCTTCCCAAACAACCACCAGGCAGAGGCACTAAACCTCCACGTGGCTCCAAGGGCGCCTTGTGTCCCTCCAAAGGCCTCCCCCCAAGAAGACTGCGTCTGAGAAGAAGTCAAATCCAAACCATCTTTATGGGAACAAAGTTCCAAAAGGCAGATTTTAAAGTCCCTTTCAATATTGTATGATGTCACTTACATGTGGAATCTTAAAAAAAAAATGCAACAAACTAGTGAATACAACAAAAAAGAAGCAGGCTCGCAGATATAGAGGACAAACCAGTGGTTACCAATTGTGGGGAAGGCGAGAAAGGGCTGGGCGCTTGGGAGGTACAAACCGTTGGGTGTAAGATAGGCTCCAAGATGTATTGTACATCGTGGGGAATATAGCCGATACCTTGTAATGACCGTACATGGAGTGTAAACTTTAAAAATTGTATAAAAGTTTTAAAATAAAATAAGAAGGAAAAAATAATAAAGTCTCTTTGGAAATGCATGGGATTGAAATTCACAGACTTCTGGGAAAATTTTTCCCACTTCATAATTCTATAGATCTATGTGCTTAATAGTCAAAGACAGTCCCAGCTTGCCTGGATGTGAAATACGGGTCTGAGTGAAGAAAGTAATTTCTGATTCTCCTACATCCTATAAAATGAAACCATCCCTATGTTTCCTCCTTAAGACTGCAGGTGCTTACGTCAGCTTGTTCAAGCACAACCCTTACTGTTTTACATTTGATTTTGTGACACACTGTCATTAAAATCTTGTTGGAAAGGTTTTTTGAAGACTAATGATCATATCATCTTATTTGAATTATATATACTAATTATAAACATTCAAGTAATACCTAGATAACTAAAAATATAAAAAGAAAACAAACCCCCAACATCTCCCCTAAATCCATCCCCCCATGTAAGTCTCATCCGTATTGGTGACCAGTTCAAATACTGCTCCTTTTGCCATATAGAAACTGAGATTGTGCTACTTGTGTTATTAAAATCAGAGATATTTAATGTAATTTTACTTGTATTTAACAGAACAAAGAGGAATCGACGAGAATTCGAAGAAATTCCAAACTTCAGGCAAATGTTTCCTCACCACAAGAGATAATCATTCCTAAAATTTCCCTCTAAACTGAGGAAAACTTTAATTAGGAATGACGGCATGAGAGCCCTTTTTTTAACTTCATATTTGAATTTGGGCACAAGACTGGAATTCATTCATCTATTCATTCATTCACTGACCACTGACCACATGCAAGACTGTGTTCAGGCCCTAGCAATTCAACACTGCAATTAATAAATATAATTTCAGGTGGAGGTGTGTGCTAGGAAGAGAAACAAAGCAAGGTAAAGTGTTAGGGGGCTAATTAAGATCAGATAGGCATAGACAGCTTCTCTGTGGGAAAGAGAAGGAACTTGAATGAGGTAAAGAAGTAAACCATGAAAATATGGGGAAAGAGTATTCCAGGCAGAGAGAACTGCAAGTGCAGATGCCCCAAGGCTAGAGTCGGCTGGGGTATAATAGGAAGAGCAAGGAGGCCAATGTGGTGGGACCTGAGTGAGCAATAGGGGAAGGGGCGGGAGATGAGAAGAAGCTGGAGGCCAGATGAGGCAGAGCCTTATAAGCCTGGGTAAGGCATTTAGATTTTTGTCCATATGCAATGAGAAGCCATTGGCAGGTCCTGAGCAAGGGAGTGACATGACCTGGTTTGCTTTTTGAAAAGAGCACTCTAACTGAAATACGGAAAATAGTCTGTGGTGGGCTTGGGCAAGAGTAGAAGCAGGGAGGCTAGTTATCAGGTTACTGCAGCAGTCTAGAAGAGAGAGGACCAAGGCATGGGCTGGAGTGTGGTGATAGAGGTCAGAGGTGCCAGATTCAGTCTACCTTTGGAAGGTAGAGCCAAGAAGACCTGCGGGTGGGTGGACCGTGGGGTGTGTATTAGTGTCCCAGGGCTGTAGCAGCAAAGTACTATAAGCTGGATGGCTTAACAACAGTAATTGATCATCTCCTAGTATTGGATGGAGGCTAGAGATCTGAAATCAAGGTGTCCCTCTGAAACCTGTAAGGGAATCCTTCTTTGCCTCTTCGTAGCTTCTGGTGGTTTGCCAGAAACCTTTGGCATTCCTTGGCTTGCCGTTGTATCACTCCAATCTCTGCCTTCACTGTCACATGGTTTTTCCCCTGTGTCTGTCTCCACATGGCTGTCTTCTCACAAGGACACCAGTCATATTGGATTAGGGTCCACCCTACTCCAGTATGACCTCATCTTAATTAAGCACATCTGCAAGGAACCAATTTCCAAGTAAAGTCACATTCTGAGTGTTGGTGCCCAGGGCAGGCTGCCCCCAAATTTGCTTCAGTGGCATATTGATTATTTTAAATTAAAGTTACTTAAGAAACAAGTGGTATAAGAGGGACACTTTGACCTGCCTCTCTGCCTCCCTGAAAGCGGGAAATAAATCTCTCATGTGAAAGGTGCTCTCCCTGTACCTGGAGGTAGAAGGACACCCTTATTGCCAGAGGTGGGGAACTGGCGCAGAGAACCCTGTATAAACAAACCTTGTTATGCCTTTAATATACTCTCCCAAGCCCAAACTCAGTTTAGATTCTTCACTACTTAACCACTCAAAGTTTCTTTGTCTTGTCAATTCCTCACAAATTTATTATTTCTTTGTCTAAAAAGTATAAACGCTGCCTGCTTTGGCCACTTCTTAGGTCCCATTTCTATGAGACCTGTGTGCGCAGGAATTACAATTTGTTTTTTTTCTCTCGTTAATGTCTTGCGTCAATTTTATTAGTAGTCCAGCCACAAGAACACAAGAGGGGTAGAGGTAGAAATTTCCCCTCCCCAATATGAGGTACTTGTAGTAGTTAGGATTTCAACATCTCTCTTGTGGGGAGAAGGAGGGCAGGGAATGGGGGGCAAACACAAGTCAACCCGTAACGGGATATAAAAGAAAGAAGGGAATTGAGAAAGATGTCTTGATTTTTGACCTAAACAGTGATGTGAATGGTGTGCCATTTATGGAAATGGGAAAGAAGGGATGTCTCCAGGTGGGACCAGATTTGTGGGGGAAAGTAAATAAAGAATTGTTTCGGAAACGCGGTGTTTGTGATATCTATGGGACGCTTGAGTTGCCGGTATAGAGAAAACAGTTGCATTTTCAAATTTGGAGATCAGAAAAGAGGGATGGGCTGAGGAGGTAAATTTGGAAATCGTTGGTTTATCGAGAGTCTTTTTAAAGCCACAAAACTTGATGAGATTATCTAGCGAAGTAAACGCAGGGAGAAGGGAGCAAAGATCTAAGAACTACACCTCGGGACACTCCAACATGTAGAGGTGGTGAAGAAAAGGAGGATCAAGCTAAGAAGACAGAGACAGAGCTGGCAGTGAGGTAAGAGGAAAACCAGGAGAGTGTAGAGTGTCAGAAACCAAGTAAGAAAGCATTTCAGGAAGGAGGGAGTAAACTGCATTAGATGCACTGAGGGCGTGTTTTCTCAATTAACCTATACTCTCTTTGGTGCTAAATATCTAAAAGTCATTTAAATGAGCACCAACTGACCACAACTCTCCATTCCTTGAATGAGATTCTATATACTCTTACCCACCTTTACAGGTCTTCTATTGGAAAAATATTTTTCTCAGAAATTTGTTTCTGGAGAACAATGAGAACAAAAGAGTTTTCAATTAGGCAAAATCATTTTCCTATTTTAACAAAGGAGACACAGGGTTTGAATTGGAGTCAGCCTTGGAGGGAGGGGTGACTCTAAGTCAACGATCAAAGTAGCCCCCCTCCCCCCTCCCTCCCCCTACCCCACATGCCTTTAAGGGGCCTGAAAATGCTTCATGCCCTAGCTGACCAGCAAATGTTACCACCCCTTTTCATTTCATTTAATGCTGTTTATCTGCTAGTGGGTTTGATGCTTGTCCTGAGAACGTGCAGCCTGCCAGGCTGCCAGCCAGCACTGCTCTTTAATTCAGAGCTTCCCCCCGGGAACCTCATTCCTGCTGTTCTGTAACCTGGGCTCTCAGGATTTCCTGCCAAGTGGGACATGGCCTTGTCTCACATCTGCACGTGTGGCTTATTCTCAAAGACACCTGTTTTCTCCAGTGACAAGACTCACACTTCAACAATCAGCCAGGCTTTAACACAATGGACCTTGGCCACATGACGTTTTCATTTTTCTTGAGTCAGAGGCTTGACTCTCAGGGTCAGTCCTTGAATAGCTTTGCAGAAAAGAAGCTGACATGAATGTCATGCACTTAGTTTTTCCTATCTAATTGAATTTTTTAGAATCTATTATTGAGAATGTGTCACATGCGAGACACAGGTCTAAGTGCTGGGAATATAGCAGCTAAGCAAGGCAAACTCTGGGTCTACTTTAATAAAGCTTACATTCTTTGTGGGGAAAGAAATTGAGAGAGAGAGGATAAATAAATAAACAAAGAAATAAGAAAACTTCAGATGGTGAACTGTGCTTTGAAAAAGATAAAACAGGGTCATGCGATGGAGGGAAGCTTCTCTGACTAGATGATGTCTGAGCTGCAACCTGAATGTTGAAGAAAAGCGAGCTGTACAGTGATCTGGAGGAAGAGCGCTCCATGCAGAGGGAACAGGAAGTGTAAAGGTCCTGTGGCTAGAACAGACTTGGGATGGCTGAGTGTGAGAGAAACAGAAAGCTGGCTAGTATAAATAATGTAAATTGATGAATGTGGTACAGTTTGTCAGAGAGGTGGGCAAGGGCTAAATCATGTCATTTAATAAAATGTGCTGTTTCTTAATCTCTCCCTCTCTCTCCGATTGTATATATATACGAGAGACAGACAGATACAAATGTCTCCTGTGAGGAGTAGCTCTTACGTGGGGAAGGGAAGTGCAGTGGGATATGCTTCCAGTGGCACAGGTAAAAACTGAGCTTAAGTAACCATATACTGATAAGCTATACAATATCCTTATCTCTCCACTCAATTTAGAATCTCAAGTACATGTGTATTACTACGGATACCATGTATCCGTGTAATAGTGAATAGACACTAGCTGTCTATTCAGTAACATTTATTCAGTACATAAGCGGTGCCAGATGGTAAGCTAGAACAGGGATCAACAAACCTTTTCTGTAAAGGTTCCGATAATGAATATTTTAGGCTTCGCAGGCCATATAGAGTCTCTCTCACGTATACTGTTTTGTTTTTTTGCCACTCTTGAAAAATGTAAAAACCATGCCTAGCATGAGGGCTGTACGCAAACAGGCCACAGGCTAGATTTCCCCTGTGGACCATAGTTTGCCAGCCCCTGGCCTGAAGGTCAACAAGACATGTCCCTACCGTAAAGATGCCCAAAATCTGGTGGGGGAGAAGACAGACCTGATAATACAGAGTGACAGAGATGAGTTCACAGCAGGATGAAAGGACTCGGGGAGGGCAGTTAACCCAATACCAGAGGACCAAGGCAGGCTTTCTACGGAAGCGACGTCTAAGAGCATGGGTGGGAGCCAGCCAGGTGAAGAGGGGAAAATGAAGATTCAAGCAGGAAGAAAGACAGCACAGCCAAGGGCCTGGAGATGAGCACAATCACAGGATAAATTCCAGGAGCAGCGAATCTCTTCACTGTGTGTGGAATCAAAGGTTGTAACCACGAATGCTATAGAGGCTGGGTGGTGAGACCACAGAGGACAGCAGGCCATGGGAGGGGCCGCAGCACCGCACAGCGCTGCTGACCTTGGGGTCAGCCTCTCGGGCACGGTGAGGGGCGGTGGAGACTGTGCCCTGGCTAAAGAGCAGCTGGTGCTCAGCTCCTGCTGGCAGAACGTGGCCCAATGTTGGCAAATCTGATTCTTCAAAAGTCAGAAGAAGTTTTGATTTTAAGGTGAGATTCCATGTTTTCAAAGATTGGTGATGAATTTTTAGTCAATGTAAATACCGTGAGGATCAATATTCTGTGGGCACAAAGCTGTCTGCAATTTTGGGCACTTGGCCTCTGGTTTACAGGCTCTGGACTACACCATAAAGGGCGGCGGTGAGAGCACAGAGGCCAGTCAGGGCCCTAGGGACTGGACGATGAAGAAGAAGGAGGAGAAGAAGGAAGGAAAGGGGAGGGGACGGAGGAAGAGGAGGACATGGGTGGCAGGGGAGGGGGAGGGGGAAGACGAGGAGAAGGGGAAAAGAAAAGGAAATCTGGCCACGCATGTGTAACTGGACCATACGATGTAGTTTGTATTTGTAAGGGAGAAATGGTGTGGGTGAGCTAAGCCTGCAGAGCACACGGCTGCACTGATCTGGGAGATTGGGGGCCTGGGGGGCGTGGGAGACACTCGTACCTTCTGAAGAGGGGTGGCAGGAGCAGAGAGGTCTCTAAGACTCTGAACCTGCTGGGAGACAGCCACCCATGTAAGATGAATCCCTCTCTGGAATGGCGCGGTGGAAGAGAATAAGAATGGGTTCCAGCATAAATACACTACCAAACGTAAAATAGATAGCTAGTGGGAAGCAGCCGCATAGCACAGGGAGATCAGCTCGGTGCTTTGTGACCACCTGGAGGGGTGGAATAGGAGGGTGGGAGGGAGGGAGACGCAAGAGGATGGAGATATGGGGACATATGTATACGTATAACTGAATCACTTTGTTATAAAGCAGAAACTAACACATCATTGTAAAGCAATTATACTCCAATACAGATGTTAAAGAAAAAAAAAGCATGGGTTCCAGGCTCTGGACCAAGTTCACGGGCAGCTGGCCAGCCACTGAAGCTGCAGACTGACAGAAAACCTCAAACTGAACTGAGAACACCCAGTATGAGGAAAACAGGGAGAGATGAAGGCAGGAAGTTTAGAGTCATTGTTAAGAAAAGAAGATATGCAGAAGATAATCAAGCAGCAAAAGAAAACCCTGCAGAGGGAATTGGGGAGGAGATGCTGGGCCAGGCGCCACCTGTCCTCAGGGGCCAGGCTCCAGCCTCCACACCCTTGCTGCCTCTCATTCCTCCAGCTCGGAGGCTCAGCCACCTCACTCAAAGCTGCTACTGGCCGATGTCTTCCATGAGATCCGGTGCCGTCCCCCCATCAGGCCCTGGAGAGTCCCTCTACCCTGCTCTGGGTCTCTTCAGACCAGTGGGGCATCAAAATTGGGTTCCCCAAGTAGTCCTCAACTCACGTTGTATTTCAACATAAAAATCTGTAGTATTTTCCATCTCCTAACAGCAAAAAAAAAAAAAAAAATTGTATCATAACTTCTAGACTGATTAGTTTTTAGTGGTGTTTAGCTTTCTCTCTCAGTTAACGTGTAAGGAGAAAGTGGGGTCATGCTGTCTCATAAAATTAGTGGAGTTATTTCTCATCTTTATATTTAACTCATTTAATTATTTTTCAAAGCAGAAAACCAATGTTTGATACACAGACACATACACATTTACCAGACTTGTTTCATAAATGTCCTTTTGCGTACATATAACATTGCCAGATTGCAAATTCAGTAAGGAGAAACTGCATATCGATTTATGATCTTCTTTTTATAACATTATAAAATGGATGAATTAATTACATTAGTTCTGCAGCATTTTAATCCTGACTTTTCTGCTTTTATTATCTATCCCACAAGATGGGTTCTATAATTTTTTTCCAGTGGTATTTATAATAGCCCTTGAGATCCTCATTAGCATGTTTGACTGAATTGAAAAAAACATCAGATGTTTGTCACAACGGACAGTAAGAACTTTCTGACTGACTGGTTTTACAGTGAGGATTAACTTTGCCAAACAGATTATATGGCAGACGTTTTACATATATTTAATAAAACAAACTCATAGTTCCAAGGCTTGATGAAACTGTATTCAAAGCACATGATAATAAAAAAAACACTATATCAAAATAGATTGTCTCGCGCTTCCCTGGTGGCACAGTGGTTGAGAGTCCGCCTGCCGATGCAGGGAGCACGGGTTCGTGCCCCGGTCCAGGAAGATCCCACATGCCGCGGAGCGGCTGGGCCCGTGAGCCATGGCTGCTGAGCCTGCGCGTCCGGAGCCTGTGCTCCGCAACGGAAGAGGCCACAACAGTGAGAGGCCCGCGTACCGCAAAACAAACAAACAAAAAAAAGTGCTACTAACCACCGCTGTCTAACTTCTAAGGTTAGTATAGGATACAAGGAAATAAATCTTGGTGAGGAATGTTTAGAAATTGGAATTCTAATACATTGCTGGAGGGAATGTCAATTGCTTTCCTGTATACCAACAATGAAAAATTGGAATTTGAAATTAAAAACACAATACCATTTATATTAGCACCAAAAAAAGAAAGGAAGGGAGGAAGGGAGAGGGAAGGAAGGAAGGAAGGAAGGACGGAAGGGGGAAGGAAGGAAGGGGGAAGGAAGGAAGGGGAAAAAATAAATAGGTATGAAGGGCATCTGTAAAAAACCCACAGCTAACTTCATACTTGGTGGTGAAAGACTGAATGCTTTCCCTGTAAGATCTGGAACAAGACAAAGAGGTCCGCTCATACCATTTGTATTCAACATTTGTACTGGAGGTTCTAGTCAGGGCAACTAAGCAAGAAAAAGGAATGAAAGGATTATTAAAGAAAAAAAAAGAAATGAAAGGGCATCCAGATTGGAAAAGGAGAAGTAAAACTATTTTTTTGCCTATGACATAATATGATATATAGAAAATCCTAGAGGGACTTTCCTGATGGTCCAGTGGTTAAGACTCCACATTTCCAATGTAGCGGGCATGGGTTCGATCCCTGGTCGGGGAACTAAGATCCCACATGCCGTGTGGCATGACCAAAAGATAAACAACAACAACAAATATATATATATATGGAACAAATTGGGAAGAAATATTTGTAACATATATAATTTTTAAAATTAAAAAAAAGAAAATCCTAGAGAATCAAAAAAACCCTGCTCTTGAGGTTATGGGGAGGGGGAAGGGTGAGCTGTGACAGGGCGAGAGAGAGTAATGGACATATACACACTAACAAACGTAGTAAGGTAGAGAGCTAGTGGGAAGCAGCCGCATGGCACAGGGATATTGGCTCGGTGCTTTGTGACAGCCTGGAGGGGTGGGATAGGGAGAGTGGGAGGGAGGGAGACGCAAAAGGGAAGAGATATGGGAACATATGTGTATATATAACTGATTCATTTTGTTATACAGCAGAAACTAACACACCATTGTAAAGCAATTATACCCCAATAAAGATGTTAAAAAAAACAAAAAAACAAAAAACCCTGCTATAACTAATAAATGTGTTCAGAAAAGTTGCAGGATACCAGATCAATATACAAAAATCAATTGTATTTCTGTACACTTGCAATGAACAATCCAAAAATAAATTTAAGAAAGCAGCTCTATTTACAATAGCGTCAAGTAGAATGAAATACTTAGGAATAAATTTAACAAAGGAAATGAAAAACTTATACTCTAAAACAAGAAAACATTGTTGAAAGAAATTAAAGGAGATCCAAAGAAATGGAAAGGCATCCCATATAACACTGGTACCAAACTGATCTCCAGTATCACAGCAATTCCTGTCAGAATCCCAGCTGACTTCTTTAGGTAAGTTAACAAGCTCTTTCTAAATTTCTTATGGAATTGCAAATAACCCAGGATAGCCAGAACAATTTTGAAAAAGGAGAAGAATGTAGGAGAACTCATACATTTCAATTTCAAAACTTACTACAAAGCAACAGTAATCAAGAGAGTGTGGCACTGGTACAGGATAGGCATATAGATCAGTAGAGTAGAATTGAGGGTCCAGAAATACACCCATATGTCTATTAATATTTGACAAGAGTGCCAGGACCATTCACTGGGGAAAGAACAGTCTTCTAAATAATCGCCTCCAACACCTCCCACACTGATACTATACTTTTATTAATTAAGCCTAATAGACAACCTGATAAGAAGCAGATGGTTTCTCATTGCAATAATTCTGAAGAGTGACTGCTTTGTTTTTGATTTTGAAAATAAAAATGCATGGCAAATCTTGGAATTTTTGAAACTGGAAGAGACCAAATTTATCATATAAGAACTCGTCTAATCTTTGCATTTTACAGCTAAAGAACTCCATAATTTGCTCAAGAACACACAAATAACTGTCGTAATTGGGAAAAGGACTAACTAGTCAGGTTTCCTGCCTCCCAATCCTGGGTTCTTTCCATCTAATGAGTTTGTGTCTCTAAATTATGTCTCTTCTATGCAGGTATGAAGAAAATGACTAACCAAGGCAATCTATCAGAGTGACTAAACACACACATACAACACATCTTATTCTGTGTAACTAGCATAGAAACTTATGAGAAAGATCCTCTTCTTGTTTAAAGCATGTACAAATCTGGAAAGATGTTTTAAGAAGAACATTAACGGTCTTAGAAAAAGAATTGATTTATTCAAAATGTAACTCAATATTCCATATGAATTAATGCCTGGGTTTATGTGTGAGCTGTCTAGATTCGATTTTTTTATTAGTCATAAAGATTATTTGGACCACAGGTTTTGCCCTACCCGTTTCTAGTTTATTCCCTCTTCCATCCAGGTCCTATGCTCCATGGTTCACTTCTAAGACTAGGAGTTGTGTCAGGAGAGGGGAGCAGTGCCCCATGCCATAGGTGTTTGTGCTTTTATGCTATCAGTTTTACCCTATATTGACAACAGAGAGAGTTAAAAGACATCTTCCCTCCCTCCCTCCCTTCTTCCTTTTTCCTTTCTTCCTTTTTCCCTTAACACAAAGTGTGTAACCTCATTCTCTTTGTAAAAGACTGAAGTAATATGAAATTACGAAGCATAAAATGTGACTGTTCCTTTGCAAACCCTCCTACTGCCCTCCCTGGACATAACAACGATTCATAATTTGGTGGGTCGTCTTATTCCATAGTCTCTCTCTTTATTCCTTTTCATCCACACATATGTAAGTATGAACATATTTTTATTGAAACGAAACCACACTCTATACATTATCCTGCTTTCTTCATAATAGTTTGAGATGATACTGAATCATTGCACATTGGCCCACCTCATTTTTTTTTAAGTGCTCTGTGATAAAGTAGCTAGTACTTAGGTAGAGGGAACTATGTGTAAGGATCTGTTCAAAGTGCTTTACATTATTAATTCATTTAATCCTCACACTAACTCTATGAGATAAACGAAATCCTTATGCTTAATTTATAGATGAGGAAATTGAGGGAGTGAGGTAATTTTCCCAATGACACATAGCTAGTTAAGTGGTGGAGATGAGATCCAATCTCAGGCAGCCTGGCATCAGAATGCCATGCATTTAACTGCTAGGCTGCATTACTCCTCCATGATGTAAACGTTCCATAATGTATTTAAATAGTTCCTTATTAAGGAATCTTTAGATTGTTCCTAATTTTTCACCATTATAAACAATGCTGTAATTACCTCCTCATACATGTAATCAAGTCTATCAATCTTCTCTTTCACAGCTTCTGAATTTGCATCTTGTGTGGGAAGGCCTTTCCATCCCCAGGTTATAAATAATCCTTCATTTTCTTCTATAACTTTTATGGTGTGGCTTTATTCATTTAACACTTGCGTTCTTCTGGAATTTGTGTTGATGTATGGCGCAAGTTAGAGGTCTAATTTGATTGCCTTCCATATGGATAGCCAATTGTCCCAATATCATTTTTTTCATTTTTTTTTTTAGTTGAAGAGATATTTCCCAAGAAAATCTTTTAAGACTTAAACAGCTTACATCAGCATATTCAGATCTATGCATGCTTAATCAACTGTTGAGAACTATAATCATAGGGCTTCCCTGGTGGCGCAGTGGTTGGGAGTCCGCCTGCCAATGCAGGAGACACAGGTTCGAGCCCTGGTCTGGGAAGATCCCACGTGCCAGAGCGGCTGGGCCCGTGCGCCACAACTGCTGAGCCCATGTGCCACAACTACTGAAGCCCGTGCATCTAGAGCCCATGCTCCACAACAAGAGAAGCCACTGCAACGAGAGGTCTGTGTGCCGCGGCGGGGAGTGGACCCCACTCGCCACAACTAGAGAGGGCCCGCACACAGCAGCAAAGACCCAATGCAGCCAAAAATAATAAATAAAATAAATAAATTTTTTAAAAAAGAAATATAATCATAAAATGTCTCATTAAACCTACAGGAAAACGTTTACAGGATGGAGAGAACAAGGATAGAAACCAGGGATTTCCCCTCACCCCCCATATCAAATGCACTGAATGGATATTTTATCACGGAAAGATTTTGAACTTAGTTCAGACCCTGGGTCTGTCCCTTAAAAAATAATTGGTCTTGAGTAAATCTTCTATGCCTCTGTTTCCTCATCTGTAAAAGGAGAAGATAGTAACACCTGTCTCAGAAAGCAGCTGTAATGATGAGAGCACCTGGTACTCATTAAGTGCATCATCTATGTGAAAGGTTTGATTTCCCTTTTTTTTTTGTTAAAGAACTAAAGTGTCCCCAAAAGACAGTCCTGTTCTTATACCCAAAAGCCTTTAGGTGATACAATGTCTGTTATTTGAGAGCATTTGCTTTTATGAGACATTGTACAATGTTCTCAGTTTGACCTTGGTTTCAAGGGACAGAGTTCCAGAAGCAGACGTAAAGGTTATTGTTGATTTCTTGGTAAAATAAAGAGAATTCAAGTCCTTTTATTTATCTTTGCTGGCTCAAAAACACTAGGAGAAAAAAAATTGTTGAAAGTCAAGTTATGCCTCCCTTTGTCCTATCTTTCTTCTCCATAGCTGCTATTTCAAACCTTGTTCTTTCTCTGACCTTCTACTCTGTCACGACATTTGACAACTAGCCTCATCTCACCTCCTCCATCAGAGAAAATGAAACTCATCTTCCCTCAACTTCCTGCTGCCAAAGTCACCAGCACTTGCACCTATACTTGATCCATTCTCCTTCCCACCAGTCCCTCCTGCCCAAGTACTGGTCATTTGTCTGTCTCCCTCACTGGTTTATGAGCATAAGGACCAGGTCATTGGAATACTGTTTCCCATCACCTAGCACAATGTAGGATCAGAGTAGACACTCAAAACACTAAAGGAAACCAGAATATGTCACCCCAAAATACGTCTCTTTGACATAAAAATTATTTTAAGCTGGCAGTAAACATATTGAGAAGCAGTAAACATAAAAATTATTTTAAGCTGGCAGTAAACATATTAAGAAGCAGTAAACTGGGCTTCCCACGTGGCGCAGTGGTTAAGAACCTGCCTGCCAACGCACGGGACGCGGGTTCGAGCCCTGGTCCGGGAAGATCCCACATGCTGCGGAGTGGCTGCGCCCGTGCGCCACAGCTACTGAGCCTGCGCTCTAGAGCCCGCGAGCCACAACTGCTGAGGCCCGCATGCCTAGAGCCTGTGCTCCGCAACGCGAGAGGCCACGGCAATGAGAAGCCCGCGCACCACAGTGCTGCAACTGGAGAAAAACCCACACGCAGCTACCAAGATCCAGCACAGCCAAAAATAAAGAAAGAAAGAAGCAGTAAACTTATGAAAAGCTCTCTCTAACCTCCTCTTTTTCTGCCTAAAGCCTGGATATAAATTCTACTTTTACTGAAGCCAGACTCTTGACAGCACCAGGAGAATCTGCAAAGAAACCTAACTGCACTAGTATCCTCCCATATATTACCTTCCACAGTTTGCTGCCCTTTGAAGCCTAAAACTTCTTTCCTTAGTCCTGTCATTTCTCTTCAAACTCATTGTTCTTTGTTGAAGATGCTACATAAGCCAGAGTTCTAAGCCACTATTTTGAGTTACTCTTCAATCAGTTTTCTCCCATGTATGCTGCATGAGTTAATAAACAGTTTTTCTCTTATTAATCTGCCTTTATTTTTAAGGAATCTAAGCTGAAAACCTAATATGGGTAGAGGTAGATGTTTGCCTCTCCTACAACACATTTTTAAATGAATGAATGAGATCTGCTTCCTTGGTACTCACTATCTTATCAGGAAATGTTATACCTACAAACATGGTACTCTAACCCGGACAGTTAGTCAAGGTTAAGCGGAACATATAATTGATATGGTCTTTTTATTTGAAAAAATTGCTATCAGTATTTATCAAAATAAATTCTATTTAAAAATTATAATAAATGAGGTGCCATTTATGGCAAAATTTGTCTTTTAAAGGAACATCCCTGCACACCTGGAGATGCATTCCACCTCTCACTACATCACAGATGACTATTTCCAACCTGACTCTATACAGAATTCTTGCTACTTCCCACCTGAAATTCCCACTCACAGAGCCCAGGAGCCTGTCCATGTCCTCAGGAGACCTGGGACATCTTGCTCCAAAATGGATCAGAGGCATCAGGACTCAGCAGAAAAGTGCCTCTTCAGGATTTGAATCCTCCGTTTTTGCAGTTGCAATATTCGACATCAAATTTCTTTACATCCCAGCCGTTTTATTGGACGTACTAACAAACAAACTCATATTTTCCTGGTATGATTCACCTGAACTGAAACTAAAGCTTTAATAACCCAGCATTCTACACGGCACCCCTCTCTATGCTCATCAATAATAATCAGTCGTTCACCACAAAAACTCTCAATGCTTTTTCCTAGCAAGGAGCCATCTAAGTAGTCACCTTACAAACAATGGGTGGTTATGAATTTATCTTTCTGCTGCCCCCTCAAAATCACTGGAAGTGTGCACTTTACCCTGTCAAACTGCTCTATTAAGAATTGAAAGAGGCAACATTGTGCAGAGAACATGGAGTTGCAATAGTAGAGATCTGAGTGTGACCTTGGCAATTTACTTAACCTCTCTGAGATCCAGTATCTGAAAAAAATAGGAATAATACACCAGCTTCATAAGGTTGATGGTATGAGGATATTACCACCAGCGATTTTGACTTAATTATCCAGGTAGTTTCAAAGCATCTCCGGGTGATTTTAATGCACAGCCAGGGTTAAGAACCGCTGGGTAAATGCTTCTCAAAAGTATTATCTCCATGACCACCCTTCAGAAACTTTAAAATGACTTTTGAATATTTAAAGCAGGATTAAGAATATAAAACAACCTCTTTTCACCTGTGTAAGAAAACCAGAATATGCTTAGGAATAGAAAATGCTAACGTTCATAGTAAAACTGTCCAACAACTGAGTTAAGAATGAATATACATGCAGGGCTTTTGAGGAAAGCTTTGTCTTCAACAAAGAACCTAGAGTTATATATCTGAATTATTATGTCCCTCCAAAGTATTACTACATGAAGATAAGCTATAAAACCTATTTTAATGATGCTGCCACTGTGGAAAAATAAATTTATTAGAGAGAAATTGCCCTTTGAGACTGAGGTAGATTTGCTAAAATGTCTTAAATGGCGAAAAATTTTGATCTTTGGTTGCAGATTTAACTTCTGGAATCAATAAAGTATCATTTGAAGTCAAGTCAGGTGAGTTGGTAGTTAACCAAGATGGGAGCTCTCATTGTAGGCATTGGGCCCAATGTCTCTGAGGGGCTCTTGCTACGTATCATATCCCTCAGTAAGTAGCACCCAACCTAGCACAAGTCACGGCTCAGTGATTGAACTTAAATGAAATATTCGATACAAAGACAGATTATCACAGGTGGCCTTGAAGGTCATTTCATTCTCAAAGAAAAGATTAGAAATGGTTGGAGCAATATTGAACTCATTAGAATAAGGATGTGGTTTTCCAGACAGGCAGTGTTCATGCCACATGTTTGTTACAAAGACCATTTCAGTTCTTCCTAAATATGTTTGGATTAAAGGGGAGTGACCCATGGCAAAACCATGGTATCACTAAGAGATGGTGGTGGCTGTGTCTTCAGAGCTTTCACAGGGGGACATTCATTATAGTAAATAACCCAGAATGTAGGTCTGACCCTTGGCTGTACAGGCTCAAACCCATAACTACCAGTTTGTGGAGAATAGGTCTGACTCTTGAGGCTGGACTCCCATTAATCAACATGATGAGAATGATGTATAACACCAGAATTCCAATTAGTTATGTTACAAAGAGAAGTATAACAGTTGTAGGGCCCAGAGACCTCTGGTAATTATGACCAGCACACTTTCTTTCAGAAAGCAGAACTGGGTGGGAAGTTCAGGTCCATCAGAAGGTGGCACAGTGAACAGGAACTTGAGATTGGGTGAATGAATCTCAAGGATTCATTGGGTGAAGGAATCTCAATGAATCTGAAGGCCTCCACAGCATCCAGTTGGGATAACCTGAGGACTATTTCTCACCATAGGGAGAGCCCTTTGGTGGGAATGCCACACTCAAGTTCAATGACCAGGATTGCTTCTCCCCCTTATTTAGGAGGAAATGGCTCAAGTTCACCTCTCCACTATCTTTTAATGTTCATTTCCACCACTGTCCAACTTCTTTTCTGACATATTTATAATCTATATTAGTACATTCAGTCATGTTACATCATATCTTGTGAGTCCTAAAAACAGTGTCTTTTTAAGACGACTTTGCACCTTTTGCTCTGGTCTATTGTGAATTGACCTTAATGCTTGACTCTTATTTCCCTGTTTCCCAAATTTATGAAGTTCAGGAGATACCTAGCCCATTATGTTCTGACAATACTTATAGTACCAGAAGTCTCCCATGTAAAAAAAAAATTTTTTTTTCGGAAGAAAAATCCATTAGTCTCTCAACAAATATCAATTGCACCAGATATTTTTCTAAATGCTGGCAATTCCATGGTAAACAAAACAGATAAAGACCGAAACCTCATGGGGCTTATATTCTAGCTGAAAAAACGAAATAAATGAGAGAATAAATACTTATATAAAATAATTTCATATGGTGATAAATTGAAAATAAAATTAGAAACTCCTACTAAAATGTTCATTTGTAAATTAAGAGAAAATTCTTACCTCTGGGAGATTTTCAAGTCTACCTTACATGGTCCCAAGATGACTAGAAATATCATGGTCAAAGTAGAAAAATAAAAGGGAAGGTCCCACTGGAAAAAAAAATACAGAAAAATATGAAATCAGGGACCTTGGAAATTCACATATCATGACAATGAGAACAAGACAGGTGTGGTTCTGCAGTTCCAGAAATCTATGCCTGTGAATTTTCTCCCCGCTAGTGCTGCTTGTATTTTTGACAGTTTCCTCAGGATCTATGGCCTTAAATGATGCATGAAGAAGGGGGAAAGTGGAATTACTCCTTTATGCCGTACCTGAATTTAATGTCTTGCAGCAGTGCTCCAGATTTTTACTTTGGGTCTTGCAAAAGTAATATCTCTTGGGGAAAAATGGAGGCAAGAAGTACCTGAACATAGAACCATCATATTTAGCCTAAGAAAAAGGGAAGTGGCAGCCAGAAGTAATTATGATCGTTATAGCATGTATCATTTATTCAGTACCCACTATGTCTCACATACTGAAGAGGCGTTTGCGTATTTTACCCAAATAAACTCAGAGACCCTGTGTAACCCGATTTCCAGGCAAAGGCACATTCAAAGAAATGCAAGCCAGTAGTCAAAAGAAATTTTAAAATAGTTCTGTTCATTACTTGCATTTGAAATAAACTCCTTAAAATTCCTTTTTGTCCCATCTCTATTCTCATATACCCTCTGCAGTTCTACAGTCTCTTAACCCAGCCTCACCCTCCACTTCTGCACAGAATGCACTGAAAACCCATCACCACTGGGATAGGCTCTGGTCTCTCCTTTTTCTTCCCCTTTTCTGCCTGTTTTTATGGTTCTCCATCTCTAACCATTCTCCTGATTCTAAATCACAGACACCCAGAGAGTCAGACAAGAAAGGCAGAAATTATAAGAAGGGGAATGGGTGAAATTGGAAAGACAAAGACAATATTATCTTTATTAAGCTGGGACAGGAGGAAGTAGCAGGAAGGGGGAAGGCTGAGAACATTCGCATGTTAATAGGTGCGAGAAGTGATTATAATTATGGCCCTAGTGAATCCCCTTCCTTGCTCCCAGCCCTTCTGCAATGAGACATCCCTCTCCTTAAATCTGGACTGGCCTTGTGATTTGTTTGGGTCAACAGTATGGGGCAGAAGGGATATTATGCAAGGTCTGGAATCTTGTCCTGAAGAAGTTTTGCAGTTTCTGGTTTTGCTCTTGGAACCCTGAGACCACCGTGCTGTGAAGAAACTCAGCCCAGCCTGTTGGAGGATGTGGAAGAAAACCAAACCATCCCAGCTGCCACCCAACACCTATGACCAGAAGTGTGCCTGAGGCCATCTTGGACTCTCCAGCCCCAGCTGAGCCATCAGATGACACAGTCACATGAGGGATTTCAGGCAAGATCTGAAGTAGAACTGACGAGATTGCCAACCCATAAAATTATAAGGAAGCAAATCATGGTTTGGGGATGGTTTATAACAGAGCAAAGGTCATTCCCATATAAATCATTAGCTCGTGTAATTCTTACAACACAAAGTAGGTTATTCTTATTTTATAAATGAGAAACTGAAGTTCTGCAAAATTAAGTATCTCATTCAAAGTCACAGAACTTCCAAATGATAAAACTAGCTTGGTATCCTGGTCTGCCTGCTTTCAAATCTCATTCTTACATGGTCCTTTTACTCTATCTCTGAGATCTATGAGTTACGACTACTAAGAATCATTCCTTCTGTTAAACTCCTAGAAACTGATCACTGAAAACAGTCTCTTAACATCTCCCCCTTCCCAGCAACTTTAGGACTTATACCTGCACATCCATACTGTTGGAAATCTGTACACTTTGTGTTCCAGTTTGTGTCTCCATGGCACATAATATATGGTTAAGGGCATTGTTCAATTTGGACTTTTAAGGCATTTTAATGGCTGTCTAACTTCATCTTTGTTCATTTATTTACTCTCATTAATTAGCTATCATAATTACTATCAACTATTGAATGTTTACAATGGGTTGGACACTCTACTAAGCACTCTGCATGCATTATCTCATTTAATCCTCACGAAAACCCTACCGTGTTGCCATTGTCACCCCCGTTTTGCCAACAAGGAACCCGAGGTTCAGAGAGTCATCCAGCTAGGAAGTGTTGTAGCTGGGACACAAACCCAGGCCTGTCTGATGATAAAGCCTGTGCATTTAACCAGTGGATTGTACCCAGTGGTGTTCTGGTAAGTAGTTTACAGCTGGCTCTATGAGAAAAAGAAAGCCATGATTTGTAGCTTTTGTGATTCCCGTGGTATAAATACTCATATTATCATTGAGGTCAAGCTAACAGACTGACTTCACTGAAGGCAGAGTTGGGGAAAGCAGAAAATCTAGAAAAGCCCCTAACCCCACCATCCTCTCCAACAGACAGACGTGGCTTATGACACGGGAGGTGCAAAAACGCGGCTGACAGCACAGCTGGCCATCGTGAAGCAAGAAAGCTGATAAAGAGCTGTGGCACAATCCAGAAAACTCAACCAACAGTCAGATGTCCCAAAGATGTTTCTGTTTTCCCGTGACACCCTGCCTATGCACTGGCCACTGTTATGGCAGACCATGTTCCAAAAAGCATCACATGAATCACCTAGTCCAAAGCTTTCAGAGCCCTCAGAAGACCCCTCATCCAACCTCCATCTCTGAATAAACCCCTTTCTCCTCATGGCCAGGGTATTGGCTTCATGGGTTGGGGGTTCCAAAGGAGCTGAAATGAGGGAATGGACTTCTTTCTTTCTTTTCTTTTTCATAAATTTATTTATTTATTTATGGCTGTGTTGGGTCTTCATTGCTGCTCGCGAGCTTTCTCTAGTTGTGGTGAGCGGGAGCTACTCTTTGTTGCGGTGCGCGGGCTTCTCACTGGGGTGGCTTCTCTTGTTGCAGACACGGGCTCTAGGCATGCGGGCTTCAGTAGTTGTGGCACGCGGGCTCAGTAGTTGTGGCTCACGGGCTCTAGAGTGCAGGCTCAGTAGTTGTGGCACACGGGCTTTGTTGCTCCACGGCGTGTGGGATCTTCCTGGACCAGGGCTCAAACCCATGTCCCCCGCATTGGCAGGTGGATTCTTAACCACTGTGCCACCAGGGAAGTCCCAAGTGGGTATGGATTTCTACTGAGTCAGCATAGGGCGTGGGCACCCAGAAAGTGCAAGTCAAGTCAAAGAAGCAGGAGAGGAAATATGGCCTGATGTCTAAGAGTGTGAACTCCAAAATCAGAGAAATCTGGATATGATTCCCAATTCTACTTACTATTAAACATGGGACCTTGGAAAACTAATTTTTCCATGCCTCAGTTTCCCCACCTATAGAATGGACATACTAATAATACCTTCCTCATAGAGTTATGAGAAATACATATGCTAATGTACATGAAGATCTTAGCACAGCTCCTGGCACATGAAAACATTCAGTAAAGAATAGTTCTGAGGGACTTCCCTGGTGGTCCAGTGGTTAAGACTCTGAGCTCCCAATGCAGGGCGCACGGGTTCAGTCCCTGATCAGGGAACTAAGATCCCGCATGTTGCATGGCACAGCCAAAAAAAAAGGACACGTTTAAAAAAATAAAAAAAGAATAGCTCTGAGCATTATTAGCTACTTTTTTTTTTCTTTTTTTTTCTGTGGTACATGGGCCTCTCACTGTTGTGGCCTCTCCCGTTGCGGAGCACAGGTTCCGGACACGCAGGCTCAGCCGGCCATGGCTCATGGGCCCAGCCGCTCCACGGTATGTGGGATCTTCCCGGACCGGGGCACGAACCCACGTCCCCTGCATCGGCAGGCGGACTCTCAACCACTACGCCACCAGGAAAGCCCAGCCACTACTCTTTAGGGAATGCTGAAGCTCAGATACCAAGAAGATGAAACATAAGTACTGAATGTGATCAGCAAGAGCAGAGTGGATGTCAGGCCACAAAATCAACAATGGGGAGTTTTAAAGCAAAGAACCTGATTTCAACTTTTATTTTACCAGAAAACCCTGGCCGGCTTTAAGAGTATGTTAGACCAGAGAAAAGGAGACCCCTGTCAATCCAACCGAGCGATCATGAAGGCTTGAACTAGGAATGGAGATGGTAGGAGAGTTTTGAGAGGAATACCAGGGATGTTAACAGTGTGAGAGCTTCCAGTCTCTGGTGAGGGCGGTCAGGTAGATTGGTGCGGCTGCGGGAAGCACAGGAAGGCTGAGGGTGTGTCTGATGAGGAAAGCTGTGGCCATGGTAGGTCAAGATTATGTGGCAGGTGGCTGGGGAGGTGAGTCTGGAGCACTGGAGGCGGAATCAGGAGCCATCGGGCCTGGGGGTTCCTATCTCCTGCAACCAGCCACCCATGGTTTCTCCTTCAGGTGCCAAAGCTCTTGCCAACATTGATCTAAACCTCAATAGAGCATGGAGTGCTGAAAAACTAGCAAAAAGGTAAAAGAGTTCTTGTCTGAATAAATAAGGAGGTGATGAACAGCAGCTGCTGGAAAGATAACAGCTTTACATGGTGGTAAATAGGATCTTGTAGAAATTAAAAAGTACGGAAGTATTTTAGAACCATAGCAAAACCTCTCGAGATAGCGGTAAATATAACAGAAGTCAAAGAAATTAGAAAACCAACATTCCATTTTAGGAAGAATTTTTTCCCATAAAATAAGTTTTCCATTTTTTGTGTATATGAGAAGATTAGAAAGTGACCGAAAAATGGAAAGAAGGAGAAAACTATAAAATACAGTTTCATACAAACAATGTAGTTATAAATATTTTAGAACTGTTTTCTTCCAGTCTATGTTTACTATGTGTAAAGTTCTTTTCTTGTATAGTTGAAAAAATATATATGTATTATATGTATATATACATATAATACATATATATATCTTTGTATTTTGCTTTTCCACATAACGTTATAACAAAAGCAATTTTTGCAAGAATATACAGCATAGTTCATTCAACAGAAGAACTAATCTTAAAATAGACCATGTCATATGGAAGAATTTATCAAATTATAAAAGGAGTGTTAAAAAACAATGAGAAAGGGAAGGTTTATCAATATAGTGCTGGAAAATTGATTAGCAATTTGAAAAAAGCATTCATTTAAGACCCTATCTTCTCCCTTGCACCAAAATGAATTACTGGTGGATTTTTTAAAAAGAATTTTTTAAATCAAATACAAAAACTAGAGCAAATAAAATTAAATATTTATTGGACTTCTGGAGAAAAAGGACTGTCTCCTTTCTAAGCTAATAGTTGGTAGAATAAATCAAATGTAAATTACAAAGGATTAATATCCTCTCTCCTTTGAGAACTCAATCAAATCAATAAGAAAATCACTAACCCCCTAATGATAAAATGGTGGAGGCCATAAACAGACAAAGAAGATAGTCAACCAGTCAATAAACAGGAAAACGTGTGACTCCCGTAATAATCAAAGAAATGTAAACTAAGCACAATGTTGCCTTAATTTTTTTTTTACCCATTAACTTAGCAAGCTTTAAAAACTGTACTCAAGAAAGCAATTAGGAGAAGCTAGTTATGCTGTAATAACCACCACAAAAAGTAAGGGACTGAAAACAGCGATTAACAAATGTTTTCTGTAAAGTGCCAGACAGTAAATATTTCAGGCTTTGTGAGCCACACAGTCTCCGTTGCAACTACTCAACTCTGTCATTATACCAAAAAAAAAGCCCCCATAGATAATTCATAAATGAATGGATATGGCTCCGTTCCAATAAAATTTTATTTAAAGAACAGGAAATGAGCCAGATTTGGCCTGTAGGACAACAGTTTGTCAACTCCTGGCTTAAATTTTTTTTTTTTTTATATTGGGGTATAGTTGCTTTACAATGTTGTGGTAGTTTCTGCTGTGCAATAAAGTGAATCAGTTATATGTATACATATATCCCCTCCCTCTTGGACCTCCCTCCCACCCTCCCCCAACCCACCCAACTAGGTCATCACAGAGCACCGAGCTGAGCTCCCTGTGCTATATAGCAGGTTCCCACTAGCTATCTATTTTACACATGATAGTTTATATATGTCAATCCCAATCTCCCAATTCATCCCATCTCCCCTTCCCCACCCCCTGTCTCCACATGTCCGTTCTCTACGTCTGTGTCTCTACATCTGTTTTGCAAATAGGTTCATCTGTACCATTTTTCTAGATTCCACATATATGCGTTAATATACGATATTTGTTTTTCTCTTTCTGACTTACTTCACTCTGTATGACAGACTCTAGGTCCATCCATATCTCTACAAATGACCCAATTTCATTCGTTTTTATGGCTGAGTAATATTCCATTGTATATATGTACCACATCTTCTTTATCCATTCATCTGTCGATGGACAATTAGGTTGCTTCCATGTCCCGGCTACTGCAAATGGTACTTAAGTTTTATTTCTTCCTCATGCTACATGTACATTACAGGTCAGCAGGGATGTTCAGTTCATTATAGACACTCAGGGATGCAAGATGCTGGAGGCTCCAAATCCGCTTCTGCTTCTACAGTTACTTTGTCGGGGGAATTCTAGAAGGTCACACACAGACAATTCAATGCTCTGACCTAGAAGTGACATACATCACTTCTGCTCACATTTCACTGGCCAGAACTCGTCATCTGGTCCTGCCCAACCACAGTGGGGCAGGAAGATCAGATTTCCTTCTAAGCAGAGCTGGTTACCAGTGAGCAGTGCTAGTGATAACCTCACTTGGTACCAGTAAGGATGAAGGGAAGCAGGCATCATCATCTTTGACTGAATTTGGATGGTTGTCCATACGCAGTAGCATTGCCTGGCGTAGCAAATCAAAATACAGGACAGCCAGTAAACTTCATATTTCAAATAAACAACAAATAACTTTTCTTAGAATAGACATTCCCAGCCACTCCTTTCTGCCAACTTGCATTAAGTGGCAGAAACTATGTCTGCCATGTTGGGACCACCATGCTGAGGATACCGGAATGAAACAGCAGCAAGAGTTCAGGTTTCTAAAACTACTTGTACCAAGTGCTGACTTTGTGCTTGGCACCTGCATCGTGCTTGAGAGCAATCGTTTTCATTTTACCAGAAACAGAGACTAACAGAGTTTAACTAACTTGCACAGATCATAAATGTGGCAAATGGTGGATCAGAGGTTGGATTCTTAACCTCCATGCTATACGGGCTCCCTACTACGCTATCAAAGGGAATGTCTGGGAGATGCAGGGTTCTCCTCCTCGGTTTCCTATCAGTGGAGCAAAGGGGCACACCAGGAGGTCTCTAAGGGGCCCCTGGTTCTGACAGCCTCTGAATCGAGGATGCTTTGAAATCAATCATTTCAACACAGGAGCGTTGCAGGACAAGAGATGTGTATTTTTGAGAACTGTTCTAGTTTAACCAATATCATCACCAGTTTTGGCGATTTCAAATGATCAACTGTGCCAAACCCAGTGACTCACTTACACCAAAGAAAAGTGCCTGCTCGGTGGAAGACAGTAGGACCTTCGATGTGGAGATCTAAAGAAAGAGCCCATGTGTTGGTCTAACCTGGGAGCCAGACCCCCTGGAACTGACACCAAGCTCAGCCCTTAACTAACTACGAACACTCAGGCAAGTTACTTATGCTTTTTGTGTCTCAGTTTCCTTCTCAGCAAAAGGGAGGTAATAAGAGACAACGCCTCGCAACATTTTTGTAAGGAGTAAAGGAGATGATACACAGAACGCACTTAAAACACATCACCTGGCTTATACATTACAAATAAGTAAACAAATAAAATAAATGATAAATAAATGCTACACTTTATTATTATCGTCTTCCTCCTGATTTCACTCTCCTTGTTCCTTCCCTTCAGCTTTTGACCCTTTGACCCTCGAGAGACCCAGGAGATTTGAACATCATACTTGCCCTGCTAAGACTCTGACACCTACTCTTTAGGAAATGCTGAAGCTCAGATACCAAGAAGATGAAACATAAGCACTGAATGTGATCACAAGAGCCCCAGCTTCCTCTCTCCTGCTAGGATAAGACATATTTCCAGGGCTCACCTAGGATCACCCCAAACCCTGACTTTGGCTTTATACATCTATTGTGGCCCCAGAATCCCATATATGCCCCCCTTCCCTGAGCTGCAGACAAAACCCCGTCCATACCTAGTTTGGTCCCATAACTAAAGATTCCCTCCCCTGAGGCAGGCACTGATTCAGGGAGTGAAGAACCCAGCAGGGAGTAAACAGGCAGTCTTCCTGCCCTTGAGAGTGACAATGCAGGTGGCAGGTAATAAACCATCAGGGACACACCTGCAGGTGGAGATGAGTGCAGAGGGATACAGTGACCACCAGGGTACTATTTTTGCAGACAGTGTGGTCAGAGTCGAATGACAAAGTTCATTTTGTTTTGCGAAGTACAGTGAAGAACCGGGCTTCAGCTGCTACTTGGAAGAAGACAGCTGCGTGTAGCACACGTGCAGAAACAGGGAACATTCCATACTATGAGAAAGAAGTCTTTCAAGGAAGCCTAGGAGCCATTTAGCTTTTCCAGTGGGAGTACATGCTCACGGAGGCTACAGCCCTTGTAAGTATCAGGGCTTGGATCCTAGTCAAATCTGTCTACTGCTAGAACCCTAGAGGTTTCAATGGGGCCGGTCATCTGTGGTCCCTGGGTTAGTTGTATGGGACTCCATGGCCATATCGCAAGTCAGCATAAAGCTCTTGGCTTCAGAAGCCACCTCAGGATGCCGAAGCCAGGCTCCCAAAGCAACGTGGGCATCATCTCCACGTGGGAATATCTGAGCAAAGCCCTCTTGATTCCTTGAGGACATTTGCAGCGGGTCCTTATGAACCCAAACCACAGAGACGGTGCCTCCTTTCAAACCTTCCTCATCCTCCCCCCCCCCCCCACTTCTTCACACCTCTTCAGCAGCAGCACACAGAGGGAAGAAACCTGATCTCTGAGAATCTTAGGTAAGAGGATGGTTTCTGGCGGCCCCTGGGACTGCCTCACCTTCCCTGAGAGAAGTGACCAAATGCCAGTGTTGGACGTTGACCCTGAGAGGAACCTGGGGGAAGGGCCTTGGTGGAGGATCCCTGTCTGCAAAGCCCAAGGCGCAGAAACATCACAGCCCCCCAGCCTCCTCCCTGACCCACACAGACTCGTCCCCTTCAAAAAGACAAACTGTATAGGAAAACACCGGCATGCTTCGTAGAGCCTCTTATTCTAAGCAGAACAACTTCATTTGAATTGGCAAAAATAATAATAATAATGTTTGTAAGGGAAGTCATGCGCAGCCAGGGGCCTTGGGGGGAAGGGGACCATAACATGCCCAAGGGCTTCCTGTCGGTGAGGTTGGCAATCATTTCAGAACAAGGTATGAAAATGCATTTCATTCATAACCAAATTAAAAGGCTTCAAGCTCTGTGAGTAATCTTGGGCTGGTCTCTCTCTCTCTCTCTTTTTTTTATTATCAGTCTCCTAATTTAACCATCTGGAATTCTTCTAAAAGTGCCATCCTATTCAGCATTTAGAAATGAAGGACTTGACTTTAAATGGGAAAACCTCCATTTCATTTTGAAGACAGAGCTCAAGTTCTCCTATTCTGCACAAATCACAAACATGTATGCTTAGCGATGGTAAAGGTTAACTCCAGATAATTCATTTCACACATGAGAGAAGACATGTAAATGTAATGAACTGACTGAAACACCTGAAAAATGCACCCTCTCTCTAGGGTCCCCAGGTCCTAAGATATCTTTTCCAATCATGTGGAATGTTCGGTGTCGTCTATACTAAATAATATTCAGGTGCAGGGTTACATGTATAGTGTGATGTAATCGTGGGCTGAGCTACTTGTCCTGGTCCTGCCAACACAGTTTAAATCAGTCTTGGTTTCTTGATCTCTAGATTGGAGCTGAAAATGAACCTCACAGTGTTTTTATGATGCTCAAAATTTAAATAAAACATATTCTTACATTCTTGGGAAATCCCAAAGCACTATATAAACGTTACTTTCCAAATAAGTATAATTCTAGGGTCTGAGAATTGGAGGTCTCAAAGAGCCATGGAGGTAGGAAAGAGGTGCTTGAGTCCCCTCACTAACTCAGCTGTCATTTGGTAAAAGCGAACTCTGTGAGAGAAGGCAGTGGAGCCGGTCAACTGCTATGTGCAACAGAGCCAGGACTGGGAGACTGGTTACATGAAAGCAATTCAGTAAATAAGTCACGATATTGCAGGTAACTGGAGCCAGGTTGCACACTGTCAAAGAAGAAAGGTGGCAAAGAGAAAGACTAGAATATATCCTGGAGCAGTGGATTGGAATTGGAGTATCAGTGTGAATTTATGATTTTTAATGGAGAAAAAGAGATAAACGTCTTAGCCCCCCAGGACCTCAGAATGTGACTTTACTTGGTCACATATCTCTTGACCGTGATAATCAAGTTAAAACTAGGTCATTAAAGTGGACCCTGATCCAGTGACAGACACAGGGAGAATGTCATGTGAAAATAAAGGCAGAGGGACTTCCGTGACAATCCAGTGGTTGACTTTGCCTTCCAATGCAGGGGGTGCGGGTTTGATCCCTGGTCAGGGAGTTAAGATCCCATGTGCTTCGCAACCAAAAAAACCAAACATAAAACAGAAGCAATATTGTAACAAATTTAATAAAGACTTTAAAAATGGTCCACATCAAAAAATCTTAAAAAGAAAAGAAAGGCAGAGAGTGGAGTGATCCTTCTACATGCCAAGGACCACCAAAGATTGCCAACAAACCATCAGAAGCGAGGGGAGAAGCATGAAACAGATTCTCTCTCATAGCCCTCAGAAGGAACAAACCCTGCCTAGATCTTGATCTCAGACTTCCAGCCTCTTGGAATTATGAGAATTAATTTCTGTTGTTTAAGCCCACCCAGTTTGTGGTATTTCGCCAGGGTAGCTCCAGCAAACTAATATGATATATGTGCATGTGTATGTACTTACATATACATATTTCCTAGCTCTTTCCATTAAGAGGGCCAAGACCTCCCAGACCACAGAAGGTCTTCCAGATCTTGGCTTTCAAATACCATTCTTCACCAAACAGAGCAGGACTCCATGAAGAAATGGCTAAGTCCAAGGCTGACACAAAGAAAATACAAGATGAACCTGGAACACCTTGATATGCCAGAAAGTCAGGAAGTACTCAAAGAATGATGAGCATATCTCAAAAGGACATAGAAGCTAGCCTGAAAAGTCTCCCACTCACCAAAGATGGAAAGATTTGAGCATCAAAATAACTGATGATAATAATGGATTAGATTCCCTTCAATAAAATAAGAATCCATGAGTCTGCATTGATATAAATAAGTGAATGAATAAATGTATAAAGGGAAAGCTCTACCTTATAGTTGAATGCCAACTAATAAAGGTAGAAGAAATGATGGAATTAGAAAACACTACAGTGATAATTATTTGGGCAAGAATCATCAGTAGATGCAAAAATCTGTGTGTAAAAGTTTGATGAGGAAGAAGATATTTACTTATTTCCCAAGAACCTCTCCATAAATACATTTTAATCACTGAGCACAAAGCACTTATGAATTTATACACACACACACACACACACACACACACACACACACACACGCACACACACAAATGTATGGGGAAGAGAGATTCAGAGAAAGAATGATAACACATATGCAGTAAAATGTTAATAATGGGGGAATCTGGGTGAAGTGAGTGTACATTATATTCTTGCAACTTTCCTGTCAACTTCAAACTATTTCAAAATAAAAAGTTAATTTAACAAAATGGAACACACACATACACACACACACACACACACACACACCTACTCAGGATGGTATAAATGTTGTGATATGCTGACCACTTCTCCAGATCTTCAAGGAAAGCACAAGCCTTAGGTCCAGCTGCCTTTTCCAAAAGCGGAAGGAGACGGGCACACGGATATTTCAGGAGAGCTCCTTTCTGCCTGTGGTCAGTAGTGAGATACCACTGTCCATCAGATAATCCCTTGTTTTTGGAAGTGTCAAAGCCAGCTCCTCCACCCCAAGATAAATGTAGCACAGACATCATGTAAGTGAAGAGAAAACACATAGAGGATAAGACTGAGACCTAGGCGGAGCCAGAGAATGAGGCTTCTCTCAAACCTCTCCTGCTGACAGATACAGGTGGGTGAGCCCATCTATGATGGTGCTACCTGAGGTAAGGGCCTGATCTCCAAGGTCTATTGCTTCATGTTTCTCCAGGCACTATCTGAGGGAAACTATAAAGCAAAACATCAAGGCATATTGCTAAGATGGAGAATTCAAAAAGATGAAAGTTAAATTCAAAGAGAACTTAACATTTACTCAGCACTTTTCTTATATAACAAGAAGGCAAGAGGTAGCTGGCTGCTGACATTGATCCAGTAGCTTTAAGATCATAGGGCTGAAGTCTCTGAGATTTACTTGGCCTTTCCCTCATGAACGCAAAATAACTGCTGCAACTCCAGCCATCACATCTGCATTCCAGGCAAAAAGAAAAAGCACATCAGCTGAATCTGTTCCTCAATAGACAAGAGAGCTCTTAGAGAACAAAATGAAAGGTAGTCACAATGACTGATGACTCACTCCACTGTCAGAGAAGGGAATTGTTGTTTTTCCTATAAAGCATGACCAGTGACCACAGCATGCTGTTTTGCCTTCTTTCCTTTTCTAAGATGAGGTTTTGTTGTGGTTAGCCAGTATAGAATTATATTATGTTTCCTGCAAGTAGTAATGCATGACAGAGGCCTAAGCAGTGAAAACATTTAATTATCTCACATAGCAAGATGGCTGGAGGAAGTGAATTCTGGTTTTGGTGAGCAATTCAAGTATATCAGCAAAAACAAAGCTCTTTCTGCTCTGCCATTTGCAGTAGGTTAGCTTTTTTTTCTTAGCTGTATAGTACTGAGATATAGTCTCAGGAGAGATTTTCTCCCTCTGCTGGGGGTTTCCATGCTGGGAAGATGTGAATCTGAGGCCTTTGGAAGCCAATTTCCCACCACATGAAAAGAGAGTGTTAGCAGGAGAAAATATGCAAGAAAGAGCCAAGACTCAGAACAAGAGACAGCACCCTGGAACCCCACTGGCTGGAAGCTCACCTCCAAGTGTCCCTGTTTCTGTGCCCATGGGTCATCTTCCTTTTTAGTCTTTCCTCTAGTTTTTGACTAAAAAATTGAGTAGTCCAGAATCCCACTTCTCTGTACAAACCCCCCCAAATTAAAAGCAGTGTCTTGAAGAGGTAGTTGTACACCCAAGTTCACAGTAGCATCATTCACAATAGCTAATATATGGAAGCAACCCCAGTACCCATAAATGGACTCATGGATAAACAAAATATGGCATATACATGCAATCGAATATTACTCAGTCTTAAAAAGGAAGAAAATTCTCACACATGTTACAACATAGATGAACCTTGAGGGTGTGAAATGAAATAAGTCAGTTACAAGACGACAAACACTGTGTGATTCCACTGATACGAGGTCCCTAGAGTAGCCAAAAATCACAGAAACAGAAAGTAGAAGGGTGGTTAGCAGGGGCTGGAGGAGGAGGGAATGAGGAGATGTTTAATGTGTATTAAGTTTCAGTTTTGCAAGATGCAGAGTTCTGGAGTTTGGTTGCACAATAATACAAATGTACTTAACACTGCTGAACTGTACACTTAAAAATGGTTAAGATGGTAAATTTCATATTATGTGCATTTTGCCAATTTTTTTTTAATTTTAATGAACTGAGTGGTGTTTCTGTCATATACAACTAAAAGTTTCCTGACTTTAAAACCCCCAATGTAGGAGGACTGGGTTCAATCCCTGGTCAGGGAACTAGATCCCACATCCATGCTGCAACTAAGAGTTGGCATGACACAACTAAGGAGCCAGCGAGCCACAGGTAAGGAGCTCACCTGCCTCAACTAAGACCTGGCACAACCAAATAAATATTCAAAAAAAAAAAAAGAATAAGAAGAGGAGGAAACATCCTATAGAGAAAGAAGAGAACCCATTGGAGAACCCCAACATTTAAGGTCAACCTGCAAAAAGAGTAAGAGTGTAGATGACAAGATGAAGTCTCCCAAAAATGAGGGTGATGAGCCAGGAGAAAATGATGGCAAGGAATCCAAAGCAGAAAAGTCTCAGGATGGAGGGGATTCGTCAACAAATATGAGTGGCCTTCTAGAGGCTAAATAGTGCAAAAACTGAAAAGTGTCGATTGGATTTGACAATTAGAAAGTTTGTGCAGAGCAGAAGCAAGAAGAACTACAGTCCTGCAGCCTGTGGAACAAAAACCACATTCACAGAAAGAAAGACAAGATAAGGCAGAGGGTTATGTACCAGATGAAGGAACAAGATAAAACCCCAGAAAAACAACTAAATGAAGTGGAGATAGGCAACCTTCCAGAAAAAGAATTCAGAATAATGATAGTGAAGATGATCCAGGACCTCAGAAAAAGAATGGAGGCAAAGATTGAAAAGATGCAAGAAATGTTTAACAAAGACTTAGAAGAATTAAAGAACAAACAAACAGAGATGAACAATAAAATAACTGAAATGAAAACTACACGAGAAGGAATCAATAGCAGAATAACTGAGGCAGAAGAACGGATAAGTGACCTGGAAGACAGAATGGTGGAATTCACTGCTGTGGAACAGAAAAAAGAAAAAAGGACAAAAAGAAATGAAGACAGCCTAAGAGACCTCTGGGACAATATTAAACGCAACAACATTCGCATTATAGGGGTCCCAGAAAGAGAAGAGAGACAGAAAGGACCCGAGGAAATATTTGAAGAGATTATAGTAGAAAACTTTCCTAACATGGGAAAGGAAATAGCCACCCAAGTCCAGGAAGTGCAGAGAGTCCCATAAAGGATAAACCCAAGGAGAAACACACTGAGACACATAGTAATCAAATTGGCAAAACTCAAAGAGAAAGAAAAATTATTGAAGGCAACAAGGGAACAATGACAACACACAAGGGAACTCCCATAAGGTTAACAGCTGATTTCTCAGCAGAAACTCTACAAGCCAGAAGGGAGTGGCATGATATACTTAAAGTGATGAAAGGGAAGAACCTACAACCAAGATTACTCTACCTGGCAAGGATCTCATTCAGATTCAATGGAGAAATCAAAAGCTTTACAGACAAGCAAAGTTAAGAGAATTCAGCACTACCAAACCAGCTCTACAACAAATGCTAAAGGAAATTCTCTAAGTGGGAAACACAAGAGAAGAAAAGGACCTACAAAAGCAAACCCAAAACAATTAAGAAAATGGTCATAGGAACATACATATCAATAATTACCTTAAACGTGAATGGATTAAATGCTCCAACCAAAAGACACAGGCTTGCGAAATGGATACAAAAAAGAGACCCATCTATATGCTGTCTACAAGAGACCTACCTCAGACCTAGGGACTGAAAGTGAGGGTATGGAAAAAGATATTCCATGCAAATGGAAATCAAAAGAAAAACCAAATGATCATTTCAATAGATGCAGAAAAAGCTTTCGACAAAATTCAACACCCTCAACATAATAAAGGCCATATACGACAAACCCACAGCAAACATCATTCTCAATGGTGAAAAACTGAAAGCATTTCCTCTAAGATCAGGAACAAGACAAGGATGTCCACTCTCACCACTGTTATTCAACATAGTTTTGGAAGTCCTAGCCACGGCAATCAGGGAAGAAAAAGAAATAAAAGGAATACAAATTGGAAAAGAAGAAGTAAAACTCTCACTGTTTGCAGATGACACAAGACTACACACAGAGTATCCTAAAGATGCTACCAGAAAACTACTAGAGCTAATCAATGAATTTGGTAAAGTAGCAGGATAGAAAATTAATGCACAGAAATCTCTTGCATTCCTATATACTAATGATGAAAAATCTGAAAGAGAAATTAAGGAAACACTCCCATTTACCACTGCAACAAAAAGAATAAAATACCTAGGAATAAACCTACCTAGGGAGACAAAAGACCTCTATGCAGAAAACTGTAAGACACTGTTGAAAGAAATTAAAGATGATACCAACAGATGGAGAGATATACCATGTTCTTGGATTGGAAGAATCAATATTGTGAAAATGACTATACTACCCAAAGCAATCTACAGATTCAATGCAATCCCTATCAAATTACCAATGGCATTTTTTTACAGAACTAGAGCAAAAAAATTTTAAATTTGTATGGAGACCCAAAGACCCCAAATCGCCAAAGCAGTCTTGAGGGAAAAAAGCAGAGCTGGAGCAATCAGACTCCCTGACTTCAGACTATACTACAAAGCTACAGTAATCAAGACAGTACAGTACTGGCACAAAAACAGAAATATAGATCAATGGAACAAGGTAGAAAACTCAGAGATAAACCCACATGCCTATGTTCAACTAATCTATGACAAAGGAGGCACGGATATACAATGCAGAAAAGACAGTCTCTTCAATTAGTGGTGCTGGGAAAACTTGACAGCTATATGTAAAAGAATGAAATTAGAGCACTCCCTAACACCATTTAGGATTAGAGGCCTAAATGTAAGACCAGACACTCTAAAACTCTTAGAGGAAAACATAGGAAGAACACTCTTTGACATAAATCACAGCAAGATCTTTTTTGATCCACCTCCTAGAGTAATGGAAATAAAAACAAAAATAAACAAAAGGGACCTAATGAAACTTCAGAGCTTTTGCACAGCAAAGGAAACCATAAACAAGACGAAAAGACAACCCTCAGAATGGGAGAAAGTATTTGCAAACGAAATCAACGGACAAAGGATTAATCTCCAAAATATATAAACAGCTTATGCATCTCAATATTAAAAAAACAAACAACCCAATCCAAAAATGCGCAGAAGACCTAAATAGACATTTCTCCAAAGAAGACATACAGATGGCCAAGAGGCACATGAAAAGCTGCTCAACATCACTAATTATTAGAGAAATGCAAACCAAAACTACAATGAGGTATCACCTCACACCAGTTAGAATGGGCATCATCAGAAAATCTACAAATAACAAATGCTGGAGAGGGTGTGGAGAAAAGAGAACCCTTTTGCACTGTTGGTCAGAATGTAAACTGATACAGCCACTATGGAGAACAGTATGGAGGTTCCTTAAAAAACTAAAAATAGAATTACCATATGATCCAACAATCCCACTACTGGGCATATACCCAGAGAAAACCATAACTCAAAAAGACACATGCACTCCAATGTTCACTGTAGCACTATTTACAATAGCCAGGACATGGAAGCAACCTAAATGCCCATTGACAGATGAATGGATAAAGAAGTTGTGGTACATATATTCAATGGAATATTACTCAGCCATAAAAAAGGAACGAAATTGGGTCATTTGTTGATACGGGGATGGATCTAGGGACTGTCATACAGAGCGAAGTAAGTCAGAAAGAGAAAAACAAGTATTGTATATTAATGCATGTATGTGGAACCTAGAAAAATGGTACAGATGAACTGGTTTGCAGGGCAGAAATTGAAACACAAATGTAGAGAACAAACGTATGGACACCAAGGGGGGAAAGCGGTGGGGGGTGGGGGTGGTGGTGTGATGAATTGGGCGATTGGGATTGACATGTATACACTGATGTGTATAAAATTGATGACTAATAAGAACCTGCTGTATAAAAAAATAAAAATTTAAAAAAAGAAGTTTTTGCAGAGCTGATTCAGTAAAACCAAAAGAGAAGGTTCTGAATTACAGTGAGTTGAAGCATTCAGAGGTGAAGAAAAGAGACAGAAAGCACAGACAGTTTTTTAATGACCTTGCAAGATGGTCACTTAGAATCAATTCCATAAGCATGGTTTACAGCCGAGAACAATAGGGAGTCAAAAGTGAAGAAGCAGCGCTAAGTGTGACCACATTGGGAGGAAAGACCCGTGGCCCTGCCCAGTGGACTTTCTGCTGACAGCCTGTTTTGAAGACTCAGGCTGGCCTGCCTCCTGCGTTAGCCCCTCTTCTCCCTTAGAGTGGCCTGTGGATCCCCACCCTCGCCTTGGCCACCAGCCTGAGTCTGATCTTGGCCAGGAGGGTTTTAATCAGGACCAGCCCCACACCATAGCACTGAGCCCCAAACTGTCACATGGTAGGATGTCCCTGCCCTTTTCACCTGATGCTGTTATGGAGCTGTCGCCTCATTCCCAAAGACAAGTGCCCCACTCCTGTCCCAGTTTGAGGGTTCCACTTGCTCCATTTGTTTACAGTAAAATCACCTGTCTCCTGTCTACTGTCCATCCTCAGCAGTCCCTATTCTCACGCCCTATGGCTAGACCCATCCAAGAGTCTTTGCATGTGATAGGCTTTTTAATATTCACAATAATCCATTAAGGGTTGGACCAGTGTAGAAACTGGTTCCCTGAGAGACTAACTAAATTGATCAAGATCAGAGGGGTAGGGGCTTCCCTGGTGGCACAGTGGTTAAGAAATCCACCTGCCAACGCAGGGGACATGGGTTTAAGCCCTGGTCCGGGAAGATCCCACATGCCACGGAGCAACTAAGCCCGTGCAACACAACTACTGACCCCGTGCTCTAGAGCCCACCAGCCATAACTACTGAGCCCACGTGCCACAACTACTGAAGCCCATGTGCCTAGAGCCTGTGCTCCACAACAAGAGAAGCCACCACAATGAGAAGCCCACGCACAGCAACAAAGACCCAACACAGCCAAAAATAAATAAAATTAAAAAAAAAAAAAAAAAAAGATCGGATGGGTAGGAATGAACTGACCCAGGCATCCCACCAGGTCATCTAGTTCCAGGGTCGATGTTCTTCCACACCACATCAGCTGCCACTCACAGCATCCCACACAGGCACACTGCAGCTGCGTATCTCTGAATGCCAACTGCTTTTTGTCCATATTACTATCCTTCACCACCTGTACAAACGCTCCTATCATCCTTTCACTCTGACAACTATTTTTTGCCTGAATGTCTCATACCTGCTGCCACCTGCTGAATACCATATTTTCTTGCTACTTGACTTGTGGACCACAGACTAGCAGCACCAGGCATCACTTGGAGCTTGTTAGAGATGCAGAATTTGGGGTTCTGCCCCAGATCTACTGAATCAGAATCTGTATTTTAACAAGATCCACAGGTATATGCACATGGAAGTTGAGAAGTGCTACTGTATATTACTTGCCAACTGGGCTTCCTCCCTGACTTAACGGCTACAGCTGGTCCTCCACCCTCCCACCTCATGCGGGCAGGTCTCCTCCCAGGTCCAAATGTCTGAAGTTAGCCCTGTCCACACTGCAGGGTGGCCATGCCAGGCAGAGTCCAGAAATATGAGTTCATCCATGACTTCCATGATGTGATAACACAGTTTAAGACCTTTAGAAAGACGCTGTCTCTGTAAGCGGCATTTGTATGCTTCTTTTCTTGGGTTCCTTAGTAGGAGTGTGAGTGTTTGCATCTGGAAGCGATTTTCATTTTTAGTCCTCTATAAATAAGCCAACACATGATTTCCTTCATTACACTCTGCCTGGGGCCCCTTCACTCATTCATCAGTACCCACAGCTGGAGAAGTCCACACCCCCACTTCCACCCTCCCCAACCCACAGGATCAGTGTCATCACCTGTCCTGTGGGCCTGGCCTGGACAAAATGCCGGAACTCACAGGTAGCTCCTGCTGGAGTCCCAGTCAACTTACCTCAGCTTGTACCTCCAGGTCGAGGCTTCATTCCTGAGTTGCTGTTTTGGTGCCTGCCCATACCCATTCCCCCGTCTGGAGCCCTACACTTCCCTTTATAAGCTCCTCTCGTTTCTGTGGCTGAATCTGCCAGACGCTTAGCTGTTAGGCTTGGCTCTCCTGCTAGGACACCTACCAATTTATCTCGCCAGTTGTTTGCCAGTATCATCCAGAATCTGCCATAACCTTCCAAACTCTGCACTGATTTAAGTCTCAGACTGACTGCTCAAAGAGAGGACACGCTTGGCAGGAGATACGGGAGGAACTTCAAAAGGACTCGTCTGGTTAATGCTTTTTGAGGTGAACAGAATGGGTGTTATGTCACCATAGTTTTCACATGAATTCTTTATACCATACAAACTGTCCTACTTCATATCACTTTCTTTTCAAGGCTGTCTGGATGCCCCTGGAACAGTAGATTGCCCAGGGTTCTGGCTAGGAATCACACCTCTGGGACCTGGATGGTGCCAGAATTGGGAGGGGCTCACACTCAACTCTGGGGCGTGGCATAAGTTTGAGCCAATAGAGCCCTGGGATTAAGGTAGCTCTGGAATTGCAGCCCAAAGATGTCAAATGGAAAAGGGAGGCAGGCAAAGAAGTAAAAGTCAGGTCTAAAGTAAAGAATCTACCATTGAAATCAGCAAGACAGGACAGAAACAGGAAGAAGACTCTGCAGATATTCCTGGGGATGCAGGTCCTAAGAAAGTGGGAGCACAACTTTAATACAGAGCCCATAAATTTGTCATAGGTCGGGGGAGAAATAAAAGGGCTAACCTGGTTCAGACCAAACAAAGCAGGGCAAGGGATGCTAGCTGATGCTATAGTACATAGATCCTGGACTGATAGCTTCATTGGAAAAAAAAATTGGATACAGGCCATTCTACCAAGCTGACATACCAGCCCAAAGTCAGGAGCATAGCACCATAGGACACTGCACAACATGGCCAACAAACACACAAAAAAAGTTCAGCATCATTAGTCATTAGGAAAATGCAAATCAAACTATAGTGAGATATCCTCCTATGGAATGGTTAAAATGTTTGAAACTGACAATACCAAGTGTTGGTGAGAATGTGGAGCAACTGGCACCCTCATAAACTGCCTCATAAACCCTCATAAAATGTAAACTGGTATACCGCTTTGGACAACCTCCACTCCCAGGTATGTACCCAAGATAAATAAAAGCATATGTCTACACAAAGATTTGTACCCAAATGTTCTTTTCACCATTTGTAATAGCCCAAAACTAGAAACAATACAAATTTCCATCAACAGGTGAATGGATAAACAAGTTATGGTATGTCCATACAATGGACTACTACTCAGCAATGAAACAGAATGAACTACTGATACACACAAAGCATGGATGATTTCTACAAATCATTTGCTGGGATGAAGGAAGACAGTCAAAAAAGAGTACATGCTGTATGATTCCATTTATAAAAAATTCTAGAACATTCAAATAAATCTAAAGTAACTGGAAGTAGGTCATTGTTGCCTGAGGACAAAGGTGGTTGGAGGTGTGGATGGCAAAGAGGATGAGGAGTGTTTTTGGGGTGATGGAATTGTTCACTTTCTTCACTGTAGTGAGGGTGTCATACATCCATTTTGATCCATTTTGCACGTGTCAAAATGCAAGAAGTTATAAACTTTAAGTGTATGCAGTTTATGACACTTCAGTTATACTCCCGCCCCCCAAAACTGAATAAAAGCAAAACAAAATAAAACAAACAAAAAATCCAGTATGCAATTCACCATGTTCCCTTTCTTCTTCCTGCCATGGTGACCAGCAACCAACAGATGACAGTGAAGCTTCTGTCAGTCTCCATTCCTGAATGAGACACGGAAAAGGTGTGCCAGCCAAGCTGGGACGAACATGTAGCATAAGCAAAAAATAAAACTTGATTCTTCTAAGCAAGTGAGACTTAGGGGTTATCTATTACCACAGCAGAACCCTAACCCATCTGACTGACAACAATCCCCAAACCCAACATATTATCCAAAGTCTCATTAAAAAAAAAAAAAGTTGACAGTCCAAAACATAATAGAATATGAAACACTACAGTATATAAAATCTGCCTAAGGAATTTATGAAACATAAATCAGACTTCTATTTATTCAAGTAACAGAGTAGTTATCAAGGTTAGTTCAAGATAGAAATTCTTGAAGACATCCGTCATCCATCACAACTTAGGTGGTTAGAGGAGAGTTAGAACATGATAGGGACAGATGGGAATTTTGAATATGCCACAAGCCACTCCTGTATGACACTACGATACTATTCAGAGAAGACTGAAGAACACAGAATACACTCTAAAGAAAGAAAAAGACAGTAACGTGATGGTCACTAGCTGTGAGATGCACTGAAACATCTCCCTACTCTTGGGGAAGAAATTTGGTTACATAGAGACTATTTGAGGATCCATCCCAGATAGTTTAGACAGGACTTTCTCAATTAATACGGGGGCTCCTTGGAATGAGAGCCAAAAGGAGATCAAGATTAATGTTTCACAAGAAGTAGGGCAAATGGAAAGGCAAGTTCCTGACAAGAGACTACACTGGCCTTTGGAAGAAAATTAATACTTGATGTGATAAAGTATTTCATCTTGGGCATTTCAAGAAGGAATCAGATGCCATCATCACTAAGAAAATGAGACCAGAGTGTGGGTCTAAGGCAGGGTCTATCACGGGAGATGTCAGATGGACCACTACGCTCAGCCATATATCTTCCCAAAGGCCTCAAAGGTACATATTTTGACGTCATCTCCAGGTGAGACAGAGTCACAGAGCACACTGATAGGACAGAGAGATGATGCTTTCACCAGGGAGCATTAGACGTGTAGCCCATCATCAAATCCACTGTACAGTGTTAGCTATAGGACATTTTTGTAGTAGAAGTATTCACCTGTAAAATGTAAACTTTAAAATATGATCATTTTTGCAACAACACTTCATCTTCCCTTCATTTTTACAAAAACAGTGTCCCTCTAATAATGAGAATGGCCTGGGTATTCTCAGTTGCTGAGAAGCTGCAGACAAAGCATTCGTATCCACACCCCTACCCTGCCAACTACCCACTCCACCCGCAACCTACAGGACTAGGCCTTTTCACTCCCTGCTTCGGAGCCAGTAAACGTTTAGGGCAAGAGCAATGTATTCTGAGGAAGGATGCAGCCATCAGGTGACAGAGCTCTCATAAAGGGGGCTGTGGGAGAAATAGAAAGAGGACCAGGGAGGTAAAATTAGGAAAATAAGAAAGTGTCCATGGAGGATGCCCTCTGAAAGTCTCAACCATAATGTCTTGTCCACCTTTTATCCCATGAACGGTTCAAGGGACATTGTTCATATAAACTTTCCAATTCTGCTTGCTCCAGGTTACTGGAATTTTCTGTAAAGTGAGTCACCTAAACTTTCTCCTGAATTCAAATCTTCCCTTCCAATCTCCTCCCAATTCAGTCTTCGAATGCCTCTGGTTATATGGCTTATCCATGGCAAAGTTAAAACGCTCTTCATTCCTATCTCTGTTCACTTTTCCCAATACCAGACACAGTAAATAGATTTCATGTCACAGTCAACTATCACTGATTGGTAATGGCACCTGAAGGAGAGTGTTAAGAAAGATTTTTGAGGTTGTACCTAAGCTTGATGTGAAAGAGCATCCTAATTGATTACTGATTTCTTCCATGGGGAGGGAGAGTAAAGGCAGAAATGCCTGGGATGTGCTACCCCCTGCACTGTCTTACACTCACTTCCTTACCCTGGGTCTGGACTCAATCTTATTTTAAGACGAATCTCTAATTAGACTTCACACTGTCTCTATCTCTAAACCACACAATTCCTTTGGGAAGTATACGGGTATAACTCCTAAATAATAGAGCCAAGAAAAATATATGTGTAATTAAAATAGCAAGATTATAAGGAAAAAATCTGCAGAAGTTGGTGTTCCTCTGGAGACATGCAATTCATGCCGCTTTAGGACAGCATACTTTCCTTCCCCTGAGAGCACACATTCCCTTGACACAAAAATAAAACAACGGGTGGGGGAATTAACCTCAATTAAATTCCAGATCTGGGTGGGACGCAGTAGAGAGAAAGGGCATGGTTGTGTCAAAGACAGACACCGATTTTCATTTCCAGAAATCCATTATAGAGCAAAAAGCATAGTTATGACAATTACACAATAAACACAGAATATGCTCACAATATACCAATATAAATATGACTGCCCTATGATGAAATTTTGTGTGGCCATTGGCAAAAGCTTGAACAGAGCACAAATAAATACAAATAGCCTGATTTGTTGTAGTCATCAGAGCATGGGTTAACCTTTACTTTCTTTTTAGTTTGGTTTCCAACAATGTTGTTCATACAACAAATAATTTGTAAGAAGCCATTAAGGTGACTTGGTGACAATTGGAAAAGCAATTATAAATTCCTGCATCTCTGAAATGAGACTGAACCAATGGTGCAGAACCAGAGCAGGGAGAGGCAGAGCCTCTGCACTCAGATTTTTTTTTTTTTTAATTTTGCCTGAGTAAAAAGAAGGTTTGATTTAAAGAGAAAAGACATCTTTATCTGAGTATCATTTGTCTATGTTTTATTCTAAGAACACGACCTATTTACGAAGGATTGCTCAAACGGCCTCTAAGCTTTACCCCATGTATTAACTGCCAAGCAGTTTTGTTAGGCGCTGACCTACTGCCACAGTGCCCCAAGTTGTACTATTAATCACTGCCTTGGGGCAAGCTGTGCATCTCCTCAAGGCTCTTCTGCATGCACTATTCTGATACCTGAAGGAGCCACATGACATCAACTGCTCCATCATCCGTGCCTTAGCAAAGCTGGATTGACTGCTGGTCCCCGAGCAATGTCCTCAATGTCCTGAGGTGAGGGAGGAGCCAGGACTCAGAGCCAGGGAGTGGATTCCACCCAACCCCCGATGTGTAGCAGTTTGAGGGTGCATCCTGACTGGTCTGTCAGTCCTGGTATTCCCATCCTCTTACCAATGAATGGGTCAAGACCCCTGGAGGACTTTAATCAGCACAAGGTTTTCCTATGTCCTGACGATCGTCCTAAGTGGGGCCAGTGAGACTCTAGAAAAGGTTGCTAGGCATTTCTTTCTTTGGATGTGGCTGCATCCATACATGTGAGGTCTAGAGCTCTGTTGCTAGCCTGATTAGAGCAGAGTCAGGAGGATTACAGGAAAATAGAAAGTGTGCCACTGGATTACGTCAGCCTCAAGATCACCCCGCCCTTGAATTTCTAGTCATATAGCCCTCGTTGTTTACGACAGCTTGAATTCCATCTTCTGCTGCATCCTAACTGATGGCTAGACCTCATCTCTGACCTCCCTGCTGAGCCAGACAAAGGAACCCAGATGACACTGAAAGTTGAGACAGGCAGGCAAGACATTCCTCCAGGGGTTCTCTTATCCTCTTTATCCCCACCCATCTCCTGCACATTCACACACATTTACCTGGAATTCAGATGACAAGAGAAGTGAAACAGGCTGTAGAGATCATCTTAATTAAACTTCTAATAAAACTGATGAAGAAATTGGGATTCTGGAAGGAAAAGGAACTTGCCAAATACTATTCTGAGGGGCAGAACTATATCCTTTGATATTCAACCAAAATTTCAAATTCTTGGCAAACTCCCCAATAATCACCTCCCCCACCACTTTTCCAAGCAGAATAGGTTACTTCTAATTCATTGGCATCAATATATTTGTACCCACCTCTATTTGAAATAACCCTATAACATTGTGTGATTACTGGCCCCCACTAGACTGTGCAGTGACATATAACATTATATTAGTTTCAGATGTACAACATAATGATTCAATATTTGTACGTATTGCAAAATGATCACTACAATAAGTCTAGATAACATCCATCAGCATACATACCTACAGAATTTTTTTCTTGTGATGAGAACTTTTAAGATCTACTCTCTTAGCAACTTTCAAATATGCAATACAGTGTTATTAATCATAGTTGCCATGTTGTACATTACATCCCCATGACTTGCTTATTTTAAAACTGGAATTTTGTTCCTTTTGACCCCCTTCACCCAATTCCTCCAACAGATTGGCAGCCACCAATCTGCTCTCCGTATCTGTGAGCTCGGTTTTTGTGTTTGTTGGTTATCTTGTTTTTGTTTGTTTGTTTGTTGTTAGATTCCACATATAAGTGAGATTCCATGGTATTTGCCTTTTTCTGACTTATTTTACTTAGCATAATGCTCTGTTTGTCCATCTATTTGTCACATATGACAAGATTTCACTTTTTTATGGCTGAATGATATTCCATTTTTTAATACATGCCACATTTTCTTTATCCACTGATCCATTGATGGACATTTAGGTTGTCTCTATATATTGGCTATTGTAAATAATGCTACAGTGAACATGGGGATGCATATATCTTTTTGAGTTTGTGTTTTCATTTTCATTGAATAAATACCCAGAAGTGGAATTACTGGATCATATGGTAGTTCTATTTTTAACTTTTTGAGGAACCTCCATACTGTTTTCCAGAGTGGCCGCATCAATTTACATGTCCACAAGCCATGCACAACGTACCCTTTTCTTCATGTCTTTGCCAACACTTGTTATTTCCTGTCTTTTTGAGACAAGCCATTCTAACAGGTGTGAAGTGATATCTCATTGTGGTTTTGATTTGTATTTCCCTGATGATTAGTGATGTTGAGCATATTTTCATGTACCTGTTGGCCATCTGTTTGTCATCTTTGGAAAGATGTCTATTCAGATCCTCTGCCCATTTTTAATTAGATTGCTTGGTTTTTTGCTACTGAGTTGTATGAGCTGTTTATATATTTTGGATATTAACCCTTTATCAGTCATATCATTTGCAAATATTTTCTCCCATTCAGCAGGTTGCCTTTTCATTTTGTTGATGGCTTCCTTTGCTGAGCAGAAACTTTTTAATTTGATGCAGCCCCACTGTTTATTTTTGCTTTTGTTGCCTTTGTATTTTGAGTCAAATCACAAAAAATCATTGCCAAAACTGATGTCAAGGAGCTTACTGCTTATGTTTTCTCTCAGGATTTTATGGTTTCAGGTCTTACATTCAAGTGTTTAATCCATTTTGATTTCATTTTTGTATATGGTACAAGATAGTGGTCCAGTTTCATTTTCTGCATGTGGCTGTTCAGTTTTCCCAATACCATTTATTGAAGAGACTGTCCTTTCCCCATTGTATATTCTTTGGCTCCTTTGTCATAAATTAATTAGCTGTGTGTGGGTTAATTCTGGGCTATTCTGTTCCACTGATCTATGTGTCTGTTTTTATGCCAATACCATACTGTTTTGATTACTATAGCTTTGTAATATAGTTGGAAATCAGGGAGTGTGATGGCTTCAGCTTTGTTCATTCTCAAGATTGCTTTGGCTATTCAGGGTCTTTTGTGATTCCATACAAATTTTAGGATTGTTTGTTCTATTTCTGTGAAAAACACCATTGGAATTTTGATAGGGACTGCCTTGAATCTGCAGCTTGCTTTGGGTAGTATGGACATTTTAACAATACTAATTCTTCCAATCCAGGAGCACAGAATATCTTTCCATTTATTTGTGTCTTCTTCAATTTCTTTCATCAGTGTCTTATACTTTTCAGTGTACAGGTCTCTCACTTCCTTGGTTAAATTTATTTCTATGGGCTTCCCTGGTGGCGCAGTGGTTGAGAGTCCATCTGCCGATGCAGGGGACACGGGTTCGTGCCCTGGTCCAGGAAGATCCCACATACCGCGGAGTGGCTGGGCCCGTGAGCCATGGCCGCTGGGCCTGCGCGTCCAGAGCCTGTGCTGTGCAATGGGAGAGGCCACAACAGTGAGAGGCCCGTGTACCTCAAAAAAAAAACACAAAACCAAATTTATTTCTAGGTATTTTATTCTTTTTGTTGCAATTATAAGTGGGATTGTTTTCCTAATTTTTCTTTCTGATGGTTCATTATTAGTGTATAGAAATAGATTTCTGTATATTAGTTTTGTAGCCTGCAACTTTACTGAATTCACTGATTAGTTCTAACAGGTTTTTGGTGGTGTCTTTAGGGTTTTCTATATATAATATCATGTCATATGCAAATAATGACAGTTTTATATCTTCCTTTCCAATTTGGATGCCTTTTATTTCTTTTTCTTGATTAATTGCTCTACCTAGGACTCCCAATACTGTGTTGAACAAAAATGGTGAGAGTGGGCATCGTTGTCTTTTTTCTGACCTTAGAGGAACAGCTCCCAACTTTTCACCATTGAGAATGAAGTTCGCTGTGGACTTGCCATATATTGGCCTTTATTATGTTGAGGTACATTCCCTCTATACCCACTTTGTTGAGAGTTTTATCATAAATGGATGTTGAATTTTGTCAAATGCTGTTTCTGTGTCTACTGAGATGATCATATAATTTTTATCCTTCATTTTGTTAATGTGGTATATCACATTGATTGATTTGCAGATGTTGAACCATCTTTGCATCCCTGGAATAAATCCCTCTTGAACGTGGTGTATGATCCTTTTAATGTGTTGTCAAATTCGGTTTGCTAATATTTTGTTGAGGATTTTTGCATCTATGTTCATCAGGGATATTGGCCTTATAATGTCCTTTTCTTGTGGTGTCTTTCTCTGGTTTTGGTATCAGGGTAATGCTGGCCTCATAAAATGAGTTTGGAAGTAATCCCTCCTCTTCTAATTTTTGGAAGAGTTTGATAAAGATAGGTATTAATGTTCTTTGAATGCTTGATAGAATTCACCAGTGAAGCTGTCTGGTCCTGGACTTTTGGTTTTGGGGTGAGACTGTGCACTTCTTGCAGGCAGAGACTACTGTCTTCAGGTGCCTGGTACTAGTAGGTATTTCACTGTTTGTTGAATGAACAGAGAAAAATCTTTAATTCAGTAGAACCTCATCATGTTAAACCCATTAATTCTAACTTTGTTCACATAGAATCTGTGATATTTCTGCATGGGGATATGGTGGGCAGAATTTCTAAAATGACCTCCCAAATCCTTCATAACCTGTGAATATAATGAGATACCACTCCTGTGATTATGTTATGTCATATGATACCACTGGCCTTTAAAAGGAGCCATTAACCAGATGGGCCTAATCTGATTACAGGAGCCATTAAAAGTAGACAACTTTCTCTGTCTGGATGCAGAGAAGGAAAGCAGAAGAGAAGTCAAAGAGATCTGAAGCATGAGGAAGATCTGATGCACCACTGCAGGCTTTGAAGACAGAGGGGTCATGTGCCAGGGAATGCAGGCAGCCTCTAGAAGCTGAGAACAGCTCCCAGCCAATAGCCTGCAAGCAAACGGGGAACTCAGTTCTATAAACACACGGGACTGAATTCAGGACTGTCAACAACCTGAAGGGGCCTGGAAGCAGACTTTCTTCTAGAACCTCCAGATCAGAGTCCAGGCCACAGACACCGTGATTTTAGCTTGGTGAGACTCTAAGCCCAGAACCCAGCTGAACTTGCCAGGACTTCTGAGCTAAGAAACTATAAGATTATGAATGGGAGTTTTTTAAGGAGAGGAAACATTGTTTTAAGCTGCTAAGTTAGTGGTAAGTTGTTACACAGCAATGGAAAACTAATACAGAGGGTTATTAGGGCAGTGGGGGAGGGGAGTTTTACTAAGCAAATTATTAGAGTAAACCAGATTTCAATTCTCATGTTAACCTACTTAAAAACAATTGGTTCCCAGGCAGTTTGTTGAAAGGACTTTGGGGATCATTTGACCCTGAGGAAAGAGGTTGCATCTCAAGCCAAGTCCAATCTCAATTCGCACGGCTACCAGGAGTGCCCTGCGGAGAAGAATTGTGAGGCCAAGCCTGGATTCGAGGTAAAATCAATCTGTAATTGATCCACAACATCTTCCAGGAGCAGAGAACATAGCAGTGATTGTATGCATGACACATAGCTACTATTCCAACTCTAATCCTAACCTACCCATTTGGGAACTACAACTCCAGGGAAAGGATAAGATCACATAGTCAATAAAGAGTAGAACTAGGACCCCAAGCCTCCTAGCACCCAAATCTAACTTTCTTTACACTGTGCAGAGTTTACTAACTTCTGCTGAGCTAAAATATCGATCTTGTTCTGATTCACACCTCAAGACTCCCCTGGCCATGGCAGCAGCCCATGGCTCACATCATGAGTATTGGTGTCTGCCTGGGGACAGAGTCCATCTTGAGAAGCTTACAGTCCTGCAACCCACTATGTGTGGTCAGAGCTGGCCAGTGGAAGGAGACCATTTTTCCTTCTCCTCTCCCTCTCTTCTCCTAGGAAGGCGGAAACAAACTACAACCCTGGCATGAAATGAGAAGGCTTCAGTCCATGGAGAACACCAAAAGGAACTCAGAGACACATGGTGAAAGTCAGTGGACACAGCAGAGAAGAAGCAAGCAACTCACAGACCCTGGGGAACTCCCCACGCCACCATGTTTATTGTTACACACGGGGTGGCAGGCCTCACCAGGCAATACAGAGGCTCCTCTTGGAATCTTACAAGGGCCCTGGCAATGGTCATTTCTTACTCAGGGAGTTGTCTGATATTTGGTTTCTTCTGGAAAGCCTCTGATTATGACTGAACAAACTCAAAAGCAGCCTCTGGAAAAAGCTGTCTGAATTCTCTCTCCAAATAGTTGTTTCTGTAACGAGATAGATCCCAGACCCATCTGTGTGCTCCGGAAGGCTCCTTCCTCTTGCTGGCTTCTTCGGGTTCTGCTTAATGGACTTCAGATTATAGCAGCCCCAGAGTGAGCCCGGCTTATATATGAGGAAAGGAAATCAGCAGGGAACACTCACCTTATGATGCATAGAGAATGAGCTTCTCGCTGGAAATGCAAATTTTGAAGGATGCAAATCTCACTTCTGAATACATAATGGTCCCTAATTAGCTCACAGGTAATTAGCGCAATTACCAAGGGCCAGCACACTCTTAAAGCTGTGTGCCTAGGGTATTTTTCCCTAGGGAAAATAAACTCAAATGGTTAAAATTCCCTTTCAGCAAAGATTATGTTTTTCCACACATTAACATTGAACCAGTGTTGGTTGTATGTGGTCATAAACGTTCCTGTTTACAGCCTTCTTTGTAAGTCATTGCCAGCAGGATCTTAGCTCCACCCTTAGTTCAATAATGAATGAAGCCAGTCTGACAAAGACATAGAGATGTAGGGGAGCAAAATTTGCCACACCAAAATGCCTCTTTGGCATGGGATGATTTGGAGCTGAAAACAATCAAGGCCAAAAAGACTCAGGAAGAAAATTTGACCTTCTCCCTCACTGCCTAAAAGAGGACCTGTTCCAGAAGGGAGCTGTCACCACAGGTAACCGTAGTGTGAACAAGGTGTGGTAGACAGGGAGGGACCTAGCAAAGTCTGTTTCTTAAAATCCCTCTCTGTGTCCCACTGTCTCTGCTGGTGCAGCAAACATTTGTTTACCAAACACTTGCTTTTCAATCTCCTGGTCAATTGCTTTCCTCCCCTTTGAAGTCACAAACCACTACCCCCAACATCCTCTTTTGTCTTTTGCTGAAGATGGTATTTAAAATGGGGACTTGGCCATTTTAGCGAGCTGCTCAGCTTTCCTGGATCTTTCCCATGTATACATGTTATTAAACTTTCATTTGATTTTTTCTTGTTAATCTGTCTCATGTTAATTTAATTCTTAGATCAGCCAGAAGAACATAGAAGGGTAGAGGACAATTTCTTCCTCCCCAGCTATAGTCATCTACTGGGTGAGCCAAGGGCCGGGGTGGTAGGTGGGGGTAGATTTGAAGTTAGTTATAAAGTTCTCAAAGGCATAGGAATATTCATACTTTTAAATTCAGTAAACCCACTGTGGGAACCCTTTTAGACAAAGGAAATCATCCTAAATAATGAAATAACTCTATGCACTGTCTCAGCCTGGGTTGCTCAGACAGCCAGGGTGAAATTTTAAACATTTATGTACCACTCCTTTATTATCAAGGAAGCAGGAGTGGGGGAAAAAGGGAGAATGAAGCAGAAAAGGAGAAAGAACCAACATGGGGGGCGAGGAGCTACCCATTGCTTGGTGTTAAGCAAGACTGATTATTTGATCTCACAAGACTGTTTTGGGGCTTCCCTGGTGGCGCAGTGGTTGAGAGTCCGCCTGCCGATGCAGGGGACACGGGTTCGTGCCCCGGTCCAGTAAGATCCCACATGCCACGGAATGGCTGGGCTCGTGAGCCATGGCCGCTGGGCCTGCGTGTCCGGAGCCTGTGCTCTGCAACAGGAGAGGCCAGAACAGTGAGAGGCCCGCGTACCGCAAAAAAAAAAAAAAAAAAAAAGACTGCTTTGAACAAGGCCGTACAATGACCATGAATCAGCAGAGTCCATCTGTCAAGAGGAAGTGAAGAAATTATACCCCAGCTTCCATCTCCCATTGGTCAAAGTCTCCCCAATGAGGCATTAATTCCTTCATACTTCCAGGCTGCACAGGTGTGGATGCCAACAAGGTCCCTCAGTGTCTCACACCTCAGATTCCACAAGGGATCCTGGGGCATGCAATGAAGTGCAGTAGGATGTGCACTGAAGTTGGACAGAGTCTATCCGGATGTGGTCACCACAGAGGCAGTTCAGGCTGGACTATATGCCCCAGAGCCATAGAGATGGGGAAGCTAAGAGGATCTGAACAGGACTGATACATGCACAAAAATGTCCATCTCAGTGTGGATTCCAATCAAAAAGCACAACTTTTGCAGTTAAATCATCTTCTCTGTGAATCCTAATTCTACTCCTCACTAGTTGTAGGACTTAGGGCAAACTAATTTCTCAGCACCTAGATTTCCACATTTATTAAATGGAAATAATACCTACCACATAGGAATGTTTCAAGGTTTGAATGAGATAATCTGTGTAACACATGTGGACTAGAACTAAACTTAGCAAAACTAAATTCCCCTCTCCCTATAATAATAAATTGAAAATAACATACATTTCCAACCATAGAGGAATGGTTAAGTAAATCATGATGCAGCCAGGTAATGGATCTTCTCTGTGCATCCTTTAAAAATGACAGTGGGGACTACCCTGATGACACAGCAGTTAAGAATCCTTGCTCCCAATAATGCAGGGGGCCCGGGTTCGATCCCTGGTCAGGGCACTAGATCCCACATGCATGTCACAACTAAGAGTTCTCATGCCCCAACTAAGAGCCCGCCTGCCGCAACTAAGGAGCCCGCCTGCCGCAACAAAGACCCGGCGCAATCAAATAAATAAATAAATATATTTTTTAAATGACAAAGAATATGTGGGAAAATGGAAAATGGCTTATGTATCGAGGAAAGGCACAATACAAAGTTGTGTGAGTACAATGCAGGAGGAGGGTGTTGTATGCACACAACATACTATGTGCAAATACTTAGCAACGTGAACATGTGGCATTTCTTGGGGAAAGATTTGAAAACACTAATGAGTAATGCTACTAATGACTAATGTGTTTGGAAAATACTAATGTGTAATGTTAGTCAATACCATTCACTCTTTTTCCTTGTTAACAGAATTCCAAATTTGTTCAGAGTGGCAATGTGCCCATCACCAAATGATCAATCATGATTTGTTTCAACCAGTCTGCAAACTCTTTCTCTCCAAATTCCCAACCACCCTAGCAACTGAAGAAGGCCATGTGATATGCTTCCGGAAAAAAAAATGGTCTAATGGAAAATCTGCTCTATGGAGTTTAGGAAAGCTTTGTTTTCCTGATAAAAAAAAGAAGAGTAATATGGCAGGTGCTGTCCCTTCCCCTTTCTTTCCTTGGATGTAGATGTAAAGTCTGCGACTACAGCAACCATCCTGTGAACATGAGGTGACCAGCATGAGAGGAGGGTCCAGGAATTCAGCCCTGTCATTTTTGAGCCACTAAATCAACATCAAAAACTACTTTCAATCTCTATACATTTATTTGTTTAAACCTCTACGGTCAGGTGTTCTGTTACTTGTAACCAAACCAACTGATATAAGACACCGTGCTAGTCAATTTACATTCCTATATCATTGATTTTTACAGTAGACATTTAAGGTATGTTTTATCAATATAATTCCCAGTTACAAATAAGTAAACTGAGAACCTAAGTGACTTATCCAAGGTCACCGCACTATTACATCTCCAAACCAGAATTCATACCCAATCCTTACCTTAGAGTCTTTTCCACAGCCCCCAAAGAACGTAGTTGTGTACAGAGTACAAGGGAGGTTATAAGGCAGAGAAGCCATGAGGCTGGTAAGAGGCACCGAGTCCAGGTTAGAAATGGTGTTGTGTGTCATGCTAGGGGTTTTGACTTTATTGTATGGGTGAAGAGAGCAGCAATATGTCAAGACCTACTCTTCAGTAAACATCGCTGCCATGTTCCCAAGGCATTGTGCATGATAGAGCTCAATAAATAATAAATGAATCCACCCATCAATCAATAAACCAATAAATAATCGGATAAAATTCTCCATGTACACATGGAGAATGAATCAGAGTAGACAAGGTTAGAGGCAAGAAGACCATTTAGGGGATAATTGCAATACCTATTCCACATGAGAGATGTTAAGTAATGAACTATGGCAGTGTCTATAGGACAGGAGAGGGGAACAAATTCAAGATCAATTCAGAAAACAGAATTGATAGGGTCACAATTCTCACATGGCTACCGGCTTGTCTTCTTAAAAGAATATTCTTAAAAGAATATTTTTATTAAGGCACTTGGCTGACCAAAAACCTGGTTTCCCACTACTTGCAGATAGATTACATCCTAAAGTTTGCCACCTGGCATTCATGGCCCTTCATTAGATTCTAGCTCTAAATCTTCAGAGTAACTATTCATCAAAAACTGTTGAATAGAAAGACAAGTTAATTAATTATTTAATTTGCATAACATTTAATCATGTACAAATACCTTCATCTACATTATTTATTTGTTTGAGTCCTCCCTCATTTGCTATTAATTGTTTCCCAACAACCATGTGAGTTAAGCAGAGGCAGGACTGGGCAGTTACAAGTTGCATGGTCTTACAGATGAAGAAACCAAGATTCAGAAACACCAAGTGTGAAGTTGACCCTCTGGTCAGACCCTCCCCATCTGCTGCCTCTGTACTCAAAATGAATCCTATACTGCAACTTGACCCCAAGGTCATGGTCAACTTACTCAACTTATTGGCCCCAGAACAGAGGGCATGCCTGGTATCCACTGACTCTGTCCAAACCTCAGATGAACTCATGATCAAATCCCACACCCAGAAAGGTTTCTGAGCAAGAAAACTGAAGTCATCACTCTTAACCCAGAAATTGGTTTACAGATCTCTGTCCCACACAGATGGGTCATAAACTGCTCTGTTGAACACTCTGTCAAATATGAAACTTCTGAGAGCTTTTCAATGGGCAAAGATGGTTCTAAATCTTTCACAAATCTTCTCCTAATGATTGCTGTGGCAAATATTTTCCCTCTGGCTGGACTGTATGTCAATATCTAGAGTTTCTGACTAACCATATCCTCAAGTCCATTCTCTAGTAGGTCTGTGTCTTTATTCCTGGCTTACCCCTAGGTTCTTCATGACTTTTTTTCCCTTAAATTCCATATATATGTGTTAGCATACGGTATTTGTCTTTCTCTTTCTGACTTACTTCACTCTGTGTGACAGACTCTAGGTCTATCCACCTCATTACAAATAGCTCAATTTCGTTTCTTTTTATGGCTGAGTAATATTCCATTGTTTGAGGCCACCCACTGAGGTCCTTGGAGAAGAGCTTCAAGTGAGTATTAATTTCCCTTATGTCTGTAGCCCCCAGAGGTTCTATCTTCTCTCACTAGCCTGTACCTGCCTTTAACATTTTGTTTAAAATCTTAGCTGAATTCTTACAAATATCCAGAAGCATCTGCCCCAGGTAAGCCAGTGCATATGTCCTATCTCTCCTTCCTTATTATTCAAGTCAGTTGGTTTTCCTACAGCTTCAAGTCTCTGGTAGATTCAAAGAAAGTCGTGAATCTGTAGGTTTTCAAGTGTTGTTTTGGTTATAAGTGTAGAAATTATTCTCTTTTCAGCTCTCTACATCACAAACAGGAGCCAGAGTTCCTGATGTGGATTATTTTAAAATTATAAGACACTGTGTTCAACTTTATAGTAATAAATTTCAAAATGTATTTATTTCTGCAAATCTTGCTTTCAACTTAAAATTATAAAATATTTTGCTATTATTATGAATGATTGGAGACAGGTAACTGGTTTTTTTTCTTTTTTCTTTCTTTTTTTTTTTTTTTTTTGATAACCTGAACTCAGTGGGACACAAACCTAAATTTTGTTTCTTTCCAATCACTGCAACCTTCAACTCTGCCTTGTCTGTTTCTCTTATCAACACCCTGATGACATTGAGGGCAAAACCTATAGCTTTCTGGTCAGTTTTAGATAATTTTTTTTTTTTTCGGTACACAGGCCTCTCACTGTTGTGGCCTCTCCCATTGCGGAGCACAGGCTCCGGACGCGCAGGCTCAGTGGCCATGGCGCACGGGCCTAACCGCTCCGCGGCATGTGGGATCTTCCCGGACCGGGGCACGAACCCATGTCCCCTGCATCGGCAGGCGGACTCTCAACCACTACGCCACCAGGGTAGCCCTAGATAATTTTTTTAAGTCCAATCCTATTTAAAACTTTAGGTTCTTATCATCCTACCCATCTCCCCATCTGCTCTCTTGGCTGTACTGACTGGGCAGCCATGTCCTCTGCAGAACAGGCACCTGGCTGGTTCTCAGGGGAGACCACCACAAGTTCTTCAGAAGGTAGTCTCCATTGTACAGTTGTCCAATGTGGGAAATCAACCCTAGCCTGCCCTCTTCTGAGTCAGGCTCAGCCTCTGCCTCGTGGTACTTCCCCGAAAGCTTCTCACTGTCAGACCTCCACTCTTAGCTTAGAGGCATGGGGCTGATGAATTCTTAAATGTTTAGTCTTCTGCTCAGTGGTATAGTTGACACACCAAGTGAATGATTTTGTTAACACTCCCATCCTCTACAGGACAAAATTATTTTCAGCAATAAACATGAAATGAAACAAATAATCATAGCCAGGAAAAAAATGCCAGAGAGAAAAATGGTCATTGAACTGCGTATATACAATCATGCCTATAAAAAATGAAATAAAATAAATATTAAAGCACAAAAAGTTCAAATGTAAGAGATTACTTCTTTTTAGTTAATCTAGTTTTAAAAAGAAAAACTTGTCCCTACATATTGGCCTGTCACAGTAATGAATAATATCATTATGGTTTCCATCTTCAAGGCTTAATATCTGCACGTTTGTCAATGACTTCTAAAAATTGATGTTCTTTTCATGTTCACATTCAATAGACAGTATAGCCAGACTTATCGTGTTATTTTGCTTGTAGTTGATAAAAGAACACCCTTTATAAATTTTAATGTCAAAAAAGTTTCTTTCACATGAAGCAAGAGATATACAAATAGTCAGGAAAAATCTTAAGTATAAGTTAGACAGAGATTCATTAAAAATCCAATTTCACAATAAATTCCAGAAATCAAAATAATGTCCGTGTCTTTTTTTCTTTGGGACTGACTCTGGAGACATTCAGATGGAAAATTTTCACTAAAATGTTATCACCAGAAAATTCAACATAAAGGTCTATTGCATTTGGTAAAATCTTCTGAAGTTTTTCTTCTTCTGCAAAGATCAGAAAAAATGGCTGATAATAACAAACAGAGACACTATTTGACCCACTGCTTTAGAAAGATTGCCTGCTTTTTGGTGAAAATAATTGCCCTTTTGGCTTCTCCTGGCAGTGAGGACCAACATCTTTTGTCATTTCTCCGGGCATTCATATAATGATAGAATTGAAGTCACTCAGGTCCTATTTCTTTGTCTTTACAATCACTGTGCTGCACTTATAACGTGTTTCTAATCCACTGTATAGTTGTAGATACGTATAGTACAGGAATGGAGATACCAATTGTTCCTGGAAAAAGCTCAAATGATTCAGAATCCTTATGAACTTACTCTCCAAAGAGTATCTGTATCTGAGTCCATGGGCAAGGAGTGGGGAGGGCCATGTGCCACTGGGAGTTGTTCGAACTAACTTCCATGTAGATTACAATGTTTAATAAATAAGTAATAAATATGTGCAAAGGTGAGGCATAGAGTAAGTCCCCTACATACGAACGAGTTCTGTTCTGACAGCGTGTTCATAAGTCCAATCTGTTCATAAGTCCAACAAAGTTAGACTAGGTCCTCAACTAATACAGTCAGCTATATTGTACTGTACTGTAATAGGTTTATAATACTTTTCACACAAATAATACATAAAAACAAACACACACAAATAATAAAGAAAACATTTTGACCCTTACAGTGCAGTACCTTGAAAAGTACAGTAGTACAGTACAAGAGCTGGCATCCAGGGGCTGGCATCGAGTGAACAGGCAAGAAGAGTTACTGACTGGAGGAGGGAGAGGAGGTGGGAGATGGTAGAGCTGAAGGATCGTCAGCCAACAGGAGACGGAGGGCAAGCTGCAATGTCACTCACACCTGACGTAGATGGCAAAGGTTCCTTGCTGGAACCAGTTGCACATTCCTCCTCAAGGGCTATGGATAATATTCTGAGCCATATCCTGTGAGCTGCCTTATAGCTACTGAAACCCTCACCAGGTGGAAGACGTTAACTGTGTGATAACCAGACTGTAGCCATGACACAAGCTGCCACAATTCCGAGAACTGGCCTCAAGGAAATGGGAACAAACCAACCCTGGAACTGAAGATTAACTGTACCTAAAACAATCAAGATGACACTGATCAGACCACGATAACCAAGTTCAAGATGACTGTCAGAGCTGCCTGTGCTGTTTCTGCATGTGGCCCACCTCCTTCCGTCTACAAAAGCTGTTGCCCACTGATTGTCAGGGGTGGGGAGTCGGCCTTCGGACAGGAGTCTGCCCTCCCACCCAGGTTGCCGGCATCCAAAACAAAGCAAACTTTCCTTTCACCAACTTTGCCTCTTTATTGGCTTTTGAGCAGCGAGCAACCAGACCCCACTTTCAGTTGCAGTAGGAGGTAGGTTCCCTATCCCACTAAAATGTCCACATAAGATGCCAGGTAGAAAAAAGAAAAGGACGGCCATTGTGAGGACATAAACCCAGAAATCAGGCCAGCTGGCAGGGCAGATGAGAGGAATGACGTAACTCTACCAGAGCACATTAGCAGGGGGTTGATGAGAGGAGACCAACAGAAAAGATTCTGGTCTCAGAAGCCGGCTCAGCTGAGCCCATTATGTGTCTTCTTATAAACAGGTCCTTTTTAAAAAACCCAACAGACCGTAAATAATTATGTACAAACTCAATTTCCACTTCAATGAGTCTGTGTTAAGCAAGGTCTGATGAAGAAAAACTGAGTCACTTAAATTGCTGTTTCCATAACCAGTACTGAGTATCATATTTAAATTTGTAGAAACAGTGATTAGGGCACAGAGGGTCATCATTTCAAACACAGCATCCTTCTCCTGTGTTGTATTAAACACCTCTTCTAGCTGTTTGCCTGAATGTGTGGTCCTGATTCATCTTCTAATTGTTGTCAAGATACAGTTCAGTGGTGGAGGTTAAAAAAAATAAAATGTCTAAATCAGCAGAGAAATGAACATGTGTGCTCCTTCCCTTTCAGTTCATCTTTTTAAGGCTGTTTGGCATTCATCATTGGCAAGATTTTCATACTGGCTGGTGGCATCACAGGTAATGTTCATCTAGCCCACACTGTCACAAGCAGCATCTCTCTGTTTATGGTCAGTACCCACAACTGACAGGTAGCTGTACCATAGTGGACATGAAGTATTTTAATACCGGCTGATAGAGCCTTTGGGGCAATTGGCCCTTCTTTTATAATAAGTCATGAAACAGGGATTTGGAAGTGACCTTCCAGGGCCTACTCTAATTTCACAGGTGTTAAAAAGAGAGGCCAGAGAAAGAAAAGGATTTCTTCAAAGATGTGCAGCAACTCAGTGTCTTTCTGGTTTCCCTTCCTGGTCCAAGATGGGAAAGGAATGAAAATACTATACAATAAGCAGCACCTGGAACAGCTCTGTTCCAGTAGCCACATTTTTTAGAAGTTCAAAAAAGGCAGGTAAGATAAGTACTACTAATATATATTTTTATTTAACTCAGTAGATCCAAAATATTATCATTTCGACATGTAATCAATAGAAAAAATTAATATGAGGTATTTTACTTTCTTTCCTTTATACTATTTTTACGGCACACCTTAATTGGGAGTGTGGCTAGTGACTACTGTATTGGACAGCATAGAAGCTGTTTTATTTTTGCATCTGTGAAGTTCCTTCTCTAATTAGAAAATGAGTTCTCAAAACATCTTTAAGAGTTGGCAGAATGAGAAAAATTAATCAACCAATTAGAAATTTAAGGTTAAGCCTTTGGAAGAATTTCACTGCCTTGCAATGTCTTTCCAGGGAAGACGAGTACATTTCCCACTTTGGCGATTTCAAGGAACAATCGAGCTCCACAGATAGTCTTTGATGCCGGCTGTGCTGGGCTCTAGGGAAGCCCCATCAACAAGACAGGCTTTCCCTGCCCTCCAAGTTCTTGCCCCTCAGCAGAGGAGTGCTCTGTGCTGGGAGGGTCACCAAGGGCTGAGGGTGGATGAACACCACATCTATTCTAGCATTGCTTTGTGAGAAGCCTGTGGCCACATGAAAGAAAATAGTACGAAGTGTTGGAATTGAGAGTGCTAAGAAAGCACTCCTCTTCCCTGTAGAGCTGAACCAACTGAGAGATGCCACAGAATTCAGATGAGCACCACTGTGTCAGTCTGACGGCTGCTAGTTAAACCCATGGATAAAACGGGCTTTCTTCTCCCTCCCTGTGGATTAAATGCCCTCCTAGTCATAGAGAGAATATCTGGACAACTCTTAGCGGGCTTATCACGTGGAGGAGGATGCATGCCAGAATGCCTGCAGCCTGCCAGGAGAAAGAGGGCCAAGGAGAGGGGAAAGTGGGCTCTGCAGAATCAGTGCCCTTTTCTAGTCTCACCGTCAGATGAGTCATCCCACCTCCCCTGGGATGGTAAGGGTGGTGCTTTCTCCCCAACCCCTCCATAACTCAGGATCCCCAGGGAAGAGGCTGGTCAGGAACTCCTGATGTGGAAATGTCAGTTCCTCTTACACACGTGTTCTGTGGCCTTAACGCTGAAGCACGTGGTCAGCCAGGAGTGCTATCATCCCCTGTGAGGTGGGACAGAAGAGACCAGCCTTTCATCGGGACAGGCCCTCTCCTGCTTTGTGTGCATCACACTGCGGACACAAACCTCTCTTCCGGGACTGGTGATGAGCTGTTCAGCTTTAGGCCCCAGAGAACCCTGGAATGGAGCCCAACAACACATTAACTACAGGCCACCCTGAACTTTAGGCCAAAAATACACTCACTAGTCTAGCTCCAATTTTGAATTATGCCAAGTCACACTGTCTAGAACAGGCTACTTGGAGACAAAACAACAAGTACGAGTGACAATACAGAATTTCTCCAAGAATTACAATGCCAGTCCCATAGATAATGCCCTAGCTGGAACTATTCTGAACCCCTTCTCATTTCTTATTTCCTGAGAAAAATTGAAGTCCAAAAATTTAAGTTCGCTTCCCTTGTAACTTGAAGTTTGTGCAAATTCTCACAAATTTTTCTCTTCCTGGTCCCTCAATCTGACATTTCCAGCCATGGTGGTTTCACCCAGAGTCTGGGTGGAGAGAAGTTTCTTTCAGCATCTTGAAGTCTGGGTTCTCTATTTTTGGAGTGGTTGAAGCTCTTGTAGGTGCAACATTTTAGACTCCAAGTGTCCATAGGATACAGAAAACTATCACAGCACCAGCCCTCAACCATAGTCACCCTCAGACCCTAGAGCAGTTACCCCAGGGAACCATGCCCAATGGCACCCAGACCCACTTTGCTATTGTCGGCAAATGATCAAGTAGAGATGTAGTGGCCTCTTGGATAAACCGAAAAATCACAAGAGGAAAGTGAAATCCTTCTTTGTTTCAGCCCTGCCAAGGATGCTGGCCCGTCTACACTGGCTGTCTAGAATTCCCCATCAATGAGCATTCACTCAAGTGGAAGGAATCCCTCATTAAGGGTGTAATTGTGCTCCCAAGTCCTTCCCTTCCCAAACCAGGCAGAAGGCCAACTGTCCCTCAGCCCTGGGGCTTCCCCTAGAACCCTGAATAGAGGCAATGCCCTCTGCTACATGCTCTACCCTGAATCGTGCCTTTCCAGCTTTTAATTTCCCATGCCTTGGTTAAGCTTCTCAATTTCAATGGGAGTATAACCATTCCTTTCCACCAACCTTTTCCCTGTTCCAGCAGGGTTTAATTTCTCCTGGCTACCAGTCCCTTAACCAGAGCTAAGAAAGAGGATGAAGGTGGAAAACAAGCAAAAATACATTTACCTTCTACCCCTCAATGTTCAGCAGTACATAAATTGTAAAAGCTAGAAATCAGAGCACGCGCACTTGAGCCTTATGCCCCAGGGACCAGAGTAAAAACACCATGAAGGGTCTTACCCCTACTCTGCAATCTAGGAGGAAGCAAAGCCCTTGCCCTCTCCATGTGGGACTCTGAAGTTCCCAAGGACTGAAGCTGCTTTTTCAGAGGCAATTCCCTAAGAAAAATCTTCCCGGGACTCTCTACCTCGGCCTGAGACTAGACTTCTGCATGCTAAGAGGAGGTTCCAGGCCAGCCCATCTTGCCTTAAGATGGACACAAGGCAGAGCATTGCTTGGGTAAGCAACTGATCCACGAGGTTCACTTGTAATAAAGAAGTTTGTTTAGCCGGCATCTATTTAAGGCGACTACACACGTACAAACATCAGTCATGATGTAAGCCCGTTGCAGATCACAAATAGCAAACAGTCTAACTAAACCTTTCAACCCAGCTGCACCAGTCAAATCTTGCCATGTACGATTGTGGTCACTGACTTTTTTGTTACGTGTCTATTTTATATACATTTTTATTGAAGTATAGTTAATGTGCAACATTATGTTAGGTTCAGGTGCACAACATAGTAATCCAACAATCAAATACATAACAAAATGATCAGCACAACAAGTCCAGTAACCATCTGTCACCACACAAAATTATTACAGTATGATTGCCTATATTCCTTGCGCTATGTATTACATTCCTGTGACTTATTATTTTATAACTGGAAATTTGTATCTCTTTTTTTAAATTAATTTTTATTGGAGTACAGTTGCTTTACAATGTTGTGTTAGCTTCTACTGTACTGCAAAATGAATCAGCTATACATGTACATATATCCCCTGCTTTTCGGATTTCCTTCCCATTTAGGTCACTGCAGAGCACTGAGTAGAGTTCCCTGTGGTCACTGACTTTTGACAGCTTCTTGTTAGGGGCTCCCAGTCAGTCCATCATATGGTGAAGATTCAGGGTGCTAGTTAATCACACCTCTCTCCATTCCACATTGTGAGAGACAGACACAGAAATTTTATTGCTGGTACAGTTGGATAAAATTAGAAAATGGGACTTGGACCCAAGGGCAAAGTGCTCTTTTTTCCCCTCCAGCTGCAAGCAGAGTATCTGAATATCTGAATAATATCCTCAGGTCTCTCCGCCATCCCCAACCCCACCACGCCCCCACAGGGGCAAAGCCTGCCTCTGGTTACTTATCACGTGTAGGAGGCAGAGAAGAAGAGAGAAGGCAGTGATAGAAAGATTCTAAAATAGAGAGAGCTATGGAGAAGGTCAGGCAACGACACACCTGTGCGGTGGCACTTTTCCAAACCTCACCTATTAGGCAGGTCACCCCTCCCACGGGAAGAGCAAAGAAGGAGTGGAGAGAAAAGCAGACGCCACCTCCCAGCGCTCTCAGGGGGTAAGTTCCCATTTTTCCGGCTGGCAGTACGCGGGGTGGGGGGGGGCGGGATATGACATGGATGATTCCACCTGCAAAAATATAGGAATAATTTGCTCTGATACAACTGTTCAGTAATTAGTAAAATTTCGCCCCAAAATCGCTGTTAAGACCCCAGAGAAGCTAACTGATTTATTCAAGGTAATGCAATAAAGCTAACCTGACATCCCAGACCTTTTATCCTGGGACCAAGTATGTTAATTTATTTCTTTCTTAAGCTAACAATTACTAATCACTCATCATATGCCAAGCATATGGTATCTATCACAATCTACATAAGAATCTTATGAGGTGGGGTCTATTTTATGGCCATATTATAGATATAGAAATCTGGGCACAGAAAGGTTAAATAACTTCCCCAAGGTCACACAGCTAGTAAAAACAAAAAACACAAAGTCAGGCTTCAGACTCAGATAGTCTGGCTCCTGGGTCTGTGCACTAACTGTACTGCTACAGTCAGGCAGGAGCCTGCTCCCAGAACCTAGACCTATGATTCAATCACTCTTCTCCCCCGTTCCTGCCTTGTGGGAGATGCATGCTCAGGCATGGAATGGACCTGGTAGGATTGTCAGGGGGCTCTCTCCCATCTGCCCAGGAGGAGGCTGACCTCCTTATCTCCTCCTACATTCACAAAAACAGCCCCAGACAGTTACTTGGTTAGAGGTAGAGTGGTTAGCAAGACATTGTCCCTGCTCTGTGGAACTCACAGTCTTCTCAGGAAGACCAGCATTGAAAATAGATTATTACAAGACCATGTGGTATGTGCTCGAGCAGAGGGTGTGTACAAGATCCATGAGGGTACAGAGGAGAATGTGATTAACTTCTGTATCAGGACACACATGACACATTCGAGCTGGGTCATTTGAAGAGAGACTAATAAAGGGACTACCTGCAAAGGCGAAGCTGGGGATTAGGTACAAAGCCTGGGACTTGCAACCGCCAGAAGCCATCACCACCCCTAAGTCTGCTGGACAGCCCTCTAGACGCATGTCCCCTCTCCAGATTCCAGAAACTACACATCATCTCCAGGAAAGGTGATATTGTAAAAACTAATTCTGCCATATAGCAGAATCGCCAAATTCCCAGTTCCCTGAAAGATATAGATAAAGGCCTGACACACATTTCTAAGCTGTTGTTACGGGAAGCAGACCTCCACCCGACGAAAACTGCTGACCACAAGAACATAGACCCTACACTGTTTGAAGCCAGAAGGTTGATGATTCTTGAAACTTCACCTTGATGCCAACCAATCTGAGAACTGTCCAAGAGCTGATCACGCCCTACTCTTTGAACACTATAAAACTGCTCACTACCCACTCCAGGGTGGGTCACACAGTCTTGAAGGCATTAGCCCACTAAGGCATTGAAGTCTTAGCCCACTGTGGCCCCCTTTGCCTGGCAAAGCAATAAAAGCTACTCTTTTCAGGGAATTCCCTGGTGGCACAGTGGTTAAGAATCCGCCTGCCAATGCAGGGGACACAGGTTTGAGCCCTGGTCCAGGAAGATCCCACATGCTGCGGAGCAACTAAGCCTGTGCACCACAACTACTGAGCCTGCGCTCTAGAGCCCGCAAGCCACAACTACTGAGCTCATGCCCCACAACTACTGAAGCCTGCTCGCCTAGAGCCTGTGCTCCACAACAAGAGAAGCCACCACAATGAGAAGCCCGCGCACCACAATGAAGAGTAGCCCCCGCTCACCGCGACTAGAGAAAGCCCGCGCACGGCGACGAGGACCCAATGCAGCCATAAATAAATAAATATATAAATAAATAAATTTATTTTTTAAAGAAGCTACTCTTTTCTACTTCAAAAAAAAAAACACAATTTCTGTGGACGACTCACTGGATCCCTGTTACTGGATCCCTGTTGCTCTCCACTGAGAGGAGCATACTGGCAGTTTTTCAAGACTGCTCTTGGCTGCTGGATATATTTTGCTGAGTATGACTTTGACTTATACTGAGCCACTTGAAACCCCAGCTCTTATGTGGGTTACATGTTTACAGAGATTCATAAAATCGTGCATTCTATAGGAAGGTTGGTGGAGGCAGAGGATAGAGGCAGAAGACATAGAGATCAGAGCTTGCTGAAAATCTGGCTGGAACCAGATTGAGAGTATTCTTGTAATCTGTGGAATGCCTGCTAGGAAAATGCAGAGAGAGAATCCTGGGTCCAATGCAAGAAGTGAGAGCTGAACCAGGAGGTGGGGAGAGATAAGTCCTAGACTGGGGAGAAAAGCAGGAAGGTTGATTGACCCAGGCAACAATCTACAAGAATTGAAGGGCTAGAAAGCTGGTGGTCAAGGTGAGGGCTGACTAGAGATTGCTGTGTCTACCTGAATGAGCGTGCAGCTGAAGTGTTTTGCTGACCTAGGATTAATTCTGAAAAGGCAGAACCTCTAACTGGCATGAGACTCCTCCAGACTCTCTCATTAAGGTCACCTTGCGGTCCTGGGCAAGCTGGAAGATGAAGCCCAATCACAAAATGTACTTGCCAAAGTCAAGCCGTCTGAGTTTGAGTTGGATGGCTGGGCTTATGTTTAGAGGCCTGCTTCCCTGGCTTTGAGGATTTCTATCGTGGAGTGGGAGAGAAGGGAGTGATAAAGAAAGGCAGCAGCAGTGGAAAAGCAGAGAGTAACTCCATCAACAACAGCAGTGGTCCTGGCCCTAGTCTCTCTTTGCAGGCAGAGGAAACAGGATACAAAGTAGCCAACCATGGAGGGTTATCAAATACCCAAGGACAAGCTGACAAGGCCAATGACAGTGGGAAATCTCGGGAGGGTCTGATGGGACACCCTGTTTTCCAACCCATACCCTCTGCTCTCACATATTTAGATGCCTGTGCAAAAGGCATGAGTGAATTTAGAGACACGTCCCTTGGCTCGATGGGCAATCAGGATCAAATGTTAATATAATAACTATCCTTATCACAGATGATCGCTAAATCTAGGGTCCTTTTAAAGGAAAAATCAAATATGGATATTTGAGGCTGAATGGATATATTTTTAATTAAACCACATACCCAAGTATATCAAGCATTGGAAAAGTGGTTCTGTTACACTGAGGTTTCTGTTATTCACTGAGAATTTAATGAGCCTCTGTCTGAAATAACATCACTGAGAATGCTTGCAAATCATGTTTGCTAAGCATCAACAGCTGAATTTTCAGTACACCTCACTCAGAGATTAGCATAGTGCCTTGAGAGTAATTAAACATCATTACTTTAGAACCAAAATGTCCCACACAGTGGGTAAAATAACTGATATGTAATTGTCTAGACATTTCTTTAAACAAAAGAATTCCTAGCTTCAAATGGAGATGGGTGATGGAATGGACAGACTATTATATTGGTTTTGTTTTTCTACACAAACCTGGAAAACCACAGTGGTGGTTTTCATAGTTTTAGTGTTATGTTTTCCACTAAGAATAGGAAATTTTTTCATGTTGACTTGCGAAGCTCAAATTTCCTCTTTAATATCTTCATCTCTCTTACTGCAAAGTTAGTGTTTACTGGTACTACCTGCTTACTCATGTTGAAGCCCTGAGAGCCCAGCCTGCCAAGACTCCTGGCCCCAATCACTCATATGCACATGCACACGCACACTCCAAGCCTTAGAGCAGCATTACTGATATTTGGGGCTGGATAATTCTTTGTTGTGGGGGACTGTCTTGTCCATTGTAAGCTGTTTAGCAGCATCCCTAACCTCTACCCACTATCTCTGCCTGTGATACCTTCCCCATGTTATGGGAACGAAAAATGTCTGCAGAATTGTCAAATGTCCCCTAAGGACACCACTGACTAGACAATCAAGGTCTGTAGCAGAGCCCTACCTCTTTTAAAAGTGAATGTGAAGAAGATGTGGTACATATATACAATGGAATATTACTCAGCCATAAAAAGGAACGAAACTGTGCCATTTGCAGAGACGTGGATGGACCTAGAGACTGTCATACAGAGTGCAGTAAGTCAGAAAGAGAAAAACAAATACCGTTTAATATTGCTTATATATTGAATCTAGAAAAATGGTACAGATGAACTTATTTGCAAAGCAGACAGATATAGAGAACAAATGTATGGTTACCGAGGAGGGAAGGAGGGGGTGGGATGAACTGGGAGAATGGGATTGATATATATACACTACTATGTATAAAATAGATGACTAATGAGGACTGACTGTATAGCACAGGGAACTCTACTCAGTGGTCTGTGGTGACCTAAATGGGAAGGGAATCCAAAAAAGAGGGGATATATGTATATGTATAGCTGATTCACTGTGCTGTACACTAGAAACTAACACAACATTGTAAAGCAACTATACTCCAATAAAAATTAATTTAAAAAATAAAGAAATAAAAATAAAAGAGGGGAAAAAAACAAAATTAATGTGAGATCAAGGGCCTAACTTATGGGAAGAACTTGGCAAACATTTGCTCTGTGCCCTAAAATGGGCTGCCAGTCTGGGCACCAGCAATGACACATAACAACCTACACAAGTGGCATGAGGAGATTGCTGAACTGGTTTCAGAGCTACTCTGTTTTACTCCATTGTGATTGAACTGTTCAGAGAAAAGTACAGCTCTGTTAAGGAGTGTCTGACAGAAGACAGATGTTAAACAAATGAAGATAGCAAGTAACTGACCAACATAAAGCAGTCATAGATTTTTTTAAAGGAAAAGGATTTAAAACAATTAATAGCTTATGAAGGTTGGTGATTGGCTGATGGTGATGTATATCCCTATCTGATTCCCAAACATTTTTGAGACTATGAATGTGGTTCTTTTGAGATTTGTCCTGGATGGACAGAAACCATGGCAAGTTTTTGTCCGGAAGAACGTCAGGTAGCATGTTCTTTTTTTCTCTCTGTTTCTGGTGGGACAAGAAAGACAAATGAGGAGTGAAGGTACCACAGTGATGCAGTTTAAGGCCTTTCCCAGAAGAGACAGAATGGGGCAAAGGGAATTAACATTTATTTAGAGTCTGTTCTGTACTAAAAACTTCACCTGCATGGTAACCTCATTTTAGGGTCATCTTGTCCTTTGAGATTTAGATAAAATTGACTCAAAGTCTCTCTTTCAGGCCCTTAGGGGAATCCAATCCCTCTCTTAAGATTTCTGTGAATTCCCTAATTATTAGAGAAATGGAAATCAAAACTACAATGAGGTATCACCTCATACTGGTCAGAATGGCCATTATTAAAAAGTCTATAAATAACAAGTGCTGGAGAGAATGTGGAGAAAAGGAAACCCTCCTACACTGTTGGTGGGAATATAAGTCAGTACAGCCACTATGGAAAACAGTATGGAGATTCCTCAGAAAACTAAAAATAGAATTACCATATATGATCCAGCAATCCTACTCCTGGGAATATACCCAGACAAAACTATTGTATAATTCAAACAGATACATGCACCCCTATGTTCATAGCAGCACGGCTTACAATAGCCAAAACATGGAAACAACCTAAATGTCCATCAACAGATGAATGGACAAAGAAGATGTGGTACATATATACAATGTAATATTACTCAGCCATAAAAAAGAACAAAATAATGCCATTTGCAGCAATATGGACGCAACTAGAGATCAACATACTAAGTGAAGTAAGTCAGAAAGAGAAAGACAAATAGCATGTGATATCACTTATATGTGGAATCTAAAATATGGCACAAATGAACCTATCTACAAAACAGAAACAGACTTACAGACATAGAGAACAGACTTGTGGTTGCCAAGGGGGTGGGGATGGGGGAGGGATAGATTGAGAGTTTGGGGTTAGCAGTTCAAATTATTATATACAGAATGGATCAACAACAAGGTCCTACTGTATAGCACAGGGAACTATATTCAATATCCTGTGATAAACCATAATGGAAAAGAATATAAAAAAAGAATGTCTGTATGTGTATAACTGGGCCCCTTTGCTGTACAGCAGAGATGGGCACAGCATTGGAAATCAACTCTACTTCAAGTTTAAAAAATAAAATAAAAAGATTTCTGTGAATTCCTGCAGCCTTGCATTCTCGTTGGCCACCTTTACTCAAATGCCCTGCTCCTCTGGCTTTCTCTGTATCACTCACATCTCACTCTATTTGTTTTTTCCTTCAAATGCCGAACAGTCTCTTCCCTTGACTTTCTCAAAATATCTGCTTTTTTTTCTTTCTTACTTACTTTCTTTCCTTCTAAATTTGTCTGTCTTTTAGTCTTTCAAATTGACCATTTATTATGCACCAGGCAACTCTGATAGGTCCTGGGGATAAAAAGATGAGTAAAATCAGACATTGAACTCAGAGAAGAGGGACAAAAATCAAATAAAGGGGGCTTCCCTGGTGGCGCAGTGGTTGAGAGTCCGCCTGATGATGCAGGGGACACGGGTTCGTGCCCCAGTCCGGGAAGATCCCACATGCCGCGGAGCGGCTGGGCCCGTGAGCCATGGCCGCTGAGCCTGCGCGTCCGGAGCCCAAAGGAACAATCCATGAGGCTTGAAAGCATTTCATAACTCGGAGAGTCAGGGAAGACTTCGCTGGGTGAATGACATCCCTAAATTCTGAGGGATGAATAGGAAGAGGCAGAAGAGAATTCAGGCAGAGGGAAGAGCATATCCTAAAACGCTACAGCAGGAAGGAGCCAAGGAAACAAAAGAATGCCAGGTAGATGGGATGCAGAAAGGTAGGATAAGTGTAAGGAGAGATGGGGAAGAGATGTAGGAGGACCAGGACATGCAGGCCAGGATAAAACTCTATGTGATCTTTAACCGGATAGCAGAGAGAAGACACTAAAGTATTTTCAGTGTTGGTGGAAAGGAGAGCCTGGCGATGGGATGACAAAGTGTTGAAAGGCATGGTTAGATGTGAATTTCTCTTAGTGAGATATAACTTACCTATAGAAAAAAATGCATACGGACTGATGAAATGTAAATGTAAACACCAGTATAATCAATATCCAAATGAGATATAGAGCAATTCATCTCCCCAGAGACCACTGCTTAAACTCATCAACCTCCTGATCCTTTCCCCACAATTACCACTGTTCTGAAATCCTTCACCATAGACTAGTTTTGCCTGCTCTTATAATTCATATAAATGGAATATACTCTTTTGTATGGGGCTGCTGTGTAAACAGCAGATTGTAGAAAGACAATGGTGGATGTGAAGAGACCCAGAGAGAGATAAAGATCATTCAATCCACCGTGGATATGGTGGAGACGGAGAAGAACTAGATGGATTGAGGAAGGAGCTATTTTGGAGGTAAAATCAATGGTGAGGGATTGGCTACAGAGGTTGAGAGAAGGAGGTATCATGGATGGCATTAAAGTGTTGAGAGAAGGAGGTATCAATGTGAGGAGGTATTAATGTGAAGGTTTGGAGTCTTGGAAAGCCCAAAAGTGCCAACAACTTGAATTGCACATGACAATGGTGGTTCCTCAAAATATGAAACATAGAATTACCATGTGATCCAGCAATTCCACTTCTGTGTATATACCCAAAAGTATTGAAAGCAGGGACTTGAACAGATATTTGTGCACCCATGATAGCAATATGATTCACAATAGCTAAAAGGTAGAAACAACCCAAATGTCCATCAGTGGATGAATAGATGAATGAATAAACAAAATGTGGTATATACATACAATGGAATATTAACTATTCTACCTTAAAAAGGAATGAGATTCTGACACATGCTACAACATGGATGAATCTTTATGAGAGTACGCTAAGTGAACTAAGCCAGACACAAAAGGGCAAATATGTATGATTCCACTTTTATGTAGGTACCTATAATAGTCAAATTCATAGTGATATAAAATGGAATGGCATTATCAGGGATTTGAGAGGAGGGAATGGGGAGTTAGTGTTAACAGATTCAGAGTTTTAGTTTGGGAGGATGAAGAGTTCTGGAGATGGACGGTGGTGATCATCGCATAACATCATGAATGTACTTAATACCACTGAACTGCTTACTTAAAAATGGTGAAGATCGTAAATTTTATGTTATGTATAATTTACCACTATAAAAACATAGGAGGAGAGCATAATTTGACCCTCATTTTCTGTGTTAATTAAAAGATTAAACGTTTAAATTGCACATAGATAGCCTTCTTAAAACTTCTCCAGCCCTCCTTGACTATTAAATGGTGGGTGGGTAGGGACCTGGTACTTTTCCACGAGTCCCTACCCACCCACCCAGAATCTTACTCCCAGCCATTCTCTCTGTCCCTGCCATCTCTGCCATGCTCCACACCAGTTTTCTGTCAATTTGCTTATTAAAGTTGGTGGGATTTTTTGAATTATTTTACAGCAGGTTCTTATTAGTTATCTATTTTATACATATTAGTGTATATATGTCAATCCCAATCTCCCAATTCATCCCACCACCACCACTGCCCCCCCGCTTTCCCCCCTTGGTGTCCATACATTTGTTTGCTACATCTGTGTCTCTATTTCTGCCTTGCAAACTGGTTCATCTGCACCATTTTTCCAGATTCCACATGTATGCATTAATATATGATACTTGTTTTTCTCTTTCTGACTTAGTTCACTCTGTATGACATTCTCTAGGTCCACCCACGACTCTGCAAATGACCCAATTTCATTCCTTTTTACAGCAGAGTAATATTCCATTGTATATATGTATCACAACTTCTTTATCCATTTTTCTGTCGACGGGCATTTAAGTTGCTTCCATGACCTGGCTATTGTAAGTAGTGCTGCAATGAACATTGGGGTGCATGTGTTTTTTTGAATTATGGTGGTTTTCGCTGAGTATATGCCCAGTAGTGGGATTGCTAGGTCATATGGTAGTTCTATTTTTAGTTTTTTAAGGAACCTCCATACTGTTCTCCATAGTGCCTATATCAATTTACATTCCCACCAACAGTGCAAGAGGGTTCCCTTTTCTCCACACCCTCTCCAGCATTTGTTGTTTGTAGATTTTCTGATGATGCCCATTCTAACCAGTGTGAGGTGATACCTCATTGTAGTTTTGATTTGCATTTCTCTAATAATTAGTGATGTTGAACAGCCTTTCATGTGCTTCTTGACCATCTGTATGTCTTCTTTGGAGATATGTCTATTTAGGTCTTCTGCCCATTTTTTGATTTGGTTGTTTGCTTTTATAATATTGAGCTGTATGAGCTATTTATATATTTTGGAGATTAATCCTTTGTCCATTGATTTGTTAGCAAATATTTTCTCCCATTCTGAGGGTTGTCTTTTCATCTTGTTTGTAGCTTCCTTTGCTTTGCAAAAGCTTTTAAGTTTCATTAAGTCCCATTTATTTCTTTTTGTTTTTATTTCCTTTACTCTAGGAGGTGGATCAAAACAGATCTTCCTGTGATTTATGTCAAAGAGTGTTCTTCCTATGTTTTCCTCTAAGAGTTTTTATAGTATCTGGCCTTACATTTAGGTCTTTAATCCATTTTGAGTTTATTTTTGTGTATCGTGTTAGGAAGTGTTCTATTCATTCTTTTACATGTAGCTGTCCAGTTTTCCCAGCACCACTTATTGAAGAGGCTGTCTTTTCTCCATTGTATACTCTTGCCTCCCTTATCAAAGATAAGGTGACCATCTGTGTGTGGGTTTACCTATGGGCTTTCTATCCTGTTCCACTGACCTATATTTCTGTTTTTGTGCCAGTACTATACTGTCTTGATTACTGTAGCTTTGTAGTATAGTCTGAAGTCAGGGAGCCTGATTCCTCCAGCTCCGTTTTTCTTTCTCAAGATTGCTTTGGCTATTTGGGGTCTTTTGTGTTTCCATACAAATTGTGAAATTTTTTGTTCTAGTTCTGTGAAAAATGCCATTGGTAGTTTGATAGGGATTGCATTGAATCTTTAGATTGCTTTGGGCAGTACAGTCATTTTCACAATGTTGATTCTGCCAATCCAAGAACATAGTATACCTCTCCATCTGTTTCTATCATCCTTAATTTCTTTCATCAGTGTCTTATAGTTTCCTGCAAGTCTTTTGTCTCCTTAGGTAGGTTTATTCCTACGTATTTTATTCTTTTTGTTGAATGGTAAATGGGAGTGTTTCCTTAATTTCTCTTTCAGATTTTTCATCATTAGTGTATAAGAATGCAAGAGATTTCTGTGCATTAATTTTGTATCCTACTACTTTACCAAATTCATTGATTAGCTCTAGTAGTTTTCTGATAGTGTCTTTAGGATTCTCTATGTATAGTATCATGTCATCGGCAAAGAGTGACAGTTTTACTTATTCTTTTCCAATTTGTGTTCTTTTTATCTCTTTTTCTTCTCTGATTGCTGTGGCTAGGACTTTCAAAACTATGTTGAATAATAGTGGCAAGAGTGGACATCCTTGTGTTGTTCCTGATGTTAGAGGAAATCCTTTCAGCTTTTCATCATTGAGAATGATGTTTGCTGTGGGTTTGTTGTATATGGCCTTTATCATTTTGAGGTAGGTTACCTCTATGCCCACTTTCTAGAGAGTTTTTATCATCATGGGTGTTGAATTTTGTCAAAAGCTTATTCTGCATCTATTGAGATGATCATATGGTTTTTATTCTTCAGTTTATTAATATGGTGTATCACATTGATGGATTTGTGTATATTGAAAAATCCTTGCATCCCAGGGATAAACCCCACTTGATCATGGAATATGATCCTTTTAATGTGTTGGATTTTGTTTGCTAGTATTTTGTTCAGGATTTTCGCATCTATACTTATCAGTGATATTGATCTGTAATTTTCTTTTTTTATAGTATCTCTGTTTGGTTTGGGTATCAGGGTGATGGTGGCCATGTAGAATGAGTTTGGGAGTGTTCCTTCCTCTGCAATTTTTGGGAAGAGTATGAGAAGGATGGGTGTTAGCTCTTCTCTAAATGTTTGATAGAATTCACCTGTGAAGCCATCTGGTCCTGGACTTTTGTTTGTTGGAAGATTTTTAATCACAGTTTCAATTTCATTACTTGTGATTGGTTTATTCATATTTTCTATTTCTTCCTTGTTCAGTCTTGGAAGGTTATACCTTTCCAAGAATTTGTTTCATTTCTCCCAGGTTGTTCATTTTATTGGCATAGAGTTGCTTGTAGTAGTCTCTTAGGATGCTTTGTATTTCTGCGGTGTCCATTGTAACTTCTTTTTGATTTCTAATTTTATTGATTTGAGTCCTCTCCCTCTTTTTCTTGATGAGTCTGGCTAAGGGTTTATCAATTTTGTTTATTTTCTCAAAGAACCAGCTTTTAGTTTTATTAATCTTTGCTATTGTTTTTTTTTGTTTCTGTTTCATTTATTTCTGCTCTGATCTTTATGATTTCTTTCCTTCTACTAACTTTGGGTTTTGTTTGTTCTTCTTTCTCTGGTTCCTTTAGATGTAAGGTTAGATTGTTAATTAGAGATTTTTCTTGTTCCTTGAGGTAGGCTTGTATTGCTATAATCATCCCTCTTAGAACTGCTTTTGCTGCATCCCACAGGTTCTGGATCATCATGTTTTCATTGTCATTTGTCTCAAGCTATTTTTTGATTTCCTACTGATTTCATCAGTGATTTCTTGGTTATTTAGTAGCATATTGTTTAGCCTCCATGTGTTTGTGTTTTTTGCGTTTTTTCCCTGTAATCTATTTCTAATCTCATAGCGTAGTGGTTGGAAAAGATGCTTGATATGATTTCAATTTTCTTAAATTTACTGAGGCTTGATTTGTGACCCAAGATGTGTTCTATCCTGGAGAATGTTCTGTGTGCACTTGAGAAGAAGGTGTAATCTGCTGTTTTTGGATGGAATGTCCTATAAATATCAATTAAATCTATCTGGTCTATTGTGTCATTTAAAGCTTGCGATTCCTTATTAATTTTCTGTCTGGATAATCTGTCCATTGGTGTAAGTGAAGTGTTAAAGTCCCCCACTATTATTGTGTTACTGTCAATTTCCTCTTTTATAGCTGTTAGCATTTGCCTTATGTATTGAGGTGCTCCTATGTGGGGTGCATAAATATTTACAATTGTTATATCTTCTTCTTGGATTGATCCCTTGATCATTCTGTAGTGTCCTTCCTTACCTCTTGTGACAGTCTTTATTTTAAAGTCTATTTTATCTGATATGAGTATTGGTACTCCAGCTTTCTTGTGATTTCCATTTGCGTGGAATATCTTTTTCCATCCCCTCACTTTCAGTCTGTATGTGTCCCTAGGTCTGAAGTGGGTTTCTTGTAGAGAGCATATAGATGGGTCTTGTTTTTGTATCCATTCAGCCAGTCTGTGTCTTTTGGTTGGAGCATTTAATCCATTTACATTTAAGGTAATTATTGATATGTATGTTTCTATTTCCATTTTCTTAATTATTTGGGGTTTTTTTTACTTCTCTTGTGTTTCCCACTTAGAGAAGTTCCTTTAGCATTTGTTGTAGAGCTGGTTTGGTGGTGCTGAATTCTCTTAGCTTTTGCTTGTCTGTAAAGCTTTTGATTTCTCCATCGACTCTGAACGAGATCATTGCCAGGTAGAGTAATCTCGCTTGTAGGTTCTTCCCTTTCATCACTTTAAATATGTCATTCCACTCCTTTCTGGCTTGTGGAGTTTCTGCTGAGAAATCAGCTGTTAACTTTATGGGAGTTCCCTTGTATATTATTTGTCATTTTTCCCTTGTTGCTTTTAATAATTTTTCTTTGTCTTTAATTTTTGTCAATTTGATTACTATGTGTCTCAGTGTGTTTCTCCTTGGGTTTATCCTGCCTGGGACTCTCTGTGTTTCCTGGACTTGGGTGGCTATTTCCCTTCCTATATTAGGGAAGTTTTCGACTATAATCTCTTCAATATTTTCTCAGGTCCTTTCTGTCTCTCTTCTCCTTCTGGGACCCCTGTAATGCGAATGTTGTTGTGTTTAATGTTGTCCCAGAGGTCTCTTAGGCTGTCTTCATTTCTTTTTGTTCTTTTTTCTTTTTTCTGTTCCACAGCAGTGAATTCCACCATTCTGTCTTCCGGGTCACTTATCCGTTCTTCTGCCTCAGTAATTCTGCTATTGATTCCTTCTAGTGTAGTTTTCATTTCAGTTATTGTATTGTATTTTTCATCTCTGTTTGTTTGTTCTTTAATTCTTCTAGGTCTTTGTTAAACATTTCTTGCATCTTCTCGATCTTTGCCTTTATTCTTTTTCTGAGGTCCTGGATCATCTTCACTATCATTACTCTGAATTCTTTTTCTGGAAGGTGGCCTATCTCCACTTCATTTAGTTGTTTTTCTGGGGTTTTATCTTGTTCCTTCATCTGGTACATAGTCCTGTGCCTTTTCATTTTGTCTATCTTTCTGTGAATGTGGTTTTCATTCCACAGGCTGCAGGATTGTAGGTCTTCTTGCTTCTGCTCTCTGCCCTCTGGTGGATGAGGCTATCTAAGAGGCTTGTGCGAGCTTCCTGATGGGAAGGACTGGTGGTGGGTAGAGCTGGGTGTTACTCTGGTGGTCAGGCTCAGTAAAACTTTAATCCACTTGTCTGCTGATGGGTGGGGCTGGGTTCTCTCCCTGTTGATTGTTTGGCCTGAGGCAACCCAGCACTGGAGCCTACAGGCTCTTTGGTGGGGCTAATGGTGGACTCTGGGAGGGCTCACGCCAAGGAGTACTTCCCAGAACTCTGTTGCCAGTGTCCTTGTCCCCACAGTGAGCCACAGCCACCCCCAACCTCTGCAGGAGACCCTCCAGCACAAGCAGGTACATCTGGTTCAGCCTCCTATGGGGTCACTGCTCCTTCTCTCTGGGTCCTGAGGCACACACTAATTTGTGTGTGCCCTCCCAGAGTGGAGTTTCTGTTTCCCCCAGTCCTGTTGAAGTCCTGCAATCAAACCCCACTAGGCTTCAAAATCTGATTCTCTGGGAATTCCTCCTCCCGTTGCCAGAACCCCTGGTTGGGAAGCCTGATGTGAGCCTCAGAACCTTCATTCCAGTGGGTGGAATTCTGTGGTATAATTGTTCTCCAGTTTGTGAGTCACCCACCCAGCAGTTATGAGATTTGATTTTTTTGTGATTGTGACCCTCCTACCGTCTCATTGTGGCTTCTCCTTTGTCTTTGGAAGTTGGGTATCCTTTTTGGTGAGTTCCAGTGTCTTCCTGTCAATGATTGTTCAGCAGTTAGTTGTGATTACAGTGCTCTTGCAAGAGGGAGTGAGCACATGTCCTTCTACTCCACCATCTTGAACCAATCTCCCCTATTAAAGTTCCTTTAATCTGTTGCCCTGATTTCTAGTTCCACCTTACATTCTATGAGTTTTCCTAGTGACCTTCCAAAAAGTCCTACATCTTTGCTTAAGCTACTTTGTTTTGCTGCTTAGGTTTTGGTACTTGTAAGCCAAAGAGAAAGTAACTTTATTTGTTTACAGTAAATGTAACACAAAACAACATGACAACTGAAACCAAACCTTCACTAATATGAATAAATGTAAATAACCTAAACTCACTTAAAAATCTATATGTATATATAGATTTTAGATCAGTTAACAAAGCCAATGAAACTTTATGATTTTTTAAGGGACACATACACAAAACCACTTCAGAAAAGTTAAAATAAAGGGTAAAAAAAATTTTAAGGTAAAGATAAAATGAAAGCAGGTGTTATGATCTTTGTGTCAAATAATCTATAATTCAAGCTTAAAAGCATTGGGACTTCCCTTGTGGCGCAGTGGTTAAGAATCCGTTCGCCAATGCAGGGGACATGGCTTCAAGCTCTGGTCCAGGAAGATCCCACATGCCGGGGAGCAAATATGCCCGTGCGCCACAACTACTGAGACTGTGCTCTAGAGACCACGATTCACAACTACTGAAGCCCGCATGCCTAGAGCCCATGCTGCACAACAAAGAGAAGCCACCGCAGTGAGAAGCCTGCGCACCGCAACAAAGAGTAGCCCCCACTCACCGCAACTAGAGAAAGCCCACGCACAGCAACAAAGAACCAGTGCAGTCAAAAATAAATAAATAAACAAACAAGCAACTGGAATAAAAAAAAATGATTAAAAGCATTAAAAAATACAAAGAAGGATACTTTATAATGCTAAAAGTGATAATGCATAATGAAGTTGTACATAAATTTCTGTGCACAAAATAATATAGCAGAAACTTTAATAAACCACAAACTATAGAAGATAAAAGGAAAACTAGACAAATCCATACTAATAATAAGAGAATTTAAAACACCTTCCTCTGACCTAGACAGATTAATGAGAAAATATCTAGCAAGGATAAAGAAAACCTTAATACATAATCAATGAAGTATATCTTATAGCTATATATCAACCCTGTCCCATGATAATACAGGATATTCCTTCTTTTCAATTACATTTAGATCATTTATAAAAATAGACCATATTTTAAGTCATAAAGAAAATCTAAATTAATTCCAAAGATAGAAATATTATTAAGAGCATTCTGATCAGAATAAATAGTGGTTGTGTCATGGTATCTCACTGTGGTTTTGATTTGCATTTCCCTAATAATTAGTGAGTTGAGCATCTTTTCATGTGCTTATTGGCAATTTGTATATGTTATTTGGAGAAATGTCTATTCAGATCCTTTGCCATTTTTAACTGGGATTTTGTCTTTTTGTTATTGAGTTGTAAGAGATCTGAATACCAGTCCCCCTACAGATATAGGACCTGAAAATATTTTCTTCCATCTTATGGGCTGTCTTTTAACTTTCTTGATAGTATCCTCTGAAATACAAAAATTTTTAATTTTGATAAAGTCCAATATAGCTATTTTTCTTTTGTCACATTTGCTTTTGGTTTCATATCTAAGAAACCATTTCTTAATCCAACATCATGAAGATTTACTCCTGTGTTTTTTCCTAAGAGTTTTACAACTTTGGCTCTTATATTTAAGTCTTTGATTCCTTTCAAGTTAATTTTTGTATATGCTTTAAGGTAGCTGTCCAACTTCATTCTTTGCATGTGGATATACAGTTGTTCCAGCACCATTTGTTGAAAAGACTACGTATTCGTTCCCTTATTTGTTTTAGCACTCTTGTCAAATATTAATTGACCATAAATGTGAGGGGCTTCTTTTTTCCTGTATCCTCAATTATATCCCATCGATTTATATGTTCATCCCTATGTTAGTATCACACTGTTTTGATTACTGTACCTTTGGAGTAAGTTTTACAGTTGATAAGTGTGAATTCTCCACTGACTTTTTTGGAGAGGGTGTGCTATTTCAGGTTTTGTGCATTTTTGCATTTCTATGTGAATTTTAAAATCAGCTTGTCAATTCCTACAAAAATAGCAGCTGGGGCTTCCCTGGTGGCGCAGTGGTTGAGAGTCTGCCTGCCGATGCAGGGGACACGGGTTCGTGCCCTGGTCCGGGAAGATCCCACATGCCGCGGAGCGGCTGGGCCCGTGAGCCATGGCCGCTGAGCCTGCGCGTCCGGAGCCTGTGCTCCACAACGGGAGAGGCCACAACAGTGAGAGGCCCGCGTAATGCAAAAAAAAAAAAAAAAAAAAAAAAAAAATAGCAGCTGGAATTTTGATAAGGACTGTACATTTTACATCTTGTTTTGCTTCATTTAGTTTCAATGATGGGGTTTTTAATCTATGGACACTTTGATCAAAGTGTACTCCACTAAGCAGGAGACACTGTGCTGTTTGCCCTCATGATGCCAGCAGACATCCTAAAAGTCTATAAAGTGCCCTAATAGACAATGAGCCAAGTCAGTCTGTCTTTCCCTGTGTCACCCTGTGAACCCACAGGCCACCACTACTAAGGGACAGGAGGTCTGAAAGTGGAGACAAAATATTCTCTCCTCACCCCCATTTCAAATATTCTTATAAACTAGAAACCCTGTCTGAATATTGCAATTAATGTTCTCAGGTCAGGAGTGGACATAAATCAGCCCTTTCACTAAATCATACCAGTTTGAGTTTGCTACCCATCACACACACACACACACACACACACACACACACACACACACACACACTCTTCCCATTTGCCCTGCAAAGACTTAACACTTCTAGATAAGCTCAATTATGCATAGAAAAGTGCTTTTTCCTTCGTTTGACAATAGTTTTCAAGAGAGGCCTGGCAAAAGCTGAAAACTCAGCTGTGGGGCTTCTTTTGAAAGAAAAATTGGCCTCTGATTGTACATAAGTGATAATGAACAAGGAATACATATTATGTTGGCCAGATTTCATATGCAGATTAGACTAGCTTCTCTTCTTAACTTCTCTTTCTCCAGCAAAAATATGGTAGGGGATGCCTTAGTCTGATTAAATGTAAATATTCATGTAGACCTCAGCCATCTTTTGGTGAGTTAGGAGCCAGTATATTGAATTACATCAGACAGAAAATCATTCTCTTGATTTCCCTGGTGGCACAGTGGTTAAGAATCTGCCTGCCAATGCAGGGGACACAGGTTCGATCCCTGGTCTGGGAAAATCCCACATGCCGTGGAGCAATTAAGCCTGTGCACCACATCTACTGAGCCTGTGCCCTAGAGCCCGTGCGCCTCAACTACTGAGCCCATGTGCTGCAACTACTGAAGCCCATGCACCTAGAGCCCGTGCTCCACAACAAGAGAAGCCACTGCAGTGAGAATTCTGTGCACCACAACAAAGAGTAGCCCCTGCTGGCCACAACTAGAGAAAGCCCACGCACAGCAACGAAGACCCAATGCAGCCAAAAATATATATATATATAAAAGAAAATAGAATAAAAAAGTAAATCATTCTCACATCTATGTCCTAAATGTGGACTAACTTTGCATTAAATAAATTTATTTTTTCTTCTTAATGAACTTAAAATGGAGGCTGACACTATAAATAGGTGTGCATAGCTGAAATTCAGGTTTGACAACATACTAAATGCATTCTTTGTAAATTCATCCTTCAGGGACCAGACCCATGCTTTGAATGTTCTGTACATAGTAATCAGGTAAAAATAGTAACATATTGCTGACCTGGCAGACTCTCATCTCTACAGGTTCACTTGTAGTGCTGGAAAGCAGAGAACCTGAAAGCAGGAAAAAAAAATTAGGTGAAATAAGGTGATTTACACAGATGGTGCTTTGTAGGCTATTGTATGATAAAAATGCTATTTATTTCTATGATAGTGATTATTATTATCATCAGAGTATAAATCAAGAGGCCTTGATTCTACTCTCTGGCTATGTTATATCTTTTTTAGTTTTCTGATACTTTGGGGACCCTTGGCCAGATGCAATAGAAATTAACCCTTTCTTTCATGGGAAGAGTAGGATTTCTATCCCACAAGAATGGGATGAATGGGGCTATCTTCTTTTCTGAGTTGAAGGCTACAGGCCTCTAATTTTGGGATTAACCTTCAGAGCCTGATGCCAAGCTCTCAGACTCTCCATCTCTTCAACCCCTCTCCCCTCCCACCCCCTACTGCACTCCATCTACCACCTGCCAACACCATCTGAAAAGCTGAGCCTACACATGAACAACCTTAGCCTTGGAAATACAACCCATCAATGACAGATGTACAGGACCCACAAGGAGAAAGCTGAGGAGGCACAGTCTTTATGCAGCAAGATACAAATTCTGACTTAAGACCTGTGGTAATCCATCAACAGAGGAATGGAGATTCCTTTAAAAACTAAAGATAGAACTGCCATCTGACCCAGCAGTCCCACTCCTGGGCATATACCAAGACAAAATCATAATTCAAAAAGACACATGCACCCCAATGTTCATTGCAGCACTATTTACAATAGCTGGGACATGGAAGCAACCTAAGTGTCTGTCAGCAGAGGAATGGATAAAGAAGATGTGATACATATATACAGTGGAATATTAGTCATAAAAAGGAATGAAATTGGGTCATTTGTAGAGACGTGGATGGACATAGAGACTGCCATGCAGAGTGAAGTAAGTGAGAAAGAGAAAAACAAATAACGTATATTAAAGCATATATGTGGAATCTGAAAAATTGGTATAGACAATCTTATTTACAAAGCAGAAATAGAGACACAGACGTAGAGAACAAACATATGGAAACAAAGTCAGAAAGGGGGGTGGGATGAATTGGGAGATTGGGATTGACATATATACACCATTGATGCTATGTATAAAATAGATAGCTAATGAGAACCTACTGTATAGCACAGGGAACTCTACTCAGTGCTCTGTGGTGACCTAAATGAGAAGGAAATCCAAAAAAGAGGGGATATATGTATACGTATAGCTGATTCACTTTGCTGTAAAGTATAAACTAAAACAATACTCCAAAAAAAAAAGAAATTCTGACTTACGACCTGTGGCAGTCCATCAACAGAGGAATGGATAAAGAAGACGTGGAACAGAGGTGCAAGGCCTTCACATGCAGCACCATGTGAGCAAGTTAAACTGTACCAAGCACAAAGGAAAGAAAGGGGAGACCTTCGAGGTGGTGGAGGAGTAAGATGTGGAGATCACCTTACACAAATACATCAAAAATACAACTACATGTGGAACAACTCCTACAGAACACCTACTGAACGCTGGCAGAAGACTTTAGACTTCCCAAAAGGCAAAAAACTCCCCACTTACCTGGGTAGGGCAAAAGAAAAAAGGAAAAACAGAGACAAAAGAATAGGGACGGGACCTGCACCTCTGGAAGGGAGCTGTGAAGGAGGAAAAGTTTCCACACACTAGGGAGCCCCTTCATTGGCAGAGATGGGGGTGGGCAGGGGGGAAGCTTCGGAGCCATGGAGGAGAGCACAGCAACAGGGCTGTAAAGGGCAAAGCTGAGAGATTCCCGCACAGAGGATCAGGGCCGACCAGCACTCACTAGCCTGAGAGGCTTGTCTGCTCACCTGCTGGGGCGGGTGGGGGCTGGGAGCTGAGGCTCGGGCTTCGGAGATAAAATCCCAGGGAGAGGACTGGTGTTGGCTGCGTGAACACAGCCTGAAGGGGGCTAGTGCGGCATAGCTAGCCGGGAGTCCTGGAAAAAGTCTGGACCTACCAGAGAGGCAAAAGACCACTGTTTCAGGGTGCACAAAGAGAGGGGAGTCCTTCCCCATCTGCCCACAGAAGGCAGAGCACCGCCTAAATGAGCTTCAGAGATGGGCGCAAGCCACGGCTATCAGTTCGGACCCCAGAGACGGGCGTGAAATGCTAACGCTGCTGCTGCAGCCACCAAGAATCCTGTGTGCAAGCACAGGTCACTATCCACACTCCCTGCCAGGAGCCTGTGCAGCACGCCACCGCCAGGGTCCCGTGATCCAGGGACAACTTCCCCAGGAGAACACACTGTACGCCTCAGGCTGTTGCAACGTCATGCAGGCTCGCCCCGCATTCCAATTATAACTACTGTACCCCTTCCACCCCCCAGCCTGGTTGAGCAAGAGCCCCCTAATCAGCTGCTGCTTTAACCCCATCCTGTCTGGGTGGGAACAGATGCCTCTATATGCAGAGGTGGGGCCAAAACCAAAGCTGAACCCCAGGAGTTGTGCGAACAAAGAAGAGAAAGGGAAATTTCACTGTGCAGCCTCAGGAGCAGCAGATTAAATCCCCACAATCAACTTGATGTACCCTGCAGCTCCGGAATACCTGAATAGAAAATGAATCATCCCAAAATTGAGAAGTAGACACATGTTAATCAAACTATCAAAATTAAATACAAAGAAAAAATATTAAGAGCAGCAAGGGAAAAGCAACAAATAACATACAAGGGAAACCCCATAAGGTTAACAGCTGATCTTTCAGCAGAACTCTGAAAGCCAGAAGGGAGTGGCAGGACATATTTAAAGTGATGAAAGGGAAGAACCTACAACAAAGAGTACTCTACCCGACAAGGATCTCATTCAGGTTTGACAGAGACATTAAAAGCTTTACAGACAAGAAGAACCTAAGAGAATTCAGCACCACCAAACCAGCTTCACAAAAAATGCTAAAGGAACTTCTCTAGGCAGGAAATACAAGAGGAGGAAAAGACTTACAAAAACAAACCCAAAACAATTAAGAAAATGGTAATAAGAACATACATATCGATAATTACCTTAAATGTAACTGGATTAAATGCTCCAACTAAAAGACATAGACTGGCTGAATGGATACAAAAACAAGACCCATACATATGCTGTCTACAAGAAACCCATTTCAGACCTAGGGACACATATGGACTGAAAGTGAGGGGATGGAAAAAGATATTCCATACAAATGGAAATCACAAGAAAGCTGGAGTAGCAAGACTCATATCAGACAAAATAGACTGTAAAATAAGGACTATTTCAAGAGACAAAGAAGGACACTACATAATGATCAAGGGATCAATCCAAGAAGAAGATATAACAATTGCAAATATTTATGCCCCCAACATAGGAGCACCTGAATACATAAGGTAAATGCTAACAGCCATAAAAGGGGAAATCAACAGTAACACAATAATAGTAGGGGACTTTAACACCCCACTTTCACCAATGGACAGATCATCCAAAATGAAAATAAATAAGGAAACACAAGCTTTAAATGACACAACAGACCAGATAGACTTAATTGATGTTTATAGGACGTTCCATCCAAAATGACAGAATACACTTTCTTCTCAAGTACGAATGGAACAGTCTCCAGGATAGATCATATCTTGGGCCACAAATCAAGCATCAGTACATTTAAGAAAATTGACATTGTATCAAGTATTTTTTCCAACCACAACACTATGAGACTAGATATCAATTACAGGAAAAAAAACTTTTAAAAATACAATAAACAATATGCTAAACAATACGCTAATAAATGACCAAGAGATCACTGAAGAAATCAAAGAGGAAATAAAAAAATACCTAAAAATAAATGACAATGAAAACACAATGACCCAAAACCTATGGGATGCAGCAAAAGCAGTTCTAAGAGGGAAGTTCATAGCAATACAATCCTACCTCAAGAAGCAAGAATAATCTCAAATAACCAAACTAACCTTACACCTAAAGCAATTACAGAAAGAAAAAAAACCCAAAGTTAGTAGAAAGAAAGAAATCATGAAGATCAGTTCAGAAATAAATGAAAGAGAAATGATGGAAACAATAACAAAGGTCAATAAAACTAAAAGGTGGTTCTTTGAGAAGATGAACAAAATTGATAAACCATTACCCAGATTCATCAAGAAAAAAAGGGAGAAGACTAAAATCAACAGAATTAGAAATGAAAAAAGAGAAGTAACAACTGACACTGCAGAAATACAAAGGATCATGAGAGAATACTACAAGAAACTATATGCCAATAAAATGGACAACCTGGAAGAAATGGACAATTTCTTAGAAAAGCACAACCTTCCGAGACTGAACCAGGAAGAAATGGAAAATATAAATAGACCAATCAAAAGCACTGAAATTGAAACTGTGATTAAAAATCCTCCAAAATACAAAAGCCCAGGACCAGATGGCTTTACAGGTGAAATCTATCAAATATTTAGAGAAGAGCTAACACCTATCCTTCTCAAACTATTCCAAAATATAGCAGAGGGAGGAATACTCCCAAACTCATTCTATGAAGCCACCAACACCCTGACACCAAAACCAAAGATGTCATAAAACAAAAGAAAACAAGAGACCAATATCACTGATGAACATTGATGCAAAATTCTCAACAAAATACTAGTAAACAGAATCCAGCAGCACATTAAAAGGACCATACACTATGATCAAGTGGGGTTTATTCCAGGAATGCAAGGATTCTTCAATATATGCAAAACAATCAATGTGATGAACCATATTAACAAATTGAAGGAGAAAAAACATATGATCATCTCAATAGATGCAGAGAAAGCTTTTGACAAAATTCAACACCCATTTATGACAAAAACCCTCCAGAAAGGCATAGAGGGAACTTTCCTCAACATAATAAAGGCCATATATGACAAACCCACAGCCAACATCCTCCTCAATGGTGAAAAACTGAAAGCATTTCCACTAAGATCAGGAACAAGACAAGGTTGCCCACTCTCACCACTCTTATTCAACGTAGTTTTGGAAGTTTTAGCCACAGCAATCAGAGAAGAAAAGGAAATAAAAGGAATCCAAGTCGGAAAAGAAGAAGTAAAGCTGTCACTGTTTGCAGATGACATGATACTATACATAGAGAATCCTAAAGATGCTACCAGAAAACTACTAGAGCTAATCAATGAATTTGGTAAAGTAGCAGGATACAAAATTAATGCACAGAAATCTCTGCATTCCTATACACTAATTATGAAAAATCTGAAAGGAAATCAAGAAAACACTCCCATTTACCATTCAACAAAAAGAATAAAATATCTAGGAATAAGCCTACCTAGGGAGACAAAAGACCTGTATGCAGAAAATTATAACACACTGAGGAAAGAAATTAAGGATGATAGAAACAGATGGAGAGGTATACTATGTTCTTGGATTGGCAGAATCAACATTGTGAAAATGACTGTACTGCCCAAAGCAATCTAAAGATTCAATGCAATCCCTATCAAACTACCACGGGTATTTTTCACAGAACTAGAATAAAAAATTTCACAATTTGTATGGAAACACAAAAGACTCCGAATAGCCAAAGTAATCTTGAGAATGAAAAACGGAGCTGGAGGAATCAGGCTCCCTGACTTCAGACTATACTACAAAGCTACAGTAATCAAGACAGTATGGTACTGGCACAAAAACAGAAAGATCGATCAATGGAACAGGATAGAAAGTCCAGAGATAAACCCACACACGTATGGTCACCTTATCTTTGATAAAGGAGGCAGGGATGAACAGTGGAGAAAAGACAGCCTCTTCAATAAGTGGTGCTGGGAAAACTGGACAGGTACATGTAAAAATATGACATTAGATCACTCCCTAACACAATACACAAAAATAAACTCAAAATGGATTAAAGACCTAAATGTAAGGCCAGACACCATCAAACTCTTAGAGGAAAACATAGGCAGAGCACTCTATGACATAAATGACAGCAAGATCCTTTTTGACCCACCTCCTAGAGAAATGGAAATGAAAACAAAAATAAACAAATGGGACCTAATGAAACTTCAAAGCTTTTGCACAGCAAGGGAAACCATAAACAAGACGAAAAGACAACCCTCAGAATGGGAGAAAATATTTGCAAATGAAGCAACTGACAAAGGATTAATCTCCAAAATTTATAAGCAGCTCATGCAGCTCAATAGCAAAAAACAAAAACCCAATCCAAAAATGGGCAGAAGACCTAAATAGACATTTCTCCAAAGAAGATATACAGACTGCCAACAAACACATGAAAGAGTGCTCAACTTCATTAATCATTAGAGAAATGCAAATCAAAACTACAATGAGATATCATCTCACACCAGTCAGAATGGCCATCATCAAAAAATCTAGAAACAATAAATGCTGGAGAGGGTGTGGAGAAAAGGGAACCCTCTTGCACTGTTGGTGGGAATGTAAATTGATACAGCCACTGTGGAGAACAGTATGGAGGTTCCTTAAAAAACTAAAAATAGAACTACCATAAAACCCAGCAATCCCACTACTGGGCAGATACCCTGAGAAAACCATAATTCGAAAGGAGTCATGTACCAAAATGTTCATTGCAGCTCTATTTACAGTGGCCTGGAGATGGAAATAACCTAAGTGTCCATCATCGGAAGAATGGATAAAGAAGATGTGGCACATATATACAATGGAATATTACTCAGCCATAAAAAGAAACGAAATTGAGCTATTTGTAATGAGGTGGATAGACCTAGAGCCTGTCATACAGAGTGAAGTAAGTCAGAAAGAGAAAGAAAAATACCGTATGCTAACACATATATATGGAATTTAAGAAAAAAAAAAGTCATGAAGAACCTAGGGGTAAGACAGGAATAAAGACACAGATCTACTAGAGAATGGAGTTGAGGATATGGGGAGGGGGAAGGGTGAGCTGTGACAAAGCGAGAGAGAGGCATGGACATATATACACTACCAAACGTAAGGTAGATAGCTAGTGGGAAGCAGCCACATAGCACAGGGAGATCAGCTCTGTGATTTGTGACCGCCTGGTGGGGTGGGATAAGGAGGGTGGGAGGGAGGGAGACGCAAGAGGGAAGAGATATGGGAATATGTATATGTATAACTGATTCACTTTGTTATAAAGCAGAAACTAACACACCATTGTAAAGCAATTATACGCCAATAAAGATGTTAAAAAAAAAAAAAAACAAGACAGACTCTGCCCTCCTGGAGTTCTATTACGGATGCCCGACTTAAACCATCACAAAGACAAACATGCACTTACATACAGTCATGAATGTCATGAATGATAAGTACATGTCATCTGAGTTGAACGGCGTGTAGGACAAGGGGACATCAGGGAAGGCTGCTCTGAGTAAGTGACACTTAAGCTCAGACTTAAAGGCTGCATAGGGGTGGCCAGGCGAAGGGGAGGGAAACTCCAAGCAGATGGCCTAGCATGTGCAAGGGCCCCGCGGCAGAGAAGAGCTTGGCTTTCTCCACGTGCTGGAGAACATGTCTGGGGCCTGGTGGGAGGGAACCTGCTGGGAAGTGAGGCTGGAGAAGGATGGAGGGTCAAACCAGGCAGCCTAAGAAAGACTACGGATCCCATCCTGAGTGCCTTGGAGATCAGTGAAGGGTTAAAGCAAGGGAGGAACGGGATCCAGCTGGAATTTGGGGAGCTACTGTGTGGAGACAAGACACCTGGAGCAGCTCTAGTCATTGTGTTACCTGGGCCCAGCTTGATGTGGGGCTTCAGGGAAGACCAGCCTCCTAGGGGAGCTCTGGTGGGGACAACACACAAAAGAAATGTCAACATCTATAAGACAGGTCTAAATAAAAAGGTTCAGAAGAGGTGAGAAGGGGGAGATGGCATTTTGAGGCAGGCCTTGGAATATGGGTGATGTTGGACCTGAGGGTAGGTGTGGAGAGGGTGCCCAGGCAGAGGGGCCAGAGAGACCAAAGGCAAAGCAGACCAGGTAGTTGTCCTTGGTGTCCATCCGGGCAGGAGGGGGCCTGAGAGGGCACAGCTCCTCGGCTCCTTTTGCCACCACATTCAGCCTCGTGACTGCCAGTGCAGGTCATGGTGATGGTTCAAGTGTCTGGAGTGGCTGCTCTGATCCCAAGGGGCCAACATGGTCACTCAAGCCTGGGTGGGAGATCAAAGATGCCTGGGAGTCAGCAGGAAGCCACCTGAGGTCGTAGCTGGACGTCTGTTGGATGGGCTGGATGGTGGGTTTATTACTTCTAGTCAAACTCGCCCTTGCTCCATTCAAGCCCCACACAAACAAATGAATAACCACCTAAAACTACTTTTCAGTTTGGGAATTTCAGCAAACCTGCATGTGTGTGCGTGTGCATGCACACATGTGCACATTTGTGTCAATATGAACATGCACCTGCAAGTGTCCATGAATGTGCCCCATGTCAACATGCATGTAATTAACAGCTCAAGTTCACAGAGCGCTCACCACCACTCTAGGTTCTCGCTTGAATCACCTTATTTAATCCGCACCGTGGCCCTGGGCAGTAGACAATATTGTCATTCACACTTCACAGACTGGGAAACTCAGGTGGGATGTTAGCCAGATACCTCTCTGTGTGCAGAATGCTTTCTTGCTCCCAGAATCCTAAATCATACATCGACTCCTAGAAGGAGAGAGCTTTTCATCTTTCATCAAGGTCACGCACAGAGACAACAACCCATGCTTCTTTCCTGTAAAGCCCTTCAAAAAACTCGAAAAAATTGGACCTGAAATAAAACTCTAACATTTTTCATGTAGTCTATTAGTAGGTGTCTGCTAGAATATTAGGAAAAGGCATGCAGTTCACCCAGGAAAAAGAAAAATAACATGGTAGAATGCAGCAGAAAATGGCATGCTTCACGATTTCTCTGCTCTCTAATAAAACAAGTCATGGGGGCTTCCCTGGTGGCGCAGTGGTTGAGAGTCCGCCTGCCGATGCAGGGGACACGGGTTCGTGCCCCGGTCCGGGAAGATCCCACATGCCGCAGAGCGGCTGGGCCCATGAGCCATGGCCGCTGAGCCTGCGCGTCCGGAGCCTGTGCTCCACAACGGGAGAGGCCGCAACAGTGAGAGGCCCGCGTACCGCAAAAAAAAAAAAAAAAATTGTAGGTAAAAGGCAAAGCATTCAAGCCATCTTGGCTTTCCCATCTATTAAATCATTTCAGCCTCAGTCCAGCCTTTGACTATCCAAACTGACTTGTAAAATGACCCCGTTAATTAGTGTGGAGGAATGTAAAGCATGCCCGTGAAGCTGCTGGACTTCCCTTTATGATGACTCCAAAGAAAACCGTGCAGATCTTTGTGAATCCACCCTGCTGCCTTGCCCTTTGCTCATTCTTTCCTAAGGAGAATCCACAGCACCCTTAGAGCCATGCCTGGCACAGGTAAGCACCATAAAAGCATGAACTACAAGCGGGATGCTGATGGTCCCCACCACTGGCTGATTTCCTCCCCTGTTCGTGCATCCTCTCAGCCCACAAAAGAAACAGCGTCCTACAACCCCTGCCCGCCCTGGAGTTTATCTTAGAAGTCAACTGAGCACCTCACTTTTCACCACACCACCCCATCTCTCCACTTCCACCACCCTGACCTTTCTTGAGTCCTTCAAATTCGCTCTTCTCCCTCCGACAATAAGACCTCGCACACTGTTCCCCAGCCTGGGACACCCTTCGTCCCTCTCCTCCCATTTGACTCTTGCTCAGCCCTCAGACTGCTCCTTAGGTGTGGTCTCCCCAGGAAGCCTTCTCTGAGCTCCCCGAGAGTCAAACCGCCCTGCAGTGGACCTTCACCACCGCTTCATGTCCTGCTCCCTCAGGGCGCTGTGGGGTGAACGTTCAACTTGTCTGATGGATGGTGTGTCCCCCTAGTGCATCTCCCCAGGTGGACTGGAATTCAAACGAGGCACGACCACAGCGCCCCAGAGCTGAGCACCTGCTCTGCAGCATAGTAGACACTCGGCAATACTAGCTGCATGACTTTACACAAAGGGGGTTGAAATAACAGCGTGAAAGGGAAGGGGCTAGAAAAGCGACAGCAAGAATGAGAACAGATGCTCTCCTTGGCTCTCCTTCATCCACCCTCTGGGCCTCTCCATCCCTATCCTGGTCCTTCCGCAGCCACGAGACACAGGCCCATGCCGGTCCCTTCAGAGCCCATCTGGCTGCAGTGCAATCACTCTCCCCAGAGCTCTTAGGATGCACCTGGTACATCTCAGTGAAGAAGTGGCTCCAAGTAATACCCAGTCCCTGTGTCCAACCCTCCTCTCCTCTCCCTGCCCTGAGGGGAGCTCACCACATTCCAGTGCCATCTGCTTGGGCACAGAAGGTCAGGCTTCCCCTGGCAGGAAGGGCCCTGTTGGCAACAACGGTCCCTGGGCCACCATGGAACCGGCAACCAGAGTAGGTGGGCAAAAGGTGGACACAATGGTCTGGGGTCAGGGACACAGTCCCAGCTGCTGAGTCCCATGGAGGACATGGGAGGTGAGCCAAAGGTCTCCACGGAAGGCAGGATGGTGGAACGGACCGGCTCTGGGGGAAAACTGTCACAAGCCATGAAGGATGGCGTCCTGCTGGCACTGGGTGTGCCCTGAATCCAGAGGGTGAAAGTAGAGAAAGAATGCAGTCAGGAAAAGGTGAGGAGTCTGGCTCAACACCCCTAAAGGCCAGACTGGCTGGAGAAAAGGGGTGTTGACACTTTGTTAACATCCATTAGTAGAGCCCTGGGTGGGGTGCTGGATGGTAAGCCATGGTTCAAAGGGCCACAAGGGAAGGTGAGGTAGAGAAGTCTACTCCTCCCAGGTCCTGGGGGTGGTCTGTGGCACACCTGGAGGGACCCCAAGGGGAGGTCAAGGCACGGTGCAGACAGTGTGAGCAGCAAGATCGGGGGCACGTGCCTTTATTAGGGTTCAGGGTGGAGTGTTTCTGGGGTTCCCAGGCTAAGGCAGGAGAGCAGGGCTTTGGCAAGCTCCGTGGGGTTCTGATCTAAGGGACACAGAAGGGGAAGGAGCTGGGAGGAACAAGAGACTGTTCATCACCAAGCCCTTTGGGGAAGTCATGTCAGGAACTGACACTCACGTGTGACTGTGGGCTGTTACCTGGGGCGTGCTCTCAAGGGAGGGGCTCTTGTCAGCTCACGGCCCCTGCAGGAGGCTCAGCCCACAACATGGATGCCAAGGCAACAGTGTTAAGCAGTCGTTTAACTAAACTCTCCACAGGGGGCTAATGTGTGTCCTCATGTACCAGCTGGAGTCAGGATCCAGTCTACACCAGCACAAGAGAAGGCAGGAAACATCATCCAGACCAGGAGAGAGGCTGCCGACAGCAAATCCACAGTACTGCTCAACTGCGACAAAGCCCTTGGTGCTCAGATGAAGGCCACCTGCCATCTCTGAAACGGGCTTGCTGTGTGGTACTCCCTCAGGAATGTTAGTAGAAGGAGCAAGGCTTGTAAGTGGGGAGATGTGGGTATGAATTCCAGCTCATCCCCTACCAGCTGTGTGACCTCAGGTAAGTCACTTAACTTCTCTGAGCCTCCTCATCTATATGGGATTTGTAAACACTGCCTCACAGGATTAAGGAAAAGATTTAGGTAAAGTGCTTACTGTGTGCCAAGCTGTGAGCAAGGCTCTGTAGATGAAATTGTGAGCAAAGCCAGGCATGGCTCCTGCTCTTATAGGACTCGGGGCCTAATGGGAAAGATGGACATGAAGCAAGTTATCTCACAAATAAATGTTTCATCACAAATTGCAGTAAACGCTAGAAATAAAATGTATCAGAAAGCTCAACATCTCTAATAATTAGGGAAATGCAAATCAAAACTACAATGTGATACCCTCTCACACCCATGCAGATGGCTAGTATCAAAAAAACCAGGAAGAAACAAGTGTTGACCAGGATGTGGAATAATTGCAACTTTTGTCCACTGTTGGTAAGAATGTAGAAATGGTACAGTTGCTATGGAAAAACAGTATGGGGGTTCCTCAAGATATTAAACACAGAATTACCATATGACCCAGCATTTCCATGCCGGGGTATACACCCAAAAGAAATGAAAGCAGGATCTTAAATAGATATTTGTACACCCAAGTTCATAGCAGCATTATTCACAAGAGTCAAAAGGTGGAATCAACCCAAGTGTCCATCAATAGATAAATGGATAAACAATATGGTATATATACAAGGGAATATTATTCAGCCTTAAAAAGGAAAGAAATTCTGACACCTGCTACAACATGGAAACACCTCGAAAACAGTACATTAAGTGAAATGTCAGTCACAAAAGGACAAATACTGCATGATTCCACTTACATGAGGGCCCTAGAGGAGTCAAATTCATAGAGACAGAAAGTAGAAGGGTGGTTACCAGGCGCTGAGGAGGGAGATGGGGAGTTAGTGTTTCATGGGTAGAGTTTCATTTAGCAAGATGAACAGAGTTCTGGTGATGGATGGTGGTGATGGTTGCACAACAGTGTGAATGTACTTGATGCCACTGAACTGTGCACTTAAAAATGCTTAAGTTGGGGACTTCCCCGGTGGCCCAGTGGCTAAGGCTCCACGCTCCCAATGTAGGGGGCCAGGGTTCGATCCCTGATCAGGGAACTAGATCCCACATGCTGCAACTAAGTGTTGGCATGCTGCAACTAAGGATCCCACATGCCACAACTAAGGCCTCATGCAGCCAAATAAATAAATATTTTTTTAAAAAATGGTTAAGATGGTAAATTTTATGTTTCATATATATTAACACATAGCATTTTTTCAATTGGAAAAAAAAACCATCAGAAGCTAGAGAGTGTGTAACAGTAGGCCTTGACCTGGTGTAGTTTTGGGGGCCTCCTGGAGAAAATGACATCAGAGTTCTGATGGGTGAGCAGGGAGATCAAAAACAGCCTAGGATTAAAGGGGCGGGGAGGGGAAAAGAGCACCTGCCAGGAGAGGGACGTGTGTGGCAGCTTAGGTGGGAGGACCTGGCACTTTGGAGGGACTGAGAGGAGGTCACAGAAGCAGCCGGAGGATCCCAGAGGGCACTGTCACCCCAACAGGAAGCTGTGACAAGCTTCCTAGGTCTGGCTTAGCATCCATCAGGAGGGCAACCCTCAGCCTTACACGCAAAAGAGCATAGCACCTACCTCAGGATGGTTTCCAAGTTATTCAGACATTCCTCCAAGAGCACAGGGCAGCCTTGGTTGAGAAATCTTGGAGGTTTCTTGATTGAGAAGCCTCTGAATTGAGAAATCTTGATCCCTTTGTCCCCAGATCGGGCCTTAGTCCCAAAAGGCCTCTCTACTACTGCTCTTGGAAAGCCCAGCACATGCTCAGGACAAGGGTTTCTGGGAGCCAGGCTACGATCCCAGGATTCTCAGGATGGGTGTGCACATAAGGTGCGCTCTGCACCTACCTGCCCCGGCACCCAGCCTGCTCACTCAACAGGACGGACCATGGTGCTTACATCCACCAATCTCCTTGTCAAAGCACCAGCAGAGATTCTTTTTATGTATTTCTTGGCTTTCTCCCCCAAGTCACCTTTTCTTAGAGTCTCTGCCCACAAGCTCCAATAGCTACAGCTTTACAAAAGGGGGAATGCAACACAGCAGTTTCCAACCTCTCAGCTCCCTTAAGTCTCTGCCTCTTCTGTCTCTCTCTGTCGGCTTTGCCTCTTCTCGAGTGTGTAATTAAACCAAAAGAGCATGGAAAACCCCCTTCTAATCAATAAATCAAAACGTTGGTCCCCTGTGACATTTTTTTCATTACAGTTCTGTAGGTCAGGCATTCATTAATTCTCCCGGATGGAGTTCCCTGCTGGGACATCCGAGTAGAATTAATGTAGCCTTTGAGTAATTATGTATTTTTAAACTATCCTCCTTTTCTTTCCTAAACAGCCAGAAAGAATTGTTTATAAATGAAGGAAAATGCTATGGTCTCATGAGTTGGGTATTTGTAAAGAAGGAGATTCAAATGAGGGTACAAATTAGAGTAGCAGGAAACATTTGGGGTATTTGCTGAGTCAAGGAAGACCCATTTAGAAAGAGGTGAAAATAGTTCAAGCACCGTTTAGAAACTCCTGACATGACACTTCAGCTTTATAATGAGTACAACTGGGGTACCAGTGGCCTTGAGCTCTCGTCCTTATGCCCTCCCCCCACCCCCACCATCCCATCATCTCTCTCTTCCTAGCTGTGATAGACATTGCTAGCGGCTTATCCAACACTGATTCTCTCAATATTCTATTCCAATAATAGAACCCTGATTTTGTTCAGCATGTCAATATGTCTAATTTAAAACATCTCCCCAACTCCACTGCAGGTAGAAGTGACCTGGTGAATCTGACTAGCCAGTGATATGTCAACAGTAGTCTGCTGTGTGGGACCTTAGGGATAACAAAACCAATTCACCTGGCAAATGGCTGTGCCTTTCTAACTTCTTCCTGCCTGGGATGTGAAAGTGATGCCTAGAGGAAAGGCAGCCATCTTGCAACCATGAGGATAAAACCCACAGGTCAAGAATGACAAAGCAGAGGGCCAAAAGAAACCTAGACTCTTGTTTTCTCCCTTAAGCAGCTGCGCCGGCCCTGAATAGGCTTCTTTAGGAAATTCCTGTGTGTTTAAGCCATTGTTAGATAAGTTTTCTGTGACATGCAGCCAGTGCAAGCCCTATATGATGTACATTTCTAGCTATCAGGACTTGCAGAGCCAACTAAATCATCCCAATTTGCAAGAGTTCCCCTCTGTTAACTGGAAAACTATTACAACAACCCAATTCAGGCAGGACTGCTAATGACCTAAGCAGTAATCAGCAAAATGTAGCCCACAGGCCAAATCTGTCTCTCCACCTATTTTTGTAAATAAAGTTTTATCGTAACACCCATTTGTTTATGTGTTGTCTATGGCTGTTTTGCATTGTAACCACAGAGTTGCGTAGCTGAGAGAGAGACTCTATAACCCTCAAAGCCTGAATGTTTACTATCTGACCCTTTACAAAAAAGTTTGCCAATTCCTGGCCTAGATCCACCACGTAGGGCGTCTGCTGAAGGCAAAGGAAATATTGAATGAGTAATGAAAGAAGGTAATTATAAATGCCAGCTATGACCAGTTGTAGAAAATGAGACTATAATACTCATGAATATTTCTTTCTTATTTTGATATAAATATTAGTACAAATAAGCCAAGTACTTTTCCCTTTATCATCCCCTGATCATCTGCATAAGCTGTGTTAATAGCAGTTAGCCTTATATGTCAGTATTTAATATCTCAAAAGGAGAGTGTGAATTGGCTACGAAAAGAGCGAACATTACCCTAAGACCAAAAAAGGGACTTTATATCCTGTTCTGAGGAAGATACACTGAGTATCTTCCAAATGCAAGATATGCTTGAGGAGCTGCTGGCAGAGGAGGGGACAGAAAGCAATACCTGGAGCTCCCACTGTGACAGAAGGAAAATGGGTTCCAATGGTTTTTTTTAGATTATTCATTCCTTTAATTTCTCCCCAGATGCAACCATAAATCCATATTATTAGATTTTCAATGAATACTAATTTCTTAAGGGAAATACATAGATGCTCTAATTTTCTTTTCCCCTCCTAGGTTTATTGACATGTAAATGATGTAGGACATTGTATAAGTTTAAGTTATACAAAGTGGTGATTTGATACAAGTATATATTGTGAAATGATGACCACAGTTGGGTTAGTTAACACCTCCATAACCTCATATAATTATCTTTTTTAAAATTAATTTTTATTGGGGTATAGTTGCTTTACAATGTTGTGTTAGTTTCTTGTTATACAGCAAAGTGAATCAGCTCTACGTATACATATATCCCCTCTTTTTTGGATTTCCTTCCCATTTCGGTCACCACAGAGCATTGAGTAGAGTTCCCTGTGCTGTACAGTAGGTTCTCATTAGTTATCTGTTTTATATGTAGTAGTGTATGTATGTCAATCCCAATCTCCCAATGGACACTAGGGGGTGGGGGGAGTGGGATGAATTGGAAAATGTGTTCCAATTGCTCAAATAAAAAGGAAAAGGGGATAAAGGCCACAGAACAGGTAAAAATAATGTGCTGCAGGGGTGTGGAAGTAGCTAGAGCTTTGGAGACGGCCAGACCTGAATTACAATCCTGGTACCACCACCTACCAGCTGTGTGACCTTGGTAATATCACCCAGTAGATGCCTTTGTTCCTTCCCCTTTTCTGTCTGGAAGGGAACTTCAGGGAAATGACATTTTTTGGTGGTGGGGAACACGTCAGGAAACGTTTCATAGAAAAAGATGTGCAACCAGGCCTTGCAGGAGAGTGGTTCGTATTTTTCCATGGCGTGTAGAATGAGTTAATGCATTTCCGTGGGACAGAGTGGGAAAAGGTCATTCTGCACATATTCAAAAGCAATTTCATGAAACAGTGAGCTCTCATCCATCTGCTGTAACAAACTGGCTGGGCACTGTGGAGCCGTAAGCAGTATACATTCTGTGAAATTATGACTCCCACCGGGGATATATCATATTTTCTTCAAGGCTGAAATGAAAAGATATACAGTACACTGTACACATAGGCCTATTAGGCTGGGAGAAATCTCGGAGCCATTTTGCTGTTCATGGAAGATCAATGATAAATCAACCTGTGTAATCTGCAACCGACTGTTTCATTTGTTCTTTAATGTTCCTGTGATCTTTTGGAGATGAAGGAATTTCACATAAAACAAGTAGTCTGATGAACTTTAATCTTGCCCATAATTGGATAATAAAATTGGGTACGTGCAGTAATTAAAAGGATTGTGATAGAAGAGTCAATTTGCAGTTTCATATTGCGCCTCTTCCATAAACAGAGGAGTTCAGTTCAGGACACACTCAGCATCAAAAAGTGGCCCCATGGGCAGGAAAGCTATACTTTTTTGTTAGAGGAAAATGTATTTATGGAGAAGATATACCATGTCAGTCATGGCTCATATTACCACCTAAGGCACCTTGAGATCAGGGACATCAGTTTTAAAGATTAGGCTCCAACCTGTTAGTGAGCAGGAGGTTAACCACTCGATTTTTACTTAAGTGAGTTCATTTTTCCAGGTTATCTGTAGATTGGTTCATCTATTACCCATTCTCCACTGCTGCTGGTTTTGCATAAGTGCAGACTTGCAACTTGCACACAAGTCTGCATGTGTCAGATCTTTGTTTCTGGGCTCCCCAGTGAGGCCTGCCATGCTTGCTCCCAGCCTTAAAAATCTCCAGCCTCTCCTCTGCCCAGTTGCGTCCTGCTGGGCTGGCTCCAACTCTTTTCTTACGGCCTTCAAGTCCTATATCTGGACCCTGAGCTGGACCTCCAGTGAAACCACCTTTCCTGGGTCAATCCCTGCACCCTGAGGAGCTTTCTCCATCATCACTTTCTAGGTTTTCCAACACTTCTCTTTGGCCTGCTCCAGTCCTGGCCATGGCTTGCTACCAACCTCTCCATCCTCAACTAGTAACTGACCACAGACCCAACAGTGTGGACCATCTGCCACCCAGATCCTGCCCAGCTTTAACTCGGCTACCACACCAGGCCATTCTAGTTCCTTCAAAGCCTTGCCCTTCGTGATCTTTAGGAAGACTTTCTTTGCAATACAGCACATAAAAATATGATGGATTTCTCATTTATCAACTGATAATAAAATAGCCAATGGCCTACAAATTGTTGACCTCCTTTGATCAATCCTGCAAGATACAGTTGTGAGGACAAAATCAAACTGTGGATTAAAAAAAGGATCTGTAGTCAGGAAAGTCCTAAACACATATGAATGCTATTACATGGAGCAAGGGCTGCCTCTATTTTACAGATAAGGAAACTGCCCCTGAAAGAACAAAGGTGACCTGCTCTAAGCCTCTCAAAGCACAGGAGGCAAATTCAGGACTAGAATGCAAGCCACTCTTCCTACACTCTAGTGATCAGTATTACTGCTTTCTTTCTATTGTCTTTAATAAATCATGTTTCTTTGATTTTTGTGTATGATAAAACAAACAGAGATATAGCCATATTAACATTTTAGTACATATTCTTCCATTGATTTTTTTTCCTACAAAATGCAATTGCTGTCTTTTCCCCACAAAATGCAATTATTGTGACATATTGCTTTGTAACCTGTTTTTTTTAAAACCTGAGAACTTGAACATTCCTGCTCTTTAAACATTCATCAACTATATATATATATACATATATATATATATATATATATATATTTTTTTTTTTTTTTTTTTTTTTTTTTGGCGGTACGCGGGCCTCTCACTGCCGTGGCCTCTCCCTTTGAGGAGCACAGGCTCCGGATGCGCAGGCTCAGCGGCCATGGCCCACGGGCCCAGCCGCTCCGCGGCATGTGGGATCCTCCCAGACCGGGGCACAAACCCGTGTCCCCTGCATCGGCAGGAAGATCCCCAATCACTGCACCACCAGGGAAGCCCCATCAACAATATTTTAAACGGCTATGCAGTGTATGATTGGTATAAATGTGCCCCCATCATTGTGTGGCTATATTTCACCAGATAACACAAGTTATCACTATGAAAACAGCCCCATGCTGAACATCTTTGTTTATATCTCTGGGCAAATAGCTTACATTATTTCACTGGGATAAATTCCTGAAAGTAAAAATACAGGGTCAAAAGTCATGGAACATTATAGGATATCTGTTACATTTTGCCAAATTGCTTTCCAGAAAGACTGAAAAACTTATACTCTCACAGCAGTATATAAGAGTGTCCATTTCCCTGCAGCAGAGCCAAAACTCATATCATTGTTCTGATTAGTTTTTAGCACTCCCATGGTTTGACTTGGAGCTCTACGATGATATATGAAATTAAATATTTCTCACATATTTGTGGCTATTTGTGTCTCATTGTTTAATTATTTTTTTAAACATCTTTATTGGAGTATAATTGCTTTATAATGGTGTGTTAGTTTCTGCTTTATAACAAAGTGAATCAGATCTACATATACATATATCCCCATATCCCCTCCCTCTTGCGTCTCCCTCCCACCCTCCCTATCCCACCCCTCTAGGTGGTCACAAAGCAAGAGCTGATCTCCCTGTGCAATGTGGCTGCTTCCCACTAGCTATCTATTTTACATTTGGTAGTGTATATATGTCCATGCCACTCTCTCATTTCGTCCCAGCTTACCCTTCCCTCTCCCTGTGTCCTCAAGTCCATTCTCTACGTCTGTGTCTTTATTCCTGTCCTGCCCCTAGTTTCTTCAGAACCTCTTTTTTTTTTTTTTAGATTCCATATATATGTGTTAACATATGGTATTTGTTTTTCTCCTTCTGACTTGCTTCACTCTGTATGACAGACTCTAGGTCCATCCACCTCACTACAAATAACTCAATTTCATTTCTCTTTATGGCTGAGTAATATTCCATTGTATATATGTGCCACGTCTTCCTTATCCATTCATCTGTTGATGGTGTGTCTCTTCTTTTATGAATTACCTTTTCATGTCCTTTTCCCTTTTTCCACTGGGCATATTTCCTTGTTTTCCTATTGATGTGGGTAGCATTTACTGCATAGTCCATGCATTAGGACAGTGAGAGACCTCCAAAGTGGGACGTGACCTCCTGAGCCAGAGAGAACTAGGGAAACTGGTCTTACCATACAGTCCAGAGAAAAGGAATTTGACAACTTTATCCTCCTGCCTGAGCTCCCATCTGCTGAGAGGTGGTTCTGGAGAGAGCTCTGGTGAGGAATGATAGAGGGAAGGTACACGAGAGGATACTACAGCCCCTGTTCTGATTCTGGAATAGGGAGAAGGAAGAAGAGGGGGAGTGGTGTGAGGAGAAGGAGGAGAGGAGGGAAGAAGGAGAGAAAAAGGAACTAAGGAAGAGAAAACAAGGGGAAGACGTTAATGCAGGAAAATGTTATTGGGGGACTCAGCAGAACGGCAGGGAATCAGCAAGGAGATGGCAGAGGAGCCAGCAAGGGTTAAAAAGGATGTCAGTGGTGAAGTTCAGCACTGTACTCTAGTCTTACGACTGGCAATTGGAGGATGACAAACAGATATAGTCAAGCAGGCAAAGGGAGCTTACATTAATGCAGGGAGGAGAGGTGGTGGTAGGGACGCCCACAACTCCTAGGCCACCAAAGTACCCTGGGCTCATCCCTGATCCCCAGATTGCAGGTCCCTTTCTACATTATCACACTGCCTTCTGCGCTAAAGCCATTGCAAATTAATGGACTTCTAAGAGGCAAATAACTTCCTCTTAGACTGAAATGCTGGCAAAAGACCAGTCATTTTTCATCTCTGATTAAAACGTCTAAGGAAGAAATTGGAAATAATTCAGCAAAAGGAAGCTCCCACTCTTGAAGGTGCAGAGTGCAAAAGTAATTTGGAGGGGGTAGTAAAAAGGCAGCACCCTGCCCTCTCTGCCAGGCTCTTTCTCACCAGTATACACAGGGGTTATTTGTAGGTAGGTAGGGTCACTGGGGTAACTGGAATAAGCTTAGGCAAGCAGAATACAATTGGAAAGTGCTCAGGACCCTAGAGTCACTTGTTCAGTGTTTCCAAAATGTGCCTTTGTTAGAAGTACTTGTTAGAACCACAAATTACCAGTCTTTTCCCCTGGAGACTGTGATTCAGTATGCCTAAGTCAGGACCAGGAAATGAGACTTTTAAACGAGGGCCTCAGGTGGTTCTTATGATCTAGCAAGGAGTTGATTCTGTCCAGTGCTTCTCCCACTAAAACCCCCGAGAAGATCAGACAAACAATACCAAGGAGTTTCGTTCTATGGCACGCTAACTTATACAGATCAACATTTCTACTGCAAACAAATAGAAACTATGAACAAAAGTACGTTTTTCAAAAATTCTGTTTACAAAACAACAGAGAGCTAGCAAATGTGGCAAGATCTCAAGGCACTGAGATCTCAGAGAAGGAAATCACAGGAGGTGAACCTGACATTGGGCACAGCGTTTGGCCTTGAAGCATTTGCTGATTCTTAAGAAAATCCTAAAAGCTGAGAAGTTGTGTTTTGTAGAAACTGATCAGTGAAGAAGCCAAGAGAAGGAGAAACAAAGATAGAAACCAGCAGCCAACAGGGCGTGAAGTTGAACAGTGTTTTTGTCGTCTCGGCAAACTGGGGGAGAAAAATGGAGGCTCAGGGCAAGACGGGGTATCCTGGTACACACCCCAAGATTTCAACTAGGATCTGAAACCTAGGAATAAGGACTAACCAGAAAGAGAGCCTTTTTCACAAAGACTAAAGCCTAGTTTCAAATCTGCTCAACCCAGACTGGATTATGATGATCTGCCCCTCCCTTAACTTCCAAAAGCAAAAGTAGATCCTCTCAGAGTCTCAAATTATCTCACAATTGTTCATACACAATATCTGACATTCGATAAGCAAATTACAAAGTATCCTAGGAGGTGTGAAGGGCCAAAAACCAAGAGAAAACATAGACATAGAAAGAGATCCAAGGAGATGCCAATATTGGAATTATCAGATAGGCTTTCAAGACAACTGTGAGTAATATGTCCAAGAAAATGAAGGACATAAAGAAATCCAAATTTCACTTTGCTGTACAGCAGAAACTAACACAATATTGTAAAGCAACTATACTCCAATAAAAATTAATTTTAAAAGTATTAGTCATCACAATAAGGATTAATAATGAGTTCCAATCTGTAAGTTTGACTGAAGCACTTATCCTGCCTCTTGTAAAATCTATACCTCAATTAATCAAATAGTTGATGAGTGGCAGTTGCACCTTTTAGATGTTTTCCAGCTAATAATAAATGAAGATAGAATGATAGAGAATAGGATAGAATGTAGCCATTTTGCAATCCTAATAAATAAAGAAAAAAAAAGAAAGAAAAGAAAATGAAGGACAAGGTGGAGAATATTAGTAAAGGATTAAAATGTATTTTTAAAAATCAAATAAAAATTCTAGAACTGAAAATATATAACTGAAACTAAGAACTCCATAGATGAGTATAATAGTGAATTAGGCACAGCTGAAGAAAGGATTAGAGACTTCAAAGTCACTAGAGAATATCTGGATTGAAAGAATGGAGAGAAAAAAATAGATGGAAAATATTGAACAGGGATGGGGAGGCAAGTATATAAGACAAAATGGGACATGGCAAACAGGTCCAACACACATGTAATTGGAGTCTTGGAGAGGAAAGAGCAAATGAACAGAAGTAATTTTTACAGAGATAATGACTGAGAATTTTCCAAAACTGACCAAAGACATCAAACCATAGATGAAAGAAGTGTTATGAACCCCGAACAGAATAAGTACAAAGAAAACCGTATCTGGGCACATCCAGTAAAACTGTTAAAAACCAAAAAGAAACAAAAAATCTGTACAACAACCAGAGATAAAAATTAAATTAAATTTTAATTTATTAATGTATTTTATTATTTACTTTCATTATTTTATTAATGACCAATTATATCAGAATCCCTGAGAGTTGGGCCAGGACACAGAGTGGGGAGTGCTTTTTACATATGTAGGTTCTAGAGCCCCACCATCAGAGATTCTGATTTGGTCAACACGGAGAAAGGCCCACGAATGTGCATTTTCAACAATCCATTGAGGTGATTGTGATGTAGAAGTTCACGAAACACACTTGCTCAAACCTAGCTATGTCCTTATCCCTTTATGTTATAGCTGAGGAAAATGAAGCCCAGGCGAGTTGCAGGGTCACAGTTAGTGTACTGCATAGTCAGGGGTCAATTCTGAGATGCAGCTCTTCTAACCTGGTACCTGCAGCATCCTAGTCCACTGCAGGGAGGGCCTATAAGGACTCAAAACCAGAGGAAAGATGGCAGGGAGGTACTGGAAATTCCTGATCACCTAGATGAGACAGGCACTATACAAGGCACTTTCACAGACTTCCTCTGATTCTAAAAGTGGGCTCAAGCTATATATACCATTTACCCAACTTACTGTGTGCCAGGCACTGTATTCAACGCTTTATCCATTATCTTTTTAACCTTTACCACAAACCTACAAGGTAGATATTATTACCATTCCCCATTTTATAAAGAGGCACAGAGAAGTTAAGTACCTTATACAAGGTCACACAGCTCCTAAGTGGGGGAGCCAGGATTTGAACCCACAGAGCTTGATTTTAGAGTCTATACTCATAACTCCTATGTTCCACATGCCCCTTTCACCTACCAACTCTCACACATTTACCGCGGAGGCCAAAAGATGGCTCCTTTAACTGCTCCTCATCTAGACTGTTTTTGGTGGTGGAGTAGCCTGATAGAGCAGAAGGTGCACATGACCAGGACTTGGAAAACCCGGGCTACAGCCCTAGCTCTGCTGCTTCATCCTGTGGTTCTGTATTTAAATTCCCTCCCTCCTGTGCTCACCAATTTTCTTCACCTGGAAAATAGGGGTAATAATATGTATCTCAGGATTGTGGTAAGGATTAAATGCCTCTGCAGACCTATAGCTAATCCAAGAGTGAGCTCCAGGGTGTGGCTTGACACCGGACGGGATGAGTTTGGGTTCTACTGCTCTTGGACAGACCTGGACACTTTGCCTGCAGGGTGGCTGGCTGCACGGTGGCAGGTCCTAAGAAGCTGTGAGGCTCCATCTGCAGTGTGACCCCGTGCAGCTGGCCTGCAGCATGCCACAGTGGTTCATTTCCGCGACAGCCAATGCCAGCTGCCCAGGGTGAGCTCATCCTCTGTCCACAATCCGCACCACCGACAATTCCCACATTATTAAGTGGCTCGCCTAGCCGCACTTGTTTTTTTAAAATGGCATGAGCAGCCATGCAGTTATCTATAGGTTTTCAATAAGCTTAGAAATCTGATCATCTCATTCTCTGAAATTTCCCTTCTAGTGCCTAATGTGGATGGGATTTTTTTTTAAAACTTTATCTAAGTCTTAATTAAAAAATGGATGGATTCAATGGTAGAAATCAATGCATTTACAGGTGATAATAACACTGGCAGGACTAGGTCTGGGCAAAACTATCAAGAGGTTAAAATGAGGTATGGAACCCCTCTCCTTTTGTCACCTGCTCTCTCATTCTGGGGGCACAGATACCCACCTTCACCCCTGCAGCATCTGCCCCAAGTCCAGCACCTTCCAGTGATTTTCCATCATATTCAGGACTCCTTTATGGTCCCTTAGTCCCTAGCAGAACATACTCAGGGTACTGCTTTCCGCTAGGTAACATTGGAGGTCTCATAATCATGTGACAAGGACCCTTCCTTTGCAGAAAGCCCCGTCCCCCTAGGGTTCAAAGTGAGGGTGTTGGGGAAGAAGAGAGGGGAAGGGAGAGACGTAGAGATGGGAGACGGATTTGGAGGGAGACAAAGAAAGAGGGAGAGAGAGAAGGAAAGAGAGGGAGCAAAGGGATGAGAGGGGAGGGAGATGGGAAGGAAGGAGAGAAAGATAAGGGGAGGGAATGCAGATGTGTAATGGTTGGACCATCTATAGAGAAACTGGAAAGCAAGGAACATAACCACTTGGTGGATGACAGAAAGGCTTCTAAGGAAATCGAGAGAAAGCACAGACTTGGGGGAAGCAGCCCACTGAGGACTGGCTGAGTGCTGGCACTTTGCGGTCAGAGAGGAGTAAGCCAAAAGGGCATTTCTGTAGGACTTCCCTGCAGTCTTGTGGTTAAGACTCCAAGGTTCCACTGCAGGGGGCGCGGGTTCGATCCCTAGTAGGGGAACTAAGATCCCACATGCCATGCGGCACATCCAAAAAAATAGAGAAAACAAACAAATGAACAAAACAGAAAGGCATATCTGAGCTGACAGAGAAACCCCAGCTGGCCCAGTCCTGGAAAAAGCTGATTTCACGAACTGATTTCTACAGACCCAACTGGAGGGGCTGAGCTACAGCAGCTGCCCTCACGGGGCCCAGGGCTCCCCAGTGGGAGGCCCGGTGAGACCACTATAGCCACCTTTTTGGCCTTATGATGACAGCCTGGCCTGGCCCCCAGGCGTAGGTCCTGAAGGGGAGACCAAAGTCCAGCTCCACATGAAGGGACCCCTCTCCCAGTCTTCCCATTTACACCAGGTGACTGTCTCTTCCAATCTGCCACATGCCCAACTTCGTGGACTCAAGTACTCGAGGGAACTCAAGCAACCAAGCCCAAACTGAGCTGGTGGCCCCAGGACCCAGGAGAGCTCCCTGTAAGCGTTCAGGAAGAGATCGAGGAGCACCTCCTTTCTCCAGCATTCTAAATGAAGATGGGGGCACGGGGTGGTGAAAAGAGCATGGGCTTTAAAATCAGGGAAGCCTTGGTTCAAATTCTGAGCCTCCGCTTATTTGGAATATGATCCTGGTCTCAGTTTCCTCTTCTGTGAATTGGGCACAGTCCTACCTCCTAGAGGGACAAGGCCCTGAATATGTTAGTGTATGTACATACATGGGGAGTAGCTGTCCTGCACTTCCGTGTCCCTGGCTCAGGTGGGAGACTTCAGCCAGAGTAATACTCCTGCCCTCTCTCCTTTCCTCCTCCCCCCACTGGCTGCTAGGATTCACAGAAGGACCTTGGAGTTTGAAGGATTCAGCCTTCCCTGGTTTCTTTGTTTTGGACCTGTCTCCCCATAGAAAAAGTGCTCTCTGCCACACGCTGAGCTCTTGCCCTGCTCGGAGGGCCTGTGGGTGTCTGGCCAGTTGTACTCATGACTGGCTGAGGATGAGGGCGGGAGCAGCCAGGCAGGAGCCAAGTCTTAGGAAGCCCTACGTCCAAGCCCCATCCTCCACCCACTATCAACAAAGCTGAGTCACAGATGTAGAAAACAAACTTAGAGTTACCAGAGGATAATGGGGGTGTGGGAGGTGTGGATAAATTGGGAGATTGGAACTGACATATACACACTAATATATATAAAATAGATAACTAATAGTAACCTGCTGTATAGCACAGGAGACTCTACTCAATACTCTGTAATGGCCTACATGGGAAAAGATTCTTTAAAAAAAAAAAAAGAAAAAAGAAGAGTAGATACATGTATATGTATAATTGATTCACTTTGCTGTATACCTGAAACTAATGCAACATTGTAAATCATCTATACTCCAATAAAAATTTAAAAAAACAAAGCTGATACTTGACTTACCCTCTGTCTGAGCCCTGTGTCTGTCTCTCAGCTGGTTCTGAACTCAAGAGGAAGAAGAAAGTTAATGTTTGGTGGTTCCTGGTACATAGAAAGCACTCCTTAAAAGCCTGCTACATATGCATCCCCCAGAGGTAGGGTCCCTCCACCAAATCTGGCAGAACTTCCAGGATTCTCAGTCCACCTGAGGGACACTGTTCCTCCTATAAGAAGCCACCCAGCAAGCAAGAACCAGTCAGCAAACCTGTCTCCCATTGCGGTGATGCACCCTGATGGACTTTGGGTAAAGTTTCCGGGGTTTTATTTCCACTTGCTCCTGCCCCAGGGTCAGGGGCAATCCTGTTTTTGGCAACCTGTGAGCCGTGGCACCCTCTGTTTAGAGCTCCAGTCCTCAGCCAACATATTCAACTTCTTCCTCCAAGGAAACTCCAGATACCGTGGTCCAGAAGACACTTACTGTGTTTCCTTCTTGTCTGCTGCTTCATGTAGTTCTGATGGGGCTGCAATCACAGGGCCCTTCTTCCTGACCTTAACAAGCCCATCATATATTCCCTCCCAGAAATGTGAATATTGAGCAGAGATGCCCTGACATCCCTCTAAAGGATTTACAAGTTTCTGCCACTAGGATCCCCAGGGCTGCCCTGTTTTCTGTCCTTCGTGCATTTAGTTCTTCCTTCAGTTCTGTGAACTCCCAGTATCAGATTTCCCAGGAAACAAAGTGAGTTGGAGATTGGTGTGCTGGAAGTTTACCGAGGAATGCTCTAAGGCTTTGAGGGAGGGAAAGAAACAGAACTGGGCAGGGAGAGAACTGGAACTGCAATGCAGCTGTGCACAGCACACAGGCCTCAGCCAGTCCCATGGGAGCTGCAGCTGGGATGGCCCTTCAGTGGCGGCCTGCCTTGAAGCAAGGAGCCAGGCCTTCGTACCTCTACAATGACCAGACACTGGGTATGGGTTGTCACCAAGAAGGGGCGCTAACCTTGGGAAAGATGACTTTGTTTAGCCAAGAGCAATTCCAGGCGAGGGCCTCAGCTCTGAGGTGCCAGCAGCCAACATTCTGGCAGCTGGAGCAAAGCATATTTCAGTCCTAACAGGGGATCAGGCAGCTCATCACAGCACCCACTGCTCCTTCCAATATCTCTTTTGCTCTTACTTAAGTTCGGTCTCTGCTTGAAGTAAAGGACCATAGCTGATAGAGTCAGACACAAAGTAACCTCAGACAGTAGACTCCAATTTACCTCCTGCCTTTGGAGAGCTCTCTTCAACAACTAAATCAAGGTTGATCTGTCCACTGTACATCACCCACGTTCAAAAACGAGAACAAGAACGTGAACTTCTATCAACAGGAATGCCGTGCAGACTACTAACCACCATGGAGTTCCGCTTCAGTGATCAGTCTGTACCTGTCAGCTATCCATGTACAATTACCATGTGTGAAATGTTGCTCCATGGGGCTTTTCCTTGTCCCTGGAATTTCTGCAGTCTCCATGGCAGGGACAATGGTGACAGGTATCTACACATTCTAAAGAGAAGTGATGGACATGTTGTTTTAGCCTGGTCCCTTGAAAATCAGACCCTGGGACAAGGAAATGCATGCAGAAGTATATTTGGGGAAGTGGCCCGAGAAACAGGAACGGGGGACTGAGAAGAGGAAGCAGAGAAAGGTCACGGAAGTTCAGCGCTACTAGCCTGGTGATCCTCTGAGGAGCAATGCAGAAGAGAACTCAGAATTGTCTGCCCAAAGGTTGGAAGTGGAGAGAATTCATCGACGGGCTCCTGACCTGCACTGGTCAAGCGCTGCCCCTTGGGATGCTGACTTCCCCGTACTGCAAAGTGTGCACATGCGCCAGGGTGACTGAGAGGGCTCTTGCAAGGGTCTTACTCAGACAGGACATTCCGGGGTGGGAAGCCCTGCAGGTGAGGAGAGATGCTGTCTTCACCTGTAGGCAGCCAGTTTGCTGCAGCAATGGCTGGAGGAAAACACAGCCCCAGAGGACATAGGAGCAGCACAAGAGGTGTCCAACACACATATCCATGCCGGCTTTACCAGCAGGTAAAAGGTAGCCAGCATGGTTCTTCAACTAGCCACCACAGTCATCCATCTCCAGGTTGTATTAGAAAAGATAAGAGATTAAGACGATTCTTTGAAATAAGGGACTTTGCAGCTATAGAGAAGGCTGTGTCATTTTCCTTGCCCTCCCTGTGCCTCTGGAGGGCAGGGGCTGGGAGGAGGCTACCAGAGGTCAGCGGGAGAGTGGATCGGTGCACACAGTCCCAGCAGAGATTCTCACAAAGTGCCTCTATGAAAGATAGCCCGTAGTGGGCATTTGGCATGCAGAAGGCACTGATGGCCAGGTTACACCAGCACCCACTCAGGTGAGCTTTGTCCTTTTCCTCCATTGTCAGAACTTTCTACGCCGGAAGAAAGGAGCAAGGGAAGTGAAATACCACACCGAGACCTCTCCCCACTTCCCCACAAGTGGAAGAAAGAAACAAGCATGGAGTTGGATGAGAAAGTAAACTTTTGATATAAGGTTGGACTGAATTTTTTGAAACCTGAGAATGGAACTTCTTTTTATATCTGAAGGTGATCCAAAAACTAGAGGATCTGCCCAAAATATGTTCCTGCACAGAAAAGGGAGATCCAAAAGATCTAAAGAAAAAGAAGAGAACTATTTCTGGATTGTACTAACCTGGGTTGAGAGTCATCCCTGAAACTGAATGCAGCCTCTAGTCCGCACCAGATGTTAGCACCCGGTGGACCAGGAGGCATGTGGGATCAGAGAACACATCTGGGACAGGCTGCACACCTGCAGAACACTCCTGGCTTGACCGGTTTATACCTCTTCCACCCTACATGGCTTTGGTGTCAGAGGTCAGCTCCACCAGGTGAAACCTATTGCACTTGTAGACAACTGGACATATTTCCCATGGCTGACAAGAAGGGCATTCCAATTTAAGCTGAGCTGCTTCTCCATGTCTGTCTCTGATATTTACCTATTCCCACATTAGACTTATCTCTAAACATCAGACTTTACAACTCTGTAAAAGTTTTCCTATAACTTTAGCATGCATAAGAACCCCCTGGGGTGCTTGTTTACAATGCAAATTTCCAGTCCCCTATCCCTAGAGATTCTGATTTTGTAGGTGACCTGTAGAAAACAGTCTGAAAAACAGTGCTCTAGAAAACAGTGCTGTCTAATAGAACATTCTATGGTGTTGGAAATGTTTCATCCCTGTGCTATTCAATACAGTAGGCACTTGATATGTGGCTAGTGTGACCAAAGAAGTGAATTTTAAATTTTATTCAGTTTTAAACAATGTAAATTTAAAGAGCTACATGCGACTGGGGCCGCCACCCTGAACAGCACAGCTTAGGGCTTTGCTATTCAGAGTGCACAGCAAACCAGCAGCAACACCTGAAGGTTTGTTAGAAATGCAGAATTTCAGGTCCCACTGTGGACCTACTGAATCAGAATCTGCATGTAACAAGATTCCCCAGGCGGGACTCCCCTAGCGGTCCAGTGGTGAGTACTCCACGCTTCGAGTTCCCGTGCGAGCCGCGCCGCCACCGCCGCCTCCAGCCGGAGCCGGCGGCACAGGCTGCGCTGCCGTGAAGTGCTTCTTGCACCCTGAGCGGTGGCAGCGGACCGATTCCCGGGTCCGCGCCGGGTGGGGAAGCCCGAACTCACAGAGGGGAATCCCTCTCGCTTCACCCCAGCCCCCGGCTGCACCCGCGGTGGGGCGGGGACGCTCTGCCAGCCCGCGAACGGCAGAGGCGGCGGCCGCGACCAGACCCATGCATGTGCCTCCCGGGCAGGAGGAGGAAGGAGCGAATAGGGCACCCCGCATCTGGAGGGGACAGCCGCGCGCCCCGCCCCTGCGTCCGGAGCGAGAGAACTCCGAGCCTCCCACCAGGCAAAGCACAGAGGAGCGGACTGTGCACCCCGGGACCGAGGAACCTTGCGCTCCAGACCCCTTGGCAGTGGCCGTCCGGGCCCAGCGGTGCTGACTCGCACGGCACACAGCTGCACCCAGCCTGCCGCCCACAGGGCAGGGCTGACCTGCCAACAAAGTTGCGGATAGCGTGGGAGAAGCCAGCACCCCCTTTCGCCATCTCCAGCTCATGGACGAATGATTCTGCCTGTCTCAGCAAGGATTGATGCTCCAGAGTAAGTAAACTGCTCAAAGAACTCATGCAAGTGGAACTTACAGCTTCCTTGATCAGACTCAACATTCAGATATCAAAGTAGACTGCAATGCCTGTGTGGAAATAGAGGACAGAAAGCTGCATGGAGGACACGCTCTTGGTGCTCCAGCCAGGCGTCACAGCTGTGCCACTGAGGTGGGAGAGCCAAGTTCAGGACACTGGTCCACAAGAAACCTCCCAGCTCCACGTAATATCAAACGGCGAAAATCTCCCAGAGATCTCCATCTCAACGCCAAGACCCAGCTCCACTCAATGATCAGCAAGTTACAGTACAGGACATCCTATGCCAAACAACTAGCAAGACAGGAACATAACCCCATCCATTAGCACAGAGGCTGCCTAAAATCATAAGGACACAGACACCCCAAAACACACCACCAGACATGGACCTGCCCACCAGAAAGACAAGATCCAGCCGCATCCACCAGAACACAGGCACTAGTCCCCTCCACCAGGAAGCCTACACAACCCACTGAACCAACCTTAGCCACTGGGGAGAGACACCAAAAACAATGGAAACTACGAACCTGCAGCCTGTGAAAAGGAGACCCCAAACACGGTAAAATAAGCAAAATGAGAAGACAGAGAAACACACAGCAGATAAAGGAGCAAGGCAAAAACCCACCAGACCTAACAAATGAAGAGGAAATAGGCAGTCTACCTGAAAAAGAATTCAGAATAATGATAGTAAAGATAATCCAAAATCTTGGAAATAGAATGGAGAAAATACAAGAAACGTTTAACAAGGACCTAGAAGAACTAAAGAGCAAACAGAGATGAACAACACAATAAATGAAATTAAAAATTCTCCAGAAGGGATCAACAGCAGAATAACTGAGGCAGAAGAATGGATAAGTGACCTGTAAGATAAAATAGTGGAAATAACTACTGCAGAAGAGAATAAAGAAAAAAGAATGAAAAGAATTGAGGACAGTCTCAGAGACCTCTGGGACAACATGAAAGGCACCAACATTCGTATAATAGGGGCCCCAGAAGAAGAAGAGAAAAAGAAAGGGACTGAGAAAATATTTGAAGAGATTATAGTTGAAAACTTCCCTAATATGGGAAACAAAATAGTTAGTCAAGTCCAGGAAGCACAGAGAGTCCCATACAAGATAACTCCAAGGAGAAACACACCAAGACATATATTAATCAAACTATCAAAAATTAAATACCGGGCTTCCCTGGTGGCGCAGTGGTTGAGAGTCTGTCTGCCAATGCAGGGGACACAGGTTCATGCCCCGGTCTGAGAAAATCCCACAAGGCGTGGAGCGGCTGGGCCCGTGAGCCATGGCCGCTGAGCCTGCACGTCCGGAGCCTGTGCTCCGCAACGGGAGAGGCCACAACAGTGAGATGCCCACGTACCAAAAAAAAAAAAAAAAAAAAATTAAATACAAAGAACAAATATTAAAAGGAGCAAGGGAAAAGCAACAAGTAACACATAAGGGAATCCCCATAGGTTAACAGCTGATCTTTCAGCAGAAACTCTCCAAGCCAGAAGGGAGTGGCAGGACATACATAAAGTGATGAAAGAGAAAAACCAACAACCAAGATTACTTTACCCAGCAAGGATCTCATTAAGATTTGATGGAGAAATTAAAACCTTTACAGACAAGCAAAAGCTAAGAGAATTCAGCACCACCAAACCAGCTTTACAACAAATGCTAAAGGAACTTCTGTAGGCAGGAAATACAAGAGAAGGAAAAGACCTACAATAATAAACCTAAAACAATTAAGAAAATAGTAATAGGAACATACATATCAATAATTACCTTAAATGTAAATGGATTAAATGCTCCAACCAAAAGACATAGACTGGCTGAATGGATACAAAAACAAGACCTGTATATATGCTGTCTACAAGAGACCCACTTCAGACCTAGGGACACATACAGACTGAAAGTGAGGGGATGGAAAAAGATATTCCATGCAAATGGAAATCAAAAGAAAGCTGGAGTAGCAATTCTCATATCAGACAAAATAGACTTTAAAACACAGACTATTACAAGAAACAAAGAAGGACACTATATAATGATCAAGGGATCAATCCAAGAGGAAGATAAAACAATTGTAAATATTTATGCACCCAACATAGGAGTACCTCAATACATAAGGCAAATACTAACGACAGTAACACAATCATAGTAGGGAACTTTAACAGCCCACTTTCACCAATGGACAAATCACACAAAATGAAAATAAATAAAGAAACACAAGCTTTAAATGAAGGACTTTTAAAAGAAGGACTTAAATGATATTTATAGGACATTCCATCCAAAAACAACAGAATACACATTCTTCACAAGTGCTCATGGAACATTCTCCAGGATAGACCATATCTTGAGTCATAAATCAAGCCTCAGTAAATTTAAGAAAATTGAAATTATATCAAGTATCTTTTCCAACCACAATGCTATGGGACTAGGTAACAATTACAGGAAAAGATCTGTAAGAAATACAAACACATGGAGGCTAAACAACACACTACTTAATAACCAAGAGATCACTGAAGAAATCAAAGAGGAAATAAAAAAATACCTAAAAATAAATGACAATGAAAACACAGTGACCCAAAACCTATGGGATGCAGCAAAAGCAGTTCTAAGAGGGAAGTTTATAGCTATACAAGCCTACCTTAAGGAACAGGAAACATCTCAAATAAACAACCTAACCTTACACCTAAAGCAATTAGAGAAAGAAGAACAAAAAACCCCCAAAGTTAGCAGAAGGAAAGAAATCATAAAGATCAGATTAGAAATAAATGAAGAAGAAATGAAGGAAACGATAGCAAAGATCAATAAAACTAAAAGCTGGTTCTTTGAGAAGATAAACAAAATTGATAAACCATTACCCAGACTTATCAAGAAAAAAAGGGAGAAGACTGAAATCAATAGAATTAGAAATGAAAAAGGAGAAGTAACAACTGACACTGCAAAAATACAAAGGATCATGAGAGATCACTACAAGCAACTCTATGCCAATAAAATGGACAACCTGGAAGAAATGGACAATTTCTTACAAATGCACAACCTTCTGAGACTGAACCAGGAAAAAATAGAAAATATGGACAGACCAATCACAAGCACTGAAATTGAAACTGTGATTAAAAATTTTCCAACAAACAAAAGCCCAGGACCAGATGGCTTCACAGGTGAATTCTATCAAAAATTTAGAGAAGAGCTAACACCTATCCTTCTCAAACACTTCCAAAATATAGCAGAGGGAGGAAACTCCCAAACTCATTCTACGAGGCCACACACTCTGATACCAAAACCAGACAAAGATGTCACAAACAAAGAAAACTACAGGCCAATATCACTGATGAACATAGATGCAAAAATCCTCAACGAAATACTATCAAACAGAATCCAACAGCACATTAAAAGAATCATACACTATGATCAAGTAGGGCTTATCCCAGGAATGCAAGGATTCTTCAATATATGCAAATCAATCAACATGATACACCATATTAATTAATTGAAGGAGAAAAACCATATGATCATCTCAATAGAACTAGAGAAAGGTTTCGACAAAATTCAACACCCATTTATGACAAAAACCCTCCAGAAAGTAGGCATAGAGGGAACTTTCCTCAACATAATAAAGGCCATATATGACAAACCCACAGCTAACATCATCCACAATGGTGAAAAACTGAAAGCATTTCCACTAAGATCAGGAACAAGACAGGATTGCCCACTCTCACCACTATTATTCAACATAGTTTTGGAAGTTTTAGCCACAGCAATCAGAGAAGAAAAAGAAATAAAAGGAATCCAAATTGGAAAAGAAGAAGTAAAGCTGGCACTGCTTGCAGATGACATGATACTACACATAGAAAATCCTAAAGATGCTACCAGAAAACTACTAGAGCTAATCAATGAATTTGGTAAAGTAGCAGGATACAAAATTAGTGCACAGAAATCTCTTGCATTCCTATACACTAATTATGAAAAATCTGAAAGTGAAATTAAGAAAACAATCCCATTTACCATTGCAAAAAAAAGAATAAAATATCTAGGAATAAACCTACCTAAGGAGACAAAAGACCTGTATGCAGAAAATTATAAGACACTGATGAAAGAAATTAAAGATGATACAAATAGATGGAGAGATATACCATGTTCTTGGATTGGCAGAATCAACATTGTGAAAATGACTCTACTACGCAAAGCAATCTACAGATTCAATGCAATCCCTATCAAACTGCCAAGGGCATTTTTCACAGATCTAGAACAAAAAATTTCACAGTTTGTATATGGAAACACAAAAGACCCCGAATAGCCAAAGCAACCTTGAGAAAGAAAAATAGAGCTGGAGGAATCAGGCTCCCTGACTTCAGACTATACTACAAAGCTACAGTAATCAAGACAGTATGGTACTGGCACAAAAACAGAAATATCGATAAATGGAACAGGATAGAAAGCCCAGAGATAAACCCACGCACATATGGTCACCTTATCTTTAATAAAGGAGGCAAGAATATACAGTGGAGAAAAGACAGCCTCTTCAATAAGTGGTGCTGGGAAAACTGGACAGCTACATGTAAAAGAATGAAATTAGAACACTCCCTAACACCATACACAAAAATAAACTCAAAATGGATTAAAGACCTAAATGTAAGGCCAGACACCATCAAACTCTTAGAGGAAAACATAGGCAGAGCACTCTATGACATAAATCACAGCAAGATCCTTTATGACCCACCTCCTAGAGAAATGGAAATAAAAACAAAAATAAACAAATGGTGCCTAATGAAACTTAAAAGCTTTTGCACAGAAAAGGAAACCATAAACAAGACGAAAAGACAACCCTCAGAATGGGAGAAAATATTTGCAAATGAAGCAATTGACAAAGGATTAATCTCCAAAACATACAAGCAACTCATGCAGCTCAATATCAAAAAAAAAACAAACAACCCAATCCATAAATTGGCAGAAGACCTAAATAGACATTTCTCCAAAGAATATATACAGATTGCCAGCAAACACATAAAAGAATGGTCAACATCATTAATCATTAGAGAAATGCAAATCAAAACTACAATGAGATATCATCTCACACCAGTCAGGATGGCCATCATCAAAAAATCTACAAACAATAAATGCTGGAGAGGGTGTGGAGAAAAGGGAACCCTCTTGCACTGTTGGTGGGAATGAAAATTGATACAGCCACTATGGAGAACAGTATGGAGGTTCCTTAAAAAACTAAAAATAGAACTACCATACAACCCAGCAATCCCACTACTGGGCAGATACCCTGAGAAAACCATAATTCAAAAGGAGTCATGTACCAAAATGTTCATTGCAGCTCTATTTACAGTAGCCAGGACACGGAAGCAACCTAAGTGTCCATCAGCAGATGAATGCATAAAGAAGATGTGGCACGTATATACAATGGAATATTACTCAGCCATAAAAAGGAATGAAATTGAGTTATTTGTAGTGAGGCGGATGGACCTAGAGACTGTCATACAGAGTGAAGTAAGTCAGAAAGAGAAAAACAAATACCGTATGCTAACACATATATATGGAATCTAAAAAAAAAATGGTCAGAAGAACCTAGGGGCAAGATGGGAATAAAGATGCAGAACTGCTAGACAATGGACTTGAGGATACGGGGAGGGGGAAGGGTAAGCTGGGACAAAGTGAGAGAGTGGCATGGACATATATACACTACCAAACGTAAAATAGCTAGCTAGTGGGAAGCAGCTGCATAGCACAGAGAGATCAGCTCGGTGTTTTGTGACCACCTAGAGTGGTGGGATAGGGAGGGTGGGAGGGAGGGAGATGCAAGAGGGAAGAGATATGGGGACATATGTATATGTATAACTGATTCACTTTGTTATAAAGCAGAAACTGACACACCACTGTAAAGCTATTATACTCTAATAAAGATGTTAAAAAAAAAAAAGACTCCACGCTTCCATAGCATGAAGCACAGTTTCGATCCCTGGTCGGGGAACTAAAATCCCACATTGCTCGCCGTGCAGCCCCCCAAAATAAATAATAAATTAATTTAAAAAAAAAGAAGATCCACAGGCAATCGATAAGTCACTTTTGAAAACATTTTGATTCCTCATTGAGATCTCCCATTCCTGAACTACGTGCTGTTAACACAGCTCTCTTATTCTAGATGCATTCTAATAGCCAACTGTATAATGATCTAATCTAGCTCTTACCCAGAATATGGGATTCTGATGTAACTAGAATTATTGGTCTAGAAGAAATGAGGGGTGTGTGTGTGTGTGTGTGTGTGTGTGTGTGTGTGTGTGTGTGTGTTGAGAGAGAAAGAGGGAGAGAGAGATAAGAAGGGAGGTTGTAATAAAGTTATAAAGGGTCCTAGATGCTAGCCAGGGGTTTACATTTTATTCTTTGGGCAACAGAGAACCATCAAAAGCTGTTAAGCAGGCAAGCGATATAAGTAGAGTTATATATTTTACGACGATAACGCACGGAAGCATGGAGGATGGAGTGGAGGATGTGCCTCCCCACACCGCTATCTCCATTGTCCACTGGGTCTTATATCAATATTAAGCATTACTACAGGGAGTAGCATTGCCTACCTTACCTTCTTGTTAGATTTGAGGAACAGCAAATATTTAGAACTTATAGGATCTATCTATTCTCCAGCATCAACGTCCACAAGTATCCAACCCAGATCTTCAGAATAATATAGTACTCGTTCTCTTTTCATGAGAGGAAATAACAAACACTTTTTGCATTTCAATCCTAAAGAGATTATTTCTCAGTGATAAACCAGATGTTCACCATTTCTAATAGTGAACTCCTTGGGATCTGATTCACCACTGAAACAATTGTTTGCTTCTTAAGTATACTTTTTAAACATATCATTTTAAGACTAAAAGTATAGGTAGGGACTTCCAAGGTCGCCGGCGTTCCGGAGCCCAGACGCAGCCTCTGAGTCGCCCAACACCTTCTTTTCGGTCAGCTGCGTGAGGGTCTCGCCGGGGCATGTCGTCCGTGCCGCTCGGCCCGTTGTACGCCTGTGCGCTCGCCCCGCCGGCCGGCCTGCGGAGCTCCCGCCCGTGTCCCCCAGCGGGTCCGGGAGGTCCTGGCACCGCCTCGATGGCGGCTCCGCCGGACGCGCAGACTGGACCGCAGCCCGCACCCCGAGCTGACGGCGTCATGAGGCACCTGCCCTACTTCTGCCGCGGCCAGGTGGTGCGGGGCTTCGGTCACAGCTCCAAGCAGCTGGGCATCCCTACAGCTAACTTTCCTAAACAAGTAATAGATAATCTTCCAGCTGATGTATCCACTGGCATTTACCATGGTTGGGTCAGTGTTGGAAGTGGAGACGTCCATAAGATGGTGATGAGCATAGGATGGAACCCATACTATAAGAATACGAAAAAGTCCATGGAAACTCGTATCATGCATACTTTCAAAGAGGACTTCTATGGGGAACTTCTCAATGTGGCCGTCGTCGGCTACCTCAGACCAGAAAAGAACTTTGATTCTTTAGAGTCACTTATTTCAGCAATTCAAGGTGATATTGAGGAAGCTAAGAAACGACTAGATTTACCAGAACATTTGAAACTCAAAGAAGACAATTTCTTCCAGGTTCGTAAAAGCAAAATAATGAATGGCCACTGATGGAAAGGCATCTTATTTATTCATTCACTGTTTTCTAATATTTTACTGCTCATAACTCTACAGCCTCATCCTGGTTATATTTTAAAAATCAAACATTTTCCTACAGCTGTGAATTAAACAGTACAATGTAGTTACCATATTATGTTCCAACTGTTCAATTAAACCCATCATGTTACAGTACTAAAAAGGTTCATTTTAAAAATCAAGATTCTTTTTTATGTAATATGCTGATTAAAATGTACACTTGAAAGGTCTTAAGTGTTTTTTAATGGAAATGAAATATATATAAATATGGGTAACAGGCAAGTCACTAGTTTGAGATGAGAACTATAATTCTCATGGTAAAATTTTAGCATGCATGTACTGTGTAGCATGCTCTGCTAATCAGAAGGGTTATAAAAGTAACTATATTAAGCAGAGGTTTGACAGTTTATTACAAACCTAAGGGGAAAAATCCAGACTTTGTATTTTTGATATTTTGTGCATTTATATATTATTATAGACATAAAGACTTGTGAAATTTCATTTCAATTAGTCATTTCCTTTAAGGGCTCAAATCATTGTACTGGGTTCCATTTTTGTTACAGCTGCCTCAGTTCTAATTGGTCTAGACTCTCTCCCTATTAGTTTTTTGTTTTTCTTTTAAAACAGTAAAATGAGTGTTTTTCGAATCTCTAGGTCTCATTTTTGTGTTGTATAACACTTCCCTCTTTAAGAGTAGATATTCTTCAACATTTTTCTTAACCTTTGTTTTCTGTAAACAATTGTGTGTCAGTTTTTCCATTTAGAATATCCAACTCTACATTTACAAAATGTAGAGTTTCATCTGCGTCTGTATCTGCCATCCCATCCCTTCACTATATGAAGAGTGATTAAGTGCATATCTCTTGCATTTTAGAAAAAACATCCAAAACTTCATCTGTAGGTTTCCCCAAAGTTTAAATGAACACCTAGCAGTTCATTTATATATACCAGTTTCTTAAACAACACAAAATACTTGTTTCCCCCCTAGGGAAACTAGTTAAGAGCCAACTAAACTATGAAATACAAAGTTATTTGTTTTTAATGTAATTATATGTTTCCTGAGCAAATGCAAACTGTTGTAGCTGTGTGTACACAATGTAATTTAAGGCTAAAGAGTGCTATCTAGAAGGTAATTTTAAAGATAACTCATTATAAAACCATTTTCCCCTAATCTGCATAAATGAGAGAACTGATTTTAACAAAACTGTTTATATAATATTTAGAAAAACATCTAAAGCTAATGTTGGAGTAGGGGGAAGCAGGAATAAATTCAGTTGGATTGTTTTGACTTTTTGGTGTATGAATTTATGGCAAACAATGTAGTATGTGTCTTTTTCATTTCTTATTTATAGAAATACTTAGAAAATGTAATTTCATGTTAGAAATCCTATACTTGAAAGAAGCCCCAGTTATCAGTGGTTCTATGAAACAAAGTTAAAAACAAACATGGAAGGTGTAAAAAAGATGTGTTTCTTTGAGTAGCTTGTGACTGATTATATCCTGATTAAGTGTGAAAATTCTTTGATATTGTCACCTTACATTTTGTTAAATAACTATTGTTTTTGAAAAACCTATAGTGTGTGGTTTAGGACTTAGTTAATGGTGTCTACAATTTTTTAAGTTTTATATTAAGTGTTTATATATTATAAGAAATGGCAGTAGGGCCACTTTTGATTAGTCAGTGTTTTCAGGCCTTGAAATAAATCTTGATCAAGTGAAAAAAAAAAGTATAGGTAGGATATTTATGGGACACATATAAGAAAAACAGCTGCAACTGGCGGGGTGGGCAGAGGTATGAAATGCAAAGAGAATTGAGGGACTTAAAAAGTGCTCCTCGTCTTTTACTTAGGCTCAGAAGTCCTCTGATGCACCCAAACAGTGGATACTGGTCAGCCAGGCGAAGTCTGAGAGGAAAAGAACCGAAAGAAAGGCATCTGCTGTTTCCTAGGTGGCAGGGTTCTTTAAGGCACTCTGTTTGTCAAGGACTAACTTAGAGAAATTATTTCTCCTAGTACTCAAAACACTATGGGCAAGAGAAGAGCCCCAAAAAAGCACTCAGAAGACAAGGAGACCAGTATTGGTACACAGGGGACCAGCGAGATGAAAGGGTCATGGGAGGTCAGATACAAATATGTGGTCAACAAGAGCCAAGGAGAGGAGGGGCAGATGAAGTCAGTGCCCTGCAGCTCAGGCCGCCTCTTAATGGAGGGACCAGAGAACCAAACCCTGTACCCATCCAGCTGGGAGGACATGTTCTTAGAGCAGTGGTCTCCAAACAGGGTGACACGCCCCAGGGAGTGGGCAAGGTGAACCACTGGGGCTTGGGAAGAAATTAGAATCTCTAGTTATATTTATTTTTTATCTTTAAAAGACAAGGAATTAAGTTTTGCTGAAGCTTAAAACATAGACTGACGTCGGCCCCTCACTCTGCCAGCACATCAGAAGGCCCCATGTCCAGTTAGTATGCAAGCCAGAAAATAGCTGTTGGATACTGTGAAAGGAAGTGTTTCGTTCCTTTCAGCATACTGAGATGTACTGTGTTATTTTAATATTTCCAGGCACATGGATTTATGTGTTACATTATGTAGTTTTTACTAAACCAACCCTCTTAAAATGGAAAAGTGGCTTAAAAAGATTCTTGCAAAGAAACAGTAGCACAAAGATAATTCGAATAATGCAAACACAAGCGAGCAACAACAGCCGATATACTTCTGCTACGGGTAAAAGCTATTCATCAGCCATACGACAAGGAAAAAGAACAGTGAGATTTGCCAGCAAGTGAGCCGCCAAACTTGAAATGATCACAAAGATATTTTGTATCAGGGATCTGTGCTCATCATAGTAATGATGAACCTCACTCTTCAAATATATATTGAAAAGTGTGAAGCCACTGTGGTTAGCAGAAGCTATGGGTCCAGAAGGTGAAGACAAACCTCCATAATGTTTTCAGTAATATTTAATATCATGAATTACTAACTAATATACTTTAAACAATGTTCCCTAAATATAATCCTAAATGTTTATGTCTTTTTTCTTCCTTAATAGTAAAAACCCAAAATGTAGCATACCATGTAGAAAACACTTGTTCTTCCTGCCATGGAAATATAGATGAAGTACTCATAAAACAATTTAGGGGTAAAAATATCTGGGCACATTTGTCAAGATATACTATTGGATACCATGTAGAAAGCACTGCTGGGACTTCCCTGGTGGTCCAGTGGTTAAGACTCTGCACTTCCACTGCAGGGGGCCTGGGCTCGATCCCTGGTCAGGGAACTAGATCCCACATGCATGCCGTAACTAAGAGTTTGCATGCCACAACTAAGGAGTCCATGTGCCACAACTAAGGAGCTGGCGAGCCACAACTAAGGAGCCCAGAAGCTGCAACTAAGGAGCCCAGATGTGACAACTAAGGAGACTGCCTGCTTGGACTAAGACCTGGTGCAACCAAATAAATAAACACTAAAAAAAAAAAAAAAGATGAGTTTTGCACGTTTTTTTTACACAAAGGTTGAGTGTTCAAAACTTTTTGACTTTTCTATGATTATAAATGGTCACCAGTAAATTGCTACCTAAGCAAATATCTCCCTGCATTCCACACCTCCACACCAAATACATCTCATTTGAATCTTCAGGGTAAAAGTCATATACCATCTAAGACACAGAAAGGAGCTTTTTTCAGAAAGAAACATGACATGGAGAGAGCATACTGAAAACGGTTATTTGGAAATATTTTCATCATTATATGATTATGTTGCGATAAACTATGCTTGACACCTATAAACACTTTCGTATCTGCACAACTAAAAAAATTGGAAGCAGAATTTTTCTAACTCAGTTTAAAATCTTTCAAGGAGTTTCAATGAGTTTAAAACCCATTTACTAACAAAGTAAATGTGCAGCATCTTCTGATTAATATGCAAGAATAATCCACCTCAAGAATATGGATACTTACTCGCCCAATTTCAACTTTTTAAAAAATTTGCAAAACTGACAGAATGGCAAATTTTAGTGTAAGGGCAGTACTGCTTCCATGTGGATCTGCTTATTTCTGGAAGGCATCTTTTTCAGCTATAGAAGCCCTTAAAACCAAATACTAAAATAAACTGAAATTAGAACCAGACTTTTGAATCATTCAAAAGGGGTTAAAATAAGGTTTTCAAAAATAGTAAATTTCCAAAAAACGTCCATCACGTTGCTCTCCTTTATAGAAATTGAGTACATTATATTATAAATTATAGATATAACTGTTTCAATGATCTCATCTTTTCCTTTTATGTATATGTTTCCTAACATACATAATTATTATTTAAAAAGAAATTTGCCACTTATTTTTTTAACATCTTTATTGGAGTATAATTGCTTTACAATGGTGTGTTAGTTTCTGCTGTATAACAAAGTGAATCATCTATACATATACATATGTCCCCATATCTCCTCCCTCTTCTGCCTCCCTCCCACTCTCCCTATCCCACCCCTCTAGGTGGTCACAGAGCACCAAGCTGATCTCCCTCTACTATTGCCCATCTCTGGAGCTTGCTTAGGTGGTGTTCTGCCTTCTGTGGGCACACTGGGATGGAATCCCCTCTCCTCATGCACGCCGAAACCAAGGTCTTTCGCCTCTCTGGCAGTTCCAAACTTTTTCCCCGGACTCTCTCCCAGCTAGCTGTGGCGCACTAGCCCCCATCAGGCTGTGTTCATGCAGCCAACCCCAGTCCTCTCCCTGGGATCCACCAAAGCCCGAGCCTCAGCTCCCAGCCCCACCCGTCCGGGCGGCTGAGCAGACAAGCCTCTCGGGCTGGTGAGTGCTGGTCGGCACTGATCCTCTGTGCGGGAATCTCTCCGCTTTGCGCTCCGCACCCCTGTTGCTGTGCTCTCCTCCGCGGCTCCGAAGCTTCCCCACTCCGCCACCCGCAGTCTCCACCCGCGAAGGGGCTTCCTAGTGTGTGGAAACCTTTCTTCCTTCACAGCTCCCTCCCACTGGTGCAGGTCTTGTCCCTATCCTTTTGTCTCTGTTTTTTTTCTTTTGCTCTACCCAGGTATGCGGGGATTTTCTTGCCTTTTGGGAAGTCTGATGTCTTCTGCTAGCGTTCAGTAGTTGTTCTGTAGTTGTTCCGCATGTAGATGTATTTTTGATGTATTTATGAGGAGGAAGGTGATCTCCACATCTCAGTCCTCCGCCATTTTGAACATCTCTCCACTTATTTTTAAGCACATAAATAAACATATATTTGGGGCAGGGGCTTGCAGGGATTAGAGATCACTCTTACAGGGCAGGAGGCCTAAGACTGCCTGGACATAGGAGGAAAGATGACCATAAAGATGCAAAGAAGAAATGTATTAACAAGGCCAAACAGCACAGATAATGCAACACACACATATGGACTGGCCAAGGAAGGAATTACAACTGCAGTAATAGAAAATGTGTTCCAGAATAATCCAACCCTGAGATGATGCTGAAAGGAGAGAATCTCAGCAGCAAATAGCAACCAACGTAAAAACCGGCAAGGTCACCACGCACTCAGGGCAACAAACACATTGGTTCATTCCTTCATCAAGGATTTATTGGCCATTTATTTTGTGCTAGGGACTGTGATAGGTACTGAAGTAAACCATGAACTTGGCAGAAAATCTTCCTTGGGGAGGTGACAGGCAAGTGGAGGAAATAAGCATGTTAACTTATGACTAAATGCAATGTAATTAACTGAATTTCAATGATCTCTGAAAGGAAAAAGAAAAACAAAAAAAGAACTGGGACCAGAAACCAATAAGCTTCTGCACCATGTCACCCACGCCTAGACGTAAGACACAGTTATCCATCTCTTACTTAGTAGAATTCTGTAATTAGTGTACTGTTCTTACTGATATCTGTTAGATGAACTAAAGTTAATGGTTTACTTTCTGGTTAAATTAAGCACAGTTCTATAGAACAGGCAATTATAGACATACATATATTTCCAATTCCCCAATACTAAGGATTGTTCTGTTCAGATCTCGTTGCTATTTCTCTTCTGCCTGGACTGTCCCCTCACCTAAGACCATCATCATTCTTCTTTCATGTTGGCTCTCTTCCTGAATTCGAGGCCTTGTTCTCAGCCTCTGCTTGTGTCATCATCACCTGCACCGTCAGGGCTTTTTCCCCTTTCCTATACCCTCTGCGCAATGACCACTGCCCATTAATGGTCACTAGGGAAAGGTCCTCTTTCCAGGCGAGGGACCCTGCAGCCCTCGGGCTTTCCTGAATCTCAGCCCCTGGGTCTTCTGGCCAGTTGATTTTGTGTTCTGTTTGCACTTGAGGAGCTGGGGAGGGGCTTTTCAATGCTCTCCTTTGCCAGAAGAACAACACAGATTAAGTTCTAATGTGTTAAAGTTCTAAAGTTTCCAGACCTGCAGCCGTCCAGGAATTTTACTGTTTAACCACTTCAGACCAACAGCCATGTCAGCTATGTTAACTTTCACCTTAACCTTATGGTTGAAGTAACCCTTAAGATTTCTCACCAGTACAGTAATGTGGTTTCACAGCTTGTAGAAATTCTGTCTCCCTCCCATTTCTCACTGTATATACTATATTGTGAACGTTTGATTTTAGCCCAATTGACATTTTTTAAGTGTTTTTACTTTTGTGCATAAAACACCAAATCAAACGGTATTATGAACAGGGATGCATGTTTCAAATGAAACACATCTGAATGTATTCAACTAACTCATTCAAAAAAAATTCTCATTGTCATACTAGATAGTCAAAATCTGAATCAGCACTTCTCCATTCAGACTGGCCACACGTCCAGAGTTCAATGGCCACATGTAGCGCTTATGCTGGCCAGTTCTAGAAAACCGATTTGTTCATGTGGATGAGAGTATCAAATGAGGAGAGACACAGGTCATTAAATAAATTGTTTCTTCACAAACTAGAAAATATGTTTCTGGAGTCGAAAACAATGCCGAAGAAGTAAAGTCTTTCCTCCAAACTAACAAGTATTAATTTCTAAGCTAAATAATTTTATGTCAATATAAATTACAATTAGCAATCTAATAAATTCTAGTACCTTGGATTTTTAAAAAAATTATCTAACACCCACCATTGTCTGTGTGTCTACCGAAAGGGGGAAGTATAAAGATTATCCCTGTTCTTTGGCACTCACAGTCTGGTGAAGGGGTAGGCATGGCCATTAATATTTGACATGTAGGACAATGTGATAAGGAGGACAATGACCAGGGCCACTTAAACAAGTGAAGGAACACAGGAAGACTTCATAGAAGAGGTGACATTGGAGCTGAGTCTTGAAGGATAAACAAGAGTCTTCCAAATGAACAAAAGAGGAAAGAGCACTGCAGCCAGAGGAAAAGCACACTTACAAGGCACAAAGGGCAGAAGAAGCTGGCAGTGTTTAGGGAGCTATGTGAACGTTTGCATAAGTTGTAGAGAAGAAGAATATGGGGAGAAGAAAGGCTAGAAAGAGACAAGTAGGGGTCCTTCATGATCAGGTTCATGTTTGATAAGATCACTTTGACTGTAGTTTGAGAAATAAAATGAAGAGGACCAGACTGAAGGCAAGGAAGCCACGGCTGAGGCTCTTGCCCAGTTCAGCTTAGAGATGCTGAGAGACTGGACAAAAGGCACGACAGGGCGAGGAGAGAAGGGAACAGATATAAGAGGGTTTCCAGAAGCAGAATCAACAGGACCTGGTGAGAGGTAGGATGTGGGGTGTGAGTGAGAGAGCAGGACCCAGGAAGCCCCCTGGGTCTCTGGTTATAACCAAATCTTCCCCCCACAAAATTCCCTTTCCCTGGCTGTGATGGCATCTGCCAACCTTCAGCCCAAATTTCATTTCCAAAGCAGATACCACCCATAAACAGAAATAATTTCTAACTTACAGGATATCAGATCTTAAACTCGTAAGTGACTGACACACAGAACAGCAGAGATGGAAACAAATCGGCCGAAATTAAAATATTTAAATTGGAAAAGGTTTCAGTCCTTTAACCATCAAAAGCCACAAACTGTCAGACATAAAATTTCAGGTTGAGTAAGTGAAGCCATGATGAAAGGGTATAATATTCTTGGAGAACTTTGTACACAAAGCAAACACCAATAAATCATTTAATAATTGCTGAATCTCCATATGCGTGCCAGACTGACCCAGGCCCATGACAGGATTTAATGAAAGTGTCCATTACAGATGAGTTTATTTTCCCCTCACGCTCTGAGTTGGAGCATAGTGCCTCATAAATATTTAACTTAAACTATAAAACAGATCAACCTGGGACATTAATACCAGAAAGTTAAGCTGAAAATCATATGGTGATAGCCTCCGTTTTAATTAATGTTCTATTACACACACTGCTATTGATTTTTTAAAATGGTTTCATGTTCGGTATCTAACAATTACACTGAAAACACTACAGCCCATATTCACATTATTGTGCAATTTCCACTAATTTCTGACAAGGGAAAATACACATGTTTGGCTTTTCTCTGGCATAAAACCTTGATTATTTGGCTGTGGTCATCAGGATTTAAGATGCTGAGGAGTCTTCGTAAAGCACTTCATCTACCTTCATGTCATTTTCATCCACGGGGACCTGAAGGCAAATCTGCTCTTTGAAAGCCAAGGCCAGGGTGTAGGGCCTCACATCCTGGGACTGCAGACAGCGCTTCAGGTAGGCATCGTAGTAGCCCTTGCCCCGCCCCAAACGGTTGCCGTGTTTGTCAAACCCAAGACCCGGCATGAAGATGAGATCAAGTCCCCCTGCGGAAATGAGGAATAAAGTTACGAAGGTTAATGGTGTCTGGAAAAGACTGATCGCTTCCAGATCTGGTTTTTGTTTTTTAATGACATCATTTTCTCTGATTTTTAAAGAAATACATGATCACTCTAGAAAAATCCTAACAGTAAAGAGTTGGACAAAGAAAGAAGTAAAAATTACTCAGCAACTAGTAAGTCCGTCATCCATCCCCTAGCCGTTCTTTCATGTATACCTGTACAGAAATGCCAGATTCCCAGGCCCCGTCCACACCTAGTTAAAGAGAATCTCCAGGGATAGGGCCTAAGAATTCTTTTTTCTCTAATTTTCTTTCTTTAAGCATACAGCTGACCCTACATACTGTCCCAGGACACTGACAACTGAAGGAGTGGGAGAGGGTCAGAAAGAAGCCAGAAAGGACGGAGCTATTCTCAAAGTCGATGAGCAGAAGGAGGGTTAGCTGTTAAGAGGACCAAGCTTACCCTCTTCATTTCCCCTCTTACTGGAGAGGGAAGGCCGGGTTGTCCTGCTTCCCTGGATTCATGTGAGAGCAACCTTCGACCCACTCAGGAACATTCCAAAGGTACAAGATGGGGACCCATAATTGGTCCTCTGGCTGGAACTCTCCCAGGGAACACAGGGACCAGAACTGGCCATGGCATCATCAGGGCAGAGCTGGCTGCTGGGGCTCAAGGTAGAAGGCAGGGTCTTGAAAGTTATAAAAAGCTGACCACAGTGAAAGGTGTGATGAATGCTATAAAGGTCACGAGGATGTCCATGGATTTTGTGAGGTCCAGGGAATGGTCCTCCAGCCCCTTGCAGGGAGCACAACGCACCAGCACTACTCAAGAGGCACATCGCTTACGCAACGCAGCAGCCTGTCTGTAGCCTTCCTGTACTGAGCCTTGGCCTTTTGAGGGCTGTCCTGGGGGCTTCTGGGTGACCTACAGCTTAGCAAGGGCTAACCACTCATACAGCATTGCTGGCAAGGACATACCAGGGTTGGAAGCCATGAATTCTCTGGAACAGGGTGTTCAGAGTAGAGGTATTCAGACTGCCAGCTAGGCTGGCCCCCACTGTAGCAGCTGTTACGACTCCCTGCAGAGCCGTGAGGTGAGCTCAGCTTCTCTCCGGCTCCCAGCACACACCTGTAATCCCCTGCCTGCAAAAATCTGGCAGAGCACGCCTCAGATTACAGTCCTGACCTTCTTGTGGAAACCTGCTCGCCTACTCCAATCCCAACTTGCTAAGAGGCCCTGGTCTCTGACTTTCATCTTTCCTCCCTGTCTCTGCCCTGCTCATCTCTCTTGGGAATAATGGTGGCTTGTGCACTTGACTTTGCTTCGTCCAAGTCCTCCTGCTGTTGCCAGAGCACTCTTGGGCTTAAAGTTCAGCTCCGTCATTATACCCAGAACACACACGCACACAGCTTTTCCTAGGTTTCTTGCGTCTTTACAGTGTGGCAAAAGTGCTTTGTAAAGTCCTCTGGGGGATACACAGATACATCCCTGCCCTTCAGGAGACGGAGTTCAGTTAACATAAAAAATGCACACGTGTAACATCCATTCCAACGTAAGGCAGCAGTGCCTGCCAATTGCCCAAAAAGCGTTAGGGACAAGAAGTCCTAGAGACTTCAGCAGAGGGACAGCGACATGGCTGGGTGGTCAGGGAAGGATCCATGGGCAACTTTGACTTGACCTAGGTTTTTAAGAATGTGCCAGAGTTGGATCTGAGTGTATTTCAGAAACCAAGGGAAGGGGCTTCCCTGGTGGCACAGTGGTTGAGAGTCCGCCTGCCAAATAGGGGACATGGGTTCGTGACCCGGTCCGGGAAGATCCCACATGCCGCGGAGCGGCTGGGCCCGTGAGCCATGGCCGCTGAGCCGGCGCGTCCGGAGCCTGTGCTCCGCAACGGGAGAGGCCCCAACAGTGAGAGGCCCGCGTACCGCAAAAAAAAAAAAAAAAAAAAGAAACCAAGGGAAGAATGGCAGGAGCAGAGTGATGAGGAGGGAATAGGGCAGAAGGACCAGGCTGAGGAGTAGCAGAGGCATGTGGAGCTCGTCAGGTAGGGGCAAAAAGATTTAGGAGTTAAAGGCAAAGAGACCCCTACAACCCCAAAACAAGTAACCCAATTAAAAAAATGGATGAAAGACTTGAATAGACATTTATGCAAAGAAGACCAAAAAGTATATGAAAAGATGCTCAACATCATTAAATCATCAGAGAAATGCAAGTTAACACCTCCATGAGACATCACCTCACACCTGTTAAGACAGCCATATTTTTAAAAAACAGAAAACAATAAATGTTGGTGAGGATGTGGAGAAATTGGAACATTTGTGCATTGTTGCTGGGCATATAAAAAGATGCAGCTGCCGTAGAAAACAGTATGGAGGTTCCTCAAAAAACTAAAAATAGATCTCCCATATGATCCAGCAATCACGTCTCTGAGTATTTACCCAAAAGAACTGAAGTCAGGGTATTGAAGAGGTCCTTGTACTCCCATGTTCACTACAGCATTATTCACAATAACCAAGAGTTGTTAATAACCTAAATGTCCATCAACAGATAACTGGATAGACAAAATGTGGTACATACAATGCAATATTATTCAACCATGAAAAAAAAGGAAAATCTGTCATACGCTACAACGTAGAAGTACCTTGAGGACATTAAGTGAAGCAAACTAAGCCAGTTGCAGAAGGACAAATACTGCATGATTCCACTTACAGAACGTATCGAAAGGAGCCAAACTCATAGAAGCAGAAAGTAAAATGGTGGTTGCCAGGGGCTGGGGGAAGAAGTAAATGAAGAGTTAAATCTACTGTACAACATTAACAAGCCTGTACCATATATTTTAAAATCTGTTAAGAGGGTGGATCTCATGTTATGTGTTATTTACCATAATTTTTTTTTAAGGCAAAGGTAACAAAAGGACAGCCAGGAAAATTTCCATCAGAGTCAACACACGAGAAAAAGAAGGTACAACTTCAGAGCATTCACCTGTGGGCAGCTGGCAGACGAGAATGAAGGAAGGAAACAGAAAGCTAAGAAAACAATGTTCTCAAATCCCTCGCGTTAGAATTAATGCTGCCGCCTCTATTCCTGCTCCTCTCTGTACTCCGATTATAGCTCTCCCGGAAGTCTACCTTGTACTACAGCTGTTTGTATATGTCTCTGGCTGCCCTACCAGATCGAAAATTTCCTTGAGGACCATAAATTTTTCCAAGTCATCCTCCATGCTTGAATTTTAATAGAATTCTAGGCCAACCTGAAAGATGAGTATATATATATATATATATATATATATATATATATATATATATATATATATATATATTTTAATGATTTTCTTTTATGTGGACCATTTTAAAGTCGTTATTGAATTTGTTACAATACTGCTTCTGTTTTATGTTTTTTTTGGTTTTTTGGCCATGAGGCATGTGGGATCTTAGCTCCCCAACCAGGGAGTAAGGTGAGGACAAGACAATATCATCAGATTCAGCAACAAGGGAATCAGCAGGGCAAGGATACTTTAAGTGGGGAGATGGGGACAGACGCTGAGCTGCAGAATCTTCACTGACCAAAAAAAAAATGAGGAAAGAGGATTCTACAAAGGCCTTTATTTATTCTTGAGACTGAAAGTCTGTGCTAGGCACTGAGGATTCAGTTCACCTTCACAAAACATTCTTTTTAACTCTGGCCAAGGAGGCAGCAGCTGGGCCACAGACACCTCTTAGGATGCTCTGAATTCAGACTCCCCATCCTGGGTTCTTCAGAAGAATATAATCAGCTCAGCCAGTGGACTATCTTTGCCCTAATACTAAAGAGAAGGCTGAAAACAGTCAGTGTGAGAGCCCAGCAGTTAAACGAGCTTTCTAACCCTACTTTCAACATGTCCTGTGCAGAGCCTTCTATTTCTTTCTCCTCTCTCTTCTTTCTAAGTCGGGTGTCATGGCCATGTCTCCCACAAAGTCCTCCTCAGGAACTTCATGACTCAGGGACTCCTTCTCCAGGCACCTCTCTGCACTATTGCCAGAGTCCTCAGCTCCACTTGTGATTCCGAAGGTGCCATTTCTCCCAGAAGTCCAACTACTCACCCCACCTCCAGGCACTGCCGGTCCCAATCCATCCTAAAACGTGGCCTTCATCATGACTCCCCATGCCCCAGGACTTTTAGTCATTAACGATCTCTTAAAGATAACATCAAACTGGGTATGCGGAGCCTACTACACTCTCACCCCAGTCACCTCTCCAACAGTACCTCCCGTTCAGTTATACTTGGGAGATCCTAGCTAAATGGATGGACTCGTTATCCCACAAGTCCACCCCCCAACTTCCCACTTTTGCTCTTGTGACGCTATTTTCCATGTCTGTAAGATCCTTCTCATCTTTTTATTAATTTGTCTAATCACAACAGTCCTTACAAACCTCAGTGAAACTTCCATCTAGTCCTCCCTGCCCATGCAGTTCAGTGTGACCTGCTCTTATCCTACACTGCGAGGTGCCCATGGTCCATTAAGTAGCACGAATCCTTTCCCCTACCTCTGGGAGCAGAACTGTTGTGCTTCCCCAGAGAGATGCTGAGCTCAGTTATATTTACTATGAAGGGAAGAATGAAAGTAAAAGACAGAATGAGATGTCTTGTGACCGTATTTATCTTAGTTCCCTGACTATATTCAATAAGTTACCAATCCCAGGGCTTCCCTGGTGGCACAGTGGTTAAGAATCTGCCTGCCAGTGCAGGGGACACGGGTTCAAGCCCTGGTCGGGGAAGATCCCACATGCCGTGGAGCAACTAAGCCCGTATGCCACAACTACTGAGCCTGCGCTCTAGAGCCCGAGAGCCACAACTACTGAGCCCATGTGCTGCAACTACTGAAGCCCATACACCTAGAGCTCATGCTCCACAACAAGAGAAGCCACCGCAATGAGAAGACCACGCACCACAAAAAAGAGTAGCCACCACTCACCACAACTAGAGAAAGCCTGCGTGTAGCAACGAAGACCCAGTGCACCAAAAAATAAATAAAATAAGTAAATTTATTAAAAAATAATAAGTTACCAATCCCACTACTGGGCATATACCCTGAGAAAAGCATAATTCAAAAAGATACGTGTACCACAATGTTCACTGCAGCACTATTTACAATAGCCAGGATGTGGAAGCAACCTAAATGTCCATCGACAGATGAATGGATAAGGAAGATGTGGCACATATATACAATGGAATATTACTCAACCATAAAAAGAAATGAAACTGAGTTACTTGTAGTGAGGTAGATGGACCTGAAGTCTGTCATACAGAGTGAAGTAAGTCAGAAAGAGAAAAACAAATACCATACGCTAATGCATGTATATGGAATCTAAAAAAATGGTACTGATGAACCTAGTGGCAGGGCAAGAGTAAAGATGCAGTCGTAGAGGACAGACTTGAGGACACAGGAGGGGAAGGGGAAGCTGGGACGAAGTGAGAGAATAGCGTTGACATATATACACTACCAAATGTAAAACAGATAGTTAGTGGGAAGCTGCTGCATAGCACAGGGAGATCAGCTTGATGCTCTGGGACGACCTAGAGGGGTGGGATAGGGAGGGCAGGAGGGAGGTGCAAGAGGGAGGGGATATGGGGATATATGTATACATATAGCTGATTCACTTTGTTGTACAGCAGAAACTGACACAACACTGTAAAGCAATTATACTCCAATAAAGATGTTAAACAAAAAAAGAACAAATAGATTATATGAAGGCAGAGCAGGAGCAATAATCTATAAAAATACTAATTGAGCTTAATGCAAGAAGAGAGCACTTCAATAAAATAGCCTTGCATGAAAAAAAAAAAAAAGAAGTTACCTGTTCAGACCATCCTACGCAGCATCTAACTCATCCAAAATCCAGCTTCTGGAAGAGGAGAAGAAAGCAGAGAAGCTAACACTTGTTAAGTCTACAATTTGTCAGACACTATTCTATGCCCCAGGGATAGAAGGATGAATTAAATCAGCTGCTCAGTACATCTACCTGGTGAGGCAGGAGGGCAAGGATTACTACTCTCCCCTGAAACTTCACAGGTGAAGAAACATACACAGTGCTCAGAGAGGTCAAATTGCTCCTTAAAGGCATTCAGCTTATAAGAAATGAAGCTGAGGGCCGGCTGCCCAGGTGGATCACGATTTGACAGCACACAGTGCGCCTACTGCCAAAAGTACAAGTGGCCTTAGGCAAAGGCACAGAGGAAACATGACCAGGGCAAGCGCCTTAGAGACAGTGGAGCAGAGGGGTGGCGTGTGCAGACTTGGAGACAGCCTACCTGGGTCTGAATCCCAGCACTACCACTTATTAGCTATGAAACATCAGTCAAAATTGCCTTCACCTAAAATGGATAAGCATACTATGCTGTAAAGAGTCTCTAAGCTATTAATACCAAATGTCAACTTAATCAATTGCTGCATGCATATTCCTTAGGCCATGTAGAGACACGGGCGCTTCCATTAAACAGGCTGCTCAAACATGAAGAAGCTGAAACCCTAAAATAAAATACAGAATCAATAATTCTTAATAGCTCTTATGGTAGAACTCTCAAAAATCAATACCACATGCTTTGAATTCATTAATGCCTGCCTCGGAAAGAACAGATTGAAGCACGACCCCCTTGAATCACTTGATAAATGGAAAATTTATAAATGGAATATTTCCTGCCATATCAATAAACAAAGGATGTCACAGTCACCAATGATTGCAGCCCTCCAGCGTGAGCTGGTGAGCCAGGGCTGAAAAGAATACAAGCCATCTAGCAGCCATCAGACTGCAGCCACTCCCTGCGGTGAGCCCTGAGGAAACTCGGGATGTGAAAATACAGGATACAGCCCCCAGATAGCTGAGGTGCACATCAAAGGAATGATTTCAGTGAGCCCAGACTCTTGCATCTTCCCATACATAGAAAAGCGCTAATTTTCTTAACTTCAGATATCTGGTTTTCTTTGTTTAACAATAATCTTTTGACATTCCCGACTACCTGCCCTTTGTTGAAAAATTCCTATATATCCTGGCTCCTCCCTCGCCCCCTCAGAGCAGTTTCTAAGAGCTATCTGAGATGCTGCCTCCTGGGCTGCAGTCCTCATTTTGCCCCAAATACAACCTAACTCGCAACTCTCACATGGTGCATTTTGTTTTAAGTCAACACACTCTTCATAGTAAAACAGTGGAGAGCATACAAGCTAGTAAACAAAACCATTTATGTGCTCATAGTCATAAAATATACTCAAGTTCTGATTATATATAAAAATTGGGTTTTCAAAAAATGTCTTTCCCTGCAAATCCATAATGCTCTTAAAGAGTATTCAATGAAACCACCTAACGCAGACAGCTATTTTTAAAAATCTCATTGTAAATGCACCTCCACTCTTTCTGCTATGTTTGGTCACAATGTATTCTGCCCACTTGGGAATCTCCATATAGAGTCAAACACACTATAGTAAAAACCATCTATTAAAGACACGATTATCATATGATTGATATTTCTGTGTTGTTATTATAAGATCCTTTCTTTTAGCACAGGTCCTAACTAACATTCATGTCAAAATACAGGGACTGTATTTGTCACAAGAGCACTGGGACAAGCACCCAACACCATGTGAGGCATCCGTTCCCCTAGGATCCCCAGGTATGACAGGTCACTCCACTAATCAGCTAATGAGGTATTCAGAATGTAAGACAATCTCTGTGTGTCTTATATTTAAAATCTAAGTGTTTCCAAGTTCAAGCTTGTAAACCCTGCAAACACCGACTATGTATTTAAATGAAGGAAGTAGGAGATGATAGAAATTTAGATTCTTCTAGGTAAAGCTGAGAGCAAAGAAATAAGAAACATGAATAGTATTTGGTGACTTAGCTGCTGAGTATCTTACCAACAACATCCTCCTCCTCTTCCTAACCCAGAGAGCCCTGAAAAATATCGAGGACAACAGGACAGAATTTGAGCTAAGATGGATTATAAAGACCGATCACTCTTTTACCTATAATAAATATTGGTAAACCCCTATAAGAATATCTCAGGAAGGATCCGAAAAAAAAACAGTAACAGTGGTTGGCTCTGGAGAAAGGAATCAGGGAACAGGACGACTTACTTGGGTGGGAAGGACACTTTACACTTTCACTCTATCCTTTGGACAGTTCGTATTTTTTACCATGTGCCTATATAACCAAATTCTGCTAAAACCTTTTAAAACATGAGGCTTCTAGTGTTTCAAGGACAAGAGCCTTGGAGGTTATATAGCACAGCAATTGAGTGTGCCGGCTTCTAGAGAGACTGCCTGGGTTTGAATCCCCTAACTACCACTTACTAGCTAAGAAACATTAATCAAGTTACTTACTCTCTCTTAATTCTCAGTTTCTTCTCCTTAAGACAGAAATAATACTACTACCTCCTTTGATAGAGTGACTAAATAAATAAATAAAGGCAGGTATGTAAAAGCTCTAGTAAATGTTCAGCAAGTGTTAGTTGTTATTATACTTAGGGTATGAATAATACTTATTCTCTTTCTGTGAACTCTGAAAGTTAGCTCTTGTTGAATAATCAAAACAGTCCCAGCACTAATACTCCAACAGTTATGGTACGTAGATTTCCAATTAGCCCAAACCACCTGTAATGGTGGGTAGACTCTCTATTGCCAACTGTGTGCAGGCCAGAGATATCCACAAGTGAGTGCCCGAGCCCTGAGCAAAGCAGGGGGCCACGTGGACTCTCTGAAACACAAAGTCTCTGAAATAGATGTCATGGAAAGGATCCTGCCTGTTACAAATGGCCTTTCCCTTTACAGAGATCCTTTGAAAAGAAGCTGTTGGGACTTCCCTGGTGGCGCAGTGGTTAGGAATCTGCCTGCCAATGCAGGGGACACGGGTTCCAGCCCTGGTCCGGGAAGATCCCACATGCTGCGGAGCAGCTAAGCCTGTGTGCCACAACTACTGAGCCTGCGCTCTAGAGTTCATCTGCCACAACTACTGAGCCCACATGCTGCAACTACTGAAGCCCATGCGCCTAGAGCCCATGCTCCGCAACAAGAGAAGCCACCACAAAGAGAAGCCTATGCTCTGCAACGAAGAGTAGCCCCCGTTCGCCGCAACCAGTGAAAGCCCTCACGCAGCAACAAAGACCCAATGCAGCCAAAAATAAATAAATGTATTTATTTTTTTTACCGTTAGTTATGGGGCTTCCCTGGTGGCGCAGTGGTTGAGAGTCCTCCTGCCGATGCAGGGGACACGGGTTCGTGCCCCGGTCCGCAAGGATCCCACATGCCGCGGAGCGGCCGGGCCCGTGAGCCATGGCCGCTGAGCCTGCGCGTCCGGAGCCTGTGCTCCGCAACGGGAGAGGCCACAACAGTGAGAGGCCCGCGTACCGCAAAAAAAAAAAAAGTTAGTTATTTCCTCAAGTGCTTTTTATTCTATAATAAGGCTAGCAAGATATATAGGAAATAACTCTAAAATTATGTCAATAGGAAATGATAATTTGATACACATTATTTTCTAAATCATCACCATCACCATAAACAACTACAACTGTCTCCTATATGAGACAGCAAGTTAGACGCTAAAGACCAAAAAAGTGAAAGTGAAGGTCCCAATACTTTACTATAGGGGCTGGAAAACTATGACCTATGGGCCAAATCTGGCCTGCTGCCTACTTTTGTAAATAAAGTTTCAATGGAACACAGCCATGCTCTGCTTTCACACTAAAAAAGCAGAGCTGAATGGTTGCAACAGACATTGTTTGGCACATAAAGCCCCAAATATTTACTATCTGGCCCTTTACAGAAAAAGTTTGCAAAGCCCTTATTTGGAGCATCTACCATAGGTTAAAAAAGGAAAGAAAACAAAACAAAACTATATTTCAGCTTATCCTATCTTCACAGATATCGACCAAATAAACCTTACTGGAAAAAAAGAATTAAACTGTCTTTATTGCAGATATGCAAAAATGCTTTGCAGAAAATAGATCAACAGTAGCTTTAGCAGTAGCTTTATCCAAATGGCATTTTCTATATGTTTACTTTGGCTCTGAGTTTGGGATACTTTCACCATTGTTCATAATCAGATGGACCTTAAAAAGTTCAACAAAACTGAGAAGAAATTATAGAACTTCCTACGATTTTTCACTAACCTCAGGCAACGTCTGGTTGTCTGATTTTTCTCATCTGTAAAATGGATAGACGGAAACCTTCAATTTCCCAGATCTCTTTAGATTCAAAGCTTAGTGATTCTGAGAATTTTAAGGACAATTCCCTGTATATCTGTGTGACACAATCAATAAATAAATTAAGCCAGTCACAAAAAAGTGAATGCTAAATGATTCCACTTATATGAGGTATCTAAAATAGTCAAATTCACAGAAACAGAAAGTAGAACGGGGGTTACCAGGGGCAGGTGGGAGGGGGAAAGGGGGATTGTTTAATGGACACAGTTTCAGTTTTGCAAGATGAAAAGGTTCTGGAGATCCGTTTTACAACAATGTGAATATACTTAACACTACTGAACTTATACACTTAAAGATGGTTAAGAGGAAAACAAAGGAAAGATCCGCGGCTTCAGAGAGCCAGGCTGAGTCTTCAGGAAAATGAGAACTCCACTGGCAGGTGGGGAAATCACGGAGAACAAGCAGGCAGTATCTTCAAGATTACAGACAGGGGAGAAAGCAAATAGATCTTTTCTGCCACTTAAAAAAACTCGACATAGAATATTCCTAGTTAAGCGGTTTCGTTCCTTATAAAATTTATTACAAAACTGCCTGCTCTTCCTACACACTACCAACGATATGTCAGAAGGGACTCCTGAGAGGGCCCTTGTCAGCCAGATCTCTGGGCTGCAAACAAGACCCAGGACTCTGGACACCACAGTTCTAGCCCTCCCTAGCCATAGAAAATTGGATTTCCTTCGAAGCTTTTAAAAATCTTTAGAAAGGGTAAAACAAATACGTTCCTTTGTAGTCAAGAAACTGTTCTGTATTTTGATAGTTGTAGTGGTTACACAAATCTATACATGTGACAAAACTGCATAGAAATATGCACACACATACATATAAATGAGTAGATGTTGAAACCTGAATAAGGTTGGTAGATGGTACAAAGTCAATGTCCCATTTTCGACCTTGTACTACACTTGTGTAAGAGATTATTATCAAGGGAAAATGGGTGAAGGCTACTTAGGACCTCTCTGTACTATTTTTTTCTACTTATTATTTCAAAACAATAAACCTTTAGGAAAGCATCCACCTCAGAAAGTCTAAAACCATGATACAACCACTATGGAGAACAGTATGGAGGTTCCTTAAAAAACTAAAAATAGAACTACCATATGATCCAGCGATTCCACTCCTGGGCATGTATCCGGAGAAAACCATAATCCGAAGAGATAAATGCACCCAATGTTCACTGCAGCACTATTTACACTAGCCAAGACATGGAAGCAACCTAAGTGTCCATTGACAGATGAATGCATAAAGAAGATGTGGTACTTACATACAATGGAATATTACTCAGCAATGAAAAAGAATGAAATAATGCCATCTGCAGCAACATGGATAGACCTAGAGATTATCATACTAAGTGAAGTAAGTCAGAGAGAGAAAGACAAATATCATATGATTATCTCTCATATGTGATATCTAATTTTTTTAAATGATACAAATGAATTTATTTACAAAACAGAAACAGACTTACAGATATCAAAAACACACTTATGGTTACCACAGGGGAAATGCTGGAGGGGAAGGGATAAATCAGAAGCTTGGAATGAACACACACACTACTATATCTGACAGATAATCAACAAAGACCTACTGTATGGCACAGGAAACTCTACTCAATATTCTGCGATACCCTATATGAGAAAAGAATCTAAAAAAGAATGAATATATGTATACGTATAACTGAATCACTTTGCTGTACACCTGAAACTAACACAACATTGTAAATCAACTATACTCCAATAAAATTAAAAAAAAAAAAAGTCTAAAGCCAAACCAGCCCAAATCTACCCTCAATCTTACCTTCGTTTCATTGACCTTAAACTCTAAACATAATCACCTTTTCACCAAGTGTCCTGATAGATTCACTTTCTAGCCTTCACAGGCTTGTCCCATGTTTCGAGTCTCTGTACTTTGTGGAAGTCCCACCCCATCTTTAAGACTCAGTCCATGGGTACTTCCTTCACCTTCACACCAATCCACACGGGCTCTCACTCCTCCAGAATCCAGTGAGCGCTGATGTCAGAGGGGTAGGTACTTAGCATATGTACCCTGGAAGCTTCCACCTCTGTGATGAAGATTAAATGGCCCATATTTTTCTATAAGCAGATATTGATAGGGAAGAGTCAGCTGATTAAAGGAAGGCTATTTCTCTGAAACTGTCACTTTGCCTACTTCATAACTTTGTCTAAAGCTGCCCTTAAGTGTTACCCTGGTTTCTTTACCCTGAATTCTCATAAGACAGAATAAAAAAACATTTTTCTATTACTTGCTGTATTTACTGGAAAAGATTATAGATTCTTGGATAATATTTTCTGATACAGGGGGTACTGAATGATTTATATCATTTCTCTTAAACATAATCAAATAGGCTGTGCAGAGAGTGGGCAGGGAGTTATTCCATTGGCCGTATACAAGTTCTGATGTTATATCTACAGTATGAAGAATCGGACATTCTATCAAAGGTCACTTTCACATCCAATAATTCTACATTCAGGTAACAAAAGCCAACTGTTTTCTGTTCATTTCACCCAATTATTATTATAATCTAAGAATCTAACATCTTGTTCATAAAAATTTTTTAATATTTACCTACCCAAACAAATGGAAGAGCATCTGCTTCCCTTTCTTCCAAATACAGCTTCTATACTGGACTCTACACGTTTTCTTCTCTGTGGTTTTGGTGGCTATCTTTTACCAGTCTTTCAGAGAGAGGGTGTTTCAGAAACAGGAACACCTGAGTTTCAGCCTCACTCTGTGTGACTGTGTGACCTTGGACAGGTCATTTCCCATCTACTACACCTGGTTCTTTCTTCTGCAAAATCAAAGGACAGACTTAGATGATCTCCAAAATCTCTTCCAGTTCAAATATCCCCAGTATGCTAATTAAATGACTAAAGAATATATAAATGTGGGAGACTGGAGACAAAACCTCCACCTCAGACTAATAAATTTATAAAACACTGACATCTGCTGGAAATTGGTGAAACTACTCAGCCCATCCAAAACATAGCAGCCTTTAAAAACCTAGTCTTAGATACCTCACTTTGAAAACATGTTATCAAAGATGCAAGTTTCTTATGAAATTAAGTTTTCTAAAATTTCATTTTATAGAACTTAAAATTTTGAAGGAAATAACTTTAAAATTACTTCAGAGACTTCTGGAACCAGAAGTCTGGTTCAAATAGAACCATTTGGAAATTTGAGCCTATGTTCCTAAGCCTTCCTATATGACAAAAATAACCAACTTGAAAATATAATGGAGGAGGAGCTTCAAGTTGGCGGAACAGTAAGACGTGGAGATCACCTTCCTCCCCACAAATACATCAGAAATACATCTACATGTGGAACAACCCCTGCAGAACACCTACTGAGTGCTGGCAGAAGAACTCAGACTTCCCAAAAGGTCTTTTTAAAAAGTTTCATCATGGGAGGCCCTGAACCAAGATGGCGGAGTAAAAGGACGTGCTCTCACTCCCTCTTGCAAGAACACCAGAATCACAACTAGCTGCTGGACAATCATCAACAGGAAGACACTGGAACTCACCAAAAAAGATACCCCACATCCAAAGACAAAAGAGAAGCCACAGTGAGACGGTAGGAGGGGCACAATCACAGTAAAATCATATCCCATAACTGCTGGGTGGGTGACTCACAGACTGGAGAACACTTATACCAGAGAAGTCCACCCACTGGAGTGAAGGTTCTGAGCCCCGCGTCAGGCTTCCCAACCTGGGGATCCGGCAATGGGAGGAGGAATTCCTAGAGAAACAGACTTTGAAGGCTAGTGGGATTTGATTGCAGGACTTCGACAGGACTAGGGGAAACAGAGACTCCACTCTTCAAGGGCACACACAAAGTAGTCTGTGCACACCGGGACCCAGGGGAAGGAGCATTGACCCCATAAGAGACTGAACCAGATCTACCTGCTAGTGTTGGAGGATCTCCTGCAGAGGTGGGGGGTGGCTGTGGCTCACCATGGGGACAAGGACACTGGCAGCAGAAGTTCTGGGAAGTACTCCTTGGCGTGAGCCCTCCCAGAGTCCACCATTAGCCCCACCAAAGAGCCTGGTTAGGCTCCAGGGTTGGGTTGCCTCAGGCCAAACAACCAACAGGGATGGAAACCAGCCCCACCCATCAGTAGTCAAGCAGATTGAAGTTTTACTGAGCTCCGCCCACCAGAGCAACAGTCAGCTCTACAGACCACCAGTCCCTCCCATCAGGGAACTTGCACAAGCCTCTTAGATAGCCTCATCCACCAGAGGGCAGAGAGCAGAAGCAAGACGAACTACAATCCTGCAGCCTGTGGAACAAAAACCACATTCACAGAAAGATAGACAAAATGAAAAGGCAGAGGGCTATGTACCAGATGAAGGAACAAGATAAAACCCCAGAAAAACAGCTAAATGAAGTGGAGATAGGCAACCTTCCAGAAAAAGAATTCAGAAAATTCATAGTGAAGATGATCCAGGACCTCGGAAAAAGAATGGAGGCAAAGATCGAGAAGATGCAAGAAATGTTTAACAAAGACCTGGAAGAATTAAAGAACAAACAAAGAGAGATGAACAATACAATAACTGAAATGAAAACTACACGAGAAGGAATCAATAGCAGAATAACTGAGGCAGGAGAACAGATAAGTGACCAGGAAGACAGAATGGTGAAATTCATTGCTGCAGAACAGAATAAAGATAAAAGAATGAAAAGAAATGAAGACAGCCTAAGAGACCTCTGGGACAACATTAAATGCAACAACATTCACATTATAGGGGTCCCAGAAGGAGAAGAGAGAGAGAAAGGACCAAGGAAATATTTGAAGAGATTATAGTAGAAAACTTTCCTAACATGGGAAAGGAAATAGCTACGCAAGTCCAGAAAGTGCAGAGAGTCCCATACAGGATAAACCCAAGGAGAAACACACCGAGACACACAGTAATCAAATCGGCAAAAATTAAAGACAAAGAAAAATTATTGAAAGCAGCAAGGGAAAAATGACAAATAACATACAAGCGAACTCCCATAAGGTTAACAGCTGATTTCTCAGCAGAAACTCTACAAGCCAGAAGGGAGTGGCATGATATACTTAAAGTGATGAAAGAGAAGAACGTACAACCAAGATTACTCTATCCGGCAAGGATCTCATTCAGATTTGATGGAGAAATCAAAAGCTTTACAGACAAGCAAAAGCTAAGAGAATTCAGCACCACCAAACCAGCTCTACAACGAATGCTAAAGGAACTCCTCTAAGTGGGAAACACAAGAGAAGAAAAGGACCTACAAAAACAAACCAAAACAATTAAGAAAATGGTCATAGGAACATACATATTGATAATTACCTTAAACGTGAATGGATTAAATGCTCCAACCAAAAGACACAGGCTTGCTGAATGGAAACAAAAACAAGACCCATATATATGCTGTCTACAAGAGACCCACTTCAGACCTAGGGACACATACACACTGAAAGTGAGGGGATGGAAAAAAATATTCCATGCAAATGGAAATCAAAAGAAAGCTGGAATAGCAATACTCATATCAGGTAAAATAGACTTTAAAATAAAGAATGTTACAAGAGTCAAGGAAGGACACTACAAAATGATCAAGGGATCAATCCAAGAAGAAGATATAACAATTATAAATATATATCCACCCAACATAGGAGCACCTCAATACATAAGGCAACTGCTAACAGCTATAAAAGACAAAATTGATAGTAACACAATAATAGTGGGGGACTTTAACACCTCACTTACACCAATGGACAGATCATCCAAAATGAAAATAAATAAGGAAACACAAGCTTTAAATGACACAACAGACCAGATAGATGTAATTGATATTTACAGGACATTCCATCCAAAAACAGCAGATTACACTTTCTTCTCAAGTGCACATGGAACATTCTCCAGGATAGATCACATCTTGGGTGACAAGTCAATCCTCAGTAAATTTAAGAAAATTGAAATCATATCAGGCATCTTTTCTGACCACAATGCTATGAAATTAGAAATCAATTACAGTACGGGGGAAAAAACCATAAAAAGCACAAACACATGGAGGATAAACAATACATTACTAAATAACCAAGAGATCACTGAAGAAATCAAAGAGGAAATCAAAAAATACCTAGAGACAAATGACAATGAAAACATGATGATCCAAAACCTATGGGATGCAGCAAAAGCAGTTCTAAGAGGGAAGTTTATAGCTATACAAGTCTACCTCAAGAAACATAAAATCTCTAATCAACAATCTAACCTTACACCTAAAGGAACTAGAGAAAGAAGAACAAACAAATCCCAAAGTTAGTAGAAGGAAAGAAATCATAAAGATCAGAGCAGAAATAAATGATATAGAAACAAAGAAAACAATAGCAAAGATAAATAAAACTAAAAGCTGGTTCTTTGAGAAGATAAACAAAATTGATAAACCATTAGCCAGACTCATGAAGAAAAAGAGGGAGAGGACGCAAATCAATAAAATTAGAAATGAAAAAGAAGTTACAACAGACACCGCAGAAATACAAAGCATCCCAAGAGACTACTACAAGCAACTCTATGCCAATAAAATGGACAAATTCTTAGAAAGGTATAACCTTCCAAGACTGAACCAGGAAGAAATAGAAAATATGAACAGACTAGTCACAAGTAATGAAATTGAAACTGTGATTAAAAATCTTCCAGCAAACAAAAGTCCAGGACCAGATGGCTTCACAGGTGAATTCTATCATACATTTAGAGAAGAGCTAAAACCATCCTTCTCAAACTGTTCCAAAAAGTTGCAGAGGAAGAAACACTCCCAAACTCATTCTATGAGGCCACCATCACCCTGATACCAAAACCAGACAAAGATACTACAAAAAAATTATAGACCAATATCACTGATAAATATAGATGCAAAAATTCTCAACAAAATACTAGCAAACAGAATCCAACAACACATTAAAAGGATCATACACCATGATCAAGTGGGATTTATCCCAGGGATGCAAGGATTCTTCAAAATACGCAAATCAATGTGATACACCATATTAACAAATTGAAGAATAAAAACCATATGATCATCTCAATAGATGCAGAAAAAGCTTTTGACAAAATTCAACACCCATTTATGATAAAAACTCTCCAGAAAGTGGGCATAGAAGGAACCTACCTCAACATAATAAAGGCCATATACGACAAACCCAAAGCAAACATCATTCTCAACGGTGAAAAGCCGAAAGCATTTCCTCTAAGATCAGGAACAAGACAAGGATGTCCACTCTCACCACTATTATTCAACATAGTTTTGGAAGTCCTAGCCATGGCAATCAGAGAAGAAAAAGAAATAAAAGGAATACAAATTGGAAAAGAATAAGTAAAACTGTCACTGTTTGCAGAGGACATGATACTATACATAGAGAATCCTAAAGATGCCACCAGAAAACTACTAGGGCTAATCAATGAATTTGGTAAAGTTGCAGGATACAAAATTAATGCACAGAAATCTCTTGCATTCCTATACACTAATGATGAAAAATCTGAAAGAGAAATTAAGGAAACACTCCCATTTACCATTGCAACAAAAAGAATAAAATACCTAGGAATAAACCTACCTAGGGAGACAAAAGACCTGTATGCAGAAAACTATAAGACACTGATGAAAGAAATTAAAGATGATACCAACAGATGGAGAGATATACCATGCTCTTGGATTGGAAGAATCAACATTGTGAAAATGACTCTACTACCCAAAGCAATCTACAGATTCAATGCAATCCCTATCAAATTACCAATGGCATTTTTTACAGAACTAGAACAAAAAATCCTAAAATTTGTCGGAGACACAAAATACACTAAATAGCCAAAGCAGTCTTTAGGGAAAAAAACGGAGTTGGAGGAATCAGACTCCCTGACTTCAGACTATACTACAAAGCTACAGTAATCAAGACAGTACAGTACTGGCACAAAAACAGAAACATAGATCAATGGAACAAGATAGAAAGCCCAGAGATAAACCCACGCACCTATGGTCAACTAATCTACGACAAAGGAGGCTAGGATATACAATGGAGAAAAGACAGTCTCTTCAATTAGTGGTGCTGGGAAAACTGGACAGCTACATGTAAAAGAATGAAATCAGAACACTCCCTAACACCATACACAAAAATAAATTCAAAAATGGATTAAAGACCTAAATGTAAGACCAGACACTCTAAAACTCTTAGAGGAAAACACAGGAAGAACACTCTTTGACATAAATCACAGCAAGATCTTTTTTGATCCACCTCCTAGAGTAATGGAAATAAAAACAAAAATAAACAAATGGGACCTAGTGAAACTTCAGAGCTTTTGCACAGCAAAGGAAACCATAAACAAGATGAAAAGACAACCCTCAGAATGGGAGAAAATATTTGCAAACGAATCAACGGACAAAAGATTAAGCTCCAAAATACATAAACAGCTCATGCAGCTCAATATTAAAAAAAAAAACAACACAATCCAAAAATGGGCAGAAGATCTATATAGACATTTCTCCACAGAAAACATACAGATGGCCAAGAAGCACATGAAAAGCTGATCAACATCACTAATTATTAGAGAACTGGAAATCAAAACTACAATGAGGTATCACCTCACACCAGTTAGAATGGGCATCATCAGAAAATCTATAAACAACAAATGCTGGAGAGCGTGCGGAGAAAAGGGAACCCTCTTGCACTTCTGGTGGGAATGTAAATTGATACAGGCACTATGGAGAACAGTATGGAGGTTCCTTAAAAAACTAAAAGTAGAATTACCATATGACCCAGCAATCCCACTCCTGGGCATATACCCAGAGAAAACCATAATTCAAAAAGACACATGCACCCCAATGTTCACTGCAGCACTATTTACAATAGCCAGGGCATGGAAGCAACCTAAATGCCCATTGACAGATGAATGGATAAAGAAGATGTGGTACATATATACAATGGAATATTACGCAGCCATAAAAAGGAACGAAATTGGGTCATTTGTAGAGACGTGGATGGATCTAGAGACTGTCATACAGAGTGAAGTAAGTCAGAAAGAGAAAAGCAAATATCGTATATTAACGCATATATGTGGAACGTAGAAAAATAGTACAGATGAACTGGTTTGCAGGGCAAAAATTGAGCACAGATGTAGAGAACATTCATATGGACACCAATGGGGGAAAGCGGCAGGGGGGTGGGGGTGGTGGTGTGATGAATTGAGTGATTGGTATTGACATGTATACATTGATGTGTATATAATTGATGACTAATAAGAACCTGCTGTATAAAAAAATAAATAAAATTCAAAAATTAAAAAAAATACAGCTTCCCTGGTGGCGCAGTGGTTGAGAGTCCACCTGCCAATGCAGGGGACGCGGGTTCGTGCCCTGGTCTGGGAAGATCCCAAATGCTGCAGAGCGGCTGGGTCCATGAGCCATGGCCGCTGAGCCTGCGTGTCCAGAGCCTGCGGGAGAGGCCACACCAGTGAGAGGCCCGTGCACCGCAAAAAAATAAATAAATAAATTTAAAAAAATAAAAAATATATATAATGGAAAAAAATTCCATTCACAACAACAATATTAATTGATTAGGAATACACTTATGTAGAAATGTGCAGAAACAACATGATTAAAAGCAAAAACATCTATAAAGGAGCAAAGAAAAAGTCTTGATTAGGGAAGCATGCCATATTCCAGGAGAAGGCTAATGTAAAGAAATCCATTTTCTCCAAACTAATCTAAAAATCTGACACAATTCCAACCAAGGTCTCTAGAGGATCTGAGGGGAGAAACTGACAAAATAATTTTTAAAGTTAACCTCAAAAATGAATGTTAAGAATAGTCAGCTAAGTTTTTTAAAAATAAGAATAATTAGGACTTATTCTACCAGGTATTAAAATACATTAAACAACCTTTATACAGCTATGTTAATCAAAACACCATAGCACTAGTGCCAGAATAAGCAAACAGATCACTGGTAAAGAACTAAAATGTCCAAAAACAGACCCAAACATATACAAGAATTTATACATGAAAATGGTGCCATTTCATACCAGCAAGAAAGGGGTATATTATTCACTAAGTGGTGTTAGGACACCTGGCTATTTTTTTGTTTTTTTGTTTTTGTTTTTGTTTTTGTTTTTGTTTTTTCGCGGTACGCGGGCCTCCCACCGCTGTGGCCTCTCCGGTTGAGAAGCACAGCCTCCGGAAGCACAGGCTCAGCGGCCATGGCTCACGGGCCCAGCCGCTCCACGGCACGCGGGATCCCCCCGGACCGGGGCACGAACCGTATCCCCTGCATCGGCAGGCGGACTCCCAACCACTGTGCCACCAGGGAAGCCCCTGGCTATTTTTTCAATAAAAAGTTAGGTTCCTTCTCTATACATTAATGCACATTCAAAAAGGATTAAGACTTTAATATTAAAAAACATGAAATAATAGGATAAAATGAAAATTTATAGATTCTCAAGAATAAAGATTCCCTAAAAAGAAGCCAAAGGTAAAGATAGTAAAGGAAAAGACTGACAGATTTCACTAATAAAATTTTAAAATATCTGTATCCCCCCCCAAAATAAAAACATATACAAAATTAAAAAGAAAATAATAAAATGGATAAAAATATTTGTAGCATACATTACAGACTAATGATTAAATTTAATATATAAATAATTGTTACCAACCAGAAAGAAAATGATGAATACAAAAAAAAAAAAAAGATAAATTCTCCAAAAGAAATGGGGCCAAAAAAGCACTTTATAAAAGACAAATTAGGAAGGATTAAAGAACATACAGAGAAACTTTGTACACTGTTGGTGGGAATGTAAATTGGTACAGCCACTAGGGAAAACAGTATGGAGGTTTCTCGAAAAACTAAAAATAGAGCTACCATACGATCCAGCTCCACTCCTGGGTATAGATCCAGAAAAAATGAAAACACTAATTTGAAAAGATACACGCACACCAATATTCATAGCAGCACATTTACAATAGCCAAGATATGGAAGCAACCCAAGTGCCCATCAACAGATGAATGGATAAAGAAGATGTGGGGTGTGTGTGTGTGTGTGTGTGTGTGTGTGTGTTTGTGTGTGTGTGTGTGTATTTATATATATATATATATATATATATATATATATATAAAATGGAATATTACTCAGCCATAAAAAGGAATGAAATTCTGCCATTTGCAGCAACGTGGATGGACCTAGAGAACATTATGCTTAGTGAAATAAGTCAGAGAAAGACAAATATTATATGATGTCTCTCATACATGGGATCCAAAGATAATACAAATGAATGTATGTGCAAAACAGAAACAGATTCCAGATACAGAGAACAAACTTGTAGTTACCAAAGGGGAATGGAAAGGGGGGAGGGGCAAATTAGGGGTATGGGATTAAGACATACAAACTACTACGTATAAAATAGATAAGCAACAGAATATTTTATATAACACAGGGGATTATAGACATTATCTTGTAATAACGTTTCATAGAGTATAATCTGTAAAAATACTGATTCACAATGCTGTATACCTGAAACTAATATAATATTGTAAATCAACTATACTTCAATAAAAAAACATACAAAAGCTTATTATATATTTTGACATTTTCCATAATGAACATATATTAACCACTGTTAATTTTCTGAAGGAGGAAATTAAAATAAAATTGAGGATTACTCTTTTGATTAATTCTTCAAAACAAAACCAGAAACATTGATAAATCAAAACTAAGATATTTCTAAGGTTGAAAAAATTCAAGCAGTAGGGCTCATAAGATGACCCAAATGAATTTCTTCAGAGACTGTTAACCAACTTTTTCAATCTATTTATACATTGAGTATACTTTCAATATACTAGTCAGGTTTCCTGTGGCAATGCACTTTTTTGAGAAACTTATTAAAAAGGATATATTTCCTCCCAATAAAACCTCATAACAAACTACCATTCACACTTAAAGACTCGGCTCAGATAGTACTTCTCTTCCCAAACACTTCCGGGCAAAGAGAACCCTGTCCTGGGTCCCCAGAGCACTCTGGGCACATACCACCCCCAGTGATCCTTACAATCAGGACTGAAATCGCTATTTCATGTAAAAGAGTCGTGATCCTCCTCATCATCAAGCACTAACTATGTACTAGGCATTGTACTAAAAGCTTTATACAAATTTTATTTCGTCTTCATAACAATGCAGTGAAACAGATACCCATTTTCAAACGAAGGAACAGAGACTTAGAAAGAGGGGGTTTACTCGTGTCCATTTGGCTAGCACACAAGAGGACCAGTAAACAAACCCAGCTCCATCTGAGACCAAAACCCCACTCTTTTTTTTTTTGGCTCTGTTGGGTCTTTGTTGCTGCACACGGGCTTTCTCTAGTTGTGGCGAGCAGGGGCTACTCTTTGTTGCGGTGGGCAGGCTTCTCACTGTGGTGGCTTCTCTTGTTGCAGAGCACGGGCCCTAGAGCACACGGGCTTCAGTAGTTGCGGCACACAGGCCCTAGAGAACTTGGGCTTCAGTAGTTGTGGCTCTCGGGCTCTAGAGCGCAGGCTCAGTAGTTGTGGCGCACGAGCTTAGTTGCTCCGCGACATATGGGATCTTCCCGGACCAGGGCTCGAACCCGTGTCCCCTGCATTGGCAGGCGGATTCCCAACCACTGCACCACCAGGGAAGTCCTGATGCCTCTATCATTTTATCCTTCCCTTTCTACAGTAAAAGCAGAGGTACCAAAAAAAACTACCTTTAACTGTAGTCTCTTAATTCTAGCCCATAATTCATACTCATTTCCATATACGTAAGGATTGCTGTTTTCTCCTTTCAACTAACCCTTCCCAAATTTATATTTACAGTTTCTCTCCACTTTTACAATTATCCTAGTCTAAGAAATAATTTCAAAATCAAAATGTGACCTAGAAACCTCATCTAGAATGAGGAATTAATATTAGTCTGGCCCTATTTGTCATAGCCTCATCTTCTAGCTACCAGGCTCCTGTCTGTAATCTCAGGATTCACCCCATAACCATACTCTGATGACTCCTGAATCACTATCTCCTGTTTCCTAACCTTCAGATCTATACATCCAACTAGCTATCTCCTAGAAACTCCCTGAGGCCCCAGAGAAACCTCAACTGGGATTCATTCTCTGCTACCTGAACCCCACCAAACCTGCTCTCCCTCCTGCATTCCCCCTGCCTCAGTTAATAGCCTCACACGCAGATGGCAAAGCCAGACTGTCCCTCAATGTCCTCAGACAGTCAGTCACCAAGGCCAGCAGGCTCTACATCCCGCCTGTACCTGCATGTACCCCTCCTCTTCAATCAGGTGGTCAGCATTTCTCATCTATTCTATTCCATCAGATTCCATCTGATGCCTCACTCCTTTGGCCTTCATCCCCCCAGCTGGCAGAGCAATCTTTCCGAAACACAGAACTGGTCATGTCACTCCCCTGACTGAAGTCCTTCAACAACTCCCCAGCACCGACAGAACAAAGTTCAACCCCTTAGGTATGACATACAACCCTCTGTGATGTGGACCTGCCAGGCTCCTCCAGCCTCGGGTCAGCCCACGACCACCAACCGAGTCACAACCTGCCTCTGTCTGAGCATGGTACAGGCTGCTGGGGGCCCACCTAAACATCCATTCTCCCCTTCCTTCTTAGTGGCAGAACTAGGACTTTATTCAGGAGGCCATGAATCCCACTGTAAGACTGTATTTCTCAGCTTCCTTGGCAGCCACATACGGCCTCGTGCCCAAGCTCTAACAAATGGGGTTGATGACACAAGGGGTGCTCTTTTTCCCACACCACCCTCTTTTTCCTCCTGGTGCCTGGAATGCAGAGCTGACAGCAAAAGCTTGAGATGCCATGCTGGACCATGTGGCAGATGAAACAAGACTTGTCCCTGATGACTGTGGGGCTTCCACGGCAGCCACAGACTTCTAACACTACTCCCAGACTTCTTTTCCAAGTAACCCACTGTCACTTTAGGGTTTTCTGCCATATACAGCCAAACCTAATTCTAACTGACAGGTTTCTCAGCCATGCACACAATGGCAGCAAGGAAGGGCACTGTGCTGTGTCACAAAGAGCGTGCCTTTGGGGAAAGCAGCCCTGGCAGGAACTCCTGGCTCTGCCTCTTAACTGCAGCGTGTCTACAAATAATGGCCTTTCTGAGACTCATTTTCCTCATCTGTGAAACTGACAATATTGTTGTCATGATGAATAATGAGGTTCCATATATAAAAGCAGTTAGCATAATGCTTAGTATGTACGAAGACACTCAAAGGGTAGCTACTCATAATTTACCAGTATCTCTGCTTCTGAACATAAAGTTCCTTGGGAGACTGCTGCCTCACCTTCTGTGCCCACTATGATTAAATCTCCAGACTCTGAGCTCTCAGAGTCCTTTACACACCTCATGGTGTTTCCTCCTGTAGAGTCTAAGATACTTGACCCTTATAAGCAGGCCTCGGGCTATGCCAACTTAGTACTCTCATTCCTGGCACAAAGCCTGGCACATAGAGGGCGTAGAAAATATGTGCTGCATAAATGATTGAGCAAATAAAACATTTTAGAAAGAAAAAGAAAAGGGCAAAGTTATATAATTGATCACTGGGCTCCATTTCTGATTTTTACTTGCCTAATTCTGACTTCTTTTGGACATTTAGAGAATGTCTTTATGGCTGGCACTTAACAGTTTCTTAGAGTTAAAAAAAAAAAACACAAAAATATTTTGTTCAGTCCACGCAGATTTCCAAATATTGTGATATGGTTTTCGTTTGCTTCGAGGGAGCGGTTCATAAAAACAAAATCCTGTAGCAACTTTTATGGATAAATCCAAAATGTTATCAGTAATATAACTGCCACAGTTCACAAAGAAAAATCTTGATTTGCAAAAGATACACAACTTCTACTACAAGGAGACAAGGTAGAAACGAACCTGAACTTGTCAAATTCCCATTATTAAGAAATAAGTCTTAAAATTCAAGATAAGGACCTCAGCACACCTATCTGACTTTCTATACTTCCAGTGAAATGAACAAAGGAAAATAAACTTGGGAGAAAATATCTATTAGTATTAGAAACCAGGAAAGGATGCCATGTCTATGTCAGAAACTTTGAGGTATTTTTACAAGGTAAAATTTAGGAAAAAAAGAAGATGATAATGAATCACCTATTAAAGAAAAGCCTGCCTTGGGAACAGCTGGAAGAAACCACAGCAGAACCTCAGTCAAGTCACAGGCCAGGAAGAGCATGTATGTTATGTAATGGTAGGTCTCTGGGCAGCAAGCATCCAGGAAGCAAACTTTGACCCTTCTAGGGCCTTGGACACCCAGTGCAAAGTCAATTTAATAAGAAAGATGCCTGGGTCCTCATCCCAGCTTACACTTGGTGCAGTGTGCTGAGCGAAGTGTAGGTACAGCCACAGCTCCTAACAAAGGCTCCAAGACATAGAGTTTCTGCCCCTTCAAATCTAGGGCTGTCACTACAATGCAGAAAACAAACTCTTTTTTTTTAAAGTTTAGGTATAATTGGCATAGCATTGTATTCGTTTCAGATGTAAAATGTAATGATTCAATGCTCGTATATACTGCAAGATGGTCACCACCATAAGTCCAGTGAATATCTGTCACCATTACTCAGCCATAAAAAGGAACGAAATTGTGCCATTTGCAGAGATGTGGATGGACCTAGAGACTGTCATACAGAGTGAAGTAAGTTACAGAGAGAAAAACAAATATCGTATAATATCACTTATATGTGGAATCTAGAAAAATGGTACAGATGAACTTATTTGCAAAGCAGAAATAGAGACGCAGACGTAGAGAACGGATACTGGGGGAGAAGGGAGGGGTGGGATGAGTTGGGAGATTGGGATTGACATATATACACTATTAGGTATAAAACAGATAACTAATGAGAACCTACTGTATAGCACAAGGAACTCTATTCAGTGCTCTGTGGTGACCTAAATGGAAAGGAAATCCAAAAAAGAGGGGATATATGTATACTTATAGCTGATTCACTTTGCTGTACAGCAGAAACTAACACAACATTGTAAGGCAACTATACTCCAATAAAAATTAATTATAAAAATATCTGTTACCATACATAGTTACAAAATATTTTTTCTTGTGGAGAACTTCTAAGATCCATTCTCCTACCTATTTTCGAATATACAGTTCAGTATTATTAACTATAATCACCATGCTGTATATCACATCCCTGTGACTTATTCATTTTGTAACTGGAAATTAAAACAAACTTCATACACTGGCAAAGTTCTCTCCAGCAGTTGCCTACAACACACTTGCTCCCTGCTCCCCTCACTTTATTACATCTCTAATCAAGGAAAATAAACTAGCACATTTAAACTTTTCCCTTCTTTCTCTATCTGGGCCTGAATATTCAGGCACATAATCTCTAACAGAGCCCATCAGAAGTACCAATATGCGACAGACCTAAACTTCTTTCAGAGGAGTGAAGAAGGAAAAACCACTGCAGTCTGAAGTTTTAGAAGTTTAATTAAAAAGAAGAGAAGGAACAGGGGTAACTTTTTGCCTGTGTGACAGCTATGATGGCTTTTGAGAGGCTAATGCCTGAGGATAAATACAGTGGAAGGAATATAGGCAGACCTCATGAATAAAAGGATTTGTGTTTTTGTCCAAGGGAGGCCCTGATCATAGGTCTAGAAGACCACTGCTTTGAGTTCCACAGTTTCCTTTCAGCCTCTAAGTTCTCCCTTCGTTGTCTCTCATGATTGTCTCTTTATGTGAATGTTAGCTTTACCTGTAAGGTATACTGTCCAAACATTTACCTTGACAGAGAGTCTGAATCTACACTTCCCAGAGGTTACCCAATGGCATTTAAAAAGAGCACTGAGAAAGAGTCCTGGATACAGCAGAATGAAAAAACCTCTTGTTGGAAGTTAGGATCTGGGCAGAACCCAAAAACAAAAGGGGAGCTGATGTGGATATGTCTACAGTGTGGTGGGGTGACAGACAGCAGCTTGATAAAACAGATACACAGGCCATATAAAGCACTGCACTCTAGGTGTGCAGGGTCTATGCAGTGGCAACACTCTGGGGCTATGTGATCTACTCAGTGAGTGTGCATACACAGGGATGTGAATGCAAACATACAACCTCCAGAACATTTTTCTGCAAGAACTTCTAATAATAAAAACATACTCCTGGGACTTCCCTGGTGACGCAATGGTTAAGAATCCGCCTGCCAATGCAGGGGACACGGGTTTGAGCCCTGGTCCGGGAAGATCTCGCATGCCACAGAACAACTAAGCCCATGTGCCAGAACTACGGAGCCTGCGCTCTAGAGCCCGTGCTCTGCAACAAGAGAAGCCACGGCAACAAGAAGCCCGCACACCACAACAAACAGTAGCCCCCGCTCGCCGCAACTAGAGAAAGCCTGCGCGCAGCAACAAAGACCCAACGCAGCCAAAAAATAAATAAATAAATTTATTTAAAAAAAAATACTCCTTTAGTATCAAAAAGGCAAACCTGCAAAACCACGTGCATCAACTATTTATTTTACTTCCCACAGTTTCCCCCACTCCCCAGCCTCCGTCTAATTCACCTCTCCTCTGAAACAGCTTAAGACGATGTTAAATATTTCTATTCAAGGTAGTGCAGGTATATCATCACCACGCTCCTCACTAACTCTCCCAACTCAATAGAAATGTAAAAGTTAGCAAACTATGCAAATGAAGTACAATTCTTGATTGATTCCCATCATCAATTAACTGTTGAGGTGATTGTAGAAAGCCAGATTCTCAATGGAGTAAAATTTCCAAAGACATAAGATTGCATAGCAAAAAACCACTTTTTTAAAAATGGTGAAGGGACACAGGTTTCCTGTGTGCCTCTTTATGTATATTTCCATATGTCACATATGCCAAATATATAATATCATTTTCATTCATTATTTTGATAGATATTTTTCTTATGGTGACCCAAAATAAATAGACTGCCAGATATTTCTCCAGCAAAGACGGGTTTATTCAGGATCTGCAGAGAATTGCAATTAGGGTTCTGCAACCATGGTGAGCCACATGCAAGTCTCCCCACGGCAAGGGAAAGAGAACACTTTTATGGAAGGGGAAAAGGAAGCTGGAAGTGGGGAACTATAGGAAACAAAGAGTCCATGCCTTTCATTGGCTGAGTCCTTGCCAGGAAAGGAGTCTATTCTTCCCACTGGGCTCTGCTATCACCCCAGGGCATGAGCGCTCCCCGTTTCTGGTCTCCTGACTATTTAACTGAGGCTTGTGTTTATTAATTTTTTACATTTATACTGCAGCTAAGTCTCTTTTTCCCTTGAAGCTTGTTATAACCATCAAATTCAGAAATATTTAAGTTTTTTTAATGTGGATTAGTGAAAAGTATAATGAGTAGGAAAAAGTAAGATGGTCAGAAAAACCAACAGAAGTTTTCCAACCACATTTATTAAAGACACCTAGTTACCAGTGAGCAACTAGAACAAGTGTGGGGAGAGGGGCATACCTAATGAAAGTTCTAAGAACTTTTTCTAATGAAAGCTTCTATCACAACTATGGAACTTGTAACTTGTCCAATCTAAAAATTATGTTTCTAAATAAGAAGATTAAGAACCAGCACTAAAGAGGCAAAATTTTAAATCCATAGAAGTCTTCAAACTCTTCAACTTGGAGACGTATCTCCAGTTAACACACAGACCTACAATTTAGTGAGAACATAGGAGAAGACATGTTGAAGCTTTGGTACAAGTGTATGTGGGACAGAGAAGAGGGGAGGAGAGGAGAGACAGAGAGAGAGAGTGTGCGTGTGTGTTCCGAGCTGCCCCAGTAATCAGCTATCCAAGGTCAGTACGGGGCGCTCTGGAATTTTTGATTTATGATTTCAGTGAGGTCTGAATGTTCCCTAAATGCTTTGTGATTTGTAGCGCAGTGCCAGGAGACATAAAAGCAATAAGCAAGGCGCTGCATGCAGAACGAAGTATCTAGCTTGTTTTTAAGCACTCTAAACTTAAATAGGAATTTCCACTGAAACTGTATTCAATTCAATTGAATAAAAGAGATTAGAGAGGAAGACAAAATATGTAATAGTTTGTACTTTATATTAACTTTTTCTCTCCCATTTCAATATGTTATAATAAATTTTCTGCCAGTTATAATTTTATGATGTGAAAATGAGTCATCATTGAAGGAGCTCTTTATTGGGTTTCTGAATAGAGCAGACACCTTCTTCACAGAAGATAATCTTCTTAGATTCAAAGTGAAATATAACTTGTATTTTGCAGGCTTTGGAGAGAGATATTTCTAGGTATGTTTTTCAAAATGTAGATCTTTTCATGAAAAATGAAAGAATGGGGAGTGTTGCTGGTTTATTTGGTAATATAAATATCAAAGCACTGAGCCCTAACTACTGGACCACCAGGGAATTCCACTAAGTATCAATGAATTCATAAAATTAATGAGTATGAAATTTGTAAATTTCAAAGATAATAAAAATTCCTAAAAGAACCCAAGCAACAAAAAAGCAAGTTTCTTACTAAGGAAAAAATGGATATGACACAAGACTTCTCATCTACAGCGCTAAATACCATAAGAAAATGGATCAATTGTCTGGAACAGGTCAAGAAATTACAGCCCCAGGGCCAAATCTGGCCTGCTGTCTGTTTTTGTAAATAAAGTATTACTGAAACATTGCCATACCCTATACAAATATTGTCTATTTTATATTACAACAGCACAGCTGAATTGTTGTTACAGAGATCCCACGGCCTACATATTTACTATCTGGCACCTGACAAAAAATGTTTGCCAACCCCTGGTCTAGAATTTTGAGTGAAAAAAAAAAAAGTGTGACCCAAGAATTCTTACGCCATTCAAGAATTCACTGCATATACAAACACAGGCTCAAAAATAAAAGCATTCCAGGGCTTCCCTGGTGGCACAGTGGTTGAGAGTCCACTTACCGATGCAGGGGACACGGGTTCGTGCCCCAGTCCGGGAAGATCCCACATGCTGCGGAGCGGCTAGGCCTGTGAGCCATGGCCGCTGAGCCTGTGCGTCTGGAGCCTGTGCTCCGCAATGGGAGAGGCCACAACAGTGAGAGGCCCGCGTACCGCAAAAAAAATAAATAAATAAAAATAAAATAAATAAAAGCATTCCAAAAATATGCCACCCACAGATCATACTGAAAAAAATTACTTAAAGGAATACTCCATCTGACCAAGAAATTAATAAAAATACATGTCAAGAATGAGGAAGACATGATTTAAAAAGCAGAAGCAATGAACCATGAACCTAGGAAAATTTAGAGTTGACTTTAAATGACTGTTCCTTATAAATATAGTAAGAAAATAATCAAATGTCAAAAAATTCCTTAAAGAATAGATACACATTTTAAAATTATTACTATTGATTTTAAATCCCAGTTTATGTTTATTAAAATCTAGGACAAAAAAGCACATTCACTTTCTTATCTTTTACAGGAGTAAAAAAGTCAATCAATACTATATTGATAATGCTAATGAGAATTTGAGGTTCAAAAACATGTTAATGTAACCAGTAATAGAAATGGATACCTGACTATGAAGTACTAAAGAGAAAAAAGGATACAAAGGAAAAAGAAATGGCAAAAAAAATTCTTTTTCCAAAAACAGAAACCAAGATAACAAGTAACAGAAGGGAACGCCAAACACACCAGTTATCACCAAAAAGAGGACAGGCTGAACCCTTCTGATACAAGAAGACTCCCAGTTGGGTGCAAAAACAAAAATCCAATTGTATGCTATTTACAAGAGGCATGCCCACAGACAATGGCACCAAAGATTCAGGAGAAAGTCAAAGGCATATTCAAACACAAAGAGGTAGCAAAATTGATAATAAGGTAGAATTCGAGACATAGAGCTTTACATGGAAAAACAAGGTTGGTTTATATCCATTAACAAAATCCACAATTAAGCACAATAGTTAAGAAGTTTTCAGTGCTAAGAAACATAGTGTTGAAGCATATAAAACATGTTAAAAGTTAGAGAAATTAACAAAACTTGCATTTGTTTTCACCAAAATGTTTAAGTAAAATTAACACTTGAAGAAAATGTACTGTTTGTCCTATTGTTCAGTGAGTCCACTGATATTCCACCAGGGGCCAACTAAAAGATACACGCCCTTTTGAGAAGTAGATGCATAAACCAGTGGCTTTCAAACTTTCTGGAACCTAGAGTAAGAAAAACACCGTGACCCATTTTATATACACATAGACACAGACATATACACATGCATGTACACGTACACAGATACACATAGACACACATGCAAATCTTTACTTAAATAAAAGGTTTTTTTCTATGTCTTTCTTGTTTGTTTGTTTTTTAATGCTACTAAACTGAATTTAAAAGTCCCAATGAGTCAGGCTTGAAGTGTGAAAACAACTGGTCTAGACAATCAGATAAACTAATTCATCCCAGGACTTCTTACAAGTGATTCTGGCTTCCAGCATCACTACACCCAAAGAACACTTATATTATTACGTGTATTTGCTTTAAACCAAAGTAATGAGATGGGCAGTTAGGAAGACATTTTTTGTTTCTGTTTAATTTCCATCTCATAGCTCCCTGCCCACTTCATCCAATAGTAATATTGGCTTGTTCTGCTTGCTTATTTGTGGATAATTAGTTAATACATACCTGATTTTATAGATGATGAGGAGGATAAAAAAAATAAACATTGGTAGATTATGTTCGCATTTCTTTGCAGCTACTATCAATCATTCATTCAACATACAATCATTAGGCTTATAGAATTTTTTTTTTTTTTGGCTGCGTTGGGTCTTCGTTGTTCCGCGCGGGCTTTCTCTAGTTGCAACGAGCAGGGTCTACTCTTCGTTGCAGCGTGCGGGCTTCTCATTGCAGTGGATTCTCTTGTTGCGGAGCATGGGCTCTAGGCGTGCAGGCTTCAGTAGTGGCAGCACACAGACTCAGTAGTTGTGGCACACGGGCCTTAAAGCGGGCAGGCTCCAGTGGTTGTGGTGCATGGGCTTAGTTGCTCTGCAGCATGTGGGATCTTCCCGGACCAGGGATCAAACCTGTGTCCCCTGCATTGGCAGGCGGATTCTTAACCACTGCGCCACCAGGGAAGCGTGGGGCTCTTGATGTCTTAGAGAATGTCTAACCACAGGTTAGGGATAGCCTCCATCTTATCCGTTTTATGGGCAGGAGCCCAGAGGATCTATTTCCTCAAATGCCGTCAGCAGTGAAAACAGCCCTTTAAAATTCTTCATTAAAGCATTCTGAGGGGACTTCCCTGGCGGTCCAGTGGTTAAGACTTCGCCTTCCACTGCAGGGGCTGTGGGTTTGATCCCTGGTTGGGGAGCTAAGATCCCACATGCCTTGTGGCCAAAAAAACCAAAACATAAAACAGAAGCAATAGTGTAACAAATTCAATAAAGACTTTAAAAATGGTCCACGTCAAAAAAAATAAAAAAGCATTTTGAAAGGCCACAAGACTGGGATGTTTCTTTATGATGAATTATAACCTGTTCTTCTTTCCAGGGAAGTGACTTAGGGAATTTTCTCCATTGAAAACTGAGGACAAGAGATGATTTCAAGGAAGCTGGGCCAGTAAAGTGAAATGAAGTTCTGCCTTTGTCCACTTGGCAAATGTCAGGGCTGAATTCTCTATCTTAGGTTATTGTGGTGACCTCCTAACTGGCCACCCCTGTCCAAACACTTGACTTCTCTGTCTCATGTTCCTGCCAAAGTGACCTTAAAACTCACCTGGATTGTATCACTCCACCACTTGAAAACTTTGTTTTCACCCGCTCGCCGCAACTAGAGAAAGCCTGTGTGCTGCAATGAAGACCCAACACAGCCAAAAATAAATAAATAAATTTATATTTTTTTAAAAAAAGGACATCAACAGCCCCAAAACTGTTCCATTAACCCTTGAGGACAGAGTGAGAGAAAAGGAGAGAGGACTTGCCGATGAAGAGAGCAGGAGTGGGGCACGGACACCCGTGGTGGTATTTATTTACAAACCAGTTTTCACCGCTCCGACCTGAGGTTTAAGGATCAGAAGACGAAACTAAAAACAACTTATTTTTTTCTAATTCAAACTCCTCTTAAAAATTCTGCCTCGGGACTTCCTTGGTGGCACAGTAGATAAGACTCTGTGCTCTCAATGCAGGGGGCCCGGGTTCAATCCCTGGTCAGGGAACTAGATCCCACATGCATGCTGCAACTGAGAGTTCACATGCTACAACTAAGGAGCCTGCGAGCCACAACTAAGGAGCCCACGAGCTGCAACTAAGGAGGCTGTGAGTTGCAACTGAGGAGCCCGCCTGCCACACCTAAGGAGCCCATGTGCCGCAACTAAGACCTAGCGCAACCAAATAAATAAATAATTTTTAAAATTCTGCCTCTTCTCTCAATTTAACATATACAGAAACACATATAAACCTAATAAACATTTTAATGTCTTGATTAAAGGTAATAAAATAAAAACTGAATTGGAAAAGGAGTTTAAAAACCTGAAGTTCTATAGGTAGAGAGTTTTAAGTCACCTAGGTTAGTCCTTTTAATGACACTTAAGTGTTCCACAGTACATTCAATGAATCACTATGTTTGAACAGAACATTTGGCAGGCTAACGCATCTTGGCAAGAATAACAGGCCATAATCCCTAAGGAAGTATCTTTTCATCTTAATGGGCTTGGAGTTAACAAAAAGTAAACCACCACTCTCGGAAATGAGAATATAGTCTGAAGTTCCTGCTGCAAAAGATAAAATAGACAATCCTGGAACAGCTCCAAGGAAGCCTACCATGTGTACACTTATCATTCATATGAAAGGCCCTGTTACAAGTGAAAGCCTAGGCTGTTCTTCCTGTGCATTTACTTGAATATAAAATGACTGAAAAAAAAGCTTAACTTCACAACCAGTGTACTTTTAGATACATGTGACTTAGCGCAAGTTCTTCCTTGGGAAAATATGACGATGTTCCCATGCATACAATTACCAACAGTACTTGTTCCGTGAATAATGGTTCTGGTGCAGTATACTGTCAGGAGAGAAGGAAAGTCCAGGTGGTAAAGCAACATTAATGAATGAGGTGTTAAGAAAAGAAATGGCACTTCAAAGGGCACTGGAGTGGAAAACAGGAGAACTGGGTGACCACTGCATTGTTATTAACTGCCTGTATGAACTTGGGGAAGTCACTTGACCTCTGTGGGCTTCCATGATCCCCTCTGAAAACAAGGAAGATGGAACGAGGACCATTAGTGTTTGTTCCACCTCCCCCAGTGCCTAACTCCGAAGGCAACGTTCTCAACTGTCCTGAGGGAGAGGTCACCCAAAACTCCTGCGAAGGCCTGTGGAGTGTGCAGAAGAACGTGGTACGTTAATGCCCACAGACTGGATTATGAACGCAGCAGGGACCCAGAGGCTGTTACACATTTCACCGGGCACTCTGACTCAGGAGATGCAACAGACTTCAGTCTCGGTATGACTGTGCGTACTTGGCATTATAGAAGGACACAGAGCAGCATCTCCACCTCCTCCTGGGCCCAGGAGCTACCCCAGCATGCAGCTTCTTTTGCTCCCTCATCCACATGGGGTGCATCAAGAGCCAAGGTGTGTGCAGGTCCCCTTGAGACCTGTGAGTTCCTACCAGGTTTTTACATGGGTCAAGACTCAGAGACCCAAGGCACCAACTCATAGCTCCCAACCCAGGTGCAACGGCACACAGCAGACACGGCAGGTACAACATTCCACCTGGATCTTAACTCTACAGCTTCCCCAAAGCGAGTGCTGGGAGAAGATCAACTGCAAGGTTATTCCAGCCCAGGTCTAACGTGAACCCTTTATTCCCAAATACCAAATAAAAGTGTCACAGCATCTTATAAAACAACTATTTCTGATATACTTTTTAAAGTGCCCCTAGGTAGATGCTTATTATTTTTTAAGTCCAGCTTTCCTTTAATGACTATAAAATATTGATCATCCATAAATTTATATAAGCATTCTTTGAATTCATAATAGTGTTGGCTTTACCTCAAGACACTTTCACTGAAAGTCTGATGTGAACAACATGATGCTGGGGGACTTCCCTGGTGGCACAGTGGTTAAGATTCTGCACTCCCAATGCAGGGGGCCCGGGTTTGATCCCTGGTCAGGGAACTTGATCCCACACGTATGCCGCAACTAAGAGTTTGCATGAAGCCACAACAAAAGAGCCCGCCGGCTGCAACTGAGACCTGGCGCAACCAAATAAATAAATAAAAAAAATATTTTTTAAAAAATAAGAAAACAAACAAAAAAAACATGATGCTGGCACCAAGAGTACAGGTGATTTAGGAGAAGGGCTCTGCTCTTAAAGAGTCCAAGTCGGGGCTTCCCTGATGGCACAGTGATTAAGAATCCGCCTGCCAATGCAGGGTACACGGGTTCGAGCCCTAGTCTAGGAGGATCCCACATGCCGTGGAGCAACTAAGCCCATGCACCACAACTAGTGAGCCTGTGCTCTACAGCCCGCAAGCCACAACTACTGAGCCTATGCTCTAGAGCCCATAAGCCACAACCGCTGAAGCCTGAGCGCCTAGAGCCCTGTGCTCCACTTGCTGCAACTAGAGAGCACCCGCGTGCAGCAATGAAGACCTAATGCAGCCAAAAATAAATAAAAATTAATTAATTAATTGAAAAAATAAATAAAGAATCCAAGTCTCCAATGCTTTTCTCCTGGGCCACCAAGCAATTCTCTGACATCCAGCTGGGTGTCCTACAATTCAACTCAATTCTGACACAATCCACCTGGGGACAGTGTCAGATCCTACAGGGTAAGGGCTCAGTCCCACAAGACTGCCTGCCCTACCTGCAACCCCCATGCCAGATGCCAATGGCAAGTCCAGGTTGTTACCTGTACTTCTGACCTACAGGCTATACATCGGAGGTTCCCTCCTTGGGTTGGATTAACTTGATTAATTTGCTAGAGCAGCTCACAGGACTCAGAGAAACATTTTACTAACTAGATTACCAGTTGACTGTACAAGGATACAGCTCAGGAGGAGATATACAAGGCAAGGTACAGGGAAAGGGAGCACAGCATCCAGCAGCTCCACAGGCTTGCCAGCCAGGAAGCTCTCCAAACCCCATCCTTTGGGTTTTTATGGAGGCTTCACTGCAAAGGCATGATTGATTAAATCATTGGTCACTGGTGACTGATTCAACATCCAGCCCCTCTCCCCTCTCCAGAAGTCAGTGAGGTGGGGAGACTGAAAATTCCAACCCTCTAATCAAAAGTTGATTCCCCTGGTTGCTTTCCAAAGTCACCACATCAACATAAACTCAGGTCTGGTTGAAAGGGGTGTGCTATGAATATCAAGACACCTTTATGGCTCTTATTACTTGGGAAATTCCAAAGATTTTAGGAGTTCTGCCAGAAACTGGGATGAAGACCAAATATGTATTTCTTATTATAAATCACAATACCACAAAGTCTCTCAGCAAAGAAAAGAAATATACCCCCTAGGAGAATTTGTACAACAGGTGGATATATGTTAAGTGCTGGGTGAGTAAGAATTAGAGAAGAAAGGGACTTGAGGACTGGAGGCAGTCAAGGAAGGGTTAGAGAAGGTGAGAACAGCTTGTTGTTGACAGTAACTGCCATTCTTGATCCCTCACTACATGAGCCAGTTCACTACAGGGCACTTCACCTACATCATCTTACTTTATCCTCTAAACAGCACAATGAGTGGCCACTGCAACTATCCCTGATTTCATAGGGAAAAATGTGTACTTTGTGATGTTGAGTAATTTCCCCAAATGGTAAAGCTTAGATTCAAATTCAGATCAGTCTGACTCAAAAGGCAATGACATTAAGCGCTAGACTAAAAGATACCACCTGGAAGGAACACCGAAGACATTCTAGCCTTGAAAAACAGTAGGTGTAACCAAATTTCACAGTAATGCATATAGTGTGTTGTCAGATGACAACTCAACCACTGCAAAAACAACAGAATCCGCATCAGCAACAAGAGCCCCTTTACTGGGCACCTACTATATGCCAAGCACTCTTCATTCAAGCTTCATAACAGACCTGTGAGGTAGCTTCATCCACTCACAGGTGACAAGACTGACACTCAGAGGAGTTCAACAACCTCCCCAAAGTCACATAGTTAGAAAGTAGCAAAAGTAGAACTCACATCCAGGCTTACCTGATTCCCAAGTCTGGGTTCTCGATTGCTACGAAATACTGTCTTCCAGCAGACTACTTTGGCTGAAGTAGAGGAACTGCACCAGGCGGAAGAAGGAGTCAAGGTAAAAAGACAGAGCGGCCCAGACAGTGGCCTGAATGTTTACATTTTATCCAGTATCCCTTCTCTTGGCAACAGTTAGCTAGCAGGAACCTCAGTCTGCTCAGGCACACAGACCTATGCTGGGTACCGGGACAGGCTTGAACAGGGTAGGTGGCCTGTACAAAAAGAGGTACTTTAGGAAAGGCAATATGGCCAGAAAACCAACTGGAAGTGTATTCCAATGGAACAGATACGAAGAATCAAAACTGTAGACAAAGGATCCTCTAAAACTGGAATTAGAGAAAGACAGGTGATAAAAATATTACAAAGAAAAACCTGGTAATACTTGATAACTGGATGGGTAGAAAAGAGACAAGAATAAGTCTATGTTTACAAACTGGCTACTAACAGAAATGTGAAAAACACAAAGAGCACAATAAGAATGAATTTTGACATGCTGAAATCCAGGGACAGTGGGACATCTAAGTGACAACAAAAAGCTGAACAGGACAGCACAAAGGAGAGGGCCCTGTGATATGCTGGCACAAACCTGCCTCCAGAGGACAACAGGTTGGTTAACTCCACAACTGCAGGGACCAGGTCCACCCTGTTCCCTGCTGCATACCCCATTACGCCTCCCACAGACGAGCACTCACGATATATCTTCTGAATAAAGTATTACGATCCAACCCAAATTTTTCCACCCTATCCTCAAGGATATCACAACTTTGCCAAATGCCTTGATGAAATTCATACCCACTCTCTTTACTATATTCTTGCAGGTGCCATGCAACCCTACTGAAGAAAGAAAGGAGCTCAATTTAATGGAAACGACTTCAATAAACCAATCCTAACCCTCCCAAAAGTACTGATCATGAACAACCTAGAGGGATGTTACACATGTCAGGTTCAAAGATTCTGTCCTTGACACTGCCCCATTCAGTCATTTTTAAATGTTTTGGTTGAGGACTAGAAAGTCTTCATTATGATCATTTATTTATTTCAGTTATGTGTCAGGCACCCACACATAGGTATGAATTCCTAAAGAGCTTCCAGAAAGATCAAAAATAAAAAATCAGCTCTGACAAAGTTATGACTGCAAAGAGCCTGTTATATTCTATAGAATTTCAGAAATGATTGACAGCATAGGTGAATTTGATTTTGGACTGTCCGGTATCCATTGCCCTTGTTCTGGAAACCGTACTTCGTTTTCCTGTGGTGAATCACTCCCAGCCCACTCTCAGCTCAGTGGTTTGGGTAGGGCCGCACAGGTGGGCACAGGACCTGTCCAGTCAGTCAACACATCCTTTCTCCCTGGTTACAGTGCGTGGCTCAGGGATGGACAAGTAAGACCCAGGCCTAGGTCACTCAGCCTCGTCCATGTCCTTGGCCACAGTGATTGATTTCAGGATGGCCACTTGACCCAATTCGGGTCAATAAGAGTTAAGACCAGGACTTTACTGGGACCGTTAGAAAACAGACTTGCTCTTTTCTGCTGGGACTGTTAGCAGTAAAGATGCTGTGGAACCTGGAACTACCACGGCCACCTGTGGCACCAAGAAATGAAGCCAATATAGATGAAAGCGGAGTCAAAAGGCAGAGAGAGAGTAGATCCTAACGACTCTGATCTGGCCATATCTAAAGCTAGCCCTTCTGCGGATTTTTCAGTCTCTGGGCCAATAAAATCCTATTTTTGCTTAAGCCACGTTGAATTAGATTATGGCCTTTCAGTGGAAGGACTGCTGGCTAATCTAATTGCCCAAGCAGCCCTCACTTTGAGAACAAATGCAGTAAAGAGGCAGCCCCTCCCCTTCTTTTATGCTTCTGTTATTTTGCTATATACATAATACAAAAATAGCCCATGTGAAATTTTTGCTTATATTTGCAACTGAGGACACCAGAGCTCACTTTTTTCTAACCTGCCATAACGTGAGTGAACCAGAAAGATAAGCAGGCTACATAAGCTATACTGGGAACAATCTGAGCTCTAGTCAGCTTGTCACAAACACGATGAGGCTAGATTTATGCTGTAGCACTGAAGATGCCACATTCTAAACTGCTGATGTGAGCAAAAATCCACGGTGCAGAATGTGATGCTGGGAGATAACAAACAGCAGAGACTGCAAATCGAGCATTCTATAAACAACAGCAAAGAGCATTAGCTCCCAGGCTGCAATTGCAAGAAACTACAGGTATAATTCCCTAACCCTTTGCAATGCCAATTGCAAGCATCTGCAAAGAAAAACACATGGGGAGAAAAAGCAACCCGTCCCACAAATACAGCATGAATAAATGGTATGGAGGAGAAAAAAAATGAACAAGCAGTTTTGTGAGTGAACTTTTTTCCATTCAGGGCCAAGCCCTGAACTTCTATATTCTTAATATTCTTTTCATTTGACTTATATTTGATATATACAACAGGTTGGGATAGTCGTTCTACTTACATATGTTTTCTGTCTCCCCAGCTAGAGTGTGAGCACCTTGAAGTCCAGGACCTTATCGTCCCAGAGCTAATACAGTGTCTGATACAAAGTAGATGTTCAGAAAATGTTTGTTGGAAATTATCAAAATGTTAAACACTCAGGTAGCATTGAGTTGACTGCATAATGAATAATCCTGCCTTCCTTGTTTAAAATTAATAATAGTTACCATTTACTGAATAGCTCCTATGTGCCAAATGATGTGCTAAAACCTATATATAAATGATTTACCTCACTTGTTTGAACTGAGTTTATCCTAACCAGGAAGTACAGCTAAATTAAGAGGAAAGATCATGCTTCTTCCTTACTCTTCCCCTCTATCGTACTTAAACAGAAATAGAACTAATGCATGAAGGTTCAGGGTGACACATTTTAGCTCAACCAAAGGAATATATTCTACAAGGAGCAGAGTTGTTCTACAAAGACAATGGGCTGCCTCTGGAGAAACTGGTTACTGGAGGATACCAAGTAGCATTTCAATTAGCCAGGACATCACAGAGTGATGCAAGCATGGAAGGAGATGTTAATATGGTCAACCAGAATTAGGAAAGTGCCCTGGGCTCCACCCATAAGCCCGTGAGTCTGGAGAAGTAGCTGATGAAGTGTGAGCAATGCCAGAGCCCACAATTCCTATCTTTCCTTATCTATAAGCCTGGGCTACCTCCCAAGATACACTACATTCCCTTATGTTTCACTGTCTTAAAATTTTTATAATGTTGGCATTCATCTGGTCTAGGAGGTAGATCTGAGTGTACTTTTGGTGTCTAAACATCTAACAAAGCACAGGACTGTATAATATAGGAGAAAAAGTAGCAAAGTAAATAATCCCCCTACTACCATGAGACCTTGACTCTGTCCCTTCCCATGCTGTCATACTGATTTTACAGGTTATGTTGTAAAAATGAAAAGGAACAGAAATTGAGAGAAGATTGCATAAAGCTTCACTGGGATTTCTTTGCAACTGTTTAAGTCTTAATCAAAACTACATACCTCTAAGACAGGTTTGAGGCATTGTAGTACAAAATAGTACCTTAGCTTGTTTTGCTTCCAGCTCTTCGACTGCTTGATAATGATTAAATCTCCCAAGTGGCTGTTGGCCAGGGAATAGCACGTATAAAAGTCCAGCAGTAGAAAAAGCAAAATGGGGTTGGCCTAATTTGAAAAGATACATACACTCCAGTGTTCACAGAAGCTATCTGCAATGGCCAAGACATAGAAACAACCCAAGGGCCCATCAACACGTGATTGGTTTAAGAAGATGTGGTGTACGTGTGTGTACACACACACACACACACACACACACACACACACACACAGTGGAATACTACTTGGCCATAAAAAAGAATGAAACATTGCTATTTGTGGCAACATGGATGGATATAATATCAAATATTATATGATGTCACTTGTATGTGGAATCTAAAAAAATAATACAAATGAATCTATATACAAAACAGAAACAGACTCATAGACATAGAAAACAAACTTACGGTTACCAAGGCGGATAAATTAGGAGTATGGGATTAACAGAAACAAATTACAATGTATAAAATAGATAAGCAACGAGGATTTACTGTACAGCACAGGGAACTATATTTAATATCTTATAATAATCTATAATGGAAAATATACATATATATATGACTGAATCATTTTGCTATATACTTGAAGTTAACACAATATTGTCAATCAACTATATTTCAATTTTTTAAAAATGGGGTTGGGAAACTGGGAGAGATTCAGAGTGGCTGAAACTCAGACTATAAAGTGAGGGAGTAGAAAGATGTAAAAATGGAAAGAATAGCAAGGCCAAATCAGGAAGAGCCTTGTTAAGGAATGTTTGATTCAAACTAAGGGCAGCGGAAAGTCACTGAAAGACTTTAAACAGGGGAGAGAAATGGTCAGCTTTGCATTTCAGAAATCTTGTTTCAATTACTACATAGATAATAGACTGAGAGGGAGGAGAGGAAGAAGAGTTAGGAGGCTGTTATAATAACCCAAGCAAGGGAAGATGGTGGCTTAGACTGCAGTGGTAGCAGTGGGATTAGAGAGGAGTGGACAGGTTCAATAAATAACTCAGTAAGTAAAATCATCAGGGCTCAGCAATCGGCACACATGGAACATGAGGGAAAGAGAAGAGTCAAGGATGATCTTGAGATTTCTGGCACGGTGATGGGTGGTGATGGTACTATACACTAAGAGAAACACAGGATAGTGGGCATGAGGCAATATGATTCAGTTTGGAACATGTTGTGTTGGAGATGACCATGTGATACCCAAGGTGTTGACAGGTCTGAGCTGGAGATATAAATGCTTATAGCATTAATAATAAGGTACTCATTACCATACAGACCATAACTGAAACCATGGGAAATGCAGTATTATCCAGGGAAAATGTATAATCCAACCCACAAGGTCAGGGCAGGAGTCTGTGAAAAGGCAACAATACCTTAATACCTTACTATTACAGTTGACACTTCACAGTTTACAGAGGGCATCGCACCCTGAACTAGGTTAGGTCGGTGTCTTGGAATATAAGTGAAATACAAGTTCATCCCTGTAGGAAAAGTGACCCCCACTGACCCAACCATAACAAGCGGATCAGAGGTCTAACAACCCATCACAGCCTGAGAGCATCCTAAGGTGCGGATTCTAATACCATAACACTCACCTGTGGACAAGGCCTCCTCCCGAACCTCGACCTCACTGGGCTGATGAATATTCCAGGATGTTTTGGGAAGTGAAGAGATTTCCTCAGGCGATGCTAATTTCACCATATCCATGTGATTGCTCTGGAACTGGTACCGTGGGATAAAGCAGGTTTTGCCTTGTTGGAAAATGTCCTTGATGATCTCTTCTGTCTCAATTTCATCTTGCATGCTCAGAAAGATGGAGATTCTTTTGGACTTTTGATATTGACTATGGGTAAACACCTAAATGGGAAATGATGGCGGTTATAATTTCCAAGGTTATACTTTTAAAAACTAGTGGCTCCCTTTAACAGTTTTAATGCTTTCTCCCTTTTCTCTCAGCCTTCTCCAACCTCTTTATCCAAAAACAAACAAACAAAAACAGCAGACTAGTATATAATAGGTCAAATAATACGCATCCTGAAGCCTGACTTGAACTTCTGGACCCAACACTTACTTCTCTGATCCCTTTACACTTCTCTGGCACACCTACTCTGGCAGTGTGACAATTCATTAAAAAGTCACTGTGAGGGGCTTCCCTGGTGGCGCAGTGGTTGAGAGTCCGCCTGCCAATGCAGGGGACATGGATTCGTGCCCCGGTCTGGGAAGATCCCACATGCCGCGGAGCGGCTGGGCCCGTGAGCCATGGCCGCTGAGCCTGCGCGTCCGGAGCCTGTGCTCCACAAAGGGAGAGGTCACAGCAGTGAGAGGCCCGCGTACAGCAAAAAAAAAAAGAAAAAAAAAGTCACTGTGAGGCCCTGCTGTCTACATCAGGAATTTCAAGCTTGAACCCCATCTACCCGTTCTAGCAGACTTCAATCCTGTCACCCACTTCCCCGAGAGTCTGTCTCTTCTTTATTTTAACTCTGAAGCTCTCACAAGCTTCTTTACTCCCTGGATGGTCAGCCTTCTCTCCTGCCAAATTCTACCCATTTAAGCCCAACTCAAGGCCTAACTTTTCCTGACTCCTAGAGAACCCTTACTATGTTTAGAGTCACTATACAACCTAACAATTATGTGTTGTCATAATTTGATTATTAATTGTTTGGTGTGCCCTAAATGTAGCATCCTGGCCAGTCTGTAAACTCCCTGTGGCAGACAACATGCCATACAGTTCTCTTAGCTCTACCCACCTCCGTCCCATCTGCTATAAGCTCTTCTGTTCAAATGAATGTTAAAATGTTCACAAAGACGTAAGGTAGGGGGATCCTGGAGAGGCAAAGGCCCTCTAAGAGCAAGTGCCATGTTGTAAAGAAGGTGCACCTGGGGGAAAGCATCCCTTTTTGCTCAGTTTAATTAATTAATTAATTAATTTTTTGGCCGTGCTGGCGTGCGTGATCTTAGTTCCCCGCCTAGGGATTGGACCCGTGAACCCTGCAGTGGAAGCACAGAGTCTTAACCACTGGACCGCCAGGGAAAGTACTCCCTTTGTACTCAGGTTAATCATTCATGAGGCAGAAGAAACGGGCTGAGCTTTGCTCACATTAGAAATTTTAATAATTTCAGAACTTCCCCAGTCTCAGAAGTTAGCTCTTTTTATTTTCTTCCTTTTCTGTTCTTCCCCGTTCTCCGAGCTAAGAAGGAAAAGTTACTGCAGAAGTGACTTATAGGGCTTTCCTGGTGGTGCAGTGGTTAAGAATCCACCTGCCAATGCAGGGGACACGGGTTCGAGCCCTGGTCCGGGAAGATCCCACATGCCACAGAGCAACTAAGCCTGTGCACCACAACTACTGAGCCTGCGCTCTAGAGCCTGCGAGCCACAACAAGTGAGCCCATGTGCCACAACTACTGAAGCCCGTGTGCCTAGAGCCTGTGCTCCGCAATAAGAGAAGCCACCACAATGAGAAGCTGACGCACCACAACAAAGAGTAGCCCCAGCTCGCCACAACTAGAGAAAGCCCACATGCAGCAACGAAGACCCAACGCAGCCAAAAATAAATAAATAAATTTATTTTTTTTAAGTGACATAAATATGAGTGCCAGAAAGACACAGGCACAGAAAGTCAAGTTATTCCTAATAAAAAGGGACACAGAAGTTAAGTAAATAGAGCACACCAAACCAGTGCTAATGAAGGAAGTTAACTCTACCTTTCCGAGCAGTTACATAGCTATTATCAGGCCTGAAGCGGGCAAAGCAAATGGAACTGTGAAACCCAGACGTTGGGCAGATCTGAGGCTTTTGGCACCCAAGTACTTTCTGGGAAAGTTAAATGTCTATCTTGTTCTGTTTAAAGCAGAACACAGTAAATCAGAAGCTGAATAAGCAGTAATAAACATCAGTTAAAATTCAGTGTGAGACTATGTATACACACTTATCTTTCTTTCTTCCTCAAATCTCACTTATATGACAGTAAAAAAGCACACAAAAAAGAAAGCCATGATAGCCCTGATAACAAGAGGATAGAGATTTGACTAGTTTCTGCAAGACAGAGTGGATGGGACAGTATTTACAGACAAAAGAGTAGCAGATCACAACACTTGGGGAACATGGGTGTAGGTCAGACAGAATCCATTCTTCCCATGGAATTCCAAAGTGACTAAAAAAGCAAAGGAAATCCCCATTAGTTATCACACCTTCCTTCATAAATATGTACAGACAGTAATGGTTCATCAAACATTTTAGAAAGCCAAAACACAAATTAGAAGGATTTTTTAAAAGGGGAATTGATACAGCCACTATGGAGAAGAGCACCTTAAAAAACTAAAAATAGAACTACTATATGATCCAGCAGTCCCACTCCTGGGCATATACCCAGAGAAAACCATAATTCAAAAAGACACATGCACCCCAATGTTCATTGTAGCACTATTTACAAGAGCCAGGACATGGAAGCAACCTAAATGTCCATCAACAGAGGAATGGATAAAGAAAATGTGGTACATATATACAATGGAATATTACTCAACCGTAAAAAGGAACGAAATTGTGCCATTTGCAGAGATGTGGATGGACCTAGAGACTATCATACAAAGTAAGGCAAAAAGAGAAAAACAAATTAATGCATATATGTGGAATCTATAAAAATGGTACAGATGAACTTATTTGCAAAGCAGAAACAGAGACACAGATGTAGAGAACAAACATATGGATACCAAGGGGGAAAGGGGGAGGGGGTGGGAGGAATTGGGAGATTGGGGTTGACATATATACACTACTATGTATGCAACAGATAACTAAGGAGAACCTACTATATAGCACAGGGAACTTTACTCAGTGCTCTGTGGTGACCTAAATGGGAAGGAAATCCAAAAAAGAGGATATATGTATAAGCATGGCTGATTCACTTTGCTGTACAGCAGAAACTGACACAGCAGTGTAAAGCAACTATACTCCAATAAAAATAAATAAATAAATAAATGAAAATAAAAGAAGAGGTGGGTGGAGTGATCCAGCAGGAAAGTGAGATCATTATAATTCAGAGAACATGGATTTTTAAAAATTCTAATTAGTTTTCTCAGACAAGTTCAAGAAGATAGATGCATCTATAAAACAACAACAGGCTGCTTTGGAAAGAAAGCAATCAGAGAATTAAAAAATACCTGGAAATTAAAATTAACATTACCAAAATTAAAACAATTCAGGAGAAAGCCTCAAGTAGGGGAAAAAGACAAAGACGTGGGGAAAATAAAAAATATTAAGAGGGCTTCCCTGGTGGCGCAGTGGTTGAGAGTCCGCCGGCCGATGCAGGGGATGCGGGTTCGTGCCCCGGTCCGGGAAGATCCCACATGCCGCAGAGCGGCTGGGCCTGTGAGCCATGGCTGCTGAGCCTGCGCGTCCGGAGCCTGTGCTCCGCAACGGGAGAGGCCACAACAGTGAGAGGCCCGCTTACCACAAAAAAAAAAAAAAAAAAAAAAAAAAAAATATTAAGAGACATAGAAGATCAATCTAGGATTTTTACTATTTGATTAACAGGAATTGCAGAAAGGAAAAGAAGTAATCAAAGACATAATAGGTAAAGATACCAGTCTTCAGATTGAATGGAGGTCATGGATGCTGAGCAGAACAAGGAAAAATAATTTTAAACTTGAAATTCAAACTCTCAATCAGGTAAAAACATTTCCTAATGTATAAAGTATTAAAGAGTTTACCCTCATAGATATTTTCTCCCCAAAAGTTACTTGAGAATACAATCTAATAAGATAACAACAACAACAAAAGGGGCTTCCCTGGTGGCTCAGTGGTTAAGAATCTGCCTGCCAATGCAGGGGACACAGGTTCGAGCCCTGGTCCGGGAAAATCCCACATGCCGCAGAGCAACTAAGCTCATGCGCACAACTACTGAGCCTGCGCTCTAGAGCTCGCGAGCCACAACTACTGAAGCCCACGCGGCTAGAGCCCATGCTCTGAAACAAGAGAAGCCCCCACAATGAGAAGCCCGCGCACCCCAACAAAGAGTAGCCCCCGCTCACCACAACTAGATAAAGCCTGCACACAGCAACGAAGACCCAACGCAGCCAAAAATAAAGAAAGAAAATAAAGAAAAAGAAGAAGGAAGGAAGAGGTCTAAGAGAGAAGATACTGGATTCAAAAAACAGCCGTAACTTAAAAGCAGAGAAAGAGGAACCCCAGGGCAATGGCTATAGCACAGACTCAAAGTCAACCAGACCAGAGGGAGCAGTGGACGAGAGTGCTTTCAAGAAGAAAGTGGATTTATTTTAACAAACAAAATGAAAAAGAATCTATTGATAAGGCATATTCTTACTTTGCCAAAAAGGAAAAACAAAGGCAATCGGAAACTTGAACAGAGAGCTAAATTAGAAATTTATACACCAAATAGGAAAATTAAGAATGCCGTAATTTCGAGCAATTATAAAGCATAAGAAAAAAGAAAGTATTTGATATTAACACTTGAAATATTCCCCTCCTAGCCACACACGTCTAGTGACATTGAATTGTATATCCTTTTCTTACACATTCAATATTACAATTTGGTTCTGTAGTGAACACTATATATATAACCACAATACTGTAAATACTATTTACTTGAATTTCAAGTTTGGAAATCAGGCACAGAAAATGCTCAGTAGACTTATTACAGTTACAGAACAGAGCACAAATATTATAAAAACTTGGCAATGTAAATATAACGATAAAGGTGTCACAAATTGGCAGATAGAATGGAAAACAAAATGAGTACTTGGCACTAATTTCCTCAACTTTGTTGAGGAGTCAAGATATGGCATAAAGTATAATTTCTTTACCATACATTACTTTTCTGATAAACTTCTAAATTATTAAAAAAGTGCTGTGTCAATAAGAATAAATTTGCCTTTTTTTAAATTATTGGGAGAAAGGCATCATTTAATACCTTTACTGTATTGAACATGCACTATGGCAAAACATTGTTCTAGTCCCAGTATGTTGATATTTTGGGCCTTGATCCATTGGTTGGTCATGAAGTCAACAGTGGGTTACAATCAGCAAATGAAATAGAAAATATTAAAGTTTGTTGTATATAGTAAGAGTTGTCAAACACCTGGTTGTGAAACAGATTTCTTATATGAGTACATTTATTTGTATGGAGTAAAATGTGTTTATTACTGGGAGTCATGGGTCTGCTTTTGAATTTTTCTCTCTCTGATGCCCGCTCTCAGTTGTCAATCTACTGATATCAGTGGTTCTGTCTCTATATGGCTACTATTCCCACCTGGAGTTTTTTTTAATTCTAATCTACTATAGACAAACCAAACTGAACTCACCTTTATTGTCCCCATGCCCCTCCAAAATCTGCTCCAACTCTTACCTTCCTTGTGCCTAGTAATGTTCAAAACCCTTTATCCGCAGCTCTAAAGTTTGGAATCATAGGTGGCTCCCCTTTTCCAGTACTCTCTAATCTCCATCCAGTTAATTGCCAAGTCCCGCTGATTCTCACTACATAGTCTCCCATTCACCTGCTTTTCCCCCTCACCTTCACTGCCCATGCCCTCGTTTACATCTTTATTACCTCTCACCCAAATTATCACAACAGCCCCTTACTGGTCTCCATGTATTTTTTTCTCATTCTTCCACCCCCAACTCATTTTCCAAAAATGCTGCCAATATTCTCTTCCTAAACGATATATCAAAAATATGTGAAGCACTCTATGCATCCCTTAACACACTGTTTTAACCTTCACAATAGGTCTTCAAGGACGACATTATCCTTTTACAGATAAGGAACCAGAGGCTCAGAAAGATTAGAGGACTTGTCCAAGGCCATATGCAGCTAAAACACAGTGGGGCCAGATTAAATCCAGAGCTAAAGAGTTCCAAAACCCATGTTAAATTGTCTTTCCTTCTCTTGCCAAAATATTCCTGCACATGTTCACCCACCCTATCTTCCCTTCACCTGACAAACTTCATCTTGTACTACAAAATATTTCTCAAACTTCTCCCTACAGAAAGAAAGCCTTCTGATTCCCCCTCCCCTAAGCTAGGTTTCTACAGCTTTGGTGTTTACCTTTACCCTGTATCTCAAAGCACTGCAATTCTTTATTCACATGTCTGTTTCCTCTTGAAGACTCTCTGCTCCTTCAGAGTAACAATCCTACCCTAATATTTATTTATTTGGCTGCGCTGGGTCTTTAGTTGCAGCACGTGGGATCTTTTAGTTGCGGCATATGGGCTCTTAGTTGCAGCATGCAGGATCTAGTTCCCTGACCAGTGATCGAACCCGGGCCCCCTGCATTGGGAGCGCAGTCTTAACCACTGGACCACGAGGGAAGTCCAATAAGCCTATCTTTTTCATTCCTACAACCCACTACATGGCAAAGTATGGCCCACAGTATGAGTTCAATATATGTGAATTAATTAGCTAAACTTTAAGCACCTAGAGAGTAAGGATAAGACCCTATACTTCTCTACATCTACTAAAGTAACTAATGCCTTCCTCATATAGCTAAAAGTACTGAGTTTGAATAAATAAGCTAACATCTGCATAGATCCCCTCCCGCACACCTATGTATATGGAGAGGGGAATGAAACGCTTGTATTTGCTTTACTGCTTTAACCCATAGGAACCTTGAATTTGAGAAACTAATGGATGATAGACTAGTGAAGGATAATTAAGAAATTCTTACGGCATATCTAATTTCAAGGGACATCAAGGAAAAGAACTCCCATGCTAATTTCCGAATATAACATTGGTATCTATGTCAGAGACAGGATGCTGGGGAAGAGGGATCATTAGTTTGACTTAGAATTACTAACATTTACTTATTCACGGGACATCAATTTTTTTTCCTTCGTGCGTCCAACAAAAACCAGTCTCCCAAACACGTGCCTTCCGGACAGGATCTGTCCGCCAATTTACTGATACGAAAACTGGCATTACATGAACTTGTATTATACTACAAGGTAGTATATAACAAGTCAGTCTCCGAAAGTAACAAAATCGAGGTATTATAACCAACAGGCACGAAACTGGACTCATTCCCCTAATTTCTCTCTTCTGCTTCCTATCTTCTTGGGCAGCCTAAGTATGAGAATCAGTTCTTTCATTAATTCAAAAAAGCATTTAATGTTCACCTACTGAGTGATGAGAAGGCTAGGCCCTGAGGCTACGAAGACAGGGCTCTGCCCTCCACAGGCTCACTGAAGGGCTTCCATCCTTGAGCATCTCTGCACCCCATTTTGGGCTCCCTCGTCTGAAGTAATTGCATCTTTCTCTGTTCAATTTACTGCAATGACTGGACTCTATTTTTTTTTTTTTTTTTTTTTTTTGGTCGCGCTGCGTGGCATGTGCGATCTTAGTTCCCCGACCAGGGGGCCAACCCGCGCCCCCTGCAGTGGGAGCGCTGAGTCCTAACCACCGGACCGCCGGGGGGAAGTCCCCTGTAATTCATTAAGACTCTTAAGACTCACTGAAGGCACACTGGCGCTCAGGTGTCCGCCCGTCTCCCCCTCCAGATCTTTCTGCTCTCACGCTGCTCTTACCTCAGCAGTCTGTCACCCACTTCCATCCTCTCCCTCACAAACCCCATAACTCTCCACGGCGCGAACACTGAACCCAACAGCGTTCCAACACCCACAACTGGACTTGCGCGCTCTGAGGGGAACACTGCACGCCCTCAGAGGAACACTGCGCGCCCTCAGAGGACGTGCGCGCGCCGGGCGGACGTGCGCGCGCCGGGCGGACGTGCGCGCGCCGGGCGGACGTGCGCGCGCCGGGCGGACGTGCGCGCGCCGGGCGGACGTGCGCGCGCCGGGCGGACGTGCGCGCGCCGGGCGGACGTGCGCGCGCCGGGCGGACGTGCGCGCGCCGGAGGCTTGCGCCTGCGCACATACGCAGGCCTGGAGGCTTCCGGGTCCGGCGTTACGGTGGCTGTTGTCGCGTTCTCCCACCTTCTGGGCTAAGAGGCGGGACTGGCGCAGCCGCTCCTCGGCGCTCAGCGCCCGCAGACGCCGCTTCAGCTCGGCCCGCAGGCTCCGCTTGGCGCTGCTCACGGCCGCCGCCGCCATCTCGCGGGTGCGATCCGGGTCCCGTCAGCAGGCCGCTGGGTCCGCTGGCCCCCCGCTTCCGGGTCGCCGGGCGCACCACGCCTCCCGCCCTTGGTACCCGAACTACGTGCAGGCTTCGCGGTCAATGTACGCCCCTCCCCCAGCAAGTCGAGGGCAGCCGTGACAGATCTGCACGCCTGACCTCCCTGGGCCGGCGGTACTACTGGAAGGAGTTATATAAAGACTCAGGATTCCCTGGGTGCCACGTGTCGTGTAGTACTGGGGCTCTCTGGGGCCTGAAAAGGCAAAGGCAGGCCGAATAGAGAAATTTACACGATACACAGACCTGTTAGCTAAAGGGAAGATGACTTTTTTTTGTCTGTAATAACGCCTTCCTCTTTTTCTTTTCCAGTAGCTGGGAGGGAGCTGGTTTACTGCCGATGGTCGGGACAGATGCTTGATGAAGCAAGTGATTTTCTCTTACTATCAGCATGTCTCTTCTGTTCACCTCTGGAGAACTCAGGACTGAAAGTTAGTTCATTACAGGCTCAAGGTCGAACAATATTTTCACTGTAGAATAACTGGAACTTGCTCCTACTATAAAAGTTCTGTTTCGGGACTTCCCTGGCGGTCCAGTGGTTAAGACAACGCTTCCAAAGCAGGGGGTGCGGGTTCATCCCTGGTGGGGGAACTGAGACCCCACATGCCGCATGGCCAAAAAAATAAAATGAAATTTAAAAAAAAGAGAAAGTTCTATTCCTTCAGAAACTGAAGACTTGAGGAAGTGGAGACACCAAGAATTTTTTTCTCTTGCAGGGCATGTGACCTGGATTGGGAGGAGAGAGGATAGTAGCTCAAGGGAATAACTAGGCGTGGAGAAAGGCTCAGTAATCTGATGAAAAGGTGAGAAAGTTAATAATTCGGTGGGTAAAGAAAATAAACTGAAATTGTTGGAAGTTTAGAGAAAATAAGCAGTGTGGTACTGCCACTTGAATATACAGTGTGGTACTGCCACTTGAATATACAGTGGACCAGTGGAATAGGATAGAAAGAACAGAAGGAGACATAGAACAGACTTACTAGCCTCCATAATCACATAAGCCAATTCTTTATATTCTCTTTATAGATAGATATTGTCTATTTGTTCTGTATCAATACATACATATATATATATATATACACATGCATACACATATATCAGGAAATAATATTAATAGGAGATATATTATCAGGTATATATAATAAGATATAAGATATATATCCTACTGGTTCAGTTTCTCTGAAGAACTCTAATACAGATTTCTATATGCTAACAATGAATAATCTGACATTTAAAAAACAATTCCATTTACAAGAGCATTAGAAAAATAAAATACTTAGGAATAAATTTAACAAAGGGAGAGTTAAACTTCTGAAAGCAACATAGCATTGTTGAAAGAAAGAAAACCTGTATAAGTGAAAGGACAGCTCATGTTTATAGATCGGAAGACTTAGTATTTTTAAGATAGCAGTACTCCACAAATTAATCTATAGAATCAATGCAGTCCCTATCAAACTTGGCCTTTTTGCAGAAATCAATAAGCCAATCCTAAAATTCATATGGAAATGCAAGGAACCCAGAATAACCAAAACAACCTTGAAAAAGAAGAACAGAGTTGGAAAACTCACACTTTCCAACTTCAAAAGTTACAGTAATCAAGACAGTATGGTATTTGCTTAAAGATAGATAGGAAAATGTCATAGAATTGAGAGTCCAGAAATAAGCCTTTACATTTATAGTCGATTTTTTTTTTTTTTTGACAAAAGTACCAAGATAATTCTATAGGTAAAGAATAGTCTTTTCTAACAAATGATGCTGGGACAACTAAATGTCTACATGCAAAAGTTAACTCTAAGTAGATCAAAGACCTAAATATAAGAGCTAAAATGAAACTCTTGGAAGAAAACATAGGCATAAATCTTCATCACCTTGGCTTCGGCAGTGGTTTCTTATAACACCAAAACCACAAGCAAGAAAGGAAAAGTAAATTGGACTTCATCAAAATTAAAAACATCTGTGCATCAAAGGACACTATCAAGAAAATGAAAAGACAGCCTACAGACTGGGACAGAATATTCACACAAGTCATATATCTGACAAGGGACTTGTATCTAAAATATATAAAGAACTCAAACTCAACAATTAAAAAAATATATATATAATCCAATTTAAAAATGCACAAAGGACTTGAATAGACATTTCTCCACATCAGATATCCAAATGACCAATAAGCACTTAAAAAGATCACCATTAGTCATTAGAGAAATCCAAATCAAAACCACAGAGAGATACCACTTCTTACTAGGGTGGCTATAGTCAAAAAAACAAGAGATAAATGTTGACAAGGGTGTGGGGAAATGGGAACCCTTATAATGTTATACATACAAGAAGGGTGTGGAGAGAAGCCAAAATAGAATACAAGCAGGGACGAACAAACTGAACTGTATTGTCAGTGATTAGCATAACCACAACAAGTGGGTGGAGAAGAAAAAAAACTAAGTTAAGTAAGTTTGGAAAACAGTATTTTGACTGTATACTGTAAGGCCAAAGACAAAAATAACTTTATACAAATATTGCACTCTAGTTGGTACGTTTATTTTTCACAGGGGTGTATATTAACAATTGTGAAGCAACTTTATTCTAGAATTGAACAAATAAGGAAAGATATTATGGATAATGAGTCAGGTTTCTCCTTGTTGGAAAAACAAGTTACACATAAAGAAAGAGGGAATTGGGGAATGAACCCTGTGGTGCTGGATAATTAGAAGTGTCAGTATTGAAACTAACACAACATTGTAAATCAACTATACTCCAAAAAAAAAACGAAGTGTCAGTATGAACCCATGATTTTAAATATATAAACAAATGGATAGATACAGAAATAAATAGAGATATGTATGTTAAAAGCACACATGTATTTCCTAGCTCTGTTTGGGAGAGGGCCAGAAGCAGTGACACTGCAGTAGCAATGAAATCTAGCATCCAGATCTTGATTTCTAAATATTCTCTGATAAACAACCCGGGCTTCTTGATTCTAGAGTTGAGGCAGGAACAAGATGGGCCTGGAACAAATTGTAGGGCCATAGAGTAAGGAAGTGATTTTTTTTTCAATAAATTTATTTATTTATTTATTTTTGGCTGTGTTGGATCTTCATTGCTGCATGCGGGCTTTCTTTAATTGCAGTGAACAGGGGCTACTCTTCGTTGCAGTGCGCTAGCTTCTCGTTGCAGTGGCTTCTCTTGTTGCAGAGCACAGGCTCTAGGCACACGGACTTCAGTAGTTGTGGCTCGTGGGCTCAGGAGCGCAGGCTCAGTAGTTGTGGCGCATGGGCTTAGTTGCTCCATGGCATGTGGGATCTTCCTGAACCAAGGCTCAAACCCATGTCCCCTGCATTGGCAGGTGGCTTCTTAACCACTGCTCCACCAGGGAAGTCCCTATGTTTTTATTTCTTTTGAATAAATACCTAAGAGTGGAGTTGCTGGGTCCTACAGCAAGTATGTGTTTAACTATATGAGAAGTTGCCAATCTGTTTTCCAAAGCAGTTGTACAGTTTACCATTATCACCAGGGGTGGATGAGAGTTCCAGTTATTCCACATCTTCCTCAAGGGTGGTATTATTAGTCTTTTTTATTTTAGCCATCCTGGAAGATGTGCAGTGGTCTCATTGTGGTTTTAATTTGCATCTCCCTCATGATTAATGGTGTCCAGCATCTTTTCCATGTCTGTTGACCATCTACTTTTGTGTGTGAAGTGTGTTCCAATTTTTTGCCAATTTTTTTTTTTGTGGTACGCAGGCCTCTCACTGTTGTGGCCTCTCCCATTGCGGAGCACAGGCTCCGGACGCTCAGGCTCAGCGGCCATGGCTCACGGGCCCAGCCGCTCCGCGGCATGTGGGATCTTCCCAGACCGGGGCACGAACCCGTGTCCCCTGCATCGGCAGGCGGACTCTCAACCACTGCGCCACCAGGGAAGCCCTTTTGCCAATTTTTAAATTAGGTTGATGGTCTTGTTGTTATCGAATTGTACGAGTATTATATTTATTCTGGATACAAGTCCTTTGTCAGATAATAATGTGACATATATTATCTCTCATTCCATGGCTTGCTTTGAGATTTTTTTTTAAACAGCTTTATTGAAATATAATTCACATACCCTCTCTTTGAGTGCTTAACTGTGTCTTTTTAAAAGAATTTCAAAATTTTGGTGATTTCTAAATTACCATTTTTTTTCTTTTCTGGTTCAGGTTTTTTGTGTTGTAGCTAAGAAATCTTTGCCTACTCCAAGGTTGTGAAGATTTTCTCCTGTGTTTTCCTCTTGGAGTTTTATAGTTAACATTTAGGTCTGTGATCTGTTTTCACTTTCATTTTTGTGTTTGGCTTGAGGTAGGAGTTGAGGTTCATAAAAGTCTTTTTTCTTTTAAGCAGAGTGCTAAACAGAACACACAGTGAGCTGCACTTTGAAAGACCAGGTCACCAACCAAGCCAGAAACAGAAACGGTCAGTGATATCCCAGTGTCACTTTGTTAAATAGATCATGGCAGTGTAAAAGCCAGGGTTTGTGGTTTCTTGTGCAAGTGTATTCCAGGTAGCAGTACCGTTACACATGCTTCCTGTTTATGTCCGTTCATGACTATTCATTCCCACCACTTAGCTCTGATTAATGCAAAAATGAATTAAAACGTAACACATTTCAGAAGGGGGAGGGGAGGCACTTGGCTGAAGGAGGAAGAAGAAAATGCTCCCTGCCTCCTGCAGACACAAGCCCAGGTGGCCTAGGTAGTTGCCTCTCAGATGTGATTTGATAAGTAACCAAAGCTACTTTTGTCAAAAATATTTCCCTGCTAGCTTGCCCCAGAGTCCTAATCCCCACCGTTAAGAATCACTATGAGAGGTAAAGCATGAATTAACTGAAAGCCCCTGTGAAAATGCCCATAGCCTGAAGGGGGTTGCTGGGGAGGCAACGCTCTGGTTTCTTTATTGGATCAATCAACAACTTCCTAGGAAAGGAAAAGCAAGCCCCAGTGGGGCAGATATTGTATTGAGGGAGGAAAAGGAAGAGTGGGAAAGTCGAGAACAGGGTACTGTGCTCCCATATCGCAACCAGATTTGCTGACCTAAAAATCAGAACACAGGGGCTAATAAATGACATAATTTTCTACTTTGTGAAATTTTTAAATAGAGAGTTTAACAGTGGCCCAATGTTGAATCGTTTACCTGTCTTTGTTCAGACTATCCCAGAGTCTCCTCCATATCTGGTTGCCATATTCGTCAACTTTACATGGCAACTCTAAAGTGTGGCAGAGAGGGCATTGGTGGAAAACCCTACGTAAGCATCTAGGGGCACTGGGGACTCCAGAAAGCTTGGAGCCCAGAGGTACATGGGAAGCAGACCTCACTCATCATCAGTCTAGACTGGTGACACCGAAAATGATTTTTGGGTAATGGACACACCCTTAAGAAAATCTGCCGAAGACATCACCTTCCTGGTCATCATTCTCTTAATTCAATCTCTGTACCCTGTATTGAGCTTTACCCTTTTGTTGGACCCACAGGCAGGACACAAATTACGTATAGAAACAAATACATACAATTTATTCATTAAAATAGGGACAAAATTCCCATAACTCTGGAATGTCAAGTTATATCATCAAAGTTATTTGTTTAGAAGTAGAAGTAAGTGTTGGCAAATGCTTCGTGTACGATTCAAGAAAATTAGGCAGATTTCACAATATGGAGTGTCCTTTTTGGTCAATAGTACTGCTTCAGGAGACATAATATTTCACAGATCTTTCCTGTAACTTCCAGAAAAGTCAGCCAGTCAGATTTGGGTTCAAACTTCTTTACAAAGCCATTTTCCTATGAGAGAACAAATTTAACATTTTAACAATTAGTGGAGACTAAGTTTGCTGGAATGAAAAGCAAAGAAACTTTCATTTAAATAATGCAGGTAGTCAATCTTCTCTGTACTTTCACCAGTTTTATTCTATTCATCCTATTATCATTCTCTATCATTCTCTATCTCCCATTCCAGACAGCACTGTCCAATAAAAATATAGTGCGAGCTTCCTATGTAATTTTTTTTAATAGCCACATTTTTTTTTTTTTTTGCGGGATCTTAGTTCCCCAACCAGGGATTGAACCCACACCTTCTGCAGTGAAAGCGCAGAGTCCTAACCACTGGGTCGCCAGGGAATTCCCAGTAGCCACATTTTTAAAAGTAAAAAGAGGCAAAATTAATTTTTCAAATATATTTAGTTCATCTAAAATGTTGTGATTTGGGGAGTTCCCTAGCGGTCTAGTGGTTAAGACTCTGCACTTCCACTGCAGGGGGCGTGGGTTCGATCCCTGCTTGCCGAACTAGGATCCCGCATGCCTGCCTCACAGCCAAAAATAAATGAATGAATGAATGAGTAAATAAATAAACTGTTACGATTTCAATATGTCATCAATATGGAAACAAGATATTTTACTTTTTTTTGTACTGAATCTTTAAAACCCAATGTGTGTTTGTACTCAGGGCATCTCTTAATTCAGACCAGCCACACTGCAACTGTTCAAGGGTCACAAGTGACAGCCAAGTGCTCTACTGGATGGCATAGCTCTAGAGGACAGAAAATCTATCTTCTTTTTCCCTCTTTTTCTTTCAAATGTCTGGTATTGAAATATGCATTTATATTTGTAAACCCCATTGTGCTGAGAGTCATAAGGACTCAACAGGAAAGCGAGATTAAATCAGTGCCTCTGAGCCTGTGAGAACATTGTGGTTTCCATGACAGTTCATTCTCTTTTTGATTAGACATGTTTTTTTTTAAAATAAGAGTATAAACCGGACACTGTGTGTAATTAATTTATAATCTATTCTTATAGAGCATCCTCACTGAAAAGTACCTATGAGATCACCCGGCCTAATGCCCTCTCTTATTTTCACAAATGAGGAAACTGAGGTCCAGAAAAAAATAAGTTACATAAGGTTACCTGACTTCTTAGTGCTTGGACCTCTACTGGGATGCAGACACCGTTCTTTGCACTCCGTAAATTTTCAAACCACCACCAAGAAGATTAGAAAATAGTTAAAATAATTTTTTTTTAATGTTCGTCCTGTAAACATTTGCTCTACCTCCAGCAAGTTCCATTTCTGGGGGTTACAAATGCCTTCAAGTAGTTCACAGTCTAGTGTGACTAACACCAAAATGTAAACCAAGCATATTTCTTTGACAGAGAACTCTGTAGTGCCTTGGAATTGTCTTTGAGCATCACTGGCAGTGCAGACAAACACCAGTCAGGTGGATTTTCCATTGAAAAGACTGAGCAAGAAAGCCAGCATCCACTAAGCCTCTGTGTGAAGTGTGGAGTCATGCTGGGAGATGCATGCTGTCACATGCTAACAGAGGAGACAGACTGCCCCTTCTCTTCTTCCTCTGTCCCCTGCCCTTACACACTCACACATTTCCCGTACATTCTAGGTGTGCATGCACTTCAGTGCTCGCCTTCCTAGAATTTTCACAAACCCCGTGTTAATGGGGCACTCTAAAATGATTTTTATTATTGTTACAATGATCACCATCTATTACAATTAGGCAGATAATATGTCATCCTCATATATATTAAAGTTCTAAACTAAAGCATGAACAAAGGAGGGACTTCCCTGGTGGTCCAGTGGTAAGACTCCGTGCTTCCAATGCAGGGGGCCCGGGTTCGATCCCTGGTCGGGGAACTAGATCCCGCATGCATGTCACAACTAAGAAACCCGCATGCGACAACTAAGACCAGGCGCAGCCAAAATAAATAAATAAATGAATAAATATTAAAGCGTGAACAAAGGAAAAAACTGACAAATTCAGCAATATGAAGATGAAAGTTTTTTTAAAACGATAAGAAACTAAAATAAGAACAACAGACCAGGAGACTATTTACATTTGCCATGAAAGAGTTCGTTGAAATGTAAGAGAAAAATCATCAAGCCCTTAATAGTTAAAAAAGGCAAAGGCTGGGCTTCCCTGGTGGCACGGTGGTTGGGGGTCCGCCTGCCGGTGCAGGGGACGCGGGTTCGTGCCCCGGTCCGGGAGGGTCCCTCATGCTGCGGAGCGGCTGGGCCCGTGGGCCATGGCCGCTGGGCCTGCGCGTCCGGAGCCTGTGCTCCGCGGCGGCTCCGCAGCGGGAGAGGCCACAGCGGTGAGAGGCCCGCGTACCAAAAAAAAAAAAAAAAAAAAAAAAAAGGCAAACGCTGTTAAAAAGAGAAATGTAAATCATTAACAAGTATATGGGGGGAAGAGGGGGTGGGATGAATTGGGAGGTTGGGATTGCCATATATACTCTAATACGTATAAAATAGATAACTAATAAGAACCTGCTGTATAAAAAAACAGAATTGTCTTTAAAAAAGTATATGGGAAAAAATTCCACATTACTAGCAGTTAAATAAATTCACATTTTAATATATGTTATTGTTTTTTAGACCTATTAAATTGACCTTGTAATCTTAAGCCTATTAAACCCTCAAAATTATATCTAATGGTTCCGCCCAATGCTGGTAAAGTTGTGACATTGTCCCATTGATACAAACCTTCTGAAAGCAATATGTATTCCAATATGTATAAGTGGTGTAATTATACTCATATATGAACCAATCATTCTAGTGTTAGAAAGTGATCATGAGGTGGTCTTCTAAAATGTGGGGGGAAAACCATCTTCATGTTCAGTATTGAAGCATTATTTCTAAGAAGGGAAAACAGAAACCAACCCAAATGTCTAACAGTTGGGAGTGGCTTAAGTAAATTATGATGCCTAAAACTGGAGGGATATTCTGTAGACACTGAAAGTGTTAACATGGAATAAGTGAGGCAAGTTGTTTAAAAAATCACTCTGACTGCTATGTGGAGAACAGACCATCGCAGGGCAAGCATGGAAGTAGGGACACTGATAGGAGGCTCTTGACATAGTCAAGTGAGAGAGGAAAGTTGCCTGGAGGCACTGGATATGCAGTATTTCAAAGGTGCCCCCAACAGAATTTGCTGATGAGTTGGACAGAGGGTATGAGGGAAAGGGGTCACGGGTGACTCCCAAAGTTAGAGAGCTGAACTTAGGTTTCCTGAAGGACCCACAGGAAGACTTGAACTATGTTTCACCTTAGTTTTCATTAAATGATTTTTAAATCTCAAGTTAAAATTCAAAAGAAATACAAGACGAATCTGGCCCCCAAATCTATTTAATCAAAGGATATGTAAGAATTCTTGAGATTGTATTTCATTGCTGCTAGATCTTTACGCCTTTTGGAGATGCCTTTGCCGGATTGAATACTTAGTCAGTCGTCTACATGCCTGTGTGTCCTTTTATTTGCCTTCACCAGACCATTATTCAAAGCAAGACGATCATAAAAAAATACAACCTACTTTGCCTAACTCTTATGACTCAGACTTTAATATACTGCTCACTTGGAAAGCACCAATTCTGACTGTACATCCCTACTTTCAAAAGGGGCTTTCTTTTGGTATTAGAGTAGTTTTAAGAATTACATATTTAAACTTTCTGGAATTTCCCATATAACCTTCATAGTTGTATTAATATCTGACAGTTTACAAAGCACTCTTACAGAAATGTCCTTTAATCTTTTAACTTCCCTTCTAAGGTACGTATTACTGTCTTCATTATATATTACATATAACATAATATAATATTTATTATATTTATTACATTAGGAATCTGAGTTTCAAGTTACTTCTGAAACTCACTCAAGATCACACTTCTAGTGAATGGGAAAACCAGAGTTCAAATCTCAGTTTCTATGCTAGTTCATTCAATCACTCCATCAACAAATATTTGTTGGCTACCTTCTATACCATAGGCCCTGGGCCAAGCATGCAGTATTCGGTGGTGCATTAGGTAGACATGATTCCTCCCGTGTGGAGCTGAGGGCTGAGTGTCCTTTCCACTCAACCGGCACAGGCACAGGAGAATGCTTAACTGAAGAGGGCAAAAGTAAGAAAGCCACCTAGCTGCAAAGGAAAGGCAATCCCAAGGGGTGAGATGAATTTCATCCCAGGCACATTCTAATGGTTTTTAAGAACCAGCCTTTCCTCATGAATGCCAAAGACTGATAAAAAACAAATAGCACTAGCTCTCCTGTGAGATCTATGAGAGCCTATTCGTTTTCAGCACGTCAAATTGGCAGAGGGACAGGAGGAAATAACGGTAAATGTGGAAGAGGAATAGAAAGCGAGATGAGAAGCAGCAAAGAAAAAAGGAAAGAAAGAAAAGAAGGGAGAAAGGGAGGGAGGGAAGGAAAAAGGGGAGGAAGAAAGGAAGGAAAGTAACTCACTTAATGTCATAAATAATCTAATTTATGAGATTATGACCCCATTTTTGATACACTGGTCTTATTTTTTAACCTTTAGGGCATCTGTTTTAGATGGTGGCTAATATCTAACTATAGTTGATGATATAATTTCTGGAGATTAAATCTATTCAGGGAAGTTAGGCAATACTACTACTAATCATAACAATAGCTCTAAGCTTGTATTGAGTTCTTATTTGTAGAAACTGTGTTCTGGGTGCTTTATATATAATATTAATTGATTTAATCCTTACACCAGTCCTGGGAGATAGACGGCAATAGTGTCCCCATTTTACACATGAGGTTTAGGGAAGTTAAATAACTTGTTTACGTCACACAGGTAGTAAGCATGAAATGAACTCAGGTCCGTCTGATTCAGAGTTGGTGCTCTTATTATCTCTGCTGTCCTCACCTACCACATTCTTGATCCAAAAGTTTTCATAAAATCTCTGGGCACACTTAAAATTTAATTAAATATGGGTACTCTCTAGGTGTAGGTGAAATGCCCCTCTCATCTCTCATTATAGGCATGCATCTTTAATCTGGAGCCAATGACAAGCACATATGAATGACTGTGGACAGGACAAGAGATCAGTGATTTTTTTGGAGAGTTTTCCAGGATGGTAGAAAGTCAGACGTTGGTGCTTGCTTCTTGATGACGTTGTAAAATGCCTCCTCATCTTCCTCTCTTCCTATGGGCCACCTGACTCCACTAGCACAGGCATGGGATTGTACCCTTTCCCTGGAAGTAAGTCAGTCAAGAGTAGGTTCATTCATTCGAGCAGATTTGTCCACATCAGTATACAAAGAAGATACTGGTTTGCCATGCTGGTCTGTACTGATTCAAAAAAGCACTGCCCGTCTTGAACAGATTCAGTGTCTCCTATGAGCTGGGAAAGGACTATTGAGGTTGCTTTGAAATGACATCTTAAAGGGCATTTCTATTCTGTCTAAGCTGTTCAAGTGGAAAAGTCAAGAGCTTAAAACCTACATAAGGACTTGGTGAAGGCTGATGTGTGTGTGGGGGGCACATGTGTGTTTATATCCTGCCATACTCACGCACACTTACACCTGTACCACCCCCAAAAGATGAGTACACTTCTAGACTTTCTCAGAGACAATTCCACACCCTCCACCAATTATGAGTTCCAGGAGCTTACAAAATTTATTAAGAAGTTAAAATTTTCAGTAACGTTTATTCATTTTCTGGGTGTTCCAAATACAGTGCAAACTCATGCAGAGCTTGTAAACTAGGATGCTCATACGTGGGCCTCCGTGCTAACAAACTTCTGCCTTCACTTGAAACCTACACAGCGTAATAGCTGAAATTTCCACCCGTCCTTCAGTATAACTTTCCACAGCAACCAGAAAAAAACACGACCAAATATCTCACATGCTTTGTCTAGCCCCAAGTCAGGCTGAGTTCCAGGAAGAAAAGGTGATGGAGAAAGGGGAGTGGCTGCAGTAAGCCCTAACGTTATGCAGAAAGACCTCAACAAAATGCAAAAAACATCAAGTAAAAGATTTCATCAACGTTTAAGACATAAGCACCGAAGACATCTATAGTTTTAAAAGACAACAAATTAGAAGATATCTACCACATATATAAAAATAATTTGTGTCCAGAATATTCCAAGAATTCCTACGAATCAGTGAGAAAAAGACAAAATAATAGGAAAACAGCAAAGGATATAAATAGGCAGTTCTCTGAATAAGAATTACAAATGGTCAATAAACATATGTAAAGACGCTCAATATGAAAAGATGTTTAACCTCACTAGTAATCAAGGAAACAAGAATTAAAACAAGGTAAATTAGGTATATATTTTTAAGCCAGCGGAATAGGGAAACTATGACAGACTACTATAACCTAATGTTAGTCAGCCGGGAAGGGAGGAAGTGTGGGATATTTGAACAAGCTGTGACGGGAGCATGACTTGGTAGAACCACTTTGGAGGACAAGAATCTAGTAAATTTTAAAAAGTGTTTACACCATGACCTAGCAATTCTATGTCCCAATATCCATCCTAGAAAAACACACACACAAGGGAAGACATGATTAAAGATATTCAATGAAGTATTGTTTGTGATAGCTCTGGAACTAAATAAATATCCATCAGCTAGAAATAACCATTCAACAGCATTTACATACAACAGCGTATATGTATGTAGTACTTTTTTTTTTTTTTTTTGAATATGCTGCGACTGAGCCCCCTGCAGTGGAAGCTCGTTGTCTTCATTAACCTTGGACGGCCAGGGAAGTCCCTGTAGTACTCTTTTAAATACTTATTAACGTGGAACAACTAAGCCCATGCACCACAGCTACTGAGCCTGCGCTCTAGAGCCCGCGAGCCACAACTACTGAACCCCTGTGCCACAACTAGTGAAGCCCATGCGCCTAGAGCCCGTGCTCTGCAACAGGAGAAGCCACTGCAATGAGAAGCCCACACACCACAACGAAGAGTAGCCCCTGCTCACCCCAACTAGAGAAAGCCTGCACACAGCAACAGAGACCTAATACAGCCAAAAATAAATAAAAATAAATAAATTTTAAAAAATAAAGTGCCCTTGGATGAAAAAAAAAGAATACCATGTACAATTTATACAAATAATTTATAAATGCTATAAATTATTTAGTATTATATTAGTATTGTTACATAGTATTTAATAATTTATAACAATTGTTTTTACAAAGAAGTGCTGAGTATATTTTCTATGGATATGTTCAACAGGCATGTTTTGCATGTAAAAGAATTGATACCAGTGGATAGCTCTGGGAAGAGGGGAGGCCAGGGTTTGTGTTGAAGAGAGGACATAAGTGCTGTAAAAAATAAGTATTCAGTGTATTGGGATATAAAGAAAAGCATATAGGTCCAGCTGGGAAAGGCCCCTTACCAATATGAGTTGTAATATAGGCTCCCTGCACGATCTTAGCTTTTCGAGACACTGATAATAAAGTGAATTTTTATTTGGAGATTCTTGAATAGTTTCTTGCTGGTGGTGCAGTACATTATTTTTTTTTTAGTCACCAAGCTTTACCAGCCAGAATTTGTCATATTAGAAAACTGAAAAAAGAATCAATTTGTAAGCAATGAACTTGCAAAAATTTACACCTGTCTTTTGTAACATAATATCTAAATATAACAGCATCTAATACCAACTCTTTCTGTACTAATTCTACATTGTCATGACAACGCTAACAAGAGCTAGGTCTCAGACTAGACTCTGACTCTAAAGATGCATTAGAGAGGTGCATCTTTTATTAATCCCCAAAACTCACTCCTGCAATTTACATGGTTAGGAATAAAAACTGAAACCACAAGAGTTTTCCAACTATAAAGTTTTAAGATTCATTGGAAATGAGCTAGAAATTTTATTTTAAAATTTTAAAACTTTTAAAACAAACTACCCAAGGAAAATATAATCCTTACGTAGTTTTTTTTTTTTTTAATCAGCAAGGAAACTGTCAATTCCTATTTCAAAGTAAAGAACAACGAAGAATATTTCCATCACACATACCCAGCCTCCATTCTGCCTTATCCATTCTCCTGTGTTTTTGGTTATGAACTCTGCAACAAAGTAAGAAATCTCCTTGTAAGTGTCCACATCTGGGGCAATTCGCCTTCCTAGAAGTTTCTTGATGAGAATGCCTTCAAATGCAAATATGGTCACAATCCTTCCCCAGTTAACGATGCCATCTTCAAATTCCCTTTCCATCACTTGGTTGAATATTGTTCTGGCGGTGTCTATGGACACAACATCAATATTGTCCAAGCATGGTTTCAAATTCTTTTCAACTTCGTTTTGGACTGAGAAAGCAACGTCTTGTAACACCCTGGATGTTTTGCTTGGACCAGATCCAGGTTGCGGTATCTGCAAGACGTACTTCAGGTAGTCCTGGGCCAGCATGTGAATATAGCCAAACTCGCTGTCGGTCATCTTCTTCCTGCTGGAGAGCAAAGTCTTGAGCTTGTTCACCTGGAAGTGACCAAGGCAGTCTGAAGCACAAACTCACGCAGCTTCGCGTAATATGACACATGGTATCTGGAGGCTGGTGGAATTTCTGTTTGCATCACTTGATAGTATCCTTCCTCCTTGTCACTTTCATACGTAGGCTCTGTGTGAAAGAGAAAGTTTAACATGTGAAAGAAGAAAATGTTTCAAAGAGAGGCCACTTCCTCATCCTGTAAGTGATTAATGCAGGTTTTTTTGGTTGGTTTTTTTTGGGGGGGGTACGCGGGCCTCTCACTGTTGTGGCCTCTCCCATTGCGGAGCACAGGCTCCGGACGCGCAGTCTCAGCGGCCATGGCTCACGGGCCCAGCCGCTCCGCGGCATGTGGGATCTTCCCGGACGGGGGCACGAACCCGTGTCCCCTGCATCGGCAGGCGGACTCTCAACCACTGCGCCACCAGGGAAGCCCTAATGCAGCATTTAAAGTTTTAAATTCAAGGATGTGGAGAAATTAGAACCCTTATACACTGCTAGCAGGATTGTAAAACAGTGCAACCCCTGTGAAAAGTTTAGCAGTTCCTCAAGAAGTTAAATACTATAGGGACTTTCCTGGCACTCGAGTGATTAAGATTCCGCTTCCACTGCTGGGGGCACGGGTTCCACCCCTGGCTGGGGAACTAAGATCCCACATGCTGTGCAGCGCGGCCAAAAAGAAAAAAAAAAAAAGAAAGTAAATGTAGAATTACCTTATGACCCAGAAATTCCACTTATAAGTATATGCCCAAAAGAACTGAAAACAGGGACTCACACAAATCCTTACACACGAATGTTCACAGCAGCATCACTTAAAATAGCCAAAAGGTGGAAACAACCCAAATGTCCATCTGCAGATGGTGAGATAAACAAATTGTGGAAGATTATTCCGCCATAGAAAGGAAGTGCGGATACATGTTACAGCATGGATGAACCTCAGAATCATGATGCCAAGTGAAAGAAGCCAAACGTAAGAGGTCACATATTGTATGATTCCATTTATGTGAAATATCCAGAATAAGTAAATCCAGAGACAGAAAGCAACTTGGTGATTGCCGGAGGCTAAGAGGAGAGGGGAGTAACTGCTTAGTAGGTACAGGCTTTTATTTTGTGATGAAAACGTTTTGGAACCACATAGAGGTGGTGGCTGCACACCATTGTGAAGATACTAAACGTCACTAAATTGTTCACTTTAAAATGGATCATTTTAGGAACTTCCCTGGTGGTGCAGTGGTTAAGAATATGCTGCCAATGCAGGGGACAGGGGTTTGATCCCTGGTCCGGGAAGATCCCACATGCCACAGAGCAACTAAGCCTGCGAGCCACAACTGCTGAGCCCGCGTGCTGCAACTACTGAAGCCCACACGCCTAGAGCCGGTGAACCGCAAAAAAGAGTAGACCCCACTCACCACAACTAGAGAAAGCCCCCACTCAGCAATGAAGACCCAACACAGCCAAAAATGAATAAATAAAATAAATAAATTTATTTAAAAAAACTAAAGGGGTTCAAGCTTCTCCATCCCTTTCCTTTCTGTTATTCATTTCCTAAGTCCAGTCTCCTGTCAAAACAATCTAGTATCTATGGCTGCCCTAAATGTAAGAGATCCTCTAAAAAGTCACACTAGGAAATTAGTAGCTTGATATTCTACTCCCGAGCACCAGGATTATAGAAGAGGTTGATTAGAAAGGACTCCTTAACCCAAAGGAATTTACCTAGGATAGATTTCCTGATCTAGACTTTCAGGTGGATCATCATCCTCGTGGCAGTTGTGGTCACAGCCACTAAAGGTGTGATCACGGTGTTCCAAGCTCTCTTGACAGCATTTTACTCACAGTAATTCAAATACGTTAATCTTTACAACCCAAGAACTTCTGATAGAAGACAAAAACCTGCTATAAGCCAATACCTCTAATTCCTCTTTTTTTAAAAAAAAAAAATTATTTATTTAGGCTGCACTGGGTCTTAGATGCGGCATGCGGACTTCTTAGCTGCGGCTCGTGGGATCTTTAGTTGTGGCATGCAAACTCTTAGTTGGCGGAATGCACGCAGGATCTAGTTCCCGGACCAGGGATCGAACCTGGGCTCCCTGCATTGGGAGCTCAGAGTCTTACCCACTGGACCACCAGGGAAGTCCCCCTCTAATTCCTCTTAAGTCAGCCAAATTGTCCAATGTGTGGATAGAAATTAGGAGCCAGAAAGAACACTAGACTTGGAGTCAGAGGACCCAGCCTCGGTCCTCCCCAAATCCCTGCTCCCTTACTATGTGCCCCGGGTTTGTAAAATGCGACCATACACATTGACCTCAGAGGGGTGAGGTATGAAACAGATGACCCCTGTAGCGCCTACAACCACACCTGGTGCAATGTGGGGGCCTAATCGGCCCTGGTTCCCCATCATTCTTTTACGGACTAATGAGAAATCGGGCTTCCCGGGAAAGGCATAACTTCCTAAGTGCACAGTTTCAAGTGAAATGCAAATCTGCCATTTATTTAGCTTTGGCACCAATTCTGGGAAACAGCTGGCAGACGTGGTGAAATTACTGGCTAAGAAGAGCACTGGGGGTTTGGGGGCGGATTTCAAGTCTCTTCACCAGAGTACCTGGCAATTAAGGCAGTTAGGGAACCATATCCCTGTCTGCTGGCTGCGTCTTACTGTCGACTGAGGAGCCAGTCTCGCTAGTAGGCAGGAGTAGTGGGTGGGAGAAAGAGGAGATGATGCAGGGTCCCTTGAGAAACGGAATTCACTTTTTTGTTTTCTATCCACTTATGGAGTAACTTTGATTCTTTGCATCAGTGTCTCTGAAGAGCTGCAAATAGGGAAAAAAAAATCCATTTAACTTGTAGTTCTGAATTATCTCCAGAGAAGGAAGGGAGAGATGGTGCTTAGGGTGCTGGTTCATAGGAACTTGTGGGCCATGAAAACGCACCTCTCAGACCTCATACCACGAGAATGTAATTGACTAAGGGCCCCAGGTGCCGGGCCCTGAATCTACTGCCTACCCGCCTCTGCACTGAGGCCGCGCTACCCACAGGCAGTCCCAGGTCAATGACTGGGCAAGGCAGGAATAGGAAGAGCGATTCCTGTAGGTCAGCCTCCTTCGAAAGGTGACTTTGATTCAGTGACTTGCCATCAGCTTTGTGAAGCCTTGCTTAGACTGCACTCCAGCCTGAGGCTCTTCTTGCCCAATCTTCCTTCCTCCTGGCTCTTCTTCTGCCAGGTCAGCCCTGCGCTGTGGTCTGACAGCTCTCCCAGCCTCTTCCACCTCCCTCCCCGTCCCCCCCCCACAGGCATTTCCCCCCACTAAATCTCTCACACATCTAATCCTCTCTTGGCATTTTCTCCATGGAGTTCTAAACTGACATGGGACCTGTATAGAACAAGGGAGCGTACAGACACGTGGTCAAGCCACTTCTCCAGGATGTCCCCTGGGGAAGTCGCCCCCTCCCCTCCTAGAGGATGCCCGTGGGTTCACAGGAAGCCAAGGGCAGGCGGCTTCCTCTCCTCCAAGCATCGTAAGAACCACCACAGGGATGGGAAAATTTATTTTCTCCCACCATTACATTCCCATGGTGATGAGCATTTCTGGAAAAGTAGTATAAGCACGTGGTTTAAGAGTGGCAATTAAGCCTTCCAAGGTCAGGGTCTACCTTTTTTCTCTCTCTTGCCAGTGTCGAAGCCTGGACCCAGGGAAGCCAGGTAGTTGATCTTTGTTGAACAAATGAAATGCACTGATGTCACAACTGGGGCCAACTACGTTAAAGGCTCTATATTCCTGACCTTCTGGATCTGAAAAGGAATTATTTTAAAAATTCTGAAGTATGGTAGCCTGCTTTAGTTTATCTTGGAGCATTTCCAAATACTCACTTTTCAAGGATAGGTGGAAGAAAGACAAAGTCTTTTCCAAAAAGAATTATTTGTATATAAAGTGCAGAGACTGGAGTGGGGGTGTGTTGCCGTGGAGCAAAGTGTGGGACAGAGACAAGTAGCTGACCAGGAACCAGGCGGGGGATAAAGGGAGGTATCCTTTCTCAATGCCACTGTCACCTGAGTCTGCATTCACCAGGGTCCTGTATCTAGGCCATTAAGGACCAGCACATGGTTCCCTATCTCCTGAGCAGCTCTGTCCCCATGAGGAGCTTTGTATGAAATCAGGGGTTCACCTGAGTACAGTCTGAGGGAGTCAGCCAGAATGGGTGGGGTCTGGAAACCATATGTGTACATTTTTTTTTTTGAGGTATAGTTGTTTTACAATGTTGTGTTAGTTTCTACTGTACAGCAAAGTGAAGTAGAGTTCCCTGTGCTATACAGCAGGTTCTCATTAGTTATCTATTTTATACATATTAGTGTATATATGTCAGTCCCAATCTCCCAATTCATCCCACCCCCTCCCTTTCTCCCCTTGGTGTCCATCCGCTTGTTCTCTACATCTGTGCCTCTGTTTCTGCCTTGCAAACCGGTTCATCTGTACCATTTCTCTACATCCCACATATAAGTGGTATTATATGATATTTGTTTTTCTCTTTCTGACTTAATTCACTCTGTATGACAGTCTCTAGGTCCAACCATGACCCTGTGTCCAACCATGTCTCTACCATATGTGTACTTAATTATTCCATAAACACACACTAAGCTGCTACTGAGTACTGGGGTTTGTGTTAAATGCTGGAGAAAACTTTCTGCCCCTAAAGAATTTTTAATCTAGAAGAAACTATGCCACATTATAGGGAACTGCATCAAAGGAACTGCAGAGTGAATAATTAGAGGAAGTTGCAGAGGTATAGCTTCAAATATGGGGATCCTTCCTGGAACCCATCCTAAGGCCATGGAGCCATGCTTCTGAGAGTCTGGAAGTGCACACATATGACACTGATCTACTGTGGACTGAGGGGTGCAGATGGATGGGGGAGGGGGGTTGACAGTAGAATATGATTTCCCAAATCTGTGCACACCTAGTAAGCACCTATGTCCTGATGAAAGTGTTCTCCATACTGTACTCATTTTGCCAGAAGTTTCTACTGAAGAAGCATGGCGTCTTGGCTAGGGCTGAGGGAATTACTAGTGTTTGTCATGAAAAGAAGAATAGGAAGAGTATGAAGCCTCCTAAGAACTAATTAACAACTTCTTCCAGTTGTAAAGTACTGGGGGCTGCAATGTTGCAATTATTATCACAAACATATATGTGAACTACAACCTCGTGTCTAGCCATGGTGTTTACATGAATTGCCACATCCATACACGTATGTTGTCTATTGCTTTCTAAATGCTTTCTAACAAATCGGCTTCCAACACTTAGTGGCTTCAGACAATAATCATCTGTTTTGCTCATGAATGTGAAACGTGGGCCGGGCTCAGGAGGGATAACTGGTCTCTGCTCCACGATGTCTGGGGTTTAGCTGGAATGTCTCAACAGCTGCGGCTAGAACAGCTGGGTTTGGCCGGGCAGCTCTCTTCGCGTAGTCTCAGGATCTCTCTGCGTGGTCTCTCCAGTGTGGCAATCTCAAATTGGTCATACTTCTCACATGGTGGCTGAAGATCCTAAGAGCAAGCATTCCAGTGACAAATGTAGGAGCCGAGTGGTCTCTTATGACCCAGTTTAGAACTCACAGAGTATCATTTCTATCATATTCTAGTGGTAGAAGCCATTACATGCCTGCTCAAATTCAAGGAAAGGAAACACAGACACTTTTTTTGATAAGAAGAGTGTCAAGAATTTGCAGACATGTTTTAAAATGGCCACAATGTGCAACTCACGTGCAAAGTCACTTATAGACACAATCATGTTCGTGTACAACGTAACCAATATCATCCTCATACAATCCTTTGGATTGGAAAATCAGGGAGGCAATTCTAATTTTGGGGTGATCCTGCCCACCTCTACAACCATCAGGTTACTGCAGGGCTGAGAATCCTCTGGATTAGATCCTCGGAAGCCAGAAGTCTTCTAAGTGGGTTGAGGCACGATTGCCTGGAGAAGACCTCATTTAATCTCCTTCCTGATGGCAGAGATCTCATCATGCCATGAGCCCACCTCCTGCTCTGACCAAGAAGCAGAAAGCAATGACTGACAAAGGTTAAGTTTTGATGGGGAATATGAGGGAAGAAGCCTGAGGCCACCCTGGCTGATGACTGGCTCGAGGACTGCGTGCATGACCTCAGGGAGAGGCTGCCGAGGTCAACTTCTCTTTTCCCCAAAGGCAGACCTTGGGCGGAAACTTGCTTGGCTTTTGGCTGCTTCGGAGGAGGTGGCCCAGGGGAACTCCCACCGTGGTTTACTCTTTAGCTCCTCTGAGCTTATCATGACTGCTTCCCTTTTCCAAGGCTCCGGCTGGGGCAAATTCTCTGCAGAGAGCAACAGTCTTCAGTGGGAACACCATTGTAACACAAAAGGGAGGGGGGAAAATAGAAGCCACCTGGGTGCCCCCCCCACCCCGCCCCGTCATCTCCCTTGGTCTGGTGGAGCCAAGCCTCGATAATCAGAAAACACAGTGGAGGCAAGTCCCCTCCCTGTCACGAAAAGCCAGTAGCCCAGCGAGACAGGGCTCCCGGTGGGAGCTTGGTTCCTATCGGAGGAGACGAATTTCCTGGAAGTCCTAGGAGCAATATAAGCAGGTGGGACTTCCCCCAGTTCTCCTGTTGTCTTTGGGAACAAGGCTGAAACTGGGCCCTGGAGAGAACAACCAGCTGTGGACCAAGGGAGCTGAGAGGCAGGGAGGGAAGATGAGAGGTATCACCAGATGCGGCTTGTGGGGTGGGGTTTTGACTAAGGTTATAGAGGCCACAAAGGAGATGGAGGAGGAAAAAGAGTAGGGGGTGCTGAAGCCAGGGGGAGGTGGCAATTATAAATGGGCCCACATAAGACAGAATGTCTGAGTGCAACATGTCCTCCTGCACTGATTTGTCCCTCATCCCTTCTGCACACCTGTGTGGACAGGTGTGTGCTCAGACCATCTTTCCTCACCCTCTCTGGATCTCACTTGAATACCCACTGCTCATCCCGCTCCCCAGATCAGGATCCTCCAAGGGCTTCCTGCTGTCTCTGAAGAGGAGCCCAAACTCCTCGAAGGGTCTTCGTGCTCTGACTCGACCTCACCTCACCCCAGTCCTGCCCCCTGCCCTGACTCTGTGGCGTGCTCTCCTTGCTCCAGGAATTTGTTCTTCCTGCTGTCTCCCACGGCAGCGGCTTTCCTCTTTCATCCGTGTGTTGCCGAACCTTCTCCATCTTCAAGGCCCAGTCAAACCAAACCTTCCCTACTCACCTGAGCCGAGAGAGATCTCAGTGTGTGTTTCCACGGGACCCTGCGCCCGAGCAATAACACATCTGGCGTGTCTTATACGGCAGCTGTGGTGCTGTCTGGTGCCCTTGGCTGGCAGCTCTCCTAGGAAGAGAGCTGCCTATTCATCTTTGATTTCTTCAGCAGGCCCAGCACAGGGACTGACACGTGCAAGACACATGTTGACTGGATCCTATTATTATCATGGCCAGTAATGTTGAGTATTTGACAAATGGCCTACTTCACAATTAGACTGATACTGTGGCTGAAGCTATATTAGTATTTCGGTTAAGTTTTACTTGGCAAAGCGAAAGTAAAATTATCTCTTCTTTCCCCAAATGTCATCTTGGGGGAAGTACAAGAGAAAACCCTATTTGAATAGGACCTTCAAGTGACTTGGGCAGAGGGCCTCGGACTTTCCACTGCCCTAAATGGAATGGCAATAAGACACAAGGCAAATGAAGGAAGCAGAAGTGTGCTCGGTAAGAGCAAGTGAAACTGGGCCCCTTAAGGGCAATTCTCTGTTGGAGACGCAAGAATTCAGATTTCCCCAAAGAGCAAAGTGCAGACGGCCAACAGCCGCTCACTCGGCCAACTGCTCAACCAACTTTACTGAGTGCCCACCACACACCTGGCCCCGCGCTGGGTCTGGGGATGCGTATGCAGGGGTTTTGTTTCATTAACACAGGTGTAAGGGGATATGACACAAACCACCGGAAAATTCAAATGCAGAATAAGTGCCACAAGACTAAATGACATCAAAGTTCAGTCTGGAGAAGAAAGAAAGGACTTCCCAGAGGAGGCTGGGAAGTGGCCATGCTTCTCTCTTTGGAAAGGCGGTTGGTAAAAGTGAATGAAGTCCCTGTGCAGAAAGGAGGGGAGCTGACGAGTGGGGAGAGGGTCCTAGTGCCTTCCAGTCCCTGGTTGCAATCGTTCCATCCCACGTTTAGGTATCTGAGACTCTCAGAATGCTTCCAGTAAATTCTTCTTTTTGTCAAAGTTAGAGTTGTTTCGTGGAAGGGCTTCAGAACAAATGTATTTCCCCAACACAGTGCCATCAGGAGAAGAACAGGCTTTGGCTCGACTGAGAACATTCTTGAAAAACGGTCAGGATTAAAGTTTCCTGAGAAACTCTGTTCCTAGTAGAGTGGGGTGAACAGTGGCTGCCACGAGGTGGAGGCATAGTGAGTGTCAGGGGTTTCTCCCTTCCCAGCATGGGACGGTGGTCTCGTGACCTCCATTCCTGAAGTTCATGGGACTGCACTTTGCTGGAGGTACGATTCCATGTGGTCTGGGGAGGACTGTCCTTGGCCTTCTCCTCCTGTTTCCTCTGCCCCCTGACAGTGAAGGCACTAGCTCCTGCCCCTTCTTGCCTAGGATTTGCTCCCTCAGTTACCTCCACAGTCTCCTGAACCAGCAAATCTATTCCTCCCTACTGGATCATTCTCATCAGCAAGATCAACATTTAGGAATTCCTCTCATCTTAAAGGAAAAAGAAAAAAGCCCCCCTTGACTCCCGTCTACCTACAATTACTACCACATTTTTCTCCTCCTCAAAAGAATTTTCTATACTTTCTGTCTCCATTTCCTCCCATCCTATTCTCCCTTGAACTCACTCCAACTAACCCTTTATCCTCACGATTCCACCCCAACTGTCCTTGTTGAGGCATGACCGTCTTCCCTCCGGCCAGTGCGGAAGTGGAGGGCACCAAAGAGCCTTCCAGACTCTCTCTTTCACACCTCTCAGTGTAGGTGTGGCAGGGGTGGAGTGGTGTGGTCTGACCCAGAAAGTAGAATTCTGGGAATTCTTCTTCCCACCCAGTCTATCTCTCCAGCATGCCTTTCCTCTGAACTGCAGACTCATATACCCAACTGCCTACCTAACATCTGCACTTGAATATCTAACAGGCATTTCACATCATCATGTTGGAATCAAGTTTTGAGTTTCCCACATGCCCCCTAACCTACCCCTCCTGCTGTAGTCCTCATCTCAGCAAACGGCCTCACCATCCACTCAGTCCAGAACACTTGGGACCATGCTTGTCTTCTCTTTCGACCACACACTCCACGTCCAATGTATCAGCGCAGCCTCAGAACTCTACCTTCAAAATATCTCCCCAATCTGACCATGTCTCACCACATCCACTGCCACCAAACCTAGTGCAAACCTCCATCATTTCTTGCCTAAAAAACACAGCAGTCCCCCAACTGATGTCTCTGCTTCCACTCTTGCCCTGCAGTCTATACTTCTCAGCACCACCAGTTCCCTTCACTCACTTTGCACTCACCCCCGCCCCACCATCTCTCGAGTCATCACTCTCTCTGTCCACACCAGGCTTGCCACTATCACCTAACCACCAGCTATAGCAGGTCACCTTTCTCCCTTGAAGAGGCTCAGCCTGGCAGATAAGAAGTGAGAACAAGAGGAAGATCTTCCAGGAGTTTTTTGAGTTCACTGAAACAAAAGTACCTGCCACCTGTGTGGAAGATGAACTTCTGAGAGAAAATCGCACCATCTTTCCCATCGAATAGCACGGTACCTGGCAGGGGTACCAGAAGGCCGAGGCATCCTCTTAGACACCTCCTTGAGGAGGTAGCTCTCTACAAGGACATTTAGCACCAGAAACCTTGAAGGCTGTGGAGAGAGATTTTTGTATCAGAGTTTCCAGCTTTCATTGCAGCAAGTGATGGAGGTGGATATAAAAATGTGGTGTGCTGATTTAGACCAAAAGTATGAATTACAGAAGTGTGGTGTTTCTATGGCTTTTAAAGTGACATGGACAACTTGCATTCTGACACGTAGATTTTCCTCATTGACACTTGCATTAAAGATTGGAAAGAGGAGGCCTTGCTCTTCAAGGCTACTGAAATGATGCCCTGTGTAAAAAGGCCGTCTGGGCCTGGCTGGGGACAAAGAAGCTGCCATGGAGAATGGGTTGTACCTTGGTGACTGTGGAGGAGCTTCTGCACTAACATTGCGCCTCAAGAAATGAGGATCCATGCCTGCGATCACATCTTCCAGTGAATTTCCTAGCAGCAATGAGGTTTACACAAGTGACTTTGCTTACCTAATATTTAAACACTTGTTTATACAAAGAAATAATTGTCAGCGCTATTAAGATGGAATGAGAGGGGCATCCCTGGTGGCGCAGTGGTTGAGAGTCCGCCTGCCGATGCAGGGGACGCAGGTTCGTGCCCCGGTCCGGGAAGATCCCACATGCCGCGGAGCGGCTGGGCCCGTGAGCCATGGCCGCTGAGCCTGCGCGTCCGGAGCCTGTGCTCCGCAGTGGGAGAGGCCACAACAGTGAGAGGCCCGTGTACCGCAAAAAAAAAAAAAAAAAAAAAAAAGATGGAATGAGAGCTCCTGAGGCCTTGCCTTGAGGTTTATTGGAATGAACTGCACTTTAATGAGGCAGTAGCTGGCGTCTGTAGCAGACAGACTTATGCTAGACCTGGGTTTTAGAAAGATTTTGGAGCAGAAGATCCGTTTGACTTTCGTGTGTATGTGGTAAAACATGCATAACATAAAATTTATCATCGTAACCATATTTAAGAATACAGTTCAGTGGTATTAACAACATTCACATTATTGTGCAATTGTTACCAGAATGTTTCCATCATCCCAAACTAAAACTCCACACCCGTCTTCCCTCCCCACCCAGACCCTGGCAACCACAACTCTACTTCCTATTTCTATGAATTTGAATTGCCTCATCTAAGTGAAATCATGCAATATTTGTCCTTTTGTGGCTGGCTTATTTCACTTACTGTAATGTCCTCAAGTTTCATCCATGTTGTTGTATGTGTCAGAATGTCTTTACTTTTTAGGGCTGAATATGCCACTGCGTGTACATACCACATTTTGTTTATTCACTTGTCAATGGACAGTTAGGTTGCTTCCACTTTCTGGCTATTGTCAATAATGCTACTATGAATATTGGTGTATAAATATTTGTTTGAATCCTTGCTTTCAAATCTTTTGGATATAGTATATCCATAAGTGGAATTACTGGATCATATTCATTTGACTTTACGAAGAATATGTTCATTGGAAAAGAAGACTAACTTTTTGGAGTGTAGGAAAGTAAGAGCAGATGAAAATGATGTCAAGTTCAACAGATAATTCTTTTACCTTATAAAATAACAGAAGACATGCTTTTATTTCACTGATTCTCTTTTTCCTTCCCCACTCCCTCTCACATGCATGCACACACACACATACACAGAGCTACTTTAAATGTATTAAGAAGCTAGACCATGAATTGACCATAATGGGGAAAATGTCCATTATTGGCATCTCTGAAACTACCTCGAAACCAGCCTGTGGTGTTACTAGTGGTGTCACTTAGGACATGAGGTATCTAAGGCAAAAGCTAGATTGTTATGAAACTTTGGGAAAGTGTTGACAGTGTTTGGCTTTTGCAAGCAGGCTGACTTTTGATGACTTTTCTGTAACTGTACCATCAGCAATCCTGGCTATAAGAGGGGAGACCCATAACCTAGTTTGATTAACCCTCAAACTAAAGATTAAATACTTGATTACCATTAGGCAAATGAAACCATATTGAACTTTAAGATATCAACCTCATTACTTCAAAGCAGACTTTAAAGTCTATTTACTAAATAGTTTGTGTTGAAAAAAAAAAACAACTGGCACTTTAACAGGTTTTATGTAGGGTCAAGGTTTAAAATACACATGTATTATAATTTATGACACTCTCCTGTTTGAAACCCTGTTATGGCTTCCTTTAACACCGGAACAAGATTCTAAACTCTGTACCATACCTCCAATAGTCCAGGCCATCTGGCCACTCCCCTTCCTGCCTAGTTCCAGTCTCCCTTCCGACTGCTCAGCTCACTCCGACCACACCTGGCACACACTGTGCACATCCTGCCCCTCAGGGCCCTTGCACTCATGGTCCTGTGCTACTTGGAATCCTCCCCTCCAGGTATTTGCATGGTTTTCTTCCTCACCTTATTTACTTTATAGCTCTTATCACTACCTGGCACTAGATTACTTATTTGTTTGCTTCCGTTTTTATTGTCTGTCTCTCCCACTAAAACATAAGCATTCCAAGGGCAGAGGCCTCTCTTTTCACCACTGTAACCTCAGCATCTGGAACATAGTGGGCACTCCATCAGTATTTGTTGATTGAATCCACGAATGAGTGGAGAAAGCCTGTTTGAGATCTGGAGAGTGACAGAGCCTCAATGACACCATTTCAGCCCCTGCATCCAGCCAGACCTGTGCCAGATACCCTGCTGGACTTTTCAGTTACGTCAACCAACAGAATTCTCTTTTTTGGCCATTAAGATGTGGGAATTGTTTGTTACACAGCATTATTACAGCAATGGCTGACTAAACTGACTTAAACAAAACAGAGAATTTTATTGATATATCTAGTGCAGGTATAGCTGGATTCGGGGGCTCAAATGGTGTCATCAAGGTGTTGAGGGGGGGAGTCCACATGCCTGTTAGCTCCACATGCCTCTTATTCTGGGACCAGCAGCTACATACTATCGTAAATAGTGCTGTAGCGAGTAGAGGTTTTAAACGTGCTTCGGAGTTTGGTGTGGCCTCTTGGGCTTCTGCTATCTGTCATGAGAAAGGTGTGTCCTATATAGCTGTGGCCAGGACATGGAAGCAACCTAAATGTCCACTGACAGATGAATGGATGAAGATGTGGTACATATATACAATGGAATATTACTCAGGCATAAAAAGGAATGAAACGGTCTCATTTGCAGAGACATGGATGGACCTAGAGATTGTCACACAGAGTGAAGTAAGTCAGAAAGAGAAAAACAAATATTGTATATTAACACATATATGTGGAATCTAGAAAAATGGTACAGATGAACTTATTAGCAAAGCAGAAATAGAGTAACAGATGTAGAGAAGAAATGTATGGATACCAAGGGGGTAAGGGGGAGTGCAATGAATTGGGAGAATGGGATTGACATATATACACTACTATGTATAAAATAGATAACTAATGAGAACCTGCTGTATAGCACAGGAAACTCTACTCAGTGCTCTGTGGTGACCTGAATGGGAAGGAAATCTTAAAAAAAAGGGGATATATGTGTATGTATGACATTCACTTTTGCTGTACAGCAGAAACCAACACAACATTGTAAAGCAACTAAACTCCAATAAAAATTAAAAAATAAAATAAAATAAAACCTCTACTCACGTCACATCTGCTAACATTCTATTAGCTTAGCCAAATCCCAACGAGACAGGGAAATATACTCTGCCTACTCTAGTGGGAAGTTTTGTAAAGCCTTCTGGAAAAAAGGTGTGGATTTATGACTTCATTACAGGGAAGGAGTGAACAATTGGCAACGATAATCCAATTTATCACGTTCACTGAGCATCTGTCGCTTGGTAATTTAAAAGTCTTGGCAAATATACGTGAAACTTTGGGCTAAAGTAACAGAGAAGAGGCGAGGGGCTTCTCTCTGAGAATCACAGAATGGCAGAGAGGGAAGGGAACTGGAAAAGGTGTCCTTAGGTCCAAACGTCTCATTTTACAGATGATAGAGGGAACTGAGGCCTAAAGAATCTCAGTGGTTTAATCAGAGTCATGTGGTTCATAAAGAAAGCTTTTGCAAAAAAAAAAAATAATAACTAAATAAACAGAGAAGAAGCTGTCCTAAGAGAAGTGGTGATGGAGGTCAGAGGTAGAGACGGGTGGGCCAAGAGGGCCATGTGAGTGCTGGCGGGGCCCCGGGAGACAGCATCAGGAGGAGACAGACAAGGATGGCAGCCCTGGGCACATGTTCAAGCAGCAGTGGTGGCACAGCCTTGTTCCCCGGGAGCTGAGGCAGACAGGAAGGGGGATCTACGTTCTGCCTTCGGGGGCCAGGTGGCAAGGGTGGGAAGAGCCAGAGAGAACAGAGCTCTGATCCCAGCTCGGCCACTCTCCAACTCCGTGATCTCGGAGACATCTCCTAACTGAATACTAGCAATAACAGGTGTGTTCTGAGGATGATTCGCCTTCCCCGTCTGCAAAGAGCAGCACGAAAGGACTTCACGCAGGACTTTGCCCTCAGGAAGCCCTCAGTCAGCACAGGGCTCCTCCACCCCCTAAGGGTCCTCCTCTGCTGGCTCTGCTTCTGCCCCAAGACTTTGAAAGGTAGGCATTTGGGGCTTAGAGCACATGTGAATGTATTATAGTATTTGCTTGGCCTAAAAGTTTGTTTGGGTTTTCCTTAAGAGGTTACGGAAACACCTGAACGAACTTTTTGGCCAGCCCAATATTTTTGCAGGACAGTATAGACAGGGCTGGCTTGACTTTTTCAGCCCCCAGAAAGGGTCCTCCCTTTACCTGAAGGGCTATGGTGCTACCCCTCCCCTGCCCCTCAAGATGCTGCCCAACTGGCAGTGAGGGAGAAGACTCACTCCAGATCAAACCTGTAGTCTCACATGCCCAAAGCCTTCTGGAATGCTCTTCCCCTTGCTCTGCTTATATCACCTTGAGCCAAACCAGGAAGCAGGAAGATGCTCCTGCTTGACGGGGAACTCCCTGCACCCTGGTCTGAGTCAGAAGCCACAGTGGCACCAGCCATGAGCAGATCTTATAAAAGAGAACAGATCCCTCCCTTCAAAAGCCACCATCTCTGTGGTTTTTCTTCAGGGTGAGGCTGTAATTAGCGCTTGGAGGCCCAAGGCCATCGGGGTCCAGAGAGCAGGGGGCCCAGCAGTAAAGCACACCCCCTTCCAGCGGGGACACAGCCCAGCTGAGAGAAAGGCCCTGGGCAGGAAAAGACGTTCTGAGACCTGGGTGTTAGTCCTGGCTCTGCCACTAACTTAAATCCCTTTACCTTCCAGAATTTCCTGTGGGTTTACAATGATAATACCTACCGTCATAGATGTTGGGGGGATCAAATGCACTAATCAGAATGAAGGTGTTTCACAAACTCAGAAGCGCCGTATCAGTGTGAGCCGCTTCACTGCGCTTCTAAGGAGCGTGGGGTCTTTCCGAGTTCTCCTGACATTTTCCCTCCTACACAAGAGATTTTGCTGCAATGTTCTGTGGCCTTTCATTGCTTGGAGCTGGAAGAGTCTATGATGCTGGGAGTTCTGAGGCCTGGTTTCTTGTCCCATTTTCCTCATTCGGCTTCAGTTTTTCCACCTGTAACCTAAGAAAGTTGGACCAAAACTTTATTTATTTATTTATTTTTTGGCCATGCCATGCGGCATGCGGGTTGCGGGCTCTTAGTTCTGTGACCAGGGATAGAACCCGTGCCCCCTGCACTGGAAGCACGGAGTCTTAACCACTGGACCACCAGGGAAGTCCCCAAAACATTTCCAGATTCCCTCCCAGCTCCATAAGTCCTTCGATCCTTATCTTAGATCCTTATAAGGGCTTATTAGCCTTCTAAAATAAGTTGAGTAGCTTCTACTCTAACAAAAAGGAAAAAAAAGTTGGGAAAGGATGAAACAAGCTGGGCAAAATGTTGGAAATTTGTGAAGCTGGGTGAGGGGCACGTTGGGGCTCTCTATTCTCTTTATCTTGTGTATGTTAAAGTTTTTCCATGCTGGAACTTCCTTGGCGACCCAGTGGTTAAGACTCTGTGCTTCCAATGCAGGGGGCACGGGTTCAATCCCTGGATGGGGAACTAAGATCCCGCATCCCACATGGTGTGGCCTAAAAAACAAAAAAAAAACCTTTTTTTTTCCATGCTGAAAAAAGGGTTTTTTTGTTTTTTAATAGAAGCTCCATTGCATTTGAGGGTCTTTATGACCTTTACTTTCTGGCACCCTCAAGAAGTAACCATTCCTAACAAAAGGTACCTTCCAAAGGAAACTCCCTCCCATTGTCATCTTTGTTGTCCCCATCTCCATCCCTGCAACAGAGAGCTTCAACAGCCATACTGCTCCAGCATTAGAAAAGCTTGGGGAATTTCCAGAATCTTCTATTCCCACTTCCCATTTCTTAAGAGATGAACTATCACATACATAAAGAAAAAAGTCACAAACAGGGGAAAATTCAAATCCTTGGCCAAGTTAGGGATTTTAAGGAAGGCTCCCAGTGGAGCTCCTCCCTGCTGAACTGTTTGTAGTTTAGGGTCACCTGCTCAGTTCTTCCCTCAGCCAGAAGGAACTTGGGGTCTCTCTCCTTTGCCAACCTGGCTGGGCTGGCAAGCCCCAAGGAATGTACTGCTCCTCCCAGGCCTAGGAAACGACTCCCAGGGAGATGCCTGACCTATTCCCCCAGGAATAGAAGGGCTGGCAGGATTACTGGGACTCAAACAGACCCCCAAACAGAAGGAGAGGAACCCCAGCCCACCCACCGTCTCTGGCTCTGTGTCCTCTCTGCCTGCCAAGCCAGGGTGGCACGTGCTGCCTGCTGGCTCTGCCCACAACAGGTGATCCTGTGTCTACCTTGAGGAGCTGCACGCCTCTTCACAGCCCAGGAGGGCCGCTTTTCTAACAGGATTGCAGGCAGGCTTTCCAGACTCTCCAGATGGCGCGTGCAGGCAGACAAGCCTCTGGGATCACTGGCAGCAAAAGTACCAGCTCAGATTTTACCAGATTTTCTCAATTGTGTGTTTTATGCAAAAACAGCCACCGCTAGACCTAAATAACTTAGGTTTTTATCTGGCCCAGGAAGAGGACCCTGGGGTGGGGGCATGAGGAGAGGACTGCTGTATTTAGTCATCCTCCTTTCATGGAATATTTACTGAATACCCGCTAGGTACCTAGCTCTGAGCTGGGTGCTGAAGTTAAAGAAAAATCAGACAAGTCCTGCCCTCAGGGAGTTCCCAGACCAGAATAAGTAGCAACAAGACAGGTATAGAAGCTACAAAAAAAAAAAAAAAAAATAGAAAGCAATCAGTGTCAAGGAGGCATAGAAGGTGATACAAAACGTTTAAAAGGGAAAATGAATATTCCTCAACCATCTAGCATGTGCCAGGAATGATGCCAGGAACCTTGCAAACGTCATTTCGTTTAAAGCTCACAGAGTATTATCTCTATTCCACAGGGGAGGAATCTGACACCCAGAACTTGACAGTTCACCCAGCCAGAAGCAGCAGAGCCAGGAGTAAAACCCAGCACTGATTCCAACATACGTAGATAAAATGCTACTTATAAGTTTTTCTTAAATTCATATATGCACATAGATGAATATATGCAAACATCTGTTAGCTCTATTCATCATAACAGGTGAAGTGTCAGTCTTGCCACTGATTCTGGATAATCGGGGCTCCCCTGTTGCTGGGCTGGGCAGGCTGATCACCCGGAACCTACCTCCGTAGGCCTCCGCAGAGCGCCACCTCGTGTTTCCAGGTAGGACTGCAGCAGAGGAACAGAAGCCTTTGCCTCTCTGTTTAATATCGGAGTGGAAAGCGCTGCTGTCCCCGTTACCACAGGTTTGGCCTGGACTGAGAAAACTCAGAGGCCCCTGGCAAGCGGCAATAGCAACTCCTCATGGCGAAGCACCTGCAAGTCAGTGTGGCTACGTCTGTTTTGTTTGCAATACACGTCCCTTGTATTTTAAGAAATCCCTTGTCTGTGACAGCCCTTTGGTAGGCACCGGAGATTTGGCAGGGAAGATGTTGGCCCTTGAGCTGTTCCCAGTCTAGTGAAGGAGACAGCCAAGTGCACGATGATCGTAATCCCCTGGGCCAAGTGCTCTGATACAGGGGAACACAGGGTGAGAAGGAAAGCCTTCCGACGAGGTGACAACGGAGCTGACACTTTAGCATGTGTAGGAGTTTGCCAGGCTGAGAAGGAGGCATGGAGAGATGGGGCGGGAAAGGGAACAGAAGTTCGGGGTAACTGCAACTTCAATATAAACCAGAGCCCAACAACCAGGGGAAGAAAGGTGAGCCGTGGTCAGGGGCTAACAGGAGTAGTACTTATCCTGTGGATAGTGGGGCTTAAAGCAAGGCACTGACTCAGTCAGATTTGCATTTGAGAAAGAACATTTCAGGAACAGAGGAGAGTTTGGCTGGGAGAGGATTGGAAATGATAGAGGCTGGGGAGGATGCTTTTGTAATTCTGCAATGCTTGTGTAACTAGGAGAGACATGCTTGGGACCCAAATTAAGGTAAAGATCATGAGGATGGAGAGGAAAAGATGAATGAGAGGCGTTCAAGAAGCAGACCCACAGTGACTAGCAACAAGGCAGTGAGGAAGCTGGAGGCGTTAAGGAGGTCAAGGACACACTTGCTGAGGTAAGAAACCCAAGAAGGAGGGCATGTTCGGTGGAGAGGATGAGACCCGCCCAGGACATGCTGGAGGCACCGACGGAATATTCAAGGGAGGTGGTCCAGCGGGTCTACAGCTCAGGAGAGATGTGCCTGGAGGACTCCTGGCGGGGAGAGGGGGAGTTACAGGATCCGGGCTCTGGGACTACCCTGGCTGTCCAGTAGTTAAGACTCCATGCTTCCAGTGCGAGGAGGGGGGGTGGGGGCGGGTTCAATCCCCCTGGTCAGGGAACTAAGAGCCCGTGTGCTGCACAGCCAAAATATAAAATTTTAAAAATAAATAAATAAAAGGATCCGAGCGCTATGCTTTCCCCCAACGCCCCCCACCTCCATCAGAGCACCTCCATTTGTATGTCTTAGTGGTGGGCTCTGCATAGGAGTTCAATTGGAAAAAGGGTTCTGTTGCTTTAAAAAAGAAAAAAGCTCACTGCAAGACCTAGTGACCTCTAGGGCTTTTTCTGTTCTGCTTTATGTTTCTCTTGAAAGATTTATTCACTCATTCCCTAGACATGCATGGAACACATACTATATAATGACAGGAACTATAAACCTGAAGATAACCACGATGTGCCCCTCCCTTCAAAGGGCTTAGAATCTGGTAAAGGAGACAGTAGGGGAAGGGGCGATCACACAGAACATGAAATAGGGAAGGATTTTAAAGAGGAGATGGTGTTACCCAGTCCAAGCTCGCTCTGATCGCCGCATGACAGCCCAATTAATCGGAGACGAGCTGTTGAGGCAAAGGAGTACGACTTTATTCGGGGTTTGGATGCCAGTTTCTTTTACAGCAAAGAGAGTGGGAGGAGATGAGGAAGTAAAGTAAAAAGGCCATGAGTTTTTGAAATATACCCTGGAATGGCCAGCCTCCCAGAGAGGATGTGTTAATTTCTTCTTTCTTGCAGCCATCCACAGGTGGACAGGGTCAGGATGCTTCCCTGAACAAAGGCACTTTGGTTTAACATTCAGGCAGAGGGGCAGGGTTCCCCGAGGCAGGCCATTATGTATCCTTTTAGTGAACAAAAGCAGCAGAAAGCAAAGGTTAAAGTAGAAGAAACAGATCCAACATGTAGTCGGATTTGGCTCTTCCCTGTTACCATGGCATTTGCATAGACTTTGAAGAATATATAGGAGTAGGATCTCCACGTCCAGTGATGGTGCACTAAGTGATTTAGACTAGCTCCCCTGAGGCCGACCTGAACACCTGCTCACCAGGAGCGAGGCAGGAGTGAGATAGGAAGACAGCATTTGGGGCCATTTCTCCCAGAGGGCCAGTTACTGGTTCTCAGTGGTACTGCTTAGATGCTACAAGCTCTTCTGACGTATGGACATCATGACAAAGTTGGGCTGACTCCAGAATTCAAAAGTTGTTTAGTATTTTTAAAGTTATTCAGTATAATTTTCCAAATTGACATAAAAAGGGAAATGGTAGGATCAAGTCAGGAAGTGCAGAAAAACTTTTGATAAAACACAATATGTATTTTGAATTTTAAAAAGGTAACACACTAGTAATAGAATTTCCTTGATCTAATAAAGAATATCTACAAAAAAATACCTGCAGCTGACACAGAATTATTATATGACCAAGCGATTCCACTTCTAGGTACATACTTGAAAGAACTGAAAACAGGTGTGCAAACAAAAATGTGGACACAGCAGCACTATTCACAATAGCCAAAGGGTGGAAACGATCCAAACATCCATCAGCTGATGAATGGATAGACAACGTGTGGTATATCCATATAATGGAATATTATTCAGTCACACAAAGGATCGAAGCATTGATACGGGCTACGACATGATGAACCTTGAAGACATTATGCTGAGTGAAAGAAGTCAGGCACAAAAGGGCCACGTATTGTATGTCCATTTTAGCGACTGCCAGGGACTGGAGGGAGGGGAGAATGGAAAGTGACTGCTTCGTGGGTACAGGATTTCCTTTTGGGGTAACAAAAATGTTCTCGAACTTAATAGTAGTGATGGTTGCACAGCACTGTGAATATATTAAATATAACTAATAATAAATTTTATGTTATGTATACTTTACCACACACACACACAACATAGCATTTACCAAATGTTGGTGAGGAGGTGAAGCAACCGGAATTCTCATGACTTGCTGGTAGAAATGTAAAATGGTACAACCACTTCGGAAAACAGTTTGGCATTTTCTTTTAGGGTTAAAAGTACACTTGCCATATGACATCCAATTCTACTCAGGAATTTACTCAAGAAAAATGAAAATACATGCTCTATACAAAATTTTATAATGAATATTCTTAGCAGATTTTTACATAATAGCCCCAATCTGGAAACAGATCAGTTGCCCATCAACAGAATGCTGAAAAAACGAACTGTAGTACATACATAAATGGAATACTACTCAGTAATAATAATAAAAAAAAAAAGAATGAACTACTGATACGGGCAACAAGAGGGATGGATCTCAGAAACGTTATGCTAAGTGAAAAAAAACCTTACAAAAAAGTAAATACTGTATCATCCCATTTATATGAAATTCTAGAACAGTCAAAACTAAGCTACAGTGGAAAAAAAAGTGGTTGTCTCTAAGGGACAAAAGTGGGGACTGAATGCAAAGGTTGTAAAAGAACATTCTGGGGTGATGGCAATATTCTATATCTCGATAGGGGTTCGGGTGACATATGCATTATCAAAATTGAGCAAGTGTACATGCATCATGAAGAATCTCGTGTGCCCTTAACTGACTGTAAATTTTACATCCAAATGAAAAACTATAAGCAAATATTAAATTCTAGTTAATAATGTGTATGCTGAACTATCCGGAAGGACTGTACTGATCTCTGCAGTTAACTTGAAAATTGACTAAAATAAAATAGGTTAATCAATGGACAGAGTGATGAAAAGATGGATTGTTATGTGATAAAGCCGGTAGAGTACAAAGTTAATGGTAGAATAGGTATATAAGTTTCGATGGATACACAAGTTTTCACTGACTATAAAAGACTTTTGATTTTTGCATATGCTTGAAACTTTTCATAATAAAATGTTAGGGAGGGGAAACCCTTTGACCCAGGAATTCCACCCCCAGGTATTGACACAAGAAAAATGAAAGCATATGTCCACGTCACAGGCTGGTGCAAGAATGTTCATAGCAGCTTTATCCATTCTAACCAAACAAGGGAAACAACCCAAATGTCCATCAACAGAAGAATGTATAAACAGAGTGTTTATCCATACATACAATGTAAAACTAATCAGCAATAAGAAGTAATGAACTACTGGTACATGCAACAAAGTGGAGGAATTTAACAGATATTTGCTGAGAGAAGGAAGCTGGACACAAAAGAGTTTGTAGTGTATAATTTCATTTATATGGGATTCTAACATGGGCAGATCTACTCTAAAGTGAAAAAGATATCACAAGAGTGGTTGCTCTGGAGTCTGGGGAAGATTGACTGGGAGAGGGTATGAGGGAATTTTCTGGGGTAGAAATGTTCTACATTTAGACGTGGCTCTGTTTTACACAAGAATATCCCTTTGTAAAATTTGTACTGCTGAGACATGTGCATTTCAATGTATATACATTTTACATCAGGAATAAAAAACTATAATAAAATGATAATTGAGTGGAGGTGGGTGGTGAGCAGAGGTATACTTGAAACAAGAAAGGCAGGATGTTGAGTCGCATTAAAGCTGTATGATGGGAGTTCATTAAACTGTGCTGTTTATTTTGCATATGTTGAACTTATTTCCATAATAAGAGACTTTTAAAAAGACATGATCTGCATTAGCGTTCAAAAATATCAATATAGCAATAATTTAAGAAAAGATGTACAAAACCTCTGCAGAAAACTATTAAACATTAGGAGAAACTGAAGAAAACTTAAATAAATGGAGAGATACAATGTGTTTATGGACTGGAAGACTATCTGTTAAAGAAGTCTATTCAATGTAATCTTGAAAAAAAATTTTCAACTGCTTATTGTAGTAATTGACAAGTTGATTCCAAAATGTTTGTATGGAAATGTAAAGGACCTAAATAGCCAAGACAATGTTGAAAAAGAAAAGCTGGAAAACTTGAGTTACCACATTTCAACCCTTACTATAAAGCTACATTAGTTTAGGACAGTGTGATTTTAGGACAAGGATAGGGAAATAGACCAACAGAACAGAATAGAGTCTAGAAGTAGATCCATATGCTTCTATGAGTTTGACTTTTTTAGATTCTGCATATAAGTTAGTTCATGCAATATTTGTCTCTCTGTGCTTGGCTTATTCATTTAGCATAATGTCCTCCAGGTTCATCCATGTTGTCACAAATGACAGGATTTCCTACTTTTATAAGGCTGAATAATATTCCATTGTATGCATATGCCATATTTTCCTTATCCATTCATCACTGATGGACACTTAGGTTGTTTCCATGTCTTGGCTATTGTAAATAATGCTACAATAAACATGGGAGTGCAGATATCTCTTCAAGATATTGAGTTCATTTCCTTTGGATATAAATTCCCCCCAGAAGTGGGATTGCTGGATCATAAGGTAGTTTTATTTTTAATTTTTTGAGGAGCCTCCACACTGTTTTCCATAATGGCTGCACCAATTTACATTCCCACCAACAGTGTACAAGAGTTCCCTTTTCTCCACATCCTTACCAACACTTGCTATCTTCTGTCTTTTAGATAAGAAACAAAGAGTAGAATGATTGTTGCCAGGGGCTGGGGTAGGTGGGGGAAATGGGGAGATGCTCATCAAAGTGTACAAAGTTTCAGTGTGCAGGATTAAGTTTTGAAGTTCTAATGTAGGCATAATGACTATAGTTAATAATATTGTATTGTATACTTGAAATTTACTGAGAGTAGATCTTAAATGTTCTTACCACAAAAAAGATTAAATATGGAAGGTAATGGATATGTTAATAAGCTTGATTGTGGTAATCACTTCACAATGTACACATATATCAAGACATCACATTGTACACTGTAAATACATGCAAATTTTATTTGTCAATTATGCCTCAATAAAGTTGGAAAAAATTAACCCATACATATAATCCCTTGACTTACAATTCAATGAGGGAACAGATGATCTTTTCATTAAATAGTAGTGGGTAAAGTGGATACTGTACATGGTGGGGAAAAAGAGAATTTTAACTCTTACCTCATATCACACACAAAAGTAATTTGAGCTGAATCATGAACCTAAGTGTGAAAGGTAAAATAATAAAGCTTCTAGAAGAAAACACAGGAGAATATTTTCAAGACCTCAGGGTAGGCAAATAGTTCTTAAACAGGACACAAAAAGCTCTATTCATAATAAATAATTGATAAATTATACTTCATTAAAATTTAAAACTTCTCTGAATTAAAAGGCACTATTAAGACAGTGAAAGACAAACCATGGACTGGAAAAAAATATTTGCAAAGCATATACCCAACAGAGGACTCATAACTACAGTATATAAAGAACTTCCACAAATCAATAAGAAAAAAAATCAACCCGATTTTTTTTAATAGACAAAGGATTTGATAAGGAACTTCATAAAAGAGGATATACAAATGACCAATAAATATATAAAAAGGCATTCCACATCGTTACTTGTTAAGGAAATGTGAATTCAACTATAATATGATACTACTAGCCGTGAAGAAGAATGGCTAAAATTAAAATGAATGACAATACCAAGTGTTGGTGAGGATGTGGAGCAACTGGTACTCTCTTACATTGCTTTTGTGGGTGTAAGCTGGTGTATCGCTTTGGAAAAGGTCTGGTGATATCTACACATATGTCAACACCATGACCTGACTATTCTTTTCCTAAGTGTGTGTGTGTGTGTGTGTGTGTGTGTGTGTGTGTATCTATCTATCTATATATAAGAGAAATCTGTGCTATGTCCACAAAAAATGTGTATAAGAATGTTCATAGCAACTTATTTATAATAGTCAAAAACTGAAACAACTCAGATATCCAACAACAGGAGAAAAGATAAACAGATTTAGAACAGTGGCTCTCTTAGGGAGGAGGTTATAAGTGATTGGAAAAGGCGCTGGAAAGTCTTTTGGTTTGCCGTAAATTTCTATCCTGATCTGAGTGGTGGTTACACGGGTATATACATCTGTAAAAATTCATTGAGCTCCAGTACTGTATATACTTTATGCATGTTATATCTCAATTTAAAATATTTTAAAGTTCCTATTAGATACTAGAAAAATATGTTCATGACAAGTATTTCCTAAGTAGAAAATTAAAGCACTAACAGTAAGGAAAAGACTGATAAGTTCGACCACATAAAATTTAAAAACTTCTCTTTATCAAAGGATTCTGTTAAGAGAATGACAAGCCTCTGAGTGGTAGAGAGATTTGCAATACATGTAACAGACAAAAAGCATCACATTCACATTACATAAAGAACTGATTATATATACATATATGTATATGTGTATATATTATATAGAGATAATTTAACATACATTTATATATGTACTATATACATTTATATATGTACGTATATACATACGTATGTGAATAAAATATACATGTATTCTATTATGTGTTTATTTTATATATATGTATGTGTATATGAAGGCACATATATACATACATGTATATTTTAAATATATATGTATACATATATACATATACATATATATATATATATATATCTCCAGAATAAGGAAAGAGTACACAGTAAAAAAATTAGTGAAAGACTTGAATAAGAACTTTGCAATAGAGAATACTAAATGGCCAATAAATAGATATAAAGGTGTTCAATCTCACTAATCTTCAGAGAAATGCAAATTAAATCCATTTACCCCCACCAGAATGGCTAAAATTTAAAAGACCAACAATACCAAGTGTTGGTACAGATATAAAGCAGCCACTGCTCTCATAAACTGCTGATGGGAACATAAATTGATACAATCACCAGTTTGCTGGATTTGTTAAAGCTGACAACATGCATATCCTAAGATCCAAAACTTCCACTCCAAGGTTTGTATCCAGCAGAAATGAAGGCCTATATAGAACAGGAGAGATGCAAAAGAATGTTCACAGCAGCATTATTCATAATCACCAAAAATTAGAAATAATCCAAATGTCTATCACAGCAGAGTGGATAAACGATTTGTGGTGTATTTATACAAAGGAAATCTATACAACATTGTAAGTGAACTACCTACAGCTACGCACAGCAACCTGGATGCATTTCACAAGGACAAAATTAAGGCAAAGAAACAAAACACCAAGAGTACATTCTGTATGATTCCATTTATATAGCATTCAAAAAAGGCAAAACTAAACGGTAGAATTTAGGGTTGCATTCCTATGTGGTGAAAAGAAAAAAGAAAACGCAGGGACGTTTGCATAAACATCAGAATGATGGAGAGAGAGGATTGTAATTAGAAGAGCCTTTGGGGGAGGGGAGTAGAAGTGGGAGGAGGCGACGCTGGCGGATTGAGAATGTTCTCTTTCTTGATCTGGGTGTTGTTACTTGGATATTTGCTTTATAATAATTCACAGAGCTGTGAATTTATGGTTTTTACACTTTTCTGTGTGTGTCACATTTCACAATATTTTTTAAGATGAGACAAAAATTACTGCGGGGAAAAAAGAGTATAGAAGACTTCACCAGGCAGAGAAGGGAGAAGAGCATCGGAAAGATACGGGCCCGCAGGGCCCACGCCATAGTGGGGCAGTAGGGTTGTCTGGTGGCCCCACAACAAAGAAGGGAGCAATGGCAGATGAAGCCAGAAGGACAATTCGAGACCGGACGATGAAGGACCCTGAATACTGCCGCCACGTAAGCCTGTGAGGCTGTTCTCCACTCAAGGGCAAGGGGTCCAGCCTGGCGTGTGCTGCGGTAAGGAGGGGACTCTATTCTGCACAAAGCTCCACCTCCTGGAGGACGCAGTATCTCCTTCCATTATCTTCTCCTGTAAGTGTGAAGCTTTTTTTTTTAATATGGTAAGGACATGGAACTTTACTCAGGAGGCACAGAGCATGATAGCGTGCTCCACGCACCAACATCAGACTCCTCAAGTCTGTGCAACGCTTGCCTTGTGGTCCAAGGAGGGGGCTCCCGAAGAGGAGACTTTGGCTTCTTTGCCACCCCGGCCCCTGCCATTCCCAACAACCTAGAGAGCACTCTGCGTCTGGTAAGGGTTCCTCAAACACGGCAGACTTCGCCGACTGACGGGCTCCACGCCTCCACTTCCCATCATTACGGAGGCTGGGCCCCAAGGATGGCAGAAGAATTAAGCCACTATAATCATTAGTGGAATGAGGCGATCTCACGGGGTGGGGGTGGGGGGCAGGTCCCAGCTGCTACAAAATACTAAATACGCGAAGGCCAGACTGTTTGCAGAGATTTTACTCTGTGGATGGTGGTGTCAAAAGGACCAGTGAAGAGTCTTACAGAGGTGCCCACGGCCTGGGGCCATGCAGGTGAATTTCCTCAATCCCTCCTCCCTCAGCACTCTCTTGCACTTCCAGCTCCTTGATACAAAGTTCTTGTGTCGGCTGAAATCTTGGAAAGCCTCCTCTCCCCATCATTAGACGGGTAAGGAAACTAAGTATAAACAAACATTCTTCAAGCCAGCTGAAGGTGAGCTAAGGAAGATGGGTAGGAAGCCATGTCATGTTGACTGTCCCTCGTGAGCACATCAGCACCTGTCATGCTCCCTGCTCTCCTCCTTTCCTCTCTGTGGCTCTCTGACTCCCATCTGCCCCAGGCTCCTAGACAAGACTTAGGGGGCCCCAGGGGCATTGAGGGCCTTCAGCAACAAGGCAGTCTGGCTGCTGATCGTATAACCCAGAGTCCCCGTGTCACAGGGACCTGAATCTCTTTGCCTGGGCCTCAGCTCTCCGAGAAGCTGTGGATTCTGCCTGGGTCTCCAGCTCGTGCCGTCTCCTACTTTCCCATTCCTGTCCCATTCCCTGTGCTGAGGTGAGGAGTCCTGCCATTTCTTTTATTTATTTATTTAGGCTGCGCCAGGTCTTAGTTGCAGCACACGGGGTATTTAGTTGCAGCATGAGGGCTCTTAGTTGCAGCATGCATGTGGGATCTAGTTCCCTGACTAGGGATGGAACCCAGGCCCCCTGCATTGGGAGTGTGTAGTCTTAACCACTGGACCACCAGGGAAGTCCCCTCCCGCCACTTCTTGCAGGACCTCCTGGGCAAAAGCTAATACTCAGAGTGCATCTTTGCTTTTAGTCTTTATACTGATTGAATGGCAAAAATGGGACGTTCACCTTATAGCAGAAGAAGAAAACATGGGAATCCAGCTTCATAGCCGATAACATACTCTATCTTGTTTTATGTCCAATTATATTATTTTGCCAATACATTCCTTCCATGCTCTGGAAAGTCAGGATATTGGGGTGACATGAGTAAATGATATTGAAATGTTGGGAGAGAGGCATGTTATTATGTACACAGGGATATGAATCCCTCCATCCATGCTATACCCTTGTTCCTAGAGGCCAACCATTCACCTGGACCCATCCACACCTCTTGACAACGTGCTGTCTGGTTTCCACACCAAGAGCCCAATGGGCACATCTAGTTGCAGGTTCTTGGCCCTTTTGACCTACTTCATCTAGCTGGAGTTAATTGCTCCATATTCAACCACGTCACAAAAAAAAAAAAAACCCGGAGGTGAGGTAACTATAGTTCAAAAGCTGGCCATCCTAATGTGATGCACGAATACATTTTGCATGACAGTTAGGAAGATGAGGCATTAAGTGGCTCAAAATGAAACTCGGTCATGTATAATTACCATGCAATGAAAAGAATATAATTTAAAACTATTAAATTTAAAAAAAGTGTCTGCATTGAGAGTTAGAGTTCTTCCATTAAGAATAAATCTTCATGAAACATATGGCTTATAGTGGCCTAGGGGTCTCGCTTAAACCTCACCAAAGGTGAGTTCAATTAAAAGTTCATCTTAGCTTCAAACTTTATCAAAGCCTTGAATTCATTAATATTTTCAATAGCTCATCTCTCTCATTTTAAGCCCTTCAGGCTCCATTACATCTAACTGTTTGCTGGATTTGGACCTCTTAAAGTCTTTTTTTTTTAAACCCAGGTCTTTGGACAGAGCCATATTTTAATTATACAGTATAATTTTTCAGTTCCCATTTTCTAGTCTCTCTTATTGTCAACTATTTATCGGCAAATGCTTAGACACAGCTATTCTTTCTAGGTTGAAGAAGCCAGAAACTATCCTCATACTATAAGAATCTCAAACTATACAGGTTTTTCCCACGGCTTAAAAAAGTGTGGGAGGGCTTCCCTGGTGGCGCAGTGGTTGAGAGTCCGCCTGCCAATGCAGGGGACATGGGTTCGTGCCCCGGTCCGGGAAGATCCTGCATGCCGCGAAGCGGCTGGTCCCGTGAGCCATGGCCGCTGAGCCTGCGCGTCCGGAGCCTGTGCTCCCCAACGGGAGAGGCTACAACAGTGACAGGCCTGCGTACAGCAAAAAAAAAAAAAAAAAAAAAGTGTGGGGAAAAAGTTGTGTCTCTTCAAGTAATCCTTATTTTTTGGCTGTCTTGGGTCTTCGTTACTGCACACAGGCTTTCTCTAGTTGCAGCGAGCGGGGGCTACTCTGCATTGCAGTGCGCAGGCTTCTCACTGCAGTGGCTTCTATTGTTGCAGAGCACAAGCCCTAGAGTATGCGGGCTTCAGTAGTTGCGGCACGTGGGCTCAGTAGTTGTGGCTCGTGGGTTCTAGAACGCAGGCTCAGTAGTTGCGGTGCACAGGCTTAGCTGCTCCGCGGCATGTGGGATCTTCCCAGACCACAGATTGAACCCGTGTCCCCTGCGTTGGCAGGCGGATTCTTAGCCACTGTGCCACCAGGGAAGTCCTTCAAGTAATCTTTTAAAATATGTTTACACTGTATGTTCTCACATATTTATAAAGAGTGGCCAGCAACTCCACCTGCAGAAGTGGAAGCACAGAATATATCCCGCATTCCCCCACTCCTCCCAGCCCCCAGTCAGTGGGGGGTGAGCAGGGGGTAGTGGGATTCTGGAGGAGGTCCCTCAGAACTGGAGAACAAATGGGGCCAATCGACCAAATGGTATAAAAAGGCTGGAGGTAAAGGTAGAGACGGGAGATGCAAACAGAGGGGGGATATCTGGGACTGAGGGAGATCCCCGGCAAGGATGGGAATGGACTTCGGAATGTGGGAGGTGAGAGGTAAAATCCCACAAGAACACTCCTGGGGGGCAGGTCAACAAGCAGCATCAGAGGGCTTTGGTCTCCCCACCCTCTATTTTTGTGTGGCACCAAATGTTGCCTTGAATCTGGGGGAACCAGAAATTTAGGTCAGCTCCCTCCCTTATGTGATGACTGAGCAGCTCATTGATACAGAACCCTGGGTGGTACTCTGGTGAGGATACCAACGGACACTCAAACAGTACCACTGTGGCAGAATTTTTCAGCCTACTTGCCTTATACCAGCCCTGCTTGAGCAGTCATAGGAAAGCATGGTGGTTAAGAGCCATGGGCCAGTCTGGATGGGTTCAAATCCTGGCTCTGCTACTTATTAGCTGCACGATCCTGGGCAAGTTACTTAATTACCTTGTGACTCAATTTCCCTATCTATCTGTAAAATAGGGATAATAATAGTACGTATTCTACAGGGTTGTTGTAAAGATTTCATGATTAATACACATGAAGATCTTACAACAGGGCCTGGAACACAGCAAGCACTCAATAAATACTAGGTACTATTATTATGTGAAGTAAGTTAGAAAGAGAAAAACAAATATCATATAATATCGCTTATATGTGGAATCTGGAAAAATTGTACAGGTGAACTTATTTGCAAAACAGAAATAGAGACACAGATGTAGAGAACAAACATATGGATACCAAGGCGGGAGAGGGGGTGGGATGAATTGGGAGACTGGGATTGACATACATACACTAATATGTATAAAATAGATAACTAATGAGAACCTGCTGTATAGCACAGGGAACTATACTCAGTGCTCTGTGGTGACCTAAATGGGAAGGAAATCTAAAAAAGAGGGGATAAATGTATACATATAATTGATTCACTTTACTGTACAGCAAGAAAGTAACACAATATTGTAAGGCGACTATACCCCAATCAAAATTAATTTTAAAACAAGATCCTACAACAGGGTCTGGAACATAGTAAACACTCAATAAATACTAGCTACTATTATTATTGTTTCCTCTATCTTGGTTCAAGGTCCTGGCGTCTGAAACCTCCCTCATAATTCTTCCTTCCTCCCCCAGAATCCTCCAAATTCCCACCCACATTTCTTTATCCCTGTAGACCAAAAGTCCTTTTTCTCTCATTTTTTTTCTTACAAGAGGCCTAGAGTTCCTATCAGGCAGATCCTGATTGCTTCACAAGGAAGCCGTCCAGTCACATAAACAAAGAAAAAAAATGAGAAACTGGGCTTCACCAAAATTAAAATTTTCAAAGGACATTATTAAGAAAATGAGATGACAAATAGCAGACTGGGAGAAAAAGTAAACAGAATACATGTATCTGACAAAAGACTTGTATCCAGAATATACAAAGAACTCATAAAATGACAGCACAACTTTTAAAAATGAGCGCAAGATTTAAAAAGGCATTTCACAATGGATAAATGGCCAATTAGCACATGAACAGAAGCTCAACATCATTAATTGGTATGGAAATGCAAATTAAAACCACATTGAGAGAGTTGGCAAGGAGGCAGAGAAAAGGGAACCCTCATACACTGTTGCTGGGAATGTAAACTAGTGCAGCCACTATGAAAAACAGTATGGAGGTTCCTCAAAAAGTTTAAAAATAGAACTACCATATGATCCAGCAATCCCACTTCTGGGTATATATCCAAAGGGAATGATATCACTATGTGGAAGAGACATCTGCACTCCCATGTTCATTGTACTATTTATTCACAAACGCTAAGACACGGAAACAATCGAAATGTCCATTGAGGGATAAAGAAAATGTGGTACATACATACAATGGAATGTTATTCAGCCATAAAAAAGGAAGGAAATCCTGCCTTTTGCAACCACATGGACAGGTCTTGAGGGCATTATTCTAAGTAAAATAAGTCAGAGAAAAACAAATAATGTATGATCTCACTTATATGTGGAATCTAAAAAAAAAAAATCAAATTCATAGAAACAGAGAGTAGATTGGTGGTTGCCAGGAGCTGGGGAAAACAGGGAGATAAACTTGTTTGTCAAAGGTTACAAACTTCCAGTTATAAGAAGAATAAGTTCTGGGGATCTAACGTATAACATGGTGACTATAGTTAATACTACAATATTTTATACTTGCAAGTTGCTGAAAGTAGATTTTAAGCATTCTCACCAAAAAAGAAAAAAAAAAAAAAGACAACTCTGTGAGGTGATGGAGGTGCTAATCAACTTGATTGTGGGACTCATTTATTTCACAAGATACATGTATATCAAATCATCACATTGTACACTTTAAATATATTACTAATTTGTCCACTGTACCTCAATAAAACTAGAAGAAAAATGAAAATAAAACACGTTGAGAGATTACCTCTCAATATCCTCTAGAATGGCTGAAATAAAAGAAACAAAAAAGAAAAACATGGTCCAAAAGGTTACATGCACACCCCTATGTTCATTGCAGCACTATTTACAATAGCCAAGACATGGAAGCAACCTAAATGTCCATCAACAGAGGAATGGATAAAGAAGATGTGGTACATACATACAATGGAATATTACTCAGCCATTAAAAAGAATGAAATAATGCCATTTGCAGCAACATGGATGGACCTAGAGATTATCGTACTGAGTGAAGTAAGTCAGAGAAAGAGAAATATCGTATGATATCACTTATAAGTGGAATCTAAAAAGAAATGATACAAAAGAACTTACAAAACAGAAACAGACTTAGAGAAGGAACTTATGGTTACCGGGGGGTAAGGGTGGGGGGAAGGGATAGTTAGGGAGTTTGGGAGTGACATGCACACTCTGCTGTATTTAAAATGGATAACCATCAAGGACCTACTGTATAGCACAGGGAACTCTGCTCAATGTTATGTAACAACCTAAATGGGAAAAGATTTTGAAAAAAGCATAGATACATGTATATGTATAACTGAATCACTTTGCTGTACACCTGAAACTAACACAACTTTGTTAATCAACTATACTCCAATATAAAAGAAAAAGTTAAAAAAAAAAAGAAACAAACAAAAAAGATTGACAACACCAAATATGGCAAGGATACAGAAAAGTTGGGGCCTCATACACTCCTGGTGGAACTGTAAAACAGAACGGTCATTTTGGAAAAGAGTTTGGTAGTTTCTTATAAAGTTAAACACAAATTGACCATACAACCTCACAATTCCACTGTCTGGTATTTCACTCAAGAGAAATCAAACTATATCCACACGAAGACGTGTACTCAAATGTTCACAGCAGCTTTATTCATAACAGCCCCAAATCAGAAACAACCCAAATATCCATCAACAGGGGAACAGATAAAAGAAATGGAACATCCATGCAATGGAACACTGATGAGCGATAAAAACGGATTGCCAATACGTGCAACACCAGGGAAACGTTTTCAAAACGTTATGCTAAGTAAAAGAAGACAGACACACAAAAATTCTTTTTTGTGTGCGATTTTCTGTGCCATCTGATTCTTTCACAGGAAATTCCTGAACAGGCAAAACTAATCTTATAACGGCAGAGAAGGCAAATCAGTGGTTTCCTGGGGCTGGGGTCCAGGAATTGACTGCACAGGGGCATAAGGGAACTGTTTGAGGTGACGGAAATATTCTGTATCTTGATTGTGCTGGCTGGTGGTTACATGGGTTTCAAAACTTGTAAAAACCCACTGAACGGAAAAACAAAAAAACCCCACATGAAATTGTATACTTAAAATGGGTGCATTTTATTGTATGTAAATTTTACCTCAGATCATTTGATTTTTTAAAAAAGCAGCCAATCTGGTTTCTTTAGCAACAGAAAAACCAGTTCTCCAAGTCAGGGGTGGCAGGGGGTAGGAAAGTTGGTAGGTGGGGGTGGGGTGGGGTGGGGTGTCAGTTTTTAAAAAACACAATTACTTGCATGGTGCTCTCTGGGAGGAAAACTGTTTCATGAGTCCCGGAAAAGTTGTTCTACCCTGCCCCGCACCCCTCCAAAAGGCCAGACGACTCCTTTAAGGCATCTGGCGGGTGGGGGGTCGGGAGGAGAACAAGTGTGTCCTATCACCCTGCGGCTCCCTCTTCCCTCTGGTACTTCAGTTCTGCTGGGGTCAGGGCAGCAGAGGTAAAGTCCCAGGTCCGAGTCCTCTTGTGGCACAGGTTCCAGAGACAGGCAGGGAAGCGGAGCAATAGACGCTTTCACACCTCTGCCAGGTGTGTGAGCCCTAGAGAGAGAAGCTGGACTCAGGAGCTGGGCCTGGGGCTCTCCAGGGCCTGTTCTCCCGTAAGGGTAGAGCTGGTTACACGGGAGAAACAGGCTGTTTAGGCCGACAGTCAGAGGCCCCACCTCCCTTCTGCTCAGGATCTGACGGCCCCAGAAGGCCAAGGTCTAGACTGAGCTGCAGCACAGCCTCCACTCCCCGCTCTCCATCACTCCCACCTTCAACCCATCACCAAGTCCTGTCAATCCTCATCCAAGCACATTTCAAATGCCTCCCTTTTCTTGATCTCTCCTGTCCTCACCCCAGTTCAGGGCACTCTGCATCTTTGTACGTATCTCCCTACTCTTCTTCCTGCTCCCATTTTTTCCTCCCTACACTCCATCCAAAGCAGTCAAGTGATCTGTTAAAAAAGTAAACTAGGGCTTCCCTGGTGGCGCAGTGGTTGAGAGTCCGCCTGCCGATGCAGGGGACAAGGGTTCGTGCCCCGGTCCGGGAAGATCCCACATGCCGCGGAGCGGCTAGGCCCATGAGCCATGGCCGCTAAGCCTGCGCGTCCGGAGCCTGTGCTCCGCAACGGGAGAGGCCACAGCGGTGAGAGACCCGTGTACCGCAAAAAAAAAAAAAAAAATAGTATACTAGATAACTCTTTGCCCCAAACCCTTCAAAGGTAAGTCATTACTTTTAGGAAGAACTCCGAAATCCTTAAGCTGTCCTTTGAAGCTTTGCAGAATCTAGTCCTGCCAGCCTCTCTGGAACCATCTGATGCCTTCTACTTCTCACTCATGATGCTTTGGCCACCCTAACCCTCTCTCCTCTCCTCAAACACGCCCTCTTTCCTGCCTCTGGGTCTCTGCACATGCTATTCCCTCTCCTTTTGTGGTCTTCTCCTCCACTCTTCGCCTGGCCCGTGCTTCAGGTTTCAGTTTAGAAGCCACATCCTGCTCCTTTATGCTCACGTAATACTCTGTAATTTTTTTCTTCATACATTTTGTGATATTCTGTAATTATACATTGATTGATGTGACTCTTTGTTTCATGTCTGTTGCCCTAATTACACTTAACAAAGGCAACAACAGCATCTGATTTGCTCCTCACTGGATTCTTGAGCCCAAGCATCGTGATTGGCACTTAAGAGGCCTAAGAAGATATTCTTTAAACGGATGGATGAATGAATAGAGGAGTGTTTGTATTTATTTATTTATTTTCGTGTAGTTCTTTTTATTATACCAATTTATGTGCAAAGAGTCACTTTCCACTTAATATAAATACAGTTTCATACTAGAAATTCCATGGAGTTCAAGCCAATCCTTACTTGCATTCCTTGAAATGGAGTATACGAACTGGACAACCTTCCTTGTGTAGGACATGTGATATCACATGTTGACCATGCGCTGACCCTCTCAGCTTAATCCCCCAATACTGTTCCAAAGTCCTAATTTGCTTGGTTTAGCCTTTCCAAAGTCTTTTTTTTTTTTTTTAATGAATTTTATTATTATTTTTTTTTGGCTGAGTTGGGTCTTCGTTGCTGCACGCGGGCTTTCTCTAGTTGTGGCAAGCGGGGGCTACTCTTCGTTGTGATGCGCAGGCTTCTCATTGCTGTGGCTTCTCTTGTTGCAGAGCACGGGCTCTAGGCGCATGGGCTTCAGCAGTTGTGGCGCGAGGGCCCAGTAGTTGTGGCTCACAGGCTCTAGAGCGCAGGCTCAGTAGTTGCGGCGCACAGGCTTAGTGGCTCTGCGGCATGTGGGATCTTCCTGGACCAGGGCTCGAACCCGTGTCCCCTGCATTGGCAGGCGGGTTCTTAACCACTGCGCCACCAGGGAAGTCCCCCAAAGTCTTTCTTTATCTTAGCTTTTTTTTTTAAAGATGTACTTAAATGAGTTATTTTGCTGGTTGCTTCCATATTGCTTCATTCAAAATCCAAAAGGGAGTTCAGAAAGACAACAAATAAAATTACAGCTAAAGTGCAAACTACATTTCTGAGTATCTGCCAAGTAGACACACCCAGTCCAGCGTGCTCCTTCCAGTTCAATGGATTCCCCATTGGACCACCCGTGAAAATGTCAGTAGTCTTCATGAACCCCACAGAACTTACTGTCTCTTAGTTTCCCTTCTACTCTTAACCTTACCAACCGCCTATCAGGTACTGCAGAGAAGTGTTTTTAAAATCTAGGCTTTATTATTTTTTTAGGTATGGCAAGGCCAACAGATCAGGAGATGACTACCATTGAAAAAATAGTTTGTTAAACCCACAGATCCCAAGAGAAGGGGGCATGGCAAACCATGGGGGCACAAAGGGAAGCCCCAGTGTCGGCCAGGTGTCAGAGGCAGTGAGGGGGAAGTGTGGACAAGAGCCTTCACTGAGGTTTCCTCAGTAAGTAACAGGTGAGGCAAGGTAAGAAGGCTGAGGATTGGTTAGTTTGAATAATCTCATTGGATTCTGGGCATATTTGGGGCTGTCCTTAGTTGCCTTAGTGGGGCCTCGGTCCTCGGGTGATTAGGGCAGGTAGATCATGGCTGGAGCAGAAGAGCCCAGTAGAGGAGGTAGTTGGGGGTGTGGGATCTGGATTGGTTGGTTTGCAGTTGAAAGGTACACTCCCAGGTGAGTTGCTTACATCTCTAGGAACTGGCTAATCCCAGGAAGAGCAGTCTCTCCAGAGTCAGCTGGGCCCCAAGAGGTCAGAGCATCAGAGTACAGCAAATAGGAGATGTGACAAATTCAAGGGGCAAGCTGAGTATTTAATTTGAAGGAATTCCCCCAGAGGACTGGTCCTTCAGTTATTCTCACACACGCACGCGCGCGCACACACACACACACACACACACACACACACACACACACACACACACACACATACTCTATACCCAACCATGGGACAGTAGGAACGAGCACAGCTCTCTGCTTTCTTTCTAGAAGCCGGACAGACACTTCTTCCTTCTCGTTTCCTTTCTACCAGGGATATTAGGACCAGTAACCACCTTCCCAACTAGAAGCTTGTATAACTCCCAGGGCACCTGGGCTTCTGCTTCAGAAAAGGACACCCATTCAGCTGGAACCAGAGCAGTGACACGCTCTGGGGAGGGCAGCACGCCTGCTCCACGCGCAGAAGGTGCCTATGGGAAGGCCTGTGAGTTACCAGGAAGAACCCGGCCACCCGCAGATGCATTCCTCCCGGGGGTGGCGGGGTGTTGGTCAGAGTTCTAGGTTGTGGGCCACAGAATCCACCCCAGCTAGTTTGAACAGACAGCTTTACGCAGGGTTAAAGACAGATCACAGAATCAGTGGAGGGTCTCAAGGAACAGACACCAGCAGGAGGCTCCAGGAAGCACTCCCCAGACCACAACACAGAACCGTGCAGCCATGGGACCTTCCGCTCGTGCACGACTAAGCAGCTTCAGAAGCAGGCATCTCCGAGAAGCTGCTTCCTAAATCAGGAAGCCACCACCAGCAGCCACCAGATCCATGCCGCCTCTCCCACAATCCGTCCCACTTTCCTCCTGACATAATCCAACGTCACATGCACGGCCATCTGGTTGGTAGAAAGTAATTCACGTCCTGTACTCTAGGGGCAGGGGAGTCTGGGAAATGCCATTTTTAGCTCCGGCCTCTCATTTAGAGTGGGTGTGTGTGTCTATTAATCCATGTGTCCACCGCACATGGTCTGGTACCTTTCACTGGGCCTAGTATATGTTTTTAAAGCACCGAGCATGCTTACTGTTTTAAAACTGTGAATTATTGGACAAAATTCTCTGTCCCTAAATCTCAGTGGCTATGGCTGTACTCCCCATGATCCAATTTTCCAGATGCTCAAGGCCCACCTTCCTGGACATTTAAAGATGACTGTCCTCTACCCTCTGTTGGCATATACATGGCTTTTTAGAACGTAGAACCTAACATTTGCGCAAAATCCAACTTAAGATTATAGCTGCTTATCTAGCAGAAGATCACATTTCCCAGCTAGATGAGCCATTATTTTCTGCTGGGCCAGCTCAAGAGGCTTAGCAACTGGTCTTGACATTTTCTGTCCCCTGAAATGCATTAAAAAAAAAAATCCCTGTAACCCATAAGACACACAGGTGAGGAATACCTTATCGGCATCCTCAGGATTTACATCAAGATCTCTGAGTTCAAATCCTGTCTCTCCCATGATTTCTATGTGTAATTTTGGGCAAGTCATTTAACTTCATGAGACAGCAATTTTCTCACCTATAAAACAGGCCTGGTAGCGACTACTTCATAAAGCTGTTGAGAAAAGGAAACAAGATAATAATATATAAAAACACTGTGTACACTGAAAAACTATTGACCTGAGCTAGCAAGTAGGCTTCATCTCATGAGCCAACTCCCATGAATTTATTAGCACTGCCTGGAGAAGTGGGTTGAGAAGGATTCTGAGGCTGTGTCTGGGCTCACCGGGAAACAGTGCTGTTGACTGGCAGCAATGCCTGTTGTGATTACCAGAGATTGTTGGCATTTGAAGGGCATCACAGATGCCACCTATTTGACGTTACCACTCTGGATGTGTGGGTGTTGTAATTATCATTATAATGGCAGAAGTCTTCTGGGGTGGCCTTAAGAAGACCGTCATTAAAGAAGCAGCAGAGGGACTTCCCTGGTGGCACAGTGGTTAAGAATCTGCCTGCCAATGCACAGGAGGACAGGGGTTCGATCTCTGCAACAAGAGAAGCCACCACAATGAGAAGCCCGTGCAATGCAACGAAGAGTAGCTCCCGCTCGCCGCAACTAGAGAAAGCCCGTGCACAGCAACGAAGACCCAACGCAGACAAAAATAAATAAATTTATTTTTAAAAAATCTGCAGAAAATCACCTGAAAAAGAACAAGGCTTGAAAAATCAAGTGATTCATTTTGTCAGACTAGGAATTGATTTCCCAAAACAGCAAACTCCAGCAGGGCCACAGTGCGCTAGGAACAGAGCTGAACACTTGGTTCCTTCGCATTTCCCTCGGGAGTCCCTTCTCCTCTGCTCCTTTGTCAAGTCTCCAGGCCAGGCCCTCTTCCATTGCCATGACACGGATTCCCAGAGCGATCTTATCCCCTCCTATGTCTTCACACCCTTCCACGGATATCTCTGGCCCAGATCTCCCAAGAGCTCTCCACCTGTGTATCCAAACTGCTATCTGCACATTTACACGCAGTCTGTATGAGACCCAGTGTCTAGCTGCAAGCAACAGAAAACACCTCTGGCATGTGTATGCAGAAAAAAACCTTCATTTAAAAAGATACCAAAGAGAGACTTCCCTGGTCCAGCGGTTGAGACTTCGCGCTTCTAATGCAGGGGGCGTGGGTTCGATCCCTGGTTGGGGAACTAAGATCCCACATGCCGCATGGCAAAAAAAAAAAGATATTAAAGAGCTCATGGAATCTCTGAAAGGACAACCAGGCAACACAGCAGAGAACAGTGTCAAAGGTCAAGCCATAGAACAGCCACCAGAGGACACAGGCACAGCGTCTTGAGCCACTGATCTCACGGACGCTGAATAGTGGATACTGCAGCTATGACAGCTGCCACCACAGCCTCTCAACACCGGCCACCGCCTCGCTCACCTGAATGGATTCTGCTCAGCTGCTGCTTCTTTGAGTTAACTTACAAATCAAAGTCCGGGGGGTGAGAAATGTCTGAGTGCCAGAGCCTAGGTTGTGTGCCCATGCTTTTGACTCAAGTAAGTCTGAGAAGGCAAGTCTTGATTTTTCGCTTTATGGTGGGAGGTAGGCTCTGCTTCATAAAGTTTGGAAGAGGGTTTGGGTGCTAGGTGGCACTTTCAAGCCAAGGTGGGTAAGAAGTAGGTATGTGTTCTTCACTTTCTCCCTCCTTTAGGTCTAAGGCCCTGGGAGATGGTGGAGCCACAAGATGGAAGGATGCTGAGTCCCTAAACCACCATGTCACCATGCTGACCCTGAATACCTGCACTGGAACATCATGTGGACCAAGAAAAAGGTTTTTTAATAAAAACTTTTATTATTTTAGGCCACTGATATCGTGGAGTTCATTTCTTAGAGCAGCTAGTACAGTAAGTCCCCTACATACAAACGAGTTCCGTTCCGAGAGCACATTCATCAGTCCAGTTTGTTCGTTAAGTCCAACAGAGTTAGCCTAGGTACCCAACTAACACAATCAGCTATATAGTACTGTACTGTCATAGGTTTATAATACTCTTCACACAAACAATACATAAAAAAAACAAACACAAAAAATAAAGAAAACATTTTGACTCTTAAAGCACAGTACCTTGAAAAGTACTGTAGTACAGTACAACAGCTGGCATGCAGGGGCTGACATCTAGTGAACAGGCAAGAAGAGTTGACTGGAGGAGGGCGAGGAGGTGGGAGATGGTAGAGCTGAAGGATCGTCAGCAACAGGAGACGGAGGGCGAGCTGCAATTTCACTCATACCTGACGTGGATGGCACAGGTTCTGGTTCCTCGCTGGATTCAATTCTATCTACCCTCTTGAAAAAACGATCCAGTGATGTCTGGGTAGCAGCTCTTTTTTTCTCGTCATAGATGACAGGGTAGCACTGGATTGCATTCTGAATGGCTGCGTTGTGCAACCTTCGTGTACCGTTCTACGTCCAGGTCCTGTGCCTCAAAAACTGACAGTGCCTCCTCAAATACAGAAAATCCCCTTCCCATTTCCTGCGTCGCGAATCTCTTTGGTTCTTCAGTTACTTCTTCTTCCTCTTGTCTCTCTTTGTCCTTTCTCTGGGCATGTTCACACCTTTGAAAATTTGCAAGTTGAAGGTTCATATGTAGGGGACCTACTGTATTATCCTAACTTTCACAGTGGCCAAAATTAAAAACTTCCACTTCATTGACTCAAGAGATACCTCAAATTCAGGAGGTCATCGTCTTTATCCAATACCTCCAAACTTGCTCTCTTTTGTTGTCCATCTCCCCGGTCCTCAGTCAGAACCCTGGTTGTCACCTTGCATTCCTCTCTCTGTTTCCCTCCTGAAATTCAACCAGAGACCAAATCCTGCAGATTTTCTCCTATCAGTCCTCTCCTCACTGTTCCCCCTTGGGCTGCCTTGGCCTACTCACTGATTCTCATCTTTTTCCTGCCCTGACTATTGGGTCAGTCTCCTAGTTGGTCCCTGCCTTCATTCCACCTCAACTCTCGTCCATCCATCCATCTATCCGACCATCCATCCAAAGATCCACCCATCCATCCATCCATCCATCCAATCATCCACCCATCTATCCGTTTAATTTCCATTTATTACATGCATCATCCTGTGCTAAATAGTGTAAATACTACAATAAATGAGTCTCTGACAGAGATGACTGGGAGGACCAACATTAATGAAATAGTCTCACTAATAAATAATGAATAGGTGCTATGAAAGAAAATGACACGTTGTTCTGAGAGTATCATAATGGGGCCTAAAACTGGTCAAGGGGCCAAGGAAGCCTTCCCCGTGGAGATGACCTCTGAGCTGAGGTCTAAAGGATGGAGAAGGCAAACCGGCAGGGGTGGGGGTTGAGTGGAATAGGACTACGATCTTGCAAGCAGAGGTAACAGTGAGTGTGAAGGTTCTGAGGCAGGGGGGATCAAGACACGTTTGGGAACCTGTAAGTCCAAGGCAGCACAGGAACCAGTCTTTTTTATCACCATGCTCCCCGGACCTAGCAGAGTATCTGGCATATAATAGGGTTTCAACAGTTTGCAAATGAACCAGTGAAAGAGTGGGTAAGGGAAGGGATGGGTAACAGGGGACGGATGGACAAGATATTAAGCTGAAATGCATGGCACGAGGTACAACCAAGAAACAGAGCTTCGGCCTCCTCCTCTCCCTGCTCCAGGTTTGCCCAACTCCAACCCCTACTCCAGCCTAGGTCCACAGGTGCTTACACCCATCATAGCACTTAGTACACAGTGTGTTACTGACTGGTAACTGTCTTCCTCCTCCCCGCTAATAATGAGCTCCACAGGCACTTGTCTTGTTTACCAGCACTGCCCAGCACCCAGTCCACTGCCTGCACAGAGGAAGCACTGCATAAACATTTAATGAGTTCATAGGCATAGGAGGCAAACACCAAGCATCAAAGTCAGTGGGGGCAGGAGAGGGTGGAGTCCGTTGTGAGTAAAACATGAGTCAGCTGCAGGCATCAGGTGGCACAAAAGAGGTTGAAAGCACACATATGCCAGTGGCATTTAAGAGCCACATCTGGAGACAAGCCCAGAAGCAGCACAGGTGAACAAGGACACAGGTGTGGGAGACACGGGGCAGGCCCAAGTCACTGGTGATGGCCTCCTTCTGGCTGCTCGAGACGTTCTGACTTACACCTGCCAGGTCATGCCATGGCCTTCAAAAACGAAACACCCACACCTGACACTTCACAGCTTCTCTACTGCATTACAGCTGTGTGTGTGTGTGTGTGTGTGTGTGTGTCTGTCTGTCTGTCTGTCTGGGCTGAATTCCTGTGGGACACTTGCACCCCACCAAGGGAGCTCCCTTTTCTATTAGCCTCAGCACGCTGCTAGTGCCCTGCCCACTGCCCTCTTAGTAGGATCCAGCAAATGTGTGTTGGCGGAATGAACAGCTGGCAGAAGACCTGGCAGTTAGACCAGCTGGTGGGGAGGACCCTAAACAAACAGAACCTTTGGCGGGAAATCTAGCAACACCAGGCCCCATGGATGACTGTGAGGTTGTTGTCTGAATGCTTCCTGTTTGCTTGCTTGAACCCAAACTTCCTACAGTGTCTATTCCGGTCCTCTCGTTTTGACTTGCCATCTTTCAAAATGATCAGCTTCATCACGTCATCCTGTCCTTTGGGCTCCTAGGTTCTGCAACAACTAAATTGCATCTTCATGTAATTACTCATTAAGCATTTACTGAGTCTCTATTAAATATGCTAGATATTAAATCTTCAGACTCAAGATTCTGAAGAATCTGGTAGGGAGCACAGCCAAAGAACAAACACGCACAATTCAGGCTGATAAGAGAACAAAGCACCCAGGGGTCACTGGGAAAAGACACCCAAATCAACGTAATGTACGATTTTATCTTCAATGTTTTTTTCTGACTTCATTTCCTCACGTATAAGAATGACTAATGAACCAGAATTGGAGGAATGTGGGTCAGAAATGCCACTAACTGTTTCCCACACACCCAGCTGTGTGGTCCTTCAGAGCATCTGGGAACAAACACCAACCCTGCATTGTTCAGGTTTCCAGGGCTCAAGCCTAGGGATTTCACCTCGGGGCCAGCAATTACTCACTTTGTGTGCAGCCACCCCTCATTCTCAGCTGCCCAAGGACCTCAATCCCTGGGCCTCATCACTCTATACTAGAGTGACCAACTGTCCCAGTTTCCCCAGGACCGACTCAGTTTTTTTGTTTGTTTTTTAAATTTTTTGGCCGTGCCGCACGGCATGTGGAATCTTAGTTCCCTGACCAGGGATCAAACCCATGCCCCCTGCATTGGAAGCATGGGGTCTTAATCACTGGACCACCAGGGAGGTCCCCTAGTTCAGTGTTAGCACTGTCCCGGGAAGCCCTTCAGTCCTGGGTAAACCAGGACAGTTGATCATCACCCTACACTCTGTACCCTTTGCTGCACATGCTGGTCTGCACACGTCCCAGGGCAGCTGGTCTGGGGCTCACAGAGGGAGAGGCGGGAACTGCTGCACAGAGGATCTTGGGGTTAGCACCTGCCTCTCTGATCTGGCGCCCTGCCAGCCCCAGCTCCCAGGCTCCAAGCCATTGAAACCTGCTGCCTGCTGACTCAGCCACACCTCGTCTGCTGAGTCAGTCCCGGTGGGGAGGCAGGAAGGGCGGCTTTGAGATCGATCGCGAGGAAGGGTGGAGATCCTGCTGCTTCTTGTTCGTTCCTCTCTCCTCTATCTTAGCAGCTAGCTCCACGGAGCAGGGGCCAATGGTGAAAGAGTTCAGAGTAGCCTGGGTTTCTCCACTCAGTGGGGCTTAGAGGAAGCCCTTGGCCCAGGTCACAGGCCCCCCTTCTCAGGTCTCCCCTGTGGCCATTTGGACACAGGACCTCCAGACCCCAGGGACCAGCCTAGAGCACCCATGTTGCCTGGAACCCAGCCCCCTCTCATTTTCCCACTCCACAGGGACTCTTCAGGGCTGCCCGGGCCCCTTGGCCGATATCTGACAAGCACTCTGTCCCCTCCCACCCTGAAGGGGCCTCGCCTTGTTGCTGCCAGCGTCCCATGGCTCAGGGCCAGGGCTTCCACCTCCTGGGCTGATCTCAGGGCGTGGGTTGCCCAGTTGCCAACAGTCTGAAGTCTGGCAGCTGCCTGGACTAGGATCCCATGTTTTACCCTATGCCTCCCCGTACAGGGAAATCTGTACGCTGACTTTTCTGAACCTCTGAGCTGGCAACTCCCGTGGGTTCTGTCCCACCCCACCCAGCGGCACTCTCAGGGTCAGTTACAGTCAGGCAGCTGATGCGGTGGAAACGAGGCACCATGGGAAGTGTCAGTCCTTCCTCCTCTCCTTCCCAATCAACGCTTTCCCCACCAGCTAGCGGCTGGGTCCCTGGAGAGCTGTGAGGAGGGTGTGGGAGGAGTACGGGACTATTTCTAGACTCACTACCTCCGAGCTGGAAGGAACCCAGCCTCCCACCTGTGCGGGAAAGGAATCTTGCTGCTCTCTGCAGAGAAACGGCCTTTAGCCTTTGCTTAAATCTGCCATGTTCACTCCCTTTCCGGTGTCTAGTGACTGGTTGGGTCGTGCCCACTGACAGCGCGTTTTCCCTCCATACTCATCTCTTACATGGAAACCAGCCCCTTATACATGCCGTACTCCAGTGTTGAGCTCCTAGGTGAGCTTAGTGGGCACCGTTGTGTTTGGAGTAACAGCTCTCCCAAAGGACATGCCCAGCCCCGACTGTATTAATCAGGGTCCCAACAGGCGGCTCGCTCATTAGAATAATGCGAGGAAGACTTATTGACAAAGGGACTCTTTTCCAAGTTGTAGGTGAGATATAGAACCACAGGGATAGCGCAGTGACCCGCATCAAGTAGCAGTGGAGATCTTACTGTGTCGGCCTGCAGGACGAAAGGAGGAACCCTGGGCAGATGGCGTCCAGTACAAGAGGCTGTCTACCGGGACTACCTGGGGCTTCCCAAATACACTCTCCACCCCAGACTCCCAATGCTTGGGTGGGACCCAGGGGCCAGGGGCCCAGGGGCCCAGGGGCAGGAGTGGGGTCTTCAAGTTTCTTGGAGCAACTACTAGTGAGTGCAAGCTGGATTACCAGCACCTGCAGAACAGAGACTCTGGATTTTACCATCGAATATGCCAGCTGAGTCTGGGGCTGAGAAAGAGCAACGTTTGAGGGCTCAGGATTCAGGCAGCTGCTGGCCTGAGCAGGAAACCTGGGCAAAGTGCACAGAGAGCCAGTGAGAGGCCCTGCAAATGGGGTGAGTGCATAGGGTCTATTGCTTTTGTTTGTTTTGACTGTGCTGTGCAGCACGCAGGCTCTCAGTTCCCAGACCAGGGATCAAACCCGTGGCCCCTGTATTAGGAGCGAGGAGTCAACCACTGACCACCAGGGAAGTCCCCATGGGGTCTACTGTAATTGGCCTCTGGCCGTGGTCCAGCCTGTGTTGCTCCCCGAGATTTCTTTGCTGCTCCAGACCCAGGATCCATTTCCTTGAGTAAAAGATCACTCCTTCCTCTCCCCACCAGGGAGCTCCTTGTCCATCCCTGTCAATTCAGATGGGTGACCCTGTCCTGTCCTGTTGGCTGGTCCAGCTCAGCTATGGTCTCTCCTTTGGGCCTGGAGCCTTGTTCTGGGGGCCCATGTACTGCCCAGTCAGTCTGTGATCCAAACCAGTGCTTCTTAAAGTGTAAGATGCGTAAAAATCCTCTGGAGATCTTATTAAAATGGCAACACTGATCTCCACCAGGTCCTAGAGGACTCAGAGGTGATGCATTTCCGACAGGCTCTCAGATGATGCTGATGTGCCCTCTCCACAGACCACACTTGACTAGCAAGGCATTAACCCAGCGGTTTTCAAACTTTGGATCAGAACCATCCAGAGAACATGATAAAAACACAAAGGCCCAGAGCCTTTTCTCCTTCCAGGAGCCTGGGTCTCAGTGGGCTGTGTTAGCTCTCCAGGGGATTCTGACACACACTAGAGTTTGAGAACCACTGCTCTGATCCACCACTGAGCCTTCATGTGGCAGCTGGCCGGCCTGATTGGGTGGCACTGGTTACCACCTACACTTGAGACCCTTGCACGACCCCCTGGCAAGGGCTCCTGTAAGACTCGGTTTCATAGGGATGGCCTTAGGTTGTAAATCCTATAGGGAGGGTCTGCGACCCCTTCCTTTAAACCACAGCTTGACGAGGAAAATCGCCTCTGTCAGGATATAAATTAACATGGAGCTCCTAATAACTGGAGCTTTGAGGGAGTAAAACGTGCTCAGTGTGGAGAGGCCGGCGGCCAGGCCACAGCTAATGGACACTTCCACGGAGGCCTCTGTGTTTACTTTCATCAACCAGTTATCATACTGTATCGTTTTATTAGGTTTTTCTTTTTTTTAACCTTTTGGTTTTTTAAAAAATTATTTTCAGATTATAAAATACAAGGTCATTGGTGAAAATATGAAAAATACACGAAAAAAGAAGGTCAGCAGGGGGACTTCCCTGGTGGCGCAGTAGTTAAGAATTTGCCTGCCAATGCAGGGGACACGGGTTCGAGCCCTGGTCCGGGAATATCCCACATGCCACGGAGCAACTAAGCCCATGTGCCACAACTACTGAGCCTGTGCTCTAGAGTCTGCAAGCCACAACTACTGAGCCTGAGAGCTACAACTACTGAGCCCGTGCACCTAGAGCCTATCTTCCACAACAAGAGAAGCCACTGCAATGAGAAGCCTGTGCACCGCAACGAAGAGTAGCCCCCGCTCGCTGCAGCTAGAGAAAGCCCATGTGCAGCAACGAAGACCTAACACAGCTAAAAATTAATTAATTAATTAAAAAAAAAAAAAAAGAAAGCCAATAGGAGACTTCCCTGGTGGTCCAGTAGCTAAGACTCCACGCTCCCAATGCAGGGGACCCAGGTTTGATCCCTGGTCAGGGAACTAGATCCGCATGCCACAACTAAGAGCCCACATGCTGCAATGAAGATCCCACACGTGGGGGCTTCCCTGGTGGCACAGTGGTTGAGAATCCACCTGCCAATGCAGGGGACACGGGTTTGAGCCCTGGTCCAGGAAGATCCCACATGCTGCAGAGCAACTCAGCCCGTGTGCCACAAGTACTGAGCCTGCGCTCTAGAGCTCACGTTCCATGACTACTGAGCCCGTGTGCCACACTACTGAAGCCCACGCGCCTAGAGCCTGTGCTCCACAACAAGAGAAGCCCCCTCAAAGAGAAGCCCGCGCACCGCAACAAAGAGTAGCCCCTGCTCACCGCAACCAGAGAAAGCCCACGCACAGCAACGAAGACCCAACGCAGCCTAAATAAATAAATTTATATATATATAAAAAGGGTCCCGCACGTGGCAACTAAGACCGGTGGAGCCAAATAAATAAATAAATAAATATTTAAGGGGGAAAAAAAAGCCAAAAGTAAAAGTCATCCACAATCCCATTACTCATTACTCAGAGAAAACTATGAACATTTCCCATCTATCTTCCTAGGCATGCATATGTGTATGTATATATAGATAGATACATACATATATAAGGTACACATTGTTTAATTTAGTTTTTAAAATGAAATATATATTCATTATAAGAAATTTAAATACTTCAGAAGTAAGTTTCCTCTTACCACTCAAATCCATCCCTCAGAAATAAGACACTATTTTCAATGTGATATGTCTTTTCAGGTACTTATTTTATTTGTATGTATACATGTGTCTATATTTTAACATAAATATGACCTTAACATAGTACTGCTCTGTGACTTGCCTTTTTCACTTATATATTATTGAAATATTTTCATACTCAACTTTCTCTCTTGCTTTATTCACTTAACTTCCACAGGTAGTTTACGGACTCTCTGTAAACTGAAATATTCAACTGAACGGATATAGTTATTGAAACTCACTTAGCATTTCTTTGTTGTTGTTGTTATTCTTTCTTTTTAATTTATTTATTTTTGGCTGCGTTGGGTCTTCGTTGCTGCACGGGCTTTCTCTAGTTGCGGCGAGCAAGGACTATTCTTCGTTGTGGTGTGCGGGCTTCTCATTGTGGTAGCTTCTCTCGTTGTGGAGCATGGACTCTAGGCGCATGGGCTTCAGTAGTCATGGCACACGGGCTCAGTAGTTGTAGCTCGCAGGCTCAGTAGTTGTGGCTCGCAGGCTCTAGGGTGCAGGCTCAGTAACTGCGGCAGATGGGCTTAGTTGCTCCACGGCATGTGGGATCTTCCCAGACCAGGGCTCAAACCCGTGTACCCTGCATTGGCAGGCGGATTCTTAACCACTGCTCCACCAGGGAAGTCCCGTTGTTGTTATTCTTGATTTTAACTTAGTTTTTAAATTACAGAAGCAATATGTGAGTACATTCAAACTATAAAAAATTCAAAGTACAAAGAAAAAAGAGCAAAATCTCAGTCTCCTTCCTTCCCTCCCCACCCATATTTCTGTCCAGCAGTAGCCCCTAGTGACAGTCTTTTCTGTGCATTGACATATATGTACATATTTACTTAATTGGAATCACACTGTACCTATTGCTCTGCAACTTGTTTTTGCCATACACACAGAAGTCAACAGGGCCTTCACTAGCTTTGAACTGCCTTTACCCTTTACCAGATTTAGAAAAAGCACTCCTTCCTCAAATAAAATATTTTTGTTAGGGTATTACTGCACAATCTGATCCACTCTGCCCAGGGTGCACAGCAGCCTGGCTGTGTACCCACAGCACCCACACCGTCACCCACATATACCCTGAACTCCCTGGACACCAGGGTCCTTGGGCCTCCAAATGGTGCACACTCTATCTCCAGATGGGGAATGTGTGTGAATCTCTAGATTCAGAGTTGGGAAGGAGGCAGGAATTGGTGTAGTAGGTGAACAAGAAGAGACTTCAGTGGGCTCTCTCGTGCAGTGGACAACCTGGAGATGAACTTGACTGTATTCAACAGCTACCTAGCCATCCATAGGACGGCTGAACAAAACTTAGTCAGACGTTCCCTTATGGATGGATACTTAGGTAGTTTTATATCTACCTACCTATCTACCTACCTACCTACCTATCTATCTACCTGCCTACCTACCTACCTATCTGCCTAACAGCTGTCTCTGTTGTTATTATCAATACAAACAATGGTGTTAGAAACTTCTTTATTCACACTTTTTTGTGTGAGTTTCTGTGGTCTAGACTACAAAAAGCACAATTACTGGGACAGAGACAGGTGCATTTTAAATTTTGAAAACTATTGTGTTCTGGTATTTTGGAGCCCCAAACTGCATGATTGAGAGTCCTTGTTTCATTGTGTCCTTTCCAGCTTTACATATCATTAAAGCAATTCCCTAATTCTGGAGGCAAGACATGGTCTCTTCCTATTGTTTTACTTTGCATTTCTTTGCTTCCTAAGTTAGGTTGAACATGTTTACAACTTTGCTGGGCAATTCCTTTTAGTTGCTTGCTAACTGTCTGTGTGTGTCCTTACTCATTTATCTATTGCAAGAGGCCATCTAATTTTAGCCACGGCTGGGTTAGATAACTAATTAGATAACATTTATAATTACTGTTTACTGAGTATTTTTGTGGCAGACACTGTGCTTAGTCCTTTGCATAAAATGTTTTTCATTTAATCAACCTAATGAAGAAAATATAATTAACTCCACTTTAAAGATAAGGAATTGAAGCTCACGGAACTTAAACAACTTGCTCCACATCACTCACCTGGTAAGTGAAGGAGCCACAATTTGAGCCCAGCACTGTGCCCAGCGTTCTAACCACTGAGCTGTTTTGTCGCCAGGGTCTCTTGCAACTTTAATACTTTGTGATTCATTGACTGACTCATTGATTTGACAGACAGACAAGGGAGCAAACGCACATCTACATGGTATCCAGGCACCGGTGAGGTTGCCAGGCGCTACCTCTAAGGGCAACACCCGTAGTGCTGAGTGAAGGCTGTGCTGCAGGCTGATAAGAGAAACGGGAAAGGGCTGTTATGGGAACCTGGATGAGTAGCTGAATGGAACAGGTCACATGACAGGAGCTGTGGACTTTGGTAGAAGAATATCATTAACTTTCTGTGACCCAGCAGGAGTAGAACCAAGAATCAATAACCCGACCTCACGATCCTTCCTCCCTCCCATCTCCTGCCAGTGTTTCCAGTTGGAAGCCAAAGGACAAGGATGCTCTCTGAGGCAGTCTATGTGGGTCAGCCTCTCAGGGCACAAAGTTGGGGGGAAATATGAAAAAAGTGTATCCAAAGAGGCAAACAGAAAATATATTAAAAATTAAAATTAAAAAAAAGGAAAATATCCAGCATCCTGTCTTCTGCATATCAGTGGTGGGTTCCCAGCAATGGCTGGGAATCCATTTGTCTTGCTCACTGAAAAGGATACACCTTAGAAGTGGCCAGGGGTGGGGTCTATTGGCCCAGGGCCCAGCCAAGGCAGGTCACTGACACATGAGAGGAAACAGGTTCTGATGAGTGTTTGAGGGGTTACTGAGAGTTGTTGGGTTGTTTTTTTTTTTTTTAATTATTTTAGAATAGTTTTTAGATTTACAGAAAAGTTACGAAGATAGTACAGAGCACCCAGTTTCCCCTACTATCAACTATTACTTATGGTACATTTGTCACAATTAATGAACCAATACTGATACATTATTATTAACTGAAGTCATACTTTATTGAGATTTCCTTAGTTTTCACTTAATGTCCTTTATTTGTTCCAAGATCCCACCCAGGATAGCACATTGCATTTAGTTGTCATGTGTCCTTCTGCTCTTCTAGACAGTTATGCAGACTAAGATAGGCTAAAAGAAGTAAAATTCTGAAAATACAAATGAGAGGAGCCTAGTGTAGAAGAAACAAAGCCAACATGGAAATCAAACAGTGCGGGACCTCCATACGGAAGAGACACAGCTCAGAGGTAAATTCACCATCATAAAGGCTTCTGTACAAGAGAGATAATAAGAAAACAGACACTTTATGATTTTAGGGGAAGGGGAAGTATCCTATAAAACTATTAGGAAGAAAGTAATTAAATATTTAAATTAATTAGAAACTATAAAAAAAGAGAATTGATAAATAAATATAAGATGGTACATTTTTAAAGTGATGATGAAAAAATGATAATCCTCTGAACTTTAGTCAAGAAGTGGGAGCCATTACAATTAGAGCGAAGAAAAGGGATCTACAGATAGGTTTAAGAGAGTTCTATGTCTAGAGAATGAATGCTTAGCTTGGCCATCCTAATGTTGTTAGGATGCCCTGCCTGGGTGAGGCCTGTAGCACATCCCCTGAGCGGCTTCATGGGGTGGCATTCCCTATCCTCGTGTGGTTACCTCAGGCCCTCAGTCTTGCATCTCAGAACACTGGTTTTGTCATCAGATTCATTTCTCATAGAGGGACTCGCATTAGCCAAGTTTGTAAGATTGATACATAAATCCAAGCATCAATTTGCAAATTGAAAAATGAGAAATATAACTGAGGCTAGAAAACAGCCCAATCATATTAACTCCTAACAAAGGAAGTCAGATATGGACACTTCGTAATCAAAATAGCCTTGTAGAGAATGGAAACCAGATGAACGCATCCCCTTACAAGGATGGTCTTGCCAGCTAGACCAGCATATATGAAATCCAGCCGCTGAAACTACGCCCCGGACAGTGCTGAGATGGGTACTGCCAACGACTGCATCTCTGCCTCTACTTTGTCTCTGCTTCTATGGTGACGGACTCTCCCCCACTTATAACTGACACATGCTTGTTTCAGATAGGTTAGTGCATTGGAAAAGGCTACATTAACAATGGAAGGCCTGGGGCCACTCTCTCTTTAACTATGAAGTCCATGGACATAGGTCCATGGTCCATAGATAGGTATAGGAACTCCCTAAAATAATTTTCCTTATACCTAGTTTGCACAGTTTTCTAAGGAGAGAATCCATAGCCTTTATCAGACCCTCAAAGAGGTCCACAAACTAAAATCTTTTAACATTTCTACTATAGTCCTAATGAGTTGGGTTTGCAGTTCAGTTCTCAGCAGACAATTTTACATCCTAGTGCTTGGAGGCAACCCACATGAGCCCTGGAGTACTCACAGTACAAGCATATACTGGCAAACTTGAAAATCTCAATGAAGTAAACCGTTTTCTATAAAAACATATATTGTCAAAATTGATAAAACATGGAGTGAAAAACCTGACTCCATCAGTAAGTCAAGCAGAGACTGAGAAGGTTATCAAGAATAATACTGGAGGGCTTCCCTGGCGGCACAGTGGTTGGGAGTCCGCCTGCCAATGCAGGGGACATGGGTTCGAGCGCTGCTCCGAGAAGATTCCACATGCCGCAGAGCACCTAGGCCCATGTGCCACAACTACTGAGCCCGCGTGCCACAACTACTGAAGCCCACGCACCTAGAGCCCATGCTCCGCAATAAGAGAAGACACCACAATGAGAAGCCCGTGCACCACAACGAAGAGTAGCCCCTGCTCGCCGCAACTAGAGAAAGCCCACACGTGGCAACGAAGACCCAATGCAGCCAATAAATAAATAAATAAATTTATATGTTAAAAAAAACCCCTAACTTTTGGAATTGTCTCTGGGCCCAAGGGGCAAGGCAATGGGTATTCCTGTATCTGATCAACTTCACGCAGGTGGAACTTGGGACCTGGAGAGGAGAGGGGAAGGATTCGGTTCAGGGGTAGACTTTAGTCCTCCCAGCTTCCTTGCTGCTGGTAGTAGGGGAGTGTCTGAATACCAGCCCTACCACTGGGCAGAGGAACTACTGCTGGAGCAGAAAGCAAACATGGATAGGACTGCCAGGACGCTGACAGCTGGAGCAACGCAACCAACAGCAGAATGAATAGCAGAGACTCTTCTGCCGATTTGGCTGATGTACTGGTTTTCTCTCTTTGAAGATAAGTATCCTTTGGCCTGAGTAAGTAAGTCCCCCGGAATTATCATGGAAGGGAGGGGAAGGGAGAAGAACCTTTGCCATAGGTAAATTGGGAGTTTAGAATCATTTAATGTAAGTTCATTTGATACTACTGATGAATTGGGCTATATCAAGTAGATATAGATAAAGAAACCTAAAATAGAATAGTAGCAGATGTAATTAAATCACGTAATGAAATAAAAACTCACCATAGCTACATTAAGTAATGCAAGAAAAATGCAATATAAGTAAATCTACTGATATACTACTTTACAACTGTGGATCAAATCTGAAAATGATCTCAGGAATGATCTTCAAAGATGGGGAAAAGTCAGTCATATAACTCATAGCCATTTCTAATAAAAACTAAATGTAAAAATACAAGTTCCTTCCTTAACATCATTTTTTTAAAGGTGTTTATTCCAAATAAATCAGCATTTGTCAGAAACTAGCCCAGAGTATCATATATTGTCAATATTATTTAATTTCCTTGGAAAATTCTGGCTACAGCAATAAGACATGCAATGTAATAAGTATCAAAACTGGAAAAGAGAGAGAGAAAATACTATTTCATTAATGGCAAAAACAACGAAAGAATTAAAAACTATTTTAAAAGATCAATTAAATGGTCAGGTATAAAAGAAATATACAGAATTAAATATAATTAATTAATTATAATTAATTATATTATAAATGACCAGTTTGAAAATATATTAAAAAAAAATTTCATCCACAGTATCGACAAAGCATAATACAAGTGAGTTATTAATGACAAATACTATGATCATTTCTCCAGACAATGCCAAATGTCCCCAGGGGGACAAAATCATCCCTAGTTTAGAACAATTGTTCTAGATCAAACTATTTTGAGAATAAGAATCACCTGGAGGCTTACTAAAAATAGATTCCCAGGCTCCTTCCCTAGAGATTCTGATTTATTGTGCCCAGATTATGGACTTGCAATCTGAATTTTTTAAATGTTCCAGAACTTCTTATTGGTGGAGTTGAGAACTGCTCCATAAGGAATGTTGGCCCAACAGAGGTTTCGTTAAGGGAAACACTGACTGAAACCGCCCACCCTGGACAGGCACCACAGTAACCATTTGCACGAGTTCTCTTAAACAGAAGCTCCTGGTAAGGAACACAGAACTAGCAAGCCACCACCAACTGGAAGAATTCAGGAAAGGTCAAAAGGAGACACCAGTCTGTATGTCCTCCCAACCTCAGAGAATCTTCCTCGCTGGAATCCACCCTGGCTGAGCGATGTGGGCACCACCAGTAAGGACCCTGAGTCAGAACGATTGGCCAGAGACGACCCGGAAACTAACCCCATCACCATAAAACCCGAGACTGCGAGACACGTGGCAGAGCAGTACTCCAGGGCTCCCTTACCCCACGGCTCTCCCCGGGCGCCCCTTCCCCATAAAGTCTCCTGCTTTGACAGCACGTGTGTCTCCTCGGACAATTCATTTCTGAGTGTTCAACAAGAGCCCGCTCTCGGGCCCTGAAAGGGGTCCCCCTTCCTGCAACAGTTTGACCTGCTCACTTTGTGTTTCAGGAAGATCCTGGAGGCAGCGGGAGGATCAACTGGGTGGGCTGTGGAGGATGTAGAGAAGAGAATAGGAGTTGGAGGCTACTGCTTCCATTCAGGTGAGAAATAATACGGGGGGCGGGGGGTGTATGCGGCAGTGGGGGTGGGGTACATTTCAGAGATATCTCTAAGGCAGAATCGGCGAAAATTTGTGACTAATTAGATGTAGGGGAGGGGAGAACTTAAGAAAAGGGTGAGTCAACATTTAAAACTTTAAAATTTTGATACCCTTAAGCAAGCGAAAGGACAACACACAAATGGGAAACTATATTTCCAAATTATGTATCTGATAAGAGGCTTGTATTCAGAATATGTAAAGAACACTTACAACCAACAATGAAAAGATAAATAACTCAATTTAAAAATGGGCAGGGCTTCCCTGGTGGCGCAGTGGTTGAGAGTCCGCCTGCCGATGCAGGGGACACGGGTTCGTGCCCTGGTCCGGAAGGATCCCACATGCCGCGAAGCGGCTGGGCCCGTGAGCCGTGGCCGCTGAGCCCGTGCGTCCGGAGCCTGTGCTCCGCAGCGGGAGAGGCCACAACGGTGAGAGGCCCGCGTACCGCAAAAAAAAAAAAAAAAAAAAAAAAGGGCAAAGGATCTGAGTAGACATTTTTTCAAAGACAATATACAAATGGCCAGCAAGCACATAAAAAGATGCTCAACATCATTAGCCACTAAGAAATGCAAATCAAAACCACAACATACCACTTCATACTCATAGGGTGGTTATAATCAATAAGACAGATCAATAATGTGTTGTCAAGGATGTGGAGAACGTGAAACTCACTCATTGCTGATGGGAGTATACAATGGTATAGCCCCTCTGAAAAACAGTCTAGTACTTCTTCAAATGGTTAAACATAGAGTTTCCATAATTCCACTCTTAGGTACCTACTCAAGAGAAATGAAAACATGTCTCCGGCAAAGCTTGTATACAAACACTCAGGGTAGCACTATTCATAGGAGGCAAAAAGTGTAAACTCAAATATCCATGAAGTGACGGATAAATAAATGTGGTATATCCATGTAATGAAATATTACTCAGCAACAAAAAGAAATAAAGTATTGATACAACATAGATGAACCACGAAAACATTATGCTAAGTGGAAGATGCCAGTCACAAAAGACCGTGTATTGTATGACTCCATATTTATGAAGTGTCTAAAACAGGCCAATCTATAGAGACACAAAATAAGATTAGTGGTTGCCTAGGGTTGGGTGGGGGGATTGGGGGAAAAAGGGAGTGACTACTAATGGGTAGAGGGTTTCTTTTGGGGTTATAAAATGTTCTAAAAGTGATTATGGGGATATTGGCACAACTCTGTGAATATGCTAAAAACTACTGAATTGTACCCTTTTTAAAAACTGAATTATAGTTGATTTACAATATTGTGTTAGGTTCAGGTGTACAGCAAAGTCATTCAGTTATATATATATATTTAAAACTTTTCCATTATAGGTTATTACGAGATATTGAATAAAGTTTCCTGTGCTGTACAGTAAATCTTTGTTGCTTATCTATTTTATATATTGTCATGTTATCTGTTGATCCCATACTCCTAATTTATCCCTCCCACCGCTTCCCTTTTGGTAACCATAAATTTGTTTTCTATATCTGAGAGTCTGTTTCTGTTTTGTAAATAAGTTCATTTGTATTATTTTCTAGATTCTGCATATAAGTGATATTATGTAATACTTGTCTTTCTCTGAACTGTATCCATTGAATGGGTGAATTCTATGGTATACGTATTAAATCTCAACGAAGTAGTTTTAAAAAATTTTTTTTAAAGAAAGGAAAAGGATGAGGTTCTAGCTCTAATAACTGTAAATGAGGTGTCACCATTGGCCAAAATTGGGACCACAGGAGGCAAGAATGTGTTTGGGGGAAGAAAATGAACCTTGGATATATTGAATGCCTCTGAGAAGAGACACTGGATACCGTGGTCTGGAGCACAGAAGAGAGGAAGGACTGGAGATAATAATGCAAATTATCATTTATCGAGCATCTATTAGGTAGGTACCTGTGCTGTAAATGTATTGTTTATGTATACACTGCCAATGAGAAGTGTTATATTAATTTAAACACGTCAATGAGAGGGGGCCCTTTAGCTCTCTTACTTCCTGCTGTATCCTGGTTGTTACCAACACAGGCTGGCAGAAAGTCAGCATGCGATGTTCGCTTGATGAGTACAAATGTAGTATCTTTTAACCCACATAACAACCGTTTGAGGTAGGTTTTTGTCCCATTTTACATGATTTGCTTAAGACCACAAAGCTAATTAGTAGCAGCGGTCTGTCTGAATTCCAAATCACTATGCAATACTGTCATCTCTCAGTACAGACTTGGAACTAAAGGGAGCAAAAGAGGCCATGTAAACCTATGCCATGTAAACCATGCAAATTCATAACAAATATACGTGAATACTCAACTGTGTTAGGTGCCAAGGTTAATATAATGATAAACTGGGCAAGAATCTGAATGAAAAGAAATTTAAGATAAAATCCCTAGGAACTTGATCATATCCTTGCCAGTTCACAAAGCTCTTTCACACATATTATTGCATTAACCGCCCCCCATCAAATCCCTAATAAATACTATTGCCACTCCCATCAGGCTTTTACCCTCCACCTAAACTATATTCTCCAAGGTGATTTCTATGTTGCTAAATGCAACAGTCAATTCTCAGTCCTCTTCACACTTGAACTATCAGCAGCTTTTGATACTTGCTCCTTAACCCACTTTTTCACTTGGCTTCTAGGACACCAAACTCTTTCTGTTTTCCTCCAACCTCCTGTTTCCTCCTTCTTGGTCTCCCCTGTGAATTCCTACACTTCTCCGTGAACTCTCAATGTCAGAACCCCCAGGGCTCAGTCCTTGGTCTGCTTTGTATTCACTTCCTGCTCAGTCTCAAGGCTTTACGTACTATTTATATGATGATGACTCCCAAACCGATATCTTCCCCTCACCTGAGCCCCAGCTCCAGCGATATACATCCAACTGCCCACCTGACATCTCGACTCGGACGTGTAAACATAATCTCGAATGCAACGTGGGCCAGAAGAATCTCCTGATCTCCATCCTGTTCCCTCTTTCAGTTGCACAAGCCAAAAACCTGAATGTTACCTTTGACTCTTCACTGTCCCCCACTACGTCCCATCTATCAGGAAATTCTGTTGGCTCTACTGGTCCAAGTCACCGCTCTCTCTCACGTGGATGCAGACAGTATCCTCCTAAAAGTTCCTGCTTCTACCCTGTTTGCGCCTAGTCCACTCTCAACATGACAGGAAGAATGATCCTTTAAAATCTAAGTCAGATCATGTTACTTTTCTGCTCAAAACCATGCACTGGCTCTACAGTAAAAGCCAATGACCCCCCCAGGCCCTACGTGAGTAGGTCCTCCCTACCTCCCTAACTTCCTCTCCTATTCTCCCCAGCTCACCCGGCTCTAGGAACACCAATTTCCTGGCCGTTCCTGCCTTGGGGCCCATTGTTCTAACAGTTCTCTCAGTCTGGAATGCTCTTCTCCCAGGTATTCAGGACTACACCCTCATCTCTTACAATTCTATTCAAACCTCACTTTCTCAATGAAGCCTACCTTGACTGCTCTGTTTAACACTGCAACCCACCCTCCCACAGCCTCTACCCTGCTCTACTTTTTCTTCAGTCTATACCACTTACCATCTTCTAACTTACATACTTATGTTTTTCGTGTCTCCCCCATTAGAATGAAAAATCTATAAAGGTAGTGATCTTTGTTTTGTTTGCTGATGTTTCCCAGACTCAAAAAATTGAGACCCAGAGAGTCTGAGTATTGCTCAATGTCTCTGAGTAACACGTTTGATTAGGGATCTGAACCCTGGCCAAAAACCTAAGTTCCTTTCATATAGTTCTTCTACCCAGTGACAAGAGGGCAGTGAACAGCTGAAAGTACCCCAGGTGGCCCAGGCTGCAAAATTATTCCTAGTACCAGAAGAATCCACCAAACTTTTATAATTCACCATTTCCTCTCCTTATAGTTCTTGTTCTATAATGGCTTCCCATTTCCCACTAAGTAAAGTCAACTACTCAATTTGGCTTCGAAGATCTGTAAAATAATTGACCGTAACACCATCTCTAGTCTCCATTATAACCTGATCTCCAGTCCCCATTATCAGGGATGATGTCCTTGGGCAAAATCCTCTTTTGCTGCATTAGTCCATTGTTTGTATGTATGTTTTTAAAATTAAACTTGAATGCATTTTAAAACCACATTTTGAATACCTTTAGGTCCTGGGCAAGACCCTCCAGTTTACTACTGTCCCCCTTCTTTGGCTTACACTAGGTGTAACTTCACAGAGCACTCCTTACCTTGCTCCTGAAGCATCTGTTTGACACCGCATAACATTTCACATTCTGTTCTTCAAACCCCCACACTGCATCTTCCAGCCTCTTTAGGAGAGCAGGAAAATGCTTCTTTTGGTTCCCAGCAGGCTGGGCCGTATGCACTCTTCAGTGCCAAAAACCAATGCCACCTTCTCCTTGAAAACTTCTTTCTGGCCCCTATCTCTCCTCTATAATTAACTGCTTCTTATCCCAAAGCCGTATTTCAAAACACCTTACCTTTACAGTCAGTCACCTCAAAATCTCTCCCCCCAGCGCCACCCGACTAGGGTGAGGATAGTGAGATACTTCAAGCTTAAAATTTAAAGGGGCACCAAAAAGCTCAGTAATCAAGATAAATAATATTTCAATTACTATATATTTTAAAAATTAAATTCATTCACTTTTTTTGGCGAGGCATGTGGGATCTTAGTTCCCCAACCAGGGATCGAACCCTCGCCCCCTGCATTGGAAGCGTGGAATCTTCACCACTGGACCGCCAGGGAAGTCCCTAATACTATATTTTCTTAAACATCAAAATTAGTTCCAAAAAAAAAGATTCATGAACAAAACATCAAATATAAAATTAAAGAGGATCCTCAGGACTCGGTCCGCCTCCTACCTGCCGGCCCCATCCGAACCCCTCTTTCACGGTAGGACTGAATATCCTCGAACTCCGATCTTGTACTTCTTGAACTGCACGTGAGCCCGAAGGCCGAGAAACTGCGGGGGAGCCATTCTCATCACCCCACGCCCCAGCGTAGTAGCGCGGCCTGCTCCACTCAGCCGGGAAGCGGACACGCGCTTTTGGAAACGCTGGGAGTTGGGTGCCTGTGGGGGCGTGTGTATCGGTGCATGTGTGTGTGTGTGTGTGTGTGTGTGTGTGTGTGTGTGGCACACGTGTGCACGTGCGCTTCTCTTCTTCCTTCTCTTTCCAAGCCATGGCTCAGGGCGGGGCAGAGTACTGCCTTCGAGTACGCACCCGGACCCTGGACTTTGCGCTTGCAAAGATGGAGTGGGGGCACGAGGTTGCACGTGGGGAGAGCTCGGAATTCCTCTTGCACAACTGGCAGGTGGAGCGCAACTCTTTCTGGCGCCTCAACCCGGGACAGGAACATGGGACACCCTTCGAGGTAGCAGAGGGACCTGAACCTACTGCCCCCGACCCAACACATCACCGCACAACGCCTCGAAACGTCCTCCCGCCGCCAGGAAGAGGAACCCAGGGAGACCGGAGGAAAGGACAGTGGAGGCGGAGAGGGCGGAGGAGCGTCTCCCCTCGCTCCGCCCCGCCTCTTCTCTGGGCCCTAGCCAATCGCTGCGCGCTCCGAGCCCTGGCCCCGCCCCTCATCACGGGCTCCGGCCTGCGGCTCCGCCCCGGCCGGTGATAATTAGGCTGCGGGCGGGGGGTGCCGCGTCAGCGCTAGGAGCCGGCCAATCTCGGAGCTCTCCACGGCGGCCGCGTCACAGGCCGAACAACCAAACAGAAAAGTTTAATAAACAGCAGGCGGAGGGGCTGGTGGCGGCGGCCGGGCCGGGGCGAGCGGGGTTTTGGTGGCCTCACCTGTCCCCATTCACCGGCGGCGACCGGCGGCGGCGGGCAGCGCGTCAGGCGGAGAGAGCCGCCGCCAGGTGAGGACCGCGGCCCACAGGGCCCTGGCGGCCCGGCGCCACCCCTCCCCCTCTCACTCCCTTCCCCCACTCGGTTGAGGCTGAGACGAGGCCCTCCCCCGGCTCTTCCCGGCCCGGGGGAGCCGGAAGCTGAGGGCGGCCGGCGGGCGCAGCAGGTGGTGGGCTGGCCGCTCGCTCGCGGGCCCGGGCCGGCGTTTGCTGACGGGCGAGGGGATTCCCGGCCCCGGGGGCAGGGGCCGGGGCGCAGCCGTCCCCCTCGGGCGCGCGCCCGGCGCTCGCGGTCCGGGGCTTACCGCCGGGGGCGGGGGCTGGCGCGCAGAGGTCGGATTCCTACTCCCTGCGGGCCGCGGGGGCCGCTGCGCTCGCCGCTCGCACCCGGTGCCAAGCAGTTGGCGGGTGAGGGGTCGGAGGGACGCCGGGCACCCTCGGGCGCGTCCCTGTCACCAGCCCCGGTCAAGTTCCCCGCCCCGCGGCTCCGAGCCTGAGTCCTTTTTGAAATGTTTTTCACCTGCCGTGTTTTCAAAAGCCGGCGAGGAGGAAAGTCTAGCAAGTCGGACTAGAAAAGGGGATTGGGGTCGGTCTCTTTTTCCTCTGCTTCTGTTTGGTGGACTCAGGATTTCTGAATTTTACTCTCAAATACTATTTTCAAGTTGCCGTCTAGCTACGTAAACAAGTACAGCAGAATATTGTGTTTGAAATAATTTTAACTTTTACGTTGAAAGCTTGTGCTAAACCACACGATTAAGGTGCTCTGATGATGTATGTTCACAGCTAGAAGGTCGTTCAACATTGTGAAGAAGTTAAGGGCTTAGGGTTACACACAGACCATTTATGTTTAAAGTTGTTTGGCGGTAAAAACTGGTTAGTTTTTAATGGTTTAATGCTCCGAGAAAGAGATTTAAAGTCCTCTTGCAGATCAAATTCGGAATGTGACTTTTTAATGTAAAATCCCGAACACTTTTAAGGTTAGTTATGTAATATTTATATTGCCAATTTTAGGACACTTGCCAAGTTTCCCGTAGTCTAGGGCTTCAGGGGAAAATGTTCTCTTTCTGCAAAATTCCCAAACAGGTTGTCTTTTAACTTTTTTTCTTTAACGTTTTAAAACACATTTAATGAGACGGATCGCAAAGGTGTACAGGAGGAGTATTTAGGGGTTGTTGGATTATTATCTCGATTGTAGTGATAATTTCCTGTGAAATTATCACGACAGATCACATTTTACACTTTAAAGTGTGTGCACTTTATTGTATGTCACTTATACCTCCATAAAGCCCTTTTTTAAGAAGCCAAGTATTCAAAGTATATTTGATACCACAAGAGTATGAATACACACAGTGCGGTATAAAGAGATAAAATATAATAAAACTCCTGATTTGCACCCCCAAACCAATAACTGGAACATTACCAAAACTTGCATATGTTTATGAGTTTCTTACCTGTCTTATACCTCTGCCTCTTCTTACTGAGGTAATCATTTCAGTGTAGTGGATTTTGTTTACCATTCTGTTTCATATTTTAGAAAGTTTCATCACATAACGTTTGTGTGCTCAGTGTGTTTAGTTTGCTTTTCTTTTGAGCTTTATAAAAGTAGCATGCGGCTGTAGTTCAGTCCTTTCATTGCTGTACAATATTGTGTTAATCTTCCGTAACTCATGGGACTTCAGATTATGTTTTTGATTTTGTTTTGCTGTCAACAGCTGTGCTTTATGAACATTTGTTTCCTGGCTCCTGGTGCACAAGTGCCAGAGTTTCTTTAGAGTGAATGTAGATTTCATTGGGAAATTTTAGGTAGTCAGGAGTAAAAGAGATTGAAATACTAGAAATAAAATAAATGAAAAACTTTAGGATTCTCTTTTATGTTTTAATGGAAGATTCATATCCGTAGTGGTTGGTTCACAGTTTTTGAACATTTGCATGAGAACCCAGGATTCCTGTTGATCTGTATACAATGACTCTTTTCCTTGGAAATCCCGTGGTAAGAAGTCTGGCACTATTTGATACCTCCTTTTTCAGTGCAAAATGTAAACATAGTAGAAAAAAACACTTGATTGGGTATAAAATAAATCACTCTGTGTTCCTCCTTCCCCCTTTGTAGTCTCTGGCAAATTACTTAAAACTTCTCTTGTGCCTTAGTATACTCATGTAAAAGAAACCTGTCCTAAGTTTATCCTTTCAGTTATGCAGACTTTAGTTAAGGGGAGCACACACATATCGAATGGCAGAGCCTTTAAGGAAAAGGATTAGGACCAAAGTGTATTCTCTGGAATTACATTGAGTGTGTCCTTGGGAACATTTTTGGAGAAAGGTGTGTGGTGAGTATTTACCAGGATATGTTAATCACACATTTAAGTACTTTTTATTTCCTTTGCCTCAGATTTGGGAGTGCTTTTATTTATCATGCAAACAGCAATGCAAAGACAAATTAGGGAGCAGTATTAACTTCCTGAAAACGGTGTGTAAATAATATGAGGTTATGTATATCTTTGAATAAGCTGTTTTTTGTTTAAAGGCATGAGAGATGGGGTGTGTGTGTGTTTTGAACAGGGTATGCAGCCTGCAGACAAATGTCACGATGCTTTGTTTTGATAGGGCTATTTTATCGTGTTAAAAAAACAACTCACTTTTGTATTTGATTATAAGGGCATTTTTTTTTCAAACTTTCAGAAAAGTTACAAAGAATAAATAATCATTAACATTTTGGCAGGTATACCCCCAGTCTTTCTGTTTTTGTGTATTCTTCATATCCTAAACAACTAAATGTTGAATTGTAAACAATACTAGACTGCTTCTATCTTCAAAACTTACCCCAAATATGATCCCTCTCAACATCTTTGTTGTACAAAAGATGGTGGTAGTAGTCACCTAACTGGTACCTTTTCTTCAATCTGTCTCCTACCGTCTACTTGCTTTTCCTGTGCAGAACAATCATTTAAATGTATAAATTAGATTATGTTATTCCCAGACTCAAAACCCTCCACAACTTTTCAGTACACAAAATAAATTCAAACTTTTTTATACCCTAGACCAGCGATGTCCAATGGAAATATAGTAGGAGTTACAAATGCGAGCCACATAAGAAATTTAAAATTTTCTGATAGCTGCATTTACCAAAAAAAGGGAGAGAAACAGGTGAAATATTTTTTAACCGAAAAATATTATGATTCAACAAGTAATCAATATAAGAAATTATTAATGGGGTATTTTACTTACCTTTTTTCAGACTGTCTTCGCAATTCGTTGTGTATTTTCCACTTTAGGTACTTTTTAGGCTGGCGTTGCCTGTGGCTACAGATTGGATGGTGCTGCTCGAGACTATCAGGCCTGCCAGCTTCATACACTTACATCCTGCCACTCTCCCCTGACTCATGTACCCCCAGTGATACTGGTCTTTTTGGGGGTTCGTGAGCATGCCAAGCTTAGTTCTTAAAATTGTTGTTCCTTCTGCCTGGAACACTCAGTCGTGTTTTGTTCAAAAGTCACTCCTTTTGAGATGCCTTCTCAGACCACTTTCCCTGACAACTCTGTTACCCTTCTTCATTTCCTTTTACAACCTAACATCTGAAATGATTTATTTGGTTATTGTCTGTATCCCCTGCTTGAATGTAAACTGTTGGGGGCCACAGGATTTATCATTTATTTATCATTAGGTTTATCATTAGGTCCCCATATATTAAAAATTAATTTTTAAAAGGTGCATACCATTTCATCTTATGAAATACTGTAATTTAACTAGTCACCTGTTGTGTATAACGTGTTACTTTATCCCATTTTCACTATTATAATGTGGTAAAGAACATCTTAAGAGCTAAATCTTACTATGTATTTCTCATTCCTTTATGATTCAGCCTGTCTTAAAATTGCTTAAAGGATATGAACATTTTTTGTCTTTTCATAAATACTGACAAATCTTGTCTTAAAAGTTTGACTAACATTATAGTATGAAGTTGACCAAACCTGTGTAAAGTTTGACTGAAAATATGAGAGAATACACATTTCCTCCATATCTTTACCAAGAAATAGTATTTTCTTTCCTTCTTTTCCTTTCCATAAGATTTATTATTTATTTCTTAGATTAATTAATTATGATAATGAGTAGAGATATAGGTGTTGGACATCTAGTTTGTCTTTGGCTCATTTGGGGTGGTGTTTTGTGTTTGCGATACCCTTTTTAGCCTTTTATATATTTAGGATAGCCACTGTTTGACACATACTGCAAACGTTTTCCCTGGCTCTTCATTAGCCTTTCATTTGTTTATGATATATATTTTTTAATAATGTAGAAGAGTTTTTACCTTTTAAGAAGTTTAGGTTAATACTTTCCTTTTATATTTAGCTTCTACTTTCATATTTAATGGATTCTCCTACCCAGATAACTGTTTTCTTCTAGTTGTTTTGTGGTTTCATTTTTCATATCTATCTCTCTTCTGTTCATCCAGGATTTATTTTGACATAACATGTGAAGTGAAATAATTGTCCTTATTTTTCCTTAATAGTCAATCAGTTATTTCAGCCCCATTAAAGAAAACTTTTTCTTTTGTCTTCAAATAAAGCTACTTTTGTCATATACTAAATACATATATGTTTGGTTCTTTTTACCTTTTATTCTTTTTAGCTTTTATTCAATATAAATCAGTGCACATGGTTTTAGTAACTGGGAGTAATAATGTGTTTTTATTTTGTTATTGTTAAGTCTTACCGTCCCCCTTTTCCCCCCAAATTTTTGGTTGTTGCTTTGTTAGTCCTCGAGTTTTTTAGTTGATTCTTTAGGGTCGTTTTAGTTGATTTTTTAGGTTTTTGGTTTTGAATTTTTAAATTAAAAAAATATTGTGTTATTTCTACACTTAATGTTTTATGTTGTATAATGAAAAGAATTTTAATGCCATTAAGTTTTCCTTTGAGCCTAGTTTTAGCTCTGTTCCTTAAAATTTGACAAGAAATATTTTTATTAAAATCCCTGCAGTTGCAGTTTTCATTCTTTAAACCATTGCTCCATGCTAGTTGGACATTGTGCTAAGTGCTGAGGATACAAGGATGAAAATGACACAGGGTCTTTGCTCTCATGGAGTTTACAGTCTGTTGGAAAAGCTAGGCTATTAACAAACCAATGAGTAAACAGTTTCCAGATTTTGACAAGTGCTGGGAAGGAAAGAAATAGGGTGTGCTGATAGAGATTAGAAGGTGCTAGTTGGATGTCCTGAGATTATAATGTTTAAAGTTAGTGGTGATACTAAAGTGTGTTTGAGGAGTTTTCTTAGCTTCCCCAGTCTGTCAGAACATTAAAAAAATGACACACTGAACTTTTTCTGTAGAAGTTTTTTGTAAAAATTGCCTTGCAGACAGCTTCAAACTCCACCCTACCCCCTCCACCCCGTATCTTCCAGTTGGATTACTGCCTTAACGCTTGTCCTGTATAGAAAATTTGGAACTGTGATTCTGAGTTCTAAGATCAGGAAAGTGCTGGGGGAAGTTTCCCAAGTAAAGGGAACTGCTAGCACAAAGGGGACGAAAAGTACCTGGCTTGATTTAGGATTTGACCGAGATTGGAATGACTGGAGTTTACTGAGTGAAGAGAGTGGGACAGACTTTATTGCAAGACTTATTTCCAAGTGGTAAGGCTGCTTCCACTTCGCCGCCACCTTCCTATCCTATTTATATTCCATGATCCAAATCAGTCGCCTGCAAATAACTTTGTTTTGCTCCTTGATACTTTCTTTCATTATTTCTACTGTATTTTCACTTTTTCCCCATTCAGGATCTTTGCATATGCTGTCCCCGTTTGCTTAATTGTGATTTTCTTGATGAATTAATCCTTAATGCTGGCAAAAGAGGTTAAGTTCTTCTGTTGGCTATATTTAATCTTTTCACATTGGACACATTTGGTTTGTTTTAGCATCTTTTTCTTCTAAAGCTGTGCTTTCCAATCTGGTAGTTACTAGCCATTTGTGGCTGTTTATTATTAACTAAAGTTAAATAATATAAAAAATTCATATCCTCAGGCTTACTAGTCACGTTTCAGGTGCTCAGTAACCACATGTGACTAGTGGCTATTATAATGGACAGCAGAGATAAAGAGTCTTTTACAACGATGAAAATTTATCTTAATTTATAAATAATCATGTGGCTGATAGCTACGGTATTTTATTTAAGTTTAAGTAGCCACATCTGGCTATTGAAATATGGCAAGTCTGAATTGAGATGTGCTGTAAGTATGAAATAAGAACTCGATTTCTAGCACAAAAAAGGGACAAGAGCTCAATTTTTAAATTATTGATTACATATTGAAATAATTCATTACTTTTAAAAATGCTTTTACATGTTTTACATTAAATAAAATATTACATTCAATTTAACTTTATTGAAATGTTTTAGCGTGGCCACTAGAAAATGGAAAATAGTATGTGGCTCGCATTGTTTTTTTGCTGGACAGCACTGGTCTAACTCTAGACTGTAAGTTTCTACAATGGAGAGACAGTTCACCATGGCATCCACAGCAGCTAGTGGTGCCCAGCATATAGTAGGTGTTCAAAAAGTTTGATGGATGAATAAACTTTTCAATAGGTAGAGAATGCTCCCTATTCAACTTGTGCTTTTTAAAATTTTTGGTTTTCTTCATGACTAAAATTAAATATGTTTTCCTGTGACTTGAGAAGAGAAGCTTTTCTTTTGATAGCTATATAAAAATTATCCTTATGAAATAATTGCTACGCATCATTCGTCTTTTGGGTTTTTTGGGTTTTTCTGGGTTTTTTTCCTTGGCTTAGGCTGCTAAAGAAAGGGGAATTTAAAGTCTGCCAATCTGTTTTCTTTCATTTTTCTATATCTATTGTGTGTTATTTGGCACTTGAAAATTTATGACTATTAAATCTAAATAATTGAGGATTATGAATGCTTTTTCCTTTACTTATACTTCGGTCTCAATACTATGATCTCTGTTCCTTTTTAATTTACTTTATTGGTAACCTGTTTATTCCTTTAGATTTAAAGCAATTTACTGTCTTATAAAAGACATCAGCTTGGTTTATGCTTTCTAATCTGTTTATTTTCTTAATGTTTCCTTTGTGTTTAGTATTTTGCTGAATGGGCCATCACCACCCTCCCTCTCTCCCCGATTCTCACCTTGTATTCTTTTCCCTTAACGAGTTAGAAGGTAGTCATCAGGAGTTGCAAACTCAAATACATACCTCACTTCTGTAGACACCATGTATTTGTCAGGGAACTATTTCTTAATTTTTTTCTTCCTCCGTTAGTTGGTGTTTTTCAGACTTTACCCTTAGTGACCCTAGTCATGTTTTTGCTAATGTCAGGGTGGTCCTTTCACCTACTACTGCCTTAACTACCTGTATTTATATTTTATATTATATATAAAGTATATTTTATATTATACCTGTAATTATATTTATATAGCACCCAGGGATACTACTGCCAAGGATTAATTTCTGTTGTAGGAAGAATAGTTTGAGCTATTCTCAGTGCTTAAAAATTCTGTGGAAGTTTTCACCCTGCTCTGTTTGTACCAAAAGTTGTTCCTAATAGTCTAAGTATTGATTCTTTATATAGGGTCTTTTTAATCAAAAGTGAAATGAGACCAAGTTGTTCAGTGGCTTGTGCTCTTCTAAATTGTTTTCAGTTGATAGGTTTGGGAAAACCTCTGAACTCCCACAAAGAATATACAATACGTCCTTTGAATACTTGATGTTCAAAAAGTGATATTGTCACATGCAATCTGGGAGCCTTGAAGCTTTTGCAGCCTCCCTGTTCCTATGAAGCAATATTGTTTTCAAATAATCTCAGTTGTGGTAATGCTTTCTTTTCGTTTATTTTTGCTGTTGTTTTCTTCTACTATGGATTTAGGAGAGGAATAAAATACCCTTAATTTTAACCTGTAAGCCACCTAAAATGATATTTATCAACTTGAAGTTCTTTCAAGTAGGTCCTGGAGATCTTTGAACAATCTGGAATAGCTAAGTCTATATTTCTCTTTTCTGTTGGTTATAGATTGAGAGTGGTTTTGGTGTTAAATTAGTGTATGTTCTATGCGTTTGTTTTACACAGATAATTAACTTCAATGTGAAAATCTGGCGTTAGAACAAAGGTTCTTTTGGTTCCCATAACTGTCTACTAATTTTATGCTTGGCACATTTTAAGATTAAAATATTTGCCATCTTTTTTTCTATAACCCTGTAAAATTTTGGCCATCTAAAACTTGTTTTATGATTAACTCAAGTTCTATGCTGTAACTCAAATTATGTATTTTTTCTATTGTTTGTTCCTGTACCTCTTCTGCTTCCAGTGTCCTTTTGCAAGTGTTCACACAGTGGGAAGAAAACCTGAACTTGACTCGTGAAGTACTGGGCATTCACAGCCATGAATCCTTGCAAAGGATTTTGGGACTAGACCTCTGTGAATTGGCTCTTTCAATTTGTCCACTTAAAAGGCATAATAGATTATGCAGCTGTTTGGGCTTCTGCAGGGTATTACTCCATATTCATGTCTAGTTGCAATTATGTGAATTTTCAGTTTCTTACAAAGGCTTCTCTTTGTATTCAAAACAAGTTTGTTGGCTTTATGTTGTTCTAATATATGAATTTTCTTTGAGGAAAAATGCTTGAAAGGTTTTTAACTTAGAAAACTAAATTCAAATTTAAAATTATATAAACTTACTGAATATGTTTTAAGAAGGAGCTACGCTAATTTGCTTTAATTTTGAATGTGTTTTTATAAATCAGTCAATTTTTGGTAGAGCTTAATATTATTTAAATGTCATTCAGTCAGATAATGATTAATGTCAGAGTAGTAGTTAATGGGTCAAGCTCCTAAAAACACACAGTTCTAATTAAAATAAACATAATAAAATACAGCAAATTTAGTAATGTACAAAGTGACTGTAGGTCTTTTTTGTTGAAAAATCAGAATCTCTGTAGTAAAAATAACATTTAACATAACTTACTGTTTTAAGAGGTGTATGTATACCCTTCAGCTGTATCTTAGGGTTTCCATGCCACGTTAAAGTAATACTTAAGTAGGGTACAAAATAGTGTCCAACCATCTCTTAAAAAAATAATAATGATTTTTTAAAAAACCAGCTTAAACCATTCCAAACTTTATACCTGAACATGTTCATTAGAACAAGTTGCCTTCTCCTTTTATAGATATCCATTTGCAGTGGATAAGCATTATCCTTGCAAAAACGCGCAATGTCAGACCTGTAAATGTGGTAATATAGAAATAATGTTTCTGCCTCATTTTTCTTCAGTTTCAAATAGAATTATCAGTCTGATGTCACTGAAAATTTCATTCTATTCTTGTGATACTGAGAACAGAAGTATCAGTGAATTTGATAGCTTAGAAATGAAATTTTTGCATTCAGTGTTTTAGTGCTATGTATTTTCACTTAAGATGTGGTTTTATGTTTAAGTCTTAGAGAAAAGACTGTTTTGTTCTTATTAGCAAAATTTTGCAATGGATTTTCTGTTGCCGTTTTAAAATTTTCATACAAAATGTGAACTGTATTGAAAAAGGAGTCTTTATAAAGCATAACTTCACCTTCAGGCTCTGTAAAAAATATCAAATGATTTAGCTTAAAAGCATTGTATTTTAAACAGTTGGTTGCTGAACTGCAAATTAATGCTGCATCTGTGAGATTTTCATTTCTGTTACTTGGTTTATTTATTTTTTACCTAGACAAAAGAGTAAGCAAATAGTATGTGATGGGAAAACTGAAACATTACCTACTGTTCCTTTAAGAAACCAGCTTATCCAGGGGGTTTTAGAGTGTTTACCTAACCTGCTAGCAAGGAAAAGTTCTTTAAAATAATGGATATTAGCCGGATCCAATCACAATTATCAGTTTCACTAACAGGGAGGAGATTTTACTCTTCAGCCACTAAAATTGGAGAAGGTGGAGCTTGGTATTCAGGTTTGGTTGCTTTGGAGTACAGCTTCAAGTGAAGTTAATCTGAGGTGAAGCAAACAGAAAATTGTGGAGGTTTTGTTGGTAGGATTTTTGTTCTAATCTTTTAATGATCCTTTATTTTACACTTTTGCTCCTTTATGCTTCTGTGTATGTTAGGTTTTGTCATTGTTGCTATTTTCTGATGCAAACTGAACATTAAAATTAAGCAGGGAAGCAGAACAAAAGGGCTCTTTGGACAGGAAATAGGTGTTCAGAGAATCAAACTTGACTTCTTTATCATTACTTTGAGTTCAGAATTTAAGTGTCATTAAAAAAATACTTGAATAAAAATCATCTCCAGTAACAGGCTTTTCTCTTGGATTGGATGTTTGAGGAGTCATTTGTCAGTTTTTGTAAATGACATCTTGAGGAGGTCTATTTGATATGTCATTTTCCTTGAACTTAAAATGTTATTAAGTTGCTAAAAGATATATGTGGTAGGGTTAAGTTGGTCCTTTTTAAAGAGTTGAAATGCCAGCTGTTTAATTTTTTTTTTATCCCCCAGCATACCTCCCCTTTTTAAAAACTTCAGTATACTTTAAATCTAGCAATATTGTTGGCATTTTTAATATGCTTATAATTTTAGTTTTGTTTTTTAAAAGATCATGGATTCATTTTATATAGAACAAGGTAAAAACTTTCTCCTTCCTTCAAACTTCATTTCTTTCAAAGGTGGACGTAAAGTAATTGACACCCTTTTGAAACAGGAAATGGATGGATTTCTATTTTTCAGAGGTATAGGTAGACTACCAAAACTTAAAAAAAGGTATCTATGAATCTAGTGACATTTCTTACTTATGAAATAATTGTAGTATGTTTCAGTACCAGAAGTTTCCTTTAGAGGCTCATGTCTTTATATTGTTGCTCTTTGATCGCATAGAAATTAAGGTATAGAATAATTTGAATAATCAGTATACTTGTATTTGCTATGCTTCTTCTTCCAGATCATGTAAAAGTTTTTAAATTAATGCTTTTCTGCTCTATCTATTGCATAAGCAATACTATAGTAATAATAAAATCAAGAAAAGTCACCCAGATATCCACAAGATCATCATGAGGTGGTCTTATTTTTTTCCCCCTCTTCTATTCTGCACCTTACCATATTCTTTTATTTTCCCCCTCATTGTAAATAAAGGCAGTTTTATGTTTTTTCGTTAAACTATATCATGTATTGTTAAAATTGTTTTCATTTCATTTGCTATGTAATTCTCTTAGGTTAATGGGACCTTAATTTACCTAGTCTTTTACCTGTTTTACGTTTAGATTGTTCCTAATTTTTCACCATTTTAAACGGTATTGCGTTGAACAAACCTCTTTGTGTACATTTTAGAATACTTTCCTCTTTATTTCTTTTGGAAAAATCCCCTGGAGTGGGCTTACCTAGATCAAAGGATATAAACACTTCAGTAGCCAAATTGCCTTTCGAAAAGGTTATTCCAATTTATATTGCCACCAGAAGAATGTGCTTCAAAAATTTCTCTAATGGGTAGCCCCTGAAGTGTTCTCATTAAAGTGTGCCTCTGAAGCTCTCTGACTTGTTGATTAGTTTTTGCCTAAACTAATAGCCTATTTTAAATTCCATTTTCCAAGATGTAGATGGATCTAAATCCATTCTCTGGACATTAAGATCAGCTGAAGGAAATTGGGAGCATTTTTACCCACTTAAGTGAGTAATTATATCTTTGTTGGTTAATATTGTTATGTATTGCTTCATTTAAGTAGAGGGCTTAATGTTTTACATTGGCATTGTTGTTCCCGCCAGCTTTCCTCAGTACATGTTTCTTTGGTAAGCACATACCAGAAGAAGTATTTTCTTTTAAGAAAGTACATCAGAAACATTTTTTTGAGAGGGGGCGGTAGTATTTGACTTAACTCTGAACAGGTATGAATAGCACATTTCTGATTTTTTAAGTACAATATAGAAACAATTAGTGTGTATAGATCAAGGTTTTAAGATGATATATTACACCTTTCCAGTATTTCACAGGCTTTCAATTGAAGGTAAAATGACTACACACACGTAGTGTGTTACTAGTCCTGTGTTGTTTCCGTTTGTCTGTAAGAGCATTCTCCATTTGACAATAACTTCTGCATTATGTATGTACTCTTGCCAGCTAGTCTGTTAAATAGAATAGGCTATAATTGTTTAGGATAGGAACTTGTTAACTAATGCACCAGAATAAACTTAAAAAGTTGTTTTAAAGCAAAATTCTGTAAGACGTTTAAAAATTCTAATTTTAATTTATAAATGGGAGCCAGTATTAAGTCATGAGTTAAGCTCTAACTCACTGATGGAACCAGTAGTTGAGCATGTATGTATAATCTTGAATTAAATAGTCTAGCTCATTTTGCAATTTAAGTAATTTATTTTCTGTAAATTTTTGCTGATAAATTTAGTATCTCTAATTTTCAGAGCTAACGTTGGTATGTTGGTCACTTTGTTTGTTACAGGGGGAAGTGTTGTTTGTTTGTTTGTTTTTCTTTTAATGCCTATTTTGTTTTTCATGGCTTAAGAGTTTGATTTTTCCATATACTTTGGTTTTCTTAACATTTGGAATGGAAGAGAAAAAACTTAAAACTCATCACTTTTAATTAATGAAATAATTGTTGCAAAATACATTTTCTCTGCATTTAAATTTGCTAGATGTGTCAGAATTTTATACAGATAATCTAAATACTGTATTCATGAGTAGAACAATGTTTAAGTTTCACCTGAATATTTAAAATTTATGTTGGTGCTTGAATATTTATATCATATTTCTTTTGTTCTGAATTTGAGAAGATGCATTTAATTTTCTTCTTAAGAGATTCATCTTATTGCTGCCAGATAGAGATGAAGGTACTTGTAAATATAACAATTTTAGTGAAAGTCATTCAAATTTGGCTGTAGATTACATTTTGATGGGTACCCAACATAAAGGTTTACCTACTCCTCTAGTACTCTGGTAACATTAGAACCTTGAGAACAGATAATCTTTAATTGTTTCTCTACTGTACTGGTCTCTGGTTGCAGAACTAGGGAGTATCCTTTTTAGTACACTAGTTTCATTCGGAGTGTAGAAGCCAGTTCTCTAGAGGGAGAAGAATCTCTAAATGACCTAATATTGAGGCAAGATAACAATAGTGATAGCCCTATTTTATTCTTTTAGAATGGAGAAAAAAAGTGATCTAGAGGGGAGATATTAAATGCAATCAAAGTCTCTATTGTTCATCTCCATTCAAGGGGAATACAGTGATTTTTCATTTTCTTAATGACATAAGGAAAAAGGTTAAGGGGCAGCAAGTTGGTAAAACTTGAAAGAGCCTAGAAACCGTGGCTTAGTAATTACAAGGTCTCTTTGTTCTGTGTAATAGGGGGACTTTACAGTTTTGCAATGTTTTTCCTGTATGGCTTCTTTATAAAAGTAGGTAAATGTTTTAGGAGGGTTTTTTTGTTTTTGTTTTTAAATAACTTAGGAATGCTTATTTATTAACTGATGTGTATATTAACCTGTTTGGCTGAATCTGATTTTCTGCATTTGTATGTCATTAGGAAAAAAAAAGAACTCAAAACATTACTGTGGCTAGTAATGTTATGGTAGAAGGGAACAGATCCATCTATCTCTCTATACCTTTTTTTTCCCCTCCCCAAATAAGCATCTTGGGTACTTCCCCTACTCCCATGTTTTTTTGTTTGTTTGTTTGTTTTTTTGGTCAGTACTTGATTTCTCAGCAAAATTTAGCACTACTGACTACTCTTTATTTCTTGAAACTCCTCCCATAAGTTTAATGATATGCCTGGGCTTCCTTCTGTTTGTGATCTCTGTCCTTGCAAATGTTTCCTCTTTACAACCATTAAGTATTGGAATTTTGTAGGATTCTGACCTTAACACTTTTCTCTATATACTTTTTGGGTAATCTCCAGTCCCATATCTTCAGTTAACATCCTGTATATATTAACAATTCTGAGATTGGCATCATGAATAGTTTTTTTGTTTGCACTTGAGACCTCTGTTCACCCAGCTCATGAATATTTCTTCCATACCTGTGTTAAACTCAACAAAGCTAAACTTACCTGCTTATTTTGTCCTCCCCAGCAGCATCCCTCAAGCCCTTTTTTCCCTCCTCTCACAATAAGTGGGTATTACTATCCATGCCAGAACCCAGGTGTCATTCTGGTTCTTCCTTTTCTTCATCCCCAGTTAGCCACAACTTCCTATTGATTTTAAACCCATAGTACCTCTAGGATCCATCCTTCTTTTTCTTCACCATCTTAGCACACGTCATGCTGTGGTTTCTCAGATTACTAAAACAGCATCCTGACTGATCTTCACTTCCAGTTTTGGCTCTCTATAATACATTCTTCACTATGCATTCACATATGTCTCTCTGCTTAAAATTCTTTAGTGATTTCTTATTGCCCTTTGAACTTTCTTAACTACCAGCTAATTCTGTGCTAAGTATTCTGAGGTTGTCACCAAACAATCTTAAGAGGGGAAGTATTGTTACCTTCATTTAACAAGTGAGATGATTTAATGAGAACCTACTGTATAGCACAGGGAACTCAGTGCTCTGTGGTGACCTAAATGTGAAGGAACTCTAAAAAAGAAGGGGGTATATGTATACGTATAGCTGATTCACTTTGCTGTTATATAGAAACTAACACAACATTGTAAAGTAACTGTACTCCAATAAAAATTAATTAAAAACACAAGTGAGATGATTTAGAAATGCTTGCTGATTTGTCCAGGGTTGCCTTAGCTGGTGAGTGGCTAGCATACTTTGAACTGAAGTTTGCCACATCAGACTCCTTCCTCTTAACCACCCAGCCATGTGCCTTCCTAAGCTAAGCCTTACTTCTCCATCTTTTTTCCCCACACCATTCCGAACTATTTGCAGTCCCTCCTTCTAAGACATACTCAAAACTTGTTGCCTGAGGGACTTCCCTGGCCATCCAGTGGTCAGGGCTCTGTGCTTCCACTGCAGGGGGATACAGGTTCGATCGCTGATCGGGAAACTACGATCCCACACGCTGCTCGGTGCGACCTAAAAAACAAAAACTTGTTGCCTGAGCCTAAAGTTGCTTTAAGGAAAACAAACATTTTCAAAGAAGAATTCCTGACAATTTTTTGGAACACTCCAAAAAGATATGACATTTTAGCATCCCTAGAATGTAAGAAGATAAAAGAATGAGACATAGGAAAAATAAAAGTAGTTTTCCATATGGGGTTAGTTTTGAATTTCAAAGCTGTTGAATTCCTCACATTTAATAAAAGCTTGAGACCTAGTTGTGTAAGAGGAAGATTAGGGAAAGTGTGAAAGCACTTTATCTGAGCTATTTGAAATGCTAATGACCTCCTTAAATAGCTGTTAGCCAGGACGTTGTGTTCATTTTTTCATCCAGGTGTATAAAGAATCTACCTGTGAACACAAGTCATATGAGGTACTGAGTAACTTATAGGTAGGGAAGTAGGCTCCATATATTTGTTTATATATCAAGTATATCATCAAAAAAGTTAAATATTGCAGTGAATCTTGCCTAGAAAGAAAATTGAGATAAACTGAGAAATAGTTGACTTGGAATCATTTTCATTTCAGTTATTTTATTTCTTTCCTCTCTCTCTCTCCACCGTCTCCCTCCAACATATTTTAAGGCAAAAGGACCTCCCCTGGACCAAAAAACCCCAAGAACCTTTTAAATCTATAGCTTTTAAAGAAACTTGGTGTTAAAAGAAAAAGAGCAAGTAGATAGAGGTTTTGTAAATATAGGTAAATAATAGTCTCTTTGAAGGGTTTGATTTCTTAACTATAGTTGGGAATTAATGTAATTATAAATTTTTAATAAAAATCCATGGTTGCCCATTATAAAAACAGAAGTTTTTGTTTACCATTAAAGTATTTTAGAAGTGGAAAATGCCATACTACTCTCAAGTTTTAATTTGGTATATTTTACTATCCAGAGTAATCTTTTGCTTTTTTTTAAATAATAAAATCAACTAACAGCTCATTTAATAGATGTTAAATGTTATAATACATTCGTATAATAATAATAAAACAGAAGAAATTTGAAAATAATGTATTACTTAGCTTTGATAAATAAGAATACACAGTTATTTCTCTTAAATGTTTAGATAGTTACTTAAAATATATAATGTACCCCTTCTGAATGAGAACCAAATCTTGATAGCTATAGAACTTTATAAAATACATTCACTTTTAATAGGAAAAATAAGTCTTGGCAGATTAAAGTGGAAACCTACACTGAAAAGGTCTCATTAATTGCCTAAAATAATTGTTACAGTAAGCCAGTTCTTAGCTGTATGCATAGAGGCTAGTTGGTTGTCAAACCCAGTTGACTAGTCAGGTGAGTTTACAAAGTGCTAAAAGACTGGTCTTTCTCTGAAGGATTCCTATCTTATAAGTCAGTATTGTGTATTACTGAGTGCCAAATTGTGGTTTGTTAAAAATGATTGCTGTAGGAGACAGAGTCAAGATGGCATACTAGGAGGATGCAGAATTTGTGTCTCCTCACAACTAGGACACCTACCAGGCACTGGTGGGGGACCATGGGCACCTAAGGGGACAGGAGGAACCCCCAGTGACTGGCTTGCAGGATCTTGGTTCCCAGGCCAGAGGTCGGGCCCGAGCTCCTGTGGTGGGAACTCCAAGTCCAAACAGCTGGACTAACAGAGAACCTCAGACCCCAGGGAATATCAATCGGAGTGAGGCCTCCCAGAGGTCCTCATCTCAGCACCAAGACCCAGCTCTATCCAACTGTCTGCAAACTCCAGTGTTGGACATCTCAGGCCAAACAACCAGTGAGACAGGAATACAGCACCACCTATTTAAAACAAAAACAAAAGAAACAAAAAAAATTGTCACATACAGTGGAACAAGGTAGAAACCTACAAGACCAAATAAATGAATAAATAGGCAACCTACCTGAAAAAGAATTCAGAGTAATGATAGTAAAGATGATCCAAAATCTCAGAAACAGAATGGAGAAAATACAAGAAACATTTAACAAGGATCTAGGAGAACTAAAGAGCAAACAAACAGTGATGAACAACACAGTTACTGAAATTAAAAATATTCTAGGGCTTCCCTGGTGGCACAGTGGTTGAGAGTCCACCTGCTGATGCAGGGGACACGGGTTCATGCCCTGGTTGGGGAAGATCCCATATGCCGCGGAGTGGCTAGGCCTGTGAGCCATGGCCGCTGAGCCTGCGCATTCCGGAGCCTGTGCTGTGCAATGAGAGAGGCCACAACAGTGACAGGCCGGCGTACCGCAAAAAAAAAAAAAAAAAAAAAACCCAACTCTAGAAGGAATCAGTAACAATAACTGAGGCAAAAGACCAGATAAGTGAGCTGGAAGATAAAATGATGGAAATAACTGCCAGGGAGCAGAGTAAAGAAAAATGAGTGAAAATAATTGAGGACAGTCTGAGAGACCCCTGGGACTACATTAAATGCACCAACATTCAAATTATAGGGGTCCCAGAAGAAGAAGAGAAAAAGAGAGGGTCTGAGACAATATTTGAAGAGATTATAGTCGAAAACTTCCCTAATATGGGAAAGGAAATAGTCAAGTCCAGGAAGCACAGAGAGTACCATACAGGATAAACCCAAAGAGAAACACGCTGAGACACATATTAAAAAGTATCAAAGATTAAATACAAAGAAAAAATGCTGAAAGCAGCAAGGGAAAAGGAACAAATAACATACAAGGGAATCCCCATAAGGTTAACAGCTGATTTTTCAGCAGAAACTCTGCAAGCCAGAAGGGAATGGCAGGACATATTTAAAGTGGTGAAAGGGGAGAACCTACAACCAGGATTACTCTACCCAGCAAGGATCTCACTCCGATTTGACAGAGAAATCAAAGGCTTTACAGACAAGCAAAAGCTAAGAGAATTCAGCAACACCAAACCAGCTTTACAACAAATCCTAAAGGAACTTCTTTAAGTGGAAACACAAGAGAAGAAAAAGACCCACAAAAACAAACCCAAATCAGTTAACAAAATGGTAATAGGAGCATACGTATCAGTAATCACCTTGAATGTAAATGTATTAAATGCTCCAACCAAAAGACACAGACTGGCTGAATGGATACAAAAACAAGACCCTTATATGCTGTCTACAAGAAACCCACTTCAGACCTAGGGACACATACAGACTGAAAGTGAGGGGATAGAAATTTCCATGCAAATGGAAATCACAAGAAAGCTGGAGTAGCAATACTCATATCACATGTAATAGACTTTAAAATAAAGACTATTAAAACATATAAGGTAGGACAGTACATAATGATTAAGGGATCAATCCAAGAAGAAAACATAACAATTATAAATATTTCTGCCCCCAACACAGGAGCACCTCAATACATAAGGCAAATGCTAACAGCCATAAAAGGAGAAATTGACAGTAACACAATAATAGTAGGGGATTTTAACACCCCACTTAAACCAATAAACAGATCATCCAGACAGAATATAAATAAGGAAACACAAGCTTTAAATGACACAATACACCAGATAGAGTTAATTGATGTTTTTAGGACATTCCACCCAAAAGCAGAATACACTTTCTTCTCAAGTGTTCATGGAACATTGTCCAGGATAGAGACCCATATCTTGGGTCACAAATCAAGCCTTGGTAAATTTAAGAAAACTGAAATCGTATCAAGTATCTTTTCCGACCACAATGCTATGAGACTAGATAATCAGTTACAAGAAAAGAACTATAAAAAATACAGACACATGGAGGCCAAACAATATACTACTAAATAACCAAGAGCTCACTGAAGAAATCAAAGAGGAAATCAAAAAATACCTAGAAACAAATACAATGGAAACACGACAACCCAAAACCTATGGGATGCAGCAAAAGCAATTCTAAGAGGGACGTTCATAGCTATACAATTCTACCTCAAGAAACAAGAAACATCTCAAACAACCTAACTTTACACCTAAAGCAATTAGAGAAAGAAGAACAGAAAAATAACCCCAAACTTAGTGGAAGGAAAGAAATTATAAAGATCAGATCAGAAATGAATGAAAAAGAAATGACGGAAACAGTAGCAAAGAACGATAAAACTAAAAGCTGATTCTTTGAGAAGATAAACAAAATTGGTAAATCATTAGCCAGACTTATCAAGAAAAAAAGAAGACTCAAATCAACAGAATTAGAAATGAGAAAGAACTAACAACCGACACTGCAGAAATACAAAGGATCATGAGAGATTACTACCAGCAACTCTGTGCCAATAAAATGGACAACCTGGAAGAAATGGACAAATTCTTAGAAAAGCACAACCTTCTGAGATTGAACCAGGAAGAAATAGAAACTATAAACAGAGCAATAACAAGCACTGAAATTGAAACTGTGATTAAAAATCTTCCAACACACAAAAGCCCAGGACCAGACGGCTTCACAGGCGAATTCTATCAAACATTTAGAGAAGAGCTAACACCTATTCTTCTCAAACTCTTGCAAAATATAGCGGAGGGAGGAACACTCCCAAACTAATTCTACGAGGTCACCATCACCCTGATGCGAAAACCAGACAAAGATGTCACAAAACAAGAAAACTACAGGCCAGTATCTCTGATGAACATAGGTGAAAAAATCCTCAACAAAATACTAGCAAACAGAATCCAACAGCACATTAAAAGGATCACACACCATGATCAGGTGGGGTTTATCCCAGGAATGCAAGGATTCTTCAATATATGCAAATCAGTCAATGTGATAAACCAGATTAACAAATTGAAGGATAAAAACCATATAATAATCTCAATAGATGCAGAAAAAGCTTTTGACAAAATTCAACACCCATTTATGATAAAAATCTCCAGAAGTAGGCATACTGGAAACCTACCTGAACATAATAAAGGCTATATATGACAAGCCCACAGACAACATCATTCTGGGTGGTGAAAAACTGAAACCATTTCCTCTAAGATCAGGAACAAGACAAGGTTGCCCACTCTCACCACTATTATTCAACATAGTTTTGGAAGTTTTAGCCACAGCAATCAGAGAAGAAAAAAATAAAAGGAATCCAAATTGGAAAAGAAGTAAAACTGTCACTGTTTGCAGATGACACAATACTATACATAGAGTATCCTAAAGATGCTACCAGAAAACTACTAGAGCTAATCAATGAATTTGGTAGAGTAGCAGGATACAAAATTAATGCACAGAAATTTCTTGCATTCCTATACACTAATGATGAAAAATCTGAAAGGGAAATTAAGGAAACACTCCCATTTACCATTGCAACAAAAAGAATAAAATATCTAGGAATAAACCTACCTAAGGAGAAAAAAGACTTGTATGCAGAAAAGTGTAAGACACTGATGAAAGAAATTAAAGATGATACAGACAGATGGAGAGATATACTATGTTCTTGGATTGGAAGAATCAACATTGTGAAGATGACTATACTACCCAGATTCAATGCAATCCCTATCAAACTACCAATGGCATTTTTCACAGAACTAGAACAAAAAATTGCACAACTTGTATGGAAACACAAAAGACCCTGAATAGCCGACACAGTCTTGAGAAAGAAAAACTGAGTTGGAGGAATCAGGCTCCCGGACTTCAGACTATACTACAAAGCTACAGTAATTAAGACAGTATGGTATAGGCACAAAAGCAGAAATACAGATCAGTGGAACAGGATAGAAAGCCCAGAGATAAAGCCACACACAAATGGTCACCTTATCTTTGATAAAGGAGGCAAGAGTATACAATGGAGAAAAGATAGCCTCTTCAATAAGTGGTGCTGGGAAAATTGGACAGCTACATGTAAAAGAATGAAGCTAGAACACTTCCTAACACCATACATAAAAATAAACTTAAAATGGATTAAAGGCCTAAATGTAAGACCAGACACTATAAAATTCTTAGAGGAAAGCATAGGCAGAGCATGCTGACATAAATCACAGCAAGATCCTTTTTGACCCACCTCCTAGAGAAATGGAAATGAAAACAAAAATAAACAAATGAGACCTAATGAAACTTAAAAGCTTTTGAACAGCCAAGGAAACCATAAAAAAGATGAAAAGACAACCTTCAGAATGGGAGATAATATTTGCATACAAAGCTACTGACAAAAGATTATCCAAAATATACAAGCAGCTCATGCAGCTCAATATCAAAAAGACAGACAGCTCATTCCAAAAATGGGCTGAAGACCTAAACAGATATTTCTCCAAAGAAGATATACAGATTGCCAACAAACACATGAAAGGATACTCAACATCACTAATCATTAGAGAAATGCAAATTAAAACTGCAATGAGGTATCACCTCACACCAGTCAGAATGCCCATCATCAGAAACTCTACAAACAATTAATGCTGGAGAGGGTGTGGAGAAAAGGGAACCCTCTTGCACTGTTGTAAAGTGGTACAGCCACTATGGAGAATAGTATGGAGGTTCCTTAGAAAACTAAAAATAGAACAACCATATGACCCAGCAATTCCGCTACTGGGCATATACCCTGAGAAAATCATAATTCAAAAAGAGTCATGTACCACAGTGTTCAGGCAACACTATTTACAATAGCCAGGACAAGGAAGCAACCTAAGTGTCCATCAACAGTTGAATGGATAAGGGAGATGTGGCACATATATACAATGGAATATTACTCAGCCACAAAAAGAAGTGAAATTGAGTTATTGTAGCGAGGTGGATGGACCTAGAGTCTGTCATACAGAATGAGGTAAGTCAGAAAGAGAAAAACGAATACCATATGCGAGCACAAATATGTGGAATATAAAAAAAGAAAAATGGCTTTGATGAACCTAGGGGCAGGACAGGAATAAAGACACAGACATAGAGAATGGACTTGAGGACACGGGGGGGGGGAAGGGTAAGCTGGGACAAAGTGAGAGAGTAGCACTGACCTGTATACACTACCAAATGTAAAATAGATACCTAGTGGGAAGCAGCTGCATGGCACAGGAAGATCAGCTCGGTGCTTTGCGACCACCTAGGGGGGTGGGATAGGGAGGGTGGGAGGGAGACGCAAGAGTGAGGGATATGGAGATATGCATATAGCTGATTCACTTTGTTATACTGCAGAAACTAACAACACCGTAAAGCAATTATACTCCAATAAATATGTTTAAAAAAAATGATTGTTGAAGGTTGTATATGTTTGAGTCTGCCCAGGTGATGCAGTGCTGCTACCAACTTTTTAAAAATTTAATATAATTTTATTTTGGATATAGAGCAAAAGCTTTAATTCTGTTCACCTGGAAAGGGACCACCCCAAAATGGTAAAGCAGGAAGAGTAGTAGAGGGACATGCTCCCTTCCACATTTTCCTGGTTCAGCAGGTTCTATGTAATTTTCCACTTGCCCAGGAAGCTCCAACTTCATGGGATTCTTCAGGTGATGAAGAGGCATGGCAAATACACTCTGTATGTGAGAATGACGCGACTGTGAGCAGTGGTGAACTATCAAAAGCTTCTATGCAGAGAAGTGGTGACAACAATGTTAAAGAGGATTAATTTAATAATTACAACACATATACTGAACATTGTATCAGACAGTTTACCTTTTTTTTAGTTTTAATATTTAAGAGCAGTTTTAGGTTCACAGCAAAATTAAGAGGAAGGTACAGAGATTTCCTGTGTATCACCTGTGTCCCCACACATGCATAGCCTACCCCATTATCAACATTCCTCACTGGAATGGTACATTTGTTAAAAATGATGAACCTGCATTGACACATCATTATCACCCAAAGCTCATAGTTTACTTTAGAGTTCACTCGTTGTTATATATTCTGTAGATTTGGGCAAACATACAAGGAGATGTATGCATCATTAGTATCATAAGAGTTTTTTCACTGCCCTAAAAATCCTTTATATTCCTCTTGTTTAACCCTTCCCTCTCCTCCTCTGCCCCTGACAACACTGATCTTTTTACTGTCTCCAAAGTTTTACCTTTTTCAGGATGTCATATAGTTGGAAGCACACCATATGTAGCATTTTCAGTTTGGCTTTTTCTCTTAGTAATACGCATTAAGCTTCCTTCATGTCTTTTCATGGCTTGCTATCTTATTTCTTTTTGGCACTGAATAATATTCCATTGTGTGGTTGTACCACAGTGTATTAATCCATTTCCCTACTGAAAGACATCTCAGTTGCTTCAGATACTTAACTCTTCACAGAATATTCCTTTGTCACCTGCCCTAACTGAAGCTTTCCCAAAGACCGCCACTTTCCTGTGGTCTTCTCAAGCGGTGGCTGTTGATTCTTAAAAGGGGAGTGAGGTCTGTGTTTTCTAACTCCCTTTGTCAAACCATTGCTCTTCCAAGCAGAAATCCTGTGATCCTTCTAATATGACTGTTTCTCCTGTCCATTGTCTCATCTATATCATCTTCATGTTTATTGAGGATTTTGGCACCTGATTTAAGTTCTTTTTTCTCCTGTTTAGCCATCCAAGTGACTTTCCACTTCTATGAATTCAGGGATTTTGGTTTTTTTAATGTATTCTTTTTTTTTAATGTATTCTTTTATCCTCAGTGCCTAGAACAGTGGTTGGCACATAAATGTGCTCACTTAATATTTATTGAATCAATAAACTTTTAATAAATTTTTATAAACTTCCTGACTTCTGTCTCCACAGAGCTTTAGCAATCTATTCCAAAGACCAAGCCTGAGACCTTATCGCTGCTTGAAACAATTCCACCCCAGAAATTTTTTTCTGAGTATAGAAGTATAATACATGATAATTACTAAAAATTCAGTAAATAGACAAAAAAAATCGTTCATAATCTAGCTATCTAGAGATGAAAATGGATATTTTGCCTATATCTTTTTTTCCTCTACACATATGTTTTAAAGTTTTTGGAATGAGGAGTCATAATGCAAATACTGTTGAAAACACCCAGATGTTTTATGTGTGTGTAATTTTAGGGTTTATTGTGAAATCTTACCATGTAATTATTCTTTATTCACTCAAAGCATATTAATGCCTGCTCTGTGCTAGGCAGTGTGCCAGTTGCTAAAGATACAACATTAAAGGAAACAGCCCCTGCACTAAAGATGCTTTACATAAATCTCTTAAGTGATGACATCATTGTCAATGGCTCCATAGTGTTCTGTTGTATGAAGTACCATAGTTTGTTTAACCAACCCGCTATCCTTTTTGCTTAGGGAGTAATTTTTTTTACTCTGAGAAACAGTGCTGCCATCAGTATGTCCTTAGGATAAATTCATAGAAGTGGAATCTTGGGTCAAAGTGTACATGCATTTTTAAGTTGTTCTGGGGAAAAGTTGTACTACTTTATATTCTCACCAAGAAAGTATGTATTGGGTTGGCCAAAGAGTGCTTTCGGTTTTTTAAGTAAAAATAAAAGACACATTTTTCATTTTCACCAAGAACCTCATTGAACAACATATTTACCCTTTTGTTCCACTGCCTTCTGCCGTTTTTCAGGCAACTTCATAATTCCATCTTCCCAAAACTTTTTATCTTTTTGAGCAAACAACTGTTCCAGGTGCCCTTTACAGTATTCCAAGAAATCGAAATTTTTCCATTAAGAGAATTTTGTAAAGACCTAAATAAATGGAAATCTGAAGGTGCAATGTCTGGTGAATACGGCAGATGAATCAGAACTTACTAGCCAAGCTGTAACAGTTTTTGCCTGGTCATCAGAGAAACATGCAGTCTTGGGTTATCTTGATGGAAGATTATGCGTTTTTTGTTGACTAATTCTGGACACTTTTTGTCGAGTGCTGCTTTCAGTTGGTCTAATTGGGAGCAGTACTTGTTGGAATTAATCGTTTGGTTTTCCAGAAGGAGCTCATTATAGAGGACTCCTTTCCAATCCCACCGTATACACAACATCACCTTCTTTGGATGAAGACCAGCCTTTGGTGTGGTTGGTGGTGGTTCATTTCACTTGTCCCACGATCTCTTCCATTCCACCTTATTGTACAGTATCCACTTTTCTTCGCCTGTCACAATTTAAAAACAGAACTTTTTCATTACATTTAAGTAGAGAATTGCATGCAGAAATATGGTCAAGAAGGTTTTTTTTTGCTTAACTTATGTGGAACTCAAACATCAAAGCAATCAACATAACCAAGCTGGTGCAAATGATTTTCAACGCTTGATTTGGATATTTTGAGTATGTTGGCTATGGTCCTGCGTGGTATAACATTTATTGTTCTCAATTATGTCTTGATTTGATCACTATCAACTTCAACTGGTCTCCCCGACCGTGGAGCATTGTCCAGCGAGAAGTCTCCAGCACAAAACTTCACAAACCACTTTTGACACATTAGATCAGTTAAAGCACCTTCTCCACACACTGCACAAATCTTTTTTGGCAATTCAGTTGCATTTTTACCTTTCTTGATATAATAAAGCGTATGCCAAAAATGTTTACACAAAAATTCACCAATTTTGGTAAGTTTTTCTAATGCATGCTGATATGACAGCTGTCACATACAATCTAACAAAATTGTTTCGAATAAGTTAAAGGCAACTAAGTGCTACTAGAGCCATCTTACAGAAAACCCGAATGAACATTTTGGCCAACCCAATAAAAGCTAGTTTAACTGCATAATAAACCAGTAGGTATGTTCATTTTTGAGTGATTGCCAATTTGGTGAGTAAAATTTTTTTCTTTATTGAGGTGTAATTTCCATACCATAAAATTCACCCATTTAATAAGTGTTCAGTAATTTTTAATAAATTTACAGAGTTGTGTAATTACTACCACGCTGCAGTTTTAGAACATTTCCATCACTCCAGAAAGATCCCTTGAGTCTGTTTTTAAACAGGACTCATTTCCATCCCCAGTCCTGGGTATCCAACCAATAGTCTGCTTCTCTATCTCTGTAGATTTGCTCTTTCTCAGCATTTCATATAAATGGGAATCATAAAATACATGGTCTTTTGAGTTTGGCTTCTTTCACCTAGGATGTTTTTGAGGTATATCCGTCTATCATTAGCTTCATCCTTTTCTTTTTTTTTCCCTTCCGTATCTATAATTAGCTTGGTCCATTTTTTTCTTTTCTTTTTTCTTCTTTTTTTCCCCCTTTTTTTCCTTTTTTCTTAAGTGGAATTAAACAGCATTTATCCTTTTGTGTCTGGCTCATTTCACTTAGCATGATGTCTTCAGGGTTCATTCATCTTGTAGCATATATGAGAATTTCACTCCTTTGCAAGGCTAAATAATATTCCATTGTATGTATATATGTCACATTTCGTTTATCCATTCATCCATCCATGGACATGGCGTTGTTTCTACCTTTTGGCTATTGTGAGTAATGGTGGTATAAACATTAGTATATAAATATCTGTTCTAGTTCTTGCTTTCAAATCTTTTGGGTATATGCCCAGAAGTGGAATTGCTGGATCATAGCAGTCCTATATTTAGCTTTTTGAGGAACTGCCAAGCTCTTTTCCATAGAGGCTGCACCATTTTACATTCCCACCACCAACGCACGAAGCTTCCAATTACTCCACATCCTTGCCAAAACGTACTGACTTTTTGAGAATAGCCATCTTAATGATATGAAGTGGTATCTCATTCTGGTTTTGATTTGCATTTCTTAATGATTAGTGATATTGAGCCTCTTTTCATGTGCTTATGGTCCATGCTTGGGTGTACCTTCTTCGGGGATATGTCTATTCAAGTCCTTTGCCCATTTTTGGATTAGGTTGTTTGTTGAGTTGTAGGAGTTCTTTATATATTCTAGATATTAATTGCCTATCAGGTAAATCATTTGCAAATATTTTCTCCCATGCTGTGGGTTGTCTTTTTACTCTGTTGATAGTGCCCTTTGATGGACAAAATTTTACAGTTTTGATAATGTCCAAATTATGTTTTTCCTTTTTTTGCTTGTGCTTTCGGTATCATATCCAAGAAATCATTGCCAAATTCAGTGTTTATATCTTTTGCCATATGTTTTCTCCTAGGAGTTTTGTAGTTTTAGCTCTTATGTTTAGGTTTTTGATCCATTTTCAGTTAATTTTTGCATGTGGTATAAGGTAAAGGGTTCAGCTTCATTCTTTTGCGTGGATATCCTATTTTCCTGGCACTGTTTGTTGAAAAGGCTGTCCTTTCTCCATTGAATTGTCTTGGCTTAATCATTTTTTATTGCCAAATAGTATTCATTGTGTAGATATATACCATATTGTATTTATCCATTTACCAACTGATGGACATTTGGATTGTTTCCAGTGTTTGGCTAGTCTGAATAATGCTGCTATGAACATTTATGTGTAAGTTTTTGCGTGGCAAACATTTTTGTTTCTCTTAGGTAGAAACCTAAAACTGGAATTAGTGGGTCATGTGATAACTGCATGTTTATAGGAAATGGCTAAACTGTTTTCTTAAGTTTCTGTGTCTTTCACATTCCTACCAAGTAATGCATGAGTGTTTCACTTTACCCTCACCAACATTTAGTATATATAGTAAGTCTTTTTGAATTTAACCATTCTAGTAGATGTGGAATGGCATCTCATTGTGGGGTTAATTTGCATTTCTTAAATGACGAATAACTAATGTTGAATGCTAATCTCCTATTTTTCTGGCTGTAGCCTCCTGTCATTCCAATTCTCACTCCCTTTTTCCCACCACACTTAGTCTTAAGCTTGATTAAGACATCCACTTTCAACACCTGTTGTTTCGTCTTTTCCTTAGCTTCAGTTCCTTCTTCAATTACTTTTCTTCCCAGTATTCTTAGCTTCTAGTCTTGGAGCAATTCTACTGTTTATATACTCTGCTTTTTTTTTTTTTTTTTTTTTGCGGTACAAGGGCCTCTCAGTGGTTGTGGCCTCTCCCGTTGCGGAGGACAGGCGCTGGACGCACAGGCTCCGCGGCCATGGCTCACGGGCCCAGCCGCTCTGCGGCATGTGGAATCTTCCCGGACCTGGGCACAAACCCGTGTCCCCTGCATCGGCAGGTGGACTCTCAACCACTGCACCACCAGGGAAGCCCTATATACTCTGCTTTTAAACCTAAGCTGCTGAATGCTACCAGAGAAAGTCACAGAATTTTATGTTTTGATACCATTGTGAATTTTTCTGCAACTTTTTAAAATTTTTTATTTTATTTTATTTTTGGCTGCGTTGCGTCTTCGTTGCTGCGTGCAGGCTTTTCTCCACTTGCACTGAGCGGGAGCTACCCCTTGCTGCGGTTTATGGGCTTCTCGTTGTGGTGGCCTCTCATTGCAGAGCACAGGCTCTAGGCACGCAGGCCTCAGCAGCCGCGGCACATGGGCTCAGTTGTTGTGGCACGCGGGCTCCGGAGTGCAGACTCAGTAGTTGTGGCTCGTGGGCTCCAGAGTGCAGGTTCAGTAGTTGTGGCACACCGGCTCAGTTGCTCCGTGGCATGTGGGATCCTCCCAGACCAGGGCGCGAACCCGTGTCCCCTGCATTGGCAGGCAGATTCCTAACCACTGCGCCACCAGGGAAGCTCTTTCTATAACTTTTTATTTTGATTTAGTTTCATATAGAAGTTGCATAAACATTACAAAGAGCTCCCATTCCCTTTTCCTAGGTTATCAATTGTTACGCTTTGTCCCATCTGCTTTATCATATTCTGTCTTCTGTGTGTGTGTGTGTGTGTGTGTGTGTGTGTACAAATATAGGCATATTTTTTCTGAATCATTTGAGAGTTAAGCTGGAGACTTGGGTTATATAGCTATTAAGTGGTAAAGCAGGGATTTAAATTCAGATCTTTCTTTGGTCTCCCTTGTATCTGGCACGTACTTGGTGCTCTGGGAATGCTTCTTGAATTGACCAGTGACTACAACTCACCTGTTAGAATCTATATCGTGTCTCTTCTTGGGGTTTTAGCATGTATAGGTGCGTGGGCTTTGAAGTCAGACTCCCTGGATTCAAATCCTTGCTTTACCACTTACTAGCTGTTTGACCTGAGCAAGTTCCATAATCTCACGAGGCCTCAGTTCCCTCATTTCTAAAATGGAGGTGATAATATTCCTACTTAAAATTGTGAATATTAGAGGAGACAATGCAGGTAAAGAATTTATCATGGACCCTCTCATTTCTATTCTTATCTTGTCCTGCTACTCTGATTTAGCTACTAGCTTCTCTTAGTTTGTCCTGCCCCATGATTTTTTAACTGACAGAGTTGATGAGACATCTAAGTGAATTTCTAGGCAGTTAGCAAAAAGAGAACTCTGGAGAAAGTTCTAGGCTAGAGTCATACTTGGAAGACATTTACTCAGACCTGCTAGTTAGAGCTTTGAAACTTGAACTTTGTAGATAAAAAGACAAATAGCAGGTGATGAGATATTGAGATACAGGTCCCAGGAGCCATAAATCTTTGGACATTCCAGTTTTCAAGTATTTTTTATTGGCTTCTAAACTTTTGAAATATTTCAGAAATATCAACTTTTTGGCATCCATAAAATACAGTCACATACTTGGAAGCAGTACAGAAATTTGAGGTACCCTGATGTTTCTGCCCCTTTTCTACACCCTCTCCAAAGGTACATGTTTTTTTCAATAAAATATTCTATCCTGTTAGATCACACATCCTAGGTTTTGATTCAGAAGATAATGATCATCATAGGTGTGACCCATTTGACAAGTAGGAGGAAAAGAAATCATCAAAGGAATTAATTCCAGAGTAAGATTTCATTAAATGTTATATTGTCTTTTTTTTTTAACTGAGCAGTCATTCTTTATTTTTTTTAACATCTTTATTGGAGTATAATTGCTTTACAATGTTTTGTTAGTTTCTGCTGTATAACGAAGTGAATCAGCTGTACATATACATATATCCCCATATCCCCTCCCTCTTGCATCTCCCTCCCACCCTCCCAATCCCACCCCTCTAGGTGGTCACAAAGCACCAAGCTGATCTCCCTGTGCTATGCAGCTGCTTTGCACTAGCTATCTGTTTCACATTTGGAAGTGTATATATGTCCATGCCACTCTCACTTCGTCCCAGCCTACCCTCCTCCCTCCATGTCCTCAAGTCCATTTTCTACATCTACGTCTTTATTTCTGTCCTGTCCCTAGGTTCTTCAGAACCTTTTGTGTGTTTCTTTTTTAGATTCCATATATATGTGTTAGCATACGGTATTTGTTTTTCTCTTTCTGACTTACTTCAGACTTTAGGTCCATCCACCTCACTACAGATAACTCAGTTTCATTTCTTTTTATGGCTGAGTAATATTCCATTGTACACATATGCCACATCTTCTTTATCCATTCATTTGTCGATGGACACTTAGGTTGCTTCCATGTCCTGGCTATTGTAAACAGAGCTGCAATGAACATTGTGGTACATGACTCTTTTTGAATTTATATTGTCTTTTTAGTCAGTAAGATGTCAGTAACTATTCATTAGTTGCTTTATTTATCAGAGGAAATGGGGCAAGGGGGACATGCACATGAAATCAGAGAAAGTGTAAATGATAATCAGAGAAAATGTAAATGATCACAAGAATCCCTGATGAATTTAGATGTTTAATTGCCAGCTTGTATATGATTAAACTCCAACCATATTTTATTCTTCTAATTTGATAGTTTTCTCAGAATAATTATCCCTTTGAAGGAAATGGGTTACCAGGACCTCTTGTCAGATTCCTTTTACAGAATGAGTTCCATGTAGATAAAATTTTTATAGTGCTGTCTTCCCATGAAAATCAGGAGTAAAATATTTTAGAAAAATAGCACAGAGCCTTGCCAATTTGTCATCAATATCCTTGGTTTGGTTGTCTGTAATAAACAGATTCCGGACTTCCTTGGCGGTCCAGTGGTTAAGACACTTCCACTGCAGGGGGCATGGGTGTGATCCCTGGTCGGGGAGCTAAGATCCCACGTGCTGCACATCGTGGCCAAAAAAATAGAAGAAAAAAAAAAAAAACAGATCCCATTTTTCAATACATGCATACCTTTAATACCTCACTCTGACCGTGAGTGTTAACAGGTGATAAAATTCTAGAATTTAAAATTTTACTGTTTGATAATGAGAAAGCTTATTTCTCAAGTTAAGACCAAATCAGTTGCAGTGATTATTCATTTGACATTTTGGGGTAGAAACTGTTTTATATTTTCAGTACCTTAACTCTTAAAATGAGAATGCTACATAAATTGAGGATGTTTATTAGTAAAGAGAGAACAATATGCTGGTTTGCTGGTTGTGGCCACTTGATTTCACATTTATGGTATATCTTAAGACAAAACAAAAATGTATGAATAACTATAGAAACAAATATATTTCATACTAACTAGAAATCTTGCGTGTCAGATGAGTCTAAGTGACTGTCAGTTTTTTTAGCAGAGGAAAATGAAACTGAGTGTTTATTAATAGGAAAAGGTAGAATTATTTTGTACTGCAGGTGAAATATTTTTTTATTACCTATTTGTTAGACCTAGCTTCTTAAATAATTAGGAGAGATAAAAAGGTTTTAAGTAACATTCACAGTACATAGGTAGCAAGATAATTATACCTCAGAGTGTCTATAAGGTGTTAGCCACAGCTGAGCTTTTTTTTTTTTTCTTTTTCTTTTTCTTTACGCGGGCCTCTCACTGTTGTGGCCTCTCCCGTTGCGGAGCACAGGCTCCGCGGCCGTGGCTCACGGGCCCAGCCGCTCCGTGGCATATGGGATCTTCGCGGACCGGGGCACGAACCCGTGTCCCCTGCATCGGCAGGCGTACTCTCAACCACTGTGCCACCAGGGAAGCGCCAGCTGAGCATTTTTAAATGATCATAATCCCAGGAGGTCTAATTATTTCATAGTTTACATTTGCTTAATCAGAATATATATTGAATGGTCACTCCATCTTTTTGATGGAAACTTTTATTTCATAGTTGGTTTTAGAAGTTTAGAAAAAGCAAGAAAAGAAACCACGTTAACCACATTAACCACACAAGTTATTCTCTGCAAAATTCACCTTGGAATAATACAGGCATAATGGATATATTGTAACTTCGTTCTATGAAATCAAACTTTTGTACACCTGCCTCATGTGTTACCTTTTTTATTTAAAAAAAAAACAGGGAAAAGTTCATACAGTTCTCAGTTCTTTATGAGAAATAGCCATCTTGGTGAAGAAGGGCTTGTTTTGTCTTTTCTGTTAGTATAGGAGGATAGCACTGACGGTGTTCCCATGTGGTTAGGTCCTCACCCTCTGGAAATGATTGAGGCAGAGAGCGTGATGCCAGGGTTTTTTTTTCCTATTAAATACTTATTCATTTTCTCATTGGGGTGCATGTATCTTTTTGAATTAGTGTTTTGGGATGTTTTACATATATATCTATATATATACACACACACCCAGGAGTGGAATTGCTGGGTCATATGTTAGTTCTGTTTTTAGTTTTTGGAGAAACCGCATGTTTTCCACAGTGGCTGCACCAGTTTACACCCCCACCAACAGTGTACGAGGGTTCACGTTTCTCCACATCCTCACCAACATTTGTTATATGTGTTCTTTTTGAAGATAGCCATTCTGACAGGTGTAAGGTGATATTGTGGTTTTGATTTGCGTTTCCCTGGTGATTAGCGATGTTGAGCATCTTTCCATGTGCCTGTTGGCCGTCTGCATTTCCTCTTTGGCAAAATGTCTATTCAGTTCTTCTGCCCATTTTTTAATCAGGTTGTTTGGTTTTTGATGTTGAGTTGTATGAGCTGTTTATATCGTTTACAAATATTTTCTCCCATTCAGTAGATTGGTCTTTTCATTTTGTCATTAGTTTCCTTTGCTGTGCAAAAGCTTTTAAGTTTAATTAGGTCCCATTTGTATATTTTTGCTTTTATTTCCTTTGTTTTAGGAGATGCATCCAAAAAAATATTGCTCAGATTTATGTCAGACTGTTCTGCCTTTGAGGAAAACTCAGACTTCTTAAACTTGCATATCTCTTGAAATTTTGAATCATACTCTCCTTGGTCTTTGGTTCTGTATGACTTAAAGTCAGGTCCTTGGGACTTTAACTTCCTGGCAGTATATTGAGGCTAATGTTAGAGCTAGTTGGACTTCATCCAGCAGATTTAAGACAAATAAATGAGGAGCTATTATAGGGCCTATTGTTGATGAAGTAGAAACAATTTTCAGCTGAATGCTAAATGGCTTCAAAGAGTATGGTGCCTAGTAATTTATTTTGTGTTTTTTAACTACACATGGAAACAGAAGAGAAAAGCCTGATCTTGGAATGACTGATTTAGGCCTGCCAAACAGTTACAGGTATCACTAACATAGGAACTTAAAATTATCGAGGTGATCTCTATGTAATATTGAAACAAGATCAGTGGAGATTCACGTGTTGACTTTTAAGTAGTTTTAAAGCTAATATGCTGCTTTTTTTCTTAATTAAGGGAGACTTGAAAATTACTTAAATTACTGGTGGTTTTTTCAGCATTAGAAGTAGTGAAAATATACAGATAGGATTTTTTTTTTGGCTGAATTGGGTCTTTGTTGCTGAGTGCAGGCTTTCTCTAGTTGCGGCAAGTGGGCTTCTCACCGCGGTGGCTTCTCTTGTTGCGGAGCATGGGCTCTAGGCTCACGGGCTCAGTAGTTGTGGCACACAGGCTTAGTTGCTCTGTGGCATGTGGAATCTTCCCGGACCAGGGCTCGAACCCGTGTCCCCTGCATTGGCAGGCAGATTCTTAACCACCGCGCCATCAGGGAAGCCCGCACATAGGATGTTGTAATGCTGTGAAAAAGAGACTACTTTGATTGTATTTGTATATAGTTTTTATGTTTTAAATGACCTATGGGTTACATTAAATTCCTGAAGAGAATATAGTACAAATTAGAAAGTTTTAAACACAGACTTGTCATCTGGCACACTAATTTTAGATTGTCATAGATTAATCCGCTTCACTATTTAATGGCCTGAAGGAGGAAAGGAGCTAATTTAAACTGGATTAGTGTATTCTACACTGTTAAAGCATTCCCAGATAGATCCTAAAAATTAAAGATGGAAAAGACTGGTAATTTGATTTTTACACAGGTGATTGGATTTCCTATAATTGATATATATAGGGGTTCAGGGTTTGTTTTCGTGATGTGGGTAAATGCAAGTGTTAATCCATTGTATAAACATTTGAGTGCCTAGAACACCTGTTCTATGCAGGTGTGCCAGATACTAGAAATACAGTGGTGAGCAAGACAGATGGCTCCTAAAATTTCGTGTTATTAAAATGTAGTGGGCTGAATTACATGGTCTAAATTTGACCAGGAAAGTGGCTTGTGTATTAACATGTGCTTTGTTTCTAAGTAGTGGTGTTTTTATATTTACTTTTCTCCATATATACATATCTCACTTGCAACAGATAATATTTATCTGCAAGATAACTATTAACTGGGATAAATGCAAGAGGATTTATAGACAAAAAATGGTTTGACGTTTATTGGAAACTTTTAAAAAATCAACTATATATTCTCAGTGAACAGAACATGGTATTTAAAACACCAGTTATTCAAATTAACATTTTTATTAGATGGGTAGTAGCAGTTTAATTTATTCAAACTTTTAAATGGTAAGAGTTATGAGAACAAAGGACCACACCTAACTCATTGAGGCTGGATTTGTGTCTTATTTTTTTTGTATCCCTCACAACTCTGCATATAGTCAGTGATGAGTGAATGGGTTCATTGAAGGTGTTTACCCGGGAGTGTTTTATCTTGGCAATTTTGATATAACCATTATACTAATAGAATTGAGAAAAATTGTTTAAATAAAAGGCTACTCTTTTTTTAAAAAAATAGCTGTTGTTTTGAGCATTTCAACTTTGTAGTAAATGAGTAAAAATGTGTCAAATTACAGGGTTTTTTTTTTAATACTTTAAGATTCTTTTAAGTTCTCTGAAGAAATCTCTTGACCTCAAATTACCCAGCTTATTATAAGGTAATCTTTAGGTTTTATATTTGATTACTGGTTACTAAACTCTTCAGGAGAAGGACTTTTGTTTTTAATGAAAGTTCTTATCTAATAAACTCTTCAGGAACACAAATTAGTTTGTAGCATAACTAGTAATTGGACAAAGAAGTGTGGGGAAATTGCTTTTTCTGTATTTTATGAAGAATTAGGAAACATTCAGAGGTGATTCTTGATGAAAGGAATAAGCTATGCTGCCTTTTATTTTTTAAAATAAATTTATTTGTTTCTTTGTTTATTTTTGGCTGCATTGGATCTTTGTTGCTGTGTGCAGACTTTCTCTAGTTGCGGCGAGCAGGGGCTGCTCTTCATTGCGGTGCGTGTGCTTCTCATCGCGGTGGCTTCTCTTGTTGCGGAGCACGGGCTCTAGGCGCGCGGGCTTCAGTAGTTGTAGCTCGCTGGGCCTAGAGCGAAGGCTTAGTAGCTGTGGCGCATGGGCTTGGTTGCTCTGGGGCATGTGTGATCTTCCTGGACCAGGGCTCGAACCCTGGTCCCCTGCACTGGCAGGCAGATTTTTAACCACTGCGCCACCAGGGAAGCCCCAGTAACATGTTATTTTAAAAAGCAGTCCAAGTTGATCTTGTTTAAGGTACCAAATCATTTTCAGGTTTTGGAAATTATATAAGAAGTTGATATGGAGAGAAGGTAAGAAAGGGAAAAGTTTGTTTTTCTGCTTATATCTAAATGAGGATAATTTTTTAGAAAATTATTTTAAAATGTAAAAAATAAAATAATTACTTAGTGGAAAACTGATACTTGCAGAAACTTGAACTCATTAGTTATGTGGCTCATCTTGGTGTAACTCATACTTGTAATATTTATCCTTTACCTAGCATAGGTATAAATCTGAGTAATATTTTGAACCAAAATGACTTTCTCTACTCCATTGTCCTTTCTTCTTCTTCTTCTTCTTTTTTTTTTTTTTTTTGCGGTACGCGGGCCTCTCACTGTTGTGGCCTCTCCCGCTGTGGAGCACAGGCTCCAGACTCGCAGGCTCAGCGGCCATGGCTCACGGTCCCAGCCGCTCTGCGGCATGTGGGATCTTCCCTGACCGGGGCACGAACCCGTGTCCCCTGTATCGGCAGGCAGACTCTCAACCACTGCACCAGCAGGGGAGCCCTCTTATTATTTTTAAAAAGCAATTTTATTGAGATAAATCTGCATACAATAAAACTTACTCATTTAAAATGTGCAGTTTTAGTTACGAGAGTTGAAAATAGTTGTGTAACCATCACTTTGATCGTGATGTGGAGCATTTCTGTCACACTTTGGAGTTAATCTTGTCTCCTACCCCTGGTCCCTGGATCTGCTTTCTGTCATAGTTGCTTTTTGTAGCAATTCATATAAATTGACTCATACATTATATAGTCGTATCTGTCTTTTTTCACTTAGCATAATAATTTGGAGATTCACCCATGTTGTTATGTTCATAAGTAGTTCCTTTCTTGTTATTACTGAATAGTATTCCATTGTGTGGATATACTGCAATTTGTTTATCCATTCACATTTGAAGGATATTTGGATTGTTTCCAGTTCTTGGCTACTATAAATAAAGCCACTATGAACAATTGAGTACACGTCTTTTCAGGGACATGTGTGTAAATACCTGTAAATGGGAGCTTTGCTGTAGTTTAAATGTAAGGCCTTGTCTCTTAGTTTTGATGGGGGAGATAGAAAAATTTATGTTAAACCAGAAGGTCAAAATTTATCTCAGGGAAAGAGTCAAATTGCCAGCTATTACTCCTATTCTTATACTTCTGTTTTATTCTTTATCTTCCTTCCCCCCAAAAAAGGCTATTACCTTTTCCCTTAACTAAAACGTCTTATAAAATGGCATTCCTTATTTAAAACTCAAATTTATAAGAATATGCTAATTTCTTTTCAGCACAGTTGTTCTCAAAGGGCTTTTTTTTTTTTTAAGTATAGTTGATTTACAATGTTGTGTTAAGAATATGCTAAATTTTGAATGGGCTAGTTGAACCATGGCTATTTTATACACTTCCTGTCCCCTACCCCCTAGTATTTCCACCTCCTACTAAACTTTATTGTTTTGGAGCCTTTTTTCATTTCTTTCTATAGCACCCCCTTTCTCTTCAGAATAGGGACCTGTATAGTACACATGACTTAAGGGAAATACAGAAGAAGCTACAGATAAAGCTTCATGATTTGTCATGTCATATATTAGGGGTTTACTGGAGATTGAGATGCAGACCATGTTGATCTGACTTAATGAAACCTGTGAAGTAAGCTGTATTTGCTGACTCATCTATATATGTTATAATCTCTTCTGCAGTGTAGTTAAGGATTGATTTAGAAGCAGGTGATACCTGAAAACTTGCTCCCTGCCCTCCCAAATATATTCATATGTATACATACAAATGCCCGTATACACATCCCATATTTCTTAAGTTATTTTGAGTTGGTCAGATTTCACTCACGGTGTGGGTTATTCTAATCCTTTTATTATAACAGCATTTACTGCAGTATTTAGGGAAACGGAGTTTGAATTGAGGTCAGAGGAAAAATTTGGAGAGTTAGCAGGTAGATTGGGTAGGGTAGAGTATTTGACACATGCTACCTGAGAAAAAGGGAGAGAAGGCAGGGAGTGGAATAAAATAATTTTGCCTGTTTTGCAGTTGGGCATTCTACAAGTACTTATTAAAATTAAAATGCCTTTTTTTTTAACAAGGTAATGTTTGGTGCTGTTGAGTTACAAAGATTAATCTGATATAGAGCCTGCCTGAAAGAAGGCCACATGGCTCAGTAACACTGTTCCAGACCTGGAATTAACTAAAGTACCAGTAAATATTGTACCAGTTAACGTTGCTCATACCTGATAAGAGGGTATATCCAGATTAGTATAGGAGACTAAAATTCAGCCCTTTGTCCCAGGTCAGCTTTGTCCTGACCCTTCAGTTTTGCTGGCTATCTACCCCTCCAATTCCTGCCTCTGTCTCTGTTAGACTGTGAGCTAAGTGACGTGTTGTTCTATTCTGCTCCTTTACAAGGTGGATTGTTTGTGAGATTTCCTACTAGAGAGACTGCTGTTCTGAGCGTCCTGACAAGTAAAACAAAAATGGAGTACGGGCATAGACTGCAAATAATTACAATATAGTCAAAGCGGTGCTCTTAACAACTGTCGCAGCCTTACAAAGACTGACTCTTATAGTAGGTAAAAGACAATCCAAAGTAAGTTAAAACAAGGGAAAATAGGTTAAGCCATTGGAGAGGAAGAAGAACATGAAATTAGTGAGGTGATAGTGAGGATTTTCTCCTTTATGCACATTTTATTTTATTCATTTTCTCTCTTTTTTTTCCACCTCTTTCCTCCCTCTCCTTTAATTTATTTTGTGGTTTTATGCCACTGAAATGTTTGTGTTTTATCCATTTGTGTTTTGGCCTCTCAGTGATAAACATTTTGTTATCTTGTCTTTTCCAGATGCTCTGTAGGTCAGTGTGTGCTTTGCTGGCTTCTTATTGGCATTACAGAGTTTGGGTGGGACGTTTGTTTTAGTATTTCCCTTGTATATTATTGATCACTCAACTCTTGCTTTGGTATTGCTTTGCTACCTGGCATAACTAGAAATTAACTTAATTTGGAGTTTTTAACAAGGACACACCTGCTACTGCATATCCAACTGAGGAATAGCCCTGCTTTATTGGAGAAGTTTGTCTCTTTAACTGCAATAGAATAAGAAGGTTGAGAGGAGGCATTCACTTGACTCATAAGCATTCACATCTGATGTTTTCAATGAGAGCACTATTTCTTACAGTTGATTAAAATGGATAATCACAAATCAGTTTAGATTGCCATTGAATTAGAGTTTGAGTGTATGGAGATGAGATAGGAAATAATAGTTCACTTGTTATTGTTAGGTATTTGGTTGAAATCCTTAGAACATCAGGTCCAAATATTTATTTTTCTTAGGTCTTATTTTGAAATAATCTCAAATTTATAGGAAGTTGCATTAATAATACAAATAATTCCCATATACCCCCAGCAAGATTCACTCATTGTTAACATTTTGCTACATTTGTGCTATCATTCTGTTATATTATTTTTTTTCCCTAACTGAGAATAAGTTGCATGCATCTTGTCCCTTTACCATATAGTACTTAGACATATACTTTCTAAAAACAGCATTCTTATATTTTCAAGGACATTCCAGTTATCATATCAAGGAAATTTAACACTGATATAATACAATTCTCTAATATACAGCCCACATTCAGATTTCTCTAGTTTCCTCAGTAATGTTCTTTAATAATTTTTTTCCAGTCTAAGATCCAACCCACAATATTCATTGTGTTTAGTTGTCATGTCTCTATTTTCCTTTAATCAGAACCATTTCCTTAACCTTTCTTTGTCTTTTATGACACTGACACTTTTGAAGAGTGACAGACCATTTATTTATAGAATATCCCTCAATCTGGGTTTCTCTCATGTGTCCTTGTGATGAAATTTAGGAAATATAGTAGTTTGGGCAGGAATGCTACATTACTGCTATGTGCTTCTCAGGGCATCACATCAGGAGGCATATGTCCATTTGTCCTGTTTTCAGTGATACCAGCTTCGATCTTTTGGGGGGGTTTTTTGGGGTTTTTTTGTTGTTTTTTTTGTGGTACGCGGGCCTCTCGCTGTTGTGGCCTCTCCCGTTGCGGAGCACAGGCTCCGGACGCGCAGGCTCAGCGGCCATGGCTCACGGGCCCAGCCGCTCCGCGGCATGTGGGATCTTCCCGGACCGGGGCACCAACCCGTGTCCCCTGCCTCGGCAGGCGGACTCTCAACCACTGCGCCACCAGGGAAGCCCTATAAAGAAACATTTGAGTTATTTTGAATGAATCCTAAAACCTTTATCCATCTTTTATGGCATAGCAAATACACAGTCAATTTTCAGCATTAAGTAAAACTTTAAAAATTAGCCAGTGAATTTTGAGTGTTTGGATTCTATTTCTTATGATGTTTTAAAGCCATGTTGTTAATATAAATAGTAAATTTACTCTGTAAAATCCTAAAACTTTTCCTAAAATTTACTATAGAAATTGGGGTTAATAATATACCTTTATGGGGGGAAAATAGTTATCTAGCTATTTTAGGACATATTGATTGAACACAGTTTTATTTTCCAGACAAGCTTTCTATAACACTTGAGTAACCTGTCGCAGTAATTATACTATAGAAATTTTAATCTGTGGGGAAATGTGGTGTAACCCTTCATTGTAAATGTTAGAAATATGGCTCCTCTTTCTGTCACAACGGGACCAAGAGTCTCTTTCTCCCCAGTCAGGAGGATCCCAAAGGATATTCTTGGGACACTGAGGGCACCCCGCTATCTCCTTGTAAAAGTTGTTCTTTAATTGGTGGCTCTTTATGCTAAAGAAATTAGCTAAACTTTAGAAAAAAAGAAAAATACCTAGTTTTGCTTACTTTGGGTACAAATGATTATAAAAAGTAATTCTTCCTTACCTAGCCTGTGGCCAGGTGAAGAAAAATCTATATGTTAAAGTTACATATTGTCAAATTATACATTGGTGTCAGATAGCAAATGAAATGTTTTTCTTAATTTTACATAGCAGCCCTTTTTATATAGCTATAATAGTGAAAGCACTCCTTAAAAGTTTAGACAATTAAAATGTACATAGTCAGTTTGAACTGTCTCAACTCTGTTTCATGTTAAATGTGTTACAAGAATGAATCTGAAGTCTGCTGCAGTAAAACACTGAAGGCTTTAAAATGTTTTCTTGCATAAAACTCAAAGTTTAGCTGCTTATGAGGGTAGGGAAGGCAGGAAGCTAATGTCTGTCTCAAGATACAGGACAGCTGTTTGCTCATCAACCTCAACTGTGTGAGTAGACTTAAGCCTGTAACCCTATGTAATTAGGCATAATAATTTAAAATTTTTTAAATCTAAAGTGCTTAAAGATAACACATCAGTGTGATGAGATTTTTTTAGGGTCTATTTTTTTTCTGGTGGGTGCGATGTTGAGGGTAGAGTGGGTGGTAGATTTTTATTTATAAAATATTTTTGAGAATATCACTTAATAACCATGCATCTTTTTTCATCATTATTCCATTCCTGTGAAGCAAAAGAATATAAATCTTTAGATCCCTTTATTTTGCAGTTGATTTCAGCCTTTTAAAATTAATACTTTAACCAAACAGTCATGAAAATGTATTTTGGGAATATGATGTTAGATATTAATATAGAAAATTGCTCTTGGAAATAATTAAATAACTTAAATTATAATTAATAATTTTTTTTAATTTATTTATTTGACTGTGTTGGGTCTTTGTTGTAGTTCACGGGCTTCTCACCACAGTGGCTTCTCTTGTTGTGGAGCACGGGCTGTAGGCACACAGGCTCAGTAGTGGTGGCATGCGGGCTCAGTAGTTGTGGTGCACAGACTTAGTTGCTCCACGGCATGTGGGATCTTCCCGGACCAGGGATCGAACCAGTGTCCCCTGTATTGGCAGGCGGATTCTAACTGCTGCGCCACCAGCGAAGTCCCTAAACATGACATTTCTTGATGACACACAGCTGTATTTGTCTGGAACATGAAAGATTGGTCTTGCATCAGATGTAACTCCACAAAAGAGGAGGAAAGGAAGCAAAAATATGTCTTAAAGAATGTTGGTGAAAGTTAGGTATATTTTCTTTGGGTTTTAGGTAAAGTGATTTTTAGCAAATTCAGCAAAGTCATTGTAATGTTATTTTAAAATAAAGGCATGGATGGGTGAATTAAGTGGTGTTGCAGGTTTTGAGTTCTGTCGGTAGTGACTGCTTCTTGGATTAAAGTGAGCCATTTTTTTACATTTAGATGCTGGTAGAGTGCTTTCTAATCTAGAAGCACTGGTAGTGTTATGGATGGTGCATTAAGTCTTTCAGGAAGGATTAGGTGTCAGTGGTTTTATTGTAAGAGAATCTCCTGTGTTCGGGATGATCCTACTAAAGCCTAAAAGTAGTCTGGGTTTCAGCACTGACCATCACTCTCACTGTGTGTTTAGAAACATGGTGGGTGTTGTGGGGGGAGGTTGTAGCAAGAAGTAGAAACACAGCTTTATGTTCTGTAAGAACTTGCTGTTTACTGGAATCTAATCAGGGGCCTGAACACATCTGAACAGATACCCATTCTAACTGAAAATGGGAAAGGGGGAGATTATTTTAAAAGATATGTGAAAATCTTGTGGAATTGGCAAGAAGTTTACAGCTTTGGTACCTTTCTATGTGTTTGGTGTTCTTCCTCTTCTCCACCCCAACCTTTTCAGATTGGTTCATTGGGTCAGTTTTTCACCCGTGTCTACATAACTTTTCTGGAGATATTATCCCATGGTACCAATGGAGCAACAAGAGTTAAGACCTGTAGGTAGTACAGGTTGTATTAAAAGGGAATGTTAACAAGGAGTCAATAGTTGGCAAGTCTAACTGCAATTTCTTTAACTGATTAGGAAGCAGGGAGGGGGCTGATAATATTACCTTCCTCATACAGATATGGTGAAACTAAATGAGACAGTTCATCTAAAGTGCTTAGCACAGGGTCTAGTACATAACAGCTAATGTTTTCAGTGAGTACTTACTAATGCATATCGAAGTATGTACTTTTCTAATCTGATTTTTTAATTTAGGGAGAAGGTTTGGAGAACTTAAGATTAAATGATGACCTATGGATACCTCACTCAGAGCATTTAATTCAGAGGTGGAGTGGCTGTCTGACTGGGCTGGTAGTTATGCCCTAAACTGTTCATGATATTCTATTAACCTTAGATTGGCTTACTGTTGAGCATTGTATGTTTTTAATCAGGAGCTTAGAATAGTTTTTCCGTATTTGTTTTAGCCATTTGAACCCTTTGTTCAAATGAAGTCTTTTACAGAAACCTGGTATTTAAAAATAGTAAAAAGGAACTGTTCTTGAAGCAGAAATGTTCAACCCAATCTACCATCTCAGTTTTCTCCTCACCTGTGCCCTCTGCCTTGGCAATCATTGATAGAATGCATAGTTATAAGAAGTAAAAGCACACTTATGAGAAATTAATTTAGTGAATGATTGCCTGAATGGATAAGCATGCATAATCCCATACACACCCTTAGATGTTTTAAGATTTTATTTTTGACTCTGGCTGCTTGTAGACTGGCTGTTAACTGAAGTTGACCATGATACTGGTTTATCTTGAAAGGTGGTACTAATAAACAACCCCAGAAACTTGTATTTTACTTTACAGATATTGTTGACCATACCACATATCACATTGTGTTCTCCTTATAAACTATATGTGAAATACTCACTCTTATGTTATCTGAGTCAAGGTTAATTGTATTTCTGAGTGAATGATTTCATTTTTCTTTTGAATATTGTACCTCTTAACTAGTCATATCCTTTGCATTGGCTGTTAGGAAGAGTAGAGTCAGCTGAATGGCTTCTAATTAGTAAAAAAGCCCTATGGGCATGCGTTTTGTTTTGACAATATACCTGACCCCTCATTTTTTCTACCACTTTGTCTTGGATTGACCATTTTTGCTTCTGTCTAATGTCATATAGCATGCATTTTAAAAGTCACCTTAAATCCTTTTCAACACACCATGAAGTATATAAAAAATCATAGTGATGTGTTTAGTGAACAGCACTTGTTAAACCCTCCGTCCCATTATAGGGTGATGCTTATAGGTTTAAATTCAGACACCTTAGCGTGGATACAAAGCCTTCACTATATGGCCTTACTGTTTCTAGGATTAGTCCATCCTGTATTCCAGACACACAGGATTCTCTCCCCTGATAAGATACCGTACTTACTTTATCCTGCCCCATAAGTATAAGTAGTAGGTATAAGCACTTACTAATCAATGTATCCTTTTATAAACTTTGGTAGGAGGATGTTAGAAACCTTTCCCTCACACTTGTAATCAAGAAATCAGCTCGGTAGGAAGTAAGATTAAGAGATCTCCTAACAGGCGATCACTGTCTGTGAGACAAAGGACACCTTTTATGTACCTGCCCTTTGTGAGCTGTGGGTAAAGAAGGAGTCTTGGATTTATGACTGTAAGATGTTATGGAAAAACCCGAACGAACTTTTTGGCTAACACAATATTTGTGGCTTCTTTCTCACAACTAAAGTGGAGTTGAGTAGTTACCACAGACTATATGGCACACAAAGCCTAAATTATTTACTTATCAGGCCCTTTAGAGGAAAAGTTTACCAACTCGTAATATACAGTGTTGGGGATACAACCCTGAAAAAACTAAATAATCATTTTGTGTATTTTATTTGGTTTTTCTCTTTTTCTATTAGTCTTTACAGACTATATTATTAGTTCATCGTTCATATTTCAATTCATATTGAAATTCGATGTTGGTTACTATAAATAGCTCTCATAACTCTGAGTTTGTGGGGTATGTGTCCTTAGTAGGCCTTTCCCTGAAATGAGAAACTAAGAGCCGTATGCCCAGATTCTGTCCAAGGGTAGACTTCAATTTGGGGTATGTGGGTAGGAAACTAGAATGAGGGAAGACTTTACTGTGCAGTACCAGTATCCCACAATAGGTCAAAGAGGAAGAATACTTAGTTTCAAGATTTAATAAAATTGAAGTATAATTAGTTTCAAGATTTAATAAAATTAGTACTTTTATTGTTTAATCAAGAATATTCATAAGTGGTACTTTTTGGGGGGGAAGAAGGTAAGAGTATGGTGATGAAGAATACAGTGGCTGCTGACTGCTAGTACAGTTTGGTGCATGAAGCCAAGGCTCCAGCTTGTTTTACCTTCCCTTGCTTTTACGCTGCCAGTCGACACAGTGAAAAGGCAAATAACAAGTTCTTATTTTTATGAAAATAGTTTTGACCCCCTGGGCCTCTGAGAGAATCTCAGGGATCGGATCCCCAGGGGGTCCACAGATAAGCTTTGAGAATTACTGACCTAGGGCATGGACTCTAGCCAGACTGCTAAGGTTGACTCTTAGTTCCATCATTTACTACTAGCTGTATGACTTAAGCAATTTACTTTAACCTCTCCATGCTTGTCTGTGATATGGTGATAATACCTATTGCCTAGGTTTGTTATGAGGATAAAGGAGTTGAGGTTTATAAACGTGCTTAGAACAGTGCTTGGCACATAAAGCACTATATAAATATTATTAAATAAAACCAAATGGTAAATCCGGTTATTTGTATAAAAAGTGTTATACAAAGTTTCAGAAGAACAGGAGAGATTTAAATTCAGAGATTGACCATACAATGGAAGAAATCAGGGAGAAACATTCATTTACAAGTATTGGAAACTAAGTTGGAGATTTGCCTTAGGAGAAGAGATTTCTTAAAGGGGCTGGGGACAGAGAGGTGAAGCACAAAGTCATGCGTGTTGAGTTATGAGGTTTAAGGTCAGAGAAGAAGAAATAAAAAGAAGGTTCATACAAGTGGATCTTGCATACATAGAGCTTATTTTGTTAGTCTTTTGGAGAATAAAAGTGAATGAAAGCCCATGAATGTGGAAACCAATGGGAAAATTTGAGTGGGTTCCCCATTTTGCAAAAAAAGGTATTGGGTTGCCTTGTGCAGATAGTAACTAATTCTTTAAGATATGCAATATGGAACCTAGGTCGGTTTGAGAACATAAAATTGACTGCAACTTTAATTATAAAACTACTAGATTTGGTATGCCAACTTAAGCAAATTGCTAAATGAACCTCTCTCTGAGTGAAATGAATTAGAAAAGATACCCCAAAACTTAGAGTGTGAGGCTAAGCATCTTTGTTCAGTGTACAAACTGTATAACATATGTATTGGGCCCTGCTGGCAAATCTAGATCTTTTCTCAAACAGCAAATTCAGTTTCTTTAAAAAGAGCCTATTGCAGCCTGTTTGCCTTGTGGTAAATTCTTGGTTACCACAGGTTGTAGTACAAGGCTGCGCTACCTTGCCAGCACAGTTTCATTCATGCATTCAACAAATATTGAATGTCTACCATGTGCCAGGCATTATTTTAAGCATCAGTGAATAAAATGGACAGAATCTGCTGTTACAGAGGTGACATTTTAGTAAAGGGACGAGAGATAAGTGTAATTTAATAGTAAATTAAGATCAAAGGCATTGAAGAAAAATAAAACTGGAAAGGGTAATAAAGGATGCTGGTTGCAATTTTAAATGGGGTAAAGGAAGCCCTCTCTCAAAAGATGACATTTGAGCAAAGGTCCTGAAGGAGATGAGGGGACCTAGTTGTAGTGACTTCTGGAGGGTAGAAGTTACAGCAGTTACAAAGGCCTTATGACAGGAGCATAGCTGGCATATCTGTATATGATCAGGGAGGAGTGGGAGAGGAGGTCAGGTAATGGGGGAACAGATTATAAAAGAGCCTTTAAGTCATGGTAAGGAGTTTGGCTTTTACTTGGTGAATTGAAGGATTTTGAGTAAGCAAGCAGTGTGATCTGCTTTAGATTTTAATATAATCACTGGCTGCTGTATTGAAAATACACCATAGGAAGATAAGAACAGAAGCAAGGAGACCTATATACCAGTAACTATATTAGTTATCAATTGCTATATAGCAAATTATTCCAAAAACTTCATGGTTTAAAACAACAAACACTTATTGTCTCACACAGTTTCTGTCAGGAATATAGACGTAGCTTAGCTGTATAATTTTGGCTCAGAGTCTCTCATGAGGTTGCAGCTCAGAGATTAGCCAAGGTTGCAGTCATCCAAACACTTAACCAGGGCTGAAGGATTTGCTTCCAAGTTCACTCATGCACCTTTTGGCCAGAGACCTCAGTTCTCAGCAAGTGGGGCTGTCCTTATGACAGTGGTAGCCGCCTTCCCTGGAGTGAGTGATCTACAAGAGAGAGAGAGAGAGCAAGGCAGTAGCCATAATGTACAGTGTCTTTTATGACTAGACTCAGAAATGACAAACCAACACTTCCACAGTATTCTGTTGGTTATCCAGACCAACACTGATAAAATGTGGGAGGGGACTACAAAGGGCCAGAATATCAGGAGGCATGGGGATCATTGGGGGCCACCTTGGAGGCTGGCAACAAATAGAAAATGAAATTTTAAAAAGATACCATGTATTGCCTTTTAACAAATACCTAGGAATATCTACAAGAAATATGCAAGACCTGCATGAACACTGTCAAAACATTACAGGGAACTTAAAGAAGACCTAAATTTAAGAGTCTGCTGTGTTTGTACATCTGTAGATTCAGCACAACGCTAACAGGTCCCCCTCCCATAGAAATTGACAAACTGAATCTAAAATTTGTATGGAAATGTGGAAACTGCCAAGAATAAGCAACACAATCTTGAGGAAGAATAAAACTGATACCAGCTATCCAAAATCTATAATAACTTGAAACAGGATAGACAAAATAGACCAGTGGGATAGAATTGAGAGTCTAGGAAAAGACCCGCATTACATGTATGATAACCCATGTATGGACAAGAGTGAGACTGCAGTGCAGTAGGGAGAGGACAGTCTTTTCAATAAATGGATTTGGGTTAATTAGATAACCGTATGGAGAAAAACATGAATCTTAATCCCTACCTTATTCCATACAAAAAATCAACTCCAGATGGATTACAGATCTAAATGTGAAAGGTAAAATAATAAAATTAATAGGAAAATAGAGAGCATCTTCGTGACCTTGGAGTAGGCAAAGATTTTTAAAATAGCTAACTATAAAAGATAATTGTTAACAAAATCATATTAAGGTGAATTTTGGTTTCAAGACACCATTAAAAATGGAAAGACAAACCATCGTGGAAGGTAAAGTAAGCAAAAGGCAATCCAACAGAAAAAAGTGCACAGAAAACTTAGACACTTAACAAAAGAGGATTTTAAGAATATTTAAAATAGAAAGGCAGATGTATTAATTTCTTAGGGCTGCAATTACAAATTAATACAAACTAGGGAGCTTAAAAACAACAAAAATTTATTCTCTCACAGTTCTGGAGGCCAGAAGTTCAAAATCAAGGGGTTGGCAGTGCCATGCTCTGTACAAGCTCTAGGAGAGAATACATTTCTTGCTGCCAGATTCTAGTGGCTGCATGCATTCTTTGGCTTGTGGCCACATCACTCCAGTCTCTGCCTTTGTCTTCACATCACCTTCTCCTCTGTGTCTCTCAAAACTCTCTCTGCCTTTCTCTTATAAGTATACATGTGATTGCATCTTAAGCCCAACCGAACAATCCAGACTAGCTCCTCTTCTTAAGATCCTTAACTTAATCATCTTTTGCCATATAAGATAGTATTCAGAGGTTGCAGAGATTAGCACATAGACATGTCTTTGGGGCTACCATTTTGCCCAGTATAGCAGGCAGTACTAAGTATTGGTGAGGTATGGAGTAACCGGAATGCTCATACTTTGCCAGGGGCTCTAACGTTGCCAGGAGTGTGTAAATTTGTATAACCCGCTTTGGGAACTGGTAGTATCTGCTTAAAGGTGAACATACATATACCCTGTGACCCAACGTGTCCCCTCCTAGGTATATACTGAGCAGAAATGTGTATGTATGTTAGTCAAAAAACACATAAAATAATGTTCATAACAGCAATATTTGTCATAGTCATAAGCTGGAAAGTTCCCAAATCCCTGTCATCACTAGAGTAGATAGTGGTTTATTCATACAGTGTAATACAGTGTAATATACTAGATAGCAAAGAGAAGGAGTGGACTGTGGTTGGACACATTAGCGTGGTTGAATCTCAAAAACAATTTGAGAGAAGCCAGACACAATGTGTGTACACTGTATAATTCCATTTATTAAAAGTTGAAGAATAGGAAAAGCGAATCTAGAGTATTAGAAGTCAGCATAATGGTTATCCTTGGGGAAAGGATAATATTTGGAAAAGAGCATGAGGAAGCTTTTGAGGGGTACTGATGATAATCTGTTTCTTTTTTTTTTTTTTTTTTTTTTTTATTGCTGTACGCGGGCCTCTCACTGTTGTGGCCTCTCCCGTTGCGGAGCACAGGCTCCGGACGCGCAGGCTCAGCGGCCATGGCTCACGGGCCTAGCTGCTCCGCAGCATGTGGGATCTTCCCAGACCCGGGGCACGAACCCGTGTCGCCTGCATCGGCAGGCGGACTCTCAACCACTGTGCCACCAGGGAAGCCCGATAATCTGTTTCTTGATTGGGGTGCTTAGTTACCCAGTTGTGTTCAATTTGTGAAAATTTAAGCTTTACACTTGGGACTTGTATATGTTTAAAGAAAAAAAGAATGGGAGTTGTTGGTTACTTTTGTAGGTTTCTTTACTATAGGACATCTCAGTTGAACTAATGGGAGTATCTTTCATTTTGATATGCATTGATTATTCTGTTCTGTTTGAAAGTTTTAGTAGAGCAACTTGATTATAACATTTGTAAGGACTTTGAATTGCAAGTGACAGAAGCCCAAAGCAAACTAAAGCAAAATGAGAATTTGTTCACATAATTGGGAAGTCTGAGGGGTGGAGCTGTCCTCAGTAAGCCTTTGTCTTGGCTGTCTCCTTCCTACCCATTTTGGCTTTGCTTACCTTATTTTAATTAATTATGCGGCCTCTTTCTCCATTGTGGCAGAGACGGCCACCAGCAGCACCAGGTTTACATTGTATTGTCTTCAATGTAATCTCAGAGCAAAGTCTGCCTCTTTCCCAGTAGCACCAGTAAAATCCAGGAGGAATGAATGATTGGCTCAGATTGAGTCATAATGCCCAGGCTTGGATCACGTGCCCATCACTGAGACAGGTCTGGCCCTGAGGAGGAGGGCTTAAGCCTACCCAAAGCAAATGAAATGGTCTTCCCACAGGAACAAGAGGTTCTGTTAATCTGAAAGAGGAAGGAAACATACCAGGCAGACAGAAACTATCAGTTTCAGGAATATGGATGTCTTCCCAGTCCAGTTATTGAATGATTTTATAATTATTAAGATACCACGGATTTTATTTAGCCTTGGTGAATAGAAAACTGTGTGCTAAAATAGAGGACAGTTTGTACCAATTACATTACTGTCATTTTTCACATCATAGCTACAGCTTTCTGTATAAACTATACCTGGTGATACAGATTTGGATGAAATATTGCCTTTCATAGTTCTTTCCCCTTATTGGGTGATGAACATATACTTAAATAAGAGATGAGGCTTAGCAAGAGCAAATAATACTTTAAATTTACATTACTTGGATTAGAGACTCCCACAGTTAATAATATTACCTGTGCTTGAGTCCCATGTCTACCTAGCCTCCCCACATCATCTTCAGTGATGACCGCATTAAAGTCATTTGCTTATTTAATCCAGAGGTTGGCGGATTTTTGGTTCATCACCTGTTTTTGTTCAGCACATGAGCCAAGAATGGTTTTTGCATTTTTAAGTGGTGGGAGGAAAAATCAAAAGAGGGACATTTTATGATGTGAAAATTCTGTGAAATTCAAATTTTGGTGGCCATAAGTATAGCTCATTTGTTTACATATTGTCAGTGACTGCTTTTACACGACAACAGCCGAATTGAGTAGTTGTAACAGAGACTGTATGGTCTTGAAGCCTAAAATATTTACTGTCTGGTCATTTACCAAAAGGTTTGCCAACAACTGATATATACATTTTTGGGCAGAATGTGACAAATTAGAGTCAGATGATGGGAATGCCAATCAGAGTTTTTCTGAAACCTGTCTTCTTCAACTGGAGACACTTACAGTGGCTTCTTTTTGTGAGATTTATCATGCCAGTCAATGAAAACTTTCCTTATATCAATAACTGGGAGGTTTGTATATATTAGAATTAGCTTTGGAGTCTCTTATCCTTACACAACCTAGTATGTTGAAATTGATGAATTATTTGCTGGGAAGGAATATATAGTATCCTCAAAGATGTTATTCTCATGTTAGCTGGACTCATGCCTTTTTGTCTTTCAGCCCAAGAAACAGCAGGAAAGACAACCTGACATAGGGAACTGGGGACTGCTATACAGAGAGAGAACTACAAAGCATCCTCAGTGCAGTAGGAACCCTAATCCAAAGTCCCTATACTTTTATCAGAGTGAGTAGCATTCGTCTCAACTGTTCTATATTGAGTCATACTTTCTGATCTATTTGCTTTATGAACTTTCCTAGATATTTTGTAATCTCTGCAAAGGTTCTTGACCTCCAGAACATATGTATGTTGCCCATATGATAGGTATCATCATAGGTTAAGATTAGGTAACTGAAAGTGAAGGTAGCCTTGAATTGGAGAGTATAAGCTCTATCTAAGAGCTCTATCTAAGGGTCCTAGCTGATTGGTTTTAATTTTGGGAACATCAGTCCACTGTTGTCAGGTCTTGCTGTTTTTCAAGAGAAGCTGGAAACCTGGGATTTTTATTTGACATTCCCCAATTTCTGAATGCTAACAATAATTTTTAAAAGTTAATATGTGCTGGCTTACCAGACATGCCTGTGGGTCAGATTTAACTTGTTTGCCAGTTAACAACTTCTGTATTTAAGTCATCATTATAAATTATATATCCTCCCTATTTATTTCAGGAGCAGGGAGAAGAACAATGAAATGAAAAATTATATATGCCTTTTGTAACTGGCTTGGGTTACTGATCATTCTTGCTGAATGACTGTTTCAGTATATAAATTATGAGTACTGTGATTGAAACATTTTTCATCAATCTGTTGTCGCCCCTTTTCAATGGAAAATGACCATTTTTCACCTGATGTGAATACTTCTAACAATAATGAAATGTGTTTATTCAACAAAATATTTTGTAATATTCATATAGGCATAAAGGGGATTTGAAGAAGAAACTGTTTAACTGGGAAATGATTTGTATACCTGTAAAGCACTTGAGTAATGGTAAGCTTAAGTGCCCCAAAAGGGTGGTGTACAGACAGCTTCTGTAGGAATACAGAGCAGAGGAGGATCGAGGTGGACAGAAATGAACCCAGAAGAAGTAGAATTTAAGCTGATTCCTTAATAAGATTGTTATAGGCAGAGTGAAGAAGCGGACAACATTTACGAAGGAAAGAGCAGTATGAGCTGGAAGCTTGTTTCCAGCAACGAGGATGATTTGTTTCAAACAGATAGGCGCAAAAGGACCCTCTGCTTTTAGGCAGAGCAGAGTTAGAGCAGTTACTGAGTTTCTGCTAGGTGCCAGGCACTATATGGAAGCTTTCTGTATACACTGTCTTAAATAAATATGAGCACACTTTTAAAAATAATTAATTAATTTAGTTTTGGCTGTATTGGGCCTTTGTTGCTGTGTACAGCTTTCTCTAGTTGCAGCTAGTGGGGGCTACTCTTCATTGTGGTGCACCGGCTTCTCATTGCGGTGGCTTCTCCTGTTGCAGAGCACGGGCTCTAGGCGCCCAGGCTTCAGTAGTTGTGGCTCGTGGGCTCTAGAGCACAGGCTCAGTAGTTGTGGCACGTGTGTTTAGTTGCTCCAGGGCATGTGGGATCCTCCAGGACCAGGGTTCGAACCCGTGTCCCGTGCACTGGCAGGCGGATTCTTAACCACTGTGCCACCAGGGAAGTTCTGAGCACACCTTTTTTTTTTTTACATCTTTATTGGAGTATAATTGCTTTACAATGGTGTGTTAGTTTCTGCTGTATAACAAAGTGAATTAACTATACGTATACATATATCCCCATATCCTCTCCCTCTTGCATCTCCCTCCCACCCTCCCTATCCCATCCCTCTAGGTGGTCACAAAGCACCGAGCTGGTTTCCCTCCCTCTGCTATGCTGTTGCTTCCCACTAGCTATCTGTTTTACAATTGGTAGTGTATATATGTCAATGCCACTCTCTCACTTCGTCCCAGCTTACCCTTCCCCCTCCCCGTGTGCTCAAGTCCATTTTCTACGTCTGCATCTTTATTCCTGTCCTGCCCCTGGGTTCTTCAGAACCTTTTTTTTTTCTTTTTTGGATTCCGTACATATGTGTTAGCGTATGGTATTTGTTTTTCTCTTTCTGACTTCACTCTGTATGACAGTCTCTAGGTCCATCCACGTCACTACAAATAACTCAATCTCGTTTCTTTTTATGGCTGAAAAAACATGGAACGCTTCACGAATTTGTGTATCATCCTTGTGTAGGGGCCATGCTGATCTTCTCTGTATCGTTCCAATTTTAGTATATGTGCTGCTGAAGCAAGCACCTGAGCACACTTTTAAGGAGTTGAACTTAAGGAAGTTTAGTAACACGTCCAAGCTCTTATAGGTAATTAAAACGGCAAAACTGGGATCTGACCCCCAAGCCTGTTCACTTTTCACTCAGCTTACTTTCCAGGGAGATTGGGCTGGTTAAGGTAAATTATGTAGAGCATGAATGCCAGGTCTAGTACTCCTTTCTGGGGAAATTATTTAGTAACTAGAACAGAAGTAATACGATGAGAACTGAGTGTTTTAGGAGAATTTAAATAAGTGGATTGTGAGGAGAGGCAGTAAAACAGAAGAAAAAAACTGTTAAAATAACCCAGATGTGAAGTGATAAAGTCAGAATTGGGATGCAAAGAAGAAAAGAGCATGAGATATTTCAGAATGAAAATTATTGGAACTTGGTGACTTAAAATTCTATGGGATGAAGCAGAGGGAAATAAGTTTAATTGACATGTATTTGCAGTTACAATTGAGTCTGTGTTGCATTCATTCATTGCTGTCCTTTTGTCAGAATTTGAATAATTGGTAATGAATTTTCTTTGCAATCTTAATATTTGATCTTGAATTTTTATGCTAATGAGAATTTTTAGGTTAAAAGACTTAAAGGAAAAACAAATTTTCTCAAGAACTTGGTTAAGCTAATTAAAGCTGCATAATATCTTAAGGTTGAATAAATGAATGAAAGTTTAAATTATCTTTAAATGAAAAGAATAAGAATTCATAAATGCTCATGAATTTATGTTTGGCAGGGACAGGATGGACTTTGAAAGTAATTCTCTTTGTTTTTTTAGATCCAAAAAAAAAAAAAGGACATTGACCTAATTGCTTACTAGATATGTGACCTTGGGCAAGTTATTCAGTCTCTTTGAATATCAGTTTCCTCATTTAAGAATGGGGATATCAGTAATACCAACATCATAGGGTTCTGGAGAGAATTAAATGAGATAATATAAATAAAACAATAAAGACAGTTTTTGGCCCATAGTAAGCTCTGAATAACTAAGTACTATCCGAGTGGGGTAGGGAGGACAGTCAGTTGTAGGTTTAATTATGAATGTTAAGAGTCAGAAATCACATTTTCTGAATTCTCTTTAATTTGTAATTTTTTTTTTTAATTACACCATGCTAATCCATTTTTCTCTGTATGTCTGGTAATCTCATTCTTTACCTCCTTGGATTTGTGGTTTTCTAATCCCACAATACATAGAGCAATTAAGGAATTGTTCTGCCTTCTCATGCTCTTTCCTCTTTTTCTTTCCTGAATGCCAAGCTAATGGGTCCTCCAAATTGTTTACCTACCAAAAAGGTACAGTAGCAAGGGGATGCGAGATTTCCAGTTTCTCCATAGCTACCCCATCTTTGCCACTACACATAAAGATAAACTAAGATACCCTTTTATGGCTTTTGGTCTTTTCCTGAATCTTCATGGAAAGGTACATTTTGTGGCCTAAAAATGAATAACTAACACTGATTCTTTTCCTTTTTCTCTTTCTCTCTCTTTTTTTCTTTTCTTTTTAAGTAAGCTGTGAAATCTTTTGTGCTTTTTATCTGCCAGGATAATAGCTTTTTATAAGAAAGCTCTTGACTTATGAAAATAATTGCTAGTTTGCAACTGTGCAGGGCAGTTTGGCTTGGGGAAATTGCTAGTGTTACATGTTTTAAATTTTAGTCTTACTATTCAGAAGCAGGGATTGTGATATAAAAAACTTGGTGGTCATATTGTACTTTTAATCTGTGAATATTTACTTGAGTTTTTATAGAAATAAGATATTTATCTTCTCCGGATGCTTGTACATTGCCAGTATATACTGAAAGATTTATCAGTACCGGTGGGGAAGGTTCTTTAATTCTTATAACATATCATTTTAATGTCATTAATAGGTAGCATAGAATAGTTGGTGATTTAGAACAGTGTTCCTCGAGAATTCCCTGGCAGTCCAGTGGTTAGGACTCGGTGCTTTTACTGCTCGGGTTCCATCCCTGGTAAGGGAACTAAGATCCCACAAGCTACACGGCGCAGCCAAAAAACAAGTGTTTCTCAATCTTTTTTCCTTTATTGCCCTCCCACCCATCCCCAGGAGCCTTTTAAAACAGTTTTTTCCTAATTGGCTTCCTACCTCCATAAAATTTTAATTCCACATATATATAATAGTTATCTATTTATGTATTATATGTATAGCTGTGTTTTATACATAAATAGTAAGGGGTGTTTTTTTTTTTTGGTACTCTCATTCCCCAGAGGATCAGTGCTTGCCTTCTTGAGGTGATTCTGCCTGCATTGATGGTTTACAGAGTGGATTCTCAAAATTTTTGGTTTCAGAACCTTTGTATTCTCTAAAATTATTGAGCACGTTGAAGAGCTTTTGTTTATGTTTGTCATATCTAGCGAAAATTTTATCATGCTACAAATTAAAGTGAGAAAAATCACAAAATATTTATTAATTTATTTAAAAATACTTTATGAAAAAACCATTTCTCCCTCCCCCCTGCCCAAATGGTTTGGTGAGAAATGTGGCATTGTTACACATTTTTGCAAATCTCTTTAAGGTCTGGCTTAATAGCAAACAGCAGGATTCTCATAGTTGCCTCTGCATTCATTCTGTTACAATGTTAAAAAGAAAAGCTGGTGTCATACAGATATGTAGTTGGAAAAGGAAGGAGTATTTTAATAACCTTTTCAGATAATAGAGGTTTCTCTTCTTCGATATTACACCAAAATGTAACAATTTGTAGTTTCTTAAAGGGATAGTTGCAATGTAGGATCTCATACTATATAAAAACCTTTTGTCTGTTACTCTAAAATCCAGTGTTCTTTCACTTTGAATAAATCTTTTGTTCATGAATAATTTTGTACTGTCATACATTGGTCACTTAGGAAATATTGGTTTACTGACTTACGCAGACCTTCCAAATGTCAATAGTAGTACCAACTACTCACATGTCATTAATATAACCACTGACCTCATCAAAGACTCTCTAAAAATTGGAGAAACTTGTCAAGCTTTTTTTCATTTGAATGTTGTCCTCGGCAATAAATAGTATTAGTTATTTTTCTTGAAGTGACAGGCTTATTACTTCATTCATTTTTGAGAAAATATCTGCCACATACTCAAGTCTGAATAACCAGAGTTTGTCATTCGTTCTTTGAAATAAAAAACTTGTTCTGTGAAAAAGGTGACTCGGTTAGGTTGTAACTCAGACTATTGCACAAGTGCTTTTTCTTCAGTCATCATACTTCCTATATGCAGCAGGAATGCTTTATGTGTACTTCCCAGTTTGTCACAAAAAATATTAGCAAGACGTGTGTTCAGGCTCAAGATTTAATAAAATTAATAATTTTATTGTCACAGTGTGGTGATGAAGAATAGAAGGTAGTATACTTCACTGCCACTGTTATGGTTTGGCTCCTTGATGAAGCTCCAGGTTTTTAGCCACCATTGCTTTTGTACCGCAAATGCACATGTCAACATGGTGGAAAAGGCAAACTAGTTAGCATTAGTATGAAAACAGTTTTGACCTCCCCAGGGGTCCAAGGAGCAAACATTGAGAACCACTGATTTAGAGCTTGGACTTCTACTGAATCTCGGCTCCATCACTTATTAGCTGCATCCATGACTTTGAGCAATTACCCTGATTCCAAACCAGACAACCACACTATTCCTCATGAATATAGGCCCCCAAAATCAACAAAATGTTTGACATTTGCTTTTCTATCCTAACATTGTTAATGGATTTTTTTTAGTTTGATACACTGTATATGTATTTACAGAACTACAGGAAAGGGAGGGTTTTTAAAAGTAGCATAATGTATAAAGCAGAGCAGCCAAGATTAGATTCTGAAATGACTTGCCATCATGAAGTAAAAAAGATGTTTGTCAGAATCCCAAATTACATTCCTAGGCCTAAAGATCTTTTTTTTTTTTTTTTTTTTTTTTTAAAATCAGGGGTGATATTATTATTTATTTATTTATTTATGGCTGTGTTGGGTCTTCGTTTCTGTGCGAGGGCTTTCTCTAGTTGTGGCAAGGGGGGGCCACTCTTCATCGCGGTGCGCAGGCCTTTCACTATCGCGGCCTCTATTGTTGAGGAGCACAGGCTCCAGACGCGCAGGCTCAGTAATTGTGGCTCACGGGCCCAGTTGCTCTGCAGCATGTGGGATCTTCCCAGACCAGGGCGCGAACCCGCGTCCCCTGCATTGGCAGGCAGACTCCCAACCACTGCGCCACCAGGGAAGCCCTAAAGATCTTTTATTTATATTCCTAGGCCTAAAGGTCTAAAGATTCTAAACAGTTTTAGGTTTTTCTTTTTAAAGGCAAATGCTAAACCTGCTTTGTTTTGTAGAGTCAAATGCATTATTGCTCTTGGTTCTGAAATTTGCATTAAATACCCTCCCCCCATTCTACAACTGTCTTTTCAAATAATTTAGGTGAAGAAAAAAAATCTGTTAATGGTAAACAGTGAATGTTTATCAATTCAGGGAAACTTCAGTGGCAGAACAGTGTCCTTCGCTTAGTCTTGTCCTGTATGATCTTTGAACATACACTCATCTGTAAATACACATACGCGCATTTTGGAGGAAACTTCATTTCATTTGTGAGGCTTTTGTTTTGTTTTGTTTTTTAATAGAGTGAGATAGAACCTCTTATTACCTTCTCACGTTATTTATGCCAAAGAACCACTTGCTGTATGGGAGAAATGGCACATGGGGTTCTTCCATCTGCTGTAATTGATTATTGCCTGTGTGGTTCCCAAACAGTTCCTCTGCCTGTTAGTTTTTAAATTTTAAATAACTCTAAAAATAAATAAATATTTTGTTCCCAATTACATAAGTAGTATCTTCATTTAAGAGGATTTTAAAAGTACAGAGAAGGTACAAATCAGAAAAAAAAAAATCACAGTTAGCTTTGCCATCCTTGGATATATTCTTTCTTATCCTTATTGATGGTTAATAGATGCATTTTTTGGTCCTAATTGGCAACATATTGTATATACATTTCATATTGTGCTTTTTCATTCATTATCAGCAATTTCCTCCTTCAAAAAGAATTCTAAAATATTTTTAATGACTGCTTAACTTTTGAAAAAAATCCATTCTCCTAATATTAGATATTTAAGTTATTTTAAGTTTCTCAGCATTATAAATATACTGTAAAACACATCCCTTGTGTGTGTGTGTATGTATATATATATACATATGTATGTATATATAATTTTCTCCTGATTATAGCCTAGTTATTCTGTTGAACGAGAATTGATTCAAAAGGGCAATCTTTTTACAAGGCTCTTAAGGTGAGTTGCCACATAGCTTTCCAAAAAGATTGACACAACTTCTCATTTTTCCAGTGTTCTGCCAATTTCTCCACATCTTCACCAGCATTGATATTCTGTTCAATGCTTTTTAAACAGAAAACATTATGCAAGTTAAAACATGAACTTTCAGCAAAAGTTTAAATGCTTAAAAGTTAATAATATAACACATAGCGAACTGTATTTCTCATTACTAGGAGTCCAAGCTGAACCTAGACTTAAAGGATTTTCCTTAACATTCTGATGGTGCGGAGTCTTTAGTACAGATTCCCTTCTCTAGTTCATAACATTTTTTGAACCAGTACAGACCGACTTGTATACAGTGGGTCGGAGATAAAAGTTCAGTTTGTATCCTTTTGATCTTTATTTTTTTCTGTCTCTACCTCAGCCTATGTGTTGAGGCAGCTGCACAGAGTGCTTTAGGGCAGAGTATAAGTGCATTTTCCTTTATTATATAAAGCAAATTTGGATAATGTATGATTGTAGTGTGTGTCTGAGTTCTTTGCTAATTCTGTGTAAATTTCAGGTGTGCAACAGAGGAACATGGCTCAAGAAACTAATCACAGCCAAGTGCCTATGCTTTGTTCCACTGGCTGCGGATTTTATGGAAACCCTCGTACAAATGGCATGTGTTCAGTATGTTATAAAGAACATCTTCAAAGACAGAATAGTAGTAATGGTAGAATAAGCCCACCTGGTAAGTAATTCTTACCTGGTAAGTAAAACACAGCACTATTCATAATTGAGATATACCTGAATAGCACAGGGTACCCAGTACCTTTTTCTACTTTCACATTTTACTTCTTTTACTACACTTACATCAGGAAAATGTCTCATTACATAATGTGATTATCAGTGGTAGGGAAACAGGAATAGGAGTATCTTTACCCATTGAAAAGAACTACTTCTTACTTGCTGTGTTAGAGAATTCTATTATCTTATTAAAATAGAGGCACACTTCATTCAAGTATATATAGCTGTCTTGGAAAATAAGGTGTAAGGGAGTGAGGGCTGTACGAGGACCTTGCTTCTTTTATCTAGGATGACTTTTGAAGCCAAGACAGTTGTAGAAGGAAAGAGTGAGTTATATATAGCCACAGCTGACTGTAGAAAAAGCCTTTCTCCATTAGGAAGGAGAGATGTAACAGTTTGACTCAGAGAAAGGGATGTTCATCCCCAGTTCATTTGAGTTCTTTATGCATTTTTATGTCAAAGGATTTTCCTGGAAATGAAGTGGCTTTTGTTTCAGTAGTTGTGTAAGAAGGATCATGAGGATTTTGAGTATAAGCTTTGCAAAAGTAAAGTGTTAATGGTACTCATCTAGGATAGTTCTCATGTAGCTTAATGCCTAAATGTATAGGTTTTCGTGGTGAATGAAAGTGCAGGCTGTTACTTAGTTCATTTAAAATTGTGTGTAGAGTCTTTCTCATCATTGCTTCATGTTGAAGCCAGAAGCTAGAATCATTTAATCAAAACTTCTTTACTTAAGGCTAAGATCAAATGAATATAAATTATTGTTTTTTAAGTCATCATCTACATTTCTGCCTTATAAAGAACAGGTAGAATAATATAACCTGAGCACAGATTTTAATTTTGAACTTATGTTTGCCTTACTGCAAAATTCTTTTTTATTTGAAATATTTGTGCGCTAGTACTTGGAAGACATTTGTGAATTAAAGGGTTTGGGTAATAATCAGTCCTAAGAAATCGTAGTTTAATTTTGGATATATACATTTTGTATATGGTTTCCTTGGTTAAAATCAGCATTCTTTTCATAGGCAAACTATTGAAAAAATTTTAACTAAAGTAATGAACCGGCTTATTATATAGTAAAACAAAATCCATATACTATATTTCGTGGAAAACTGATCTTGATTTTTGTAGATGAGGTGTTGGCCTGCCCAGGGTACAGAGTCACTAACCTGAGATGTGGTCCTGTTACAGCACCTTCTGTCAGTAGTCTGTCTGAGTCTTTACCAGTTCAGTGCACAGATGGCAGTGTCCCAGAAACTCAGTCGGCGTTAGACTCTACATCTTCATCTATGCAGCCAAGGTAAGATGTAGCCTCTGAAGTGTGATTGGAAAGCTATTGAAAAGTAAAGCATATATTCCATATGATCAGTTCTGTTAAGAAGGAAAACTGTGTAGTCAGCTTAGGATTAACTGGCATAAAATTATTATTATTAGTGACTAGTCAGAAAAATCTTTTTATTGGTTTTAAATTGGGGTGGGAGTAGGGAGTTGTCTTTTTAAGTCTCAGATTTCCTTTCAGACAGGTTTTTCTTTATTTCTCTTCATAATATATCCTGACCAACCCTTGAAGTCCTTCTGAAGCATGTTCAGTTCTTCTAGTCGTAGGCTTATTATGCAAGTACTAGTGCTTTGTATTAAAAAGTACAGTCTTGTCACAGGTTCCCTTCGTTTAATATCATGATGTGGTACTGATACCTATTTGTACTGTAGTGTATTTTTTCTTTTTAACTTTGAAGTCACATCATTTAGAAGCCTGAAAACACAGAAATGTTTGTTTTATTCTTACTCTACTGTTAGGAAACAGATATTAAGTTTCTACTCTGAAGTTCCTTTTTCCAGTTTATGATGGGAGTTCTGCTATGCAAGTGTATCATATAGAACTTTGTATTAGGGTTCCTGAATTATGTCTTTATCATACTAGTTTTCATTTAGTGAATTCATACACAGTGGACATATACTGTTGCTTTATTTTCAAAGCAATAAACTTCTGGTCCAAATTGGTCTCAAGTTTCAAAGCTCTGTAGTTATGTTTAAGTTATAAAAAAAAGTATCTCTGATTAATTCTTGTCTTAATGATCTACTTACATATGTGAACTCTTACTTATTAATCACTTTAGTTACTCTTCATGCATAGAGATCATCTTTTAAAATCTAAATATTTTTGCTTTTCTAGCCCTGTATCAAATCAGTCACTTTTATCAGAATCTGTAGCATCTTCCCAAGTGGACAGTACATCTGTGGATAAAGCAATACCTGAAACAGAAGACCTGCAAGGTTTGCACATGAACTAGCGTATATTTTGTCATTTATTTAACATTTGAATATTACAAGCCAGGCGCTATCTTAGATGCGTATGTTTTTTAAATTACCTGCCTAAGATAACGTATTTTTACGTTTGTTTTCTTTATGAGCAGAATATTTTATATCCTCAAGTATTTAATTGACTGCAATGTTGGGAGCCATTTCCCACTTATATATAATTAGGTCATCAGCATAAACATAGAAAATTAAAAATCTGTTTTGTTTAAGAAATATAATTAAATGAATAAGTGGTGGTATTATACTGTTCTCTTTTACTGTTTTGCCCAATTTAACCTAAATACTATTTCCTCTCCCAGCAAACTGGGGCTGCTGGTTTGAGAGGAATCTCTTGCTTTTGACTCAGGTTATCTAAGTGACTGATTATTTTGACTGGCAGTGACCCCCTCTTTCCCCGTGTGTGACTTCCAGCACAACAGTCACATTCAGTTACTCTTACTTATAGCATGGTGTCTCTTGTTCTTGCCCATGCTCTTTATATCCACATTATGTGGATTAAAGTGAAGTGGATCTAGGAAGACTTGAAAATGTGTTTGAAGGCTTTCTTAGTGGGCAGAGATGGTGGAGGAGGCATTTAGAATGCTGTTAAAAATCTGTGCTTAGTTATATTCTATTACTGTGTGGAAACAATGTGTAAATTGAGAAGGATACTCTGGAAAGACAAGTCCAAAGATGAGCTGTGTGTCATTTTACCTATGGCATGATTTAAAGGGAGAAGATGCCATGCCCAGTGAAACCTTTCCATTGTACATGGTGTTCACAGGGTGGTGACAGATATATCTGGCAATCCTAGCTGAAGTTTGCTGAAGTTTAAATTCAGTTAAGCTAGCTAATTCCCCTTCCTCTGATTTCATGCCCAACAAATGATTGGCATAATTTGCCTCTTTGTAGATTTTGCCATAGAAAAATATACTGTCTGACCAACATAAGTATTCCAGTATAACATAAGTATTAGGTGAATAATTTTTATTTTTTAGTTAAATAGGAAAGTTTAAGGTTGGGCAGAGATAAGGAATATTTTAAAAACAGAAATAGAAAAATTCCCCAAATCTAGTTATCCATTAGACGTGGGAAATAAGACAGGGGTGGTATTAAAGCTTTCGGTTGTATGACAGTTGAAATGGCAATGGTGTGGTTGTTTGCGACAGGGAGGTTGAAAGAAGTAATGGTTAGACAAGATTTTAGATAGAGTAAATTGGAAGTGGTCAAATTTCAAAACTTAAAATCTCAATTGGAGGTTGTAGATAGTTAATAGGTATTTAAATGTATGATCAGTATTATGTCTGAGATTTGGAAGTCCTTGGCATAGGTTGAAAATGAGAGGCAAAATCAAGAAGAGCAAGTAGGATAATGAGTCAGCAAAGGGGAGAGGAAGAAGTCATCTAGATCCTGGTTAGTTTTAGGCCACAGATGTCAACAGAGAGTTTTCAAGAAGCAAAGGTTGCTTAGCAATTTTGAGAGAGAGCTAAGTAAGGAAGAATGAGAATAGGCTGCCAACCATGAAGGTGTTATTTATGTCTTACAATCGAACAAATTTTAGAATGTTGGTAGTGGGAAAATATATGCTGCTTAAGAATAAAATAGCAGGGATTTCCCTGGTGGTGCAGTGGTTAAGAATCTGGCTGCCAAGACAGGGGACACAGGTTCAGTCCCTGGTCCAGGAAGATCCCACATGCGGCAGAGCAGCTAAGCCCGTGCACCACAACTACCGAGCCTGCACTCTAGAGCCCTTGAGCCACAACTACTGAGCCTATGTACTGCAACTACAGAAGCCTGCACACCCTAGAGCCCGTGCTCCTCAAGAGAAGCCACTGCAATGAGAAGCCCACGCACCACAACAAAGAGGTAGCCCCTGCTCACCACAACTAGAGAAAGCCCACACACAGCAACGAAGACCCAACGCAGCCAAAAACAAAATAAATAAATAAATTTATTTTTTTTTTAAGAAAAAGAATAAAATAGCAGTTGTTTTGCAAGTTTGACAAAAAATGAAGATTGTGTGAACTAATGTAATATGAAGTGACATTTATGGTGTATGGAGAACAATACAGTTTTCTCCACATAGCCATAGATACATTAATGCAAACAGTGGTCTTGATGCCATATTAGGAGAAATTGTAGAGGGGTTTTAAATTGTATAGCCTCCTTTTTTCACTGTAATTTCAGTGACTTTTAAGTTAAACCAGTATTAACTTTTAAGTACCTTTTAAAAACTTAACATTCATAATTTCAGCATAGCAGAATCTTTGAACAATCAGATGTAAGTTTCATCTGAGTTTGAGAGGATTCGTTTTCAATGGGTAAAATCTCTTAACAGCCTAGTTTTTAAAAAATATACTGTTGAATTAAAAATGTCTTTTATTATAAACATGCACACGAATATGTGTATATATATACACATACACTCATAACACATAATGTACTTGTGACTTCCCTATTTGATAGGAACAAATGCAGAGAATATTTTTTCCATCTACTTAATACATGGACGAAAAGAGAAGTCTTTGACTCAAGTCCTGTGGTCATTTGAGCTGTAACTGGAACCTAGGCACCTGACTCTAGGCCATTATTCTTTCCACTAGACAGTTGTGGTGCTTCCTGGACTAGGATGTTCTTGTGTGTGTTTCTGTTGCCATATCCAGCCCTCCCTCAGTTCCCAGGGTAGGATCAACTGGTTTGGTGACCTACCCAGGTATCTCTTCTCTTCCTTATTATTCCACTTGTATTCCTCAAGGGAAATTTTTTTAGATAGGAAGATCATCCCAGGTAGAAGAGGGTACAAGAGTAGCATCTGTGTGCCTAAGCCAGAATTTCCTAACATTGTCGTTGGAGTTTTCAGAATAGTGTCCTTGAAACAGCTTTTTTTCTCTGTAGGTATTCTGCTTATAATTAGGTAAGTTGCCACCAGGTGGTTGGTACTGCTTCCATTTTGTCCTCACGGCTCTGAATAATTTTTCTCCTGTTTAACGGAGAAGCTCTGAAGAATTTTTTTCATGTTTACCTGAGAATTTACCATATTACTGCATCTTTCTCATTTAATTATGCCTTTTAACTTAATAAACAACAGTACCTCACTTACACAGTATCAGTTAGGAATGACAGATTTCCAGTTTATGAAAGCTTAGCTTTGTATTAAAAAAATTTTTTTTCAAGTTTTTTTTTTTTGGACGCATTAGGTCTTTGTTGCTGCACATGGGCTTTCTCTCTAGTTGCCGTAAGTGGGGGCCACTCTTGGTTGTAGTGCGCGGGCTTCTCATTGCGGTGGCTTCTCTTGTTGCGGAGCACGGGCTCTAGGTGCGCAGGCTTTAGTAGTTGCGGCATGCAGGCCCTAGAGCACACAGGCTTCGGTAGTTGTGGTGTGTGGGCTCAGTAGTTGTGGCTTGCGGGCTGTAAAGCGTGGGCTTAGTAGTTGTGGAGCATGGGCTTAGTTGCTCCTCGGCATGTGGGATCTTCCCAGACCAGGGCTCGAACCCATGTCCCCTACATTGGCAGGCGGATTCTTAACCACTGGACCACAAGGGAAGTCCCAGTTTAGCTTTTTAAAAATGAAAACTTTTAAGTGTCTTTGTGCACTCTAAACTATCATACTTCATTTCTATTAGAACAATATGCTTAACTTCAGTTAACCTCTCAGTCCCTCAGGTATTGGAGCAGAGTAAAAAGAATATGGAATTTGGATTCAGAAGTTCTGTTTTCATATCTTGACACCTCCTCTTCTCTGAACCTTATTTTAATTACTTTTGAAGGAGAATCATAACCATGTCCACCTTAGAAGTTATTAGAAGTCAGTGAAATAAGATGAAATGTGTTTTGTTAATAACTACAAAGGATATTCTTATTCTGTATAATACCAGTGTTTGGGGAGGCTTAGCATAAGAGAATATTGAAGCTTTCCATCAGTAGAATGTAATCATGACTAAGGTGGTGAGCTCTCTGTCACAGAAGTGTTTTCAGAGAGCTGACTTACTGTCAGGAACAAAGTAGAGGGGATCTCTGCACTGAGTGGCAGAGTAAATTAGAATTCTCATAGTCTTTTCAGCTCTGAGGGTTCCTTTCTTCATACCAAGTTGAATTGTCAGATCAGTGGTTCAGAGCAATCAGAGAGGAATAGTCCCTTTCAACTAAAAATCAGGAATTTGTATGGATTAAAAATCAGAGATTGATTTTTAAAGAGTGGGTGATAATAGCCAATACAATCTGGACAAAGTTGGAGGACTAACAATTCCCAATTTAAAAACTTAATACAGGCTACAATAATCAAGACTACATGGTACTAGTATGAGGATAGTCATATAGATCAATGTAATAGAATTGAGAGTCCAGAAATAGCATTCTCACATTTACAGGCAATTGATTTTCCAACAAGGTGGTGCCAAGATCATTCCATAGGGAAAAAACATATGATGCTGGGCCATTTAAACAAATAAAGTTGGATCCCTACCTCACTCGGTACACAAACATTTACACAAAATACATCAAAGACCAATATGTAAGAGCTAAAACTATAAAACATGTAAGAGAAAACAGGCATAAATCTTCATGACCTTGGATTAGGTTTCTTTTGACATGACACCTACAGCTCAGCAAAGAAAAAATAGACACATTGAACTACATCAAAATTAAAAACCTTTTTGCTTCAAAGGACTATCAAGAGTGAAAAGACAACACAGAAAGGGGAAAAATTTGCAAATTGTATATCTGATTAGAACATATAAAGAAATATAATTCTACAATAAAGAGAACCCAATTTTTAAAAGGGCACAGGGTTTGAATAGGCATTTCTCCAAAGAAGATCTAAAAATGGCCAAAGTGTTAAGGATGTGGAGAGATTGGAACCCTCATTCATTATTGTTGGGAATGTAAAATGGTGCAGCCACTTTGGGAAACAGTTTGACAGTTAAAAAAGTTAACTCAAAGTTAAATAGAATTAACTAAATGACCAAGAAATTCCATTCCTAATTCCCAAGAGATTGAAAAAATGTGTTCACACAAAAACTTATATAAGAATATTCATAGCAGCATTATTCATAATTAACAAAATATGGAAAGAACCCATATGGCTGTCAACAGATGATTGGATAAACAAGGAGTGGTATATTCATACACTGGAATAGTATTTGGCCGTAAAAAGGAATGACGTTCTGATACGTGCTGCAACGTGGATGAACTTTGAAAATATACTAAATAAAAGAAGCCAGGTACAAAAGGCCAGCGTATTGTGTGACTCCATTTATGTGAAAGATAGGCACCATGAAGAGGGCTTTTTTGCTGGAGAAGAGTTTGTAAAAGCAAAAGCATACTGGTAGGAAAACACGAAATTTGGGAGATAGAACAACAGTTGCTAGAGTGGCCAGTTCAGACAAGTATGTGTTGGAACTAAAGTTGGAAAGATTGTCTAGAATCAGGTCATGGAAAATCTCTACGGTATTGGGTTCTAATCCATTATAAGGGAAGAGAGCCATTTTGAAGGTTGGTTGCTTCTTTTTGTTTGTTATAAGATGACACAAAGTTGTATTTTAAGGATTCATTTAACAGTGTTTTGCCTCCAGATAGCTGCTATTAGAAACTGATCTCATTTACAGAGCTGCTCTCTTCAGGATGGTGGCCACTAGCCTCATGTGATCACTTGAAATGTGGCTAGTCCGAAGTTAGATATTTAGTGCATATTTATTTGCCAGTTACACTCTAGTTGTAACATATACAGTGCTTTTGAAGACTGAGTAGCAAAAAAGACAAAGTGAAATATTCTGTTAATACTTTTCATATTGATTTTTTATTTAAATGATAACATAAATTAGTTTTATCTGTTTCTACTTTTTAACATACCTGCTAGAAAATATAAAATTAAATATATGATTCTCATTATTTTTTTTTGGACCCTATTTTTTTTGGACCGTTAGCCCGCTATGCAGGCTAATTTTTCTCTTGAATATTAAAAAAAATTTTCATTTTGTAATGGATTTTTTTTTTGCTGTGTTGGTCTTCGTTGCTGCGCGAGGGCTTCCTCTAGTTGCTGTGAGCAGGGGCTACTCTTTGTTGCAGTGCGCAGGCTTCTCATAGCGGTGGCTTCTCTTGTCGCGGAGCATGGGCTCTAGGCGCACGGGCTTCAGTAGTTGTGGCACATGGGCTCAGTAGTTGTGGCTCATGGGCTCTAGAGCGCAGGCTCAGTAGTTGTGGCGCAGGGGCTTAGTTGCTCCTCGGCATACGGGATCTTGCCGGACCACGGCTCGAACCCATGTCCCCTGCATTGGCAGGCGGATTCTTAACCACTGCGCCGCCAGGGAAGGCTTGTAATGGATTTTTGAGCTAAGAATAACATAAAGATCATTTTGTTCTCCCCCTTATTTTGCAGGTAAGAAAGTGAAGTCCAGAGAAGGGAAATGAATTTTATCCCAATGGGTCATTGTAAAAGTGTACATTTATTCACTCAGTATCTGTTGAGCAACCACTCTGTGTAAGCACTGGGTATACAGTGGTGAACAGAAATAGTCCCCACCCTCAGAATGCTTAGTCTAATCCTTGAATGAGACTTGTCATGACAAGTTATATATATGGATATATGTTATATATATAACATATATCCATATATGTAAGGTATATATGCTATATTACATAGATATTGTATCTACTGTAAGATAATGTTTGGGGATTACGTAATAATGTCATCTTATGTTCAGTTTTATTTTTCACCATGTGTCTTGACTATGCCCCCAAACAGGTAGTGCTAAATAGTTTTATGTACTCATTGTTATATTTGTGTACTTTTTTCTTTCTTTTCTTTCTTTTCTTCCCTCCCTCCCTTCCTTCCTTCCTTCCTTCCTTCCACAGGATGCAGAGCATAGGGCCTTGTTCCTCTTGAATGTGGTCCTCCATGTGGGTAGTTAAACCAGTTTTACCTGCCTGGTGCTTTTTGAAGTATCTTTAAAGTAGTGGTCAGAAGACTTTGTCTAGTTGAGATTACCATTAAAAATTATTAGCAAGTGCTGTACAGTTTATCTCTCAGCCTTTATGCCATTGCATAGGCCTCCCAAATAGCCCTTTAGGACCACTGGATGCAACACAGGCAGCCACCTGTTCTTTATCATTAACAAGTAGGTATTCTCTGTTTACAATTCTCAATTCAGAATATGAAAAACTGCCTAGTTCTGAGGAAACTGTCCTTATTTTGGCTTCAGGTTCAATAAGAGTATGGCCCTTTGGCCCTTAGTCTACTGTATGGCTTGCTTGCTTATTTATTTATTTAGTATGGCCGTTTTAAAAGATTGTTTCCTTTTACGTAACTTAGAGTTTGATAATTATGGTTTGCTTTGATCTTAAATCTCACATGAAAATTGGGGAAACAGGAGTAATTTCTAAGAATCTTAGACTTTTACAAAATACTGTTATCATCTTGCCCATGAATTCATTTGGTAAATGTTTAAATTCAGGTACCAGCCATTAACTGCAGGTAAGCTAAGGTTACCTTAGTCTGATGAGGATATAGTGGACATTGGTCAGCCTCAAATTTGAACCCTAGTTTATAAGCTTTTAGCGTGCCACCTGATCCTTCACTTCAAAGGTTATGCAGTTACCTCAGTTAAAGAGAAACCGTTTGCTTTGACAGATCTTTAGGGTTAATACTGTGAAATGTCTCTGTTGAGGTATGCAGTAGCATTTGTATCCATAGTAGGTAAATGTATTTTCACTATTCCAGATACCAAAGTTTGTGTCTCAGTAGCTAAATTGGTTCTGTTAAATATGTAATCTTGTGGGATAGTGGTGTTGTTACTGCCAGTAAAGCATTATTTATATTAGTATATTTGAGTATCAGACTTGCTTGGGAGAATAGGTATGCCTTATAGATTTCAAAGGTAATAAATAGAATAGATTCTTTTCTGATTGCAAGTTAACTATTTTTGAGCTCTTTACACACAGCCCAACCTTATCTGATACTGTTCTAGGAGCTGGGGATAAAACAGTAAGCGAGACATTCAGCCCCTGCCCTCATGGAGCTTACATTCTAGGGGTATTTACTTATTAAAAATAAAAGGCTTTATGTATCCACATTTTGTTTCAAAAAAAAAAATGTAGATATTGGTAGCACTGTCTCCCATCTAGCTTTAGAATGTCCAGGTGGAATAATCATGTTATAGAGTTCTTCATTCATGCATATTTATTTGTTAGTTTGTGGTGTTTTGCCTTTTGTCATATTTTGTTAATAATGTGTTGACATAAGCAGGTTAGAATCCATTGCATCAAATGTTTGAGCATCTACTGTGTGTAGTTCACTGTGATAGGTGCTGGAAATTCAAACAGGGAATAGGATGCTATCCCTCTTCTCAGCAGGCTTACAGTATAGTTGGGGAAATGGAGCACATAAATACAATAGGTAAATAACTCAGTACTAATTCAGTTCAACAGATATTTATTGAATGCCTGCTGTGTAGTAGGAGGCACTGGTAACAAGGATGAAAATGACAGGTTCCTGCCCTGAAAGGTTAAGGGCAGGTTAAAGTCAAATAGGCATTTACAGGGCTTCCCTGGTGGCGCAGTGGTTGAGAGTCCGCCTGCCAATGCAGGGGACACGGGTTCGTGCCCCGGTCCGGGAAGATCCCACATGCCGCGGAGCCTGCGCGTCCGGAGCCCGTGCTCCGCAACGGGAGAGGCCACAACAGTGAGAGGCCCGCGTACCGGGGGGGGGGGGGGGGGGGAAGGCATTTATAATATAATAGTGCAGAAAGTGCTACCGGGCATAGTAGGGTTTCCTAGTCTAAGTTGTGGGGGAGGGAATGGAGTAAGAGCTGATAATATAAGCTTAAACAAAAAAGACACATTGGAGTTAGCCAGGTAAGGAGGAGAGGGACAAGGGGGCATAGGAAAAGTGTTCCACATAGAAAGGACAACTTTTACAAAAAACCCAGAGGTAAGAGAGAATTTAGTATGTTCAGGGAAACTGCAAATACTTCACTATGCCTGAAGCATGGATTATTGTTGAGGAATGGTGAGAGACAAGGCTAGAAAAGAAGGATGAGAAAAATCCTGAAGGACCTCTGGGCTTTATTTATCCTGGGGGTTAGTGGGGAGTCGTCAAAGAATTTTAAACATTGGAGGGCACATCATTAGATTCTCATGTAAGGCAGATGACTTGGATGCAATGTGTGAAGCATGGATGGAAGAGGGGGCTCATGTGAAGTGCCCAGAATTTGGTAGAGAGTACTTAAGGGAATTAAGGGTAATCAGAATGAAACGTTGCAAGAGAACTGAGACAGGGTTTCCTGGAGGCTTTAAAGGGCAATTGAATGGTGAAATGAGAGAAAGGAAGCCCTTTTGAATTGGTTGTACACAGCAGAGGTACCTGGCGTAGTCCCATAGATTGGTTAAGCAGTAGATTACTGAAGAAGGAGGACTGGTTGGTGATAAAATTGGAGAGGTTAAATCCTTGATCCCTGGCAAGTCACTGACTGTTTTAGCACAAGATACCATGTCTGCTAGGTCACCTGATAGATTCTAACTCTAGTAACAGCATTTGGGAGGGCCAGGGTAGTTAGTGAGAGGGAGTGGCAGGGGTCACATTAGTTAGGATTTAGGGGCAATAATTAGACCTGAATTTTGATGCAGCTGGCCTTGGCTTCAACACTTAAATCAATTTATTATCTTAATTGTAACATTTTAATCAATTTATCTTATTCTCAATATTTTAAAGGTTTTATATGAAACATTCTGAGAATTTTGAACATACTTAGTATTCCACTAAATCTTGGTTTCAGACTTTTTCCCCTTATTCTCTTTGAAGTCTACATAGTTCTGAGCTCAACAGTATTTAGAAGTTTGCATGTGACCATTTTCTTACACACTCCCTTAGAATACCCAAGTAGTATTTGTGTTTTGTATGTCTTTTATTGGTCAGATACATAATTATTAGAAATTTTAGAAAATATAGTGCTTTTATAGTCACTTGTTAACAAGTCAGTGTATAGTCTAGATTTTCTCCATGTGTGTATACATACATGCATACTTAACATACATATATGCATTTCACCAAAAGGGGGTCATATTATATAAACTACTTTGTAACTTAATGTGAGCATCTTTCCATGCTAGTAAATAGATAAATTACTCAGTTATCCTCTGAATAAACAGATCAGTGGGGGTGGGGTGAGGGGTAACAACCACCCAAATTTCAAAATCTCATTGAATAATTAAATTTTACCACCTTCCTATTTTTATCAGCTTCAGTATCAGAAACGGCACAGCAGCCATCTGAAGAGGAAAGCAAGTCTCTTGAAAAACCAAAACAAAAAAAGAATCGCTGTTTCATGTGCAGGAAGAAAGTGGGACTTACTGGTAAGGGCCTAAATCACATGATTTAAAATTAAGATTTTATTTATGATGATGCATGACTTACTATTAATGGCTTCAATTAAGATTGTTTTTGTTCCCATATGAGTTAATAATAGATATGCTTCACCTTCTGAATTTTCTTAAATAAAAGTAGCTTTAATTACATACCTAATAGTAAAATGAATAGCTTTTCTTTTAAAAATTCATTTCAGCTGAGTTTGAGAATATTAGACAGGTAAGGTCAGTGCGCCAGGTGCTGTGAAGGGGCAAAGATGTGGCTCCTGCCTTCAGAGAGCCGAAATTGTTGTGTGTGAGAGAATATTTAAGTCCTTGGTGAACTGTGAAGTACTTTCTCTATGTAAAGTAGCTAGTCACAGGTTGTCATGAGGGTTCAGAGAGCTCATATGTAAGGTGATAGCCGCGTGCTGCCACGCAATAAGTAATCAATACATGTTGACTACTGTAACAGAGCTGTTAGCTGGGATTGTTATTAAGAGAGGGAGGGGCTTCCCTAGTGGCGCAGTGGTTGAGAGTCCGCCTGCCGATGCAGGGGACACGGGTTCGTGCCCCGGTCCGGGAAGATCCCACATGCCGCAGAGCGGCTGGGCCCGTGAGACGTGGCCGCTGAGCCTGCGCGTCCGGAGCCTGTGCTCCGCAACGGGAGAGGCCACAACAGTGAGAGGCCCGTGTACCGCAAAAAAAAAAAAAAAAGAGAGAGAGCGGGAGAAGAAAATGTTTGAAATATTACTTGGATATTTGGCAAAGAGAGTACATTTAAGTGCAGTCAAATAGATTTCTTTGGGAATTCAGGGATGGATGTGATTAATTTATATAAAAGAAGAGGAGTAGAGGCCCATCAAAGTCATGAAGGTAGAATGTTTCAGCTGGGTCTTGAAAGATGAGTAGGACTTAATAAGTGATGGAAATGGGAGCATTTCAGGCAAAAAAAAAAAAATACCTTGAACAAAAGCTCACAGAAAGGATAGGGCATGTTTAGGGGACCGTAAAAGGGGATTGTAGCACAAAATATATGAAGAAGGGGGTTAGATACCACCATAGAGATAAGGCTAATGATGTGTACTGTGGTTAATTGATGGGGAACAGTTGCAGCTATAAATAGTTACCATTTATTGTTTACTATGTGCCAGACATTGTGCTGAATACTCTAAGAAATTGGCTTAAGAGGAGATAAGTTTGTTTTTTTAAATTTATTTTTGGCTGCGTTGGGTCTTTGTTGCTGTGCGTGGGCTTTCTCTAGTAACAGCGAGCCGGGGCTACTCTTCATTGCGGTACATGAGCTTCTCATTGTGGTGGTTTCTCTTTTGCAGAGCACAGGCTCTAGGTGCGCGGGTTTCAGTAGTTGTGCCACATGGGCTCAGTAGTTGTGGTGCATGGGCTTAGTTGCTCCGCAGCATGTGCGATCTTCCCGGACCAGGGCTCAAACCCGTGTCCCCTGCATTGACAGGCGGATTCTTAACCACTGTGCCACCAGGGAAGCCCGAGATAAGATTTTGAGTAAATTGTGTTTTAGGAAGGTTTATCTGGCTAAGGTGTAGATAAAGAGGAAAGGAGATTTACAGTCTGATATCAGAGATGTTTAAGACTGGCCCATGCCTTGGCAAATGTATTTATTTAAAGAGTACAGACGTGAACAAGTAAGGCATTTTAAAGTGTACATATTTAGCATCAAATACTGTCTTTCTAAACCTCAGAAACTTGGACTTCACGATTAGAAAGAAGGCTGCGACTTAGTAATTTCTGTCTTGTCAGTCTAGTATTATTCTTGGCTCCATTTTTCATTCATTATTATGAAGTTATAGGGGAATTCCTTGGCGGTCCAGTCGTTAAGACTCCACACTTTCACTGTCGAGGGCCCAGGTTCCGTCCCTTGTCGGGGAACTAAGATCCCACAAGCTGTGTGGTGCAGCCAAAAAAATAATAATAAAATTTTAAAAATAAAAGAAAATTATGAAGTTACAGAGTATCTTTTTGAAGTTTAAAAAAATTTGGTAAAGGAAGTTTACATCAAATGTCAATGTTTAAAATTTTGATTCCTATCTTCCATTTCCAGTAATTCCATCATACCATAAAATCCTAATTTGGGGGTGCAGGACTGGTTTTATTTAAAGACTATCCACACTGCTTATTTCTCTGTTTTGGCTTCAGTTCTTGGGGCATTTCCCTAAAATCAGTAGCATTTATTGCATGTTTACTATATGTTAGGCACTTAATACTTCCTCATTTAATTCTTACTGTAACCGATTCCAAAGTTAGAGATGCAGAAGCTAAGGGTCAAGTAATTTGCCTGTGTTAGTAAATAGATTCAGGCTTAGGCAACCGTAACATCTCATGCTGTAAATCACTCAGCCAGATTACAGTTCACCTCTCCATTGGAGGTTAGCCAAGGAAAGCTAATATACTATGCTATTTGTTAACAGTTCTGTCAAAAGTTTCATTTCCTCTTCCTTAATTAAATCTTAAGATTGCCTTCTGACAGTATGCTTATTTTTTCACATTGTAGTATTTGAGGAGTGTTTCAATTTAGCAACCCTGTTTTTGATAGGAAGCAATTTGTGTCACGGGTGAAAACTTGAGCTCAGAGAAGTGGTTATGACTTGGTCTGCTGATACAAACTTGTATTTGTATTTGTAGGTAGGAAAAAGAAATGAAGCTATCAGCTATGGATTTTGAGAATGTTACTAGGTTGTGAAACTGCTTGTTTGGAATGATTCTTTAGATTGCTGCCCTAAATATATGATCTTTTTAACATTAATTATGCTAGAGAGTTTAATATTTTTAGACCTTCCATTCAACTCACGTATGTGTATTAATCCATTTTCAGGGTTTGAATGTCGGTGTGGAAATGTTTACTGTGGTGTACACCGTTACTCAGATGTACACAATTGCTCTTACAATTACAAAGCTGATGCTGCTGAGAAAATCAGAAAAGAAAATCCAGTAGTTGTTGGTGAAAAGATCCAGAAGATTTGAACTCCTGGAATACAAAATCCTTTGACCATCTGCAAACTAAAAATTGACTTGAGGTTTTTTTTCCTAGTCGTTGGGAATGTAGAGCAATGTATCTTGCATAGACCTTTTAATCATGCATGTCATCAGAAGAATAGATTTTTGTTTTTGTTTTGAAAATGACTCTGAACATTTATTTACATTGCAGTTTCTGTGGCTGAAAAGACTTAAGTAAACTTTACAAGTATTATCCTTTTAAGATCATTTTAATTTTAGTTGAGTGCCGAGGGCTTTTATAACAAACGTGGAGAAATGTTGGAGGGCTGTGATTTTTCCAGTATTAAACATGCATGCGTTAATCTTGCAGTTTATTTTCTCATTGTGTATGTATATATAGCTTTTCTCTGCAGCACGATTTCTCTTTTGATAAATGCCCTTTAGGGCACAACTAGTTATCAGTAACTGAATGTATCTTAATCATTATGGCTGCTTCTGTTTTTCATTAACAAAGGTTATACATATGTTAGCATATAGTTTCTTTGCACCCACTATTTATGTCTGAATCATTTGTCACAGGAGAGTGTGTGCTGAAGAGATTCTAAGTTTGTGTGTTTTTAAATTTTTTTGAGCAAGGGAAGGAAAAGCTGTATGCATTTCATTGCTGACTGCAGGTTTCTTTCAGATTGTGTTCATTGGTCTGTGTGTATACAATATGAAGAATGATCTGAAGTAATTGTGCTGTATTTATGTTTATCTACCAGTCTTTGATTAAATAAAAAGGAAAACCATAATGTTCCCTTGTATTACTTTTTCTCTTATTCTTTCTGGTAGTTCATTTTGACTTTGGTCCTTCAGTTTTCTACTTTACTTAATTTTGTGAGATGAACTCACATCTGTTTGTGAGTAATCTTAGGATGACAAACTGTGATCTTACATTCCTGTGAGTCGAACATGTCATATTTTCTAGCTCTTGTCTGATTCTCTGTTCTGAACTCTGTCACACTGAATTAGCATCTAGCAGAAGCTTCGTTTTGGTAGGATTAGAGAAACAAACAGCATAGCTCAAACACGGCAGTTGGAGAATTGTGAAGTAGAAAGACCTCCAAAAGACCATTTGTCCTGTGGTTTCAAACTTACCTGGCCGCCAACCTTTTTAAAACTTGAAATATGTAAACAGATTAAAATAGTATTTTACAATACAAATGTCTATGTTTACATTTGTTTGCTTACTACTTGTGTACTCTTAGTATGTATATTGTACCTTCATATGTCATATGTAATGATGGCTTAGCATTGAAATCTGTAAATAAGAGAAAACCATTATGACTATCTCAATAGATCCAGTTAAAGTATTTATTAGAATTTAATACCCATTCATGATAAAAACCCTTGATAAATTAGGACTAAAAAGGAATTTCCTTAAGGTGATAGTTTCTATGTAAAACCAAATAAACAAAAGACAAGCATCTTCCAAAAAGAGGAAAATTCATTTCCCTTTAAAGTCAGAAACAAAGGGCTGGTTTTCCACTATCAGTGCTTATATTAAAAATCGTGTCAGAGATCCTAGCCAATTTTATAAGAAATAGAAAGTAGTAAACTCATTATTTGTACATTACGTGTTTGTTTTTTAGAAAGCCCAAATAAATCTAAAGAGAAAGTACCAGAAATACAGGGTTTTGTTAGGTGGTAGGTGTAACATTAATTTTCAGAAGGCAGTTGCATTTCTTTATAGCAGAAACAACTAGAAAACTGGAGGACATCTTTTACAATACCAAGTACCTAGGAAATTAACAATGTATGTTGAAAACCTCTTTAAGAAAAAATTCTTAAACATTAAGAGATAACTAAGACCTCAAAAAATAGACATGTTCGTGGCTAGGCAGACAATATCATGAAGATGTCATTTGTACCCAAATAGACCTATAGATTCAAAGCAATTCCTATCAAAAATCCCACCAAGTTTTCTCTTGGAACTTATTAAAGTGATTCTAAAGTAAAAGATAAAGGAGAGCAAAAGGCTAGGACATTTCAGAAAGGAAGGAGCAGGGAGGTGGGCATTTTTCCTGCTGATGTTAAGACTCACTGTGAAGCCATGTTAATTAAAATAGTGTGGTATTAGCTAAGGGCTGTACAGAATCCCAGTAGATTAGACCAAAATGCCCAGAAAAAGCCATGCATGAGCTGAACTTGGTATAAGAGTGGTGGGACACCACACTGGGGAAAGGAGACTATTAGATACTGAGAGCACAACTCAGTGTGGAAAAAGGTGAAAATTGATCCCTATGTCATACCATAGGGGAAAAAAATTAATGTCTTAAATGTAAAACAAAAGTTTTAAACTCTTAAAAAAAAAAGATGATTACTGCTTAGACCTTGGGATACAGAAGGACTGTTTAAGACACAAAGCATTAACTGAAAGTATTATTGATGAATTTGTCTATTAAAATGAGGCATTTTAAACCAAAAATACCTTAAGGTATCTTCAAAGAAAGGGAAAAGCCAAGTTTCAAACCAGGAGAAGTTACAGTGCAAATCAAGACCATAGTAAAATACTATTTTACACTCATTCAATTGGCAAAAATGTAAAAGTCTTGCAGTATCTAGTGTTGGAGGGATTCCACACAATCTCTTAAAGTTTCCTGATACTAACCAAAAGTGGTTCAATCCTTCAAATGCTTTGGTAATTAATACCTTTTAAAGTTGGACTTTCAAACATCCTATAATCCAGAAATTTTACTCCTAAGTGTATACCCAAGACAAACTTGCACATAGGTGTAACAGGAGACATAGGAATTTTCATAGCATTGTTTACAGAAAGCAAAAATCCAGAAACCACTCAAGTCCCCACTGAAGAATGATGGGTAAATAAAATGTGATATATTACAATGGAATAGAAATACAGTGATCAGAACTAGAGATCCCTACAGACAACAAAATAGAAGTACCAGATAGTAAGCCAACACCTTTTTGCAAGTCACGTAGATGGAATTTATATGAAGAGAAGGCAGGGTAGTGATGACAAAATTCAGTATGATATCCTTAGATGGGAAGAGGCCAGGCATGTGGTACCATATGATCAAGGCCTTGACTTTTTTAGACATAACTAAAAGCAGGCTATGTGTGAGCCAATGCTGAGAGTCTTATGAACCAAGAATTATGATTAATCCAATTTCCTGTACCTGAAGTCCAAAGTCATAATTATGAACCTTTTTTATGACCACATGTTAAAATCGGGAGTTTTGGCAATGATTTGTTTGTTATTTTTTTTCTCCATGCACATGGTTTATTCTTAAAAACTTTTATTGAATATTTAGGAAAAAGTCCAAAATACAGGTAAATGAGTCAAAAGAGGTAATCCTTTTTAAAGATAATTATACAAATTGCTTAATTGCGACTTTAGTTCTAAGTAACTCAGCTTACTAGTATGGCTGACCATTTCTAATGTAGATGGTTAGTTGTTCCATGGTGTTTCTAGATAAAACACCAAAACCATGATTCATGAAAAAGATTTTTAAGTTGGACTTTTTTACAATTAAAAATTGTTCTGCAAAAGACATTGTTAAGAGAACAAAAAAACAAGCCACAGACTGGGAGAAAATAGTAGTAAAACACATAAAAGACTTCTAAAAATAAAAATAACTCTTTATGAAAACAACCCAATTAAAAAGTGGTCAAGGGGCTTCCCTGGTGGCGCAGTGGTTGAGAGTCCGCCTGCTGATGCAGGGGACACGGGTTTGTGCCCCGGTCCGGGAAGATCCCACATGCTGCGGAGCGGCTGGGCCCGTGAGCCATGGCCGCCGGGCCTGTGCGTCCGGAGCCTGTGCTCCACAACGGGAGAGGCCACAACAGTGAGAGGCCCACGTACAGCAAAAAAAAAAAAAAAAAGTGGTCAAAACATCAAGACACCTCATCGAAGATATACAGATGGCAAATAAGCAAATGAAAAGATGGTCAACATAATATGTCATTGGAGAATTGCAAATTAAAATGAGAGAGCACTACATACCTATTAGAATAGCTAAAATCCAAAACAACACCAAATGCTGTTGAGGATGTGGAGCAACAGGAACTCTCATTCATTGGTGATGGGAATGCAACATGGGACAGAAGAAAGTTTGGCAGTTCCTTAAAGCTGATCAGAGTCTTACAACCTAGCAGTTGCACTCCTAGGTATTTGTCAAATGAATTAAAAACTATGTCCACTCAGAAATCTGTACCCAAATGTTTTTAGAAGTTTTATCCATAATTGCCCCAAATTGGAAGCAACGAAGATGTCCTTCAGATGTACCAGTAAACTGTGGTATATCTATATAATGGAACCGTATTCAGCAATAAAAAGAAATGGGCCGTCAAGGCACAAAATAACATGGAGGAACTTTAAATATATTGCTCAGTGAAATAAGCTGTCTGAAAAGGCTTGCTACTATATGACATTCTGGAAAACGCAAAACTATAGAGACATTAAAGAGTGGTGGCTATGGGTTTAGGTAGAGGAAGGAAGGAATAAATAGGTGAAGCACAGGGAATTTTAAGGCAGTGAAACAGTCTACGTGACACTGTAATGGTGTATACATAACAGGATGCATTTGTCCAAACGCAGAACTGTACAACACAAAAAGCAGAACCCTGGGAATTCCCTGGTGGTCCAGTGGTTAGGACTGGGTGCTTTCACAGCCAGGGGCCCAGGATCGACCTTGATTGGGGAAGTCAGATCCCACAAGCCACGAGGCACAGCCAAAAAAAACCCTAAGGTAGACCTTGGACTTCAGTTAATAATATTGTATCAATACTTGTTTATCAATGATGACAAATGTACCATACAAATCCAAGATGTTAATAATAGAGGAAACTGTGTCAGGGCAGGGGTGTATATGAGAACTCTTTGTACTTTCTGCTTAATTTTTCTGTGAACCTGACACTGCTGTAAAAAATAAAGTCTATTAGTTAAAAAGACAAGGAAAGTGGCTGTCCTCTGTTGGTAGGTTCAGACAACTCTGTAGAGACCCCTGCAGAGGATGCCTGGGACTGCTTCTTCTGGCTTTCTGGTTTGGTCTACTTTTAGGTAGCATAGCACACCTTTCACCTTAAAAAAGAAAAAAGTCACGTTAAATTTCAGGGCCATGGGACACCACTACATACAGCAGAGTCTATAGGTGTACTGTCTAGTAGAGTAACCACTAGTTTATACGTGGCTTTTTAAATTTAAGGGACTTCCCTGGTGGTGCATTGGTTAAGAATCTGTCTGCCAGTACAGGGGACATGGGTTCGAGCCCTGGTCCGGGAAGATCCTACATGCTGCGGAGCAACTAAGCCCGTGCGCCACAGCTACTGAGCCTGCACTGTAGAGCCCATGAGCCACGACTACAGAAGCCCGCGCGCCTAGAGCCCATGCTCCACAAGAGAAGTCACCGCAATGAGAAGACTGCACACCGCAACGAAGAGTAGCCCCCGCTCACGGCAACTAGAGAAAGGCTGCGCGCAGTAAGACCCAAGGCATCCAAAAATAATTAAATAAATTTATTAAATTTTTTTTTAATTTAAATTTTTTTAACTTATTCTTTTTGCGGTATGCGGGCCTCTCACTGCTGTGGTCTCTCCTGTTGTGGAACACAGGCTCTGGACGCGCAGGCTCAGCGGCCATGGCTCACGGGCCCAGCCACTCCGCGGCATGTGGGATCTTCCCGGACCGGGGCATGAACCCGTGTCCCGTGCATCGGCAGGCGGACTCTCAACCACTGCACCACCAGGGAAGCCCAGGAGTAGAGCTTTTGATCTGAAAACCTTAGGTAAGAGAGAAGCCGGTCTAAACTTAGTGCTGTATTTCTGGGTTTTCTTAGAAAGGAAGGAGCAGAGATGTTTATGAGAGACATATTTCAGTGGGCAGTTGTTGTTGACAGGAAAGCAGTGTTTGGGGAGAGAGGCACTGAGAATTGTCTCTGCAACTATGCCAAACAGGTTGGATACAGAGTACATGTTAAATGTTGAAATTTCTCTGCATTTTTGGGTACAGGATGTGACCCACAGCTAAAGCTCAAAAAGACCCTGAAAATTCAGATGGGAAAAGGAAAAATTTGGATGGGAAAACTCTTCGATAAGTATTCATACAAAAAAGCAAAACAAAGTTATAAGTATCTTGTTGAAATCACAGAGAAGGAGGATCTGAAAAGTTGCATGTGCTTTGATAACAATAAACGAAAGCTCCTTGTATGGTACACATTATTATCCAGTCAGTTGTCACTGATATTCTCTCTACTTAACATGCTGCTTATTTATGGGTCTTTCAGATCCTGCTTAAATCCAATATGGCTTTGAGGTAGTATTCCATCAAAACATGGAAACAATAAAAGCAGACTAAAGACAGAATAAAAGAGGGCAGGAAGAAGAAAATTTGTCTTGCAAAAAACCCAGCCCTGATTGAGCTGGTTCATTTGGGTCTACTTCAGAATTATCAAGAAAAAGAGGAAAAAACAAAACAAACAAACAAAAAGGGAGCTATGATAGAGACCGAGCTCTTCAATGAAGCAAATATCTTCTCTCCTTAAGGCTCAGGCTCAGAAATGCTTATTGTGAACGTTTTAGAGGGGACACCATGTGTTTGGCATGTATACCATACACTTTAGCATCAGAGGGCTGTGTATCATGTGCAAACATGAGTGACATTCTGTTCTCTCCAAGGAGTTCAACCTTTAGAGGACCTTGCAACTGGACTCAAGTAATTCAAGTGCAAGTGAAATTTGTAGGGTGGGGAGAAGGGAATGGATGGATTCCTTAGGGTTGCCCAAAAAGGCCACCCTCCTTCTCCCAGTGCAGGCAGAGTCCACTTCCTGCTTATCTGGATGGCAGTTGCCAGCCTCTCGGAGCCCTTGCAAGACATCTGCGCACTGGATTCAGAAAGCCCTTTCCAGTTCTCTTGTAAGGGAGTCAGGGGCATGCTTGTGTGAACGAGGCCAGCAGTGCAGCTGTTGGAGCCTCTTGGGTGCTACATTTTAGCATCCGAGGGAGGTACTGAATTTGGTGCTACAGAGGCTCAAACCAGCCCTTCGTGATGGAGGTGCCAAAACTCACTTCCGGTCCTGAAAGCACCCATACCCTTCGACCCAGGAATTTACCCTCCGGCAAAAGTGTAGGAAAAGGAAAACATTTTGTGCATGCAGATCTCATGGCTCCATTATTATTACAATCCCGAACATTGCAATTTCTTCAGGTGATGAAAATGATAATAATGAAACCTATTTGACCACAAGGAAAAATGTTCAGGAGAAAAATGTAAGGAAAGACTGAAAAATTGCCTCTCTGTAAAGTTCACAAAGATGGAAAAATCATGTGCATAACAAATGGAACGAGCAAATAACATGAAAATGTGAAAACTGTAGGATGGTGGGATTACAGGCAATATTTTTTCCTTAAAACTCTTTTTTATAATTGTTGTAATGTACATGCTCAACACACTCCCTCCCAAAAGAGGAGAAAGAAAAAATATAGTGTATTTGCAAGTTACTTCAAATGTTTTTTTCCAAATAGAGAACAGCTTTGGTGTCTTCAGGCACTATATATAATTAGTGGGTTGGCAAGTCTATTTTAAAACTAGGAAATCTTCCTCCCCCTTCAACTATCTCATGCCCACACCCCTTCCCATACACACATCAGCCCTACACCCTTCCCCCCAAAAGTTTTCTCTTTACATGGTTTTTATCATCTAGGCTTTCATTAGCTTGTGAGTATTCAGGGGAAGCTCCTGGCCCATTGCTCACACAGCCCATGCTCAGAAAATAAGGAAGCTGCTGTGCAGTATGCCCAGGGCCTGGATGGGGTGGGGGGCAGGGGAGGAGGCTCACTGGTTATTGATTCATTGCCTTTAGTCAGTAGTTTCTTATTATTTACTTAAGTATTTATGGAGTACCTATTCTGTGCTAGGTGTTTTGCTGGGCGTTGACAAAGCTACACAAAGAATAAGAAAGACAGTTCCTGTCTCTAAGGGGAGGGGCAGGGCCAGTACAGAACAAGTAAATAGTTTATTGCCCTGCAGCTAAAGAGTCACTAGAATTCTGTAGGTATTAGGTGCTGCCTGGAAGAGTAACCAAAAGTGGGGTCCGGCTGCTCGCTGCTCAAAAGCCAATAAAGAGGCAAGGTTGGTGGAAAGGAAAGTTTGCTTTATTTTGGATGCTGGCAACGGAGGGGCGGGGAGGAGGGTGGACTCCTGTCCGAAGGCTGACTCCCCCCACTGACAATCGGGGGCAAGAGCTTTTACAGACGGAGGCGGGGGGCTACATGCAGAAACAGCACAGTCAGCTCCGACAGTCATCTTGAACTTGGTCATTGGTGGTCTGATCAGCGTCATCTTGATTGTTTTAGCTAGAGTTAATCTTCAGTTCCAGGGTTGGTTTCTATTTCTTTGAGGCCAGTTCTCTGCATTGTGGTAGCTTATGTCATGGCTACAGTCTGGTCATCATGTGGTTAACTTCTTCCACCTGGTGCGGGTTTCCGTACCTACAAGACAGATCACAGGATATGGCTCAGAATATTATCTGTAGCCCTTGAGGGGAAACTAAAGGTCCTTGACTTTGCTTACTGACTGAACTATTATTGTTTAGTCCTGTTTGCTTTTCTTTGCTTCTGCATTTTCTCACTTCTCTGATTAAACTTATCCTTTGGCTAAAGTTTTTCCACAGACAAAAGGCAGGTGGAGGACATGGGGGGCATAGACCATAGCGTCCTGCTCCATTTCAGAAGGCTTCTTATTATAATAAGGCCACAGAACAAGAGTTGGGACCTTGTCCTGTTTCTTTTCCCCTTTCTGGAACCTGCCAGAATGAGTCAGAACATCTACCACTGCCAGAGACTGCCCTTCATCCCCCCACCCCACCCCCCCCGCCAGGGCAGACTTAACCAAAACTGAGGTCTACCCTTGGCACAGACACTCGGGGCAGGAGATGAGAGCCGAGAACAGGTTGAGCAAGAGGGAGCCCCTTGCAGGGTGACCACTGGTCAGCTCCAACCATCTGGACCTAGGGAGGAGGTTCAGCAGCCAGCCCTACTTGTAATACCCCCTCATCTCAGGCCTTCTGGTTTCAGGCCCTCTTATCTCACATGATGCCACCAACCCAGCCTCTCCTCTCTCCAAGCCAAACTGCAGGGCAGCCTCCCTAACTCTGCAGAGTTGTGTGTATGTATTCTTTTTTTAATTAAAAAAATTTTTTATTAACTTTTTGGCTGCATTGGGTCTTTGTTGTGGTGCACTGGCTTATCATTGCGGTGGCTTCTCGTTGCAGAGCACCTGCTCTAGGCGCTTGGGCTTTAGTAGTTACAGCACATGGGCTCAGTAGTTGCAGCACACGGGCTCAGTAGTTGTGGTGCACAGGCTTAGTTGCTCCTAGGCATGTGGGATCTTCCCAGACCAGGGCTCAAACCCATGTCCCCTGCATTGGCAGGTGGATTCTTAACCACTGCGCCATCAGGGAAGTCCCAGTCACCCACAGTTTTAATACTTGATTCTAACTACAAGCTCTTTGGTACACACTTTACTGCTGATCTTGTTGAAAAGGCAGCGTTGTTTTAGAGTTGAGGACAGAGGAAGGAAGACAGGGAGGAACAGCTGGGAGACTTGGGACTGGCTGTTGACAAATGTGTTTGAAGAATGAAGATGACTGAACCTGATTTAGGGAGCAGGATAGTGGATGAGAGGAGATATGGGCAAGACATTGCAGGCAAAGGAGGTGCAACTTCTTATTTACTTTTAGGTCTTTCCATCTATCATTATTATTCATTATGAAATGTTTTTGAAGGGAAACTGTTATGTTTACAAACCTTAGGATGATTCTGCCACCTTTAAAAATAATTTCTAGGATTTTGGCTTAAATTGGTTTTCAAATTTATTTTCAGACAGCTCTGCTTGTGTATCCATTAATTCTTTAACTTTGGACTCTACTGTCGCAAGAATTCCCAAGCAAATTAATCAAAAGTCAGTGTTGCAAATACTGGTTTGTGTATTGATGAGTATTGTGCAGCCTATACTTTAATTTTAACCCACTTAAAGAAATAATTTTGTTAGGTTTCTAAGAAATTGCATTTCTATTATAAATGTATTTTCAGACAGTGCTGACCACTTTACCTTTATAGCTGTGTTCTCTCCTTTTTTGATTGTCTTCTTCAAAAAGAAAAGCAAAACCCAGACACAAAGAAATGGCTACCTTTCTGGTTGGATGTCCCTGGGGGTAAAAAAGTAGTTAATTGATAACTAACTCTGTGCCAGGCATTATTTGACCATCACAGAAATCCTGGAGTAGGTATTGTTATTATGTCTGTTTTACAGATGAGGAAACGGATGATTGGAGAGTTTAACTTGCCTAAAGCTAAACACTTTTGGTGCTGTCAGAGGTGGATCTCAAATCTTCCTCCTTTTTGCTGTTAGTCACCAGCATTGCAAAGAGGATTAAGGTGTAAATTTGTTCTTCTTCTCTCCCTCCCTTCCTTCATTTTTTTCTCCCTCACTCCCTTTCCCTCTCTTTCTTTTCTCTCTGTATTTTTTTTCTCAGTCTCCCCTTTCAATCTTTACACACAAATAGTTTCTTTATGCCAGGCACAAATGCTCCATAATTAATTCAATTCTCCTATCAACTCTGTGGAGTAGAAACCATGATCATCAATGTCATACAGAGAAGAAAGCTGAGGCAGAAAGGGGTTAAGTAACTTGTCCAAGGTCAAACATCTTGTCAGTGTCATTTTAACACTAGAATATGAAATAAACAGGTGAGTTATATTTTCTAGAATATTAATCTCATTAATGTAAGCCACAAAACAGGCACGACTGTTCCTTTCCCCGATAAAGTGGAAATGCCATAGCTGACAGATTAGCATGGTTTATGAAGGCAGAAAGGACGAGACTGGAAGCATTGTACCAGCCCCAGAGGCAGCGTCTGGCGTCAAAGGGTCTGCTGTGTCCCGGAAACCCAACAAGACTTCTGTTGAGCAGAAGAGCGGGCCACGCAGCCGGGGGAAAACGAGGCTGAAGTCACCAGGGGCAGAGCCTTAAACGCCAAGCTGGGGATCGCTCTCGGTAGAACCAGGGCCCCTGGGCCTGGCAGCTGGACCGAGGTCTCCCGGGAGGTGGACTCCGGGACGAGGACCTTCAAAGAGGAGGCGGGGCTGCTTGCGAAGGGTCAAAACTGTAGTGGGAGAGCCCGGAAGGACCGTGCGGGGGTGGAGCTTGCGAAGCTGGAGTGACAGGGAGAGGAGGGATTGTGCAGGGGTGGAGTTTGCTGAGGCACAGGCCTAGTGGAGGGGCGGTCTCTTGGTGGGCGGGGGCTCCAGGAGGGGCGGAGCCCTAGGAGGGGGCGGGCAGGGTCCTACCGTGTCACAGCGTGAGCTCTGGAGGGACGGGCCTGAAGGGGCGGAGCCCGCAGGGGGCGCGACCCTGCCTGACCACCTCTGCGAATCCAGTCTTGCTGGTCGCGCGCAGCTCGCAGCCCGCCACCCTGCTCCGTGCCACCAGCATGTCTTTCGTCCCAGTGGCCGAGGATTCCGACTTCCCCATCCACAACCTGCCCTACGGCGTCTTCTCCACCAAAGGCAACGTGAGCTGCAGTGTTCGGCTTCCGGGCGCGGGGAGGGAGGGCTTCCCCTCCGCCCGGGACCCCCACGCCACCTTCCTGCTCCGCCCCTGGCCTCAGCCCAGCCCTGCCACCTCCGCCAGCACCCGACGGAGCAGGACATCGGGCCCGTCGTTTCCCTGCTAGACGCCTCTCGCGAAGACCGCCGGTGTCATTTGGGGCCTAACGAGCGGTGCCTCGCATTCTCCTCCCTGGGGAGTGCGATGGGAGGTGGGGTGGAGGCAAGGGCCTTTTTTCTTTGGAGGGGCCGATCATGGAGAGTACTTGTGGGTTCAGATCCCTCCTGGTAACTTTCTAGATGTGCAAGTTATTGAAATTCTCAGCCTCAGTTTCTGCAGGTTTGTGTGAGAATTAAACGCAAAATGAAACGGTACATATGAGTCCCCCTTTCGGGTAGGCAGAGCAAGTTCTCTTATTATTACAGAGGAGTTGAAACACAATCATACTGCCTACTCCGAAGTCATTTGGCTTTGTTGTCTCCCCCCAAGGCACCACGTTGTAACCGGTTGTTTTCTCCCAGGTTAGCCTCTAACCCTAGAACTCGGGAAATATTAACTGACCCGGTATTTTCAGTAGCTCGGAGGGATGAGCGCCTTTGCTGGCAGTAGAGGCCTGGGATCTAAGAGGTTACGTTTCTTTACTTCCAGCTGGCCTTCTTTCAGCTCCCTGGGCTCCCTGGCATTCCCTTGCTGATCAGAAGAAGCCCTTTTGGGCAGAGAAATGAAATTTCACTTAGTAAGTGTAGTCTGATTGGCAGAAAGAAATCTTTGAAAACTGGGGGTTTATCAACAAATATATAAGAAGGTCCCTGTGTGGGGAAAGCAGATTCCCCTGGATTTATTCATGGTATTTTGGGCTTAGCTTTCTGCTCCCAACTTTAAAGGTAAACTCCTGATTCATAGAAGCCCAGAATCTGCTTGTGCCCAAGTGTTCGGGAACTGTTTGCTAAATGGAGTTCCTGTCAGTTAGCCCCTTCCTGGAAACTGGGTTCCCTGCCCCCATGGCAAAAAATGCCTAGGTCTAGAAGATTCAACATGTGGTTTCACAACTGCCTGGCCTGGCCAGTTGTTGCAAGGATGCAAAAAGGTAACACTCAGTCCCCTGGAGGGCTGCAAATACAAATAAGAGGCATGTTAAACCTTAACCTGCGTTAGCCAAGTGCACTCTGCTGGCGAGCCCTCCCCTGCACTCCTCTGACACTTTGTCCTCAGCTGTGTGTCCTCAACCTTTACTCCACAAATCCATTAGGCAGAAGCCTTTGGGGGGGGGGGTGCTCTGACTTGCTCTCCCAGAAGATTCTGGAATGAATGCCCCTTAGGGTATGGCTAGTGGCTTTCAGACTCCATGCCCCAGCTGTTCCACATTAGAATGTGCAAGGACAGCCACTAGGGAGGTTCACTGCCCTCTGAAAGGAGTGCTGGGGGTTGGGAGTGGGCCCCCTGGGCATTGCAGAAGGCTGAGGGCCTTCAAGTGGAACAGGCTGTGTCTGAAGCTATGGCTGCAGGCACTGGACATTCCAAAGGTGGTGGCTGCCTCTCCAGGCTGACCTAGTCGCCCACGCACAGCCTCCCTCTCCTCCATGCCAGTGGCCAGCCGTGCATAATTTGGGTGGAACAATAGTGAATTAATCCGGCTTTCATTTTAGTCATTCTTTTATTCAGTGAATGCTTATGAACTTCAACCCTGGGCCAGATTCTGGGCTGGGAGTTGGGGATCAAAGGCACACGGGACACCCTCCCTCCATCGTGGGTTGCTCATGGACTAGTAGAGCAGACCCTGGCTCTCTCTGTGAAGACAGGGACCGTGGCTTCTGAGAAACAGACGCTGCAGTAATCTGGAGCTGACAGCCAAGGTGCTCAAGTCCCCATGGTTCCGGCCCTGCCTCTGCCTCCAGACCCTCTGCTCTCTCTAGCCACACTGGCTGCCTTTCAGTTTCTGAAACATTCTTTTTTTTTTTTTTTTTTTAAATATTTATTTATTTACTTTGGCTGCGCTGGGTCTTAGTTGCAGCACTGGGGATCTTTTAGTTTGCAGCAAACTCTTAGTCGCAGCGTGTGGAATCTAGTTCCTCAACCAGGGATCGAACCCAGGCCCCCTGCATTGGAGGCGCAGAGTCTTAACTGCTGGACCACCACGGAAGTCCCAGTTTCTGGAACTTTCTAAGAGCAGTTTCCTGCCTCAGGACCTTCACACGTATTGCTCTTTCTATCTGGAATACTCTTTTTTTCCTACTCTGTGTATGCCTGATTTCTCACTCTTCTGGGCCCAGCTTAAATGTCACCTCCTCAGAGAGAGCTGTCCCCTAAGCACCCTCACTGAACTCCAGCCACAGTTATCGTCTGTCACCTCACCGTGTGCTTCCTTTTGCTTCTGGAGGGTGGGAACCATGTCTCTCCTCGATCGTCAGTGCTTCTGCAGCCTTCGTGTACTGCTGGGCTGAAGGAGATGCTCCATAAATTGTTTTGTCTGAGTGAATGTCTGCCCTGTGTCTGGTCTGGTGATAAGAGATTTACAGATGTTAATTAATTGAATTCTCACTACAAACTTGCTGTTGTGCTACTGTCCCCATTTTATAGATGAGGAAACTGAGGCTCAGAGAGGCTAAGAGTCCTGCTCCAGGTCTCACAGCCAGTAAGAGGCAGATTTGGGGTTGCACCCCACAGCTGTGAGCTCCCAAACCCCATGCTTTTCCCTCTGTCAAGCTGGGAGGTGGGTAAAGATCTCCTTTGGACAACATGCTGTCGGATATGACCAAATGTTATAAAGCGGAGGCAATGCACACGCATTCTCTTAAAGTTAGACTTAGGATATCTCTTACTAATTTGTCTCCCTCAGGTTATACATGGGAACCTGAGGCCCTCAGAGGACCAAGGACTTGTCCAAAATGATAAGATGGTGAATGACAGAGTAGGCAGGACCCCAGGGATCGGGAGTCTAACACTGAAGAAAATAACTCCCAACAGTTAAAGTAGAGGGACTCACTGTCTCAGGTCCTCACGTCTAGGTCTAGAAGATTCAACATGTGGTTTCACAATTGCCAGGGTTTGGAACACAAGGGCAGCTTCTCGCCATTGCTTGCAGCCGAAGAGGCAGGCAGCCACTCTTGTGATTAGGTCTCTGATGTTGCTCAGTGGCCTCGGCTCCTTCCTGCAGCTTGGTGTGGGGGCCAGGGTCAGAGAAGTGGCCCAGGAGTCTGCCTGCATATCCCTTAAGTGGGCAGCCGCTGGGGTCCAGGTGGCCCAGCTCATTGCCCAGGGAGATGAGGCCCAGGGAGCTGGGAATGAGGACCGGCCTCTCCAGGCAGCTTCCTCATGGGCAGGGTCTGCCCGGGGCCTCAGGGCCAGGTGAGGGTGTGGCTCCGGTCTACCCCTGTGCACGGAGGGATAGCCATCTTCTCTCAGCCCCCTGAAATGAGCAGCCACTGGAGATAAGGCCAGCCAGTAGCCCCACCTCTAAACTCCCTGGAACTGAAAAGGCAAAGCTGGTGGTTCAGGAGAGCTGGAAGCTCAGCTCAGGACAGAGCTTTAGGAGGTCGAGTCTGCAGACGTGCTCTCAAGTTCCTTGTTGATGAGCAAATTTCAGGGCCATGTGGACAAAGGTCAGGCTTTGCCAAATATTTGCGACGTTATCACACTCAGGGCTGAAGCTGGGATTGGATGGTGCAGAAAGGAACTTTTCCTGCCTGCTCTGAGCAGTCTGGTTTCATGCTCCCCGGTGACCCGAGCTCTGCTCTGTTTGAGCCATAACAGAGCTCATTAGTCCAAGCCCCTGGCCCTCAGCACTGTGCCTGGGACACGCTCTGCCGTGCAGAGGAATTGCCCCCAAGGGAAGGCCTAGGTTAAACCTGAGAAATAATCCAGTTGCCCGGTGAGGTGGTGAGCTTTTCATCATCAGAGGCATTTAAGCAACACCTGAGGAGCTTTGCTGGGGACTTTGCCTGGATGAGGGGCTTGGACTAGGCCTCTTTCAACTTACCCACTCCAAGGGGTGTTTGATTTATTTTCCATTGAGGAAACACAGATTCTTTTCCCTTCTTGTCCTAGAGGCAGACATGGCACCAGGTTCTTCCCGGACAGAGATCACAGGGTCAATTTCAGCCCTCTGAGAGGCAAAGGGAGCTGGGGTACGGTGCTAAGGATCCAGTTCCTCAGTCCCTCTCCACAGAGGGCCATGTAAAGACAAGAGCCAGGGGCTCGTAAACAGACAGACTTGCTGGGTAAGTGAGCCAAGCCCAGCTGAGGCTTTGCCCAGTGCTGACCATGCCACCTTCCTCCCAGCCAAGACCAAGGATCGGCGTGGCGATTGGTGACCAGATCCTAGACCTCAGTGTCATTAAGCACCTCTTCACTGGGCCTGTCCTCTCCCAACACCAGGATGTCTTTGATCAGGTAGGACATTGTGACATGGCTTGTCCTGGATCTCAGTGGCCTTTGTTGCAAATGCCACTAAGAAAATGCCCTTTGCCTTCCGTTTCTGAGAGAGGTAGTGCCTTGAGGGCTCAGAGGTTTTACTCGGGTAAGGTTGGGGGGTGGCTGTGAGACAGACAGGCTGGCAGGAGGTAGCCTTGGGACAGCGCAGGGTGGGTTCCTGGGTGAGAAGAGTGTCAGTCCCGGGCTTCCCTAGTGGCGCAGTGGTTGAGGGTCCGCCTGCCGATGCAGGGGACGCGGGTTCGTGCCCCGGTCCGGGACGATCCCACATGCCACGGAGCAGCTGGGCCCGTGATCCATGGCCGCTGAGCCTGCGCGTCCGGAAAAAAGAGTGTCAGTTCCTCCGCAGTCCTAGGCCCTCCCCAGTTGTCTCTGAGATGATGCTCTCCAATAACTGGTTCATTTCCTCATTTTAAGCTGGTTGAGTCTCTGCTTGTTCCAGGCCGGTGCTGGGCCCTCCGAGGGAGGGAGCCATGGGCCCTGCCCTCCAGGTTTGATTCCAGCCTGGGAAGAATGGACAGCTTGCCCCAAGTGCCCTCTGTGTTGCCACCACTTTAGGAGTCAGCCTGAAGGATACGTACACGAGTGATGGACGTGAATTTACTTCCCTGTAAACAGTCCAGTGCTTTGGTGTGCATCCTCCCTCCCGTTCCACGGAAGGAAGATGATATATATTGAGGACCTCCTATGTGTCAGGAGTTTTACACACATCTCTTGTTCAATTCTCATGACGACCCTCTGGCGTAGGAATGGAATCCTCATTAGATGGATGAGGGTCTAATCTGAAACGGGACACGATTCTCCCAGGTCACATGGCTGCAAGGACTGGAGCTGGGGTTGGAACTCTGGCCTTGAGAATCCACAAGTGCTTTTTCTGCTACACTTCACTGGCTCAGAAACCTCTTCTTAACTTATGTGAAGGGGATTGGTGTAGACTGCAGTACCCCTGCAGACCGGAGGCCCCCACTGGAGGAACGCGGCCATCTTCACTGCACACGGGGGCCAAGCTTAACCAGGCAGCTGTCCCAGATAGGAGCTCCCAGGCTTTGCCAATTGCAAGTCCATGAGGGGATGAAGCCCCATCAGGAAAGATGACACAGCTCCCCAGCTCGATGAACAGATGACAGAACTGAGAACCAAAGTCCTGAGAGTTGGAATGAACTGGGATAAGTGACAGGGGACCCAGAAAGCTGGCCAGGCTCTCTCCTGTCAGTAGGAGGGGTAGCACAAGGGGCTTTCCCACGTGTGATCTTCTTTCTTCCTGTGCATCTTGGTCCTAGCCAGCTCTCAACAGCTTCATGGGCCTGGGTCAGGCTGCCTGGAAGGAGGCAAGAGGATTGTTGCAGAACCTGCTGTCCGCCAGCCAGGCCAGGCTCAGAGATGACACAGAGCTTCGGAAGCGGTGAGGAGCCCGTGGACCGTGGTGGGTGGGGAGGAGGGGACCTGGCTTGTCGGAAGAGGACGGTGTGGTCGTCAGGGACGTTCTGAGTCACGGGTTGGCTGCCTTGGCTTCATCCAGCCCGGACCTGGGCTGCATTTTGGTGAGAGGGCTCTGGGCCGCCTGGGATTCCCTCTCTGCCTGGACTGGGGTGTCCAGGCCATGCCTGGCCCACCGGCCCACTCCCTTGCTCACTCAGCCATTCCTCTTCAGCATCATTTGTGTCCTTGTCTGGTTTCCAAACAAGGGGTAATATAGCCCATTGTCTAGAGTGGAACCTAGAAGCGGGGGAGAGGCAACTTGTCTTTAGTGGGTGGATGCCCATCCTGGGGTGGCCCCAGGCCAGTCTGGAAGTGCTCGCTGGAGATTGTGAGCAGGACTTGGGCCATGATCTAGGCTGAGCCTGTGAATGACCAAAGCTCGACCTTGAAGCCCCTTGTTCTGTGTTTCAGTGCATTCACCTCCCAGGCTTCTGCCACAATGCATCTTCCGGCCACCATAGGTGAGTCCAGTCCCTTTACCAGGATGCACACGGAGCAGCCGGCTGCTCGGGGCAGGCACAGCTGGAGCAAAGGCCTGGCGAGCGGAGCCCGCGGGTGGGAGGGGGGTCTGCCACTCTTTTGCAAATTCCATTGTCTGTTTCAGGAAGTCTGGGCTCCTTGTTTCTTTTTCGTTTCTCAACTGGGAGTTCTCAAAACGAATTTTTAGTGAGGCGAATTTGTGTTGCATGTCTGGCGTGCTCTCCTGGCCCCTTCCGCCCACCCCTCCTTGTTCTCCCGCTCCGACCCTGCCTGGGAACTGGCCCTTCTCCGACCTGCGGAATCCAGGTCACTGACGGCATCTCCCGACCTTTCCCCCGCAGGCGACTACACGGACTTCTATTCCTCTCGGCACCACGCCACCAATGTCGGAGTCATGTTCAGGGGCACAGAGAACCCGTTGATGCCCAATTGGTATGTTCTGGACCAGTGTGTGGCTAAGTTCCAAGTCTGTCTTTACGTGCCCGGCAGCGTGTTGTCCCAGGAGCTGCCAAGTCCTCTCAGGTTAAGGAAACCCGGGAGGAAAGCTAACAATGACCATGATGTCACCACTTCTGGAAACAGTGGCCTCAGACTCTGGTCCTCCTCCCCCTTCAGCCCTGGACCTGCTATGGGATCATGGGGACTTCCCTTGAGCTCTTTGATCTAGAGAACACGGGTTGGAATTAGATCCTGACTCACTAACATCCTTCCGGATCCTTTTGTTTGTAAGCTGTGAATTACGGTTCTATTGGCAAGTCTTCCATGCCAGCATTCTCCATACTTAGACTCTTCCGAAGAATGAGAATCCTCAAGTGTGCCCAGTGCTGTGTTTTCTCAAAAAGTGATCAGCTCGAAACGGGGGCTGCATTTATTTATTTGATCCTCATAGGGGTTCTTTGGGGTCGCCAAGGCTATGACTGACACCCCCATTTCACAGGAAGGGAAACAGACTTAGAGAAGGAGCAACTTGCCTGAGGACAAACAGGGCCAAAGGCTGTCTCCTAACACCCAAGTCAAGGCCATTGCCAGAGCCTAGAACGCAGAGCCAAGATCCTTGCCCTTTGCTGTGTGTTGTCCTCTAGATGTGACGGTTATTCAGAGCACAGTGGCAGGCACACGCCCCAGGCCGAGTGCCCTGGGCCACACACAGTTACTGGGGTGGACAGAGACTTTCCCCTCTTTTAGTGGGTGTTTCAGATACGCTGTGCCAGAAGGGGCTGCGTCTGTCAGAACCAAGAGGAAGAAGGGGGAAGAGAGTGGGTTACGACCCAGAGAAGTTAAGCAACCAGGCCAAGGTTGCAGAACAAGGCCAGGGTGCATCTAGGACTGCAGGAGGCCAGTGAGTCACGACTCTGGCCCTGGGCATGGTCCAGGCCAAGTGGGGGAGTCCCAGCCCGTTTCCTTCTGCAGGGTAAGAGCAAACGGGCTTTCTCTCTCAATGTTTGATGCAAAGTAGTTGGCGGCTGTGCCTTTTTTACTTTATGCATATATCCTTTATTATAAAGGTAATATATGCTTGTTGTGATTAACCGAAACAGAAAATACATAAAGTACATAAAGTAAAAATTTCAAGTGTGCATACCATTGGACACACAGTCTTACTTTCATGCATCTATCCTACAGAAATAATGTTTGAATTCAAGGGCAAAGATGTTTACCAGCATCTTTCTAAGGACCCAAAGCTGGAAGCAATCTGAATGGTTATTGGTGGAGGACTAGTTGAAAAATCATGGTCTTTTCACAATATGAAATGTTTTGTAGCTGTCGAAAGAAAGATTTAGGATCAAAAGTCATGTGCATGATATACATATATATTTTTTAAAATAGATTTTATTTATTTATTTATTTTTGGCTGCGTTGGGTCTTTGTTGCTGCGCGCGGGCTTTCTCTAGTTGCGGAGAGCGGGGGCTACTCTTCGTTGCGGTGCACAGGCTTCTCACTGCAGTGGCTTCTCTTGTTGCAGAGCACGGGCTCTAGGCACGCAGGCTTCAGTAGTTGTGGCATGCGGGCTCTAGAGCACAGGCTCAGTAGTTGTGGCTCGCGGTCTCTAGAGCACAGGCTCAGTAGTTGTAGCTCGTGGGCTTAGTTGCTCTGCTGCTTGTGGGATCTTCCCGGACCAGGGCTGAAACCCATGTCCCCTGCATTGGCAGGTGGATTCTTAACCACTGCGCCACCAGGGAAGCCCCACTTTCATGATATATGAAGTGAAGGTATTGTGTAAAGTGAGTTCTCATTTTTATAAAAAGACAAAGAAAAATATATGTACATTCATACTGTATTAGTTTCTTGTGGTGGCTATAACCAATTACCACAAACTCGGTAGCTTAAAGCAACACAGATATATTCTCTCACAGTTCTGGAAGTCAGAAGTTTGAAATCAGCTTCACTAGGCCAAAGATAAGGTGTCGGCAAGGCTGGTTCCTCTGGGAGGCTCTAGGGGAAGAATCCATTTCCTTGTCTTTTTCAGCTTCCAGAGGCTGCCCACGTTCCTTGGCTTGGGACCCCTGCCTCAGATAACTCCACCCTCTTGGTTCTGTTACCCACCAGGGTTCTTGGCCTTCCCCAAGCAATAGAAATTGACTAGAGGCCAGACAAGAAATTCAGGCAAGGCTTTATTGTGCCCCTGCTGCAGCCGTGGGGGAGCGAGAACAAACAACAGGTTCCCTTGATTGCTCACTCCCCAAGGGGGGGCAAGCTTGTTCCTTATATGGGGTGAGGGTCGGGGTGTGTCCAGGGGTCAGGCCAGGGGGGTGGCTTAGGTGTTTTGCCCACCCCGTAGGTGGTGGTGTGTGCAGGGGGCATGCGCAGCCCCCTGCTTTTGCTCCCGACACCCTGTTTTTGCCCCAGGCTCTTCAAAAGTGGCAGTTGGGATTTTTTCGGTCTCTTTGTATCTTTTGGGTCCAGAATTTGCCCCAACTGTGTATGCACATGCACGCATTTATCTTTAGTCCCATACAGTTTCTTAGTATTTTGTTGCTCATGGAGAGGTGTGTCCATGTGCAAGGATTGCGGCACTGCAGCAAAGGGTCCCAGGTCCCATCCTGTCTCAGTTCCATCTGCAATTGTCCTAATTCCTTCTTTGACCTTCTTGCCTCCCCTTTGTAAGGACCCTTATGATTACGTTTAAGGACCACCTGGATGATTCAGCATAATCTCTACCATCTCAAGATTATTGACTTAATCACATCTGCAAGTCTCCTTTGCTATAGAAAGTAACATCTGTAGGTTCCAGGGAATAGGACCTGAATATCTTTTTTGTTTTATGGGCCGTGCCTCATGACTTATGGGAGCTTAGTTCCCCGACCAGGTATCAAACCCACTCCCCCTGCATTGGAAGCATGGAGTCTTAACCACTGGACCATGAGGGACGTCCCAGGACCTTGGTATCTTTTGAGAGGCTATTATTGAGCCACACACACACACGCACACTCATACATGTACACACACATATACCTACACACATGCCTACACATATACACACACTCGTACATACACATACACACACACATGCACACTCATACATGTACACACACATATACCTACACACATACCTACACATATACACACACTCGTACATACACCTACACACACACACATGCACACATTTGCAGAGACTGCTATGAGCATAGAGAAAAGTCCATAGAATAATAGATTCCAGACCAACTTTACTTCCTTCAGGGGAGTGGCTGGATGGGGAGAGCTGACTAACTTCTGTGCTGTCTGAATCATTACGTGGAATGTAATTGCACACAGTTGTATTTTATAACTTAAGCCAATAAGGGGAGCAAAGGGGGAGAAGAGGGAAACCCCCAACCCACTCCCCAGAGGCCATTACTCTGAATGGTGGCTGGCCCATCGCCTTCACCTCTCCAGGTTACGGGTGCGCACACACACACACACACACACACACACACACACGGACACGCACGGCCACATACACGTTTCATTTCTTTAGTTAACAAAACGAGACCATGCTGACTGACATTTGCGTTTTTCACTTTAATATGTCATTGACATTGCTCCGTGTAAATAAACTTAAATCTACCTCAGTTTTTACGAAAATAGATTTTTTTTGATTAGGTAGTATAAGGCAAATGCATGGTAAATTGCCGTTTATCTAACAAGATGCGAAAAATACTAGACAGTGGTAAAAGTGTATAGAAATATCAAGGGACAGTAAATTCCAGGTGGTGGCCCCTTCTGGGGTGGGGTCAGGAGGGGTGGGAAGCAGAGGGAAGGGGCCGGGAGGGCTACCAAGGGGGTGTTATTTTTATTTTTTGGTGTTTCTGGCCACGTGGCACACGGGATCTTAGTTCCCAGACCAGGGGTCTAACCCATGCCCCCTGCAGCGGAAGCGCGGAGTCTTAGCCACTGAACCGCCAGGGAGGTCCTTATGAAGGGGGCGTTTTTAATTGGCTTAGACAGCCTGTTGGTGCTGTGTGGTTATTTGTCTTATTATATCTTTTTGTATATCATAAATATTGCAAAATACATATTCAAACATTTAAAAAACTAAAAGCTACAAAAAATCATCAATGCATGTACATAGTCCGGAATTCCAAAGGAATGTATGGGTAAACAGTGGGAAAAAAGCAAGATTCTGCCACCCTGTCCTTCATCCTCCTTCCTTTCTCTGAAGGCAAAACCTTTATCAGCTGCTTAGAGATTCTTTCACAGATACTCTTCTACACAGTCAGTGCTCTCTTATTAATTTGAAAGACTGTTTTGTGCTGAATAGAAATTAACCCTTTGTTGTAATGCGGTGCAACTCTTTTCTCCCAATGTGGCATCTTTTTACTTTATTTGCTCTTTCTTGATGCAGAAATTTTACCTTTCTATAAAGTCAAACATGTCCATCATTTCCTTCATGGCATTTACTTTTTTTTTTTTTTCGGTACGCGGGCCTCTCACTGTTGTGGCCTCTCCCATTGCGGAGCACAGGTTCCGGACGCGCAGGCTCAGCAGCCATGGCTCACGGGCCCAGCCGCTCCGCGGCATGTGAGATTTTCCCGGACTGGGGCACAAACCCATGTCCCCTGCATTGGCAGGCGGACTCTCAACCACTGCGCCACCAGGGAAGCCCGGCATTTACCTTTATGTCGTGCTCAGACTTTCTCCACCTCAGGAATTTGAAGATTTGGGGAGTATTTTTCCCTAGTACTTCTTAGAGCCTTACTCTGCATAAATTCTGATCTATAATCCACTGGGGATTTCCTTTTGTGTGTGATGTGAGGTGTGAGTCTGTATTCGTTTCCTGGACTGGTGTAACAAACTTCCATACGCTGGGTGGCCTAAAACCACAGACATTTATTATCTCGCGGGTCTGAAGGCCGCAGGTCTGGAATCTAGGTTTTGGCAGGGCCCCACTCCCTCTGGAGGCTCCAGGGGACAGGCCATCTCCCTGCTTGTCCCGCTCTGGTGGCTGCAGGCCATCCTTCCTGGGCAGCATCACTGCAGACTCTGCCTCTGTCTACACAGGGCCTTCGCCCCTTCACTTTGTTTCCTCTTGTGTGCCTCTTATAAGGACACTTGTCACTGGATCTAGGGCCCACCTGGCTAATCCAGGATGACCTCATCTCAAGATCCTTAACTTAAACCCTTTTTCCAAATAAGGTCGAGTTCGCATCTTCTAGGGGTCAGGACGTAGACATACTTCCAGGGAACCATATTCTACCCATTACAGGATCTAACTTATCTTGTCATGCAAAAACGTTTTTCACTTTTTATGTATTATGTTCTTTTGTTCAGTTGGTCTGTTGTTCAATTGGTCTGTTCAATTGGTCTGTTCCTAGCAGTACCGTCCCGTACCGTAAATCACCTATGATGGTGTTTGGATGCTTGGAAGTTCTTTCCTCTTTCATTTCCTCTCCCATATTTCTGTCTTATAAACAGAGCTCTTGACGGTGTTCCTGTGCTCTGGATGGCTCTCCCGCTCTGAGCTTTATGATCTAGTCCCCGGGTCCCATTGTAGTAGGTAGGGAGGGGGCTACAGGGGAAGCAGCAGAACTTTGTGGTCGGAGAGACCCAGGTTTGAATTCCAATGGCAGCACTTCACACGGGGTCACCTCGGCCAAGCCTTGGACGCTCCTGAGCCTGAGTTTGCTCAGCGCTGTCCCATAACGCCTACCGTGCAGGGCTGTTGCGAGGAGGGCATGAAAAGGGAAACAACAGGAAAGCACCCCGTGTGATGCTGCGTATTCTAAGCGCAGAGTACGTACACAGTAACCATTTCAGTTATTCTGCGTGTATTTGCATCAGCACCAATATTGATGTTGGAGACGAGGATGGGAGGAAATCATACTTTTTCCCACTGTTTAAGTACCTTTTGCTTTTTTGAAAAATGTAAATTGCACATGACATAAAATTTACATCTTAAGCGTTTTTAAGTGCACAGTTCAGTGGCATTAGTACCTTCATATTGTTGTGCACCCATCACCACCATCCATCTCCACAAGTTTTTCATCTTTTCAAACTGAATCTCTGGACCCATGAAAGAATAACTCCCCGTTTCCACCCGCCGCCCCGCCAGCCCCTGGGCACCACCATGCTACTTTCTGTCTCTATGAATTTGACTCCTCTAAGTACCTCATGTAAGTGGAATCAGGCCGTATTTGTCCTTCGGTGTCTGGCTCGTTTCACTAGCACAATGTCCTCAAGCTTCGCCTGTGGTGTAGCCTGTGTCATTATTTCCATCCTTTTTAATGCTGAGCAATATTCCATTGTATCTATAGACCTCATTCTTGCTTATCTGTTTATCTATTGCTGGACACTTGGGAGTACCTTTCGATATTTGAACCATGTATGTATGTTGACTCCCTTTCTTTTTTTTTTTAACTTTTTATTTTATATTGGAGTATAGCCGATTAACAATGTTGTGATAAGGACTTCCCTGGTGGCGCAGTGGTTAAGAATCCGCCTGCCAATGCAGGGGACATGGGTTCGATCCCTGTTCCGGGAAGATCCCACATGCTGCGGAACAACTAAGCCCGTGTGCCACCACTACTGAGCCCGTGTGCCACAACTACTGAAGCCCACGCGCCTAGAGCCTGTGCTCCACACCAAGAGAAGCCACCGCAGTGAGAAGCTCGCGCACCGCAACGAAGAATAGCCCCCGCTCACCGCAACTAGAGAAAGCCCGCACGCAGCAACAAAGACCGAATGCAGCCAATAAATAAATGAATTTAAAAAAACCAAAAAACCCCCAATATTGTGATAGTTTCAGGTGTGCAGCAAAGCGACTCAGCCATACATATACATGTATCCATTCTCCCCCAGACTCCCCTCCCATCCAGGCTGCCACTTAACATTGAGCAGAGTTCCCTGTGCTATACAGTAGGTCCTTGTTGGTTATCCATTTTAAAGCTCTCTTTTTCTCATCCACTTTTTTTTTAATATTTATGTATTTATTTGGTTGCACTGGGTCTTAGTTGCTGCAGGTGGGCTCCTTAGTGGCGGCACATGGGCTCCTTGGTTGCAGCACATGGACTCCTTAGTTGTGGCATGGAACTCTTAGTTGCAGCATGCATGTGGGACTAGGTCCCTGACCAGGGATCAAACCTGGGCCTCCTGCATTGGGAGTGCAGAGTCTTAACCACTGCATCACTAGGGGAGCCCCTGGTTATCCATTTTAAATATGGCAATGTATACATGTTGATCCCAAACTCCCTGACTATTCCTTCTCCCTTTCATTTTTAATTTGAAAACATTTTGAAATTTACTTTGCACGTGTAACAGTGTTGATGCTTTCTCTCTCCTTCCTTCCTCAGGCTGCACTTACCAGTGGGCTACCACGGCCGTGCTTCCTCCGTCGTGGTGTCTGGCACCCCAATCCGCAGGCCCAAGGGACAGATGAGACCCGATGACTGTAAGTACCTTGCCGTGCTCCGCTCTGTGTCCCCACACCCTGAGTTCCACGCCTGGCACTCACTAGCCTCTTTCTGGTATGATTCCAGCTAAGCCTCCTGTGTATGGTGCCTGCAAACTCTTGGACTTCGAGTTGGAAACAGTAAGCCATGTCTTGATGTTTTATTGGTGTAGGGTCTGTATATACACTAGGGCAGGAGAGCTCCCTGGGATGGCCGCCCTGGACGACAGGCCGTTCCCCCATCTCAGCCACGTTAATGGCAGTCCTGGGTCCCCACTGGGCCATCGGAAGTACTGTCCATCCTCATTATTCACTGATTCCGTAGTTGAAAATTCACCTACTCACTAACAGTTCGTTCGTAGCCTCCAAATCAATACTAGCGGGAGCTTTTGGGGGTCACCTGAGGGCATGCACAGGGTGGCAAAAAATTTGAGTCTCCCGATGTGCGTGTCCCCATCTGAGGTTGAACAAGGCCCGGCTCTGCCTTCGTGTCTGAGCTCTCGTACTGCAAACAAGTGTCCTTTTTACTGTCTGTTCAGTGCCGCGTTATTTTCCATTTTTGTGCTTTTCGTTGAGGTGGTAGCTCCCAAGCACAAGAAAGTTGTGATGCGCATCCTGTAGAAAACGTGTGTGCTAGATAAGCTGCCCTGGGGCCTCACAGTGCCTGTGCCTTGAGTTCACGTTCACGAATCGACCACATACAGGCAGACCTTGTCTTACTGCACTTGGCTACATTGCACTTCACAGATACTGCGTTTTTACAAATTGGATGTTCGTGGCAACCCTGCATCGAGCAAAGTCTGCTGGTGCCATTTTTCCAACAGCGTTTGCTCACTTTGTGTCTCTGTGTCACATTTGGGTAATTCTCATAATATTTCTCTTCTTTTCTTTTTTTAAATAAATTTATTTTATTTATTTGTTTTTGGCTGCGTCGGGTCTTCATTGTTGTGCGCGGGCTTTCTCTAGTTGTGGCGAGCGGGGGCTACTCTTTGTTGTGGTGCGTGGGCTTCTCATTGCGGTGGCTTCTCTCGTTGCAGAGCACGGGCTCTAGGCGCGTGGCTTCAGTTGTTGTGGCACATGGGCTCAGTAGTTGTGGCTCTCTGGATCTAGAGCGCAGGCTCAGTAGTTGTGACACACTGGCTTAGTTGCTCCACGGCATGTGGGATCGTCCCAGATCGAACCCATATCCCTTGCACTGGCAGGCAGATTCTTAACCACTGTGCCACCAGGGAAGTCCCTCTTTTTAAAAAAAAATTTATTAATTAAGTTTTGGCTGTGTTGGGTCTTCGTTGCCAGGCACCAGCTCTCTCTAGTTGCGGTGAAGGGGGGCTACTCTTCGTTGTGGAGCGCGGGCTTCTCAGTGCAGTGTCTTCTCTTGTTGTGGAGCACGGACTCTAGGCACACGGGCTTCAACAGTTGTGGCACACAGGCTCAGTAGTTGTGGCACATGGGCTTAGTTGCTCCACGGCATGTGGGATCTTCCTGGACCAGGGCTCGAACCCATGTCCCCTGCATTGGCAGGCGGATTCTTAACCACTGCATTACCAGGGAAGTCCCCTTTCGTAATATTTCAAACTTTTTTGGGTTTTTTTGGCCATGCCAGGCAGCATGTGGGATCTCAGTTCCCCAACCAGGGATCAAACCCATGCCCCACTGCAGTGGAAACACGGAGTCTTAACCACTGGACTTCCAGGGAAGTCCCAATATTTCAAACTTTTTCATCATTATTGTATTCGTTATGGTGATCTGTGATCGGTGATCATTGATGTCACTACTATGATTTACTGAAGGCTCAGATGATGGTTAGCATTTTTTAGCCATAAATTATTTTTTAATTAAGATATGTACATTGATGGTTTAGACCTAATGCTAGTGCACACTTAATAGACTATAGTATAGTGTAAACATAACTTTTTTTTTTTTTGGAGTTTCAGTTAATTTTTGAATTTTTTTTCTAAAGTTCTTTTTTTTTAACTTTTTATTTTATATTGGAGTATAGTTGATTACCAATGTTGTGATAGTTTCAGGTGTACAGCAAAGTGATTCAGTTATACATATACATGTATCTATTCTTTTTCAAGTTCTTTTCCCATTTAGGTTGTTACATAATACCAAACAGAGTTCCCTGTGCTATACAGTAGGTCGTTGTTGGTTATCCATTTTACATATAGCAGTGTGTACATGTCAATCCCAAACTCCCTGACTATCCCTCCCCCCAGCCCCCACCCTTCCCTCCTGGTAACCATAAGTTCATTCTCTAAGTCTGTGAGTCTGTTTCTGTTTTGTTAATAAGTTCATTTGTATCATTTCTTTTTAGATTGCGCATATAAGCGATTTCATACGATATTTCTCTCTCTCCCTGACTTCACTCAGTATGACAATCTCTAGGTCCATCCATGTTGCTGCAAATGGCATTATTTCATAAACATAACTAACTTTTATAAACACTGGGAAACCAAAAAAAATTCGTGTGACTCGCTTTATTGAGATGTTCGCTTAATTGTGGTGGTTTGGCACCAACCTGAAATATGACCAAGGTAGTCCTGTAATGAAACCAGCTGTCCTTAAACAGAAGCACACACAAAGCAAGGTTAGATGCTGATTTGTTGATGTGAATGTTGTGACCAGAGGCTGGCAGGAGCGTAACCCCGTATTTCCCCTAGAAGCGATATACCTGTATTTGCTAACTCGGTGTTTCTAATGACTTTATAGAATATAATTATTACCAATAACAAGAATCAACTACATCAGCCCCACTGCACTTGTGGCTGGACCTGCACAACCTCAGAACTGTGGTTATTTCAGGGCTGTGCATTTTTTTAAACTAAACTTATTTTGAGATCATTGTACACTCACGTGCAGGTGTAAGAAACAGTACCGAGAGCTCCAGAATCCTTCACACACTCTACCCCAGTGTAACATCCTGCACAGCAAGATTGCCATCTCACAGCCAGATGTTGACATCAATCCAGTTGGTTCCCTCACCCCAAGGACCCCTCATGCTGCAGGGCTGTGCATTCTGAGAGGGACACTGAATTCCAGGAAGCCCCCAAGGTCAAGGGACCGGGAAAGAGATGGGAAGGAAGAGCTGAACTGGAGGGGAGTGTCCCGGGACACCGGCAGTGTCTTCAGTCTCTGCCGGGTCATCGGATGCTGGGTAGCAGAGCCAGGCCGGGGCAGGGAGGTGCGGGCAGGCCGTGGAGGGGGCTTCTCAAAGTCAGCACTCAGGGCTTCAGGTGATGCTCAGAGTGTCTCCTCATGCAGGTGGAGGGAAGGAGCTGCGGAGTGCGCTGGTAGGGCTGGGGGCGTGGGAATCTAGGTTGATTGGAGGCAGGCTGGACCTCCCTGTAGTTCCAGCCCTGCCTTGTGATTTCTTTAGATTCTGTCCAGAGGAGGGGAACAGGTGGGCACTAGTCCCCTAGTCCCAGCAGGGCCTTACCGGCCAGCCCTCTGCCCCCTGATGCCTTTGTGAGGCTGCCCCGTGAACCCTAAGAGGAGGTCTCCCAACCCAGATCCCCCAGAGCAGGGACCCCCGGTTGGGGGCCAGGGTCTTCTCTCTGGGGGAACGGAGGACTCTGCAGACAGATGCTTCACCTGTGTTGGTTCCTGTTTCCGGGGGAGGGGGGCGGGGTTGGTGGAAGGGGTGGGCATGATATCGACCAGGGTTCTTGGCCTCCTTAATTAATAGAAATTGACTAGAGGCAGACAAATTCAGGCAAGGCTTTATTGGGGCCCCTGCTGCTGCAGCGGGGGGCAGCGAGAACAAACAACAGTTTCCCTTGCTTGCTCCCTGAGCGGGGTGGGGGGGTGGGTGTGGGGGCGGCGGGGGGGGCGGGGCAAGCCGAGCTTGTTCCTTATCTGGGGTGAGGGTAGGGGTGTGTCCAGGGGTTGGGCCGGAGGGTTGTCTTAGGTGGTCTGCCCACCCCTTAGGTGGTGTTGTGTGCAGGGGGCATGCGCAGTACCCTGCTTTTGTTCCCAACACCGGTTTTGTTCCCGCTCTTCAGAAATGGCACTTGGGTTTTTTGGTCTTTTGTATCTTTTTGTCCATAATTTGCCCCACCTGTGCATGCACCCAGTTATTTTTAGTCCCGTATAGTTTCTTTGCATTTTGTTGCTCAAGGAGAGGTTTGTCCAGGTGCAAGCACTGCAGCAAAGGGTCCCAGGTCCCATATGGTCTCAGGCAGAGGAAAAATAGAAAGTCATAGTGTGGAGAAACAGTGACAGGTAGGGAGCACAGATAATCTTGACGATGGTGGTAAGATTCTCTATAAGATGGCATCTTTTTTTTTTTTCTTTAGAATCTTGACAAAAATTTGCAACATTTAAACACTGTCACAGAATGGATATAACTGCAACCTAGGTCCTGCAAATGTCATAGCTGATTTTGTGTGCTTTTGAGTTATCTTCTCAATTTTTTCCCCCCAATGATGTCTACATATTCTCTTGTTTCCTGGACGTTGTGCTGATGATGCTTTCCTCTGAGACGGTGGGTGATAGGTTGGGGTGTGGGGTACGCCCTGGCAGGCTCTCTTTGCTGCATCACAGAGGCCTTCTTAGTTTTGTGAGACGAATACAAACCCTGATATTTTCATTTTTCACAAGCCTGGTGTAGCTGTCAAACCTTAAAATGCAGAGCACGGTATCGGGTGAAGGGGAAAGGGCAGAGGTGTGGGGTGGGCTGAAGGAGGGAAAGGGGGCTGCCTTGGTGATCAGGGGCCGTGAGTGGGGGCCCTGGGTGGGTACTGGCCCGCAGCTGCTCACCATGTCCCCGGGGTAGCCGTCTATCTACTCGGGTGCTGGTCATGGCATAGAAACTGTGGATTCGTACACAACGGTCCAGGTCCCTAGCCAGGGTTTGGAAATACCTGACCTTTACCCTCCAGGCAAGTGACCTGGGGCAGCAGGTCAGAGCCAGATTCTCATCAACTTTTCCCCTTGTCAGGCTTTCTTTGTAGGCCCCGGGAACAAATTTGGAGAGCCGATCCCCATTTCTAAGGCCCATGAGCACATTTTTGGAATGGTCCTTATGAACGACTGGAGTGGTAATTACGGGATGTCGGGCATCCTGGTGTTGAGTTTCCTGCGCGCACTCTGCTCTGGGTGAAGGCTGGGTATTTGGGAAGCCATGGATGGTCTCCTGGGTCTGGTGCCGGTCAAAGTGGCTGAGAGCACAGGCTTGGGTATCAAACAGACTTCTCAGCTCTGAGCTCTTGGCCAGTTACTTCACCTCTCTGAGCTCCGGTTTTCTTGTAAGATGAACAGGGACAAGGCTGATGTCACAGCTAGTACGCTTGAGCAATTTTGTGCCAGGCCCAGGGCTGAATACGTCACATGGACTCTCCTGTCAGGTCCCTGCGAGACACTGATAATACTACTACTCCTGTTTTACACGGGTGAGGAATGAGGCACAAGGACGGCTTCAGCTAGTTGCTGAGCTAAGATTTCAAACAGAGCAGTTTCTGGGCCCAGTTTCTGAGCCCATCTCAGCCCCTCTGCCATTGGTAGGAGGACCGTGGTGCCGTGAATCTCAGCAAGTGTTGCCTCCCCATATGAGGATGAGCTTCCAGCCCCTTCATGGGGAAGTATCCTGCCTGCCCTTTGGTCATCCTCCTCTTTGCTGCAGCTTGGCACAGTGACCTCAGAGGACCTCTGTCCTTGGTCCTGGGGCAGCCAGCCTGGTTGGGGCCAGAGCACGGGGGTGGGGGAGGGCTGTGCTGAGTGTCTGTGCTCCTTGGTCAAGGGAAGGGGGGAGCCTTGCCGCGGGGCCCGGTCAGCCTTTGTAAGCTCTGCTCGGCCTTTCTTCTGTAGCTCGAGACATTCAGAAGTGGGAGTACGTCCCTCTTGGGCCGTTCCTCGGGAAGAGTTTTGGAACCACCATCTCTCCGTGGGTGGTGCCCATGGATGCCCTTATGCCCTTTGCTGTGCCCAACCAGGAGCAGGTAAGCACGCCCTCTGCAAGAAGTCCAGGCCCCTCTGCCTCCGAGGCTGTTTGCCCAGCAGGCATGGAGAGGGCCTGGAGGATGCCCATGTGCTGGGGGTCCTGGTTATGGGGACCTCCAGGCAGGCATGGCACTAATCATTCTGCCTTGTGCTTTCCCTGCCCCCTGCACAGTTCTTGAGGAGAACATGGAATTTTGTAACCTTTAGAATCCTCTGAGGCCGGGAACTGGCCAGTTGGCAGGAAAAGGCGTCCCTTCCAGTATCACCACATTGCACAACTTTCCAGGTCAACAAGTTGTGTTCTGTGTGATGGCGCCCCCTGGAGCCCAACTGATAGAATGCAGCATGGGGTCCGACAGCCAGGCGTCCGTCCTGGCGCTGAGCCTCGGCCTTGTGTTCCCTGAGCCTCCTGTCCCTGCACCACTGTCCAGGCCCGTCTCACAATCCTAGCCCTCCTCAGCCTGTCACAGTCTAGCCGCTGCTTCCACCCCATCAGCACCGGTGGTCTCACCAAAGTGCCCAGTGACCTTGGTCAGTGCGGGGACCTTGTGCCCTCTTCAGTGTGGACCCGTTGGTGGCCCCCTACTCTTCCTAGGCGCTCTCTCCCCCTGGCTTCTGGCATGTGACCTGTCCTGGTTCTCCTGTATCTCCTAGAGTCCTGTGATGTTCCAGCCGACTCCGTCCTCCACCTGGGGGCAGCCCTAGCTGAGCTCTGAGCCTTGCCCTTCCCCCGGTCCCATTCCCCCTCGCCTGGCTCACACGTGGACACCTCTCAGCCTTCCTGTCATCCCAGGGAGCTGTGCTTCAACGCTTGGAGTCTTTCCCCACAGACCGGTGCCTCGTGAAGCTCCCGTGCGGCTCTCACCCTGTCCCCTTGCTCCCTCCTCTACCGCTCCTGCCACAGCATCTCCCTCCCCATCATTTTCAGTCTCCCAGACTTGTCTCTTCCGTCTTTGGTGAGTCCTGCCCTCCCAGGACCGCCTGGCCTGCTGCCACACCCCCTGCTCGTCCCCTCCCGGCTCCATCCCTGGTCCAGATGTCTGTTCACAGGCACTGCTGCACCCTCGCCAGAGACCTCTGGGCTCTGTCTCCCTTCATGCCAGCCCTTCCCAAATACCCTTTACGTGCAACCTTCACGACCCTTGCCACTTCTGAACAATTATTTATTAAATGCTTTTTCAGCTTCCATATGAAAACTCTCATAATGTATTTAGAAAAGGAACTTTATGTCCCTATCTTCATTACTAGCCAACAAGTTAATCATAAAAAGAAACACATAACCATTAAAATAAAATCACCCCGCATTGTCTCATGGCCCACTAGTGATTCAGGTACAGGTTGCTCTTTGGGAAAATGCTGCTTTTGGCCAAAGTTCAGACCTTCTACCAAAGCTCTGGCTACCAAAGCTGCCTGCACACTGAATCCAGCACTAGAAGGGCTGAGCGCCTCTGCCGGCCGCCCCTGCCTTCCGCCTTTCCTTTCTGTTGGCCTGGCCTCTCCCTGCAGGCCTGGCTTTGTTCCCGCATCTCTGGCCTTCCCACTGTCCGCTTCCCACTGTCCCCCTTACCCAGCGCTCCCCTCCCGGGCTTTCTGGGTCCTCTGTCTACCTTTGACCTGCCGCGGCCCCTCCCTCGGCTGCTTTTCCCAGAGTCCAGCACACATGACCACCCTCGCCCCCCAGTGTCCAGGGACACAGTGCTGGGCCCTGGAGAGGGGACACCCCTTCTCCCTCAGATTCTCTCTGCCAGCTGCTCTGCTGGGCTGTGGGGCTCAGCCCCTCTGTGCTGTGCTCTGCCCTCACAGGACCCCAAGCCCCTGCCGTATCTCCGCCACGACCAGCCCTACACGTTCGACATCAACCTCTCTGTCACCCTGAAAGGTACTGTCGTGGGGTCGAAGGGTGTGTCCAGCAGCTGGGTGGACCCCTGTGCCCAAGTGCCAGTGCCCAGGTGGCTGCTGAGCTTCTGAAGGGGGGAGGGGATGGGGTGCCACCTGCTGCAGACTGGGAGACACGTGGGGCTCTTGTAAAGGATGGGAAGGGACACCCTTGTGCTCGTTGCGAGCCGCACTGGGCCCATGTGGCCTTAGCCCCATAGCACCGGGCTCTCAGCTGTTAGGGCCAGAAACCTTGGAGTCTGGGACCTCCACCCTCCACACGAATCCCCTCTCCAGCCTCTCCGACCAAAGTCTGCCCAGCCTCTGCTCACACGCCACTGCCAACCCCTCACTCTTGGGTGGCATTTTTTGTCCAGTGCCCGTTTGAAAGCCTGTCCTCGTGGGCCTGGCTCTGTCCTCCGGGACCACACGGAGCCAGCACACCTAGCCCCCGGGTCCTGCTCTCAGTCAGCCCTGAGAGCCTCGCAGCAGGGCCTGCGTCCCCCTGAGGCTGCCCAGCTGGGCTGAGGTAACAGGCCAGTGGAGCAGTAGTAAGAGGGAGCTGGGCTCTGCAGGCCACGGCTGGGGTTCGAGTCTTGGTTCTGCCCCTGCCCAGCGGTGGGACTTTGGACAAGTTACTGAATCTGTCTGTGCCACTTTGTCGTCTGAAAAGTGGGATAATAGTGGTATCGATTTCAAGGTGTAATTGTGAGCGGTAAGCAAGGTGATACACATCAAGGTCTAGAACAGCACCTGCACCTGGGTAGAATCAGGTGTCATTTTCTGATCCTGAGGGGGGCCCTTGGCGCTGGGAGAGGGCTAGTCTGGGGGCTGCACACAGACCTCCTGGGCCACACTCTGGCCAATCTCTTTTCTTCCTAGATCTCTCTCCTCTTTTTGTCCTGTTTACATACCCCAGGCTCTGCTGTGGCTCTCTCGCTGCAGCTTCCAGGGTCTCCATCCTTCATGGAGGTGATTCTAGCAGCAGGCTGTGTCCGCCAGGAAGAGGAAGGAGCTGTCTCTCTCGGGGGGAGGTCGCTCCACACAAGAAAGGGCTCCTAGGAAGAGCCTCGTAGCCGCCAGAGCACCCCTGGAAAACTGTGCTGGTCCCACTCTTTCACGTTATCAATTGGGAAAGTGAGGCTCAGAGAGGAAAAGGGATTCACCCCGAGTCATTTAGCCGGCCGATGGAAAGGCTGAGACCACAGCCAAATGTCATAAGCCCTAGGCTGGTGTCCTCCTACCCACAAATGCCTCTTTGGAGGTCATTTCTCTCTTGTTTTCCTCCTGACCATCTGGAAACATCCAGGGGAGTGCACTGTTGGAGAAAGGGACAAGATTATCAAGAAGTTGCAGTGCCCAGAGATGTAGAAAGACCTGGAAGAGGGAGGACCGGGTGCAGGGATGGCTTCCAAGACCCTTCCCCACACCAGTCCTGAATGTGCATTTCTGATGTTCTGAATTGGGGTCTGGGTGAAGCAGGCTTGGGGGACCCTGACCTTCCATGGGGCCGATGAGCTCACCTGTTCTGTGCAGCCTCAGAAAGGAAGACAGGGCCAGGGGAGGAAGGCCCGTCCTTAGGGGGTAGAAGAGCTTTCTGATTATTAGCACGCTTCAGAAATGGTACAGCAATGGCCTGGTACCTTGTGTGTAGTAGGTGTGTAATGGTTTAATAAATATTGTTGAAATAGTAACACATTATCCATCATGGGAGGAGTCTGGCAGGGGACAGATGGCCCCAGCTGTCCAAAGGGCTCTGGTGGGCGTGGCAAGTTGGTTTCGACTTGTACAGTATCTCCAGTTGATGATCAGCTTCCAGGAGCATCGTGTTAAGCGGGGTTCTGAGGCTACATCTGATCTCAGAGGATACCAGAACTGTGATCAATTTGTGCTGTCTGCCGTGGGTGTGGGAGGAGGAAATGGCGTCTTGTGTGCATCTCTTTGCCATCCGTGGACTAGATCCTCTCTGTGCACGCCTCCCAGCTCTGATATCCTATGAGCTCATTGGTTCATGGACTCTTTAGGTAGAATCACATTAGACAATGGGAAGCTTAAACCACAAAACAATTCCCCCTACGAGGTGGGTCCCTCCCTCCTTGATGAATAGAATTAGGTCTTTTTGTCAATGTTACTTGTCTTGTCTACCCAACAGGAGAAGGAATGAACCAAGCAGCTACCGTATGCAGGTCCAATTTTAAGGTAAGCTTTGAAGTTAGGCAGACTGCTTTTTGGAAGTGAGGGAGACCTTTCTTCCTGGGAGGACCAGGGGAATAGCATCCACTTTGGGCTATGATGATGGGTCAGTGTGTGGGCCTAGAGCTTCCATGGCCCTGTATCTTTCCGAAGAGGCCAGGAGGTCACAGAGACCCCTCCAGATGGAGGCTGCATGGACACGGCCAGTGCTTTTCCTGGGGAATAATAGATACTCCTCTGAGGGGCTAGTCCCTGACTTCTGTCTTGCCAGGGGCTGGGTTGATCAGAGTGACTTATTTTTTTAAAGTGAACTTTTAATTGAAGCATAACACATAGATATGAAAATGCACACGTTATGAGTGTACAGCTCAATGAATTCTCACAAAACAACATCCCTGTGCAACCAGCACCCAGATCAAGAAACGGGAAACCTCCAGGACCTCAGCTGTGCCCTGGGGCCCCTTCCAGGCACATCACCGCTCTCCCTGTCAGGTGTAAACTTTCTCCTGACTTCTCTTACCCTCCATTCATTTTGTCTGTTTTGTAAATTTTATAAAAACAGAATCATACGGTATATACTCTTTTCTATCTGGCTTCTTTTTTTTTTTTTTTTTTTTTTTTTTTGGCGGTACGTGGGCCTCTCACTGTTGTGGCCTCTCCCGTTGCGGAGCACAGGCTCCGGACGCACAGGCTCAGCGGCCATGGCTCGCGGGCCCAGCCGCTCCGCGGCATGTGGGATCTTCCCGGACCGGGGCACGAACCCGTGTCCCCTGCATCGGCAGGCGGACTCTCAACCAATGCGCCACCAGGGAAGCCCTGGCTTCTTTTGTTTTAACATCATGTTTCTGAGATTCAACCATGTTGCAGTTTGCAGTGACAGTTCATGTTTCTTAGCTGTTGTATCGTGTTCACAGTATAAATGTTCCACAATGGATTTTTCCATTCTACTCTTTTTTGTGTGTGTGTGGTAAAAACATGGAACGCTTCACGAATTTGCGTGTCATCCTTGCGCAGGGGCCATGCTAATCTTCTCTGTATCGTTCCAATTTTAGTATATGTGCTGCCGAAGCGAGCACTCCATTCTACTCTTGGTGGACGTTTGGGTTGTTTCCGTTTTCGGGGGGAGAGTTGCTGTGAACATTCTAGTCCAAGTCTTCTGGTGCATGTATGTGTGCACGTCTGTTGGGTGGATATCCAGGAATGGAATTGCTGGGTCATAGAGGATATGTGTCCATACTCAGCTGAGGGGTACATCCAAACACTTCTCCAAAGGGCTTGTTCCGATTTATGCTCCCACGCGCAGCATGTAAGCGTTTTGGCTGCTCCACATCCAAGTCAACATGTGACGTCGCCGGCCTTTTCATTTCCGCCTTTCTGGGGGGCTGTGATTTCCGTTTGCATCTCCCTAAAGACTGATGCAGGGCTTCCTTGGTGGCGCAGTGGTTGAGAGTCTGCCTGCCGATGCAGGGGACGCGGGTTCGTGCCCCGGTCCGGGAAGATCCCACATGCCGCGGAGCGGCTGGGCTCACGAGCCATGACCGCTGAGCCTGCGCGTCCGGAGCCTGTGCTCCGCAACGGGAGAGGCCACAACAGTGAGAGGCCCGCGTACCGCAGAAAAAAAAAAAAAAGACTGTTGCAGCCGGGCACCTTGTCATATGCTTGTTGGCCATTTGAACATCCTCTGATTCAATGTATTCCTTTTTCCTCCAGTCTCCCTTCTAATTTAACTTTATTCTGGGCTCCTTAGGCTACTAAGAAGGAATAAGGGGGCCTGCTTTAAGGGGTCTCTTGGGTAAGAATCCACTTCTAAGATTTCCTCTGCCTGGAGGTGTCGCTCCAGGAGTGGCAGATCTGAGAAGCTGTGACCTTGCAGAGGCGCAGGCGTGCCGCCTCTGAGCTGCTCGGGGGGCGTGTGGTCCCCAGCCTGCCCCCACCAAGCCTGACCTCCTTCAGTGCTTCTTCATTCCTCAGTGTGCTCTGAGGTCCTGTTTGAGTCGTTCAGCTCTGTTGCCCAGTGTCTGTTCCAAAGCCCAGGGTGGGAGAATGGAAAGGAGGTCTTTGCTCATGAGAAGCTTGAGCATAGCTTCTGCTATGACGAGGACCTAGACCTTGTCAACTTAGGACTCAGGGGTAATCTCAGGACAGGGTGGAATTATGGACAGATGAGCACATTGCAGATTGAGGGTCTGAGCGGTGAGGTCGGCTCCTCGGGGAGCGCTTCGTGGAGAAGGTGGGTTAGGGGAGGGCTGGAAGGGGCAGAGGAGCGGGGTCTGTTGCTGGTGAAGGGGTGGGGAGAGAGGTGGGGAGGGTCACAGGGTAGCTGCAGGAAGACAGCTTGTCCTTGCTCTGAGGGCCGGGTGAGAGCCCAGGGAAGGCCTCAGTGAGTGGCGCAGGCTGGCAGACTGCTCCAGGAGGCTGGGAGAAGCCCACCCTGCCCGTCCCCACCTCTGTGTCCCTCGCCCGCAGTATATGTACTGGACAATGCTGCAGCAGCTCACTCACCACTCTGTCAACGGCTGCAACCTGCGGCCGGGGGACCTCTTGGCTTCTGGAACCATCAGCGGGCCGGTGAGTATCTGCTTGCCTTGGGGGCTGCCCACCTGGGGCACCCCTATTCCCCCTACAGACTGCAGGGCCCTCAGCTCTCCCCTGAGAAGGGATTCCAGCCCGAAGCAGGTGTATCTTTCAACTCTGTCCTACTCAGAGCTTCATCCATCTCTGGGTGCAGGAGGGCCTTCCTTTTCAAATTCAGGAGAGGCTGGTGTAGGGATGAGAGGCTGTGTCTGTGTCCTGGGGGAGAGTGAGAGCGACACGGGGGCAGACGCAGGAAGCCACTACAGTGTCTGGTTGTCACCACCTCACAGTGCCCCCACCCAGGAGGAGTGGCCCACTGATTCCCCCCAGCCCCCTTCCACGAGCCCTTGGTGATGACTTTTGGGTGGTGCATGTACCAGTCACTTCCGGCAAGGTCGAGACTCCAGGCTCTTTGATGGAGAATCTCTTCCCAGTGGGTGGGGTCAGGCACGACAGCGTCTGGGTAAGCCGCAGCCTCTGGAGCCGGCAGGGGCCTGACAGGAAGGGCCTGGGCACACTTGTCCAGCATCCCGCACCTCCGCGTCCTGGATGGAGTGAGCAGGGCAGGTAGAGTGCCCGGCCTCGAGGACACTTCTGCAGTGGTCCCACCGAGGCAGGGTCTCTGAGGGCCGCAGGATCCCCCGCCCCTTCCCAGCATCCCCTGGCCCCCGCCTTGCTAACCATTGCCCACACCAGCTCCGCCACGCTCACCATGATGTAAGTACATATCACACCTTCTTCCCTTTCCCGTTATGAAGGAGCCAGAGAGCTTTGGCTGCATGCTGGAGCTGTCGTGGAAGGGAACGAGAGCCATAGAGCTGGGGAATGGACAGACCAGGAAGTTTCTGCTGGACGGGGATGAAGTCATCATCACAGGTGAGGGGGCCGGGACCCGCGAGTGTCCTCTCCTCCTCGGCCGCGGGCGCTGTCCTAACCGTCTGGCCAGGAAGCCATCTGTCCCAACTCGTCCCCACTCTGGCAGTCCCAGGTCTGTGTCTGCTTGTACTGGCCTTTGCCCCAACGCTGCCTGCCAGGGACTTTATTTTGGTTTAAATTAAAATTTTTTTTATCTTTTGGCTGCACCGCGCGGCACGTGGGATCTTAGTTCCCCGACCAGGGATCGAACCCAGGCCCCCTGCATCGGAAGCGCAGAGTCTTAACCACTAGATGACCAGGGAAGTCCCTGCCAGGGACTTTAAATCGGAGTCTCCCCGAACCAAAAAGACTGCAGAAGTCCCGCTTTGTCTCCTTCCTCCCTGAGCGAAATTCTAAAATAATGGCAGGTTCCCATTGTTCTGGACTCGGCAGTGCAAAGACCCTGTGTCCTATGACCTTGTGCCCTATGACCCTGTGCCTTATGACCTGGCTGAGTTAGTGACGAGATTTCCCAGCAGCCCATTCCGAGGAGGTCAGGGCACCCCTTACATCTTGGGGGGGTCGTTCTGTCCACCACATATCATTGCTGGAGAGGAAGGAGCCGCCGTGGTCAGCAGCTCGCTACTCAGGGTCAGGTGCAGGTTGGACTCCCACATCCCCACCGGCCCTGTGACCTTCCTCAAGTTATTGAACCTTTCTGGACTCAGTTTCCTCATCTTTAAAATGGAGTTGATGATAGATACAGTAGTTAACCTCACAGCATGGTTGTAAGGATGAGACGAACCAGTTTATTCCTTCAGGGGACGTTTCTGGAGCAGCTGCTGTGACTCCCATGCTGGGGTTCAGGGGTGAACAAGGCAAGCGCAGGATCTGCCCCCTGGGGTCATGTTCCACTGTCCCTGCTGCACCTGCATTTTACAGGTGGGAAAATGACTTGCAGGGGGTAAATAACTTGCCCAGGATTTGCAACCAGTAAGTCATGGAATCAGATTTCGCATCCAGGCAGCTTATCTTCAGAACCCCAATTCTTAAGCCCTTTGATAATATCTAAAGAGCCTAACAAGGTGCAAGGTACCTTGTGAGTGCTTAAAATTGGTGACGGTCTTCACCGTTGTCCTCATTGTCATTGCTGCTTTTTCCAGAACCCGGTTTTGAGAATGCCCAGCATCCTGACTCCTCCTTAATAGGAGTCCCTACCTGAAGCGTGGGAATCAGCCACGCCCATCTGCCCTGCAGGCAGGTTAAGGGGGCACCCGTTCTCTGCACTCCCTCTCCACATCCTGGTCTCTGCCTGCCGACCACACATTTCCCTTCCTGGGTCCTATTGTCACCCCTATTTCCTGGAAAACTGGGCTGCAGCTGTAGCTATGGGTTCTCGTTCCCATTGGTGGGATGGAGTGGGGAATAGGCAGAGGGTCAGATTTCAGGAAAGGGCCAGTGAGATCAGATAACATTCCAGAGGAGATTATACTTTTCGCTTCCATTTCCATGGTTGATGGAGCCCAACCCAGGGAGGCAGGGAGCTGCTTTTCCCCTCTGCCCAGGGCTCGGTGACACGCTCTGACTTGGGTGCAAACTTTCCTCATGCTCTGGCCTCTCGGGGCCCTCTGTCCCTGCCTGAACGCACCTGCCCCCAGCTTCTCCTCCCTGCACTGGAGAGCAGCAGCTTGGGAGCCTGGAAAGACCTTCCTCAGCTGGGTGCAGAGCCTCACTTTTCATCCTTTGGGCCAGTGGTCTCAACCAGAGTGGCTTTGCCCCTTGGGGGACATTTGGCGACGTCTGGAGACAGTTCTGGCTGTCTCCGAATGGCAGCCAGGGATACTGCTAAACATCCTAAGTGGACAGGACAGCTTCTCATGAGAAAGAATCATCTGACTCAGAAGGTCGTCTCTGACGTTAAGAAACCCCATGTGGACCATCTGCTTGGCAGCTGTAAAATGGGGAGGAAGTGGCCAGCTTTCCCACCAGGATGTAATCGTGCATCTGTTCTCAGGAAGCAGGCAGGGCTGTTTGCTGGGGGTGGTGGCTCTGTTGTAACCCAGGGCAGGAAGGAGCAATGTGAACGACAGAGCACCCGGCATTGGAGTGGGGAGGAGAAAGACACCCTCTGAGTATTTGCAGCTCTCCAGGAAGAAGGCGCTTTAAAGATGCTGCAGCTTAGGGCTTCCCTGGTGGCACAGTGGTTGGGATTCCGCCTGCCGATGCAGGGGACGCGGGTTCGTGCCCCGGTCCGGGAAGATCCCACATGCCGCGGAGCGGCTGGGCCCCTGAGCCGTGGCCGCTGAGCCTGCGTGTCCGGAGCCTGTGCTCCGCAACGGGAGAGGCCACAACAGTGAGAGGCCCGCGTACCAAAAAAAAAAAATGCTGCAGCTTGGAGTGAGATGCTTTGATAGATGATTGATGAATTTCTGCCAGGTTTTGCTTCCATAGGCTTTTTTTCCCCCCCAGGGACACGAATATTTCTGAGCATTGAGATTCTAAAGTGACTGATGGAAAAATAATGAAACAGAATAGGCAAGGATGTTGCTCTGGACAAAAGGTGACACTGCGTGTTAAGGGTCAGTGCTGGGGTGGCAAGGATGTGCCTCGGTGATGCCGGGGAGGGTGAGGGGCTTGTTTGGGGATGTTGCTGGTGTCCAAGCTGCCACCTCCCCAGAGAAGGCCAGCAGTCAGAGCAGCCCTCACAGGGAGGACCGGTGGGATGATTGGGCAGGTGGGAGGAAGTGGGAGGAGACAGGCTGGGTAGACTGTACTGAGCTACAGGTGGCCGTGAGGACTGTCCCTGCACTCACTGGAAGGGCTCATTGAGGCGTCCCTGACCCCGTCTCCCAAAGCTGTCTTTGGTCTCAGTGTTCAGTTGGCTGGGAGTCCTCTCCGCAGTGAGCTTCGATTTGTTTCTCTCAGTTGTGGGAATACCGCAACTCCTTGCTTTCCCTTCTTCACATTGGGTAGCAGAAGGCCTAACTCCAGATTTGGGGGTCGTCCTTGGCAGGTGAGGGGGTCTGGTGGTGTTTTGTGTAACTCAAGGTCACGGGCATCCCCTGCAGTGGCCCTCATGTTCGTCATGGGCAGGTGGCCGTCACCTCAGCACTGCCGTGGCTCGTGGTGCTTGAGAAGCGTCTCAATCTGGGGAGCCTTGGAGCCTCTGTATAGGCCTGACACTCGTAAACCTATGTGCTTCCATCTGTCTTCTCTCTAGGGGCCACTGGAGAGGGCGCTGTTTAAAACATAGCTGTAAAACACAGCTTTCACTGTCTTGCTGAAAACTCCTGAGTCACCTCAGTGCCCTCAGGAAGAGGTTCAAACTCCTTAACATGGCTTCTAAGAATACTCTGTACTCTGGCTTCTCAGGGGACCCCACACAACAGCTTCACTGAATAAGTGCACCTCGTGCATCTCTCGCCTTGGTCTCCGTGTCTTTGCACACGCTGTTCCCTCTGTCTGGCACACCCTTTTCATTGTGTCCCCCCTGGTGAACTCGTATCCACCTGTCAAGTCCCAGCTCCGACGTTCCCTCCTTTGTGCTCCTGTTTCCTCCATGCTGCTCTCCCAGCTCCTCATAGACTTGTCTGTTCTGACTCAGACAGCTGCTCCCACTCAATGGACCCTTCTCAGGTCCAGGGACAAGGGTCTCCTCCTCTCTGCCTTTCTGTTGAAATGGAATTGAGTGAATTTGTTTAACATCTGCTCTGGGAGATGTCATGCTAGGGCTTCAGCCACGTGTTTCATCAAATCCTCACAACCCTGAGAGGTAAGGATTGCTATTCCCATTTGCAGACAAGGGGGCTGAGCTCAGAGGTTAAACAAGTTGCCCCTAATCCCCCAGCTTATAATCATCATAATAGCTGACACTGAGCATTTCCCCTGGGCAAGGCACTCTTTTGGAGTTCTCTGTGTATTAACTCATATCATCTTTGCAACAGCCCTGCGCAGTGAGTACTATCATTAGATTCATTTCACAGATGAGGAAACGAGTTCCAGAGACTTCCCTCGTGGTCCAGTGGTAAAGACTGCACACTCCCAATGCAGGGGACCCGGGTTTGATCCCTGGTCAGGAAACTAGATCCTGCGTGCTGCAACTAGGCTAAAGGAGCCTGCATGCCACAACGAAGATCCCATGTGCCACAATTAAGACCCAATGCAGCCAAATAAATAAATAAATATTAAAAATAAAAAAAACAAAAACAAAAAGAAAAGAAACTGAGTTCCAAGGGGACTCAAGGTCATGGAGCCAGTAGGTGGAAGAGCCAGGCTTTGAACCCAGTCAGTCTAGCCTCAGGCTAATTAGCAAGCCTAGGATTTGAACTCAGACTTACTTAGGGAGAGTTGACCTATACCTATTGCTTTACCTCTCAGGAAAGCCACTGTGCCATCCTTGCACCGCTTGTGAGGGTCCCTGACAGTAGGGCGGGCCTGGAGTTCCATCTTGGTGCTCCTGGAGCTCTGCCCAGCTTCTGGAGAAGGTGGTTTTTCTGTCGAAAATACCTGTTTGTCATTCAGATGGCGCCTTCCTGCCTTGGGCCCAGCTGTGTGCTGACCGGCACCGTGGCCGCTTGGGCGTTGGTTCCCCTGAGCCCAGCGGCTTCGTGGCTGACCCCTGTCCTCCTCTGTTGCAGGACAGTGCCAGGGGGACGGGTACCGCATTGGCTTTGGCCAGTGTGCAGGAAAAGTGCTGCCTGCCCTCTCAGCGGCCTGAGGTTCTCTCTGCCTTCCTGGAAACACAAGCCTTGAGCACTGCCCTCTCCACCTCCCTGCGGGGGACCAGGGGCCCCCACTGAGGCCGCAGGCCTGGTTCTTCATTCAGTAATAAATAAAGCCGTCGTGCTCCCTCTCCGTCTGGGCCTGGCACGGCTCTGAGTGTGCAACGTCTCCTCGTGTTCTTGGTTTGACCCAGTGGGTCAAGGTGTGTACCGCTCCCTTGAGAGACCAGTTCGTTTTCTAGTTTTTATTAGCGAGGCTGAGGGTCTGCTGTTCCTCCTCAGACATTCTAGAGCTCCCAGTATTCTCTGGAACGTGGAAGAAAGAACGGCACTTATATTAGCTCAGAGTCCTCCAGAGAAATGCGACCAAGTAGATGTGTAGAGAGAGAGAGACATTTATTTTAAGGAACTGGCTTATGTGATTGTAGAGGCTGGCAAGTCCAAAATCTGCAGGGTGGGCCGCAGGCTGGAGACCCAGGGAAGAGCTACAGCTGGAGTCTGAAGGTGGTCTGCTGGAGAGTCCCCGCTTCCAGGGAGCTCAGGCTTTTTTCTCTTAAGGCCTTCAGCAGACTAGATGAAGCCCACCCATATTGTGGAGGATAATGTGCTTTACTCAAAGTCCCCTGACTTAGATGTTAATCTCACCTGGAAACTACCTTCACAGCCACATCTACACTGATGTTTGAACAAATATCTGAGTCCCGTGGTTTAGCCAAGTTGACACGTAAATTTACGCACCACAGCACCCCTCACGTTCAGTACCTCTTGGGACCGACTGATGGATGTATGTGGGGTGCAGACTTGGTTCAAGGGCCCTGTAGCCGTATCAGCACATTAGGAACCTTTGGCTGAGCCCCCAAGTCAAGGGTTCACACACCTGAACTGTGAGAGGGCAGGAAAAGGGCCAGGGGCTTGCTTTTCTCCCCTTGCAAGCCCACCAGAGTCAGGAGAGTGAGCCTTGCCCCGTCTCCTCTGCCCTGCCCGCTGCAGACAGGCAGCCTGGTTCCTGGTGACCACAGGGGAAGAGGATGCCTGGTGACACATCTTGGGCCTAATGGACCCCACACCAGGGCCTGGGAGGATGACTGAGCCTGCGGAGCCTGCCCATTAGATCACGCTACTCATTCATCCATTTATTCACCAAATCGTTATTGAGTGCCTTCTCTGTGCCAGGCACTGTAGTAGGAACAAGAGGTGCAGCAGTCACAGAATAGCTGTGACTTGTGATGCCCTTGTGCCCTGTGATGATTACTTCCTAGCGGAGGGAGATGGACAGGAAACAAATGGGCAAGGAAAAGATACGTACTATTGAAATGGAGCAGGACCCTACGGTCTGTGCCCACCATGTCCTCCTCCTGCCTCCTGTCTGTGGAAAAACTTTAGCCAAAGGATAAGTTTAATCAGAGAAGTGAGAAAATGCATAAACAAAGGAAAACAGTCAAAGGAGACCAAATAATAATAGTTTAGTCATTAAGCAAAGTCAAGGACCTTTAGTTCCTTCTCAAGGGCTATAGATAATATTCTGAGCCATATCCTGTGAGCTGTGTTATAGATACTGAAACCTACACCAGGTGGAGAAGTTAACTACAAGATGACCAAACTGTAGCCATGACATAAATTGCCACAATTCCAAGAATTGGCCTCAAAGAAATGGAAACAAACCAACCCTGGAACTGAAGATTAACTGTACTTAAAACCATCAAGATGACAGTGGTCAGACCACCGATGACCAGTTTCAAGATGACTGTCAGAGCTGTTTCTGCATGTAGCCTCCTCCCTCTGTCTATAAAAGCTCTTGCCCCCTGATTGTCGCTTGGGGGGGAGTCAGCCTTAGGACAGGAGTCCGCCCTCCACCTCCACCCCCAGCATCCAAAGTAAAGCAAACTTTCCTTTCCACCAACCTTGCCTCTTCATTGGCTTTGAGTGGCTAGCAGCCGGACCCCACTTTTGGTTACACTATGACAGATGGGGATAGATTCTATGGAACAATGGGAGACATGGGTGCCGTTATAAACAGGGTGGTCAGAGAAGGCCTTAATGCCTCTGGTTCTTAGTGCTTTTTTGCTAGACAGCTGATGAAAGTGAGAGATCAAGGCAGATGGACATCTGGGGCAGAGTGCTCCAGGCAGAGGGTCCAGCCAGTGCAAAGACCTGAGAGTGGAGCATGCTTATCAATTCTAAGGAACATTAAGGTATTTCTTTCTCACGTAAAAGCATTTTGGAGCCAGGAAGTCTGGAGTTTGTATGGCAACTCCACAGTGTCATTAGGGACCCAGGGCCCTCATCCTCAGCACATGGGGTTCAACCTCAAGGTCACCGCATGGTGCAAAAAGCTGCTGGAGCTCCAGCCAATACACCCAAGTTCCAGGCTTGCAGAAAGAAAAATTAAAGAGGTGAGGGTTGGGGGGATGAAGGGCTGAAGGGCCCTCCTCCTAGATGAGTTAGGTACCCTTTGAGCAGCCTTCCTGGGAACCCCATACTACACTTTTCTTGCGTTTTATTGCCAAGAACATAGTCACAAGACCACACCTCATTGCAAGGAAGGCTGGGAATATAGTCTTTTAACTGAACACATTGCTTCCTCAGCTTAAAATCGGAGCTCGACTGCTGAAGAAGAAGGGGAGAATGAATCCTCGGGGGTGGGGTGCAGCTCGTAGTCTCTGCCACACACAGGCTGGGAAGCATCGTGCTCTGAGGCTGAACTGGTCTTGCACAGCTGATTTTATTCCACGAAGCTGCGCCCTGGGGCCATGGTCTTCAATGCTTTGCTGATTTCAGTGGAAATCCTGTACAGTAAGTCCCCTGCATATGAATGAGTTCTGTTCCGAGGGTGCGTTCGTAAGTCCAATTTGTTTGAAAGTCCAACAAAGTTAGCCTAGGTGCTCAACTAACACAATCGGCTGTATACTGCTGCTTTTCACTTGCTTCCAGACATCCTGGCCTTGAAATAAAGATACTGTACTACTATATACAGTACTGCAGAGTAAAGTGCACAAAAGCACAAACACTTGTAGAGGATGCACGCACGTGACAATATACTCCAGACACGTGGACTAACTTAACGTGATTGGACATGCAAACGCACGTTCGCATCTTTGAAAGTTCACAACTTGAAGGTTCGCATGTAGGGGACTTACTGTAGAGTCACCAGGGTCTCTCAGAGCCCTACCGTCTAGATAAGATTGATCCAAATACGTATTCTCTGAATTTGGAAGACCGAAGTCTTCCTTGGGTTTGTTCTGAATTCCTGTGGGCTGTGTTCCCAGGGCCACCTCTGCTCCTGCTTGCTCCACTGAAATCTCTGTTCCTCACCTTGTGTTTGGGATTGTTCCCTTAGCTCTATCTCCTGGCATCAACATGCATGAGTGACCCATCTTGTTTTCCTCACCTAAATACACCTAAAGAGCTATTGCACATGGCAGATCTTCACCAGAGGTCCCTGCGTCGTGGGCAAAAGTCATCTAAAATCATTATCAGTCCACTTGCCCGCTGGCACCAGAGAGTGCTGATGCCAGCTATGGAGATCACATACTTACCCCTCACTGTGCATTTAATGGGCTTAGGGGCTGGTGATGCTGGATGAACCCTCTGGATCTGGCCCTGGAGTCTGAGACACACACAGGGTGGATGTTAATAGGGGGTCTGGCGTGGGATTTCTCCAACGATGACTTTCCCTTAACCTTCAGCAACATGAGCCTCTTTGTTTTCCAGCCTCGATCTCAAAATTCCCATTGCCAGCTCCAGATGAGAAGTGAATTTAATAGTCTAGTTCGGGAACCGAGCTCACTGAAACCTACCTGTGTATAATGGTAATGAAATAGACAAAAATGCTTTTCATGGCCAAATCTTCTCTTTTTCACAATGGTTTGTTAAGAACTAGAGACGTTTGATCAAATAGATGGAGGTGACAGATCCAGTGATGAACATCTCAAGGCAAATTGGCTGTAATTATCACTGTATCTTCCTTATTAATTCATACTTCATTCACGCCTCCTGTTTTAACCAGTGGCCCATGATGAATCTAAATGAATGACTATGCAACTGAGAATAGAATCCATTTTTTGTGTGTGTGTGTGTGTGGTACGCGGGCCTCTCACCGTTGTGGCCTCTCCCGTTGCGGAGCACAGGCTCCGGACGCGCAGGCTCAGCGGCCATGGCTCACGGGCCCAGCCGCTCCACGGCATGTGGGATCTTCCCAGACCAGGGCACGAACCCGTGTCCCCTGCATCGACAGGTGGACTCTCAACCACTGCGCCACCAGGGAAGCCCTAGAATCCATTTTAAACTGCACTTGAGGAGCAAGCCCAGTGATGTTTCTGCCAGGATGCGGCCTGCTGGAGGGTGTCAGAGGGCTCCGGCTGGACTCACGGGCGTGCCACTGCCCTGGGCCTGGCAGGCACTGGGTACCAGGGCCTAGGAGACCCTGCCCTGGGCGGGTGGGGAGCAAGGGAAGAGGAGCCTTGTTGCTTTCACCATGGGACTTCCCTGCCCTTCACCTGCTCACTCATGCTGGTTTACCTTAAAATGCCATTTACAGGGCTTCCCTGGTGGCGCAGTGGTTGAGAATCTGCCTGCCGATGCAGGGGACACGGGTTCGACCCCAGTCTGGGAGGATCCCACATGCCGCGGAGCAGCTGGGCCCGTGAGCCACAACTACTGAGCCTGCGCGTCTGGAGCCTATGCTCCGCAACAAGAGAGGCCGCGATAGTGAGAGGCCCGTGCATCGCGATGAAGAGTGGCCCCCGCTCGCCACAACTAGAGAAAGCCCTCGCACAGAAACGAAGACCCAACACAGCCAAAAATAAATTAATTAATAAATTAATTTTTTAAAAAAAGCCATTCAGAGCTATTCTGAGGATGAGGGTGGATTTCGGCCAAGATAATGTTTTTGAAGGCAAGGGAACTTTAGGATTTTTTTGTTTTTGGCTCCACCCGTCAGCATGTGGGATCTTCCCCGACCAGGGATCGAACCCACGCCCCCTGCATTGGAAGCACGGGGTCTTAACCACTGGGCCACCAGGGAAGTCTGGGAACTTTAGGATTATAAGTATCATAATTAATAATTATCTCAGAGTCTCAATACCAAAATGGACCTCCGAAGTGTTTACATTTAAAATTTTCTTTTCTTTCTTTAGTTTGGGAGCGTGTTCCTTTTAGCAACCCCAGAAAAATTAATGTGTCAGGGTTGCATTCCACAGTAAGAGTTTGTTTTCTGTGTATCTCTCTCTCTCTGTCCTCTCTGATACCCCAGGGCTGAGGGAGAGGCAGAAAGTAACTCAAAGAACTACCGATCTATGGGAGATGGTTACAAATGATGGTTGCTTGAAGGGTCTGTTTTGTCTGTTTGGCTTTGTTTCTTTTCTGCTCTTAGAGAGAAGCTAAATAAGACTGGGGCCAGTCTTATTTTGAGGCTCTCTGCCAACAGCACATAAAAGCTGGAACAATAAAACCTTTCTTGAAGCGGGATCTGGATGGAACCTCTCTGTGTCTACAGAGGACTTGATCCCGGAGATGAATACACTATTGCTGTCTGTGATTTTTGAGCAATGTCTGTCTTCATTAGATTTTAAGCTCCTGGGGGCAGAGTCAGTTTTGCTCATGGAAAGTTCTTCATTATCTAGCACAGAGTAGGCGCTCAATATATACTTGTTAAATAAATGAATGACTATCTGGGAGATGATTGGGAACAGGGATTATGTTGTATTCATAAGTCTACCCCTGCTTGGCCAAGAATACACATGGAGACCCACTTATGTCTCAATATTTAAGAGATACAAGTGAAGCTAAAAACTGTTAAATCCTCTCTATTCTCCTACCTTGGCATACACATTTTCGTAATTACAAAACAAAAATATTTGCAAAGCTATGGTTTTTATATGATTGAAAACTGGCGAAATATCAAATATAAATGAATATAATTATCATTGCACTTGAAGAGTGTTGACGGACTGGTGATGTTGGAATGAGCGTTAAAGATGTACAAATACATGAATTGCTATATCAATATTTTTAAAATAAAATTTTATTTTTAAGTTAGTTTTTCTTGCCTTAATTTCATTAATTAATTAATAATAAATTAATAATAAATTAATTAATTTCATTAATTAATTTCACTAATTATCCTATCTTAATCAAGTTTTTCACATAATTTGGGTTTTATTGACAGACTAATGTAAATGATTACAAAGTAAAATGAGTTATACTCAAAGTATATGAAATGTAGCTATTTTCATCAACACCTTAAATGTTAAAAATTGAAAATTTTACTTTATATTCATTTCCAGTTATTTTTCTTTGACATTCAAAATTATCTGTTAAAATGAAAAGGCAAGATACAAATTATAATTAAAGGACATCAGCATTTCATATCAAGCTTATTTAAATCAAGTTGAAATGTTTAAATTTATTTTTTTAAATTCGATTAAATCCTATTAAGTGCTTTTTATAAAAATAAAACTATTTATAATCCTAGCGTTCAGTGTCCATCTGGTTGCCAAAGTAAAGGATTAGTATCACGCTCCATTTATGTTACGTCGAGACTTATGTACATATAAATTAATATGAATTAGTTAACATTGCAAAATGTGCCCTAATTGCCACGTGCAGCTGTTGTGAATCCCGTGCCAGAACCACGAATTGGAAAACAATCAAGAAAATGAATTTTGGGTAGAACTGAAAAATGATACAGGTTGGGGCAAGAGTCCGTTGCATCCATGCTAGGAGGAAGTATTGAGTGACCTGATCAGTCTCTTCTCTTACCAAAGTGCTTTCACTCCCCCACCCCCACCCCCGCAGGAGGGAGGACGCCCCCATCGCCAGCGCTGGCAGTGACCCACCACAGGGCTGTGTGGCATTCACGTGGGCACTTTTATTTTGTGGACGCAGCCCAGAGGTGTGAAGAGGCGTTCCCCTGGGGCCTGGGCAGTATTACTCTTGAGAGGTTACGTAGGATACAGGTGGGGCCGCACCAGGATGAGTCCCGAGGGGAGAGGGGCCCGCGTGCTCTTGAATATATTCATTTGTGTGTGTATGTTTGTGATATGCTGAGCCCTCCGGGGCATGGATCCCAGGGAAAGCCCGCCTATTCCCCAAGCCTAAAGGCACTATTGCTTCTTTACCTCCATCTCTGGACCCCCCACTGTCTCTGATAGTTTTTGTATAAACGAAGAGACTTGTTCATTTCACATAGCCAGTGAGTGGCAGAGCTGAGACTGGATTCCGCAACTTTGAACTTCTAGGGCAACACTTTTCTCAGCCTGGTAAATTGTGGTGTTTTTGTGGGGTTTTTTTGAGAAACGGTAACATTTTATTACCATTGAAACACATCTTTTTATTTGGAAATAATTTCAAACTTACAGAAAACTTGCAAGAATTAGAATAGTATAAAGAACACCATATAAAGACCACACCAGAAGTCTCTGGCCGTATTTAACTAGTGTTAACATTTTACCCCATTTGCTGTGTTATTTGTGCTCTCTGTCTTTACATGTACATATGTTTATACTCTCCAATATGATATATGTAAATGTATATACTCAGACTAGTTTTTCTGTACCATTTAAGGGTAATTTACATATATTATGGTCCTTTATCCTTAAATACTTCCGAGTGTATTCTTAGCGCAAGGATATTTTCTTTTTTTTTAATGTTTATTTTATTTATTTATCTGTTTATTTATTTTTAACATCTTTATTGGAGTATAATTGCTTTACAATATTGTGTTAGTTTCTACTGTATAACATAGTGAATCAGCTATATGTATACATATATCCCCATATATCCTCCCTCTTGCGTCTCCCTCCCAGCCTCCCTATCCCACCCCTCTAGGTGGACACAAAGCACCGAGTTGATCTCCCTGTGCTATGCAGCTGCTTCCCACTAGCTATCTGTTTGACATTTGGTAGTGTATGTATGTCAATGCTACTCTCTCACTTTGTGCCCAGAGATATTTTCTTACATAACCACAGTACCGCTATCAACCTCATGAAATTTAACATTGAGGCTGGCAAATTGTGGAACAGTGGTTGGAACTTTGATTTTGACCCATGGAAGTGAGCTTCTTAAGAGCAGGACTGTGCTTGACTCATCTTTGTGTCCAAACCCCCCATTAAACAGTAGCTGCTCATAAATGTGCGTTGTATCAAGGAGTTCCCTGTTTCACAGCTATGAGCTCAACACGAAGCTCTTCTTTCAAATAATCTTAGAGCTGTATTTGGTAATCTAAGAGAAGGAAAAAATCATGTGCATAAGAATGGTCATCGAAGCATTGCTTATGTACCCAAATTTCAGCCTGCTGGGTGTCATCCCATCTCTTAACCCTCTGGGGTCATTCTTTCCTTAGTATATATTCATAGGAAGCCAGAGCCCCCATTCTACCATCAGGGTGAAACCCAACATTTCCCCATTTGATGGGCTGACTGTTATGAAATGAGGCTGGGGGGGAGGCATGTGTCAACCAGCTGCTTCTCTGTGTAGTTAGGCTGAAGGCTTCTGAGTTCTGTGGTCCCTCTTAATTATTGTATTAGGGCCACAGGGCACTCCTTTTCTTGGAGAAGGGAGTACAACAGAACTTAGCAAGGTCACCCCGTCCTTGGTGCAGAAGGGAGGAGAGATAGCGGGCCAGACTTTGTAAGAAGCCCAAGGGGCATCGGTGACAGACACTCTGATCCCCTTTCTGAAGTATTCAAAGTTAGAGAGTTGGTTTTGGAGCACTCGGTGGGCCATGCCTAAGATCTGTTGGCAGGGAAGAGCAGCGTAGGTTATTCTCTCTCAAGCTTCCCAGGTGATTCCGATGCACGCTAAAGTTTGAGAACCACTGTACCAGAAAATACTTCCTACTGCATCCCAGTCAATAAAGATAATAGGTTCTGCATCTGGGAACACTCGCAGCGCACTGCACCCGGCCCAGCTTCTCTCAAAATGTCTACCGTTCATGAACTTCTCTGCAAGCTCAGCTTGGAGGGTGATCCCTCCACACCTCCAAGTGCATATGGGTCAGTCAAAGCGTACACCAACTTTGATGCTGAGCGGGACACTCTGAACATTGAAACGGCCATCAAGACTAAAAGTGTGGATGAGGTCACCATCGTTAACACTTTGACCAACCGCAGCAATGAACAGAGACAGAATATTGCCCTCGCCTACCAGAGAAGGACCAAAAAGGAACTTGCATAAGTACTGAAGGCAGCCTCGTCCAGCCACCCGGAGACAGTGATTTTGGGCCTATTGAAAACACCTGCTCAGTATGACGCTTCCGATGTGAAAGCCTCCATGAAGGGGTTGGGGACCGATGAGGACTCCCTCATTGAGATCATCTGCTCAAGGACCAACCAGGAGCTACAGGAAATCAACAGAGTCTACAAGGAAACGCACAAGACCGATCTGGAGAAGTATATCATTTCCGACACATCTGGTGACTTCCGCAAGCTGATGATTGCCCTCGCAAAGGGTCAAAGAGCAGAGGATGGCTATGTCTTTGATTATGAACTGATTGACCAAGATGCCTGGGATCTCTATGATGCTGGCATGAAGAGGAGAGGAACTAATGTTCCCAAGTGGATCAGCGTCATGACCGAGTGGAGCGTGTGCCACCTCCAGAAAGTGTTTGAAAGGTACAAGAGCTACAGCCCTTATGACATGCTGGAGAGCATCAAGAAGGAGGTCAGAAGAGACCCAGAAAATGCCTTCCTGAACCGAGTCCAGTGCATTCAGACCAAGCCCCTGTATTTTGCTGACAGACTGTACAACTCCATGAAGGGCAAGGGCACTCACGATAAGGTCCTGATTAGAATCATGATCTCCCACAGTGAAGTGGACATGTTGAAAATTAGATCTGAATTCAAGAAAAAGTATGACAAGTCCCTGTACTATTACATTCAGCAAGACACCAAAGGCGACTACCAGAAAGCGCTGCTGTACCTGTGTGGTAGGGATGACTGAAGCCCGCGATGGCCCAAGGGTCCAGGATGGCTGCTCCGCGCTCCCAGCTAACAGTTCTACACAATCAGCTTGTGGCTAACAGTCCCCTTGTGCCCATCCCTGGGAGGATGACGTTAGCACTGCCCACCCCACCCGCTCCATCCTTAGTTTAGTTGCCTAAGCATTACCTGGCTTTCCGATCTAGTCTCTCTTTATAGTCAAAGAAATGAACATTCCAAGGAGTTGGAAGTGAAATCTATGATGTGAAACACTTTGCCTTCTGAGTACTGTGTCGTAAACAGATGAATAAACTGAATTTTTACTTTAGGAAAAAAAAATAAAGGTAATAAAAAAGAGTTCACCTTCATCGGGCAGGGGACAGTGGTACCCCTTAATTGCATTACCTCAGGGATTTGCCATTTTCCTTCTCTCTGTTGTATTGTAGGGGCCCTGCTCACCTTAACAACCCACAGAACTTCATGAGTGTCTATTATACAGATGACATTATGCCAACCGGCTCTGGTGAAGTAGCAAGGACCACACACGGCCCATGCTTGCCAGAGGGTGAGAGAAAACCCCTATGGAAGTCCAGGAGCCTGCCATCTTGGAGAACTTTCTAGGGTTCCAGCAGTCGGAGGCATGTTGGGACATTCCCTCTTAGGTGAGAAACCTTGCTTTTCCTTGCATCCATGGAAGATGGGCCTCTTTGGGCTTTTGAGGCAATGTGGAGCACATCTGTGTGTGCCACTCTGCTGCATTTACCGGGTACGTCATAAGGCTGCTGGCTCGGAATGGGACCCAGAGCAATCAAGGGCTCTAGAACGGTCAGGCTGGGACGAAAGCTACCTGACCAATTGAGCCTTAAGACCCAGCAGACCCAATGGTACAGGAAGTGTCTGTGGCAGATAAAGATGCTGTCGGGAGCTTCTGACTTTCCCCAGTAGGAGAATCAGAGTGCTGACCCAACTGCAGTAAGATTGGAAGAGAGGACTCAAGGCAGTCTTGAGGAGAGGTATGTAGAAGGATGTCTTTGAAGGAGCCCTGAATGTGAAGATATTCATGTGCCACCTAAATGCCTATCAAAAGGTATCCATTGCAGAGAAGACTGTCAGTAATCAGGTGGACACCATGACCCAAACTGAGGATGCCTTCCCCTCTCCACTCTGGTGTGTTCTCAGTGGTACTGTGAACAAAGTGACCGTAGTGGAAGGGATGGAGGCTAGGCTGTACATGGGTTTAACAACATGGGCTTTCCCTCACTAAGGCCCACCTGGCTGGTTTCCATCACTTCTGGGTATGCACCCTGCCCAGGATGAAGCCAATGCCCAGCCCCTGATGCACGGCATCCTTCCCCAGGGATGGGTCGTGCGAGGCAGGCCAGCCACCACTGGCAAGTTGATTACACTGGACCCCTTCCATCATGGAGGGTGGTGGGAATAGATTCGTATTCTGCATACGGATTAGCCACCTCTGCCCTCCTCGCCGCTTGTGGTGTTTCATTGATCTCAGCGTATCTCACAAACATGACCTTCAACCAGACAACCCATTTGTTTCTTGTCTGTTTGCTTTTTAAAGTTTTTTTTTTTTTGATGTGGACCATTTTTAAAGTCTTTATTGAATTTGTTACAATATTTCTTCTGTTCTATGTTTTGGTTTTTTGGCCCCGAGGCATGTGGGATCTTAGCTCCCCAACCAGGGATCGAACCCGCACCTCCTGCATTTGAAGGCGAAGTCTTAACTACTGGACCGCCAGGGAAGTCCCTGAGAACTCACTTGTGAAGGAAGTGCAGCTGTGGGTTCATGTCCAGGAAATTCACTGGTTTACCACATGCCTCATCACCCAGAAGCAGTTGGCTTGAGTGAAATTTAGAATGGCCTGTGGAAGGCTCGGGTATGGTGGCTGACCTACAGGATGCAGTATTCACCTTAAACCAGAGACCAATATACGTTGGCATCTTCCCTTGAGCTGGATGATGCTAGTCTGGGAACCAAGGGATGGAAGCGAGAGTGATTCCTCTCACTAGGATACCTAATAACCCAGTTATAGAATTTTTGTTTTCCATCCTGTGACCTTGGACTTGGTGGGTTTGGAAATTCCTAGTAACAAAGAAGAAATATTTCCACCAGGGAACATAGTCATGGGTCTGTTAAATCGGAAACTGAGATCATCCTGTAGCCATTTGGGTCTCCTCATCTTGGACTAGGAGGTGGAGAAGGGGATCACTGTGCTGTCAGGGTGATTTATTCCAATAGCTCAGAAGAAACGGTATTGCTCCACAATGAGGGCAAGGAGGGCTAGCTCTGGAACCCAGGGATTCACTGGGGAATCTCTCGTTATTCCTCATCCCATACCCTACTCTGTAGGTCTGGGGTGGGGGCATGCATTTAGATTCCTAGCAAACTCCCCAGTGACGCTGATGCTATCCGTCCTACGACCGTAGCATGACTAGCGCTGTCCTAGGGCACCTGTTCTCTCCTGAGTATTCAAAAATGTTTCCAGGAGAGGCCTTCAAGGCCTTGTCAAGTTCTTTGAGGGGGTGGGGATCAGTGGAAACTGGCAACCAAAAAACAGACAGTGCACCTAGAATTTGGATCCTCTGTGAAGGAAGATTTGGGTCATTCCACTGGATAAAAGACTCCGGCAGTGGAGGGACCGCCAGAAGGTCGAGGGGATATGGAACGGGTGGCAGAAGAATGACACTGTGGTTATCAGCCTAGGCCTCCTGACCAGCCACAGAAGACGGGACTCCAGCAGCTGTGCTTTATAGGAATCGTTTCATTCACTCACCTAGAGGTGGACACGTTACAATGGAAGTTCTGGGGGGAGTGGAACTAAGCTGATAGCAGCCTCAGACAATGTGGTTGTTGATGGAAATTTATATTTCCCCTATGTTGGGGACATACATATTTTCCCCATCCACGATGGGTGCTGAGTGGTAATAGGGGTGCAGTGTACTGGTTAGTTTTCATTTGCTCTAGTTCGCTAATATATAGGAAGGATATCACCCAGAGTCCCCTGTCCTTTAGCTTCTGTTCTTGGCCGATGGCATAGGAGATTAGGGGGCAGGAGGTGAGAAGTCAAGGTATATAGTCTCTTCTCACTGGGTTGCGCTTTGATTGTCCACCTGTGGCCTTGGCTTTTGTTGGGGGACTCCTCTCCCACTGCTACAGCTTCCACTGGATTCTGGGAACACCCCTTCCCCTTGTCGCTTCAGGCCCAAGTGGTCATGGACTCACCCTGTTGCCCGTCCTTGGGCATTTTGCCAACCCCTTTCGTTTCCCTTAACCCTGCCCAGCCTCTGGAAATATTCTTTCATTAAACCCTCTTCATTTAATGCTTTGGGTGTGCATCTCTTTCCTGCTAGTGTTCTGAGTGATACGGGTCCCAAAGACAAACTCCCCAGGAAGGAGGGAGAGTCTTAGCTGATGGTGATCAAGGACGTGAGGATTCAGGGGGCCGGTGGGTATGGCCGAGGCCGTCCTGTCCCTCTGAACACAGCCAACCTGGCTGTACTGTTTGGACAGAACGAATGAGCATGGGAATGTGGACCAGTGAGCTTAACTCGAGCGCCTCTCAGCAGACTGGGCTATAAACCAAAGAGGGCACTGCAGGTTGTCATCCGTCACGCACGTAGGACCCATCTTCAACAGCTAGACTGCGGGGTGTGAAACCACACTAGTGGACACACCAGGCTTTGAAATTCTCTCTACCTGACATTTGGAAGCAGGACCAGCTCCTTTTGTTTTTGTTTTTGTTTTTGTTTTTGTGGTACGCGGGCCTCTCACCGCTGTGGCCTCTCCCGTTGCGGAGCACAGGCTCCGGACACGCAGGCCCAGCAGCCATGGCTCATGGGCCCAGCCGCTCCGCGGCATGTGCGATCCTCCCAGACCGGGGCAAGAACCCGTGTCCCCTGCATCGGCAGGCAGACTCTCAACCACTGCGCCACCAGGGAAGCCCTAGGATCAGCTCCTTTTGGATTGAGTTAGCCTCGAAATTCTGGGGCAATTTTATAGGAGAGGGAGTCACGGGTCTTTCAATTCAATAAGAGCATGTAGATATTTGAGCAACTAATCGGAAAAAAATGAAATAGAGATGATGGGAATTGATATACCAGGCTGGTAAAACGAGTGTGCTATTATTCATATCAGCCCATCTGAGCATTCTCAGGGGTCACATTTACGCTAGCAACCATCATTCTGATTTTTTTAAATTAATTCTTATTGGACTATAGTTGATTTCCTGTTTCTGCTTATTTCTGCTACCTCACTTGTCCCTGGGATGACTCTCCCTTTCCAGATTACATTTCTTCACATTGACCCCCTTCCAGATGTCTTTATTGCCCCCAAATACCACAACCACAAAGTGGATTGTGTATCAGACTTTACTGAGGGTTTGGAGTAACATGGGGTAACATGGGGGGACTGTAGCAGAGCACAGAGTAACATGGGGGGACTGTAGCAGAGCACAGAACAGGCAACAACGTAAAATCAGCCACGAGACACCACTGTCCGGAAAATCCATCACCCTTTCCCTGCAGCGGGGAGTTTCTCTCTCATCATATTTTGCCTTAAGTCCTGGATTAGGGCCAATGCCACAGATGCTTTTCATTTGCTCTCTGCCAGCTTCCAGTCTTCAAAAATTCTCTTCATTTCTTTTGCTGGACAGTTTACCTCTCCATACCAAACCCCAAACTTCATCTCAGCTAGCTAGAAACTGGCTAAGATGCTCTGATGACAAAGGACCATCTCCTCCATCCTTTAGCAGCTAAAGCAACGACAGGAGCTTGACATTTCAGTTGGTTTTTCCCCTTAATATGATCAAATGTTTAGATGACTCTTCGTCCCCCATGTGTGTCTAAGCTGGAGGGGGTGTTATTTAAATATTTATTCTCCGCCAACCTGAGCAAGCCCAGGGTTCGTCATATCTGTCTTTAGCTTTCTTTCTTTCTTTTTATTTTGCAACATGTATAATAGGGAAAATGAAGGCAATCTAAGTACTTATTAATAGGACTCTGGATAACTATGTACATGCACTAGATGGCGTGGTTTATAGCCAGTAAAATGATAAATAGGAAGACTGTAGCAGAAACATGCTTATGACGAAATGTTAGGAGATATTGATTTAAATGACATAACTGAAGCCTTTTATGAAAAAATATCTTGCACGTGGGCAAGGATTAGAAGGGAACACATGGACACACAATAGAAATCACTATTTTGTGGAGGCTTGGATTTGGAGTGAGTTTGAAATTTTCCATCTTTTTCTGAAATGTTATTTCCCTTTGCCACCAAAAAAAAGAGTCAAGAGATAGAGTGGGAAATATTAGCAAATCTAGGTGTGGAAAAGAAATAATTGAGACCAAAGGATTCCCGGGGTGGTGCTTCTCAAACTTTAACATGCATACAAATCTCTCGGTAGATCTTGCTAAGAGATTCCTGGGCCCCATCTCCGGAGATTATGATTCTGTAGGTCTGGAGTAGGGGTCCATGATTTTGGATTTCTAACAAGCCCCTCAATGTTGTAGATGCTATTTGTCCTTCATCATGGTTTGAGTAGCACGGCCCTCAGGCACCTGTTTTTCACTCCTGAGAGCTCTAAGTATCTCCAAGTGAGGTCTTCAAGACCTCTTCTTGTTCCTTGGGATCTGTTATTAGCTGATTGGGCGTTGGTTCTGATTTGCATTGTAAATCTATGCTGATGAGCTTTTCACAGAAGTGTTTGGTATCTCTGAGGTAGGCTGCAGAGTGAAGGCTGCCGCTAGGCCTGAGGCTATGTACAAGGTCCTTGCTCTAGATCCTCCTCTCACACAGAGCCTCCAATGCACCTTGGTCCACTGCCTTTGCCAGCTGTCCCTTTGTGCATCCCACACGGTGAGGGTGTGGAGGGAGGAACAGCTGGATATGCCCTGGAAAGCTGTCTGAGCAGCCGTGGGCTTGTTCACTTTCAGGGGTCACCTAGTGGTGATGGTGCTTTGGAAACCCACTTCCCAGGTGACCTGGGATGGAGTGGGACCCATGGCTGGGAGGCAGGTGGTGGGAAGGGAACCTTGAGCTTCTTCACAGCTGCAGGGCACTTCTGATGGGGGTGGCAGGTGTGCCTTAGAGGAATGGAATAAATGCATTCAGAAGGAAGGGGAATTCTGGTGGTCTAGTTTAACTTCATATTATGTTTGTGGGAATACCGATGACCATGATAATTACATAAATTAATAGACACCATATCCCTTGAGGTCAGGTGCTGGGAGAGGTTGCTGTGAGTATTCCTCTGACCAGTGGTCCTGGCTGGGAGATTTGGCCTTTCAGCAGTGGAACTGAAAAAAAGCCCAGGGTTCCAGGCTCTGCAGAGAGGGGGGAAGCCAGACCTCTCTTCCTCCCAGCTCAGACCCCTGGCTTCTCCTGGGGTGGTAATATCAAGAAAATACACCAATGTTTGCCCATGTTCTCTCATTTCATCCTCACAACAACCTTGTGAGGTAGATGTTATTCCCTCATGTTACAGATGAGGAAACGGGGGCTCAGAGAGGCTGAGTTATTTGGGGTCATATAGCAAGGAAGTAGAGGAGTTGGGACTTGGGACCAGGTTTGTGGGCTCTGGTCCAATATTCTTGCTGCAAGGTCTTAGATATAGGTGATGGGGTGGGAGGGTGACAGAAGGGTGGGAAAAGAGGGAGAAGTCATTATCAACAACTTATCCCTTGTCTCACCCCACAGCACGTTTACGTTCAAAGCACTCCCACTCCTGTCCTTTCATTCACGAGGTTTACACGAAACAAAAAGGGCAAGGCTTTTCCTCCCCTTTTTAAAATCAGGGAACGGAGGCACTGAGAGGTGAAGTGACTTGCTCAAGGCCACACAGCCTTAGAGTGACTGACAGGACTAGAAGCCAGGTCTTCCTGTCCGATATTAATCTCATAACTGTGTGCTCTCAAGAGGTCACTGGGTGAAATAATTTTGCATGAGGAAAAGTTAGCAGAAAAAAAAAAAAAAGAAATGTAAGACCAAAGGAGATAATTATGAAACTATGACTTATCCACCTGATGGAATACTCTGCAGCCAGTAAAAATGATGGCTATAAAGAGTGCTTGATGAAATGAGAAAGTGTCCCTGCTCTAATATGAAGTGATACAATGTCATGCACACAGTATGATTTTGACTATTTAAAAATACATGTAAAAAATGCTGGGAGAAAATATATCAAAATGGCGGCTTTGGGGAAGTGGGATTATAAGGGTTATTTTCCCCCATCCTTCTATTTTTTCTGTATTTTCCCAAACTTCCAAAATACACATTTCATTTATAACAGGAAAAATATACCCCTCTATATTTTAGTTTAAAAAAATACTGTTGGGAAGCAGCCCCTGTGCCTTTTGTGAATTTGGGGTGGTTCACCTTCCACCTCCTTTCCCACGTCACCACGTGCTCCATTGCTGGCCCACTGGGAAGGGGCTGGGGCTCAGGTGAACGTCTGTGCTGGGAGCCTCCCAGTGTGTGTGCTACTTTGCATGTTAAGGGCAAGAGTTTCCTCAAAACGAGACCACTGTTGTTAGGATGGTGGGTGACTGTCCTGTATCCGATGCCAAAAGGTGTGCGCGAGCCAGGGAAGATGACCGCCCCCTAGGCTCACAGTGATTCCCCAGACTGGAATCCGGGCCTCCTGACTCCCGGTCCAGCGCTCTTATCCCCAGACTGGCCCACCGCTGCAACACCCACAGCATCCCGAGCATCTCACCCTGCTGCTCCTGTGAGAGCAGGCAAGGCTAAGGTGAACCTTCTCCATCCCCGGGTGGCCAAATCCTTTCTCGCCTCCATGGGCTGGAAAGCCGGTGGCCAGGGGACAGAGGCACATCCTGGGGCAACCCTGTCCAGAGAGCGCTGGGCTCTCGGTCCCTCGCCGCGGCCCCCGCCCGCGGGCGCCTCAGTCATCCAGGTGTTGCTCCTCCCAGGTGGATGTGGGGATGGCGCTGTAAGGGTCCATGATGACCTTGGCGCAGCGAATGATCATCACGACGAGGAAAAGGCAGAGGAAGACGAAGCAGGCCAAGGTCAGTCCTTTGTCCACGTCGACGTAGACGGGCTCAGGCGTGGGGTCCTCCATCTCTCGGCAGCGGCTTCGGGCTCCTCCTCCGGCTCACGGTTGACTGGTACCATCTTCCACCCCTGCAGAGAGCCATAGCAGTGGGGACCGGAGGGTCGTGCCAACTTGCCTGGGGTGTGGGCAAGGCACAGCCCTCCCCCTTCTTATATGTCCCCCTGGCATGGGAGTCTGCTGTTCCCCCTCCCCTCCCCCTCATGAGAGCGAGGAGAGGAAGGGTCACGTGCCTCCTTTTCAGGCGCCTACGTGGTCTCAGCCCTGAACCTTATAGGCAACCCAGGTGCCAGGGCCCAGCCAGTGCGTCCTGGCGGGTGGGGGAGGTGACAGAGGAGTCCCAGCAGGGGTAGAGCTGGGCTGTAGCGGATGCACCTGCTGAGGATGGAGCCCCTGAAGTTGCCTCCACCCTCTGAAACCCTTTAGGACGAGTTATAATAATGCTTTCAACTCTGCCAAGCCACTGACTGAGGGTGATCAGAAAGCATTTTATTTTATTATCGTTGTTTATTTTTGGCTGTGCTGCATCGGCAGGCGGGATCTTATTTCCTCCACCAGGGATCGAACCCGTGCCCTCTGCAGTGGGAGCGCAGAGTCCTAACCACTGGACCGCCAGGGAAGTCCCCAGAAAGCATTTTTAAAAATTAGGTAATTAATATATATTTTTTAAAGCAGTAGAACTTACGTTTCAAATGAAAATGAACGTTGAATCCCAATACATGAATAGATTGAAGGGGAGCTGCTGTCCCAGAGTTGGGTGGGCAGGCAGCATGAAGGGTCTGCATCCCTTCCCCCTCTATGGGGGCCTTCTGGAACTCCTGAGGGACCTTTGCTGAGCCCCCGAGTCACAGTTGATAAACTGCGGGTGTGAAGGAAGAACGGTTTTGGCAGTCAGGTGGACCCCGAGCCCAGCTGCCTTGCAGTGCAGTCCTGGGCAGTGTAAGGTTATCCTTGTATCAGGCCTACGCCTCCCTGCTGTGATAATACAGGGCACGAGGCTGCATCACAAGGGTGTGAGGATTCAGTGCATCTAGCATGGTCCCTGGCTCTGTGGGTGCCCCAGAGCAGGCCAAGATAGCAGGTCACGTCCTTGCAGCCCAGCGGTCAGGGAGAGCTTAGGACGAGGGGCACTGCTGCTCGTTATCATCACCCCCTCCCCCGCCCACCCCCCGCTGAATTTTCAGAGCCCTTGAGCTGTACATTGTGCTTTCACATCCAGTTTATTATTTGATCCTCACGACAGCCCAGGAGGCATGTTAGCCGTGTATCAGTATGCCCATTTTATAAACGTGGAAACTGAGTTACAGAAAGGGGGGAAATGACTTACCCAAGGTCCCACATCCCAAACCCTAGGCCTCTGCATGCCTCTCTCTTCTCTGATGGAAAGTAAAGTGGGGACCCATCTCCCCCACCCACTTTGCAACTTCAGAAGGGCACCTATGCAACCCTGGGCTGGCTGGTCCTGACATATCTGTAACCACAGGTGACTATGCTTTCCCCTCCTTTTTTTTTTTTTTTAAAGTTTTTTTGGCCACGCCACATGACACGTGGGATCTTAGTTCCCTGGCCAGGGATCGAACCCATGCCCCCTGTGTTAGAGGAGCTGGACCGCCAGGGAAGTCCTGCTTGCCCCTCTTTCAGACATCGTCTCCATCCTCACCCCTTTCCAGAGGGCACTGACCTGCTGGTCGGAGTGATCACCACTTCACAAGGGCCACTGGGTGGGCTCGCACCCTGGGTGGGGCTGCTCCAGGAGGGAGGGGGAGTGACCAGACATCACAGCTGGAAGTCAGTGAGAGCAGTGGCCTTTCCCTTATAGAGCAGGTACCCACACTGGCAGCAGCTGGAACAGAATAGGACAGAAGAAGGCTGATTACCTCCCAAGATGCCCACTCCCAGCCATGAGCTGGGCTGGCAGGAAGGTCTGGCCTGGGCAGCTTCTCCCTGAGCATGGTGGTGGGAGCAACCACAGTTTATTCTGATGCTTTTTTGTTTCCTTCTCTCTTTTAAAATATATAACATTAAAAAAATTGTGGTGAAATTTATATGACATAAAATTTACCATAGTGACCGTGGTTAAGTGCACAGTTCGGTGGCTTTAGGACGTTCAAATCGCTGTAGAGCCATGACCACCATCCATCTCCAGAACTCTTTTCATCTCGCAAAACTGAACTCTGTGCCCAGGAAACAACGGGTCCCCATTCCCCCTTCCCCTCAGTCCCTGGCATCCACAGTCCTATGCTCTAGGGACCTCATGTAAGAGGAAAGATACAGTATTTTTCTTTTTGTGACTGCCTTATTTCACTTAGTGTAATGTCCTCAGGAGTCACTCAGTGAATGTCAGAATCTTCTCTCTTTGTGAGGCTGAATAACAATTCTCTTGTATGAGTATACCACGTCTTGTTTATCCATTCATCCATTGATGTACACTTGGGTTGTTTCCATCTCTTGGCTATTGTGAATAATGCTGCTGTGAACATGGGTGTACAAACATCTCTTTGAGACCCTGCTGCAATTCTTTTTTTTTGAACAGAGAACATGCTTTACTGAGGAGTAGATATAGAACAGCACATTCTACCACATGTGGGGAAGGGTTAGCTTCTGTAAAAGGCCTTTACCCCTTAAGAAAACCCCCAGTGAAGTTGCTTTTGGATAAATTTTAACAGTGACACTGAAACTGGCAGGGAGCTGCCACTGAACATGCTTAAAATTAGCTCCCCCCGACCCACAGTGAATATAAACCGTGTGCAAAGATGACAAGAGAAAGGCACAAGTGACCAGAGTTGGGATTGCGGTGAGGGCTCCACATGAAGACAGTGGTGTTGCAGGAAAGGGTGACATGACGTACATCAAAAGCTGCCCCAAGGTAGCAGGTTATAATGAGCTAGAGAGAAATTAGAGGGAGCATCTCTTCCTTCACTTAAACAACACCAAATATAGGAGGCCAGAGAATGGGGGAATGGTGGTAAATCCCAAAAAGGAAATGGAGGAGGAGTTCTTGGAAGGGCATAAGCACTTTAGTCCTAGGGGGAGGGGGAGGCAGTGTTGAAAAGCAAACCCTGGCAGCGGTGACCATTCTGCCTTGCTGAGTCATGGGCTGAGACACGGAAGTCATTTTCAGTCACTTCTCCAAGGATGTTCAGACAAAAGCAATGTAACTTATGTGGAAGCATAGGTGTGCTGTATCAGACTGGTACTGGTGAAAAGGTCTCTGCAGTATAATTAACCAGTTAACATGCAGCATGAAAGGGAGAACTGGAAATTATTTGGGCAAATGTAAAACGGGCAGGGAGTAAAGAGAAGAAAACGTTTACTACTGAGCGCTTTCTGGTGAGGCAAAAAGTAGCATTCCATTCCCTTCCACCAAGACGTTGCCCACTGCCCACAGGTGAACTCAAATCCAAGTACAGAATCACCACCTCTCAATTCTTTTCTCCATCGCATTCAGATAATGTGCTGTAACCAAGACTAATCTCTGCGAGTCTTCAAAAGTGTCTGGCTCTGGTCAGCCTGATACTGATCAAAAACAGGTCTTTCAGTAAAAATGGAGGAAAAAACTTAAAGTGAGAGGAACCCAAAGGGAAGGGACCCCTCCCAGCACACACACACACTCAGAAGTGTTACCTCTTCCCTGCCCCTCCAAACACACACGTAAGGAATAACTGGGAAGGTCCTGGTGGCGGTAACCATAGTTGGTGGCCTGGTGACGGGGTGGCAAGAAGTACTATTACAAGGTTTAGAAGATACGACACGAACTCATGGGGTCAGAGGAGAGAACCAGTGACTGGACAGGTACAGTACCAAAACAGAACACCTTGGGTCAGTGCCACGAGGGATCTGCGCTCAAGTCTAATACAGATTCCATCCAGGCAACCTCACTGAGGCCGAACAACAGCTCCTCAGAACCAGCGTCTGCAGTGTACACGAAGGTCAGAGCCAGGACAGTCCTGAGGGGGATGGCCTTCCCAAAGGATACTGTACTTGCCAATCACAAGAGCAACACAAATGACAGACAGATCCCTAGAGTACAGATTCCTACTGCTGGGGTTTGCTGGCTCGGAGTAACCGGTCACTTTAAGTGGCCTTCGGAGGGGTCCCTTTTAAACTGCTTGGATCCATGGTTTTATTGGAGTTGGATCTTTTGGCCCCGTTGGCTATCCACTCATCAATCAGGTCCTGTCTCTTCAAAACAAGATGTTTTCCTTTCCAATATTTGAGCATCTGAAGGGCTTGCAGAGTGCTGACAATGTCCACGGGATTCACAGCTGTCTCCTGGCTAATTTCTTTGATAGAAATCTCTTTGCCTTGGAAATTATGCAGGTAATGAAGAAGCACTTCTTCCAGTAACTGCGGTAGCTTATGAGCCCCAGATCTGAGAGTGGACGTTCTGGGGAGCCAACTTTTTCTTCCTCTTTGGAAAGCAAATAACTGAAATCAATGAGCATCTTGCCATAGCCCTGTCTCATGTACTGAGGTGTGGTAAGGATACAGGATACATTGTGGTGGAGGAATGAATTCTTTTCCTCGGAAAACTATCCAATCAGGTGACAACCAGTGTTGTCTGCTTCTGTCATAACATAGAACAGGAAGGGTTCTACATCATAGTATAATGTCTTGTGGTCCAGAAAAACCTTGGCCAACAGGCACAGTTTTTGGCAGTAGATCTTGTTTTTCTTGCCATCCACTTCAAACACAGAGATTGAACCTTTGCATTATATCTCATCTCCAGGTGGGTGTTTCCACACACACTTAGCCATGTGTCAGTGGAATATTGTCTGGCTCTTCATGTATTTTAAACAGAATTCACACATGTAAAGACATCCCAGTCATGCATATTCCTCAGGATAGGGAGAATGGTACCAAGTATCAAGCTCATAGCGACAAAAAGCAATAGGTTTAATCATGTTGCTCCCCTCTGTGATGTGGCCTTGCAGCCTTAACTTCTCCAGACCCTCTGAAGCCCGGGCTTGTGCTCTTCCGAAAAGATCCGTCATACTCGCTAGTCAGGTTTTCCAGGAGAGGTTCCCGAGTGTTCCCATAGGTCTGCCTGTGTTCCATATATTTCTCTTTCTGTTCTTTGCTCAGCCCACCATTTCTTTTCTTCCTGAGTTCAGCAACCTTTTCCTTATATTGCAACTGCCTCTCTGTTGGTACCTGGTGCCTGGTTGCATGCCTGTTGTTGCCATCTTGCCTGTGGGACAGCATCCTTTCTTCTCTCTGCTTATCCTGGCTCTGTGCTCTCAGCTTGCATTTATCAGCTGAGAGGTTACGATAGAGAGGGCATCCTGAGGTAGAGAAATGTCTCTCGTGTTTTCCTGTAAGGTGTCCTAGGGAGTCACAGCCTGGTGTAGGACCGTTCATGCTGAAATTGTAGCTTTCACGGAAGTGGCAGCGCTTGGGGCGATGAGAGAGATCACTGCCTGAGTCCTTCAGGGACACATCCTTGGCAGTGCTCTCATGGTGAGACACGTTGGGGCTGGAGATGTCTATATCAGACTCAGAAGAAGGGGCATTTCCAGCTGGCGTTCGAGGTGGAGACTCACATGATCAGCTGTATTTTTAGTTTCTCTATCTGAAAAGTCAACCACTTGCTCACTTTCTGAGGCAGATGAACGAGTCTGCCGAAGCGGGTATTGTTTCGGGGTCACTGGGGTCGGCTGCCGCTGACTACGCGTCACTCTCCTGGTAGAATAAGCAGGTTCCTCGGTACCGAAAGACTGCAAATTTCCAACAGGACTGGAATCTTGGGAACTCTGGCTTAGCCGGGTCGAGGAGCGGGTGACTCGGGCAGATGGCCGGGATGTACCATCACTCTCTGAACTGTCTGTGTGCTCGAGATCTGTAGAAAAATCGGAATCTTCGGTTCCATCTGAACTACTGCCTGCATTCCTCTTCCTTTGCGGCATTGCCGGCGGCTGCGGCCCACCGGTTCCGATTCGGGCAGCGGCGGCAGCAGCAGTAGGAAGGGTGGCTCCGGCGGGCTCCGTGGCGGCCTCTGTAGCGTCCCGATCCTGCGGACGATCCCAAGTGCCTTCCTGCTTCACAGCGTCTAGAGCCTTCTCCTGTTGCAATTCTTTTGCACAAGTGGAGTTGCTGGATCAACGGTAATTCTATTTTTAATTATTTGAGGATCATATTTAACATCGTTGTATAAAACAATACTTATACACAGTTCAAAATTCAAAAAGTACAAGAAGAAAACCACAAAGAACCGTTTTTAACGACTTCTCTCTCCAAGCAATCCAGTTCATTTCCAGACAGACAACTACTGTTATGAGGTCCTCAGACATCCCTCTCATCTGGAGGTATTCAATACATAGACATTGTATTTGCCACTATTTACATGGTGTTTACATTGTATCGGGTATCATGAGGAATCTAGAGACGATTTAAAGTATGTAGAAGGACGTGCATAGATTACATGCAAATACTATGCCATCTTATATAACGGATTTGAGCATCTGTGGATTTTGGTATCCAGTGGAATCCTGGAACAGACTCCCCACAGCTACTGAGGGACAGTTGTATTGCCTAATCATGTTTGCTTTTTGTCTTTTCTTTTTCCAGAAATATATCCCTCTGTTGTAACTACTGGAGCATGCAGGACCACTTCCTCTCACCCTATCCAGTGGTGACACCATCTTGAGTGTGGTGTCCATTTTCCACTCAGGGCACCCACAGAACTTTTAGGGTTCCTTGGACCATACTTTGAAAATACGGATCTAGTCCACCTCTCTCCATTTCAGAAATGAAGAGACTGGAATTGAGGGAGGGGGAGGGGTTTCTCAGCATCTCAGAGTGATAGCATAGCTGACCTTGGAGCACACTCACATTTCTGACCCCAGCCAGGTCTGTGCTTTGGGCCACAGGCACCGATGCCACGTGGTCCTTGGTGGCTCTCAGGGATGGAGGGACATGCTGGAGTTTCATGCTCTTGTGTTTCACAGCTGCACCCAGTGTGACCTCTCAAACACAGACTCTGAAATCCCTGGCCAACGGTCTGCCTTAAGTTAATATCAGATACCCTGCACCAATTGTAAAAGTCAGACCTCAGAGAAATTGTCTCGTGACCCTCCCGTGTCTTGTATGGGGCGAGAATTGGTCCCTGTAACCTGGTAACATGCCCCAGAGGAAGATTATCAGCATTTTCTGGATGCTTCCAGCTGGAATGAATGCCAAGAACTTGGATGCAAAGAACAGATTCATCTTTCCACCCTCCAGATGGCGTGTGCTCATTAATGTTAATTACTGGGCTGGCACATGTCCCTTCCAGCCCCGTTTCCCAGGGAGGACCTGACACCCAGGAGTGATGCAACGCTGAACTCAGCTGCCGTTCCCTGGGAGCTGAGGAACTGGTCTTCCCACGGGCCAGCTCAGTGGTCCCCAACAGAGTTGACCCATCCTTCAGCATGGCGCCTGCGCAAGCCAGATGCTCCGTGTGCCATGCTCTGGGGGCGGCTGGAGGTGAGCTTGCTTGAGTCCGGGGTTCCGATCTGGGCGAGTGAATGACCCTGAAGGGGAATGGCTTCTGGGCCGACCCAGCACACTTGTCTAAGTGAGCGGCTTTAGGGTTGGGGTGTAGAAGATTCAAATGGAAAAGAGTCCTGCCAGATGCCATGGGAAAGTCACAGGACAAAGTGACCCGTCCAAATATAGGCCCTGGAAACCAGTATCTCAGTCAGGGTTTTAGGAAAAAAACAAGCAATAGGGCAGCCACAATTCAAAGGGCACACAAATAGAGGATTTACATACAAACGTGTGTACCACCCCAGGGCTGGGAGTGGGGGGCTCAAGACCTTACTCTCTGGGCTGACATATTTCTTTATTTCTGTACATACGTGTGTCTTACCTGCTAGGGCTACCATAACAAAATACCACCGACTGTGTGGCTTAAACAACAGAAATTAAGTTTCTCACAATTCTGGAGGCGAGAAGTCCCAGATGAAGATCTGGCGGGTTTGGTTTTTGGTGAGAGCTTTTCTCCCTGGCTTGCAGACAAGCCTCCTTCTCGCTGTGTCCTCACATGGCCTTTCTTCAATGTATTCGGTTAGCCATAAATTTCGTTCGGGTTTTTCTGTAACATCTTACGGAAAACCCGAACAAACTTTTTGGCCAGCCCAATATGAGAATGGGAAGAGGGAGCGAGACATTGCCCACTCTTCCTCTTCTTATAAGCCCACCGATCCTATCAGACGAAGACCCCACCTTTATTCCCTCGTTTTACCTTAATTACCTCCTAAATGCCTTACCTCCAACACATTGGGAGTCAGGGCTTCAACATATGAATTTTGGGGGGATACACAATTCAGTCCATAGCAGTGTGTCAGTTCCTCAAGGGCAGGGTCCAAGTCTGCCCGAGGGGCACTGCCAGCCTGGAACCAGGCCAGGCCCGCCCCTTGTGGGTTCACAGGAAAGGTCAGAGAAGATGCAAACCTGCACCTAGCCGCTGCCCTCTGGACACCAATGGGAGGGAGCAAGGGGACTGAAAAAGCATGTCACTTATTACTGTGGGGAGAAACAACGGGCTGTACCGACATTGTGAATTCAATCAGGTAACAAAGATTGGAGCTGCTCACGTGCAATCATCCACTGGTTCTATAAATAGTAGTGGAGCCATTATGGAACGTGACCTGTCAGAATCACTTCCCCACATGACAGATGGATTAAGTGGATGACATTTGCTCAGGACACAGAAGATGTCCAGTGTCATAACCCGACACCAATTACGTCGTCCTGTGGGACTGCGCTTGGTGGCTCCACGCCTCCATCAGAGCAATTAACAGGCTTGCCAGAGAGAAATGATGAGTATGTGCTAAGAGATGATTAAGACCATAACCACTACCAGGGCTGGAAGGATGTATGGAGGGGATGGGATTCATGGAATACTGTGGTGAGAACTTGTTATCTTCCAATATTTAAATATCCCTAACCTCTAAGAAACATTCCAGAGCAAGGAGGCTGTATGAAGCAGCACTGTTTCGGATAGAAGAAAAGAGAGTATTTCTGCCAAGAGAACGCATCAGCCTTGTATCCTACTTCCATAAGCCGTCACACCGGTTCTGCTGTATCACTTTTATAATATGATGCTGATGCTGTTGGTCTCACTTAGATCTCATACTCCCTTAACTATTTGGTGTGCACACCCCCCAGCCTCTGTATGTTTTGATCCTAACAGCTCACACCTACTGTTTTTTAGAAGACTGCCCTTGGGCTGCTGCAGCTGCTTCACCCATGCGTGCAGAGAACTCGAAATGCCTAGAAGTTTACATCAAGGACTCTTACCCTACCCAGACTGCACAAGATGCTAAAATTAGGAGATTCACTATCAGGAAAGCGTGTTCTGAACAGAAGGCCAAGGGTGGGACTGGACAGCCTTTTGCTAGTGCCGAAGAGATTAGATGTGCCACTTGGCCATCTCAGCAGAAACCAGGAATAGAAATGAGATTATCCAGGAAAGATCTCTGGAGGACTCTCTTATCTAATGGAGTGTATCCCTGGGACATGCATGGGTAATATACAAAGGTTTTGAGATGTTACATTAGAAATGCTGCTGGCTGGGGCTTCCCTGGTGGCGCAGTGGTTGGGGGTCCGCCTGCTGATGCGGGGGACGCGGGTTTGTGCCCCGGTCCGGGAGGGTCCCACATGCCGTGGGGCGGCTGGGCCCATAGGCCATGGCCGCTGAGCCTGAGCTCCGCAACGGGAGGGGCCACAGAGGTGAGGGGCCTGAGTACCGCAAAAAAAAAAAAAAAAAAGAAATGCTGCTGGCTAGAATCGAAAGGGACACAGACAAGATAAAACAAAGGAAGGCTATTGGACTCTAAAATTTCTACAGGCAGGAGCAGGATGATAAAACTAGTCAGCTACAAAGTGTTCTTCCCTTCAGGACAATAGAGTAATGACTCTGAGAAGAAGAGCTTTGGCTCAGACTGCGGAGCTGTGTGGATCCTTGAGTCACAGATTATTCCCCAGACCTTGAAAACTAATGAAGTTTTCCCAGTTGGATTTTGAAATTGCTTGGGACTGGTGACTCCTTTCTTCTTTCCATTTTTTTTCCTCCTTTAAAATGGGAATGTGTGTAACTGTTATCCTATGTCTCACCACTGTATTTTTGGAGCAGATAACTTGACTTCTAGTTCCACAGATGGAATTTTGCCCCAGGGTGGATCATATGCCAAGTTTTACCCATACTTAATTTAGATTTGGAGTTGATAATTTTGGACTTTGAGTTGATGCTATAATGGGTTGAGAATTTTGGGGATGTCAGGATGAGGTGAATGTATATAGGATAGAGATGAATCTTTGGAAGCCAGAGAGTGGACTTCAGTAGATTGAATAATACCTCCTCAAGAAGTCCACAACTGAATCTTTGGAATCTGTGAATGCTATCTTATATGGCAAAAGGAACTTTGCAGATGTCATTAAGTTAAAGATCTTAAGATGGTGAGATCATCTTGGGTTCTCTGGCTGAGTCCTAAATGTAATCACAAGTGTCCTAGAAGAGTAATTACACAGGGAGATTTTTGGCTACAGTGGAGGAGGAAGTGTGACCACAGAAGCAGAGACTGGAATGATGACGCCAGAAGCCAAGGAATTCTGGAAGCCTCTCTAAGTGAAAGAGGCAAGGAATGAATTCTCCCCTGGAGCCTTCCATAGGAACCAGCCCAGCTGACACCTTGATTTTAGCCCCTTAAGACTCATTCTGACCTCCAGAACTGTAACAGAATATATTTCTGTTGTTTTAAGCCGCTAAGCTTGTGGTCATTTGTTACATAGGCAACAGGAAGTCACTGTGGAGGTTTAAGAGAAAGGCATTTCTGTACACAATCCTTTTGATTCTTATATTCGATCTATAAAAGACATGCTCTATTTCCCCAGGTTTGGAGAAATGGAAACAAATCAATCAAAGGTACACAAGAACATGATGTCTACTTACTAGAGGAGGAGTGACTCACTGGCAGGCTGTCAGAAAAACGCACCTTAAAAGGGAACTGAAAACCCAAATGAAGACGGAACAAGAGCACAGCAGCTTCGGGCACTGACGCAAGTCAGACAAAGGCAGCCATATAGTCGGGGAAAGCGAGGGGAAAGAAATTGCACAAAGATATGGAGAGGACTTCCCTGGTGGCGCAGTGGTTGAGAATCTGCCTGCCAATGCAGGGGACAAGGGTTCGAGCCCTGGTCCGGGAAGATCCCACATGCCACGGAGCAACTAAGCGCATGCGCCACAACTACTGAAGCCCGCGCGCCTAGAGCCCGTGCTCCGCAACAAGAGAAGCCACCGCAATGAGAAGCCTGCACACCGCAACGAAGAGTAGCCCCCACTCGCCACAACTAGAGAAAGCCCGCGCACAGCAATGAAGACCCAATGCAGCCAAAAATAAATAAAAGTTAAAAAAAAAAAAAAGATACAGAGAGTTTCATCAGTGGTCTTGCTGAGGTCGTAGCATCAGGAACTGAGGCCTGGAACTTGGTGCAGTGGGAGCTGTAGCTCTTGCCCTTCCCAGTTTGCTGATCCATCAGGCACGGCAGTCACAGCAACAGGAGGAGCCAGAGCAAGCGCGTCAGTAGAGACCATGAGAGGCAATGAGAGGAGAACAGGGGCAAGGCTGCTCTCGTCCTTACACCAAAAGATCCATTCTTTGTGGTAAACTTAGTGAACTTCTGTTCCTTATAGAGTCACTCTCAAATAGAAAACACCTGAAAAAAATCGTCTTCATTTCTGGAAGGCAGTGCGCTGAATAATGCCAGGAAGGGCACTAGCTTTCTACTGGTTATGAGGAGCAGGTTAAAAAAAAAATAATGCTACATTGTTACAGTGTGTGTATATATATATATATATAAAATGCCAGATAAGGCAATGTGACACCAGAGGAAAACTCACACTCTGGACACAGGGATGTGGGTTCAAATTCTGACTTCACTGTTTACTAGTGGAGGATCTTGAAAAAGTTGTCCCCATCAAGACTCAATCTCCTTGCCTATAAAATAGGGCTAATTGTGCCTATCTCATGGGGTTGGCATGTGGATCAAATGCAAGAATGGTCCTTTTCTGGCCCAGATCTTTCCCGTTCTCGCATGAGCGCAGGGACAAAACACACCTGGAAAGCTTTACATGACTCCTGGTCTGCTCAGAGCCTGCTCTCTGGTTTGTTTTACCTCCTTTGATAAGCTTGCTTTCAGACTCCCCTCTGTTTGTCCTCAGACCGTGTTCCCGAGTCACCTGCTTGGCTCCTGGGTTCGGTGTGCATACGGGGATGTGGAGTTGAGTCACCAGGCTCTCTTGGTCTCAGTCTGGCCCGCAGGTCTCTCTGCTCTTCCCCACAGTTCACAGCATCCTTCTGGTCTCCTCCCCGTGCTGACTGCTGCTTGTGCTTTCCACTGAAAAGTAGATGATGACTACACAGCTACCCTCCACACCTGGCCCGTGACTTCTCAAGCCTCTGGGAAGGGCCTGTCATATCCTGTCCATGAACTGCTTCTGTCATTTGCCTCAGACATTTTCAAACTTACAGGAAACAGGAAAGGTCTCAGAAGTAAAGAAAACAGAAGTGAATATGATTGCTCAAACAATAAGTATCATGGCATACCTAGGAGCTAAATTATACTTGGAATAGGAATTTCAGGAAGAGAGGAAAGAATAGAAGAAATTATAATAGAAGCAAAGTTGCCTCAGCTGAAGAAAGCCTTACGTCTGTAGCTTAAAAGGACTAATTGAATATAATGGATTTTTAATGGAAAGAGACTTACACCTACATTTTTCTTGGTGACCTCTGACTTTCAAAGATAGTGGGGAAGAAAAAAATCTATGAGGATATAAAGAGAGAGAGAAAAGTAGGCTATTCACAGAGCGTAAGAAAATAATGTCAATAGACTGGCATCAGATCCTCCTCAATAACACTAACTACCTGAGGACAGGAAGTAATATTTTTAGGGTTTTGAAGGGGAAGAGTAAAAACAAAGAATTCTGTATAAAATAATGTTATTCAGCTGTGAGAGCAACAGAAAGTCATTTTCAGATATTAATGGATTTGAAGTACCCATCTCATGCATACAAGTCCTCCATCCTTCCAGCCAAAAATAACTTGCTTGAAGAGGTACCCCTTTCAATAAATGAATATTGATATAAATGAATAAATTTATTCATACCACTAAGTAACTCAAAGTGAAAGATTCAAGGGAGAGGAAAACGTGCAGAGAATAATAAAACCAATAAAATAATCTATAGTGTAAATAATTATAATAAATATAGGTATAAAACAATGTAAATGTTAAGAAAAGATTTTAAAAATAAAAGTTACATAACATAAAGACTTTATAAAAATAATCTGTATCTAAAAATTCCACATTATTTCAATAAAAATTAGTGGAGGGAAGGGGGAAGGAAATCAGAATATAATACATTTTTAATATTATTTGGGTAATGTAAATATTTTAATAATTTTAATTAATTCGATAATTTAATGCCAGTTCTATTTTAATATTGATAGAGTAGTGTAGATTAAGATATGTGTTTGAATATTTAAAGATAAAACTAGGAGAATGACAAAAAATAATTGAATAATATAATTGGTAAGCTGAAGAGACGTTTTTGTTGCCTTTGGGGAATATACATTATTTTCAAATGTCCATGGAACATGTACAAAAATTGATTTAGTGTCAATTTACAACGAAAACACCCACATATTTTAAGAAGTAGAAATTTTACAGGCTGTATTTTCCGACCACAAAGGATTAAACAAACTAACAAACCAACAAGCTATTTGAGTTAAATAACGTTTAAAAATAATTATTGAGTTAATGAGGAAATTAAGCTGCCATTACAGAATATTTAGAAAATCACTCTAATGAGAATACTACATATTAGAAGTTAGGGGGTGAGGTGAGTGACAGCGCTTTACTACACTCAGGACCAAAATCATAGCTTTCATGATTAAACAAAAAGAATTAAACAAAGGGAAAGAAGACATCAACTGGGACAGTTAATAAAACAGTATCAAAGAAATCTGGAAGATGAAATTAGTAAAATTCAAAGCAGAAATTAACAATTCACAAGACAGAGCACCAATAGAATTAAAAATAAACCATAGAGAAAGGTCTTTGTGTAGTTTGAACCTGGGCCAACCTCTGGCAAGGTTAATCTAGAAAAAAAGAGAAAAGGCAAGTAAACACCTTTAGGAATGAGAAAGAGGCTATAACCATAGACACTAAGGAGATTAAAAATATAAAGAGGCAGTGCTTGTAAAACTCCACCAATACATTTGAAAAATTCAATGATGTGGATGTTTTCTAGAATGTAAATTGTCAAAACGGACTAAAAATATGCAGTATTGGAAAGCAAAATTAAACAGTCTCTGTGAGGGGTTTGTCAAGAGCCTCTGCTTAGCCTAAGTTGGGCTGGGGTCCCGCAACCAGACCAAGGTCAAGTCCATGAAGCTGCCTAAAGTCCTCCAGTGCATCATGGCCTCCCTGGAGCTTCCCTGGACTGGGGAGGCACCCTTCCTTGTTCTGAGAACTGGGGACGGCCTGGTGGCCACCACTAGGCTTCCTCTCCTCTTTGCCAGTTTGGAATTACAAAACAACAGGAACACATTTCTTGTTACTACTTCTACTGAACAGCTCAAGCTCCAAAGTCACCACCTTTGAATATGTTTCCGGGGACTAAGAAGTCCCCAGCGTGCTTATTTATGACCAAAAGGCCAGTTTGCTCATGCCTTCCAGGTGGAGTGCCCCCTTGAGGCCAAAGGATGCCACATCACCTCAGGAAGCTGGTGGACAACTAGGAAGCTTACTTTATAGCGTAGGTGGTTCTTCCAGGTGTGGGCTGTTCCAGCCTTCCAAAGTGCTCTGTCAAGAGACCCCCCGTCACAGCTCCTTAGATTCGCTCCCATGTATGAGCCACATTCCTGGGACTCTAGTCAGCCTCCAGGATGCTGGACTGTGACGGATCCCAGGATCCACAGCCTCAGGGATTCAAACCATTCCTCTCTCAAGAGACACCAATTCCAAGCCTAATGCTTTTATCCTCACAATGATTTTATTTCAGAGGCTTCGTTGCTCTTTCCTCCCTCTGGATATTGTTTAGGCAAATCGTGAGCTACTGAAGCAGATTTCTGGAACTTGAATCTCGGGGACAAAGGGGTAGAGTCTCAATCAGTTTCCATTCACGAGGCTTCCAGGCTCCTCATGCAAATATGCCCGCCTCCCCCGGCATCTCTCTAGGTCTGCTCATCAGCAGTTTATTTCCCAGAAAGAAATGTTAAATTTCCATCTCTTTGAATATCCTGCTACACAGAACCAATATGAGATTTTAAAATGTCTGTCCTTATCTCATCTTGCGTTAGAAAACTTTGAAGACTGTCTTCCTGTTTGCTAGGGCTGGGGCTCCATGAAAGTGCATGAGCGTATGTTTTCTGTCGCTCCTCGTGTTAAACATATGGCAAAAGGGAACACTTTCTGTTGATAGTATTTCCCCCAAATTAATGCAAATCCCCTCTGCAGAGCTCCACAAATTGCTTTCCTGGGTTTGAAGGGTAAACTGACAAGAGCCCAAAGTTTTGCAAACTGGGAAGAGATGTTTCTTTTCTAAGGAACATAATTCATTTCCAGCCATGAATTGAGATGTTCACATTTCCTTCTTACAAATTTTACAAGTGTTATCTAGCAGCAGGGGGGCCAAGAAGCTGAAGCAAATTCCTTTGCTGCGATTTTCAAAAGTAACTTGAGCCTTGTTTGGGATAATTAGTCTTTCAATATAGAATCAGAAGTAATGACCTTGGACAGCATCCAATCCAGTGTCATTATTTTGAGACTGAGGCTCAGAGAGGGCAAATGATGTGATCAAGGATCCCTTTATGGGACCAGCACTCTTGAATGCTGATTGCTGGGGAGAGCAGTGACTTGACAGTATCCATGATCTCCAGCAAAAATCTCTGATTTCCTTATATTCCTTCCAATGGCAGAAGGTAGGCTCTAGTGCGAAGACATGAGGGGAAAAATTCATCTTGCGTTTTTCGTCTGTGCCAGTTATAAGCAGGGCCTCTGTCCTACTGTGGACTGCATAGTAACATAGCTCTAAAAAGAAACATCTAGGAAATTGAGACAAGACTGCCAAAGTTGAGGGCTGGTGGAGATCCAAACAAGGGGTTGGAATCCTATTTCAATGATTATGGTGTTGGCTATTAGCTTCTGGTAAATAACTTGCACCGAGTTAAGGAAGTTTTATTCCTAGCTTGGACAAAGTACTTAAATTCTCTAAGTTTTAGTTCCCTTATATAGAAAAAAGGGGACAATAATGACACTGACCTCATAGGATTGTTATGAGGATTAAATAAAACATGGGAAATTCTCAGCACATAGTAAATGCTTAATAAATGCTAGCTGTTCTTATTGATTCTAGTATTCTAATGATTTTCAGGATCTTTTGAGATGAACGTGGAGTTTTTCACTGTCTGTGAAAAAATATCTGAATGTTGAACCAAATTTATATCCTGGAATAAGTTCTACTCTGTATACTATTTTTAAAACACTGCTGGATTCAAACGTTAATGTTTTATCTATTTTATTACAACCATTACTAAGTAAAATGGATCTATTGATTTTTTGATGTGCTATTCTGTTAGATTTTTGTATCAAGGTTGTGCTAATTTCTAAGCACAAGAGTAAGATTTCTGTATAATTCTGTGTCCCTAATAGTTTAGGAAGAGGAATTATCTGTTCCTTAGTAGTTTTTAAAACTCAGCCTGTGCCTGGGGTCTGTTTTGGAAATGGATGATGAACAACACTCTGATTTTTTAATGGAAATATAAATATTTTTATATTTAAAATATAAATATAAAATATAAATATGGTTAAATATAAAATATATATTAAATATATTAAAACCAAAATATAAATATGGTTAAAACTGGCTAGTAAATATATAGATATTCTCCATATTCTCTCTAACTTTCTGCATGTTTAGCTCTTTCAAATAAAATACTGGCAGAAAAAAGTGGTAATAGATACTACTGAGAAAAAAAGGTAATGAGAAAACAATTCATTGGAAAGCAAGAGAAAAGCGTAGGATTGATCTATAACATCAATGATTTTTTTAGACATCTTTATTGGAGTATAATTGCTTTGCAATGGTGTGTTAGTTTCTGCTGTATAACAAAGCTATACATATACATACATCCCCATATCTCCTCCCTCTTGCGTCTCCCTTCCTCCCACCCTCCCTATCCCACCCCTCTAGGTGGTCACAGAGCACCGAGCTGATCTCCCTGTGCTATGCGGCTGCTTCCCACTAGCTATCTACCTTACATTTGGTAGTGTATATATGTCCATGCCACTCTCTGGCTTTGTCACAGCTTACCCTTCCCCCTCCCCATATCCTCAAGTCCATTCTCTAGTAGGTCTCTGTCTTTATTCCTATCTTACCCCTAGGTTCTTCATGACCTTTTTTTTTTCTTTTTTAGATTCCATACATATGTGTTAGCATACGGTATTTGTTTTTCTCTTTCTGACTTACTTCAGTCTGTATGAGAGACTCCAGGTCCATCCACCTCACTACAAATAACTTGATTTCATTTCTTTTTATGGCTGAGTAATATTCCATTGTATATATGTGCCACATCTTCTTTATCCATTCATCTGTTGATGGACACTTAGGTTGCTTCCATGTCCTGGCTATTGTAAATAGAGCTGCAGTGAACATTGTGGTACATGACTCTTTGAATTATGGTTTTCTCAGGGTATATGCCCAGTAGTGGGATTGCTGGGTCATATGATAGTTCTATTTTTAGTTTTTTAAGGAACCTCCATACTGTTCTCCATAGTGGCTGTATCAATTTACATTCCCACCAACAGTGCAAGAGGGTTCCCTTTTCTCCACGCCGTCTCCAGCATTTATTGTTTGTAGATTTTTTGATGATGGCCATTCTGACCGGTGTGAGGTGATACCTCATTGTAGTTTTGATTTGCATTTCTCTAATGATTAGTGACGTTGAGCATTCTTTCATGTGTTTGTTGGCAATCTGTATATCTTCTTTGGAGAAATGTCTATTTAGGTCTTCCACCTATTTTTGGATTGGGTTGTTTGTTTTTTTGATATTGAGCTGCATGAGCTGCTTGTATATTTTGGAGATTAATCCTTTGTCAGTTACTTCATTTGCAAATATTTTCTCCCATTCTGAGGGTTGTCTTTTGGTCTTGTTTATGGTTTCCTTTGCTGTGCAAAAGCTTTGAAGTTTCATTAGGTCCCATTTGTTTATTTTTGTTTTCATTTCCATTTCTCTAGGAGGTGGGTCATAAAGGATCTTGCTGTGATTTATGTCATAGAGTGTTCTGCCTACGTTTTCCTCTAAGAGTTTTATAGTGTCTGGTCTTACATTTGGGTCTTTATCCGTTTTGAGCTTATTTTTGTGTATGGTGTTAGGGAGTGTTCTAATTTCATTCTTTTACATGTAGCTGTCCAGTTTTCCCAGCACCACTTATTGAAGAGACTGTCTTTTCTCCATTGTATACTCCTGCCTCCTTTATCAAAGATAAGGTGATCCAATGTGTGTGGGTTTATCTCTGGGCTTTCTATCCTGTTCCATTGATCTATATTTCTGTTTTTGTGCCAGTACCATTTTTCTTTCTCAAGATTGCTTTGGCTATTCGGGGTCTTTTGTGTTTCCATACACATTGTGAAAGTTTTTGTTCTAGTTCTGTGAAAAATGCCATTGGTAGTTTGATAGGGATTGCATTGAATCTGTAGATTGCTTTGCGTAGTAGAGTCATTTTCACAATGTTGATTCTTCCAACCCAAGAACATGCTATATCTCTCCATCTATTTGTATTATCTTTAATTTCTTTCATCAGTATCATAGTTTTCTGCATACAGGTCTTTTGTCTCCTTAGGTAGGTTTATTCCTAGGTATACTTTTCTTTTTCTTGTTTGTTTCTTCATTTTATTTTATTTATTATTTATTTATTTATTTATTCATTCATTCATTTATGGCCGTGTCGCACTGCATGAAGTATCCTATTTCCCCAGCCAGCGATCGAACCTATGCCCCCTGCATTGGAAGCACAGAGTTTTAACCACTGGACAGCCAGGGAAGTCCCTGTTTCTTCATTTTAGATATTTCTTCATTGGTCCTGTGCTTTGCAAAATTTCCCCCCAGTCTGTGGCTTGTCTTTTAACTTTGTTCATAGAATCTATTTATACTTGTTCAAATTTTTTTTTTTTTTTTGGCCGTACGCGGGCCTCTCACCGTTGTGGCCTCTCCCGTTGTGGAGCACAGGCTCCGCACGCGCAGGCTCAGCGGCCATGGCTCACGGGCCCAGCCGCTCCGCAGCATGTGGGATCTTCCCGGACCGGGGCACAAACCCATGTCCCCTGCATCGGCAGGCGGACTCTCAACCACTGCGCCACCAGGGAAGCCCTCAAATTGTTTTAAAGTTTAATATAGTCAGCCTCATTCATCTTTTCCTTTATAATTTATGCTTTCTGTGACTTCTTAAACCCTTTCCTATCCTGATGTCTTCGATGTATTCTCCTATATATATTTTCTAGAATTTTGACATTCTGTTTTTCTTACTTACTTAGGTTTACCATCCATCTGAAATTGATTTTCATGTTATCTGACATGGAGGTGTACAGTTATGTCTCCCCATATGGATAGACAATCATCTCATCCCCATCTATTGACCAGTCAGTCCTTTCCCCAGTGATTTGTAATGCAACCTCAAGTTTCCATCTACACAGGAGTCCACTTCTGGGCTCGTTATCTATTTTTGTTTACTGTCTCTCCCTGTGCCAGTAGGATGCTGTCTGAAACTATGTTACAATGACTTTATAGTACATCTTGATATATGCTAGTCCAAGTCCTCCACTTTCTAGTTTTATTCAAGAGTACCTTGGCTCCTCAGATATGTTAGAATCATTTTGTTGGGATGTTGATTGGAATTGTGCTGAATTCATAAATTAATTAGTAAGGAATTGCCATCTCTATGATATGGAATCTTTGACTCATGACAAAAGTATTCAGGCTTTCATCCATGTTCATTAATCATGTTTTATCATTTTCTCCATGAGAAAATGCACATTTTCTGCTTATTTCTGAGTACTTAATATATATGTTTATATTTTTCTTTGAAATAATTGGGGGAAATTGAACATGGATTAAATATTGTATGATATTAAAGAGTTGGGGTTAATTTTTGTTGGTTATGATAGAGGTATTGTGGTTATGACTACTTCATATAATTTCTTTGGCATATTTGTTACACACACACACACACACACACACACACACACACACACACGTATCCTGCTCCCCAGAAGAAATCACATTCTGATATCACCATAGATTAGTTTTATCTGTTTATAAACTTCCTATAAATGAAATGAAGTGTGTACTCTTTTGTGTCTGGCTTCTTTCACTCAAATTATTGTCTATAATTTTTAAACCGTATTTCTGCATCTATCAATAGATCTTTTTTATTGCTGTGAAGTACTCCACTGTGTGATCATGGCACAATTTATTTTTTCACTCTACAGCTGTGGGCCATTTGGGTTATTTCCACCTTGTGCCTATCATGAATTGTGCTGCTAAGAAATTTTTGGACTTCTTTGTTTATCTTTTGGTGAATATACGTACCCATTTCTATTGGTTGTATTCCTTGAAGTCAGGTTGCTGGACCGTATAGTAGTTGTATGTTCAACTTCTGCATATCTGGCCAAAGAGTTTTCTAACGTAGATGTTCACACTTACATTCCTTCCAGCAATTCCAGTCCCTCCGCATCCTCATCAGCATTTGGTATTTTTAGACTTTTAAATTTCAGCCATTCTGTTGGGTATAGTGTGGGTTTTATTTGCATTTCCCTAATATGAAATGAGGGTTTTTTCCTTTCCTTTTTAGCTAGTTGGCTATTCTCCTCTGTGAAATGCTTATTTAAGTCTTTGGAGCATTTACTTGTTGGGCTATTGGTCTTTTTCTTTCTGATTTGTAGGCATGACATATATGTTAGATAAGAAACTTTTGTCGGATATATATATTGCAAATATCTCCTCTCAGTCTTTGTGTTTCGTTTCCATTCCCTTACTGATGTCTTTAGTGAACAGAAGTTCTTAATTTTAATAAAATACAGATGATTAATTTTTCCTTTTATGGTGAGTGCTTTCTATATCCTTTTAAAGAATTTTATTCCTACCCTAATATCATGAAGATCTCCTGTTTGCTCCCAGAAATTATATATGTTGCCATGCCCTAAAATAAATGTCTGTGTTTGGTGTTAAGCAAGGTTCATTTTTTTTTCCCAAACAGATATCCAATCTCTTTTGCACCGATGATTGAGAACACCGTGTTTTCTCGTACTGTATTACTGTGGCCCCTTCACTGCAAGTCAAGTGACCCATATAACTGGGTTGAGGTACAGATTTAAAAATATGTCCACAAATCCTTTCAAAAGGGGCAGTCCATGGCCCTTGGACCTGGATGGGCCTCTGTGGCTGCCTCAGTGAATAAAATGAGGTGGAAGGGATGTTGTGTCACTTCCGGGGCTGGGTTAGAAAAGGTCACACAACTTTTGCTCTTCTCTCTTGGGCACTGGCTCTGGGAGCCTTGTGCCATGATGCCAGGAACTGCCCAGGGCTGCCATGTGGAGAGACTGCCAGAAGAGCCAGGCTGTTCCAGTGCCAGCTGTGTGAGTCTTCCCAACCCACGTGCCAGACACGAGAGTGAAAGAACTTGGAGAAGACCCCAGCCCTAACCACCGTCTGACCACCACCCCCTGAAAGATCCTGAACCATAACTGCCTAGCGGAGCCGACTTCACCTCCCAGATCTGTGATCAAAATGAAAGGTTACTATTGTTTTAAGTCAAGATTTGGGTGGCAAATTACACAGCAATCGATAACCAGAACCATCTATTTATGGACTTCTCTATCCTGTTCCATTGTCTGTCTTTTTTTTTTTTTGCGGTACGCGGGCCTCTCACTGCTGTGGCCTCTCCCGTCGCGGAGCACAAGCTCCGGACGCGCAGGCTCAGCGGCCATGGCTCACGGGCCCAGCCGCTCCGCGGCATGTGGGATCTTCCCGGACCGGGGCACGAACCCGTGTCCCCTGCATTGGCAGGCGGACTCTCAACCACTGCGCCAGCAGGGAAGCCCCATTGTCTTTCTTTTTACCAAACCCCCATTTTCTTATTTTAGCTTTATCCTGAGCCTTGCTCAGCTCGTTGGGATGTTGAATGTCCTCCTCTTTTTGTCTGCTCACTTCTACGAAAGGAGGTGGAGATCCATTTATATTGGAAGCCGCTGCGGCTCCTTCAGCAGTTGCCTTGGTTCCACATACCCAGCCATCTGCTCTTAAGAGCTGCAGGGCTCCACAGGTAGGGTCCACCCTGGGCACAGTGACTGAAGTGGGGAGCACGAGGCGAATTTTATTTCAGGGAACTTGGGCCAGAAACAGAAGGAAGAGATTAGCCCTTCCCTCCTCCCACGGGAAGGTGGGCAGCTCAAAATCCACTCTAGAAGCAAATCCCCAATTGCAGCCAATTAAGAAGGAATAGGGCACCTTCCTGGCCTGGATCCTCCCTGCTGGGCTCGGGGCAGAGCTTTATAAACCCTTTTGTTTTTCTCTAATGTCCATCGCTCAACCTGCCTTCTCCTGCGGATGCTGCTGCAAGGTCTGGTTCTTTCCTAAGAGTTCCCCTCCCCCTCAGTATTGGTGGGGTGCCCCCCCCCCCCTCCCCTGGCCCTCGTACTTGGGTTAGCAGTCTCCAAGAGCAAATTCTCTACTTCATTTAGGAAGCAGTCCATGCACGAGACCCTGGGGCAAATGGCAAGCCTTTCGTGCAGGAGGCCCTGGCACGGCTCTCAGATTGGAGTTTTTCAGTTTCTCCTGAGCCCCAGGGCTGAGCAGATGCTCTGGCCCTGGGCCTTCTGCTGCTGCTGGAGATAAGTCCCACATCCCTCCGGGGGTCAACTTTTGACATAAGTGTTGAGCATTCAACCAGTGATTGTCACCTGCTCCCATCTGATTCACATCTTCCAGAAATTGTTATACTCTTCTGCTCCTCTGAGGACACCCTGACTCCTTTTCCTGCACTGCTACAGGCGTTTGTGTCTCCATTTTATTTCTTTGGTAATTTCAGTGGGATATAAAGAATGAAGAGAAGGAAACAAGGAAGCAATTCTTCATTTTGAAATGAGCAACCGTCACCACCCCCGCCCATATCTTTGCTCTTTTGTCTATGAACTGCTCTAGTCTTCATATCTTACTTGTTGGGATCATGGTTTACTGAGTTTTATTGAGTGCGCCTAGCAGATTCTATTTAAAAATTACTTCTGTTCTATGAAATACATAGTTTCCTACATGCTTCCCCTGACTCTTGAATTGCAGCTCCTTCCTTAATGTTACAGAGAAAAACAAAACAAACCCAGTAACCTTGGCGTGCAAAGAAAAAGTACCTGTGCTCCCTACAGCAGATTGAATGTCCTTCACAGGCACCCACCCTGGTGAGCAGTACGGGACAGACTCATTAACAATATCACAGTCTTCTACTTTCTTCAGCTTTTCAGTTTCATTCATTCATTCATTATCTGTCGTTCAACTTTCCACTTCCCACTGAGGCTGACTTCGATGGTCCATATCTTTAGGTAAACGTGCAGGCTTTCGGAGTTCTGCCTCTCTTCCCCCCTCCTCCTCCTCTAGTTGACATCTGTGTCCACGAGCGGTTATGACGTCCTTGCAATGGGCAATAAGGACCTTCAGATCCACGTGTCCTCCTCTGGATCCTCGCTGGCTTCCGTTCCCTAGGACAGTGACTGCTGCAGTGTGCCTGGTCCCTTCCGGACTATTGGAATGATGGGCTTTGCCCCTATTTCCAGGTCCTCATCCACGGTCCTACTTTCCTCCTAACCCTAGGCTTTTGACCCTGTCACATGTCACACCCCAGGATGCGCAGTGATGTCTAGGTGCCCTGCACACTGTGCACAGGCAGTGGGGACCCAGGAGCACGACCTCGGGCTTGTGATCTCACCACCTCTGTGCCACTTCTCCTGCACATGTCACCATCAGTGGGTTTATCTTAGGTCCTGCAACTTCCCTCACCAAATGCCCAGAAAGTGAGCTCCTGGCCCCATGTTTGTGAGCTCCTTACATGTAGCTGGGCGTTCTGAAAGCCCCTAAGGTGTGACCCCCAAGGCATGTGAGGCTGGGATACAAGATCCTGCCACTCTACATGCTCACCTTCCTTGTCCCCCTTTTCCCTCCCATGATCTCTCGCCCTGGAAGGGACAGGCTTCAGGCTTTCCGTCTGTTTTACAGCAGGCTTCATGTCTGTCCTTGAACTTCCTGGTTCACACCAGGTCAGCACAGACTTGAGAGTGAGTGTTAGGAAACTTTGACAGCAATTTGACATTGCAGTAACGCCCAAGTGTGTGACAGCGGACTCTCTCCCGGGACACCGCACTGACCAGCTAGGTATGAGTCACGTGGTACAAGCTGAGTACTGATCATGCGCAGTAAAACCGCAGATGGGAGTTTAGGGGAAACCCGGCAACAACAGGGTCTTCGCTGGAGAGTCTGAGAAGCGCTTCTCTCCACCGTATTCTCCTTCCACCCTGGGACCACAAGCCACCTGGCCTGGCTAGATGGGAGGGGGAGGGGGATTGTGTTGGAGCATCCTCTCTGTAGGATGGAAGAACTCCATGACCTTGATAGTCTCACGGAAATGAAAGGGTGATAACCTCCTATTCCCTTGGTATTCTAGCTTTCAAAGCAATATTGACTTGACCAAGAAATTCTACTGTGGTATATGGTAGTCAAACGCTGAATAACCCACTCTTTTAGCTTTTTTGTTTTTAATTGAAGTATCGTTGATTTTCAATGTTGTGTTAACCTCTGCCGTACAACAAAGTATGAATAATCCTTGAGATGCTGTGCTTTGGGCTGATTAGGGGAGAACAACAGGTGCAAAAAATATAAAAGATACATACATATCGTTAAAAAAATTCCTTTTTATATTTATCTCAAACAAAGAGAGTTCCATCTGGGCTGGACGATGTTCCTCGAGATACTAAATCCTTTCACATTGAGGCTGGAAGGCCTTATACTGAAGTGAGGCAGAAGGAGCTGATTAGGGTGAGGCAGGTATGTGTCCTGGTTGAGAAAAACAGCAATGGTGGGCGTGGTGCAAAGTATGATTCCTGGTGCTGTTCTGAATTATTTGAAGGGCCTGGACCTAATTTTCTTTAAGGCTTGCCTAGTTATTAGAAAATAACAAGACACTTTTATAGACTTTGCTCAAATCAATTGATTCGTTTCTAGAGCTACCTTCTGGAATTCTTGAGCTGACAGAATTACATAAGGTAGAGAATCAGTTCTGTTTGCAGATCTGTAGCCGTGTAATTGCAAATTACCTTCTGCCTGAGGACCAGTGTCACACTGAATCTCTAAATGCCCCTGGGGATGGGGGTGGGGGAAGGATGTCACACTGAAAAGAATGAGGACTTCCAGTTCCTGTCACTTGAATACTCACAGCTTCCCAAATGGCACAAATGTCAACATATACTCACCCATTTCTGTTAAGAAAAAGTGTGCAAGATTTGGAAATGGGGCCATAGGATTGCTGAACGACCTTTCTCTGTTGGCTGGGTGTTGCTTGTGTCTAGCAGGCCTGCCCAGGCTGTATTGATTCTCTCTGGCTGCGGGCCTCTGTTTGATCTGCTCCTTACTATTTATTGATTATACTATTTTACAAATCTGAAGAGTAGATGTAACTTGTAGAAAACTGATGGCAATGCAGATGACTCTTGCCTGATAGCAAAGGCAAAGAATTTTGCCTGGTAGAAAAGATCACTCCAGAGCTTACAGTTTATTGCTCTGTAAGACATTAAAAATTTTGTATGTAAATCAGCAACTGTATTCAAGCAGCTTTCTTTCAGGGACTTGGAATAATTTACTTTTTCCAGTTCTCTTGGAGCTAGCCTTACCATCCTGATGGTCTCTTCATTAATGAATTGAATAAATCATTGCTCACTTTATATATTTGCATGAGAGTCGTAATTTTAATTATTTTTTGGCTGCGTTGGGTCTTTGTTGCTGCGCACAGGCCTTCTCTAATTGTGGCGAGCGGGGGCTACTCTTCGTTGCGGTGCGCGGTCTTCTCATTGTGGTGGCTTCTCTTGTTGTGGAGCACCGGCTCTAGGCACATGGGCTCAGTAGTTGTAGCTCGTGGGCTCTAGAGCACAGGCTCAGTAGTTGTGGCGCACGGGCTTAGTTGCTCCGCGGCAGGTGGGATCTTCCTGGACCAGGGATAGAACTCATGTCGCCTGCATTGGCAGGAGGATTCCTAACCACTGAGCCACCAGGCAAGTCCGATTTTAACTTTTTGAAAATTATACATTGACACTTCTATTGTCCTCTTGGAAACGAGACAATGTATGAAAATTGAAAATCATTCCCATCACAACTCTGATACACGGAGAAAATGTAACGTCTTTCTTTTTTGCCTGTTATTGAAGTAATCTTTTTCCAAGTGTCAAACACAGTTTAAATTTTGTCTGATCTGATGATTGTACGCAGCACCTTAAGGCAACAGTCGGGCTTTCTAGGGAAAAAAAAAGGTAGGTCCTTCCAAGAGTCTTCTAGTTCATCCTTCTCTAAGGTGGTGTCTGGGCTCCAGGGAGGTGGGGTGTGTGGATTATGTGTCCTGTGGCACTGGGTGTGGTGGCTGTCCTCGTCCCCTGGTCACTGGGGCTAGGTCCCATCTCACTCTTCTTTGCTCATGCTGTCAGCTGCTGTAGCTTGGCGGTGGTGTTTTGGTTCTTTGGTTGGTATGACTTCTCACCAGCGCTCCCTGACTGTAGAGTCTCTGAGCCCTCTTCTTTCCTCCATCTGGCCTGATGGCCGTGCAGCTCACTTCAGTCTCTGAGTTGGGGTGCTGAGCCTCGGTGCTGTCTCAGAGGCCACACAGAAAGCAGGGGAGCTCGAGAAAGCCAAACTTCAAGGCCACCACACTCGGAGCACTACATTTGCTAAGCTGTGTTTTTCAAGAAATGTATCCATTTCATCCAGATTGTCAAATTGACTGCAAGTTGTTTGTTTATACCACTCTCTTAATATTTTCTTTGCTCTTTTAAATTTTTATTTATTTATTTATTATTATTGTTTGGCTGTGCTGCGGAGCATGCAGGATCTTAGTTCCCCAACCAGGGATCGAACCCGCGGCCCCTGCAGTGGAAGTGCAGAGTACTAACCACCGGACCACCAAGGAAGTCCCATCTCACTATTTTCTAGTATATGTAGAATCTATTGTAATGCTGCCCTTTAATTCCTGGTATCAATAATTAGCATTTTCTTTCTTTTTCTTCACCAATTTATCAATTTTATTAATTTCTTTAAAAAATTTTATTTAATTAATTTTTTTGGCTGCGTTGGGTCTTTGTTGCTGCGCGCGGGCTTTCTCTACTTGTGGTGAGCGGAGGCTGCTCTTTGTTGCGGTGCGCGGGCTTCTCATTGCGGTGGCTTCTCTTGTTGTGGAGCATGGGCTCTAGGTGCACAGGCTTCAGTAGTTGTGGCTCGCAGGCTCAGTAGTTGTGGCGCACAGGCTTAGTTCCTCCACGGCGTGTGGGATCTTCCCAGACCAGGGCTCGAACCCGTGTCCCCTGCATTGGCAGGCGGATTCTTAACCGGTGCACCACCAGGGAAGTCCCGATTTTATTAATCTTTTAAAAAAGCTAACCCTTGGCTTTGCTGTATGTTTGCTATCTAATTGATTTCTACGCTTACTTGACGGTCTTTGATTTTGCTGTTCGTTTTCCACCTTCTTCAGTTGGAAACATACATCATTGAAGTTGGACCTTTCTTCTCTTTCCAACCTATGCATTTAGGGCTATCCATTTTCCCATAAGTAGTGCTTTAGCTGTAACCCACAAGCTCAAAATATTTTCTAATTTACATTGCGCTTTCTTCTTGGACCTATACGTTTTTTAAAAGTGTGTTGCTTAATTTCCAAACATTTAGAGATTTTCCGGTTGCCTTCCTGTTATTGATATCGAGTTTAACTCTGCTCTGGCATCTGACCACTGCTTCTCTGTGTGTGTCTCACCATCCCCAAGGGGCAAGGACCCTCAGTCCTCAGTGATCCTTCAACTTCTCCAATGCACCTTGCCCTGCCAAGTCCAAGTGTGGAGAAGTTGGGGGACACATCTCACCACCTTCAATCTCTCTTTCACCACCCCCCCTGCCATTTTTTGTCCTGCCTTCTTCTTTTTTTTTTCCTAATTTTACCTCCCCTGAGTCTGATTCGCCTTCTTGAATGCAGCTAATATCTCATTAAGAACAGAGACAAGGTTCTAAACCACGGCAGAAATTTATGAGCCAACTACTCTAAGTTGGTTTGTGATTTGCTAAATAAAGAAGGAAATAAGGGAGTTTGGAAAATTTCTTCTCAGGAAAATAGCCTGGCTTGCAAGGCTATTATTCTGCTGCATAATTGTATTTTTGATTGTGTCAGGAACTGAATATGAGCGTGACCTTTCTTTTGCAGGCTGCCTGTAGCATTCTAATCTCCTCTCCAGCAGATCGTTGCCCAGGATGAACCGGGTGAAGGTGAAAGAGAAAAGCCCATTAACTTCGTAAAAACATTTTCCATCTTGCGACCAGGGAAAGGTCTGTGCACGCTGAGAACAGCAATGGCTGATACCTGTGCACAGTTTATATTTTGGAAACGCGTTTCCATTAATGGTGATGTTAAAGCAATAACCATGGGATTGCTTTGGTTACCAAGCTAAACAGGTTCATGAGACTATGTTCCAGTCTGGGCACCCGGATAGCGTGGTGCTTCTGGGGCCTTTGGGGCGTGGGGATCCACAATGGCTCTGAATAGTAAGTTCCTATGTTTGGAGGGAAGTACTTGGGGTGGGCATGGGGAGAGCCACGCCCTAGGAATGGGATGGGGTCTGCCTGGGACACTGAACACCTGGAGACCGGCAATCAACAAGCAGAGAGATGATGAGGGCTGTGAACGAGGGTAGTGGCAGTGAGGACCAGCCTAGTGTGGGTAAGGCAGCCAGCGAAAAAGGGAAAACCCTTGGCTTTTGTGAACTTCCCTTCTTTTTCTGAAGCTCGGAGGACTCACTTACAAAGTCTCATTCATTTGCAGTGATCCAACTGTCTTACATCAGACCAGCGGCCAAAGAGATGTTTAGAAAGTTGAACCTACATTTCTAATTTCACAGCAATTTCATTTGTGCCCTTATGTAATTATTTACCTTTTCAACACCGGCAAAGAGCCTTTAACAGATTTTTCTTTTAAATGGAGAGAATCAACCTTTCTTCTCCTCATAATGAAATTGATTCGCACGACACAGATGAGCAGTACATGTGATCCAACAGCTCTGCTCAGGCGGCCCTTTCAGGCCTCAACCACAACCTTGGGGACAGGACTCCCCGAAAATGCATGGTTCTTCGTGCCCCTCATCCTCCCGAAGAAAACCTTCCACCTCCTGGAGAGCCTCAGCAGGGAGTGTCTTTTCATAAACAGTCGGGCTGACTCAGGTACATTGAGCCATTTTTGCTGTTTTAACATCTCAAAGCCCTTTCTCACGTGAAAACAGAAACCAGTCCCCTTCTTAGGAGGGGAGTGAAGTGGTTACAAGTTCAGGTCCTGGGACAAGATGTCCAGGCTCAGATTCTGGCCACCTGACGCACCAGCCATGTGACACTGGACAAGTGATGTAACTTCTTCAAGTCTCAGTCTCCTTATCTTTAAAATGGAGATAAAAATATCCCAATGAGTCTCACTGGATCTCTGAAAAGAACAAAGGAAGATGTATGTCGAAAGTGCTAAGCAGAGTGTCCAACAGAGAGTAAACACGTGATGAAAATATTTGCTGTTGCTTTGATTTTTGTTTTGATGGTCCCTCCATAGGTGTGAGTCCCCCAAGATGACGGCAGGAGTAAAGATGCTCCCAACCTTCCGCCTGCACACCTGCCTGGCTCTCTGCTGGCTTCCCCAAAACACAGCCAACCACACAGCAAATCACCTGGTGTCCTCTGAAAAGGGAACAACCACAATGACTGAATTATCCAAGAAGCATTCCTTCCACCCAAAGCTGGATCAGAGGGCTGAGGGCTGCACTCCGCTGGCTGTACTTGCTGGGTCGAGGGGCTCAGGAGAGCGACACAAGCCTGTTTCCCCACAATGACTCAGACCCACAGAGGCAAGCTGCAGGTGACTGACTTGGCTGTCCCCGGGAGTAATTAATCTCCCTGAAATTAATGATCCCTCCAAGGCAGGCAGCCACGGTGGCTGCGCACCTTCAAGCTGCTAGACTCATCTGCATATGCAAAGATGTCTGTGAGGACAGATGACACCCCTGTGGGTGTCCACAGCCCTCGGGGATCCACAGGGCTCCCCACGAGTTCCGACACTGGTCAGGAATGGGGTCACCATCACAGGGCTCCTTACCTACCTCCTCCATTCTCATAAACAGAGGAGAAGAGTGTCCTTCAGAATGGGAGCAAATCTACTGTGGAAAAGCTGAATGACCTTGAGCGAGTCACCGAGCCTGGTGTCCTCACCAGGAAAACGGGCAGGTTGGTTTGGCCGATTCCGTCCTTGCGTGTAGGGCACCGTGCAGAAGCCAGAAACCAAGGAACACCAGCCTCCTTCCTTCAATGCATTTGCAGACTTCTTGGGGGTGGGGAGGGTTTGGGGACAGGGATTGGCTATGGAAACTTGACAGTTTGGAGGCTGATCCTCTGAGACCAGGGGCATTTGGACGAAACTCGGAAAACAAATCACTGAATATTTTTTAAAAACCAGGCACTGTGCTAAATTAGTAGGGTGATGGAGGTCAGGGATGGATGGAGCCTGGGCAGAGGTTGGGTCAGGGACAGGGTGAGATGGGCTGCTTATTATGCACAACATCTAGAAGTAAAAACCGGGACGCCACACCTTGGCTGTGTCAAATCACCTCTATCAAAATGCCCCCCTCTTCACAACTGCTGCACCGGTTCACCCTCCCAACGCCCCGCAGTGTTCCAGACGCCCTAGCTCAGTTCTGGACACAAGCCTGCTTCTTGGTCGTGGCCCTCTTCAGTGAGGCAGGGACAGTGAGCTGCAGAGAGCAGCAGGCTGAGGGGCGGCCCCCACCCCAAGAGTTTGAGTAATGGCTCTGCCTCTTGGTGGCTGTGTGACCTTGGTCAGGTTGCGTAGCCTCTCTGTGCTTTGCAACCAGAGTTCTTTCCCTGCTCCTCAGCTGTTCTTCCTTGTGGAGTCATGGGGAGATGATGAGGCAGGGGGAGGGGCTGCAAGACAGAACCAGTGTATGGGCCTCCTGTGTTCCTCCATTTATGGTATCCTGTGGGGTTACCCCAGTGCTGACAGGGACCTAGTCAGACACCGGAGCAGCAGAAGCCTAGAAAATGGGATTCTCTCTCTGGGTCCCTGAAGCACATCCCAATGTGAGCTATAGAAGGGATTCAGGACAGGTGCCCTCCTGATCCAAGGGCCATGGTGCACTTGTGTCTCCCGGGGGAAAACTGTCCAGGCTGGCTGACCTCCTCAGCTCAGCACCTCAGAACGAGCTCCCCCTGAATCGTGTTTATTTGCGTAACCTACTTGTGGGCTTGTCCGGCAGGGAGCAGCTGGGAGTGAGTTGCATGACGTCACTCTGGAAGGCTGCAGGGGAAATCAAGTCCCGGTTTCTATCTCCAGCCTGACCTCTCTCCTGAGGGCCATCTTCACTGGGATGTCCCGGTATGTTGCTCCTGGCTGCGTGGAGTCGCCAGTGTGTAGTTCTGCAGTGAAGGCAGCCCTCTCCTCGCCCCACCACCCTGCCAACCCCTTCCTCCTCTCAAAAGGCTTGAGTTTGGCTCTGTCCCCTCATGATGATGGCCTGGAGCAAACTGCTGAACCCTTCTGAGCCTCAGCTAGCTCATCTGCAAAATGGGAAGAGCGGCAGTAACAACCTCATGGGGTGGTGATGAAGATTAAGAAGAATTAATATACATAAAGCCCTAAGAAGAGAGTCTGGTTCCTAGCAAGCACTGCAAAATACTCCTCAGCCAGCTGTCTATCTGGACTTGTCTTTTGCTGGTGCCTCGGTCTGTTCCGGCTGCTATAACAAAATACCGCAGGCTGGGTGTCTTGTGAACAACAGAAGTTTATTTCTCACACTTCTGGAGGCTGGAAGCCAGGGACTGGGGTATCAGCACAGACAGGTGAGGGCCCTTTGCCAGGCTGCAGACATCTCACTGTGTCCTCACACGGTGGAAGGGGCCGGGGAACTCTCTCTATGGTAAGGGTGCCAGTCCCATTCACGAGGGCTCCACCCTCACGACCAGACATCTTCCAAAGGTCCCACCTCCTAATAGCATCACTTTGGGAGTTGGAATTTCGATATATGAATTTGGCGGGGACACAAACATTGAAACTGTAGCGGCTGAGAACCATACTGAATCCTGCAGGTTCAAATTCTTAGCCCAACATTTCCTGGAACATGTTGGAACAGGGAAGGGATCCCCTGAGTATTGCTCAGTCCATTTGCAAAACACCCCATTTCTTGGTCCCTCTGGGATGTTCCCACTGCACCGATATGGAACAGTGGCAGGGGCTAATTATAGCCCGTGGGCCAAATCTGGTCCCCTCCTGTTTTTGCATAGCCCATGAGATCAGAATGGTTTCTGCATTTTTAAGTAGTTGAAAAAACAAAAAAACTGAAATCACGACACACGAAAAGGATATGTAATACTGATCTCAGTGTCCATAAGTGCAGTTTTCCTAGAACACGGCCACACCTGCGTGTACACATCTATGGCTACTTCTGCATGGCAGTGGCAGGGGGAGCAGTGGCCTCAGACCACATGGCCCTCAAAGCCTAAAATATTTACTATCCAAACCATTACTGAAAAAGTGTGCTGATTTCTGTGTTAGAGGCCCCAAGAGATCCAGAGTAGCTGTTTTCTTTTTAAATTAATTTTTATTGGAGTAGAGTCGCTTTACAATGTTGTGTTAGTTTCTGCTGTACAGCAAAGTGAGTCAGCTATACGTATACATATATTCCCTCTTTTTTGGATTTCCTTCCCATTTAGGTCACCACAGAGCATTGAGTAGAGTTCCATGTGCTACACAGCAGGTCCTCATTAGTTACCTATTTTATACATAGTATCAATAGTGTATATGTGTCAATCCCAATCTCCCTATTCATCCCACCCCCCTACCTTCCCCCTTGGTGTCCATACATTTGTTCTCTACGTCTGTGTCTCTATTTCTGCTTTGCAAAATAAGATCATCTCTACCATTTTCCTAGATTCCACATATACGCATTAAGATACGATACCTGTTTTTCTCTTTCTGACTTACTTCACTCTGTATGATGGTCTCTAGGTCCATCCACGTCTCTACAAATGACCCAATTTCGTTCGTTTCATGGCTGAGAAGTATTCCATTGTATATATGTACCACAGCTTCTTTATCCATTCCTCAGTGTAGCTGTTTCATAATTAGTGTTTCCTAGATTTCTTTGGCCGCATCTTCCTTTTTCTTTCAAGTGACACCTGTTCACATTCTGAGTGATGGGTGACAGCAGTGCTGCCTGGGTTCTCGTGGACCTTTTGTTTCTGTCAGCCACATCCTAGCTCCGGAGGCTCGGCTTTCTGAAGCCCTCCCTGTCCAGACCTTCCCTTCCCGCTCTTTCATAAGCCCTAGCGCTCTGACCCGGGTCCCTCCTTCTGGTCCCCTGCGGCCCACCTCTCTGTCCGATGCCCACTGCCAGACTAGCCATGTCAAAGGGCCGCATTAATCACCAACGTGCTACAGCTCCATCATCCCTAGGGTCAAGTCAGCCCTTTGGCCAAGACTTCAAGGCCCGCTGTGGCCTGGCTCTGCCCAAGCCGCCCTGCCCCCTCTCCATTGCTCCTGACACACTGGGGACCTTGGTTCCTTCTAGTCCCTGCACTTTAAATGTTCACTCTCATTGACCAGCCAAAGTCCCCTAGGCCTGAGTGAGGGAAGTTATTGTTTAATGGGCAAAGAGTTTCAGTTTAGGAAGATGGAAAAATTCCAGAGATGAATGGTGGTGATGGCTATACAAGAATGTGAATGTACTCGATGTCACTAAACTATACACTTAAAAATGGTTAAAATGGTAACATTGTATGATATGTATATTTTACTGCAATTTTTTAAAATTAAAAAATAAAACTAAATAAAATTGACAGTTACACAGGAAATAAAAAAAAGTCTCCTAGGCCTAGCTCAACGGCCCTTTCCTCCAGGAAGCCCTCCCAGATCTTCTATGTCCCTCTTCAGAGGTGCCTTTCCCATAAGGCTAATGGTGCTTAAGTTTCAGGGCCCCTCACTTGCATGGGCCCCTTCTAAGACCTTGGGAGGTATGTGCTCTCACAGTATGTTCTCATGGTCATGTATTTTAGCAAAATTTGCAAAAGCAAGATATATTAACTTCAAATGATTAAGAACACTGCATCTTCCTACTCCAGCTGCCCACCACCGGGCTCACTTCCCCTCCAGTCTGAGGCCTTTGAGAATCAGCGGCATTTGGGGGATCAGGCCAAGAGGAAGTTCCGTTGGAAATACATTCAGTTTGGATCACTGGAATATATTTACCTGGTCCACCATGACTTGTGTATAAAAATGCCATGTGTAGCTAGGTTTCCCTGGCTACAGAGTGGCAGGGAAGATTGAAACTGAGGCCTGTCTGACTTGATCTTTAGAATCCACTGTATTGGCTTTCCCATGCTTTGATGGTCATGGACAGGCCTTGGATTCCTTAAGCAAAGGCAGGTTAGTCTATTTTCAGAGGCTTGCCAGCCTCTGACACTGTTTCCCACTCTGCATCTGTTCCCATGTGCTTTCCTGCCTCATGGACCCCCCGAGCTGCCCGGACTTCCCCAAAGTGGACTTTACACCTTTGTCTTGGGTCCGCTCTTCCTGGCCTGAAATGGCCTAGTTCAGCCATCTGTGTGGCTCTTATTGATTTCTTACTGCATTGGCATAAAATACTGACACCCATGAAGATGTGAGGAAGCTCTGAACACCCCCCTGTAGTGTGGACATCAAAGACAGCTGGCTGGGCTTCCCTGGTGGCGCAGTGGTTGAGAGTCCGCCTGCCAATGCAGGGGACGCGGGTTCGTGCCCCAGTCCGGGAAGATCCTACATGCCGCGGAGCGGCTGGGCCCGTGAGCCATGGCCGCTGAGCCTGCGCGTCCGGAGCCTGTGCTCCGCGACGGGAGAGGCCACAACAGTGAGAGGCCTGCGTACCGCAAAAAAAAAAAAAAAAAAGAAAAAAAAAAAAGACAGCTGGCTGCGTGTCATCATTCAGAATAGCTACGATCAGTCCGCGACTGAGAAGACTGGAAATGCCTTGAAATCTCAACCCCTGATAAGTGAAAAAACCATGATAGAGGTTTCCTCACATATGACAATTTAAGACATTATCAATAATGAGGTGCGAAGCTAAAAGAAACATTTGAAATTAAGCCTCCCCCCAAGAAATCAGTTTGGCCAACTGTGAAAGGAGATTGACACGATTTCTGTTTTCTGTAGAAATGATTTTACCAAAGTCGTTGAAATAGGAAGGGGAGATCAAAATTCAGCCCAAAATGTAGGAATAAGAATGTCATCCAGGTGGGGCAAGCAGTGAATTTATAAAATTATGTTAATTTTTATGGATTTTGTGATGTCTGTAGGGTTTTTATCTTTTTTTGAAAACAAAAATATTTTTGAAATGTTTTTATTATTTGTCATTGGCTGTGATTTATTTCCTCATTCGAAATAAAGATTCTCTTTTGTTCTTAATTTTGTTTTCATACTTTTGTGTGGCTTTATGAAGGAGGGCTCCCCGAATTGTACAAATTTTAGGGCTCATAAAATCTGTGTCTGCCCGTCCCTCATCCCCAGGGAGGACCGAGCTCTCCCTCTCTATATGGCTATCTTGTTTTGCCTGTTCCGCCAGGCGACCCCGATGGGGACATGGCTTACAGCCCACGCTGCACTGATCCCCCGGCCTGCGGATCTGTTACACTGAACTGCAGGCTCACCTTCCCCCCAGCACCCCGCCTCCCACCAAATGATAAGCTCTTTGCAGCGGAATCAGTTCCTAATCACCGTGTAAAGTGAGAAGTTTCTCCACGGAGACTCCCTTCTGGAAGTCCTGAGAACTTTCCAGACATCTCTTAAGGGGAAAAGGATTTTAGAAGCTGATTTGTCTCACTGATTCATTGATAAGAGCTCTTTAAAAATACATCTGTTTGGGATTTCCCTGGCGGTCCAGTGGTTAAGACTCCGCCCTTCCACTGCAGGGGGTACAGGTTCGATCCCTGGTCTGGGAACTAAGATCCCACATGCCGCAAGGTGCAGCCAGAAAAAAAAAAAAAATGCATGTTTATTGCAGGCACTTTGTACAAGATATAAAAACCAGTGGCACGTGTCACCTGTAAATGAAAATAAAACCAGTGAATAAACGCTCAAGCAGCCCTTGACGAGGGGCATTCTTTTCTCTTCAGCAGCCAGCATCGTTATTCTGAAGCCACCCAGACGTCCTGGGACACAGAGAAGTCCCCAGGAGCAACCTGGCCTCCTTCACCTTTGGGTCCTGCTTCGTGCCAGGCCCTGAGGGGAAGCCGCTGGGAGACTAGCGCTACGGGGTGAAAGTGCTGGAATCCAGCCAATACCAGCTGCTGTGCCCGAAAGCCTTAGTGCTCATTCACCGCCCCCTGGCCAAGGCCTTGGGGGTGGGGAGAGGCACGTCACCTCTGCTTTATAAATAAAGAAACAGATTCCCAGGGTATCACACAGGTATTAACACATAGAAAATACAACTCTGCTATAAACTTCAGTGACTTTTAAGAAATTCACCTATAAAACATTAAATCATTCATAGTAGTCCAGAATAATCATTTTAATTTACCTTCTTCAATTTCAGGAATTGTTTTACAAGGTGTGTTACAATTTTTCTCCAAATAATGTGGATACCTTGTCATCTTGTTTACTAAAATTTTTCTTTATTAAGGGAGGGATATTGAAAAGTCTCCCAGTTTTATTGGAACTGTGCTCTACAAATAATAAACCTCTATTCATATGGAAAAAAAAAAAAAAAAAAAAAGAAACCTAGCAATGGCCCAGCCAATAGCAACTAAGAAGTGGGTGGGAGGTCAAAGGCTCATCTATGGGCAGCAAGGCCCCTGGGTGTGACCGCTCACTCAGACCACTCCCCAGGGCCAGGGCGCTGGTGCTCAGGGCAGGAGGAGCCCTGCAGGGATGTCTCCTGGGAAGCCTTCCCACCAGAGTCCCACCCCCACCCCCTCCAGAACAAATAGGGTTTGGATGGGCAGGGAGCTCGCAGGAAAGGCCTTCCTATTTTTTTTTTAATATCTTTATTGGAGTATAATTGCTTTACACTGGTGTGTTAGTTTCTGCTGTATAACAAAGCGAATCAGCTATACCTATACATATATCCCCATATCCCCTCCCTCTTGCATCTCCCTCCCACCCTCCCTATCCCACCCCTCTAGGTGGACACAAAGCACCGAGCTGATCTCCCTGTGCTATGTGCCTTCCTATTTTTAACAGTCCAGATTTCCTAAGGCAGTGGGTGTCTAGGCGGGAGGGTGGCCTTTGCTCCGCTCCCCTCACTTCTTTTCCTCCTTCCCCCGTTCCCTCTCTCCCCTCCTCTCCTCCTCTCTTTCCCTCCCCTCCCCTCCGCTTCCTTTCCTGTCTCCTGCTTCTCCTTTTCTCATATATTATACTCCAATCACTGTGTTTCACAAACACAATATTTTGATCGATTCAGTAGATTTTCACATAGTCAATACGTTTAAGTCAAGTAGAATCAGGCAAAAATTGTCCCAGTTTTGACCAGAGGGAGCCCTATTAATCTGGTTTTTATAAGCTTTTGACATCATTCAGTCCCTGAAATCTTCTTTGCTTTTTAGATCAACAAGATGTCTTTGGCATCAGTTAGCAACATTCCCTAGAATCAGTCATTTCCCTAAGGAGCACTGGCTCCCTTTAATGGGAACTTGTACTTAGGTACCAAAATCTGGGTCCTAGGGATGCTCAGTGCTACGAGGGTGTATTGCTTCTTGGTCTTTTCATTGGATCAAATCAGGAAAAAATCTTAAAAAATCATAAATGTATAATAATGCCAATTAAAATGAACAAATGAATATATCTCTTACCTCTTAAACTGAAAATCTTCGTTCCAAAAAAAAATCATCTTTCCCCACGTCCATGCCTTTGTTCACACAGACCCCTCTGCCTCTAAAGCCCACTCCCCAGAGAAATATTTCAGGCCAAGTTCAAAACCACCCCTTCTGATGTGAATTGAAGATCTCCTTTCGGGTTCCTTATGGCTTGGCTTCAAGTGTGTGCTCTGGTCCAACATAGAAAGGCTTCAGCAGTCATGTGCCCATCTTCCTTTCCTCCCCCCGTTTGAGGGCAGGGACCCCCATACACCCCTCTGAGCAGAGGGGATGCTCAGTGGCTGGAGACAGTGAGGATGGCGGCCCCTACTCTACCTTCTGCCATCACCCAGTGTCTGGAGGACTGGACGGGCTCTCTGACTGTCAAGGAGGCAGGTACCCCTCAAGACCAGTGTGGGCCCTCTGCAGTAGCCCACCCGTTCTACCCATATCATGACAGAAACACACTGCCACTGGCAAAACCACGGCGTCCTGATGTGACTTCTGACATTCAGAAATCCATAATGCTGGGCCTGCCTCCTGGATGCCTGCCTAGTGCAGCTGGGGAAGGAGGAGACAAGGACCAAAGTCAAGTTCGTCTGCTCTTGCTAGCCAAGAACCCAGACACGCAAAATGGCAATAAGCCCTATCTTCTGCCTTGATTCACATCTAACACTTTCACATCCATATCCCATTTGCATTCCTATAACGCCCTTGGGAGGTGGGCAGAGTGGGAACTAGTATTCCTATTTTATAGATGGGAAACTGAGGTTCGGAGAGACCTCCTTATCCAGGCAGATATCTCTGAGCCCATTATACGTGACATAGGTTGAGAAGATTTGGGGACACCACCCTAAAGTGACTGCATTTTGACTGCATCACGGTCACTCCAAGTGACTGACCCTGTTGAGAGGCAGGCCAGATGGACGGGTCCTGAAATGAGCTCCTTCACCCCAGACGCCCTTCACTCTGCTTTCAGGGACTTCGTGGCTAGTTTGAAACCTGCAGAAACTCTCCTGGCCCACCAGGGGGCTCCTGTGAGCCTGGGGAAGAATCCTCAGTTTCCACGGTCTCAGGGCCAACACCCCCTGGGGCAGCAAAGGGCGGCCAAGATATGGTCCCATCCGGCTACTCCTCACCAGAACAGCTCTGAATTGTCTGTTTTCTAAATTGGGTCTCCTATGTCACTCCACCAGACAACGTCAGCGTAGTGTGGACATCCAAGGTCACAAAAGTGTCCTCTGGTAGATTTGGGCAAAGTTATGCTATGCTTGGGCTGCAGAATGGCTATGAGTTTAATTTTGTTTTAATTTTAAAGAATTGGCCATTGGGAGATTTTAGATAAGATTCAGAATTTCTGCTTTTGGAAGATTGTCAGGTCTGGCAATCCTGGGCCTACATATCTGCTCGGCAACGTGTAGTCGGAGCTAAGTTGCCAGTGTCCCTTTTAGACTGTTCCTGGGTCTCATTTTCCACAGTCTCTACCACTCCCTATTGTCTTAGACCCAGCCTCCTTCAGTCATTATGTCCCCTGCCCAGCTTCTGGAGATATTTGATTTTGCTATCCCAGACATGTGTTGCTTAAAGAAGCAGGTCTTGAGTTAGAACATGCAATCTTTGTTACCCAGGGAGGTCCAGAGCCTTGGACTTGTCAAAGATTTCATCTGTGACCATGCTGAGCTGTAGTTTCCATCTGCCAATCCTCTGATTCCTTTCAACCACATCCTCTTCACTCAGGAAGGAGGCTGTGCATTTCCCTTGACCTTTCCCCCAGAACAGATGTGGGTCAGCACAACCAGCAAGGCCTGGCTTCTGGAGCCTCCAGGGTCTCCTATGTGGCCTGGTTGTTGGGAGCTTTTAAGCTCCCCCAGCTTGGTAAATGCAAAGTTAGGTCTCTCCAAGGTATGCTGGAAAAATTACACATTGGGCAGTGGCCACTCCAATGGTTACTACACACTTTACCACCCAGGGAATTCCCTTTGTCCACTGTCACCTTGCCTTGTTCTCTGAACCAGGCCCCAGGAGACCTAGAAGGGTGGCCACTGGGTGGGTGAATGAGGAGTGGGGTGGGCAGGACCCTGAAATGGGGGAGTCTTCACAGGTTGGTGCCCAAGAGCTGCAGCACACGCCTTGGACAAGAGGTCAGAGATATTCTCCAGGGCCAGCCAGGTAGTGACACATTAAGAGAATCCAAACGCCTTAGTGTCATCACCTCCTTTCCTACCTTTCCTGCAAAATTTCAGATGCAAAAGCATCTCTCTCCACCCCCTTGGGTAAAGAATGCCTCCCAACTGGGAGCCCGTGAGATGAGGTGGCATGCAGACCAGACGTGGCCATCTCAAACTGGGCTCAGTTTGAGCTAGTGACCAGTGGGGCAGCCTGGGTGGGTCGCTGTGCTTCCTCACGAGAATGGGGCAGTGACACCCACCTCTCGGGGCTTCCGGCTTAGATGGAGCAGGAAACATGGGAGAGCGGGCTCCCCTGGTGGCACAGTGGTTGAGAATCCACCTGCCAATGCAGGGGACAAAGGTTCGAGCCCTGGTCTGGGAAGATCCCACATGTCGCGGAGCAGCTAAGCCCGTGCGCCACAACTACTGAGCCTGCGCTCTGGAGCCCGCGAGCCACAACTGAGCCCGTGCCACAACTACTGAAGCCTGCACGCCTAGAGCCGGTGCTCCGCAACAAGAGAAGCCACAGCAATGAGAAGCCTGCGCACCGCAAGGAAGAGTAGCCCCCACATGCCATAGCTAGAGAGAAAGCCCAGACGCAGCAACGAAGACCCAGTACATCCAAAAATAATAAAAATAAATAAAATAAAATAAATAAATTTATTTTAAAAAAGCAAAAAAACAAAACAAACATGGGAGAGCATTTTGCACAAGTGGAAAGAATGGTGTTGGCGGTTCCTGGGGGAAAGCAGCGGGTGTTGGAGGAGTCTGACGCTCTGGGCCATCTGCAGAGCGAGAGGAGTCTGGCTCCGCTGGAGCACGGCGCAGCGCAGCGTCCATCTTCTGGATCTCCCTGTCCGCACGGAGATCGTCACGCAACACCTGGCCGAATTTCACATCCCAGTCACCAAGGGTGTGGGAAATGGGAAGATGAGTCCAGCTGTTATTACTCATCACCCTTCTCTGTTTAGAGTCCTTGAAAATGTCGGCTTGTTTTCTGCAGAACATAGAGCAATCCTCTCACAGTCTGCTAATGCTTTCTTTCCTCTGAGCCCAGCAAGCCAGATTCAAGTGAACAGATGAGGCCTGAGAATTTATGTGCAAACCCCCCAGCTCAGGACGATGGGGGACACGCTGGTAAAGGATGTGTTGAAATCAACAAGCCCTAAAAGCATCCTTTTATTATTCTTGATAAACCGAAACGTGGGGAGGGGCAGCCTGACACACGGTTGACTATGGCAGGCTGGGCTTGTAGCTGCCTGCTCTGCAGGTAAGACACGGGGGACAGAGCCAGACCTCCCTCTCCCAGGAGGACATGCAGAAAATTAAGGGGTCTCTTTTTCGGGAAAGTAAAGGACCGTCATTGATGAAAACTGGGTAGACTCTCTGAGTCTGTACAGAAGGGCTCACAGCAAAGGGTGATGCTGGTGGACTGGTCAGCAAGGATTGGATAGCTTTGCACAGTGCTGGTTGTAAGAAAGGTTAATCAGACCCAGACACAGTCCTCTGCAATCAAAGCAAAGGTGACACAGTGACTAGGACTTACGTTTCTGATAAGTTTCCTGGTGATGTCGCTGCTTTTGCAGACCCTCCCGGAGCTCTTTGGACTAGATCTTTGCCACAGAGAAGGTCAGTTCAGCCCCTGATACGCTAAGTACCTACACCTTCAGATATACGATCTCGTCTGTATTCCAGCCCTCCCTGGACAGGGAGAGAGTATAAAGGTTGAGACTAGGAACCGGAGCCAGTCCCTGGGTTTTGAATCTCAGCCCCGATCCCATTTCCTGGCAACGCACCTTGGGTCAATTATTTAATCTGTTGGTGACCCAGTCTCCTCACGGGTAAAATAGGGTGATGGTTACAGCAGCAACCTTATAGAGTCAAGATAAGGATTAGAGGAGTGACGTCACAGAAAGCACTAAGCATAGTGCCCACATGTAGAGATGATGGTGCCGTTATTCTATCCCTCTGCAGGTGATGACTTGTAGCTGAGCAGTTTGGGGAAATCAGGCCTTGGGCATCAAGAGCCTCTAGGCTCTGACCCCAGACATCCTCGTGTTGCCTTGGCAATCGTGTGTTTGCCTCAAGACTGGAATAAACATGGTCCCTGAAGAGACTTATTCTGGTTGTTTATTCATAAACAAATAACAGTCATTTGTTTTGCTGATGAAGCTGGAGGCTGACTGGGCTCAGCTGGGTAGTTCTTGCTCGGAGTTCTGACGTTCAGTTAAGGTCGGGTGCTGGGTGGGGCTGGGGTCCTCTGGAAGGCTCCGTCGCTCACGGGTCTCACATCCAGGCTGGGAAGCCTCATAGCGGGGGCTGGAGCAGGCAGGCTCCTCGGGCATTGCCCTCCGTGACGTGGTCTCTCCACGTGGCGACCTCAGGCAGCTCAAGGGTCACAGAGCAAGTGTCCCAAGAGAGGCCAGCATTAGTCGAACGGCCTTTTCTAACCCAGTCCAGAAGCCACAAGGCATCCCTTGCACCTCATTTTGTAACCGAGCAGGACCCTAGGGGGCCTTCCTTCCCCCTAGATTCTCTGCTTTAGCTCCTCTCTGAAGTACCTAGGTAACAGTATTTGATGCAAATTTCCGGAGTTGTTTTGCAGATGTGAAAACCCCCCATCAAATGGAAGATGTTAACTACTTGATGACCATGAGCACATTGCCCCAGGCCTCCCAGAGCCTAAGGACTGACAAAGTTAACCCCTGTGACACCACCCTGTTCCCTCATCATCAGCCCATCAGTGAACTCTGCGATCCCCTCCCTCACCTGGCTTTTAAAAAGGTTTTGCCAAAACCCTTCGGGGAGCTCGAGGCATTTTAGGGCATGAGCCACCCGTCCCCTTGCAATAAACCTTTCTCCGCTCCAAACTCCGATGTTTCAGTTTGTTTGGCCTCACTGTGCATCCTCACGGTGTCTCAGGCACACAAACTCGTGTTAACAATTTTATTCACTGAGGCAGCCACGAAGGCCCGCCTGGGCTCAAGGTAGGGTGGGGGTGGGGGGAGCACGGGCTCCACCTCTTGATGGAATGAGTGTCAAAGAATTTGTGGACATGTTTCAAAACCACCCTGAGGTTCTGTCCCTGCTGCCCCTATTTCTTTCTGCCACCACTCTCGCTGCCTGAAATGCCACCCTGCCTACCTGTACTGCTCAAACCCTGCCCATCGTCCAAAGTCCTCATCAAACTCTCTCTCCAAGAGTGAGCCCTGCCCCAGGGCCACCCCGAGCCCTACAGCATCCTCTGCTCTTGACACAAGTCATTGATTTTATGCTCACAAATTCCAGTTATGTAAACAAGCAAATGAGAAATAACACCAAAAAGGTATGTGTACATGGGGGAAAAGGTATGTACAGGAGGAACTACCAAAATGATAGTGATGTGCTGGGGATCGCAGGTAGTTGTTATTTCCTCCTTTTTTTATTTTTCGGTATTTCCCCAAACTTCTACAAAGTATATCTATAACTTGAATAACCAGAAAAAAATTTTTTTCAGAGCAAATACCTTTAAAAATAAAGGGTAAACCTTCCTTGCTCTGAATCCAAAGGACTCAGCTATTAAGCTATTAAAATCTTTCTCCTCCAAAGAAGCAAACTGAGATAATTTCAAAGTTTACTCTGTATAAAGGTGAAGAAGATACCACAAGACAGATCAAAGATGAACATATAGATTGAAATTAGAGCAATAGATTGAAATTGGACTTTTGTGGTAAAAAGTAATGGTCAAAGACACAATTGCCTTAGACCCAGAAGCACAGGTTTCTTTCCAGATACAGCCTCCGCTGTTTGTCCTTCTGTGATTTTCCAGGGCTGGTGCAATGGAGATTGAGGCCACGTCAGCCCAGACAGCAAAGCTTTGGCTACAGGTTGTGCTAACAGCCGGCTGTGTCGTGACTTTTGTGGAAAACAGGAAATTACAAAATGCCCTTGAGTGAAGCCCGTTGTGGGAACGAATGTGCCTCTCTAGGTCGAGAAGGAGAGAGAGCATTCGTGTTTCTGTCCAGACAGAAGGAGCTGTGGACCTGGAGGGGTCCACAGTTTAAATCAAGCAGGGGTGCAAACAGTGCTAATTTCCCCAAGCAGGGGGTGTGATTCTCAAACTTTAGGCTCCAAAGTTTAGCGTGCTAATCATCTCTCTCAGAGCTTGTTGAAACATGCATTGTCAGCTCTGTGCCGGGTTGAGCCTCTGAATGTGAATCTTACAACGAGCCACCCAGCTGATTCTTCGAGAATTTCTCTGTTTCGTTCTTGCAACGTCAGGTACAATCAGAGTCAGATTGCACACGCGCTTCTGCAGGCCTGCTGCATGGTAAGCGCGGTGCTACTTGATTTCACATGTTCTCTTCTGTATGCTCCTCCTGGAACTTCGGAATTCAGCGTTCGTATCTCCATTTTATGCGTGAGAAAGCTATGGCTCAGAGTGGCAGGGTGATTTGTCCGTGGTCACACAGCTGTAAGCAGTGGAGCTAAGATTTGGAGACAGGTCCGGGGAACGTGGAAACCCAGAGTCCCTCGTGTCCCCAGCATTACTCGAATGGCCTTTTCTAACCCAGTCCGGAAGCCACAAAGCATCCCTTGCACCTCATTTTGTAACCGAGCAGGACCCTAAGGGTTCCTTCCTTGGAATCACAGGTGGGGAACCTCTCGTCTGAATGGGGGAGTGGAGGCACTGAGGGGATGGGGAGCGGAGTGGTAAGAGGGGAAATCAATTCTTTTTTTTTGGATATCTTTATTTTTATGCTTATTTATTATTTTTTTTAAATTTATTTTTTAGCCATGCCACGTGGCATGTGGGATCTTAGTTCCCCAACCAGGGATCGAACGGGAACCCTCTGTGTTGGAAACATGGACTCTTAACCACCGGACCACCAGGGAAGTCCCGGAAATCAATTCTTGATAGAAATACTGCAGACCCAACCTCCCCACACTCACATACTCATTATCTTTCTAAGGAGCATTCTCAGAAATCAGAGAAAGTGCTGAACCAGAAGACAGATTGTTAGGAGAGTTTCAGTCTGCTGGGCATGTATATTGATTAACAATATTGTCCTTGGTCGCTTGGAGATGCGGCCAGTGGGGAGGTGCAGGAGTTTCAAAGCGTGGTTTGCCAATGGTGGCAATGTTTCTCCCTTCTGCTGTAGACACTGAGAACGACTATCTTAGTGTTGTAACTGGGGCACAGGGAAGGGAGACATATGCTCTGATCATACTAGACAATTCCGCCTGATGGTCGATACTGATGGAGCCCAGGTCACCTCCTGGGAGTCAAATCCAGAACGTCCATTTGGCCAGTTCGTTGGCCCACTGGACAAGAGCACCCTTCCCAAACATCAGTTAATAAGAGAGAGGAGCAAACTATTTCCAAGAGGAGGGCCATCTTGGAAGCTGAACAACTGCCTTAATGATGGAGGTGTGGATGCAGGTCCATCCACGCCCTCCAGAGACCTGGTACTTGTGGCTGGTCCTCTGTATGGGGTCTCATTACTGTGCCAGCCTGGACCGCACCCTCTCAAACAGGCCAGGTTCAAGCATCATTCCCTCAGATGTTGTTATGGTCTTAATTGTGTCCCCGGCTCCCCTCAAGTCATATGTTGAAGATCTAACTCCCAGGACCTCAGAATGTGACTATATTTGGAGATGGGGGTCTTTAAAGAGGTAATGAAGGTAAATGGAAGTCATATGGGTGAGTCCTAATTCAATACAAGTGGGCTCCTTATAAGAAGAGGAGATTAGGACACAGACACACAGAGGGAAGCCAGATGTGAAGACACAGGGAGAAGGCGGCTGTCTGCAAGCCAAGGAGAGAGGTCTCCGAAGAAACCCACCCTGCTGACACCTTGATCTCAGACTTCTGGCCTCTAGCACGGTGAGAAAGTAAGTTCTTGTTTAAGCCCACAGCCTGCGGTACCGTGTTACAGTACCCCAGGAAATTAACACAGATGTCCTGCTTGTACAAGCTACACCTGATTCAATGCAGGCAGCCCAAGGTGGGCACAGGGGAGCTCCCCGAGGTCCACTGGCAACACTGCATCAGGATAATCTAGAGGCCACCACCGAGGGCTGGTACTTCTGTCTTAGCAAGCTTGGGCCGCACAGGGGTAGCTTTTGTCAATGTCCCTATGGCTTATAAGAGGGCTTGGGGAAAGGTGAGGGGGCCGTCATCTTACTCCTATGTCTTAAAACTCCACAGTGCCCCTTAAAACTCCGCAGTATCTTCTTACTGCCTACAATGCCCAACGAAATACCATTTCAGGAGCCAACCCCAGGCAGTTGTTGACGATTCTGAGGCCTCATTCTGGCTGCGTGGGAAAGAACGTCATGATTGACTAGCAACGTCTGCTCTGGGCAAGTGAAGGAGGCGTGACAGATGTGTCCAATCCGTTTGCAGTCTTCTAGAACACAAGGAGCTCCATCTGAGCCAAGAAGTCAGTGTCACCGGAGAGAGTTGGACGTCATGATGAAGGCCATACGCTTCCAGGACACTTGTTGACTATTAATGCCAACCGCTGGAGGACAAATAGAATGTCACCTCTGGTCAACTTGTTATGGCTACCTGTGCATGTCCACGTTCATGTCCACGGAAACAACATCATATTTCAATCCCAATGTCTGCCATGGGCGTGGGTTGCAGGAGTGGCTGCTTCTCTAACCCTGCTCAATCTGTAGGGGAAACTCAGGGCTCCTTTCTGTCACGCCATCCCAAGGGCAAGGATTAAATGCCATTCTGGAGTCTGTAGGGTTCTATGTGCCAAGGCATTAGGAGTCAGATCTTTTAGAGGAAGGGTCCAAACCCTTCTAGGGCCTGGCCTCCCTACCTGGGGTATGCATACCATGGAGGGGGTGTGGCCCAGGATAGAAGGGCGCTTCCTTCCCAGAGTGGTGTTGGTAGTAGGCTGCCTTGCTTTATATTAACACAAAGCTGTATTATGGAGTAGAATAAAATACTTAAAAATAATGTAAACATTAAAAAATATCAAAAGAATTAAATTTTTTTTTAAATTCCCATAAGAACAGAGTGTAAACTATATACTGAACATGAAACGTGAGCCTTGAGACCAGTCATTTACTGAGACCCAGGGGCACGTTCACTCTTTTGTCATTGAGTCAGCAAGAGGGCAGGACATGACTAGAGGGGACAGGCACGCTGAAGGATGCTTGTTTGTATGGACGCCGCTCTGTGCTACAGGGGTCTCTTATGAGATGCTGGCATGAGGGATCCCAACTTCACCAGTTCCCATCAAGGATGTTGGCCTTCTATATTTCCCTTGAAATAAGTTTTCCAAGGGGGCTCCATCTGAAGGGCTTGAAGCATCATTGTTCCTGGGGGGACCGCCTTCAGGAATGGCCAGCATAGGGCCCTGTGTTCAAGAACACACAGAGGAAACCTATGGAGCACGGATGTCTGTGGTAAAGACAGGGGCAGACTCCGGAAGGGGGGTCCACAAGGGCTTCGTTCCTATGTGCTAGGCTCTTTCATATACATCACCAACTATGATTTCCACAACCACCCAGCAAAGAAGGCAATGGTTTCCTAAGTTTAAAACAGGGAAACCGAGTCTCAGAAAGAGTTAGGAGCTTCCATGTCATAACTGATTGTATAGAGACCAGTTACAGAGGGACCACTTCCCGGGCTGAAACGTGAATGACCTCATTTAACTTCACCCTCACAAAGTGGAACTGGTCATCATAGTTAACGGCAGCTACCGTTCTGTTTTGTTTTTTGTTTTTTTTTTTGAGTGCTGACTCTACATCAGGGATGTTTTCGTTTTAGCAACTTCATCTGCTATGTCAGAAGAATATAGGTTTCAAAATCAGATGATCCCAGTCTGGAAGAGCAGCTTTCCTACCCTTTAACCTTGGGTAATTCAAGTTGCTTCTCTGATCATAAGTTTCCTCATCAGGAAAATGGGAATGATAATTGTTTCTCTGGGAATTAAATGACAGCATGTATAAAATGTTTGGCATACAGTAAGTACTTAACAAATGGAACTGACTTTTAGGTATCGGTTCTCCTAGGGTTTATAAATGAGAGAACAGAAGCTCAGAAAGGCATCTCGATTAAGTCAAGGTCATCTGAGCACAGGCAGAGCCAGGACCAAATGCTGATCTGTTGGATGCAAATGTCAGGGCTCCTTCTCCGCTATGGACACAAGATAACTGATTTTCACGGGGCTGGTCCCCAGGCGTCAGGAAACGCATACATTCTCATTAGCAAGCTTTCTAATTGTAGGGAAGCACGGGATGCACTTGAGGGATATTTTCTTCCCAAACAAATCAAATATTTGAAAACGTTGCCGCTTTTAATGTTTTAATGTGAACTTCAGTTAGGTAAAAAATTCACTGACGTGGACCATTTCCAGAGCCTGCGATGCCAAAATTCAGAGCCATTATGGTCTCCCTACACGTCAGGACTTACTAGAGCAGTAGCCTCAGAGTCTTGGAACTTTGTCAATTTTAGAAACACTCTTCTTTCTATTGTGGCCGGACAGGATAATTTAAGGACATTTTCCTTGATACCATTTCATTCTCCATGTAAATCTTGGAAATGTTGTCGAATTTGAACGATACTACACACAGACCACCTAAGGACTGCAGATTTTGAGTCTGTGCTGTGACAGTGTGGCCTGGCCGTGTAAATATTTGTTGGAGAAAAATTAACTAGCGGGGCAGTATATTCAGAGTGGCTACGTTTTTCATTAACCCTGTAAGTAAATGAACTGGAGAGAAATGCCGTCCTCTGAATCACAACTTATAAGCAGTTAATAGAACTATTTCTTTTCAGGCTAATTCAGGTTCCTACTATCTTAAAAGCCCTTTATTTTACCATAACCTTGTCTATTTTAAATTTACATCTTAACTATCTAATAGCTGGAAATTTGCTATAAATTTCCAAACATATTTGAGTTCAGAGACACATTATACTTCAAGCATTCATTACTTGGACGTTGTTCAGAAATATTAAATACACCTGAAAAAAAAGTGACTGGGAAATGAATCGTTTGGAATAAGACTATATTAAAGATCATATAGAATCAACTAACAGCTGACCCACAATATCTCTTTTGGATAACTGTGAAGTCATTGGTTCCAGAACTGTTTTCCAGGGTAGGTTTTTTCTTGACAATTTTCCTTCTCCTCAAAGCTGCTACACGTCTTAGGCTGAGCCATCCCTGAAAATGTAGCCTTATTCCAAATCCAACTCGTAAATGACATCTAAGGCCTTGGATGTTTGGCTTTCTGATGTCCTAAACCCACTTTGTAGGTTTGCAAAGACCACCAATCAGGTTATTACAGCTCATCTCGAGTGGTGGCTTAAAGAGACGGAGGGAAAGTACAGGAGACCCAAGTTACCTGGCACCTAGGCATCAACCCCCTAATTTCCTGGGTACATATTTTATGTAAACGAGTAAGACTGCATCATAGATACTCTGATTTTCTGGTTGGAATCTGGGGAGGTTCGGGTACACCCACACAGTGATTAAGAAGATCCTTCAAGCTGATGCAGAAGTGGACTAGAATGGAATCTCTCCCAGGAGAGGCCCTGCCTGGGACTTTATTTCTGGGTCCAAAGCCACACTGTGACCTTACTGAGCATCTAGTGAGAAGGTGTATCACCTTGGTCTTTCCTGACAGGTTTTCCCTTCCAGAACTTTCCTTATGAGCAATGGAGACTATTATAAAATTTAGTTCCATAATGCATTCCCCCAAAATCACCCAGTCATTCTCCACTTCTACACTGACAAGGGAAAAAATATTTGAAAGGTTGTATGAGGCTTTTCGCTGCAGATCAGGACAAAATCCAACGGGGCCTGACATTTTAGAAAGGCTGCCACCAACAGAACTTTCCCCAGAAGTTACCTCGAATGTGACCTTCATCAACTACACTGAGAAAAATCTGTTCCAGGTATACTGTCAGCTACAAGAAGGGACTGAATTTTAGGCACTGAACTTAACGAAAAGAAATTTCTAACTTTGATTCAGTTTCAACTGAGACTCCTTAAACCCCCCAGTGGAGAGGGGCCGAGGACCCCCAAAGGGAGAGGGGACGGCGCAGGAGAGTGACTACGCCTTGAACACAGCACACCGCTCTTCCAGGCTTTAGAGACCCAAACCCCGAAGCAGGACTGGGGCCGCTGCAACGCGGAGCCCGGCGCGGCTCCCACCCGGGCGGCCCAAGGCTGCTGCCACCTGCCAGCCCACCCGTGCCCACCGAGGCGCGCCCCGGGCGCCGTGCCACCAGGAGGGGCGTCCCGGTCCCGGCTGGCCAGGCGGGTCCCCTCGCGGAGGGGGCGGCGGGGCCCGGCGGGACCCCAGCGAGCAGATCCTCCGCCTGTGGCCGGCGGGCTGGCTCCGCGGCCGAGAACCCACCCGCGCGACGCCGCGGCACCGCGGACCGCGCTGCGCCCCAGCCCCGCAGGCGCCGCGGCGGCGGGTCCCGGGATGCTCCTGCAATGCTTACCGGGCGAGGCCGTCCCAAGCGCTCGCTGCGGCGCGTGCCGGCCAGGGGCTCGGGGCGCGGAGGGAGCTGTCCAGGCCCGGCTCGGCGGGCAGCGGCCGGGCTGCGGCTGAGTCAGCGCCCCGGCGGCGCGGGCGAGCGCGGGCCAGCCGCCGAGAGGGGGGCTCTGAGCGGAGCCGCGGCCGCCCTGGCATTTTAAAGGCGAGGCAGCTGGATGCTGTTCAAGCGGAAACGCAGGGAGAAACTTCAGCCCCCAGACCAGAGCGTGGATAGCGCGGAGGGGGGCCCAAGAGCCCCTTTCAGGCGCACAGACCAGCCTGGGCTTCTCTGATATGCCGTTCACAGGCGTTCCCATCAGATATTTCCTTCATGGGAAAGCAGATACCTCTCTCAGAGGATCCGCCTGCATTATGCTTCATAGCGAGACAAACGTTTCCATCAAAGTTCGGAGCAAGACCAAGAGGCTGGTTTGGAAAGTCTGGTTAATGCAATCAGACAAGAAAAGGAAAAAGGTGTAAAAACACTGAAGTTGTGCCTTTGTAAAACAAAAAATTGGTGGGGGGGGGGGCTTTAAAAAAATTGGGAAGTAGAAGAAAAGCAATGACTATATGCAGCAGATGTGATTGTTTAGATGGAAAATCCAAACTGAAGATTGAGTGAAACAGTAGTCTTTTCCAAGGAACTGGCAGGTTACAAAATAAACATCCCAAATTCACAGCGTTCCTGTGCATTTACTAACCAGTTAGAAATGCCAGTGAAAAAAAATATCATTCTTACTACTAGCAAAACCATAAAAAGCTAGGAGGTGCAGGAGGGAGATGTCAGCCCAGCCTATGGTCCCTCGTACCATAGGAGGAGGTATGGAGGTGCTGCTGTTCTGTAGCCTGTTTCCGGGCGGTACCCACGTGCCCTCAGGAAATACACTAAAGTATGAGGGGAAGGGTATGGCATGGAAGACCCCTGACTACCTTAGTCATGCATACCACCCTCCTGTCACCTTTTAAACGGGGAACATCGTAGCTGGCCTGCATCTTGGATGGGCATCCAGGATCGCCTCTTGCTGAAGGGGGCGGGAGGTGGAGAGAACTGGAGAGCCGGGAGAGGGTACGAGATCCCGGCCCAGAAAGAGATGCAGCCAGAGGAAACTATCTGGGAGAGGATTGGGAAGCAGAGGACAAGTTTTCGGGAGGTTCTGGAGCTGCAGCTCCAGCAGAATAAGGGGGAGGACTCTGGAGAGAGGCAGCAGGGGAGAGGCAGGAAGGGGGTGGAGGGAGGGATTATCAAACAGCTGCCAGAGGGGCTCATATTTTGTGAAGAGAGAAAGACATGATTTTTTAAAAATTTTATTTTATTGAAGTATAGTTGTTTACAATGTTGCGTTAATTTCTACCATACGGCAAAGTGATTCAGTTACATATATATATGCATACATATATATATATATATACACATTCTGAGAAAGACACGTTTAGAACAAGCTTTCAGAAAGTCTTGCTGAATGGTTTACAATGTAACCTTCTCTTGTCTCCTGGAGAAAATTCTTAGTAAAGATCCCAATACCTGGAATTCTTTGGGAACCCGCTTTGGGGAAGGTCTTAATGTGCCAGGGAAGGGGTGGGGGGGGGTTCTGTGGGGTGCAGGGCAACAGCAAAAGCTCTGGTGCCATGAGATACTCGAAGGTTTTCTGGAAGCGAGATCCACAACAGAGACCAGCTGGCTGTGACCACGGGTGAACTTCTGGAGCCAGACAGATGTGGGTTCAAATTCTGGCTTTGCTACTTATTCACTGAGAGGGTTTGGGCTCTTTACTCACCATCTTCACGTCCCGGGTTCCTTCCCTGGACAGGAGGATAAACGGGTGTCTGCATTTTAGGAGTGCTGTGAGGACTGAACCAGGTTGCACAGGTGAAACGTGAGTGCGGAGCCTGGTGTATAATGAGTACGCCAAGGGTGAGAGAATAGTTAAAAGTCATTAAAGATGGACGCATCAATTGAAATGGTTGCCAGTTATTAGAGTAATGCTAATGAAGATTGTAGGAAAATGTTTGTCATATGATAATGAGCAAAACATGATGAAAACCACTCAACAATGTACAATTATTTATTCAGATGAATAGTGGAAGGAAGAGAAAAAACATGAAAATCAAAAATGGTTGATTTGTTAGGGTGATGGGATTCTGAACATCTTCCTTTGCATTTATTTTATTTTATTTTATTTTTGGTACGCGGGCCTCTCACTGTTGCGGCCTCTCCCGTTGCGGAGCACAGGCTCCGGACGCGCAGGCTCGGTGGCCATGGCTCACGGGCCCAGCCGCTCTGCGGCATGTGGGATCTTCCCGGACCGGGGCACGAACCCGCGTCCCCTGCATCGGCAGGCGGACTCTCAACCACTGCGCCACCAGGGAAGCCCTTCCTTTGCATTTTTTACTACGTACATTGTTGTGATATTTGTACCCACCAAATCCACAGGAAGAAATGAGTGCTCTCCCCTGGAGGTGACTATCGTGGAGGCTTCTAGTGCTCACCCACAGTGATTCTCTCCTCCTGGGCACATGGGAGGGTTATATTTGACTCTTTCTGGTTAATGGATTGTGAGTGGACATGAGTGTGTCCCCTCCAGGATGAAGCCTCTAATTGCCAATGCAAAGGCTTCTCAGCACCTGCTTCTCCTGCCAGGTGATGGAGAAAGCCATGGATTCCAAACAGTACAGCCACAATATGGTAGAATTTCCATCAGTCAGGGCTCTTGAAGGACTGTATAGAGCAGAGCTCCCTACTGACCCCTACTGGTCATGGACAACTTGAGCAAGAAATAGATTTCATAGCATTCAACCACTAGATCTGTTGGTTAAATTTTGCACAGCATAAACCAGCCCATACCTTACCCATACCTCTGCTTGCTACAGCAGTGTGTGCAGAAGTGCTTTCCTGAGATGGAAGCAGGCCGGCAGGTGCCTCACCTGAGTCTCCCTGTGTCCACAGAGGTAGAGGAGAAGCAGCTCGGTTACACCTGACTCGTTTAACGCTGTCCAGCACCCAGTACAGCAGCTGACGGGTAGCAGTTGCTCAGTAAATGCTAAATGAACAAACAAGTGAAGGAGGGAAGGGCATGGTCCTTTTCAGGTGCCCTGTGTTAAGCTCAGTGACTCAGTGCCTCGGTGGGGGAAGGCTGCGTTGTCTGTATCAAGTCTGTGCTGGGTTGCAGTCTCACTGATGGCTGCGGCCAGCTGCCCACCCCTCCCGCTGACTCCATAATAAAGCCAGGCAGCACTGGTCCCCTGGACTGATTTTTGCCACCAGGAGCAAGGCTGTTGTTTGTAAGGCATGTTTGCTTCTAACGTAAGATGCCCAAGAGAAGGTTGGCATTTTCCTGCTGTGTAACAGGAGCTGTGTGTATGGGACGGAAGCAATTGTTCTCCATGCCCCATAGTTACAGGCGTTACTGAGCCATGGTAAATGAAGGCAGGGCACTCACTCTGAGCTGTTTCCCTCAAAGTCTGCTCTTCCCTATGTGAACACTCCTTTCTAAGTCCTGGATTCAAGTCTTGCCCTCCTGAAGGGGATCTAGAGAGAAAGAAAATGTAAGCAGGTTATTAAAAAAATTTTTTTTCATTGAAGTAAAATGCACATAACATAAAATCCACCATTTGAAGTATTTTATTTTTTAATTTTTTTGTTTTTGTTTTAACTTTTATTTTACATTGGAGTATAGTTAATTAACAATGTTGTGATAGTTTCAGGTGTACAGCAAAGTGATTCAGTTATACATATACATGGATCTATTCTTTTTCAAATTCTTTTCCCATTTAGGTTGTTACCTAATATTGAGCAGAGTTCCCTGTACTACACAGTAGGTCCATTTTAAATATAGCAATGTGTACATATCAATCTGAAGTGTTTTAAAATGTACAATTCAGTGGGTTTTAGTATATTTATAATGTTGTGCAACCATCCCACTGTCTAATTCCAGAACATTTTCTTCACTCCGAAAAGAAATCCCACACCCATAAAATAGATACTTCCTCTTCTCCTCACCCCCTAGACCCTGGTAACCGCTAATCTGCATTCTGTTTCCATAGAGTTGCTTACTGTAGACATTTTACAGGACTGGATGACAAAATATCAGTCCATTGTGACTGGCTTCTTTCACTCAGCATGTGTTCAGGTTCATCCGTGTTGTAGCATGGATCAGTACTCCATCCATTTTAATGGCTGAATAATATTCCATTTTGTTTATCTAGTCACCAGTTGATGGACTCTGGGGCTGTTTCCCACTGTGTGACTGTTGTGCCACTGTGAACATTCCTATACAAGCTTCTGTGTGGGCAGGTGTTTTCAGTTCTCTTGGGTATATTCCCAGGAGCGGAATTGCTGAGTCATATAGTAATTTTCTGTGTTTAACTTTTGGAGGAATGCCAGCAGGTTCACAGGAAGCATAAAAGATCCTGTGACTGGTGGAGCCTTAAGGGCTGTAGAATTTTCCAGGCAAAAGAAACTGCTCTCCATCTGACCCTTTCCCATTTATTTTTGCTGTCACAACCTTTGTCCTGGCACCTGCCAGGATGTCATGCACCGATTTCCATGACTCCTCCTCTCTTTTCCGGGCTTTCCCAAGGCCCTTCCAGTCTGTCAACGCTCCTGCAGCCTGACCACAGCAGCCCCTGAGAACCCAAAGGGTGGCCCCAGGACCCCAGCATCAGCGTCACCTGGGAATTCTCCTTTTTGTTAGCGGTACAAACTCGTGGGCCCTATCCCAGATCTGAATCAGAGTCTCTGGGCGGAAGGGCCCAGCCGTCTTTGTTCAAGCACGATCCCAGGTGATTCGAGAACCATCGAGTTTGAAAGTTCAGCCCGGAAGAGTCTGACCTCTTTGGGATCTGCCTCATTCAGTACAGAGATCTTTGGGCCCCTCGTCTCCTCCTTCAGCCCAGAACGGGTGACCGTGTGTGTGTGTGTGTGTGTGTGTGTGTGTGTGTGTGTGTGTGTGTGTGTGTGTGTGTTGGGAGGTGGTGTGGAGGTTCGTACCGACTCCCAGGAAGATTAGGTTCGAGTTGGTGATGCCCTTCAGGAACCCTGGTGCTACAGAGTCCCCGGTTACTGTGGACCCTCTTTTCCATCCTTGCTGGAGTCTAGAGTTACTCGTCCTCTGAGAACTTGGCCTCCTCATCCCACCCGTGTCTCTGGGCTTTCTTTTGGAGGGGGGCTGAGCCCCAGCTTCCCTCCTCCTTTACTTCCAGAGACAGGCACGCACTGTTGCTTTAAGGGGCTCCTTCTCTGGGCAAGCAGAAGGCAGTAGCAAATGGCTGGGGGCGGGCGGAGTGCAGAGTTTCCGGAACTCACAGAGCTCTCATCGCAGTCCTGATCCTAGGTCTGTGGTTCCTGACTCTCCTACGAGGGAGTGGGTCTGGATGGATGCTTCCCAGGAAGCACTGCCTGCTCAAAAGCCCACAGTCCCCTGAAGATCCATAAGGAATCCCCTCTCCAAAAAGACCATTTGCCTCTTCACTCCCTGTGCCTCCACTTCCCCTTCGGGGCTGGGTATGAGGCACAGCTCCAGGCACTGCTGGCATCTCCCCATATCCTCTATCTAACTCCAGACTCCAAACCTCAGCATTGTCTAGCAGATGGGATGCACTTCTAATTCAAGTAAGCTGTGCTCCCACGAAGGTAAGAGCTGATGCAAGAGAGGAAAAGCGGAGAGATAAGACTTTTAAAAAGCTCTGAGCTTAGGGTAGGAAAGGAGAGAGACTGAAATGAAATCTCAGACCACTCAGTCTCTGTCTGTGATCAGTTCTTGTCTTCTTCCCTAAGGCTGATGAATTTGTCATTGAAAAGGGTCAGCGAGGAAGTAGTGAGGTGAGAGTCCCGGGTACCCTTTACAGTAATTCCCATGGCCATGGCCACCACTGATGACCCTCGGATGACCTGCCTCAGGAGAGCCTGGCGGTTCAGATTACAGGACAATAACCTGTCATTTCTAGCTACGGAAGAAGGAGGGGACCCCAATTGTTTGTGTCTGCTATACTCTTATCCTGTGCCTGGTAATTTCATATTCCCCACAAACCTACAAAGGGATGACAAGGGCTTCCCTGGTGGCACAGTGGTTGAGAGTCCGCCTGCCGATGCAGGGGACACGGGTTCGTGCCCCGGTCCGGGAAGATCCCACATGCCGCGGAGCGGCTGGGCCCGTGAGCCATGGCCGCTGAGCCTGCGCGTCCGGAGCCTGTGCTCCGCAACGGGAGAGGCCACAACAGTGAGAGGCCCGCGTACCACAAAAAAAAAAAAAAAGGACAAACAACCCAATTAAAAATGGGCAATGATCTGAATAGACTTTCCTGCAAAGATGTATACAAGATAGAATACCTATCTATCTATCTATCTAACTATCATCTATCTATCTATCATCATCATGTATCTCTTCAAGATGGACAAGAAGCACATGAAAAGATGCTTAACATCATTAGTCATTAGGCAAATCCAAATTAAAACCACAATGAGATACGATTACACACCCACTAAGATGGCTAAAATAAACAAGATAAACAATAAAGAGTTTTGGCAAAGATGTGGAGAAATAGGAACTCTCATGTACTGTTGCTGGGAATACAAAATGGTACATTCACTTTGATAAACAATTTGGCATTTCCTCAAAATGTTAAACATAAGAGTTAACAAGTGCTGAGAAATTCCACTCCCAGGTATATACCAGAGAGAACTGAAAACATGTTCATGCAAAAACTTGTACAGACGGTCCCTGAGTTAAGATGGTTTGACTTAGGATTTTCTGACTTGACGATGCTGAGAAAGTGGTATGTATTCAGTAGACACTGTACTTCAAATTTTGGGACTTCCCTGGTGGCTCAGTGGTTAAGGCTCTGCACTTCCAGTGCACGGGACCAGGATTTGATCCCTGGTCAGGGAACTAAAATCCTGCATGCCGCAACTAAGACCCAGCGCAGACAAATAAATAAATAAAATTTTTTTTAAGAAAAGAATTTTGATTTTTTCCTAGGCTAGCAATATTCAGTAGATACTTTCCTGATGCTGGGTACGGTCAAGAAGCCAGAGCTCCCAGCCAGCCCCAAAACCACGAAGGTAAACAACTGATATATTTACAATCATTCTGGACCCAGACGACCATTCTGTTTTTTACTTTCAGTACAGTACTCAATAAATTACATAAGATATTCAAACTTTATTATAAAATAGGCTTTGTGTTTGATGATTTTGCCCAACTGTAGGTTAATGTAAGTGCTCTGAGCATGTTTACGGCAGGCTAGGCTAAGCTATGGTGTTCTATAAGTTAGGTGTATTAAATGTATTTTCAAGTTATGATATTTTTAGTTTACAATGGGTTTATCAGGATGTAACCTCAGGCTTGTTAAGTTGAAGAAGATCTGTACAAAGATATTCAAAGCAGTGTCATTAGTACTAGTCAGAAAAATGTAATCAACCCAAATGTCCATCAACTGATGAATGGATAGACCAACTGTGGTATATCCACGCAATGGAATATTATTCAGCCACGAAAAGGAATAAATTACTGATACATGCCACAACATGGATGAACATTGAAAGCATTATGCTGTGTTAAAGAAGCCAGTGGCAGATGGCCTCATAGTGTATGATTCCATTTATCTGAAGTGTCCAAAACAGGCAAATCTGTACAGACAGAAACTAGATTAGTAGTTTCCAGGAGTTGGGGGAACGGGGAAATCAGGAGTGACTGCTAATGGCTATGCGGTTTCTTTAGGGGATAATGAAAATACACTGAAATTAAATAGTAGCGATGGTTGTACAACTTTGAACATACTAAACCCCACTGAATTGTATACTTTAAAAAGGGTGAGTGTTGTGGTATGTGGATTACATCTCAAAGTTATATGTGTAAGGAGAAACAGTGAGGGACTTCTCTGGCTCTGGCGGTCCAGTGGGTAAGACTCTGTGCTTCCACTGCAGGGGGCACGAGTTTGATTCCTGGTTGGGGAGCTAAGATCCCGCATGTCATGTGGTGCGGCAAAACAAAAAAAAAGAAAGAAAAGAAGCAGTGAGTGGGACAGTGTGGCTGGCACAGTGTTGGGTGGGGGGTGTCTGCGGGGAGACCTTGGACCATCCTGAGTATGTGGGTGGCATGGGTAGGGTTGTGCCAGGATGCACTTGGCCAGGATGTGTGGAGTGGGCTTGGAATGGGAGGAGGTGGGGGCCGTCTTTTTAGTGATCAAGGATATCTATTTGCAAGAAGCTGGGCTGAGTTTCAAATGGCATCTGTGTTCAGTGAACTGAATAACTTCCTGGTCTTGACCTTAGCACCATCTGCTGTGTGCCAAGCTGAAAAGGCTTCCCAGGCACTGAAAAATGACTCACCCCTCTCTGTGCTCACGGTCCTACAGAAGGTGGATTATTTCCCAGCTGCCTTTGCTGTCAACACCATCTGGGTGGTGGGCTGGTCACGGCCCTTCTTCCTTGAAAGGATGCCAGTGGTGTGTTGGTCCACGGGACCCAGCTCCTGGCTACAGGCTGATTGGTCTGTGGTCCCTAGTGACCCCAGTTGGGGCATCTGAGTCTCTGTCTGGGTCAGAGCTGAGCCCCACGTGGCCTGAGGGACAAGCCTGACCACCAAGGAGTCAGCTTTGCTCTCAGTGAAGGTGTGTGTGACAAGGGGCATGTTTTTGGAAGATTCTTCGAGCTCTGGGGAGCTCTCCCTTTGCTCCTGGGGAGAGAGGAAGCTGCGGTATTGGGTAGGGGGTGCTGTGGACGGAGCAGGGAGACGCGGCTGGCGTGTGGGCTGCGGCTTGCTCTGTCCAGGCCCAAATCCTGGAGGTCGAGGGGAGGAGGTGCTGAACACTGAGCGGCTACTGCCTCTCTTCCAGGCTGAGGTCTGGCAGGAGCCTGAAGTAAAGCGTAGCCAGGCAGCCCCAGGTACCTCCCGCTCTCCATCACCTCAGACCCCCCTCAGGGAAGGGCCTGCTGTCCCCGTGGGCACCGCCTCAGCCTCCGAGACCTGCCTCACCAAGGTCCTAGGTGTCCCGGGGTCTGCGCCCGGCAGGGGTGTAAAAGCCCAGCCCTCTCTGCGGGCCCCTTCCTGCCCCAGAGAGAACAGCTCGGTTGGCTGGGACTTTGCTGGGGCTGCAGCCCAGGTTGGCTTTCCCCTGCCTGGTCCTGCTTCCCCCTTGCTTTCACAGGTGGGATCCCTGATAAATATTGTGCACACCAAACTCTGCTTCTGCATCCTCCTGCAGAAGCCCCAGCAGCACCCAGAACGTGAGCACAGGTCCGGGTGGCCCGGACCCCAGGGTGAGGGATTCCTGCCTCACTCGGCCTCAGCCTGTGACCAGGCTGGGGACGGGGAAAAGGGGGACGAAACATGACTCTTATTCTGACCCAATCTGCAGCTCACTCAGTGAGGCTGAAAGACCCACACCTCCCCTGCTGGGCAGGAGAAGGGCAAAGAGACAGCTTGGAAGGTGGAGAATTCAGCCCCCAGGGCCTTTTTTTCAGGGCAAAGGGGCATTGTGCCAACCGGTGACATCACCCAGCTGGGCTGGGTTCGTGAGGAAGATTACATCAGAAACAGCATAAACAAGCTGCCTTTTCTTTGCACATCTGAGTGACCACAATGCATATTCAAACATATAAACTTATATTGTCATTTTTTTTTTTTTTTTTTTTTGCGGTATGCGGGCCTCTCATTGCTGTGGCCTCTCCCATTGTGGAGCACAGGCTCCGGACGCGCAGGCTCAGTGGCCATGGCTCACGGGCCCAGCCGCTCTGCGGCATGTGGGATCTTCCTGGACTGGGGCACGAACCTGCGTCCCCGGCATCGGCAGGCGGACTCTCAACCACTGCGCCACCAGGGAAGCCCAACTTGGCATTTCTTGATCGTGATTATGACGGCACGCGTCTGGCCTCCCCACCAGCCTCTGGCGCAGGAGGCCTGGATGCCCCTTCTGTCGCTCAGTAAGAGTGTCCCCTTCTCCGCCACAAATCAATGTCTGTAGAGAGCTGCTGTGACCCACGATGAACTTGCCATGGACGCAGAGAGAGAACACGAGGTCCAGTAAGGCCATTTATGTGGGTGAGAGGGAGCAACCATTGGCCTGAAAGTTTAGTTTGATCTTTTTTTTAACATCTTTATTGGGGTATAATTGCTTTACAATGGTGTGTTAGTTTCTGCTTTATAACAAAGTGAATCAGTTATACATATACATATGTTCCCATATCTCTTCCCTCTTGCTAGTTTGATCTTAATAGCACCAGCTCTGTGGAGTGCCATGAATTAAAAGTCTTGATGCAAAAAAACATCAGGAATCCAAAGTGAACCTAGTCATGTTGTCAGGGCTTGAAAGGGCCCTGCAGGCTACCTGGCTGTCTTTGTTTTTCCATGTCCTGGGAAGGTGCTGCCCAAAGTGACTGGAAGGGAGGGGCCAGGGGTGATTCTTGGTCTTCTGATTGCCAATCCAGTAGGTTGTTTATCTGGAGGACGTTTAGCAATTGAAGGGTGAGCCCACCAAACGAACAGTGTATGATGTCAATTACAGGACCTAACATGGGGTGGGGATGGGGGTGGAGCATGTGTAGGGGTGCGTATGGGATCAGGGCCACCAAGGTTCTCAAATTTGACTTTGCACCTTCTTGCCAAATGAGGTTTGTATACAGATGCCTTGTGTTTTTGTGTGTATGTTTAAAGTGTTGTTTCACTCAATGTAAACATTTAAGGTATACTAAAATTTTCCTAAATCCATTCTGATGCTTTTTCACTTTTTCCAGATACTGGCAGCCTTTAAAAAAAACAATTGGTCTAAACCCTTCTCAACAACGAGAGGTCCTACCAAATGATATTAATCAGGCATAAAGTATTCAAATATTCATATAACACCCACTGGGTGCAAATAGGAACAAGAACTATAAGTTATGCAAATTAGACATTTCAGTCATTTAAAAATAATTCCCTCCCCATATGGGCCCTGTTGTTTTAAGTTTCAACCAAATGATACCACTTGCCATTGGCCAGTCGTGCTGTTTCACTTCCTGTGGTTGCAGCAGCCCAGGAGTTGTTTAAAGGCCAAGGAAGTTTTCGAGTTTCCACATGCAGGTAGCAGCCCAGTCTGGGTGGGAGCTCTTGGTCCATGTACACTCATCCTTGACGTGAAAACAGGGACCAGGCAATCTCTCTTCTTGGGAAGTGAGAGAAGGGAATTTGGTAAAAGAGATGATCTTGTTTTAACTCATCATTGGAGGGGCTTATCCAAGGGTCACGTGATGCTGGATCAGGGGCAACAAGGGGAGTCACACGCAGGGGTCCTAACTCCTCCTACACACTTTCCCACCAACATTTTACAGATTCCTGCAGATTAGCTCAAGTCCTTATGAACTTGTTCAGGAAGAACGCATTCACATACTGAGTGAAGTAAGTCAGAAAGACAAATATCATATGATATCACTTATATGTGGAAACTAAAAAAAGGCTACAAATGAACTTATCTACAAAACAGAAATAGAGTTACAGATGTAGAAAATCAACTTATGGTTACCGGGGAGGGGGGGCCAGGGTGGGAGGTATAAATTGGAAAGTTGGGATTGACACATACACACTACTATTATAAAATAGGTAACTAACAAGGACCTCTGTATAGCACAGGGAACTCCGCTCAATACTCTGTAATGGCCTATGTGGGAAAAGAATCTAAAAATGTGGATATATGTATATGTATAACATATATATGTATGTTACATGTATAACATATATATGTTATATATGTATATCTAAAAAGGAGTGGATATATATATATATGTATGTATGTACATGTGTTCACTTTGCTGTACACCTGTAACTAACACAACATTGTAAATTAATTATACCCCCATCAAAATTTTTAAAAAATGCATGCGTTACCCCCAACTTCACTCCTCCAACCGGTGGGACCTGAGTCCGTGTGTCATTTGCCCATGACGAGTCCGAAGTATTATTCTAAAGGTCACACTTACCATCCCTGTGTGTGATCACGCCCTTTCAACCACCAAGCTGGCGGCTCGCCTGCATTTGTACCCACACACCCTACTTTCCCGTCCTGTACAAAGGGTTGGCTGTCCTCGGTTCTACGTCCAGCCCCTCCACTTCTGCCCCGGAGCTCACCCACCTCTCGGACTCTGTACCAGCAGCAAGCCTTCCTCTCCTGCCTACGTGTGGCGTGTGGCGGCTGAATCCGCAGTCAGCAAAGGTCTTCCCCTCCTCGAGTCCAGCCCCACGTACATTCATCCACGGAGCCAGCAAATATGTATCTGGTGCCCGTTGTGTGCCAAGCTCCGTTTTAGGGTCTGGGGGATACAACGGTGAACAAAAACAATCACAGTCCTACTTTCTTGGCACTTAGGGTTGACTGGGGGATGGAGGGCTGGCAATGGGCAAATCCATCAATGACACATATTCAGAAGTGACACGTGATATAAAAATAAACTGGGCAAGGGGAAGGGAGAAAAGAATGAGGGGAGTTAACTGCTTATGCTGAGTCGTTAGGGATGCTCGTCTCCAGATGCTGCGTCATCCATCAGGTCTAAGGTCAAATGGTACCTCCTCCAGGATGCTTTTTTTGGCTCCCCTGATCGGTCAACACCCTCCCCCAGTGATAAGCTCTCGTAGCATAGTCCCCAGTCCCCTGACTTATTAAAACATACCGACATTTCAATTTTCCATTTATTTAAGCAGTTGTTTGATTGCAGAGAAGGTGCGGCTGAGTTTACTCACCATGCCCCTCCACTGCCTGGAAACGGTGTGACGGTTCTTCAGTGAATGACTGAGTGGATGGAGCTGGCGTCTCTTCCTTAGACCTGCTTTTCTTCTTGGGTTGGTTAACTTGGCCATGATGCTACTTACCCAGAGTCATTGCTAAGTCTTCCCTTTTCTCAGCCTTGGCCTCACGATGTGCACACACCACAAGGAAGAGTAGCCCCCGCTCGCTGTAACTAGAGAAAGCCACGCACAGCAACAAAGACCCAATGCAGACAAATAAATAAATAAATAAATAAATAAGTAGATGCCTCTTTAAAAAAAAAAAAAGTCCTTCCCCTTTTCTGCTTCCCCTCTTGCCCCTCGACCACCACCAGGGGAAGAGAGGCCCTTGCTCATCTGCTGGCGCTGGTCACAGGGAGGGGACAAGGGACATGGAGCAGAGCCTCCTCGTCGACCTGCAGACCTCCAATGAGAAGCAGTGCTGTCCACTCACATCCCTCCAAGATCAACCAAACCCAGTGATCGCAGATGCTTGTAAAGAGATGCAGAAAGCACAGTGGGTGGAGCCTGGCCTGGGCACGTTGCCCCCAGAGCCTCCTCCGCAGGAAAGCTCTGCGAGCAGGGCCAGGGGTGGACACACCTGGGTTAACCTGATTCTGCCAGGGCGGGGAGTAACTCCCAAGACAATGGCCAGTGTGTGATGGCTTTCCCCTCAAAGCCAGGAACAAAATGAAAATGATGTTACACACCACTCTCAGTATACCCCTGTCCTTGAAAGTTCTCTGTCATTCAACCAAGAAAGGGAAAGAAGCTTGATCGTGAGGAAGGAGAAGGAAAAATTACCATAACTTATTTACAGGTAATACAATTGCCTACTTAGAAAACTGAGAGAAGAAATTGGAAAACTGGAAGAATTAATATAAAGTGGCTGGCTGCAAAATAAATATTCAAAAAATCCATACTTGTCCTAGTAATAATTAAATAGGAAATATCACAGACTCCATGAGCAAATAGCAACATAATTTATAAAATGTTAAAAGAGTAAACTTACTATGAAGTTGGCTGAGTCTTTATTTTTAGCAATGTTTTGTTTTTTACTGAGGGACATAAAAGTAAACTTGAATAATTGAAGAGAGATGCCTAGGCAATGGAATAGTTATTTCAAGTTATTAATTCTCTCAAAGCCAATTTATAAATCAAATGTGATTCTGATGAAAAAACAGGAAGATCATTTTTGAACTTGTCAAATAGATTTAAGTTCATCGGAAGGAATAGACGGTCACAACGAGGCAAGAAATTTTTGAGGAATTAAAAATAATGATGTCAGTGCTTTTGCTATGAGCATTGGCTGAAAGCCATGATAATTAAACCAGTTTGGTTATAGTTCAGAAATAGGCAGATAAACAGAAAGAAACTAAATATTTTAAGGAAATTAGTACATGATAAAGGTGACATTTCATAGCAGTGGCCAAAATAATATTAATTTTTAAAAATTGAAAGATCCTACTGTTGGTGGGAATGTAAATTGGTGCAGCCACTATGGAAAACAGTATAGCAGTTCCTCCAAAGATTAAAAATAGAGCTACCATACGATCCAGCAATTCCACTTCTGCGTATTTATCCAAAGCAAATGAAAACACTAACTCAAAAAGATATATGCACTCCCATGTTCATTGCAGCGTTATTTACCATAGCCAAGACATGGAAACAACCTAAGTGTCCACCAACGGATGAATGGATAAAGAAGGTGTGGTACATATATACAATGGAATATTATTCAGCCATAGAAGAATGAAATCTTGCCATTTTGACCACATGGATGAAGCTTGAGGGTGTTATGCTAAGTGAAATAAATCAGAGAAAGACAAATACTGCATGATCTATCTTATATGTGGAATCTAAAACACAGCACAAAATAAAAAGCCAAACTCATAGAATCAGAGAACAGATTGGTGGTTGCCAGAGGCAGGGGCTTGAGGGGCAGGGAGACATGGGTGAACGGGGTCAAAAGGTAAAAAGGAAAAATAAAAAATAAAGAAAGAGCTACAACCAAGACTCTGGAACTGGGGAAACCGCCAAAGGGGAGTTATATACAAAGGAAGCAAGTCAGGGGCCACAGGGACCTCGGCAAGGGGATCCCAGTATGGCTGCCAAATGGCACCCTCTTGGTTGTGGCCACTCTGGACAGGCCTTGAGCTCTGGCTTCAGCCCCTTAAAGTTATGTCCTGGCCTCTGACAATTCTTTTGTACCAAATAGGTGCACAAGAAATACCCAGCACAAAGTAGATGCTCAATAAGTACATGCTAAAGGAAGGAAGGAATGAAAATGGATTTGGGCCTTAAATGCTGCTCAGTGAAATACTGATTTAAATTGGCTTGTTTCCATTTTCAATCTTAAGACTCATGCCTGGGCCAAACTTTTCCCCCTTAATGCAAAAAGCACAAACATATATTAAACTTGGAAGTATTAATGAGAGATACTTTGGAAAGGTCTAAAACGAATGAGGAGATTTTTTAACAAAAGAAAAAAAAGAAAGCTAGAAGCTCAGACATATATATCAAAGTTAATTCCAGATGGATAAAATACTTATATGCTAAAATAAAGAAGAACGTTGTCTATTTGTTCTTAAAATGCCTTTTTGATTTGTGTTTCCTAGCCTACTTCATCTGTTATGAGATCCTTTCTTCTATTATTCCTCTACTATTTCTCTTAAAAAAAATCATTATGTTGTAGTCAAGCATGCCTCTATGTTGTAGTCAAACATGCCTTTATTTTAACAGAGACAAGTTCAAATAAACAGACCAATATGCAAACTACACTTTTGAAAGAAGCTAAAGTATTGAAATCGTTACAGAGACAGAAACATATTGCACATTTATTTACTGGCAAGTCAGGACTACAGTTGCCTTATGCTATGGTCTGGATGTTTGTGTCCCCACGTGTTAAATACTATTTGAAGAAAATACAGAAGTAAGAGCTACAGGGCTTTTCATTCCAATGAAATGTTTATTTCCCTGATAAATGGGCTGTTACAACAAAACAAATCATGGATCCTCTCTGAAATCATTGCTTATTTTCATCCAGGAGACCAATTTCCTCTGGTTTCAGTGCATGTCCTAATGGTGGATGCTTTCCAAGATTCTAATAATACATTTGCAGTCTTCAGAATCTTCCTCTCCAAAGGACTGTCTCTGTCCTTCAGGCAGAGATGCAACTGTGACCAATGTTAGAGTTACTCTCAGTCACGTGTGAACATAGCCAGGCACATGAATTTACAAGATCTGAGCCTCTCCACTGTTTTCTACCCTCATTTGCCTTACTTCTCTTTTTGGCAACATCTGAAGTCTGTGTCAACGCCCATCCTGCTTATACAGATGTGCAGGTAAGACGGCATGAGCCTCCGCCTGCTGGGGTAGCTGAGGGACAACAATGAAACATTTTCTGTAGAATGCAATGAATTAATAATTGATGATTACATGTCACGCTCACACTCATCTGGAGAGGATACTCATTCTACCATACCATGAGAAGCAATTTCTGATGTCAAATGAGGAAGGGAGTGAACATGAGTTTTCCTAAACTTTCCCCTGTACTTTCAACTTTTGTGCCGAGCTCATTAGAACTGATTTATGGGAAGTCACTGGAGATATTTCCAAGTTTATGAAAAGGACGTTAAATTCATTCATCAGAAAGACAAACTGAATGGGTTCTTCATTAAAAATACACACTCAACAGATAAAAACCCTCGGCTACATTTGTCTGTGCCATATAGTCAGCGTGGCAACGTAACCCTGTGCTGAAAGTCGTTAAATCACTCACATACAGGCCACTGCTTTGATTTGGTAGAATTTGTAATGTTTTGCAAAGAGGACGCCTGGAGTGTAAGCTGTCTAAGTGACTTATGTCAGGAAGACCTGTGTGCTAATGTCTCAAGGGAAAGACTAGTGAACTGCTTCTAGAAAGCTCCAAGTTTGAGTCAAATCCCTAGAGCATCAAAACAATAGACCAAATGCTGAGTTGAATTCATTCTCATTTTCTCTCTCCCTCCCCCCCACCCTCCTTCCCCTGCTTGTCTGTTTCAGACAGTGAGCTAAACAGAGCACTGGTTGTAACCTCAGCCTAGGGGTCCTACTTTTGCCCTTTGGAGACACATGCAACGAGCATGAAGTGGATGGGCAAGCACAGATATGAAGAGACCTCGTATGTCTCCACTGAGACCTCTTTCTTCTTGAATCTCTCTCTCTCCCCATCCATCCATCCATCCATCCATCCATCCACCCATCCATCCATTTCTTTACCTCCTCACCCACACCTCGACTGTCATTAATTACTGACATATCTCTCCAGAGTGTAGACCCAAACGTAAGTTTAAGTGCACATTCTCCCTCCTGTATACAAAAGATAGCATATTATTCATACTGTTCTGCGTCTTGTTGTTTTTGACTCTCTGATTCAGCAGAAGAGAGATTTATTCCTACGCACCCTGTCCCCCATCCAGTGGCAGACTATTCCACCCTATGGATACAATACACCATTTTCAATTTTTTTTTTAACCAGTTTGTTTTGATGGGCATTTGGGTCATTTCCAGTCTTTTAAACTTAAAACTACAGTGAATAAAAAATATGTTCTTTTTGGGCTTCCCGGGTGGCACAGTGGTTGAGAATCTGCCTGCCAATGCAGGGGACACGGGTTCGAGCCCTGGTCTGGGAAGATCCCACATGCCGTGGAGCAACTAGGTCCGTGAGCCACAACTACTGAGCCTGCGCGTCTGGAGCCTGTGCTCCACAACAAGGGAGGCCGCGATAGTGAGAGGCCCGCGCACTGCGATGAAGAGTGGCCCCCACTTGCCGCAACTAGAGAAAGCCCTCGCACAGAAACAAAGACCCAACACAGCCAAAAATAAATAAATAAATAAATTAATTAATTAAAAAGCAAGTTTAAAAAAAAAATATATATATATATATATATATACACACACATATATATATATGTTATTTCGTGCCAGTGCTAGAGCATCTGTGGTATAATTCCTAGAAGTGGAATTGCTGGGTGAAAGAGTGAAAGCACTTGTAACCTGGATTCACAGTTCTACATTCTCCTCCATAGGTGGTATTGTACGAATTTCTGCTGCCTCCCAATAGTGTATGGAGGGCAGGGAAGTGGGGGAATTCGGCCCCTGGTAGAGGCAACAAGGGCTCTATTGTCTGTAGGAAACTTAAAAGCCAATAATAAAAGCAACTGAAAATTGGTGTGCTTTCTTTTTGACCCCATGAACTGGAAATTCGACAGTCTGTGATAAAAGACTTCTTCCCTCCCCAGATCTCTGATGGATCTAAATTCTAAATAATTGCTGCAGTCACTATTGGGTTTTAACAATCGACATGCAATCACTGCATTCTATCTACGTGAAAGTTAATCTGGAGGGCTCATTGTTATACTGTTGGCCCCATTCAGAGTCAGCGACTGGTGCAGGATGAGAGGCAAATGTTTCCAGAATCGGGGTGTGCATGTCCATGGGGGCCGGCTTCTGGTGCAATCCTGTCTCAAGCCCCCATGGTCCTCCACATGCCTGGGCTTAACCAGTAGATTAAAAATAAACTAGGATTATGCAGTGACAATAAAGATGAAGAAACAGAACTCAGGTTACTTCAATTCTGTCCTTCTGTGCGATCACTTAAAGCTTCTACTTGCATTGAAAACTTTAAAAATTTACAAAAATTAGTCTTAAAAACAGAGACTGCAATGTTATTACTTATTACTCTGAGAGACGAATATGTACACATTTAAAAATTTTTGTTAACAAAATTAGAAAGCATTGAGCCATATTGTTTTGGTACTGTAATGATTATTTTTGTACCTTTTAATCTTTTTTTATGGTATGATTCATTAGAGATGGGAAGTTCAAGAAAGAAAACAAAATAACTGCACCTCTCTTCTGGCCATAACAATAACTTTTTGTTTGACCTCATTTTTACTGAAAATAGTTAATAAATACAAAGGAAGAGGTATTAAAATATGATCTGCTCTGGGTGTCAAAATATGCCTGGTATGTACTCCTCCTCCAGCAATGTAGAAGGGGGACCCCAGTCATCTTATCAGTGGATGATGTCATTATACTGTCGATGTCTGCCATGCTGAACACTGGAGAAAGGCACCTCAGTGTTGCCTTATTTTGTACTCTTCTTATCATGGGTGAGGCAGGCATTTTTTCCTATCTTTTAGTGTGCCTTATATTTCCTCCAGTTTTCTAAACTTGGGGCACTAGCTCTTCAGTTCTTTTCTGTTGTTCCCTCTCCTTGTTTTCTTCTGGGAAAATCTGACTGAATTCATCCTTCTCAAATCCTGGTACCCAGAACAATGAGATACTTTTCGTGGTGGATGGCTGAGTAGAGACCAAGACCATCTGCTCCCTTGTTCTGGACACTCTGCTTCTATTAATACAGCCTCAGTACCCAGTATTAGTAGCCTCCTCAACAACTGACTGATGTTAAGTTTAGAGTGTCAACCTAACCTCTTCATTCCTTTGGTAAATGACCTCCCTTAGCCCTAACCTCCATATTTCTGTACATGGACACTTAGCTTTTTGAACCCAATCAAGGATGCATTGTTTCATGTGTACATTTTGTTTCATTCGATTCATGCCATCATTCCAGCTTGTTGAGATTATCTGGCCTTTCGCTTCTGGCACTTGCAGAAGCCTCTAAGGCTTTCAGCATCACATTACTGGCAAATCGAATAGTCAGAAGCATCTGTCCTTATTCTGATCACTAAAAAAAATGGGGGAATGATGCCAGGGCCAGACCCTTGGGGAAGATTACGAGATACTTCCCTTCAGCTGGCCTTATCCCATTAATGAACACGTTACAGGAACAGCCTTGACATATTTCTTACTACTTTACCGTTATTTAGAAAGAAATATATGCTCCTTATAGAGAATTTACAAGATATAGGAAAATATGCAGTAGAAAGTGACATCTCTCCAGAAACAACACTGTCACTGTTAACGTTGTATAATGTTAACATTTTGTTATAATGTGTATCTGTGCTGTCTGAGAGAGTAACCCACACGCGGTTATTAAGCACTCGAAAGTATGCTGGTCCAAACTGAGATGTGCTGGAAGCATTAAATACACTGGAGTTTGAAGACTTAGCATGGAAAAAAACGGAAAACGTAAATAGTTCATGAATAATTATTTATATTGATTACATGTTGAAATAATGTTAATTTTGACATATTGGGTTAAATTATATTATTACATTAACTTGAGTTGTTTCTTTTTTTTTTTTTTTTTTTTTTTTTTTGCTGCGGTACGCGGGCCTCTCACTGTTGTGGCCTCTCCTGTTGCGGAGCACAGGCTCCGGAAGCGCAGGCCCAGCGGCCATGGCTCACGGGCCCAGCCGCTCTGCGGCATGTGGGGTCTTCCCAGACCGGGGCACAAACCCGCGTCCCCTGCATCGGCAGGCGGACTCTCAACCACTGCGCCACCAGGGAAGCCCCTGAGTTGTTTCTTTTTACTTTTTGAATTTGGCTGCTAGAAAATTTTAAATTATGTGTGTGGTTCATTGTATTTCTGTTGGACACTGCTATGTATTTTCTGTACATTAGAGGCATGGTCTGAATATATCTGAGAGCTCTTGAAGGCTCATGACATGGATGGGTCGTCCATGTCCTCGTTTAGGTATGTATCCACTCACATGTGCTAGAGGAAGCAACTTAAAGAAAAAATGTCAAATAGCTCACCACCATCTTAGCCCACGTGACTCTGGTAGAGCTAAGTCCAAGTGGGCTCAGAGATGCACAGTCATCCAGGCCTGGCCAACTGGCAGATCCCATCCTCCAATCAGCAGTGAGCATGCGACCCAAGCCAGCACAATTGCAGTCAGCTCCTGGACTTCCACAGTGGCTGGAAGGGAGATGTGCTCTTTCCATTGGGGTGGCCCATAGAATAGAATTCTGCCAGCTAACTACACATACAAATAAGGCATCTGAGAGGGAAGCAGTGCAAGAGAGGGATGGGGACGGACCACCTTGTTTGCGCACCTGGATACAGCCATGCCTAAAGCTGGAAACCCCTGGACTTTTCAGTTATAAGAGTCAATGTATTCTTTATTTTAAAAAATATATTTATTTATTTATTTGGCTGCGCTGGGTCTTAGTTGCAGCATGTGGGATCTATTTGCCTGACGAGGGATCGAACCCGGGCCCCCTGCACTGGGAGCACAGAGTCTTAACTGCTGGACCACCAGGGAAGTCCCAAGAGTCAATAGATTCTACTTCCCACTTTCCCCTCTTAATTCAGTTTTAGTTAAGTTTCTGTCACTTGCAACCTCAAGAGCCCTGACTAGTACATGTACTGTGAGTCTTTTGTGTGGAACAAAATGTTTTAACTGGTAAGAGAGCCTGGCACTGGTCTGGCGTCTGTAACTTATTGGCATTGCTGCTCTTTACTCATTTTGTCTATGCTGTTAATTGCTCTGAAGTAACAAATACATCATTTCTTGGGAATTGCGCCCCCCCCCCCCACAATTACACCGTGCCCCAAGCCAACTGCTACGTTGATGATATAAGTGAGGAAAAGGTGTTGTAATGTTTTATTGTATTTTTATGCAGTTATTAAATGTTATCAGCAAAGATAGAAGGTGTTGAAGATATCAGAACCTATCTGTCAACCAAACCGAGGGTCTATTGTATCTTTATCTGTGCCTATCCATACCCAGATTGCTCATATCTGGGTCTGTTTGAGATCATGCTGTCTGTAAAGAATGTTTACAATTATTCCACTCACGGTTGTATCTTGAACATTTTGACAGATGTCAAAAACATTTGAAATGTAATTTGTAATGACTGATGATACTCAATTATATTAACACGGTGTCACTTCCCCCTCCTTTATCCGGTAGAATTTGGCGGAGTGTTTCTTAATATCCATTTGGATTTTTTTGTTTTATGTTTTGTAGTTTTATTGCTTCTTGAGTGTTAAATTTGGCTCCAGCAATTCCTACTTTTTAGATCTTAAAATTTAAAATCAATTTTTGTAAACGATTAATTGTAACTTGAAAATACGGTATGTTATTTACAGGTCAAAGTTTGATACATATATTTGTATGTACACACACACACAAATATATATATATACACATATATACACAGTGTATATATGTGTATATATATACATACGTACATACAATGCCATTGATTCAGTAAGTATTCAGTCTCTCAAGTTTCATCTGTTTTATCTGTAATGCATTGAGAGTGTTGTGTTAAAATCGCCCAGTACCAAAGGCAATGCCAAATGACTTTGTCAGGGTTTTTATTTATGCATGTTCTCTATCAGCCAACAACTTCTAAAATCATTCCAAAGAAACATACCATTTAAAAAGCAAACAGACAAAACCCAGCTCTGCGTTGCTGTGCACATACAGCATTAAGGTAAGTCCCTCAGGCCCTTCTTCTATCAGAGTCTACTGCCAAAGCCATTCGAAATGGATCCTTTGAAGCCGATTGCAACTGTGATCCTGGCAAATCATTTAAAAACCATTTAGGCAATAGTTATGGAGCACCCACAATGCTTCAGGCAATGTGCAAGATTTTAGTTCCTCTTTGTATATCGAATACGTTTGCTTTATATATTTTTATGTTCCGTTTTGTGTATGGTTTCCATTTGTTCCATTTGTGTATGGCTGTTCCATTTGTTCTTGTTGATTGTACCTCTCAGTTTAAATGTCTTCTCCCCTGCCCCGCCCCAGGTACCAGTTATCAACTGGTTTCCTCTCAACTCCCAATACATCCTTCATTACTCTGCTTCGTGCTACTGGAGCTGGCCCCTGTAAACACTGTATGTAATATGTATTTGCTCTTGCTGCTTCAATGAAGTATTTTTCTTTCTGTCTCTGTAAGTCAACCATTATGCCTGCAGTTCAGTGACTCTTTTTTTCAGCACACTCTGTATTATCTGACTCTGTACAATGCCCTTGCTATCGATATAATGACCGTGGTATTTACTAACTGGGGTCTTCTGTTTCCTAAATAATGAACAAATATTTATTGAGGCTCTTATATGTGCACAGCACTATGGGGGAGGAACCTTGGGAAAGTATGGTGAATTCATTCAATCTAGAGGATTTACTATTTGTCAGACTCTAGCCTAGCTATTGAGAATGTATGCGTGAAAGCAAGTGGGCTGCTTCACCCATCTGAGGGGAATGGGGAAGGGAAAGTAAAGGCTCTCTAAGCTCTCCTGCAGCCATGAGAACAAAGAGCCTAGGCGGGGACAGATGGGAAGGGAAGGGAAGACTTCCCTGCAGGAAGGAGCCCTCCAGGGCAGGCACTGTCGCTCCTCCTTGGAGTTCTTGGCGGCCAGCACAGAGAGGTCAGCAGAGGGCAGGGCCCTGGTATTGCCGATGAATCCATGTATGAGTGGAGTACACAATCAGGCCGGACGTAGAAGCTATTTAGCATTGTCACACTGTGAACCTCATACATTCACCAGGGCAGTGGGACCTGGGCCCTTCCAGAGAGAGGCACAGGGGCTTCCAGACAGGGACACAGCTGGCTGTGTCCCCAGAGGTGCACTGCTCCAAGCCATTCTTTGGAGACTATTTCCGGGACCAAGAAAGGCAGACTCGACAGACATACAGGTGATGATGGGTCAAGGAAGGGAGATGATTTGGGCTTTATAGCCATCCAGTCTTTGAGACCAGTGATTTCAAAATCAGAGAGTAATATCTGAAAAGTGATTGAGCTAGAAAATGGAAAAGAAAGGAATTGTGCCTGTGGAAGAGTGATTCGTGGACAGCTATTTAGTTTTTAATTTCCAGGAAGGTTGCCTAATCTCAGTTCCTGTACCATCAAAGGAAATACAAAGTGTGATTTCATCACATTTATTCCTAGTGATATTAAATAAAGCTGAAAGCTCGACAGCACATTAATTTGCACTCAGAGCGTGGTCTGAAGCTTAATAAACCTAATTTAAAAGAACTCAGGCCATGAATTTATCTTTTACTCAAGTAAAAGGAAGAACTTGGATGCATTCTCTTGAGCAAATGAATCCCCTTTAAATAAACCTGTATGGCTCACTCCAGCTGTATCTATAAAAACGCATACCTCCCAAAGCTTATACTTTAATCTCTAATTCTAATTCTGTGAGCAATCATACATATACAAACCTAAAGTTTAGAGATCGTCTGAATGGAAAATCACAGGATCCCTAAAGGTCGGGGATTGAGATGTTGTTTCACCCCTTTCATTTCCCAGATGAAGGATCAGGCCTGGGCATGAGAAGTGACTGACCCAAAGTAGACAGTGTCCAACTCCCCAAGGCCCAGACAAAAGGGAAAAAAAGGCATTTGGAGAGCAACAATGCTAGAGCAATTCAAGAGGCATTTTCCATTAGAAGCAGTTTATTTCATTTGAGGCCATTTGTCTTCCTTCCTTAATCCTCTCAAGCATGAATTTAATATCTTTACTTCAAAACAAATAGCTCCTGTAAGGCTCAAATGACAGGAAGGATATTACAATCTACCAAGTCCAAGAAGATCATTAATTATTTTGCCGGCCATTCTCTGAGTTGGTTGAAAAGTTATGGGCTAAACAACAGAATCTTCAGTATGTCCCATGTTATAAAAATCCATTACACGGGTGCTCAGTGGATCTCTGGTCCTGGATAGCAGACCCTCTGCCCACCTGTTCCTTGATGCCATCTCTGAACCCCATCTTTCCTTGTGGTGTTTCTAGGTACTCAGCCCTCAGGATTTGTCCTTTTTCTCAGGCTCTAGACAAATCTCTCCCTAGTCCTCAGTTGGGTTTCTACCTCTTGGTCTGATACCCATTTCAGACCTCCACAAATAAATCCACCAGCCCAGGCCCCAGAAGACCTTTTCCTGAGAACTCTGTGAACACCCCAGTAGGGGAAGTCTCTCTCTCCAAGGTCCACACCTCTCTTTCCAGCTCTTTTCCCAAACAACCGTTCTAGACATACATAGATGACCACAGCAACTTAGCAGAGAGGCATTCTTGTTTTCCCTTTCCCTGCGTGCAGATATTACCAACCACAACCCCTGAGATGCTGATGGCCTTAGACTAGCCTGTAGATGGTGGCTCAAACACTTACAGCTTGGCAAGAAGCCCCCATGCAAACTCGGGGCATTTTTTTAAGGGGAGAATAGAACGAGAAAGGCTGTCTGAGTAAACACATGGATTCTTCCAGAAAGAACTCAGCCCCCAATACACTCTTTTTCCTTCTTTAAATCAGAGAGGAGAACCCTATCCCCACGCGGGCCACAGCAGCAGACACAGTGCTGCTAAGAACAAAGTGAGGTCCCTTTGCGCTGAGCCATGAAGAGCTAAGATCAAGAGCAATTAAGTTGGGGAACCTCACAGTGAAGGCTGAGAGCTTCTGCTCTTGGGATCATGCTTGGGGCACGTGTCGACCTAAACACTGAGAATGTTCTGGAACCAGATTGTCAGTTCTGACGTTGCCAGCACACATCAGCTTGGGCAGCAGGTGGAAGAAGAAGAATACAGGAGAAGGGTGATGAACTAAGTCAGGGCCAGGGTGCAACCAGAACGTAGCTGTTGCCTGACGTTCCCTGACTGAGAGGAGATGAATTCCCAAAGGAGGAGGGATTGGGAGACCAATACTGCAATCGTCTGGCAGCAGGGCCTTGAATGAATTCCACATCACCCGGTATAGGTTCACCCACAGGCTTTATTTAGGGAAGGAGGAACTTACAAAAAGGTAGGTTCATGGAGAGATGAGGTTGGGGGTTCGCCCTGCTCCCTGGCCCTGCTGTGGGTGTGTGTTGCACAGGACCATGCTGGCAGACAGAAGCCTTACTGGCGAAGGACACGCAAACCACAGGGACCAACAGTGTGAATGTGGGTGCAGCTGCTGGAGCCATTGTCTGAGAATGTGGCTGCAACAACCTGGAAATCTTAGGTCCTGTGGGAAGTTGAAGCTTCCTATCCTGGTCCTATCCTAGGGAACTCATTGCCTGCGCAATCATAGTGAGCCCCAGAGTCACTTTCTGGCCCTCCCTGTCCCTTGTATCGCGGTAAATCAGGGTCGACACCTAGAATGATGGCAGATGTCAGGCAGGTGACATGAGGAAGGGCCCAGGGGGAAGTATGGGAGGTGGAGAGCGTGAGTCCCAGCTAAAGGAGACATGTGAGATCTTGGTTCTCTGATCAGGGATTGAACCCACTCCCCCTACAGTGGAAGCATGGAGTCAACCACTGGACCGCCAAGGAAGTCACGTTATTTAATTCATTTTTTAGAAACACAGTGTGAGCCTCATAAAATCATCCCTGAGCTGGAGGCAGCCTGTGGCTGCCAGTTTTAGCCTGTCTTGTAAACTATAATTTGCAATGTGTTTTAATTCAACAGTCATTTGCTTATTATTCATTTTTGCAAATTTAGTTTTTTTTCTAGGTTAAAAAATTTTTATTATAAAAGTTTCAGGGGCTTCCCTGGTGGCGCAGTGGTTGAGAGTCCGCCTGCCGATGCAGGGCACACGGGTTCGTGCCCCGGTCTGGGAAGATCCCACATGCCGCGGAGCGGCTGGGCCCGTGAGCCATGGCCGCTGAGCCTGCGCGTCTGGAGCCTGTGCTCCGCAATGGGAGAGGCCACAACAGTGAGAGGCCCGCATACCGCAAAAAAAAAAAAAAGTTTCAGGTGTACAGCATTATAATTCAACCTCTGATTACACCAGAGAGTGGTCACCACCACAAGTCTAGTTGTCATCCTTTAAAACTCACTTTTTTTTGCTGGCAAACAGAGATATCAATCTATTCTTCTGGAATTCCAGTGGGCTTGGGGGCTAGGGAGAAAGGATCTATTGTCCAGAGCAGTGCTTTGCAGAACTCTTTTTTCAAATAAAACCTTCTGTAGAACTAGTACAATATATAAACTGATAAAAATGATAAATGGGTTCCTTCATTTCCATGGTGAAAATAGATTTTTGAGGGTTTTTTTCACCCTGATTATATAAATAATGCATGTGTGTTGGGGAGGAAAATAAAACAGTACAAAACAGTATAAAGGAAAAAATGAAAGTCCCTGAAATCAGACCTCCTGAGAGAGTCACCATTACCTTTCTGTCATTACCTTTTTGTACATCTCCTTACACACACACACACACACACACACACACACACACACACAATATTTACACAAACGAGGTTGTGCTGTATTTACTCAGGACATCATTTTTAATTTAAATTCTCTTTTTGTTTTGCCTGCCCGGCCCTTCTTCCCTTCTGTCTCTCCCCCGGCTCTGTCTCTACCCCGATTCCAACACACGTTAGAACCTAATGGGTATTTTCCTATTTCCCTGTCTCCTTCCCGACTATGTCTGTGTCTGTCTGTCTATCTACCTATCTGCCTCTCTCTCTCTCATGTGTGAGTAAAATACACTTAGGGTATCATTGTTTTGCATGAGTGAGATTGCGTCACGCATGCCTGTTGTTCAAGAAGGAGCTGCCGCACAGCCTCATTTTACCTGCTCGGGACACCAGGATGCTATGCGGCTCCCTTATATCAACGTCTCCTTGACTGATGCTGGTTCACGTTGTCTCTGGGTTTGGCCATTACAAACATGCTGAAGTAAACATCCCTGTACTGATATGTGAAGTTTTATGTTTTGGTGCTTCTTTTTCTTACGGGTAGAATCCCAGGAGAGGGACTATAGTTTCAAAGAATACGTTTTTAATTTTAAAACTTACTGCCAGACTCTTTTCTAGTGGTCTAAAACAAATTCCCATTTCTATCAGTGGTGTGTCAGAATCTTCTTTCTCCTGAAAGCTTACCAGAGGGAGAGTTTACAATTCATTTTAGTTTTGTCAGCCTGATGGGCTTAAGATGATAACGCATTATTTATTTTGTGATTTTTTTCAGACTTCAAAGGGTTTTGAGTATCTTTTCGTAGGCTTACTGGCCAGTTGGCTATGCTTTCCTGTGAATCTCCTATTCTTTTTCCTTTAAAAAGTTAGGTTGTCACTAACAAACGTAGTAAGGTAGATAGCTAGTGGGAAGCAGCCGCATGGCACAGGGATATTATTGGCTCGGTGCTTTGTGACAGCCTGGAGGGGTGGGATAGGGAGGGTGGGAGGGAGGGAGACGCAAGAGGGAAGACATATGGGAACATAAGTATATGTATAACTGATTCACTTTGTTATAAAGCAGAAACTAACGCACCACTGTAAAGCAATTGTACCCCAATAAAGATGTTAAAAAAAAAAAGTTAGGTTGTGCATTATAGATACCAATGCTTTATCCGCCATCTGTGTTGAATATTTTTTCCCAGTATAACATGTGTCTTTTGAATTGATGATATTCAGTTTCCTCAGTGAAATAGAAGTTAGTTACTTTGAATTTGATATCTTTTGCCATGCAAAATTAAAACAGCATTATTTTTCAAGCAAATACATTTATCTTTTCTCTTTTAACGTATTGTCTTGTTTACGAAAGTCTCCCCATGATTATGTGTGTACTGTACTGGGAACAACAGTAACTGTTCTAGCTCCCTACTACGTACTGGGTAGGAAGAATTTCCCTCTACCCTTCAGAGGTTCTTTCAGCTGGTCTAATGATCAAATCGACATGAGACATGAATAGGAGAGAAACCAAATTTAATTTTGTACATACAGATGTTCAACGACAGAAAGGTAAAATGACGTATGTATGTCATCCTGAGCTAAGGAATGGGGCCTGGGACCTCCAAGGACAAGAGGGTCATTCACAGAACAACAAGAAGAAGAAGAACAGATGTTTGGTCATTAGGTGTCTACCCTGATGTACAGATGCAGCACTCAAATCAAAACTTATCTTTGGTAATAATTCTCATTCTGGGAAAGACCCCTCAATCTAAAAACTCCTACACTGTCTATACCTTAACTACCATTAAGGGAGGGGCAGACGTTTCTCTGAACCTGCTGAGTCTCACTGGCCTTTAGCTCAAAATAATCCACATGCAAAAGTGACACGTTTGGGGGACGCTCGTTCTGAACCGCTTCATTACTGCTTTACAACAAATGACATCAAAACGCTGGCTGAAAACAACAACAGTAACTGTGTTGCAGCTTCTGTGGGACAGAATCCTGGGTGTGGCTTAGCTGGATGCTCTGCTTCCGGGTCTCTCCCAAGGCTGCAATCTACCTGTGAGCTGGGGCTCTGGTGGTCTCCCGGCTACACTGGGGGAGGTCTGCTCCCAGAGCATGTGGCTGTCGGCAGCGCTCAGCTTTGTGTCTGTTCCTTGCCCTGTGGGCCTCTCCGTAGAGCAGCTCACCACCTGGCTGCTGGCTTCACCAGAGCAAGGAAGCAAGAAGGGCCAGAGACAGTGCCAGCCAAGGGGAAAGTCATGAACTTTTATACCCAAATCTGGGAGGTGACATCGATCACTTTTGCCTCACTCTATTCATTAAAAGTAAGTCACTCTGGGCTTCCCTGGTGGCGCAGTGGTTGAGAGTCCGCCTGCCGATGCAGGGGACACGGGTTCGTGCCCCGGTCCAGGAAGATCCCACATGCCGCGGAGCAGAAAAGAGTCAGATGAGAAGTCTGGGAGAAAGCACTAGCCCATCGCGGTCTGTACCATTCTCTGCAACTCCGTGCTCTCTCCAAATGGATAGGAACCTCCTTGAGGGCAGGGAAAAGTTCCAAGTCTTTTCCTTCTATAATCATCATATAATCGTTTCTCAAAGCCCATCCCATCCCTGCTTCAACCGTTGCCATGCTTTCTTGTTGCCATGTTGAGGCTCCAACCAGGCCCTCAGAACTGAGCTACGTCAGCAATGGCATCACACAGGGCTTACTGGAAGCCTGGGAGCCCACTCAGATCCCAACTGCTCCCAGAGAGGTTGTGGCTCCCAGATCTCCCTGTGGGACAGCGCCTGTAGCTGCCGAGTCACGGAAACCCAGGACTCAATCACACTCCCCAGTCTGAGAGAGGGTGAGACACCACCTAAGAGTGGGAGGAAGGAGAGAAGTCCTTCTGGAGACCATGTTTTAGGCCACCTTCGCCCCGACAGGATGAACGAGCGGCAATGGGAGGAAGAGGCTTTCTCTAAGAGTCCAGGTAAGCGGGGGGAAGATGGTCTGGTGGATGATGGAGCCTGGCAGCCACGGGTCTGCCTTCCCTGGACAGGGGGCCAGGAGAGTGAAGGTGAAGGATTTGGCGTGAGGGGTGAGGCTCACTGAGGCTTTCACTGAGAAAGAACCGCCCTTTAGGAGACAATTCACTCAGTGTGTAACGTGAATGAAGAAATGAAGGAATGAGTGACTGAACCTAAGAATTTCCTCTTGGGAGTCTGAGGACCTTTCCTGGATGGGCTGAGACTAGGAACTCGGCTCTTCAAGGCTGAGACCTTCCTGCTTTGTGTCCTTGGAAAGGAAGCAAGTGGGCAAGTGGGGCAGTGGGTGTGGGGCTGGGGAGGAAGTGGTTTGGGGTCTTGTCCTTCAAGTCATCACGTTTTCTACTGACAATGAGTTAAGACATCATGTGCAGCTTTAAGAAATACAGTTGACCAGGAGGCTATGGGAGTGGGTGGCATGAGGAAGCACGGTACCCCATGCGGCCGCAGGGTCCCTGCCCCGGTGGGCCTACAGCTGTCCCCAGTGGAGAGAAAGAAAGGTCTGGGCAGACTCCCTCCCACAGCTCCACGGACCTCCCTGTATGGCCTCTACCCACTTCTTCCGAGGACCTCAGCAGCGCACACATGGGGTCACATCAGAATCACAAGGTCAATTCCCACTTAACCGGTGCTTCTGCCACAGATCCCACTTTCACAGCCAGTTTGCCACCTGGACCATGTCCGCCATCTTCTCTCCCCTTTCCCTGTCCTGCCCCCACTGGCGCAGTCCTGAGTCCCCTTCCCTTCTTGGCCTGGCCTCCAACACCTTCCTAGGCTCCTCCTCGCCCTCTGCTGTCTCTCCCTGGACCTTTCACTTCTCTCTACCCGCAGAAACACACAACTCCACCTCTCTCAGCATCCTGAGCTTTCCAAACTACCCTCCTATCAGAAACATGCACAGACCCTGAAGCTGACACGTCTGACCCACGCAGATGCACTCCATGAGGTTTTCACCTACTGGCCATGGAGGCAGGGATCAGGGCCCCCAGAAGCCTCCATACTGATGGAGTTCATCTCACAGGGACGCCTTCAAGGAGCTTGTTTGGAGAAGGTTTTTCACCTGCTACTGATTCTTGGTTTAAAAAGGGCACGGGGAAGAAGTGTACATGCAAGAACCTTAACAAAGTATACACATTATTATGTCTTGAAGTACAATCCTTCTATAAGTGCTCTCTTTAAGAGAGGTTGGAAAGAGGTATTTCACCTGTTGTATGCTAACACCCTAAATGTACTAGAAAATCACTTCACAGACAACATCTCTCACAGAAATAACATAATAATATGAAGGTTCTGGGGAAACAGCTGATTTCCATGTGCTAAAGGACAAAATTCATTGGCATTAAACAGATATTGAAAAAAAATTAACTTGAAGATCCTCCAATTACGAACATCAGCTCCCAACCTGTCTTATAGTGTCTCCCCAGTGACTTTTGGTATGAGGTACCACTGCGCTCATGAGACTCCATCTCCCCCAGCAGCGTTCCCAGCACCTTGCAAGATGTGATGAGATTTCCAGAGGTGGAGGAGGGTAGGGATGGAGAGGCCCCAGGGACCCCTGAGACCAGGGCCTGAGCATAGAGACCAGGCTCTAGGCCCCAGAGCTCATGTAACTGACACTCTGTCCTCAGAAGCCTCAACCCCGGAGGACAAGGCCACGAAGCATGCAACGTCCGAATCAAGAAGCCCGAGCGCCGGGACCAGGAAGACGCCATGACTACCAGAGAGGTCTCGGTCCTCGGCTTCCATGGAGCGGACCTCTCACTCGTCCAGATACTGGGCGCGATTTGAGAGGCGGCGGGTGCGCTGTGCCCATGACACCCGAGTGCGCACGGTGCAGGGGGTGGCCGTGGCCTGGTAGCCCCGGAACGCCGGCGCCCCCGAGGACGAGCCTCCCCGCGTTTTCACAGTAGGCACCCTGTGCTCCCTGCCCAGCCCCGCAGATCCCGAGTCCCTGCCCGGCGCTCCGGAGCCTGGAGCCCGCCCGCCGTCTCGGAGGCGCGCGGCCACCCCCGAGTGGCTGGCGAGACGGGCTTCCGCCGGAAGGCCTGCTGTCGCGCGTTCCCGGGGCCCGGCCCGCGGTGGAGTACGCCGAGCGCGGGATCAGGAGGGCTTACCGGCCGCCGTGTCTTCTCCGAGGAGCTACCGGAACGCCGGCCGCCCAGATGCCGCCACGCCGGCCCCGACGCTGCCAGCTGCGCGCCCAGCGGCACCTGCTGGCGGCCGAGGCCCGGGAGGAGCAGGCCCAGGAGGAAAGCTGTCGGCGCCTGGAGGCCAGGCTGCGGGCGCGGAGCCGGGCGCTGAGGCGGCTGCCGGAGGAGGCCCGGCAGAGGCGGGGGCGCGCGCTGGAAGGGCTGCGCTCAGACACCGGACGGCGAGCAGGGTTGGGAGGTCTGGGTCTGTCCCGACAGCCTTCGGGGCCGGCTCCTCATCGCCTCCGGGAGCCCCTGCACCCGCTGCTTCCGGGGTCCGCTCTCGCCCTCCACGTGCCCAGGAGGAATGCCTGGAGGGACCCGGGGCTTTGGGACAGCCGACTCCGGATACCAAGTCAGGGCAGAGGCTAGCCCGCCAGGAGAGATTGGAGGCCTCACCTAGAGGATGAGTCCCATGGAGACCCTGAGGATGGCCACGGCGTAAGTCGGGAAAGAGAAGGGGATTTCAGGGGACTCTGGGGACTGGGAGGGGGCCTCAGCTCTAAAGAGGAGAGGCTGTGAAGGGGGTGTAGCTGATTCCTTGGGGGAGGGCGCAGAAGGACTCCAGGATGTGGAGGAACCAGCCTGCACTAGAGCCATGGGAACAAGCCCTCTGCCAAGACAGCAGGATCCCTTCCCAGCCACTTCCAGGGAGAGGCAGGAAGGAGGCCCTGCAGGAGGAGGAGTGCAGGCCCTGCAGGAAGGAGGAGGGCAGGGCCTCTAAGAGAAGGTCAGCTCACCATCCAAGTCCTCTGGCCTCCCTGGGAGAATTGGGGCTGGAGGGATGTCGGTTTCCTCTTTGAGGGGAGTAGAGGTGGCAGCTGGGCTTGGGTGCTGTGCTCTTCTCAGAACAGGGGATCCAGCTCTGGACAGTTCGCAAGGGAGCCTCTCAGGTGCAATGGAAGCAGCTTAGGAACTAGTTCATCCCTTTAGAGCAGGTTTTACCTTCTGCTGATGAACACATCCGTGGCACTTATTCTTTCTTTGTCCGGTGGTATCCAGGTAGGACCTATCTTGAGATCAGAAAACTGGAAGAAACACCTGGCTGAGAATGAAGCAGCAGAAGAGGGGGTGAGGCCCCTCAACCCTGGAATTACAGCGATGGCCCAGATGCTCCAGGTGAGGATGGGAAGGGGCATGTTCAGGCCCAGATTCCATCTTGGGCAGAAATACCAAAGTCACAGCCACAGCATCCATTCTTAGGGCTTGGGAAGTCCTGGGGGTGCCAGAGGTGTGTCCATGTCCCTGGGAGGTGAGAGGAGTGACATAGGGAAGCTTTAGGGCCCAGGATGTGTGGACAGGGGCTCCAGGCCTGGCACATCCATCCATAGGCTGTCCTGTTTGTACTTCTCAGAGGGACGGAGAGGGATTCTGAGAGAGACAGGGTCTGTAGTGGAGGGAAGCCGGGGCGTTGAGGCAGGATCCATTCTGCATGGCTCTGATGATGAAAAAGGAAAGCTTGTGATTCGCAGGTACCAGTTGGGGATGGTCTGGCATTTCCAGGATGAGCAGAGGCTGGCTGGAATTTTCCCACTGTCCAAAAAACCTTTCGGCTGAAAAAAAATTTTTCCCCCCAAACTGCATACTCCTAGTTAAATTCCTCTATGTACAGTCCACAAAAGGCCTAAAATGCACCATGGTGGATTTTCTAGTAGGGCCTTTGGGGCAGGAAGTTGGGATTGGTGCCTATCAGAGTAAAGAATCTTAGGTGGTTCACATGTTATTACTTTTTTTATTAAAATTTTTTTTTTATTTTTATATTTTCTTGGCCGTGCCATGCTGTATGTGGGATCTCAGTTCCCCGACCAGGGATTGAACCTGCACCCCTTGCATTGGAAGCGCAGAGTCTTAACCACTGGACTGCCAGGGAAGTCCCTCACACGTTATTTTGAATTGCATGTGGTGTCCAGCCTTCTTCACCCCTTGACATGTACACTCGGTAGATGTTGAAGAATGATGTTTTAACCCTCACAGAATACTCTGATCATTTTGAGGTATAAAGAACAGAGAGAGGTCATTGTCTCTGAATACCAAGGGAGAATTCTGCTGGGTCTGACTTTTGTATAGTCTATGTGTGCTTTCATCCTTTGATTGAAATCTTTGAATCCAACTACAAGACTTTTTAACGTATTTAAATAGATTCAACTATGTTTCTTTTCTTTAAGACAAAATAAGTTTATTTATATCTTTAAGATGTTAACCGAACGTCATTCTTTTTTAAAATGACACATTCAAGGCGTATGCCTGTTGAACTTTAAAAAAATTATTTATTGTTTTTCAACTTATGAAGGTCTTAACGTTTCTATAGCATGTTTAAATACAGATTTTTTAAAAAGAAGTAGTTATAGTTGCAACCACCTCCTCATATGTAAATTACACTTCCTGTCTTAATGTGTCCAATTTTCAAAAATACTTGTGTATCCTTCCTTGCATTTTCCTTGCTTGGATATATCTGTATACAGTCACAGGCACACACAGAGATTTTTTTTTGAGTTGAGTATTTTCTTTTTTTAATGGAAATTGGGTCGTACTCTACCCACCTTGCTCTGCCCATCAGAAGGGTACGCATTACTGGAATGAACACTGGGGAGGGCCTTAGGGGCTGGGGTAGGGGACATGAGGGGTCACCACCCACTCAGTTGCAAACCCCGAGGAAGGCAGGTTGGGAGCCCAGCACCTAGTGCCGCCAGCGACCAGCCCAGCCTGCCCAATATCCCTGGGCCGCCGGGCTTTGCCGGGACGAACCACAGGAGGGGAAGCTGGCGGCTGAGGAGGGCGAGGCCGGGAACCCAGACCCCGGGAGATCCAGGTAGCAGCCGCCCCTGGCAGTGCTTGTGCCACAGGTGGATGGCGGAGGGTTGGCAGCCAGCATGCTTCTGGACTGTGACTCGGGAAGGGTGAGGGAGGGATGGTCACACACGTGCCTGCCTCCGCCCAGGCGAGGGGCCTGGGGTCGAAAACCAGGAGGAGGACAGTCAGGACAGTCACACGCTTCCAGGCTGGAGGCTCTGCCCTGGAGGGTCCTCCCAGGGCACTCATCCCTAGCTGGGGGGCCCGAGACCACACTGTGTTCTTCCGGAGCCTCCCAGGATTGCTGCGTGCCCAGGGCCAGGGTCGTAGGGCTGGGCCTGGCCACCTCCCTTGCAGCAGGTCTGGCTGTATGTTGTCCCCTGTGGACATCCTGGCATTTTTGAGGTTCTTTTTTGGTGGGTTTTGGCTTCTGGGAGCAGACACTGCAGGGAGAGCAGGTTTATGACTGTGCACCGCCCCGCCACTTGGCCCTGGGCCTGTCCACTGCAGCTGTGCCCAGCACACGATCCATGGTTAGAATTTATGGATCCTTTCCAATGATGTACTTTCCTAGATCTTGTTTCGGCTCTATTTCTTTTATACTTCCCCCCGCCTCACTTCCCAACCCCTCCCCACTTAATTTCCTTGTGAGAATCCATTAGTTCTCCTTTGTCCTCACCTTCACCTGATTCTGAGGCCCTGGATGCCCAGCCTGTAGGAATCCCATGGAAGATGCTAGAAGGTGGTCCATGTGCTAACCGCTGCCCAGGACCTTGGGGTGGGAGGCCTGAGGCTCTGCATTTCTTGCAATATCTTCAGGTAATTTTGATGCTGATAAAGTGGGAGCTTTGCATCTTATAGGGTCCCTTGTGAGACTGGCCTCTGATTTCCCACGAGCTCCACTGTCCTGCGTGGTTTAGATGGTAGACTTGGGAAGGAGATGGCGCTAAATGACAAGGAATCTGCAGCCAAGCCTGCCTGGTCTTTCAGTTTTCCCCACTGTCATTGCTGGCTGTGAACAGACTGTCCTATTCCTAGACCAAAGAACTGTCTGAATGAGCTTAAAACAGACTCTCCAGATCTCACTTCTGGGTAAGAAATGAACTTAGAAAATTCAGCAGTAGCAACAAACCCTGCTTAAAGTTTTATTTGCTAAAACAAACAAAACAAAAAGAAAAAGGGCCCTGAATAAAATCCCAAAGGGCAAGAAACGAGCCTCTTCCTTTAGGCAACCTCCCTAGTCCCAGCTTTCTTATCTCCTAACACTCAAGAGTGTACAAACTAAAATCCTCGGAATAAAGATCCCAGGAATATTACTGTCACCTAGCGAAGATCTCCCCCACTGCTGGGTCAGGCATTTGTCCGAGGTCCTCCTGGGCTCCCTGGGCCTCTGTACTTGACACTCAACACACCAAGCTGCAGAGCTATTAAAAGACTTCCCAGCAGCGGGCATGACCCCAGTGACCTTGAGCCCCTGAGCCCCGAGAACCTCCCATAGTCAAAGACAGCCCTCCACCCTGATTTCTTCTCCTCAGGGGTCTCAGGATTATTCTGGTCCTCGTGTCCCTTTTGGCAGCTTTTCTGTTAAAGGACCTAAGGGCACTTCTGCTCTGTGCCTAGCACCCGGAAAATATGCCACCTCTGAGGTTGGGCAAACAGCTGTGTAAACTACAACTTTAAGACTGGCAGAGGCCACAGAAGCACTGGGAAGGAGAGAGGTGAACAGTTAGAAAGGCCTGATTCTGAAGGCAGCCATGGACAGAGACCCAAACTCGCAAAGCTGGCCCCAGGTGAAGTACACTAAACTTGTGGGTCCTGGGCCCTTTTCTACTTTCAAAGGAGAAAGTCTTTTGCCCTGAACCTTTTCAACTGGATTGGAAGTGCCTTTGACTTATGATATAAACCTCCAGCGCCTCTTGGGGTGCCTGATGGTTCAAGGAGGCCTTGCCTAACACCACCTGTTCTTCCTGCTGGTAAAGAACCCGTCATTTTAGTCTCAAGCTCATTAGCTGACCTCAACTTGGATTATTGGACCTCGAAGGTGCTCTGGCCTAGAAATACTTCCTGGGTTCATCTTCTCACAGCTGATAGCTTATTTCCCTGTTTTATTACACAGTGAGAAATGGAACCAGGAAAGGAGTATGGAGACATGAGCCCTGACCTGTTAGCATCCACTCCTGCTTCCTGAGGAGGGAAGAGGTAAGGAAGACAGCAGTTACTGTGTCCTTTTACACGTGTGTGATGAAATCCTTACAAAGACCCTCTCAGGTAAATAGCTGGTAGAAAACACTTTGCTTTTTTAGTTTTAATTTTTTAAATTAAAAAAAATTTTCTTATTGGAGTATAGTTGCTTTACAATGTTGTGTTAGTTTCTGCTGTACAGCAAAATGAATCTGTAAGTATACATATATCCCCTTTTTTTGGGGATTTCCCTCCCATTTAGGTCACCACAGAGCACTGAGTGTTTCCTGTGCTATACAGCAGGTTCTCATTAGTTATCTATTTTATAAATAGTGTATATATATATATATATATATATATATATATATGCTGCATATATACATACAAAGTGAAGGAAGTCAGAAAGAGAGAAAAACAAATATCGTATAATATCACTTATATGTGGAATCTAGAAAAATGATACAGATGAACTTATTTGCAAAGCAGCAAAGGAGTCACAGATGAAGAGAAACTTATGGTTACCAGGGCGGGAAGGGGTTGGTGGGATGAACTGGGGGATCAGTATAGCATTTAATCAGCTTCTCCCCAAACCCAGGATCGGAACGCCAGCCAATCCTTCACAGAATCCCAGACTTACCCTGAGCCAGCTGCTCTGCCATCCTGCCTCCAATTCCAGCTTCTTTCCAATCCTCTGATGCAGAGTTTTGGTTTTAAATGTATTGTCTCCTTTCATGGATTGGACCCAACCCTCATCATGACAACCTAGCCCCGTGGCTCTCAAAGTCGAGCAAGCATTAAGATCACCTAGGGGGCTTGTTAAAACACGCATTTCCGGGCCTCATCCCTAGCGTTTCTCATCCAGGACGTCTGGGGAAGAGCTTGAGAATTTGAAATTTTCTAACAAGTGTCCGGGTGGTGTTGATGTTGCGGGTGTGTGGGCCTCCCTTTGAGAACTACTAATCTAGGTGGTGATCACTTCTCTTTACAGGGACCCCCCCGCCCCCGATCTGGGAGCTGTGGGGGGCAAATGGAAGTTATCTCCATGAGGCTCTTGGGCAGCAGCCCCGTCAGAATATAAGGGAGAGGGACTTCCCCGGCGGTCCAGTAGTTGAGACTCCGCATTCCCAATGCAGGGGGTCCGGGTTCGATCCCTGATCGGGGGACTAGATCCCGCACGCATGCCACTAAGACCCAGCGCAGCCAAACTAAATAAATATTTGAAAAAGGAATATAAGGTAGAAAGAAGGGGAGGCTAGACTGTTTAGCTGACCTCCTGGGTAGGATCTTTCAAATCATTGGGATTTCAAGCCACTGGAGCCCCAGGGGCTTCGCAGCCAGTGATGTGAGGCTAAATGTTTAACAACTGGCCACTGAGGGTTTGCGGGGGGGGGGGGGTGCCCAGATTTGTGGCACCTGCCAATACCTACGTATGAATATGCTGTAGCCGATCTCAAGCTACAGCTATATTACCTTGGGCAATCTTCAGTTTCCCCACATATAAAGGGCAGTGATAAAATACGTTCTCCGTGTCGTCAGGTGTGTTAGCAGTAATGCACACAGGATCCCAGGAGCAGAATGGACTCCCAACAAGTGGTTATTCTTGTTCTCAAGATTCCCCCCAAAACTCCCCAGGGAGAATTATAATTTCTCCCAATGAATAATGTGTGTGATGCGTTCAGTCGCAGTGGATATATGTTTTCAAAGTCAAGCATTTTTGTTTTAGAACCTGTTTTAAACTGTGCTGGAAAACAAAATTTCAGCTAGCATTTGGCCTAGAAAAAAGGGTAGAGAATGCTATGCCCCATTTGGAAAGAAGTTGATGTGGTATTTTTCTCATTTACACCTATGGTCTCATATTGTGCATCAGTGATATTAAGAATTTTTAAATGAACGATATAATTATTCATTGACTGTTACCAAACTGTTGCTCTTTTTCTTTGGTTATCATGAACAAAGTATTTGCCTGGAAGACAGTGCTTGAGAATTCTTCAAGCCCAAGAATATAGAACGGTGGGAAACCAGACCCCTTCCCATCTTTCAGTACTGTTTCTAGAACAGCATTTTCTCCCATAGCGCCATATGCTCTCTCAAAACACCAGTTTGGGCACATTCTTGCAAACCTTCAAGTGTGGAGACCTGAAAAGTGCCCATTTGGCATTTACAGATGGAAAGGGGAATGAACTCTTCCATGCCGTAGGCATTCAGGTTGTAGAGTCCTGCCTTCAAGGACTCTCAGTGGGTGAGGTCTGCAGGCATGTAAACATTGAATCAAATGACTGTGCAGAAAGAATGCCACCAAGTTTAAAATACGAGCTTGTGCAATGCAGGAAGAAAGAGCAGTCCTTGTAATGGCACAAAGATAAAGGAGGCCAGTCTTACATAACTCAAATCCAATTTTATGACAAAACGTCATACATTTTACAATGAAAAGTCAGAAGTTCTGTTGAATGCAGATTTGTCTTAATTAAAATTATTTGGTTGCAGGTAAAGGGAAGCAACTCAAGTGGCTTTAGGACGAAAAATAGAGATGGGCTCCGGAATGCTTTGGGGAGCCCTAAGGCTTGATGGTCACAGGACCATTCATGGTACCCAAGAGCCAGAAAGCCCTCAGATACTCAAACTGTCCTCTCTCCCCATCTCTTTCTCCCTGCGTGTCTGTTTCATTCTTGCCTTTCTTCCATTTTTCTTTCTCTGCTTCTCCAGGAACAGGATGGAAAATGGCTGCCCCACACATTTAAGTATGTCTTCCCTAAATCCAAACAACCGTAGCCACATAGCAACGTGGCAACTGCAGGGCACTCTGCTCGCAATGGGCAGTTCTCAGGGAAAGTGAGTCATTCCTTGGGTAAACCATCCCCCTAGTGTAAATCATCAGGTTGGGACATGAATGGGGGATGCAGCCTTTGCCCTCAAGAAGCTTACTGTCCAGCGAGTGACACTGCTCAAGTTGCACAGACAGCGATGGAAATGGCAAAATATCACCAGATCTGGAAGAGTGGTGCAGATAAAGTGCTGGGGGAGGTCAGAGGGAGAAGAGAGGGAAGACATGGGAAGAAATGGAGCATTGAAGGAATATTTCAACCAGCGTAGGAATTGGAAGGAACCCCAAACCCAAAGGGTGAAGCGGAGTCTAAGGGATAATCAAACAACAACCAGGGAGACTGAGCACAGTATCTAATGAGGGGCCGGGAATTAGATGAGGCAAAGCGGTTCAGAAGGAAAGCTGGGACTGAGCTTGTCCTGAAGTTTTCCTTTTGTATGTGCATAGCAAAGAACTGGCTCTGCAGAGTTACCCCGTGCCTGTTCCTTGGATTCATCTTCAAAGCACCTCTCACGTTTTATCCTCATAGTGACCTTCCCATTCTTGTTCTGACTAGTACCTCTGGTGATCAGTTTACCATGTACCAGGTGCTGTGTTACCTATACTGTCTCGGCAGGTTTCCATAACAGTGCAATGAACTAGGTGTCATTATTCCCACTTTAAATGCAAAGGTTAAGCAAGTTGCTTAGGGTGACACAGCGACGAAGTGACAGATCCAGGTCTGTGTGATGCCAACACCTGTGTTTTGTTATCACTCTAGTGTCTGTGGGTTCTGTCTCTTGCCTGTTAACTTCTGAGTTGTCACAAAAATAGCATCTGATGTATCACATTTTTCTGCCTCCACTAAGAAAATGACCTATAATTCCAAATCGCCTAAATAGGCTGAGAAGAAGCAGCTGAGACTGGTAAATACATGCAAATTCCTGGAAAAAGTCTGGTACAAAATACAAGACAAAGGGCTTCCCTGGTGGTCCAGTGGTTAAGACTTTGCCTTCCAATGCAAGGGGTGTGGGTTCGATCCCTGGTCAGGGAGCTAAGATCCCACGTGCCTCGCGGCCAAAAAACCAAAACATGTAACAGAAGCAATATTGTAACAGATTCAATAAAGATTTAAAAACAAACAAACAACAACAACAAAAACCCAAAATACACGACAAGTTCAGCCTAGAAAACTCCCACCAGGTTTCTGCCCACTTTCTGCTTCTTGGGTTAAAGAGTTCTTGAAATCTGCATGACCATGTGTTTTCATTGTAAAACTTCTCACAGTAGCATTATAGCTCCAGTGGGGGATGCTGTTGAAAGCAGAAGAGCATCTACATTTAGCACAGAAGGTCAGAAGGAAGCCTCTAAGTAGGAAAGTATGTGTGCTTAAACTTTTGACTGATTTAAATATGGAGAGAAATTTAAGCACTCTTTCGGTGTCAGCAATTCCAACCTCATAAATTAGGAACAACTACAGTAAATGCATCTGACAGCATTTGAGCTATCTTTTCTTTTTTTTTTTGGTCTAATTATAAAGCGTGGGGCTGAAATCATTTGCTTTGATTTACCCAATTTCCTATTGTCAAGTGCTACGTCTATGCTTGATGTGATTATGTTAATGTGCTAATTAAGTTCAGTGTCCTTTGTTGTACATTCTGCTTTCAGCAAAACAAGAGAGTAGTTCTCAAAGTATGTTTTCTTTGACTGTGTTCTGGGATAAATAGGGCAAAATACCTTGGGAGGGCAGGAAATGTTATCTTTTGGGCTGAGCTGGCTTCCATACAATTTAATTTGAATAATTGAACATATTTATGAGGTACAAGAAGCAAACAAAAAAAGAGCATTCAAGCTGTGTGTTGTGCCTTGCCGTCACCATTCGAGCTGCAGTAACAGTGAGCATGCAGCTTCGTGGGTCATAATGTTTTGGGGGGAACACTATGGGGACACAAGCCGAGAATATTCTGCTTATGTTTTCCCCAAAGCTATCTTTTCCTTGAATTTATATCTTGTATTTTTTCTTGACTCAGTTTACACAGACATTTTCGTTATCTTGCAGTTAATATTGCTTCTGATTTTCATTTCGAAATTCCAGAAAAAGACCTGAGGCCCAGGTCTTGTCTGAGATAATGAATATTTCTTAAAAGAGACTGAAAGAATCCATTGTTTCAATTTGCAAATGGTCCCATGAGTATAAAGAACTCAGGAATGCCAGTTCCCTGCTCCCAAGATTATCCTGATGGGCTTGAAGGTATCTGGTTAACCTGCACTGCCTCGAGACACAGCCAGGTATCTGTGTGAGTGCTCTGTGTTAGGTGACTCACAGGGCAAAGGAAGTTGACACCACAATACCAAAAACTGAGCTGTGAGCAGTGGGGTACAGACTGGCTAAGAGCTGGGATGTGCAGTCAGACCCGAGTGAAGATCTTGGCTCTGTCTTTTACTTGCTTGGTGAGTTATTTAATCACCCTCAGCCTCTGTTTCCTCTTCTGAACAATGGGAAGAGTACTGTATTTCATAGACGCCATCAATGGTAAAATACGTTACTGATTGATGTACCACAACAAAAAACACACATGCACAAGAAACAATGACAGTTAAACTGATGTGATACTTTCTTAGCATTTAAATTTTTATTTCATGTTATTGAGAGATGTTTTAGATTTATTTAGACAGAGACTTTTTAGAAAATCATGTATCACTCTTCTGCATATATTTATTCTTCTCCTAAAAGTTGGTCACATTCAGTGTCCTCCTTCTGAATCACTTTCACCTCAGAGCTGTCAGTGTCCATGTTTTTCTTTACAGTATAATCACGTGGGCCATCAGCAGTGTAGAATTTGGAGCACTTCTTGCAAGAATGTCCTACTGTTGTCTTCAGGACATTCTGCAAGTCTTGATGCTGTACTTTCTTGTTCTTACCAGAAAGCATCAACAAAAGGCTTTTAGTCCAAGTTGTGTCTAGATAGAGAAAAATGACTGTGTCAATGTGACACGGACTGTGAAACACCACTGACTGGAAGATAAGTCTCGATTTCAGAAACGTGCATCCTAAATCCATGAGATACTGTAGCAGCACTTTCCTCCCAGGGTTGCTGTGAGAAAAATTCAACTAGAACCCTGAAATAGTGCCTGGCACTTATTAAGCATTTAGTAAATAGTAGCTATTAGTAATGCTACGATAATACTTTGTGATGGCTCTGTATATGTAAATTATCAAATAATTTGATTAAGTTAATAAATTATACCCAGGCTATAATTATACAGTTATTTTAGGAATGTGTGTATGTTTGGTCTCAAATAAATGAAAAATTGAGACCAAAGTTGATACTAAATTATGTAGATAACTTAGGTGTACTAGATCCCAACTTGGAATAAAGATTCAGCTGGCTATGTTACTCATGGTTAATGAAGATCACCCCACCATCAATGAATTCGTTATGCAACTTCATTATGACACAGTCATTGCTGCAGCCAGTTCAGCCATGGACTCAGATATATGATCCATGGACAAAGACTTTTATGTTTTTAAAATGTCGATGGAAACATCTCACCACGACACACCTATTAAAATGGTGAAAAGCGAAAGCACTGACAACACCAAATGCTGGCGAGGATGTGGAGCAACAGGAACTCTCAGCCGCTGGTGGGAGTGCAGCACGGTACAGCCACCCTGGAAGACAGTGTGGCAGGTTCTTACTAATTGAAACATACTTTACCGTTTCTCGCCATGTGACCCAACAATCACACCTCTTGGTAGTTACCTAAAGGGACTGAAAATTATGTTCACACAAAAGTCTGTGCGTGGATATTTATAGTAGTTTTATACATATTTGCCCAAACTTGGAAGCAACCAAGGTGCCCTTGAGTAGACGAACCAATAAACTGTGGTACATCAGATGATGGAATATTATTCTGTGCTAAAAAAAAAAAAAAGCTATCAAGTCATGAAAAGACTGGAGGAAACCTATTACTAAGTGAATGAAGCCAATCTGAAAAGGTTACATACAGTGTCCCCCAGTATCTGCGGGAATAGGTTCCATGACGGCCCTTGGATACCAAAATCCACAGACGCTCAAGTCCCTTATATAAAATAAAGCAGTATTTGCATATAACCTACACACGTCCTCCCATCTACTTTAAATCATCTCTAGATTACTTCTAATACCTAATACAATGTAAATGCTATGTAAATAGTTGCCAGGCGAGCAGTAAAGTCCAATTTTGATTGTTGGAACTTTCTGGAATGTCTTTTTCCTAATATTTTCCATCAGAGATTGGGCGAATCTGTGGATTTGGAGCCACAGATGCAGAGGGCTGACTGTACTGTATGGTTCCAATTACGTGACATTCTGCAAAAGGTAAAACTTTGGAGAGAGTAAAATAATCAGTGATTGCCAGAGTTCTGGGCAGGGGGCGAGGGGGAGGGAGGGATGAACACGTAGAGCACAGAGGATTTTTAGGGCAGTGAAACAACCTGTATGATACCATATTAGTAAGATCAATGTTGTCATAAATTTGTTAAAAACCCATAGACTGTACACTACCAAGCGTGAATCATTCTGACCATAATTCAAAAAGATACATGCACCCTAATGTTCATTGCAGCACTATTTACAATAACCAGGACATGGAAGCAACCTAAATGTCCATCAACAGAGGGATGGATAGAGAAGCTGTGGTACCTATATACAATGGAATATTACTCAGCCATAAAAAGGAACAAACTTGGGTCATTTGTAAAGATGTGGATGGATCTAGAGACTGTCATGCAGAGTGAAGTAAGTCAGAAAGAGAAAAACAAACATTGTATATGAGCACATATATGTGGAATCTAGAAAAATGGTACAGATGAACCTATTTGCAAAGCAGAAATAGAGACACAGATGTAGAGAATGAACAAACGTATGGACATCAAGGGGGAAAAGGGTGGGTGGGTGGGATGAACTGGGAAATTGGGATTGACATATATACACTGTTGATACCATGTATAAAATAGATAACTAATGAGAATCTACTGTATAGCACAGGGAACTCAGTGCTCTGTGGTGACCTAAATGGGAAGGAAATCCAAAAAAGAGGGGATATACGTATACGTAGAGCTGATTCACTTTTCTGTACAGTAGAAACTAACAGCATTGTAAAGCAGCTATACTCCAATTAAAAAAAAAAAAAGAGTGAACCATGATGTAAACTATGAACTTTGAGTGACTACGCTGTGTCAATGTAGGTTCATCAGTTGTAACAAAGGTACCGCTTTGGTGCGTGATGTTGACAGCAGGGAGGTTGTGCTTGCATGGGCAGGGGGTATATGGGAACTCTGTACTTTCTGCTCAATTTTGCTGTGACTCTTAAAACTGTTCCCTGACAAAAGTCTACTAAAGAAAATAGTGGAAACATTTCTAGACTACAGGAGACTACAGAGACATAGCAACATGTGACCCTGGATTGGGCTCTAAGTCAGAATTCTTTTTTTCTATAAGGAACATTTTTTTTGGTAATTGGGGGAAAAATGAGTAGATAATTATTTCATCAGTGATAACTTCTTGATTTTAATAATTATAATGTGTTTACGTGAGAGAGAGTCCCTGTTCTTGAGAAATACACACTGAAGTAGTTCGCAGAAAGGGCTGCAATGTCTCCAGTTATTCTCAAATGGTTCAGAAAAGTAATGTGAAGATGTATATATAGAGAGAAAGCGAGAACATAAGTGCCGTGACATGTTAACAATGGAGGTGAAAGGTAGGATAGCTCTTTCTACTATTTTAAAGCTCTACTATGAGCCTGAAATTATTTCAAAATAAAAGAGAATAGAAAATTGGGGAAATAAACCACTTCAAAGGAGGTAAAATGGATGGAAAGTGTATTAAACTCATTTTGGACCAATTCTAAATCCCCCCCCCTCTGACTTTTCATTACTGATACGCACATTCGTAGAATTGGAATCATAGTGTTTGTTTCTTTCTTCCTGCCTTTTTGTTTTTGTAACCCACCGTTACTTCACATAAGCAATGCCTTGCGTTGGCAGAGTGTAACGACCGGGCACACTCTAGGGGCCGTTTGGAGCCCACTGTGTGCCTGTGCCTCGTGGCTCAGCTGCCTTACTATTGTTAGGAATTTCAGTTATTTCTCAGCCATTTATTGTTTCCTTAGTGCTTGACTCTATATATCTATCATTTATGTATCCATTATCTATCCATCTATCTAGCTATTTTATACCTATCTATCATCTATATCTATTATCCATCCATCATCTATCAGCTATGTATCTATTATCTATCTATCTACCTGTCTAGCTATCTAGCTATCTAGCTAGCTATTATCTGTCCATCTATCTAGCTATTATCTATCTATCTATCATCTATCTATCCTCTATATCTATTATCCATCCATCATCTATCATCTATGTATCTATTATCTATCATCTGTCTATCTACCTGTCTATCTATCCATCTATCTAGCTATTATCTATCACCGTCTGTATCTATTATCCATCCATCATCTATCATCTATGTATCTATTATCTATCATCTATCTATCTACCCATGTACCTTGCTATTATCTATTTATCTATCATCTATATCTATTATCCATCCATCATCATCTATCTAGCTATTATCTATCTGTCTATCCTCTACATCTATTATCCATCCATCATCTATCATCTATGTATCTATTATCTATCATCTATCTATCTACCTGTCTATCTATCCATCTATCTAGCTATTATCTATCATCATCTATATCTATTATCCATCCATCATCTATCATCTATGTATCTATTATCTATCATCTATCTATCCATCTACCTGGCTATTATCTATTTATATATCTATCATCTATATCTATTATCCATCCATCATCTATCTATCATCTATGTGTCTATTATCTATCTATCATCTATCTATTTATCCATCTACCTGGCTATTATCTATTTATATATCTATCATCTATATCTATTATCCATCCATCCTCTATCTATCATCTATGTATCTATTATCTATCATCTATCTATCTATCTATCTATCCATCTACCTGGCTATTATCTATTTATCTATCATCTAATCTGTTATCCATCCATCATCTATCTATCTACCTGTCTATCTATCCATCTATCTAGCTATTATCTACCTATCATCTATATCTATTATCCATCCGTCATCTATCATCTATGTATGTATTATCTATCTATCTATCTCAATACTAATACCATCATCAGTAATTGTGAGAAACCGATTCCCTGTGCACTTCTTGCTCTTGCACCTGCTCTCACTTTCTCACTGAATCTGTGAGTTCTGGCCCCTGGGCATCTCACAAAGCACCACTTAGAGGTCATCAGGTATCCTTGAGAAACACAAAGCCGAATCGCTGACTAGAATAGCTTCTGTCCACACAAAATCCCTTCATATTTTTTGGAGACAAGGCAAGGGGGTAAGTCCAGTTGTCTGTGTGCAGCAACGTGAATGAATGAAAGACCTGGGTGAGCGTGTTCATGTCGAGGAGCAGACTGTACACCTATGGCTGCAGAGGAGCAAATATGTTCATTGCGTGTTTTCCTTTGCAAGGGGCACATGACATATTATAATTACCATACATGAGCAAGGTGTAAGGAGCAGCCGTAAAATGGGTTCTCACCTGTGAAACCTGCGTGTCCACCACCGAGCTCAAGGAGTAGCACGTGACAGATGTCTAAGCCCCATGCGCCCCGGCCCGGACCTCCTTCCTCTCCCTCTCTCCCTACTTTCCTGAGTCGTGTGCTTATTATTCCTCCGCTAGCTTTTTAATTTTACCACATGTGTATGTATCCCTTAACCATGCATGTTTTTAACTTTGTGTAACCAAAATCATGCTTACGTATTCTTCTGAAACTTATTTTTTCTTATTCAAAGTTGTTTTTAAGATTCAGCCGTGTTGATGTTAGTAGCCGTTGTTCATTCGTTTTCACTGCTGTGTATTACTCCACTCTGGAGCACACACCACACTGTGTTTGTTCATTCTCTTATCCATGGCTGTTTCCAGTTTGGAGCTGTTAAATCAAATGCTGCCATCAGCATCTTTTTGCGAATCGGCTGTGTCCCTCTGCATCCCTGTGCAATCTGGGGGCTCATCTGCTACTGTGACCCAAAGAGCTTCCTTGCCCAATTCTTGAAGGTATAAAACACAAAGTCCAATCATAAACCTTAGGAAACCCAACTTTGTACTTTAGAGAAGTTGTTTAGAGACGTTATTTCAGTTCACTACTGATCTCACCAGAAAGTTCAACAATCTGGGGTCGAATCTGTGTGCTGACATTGTCAACAGGATAAGGGACAAGGCACTTATCACAGCGTGTGTTCAGCTAGTGACCAGCGAAACCACAACAACCGGGTCTCAGAGTGGGCAGCCTGCAGGCTCCTGCCGTCTGCGTGACCAGAGCTTATCTGGGGCGTTGAGGGCTTAGCAGGGAAGTTACCTTTCTAGTTTGTATGTTATAATATCTATCAGTAGTGAGGGGCTCTTTTTTGCATAGATTAACACTTGGAGATTGAGTGAGCAAGCATTTTTGAGTCTGATCAACCTGGGTTCAAAGATTTAGCTCTGTGACTTTGGGACAGTTGCTTAACCTCTATGAATATCAGTCACCAGATCTGTAAAATGATAATAAGCAAAGATTTACATAAAGGGTTAAATGAAGTATATACAGAAATAATTTTTCTCTCTTTAGGCACCCTTTATATAGGTATATGTGTAGATAAAGGCCCAGATAGTCACATGAATACAAATGTCCTATGGTTGTCCTATAGATTGTGTTGATTTAAATTAGACATTGGTGAGACCAGGATCTTCTCCAGGGAGGTCACGGGATGCCCGGCATCACGTCGGGGCATGAACACTGCCCATGGTCTGGAATGTTGTTGTTTTTTTTTTTTTTTAATTTAAGCAGAGCTCGTCAGGTGTTGAGGGACAGACTGAACTGACCAAATGCTAATCTGTTTTTAATAGGGAACATAAATGCCACGGTGCTCCCAAGGGTCGGCCAGTTCATTACGTCCTTAGGTAACCAGATCATAGGTTGAAGGCTGCGAAGGTGGGGGGGGGGGTGTTTTGGGGTGGAGGAGGGAGCGGGGTACAGGCCAGATGCTGAGTGATAGGAGATTAGAAAGATGGCCTTGAGACCAGTATCACTGAGTCATGACAGCCTGATACGTCCAAGGGGAGGAACCAGCCACATGAACAGGTCCCAAGATCCCACTGGAGTCTTGGACACACTTTGCTTTTTGCGTGTTGCTTGATAAAGCTCCTCGTAGACCATTCCTTTTTGTTGCCAAAGGAGTTCTTGAGTATGTTTGTTTGTTGGTTGGTTTTTTAATTGTCAGTTGTAACTAGTCTAGTCTTTGTTTATTTGAATATGTATTTATCTTCGGCAGGACTTGCTTAGATTTTCTAGTCCCGTTCTTTCTGCTTTAGAACAAATAAAGATCTTCTTTTAAGTCAATATCTGCTTTAAACAACTTTATCTATTTTATGTTGACTTCCCACCCCCTGAGCTCTGGGCTGGGGGTGAAGGTGGGGGTCCCATTCTCAGCACAGGATCCCGTTGCTCTGATCAGAACTTCAGAAATGGCCATGGCAACTCGGCAAACAGCTCCTCTCTTTGGGCACCGTGAGAGGGTGACTGGGGAAGTTCCCGATTAGGAATGCACCTGAAAAAGAGAAAAAAGTGAGGGTTTCAAAGATACCTTGTATTAACAATGTCTGGGACCTGTCACAGCGAGGATGCTACTGTCCTGTGGGTTGGCTCTCCCTCTGACCGAATTCTCCTGAGTTATGTCAACGGAGTGCCAAGGGACTATACAGGGGCCAAAGCCGAATGGTTCTCACAATGAATATAGGGATAGTCAGTATTACTTTTCCATTCAAGGATCATGTAAGACAAATATAATTTGATGGACAAATATTCTGTTTAAATTAAAAGTTTAGAAACTCACGTGATGAAACGGAGACCATATGAGGATCTGTGCTTTCTCCTAAGCATCTCCTTGCTCATTTTCCCTCAATCCTGCAGGATGCTATGCTTAAACAGTGACATGAGGATGAGGAGACCCAGCCCCACCCTTGCTATCATCCCACAGTCTCTGTAACAGGGAATCTGACTTACAAGATTGAGAAACCCATGCTTAGGGAAGGGTACCATTATCAGTCTCATCCTTGTCTTATCCAGTCCCCAGGAACAGCGGGGAGGAACCCACATCTTGGTAGGTCAGGAAGGAATGCATGTTTCCACTTTCAGTTCTCTAGGGAAGCTGGAAATCTTAAACCAGGAATTGAGGTGGGCTCTGAACTGTCTGAGGGAGGGATGTTCCCAGGTTTCTGGGAGCTGGAAGACATTGGGACTCTGGACTTCAAGGAGCAGAGAAGGCCAGAGCACTGGGTGGTGGGAGGTGTGCACGTGGAGGTAAGGCCAGGTACGCGGTACCAACATGCCCCTGGTTTGTGCTTCATTTGTTTGGCTTGGTTTTCAGTTGATGACAAGTTGGTGTTCAGTGCAGGTGGCAGGTGACTTAGCAGCAGAGAGAAGGGCCGGTTTCTGGAGCACATGGGCCTGTAGTTAGAGATACTCTGAGTTCTGGTCCCATTCACAGGTGAGAAGAAGGCACAGAGTTGCCCTTTGTGAACAAGGAGAGCAGAACCTGCCCTAGAGCCAAGCCGGGACGGCAGCCAGGGTGTTGGCAGCAGGGCCCAGTAGAGCAGAAATCTAGCAGGGTTCCTAGAAGAGACAGGTGCTGACCAGGAGAGAAGTCTGGACTAAGGTGTGGCAGGGAGGTGGCCACCTGGGGTGGCAAGAGGCAACCAAGACAGATTCCTGGGAAATTCAAATTCCTCGAGGACCCCCAGAGATGCCTGGGCACGGGAAACCTGGTGAAAGACTAGACTTCTTGCTAATAAGGTGGGTGTTTGTGTCGTACTCTGAGGCACCATAATGGAGGACTTAGGGATTTCTTCCCCTTCCTTCTAGCCATAAGGTACCCACCTTGCCCAGGATGCTAACATGGTACACGTCTCTTGCCGTTTCTAACCTTTAATTGCCTAATAGATACAATAAGCAGAAAGAACTGGAAAGTTTCAAAGGTTTACCTCTAAATTACACATGAGATGGGCTTTCAGGTTTACCTCTCAAAGTCTATGACTGTGTTTAAAACAGGTAGATATTCAGAAGACCAAAACCTAACCCCTCAATAAGTGAGACTGAACGTTTGCCAAATAAATGTTCTTGAACAGAAACAGATTTCCCTCTCACAGTGTGACCTACAGGAAGGGAAGTCATTGTCACCTGTCTTTTATTTGTAGTAATTTGCATGCTAGTGATTGAACAGTCGCAGACCAGTTGGTTGGATAATGAATTTGGTCTAGACGTGTTGTATCAGAGTAACCAGAGTGGATGCCAACAGAATGTCGAATATCACTTGGAAAGGGAGGTTAATCATTAACCCCATTAATTCACTTGGTATTTTTAAGCAAAAATTACCTCTGTAAATGTATAACATGGGAAAAGACCTAATGCATAATAGTTAGTATTACCTACTAAAACACCCGGAGAATCTTGTTAGGCTGAAAAAGAAAATCGTTGTCCTTTGTGAGGTGGTTTCCAAAATGGATTAATACAAACAGGAAAGCAGTTATCTATCAAAATATGAATAATTTCACATAGGTTCTATTTCTTCACTAATAAAGCCAAATCAAAAATGCCTGAGCCTGTGGAATAGTAGTGTCAGAGTGATGTGAAAGTCAGAGAGTGGGGCACGTAGGAGAGGAGTTGTTCTAATTCCTACTGGAAATGGAGTTGCTGAAACCATTCTCATGCACCTGGAGAAAAGGAAGGCTTACACTGCATACAGTGCTGAGCACTGGGTAGAATATCTTTTTTCATACTCATTTCCCTCTTCTTCTCTAAGGGTAACTGATGTAGCTTTTAATATGGATCAGAACTATGGTTACCATTGGGGGGAAAGGGGGGGTGGGATGAATTGGGAGATTGGGACTGACATACATACACTACTATGTGTAAAATAGATAACTAATGAGAACCTGCTGTATAGCACAGGGAACTCTACTCAGTGCTCTGTGGTGACCTAAATGGGAAGGAAATCCACAAACGAGGGGATATATGTGTACGTATAGATGATTCACTTTGCTGTACGGCAGAAAAGCGCAACATTGTAAAGCAACTATACTTCAATAAAAATTAATTTAAAAAAAGAAAGAAAAAGAACTATAGCAGGAAATTAAAAATAAAAACCCAGCCAAGAGGAGTTAAAAGATAGAGCTGCTGGGGTTCCCTATCGCTGGAAACGTGTAAGATGTTGCAGAGAGAAGCAACATTTCGTTCTGTGTATCCTGTCAAGACAGTCACATTGGGGAGGCATGGTGGGTTATATGATCACTCATGTCTGATAAGATACTCAACCACTCACTCCATAAATATTAGAATACTTCTTATGGGTCAGGATATGAGCTAGGTACCAAAGGAGGAAAAAAAAAAAGGAAAAATGAAGGCAGTAGCTCACAGCTTAATGAAGCAAAAAACATATAAAAAAAACAACCCCAGTACAGCGAGATATATGCTAAAGTAAAGGAAAAGGAGAGATATGGAGCCCCTCCATGAAAGAAGTCATGGAGTCACTGCTTGGAAGGGAGAAGCCAATCAACAAATGGTGACCGATGAGTGAGAAGGTCATGGGGGAGGGGCAAAGGAAGCATTATGTTGTGTGTAGGAAATGACAAGTACTGGACTTTACTGGAGCATAATTGTTGGTGGGGGGTGGAGAGTGAGTGTCAGAGGTCAAATGGATAGGTAGGTGGAGCGGATACACGAAGGTCCTTTCCAAAGGCTTAGCCCTTGGAGTAACTGGTGAGTGCTTCTTTTGGGGCTTGCTAAATCCCCTTCTGCATTCCTCCTTGTTAATTTTTTTCTCTTTCTTTAACGCTTACCCACTTTGCAGTGGCCGTCCATGGGTACGTCCCCTAGCCTTTTCATCCTTCTCTCGGAACAGCATCCCCATGTTTTTGAGCGCTGCTTCTTTGTGGCTCCAGCCACAAGGTTTCATCAGGAGCTGCGTTCTTCTCACATGATCAGGTCTCCTATCCCAAGGTGGGACAGTCAAGGTCACCTGCCTCCTGGGCACGGCTGGGCTAGAGGTAGGCATCCAAGCCAGGGCCAGCCTCAGCTGCTCTCTGTTCGTGGGAGCCAGGGAGTTTCATCTCTACATTTCAGGAGCTATGTTCTGCACCGTGTGGAGGAAGGTGGTGTGTAGTGAGAAGGAATGACCCACAAAGAAGAGGAGAAGAGAAAAATGGGCACAGTGAGTCCTGGCAATGTTCGGATGCTTGTTCCCAGTTTCCCTGAGGTCTAACTGGATCCCTGTCTTCTGTGTTTTGCTCACTTTGTGTATTATCTGGGTGTATTTAGCATCTCATGAAAGGTCTCTCCTTTGAGCCAATATGAGTTGGGGAGTTGCTGTGGTTTTGAATTCCTTTTTTTTCTTTTCCAATTTACCCCATCTTACCCTAGGCTATTGAACCTTACCTCTCTGATAACAGCAAAAATATCAACAAGTAAGTTATACCAACCACATGCCAGATAATGTTCTAAGCTTTCTATAAATATTAACTCGTTTAATTCCCACAAAATTCCTCTCAGGTGAATGCGCTCCATTGTCTCTGTTTCATGGATGACGAAACTGAGGCACAGAGCGTTTAACTCCCACAGCAGGTGAGTAGAGCTGCTGAGATCTGAACATGGGCTGTCTGGCTTTGGAGGCCAGAGCAGCTGAGAGTCTACCCTGCTAGGCTGTCTTTGCTTTACGTGGTAGATGAGGCCAGTCCAGATGCCACCAGCAAGTCAGCAAAAGGGCAAGGGCAAGCACGTGCTGCCCCAGTAAAACTGTGGAACTCAGACTGGGACTCGAACCCGGCCACAACCCAGACTGGGACTTGAACCCACAGTCTTTATTTTTGAATTTTATTTTATTTATTTTTTTATACAGCAGGTTCTTATTAGTTATCCATTTTATACCTATCAGTGTATATATGTCAATCCCAATCCCCCCAATTCATCACAGCACCACCACCCGCCCCCGCCACTTTCCCCCCTTGGTGTCCATACGTTTGTTCTCTACATCTGTGTCTCTATTTCTGCCCTGCAAACTGGTTCATCTGTACCATTTTTCTAGGTTCCACATATATGCGTTAATATATGATATTTGTTTTTATCTTTCTTACTTCACTCTGTATGACAGTCTCTAGATCCATCCATGTCTCTACAAGTGATCCAATCTCGTTCCTTTTAATGGCTGAGTAATATTCCATTGTATATATGTACCCATCTTCTTTATCCATTCGTCTGTCGATGGGCATTTAGGTTGCTTCCATGACCTGGCTAATGTAAATAGTGCTGCAATGAACACTGGGGTGCATGTGTCTTTTTGAATTATGGTTTTCTCTGGGTATATGCCCAGTAGTGGGATTTCTGGGTCATATCGTAATTCTATTTTTAGTTTCTAAAGGAACCTCCATACTGTTCTCCACAGTGTTCATATCCATTTACATTCCCATCAGCAGTGCTAGAGGAACCCATGGCCTTTTAACAGAGATCACACACCCGGTCTCAGGACTTAATGAAGCTCAGGTTCTTGATGTCTCGTTGCAGAAAGAATTCAGTGAGAAGCAAAGTGGTAGGTAAGAAGTGGATTTATTTAGAGAGAAACACACTCCACAGGCAGCGTGTGGGCCACCTCAGAAGGCGAGAGGCCCCGAAATAGGGCGTGGTTCGTTTTTATGGGCTGGGTAATTTCGTAGGCTAATGAGGGGGAGGATTAGTCCACCTATTTGGGGGAAGGGGCGGGGATTTACAGGAATTGGGCCACTGCCTACTTTTTGGTCTTTGAACTTGGCCTTGGAACTATCATGGCGCTAGTTGGTGTGTCACTTAGCTTATGTTAATGCATTACAATGAACGTATAATGAGGTTCAAGGTCCACTGGAAGTCAGATCTTCTGCCACCTTGGATCTCGTTGGTTCTAACCAGTTTTGGTCACGTTCTACGGCTATGTCGTTCTTTTAATGGTTGCCCCCTTCCCTCATGTTTCACCAGTACCTAAAGAAGTTCAGGCCTTAGGATGAGAGCAACTCCCAAGAGACAGACATCTCCAGGGAGGAAGACTATGCCTGTCCCATTGTGGTCTAGTCATTGTCTCCAAGCCCACTCAGTCATAGCCACATGCTTTCCCCTTGGGGCCGGGTGACTCTGGCCCATGCTAAGAGGAAGAGTTGCGCTCAGGCTAGCGGAGCAGAGTCTACGGTCCCACACTATGGCTGAGAGTAAACAACAAACTTCACATCAACATATCTTACATTAGCATTTGTTGTTGTTCCATCAACAACCAGAAAAAGCTTAGCCTGCGCTGCCACTGTGCTTTTCGTCAGTTCCTTCTTGAATTTCTAGTAGCATTTGCTGTATACATTTTCATGTCATGCTTCCTGGTCTCTTGCTATGTTAAAGTTAAAAGAAGATAACAATTCTTGGAATCATTATACGTTATACAGTGGGAGTCCTGTCTCTTATATCAAAGGGATACGAAGCAGAGGCAAGGTGATCTCTTCCCCCTACCTAGTGTTATCAGCACTGTGGCCTACACCCCGAGTCATTTCTGGGAATACCGTACCCAGAATCGTGTGCTACAGGCCCAGCGGTTCAGCGTTAATTAAAAAAAAAAAAATGCAAATCTCAGCTTTGAAAGCAATAGCCTCCTTTGGAATTTAAAAGAGTTCTAGGTTGTTTAAACATTGAGTGGGATTCCTGAGCCTGTTAACCGGTCACAGTCTACTAGCTCTCATAATTAGCACAAGACCACTGTACTGTGCAAACGACACTCAGTATTCAACAATGACTAACTGCTCCATTTCAGACTGCTTACTTAAGAGTGGGGGGTTTGCATCCACAATGATGTTTCTGGGTAGTTACCTATTTAACACCGAGAGACAAGAGAGATGATGAGGGCCCAAATCACCCACTCCTCTATCCCTTCACAAAACCCTGCCCATTCCACCCCTCCACCACCCCCCCCCCCAAATCCCAGCATTGTGGGTGACTCAATTCCAAGTCTTATTTGGCTACTGAGCTGTGTGACCTTGGGAAAGTCACTTCCCTACTCTGAGCTTCAGTTTCCTTATCTGCAGACTCTGGGGGCTGAATTGGGTGATGCCAAAGGTCCCTTCCACCTCTAAGATGTAGTGACTGGGGGAGAGGATCTAAGATGTAGTCACTGGGGGAGAGGATGAAATGCCTCCTTCTCTGTTCAAACGCAGACATATTTATTACTTACTGAAAACCGCAGCACGGCAGACTCCAAGCAGACCATGGTAAGTGTCCCAGCCTCTTGTAGCTGTCCATATTCTACCTTTTATTGCCATGGACAAATGCAAGAAGAAGGATTAAAGATATCTGCAGAGCAGCGTTTTAGAAAAATGGGCAGAGGGCAGCAACACAGTTAAATATATGTGTGCGTGCAGCTGTAATGGTCACGTTTACTACACTTTTATTTTTTAGGGAGACTATTAAAAATGTATTTGTTTGGAGATAATACCAAAATGAGCCACATGTTGTGGACGATGCGTGAACACCAAGGAGAGGGCCTTGCTTACCTCTGAGGGGTGTGGAAAGTCGGAGAATGCAAAGAGCTTGGTGGAAGCAGGGGTACAGTGATGCTGGGGGCTATGTAAAGATGCGCCACCACAGACAGAACTGCCAGTGGGGAGCGGCTCCTAAAAGGGGATCGTTCTGTAGCAGAAACATTGAAGGTGGATTTTTACCTTGCTTGAGGAGTGCAATAAGCCTCCTCTTCCACTTACCCTAACAAATCTTCAGTCAGGTAGACCGTGTATTTATTAAGTGCACATGGGTCTTTGAGGGTGTTGCCGGTTGGGAGTATGTGGAAGAGAGCCTGAGCTCTCATTTGACTGATGCTGGGGAAATCAGGGGCAGCTACTTGGATGGGGGTGGTTCCAGCTGGTGCCCGAGTTGCTCTCTCTCTCCCTCTCGTTATCTGTCTGGAGCTGGCCTGTCGTGATGCCGGATGCACACATGCCTTAAGTCTTCACCTGAAGTGTCTTTCTTTTCCACCTCTCCACATTCTGCTCATTTCTTTACGGCCTAGTTTGTGCTTTCTTGATCACTCCACCCTCTCTCTGGCCTCATTCATTCACCAGTGACCACAAGGTGCCCCAGGCAGCTGTTGCTTCTTGAGTGCAAATACCTTAGAAGTCCAGGGAGGGCAGAGCCCCTGTGGCTCTCTTTCCACGGTCTGACCAATGCCTAGCTTTGTGCCAGGCACACAACAGACATTCAGTTTCGTGGAATCGATAAACAAATGAATATTAAGCACGTGTTAGTCAAATCAGTGGTGTCAAATACTCTCCGGAAGACAATGCTTATGCGAAAATATACCCCAAGCATTTTTTCTCTACCCACCCCTCCAAATGCTTCTTCGTAAGGATTTCAGACAGTCCGATGTTTTTGCAAACATGTCTACATTTAGGGGCCATCTTGCCCTTTGTGGCTCTCACTGGGATGTGTTCACTCTTCCATGGAACCTGCACAGGGCACCCACTAGGGTGCCAGTCTTCTTCCTAAGAGCCAGCTTACCGTCTGGCAGAGAAACAATCCCTCCAAGCTCCCTACAGCCTAACTTTACCAGGATATGCCGACAAAAGCATTTAGAGAATCTTTTAAATGCTCAGGTGGTCGCATAAGGCTCCTGCAAGAAGTTCAGGTGATAGCCAATGACAGCCACCGCGCAAGAAGGAAAGCAGAGCTGAGAGCCTTTCTCAAAGCCAAATCATCCACAAATTCCCGGGCCGGCTGCCTCTGCCAGGGTGTTTGCTGAGTGCTCTCGTCAGCTGTCCGTGGCCGTGGCCTTGGAGGTGCCCGTGGCCTTGGGCGTCTCTAGCCGCGGGAGCCGAGCGGCACGGCCCTGGCATGCTAAGTGGGCAGCACTGGGGCGCCTTTGTTTCTCTCCGTCTCCGAGACCCGCGTCCCTCTGCATCTTAAGAGGTTGCCCCCCCCACCTTCTCCGCCCCGGCCCTCTGGCCTGGGGACAGCGCCCCTCCGTGATGCGTCCCGGACACCCGGGGGTGGGGGAGACCCGGACCCAGCGACAAGGGAGGGGCCGCGCCTCCGGCTCAAGCCTGGGCACCTGCGCGGGCCCGAGGGGGCGGCCCCAGACTCGGGGGTCGCCCCACCCGCCCGCGGCCCCAAGTCTCGCGGTGCTGCGGCCTGGCCGGGGGAGCCGCGGCCCGGCACCCCCCGCCGCGTGACAAAGGCTGAAGCGGGAGGAGGAGGCCGAGGAGGGGGCGGAGGCGATAAAGGCGGGGGCGGCGGGCGGCCGCGGCGGCGGGAGAGCGCGGAGGCAGCGCCCGCCCGCGCCGTCCTTTGTGTGGCAGTGGTGGCGGTGGCGGCGGCGGCGCCTGGGCCTGCGCTGGCCTCGCCTGCCCCGGGTGGGGCGCCCGGCTCCGCGCCGCCCCTCCTCGTCCCCGCCCGGCGCGCGCCGAGCCTTCCGAGCAAGATGGCAACCCCGGCGGCGGTCAACCCTCCGGGTGAGTAGTGGCCGCGGGCCCCATCGCAGCCCGCAGGCCCTGCCCGGGGCCGGAGTGGGCCGGAGGGACTGGGTGCGCCGAGCGCCCCCGGGAGCGCGGAGCCGGGCGCTCGACACCCCCTGGGGCAGGGTGGGGGGAGCGGCTGTCATTCTGCGCGGCAGCCTCAGCATCAGCACCAGCCGCGGCATCTTCATCCCAATCTCTAACCCCATCCCGGTTTCCAGGACGCGCCAGCTCCTACCCGCGGGCGGCGGACGCTGGCCTCGCCTCCCTGGGAACCAGAAGGGCCAGTCCACGATCCACTTAAGTTCCGAAAATACCCAGCTTTGCCTCCCCCATCCGACGCCTTTTTCTCTTCCTGTTGCGGCCCCTGTGGCATCAGGCGTCTGCCGGTCGGGGCGGGTAGGAGGGTACCGCGTTGACCGAGGGAAAAGTTTGGACCCAGGATTCAACAGGGTGGAACTCCCCGGATGCTCCCCTGCCCGCCCCGCTCCCCAAGCGCTGGTCCTTTGCGCCCTTTGCGACTAGCTACTATGTATCCTGATCTTCAATGGACACACGCACACAGTCTGTAGAAACGCAGCGTGGAGAAGCCCAGGCCGGTTCAACATCCTCTGCTTTCTAAGGCTGACCTGTTCTCAGGGTGCCGTCTATGACAACTGTGCTCAATGGGCAGATTTCAAAAAATGGGAAGAGTTCATGATCAGGTGGGAATATTGACCTGCTTTGGAATTGCAGCAGGGAAATTCTATTTTAGTTGGGAAAATGCCCTACCTTGTGAATAGGACAGCCAGAAGGGTGTCCGAGAATGGAAAGGGGGACACCTAGACAGACTGCTACAAAGTTTTGGGTGCTGTGCAGTGACTGCTCTGGCCATGACATGGTGTTAGATCCCTGTGGAGGATGCAGGGAGAGGAAGAGAGAGGCCAGTCGTCAGGGAGTTCCCCGTAGAGGGAGGTCGTGGGGTGGGTGGGAGGGTGAACACCCACAATGCCTAGCAAAGAAAACAAATGTGTCATACGAGTTAGAAGTGAAGGATTCCTTCCATCTAAAGTGGTAAGGGAAAGGCTTTTGGAGGTTGGACATTTTAAAACTGGAGTTTGAAGAACTGGAAGGTTTGAATACACAGAGCCCGGCGCTGAAAAGACTTGCAGGTACAAGGGATGGCGTGAGCTATGGTGGACTTACTCTGAGCGTGTGTAGATGCCAGTGGGTGGTTGGAGCGTTAGGGGTATAAGTGAGCAGTGGAATATCACACAGACTGGTTTGGCAGTGGCCAGGCTTTAGAGGGCTTTGAAGGACAGGCTAAGGAGTATGGGCTCTTGCCCTACACGTTATGAGAGAGTTCTCTGTGGTATTGAATAGGGTAGCCACATGGTCACAGTACTTGTGGAAGATTAATTTGTCAGCTAAGTTGAGGTACCATGGAAAGGAGGCAGCAAGACTGGAGGCGGGGAGGCGGGGTCAAAATGAGGCAGGTGCTGGGGAGGTGAGACTTAGCGGCAGTGGCTTGGAACAGAAAGAGGAAGGACAGCACCATTGGGCAGGTGGAGCAGCTCAGACTTGCACTGCTTAGATTGGGGGTAAGGGTAAAGGGGGTGGCCTAGGAGGCACTGAGGTGGGGTGTCCATGGAGACACCGAGGTGAAGAGCCTCAGTAGTTCCAAGGACGGAGGTTGCATTAGCAAAGTAGGGAGTCTTGGAAGAACAGATGAGTTCCCTGTCCAGACGCTGTTTGAAAACAGCTGTGCCAGTTTGCTTGCGACCGAAGCCTGCCATTTCAACCTGTTCAGCTGCTTAAAAATCAATAGGAAAAAAAAAAAAATCAATAGCAACTTGATCGATTTAAATGTTATGACATTAGAAAAAGCGAAAGAAGTTAAATGAGGATATTTTAGTCCAATGTAGGTTTATGTTGGAAATAGGAATAAAATCAGAGGCAATGTACATTTTATATATATATATATATATATATATATATGTTTACACATATACACATATACGTACATACCATTACATCTCCGTTTAAGGCGTTTTGTCCATAACACTGTTCCGTGAGCTTAATGGAATAAATACGGGGCAGCTGCTGGGCTTGGCGGTGCTGAGCACACAAATGTCTGTGCCTTGGACTGTGGGACACTTGAATCAAGCAAGTGCAGGGCATTGTTTTTATTATTTGCAAAATAATAAAATAATTTGGCTTGCTTGATGGACAGTGATGTCTGTGTCTTTTCTCTGTTCGCAGAGATACCAGAGATCTTGAGCATGGTGAGACCTTCTCAAGGGAAAACTCCTTGAGGGGGTCGCCTTTTCTCTTACCCACCCGTCTTGTCTTTGAGTGGCCCTCCGCGGTAACCCTCAAATCTGTGGGGCAGGTTGTTCTCTCACCGTGTGAATCGCGAACCTCTTTGGGGAAAGGGTGTAGTTTCAAGGGATACAGCTAAAGGTTAGAGCCCAGAGAGAGGTTTCAGACTTTTCCTGGCAAGTTACCACCAAGAGAGGCAAGGTGCCCGAGCTGGACACCCAGAGTCCACCTCTCAGAGGCATGAGTCATGTGATGCTTGGTTGAATGCCTCCTCCTCTTTCTCCCACCTCCCCCCCCTCCCCAGATGTTGTTGCTTTGCAAAGAATAAGAGCTCAGTGAACACAGGCAAATGCACTGGGAGGCACCGAGGTTTATTTCTGCTGCTAATCTGTGTCCAGGGTACAAAGGTGACAGGCCGTCACTTCCGCACCCCTACCCACTTGTTCCTTTCTCTGCGGCTGACCACGGCACACCAGCAGACCCATTTGCGATGATGCTTGTCTGTGATGTACGGCAGGGGCACTCTGGGGTCTAGGTAATGACAGGTGAAGTTGGAATCTTCCTGCTGTCACGTATTCAGGTGATCTGAGCCAGGTTCAAACCTCTAACCTGCCCCTTCTAGGTCCCCTGTTTGGGTTTTCAGATTCTACCAGTTACTCTGGGGGAAGAGTGGTCTTTGGAGAAGGAAGGGTTTGTCTTCCGGACGTTCTTCTCGTGGCATCTGCCACAGTACTCCTGGTCTGGTTCCCCTCTCCTGGGCCCTCTGACCCCTCCCTATTTCTAGGTCATTGCAGCCCCTACCTTCATTGCTAATATTATGGTAGTGGCTGATTTTCTCTATTCTTTCTAGATAGGAAGAACTTATGTCCTCTAGACTAGAGAATGGAACTCTAGAATCTTCTGTTCCGTATATATGTATTATTTGTTTCACTTCCTTTGGGTGATTTTTAAGCATTTCTGATTTGTATTTAATAATGAAGGTTTGAATTAGTTTCATGCATGAAAGGGTACGTGCAGCTGAAATGGCACAGTTCGGAAGGGGACTGTTTTTCCAACTCCATTGTTTCCACCTTAATCTTGTGTAATTTAAGCATGAGGGACTCAGGTTCAAATTCAGACCAGTGATCATTAGGAATTATGCATTATCGGAGCACACTCCGAAATGAGTATCTGCAGAGTGTTAATAAGGCTTGCACATTTTTAAACTTCAGAGGTATGTTTTAAGAGATTTAGAATTTCTACTTTTTTCTGAAATCAACTATTAGATTTTTTTCCCCCTCCAGGTTTCTGGTCTCTGGCATTTTAGTTTGGAATTGATTGTATAGTGCAGAAGATTCTTGGCACAAATTGCCTTGGATGGAGGGATATTCGGGTCGGTTCAGCAAACATATTGAAGACCTTTGACCTTCCAAACACTGTGCAGGGCGGAGGGCAATGTGAACATCCCTTCCTCAACCTCTGGGAGTTCTGAGTCTAATAGGGGAGATGTCAAGACCAGGTTTATAACAAAAGGTGGAATGAAATGAACTTGACTAGGTGTGTATGTATCATGAGAGGAAGCTTTGTAGGGAGGTAGCTTCTGAATCTGGGCCCCTCAAAAAGAGAGAGTTTGGCCTATGGAGAATTTAGGAAGGGTCTCAGAGAGCTGGTGGTGGGTGTGTGGGTGGGTGGATTTGTGAAAGTCTGGGGAACCGTCAAGTGCTTGTCTTCTCAGTGCTCTCAGGGACCCAGATGGACCCGCAAGAACGATGGGGTAGAGTTAGAACTTTGGAGAGATGCTAGCTGTGATTGCAAGCTGCCCAGCAGCACTGCCTCAGCTAGAGGTGGAACACCCAAACGAGCTGAACATACATGTCCAACGTCTTTACACACTGCATTTCGTGCTTTCTAGAAGTCTCTTGATTGCAAGATACATCGTTATTTTATGTGCTTCCCAGAAAATACTGCTGCCAGTTCAATGATGATGTACTATCAGTCGTAAAATGCTCCTCCATTTCAGTGATGTTTCAGAAGATTGCATCTAGAACCAGTAAAATACCGTGCATTAAGAAAAAGTCAATTTTGCTGCTTCACCACCTGTACGTAAAACATATGGTCTCTTTTTCCAGTAAAAAATGATACAGAGTTTGCCCTTTAGGCATGTGCCAGGGAGCCCAGTGATGAACCAACAGCCTTTTAGCACTTGTCAAAAGATAGGAGTGATATCTAAACAAGAGATTGATTTATTCCTCAGTCAGTGTTTATTAAGCAACTACTATGTGTCAGTTACGGGGAGCTGCGCTAGCTTGAGGTCGGGAAGAGCTGGGCTGGTTCGAGGAGCCAGAACAGGCCAGGGTGGCCGGAGGACGGTGGGTGAGCAGGGGCGACGGGGGTGTGGGGGACCACTCACGGAGAGGCATGGATTGGGGTACGGGGTTGAGGTTCAAGTCTAAGAGCAACAGAGAGCTAGACGGGTATTGAGCAGTGGAGACACGTGATCCCACCCGCAGTGGCTGCTGTCTGGAGAGCAGACTGGAAGGAGGACAGCGGAGAAGCAAGGGTCCCGTTAGATATTGCTAACGTGGACGGGGGGTGGCATTGGGCGTGGAGAGAAGGAGATGGAGTTGAGATATATTTGGGGGCCAGGACGCCATGCCGAGCAGCTCCAGGGGCACTAGTTGTATCCTCGGCCATCCTTGCAGTCGGGCAGGGCACCTGCAGCACCTCTTTTTTGCGGGTAGCACCATAACTGTAGGGTACAGGGTTGGGAGAGGGTGCTGAGGGGGAGGGAAGGGTCAAGAATGAGTCCCAGCTTTCTGTCCTGACAGCTGGGTGGTGGGAGGTGTTGGGAAGATAGTGAGGCACACGTGGCTGTGGGGTGTGCTCGAGGTTCCTGCATTAGACGGTTGGGTGCAGGTGCCCAGGAGACACAGAGGTGGAGCCGCTGGGGAGACCGAGGGCCGTGTGGGCCCAAGGGATCTGGGCTGGAGAAATAAGTAAAGAGCAGCTTCTCTAAATGCTTTCCTTGGGGAAAGTGAGATCAAGGAGAGTGGAACACTTGGACCAAATCCCCTCAGTTCCCCAGCAGTGCCTCCATTACTGCTTCATTGTCGGCCTGTGCCGAGATTCACCAAGATGCACGGAGAAATAATTTCTGTATCTTTTCCAGAAGCATTACTCCACTCACAGTGTCAGCTCTGTGCTGGGCCGTCCTTAGGAAAGGAATGTCCAGCAGAGTTGCCCAGGAATGGGATATGCTGTGTGAGGAGCTGAGAGCGCTTTCACACAGAAGCGGGTAGGAGCCGTGCAGGTCAGGCTGATGCACTAGTTTAACACACAGAACTTCTTGTTCAATGAATAGAAATGGACTCCCGCTTCTAGTCAAGCCCTTTCCCACTTGAGGGCTTTTGCTTGTGCCGTGTTCCTCTTCTTGGGATGATAAACTGCTCACCTGTCCCTTCCTCCTCTCTCCCAGCCCCTCCCCACACCTAACCATTTCCCCATCCGACTCCTTTTGTTTCCTTACGGCCTCAGCTTGAATTCTTATCTTACTCCATTGGAGAAGGCCCTCCTGACCCCTTTATCCAGATCAAGTGAGCCTGTAATGCATTCCACCAGGGCCCCGCAGGGTGGACTTGGGTTGGAGCTCTTCCTCTCATGCGGAATGAAACAGTAAATCACCTAGATGTTTGATCCATGCCTGTGTGTCCTGCAGCTCTGGGAGCCCCCTGAGGGCAGGGAAGGCATCTGTCGCTGACGTGGCCCCAGCATCTACCATATTGCCTCCTGTACAGCAAGGCATGCGGGAAGGTTTGCTGATGAGTGAACGTCTGGACGCCAGACAGTTGCATCATAGTTTCGTATGTGACTGCCTTGAAATGCCCACCTTGAAGAAAAGAAAGCATGTGCACTGTATCTGTGGGTCTCTGAAACCAAATACACCAGTGCTGTCTGATCCAGATTCTGATTTTTATTGGTGGGAACTGATTCTGATCTGAAAACCCTACCAGAAGAATCTGTCCCCACAGCAGTGCCTCGAGACTTTATAATAAGGCCTTGGAAACACAGATATTATCCTTCTTCCCAGAAGGAGGGCAGGGCAGACTGGTAGTAGCCTGGAGACCAGCTGGTAGTGGTGGAAAACCCGTATCCCCACCCTGTGAAAGCCCCACAAAGGTCCTCCCCTTTGGGGCCTTCTGCTCTGTGTGCGAAACCGTTGCTATGGCTTGTGTAATCACCGGCAGTTACAGATAAGGTCCCCCGGGCTGGCTCTCCATCCAGCTGCCCCCCCGGAGGGGCTGACACGGGTCCCAGAAAGGCAGCATTGAGGGGCCACAGGCCCTGGAGTTGGAAGCGAGACCCTTTGCAAATAAGTAGAGTCTGTGTGGCTTTCAAGACTGACTGTAACGATTGGAACATTTTTCAGGGAAATCCACAAAGAAGCAAAAATGTTCACAAGTAGGTAATTCCTGCTCTTGTACATTGTACAGTAACATGGGGCATCTTTGACTGCTCCAGTTGTGTTGTGAGAGCAGCTAAGCAGAGCCTGGGAGGGGTCTTCTCCTAGCCCCCGCTGAGGAGTTGGCTTCTTTCTTCCCCATAATCACTTTTCCTCCTGAACACAACAAGAAAGATACGTGTGGATTATGAAAAATTTGGAAACTGTATGTAAGTGCCAAGATAGTTCTACTACCCACTATTGAGAGTTTCACATATGTTGTTACAGACTTTTTAAAAAAGTCATAAGTCAACACAAAGTAGAATTGTTCAGAACATATCATTTTTTTCCACCTTCATTAATAGGAACAGTGTATCTTACCAGAGATACTGAAGTGTTCTGATTTATGGCCTTGTCATAATTTTTTGACTTAGTCTCATATTTAGGCATGTAATATTTGGAGTGCTTTTCCATTTGTCAAAATTATACACAACACTGTAGTGTCCATCCCTGTATGTAAATATATAATTACATGACTTTTTTCCTTAGGGTAACTGCTAGAAGTGGAATTACATAGCCAAGTGGGTTGGTATGTTTTTATTTTATATTGCTTTCCACAGAGGTTAAACCAGAGGCTCAGAGGGGTTCAGAGACTCACCTGGGGTCCCTAGGGCATACATGGACATGAGCTCAGATGCTCTGCTTCCAGCTCTGGGCAGGGCCCTGCAGCCCCCGCCAGGCTCCCCTCTGCCCCCCGGGTTCTGTCTGCACCCAGCCCTGCCCTTACCCGTTCCCTTCTTTCACGTGGCCTTCCCAAACACACGTGCTATAACTGTCCTGGAAACCTCTGATCCCTGTCTGTTGTCCACACATCCTCCTTGGTTTGAACTATCCATCCCCCACCAGACCACCTGGCTGACCAGCCCCCAGACTCAGAGAGCACAGGGCGCGGTAAGGTGTTGTCCTTCCTGCCTGCCTTCTGTGGCGTTAGGCAAGCTGTGGTAGTTACTGCCGCTTCAGATGCAGATTCAGGACGTTTTAATAACGGAGGGCAAATGTGTTTGCTTTTGGTTTTGATGATCCCTGCTTTTCTTCCACAACTCTAAAAAAATAGAGACCAGCTGCAGGTGGCACTGGGCACCTCTGCACCCAGGCTCAGGTAGCAAAAGGAAAGGCTTGGATGTTGGCAGCCTGGGACGATTCTGGGGTACTGTGTCCAGGGTGAAGAGCACCCCGGGGGGTTGGCCCAAGCCAAAACCAAGCTCAGTGGGTGGATTCAGAGCTTTCCGGGAGCCAGGTCAGTGAAGTACCTTGCTGGTAGCCGAGTGAGGGACCAGAGGAGAGGAGGGTAGTCTTCGGTACACGGGGCACTCCTGGGGGACCTACAGTGACCTACTCGTGGCCATCAGAGGCTCTCTGCCTGTTGAGAAATGCAACTTCCCTCCGGTTTCTGTCTGGCCTGCCAAGCTGCCCTAACCACAGTTAAGGAAAATCCACTGGAATCGATAAATGATTGATTATTTATCAGGAGGGCCACGTGGTTGCTCCTTACAGACAGCAATACGTGAGCTGGGTTCCAGACTTTGAGGCGACAGCAAGTAGCGAAGTTCATTTTGCCCCCATTTATTTCATTCATAGCCGTCATCAGATGCTATTCTCTTTCTTCTCTCGGAGACTCTGAGCCAAGTGGCAGGGCATCTAAGAACCCTGGCCCAGGGGGGCCAGAGATGTGTCCACACAGTGCTTATCGACTGGGAGCCATTCCGGGTTGTTACAGCATCAGGGGTGGGTGGGGAGGTAGGGTGGGAGGTGGCATCTTGGGGGTGGAGGCCAGGGACTCTGCTAAACATCCTGCAGTGCACAGGGCAGCTCCCACAACAAAGAATGACCCAGCCCCAAATGTCACCAGTGCCAGGCTGAGAAACCCCGGTCTATGCGGACAGGACTTCTCGTAAGCCTCTGGGCAGTGGCAACTGAGAAAGGAACCCGGGAGTTCCATGGGGTACACAGCTGGCAGAAATGAAGGGGCTGGCCCCCGAGACCACCACTTCAGAGTACGAAAACATGGTGGCTTTAGAAACAAGATGCTACTTCTCAGAAAATTATGAGATCCATAATGGAAGTTAATTTAAATGTGAAATAACAGAACTGCCCGAATTTTTTATTATTATTTTTAGAACAGCATTGATGTTTCTATCACATCAGCAGGTTTAAAACGAGGCATAGTCTGGACTCATTTGCCATCATTTGATATGCTTGATGGATTCCAAGTCCCAGAAAGAATGAAATGAATGAATGTGATCAAGGATCACAGCTGTGTTCTCTCTCTTTGAAAGCATTTCACATCAGAAAACTTCTAATTTGTTTCAGCCAGCCTTCCCCGGGCACCCCTCTGCCACCCCTGCACCAAGGGTGAGGTGCCCAGTGCTGGCGGTGGCGTGTAGAGAGATGCTGAGCGAAGTAGGTTGGCCACACGTGTGTTCAGCCAGTGTCCACAGCAGGCTGGGCGGGACAGTTTTATGCACATGACTGGCGGCTTGTTAGAGGGCAGGAGCGAATGTGACCCCGCCCCCCAGCTCCTCCTGAAGGGCAGAGAGAGCGTGTGTTACAGGAATGGCTCGGGGCGCACAGCTCGATTTAGCACCAGAGTACGTGCCTTTTCCTGAAGTCAGCCTCACAAACCACAGGTCTCTGTTTCCCGCTGCCTGCCCGGCGTCTTGTCCACCTCTCCCTCACGTTTTGCAAAGCCAGCACCTCCTCCACGCCCGCCTCCCCCAGGTCCCCTGTGGCAGTGAATGGTACCACACTCCATTCACTGGTCCAAGCCCGACATTAAGTATTTTAATTGCTTATCCACCTAATTAAACAAATATTAATTGAATGCCAACTCTGTGCTCACAGTGGTGTGCAAAGCCAGGCGTGGTCCCGGCCCCCGTGGAGCTCACTGTGGGGAGAGTCGGCTGTTTATTAAACAGTCACATGCACGAGGGTATTATTTAAGTAAGTATCAGGAAAAAGAAAGGTGTCTTTGTGTCCAAATGCAACAGGAAGCCATTGAAGTGTTGTGAGCAGGGCTGTGATGTACTGGGAGGTGGATTTTGAAAAGATCCCTCTGGCTGTTGAATCAGGCCGGCCTGGTGAGGGCATCCATCCTCCCCGTCCAGGGAGGGGACCACCGGGGCCTGCTCCACGTGGCAGTGGACATGGAGAGAAGCAGGTGGATCCCCGAGATACTTAGGAGGTAAAGCCAACAGAACCAGATGATGGATCAGATTGAGCTGATAGAGGCGGCAGTGGCTAGGTTCCCAGTTCAGTCACGGGAAGGGTAGGGTGCTGTTTCCCAAGACGGCGAACGTTGATGAGGTCCTGGTATTTTGGTGGAGGTGGCAGGGAGATGACAGACTTGGTCTTGGGACATGTTGAGTTGAAGACATCATGAGTTCAAGGCATCCAAGTGGGGATTTGCCAGAAACCTCAAGTTGCTTCATTTCCCTTTTAGAGTTGGGATTTTCTTTTTTCACTATGGTATCCCCAGTGGCCTGAATGAAGCCTGCCACATAATAGGTGCTTAATAAATATTACTGAATGAACGAATGAATGAATGGATTGGTCTCCAAGTCCCTCAAATTGCGAACCAATGAGAAGCAGCATGACCACTACAAGGTTCCTTTTCTGTTTTTAGTAACTTTCTACGCTGAAGTAATTTCAGGCTTACAGAAAAGTTGCAAGAATAGTGCACAGAACTCCTGTATTCCCATCACGTAGATTCCTCAAGTGTTAACATTCACCACCTTTGCCTAATCAATTTCTTCAGTTTTTCTCTCTCTTTATTTTCCTGAACAATTTGAGAATACATGGTAGACACGACGCCCCTTTTAATTCTAAATACTTCAGTGTGTGTTCCTAAGAATTAGCACATCCTCCTACAGAGCTACAATGTATGATCAAAATCAGGAAGTTAGTGGGACTTCCCTGGTGGTCCAGTGGGTAAGACTCAGCGCTCCCCAATACAGGGGCCTGGGTTCGATCCCTGGTCGGGGAACTAGATCCCGCATGCATGCCACAACTAAGAAGTCTGCATGCCACAACCAAACCGATCCTGCATGCTGCAGCGGAGATCCCGTGTGCCGCAACTCAGACCCGGCGCAGCCTAAATAAATATTTTAAAAAATGTTTAAAAATCAGGAAGTTGGCATTAATAACAGTATCAGCTAAGCCACAGACCTTATTCGTATTTTACCGTTGTTCTTCACAGCCAAAACATTTTTTTTTTTTTTTTGGCTCCAGGTTTAAACCAGGATTACAAGTTATGATGTCCCTTAGTCTTCTTTAATTCTGGAATTACTGCTGTCTTTTTTGGTTTGTTTTTTTCCCTTTCATGGCTGTAACATTTTTGCTGAGTACATGCCAGTGCCTTTATAAAATATCCCTCAATTTGGTTTTGTTTGATGTTGCCTCACGATTACGTTGGGATTTTGCTTTTAAAATTTTTATCAAGAACCCCCCCCCCAAGTGATGTTATATCACAAGGCTGCTTTTAGCAGGCATTACTTAAAAGCGAGTCTCTGAGTCGATGAAGTCAAGGTCCTGTGCAGATAAAGCTAAGGAAGGATGATTAGTGGTTCCACGTGCCATTCCCTACGTGCTTGGCAAACCTCTTTGGGTTCTATACACCATATATAGGTAGCTTCAGATGCTCCTTGTCAAGTGCAGGTCCCAGGGTTTTGGGGTTTTTTTTTTTTAAAGCCTGTGAGGATAACAGTTTCCTAACTAAATATCAACTTCACTTGACAAATAAAATAATTATAATCTAACTGTGTAAGGATGATCATATCTCTAATAAAGTCAATAGGAAGTTGAAGTGTTTAATTACCAACTTTCCTAACATACAGATTGGGAAGCTTTTCAGGTAAGTTACTCATGTGCAGTGCCTGAAACACACTGCAATTAACAATCGGATCTTCCTTCAAACAGTAATTAGTGTGTGATTTGTCCTGCTCTTCGTGGCTGGTGCATATCCAGGTTTAGATGTGTATTTGTGTTTACTTTAGGAAGTGAATTTGCTGCTGCTTTTTTTTTTTTTGGCTGCACCACATGTGAAATCTTACCTCCCCGACCAGGGATCCAACCCGGGCCCCCTGCATTGGAAGCGTGGAGTCTTAACCACTGGACCACCAGGGAAGTCCCCTGCTGTTTCTTCTATAGTCCACTTAAAAACAAGTTTGCATTTTACTGTGACTTCATAAAGAAAGACCTAGTGACTTAAAAATCAGATATTTGGGGTGCATAATTTGCCTGCAGAAACTTGCTGAGTTTTTCCCCAAGATCTGAGAATCTCCGTCCTCCCTCCTTCCCTCTACCCCTTCCTCCCTTCTTTCTTTCTCCCTATGTCTCTTTCTCTTCCTCCTTCATCTTCTCCTCCTTGCTTCCATTTGTCCTTCCTCCCTTCCTCCCTCTCTCCCTTGGTCCTTCTTTCCCTCCCAGCTCCCCCTTCCTTTGCGTCAAAGACCCAAAGGAACCAGAGAGATTGGAAATGTTCGGGTCACCGCAGTAGCTCATGCTGGGTCACCTTGCTACAAGTATTTAAAAACCCAGACTCCTCTACTGTGTGAGTGGTGACGATGTGAACACCATCTACTAGGGGACAGTAGAGGCAAAGGCCTCAGTTTTCCCATCTGTAAAATGCGGTGACTTCTTCATTGAGCACTGACTGTGCTGTGTGCTCAGGATTCAGAGGTGAGCAGAACACTGCCCCCCGGGCTCGAGGCAGGCCACGGAGGATGCGGTGACCATGACTCGTGGGCTGGCTGGTTACCCTCTCGTGGCCGCTGCCGCCTCACATGTACAGTGGTGCACCTCTTTCGGTTGCATTGTGGATTAGATGGTTCTGTTTAACACCTTTTGGGGTGGGACCTGGCACGTGGTACACACTGGGTCAGCGGTGACTTTGCTCCCTGTAATTGTTTTTCACGGGGGCGCGGAACAGGGCCCAGGGCTCAGAAGTGAAGGGCATCTTTCCAGCTGGGCAGGGAAAACGTGGGGAACAAATAACCAAAAGTGCTTATGAAAGCAGGCAGTCTGATGTTACCAGGGCTCTTCTGTGCATGTGGGGATCGCAAGCTGTCCCCGCTCCAGTATTCCTCCTCCCAGGCTCAATGCTGGGGAAGTCCCCGCCCTGCCTGTGTTCCTTACCGGGGCAGTCCCTCCCCCACCCTGCTGGACTCCAGGCTTTTCCCTCCTGTCGTGTTGTGACTGTCCTTCTCGCCATCCCTCCCTGTTTGCTAGACTTTCTGCCCTGGTCCTGCCCCTAACTGCAGACCAGTGTGTAATGCCCTGCCCCCCACTTCTCTGCTCCCTGTTCTCACTGGCATAGTGGGGTGGGGGAAGGGTCCCATCGCCCTAGAACAAGTCTCCCTCCTGGCCTCTTCATACTCTGGACAGACTGGGATGGGCTGACCACCCAAGAGGGTCCCCTGTTGAATGCCTAGGGCTGCTGTGACCTCAGACACGGTGCCTGGGCGCCTGGAAGCGGCCTCTGCAGGTGGTGGCTTGGTGCCCCTGTCTCCTTCCACCTCTTGAACTGGCGCCACTGGGCCTCAGGCTGCATCCCAAGACATTTCAGTTTTTCACAACACTTTGTGGACAGACTAGGAGTTAAGACGTGTGTCTCCTTTGTTCAAGTTTATTCATTCGTATTCATCCATTCAACAAATATTCATTAACTGTATGCCCTTTATTAATCATGGTGCTTAAGTGCTGGGATTATACTGGTTAGAAAGAATGGCGCAGTCTGTGCCTTCAAGCATTTACAGTCTTGCAGAGGGCAGCTCCTCCCCTGAGTCATTCAGGCTGAATGTTCGCGCAGGAGCTGTTAGGCCCGTCCACCACTAGGTGGCGCAGTCACACAGGTAGCTCAGTCACTCAAACTCGACCTGCCTCAGAATCACCAGGAGGGTGGCTTGTTAGTACCAAGTGCTGCCCTGTCCCAGAAGCTCTGTCAGTAGGTCGGGGTCGGGTCAGAGAGGGGTTGGGTTGACATTTGTATTTCTGACAAGTTCTCAGGTGATACTGCTGGTCTCTGGACCACCCTTCAGGTCCACAGAAGCAGAAGCAGCTAAGCCAATACTGTGCCCGCTGCCAACTAACTCAGCCTGTCTCAAGGCTTCTGGGTGTGTGAACTTCATGGATCGTTCTGATGGCTGGACGTAATAGCCTCATTTCACAGATGAGGAAGTTGACAGCTGGTAGGAGGCAGAGCTGAGACTGGCACTGATTCTGATCCTAAGTTCACCCTCTTTCCACTGTCACACTGGCTCTCCCTGGGTGGTTTGGGAGAGGAGGAGGAAGGTGAATGACTGAGCGGACCTGGGGAGATGTGAACTAGAAGTGTGATAGGCATTCCAGGCGGCAGGCGAGGTGGGAAGAGTGCTGTATTCGTGCCCGGTCCTGGCTCTGTCCGGCATGGGCCTGGTTTGTGCCCTTGGGCACCCCGCTTTTTCTCTTTGAGCTTTTATTTTCTCATCTACAAAATGAAGGTTTGGACCGTGGTGTGGGGATTTGTTTCATTTACTGTGCTGGGTATTCAGTGGGCCTCTTCAATCGAGAGACTGACTTTAGGGCTGAATTTTTTTTTTTTTTAAGTAAATTCTTTCTCTCTAGCCTCTCTTTCTGGAAATTCTGTTAGTTAGCTACAGACCTCCTGGATTGATCATCTCTCTCTTCTCTCCTTCCCCAGCTCCTGATTGCTTTGGGGAGGTTTATATTTCTTTAGAAAACAAACCGCCAGTCTCATTCCTTGGGGGAAATACCAGCTTGTTGGCATTAGGGGTTAGAAGTTCCTTACTGTCATTAATGGTGTGTCGGGAAGAAAGAGGGGATGAGGCATGTGTCACTGGGCCTCCTTTAACTGGAAAACGGTGGCTTTTAAAAGAAGCATCTAGATTCACTTTTCTTTTAAAAGAAAATGATTCTCTAACTGTGTAAAACAACAGAAGCCAAACTATACCACCATGTACTACTATTTACAACTTGAAAAAAGTGATTTAAAGGTTTGAAAATAAAAGGACTGACCGTGGTCTGTCAGGCCAGTGCAGACAAAAGGAAAGCTGTGATCACAATTTTAAAATCAGTAAAAAGGGAATTATTGCCAAAACATCTAATGGTACAAAGAAATTATTACCCTATAATTTATTGGTTTTGAACCTTAATGGACCCAACAACACTGTGTAACTGATAGGAATTTCTTATGATACCTTGCGTGGAAACCCCATCTTACTGCTTTATTTTTACCCATCAAATTAAACCTGCCTCATCTCTGCCAGGTTGGCTGTTGGAACATCCATTTTCATTTTTCCGGGGAAGATACACCCTTTGGTCATTTATGACACCTTTGGACCTTACACAACTCAGGAAAATTGGAAACAGGCCTCTGGTCTTTGGCAGTTCCCAGTGAGATGCTCATTAGCCAGATCCTCAGGTCTGATTGAAGGCAACCTGTTGGCTAGCTGTCATTTAGTCCAAGTGGGCTGTCAGGAAATTATAGCATTGAAAAATAAGCAAAATTAGGAAACTGATGGATGAGTTAAATAGCTACTAAACACAGATGAATAGGGAATTAATGAATTAGAAAGTGGAACGAAAGAAATGACAGAAGTCAGCATAGAGATCAGAGTTAGAACATATCAAAGAGTGGCTATGAGACAAAGAGACTAGGCTTCCTACTTCTTTTTTTTTTTAATTGAAGTATAGCTGATTTACAATGTTGTGTTAGTTTCAGGTGTACAGCAAAGTGATTCAGGTATACATACACATCTATCTGTTCTTTTCCAGATTCTTTTCCCTTATAGGTTATTACAAAACATTGAGTATAGTTCTCTGTGCTACACAGTAGGTTCTTCTTGGTTATCTGTTTTATATATAGTAGTGTGTATAAGTTAATGCCAAACTCCAATTTATCCCTCCCCCCCACCACTTTCCCCTTTGGTAACCATAAGTTTGTTGTCCATGTCTGTGGTTCTATTTCTGTTTTGTACATAAGTTCATTTGTATCATTTTTTTTAGATTGCACATGTAAGCGATATATTTGTCTCTGGCTTACTTCACTTAGTGTGATCATCTCTAGGTCCATCTGTGTTGCTGCAAATGGCATTATTTCATTCTTTCTTTATGGCTGAGTAGTATCCCATTATATATGTACCACATCTTTTTTAAAATTTATTTCTTTACTTATATTTATTTTGGGCTGCGTTGGGTCTTCATCGCTGTGCGCAGGCTATCTCTAGTTGCGGCGAGCGGTGGCTACTCTTCCTTGCGGTGCACGGGCTTCTCATTGCGGTGGCTTCTCTTGTTGTGGAGCACGGGCTCTAGGCGCACGGGCTTCAGTAGTTGTGGCACGTAGGCTCTGTAGTTGTGGCACACGGGCTTAGTTGCTCTGCGGCATGTGGGATCTTCCCGGACCAGGGATCGAACCTGTGTCCCCTGCATTGGCAGGCAGATTCTTAACCACTGAGCCACCAGGGAAGTCCCTGTACCACATCTTCTTTATCCATTCATCTGTTGATGGACATTTAGGTTGTTTCCATGTCTTGGCTATTGTAAATAGTGCTGCTATGAACATAGGGGTGCTTTTATATTTTCGAATTATGGTTTTCTCTGGATATATGCCCAGGAGTAGGATTACAGGGCCATATGGTAGCTCTATTTTTAGTTTTTTATTTTATTTTATTTATTTTTAAATTTTTATTGGAGTAGAGTTACTTTACAATGCTGTGTTAGTTTCTGCTGTACAGCAAAGTGAATCAGTTGTACATGTACATATATCCACTCTTTTTTAGATTCTTTTCCCTTATAGGTCATTACAGAGTATTGAGAAGAGTTCCCTGTGCTATACAGTAGGTCCTTATTAGTTATCTATTTTATATATAGTAGTATATACATGTCAGTCCCAATCTCCCAATTTATTTTTAATTTTTTGAGGAACCTCCATACTGTTCTCTATAGTAGCTGAACCAATTTACATTCCCACCAGCAGTGCAGGAGGGTTCCCTTTTCTCCACACCCTCTCCAGCATTTATTGTTTGTAGACTTTTTGATGATGGCCACTCTGACCTCACTGTAATTTTGATTTGCATTAGGCTTCCTCCTTCTTAGTGCATGAATTAGAATTCCAGTCAGAGACAGTAGGGAGAACAGGGGTGGGGCAATATTCGAAGACAAGAGGCTGACAATTTCCCAGAAGTAACGAAGGGCATTGAGCCTGAGATTCAGAAGCTACAACAAATCCCGGAAAAGATACAAAGAAATCCCAACCTAAAGAAAATGTAGTGAAAATAGAGAACACCAAGGACACCGAAAAATCCTAAAAGCAGTAACAAAGAACAGGCAGATCACCTACACAGCAGTGGCAGTGACAGCCGACCCTTGAACAACGCGGGGGGTTAACCCACATACAGCCTGTAGTCAGCTCTCCGTATTCCCTTTCCTCTGCATCTGTGGATGCAACCCACCACAGACCGCGCAGCTCTGTAGTATTTACTATTGAAAATATTCACGTATCAGTGGACCTGTGCAGTTCAAACCCAAGTTGTTCAAGGGTCAGCTGTAGGTTGATGAGTGACTTCTTGACAGCAGTAATTCAAGCCAGAAGACAACAGAATAATAATTTCAATACGCTAGTTGAAAATAATTGTAAACCTAGAATTCGAAACTTTACAAAATTTTTCTTTTAAGAATGAGAGGAAAATAAAAACATTTCAAGATAAATAAATCAAGAGAGTTACAGATTTCATCAAAGAAGCTTGTAAAGGATGTAATTCTGGGAGATGTTAAGTAACCCCAATGGAAGTTCTGAGGCACGGGGAGGAATGCTGAGCGAAGAGAGTGATGAACACAGAATAAACATAAGTATGCTTTGAATATAAATAAATAATACTAACATGTACTTTATGGGGTGATCAGAGGTAAAGCTATCCAGGATTCCTGAACTCTGCCATATGTGTAATCGTATTTCTAGAGTAGTAATTAATGCAGATAGAGTATATAACCTTCGAACTAGCAGAACAACAAAGAACAGAATGGTGTATATAACCCCCATCTCCAATAAAACGGCAACAAAGGAGGGGAAAAGAAACAGAAAAAGCGGGACAAAAAGAAAAAAAGCGGTAGAAGTAAGTCTGTACATATAAGTAGTCCCAACAAATTAATAAACCTTTGTTTCTGGATTAGGAAACAAAGATTGTCAAATTAGATTAAAAATATATACCTATAGCCATGTGTGGTTTACTAGAATCATATTTAAAATGTAATACAAGGAAGTGTGAAGTTTTTCCATTGGAAAAGTTTACAGCTTCAATAGGGCATGTTTTATTTCTTAAGGTGGGAATTTTTTGTATAAATTTCATTCCCTTTTGTATATCTTAACATTTTTCATAAGTTAAAATTTAAAAGTCAGCTTAGACCAAGTTAAATATCAACGGAGAAAATATTTTTAAAGTATGTGAGGAAGAGTTAATATCAATGTATGTATATCTGTACACGTGTGTGTATGTGTGAGTGTGTGAGTCTATGTGTGTATACACAAACAATAAAAGGAAGACTAAAAGCTCGACCATTTTTGAAATAAAGAACTAAGCAATTCAGAAAATAAATAAAAATAATCACAATTATGTTTAGATTCATTGATAACTAATGAAATAAAAGTCAAAACAAGGTATACATTTTGCTTGTCAGTTTGGCAACAGTTAAAATGCACTATAAAATCTTGCGTTGGCCGGGAAGTTCGTTTATTTCTGGTGGTGGTAAATGTGTACACTCTCTGATTCAAGTATGTTAATCGATTTTAAGAAAATAATCAGAGTGAGAAAATACCTCATACGGAAAGGATTTTTGCAGTGTTGTTTATAAAACTGGAAACAATCTAAATGTCCAACAATGACAAATAATGGTTAAATTATTTGTATGTATTTTAAATGGCCTATCATTTAGGCATTACAATGATGATATACTTCTATTTTTATTGACAGGAAAAAGCTTCATGATCTATTAGTTGAGAAAAGTAAATTATATTAATAATATGATCTTATTCATATTAAATATATCTATTTTTATTCGTATTTATATATGTACAGAAAGGGGTCTGGATTCATATTCAACAAAAAGTTAACTATGGTTATCTCTTTTTGTGTAAGCATATTTTCCAGCTTTTTTGGTCTTGTAACTTATAATCGAATAAAATTTTAAATAGAGAATGTGTTCCTAACCTAGAGGCCATATTTCGTACTGTGTGATTAAAAGCAGTAGCTTTTTAATCCAATGTACGTTGGTTTGCATGCGTTTTAGCTCTAGCCGTTACTTAGCTGTGTGACTTTAGGCAGATTACTTAGCCTCTTAACTTTGGTTTCCTTATCTGTGAAATGGAATAAGAACAATACCTAGCTTCTGGAGCAGTTGAGCTGAGCTGTTGAAATGAGACGCTGCATGTAAAGTGTTTAGCAGTGTGCTGGACGGTGTCTGTGCCCAGTACATGTCAGCTGTTCCCATCACTGGAATCATTCTGGCTCTGAGGACCATTTCCACATGGAGCTGAGAAATGATTCTCAAGTGATCTGAACAAGGGCAGCTTTGAGCAGTCAGTGTGGAAGCACACAGCAACTCGTAACACTAGGAGCACATACCTGTCAAAGGGATGAGTCACATGATCGGTTATGTCACATGTCCTTCTCAGTGTCTATTGAGATAAGCACAGGTTGTTTTTTTTTTTTCTTAGTTCAGCTATTAATAGATTTCCTAATGGTGAATTATCTGCATCTTCCTGGAATAAAAGGTACATGGTAACACTGCATGGTTCTTTTAATATTATTATTGTAAGATATGCTGGATTTGATTTGCTAAGATTTTATTTAGGGCTTTTCCATCCATGTTAATGAGTGAGATTTTTCTGCAAATACAGAATTTGTAGTGTAGCCAGTGAAGTGTTGTGCTTGTCCAATAATTCATCATATATACCGATTACAAATATTTATTGTGTGTGAGAGAGACATGGAGAAGAAAAAGGAGAAGAAGAAGGAAGGGAAGGGGAAACGAAGGGGGGAGGAGGGGAGGAGGAGGAGGAGAAGAAGGAAGGGGGAGGGGGAGGGAGAGAAGGAGGGGAGAGGGAGAGGCGGAGGAGAAGGAAGAGGGGGAGGGGAGGAGGGGAGGGGGAGGGGAGGAGGGGGAAGGGGAGGGGAGGAGGAGGAGGAGGAGGAGGAAGAGGGGGAGGAGGAGGAGGGGGAGGGGAGGAGGAGGAGGAATAGGGGGAGGGGGAGACTCAGAGAAAATAAAATCACAATATATTCGCCAGGATTCTTTCACTCTCAAAAGACAGACGGCCCAGTTCAAACTAGCTTAAACAAACCACGCAGGAATTATTGTTCATAAAGTTAGGATCGCCAGACGGGCGTTTGGCTTCAGATAAAGATCCAGAGGTGCTAGCACTGTACCTACGGCACTGTTTATCCTTCCTTCGGTCCTCTAGCCCTTCCTCTTGTGCTGGTTTTAATCTCAGGCAGGCTCTCCCCGAGGGGTGGTCCAGTTACATCTCATCAGCGAAACTCCTGCAGAAGTCAGATGATAGCACTGAGCCAGGGTCTGTTGCCAGGGGATGCAGTACTCTGACAGACCAGATCTGGGCATGTGCCCACCCCAGGAGCCCTCTTGGGGTCCCACTTTAGCCACATGGACTGTGAGTGTGTGTGTGTGGGGGGGCATATCTCAAACGTGGTTCTCAGCACTGTCACCAAAGTGCAGAAGGGGGCGGGACAGGCAGTTCAACAGATGATTGATTATCCGTAATTGATCAGGTGCTTTTGTGTGTCCCAGGTTGTGGTTACTTCATTTGGTTTGCACACCACTCCCATGAAGTTTGGTTTTATGTCACTTTACTCCCGTATTTATTGGGGAGATGCTCAGAAGCTTTCCCACTTTGCCAGGACTATAGAGTGGTAAAGTCAGTCCAAGTTGAGGACTCCTCTCCCTCAGTGGGGCTGCTTCTCCGGTCAGGACAGCCTGTGCCGCGTCTCCTGGAGACGCTCTCAGGCCAGCCATGGCGGTGTCATTGTCAATGTCCCACGTGCTGTTACTATAGCACCCTCTTGTCTGTAATAGTGCTGTAAGATCTACCTGCGGGTGGAAGCCAAAGTGATTGTACCCTTACTGCTTCACTATCACCTAAAACCTTTCCTTTCAGTTGTCTGAGTCATACTTTTCCTTTGGTTTATTGACAAAACAGCTTTCACTGTTTTCCTCCCAAAGAGTCCTAAAAAGACAAACAGGTAGAGAATGGATTTCTAATTTGTCTCACAGACTCAGGCTTCCAGACACAACTGAAACCCAGAATCTTCGCTTCAAAGATGTGAATGTGGAGCTGTCTCTATCTATGGTTGCTTCCAAGAATCTGACATGAATTTTGTAACATTCCTTATGAAAAATAAGTCTTGTTTTGCAGCACAAAGCGCTGAAGTTGAAGGATCACATAAGACGTAGAGCAAGCGAGTTGTTAAAATAAACACTTATCACAAAGATGTTTTTGCAGAGTAACTTGGGATATTAGCCCTTATCCAGCTGCTCTTGACCAAGTCTTGGCACACTGGGTGTTTTTGCTTTACAATATTGAAGGTCCGCTCAGAGTAGCCTTGTTTCTGTCAAGATGAACATAAATGAGATGATCAAGATGAGGATGAACAGGGACTCAGATGCCTTTAAATAGCTCAAGACAAGAATGTCCTTCCTGGGAGCCTGAAATGCTGTGTAATCTTTGACTTCTTTTTTTTTTTTTTTTTGACTTCTTAAATGTAGAGCAGACTTCCTGTTTCTGCGAGTGTGGCTCACTAAATGGCTGTTTTAAAATCTGAAACCCTAAGACGCACGTTGCTTTCCACTCTCTTCGATGAAGATAGCTATGTCAGTAGCATCTCTACAGGATGACCTCTGAGGGTCGTGATCCATATTTGCTCCCTATTTCAGGTTCCCCAGTCTATCCAGGAGGCTCGATTGAATTAAGTACTCTTTAGAAATGGAGATTTACCGTTTATTTGGTGTATGGATAAAAGCGAAAAGATGGAAATGCGATTGATTGCCTTCTGTGGCCAGGGAGGTAGATTCTTGAGGTCCGTGCTTCTTCTCAAGATAAATGTGGGTTATTGGTAGCTCCTAACAGCTCCTGGGTCATGCTGGCCCACATATTTTCCTTCTTTTTTTTTTTTTTTTTAAGATTTTTTGATGTGGACCATTTTTCTAAAAGTCTTTATTGAATTTGTTACAATATTGCTTCTGTTTTCTGTTTTGGGTTTTTTGGCCTTGAGGCATGTGGGATCTTAGCTCCCCAACCAGGGATCGAACCCACGCCCCCTGCCTTGGAAGGTGAAGTCTTAACCACTGGACCTCCAGGGAAGTCCCCTGGGCCCCATATTTTCTACTTTGAGCATAACTGGACAAATAGAGTTGGGTTTTAGGATATTATCTTAATAGGATACCTAGAACAGCAAATCATAGGAGCCCCAGGCTGCCATCAGAATTCACCTCCTCCTGACCCTCTTTCCATCAGAGCAAAACCCAACTTCTTAATGGCCCCTTTCTCCCAAGGCCACTACCTAGGAGGGGGCAGGGCCGAGGAAAGGGAAGACTTGGTTAACACGAGGGTGCGGTCATCATTCCCTGGGTTGTCTTCCCTCGGTGTCCACGAAGAGGAAAAAAGTTTTCACTACTCTTAATCTGGTTAAATTGTTTAGAACACCTTTCACAAATGAAAGGCATTCTTTTTGCCCAGGTGCTGTTGACCAACTGTATTCGCTTGGGCTGCCATAACGAAATACCACAGACCGGGTGGCTTCAACAACAGATATTCATTTTCTCACAGTTTGGAGGCTGGGAAGTCCAAGATCAAGGTGCTGGCCCGTCTGGTTCCTGACGGGAGCTCACTGTCTGGCTTGCAGATGGCCCACTTCTTGCTGTGTCCTCACATGGTAGTGAGAGGGGGGGAAGCAAGCTCTCTGGTGTTTCTCATAAGGGCACCGGTCCCATCGTGGGGCCTTCACCCCTGAGGTCTCATCTAAACCTCATCACCTGCCAGAGGCCTACCTCTGACTACCGTCACATTAGGTTTTAGGGCTTCAACATGTGACTTCTGATGGGGACACAATTCAGTCTGTAGCGCTAGCACAGAACTATTTTTGTTAGATGCTTGTTGTAGTGACCCACGTTTGGGGCAGTAAGGTCGTAAACTCGGGTGGGAAGAGTGAGAAGAAACAGACGTCAGGAAGGGCCGTGAGGGGGGCAGCAGGCCTGCGAGGTTAGGGCTCTGTGGCCAAGGCTCCTCCTGCTGAGACCTGAGCTTGTGTGCTCTGTGTCCCTGTCTCCCTCTCTCCTAAGACACTTAAAAATGACTTCTTTGTTCACGGCTCAAACTGAGTCTGTATGGGACCATCCCACTCAATTTTGAGTTTGAGGCAGGGCCTGGCATGGTACCTGATAGAAGATGGCTGCCTGGAAAACCTTAACGGAAGGAAAGCAGGGAGTTTTGAGCCTCAAGATTGAAAACAAGTGAGGTTCTGCTGATGGAAAGAACGGAAGTCAGCTTATCAGATGGTTTGGGAAGGAAAAACTGAGTTCCGTTTTAGAATATAAAGATTGAGGTTAACCGTGGAACCTCTAGTCCATACGTTATTGCCAAGTAGTTGAAGATCATGTAGTCATACGTCTTAGGAAGATACAGGTCATTTCTTTTAACCCTGTAGTCACAGCAGGGTTCCCTATGATAAAGCCATGGCCCGATAGCCCCCCACCCATGCTGGGTGACATGTTCATTTATAAGGCATTTAGACATTCCCGTCCCAGCTCTTGGAAAGTTCTCTGCTACCCTTCAGTTCTACTATAATTCTTCCTTGTTCCCGTCATCTGAGGGCTTACAGTCTGCATCCAGCTTCCCTTCCTGCTGCCCGGCCAGCCCCGCTCTGCCTCGCCGTGTCTCTCTGGCATTTATGGTTAGATCACCCCCCTCAGCAGCTGGTCCTGATGATGGTGAAGGGCAGTCTCTGCTTGTCTATTGTATTGACCTGCGGGCTGAGTACAGGGACTTAAACACCACTGGTGTTTGCATAATAAGGACTGTACTCATCTGATGACTGAGTGGAACACTCATTGTGGGCCAGAGGCCCAAGATCTGGGTGCTTTCCTCCAACCCTACGAGAGGCAGTGCTGTGGAATGGTTCACCCTGACCACGTCTGTGCACAGACTCAGAGGACGCTGGGGAAACTGCTGCGTAGTGAGCCATACTCGTATGTGCATTGCCACATTGACCTACTAACCGTTTCTTGGACATGATCTCATGAGGCATGAGTACATGGGTTGCGTCACTTACAGATGCAGCGGGGGTGGGTCAGAGTGTGGCTCACCCAGCTTCACAGGTGAGCAAAGAAGGGACCTGGATGTTCTTGTGTTCCAGCCTCAGCATTGTGTTCAACCTTATGCCGCAGTTGTGCAGGGATTTTCTCAGCTGCTTGAAACCACTGTCCGCTGAAGGGCCCTCAGTTGATAAATGTGGGAAGTGGTACTGAAGGAGGGTCCAGGTCACACAGAGGAGGAACTGGCAGAACTGAGACCGTAAGCTTTGTGTCCCACATCCCTGACACATGCCTTCACAAAGCAGATTCTTCAATTTAATAGAGGCGAATTCCGTTCTCTTCTGGAAGAGATATGCAGAGGATTCTGAGAACCACTGTTGGTTCAAAGTGAACGTTATCCCTTTAATATGCAATTCCCAACTTTCATTCTCTGTCATCTGCTCATCTCCACATCTGGCCCCTGGATCTAGAAATAGACAAAAATAATTTTGTGACGTGTAATGAACTTAACCCTCGATGTGTATTTGACACATCCTTCAGGCCAGGAAGTGGCCTGGAAAATACAGAGGGTTTACTTGATACAGTGTAAGTCACCAGAAGGTTCTTTCTTCTCAGAATGCCTTTTCTATGTTCCAAGCCTCCTTTTAGGATAGAAAGCAGAGGAAATGAACTTGACTGACACAGCTTTTCAGAACAAAGGGATGCTGTGCCCTAATACTGCTGGGTCGAAGTTCCCAGCAGAGCCTCCGCCCAGTCAAGAAAGCCAGGCCCTTTCTCGTGCCAGCCAGGGTCACGACCACCATTCTGTCCTAGGAGGCGGCAGAAGCACCCCTGCACCCCTGCCTGGCATCTCATCCTTTTCCCTACCCTGCCCCCCTTGGAGTCACATCCACAGGACATCACTGTCCTCTGAGAAGTACCAACAGGGCAGCCGGTGAGGGACCACCAGCCATCATCAGGATCTTTTTGTCCCCTCAGAAGGGTTCTCTTGCCATTCAGGTCTCCTCCCCAGGATGAGAGCCACTGTTCCTGGTACCACCATGGCTTCCTAGGCCTTCTGACTCGATACCATAGCTGTGACTGGGCTTTCAGCCTCTTAGATGAGTCAACAGGTCGTATGACGATGTGTGTGGTCCCGGCTCTGAGATCTAGGTGGTCTCCCCACTTCCCAGGCCCAACCAGCCTCTCTTCTCCCCTGTCCCCCAGCCATGCTGGCCAGTTTCCTGTCAGACCCTGGATCTAAGGTAGACCCATGGGAGAATGGAAAGGTCAACTATGCGTCATTTGTATGGTCAGACCAGTCAAACCCATAGCAGAGCTCCTAAGTCAACGTTCTTCCCCTCCAAAATCTCCCTGGGTGTATTCCCTCTTGGGATACCCCAGAGCCAGGAAGAACAAGCCCAGAGGAGACAGAGCCCAGAGGACCCCAGATGCCACCACCGCCGGTCTCAGATTTGACGTGTAAATGGTTTCAGCCTCTCCTTCCTGGCTTCTCCATACCCTTCTCCTGATGTCTTTGAAGGCCTGGATCTGCCTGATGCTTCAAGGATATTGGTTGTGACCTTGGGGTTTTGCTCTGCTCGGGTGGTCTGTTTAGCTTTAGTGACACAGAGAAATCGTCAGGATTGGGAATGTGGGAATGAGGGTCATAATATCCTCCCCCCATTCCCCCCACCGCCAGAAACTTGAAAGCAGTCACTTAGGCAGCCAGTCCAGACCTTGGGTGGGGGGAGGACGGTGTACCTGGGAGAGCCTGTGCAGCTTTCCGTGGTCAGCTCACCCACGAGCTCAGTCTGCCCCGCTCTGTGCTGGGCCCTTCCTGGGTGGTGCGTGCACAGGGATGAATCCCACATTCTCCTGCCCCAGACAATGTCCTAGGGGAGTTTTCCACCAGCCGACACTCTGCTCGTCTTCATTGATATCATTCACCAGGATCCAGTATCACACCCCCCGCCCCCGTGACCTCCCGCCATGGGGCAGTGGGCAGCAGTCAGGGGAACCGTGCAGTGGAATTCTTCTGAAGAAAAACAATCATCACCTGTCACCACCACCCCATCCCTCCAATGCAGTAAGTCCCCTACACATGTACCTTCAGGTTGCGAACTTTCAAAGATGTGAACGTGCGTTCGCACATCCAGTCACGTAAGTTAGTTCACGTGTCTGGCTAACATTGTCACGTGTGTGTATCCTGTACAAGTGGTTGTGCTTTTGTGTACTTTACTGTACAGTACTGTTTAGAGTACAGTAGTACAGTATCTTTATTTCAAACCCAGGAGGGCCAGAAGCAAACATAAAAACAGCAGTGATGTAGCTGGTACTGTACTTTTCAAGGTACCGTACTGTAGGATTAAAAATGTTTTTTTTATTTTTTGTGTTTCTTTTTTACGTATTATTTGTGTGAAAAGTATTATAAACCTATTACAGTACAGTACTATACAGCCGGTTGTGTTAGTTGGGTACCTAACTTTGTTGCACTTACGAACGCGCTCTCGGAACGGAACTTGTTTGTATGTAGGGGACTTACTGCAAAGGCAACAACGAAACCAGACTCAAACCCCGAATTGTCCCTGCAAAGTCAGCAGCCCAGGCCCTGCGATTGGCAGGCTGTCTGCCTGCTCCGCAAGGTCTCCTTCCAGAGGCCCTGGCTCTCTTCCGACAGGTGGGTTGCCGGGAACAGCAGGGTTATGATGGGTTGCATGGAGTCTTTATGGCCGTTGCTCCTGCCCATGTCCCGGTCACGGGAGGACCAGCCCCCCCTCACCCCGTCCGCCATCTCCAGGGCAGTCTTCCTGAGGCCCTCTTCCTGCCAGCGCCTTTCCTCTGAAAGCCCGTTGGCCTTTCCTTTCCCCGGTAGCTGCGGGGCTGCCTTTAGGATCCTGAAGGAGGCACGGAGGGGCCCTGCCTGCTCTGAGCCTCCTCCCAGAACGCCCGTTTCAGGACCGTCCCTCGTCGGGGCTATGGGTGGGGATGGGCGGAAGCAGCTTGGCCGGCGCTTCTTGCAGTCCAGGACCGATTCCTCTCTCTCTGTTGCTTCATCTTCTGTCCTCTCCTTGTGCATTTTCCCCTCAGGCCTCGTGGCCAGGACAGCCCCATTGCTTACTGCCAGGACCCTGGTTCTGCAACCCAGCCAGCTGTTTCTCAGCCCCCAGCCCGAGCTGTTCCCACTCATCCAGCTGCTTCTGCAGGGCTCTGCAGCCTTCTCTCACTGCCTGCACTGCTGTTGGCAGCTCCTGCTGGTCTTGGTGCCGAGGGCAGGCTCTGCATCCCTCATCCTCCTTGAAAGATCACCCAGGGGCTGAAGCCCTCTCTGGCCATGCGTGGGTGGCCTGCTGGGTGGGGATCATCTTGCAGGAGGCCAAGCAGTAGAAGCAGCTCTCTGAAATGACCAGCCACCCCTTGATCTCTGCCTGGACCCCTCCTCTGCCTCGGGGTCAAGTCCAGGTGTGGTGGCCCTGGTCCCCTTCTCAGGTGGCCTGATGGAACTGACCACAGACCTCGTGAGGGTTTGACTTGGTGGAGCCCTCCTGGGAGCTCAGCCTCAGAGATTGGGGGTTTTCTCAATAGGTAAAAATGCAACATCTGTTTCCCATCTAACTACTACTCTTTTGGGTGTGGACCGTGATGAAATACACACACTTGCTGTGTTCGCCGGCATCTCTGGGGCACAGTGGGAGGGCAGTGCCGTGCCCACCGTCAGCTGCATTAGAGGTAGAAGGTTCCTCAGCTTCTCCTGGGACCTGCTTTGGCAGGAGGCTTGGGCTCATTTGCTTAGACCAGAGGTTGCAAATAGTGGCTGATGGACAACATCTGGCCTGCCTCCTATTTTTCTATGGCCCACAAGCTAAGAATGATTTTTACATTTTTAAACGGTAGGGGGAAAAAAGCCCACAGAAGAATAATACTGCAAAATGTGAAAATTATATGAAATTCAAGTATCATTTGATAAGTTGGCACACAGCCAAACCCACTCATTTACATACCATCTATGGCTGTTTGGGGACCATAACCTCAGAGATGAGTAGTTGCCCCAGAAACCGTGGCCTGCAAAGCCCGAGATATCTACTTGCTGACCCCTCACGGAAGAAGTGTGCCGACCTCTGGCTTAGATGGTCTGGACTGAGGGGGACTTCTCTGCTTGGGCCAGAGCCTCTGAGCACAGAGTGATGTTCGCATGAGCTCTTGGAGCCTGGGGTCTTCATCTATAAGTAGAGTGTGGTCTCATGATCACCGAAGGCCTCTCCAGCCCAAGCTTTCCATGGTTCTAGGAAACCTCAGTAGCTCCTTCACCAGGAGCTCACCCACTCCGCCCTTCAAGTATCAGGGTCCTGGCAGAAATTGGGCCACGGGGAACAAATCCATTTGGTTTTTGGTACCAAGGAGCACAAAAACAATACAGTAATCACTTTGAAAAGAAAACCAACTTTAATGCCTTGCATGTAAACATTGTTACTCCTTTGCACATTTTGTATTTGTGGTCACTCGCTGTGTAAAACTGAAGGCACAACGTGTTTCTCGCATGATGGATGAATTATTCATCAAGGAATATATTCAACAGGGAAACCACTTTGTTTCATAAAACTTTTCAAAGGAGATTTTATATCTCTGGAAGGATAGTGATTTCCTTAATCACCTTTTTGTGGGGTGTGTTCCCGGTTTTTTTTCTTCTTTTTCAAGTAAAGGCATGTAAAGAATGAGAAGAATTGCACTTAAAGAATGAGAAGCGTTCTTCTTTTTTTTTTGTTCCTGTTTGACAAGATTTCCTGAATGAGAAACGCTGGTCCTTCCCCAGGCGACAGCATGACACTGGACGTCTATAGACTTGAGGGTGTGTAACAATATTGCTTTTCTCTGCTGCGTTTTCCTATGGAAAGTTTACCTCATTGACATTCATCTCTATGTGGAGTCACACAGTCGCATGTGACCGCACCTGAAAACTTGAAGCCAGAGATAGAGTCCCGAGGGACAATACCAGGGCAGAGGGACCTCAGAAGGAGAGAGTTTAGGTGAAGGTGTGCATATGCTTTTGTGTCAGGGAGAGGGTTGGCGGGAATCAGAGATGTCAAAGGGCTGAGAAGTGGAACCAGCAAGCAAGGGACAGAGGGAGGGGTCAAGAGAAAATTGGTGGAGAGGGAGGGGCTCAAGGGGGGGCAGTAATGCAGCAAGAGTGCAAGGGAAGGGAAGTGGAAGAGGTGGGGAGGGAGAGGAGAGGAGGGAGGGGAAGGAAATGTACAGGAGCAGGACGGTGGAGGTAAGCAGGCGGGAAACCAGGAGCTTAGACTAGAGAGGTAAAAAGTGGTGCCTCAAGGAGATTTTACATGACTTTTTCTTTTTTTTTTTAACATCTTTATTGGGGTATAATTGCTTTCCAATGGTGTGTCAGTTTCTGCTTTATAACAAAGTGAATCAGTTATACATATACATATGTCCCCATATCTCCTCCCTCTTGCATCTCCCTCCCTCCCACCCTCCCTATCCCACCCCTCTAGGTGGTCACAAAGCACCGAGCTGATTTCCCTGTGCTATGCGGCTGCTTCCCACTAGATATCTATTTTATGTTTGGTAGTGTATATATGTCCATGCCACTCTCTCACTTCGTCCCGGCTTACCCTTCCCCCTCCCCGTGTCCTCAAGTCCATTCTCTAGTAGGTCTGCATCTTTATTCCCGTCTTGCCCCTAGGTTCTTCATGACCATTTTTTTTAGTTTCCATGTATATGTGTTAGCATACGGTGTTTGTTTTTCTCTTCCTGACGTACTTCACTCTGATGGACCTAGAGACTGTCATTCAGAGTGAAGTAAGTCATGACTTTTTCTGAAGTCCTGGGTGCAAGGTGGCGGGTGGGCAGAGCACATAGCAGGTGGGAACGTCCAAGGCCACCTTCTCCTTGATTCTTTCCAAGTCCTTCTCCCGTGAGGCCGCACCTGGACTCTACCTGCAGGTGAGCTGCTGGTACCAGTGGGGTGTGTTCACCCGCTCATGCCCATCCCTCCCGGGATGACTTTTACACTCCCCAAAGCCCACTGTCCAGGGAGCTCCCCATCCCTTGGTGTCTGCAGACACAGCAGGTGGCCAGCATGGCTCCTCCTGGCCCTGTGTCCTCCCTCCTGCATTTACCTCCAGGCCGCTTTTCTCAGATGCGCAGCGTGCCTCTCCAGCTGCCGGCTCTCCCCCTGGGCTTCCTCCGTCTCTGGGCTGTAGTACTTGCTCCCTTATATTTTGGTTTTCAGTGTTCAGGAACCCTTAGGCTCCAAGATTCAGGGCATAGGAACCGCCCCCCCCACCCCCAAGAAGAGCCACTGTCCGGTGCTCTTGCTTTGGGGACGGCAGAACCCACTGCTGCTGAGCAGGGGCCATTCAGGCTTTTGAACTGGCTTCCTTTCACTGTGGGGTCCCCGTCCTCCCTTCCCCCCGCTTCTCATCCGTTCCACTTCCTCCCAATCCAAACAGCAGTGCCTCCTGTGCGTCTTTCTCACCACACTCCTCTGTCTCGCGCCTGCTTCCTCCCCTCTCTCCCTCCACAGGGAGCGGGCAGTCATAAGGATACTCTATCCGAGGTCGTTACCGGGTCAGACATGGGTGGTGTGTGGGCTCCAGAGACGGCTTCGAAGCTGCCATTGGTTACTTGCCACTGATTTTGCACCTGAATAATTGAGAACCTTTTATGTGCCCCTTGGAGCAGCACTCAGAGTAAAATTAATTCCTCCACCCATTCATTCATTCACGTGAAATGTATGTACTGAGGGGCCTGGGCGTCCCATCTATGATGCTCTGCACCAGTGAGCAAATGACCTCCATCCAGGTGTCCAGGAAACCTCCACTGTCTTCACCCAAGTCACCCCCTTCCTTCGTCCTTCCCTGTGTCTGCCCAGCTCTCACCATTATAGAGCTTCCCCCTCCTGTCTTTACCCGAGGACGTGGCGGGGGCTTCGTCCAGCCTGGGCGAGCCAGCTGTAGCTGAAGTCCCAACTTCTCACCAGACAGGCACTCTGTTTCTCGTTGACTTTCAGGCCAGAGGTGGTGTTTTAGACTGTTTAAACTGCTATAACAAGAATACCATAGACCAGCGGCTTAAACAGCAGACATTTATTTCTGACGGTTCTGGAGGCTGGGAAGTCCAAGATCAAGGCGCTGGCCTCTTTCCCCCTTGCTGTGTCCTCGTGGCTGGGAGCAGAGAGACAGGGAGAGGAAGCAAGCTCTCTCCTGTCTCTGCTTACAAAGAAACTAATTCCATCATGAGGGCCCCATCCCTAGGACCTAATGACCTCCCCTCCCAAAGGCCCCACCTCCAAATACCATTCCACTGGGATGAGGGTTTCAACATATGAAGTTTGGGGGGACACAAAGCAGTCTATAACAGGTGGGTACATCACTCAGAAGAGCAGTTAGGATCTGAGCATTCAGCAAGGCTTCCAGGAACCCTGTTCTACGGGACCCAGTTCATCTCAAACATGGCAACAAGGAGAGCATGGCAGTCGTTGAAAGATGTGTCGAGTCCCTAAGAAAAATGAATAGACACTGCTCCCTGCCCTCGGGGACTAGAGACCCATGCTCAGCAAATGACATATTGTAACAGCATGATCTTGCTTCCGCCCCGTGCCTCCAGGGGTCTCCGTCACAGTGCCGCCTCCTTAGGGTTTGAGTGAAGGTTCGGAAGTGTTGCTTGCGGGGCGGTTCGGGGAGTCTAAACTCGGCAGTGGTGTTCCCAGGTGACCCACATCCCCCAGATCATTAACCATCTAGTGTCCTGGTGGGGGTGCGTTTGCTCATAGTATATGGGTCCTGGCGCCAGAGGTGTTACCCACCCCTTTCACTGTGGCGTCCAGGACCTGGCGTCCACACACAGCTGCGTGCGGTCTGGTTTAGTATATGTGCCACTCTCTGTCAAAAGTGTCCTTGTTTGGATGAGGATTGATAAGGCCGCGGTATCTCTGAGACTCTAGTCTGACTCGCTTTGTCCGTCGCTCACTGGGTAAACAGTGTTCACCACGAGTGCGCCGGCTCATTGCCTCCAGAGCCTCTGGACCTTTCCCAGGCGTCGCTGCTTGCGGTGTGGGTGTGCTGACACCTCAGGTCCCGGGGCTCTGTGAACTTACCTGTGTGTCCCTTCTCACACAGCCACGTGTCCTGGGCTCTTTGCTGGTCCTTCTTCCCTCCCATTGTCAGGCTCCCTCTTGCCTTTCTCCGTATTCACCGCCTACACCGTGCCTGGGACCAAATACTAGGTAAGCGTCGGGGTGTGTTGGAAGGCGGGCACAGCTGTGAGGAGTTCAGGACCAGGTCCTGGTTCTGAATGGTACCAACTGGAATGACCGGCCCCCTGTGTGTGCAGGGAAGTGGGCCTTCGCTCCCCACGGCCCACGGGCATGGAGAAGTCATGGACTGGGGGTGGGGGATAAGGGGCAGGCCCAGGCCTCTGGCCACCGCTGTCCCTCGTCCCCGCTTCTCAGCGGGCAGCAGCATGTCCCTCAGCTCGAATGACTACTCTCCTAGTATTTCTTGGCTGGAGTCTCACCTTCTCTGTTTCTCTCCTCCTGTTTTTCTCCTCTCCTCTTGTCTGGCCCCATCTCCCCGTTCTTTCCACTTTCCTGAATATTTCAGATTGTTGACCACGTATATTTACTACTGTTCTCATCAGAAAAGAATAAATACTGTCTCACCTGGGAAATGGGGATGGTGGTGCTTCTCTCACAGCCCTGCTGTGGGACTCAGCAGGTACTTCATCTTGGAGCCACGCCCCCTTCCCACCCACCACCCCTTCCCCTTCCTCCAGGGCGAGCTTGCTCAGCTCTAGGTGCTGCACGACTTCCCACCTGCCGGCCTCTGTTCCACTTCCCAGCTCCGTGCTCTAAGTTCCCAAGCAGCCCGCCCACGGGTCCAGCATCCCACGCCTGCTCCTTCACTTTCAAATCAACCACTTGCATTGTACCCCCACCATAAGAGTACTGTATTCTAAATTGTAACAACTTAGAGATACAGAAAATGGTAAGTGGGAAATAAAAATCACAGGTAATCTGACCATTCAAATATAGCTTTGTCCCCTTTTTAGTGTACTGACCTCAAGACACACACACACATACAGACACACGCACAGAATCTTTCTCTGCTGTATGTGTGTATTAAAGGTGCATTGAATTAAATCCATTGGACCTAACGCTGAATCTCTGAGCATCAAAGTCAACGTTTGGTTGTGTTTGAGGCTGGCGCTGAATATCACCATCGTTGAGTGAAAGCCAGACATTTTACAAAAGTAGGTTTTATTGCTATTTTACTATTATTTATTAGTAGTAGTTACATTGTAAAAGGTTGACATCTGACTCAGAATAATATATGGGCACTGTTCACGGCTGATTGCTCCTGTGTTCATCATGCTGCAGTCGGTGATACTAAATAGATGTTCGTTTGCAGTTGAGTTTGGGGGAGGAACGAGAGGTATCAGGCGGACTTCATATTTCCCTAACACCTCTCTTTTTTCTCTTTGTTTTCTTAATTGCATCTAGATTGTTGATGATTTCCTCTAGATCAGCCTGGTGTACTTGATTTTGAAGGTTTTCTCTCGTGCAGTTTGGAGGTAGCAAAGTTGACAAAGCTGGCTACTAATCCATCCTTGTACAGATATGAAAACTTCCAAATAAGAATTTTCCTTGAAAGATGCATGGCCTAAACAGATAAATTGTAAAAATTTAAAATCTCGACAGTTTATTGCTATGAAGGCCAGTACATATACCAAACAACTCCACAAAGATATTAATTACAGGGCTTCCCTGGTGGCGCAGTGGTTAAGAATCTGCCTGCCAATGCAGGGGACATGGGTTCGAGCCCTGGTCCGGGAAGATCCCACATGCTGCGGAGCAACTAAGGCCGTGCACCACAACTACTGAGCCTGCGCTCTAGAGCCCGTGTGCCACAACTACTGAAGCCTGCGTGCCTAGAGCCTGTGCTCCGCAACTAGAGAAGCCACCACAATGAGAACCCCATGCACCACAACGAAAAGTATCCCCCGCTCGCTGCAACTAGAGAAAGCCCACGCGCAGCAACAAAGACCCAACGCAGCCAAAAATAAATAAATTTTAAAAAGCAGTCTTTCAAAATCTCTAAAAAAAAATATTAATTACAGCATACTCTGATAATCTCTTTTATTCTGCTTTGTAGTATTATTTATGGTTCTATAGACATCTTAGCTCAAAAAGGATATAACAGTCTTCCTAAAGGCAACAAGCTAATGCATTCTCCCTTAATATTTGTATCATTTCCCCATTTTCTCTTACATTTAAGTATTTGAAAATTCTTAATAATTGGTTTTGCACGTAAAATTAATAGCTTTCAGCCTATGGCAATGAATTATGACACATTATACTCCTGCAACAATATATTTATAAACCATCTGATAGGGAGAATTGAAACATATATACAAGGAGCTTTTCAATCTTAGTTCGTCTAGAATGCCTATTTACGTTTGAAAGTGAACATTCAGACTTGAACAGTAAGTTTGTGTGGCATGCCTTGTTTTGGGACTGCTGTTGATATACTATAGATGTAGATGACGATAGCGACCCATGTGATTATAGGGTCATTGATTACCCACAAGTTCAGGGATGCCAGAAACGATCCTGAAATTGGTATTCCACTGCTCGTCCTTTCAAAGGTCGAGGCATTCGTTCAGAAGCAGGGCAAATACTGTGACTGAAGCTGAATTTTGATGAATCCCTGACAGATGTATGTTCGCCTCTGAGCTTTTGTATCCTGCTCTATGAATGTGTACCCTTAGCATTTTCCTGTAACATTATTCTTTGAAATCATAATATTTAATGGCTGAGTGTGTTTTTATCTGTGTGGGTATTCCATAATTTATTAGCTTTTCACTTTATGTCAGATGTTTGAGTTCATTTGGTTTCTTTTCAACTTCAGACTGTATTTGGACAGTCAGCACGCATGCGAGTCATTCCTTTCTTCCCTTACCCTTCATATCCTTGGTCGCCGTGCCAAGGCCTTGGCAGTAATCAAGAATTGGCCTCTTCCGTTTCATACAGGAAGGTCTCTCACGTATATTCATGTCTCCTCCTGCCTCAAAGAGTTTCCTTCAACCACAGCCTGGATTTTAACTGAAGATCCCTCTAAGACGCTCTCAAGGGCATCCTGTCCACTGACAGACCCCGAGCCTACAGCCCAGGCGACCTGGCCTGTCTTCTGCCTGACAGATGAGACCCACTTCCCTCTGATGGTCTCTGGCTGTCGTATTTGACTCAAGCATGGGACAATTCGTGGTGGAGGCCCCGTTGTGGTTATATATATATATATATATATATATATATATATATATATATACACATGTCCCAGAAGGCGGCCAGATTGAGTGTGGAGCTCACTTCTCCTGTCTTCCTCCAGAATCATAACCTCATTGGTAACCTCCCTGCCTTTCTTCCTCTGGGATTGTTGGTTGTCCGTCTTCTTCTTGGGTCTGTGTGTTTTACCCTTTTTGTAAAGTTCAAGGCAGGGATGCAGGGCCTTCAGCCAGGAAGGTGGGCTTGGACACTAGTGGGAATACAGGTGCTAACGCCCTAGTGGGCTCTGGTGCAGTGTCCGTGTTCCAAAGGGCACAGCACTGCCCACTCGGGCCAGGGAGCAGGGCTCTGCGTAAGCCAGCATTGCTAGCTGAGGTGGGAGGGCATCTCCCCAGGCTGCCCTGGGACTGGTTCCAGTTCCCTAATGCCAAACCTGCCTGCTGGCTAGGAGTGACTCAGGCCCACAGCCAGGGCTCTGTGTCCAGGAGGGAGACACGAGCTGATGGAGGAAGGACCTGGCCTCTTCCTTCTTTCCTGGGTCCACTGGCCATCTCTTCCCATGTCTACCACCTCCTGCCCTGCTGCAGAGACCCCCACCCAGCCCACCTTTGGATGAGGGCTGCCTTACAGAGGATACACGGCTGGTTAAAGTCTAGCAAGGACCTGGGGAGTGCCTTTGGGAGTCATGTGCCCTGCCTTCCTTCCAGAAGTGGAAGGGACCCTTTCTCCCTTGCACATCAGGAGGAATCTTTTTTGATCTCTGCCTGACATGTTTTGATAACAATCTAGAGATTTCAGCATACATTGTGGTTGCACAAGAAATCCAAGTCACCAATTTTTCAGAACCTAAGCAGTTAACATTAGAAATTTTGCCGCAAATAAATTGATCAGTATGCAAGACAGTTGTCACGGCTGAATCATGGTCCACAGTTAAGGTAAACAGATCTGTGATGACATTTTCTGAGCGGAATACAAATGCAGCTCATTTCCTCCCAGAGGTTTCTGACATTTCTTCTACACGGAAAACAGATTCTCCCAAGAAGGTGCTGGTCACAAGGAAGAAAGATCTTTCTTTAATCCCTCTGAAAAGGTATGGCTGTGAAATTTTTTATGCTTTCTGCGAAAAGAATTGTTCTAAGAGAAATGAATAGTGACGAGAGCGTCTTTCTTTGATTAGCTGTCCCTTACTCCCTCCCAACCATGGAGAGACCCTTTTGGGTTTTGTTTATTTGAACGTTCATTAAAATATGATGTCAGGGCTTCTCTGGTGGCGCAGCGGTTGGGAGTCCGCCTGCCGATGCAGGGGACACGGGTTCGTGCCCCGGTCCGGGAGGATCCCACATGCCGCGGAGCGGCTGGGCCCGTGAGCCATGGCCGCTGAGCCTGCGCGACCGGAGCCTATGCTCCGCAACGGGAGAGGCCACAACAGTGAGAGGCCTGCGTACTGCAGAAGAAGAAAAAAAAAATTATGTCATTGTATTGTGAGAGTTTGCATGTCAATAACATTGTTTTGCAACGTGAAGATCAAGGGATATTTTTCTTATTTAGGTTCACATGAAATAGTGGGGGAGGGAACAAAATGTTTTTTCATTTCCTCATGTTCTTTTCATCTGTAACGCTCTCAAGTTTCACATTTTCCCCCAGGTTTTTGCTCCCTGTACTGTATTTTAGGAATTCTATACACTGTGTCTGCATCTGAAATGTGAAGTAGTCCTTAGCTAGATGCTGCATTGTAAGCTAGATCTGTTTTCTGTATTCAGGTGAAGCTTTCAAAAGCCTCAGCTTGTACTGCAGTTGAAATGAGCTGAAAACCTGCAACTTTGTGTAAGGGTAGGCAGTCATTCCATCCCTGTGTGTAACGGAAACAGCATTTCCTGGGTTGGGGGCAATACTGGCATTTGGGGTGGGACTGCTGTAGATGGAGATATTTCTGTCTATTTGTGCATTTGTCGTTGGTTATGACCAGGGATCCTGAGCAAGGAGCTATACAAGACGGTTGCATTTGAGGTGGGGGAATAATTCTAGATCCTGTTGGGAGTTGCAGTTGGGGTAAAAGGCCAGAAAGCGCCAGTGACTGGACATGAACAAGAGGGCATGCCCCTCAAAGCAGGGGCATGAATGAGTCTGTTCACCAATTCTGGAGCAATCAAAGGAATACACTTAGGAAAAGGGCATCTTTTATATCGTGCTTCATTCCTCCCTGAAGCGTTTGCTGTCCATTGCCAGGATAGCACAGGTGTGGCCTCCTCCAGAAAGCCTTCTTGGATCTTCCTGGTCCTTCCCACTACCCAGTGTCCAGTCTCTTGCATAGCACACAGCTCTCAGTATGAAATTACCTGGCTCTGGGTCTCCATCACACTCAAGACTGAACCTGTCAGCGGCAGGATGGGGTCTTTTCATCTCTGACCGACCAGCTGGTAGCACAGCTCCTGGCTCAAAATCAGAGCTTTGCAAATGCTGTGTGTAATTGAAACAGGCCCCATTTTCTTACAGCAGCTTCTGCAGAAGGAAGGGATGTCCTGATTAACCCCATTTCTTAGTTGGAGAATAGATGGGGAAACTGAGTCGCATAGCAATGAAGCCAGACTAGAACCAGATGCCTATTTAGTGCGTGACCCTCTGAATAAATGGACAGAGGAAGGTGTAAGCGATCACACCTCTCCTTTGCTGCAGAGTCCCCATATATCAAGTGTATGGTGTGGTAGATGTAAATATGCAACCGAACCAACCGTATTTTTCTTCCTCCTCCAGAAATTTTTTGCCCCATGCAGTCTCAGTGTAGGAGGATCAGGTGACCAAGGCTTTTTAGAGTCTTCCTTTCTGGGCTCTGACAGTGACACATCATGTATTTTGAGGCAGTAACATCATCTCCTTCCTCCTGAATGCCCTCTGGGTGGCTCCATCATTCAGGCCCTGTTATCTGTCATCTGGACCGCTGTGACCTTCATTCATTCACAGGAGAAGTACAGGTACAGTAAGAATGAGTCACCAGGGACCAGACCTAGAATGGGAGGGGAAGGGATTGGCCAAGGACAGGCTTCCCTGGAAAAGTGATGTTTGAGCTGAATCTCAATGACCGTTAGGAGTTAACTTGGTGAAGAGATGGAAGAGAGCTTTCTGGCCACAGGACACAGCATGTGCAAAGGCCCTGAGGTGGGAGGGAACACAGTGTGTTCATAAGATTGATAGGGCTGTGTGGCCAGAGCCGAAGAGGTGGGTAGGAGAGGTGGACAGCAGCCTGGCCACACAGGAACTGGCTGATCGTTGCAGGGAACTCCACATTTGTGCTGAGAGCAAAGAGAAGCCGCTAGAGGAGAGAAGTAAGAGGTGGACTGGTCAGCTCAGACTCCTGTGCGAAGAGTGGGAGAGTAGATGCAGAGGGATCAAAGGAGGAGGCCCTGCGATAGGCCAGCAGAGAACCCAGAGGATGGAGAGACCTTTAGGACGTGACAGCAGGACTTGAGAACTGGATTTGGGAATCATCAGCACAGAAATGGTATTGATGCTGGTGCTTGAATGGGTTCACCTGGAGGGAGAACAGAGAAGAGGGAGTGGTGTAAGTGCCTGGAGGCCTGTTGGAGGAGGGGGAGCTGGCCAAGGAGAGGAGAAGGCGGGCCTGAGAGGTGGGAGGGAGGGGATGCGGCCCCTGGCAACCCAGGAGAGAATGCTGGTGATGGTGAGTGGGCAGTTGCGCCCCACAGAAAAGGGCGGGGGCAGAGATGAGACCCCTGAGATGATGCCAGCTCCCTAGCCAGGTGACAGGGACAAAGGCCTGACTGCGGGGCATTGAAGGGAGAATGGGAGGTGAGGAGACCCTGAGGGGAGACCCGAAGGGGAGCAGTGACTTTGCCACATGTGGCAACTTTTTTTTTTTTTAATATTTATGTTATTTATTTATTTATTTGGCTGTGCTGGGTCTCACTTGCGGCATGTGGGCTCCTTAGTTGTGGCATGAGGGATCTTAGTTGCGGCATACACGTGGGATCTAATTCCCCAACCAGGGAGCGAACCCAGGCCCCTTGCATTGGGAGCGTGCAGTCTTACCCACTGGACCACCAGGGAAGTCCCTACACGTGGCAACTCTTACTTGTACAGTTGACAGTTCCTCCTCTGCTTTTAGGATTGATATGCATGTTGACGTGGTGTTCTGGTCCGTAGGATGTGTTCATGTTTCAGTGGCACTAGAGCCTCTCCTTGTTACGTGTGGTCAGCCCTCAACTGCAGGGGAAGTCAAGGTGCGGACCATGACCGCCACGCTTCTCTCAATGGAATTCCTTGCCAGTGCCCGCCTGGGTTGCCCACAGGGAACCAGAGTCAAGTGGGCGCGGGTGGTTCATCCGGGATTTCTGGGCTCCCTTGCTGGCTTTCGTGAACCCTCTGAAGGCAGTGTGGAGCTGTGTGGGACCGTGGGGTCCCAGGGCTGTGACGGGGGCACGTGCACCTGCTCAGGTGAGGCTCTCCTGGGTGAGAGCACGGTGTGGTGAGGAGGGAGCCGTGTCCACCTCAGTCCAGGGCGGGGGGTGTGCATCTGTGGAGCCCTGCAGAGACCTGGGAGAGGGGGTGGAGGCACACTTGGGGCCTGTCTGCTGACCCCTCCCTGGGCTATGGGTGGGCCAGCCACTTAAAGGCAGAGCTCTCAGCAGGGAGGCAGTGTGAGGTCAGCACAGGACGAGGACCGCGGCTCAGGCTGCCCGGGTGTGTGGCAGCCCCCGTGTCTCCCTGTAATAGCATCACCCTGGGGGGCATTTTGCACGTGGGGCTGCAGAGGAGTCAGTCCCGTGGCCACCCCCCTCTTCTGTGGCCCACTGTCACCCTTCCTGCACTCCTTTGAGGCAGAGCCATAGAAATCAAATCACAGAAGTGACCTAATTCCTTACCGTAAGAAAATGATTGTAAGTTTTGTATGTGTCTGTGTGTGTGTTTTACTTAGCAAACGCTTAGAAGTGCTTACTGTGTGCCAGACATCGTTCTAAGTGCTTTATGGGTACTAGCTTTTTTAATCCTCATAGCAACCTCATGAGGGATTTACTATTTCTTATTATGCCCATTTTATAGATAGAAGACTGAGGCACAGAGAAGCTAAGTTTTGCTCAAGGGTTAGGTAAAAATACACACACACACAATGTCTGCTTTAAAAAATATTCTTTTCTTGGGGGAAAGTCAAAGGGGAAAGGGGAAATAACTTCTGCCAGGCATCTGTTATTTTTATTTTTTATTTGCCAGTCTTCTTTATTTTTTTTTAAACGACAGAAATTTATTGTCTCACAGTCTGGAGGCTAGAAGTTTGAAATCAAAGTGTCAGCAGGCTTGGTTCTTTCTGAAAGCTCTGAGGAAGACTCTTTTCCGTGCCAATCTCATTGCTCCTGGTGGTTGCCCACAGTCTTTGGCATTCTGTGGCTTGTAGACTGCCAGGCGTCTTAAATGAGGGATCTTCCTTAATCCCCACAGTAACTGTGCATGATGTGGGGATATTCCTTTTTTTATAGATGAGGAAACTGGAGCTTAGGGATAATGAATAGCTTGCCCGTGACCCCAAAGCATGGACATTTCCTGCATGTCACGCAGCTTCCACCTGGGCCTGTGATTTAGAGTCTTGATGTTACAGCGTCTCTGGTTGCCCCCACCCCACCTGGGGAAGGGGTCTGCTGGCCGCCCAGCCTCTGCCTGAGCACCTTGAGGGGCGAGGGCCCAGCAGGGGGTGGCTGAATGGCGAGAGCCCGCTCTGCTGCTTTGCAGTCATGTGACCGAGGCATGGCCCTGACCTCTCTCTGCCCAAGTTCCCTCGTCTGTAAAACGAGTTGACTTTATACCTCTCTTGTAGGCTGGATGTAAAGCACACGTGAAGAGCTTGGGACATAGCGAGCACTCAACATAAATCTTATTACCTTTATACAGAAATATTTTACATATTTTTGTATAGGATGTTTATCATTATTATTAAGCCAGTCCATTCCATGTTGGACACTCTTGTTATTAAAAAGGTATCCCCTTCCTTTATCTCTGTCTCATTCGTTCACTGCTTCTAGCTCTCCAGCTATATATGCTTTCGACTGTGGCTTACAATGAAACCCTTTAAAAATACGTATTTCTCTGTTTGTGGTCATTAAATTAACACATCATTAGATTAGTGTTAAATTAACACATGTTGTTGAAGAAAAAAACCTTGTATATTCAAAAACAAAAAGAGCTTTTAGGAGAAAATAAAACCCACCTATAATTCCCACAACAAAAATAGCCAAGTTTAACACGTTGATGTACTTGTATCTGCCTTCCGGTCTTTTTCTGTGCATATATTAAGTACACACACACACACACACACACACACACACACACACACAGCTGTGGCATCCTTTTGTGAGGCAAGGGTAACTTAATGTCTCTTGACACGTACTGCCAACTCATCCTTCACAAAGGCTGTGTTCATGTACACCCCCAGGGGCAAGGTATGACCATGGCCACATTGTCACCCAGTAGGTATCCGACTCGATTTCCTCTCTGCTCAGTGCTACGGTCAAGGTTCCACTTTTCTTCCTTTTGGAGTGAAATTCAATAGCCCTGGAGCAAATCAACAATGGGCTTATGGGGATACTTTCCATCTAAATGTATAATACCAGGCTCGGGGACTTCCCTGGTGGCACAGTGGTTAAGAATCCACCTCCCAATGCAGGGGACACGGGTTCGAGCCCTAGTCCGGAAGATCCCACATGCTGCAGAGCAACTAAGCCTGCACTCTAGAGCCCGCGAGCCACAACTACTGAGCCCGTGGGCCACAACTACTGAAGCCCATGTGCCTAGAGCCTGTGCTCTGCAACAAGAGAAGCCAACGCAAATGAGAAGCCCTTACATTGCAATGAAGAGTAGCCCTCACTTGCTGCAACTAGAGAAAGCCTGAGAGCAGCAGTGAAGACCCAACGCAGCCAAAAAAAAAACAAAACAAAACCAGGCTCTGCCTTGGAGACCCTCACCTCTGAGTGAGGGTCTCACCGGGTGACCCTCACCTGGTGAGTGACCTTCCTCTGGCCACCTTTCCTGGGTGGGTGTCCTAGAGATTTGGTAACTTATATTCGAGTCACATGAAAAAGTTGCCAGATCTGGGGAGCAGTTGTCATTTTTCCAAAGAAGGCTGACAGCTGATCACATTGGTAGATATGAATGTAGATTACAGATGAGAGAGACATGTTTTTTATATTTTTATTTGAATGTATTAAGAGTGGCTCCTAAAAGACATTAGAGAAAAGTTTAACCTTTAAAGTGAATTTCAGTCTCATCGGTTGCATCTTTCACTTGGTTTGTTTCGTACCTAAAACTCTATTTTAGTTACCACAATGGCATTTGATAAAATGAGACATCCGTTCCTTGACAACACTAAGAAAATGGGATAGGAGTAGATTTCCTTGATGTCGTAAAGCATATTTGTCTTAAACCAGCAGGTCATTACAATTAAATTCAAGGGCCAAGCAAGTTTGCTTACCATCACCATAATCATGATAATTTTAATCATTGCTTCCTGAGAGTTTTCTTCCCTCCCAGGCACTGTGTTAGGCTCTTCATATACATTATCCTTAATTTTTAAAATGATCCTTTGAAGTAGACTATTGCTAGGAACTGTTTGAGTTGTGATTTGAAACCAGGTATGTTTCGCTGCAAAGCTCTGTGGCCTTTCTGGTACCCAGTTATTGGTCATTATTATTGAATATTCTGGAAGTTCTGGTCAGTGAAATAAGACATGAAAAGAAATTAAACCTTTAACTATTTAAAGTGAGAAAATAGTATCATTATTTGTACCCCATAGGATTTGTAAAATTAGAAAATTCAGAAGAATTAATGATGAATCATTACAACAATTTAAAAAATTTGGTGAAATGGCAGGACATATGGCAATGGCCCTAGAAACTCTGTAGCCAAATTTTGAAAGCATAATACGTACACAGAACAGCAAGGGAGGGGAGGGCAACACCTATCTTAGCTGCTGGTCAAATCAGTTGACATCAAGCATGACAGAGTTATCGTAGCACAATTATCTTCATAGCTAGTAACCAATCAGAAAGTAATCTGGGAAAGGAGATCTCATTCACACTAGTAGCAATGGTCATAATACACAACACAACATCACATCGTAATAACATCACAAAGTACCTAGAAATAAACTGAATGAGAAAGTGGGGGGATCTGTATGATGAAAATGCAAGACTTTTTATTGAGCTAAAAAGGAAGTCTTGAGTAAATTATAGACTTATGTCAATTCTTTGTTGAAAATTCTAAATGTTGCAAAACTGTCACTTTTCTCCAAAATTAATTTGTAGGTTCAAGATAATCCAATTAATTTCCAAAGGAGGTTAAACTTTATATCTTAATCAAATTATTCTAAAATTTAAATGGAAGAATAAGCCAGAAGAACAAAGATAATTCTGAAAGGTAAGAGCAGTGAGAGAAACTTGCATCACTAAGTGTGTTATGATGGTGCAATACTAGAGCAAGTATAGATAACTGGGTAATTGACAAAAAAAGGAAATAGATATTCTAGAAACAGACACATTTTCTATGTACAAATAAAATGTAAGAGGGAGCATCAAAAAAACTTATGGGGAAAAGGAAGGACTCGAATAAATGAGGTTAGGACAATTGATCTTTTCTTATGCTGTGGACTGAATTGTATCATCTTCTCAAAATGCATATGTTGAAGCCCTAACCGTACCAACCCCCACCCCCACCCCCCATTGACTGTATTTGAAGCTAGAGCTTATGGGAGGTAATTAAGTTTAAATGAGGTCATAAGAGTAGGGCCCTAGGATTGGTGGCCTTAGAAGAAGAGAAAATGTGACGACACGGAGGGCAGGTGGTCTGTAAACCAGGAAGAGGATTCTCACTGGCGCCCAAATTGGCTGGCACCTTGATCTTGGACTGCCCAGTCCCTGAACTGTGAGAAAATACATTTCTTTTGTTTAGGCGCCCCATCTGTGGTATTTTGTTATGGCAACCCAAGCTGACCGATACATCTTAAAACTCTACCTCTTAAAGCTTTCTCTAGTATTAAAAAATCTCTCTCAAAAAAAAAAAAAATCTCTCAACCTAAAAAAGCAAGCAACAGATTGGAAAAATATTGTAAAAGATTTTCAGAAAATGTGGCAAAGCTCTAGTATCTTTGTCATAAAAAGAGATCATACAAATAGAAGAGAAAAAAACCACTGAGTCTCAGTAGGGAAACGGGTACATGATATACAGATGCAGTGTACAGGAGAAAATGTAAACCTAGAATGAGTCAGGTCTTCTTAGAGATGCTTTTTGAATGCGGGAGGGGGGAGGGGGTAGTTTTGGACATTGTGGATGGTGAGCTGCCATCCTTCTGTATTGTGCGTGCAGCCCCCTTTGCTGGAGATGTGTATGTGCCTCTCATTTGCAAATTATGTCGATGTATTTGCATATAAGGCTCCCTTGCTCCCTTCCCCTTATCCCATGGTGCATGGGCTCTATGACACATGCATATCACATGTAAAGATTGTAGCCAGCTCAGCGTATCCACCACATGGCCTTCATGAAGCATACACTTTCTCTGTGGTAGAAACTACTTGTGTCTGCCTGTCCACGTGCACTTGGTATCTCGCACCAAGCCTGGAGGGCACAAGAATATACCTAGCGGGGTCTGATGGAGGCAGGCTGGTGTGGGCCTGTCTTCGCAGAGCTGGCTCTTTTTCTGGGCCAGTGAAACTTAATCATGGGAAACAGTCCAGCAGAATAAGATGCTGATGTGACAGCAAGACTGGGCCTGCCCCTGGCCCGGGCCCTGGTCCACCGTGGGCACCTGTGGAAGTCACTTAATCTCTTTTTCCTTGCTTCCCTCATCTGTCTGAGGAAAGGATTGGACTTTCCATATTCCTCAACCCTTGCCCCATAGCCAGGGTTTTTGTGGAACTTCACCGTCTGCACCTTTGTTTTCCCCAAATAAAATGGGACAGATATCAGCTTCTTTCCTAACTGCACATTGCCTTCCGTTTTCCACTCCTTCCTCCCCACTCCCCACCTCCGAGCTGGAGGGTAACCACACAGGGAAAGGGTGGGCCTTTCCAGGTCTGCAGACAATGGCAAAGATCTCCTCCAGCCTGACGTTTCCTTAACTCAAAGGCAGGAATGAGGTAGTTGACTTTAAAATACTTAAACTAGTGTCACGTGGAACATGAGTTGTTCGGAGAACACATTTTAAGAGTTTCCACCATTAGAGACCTTTATGATACGCTGGCTTAGTCACGGGTAAACAAACGTCCTTATATCAGGACTTCTCGGTGTGTTTTTTTGGTGGGCGCTGAAATCTTCGAGAAGGGGGATAAGTGTGTGGCTTTTCCCTAACCTGTTTGACCACGCAACCCTTTTTCCTGGAGAATCTTAAGGTCCTGATGTTCTGTGGGACTTACTTTGGGAAGCAGTGACTTCTGTTTTCGCCCATGTTTGCACTGGCAGTGATTCAGCCTTTTAATTTTGGGACTTAATGGACTTAACATGCTTTAGCCTCCATTGCAGAAAAGAAATACAGATTTCTTATCAGAAGCAGGCAGATATAAGGTTATGAGGTCATTGCTGTTCATACTGCCTAGCTGTCACAAATCCAGTACAGGAATTGTTTAGAGAGGAGAGGATTGCTTTAAGAAAGGGATTTTTTTTTCTCCTTGAGTACTTTCCAATGTGTACATTAGTTTAAAAAAAACCAAAAACAACAACAACAAAAAACTAATAGCTCTCAAATTTTTGTGAACATAGTGGAGTAGCTAAATTAAGATTTTGTTTATTAGTACTGTAAAATTCTTCTACAGATCTTTTGAGTGGAGTAGTTCAGGTTGACCTTAGAGTGTGTTTATTAAACACAGTGTCTTTGGACATAACTGTGGATCAGCGGTCAGATGCCTCCGTGGTTTCTGGGAGGGGGCAGAGAGCAGTAACTTAACACTTCTGAGCATCACCAACGTTCCTTCACTAACAAGGGCCCAGATCCCTGTCTTTATCCCAGACTGTCTTTCTGAAATACATTTTCGTAGACTGTTGCTTCCCTTCTGCCCTGAATAAGAGTTGGGCTGAGAAAATAGAGCCCTGTGGGAGTCATTCCCAAGAACAATAAACAGGATAGAGAGGCCCCTGGAGTACTGCATTTGTCATTTAATGGTCTGAGGAAAGGTCATCTGAGTTCAAGAACTCTCCACAAAGTGGGAAGGAGAAATTCTTTAACTGTGGTTTCTTTGACATTAGGGATGTGTACCTTGGTCTTAACAAGCTTCTGAAAGTTTCTAGCTTATAAGCAATAATACATTATGATAAAGATGTACTGGAGAGGTACTCTCGTCTAATGCCAGACATACCTGTTCTTTTTTTAACTGAAGTATAGTTGCTTTACAACCTTGTGTTGGTTTCTGCTGTACAATGAAGTGAATCAGCTCTATGTGTACATCTATCCCCTCCCTCTTGGACCTCCCTCCCAACCCCCGCCATCCCACCCATCTAGGTCATCACAGAGCACCGAGCTGAGCTTCCTGTGTTTTATAGCAGGTTCCCACTAGCTATCTATTTTACACATGGTAGTGTATTTCTGTCAAACCTAGTCTCCCAGTTCATCCCCCCCTCCCCTTCCCCGCACCGTGTCCACATGTCTGTTCTCTGTGTCCTGTGTCTCTATTCCTGCCCCGCAAATAGGTTCATTTGTACCACACCTAGAGTCTGTCATACAGAGTGAAGTAAGTCAGAAAGAGAAAAACAAAGACATACTTATTCTTTAAATTAACATTTCTTCCCAGAAAGTCCTGGCTGTGGAGAGCCGTTGTCACTGGCTTACCGTGCAGCCCGAAGGGATGCTTTTAAGGTCCCTGGACCTCACTGTCCTCGTCATGAATGGAGGGCCAGGCGGGGCTCTGTATTCAGGGATTCTGAGCCCATACCTAGAGAGGGGAACAAGACTTTCTGCTTGAACACAGATGCCCAGGGTGAGGACCGAGCATCAGTGGTGGTGCTGCAGGGGATTGGCTCTTTTGGTTCTCTGGGTTGGCCCCATGTGGGCTACCAGTAGTTGGCACCAGCAGTGGGGTCCTTCCCCTTAAGCTTTGGCCACATGCCTGGATTCCTGAACGTCTTACCCGCCTCCAGGTGACAGGAGACAGGAGCTCTTTATGAAAGCTAAGTTAGCTGCGCGAACTCTTTTTTTACCACCTAAACTAAGTATGGGCATACTGCCCAGGGATATCCTTTTCCAGACAGGGGAAGGGCTCAGCTGCGTCACGTGACTAATGATGGGCCCAGGACCCAGGTCCCTGGATTCTCCTCCCAGGTGGTGCTTTTGGTCTGCCGGACAAGCTTCTTGCTTATTCTTGGACTTTTCTGGCATTAACAAAACCTCTCATCTTTGCTGAATTGCAGAAATGGCTTCGGACATCCCTGGATCGGTGACATTGCCCGTCGCCCCCATGGCGGCCACTGGACAGGTGAGGATGGCCGGGGCCATGCCCGCCCGCGGAGGAAAGCGGCGTTCTGGGTAAGCAACCTCGGTGGTTCCAGGAATTGGGCTTAATACATGTTGAGCAACACTCTTGACCTGTTAGGAAAATATTGTCTCTCCCCCTCCTGGAGAATCAAAGCTCAGCAGTTTGCATCCTGTTTAGATTTTGCAAGATTCCTAACTATGCATGTGATTTGCCTCTGAGTGTTTTTGGGCCTCGGCACCCAGCTGGGGACTTCTGTTTGCTTGTCCTTGTGGTGAGAGTGGCTCTGTGATCCTGCTGGGCTTTGCTCAGGCCATCTCTCTGAGGGAGGGGACTTACCCATCCCTCTGCCTGAGCCCACCAGCCGGAGGGCAGCCCTGCAGGTCGAGCTTCAGCCCCTGTGGGCAGCAAAGATCCCTCTGGTGCTCTCTGTTCTTTTCTCCCTCTACCCATCTTTGCTAGGTGGTGTGCAGGAATTCCTTTCCAAAAAACTGGCTCTAGCCCAGCACCTAAAGGCTGGGCGGCTTGCATCGTAACCTGCTCTGCCAGTAAAGTTGGTAACAGTGTTAAGTTCTGGTGGGACCAGAAAGACCATCATTCCTAAACTGATGGAATCCAAAACGACATCTACTCATGATGTATGGTGTCTGTAGCTGTGCAGAGATCTACGAAACCGATCAACCAACACAGATCCCTGCAGGAAAAACATAACCGACATTTTCAGACTCTGTATATCAACCAACCCCTTTCCTTCATTGAATCAATTTTATTTTCAATGAAATATTTGAGAGACAAATATTTGATAGACAAATACTTTCATGAAATAGAATAGACATTGAAATAGAATGAAATATTTGATAGACAAATACTTTCATGAAGTAGAATCAATTTGTCCTATTAATGCAATTTCCAATAACCCAGGTCTCTCCAGGAAGACAAAGGTCCAGGCTCATTTGTAAAATGGTCCATCATTTTAAACCTAAGAGTCGCTTTTAAACCAGTGTGATTCTTAAACAGGGCTGGGGGAGGGGGAGCAGGTATGTTATGAGGACCTGGAATGGAATGGAGTAGGATGAAAAAGCCCCTTCAGCGTTATAATTTGAGATGGTGAAAAGACTGCTGTGTGTGTAGTAGTCTTTAAAAGAAGGGCTAAGATTTTGGTGATTAGTGAGAGGGTAATGGAGTCTGGTTCCCCAGCTTTCTCCCCTCCATTCAGCTCGCTTCCCTCCAGGGTCAGCGTTCCTTCCAGCGGGACCAGCAGAGCTCTCAGGAGCAGTGTGGTACCTGGGGCAGAACTCCTGAGATCAGCTTTAGAGCAGGAAGCAGCCTGCCCTGGGGCTGACTACAAAGCCAGACATCCTCTTTTAACCAGCTACCCTTGCTAGCTAGGTGCTAAGCTCAGTGGAGTGTGGGCTGTTGAAAGAATGCACTTGATGTCAACATATAAACTTACTGAATTTTTGTTTAAGATGCCAGGCCTTTTAAAAATTATTTTAAATGTCTGTGCTTGCTAACTTCCATTCCCTGGGGACAGAGCCTCATTGCTGGCCCAATCCTTTTTAAGAAGAGGAAGCACAGGACTCTTTTTGTTTCTTTTTTTTTTCTGTATATTTAACACTTTTTAAAAATTTTTTAAATTTTATTTTATTTATTTTTTTATACAGCCGGTTCTTATTAATTACCCATTTTATACATATTAGTGTATACATGTCAATCCCAATCTCCCAATTCATCCCACCACCACCACCCCCCACCACTTTCCCCGCCTTGGTGTCCATACGTTTGTTCTCTACCTCTGTAGCACAGGACTCTTTGATGCAGGAAGGTGGGCTGGGCCAGGGCCAAGGACAGGCAGAGATGCTGGGGCCCAGTATTTGCAGGACAAGGAGCCCTCTCCGTGCAGGGGAGTCGTCGCTGAGCCTCTGCCACCCCTCCCGCAGGGTGTGTGCTGGGCCTACGCTTTGCTCAGGGCTGGGCTGTGGCGAGCTGAGGCTCCTGCCCTCCTTGACCTCCGAGTTCCTGGCGTCCAGACCCTGACATCTGCTTGCTGCCTGAGCTGATGACCGGACAGTGGACTCGGTCTCCTTTCTGAAGAGGTCCTCCAGGCTGCCCCTTTCCCTACCAGGTCACACATGCACGGCGTGACACTGGAGGTGGAGGGGGACCTGGGGTGGACTGAGACAGAGCCCAGAGGTCACTTCCACTTAGAAGCAAGGAAGCACCACAGCAAGCAAAGAAACCAGGGATTCAAGGGGACGCACAGCAACTGCTGGCACGCTACCCAACCAGCAGGATGAGGGCCCGCGCCTCCGAAAGGCACATCAAGGAGCCGACCTCCTCGGGGGCTCGTCCTTTATGCTCCTCATTTTTGGAGCCCGTGCGCCTGCTTCCTTTTCCCCGTCAGAAGGAAGAGCAGGCAAACCGCGCTTCCTTCTGCTAAGCCCCTGTGACTAAGGGATGTATCCTCTGCGTCTCAGCAAAGAAACCTCCATTTTTAGAGGGCAGTTTCCATAGTAACTCTCACATCTGGTATTTTACGTGTTTTGCTGAAATTCTGTGATGGAGGCCACCGCGGTTGTAGAACAACCACAGCAGTGATAACGCCCCGCAGACCGCAGCCTGCGCTCTCAGTCCTGACGAAAGTCACATTCATCAAAAAGCAGGTCACCCCGGGCTTCCCTGGTGGCGCAGTGGTTGAGAGTCCGCCTGCCGATGCAGGGGACACGGGTTCGTGCCCCGGTCCGGGAGGATCCCACATGCCGCGGAGCGGCTGGGCCCGTGAGACATGGCCGCTGAGCCTGCGCGTCCGGAGCCTGTGCTCCGCAACGGGAGAGGCCACGGTGGTGGGAGGCCCGCGTACCCCCCCCCCCAAAAAAAAAGGCAGGTCACCCCCTGCGGCGCCCACCCCTGCACCATGGCGCGTTTATGCACGCTCCCCCGTCACTGCCACGGTGCTCTTCCTCCTTCTCTCCGAGACTGTGGGGCACAGCTGGAGACGCAGGGAAGGGGAGAAGGAGAGAGCAAAGGAGTGGGGGGTTGGGAGAGGTAAGGACCTGCCTCCCGCCCCCTATTCCCTGCCTAGGTCTTCCCGCTCTGACCTGGTGATTCCGGTGGAGGGACGTGTCCCAGATTCCCAGGATGACCACCCAGCCCTAGTGTTTTAGAGCCAAGTAGAAGTGACCCCTCGTGGGGTTTGGATGCCCCGGCCACATGCCTGGCCCAGCGCCGTGGATCCTCTGATGAATGCTCTTTCCCTGTCCCCTGACGGCTCCCCCAGTAAGCATCTTAGCAAGCAGCGTGCTCTGCGAGCAGTTGGGACAAAGGTGAAGGTTCAGAAGTTTCAGATTCTTTGAAAAGTGATTCCACATGTGTGGCAGAAGTGACCAGAAGCAAGTCACCTGGATTGCGTTTTTGTAGAGAACTCCCTGATCCCAGTGAGGCGGTGGGACGGCATGGGGGGGGCATCCACAGGGCACACTTGGTGCTTTTCAAGTGACAGGGGAAGTGGCTGTCATTAGACAGGCTGTGCCCATCCCCAGAGTCAGCCCTTGGTGGGGAGGGAGGGTGAGGCTGGAGGGCACTGGGTGTACCAGCCCCTTCCCGCTGCCCTGGAGGCAAATGTTGGGCTTCTAAAATATCGTCATTGGAGGGAAACGATTTCCAAATTGTGTGCGGCCAGTAGGCCAGCGTCTGCCTGCAGTCTAACCCCACGGCTGCTGGAATGTGGTTGAGTAAAAGACATATTACATAAGCAGATGTTTTGCTTGGTTCAAATTTCTGCAGTAGTGTTGCTGTAGCCCCAGTCAGCTGGCCCAGGCCCTGAAGGAAGGGTGTTGGCTCGCACCCGTGTCACTTCTCTTTTTTTCAGCAGCAACTTCACGCTGGCCTGGGGTCGCTCGTTTGCTGCACTCTAGAACCAGCCTTGTTGGCACAGCGTCTCATCTTCTCTCATAAGAGCATAAGTGAATGATTTGCTGACTCATATTTGACGATGCATTATTATTATTATGCAATCACTGTCAGGCAGGTCCGCAGCACTCACTCGTAACTAGCTGCAGGCTCAGAAATGCTTGAAATGCTTTTCACGGCTTTTTATCGAGGTCAGAATCCATGCTCAGCAACAGGAAAGTGAGGTAAAATGCATTCTCAGCCCACCTTTTGAGGACTCTTAGATCATCCACTTATTGTACCAAATTCTTTAAAGTGAATACAATAGGACTTAAAAGGCATGTTTTGATTTCTCTCCCTTATTATCCAGATGCTTAACTATAATAGAGACACATAAAAGACACACAGGATGATTGACTCAGAGTTTTTACAGCAGAAGGAAAGCACAGCTATTGTAGTCATATTTAAAGTGGAGCCTTTGAATTGGTGGCAGAAGACCCAAAGGCAGCGTCTTGGCAAGCGCTCCTCCGAAAGATCCTTCTGTCCTCAGAAGTTGAATTGTTTTCTGTGTGGCTGATGAGCAGTGAGACCGCTTTGGGGTCAAGTGAGTTACCCTGAGGATCTGAACGGTCGTTTGTGTCCTGATTGCTCTCCTGAGTTCACGCCCACATTATGCATTTCAAAATTCCTAGATGTGATGGCAGCGCACGTGTGATCACACGCTTACACAGGTGGGAAGGCACAGTTTTGTGGTCCCTAAGTTTTCATAGCCAAATCCTGCTTCCTGAGTTTTCAGTAGACTTCAGAAAACTCCAGCTCCAGAGCCTGGCCGTCCCTCTCTTACACTCTCTGCTCAACTGGGCTGACCTGATCCAGACTGGGACCGTTTACCGTATGGCTTGCTTCCCCATCCGTCTGCTGCATGAGGTTCAGGTAAAGAGACAAGCTGTCCTTAATGAAAACTCTGGTGACCAACTGTCCTGGTTGGCCCAGGACCTTCCCAGTTTTAGCACTGAAGCCCAGTACCTCCACAGATCCCCACATTCTGGGAAAACCTGGACAGTTGGTCTCCCTAAATACCCCAAAGATCGTGCAGCCTGAGGAGGGAAGACTGACTTAATCAGTTGTATCTTGCAGGAGCCAGATTATCACGCTCGTATCAACTTGACCTGAAAGGCATTTTAAAGATAACTGTACATGTCACACCCACTTGAGGTTTTGCTAAATGCTTGCATAAATCCATTAGAATTTTGAAAGTGCGAGTTCTTTTTCTTAACACTAGTCTGTTTTTGCCAGCCCAGGGGTGTTAAGTAACCTTCATGTCTGCAGCAAAGTCGCTCTTACCCGTGATGAACACTGGGTGGCAGTGTGGTTCTGTAGCTCTGCAGAGGCCCAGAGGCTCTGGGAGCAGGATTTTTGGTGCTATCTCCCAGACGTGATTTTTCAGGAAAGGTGAGGTGATGGCTTAGTAGCTAAGCAGTATATTGATGACTCTGCTTCATTTAGAAAGTCGTGCGTTCAGCCACCATTTTCCCACAACATAGGTGACTCTGCAGCTGCTGTCTGGTGCCCGGCTGCCCAGTCTGCATTGTAGCGGGGGTGCATGTCTGTCTCTCCCAGTGGTGTTTTAACTCTACTTTCCCTTTCTTATCACTCTTCTTCCCGGTCTTCCCTCCTCTTTGTGCAGAAGTATTTTTGTTAACATCGCTGTCATCTCTCCCGGTTATGTAATGCCTTTTGTTCTTTTATTCCAAGCAGCCAGTGCAAGCCCTGGTGCCTGGAAATCAGGGATTCCAAACTGGCAGGGGATCCCATCAGTTCAACTCACATTAGAACTCTGGCCACACTGCACATAAAACAGTCCAAAAATAAACATGTGATACCATTTTAAAGAAGACAATGTTCCTTTGCCCTATGTCATCACAGTCTCTAGGTCCCCCAAGTAACCCCAAAGCCTAGAGAGTACGATTTATCTCATTAGGGGCCTCTCCCACGTGCTTGTCCCGTGGTGGCTCTTCCTATGCAACTGGCCATTTCCTGGTGGCCCGGGTGCCCTGTGCCTTCCCCCCATCACCCATTACCCACTGGGACCCCGACCCTGAGAGCTGAGGGGGAGATCGCGTTCCCTGTGAGGCCAGCAGCCCTGGCATATGCAGCTGTGGTCCTAGAGCACACCCACCACTCTGGTGGCAAGCTGTTGGCCACCAGGCAGGCCGACCTCCCTTCTGCTTGGGGTCCACGGAAACTGTCCCACTTAGTCCCTCGGTTCCACTGAGAACAAGATGGGGCATGCAGTGGCTCTGAGACGTTCTTCCCCCAAGGAATCCCACCTCCCTCAAATGTCCAGGAGAGCTAAGACATCTGTACCATTTCTGTTTTGTTCCCGAAGACTCTGGGTACACCTTAAATAAGTACCTGCTCTGCTCTAACATCTTCAGGAGTAAAATTAACTGACCTTAGAGAGGACTGTTTTTTGTTGTTTGTTTTTTGAGAAGGAGAGTTTGGGATATCAGTTAAAGAAATATCTATCAAAACTTTTTGTTTTATGTGTATTTGGAGAGGCCCAATGAAGTGGGAATCTTCAGTATTTATTGGGTGAGTTTCAGTAAGCAGACAGGCACTTTGAGTAGCTTGGGCCCCAAACGACTGTTTCTCCCGCACACCCATTTACTTGGACCTGGAGTTTATAGGCTAATGGCCTTAAATGCCCTTTCCATGTTGACTCATCCACGCCAGCCAAGTCCTCACATGGCACAACCAGTAGTATATGTTTCCCTCATAATCCCTTCATTGCCCTTAAAACTTCCTGTTTTTGAAACCCTCTTGGGCTTTTCTCAGTCTTTTAATATACCACAAAATAATTTAAAGAAGGAAGTCTCCCTGTGGAATAAATGATATGGAGGGGAGCAGGTATCCCCAAAGGTGGTGGGAGATAAGGGGTGTTTGACTTTTCCAGCACAGCCTGAGCAACCCACTGGCAGCCTGTATAGGGTTCTAGAAGGGTTCGAGTTGATATTCCAGCACTTTTGCAGAAGTCCCCAATCATATAATTAATGGCACTGGTGCTGTAGACCTTTCATTCTGCCCTTTCTTGTCTCAAACCTGTACGATGACCGTGTAGAGAGACTGTTTTTTGCACTGCCAAGGGTTGGGATTGTTGGAGAGCAATCTGACCAAATAAAACCCCCTGTGTGCGACACCAGCTCATGTGTCCAGTTAAATGTCCTACGTATAATGAATGCTCACTCGTGATCTTGACTTTTCAGAATGGACTTTGATGATGAAGATGGAGAAGGTCCCAGCAAATTTTCAAGGTGAGTTTACTTTATGTTCCCTAGATTTAAAGAAGCCAAGACCATTTATCACCTCATTGGGACCAACAGGGGTTTAAATGTCTTTCGTCATTGAAAGAAAGCCATTGCCTCTGGCCCGGGGACAGGTATCTATTAGCAAACCTGCCAACCCCAGCCTGGATGATCAAAAGTTAAGTAACGAATTATTAGCTCTTTTGGCTTTTTGAATTAAATACTGACTGCCCGTTTCAATGGATTCTTTTTTAAAAGACAGACCAAGAGTTCAAGTTTAGAAAAACAGTCAAGATAAAGCCTCTTTTTCTACCGTGGAAAATAAGGAGAAATATAAGAAACCTGGGTGGCCCTGTTCTGGATGTAGGATATAAAATTGGACCTTACGTTCCTAAGAGCTGTATCACCCACTGGCCACGTGACAGCATCTCTAACTAGGCTCTGTGGGGCTGTCCTGAGAACAGACCGCCTCACAGAAGGATACTGGCCCGTGGGAGCCGGTGGTGGTAGATGTACCGCGTACCTGAAGGACAAGGCCGGCCCAGCCCCGTGGCTTTTTTTTTCTTTATTATCTTGTTCAAGTTACGGGAGGAAGTTTGGCAACACGGAGAAAAGGGCAAAGATCAGTCTTAGCAAAATGCCCATCTGTACCCAGTTTACTTATGGAAGGGCCTGCCTTGACATTCCTCCCCCGCTGCCCCATCAAAGCACTCCTAATTCCTGGTGGTTGATGCGTTTGAAAACGTACCCCAGGTTACGGGTACCTTTCTCCGGTACGCACAGTCCACAGTTTGGATTGACAACCTCGGTTATTTTATAAGTGTTTTTAGCAGAATGATGTCCGTATTGAGCCCCAGACCCATGGCCTCCGCCAGTTTGCTCATCCCCATGCAGTTACTTTTGGTTGGCTACCTTTTACCTGTGTTGTGGGTGTGGATTGAGCACCCCTTCCCCAAATCCAAGAGGAACATGCGTCTCGTTCCTGTTCCTGGGCTTCCTGGCATCTCCAAGTCCATAGAAAGTCTTGTCACTTGAGACGCTTTCCTCCCCGAGAACTTTGCCTTCCATCCTCCCCGCTCCGCTTGGGTGAGAAGGACAGGGAAGGTGGAGCACGCTTTGACCTCTAATGACCCCGGAGTTTCTAATCAAATCAAGACACGAGTTTCAACAACAAAAGCGTGTATTCGTTTTCCCTTGGTGCAGACAGAACCCCAGCTTAGATGTCCACCCATTTCTTAGGATAAGTTTTAATAGCAGGGAGTGCTTTGTTCCCGAAAAGAGAGCTAGCCTCGGAAATAAGGGCCCACGTCTCCCCAGCCTAGTTTGCGCTCGCCTTACACAGCCTCCCTTTACAAGGAAACAATGACCTGTGGTTTCTTGGAGCAGAATTCCCCTTGAGATAACATTCCATCGCTTGTTGACCTCAGGAAATGATGGTTCCTGGGTCTCAGAACAGAGGGAGGAAGAGAGACGAGGAGTGACGTTTGTTTGACATGGAAGATCAGTGTCAGTGATGAAATAACAGTGCAGGGACACAGAGAGCTCATTGTTTGAGGTCCCATCAGGAGGAAACAGAAACCCTAGACTCTGTGAAACTGTCTTGTAAGCCCGCCAGTGAGTCAGGTTGTACATAGTCAGGGTTCAAACCTAGGCTTCTGGGAACCGCATCCTTTCCCCTGCACATGGAAAATAAGAGGGAACGATGGGACGTGCTTCCAACATACACTGGTACCCGCGGAAGCCTGGGCCCACTTCAGTGTGTGACCGTCGGAGAGTTGATGGACCTGTCAGCCGGAGGGGGCATCTGAGCTGCTCCCAGCTGGGGAGGCGACTGAGGCTACCTGCCCTCCGCTTTGCGAGCTGTTCTGGCAGCCGTCCAGGAGAGGGTCGGAGAGACTGCTGCAGGCCGTCTCCTGCCGGTGGCGGGCATGGCCTGCCTCGGGGCCGCTTCTGTTTCCCACTCCTGTGCTTACAGTCAGCCTAGGGAGCCCTTGGGCGAGGCCCTGGCAGAGAGGGTGGCTGAGATGCGGGCATCTCACCAGCAGAATTTGCTGTCTCAGAATCGGGCCAGGGTGCTAGGCTGTGATTTCTGTCCCCCTGCTATGTGTGCAGCCAGCTTTCCCAGGGCTTCTCAAGGGTGGTCCCAACTCAAACGTCCGGCCTCTCGTCAGACGTCGTGTCTCAGTTTCGGATATGGGAAATGCGGTCACAGCCACATAGGAGGTAAATCAATTGGGTTTGGTTCCTGCCTGATCACAGCAGGTCTCAGGAAGAACAAGGTAGTAGCCATGAAGCTGCCCACAGCCACCTAACCACACACATGCACACATGTGCACATGTGCGTGTGTGTACCCAGCCGCTGCACACAGGTACACACATATGCACGCGCACACACATGTGTTCCAGGGCCAGAAATGCCCTGAGGGCCGCTGCACCATCCCCAGGCCTCAGCCCTCCTTTCCACACCGGTTCATGCCGCTCTGGGGGCTGTGGGACGCAGGACAGGGCTCTGCTGACCCCGGATGCTTCCCACCTCCCACACAAAGTTACGGGCAACCTGGTGGGCAGAAGCCAGTCTGCAGGGGCGGAGGATCGTACTGGGGGATGCAGAATTGAAGCCTGGGGGAGACAGCTCGTTGAGCAGCTTGGATGTGGATAAAAAAGGAAGAGGGCATTTGGGGCTTGGGGAGGGAGACCACTCTTAAGGATGGGAAGAGACCATGAGCACATGTCCACGGGGAGGGGGAAGAGTGAGTATAACCGGGGATTTGGAAGGTTCTGGAGTGGGGTTGGGGAGAGATGGGTCAAGGGAGTGGGGAAGGGGAGGGATAGCTCCAAGCCCAGCAGGGGGACGACCCATCCTTGGCCGCAGAGAGGAGGAGCTGCAAGTGCAGCTGAGTGTGATGCTGCTGGGTGTCCGGAGAGTTGAGGGGTTCATTCTGATGGTTCCTCCTCTCTGGTTAAGCAGAGGCCGTGTGCTCTCAGGGGCAGAGGCTTAACGGTGCGCCTGAGAGAGAAGTTTGGGATGCCTGGGTGGAAGAGATGTACGAACTGTACCGTAGACCCCACACCCTAGCACACTGTGTTAGCGTGCGGTTTTCCCCCAGTAGCGCCCAGCTGGTTGGATGCCGGGGGATGCAGACGGCCTGTGCACTCAGGCCCGGGGGGTCCAGCAGGGGGGCGGGGTCAGCAAGGTGGTTGATGTTGATGAGAGGGCCGTTGAAGAGGTCAAGCTACAGGTCCAGCTGCAGAAGGAAGAAAGGCCAGGAGCAGAGAGAAGGGAGGGTTGATGACCTGGGAGAACATGGAGGGGAGTAGACTGGAATACAGCTCGTGCCACCCCACGTTCGTGGTCTGCAATTTCAGTCGGGGTCTAACGTTTTTACCTCCGTTTCCTCCATTAGCCTCGTTGGAATTCAACCTGGGGCATCCCAGACTTCCCTCTCAGGCACACCTGTAAGCCTCTGCCCACTGCAGATGAACGAAGAACCTTCTGCTTTTGTGGGAATCTGAGGGAGCTGGAGAAGCAGCGGGTGTGTTCACGAAGTGGGGAGTCGCAGCTCTGGGAGAGGTTGGCCGAGGCTCAGGGGTGGGGGGATGGCTGCTGGAGAAGAAGGGGGACGCGGAAGGTGGTACAGCCGGGCGGGCTGGTGCAGGTCCCCGCTGTCGCCTGGGTGGCTGGTGGGGACGGTGACAAGGAGCCTGGAGGGTGGTCGAGACAGGTATGTGGGAGCGTCAGGGGAGTGGGCGTTCGGAGCCGGCCTTCCTTCCCAGGCTGGGCTCCACCTCACGCCTCTGGGAATTCCAGTTGCCAAGTCATCCTCCTGTCATCGGTTGGGGTTGAGCTCTCCATCTCTGGGAAAACTGATTATACACCAGGAAGTGTTTCTCCGAAGATGAATCTCCCGGGGGCGGGGGGGGTGAGTGGGGCTGGACCCGCCTTCGGGGAGGCCAGCGTGAGCCCCTCCCTGACCCCGTCCCCTCGCGGACAGCCCTGGTCTCCCTGGGAGGCGCTCGCAAATCCTGCCCAGCAGATCCAGCATCCCTACACTCGAGGAGAGGCCAGAGCTCTTCCATCATGCTGAGCGGCTCAGGGTTCTTCCTACTTTAATGCCCCCTTGGTGGATAATCTAGTGAGTCCCAAAATCTCCTCTTGTGCCTGCAGCTGGGCTCAGTGGCGTCCTTTTTTTTTTTTTTTTAATTCTTTTTTGTTGTTGTTTCTTTGTTTTTTTCATTTTGGCTGCGCTGAGCGGCATGCGAGATCTTAGTTCCCTGACCAGGGATCGAACCCGCGCCCCCTGCATTAGTAGTGCGGAGTCTTAACCACTGGATCGCCAGGGAAGTCCCTCAGTGGCGTCTTGAATACTGTTTCATACACAGGACAGCTGGCATCCCAGAGCTGTCATCAAGAGAGTCAACTTTACACACCATGCTCTCCGTGTGACTTACATATATGTACATACACGTGTACGTGTACGTGTGTAATGTTCATTAAAACAGAAGAGTGGAAACATGAAAACTAGAGATCTTTTTAAATGTTGGGTTTATGTCTTAGGAACAACCAAGTGTTCACTCCCAAACCCTTCATTTTTGTCGCTACGTGCTATCAACCATGTTCACACTCATTCTGCACCCTTTCTCAGAAGACCCAGGAGATCTCGCAGGGAGTTCTCACATCTGTTACTGTGAATTCTACTATAGTGCATGGGACCATCTACAAACCTGGAACTAAAAGACCTCGTTGATGAATTTTATTAGTCTCTCTTCCACCCTTCACCCTTCACCCTTCGAGGACCGGCTCCAATTGACCTTCCCGAGGTTCCATCCATCATCTGTGTGACTCTCAGCTGTTCCCTGGGGACACAGTGTCACCCAATTGCAGCAGTCCAGGAGTCCTTATATTTTTTTGTAGGGTTTTGCCAGTGAACCTCTGACATTATCTAAAAGTAAAGCTGCCCACGCTAGGAAAGTTTCCACAGAATTGACTTTTCCTTTTTCATCACACCCATTTTGATATTTTCCTCTTGGTTTTGTGCAGTATTTACGCTTGTGGGCATTTTGTTTCCTGGCTCTGTGGGTTGCGATGATGTTTTAGTTTAATCTTTCCCTGGGAATCTACCACCCTGTTTTATTTAGAGCTCTGATATCAAAACCCCATTGATAAGGGAAAACTATGCAACGTGGGCTTGTCCTGCAGAGATCTTTCCTGGCAGAAAAAGAAAAAGATTGTCATGTCCCAGAATTCTCAGTCTGTCCATCTTAGCTGAGAGAGCTGAGCATTTTGTTTCGAGGTGGGAAGATGCTCAAAGTGCTTCTGATGCAGAGAGGGCAGCTGGGAAGGAGCAAGGATTGCCTTTTTTTTTTTTTTTTTCCTACTTATTTATTTATTATTTGGGGCTGTATTGGGTCTTCGTTGCTGCGCACGGGCTTCCTCTGGTTGCAGCGAGCGGGGCCTACTCTTCGTTGCAGTGCACAGACCCCTGATTGCGGTGGCTTCTCTTGTTGCGGGGCACGGCCACTAGAGCGCGGGGGCTTCAGTAGATGCGGCACATGGGCTTTAGAGCACAGGCTCAGTAGTTGCGGCTTAGGGTCTTAGTTTCTCCGCGGCATGTGGGATCTTCCCGGACCAGGGCTCGAACCCGTGTCCCCCACATTGGCAGGCGGATTCTTAACCACTGCGCCACCAGGGAAGCCTGGATTGCCCTTTTCTGTTGGACTTCATCTTATCAGTAACCTTGTGGGGGACACCCTGGATTGGCCGTGTGGACTCCGTTTAGAGCAGGGAGAGATTCAGCTGAGCCTTCTGACACTGCCGAGTAAACACCCAAGGTGAGCACTGCCAACCTTCCCAAACATTCTCCTTGCCTCAACAGCCTTCGTTCTTTTTTTTCTGGACTGTGATTTTCTTTTCTTCCTTTCTTTTTTTTTTTAGTTGGAGTGTAGTTGCTTTACAATGTTGTATTAGTTTCTGCTGTACAGCAAAGTGAATCAGTCACATGTATACATATATCCCCTCCTTTTTAGATTTCCTTCCCATTTAGGTCATCACAGAGCATTGAGTAGAGTTCCCTGTGCTATACAGCAGGTTCTCATTAGTTATCTATTTTATACATAGTAGTGTGTATATGTCAATCCCCATCTCCCAATTTGTCCCACCCCCGCTTTCCCCCTTGGTGTCCATAGTTTGTTCTCTACTTCTGTGTCTCTATTTCTGCTTTGCAAATAAGTTCGTCTGTACCTTTTTTCTAGATTCCACTTATAAGCAATATTATACGATATTTGTTTTTCTTTTTCTGACTTATTTCACTCAGTATGACAATCTGTAGTCCATCCATGTTGTTGCAGGTGGCATCATGTCGTTCTTTTTTATGGCTGAGTAATATTCCATTGTATATAGGTAGCACGTCTTCTTTCTCCATTCCTCTGTCGATGGACATTTAGGTTGTTTCCATGCCCTAATAGCGCCACAGTAAACGTTGGGGTGCATGCGTCCTTTCGAATTATGGTTTTCTCTGGGTATATGTCCAGGTGTGGGATGGCTGGGTTAGGTGGTAGCTCTATTTTTAGTTTTCTGAGGAACCTCTATATTGTTCTCCATAGTGGCTTCGACAGCCTTAGCTCTTATGAACCAGTGAAGTCTGGCAGAGAAGTTGGGTAGAACCTGGCATGGTGTAGCCCATGAGCAACCAAATTACTGGGGGGTTTAGCTTGAGACCTTCTTGTCATTTCAGTGGGTTGGGGTTAGGATTGGAGTTAGAACGCTTTGGGATGAACTCCTTTCAGGTGGAGCCAACCCTCTGCCCTCAGGCCCATCTGGACCAGTCACCCCTTCGTAGATGTTGGGCTCTCGTGCCACTGACTTCAGTTTTGATGCCCTTCTTTCCTTGCTCAGCAACCCCAGCTCCTCCCGCTTTTCTCCTGCAGAGACTAACCTAGATTTGCAATGACAGTACCTGGATAACCCCAGACTTTGTGGAGAAGGGGAGGAAATCGTTTCTGGAGTCGTAAGTAGTCCTGAGCTGTGTCTCTCTAGAAGCCGCCAGGCCTTTTCTTCCCCATAGAGCCTTAGGTATCTTTGCCTGTCAGTCTCCCCGGCTGTTCCAGCTCTGAGGCTGGGACCAGTCAGCGCTCTCCTGAGGAGCCTAGTTCAAATCCTGGGACGTCAGTACCTCTCTGAGCTCAGGGTCGTCTTCCACAAAGGGCGGTCCTGAGGACCAGAGCAGTGACCAGTGGGAGAGGCCTTGGGAGGCTGTGGGGGAAGTGATCCCACCGGAATGGGGGTGATCAGAGACTGGGCCTGGGCCTCCTCTTTGCAGGACCTGGGCTTTCTCAGACTCCATCTCCCTGTGTCTTGGGTGAGCCTTATCTTCGGCCTAAACACTGGGGTATCTTGCAGCTGCTTTGCAGAAAACCATGCCGTGGATGGCTCCTGGGGGCGGGGTTCCTGCCTCCTTCCCAAGGAGGAAGCATCTTTTGCTCCTTCTGCAGAAGCCTTGGAGCCCAGGGAAACTGCCTCGCTGGACATGCCTCTGTGGGTCCCCTCCGCAGGGCCTGTGACCAGCGTCACCGTGGGGCTGCCCAAAATGCCCTCCTCGGGCCTTCATGGCTCTCACGGTGCCCTGCCCTGCCACCCAGGAAGGGCTGGGCAGGACAGGAAGGGTGTTCCCTGAAAGCTTGCAAGATACAGTCTCCCTCCTGGTGTCAGGGAGGAGGAGCCAGGGCCAGTCTGAGCCTGAGGCTGCTGTCAGCCAGCAAGGACTCGTGTGGAAACCCCCCAAAATCTGGAACGCCCCCCCCAAATCCTCCCCCCATGGTCAGGATGGTTCCCCATCCCAGTCCTGAAGGACAGATGGTCTGCACCTCTGCAAAGGGTCTCCTCCCACAGTCTGACTCCCCCCGGCTGGAGGGGACGGATGCTTCTTTCGCGTGAGAAGTGCTGAAGACCTTTACCGAATCAGACCTTTCCTGCTGCTTGGCCGTGTGTATCCAAGTGGACAGAAGAGGCGTTTTGCTTGTTTCCTGCTGGTCTGTTGTTGAGACCATGGTGGCCTGGAGAGCAGCGCGTGTGTCAGGAGGTGGCGGTGGAAGCTGAGGTGTCATAGAGGAACGTGGCCCTGGTCCCACCTGGAGCAGGGCTGCTCTACCAACAGTCCTGTCACCTGTGGAGCTACTAAGCTGGCAATGGCGGGGGGTGGGTGTCAGCACTGACTTCTCAGGTTTGGGACCTGGCCGTGTGGGTGACCAGGCCGAGAGGGAGCTGGTCGTGTCCCTGATGGTGTCAGGCTCTCTTCCACCCCCAGGGCTCACAGCTGGTGACAAGAGCAAAGAGAGGCAGCTGGAGGACTTAGGTTTACCACACGCTCCTCTCAGCCAGGCCTGCCTAAGGGGCACGCAGGGTCTTGGGGCCCTCGGGTTCCTGGAGGTTTCTCGGGACTTTTGTTGTAAGTCCTGTTTGTTCGTAAGTCCAGCAGAGTTAGCCTAGGTCCCCAACTAACACAGTCGACTCTCTAGTACTGTACTGGAATAGGTTTATAATACTTATCACACAAATAATACATAAAAGACAAACACAAAAAATAAAGAAAACATTTTGACTCTTACAATACAGTACCTTGAAAAGTACAGTAGTACAGTACAACAGCTGGCATCCAGGGGCTGACATCTAGTGAACAGGCAAGAAGAGTTACTGACTGGAGGAGGGCGAGGAGGTGGGAGATGCTAGAGCTGAAGGATCGTCAGCAACAGGAGACGGAGGACGAGCTGCGATGTCACTCACGCCTGACGTGGATGGCACAGGTTCTGGTTCCCCGCTGGAATCAGATGCACGTTCGCGTCTTTGAAAGTTCGAAACTTGAAGGTTTGTATGTGGGGGACTCGCTGTGCACAGGGGCTGTGTCTTTGCCTGCCCACTCTCTGTTGCCTCTGCTGGTCTGTCAGCGTCTGTCCTGCCTGCCCGCCCCCAGCGCTCAGACCCTGAGGTGCCCCGGGTGTCTTGGGTCTGTGGTGACCGGGAGACCTGGCCCCGGCGTGGAGCTGTCCTGTCCGTCTGCCTGTGCAGGTCTGTCGTTCCCTTCCCACCAGAGATGGGAGACTCAGCTGCCATCCGCGGAGTTGAAGGAAGATCTTTATTGAGATTTCCAAAGCAGCCCTATTTTGTATTTAATCAGGATGGACGTGTATCTCACTGCTCCGATTACCCTTAGGAGGTCAGCCTTGGGAGCCAAGTTGGAAGAGAAACCCAAGGCAGCGTGCAGCTGCACTTCCTCTTTCTTGCCCTTAGTTTCTGCAACCGTGTTCCTGGGCCAGGCTGGGGGCCCTCTTGTCCCAGCAGAGGTGTTATAGCCGACGGCTGTGCCTGCATCCTCAGCTGTCACTGCTGCAGAGCCCTTGCCCCATGCCCACGTACAGAGGGGCTCATTGCTTTATTGATGCTGCACGTGGGGCACACGAAACTCAGATGCCAAGGGCACAGGCTGCCCCTGCAGCTCCTCCAAGCAGACCCCGCATCGGCCCACACCCTGTGAAGGATGTGGCCTGGGTCCTGGGGACACTTCCTTCTGTTTTCCCAAGAGGGTGTTTTTCCTGTTTCTTGCCTCCGTGATCTTTCAAAACGGACCTATATATACATACATGTATATGAATAGACATATACGTATTTTAATAGATTCCGTAGCTACACTCATTTATCTTGTTGCTAGGTAACTGGCAGCTCTTCGTCATTTTGACCTTCTGTTGATAACTCAGTCTTACTTCGTGAAACGATTGGAGCATTTTCTGCACTGGTCAGTCAATACAGTCGGTTTTAAACAGTTGCCCTCGCGTCTCCGTCAAGCACCTGATGTCACGAGTTGGGTTTATCCAGTGCAGGGATGAAATTGCTTTAGATCCATGTTTAAGAACTTCACAAAGACTCTTCCCCCCAGATGTTTACAAGGCGAGATGGTCTGTGGCTCTTTTGGAAATAGGATCAGAAGCAGGCGTGCCCTGGTCCAGTCTTGGCGCGGTTGCTGTGGTAGCTAGCCAGGGGCTTGGACTTGGCCCTGTGGGTCTGGGGCATCACTGAAGGGCTGGAAAGGGAAGAGCTGGGTTTGCGTCTTTAGAAATATCCACCCAGTCACAGCACGCAGACTGAACTGAGGGCGATGGGATGAAAGAGGTGTCCAGACTGCGGAGGCTGGTGGCACCGAGTTGAGGGGGTGAGAAGTGGTACCAGCCGGTGGGCGTGGGCCGGGAGAAGGTAGAAGAGAACCGGCAGGTATTTAGAAAAGATCTGACGCAGACCGAGTGTGAGGGGAAGAAGCACTTCACTGTGGGCTGCCCTGAAGGTGAGGAAGAGGGGACAGCGCATTCCTGTGCTGTGAGGCGAGTAAAGGAGCTGAGCGCCTGCTGGAACACAGGGCGGAAAAGTGGGTGGGCCCCGACGTGGGGTGCAGGGGGGGTCCTAAAAATCAAGCTGAGGAGGTGGAACTTAGACGGCAAGCCGTAGGAGCAAGTTAGGGTTCGGGAGTGTCTCTGAGCAGGAGATACGGGGAAGCATGTCCAGGGCCCCCCGGCAGGGATGTGCATCCCACATCGTAATGTACTGTTCCTGCGTGGCCAGAGTTTCTGTCCGAGACACCCTTCAGCAGTCCCAGGCAGCGTTCTCTGCACACCGTCTCCGCTCCTGTCTGCCTCGATGAGGTGCAGGCTGGCAGGGTGGAGAGCACGCCCCCGAGCGAGCTCACCCAGGCCCTCCCGGTGTACAGTGCACACTGGGCCAGCGGCTCCAGGCCACCTGTGACAGGTGTGTGTGGAGGGCACAAGTGGGTGATGGTGATGAAGACCGGGGCACACAGGAGTCCCCTGACAAATTGCCCCCTTCTCCCCACTGCCCCGTCTCTGTGATGGACCCCCTCTGCTTGGTTGTCTTTACTCTCTCCACAGTATACGAGCCCCCGCCCAGGAACCTGAGAGCCGAGAGCCGTTTCTCCCGAACAGCGGGCATCCTCCCTTGCCCCGTGCAGCAGGGGCGCTTGGGCTGCCTCCGGCTGTTTCCTGTGCTCCCTAGTCCGCTGCCAAGGGCCCTCACTATGGGCAGGAGGGGAGACCTTGCCCCAGGAGTCCCCTTGCTGGCCTCAGCTGCCCTCTCCTTCTGCCTCCCCGCAGGACTCACCCACCTCCGAACCTCTCCCCAGCAGCCCGCTGAGGGGCGTGGGAGACCCAGGCCCTGTTACCAGCCCAGCTTCTCACGCTCCTGGTTGCTCGGCCCTCTCCTCCAAGCCCCAGGACCGCCCCTGCACCCAGGCCTGTCTGCTCCTGCCCACAGAGGCTGCATCCCAATTCCAGCCCTTTCTTTGATCCTGCTGATTCTCCCCCCAGAATACGCCCCCTTTACCTGCTCCCTCCCAGCTCCTCCCCCAGCCCTTCCAGGAGCACCTCCCCCTCTCCTCTCTTATTCTCTCCTGGGGTCTTTACTTTCCATGTGCCTCTGGGAGCATTTAATCCCATCCTGCCTTCATTTCTACTATGCAAGGTGATGTTTTACCATCCTAACTGGTACTTAGCTGCTTTAGGATAGGAGCGGGGCATTCCCTGGTTCCTTCGTCCCCTCCCCCTTGTGCGCCGGCTCAGTGCTTTTTGTATAGAAGGTGCTCACCGGGCCGCCCGGCTTAGCTCCTCCCCCTTGGTTTGTCGTGTTCACGTGACCCCTGCCTGTGATCAGGCCTGCCTGGCGTCTGCTCCCAGCCTGGGAGGGTGGGGTGCGAAGCCCCATGGATACATGCAGTGTGTGAGGCAGCCTTGCCTGGGGTGCTTCCTTTCTTGCTTAGTGTCACCCTCATACTCTGAGCACCTGTGAAACCCTAAATCCTACAACGGACGTGTGATGTACTTTTAGACAGTTCTTTTATCCAAGGTGACAGCTTTGTCTCAGTGTCGTTGAACTGGGTTGGCTGTCACTCCCTTTCAAGCCTAGAGGTGATAATCTCGAGACAGAAACATGCTATCATCCCTTTTGCTAGTTTAGCATCTTAACACGTCAGCGAGGGTTGCTCTCAGAATTCCTGGCAGTGCTGGGCTTTTTAATTGGCTCTCCGTTGTTTAGTGAGCGGGATGCACCTGTTCTGTTACTAAGCTGCAGAAGATGTGCAGCACATAGTGCGAAGGCTTGTTCACAACTCGATGTGACGTAGGTCTGTGGCGTGGCTGTTCAGTGACACCAAGAATGGCAAGGCTAGACATGTTTCTCACTGCGGGTCAAAGTAAACCACGTATTTGAGCAGATGGTAACTACATTCGGTGTGTGTGCACGTGTGTGTGTGCGCGTGCACGTGTGTGTGTGCGCGCACACGTAGCATGTACAGATCCGTGGGTGCACGTGGAAAGCATGTTGAGTTCACTTTGATGCCTGAAGGATAATGTCTTCATTCTTTATGCTTATTAAGAAGTACTTAGGTACATGGGATCAGTGGAAAGCTTTGAGTACATATTTAGAGGTGAGTCTGAGGCATCTGTAGAAGCCTGTCCCCACCCCACCCCCCGAGAAAGAAACTTGCTAATGTGTCGGGGAGCTGCTCTGCCCAAGATGTGTTCAAAGCCACTGAATTAGCCATTACGAGCTAGTCTTTTGATGACTTGGCATTAACGATGTACGTGCCATTTTACACCGTCAGACAGTAACCCCCAGTCTGATCCTTCTCTTTCCCCCTCCCCTGATCTCGTGCTTTCGGGAAGAGAGAACCACAGTGAGATTGAAAGGAGGCGGCGGAACAAGATGACCCAGTACATCACCGAGCTCTCTGACATGGTCCCCACGTGCAGCGCGCTGGCCCGGAAGCCAGACAAGCTCACCATCCTGCGCATGGCCGTCTCGCACATGAAGTCCATGCGGGGCACCGGGAACAAGTCCACAGACGGCGCCTACAAGCCTTCGTTCCTGACGGAGCAGGTACCCCGTTCGTCCCTCGCCTGCGTGCTTTTCTTCCCCGGTAATGGCATCATTGGAAGGGGAGAGAATGATTGACAGCATCGCCAAGATGAAATAAGCTACGTGGGGAAACAGGGTTAAAGGCTGAGGTAGGGACGAAACCAGGGGATTTTATTTCCATTCTTCACTAGGAAACGCTCTTCCAGGGGTGTCTGTCTGATTTTGCGTCCTCTGCTTTTTAAATTTCCCATGTACCTTAATAAGGCATCACTCAAAAAAAAGACATTGTGCTTAGCATGCTAATATAGGAGAAAGCCAAGCAAAACCACAGCTCTTCTGTGGTAGAATAGCGGTGGTGATCATGATGGCGATCAACGTTTTGGTAGCCGTCACAACAATCATAGTGGCAAGGATCCTAACAGCCAGCACTTAGGCCTCTGCCCTGAGCCGGGGTCAAAGTCAGATCTTTCTGTGCAGGATTTCATTCAGTCCTTATTCTAGCCCGAGGAGGAAGCCTCTGTAATTCATCCCTGCTTTAGAGATGAGCAAGTGGACTGGAGGCTTAGAGAGCGTCAGTCCCCTGCTCAGTGGCGGGGCCAGGAGTTGACACAGGTTGGTCAGACCCCAAAACCATGTATTTAACAGCTGTACTAGGAGCTGCATAGTTGGGAAGAGCAAACCCAGGAAATGGTCAGTGGGAAGTATTTTGTAACTTGACCGTTCCCTGCGCTGGAAGGCCTGTGTTCTGGGTCATGGTTCTTCTCCATGCTGGTCAGTAGTAGCGCAGATCATCAGATGCCCTCAGCTTCTGTTTGCTCACCTGTGGATGAACATGAGCTCTCTGCCTTCCTGACTCTGAGGGGTACTGCAGGATAAAGGAGATGATGGACTTGAGAGCACTTTGTATATGGTGCAGGCAGGGGAAAGGGAAGTGATGTGCTGTCGGGGATGCAGGTAGGAAGTGTTAGGTCTCGTCGGGGGCTTCTCGGGAGAGAGCTGGCCCTGGCAGGCTGTGAAGGAGCCCCAGAAGATGCACAGAAACGGGAGAGGAAGGGATTCGACACGAGCAGACCAGTGAGCACAGAGCCTTGGAGGAACAGGTGAGGAAGGCGTGTCCAGAGACAGAATCGTTTATTGTGCCAGTGTGAAGAATCCGTTCATGTCACAGGACTTAGGTTTAGAAAAAGAGCAAAGGGAGAGGAGCTAACATGTATTCCTGTGTGGCAGGCATTTTAGCAAGGGCTTGGGTCATCCCAGGGCCCACGTGTTCCTCACCTCGAGGTGTGAGGAGGTGTGGCAGCAGAGTGACCCTCGCTGGGAGGCCACGGGGCCCGGTGGTCCAGGGCACAGGGCCCAGCCTCTTTCCACCTCTGTAAAAGGACCACAGTGATGGCTCCCACCGGGCAGGGTCGTGGAGACAGGTCAGGGAGGCAGCAGAGGAGAATGTTTAACACGGGGCTGCAGTGGAATGAAGGATGGAGAGCTGGCAGGTGAGCAGACAGAAATGCATTATGACCACGAGGATCGTGAAAAGCTTTTTCTCTGCATTTCTTTAATCCTTACGTGGACCTGCCAGGGTCCATATTTGACATTAATCTCTTTACCTGTAAGTGACTCAGGATTAAGAAAGTGAAGAGAAGAGAGAAGGCAGTTATGCAAGTTACATGAGTCCTCCCCATCTTTCTCTCTCGGTTCCCAGGTAGGTTGTTGATGACAACAGCAGCTACAAGTGTTAAGCGCCTACTGTGTGCCAAGCCTTTACTAAGTCCTTCACGTGTAAGATCTCACTGAACCTCACAGAATCTCACTGAAGAAAACGTGTGAAGAAATGGAAGCCGAAGATGCTCAGTAGGGAGCCCAGACTTGCACGGTGAAGTGGAAAGGCCATAGCTGATGGTCTCCTTTCATGCCACAGTCCGTGCCTTTAGACCTAACTGTTGGCTTAACTGGAGAATACAGGCAAGGCTCATTCTGGATTCGAGGCACAGGACCTTGGTCATGAGTGACGTGCTCCCAGAAGACAAAAACCGGGGAGGAGGGTGTAGAAGGAGGGGCCTGTGATGAGGGTGAGGCTCTGTTCCATAAGCCCTTCCCACAGTCCTTGCAAAAGGGCTGAAACTGTGAAAACCTCCGTGGAGGCATCAGCGTCCACTTCCTCTCCTCCAAAGACAGAGAATTCTCTACTTTCCCAGACAACCTGTTTCATTTTTTACAGTCCTTCCTGTTGGCAAGATCTTCTCCATACTGAAAGTAAAACCGCTGACCCAATCTTCTGAACTGAGTAAACATCTAAGCGACATGGAACAGCAGAAGGCCAAGCAAGAGAAATGGACAAAATAAACTTTTCCTTAAAAAAATGCTTGTACAGCCTGCTTCCACGCTAGATTCCCAGACAGAGGATGTTACAGTTCTGACTCGGCCAAGGGCTCAGAGATGCTGGCAAATCTCCCCAGTTTCTGCTCCCCAGCAGACTCACATGTTCTAATTTTCGGGCTTTTGGAGCCCCCTCAGGACGGGCACTGAGGGTGGGGTCAGATGCTCTAGACTCCACGTCTTTTGCCTCCATGCAGATGGCCCTTACTCTGTTGTTCCAGAGGGGCTTCCACCTAAGATTACACGTGAACAAAGGATTCCCAGCAAAAAGTGCTTGCCAACCACTGACTGGAAGGATCCCTTTGTTCTTTGGGCCCTGAGCAGTGTGTGAGGTTGTTAGAGAGGCGGCTGTGGACCCCAGCACACGGGGAAGAGATAGCCCCCCAACTCCTGCAGGAATGGAGCCCCTTTCATTCAGCAGGAAAGGGCTCCTGAGCTTGATGGGAGAATGACAGGGTAGGTAGCCACACCTGAGCTGCCTGCAGGCCCTGCAAAGAGAAGACTTTATAACAGAGTTGACTTTGCCCCCTCTATGTCCCTCTCGGGATGATGGCCAGGCTTCCTGCCGCCCATTCATTGATCCCAAGCAACTTCCTTCCTGCCTTCACTGACAGTCATGAGCTCTGTGAGTGTGACTCCAGGGCTGGTGCAGTCAGCCTCTCTTCTCACTGTAAAGTGACATGGACAATGCTAGGTGCCCTGCCACCTTCTGGGATTACGCTGAGAGTCTGTTGAGATGTTGGCTGTCAAGGAGTCATGAAAGTTTGACAGACATGCAGATGTAAGGTGATACTCTTACATCTGCCGCCAGCATTCAGCTCAGAAAGGAAGGAAGAGAAGGAGAATGAGTGCACTCTGAGTGTGGCAGGTGGTGGCTGGGGAGACACCTGGTGCCTTTCCTTCTCTCCTTCCACTTTCCTATGATCCCTCCCTCCCTTCCATGAGCCCCGTGTGTACCGGGCGCTTCTGCTCCAATGACATGACTGCAGTTTGAATATGTAGGTGAGGCCATTCACACCTCTGACAACCCAACACCTCCTGGTGATCACTTCTTGCTCTCTCATTCCCCTGGGCTGGAAATTTCCTCTCTCCCTAAGAGAGGCTGGTTAAGACAGGGTTAACAGTGTTTGGAGTAGCTGTATCTTAGGGCTAGTATAAGCTTCATGCATTTTTACAGCTCATCTTCCCAAAACAAACAAACAAAAGCCCCAAAACTGTTTGTGTCTCACAATGAATTTCTGAATAAAAGTTGAAGGTTGCTAATAAGACTATTTAATTGGCCTGGGTTTGTCCATGCTTGGTCCTAATCATGATTTTTTCTTCCCAGGAACTGAAGCATCTCATCCTTGAAGCGGCTGATGGATTTCTGTTTGTAGTGGCGGCTGAGACGGGGAGAGTGATTTATGTGTCTGACTCCGTTACCCCCGTGCTGAACCAGCCCCAGTCAGAGTGGTTTGGGAGCACCCTCTATGAACAGGTGCATCCTGACGATGTGGAGAAGCTGAGAGAGCAGCTGTGCACCTCAGAAAACTCAATGACAGGTCAGTGTAGCTCTCTCTCTCTCTCTCTCAAAACTTTTCCCTGGAGAAAAATTTCTTTCATTAAACATATCAGGAAGCTGGAGGTCAGAAAAAATTGCCTACAGGTGAGGGATGTATTTGACTTAGCTTGTGTAATAGCTTCATTCATCCTGTAATGTTTTAAAACTTCATTTTTAATACATCATTTTTTTCCTATATTTTACCTGCAATTAGGGCATGTCGCCCCTAGGAAGCGCTCTTGACACATTAGTCACAACCACATGCTCTGAAATGAGGGTTATGCCTCAAGTGCATGATTATTTGTGAACCTGATTATAGGCACTGATTTCCCAGACCTTACTTACCAGAAATGAAATTTCTCATTGAGACGTTTAAATACAGTCAGCTCTGCTCTAACCCAAAATGCATGTCATAAAAATCACTGCAGTAAACAGAATCATGAAACAAAACCCACAGGGCTTAGTGGGAGAAAGTGGGCTGGGAACACAACACTCAAAAATTTGTCAGTGACAGGTAAGAACAAAACTAGGAACCTGATAAAAATGGGAGCACGGCTTGACACATTCGATGGTTAAGAAATTTATAAATATCACCATAAATGTGACACTTGGCCTTGAAACTGACTTGAAGTTTACTTATGGAAGCGAGCCTCAGAAGGGCTGCCACTTGGGTGTTCCTGTGAAATGGTGCAAGGACAGTCATGCGAAATCAGGCAGAAATCAAAAACTGTAACACCAGATGTTGGACAGGTTACGACTCATAACACACACGGTAAATTGAGGCGGCTGCTGTGTGCCTGAGTGTGTGCATTTTGTGAATTCCTATGTGGCTGAGTTCAGCTGGGTGCAGTTTTCTGTGTTCATCTAGTATGTCTTGCAGATGAAATCATGCATAAGCAAACACAAAATTCACATTCTGCTCAAATTGTCCCCCAGTGGATCAATCGCACTGGAACAGATTTGCGTTTTCAAAACAAGCGTTATAGTAGAGCTGACTTATACCGTGATGCTTGCATTCCACTTTATGATAGATCTGTTTGTGCGGTGGTGTTCCTCCTGCCACACTGAGAGCCACTGGATTCTCATCCACTCCTGTGTCTGCCTGCAGAGCCTTACTCAGTGCCTGGCATGCAGTAGGCTTTCAGCAGAAGCCTGGTGAGCAAATGAGGCAGTGCTTTGCTCATTGTAGTGGTCTGCTAGGGCTGCCGTAACAAAATACCACAGACTGAGTGGCTTAAACAACTGACATTGATTTTCTCACAGTTTTGGAGGCTGAAAGTCCAAGATCAAGGTGTTGACAGGTTTGGTTTCTGGTGAGACCTCTCTCCCAGGCCTGTAGACGGCCGCCTTCTCACTCTGTGCTCACATGGACTTTCCTCTGTGTCCACACATCTGTGGTGTCTCTCCCTGTTTATTTATTTATTTTTGGCTGCGTTGGGTCTTCGTTGCTGCGTGCGGGCTTTCTCTAGTTGCGGCGAGCAGGGGCAGCTCTTCGTTGTGGTGCGCAGGCTTCTCATTGCAGTGGCTTCTCTTGTTGCGGAGCACGGGGTCTAGGTGCATGGGCTCAGTAGTTGTGGCTTGCAGGTTGTAGAGTGCAGGCTCAGTAGTTGTGGCGCACAGGCTTAGTTGCTTCATGGCATGTGGGATCTTCCTGGACCAGGGCTTGAACCTGTGTCCCCTGCATTGGCAGGCTGATTCTTAACCACTGCTCCACCAGGGAAGTCCCACTCCCTTTTTCTTCTTATAGGGATACCAGGCCTACTGGATTAGGGCCATACTCTTTTGACTTTATATGACTTTATTCACCTCCTTAATGGCCCCATGTCCAAATACGGTCACATTCTGAGGTTCTGGGGGGCTAGGATTTCAAGATATCAATTTAGGGGGGACACAGTCCAGTCCATAACACCTATGATAAGACTGAATCAGATGTTGTCAAAAGTGACAGCAGTACCACTGTTTCTGAACGATAATAGTCATCTTCTCAGTGTTGGTTATCAATGATACGTGAAAAGGAGGGAGAAGATAAAGGATTAAGGTGTGAGGACAGAGCCTACATTGTGCTTATCTCGTGCCTCCTGAAATGGTGACACGTGACCGTACTTGTAAAACAACGGCGCTGAAACAGACGCAAAGAAAGACGTGCTCTGCCATCCCCCAGCCCGGGGTGAATTAGAGAACTCCCTGTAGAAATCGTTGGGAACACACCTTGTAAAGTTAGATATCTGGGAGGGATGTGAAAGGGAAATAAAGCAGCCAGGAAGTGTTGGTTTGACAGCTGAAAACACCTTCTGTGGAAAGAGCTGTCTTTTTCCAGACTTCAGTGTTTGAGCACAGGATGTGGCTTTTTGAAACCAGTCAGGAGACCCAGCTGGGGCAGTTGGTGGGGGAAGTGATGGTCAAGGGCAGGTCAGGCTCTGGGTCAAGGGTTTAGCCAGCGGGCTCACCAGAGTTGGGTGGACACTTCTGTCTGTGGGAAGTCTTAATGTGTCTGGCAATGTTTAAAGGGGCAGAGTGAACCACATTTGGACAGAAATGTCCCTGGAGTGGACCCTGGATGGTGGCCTTGGCATCCTTCACCTCCAAAAAGTTCCTTGTGCTCTTTCGTGGCTTTTTTTCTTTTTCCTTTCCTCTCTTCCTTCCTTTCTTTCTTCCTCCCTTCCTCCCTCCCTCCCTTCCTTCCTTCCTCTCCTTTTTTTCTTTTTTTTTTCTAAGAACGCTGAACACGAGATCCCTCCTTACTCCATTTTAAAGTGCACGTTACTGCATCCTTAACTATAGGTACAGTATTGAAAGCAGATCTCTAGAACGTACTCATCTTGCATAACTGAAACTTTATACCCATTAAGCACAAACTCCCCATTTCCCCTTCCCCCCAGCCCCTGGTAACCACCATTCCCCTCTCTGCCTCGATGAGTTGGACCACTTTAGGCACCTCGTATAAGAGGAATCAGGCAGTATTTGTCCTTCTGTGACTGGCTCATTTCACTTAGCATACTGTCATCTAGGTCCAAACCTATTGTCGCAAATGGTAAGACTAACTTCTTCAAGGCTGGATAATGTTCCATTGTATGTATAGACCACATTTTCTTTATCCATTCATCTGTCGATGGGCATTTGGATTGTTTCTGTATCTTGGCTATCGTGAACAATGCTGCAGTGGACGTGGGAGTGCAGATAGCTCTTTGAGATCCTGCTTGCAGTCCTTTTGGATATACACTATAGCCAGCAGTGGGGCTGCTCCCAGGCAGGGTTGATTCTCACCCAGGCTCTCCTCATATAACAAAAAAGGTGTTTACTAGAAGCTCTAAGTTTATGTTCTACTAACTTTGCAACACCAGCAGAAGCTGTTAGCCTTCCCAGTACTTCCAGCAGATGTCCCAGGATTGGCTCTCTTGGACCAGCTTGGGACACCTGCTCTGCCCTGTTCCGGTGGCTAGGGAGTCTGAGCCAGGGTGTGAGGCCAGCTTCTCCATCCAGGGCACTTGGACCCGAGAGGTGGGGAGATGTGATTTCCCAGAGGAAATTAGCGCAGTCACTAAAAGTTGGCCCTGGCTGGGAGAGCCAGGCTCTGGGCGTTAGAAGTGATGCCCATGGGGAAGGATGGGCGTTCTCCTGGAGAACGGGGAGCACCTTCTCCTCTTACTGGGAATGCTGGGGATATTGGGGTTAAAGGATTCTGAGCTGAAGATGGAGCCAGTGTCAGGTATGAAGGAGGGCAGTGATGAGGTAAAAGTTTGATGGAGGGAGGGGCTGCAGAAATAATTACTGTGGGTCTTGGAGTGACCTGAGCCCCAGCTTACTGTGTGGAAGGAGAGGAACCAAGGAGAGGCCCAGGCTTTCTAGATGGTGGCAGAGCCTCTGACTATAACTGGATGTGCCCAAGGGGTGGGGTCAGAGGGCAAGCAGCACAGAGACCTGCCCAGCAGAGTGCAGAGAGAGCGAGTCCTTCTCTGTATCTTCCATGATCTATCCCAAGACCCCACCCACTCACCACCACTCTGGAAAGCGCTGATCCTGGCGAGCAGAAACTGGAAACGCCTTGTCAGTGACACTGTGCTGCGCAGGAAGTGCCTGGTGGCCCCGGCTGGGAAGTGGACGTGGAAGAGGATAACCCGTGGCCTCGTCAAGACTAGGTTTATTTGGCCCATTTCCCCACTCTGCTCTTCTGTGGCTCTGTATCTGCTTGACTCTTCCTTCATTCAGAGAATTGGGTCAGCCTTTTGGTTCAGTATAGGGAAGAACTTTGCAATAGTTAGAACTGTCCAAAGGCACAAAGAGTGTAAAGCCAAGTTTGGATTAACCTTCCTTCTTTCCTTCCTTCCTTCCTTCCTTCCTTCCTTCCTTCCGTCCTCCCTCCCTCTCTTCCTTCCTTTCTTTTCTTTCCTTCTTTCCTCTTTCCCCTTCTTTCTTTATCCAGTCACTACTTTTTAAAAATCATTGGGGACTTCCCTGGTGGCGCAGTGGTTAAGACTCTGTGCTCCCAACGCAGGGGGCCCGGGTTCACTCCCTGTTCAGGGAACTAGATCCCACATGCATGCCGCAACTAAGAGTTTGCATGCCATAACTAAGGACCCTGCCTGCCGCAACCAAGACCTGGTGAACCAAATAAATAAGTAAATAAATACTTTTTAAAAAAATCATTTATTCATTCATTCAACCATTACCTGTTTTGCATGGCCGTAGAAAGGTCATTTGGGATGCAGCCTCTCCTTCCCAATCACCGACAGGAGTTTCCAGCTGTTGTTGAATGAATGGACCCCCATTTCTTAATTGTTCCAAATTATTTGTGATAGTTTGGGGAGAGCCCCAGCCAGGTCGGTCCCTGAGGCCTTTGGCTGGAAAGCTCCAGTGCGTGATTCACATGTCCCAATCAGCTGTGATTAAGCTTCCCTATCTCCCCGAGAGCTTCGCTGAAGTCCAGAGATACTTTCAGCCTTGGATCACAGGATTTGGCCGGGCCGCGGTCTGGGCACAGATAGCAGCTCACCAGGAAGCCGTGCTCAGCCAGCTCTGCCGGCTGACCTGTCATCACGCTGTTTCTGGGAGAGGTTAAAGATGCTGCATCTGCTGTGCAGTCTCCCTGCTCGTCCGCGAGAGGGGACGCCTTTGGGACCCATCGCACGTTTTGCTTTTATTTTCTCACTCAACCCTAACAGGGAACTATTAATAACTATAACAAACTCTCTTACATTCTGATAGCATGTTTTTACCACTTTAGTGGATATGAACCCAGGCTGCACCTGCATCTCCTAAGAGCATCTTAGAAATCACAGGCCCCCTGGGCCTAGACTCAAGAGCTACATTTTAATGAGATCCCCAAGGGATTTATATGCACATTCTAGATTGAGAAGCCCTGAACTAAAGAATTTAGCAAGTTGTGGTTGGGGTCTTGCAGCTGCTGGGGTCGGAGACATCCTTCGACTGCTGGGGCCGGCAGGAAGCGGTGGGATCGGCCCCAGCAACCTCTGCTGCCCGTCTTGGATTTGCCCAGCTCTCGGGCCTGAGGCCAGGCCTTTGGGGAGAGCAGCTGGAGGAGCAGCCCTTGGAGGCTTGATGCCCAGGGCACTGGCTGGCCAGGCAGGGGCACGAGCATACACAGAGCAGCCCGCAGCCCTGGGACCTCGCTCTGCAGTCCACACATGGCAGACTCTCCACCAGGGTCAGGAGGAGGTTTGCAGGGTCGGCAGTTGGCATCCTCCCCTGCAGAAGAGGAGGAGAGCAAGGAGCTGGGGGGGGGGGCTCACACCGCGCCCTCGCGGACCCTCTGGAGCAGAAGCAAACTAGTTACGCGTGGCACCGCAGAGGACAGCAGGCCCGCCTGGGAAAAGAGCTGACGGCAGTCAGCATTCAGCCTCACCCACCCAAGGCAGCTGGGCCTCCGTCGTAACACTTTGCAAAGGAGGGCAAGGACGAAACTGTGTTGGACTCAGCCACGCAGCTGGGTCCTTCCGGGAAGAATATCAGGCCAATAATTGGTCCCCCAGGGGTCCCATGAAGTCCACCCCTGTGATATCAGCTCTGGAAAAATATAGTCTGTTTCCAAATGTCAGTCATGAAGGTAACTTCATGAAAACCATACTTGCAAATCTATAGCTTATTTTCTTTGGAATAGCCACACTTAGTCCTTGGACTAACGCCAGACTCTGAACTCCTAAACACATTCATCAGTCCCTTTCTTGCCATATTAGGTAACGTAGATAGATGTGCCCCCCCCCAAAAAAATCCCTATTTTATCTGAGTCAACTATTAACACCGTTATTGGGTTTCTGCTGAAATAGAAATAAAGTGTTTTAGTGGCAAGCAAAGCATGTTTATTTGATTCAGGCTCCTTAGAAATTGCCCAGTTGTGTAGTGAACACTTAGGCCACCGGAAACAGCGTTTAGAGTTGGGTCGCCAGAGGTGCTTGGTGAATGCACGTGAGAGCGCAATCGGAGAATCACGAGCTGGTTAGTTTCATGTCTTCCTAGTGACTTTTCCACTAGAAACCGCAACCTACTTAGATCTGTTATCCCAGATGTTTCTCTGGCGCCAGTTCAGTTCTTTCTCATTGTTAAATATTTATACAACCTGCCTTGTTTTGCTTTGCTACATACATAGCATGTTGTTGCTGCTGAGCTGTTTGTGTTTTTCTCACATATTTTATGTTGGAAGATATCTCATGAATCCGGACAGATTTCCAGCTTGGGTTGCTGGGTTCATTATCACTCTGGTGTCACCGCGGATAAAGGAGTTGGGCATTGTTTTCACACACGTCGCAGATTGTGGCTGGACGGCCAGCTTCCCTGCCATCAGGGAGAGCAGAGAGAGCTCACCCCAGCCTGCGTGTGTGCTCACCAGGGCGGCTGAGGGGTGAGATGGGGTGGGCACGGGGGCTGAGGGGAGACCCCTGGGGGTCGTGGAAGCATCCCTACGCTTGGAGTCAGATGGACCTGGTGACAGTTCGGTTCATGGCCCTTTATTTTGTGTGAATGACTTAATCTCCCCGGGCTAAGTTTCCTCACCTGTAGATGCAGACAATAATATGTCCCCTACAGGACTGCGTTGAAGCATGCACGACAGGACATATGGGATAGTATTAATGATTGTGTTTGAGAATTGTGGAGATTTCATTCACTTTTTTTTTTTTTTGCGGTACGCGGGCCTCTCACTGTTGTGGCCCCTCCCGCTGCGGAGCACAGGCTCCGGACGCGCAGGCTCAGCGGCCATGGCTCACGGGCCCAGCCGCTCCGCGGCATGTGGGATCTTCCCGGACCGGGGCACTAACCCGCGTCCCCTGCATTGGCAGGCGGACTCTCAACCACTGCGCCACCAGGGAAGCCCTCATTCACTTTTAAATAACTGAAAATTATATTTAAACACTGATGTGGATCAGTGGTTTTCCAAACTATCTGTCTTGCTTGCTTTATTTCTCTTCTTACCCCTATAAAACCTGTCTTAGGATTTTGGCACTGTTGACAAGGGAAGGTGGGTAGACTTTGACCTTTCTGAGTTTTGCCCGGTTATGAAAGGATGGCTTCCCCCTCCCACCCTGTGCTTGAGATCCCCCATCACACATTCCGGAGGAGGAGAGGGGTTGAAGAAGTGCTTACTCTCTTTCTCTCTTTGTTCTGTTGGTTCATTCATTCATTCATTCATTCATCCAGCACATATTTATTGAGTACTAACTCACTTTGTGCTGAGTGTTGGGGATATAGTGGTGAACAAAACTGACGCAGTCTGGCTCTCCTGGAGGTTAAAGTTTAGTGGGGAAGAGAGACAGCAAAGAAATAATCACATGTAACACACACAACACACCATGACAAGTGTTAAGGAGGAAAAGTCCAGCGGGGGCGTGGAGAACAAATAACATAGGACCTGGCTCATCTGGGCAGGTTGGAGTGGGCTCTTGTGAGTGAATGAGGCTTAGTGACATCTGGGAGCTAAATGTTACCCGAGGAGACGGTGGAGGGTGAGGAGAGTGTATGCTCAGTCCCAGAGCAGTAAGTACCCAGACCACTGCAGGTTTTCAACCAGAGGAGTCCCGGGATCCATGGTGCTTGTGAGAAGCTCACTCCGGCTACAGAGTGGAGAACATGCTGTGTGGGAGCCAGCCTGGGTGGGGGGAGTCACGGTAACGAGGGTGTGGGAATTATCCTGGGGCGGTGATGCAGACGGGGGTTAGGATGGTGTCTTAGTTTCCTTGAGATGCAGTCACAAATTACCACAAACTGGGCAGCTTAAAACAACAGGAATTTACTCTCTCACAGTTCTGGAGGTCAGAAGTCCAGAATCGAGATGTCAGCAGGGTCGAGTCCTCCTGTAGGCTCTGGGGCAGACTCTCTCAGCTTCCGATGGTGGCCAGCAATCCCTGACGTTCCTTGACTTGTAGACACGTCATTCCCATCTCTGCCTTCTCATCACATGGCGTGTGTGTCTCTGTGTCCAGTTCCCTCTTCTCACAAGGATGCCAGATGTACTGAATTAGGAGCCACCCTGATAGAGTATGACCTCATCTTAACTTGGTTATAGCTGCAAAGACCCTATTTCCAAATAGTGTCACAGTCACAAGTTCTGGGTAGATGTGCATTCTGTGGACCTACCATTCAAGCCAGTACAGGAGGCGCAGGGGAGTCGGAGATTCAAGACATGTTTAGGCAGCAAAACCAACAGGGGGAGATGATCCACTGACCCTAGTTCTGTCTCTACCCAAATTATGTTTTAAAAGCTGATGATCTAGGGCCTTTGGTGACCTTTTGTTGCTGCCTGGATTGTCACTGACAAGTTTCTTCCACCAGAAGTGAGTTGGACTGGGGAGAGCTGGAGGTACCCCCTCAATGGCCCCGACGTGTCATGTTGAATCAAGTCACAAAGCTCATCCCTTCCTGTCATGCGTTTGCACCCCAGTGGAGCGCTTTGGACCCATCAGCCTGCATTCATGATCAACTTGGCTACAGTGCAGAATGTGCTCAGTGTACAGTGCTGGGAAGCAAAGAGACTCAGTGGGAAGCGAAGAGACTCAGTGTTGTTCCTTGTGTATAACTGTGGGTCACCCTGCAGCGTGAGTCGACAGTGTCACGACCCCAGGACTGGGTCTTGCAGCCCAGTGGGTGGGGCGGAGTTTGCGTGCCCCTCCCCCAACTATCCATGGCGCTCCTTCAGATCTGAGCCTCAGCAGAGGTAGGGCTGTGCTCTCCCAGTTCCTCTCCTTCCTGCTCCCCCCCCCACCCCGCTTCACTTCCTTCTGGCTGGACCTGCTGACGCTCGCCCCCATCCATCTGAAGGAGGGGGAAGCCTGCCCGAAGGCAGGATACAGAACAGCCTCTCAGAGCTGGTGGGGCCTGGCATTCAGTCACCCCTCCTGACTGGGATGGGCAGTCTCATTCCTGCCTCTCACGCTCCCTCCAGCTCCTAGCCTGGGCTTCCGTCTCTCTCTGCCTGCCCTCGTTCTGACCTGATTCACTGCGTGATATCTGAGTCCCGCCCACCGCCCCCTGTCTTGGGCCAGACCTGCCACTTTGCACTGTCTTCACGGACAGAGCAGAGCCAGCCACAGTCCAGAGCCAGGGCCAAGGCCGTGTGGTGCTGAGAGCGCTGGAAGGTCGCCGCGGCTGAGCGCGGGCTCAGACGGGGAGAGAGCAGGGGTCCAGGTCAGGGGTCCAGGTCAGGGCCTGAAGCTAGAGAGGGAGCTGGGCGATGCTAGGATGGCCGAGGGCAGGGAACAAGCAGGGCACATCCGAGAGGGGAGGTGGAGTTTGTCCTCCAGCTTGGGCCATGTTCTGCTGTGACACAGACCTGGACTGCTCGGGCCTGTCTCTGCCGGTCTTCAAGGTACAGAATCAGTTTCCAGATGTAGGACTTAGACCGTCGGTGCAGCCACAGTGCCTGCGTTTCCTGAGGCTTCCTTTGGAGTCAGACCCTGCAGCTAGGGTAGGGCACCCATCCCCTCACCAGACCCAGACTCTTTTCTCTTCCTGTCCTTGCCTCCCCTTGTCTCAGGACCTGTCCTGCGTTGTCCGGAGTAACAGCTTGTTGGGAAAGGGTCCAAAACTTAAGTGTGCCCAGCTTTACAAGTCTGCAAGAGGCCTGCCTAGGAATGGCCCTGAATGATTGGGTTTTCCATTCATCATGGAGCACACCTCTGCAAGAGAAGTTACGGAGAGGCGCACAGACTCCTGCACAGAGGGGCTTCCAGGAAGGCAGGGAGACATCCAGGGATGCAGGTGAAACAGCCACCGCTGGGAGTGTTGTGTTCATTGTATTTATGTACAGCCAAGTGGATTCTCCCCTCTGGTGTTAGAGAACCAGCCGCTTCCCCTTCAAGTGAGAGCCTCCCTGGGTGAATCGAGGGAGCCCTCGGCCTCCGCCCAGGCTGTGCCATTGCTCAGTTGGGCAGCCAGGTTTGAGAAGAGAGGGGAGCAGGGCCGCCATATCTGGGGAGAGAAGTAGTCTTTTCCCAACTAGCAAGAGCAGTGAGTCTGTCCTGAGAAAGGGGGAGCCTGAGGTTACAGTTCTTAAATAGGTCAGCATACACATTTTCCATCCCATTATAAAGGTATGTGAATTAGACTTGAGAACTTTAAATCTTGCTTCAAATGCACGCCCAGATTTAACCATATCAAAGAACCACTGGTGCGTTTCTCTGAAACGCTAAAATCACCCCCTAAAGATCTGTTCTCTACATGCTCATGTCTGTATCCTGGCTTTTCTTGAACTGAGGAACATGCAAGAGGCGCTTGAAACACAACTGCTTTGTAAATACGTTTTTTTAATTCCCAGCCCCTGACACAGTGGTTCTCAAGCTTGATGCACATCAGAATTTTATCGGATGTTTTAAAAATTCTAATGTCAGGGCTTCACCACGTTTCTCTGATCTTAATTATGTTGTGGTCAAGCCCAGGCATCTATATTTGTAAGAGCAGCCCTGGTGATTCCAGTGTGAACTAGAGGTTGAGAATTGCTGTATCCTGGCGTATCCCCGCCAGATAAAACCCAATCCAATCAAATAATACAGCCTCATCTGTTTTACACTAGGAGAGAGATTTCAGCAAGATCAAAATAACAAAGAAACAAAATGTTAAAAATGCAATCGTGTAGCAACACGATTGAAAAACGAGCAGCTTCAGCATTTTAGAACCTGTTTGCAAGAGTCTTCATTTCTTAATGAGGTATCTTTTGTCCTAAGTTTGATGCTCAAGAAATAAAGACCTTTTTTTTCCTTCCACGTATGAGAGGAAACTATAACAAAAATAATCTATAAGTAGCGTTGTTTTTAGGCAGATGAAATTATTTGGAGTTAGTTTAGGACATTTGAAAAGACACATGGAGTCATTGCTTCCTGCTGGTATGATTTCGGTTTCAGTAATATTCTCACGTGATGGTCACATTGTGTAATGCTTTGGTTAAAAATAACTTGATTGCAAAAACCCCAGCGTGATCAAGAAAATTAAAATAGTTTCCTTTGGTTTCACTAAAAAAAGAGACATATTTCCTCTGAAAGGTTGTGACTCACGCCAAATGGTTAAATAAAAATGCACACATAGCACTGACCTTTCCTGTTTATTGCTTTCTCAATAGAAGCTAATTGAGGAAAACATCTACATTCGGTTTTCCCTTTGTTTTTGTTTTTTTAACATCTTTATTGGAGTATAATTGCTTTACATTGTTGTGTTAGATGCTGCTCTATAACAAAGTGAATCAGCTATGCGTATACATATATCCCCACATCCCCTCCCTCTTGCATCTCCCTCCCACCCTCCCTATCCCACTCCTCTAGGTGGTCACAAAGCACCGAGCTGATACCCCTGTGCTATGCGGCTGCTTCCCACTAGCTATCTGTTTTACATTTGGTGGTGTATATATGTCCATGCCACTCTCTCACTTCGTCCCAGCTTACCCTTCCCCCTCCCTGTGTCCTCAAGTCCATTTTCTACGTCTGCATCTTTATTCCTGTCCTGCCCCTAGGTTCTTCAGAACCTTTCTTTTTTCTTTTTTAGATTCCATACATATGTGTTAGCATATGGTATTTGTTTTTCTCTTTCTGACTTACTCACTCTGTATGACAGACTCTAGGTCCATCCACCTCACTACAAATAACTCAATTTCGTTTCTTTTTATGGCTGAGTAATATTCCATTGTATATATGTGCCACACCTTCTTTATCCATTCATCTGTCGATGGACCCTTAGGTTGCTTCCATGTCCTGGCTCTTCTTTTCTTATCCACCAGTTTTCTCAGGCTGTGATCTGACGGGTGGGTTTCAGTTCTCCTCTCTCTGGTGATGATGTAAGTTACTCTCCAATGAGTGACAGACAGTGTCATTCTCTAACCTTGAGTTGAAGGCTCATATTCTGGGGATCTAGAGTCACTAGAGCTGTGCATCGTGTGGACCTCAGAGGTCACACGGGCTGACTCTTCTCTGGATCACACAGCTCCTTCCAGAGCACGCCTCTGGAGTGGGCGCCTGGCTCCTTCTGGAATGTCCGCAGGGGCAGAGCTGACGGCCTCGGCAGACAGCCCTGTCTGCTTTGGGATAATATCCCTGTGCTCAGTCAGTTTGGTCACCCCAGCCCCTGTTCTAACCAGCACAGCTGACTTGTCTGATAGGACTGGGAGTCTGCACACACGCACACAACACACACACGTGGGGTGGCGAGTGAAGGACATGGACTTGGGAGACAGAGTCTGCCATGAGTCTGGGTCCTGGTATCACTCTCGCCCGGCGAGGCAACCTTGAACAGAGGCCGGGTTCTCCCTGGGCCTTGGTTTCCTCCTCAGGGTTGCCGTACGGCTGGTGCCTAAGACGGTGCCTGGCCTGTGCTGCGTGCTCAGAGCTCGTGGGCGTCCACTCCCTGCAGCCGGCAGCCTCGGTCTCAGGTGGAGTCCCCAGACACCACGCCTGGTTGGGGGTTCGTGCACACACCTCCTAAAAGAGCCCCCGAAGAGGAATGGTGAGGGAGAGGCAGTGTGGGTCAGAGGCAGCGCCACGCCAGGTTGGGTTCAGGAGAGGTCAGCTTCAGCCTGATGCCACAGGGAGCTCGCGCCAGAGTTTGTCCCACCTGGAGGAAAGGAAGAGGGCTGTCCTTGGTCACAGACCTCGAGGGGTGCGTGTAACTCCCTGGCACCTTTAGGCCAGGCGGCTTCCAAGTGGCTCCAAGCACACGCCTCTGAGAAGATGCACGTGTGAGCCGTTAGCTGAAGCACCTCCAGCAGCTGGAAGAGGGATCTGCTGGTCAGAGATCCAGAGAACTTGGCTGGGATAATAGCAGTGGCCACGACATCCCTCGGAGTAAAGAAGCCCGAGGTGGGAGATGAGGATCCTCAGGCTTGCCCACAAAAGCAGCTGAGGTTTGTCCTGGACAGCCTGACGAAGCAAGTCTTTGGATTCCCCACTGTCCCAGCTCTCTAGCACTGGCAACAGCCAGGCCCAAGGCAGAAGCCAGCTCCCAGGGCTTGACCACTACGTCTTCATGGATGCAGGGGAAACCTCTTCCTGGGAGGCAAATTGCATGTCTTGATTTAATCCAACAGATATTTATTTAGCGCACATCACTGTGTTAGAAACTGAAAATACAGCTGTGGGTGAAACAAACGTGGTCACCATCTATGATGGAGCTTTCGGTATGGCTGGGGGAAAATAGCAAACATGGTCAGACGAACATAGAATTTAAATGGTGATGTGTTCTAAGGGGAAAAAACAGGAGTCTAAGCACAGTAAGAGGGGACCCCGACTCCCATGTTAGCAGTAGTGGGGAGAGTGGCACAAGGAAAGTCCTCTCTGAGGAAATGATTGTTAAGTTGGGACCTGAAGGATATGAATAGGGATTAGCAATCTGTAGGGCCTGGAGTGTCAAGAACTTCCCCAGCCATGGGACCAACACGTGAAAAGGCCCTGTGGCAGGGAAGGTACTGTCGAGTCTGGGGAGGTGAATAAGGCCATGGAGTGTGACGGGGGAAAGGCCAGGCCAGTGGCAGCCACAGAGGACCATTACGCGTTAGAATTTACTCAAAGTGCAAGAAGCAGTCCCTGAGCACGTTATCATGCTCCGATTTTCATTTTTATGCGTTTTCTGGTGCAGGGAAAGAAATGGTTTTATTTGGAATCCAAGAATGAAAGGAACTAATATATACATACTACCTGAGGTGCTCTGTGAAGTAACTTCACAAATATTTCTCATGTAATGCTCATGAGAAGCCGTTTTTGTTTTACATGTGGATATCCAGTTGTTCTAGCGCCTTGTTGAAAAGACTGTCCCTTCTCCACTTAATTGCCTTTGCATCTTTGTCAAAAATCACTTATCGCTGTGTGTGTCGGTCTATTTCCGGACTCTCTATGCTGGTCTGTTGATCTCTTTGTCTGTTCATACACCAGCTCCACAGTGTCTTGATCACTGCAGCTTTCATGAAATCAGGTAGTGTTCGTCTTCCAACTTCTTCTCTAGAGTAATTTTGGTTCTTCTAGGTCCTTTGCAGTCCCATATGAATTTTAGAATCAGCTTGTCTGATCCTACAGGAAAAGTGTGATGGGATTTTGATTGAGGTTGCATCCAATCTATTGATCAATTTGGGAAGAACTGACATCTTAATATTGAATCTTCTGACTCGTGAGTACTGTCTACCTCTCCATTTATTTAGTTTCTCTTTCATTTCTGTCAGCATTATTTTGTTATTATCATGGTACAGATCTTGCACATCTGTCAGATTTATCTCTAAGTATTTTGCATTTTTATGCTTTTGTAAATGGTATTTTTTTCATTTAAAGTTCTAATAGATGGAATATAGAAGTAGAATTGATTTTTTTTCTTGCCTGATTGCATTGTCTAGAACTTATATGTAAAATATAATGTAGAAAAGAAGTAGTGAGAGTGGATATCTTTGTTCTTTTTATGATGATACAAAGTATTTAGTCTTTCAACATTAAGTATTATCTTAGCTTCAGTTTTTCATAGACTTGAGATTTGAGTTAAGTTATCTTCTACACAAAGTTTGCAGGGTGTTTTTATTACAAATTGATGTTGGATTTTGTCAAATACTTCTGTGGCATCCATCGTGATAATAGTATGGTGTTTCCTTTTTGGTTTGTGCATGCAATGGATTACATTGTTTGATTTTCAGAAGTAAAGCCAATCTTGCATTCCTGGGGTAAACTCTACTTGGATGTGATGTATTATACTTTTTACATATTGTTGGATTTGACTTGCTAACATTTTGTTTAAAATTTTTTATGTCCATGTTCGTGAGGGATATTGGTCTGCAGGTTTTTTGTGTTTTGGGTTTTTTTTTTCTGGTAGTATCTTTGCTCTACTGTCTTGTCACTTGCATTGACCCCTATGAGAAACCTGCTGTCATCTTTATCTTTGTTCCGCTTTTCTTCTCTGGCTGGTTTTAAGGTATTTCTCTTTGTCATTGGTACTGAACAATTTGATTATGATTTAGCTTAGTACAGTTTTCTTATGTTTATTATGCTTGGGGTTCATTTAGCTTCTTTGGTCTTCAGGTTTATAGTTTTCATCAAATTTATTTAAAATAGCAGCTATTCATTCTTCATATTTTTTTTCTATCTCCATCTTTCTTTCCTGTTTCAGGGACTCCAGTTACCTGTATATTAGACTGGCTGAAGTTGTTCCACAGTTCATCGATGCTCTTTTTATTTTATTATCTTTGTTTCTTTTTCTTCTTAAAAATCCTTTTATCTGTGTATTTCACCTTAAATAGTTTTTTTCTATGTCTCCAAGTTCACCACTCTTTCTTCTGTGATACCTGATTTGCTATTAATTCCATCCTGTGAATTTCTTATCTTAGACATTGTAGTTTTTGTATCCAGAATTTCAGTTTTTTCAGTGTTCAAGTTTTTACTGTCCTTTCTGATATTTCAGTTGGTGCTTTCCCTGTCCTCAGATAATCTCCTCACATGCATGTGAGGTCAAGGGGGACCCTCTACAGATCTCTGGGGTTCTCTTTGTGGACCTCTCTCCCTCCTTGTACTCTGTCCTGTGGATTCTAGCTGCTTGGTCTTCCTGGTCTGTCAGCTCGATTTCCTCAACTCAGGGAGTCCGCTGGGCTCAGCCTGGGTGCCCTGTGCCTACGGTGCAGCCTGGAGTTCTCCAGGCAGTGTGGTGGGGGACTGTAGGGCTCAACCTGTGTGTTTCCTGTCTCTCACAGATCACTGTCCTTCGCTGCCTCATGTCCAGTGTTTTGAGCACTACTGTTCTGTGTTCAACTGTTCAGTAGTTTTGTCAGTTGTTTTGACTGTTTCGGAAGGGAAGGCAAATCTGGCCTCTGTTACTCTGTGTTGGCTGGAAGCAGAAGTCCTTATATTTCTTTGAATGTCTCTCCTCTGTCAGCTCTGTTTTGCAGTTCCCGTGATGGATCTCCTGACTGTTCCCTCAGAATGTTAGAGGTTTGCTTATCACACTCACCTCCTTTTTCTTTTTCCGTGATGTCTGGGGCAGTTTCTCTTTGGAGCTTTCGAATTCAGCAAAGTGAGCTTTCAGCAGTATCACTTTGTACTGCCTCCATTTGAGTTTTCAATCCTGAAATCATGTTTTTCATCTAAAACTAATCTTTCGTGGTCTCAGGTTGTTCTCTTTTTATTTATGAAAGATCTCCTCAAATATCGCTGAGATTTGGTATTTCGAAATATTGTTTTCTTTCTTGGAATGTGTTTCATGGAGTGGAGTGGTATTATTCCAACTTTTCAGATCACTTCCTTCCTTTTTTAGGTACTGAATCTTTTCATCTACTAAGCTACCCTTCCCCTTCCCTCACCTTTTTATTCATCCTATGTTCTTAACATTTATTAAGACTTGAGATGATTTAAGTCATTGTATATTTCTTTGAAACTTAATTTGTCTAGCTTGGGGGTCTGGTTGGCTGGCAGGGGCTATGAGGTTGTGCAGGCAGGGGCCGCTGTGTGCTCTGGTTGTGACAGCCTCAAGTTGGCAAGGGCATCACCCACTCCTCTCACTAGCATGCTGCCCCTTGGAAGCGGCCTTTCCTCCTCTTCGTGGAGCAGGTTGGCTGCTGTAAGTCAAGGTGATGTGAGAGCTCTGCCCCTGGCCTCTCTGGGTCCAGACTCTGGACCACTTCTCTGCTTTCTGACCCCCTAGTCTCTTCCCTGCTTGCAGATTTAGAGGTTTCTTTTAGGGGACCCTTTCCCTTCCTTCCCAGGCAGCCCATTCTTTTGTATTTGTTGAGCCGTATTCATTCTCATCCCATCCTTAGATGTGCTGTTTCTTGCAGAAATCCCTCCATGTTTCTGATCCATGTTTCAAGACCCCTTCCACTGTTTTTCTGCATGGGTACGCATCGTCCCTGCTGCTTTTGTATTTCTTTGAGCATTTCATTAGCCATTTGCAGGGGAGGCGAAGCACGACCTGAAGTTGCCTTCTTGAGCTACATGTCAACCTGGGCTCTTTCCATGCACCAGGCAGCCTCTCTGCAGCAGAGGACAGAGAGTAGGGTTAATCGTCCGCCCTCAGGCTTGCATTTCTGGCATTTTTGCAGCATGATACCCCAAGAGGAATGTATTTCTTTAAATCACACTCCAGCACATTCTAAACAGGATGAAGAATTTGTACTTTGTCTACAGATTAAATAGCAGAAGAGGTGCCGGCCGGCCACAGGGGGGACTGCGGGGTGACGATTTTATAATGAATAGCAGAGCCCCGGGCTACAGCACGCAGCACTCCAGTTAGTCCACGTCATGTTTGGAATGTGAGCATTGGAGAAAGCTGTTAGGCTCTGGGGCTTTTCAGCGAGGTATGAGAGCTGTTGTTTAGGTGGATGAGATGGTGTGGCCTGTCACGCCTGCTGGTGCTGTCTGCCCCGTCCTTGGTACGGATTTGCCCCAAATGTTCTGGTCTTGGGCTTGTCCCTGCACACAAGGCAATTATCCCTTTGATGCTCTGTGCTGATTTCACCACCCTCCTTTTGCAGAGCTGCTGCCTACTCCTTGCCCAGTTAGCGACTCCTTACCACCTTCCCCAGATGGTGGAGTGGGGAGATGGAAAGATTGACACAAAAACCAGACTGCTCGGCTGGGAGGCTCCTTCTGAGTGTCCGCGGGGCCTCTTAGTCACCGTGCTCAGTCCTCTTTGCCAGCCCTAGCCAAGGGTCCCTGTGAGCCCTTTTGCGTATTTCGTTATTTCACAGCCACAGACGAGAGTCCTGACCCAAACCCCAGCCACTAGCTTCCTTGGTCCAGAAAAGCAAAAGGGCTCAGAGGAGGGATGTTTCCCCTCAAACCTATCCCTACCCCCGAAAACAGTTCACCCTGTGGGTCAGCCAGGAGCCTGGTTCTGCTCAGTGATCATGATGGCTCTTGCCAACGGTCACTTCTTCCCAGTATTGATTTAGAAAAACAGCACAACCTAAAAGTTGACAGTTACGTTTTATTCGGAGACCTTACTGAGGACTATAGCCTGGGAATCAGTCTCTCAGGTTGCTCTGAGGAACCATTCCAAAGAGGTAAGGGAAGAGCCAGGACATACAGTAACTGCCCTACCTACGAACCTTCAAGTTGCGAGATTTCAAAGATGCGAACGTGCGTTCGCATGTCCAGTCACGTCAGTTAGTTCATGTGTCTGGCATACCTTGTCCCGTGTGTGCATCCTCTACAAGTGGTTGCGCTTTTGTGTACTTTACAGAACTGTACAGAGTGCAGTATCTTTATTTCAAGCTCAGGTTGTCCAGAAGCAAGCCTCAAAGCCCGTTGGTGTAGCTGGTACTAGTGTACTTTTCAAGGTACTGTACTGTAAGATTAAAAGTCTTTATTTCTTGTGTTTGTTTGTTTTTTATGTATTATTTGTGTGAAAAGCATTATAAACCTATTCCAGTACAGTACTGTAGAGCCAATTGTGTTAGTTGGGTACCTAGGCTAACTGTTGGACTTACAAACAAGTTGGACTTAACGAGTGCGCTCTCAGAACGGAACTCGTTCGTATGTAGGGGACATACCGTACAGGAGTTTTTGCTAAAAACGAAAACAAACAAATAAAACCAGATAGTTGAACATGAAGAAAATTACTATTAATCACCAAAAAAAGACATCTCAAGGATGTTAGTCCTTTCTGTGTATGGGAAGATGCAATGAGTCTGGGCTCATTGAAATCATTCCTTTGATTTCATCTTAACCGTCTGGGGCCAGTATCCTGTTTTTCTCCATCCTGAATCCCCTCAGGGCGCACCATAAGGCGGCTGCAGTGGCTGATGGCTTGATGGCAGGCAACATTTGTTGTTTACCTGAAAGGCAGGCAACAATATTTTGTCCATGCCAGCAAGCTTTTTTTTGCTGCGGACTGAACACTGTCCCTGGATACTAGGGACAGTGAATCCCAAGCCTGGCGTCTCTCTTTCCCTGAGTGTCAGAGGTAGGCAACATTGGATAGTAATGCTAGCCTTACAGGTTTTTTGCTTCTGAAATCGAAATTATTGTTATTCTTATATAAATCTTACGAATTTCCCCAGACAGTTCTGGGACAGTTAGAAGTTTTGCTTTTACAATACGATGTGGCCTGTGCAAAGCACATTCAACGTTGGTTGCCAAAGACATCAGGGGACGGCTGGGTCTGTCGGAAGCACATTTCCTAAACATCTGGAATCTCTGGCTCTCCTGCCTCTGTGTGAAGGACAGTGGAACAGCCCTGAAGGCTGGACTCTTCTGTTTGCTTCTGTTCACGGCGTTCTGGTCTTCTGGGCCTTGGGGCTGGGCCTCAGCCTCTCTCCCGCTGAGCTCCATCTGGATAGGACTGGACCCCATTTGCAGACCCCTCCCTCCACTGTCCTGCACCCTGCTCAGATCCCTTGGCTTGGGACACCCCTCCCCTCTAGCTCCGCCTCTCTGGACCTCCAGGGCTCCTTCTAATGCCACCTCTTCCAGGAAGCTTCCCTTGATACCCCTTTGTGCTCTCTGACGTGAAGCACTCTCTTTCTGCTCTGTGCTGCCTTTGCACTTGGTCTAGACTTCTCCTCCAGCCCTCAGTTGAGTTGGTTGAATAGCTGGCAGAGAACGGTGCCTTGTCTCCCCCTAACTGTGAGCCGCTGGAGCGTGCACTTTGAAGTGTCTATGGAATAGAGCCAGTTCATAGATTCTTGCTCCCTGCGAGCCTTTCAATGTTCATGAGCTTCCAGGTGCCCTCTTTCGACAATATTATTTTGACAAAAAACTGCTGCTCTGTGTGGTGAATTTCCATCTCAGGGCAATTGGGCTGCCTTTTGTAGTCCCTTCTTGTCCAAATTCACCGCGGGCCAACCACCCTCCTCTCCTGCCAGCCTGAGTCATGAGCACCGGATGTGATATGGAAGAACCCTACCCAGCATACGGTCCAGGTGGGGAGAGTTTAACACAACGTGTAACTCGAGCTGGGTAAGGAAGCGTCCCTCGGTTGCTGCCATTAGACCGTGTGTCTTTCCTTACGAAACCCCTTCCAGAGCCAAGTGCCGGTGTCCCAGTGTATAAATAGTTGTGAACCGGCTAGTGTGACACACAGCCTGCCATTCATTGGATGTCACCCAGCTTTCCCTGCCTGGATAACCAGACAGAACCAGGGGCCCAGGTTACTAGGGGAGGGCCCTTGTTTACTGCCTCTGTGTTGTTGAGGAGATCTCAGGAGCTCGGCTTCCAGTAGCTGCTCAGGTTTCCTACTGCCAAAGGGAGATGCAGTGAGGCTTGAGGTGGGTGGAGGTGCTCTGAGACAGAAGCCCTAGTCCTAAAACTTCAGGAATCCTTTAGAAAATAGGGGGAAAAAAGACTCGTGGGACATGCATTGGAGCACATGAAGATTGTAATTCAGCCACCATACAGTCATGACAGCTTAACCTCCGTGGTAGGTGGTGGCGATTCAGGACAGAGCTATTGGACACCAAACGTGTGGGAGACACCTGGCCTGGGGGACACGAAGAGATCCAAGTCATCTGACCAAGTACAGTAAGTCCCCTACACACAAACGAGTTCCATTCCAAGAGTGCGTTCGTAAGTCCAATTTGTTCATAAGTCCAACAGTTATCCTAGGTCCCCAACTAACACAATCGGCTCTCTAGTACTGCACTGGAATAGGTTTATAATAGTTTTCACACAAATAACACATAAAAGACAAACAAAAAATAAAGAAAACATTTTTAATCTTACAGTGCAGTACCTTGAAAAGTACAGTAGTACAGTACAACAGCTGGCATCCAGGGGCTGGCATCGAGTGAACAGGCAAGAAGAGTTACTGGAGGAGGGCGAGGAGGTGGGAGATGGTAGAGCTGAAGGATCGTCAGCAACAGGAGATGGAGGGCACGATGCAGTTTCACTCACGCCTGATGTTGATGGAACGCACGTTCGCATCTTTGAAAGTTCACAACTTGAAGGTTCATACCTAAGGGACTTAGTAGCTATGATGTTAGGGAAAATGGTGGGCAGTATATTCAAAGGTTCCCCAAGCTTGCCCCCTGCCCCCGATTATTCACTCAAACATGAATCTAGGTTCTTCTGGGAAGGGATTTTACTGATGTGATTAAAGTCCCAAGTCAGGTGACCTTAAAAAATGAAGATTATCCAGGTAGGTCTGACCCAATCAGGTAGGCTATTTAAAAGCAAATTATGGGCTTCCCTGGTGGCGCAGTGGTTGAGAGTTCGCCTGCCGATGCAGGGGACACGGATTCGTGCCCCAGTCCGGGAGGATCCCACATGCTGCGGAGCGGCTGGGCCCGTGAGCCATGGCCGCTGAGCCTGTGCGTCTGGAGCCTGTGCTCCGCAATGGGAGAGGCCACAACAGTGAGAGGCCCGCGTACCGCAAAAAAAAAAAAAAAAAAAAAAAAAAAAAGCAAATCATTTTTTCTGGCTGGTGACAGAAGGGAAAGTTGGAGAGATCCAAAGCACAAGAAGGATACCGTTGCTAGCTTTGAAGGTGGAGGGGGCCGTGAGCAGTGATCTGTGAAGGTCTCCCTGAGAGTGACTCCCCCCACAAAAAAAAGCCAGAATGGAAATGGGCACTTCAGTCCAACAGCTGCAAGGAACTGAACCTGCCAAGACCTTGAATGAGTTTGGAGGTGGCGTCTTCCCAAGAGCCTCGAGACAAGAGCCCAGCCCAGCCAACACCTTCAGTTTGGCCTTGTGGGACCCTGAGCAGAAAACCCAGTCAAGTCCACCCAGACTTGGACCTAAAGAACGTGAGCTAACAAATAGGTGTTGTTTTAAGCCTCTGGGTGTGGGGTAATTTGCTACAGGGCAATAGAAAGGAACACAGGTAATAGGGGGCAGAGCATTCCCTGGGCTGTCGGCGGTTCCCAGAGGAATAGGAGAGGACCCCTGCCCTGAGAAGCTCACATCCTGCCATCACCAGTAAATGGTTGCATGTGGATTTGAAATAGTAGAGCAGCGTTGCAGACGAGATAATTATGAATGTATTCTTGATGAGGAAAAGGTGAAAAAGAAAGGCCTTCTTTCTAGAGCAAGAATTTTAGAGGGAAGGGGAAGGAGAAGCGCTTTCTGATACATTTCATCTCGAGACTTCACTTTCATGTTCATCTCCAAGCATTTGCAACAAGTCGAAACCTTGACTGTGACTCAGGCAGTGCTCCTGGGGTAGCATTAATCCGGTGCAGCTCAGACCAGAGCAGCATGAGTTCAGCCAGCTGCTCCGCTCGGGCCCCCAGAGGGTTTCTTTAGAATGGCGCTTTCCCACTCCGCCCGAGCATTAACTCCCCCTTCCCAAAGCTGAGTGAGCTTTTGCTTTTTGTGAACATGTCCCGCTGAACCAGGGACTGCATTGCTAGCACACCCTGTTCTCCTGAGAGGCTCTTGGAGAACTGCCCGCTACCTCTAAAGACAAAATGGAGACCTGTCCAGGAGCAGAGGGGCCGAGCGAGGGACAGGAGGGCTAGGTGACCTCGAATCTAGCAGAGTTTCTCAGTCTTCCTAGGGTGAGATCCATCTCTCACTCTGATTCCCTCTGAGATCACCTGTAAAGAGGGACATATGTATATAGTCTATCATCCGAACCTGGACACTTTGGGAGTGAAAAGAGGCCCTCCTAATAACTATGCTGGGACATTGGCAAAAGCCAGGACGGGCAGGTGTGGTCATTCTAACCATGTCTGCCCCGAGGAGTGCTGCTCCTTCCATAACTCCATCCAAATATAGACATAAATCCATTCCAGTGATGTCCGAGGAATGGCTGAGACAGGCTAGCATAATCTACAGGTCTCTATTAAATCAGAGGGAAAAACTGAAAAGCAGGAAACACACACACAGTTAAGAATTACAAGGAAAAAGTCCTTGCATTTTCCTAGTCCAGGTTTCTGATCCTGAAGCAGCTACGGGCTGGCAACGATCCCCTGCAGATGGCTGACCTCTTGCCCCCCTGCCTGCCCATCTGCTTCCGTTTGGTGGCTGCTATCTTAGCATCTGCGGAGGGATATGGCCTCCCAGGTCCCCTGAGCAATCGCTGCTGTGACGAGCACAGACTCCAGTTCAGATCGTGACTCCCCACTCCCCAGTGATGAGACCCATCTTGGCTGAATTATTCAGTATCTCTGGGCTTCAGTTTCCCCATGGGAACAATACAGCCTACCCAGGGGCTAGCAAGGAGGGGGTGTTGTTGTGAGTTTCTGCCCAGGGTGCCAGGAATAAAGGGCTGCATTGTTTATAGAGAATTAAAAAACAATACCAAAGCCTACTAAAAGGTCATCTGCTTTTTATTATCACCCTGCACCAGCAGTTCTCGGCAATATCGGTGATAAAATACTTCTCCCCTCTGAGGCTGGTGACTCCCGATGCCCTTTCTCCTTCTCCCCACTCTACCTCGGTACACCATCTGACCTAATTCCCGGGGTTGCGATGTAGACCAAACAAATAATGCATAGAAAATGTTTAATAATATTTTATGATAATCACTGGTCCTTCCTAAAATCCTCTAAAAGTGAATCCTTTGTCTTTCCTTTTCTGTCAGAGGCCGGAGATTGTTGTGTTGGTCTGGGCTATTTGGCTGCAAGTAACAGAAATTAAAATTGAACTGCTTTAGGCATTAAAGAGGGCACTTATTGGCATCAATGATGTGAACACTGCGAAGGAACTCCTTCACTGGTTTATGTCTTCACTGCTTTCTTAGAGTCAGCTTCATTGTCTTAGATCCAGTTCTCCATGAAGCTGGAATCATGGCTGCTGAAAAAGCTGTGCTCAGATTCCTAAAGAAAAAGGGGAGAGGTAGAAATGGTCACATTTTGCCTATGGAGGATTCTGATTGGCCTGGCTGGACCATGTCCTAGTCTTGGGGCCAGTCACTATGGACAGAGGAGGAGTGAGGTCCAGTGATTGGCCCAGCTTGTGTCAGGTTGCCCAGCCCTCACCCATTCACTGTGGGCACAGGGTGGATGAGGTGCTATGATTGGCCTAGCTTGTGTCAGTTACCCAACACTCAGCCAATCACTATGTCCCAGGAGATGGGCTCTTATAAGATGGCAGCTTCTCGTTTGACTTCCCTAATAAAGGAATAGCACAAGGTAACCAACAAGGTCCTACTGTGTAGCACAGGGAACTCTACCCAATATTCTGTGATAACCTACATGAGAAAAGAATCTAAAAAAGAATGAGTATATGTACATGTATAGCTGAATCACTTTGCTCTATGCCTGAAACTAACACAACAACGTTGTAAATCAACTATACTTCAATAAAATTAAAATATTTTTTTTAAAAAGGAATAACACAAGAACATTGTGGTGGGGGAGGTTCTGGGTGGATAGAGGAGCAGTTGTCCTTAGCAACTCTACTGCCCATTCAGAGACCCCTGCTTCTGGTTTGAGAAGAAAATAGCTTGGCTACAACTTCAGAATTGGTATATTTGTACCCTCAGTTGTGTCCAAACACCTGCCAGAGATAATGAAAAATAGGAAAATGTACCCACCCTCGGTAGCAGAAGGCCCATTCTCTCCCAGGCTCAGTAGCTGTAGCTCGTGCTCTGGAGTTTGTTCTGGAACAGGCCCTGTGCACTCTGCTTAGGTTCCTCTGCTGTGGGGTATGTGTTCCTGTGTGCACAGCTGCTGGAATGGCTGGGCTCAGCCTTTTGAGAATGAGAACACATTGTCACTGGAACAGCAACCAAAGTCTCCTCTAGCCCCTGGGCTCCCGTTTCAGGGGCCACACATTTTTGGAAGGACATCAAATATTGTCCATCATGGAGCCGTCGCTTTGCTTTTGTTGCTAATCATTTTCTCTTGTTTTCCTCCTTTTCAAACCAAGATAAGATGTTTCCAGTTTTCTTAAGGATTCTTTTGATGAAATAATTCTAATTTATATTTGTATTTCTGTTATAGCCTGGGGAGCTGTTTTATGAGCACAAAGCCTTCTTTTGTGATCTTATCCAAGACAAACTTCTGATTCTTCTTTTATCAAAAAGTTACTACTGACCAAAATACTACTTAAAAATCAGCTTACTGAAAACAATTATAGAAGGGCCCTCTGCCCGTAGAAAAAGGTGCTCTGTTGTTGGACTCTTTATAATCATTCTTCTTCTAAAATAGGAGTCAGCAAAATGTTTTTTGTAAAGGGCCAGATAATGAATATTTTTGGCTTTGTGAGCCATATTGTCTCTTTCACAACTACTCGTTTCTACTGTCCTAGCATGGAGGTGGCCATGGGCAGTGCATAAGTGAATGGCCATGGCTGTGTTCCAATAAATATTTAAAAACCAGAGAGTGAGCCAGCTTTGGGTCATAGGTCAGAGTTTGCCAACTCCTGTTCTGAAGCATCTTATGCTTTTTCACTGTCTTTTTAAAAGTATAGTTAAAATCCAGGATGTGTCATAATTCTTCCATTTCATGGAGCAGAAACACTGAATATTGGTCAATGTGTTAACTGCAGGGTTCACTAGGACCTGGCATTAAGAACCTTAAGAAAATGTTTTCATTTGATGCAGTAATTCCATTTTCAGGAATCTGTCCTAAGCTGATATGGCTAGTTTTTTCTCTGTAGTTATTTACCACAGTATTATTTGCCACGTAAAAATCCTGGGAACAACTTAAGGTCCCGTGGTAAACTGTCTACTCAAAATAATATCACAGAGCCTTTCAAATCATATGTATGATTAAATCCTTTATGAGTCTATGTTGTAATATAAAATGGAAAAATATATACCATGAAACCTCACTTAATTAAAAGAAAAGAGCAGGCATGCATAGAAAAAGATTGACAGGAAATACACCGAAGTATTAATAGTTTTTTCTCTAGAGAGGAAGATTATCTGAGTTTTTTACTGTGTGTGTGTGTGTGTGTGTGTGTGTGTGTGTTTGATTTTTCTAAAAAGACCACTTTAGTTCTAGAATTTTAAAGAAGTATTTTAAGGAGAGAAGTAGTTCTTCAACCTTTTAGCCTGAGACAGTGTAGTATGCGTTATTCTAGAATCTTCCTTAGAGAAGCCAAGGGGCAGGGGCTGGGTTGACTCTAGGAGAGCCTCTCAGACCTGTGCTCTGTGTCCAGGACGGTCTTCTTAGGGCTCACAGATTGGCTGCCTGGGGTCTGCCAGTCATTTATACGGTAATTCTCGAAGCAGACTATTGAGCTCTTATGTGTAAGTCTTCGAATCCCCACAGAACCTTCAAAGTAGGCAGGTCTGACCCTGCTTTCCAGTTAAAGGGACTGAGACAGAGAGAAAGGAAGTGACCTGCTCCTCTCCCACAACTGCACCTGCAGGATCTGTGTCTCCCATCCTTCCCAGCCTTTCTCTTTGAAACAGCCTACTTCAGGTTTGGGATGTGTTATTCACTCACTGATGGTTCTGCTTTGTACATCAAATTCAGAAAAATATCTGCTTCCACAACTGCTGGTTGCGTTGGAAGATTTCTGGGGCTTCTTCGGAAAAGTGGGCCATTGTGTAACGTGAGACCTGCCTGCTCTGGTGACCGGCTGGGTGCGCGTGCTCAGAGAGAAGCTCGTGGCTTCTGTACTGAAAGCAGGAAGAGCTGATGGGTTGGGAGGCTTCGGCACTGGCCTGTCTGAATTCAAAGAACTGGTGAAGTGGGAGGGCCAGAGTGAAAGGACCAGCGGGTGTGAAATTTGTGGTCCAGAAGGGGATGTTCGAATGTAAACTCTCCCAGGGAGCAGTTGTAGATGCCTGTGGGTTCCAGCATACGGTGGTGGGCGTGGAGTCTGCCATGGAGTGGGGCGAACATATCAGAATTGAGGAGGACAGATACTGAGGCAGGGATGTTAGGGGAGTCCTCCACATGGAGGCTGAACCCATCCATGGTGACAGCAGGTCTTGGGGTGAAGAGAAGGACTATGAGTGACGTGCTAACATCTAAAAATGAAAGAGGAGCAGTGACCCGGAGGTTTGAAGACGACAGAGGACGGGGGGAGAGGGGTAGTTAGGGAGTTTGGGATTGCCGTGTACACACTGCTATATTTAAAATGGGTAACCTGTAAGAGCCTACTGTGTAGCACAGGGAACTCTGCTCAATATTATGTAACAACCTAAATGGGAAAAGAATTTGAAAAAGAATAGATACATGTATATGTATAACTGAATCACTTTGCTGTACACCTGAAACTAACACAACATTGTTAATCAACTATACTCCAATAGAAAATAAAACGTTTTTAAAAACTACTGTAAAAAAAAATAAAAGAGGGCTTGCAGGTGAACGAGGCTGACATGGTGAGTCTGGAAGGAGCCTGGGGTCATATGAGAGGAGTGCTGGTTTGGAAGGGCTCTGGGGGCCCAGGAAGATGGCAGACCTACCTCTGACCCCGTAGCATATGGGATGTGAGAGAACAAGTCTCTTTTCCGAAGAAATGCTGCCAGGGGAGCAAGCAGGTCAGGCTGGACTGTTAAGTCGGGGGGGCTGGGGAAAGGCCCTCAGCTTCTGAAAGGAGCTGAGGATATAGGAGTTTGTTTATTTCAGAGTGCGTGTTCCAGAGGGCACCTAGAGGAGATGAGGGAGGAGGGGAACAGGGGGCTTGGATCGTCGTGGTTGAAGAGGACAGAGAGTAGAGAGAGGTGACCAGGGTGGCCGGGAGTTTAGGCACCAGCCAAAGGAAAGCAGGATGGGAATCACGGTGACAGCAGCCAGTGACAGGATTACAAAGGAGCGAGTCCTCCTGACCCAGTGGATGAGGTTGGGTGTCAGGGGAGTTTCTGGAAGGGGTCAGCTTTGGCCTGGTTGATTGTGTTTCTAGGGACCCACTGGGAACCAGTCCTAGAAGTCCAGACCCATGGTTCTAAGCAGACCAAGGTTTCTGTGGGTCAGGAAAGAAGGTTAAGAGCGGTAGAAATAGCAGCTGTGTCTCCATGCTTGCTTCTCTCCTGGGGAGCCCCGTTGTAAGTAAGTCGACACCCAGTTGCCATGGGATGGAGCGTGATTCTCAGTCCATTACACTGGGACTCACTGCCCAGAGCCGGGGGTCGGCCCCCTCCCTTCATACATCTCCCCTGCTATTAAATTTGTCACAAATCCAATTTCCATAAGCCTTTCAGGAACACACCTACTGCATAAAGTAGGCATGCTTTCCATTCCCAAGGAGCCTGGAATGGGGGTTCGTTGTGCCTGAGGAAATTGGAGAAGCACACGGAGAAATAAACGCTGAAGCTCTTGCCCCTCAGGGTCAGGACAGCAGACCGTGGAAATGTGTTTTTTCATTTCCTCATGTTCCAGGGCTCATGTGCTTCGCAGCTGTGATTTATTTTCACAGCACACTCTGGAATTTGACAGACTTTCATGCTGGCCTGCTTCACAGCTGAAACCATTTGCCATTTGGTAGATGATGAAGCAAGTGACAAGTTCCACTAAAACAGCCCTAAAAAGAAGACGTCTGTGAGTGAGACAGACAGGTGTCAAACGCTGGCGGGCCTCCTCCGTGCGGGATGGTGCCAGAGCTCCCAGCAGACAGAGAGCCGGGCGACGGGCTTGAACTGGGGGTGCACCTCCTGCTTAAAGATGCGTGGCTCTGTGGTGGGCATGATGGTGACTACCGGCTTTCGGAGGGCTGCTCACCCCGCACCCTACAGGGCCCTGGTCCACGTGGGGAGCTGGGGAGCGAAGGCTGCAGTGTCCCAGCTGCTGCTGCAGGTGCTGGGGAAGGAGAGTTGACGCCCCTTCCGAAACCCTGCGTGCCGCCCCTGCTTCCTCCCCTCTGCTCGAAGCAGTGGGAGTCACTTGGGTGGGGGGGGCGGCCTTCTTCAAGGACCTTTCAATTTCAAGTGATAGAAACCATTCAACTACTTACTGCAAAGGTGTGGCTCTCTGACCACTTTCTCACTCTGACTTTATTTTGTTCCTAGCACGTATTTCCTCCCGACGCACTCTCTCCTCCTGTCTCCTCCCTTCCCTCCCGTTCTTCGGTTTTTGTTGTCTATTCACGCGCTGGAACAGAATGGCCTTTGCCTGGTTAGCTTTTTGTGCTTATATTGGTGCTTTACCTATTGTAGGTGTTTAATAAATATGTATTAAATGATGGCAAGATGACACCTTGGGTAGATTGTGACAATAAATAGGAGTTAGTCAGGCAAAGGGAAGGGAGGTCCCAAGGCAGCTGCAGGGAAGGCCCAGAGCTGAGAGGTGAGAGCAGCCCCTGGGGACCCATGATGAGTCATTGTATGCCAGGGAGGGAGCTGAGCGGTGGTGAGTGACTGGTCAGCAGGAGGGGGTGACAGGTAGAGTGAGGTGAGCAGAGACCAGATCTTGGGGGACCTTTTAATGCCATGCGGCATGTGGCATGCGGGATCTTAGTACCCGATCAGAGATTGAACCCACGCCCCCCGCAGTGGAAGCGCAGCGTCTTAACCGCTGGACCGCCAGGAAAGTCCCTTTGGGGGACCTTTGATACTGGGCTGCAGGACTTGGATTTTATTGGGAATCCATCGTGGGGAGCATGAAGGGTTTTCAAGGAGGAGTGTGACAGGATCATTTGTTTGAAGTCTGCTGGGAAACTCACCCTTATTGCTCTCCTTCTGTGTGCAGGTCACTTGTGTATGTGTTGTATCACAATGATCCTGAAAGTAAGATCCTACTCCTCCATTTTGCAGGAGTAAAACTGTGGACTAGGGAAGCTAAGTGCTGGGGGTCACACAAGGCATAGAACCATTGTCATTTTTGTGTTTTAAGTAAAGACTCCTGGTAGCTGCGCAGAAGCCTGATTGAAGGGGGCAAGGCTGCTGCAGCATTCCATCCAGGGGAACAGCGATGGCAGATCTAAGTAGTAGCAATGCAGATGGACGTGCATAGACCAAGGTGTACAGGAGGGAGAGTTCACAGAACGTTAGTAATTGACCAGATGTTGGAGTGAGTTTTTCATACTCACTATTTAATAAGCAGTTATAGAGCGCTTTCTATGAGCCATGCTTACTTTATAGCATTAACCCATTTAATCCTCGCAGCAACCACCCGAGCAAAGTGCTATTATTATCCTCGTTTTACAGACGAAGAAGCTGAAGCACAGAGATGTTAGGTAACTTGCCCAGGGTCACACAGTAAGTGAAGGAGGCAGGATTTAAAGCTAGGTCCACGCTCTTAGCTATTAGGTTTCTAGATGGAGCAGCTGAGTAGTGGTAGTGCCAACGACCAAGGCAGGGAACTACGGAAAAGGCAGCTCTGGCTGCTTTGGACAGGAGGACGGATTTGGTTTTGGACCTGTGGAGTTTAAGGTGTCTGAGATGCCCAAGAGACAGCTGGACACAGAGGAGCTTCCCAGAGGTCTCGCTGGAGATGACATCTTGGTGTCATCGGCATGTAGGGCGTAGGAGAGCCAGAACATTACTAGAGGGTCCTGGGGAGAGTGAGAGAGAAAAGGACCAACCCTCCCACACCCCAGGAGTGCCAGGCTGGGCTGAGGAGAAAGAGCCGCCACAAGGGCTGAGAACCAGCAAAGGAGAAGCAGGAGAAAGTGGTGTCCCGGGGTAAGAATGTTCCAAGGAGGAGGGACTGGTCAAGGTCAGGGATGAAAGCAAGAGCGACTGAATAGTGTGTATTGAATGTGGCAACAAACAGGGACCCTGTGGTCTAGGCTGGAGCAGCCTTGTGAGCTGTAGAGAAGGCAGAGTGCAGGGAGGGGCCAAGCCATCAGGAGGAGCGGGGCGGGAGACGGTGCACGTGGACAGGATGCTCTGACTGCGGGGGTTAGGGGGAGGATGGGAACTTCAGAAGTTGGGGGACAGGATGGGAACTGACAAGAAGGATTTTTTATTTGTTCCCACCCCACCCTGAGACACCGATGATGAAAGATACTTGATGATGTTTGAATACTGGAAGGAGCAGATGGTAGGGAGGGGAGATGTTAGAAATAACTGGGTTGGAGGGCTCTGGCTGATGGAACAAAGCCCATTGTGGGTGGGGAGGCCGCACTGAGATTCAGCATTTCTTCCTCTGAGATGAGAGCACAGCGGGTGATGGGTGCAGATGCGTGTGTGTTTTAACGTAGGGACAGGGAAACAAGGAGGTAACAATCCATTTATACTAGCATGTTACTTAATGCCAATTGTGTTGAAAAGTCCTCTTATGGATGGGTAAAAACAACTCAGTTCAACTAGCAAGCGTATACAGTCGAGCCTCCGTATCCATGCAGATTAGTTCCAGTACCCGCCACAGATACCAAAGTCCACGGATGCTCAGGTCTCTTATATAAAGCAGTGTAGTATTTGCATGTGGATCTTAGTTCCCCGACCAGGGATCAAACCCACATCTCCTGCATTGGAAGTGTGGGGTCCTAACCACTGGACTGCCAGGGAAGTCCCCCTCCTGTATACTTTAAATCATCTCTAGATTACTTGTAACACCTATATCTAATAACAATATAAATGCTATGTAAATAGTTAATTCAAGTTTCGCTTTTTGGAAATTTCTGGAATTTTTTCCCCCAATATTTCCCATCCATGGTTGGTTGAATCTGGGAATGCAGAACCCATGAAATACGGAGGGCTGATTGTACACTGAATCAGACACCATAAGTGGTGCTAGGACACAACATTTTAAACTTGATTCCTTTCTTCAAGGTACAGAGCTCAAGGTCAAGGAAAATGGACATGTCATTAAATCATTACGATACAATGTGGAAAGTGTTATAAATGTCTGTTTCTTCCACCAGACATGGTGGTAGACATGATCTTGCACATACGTGCATCCCCTGAGCCTCACAAGATGCCTGTCTCATGAAAAGCATTTGATAAATACTGAAGGAAGGAATGAAGGGGGAAGGGAGGGAGAGAGGGAGGAAGGGAGAAGAAGGAAGAAAAGGACATGAAGCTCTGCCTGAAGAACTTAGAAAAAATTTCCCAGAGGTTGTGACATGTGAACTGGTGCTGAAGGATGAGTAACAGTTCACCGGGATGACAGTTCATGTGGAACAGAGAGAGAATTTCTGGCAGAAAGGACCATATCTGCAAATGTGTGAGGGCACAAGGCACTTATAGATATGCCTGCCTGGTGAGTGCTTTGATGAGGCCACGGTCCAGAGCCGCTCTCTGTACTGCAGGGAAGCCTCTAACCACATATGGTTACTAAGCACCCGAAACGGGGCCAGTCGGAATTGAGATATGCTCTACATGTAAAATACACACCAATTTCAAAGACTTAGTATGAGAAAATGTGGAACATCCCATTAGTAATGTTTGCAGGGATTACATGTTGAGAGGATAATGTTTTGGATATATTATTAAAAGTAATTTTACCTGCTTCTTTTAACTTTTTAAAAATGCTCCTGCTAGAACATTTAAAATTACATAGATGGCTCTTAGTATGTTTCTCTTGGACAGGGTACCAGGAAGCGTAGGGGAAATGAGGTTGAGTGGCAGGCAGGGCTCAAATCATGGACTCTGGAAGGACCTCCTGTAAGCAATGCAGTTTTTAAAAAATTTTTATTTTATATTGGAGTTTAGTTGATTTACAATGTTGTGTTAGTTTCAGGTGTGCAGCGAAGTGATTCAGTTATACACATACATATATATATATATATATATTCTTTCTCAGATTCTTTTCCCGTATAGGTTATTACAAGAGTATTGAGTAGAGTCCCCTGTGCTATACACACTCCTATATATAAAATAGATAATCAACAGGGACCTACCATATAGCAATGCAGTTTTAAGCCAGGACGGGCACAGTCAGATGCGTGTTGTCTAGACAGCTGTCAGCTGTGTGAAAGGTGGACTGAGGAGAGAGAATGCTGGGGGTTGGAAGTGAGTGAGTCCCCCTCGAGGAATGATGAGCCAGACGAGATGGACCGACTGAGTGTGCGGGAGGCGAGGGAGAGGAAGGTAAGATGACGTCGAATTCTGGCTTTGATTGCCGTTGGATGGAGAAGCTTTTGCGCGTATCTGGGGAGAAGTGGGTGATGCTGCCTTCGAGGTATACAGTCAGCTGCTGGTGGTTTAGATCTTGGTGCTGGAGTTGTAGACGTAGGGTCATTAGGATAGAGGTGATCATGAAAACCTCGGAGTGGATAAAATCGCACAGGGGATGCATAGAACAAGAAGAGAAGATGGCTGAGGTTGGAGCCCCTGGGGGATGAAGGGGCAGACACGAGGAGAGTGGAGAGTGCTTGTCAGAAGCCAAGGAGAGGGGGGATTTTTGAGAATCATTGTGCCGTTGAGTAAAGTTCTGCCAAGCAGTCAGATGAGTCAAAGAGAGAACGCGTTTTGGATTTAGCAATAAGAAAGTTGTTGGTGACCTTGGTGAATGCCGTTCCCATGAAGCAGTGGGGGAGAAAGCCGAATTGGAGGGACTGGTGGTGATGGAATTGAACAATGCAGAGGCAGCAAGTGTGGACCACTCTTTGAAGAAAACAAGGCATTTGACTTGTGTGGATTTCATTGCTTAAAGAATGTTGGGATTTCCAAGAAACAAACGACTTGCGATTTGTGTTGCCCCCTGTGTTTTCATTTGCAGAGCTCTCCCTGCACCTGCACCCCCCACCCCAATCAAAGGCAGAGACTTATGCAAATGTCCTTTTCTCTCTCTCTCTCAGGCCGGATCTTGGACCTGAAGACTGGGACGGTCAAGAAGGAAGGGCAGCAGTCATCCATGAGGATGTGCATGGGCTCCCGGAGGTCCTTCATCTGCAGGATGAGGTCTGTTTGGGGGAACAGTGGGCTGGGCTCTGATGGGGTTGCTCCCTTCTCACCTCCGCTGAGAGTCCTGATGGGCTGTAAGATCACACCTTCACTCTGGTGATGTCATCTGACTGCAGAATGTAAGCCTTCTCCTTCTTGGTCTGTCTCACCTGTAAATGGAGAAGATGAGTCGACAGTTGGACATATAGTTCAGGAATTCACAGGAGAGTTTGGGGCTGAAGCCATAGAGTCAGGGATTGACGACAGTGAGGTGTATCTAAAGCCCCGAGACCGCATGAGATCACCTGGGAAATGAGTGTTGCTAGAGAAGAGCTCTGAGCTCAGGCCACCCCTGCACCAGGGAGGCGAGGAAGAACCGGCAGAGACTGAGAAGGAGCGGCTGGGCAGATGGCAGGGAACAAGAGAGGGAGAAGGAAGTTTCCAGGAGGAAGGCGTGGTCCACTGCCAGATGCTGCTGCTGATTCCCAGATACGAGGACTGAGGATCCATCACTGGACCCCAGAGGGAGAAGCAGCGGCAGCTGGAACTGCAGGCAGGTGAGCGAGGCGGGCGTCCTCCTCTCCTCCAGGAAAGAAGTCGGTCCCCGCTGGCCCGGGCACGTGCTCTCCCAGGCTCTTCTTGAGCACTTTTCCCGACAAGGCCACCCAAGTCCACACCAATCCTGATTCAGCTCCAGCGCCTCCTGCCCTCTCCGACCTCCTCCCCGCCCCTGCCAAGCTTCCCGATGCTCCGATCTCAGGGCCGGGCACAGTGGAGCCACTCACTACCGTCACCTTCCTCCAGTGGTTTGCTTCTGGGACGGGGACTTACCACTTGAGCATCTGTTGGGAACTATGAAGTTACAGACAATCGATGTTTAAAATAAGTCTATATTTTCACTAATTCAAAGTCACCTTTTGAAGCAACTCTACTTCTTTTTTTTTTTTTTTTTTTTTTTTTGCGGTACGCGGGCCTCTCACTGTTGTGGCTTCGCCCATTGCGGAGCACAGGCTCCAGACGCGCAGGCTCAGCGGCCATGGCTCACGGGCCCAGCCGCTCCGTGGCATGTGGGACCCTCCCGGACCGGGGCACGAACCCGTGTCCCCTGCATCGGCAGGCGGACTCTCAACCACTGCGCCACGAGGGAAGCCCAAAAGCAACTCTACTTCTTAAACAAAAACTGTTAATCTACGGGCTAGGCCATCTCAGATCACAGGTTGCCTGTGTTGAGGGGAGACCTGCCTCTCTAACCTCTAGCTGAGTCCTGAGAACCGGCAGAGGACTTGAGTATGGCTGTCCTTTCCTCCCCGTCGGCTCCTCTCCAGGCTGAGCATTTGGAATGCTTCCAGAAGACACGGATGGAATCCCCTTCACCGCCTGCCTCAGGTCATAAGGCGGTGTTGGAGTGACAATACACGAGCATCTCCTTGTGATTTAGCACTGAGTCTGCGCAGACTGCCTTCCCTCTGTTCAGCCTACAGGGGCAAGCTGGGGGGCTCGACTCACATGCGTTAGTGTCCACCCAGGGACAGAATGCCATCAGTTAATGTAGTCCGACACAGCAAGGGCTTTCCACAGTGCTTTGGCCCATCCTAGCTTGATGGACATTCAGTCTAGCACCAGCAATGTGAATTCTTAATTGCACCATCTAAGCAGTTGCCTTGTGAATGAATGTATTGGAAGCATCAAGTTCACCATTCCTGAGTAGCCTCCAGTGCCATTAGCACTGCCCTGTCGACCAGATTCAGGCGGTCCGCTTCCTGCCCTGGTGCCTCTCAAGACATGCTCTAGGTAGCTCTTCCCAGTGCCAGACCCACACTACTTGGATTTACCTGTAAGGTGTGCAGCACTGCCATCTGCTGAGAGCATGGCCTTCGCCTCCAAATAAAGCAGCTTAGTTTCAGGAAGACACTGGGCATCCCCAGGCAGCAATGTCTTAGATTGACCTGCTGTGAAAATACGCTCGTGCTGGCAGCCATCCCAGGTCTCAGAGTGTATAACTGGACTCTTATCTTTGTTGTATTGAATACTGAGGCATCCAGGGCATTACCTGCTATGTAGCTGGGAAGTGGAAGCGCATGTAAAGAGTGGACGTCCTGAGAGCACAGGTCAGAGGTTGGCCACAGTGCAGGCTTTGGACATGCAGAGCCTGGATGCTGAGAGAGTTATGGAGAAGGCAGAAAAGGTGCTACCAGAGTGGGCAGTGGGACGCCTCACGTCCCCTGCCTCCCAGAGAAGGACCCCAGAAAGCCCTGATTCCAGACTCATCCCTCCCTGTCCCCACTCTGACCTTTGCCATCCGCAGGCCTGCAGCTGTCTGCTTATTCCTAGTGCCAGAACATTGCAGGGGAGGAGGCAGTTTCCACGCTGTGAAGCTAAAGGCTGAGAAGATGCTTCTGTTCATCAATTGGCAACATCTGTTTTGAGTCGATGCCTCTGCTCGGGCCTGAAGAGACACTGTTGCTGTCATCACCCTCTTCCCTTGTTTCCTGAAAGCCACCAAGTTACACTGAAATGATCTGCAGGACGGAGCATGGCCAGGATCCTCCTAGTGTCTTTCTGGATGTCTGCGGCTCCTGGGCTGGGCCCTGAGGCAATTTCCATGTGCAGTGCAGAATGGCTCTTGCCTTCAGTGACAATCAAAATTCACAGGCATGCAACCCTGCTTCTGCACTTTGGAAAGAACTTGGCTACAGGGTGCTCGCATTAGATAAGGCCCGTATACTTGCCTGCAGCACTATGTGCTTTATAAACTTGCCTAGGTCTTCACTCACTCTAATATATTTATCAAATCTTAGGTGTGGAAATGCTCCTTTGGACCACCTTCCTCTAAACAGAATAACCACCATGAGGAAAAGGTTCAGGTCAGTAAGCCTTTCTGATGTATGTTTTGGGGCTGTGCTGGTAGATAGCTTAAATGCACTAAGCTAAGGAGTAGCCGGACTTGAAGACGGGGCTTAGCCTTGGAGAGCACCAAGAGACCCGCACATCAGGGTTGCAGTGGTTGAGATGAGAAAGGGAGTTGGGTGGATTTATTTTGCATATTCAGACCATGTAGGAGGAGGGAAAACAGGATGGTGGGAAGTCAAGTTTGAAAACCACAAGGCCAACAGGAGAACCCAGTAACCTAGATACCAAAAGAGTCATGGACATCCTTGCCTCACCCCCAGATGTCGAAAACAACCTCACAGAAGTTCTTTCTCTAGGAATGGCCTTGGCCCTGTGAAAGAAGGAGAAGCCCAGTATGCTGTGGTCCACTGCACAGGCTACATCAAGGCTTGGCCTCCAGCAGGTAAGCAGAACCTGCATATTCATTCCCAGGGGATCTCATGTTATTTCACCTCACCATGGTATCCTGTTAGAAATGCATTCTTTTTTCATTTTTTTTAACATCTTTATTGGAGTATAATGGCTTTACAGTGTTGTGTTAGTTTCTGCTGTATAACAAAGTGAATCAGCTATATGCATACATATATTCCCACATCCCCTCCCTCTTGCATCTCCCTCCCACCCTCCTTATCCCGCCCCTCTACGTGGTCACAAAGGACCAAGCTGATCTCCCTGTGCCACGCGGCTGCTTCCCACTAGCTATCTATTTTACATTTGGTAGTGTATATATGTCAATGTTACTCTTTCACTTTGTCCCAGCTTACCCTTCCCCCACCCCGTGTCCTCAAATCCATTCTCTACGTCTGTGTCTTTATTCCCGTCCTGCCCCTAGGTTCATCAGAACCATTTTTTTTTTTAGATTCCATATATGTGTGTTAGCATATGGTATTTGTTTTTCTCTTTCTGATTTACTTCACTCTGTATGACAGACTCTAGGTCCATCCACCTAACTACAAATAACTCAATTTTAACAATCTTCTTTATCCATTCATCTGTTGATGGACACTTAGGTTGCTTCCATGTCCTGGCTATTGTAAATAGTGCTGCAATGAACAATGTGGTACCTGACTCTTTTGGGGTTTTTTTTTTAAATGTTTATTTATTTATTTCTTTGTTTTCTTATTAGTCATCCATTTTATACACATCAGTGTATATATGTCAATCCCAATCTCCCAATTCATCACACCACCACCACCACCCCCTGCCACTTTCCCCGCTTGGTGTCCATACGTTTTTTCTCTACTTCTGTGTCTCAATTTCTGCTCTGCAAACCAGTTCATCAGTTCCATTTTCTAGGTTTCACATATATGCATTAATATACCATATTTCTTTTTCTCTTTCTGACTTACTTCACTCTGTATGACAGTCTCTAGATGCATCCACGTCTCTACAAATGACCCAATTTTGTTTCTTTTTATGGCTGAGTAATATTCCATTGTATATATGTACCACATCTTCTTTATCCATTCATCTGTCAATGGGCATTTAGGTTGTTTCCATGATCTGGCGATTGTAAATAGTGCTGCAATGAACATTGGGGTGCATGTGTGGTTTTGAATTCTAGTTTTCTCTGGGTATATGCCCAGTAGTGGGATTGCTGGGTCATATGGTAATTCTATTTTTAGTTCTTTAAGGAACCTCCATACTGTTCTCCATAGTGGCTGTATCAATTTACATTCCCACCAACAGTGCAAGAGGGTTCCCTTTTCTCCACACCCTCTCCAGCATTTATTGTTTGTAGATTTTTTGATGATGCTCATTCTGACCAGTGTGAGGTGATACCCCATTGTAGTTTTGATTTGCATTTCTCTAATGATTAGTAATGTTGAGCATCTTTTCATGTGTTTGTTGGCAATCTGTATACCTTCTTTGGAGAAATGTCTATTTAGATCTTCGGCCCATTTTTGGATTGGGCTGTTTGTTTTTTTGATACTGAGTTGCATAAGCTGCTTGTATATTTTGGAGATTAATCCTTTGTCAGTTGCTTCGTTTGCAAATATTTTCTACCATTCTGAGGGTTGTCTTTTCATCTTTTTATGGTTTCCTTTGCTGTGCAAAAGCTTTTAAGTTTCATTAAGCCCCATTTGTTTATTTTTGTTTTTATTTCCATTTCTCTAGGAGATGACTCAAAAAGGATCTTGCTGTGATGTATGTCATAGAGTGTTCTGCCTTTGTTTTCCTCTAAGAGTTTGACAGTGTCTGGCCTTACATTTAGGTCTTTAATCCATTTTGAGTTTATTTTTGTGTATGGTGTTAGGAAATGTTCTAATTTCATTCTTTTACATGTAGCTATCCAGTTTTCCCAGCACCATTTATTGAAGAGGCTGTCTTTTCTCCATTGTATACTCTTGCCTCCTTTATCAAAGATAAGGTGACCATATGTGTGTGGGTTTATTTATGGACTTTCTATCCTGTTCCATTGATCTATATTTCTGTTTTTTTGCCAGTACCATACTGTCTTTATTACTGTAGCTTTGTAGTATAGTCTGAAGTCAGGGGGCCTGATTCCTCCAGCTCCGTTTTTCTTTCTCAAGATTGTTTTGGCTATTCAGGGTCTTTTGTATTTCCATACACATTGTGCAATTTTTTGTTCTAGTTCTGTGAAAAATGCCAATGGTAGTTTGATAGGGATTGCATTGAATCTGTAGATTGCTTTGGATAGTAGAGTCATTTTCACAATGTTGATTCTTCCAATCCAAGAACATAGTATATCTCTCCATCTGCTTGTATCATCTTTAATTTCTTTCATCAGTGTCTTATAGTTTAATGCATACAGGTCTTTTGTCTCCTTAGGTAGGTTTATTCCTAAGTATTTTATTCTTTTTGTTGCAGTGGTAAATTGGAGTGTTTCCTTAATTTCTCTTTCAGAGTTTTCATCATTAGTGTATAGGAATGCAAGAGATTTCTGTGTATTAATTCTGTATCCTGCTACTCTACCAAATTCATTGATTAGCTCTAGTAGTTTTTTGGTAGCATCTTTAGGATACTCTATGTATAGTATTGTGTCATCTGCAAACAGTGACAGTTTTACTTCTTTTCCAATTTGGATTCCTTTTATTTCTTTTTCTTCTCTGATTGCTGTGGCTAAAACTTCCAAAACTATGTTGAATAATAGTGGTGAGAGTGGGCAACCTTGTCTTGTTCCTGATCTTAGTCAGTTTTTCACCATTGAGAACGATGTTGGCTGTGAGTTTGTCATATATGGCCTTTATTATGTTGAGGTAGGTTCCCTCCATGCCTACTTTCTGGAGAGTTTTTAATCGTAAATGGGTGTTGAATTTGTCAAAAACTTTTTCTGCATCTATAGAGATTATCATATGGTTTTTATCCTTCAATTTGTTAATATGGTGTATCACATTGATTGATTTGCATATATTGAAGAATCCTTGCATTCCTGGGATAAACCCCACTTGATCATGGTGTATGATCCTTTTAATGTGCTGTTGGATTCTGTTTGCTAGTATTTTGCTGAAGATTTTTGCATTTATTTTCATCAGAGATATTGGCCTGTAGTTTTCTTTTTTTGTGACATCTTTGCCTGGTTTTGGTATCAGGGTGATGGTGGCCTTGTAGAATGAGTTTGGGAGTGTTGCTCCCTCTGCTATGTTTTGGAGGAGTTTGAGAAGGATAGATGTTAGCTCTTCTCTAAATGTTTGATAGAATTCACCACTGAAGCTATCTGGCCCTGGGCTTTTGTTTGTTGGAAGATTTTTAATCACAGTTTTAATTTCAGTGCTTGTGGTTGGTCTGTTTATATTTTCTCTTTCTTCCTGGTTCAGTCTCGGAAGGTTGTGCTTTTCTAAGAATTTGTCCATTTCTTCCAGGTTGTCCGTTTTATTGGCATATAGTTGCTTGTAGTAATCTCTCATGATCCTTTGTATTGCTGCAGTGTCAGTTGTTACTTCTCCTTTTTCATTTCTAATTCTGTTGATTTGAGTCTTCTCCCTTTTTGTCTTGATGAATCTGGCTAATGGTTTATCAATTTTGTTTATCTTCTCAAAGAACCAGCTTTTAGTTTTATTGATCTTTGCTATTGTTTCTTTCATTCCTTTTTTATTTATTTCTGATCTGATTTTTATGATTTCTTAACTTCTGCTAACTTTGGGGTTTTTTTGTTCTTCTTTCTCTAATTGTTTTAGGTGTAAGTTTAGGTTGTTTATTTGAGATTTTTCTTGTTTCTTGAAGTAGGATTGTATTGCTATAAACTTCCCTCTTAGAACTGCTTTTGCTGCATCCCATAGGTTTTGGGTCGTCATGTTTTTGTTGTCATTTGTTTCTAGGTATTTTTTGATTTCCTCTTTGATTTCTTCAGTGATCTCTTGGTTATTTAGTAGGGTATTGTTTAACCTCCATGTGTTTGTTTTTTTTACAGTTTTTTTCCTGTAATTGATATCTAGTCTCATAGTGTTGTGGTTGGAAAAGATACTTGATACGATTTCAGTTTTCTTAAATTTACCAAGGCTTGATTTGTGACCCAAGATATGGTCTATCCTGGAGAATGTTCCATGAGCACTTGAGAAGAAAGTGTATTCTGTTGTTTTTGGATGGAATGTCCCATAAATATCAATTAAGTCCATCTTTTTAATGTATCATTTAAAGCTTGTGTTTCCTTATTTATTTTCATTTTGGATGATCTGTCCATTGCTGAAAGTGGGGTGTTAAAGTCCCCTACTATGAATGTGTTACTGTCGATTTCCCCTTTTATGGCTGTTAGCATTTGCCTTATGTATTGAGGTGCTCCTACGTTGGGTGCGTAAATATTTACAATTGTTATATCTTCTGGTTGGATTGATCCCTTGACCATTATGTAGTATCCTTCTTTGTCTCTTGTAATAGTCTATTTTAAAGGCTATTTTGTCTGATATGAGAATTGCTACTCCAGCTTTCTTTTGATTTCCATTTGCATGGAATATCTTTTTCCATTCCCTCACTTTCAGTCTGTATGTATCCCTAGGTCTGAAGTGGGTCTCTTGTAGACAGCATATGTATGGGTCTTGTTTTCATATCCATTCAGCCAGTCTGTATCTTTTGGTTGGATCATTTCATCCAATTACATTTAAGGTAATTATCGATATGTATGTTCCTATTACCATTTTCTTGATTGTTTTGGGTTTGTTATTATAGGTCTTTTCCTTCTCTTGTGTTTTCTGCCTAGAAAAGTTCCTTTAGCATTTGTTGGTGGTGCTGAATTCTCTTAGCTTTTGCTTATCTGTAAAGGTTTTAATTTCTCCGTCGAATCTGAATGAGATCCTTGCTGGGTAGAGTAATCCTGGTTGTAGGTTTTTCCCTTTCATCATTTTAAATATGTCCTGCCATTCTCTTCTGGCTTGCAGAGTTTCTGCTGAAAGATCACCTGTTAACCTTATGGGGATTCCCTTGTATGTTATTTGTTGCTTTTCCCTTGCTTCTTTCAATATTTTTTCTTTGTATTTAATTTTTGATAGTTTGATTAATATATGTCTCAGCATGTTTCTCTTTGGATTTATCCTGTATGGTACTCTCTGTGCTTCCTGGACTTGATTTACTGTTTCCTCTCCCATGTTAGGGAAGTTTTCAACTACAATCTCTTCAAATATTTTCTCAGACCTTTTCTTTTTCTCTTCTTCTGAGAACCTTATAATTTGAATGTTGGTGCATTTAATGTTGTCCCAGAGGTCTCTGAGACTGTCCTCAATTCTTTTCATTCTTTTTTCTTTATTCTGCTCCCTAGCAGTTATTTCCACCATTTTATCTTCCAGCTCACTTCTCCATTCTTCTGCCTGTTATTCTGTTATTGATTCCTTCTAGAGTATTTTTAATTTCAGTAATTGTGTTGTTCATCACTGTTTGCGCTTTAGTTCGTCTAGATCCTTGTTAAATGTTTCTTATATTTTCTCCATTCTGTTTCCGAGATTTTGGATCATCTTTACTAACATTACTCTGAATTATTTTTCAGGTAGTTTGCCTATTTCATCTTCATTTATTTGGTCTTGTAGGTTTTTACCTTGCTCCTTTGTCTGTAACGAATGTTTTTGTCATTTCATTTTTTTTTTTAATGGGTGGTTCTGTATTCCTGTCTTACTTGTTTTTTGGCCTGAAATGTCCAGCACTCAAGTTTGCAGTCAGTTGGATAGAGCTGGGTCTTGGTGCTGAGATGAGGACCTCCAGGAGGCCTCACTCCGATTGATATTCCCTGGGTCTGAGGTTCTCTGTTAGTCCAGTGGTTTGGACGCAGAGCTCCCACCACAGGAGCTCGGGCCCAACCTCCAGCCTGGGAACCAAGATCCCGCAAGCCAGTCGCTGGGGTTCCCTCCATCCCCTTAGGTGTCCGTGGTCCCCCATTGGTACCTGGTAGGTGCCCTAGTTGTGAGGAGATGCGAATTACGCGTCCTCCTAGTATGCCATCTTGACTTCACCAGAAATGCATTCTTAAAGAAAGAGACAGGAAGATAGTCTTATTTTCCTTTGTAGTTAGAACATAGTGATCTTTGTAACTGAAAAAAAAAAGTCCTGCTACTTGAAACAAAGGTTTCTAAAAAGAGCAATCCTGCAAAGGTGGTGGGAGCCTCACAAATCCTTTCTATGATCTGTCACCCAGAGCACTCTGTAAAGTCAGAGTGACATTTGAAACGATAATTGTATTCAAGTCGTTAGAGAAATGCAAATCAAAACCACAATGAAATACCTATTACGCTCACTAGGATGGTTCAAATAGACAGACAATAACACGTGTTGGTAAGGATTTGGAGCAACTAGAACCCTCACACTTTGCAGTGGGGATGTAAAATGGTGCAGCTGCTTTGGAAAACAGTCTGGCAGTTCCTCAAAAGGTTAAACACAGAGTTGCCATATGACTCAGCGATTTCACTCCTAGGTGTATGTGTGTATATATATATATATATATATATATATATATATATATATATATATATATATATATATGTTCAAGAGAATTGAAAGCATACGTTCGCAAAGAAAATTGTACCTGAATGTTCATCGCAGTATTATTCATAGTGACCAAAATGTGGAAACAAATCACATGTGTACATCAGTGGGTAAATAAAAAGTGGTATATCCATATGATGAAATAGTATTCAGCAATAAAAAGCAATGCAGTAGTGATTCATGCTATAATATGGGCAAACCTTGAAAACATCATGCCGAGTGAAAGAAGTTAGACGCAAAAGGCCACTCATGATTCCACTTATGTGAAATATCTGGAATAGGCAAATCCATTGAAACAAAAAGTAGATTTATGGTTTCTGGGTTTCTCCAGGTGGAGAAAAATTGGGAGTGACTGCAAATAGATATAGTGTTTCTTTTCAAGGTGACAAAAATGTTCTAAATTTAGATAGTAGCAATAGCTGCGCAACTCTGCAAATCTAAAAACCACTGAATTGTATACTTTAAGATGGCACATCTTACGGTATGTGAATTATATCTCAATAAATCTGTTGCTAAAAGAATATATACAACGTTAAACCATTTGTGGACACTTTATGGCCCCCAGAGTAGTCTGGCTCAGTGAATGTTCCATGTCAGCTTGAGTACAACGTGTATTTCGCTATTGTTAAATGGAGTATTCTTTAAATGTCAATTAGATCAGGTTGATTGATAGTGCTGTTGAGGACAGCTATATCCTTATGGATTAGTCACCTGCTTGATAGATCAATTACTGGAAGAAGGGTGTTTAAGTCTCCAACTATAATAGTGGCTCGGCCTATTTCTCCTTGCAGTTTCCTGTTTTTGCCTCACATATCTTGACGTTTTGTTGTTTGGCTCGTACGGGTTATGGGTTTTTATGTCTTCTTAAAGAAATGACCCCTTTGTCATGTAGTGCCCTTCTTTATCCCTGATAATTTTCCTTGCTCTGAATTCTGCTCTGTCTGAAATTAACATAGCTACTCTAGCTTTCTTTGGATTAGTGTTAACATGGTATATCTTTCTTATCCTTTAACTTTTGAACTTTGTCTTTATATTTAAAGCGAGTTTCTTACAGACAACCTATAGTTGGGTCTAGTGTTTTTAATCCATTCTAACAATCTTTTATTTGGTGTATTTAAACCATTCACATTTAATGTGGTTATTGATATAGTTTGATTCATACCTAACATGTTTTTTTAAATTTAGCTCAATGTTTACTTTTTTTATTTTTTTATTTTTTATTGGAGTATAATTGCTTTACAATGTTGTGTTAGTTTCTGCTGTACAATGAAGTGAATCAGCTATATGTATACCTATATCCCCTCCCTCTTGGACCTCCCTCCCACCCGCCCCCCAATCCACCCATCTAGGTTGTCACAGAGCACTGAGCTGAGAGTGAAGTAAGCCAGAAAGAGACAAACAAATATCGGATATTAATGCATATATGTGGAATCTAGAAAAATACCTAGCATGTTTTTGATTCATTGTATTTGTTCTTTGTTTCTTCTTTTTCTCCCTGCTCTTTCACCTTCCCTAGTTTTCATTGAGCATTTTATTTATTTATTTTTCAGTCCAGCTGGTGTTGACTTTATATCTGATTCAAACATTTTATGATCAAACTGTCTAATTCTAAAACATGCCAGTTCAATACCTCATTTGCATGCTGTGAGCTCCTTTTTTTAGGGCTTTTTTTTCTTTTCTTTTAAAGAGGCAGCCTTTATTTTAAGGATTTTTACATTGAAGAATTCAAAAACTGGTAGGTTTTTGGAACTTATTGATCTGTATTTAAAAGGAACTGTTGACAAAGATTCACCAGAAATAATCTAAACAAGCAGGAAAGTACAGTTACTACTACTGAAACCTACTAAAATAATTCCAGGACATACGGTTTATCCGACATCATTGAGCATTTTATATGATTTCATTTTCTCTTCTCTCTTGGCATATCAATTATATTTCTTTAAAATTATCTTTATTGTTTGCCCCAAGTTTGAAATATACATTTACAACTAATATAAATCCACTTTTAAATAATATCATACCACTTCATGGGCAGTGCAAGTACCTTATAGCTAAGTGTCCTTCCTTCCTCCTTCCCATGTCTTCATGTTGCCTGCATTCACTTCACTTATCCATAGGCTGTCATTGCCCAATACAGTTGACCCTTGAACAACGTGGATTTGAACTGCGTGGATCCACTTATAAGTGGATTTTTTTCAGCAAATACATATATGTACTGTAAATGTATTTTCTTTTTCCTTATGACTCCTGGTAACATTTTCTTTTCTCTAGCTTACTTTATTGTAAAGATACAATATATAATACATATATCATACAAAATATGTTAATTGACTGTTTATGTTATCAGTAAGGCTCCCGTCAACAGTAGGCTATTAGTAGTTAAGTTCTGGGGAAGCCAAAAGTTATACATGGATTTTCAACTAGGTGGGGTGTCAGCATCCCTAGCCCCCATGTTGTTCAAGGGTCAACTGTACACTGTTACTGTTATTATTTTGAACAAACAAGTCTATTAGCTCAATTGAGAATAATAAAAATAAAATATTTTATTTTACCTTAATTTATTCCTTCTCTGATGCTCTTCCTTTCTTTGTGTAGATCTGAGTTTCTGAACTATATCATTTCCTTCTTCATGAAGAACTTCTTTTAACATTTCTTGCAGGACAGTTCTGCTGGTGATGAATTCTCACCATTTTTGTTTTTCATAGAAAGTCATTATTTCTCCTTCACACTTGAAGGATAATTTCACTGGATATAGAATTTTAGGTTGGTGGTTATTTTCTTTCCACACTTTAAATATTCACTTCATTTTCTTCCTGTTTGCATGGTTTCTGATGAGAAGTCCACATAATTCTTATCCTTGTTTTTCTATATGTAGTGTGGGACTTTTTTTCTGGCTTCTTTCAAGATTTTTCTCTTTGTTTTTGGTTTTCTGCAGTTTGAATATGATAGTGTAGTTTGCTTAGTCTTTTTTGTGGTTTTTTTTTTCATTATTTGTACTGGTTGGTATTTTCTGAGCTTCTTGGGCCTGTGGTTTGGGGTCTGTCATTAATTTTGGAAAATTCTTAGACATTATATCTTCAAATATTTCCTTTGTTCCATTCTCTTTCTTCTCCTTTTGGTATTCTAATTACATGTATATGTTTTGAAATTGGACTACAGTTTAGGGGTATTCTGTTCTGGGTTTTTTTATTCTTTTTTCTCTTTACATTTCAGTTTTGGAAATTTCAATTGACACATCTTCAAGCTCACTGATTGTCTCCTTGGCTATGTCCAGTCTACTGATGAGTCTTTCAAAGGCATTCATTTCTGTTACAGTGGTTTTTTTTTTTTTCCTAGCATTTCCCTTCGATTCTTTCTTAGAGTTTCCATCTCTCTGCTTACATGACCCAACTGTTCTTGATGTTGTCTACATCTTCCATTAACACTTTGAATATATTAATCATAGTTATTTTAAATTCTCAGGCTAGTAATTTCAAAATCCATGTTGTATCTGAGTCTGGTTCTGGTGTTTAGTTGTCTCTTCAGGCTGTGAGGTTTTTTTTTTTTGCTTTTTAGCATACCTTGTAAATCTTTGTTGATATCCAGACATGATGCATTAGGTAATAGGAACTGAGGTAATTAGGCCTTTAGTGTGAGGTTTTATGTTAATCTTGTGATGAGTTGGCAGTGTTTAATGTTTGAGACATATGTATATAAATATCTACAGATATATAGATATATCAGTTTTATTTATATTTATGTCTTATTTGTATATGTTTTTCTACTTAGACCATAATGCACAACATTGTCAAGCCGTTGTTTGCCTAAAGGCTGGACTCGAGGACAGGGACTCAGAAGGCGCCAGTCCCTTTACAAGTGTCCAGAGCCTGGACCTCAGCTTTGTAGATCCACTGTCAAGACAGTGCTGTCAAACTGATCAGATGCATGTTCTCAGCAAGAGTTCTCCGAAGCTGACATGTTAGTCAGGTGCGATTCTGTGATGCCCTGGGGTTTCCTCGCCACTGGCATGGATGCCCATGTCCATTGTCCAGGGCATCTATGAGGTTTGGCAGTACTTGAGACAACAGATTTGTACTGGAAGGTTGTCCAATGAGAAGCAAATAAGAACAAAGGGATGTGGGCAGCCTGGAGAGAGATTTCCAGCAGGGACTCAGTTCACCGAGCACAGGAGATGGCCTCATATGTGCAATCTGCTGAGCAAGGCTCTCGGGCACCAGACATAGCCCATCCCTCAGGGAGCGTGAAGATGTGTTAGTGGGGGACCAGCACGTGCACAGGTGACTCCAGGAGAGAGTGGGCAGGTAGTCAGCCCTGGGACAGAGGAAAGGTCCCTAACTGTCCCGGGGTCAGGAGAGGCTTCCTGGGCTCCTGAGACCCATTACATAGACGCCCCAGTCCTGCCAAATGCAGCGTCTCGGGACAAGCGGGCCATCTCCTTCTTGATGCTTTCCTCATTTGAACTCATCATTCTCATCATACCAGGCAATTCCTCTTCCTTTTTCTGGCGTCAAAGTGCTTTTTTCTACCACTTCATTTGAGCGCCAGGCCTACACATCACAGGAAATGCCACCATCGTGGTCAAACTAACCCACAGTATCCTTGTGGATGAGCAGGAGAAAGGAGGCTGATGCCCAAGGTGTAGGCAGGTGACTGCATCCGGAGAGTCTAGCAGGAGGATTTGGGGCATGCTTTTCTGGAGTCGCGTGGAGTTCTGTACCCGAGGGTGCTGGAGGGTACAGGGTCACAGGGGCAGGAGGATTTGTTATGCATTTTCTCCAACGACCGCCCTTGAAACTTTGCCACAGGAAAAACGGTTGAAGGAACCAGAAGTGTTTATCTTGGAGAAAGTGAGACATGACTTTTGTCTTCAAGTATTTAAGGGGCTGTCATATGAAGGAGGAATTAAACTTACTTAGGATAGTTCCAGAAAGCACAAGGCAGATTTTAACTTAATAGGGAGATATGAGCAAAAGCTATGAACAGGGTGTTAAATACATATACAAATATGAACACATACACACACTAAGCATCTGGAAAAAATTCAGCCTTCTGTTAATCAGAACCGCAAGTTAAAATAATTTTATACCATCTCCTCTTACCTATCAAATAGCAAAAAATAAAAAAGACAAAACACACAGTATTGGTAAGGGTTAGAAAAATGGACACTTTTATGTTCTGCTGATGGGAATATAAATCAGTACAAACCTTCTGTAGAATAACTTGCGAGTATACATTAAATGCCTTAAAATGCGTATTCCTTAATATACAGGAATTGTACTTCTAAGAAGTTATTTTAGGGAATTGATCAGAGATGTGTGTGTGTTGTATAGTTAAACATTATTTATAATTGTGAAAACCTTGAATTATTCTAAATTTCAAATTCTAAAATTCTAAATATCTAAATTTAAATAATAAAGAATTGGCTGAAAATAGCATGAAACATCTACATGATAGGCTACTGGACAACCATTAAACAGGCATGCTTTCAAAAGATATTTAAGAATGAAGCAAAGTGCTAAGAAGTGTTACAAAGAAAGACAGGTCATGCAACATAAACGTCATGGTCCCAATTTTATTTTTAAATTATAAATGAATAGTGCATCTATGCATTGAAAAATTGTACATAGAATATTAATCATTGTTATTTCTGTGTAGTAGATTATTGGTTACTTTTTCTTCTCTATTCAGTCTTACGTTTTCCAAAATTTTACCTGACTTTCATAATCAGAGAAAATGACATTTTTAGGAAATCAAGCTGAATTTTCTAAACAGCATTTCAGACAATTGGATTGAGTGGTTTGCACTGAATTCAGAAATTGTGTCATTTTGTTTGTTTTTTGGTTTGGTTTTGTTGTTGTATTTAGTTGTTGTGTTTCTATAAAGATAGAGGTTCTAGAAAGTAAAGTTGTATCCACACGTGATGATTATATCATGCCTCCAGGGTCCTGAGCTGACGTACCTTGTTCCATGGCTGTTAATACTCTGTTTGTTGATTGAGAACTCCATTCTTTACACATATAACCCACTATCTTGCACTTACATTTAGATCTCTTAAGACCAAGTGCATGCTTCATTTTCTCAAGTAGTGCTTAGCACATAGAATGTATTTCACACAGACTGGATGGATGGATGGATGGATGGATGAAAGGAAGGAAGGAAAGAGTCTTGCCTAGACAAAAGAAATAGTTGACTTAAGGGAATGGGTATTTGAAAGAATTTCTTGCCAGAATTTTCAAAGATATTTATAGAATCCACTTTGCCAGAAATCTTTTGAGAGGGTACAGATAGTCATCTGGCCTAGATGAGGTGACTGAAATGAGGTCATTGGCATGCTTGCCCTATAATAACGTCATGAAACTGGAGCATTGGAGCAGCAACTCACTGGATGCTTGAACGATGCCTCATAAATGTCCACGAGGAACGCTGTCCCTGCTTGTTCATGGGCTTAAGCTCCTTAATTATAAACAATGACTTCGTTAGGAAGTATGAAGATTCCTGAGCACCCAAGTTGTGAACAATATCTACAGGCCATCTTGGAAATCTCTAAAGGTGAGCAGAAGCAGTAGACTTTGTGCAGCCAACAAGGGCCTCATAAGTAATTCTTTGACAACCCACTCGCAGCACGTGTGCTTATTTCTGAACCGGTGAGTCCTGCACTCGAGGTTTTGCCTGGTGCCTGTGACTCCACGGTAAACATAAACATTGCAAAAAATTCTGCTGTATTCCAGAAGCCCTTTCTATTACACAATGGCCTTCCCAGGGCCTCACATCAGCTTATACTACGTAGGTTTCACTTAAACTGTTTGGGGTATGACTAAAGAAAAAACAGAGTTCCACAGTTGCTTTGTCTAACCCTCCAGTCTCAAGAACAAACGCTGTGTTCAAGATAGTAAAGAAGGCATCCCCATAGGTGCAGAAGAAAGCACCCACGATGGCTTGCAGTTTACATTTTGTTTATTTTTATTTATTTATTTTTTTTGCGGTACGCGGGCCTCTCACTGCTGTGGCCTCTCCCGCCGCGGAGCACAGGCTCCGGATGCGCAGGCCCAGCGGCCGTGGCTCACGGGCCCACCGCTCCGCGGCATGTGGGATCCTCCCGGACCGGGGCACGAAACCGTGTCCCCTGCATCGGCAGGCGGACTCTCAACCACTGCGCCACCAGGGAAGCCCGCATTTTACATTTTGTGAGGTATGTTCAGAGTCCAAGGGAAACTTTGAAATTCTGAAGATGTGAATTGTCTCCACCCCCCTGTCACTGCCCTGGCACCTTGCATTTTGAAGACTGGAATCCAGCTTTGAGCCACAAGCCATTTCTGTAACAGAGGCCTCCTTTCCAGTAACCATCATCTGACGTGCTTGGTTCATCACCGAGTCATCCACGGAAAATCTCTGATTAATTGGCAGTGTGTCTGCACAGGAGAGCCAAGGTCTGCCCGGGTGGAGGGAGTGCCTGACCAAGATCTGGTTACCTCCCCTTGGGACCATCCTGGTCAGCAAGAGGCTCGGTTCTCGGTGGCCTCGTGTGCTTTTTCATCAGTGAGGCTGGCGCTCTACTGCGTTGTGCCGCTAGACTTTCAGTAAGCCTCGGCCGCAGCATGCCAGAGGCCTGAAGTTGTTTGGGGGTTTTAGCTAGAATCTGCGGTGGTCAGGCCTACGGTGTCACTTTACCAGACACCTCAGCCCTGCCACGAGCTCATTGACAGCAGCCCTGCCCTTCTTGCGGTTTGCTTGTTGAACATAGTGTGTTTGGTTTTTTCCTTCATCTGAAAATCTTCAAAAGCTGCTTGTCTGTATTGAAGACATCCACCCACGAGGCAAAGCCTGGATCCCTGCTCTCTCCAACCCTCAGCCAGTTCTGTCCTGCCCAGGTTGCATGTGCACATCAGAACTCAGTCTCCTGCTCATGATCTCGTTCTGATGTCCTGGTGAGACATCAGAGCCATGAACTTAGCTTGTGAGATGGAGAAAAGCGGTTGGCCACATCTCCCCTCCTCCTCGTTCTTAGGCAGGGCACAAGCCACCCTTCCATTTCCTTCAGTGAATACTTTCTGATCACCTGCCATGGGCCAGGTACTTTACTAGGTCCTGGGGCTCCTAGGGTGAGTCTGACGTAGTAAGCCCTTAAGGAGCTCACAGTGCAGTGGAGGAGACAGGTAGGCTTGCAGGTCATTGCAAAGCCCTGGATCAAGGGTCATAACAGAGGTATTCATAGGGGAAAGCGTGTAGGAGGTAGATTCCATCTGCTGGGAATGTCAAGGTTGGCTTCTCACTCCTACACGCTATGGCCAAGCCTCACTGAAAGTCTAATAGGCAGAGAGTAACCTTTGAGCTGAAACATAAACATAAGGGAGAGATGGGAGTTTGCTAGTTGAAGAAGTGCTTTACAGGCACAGAGAGTGGTATGGATAGGGCAGAGGAGGTACACCGATGATCGCAGTTTCCATCTGTGAGAGCCCACTCTGTGCGGGTGCTGTGCAAAGTACTTTATGCACTTCGTGCCTCAGTGTTCACGACAACCCTAATGAGGTCCAGGCATTGTTATCTCCATTCTGCAGAGGAGATGCCGGAGGATTAGCATAGCGACTTAATCAGCCCAGTTCACACAGTAAGTAGCAGAGGTGGGTCGTGGCTCTAGGCCTTCCTGATACTCTGAGGTGGGAGAGAGATGCTGTCTTGGGAGCTGTGTATAATTCACTGGCTGGTATGGAGGATGGCTGGACAGATGGGTAGAGTCAGATCCTGGGGGCGAGGCCTTCTGTGCTAAGCCTGGGAGTCTGGACCCTTCTCTGCTCTCTATGGAGAGTCACTGAAAGCCACTGAAGGTTTTAAAGATCATTCTAGAAGTTGGAATGAAGTGAGAGGAGGGGAGGGACACACCTGATGGCAGGGGGGCCCAGAGAGGACTAACCCAGGGAGAAATTGTGAGGCCTGAATGAAGGCAGTGGCTGTGCAGATGGAGAGGCACGTGGAGAGTGTACGGACAGGGGGGAAGTGTGAGCTGATGCGGAAAAGCAGGCCGCAGGCTGGGGCCGTGCTCGGCACATGGCTGGTGGGTGGTGAGGCTGGGATTCGGTCCCAAGGAGACCGACTCCAGGGACTTCCCTGGCGGTCCAGTGGTTAGGACTCTGCGTTTCCAGCACAGGGTGTGCGGGTTTGATCCCTGGTCGGGGAACTAGGGTCCTGCATGCCGCACAGCACGGCAAAAAAAACTTCTAAAAATAAATAAAAACAAAACCAGGGAGGCCAACTCCAGAGTCTGTGTGTTTAAGAATTACACTAGATTGCCTCCCCCACCCCAGCCAACTAACGTGGAAATAATCTGGGCTTTAGATCCGTAATTTAGATTTTAGATATATGGTCCTTATTATTTTACATTATCTATCTTTCAAGAAATAGGTTTGCCATTTGCAGTAAAGTCTGGGATTATGTTACCAACAATTAATCAGCCTCCCTGGTTTCCTCACTCCCCTCTCCTGGCTTCTTGACCGTGCTCCCTCCATATTTTGTGTCAGTGCCAGGATGAGCCTTGAAATAATTTCTTCAAGATGGGTGAGTGGGTGCTACATTTCACAGTTCCTTGGACGTGTGAGAAGTTCCTCCTGTTGCTCTTTTATGGCTCTATGAAGGCTTCGTGGGCCACGGGATTCTCCGTCAGAACCCGGGGACAATGCTCTGTCATCTTCAGACGTCAGCGCTGTAGAGAGGTCTGAGGCCAGCCTGTAGTTCTCTTTTCTCCGTAGGCTGTTATTCTTTTCTCCCACTATGACCCTTGTAGTTTGTTTTGAGTTTACCCTTGGAATTCAAGACTTTCACTTAGATATGTCTAGCGTAGATCTGTTTTCATGAATTTTATTTGGAGTTGGATGGGCCCTTAGAGTTTTCACACTTAAGCCTTTCCTCACCAGGGGGAAATCTGTCTGGATCTTTCCAAGTTGCCGCTGCTTCTCAGCCCGCTCTACTCACACCCGGAAGTTCCATATCCGTTTCCTAGATCTGTTCTCCCTACCACTTGAGAGTTTTGCTCATCGTATTAATTTCTTTATCCTTCTGTTCTAAATTCTTGGAGAATTTCTCAGCCCCAGTCTTCTATTCATGATTCCCATTGAATATTTTAATAATTTGGCCATTACACTTTTCATCTGAACTCAATCCTTGCTGAATAAAGGCTGTGCCTTTTTCATAAGCATTATGTCCTCTTGAGTCACACTGAGTAGCTGAGTTTAGATTTTTCCTCTCCTTTTTTTTTTTTTTAATAAAAAAGTCTTTTCTTTAGTGGGAACAGTTGCTGTGATTCTTTAACTCAGTCTTCTCTTGTCCACGTGCTTGTGATTTTTTTCCACGTGGCTCCCCTTAGCGAGGTCGCCGTGTGGGCGTCCATCATCGAGTGTTGAGCACGGTTCCATCATTGGTCATGTGGATTCTAGTAAGAGCTCTCAGGCCCTGACAAGGGCAGAAGAGGAACGTTTAGCTTTACTGTTACCTGACGAGGAGTTCAGTTTTCTGTAGCTGAGGGCCAGTGGTGGGGCGAGGTGACCAAAGTCACAAGCAACCCTGATGGGACACACTGGCATTCTGCCGCCGTGCTGTCTCCTGGGAGGCGTGAGGTCAAGATTGGCTCTCCCTGGAGACTTGGCCCGTTCTGTGCCACTGTCGAGCTGAAGCAGCTCTAAGCTTGTAGGTTAGTCCTGCTGGGGGCCCTTCCACACACTCCCTATTCCTTCATGTGCAGGGAATCATAGCTTACTCAGTTCTTCCCTCAGTCCCATGTTGCCCAAACAATACCTCAACAGTTTCTCCCAATTGCTGGTCTTTTAAGGTAATCCTCCCTGGTTTCTGGTACTGACATATCCTTCTCCTATCTCAGACTCTGGTCATTTCCACAGTAATTTGGGAGGGACAGGTAGCTACTCAAGTGGTCTCAGTTTGCTCTTAGGAGCCAAAAGCACCAGTTGTACTTTGAAGCTCTGCTTTGCAAAGTGGGGGGATCCAGCTCCTTAGGGTTCCCAGCAGGAACCCTGAAATGCAACATACCTGCAGGCCAGCGATTCCTAAAGTATATTCTGAGATCACAGTCCCCAAAGATACACCATGAAGAAAGGATTCCCTGGTCAATAATCTGAGTACCTTTCTCTCTCCTAGAGAATAGTACTCCAAAGTTGCATATGTCCTGAGAAGGCCTACGGTGATAAAACCTCTTGATCTTTGTTTAAACTATGTTTCCCAAATGTATTTGGCCAGAGAATCATTTTTTTTCCCCTAAAACTTATTAATATTCCTCAGAGAACACTTTGGAAACATACTGTGAACAAGTGGCTGTTTTTTCCCCCTGCATTTGGTGGAATGAAAAAAATACGTCCTAATTCACATGTGAAGATGTGAATCCCAGGACAGACTCCACCCAGTGTTACTGAAAAACAACCCAACTTTCCGTGAGTGTCTGCACAGAGTTAATGCAACCCATAGTAAGACATGAAGAAGCCTTTCTGGCCGATGTTAAGTTTCATCCCAAACAGCAGTTTCCAGTTACACTAAACTTGAGTGTTGTTTCTGTTACTCAAGATTTATTTAGACCTGGCATTAGTGGAAAGTGTTTCCAAAGAAAAGGTAATTTAACGTCAGGCAGAATGGGCTTGTGAAACCAATTAGGAAATCGTTGAAATCTGTTAAAATGGTAGGATTATCCTGTTCCTATTAAAATCCACTTTGAGAAATGTTGCAGTTCCTGCCAGGAAAGCGTTCCCTCCCGACACAGTTCCTCCCGGCCCTGGCTTCCAGCCTTGGCCGCCCGCCCTTCCTCAAAGCAGCGTGTTTTTTTCTCTGTTATAACAGTAACCACATGCATTGTGATGATCTGGTTCTGGTTCTCTGTTTCCCGCTCCAGCCATGAACTCCTTGAGAGTAGGAACCGGTCTCATGCATGCTGAACCCTTAGTGTGTAGCATACCGTCAGGCACTTGATAGGCGCTCAGAAGGTATGTCAAACTTGACTGATCGCATGGCCAAACTCTGACCTGGTGTTCGGACCGAGAATGTCAGAGTCAAAGAGAACCTTCAGCGTTACCCTGAGCCGGCCCCTCCTCTCTATAGAGGAAGAATCGAAAACCCTTCAAGGCTCTTGCATCTCAGCTGACCCCAACACTTCTCCCCTCCCCTTGACCACAGCCCAAACCCTGCGTGGGAAGCCTGCAGCCAAGCAGAGCTCAGCTACCAAGAGGCTCGCTCAGAAATGGGATGATTCCTTGTCTTTTGACCAGTGCCAGGGAAGGCATTACCAGCCTCACAGCAAAGACGAGAGCTGGATGTATTAAGCCCTATGTGGCAGGGACTGTGCTGAATGCTTGATGTGTACTTTCTCATCTGATGCCCAAGGCGGCCCCATAGAGGAGGAACTGTAATTGTTCCTATTTCACAGATCATAGCTACTATTATTCCCATTTCCTGAAACTGACAGAGGCCTAAGGCTTTGTAGTCGGTACATAGAGGAGTCAGGGTTCCTGACCTGAGACTCCTCTGGTCCCTCCAGAGCTGGAGCCCTTGATCACCAGCAAGTCGCCCTGTCCCATAGACTTGTCTTCTGTCAGTGTCGATGCCAGACATGATGACCATTTTACCTTTAAAGCGTCTTTCCTGGAACCAGTTTTGCCACTCAGTGCACTCATTGTGAGGCCTTCCTAGTGGCACCTCTGCCCCTGACATACAGAGAAAGTCTTGTCACCACCATTTCAAATATAAAGAAACTGCCTACCTTCCCGGATTGAGAGGTAACCTACAGTGCTCAGCGGCTGTGCTCGGAAAAATTCTCTCCTGTGGATGCAAGTGCGTTCTTTGCTCCACGTGCTTAGGCCATAGACCACTTTCTAAAAGACCCTCATGGTGGCCAGTACACTGCAGGGCAGGACAGAAAGAAGAGCTCAGCCAGCCTGTAACAGAAAGTCATATTATGCTTCTATCAAACCTACTTGCCCTTCGTATCACTTATCACTTCCTCACTGTCCAGATTCTTACTCGGGTGAGCTGCGCCGGAACAGATTCTGAGATGTGTCTTCCAGGTAGTAGTTGCTAGAATCAATTTCACAGGTGGAATGAATGGTCCTGAAATTGGTGACCAGCGGGGAGCCTTTGAGGTTTTTGGAAAAGGGGCTTGAAATACGGTCAAGGCTGTGCTTTGGCAAGGCGAAAGTCGCGATAGAGTAGACCACAGTCAGGGAGAGGCGGGGCTGAAGAGGAAAGCGCGGTAGGAGGACCTGTTGGGAGAAGAGTCTTTGGAGCCCTGGTAACGGGAGGGCTGTGTGTAGGCAGCGTCTGGAGGGGGCCCAGGGGCTGTGACCAGGGCCTGTTGGAGGAAGAAGCAGCTTCTCCTGGGGAGGGGGTCACAGTCAGGGAGGTGCCCTGGAAGCAGCCACGTCACAGAGCCTGTGAGAGGTAGACGGCCAAAGGTTCCGGTCTTCAGTTGCAAAGAGTACGGTTCCCAAGGACTGAGTAGAAGGAACTTATCTGGGAGCTGGGTAGTTTTGAGAAAGGTGAACAAGGCCAGGTGGAGGCTGGTCTTCATGGGGGGAAGACTGTGGAGCAGAATGCAGCAAGACACTGATGGTGGTGAGAGGTGATAGCAGAATCAGGATGTGAGGGCCACGAGGGGGACCGGCTATGGTGAGTGATGAATCAGCAGACTTTGACGTCATGGAGGAACTCTTGGTGCCAGCCGGTCCCCAGCCTGCCCAAGACAGAAGTATGGTGACCAGAGGTTGGAGCCATGGTGGAGCCCCAGAGCGGGGATGGGTGGCAGGTGGACTGCTAGGCACAGCCGTACCTTCTAGATGCCTGGTTGGCCCTGGTGAGGGTTTCCAGCTTCTGAAAGGTGGAAATGGGGGAGAAGCCAGTCAAGGGAGCATGTCATTTATCTGTGAACTTTTTATAACTGAAAGCTAAAAATAGCAGTGAAGTGCTACAGCTGAACTACGGAGAGGATGAGAGGTTCAGTGTCCTTGGCTTCCTTTGGAACACAGCCCACTGCTTGCCACCGAAATCCCTCCTCTGTCAGGGAAGATAACACATACTCAGGGGCCTCGAAGTGGGCAGGGGGACTGGGGGACCTCATGGCCCACTCCTCTCTGTACCCATGGTGACACCAAGGCGGGGAGAGGGGCGGCTGTCATGCCCCCGAATTCCTTTCTCCTGACGTCTCTGCTGTACCTCAGTGCAGCTTTATTGTTACAGCCCCTTAGCCCTTTGTTTACAGATTACAATTTACTGGAAATGAAGCTCTATCTTCTGAGTCCAAGTTTATACAGAAAATACTCCTTTACAACTTTCCCTTCAGGCAAAAGAAGATGCACGTTAATTTTCATGAGTTAATGGCAGCTAATTTGGCAAGAAGTGTTGCATCTCTACCAAATGTTTGAGAATTAAACTTCCGCCATCATCACGTGCATTTTCCCTCAATTAGGTAATCGGGGCAGAGCTCTAAAGTCTGAAGTTAAGTACGCCACGCTCATGTTTCTAACCTTGTTGGACAGTGAGGTGCAAACTGGGAAAATTTCCCAGGTATGTGAAGCCCACCTTTTTAAATACCAAACATCATGTGACAGCCTTTTTTTTTTATCACCTTTTTATTATTATACTATAAAACAGACCATCTTTGTTAAAGAATTCAAGATCTATAAAATCTTTAAAAATAAAGTAAAATTCACCTGAAAACTCATTTTTAAAAAAATTTAAGGGGTTGTGAAGTAAAAAGTAAGTCTCCCTTTCCACCCTGGTTCTACCCCCAAGAACCAGTTCATAACACCCCAGTGCTTCTTATTCTAGACATTTTTCTATATATTAAAAAAAATGGAGCTCATATGTGTATATTTTATTTCACAGCCTGTTTTTTTTTTTTTTTTACTTTTCATGGATATCGTAAATGTTTCCAAGTTAGTACATAGAGCGCTACTTCATTCTTTTAAATGCCTGTGTAATATTCCATCAGCTGCTCCCCAAATTAGAACATTAAGCTTGTTTTCGGGTACTTCCCTTGCGGTCCAGTGGTTAAGACTTGGTGCTCCCAATGCAGGGGGCAGGGGTTCAGTCCCTGGTCGGGGAACTAAGATCCCGCATGCTGCATGGTGCAGCCAGACCGTTTTCAGTTTGGGGCTCTTGCAAAAGATACCACAGTGGATATCCTTGCACACGATTGTTTGCCTGTGGGTGCTGGTGTTTCTACAGGATAGTCTCAGAAGTGGAATAGTGGAATAAAATACATTTTAATAGATATCATCAAATTCCCTTACAAGGCAGGACACATGTCCATGTTTCCACACTCCTACCAGCTCTGAATGTTTTCCTTCTTTTGTAAGTTTTGCCAGTCTGATAGTTTTTTCTGGCGGGGGTGCAGATGACATATTTTAAATTGGGTGGTCTTCATTAGTGAAGTTGAGCATCTTTCCTGGGTATATCGACTACTTGTATTTTACTGTGAGTTGCTTGTTCATGGTATATGCACATTTTCCTGCGGAGTGATTTGTGCTTTTCTTATTTACTTGTAGGAGGTCTCTGTAATATTATGAATATTAATCCTTTGTCTACTATATGTTGCAAATATTTTCTTCTGGCCTGTCGTTTATCTTCTACTTTTGTTTGCAGTATCTTTCATTGCACAGAACTTTTTTTCTGCTTAAATGAGAGGCCCAGAACATGCTGTCATCTTTTTCCCAGATGATTCAGAGCTGGCATGACAAAGGTCCAGAGCTGGACAGGAATTGAAAGGACAATTCAAAGATGTCCTCAGGACTTGTCAGCCCACTGCTGCCTCCCCTGCGGTTGTTGTTGTTTTGTCGGTTGTTTTTTTGGGTTGTTGTTTGTTTCTTTTTATGCTCTGTGAGGATTCGCTGTCCTCAAATTCACCTACTGGTAGATAATTCTTACTTTCCATGTGCCTATTTTTTTTTTTTTTTTTGCGGTACGCAGGCCCCTCACTGTTGTGGCCTCTCCCGTTGCGGAGCACAGGCTCAGCGGCCATGGCTCACGGGTCCAGCCGCTCCGCGGCATGTGGGATCTTCCCAGACCGGGGCACGAACCCGTGTCCCCTGCATCGGCAGGCGGACTCTCAACCACTGCGCCACCAGGGAAGCCCTCCATGTGCCTATTTTTATACTGTCCCATCCAATCACAAATTGCTGGTTCTCATCCTTCATGGTCTAGACAACCAAACAGCACAACTTGTCAGTATCATGGGCAAAAGGAATAAAATAGGTTGTGAGTTGGGAACTGACAGCTTTTCCTGAGAGTAAAGTGCCCGGGCTGTAGTGAACGGCCTTTGACATGTCTGTTAGGGCTGCGTAGAGACCTTATTCCGGTTCGCTGAGATTGATAAACATAAAATTTGTTGGTGGATGAGGTGCTTTTGTAGGCTTTTTTCTTACATGAGAAACATTTATTTGGAGCCTCTGCATGGGACTCAGAGCCTTGACGCTATATGGAACTGTGCCCGACTCGTTAAGACACCATACTTCACCCTCTTCCCCCTGACGCCATCCCTGGAGACATCTTTCCCCAGTCTCCGCCGGTCCCGCCAGACAGACACACCCAATTCTGATGAATCCTTGTCTATAAAGCCTTCACCAGTATTCTCCCAACAACTTCGCAGCGAAGCTATTTGTGTCATGTTGAACTTTTCATTATAGCTTTTTTGCATCTGTCTGTCTTCCCTGCTTATAACAGCGCTCCTGGAAGGCAAGGACCAGATCATATGCATCTCTGTGTTATTTAAGCTACTGAGCACAGGGCTTAGAACACAAAGGGGGCCTGGTGAGTGTTTGGTGACTAAATTTCTCTTTGCATCTTCCGCTCGCGTACCCTGCAATACCTACTCAGAAGGAACCCAGGTTTACTAATACCACTATTTTAAATTGTTATTTAATCACTACTATTGAAATAATTTGTACAATTTTATAATAAAACACTAAGCTAAGAAAACAGAAGCGGCAAATACGTTTTATTTTATGGCCCACTTTGATGAACTGTTTTGGGTCTGCTGCAATAACTAGAGGGAAAATATACCATAACCAATTAGTGACACTTGTCATGAGTACAGGAACGGGTTCTCCCAGTTCATATGCTAGGTTTGTGTCATGTCTAACCTGTTAGAAAGGCCAAGAATAGAGTATTCACAGAGGTGTTTTGGGTTGAAATGGGTCCCCCTACAAAATTCATGTGTTGAAACCCTAATGTCTAGTACTTCAGAATGTGACCTTATTTGGAAATAGAGTCCTTGCAGATGTAATTAAGTTAAAATGAGATCATACCGGAGTAGTGTGGGCCCCTAATCCAATACAACTTGTGTCCTTATGAAAAGGTAAACCAGTTATGGTATTTGTACAAAGAAACCTATCCTGGCTGACTTTTGGTGCAGGATGGAAATCAAAATTAAACTCTCACTAAAGACTATTTTGTAATTAACCACCGTGGCCCCATTCCATATCAAGACTTAGTGGATGTGGCCAAAACAGTGTTTATAGGAAAGTTGTGGCTTGAAATGCTTTTCTTATTAAGTGTGGGAAAACTAGGTATTTAACTTATGAATTAGGAATTTAACTTATGAAAATAGAACTTATTTAACTTACAAACATGGAAAAAGAATAACAAAATACCATGAGCAAGCTAAAAGGATAGAATTAATGAAAAAATAGAAGTGCTAAAAATTAAACTAGAAAACAAAATTTTTATCCTATTGATAAATAGTTATTCATCAAGACTGGTAAAAGAGAAAACCTCTGACAAGTCTATTCCTAATTTTTTTTTTAAAAAAGAAAGAAAAGAAGTGCATGTTAAGGGTGAATAGATTTATCAGAGAAAGTTTAAAAACTTATAAGCGTAGTGTGCATAATTTAGATTGATACATGCTAAAATCTTTGGGAAGAAAGCTGATTTCTGGGAAAATCGAATCAAAGAAAGGTTTTTGTTTTCTTTTTTTAATGAGAGGAGATCAAAACTTGGCAAGAAATTGCAAAAGCTGACAAAGAACTGCTCTCGCCAATGGTGCAAGGCCTAGAGGTTTTATGAGCAAATTATTTAGACACTTAAAAAGCATAGGAAGAGATATAGCATGTGGACTGCTTCGTTTCTTAAAGTTCGCACAACTTTGATACAAAAACAGACAAGGGCATTTTAAAAAAGAAAACCATGAACCCAATTTCATTTATGAACATACAGGTGCTAAATGCAATGTTAGCAAATCAAATTAACAGTTATACGTATACGTATTAATTACAAGACTACCTTAGTGCTTTAACATTAGGAAATCTGTTAATGTAATTAATCAAAGGAAGAGAGCTAATTAATTTTAGCTATTAATTTTTTAAAATAAAAAGTTTTTGTAAACCAATGATAGAAATATGTTTCCTTAATGCGGACAAAACAAATATCTGAAACCAACAATCAATATCTTGCAGAATGGTGAAATATTAGAAGAGTTCTGATTAAAATGAGGAATATGAGAGGAGTGATCAGTATCACCTCTATTAATCAACATTGTTTGGGAATTTCTACTCCAGACAATAAAATAAGAAAAGGAAATAGGGACTTCCCTGGTGGCACAGTGGTTAAGAATCCGCCTGCCGGTGAAGGGGACACGGGTTTGAGCCCTGGTCCGGGAAGATCCCACATGCTGTGGAGTGACCTGGCCCATGCACCACAACTACTGAGCCTGCACTCTAGGTCCCGCGAGCCACAACTACTGAGCCTGCGTGCCACAACTGGAGAAAGCCTGCACACAGCAATGAAGACCCAATGCAGCCAAAAATATATAAATAAATTTATTTTTAAAAAGGAAAGGAAATAAAGCATAACTACTTGAAAGGAAGAAAAGAAAGAAAATGATGATAGACTTAACATTACTTGCAAATGATATGATTAGCTGAAGAACCAAATCCAATCTACTGAAAATCTTTTAGAAAATTGAATACAAAGGCATTTAGGAAATACTAAAAAAATCAGTAACACATTAGACAATAGCATATGAAAAAATACCCACCTATAAAAATAGCAACAATTTAAAATATATGCTAATAACATTAACATGAAATATATTGTAGAAGATTTCTTCACTTAAACTACAAAATAATATTGAAGGATATGAATGTAGCTAATATATGAATTATATATGAATATAGCTAAGTGGAGAGTCACGTGTATTCTTTGATGTAAAGGTTTAAGTATTACAAAGATTTCAGTTTTTTCTAAACTAATCTATAAATTTAATACAGCTTTAATAATTGCCCCAATGGGATTTCTTTTAATTGAAAATTAATTCTGAAATTCATATGGTCAAATAAATATAAAAGTTGCTAATAAAATTTTTTTTTTCGGTACGCGGGCTTCTCACTGTTGTGGCCTCTCCCGTTGCGGAGCACAGGTTCCGGACGCGCAGGCTTAGCGGCCATGGCTCACGGGCCTAGCCGCTCCGCGCGCAGTATGTGGGATCTTCCCGGACCGGGGCACGAACCCGTGTCCCCTGCATCGTCAGGCGGACCCTCAACCACTGCACCGCCAGGGAAGCCCAAAAGTAGCTAATAAAATTTTGATTAACAGAGTACTGGGGAGTAATTGCCTTACAATATGTGAAAATATTTTTTAAAGCCTAAATAATTAAGATGTGATCAATGAATTTTATAAATCCAATTACTGAACAAATATAAAAGACCTAAAACAGACCCAAGTATCTTTAGAAATGTGGTGTGTGATGAAAGATGCATTTTCAGTTAGAAAGTAAAAAATTAGTACATAGTTTGAGGACAACTGACTGATCATTTGGAAAACCATCAAATACAGCATATCAAAAATAAGTTTCAGATTTATTAAAGGTAAATATGAAACTATAAAAGTACTGTATGAAAATATGGGTGAATATTTTACATAATCTTAGGATAAAGGTTGTGCTTTTCAAAGAATGACCCCCAAAGACAAAAACCACAGAGTAAAAACTGACAGTTTTGATTATCTATACTTTAATCATACTCTCTGCAGAAATAAACAAAGAAAACACTTTAAAGGAAAAAAATATAGATAGTAACTTATATGAGACCCATATATATTCTTTTTCTTTTTTTTTTTTTTGGCTGCGTTGTGTCTTCGTTGCTGCCCGCGGGCTTTCTCTAGTTGCCGCGAGCGGGGGCTACTCTTCGTTGCGGTGCATGGGCTTTTCATTGCGGTGGTTTCTCTTATTACGGAGCAGGGGCTCTAGGCGCGCGGACTTCACTCGTTGTGGCACACGGGCTCAGTAGTTGTGGCTCGTGAGCTCTAGAGCGCAGGCTCAGTAGTTGTGGTGCACGGGCTTGGTTGCTCTGCAGCAGGGCTCAAACCCGTGTCCCCTGCATTGGCAGGCAGCTTCTTAACCACTGCACCACCAGGGAAGTCCTGTATTCTTAATATATAACAAGAGTTTTAAAATCAATGTGGAAAAACCCCGCAAACAGAACTTTTATATGGCAAAAATCACGTACAGGCTGTCCATAAAAGAACAAATGGAAAACAAATACATGTTCAAAGAAAATCAGAGAGAAGCAAATACAACTAGTAATAAAGTACCATTTATACTCTTTGAGCTGGTGATTTCACTCCAAGGGTTTTTATGCTAAAGAAATCATTGACATGCTCCAAGATTTTGTCTAGAAGGAGGCAAGTAATTGTATTTCTTGTATGTGTGAAAAACTGGGGAAACACTAAATGCATTAAGTATAAGAGAGATTGGGTTAAACAAATCACAGCACATCCATACAAGAAAAATGAAAACACAAAAATGTTTCAACACAGTGAAAGGTTTTCTCAGTAAGCTGGAAAGTTTCCAAAGTAGATTATAAAACAATATAAGAAAAAAAGACATTTTATTATACACACAGTAAAAGACATAAGGATATTAACATAATTAAGGTTAACTTTTAATGTTTGTCCTTTTATTTATCTATAGTTTTCTAAATTTGCTCCAAAAAGACTGGACGGAAATATACCAAGACATCACTTTTGATATTTTTGTGGTAGGTCTTATGAGTGGTTTTTTTACTCCCCTTACTTCTACTCCCTTTTTTTTCAAAATCTTGTTTATGTACCAGCTTCATTGAGATATAATCCACATATCATAAAGTGTACGACTTGAAGTGTACAATTCAATGGTTTGGGGTGTATTCACGTAGTTTGGCAACTATCATTAGAAATAATTTTAGAACATGTTCATTATCCTAGAAAGAAATTCCATACCCATTAGCAGCTATGCCTTGTTTCCCCCCAATTCTAGGCAACCACTAATCTACTGTCTGTATCTGTGGACTTGCCTGTTCTGCACATTTCATATAAATCGACTCATGGAATATGTGACTTTTTGTGACCGACTGCTTTCACTTAGCATGGTGTTGTTAAGGTTTATCCATGGTGCAGCATGTGTCAGTATTTCCTTTTTGTTGCCAAATAAGATTCCAGTGCCTTGGTTTGCCACATTCTGTTTATCCATTCATCAGTTAACAGGCATTAGGATTGTTTCCACTTGGGGGCTGTTGGGAATATTGCTGCTGTGAACATTCATGTACATGTGATTGTGTGGACATTATGTTTTCATTTCTCTTGGGTGCATACCTAGGAGTGGAATTTCTGGGTCATATGGTAGCTCAGTGTTTAACCTCATGAGGAAATGACAGACTGTTGTCCAAACCGACTGCACCATTTTACATTCCCACCAGCGGTATATGAGGGTCCCAATTTCTCCACATCCTCACCAGCACTTGTTATTGCATTTTTTTTATTAGAGCCATCCTAAAGGGTATGAAGTGGTATCTCATTATGGTTTCGATTTGCATTTCCCTGATGACTAATGATGTTGAGTATCTTTTCGCATGCTTACTAGCCATTCATATACTTTCTTGAGAGTAATGTTCAGATCCTTTGCCCTTTTGTTCATTGGGGATATTTGTCTTTTTATTGTTGAGTACTGAAAGTCAAAACCCCTTTAAAAGATCCTGTGTAGCTTGAGAGCATTACCTAAGCAACGCTTGGAAAATAGAGAAAATCCAAAGATCTAGATGATAATCTGGAGATCGCATATCACTGCCCTGTCAGAGGCATTTCATCAGAAAAGCATGTGAGGGCTTGATCCCGAATCCTTTCCACCTGCCAGCGCCAGAGCCTGCCCCTGCCGTCCTGTGGTCATCAGCAGCCACTTCCAGACCCTGGTGGTCTGAGCAACGATGATCACAGCTTTCTTGGCAGTTGGGTCCCTACAGCTGCTCGTGGGATTGTGTCAGAGCCGCCTTTACAAATGTTTGTCTCCACTGTGTTAGATGCCAACCCTTTCATGGGAAAACTGAGTCCAATGTCTTAAGGAGACCCTTCAGACAGGCACATAAATAAATTCCTTTAAGGAAGTTTGAGTTTGCTGAAGATTTTCTGGAAATTTTGCAAACACAAACTTGGATCTCATTCACAACTAAAGATTACTTGCCCACGTGAAGGCCCAAACTATTTATTTAATAAGTCGCAACTTTCCACCTCATTTGTGCAAAGCCAAGGGATTATTTTAACATAATCATAGCTGGTGGATTAAAATGCCTTCTTACAGATGAGCCTGTTTATACACTTAAGGGACTTGTAGCTTGGGCCCCCATCAACTCTCTTCCTCTACACTTCTAGATGCACCTTCTAATTGAGACACCTTATTTTATTTTATTGATAAAACCACCACTATTTTATTTATACTCGCAGCTTCTGTGGGCCAGGGGTTGACACAGGGTGCAGTAAGGATGACCCGTCTCTGCTTCTCAGTGTCGGGGATCCCTTGTCTAAAAGCCAAACAGTGTCACTTCCACTGTATTTTATTGGTCAAAGTAGTCACAAGGGAATCTAACTTCAACTCTTGATAGAAGGTATGTAAAGAGCATTTGTGGCTATTTTTTTTAAAATCTGCAAAAATTCTCAGTCAACATTGGTGGAATAAAGAACAAATCAACAAATGGATTGTGATATCTCTAGGCAGATGGTCTCAAGTATCAGCCAATGAGAGCCTCATCCTGCCCGATTCCTCCAAAGGATAGAACAGAAAAACATGGTTTCTTCATGCTGTCCTCTCTGCTTCCTTTTCTGGCCAATGGTATTGCACCCTCATCCTAAGTGTGGCAAAGATGCATCTGTGCCCACTGCCCACAGATGTACCTGCTACCAGCAGTTGGGGAGTGAGGTCAGGGAAGCGAGAAAGAAGCTGACATTCGGGCCTTGGGCTGGGGACTCCACGCATCCTCTCATTCAAGCCTAACAGCATGACGTGAGCTATTTCATACCCATTTCAGACAAGGAAGCAGAGGACAGAAGAGGCTGGGTCACTCTAACAGACACCACTGGTGCCCTACGGCCCTGCAGCCTCAGCTGCATTCAGCAGGCGAACTCAGACTCACCTCAGGCTGACAGCATCCCATGTCAAGATGTGGTGTCTGGGACTTCCCTGGTGGCCCAGTGGATAAGACTCCCAACGCAGGGAGCCCGCGTTTGATCTCTGGTCAGGGAACTAGATCCCACATGCATGCCACAGCTAAGGAGCCCGCCTGCTGCAACTAAGCAGCCCGCCTGCCGCAACTAAGACCCGGCACAACCAAATAAATAAATATATATATATTTTTTTAAAAAACCAAAACGATGTGGTGTCCTTCTCCTCTGCACCAGGGACTCCCCTGCAAGGGTCACAGTTGGTCCAGTTGTAGGCAAAGCCCAGAGTGTGGAGATGCTTCCCCGATCTTGGTTTTTCTTCCTTTTCTCTTTCACTCTCCTCACTGTCTCGCCCCTCCTTTCTTGGACTCACCTCCCATGTAAACTATCTGCACTAAAGTCCTGTCTCAGGCTCTGCTTTTGGGTTGACCCTAAACCAAGATACCGACTTGTCCATTTTCTGGAAAAACTCGGATTTGAAAAACTCTGATCTGAACTTAGTTTAGACTGCAGAACCTGAGGAGTGGTGTGAGTCAAGTCGCCCCTCAAGACTTTTTCCACTGTCAGCCAGATTCAGTAGAAGAAGAGCTGGGCATGGGGAGAGGGTGAGGATAAAAGAGTGGATGGGACGGTTGCTTACGGTCACTGTTTCTCCTGCAGCCCTCTCTTGAATAAGACTTTATCAAGATGGGCATGAACAAATCAGTGAAGGAGGACATGAATCAGTGCATTCAGTCTTCTAACACTTTAACTTCCTTCTCAAGGGATTTCTGGAACTGCAGTCAATGACAGTAGTTGCCGTACCACTCATGAGCACTGTAACACGTAGAGGCCTCTCCCAAGGTGGGTGTAGAGACGTCACACGGACCTCATTTTAATGCAGGCTAAGATGGAGCTTAGCCAGTGTGGCTCCAGGACCCTGACTTCTGTGTCATATATTGTCAGTGGCATATACCATGCTAGAGAACTTTCCATGAAGTGAAACTGAAGAATATGGATACTACCCCCAAAAGGGTTTAAAAACCATCTAAGACACAAATAAGCTTGAACTTAGATCTTTAGTATTTCTTCTAAGCAGCATATGGTTAAGTCTTGCTTTTTTATCCAATCTGATAAACTTGGCCTTTTAATTGGGGCATTTAGACCATTTATATTTAATGTGATTATTGTTATGGTTCATTTATGGATCGTTTTCTATGTTCCTATTTGTCCTTTGTTCCCTTTTTCCTCTTTTCCTGCCTTCTTTTTGAATTTTTTTATGATTTCATTGTATCTCCTTTTTGGTATTATTAGCTGTAACTGTTTTGGTATCTTAATGGTTGCTGTAGCGCTTATAATATACATCTTAACTTATCAGAGTCTATCTTCAAGCAATATTATACCACTTCACGTACAGTATAACAATCTCACAGTAGTGTGCATCCATGTTTTCCCCTCCTGGCTTTTACATTACTGATTTATTTCACAGGAAAATAATCTTGGGAATTCCTTGGTGGTTGGGTTCAATTCCTGGTCAGGAAACTAAGATCCTGCATGCCGCGTGGTGTGGCAAAAAAAAAAAGAAAAAAAAACTTACATATTTACTCATGGTTACCCTTTCCAGTGGTTTTCATTCCTTCCTGTAGATTCATATTTTCATGTGGTGGTATTTCTCCTGTGGCATAAAGATGTTTTTAACATTCTAATAATGATGGTGTGCTGGTGCTGAACTATTTCAGCTTTTGTATGTCTGAAGGAGTCTTTATTTCACCTTTATTTTTGAAAGATATTTTCACTTGATATAGAATGCTAAGTAGACAGGGTTTTTTTTCAATACTTTAAAATATTATCTTCTTACTTACACTGTTTCTGACAAGAAATCAACTGTCATATTTATCTTTGTTCCTTTGTATGTAAACATGTCTCTTTTTTTTTCCCTCTGTATTCTTTGAAGACTTTCTCTTTTTTTTTCTTTTTAATTAATTAATTTTTGGCTGTGTTGGGTCTTCATTGCTGCGCGTGGGCTTTCTCTAGTTGCAGCGAGCGGGGACTACTCTTCATTGCGGTGTGCGGGCTTCTCATTGCGGTGGCTTCTCTTGTTGCGGAGCACGGGCTCTAGGCGCGCGGGCTTCAGTAGTTATGGCTCGCAGGCTCTAGAGCACAGGCTCAGTAGTTGTGGCGCATGGGCTTAGTTGCTCCATGGCATGTGGGATCTTCCCCAACTAGGGCTCAAACCCGTGTCCCCTGCATTGGCAGGCGGATTCCTAACCACTGCACCACCAGGGAAGTCCTGAAGACTTTCTCTTCATCACTGGTTTTGAGACATTTATGATGTGCCCTGGTGTAATTTTCACATTTCTCGTGCTTGGGGTTTATCACCATTCACTTGCAGGAAAAATTAATTTCAAAATTTAATTTTAAAGTGCTGGTTTCACTTGAGAATGTCCTTGATGAAGAAGTAAAAATATTAATAATATTAATTGTATTAAAGTCTGAAATTGTCAGTATGTATAAAGTGACTTCTGCTGCATACCAAAGCATGCTGGTTGTGTCAAGGAAAAGCGCTCGTGCAGTTGTTTGAGTTGTGAGCTGAACTAGCTGCTTTTTTCACAAACACCGTGTTTTTACTTGAAAGAATGACAACAAACTATGGTTATTCAAACTTGTGTGTTTGGCAGGTAGTTTTCTTAAAAAGTTAAAATGAGCCTGTCACTTCAAGGAAAGCAGTTGATAGTATTTGTTGTCAGTGATAAAATTCAAACTTTTTAGTGAAAGTTTGAATTTTGGAAAAGTTGTAGCCACCACCATCATCATGACCAATACCTAACCATATCTTCTGATGCGATACATGGTGAAATTAACAAGTGTGATTTTTTTTTATATTGTATAATGTAATGTGTCAACATTTAGAAGATCTGTGTAATCTGGTAAACCAGTATTTTCCAAATGATCAATACATGATGTTCCGAATCATGTATGGGTAAAAGATTCAGTCAAAGTGTTAGACCAAAATCTATTTTCACATAACAGAGTGTGAAAATTTCATTGATATAGTCAGCGAATCACATTTCAATTAACCTTTAAGACACTATCACTTGTCAAGGCTCAGGAAACTATCAAAGAAGAATATCAATAATTACCTTAAAAAACTTCTCCCCCCTCCAACTAGCCTCCATGTGAGGCTATATTTTCTTCATATTCCTCAAGTAAAACAACATATTGTAATAGATTTTGTGCACAGCAGATAATAGAATACAGCTATCTACTATGAAGCAAGGCATTAAAGAGATTTTCAAAAATGCCAAACAGTAATTCAGAGATAATTTTTTAGGTATCTTATTGAATAAAGCAGAGAAACCCTTGAGACATTTCCACTAAGATCAGGAACCAGGCAAGAACGCCCACTATCTCTACTACTAGTCAACACTGTAATAGAGATATTAGCCCATGTAATTAAACAAGAGAAATCAGAGGCAAAAACTGTGTAAAGAAGAAGGAAAACTATCTCTGTTTTAAATTATATGATAATATACCTACAAAAGCCCAGTGAATCAATAATAAAATTAACTGAAGCAATAATTCAGTGAAGTAACACAATACAAAGTTAATATACAAAAGTCAATAGTCTTTGTATACATAAACAATACACAGAAGCGTAAGGGTAGAGAAAACCCCATTTATAATAGCAAGAAGGAAGGTGAAATACTTAGGATGGGGGAGTAGGAAGACCCTGAGCTCACCTCCATCCATGGGCACACCAAAATTACAACTATTTACAGAACAATTACCAATGAGAACAACCTGAAGACTAGGAGAAAAGATTTTCCACAACTAAAGAGATAAAGAAGGAACCACAGGGGCTTCCCTGGTGGCGCAGTGGTTGAGAGTCTGCCTGCTGATGCAGGGGACACGGGTTCGTGCCCCGGTCCGGGAAGATCCCACATGCCGCGGAGCGGCTGGGCCTGTGAGCCACGGCCGCTGAGCCTGCGTGTCTGGAGTCTGTGCTCCGCAACGGGAGAGGCCCACTTACCGCAAAAAAAAAAAAAAAAGAAGGAACCACAGTAAGATGGGTGGGAGGGGCAAACATGCCATATAGTCAAGACCCACATCCCCAGGGAGGTGACCCACGAACAGGAGGATAATCACAATTGCAGAAATTCTCCCCATAGAGTGAGGGGTCCAAGCCCCACATCGGACTCCCTGGACTGAGAGTCCTACATCAGGAAGACAAGCCCCCAGACATCTGGCACTGAAGGCCAGCAAGGCTTGCGTACATATATGTGTTGGTGTTGGGAAAATGGACAGCACATGCAAAAGAATCGAACTGGACTACTTTCTCACACCATACCACAAAAAGATCAAGATGGATTAAAGACTTAAATGTAAAACCTGAACCCATAAAACTCTGTGAACTAAAATATACTATGCTCTTTGACATCCATCTTAGCAATTTTTTTTTGGATATGTCTCCTTAGGCAAGGGAAACAAAAGCAAAAATAAACAAGTGGGACTACATCAAACTAAAAAGCTTTTGCACAGAGAAGGAAACTAGCATTAAAATGAAAAGGCAGTCTACTGGATGGGAGAAGATATTTGCAAATGATATATCTGATAAGGGGTTAATATCTAAAATATACAAAGAGCTCAGCATCAAAAAAGCAAACAACCCAATTAAAAATTGGGCAGAGGGTCTGAATAGACATTTTTCTAAAGAAGACTACAGATGGCCAACAGACACATGAAAAGATGCTCAACCTCACTAATCATCAGGGAAATGCAAATCAAAACCACAGTGAGATAATCACCTCACACCTGTCAGAATAGCTATTCTCAGAAAAACAACAAATAATAAGTGTTGGCAAGGATGTGGAGAAGAGAACCCTCATGCACTGTCAGTGGTCATGTAAATTCGTGCAGCCACTATGGAAACAAAATGGAGGTTCCTCAACAAATTAAATATAGAACTACCATCTGATTCAGCAGTTCCACTTCTGGGCATTTTTCCAAAGAAAACAAAAATACTAATTCAGAAAGATATATGCACCCTTATGTTCATTGCAGCATTATTCACAGTGGCCAAGATGTGGAAGCAACCGAAGTGTGCATTGATAGATGACTGGATAAAAAAGATGTGGTATATATACACAACTAAATATTACTCAGCCATAAAAAAAAAAAATGAAATCTTGCCATTCGTGACAGCCTAGTTGGACCTAGAGCGTATTATATTGATACTAAGTGAAATAAGTCAGGCAGAAAAAGACAAATACCATATGATTTCACTTCTATGTGGAATCCAAAAAACAAGACAAACAAATGAACAAGATAAAACAGAAACAGACTCATAGATACAGAGGATAAACGAATGCCAGAGGTATCAAATAAATAAGTAACAGGGATGTAACGTACAGCATAGGAAATGTAACAACTTTTAAGGTGACAGATGGTAACTAGACTTAGTGTGGTGATCATTTTATAAAAACATCAAGTCACTGTGTTGTACACCTGAAACTCATAGGTCATTTACACTTAAATTTTTTAAAAAATTTAAGTACTTAGGAATTTTCATAAGTATACAAAGTACAAGTATATATGAGGAAATTTTTAATACAGTTCTGGAAGACACAAAAGCAGGTGTACAAATGGAAAACATCCCCTGTTCTTGAGTAGGACAATTCAACTTTATAAAGATGTCAGTTCTCCTGAAGTTGGTTTATAAATTTAATTCAGTCCTAATAAAACATACAATAAATCCTCTGTAATTAAAATCCTGTGGTACTAATGCTTGATGGACAATTGGCCTGTGGAATAGAAGAGAAAGCCCAGTATTAGACCCAAATACATACTAGAATTTATAGTATGATAAAGGTGGCATCTCAAATCACTGCATCTTTAATAAATGTTAGTGGGACAACTGGATAGCCATTTAGAAAAGGATAAAATTAAATCCAATATATCTCACACCGCTACACAAGAATAGCTCCAAATGGATTAGGGATCTAAATGTAAAAAAGGAAACCATAAAATGTCAGAGGAAAACAGGGCTGACTTTCTCTTTAACCCTGGTGTAGGAAATGGCTTTCTAATTATGACTCAGATACTAGAGGTAATAGATAGATAAATTTGACTACATAAAAATTATAAATTTTTTCAATCATCGTAAGGGAAGTCAAAAGACAAAGGCCCACCCGGGAGAACATATTCACAACATATACCACAAAGGCTTAATATGCCTGATATACGAAGAACTCCTGAAAATTGAGGGGCAAAGGATCAAAATCCCAATAGAAAAATGGGGAGGGGACTTCACTGGTGGCGCAGTGGTTAAGAATCCGCCTGCCGGGCTTCCCTGGTGGCGCAGTGGTTGAGAGTCCGCTTGCCAATGCAGGAGACACAGGTTCGTGCCCCGGTCCGGGAAGATCCCACACGCTGCAGAGCGGCTGGGCCCGTGAGCCATGGCCGCTGAGCCTGCGCGTCCGGAGCCTGTGCTCTTCAACGGGAGAGGCCACAGCAGTGAGAGGCCCGCGTACCGCAAAAAAAAAAAAAAAAGAATCCGCCTGCCAATGCAGGGGGCACGGGTTTGAGCCCTGGTCCAGGAAGATCCCACGTGCTGCAGAGCAACTAAGCCCATGAGCCACAACTACTGAGCCCGTGTGCCACACTGAAGCACGTGCGCCTAGAGCCCGTGCTCTGCACCAAGAGAAGCCAGCACAATGAGAAACCTGCACACCTCAATGAAGAGTAGCCCCTGCTCGCCACAACTAGAGAAAGCCCAGGCACAGCAACAAAGACCCAACGCAGCAAAAATTAAAGTATATAAATAAAGAAAAAAGAAAACCTTTTAAAAAAAAATAGGGAAGATACACAAATAGACAATTCACTAAAAGATAAGATACAAAAATGATCCTCAAACATATGAAATGATGTGCAGACTCACTCATAATTAGAGAAATGCAAATTAAGACAGCACTGGAATACCATTTCTAACCTATCCAACTGACCAAAATTAAATCATATGACAGCATATTCTGTTGGCCAAGACTGGGGAAAAAGGCCTCTCATACCTTGTTGGTGGGAATGCACATTGGTACACTCCTTCTGGAGGGGAATTTGGCAACACCTAACAAAACTACGTACATATACACTTACCTTGTAACCTAGAAATCCCGCTTCTAGGGTAGGTGTATCTTCTGGGTGTATCTACACCTCCAATTCTTAAGAAAATGTGTGTGCACAAGATTATTCTTTGCAGCCTTGTTTGTAGTTACAAAGTATTGGAAACGCCTAAATGTTCATACATAAGAGGGTGGTAGTATTCAACCTTGGTTACTCTACATAATGCAGCAATATGCAGTTCTGAAAAAAGAATAAGGAGGAGCTCTATGAATAATTACGGAGTGACTTTCAGGACATACTGTGAAGTGAAATAAACAAAGCCCGAAAGAGCATCTACAGTGCACTGCCCTTCATAGGAGAAGAGGAGACAGATGCTCATTTGTGCAAAAGAAATACAGCAAAAGATAAAGCAGAAACATAAGGGGCTGGTTACCCCCAGCAGGGGGAGGGGGGTGGGGACGGGGGAGGCAGAGAGGAGTGTGAAGAGGGTGGTGGGAATGAGGAGGGAGTGACATTTCTCTGGCCCTTACAGCTAGAGTCGTGTTAACACTCCCTTCACAGTCTGTAGTGATGGGCTGTCACTGTGCTTGTGTGATTCCATCACCGTGAACCTTCGATCTGACCTAGTGCGAAAATACTTAACATTAAGTGTTATGCAGTATAAAAGGGAATTTTCTACTTAACAGCTCTTGTCTAGGAGATATCAGAGCAGAATGCTTGTTTCACTACAACAGTTCTAACCAACAACAATGAGGATTGTTTTAACCAATTCCTTCCTGTCCAGAGCACTGGTTTTTAGCGCTTAATCAGTTTCTCCTTTCTATCCCTCGAAAACCCTGACTTTACATCAGAAGGGTGAACACTGGTTATGTTCTCTTCCCTGGCAAGTTAGTCATTTTGGTTTTGGTGAGTTTTGTTTTTTGTTTTTGTTTATGATTCTGCCTCTGATGGTCTTTGATTTTTGGCAACAGATAAGTGAAATATTTACATAATTTGAAGTGCCCCTATACACTTCTTATCGAAATTTCTCTTATAACCAAGTGTTTTAGCCAAGTTTTGCAAATGTATAAATGAATAATTTGTTTCATCTTCCTTAAATCCCTCTGCATCATCCACAGATGCAGATGATAATGTACCGTGAAATTATCAAAAGACATCAGGCAGAGAGAGGAGCAGGAAATGAGCGAGGGGTGGTTAATTCATTGGCAGCTTCCCAGACCCTGCAGGGTCAACAGTGGATCTGTATCTTTGACTGTGTAAATAACATCATGGACGCTTTTACCCTTTTTCCATTCATCTTGGACATGTCGTTGATGACTCTGGCATTTCTCATTTCAGGAATGACCATACCCGAAGAAGATGCCGACGTGGGACAAAGCAGTAAATATTGCCTTGTGGCAATTGGAAGACTCCAGGTAAGAAAAAGCTCACAGCCTTTTTGATCTCCAGGGAAGGCTTATTATTGCAAAGAGCAAGAGCCTGTAGGTTTGGATGCCTTTTTCGAACTCCTGTGTCCTCAGTATTGTTGGGTTCTGTGTCTCACCCTGTGGGAGAAGGATGAGGCTGAATCTGGGAGAAGAAGGGGGGCAGGGACTCTGAGCTGCGGGCAGCAGAAGCAAGCTGTCCTTGCTTCACTGAGGGCCTGAGTCAGTCCGTCTCCACATGTGCGCCAGTTACTGCAAAGTTGAGCTCTGCTTACATCACACCCGGGTTTTTAAAATATTTTTATTGAAGTATAGCTGATTTACAATATCATGTTGGTTTCAGGAGTACAGCAAAGCGATTCAGATATATAGAGAAAGATAAATAGAAATATAGATAGATAAACAGATACATAGACAGAGACATAGATAGACGCATAGGCACATAGATAGATATTGGGTTGGCCGAAACGTTCGTTCACGTTTTTCGGAAAAACACGAACGAACGTTTTGGCCAACCCATTGCATAGACAGGTATATCTTTTTCAGATTCTTTTCCATTATAGGTTATGACAAGATACTGAATATAGTTCCTCGTGCTACACAGTAGGACCTTGTTGTTTCACACCCCTGTTTAATCCCCTTGAATGTTGCCCCATCATCTGCAAGATAAAGCACTCACTCATCTTACAGCCCCACCTCCTTCCTCCCCCCTCATGCCCTGTTCCCAAACGACAGCACGCCCTTTCCACAAGCCCACCGTGCACTTCCCCACTGTTGCAGGTGTCCATGGGCTGTTCCTTCTGCCTGGTGTTTCCTTGTTTCCCTTCTTCTCCTTTTACAACTCCTTCTCCTCTTGTTTACTTCCTATTTCGTCATCCTTCAAGATCCAGTGAAATGACTCCTTTATCTGCTTAGTCAAAATGAATCACCCCCTCCTCCCTACACGCCTGGCATTACGTTTATATGTCAGTTCTTCACTGTCTGTGTTCGTATAGTTAGTTGAGGGCAGTCCCCTTCCTTGCAAGCTCCTCGAGGGCAAAAAATGTGTCTTTTTAATCTTTTGAGAATTAGATATGCTGAATAATGTATATAAAGTCCGCTGGCTTCATGCCTGGCACACACAGTAGCCACTCAGTCTTTCTCCTTGTGGCATCGAGGGCCCTCCCCGTACTGATGAAGGGGCCATGACAGATGTAGTTCAGAGGACACTGACCTTTCACATCCCTGGTTTCCTAGGTCTTACCATTTTCAGACAGATGAATAAGCTATTCCATTCACATGTGATAAGCATTGGTTATTCCTTGCAAATGGGGAAGAAAGAACACTTGGGTAAATTCAGTTCACAAATATAGACTTTCCAAATATTTTGACCAGTTCCTTAAGACTCATTTCCCATCCTTAGTAATGGGAAGGTGGGGGAAGGGAAGGGTGTTAACATTTCTGAGCACCAGCTGTGTGCCAGGTGTTGTGCCAGGGTTTGACGTGCAGTGTCGCTCTGAATCTCACAACCACCCTATGAGGTTACAACTTCCTAATTCCCAGGGACTGATAAGGAAACGGGCTCAGAAATGTAAAGAAAGTGGTCCACTCTTCCGGTGAGTCCAGGGTGTGGCCAAGGCAGTTTGAAACATTTTAAACTCATTGTACTCATGACCTGGAAGGATCTGTGAAATTAAATCCACATGGGGGAATTCCTTGGTGGCGCAGTGGTTAAGAATCCGCCTGCCAATGCAGGAGACACGGGTTCGAGCCCTGGTCCGGGAAGATCCCACATGCCGCGGAGCAGCTAAGCCCGTGCACCACAACTACTGAGCCTGCGCTCTAGAGCCCGCGAGCCACAAGTGTTGAGCCCACATGCCACAACTACTGAAGCCCGCGCGCCTAGAGCCCGTGCTCCGCAACAAGAGAAGCCACCGTAATGAGCCTGCGCACCGCAACGAAGAGTAGCCCCAGCTCACCGCAACTAGAGAGCCCGTGCGCGGCAACGAAAACCCAACGCAGCCAAAAATAAACAAATTAATAAATTAATTAATTTTTTAAAAAATCCACATGGATTGTTCCCATTCTCTAACTCAGTCTCCATCACCACCTCCCTGTGGATTTCTCCATCCAGGTGACCAGCTCTCCTGTGTGCATGGACATGAGCGGGATGTCGGTGCCAACGGAATTCTTATCCCGGCATAACTCTGACGGGATCATCACATTTGTGGACCCAAGATGCATCAGTGTGATTGGCTACCAACCCCAGGTAGGTGGTTTTGAGCTCATGGCAGTCAGCTAGAGATTTAGTTTTACTTAAAATGCACCTACTTCATTTGTTCGAGATATTGTACATCACAATATAGGGAAACACAGGGTAAAAATCCATCTCCCTACCTGGGTACAGTAATGTCGTTCCAAAGCAAAAAAGAACATTGTATGCCACTGCACTGCTTAAAATTAACTCTCCATTTTTTGTCCTAACCACTTCGTTTAATCTAAATGATTTTTCTCAAACTAGAATTAAGATGCTCTATGAAAAAGAGGCTCTCTGATCAATTAAGTTTGATTAACACCAAACGGAAAATCTCCTTAGAAACTTTAAAAGTATATTAGTGTGAAAGATGCTGAAAAGTCTTAAAGATGTTCAATTAATTTTGTCTAACTGCTTGTTTCTCAAATGTATTTGGAACTTCTTTTTACAGGGGGCACATTTTCAAGGCCTTTCTTTAAAAAAAGTCTATGAGAAACACAGAAGTCATAAGAAACACCAAAAGGCAGGAGAGATTGTTCCAAATTAAGATAAACCAAAGAGATAGAATAATAATATTAATGTAAGAGCCTTAATTGGGTCCTCAGCCTGAAGACTTATAAAGGACATTTGGGAGGAAATGTTAATATGTGTGGAATAATGGGTGATTTTATCAAATAACTATTGATTTTTTTTAGGCATAATATGGTATATTATGGATTTGTGAGATGGTGTCATTTTTATGAGATACATATTTCAGGGGAAGTGTCATGATTTCTGCTAATTATTTTCAAATGATTCAACAAAAAATTTTAAAATATATGTGTATATGAAAGATATTTCATTTCTATATATTTTATGTTTCACTTATATATTTATGTTTACATATATATGAAAGAAAGAGGAAAATGCAAATGTGGCAAAATATTGACAATTGATGAATCAAGCTAAACAACACACAGGTGTTTATTATACCACCCTTTCAACTTTTCTGTAGATTTAAATTTTCAAAATAAAAAGCATTTGAACAAAAAAGAAAGAAAAAAAAGGAACAAAGTTTGGGATATGTTGATATGGGTGTTTTAATTATATATATATTTTTATAAATTCGTTTATTTTATTTATTTTATTTTTGGCTGAATTGGGTCTTTGTTGCTGCACGCGGGCTTTCTCTAGTTGCGGCAAGCGGGGAATACTCTTTGTTGCAGTGTGCAGGCTCATTGCGGTGGCTTCTCTTGTTGCAGAGCACAGGCTCTAGGCACGTGTGCTTCAGTAGTTGTGGCACACAGGCCCAGTAGTTATGGCTCACAGGCTTAGTTGCTCCGTGGCATGTGGGATCTTCCCGGACCAGGGCTCGAACCCGTGCCCCTGCATTGGCAGGCGGATTCTTAACCACTGTGCCACCAGGGAAGTCTCCCATGTAGATTTAATTTCACAGATCCTTCCAGGTCATGAGTACAATGCGTCTAAAATGTTTCAAACTGCCTTGGCCACACCCTGGACTCACCGGAAGAGTGGACCACTTTCTTTACATTTCTGAGCCCCAGTTTCCTTATCAGCCACCAGGGAAGCCCACATATATATTTTAGAACAGACCAAATTGAAATATTGGAACCATTCATATAATTCTACATCTCTAGGTTGATGGCAAACTTCAGATTTTGGATTGGAATGATGGGGAAAATTAATCTGTTTCCAAAATCACCATAACCTCTGATGGCCCTCTGTTTCCAGCCAGATCCATTTATCCGCTGGCACCTTCCATGGACATCTAGATGCTTTTTGGCACACAAATAAGACTTCAGTGTCAGTGTCCGCTCCCACTGAGGCCATTTGCGGATTTGGGTTCTGATCGATGACTTAGTTTAAATCCTTTGCCATTTAAGGCACTTCCAACTGGACCACTTTCCTACAAGGCATTTGCCTTTTGACGGTTTATCTTTTTATAGTTGGTTTCATTGCAAAACACTTTTGTTTGGGGTTAATGCTGGGTCCTTTGAATAAAACATAGAGGAGCAAAGGTAGGTAGTAAACAGGCTTTTAGCAAGTACAGTTATTTTATGATAACAGCATTTCTCCAGGCACGAGAGAGCTGCAGTTTCCCCATTTAAACAATTCCAGTTTTCATAGGCAACACATCTGACCTCGTGCTATCATTTGCGTTCTTTTTGTTTATTAAAATGTTTATTACAGTTTGCCTGCGCAGTTTGCCTCTCCAAGGCAAACAAAAATAAAATTGCATTTTGAAGCCGCTGCTCTAATGCCTTAGCACAATTAGAAGTTGGTGTTGAACATGCCGAGAGGACTGAGGATAGCGTACCAGACGCCAGCTCCATGATTGCTCAAAGAGAAAATTTGCATCCGCTTCTTTTCCCCTAATGATGGTGTGAGCTAAAGGGTTGAAGGGGGTGTATGTGAGCGCTCTTGTCTAACGGTGAGATATAAAAAAATGAAATGTGGGATTGGAGATGATTAAAGCTTGTCTCTTTGTTTAGGATCTTCTAGGAAAGGACATTTTGGAATTCTGCCACTCTGAGGACCAGAGCCATCTGCGGGAGAGCTTTCAGCAGGTACCACCAGTGCTCATTTACAGGTGACGTAGAAGCCGGCTACACACGGATGTAGTCCTTCGATGTGCCAGGCAGGCCAAGCAGGGTCCCACCGAAGGCATCAGTCGGGGCCCCTGCCGTGAAGGGGCTCGCAGTCCAGCGGGGACGGCAGACCATCAGGAAGGAATTTCTGTTCGTGGGAGAAGAGCAGAGGAGGGAGAGGTTGACAGTGTGGGGAAGAGGCCGGAACAGTCTCCGAGGGGAGGCAACAATTGGGATGGGTCTTAAAAGATGAGCAGAGAAGAAACGACATTCTTTCTGAGGGGCAGCACCTGAGATGCAAAAGAGCATGGCTTTTTGGGCGAGTTACGAGTAGTTCCTCACGGCTGGAGTGACCCTGGCTGGCTTGTGGGGAGGAGGTGGGCAGTGGTCAAAGATGAGGCTGGTGAGGCCAAATTCTGAAGGGCCTCACGTGCCATTGCGAGGTGCTTAAATCCTCTCCTGAGTCGTTTAAGTGTGGATTCCCTTGAGGATTTGAAGTGGAGCAGTGTTTTTGAAAAACAATTTTGGCAGCCCAGGTATGCAGAAGAGACAAGGGTACGAAATAACTGGAACAAAAGACAAATTGGGAGCCTGCTTCAGTCGCCCAGGTGAGAGGCGGTGAGACCTGAAATGGGGTAGGAGCAGCAGAGGAGGCGGTTGTGGGGTTAGTGATGCTTTGGATAGAGACAGTGAAGGAGAGAGAAGGATTGAGGATGACCGTGAGGGTCTGAGAGGAAGGCCACACTACTGACTGCATCCCGAGCAGCATTATGACCAGCTGCTGTTTATTGAGCACCTACTATGTGCCAGGCGCTATGGAAATCCCTTTCGCACACACTGCTTTCCTGAATCTTCACGACAGTCACGGGAGATGGGCAAGTGAAGCTCAGTGAAGGAAGAGCACCTTAGGGCAGGCTTCTCACTGAGGACCTGCCACCTCCTGAGCCCGGGTCCACCTGGGAGGAGAGAGAGAGAGCCAGTTTCACAAAGGGCTCCGGCGACTCGCTTCAGCCCCCGCAAAGAAAAGGACGGGTAATGTTACAGCAGAGGGGCCTTTAAATGACTTTTTAAGAGGGAATAATAGTTCGTCATTCATCTGAGAGAATAAGTCCTTGACATTCTGCTTTACAAGTGTTTCAGAATGAGGGCCTCTGACAGCTGAGCTCTCCTATTAAAGGCCTGGGTATGTCTGCACAAATAGATCTAGTGCTCCAATTACACGCCTCCTGCGCACGCAGATCGCGTAACCCCTCCTGCGCGCTCCGCTCTGTTCTTCCCAAACATCACCAGCTCCTGGTTTTCTTTCCACCTGTCAGACTGCTTTGTTGTCCCTCTTCTGCCTGCGTCTCCAAGCCATGATGCCCTAGGGCTCCGTTACTGACCTTCTCTCCTTCTCTCTAATATCCCCCAGGCGATTTTTTTTCATTAAAAAAATGTTACTGGAGTATAGTTGATTTATAATGTTGTGTTAGTTTCAGGTGTACAGCACAGTGATTCAGTTATACGTATACATGTATCCATTCTTTTTCAGATTCTTTTTCAGATAGGTTATTACAGAATACTGAGTAGAGTTCCCTGTGCTATATAGTAGGTTCTTTTTTTTTTTTTTTTTTTTTTTTTTTTTTTGTGGTACTCGGGCCTCTCACTGCTGTGGCCTCCCCCGCCGCAGAGCACAGGCTCTGGACGCGCAGGCCCAGCGGCCACGGCTCACAGGCCTAGCCACTCTGCGGCGTGTGGGATCCCCCCGGACCGGGGCACAAACCCGCGTCCCCTGCATCGGCAGGCGGACTCTCAACCACTGCGCCACCAGGGAAGCCCTACAGTAGGTTCTTGTTGGTTATCTATTTTATATACAGTAGTGTGCGTATGTTAATCCCAAGCTCTTAATTTATCCCTCCCCCCCCCAGTGTTTCCCCTTTAGTCACCATAAGTTTGTTTTCAAAATCTGTGAGTCTGTTTCTGTTTTGTACATAGGACAAATACTGGTATGATATCACTCATAGGCAGAATCTAATTTTTTTTAATGATATAAATGAACATATTTACAAAACAGAAACAGACTCTCCCAGGCGATTTTATCCGCTGGATGACTTCAGTCCAGACCGTCGCCTGCGGATATATAGGCCCCTACCCCACCCTTGCACTCGAATGCCCATTAACCTTCAAATATAGAATGCTCGATTCTCTCCTCACAGCCCACAGTCTCCCTTGCACCACTGTCTTTCTGGTTGCAAAGGCCAGAAACCAAGAAACAGTCTTCACTCCTCCCTTGGTCTCCCTCCACACATCCAGGCCATCGAGTGCCCCTGTTACACCTCAAGAGACGCCCGTAACCCGCCCCGTTCTCCCTGTCTTCGCTCCTACTGACCTTGCCTAGGCCACCCGTCCATATCTCTCATTTTGACTTTTGCAGCAGCTCCCTGGCTGGTCTGCCTGCTTTTACTCTCGTCCCAGGCCAAACCATTCTGAAAACGTAAATTGGATTTCGCCACATCTTTACCTAAAAAGTGCCGGCGGCTTTCCCGGGCACCTAGAAGCAGGTCCAAGCCCCTTACTCACCACGGATGCAGGAACCTTGCCCTGTGTGTCTCATCCGCATGTGTTCACTACACATGGGCCACCCTGGCCTTCTTTTGGTTCTTTGAACACATTATGCTTTCTCCCACCTCAGGGCCTTTGCACGTGTTTCCTCTGACCCTCACTCTTCACGTGACTGACACCTCTTAGCTTTTAGGTTTTAACTCCTGTCACCTCAGAGACCCCATCAGTGACTACCCTAGCTGAGAAAGATCCCCTAACCTCCTTCTCAGTCCCTCGTTTTTCCTCCACAGCAACTGTTGCAGTTTTCAATTGTTTTCTTTGTCCATTGATTTCCTTTTTTTTTTTTTTTTTTCTGTCTCCTCTACTAAAACATAAGCTCCCTGTGGGCACGCTCCACATCTGTGCTTTTCGCCATCGTCTCCACCGCTGGCTATGGTGTTTGCATGTGACTGGTCTTAATAAAGTAGTCTAAATGGACCATCACCCACAGCAGGTGACTTTCAGTTTGGAAAAAATGGGAAATCAGAATGGTTAAACATTCAATAAACACTGCTGTAGTATATCTCTTATGCCACCTTTGCTACATATGTGGAAATTATTATAAACCGTGTGGTCTAGCATCGTCCTCTTTGGACTGGGTTGGCTTCATTTTCATATGGAAATGAAGCTCTAACAGTGATGGGACACCCCCCACCCCAGTCACTGTTGGTAACCAGCCAGACCCTTTGTCATACATTATCCTGTATGATCCTCAATCCTTCACAGTATATTATCAGCCCCACGTTTTTGCAGTGGAAACCAGGACTCAGAGAGGTTCAGTCACCTGCCCCGAGTCACACAGCAAGGCAATAACAGATCTAGGGCTGGAGCCTGCCTCCTTCCACAGCCCCACACCGGCCTCACCGTCTGACAGCACCCCTGAGATTTTAAAAGAAAAAGAAGGAATTTAACATCGATCCCACGCTGGTATCTGGCTTAAGTAACCCTCGCTCTGAGAGCAGCCACCTCATTCCTCAGGCAGGAGGCAAAGCCAAAGCAACCACGCCCTAGAGCCGGCAGCCAGGGCAGGTCACAGGGCTCAGCGGGCAGCAGGCAGCGGCCACAGGGACATCCTGGGGAGCGCCAGGCCTGGGCCCCTCGCTTGTGTTCTTTGGGTTCTAGCCACCAGTGGTCGGGGTGAGGGACAAATGTTGATAAAGGGAAGCGGCTTGTTTTTGCAAAAGCACGGAGGAGGCTGTGTCAGTTCGGAGTCAGCCCTTGAACTCTGGATTTAAACAAAAGTATTTGAATGACCCTGACATGAGACCTTAGAGTGGGATCGAGTTTGTGAGGAATACTGTGGTTGGTTTGTGAGGTTGGCTGGGAATCCTGAGTTCGCTCTGGTGTCTGCTCTTGGATTCCCTCTCTGGATCCCAGCTGACCTAGAAGTCAGATGAAAGAGTGGAACCCAGTGAGATTTAAGACAGGTTCCTTCTTCTCTCTGCTCAGATGCCTTCAGTGGTGACGGTGGTAGCAGTGGTGGTGGTGATGAGTAAGGCTGTTCTCAGGAAGAGCTGGGCTAGGCTGGGTTTGTGCCTGGCCTTTGTGATCTAGGACACTAGCATCGCACCTGAATAAGGCGCAGTTGAACATACCAGCCTGGCCTCCAGGCCTGGACTGTGATACCCACACTGCCTTAACGTGCCTAGTCTCATCCCCCATCGCACCTCAGGTCTCCCCGCCCCCAAACATCTGCTCACGCTGCGCCTTCTGCCAGGAGAGCCCTCCCCAGAAGGCGCAGCGTGTTCACTTGCCAACATTTTACCCAAACCCGTCTCCCTCCAGGAACCCTTTCTGGATCCTGAGAAAGGCTGTCTCCTCGACTTGCTGGTAACCTGATCTTGATCTCAGGTGGCCTCGGCCTGCAGCAGCTTGAAGCAGGGCTTCCGGTTCCCGGCCAGAGATTGAGGTCAGGTCGCGGCAGTGAGAACACCAAATCCTAGCCACTAGACCAGTGGCCAGTGACAAGGCCCTGGCCCTTCAACTTTGCAGAAAAGAATTCCACAAAGACAGAAAGCAGTGAAACAAGTAAAATGTTCATTAGGAAAAAGAATATGTGTGGATAGACACACGGGCGGGCTCAGAGAGAGAATCACTTATAGGGGGCATTTCTTCCCGTTTCCTTTGTCCAGTCACCTTGCTTTGCCCGGTTCTGAGTCCATATTTGATTTATCTCAGGGTCCTCCCATGTGTGCGCGCATCTCTTAGCCAAGGTGGATTCTAGTGAAGAGGCCTAGGGTAGGTTGACATCACTTACTGTGAGGTGGCTCCCCTTTCCTTTTTGACCTCCAAGGAGCCTTTCTGCACGTGTGTAGTCGGGAAGGTCTCCTTGACTTCGAGGATGAGGAATATGTGGTCTTTTATCTCTTATCTGGGTGGGGCCCAGCTCGTCTCTCGCTCCTGCAATCTTGGAGTGTCTGCCCACAGCGGGGCAAACTCCAGCCGCTGAGCCTGGGACCCATCTATCTCCTGCCTCCATCTTATGTTTCTGTAGTGGTATTTGCTCTCTCTGAGTTACAGTTACCCATGCACCTGCCCTGCCTGTGCTAGGTGAGAAGCTTTTTGGGGACAAGTGTTGTGTCTCAGCTATAGTGATTCAAGAAAAGACAAGGGGCACAGGGGTCAGGTAGACCTGGGATCCCATCCTGTCTCTGCCCCTCCTTAGTCATAAGGCTTTGGCAGGACAGTTAACTCCTTTGAGGCTCAGTTTCCAGTTACACAAAATACTGCTGTGAGGACTGCGTGAGGTAACACGCACAGATGCTTGCCCGTCGGCCCCGAGGCGGGTGCAGGGCTGCACTCCCTCCCCCGGCTCTTTAGCCACAGCTCCAAGGGCGGAGCTTGCACACGCCGTGCCTTGGGAGTGTTTGTCACATGGAGTTAAAAAATTTCACACCATCTCAGGCATCCTGCTTAGAGGAAACATGAAAAGGTTCCATCCGCGAGCTTCAGAGCGTGGAAGACGTGGTCTCGCGACGGGGGCGCTGCCTGTGTCCTGTGTGCTTTGTGCAGACTCAGAGGAGGACCCCTCAGAACATCGACCTGAGGGGCGCATGGCCTTGACCTCTGGCCAGCTTCCTGTGGGGGCTGCAGGCCGGCTGGCAGGCACCCCCGAGTGCCCGGCCTGGCCTCGCCACACGGCTAGGCTTCCTCACGTGAGGTGTCGGGAAGGGTCTCCCCTCCTTGCGCTTTTGGTCTGGTTTCTTTATCACGTGGACTTTCCCACCAGGGAGCCCAGCACCCTCAGGTTTCATCTCATCCTTCTCCCCAGGGGTGGTGCAGAGAGAGGATGGCCGCCCCGGCTGCATCAGCCCAGGGCACAGGGTCAAAGACGCATCAGGTCGGCTCAGGAAATGTGCTCGAGGGGCCTGCTCTGGGCCGGGCCCTGGGCTGAGGGTGGGGGAGACTCGGTGACCGAAGGGTCCCTGCCCCCAGACTGGTTACGGACGTCCAACCTGGAATACAGCACCAGTGCCTCCCCGACCCCTAGGACCAGGTCCCCATTCTCATCTCTGGTCACACTATGGTCTGCAGTCGGGCCGGCCTGTTGCCCAGCGTCCCGAAGGCCAGGAGGGGGCGCTCCTGTTTGCCTTGCTTTGTCCTGGGTGCTTGAGCACAGCCAGGCCCAGACGCACCAGCCATCTGTGTCCTTCCTCCTCGTGTTCCTGCTTCAGCTGAGAACTGCCCCTGAGAACGGCTGCTTTCTGCACCTGCGCCCGCCCGCCCCCGCATCTCCGGGTTTCTGTGTGTGATACATCGTGTGTGTCTGCACAGAGCAGGAAAGCCAGCCGTGTGTCCGCTGAAACGCGCTTGTGGTTGGGAAGCAAGATCTTGGTTCCTGTCCCAGCTTTTCCACCAAAGTTGTCCGATCTTGGGCAACTTATTTTATTTCTGTGACACTCAGCGTTATCCTCTGTAAATAGTAAAGCCCACCTCACCTAGTTCTTGTGAGGGTTTACATTTGGAAGTATTCTGGAAACCATACTGCAACATAAAAGAAGTTGTAGAGGGACTTCCCCGGCAGTCCAGTGATTAAGACTCCACGCAGGGAGCAGGGAGCACGGGTTCGATCCCTGGTCAGGGAACTAAGATCCTTCGTGCCACACAGCACAGCCAAAAAAAAAAAAAGGGCAATAATAGATACATGCATACAAAGAGATAATGCATAGAAATTAGTTATTTTATCTCCTCCCAGAGAGTATATTTAATCCAATCTACAATGTTAAACAGCGTTTAAGAATTTCTTAATGAGAGGTATGAATAAATAAACCCATGAATACAATGTCACACCATAGCTGAGTATGAGAGCCTTACTTCACGGGAGCACTGTCACCAAACCCAGAGCGCCCTAGCAGCCAAGGCAAAAAGGGAAACCCTCCAGCTTGCAGGGTTCTCATGATCTCATTTGTAAACGCTGAAACGTTCTGATATCAAATGGGCATTGACTAGTTGGCTTCTCACACGGTGGCGACAGAACAACCTAAATGCGGTGCCCGGCCTCACGGGGGAAGTGGACAGAGGGCTCCAGTCAGGTGACCGCTCTCTCCCACCCCCACCCTCCCTCCGTGCCTGCCTTTGGCTACGATGCTCCTGTCCTGAGCTCCCGCTGGCTGCCTCCCCCTCCTCTGTCTGGCACCATCCTTCCTCCTGCTGACTTCCTTCTCCAAATGTTTGCTCAGGTGGTGAAGCTGAAAGGCCAAGTGCTGTCGGTCATGTATCGATTCCGCACCAAGAACCGGGAGTGGGTGTTAATCCGCACCAGCAGCTTCACCTTCCAGAACCCCTATTCTGATGAGATCGAGTACATCATCTGCACCAACACCAATGTCAAGTACGTACCTTCCCCTCCCGGGACCCCCTTCTCAATTCCCTCCTGAGGTGTGAGACCCCAGCGCTGAGCGATGACCCCCGTGGCCCTCCCGCTCCGTCAGCACAGCCGGTTCGAGGTGCTCTGGTTTCCCATGCTGTTTTCTCTGCCAAGCACAGCAGGGCAGAGCTGGGGGCTTCCTCGTGCCTCCGCAGTGTACCTGCTGCCTGACCTGGTTTCGTGGTCCTGCTGAAGCCGGGGGCAGAGGAGTGAGGCTGAGCCTCTTGGCAGCGCTAGGGTGTCGGGGCAGGCGGCGTGGGGGTGGACGCGCCCGGGACACGTGGTTTCTCTTCTGCCTGATCACTGGCGCCGTCCTCCCAAGATCTTTGCTGGCGTCACCACTGCTGTGTCCCACGCATGTTAACACACAGACCCGAGCTCCGGTCTTGGCCCCCTGACTTCCCAGCCATGTGATCTTGACTGCTGTGTCCCCTCATTCCTCACGTGTGCAAGGGGTGATAACACCTCCCTCTCAGGTTCCCGTGAGGATTAGATGAGGTCTGGCTCCTAGATACAGGCGGGTCATGCCTCCTCTCCGGACTTCCTCTCGAGGAAATAGAAGTCCAGAGAACCAACAGGAACAAAGGCAAAATGATGTTGAGGTGTGTGGCAGGAATGGCAGCCTTCAGGGGCATGCGATGAGCTGACTGGTGAAACTGTCACCGTGGCTCCCCGTACCGGTCAGTGCACTGCCGTCCTCCACTTTCCCAGGTCCGACACTGAGTCCGTGGAGTCTGTTCCCACCCTGGCCACCTCCCATCCTCATCTGCTAACAGCCCCCCCGGGCACTGATGCCTCCGGGCACTCACTGTGACCTCCTGGCCTTCCTCAGGGCTCTCCGTTGCCATATCCCAGCTCCCTGGGTTTGGGGGTTCCCATCTGCGTCCCACAAAGCAGCCTCCTTTCCAGGCAGCACCCTCAGTGTCTCGGCTTTGGCCCAGCTCCTGGGCCACAAGGCACAGAGCTTGACAGGTGGGTCCACACAAGATCCCTCAGAGAACAGGTGACCTGGGTTTCAATCCCAGCTCCCACCTGGGCAAGTCACCTGCTCTTCTGAAGCCTCAGTTGCTCATCTGTAAAATGGGGAGAATAACAGAACACCCCCCCCCCCGCCTCGGATCCTGCGCGTAGACGGTGTGTGTGAATCGCCCTGGCGGAGTAGCAGCCCTGGGCGGTGGGGTCTGCAGCAGTCAGCACCGATGCTCTGGAGGCGGAGTAGCAGCCCTGGGCGGTGGGGTCTGCAGCAGTCAGCACCGATGCTCTGGAGGCGGAGTAGCAGCCCTGGGCGGTGGGGTCTGCAGCAGTCAGCACCAATGCTCTGGAGGTGGCGGCAACCCCTCTGCCACCTGCCGCGGCTGCTCGGGTTTCTTGGCTTGTTCTCTACGGGCTGCCCCAGATCCGCTAAGTGCGCGCTTCCTTCGAACCCTGCGCACATCGTGTTGCCTTCCAGCGAACAGAGAAGCCAGGGCCCTCCGCGTTCATGTGGGGGTCTGTCTCCATCCCCTCCACTCCTGCTCTGCTGGCTTCTCCCTCCAGGGCCAAGCCCTCCATTTGCTTTCTAGCTCCCAGTGCATCCTCTGTGTCCCGTGGCCCCTGGGTTCTCGTCCAGTCCCGCCACAGCCTCCCTCCCAGGCCCTCACCTAGCCACGTGGCTTCCTGATCTTGGAAAAACCCTGTCTTGCCAATCCTCCTTGCTTTCCTCCCAGCTGGCCCTGCCACCTGTCTGTACTGGAGCCCCCTCACCATGCATCTCTTCTTGACCCCCGAGAGCCTGGCTGTGGCACCCAGCTCCGCTAACTTGCTTTCCCAGCAGCCACCAGGGACCCCATCAATAACTCGTTCTCAGTGGTCATTCTTCCCAGACTGTCTGGCCAACTCCTCTTTTTGTCTTTTCCTTTTTTTATTTTAATATAAATTAATTTATATATTTATTTATTTTGGGCTGCGTTGGGTCTTTGTTGCTACGCGTGGGCTTTCTCTAGTTGCGGCGAGTAGGGGCTGCTCTTTATTGCGGTGCACGGGCTTCTCATTGTCGTGGCTTTCCTTGTTGCAGAGCGCAGGCTCTAGGCTCATGGGCTTCAGTAGTTGTGGCTCGCAGGCTCTAGAGTGCAGGCTCAGTAGTTGTGGTGCATGGGCTCCGTAGTTGTGGCTCGTGGGCTCTAGAGCGCAGGCTCAGTAGTTGTGGTGCATGGGCTCAGTAGTTGTGGCTCGCGGGCTCTAGAGCACAGGCTCAGGAGTTGTGGTGCATGGGCTCAGTAGTTGTGACTCGATGGCTCTAGAGCGCAGGCTCAGGAATTGTGGCGCATGGGCTCAGTAGTTGTGGCTCGCGGGCTGTAGAGTGCAGGCTCTGGAGTTGTGGCGCATGGGCTCAGTAGTTGTGGCTCACGGGCTCTAGAGCGCAGGCTCAGTAGTTGTGGCGCATGGGCTTCGTTGCTCTGTGGCATGTGGGATCTTCCCGCACCAGGGCTCGAACCCAACTCCCCTGAATTGGCAGGCAGATTCTTAACCACTGCACCACCAGGGAAGTCCCTACTCCTCTTTCTTTACATCTTATCCCTCGGCTTACTTGATTCTGATTCTTCTTACACCTCCATATTCTAGTCAGGACTTTGCTGGTGGTGAGAATAACAGGGGGAAATATAGCTGTAGATCCAGGTATGCAAAAAGATAATGCCATTATGTTTTAATAACTGACTTTGTCTAGTCACTGCTTGGTAAACTCAGTCAAATGGAGGGGATTTTGCTTCTCCCACTTCCCCCGACCTGGGCAGGAGAGAGAGCCGAGCGGCACCCGCTAGTGCCAGGCCTATGTCCCGCCCTGGCCTTGGGGAAAATGGTGAATCTCAAGAAACAGGAGGAAGAGTCAGACGGGCAGGGCTCAGGATCCCATGGCTCCTTCTTCATTCCACAGAGGGGATGACACAGGCCTGACCTCCAGGAGCTCCTAGGATGAAGGTAACAGGTGTGCTCATTGGCCTGGAGCCAGGGACGGGCAGTGGGAGCCCCGGGGGACGAGGCTGAAGCGAACGAGAGAGCAACAGACCTGCTCGGCATCTGTTCAAGCCACAGCTCACCTGCAGGCTCCCCCTGCCTGTCCCGGCCCCTCTCCAGCCCCGCCAGCTGCCTGTGCCCGAAGCCGTGGAAACGGGCAGGCCGGCCACGCACTCTGAGCCGTGGGCACTCTCCTAGAACGTTCACTCTCTTTTTTTTTTTTTTGTGGTACGCGGGCCTCTCACTGCTGTGGCCTCTCCCGTTGCAGAGCACAGGCTCTGGACGCGCAGGCTCAGCGGCCATGGCTCACGGGCCCAGCCGCTCCGCGGCATGTGGGATCTTCCCAGACCGGGGCACGAACCCGTGTCCCCTCCTGCATCGGCAGGCGGGCTCTCAACCGCTGCGCCACCAGGGAAGCCCCCACCCTCTTGATGCCCACCTGTTGACTGGCTCTTAGCGCAAGGTGCCTCCTGCTACGATCCTGTCCCTCTTCTCTTCCATGCATCCCTGCCTGCCTCCCTGCCCCACGCCCGCCGCATGTGTAGTGCCTGATGTCTGTGGCTTGCTGCGAGAGAACCTCTGAGGGTGTGGCAGGAACAGCCCACCTGTCACTGAACCTGCTCAAGTGCGGGCCTCCCTCTGCAGTGGAGAGCACGGTCCCAGGCTGGGGGCCGGGCAGAGTCCTCTAGACCTAGGGCAGAAGAACAGACTGAAGCTCCCTTTTTGGGGGTTTTGGTAGTTTTACCCTTTTCACCATTCATTCACTTCTAACATGAATACGGGCTTCAGCCGTCACGGTCGCGTGCCTTGTTGCGACTCAGTTCAGCGCAGTGGGTAGTCGCTGAGCACTGTGCCAGGAGTCCAGTAAACTCAGGACGCCTCTGTTCTGGTCTCTGCACCACCACCACCCCGCCCCCTTGGAAGGCTCCCATCACGTGGAGAGCGTGAGAAGTAGGCAGCAGGAGGGAGTGACAGGTAAAAACGCCATCACGAGGGCACAGGGGAGACAGAGAATTCACGCTTCCACACAGGGCCTCTGAGAAAGCATCCCCAGCAGGTAGCGCTGCAGCGGAGCCTGGAAGGAAAGAGAAGCCCTTCCTCCTAAAAGCTGTCACAGGCAGAGGTTTTGATTACTTCCTGGAAGTCAGACATCGTTGACAAAACAGAACATTCTGTCCCCGGGGGTGTCCCTACATCTCTTCTCAGGACGATTGCTCCTGGCAGCTCACTGAGGTTAGATGGGGTGACGATGTCCCTCAGCACATGGCCTCACACCAGAGGCCTGAACTGTTGTCTGCTGGACCAAAAGGTCTTCAGTGGGTAAAGATGGTAGGAAATGTTTACTGTGAACAGTAGAGGGCAGTGACAACTGTCACGAGAACTGTCCGCCCTGCTTCACATTTGTGGCTAAACGTCGCCAGCAGTAGGCAGACTCGTTATGCAGAGGTCCTTACGTGCTCTGTGCTGGCAGGGCGGGGGGGGGGGGGGGGGGGGGGGCGGGGGGGGTGGTTGCAAACCCAGTTGCATTCAGGCAGGAGCATCGGAAAGAAACTCCCCAGGGAAATGGAGTGTTAATGGTCAGCATTTGAAGCTGCCGAAAAGAAGACCTCTTTGTCACCCTTGCCTATTTTCCTGGTACGTTGATGGAGGAAAATGGAGCGAAGTCCAGAAAACACAGACTCCCATTTCATACACTGGTGGCACAACTTTGAGACGTGCCCACGTCTTAGGGTCTAGTGATCGACACCGTTTCAGGTAGACAAGCCGTGGGCATCTCGGAGCAGGAGTCATTCGCGCGACCCAGGTGCTGTGCTTTCCTCAGCGGGGACGGAAGGCAGCCCTTTGCCTCTGCTGGGTCTGAGCCCTGTTTGTGCGACAGCCCCTTGCAAAGTCACTGTGGGTCTTCATAACCACAGCTGCGTGTTGTGCCCGTGTGTGTGTGTCCTTGAAACTCCACCGCGCCCGTAGTCACAGTGGGCGTCTCAGGGCCCGCCGTCCAACCCCACGTCTTCAGGGACGGCTGTCTCGGGCCCAGCCCACCTGGCCGGTAGTTGGCAGGATGTGGGAGCAGGGAGTAAAAGGAAGCAAAGAAGACCTACAAGGAAGGTGTCATTCCTGGTCTTTGCAGAACTTAGAGAAGGGGAAGGGGCCAAAACACCCAGCCACCAAGCCCCATCCTGGGACTTGTCTTGGGTCCTGCCCTCTCATCCGCCTGCAACAGACAACCTAGCAGAGAACCGGCCCCCAGGTTCCGTCTGGGGTCCTCTCTGGCCCTCCTTCTCCTCCTCTGCCCCTTCTCCGATGACCCCATCCAGGCCTTTGCCATCTCCTGGGTGAGCATCCGTCCTCCTTCCTGACCGGTTCCTCCTGCCTTCCATCCGGCCCCAGACGCCATCTCTCTAAAGCCACACTCACACTGCGCCCTGTCCCTGATCAGAACAGTTCCAAAGCCCTTGACAGGCACCCGGAGTCCTTCACAATGGGCACGCAGACGGTGCTCGGTCAATGGTGGGTATTATTCGCCTCGCTCTGGCCAGCTGAGCTTGCCCAGCCCCTAGATGGCTCCAAGCTGGATTCCGGTTCCACCCAGGGGTGCGACCACACGCTGCCCCCGGAGGCCCCCCTAATGGCTGGTTGCTCACTTACTCAGGCTGAGTAAAAGCCTCCATTCTGGGAGCGTCAGAGATAAACTGACAGCATCTGCCCAACATCCTGCGCCTTCCCGTGCAGGGAGGCCACACGGACAGGAAGCCTGGGCTTGATGGTTTCTAATCATCAGCTCTAGTCCCCCAGCTAATGGACAGGGGGCAGGGGGCAGCGGTCGGGGGCAGTGGGAGCCCGGTTCCCTCAGGTCCCTCCCGTGCACTGTCAGTCAGCTTGCAGCCGAGCTGCCGTTTGTCTCCCTCTCTGGAATTTGCAAGCACACCAAGGTTTATTTTTATTCCGTTGCCGTGAAATGTCCGAGAAATCTCCTTTGGCTTCTTCTCAGGATGGGGCGGCCTGCAGGTCAGCATTTCTTCCCCATGCACTCGGCTACGGAAGCGGAAACCAAAGGCCGGGACAGAGAATCTGATGTCCGGACCACAGGGGGAGTGAGGTTAGCATCCTTGGGATTTGCCAGCCAAGCCCGAGACTTTATTTTCCTTCTACGGTGAAAGTTGCTTTCTGTGGTCTCAAAGCCCCCAGAGCAACAGAGCTGAGAACAAACTCCCATCGTAACACCTCAGGCCCTGACCACACTTCTGTGCAAATTAGAAGCCCATCTTCCCTGCATCGCAGACCAGCCCCAGAGTACACAGCAGGGTGAGTGGAGAGGTCTGGGCTTCTGCCCTGTTCACCCCACGGCCAGGCCCCAGGCACCGCAGCACAACTGCCCAATCACCAAGATTCTGTGCTTGGACTGGACACCAAGGCTGAGCCACAAGGTAGGAGTGGTCATTATTTCTTGGAAAAATGCTTGTGGGTTGAAGGTTGGGCCCTGGGAAACTTGTGAAAGGAAGAAAGGGTGGTCCACGGATTCCCACCATGAAGGGGAGTTCACTGCTCCAAAAATCCCAAAGCACAGGTCTTTTTTTCTCTCCCACCTGGTGGCTCAAGGTGCTGTCTTGTGGGGCCCACAGCTCTGGAATGGGAGGCGTGACATGATGGTTCCTGTTACACCTGTGGGACAGAGTGCGGGGTCTGCAACCAGACAGACTTGGCTTTGAGTCCTGTGTGCACCACGCAGAGCTGTGTCACTGAGCCTCAGTTTCTTTATCTGTAAAATGGGACTTTTGCAGAGATGTGAAAACAGTAGCGAAGTACTGGCTCTGGGTACTACACTCAGATTTTAGAGGCCTTGCAAATGAAAGATGAGGGTGCCTTCAAGATGTAAATCAAAAGAAAAGAAAACAAAACTGTCAAGCAAGAATAAGAAAATATAGAAAGCTGTGATTTTTCTATTGATGATTATATCGATTCTTTAAAATGTTTTTGAAATATCCCTTTTTTTGAAAATTATTTTTAGTGCTCCTGTTTCCTGGTGTTACAAGCATAGGCTTAGGCTGCCTGGTGGGCAGTCTCAGGAAGCTGGTTTTATTGTTAACCTTTTCCCTGGGGTCTCACACCAAGGTGGGAAGACATACCGTGTGCTCAGATAGAACCTCATTCTTCCCGTGTTGTGGCCTTAACTCAGCATACCGCAATTGCTTGCCACCTTGTCTGTTTTCCTCTGGAGGTCGTCAGCTCCCCAGGGGCAGAGACCACATAGGTTCTGAATCATCATCCTCTCTCCAGTGCCTGGCACAGAGCTTGGCGTAGATATTTCAGCACACGTCACTGAAGACATGGCTCACCCGGGCTTAGTTCCAAATAAACTATTCACTGGGTCCTCCAACTGGGGTCCTTTTCTAGGATGCCTTCCCTTACAGGGGACACACACGCCAGGGGCACCAAGTGAAAGGCACGGCTGGAGGAGTGAATAGTGTTCGGACCGTACATCTCTGAATGCTGAGAAAAAGAGTTGAGAAGCACAATTCAAGTTATTTTGTGTTTCTCCAGGGCAGAATTGGAACTCAAACTGGGAGTTGTAGGAAGGTAGATTTGGGCTGTTTTGGGGACAGACTTTTTATATCGTTTCTGTCTACAAATGGAGTAGCAAGCTCCCCAGGACAGTGGCGGTCGGGCAGAGACTGGCCAGTGGCCCATCTGAGATGATGTATCAGTACTAGGGACTGCTCCAGCTGGGGAGCTGGGGACCAGATCCCCTCTGTTCATTCCGTTCCTAGTTGCTGAGAATAGTCAGGAAAAGGAATGCTTCCGCACGTGGTGTTAGAAAGTCTCTTCGTTCTCAGTCTTCACCACCTACCAGCCTGACGGTTGTGTTGACGTTCGTGTTTGCCCTTTGAGACCTTGTTTCCACACTCTGCCCTGTTATGTGCCCGGGAAGGGCCAACGTTGAACTCTATGGACAGGAACGAGAGGGTTTCCAGTTGTCCGGCCAGTGGAGGGACAGGCTGCAGACAGTGGGGTGAGAGGAGGCCGGCCACCTCCCAAGGCGAGCGGAGGCTGCATCCGTCATCAGGCAGCTGCTCCCTGCCGGCTCCCCCGCCCCTTCAGCCCGGGGGGAAGTTGGGCTTCCCCCCACTGCTGCCAGCCCAGGGGTTCTTCAGTATCCAAGCCAAGTCTCCCTTACCACCGTCCCACACCCGCCAAGTAACCCCTTCCCTACACCCTCTTTGATCACCCCTTCCAAGAGCACCATCCAGTCTCTGCAGCCCGGTAGCCTCTCTGGGCCTCAGTTTCCCCACTTGTAAAGGGAGTTTCTAAAATATCTACCTCGAGGGTTAGCTCACGGTGAGGCTCACGTGAGTTGCGTGAGCGCAGAGCCGTAGCAGAGGGCTGGGGCGGATGCACAGTGGACGCCGGCATCTTTGCCCTCCCCCTGGCCCAACTACACCGCTCCTCGGAGGGGGGCCCTCCAGATCCTGCTGATTGAGGTTGCAGTTATCCCACTGCGAGCTCGCGGTGGCCCCTCTGCAGGGACCTGCTCCCCTGACTGAGCCGATCCACACCAGCCCACCCCTCCGTTCCTCCCCGTGGAGTGTCTAGGGAGCTCTCCGTGCACCTCACACCCCGAGTGAAGGCGGGGGGGAATCTGTGAGCTGTCCCTCCAGGGGTCCTGCTACCTCCCTGTCCAGGGCGTGGCCAGGGATGAGAAAAGCTTGATGTCCAAAGATGTACAAAGGGACCCCCAGGATCATTCTTGCCTTAAAATAGTGAAATAGTGAAAACGAAACTCTGTCCAATTAATGCAAGCACTTAAGATATTTTTTTCCATGTTCCAAATCTTGTTCACCCACATAGGACATAACGTTTGTAGCCGTAATCATAGCGTCCGTAATATTTCGTGCTGAACTTTTCCACACACTCTTATCACACCTTCTAGTGTTTCCAGGTGGTCTTCACAGTGGCCACTGCTGGTGACCGTGGAGGATTTCCTCAGCAAATTAATTTACGTAGTTTACCAAGCCACTCCCCTATTATAGCCAGCTTTACGTGGATAGCTCTTGTTTCCTGCCCCTGAATCATTTCCTTAGCAGAAACCCCAGCAGCAGGGGGACCACCTGGAAGGGAAGGGCGTGACCCTGGCCGTACCTCCTAATGTGGTCGCCGTACTGCTTTCCAAGAAGATTGCGTCCACACACGCTTCTCCTACAGAGTGTGAGCTGAGTGGTTTCAACACCGAGCCACCACACTAAGCATGTTTTTACTAACTTAGTAGGTGAAAAATTATACTTCGAGGTTATTTTAATTTGCACTTATTTTGTTTATTTTAGTGGTGAAAATATTTCCCTAATTACTTGCTTGTTATACGTATATACATGTTATATGTATACATATTGCATATTACATATTTGTTTATGCTTGAATGGTCTGTTCATGTCCTTTAAATTGATGCACGGGCAAGGGTGGGGGACTGATTTTTGTCAGTAATTTGCCAGTAAGTTTTTGTCTGACATCCTTGTTGGTGTTTAAGGGTCATCCTGCCCCTTTTTTAGGCTCTGAGCTGCAGGACTCACTGTGCCTTGAAAGTAACCCAGTTTCCATACTTTAAGACGTCAAGCAACCATTCCGTCTAAGTAGTCTTTTGGTTTCCCAAGTCCAGCAGCCCAGTACCGTGCAGAGAGCAGAGCAAGCCGGGTCAGACGCGTGAGGTCAGATCCTGGCTCTGTCGTGTCACAGCCACTTGCTGGTCAGCCAACTGGGACAACCGCTTGGCCTCTTTTGGCTTCCATCTCTTCATTTTAATGTGGGGTAAAGTAACCACTGTGAAAATTCAGCGTGAGACTTGGATAGGATGATGTCACCTCCTACCAGCTTACAGGGAAACAAGCATTGGCTGAAGCCAACAGCATCGTTGGGCTTTTCTGAATTTTGCCTTAAATGTTTTTCTCTTTTAATGTTGGTGTCTTTTACCCTGCATAAAATGAAGTCATAAATCAAAACTTATTTCCTAAATATTGGCGGCCTACACTTGAAAGACAAGGCTTGGGGTCTTGATTTGGGACATAAAAATAATGAAATCAGTCATAACTGAGAACAGCTTAGAGATCCATCGGGCGTTGCCGTCTGTGCCCTTGGGGAGCGGGGACAGTTGTGGCTCCGCCCCGTCAGCACCACTTCTGTTCTTCGTGACTGCTGACTCCTTGTTTCCCAGGCAGCTTCAGCAGCAGCAGGCGGAATTGGAGGTGCACCAGAGAGACGGGTTGTCATCCTACGACTTACCGCAGGTGAATTTCTGGAAAGCGCGTTCCCAGTTGGAACTGTCTCCAACCAAAGGACTGCGGACTAAATCCCATCCTTAGCTTGAGCCCCTCCGCTCAAGAGGTGCTGTCTCTCCCTCTACCCACCCTGCAAAAAGTATTTTGGTCCCCGGAGTGGGGCGGGGGGTCGGCTGTGACTCTTCCATGCAGAGCCGAGCCGAGCCATGAAGAGTGTAAAACAGGAAGCGCTAGGAGACGCGGTCAGCCAGCACAGTAAGTGCCCTACATATGAACCTTCAAGCTGCGAGCTTTCAAAGACGTGCATTCGCACGTCCAGTCACGGAAGTTAGCTCACGTGTCTGGCGTACATTGTCACATGCGTGCGTCCTCTACAAGTGACTGTGCTTTTGTGTACTTTACAGTACTGTAGAGAGCACAGTAGTACAGTATCTTTATTTCAAGCCCAGGATGTCCGGAAGCAAGCGTAAAAGCAGCAGTGACGTAGCTGGTACTACTGTACTTTTCAAGGTACTGTACTGTAAGATTAAAAAGGTCTTCTTTATGTTTTGTTTTTTATGTAGTATTTGTTTGAAAAGTAGGATAAACCTATTACAGTACAGTACTATAGAGCCGATTGTGTTAGTTGGGGACCTAGGCTAACTTTGTTGGACTTACAAACAAATTGGACTTAAGAACGTGCTCTCGGAACAGAACTCGTTCGTATGTAGGGGACTTACTGGTACTGAGATGCAGAGGCTGTGTGGGAACTAACCCTAACCCTAAGCCTAACCCTAACCCTAACCCGAACCCTAAGCCAGCACGGCTTTGAACTGTGTCAGCCCTGCAGCCTCCTCGCTGCTTCTCCCGCCTTTAGTCTGAGCCGCTCTGTTCTCAGCACACTTGTCCGGTCACAGCCTGTGTCTCCCACTTCACTGCCCTGTCCCCTTTCCTTCTCCCATCTCCCCAGGCCCCACTGCGGGAGAAACCGCAGCTTGTGTTGGTATTTGGCCTCTCTCTCCAATTAAACTTTATGTTCACTTTTCCCGATATTTAGACTAGGTTGATTATTTTTATTTATCTCTCTCCAAGTGATCAGTGGGACTCCAGTGACCTTTCTGTGACCTCTCGTTCACACCCCCGCCCGTCCGTTCTTGGCTTTCCTGTACAGAAAAGCTCCTGCCCTACACAACACCGAAGGCTGAAACGCCAGCAATTCTGAGGGAGGGGGATCTGGTGGAGGCAAACAGGTGACCTCTGGGAGCGTTTGCTCTGCCCCTCACACGCAGGATGCTCTTGTGTTTTCATGTGCAAACAGGTTCCTGTCTCCAACCTACCAGCCGGGGTTCACGAGGCCGGGAAGTCTGTGGAAAAGGCAGACTCAATCTTTTCCCAGGAAAGAGATCCGCGGTTTGCCGAGATGTTTGCAGGAATCAGTGCATGTAAGTTTCCAAAGGATGCTGCGGTCGTGAGATTGTGGGGTTTATAGTTGCTGTCCAGCCATTTGGAGGCAGCCACCCTTGAGGGTGAATTTACAGCGACTTCTATAGGGTAGAAAAGTAGCACCAAATCCAGGGGTTCCAGTGGATCCTCTCTACTCCTGGCCTCGCCTCTCATTTACCCGTTACCTGGGGCAACCAACCTGGAGCCTCTGACATCTCATCTTCAAAATTTGAGGAATTGGAATAAATGAGCTCTATTAATCATGGTAGAATTTAGTTTTATGAAGACAAAGACATGTCCCTATAAAAAACAAATATATCTTGGGACTTACCTGGTGGTGCAGTGGTTAAGAATCCGCCTGCCAATACAGGAGGCACGGGTTTGAGCCCCAGTCCGGGAAGATCCCACATGCTGTGGAGCAACTAAGCCCGTGCGCCACAACTACTGAGCCTGCGCTCTAGAGCCCGTGAGCCACAGCTATTGAGCCCACGTGCCACAACCACTGAAGCCTGCGCACCTAGAGCCCGTGCTCTGCAACAGGAGAAGCCACCGCAGTGAGCGCACTGCAACCAAGAGTAGCCCCCGCTTGCCACAACTAGAGAAAGCCCGCGTGCAGCAACGAAGACCCAACGCAGCCAAAAATAAATAAATTTATTTAAAAAAAAGAATCTCAACTTAATCTCTCATGCAGAGAGGACCGCATTTTAAAATAAAAATATGCAGTAAAGAGGAAAGTAAAAATTATCCAGTATCCTACCACCCAGATTTAATCTTTTTTAACTTTTTAAAAGTCGTCCTTTTTGTCTTTTTCTGCACATGTGAAATCTTTTTATATACAAAATCGAGCTCCTGCTGTTCGGTAGCTTACTTTTTCACATGACAATTTATTATGAACGTCTTTCTAGATTATTAAATGGTCTGAATCGTATTTACCGCCTGCGTGGTGTTCCATTGTATGGGTGTTCCACGGCGCATCCTTCATGGTGGTCACTGGGGTGCTCACCTGTGTTAGCTCTGCAGTTAGAGAAAATGGCGCCATTCTTGGGACTTCGCTGGAGGTCCAGTGGTTACGACTCTGTGCCTGCACTGCAGGGGACTCGGGTTCAATCCCTGGTCGGGGAGCTAAGATCCCACATGCTGCGAGGGGCGGCCAAAACTAAATAAATAAACAATAAAAAGGTATAAGAAATTTTTTTAAAAAAAGAAAATGGTGCTGTTCAAAGTTCAGGTGTCACGTGGAAGCCACGTGGGCAGCTGCCTCACTCGCCCACTCAGACTGCCGCTAAGATCAGCAACATATAAAACTTGGAAATGTCTTTGTCAGTTCCAAAATTCAGGGAAAAGCTTCCATTTTCATGTGATCTGTGACATACAGTATAATCGGGATCAGCTGAAGGGAGAAACCGGCCGACTCACGCCATGGAAGCGTGGGGAACGCGGTAATGGGAAGGGACCCCCATGAGCGTCCTCCTAGGGCTAAGGAACTGGGGTCAGCACGGGCCACAGGGAGGAACAGAGAGGCCCCGGGCAGCTGGGAGAGAGCAGATCTCAGGCCTCCTGCTGCCAGCACCTGTAGTGGAAGACCCCAGCCCTCGTGCCCACGTGGCTGTGAGCCAGATGCTAGGAAAGTAGGGAGCATGCTGGAGCTGCCCGAGCTGAGAAGAGCAACAGAGAACAGACCTGTTAGCACGACGGGGAGGCTCCCCTCTGGTGCTTCCCACCGGCCATCCAGATATGCCGCCCGCCCACAGCGGTATTTCCTCGACTTTTATAGAGAAACGTAATTTCGTCCAGCAAGAGGAAACAATAGCAGAAGTTCCTCTTCCTCTCAGATAAGCCTGAACTATTTGGTCAGATACCCACAGCATTTCTGGAAAACCCATTTGAAATTTTCATATTATACAAACATAGACCTTTTCCCATAAAGATGACAAAATAGGAAAAAAATTAACAGAAAAGGAAAAAGAAGGGAAGGAAAATATGTCATCCAAGAGTATTCCCACCAACCAAGCTGCTTTCCTATATGAAAAAGCAACAGAAAGACCTTCTCGGACATTCACCATCTACTTATACTTCCTGGAAAAAAATTACTTGCAGAAGACTGTGCTTTTTGTGAAATGAATCAAAATATGGAACACAAGAATGGAAGTGATAGGTTGGAAAAGAAGTAGCGATGAAAAAGTGAAACTAGTGACACCTGGAATTAATATAACATTGTTAGAAGATAAAAAAATATTTAAAAATAAAAACCAGAGTTAATTCAGCAAAGATACGTACTTTGGATCAGGGGACTAGAAACAGACATTTCTCATCAGTCTATCCTATTTTATCTCTGACATATAACTTCAAGTATGTTTAAACATAACCGCTAATGGATGGAAAAAAAAAAAAAGATGGAAGGAAAGAGGTCTCGCCTCCAAACCACTTCCAAGAAAAGACAAGGAAATTTTTAGCAACTTGCAAAACACTCAGGAGAAAAATAAAGAGAGCAAGAAAATATGAATAGCACGAGTAATGAAATAAGTTGATGCTCAAGGGCTTCTGACGGATAATTCTTGAATAGTATGGTGCCAAAATGTGATATAACCAAAACAAGATGAAATGAAAGTATGGAACCGGAAAGAGCGGGTGGTGATGATGCTCTCCAAAACCAAGGAGGAAAGCAGAGAAAGAAGCCTATTGTATACAGGTAAAAGATGGAACCTAGGGCTTCCCTGGTGGCGCAGTGGTTGACAGTCCGCCTGCCGATGCAGGGGACACGGGGTTCGTGCCCCGGTCCGGGAAGATCCCACATGCCGCGGAGCGGCTGGGCCCGTGAGTCATGGCCGCTGAGCCTGCGCATCTGGAGCCTGTTGCTCCGCAACGGGAGAGGCCACAACAGTGAGAGGCCCGCGTACCGCAAAAAAAAAAAAAAAAAAAAAGATGGAACCTAAAATGAAGATATAAATGTCATGAACAATGAAATATGAAATCCAAAAATAGTTTGAAACACAAGAGATCCTGACAAAGCCAGATGACAGCAGAAGATTTCAATATGCCTTTCTTCATCTCTAGCAAATCATGGAGATCAAAATAATAAAGATATGGAATATTGAATAATTTTATGTGTATATATATTAAGTGATAGATAGATAGATAGATGTAATTTTGTACCCCACAGATGTCCTGGAGCATTTAGAAAAACAATGTTTCTTATTTAACCAACCACCAAAAAACCTTAAATACATGAGAAAAAGTGGCTTGTTTATAGTCAAGAGAAGTCCAGAAGTCTTCCTAACTCATGCAGCTTTTAGCCTCATCTCTTTCTTTCCAAGATTCAAGGCCTTATGATCGGGTTAGCAATACACACCCGAGTCTGATCTCTTTCCATCCTGTAAGGATTTCCCAATGAGCACCCCGTCACTGCAGCAAAAGAAAAGGGACCAGGAAAACTGCTCAGTGCCTCCGGTTTCTCAAAACGTCACAGAGGTTTGTTGCCTCGTGTGGGCGATTTGTCACGTGGCCCCTGAAGCCAGCTCTCTGGGCCCCAAGCCTGTGAGCCCGAGCGTCCATCACTTCTCACGCTCACTCATTGGAGGATCCACCCGCTCTGCCCATCCCCCCACCAGCAACCAGAGACAGGTGCAGACGTGGGGTCTGTCCAGGCTCAAAATAATTGCCTTTATATCCTTTATTCCAAGATCTTGTTGCAAGCAGGGATGTTACGGTCTATAGGAATAAGACGCGTAGGGATTTTGAGGTTCTAGGGAAATTGGGAGGGTGCTTCGGAGAGCCCTGGACCCCTCAATTACCAGAGGGAGTGAGAAGGCTCCCGTTCCCACTCCTATTTCTCAAACTACCGCCCTCTTCCTCGTGTTAAGATCTCACAGCCCAGCTGGGATTTGAGCCCATTTCTTCAGCCTCTCTCTGTGGGAGAGACTGCTGAGCTGAGCTTCCTACCTAGCACTCCGCGGTGGCAGAGAAGCGTCCACTATTACGCATCTTGGCTGGCCTGAGTGTTCTCACTTGTATGAGGAGCTTGGCCTCTCAAAGAAACCCTCGTGGAAGGGGAAGGAACGCAGGTCGGGGCTGCTCCAGGTTAGCTGGAGCACCTGCTGGGTTAGGGCAGCGGGGTCAGGCAGGGTTCTGGGCCAGTGGGAGGAGTGCTGGACTTGGATTCAAGCCCTGAGTCCTCCTTCACTGGCTCGTGAGCTTGGACAAACTGAGCCTCAGTTTCCACACTAGCAAGTGATAGCAAACATTTAAACGCTGTTGGCTCTGATACTGGCCCCTGTTCTAAGCACTTAACTTATGCTAACGCATTGAATTCCCACCACAGCCCTATGAGGAAGCTGCTATTATTATCACCATCTTTCACTCGGGGAAACGGAGACAGGAGGAGGTTAAATAACATGTCCAAGGCCACACCCCAGATAAATAGGGCAGAGCTGGATGTTAGAGCCTGTCCTCTTAATCATGGCTCTGCACCTTCTCACGCATAAAATGAGAGGTATTGGGAATTCCTTAGTGGTCCAGTGGTTAGGTCTTCGCCTTCCAGTGCAGGGGGTGCAGGTTCGATCCCTGGTCGAGGAGCTAAGATCCCACATGGCAGACTTCCCTTGTGGTCCAGTGGTTAAGAATCCGCCTGCCAGTTCAGGGGACACTGGTTCGATCCCTGGGCCGGGAAGATCCCACATGCTGTGGAACAACTGAGCCTGCGCTCTAGAGCCTGTGCTCTGCAACAAGAGAAGCCACCGCAATGAGAAGCCCGCGCACCGCAACGAAGAGTGGCCCCCGCTTGCCGCAACTAGAGAAAGCCCGTGTACAGCAATGAAGACCCAGTGCAGCCCCCCCCCAAAAAAAGCACAAACATATAATAATAATAATAAAAGGATCCCACATGGCTTGTGGCCAAGAAACCAAAACATAACACAGAAGCGATATTGTAACAAATTCAATAAGGACTTCTTTAAGAAAATGGTCCACATCAAAAAAATCTTAAAAAAAAAATATGAGAGGCATCATACCCACCCCATGTGAGAAGAACTCCGTAAAATACTGTGTGAGGAAGAACCCTCTTTAGTTCTTTTCATCTTCCCGACTCTCGGAAAGAGCCTGCCTTACAGCTTGTGGCCCAGCTGAGGCTTCAGGGAACAGCCGGGGGCCCGCAAGAGCAGCTGCAGAGATCAGGGCGGGGCAGGCCGCATGGGGATGGGCTGGGCTGCCCAGGGCCTGTGCCCTCCTGCTTGTGCCCGCCACCCCTGCATCTGTGCTCGGGGCTCCCTGCCCTGGGGTCTGCAGGGCAGGAACTCCTCCAATGTGACCCTTGCTCTGCTTTTCCCAGCGGAGAAGAAGATGATGAGCTCGGCTTCTGCAGCAGGAACTCAGCAGATCTACTCCCAAGGCAGCCCGTTTCCCCCGGGACACTCGGGAAAGGCCTTCAGGTACCTGGTGGGGGCGGGCAGCGCGGCAAGAGGGGAGGAAGAGGCCCCCCTACCCAGTGAAGCCCTGGGTCTCAGAGCTTGGCTCTGCGTGCAACAAATACTGCAAACCTCACTTCGTGCTTACGCCTCCACATGCCCGGGCCAGGCTCAGGAGTCCGGTGGCTCCGGTTCTGCCCTGTGAGCCCTAGGTGAGTCACCGTAAGTGATGGTGTCAGTTAACTCTATATCAGATGTGAAAGGTGCCAGCCACTGCGTTGTGTAGCAGTGCCTGCTGGGGAGAAGGGAGTGGGGTGGCCTCTAGCCAGGACCCAGATGGGGCAGAGCTGGGGACACCTGACAAGGCAGCAGGTTCTGAGGCCATGGCCAACTCCAATGGGGAGAGGACAACTTGACCCATCATGCCTGGGGTCTCAGCCTAAAGGGCCACTCATGGGAGGTACAGGCAGGATGTCTTGGTTCTTAGCATCAGGGACCTCTTGTAGGTCACAGAGGAAGCTGTGACAACACCACCATGACAGCACCACCAGAGGCAAGGCCTGGCTCCACTGCCTGCCGGGGAAAGAGGAGCACAGGCTGGGGAGAATGGCTAGAGGAGAGACCCGCAGCGTTCAGGGAGGGTGTGGGGGTACTCAGCTGAGCATCAGATGCCCGCAGACTCACTAGACGAAGCATCTCAAATGCGTGCCCAGGAGGATGGGGCTCCTCAGCCCAGCCTCTGGCTGACTTGGCCAGAGCTGAGTTTTCAGATAAGATGCAGGCAGGGAGCAGGACTGGGCAGGTGGGACCAGCCACCCCAGGGAGAGGTCCGGGCCGGGGCTGCCCTCTCTAAGGGGATGAGGCTCGTGCTTCCACGCTGGTCCGTGGACAGACCTCCTGGGGAAGCAGCAGGCAGCTCGGCAGCTGTGCCCTGGAACAGCAGCCTCTGAGATCTTGGAGTGACTCTGACCAGCCGTGCAGCTGGGCCTCGCTGGATTGCAACCTGTTCTGAGTCTCTGAACAGGCAGCGACTCTCTGGTCTGGGGACAGGAGGACAAGACGACAACCGCAGTGAGCTGCTCCTGAGCCGTCATCACTGCCGGTCACCCCGCTCTGCTGAGCGCTGGCCGAGGCTCCAGACTTCTGCCCTGCTGCTGTGTCACTCGTGCACTCAGCACACAGTGACCACTTGTAGTTCCGTGCCAGGCTGTGTGCCAGCCTAGGCCCGTGTTCACCAAGTCCTCATAACACTTGCTGCTCCCCCGCAACCCCCTGCCGTCTGCACAGAGGGCAGCAGGGACGGAGCAGAGGCCAGAGGTGAGGAGGGACAGCCCGAGGCAGCGTGGCAGGGGGCGGGAGGGCCGCCCAGAAGCAAAAGTCAGGTGGCCACCTGCTGCCAGGGCGGGCACCCAGCCACCGGGGATCAGGAGAGATGGGGAGGCCTCGAGTCTGGGAGAAACGGAACGAGACCTCGGAGGCCTCGAATACCACACCCGGGAGTTCGGACTCCATCACTGATGACTTGTGGGAGAAGAGGCACTTGAGGAAGCGGAGTCCTGGAGAAAGTTCAGGGTGGCAGGGGTGTGGGGGGCGCAGTGAAGGAGTGAGACGGTCCAGCTGGAGGTGCTGTGCCTGTGTGGACTGTCATCACAGAAACAAAAGAGCGGGACGGGGTGGAGGGCAGTTACCAGAAGGGAAGGCAGGCTGGTGTCTGGACGGCTGTGTAAGGAAGGAATCCGGGGGGGACGCCAGCCCCCATGTGGAGCCTGGCACTGGGGAGGCACTCACTAGATACTGGTCTATAGAATGAATGGATGGCTTAATTAAAGAGGGCTTCCCTGGTGGCGCAGTGGTTAGGAATCCGCCTGCCAGTGCAGGCGACATGAGTTCGAGCCCTGGGCTGGGAAGATCCCACGTGCCGTGGAGCAACTGAGCCCGTGCGTCACAACTACTGAGCCCACGATCTAGAGCCCGTGCTCTGCAACAAGAGAAGTCACTGCAATGAGAAGCCCTCATGCAGCAACAAAGACCCAACGCAACCAAAAATAAAAAATAAATCAATCAAATAAATTTATAAATAATAATTAAAGAACGCCTGTGGGATGGGCAGTTTCCTGTAAATCTGCAGGGCCCGAGCTGGTTAGAGTGGGAAGGGCTACGGGACGAATGACCCTGAGCCCCCAGCAGAACGGCACAGCTGTGGCTGCACATCCCTAAGTACGTCCCCAGCCCAAGTCCTGCTGTGGTCCCGTGGGCCCTGTGCGTACGTTAGCCAGGGCACCTTTCCCTGGACCCACGGGGCTACTGCCAGCTCTCCAATCAGTGCTGGGAGGGCACCGAGGGCCACCCTGCCCCAGAGAACAGTGATCAGAAAAGGCCCTCTGAGCTCACACATTCATCAGGAGGGAGAATGGGAAAGGAGTCCTGTGTTAAGTGAGGAAGTGCTCTCAGGAGGATGGGAATGAAGTGCCCCTTGATCGTGGTTAGTGCAGGAATGTCTTGTCATCTTTGAGTTCTCCTTATTTTAAGAGGGACCGGATAGCATGGAAAACATATTGTAATACAATTGGTGAAACGGTACCCGGTCTTCTTTACTGGTCTATAACCTTCCATTCTTTACAACCTGGCTGAAAACCCGCCTCCACCCAGGCCTTCCGTGATTAGCCCCCTTCCTCCCACGTGATTCGCTCGTGGGCACCCAGCACTCTGCCTGTGCGGAGCTGGCCCTGGGGAGGCAGGAGGAAGAGCCTGAAATGAAACGCAAGTCTTCCCCGGTCTCCTTTATCTGTAATGAGCTTGTTGTATAACTGGCGGAACTGGGAAAATCTCACAGAAGCCGTGCCTAGCAGTGCAGCCAGCGCAGGCCTAGGGGCAGAGACAGCGGTCAGGGACTGAGCCTGCGGGAGGACAGGCAGGGAGCACGGGTGGCACACACAGCAGGTGTCTACTAAGGACTCGTTGGATTCAACTGAAGATTCACTGAAGGGTCAAAAGAGGTAAACAGCAGTTTGCGCTGGGATGGGGGCAGGCAGGTCCAGGCCCCACCCAGCAGGCTTCCACTGACAGGCTCTTTTCTCTGAAAGCCTGTGGCCTATTTCCTGAATCCTTAAGCTTTATAGGTGCCCCAAAGGAAGAAATTAACCAGAGCACAGAGAGCAAGTTAACACCAAGACTCATTTTTATTCCAAGAAGCTGCTCTCTTCTGGAAATCATCCGTTGAAAGCAAGAGACACAGAGGGGTGGGATTGGGGCTTCGTAGAGGAGAGTGAGGGGAGACCCTGTGGGGAAAAAGAGGCAGCAGTGGTGGGTTGAGGGAGCCCCGGGGGAGAGAAGGAAGACCGGGGGCTCCCCCTGAGGGCCTTCGATCTAGTGATGCACAGCTCCGGTGGGAGAGAGCGGTGCGCTCCGGGAGAGGTGGCCCGGGACAGGGCGCGTGGAGCTGGGGCATCTCCCCGGGACGAATGCCTTTGCTTCCCTTGCAGTTCTTCGGTGGTGCACGTGCCTGGCGTGAACGACATCCAGTCCTCTTCCTCGACGAGCCAGAACATGTCCCAGATCTCCCGGCAGCTAAACCAGAGCCAGGTGGCGTGGGCGGGTAGCCGGCCACCCTTTCCCGGACAGGTATGGGTGTCGGCGAGGGCACTGCCCCCGGGTGCCCAGAGGGTGCAGAGCACCTGGGCTGTGCTTTGCATCCCAGCTCTGAGAAGGGGCGGCACTCTGAGCTGCAGCTGACCACCCCAAATGCAGCCGGGCTCCCAGGAGCACTGGCCACCCTAAGGGTACTTTGAGAACTGGGTCCCCAGCAATGGTACCGAGTCCGCTTTCAGCAGCCTTTTCTCCCGGCAGTCTCGGGGAAGTCCTGGGGAACCTGAGGGAGGGGTGGGCGCACAGAGGTCCTCAGTCAGGAGCGAGCCCCTCACCACTCGGGACCTGCATTTCCCTGGCCCAGGAGTGCGTGAGAACATCAGCGCTGGGACACACGCAGCTCCGTGTGGTCGCTGTGAGGACGGCTGTCCTCTGGGCCGAGGGAGTCCTTGCCAAGGTCCCATAAGCAGAAGGCAGAGGGCCTAGATCCTTGTAGCCCTGGGCATGAATGTCAACCAGACCTGCCCCAAAGATCCAGGGCCCCAGTGCTGTGGTTCCTGGGCCGGCACACAGTGGCCTGATCCCAGGCCTTGTGCCCAGCAGGCCCAGGAGGGCCTTTGGAGCCACTATCGGCCCAGGGCGGGACTGCCGCTGTGGGTGGCAGTGACCAGCCCAGGCCGTGGACCGGGGACACCTGCTGCTGATGCTCTCCATCTCTGTGCTTCATCCCGATTGCAGCCAATCCCCTCCCAGTCCAGCAAGACTCAGTCTTCTCCCTTTGGGATTGGAACGAGCCACACCTACCCGGCCGACCCCTCCTCCTACAGTCCTCTCTCCAGTCCAGCCACCTCCTCGCCCAGTGGGAACGCCTACTCCAGTCTTGCCAACAGGACTCCAGGGTTCGGTAGGTGGGAAAGGAGGGAAAGAATGCCTGGGAGTGTCAGCAAAGATGCTTTCTGAACATTCTGAGTTTGGGGGTCTGAGCCCCAGGCTCCCAGAATCCTGGTACCAGGTCTGGAGAGTTCCAAGCGCCTCTTCTCTCTGGCGATCTGGAGGCCAGTCGTGTCCCTAAGAGACTGGCTGCCTAGACCTCGGCTTTGTGGAGGCTCTGGGACTCTACTCCCTTGCGCTGATGTCATCTGGATGCTATTTTAACCCTTTATGGCCCTTGGCAAGGACTTTTAGGTCACCCAAGTCAAAAACCCTATAGTCTTATTTCAAAAAACTAGAGAAGTATAGGTTATAGGGATGACCAATTGTGTAAGTAATAAACACCGTAAAGTTCACTTTTTAATATTAAAAGAGGGATCCTATCCCACGTAAGAACATCTCGCCTAGCTTTGTTTGCACAACCTCAGGCCATAAAGGGTTAAGTAACCACTTCCTGCGGTGCCCTTCCCAGGAGCCCTTACCGCTGCTCACCCTGCAGGTTTTTAATGGACCCCCTCAGCATGTCTGCCAGGGTCCGGGTTCCATGTCACATGGCAGGGGCTCAGAAGGGACCGTGGGACTGGCAAGAAGCCCGAGCTGGTGCCCATCTCCCCGCAGTGCTGTCCCCGGAGAGAGACAGCCAACAGCGTGCTTGGGGAGGGAGCACGAAGCAGCGCCCAAACATCTGAATCTCCATTTGAGTTGCAGGCTTCCCCTTAAGCCGTGTCAGCCTTAGGAAAGAGCAGCGCCTTGTTCCTAGCAGCTGCTCGCACGCCCTCTCCGTCCCCACCACTAATAGCAGCACTTCGGCCCCTCAGCCCGAGGTCTCGAGGTCTCGGGGCCCAGCATTTCCCGACTCCGTATCTGTGGCTCCCCCTTGGACTCAGCTGTCCCCTCAGCGTGAATCCCATTTCCTTGTAGCAGGTTCTCACGTTCAGCCTTTAAATATTCTTGCTAGATTAGTCGGTGCCTTTAGAAGCACAGAGCCCTATTTCAGGAAGGAGCAGCCCTGAGGCAGTTGCTTTCAAGTCAGCCAGGCCCTCAACTAGATCCCCCCTGAGGTTGGAAGCCTCTGGTTCCCAGGAGCAGTCCCGCCTCCCTGCAGTCTCTGCATCCGGCTCCCTCACCGGGATACGGAGAGACCTCCCACCCTCCCCCAGCCCCAGTCTCGTCCTGAAGGCGGCCGTGGCACACCTGGCATGCAGGCACCTAGTCCTTCCTGGAAGCACAGGGCCCACCTGGCACTGACCTACTCACCAGGCCCTCCTGAGTGCCAGGGCCTCCTGAGTGCCAGGCCCTGGGCTGAGCCCTGGGAACAGAGGGAAGGAGACTCGGTTCCGACCAGCAGTGCAGACACGGAGGCAGGGGAGACTGATGGGAACAGAGAGACGGCAGGCCAGTGCTGGAGGTGCAGCGGCCGAGGCCTACTGAAGGCAGGAGGGTGAGGAGAGGCTCAGAGGAGACCTGGCGCTCACCCCGTAAGGCCTAGAAGCACCTCAGTGTGGCTCTAGCAAGAAAAGAGGGGAAGCCACCTGCTGCCCCAATGACTAGGGCCTTTAGCTCTGTGAATCTGTCTGGTCTCCACTTAGCAAATGCTAGGCCCTGAAGTGCAAATGGAGATGGAAGACAGAAAGGACAAAGCGTGGGGCTGAGGCCACCGTACAACCTGAAGACCAAGAACAGGATCACACAAACGGGGTCCAGGCTCAGCAACCATTTTTACAGCTGCCATCCAGCTATCTCACACTCGGATGATAACAATAATAGTTATGACAGTAGCTAACTCTTACAGATGCTTACTACATGCCCAGCACTTTACACATTTGAGTTCACTTAAAGCTCATGGTAGCCCTATGAGGGAGAAACTATGACTATTCCCATTGCACAGATAAGCAAACTGAGGCACAGTGAGGTCAGATAACTTACCCAAGGCCTCACGGCTGGTCAGTGGTAGCATCATGCCTGTGGAGCCAGGTAGTGCCATCTGTGTCTGTGCTCCCATCACTACCCTATCCTGGCCGTTCTCTCTAATTCATCGTTCAGGGTATCTTAGAATTAACGCGGGAATTGGATGTGTCCTGATTTATACTAATGAGAAAGGGGCTGGAACCCTTTCAATGAGTGCATGGAAGACACTGTAAAGTAGAGAAAATAAGGACTGCGGAGCTTCTTGGGGCCTTACCGTCAATACCTTGTTTGTTAACCTCACAGAAGCAGTTCGAGTGGGAAAGGACACAGTTGGCGTGTGTTTGGAAGCCAGCTCAGGTGGAGCGATGAGGTGGGGACAGGAAGCTGAGGAGGCGGGAGGCTCAGGCTGGAGGTAGGGAGGAGGACCTTCAGCGGGGTGGGCGCCAGAGTCATCTGTGATGCGAGGCTCCTGGAGGACAGCCCCCAGTGCAGGCGGGGGAGGCCCAGGCAGAGGGGTCAGAGTTCACAGCAGGGTGGAGGACCATGGTGTGGATGTGGCCTGGAGAGCGCACGGACCACGGGATCTGTGGCGTGTGGGTAAAACAAGCAGCTTCTGCCCCAGAGGGCTTCCAGGGCAGGGGGGCCTGACCCCTGGTGTGCCCTCCAGCTGGGTCACACTTCTCCGGGCCCTTTGGCATCCGGAACCTCCTGTAGGTCCCTGGGTGGAACGGACCCTCTTCACTGCCACGTCTTGTACAGACTGATCCTTGTGTCTGGAGTCCTGGTGGAGGAGAGGAGGCAAGCTTCCGTCATGGTCAGAGAAGAGAGGGGGCGTGATTAGGGAAAGGGTCTGAGGGGTGTGTTATTAACGAGGACGGCTGCTCCAGAGCACGGAGGGGAGGGCTGCAGGGAAGAGCAGATGGGAGTCGGGGAGTGGGGAGGGAGCAGAGCAATCTCGGTAAAAGGTCAGTTTCATTAATTATTAAATAAATATGAAACCATTAAAACAGCTGGTGGTGCTTACATTTGCAATGGACATACCCTGGCCCGTAGGTGCAGATCTGAGTGGCTTCCCCAGGCCTCCGCCAGGGCGTGGGTGAGACAGCTGTACCTCGGGGCCTGTTGGTTGGGCCTGAGGGTTTCAAGCAAGGCAGCCTAGAGAAGACCACACCCCATGAAGCCTCACCTTGTTGAAGGTGTATCCACCACAGGACACACAAGCTACTGGGGGTAAACAAACTTGTCAGAGGCTGTGGGCTGCAGCAGGTCTGCAGAAGCAGCCTGGCAGTGTTGTGCTCCTACACCAGCTAGAGGGCGCAGGTGGACCAGAGCCAGTGGACCCCCGCACCAGGTGGCTTGAGGTTTCACGGAGAGCGCCGGCAGGGTGGAGCTGGCCTGCAGCCCTCTGGGTGATTGAGGATGCTTGCTGAAGAGTGGGTGCCCCTGGGCCTCCTGCACGCTGCTGGTAGACACACGCCGGGCAGAAAAGCCACCCGAACCAGAAGACAAGCCACTTCCTCTGCTGTGCCCGGCCTGTCTCTCCAGCTCCCTCTATTGACAAAGCCTAACATTGCACCAGCTAGCAAAGGAGAAATGTTTCCAGGGTCCAGTTCCCATTTCACAAAGCAGGGCAAAGGAGGGTGGATTTAGAGTTTGGAGGCATTCAAATGATAACTGCCGAAGATTTATATGATGCGAATCCCTGAACTGGTTAATCCTCTGTTTCAACTACCCGCGGGCGTCTGCTTGTTGATATTACCATGTTTCTAGGAGAAATGCAGGGAGCCAGGCAGACGAGTTGCACGATGAAAGTGGTTCAGGGGTGCTGCGGCAGGCCAGGCTTTCATTCCCTGCCTTGGCTCGAGGGCCGCATATATGCCTTTTCAGGGCTGGGACTTACTTACATTGCTGTCTTACCCCCGTGCTTCCTGATGTAGTAAGTTGGCAGACACAGGCGTGTCCATTGCTTCTCCTTTGTCCCCCATGTGCCTTTCAGTTTAGGAAGAGGTAGCTAAAATACCTCATTCCCGCATAGCACAAGTCACAGCTGGCCTAGCAGATTTACCTTGGAGAGGAAGATTGAAAGAATACGTCATTCCAGCAATGTCTGAAGATTCTTTCAGGGAGAAATAGGATGAATAATTAGAGATAGGGAAGCAGGGTAGGATACGCACTGAGAGGGGATTGCAATAACCCGAAACGTTTGCAGACACCCTGTTCCTCTTGCTCCCCACCTCCTGCCCCCAAAACTCAGCCCTGGGAATTCTTCAATTTCTATAATTTGAGGGAATTATAGACCATCCCACCCTTACTAGTTAGTGATGAAAAGACAAGATCTTAACCAGATAAAGCAGAAACTAACACACCATTGTAAAACAATTATGCTCCAGTAAAGATGTAAAAAAAAAAAAAAAAGATCTTAACCAGAAATCGTGAGAAGCGTGTGATCCCTGTTGTGAGGTGCAGCTCTTGGCTCAGACCCACAGGGAGGCCTTTACCTGGGAGGCGCTCGTAAGAGGATAAGCTGCCCCTTTGGTGCTCTTTGCTGTCTTTATCCAGCAGGGCTTCTGAGCTACAGCAAAATCACCCCTGCTTGAGAGCCACTGAGCTAAACCCAACCGCTTAGGACCTCTGAGCTGGACTTCAAGTGAACCTTGACTCTTAGGGCAACTTCCAAATCAGATGAATCTCACCGAAAATGTTAGTTAGCAAAAGTGAAATTATAACATTGAGTGCCAATGAGTTTTTCTTTTAAGGAAGTTGTCATCCCCTTCCCTCTACAACCTAGAAATCTACAAGCTCCTGAAGATTCTGACTCTTGGTTTAAAAGCCCACCCAGTTGGCCCAGATTGTAGCAGCCTAAAAATATATTCTATTTGGACCCCTGGGCTGGCAGGTGGCCCAGGCATCCAGCCAGGACTGTAGCAGCCTAGGCCTTGCGCAGGAAGCCCACAGAACACAAGAAACAGAGCGTGGCTAGAACCTAGCTCATGGTTTGCAGCCATATACATGGCTTTGGGAGCAATAAGGGAACACAGGAATGTTGGTTAACACTGGGGCTTTTTCCAGAAAGGAACTTGTGGGTACATCTTGAGGGCGGGCCATGAACATGCCCTGTTCACCAGGTGTCTGCAGGCAGGTCAGTCAGGGCCAGGGTTTAGGCTAAGACCCCACATGGCTCTGTCATCCGGGAGAGGTCATGTCGTAGTTATGACTCGTTGTTTAATCCGAGAGGTCACTAATGCAGCTCAGGAAAACTTTCAGTAGCAGAGGCTGGAGGGAGGGCTTTCCCCTTTAACTCTCCTACCACATGGCCGGGGAACTCATCCTGCAGATGTCTTTGGATGTAACTTTCTCCAGGAAGATGCAGACTGAGTTAGGTCTCGCTCCTTTGTCCCTCCGCACTGCCCTTGCTTCCCTTATAAGCACTCTTAACAATTCCAGTTGCCTATGTACTCATCTTTCTGTCTCAGTGGATTGGGCCATTGCAATGCATTGTATCCCCAACACACTGCTCAGTGTCAGGTACATAGTCAGGGTTCAGTATGAAAGCTGTATTTATCAAATGAATGCACGTGGGCTTCAGTGTCAGAAAGATTAGGTTCAAACCCTGCCTCTGGCATTTATAAGCTAAATGAGTTGGGGATATTTCTTGACATCTTTGAGCCCCGGTTTCCTCATCTGAAAAACGTGGAAGATGGACCCATCTCTTAGAGTCAGAGTGAAGAAGAAATGAAATGAAATAGTGTCTAGAAAGTACCCAGCACGATGCCTAGCACATAGTCAGTACTCCAAAAATACTAAGTCCTTTCCCTCCTTCCTTAGCTAGTCTATGCTGTTTCTAAAGCAATGCAGTTACTTGATTTTTTTCTGTTGCACACATTTAAGAAGAGCACTTCCCTCCCCAGAAGTTTAAGAATTTTTATTCTGCAATCTTGTCCCTGTAATTAGTAGAATCACCCCCAGATACAAATGGAGAGCTAATCTTCCTCTAATCTTCATGCCCCCTCCACGCTACCCTGTCTCTGGCTATCACCGAGGAAGACTGATGAGAGAATGTGTTTTTGTTTCATTATAAGTCAGCGATGTCCGGGAAGCCTCAAAGGGGAATAGAAGTAAAAGTGTACAGAATGTTCATGTTTCTGCCTCCTCCCCTCTTACCCTTCCTTTTTCCATTCCTTTATTCTTGCCTTCAGCAGATACTTATTGAAGCCTCCTTTATTCCAGGCAGGATACTCAGTAAGGCCTGGGACAGACGTAGATAAGATCTCTGGCCTTAAGTTACTCACCATCTGGGGATGAGTCAGTGTAGCACGATGGGCACCATCCCGAGAGACAATGCAAGTGCTGCAGACGAGCGGAGAAGACAGAATGACTGAGGGAATCGGTCATGCAGGGTCACGTTCAGTCGGGACTTTGAGCGTGAGTAGATTCCTGCAGGCGCAGGGCAGGGGAAGGATGCCCACGACAGAGAGACCACAGGTGCAGCAGCACAGCGACGGAGCGGTGCGCAGTGTTTGGGGCGGGGGGTAAGTCTACAACGGCATGTGACTAGGGTGAGAGGGGCTGGGGGCACAAAGAAGGGGGACATGGGGTTTGAAAAACAGGGACCATGTGCCGAAGGCTCGAGTGTGCCCCCTCTGAGGAACGTGGACGGTGGGGGACTGCGTTTTTTTGTTTTCTTTTCTTTTGGCCGCGCCACGTGGCTTGTGGGATCTTAGCTTCCCGACCAGGGATTGAACCCGGGGCCACAGCAGTGAAAGCACCAGGTCCTGACCACTGGGCCGCCAGGGAACTCCCATGGGGTGGGGGGGGTGCGGCGAGGGGAGACTGTGTTAGTTTCTAAGCAGCGGATGCCATTGTAGGAAGACCACCCTGGTAGCTGCGTGGGTCTGGGGGAGATTGGGTGCTGGCCCGGCTCGGAGCACTGGTGGCGGCTGTGAGAATGGATGGAGTGAAGGAGACTGGGCGGAGGGGTGTTTGGGGATGCAGCAGAACCCAGCGAGTGACTGGACGTGAGGGCTGGGTGAGAGCAAAGAGTTGACAGGCGTGGTGTCCCCGTCTGGGCTGTCCGAGGAGGTGGGACGATTGTTTTAGGCGTGAGGGGTCCAGGGTGTCTGTCATACTGTTTAGACACGTCTCCTAAGGTGGATAGATGGACCCGAAGCTTAGGAGAGAAGCTGCGCTGTGAACACCACCAGAGATGTGAGATGTGGGTCTGCCACTCCCAGGTCCTCCCCTCACGCCCCTCAGCACAGCCAAACATCAGTCCACAAGTCCTGGCACCTCTCTCCCCAGAATACCTCAGATCCATCCGCTTCTCTCCACCTCACGTCTGGTGCTGCTGTCACCTCCTGCAAGGATTACTCCCGCAGCCTCATGCTACCTGGGCTTCCTCCCCCTCACCTTGTCCCCTCGTCCACTGACAGGGTGACCTTCCCAAACGTGAAGGTCTGTGTGTGACGCACCTCAGCTTAAGAGCCTTCAGCAGTTCTCTGCTGCCCTCATGGTGTGGGACCTGACCCTGGTGTGCCCTCCAGCTGGGTCACACTTCTCCGGGCCCTTTGGCATCCGGAACCTCCTGTAGGTCCCTGGGTGGAACGGACCCTCTTCACTGCCACGTCTTGTACGGACTGATCCTTGTGTCTGGAATGCTTTTTAACCCCACCTCCAAGCCTTACGCCTGGTTAACTACTAACTATTCCCCTTCTGCTCTCAAGTGAAGTCTCTGAAAAGCATTTTCTACTTGCCATAACTAGGTTAGGTATCCCTCCTAAGAGGTTTCTTATTACAGCTCTGCTCAACCTTCTTATAGCACAGCTTACAACTGGATGGACATAGCTGCTTACTCCTCTCCCCCAACCATGCTGTAAGCTCCTAGGAACTGTCTTGGATATAGGAACTGTCTTGTTTCCCAGTGTATGTACAGTACTCGCCTGGAGGCTGGATCAGAGTGGGAGCTCGGGAAATACCTGCCCATGAATCAACGAATCAGTTCATGGGGATAGAAGAGGTTGCCCCCTTCCTGTCTGCTGATCAAAGGGAAGGCCTAACTCAGACCTCTGCATTCAGCCCATGTTCAGGGGCGGAGACGTATGTAAGAGCCAGGGGACACCTGGCAAGGAGTGGCGTAGGAGGTGGTGGAACCAGACTCAGGTGTAGTCGGAGAGGTCAGCCAAACAGTTCCAAGAAGGTGGTGGTCATAAGTGTCGATACCCAAGAGAGCTTAACAATGAGAATTGAATTTGAATTTCTGTTGGGTTGGGCTCGGCTATACAGACTTCGCTGCAGAGTGATTGCCGAGCGTGGAGGAGGGAGGGAAAGGTGAGAAGACGCTGTGTGTATGGCCAGCAAAGGGAAGGAGAGGTAGACGTGGGGCTTGAGGAGCCTGTACTCGTCTGCTAGGGCCGCCATCACAAAATACCGCAGGCTGGGTGACTTAAACAGCAGAAACTTACTTTCTCACTGTTCTGTAGGCTGGAAGTCTGAGATCAAGGTGTCAGCAGGGTGGGTTTCTTCTGAGGCCTCTCTCTTTGTCTTGTAGATGGCCACCTTCTCCCTGGGTCTTCACATGGTCTTCCCTCTGTGCCTGTGTCCGGATTTCTTCTTCTTATAAGAACACCAGTCATATTGGATCAGGGTCCACCCATATGAGCTCATCTCACCTTAATTGTCTCTTTTTTTAAAATATTTATTTATTTATTTATTCATTTATTTATTTTCCTGCGTCAAGTCTTAGTTGCGGCATGCGGGATCTCAGTTCCGGCATGCAAGCTTCTCTCTAGCTGTGGCGCACAGGCTCAGTAGTTGCGCTGTGGCACACGGGCTCTCTAGTTGTGGCACGTGGGCTTAGTTGCCCCGTGGCATGTGGGATCTTAGTTCCCCAACTAGGGATCGAAGCCAGGTTCCCTGCATTGGAAGGTGGATTCTTAACCACCGGACCACCAGGGAAGTCCCCTTAACCGCCTCTTTAAAGGCCCCTTCTCTGAATACAGTCACAGTCTGAGATACTGACGGCTGGACCTTCCACATATGAATTTGGGAGACACACTCAGGCCACGTAGGAAAGAAGAGTGGAGAGAATGAATTCATGATGGGCAGGACTCCAGCATAGATCACTGTGGCAGGAAGGTCCTGGAGGAAGCCGGAGGACTCCTGAGAGGCAGTCGTCTCTGAATATGTGAGGACAGACCTCATGCTGTGCCCCAGCCTTGCTTTCAGCAGAGGTGGCTGTGTCCATCCATCCTCCCTCCGAGCAACAGGTGGCCCAGCTTGTGCTTAGCCTCCTGGGCCTCCAGGATGGGGACCGAGTGTCTGGCCAGTGGGACTTCCCTCACTGCGCCAGCTGGGGCCGCTGTGCATTTAATCTTGCCGTACCAGGCCTGTTCTAGATTGTCCCATTCCGAAACTGGGCCAGGGGACATGATTCTATGAAAGAGCTCCTCCTGGCCCAGGGAGTCTCATGAGAGAGTCTCAGGTAAAGGCATTTCAGCAAAGCCAGACGCATTTTTTTTAACAACAGAATCCTACATACACGATAGATTTAAATCCCTCTTGTGCTGAAATAGGGAATTGTATCCTTCCCTGATTTTCTAAACCCCTTTACCAGCTGTGATCGTGCAGAGCTTGAAAGGCACCAGTGGTGAAGCTTTCAAGGGAGTGTATGTCTTATTAAAGCCGTTTATATCTCAGGCAGTAGGTGAGATGTATGTGTGTGAGAGGGAGGGATTGATGCTTCCCCCTGCGCACTGTCTAGCCATCCCCCAGATTAACCCAGTGTTCGCTCATCAGGTGGTGCGTAGGGTCGCCTGTGATCGGTAGGACTGTTGAAAGAGCAAGCGGAACCACGATGGGGCCTGTCCTGCCACCCAGAGCTTGACAGTGAGCCCATTGCCTCCAAAACGTTATTGAATGGTTTGGAACAAGAAGAAGTTCCTGTGGGTTTTTTTTATACACCTTAGGATAAACTACCCCCTCGGGTTGAATCTTTAAATGTTTTAGACAAAATTCTGCTCATTTTTCTTCGTTTCTGTTTCTCCATGGGGCATTTTTTGTAAAGTGTAGACAGAAGCAAGGTTGCTCTCACTTACAAATTATAATTTGCTGATTCCCACAAAGAGACCTGTCTTCTTGTCTAAGCTGTACCCAAATGCCTTTCCTCCCAAACCAGTGGTGCTGAGAGACCCTCAGCTAAAGAGATGGGCAGAAAGGGCCATGGCTCTGGACCCCCGTGGAAGGACCTTGTGGAACGCCCCATGTGGCTTCAACCAAGTTGCCCAAGAGGCAGCGAGGCTGCCGGAGGTCAGGGCTTGCTGAGTGAGGCTCTTCCTCTGTCAGGGCCAGGTTCCTTTAAGGAGCGGCCTGTGAGCTCAGGGGCATCTAGAGTGGCAGGGACCGCCTCTCCCTTCTCGTGCATGTCAAGGAGAGGGCTGCTCTCAGCCACAGACAGGCGCCACGGAAACAAGCCTCCAACAGTGATCACAGAGGGCCGAGGGCTCTGAGGCTTCCGGCCTTGGTCACCTGGCAGGTGCACGCAGGGAGAGCCACCCTGTCCAGCCGGTCCCTGCGCCATTCGCCAGAGAGCCCCCTTTCCTGTTTCACCCATCCAGCTCTCGGGTGCACAGCCAACTTCTTATCTATCAGCCAGCGTGAGAGAGAGGGGCACAGCGAACACAGTCAGCCAGCTCTGGATGGAACGCGCCTTTCAGAAATGTGGGACCCTCTGGGCTGCAGTGGTTCTTAGGTCTCCCAGAGCCACGGGATGGCTTTTAAAGGAAGTGTCCTGTGCGTCGGATCTTTCAGCTGAAAGTGGACAAGGTAGCGGGCAGTTCCAAGGGCGGCCCTCGGAAGTCTGGTCGCAGTGGCAAAGCCAGCACCACGGACAGCAGAGCGGTGAGCAGCCGTCCCACCAGCCGCCGGGTCAGACTGAAGTGTTCCAGGTAAATCAGCGAGCACCGCCTTCTCGTAGGTACCGGCGCCTCTCTCTGCTTCCTGTCCCCCTCGGTCTCTGCCTCCCTGCCACAGCACGACTGCCGATAGAGACTGTGAGTGCCGGCCCCTCCCAGGGAAGGTAGTAGCCCCGACTTGGGGGGGTCCAGTAGGAGGCTCGGCTCTTCTCGTGAGGCTGCCTGGGCGCCTTGCCACTCTGAGTTTTTTGAGCCATTCCTGGTCCATCCCTCGCGCCTGGGGCAGCCCTGACCTAAGTGTGCAGCAGCAGTGGACGCTGCCGGCGGCCCCGTGGTGCAGGACGCAGCCCCTTCGGGGTGTTCGGAGCTCCACTTCTCAGCCAGAAAAGTTCTCACTGGGGAAAGGCTCCTGTTGGGGGCATGAACCGGCTGATGCGCCATCCACCCCACCAGGTCTTCATGAGGGAGCCCCAGGTGCCTTCTGTCATGTCCCAGAGCCTGCCCCGCAGAGCGAGGATGGGGGAGGAAGCATCTGGTGGTAGGGCTCTGAGACCCGCAGACTAAGATCCCCCTTCTCAAGGGAGAGCTTTCCCTTTACCCCACCCTCATCCCAAGCACCTTTCCCACCAGGTCGAGCAGCATCTTCAGAGACAAAGGTCTAGAACCCAGATGTCACTCCAGGTCCGCAAAGGGGCAGGATCCTTTTACATATGCAGAGAGGTACCCTGACCTATAATGATTAGCCCCTCCTTCCTCCATCCATAAGGCTCAACCCCGGCCCATTCTTATGCCTCACAACTGCCATGTAAGGCAGAATCCCCTAACCTGGTTCTTCATGGTCACGATGCTAAAAAGAGTTCTTGGGCAAATAAGTTTGTGAAACATGATTAAACAGACTTATTCGGTTTCTTGACTGCAGGACTTATCAGAGCCTTTATTATACTAACGAGGACTGAGGATTTTTAGGAGGTAGGCAAAGTATACCTTGTTTCCCAAACTCATTTGTCCACAGAATTCTTTCCTCCCAGAGTATCTCATGGGCCAAGAATTGGACACAACACACTTTGGGACATTTGCCATAAGGGATGGAAATATAGCTCCTCGGATTTTCTGGTTGGGTAGTCTGAGGCCCAGAGAACTTGAAGGACTTGTTAAAGGTGAAGTCAAACCTTGCATGGATTTGGCCTTGCCCTAGATATATACAGTGAAGACAGGCCACTCAGCTGTTCACACACGTAGCCCTCCTTTTGCCCCTCCCCATGTTGCAGTGCTGCTGCATTTTGATCGTCGGTTGTATGTACCTTGCTTGGCACCAAGCTGGGTTCTCCCCACCAGTGGGCCTCTCGTCCACCCTGGCTCAGTTTTAAATAGAGAAAGGTCGTGTCCTGACGTTGTGTTTGTGTGCTGGAATGACAGCTCCCAGGAGAGAACAGCTTCCCAGGATCTCAGACATTTGAGGACCGTCTCAGAGCATCCCTCAGGTGGCCGGTGGCATGTTCCTGGGCCGCCCCCTTAGAGAGATGACCGTGAGGGTGGCTGGCAGGCTGGGCTCCTGGGACGTGCCGGTGTCCAGGAGGATGGGCCGACTCCCCTGCCCTTTCTTTTCTTCTCTCCTGCAGGACATGCTGCCCATGCCAGGAGATCCAACCCAGGGGACCGGCAACTATAACATTGAAGACTTTGCTGACCTGGGCATGTTCCCGCCGTTTTCTGAGTAGCTGCGGACAGAGCGAGGCTTCCACCGGGCAGTGCCCCCCATGCTGTGACATCTACGCCCACGTGAACGGGCCCCCCCCCCCGCGCCCTGCTTGCCCTGCCGCGGGACCCCCCAGCAGAAGACATCTCGCCCCCGTGTTCCCCTCACTGCCGTGGTGTTGCTCAGCTTCTAACCCACAGCTGCAGCTGCTCGGCCACCGACGAGGAGCCCAGTAGACGTTGGGGGCTGGTAGTATTTATTGTATCTCACCTGTCTGTGCTTGGGAGGCGAGCCCATTGGGTTCTTAAAACCTGGTTGTGAATAATCTCATATTAGACAATTTTCATCTATAAAAAGTTCAGTTACAGCTCAGAGAGCCCGAGCGGCACCCTCAGGCCTGCCCAGGAAGCTGGAATCTGGTTTCTTCGGGCCTTTAACTCCTGTGTCCGGGTGGGGCTTAGGGGGTGTTGGGGAAAGAGGTGAACAGGAGGCACAGGCTTTGTTCTCGGAGCAGGAGAGGAGGAGCCTGGGGACGCCGGGGGGGACGCCGGCTCCTCTGGGCCCTGTCTCAGCCACGTCTGTCTGTGCGTCCGTCGTGCCGTGAGACGTGTGTACGTGGTGCAGTGTGATGTGAATCCTTGTCCTGACGGATGTGTTGTGCCCCGTGTCTGTCGTGTGCGGCCACAGTGAGGGTCTAGAATCCAGGGTGTGTGGCGAGAGTGACATCCGGATGTGCAGCCCCGTCCAAGCTGAGCAGGACCCCCTGTGGCCGGAGGAAGCAGGGCCCAGGGCCTGGGCACCGGGCGGACAGGCTGACCTGAGCAGACGGGCACTTGACAGCGTCACCAGGAGTCCTGGCCGGGAGCTGCTCACTTTGACGGGTCAGTTCTTTGGTCCAAGCCCCCCGGCGTGCAGATTCAGAGCCCACGAGAGTGCCCACCCTTTCCTCTCTGTGTCTGAAGAGCGGCCTCTCCTGGTTCCGCCAGGTTTCTCATCCTTGCCCTGTTGGTGAGAGCCGGGCTTTGTCCCCGCCCGATGGCTGCAGGGAGCACCCCTTGAGCTCACAGAGACCCTGGCCCCCATGGGGGTGTAAGGGGGAGGGCAGGGCGCCCAGGCCTCCCGGTCCTTCTGTGCCACAGGGTGCCTTCCTGGGACCAAGCTCTGGAGATGACTGAGGGGTGAACCCTGTGCGTGGAGGTGGGAGCTCTGAGACATTCCCCACCAGGCCGCCCGAGCGTCCTCTCTTCAGCCGGCTGGGAACAGTGGCATCATGGGGGGCGGAGGCAGGGGGTGGGGGGGGATTGCGGGGCTCCGGCTCCGGTTTTGGTTCCAGTTCTGATTCTGCCGCATACTCGCCAGGGCCTTGAATTCCTCAGATGGTCTCAAGAAAGAGTAAGAGCTGACTTCTAGAAGCTTCTACCTGGCTGACCTCTGAGCCCCCGGTCCCTGGCTTGCTGTGTTTCCCTCAGATTTGAGGAGGTCAATTGAAGAATCCATCCCTCCATTTTTACTTACCTCTGCCCCTCGCGTGCCCTTGACGCTAAGGAAAGAAACTCTCATGTTCTCTTCCTTTCCTGTCCTGCATCAGCATCCCATCAGCTCACCGACTCCTAAAGGGGAGAGACGCTGCCGGTGCGTGGCTGCCTCAGGGCAGCTGGAGGAGCCCATCCACGGGGAAAGCCTTCCCTTCCGGCGACCCCTGTCAGGCACCTGGCTGGGAAACAACAGGGCCAGGCAGAATGGAGTTGCTTCTAGGCTGCCTGAGTGGGGAGTGAGCCTGGCCTGCAGTAAGGAACCAGGGGAGAGCGTTTGCTCTCATCCTCTGAAAGTTCTGCATTAAAAGCCCAGCCCTGGCTGGCACCCAGAGGGGGTGTGTGCCGAGTCTTGCCTGGAGAGCTCCAGCTATAATAGTCCACCATTGTTCAGAATGCCTTTGTCCGGTAGCTTTGTGTGATCCCGGTTCCTAGGCTCTAAATTAACACTGACGTTACAGTTTCTAGAGTGGCTCTTAATCCTTTTGTATGTAGTGGTGATAGGACGTGGGGTTTAGACGCACATGATATCCTTCCACCCTTAGGAGCCTTTTGGCTTCTGGGAAAATGGCATGTGGCTGAAACTCCACACACCCTGTCAGTACCAGACCCACAAAGGGCTCCCGGGCGTGCTCTGCCCCTGGGGCCACCTCTGCCCACCCCTACCCCCAGCCCTGATCTTGCCTCAGGCGGTGGGCTTAATTATTTCCCAGAAAGGCACAAGAATAGCTTTTGGATCAAAGAATGGTTTCTCAGTGAAATGAAAGTGGACTTCCTGTGGCTTTAGTCTCTGGGTTTGGAAGGTTGGCGGGGGGTGGGGGTATGTTTGTCTTTCCTTCTGGTTTCAGAGGGCACTTGGGGATCTTCTGAGGGGTACACACTGGTCGGCACGCCGACTAGGCCCAGCCCACCTGGGCTGTGCTGGGTGCTGAGGGGATGCAAAAGGACAGAGGAGGGGGCTTCCCTGGTGGCGCAGTGGTTGAGAGTCCGCCTGCCGATGCAGGGGACGCAGGTTCGTGCCCTGGTCCGGGAAGATCCCACATGCCGCGGAGCGGCTGGGCCCGTGAGCCATGGCCGCTGAGCCTGCGCGTCCGGAGCCTGTGCTCTGCAACGGGAGAGGCCACAACAGTGAGAGGCCCGCGTACCGCAAAAAAAAAAAAAAAAAGGACAGAGAAGGACAGCCTTGCCCCCAGGGACCTTTCATCTACTTCACCCACTTACACAGCATCTAGGGTGAGGACCACTCAGTTCTAGAAGGCAAGGATTCATGGGCGACTGAAAGCCAGACATAAAGGGGGAGCATCGTGACTAAATAGGCCCAACGTCCCCCTTCCAGCTTTGTCCCCAGAGCCCGCGAGGGGAGTCTGACTGCAATCTGACCCACAGCTCGAGTTCTCTATTTTCTCTATTCCCCATTCCACTCTCTGGTTGTGATTCTTAGAAGCCATTAAGGAACGGAGAAGACCCAGAGGATTCCACATCTGAGGGATTCTCTCCCCAAGGAATTTTAAGACAAACTGGGGTGAGAATTAAAGCCCTAGAGGGTCTAATTACCCCAGTTTGCAGAAGAACCTCCCTCGCCAGTCCCGCCCAGCCAGGAGGCCAGGATGCCCACGGCCCCTGCGTCGGCGTGGCCTTTGGCCCTGATCCCTCTCCTACTGGAGACGGAGGCAAAGCTGGGTTGGGAAGGTGAACGACACCTAGGACTTTGGCTCTGGGACTGTCTTCCTCACACACACCTCATCTCACAGCTACTAGGCCTTCGGCTGGCTTTCCTTAGGCTGAGCAAGCAGAAGGCTTTCCACCCAAAAGGGCCAGATGGTGGCTGCCTGAACCATTGGTGAGGACGCAGACGCAGCCACGCTGAGGCTCGGCCTGGACTTGGTTAGGGAACTGCGACAGTGGCTCCGGAGGTTCTAGAACACCCTGCCTCTGTGTTGCTCCCCACTAGCTTTGTCTTTAGTTTTGGTTTCAGGGAGCAATAGAGCATCACAAACAGCCACATTCTTCTCTGCTTCCCGGTTTATCAAATTCAACCCTTCTGTTGTTTCCTGAATACCTGTTGCAACGAGTAGGATTCTGATAGCTGATGGAACAGACATCGGGGAGCGTGGATCTCCTGTGCCAATAAAGAGACCGTGTTCCCCAGACGAGCCACCCTGGACACTATCAGTGCTGCGGCCGGGCTTTGCCGAGAGACGAGGCAGGACCCGGGGAAATGAGTGTGTTCCCTTCCAGACACATCAGTACCTGGGCCAGCAGATGAGCAGTGAACCTCTCCCCCCTGGGCCCACCTGCCCCCTAACAGTTACGACCTGTCATATTAGCAAGACCAAGCCAGTCACCTAACAGCCCTAGCCAGTAACAAGTCAGGATGGAAATGCTCCTTGTTCTACTAGAAAGTATGGGTTTGGTCATGAGGTCGCTGTGCCCTGACTTGTGCCCTGACAAGTTGGGACAACCCAACTTGTCCGTTGCAACCCTTCCCCCTGTGCCAGATTCTCATCTTGCATATGAAGGGAACTGGCTGTCCTCCTTTTCCCCGGCTGCCAGGCGTCTGGGGCAACTTGAAGGGGCATCACACAACGATGCAGGCACAATTTCACATGTAGGTGTGCCTGGGTCTTGGGGCCAGAGTCTATGGACCAGTGACTGTGGAGGTGGGAAAGGGGGGGATCTCACAGGACCAGGACAGCTTGCTACCAGTAACAATCTCATTTTCCTTCAAAAGCGGGAGAGTTCACAGATGAGCTTCAGTGGACAATTTAAGCACTTAATCGTTTCTCTTTTAACCTTTCTTCTTATGAATGTGAACTGTGCTGTGGATAAATCATCACTTGTATTGCTTGAATGTTCTCTATGACTAACAGTTATTAAGTCAGTTGTGTATATGTGTAACTAATGTAACTGCCTTTTAAAATTTCCTTACAATAAAAATGGCTTTGCTCTGAACGCTGAATAGCCCAGGCCAACTTTGTAATTGAACAATTCGTAGAACCTACTCTTGGAGTTTGGGAGATTATCTCGTATTACGCTTCCTAAGGGCTGTGTTGTGTTGTAGCCAGGAAAGGGTGTAGTGACTCTGTCAGGGGGTCTAGCTATGTAAAATTTAAAAAGAAACTAATAATTCTTGGCTTTTATGTTAGGCAAGGCCCTCTAGAAGGCTCTTTGCAAATGCAATTTTTATTATCATTATAAACCTCTGCTCTGTGGATATTATTCCTGGTTTATAGATTAAGAAACTGGGACTCAGAGAAGTTAAGTGACTTATCTAAGAACACACAGGAAGGAAATGACAGAACCAAGATTTGATCTTAGGTCTCATTACAAAACCCTGTGTATACTGTCCTCTTCAAACCTCTACAGTAATTATTTCTTTTTAAAATTCTCCCATAATTAAATTAGTATTTTAATATGCTCAAACTTCTAGTAAATGCTTACAGAATCTAACCTTCTCTGTTGAAAGAGGACCATTTGGATTCTAGCAAAATGGCAGACTAAAATCACTTGGAAACTGTTTTCCATCAAACGTTTAGCATTGTTATTTTTTACAGCGTTATTGAGCTACTACTGACATAAAAGAAACTACACATATTTAATTGCACACGGGAGGTGGGAATTCCCCGGCCGTCCAGTGGTTAGGACTCGGTGCTTTCACTGCCGTAGGCCCAGGTTCAATCCCTGGTCGAGGAACTAAGATCTAGCAAGCAACACGGCACAGCTAAACCAAACCAAACAAAAGCAAGTACTACAGGGAAAGTAAGTGCGGAACAGGAAGTGAAGGTGACGAAATCCATCCGATTCCAAGTTTTGAGAAGTGGTGCACACACCCCATCACCAAGTGATTGTGGTTATTTAAGAAGAAAATATTTTTAAAAATAAAATAAATGTACACAGGAGAAAATTTTGCGTCCTTGAGTTAGGCATAGATCTCTTGGATACTAGACCAAACGCATGACCTGTAAAACAATAAAATGACAAATTGGACTTTAAAAATTCAAAGGTCACAAACGTGTATTTAAATGACAAAACTCATGAAATTGTTCACTTAAGATGGGTTCTTTAAATTATGTTTTGCATAAATTATGTCTAACTTAAGTGGATGTAAAAATCATAGCAGGAGAGTTTTTTGTGGAATTTGACAAAGTGATCCCCAATTTCCTATGGAAGAAGAAGACAAAAAAGAATAGCCAATACATTTTAATATGATATTTTAGAAAGAAGAAGAGAACGAACGAGGAAGAAGAAGAGAAGGAGAAAGATGGAACATTCAAACTACGAGGCTCCTGGAAACGTCATAATTAAAAGTGTGGATTGGCATAGAGATAGAAAACTAGATCCACAGAACACCGCAAAGAACGCGGAAGTACACACATTCAGAAAAGAGAATATTTGGTACACGTGCCACTGAAGCGAGCCGGAGACTGTTATTTGCAAGAGTCAGCACTACAAATCATGGCGACCAGACAGACTTCCAATAAATAGTGCTGGGGAAAAGCACATAGGAAAAGAAGTAATTATATGCTTATCTTACACAATATACAAAAGATAAATTCCACACAGATGAAAACATCTGAGTGTTAAAAGCAATATATGTAAAATATTTAGAAAAAAATCTAGGAAAATATATTTATGAAATCAAGTCAGGGAAGGTTTTGTTTGGTTTTGTTTTGTTTTGCTGTATGCGGGCCTCTCACTGTTGTGACCTCTCCCGTTGCGGAGCACAGGCTCCGGACGCACAGGCTCAGCAGCCATGGCTCACAGGCCCAGCCGCTCCGCGGCATGTGGGATCTTCCCGGACCGGGGCACGAACCCGTGTCCCCTGCATCGGCAGGCGGACTCCCAACCACTGCGCCACCAGGGAAGCCCGGGAAGGAGTTTTTAAACCAGGCACAGAGACCACAAACCAGGAAAAAAACCTGTTATGTTTAAGCTCACTAAAAAATAATCAGCTTAAAGAAATGGAAAAGACAACCAATAAACTGGTAGAAATATTTGCAATCCATATACCCAAGAAAGTGGTATTCACTTTGTTGAGAGAGAATATTCACAATATAAGGATTCATAAAAAACAATAAGAGGGGCTTCCCTGGTGCTCCAGTGGTTAAGACTCTGCGCTCCCAATGCAGGGGGCGTGGGTTTAATCCCTGGTTAGGGAACTAAGATCCTGCATGCTGCAACTAAGAGCCTGCGCGCCACAACTAAAAGATCCCACCTCCCGCAACTAAGATTTACTTGGTGCAGCCAAATAAATAAATATATTTTTAATCAATAAGAAACATATCAATACAATTCAGTAGATGAATAGCCAAAGAGTTTGAATTGCCAATTCACAGAAACGCAAACGGCATTAGATACACGAGAAAAGATTGAACCTCACTAGTAATTAAGGGAAACACAAAATTAAAGCAAGATAACATCTGTCACTCAGATTTACTAGGCAATTGTTATGAGGATATGGGGAAACAGGGACTCTTCCCTTGCTGGTGGGAAACAGGACAGATGCTCTGACGCAATATCCCGACACATCAAAAATGTACGAGCCCGGTGACTCAGTGAACACAAGTGTCTGTCCTGGGAAACCTCCCATGTGTGCACGAGAGGGCAGGTAAAAGAAAATTCACTGCACTGCTTGCAATAGTGAAAAAGTGGGAACCGGCCTAATCATCCTTTTAGCAGAGAAACGAATAAACTGATTTAGTCACACAACATTTGTGTGCAGCACTTAAAACGATCTTGTAGCAGCGTGCACACATCCTAAAAACACACTGTTGAATTTAAAAGACTGTGCCTATTCGTATAACTGAAGGCAGTTACGTATTTTTTGGTGCATCAATAGATATGCAGTAAAAGTTTTTTAAAAGAAGAATCTCATGGACGGATAGGCACAACTGAGGAAGGACATAGATGAGCCCCAGACTGAGCAGCTGGAGTTTGTCCTCTAAGATGAAGATAACAGGAGGATAATAGGAGAGGCTGAGCCCTGCCCAGATAAAAGATAGAGACCACATATTTCTCATTGTCAAAGTCAAGGAGACCTTCCCGACTACACAAGCACAGAAAGCCTCCTTGGAGGTCAAAAAGGGAGTGATGCCAACCTACCCACAGGCCTCTTTGCTGGAATCCATCTTGGCTAAGAGATGCGTGCACACACAGGGGTGGACCCTGAGATAAACCAAATATGGACTCAGAACCAGGCAAAGCAAGAAGATTGGCCAAAGGAAGCCCGGAAGAAATGCCCCATATAAGTGATTCAAACTACCACGAGGGCACGACTCTCTCTCTGAGTCCTGCCGTGTGTCTATCCACATGTACTCTTTTTCCTCCTAATAAACACTTTGTTTCACTGCTTTTGCCTTTGTGGGAATTCATTTCTGCAAAGCCGTATGGGTCAGGGCCTTGTCACTGGCCACTGGTCTAGTGGCTAGGGTTCAGCTCTCTCACTGCCACGACCCAACCTCAATCTCTGGCCAGAAACCGAAACCTTGCTTCAAGCTGCTGCAGGCCGAGGCCGCCAGAGATCAGACAGAGAGGGAAAGAGGAGAAGGAATGGCTGTGTGGTTGAATTCCTTAAAGCAGATTAAGACAGAGAAAAGAGAGAGGCGTTGATTGAAAATAAAGGGAAAAAGCAAAGTATCTGAAGCAGTTATGGCAAAATGTTAAACACCTGTTTCATCTTGTGATGAGCACATAAGAGTATGGTATACTTTTTCTCAACTTTTCTGTAGAGTAGAAATATTTAATAATTAAACATAAATCAGTAAATGAAAAAAACAGCTACTTAATCTCACTATGTAGGACTTCCCTGGTGGTCCAGTGGTTAAGACTGGGCTTCCACTGCAGGGGGCACAGGTTCGATACCTGGCTGGGGAACTAAGATCCTACATGTCACGGGGCGCAGGCAAAAAAAAAAAAAGAAAGAAAGAAAGAGATCTCACTATGTAGTCAGAGAAATGCAAATTAAAGTAACAATGAGATGGCGTTTCTCACCGATGGATTGCAAAAGTACAAAATAGTGATTATATCTGCCACAGGTAAGAATACGTGGGAAAGAATTTTCTCACGTAATTTTGGTAGAAATATAAGTTTTCACAACTTATTTTGAGGGTAATGTGGCAATATCTGTAAATTTAAAATAAGCATATTTTGATTCAGCTATCTCACTTCTAAACACGCTTCCTAGTGAAATAAAAGCTTTGAAATGTATAGGTAGATATATAAGCATGTTTACTGCAGCAATATTTTCCAGTGGGAAAAAGCGAAACTAAGGCAAAGCCTTAACAGATGAACAAACTGGAGAACATCTGTAATTAAATATTATAGATAATAAATTAAATATTAAAATATTATATATTAATATAATTAATATTATATTAAATATTTAATATAGCATTATTATTAAATATTATATAGCATTACCTCAATATATTAGCAAATGAAAGCAATAATCAGAAAAGCATAAATAATTTTAATCCATTTGATAAAAACAAACATTAGCAAAAGCTCCTTTTGTAGGTTCATTTATGAGGACATGATTGTGTATATATATGTGTGTGTGTGTTGTACATGTAAAGTGTATAAAAATATTCACATTAGACTGTATTTGAAGGGGAGAGAATGGTCACAGGGATTCTAGAGGTGGAGAGAGTAAGCAAAAATGAAAATAAATACATATAACTGGAAAAGTGTTCTGGTCCCATTGCATTTATATAAAATTCTGTGTGCGTTTATATGCATGAAAGATTATGAAACGATAGTAACCTATCTCAAAATGATAGAATCTCAGGTGAATTTACTTTTTTTATTTATTTATTTATTTTTGGCTGTGTTGGGTCTTCGTTTCTGTGCGAGGGCTTTCTCTAGTTGTGGCAAGCGGAGGCCACTCTTCATCGCGGTGCGCGGGCCTCTCACTGTCGTGGCCTCTCTTGTTGCGGAGTACAGGCTCCAGACGCGCAGGCTCAGTAGTTGTGGCTCACGGGCCCAGTTGCTCCGCGGCATGTGGGATCTTTCCAGACCAGGGCTCGAACCCGTATCCCCTGCATTGGCAGGCAGATTCTCAACCACTGCGCCATGAGGGATAAAATTCACATTTTATCCTTGTAATTTTTAATGTTATATGTTTTACAAAGAATATATATTACTTATAAAATCTTGAAAAATAATAAAAAGCAAATCACCTGTTGGAGTAAGAAAATACTACTCAATGATCTGTGGTGACCTAAATGGGAAGGAAATCTAAAAGGAGGCGATATATGTATACGTAAACTAACACAACATTGTAAAGCAATTATACTCCAAGTTAAAATGAAAAAAGAATAAGAAAGTTAATGACTAGCAGCATACTTAGGAATTTAGATGCCAAGAGGTGGGAGAGAGAAGCATGCACTTATGCAGTGGTTAGAAAGAGCCGTAGCTGGACACACCTGTGACAGACTGGACGGTGAAAGAATTGTCAGGCAGGAACAGGAGAGAAGAAATAGTGAATAAAACCCAAATGCTTGCCAGGACCTGGGCTGGTACTTCACCTGTAGCCTCTCTTTAATCCCCCAAATAGACAACTAAACGAAAATACACTCTTGTCATAGAGCAATAGTTATTATTTTCCTGATGTTACTAATAATATACGCTCATTATTTTTAAAGTAGAGAGTATAGGAAAGAATGAAAGATTTGATTCCAATTCACGCTGTGGATGAAGGGACCCAGTGAGTAGGGAGAGGCGACAGGGATGAAGAGCAGTGGTGTGGAAGCACGAGGCTTCTCCGGATTGGAGGGGGGAATAAAGATGCAGAAGCATCAGCTACGTTCTCACTGTGCTCCCTACACTTCCAAGGCCACCTCCCAGCCTCCCCGGGGTCCCAACGTCTCCTCATCCTCCACTGAGAGGAAAGTAAGGTCGTCTCCCCTGTTACCATTTTGAAGCCTAACGGTCGTGAACTTCTACTTCTCCCGCAAACCCTCTCAAGCTTGTTCTCTCCGTAACCACTTGCGTGGCACCTGCCACTTGCCAGGCATGGTGCTGGGGCTACACAGCGAAGACCCATTCCCACCCCTAGAGGCCCCATCCCTAGGGGAGAGAGACAAGCAAACAGAATATGACGTTCCAGAGTGTGCTAAGGGTTTAGGAGGAGAGCACACGTCCTGCGCCAGCACAGATGGCCAAGGAGAGCTGGAGAAGGGCTGAAGAGCTTGGAAGGCTGTGGTTAGTATGACTTCACCCATCAGGTCCCAGATGGGGCCCATCAGCAATGGAGCCTCCCTACTGGGCTCGCAGCTTGTTGGCTCAGCTTTTGCAGAAAGCACTTAATGGGTTCCCGTCTCCAAGCCCGAGACCCTTGTAAGTCATGAACTAGGTATGCCACCCCTCAGCAGGACACCAGATTAAAATGACTGGAATGCAGCCTGCCTCTGGTCCTCCAGCCCAACTCCTAATTCTTCCCACACATTTCACTTAAGAGTCAAATAAAAATGCCAGAAACAAAGAAACGTGACCTGGCACTAACGGGGCAAAGAAAACAACATTTCATCACAGCAGTTCATCTGTGTGTGAGCATTTCTCTTCCTGAAGTGTCCTTCGTGGTAAAAGCCATGCCGACTCACGTTTCTCATGGAACTCCCACATCCCTAAATGGCTACCATGTTTTTCATCATGGCCATGTTTGAGCCCACAGAACTGAGCTCTGTCGGTGATGACGTCACACAAGGGTGATCCCTTAGACCCCTGACTACTCTTCTGGGAGGCGGAGTTCTGAGAGCTGCCTGTGGAAGACACAGGAGGTCGCCTAGTCACATCAACTCAGTCAGGAGCCAGGATCCCAAGTGCTGAGAAGACGCTAGAGACCTTGGAGTTATGTTTTCCTAGGTTCACTTCCCTCTGGCAGAAGGAAGTGTTAACGCACTTCCAAGTCATCAGGTAAGGGTGGGAGGGAGACTTTCGTCTAAGCATGGGTGCTAGCAAGGGAGAGGGGCTGGATCCCAGGAAGGTGGGACAGAAAAGAGAAACAATCATTGGTATGGTGGTGAAGAGGTTTTCAGTGGAGGCCAGTTCAGGGTTTTTATTTTTGTTTTTTTTTCTTGCGGTACGCGGGCCTCTCACTGTTGTGGCCTCTCCCGTTGCGGAGCACAGGCTCCGGACGCGCAGGCTCAGCGGCCATGGCTCACGGGCCCAGCCGCTCTGCGGCACGTGGGATCTTCCCGGACCGGGGCACGAACCCGTGTCCCCTGCATCGGCAGGCGGACTCTCAACCACTGCGCCACCAGGGAAGCCCTAGTTCAGGGTTTTTTTAAATCAGTCTCTGCCCAGTACATCCAACAGTACATGGTGCTCAGTGACTGCTTTAAATTATAAGGAATTCCTTCGCAGTACACCTGAAACTAACACAACATTGTAAATCAACTACAATATAAAAGAAAAATTGAATTAAAATTTTTTTTGAAAACTATAAGGAATTCGGGACTTCCCTGGTGGTCAAATGGGTAAGACTCTGCACTCCCAATGCAGGGGGCCTGGGTTCGATCCCTGGTCTGGGAACTGGATCCCGCATACCTGCCGCAACTAAGAGTTCGCATGCCGCAACTAAAGATCTCGTGTGCCACAACTAAGACCCGGCGCAGCCAAAATAAATATAAACAAATAATAAATAAAAATTGTAAGGTCGGATCTTAACAAACGGCACCACGAAACAGAGGAAAGCTTCAAGTGAGCTTTATTAGGGAGCGCTCCCGGGCGAGGTTCACTGGTCCGAGAGAAAGGGGCCCGAGAAGTCGCACCCGGGCGAGGGTTGGGCAAGACTTTATAGGGGAAGAAGGGAAAGGGGTGTGGTGAATCTGGGAGGGCGCAGGGTATTCCTTATTTGGTGGTCTTTTCGGGTATCCTGGGGGACCGTTAGTCCCGCCCCTCGAAAGGCGGGAAGGCTGGGCTGGGTTCAAAGTCCCCAGGTCAGTTCCTGGAACTGGGTGGTTCGGAATGTCTCCAGGGCAGTTTCTGGAACTGGGTGGTCCGGAGAATTTCGGTCTGATGCAACCTGTGAATCTGATTGTGTTCCCCTGCCTCGGGCCCGTTGGCCTTACAAAAATAAATAAGTGGGCTTCCCTGGTGGCGCAGTGGTTGAGAGTCCGCCTGCCGATGCAAGGGACACGGGTTCGTGCCCCGGTCCGGGAGGATCCCACATGCCGCGGAGCGGCTGGGCCCGTGAGCCATGGCCGCTGAGCCTGCGCGTCCGGAGCCTGTGCTCCGCAACGGGAGAAGCCACAGCGGTGAGAGGCCCGCGTACTGCAAAAAAAAAGAAGTTAACAAGAAAGTCATGACACGTGACGGGGTTGAGGGAACACAGCCCTTCTGCGCAGACCACGGAGGTCCCTGTGAGTCTGTTATCCTGCTGCTGAAAGACCTCTGCGCCTTTTCACACACCCAGCTCTCTGCTTTCACGCTCTTTTTTTTTTTTTTAGATTTATTTATTTATTTATGGTTGCATCAGGTCTTCGTTGCAGCACGCGAGATCTTTCGTTGCGGTGTGTGGGTTTTCTCTTCTCTAGGTGTGGTGTGCAGGCTCCAGGGTGCACGGGCTCTGTAGTTGTGGCTCACGGGTTCCAGAGCACTTGGGCTCTGTAGTTTGCGGCACGCAGGCTGTCTAGTTGAGGTGCGCGAGCTCAGTAGTTGTGGCAAGCGGGCTTAGTTGCCCTGCAGCATATGGGATCTTAGTTCCCTGACCAGGAATCGAACCTGTGTCCCCTGCATTGTAAGGCAGATTCTTTACCACTGGACCACTCTTGGAAGCTGGGTCTCTTTGTTGAAGGACTGTCCTCAGGTTACAGGATTCTACTTTGCTGCAGCACACAGAGCCAGGAGTGCCTGAGATTTTTACATCCCACCAAGAACAGCCCTTTACCAATGACCAACGAATGCAGCAGCATCAATACCCCAGCTCCCTTGCTCCTTGATGGGATATCTCTACATTGTAACTTAGTATATTTTCTCTAGAGCATCCCTGTGACATTGCGATACACTTACCTCTGTGGAAACCTTATTTGCTTGATACTGTAGGCTGCTGAGTCTTCCTCTTCAATACCACTTCCTGGGGTGAGGTGTCCCCGGGAGCCTTCCCTGGTGTTTGAGGTCAGCTGTCCTGAGTATCCTGTGAGTGATGTATCTTCTAGATGTGTACAGTTATGGGATGGAGGTGGTGGCAGGTCGAAATGCCACAACACCCCTTAAGTAAATCACTTTCACAAGGAAAGTGATTTCACATTTTTCTAGGATGATACTTCTGAAGAAGCCTGTCTCAGACAGCCCATCTATAACAAACACTTAACTGCAGCAAAGTAAGGAATAGGAACATTCACCCTTCATTATTCTATCAGAAAAAAAGAAATTCAAAAATATTTTTAGGGACTTCCCTGGTGGGGCAGTGGTTAAGACTCCACGCTCCCAATGCAGGGGACGTGGGTTTGATCCCTGGTCGGGGAACTAGATCTGACATGCATGCTGCAACTAAGAGTTCACATGCCACAACTAAGGAGCCCGCCTGCCGCAACTAAGACCCAGCACAACCAAATAAATAAATATGTTTAAAAGATACTTTTAAAGCTAGGCATACAAAGAATTTCACCTTTCCTTTTCAATAAAAATAAATTTAAAATTTTAGTAATATTTGATACTGTAGACGTGGAAAAGACTTTGCCCTCAAAGAAACCTATTTTCCCCAGGACTAGAGAAAGCTATTTATCCTGGTTGACCTGAGATTTTCCCAATTTTAGCAGTGAAAGTCCTATGTCCTGGAAATGAAGATAACCAGGACATTTGTTCACCTACCCAGGACGTCAACATTTCCTGGCAGGGTGCACAGAGCCCCAGAAGAGGAAGGAAGATGTTGACAGGGTATAGTGGGACCACAGATGTTTAGAGCTGGTGGGGATTTCAGTGATTACAGAGCATTTTTAGGTAACAGATGAGGAAAAAGGGTCCAGAAATTCAGAAGAACTTGTTTCCCAGAAGCTTTGGCAATCGAGGAAAGCCCTTCTCTGCCTGGTTCTTCTAGATGAATAAAGCCAAGAATCAAACCCACAAAGACCTCATTTGTGGGGAATTTTCTACATCACATTCAACTCCCCAGATGTGTGGAGAATGACCCTTGCACTTTGACCCAAAGATGGCTGACCAGGTCAAATGTGCATGTTCTACCCGAGTCCACATCATAAAGGGATTAGCAACTGAATGCAAACCCGCCCTGGCAGTTTGGCTCACTGAAGAGAACTCTTGAGTTTTTGAGGCTGAACTTTCTGAGGAGACCACGTGGTTTTTCCCCTGAGGAAACCCGACACAAGAACTCTTGTCATCTCGTGGGACCCTCTGAAGAGCCCGAGGAGGATGGAGTGGCTGAAACCCCAGCTTGTCCCTGTGGAAGAGAAGGGAAGAGGCCCAGGGCAGAAGCCCTGGAGTGTGGCCACCGCAGAGCGTGTGGCCCAGTGCTTGACCTGCCACGGGGCTCCCAAGCCAGAGGCCATGTAGGAACAAGCCCGGTATATTAGTTTCCTCGGGTTGCTGCGACCAATTACCAAAGCCTGGTTGGCTGAAAACAACAGAAATTAATTCTCTCACGATTCTGGAGACCAGAAGTCTGAAATCAAGAGGTTGGCAAGGTCGGTTCCTTCTGGAGGTTCTGAGGGAGGGTCAGTTCTGTGCCTCTTCCGAGCCACTGGTGGCTGCCAGCAGTTTTTGGCGTTCCCTGGCTTATAGCTCTGTGCCCCCCATCTCTGCTTCCATCTCTACGTGGCCTTTCTGTGTCTCAAATCTCCCCCTCCTTTCTCTTATAAGGACACCAGTCACCGGATTTAGGGCCCACCCAGGTAATCCAGGATGATCTCATCTCATGATCCTTAACCTGATTACATCTGCAAAGGCCCTATTTCCAAGTCAGGTCACATTCACAGGTTAGGACTTAGATATATTTAAGGAGAGGTACAATCAACCCATTCCACAAGGCAAGAGGGTAGGGAGAGTTCCAGTTGCCTGTTCTTCCCCCAAAACATGCAGGAGTCCAGACACTCTGTCTCAGAAGTGTGGAGGCCCAAACAATATCCTGAAATGCCTCGAGCAACGGAAAACATCACTGCTACCGACGTGCGAGGCCAAGGAAAATGTGTCGGTTCCTGAAGAAGCACTTGGGTGAGCAGAGAAAACAGTTGCATGAGCCGGAAGAGCAGGTGGACGGGATGCAGAAACAGCAGGCCTGAGAGTGACAACAAACAGCTGGGCATCCTCAGTGCCAGAGAGGGAAAGGCCTGAGGGTGGTCACTGTATGATTCAGACTGTCAGAGAACCAAGTGGGAGCTTCACGTCTATTCCCTGAGACGCTCCTTTCAGGCACTTCCATCTGCCACCATGGCCACCATGACAATTGCACAGATCTAGAAGACACAGTGCTTACAGAAGGCTCGGAACAGCTGACCTCACACCCCAGGAGACAGGCACCTCCCCAGGAGGAGGGAGGGGAGGCAGGACCTCCAGCGGAGAGTGACGTTTTCAGGATGCCAAGGACCAGTTGCACTGCTCTTCAGGAATAGAATGGATTCATTGAGAAATGAAAGATGGGGGGGGAGACAGTTTCCAGAAAGGCAGCTCAAAGCTTAGTAATTTGCTGGGGAAAAGGAAGGAGATGGAGCAGTGGCAGGAATTACGGTGAGGTTAAAGAAATGGGGCAATGGAGACCCCTGCCAGGACAGGAGCAAATGGCACAAGTCCCTAAAACCAGCACTGCCTCTTCTTGTCCAGCAATCTCCATCAGAGAAGAGAGCAGGGCTGGTGTCAAAATAAAACAAAACAAAACAAAAATCATGCGACACGGAGAGAAAGGAAAGCTGTTCTCAAAAATCTGAATCCACCTGGTTTGAGACTAATAGGTTCACTGACAAAGGTTAGGGATTTTGTTCTTTTTCCTTTTTAATTAATTAATTAATTAATTTGGCTGCATCGGCTCTTAATTGTGGCGCACGGGCTTAGTTGCCCCACGGCATGTGGGATTTTAGTTTCCCCGACCAGGGATCGAACCCATGTCCCCTGCACTGGAAGGCGGATTCTTAACCCCTGGACCACCAGGGAAGTCCCTGTTCTTGTTTCTTTTGTTTTGTTTATGTTTTGCATTAGAAATATTGCCTTTTTATTTTCCTGGAATCTATTTCTTGGAGGCCAAGAGTATGCTGCAGAAATACCCTGGAATGGACAGATACCTAGGGTGTGGTATGGGTAAATTCATCCCTGTATCTCTACCGTCTAACACAACATCCGAAAAAGCGATCAAAGCATGTCTTTAGTTTGATTGAACGTAAGGAAATTTATCCAAGGGCAATGATGGATTTGCCCATTGGGGTACCGTACTCTCCATCTGTAGGCACCTCCTTGGCCTGGAGATCATGGGGACATGTCTCACAAAAACAGAGGGACTGCAGGTTGTTGACCTAAATTTCCAATTACAATTTGCACTTTTGGGGGGTATCATTCATGCAAAAGTGGAGCAAATCCCAGAGAATTTTCCAGTGGACCCTGGAGACTCCCAGATGATTGTGGATCAATGGCGAATGTTAGAGTAGGAAGAAGACCAAAGGAGAGCCTGGATCACCTCACATTTGTGTATTGGACAGGATCCCATCTCCAGTTCCTTTGGCCCCTGCTGCCTGACCCAGTGTCTCTGAGTCTGGAGAGACGCTCAGCCTGGGCCCTTCCAGGGGGGAACACACACAGGAACACCTGGGATAGGCAGGGACTGGACTTGGAAGCCTTGTTCAGAGACACAGGCTGTGTGCGGATCTGTACATCACAGATGGTTAGCGCTGTTTATTTATTTTTTTGCTTCCATATGGACCTGTCTGATTTGTGTGGGATTGAAGAGTAGAAGAGAGGACTACCATTTTGAGAGGAACAGTAAGACAGTGAGGCTGATTGAGCCTAGAAAGAGGGCGGGTCCACTCAGATTTCAGAGATAAAGTCCTCTGTCATCCATCCACTGTAGAGGGTGTTTGGGGAAAGCTAGGTCACGGCTACAGCACTGAGCTGAGATGAGATCAGTGTGGTGTGGGAGCAGGAAGTCATCCATGGGGCAGAGCACCACGTGCGTGTGGAGGACATTCAGCTCCAGGTCAGAAACCCACAGTCACGGGCTGCCAAGTTTGCATTTCTCAGCAACAGTGACGTCCCGTGAAGGTGCTTCTCTAATGGGGTGAACGAAGGGTGGAAAAGGGTATTTCCAACTCGAACAAGATGAAGATGGACATACTCCGGAGCATCACAGGAAGTGTCTGGGCTGACCCGCCATAGAGAGAGGGCTGGCATTCCCGGTGTGGGCCAGAGGCTGTGTCGGGCCACAGCAACTGAGCAAGAAGCGTGGAGCTAGAGAATGCTGCCCTTTCCGGAACAGATGCACCAGCCAATGTATCTTCCCTCTTTTTTCTGTTCATAAAGAAAAACCAAAACAGAGGAGGGAGTGTGTTTTGGAAGGATTATTCTGGAAAGAGGATGGTAGTTACATTTATCAAAATTCTTCCAATGCCACATGTTGCATTTTTCAAATGGAGATAAAATTCACATACCACGTTAAATTGTACAGTTCAGTGGTTTTAGTCTATAAACAAGGTTGTGCAACCATCGTGACTAATTCCAGAACATTTCATCACCCCGTAAGGAAGCCCCACACCCCTCCTATTCCCCTCCTCCCTTCAACCCCAGCAGCCAGTAATCTACTTTCTGTCTGGATGGATTTGTCTGTTTGGTACATTTCATATAAATGGAATCCTACTAAATGTGGCCTTTTGTGTCTGGCTTCTGTCATTTAGTGTAAGGGTTTCAAAGTTCATCCACGTTGTGGCATGCATCAGAACTTTATCGCTTTTATTGCCAAATAACATTCCCTTGTATTAATATACCACTTCATTCCCTTAACAGCCTTTCAAAGAGCAAACATTTTTAATTTTTACCCAAGTTCCAACTATTAATCTTTGCTTTTGTGGATGTGCTTTTGGTGTTCTTAGCTAAGAAGTCTCTAACCCAAGATCACCATGGTTACCTCTATGTTTTTCTTCTAGATATTTTATCATTTTAAGCTTTATCCTATTCTTGGATACTCCTTCTCCATATGCATTGCTTCAAGTGGTTTATTTCCTCTTTGTTTTTGTTTCATTTTTTTCCTAATTTTGGAGGAGGGCAGCATTCTCAGCTCTATGAGATCAGAGATCTCTGTCTGTTTAGTTCACTTATCTCCCTCAACAGCTGGAAATATTACCTGGCACATGGTGGAGACACGATATTTGATGAATGAATGAATGATTTCTGAAGTTCCCTCTCCCATGGCCAGAAGCACTTCTGCTTCCTCATCTTACTTGGTAAGAACATCTTCTACTTCGCATTCTTCTTCCTACACAATGGACTGCATTGTTCTAGGTGTTAGACATCCTCCCTGTCCTTGAGTTCATAATGACAGAAAGGCCTACAGAAGAAGGAACATATCCAGATTACTAAGAGAGAAAAGACGTTAGAAGGTATATCAAAAATACTTTCTACACTAGGCATTGTTGCTGTTGCAGCAGACAGATTTATTTGATCCAGATTATTTCAGAGTTATAAGCTAAGCCTTTCCTATTAACAATATGAGGCCTTTAGGCATTAGAGAATTAGCTAAATTGAAACTGCAATGAATCAAAAAAACTAACAACCCAATCCAAAAATGGGCGGAAGATCTGAATAGACATTTCGCCAAAGTAGACATACAGTTTGCCAAGAAACATATGAAAAGATGCTCAACATCACTAATCATTAGAGAAATGCAAATCAAAACCACAATGAGGTATCACCTCACACTGGTTGGAATGGCCATCCTCAAAAAATCTAGAAACAGTAAATGCTGGAGAGGGTGTGGAGAAAAGGGAACCCTCCTACGCTGCTGGTGGGAGAGTAAATTGATACAGCCACTATGGAGAACAGCATGGAGTTTCCTTAAAAAACTAAAACTAGGGCTTCCCTGGTGGCACAGTGGTTAAGAATCCGCCTGCCAATGCAGGGGACACGGGTTCAAGCCCTGTTCCAGGATATCCCACATGCCGCAGAGCAACTAAGCCCATGCGCCACAACTACTGAGCCTGCTCTCTAGAGCCCTCAAGCCACAACTACTGAGCCGCGTGCCACAACTACTGAAGCCCGCGCGCCTAGAGCCTGTGCTCCACGACAAGAAAAGCCCCTGCAATGAGAAGCCCACACACCGCAACGAAGAGTGACCCCTGCTCGCTGCAACTAGAGAAAGCCTGTGCACAGCAACAAAGACCCAAAGCAGCCAAAAATAAATACATAAATAGATAAATTTTTTTTAAAAACCTAAAAATAGAACTACCATATGACCCAGCAATCCCACTACTGCGCACATACCCTGAGAAAACCATAATTCAAAAAGAAACACACACACACACACACACACACACACACAAAAGACATGTACCACAATGTTCATTGCAGCACTATTTACAATAGCCAGGACATGGAAGCAACCTAAATGTCCATCGAAAGATGAATGGATAAAGAAGATGTGGCACATATATACAATGGAATATTACTCAGCCATAAAAAAGGAATGAAATTGAGCTATTTGTAGTGAGGTGGATGGACCTAAAATCTGTCAGAGCGAAGTTAAGTCAGAAAGAGAAAAACAAATATTGTATGCCAACGCACATATATGGAATCTAAAAAACGGTACTGATGAGCCTAGTGGCTGAGCAGGAATAAAGACGCAGATGTAGAGAACGGACTTGAGGACACAGGGGAAAAGGGGAAGCTGGGATGAAGCGAGAGAGTAGCACTGACATATATACACTACCAAATGTAAAATAGATAGCTAGTGGGAAGCTGCTGCATGGCACAGGGAGATCAGCTCGGTGCTTTGTGACCACCTAGAAGGGTGGGATAGGGAGGGTGGGAGGGAGGCTCAAGAGGGAGGGGATATGGGGATGTATGTATACATGTAGCTGATTCGCTTTGCTGTTCAGCAGAAACTAACACAACATTGTAAAGCAATTATACTCCAATAAAGATATATTAAAAAAACTGCAATGGGATATCATTCCCCATCTATCAGAATGGCTTAGATGCAAAATAGTGACAACACCAGATGGTGGTAAGTATGCAGAGAAGATGGATCGCTCAGACCTTGGTGGTGGTGAGTTTGCAAAATGGTACAGCCACTGGGGACCTGGTAAGAGAAAGTCCAGTGGTATAGCAAAGGCAGAATCCAGGTGCCCTTTCTGTGAGGACTAACGCCCAAGAGCGCAGACCCCAGGAAAAAGGAGGTCCTCAGACCTCCATCACAAGGCAACACCTAGGTTTCAGAAAAGCTCAGTGAATAGAATGGGCAGCAGGTCGACCTGATGGTTCTGGGCGGAGCCAGTAGGTGAGGTCAAGAGGTCCCAGCAGTGGGCAGAGAACCAGGGGGCAGGGAGCTGGGAGGCCCTGATGGACGCTTCTTATAGTACAAGCACATGTTCAAGGTCCTAACGGGATTCTAATTCGAATACTCGCCCCTGCTGCACTTGTACATGCTGGCTTTATACAATAGTCTTAAGAATAAAAAACGGGCCCTACATGGGCTGTCCTTCCTCCACTAAGTGCTCATTATCACAGGGATACAGACTCTGTCCCACGAGAGCTAGAAAAGACCATTGCAAGTTTCGTTTTTGTTTTTTGCGATACGCGAGCCTCTCACCGTTGTGGCCTCTCCCGTTGTGGAGCACAGCCTCCGGATGCGCAGGCTCAGCGGCCATGGCTCACGGGCCCAGCCGCTCCACGGCATGTGGGATCCTCCCGGACCGGGGCACGAACCCTTGTCCCCTGCATCCGCAGGCGGACTCTCAACCACTGCGCCACCAGGGAAGCCCGTAAGTAATGATTTAACGTTAAACTGGGAACATTCCATTCTCTTTATCCTATCCTTCCGTACCCACTCTCGACTCAGGGAGCAGGGAGAGCCTCTATGTATCCTGCTTCTAGGGGGGAATAGAAAGTACCTTTAGATAGAGAGATTACATATAGACACTTTGGAAGATTCAGCCTTTACTGAAAGTTTGAAAGACTTTTCTAGGCATTCTAGGATCTAGACTACAAAAATGCAAAGCCAAGCTTAGAGGGCTGAGGGGAGATTTACTTCCCTTTGGGTACCGAAGACTCATGATGACCTAACAGTGATCTTCTTAGCTGCAAGTGTTCCGAACGTGTCACCCCCAAACATGCCATTTTGGCATATTGATTACTTTTAATTAAAGGTCCTTGAGAAACAGCCAGTGCAAGAAAGGCAATCTGACCCTCCTTTGCCCCCTGAAAGCAGAAGATAAATCTCCCATGTGAAGTTGCCCTCCTGTACCAGGAGGGTAGAAATTATCCTCATCACAAGAGACAGGGAGTTTAGGGCTGAGAAAGCTGTATAAAGATACCTTGTTACTTTTTCACCATCTTACTATTCCGGGCCTAAATTTCTTTGTTCTGTCAATTCTTCACAAATGTATTCTCAAAAAAATAAAGCTGTATTCACATGCAAAAGAGGTATGGCTGTACCTTGTTGATGTGCCGCAGTGACAGCAGTGGAAACTTGAATATGAGGAACTGTCTGGCAGCCACGAAATGATCCACATGAAAAGGCTGCCTGAATGTGGGCATAGCCGTGAGGTGAGCAAAGAGCTCCAGATCGTCTGTTCATTTTGGAGGCAGTGCCGTGTGGCTTTGCGTGCACCCAGCCAGCGAGTACAAGGGAGGTGTGGACAGGGAATTCAGGAACACCAGATTTCGGGGATTTCCTAGACGGAAGATGCTAAGCCCGAGGCGTGTCTCTAGGAAGAAGAGGTAGGATGCTCTAAACTGACTATGGTCATGTTCTCCCTCTTTCAAGAGGCCCCAGCACTGAACGGACTAACGGATACCCCCTCAGATTTCCAGCCTTTGAGAAAATCTATAGCGGTGTTTGACCACCAACCCAAAGCGATGCCAGGTGTTACCCTGGAGCCCATGCAGACTTGTCCAGGATGTGTGAGGTCCCATCTGGGAAGCAGGCAAAGCAAGGCTGCAGGACTTGGACAACCTGCTTCTCCCTCTATGTCTCAGCATCTCTAAGAACACAATCAGATTAATAGTGCAGGCGTGGGGAGGGTTGTCGAGGAAGGGGCCCCAAGTCCAAACAGCACAGCAGAAAGGGGTATCCCTCCTCCAGGGATGCATGTGTGCCTGTGTGTATCTGTGCATGTGTGTGTGTGTGCACGTGTGTGTGTGTGTGTGTGTGTGCGTGTGTGTGTGTGTGTGTGTGTATGGCAGGGGGCTGGAGGTTGTGAAGAAGAGGACTCCCTCCCCTGTGTTCCAGACTGCCTCCCCTCCTTTTTTTTTCTTTTTTTCTCTTTATTTATTTATTTATTTCATTTTTGGCTGCATTGGGTCTTCGTTGCTGCACGTGAGCTTTCTCTAGTTGCGGTGAGTGGGGGCTACCCTTCCTCGTGGTGCATGGGCTTCTCACTGCGGTGGCTTCTCTTGTTGTGGAGCACAGGCTCCAGGCTCACGGGCTTCTGTAGTTGTGATATGTGGGCTCAGTACCTGTGGCGCACAGGCTTAGTTGCTCAGCAGCATGTGGGATCTTCCTGGACCAGGGCTCGAACCCATGTCCCCTGCATTCGCAGGTGGATTCTTAACCACTGCGCCACCAGGGAAGTCCCCCCTGCTTCTAAAGACAGCCCAGCAATGAACTGCAACTTGCTGACCCCGACTGCTCTGTTTCTGGAAGGAGAAGAGAGGAACATTCTTTTCACCCTGTTCCAGAAACACTAGACTAGCAGCTCGGCCCATTTTTACTAGATATACCATCAGAAGGGCAAACCCTCACTGCCGACCCAAAGTGTTCTCACCCCACCCTTCCCTCGTATTCTTCACTAGGCCGAACTCTGAAGGATTTTGGAGGTCTCCGAAGTCCCAGTCATGTATTTTAGCCATTGTGCAGTGTGGTCCCGCCTATTTGTCCAGCCTCGTTTCTCCTCCTTTGCGTCATCCTGTTTCCCAGTCCCACCTGACTGCTTGTGGCTACCTGTATTCCTCTGCTCTGCCTGCCGCATCAGAATACCACCAACTGGGTGGCTTCAACAACAGAAATGTATTATTCTCACAGTTCCGGAGGGTGGAAGGCCAAGGCCAAGGTGCTGGCAGGGCTGGCTCCTGGTGAGACCTCTCTTCCTGGCCTGTGGATGGCTGTCTTCTAGCTGTACCCTCACATGACCTTCCCTCTGTGTTCCTTCGGGGAGAGAGGTCTCTGGTGTCTCTTCCTCCTCTTATAAGGACACAGTCCTATAGGATTAGAGCCCTACCCTATGACCTGATCTAACCCGATTGCCTCCCTTAAGTTCCTATCTCCAAATACAGTCACGTGGGGAGTTAGGGCTTCAACATATGAATTTGGGGAGGCACAATTGGGTCCCTAACACTGAATGCATTTCTTGCCTTTTTTCCCTCTTTTTCTTTTCTTTTCTTTTTTCTTTTTTGGCTGCACGGTGTGCAGGTTGAGGGATCTTAGTTCCCTGACCAGGGATCAAACCCACACCCTTAGCAGTGAAAGCACAGAGTCCTAACCACTGGACCACCAGGGAATTCCCTCTGTTTTCTTGCCTTTGCTCATCCCAGGCCTCCAACTGTCTGCTCTCTCTACCCCCATCCCGACTCTCTAGCTGCCAAAATCCAGACCTCTTTGGGAGGTCATTGTTCAGCCGGCCACACCTCCCAAGGGAAGGACAATTTGATTCAATCAGAAGCGTTGCGGTTATCAACAAGCAGTCATGTTTCTGTTCTCAGAGTAGCTTTGCAACAGGCCGAGGAGTAGGAACAGGCATCCTCCCTGTCTGGCTCTCCGGACAGTCAGGCCTGCCGCACTTGGGCCTCCAGTGTGTTCTCTACTCCACATTCTTGTACTCCGGTGTTTTCAGGTATAAAAGACGGCAACACAAGGCTGCTCTGCAGATGCAAGGAGGTGATGCCTGCGGGCGATGCTCCACATACCTGCTTCATGTCATAAAATCTGTTTCACGTCATTCATGTACCCCTCCGTCAACCCCGCTGTTTCACACGTCCTCTGCTCAGGTACCTATGACACCTGCAAGTGCTGAATCTGATCGTGATTAAGTAGGCTCCGTGATGGAAGCCATGTTTCCTCCACTGGCCGACTTACATGAGGGCCTCCTGAGTTCCAAATGCAAATGACTCCCGTTTGACTGATAGGCAGCACAATTCAAGCATGTCTGGTTTCACTGTCATTTTCAAGGTCGATGGAAACTCCCATCAAATAGACACACACACACACACACACACACACGCACACACATTTACCCTGGGACGCTTGGTTCTGCTGATACAACTTCCTGCTAAGTCATCAAACATTGAGTGACCCCGCCGCCCCATGAGGACATGACCTGGGCAGCTGGTGAGAGGCCTGAAGGAATGGAGAAGGGGTCGTTGCTACCCTGGTGGCTCGGCAGCCCCTCTGCAGCCTCCAAGCCCAGGCTCGTGCCTTCTAGCTGGTCTTCCACACTGTGGCTCACAAAATGTCTATTTAAAAGGGCAAATCTGCTTGACGCCTCTCTTCCTAAAACCCTCCACGCTTCCCCCACGGGACAGTCCACGCTCTTTCACATGGCATTCAAGGCCTGCCTGTAAGGCCCTGCCCATCCATCACTCCAGCTTCGTGGCCAACTCTTGCCTCCCTCACCCACTGGACTGCCCTCTGCTACTCTTGAAGCAGCCTTCGTGCCTTTGACTACGCAGCAACTTTGCTTCTGATGCCCTTGCCCTTAACTAATGACCTTCCAAACTTTGCTCAGGAAGCCTTCTCTGGCCCCCCAGCCTGACAAGGCATTCCTGCTCCATGCTCACACGTGGGGCAGGGGCCGCTTTGCATGGACACAGCTGCATGGTTCCCTTAAGGACAGTGGCTGCCCCACTCACTTCTGTTATCTCCAAAGCCTCATACAGTGTTTGGCACCCAGTAGGAGAACTGGATTAAAAAGAATTCAAGAAACGTGCATCCCAGCAGAAGGAGTTAAGCTACCCTGTCCTGTGCTCTCTTAAAGGTGTGGGCTTAGCTCCCTGATATCGGTAAAGCAGCCCATAGATGCTGCAGTTTATAAAAATCTCCCTTGGTGGCAGTAAACCGTTAAGCCGACAAGTCCAGAGCTTCAGAAACTCCCAGAAAAGGACAGAAGTGACGGAAGCTGGTATTCATTACTCACCACCGACATTTGTTTTCCAACCAAACGGGATTCTTGATTAATGGTTTTGTAAATCATTTGGGAAATATATAAAAACAAATTAACGTGATGTTCTCTGATTCCCAAATCCCTGCCAGCCATCGTCCGTAACATTACCATCAGGCGTCTGACGAGCATCGCTCCTCTTTGCCCAACCCTTTGGAGTCATGGGGAGAAATTCAACCACCTGATTTGAAGCCACAGTCTCGATGAAGGACACATTTGATGTCACTGATCCCAGGAAGACACAGAACAGTCACCATCTCCTGCCTGAAGGCTGATGTGTAATTCCAGAGAGCTATTTTATTTATTTCTTCATTTCCTCTATTCCCGGCCCTCAAATGGCTTTGGAAAAACAAAAACATAAATTTTCCTACCAAGATTTGACTCCACTGATGTATAAGGCAATCAACAACCAGTGAAGATTTCTTATAATAAATGTGCAACAACAACTACCTCTTGTTGACACTAAACGTGCTGTCATTTATCCCTAACGGTATCCCAGCGCGGCAAGGACCATATTCGCATCGTACGGATGTGAGAGCTGAGGCTCAGCTTTACCAAGTAAAGCCGGGTAAGTGACGGAGGCATGATTTGAACTCAGGACAGCTCTGACTTTGAAACCATGCTCTGAGCTGCTGCATGCCGTGTCCGAGTCCACAAACTCTGCCCCTGTATCCATGAATTGATTCAGATAATCCTAGCATCCAGAGGTCATCTGAGCCCATCACCTTTCTCACTACCCACAGCATCTCTGCTAAAGCAGCAAGCTCATGGCCTCCCACGGTGGCTGGATCCAGCTCTGCTCAGCAAACTTTGTGAGCCTAGCCTTTCCCAGGTTGAGTTCAAATCTACTAGCGCTCCTCCCATTAGTACTCGTTTTGACCTCTGGGACCTCACAGAACCATCTTTCACAAGACGGCCCTTGGGAAGACTGAAGACATGATCCACCGCCCCGGGCTGTATCAGGACACAGGACTGAGCCCAGGGAAGAAGCTGAAGTTAGAGAAGGGACTGATCTTGAGTATGTCAATTATACCCAGCATGGCTGCACCTCCACGTGAGGTCTTGAGCCAACGTCCAGATTCTCCATCTGCCAAATGGAGCTGAACTTGGACTTTTTCTCCCCTGGGGACTAGGAGAGGAAGGGCTACTCTCATAATGGTCGTCCAGAGACACACTGAGTGATAAGGATGGGCCCTAGCACGGTGAGATGCTACAACAGCGGGGTCAGTCACTGGGCCTGTCCTAACCCTCACGGCATCCAGAGAGAGCCTCATGGAAGCTCAGTGGCCAGAACTAATTAGTGATTCCCAAGCCCTGTTCCTATCTGACAAGGCTAGGCTCCCCATCTTAGAGGTGACGGTTGTGTTTTGGTTTGACTCTTCCCCTGTTCCTTTCTCTTCTCTTGCTATTGTGGTTAGTGAAAAAGAGTTTAGTACAGGGTACAGCAAACTTCCTCTGCAAAGGGCCAGAGAGTAAATATTTTAGGCTCTGTGGGCCATACAGTCTCCGACACAATGACTCAACTCTTCCATTGTAGCAAGAAAGCAGCCATAGACATAGGCATAGGTCAACGGGTGTGGTGGCATCCAACGAAACTTTCATTTTAGAAACTGAAATTTTAATTATATATAATTTTTTTTTTTTTTTTTTTGGGCCATGCACTGTGTGGCATGCAGAATCTTCCCTGACCAGGGATCAAACCCACGTCCCTTGCAGTGGAAGTGGAGTCTCAACTACTGGACCACCAGGGAAGTCCCATTATTGTATATAATTTTAATGTCAACAATATTACTTGATTTTTTTCAAAGATTTAAAGATTTAAAAATCATGTGAAGATTGCCAGCCGTGCAAAAGTAGACAGAGGATTATATTGGGTCCACGGGCCGTAGTTTTCAGATCCTTGGTCTAGGATGTTTACTGATCCCAAGTGTAGCTGGGCTGAGAGACTCTAGACCATATGATCTCCCAAATGTTTGACCCCAGACTCTGAATCTGGGCCATGTGCAATTTATATCCCAATGACTCTTCTGGAAATAATGTGTATCCTGGCTCCACATGGCTCCTTCCCCTGCAGCTCCATTTCTCTGCCGAGGGCCGTGCCAAGTCCAACATCAATTGCTTCATCGCATCCGTTTGCATCTGAAATTTGTGGTGTCACTCTTTGGAAGGCTTGGCCTGCACAAGGGGAATATTTGACAGCTGCCTGGAGCTTTGACTCATTAGTGAAAAAGGGCCTAGGGGAAGAAATATGATTAAGAGGAAACGTGAAGGCTTAGGGACAATAACAATTTGACAGGAAAACGGGCACTTGGGGAAGCAGGAGTGAACCAAGAGTTGGGATGGGCCATTGAGTTGGATCAGTTGAGGACTCAGTAGTTCTTCCTGGAGCTGAACACTGATCTTTTCCCATCGTAAAAAGATTTCTTAAACTTAGTGTACCATTTTTTGGCGCTGTGATGTGAAAGTTTTTGGTTGCAGCAAGTTGTTTTCCTAATCTGGAATTGGATGTTTTGAGTTCTGCTAAATATTGTTATTTCTTTTAAATGCTTCGTTTGTTTTAGGAAAGTCCCAGGGCTCTTGTTCCTGTTTGCATGTTGACTTGTTCACCAAAACTGCTCCGTTGAATTCTGTTCTTTCCTGCTTTCTGTGCTGCCTGGGAAAAGGAAGACCACACGGTTAGGGTGGAAATAGCAGGGACCTGAGTCAGAAGACAGGGGGTATCACTAACCAACAGGTCAACAGATTCACCTTCACTGTTCATTGTTGCATAACCAGGAATAGGTATAAACTTCCCCAGGCACTGCCTCATGAAAGTGGGTGAGAGGCACAGAGTATTTACAAGTGTCAGGCCTTACTGCTCATGGAAAAAAATTCAAGGTACTTTTGCCAATCACATTCTGACCCACAACTCCGAGGAAGGAAATGAGACAAGTTTCCAAGTTGTCAGCAAAGTGATTACATGAACCACACGTTGGAGCCATTGTAAATACGTATCAGTTCACAGATTATGGGAAACGTTGAAGGGCTCTCAGTACATATGATTTCACTTATACCAGGTATCAAGTATAATCAAATTTAAAAAGACAGAAAGTAGGATAGTGGTGACCAGGGGCTGGAGGAAGAAGGGAAAGGGCAGTCAGTGTTAAACGGGTACACAGTTTCACTTTAGGAAAATGAAGTTCTGGAGATGGATGCCAATGACGGATGCACAGTAAGGTGAAGGTACTTAATGCCACTTAAAAATGGATAAAATGGTAAATTTTATGTTTTGTATATTTTACCACACTGAAAACATTACCCATTAACAAAAGAAATACAAAACATACACTCCAAAACCTGTAAAACATTGTTGAAAGAAATTATAGAAGACCTAATAAATGGAAAGACAGCCCATGTTCGTGGGTTGGAATACTTAATATTGTTACGATGGCAATACAAACTGATCTACAGAATTAGAACAAAAAATGTATAATTTGTAAGGAAACACAAAAGACCCTGAGCAGCCAAAGCAATCTTGGGAAAGAAAAATGGAGCTGGAGAAAGCAGGCTCCCTGACCTCAGACTATACTACAAAGCTACAGTAATCAAAACAGTATGGTACTAGCACAAAAACAGAAATATAGATCAATGGAACAGGATAGAAAGTCCAGAGATAAACCCACACACCTATGGTCACCTAACCTATGACAAAGGAGGCAAGAATGTACAATGGAAAAAAGCCAGTCTCTTCAATAAGTGGTGCTGGGAAAACTGGACAGCTACATGTAAAAGAATGAAATTAGGACATTCTCTAACACCATACACAAAAGTAAACTAAAAATGGATTAAAGACTTAAATGTGAGACCAGATACTATAATACTCTTTGAGTAAAACATAGGCAGAACACTCTCTGACATAAATGGCAGCAAGATCATTTTTGATCCACCTCCTAGAGTAATGAAAATAAAAACAAAAATAAACAAATGGGACCTAATTAAACTTAAAAGCTTTTGCACAGCAAAGGAAACCATAAGAAAGACAACCCACAGAATGGGAGAAAACATTTGCAAATGAAGTGACCCACAAGGGATTAATCTCCAAAATATAAAAACAGCTCATGCAGCTCAGTATCAAAAAAAACAAACAAACAACACAATCAAAACCTGGGTGGAAGATCTAAATAGACGTTTCTCCAAAGAAATCATACAGATGACCAAAAAGCACATGAAAAGATGCTCAACATCACTAATTATTAGAGAAATGAAAATCAAAACTACAGTGAGGTATCACCTCACACCAGTCAGAATGGCCGTCACCAAAAAATCTACAAACGATAAATGCTGGAGAGGGTATGGAGAAAAGGGATCCCTCCTAAACTGTTGGTGGGAATGTAAACTGGTACAGCCACTATGGAGAACAGTATGGATATTCCTTAAAAAACTAAAAATAGAATTACCATATGACCCAGAAATCCCACTCCTGGGCATATATCTGGAGAAAACCATAATTCGAAAAGATACGTGCACCCCAACGTTCATTGCAGCACGATTTACAGTAGCCAGGACATGGAAGATATGGTACATATATACAATGGAATATTACTCAGCCATAAAAAGAATGAAATAATGCCATTTGCAGTGACATGGACAGACCTAGAGGTTGTCATACTGAGTGAAGTAAGCCAGACAGAGAAAGACAAAAGACAATATGATATTGCTTATATGTGGAATCTCAATATATACAATGTCCAGAATAGGTAAAGCCATAGAGAAAGGAAGTAGATTAGTGGTTGCCAGGAGGCGAGGAGGAGGGGGAAATGGAGAGAGACCGCTATGGGGTACTGGAGATTTTTTTTTGAATAATGAAAATATTCTAGAATTAGATAGTGGTGCTGGCTACACAACTTTGTGACTCTACTAAACACCACTGAATTTTATACTTTAAAAAGATGAGTTGAGGGTTATGTGAATTATATCTCAATTTTAAAAAGCTATACCTCTTTTTACTCCCAGTCGTAGAGCATGAAGATGATTATTTCCTTGCACCTTTTCCTTCTGGCTGGCATAATTTTATCCTTCTTAATTTGATAAGCAAAAACGTCTTGGGTGTTTCAACTTGCGTAATCAAAGAAATTGAACCACTTCTTATGTTTATTGGACATTTGCATTTCATATTTGTGAATTGTCTGTTCACAGTTTTTGCCCCTTTGTCTTGTAGGTGTTCATTTTCTTCTCACATTAGTTCATGAGATTCTTCTCTATTTTAAGGATTTTAAGCCTGTAACCTTTTGTCATAAAGTTGCAAATATTTTCCCAGTGCTTAATTTTCCTTTTAATTTTCCTTACTTGTTCACTCTTTCAGTCAATATTTATTGATGCCTCCTATATGTCCTATGTGAGCCTTTTGACTTAATGCAAATAAAAATATTTGTGGGGTCATTGCGTTACTCTTTCTCTTTATGCTTTCTGACTATGCTCATATGCTTAGAAAAGACTTGTCCACATTAAATCCAAAAGATGTGAAAAATCTGATTTTCTCTTAGGATCTCTTTGGTTTTCTTTTTTACATGCAGCTCCTAAATTTGTGTGGAATGTTTTCACCATAGTATATGAAGGGAGCAGTGCCCATCACGGGGGTCCTTGGGAGGCTGGGGACCTCTGCCTAGATGCTTCAGAAGCACTGGGGGTAGGGTAGGGGTGCCTACTTCCGTCCATTTTTGCTTCCCAGCTCACTGTGTCACAACAGTGAACGTTTATTACCCGCCTGTCACTGTGCTCAGTATTTCTTAACGAATCAGGTCACTTAAGTCCCACACGACAGACAGCATCTCTGTTTAACAGATGAGAAACTGAGGCTTAGGAAGCTTAAGAAGTTGTCCTAGAATTCACAGAAATCTGTCACCAACCCCTGCCTTCTCAGATCGTGCTATGAAATGTGGGAAACCCAGAACCCGGAGAGAAGGCTCCGTCTGATTCTGAGATGTAATGGTGTACATCGCTCACCGCGGGGCAAGCATCTATTGAAATCCATCTCTGCTCCCTGCACGCCCTGGGTGTAGCTGATGGACGCAGATGAGTAATGCAAAACCCCTGTCTTCAGGAAGGTCGCTGTTTGCTTAGTCCCTTAGAGAATATGTGCAGCATCATTTTGCCTATTTCTAACCTGATAAACCCTCCTAGTTCTATTCTTACCTAATGTAGCAGAAACCTGGGTAAGCTTTTCTTATACTGTTTCATGGGCCAACGACAAAATGCCTCTTACTTCCCTTAGCCTTTGGACAAGCCTCAGTCCTCATTCCTCTGGATCTCAGCCCACCAATAACGGTCAGTCTCCATGGTGACAGGGTCAGGCACTTGAGACTGCCCCCAGGGAGCTGGTAATGGCCTTCTGAGCGATAGCTTTGCTGCTTGCTCCCCAACCCCACCCACTTACCCTTCGCCCTGGGAGCGGGGCGGGGGGCGGGGGGGGGGGTGTTGAGTGTGTGGTGGGGGAGGAGTTGGGAGGACTCACAGTCTGCTGCAGGGGCTGCAGAACCCCCAGGGCATCCTCAAGGCTGAAGCACTGCACCCAGGCATCTGACATTCACCGTGTCTGCTGTCCTATGGGTGGGACTTGCTACCTGCAAGAAGAGGTTAGGACAGACTGATTTCAACCAAACACGGCCCATTCCCAGAAAGGAAGTTAACCAGGAACTGAGACTGGCTTTTTTTTTTTTTTTTTTAGTTTTTAGCATCTTTATTGGAGTATAATTGCTTTACAATGGTGTGTTAGTTGCTGCTGTATAACAAGTGAATCAGCTATACGTATACATATATCCCCATATCCCCTCCCTCTTGTGTCTCCCTCCCATTCTCCCTATCCCACCCCTCTAGGTGGTCACAAAGCACTGAGCTGATCTCCCTATGCTGTGCAGCTGCTTCCCACTAGCCATCTATTTTACGTTTGGTAGTGTATATATGTCCATGCCACTCTCTCACTTCGTCCCATCTTACCCTTCCCCCTCCCCGTGTCCTCAAGTCCATTCCCTACATCTGCGTCTTTATTCCCGTCCTGCCCCAAGGTTCTCCAGAACCATTTTTTTTAGATTCCATATATATGTGTTAGCATATGGTATTTGTTTTTCTCGTTCTGACTTACTTCACTCTGTGTGACAGACTCTAGGTCCATCCACCTCACTACAAATAACTCAATTTCGTTTCTTTTATGGCTGAGTAATAGTCCATTGTATATATGTGCCACATCTTCTTTACCCATTCATCTGTCGATGGACACTTAGGTTGCGTCCATGTCCTGGCTATTGTAAATAGAGCTGCAGTGAACATTGTGGTACATGACTCTTTTTAAATTATGGTTTTCTCAGGGTATATGCCCAGTGGTGGGATTGCTGGGTCGTATGGTAGTCCTATTTTTAGTTTTTTAAGGAACCTCCATACTGTTCTCCATAGTGGCTGTATCAGTTTACATTCCCACCAACAGTGCAAGAAGATTCCCTTTTCTCCACACCCTCTCCAGCATTGATTGTTTGTAGATTTTTTGATGATGGCCATTCTGACGGGTGTGAGGTGATACCTCACTGTAGTTTTGATTTGCATTTCTCTGATGATGAGTGATGTTGAGCATCCTTTCGTGTGTTTGTTGGCAGTCTGTATATCTTTGGAGAAATGTCTATTTAGGTCTTCTGCCCATTTTTGGGTTGGGCTGTTTGTTATTTTGTTATTGAGCTGCATGAGCTGCTTGTAAATTTTGGAGATTAATCCTTTGTCAGTTGCTTTGTTTGCAAATATTTTCTCCCATTCTGAGGGTTGTCTTTTTGTCTTGTTTATGGTTTCTTTGTTGTGCAAGAGCTTTTAAGTTTCAGTAAGTTCCATTTCTTTATTTTTGTTTTTATTCCCATTTCTTTAGGAGGTGGGTCAAAAAGGATCTTGCTGTGATTTATGTCATAGAGTGTTCTGCGTATGTGTTCCTCTAAGAGTTTGATAGTGTCTGGCTTTACATTTAGGTCTTTAATCCATTTTGAGTTTATTTCTGTGTATGGTGTATGGCGTGTTCTAATTTCATTCTTTTGCATGTAGCTGTCCAGCTTTCCCAGCACCACTTATTGAAGAGGCTGTCTTTTCTCCATTGTATACTCTGGCCTCCTTTATCAAAGATAAGGTGACCCTATGTGCGTGGGTTTCTCTCTGGGCTTTCTAACCTGTTCCATTGATCTATATTTCTGCTTTTGTACCAGTACTGTACTGTCTTGATTACTGAAAAGGCTGGCATATTTTTAATCAAAATGTGCTCCCTAGACCAGCAACATTAACGTCTTCTGGGAACTTGTAAGAAGGGTAAGTTCTTGGCCCCCCAAGCTGGACCTACTAAGTCAGAAGCTGGGGATGGGGTGGGCACAGCAGTCTGTGCTTTATCGAGCCCCCCAGGTGATCCCAAAGAGTGTTAAAATTTGAGGGCTGTTGTTCTAAAGCAGTGGACTCCAAATTTAGCTGCACTTTGGGCTCAGCTAGAAGCTTCGAAAAACAGCTGGGGCTTCCCTGGTGGCGCAGTGGTTGAGAGTCCGCCTGCCGATGCAGGGGACACGGGTTCGTGCCCCGGTCCGGGAAGATCCCACATGCCGTGGAGCGGCTGGGCCCGTGAGCCGTGGCCGCTGAGCCTGCGCGTCCGCAGCTGTGCTCCGCAACGGGAGAGGCCACAACAGTGAGAGGCCTGCATACCGCAAAAAAAAAAACAAAAAAAACCCAGCTGATGCCTGTCCCCGTAGGGGGCTGCAGCCAGCTTGTACCAGCTCGCAAGAGGTGGATACAGGGAATGGATTACATTTTGTGGGCCAGAGCAGTAGAAAAAGAGACTGGATGACCCCTAGAGGAGAGAGTTAAGAGGGAGCTGGTGCTACCTAGAGTCTGGGATCTAGATGCCCTGAGGCTGAGGCTCCCACACCCTTGCAGCCGCCCACACCTCGGTGCCCCAGGAAGTCAGAGCTTGCGTCCCTGCTGCCGCGGTTGAAGGCAGGCTGCCAGATCAGGGCTCCTGCTGGCCCTGACACCACCTGAGCCACAGCCCCCAGCATCTGGCTGGAGAGACTGTTGACATCACGGCAGCCTGAGCTGGAGCCCAGGAGTCCTCCCTCCCCACTGCTGCTGCAAGAACGACAGCTCGGAAAGCCTTCTCTCCCCATCCTCCAACCTCCTGCCAGTGCCGCTCAGGGCCAGAATCTAACCAGCGTGCAGCGTCTGAATGCGGTGTGCAGGGCCCAGCTCCTGACACACAGCGCAGTCCACGGAGGAATGCAAAGGGGGGCTGAGGGCCAAAATGACCAGCATAGGGTGGGTGGCCGAACCTTTCATGGCCTGAGGTAGCTAAATGGGGCAGAAAGCATCTCAGTTGCACCCCAGGCAGAGCGTAAGCCAGGAGAAAATTGACCTTACAGGTATAGATTTGCTTGTCCATTCTTTTTTTTTTTTTTCTGGCTGCACCGCGTGGCACGCGGGATCTTAGTTCCCCGACCAGGGATCGTACCTGCGCCCCCTGCAGTGGAAGTGCGATCTTAACCACTGAACCGTCAGGGATGTCCTAAGAAGTGACATCTTTTAATAACGTTTTCGCCTCTGGGAATATGGTACGGCTATTTATTTAAACATTATTATATGTTCCGTAGCGATAATTTGCCGTTTGCTTTATACTGGTCCTATACTTTTTGTGTTACATGTATTTGTAGTTTGAGTACTGTTTTGAGTGTTTTTTTCTGTGGAGATTTGAACTGGTTTTGTATTCCGTTTTTCTGTTTAACTAGTTAGTGATAGCTTAGGGGAAAAGCATTTCTGTGCATTTCTTTTATAGCGCCCTCGCTAAGTTTTGTTTTGTTTTGTTTTTGGCCTCGTGGCATGCGGGATCTTACTTCCCCGACCACGGATCGAACCCGCACCCCCTGCATTTAAACACTCGACCGCCAGGGAAGTCCTGTTTGTCCATTCTTTTACTCACTCATACATTCACACATGCGTTCGTTTGCTGTTCGCCAATCTAACCGACAGTGAGACCTATGATGGAAGCTTCCCTCCTTCCCTCTTTTACACCCTATTGATCCCGCGGTTCTGTGTGGGCTTCTGGTATTCCCTGTAATCATTCGTCCCTGCACAGAGACTGGAACCAACAGCAACAGAGGAGGGGGTGAGGACCCTGAGGTGGGCTCTGTTCACAAGCCCATAGAAAGGACTCTGAATGGACCACGAAGCTGGTGCTGGAATTCCTCCAGTTTTGTCACTACTCCAGGTTCATTGTACCCTGCAGAGAGCAAAGACTGCTTTCACATCCTTCTTTTTATTAAAGAGGCAGAAGCACACCTTCTCCTTGAGGGAACGGGACTTTCTCTGGCACCGAATTTTAAATAGAATTTGTCGCGTGGAGCTTTCTACAACACATTGGCCCAGCAAAGGCTATCAGGCTGCTTCTGGTGGAGGCATCAGAGAAAAGCCAAGGGGCCAGAAGGAGCCCTGTCTGTCGAAAGTACTGTCTCCTGCAAGTGCTTGGGAGTTTTGGGGAAGAACGTGTGTTCTGGGGAGTGGGCCTCAGTGATGAGATGAGGCCCCCTAGTGTACTCAAGCCTAGTTAATTTCCACATTACCCTTTCTTTCATTTTCCTCACGGATATGGTGAGACTGGAGCTTCTCCAGTTCAGCTGGTGGAAAGCTATAGCCTAACAGAGACTTTGCAAATGCCAGAGCCAGGTTCCCATGACCACTCATCAGGTGAACTCTCCCTGGGAGCTGAGTATGAAGCCATCTGTGGTACGCCGAGGAACACACACCTTCTTATCCACATCTCTGGCTTCTGGATCTGCAGGGCAGGCTGCTGGAACACAGAGGGGGGATCAGTGGAGCAGAACGAGGGAAAGATGGGATTAACACCCTTGAAAAGCAGGTGGCATTGGAAAGCCACTGGGTTTATGAACACTGGTTCCTTTCTGTGTGAGCAAATACAGGGCATGTCCTAGAAGAGAACCGATGGGTGACTCCCACCCAGAGGGACCAAAGCTGATCGGCACATTTCTACTGTTCTTGGCTACAGCGTTCTGTGGCCAGAGTGACCGTGATGCAGAGACTCAGCAGGAAGAGGAAAGCCATAATTGTGTGCAACATGACGTTCTGATGGCAGAAAGTCAATAAGTCATATGAGAATTCTCTAAAGGTCAAGTTGACAGTCTCGTTGTGTTCTGTAGAGATAGCAAGGGAAATATTTCATTTTCTGTTTGAGATGTGTCATCTTGCCATCTGGAGTTAACATCGACTTAGTGGGCCTAGGTGTTTTCTTCCAAACCCAAGAGGCAAATAGCCTATCAGAGGGCACTTGGTGATCAGCCCATGGAAGGAAGAACATCTCAGAGACCACGAAGCCGGCCATACATGGAGGCGCCTATCGGCATTAGGAATGAACCATTCTCATGAAGGGAACTGCCAGAGGGCCATGAGCATGGAGAGAGAGATAAGAGAGATGGGTAATAAAATCCAGGTGAGTCATGTCCCAAGGGCCCTGTGCCCCTTGGATCTTACCCTTCCGTAGGCTACTTATTTTTTTTTTTTTTTTTTTTTGCGGTACGCGGGCCTCTCACTGCTGCGGCCCCTCCCGTTGAGGAGCACAAGCTCCGGACGAGCAAGCCCAGCGGCCATGGCTCACGGGCCCAGCCGCTCCGCGGCATGTGGGATCCTCCCGGACCGGGGCACGAATCCGCGTCCCCCGCATCAGCAGGCGGACTCCCAACCACTGCGCCACCAGGGAAGCCCCCGTAGGCTACTTATTGATCCACCCTCTTATTTGCTGCTTAGCAAAGCTGGGGCACGAACTCTGCAAATTCCGTTTCCCAGATCCCCTTGCCAAGGCATCCTTTTAGATTTTGCCAAAAAGAAGCATTAGAGAGAGAGAGAGGGGAGGGGAAGAGGGTCTTCCTCTCTGTTTTTCCTGTTCGTGGCTGAATCCTCGCTCCAGCTTCCAGCATCTTTGGGTACTCCCGAGACCAGCTGCCTGTGGAATGCCAGGTCTGGAGTGAATATAAAGGTACTGTTTTAAGAAGGTCTAGAATGTCATCCAAAATGTGTTCCTCAGGTTCTGAAAGACCAGGGTGAATGTCACCGTAAGGGGCAAGGGCAAGTCCTGAAAGCCAACCTCCTCCTTGGAAATGGAGGACGAAGCACTCAAAGAGACAATTCAGAGGAACAACTACATGTCGTTAAAACGAAACATAATGCAACCACACACACACACAAATGTTCAACTACGCCAATAATTTTTTTTTAAAAAAAGGAACAAAGAATCAATATTTATTTTTGGCTGTGTTCGGTCTTCTTTTCTGTGTGAGGGCTTTCTCCAGTTGCGGCAAGCGGGGGCCACTCTTCATCGCGGTGCACGGGCCTCTCACTATCGCGGCGGAGCACAAGTTCCAGACACGCAGGCTCAGTAGTTGTGGCTCACGGGCCCAGTTGCTCCGCGCCATGTGGGATCCTCCCAGACCAGGGCTCGGACCCGTGTCCCCTGCATCTGGCAGGCAGATTCTCGTGTTGACGGTTTAATGTAGATGATAACCCTTGACTCTCAGGAAATGATTATCGTTAGACACAAAATACATTATGTAATGGATTCTTTCCTAACATATTATTGATGATAGTGAAAAGGTTAAACTAAATACCTAATACAATTATGGTAATTATTGTAAATCCACAATATGAAACACTGTTTGGACATTTAAAGGTCTAAATAATACATTTAGAGTGTACAAAATGTACTATTTAAGCTAAGTGTAAGAGTACATTTAAAATGTCTAAGTTAAAATAATCCTGTAAACAAGAACCTAGTGACACATAAAAATGTTTGTAGAATAATATTACTTAGTAAAATAGAAAAAAGCAAAATTTTTTTTTGGTGGCACCACATAACATGTGAGATCTTAGCTGCCTGACCAGGGATCAAACCCATGCCTCTTGCATTGGAAGTGCAGAGTCTTAACCACCAGACTGCCAGGGAAGTCCCTGAAGGAAGCAAATTTAAAAACAAACAGTAGGACTTCCCTGGTGGCACAGTGGTTGAGAATCCACCTGCCAATGCAGGGGACACAGGTTCGAGCCCTGGTCCGGGAAGATCCCACCTGCCACAGAGCAGCTAAGCCCGTGCACCACAACTAGTGAGCCTGCGCTCTGGAGCTCGCGAACCACAACTACTAAGCCCGCGTGCCACAACTACTGAAGCCCGCACACCTAGAGCCTGTGCTCCGCAACAAGAGAAGCCACCGCAGTGAGAAACCTGTGCACTGCAACGAAGAGTGGCCCCTGCTCTCCGCAACTAGAGAAAGCCTGCGTGCAGCAACGAAGACCCAACGCAGCTAAAAATAAATAAATAAATTTATTTAAAAAATATAGCATATACATTTAGTATGATCCCATTGTATTAAATACATGCATGTATGTGTATATACGTAAGAGATATTTTTTAAGGGGAAGTTTTAAAAAGTCCTCTTGCCCAGGTCACACCCCAAACCAATTAAATCATCATAATAATTTACTGGGCGGAACTCAGGCCTCGGTAGCACCTCAGGAGATTACAATGTACTGTCAGGGTTGCAAAACACTGCTGTAAGCACACCCAGTCTCAACCTATGCACTCTCCCCTACACCTTTATTTAAATTTTTTTATTAAATTGGTTCGATTTAATTAATTTAATCAAAATTTGGTTCTGTTTAAATTGATTGATTTTTTAATCAATTTTTGATTAAGTCAATTGGATCCCAATTGATTTTTTTTTTTTTTTTTGGTGAGCATTTGGTCTTCAAGAAAATAGACAGTCCCCGTGTCAGGCTTGTGGCAAAGAAGCCTGGAGCATTTTGCTGGGGTCGAAGTGTCTGGAATGTCTCCGTAGCCAGCCTGACCTCACCTGAGTAAACCATCCTCCTCCGCCCCCATCAGAAGAGCGAAGGGTCTATCTCCGTTTATTCCACCATGTTTTTTATTTTTATTATTTATTTATTTATTATTTTGGCCACACCGCATGCAGGATCTTAGCTCCCTGACCAGGGATGGAACCCGAGCCCCCTGCAGTGGGAGCGCAGAGTCTTAACCATTGGGCTGCCAGGGAAGTCCCCACCACCATGCTTTTTTAAAAGGAGTAAGTAAGGGGTCAGGTGGATCACAGCATAGAAGAGGGGACTGAGCTGTCTAGTTGACTCTGTAATTATTTTTGCAGGGAGCGATTCCAAATGTTTTCAAACCTCAAAATGGCATCGAGCAACCTCAGGGAACTCAAAAGGTAGGCCCAACAGTGGGGTGGGAGCCTCCTGAAGACTGAACAGCTGCCTGCCTCCTGCTCCATCCAGCCTCACCCAGCTTGGTCCATCTGTCAAGATGACCTCCCATCACTCAGGGTCTGGCGGGGATTACCACCTGCTGCCTGTCGCTGTTCCCATGGAAGGCTGCAGGGGAGGAATAGTCATTTCCCTTTACCCTTCTAGGTTCTGTAGCTGAGACCCCATGTGTAACAGACAGATTAACAAGGGAAAAACCCTCAATGCTCTGTGGTGACCTAAATGGGGAGGAAATCCAAAACAGAGGGGATATATGTATATATACTGAGTCACTTTTCTGTACAGCAGAAACTAACACAACATTGTAAAGCACCTACACTCCAATAAAAATTAATTCAAAAAAAAAACAAGGGAAAACCCAACAGAAGTTTAATAATATGTATGTACGCCTCATGTATACATGGGTGATACCCAGGAAAACTGAGTGAAACTCCCTAAGATGTCCCAAGCTACCACCTGAAACACCACCTTCAGCTAAAGGCAAAAGAAAGATGTTGGGCGGGGCCAGGTAGGGGAGGCGACCAGGAGAAGCCCAGTAAACAAGGGTAAGGTTTGTTATGCAGATTTAAGCCGGTGCCTTCTCCACTGATACACAGTTTCTGGAGATTTCGAGCCTTCTTTCCCTTCCTCCAGGAAGACATCCTTACAAATGGAGACTTCTCTTACAAATGTAAGTTTCCCTCACAAAAAGGCAACTTCTGTTCTGTTTTCAGAGATTCTCCAGTCTGCCATTTCTTAAAAATAATCAGCTCCGAATAATCTTGATGCCAAAGAGGCACTTTCTGCTCCCCTTCTCTTTTCAATTTTTAAAAATTTTTATCGAAGTATAGTTGATTTACGGTATTGTGTTAGTTTCAGGTGTACAGCAAAGTGATTCAGTTATATATATCTGTATATATATCTTTTTAACATGCTTTTCCATTATAGGTTATTACAAGATATTGAATATTGTTCCCTGTGCTGTGCAGTAAATCCTTGTTGCTTATCTGTTTCAAGTCTAGTGGTGCCTATCAGTTCATTCTGCCGCCTTCCTTGTTTGCCGTGGGCAGAGCCTCAGCCCCACATGATCCCCACACCTATTCCGGGTCTCAGCCTGCTCCAGGTGCATGGGTTTGAGACAGGCTGTGTGTAGTGTGGAAGGAAAGAGCACAGGAAGAGGAGCCAGAGGTCTGGATTCAAACATTAGGCTGCTCGGTGCTCTGACTGACCTCAGCCTTTCCGATCCCCACTTTTCTAGGCAATGAAGTAGGAATAAGCGTTTCCAGCCTTCCTCACAGCTGTGTGTGTGAGCGTGTGTGACACCTGCAGTGGATCTCAACCTGGCTGCACACTGGAATCAGTTGAGCTTTGAGAAATGCTTGTCCTACCCCCAGAGATTATGATTTCGTTGGTCTGAGGTGCCTCTAGTGCATCGGGATGTTTCAGAACTTCCGGAGGGATTCCAGTGCACAGCCAGGGCTGAGCCGCCCTGCTCCGCCGGATGTGAGAGGCCTTTTGAACAGCAGACGCAGCTTTACTACAGTGATTTTCAAAGTAGGGAGGGGACCAGCGACTACTGGTCCCCTTGTTAGAAATGTCAACTACGGAGCCTTAACCCAGTCTTAGGAATTAGTGACTAAGAGCAATCTGTCTTTAACATGCCCTCCAGATGATTCTTGCAGTGATAAAATGGGAGAACCGCTATTTTTTTTAATTTTTATTTATTTATTTTTTTTGCGGTACGCGGGCCTCTCACTGCTGTGGCCCCACCCGTTGTGGAGCACAGGCTCTGGACGCGCAGGCTCAGCGGCCGTAGGCTCACGGGGCCCAGCCGCTCCTGCGGCAGGTGGGATCTTCCCGGACCGGGGCACGAACCCGTGTCCCCTGCATCGGCAGGAGGACTCTCAACCACTGCGCCACAAGGGAAGCCCGAGAACCGCTATTTTAAAACAATGGTCCTAAACCGTGATTGTTCAGTAGAACTTGTGGGGGAGACTTTAATTTGAAAACAATACTGATGCCCAGACCTCAGAGGGTGATTCCCATTCAGTCACTGGGAGTGAGGTCCAGTCATTGTTTGTTTTTTTGGTTTTGTTTCGTTTTGTTTTTAAGTTTTCCAGGTGATTCTAATGCCACCAGGTTGGAAAATCTGTTTTTTTTTTTTTTAAATAAAAGGTCTTTTTGAGCAGCAGAACCCTCTAGAAGGAACACACACACAGCAGAAGACCAGGCTGTGTCTCCAGCTAGCCGGGAACAGATGCCGAATCTCTAATGTTTATAACGTGACGGGATTCATCTCTTTCATTAGTGACCTTTGGTTAGGTTGAATCATTTCCTTTGGAAATAAGAGAAAATACCTCCATTGTTTTTAACAAGTTCTCTTCATCTTTGAAAATATTTTGTGAAATGACTTGGAAGCCTCCAACTTCCTCATGATTTTGTCTCTACTGACCTAAGCAAACAACCACATGATGTCGTTGGGAAAACTGTTGATTTAATGGGGGGATTTTTCACAATGGATGTGAAGGCTTTCTCAAACTTCACCCACTGCAACTTACTCCACCCTGCCCCCATCCCATTTTATGGCCAGGATGCCGAGACCCAGAGAGGCTCCATATACCTTGCTGGGGTTGAGCAGAACATTAATAGCAGAGCTGGGAGTGAGGCCAAACTCTTGCCACCTCCTCCAGCTTTATTTTTGCCAGATGACACTATGTGGGTGATAAACATTTCACTGGAATTTTCCCTAGTATCACCAGATTGCTGCCTGGTGCGGTAGTAAAGCGCAGGGCCTCTTGGTATCAGCCTGCCCAGGTTCAAATCCTGGCTCAATGGAATGCTAGCTGTGAGCATTTTGATAAGTTACTTAACTACTCTGTGCCTCAGTTTCCTCATCTGTAAAACAGGGACGCATAGAGTTCCTGTGAGGATTAAACGTAAGGCACACAGAAGAAGAGAGCCTTGTATAGTAAGTGACAGTCATTTTTATGGTCCACGAGGTGCTTTGCCTCATTGTTTTTGCACCAACCTCCAGTCCCTCTTTCACTTCGGCCTTACGTCCCCCTCTTGGGGCTCCCTTTCCCACACTGTGTCCTGGGAGTCTGTGTGCTGGGTCAGAAGGAACTGGGCCCTCATACCTCAATAGCGGGAAACGCTGCTCAGTCTACAGTAAAGTGGGAGGGTGGAAGTTTGGGACCTGGGAGCAAAAGGAGGGCTCTCGAGATCAGGACTTCTGAGCACTCTTGTTCAGAGCACAGATGTACATCCAGTCCATCAGCAAACCTTACTGACTGGGCCACTTGGGATGATGACCTTGGTCCAATGGGGACCATGAGCCTTTTGGACAGTTATCTGAGAACTTCCCATCATCAGATACTTGGACTGGAGTGCGGACACTGCTGTGGCCACAGTTTGGCTCTGAGGCGCCATGTGACATCGAGCTGGACACCGGTCTTCTCTGGCCCAGCCTCCCCATTGGCCCAGCAGGCACAGACTGGTTATAAAGTGCTATGACCTTGTCACATTTGATGCTCACAAAAACTGGTAGTGAGGGTGGGTGTTGTTACCCTATTTGATGAAGGTAGAAGCCAACTCTCAGGAAGGCTTGCCCAAGATTGTAGTTTAATACAAGGAAGAGGCACGGGGGAAGAAGCCCCCCTACCACCCAACACCACTCTGTTTTCTTATACCCACCACCATGGGCTGACCTCATGCCCTCATCCCTCCCCTCCACCATCCATGTCCAACCTCCCTGGGCTTCTCTCCCTAGTCCCTCCTTTTCCATAAAAATCTATCTTTTTTTCTCCACGTCTCCACCAGGGCCTAGTTGATTTTAAATAGTGTGTTGGTTATATATAAATTATATATATATAATTTTTTAGATTCTTTTCCACTATATGTTATTACAAGATATTGAGTATAGTTCCCTGTGCTATACAGTAGGTCCTTGCTGGTTATCTATTTTATATATAGTAGTATGTATATTCTAATCCTAAACTCCTAATTTATCCCCTCTCTACCCACTTTCCCCTTGGTAACCATAAGTTTGTTCTCTATGTCTGTGAGTCTATTCTGTTTTGTAAATAAGTTCATTTGTATCATTTTTTCAGATTCCACATATAAGTGATATATGATAATTGTCTTTCTCTGTCTGACTTAACTTCAGACAGAGATGACCTAGTATGATCACCTCTAGGTCCATCCATGTTACTGCAAATGGCATTATTTCATTCTTTTTCATGGCTGAGTAATATTCCATTGTATATATGTACCACATCTTCTTTATCCATTCCTCTGTTGATGGACATTTAGGTTGCCTCCGTGTCTTGGCTATTGTGAATAGTGCTGCTATGAGCATAGGGGTGCATGTATCTTTTTGAATTATAGTTTTCTCTGGATATATGCCCAGGAGTGGGATTGCTGGATCATATGGTAGCTCTATTTTTAGTTTTTTTTTTTTTTTTTTTTTTTTTTGCGGTACGTGGGCCTCTCACTGCTGTGGCCTCTCCCGTTGTGGAGCACAGGCTCCGGACGCGCAGGCTCAGCGGCCATGGCTCACGGGCCCAGCCGCTCCGCGGCATGTGGGATCTTCCCGGACCGGGGCACGAACCCGCGTCCCCTGCATCGGCGGGCTGACTCTCAACCACTGCGCCACCAGGGAGGCCTCTATTTTTAGTTTTTTAATGAGGCTAGGCTTTAGGCAAAGCGAGCCAGCCTGGCCCACAGTGAGTTCACAAGTTACCACTTTCAGGAAACTGAACTAATATTTAGCACAGCTTGTTCAGACGAAACGCCACTCCCAGAGAGAATGACTGACTCATACATGACAGAAATTTCTGGTGCCTTGGCATGCCGGAGATACAGCTGCTGCCGTAGGTGAAGCTGGCCCGTGGAGGGCAGAAGGGATGCAGGAAGTACCGGGGCTAACTTGCTGGAGGTACTTCCCTCCACTTCCTGGCCTCAGCTTCTCTGTCTATACAATGGATGGTGGAACTAGGTGCTGGCTGATGTAACGTCCAGCTCTGGTGTTTCCATCTTCCTTAATGTCCCAACACCCGCTGCTGGGGGTCTGTGGATCTTCGGGGTACACTGGTATTTTGCCCCCCTCTCTCCTATATCCCTTATGAGGAATTCCAAATTACTTAAATTTTTTTTCTTTTTTTTCCCTAACCTTATGGTTAATCATTTAGTAAGGAATTTAATTATGCTCTAATGAATTGTGTTATAATAAAAAGTCTAATTGGAGGTTTTGAGGCTGTGTCACCACCCACCCTCCACCCATCCTTTTTTTTGTTTTTAAGAGTGTAATTGCTTTACAATGTTGTGTTAGTTTCTGCTGTATAGTTCAATGAAGTGAATCAGCTATATGTATACATCTATCCCCTCCCTCTTGGATCTCCTACCTCCCCACCTACAATCCCATCCACCTAGGTCACTGCAGAGCACCAAGCTGAGGTCCCTGTGCTATACCATAGGTTCCCACTAGCCATCTGTTTTACACATGGTTGTTTATATGTCAAACCTAATCTCCTAATTCATCCCACCCTCCCCTTGCTTCTCTCTTCCATAGCTTTGAAATATTTCAGGCCTTTTTAACCTCACCCAGGCTTCCATTGTCCTGTTTGCCTCTTGCAGACAGAGAAACTAGAAACAGGAAATCAAAATGTTGGATTCAACAGATATTACTTTAGTGGCAATTGGCTGTCAGATACATGGAGCGAGCACAAAGGGGGTGGGTCTTTGTTCTCTCCCTCAAGGCCCCAGACTATACACCCAGTCGCGGTGGAGCCAGATGAGGGCCACAGAGGGGAGGAACCAACAACGGAGGGGGCTTGGAGGAAGGAGATTTGCTCAGTCTGGAGACGCCTGGCCAGTTAAGAGGGGGCAGAGCCGGTCCTGAGCAGCAGGCCCACTAAAGACGGAAAAGTGGGTCACTGTGGGGCCTTCCTTTGCATTTATTGTATAAACAAATGAAACAGCAACAGTAGAAGTCAGGGAAAAAGAAAGACAACAAACAAAACACCACAACTTTTCCTCTTAACACATCAGACGTTTTTATTTTTCCAAGTCTTTTTCCAGGCCCTGGTGACATTTATGCAAAAATGTTTTGTTGCAGTAAACACTGCAAGGCCTAATTCTGAACTCAGCTGTTCTCACTTAGCCTCACATACCAGTACATTTCCACGTTGCTACACAAACTTCATCGGTTTAATAGCTGCCCTGAATTTCACTGGCTGCTTTCACCAATGCCACCAACAATAGATGAGTGTACAGTTTCCTGAAATCTGCGTGATTATTAATATGATTTATTCAAAAGGTTTACTGACTTGTTAAACACTGAACTTCATTGTTATATTTTTCTCATTTCCTTGATAACGAGGAAGGTTAAATATGTATCAGGGTATTTTTTAACTCCTATCATAGTTTATTTCCTGAGATTCCCAGTACAGAATTTCTAGGAATTAAGGCAAGAAGACAATGCTACTCTTAAACTCCTGTACCAAAGGTTTCCCAGAGAAATAATATTGGAGACCTCAGAGCGATACCCAGCCAGGGACTGTATTAAGTTCTTCAGTTCCCTCAAAGCAACAGCTTAAAAATAACCATATAGTGTTTGTCTTAAAAGGAAGTCTCTAGGTAGCTGCAACCTTTCAATGGAGTAGCAGTCTAATAGAAAGAAAGAGATCCTATACTGCGGCCGTAGGAACTGGGCCTTGAGAAACTAAATTTGAAAATTGTATCTCCTCTTAATTCGAATGATCTTTGGGTTTTTTGCTTGCCTGGACCTGCTGTGTTTATTAGCTCTTTGCATTGGGTGACCAACTGCCCTGGTTTACCCAGGATTGAGGAGGCTCCTGGGATGCAACTTTTGGTTCTAAAACCAGAACCAGATGATCGCCATATCTTTATATACTAGGTTCAGCAATTGCACAATTAGTATTTGATGCTTTCCTTCCCGCTCTCCCAAATAAGCCTTCCTTTCTTTTTGGTCCCTAAGAGAAGTAATAGGGTCACTGTAAAAATAAATGAAATAGGGGCTTCCCTGGTGGTCTAGTGGTTAACACTTCGCCTTCCAATGCAGGGGTTGTGGGTTTGATCCCTGGTCAGGGAACTAAGATCCTACATGCCTCGTGGCCAAAAAACCAAAACATAAAACAGAAGCAATATTGTAACAAATTCAATTAAGACTTAAAAAAAAAAAGGTCCACGTCAAAATAAAATCTTAAAACAATAAAAATAAATTAATTAACACAGTTTAAGCACTCGGAACAGTGCCTGGGACAAAGTGCTTAATAAATTGGAGAAGAGAGGGCATAGCCTATTGATTCAGATTGTATCGTGTGGAATCAGACTGCTTGAGCTCCGATCCTGGCTCCTCCATTTCTTCCTCTGCAAAACTGAGATGACCATTACCTGTCTTGCAGGCTGGTCCTGAAGGTTCCATGAGCTAATACATGCAAAACACGTAGAACAGGGCTTGGCCAGGATTAAGCCTCCAAGTATTAACTACTGTTCGTGGCAGTAGAAATAATAGTAATAAGTACCTACAGATGCCATTATTGACCATCTGCTCTATGACAGGTGCTGCTAAGGTGACCAGCTGTCCCAGTGTACCTGGATCTGTTGTGGGTTTAGCGCCGAAGGTCCCATGTCCTGGGAATCCCTCCAGCCCAGGTAAACCCGTGGCTTGCTACCGTAAGAACGTTAAATTATCTCACTTCTGTGAATGAAAAATGTTGCCTCCGTATCAGTAAACAAAGAATGTTGCCGCCATCAAGCCATCACATTACAGCGGCCCCAGTGGTGCCCCCTGAGGGGACTCAGGAAGAGAAAGCACTGGCCCCAGAGAGCAGAGGCGCACATCAAAGGGATGATTTCAGTGAGCCCAGACTCTTGCATCTTCCCATACAGAGAAGAGCGCTAAATTCTTTAGCTTGAGATACCTGGTTCACTTCAATTCACAGTGATCTTTTGATGTCCCGACTACCTGGGCTTTGTTGAAAAAACGCCTGGCTCCTCCCATGCCTCTTTGGAGCAGTCGCTCAGCACTACCTGAGAGCCCTGTCTCTTGGGCTTGAAGTCCTCAGAAAGTCCACCAAATAAAACATAACTCTCAACTTTTAGGCTGTGCATTTTTTTTCAGTCGACAGTTTATCCTCCCAACACCCTCTGCATGACACATAGAGAAACAGGGACTCCGAGTGCTGCAGAAATTTACCCAAGTGACACAGGTAGTGAGGGACCGAGCCAGCTGGCCGCAGAACCTGAAGTCACCTCCGTCTATGAACAGCGTCTTTGCTGGGAAGGAGCTGGATGCCGCCAAGAGGTTGGCCCGTGGACACTTGAGATCAGCTTTTCACATTTTTCAAATTTTCTCACATGCTGGCTCTCTGTACACTGACATCAACCTCACAATGTCTGTGGCTTCTGTAGGGGGGGAGACAGAGTTTTGAGAGCCACTGTCACCCTGATGCTTAGGGACACCATCGGCTGGTGATCACACAAGTGCCAGAAACGTTGAGTGAGAGGCTGAGGCCACATACAGGTACCTTGTCGTCTTACCTCTTCCTCAAGCCTATCGACCGAGGTGCTGCAGACCCTAGCAAGCCGAGATCAGGCAGGCAGGGACTGGCATTGTGTTTTTAGACGGTGTTTGGCAGAGAGAGCAGCCTGCGCCGCATCTGTGTGGTACATATACTCTGGGAGTTGAGACCTCCTGGACCTCATCCTGGAGCCTCCAGACCCGGTGCTGGACGGCCCTCTCATCCCACCGTGACTGGAGCTGAACCTCATTGTCGGTTCAGAGGGACGATCCTGCAAACACAGTCCCTCAGTCCCTGCACAGTGTCTGTTCCGGGGCTGGCGGGGCTGGCGGGGCTGGCGGGCAGCCTCCAGCTTCCCTCTAGGACGCAAGCCCCGGGAGAAAAGCACCATTAGGGGGTTCGGCCGGGAGGGAGGGCTGTCTCCCTCCCCCGTGTGCACACCGCTGCCTTTACCTTGAACCCGCCTCAGGTCCTTCTCCCTCTCCCTCGATAGACAGGGACTCCTGCGGGCAGAGATCGTGCCTGACTGTGTAGGTGCCCGATATTCTGTCTCCCCGCAGACAAGCGCAGACGCCTTAGGGTTTGGTCCTACGCCGTGTGTAGCAAAGGAACAGTCTCTAAGGATGGAACGATAACGAGAAGAAGACGGTTCTATAAGATGTAGCGAAGTGCTCTACACGTAACCCTCACAACGACCCTAGGAGCAGGTGAGTGTGGCTGCCCACAGCTCTCCTTCTGCGTTCTGTGCTTCTGCTAATGCAAACTAAAATCACGTTGCCTTTTTAATTAATTTATTTATTTTTGCTGTGTTGGGTCTTCGTTTCTGTGCGAGGGCTTTCTCTAGTTGTGGCAAGTGGGGGCCACTCTTCATCGCGGTGCACGGGCCTCTCACTATCGCGGCCTCTCTTGTTGCGGAGCACGGGCTCCAGACGCGCAGGCTCAGTAGTTGGGGCTCATGGGCCTAGTCGCTCCGTGGCATGTGGGATCCTCCCAGACCAGGGCTCGAACCCGTGTCCCCTGCATTGGCAGGCAGATTCTCAACCACTGCGCCACCAGGGAAGCCCTCTTTTTGCCTTTTTAAAAATGTATTTATATTTTTGGTTACACAGCATGTGACACCTTAGTTCCCCAACCAGGGATGGAACCCACGCCCCCTGCATTGCAAGAGTGGCATCTTAACCGCTGGACCACCAGGAAAGTCCCACGTGGCCTTTTTTAGCCATTGAAAACCTAGCATGAGTTCAGAGGAGAGGGATAAGGAGGGTGAGGAGCCTCGAAAGAGCCAGAGGAAGACTGTTTAGGCCGAGCTCACAGGAGGCAGAGACCACTGAGGCCTCCCGAGGAGCAGCAATGCCCACCCTGCAGGGCTCTGCCAGGCGGCCGCTGAGAAGGCCTCCAGAGCCTGCAGAGGCCATGGCAGGGCATCAGGAGGCCCTGTAAACCTGTAGGACCGGCGAGGGGTGGGAATGGGGACAGGACTCAAGACACTTGAACTGGATTAGAAACACAGGCTGGTGCATTTGCACAATCAGGATAAAGCAGAGGGTAGCTGAGCCAGCGCCTCTGAGATGCTATTCTCCTCTTGATTCTGGGCTTGGATGGGACTATAGTCAAAGGATGCCGTCACCCAGAAGGAGCCCAGACGATGAGGAAAGAAACAGCCGCTTCCAGAATACGTCCTTTGTTTATTCACTATAGCATAAGCCAAAGGTGCCTGCAGCAGTGGCGCTGCCTGGAATAATTTGCAATTGATACAGTTTCCACGACCTTCTCTAGATTTCCCCCTTTTTTCTTCAGTGGACAGAATGGGGATGAGTAATTGTACCTGACTTCACTATGACATCAACTGGCGCATCTCCTCAAGAAGACTTTTGTCTGCTGACTACCCTTCAGGGGAGTATGTTTATATTTATGTCTCATTTATTCTCCTCCTCTGTGGATTGTGGTTTTCCGGGAGAGAAGTAAATTCCGTTTTAGGGGATAGTGGAAAATCCAATTGTTCAATACACGATAAATCCCATTTCCTATCCTTTTTTTCAAAAGATGAGCTGTTCAGGGCTTCCCGGGTGGCGCAGTGGTTGGGAGTCCGCCTGCCGATGCAGGGGACACAGGTTCGTGCCCCGGTCTGGGAAGATCCCACATGCCGCGGAGCGGCAGGGCGCGTGAGCCATGGCCGCTGGGCCTGCGCGTCCAGAGACTCTTGCTCCGCAGCGGGAGAGGCCACAACAGTGAGAGGCCAGCGTACCGAAAAAAAAAAAAAAAAAGATGAGCTGTTCAGTCACGTGAGGGAGGATGATTGAGAAATATGAAGTTTCTGATATTGCTGCCTCGTCAGTTTCCGCGGTATCTTTACCTGTCGTTTTTACCTTTTTATTTTAACAACATTAACCTTCTCTGCCATTAGGTTCCTTTCACCAGAGCATCTGTCTGTGTTCATTGATCACTCAGATCCTTACAAAGAGGCCCCACCCTTCACTTTGTCACCTTCCACTCGCATGCCTTCTGCTTTGGAAATATTGAATTACGTATCACCTTCCAGATATGCTGTGCTCTCTCCCACCACCAGGCTTTCACATGTGCCACTGGCTTTGCAAAGAATGCCTTTCCTCTCGTTACCTGCCTGGATCACTCCTCTACATCCTTTAAGCACAAGGTTATCCCTGCCCCTTTCTCCTGGAAGCCTTCACAAGCCTCTCCCTGAGAAGGTTGGGTGTCCCTTTGCAGGCTGCAGTCTTCTCCGTCCACCTCTGTCACATGCTATCATAACTGCTGCTTGCTTGGGAACTCCTTGCAGACAAGGACTGTGGCTTTGTGTCTTCTTCAGCCTTGTATCCCCAGGGCCTTCATATTGTACAGTGCACGGCACAGAGTAATGGCTCAACAAATACACATTAAATAGAAACAAATATCTGAGGAATCAATTTGCTCTGCCACCTCCTTCATGAAGCCTTCCTAGATCCTTCCAACCTGGAAGGCATTTGCACCTGTGCGCTTCCTTTGCACTCCACCTGTTCCTCTCTTTTACCCCCGATCCCTTTCTCACTGTCCATTCCACTGGCAAACTGCCTGGCACTTAGGAAGTGGTCACTGAGGGAAAGTTCGTTGAAACGGAGCTGAATTTGCTCACCATGGCATGGAAAGAAGCATTCTGGGATATTCCACATATCAGGACAAAGTTTTTTTGCTCTTACATTGTAAAACCAATATATCTAAGAATCCAGGGCAGAGCATTCATTCTGAGACTCAGGCACCTGCCTGTGTAACATCTTCATCTTTCACTGGTTATAAAGTTGCGCAGAATTCGTTGCAGCTGTCATTGTTTTGAGGTCCGCAGAATTTTAAAGATCTAGGGAGTTCCATGGTGGCCCTACTGGTTAGGATTCTGGGTTTTCACTGCCGTGGTCTGGGTTCAACCCTTAACTGAGATCCCGCAAGCTGTGCGGTGTGGCCAAAAAAAAAAAAAAAAAAAGAATTTTAAAGATCTAGAATTTGAGAGCTGGTATGGACTTAAAACGTTATCTAGGGACTTCCCTGGTGGTACAGTGGTTAAGAATCCACCTGCCAATGCAGGCGACACGGGTTCGAGCCCTGGTCCAGGAAGATTACACATGCCGCGGGGCAACTAAGCCCGTGAGCCACAACTACTGAGCCTGCGCTCTAGAGCCCACCAGCCACAGCTACTGAAGCCCTTGCGCCTAGAGCCCGTGCTCCGCAACAAGAGAAGCCACCACACCGCAATGAAGAGTAGCCCCCGCTCACCACAACTAGAGAAAGCCCACATGCAGCAACAAAGACCCAACGCAGCCAAAAATAAATAAATAAATAAAATTCTTTTTTTAAATGGGAGACACTCAACTTAAAAAAAAAAAGGATACAAAGGAACTTATTTACAAAACACAAGTAGAGTCATGGATGTAGAAAACAAACTTGTGGTTACCAGGGGATAAAGTGGGGGAGGGATAAATTGGGAGATTGGGATTGACATATACGCACTACTATATATAAAATAGATAATTAATAAGAACCTGCTCTATAGCACAGGGACTCTACTCAGTTCTCTGTAATGGCTTATATGGGAAAAGAATCTAAAAAAAAAAAGAGTGGGGACTTCCCTGGTAGCATCGTGGTTAAGAATCCGGCTGCCAATGCAGGGGACACGGGTTCGATCCCTGCTCTGGAAAGATCCGACATGCCACGAGCGACTAAGCCCGTACGCCACAACTACTAAGCCTACGCTCTAGAGCCCATGAGTCACAACTACTGAGGCCGCGTGCTGCAACTACTGAAGCCCGCATGCCTAGAGCCCGTGCTCCACAACAAGAGAAGCCACCGCAATGAGAAGCCCGTGCACCGCAACGAAGAGCCCCGCTCTCCACAGTTAGAGAAAGCCTGCGCGCAGCAATGAAGACCCAATGCAGCCAAAAATTTAAATTAATTAATTAAAATAAATTTTAAAAAAGAGTGAATATATGTATAACTGATTCACTTTGCTGTACACCTGAAACTAACACAACATTGTAAGTCAAATATACGTCAATAAAAATTTAAAACAAAGATTTCGTCTCTGATTCCCGTTGTCTCTTACGAGGCACTTCTCCTACCTCCCCTCCTCCCTCCTTCCCAACATCCAGCTCTTTCAGTCTCATTCCATCTGAGAATCTGACTTGCCCACTGCCCTCCTGGTCACTCCTCCTGTATTCGTGGAGGAACTGGGCTCCTGTCTCTGTAACTTCCTCTCCACCCTCACTCCTGCCTTAATCCTTGGTGACTCCAGTATCTAACTATTCAGTGTATTGGCCTTTCAATTCCTTAAGCTTCTTACCTTCAGCCCAGCACAGCCCCTTCTTCCCTTCATCATCTCTAATACGCCGCTTTCCTAATTCTTTGAGCTAGGACTTCCCTGGAGGTCCAATGGTTAAGACTCTGTGCTTCCACTGCAGGGGGGCGTGGGTTTGATCCCTGGTCGGGGAACTAAGATCCTGCATGCCACATGCCAAGCCAAAAATTAAATAAAAATAATAAAATTCTTTGACCTGAATCCCTCAATCCCCCTCCCTCTTTTCCCCATTAAAATTTCAACACCCCTTTACCTCCCTTATGTCTTTGTGTGTCATCATTACCATCCATTCTTTAAAATATCTTCATGTCCTTTGTTCCTTTCTCCCTCTATCACATTTAGGCGGCAAAACTCCAACCCTAGTTGAATCCACCTTGTGGCTTTCCCAGTCCTCGTTCCTGATGGCCTGAATGTCACTGGAGGAAAGTCCGGAATCTGGATGACTGGTTCACTTTAAAGGTCATAACTGCAAGCTGAAAACAGGCAGGCAGCACCACACGGCAAGTCCTTTTTTTTTTTCTTTAGTAAATCTGCTTCTTTCTTTCCCCAGATGACAGTTTTATTATGTCAGGCTACTTCTCCCTCCATGTCCATCTGATGACCAGATGTCCTTTTGGAAGCTCTGTCCACTGAGACTCTGTCTCTTCCCTTAGTGCTGTTTTCGGGACCACCCATGAGTGTCTCTGTGGGCGCAGCGGTCTATTTGGGGCTAGAACCAATAAATTGAGTTGACTGATTCATGTATGACCCAGGCATCGGTGTTTCCTTCCCCCATCAGCTAGTTGTAGAGAACCTTCTTTGTGAGGCCGTGGGTGGGAGCTGTTGCCTTGGCGCCCCAGAAGTGGATGACTTGGGAGATGTCTGTCTGCAGAGTTCACTTGTGCTCTCCAGACCTGTTCAGGCCTAACCTTAAATGGTCGGTTCCCACTGTGCCCTGCTATTGTGCCCACCCCCAGCTAATGACTTGGTGGGTTTGCCAGCTCTCAGAACCTACTGGTCCTTCAGTGACTCACGTCAGTCACACAGTCTCAACTGGGACCCAGTAGTATGCCTGGATCTGCTTTTCAAATGGAGAATAGTTCTCTGCTACGGGTAGCGCGGCCTTGTTCCAGAGCCGTAGGGGGCTGCGCTGGACCAGCCTACCTCACACGGTCTCCTTGCCTGCCACGAAATCCTCTCACACCTTGGAATTTGCCAGGTCATGTGGCCCTAGGGGCAGCACTGCTCACATCACATCCTGAACCTAGGGCAGAATTCTCTCCTGCTCTGGGCTCTAGCCAGGAAGCCTGAGGGAGACATAGAAATAGCTCATTCATACCAAGACACTCTTTGAATACTTATTTGCTTCGCACTTAGGAACTTAGAATTCCCATGTTAGCATTTAGTAACGTAAAGTTAATTTTTTGTCACCTACCATTTCTTTTAAGTGTCCAGGCCAGCACTGTCCAGTAGAAATATAATATGAGCCACATACATGAAGTCTAAATTTTCCAATAGCCACATTACAAAAGAAACAGGTGAAATGAATTTTAATAATCTATTTTATTTAATCCAATATATCTAAAATATTTTCAGCACGTGGCACTAGCCACATTTCAAGCGCTCAGTAGTCACACGTGGTGAGCGGCTGTCATACTGGAGAGCTGTGATCCAGACCCCTTCTCGAGAAATTCCTCACATTCATACACAACTTTAAAGGTTACAGAGATTCCCCATGCCTTTTCTAGTTTGTTCTGAGAGAGAGCTCAAATAGGTTTTATCCCTTCTATGTTAGAGATGAGAAAACTGAAGCTCGGAGAAATGAACTTATTTGCCCAAGATAACCCAGCTAGCATGAAAGCAGCGGAGGTGGGACTCAGATCCGGCTATTTCTCAATCTAATTATGTTTTGAATAGAGCAAGTGGTTCCCAAACTTGTCTGCACATTCAAATCACTTGAGGATCTTTTAAAATGTCCAAAGCCCAGGCCACGCACCACATGGGTTAAGTCACAGTATCTGGGGTGGGACACAGGCACCAGGAGTGTCTGAAGCTCCCTGAGGGTTTCAGTGGGTAGCCATGTCTGGGAAACACGGGTGTATATCCTTGATACTCAAAGTGTGGTCCATAGACTAGCAGCATGGGTGTCAGAAATGCATCATCTCAGTACAGCACAGAGAATATAGCCAGTATCTCATAATAACATTAAATGGAGTATAATCTGTAAAAATATTGAAACACTATGTTGTCCACCTGAAATAATACAATATTGTAAATCAACTATACTTCAATAGAAAGAAAGAAAGAAAGAAAGGGAGGAAGAAAGACATACATCATCTCAGATCTTGACCAGACCTGCTGAAACAGATTCCACCTTTTAATAGGATACACCAGGTGAGTCCAGTACACACTAAAGTTTGAGAAGCAGTATATAAAACATGCTCTTCTGCTTTTAGATGAAAGAAAACAATGCATTTTTATTGTGGGGGACTGTTGAAAATGGCAGGAGTTGTGACTTCAAGTTCGTAGCCTTTATGTTTTCATTAAATTAGTATTATATAACTGTAATGTTGTTTTCTCGATTTTATTATGACTGTATTTCTGAATGATTATGAACTCCTTATCTATTGCATACATGTGACTTGAAAAGACTCCAGAGAAACAGTCCTAAATCTCTTTCCATCCATTTCTCTCAAGCTTTAAATGGTACTGAACCTTTGTTTAACAAAATGAACATTTTTCCTCATTCATTCAGCAGACTTACTGAAAATTTACACTGTGAGTGATGTGGACAGGTGAGATGGGGAAGAAAAAACTACTGACGTGGTTCCTGTTTTCAGGGGGCTTACAGTTTGTAGCAGAAAGCTAATACACCCACCCAAATAGCTACAGAACAGAAGAGAATGTGGGTCATGAAATGAGGATGCTTAGATGAAGTGTCCTGTGATTCAGAGGTGGGAGAGGTCACTTCCTGCTACTGGGATTAGAGAGGCTGTCATTAAGAAGTGGCCTTTGTGCTGAAGGATGTAGACATTCAGGAGTGGAGGGAAGCTGTTTTTACAGGAGAGGACACCCTCTCTGGTGGGGCTTTAATCCTTAGGGCAATGTTGATGCGTCTTAATTAGGACGCTTGGTTGTAAGGGACAGAAACTCAGCGCACTTCCTGGTTAAGGCAGAAAAGCAGATTTTTGGCTCACAGAATCCATAGATTGAACAACCAAAATGTGGAGAGGCCTCTGGAACATCAGGAACCATAGACTCAAAAGCTGCTAGGACTCTTTCTCCCTATTATTATTATTATTTTATGTCACGGGCATCCTCTCTTATACGGAACTGGCTTCCTCAACATGACAGAAACATGATTGCAAAAGTTCCTCTCTTTTGTTGATATCCTACGCTTTCTAATACCAGAGAATAAAACCCCAGATATCTGGTATTTGCTTCAAAATCACGTGGAAGGAAAGGAAGCAAGATAGAGCTGAAACAAGGTTGGCCATGAATTGATCATTGATGAAGCCGGTTATCAGGTACATGGGGGTTCATTACGCTCTTCTGTCTACTTTTATATATGTTGAAAATTTTCTTTAAATTAAAAAAAAGAAAATCCTTGAGAAGGAATTAGCAACATGTTAGCCTGTCTTGATCCTACCTCTGAATGAAGCCATAGTAACCAGGGGATGTGGTGAACTTGGCAACTCTTACAGTTGGGACTCCAGGGTAGCCAGGGAGGGGCTGTTCTCAGAAGAAAAGGTGTTTCTGTTTCCAGGGGAAAAGGAAGGGAGGAATCCGGGGTAGAGAGGGTCTGCTCCGTGCTGGCTCCTGGCTTTATTACCTGCCTCTCTCTCTTTCCATATTTCTGACCATCATCAGACCATCCCAGCTGCATGTCCCATGTGTACCCCTAAGTTGATCATCTGCAGGGTATTCTTCCCCCATTCAGTTGCTCCAGACAGAAATGTCTGAGTCATATTCAACGGATCCTGCTTCCTCACAATCCCCCATCTCAGTTTTGTCAGTTCTGCCCCTGAGATAATCATGTGCTCCATCTTACCCTTCCTATTCCCAGCTCCACTACCCGAATTCAGAATTCTCCCAGCCTCGATCCCACCAGAGCCTGTACTATCTCATACAACACAGCACAGCTGCCTACAACACCAACTTAATCATTTCATTCTCTGCTTTGTTGTCCCATGACGACCATAAGACATTAGGGTCATTCAAAATCTGGTCTTAAACTCCTTTTTTTTTTTTTTTTTTGGCCACTCCACACGGCATGTGGGATCTTAGTTCCCCGACCAGGGATGGGACATATGTCCCCTGCAGTGGAAGCATGGAGTCTTGACCACTGGACCACCAGGGAAGTCCCCAGTAAATGTATTTTTAAGAGTTTCTTTCCATTTGCACCCATTGGGGTCTATACACCTGGTACATTTATTCTTCTGTACTTTTGCATATGCTGCTTCTCCTATATGAACACGCTGGCCGAATTCTGTAAGTTTGAGCTTAAAACCCACTTCTTTCACTAAAATCTTCTCTCCCTTCCCCAGCAGTGCTCATTCCTCCTGTGCCGACTTACTTACGCACCCTTTGTAACACCATACGGTAATGATCTTTTCTGATTTGCATTCTTTTACCCTCAAGCAGCAACCCAGTTTCAATCATAATGAATGTACCCCCTATACATAAAATAGTGAGTGAATGTCTCAATAAATTTTAAAGCTACAACACAAAATAGGCTCTCTTGCTTACAAGGGATCCCCCAACTCTAGTTCAGCCACCCACTGAAGATTGAACTTTGTGTGTGTGTGTGTGGTACGCGGGCCTCTCACTGCTGCGGCCTCTCCCGCTGCGGAGCACAGGCTCCGGACACACAGGCTCAGCGGCCATGGCTCACGGGCCCAGCCGCTCCGCGGCATGTGGGATCTTCCCGGACCGGGGCACGAACCCGCGTCCCCTGCACCGGCAGGCGGACTCCCAACCACTGCGCCACCAGGGAAGCCCTGAAGATTGAACTTTGATATAATCAGGTTCAGTGAAAGGGAACTCTCTCCTGACACGCCCATTCTACTTTTGGAGAGCTCTGGTATGGTTCTCCCTTAGACTGACCCTTGAATCCTGCTGTCTGCCACTCATGCCGGGGACTCCAAGTTCCACCCTAGGAACCTCCAGAAGGACAATCGGACTTTTGAAATCAGCTCTCACGTTCTTCAGTCTAAATATCAAACGTTCAAGGGACTTCCCTGGTGGTCCAGTGGTTAAGACTTTGCCTACCAATGCAAGGGATGTGGGTTCAATCCCTGGTCAGGGAGCTAAGATCCCACATGCCTCGTGGCCATAAAACCAAAACATAAGACAGAAGCAATTGTGTAACAAAGTCAATAAAGACTTTTAAAAAGTGGTCCACATTAAAAAAAAATCTTAAAAAAAAATATCAAACGCTCTTTGAAGAATTCTTCAGAAGGCAGGGTGTGAGTAGCTAAGCCTCTGAGCGTGCTTCAGCCTGTCTCGAACTATCTGGATGTGTGGTTCCAGACTGCATGCAATACCCAGGTGTGGTCAGGTTGGGAACAGGACCTCAACAAGGAAGGAGTGAGAAGGATTGTGAGTGATATTGAGGACACACTTGACATTGCATAACCCAGTACAGTTTGTCATAGCAAGTCTCAGTGGCCCATGATGAAGAATGAAAGAGACAGGTGTTTGTGTTTATCCAGGGCTAGAGACTGGCAAGAGAACAGCCCTGAAGGATCACGGAGAAGAGGACCTCTCTTGAAATCCACTCCATCCAATTATATCATCTTCACGCCATCATCTTGGTCCCCCTGTACCTTGAAGACATTGACATCTAAAGTGAATTTGTTAAAAAAAAAAAAAAAAAAGGAATTCCCTTGTGGTCCAGTGGTTAGGACTCTGAGCTTTCACTGCTGAGGGGCACAGGTTCAATCCCTGGTCAGGGAACTAAAATCCTGCAAGCTGTGAGGTGCGGCCAAAAAAAGAAAAAGAAAAAAAGTGAATTTGTTCAGGCTTTCCTCTTTACATTCTCAGGACAGATTGATGTATTTTAAAAATCTATCTCTTCTCTTTATTTGACACAGTGAAGGATAAGACACTTTTCACATTATTTTCCTAATAATATGTTGCTTAAAATTGGATAGATTCATGATCCCTTCAAGAGAGATTTCATAAGAAAATAAACTAAACTTTGTCTCATCAGACTTTCAGAAATGAATGGAGTTTCTAAGTCATCTATGGTTAGGGTTCTCCCATAAGTGTGTGAGAATCAGGCTTCAAGGCTGGGTGCCATGAAGGAATAGGTTTCCTAGATCTTTACTCTTGGCTGGAAGAGTATGGGGTGGGGGGATTGGGAGGGAATGTGTAAAACTCTCCCTTCTTAGGTTGACTATTTCAAAGAAGAAGAATGGTGGAAATTAAAGCAGGGGTAATTTCTTAGTCATAACGGAAAAATTTCTGAGTATCAGAGTCTTCAAATAACATTGCAACAAAGTCAAACATCAACCTTCTTTGAAATAGCGGACGAACACTTGACTAGGGAGGGAATGCCCCTCAAGAGGGTTGATGACTACTTATGTCATGGGGACAATGTGACCAGATCAGAAGGGCTTTTGACTGAGTTTAGAAGAAGAGAGAGAGGGAATTCCCTGGCAGTCCAGTGTTTAGGACTCTGCACTTTCACTGACGAGGGCTCAGGGAACTAAGAGCCTGCAAGCTGTGCGGTGTGGCCAAAAAAATAAATAATAATTTTTAAAAAAGAAGAGGAAGAGGGAGACAAAAACCTAGAAAACCTGTGAAACCAGGTACGGTGGAAGACAGGTTCAAGGTATACAGGAAGAACCACATGATTCACACCAGAAAATTATTTGAATAATTATATGAATGACACATACAACCTCTGCTGCCTGCATAATAACGCACATTTCACTGGTAATGTGGATCTGAGATCACGATGTAGTGTAGTAACTACAGTCTTGTAAGAATAGGCTGAACTGGTGTGATAGGAGCTCAAAATGGGAATATGAGGATTAAAAAGGGTATACACTTTTTAATGACCAGTTATAAGGGAAACTGGACTAGCGCTGCAGACCCACAGAGCATGACCGTATATTGAGGGCCAGACACTGCACTGGGCCCTGGAGATGTGATGATAATTGAGACAAACATGGTTCCTTCCCTCTTGGAGCTTACAGTCTAGTGGGGCTGAAGGTAGAGAGGGTGACCTATTTAAGGAACTGAGAGAAGGTTCTTGTGAGGTAGGGAGTAGTTAGAGACAAAGTTAAAGAACTCAGAGGCCATATGAAGGAGTCTAGACCTTATTTTCCTATCAAGGGGATATCATTGCAAGATTCAAAGCAGAGACACGACATGATCAAATCTTATGGGGGACAAGAATTGAGGCAGAGACTACAAGCTAAGACAGCAATCTAGGCAAGAAAGGATCATAGCCTGGGTTATGGTAGGGATGGATTCAAGCACAGTTAGGAATTAGAACTGGCAAGACCCAGGTCAATTGGAAATAGAGAGTGAAAAAGAAGAAGGAATCAAAGACAATATCAAAATTTCTGGCTCTGTCATTCAGAGTTGAAAATACGGGAGGAGGTTCTGGCTCACTGAATGCGGGTTGGGGAGAAAAGCTCGGTTTGGGACATGTTGAATAGAAGGCGTCTGTGGACCATTCAAATGGAGATGTCTGGGAGGCAAGTGGAAGAGCAATTTAAAGATGTGGGGGCAGGGACTTCCCTGGTGGTGCAGTGGTTAAGAATCCGCCTGCCAATGCAGGGGACACAAGTTCGAGCCCTGGTCCGGGAAGATCCCACATGCCGCGGAGCAACTAAGCCCGTGCACCACAAGTACCGAGCCCATGAGCCACAACTACTGAAGCCCGAGCACCTAGAGCCTGTGCTCTGCAACAAGAGAAGCCACGGCGATGAGAAGCACGCACACTGCAACAAAGACCCAACGCAGCCAAAAAAAAAAAAAAAGACGTGGGGCAAGTGGTGGGCTACTATTCATGATTTAGAAGTTGAGATTATCCAGAGAGAAGCCCTCAGAATGATATTATGCATTTGCCCATATCTGTGAAAGAGAATTGGAAGCAGACTGCAGGATATGTACCGTTTTTTTTTTAAACACCAATTCCATTCATACTTATTCCACAACATTTTTTTTTTAAATAAATAAATCTATAAGGGTTCGGTGCCCTGGAGGTTTTAGTCTGTCCAAGTAAGAACATAATTGTCTTCTTGGGGGACGTGGCAACCATCAAGAGCTAAACGGAGAATGGAGATGTCTATTAATATTTCAACAAGAGCTGTATTATTATTGTAAACATGGGAGTCCTAGTTATTGATTTAGAAATTATTGACCTTAAAAGTGTGTATCCCTCATCCCTGACTTTTCATTTTTCTTTCTCAGCTGCTCAGGTTGGGGAAAAACCTTTCCTAGCATTTTACACTCAGATGGATTTGCAGAGGGCCCGAGGAACTGTAGAGGTTCAGTGTCTCTTAGAATTCCCAACTGGTGATAAGGTTATATGCTGTAAAGACAGACACAGTGCTCAGGTCAAGAAATTCTCTTGACTTATCAGAACTCTTAAGAATGCATCTCATCATCTCCTGGGCTTAAGCTATATCTCAGAAATTAGTGGGATGCAAATTATTTGACTTGCCTGTTTGCATAAGATGTCCTTGCCATGCTTCAGGGCATACCAGATACAATCATACCATAATTACAGGAGAGCTCTGGGGACTGGCTTCAATTAACCAAGCTTCTTCTCAGTTATTATTATATTATCCATATTTATAGCATTTGACATTTCCACAGTGCTCTTTAATCATACTGTATGTGGGTTGCCTTAATCTAAATATTTCAACATACTTGGGATACTGGCTGTTCCTGTTCTCTGGATCTTCCAGATGGAGAAACTAGGCATGGACCAGTATCCAATGATAGAACCTGAGAGTTAGTCCCAAGTCATTTGGACAGGCCAGTGATGGCTAAGCATTCACACCGAAAAGCAGAGGCCTGCTGGGTAAAGTTGGGTAGGTCAATGGGATGCTAAGAAACGGGACTAAAGGCAAGAAGACACTGTCTTTAGTTCAAAGGTCTGAGGACTGGACTTGCCCAGCCAGAGCAATGGAATCTCTGGAGCCAAGTGTCCTGACAACCACTATTCTATCAAGGCAAGAGCTGTTGTAGCGCTTCTGCTACCATTAAGCTGAGTTAACTCTGACTCCCTTGCTCCTTCTTCCTTGGGTCTAATAGTTCTCTAGGCTGGACAGTGGAGCTTGGGGCAGGGAAGGGAGGGTTGTCTGAATCTGAGATACTGAATATAGGACCCCACAAGCCATGTGGGATGGCCAAAAAAAAAAAAGGAACAAGGTCAGAACAAGCATTCTGGGGCTGTCCGGTCCAAGGAGTGTTTAACAAGAGAATCTGTAAGAGGTTCGATGGGAGGGAAGAAGAAGGGTGAAGGAACAGGAAGTTGTAGTCAGGGAAAGGAATGGCAACCTCCCGGGAAATGAAACAGTGCCACGTGATAACAAGGGCCAGGTGGTGACAACCTGGTCAGAAGACATGAGGCAACAGAGAATTGTGAGGTCAGTCTCTTCACCTGGAGTGCTGTCACTGTGAGCACCACCTTCATCATAGGGAAGGGAGGCAGAGAAGGGAGGAGAGAAGGAGGGTAAACCCGCTGCAAAAGAAAAACCCACCACGGAGGAGAAAAGCACATTCCTGGGCTAGGCAGGTACCAACACTGTGAAAGCCCGTGCAACCAGATAATATGGACTCCAAGAGAGAAGAAGAAATGGTTCTTGAGGCTGGGGTGTGGGTTATCTTGTTCATCTTTGTATTTCCTGCAGAAACCACCATATTTCTGGCACATAGTAAGTCTCGGTAGAGCTCTGCTTAACTCAATTGTAATAAAATTATTTTGTTCTCATGTGAATGGAAAATTACTTTATGTTTGGGATGTTAATTTTTGAAGAATCTTAAACTAGCCAGAAGAACGTTTTTCATTATTCTAAAGTACTTTCTTTACTCCTTTTTTCCCCCCGGTTTGGTGTATAATAACCTTTATTATTCCTTTTAAGTTATAAAATAAAACACGCCCAGAACTAAAAGAATATACACATCTACCAGAAACAACCAACCGACCAAACCAAAACAAAACCCCCATAATCGCATTGACCAGTGATTTTTTTTCTGGGCCTAAAATTTTAAAGTATATTTACTTATTGTTGTACATATTTTTGTGTTGTTCTCACTCAAAATATTGTGGCTATTTTCCTATGATAACAAATATGGTTCTTTCATTTCAGTTTTAATGGCACATATGGGTCTATTGCCTGAATGTGCTATCATTTTCTTTTTTAGACTTTGATGTTCTCAATGTTTTGCTTTGTTTTTTTTGCCCTTCTAAACTGCGCTGTCATAAACATCCTAGTACTTAAAGATCTCTGCACAAAATGGATTATTTCCTTAGGCTAAATTTCAACATGAATGACTTGATTACAAATTTGACTTGTTTTAAGCATTTTGATATATATTGTCAAGCTTCCTTCCAGAAAGTTATATCAATTAATACTTCCACCAGAAAGTTGTATCTGAGAGTGCTTCCTTTTCTAGATCATATCCAACAGAGCACTAGTGTTTTTTATTCCTTTTTCTTTTTTTTAATTTGGGTCAATGCAAGAAGGTTAAAAGTAAACTTTTAAAATTTGCTTTTTTAAACTGCGTCTAAACTTTTTTCATATACTTATTGGTTATTTGTACTCCTTTTTCTAAAATGCTTGTTCATATATTTTGTTCATTTTCCACATTGGGGTGTTTTGTCTTTTTTTTTTTTTAAATGAATTCATGGCAAATATTTTGGCCTAGTTTTTCAAAATCCTAAAAATCAAAAAAATGTAAATTTTTTATTATGGGAAATTTCCAATATATACAAAAGTAGAGAGACTTGTATATGAAATCTTCATGTACTCATCAACTCAGCACCCAGATTCGACAATTATCAACTCATAGCTAATCAATCTTGTTTCCTTTTTTTTTCTTCTATTTCTTTCTTTCTTTCTTTCTTTCTTTTTTTTAGCAAATCTTCAACATCATCTCATTTCATCTGTAAATATTTCAGTATATAGAAGACTGAAAATTACGTAGTCAAATCACCAATTTTTTCCTTTGTGGTTTCTGCCTTTGGTATTAAGCTCAAAAATATATAAATTTTCATCTGTATTTTCCAGTTGTCTTGATTTCCTTTTAAAAAATTTTTGATCCATCAGAATTGAACTTTATCTTTTTTTCAAATATTTAATCAATTATCGAAATAAGTTAATATAATCCTACAAATTTGAAATATCAACTTTATCACACCTGAAATATTTACAGACAGCTAGATCTGTCCGGTCTTATGCTAGTATTACTGTTTTTTTGAGTATGTTCTTTCATTATTATAAATTCCCTGGAATAACACTATAGATCAATCATTCATGTACACTGTTTTCATGTGCAATTATCCAAAATTCTGGAAAAAAACACCCAAAACCTTAAAATTGAAGCCTTGATATTGTTCATTATCACCTTAAAATTAGATTTGCAAGCTCAGCATAAGAAAGGCTGTTCCTTCCCACTTCCCATTTAAAAAAAAATCACTTATATAACCTAACTATTACATCTTTGCACATTAAAAAAGCAATTAGAAATTACTAGAAATTGAATTCCAATAACTAGTAAATATGTTTTGGATTCCTGTTACGTGCTGGGACATAATGTTTGGTGCTGATTGTACAGGGAAAAGCAAGATGGACACAGTTCCTATCTTCAAGTATCTTACCAAGTCCAAATTCTGTGATCAATTTCAGGGACTCTGGACCTCCTATTAAGAATCCTGAATAGGTGATAGGATGAGACTAGTTAGAAATGCAGGTCTGAGGACCTAATCATCCATGAGAAGAATGGAACTGTGAAAACACCTATCTGTGTGTTGCTGGTGTTTTATTTCTTTCAATCCTTATCTCTGCAGTGCTTTCTCAGCATTTCATGGATCTCCTGAGCTCTCCCCAGCTGGGTTCCAGTGACCTCATTTGCAACACTTTTGATAAGAGCCCTCAGGCTGAAAAAGGTTCTGGGAAAAGATACTTTGCCTCCAAAAGCTTTTAGTTGAATGGTGGGTCCTTCCCCTAATTAACAGGGGCTTAGATTTCCTGGAATTGCCTCAAGTGTCATCTATACTATTTTCAAAATTATGAGCTTGATTTTCTTCACATTTCCAATGCATTTAATAGATATCGTCTCAAAAATCTATCCCATCTTCAGGCATACTTTAATTTTTTTTTTTTAAATGGGGGAAAAAGCAAGATTCAGGCATAACTATTCCATTGTTGATCAACAAATATTCTTTGATTTTATTGAGAAAGCAGTTAAGAACAACGTAAGATCTTTTGCTTTTGATTCCTGAGTCCGATTCCTAATTATTGCATTAGGCTACAGGTAACAAAATACTCAACTGCAGTTACATAAAGTGACTTATCATTCTCACAGAATAAGAAGCCTCCGAGATGAAGGCAAAGCTGGGCAGCTACTCAACGATGCCACGAAGGATCTAGAATTTTATCTTTCTTCTCCACCATCTTCAACTATGAAATTCACCCTCATAGTGGCAAGGTGGCTTCCATAGCTCTAATAATAATAATGCCTGCAACCCAAGTGGGAACCAAGGGAAAGGGCAAAGAGAAACATTCCAGATGAGTCTGGCTCTGTTAAGTCTTTCCAGAAGCTCTGCACATAGAGACTATTAGCCAGAACTGTGTCCCGTGGCCATCTTCACAGCAGAGGAGGCCAGGTGACTGTGCATCTTAACTGGGAGCATTGTTACCCAGAACAAAACCTGAGCTCTGTTGATAAGAAAGATGGGGAGAATGCCGCAACTCCTTAGACGGAGGACGTGTGTAGTCTATTCCTGCAGGGGGATGCTGGCATGGGCTTTGGACTTCTGTGTCTTCCACAAAGCCTGTCCTTCAATAATACTGCCCAAGACAGAAGGTACGGTCTTGATCTCTTGATGCACTCACTAAATCACTCACTCATTCTTTACTCGATCAATTTAATAAATATTTACTGAGCATCTTCTTTTAGCCAGGCATGGAAGAAACGGTGGTGACCAAAATAGGTATGACCCTTGCCCCTCACAGAGCATCCAGTCCTAAATTTAAAAAAAGAAAAGAAAAGCAAAAGTAAAACAGGGCACTCATTTTTATTTTTTTTCCTAATTTGGCTGTGCCACCCGGCTTGCGGGATCTTAATTCCCCGACCAGGGATTGAACCAGGGCCCTGGCAGTGAAAGCACCGAGTCCTAACCAGTGGACCGCCAGGGAATTCCTGGGGGGCAATGTATCTTAGATTTCTCTTTTACCTTGCATCGAAACCACCATGTTCAGTTTTGAAGCATAAATATCCTCCTCTTATGGTCAGTGAAAAATGGCTCATTCTCCTCTACACTGCTGACACAACTGAGGCCATCTCGACCCACTCAAAATCAAGCGGACGGATCTGGTAGAAAAGTTCAATGTGTAAAGGGCCAATACTAAATAATTTGAGACCAAGGCATTTAGCTTCTTGGAATATCGTTTAGTTTACTGACCCAGACTGGCTTAGCAGGATGCAGTTAGTCTGAGCAGCAGACCAATGAGCTTGTTGAGGGCAGGAGGGACTGTGTCTTAGCCACCTTTGCATTCTGCACATCAGCTCAGTGACCGAATCATGGTAAGTAGCTAGTAAATACGTTTGCTGATCTAGACCCAAACTTACGTCTTTCTCTACTAAAATGTAGGAAGAGCCAAAGAGACATTCTTTAAGGTCAAAGTGAACAGCTAGTAATCCCTGACTTCTGCATTCTATAGGGCAAATTTATTCTTCCTGTGCTGCATGTTGAAGTTCTCCAACCAATATGCCAAGGCACGCTGCCACATTTGTTGTGGGTGTGAGAGGTGTGCAGATACTGAACCCCTTCTGTCTGGGGAGGCTGAGCCCCCCGGGTGGGAGGGGGCATTGTCTCAAGGGGCCACACAAACTTGACCATGACTGTGTGTGGCATGGGGTGAGAAACATTTGGGAGCTCTATTCCATGGCACAGGTAACATTTTGGTTTTAGGTGAAACTTCATGAAGTTTGAATAACTTAAAAACAGACTTCAAATACATAGTTTGAACAGTCTTTGTCAACCAGATTTTTTCTTTAGCCAAGTTTTTGAATAGTTCAAAAACATCTAAAAAGGATTTTGGTGAAGACATGGTCTTTTGAAACCAGGTCTGGAAGGTTATTGAAATCAATATGGGCAATTTCACTTAAAAGAGGGTCTCAATTTAATATTCCCACAAACCTGAACCAATATACTCTCCAGGGAAATAAATGCTCTGTTTGTTTTTTTTTTAACATCTTTATTGGAGTATAATTGCTTTACAATGGTGCGTTAGTTTCTGCTGTATAACAAAGTGAATCAGCTATACGTATACATATATGCCCATATCTCCTCCCTCTTGCATCTCCCTCCCACAATAAATGCTCTTTGAATCCACCTCTGTGTAGCCTTCCAAGAGGATGAAAATAAAAACCAGGCTTTTATTTATTTATTGGTATTATACTCCATGACACTCCACAAATCCTTTAGGGATGTAAAAAAACAAATATCTGACTTTAAAATGTTCCTAACAATATTAAAACTACTATTACCAGGCCATCTGGAATATAAAGCTGGTCTCTTCCACCAGCTGCACGTTAGACACACCAACTTGGGACTCTCACTCTTTCATGAACTGCCATGCTATTCAAGTCCCATCAAAAGACAGAGGAGGAGAGCAGTATTGGAGAAAGACTGACCAAGGGGCATGTTAAACACTTTTTCATTTCAGTTCCCCAAATCCTATTTTATTCTGAATAAGACTAGGGAGTGACACACTTGGCTATCATCTTACCTTCCCACAGAAATATCACCATGGAACCAGGATTCAAAACCATTTCCTTAGCTTTTACAGGGATTTGGGGGTTTTTTTTGTTTGTTTGTTTTGTTTTGTTTTGAATGCATGGGGAAAAGTGTTCTGAATCTTCTGCCGAAACTTTAATTAAATTGTAAGGTACTTGAAAGCAGGGGCTGTCTTATCTTTATAGCTTCAGCACAAAAGTTCTAACATCCTAGGTGCTGTGAGCATGAAAAACATTACATCAGTATATGTTGAATACAAGAAACAAAGTGCCTAAACAGTAGCAAGTTATAAAGCTTTTTAGAAAGGGAAACCTAATCTCCAGAAGATAAAATTTGGTTTGGGGTGAAACATCACCAAGTGCAAATAACGTTAAAGTAAGACTTCAAATATTTAGTCTGAACAGGCTTTGCCAACCAAGTTTTCTTTAGCCCAAGTTTTTGGACAGTTTCAAAAACATTTAATAACTATTAATATTTTAGTGAAGAAATAATCTTTTAAAACCAGGTCCTGAAGGTTATAGAAATCAGTAGGGGGACTTCCCTGGTGGTGCAGTGGTTAAGAATCTGCCTACCAATGCAGGGGACACGGGTTCGATCCCTGGTCTGGGAAGATCCCACATGTCGCAGAGCAACTACGCCTGCGCTCTAGAGCCCGTGAGCCACAACTACTGAGCCTGCGTGCCGCAACTACGGAAGCCTGTGCACCTAGAGCCTGTGCTCCGCAACAAGAGAAGCCACCACAATGAGAAGTCCGTGTACCGCATCGAAGAGTAGTCCCTGCTCACAACTAGAGAAAGCTCGTGTGCAGCAGTGAAGACCCAACACAGCCAAATAAAGAAAGAAAAAAGAAATCAGTATGGGTAAAATCATTTAGATGAAGGTTCTCAAAAATACACCTTCGACTGATGGCGCAGTGGTTGAGTCCGCCTGCCGATGCAGGGGACACGGGTTCGTGCCCCGGTCCAGGAAGATCCCACATGCCGCGGAGCGGCTGGGCCCGTGAGCCATGGCTGCTGAGCCTGCGCGTCCGGAGCCTGTGCTCCGCAACGGGAGAGGCCACAACAGTGAGAGGTCCGCGTACCACAAAAAAATAAATAAATTAAAAAACACCTTCCACAAAAGCCACAACGATGTTTAAATTCTCCTGGATGTCTGTGAGTTAAAACAACAGATCCAGAGTGGTGATGCTGGCAACCTCCATGTGTTTAGCTGCCCTGCTGGCAGTCCAGGAAGGGTATCTCCTGTCAATTCCTGAAAGAGAATTTAGCTGCCAATTCAGGAGGAGAAAGGAAGGATAGAAGGCTCTGCGAAGTTGGCACCGGAGCTTACTCAGTCTCAAGGCACTGAGAGTAATATTTGGAGGGGGGAAAAAATCACGTAAAGGTGCATGCCAAGATTACAATGGATTTAAATCATTATAAAATCTTTCCTGATTAAGACCATTAAAAATCCGGGGCCCGAGAAACAAGCCTTGAGAAACTAGCACTGTAAAGGACGCCTAGCTGCTACTAGAAAATCTACTGTCCGTGGGATTAGAAATGACAACGGCCACGTGATATATTGCTAACTATACAGTGCGGCCCTGTTATAGTAGCTGACTTTTATAGATACAGGGATTTACTAAAGGCCCAGTCATGTCCCTAGGAAAGCAATACTGTGGCTACATATGCAGAAACAGCCTCCTGTAACAGGGAAATACAGCGATCGCCGCTCTATCCCACACCACCAGTACCCTTTATGGTCCTGAGACTTTGGGAAGAGGCAGTTCAGAAAGCACCATGGACCCAAAGAGTCAAGTATTTCAGGTTCATTCCAACTCTCTTCCACTCGTTAAATTTTCAATAGATTCCCAAGAACCTCCATGCATGAGAAAACTTGGATTTGAGGAAGGGAATTTCAGGGGGAGGGGAGAGAGGGGAATGGTCCGATCGGGGAGGATACCCGCGCCACTTCCACTGTCCGGCCTGGGGATCGGCCCACCTGCCCCACGTGCCTAAGCCCGGGTACCCCGCTCCTCCGGGTCCCTGCTCTCCTGTCGGCCCTGCGCTCCTGTCGGAGAGCCCCTGTCGGCCCCAGGTCGTGCTTCCCAGGGGGCTAAAGGTGCCGGCGCCCCCTCCAGGGCCCCCTCTGGGGATCTGCCCCCTTGCCCCCCACGCAGACCCCTAAGCCGGGCGCCCCATGCTCCGGGCCCCGGTCCGTCCCGGGAAGGAGGACTCGCTTCCCAGGCCAGAGCAGGTGCCCGCGCCCTCACACGCGGAGTCGGAGGAGGTGGCCGGGGAGCCCCGCCCAGATGCCGAGCCCGGCGCCAGGGCCCGGCCGGGGCGCGGGCGCTCGGTAACCCGGAAGTGGCGGCGGCGGCGGCGGCGGTCGTGCGGGAGCGGGGGCCTGGGGGCGGTGCGCTCGAGCCGGCATGGCCGCCGCCGCCGCCCGCTTTGTGTGCAGCGCGCGGGCCCCAGACGCCCGCGCCTCGCCCGGCCCGCGGGGCCGCCGCTGACCCGCCCCGACTCTAAGCTCGGCGCCCGCCGGGCCGGCCCCGCCTCCCTCCTCCTGCACTTCCCCTCCCCCCGTCCTCCTGCCGCCGGGCGGGCGGGCAGCAGCCGTCCTCCGTGCTCTGCTCGCGCGCTCCTCGCCGCGCGCCCGCCCGCCCTCGCACCCGAGCCAGCCTGCCTGCCTGCCTGCCGTACTGGCGGCGGCGGGCTCGAGGCCGCCCCGATGCCCGAGCCAGGCCCCAGGATGAACGGCTTCTCGCTGGGCGAGCTGTGCTGGCTCTTCTGCTGCCCGCCCTGCCCGAGCCGCATCGCCGCCAAGCTGGCCTTCCTGCCGCCCGAGCCCACCTACACGGTGCTGGCGCCCGAGCAGCGCGGCCCCGGCGCCCCCGCCCCGGCCTCGGCCGCCGCCGCCGCCGCCGCCACCGCCGCGGCCCAGCCGGCGCCGCAGCAGCCCGAGGAGGGCGCGGGCTCGGGGCCCGGCGCGTGCAGCCTGCACCTGAGCGAGCGCGCCGACTGGCAGTACTCGCAGCGCGAGCTGGACGCCGTCGAGGTCTTCTTCTCGCGCACGGCCCGGGACAACCGGCTCGGCTGCATGTTCGTGCGCTGCGCGCCCTCCAGCCGCTACACGCTGCTCTTCTCGCACGGCAACGCCGTGGACCTCGGCCAGATGTGCAGCTTCTACATCGGCCTCGGCTCGCGCATCAACTGCAACATCTTCTCCTACGACTACTCGGGCTACGGCGTCAGCTCGGGCAAGCCCTCCGAGAAGAACCTCTACGCCGACATCGACGCCGCGTGGCAGGCGCTACGCACCCGGTGAGCCCGGCGGCGGTCGCCAGGCCTGGCCTGCCACTGCGGGGAGGCGGGCTGCGGGTCCCCTGGGGGCCTCTGGGGCGGCCTGAGAGGAAGGGGGCCCCTCGTCCGGGGCTGTGGGCGAGCAGAGACCCCCCACCCCACCCGCCGCCCCGCGGCCGCCGTGGATTCTCATTTCTTCTCGCTCCCTGGCTTTCTCTCACCCCCTCCAAAAACTCCGCCCGCCCTCGGGTTCCTGGAGAGTTCGGACTCGGAGGATTTTGCCTGCTTTGGCGCGCCCGGGTGCCCCCGATCCACCGGCTGGGTCTTTTGTGGTTCTGGTTACCGCAAGTGGCAACGTTGGGGTGCTTAAATACCGGGCAGAAACAGCTTGGTTCGCGTTTAGTTTGTGTGAGCTGGCAGCCAGAGGCTGGAGGTCCTCGGGCTGAAGTGACCTTGGGTAAGGCGCGCGAGTCTCATACCTCTGTTTCCTTCCTTGTAAAATCAGGGGGCGAGACGGGAGGACTTCCAAAAGACGTTCCGGTTGTAAAGTGCTCGGCGGGGCCGTGTCTGGGCATCCGTGGAGTCAGCCGCAGGGTCGGGTGGTGTGAAGTTTGCCTCCTGGTGGGGCTGAGTAGCTGGCACTGCGGGCAGGGAGTTAGCTCGTGCCTGTGGGCCTGGCATCTTCCTCAGAGCCTCAGTAAAAACCCAGGATGAGTTGGAATCTTACGTTACAGGGTTTGGGGAATCTCTTGACCTTGAGTTAGCATTCACAGGAGAACGACAAAGTATTTTATCGAGGAAGGGCCTTTTATGTGCAAGGCAGAAATTGGGGGCGTGGTTTCAGGGCTAGACCTAGTAAGACCAGCAAACAAAACTTGAGTGTTAGTCCGAGTGAGGCAGAAGTCTGGTAAGTGGGCAAGTCGTGTCACCTGTTTGTGGTCCGGTTTGGGTATCTATGATTTTGCCCCGGCCACCTGGTAGCAGGGATGGTGAAAATACCTGAGATCATGTCTCCTATGACATCCGATTGCTTCAGATGAAAGAGTCCCCAGAATAAGTTGAATTGGCACTGTTACGGCTCTTGACACGTATAGTCTTTATCTAAAATGTTTGCTCGGCTCATACAGACTGCCAACATTAGTGATCTTTGTCTCCATACATATGCTCATAAATTACCCTGTGCCTTTCTGGGAAAATGACTTGTCCAACAGGGAAGTACTTAGGATTTAATAAGTTGCTTATTCACGTTCTCCTGAAGTCCTGAAGTTCATTTGGATGATAGCTTTTTGAAAGTGGTTTAGGCTGAGATGGTACCATAGGCAGAGACACTGAGTCAGAATCTACAAGTTAAAAAGCCACCTGTTCCAGTAAAGGGTTTCAAAAGTATGTGTGTCACACACAATCAATAGATTGCTAGAATTTGCTGTTGGTAAAGGTATTAAAAATAAGGGTTGGCATTAGATCTTTTTAAAGTGAAACATTACAATCCTACCTTGAATAGGTTTTATGATAAAATTTCTGCAGAACACTGTTCCTGTATGTGCCTGTCTGGATTAGAATGAAATCCTTTCAGATATGCGTGTCTGGATTAGAATGAAATCCTTTCAGATGTAAGGCTAACCCTTTGCTCTGAATATGCAGGTGTGTCTGTGTTACAACATATGTGAGGCATAGTTATTTCCTGGAGACTTGTCATATTTAATTTAATTAAGGGTATTGTTTTAGGTAAGGTTAAATTTTGAATTATGTGCTGGTATAGCTTAACTTTGCCCGGGATTTATTCAACTTTATACCAGAACTCATGTCTAGATTGAGTTACTCACCTGTAAAATAGGTTAGAACTTAAAGGCTAAGTGAGAATCTTAGGATTTGAAGAAACCTTTCACATCTTCTTGTCCTGTGTTTTTCAAACTTTTTTGGATTGTGACCCCACAATAAGAAACACATTTTACATCTAGATCAAGTGCACACATACACATCTGTGTCTATGTATCAGAAGCAAATGTCTCACAAAACAATATTTTTGCCTGTGGGCAATACACATGCAGACTATTTTTTTTTAAAAAATAAATATATTTATTTATTTTTGACTGTGTTGGGTCTTTGTTGCTGCGCGCGAGGTTTTTCTAGTTGCGGCGAGCGGGGGCTACTCTTCGTTGTGGTGCATGGGCTTCTCATTGCAGGGGCTTCTCTTGTTGCGGAGCACAGGCTGTAGGCACAAGGGCTTCAGTAGTTGTGGTGTGCAGGCTCAGTAGTTGTGGCTCGCGGGCTCTAGAGCGCAGGCTCAGTAGTTGTGGTGCACGGGCTTAGTTGCTCCGCAGCATGTGGGATCTTCCCGGACCAGGGTTCGAACCCATGTCCCCTGCATTGGCAGGCAGATTCTTAACCACTGCGCCACCAGGGCAGTCCCACTATGTTCTGTTTTATTTCATATTATTTTTTTTTTAAAGAAGAAGAAAAAGAATGCTGGTTGTAAAGGACTAAGTTTATTTCCCATATCATTTATGGACACTGTCCTTGTGCACCCTCATTTGACGGAGAGCTGGGGAAGAGCAGTAGGTCTCTTGACTGCTGGTTTAGTACTCTTTCCACACCATGCAGTCCTATTCATCAGATTTCTCTAGAGGTGCATTTACATGTCTCTGTTATTCTAATAGGCTAGGAGTTACTTGACTCAGAAGCTAAGCAGTCCCTTAACCACCTCCTCTCGGCTCTCTGTAGTTTTTCTGCTCTAACCTTGCCTGGAAGATGCCCTCTTCTCTGCCCATGTACAGCTCCGTTCAGGTCATTGCCACGGCAGCAGGACCTCCCCCACCCCCCCGCCCCATGTACTCATTGTTCCGCGGCTGCCTCTGATCCCGTTTTGCACCCCCAGCCTTCATGTCTTCCTCGGGGATCTTTCTCTTTTCTGATCTCCTGATGAGAAGAGACACTCAGAACACTGCTCCGAACACTGATTGGAGAGCCCACCCTGTCCTAAATCATCTCCATCTCTACACTCAGGTGTTATTCCCCCAGGAGGGATGTAAGGTGTGTGTGTCAGTGCCGTGCATTCCCCAAAGTACCCAGCCCAGTACTTGCCCTCCCTCCTCATACTCACACCCGGCCCTTTGTATATGCCCCTTTCCTATGCCCTGAATTCTCTATCCTGTCTGGATCCTGACTGGGTTCTGGGACCCTTGGTATTCCTGTGCACCTGGTACTCAGCTCCTTTACCTGCACTTATCACACTGTGTTGCTGTGTCCTGTTGTGTGACTGCATCCCACTAAGTTGAAAGTTCCTTGAGGGCAAGGCCTCCCTGTCTTCTGTTTTCCCAACAACCGGCAAAGTGCCTTAAGATAAGAGACACTCATTAAATGTTTGTTTAATGGGTTGCACATATGGGTGCCCCATAAACAGATGGGATAGATTCAAACTTTCCTAATTTTCTTACAAAGAGTTGCATCTATTTTACCTCTAGGGTTTGATATCCATGGGCATAACCATAGGCAAAGAAAGGGGTTACAACGTGTTGGCTTGAGGTCTGATCCACTTTGTATCTATTATATGCCCATGTTTGCAACATTGAAGTATCTGTATCGAACAGAAGAGTAACAATAACCCTTTTGTATTTCTCTTCATCCTTTCTCCATTACTATCTGTGCATGCTCCAGTGAGCTGCCCAGTCCTTGATGGAGGACTTCAAACACAGATACTACCTAGTATTTCCATGGGTAAAGGTAGCAAATTCCCTAAATGATGAGCAGTAGAGTGGGCCAGTAATCTAAAATAAGGGTTTGGGGAGGAAGTAAATTCTAAGGCAAAAAGGTGGTCATTGCTATTTGGCCAATAGATGATTATTTTAAGCATTTGAAAAATGACTGAAAAGGGTGTAGAAGAGAGGTGAGATTTGAAAGAGCCAGGGAGAGCATGGACTCAGCATGGAAGAAGTAAGTTGGTGTTTTATTAGGTTCGTACAGCTGTAGCAAAGTACCATAGACTGGGTGGCTTAAAAGCAACAAAAATTTCTCAGTTCTGGAGGCTGGAAGTCTGAGATCAGGGTGCCAGCATTGTCAGGCTCTGGTGAGAACCCTGTTTCTGGTTGCGGACTTCTCATCGTTTTCTCACACGGTGGAAGGGGCAAGGGAGCTTTCTTGGGCTGGTTTATAAGGGCACTAATCCCATTCATATGGGTTCCACCTTCATGACCTAGTCACCTTTCAAAAACCCCACCTCCTAATAACATCACCCTGTGGGTTAGGTTTCAACATATGGGACATGTGCATGCTTGCACGCGTGCGTGTGCACGCACACACACACAAACACAATATTCAGCCTACCTGCAGTTGGTTTTATTTATTTTTAATTAATTAATTAATTTTTTGGCTGCATTGGGTCTTTGTTGCTGTGCGCGGGCTTTCTCTAATTGCGGCGAGCGGGGGCTACTCTTCGTTGCGATGCGCAGCCTTCTCATTGCGGTGGCTTCTCTTGTTGCAGTTGCAGAGCACAGGCTGTAGGCGCGCGGGCTTCAGTAGCTTTGGCACGTAGGCTTAGTACTTGTAGCTTGTGGGCTCTAGAGTAGTTGCAGTGCACAGCTTAGTAGCTTAATTGCTCTGTGGCTTGTGGGATCTTCCCATACCAGGGCTCGAACCCGTGTCCCCTGCATTGGCAGGTGGATTCTTTTTTTTTTGCGGTACGCGGGCCTCTCACTGTTATGGCCCCTCCTGTTGCGGAGCACAGGCTCCCGTCGCGCAGGCTCAGCGGCCATGGCTCACGGGCCCAGCCGCTCCGCGGCATGTGGAATCTTCCCGGACCGGGGCACGAACCCGTGTCCCCTGCATCGGCAGGCGGGCTCTCAACCTCTGCGCCACCAGGGAAGCCCGGCAGGTGGATTCTTAACCTCCGTGCCACCAGGGAAGCCCCTCGGCAGTCGGTTTTAGAACACAGAGAGACAGTTGAGAATCTAAACATGGTGGAGGCCTTGAAGGTTAGGGCATGTTTTACATTTGAGTTACTAATACACTTTATAAGCATGTTGTGACTCTGAGCAATTGAGGGAATGAATTGGAATCACTTAGAAATATTTGTAGAAAGGACACTGTGAAAATCAACGTAGCCTTATTGGAGGGTAGTGTCGTAATTTGAGCTGGTGTGGTTAATTTGTGCAGTAAAGGCTGCCCGTTGGTTAAGGTGGGATTAAGTAGGCGGATTAAGCCTCCTCAGCACACATCCTTCAGGGGTCTTCTCGGATGTGAGCTGATTTAGGCTGCAGAATTGGGACCTGTGATTCAAGAGGGAGTGAATCAAGCTGATTTGAAGGTGTAAACCCAAACAAGCAAATAACCCAGAGGATGAGGTGTAAGTTAGACAGAATTTTGGCTGGAACATTTTGATCTAGAGAAACAGGAGAGTAGAGGCATTTATGATTCAATATGTTATTAGTGTTTCCCATCACCATTCACAGAAGTGGTTTTGTGCAATGACTGTGGACGAGAGAGGCATTTGGTAACACTGGCGGAGCAATTGACCTCATCAGAGAAAGCAAATGCAGAGAGAGGAAGGTAAATAAGAACTTTCAGGGAATTCCTTGGCGGTCTCTCGGTTAGGATTCTGCGCTTTCATTGCCAGGACCAGGGTTTGATCCCTGATCAGGGAACTAAGATGTAAGATCCCGCAAGCCGAGAGGCTGGGGTTAAAAAAAGAACTTTAAATGCCTAGGTACAAAAGGCAAGTTACTTACTATTTCTTTCACTCATTCATTCTTTCAGCTAATAAACCATTAACCGTTGAACACACATATATCGATACTGTGATCGTACCAGACACTAAGGTTTGCTTGAGTATCGTTAATCTCAAACGCTGTCTTTTTTGTGTGAAAGGATGGACTAAATTTTAGAGGCATTTTGAATATGTAGCCGTGTGTTGCTCTTTTATAACTTTTGCATCTGTGATTCACAGGATCCGTAATTGGAAAATCCCTAAGTCATGGGAAGGCTGTCGTGGGTATCCTCAGGTAGTGAGGGCCTTGAAAAGCACCTTCTTCTGTTGGTTGTGAATGTTGTTCACAGTTATGACTCAGGATGGATTTCTCCTGGGAGCAGCAAAACAGTTACTACTTTCCCGAGAGTGTGGAATTTAATGACCTAACTTCTTTATTCTCAGTTTTCTCAGAGGGAATTAATTCCACGGTGCCATTAAAGGAAGAATGCTCATGATTTCTTCCCGAGTTTGACTGATTAGCGACAAGGAAAACAGAATGTGTTATAAATAGTGTGTTATGTGAACGCACAGTGATCTTTCTAGAATGGAAATAGAATATTAGCGTGCGGTTCAAGGCAGTTAGTGTGAAAATATCCCATTAGGAAGAACGCAACTCCTAAGAAGAGACCTTTTGAAACTGACATTGGTGACGTGTGTTTTGGGGGTTCACTTAGAGCCTCTTCTTTAATGTCCCCACCGCCCTGCTCCAGTGCCCTCGGGCTGTACCTGGTTCTTCAGGCTGCCCTCGCCATGCCATCAGGCAGGATTTCTTCCTCTAGCACAACAGAATCTGCGCTGTCACCCCTATCCCACCAAAGCTTACTTTCCCATGGTTCTGTTTTTTGAGGGGCCTTCCTTTCCTCTAGTAACCCAGATGCCAAAGATCTGACAAGCCTTTCCATGTTTCTGTGTTAATGGTCAATAACTCCTTAATGGGTTTTCTCTTCCTGTTTTTATTTAGGGCAATCTTGGAGGCTCAGTTTTCTAAAATTCAGTCTGAAAACTCTACTAGTGCAATGGCATATTGCACTAGTGGAAGAGCCCACTCTTTTTTTTTTTTTTTTTTTTTTAATTTTCTGAAGAAGTCTTTAGAATGATACTGTCGTGAGGTCACTTAGATCAAACCCTTAAGTTCACTCCCGACCTTCTGCTACTGCTTTCACTTCCCTCCCTCTCTCCAAATTTAGTAACTACTGTACCCATATTAATAACCCCGCATAAGACTCCAGAGTCTGGCTTCAGGAATTTTACTGTTCATCGTGGCAGCAGATTTACCTTCTCTATTGGATTTTGCTTACGCTAGTGTTGGAGGCCATAAATCTGCTCCATTTTAAGAAGCTTCATGTACATAGAGAATGGACTTGAGGACACGGGGAGGGGGAAGGGGAAGCTGGGATGAAGTGAGACAGGGGCATTGACATATACGCACTACCAAATGTAAAACTGATAGCTAGTGGGAAGCAGCCGCGTAGCACAGGGAGATCAGCCAGGTGCTTTGTGACCGCCTGGAGGGGTGGGATAGGGAGGGTGGGAGGGAGACGCAAGAGGAGGGGATATGGGGATATATGTATACGTATAGCTGATTCATTTTGTGATACAGCAGAAACTTAACACACCATTGTAAAGCAATTCTACTCCAATAGAGATGTTAAAAAAAAAAAAAAGAAGAAGCTTCAGGTACAAGAATCCAAAGTCTCAACACAGATACACTTAGGAGATCGTGAATTGGATATCAGAATGATTTTTTTTTCAGGATTGCTTTAAATAATAAGTTTGCTGATTTGTAAAAGACTTAATTTGCGAAAATTAGATGTACACAAAACTTTTTGAACTAGGGAACTTAGTTCTAATTCCAGCAGTCCCTCTAATCCATGATGTCACTCATGCAGGGAGACGCTCCACACTTCTGGGCTTTACATTCCATTGTTTTAAAAGCAAGGGATTCAACTACAGTAAGTCCGCTACATACGAACCCTCAAGTTGCGAGCTTTCAAAGATGCGAATGTGCATCTGGTTCTGGTAAGGAACCAGAACCTGTGCCATCCACGTCAGGTGTGAGTGACGTTGCAGCTCGCCCTCCGTCTCCTGTTGCTGACGATCCTTCAGCTCTAGCATCTCCCACCTCCTCTCCCTCCTCCAGTCAGTAACTCTTCTTGCCTGTTCACTCGATGCCAGCCCCTGGATGCCAGCTGTCGTACTGTGCTACTGTACTTTTCAAGGTACCGTACTGTTAAGAGTCAAAATGTTTTCTTTATTTTTTGTGTTTCTTTTATGTATTATTTGTGTGAAAAGTATTATAAACCTATTCCAGTGCAGTACTATAGAGCCGACTGTGTTAATTGGGGACCTAGGCTAAATTTTTTGGACTTATGAACAAGTTGGACTTGTTTCGAACATGCTCTCGGACCGGAACTGGTTCATATGTAGGGACTTACTGTACATGGCTTCTGAGGTGCCTTCTTTAAGTAAGGCTGTGTTTCATGATTTTCAGAGGAAGTACCTCGTGGTTTTGAATTTGCTTTCCCTGACTACACGGAGAAACCTGGTGGATTCAAGTCTCTACAGTGGATCTCAACCCTGGCTGCCCTTCAGCAGTTCCAGGTAGATTTTGTCTTAGAGAGAGAGAGAGAGAGAGAGAGAGAGGGAGAGAGAGAGAGAGAGAGAGAGAGAGTGTGTGTGTGTGTGTGTGTGTGTGTGTATCTGTGTGTGTACATATATGTAAGTGAGCATGTATTCAGTCACGTGTGTGTGCTTCTGTGCGTGCACGTGTGCAGCCAGGGTTGAGATGCGCTCACTTAGAAACTTCAGTTAAAGATTGGCCACAATTACAATTGGTTAACACTTGAAGAAAAGAGTATATGCTAGGGAAGATTTTTTTATACGCGTATATAGATGGTTTTAGTTGAAGGTCTTTGGTGGCCAGGAACCCGTTAGCGTGGACCAAGATGGGGAGTAGTTGTTGAGAGGACACAGCCATGTTCATACTTGCAAGATTCCTGAGCCTCCCGGGGACTGAAGCTGGGGACTCGAAAGCCGTCTTGGCCCTTGGCCCTCACGCTCTCAGCTTCCTCTGTGTGAGCTGGTGCCTCCCAGCTCCTTCTCTCTGCATGCCTGGTCCATTGCTCTTTCTACAGCAAGTCTCTTCCCTGTTCCTGGTCTCTGCGCATCAACTTCACCCCAGCTGTGCTTACCCCCGACTCAGCTGCCCAGGAACTGGTCTCCCTCTGGCTTCTAGAAACCTCGTTCCCATTCTTCTTCTTTTGTAAAAAATTTTTATTGGAGTATATTTGATTTACAACGCTGTGTTAGTATCAGGTGTACAGAAAAGTGAATCAGCCATACATATACATATATCCTCTCTTTGTTAAGATTCTTTTCCCATATAGGCCATTAGAGAGCACTGAGTAGAGTTCCCTGTGCTATACAGTAGGTTCCCATTCATTATCTACTTTATATATAGTAGCATCGTTCCCATTCTTGAGTCCCCCAGTTGTACCCCGGGATAGTGATGGCCGGGGCCGAGGCGTTGTAAGTGAACAGGGCTCCCTCCTTGGGGATAAGGTGGGGCTGTGGCTGGGATAGGCACTGCCCCGCACAGCCATCACTAGCACTTCTGGAGGGGGTTGCCCGGGGCCGTCTCCACTCTTCACTCAGCCCCTGTGTGCCCCAGCCTGTGACTGGCCAGAGAGCACGGACCTTGAAGAATAGATCATAATTAAGAGACCTTAAACCAGGTCAGTAGACCACTGACATGGTTGCCTCATGACCGGCGTGTGGTTCCCTTTGTGAGCCTGGAAACGGAAGACTGTGGAAAAATAGGGCTCTCCTCTCGAGTTGCCTCCCCCCTCTCTGCCCTGCAGCAGATGCACCATCCGCCCTGCAACGGGGGCTGCTGTGCAAACGGTCTGTGGTGTGGACGGAATTCTGCACCGCCCTTGGGGCAAAGGAGACTGGGAGGCGGTGGGTGAAGGGGGCGGGGAGAGGGAGGCCCCCAACTCTGCAGGGGCCAGCGGACTCCTGTGTCGCCGAGTCACAAGAGATCCCCACCTTGAAATGATGTAATGATTCAGTTCTTCATTGAGATGATTTACTGCTGGAACCGATTTGTGGCTCTTACATCAGAGTAGCTCAGGCAGGGTTAACCTCAAGGGTAACCTGAAGAGGAGTGTGGCTGCCAGCCTTCACTTTCTCTGATGTTTTTAATGGTCATGGGCAGAGGTTTTGGAGTCACACCCCTGAGTTTAGGTCCTGCCTGGGCCACTTATTAACTGCTAGACCTCAGGCAAGTTTCCTAACCTTTCTGAACCTCAGTTAAAGTAATAACAATGGTGGTCGTAGGGGCGCAACATTGGCCACTGCAACGTGTGTCTCTTTGGCAGAAGGATTATTTGAGGCTGATTATTTTAAGAAACTGTAGCCACAGGAGAAGCTTTGGAAAACCCGAGCAGAAGTTACCTTTCTGTAAGAGACATTTACATGTATAAGGAAAATCTCCATTTGTAAGGGTGTCTCCCCAGCTGCTCCAGGAAGGTGGGGGGGGGAGGGGGTGCGACCTTATCTCTAGAAGCTCTTATCAGTGCAGAAGGTGAGGACTTTAATCTGCATAACAACCGCACCTTTGTTTCCTCTGCTTTTCCTGGTGACCTCCCAGAGCTGATCGCCACCGCAGTCTTGTTTTGCTTTAGCTGAAGATGCTATTTAAGATGCAGACTTCTGCCATTTCAGAGACTTACTCAGTTTTCCTGGGTCTTTCCCACGTATGCCTGTTACTAAACTTTTGTTTGCCTTTCTCCTGTTAATCTGTCTTCTTTCAATTTAATTAGTAGACCAGCCAAAGAACCTAGAAAGGAAGAAGGGAAAACTTTTCTGCCCCTACATGGTAATCATAATAATCATAACAATCATAACAATAACAACAACGACCTCATGTCAGATGCTCTGGCACACGAGGCTTTCCGCATCGTCAGGGGACAAAAAATGGGAAGCTGTTGTTTCAGATCGTTGAGAGCATTAGAGCTGTAATCACCAAATGCTCAGATCGTGCTGTAGACCAGACGCTTAGATCAGGTGTTAAAGAAATCGCTCCCTTCCCCCTTCTCCATACATGTAAATAATACCCGGGGCGAGGGAGCTTGATGGGCGTGGCTATAGAGGAACTGTAGAGGAGTTTTCGTTTTATTTGCAGCTAAGGGGGAAGAGGCTCTTTGAATTTGTTCCTCTGACCTCGAGGGCTCTGTGTATGATGTTTTGGCTCTGGGGAGTGGTGTGCATTAGTATTTTAAATCGGATAGCACTTCATCTACCAAGGTGTTTATATCCCCAAAGGAGACCTTAAAAGGAGAAGAAACCTTACCTGTAATCCAACACCTTGCAATTACTTTGCAAACGCTTCCTGCTTTGCTCCCTTCCCTCTGCCCTGCTGTTTCCAGGCTTAGCTGCTCAGGAGCTGAGCTTGTGTTCTGGGCGGAACCAGAGACTTCTCAGACACAGAGTCAGGGATGGGGAGAACGAGGAAGTGGAACTCCCTCTTTCTCCACCACTTAGGACATTCTGGTTGCTCCTTTTTTTTTTTTTTGCGGTACGCGGGCCTCTCACTGTTGTGGCCTCTCCCGCTGCGGAGCACAGGCTCCGGACGCGCAGGCTCAGCGGCCATGGCTCACGGGCCCAGCCGCTCCGCGGCATGTGGGATCTTCCCGGACCGGGGCACGAACCCACGTCCCCTGCACCGGCAGGCGGACTCTCAACCACTGCGCCACCAGGGAAGCCCTCTGGTTGCTCTTTTTTAATGGGACAGCCTTCAGTAGATAAGAGTTATCTTTTTTTCCTAAAGTTGGCCCAGGGACCTGAATGCACATTTTCTCCTAAAATATGAATGCTCCGTGACTCCTTGTACCTCAGATCCCTGTTGAGTTTTCAAGGCTGTGTGAAATGGAGCTCATTGATGACTTCTACAATATTGATTTACTTCAGAGTGTTAAAGGACCGTGGCACCATGGTGAAACCGGAGACCTCTGTTTCCAGGAAGTCTAGGTCATTCACATTCAATGCTCAGACTGTTAACTGTTGCATGACATTGACTTGCTGAATCACCGAGAGGAGCCCTACCTCAAGGTTACTTGTTAACCGAGTCAAATGAAAAAGGAGCACAAGGAACCTCCAGTGCTGATTATTAGTTTGTTCCTTCAGTTTACATTTTTAAACGGTTAAAATGAAACCTGGGCAGTTACACTGGGGGGAAAACGTAAAGCAAGCCTGTATTCAGAATATATCTACAAAGAGTGAGTTTCCAGACGGTAATTATAACTCTGCCGGCTGACACCTCTGTTATTATAGTTGGTAATCTCAGGAGAATTCCAGCTTACCCAAAACTGTTCTTAGTGATGGTCACAGACAGAACCAGACCATGTGCAGTGATAATTATATTGACTGCAAAGGTCTGTGATACCAGAGCAAGATTCTTGTGCGCTGGTTTAACTAAAACAGTTTGAGTTATCCCTAGTGTCATAAATAATGCAAGGATATTTCAGAATCTCTGTTTTTGGTTGCTATGTTGTTTAACGATTACTATCGTCATAACATTCATACCATTTAAATTTACATACATGTATATGTACATACATGTAACCAGTTACGTGTTTAATCATTTCTAAACATTTCCTATAACAAGGCTACATAAAATGATTTTTTAAATCTTCTTTTAAATAAATTTATTTATTTTTTATTTTAGGCTGCATTGGGTCTTCGTTGCTGCGCGTGGGCTTTCTCTAGTTGCTGAGAGCAGGGGCTACTCTTCCTTGCGGTGTGCGGGCTTCTCATTGCGGTGGCTTCTCTTGCTGCGGAGCACGGGCTCTTGGCACGTGGGCTTCAGTAGTTGGATAGTGGGCTCTAGAGTGCAGGCTCAGTAGTTGTGGCGCACGGGCTTAGTTGCTCCGCGGCATGTGGGATCTTCCCGGACCAGGGCTCCAACCCATGTCCCCAGCATTGGCAGGCAGACTCTTAACCACTGCGCCACCATGGAAGCCCAGCTTCATCTGCTCTTAATACATCTTTCTAGGGTTTTCTTGATGTTTTTAGTAGGAAAAACTAATGTATTCCAATTAAACATACGACTCCACGTTCATTTAAAAATCATTTTAGGGCTTCCCTGGGCTTCCTGCGACAGCCCGCTCTCCGCACCTCACATCCTTCTCCATACGCTCCATCCACTGCCCAGCTCTAGCTTACATCTGTGCGTACCTGGGACAGCGCTGTCTGACCAATAATGAGCGCTTACGGAATATGTGTTGAGTAAATAAATGGATGACTCGGTGATTATGAGTTTACAGACTTTAGTGTAAGCAATGCCTGGGGGGCCTTGCTACAATGGATTCTGGACCCCACCCTCAGAGATTCTGATCTAGTAGATTGGATTAAAGCATTTTATATCAGCAGGCCTGGTACAAAGGGTGGGTGGTCTGTATTTGAGGAATACTGAGACATTTAAGTTGCTTGAGGGCCCCCAGAATGGCTCACAGTTGTATCATAATTGCTTCCTCCTTAGAATTTTTTTTAAAAAATTTAAAATTTTGGTTGCACCGTGCAGCATGCTGGATCTTAGTTCCCCGACCTAGGATCAAAGCCATGCCCCCTGCATTGGGAGTGCGGAGTCCTAACCACTGGCCCACCAGGGAAATCCTGGACCACCAGGGAAATCCTGGACCAGCGTTTCTTGATGTGTAAAATGTGAGAGCACCATAATTACTTTTGCAGGATTAAGTGTGGTGAAGATTACAGTTTTAATTTGCATAATTCCTCCTGCCTGTCTATTTCCACGTGTTTTCTCTCTGAACCGAACGAAAATGGGGCAAGAGTTTCTGGGGGACTTTTATAGGCATCTGTATCTTCTAAAATCCACTCTTTTATTATCTTTGAGTGATCCTCCCATCGTCACCTTTACTAAAGGATTGCAAAGTTAATTAATTAACAGCCCAGACAATTGGAATCTAAACCTCTTAGGAGCTGTTCTCTTCCGTCAGCACCTCTTTTCTGGAAAGTGCTACTTGGAGTAAAAGACTGCTGCCTGTATGCTTATGAAAGAAAAATATGCCTTGGCCTTTCTGTGTCTTTACCTGGAATGCCCTTCTCTGGCCAGCACAGGCTGTTCAGGATCCGCCCCCCCGCCCCCAGCGACACGTCTCCCCTACAGAGCCTTGCCATCCAGGCGGCTGGCCCTTCCTCCGCTCGCAGAGCTCTGATTATATGTCTGCTCCAGCTCTTATCACCTGGTCTTTTGGTTTGTTCTGTCTGACTCTTGTACAAGAATGCCATCTCCTTGAGGACAGGGCCAGGCTCTGACTCTTTTGGCTCACACTGAGACCCCAGTACAACACCCTGTGTATTGTACAGAAGACCCTTCAGTGTCAGCCAAAGGAATGGTGAGAATCACTGAGGGGTGGTGTTTGTACTGAGGCCTCTTTCTTTTCAGGTTCAAGATTCAGAGTCTTAATCTCCTTTGATTGGGCCTCAGGTATCTGTGGCCACCCCAGCTTCCTGCTGAGGCCTCTTTCCTGGGTTGGGTGTGAATGTATACCCCAGCCCAGGGGAGAGAGAGGGGCGATAAGGGACCCTGGGAACTGAGATCCTCCCGGCAGCCCGCCATCCGATCCTCCTCATGGCTGGCCCTCCTTCTGGAAGACAGAGCTGTTTTCTTCGGAGACACCTGTCTGTGGGACCATTCCAAGAAGGGTAGAGGAGTACTTAGAGGCAATGGGGGGACGTTTGTCTTTTTTGTCATTGATGGGCCAAGAGTGGATGCAAGTCTGTCTACTATCAAAGTGAATTCCCACAGTCCTCCATACCTGTATTGATGGCCATCTCATGTTTTTCTAAGACTTGGAAAAGGTGGTTGTGGTTCTTGTTATTGAGGAATATTTGTATATTTCATCTCAGCTGACAATTAAGAGAATGCAGACTTGGAAAAAAATGTCTCTCAAAGTCCACTGACTGCCTCTCTATTGCCTTCATTTCCTCATGGTCCTTGAGGTCTCTACACCAGCTACTTTTTTTCCCTTGCCATGTTTTTTTTTTTTTTTAACTTTATTGTGGTACACAAGGCAAATAAAATATTAAAATAAACCCCATGTCTTTATCACCCACCTTCAACAGCTATCAACATTCTGCCATTCTTGCAGCATCTGTACTTCAACCCACGCCCCATCCTTACTCTTTTATTATTACTTTATAATAGGTCTTTTTTTTTTTTTAAGAAAAAATCCGCATCATTGAAATGCACAGATCTTAGCTGTCTGCTTCCCCAGCAATATCTTCTTGCTGTCTGTGTTAGCACTCAGGCGTGTGATGAGCTAGCTGCAGGCTCGAGCTTTTCCTGATGTGCTGTGGTGTCACACCACTGGAGTATGGATTGCAATGTGAGAACAGGTTTAAGGGAGATATTAAATAGATTTAATATCCAATAGTTACCAAAGGAAAGGCACTGGAGTCTTGGCCCTTGTTTTCAATATCAGTGTTGTAAAGAGAGAACAAGTTGGGGACCCCCAGGGGTATGTTCCATTTTATCTAGAATTAATGGGGTACAGTTAAAAGAGAACTGGTGTGGGGCTAGGAGATGTAGCTTCTAGGCAACCATTGAGATACCCAGCTGTGTGGCCTGGATAGTCAGGTAATGCCTTTGGGCCTCATTTTCTCCATTTATAAAAAGGAGGCTTGCATTAAATGTCAGTTCTGGTTTAACCATCATTCATTGATTGGCTGTTTTGTGCTAAGCGCATTTCACACATTACATTATTTAAGCATCAACGTATCTGTGAGGTGGGGACTGTTATCGCCATTTTAAAGATTTGAAAACTGAGGACCAGGAAAGATGAATGACTTGCCCAGGGTCACACAGAGTTAAAAGGCGAGCCAAGATGTGGACCCAGGCATCCTGACCCTGGAGCTCTTGTTCTAAAATCACGCAATATTCCCTGTGTAACTAGTCTCCCAAGGTGATGGGGTGGGTAGGGGGTGAGCATCTTTCAAGGTGCTCAGGACTGTACACTGGGATGCAGAAAGAAAATACCAGAACTTATATTTCTGCTCATTATTTACTATTTTTCAATATATGTTTTTGTTTTAAATGTTCATAAGATTTTATATAGTGTTTTAAAACACTAATGTACATATAAATTTTTATCTATCTACACACACACACACACACCAGGAGTACATGCTCTCATTTTTATGAAAAATGGTGAATGATGAAAAGTTTAGACACCAGTGCTCTAGATTAATACCGTTACCTAATATTTTTTGATTTCTATTCTCAGAATTTTAGGATCTGAGCATGATGAGAAATTAATATTTTCAGAAATTACAATCCTTCGACAAATTGCCTGATGTGTCAGGTACTGGGCTAGATGTTTGGTACAGTCTCGCCTTGTTACCAGATCTTCTATAGTACCAAAAAATTTTTAGTTTGCATTTAAAAGATGACTTTGAATACCCTTAGGGAGGTGACACTGCCCCACTCCCGACACAGACACACATACACACACACACACACACACACACACACACACACACACACACACACACAGACACACACAGAATTCTGTACTTTTGTCTAACAGTATTCTGAAGACAAAAAATGTCTCCTGAACCTTTGGAAATCAAATGAAAGGAAGAATAGAAATGATTCTTTTCTACTGAGATGTCTACTCAGATTCCTTTCAGCACTTGGATGAGATGGTTCTCACGAAGTTGCCTTTTGTTTTATGGATCCTGATAAAATGAAGATGGCTGAAGATTAGTCAATAGAACGCTCGATAACTTTAGGTGAGCCGCATGGTGCAGAGCAAGGACAGTACAGCCAGACTGCCTGGGTTTGAATCCTGCCTGTGCTGTTTCCTCTGTGCCTCAGTTTCCTCTTCTGTAAAATGGAGAAATGATAGTAGTATTTGTAGTAGTGTTTGTCATGAATAAGAAATGAGTCAGTGTAAAGTGCTTTGTATGTAAGTTAGATCAAATGGGTTTTTAAATAGCTGAAAAGGAAGAGGGAAAGAAATGAAAGAGTTTATAGTAGATAGCCTTCAAAGATTGGAGAAATAGCCTGCTGTATCTCTCAAGGGTTTTGTCATCTCCAAAGCACTATCACAGACACTGTCTTTGTTCCTGAGAATAGTTCTGTGAGAAAGATAGGACAGATACTGTTACCCCCACTCGATCCAAAGGTAGAAGGAAGTGGAGGGAGAGTGAATGACTCACATCACCCCACGTGGCTGTGAAGTAGTAAGTGCAAGGCTTCAGTGTATTTCTTTAGACTTTAAAAAATGTTCCAGGGCTGCCTCTCTTAATGTGTTGCCATTAGTAATTGCTCCTGTAGTTTCTTTTCTAATGATTCTGTCGGTCTGTACATAAAGCAGTCGTGTACAGATGGTCCGGCAACATAGTCTTTTTGTATTTGACCCTTTTACTTTTATTATTTTTTTAAAAGTGCAACTGAGTTTTCTTTCTCATTCGTCTGTTTTTCATTCCCGAAATTGGTTTTAAGGAGCCATTATGACCTATTTTAAATAACAGAGCAGTGTTTTCTTCCTGAGCATTTTAAGCTGGACCAGTTTTTCCTACGGAATTGCAGGAGTTCTCTTTTTAGATGGGAAGTGAAAATCTTTAAAAAGCCATCTGGTATTTATGGACCTGGCCCTGAGGGATAACTTAAGAATGGGGTTCTTATCCTCAAGAACTTGAATTACCATTGCAGATGGTTTCCTGGAGTCAGGTCCCCCTCCACGGATATAGGGTGTTTATCATACCCAGCTGCCCAAGAGCCTAGTACTTGGCAGTTTTCAATAAGGATTTACTGACTTAACCCCAGACTGGATCTGGACGTGCTTCTGTCTCAACAACCACGGGACAACAAGTAAGGTAAGTCCTCTGACCTTGTTGGAAACCTCTCTGCTTCGTGGGTTCTTATCAGGCTCTAGGTCCCTTACAGTTTCTTGGAAGTGAGAAGGTCTCTTTAACCCTAAAAGGAGAGGCTCTTGCAGTAGAAGAGTTATGTCCAGGGCATCTAGAGGCTTCTCGGCAGAGTGGATCCCTGGCATAAGACACCATTCATAAAAAAAATCATTTTAAATCCTTCCCCTCTCCTCCCACCCCACTAAAGTTTAGTCTTCTCGAATTATGGCCAGAGATACTGAAGGGCATGGTCATTTCTCCGGTTAACTGTGCTGTGTAAGTCCATTATATTTATCAACGGATTATAAGGTGTTGACCTTCCATTGCCAGGTAGACCCTTAGGGCATACGGTCAGATGATCCTCGGAAGGGACCCGAGAATGGATGTGATCTGGTGGACCCCTAATGCCGATCCGTGGTGTCAGAAGACACTTTGACTTATTTTTCACGGCAAAATAAGAAAAATAAAGGCAATGCAGGTTTCCTGAAGCTGGATGTATTCAAAGTTTGGATATTCTGAGGTTTTGGCCACTCTTGCTTTTGTTGTTAAAATCACCTTGAAAAATATTTTATTTGGCAACCTAAATCATTTCCCCATTTTACTGGAGTAGGGAAGGAAGGGGCAGTTTGCCTGGTGTCTGAAATCTAGAAGTCTAGGAGCTGGTCAATTAGTCTAACTCATACATTATTTAAGAATTTATTTTTGGGCTTCCCTGGTGACGCAGTGGTTGAGAGTCCGCCTGCCGATGCAGGGGACACGGGTTCGTGCCCCAGTCTGGGAAGATCCCACATGCCGCGGAGCAGCTGGGCCCATGAGCCATGGCCGCTGAGCCTGCGCGTCTGGAGCCTGTGCTCCGCAACGGGAGAGGCCACAACAGTGAGAGGCCCGCGTACCGCAAAAAAAAAAAAAAAAAGAATTTATTTTAATTTCTAACATCAAGTGCAAAATTTGATTCATCATAATCTTAGGTTCTTAGTACACTTTTATGATCTGCTATCCATTAATTAGTTTGTTTAATGTTTGTTTTAATAATAAGTGTCCCAGAGCTTTACCGTAAAGGGTAAAAGCTAGGGAAATGACAGTAATTTACTTCTAACCATCTGGTCCCGGTCTCACTCTCGCCCACCCCTGGCAACCGCCTCCAATTCCCAGGTAGCCAACCACCCGAATCCTGAATTCATCTTTGCCAGTAATTCCTTCTTTATGTTTGAATGAATACCTGAATTAATATCTGCATAGCAGCAGTCGAGTCCTTCCAAGAAGAACAGTTTTTCTTCTGTTCAGCTCCACTCTGTCTTTCACTTTTCTCTCCTTGGTCCCAATTCTTGCTTGTCATTTCACACAACATTTCTCAGATATTTGGACACCACCACGAGGGCAACGATGGCATCTCCTTCAGGTCTGAATTGCCTGCAGCGTCGAGCACAAGTAGAGCCTCAGTGAGTGTCACCTGAATTAAATTCTTCTCACACTCGCTCATCTCTTTTGCAGGCTAAGTATCCGCGGTTCCTTGGGGCACGCATTGTGTGCGTTGCTTCCAGATTCCTCACCTTCCTGGTCCTCCTCTGAATGCATTCCTGTTTAGCGACATTTCTGAGACAGGCCTAGAGTTATACCGGCAGTACTTTGGATGGGGTTTGACCAGAGAGAAGTGCAATGGAACTTTCCCTCCCAGGGCCTAGACCCACCAGTTGGTACAGCCTAACTATGAACAGGCAACACGCATCTCTGAAAATATCGGATCAAGCGCAATGATAGACTTCTATGTTATGTGGAAGATTGCATTCTTTGAAAATTCATTTTATAAAATTCCCCGAATTATATCTCAATTTCCATTTATTGCTAGCTTTACATGTATGCTCTTTTTAAAAAAATTTATTTATTCATTTTTTTGGCTGTGTTCATTGCTGCATGCAGGCTTTCTCTAGTTGCAGTGAGTGGGAGCTACACTTCGTTGCGGTGTGCAGGCTTCTCATTGCGGTGGCTTCTCCTGTTGAGGAGCACAGGCTCTAGGCACGTGGGCTTCAGTAGTTGTGGCACACAGGCTCAGTAGTTGTGGCTCGCGGGCTCTAGAACACAGGCTCAGTAGTTGTGGCGCACGGGCTTAGTTGCTCCGCGGCATGTGGGATCTTCCCGGACCAGGGCTCGAACCCGTGTCCCCTGCAGTGGCAGGTGGATTCTTAACCACGACGCCACCAGGGAAGCCCCATGCCTGCTCTGTAAGTGTTCTTTTTTCCCTTTACAATTGAACATATACTCTCAGTCAGAGGCCATTTGATGGAGACAAAAAAGAAAAAACAAATCAAAGCTTTGGTCCATCGAATACTTTTCATCCTTGCCTCAACTGTATTAAGTTTATGAGACTTGCGCTTATTAATCTTAGCTCTTTTCATTTTTTTCCATTTTCCACTCGTTTGATAAAATATGAGCAAAACGTGTTTAAACAGAGGTTTGAAAATCCTTATTTGGCAGTTGACCCCTTTTTCTTCAGAGCAATTAAGTTGAATCCAAGTAGGAAGCCCCACCCTCTCCCCTTGTCTGGGTTCCTGAAGAGCTTAAGATGCCCTAGAACAGAGTCCTTAAGCGGTTACAATAAAATATTCCGATGAGTTCACACACACCGCTGAGTAAGGCTGCTGCTGGTCTAACGGAACCCCCAGCTGGTTCATCGTCACCATAGGACACAGAAGTCTACATGGGTGGTCTGTCAGGAAGGTGGCTTAGGTTAGGAAAGTGGGATTGTTCTAGAACTGAACATAGCCTTCAGAAGCGTTCTCCACAGCCCACTCAGAATTTTGCCTCATTCCAATCTTTTAATTTTTTTTTTTTTTTTTGGCTGCACTGTGCAGTACGTAGCACGTGGGATCTTAGTTCCCCGACCAGGGATCGAACCCACGCCCCCCAGCATTGGAAGCACGAGGTCTTAACCACTGGGCTGCCAAGGGAAGTCCCTTTTTGTCAATTTTAAGACTCTCCTGTCAATTTCTTTTTCTACCCACATGCACTGTTGCCAAATCAGATCTCTTGCTTGTTGTTTAATTGTTTTACACCACCTTTGAAGATTTTAAACATATTTATATTAAATTTCTTCCTGTAAGTTTAGGCCCCACGCTTTGCCCGTGGTATCTCCTTGCCATTGACCTTGTTAATATTCAGTCTTGATTTTTAGATCCGATTCTTAAATGCAAGGACAGCAAATTAGACTCTGGTGACTTGGAGGACTGCGGCACCAGGCCAACCCAGTGCCGTCATTTTGCTTCAGCTGGAGATGTAGTTGATTTGTGAAGGGCAGAAAGAGGCACAGGAGGGGACAGAATAACTCTGAGAATCAGTCCGAATAACGCCTGCGTTTCATTTCCTCAAACCGCACCCCTCATTTATTCTAAAGCCAGTGCCATCGGGGTACCCGTGGAGAGTATACCACAGTAAATACGGTAGCATATATCGTTAGGCACCAAGTTATGCCAGCATGCTGGTGAGAAAACTTAGTAATGCGTGGCATAAGAGGTGAATGACATTTTAATGGCAGAATTTAACATTTTTACTGAAATAACATATGCAGACAATATAAATCAAAGAGAAGAGATTGGGGCTTCCCTGGTGGCGCAGTGGTTGAGAGTCTGCCTGCCGATGCAGGGGACGCGGGTTCGTGTCCCAGTCCGGGAAGATCCCACATGCCGCGGAGCGGCTGGGCCCGTGAGCCATGGCCGCTGAGCCTGCGCATCCGGAGCCTGTGCTCCGCAACGGGAGAGGCCACAACAGTGAGAGGCCCGCGTACCGCAAAAAAAAAAAAAAAAAAAAAAAAAAAAAGAGAGGAGATTATGGTGGAAAGTAATAGTGACCCCTCTTCCTCCTTACCCCCAGCACCCAGGAGCAACTCTAGACAGTGTTTATTGCTAATAAACACGAGGAATTTTTTTAGCTATCCAGTCCTGATGACTTCTTTTTGCTAGTTTTGGTGTTTGGTAGTTATTTTTGGTTCTTCATTGGCAGTGTTCGTGATTTTAAATAATATACTTAAACTTTACGTCCAGCTCCATCCACTTTAGTCAGTATCTGAACTCTCTTCACCTTCCTTTACCCTCAACTCCCGCTTACTGTCAGTTTGACCTTTACTGCCACAGTGTTAAGGTTGTCTATTGTCCTAGTTCTCTGTGAGTATAGCTTCTGTTACTCCAACTTCCTGGATTTTGTTTTCCCCTTTGTCGCTCATGGTCTCCATCTCTTTGTCTACTTTGATGTCCTGGGAGGTCTCTTCAATTTTATTTTCTAGCCTCTGAGTTAAATTTTCTATTTTAGCCATCATTTTTCATCTCTGAGTTCACTTTTCCTCTTTGACTTTCCCTTTTTCGTTAACATACTGTTCTTGTTTTATGGATATATTTTCTCAGATTTGTGAGGTTTTTTTTTTTAATGTATCTTTCTTCTTTTTTTTTAAGCCTTAAATGCTGGTCCCATAATTGTCTGTTCTTCTGAGGACACATTTGGGTCTTTTGTGCTGCTCGCTTTCCTTATATGTTGGTAGTTTAGCTTAGTGGTTAAGAGCTTGGTCTCTGGCTCAGACTCGGGTTGAATCCTGGCTTTGCCTTTGGTCCTTATTAAGCACTTTAATAATAATAACGGTAGCTCCCTGTTAGGGCTGTTGTTGAGGACTGAATGAGTCAGTACCTGTAAAGTTTTTAGAATTGTGCCAGGGATATAGTCAATGCTCAGTAAATGTTAGCTGTCATCATCATCATCATCATTTTTGGTTATCTGTTCTTACTGAAGGAAGAAAGATTGGATAATCAGGTTGGGTTTCCTCCACATGGTGTGAGCAGATCTGTTCCCCTCTCGGCCTCGCCCCTGAGAGGGAAGTCAGCCTGGGCAGGTGAAGGAGACCCTCCAATGCCAGGATGAGGATGGCTTGATGTGGGAGCACCAACTAGAAGTCTTAGCTCACCCAGAGGATTTAAACTCTGTGTTAGGGAGGGGAGTAGATTGTGTAATTGCCTATGCAGACTTTCCAGAACTTACCTACTTTTAGTTTCGTGCTAATTTTGAGCCACAAGCCTTCCTGTGACTCAGGTGACCCCCGCCTTCCCTGCAGCCCTCTTGTAGTGTCTGGACAACTTTCTCTACCACACATTTCCAATCTCCTGTCACTAGAAATGTACTGAACTCTTCTGTGTCTTGATTTTGCCCCGTCTTCCCATTGTCTCTGCTATTGTGGGTTTATTCCTTTCTCAACTTCCATACTTCTTTTTCAGTGGGCTTGAGAAGCAAACACGTGGGCTTGGGTCCTCATTTTAAACTAGAAGCCGAAGGAATCTCCTTCCTTACAGTTGCATAAACCAGGAGTTTTCCTTTGAGCTACCAGTGTTGTTACCTGTGCTAGTGATCAGGGCTTCCCCATCGCACGACCCCGGGGACACCACTCGCTTTGTAGCCTGTGCACGCGGCACCCCCAGAGTTGCCCTGAATACAGCCCGTGCAGCTGTAGGTGAGCCTCCCCACAGGTGAGACTCCTGTAATTTTGTCAGTGCTGACAGCCCTTTCGGTCTGTCTTGGAATCTAATGCTGTGCAGGAACTGACTAGGTCACACAGTGAGGGCGTCTGCTCATTGAATCTTGTTGAACTGCCACAGTCCAAAGAGAATTTGCCAACGGGTCGCCTCACACTGGGGACTCCAGAAGGACATCTTACCAGTTTTCCAGAGTTGATCAGACTCAGCCAGGGCACACTAAAAGACTCTCGTGAGACACTTTGTTAATTGTCAGTAAGAACTGTTAGGGAAAGCTGATGTTTGCATTGTTAGAACTCATTGTCTCCATGGAGGGGAAATTCAGAGGAAGCTAGATTACCAAAGGTTTCTTGGGGCGCATGAAGTCACCCCAGAAGGAGATGCTTTGGCTTGGAATGGTTAATAGTATTTGTCCCTCCTAATTCAGTCCCACAGATGATGCGAACCGGATATTGGCCGTCAGGGAGGCCTGTCCTCTTGGATGACCTGGGACTCTTAAGGGGTTCCGCTCGCTCAGAAGGCATCTGAGGGGTGTGTGCTGGGCACTGGTCAGAGACAGCGGAGACGGGATCCACAGTCTGGTGCTCGGCCGCAGGGCTTCACAGCGGTCTGGTGTGCATTGTTTTCAGCGCCAAAACTTACACTTTGTGATGAGATGTTTCTAAAATATTTCATGTACTTTTCCATCCTGAGCAGAAAATACATCATTTTGATGACCCACGGTCATCGATGTGGAAATTGGGTATTGTACTCTACAGTGACTTTTGATGGATAGATCTATTTATACCTTGTCTTGGAATGTTCTATAAAATAACAAGGGAGATAAGTTACAATAAGGGAAAAATAAAAACATGGCTGGAAACAGAAAATGGAGCCAGAAATGAGATTTAAAAATGCCTTCCACAGGCGCTGCCTGCTCTGTGCTGGAGTGTCGTTGCCTTTGGTGGGTCTGTGGGGATAGTGATACCCTACACTGGGCTCTCTGCAGTGTTTTCTTTTTTCTTTTCATCTCCTTCTTATTTAAAAACGTTTTCTTTTTGTTTTGAGTGGGCTTCAAGTGGGGAGAAGAGAGAAGCATGCTTGTACTTTGCCAATTTTTATGACAAGTCCCATTATTGGTCTTTAAATCCTGTACCAAATAGTATTTCCTTGTTAGCTTAGTTATATAACCACTGTTATTATGTTTTTATACTCTAGTTTCTTGGAGAATAACCAGTCAAACAGTCAAAGACTTGCAAGAGCTAGAAGGGGGTGTGTCTCCCCAGCACTGTTTCGTCTGTGGGGGAGTTTCACTCAGAGGGGCAGGCGCTACTGGAGTTAAGGTCCTAGGCAAGTAGGGGACTCAAAAAGAAACAAAAACTAGCCAACCAAAACTTGCCCCAAACATTTAACCCCTATATACAGAAAATGTTTTCTGCAGTTTCTGCGCACTAACAGACCCTGGGAACGGAGAGTATCTGTGATCTCTTCCTCAGACATTCACCTGGAAAGGTCACGAATTCCTGCTGCATGCTGTTAGCAAGTGTGGACATCTGCATATTCTTTAAGCTCTGAATTCCATACGCTAGTTTAGCATTACCATAGATTTGGCTGTTTTGATGGGCAAGACTGACGATGATGATTTTACTGTTATTTTGCCTTTCAATACCTGGTGATCTCATTATGTTTCACCTAGTCTATCATTGTGGTTTTGATTTTTCCTTGATTCAGGAGTTGTATAGAAAAATTATATATATATATATATATATATATTTAATTTCATGGACTGTTCCTCCTCTCTTGGTTAATTGCTTCTATTTCTGTTGTTATGTGCATTGCAGTCAGACAACATGTCATAGCTTTTATTTACTTTGATCCTTCAAATCAGCCCCTTTTCAGAACTTAGAGCTTTTCTTCATATGTCTAGTGATTTTCCTCTGATTGTCTGTTCCTTCAGGGTGTCTAGAGTGGCTTGTTATTAGGAGTTGAAATAAGTTCTATCAGAGGTCATATGTGACCCTGTTCAAATCTTGTGGTCCAAGGCAGAGAGAAACATTTAAAGTGCAAAATCAAAATATCGTTGACTCATTTGAAAATGTTCTCGTGGCTACGATGAATTCTTAGGAAGACTGGCCTCGGTGTCTTCTCCAAGTCCTGGAAGAGCTCAGCTTTAATTCTTTCTTCTCCCTCCAGGCAAGAGATCTGAACTGCTTTGTGTGGGTCCGTGCAGCACTTAGGCAGAGATTTGGGCAGTTAGCCAGCGGAGGATGGGTTGTAGTATCTGGTTATTTGAAAAATTTGAGTTGAGAAATTCCAACTGTCGATTGTTTGGCAGGTGACCCCTGCTGTGTTCGTTGCGCCTTAGCTGAAGAATGTGCTCTGAGGCTTACCCAGCCTCTGCCCTGGAAGGGTTGAACGGTACGCATTCTTCTGAGTCACTCCCAATCCTTTAACAATCAATGTCCTAATATAGCATTCTTTTAAAAATTAGAATAGAATCAGTCTCCGTAAATAGAGGTAACTTTCCTGAGAGAACTGGGAAGGTATTGGGTGAGAAAGGAGGGAGGAAGTGAAAGAGCACCTGTGAGAACAGTGGTCCAAAGCCTGTCATTCTCAGGTCTACGTGCAGTGGGGTCTGAGACTTCCCGAGGTCGTGGAACCAGGGACTGGGCTGGCAATGTGTGTGCTGATGTCTGCTGCACCATGAATTCTGGGGCTTCCAGTAAGGTTCAGGTGCTTCATGATTTCAAGACATGAGTGTGGAGTTAGGGGAAGGGCCAGGTGACATCCTTAAGTACCTTGGTGAAGGAGGAGGGTCGTTAGGCCTCTTGCACTCCTGATTTCATCCGGCCGTCACCGGACGGTGTGGGTGCTGCCACCCCTCTCTAGCTGTCGTGGGGCTCAGGGCAGAGGGGCTTAGCTTTGGAGGCAAGCATTGGATGTGAGTTCAGAGCCAGGCTCTACCACCTACAAGCTTCATGGCCTTGGGTGAAAGCCACCAAACGCCCAGAACTACAGATGAAGAGAACTGATGATAGCACCTTCATGGCACCGTGCAGGTTGCTGTGAGATTGAGAGATAAGGTATGTCTCCTCCCACGCCCCCCATCATCATCGCCGTGGTTCATCCTGGGTCATCCTGCTGTCTGCCAAGTACCTTCTAGTGTTGGACAGCAGCCAGCCCCCCAGTGGTTCTTGGCCATTGTTCACAGGTAGATGGGATGCCAACCTCCCCTGGAGCGAGCACCTGTGGTCTGGCCTGATTGGGTGTGATTTATGACCCAAGCCTGCAGGGCAAAGTGGCAGTGATTGCGGGGGGGGTGGGGATGGGGGACACGGCGGAGGAGGCAAATATGGGCCTAATCCCCTTGGAAAATGAGGTCAAAGGCCCTGTAATGCCCCCATGAAAATGCCTGGAGGCATTCACCATGTGGGGACATTAGCAATCAGGTGATGTACTTTGGATTTCTGATCTGTCAGCTGAAGGGAATGAATTAGGCCTGGATCTGCCTCCCCCAGATCTTTAAAATCAGGCATTCTTATTTTAGAATAAAGAGAACCTACATAATCACACTGTTAGACTATAAGCCCCACGAGGGCAAAACCCAAATCTTGCTCATTCTTATACCCTTAGCTTGGAGCACCATAGATGCCTAGCGGTCCCTCAGTGATTATTTGAGAAATAAATTATCCCCTTCCCTATCTCTGTCCTGGGGTAGAACCGGGTCAGCATGTATGTATGTAAGCAGTGGGAATGGGGACCACTCAACTGACATATTTCTTATGCACAACTCGATTCAAATATTCGTTTTATGAAAACTTATAACCTTGCCCATAAATTTTGCTTTGTGCCAAAGAAGTAGCAAGTTTGAAACTGTAATAATATCTTAATATTTTCATAAACATTTTGGCTATACGCTCACTTGTTTTTTTTTGATCTGAGGAATTCTGATATGTTGTAAAAGAAGGTAAAAATTAGCTTCTTTTTCAAGATAAAAATGCATACAGACAGAGCTCTAGTATCGAAAGCATGGTTAATACTTTATAGAAGATTTGTATCATTTTGATTTCTTTCCAGTCTTGAGTGAAACATTTTTTTGACTAGCTTTGCAATTCTGAGGTCAAAACTCTCCTTTTCCAAATTGCATTGACTTGACGGGAACTCACAAACCGTGGTAAATTGTCAACAGGGAGTCAAATGTATTAGAAGTAGTAACGTAGGAACATTCCAGGACTGAGGAAAGAGATTGCCCATTGGTGTCTTGGATGGAATTTTAGAGAGACGGGGACTGTTTGAGGTCCAGTGGGCTTAGAGAGAAGAGAGAACCCAGCCAGATAAGCCAGTTTGGAACAGGGGACCACTGGCATGATGGGGTGATAAAAACTGGAACAAGAGAGAATCAAGGTAAGTGCCTAGGAGCAGACATACGGAGCTTACAGATCAGCCTCGCTCAGAGGGGTGGAATACATTTCTTAGGCTCAGAACAAAGGAAAGGAAGGTGGATCCTGCTGAGATTCTAGAAGCACTGCCTGAGTTAGGGGAACCCCTAACTGTTTCCGATCCTCCACTCTTCATCTCCCATCCTTTGTGGGTTTTTTTGTGTTTTTGTTTTTTGCGGTACGTAGGCCTCTCACTGCTGTGGCCTCTCCCGCTGCGGAGCACAGGCTCCGGACGCGCAGGCTCAGCGGCCATGGCTCACAGGCCCAGCTGCTCGGCGGCATGTGGGATCTTCCCGGACCGGGGCACGAACCCGTGTCCCCTGCATTGGCAGACGGACTCTCAACCACTGCGCCACCAGGAAAGCCCTCCCATCCTTTGTTTTAGCATCTTAATCCCAGTGTCCGCCGGTGGGTCCTGAGGTCCTATGCCCCACATAGCACAGGGGATCCACTTCTTCTGGTGGCCTGGCCTGCTCTGCCCTCCCTGAATTTCCATTGGCTGGATGGGGATAGAGATCACCCCCACCAGGCTCCTTACTGTGTATAATAAATGCATCGAGTTGTTACAGTCTTCAGTTTCTGCAATGACCAAACAGTTGCATTTCAGAACGAAAACCCGGGTCCACATCTGTCCCTGTTTGAAACATCCTTGGCATGCAGCTTGCATGAAGTCTGTGTGTTTCCAAAGTGATCTAAAATAAGAGACACATAGTATTTTATATCCTGCCGAAGACAAGCCATGACCCCAAGGGGAGAAATGCAGGACACCAAGGTAGAGAATGTGGATTGACGTGTGGGTTTAAGGGGAAAAAACTTGCCAGTTTCTTAGTTCAGAGCCCATGTTATTACAGGCTTATGTGGCCTGCAAAAAGAACTCCAAACACTGGGTTATAAGAATATCAGAACAGATTACCATGAAGTGTATGGAATGGAATGTGGCAAACTGGGTATTTTTTAAAAATTATTTATTGATTTATTTATTGGCTGCGTTGGGTCTTCATTGCTGCGCGTGGGCTTTCTCTAGTCGTGGAGAGCAGGGGCTGCTCTTCGTTGCAGTGTGTGGGCTTCTCAGAGCGCAGGCTCAGTAGTTGGGGCGCACGGGCTTAGTTGCTCCGCGGCATGTGGGATCCTCCGGGACCAGGGCTCGAACCCGTGTCCCCTGCATCGGCAGGCGGGTTCTTAACCACTGCACCACCAGGGAAGTCCCGAGCTGGGTATGTTTGAATTAGTAATGTACGGTACACAGTGTTCGTAGTGGCCAAAGGTAGGCTTCCTGTTTACGATAAATAAGGACATGGCGTTTGCCTCTGTGTTTACATGCTACATAGTATTTTGATTAAAATGTAATGTTGACGTTACCTCAAGGCCGTATTTTAGGCTGACTTGAGAGAAAGGAAATGAAGACTCCGTGTGGGTAAGATCTGAGTCACACAGACGCTGTCTGCTATTTGGAGGCTAGGGAGGCTGGATCCGGCACCTACCATCCCAAATCCTCTGTCCTTGACAGACAAGGGGGTGATATTTCAGAAGGCAGCCGACCTGTCTGACAACAGCCCTTGAGTGTTCAAATATAGAATTGGAATTCTGTCCCTGTGTTATTCAAATGAAAGGTGCAGCTAAAAAGAGAGGGGTCTCTCTCCATCACCACCTCCCGAACTGGCGTCCTCTCGTGATGTTCCCGAGGGAGGCCTTTCATGTCCAGAAGAGAAGGATGGCAGTACTGTTGGGCTGTGCTAAGCAGTGGTTTTTCTTTGTTTTGCTTAAAAAAAAAAAAAAAAAAAAAAATCCAGGCAAGGTGGAAAGATAAAATGGAAAGGATAACAAGGTCTTTGTGCCTAGTTTTTGTGCTCAAGTAGAATCGAGCTGTCACTGGATCCCAGCTTCGTAATAGCCACTGAGCTTCCCTGAAGCTTCCCTGAAGCTGGATCTTGAGTAGAATATTCTGCCAGATTTGTAGAAGAACACAGTGTTAGTGACATGCATATCTTTAGAATCTTTTTTCATGTTACTGATAGATTTTAATGCCTTTGGATTCTAGAGAGTTGACAATTTAAAAAAAGCAAACTATATTTACTATTTATTTTTGTAGTAAAATCTCTCTCTCTCTTTCTTTTGTTTTTTTTTGTTTTTTTTTTTTTTGGCTGTACCACACGGCTTCCGGGATCTTAGTTCCCCAACCAGGGATCGAACCTGGGCTCCAGAAGTGAAGGCGCCAAGTCCTAACCACTGGACTGCCAGGCAATTCCCTAAGAATCTCATTTTGAATTCAGGAGAGCTAGTACTCTGTAATAAGGAAATAATTAGTAGAAGTCAGATTTAAGAGGATTGTTCACTTTTTTTCCCTCTTTTTGTGACCAACTATATATAACATAAAATTGATTCTTTGAACCACTTTTAAGTGGACAGTTCTGTGGCATTGGGTCCATTCACATTGCTGTGAAATTCTCACCACCATCTTGTCTCCAGAACTTTCATTGTCCCAGATGAAAACTATGTACCCATTACACAGAATGTTCACTTTTTGAAACAGTATTTATATCAGACATGCTTAGGTTGGTGCTCTGGACGTGCTAATTCCAAATTGTTTTACCTTTGAGTTACAAGGGGGTGATAACTGACATGATCGAGCAGCTACCCACCACACCAGCCTTGATAGGTAGGAGCCTCCTTTGACGCACGAGACAACCAAAACCCAGAGCATGATTCTGACAGTTCCGCCTGATTCTGAAGCTGCGCTGCGCCCCCTCCACTAAGTGACGCTTTTGCCAGCTTGGTTGTAATTCGTGGGATTCATAACTCTTCCGCCAGTTTGTCCATATTCTGGAGCCATGATGTACTCACAGCAGCTGTCTTGGTAATTACAGTTCTGAGTTAAGTTTTAACCTCTCTCAAAGCTTGAGTTTCCTTATCTTAAAGGGACCCATCTGTGTGATCTCCAAGGGCCTTTCCAGCCACCTGTCCTGTGGTTTGAGTTATTTCCATAATCGATGCTGTGAACTCTTCCCGCTTTTAAGAAGGATGACAGGGGAGAAAATGGACGGTTCTGGAAGCTGAGTGAAGAGTAGACAACACAAGGAAAAAATACAGGCACAAAGAAGGGATTAGACTGAAGAGAAAAGGGAACTGAAGATGTCGTCAAGGAGGGGCAGAGGACTGCACTGGGTCTGCCCAAGGCAGGTGTTTATTTAACAGACTTCCATTTTGAGTGTACACAAAACATTTAAGGGAGCAAACAGTGCCAAGCCCTAGCTGATGAGCGAGAGCGAACCAGCATTCTGGTTTCAGATTAGGTGTCGTCGTGGGTCATGTTCAATTCCCAATCGTGCCACGTCTGGATGTGGACACAGGAAAGCAGCCCAGAAGGGGGAGGAGAGGGGAGTCCGTGGAGTTTCACTCATTACCTCATTTAATTGTCACCACAGGCCTGAGGCAACTTACACCCCTTTCCGGCCCAGGGAACAAGACTGCACAGAGGTCGGATCACCGTGCAAGGCAGAGCCGGGCTCCAGACCTTGAGTCGTCTGATTTCAAAGCCTACTCCTCTAACCCGCTGTGCAAATCTCCACCCGCCATCCCCGCCCCCAGACAGCCACACTGTCGTGACTACACACTCGGAGTTGCTCACCAAAGACTCACGTTAGCCCAGTTTCAAGAGAGAACAATGTAAGCTCCGCCCAGGTCAGAACGCTGGGAGCCCCCTGGCCAGGCGCGACCAAGTGCCCGGTCTCCAACAACGAACGGTAGCTTCAGGACTCAGCTCGCTTGCTCCCTCTCTCGAGGCTTTGCTTTCCTGTTTGTAGTGATTCTTGAGGAGGTTCTTTCTGTGTGGTGACAAAGGTGATCTTCCCCCAGGCTTGGGAGAAGAGGGCATAGACATCCTGGAGGGACTCCCATTGACCCGTCTTGGTTCCAACGCTGCTTCTCCCAGAAGCAGTCACTCTGACCAGGGGGTCTGGAACGGGCTTGTGTTCATACCTGCAGCTCCAGTAGGACATTCTTGGATGGTCACCTAATGGGGACAGAGAGCATTTTTGACCTGCTGTATCTTTTCAGAACATCTCTACTGGACATCTCAGCAGTTGCAGCGTCGGAACTAAAGGGATTTTGTCAAATTCCATTCGCAAGTCGGTGTGAGCCGGAGCTGACACACCTACCATCTAGTGTCTTGTGTGCTACAGCTGTTGTGAGAATGCACCTTACAGTGAGATAAAATAATTAGGAATTGATTCTTGGGTTTCTAGTTCTAAGAAATGACTTTCAGCCTTGGCCCTCAAGTGGAAAATTAAATTAGATTTTTAAAAAACGTTTTTCCCTATCCCAGAGATTTCATGAGCTCTGTCCCTTAATCTCGGCTGTGTTTCTTGGGTGTGAAATAGGGAGATCCTTGAAGGCTTTACTTTGGTCAAGGGTCTGTTTTTAATCTGTATTTGGTATGGACGGAAGTGACATTTATTAAATGGCTTTTTTTATCAGATACCTGTGCCTGATGATTTACATAAGCCGGCTCGTGTAATCCTCTCAAAACCTGTAGGGTAGGTGGTATTCTAACCATTTCACAGGTATTTATGCAGCGGTAGGGGGTAAGGTAGCATTTTTTAGCTTTTCCAACATGTTAGATAATTACAGAATGCCAAAAGAGCCCCAGTTATCATTAGAACAATTTCATGCACAAGTATACTCAAACAAGTTCAAGCAAATTATTCTATTTTCATTGTAACAGAGCTAAAGAGAGTTGATTTTGTATTCTTTTTTTTTTTTTTTTTTTTTTCGGTACACGGGCCTCTCACTGCTGTGGCCTCTCCCGTTGCAGAGCACAGGCTCAGCGGCCATGGCTCACGGACCCAGCCGCTCCGCGGCACGTGGGATCTTCCCGGACTGGGCCACGAACCCGCGTCCCCTGCATCGGCAGGCGGACTCCCAACCACTGCGCCACCAGGGAAGCCCTGATTTTGTATTCTTTAGGACTGTAACTTTTCCTCTGAAAAGTAGTTTTTAAAAAAAATTAAATCATGCCAAGTCTTGTTTATTTTTGCTTTGACACAGAGAAAGAGTATTGTAGAGGAGAGAACAGTCTTGAATGTCATAAAGAATGACGTTGTTTTGAAGGTGCGTTTAGACCTGGCACAGAAAGCCCTTCCCTGCACCACCGTTTGGAAGGAAACTTCTCAAACCTAGGATAGAATGAAACACCGTACCCGAGGGTGGCTGCTGTTTTACAAAAATTAGATAATGCATGTCTTGATATGTTTTGAACTACGTGAGCACCTATAGGAAAGGCTCCACTGACTGAGCACGCATCGCCACACCATGCCTCCTGGAGAGTCATGTTCTGCTGGAATGGCCTTGTTCTGTGCATTGTGTCATTGTCATCACAGTCCGTTGAAGAAAAGGGCACAGTATCTTTTTGTTTACAGATGTAAGTTTTGATGTGTCTGATCTGTCCATCTCCATGGGACCTGGGCCGCTTGGTCCCCCAGAGCCTCTGCCTGCAGCCGTAGGTACGCCTGCAGCTGCTGGCCTGGACAGATATTCCCAGACTCCTCCTTCCAGCTGCTCGCCTTCCTGGCAGGAGGCACAATGAGGGGCACTCAGGGGATCGTCTGTCTATCTAGCATAGACCCCAGTACAATTCAGGAAGATTTTTCTTTTTCTTTTTTTTTTAAAAATAAATTTATTTATTTTTGGCTGCATTGGGTCTTCGTTGCCGTGTGCAGGCTTCCTCTAGTTGGGGCGAGCAGGGGCTACTCTTCGTTGTGGTGCGTGGGCTTCTCATTGCGGTGGCTTCTCTTGTTGCGGAGCACAGGCTCTAGGCACGCGGGCTTCAGTAGTTGTGGCTCACGGGCTCTAGAGCGCAGCAGGCTCAGTAGTTGTGGTGCACGGGCTCAGTAGTTGTGCCTCACGGGCTCAGTAGTTGTGGCGCACGGGCTCAGTAGTTGTGCCTCACGGGCTCAGTAGTTGTGGCTCACGGGCTCTAGAGCGCAGCAGGCTCAGTAGTTGTGGCGCACGGGCTTAGTTGCTCCGTGGCATGTGGGATCTTCCCCGGACCAGGGATTGAACTGTGTCGCCTGCATTGGCAGGCGGACTCCCAACCACTGCGCCACCAGGGAAGTCCCAGGAAGATTTTTCTTATAAGGAACCCAGAGAGTCTGACTCGTATTTGCCTTCCTAGGATGCTCCACAGTTACCTGGAACTCAGTGTCTTCCCAAGCTGAACGTATGTTCTAAGAAAACGAAATTCCAACCACCCATGATATCCCTCTCAACTTCTCTCTCTGTGCCCATTTTCCAACCCTCAACCGCATACACACCTGATGCGAGCCACTCAGAGCACGTCTTGTCCAGACGTTCTCTTCCTTCCTGCGGCACAACTTGTCACGTCTCCATCCTCTCAGGGACCCTGTGCACGTTTCCCAGATGCTTCCAGAGTACGCGCCACCTCCTTTGGATGGCCCTCTGCTTCCCAAGGTGAACCTCTCGCCCCAGCCAGGCCAGCCTGCCGTCCATGTTTGCAGCATGCTCTTCCTCCCCTTCAGCTCTTGCCTTTCCTCTCTGGATGTTTTCAAATATCCCCTCCCTTGTGACTGGCTTCAAGCTCGACTTCTATGCTTCCTGATTTCCTGGCCCCCAGTTTGGACCATTCCCTTCGCTGTGCTTTGATGAGCTTACTGACCATAATATTCATGTTGCCTAAACTTACGCTTGGTTTTAGTGTTATTGCTTGGTCTGAATCTCATTTCCTTCTTCATTTCCTCAAAGATGAATAACCCAGGACCTCATATTTATCCCCATTACATTCACTGATGCTTCAGGTGAAGGAGGCTACTTTTTTTTTTTTATTAATTTTTATTGGAGTTTAGCTGCTTTGCAGTGTTGCATTAGTTTCTACTGTACAGCAAAGTGAATCAGCTCTACGTATACATATATCCCCTCTTTTTTAGATTTCCTTCCCATTTAGGTCACCACAGAGCATTGAGTAGAGTTTCCTGAGCTATACAGTAGGTTCTCATTAGTTATCTGTTTTATACATGGTATCAGTAGTGTATATATGTCAATCCCAGTCTCCCAGTTCCTTCCACCCTCCCTGCCCCCTTGGTATCCGTAAGTTTGTTCTCTCCATCTGTGACTCTATTTCCGCTTTGCAGATAAGTTCATCTCTACCATTTTTCTAGATTCCACATATAAGTGATATTATGTGATATTTGTTTTTCTCTTTCTGACTTAACTTCACTCTGATGACAATCTATCCAACCCTTTCTTTTCTCTCCAAGTAAATCTTCCGCTCCTGCGATTAGACTCCCCACTGCCTCATCACAGCCCCTGAGCCCCTGAGCCCCTGTCTGGACTGTCCTCACTCCTCCCCACAACCTAGAAAACCCTGGGGCCCTTCAGGTCCATTCAAGTCCTACCGCCTGCGATTAGACTGCCACGCTCTGCAAATGGCACTATTTCGTTGAAGGAGGCTACTTTTAATGTTGCATTGGCGCATTTTATTTTATAAGCAGTGTTGAGAGAATACTTGAGCATGCTCAGATTTTTGGAACTTGCACAGTTATATCATTATCTTGCTTTTAAATGTCCCTTTTAACTAAGTTCCCTCGGTCGGAAAAAAGGAAGCAAATCAACTGACATCACTAACCTTTAAAACTTTTAATTGTCTCAAACAGTGCTAATGCAGCAGGTACTCACTCTAAAATATGTTTCTGGGAATTCCCTGGTGGTCCAGTGGTTAAGACTCCACGCTTCCACTGCAGGGGGCTCAAGTTCGATCCCTGGTCGGGGAACTAAGATCCCACGTGCCTCACGTTGTGGCCAAAAAAATAAAATGTGTTTCCTTTGCTTTTGCCACTGGCGTTAACGACCAATAGAAATCTGTTTGTGAAACATCAGTATAACATTTTAAAAAGTCTAAACCTACAAAGATGTGTTTTTCAAAAGGAAAAATAGGCATGTTCCAGGGGATTGATACTTTTTTATCTTCCTCATGATTAAAATATAAATCACACATTTGTTAAGCTTTGGCTACAGAAAGTAAAAGATGGATTTCCCAGTTCTGTGCCTGAAGGCTAGAGTTCCACAGGCCGTCTGTGTTTTCATCCGGCCGTGTTTACCCACCTGCTTCCCTCCCAGCCAGTCCTTTTACTCTGAGGCTTTGCTCTGAAGTTTATTAGGTTTCCCAGTATCCTCAAACCTCATCCTTCAATTAACTTTCACGTTACCTTGTGTATTTATCTTCGTTCTCTGTCTAAAGATATTTCCACTAGGAGTTCTAGCTCTGAAATATTTAAAATATAGACTTCAAAGTCAGTGGAACCGTGCCAAGCATGCTTCATCTGAAGATAAATGGAAATGCTCTTGACACAGGGCAAAGTCAAGGCCCATTAACTTAAACAGGATGCAGTGTGTCTTAGGGAGGCTCGGCTTGGCCGTGTTTGTCGACAGAAGAGCAAGCCTTACGTTCAAACAAAAACAAACAGGTTTTACCTTATGAGTGGAGGGAGCGTTCCCGCTGGACACTGTCCCCCGGGCGCTCCCGGCCTCCTCCGTGGGCACCTCCTACCTCAGCGCCTGCTCTTGCAGCTGATGCTGCTGTACCTTGGGTACGGGCTGTGGAGGCTCCTGGGGACATGTCTGAGTGGGAACCAAAACCTAAATTTGTGTTGTCAGCCTGAGCTCAGCATAGCTGGTGACTGCAGGAAGATGCTAGACATTTGGAAGAGGCAGGGAGCAAACACTGTGGGTTTCCAAGGGGGTAACTATACACCCGACGTTGCCTGTTATGGAAAGTAATCATTCAGGGTCGTGGCATTCCCCTAGCAAAAATTGGGAGACTTCAGTTCCTTGTGTCGTGTTTTAAGTAAATCTTACGTAATGCCTAAAACAACATGAGTGCTCACTAAATATTACTGTCATCCTTCAGGGACTGACTCATTTTTGCTAGTTTGCAGTGAAGAGGTCGTTTCTGCTCCTGTCCAGATCCGCAAGAAGATGATGAACTTGGAGTGGATTGTCTATCCATTGGAATGATAACTATATCTGAGATCTAGTTTTAATTTGTTCAGAAACAGCCTTTGGCCAGAATCACATTCCATTCAAAGCAAGATATGCCTCCAGATCCCTGAGCCTGGGTATTGTTTTAGTTTTTTTTTTTTTTTTTTAACGACCATTTTTAAAGTCTTTATTGAATTTGTTAGAACATTGCTTCTGTTTTATGTTTTGTTTTTTTGGGCCACAAGGCTTGTGGGATCTTAACTCCCCGATCAGGGATCAAACCCACACCCCCTGCATTGGAAGGCGAAGTCTTAACCACTGGACCGCCAGGGAAGTCCCCTGGGTATTGTTAATGTTCCCAAAGAGATAAACAGTTTTACTTACTTTGGGGAGCTCAGAATCTCACTGACAACATAGGACATGCCACAAAACGGTTCATCACATACAACCTCGTGTTGACCTGGTGCACAAGTGAATGGCTCAGGAAAGAAAACCCCACAGGTAGACTGGGGTGGTTGGGAAAAGTGTCTGAAGGCGGTAGGACTTGAATGGACCTGAAGGGCCCCAGGGTTTTCTAGGTTGTGGGGAGGAGTGAGGACAGTCCAGACAGGGGCTCAGGGGCTGTGATGAGGCAGTGGGGAGTCTAACTGCAGGAGCGGAAGATTTACTTGGAGGGAAAAGAAAGGGTTGGAATAGTAAGATGGGGCCACGTTGTGGAGGTTACTCTAAGGACATGGGTTTTTATCCCAGGGCTAGTGATTTGCCGAAGGTTTGATGAGCAAAGTAACACAACAAAAGTTTTTTGGAAGATCTACCTGATGGGAAGTTACAGGATGGATTGGCGTGGGGAGTGACATGAGTGTGGCAGCTTGTATAGATAGAACCGGGGAGAAAGCAGGTCTGGGAGAGCAGAGGAGAAGTCAGAAATGGGACTTGATTAGGCCTGGAGATTCCCAGGTTCTGCCCTGGGAAGAAGGGAGAGGCCAGGATGGAAGCTGCTAAGTGCAAGCAGTTAGCAAGAGTCAGAGTGAGCGGTGGGTGGAAACGAGGTCAGTGGTCAGGAGCTAGGATACCCACCCCCTCACCAGCCATATAAAATGGTACACAGGAACCAAAAGGATAGGACAGGACAGGTGAGTAGCTTGAGCAGTCAGGGACCCACTGGAGCAGGTACGCACCATGGGGATGGACAGTCAGTGGTGGTGCGGATTCCAGGAAGACCTCTGAGGAACAGACCCTGGGTACCAGTGGGGATGTTCATCATGGGGCAATGGTCATTACACTGAACCGACAGGCAGCTCCTGATCAACTGACCACAAGATGCCACCACAGAGCAACAAAAATGGTGTCAGAAACGTGATCCTCTGGACACCGTCTCCAAGATAGAAGTGACAGGGCTTAGTGACAAAGTCTATGTGAGAGGCAAAGACTGAAGTTCATCCTAACTCTTAAGCCTGTGAGGTAGAGGGTAGAGTGATAGGTAGAAATGGAAAGATGTGGGGAGCGACTAGGAAGAGTCCGGTCTGGGAGGTGTTGAGTGTGCAGTGCTGGGATGCTCAGGAAGAAATATCAACAGAAAGGAGAGGGTCCGGGGGCTGGAGCAGAGGCGAGATATCGGGAGTGAATCAGCACATTGTAGAAACCCTCGCCACCCGTGTATTCCGTTAACACGTATTTACTGCACGATTACTATAGAACAGACGCTGTGCTATGCTAGGGTCTGGCACTGGGAGAGTTCAACAAGGGACTACATAGGAAAAGATTCCAGAGGAGGGTGAGGACTGACCTTTGAGGGATGCCCAGGTAAGTGTGGGAGAAGAGAGAGGAGTGAGCAAAGGAAACAGAAGAGCGAGAAGAATCTGGCCAGTGTGATACTGGGGCAGCCACAGGCGAAGAGCATTTAAAGAATGGCATGGTCGTCTATAGCTAAAGTTGACTGAGCACCGCTCCCTGACGCAGAAACACTCCACCCTTCACACCATCCCTTGAAAGGCAGCAGAGCCTTCGCTGACCACCAAACGCACCACCCACCTGGGAGCCCTCTCTGATCCTGACCCCCAGGGTCCCACATAACAACTCACGTGGCGTGCCTTAGTTACTGCGCTGCATTTTGAGTTTTCTAGTTTGTGTTTATCAGAACCCACCCTGACTTTTGCCCCCTTCACTCTGGGTCATCCAAGTATTTCTACGAATTTACAGGTGAGCTGTTGCTTGAGTTTTCTCTTTACTAAAGTCTTTTCCTCTGTGGGCGTTTTCTTCCTCCTTTTTAAACTGCTGGTGTCACATACGTGTTCTGCAGATTTTTTTTTAAAATTTTTATTGGAGTGTAGTTGCTTTACAATGTTGTGTTAGTTTCTGCTGTACAGCAAAATGAATCAGCTCTACGTATATATATATATATCCCCTCTTTTTTTAAATTTCCTTCCCATTTAGGTTACCACAGAGCATTGAGTAGAGTTCCCTGTGCTATATATATATATAGTAGGTTCTCATTAGTTATCTATTTTATACATAGTATCAATAGTGTATATAAATCAATCCCCATCTCCCAATTCATCCCCCCCCTTCCCCCCTTGGAGTCCATACATTTGTTCTCTGTGCCTGTCTCTATTTTTGCTTGGCAATAATTTCATCTGCACCATTTTTCTAGATTCCATGTATGAGCAATATTATACGATATTTGTTTTTCTCTTTCTGACTTACTTTACTCTTGTGACAGTCTCTAGGTCCATCCACGCCTCTGCAGATGACACCTTTGGGCTCTACCAGCTCCCTGTCTGACTTCTGAAACCCTGCTGCCCAGTCTGTGCCTAGGTTTGCTTTTGTTTCTTTTGTTTTCTGGTCCTACCTGTCCCACACATGCAGACTTCCTGATTCCGCTGCCTAACCAACCCCTTGATACAACGTCCGACAGCTTTCACCCCCTCCACCTCCTCAGACCTGTAGCTCATCCTGACCTCAGTCCTTAGCTCTGGGACTCTTCCCTGCTGGTCTTCCCTGTGCAGCACCATATGCTATGTCTCGAGCTCCTTAGAGAGAAAAAATGTTACTTCCAAGACCTAATGGGTTCTGAGCCGTCTCAGGCTCATCTGTAGACTCTGATGAGAAGCGTCATGAATTCCATCTTCTAGGCTGTACAGTAAGCCCCCTACATACAAACGAGTTCAGTTCTGAGAGCGCGTTCGTAAATCCAATTTGTTCATAAGTCCAACAAAGGTACCCACCTAACACAGTCGGCTCTATAGTACTGTACTGGAATAGGTTTATGATACTTTTCACGCAAATAATACATAAAAGACAAACAAAAAATAAACCTTTTTAATCTTACAGTACAGTACCTTGAAAAGTACAGTAGTACCAGCTACATCACCGTTGCTTTTACGCTTGACTCTGGACATCCTGGGCTTGAAATAAAGAAACTGTGCTACTGGAATCTGTACAGTACCCTACAGTAAAGTACACAGAAGCACAGCCACTTGCAAAGGATGCACGCAGGTGACAATATACACCAGACACATGAACTAACGTATGTGATTGGTTCGCATCTTTGAAAGCTCGCAACTTGAGGGTTCATATGTAGGGGACTTAAGGTACTTGGTGCTCTGGCCGTTTGGGTAGAGCCGTGGTCTCCGTGGTGGGAAGAGGATCCATCCACTGCCTGCCCCACCCCCACCCCTTCTCCTCTGGCAGTTCTTCTCACCTAAGTCTGGGGGCTGGGGATTGATAAAAGCAGGATGGTCAGGAGGTCCAGGATTCTGGGGGGCTTGTAACACTGGGAATTGAAGACCAGATGGACTGTGCTTGGGTATGGGACTTACAGAATCAGAATTCTAGCCTGGGAGAAATTTGAGGGATTAGAGCTTATGATCGAGTCAAAGAAGGGCTAAGGAACGGTACTCAAGAGGAGACTCTTAGAGATGGAGACCTTTGTTTTGTACGATATTGATGTTTAAGATGCTGTGAAACTAGGGCCTCTTCATTGGCAGCCTTGGAATTCTGATCATTAGTATCAGGACCGCCAGACCCAATTATAGCTCTTGTATAGATACATGTCTCAGCCGTTCCATATAGCCACACGCCAAGGGTCAGATCTGAGTGTCGGGACCTGCCGTGGGTCCCCAGGGCCGGCTGTGGTAGTCCTAGACGTACCCCAGCAGGAGACGATGATGCACTAACTTGAGACTCTGCTATAAGATGAATGCATTGAATCTCACTGGCTAAGAATGGCTTTTCCCTAGAGATCCATGTGCAGACAACACCTACTTACATATTTAAGTCAGGCCTGCAGATTGCATGAGGAGGTCCAGGGAGAGTCTGCCTAGAACGTGTGTCTGTCTGACATGCAAATATAGCTGTAGTTGACTCATAGCAAATGAAGGCCTTTGTCCACATGGCTTTTACCCTGGCCTGACCTTGAATCTCTTGCCTCATCTGCTGTGACATCCTGTGTCCTAATGACTCAGAATTAGACCTGGCTTCTGCTTGTCTCCCCATACTTTTGTATACATTCCTTGCCTCCCCAACTGGACTATAAGCTCCTTCTGCACCCCCAGAGGTTCCATGCCTAGTCCAAAAGAGGTGCTCAGTAACTACTTTTTTGAATGCATTATTTAAAAAAAATAGGTGACATCTTCCAGGTGTAGAAACGAATCCACAGTTTGCATAATCAGCAAGCTAATCGGTCACTGCCAGAAGTAAGTTTAGATCTTTAGCTGAATTTGTCATGTCACCGTCCACTCCTTTTCATAATTTGTCTTCATCCTGACTTTGGTCACTGGATTGGCAACAGAGGGGAATATAGTTTTTAGAATTCTACCTGACGACTGAGTTATTGAGAAGGTTTTGAGGGGAGAAAATAACGAATTTGGTTTTAGACACATTGAGTTTGGAATTTATCCATCACAGATAACAGTATTAAATTCATAGCCTCCCCACTCACTTGACCTTGGACAAGTTACTTAACTTTTACTATCAAGTTCCTCAGATATAAAACGGGGACAAGAATATCCCCCTCCCAGGATCACTGGAAGATGGAATGAGGCGTGAGGTCAGGGCCAGCACTGAGAACCAAGGCGGGCGCAAGGGACATTGTATTTGATCCACCTCCCTTCCCTTCAGGCAGGGGGGCATTCTGCTCTGTCTCAGGACAAAGGCCAGCGCTGGAAGTAAATATTTGAGAATCGCCAGCAGAGAGTTAATAGTTGAGGCCTGGGATTCAGTGAAATCATTTGGAGACAACATGTAAGAGTGCAATAGGAAGGGGACTTCCCTAGCGGTCCAGTGGTTAAGACTCAGCGCTTCCACTGCAGGGGGCACGGGTTCGATCCCTGGTCAGGGAACTAAGATCCCGCATGCTGTGTGGTGCGGCCACATAAAATTTAAAATAAAACAAAAGCAAAAAAAAAAAAAAAAAAGAATGCAGTAGGAAGTCTACAGCAGGAGGAGTGGAGTCAGGGAAGGGGCCAAGCCCGCTGGTGGTGGGGACGGGGGAGGAACTAAGAGCGGCTCAATGTCTCAGAGGCCCAGGAATGGAGTTGAAGAAGAAAGGCATCATTCTTAGCGTGAACTGCCGAGGAGAAGTCAAATTGGATGAGGGGGCTTCCCTGGTGGCGCAGTGGTTGAGAGTCCGCCTGCCGATGCAGGGCACACGGGTTCGTGCCCCGGTCCGGGAGGATCCCACATGCCGCGGAGCGGCTGGGCCCGTGAGCCGTGGCCGCTGAGCCTGCGCGTCCGGAGCCTGTGCTCCGCAACGGGAAAGGCCGCAGCGGTGAGAGGCCCGCGTACCACCAAAAAAAAAAAAAAAAATTGGATGAGGAGGGGGAAAAAGCAGTTGGACCCGGCATTTCTGATAGCAGCTTTCGGGACATTGTGGGAGGAGAGGGTGGGTTTCAGGGGCCTTTGTTAGGGTTGAGGATGCAGTAGGGAAGCAGAGGTAAGAGATGGGGCCATCACTTAAAGGATGAAGCACCCGTGAAGACAGGCCCTTTCTTAGATTCAGAGACTTGGAGACGTGTGTTGCGTTGGGAATAAGACTGGAATTCGGCGTGGGTGGGGATGAAATTCTCAAAGTCCTGGGAGGGTGGGAATCCAGCGCTCAGGTGGAAGGATAGCCCTGGGATGGAAAAGCAGTGCCTCTTCCAGACACGCCAGGGAGCAGGGGGAAACAGCAGAGGAAGGAGAGCTGGTAGGCGTAGGACGGGAGGGACGGCGTCCTTGTCTCCCGATTGAAGTCACCCACCCAGCGACTAGTGTGTTTGTAGCTGAGCAATGCAGAAGTTCACTTGTAAAAGCCTGCCTTGGGGATTGGACGCATTGAAGAAAACATTGTTTGTAGGCCGATGCTGCCGTTCCTCCCGTCCCTGTATCTTGCCCACAAAGGTGGTACGAGCGAGAAGAAATCACTTTTAATGTTTTGCTATCGTCGTACCCGAAAATAGCAAATTCTAAGTAAAAACGCAGAAAATCCTGCCTGCCTGTGTGTCATGTCTGCCTGCTACAAAACTGTCCTGTTCCAGGTTGGGAGGGTTTAACATCTGTTTTACTTTAGGATAAAGGTTTTGGACTTTGGGATTGTTGACGTTTTTGAAGAAAATACTTTGCACTTAAATCCTGCTCTTTTGTGAAAAGCTGTGGTCTTTAAATACCCTGTATTTCACACGGACTTAGTAATAGATTCCCTTTACCATCTCTCTTTTTATCCTTTATCTTTTCATTGAATTTGAGAGGTAAAAGGTCTATAGGATCTGGTCTGACCCTTTTTACTCAGTATCAAACAATGGTTAGTTTGAGGAATCCACAAACCCGCTGGAATTTCTACGTATGGAAGATTTCTAAGTAAGGGGAATTTACATTTTTAAAAAGTCCCAAGAAATTCAGATACTTCTCACTTTGGAACCGTTGGTATAGAGGTCATCAGTCTTCTGGCTTTTTTTTTTGTCAAAAACAACACCCTAGTGGTACCATGAAAAGGACCCTCCACTTCAACATCCTCATCTGCAGGCGGTGGGTGTTGGAACAGAGGCCTCTTAGAGTTTTCCCGAAAATCTTCCATACCTTCAAAGAATTAGCCCCCATCCCCACCTCCTAGGCATCTCATGTGTTGTCAGACAGTATAATAAACAGTCTAATAAACAGGGAAGAACAGTGGAAAAGTCCTCAATGTAATACTGACGAATCTGAACACTTCACTAGCATGTTACAGTTTTCAAAACCTTTTCAAATACAGACACTGTAAAGAAAGCTTGCTGACTCCAGGCAAAAAGGTCCGGCAATACCGTTTCCTTTATTTATTTATTTTAACAAATCACTACCTAATAATTATCCGGATTAGAAATGAAAATTTGAAAGAAGAAACATTACCATTATTATCATTTTAATATATTACTTTCAAGTCCCTTTTCCATATATAGATTTTGTTGGAAGGAACATAGTTGTGACCCTGTTTTTTGTAGGCTGCTTTTTATGGAACATTTCAACATGAGTTTTCCCCACATTAGCTCTTGAGACATAATTTTTAATGGCCTCGTGTTTCCTTAGGAGATTTGTTTTTAGCACAAAATCTATCATGAGTTGTAACAGTTTTGAGGAGGGTTGTCTCCATATCTGAAATATCTGGCGAACTTTTTAAAAATATTTTTTGTTGCGAAATATAACAGATAGAAGTAGGCAGATAGAAATGTTCATAAGATGTACATATCTGGCTTAATGAACTGTAAAAGGAACACTCGTGACAAGACACAGACTATAGGGACTTCCCTGGCGGTCCAGTGGTTAAGACTCCATGCTTCCACTGCAGGGGGCGAGGGTTCGAGTCCTGGTCAGGGAACTAGGATCCGGCATGCAGAGTGGCGTAGCCAAAAAAAAAGACATAGACTATAACCAGCAGTCTATAAGCCCCCCCAGAATGACATGCTTCTTCCCAGCCATAACCTGTTCCCCTCCCCCATCCTTAACCGCTATCCTGGTTTTTAGGGCTTCACTTCCTTGCTTTTCTTTCAGTTAAGTATCCCTAGACAGTAAAGTTGAATTTAGGTGGGTTTAAGTTTTTTGCACAGGGTGTTGTATAGCATGTGTTCTCTTGTGTCTGCCCCTTCTGCTTAACAGCAAGCCTTTAAGATTCATCAGCGTTGCCCTGTGATATTCTGTGGCACGACTTCACCCCCATCCACTTATCCGCCCTCCTGTTGACACCCCTTAGGGTTGTCTCCAACCGCTCACAAATGGTCTTGAAGACATTTCTAATCTGTGGTGAATATACCTGGGAGTAGAATTGCTAGGTCACTGGGTACGTGTTATTATGTCTTCACTTTTACTTTTTGTAAACGGCTTCTATCAACTTAACAACCCCATCAGGAGTGAATGAAAGTTCCTGTGGTCACATTTTTGTCAACACTTGATATTGTCAACTTTTAAATTTTTGTTAGTATCACATTGTGGTTTTCATTGGTGAAATTTCATTTCATTTTTACTAATGAAGTTGAGTTTCCCTCCCTCCCTCCCTCCCTCCCTCCCTTCCTCCCTTTCTTCCCTCCCTGCCATTTAGATTTCTTCTTTTATGAAATGCCCATTTTGTAAAATGCTGCTTTTCTGTATTTGGTCATTTTTTCCCCCACTGATGTGTTCTTTATATTTTGTAGATGTGAGCCCTTTGTTGGTTATACGTGTGGCAAATATCTTTTCCCACTTGCCTTTTTACTTTCTTACTGATGTCTTCTGATGACCGGATGTTCTTTATTTTAATGTCATGCCAGTTGTCATATTTTCCCCTATTTAATGGCTACTGTTTTACGTGATGAAGTTTTCCAGTGAAAACGTTCAGTTGCAAAGTGTTTGTTGTCATTAAGGCTACGAATGTCTGTGTGTCAAAGGTGGAATTTGTTGAGATTGGTACTGGGTGTGTCCTGGTGCCTGTGAGTGGAAAGCTGAAAGCTGAGGGTCCTTCAGTGAAATACTCAGGCTTCTCCATAAGGCGTTTCAAGATCATGATCTCAGAGGATGGACAGATTCAGGGCCCTCAAGAGAAAAGGCTGTTCCAGTAACCACACACCCACCTCTGCTCCTTGAGTCTGTGCCCATTTCTCCTTTACTTATTCAGTGTGGCCCCCAAGGTCCATGGAGCAGGATATAAAACAGAGTATCAAGATACTGAGAAAAACACCCGTCGGAATGGCCATCATCAAAAAATCTACAAACAGGGGCTTCCCTGGTGGTGCAGTGGTTGAGAGTCTGCCTGCTGATGCAGGGGACGCGGGTTCGTGCCCCAGTCCGGGAAGATCCCACATGCTGCGGGGCAGCTGGGCCCGTGAGCCCTGGCCGCTGAGCCTGTGCGTCCGGAGCCTGTGCTCCGCAACGGGAGAGGCCACAACAGTGAGAGGCCCGCGTACCGCAAAAAAAAAAAAAAAAAAAATCTACAAACAATCAATGCTGGAGAGGGTGTGGAGAAAAGGGAACCCTCTTACACCGTTGGTGGGAATGTAAACTAATACAGCCACTATGGAGAACAGTATGGAGGTTCCTTAAAAAACTAAAAATAGAACTACCATATGACCCAGCAATCCCACTACTGGGCATATACCCTGAGAAAACCATAATTCAGAAAGAGTCATGTACCACAATGTTCATTGCAGCACTATTTACAATAGCCCAGGACATGGAAGCAACCTAAGTGTCCATTGACAGATGAATGGATAAAGAAGATGTGGCACGTATGTACAAGGAATATTACTCAGCCATAATAAGAAATGAAAGTGAGTTATTTGTAGTGAGGTGGATGGACCTAGAGTCTGTCATACAGAGTGAAGTCAGAAAGAGAAAAACAAATACCATATGCTAACACATATATATGGAATCTGAAAAAAAAGATTCTGAAGAACCTAGGGGCAGGACAGGAATAAAGATGCAGACGTAGGGAATGAATTTGAGGCCACGGGGAGGGGGAAGGGTAAGCTGAGACGAAGTGAGAGAGTGGCATGGACATATATACACTACCAAACGTAAAATAGATAGCTAGTGGGAAGCAGCCGCATAGCACAGGGAGATCAGCTCGGTGCTTTGTGACCACCTAGAGGGGTGGGATAGGGAGGTGGGAGGGAGACGCAAGAGGGAGGGGATATGGGCATATATGTATGCACATAGCTGATTCACTTTGTTATACAGCAATTATACTCCAATAAAGATGTTAAAAAAAAAAGATACTGAGAAAATAGGTTCGACTATAACGATAATACTCATTACTGGGATAGGTTATCCTATGTGATTCTCATCATTCCACAAATTTGATCAAAGAAGGTATGGGCGAGTCTGATGCCATTTCAATACGGAAGTCTTCTGCTTTATTTTTGATTTTTAGTATTAATCATCTCTTAATCCTCTGTCCTTCAGTAACTGCATTCAGTTTTCATTTTCCTCTTCCTCTTCCTTTTTTGATTTATGATCTATTTGTTTATCATTAATAGCAAAATATCCTGCCACGGGACGGCCACTGTGGAAAGACCCTACACTTCACATGTGAGGTTTGGAGGTGCTCTTACCTTCAGGTGCCTTCTGACCTCCACACCCCGCCACATGCAGCATCCCATGGCCCTCGTGCTTTGGGATGTTATAGCCTACTTTTGATGCAAATTGTGGGGGGAGAAGGAGACCCCTAATCTTATTTTTTTGTTGTTGTTGTTTGTGGTACGCGGGCCTCTCCTGTTGCGGAGCACAGGCTCCAGATGCGCAGGCTCAGCGGCCATGGCTCACAGGCCCAGCCGCTCCGCAGCATGTGGGATCCTCCCGGACCGGGGCACGAACCCGTGTCCCCTGCATCAGCAGGCGGACTCTCAACCACTGTGCCACTAGGGAAGCCCAACCGTTTTTTAATAACCTGTTCTTCCAACTGAAATGAAGCCCAGGCAAGAACGTCAGACAAAACGTGCATCTTGGGAGCCCCCTCCACAGGCACAGTTGTATTAGATGGTGTCAAAGTTCAAAGGGCTGGGGCCACACAGAAACTTCCCTGTAGAAAGAGAGGGTGCATCCTCGTTCTGAGCAGGTGATTTCCTACCTGCATCTGGGGAGGAGAGCATCTCTTTTTTGTTGGTTGGTTTGTCTTCGATTTTTACATTCCTGTTTCCCCTTCCCTGTAGGATTCTTAATAGTCCCTTACCTATCTCCCTGCTCCCTTTTTATGCTCTGTCATGCCCTGCGTGCTGCAGGAAGATGAATCTTCACGAAGCACAGCCTTGTTCCTGTCCCCTTGACCTGAACGTCTCCAGTGGCCCCTCACCTCCTCCAGGACAAGCTCTACCTCCTTATCTTCCCCCTGATGGCCTGCCCAGCCTCGCCTCAGCCCTCCAGCCCCCCAAGCTGCTCCCTGGACTCCACCCTGGCCCTGTGTGACTTCATGCTGCTTACTGACGGTCCTTTTTATCCCCACGTGTTCAGCTCCTGTCCGCCCCTCTCGGCACAGCCCAGATGTCGCCTCTCTATAAAGCACAGAACAGCACTTACCAGCCAGAAATAGCCATTCCCTCCCCAGATTCCTTCCTAAGGGCCCCCATTTTCCTGTGAAGTTTGAGGGAGCCTGAGGGGGAGGCAGCTCAGTGAAATCCTGCCACCCGCCTCAGCTCTAGACTGACAGTTCTTTTCACTGAAGGCTGTTATCAGAAAGCATGTCCTAGGGATAAACCATAATGGAAAAGTATATTTTAAAAAAAGAATGTATAGGACTTCCCTGGTGGTGCAGTGGTTGAGAATCTGCCTGCCAATGCAGGGGACACGGGTTCGAGCCCTGGTCTGGGAAGATCCCACATGCCGCGGAGCAACTAAGCCCATGCGCCACGACTACTTGAGCCTGTGCTCTAGAGCCCGTGAGCCACAACTCCTGAAGCCCGTGCACCTAGAGTCCGTGCTCCGCAGCAAGAGAAGCCGTTGCAATGAGAAGGACGTGCGTTGCAAGGAAGAGTAGCCCCCGCTCGCCGCAACTAGAGAAAGCCCCAGCACAGCAACGAAGACCCAATGCAGCCAAAAATAAACAAATAAATAAATACTTTTTTAAAATTAAAAAAAATGTATATGTGTATAACTGAGTCACTTCGCTGTATAGTAGACGTTGGCACATTATAAATCAACTACTTCAATTAAAAATAATAATGTAATAATAATAAAAAACTACATTACCCAGCAAAAAAAAAAAAGAAAAGAAAGAAAAGAAAGCACGTCCTACTGCCCTGTAAACTACAGTGGGTATTTATGCAAAGAAGTTGGAATCGTTGGGTTATAGCCTTCAACTTCACCAGATAATATCACATTATCTTCCCAAGGGCTCATACCAATTTATATTCCTGCAGCAATGTCACAGACTTCCACTTTTCCATGTCCTTGCTATATCCCTTGACATTGTCTGACTTCTTAGTTTTTGCCTTTCTTTTAGGTGTAAAAAAATAAATTGTGGATTTAATTTGCATGTTCACATACTAACGAGGTTGAGCATCACATCTTTTGTTTTTAAGTTTTAAAAATTTTTTTATTTATCATTATTTATTTTTGGCTGCGTTGGGTCTTCATTGCTGCTCACGGGCTTTCTGCAGTCGCGGCGAGCGGGGGCTACTCTTTGTTGAGGTGCGCGGGCTTCTCACTGCGGTGGCCTCTCCTATTGCGGAGCACGGGCTCCACGTGCGTGGGCCTCACCAGTTGTGGCACGGCGGGCTTGGTAGTTGTGGCTCGTGGGCTCCAGAGCGCAGGCTCAGCAGTTGTGGCGCATGGGCCCAGCTGCTCCGCAGCATGTGGGATCTTCCCGGACCAGGGCCCAAACCTGTGTCCCCTGCATTGGCAGGCAGATTCTTAACCACTGCGCCACCGGGGAAGCCCGAGCATCACATCTTTTTACGTGTTTATTAGGCATCATGTTTTCTTTTCTGCGATATGTCTTCATTTCTTTGGTCTGCCTTTTTCTTCTTTATTTCTATGTACTCTTAATATATTCTGGATATCCTTTGTAGGTTCATAAGTAGCGTACCTGTTTTCCTGGGATTCATCTGTTTTGTTCCTCCATCACATCTGGGATGCTCGTCCTTCTGCTTGGGCCAGGGTAGCTCACCATCACGTCTCCTCCCCACCAACGGGAAGGGGAGGGCGTGGAGCCTTCCGTTTAAAGTTATGGCCTGCAGGTTGTCCATGTCACTTTTGCTCACAGCCCACGCCCAAAGCTTAGTCGTCTGCACACCAGGCTGCCAGACAGGCCAGGAAATGAAGCCTGTATTCCACGCAGCTGTTTACCCAGCTAAACCTTGGCGGACAGTGGAGGAGGAGACCATTGATGGATTGAAAGACTCGGAAGGGTTAAACCCCAAGGAGAGGCTATAGAAAATATATTTGCCTTTAAATTAATTGTCTCCCAGTACCTTTTCCTGATGATAAATGTTCATTTCTTTTGTATTTTATTAAAACCTCATTTCAAGGACTCTAATAATATTATGATCTAGCAAACATGCTTCTGTTTTTATTTCAGAAATACATTTAGGATGGTCAGAGAAACTCAGGAGGGGAGAGTAGGAAATGAAATGACTCTGGGAACACTGAAGTGAAGTTTATGATGCATTCATGTAGTTAATTTCCAGAAAAAAATGGCATGTTTATTATTTTTGCAAAAATTGTGGAGGACAGAATCTCAGTCACTTAGTCCTGAGATAGGCCCCTAACATTTTTGTGGCGTTCACATCCATCTTCAGCTATAGGGTACCCGTGAGATGATGTGGTTCGAAACTGGCAGGTGTGGGAGTTTTGTGAGTTCATGATACTGTGCTGTTGGTCTCACTCTCTTTTTCTTTCACACATCAGCTAACGGCCCGTGCCCTCTGATTTCTCCAGGTATGGCGTAAGTCCCGAGAACATCATCCTGTATGGTCAGAGCATCGGGACTGTCCCCACGGTAGACCTGGCCTCCAGGTACGAGTGTGCAGCCGTAATTCTCCATTCGCCTCTGATGTCTGGATTGCGCGTGGCTTTTCCCGATACCAGGAAAACGTACTGCTTTGATGCTTTCCCCAGGTAAGCTCACTCCTGTCCAACAAGTGCTAAGGCGTCCGGTGACCCAGCTTCACATCAGATGCCACCGTTAATTGTGGGCTACTAATAAGTGTCTCCTGAATGCAGCCGGACGTCAGCCCCTGTGCTGCGCTCCTCAGGGAACGTGGAGGTGGATATGACATGTACACCAGCCGGAAACCTGGTCCTCTGGGCTGGACTCATTTGTAAAACAATCTACCAGATGATGTATAAGGACCTTGCTTGTACCGATATCCAGGATTAATTGGTTTAGCTGGACGTGCAGGATAAAAAAAAAAGTGCCCACATGTCTTAAAGGAACATCTAGTTCAGTGTTCTTTCATTCGCTCAGATGGACATGTATTGCTGAATCACGAGAGCTAAATGCAAAATCTGTGATGAGGCCATTAGCATGGTCTAGACACTCAAAGAAAAACCGCAAACATCCCCAATTTTGAAATTTCTGTTACGTTTTCAGTCAGGCCGATAGGTAAGAGAAAAAGTGACGTGAGCTATTTGCGAGCTGGTAATGGGCTGCAGGGACCGCGTAAGTGGATGGTCCTTCCCTCCCCTCCCCACCGCCCCAGACCAGTGCGACCACTCATTCCTCCTGCCGCCCACTTGTGCCTGAAGACCCCCTCCCCTGCAGAGGGGCCGGCACCCTCCGCTGGAGGCGTGTGCATGAGAGCCCCCAGCCGGGCCCCCTCCTGCCGGCGCCCCAGGGGCAGCAGAGCCCCTGCCACCCCAGTCCCTGCTGTCTTCTAGTCCCCTAATAGAAGGAAGAAAAACGGGCAGCTGTGTATACATGCAAAAGCAGCGAGCACACTGCTTTCTTGAATACCTCTCTTTGAAAACTTCTGCTTGTTTTTTAAAATCTAAGCTGAGGAAAGTATTTACTAAAAACTATTGGCCCATGGTACGTTGCTAAACGGGCCGAGGTTCTGACAACAGGACTCACACGGCCACACTGTAGAAAAAGCCTCAGCAGAAGAACGTACAGTTTTCGGATTTTGATTGACCCGTTCATTGCTGTCATTCCGTTATTGCTGGGAGAGAAAAAGAACATCATTTGGTTACATAAACATCTGTTCCACAGACTGGCCTGTTTCACAGGAAGAAACTTTCTCGTAACACCTTGGGTGAACTTCATTTCTGTGCACCCTGTACCGGGTTCAATGAAGTTCAGCTTCATGGGAAAGTTGAACGAACTGCAAATTGCCAGTGGCGTGGCTGAGAATGCTAAGTAGGGCCCATGTGCGACTCGAATGTGGCCTTATTTGTGCTGAATGGGTATTGAGAGGCCGGTTTGTTGAAAGGGAGATATTTAGCATGTTTGCGGGAAGCTGTGCTAGGAGTTACCCTGGCAACAAAATGAATCGGTTTTCCCCGACTCTTAGATTAGCGTATACCTTAAAGTACAGCCACGACAACTAATTATAGCTTATTCATTAATAGGAAACCAGCAGCTAGTCTTTACTGGGTTTGTCTGATCTGCCAGTCTACGGCTAAACATTTCACGCCTCTTATCCCACAAGACTCATTTTATAGTTAGGAAACTGGGGCTTAGAAAGTTAAGCGGTTTAAGCTGCTTAATTAAGGTTGGTGAGTGGAAACAGCCAGAAAAGGCCATTCATCCTATTCAGTACCATAAAGTATTAATATGATAGATTTCAAACCATTAACAGTCACATGGACTTTCATCATTAATTGAATTTGGGGAATGTTTTCTTACGGTGTCCATTGCTACCAAATGCACACTTGTCTCTGTGTCCCTCTCTCTCTCTTTTTAAAAAAAATTTATTAATTTTATTTATTTATTTCTGGCTGTGTTGGGTCTTCGTTGCTGCGCATGGGCTTTCTCTAGTTGCGGCGAGTGGGGGCTGCTCTTCATTGTGGTGCGTGGGCTTCTCATTGCAGTGACCTCTCTTGTTGTGGGCACTAGGCACACGGGCTTCAGTAGTTTGTGGCCCACGGGCTCAGTAGTTGTGGCTCATAGGCTTAGTTTCTCCACCACATTTGGGATCTTCCCGGAGCAGGGCTCGAACCCATGTCCCCTGCATTGGCAGGCGGATTCTTAACCACTGCGCCACCAGGGAAGTCCCTGCCCCGGTCTTTAAAGGAAGGCACTTCCTCATTTCTTTTTTAGTATTAAAAAATTAGAGATAAAGAGTCCTGATTATTATTTGGTTGGTGGTTTATTTTCTTTTACCTCCTTTACATTTAGAATCAGATGGTGGCATAACCTCAGGTACATCCATCCTCCAGGTTGCAGAGAGTCTCCTAACTCATGCAGCATGGAGCTGTCAGTAAATAGATTTTTAAATTGAATATAACTGGACTATTGCATTCTTAGAAGAAGTCACTTTAAAATTTAAATATGAGAGGAAAGTAGATTTCTAAACAAGATTCCTGATCTGCAAAGTTGACCCCTTCCACAGTGGCCCTGATCTTGGCAAATGACATGGCTGATGAGATTTTGCAGTCTTCCCGGATGTCTTGAGGTGGCTGGCAACTTCCTGAGTTGTTAATAAGGCTCTGTGACAGCTGTTTGTAGATCTTTGGAATGTGTAATGGATGTCAGAGCTCTGTACTATCACCACAGCCTCATGTCTGTCCTTTAATGATCTCCCCAAGCTTCAGTTAACCTCTTTGGTTTAACAGAGATGGTCCTTCCTCTTTCACTGTGGCTCATTGGAGATGCAATGCGGTTTTGTATGTAAAGTGCAAAGCACCTGGCTGTGGTCAGTGCTGAGTAAATGTTAGCTATGACTTTTAACAAAATGATCCCTACGGGTAGTACCAATTTGATCCCTCTGTAACTTTGGCTAGGGTCAGATACAGAAAGTCAACAGTAAGGGGGTCTCTGGCAGGAGGCCAGAATGGACAGAGGGTCGCCTGTCTCCATGTGTTTGCAGGTGAAATGACAGTTACCTCTGTCAGAGAAGTTGCCTACACACGCAGCCCAACAAGGTTTACAGTCTTCTTCATTCCTCTTTGGGAAACGCTTTCAGAGTCTGCAGCACATTCTTTTGGAGATGCTCAAATATTCATCCTTTGTGGGTAGCTTTGATTTTTGTAAACAGTCAGAAATCATTCAGAATTCAATCTAGATGTTGCACATTAAGTTTTCAAGCTAAATAGTCTGGTTTTTATTTAAAAATGAGGTATTCGTTTCTATGAAATGAGGTTTCTGAGGATCTTGTTAATCGATGCTGAAGGTGGCTTACACGGAAAGAGTCCTGAAAACCTGAGTGGCTGTGGAGTCAGTGCTCAGATTTCAAAAGAGGCGTTCGTTCTGGTATGTTAAGGTCTAGCTTGTTTATTTAAAAAAAAAAAATCCTCTCTCCAAAATATGAATATATCAGAAATAGTAGTTACTGGATAGCTAGTCTGACGACATTTAGGAGTTCTGTTTTTAATAAAATACTTTAACAGAAACACAATGTGGCTAAATGCAGTGTGGTATTCTCAGTTGGATCTTGGAACAGAAAAACTTCATGGAAAGTGGAAAAACTTCAGTGGAAAAACTCATGAAATCCAAATAAAGTCTGGAGTTTGGTGATGTACCGACGCTGGTTTTCGGTTTTGAGCAATGTACTATGGGTAACGCGTGGTGTTGGCCTTATGGGAAAGGGGTTGGGGTGGATAGGAGCTCTGTGTTAGCTTTGTACCTTTCCTGTAAATCCAGAATTATTGCAAAATGCAAAATTAATTTTTTAAAAAGTGAATTACTAGACAAGTGAGGGGGGAAAACACCCTCGCGTGCGTACCTCCCTTGTCTGAACACCGCCTCGGTTCCATGAAGTGTGATGTCTGTCGTCTGTGAGCATAACTAAAGGAGTCCTTTTTCTCCCCCTCCCCCTTTCCTGTCTTGCAGCATTGACAAGATATCTAAAGTTACCTCTCCCGTGTTGGTCATTCACGGTACAGAGGACGAGGTCATCGATTTCTCCCATGGCCTGGCCATGTACGAGCGCTGTCCCCGGGCCGTGGAGCCCCTCTGGGTCGAAGGGGCTGGCCATAATGACATAGAGCTTTATGCACAATACCTAGAAAGGCTAAAACAGTTCATATCTCACGAACTTCCTAATTCCTGAAGAAGATGACTTGCTTTTACCTCATCTACTGTGAACACAGGAATCCTCGGTTTTGCACATGCTTTAACTGGATAGCTGTCATGGCGGGATAACCACGAGGAAGCGCCCAGCTCTTCAGGCATCCTACTCAAAGAGCTGAGGGCATCTCGGTCTTTCATATCCAGAGGTTCTACTAACTCACACATCATGTTAAACTGAACAGTTGTGATTCCCAGCTTCATCGCCTTGCAGAACGGGAATGAGAGCTGAGTGGGGGGACCGTTTTCTCCTGCTATAAAAGATGCTCACATCCCTTTCTATTCCTTACCCACCACGTAGGATTCATTTACGCAGGACTCAGCCTCTCTCCACCCGTGTTCTCATTATGTGAGCTGCAGCTCTCTTTCAGCCACTAGATTCATGGGTCCAATCCATTTGTGAAGCTGTGATAGTGTAACTGGAAACCATCGTGATGAAAATCCCTTCGTTAATTTTTGTTCACACGCCGGTCTTTCCCCCAAACAAATCAATTAAAGGGTAATTTACTGGAACGATCATGAACGACTTCATCAACTGGAACCATCTGAATATAACTGGAATATTCTTAAAAGGAAACTGGGGTTTTTTTTAAGTGTAAATTTATTACTAGTCCACAGAGTTTTAATATTTTGATCGTCTGGTTGGTCTCACAAAGAACCCAGCCGACCTTCCTTCTGTAAAGCCCTCCTTGTAGGCTTTTTTAAAGTACTGTACATATATGCAATTACCTTGTGCATAGATTCTTAATGGATAGTTTTCTTTCGTCAGGCTACAACAATGAACTGCAGATTCCTTGTTTGTAATGTAAATGATTGAATACATTTTGTTAATACGTTTTTATTCCTAGGTTTTGCTATTAAAAAAATTTTATAACATTTCCAAGACAAAAAATGACAAGTTTATGCTTTGAGAAATTTATGTAATTAAAATTCCACTAAACTAATCTTTTTAGTTTAGGAGTTATTTGGGTTTTGACACTGGAGTTGCGCCAGTAAGCATCAGAAGTGGAAGATGCTTAAAACTGCTACACTACTTGTGTTGGTTGGGGGTTCGGGTTTGAGGGTTCTTGGTTTTATTAAAAAAATTTTTTTTTTTCCAAATTTAAAAGCCTTAAATGTACTGTAAGCCTCAGATTGTTGTACAGCTGGATTGCGGTTGATTGCCAGCTTGTGTACTGTTGCTTGGATACGACACAGCGGTTGGTCATGGAATAAAGGATGCATGGATCAGAATGTGCGGGCTCGTGCCGTTTTTTCCTTTATCTCTCCATCAAAGAAAACATTCTGTCCAGATTTAAGAAGAAACCCTCGGAGCTTACAAACATCACTACCTTTCTCAAAGTGTATATGTTTTTTTAAACTTTTTATTTTATATGGGAGTATAGTTGGTTAACAGTGTTGTGATAGCTTCAGGTGTACGGCAAAGTGATTCAGTTACACATATACATGGATCTATTCTTTTTCAAATTCTTTGCCCATTTAGGTTGTTACCTAATATCGAGCAGAATTCCCTGTGCTGTGCAGTAGGTCTCAAGGTGTGTGTTTTTGTTCTGTAAAAGACCATAGATAACTTTTGAAGAAGCCAAGATGTAAAGCCTGTAGCAGTAAAGTACAGGTGGCATCCAAATAGAGAGGGCAGTGGATTCTGGCTGTGAAACAAGAATGATGAAGGCAATCTCACTGTGACCCGGCTAGGAGGGAGAACGGGCCTGCTTCTTTGGAAAACCTGAGCTGAGTCTTTTCAGTCCTTTGATCACTGACTAGAAAAAGAGCAACTGAGGGATGCTTGTTTTCAACTCTCGGAACACCCCTTCTGGGCACGCAGGAAGAGAAGTGGTGGTGGAGGGAAGGTGTAAGGGCGTGGGCTATGCTCCCGTGAGTGTGTGTCCCAGCACATTGCAGGCTACTTCCCGGTCTTAGATCAGTACCTGTAATGGGAGATCTTGGAAGGATGGGGCCCTGCTTACCTAGGGAAGTCATCAGTGAAGCTACAGAGGTGGTACTGTCCCAGAGGTCCAGGAGACTTAGAAGGGAAAGAAGCATATCCAACAGCCTGCCTTTGGGGTGTGAGAGCAGCTAACCTAGGTTTCCAGAGACCTGATTTCTGATCCCGTTTGTCTGCTGCCTGCATCTTCTATAAACCAGTTCCCCCTTTTTTCCCTCCTGAACTATTTAGTAAACTTACTTTTGTCCGCCAAATTTCAGCAGTTAATGGGAAACGATAATAAGATTGACAATTACAGAAGCTAAGGTGGCAAAGCCTTTTCCGTTCATTGTTTTTATAACTTGATGTAGGTGGTTTGTATCTATTGGAAGCAACTCATGTTTTCTGACTCCTGACTCTTTCCCCTGAACCGGGGAGGGGGTTTTGTCTACTCTTTCTCAGAGTTTGACATGGGGACAGCCTTTCTCTGAGGATGGCGTGTGTGATGACAGTGGGAATCCCAAGAGAGACCCCATTCATGCCAGTTTCAGATTACAAAACATACTTAGTACTGAACCTGAAAGATCTGGCCACTTCTGTTTTCTGCTGTAAGATGGACTTGGGGTGAGGACCAACTCTCCTTATGGAAAAAAAATAAAAAGCAAAAACAAACTAGCACTACTAAATAAAATGGAAAAATCTTAGATGCATGAACTGGTAAGAAAATAAAGACTATGTAGGCCAAATACTAGGTAAAGATGAGGAGCTTTGAAGCCAGTTTCCTCTTGGAAGGAATTTCCTGGACTAGGTTAACCTGAGCATTGGTTTTCCAGTCTGGTGGAGCTCAGGGGACAGTAAACAAACCCTAGAGCGCCCTCCACGGTGGGGAGACTAATTGGAAGCTTCCCTTTTTAGAGGAAAATCATATGATCATCTCAACAGACACAGACAAAACATTTGATGGAATTCAATATCCCATTCATGATTAAAAACCAAACCAAATTCATATCAAACCAGGGCTAGAAAGCAACTTTATGAACAGATTATCTCAAAACAAACTGAAACACCAAGCATTGTACTGAGTGGTAAAACAGTGGAAGCATTATTCCATTTTAGATTGGGAATTAGCCGTAGGACCATTCTCACTTCTGCTCAAAATTACACAAAGCCCCTAGCAAATGCAGTAGAGTCAAAGAAATGAAAAAGGTATAAGACGTGGAAAAATAAAAAGGATGAATATGTTCTAAAGCCAAATTATTGTGGCTGCACAACTCACTAAATTTACCAAAAATCATTGAAATGTACACTTAAAAGGGGTAGATTTTATGATATGTAGATTATACCATAGTAAAAGATATTTAAAGAAATGAAAAATAAATAAAACTCAGATTATGATGTCTGGATGAAACACCAGTCAGCTACACGAGAAAGTATCTACAAATTATTAGATGTAATAAGAATTTAGTTAGGTTGCTGGACACAAAAATCAATATAGAAAAGTCAATCTTATTTCTATAAATCAGTTTAAAATGTTTTAAATTCAATTAAAAACAAAGATACCATTTACAATAGCTTTTAAAAATATTGAGTAACTGGGAATAATCTAACACACGTTAGACATACTCTGGAGAAAATCATAAAACTTTTTTGAAGGACATTAAAACCTAAGTTAATGAGGGTTATACCATGTTAATGGATAAGAAGGCTCATTTTTAATATATTCTTCCCAGATAGACCTATAGGATTAATAATGATTCCAGTAAAAATCCCAACAGGACTTTTTGTCAGGAAACTGACAAGGTGATCCTAAAATTTGTATGGGAGAACAAAGTGCCAAGAATAGCCAGGGCAACGGAAGATGAAAAAGATGCAGCACGTGCTTTACCAGATAGAAGAATTCCAGGTGGGAAGTCTTAAGACTGAAAAGGCTCAGTCTTTCAGATTCTAGAGTCTAGAAACCTTCATGACCCTGACTGTAGCCCCTGCCAACAGCTGCTTCAGTATTCTGTACTCACCTGACCATAGCTATGTCATTACTGCTTGAAACCACAAAGGAATACATTTCTAGGCTTGATTTATTAAAAATAAAAAACTTTCATAGTAAAAGAAAAAATAGCATAACCTAGTGACAAACTGGGGTGACATTATAAAGCAAATGACATATAATGTAAAAATATATTTAATAATCAAATGATGAGGCACTCTTTATCAAAGAGCACAGGATGTGAAGAGACTATCATAAGAGATTATTGTCCATAATAATCACATATAGACTCAATCAATCAAATGACTATATCAAATATATATACATTTAAACATTGAAATGCCATTTTAAATTATAAACTTGGTACAAATATTTATTTGAAGAGGTTGCTCAGTATTTATTTGAAGAGATTATTGCCCAAAAGAATCACAGATTTAATCAAATAATCTAATAGATATATTTTAAAATACATTTAAATAATTAAATGCCATTTAAATTATAAGCTGGTATAAATATTTGAATTATAATACCCATTGGTGGTAAATGTTTGGATAAATAGTTACTTTAAAATTATATTGCTGGGGCTTCCCTGGTGGCGCAGTGGTTGAGAGTCCGCCTGCTAATGCAGGGGACACGGGTTCGTGCCCCGGTCCGGGAAGATCCCACATGCCGCAGAGCGGCTGGGCCCGTGAGCCATGGCTGCTGAGCCTGCGCGTCCGGAGCCTGTGCTCCGCAAAGGGAGAGGCCACGGCAGTGAGAGGCCCGCGTACTGCCAAAAAAAAAAAAAAAAGTTATATTGCTAATTTTACACACCAAGTTGGTACAAACGTTCTAAAGTATACTTTGAATCAAAAGCCTAATCTAGCAATTTGGCTTCTAGGAATTTATCCTTAGGAAATAATCAAGAAGATGACGTGGGCTTATATGGGATAATCACTGCTACACTGTTAGTAAAAGTGAAAACTTGCAAACAATCTAAGTTTCCAGCAACAGGGATTTCGTTTTTATCATGTCCGTACAACGCATTATTCTGTAACCATCATAAACGATGCCATAGAACAATATTTAGTGGCGTGACAAAATTGCCCAAATACGTTATATGGTAAAACTGATCACTCAATAGCTCCCGTGTATGATTCTTCTCTTCACACCCCCACACATTCAAACTTGGACCAAGAGCTGGATATGTAATAGATGGACATCTTTGTTGTTGATGTTTAATTATATTGTCAATAAGTCTTTATAAAGAGGAAAGCCCAAACCTTCTTTCAGAATTCATGCAAAGTGGTTATAAAACATATCATCAGTAGGATCTTTTGTTAAAATAATTTGTTTTGGAATCCGTTGGATGGCACTGTTTTACTCCCCAAGCTAGAAAGAACAAGTCATCCTCAGTACATCTCATTCCCTCATGTGTGAGGGTTACTAAGCCAATAGACGAAGTTCGTATAAATATCACATCCCATGCTGTCCAACTCCGATGCCTCCTCTTCCCTGAGGCCTTGCCTACCAGGATTTCTGCAAAGAAGACATAGTCATGCCTGCAGGAGCTCACACACAGCTTGCCCAGCAGAGGGCCTGGGACGCAGCCCTTGGAACAAGGAGGCCTGGCCCTATTCCTTCCCAGCCAGAGGAAAATATATGTAACATAAAATTCACCGTTTTAACCAATTTTAAGCGTACAGTTCAGTAACATTAAGTACATTCACATGGCTGGGCAAGCGTCACCACCATCCATCCCGAGAAGATTTTCACCTTCCCAAACTGAAACTCTGTACCCATTAAACACTAACTCCTCATTTCCCCTCCTCTGGGCCCTGGAAACCACCATTCTACTTTCTGTCTTTGTGAATTTGACTCCTCTAAGTACCTCATAGACGTGGGATCACACAGTGTTTGTCCTTTTGTGACTACTTATTTCACTTAATAGAATGTTGTCAAGGTTCATTCATGTAACATTTCATCCCCTTCCTTTTAAGGCTGAATAATTTTCTATTGCATGGATAGACCACATTTTGTTCATCCATTCATCCGTTGATGGACATTTGGGTTGTTTCCACCTTTTGGCTATTGTGAATAGTGCTGCTATGAATATGGGTGTGTACACACACACACTCACACACACACACACACACACACACACACACATATTTGGAGACCCTGCTTTCAGTTCTTTTGGATATATACCTAAAGGTGGAATTTCTGGATTGTATGGTAATTCTAGTTTTACTTTTTGGAGAAAACACCAAAATTGTAATACTTGATCTGCAGTTCTTAACAAGAGTCTTGGGGTCTGTGGCCCCTTTGAGATGTCTGTACCTATGGGCATTTTTCTGGGGAGAGGGTCCACAACTTCAGCAGATTCTCAAAGGTATCAGTGATTCTGAAGGATTAAAATCACTGAACTAGGCAGTAATGTCTACAGCTTCTTTTAAAGCCAATATTTTTGAATTCCGGGAACTGTGAGTACGGATTTTGGGGAGGTTAAGGAGCTTGAATGTATTCTGCAGGCAGGCCCAGGGAGGGAAGGCCATGGGCTGGTCAGAGCTGTCTGTATAAGGAGAGCATCTCCGGATGTGCGGGAGTTGAGTGCAGAAGCATTTACACACCCAGAAGGGGCTGAGACCATTGGAAGAATCTTGGCTACAGCAGGCCTGGCTGTGAGTTTTTCTGCCATGATACCGTGTGGCCTTGGGCAATTCTCTTAACCGCTCTGAGCCTGTTCTTAGTCTCTAAAGTGGTAGTAATCCCCACCGCAGTCATGGTGGGATCAGCTGAAATTCTGTAGGTAGAAAAGCTTTGTAAGAGGTAGTGGGGTCTTAGACCCACTCATTAAATGGCTGGCTGAGTTTGGGTTTAGAACAAAACAGAGAACACTCTGAAAACTCTAGTTTAAGACAGTCTACTCTGTCGTAGCTTAATCATTACTCTGCTGCTAAATGATTTACCATTTGGCCGGACACAACTTGTTGACACGTGGCCCCGTCTGGCTCTGCTTCAGGGTGGGAGGGCCCGGGGCCTTCCAGACATGTGCAGATATTGTCTCCCGTTTCAGTGCCCTTCAGATCTCCCTTCCCTGGACTTCCAGATAACCCTTAGATGGGGCTGGGAGGCACATGTAGATCCCGAGCCCATCCAGAACTTTCTAAGATGGGACCTGGAGTGGGCCAGGATTTCTGGGATAAAAAAGATCCAGGTGGGTAGAGCAGTGGATCCTCTTGACTCCGATTTCTTAGCCAAGGCAGAGAAAACCAGCTTGGAGGACAGCAGCAGATGAGGTCTGGGAAAGGGTGGGATGCCTCGAAGAAGGCGGCTTAGAAGAACGGATATGAAAGATGCCCTCTTAAAACATTTTTTAGACTTTAAAATTTTATCCAGAAGAGTGGATAAAACCTATTTTTATAGTTTACGGGGAAAAAAAATGAGCACCCATATTTCCATTATTGAACCTAAGATATAGAATATTACCGGGACCTTAGAAACTCACCTTCTCCCTGCGTCTCCTCCAATCACATGCCTTTTCCTCCTTCACCCCACAGAGTTACCACTATCCTGAATTTTCTACTAGTCGTTCCTTTGCTTTTCTTTATAGTAAGAATGTGTGTGTGATCTACCACTGGTAGACATACTGGTTATCGCCCAGATTTTAGCTATTAAAGATATATATATATATATTTTTTGCAGTATGTGGGCTTCTCACTGTTGTGGCCTCTCCCATTGCAGAGCATAGGCTCAGCGAGCCCGCTCCGCAGCATGTGGGATCTTCCCTGACCGGGGCACGAACCCATGTCCCCTGCATCGGCAGGCGGACTCTCAACCACTGCGCCACCAGGGAAGCCCTATTAAAGATATTTTTGTATTTCTCATGACATGAGAGACATCTGGTTGCTGCTTCTTAACCCTAGTTACATGTTGAAATTACTGAGAAGCTTTTTTAAATGCTGATGCCTGGGTCCCACCCTCAGAGATTACAATTTAGCTGGTCCGGGTGCCACCTGGGCATCTGGACTTTTAAAAGCTCCCCAGGAGCCTCCAGTGGGCATCTAAATGCAGATCTCGACTCAGTAGGTCCAGGATGGGGCCCCAAATTCTGCATTTCTAAGAGGCTCCCAAGCGATGCTGCTTGCACGGCCCCATTTTGAGTAGGGGATGTGTCTGTTCAGCTTCACTCGGTAATGCCAAGTCATTTCCAAAGTAAGACACTGACTTCCCTCCCATCAACATTGGATGGAAGTTCTAGTCATTCACATTTTTTTTCCAGCTGTGCCGCATGGCATGCAGGATCTTAGTTCCTCAACCAGGTGTCGAACCCGCGCCTCCTGCAGTGGAAGTGTGGAGTCTTAACCACTGGACCTCCAGGGAAGTCCCTAGTCATTCACACTTGACATCGTCTGACTTTGTGAATTTTTGCCTAAACAGTGTACGTGAAATATTACATCCCCGATTATGCATGGGAATGAGCAACTTTTCAAAAACATACGGGCCATTTGTATGTTCTTTCATGTGAAATGTCTATGCATGACTCTGGCCCACTTTTCTGATAGAGTACTCTCTTTTTCAGGTGATTATATATTCTTTTTTTTTTTTTTTTTTTTTTTTGCGGTACGCGGGCCTCTTACTGTTGTGGCCTCTCCCTTTGCGGAGAACAGGCTCCGGACGCGCAGGCTCAGCGGCCATGGCTCACGGGCCCAGCCGCTCCACGGCATGTGGGATCTTCCCAGTCCGGGGCACGAACCCACGTCCCCTGCATCGGCAGGTGGACTCTGAACCACTGCGCCACGAGGGAAGCCCTATATATTCTTGATATTCAAACTAATCTTTTATTTTCACGTGCTGCAAATATATTCTCCCAGTTTGTTCCTCGCCTTTTTATTTTCTTCGTGACATGTTTTGCGGAACGGATATTCTCAGTTTTACTCGGGGAAACCCTAACGGGTTTTTGCTTCATTATTACTTTAATAAGTAGACTCAAAATACATTAAACTTTTTTGCAAAACCACAAGAAGCAATCGATAAACACCATCAATTCCAATAACACCAAATATCTAGATTGCCTCAGTATCAAGCTCCTTTTACATAAATCATGCTTACTATATCCCTAATGTAGTAAAACTTACATTCTGGTGGCAGTGGGACAACAGGCAATAATCAGATAAACGTGTAATACGCCAAGTGTTACCAGATGCTCTGAGGGAAAGTCAAGTAGGGTGGTCAGTGTAGTTGTTCCTGAGTCTTGCAGATATCCCGACAGATGTTTGTATTTCTAGAAATGCTAAGAAAGGTTTGTTTGTTTTTTTAGCTGAGCAGTTATCTTATATTCTTTGTATATGCAGAGAACATAGCCGTTGAATAAATTAACAAGATATAGCCGGTGATTACCTTCCTAGTAGGCAGAAAGAACCCAGTTCTGTTCATTGCTTTCACCAGGTCTCGTTTCTGGGGGTCGTGAGGGGGGGGAACCTATAAGGAATTTAAAATAAATTATTTTAGATCAAGGGTCAGAACATGTTTTCTATAGAATGTCAGAGAGTAAATATTTTTGGTTTTGTGGACCATCTGGTCTCCATACTCAAACTCTGCCACTGTTGTACTAAAGCAACCATAGATCGTATGTAAAGGAAGGGAGGTGCCTGTGTTCCACGAAAACCTGATTTATAGAGCAGGTGGTGGAGCAGCCGCATAGCACAGGGAGATCAGCTCGGTGCTTTGTGTCCACCTAGAGGGGTGGGATAGGGAGGGTGGGAGGGAGACGCAAGAGGGAGGAGACGTGGGGACATATGTATGCATATGGCTGATTCACTTTGTTGTACAGCAGAAACTAACACCACATTGTAAAGCAATTCTACTCCAATCAAGATGTTAAAAAAATTAAATTTAATTTAAAAAAAAACAAAACAGGTGGTGGGCCAGATTTGGCTCATGGGCTGTAGTTTGCCAATCCCTGCCTTACAAATTCTTCTTTTTATATTGTTTACTGCTTGTGTTTCATTTCAGAAATAACACATGCTCATGGTGGGCGGGGGCGGTGGAATTCAAACAATACAGGAATATTTAAAGTAAAAAGATGAGAGGCCTCCTCTTTCCTACTTTACTAATCCCACGCACCAGAGATGACCCAGGTGACATACTAGAAGGAAGCTTGGGACTTCCAATACGGAGCCATGCCAGTACCTTCAGGGTCTCAGTGTAACCTAGGGGAAGATGTACATAAAGGGCAGATGGGACTTCCCTGGTGGCGCAGTGGTTAAGAACCCGCCTGCCAGTGCAGGGGATACGGGTTCGAGCCCTGGTCCGGGAAGATCCCACACGCCGTGGAGCAACAAAGCCCGTGTGCCACAACTATGGAGCCTGTGCTCTAGAGCCCAGGAGACACAACTACTGAGCCTGCGTGCTGCAACTACTGAAGCCCGTGTGCCTAGAGCCCGTGCTCTGCAACAAGAGAAGCCACCACAACGAGGAACCTGCGCACCACAATGAAGAAAGCCCGTACACAGCAATGAAGACCCAACACAGCCAAAAAAATAAAAATAAATAAATATTTTTTTTAAAAAAAAAAAGGGCAGATGGATGTAGCTGGGCAGTGCTTTGCCCTCTGCACTGCCTGCTGTCACCTTAAAGATGACCTCTGTTCTTTTCAGCGCAAGACACAGGTGGGTTTTTCTTTAAAAACAAGACCGCTCGGTGCACAATTAGCAGTCGATAGAAAAAAACAAAATATAACAGGCATTCTTTTAATCAGACCTCATCTATCAAGCTGACTGATACTCAGAATTCCCTCCCTCCCTCCCTCTCTTCCTTCCTTCCTTCCACAAATGTTTATGAGCCCAAACACTTGATTCTGGGGATGCAGCAGTGAACAAAGCCCCTATCCTCTTGCAGCTTATATGCTAGGAGGAGAAACAGACAATAACAGGTGAACAGATGAAAAAATCAAATCATAATGTGTTCTAAAGGAAACAACAAACAAGCCGAGAAAGTGATTAAGGGGGTCGAATCTTTAGGCTTTTGAGAGGATTATGACCTAGCAGTTCAACATGCATCTGGGGAGTCCCTCTGCCTGCGCTTGAATCTCAGCTCCACTGGCTACTCCCTGTGTGTCACAGGGATGCAATGTGACCTCTCTGTGTCTCAGTTTCCTCACCCGTAAAATAAGGGTGACTTAGTACTTACCTCATAACACTTAGGTGAGGATTGTATGAGCCTAGAACATACTGAGCTCTCAATAAAAATACTAGCTATTAGCACTTGTAGAAACAGAACATTGTGGTCTCTACTGAAAGGATTTTCCAATGAACCCATTAGTAAAAGCCTCTTGGCAAGACATGGGAAAATGGCAGCATTCACTCCCGGCACCGTATCACGCAGAGCCATGGCTTTTGTGTGTCCTAGTATCCCTTGGGGATTTTTTGTTTAATCAGAATTTTCCTTGTAAAAATTTTCTTCAGAAACACAAAGTGTTTCCATTTCTCTTCCATACATTTACATGCAATGGCCCTACCTCAGATTGTCACAGTAGAAACGCAGGGGCGTGCCAAACTTTCCTTCTGAGGACAGTGTGTGTCCTGCCTGCAACATGGTTTATCTTCAACGAACCACAACAATCTGATATCACCCAGCACTTACACTGATACAAAGATGGACAGTTTTCCTTGGTGATATGAAGGAGAATTTCTAAAGTCAGCCAGCCTCTCTCTCTCTTTCTTTCTTCTTCTTCCTCTCTCTCTCTTCCTCTCCCAATTGTCTTGTAAACTTCCTTGCCTCCTGTATTTTCAATTTACATCACTTTACTAACATGGCTCATACCTTGACCAGAAGTTCATGTGTTAAACCACGATCTGCCACAAACATAGAATCACAAACCTGGGAGGATCCTTGGGAAGTACCTGGTCTAGGATTCCCCAGGACGGGATGGGTCACACATTCTGAGGCGGAAGTTGGGAAAGGAAGAGGAGGGGAAGGACAGGACAGAATTACTACAATATGTCCTGGAATTCATATTTTCTAGTCATTAACTTTAGAAGGAGTATTATCTTTCTCCTATGTATTTACCATTATTTTTCAAATGTATATAGATGTGGCTGTGATTAATAACCATTTTACAAAATCATTTACAGAATTCTTAGACTCATCAGTAACTTATTGTGTTAAATATATATATATATATTTCTTTTTTTTTTTTTTTTTCTGGCCATGCTGCACAACTTGCGGGATCTTACTTCCCCGACCAGAGATTGAACCCAGGACCCCAGCATTGGAAGCACGGAGCCCTAACCACTGGATCATCAGGGAATTCCCTAAATATTTTTTCTTTGTTTTTTAAAAATTTTTATTTATTTATTTATTTTTGGCTGTGTTGGGTCTTCGTTTCTGTGCGAGGGCTTTGTCTAGTTGCGGCGAGCAGGGGCCACTCTTCATCGCGGTGCGCAGGCCTCTTGCTGTCGCGGCCTCTCTTGTTGCGGAGCACAGGCTCCAGACGCGCAGGCTCAGTAGTTGTGGCTCACAGGTCTAGTTGCTCCGCGGCATGTGGGATCTTCCCAGACGGGGGCTCGAACTCGTGTCCCCTGCATTAGCAGGCAGATTCTCAACCACTGCGCCACCAGGGAAGCCTCTAAATATTTTCTTAACAGCAAATAATTAACTACAACTCCGATGATACTGGACCAGTGGTTCTCAAAGTGTGGTCGCTGGACCAGAGCATCAGCATCACCTGGGAACTCATTAGAAGTGCAGATTCTTGGCTCCCATCCCAGACCTACCTAATCAGACACTCTGCAGGAGAGGGGCCCAATAGTCTGCTCTAACAAGCCCTCTGGGTGATCGGATTTGATTCATGGTCAAGTTTGAAAATCTCTGAGCTGGATTATTTGACATTTAAATAAAAAAGGGATCCTACCGAGAATAGTTCCTATCCTCCCGTTCAAGAAAAGACTCACTGTTCTTTGGCCACTGGAACAAGTAACCAGGAGTCCCGAGGACAGCTTCCTCTGGTCAGTACACATGCTTCTGAGGGCCAATCAGCAACAGCCTTGCTTCAGTGGCCAAGCTGCCTTCGCTAAAGGTCACTTAATGCCTGAATACTCGCGCTGTGAAGAGTCGTCTAATCCCCAGCCCCACACTTCCCAAATACTCCACAGGAGATCCGCAGTCTGCCGTGTTCACTGCCTTGCAAATGATGAATCCAGCTTTTTGCTTCAGATATAGAGTAGAGGCCTCTTCCTTCAGCACCCCATGCAGAAAATTGGATTTAGTCCGAGATGACAGCCGCTGACACCTACGGGGGAAGAGGGCATCGTAAATGCATAAAGTGGGCCAGGTGTGAGGCAGTACTGAGTAAAGAAGGGGTGACATGGAAAGGCAGTCACATTTTTATGACACGTACACCAAAACCACCCCTTCTTTTTTTTTTTTTTTTTTGCGGTACGCGGGCCTCTCACTGTTGTGGCCTCTCCCGCCGCGGAGCACAGGCTCCGGACGCGCAGGCTCAGCGGCCATGGCTCACGGGCGCAGCCGCTCCGCGGCATGTGGGATCTTCCCAGACCGGGGCGCGAACCCGTGTCCCCCGCATCGGCAAGCCACCAGGGAAGCCCTACCCCCTTCTTTTTTTATACAAGAGGTGATCGAGGTAAAGGGAGATGCCCAAGAACAATTGATTTAGTGGCAGTTTATTTATTTTTCAAGAAAATGTGTTATTTTATTAATGCAAGCTTAAGAGCAATTATATATTTTTTTAACTTTTTAAAAAAACTTTTATTGGAGTATAGTTGCTTTACAATGTTGTGTTAGTTTCTTCTGTACAGCAATGTGAATCAGCTATATGTACATCCCCTCTTTTTTGGATTTCCTTCCCATTTAGGTCATCACAGAGCACTGAGTAGAGTTCCCTGTGCTACACAGTAAGTTCTCATTAGTTTTCTACTTTATACATTAGTGGCAGTTCAAATACAGTTCATTCCCACACTGCTGTACTTTCTATACTTTTGGAAAGAACATTTCATGGCATTACAAAAAAATGTCAAATGCGTTTATTATGTTGCCTCTGAAACCATGAGGTATCCAGGTTCTGGCTAAGGGTATTAGCAATAAAAACAAAACAAAACCCTTCCGCTTGGCTGTCTCGGAATTTCATGGAGTATTTAAATACCATTTCGCTCATATGTATTTATTATTTCCCATGCCAGGAGTTTCTCTTTGAGAGTACAGTATAAATCTCAGTGGAGAAATGTTATTTATCCATTAATGCATCTATTGAGCATCTACTGAGTCTCTCATTGTGCTAGGCTGGGGACAGAGAGATGGGTAAGATGCATCTCTGTGCCACACAGCTCACAGCCGGAGGTGGGGAGGAGGAGGAAGAGAGGGGCACAAACACACACAGTGCCGTAAACACACACAGTGCCGTGATTTTACAACAGAATTCTCTACAAGCTTCCATGAGAACTCAGGATGGGGGAGAGCAGAAAAAGTATCCCAATGGCAGCAACATTTGAGTCTTGTTTTAAAATAAATTATTTCTTTTATTTATTTTTGGCTGCACTGGATCTTCGTTGCTGCACGCGGGCTTTCTCTAGTTGCGGCGAGCGTGCGGGCTTCTCATTGCGGTGGCTTCTCTTGTTGCGGAGCACGGGCTCTAGGTGCGCGGGCTCCACCAGTTGCTGCACGCGGGCTCAGTCGTTGTGGCTCATGGGGTCTAGAGCGCAGGCTCAGTAGTTGTGGAGCACGGGCTTAGCTGCTCCACGGCATGTGGGATCTTCCCGGACCAGGGCTCGGACCCGTGTCCCCTGCATTGGCAGGAGGATTCTTAACCACTGCAGCACAAGGAAGGTCCCATAAACGACTATAGTTCTGATCCACTGGCATTTACACTCCAGCGGTATCGGGACAATAGGTAATAAACAACGAATAAAAGAAAAAAAATAAAAGGAAGATAAATCAGGGTAAGGGGATGGGCTAGAGAGTGATGGTGATGGAGACTATAGGAAAGATGGGAAAGACCTTTCTGAGTGTGTGAGTTTTGAGCAGAGACCTGAATAAAGTCAGGGATGGGGTCATGCAGATAGTTGAAGAGGCATCATTTCAGACAGAAGAAACAGCAAGTATCAACATGATGTATTTAATGCATTGAGGAAGCAGCAAGACGCCGAAGGGGTTTAGAGTCAAGCAAGCAAGATGCCTAGTGACTGTGGTTGCAGTGGCAGCAGGTGGGCCCTTGCCCATCACGTCTCCAGATTTTGCTCCGAGTGAGAAGTAAATTGGAGGGTTTTGAGTAGAGAAGGATCATGTTTTGACGTCCGTGTTGGAAGGAAAACCCTAGTCATAATTCCTTTGTAATGCTACTTTTTTTTTTAAAATTGTGATAAAATTTACCATCTTAACCACTTTAAAGTGCACAGTTTAGTAGTGTTCAGAGTGTATTCACACCATTGTGCAACCAATACCCAGAACTTTTTTATCTTGCAAAAAGGAAACTCTACCTCTGTTCAACGACGGCTCCCTGTCCCCCCTGCCCCTAGCAACCACCATTCTACTTTCTACGCTATGAATTTGACTACGTACTTCATTAAAGAGGAGGCGTATAGGGACTTCCCTGGCAGTCCAGTGGTTAGGACTCTGTGCTTGCACTGCAGGGGGCCTGGGTTTGATCCCTGGTCAGGGAACTTAAGATCCTGGCATGCCCCCCCCCCAAAAGGAGGCATATAGTATTTGTCTTTTTGTGACTGGCTTATTTCTTTTAGCATAATGTCCTCAAGTTTCATCCAAGTCAGGATCTCGTCCCTTTTTTAAGGCTGAATAATATTCTATTGTATGGATATACCACGTTTTGTTTATCTCCTCATCAGTTGATGGACGCTTGGGACCTTCTGGCTATTGTGAATAATGCTGCAATCAATATGAGTGTACAAATATCTCTTCAGTACCCTGCTTTCAATTCCTTTGGCTATAGACCCAGAAGTGGGATTGCTGGATCAGATCGTAGTTCTATTTTTAATTTTTTCACAAATGCCATATTGTTTTCCATGGTGCTTACATCAGTTTACAGTCTCACCAATAGTGTACAATCTCTCCACAGCCTCGCTGACACTTGTGATTTTCTAATTTTGTTTTGTTGTGTTTATAGTGGCTATCCTAATGGATGTGAAGGAATATTTCATTGAGGTTTTGATTTGTATTTCTCTAATGATTAGTGATGTTGAGCATCTCTGCATGTGCTTGTTGGCCAGTTGTGTATCTTTGGAGAAACGAGCAATGCTTCTGTGACCTGCCAGGACACTGTCTAATATCAAGGCAGTTTAGAGCCCTCACTGCAGCAATTCTTCAGTAACATCTACTAAGCTCACAAATGCTTGGTGTGATTGGCCCATGATATATTCTCTTCCGGAGCAGGCAACTTCCAAAGGAAGAACTAGAAATGCTCACATCAAAGTGTTTAACTAGAAGCAATGAAAACTAAAAGTACAATGAAATATACTATTTTTCTACTACTTTGGCAATGGGTTAAAAAAAAAAAAAAGAATACCAGGTATTAAAGAGGATTCAGGGAAAGAGGCCCACTCACGTGTGGATTGTTGGAATGGAGACTGGTCTAACTTTTCTAGAGGGTAAGTTGGCTTTAAGTTGATGCAGGAACTTCCCTGGTGGCCCAGTGGTTAAGAATCTGCCTGCCAATGCAGGGGACACAGGTTCAAGCCCTGGTCCGGGAAGATCCCAAATGCTGCAGAGAAACTAAGCCGGCGAGCCACAACTACTGAGCCCACATGCTGTAACTACTGAAGTCCGTGCGCCTAGAGCCCGTGCTCCGCAACATGAGAAGCCGCCGCAATGAGAAGCCTGTGTGCCACAACAAAGAGTAGCCCCTGCTCGCCACAACTAGAGAAAGCCCACGTGCAGCAACGAAGACCGAACGCAGCCAAAAATAAAACAAATAAGCTGATGCAAACTTAAATTTATCCAGAAGAAATAACGAGAGAGAAGTGCAAAGGTGTTCAAAATCATAGCCTTATTTAGAATACTGAAACCAGTATCAGGGGATTGATTATATAAATTATGTCCATATTAGGAAACAGTATACCATTTAAAGATAATGTTGAAGGAGATTTAAGACTTGGGGAAATGTTTATGGTATATGATTAAGTGAAAAAAGGCTTATTATTATATATGGCATAATGTTTTTGCCATTTAAAAATTTATTCACTTTTTTCCTAGGTAGCACATTTACTTGGTTCAAAAATGAAAAAGCACAAAAACATACACAAGGAAAAGTCTATTTCTTATTCCTGTCTGTTCCATCATCCTACAGCCCCACCAAAACCATCACCAGCAACAGACAGGAAATCATGTTATTGGTTTCTTGTATAGCATTCTAGATGATTTCTTATGCATCTCTAAGTAAATGCAAATATATATCCTTTTTCCTTTCCCCTTTTGGACAAACGGCAGCTTCCTATATACATCGATTTACACTTTGATTTTTCATTTTAATACATAAAACTGATCTTTGTTCTTTAAAAAAAATAGCTGCATAGTATTCTATTATGTGAATGTAACATACGTTAGTTAGCCCTACCGATAGGCATTTAGGCTTTTCTTATTTTTTGTGATTACAGATAGGGCTGCAATGAATAACCCTGCACATGTCATTTCACACATGGTGCAACACTATCTATAGGATAAATTCCTATAAGTGGAACCGCTGAGTCAAATATTATGTACATTCTCAAAAGTCATCGCAGAGTGCCCTCAGAGGTTGTACCAAATGGAAATTTCACCAGCAAGGTATGAGGCAAGGCTCTGTTCTCCAACCTCACGCCATCCCCTAACAAAGGTGGTATCAGCAAATGTTTGGATTTTTGCCAATCTGATAGGGGTTTCAGTGTAGCATTAGTTTGCATTTCTTTGTTTATGGGCAAAGTTGAGCCTCTTTTCAAATGTTTATGAACTATTTGGGTCTCTTTTTCCATGAACTGCATGTATGAATATATCATTTTAATTAAAAATCCTCATCTGGGGAATTCCCTCGTGGTCCAATAGTTAGGACTGGGCTCTTCCACTGCTCTGGCCCGGGTTCAATCCCTGGTCGGGAAATTAAGATCCTGCAAACCACGCGGCACAGCCAAAAAAAATGCTCTATCTGTGTATTCATTTATTTATCATGTAAACGCTTCCTACACACCAACTCTCTGTTGCACATTATAGGCGCTACTGTAGGTAAAGGGGTGAACTTGGGAGACTCTAACCCCTGCTCTCCCAAAGTGTGCGAGCTGGTGGAAGAGAAGGATTTTGAGCTAAACATTGAACTACTTATGGAATACTTACATACATGGACATATCTGTGCATCTGTATATGTAATTTATACATGGAAAAATACTTGGTTATACACTATGAGTTAACAGAGATGATCTTGAGTAGAAGTGATATGTTTCCTTTGTGGTTTTCTATATTTTCTGAGCTTTTTGTAATGTACATACATTATGTTTGCAGTTAGTTGATTTCTCCTTTGTTCATTTTCTGAATTTTTGAAGTTTTTTTTTTGTTTTTGCAAAGAACACGTATGATTTTTGCATTTAGGAAAAAGAACAAAGTGATATGAAAACATCATGTACAGGCACACAGGTTTACATGTATTTTAGACAGAAGAAACACAGGAAAGAATGTTCTTTCTGTATGGTAATGAGGACACTGCAGAGAAAGATGTAGAAATCTATTTTCAGAGCTCCTAAGTGGCTGGCCAGTGTTCTAGGACTTCCTGTCCCAAGTTCCATGCAGACCTCCACTCACCAGAAAAACTGAGGACTTGTCTCTCCTCAGCAGGGCAACCTCATCGGCATCCAACAAAACAGGAACTGAGCAGTTATGAGTCTTGGAAATCTGGCCCCAGGGCCCATGGCTGGGAATTTCCCTTTTCGGATGCCAGCTTCAGGCTTGGTGTCCAAGGGCGACCCCTGTTGGTGGAATTGAAGTATGCCCATTATTTGCGAGCTGCTATTAGGATTGGCATCCCCGAGGTTTTATTTTTTTGCGGGGTCTGCTGGAAGCCTTAAAGCCAACGGCCACTCGCTCCTTACCCCAGCTGCTTCCCAACTTTCCATGCCCCTCCTTGCCCCAGGTTTGCCTGCTGTTTGCCTGGGAAAACCAAGTCTGGGGCTTGAAGGACGAAGCCACAGTTGTGGCCAGCTTTTAAACATCACGCAGGCAGGCTGCTATAGGGGCAGGGGGCTGGCTTTGCCGGCCAGAGGGTAGAGTGCGGTGACCCTTGCTCTAAGTGACAGACTTGGATCCTGCCAGCTGACTGAAAACGCCAGACTTGGGCAGCTTACGGGAGCAGCGAGCAGGTAGGCCATTCTACTACAAGAATGTGGTTGAGGGGGGCAGCAGCTCACCTGAGGAAGACAGGCTATTTCCTCTCTATCTAGAGATTCTGCCCAAAACCAGAAAACCCCATGCAGCCTTTCTTGACCAGCTCCGGTGTCTGCATGTATAAGAGTAAGACCTCGGCATGAGGAAAGTATGGGTAGTAATTATGCCAGGCTCACGTTGCCAACATTCAGCCAAAAAAAGAACTACCCACATACCCCGTCCATCACCGAGTGCTGAGTGGAAGTGCTGAGTGGAAGTGCTGAATGGAGCTCTGCCTGAAGAATCTGTTTTTAGACAAGCAGAGCCTGTTTGTAATTCATCAGCATCGCTCATTTTCCCCGGGGCACTGGTCTGTGATAAAGAAAGCTGGACACCAAGGAACGTGCTGGGCATTTCTGTGCTTTGAGAAAACATGACTAAGCACTTCTCAGAGCCCGTCAGCAGACAAGAATCCTTCTTTACTATTTCATCTCTCAGACGCCTGTGGTGCAGGCTTCTCTCCAGAGACCTCATTCCCTGCAGGCCCCAAATCTACTCTCTCCTGATGGGAGAGAGGAGAATCCCACCTATTCCTCTCATTGCTCTAAGCAAGGCTAATTCAAGGCTGACCCTTCTCCACCTGTACCGAAAGCTCAGCATCCTCCACATGCTTGTGGGTCCTGGAATCTGGGGGGTTCTCTTAAGAAAGAAATCAGGAATTAGGGTACAGCGTGGGGCACTTGGGTGGGTTCCTTCTAAATTTGCTGGAAAGGAAAGGCTGGGGAGGGAAACCTACCATAGGACCCAGCTCATTACCTCCCAAGAAGTCAAGAAAGAGAATCCCGATAACAGACCTAGTGACAGTCAAGGTCAGCTTCCTGAGAAAGGCCCGGAGAGAGAATGCATTGCTTCCCTAGCTTAGCCAGGTAAGCAAGGCTTCTGTCCCAATGCAGAAAACATGGACACAGACTCCAGCAGCTTCTGTCTGACTATGGCCCCAACGCCCAGACATGGATTCACGAAGCGGCGTGTGCTGCCTAGAATGACGACTCTCCCTGCCGGGTTGGTTCTCACATGGCACTGGCTGGAAGGGAGAAAGGAATATATCTCCTAGGAGGGCTCCATCTAAACAGGTGAGGGACTGAGTTGTAAGCTCGAAAAAAATGGGACGGAATACAACAAACAGAGAAGGAGAGTAGAGGACTCCAAGTCCCAGAGTGAGTCAGTGGCGGAGTTGAGAGGAGACTCCACGTGCCCCAGGGACCTGCTATGGGCTCGTTCCACTAGCACTGCTTCCCCGGGCAGGGGAATATGTAGAGCAGTCATGCCTTCTTGCCCTGGCCCTTGAGGACCTCAGTCTGTCCAGTTAGAGAGGTACAGAGCCCTCTCCCACGTACGGGAAGGATTCTAACTTACTGAAGACCTGCCGTGTGCTAGGTACCTGTACTATTGTGACCTCACTTAAATCCTACCAGTCAGTAAGGAAGCATCAGAGAACGCATTTTCCTGATGAGGAAACTGATGTCCAGGGAGGTTAAGACCCACGTGGGCAGTCACATAGCTGGCGTGTCTGACTCTGGTTTCAACCCAAGGCCCCACGCCTTTTCCTCTCGGAGGGAATGCTAGGTCCTAGACCAGGATCTCCTTCTACAGCCATTGTCTCCTTACCAAATGCAAGCTCGTGTACCCCACGCACAGTGAGGCCAAACCAACCGAAATGTGGGAATTTGGAGCAGAGAAATGTTTATTGCAGGGCTATGTAAGGAGACAGGTGGCTTGTGCCCCCCCAAACCCAGAACTCCCCAAAGGGTTTCAGCAAAGCATTTTTAAAGGCAAAGTGAGGGAGGGGCGTGGTTGGTTATTGCAAACTTCTTGGTGTAGGAATCCTTTGCTCCTGCAGCTGTCCACCTAGGTCAGGTCACGATGTTCCTGTAAATCTCCAAGAAGACAACTGTTATTCTCTGTTCTGCAACTTTGTATCTCTTTATGCATGAAAAAGTGTCATACTCTTAAAGGTCAGAGGTTTATCACGGGCTATCCTGTATATTTCAGGCTACAGGCAACAATGTTAACTCGAAGCAAAAGCAATAGAATACACAGGTTAAAGTAAAAGAAACAGATCTAATATTGGGTCAGATTTGTTCTTCCCTATTACACCCCAAGTTAAAAAAAGATTCTCAGGCTTAATAACCCTGAACCTTATCTCCCCGCGATTCTGCTCCAGACGCGGGACTTCCTCCTCCATAGCCTCTCCTACCCCTGGACGCGAGTGGGGTTTTAACCCTGCGCACCGGCCACTCTAAGCCCTCTGAGTCCGGAGAACAGGCTCTGGGCGGCCCACTGCGGCTGCTCCATCCGAGTCCTGGGCTCCAGCGCCCTCACCCGGCTGCTGCCGCTGGACTTCGCGCGCCCGGGTTCCGCAGGCTCGGGTCTGCGTCTCCCAGAGCGGCCGCCAGAGCCCGCCCGGGTCCGGCCGGGGCGCGGGGCCCCCGCCCCACTTGGGCAGGGAGGGAGCTTCAGCGGGGGGCGGGTCGGTGGCGCGCGGGCGTCAGGGGCCCCGGGGAGGAGTCAGCCCGGCGCGGCCAGCTGAAGCGGCAGCTCGCTATAAAAGCCGCCGCTCTGGCCGGCGGCTGGGGAGCGCGGGCGAGCGCAGCGCGTTGCAACCCGGCTGAGCCTGGCGAGCGCAAGCGGCGCGGCGGGCGTCGGCGGCGGGGCGCTCGGGGCCGGAGGAGCTGAGCGTGGTCAGGGGCTGAGCCCCGCTTTCCCAGACGAACTACCACTCCGCTTGCCTACGTCCCGGGAGATCGCAGGGCCCGTCAGTGTGCCCCCGACCGCTCCGGCCGCTGCGCTTCTGGCCCGCGAGGCGTGCCACTGTCTTGGCTACCGACCGGGAGGTAAGAGGGCCGGGCTCGGCGCGCCAGGGCTGCGCGTACTGCCCAGCCTCAGAGGGGAGGGCAGACTGGGGGTTCAGCGCCTCCACCAGTGATAGGGAAAACGTTACCCGTCATTGGCTTCTGTTTGTCCACTCAGTGCTGTGCGGTCCGCCTCTGTCTGTCTGTCCACGTGTCTGTTGAGGGGCACACGTCCTTGTCTCTGTCCGCTGTGGGATTTCTCTGAGGTCGTGTGAGCCTTTGGAAGCAGCAGGTGCCAGGGGCTCCAGTGTCCCCGGAGCGCATCCAGCCGGGGGCAGATACCCGTTTTCCTTAGAGTTCCCCCGTTCTGAATGTCTCGGGGGGGCTTGCGCCCCAAACAGTGTCTTGCCGAGGAGGGACTGCTCCGAGGGTCAGGTCGCGGAGTCCAGCCCATAAGGAGCCGTCTCACACTGTGCATGAGTGGGCACGCATCTGGCAACAGGTCTGCGCCCTGCTGCTCGGCCTTCAGCACGGTCTTCCTTCTGGTGTTTCCCTCCGCCTCCCGCTGCCCACACGCTCGCGCACTCCCCGACGGCGCTAGGCACCCAGCATCGCTCTGGCACGCGACGGGTGGAGGCAATTGAATATTAGATGACACGAGGGCCCCTACTGCTGTTTAGGCTGAGAGCCCCAACCTGCCATCGCTGCAAGAGGGTTCGGCGGTCCCTGGCAAGGGTCGTCAGCTCCAAGAAAGGTCATATTAGGTTGGGAAGAAAGTCAGGGACCTGGTGGAGCGCAGGCCAGGGCCGTGGCCAGGTCTCCAGCTCGCCGCTCTGGGAACCAGGGCCAGAGACATTCTGGAATGGACCCGGCCGGACGCATGTGCTCTTGAGAAAGGAGCTCAGTGCGCCGAGGTCCTCCGCCGCAGACTCGCTGACCGCGTTCTCAGAGACGGCCGCCGTTCCCCAAGGGTCCAACACTACTGCCGTCCCCGGCGCGCCGCCAGGAGCCGGATCTGAGGTCCTGAGTCCTGCTTCATGCAGCCAACGCTGCCCACAGGTGAGAACTCCCTTTTTAAACTAACCTTTTGATGTGTGAGCCAGTGCCTGGCTGCAGCCTGGGAGCGAGTCTCTCTCTCCATTCCGGCGGTCTGGAGCGTTATCCCGGGCGCGCCCGGGGGCGGGAGCCGGCGGCTCTGCGTGCCCAGGCGCGGAGCCACCATGGACAGCTCCCAGCCGCTTCCTCCACTCCCGGCCTGTGGCCCTGGGTCTCCCGGGGAAGTCGCGCGGCTTTCCTCCCAGACTCAGAGTAAGGGCACAGGGCAGGAGGAGAGGGACCAGTAGTCTGCGGGAACCCTCGGTGTCCGGTCCCAAGGCGACGTGAGCCACTCAAAAGGAAGATAAAGGGAGCCTGCGTGGTTTGTGATCGGCTGCTAGGTCAGCCTGCAGCTGAGCTCTGTACAGGATCTCCGGGATGGTGAGGCTGGTGGGCTTCTCTGGCTTTTCAGCAGCCCCACGGGGCCCTCCGAGGTGATATGACTGTGCGACGCCTGAGCGTTCGACTGAGGCAGTGACATAATGCCAGACCTAATTAGGGACCTCCCTCAAACAGTTTTCTGCACACGATATGGGGTCATGTTCCGTTTCATTAAATTATTTAGTAAATATGGTACTGGGAGGCGATATTAGTTTCACAGTTACGGTGACAGAATGGAGAAGAATCAGACAGAACACCTGCATAGAGAATGAGTTTGGATGCATGTGCGAAAAGCCATGCTGTTTTCCGATCCTAATCATTTCCTCCCAGGTCCGTAACACTTTTAAAGAAGCTTCCACTGGTTCCTCTTTAGCCCAGTAGTGGGTTTTTCGAGTTGGTTGCTTGGAAACAGGGTGGAGAGAACCTGTAGGGGTTAATCTGAGTAAATTAAACGTCTCCCTCCTCTGATAAGAAATGACGTTGGCTAAGGCTCTTCATTTTGTCATTTTCACCTACACAGAAGATGTATCTTCCTTCATTTTAAAATTGCAAGAAATTCAGAAGATCTGCTTCTGTTTGTGACTGGCGAAGGCCCGTGGAGAGTAAAAACGATTAAGCATCTTTATTTATTTAGGGAGCAGCATGTGTGACTTCTCGAAAGTCACTTAAGTTCTGTGTCTGTTTCCCCATCTGTAAACTGGGGACAACACAATCTACCTTGCAGAGTTGCTGATGAGAATTAAGTAGCACCGTGTAAAGCACGTATACCGGTGCTGAGCACAGAGAAATCTCTTGAAATGGTAGCGATTGTAGGGATATTTTAAAGACGGTTGTGCACTGCTTTTGACTTACGTTCACCAGCCCTCTATTCTCTTTCCTAACCTAGTAATTGTTTGATGGGGACTCCAGCTCCACTTCATATTCATGTTCGAGAACTTGTTGATGGACTTGATGAAAGTGCTGAAGTTGATCACAATGCAAACAAACAGAACCAAACCAAAACAAAGAAAACTTGTTCACCAAAGAGAAATGGAAGAATTTTTGCATGAAACAAATCAGTGGCCTGTTTTTCCCACCTGTATCACCTGGAGAAAAGATAAAGTAAGTAATTTGCAAAATCTTGTCACAGCCCTCTGGTTGAAATGATCGATTCTTCCTGATTCTTCTCTCAAAAGAATGCAGGATCTTCCGAGGGGCCTTTTTGTCCTCTTGAAGGTGAAGTTCCCTCGGGTACTGATGGAGATTGGCGTCCACAGCCCCATTTCTGGATTCCTGCAGGGTGAAGTGAGGGGTTGCTGCACTAGGGCAGCACCTGGGCTAGGAAACCCCTGAGTGGTCGTTACCGGGCAGGAAGCGCATTCCCCTGTGCTTGAGCCTTGCTTGGCTGTGAGACCCTGACCAAGGCACGCACTCGCTCTGCCTGCTGCATTGCCAATTATTTGTTCTCAGATAGAGCTGAAAATTTCCTCCAGCTCCACCTTCGGGGGTCTGTCTGGTAGAAATCCCTAAAATGTGACGCACCACAGAGGTTTGGATAATGGAGTTGTAGTGGGTCCAATCTTACAGTTAGACTTTTTTTTTTCCCCCCACAAAATGTATGTGTGTATGTGTGCGTGTCTGTGTGTGTGTGTGTTTCTGCCAGTTTCACGTTCTGGGGCTCTTAGATTTTCTATATTTTTTTTCTTTAGTAGATCAGAAGTAATCTTAGCTCCCTCCATCTGAAAGGAGTGGAACTGAAGGATGCAGTCCACAGATGCTGAGAATCTTTCTGTGACTTTTGTCTACCCGGTAATGTGAACGGAACAGGAGGACATGGGCCCTGGCTGACCTTTAAGTCCCGGTTCTCTTCTCTGGACTCCCATGCAGTTCCGGTTTCCAGCACACAAGACTTTCTGGTAGGAAAACTATTGAACTACAGAACACTTTTGGAGTATAGGGGCCAGAGAGGGGAGGGACTGGTGTGAGAGGCAGAAAGGGGCTCTTCACAGATCGTGTGGCATTCTGCCTGTTGCAGCAGTGTCTGTGTGTCTGGGACGGACGGATCAAATGGCAAGAGTGGCATTCAGTGGGGAAGGCCGGCGGGATGACAGGGGTGAATTCAGTTACTCTCAGCCTCCTTTGAAGCCCGCCGCTTAAGTGACCCCCTTTTAGTACCTTCTGTGGTATTGACAGAGGAGCACAATTTGATAGGATAAAAACATTTTGCACTTGTAGTTATAAATCAAAAGAGAAATACAAGCATGTGTGTTGGGTTCCTAAAAGGAACAAAGTTGTGCTTATGGGTTGCATTCACAAGAGCCTATATCCGTGATCAATCTAGGCTACGTCTCTCATTCCACACGACGGCAGATGCCCAGATGGATCATCTCATCCGAGTAATGCATCAGTTGTCTCCTTTTGCTTGGCTTTTATCATTACGTGGAGGCGATTCAGTTTCCTCTGAACAGGGAAAAGGGGAGGTTCGCATCCTTACTCTCCTATCTGGTTAGGTTAGTAGGAGTTTAGGATGGTAATGGGTCGGAAGGAGACTTCTCAGTACCGAGTTCCCTTTTATTGTTTCGCCAGCTGATAGCTGGGCCCTGAGCCTCCTTTCCCAAAGGCCTGGCATGTGGATATTTCGTTAAATTGGCTAGGGCTCCGGTGCCTCTCATAGTGACTCTCATTATCTGCACTTCCAGGGGCCATCCTAGTCTCTCTGGTAGGTTCCCTATCCTTCTTTTCCCTCTGTCTGCTTTGATGCGAGGCTTCCTTCAAACCTGGCTCTTCAGAAGAGAGGCTGCACGCAGAGAAATGTCATCAAATATGCATTTGCTTTCTGCTCAGTTCCCTCGGTGCCGGGAAGCACACTCCCTCACCCGGAGGGAGAGGACCTGCTGCTCTCCCCTGCTCCTGTTATTTTCCAGGGTCCCTCTCTAGGCTCAGCTCGGTTCCAGACATCCGAATCCATCCTTCCCTTCCCACCCCCTGCAGGTGTGGGAGCCTTCGGTAGGGGAGGGTGCGTGGGGCGCACAGGCAGCCGGCCTCCCCCGCTGGCGCTTACTCAGAACAGGTTTCCTCCCTCTAGCTCCGGACAGCCTGGCTCCTTGCATGGGGATATTGCTGAGGCATTATCTTTGAATCTTCTGCGAGGACAGCCACATGATAGATCGAACTCAGGTTTAAAGTGCTTTGACCAGACAACTGCTTTTGAAAACCCTGTGTGTTTCTTTCCCTCAGCTGTCCATAAAAGAGCTTAGCCACGAGGCATTTTGTGTTACAGGGAAGGCACGTCTAGAAACTGGTCCTTCCGGCATGTGAAGTATCTGTGCCAGACTTCTGCCTCTCCTGTTTCTAGACATCACTGGAGGAGGGGGCAGGAGGGCTGCAGACTTCCCCAGGAAGCTGGGGGCCTTTTCTGGGGTCAGGAGTTCATGCTGTTGGCCTGAGACTTTCTGGCTATAAGGCATGGACCCAGCCCATGGGACTGAGGAAAGTACAGTGGGCAGGACTTTTCAGACTTTCATAGGCAAACAGATCACAGGGGCGCTTGTTAAAAGGCAAGTTCTGATCAGGTCGATCTGGGGTGGAGCCTGAGCATCTGCATTTCTCACAAGCTCCCAGGTGATGCTGCTGGTCTGTGGCGCTCCCTTTGGGTCGCCAGGGCTTACATCACAGCTGACCTTCTGTGATGCCAACTCAACTCTTTTTGGTATAATTTAAGTCCATTTCTGATGTCCGAGTAGATGGAGCCCAGCTGGCCTGTGTCCTCCTAATGACCTTCTAACGACCCTTCAAATTCTTGGAGATAATTATTGTCACTCCTAAGCTGTCTTATCAGTAGACTAAATATCTTGAACCCCTTTGAGTTTCCCCTTTTCCTGGTCATAATAAATTTTCCAAAGCTCTCTGGACCGAGTTACTTTTAAGTGCAAGACCATTGTGCAAATGGTAATTTATCTTTGCCTGGCAGAGGCATTTGAATGTAATTTTGGTGGTATTAAGAGATCACTTGGGGAATTTCATCTCACTCTGGTTCCAGACACTGAGAATGCCTGTTTACATTTAAACAACTTCACTTGACTCTAAAGATCACAACTTTTTTTTTTTGGAACCTGAAAATGAAATTCAAGGCTCAATTGTCTTCCTCAGCTGCCCTCCCTGTAGCCTTCCTGTGGGGATGAGCTGGTAATCAGCGATGCCCCCTGCAGCCCAAGATGCAAGGGTGCAGTCGCACTGAGTCACCCACTGCCGCATCTGGAAGCAGGGAAGAAATTGAGTACAAGGTTTTGAGCTTCTTCTACGGGGCACGCCCTGTGTTAGCCACTGGGGAGACAGAGCTGAATAAATGGTCTCTGTCCTCCAGAGCTAACAGTCCCACGGGGGGAGCAGACATCAGTGTCAGCAGTTGCCAGGCAGTGTGACCAAGGCGAGGACAGATGGGTCAGGAGGTGTGGTGTGCCGGGGGAAGGCAAAGCCAGGGGACATCCCAGGAAGCTTCCCTGAGAAGGGGCATGAGAAGAGGTGTGTCTAGAAGGATTAACAGTTTACAGGGATTTTTCTGGTGAAACCAATGTGGGGAGTGGCGTTCAGAAGGCATGCTACACAGAGAGGGGGCCATGGGGAAAGATCCAGAAGCACAGACAGGCTTCAACCTTTCACTTCCTGCAACCCCTCAGTTGCACAAAGCCCTGTACCTGAACCGCCCAGACCTTGGGCCACACCTGACCAAAGAGAGAGAGAGAGTCCTTCCGGGCAGCTGTAGGTCTCTGGGGCCTTTTGTTTCTTGGGCCAGTGGTTTAAAATTAATTTAACCATATTTTTTCCATAAAATCTTACTAAATCCTAACGTACAAACCAGAGGAAATGTGACTGCGGCTGGGAGTAGGGGTTTGGTTTTCGTCTTGAGGTCCTCAAGGGAGTCCACGGAGCTCTATGGGTTCCAGGGAACCCAGTTTGGAAACCTCTGTCCTGGAGCCTCTCCCTTTGCTCTTGGCAGTAACATTAAGAGTGTTATCTTAGTCTTATCGTGGTCTGTCTTGCCAAGTCTTCTTCCCATTCTAGACGTCTTGCTGGTTGTTGAGTCAACAATTTTCAATGAAAAGAAACCAGAATTATCCAGTGTGACACTCTAACGAACATGGGGTATATGGGGTATGGGTGGGGAAGGAAACGTGGCAGGTGCTGTTTCAAAAAAAACTCCAGCCGTAGAGGACCACCGGAGGAGGACAGTGGAGCTGTGAGCTTCTTGCAGAGATGGGCTTTTTATTTTCAACTTTGTTACTCAATCTTTTCTAATCTTACGAGGCTTTTCAGAGTCTCTAAAAGCTGGCAAGGAAAAAAAAGCATATTTCTAGGGTATAAGACTCAACAAATTCTACCCGGGATCTTGCATCCCTTTTCATTGATGTAGCCAAAGTGAGTTTTGAAAAGGGACTGTAAGCCAGAACTATAAGAATGGAAAAGTTCCACTGGCCCGGGGTGAGGCGGAAGGTTTCAGTTCGAGCTGGAGCTCCCGTGGGCATCTTCCAAAGCTCTCTTAAAGGAGGAAATTGATACTCTAAATGGGACAACGCCCAAAGAGAGCCCCACCCCTCACTGATGGGTGCCGCCAGCCTTCAGAAAGGGATCTGAAGAGCTCCCTCTGTTCATAGAGACAGCTCCAAAAACATCACCATATGACTGATGTAAGGTGATGAAAGTAAGGTATGTTCAGTCTGGAGCGCTCCACTGGGTATGTGAGGAACCCTGATGGAGGGAAGGGGCAAACGGGGGTTCCCTCCAGGACGGGCATCTGTAGTTGTCTGGGGCTTGTTCTGCTGCCAGACCAACAACACATGGAACTGGGCAGTGTCCGGGAAGGCCGGAGAGCTGGCGATCAGCAGCCTCCGTATCCAGGTGGCCTCGTGTCCGGAGGTCTTGGTATCGGCCCCCATTGCCTTGGAAACTGGAACACCCGGAACTATGGCCTTGACTCCCAAACTGCGGGGATTCAGCTTCTCCTTGCTTCCCAGGGCGGGACTTAGGCTGGGACGGGTGACCAAAGACACTGGTTCCCGAGGTCCCACAGGACTGTCTGATGGGTGGCCAGTGATGAGCCTGAGCTGTCCACTTGGATGCAGAGGCTGCTGCCCGGCTCTCACCACGCTGCATGCCCTCCTTCCCTCCACTCCCCTGAGGAGGCAGTGGTACCTGCATGTGGGCAATGAGTACACTGATGCCCAAGGGTACAGAGCTGGTACAGGGTGACATCTTGGGGGTCTGTCCAGCTCTTAGTCCAATGCATCACTCACCCGGGTGCCTTCTTTCCACGGCTCTTGTCCGTGCTGAGTGGTGCGGACCGTTATTCCCAGCTTGGTCTCCTCGAGTGCCCCAGATTGTTGGGTCTCCAGAGCCTCCCAGGGGAGGGCGGGCATGCCAAACTGTTCTCCTTCCTGTAAAGAACAACGACAATGAACCTCAAAAGGATTGAGCCGGGGAGCAGATTTGGGCAAACTGTTAAATTTTTTCGTTTTGAAAACAAACTGGTGGCTTATGACGAGCCTGTTTCAAAGCTGACTGTGTTACAGCCCCTGAGTAATTCGCTCGTATGCTGATTTTCCAAAGGTTTGGGTTCAGGAAAACCTCAAACATAGTGGCTAAGTACTTTTCCTTTCCTTTAAAAATTGTGTTTATTTTGGGAGGAATTTAATCCATATGTTTCAGATCTATTTCCATGTTACTCAGCAAAAGGTTGTTATTTGCCCAACATTGCTAAGCCATGAGTGTGCTTGGGTCCTTTCTCTCTCCTTCCCACAGCCGTTCCCAGGCTCTACCCAATGGGTGCTCACAGCTGAGCCCCGGGCTTGTGGCTGGTCGATTCTATAGCCTTTTATGAGACACAAGCAAAGGTAGGTACTAGAGGTAAAAAGAAAAATCAGTAATACTGGTTCTGTCTTTATTTAACATTTCGATATTTGATCCGCGATAGATTTTTTTGCATTAATTTCAGTTTGTTAACTGTTGCATTACAATATTAGCTATAGTGATGACTGAGTTCTCACCCTTCTCCCGACCGACCCCCTCTAGGGCTCCTTCCTGTTGGGCGGTCAGAGTCCTTACCGTCAGTGCTGCTTCTGTTCTGATATTTTCTGATGCAGGTATCGGTGCCAGAGACACACAAACAAACTTTGGGGATGCTAAAGGCGCCTCCAGCTCTTAACCTACCTGTTGATCTGAACTGGGGGTGTAGAAGTCTTAGGGAAAGTGGAGAAGAGACGTACGTGGGTCCTCTTTAAACGTCCATGTGATCTGAAGGCGATATTTTCCCTTCTCCGTTCCTTAACTTCCTTTTTGGAGAGGGAAGGAATTGTGGTGTTCCCTTGTAGAATGTTTTGCCAGTTATGCTGGCCGGATGTGTCACCATGTCTGTGACTTCTTAAGAAGAAATTGAGTTTACCAGATTTCTTAATTCAGTACCTGGTAACAAAAGAGAAAGCAGTTGTGGGATTTGGGTTTCGGAACTCTCACATGCAAGGATTTCTTCTCACGTAAGTGATTTTGTAAAAATAAGAAGGCACAGCAATCTCGGTGGTGTCGATTTGGTTCACAGCTTTGAAGAAGCTGGGAGTTTCCTTTGGCCTAACTGTGGGCTCTGCATACACTTGAGCTTTCCAGGTGGCTGAGCTGAAATCTGTTTTCGGTTTTAAAATCGTTGGGCAATGTTGTTACAAATGGTAACATATAAACATATCCCAGGATTTTCTGAGAATGACCAGGTAGTGAAGTTCATTTTTCCTTTAGACGTTCCCCACATACAGTTACTTTAAACAAGAAGCTATTTTTAACGTGGAAAAAAGATGATGCTTCTGTTGAATCTTGCCTAATAAGTATGAACTTGAGCTTCTGCTCTGCTGAGGTTGCTTGAGGACATCACCTCTCCAAGGTCAAGGGGAACAGAGAGGGGTAGAGACGCACTTTGAATGGGGAATGTCCGCTTCACACAGGGCCCTTTGGTGGACTTTCTGGGAAACGTGGGGCAAGGCGAGGGTTTCCCCTCAGTGTGGAGCACGGGGCTGGCTCCCATCTCAGCCGCTCCCGGGATAAGACAGTCATCTCTTCATTCAGGGCTCAGAGGCAGAGACTCTTTTATGTTCTGTTCTATTCCCAAGGACTAGCATATAGCAGGTACTCAAATGTGCATTAAATGTACAAATGCATGAGTCCTGCCTCTGAGTCCCAACCCGCGTCCCCCCCCCTCCCCCCCAAGCATGTGCTTTTCTCGGCGGAATAGAGTTGATGCTGAGTCTTGTGTATTCTGCTCTGGGAACTGAATGAACCCTGAGCCTGCCAGTCACCTTCTCGGAGGTCTGTACTCTGGTGGCCCTGTGGTTATTCCCATCATGTTTATTCGTATCCAGTGCTTCTTGAGCGCTTACTACGTTCAGGCACCAGGCAGAGAACTTTACATACATCACCTCAGTTAATCCTCCCGACAACTTTGAGGCAAGGCAAGGCCTCAGGTGGAGGAGTCTCTGTGAGATCCACCTGAGGTCACTTGCCTGGATGTCATGGAGTTGACGCAGGTCTGTGTGAGTCCAGAAACCCATGCTCTGAATAATGACTCATGTTCCCTGATTCTTAAACTTGGAGAAAGCACGTTGAGGGGAATATCGTAATTCATGATAAAGCAGTTTGAGAATAATGGCAACCCAGACACACTTGTTGATTCGCCAGTTCTTTCTGGGATTCAGAAATGACTCCGTGGCATCTCCCTGCCATGGAGAAGCTCCCAGTTGAGGAGATGGACAGACAGGCGTTCAAGTACCTACAGTCTGTGCTGTAAGGAAGGGGTGGACAATGTGGAAGCACTACAGATGGATGAGAAATAACTGCTGGGGAAAGAGACAAGGCATCATGGGGAACTGTTTTTTGATTGGGCCTTTTTTTTTAATTAAAAAAATGTTTTTCTTTTATTTTTGGCCACACTGTGCAGCATGCAGGATCCTAGCTCCCCGACCAGGGATCGAACCCGCTCCCCCTGCAGTGGAAGTACAGTCTTTTTTTTTTTTTTTTTTAACATCTTTATTGGGGTATAATTGCTTTACAATGGTGTGTTAGTTTCTGCTTTATAACAAAGTGAATCAGTCATACATAAACATATGTTCCCATATGTCTTCCCTCTTGCGTCTCCCTCCCTCCCACCCTCCCTATCCCACCCCTCCAGGCTGTCACACAGCACCGAGCCAATATCCCTGTGCCATGCGGCTGCTTCCCACTAGCTATCTACCTTACGTTTGGTAGTGTATATATGTCCATGACTCTCTCTCGCCCTGTCACAGCTCACCCTTCCCCCTCCCCATAACCTCAAGTCCGTTCTCTAGGAGGTCTGCGTCTTTATTCCTGCCTTACCCCTAGGTTCTTTGTGACATTTTTTTTCCTTAAATTCCATATATATGTGTTAGCATATGGTATTTGTCTTTTTCTTTCTGACTTACTTCACTCTGTATGACAGACTCTAGGTCTATCCACCTCATTACAAATAGCTCAATTTCGTTTCTTTTTATGGCTGAGTAATATTCCATTGTATATATGTGCCACATCTTCTTTATCCATTCATCCGATGATGGGCACTTAGGTTGTTTCCATCTCCGGGCTATTGTAAATAGAGCTGCAATGAACATTTTGGTACATGACTCTTTTTGAATTTTGGTTTTCTCAGGGTATCTGCCCAGTAGTGGGATTGCTGGGTCATATGGTAGTTCTATTTGTAGTTTTTTAAGGAACCTCCATACTGTTCTCCATAGTGGCTGAACCAATTCACATTCCCACCAGCAGTGCAAGAGTGTTCCCTTTTCTCCACACCCTCTCCAGAATTTATTGTTTCTACATTTTTTGATGATGGCCATTCTGACTAGTGTGAGATGATATCTCATTGTAGTTTTGATTTGCATTTCTCTAATGATTAATGATGTTGAGCATTCTTTCATGTGTTTGTTGGCAGTCTGTATATCTTCTTTGGAGAAATGTCTATTTAGGTCTTCTGCCCATTTTTGGATTGGGTTGTTTGTTTTTTTGTTATTGAGCTGCATGAGCTGCTTGTAAATTTTGGAGATTAATCCTTTGTCGGTTGCTTCATTTGCAAATATTTTCTCCCATTCTGAGGGTTGTCTTTTGGTCTTGTTTATGGTTTCCTTTGCCGTGCAAAAGCTTTGAAGTTTCATTAGGTCCCATTTGTTTATTTTTGTTTTTATTTCCAGTTCTCTAGGAGGTGGGTCAGAAAGGATCTTGCTGTGATTTACGTCATAGAGTGTTCTGCCTATGTTTTCCTCTAAGAGTTTGATAGTTTCTGGCCTTACATTTAGGTGGAAGTGCAGTCTTAACCACTGGACAGCCAGGGAAGTTCTGAGGGGGCCTTGAAGGAGTGTCCAGTTTGCTGGCCAGAGAAGGGAGGGTTAGGAAGGCAGGAAGAGCCTTAACTAAATTTAGAGAATCTAGAAAGCAGATATTTGAGGGAAGGTCTAGGAGTTCCCTGTCAATGAGACTGTAAAAGTGGGGGCAGGTGGTGACGGTCCTTCAAGGCTGAGTCAGGGCGTTCGGCCTTTCACGTAAGTGGCTTTGATGAGGGGAAGGGGTGTCGTCAGTAGTTGGACATTAGACCGTTGTTCCTGGTGGCAGGTGGCTTGGGTTGGGCTTCTGTTCCTCAGTCCTAAGGGTGGTCTTGGCAGGAAGTCCATTCCAGAATGCCAGTTCTCACTCGAGAATGTAGCTCCTAGGGCCCAGCAAAGGCAATAAGGAAACTGCACTGCCTACAGTGAATTATTGGTGCCCGGACAAGAGGGAGAACATTAAGTTGGAAATGTTTCAGGGATCTCGTGGCCCGAGACCGTGCCAACGTGAGGGCTGGTCCTTCTGCAGGTAGAGCTCCAAGCCTTTGAGAAAAATGCTCTGAGACTCAGGAGTCTTCGGGATTATTCCTCCAGGCTGATGCCTCCCTGCTTTCTGTATCCAGTCTCACTGTGGGGTCAGAGTGTTCTAGTCTTCATCCCGTGGCCTTTGTGCTGACTTTTTTGTAAGCACCTTCGTAATTCTTCACAAATTCTTGGGCAAATTCCTAACTGCTTTGTTTGACTGACCTGCAGCAGAAGGGGTGGAAGGAATGTGGGCGAAAGGGACAGAATTTTCACGGGAGGCCCACCTTGAGGAAGGAGAGAGCAGTCACTGTGAAAGATGTTAGTCCAGTTCAAATAGTCCAGCTTAAACTGGATGAAACAGATACTCTGAACGCTGTCTGGCCTGCAGAGGTGCCAGGGTGACCTTCCAACCTTCATCTCTTTCCTGCCCTGTAGCTGCAATTAAACATTCAGGTGATTTCAGTGAACCAAACCCATCCACAGATATTCTCTTAGCGTTGCTCCTGTACCCAGGACTGTATTTCGTCCTACAGCAGATCTAAGAGGGCCCATCGAATGACCAGAGGAGAGAGGGGTCATGAGGTCTGGGGCTCTGCCCTCTGACAGAAACATATTAGTTTAGATTCAGATCATCAATATCTCCAAGATGGTTCTAATCAGATGAACGGAGAGAAATATGAAGGAAGTATTTCAGAAGACTCCTTTAGATTTTGCTGACTACAGAATTAACTGTTTTTTATATTCTTTCCTCATCGTGTTTTCAAGCTCTTTAGCTTATACTTTCCTTGATTAGAGGATGTTAGAGATGGTGTCACGAGCTGAAAAGGGGCATGAGCTTTGGAGCCTTGCAGACCTAACTGCAAATCTGCCTCCGCCACTGATGAGCTCTGTGATCTTGGACAAGTGCCTTCGTTGTTTATGCACCCTCTAAAACGGGATGAGTGTGTATTATTCTGAGAATAATCCATGGCAAATAATAGTGAAATAATACATGGCAGACTTCTTAGAGTTGTGACCTGGTACATACGAGGTATATGGAGTGGCATTTCTCTTCCATTTGTCAACAGACTTGATTGAATTAGTAGACATTTTAAGTGGAGAGGGCAGTGCTGGAACTTCTGGGGGCATTTTCAAACGTTCGGACTTCGGTAAACTCGGGGAAGTATCCAGTCCTGCAGCCACCCTCTGAATGGCCCAGGCATGCGCTCCAGAGGTCGAGTGCAGAGGAAAAGATTGTGTGCCAAGTTCAGCATCCGCGGGGACAGGGGACTGGGTCCTCCTGGCTCACCACTGCCTCTCCAGAACTGAGCTGGTCCTTAACACACATGTATGAATGAATGACATTTTAAATAAATTTAAAAAAATTTTATTGATGTATAGTTGATTTACAATGTTGTGTTAGTTTCAGGTGTACAGCAAAGTGTCACTTATATTTATATTCTTTTTCAGATTCTTTTCCATTATAGGTTCTTATAAGATATTGAATATAGTTCCCTGTGGTATATAGTAGGTCCTTGTTGTTTATTTTATATATAGTAGTATATATCTGTTAATCCCAAACTCCTAATTTATCCCTCCCGCCTCTTTCCCCTTTGGTAACCATAAGTGAATGAATGATACTTTAATTTTTTTTAAATTTTTAAAAATTTTATTGAACTATCATTGTTTATAATGTGTTAATTTCTGCTGTACAGCAAAGTGACAGTTACACATATACATATATTCTTTTTCATATCTTTTTCATTATGGCTTATCACAGGATGTTGAATACAGTTCCCCGTGCTATACAGTAGGACCTTGTTGTTTATCCATCCTATATATAATAGTTTGGATCTGCTAATCCCAAACTCCCAGTACTTCCCTCCCCTCCCCTCCTCCCTCTTGGCGACCACTAGTCTGTTCTTCTGTGTCTTTGAGTCTGTTTCTGTTTTGTAGATATGTTCCCTTGTGTTGTATTTTAGATTCCACGTATAAGTGACATATGGTATTTGTCTTTTTCTTTCTGACTTACTTCGCTTAGTATGATAATCCCTAGATCCATTTCCGTATTGCTGCAAATGGCATTATTTCATTCATTTTACGGCTGAGTAATATTCCATTGTATGTATGTACCACATCTTCTTTATCCATTCCTCTGTTGATGGGCATTTAGGTTGCTTCCATACCCTGGCTATTGTAAATAGTGCTGCAGTGAACATCGGGTGCATGTATCTTTTTGAATTATGGTTTTCTCTGGATATATGCCCAGGAGTGGGATTGCTGGGTCATATGGTAGCTCTATTTTTAGTTATTTTAAAAAATTAATTAATTAATTAATTTTTGGCTGTGTTGGGTCTTCGTTGCTGCACGCAGGCTTTCTCTAGTTGTGGTGAGCGGGTGCCACTCTTTGTTGTGGTGCGTGGGCTTTTCGCTGCAGTGGCTTCTCTTGTTGCGGAGCACGGGCTCTAGGTGCGCAGGCTTCAGTAGTTGTGGCACACGGGCTCAGTAGTTGTGGCACACGGGCTTAGTTGCTCCGTGGCATGTGGGATCTTCCTGGACCAGGGCTCGAACCCATGTCCCCTGAATTGGCAGGTGGATTCTTAACCACTGTGCCACCAGGGAAGTCCCTATTTTTAGTTTTTTAAGGAACCTCCATACTGTTCTCCATAGTGGCTACACCAGTTTACATTCCCACCAACAGTGCAGGGGGGTTCCCTTTTCTCCACACCCTCTCCAGCATTTATTGTTCGTAGATTTTTTGATGATGGCCATTCTGACTGCTGTGATGTGGATGGACCTAGAGATTGTCATACAGAGTGAAGTAAGTCAGAAAGAGAAAAACAAATATATAATATTGCTTATATGTGGAATCTAGAAAAACAGTACACATGAACTTATTTGCAAAACAGAAATAGAGATACAGAGGTAGAGAACAAACGTATGGATACCAAGGGGGGAAGGGGGTGGGATGAATTGGGAGATTGGGATTGACATATTACGCTACGACGTATAAAATAGATAACTAATGAGAACCTACCGTAGAGCACAGGGAACTCTGCTCAGTGCTCTGTGGTGACCTAAATGGGAAAGAAATCCAAAAAGGAGGAGATATACATGTATAGCTGATTCACTTTGCTGTACAGCAGAAACTAACACAACATTGTAAAGTAACTATAAGCCAGTTAAAAACAAAAAAGTCGACCAGTTTTCATTCTCAAAGGTCCTCTCAAAGCCTTTATAAACCACTGTGCAGCGTGGATCTCCAGGAGGGGAGTGGCCTACTCAGCACTTCCCAAGAGCGTTCTCCATAGAGGACTTGGTGAGACTCACATGCCGGGGAGCACGTGTTGGGGAAATTCTGGGCTCAATATTGATTAGTAGATGAGAATAAAAAACAAAGACTGAGTGTAATTGGGCCCCTCTGCCCCCAGATCCTTAATTGGTACTAATTACAGTTTTATGAACACAGGTATTACCTTTGAATTTGAGCAGAAGGCTTTTGTCAAGTTATCTTTATAATCTTTATCATTTTATTTTGGGGACAAAATGTTGCCAAGTGGGTTCCTGGCTTGGGGGATTTGAACAATGGTCTAACCAGGGGTCAGAGACCCCTCAGAAGTTTATCTCTGCTTTTCTGCTATTGGTGACTTTTCTCTGGTTTAACCACTGATGGTCTACTTCGCTTTTAAGAGGGGGTCCTACCTTGTTGTTCCAGACAGTTCCTAATCAGAAATTTCTCCCCCTTATTACCTGACACAAAGTAAGAGCAAGTTTACAGACTTGCCGTAACTATATCCATAGGACTGTCTTTTCAACCACAAGTTTCTTCTTTGCTTACCTGGATTCATTCACTAGTTTCTTCATGCACTTAGCAATTCACTGGAATCAGCGCATACAATTCCAGATGCTGTATTAGGCCCTGGGGGATGCGGCAGTGAACAAAATGGGCCGAGTTCTGCCTTCGTGGAGATTGCAGTCTAGAGCAGTGCTGTCCTGAAAACAAATATGTAAGGTGAGCCACATGTGGAATTCTAATTTTTCTAGCAGCTCCATCAACACAAAGTCCAAAGAAACAGGTGAAATTAATTTTAATACCATCCTTTATCCCAACACATCCAAACTGTCGTCACTTCCATGGCTAATCAATATAGAAAGTATCAAGGTAGTTTACCGTCTTCTCTTCATACCAAGTCTTTGAAACCGGTGCGATTTTACACTTATAGCGCATCGCCGTTGGGACCAGGTGTGTTTGAAGTGCTCGTTAGCCTCAGGTGGCCACTGTATTGAAGGTTTAGAGAGAGAGAGGTTTAGAGAGACTTATAAGGAAATGCGCATGCGTATGTGATTTCAAACCATGGTTGGTGATACGAAGCGAAGTTAAAAGGTACCAGGAGGGGCTTGCCTGGTGGCGCAGTGGTTGAGAGTCCGCCTGCCGATGCAGGGGACACAGGTTCATGCCCCGGTCTGGGAGGATCCCACATGCCACGGAGCGGCTGGGCCCGTGAGCTGTGGCCGCTGAGCCTGCGCGTCCGGAGCCTGTGCTCCGCAACGGGAGAGGCCGCAACAGTGAGAGGCCCGCGTACCGCAAAAAAAAAAAAAGGTACCAGGAGAGAAAACAGTCAGGGCATCTGGGGAGCTGGGTGGTGGAGCGGGGAATGGAAGGAGGTGGAGGGTGGGAGGAGAGTCTCTTTGAAAGAGCAACATTTAGGCAGAGCCGAGGAGGATGCTGTGGAGGTTTAGATAGACCGAGAGTGGGGCAGGAATGCCTCAGGCAGCAGGAGTGCATCGAGGCCCTGGGATGAGACCTGAGAGAGGCCCAGTCTGCCTGGGGCAGGGAAGGAGGGGGGCAAGGCAAGACTGGAGTGGAAGGTAGGGGAGGGGGGTGGGGCAGAGGGAAGATCGTTGCAGCATCCTTCAAAGCACGTTCAAGACTGTGAACTTCGTTTAAATGCGATGGAGTCATTCAATGGTTTTAGGCAAGGGAGTTACATTGTCTGATACTTGTTTTTCAAAAGGGCCCTCTGGCTGCTCTCAGATGACTTCCTGTGGGTAGGGGGTGGCGGTGTGTGTTGCGGCGTGGGCAGCGGTTGGCAAAAGCAGGAAGAACACAGAGGAGGCTCTGGTGCCGGGCAAGGGGTGCAGAGGTGGTGAGATGGCGGTGGAGGGAGAGCTGCGGGTGGATCCCGCTGGTGTTTAGGAGACAAGGTGGGCGGAACGGGATGGTGGTTTGGACATAGGGTGAGGGAAAGGGAGGTGTCTAGGGAAACTCCCAGGTCTGGGGGCTGAGTACCTGGGTGGGTGCTGGGAAGACTGGAGAAGGTTTGGGTTGGAGATACACGTTCGCGACGCCAAGGGGCATGACCAAGCAAGAAACCTCGCATCTTTTCAATAGGGGTTATTCATTGCTTTCAAAAAATCAGTGACTTTTAAATGCTACGGAATGTTTAATGATTATCTCTGAGGGTAAGGTAGGAAATTGCTTCTGTTCCATTTTGCAATTTAGTATTGCAGTTATACACAGTTTGTACCAGAAAGTATTTCCATAAAGAGATGCTTTTTTCCCCCCCTACCACACTTTTAAAACACCTTGAAACAGACCTTAGCAAGGATTTTCAACAGAGATTTGGGTTAGCTTCTCTTCGCTGATTACGCTTAGACCACAGAGTGGTTTGCAAATGGGTAAGATCTGCGGCGAAATTCGGTGTCCCTGACGTGTACCCTCAGTGGGTCCATCTTTCCTCTTGGATAGCTCTGATTGAGAACTTGAAACCCAAAGTTGTACTCAACAGGAGCCTGCCAGGAGACGAATGAGCAGGCTAAAGGTACTCTGGATGAAATGCTCTTATCACGGGACTTGTGGTACGTGCTCCGTGTCCCACTTACATGGGTGATAAGTCAGCAGTGCTTTTATCAGTCTGACTTTTATCGAAACAGATACCAGCGCCCTTGAAGCTTTGAGTCAGTGCCAGGTGAATCAATAAAACCAGGAGATATTGCATTTGCTTAGCCAGTTTACTCAGCAAACACTTATTAATCAACCACTCTACACCAGACACGGAGCATACAAAACACCATAATTCATTCCCCTACCTTACAATTCAAGGTGGGGTGGTCCTGTGAGTAAAGGAGAACAGTGAGACATTCTGTGTTCGTGCAAGGCACAGAGGGGGCAGAAAAGTGAGAGGACTCCATTATTCCTGGAGGACTTAATGCTTGATTTGAGCCCTACGACATAGTGAGAATCTGTCCGTCAGTCAGAGAAGGGCTCTGTGGACACAGGGAGATCAGACAATGTGTTTCATGAAAGGAGCTACCAGCAGTTCAATACGGCGGGAGTGTTTGGACAAAGCCAAATGGGGCGAGAGATGAAGGTTTGGAGTGAGAGATGTCCAGAGAACGGTTCCTTTTGGGTGATTTTGTGAAATATGTGAAATCTTTTCGTGTCGTCCAATCTGTTGATCATCTCCTTCTGGATTTCTTCCGTCAGTGTACAATTCTAGAGTCTTCTGGTGGTCCTGTGGATTGATTTGTAAGCTCCTTGACCTGCGTGGAATTTATTTCAGTTCGTGGTGCAAAGACAGATTCTAACTTAGTTTTCCCCTCAGTCAACTAACCTGTTATCCAAGCACAGTTTTCTCGAACAGGCTCTCCTTTATCCATTGGTTTGTACTGCCAGTGAAAGCTTAGCTGATCCAGTTACCAGCGTAGAAGATGGCAGAAATGTGATAAGGCTAGCGTGGCAGGAATTCAGCCAGACATTTGATCTGACCATCTGGGCGGACTTCAGAGATTCCATCTCAGTGGACCAGGCCTGGCTATGTCTCCAAAGCTCTGCAGGGACGCGGCCAGCTCTGCCGGCTGTTCTGCTCTAAGAATTTAGCCAAATGAGGATCAGTCTGGTGGCACACTGGGCTGCTAGCCGGCGTGTAAGCTCTACATCTGGGCAGTCCCTGGGCAGCGCTGTCTGGGGAGAGGAGCTGGATAATTCCTCCTTGGGTTGGGTGGTCATCTCTGTAGCCTGAGAGAGACCGCTCACTGGGGTGCCCATGCTTACCCAGACTACGGAAGCCCTGGTCCAGAGGGATGCTAGCATCCTGGGTGCAGTCTCTTCCACGAAATAGAAAGTTTTATGCACAAATAGTGTAAGGAAATCTGTTCCTAGCCTATGTTGACGAGGCAGCTGAAATCCCTTCACCGTCCTCTGGGTGCCCAGAGTATCTCTGTTATGACAGACCCCGTGAGTTATATGGTTGGATGTCCGTTCTCCCCCTCTGCCTGGGGGCTCACCTCTTATTTATTTATAGAGCCTCGGGGCCTATTGTAGGTTGTGAGAGAGTCACTGCCTGCTACCTCTATAGAATGAATGAACGAATGAATGACTAATAAGTGAACACAGCTGGCTTTTCCATGTCTTCCCACAGCTGGACTAGTTAACACTGGTGGTGGCAACTCCTTTCAGACTGTTGGTCTTTCTCTTTCTTAAAGTCCTGGGAAAACCTTGACTGTAATGTCATCGTACTTCAGGACGTCTTCCTCATCCAAGGCTGTATTTTTCATGGAATATATGTGATAGTCACACTCTTGGGGTGTCTTTGCAAACCATATTTTCAAAAAACTTACTTTATATCCAAGTTAGAAAAGAGATTCATATTCTAAGGAGATTTGCCAAGTAATTAAGGTTCCTACTGTTTCTGACCCTATTGAAAAGATGTGTAGGGGCAAAGGCATTGAGTTTACCTCTCCTTTTAACTTTCCAAAAACCTGTTAGAAAGTGGAGCTGTTGGTCTAGAGGTTTGGGGGCCAATGGGGAAACAGCTCAGCCTGGTGCACGGGGCCTTCCATGGCTGGACTGTGTCTTCCATGGCTCATCTGTGTCTCGATTCAACCGTCAGAACGGCTGGAGGCTGGCTGGTCTAGGATGTCCTTGCCCACATGCTTGGCGTTGGCTGACTTTCTTCTGAGGGAATAAGGGGCACCGGACCACGTATCTCTTATCATCCAGCAGGCTAGCCTGGGTGTGTTCTAAGGTGACTGATCCGGCTCTCAGAGACAGAGGGAAAGCATGCCTGGATCTCAAAACTCAACGGCATATCATCACTTCTGCTTCATTCTGAAGCAGGGCCAGCTCATGTTCAAGGGGAGAAGATTTTGATTCTGCCTTGTGATGGGAAAAGCTACAAACCCATATTGCAAAGGACACGGATCTAGGGAGAAGAGCAAAGGGTGGGGGGAATGGGGCCATATTTGTAATCAATCCATGACACTTGCCTTGAATAGAATTGCTTCCTCCATAGTCATATTGCACTCGGATATACTTATATGGTGACACCTTGCATGATTTCTCTCTGAGCCTTAAGTGTGCAAACATGTCGTGGTACCTGCATTCATCTCAGCTGGCACCTGGGTCATCGATTAATCTTTTGGGGATGTGTTGGTCATCCATCCATCCTCCAAGTACAGTAACAAGGACAGGCCAGCACCTGGGAGTGGGAGTACCCAGGAGGTAGGGGACCCTCTGGTGGGAAGGGGGCCATGCAACACAGGATCTTGGCTGCATTTCCTGAAGGCTGGCTTAAGCCATCAGCTGCTGCAGGGCAGGTCCCAGAGCCCGAAGGAAGCCCTGTTCACCCTTCCTGATGCCCTTGCCTTTAGCCGGGTGTGGGTAGGCAGTTTCTGCCAGCTGAGGTTCCAGCCCTTACCCACCCTGTCAGCAATGCAGCCCCCAGAGGACCTCCTCCAGGCCCTGCCCACACACCCGGATGTTGACAGGGGCATGGCTCCAGCGCCAGCTTTCATGGATGGTCTCATCGCTTTTAAAATAATGACCGTGGGGTGTGGACTGGCCAGAGTGGTGACATCACTTTGCTGCAATTCTGGGTCAGTTCCTGCTGCTTTTCACCACATCTTTGAATGACTGAAATAAATCTACTGGTTGGGTACATGTCCTGGAAGGTTTCTGGCATGTTGACACTTCCATCTTGTGATGTGATCAGGAGAGCGATGGCTTTGAGGTCAGAGGTCCTGGGTTCAAGATTCTGTCACTGGCTTGCCGTGTGAACTTGGACCACCAGCTTCGCTTTTCCAGGCCCGAGTTTTCTTATTTGTACAATGATGGATCCACCCCTGCTTTTGTAAAGGAATGGTGAGGTTGAACTGGGATCTTCCATCGGAGCCGCTGGGATGTGCGAACTGCACGAAGGTGCTGGAACGGGGGAAATGAGAGCTGAAATTCTCCCCCACTCTGCTCACGAAGCTGGGTGCCCTGGTAGGGGGGCTGTGTCTGCTCTGAGGAAGGGGTACGTTTCTCTTGGCACAGAGGAGCTCCCAACTTGCCGGACTGCGTACCCTTGGGGCTGCATCAGCCCAGAGGCATTGCCTCTTCCAGAAACTCACATAGATGCCCGTGAGATGGCCCAGTCCTGCCTGTTTCCCCTCTGGATGTCTTCTCACTGGACCCAAGCTCACTGCTGTCAGGTAAAGGTTTTTCTCCCGAGAATAATTTTGGCTTTCACTTGGTTACTATTTTAACAGACCTTTAAAATCCTAAACCTATAAATAGTAAGAAAGGGTCATTCCGGGGTCACAGATTAGGATCATGGAGACTGGAGTGGAGTGTTTCCATCCCTCCCACCTTGATTTTATCTTGAACGATACCTTGTGGGTAAGGGATTGTATCTTCTCAATTACGAAATTCTGTTGAGTTTCCCCAGCCTTCCACCCACGAGAGCCAACATTCCGGTCACCTCTGAGGCCTACGTGGTCCTGGCAGGAAGGAGAAAACCATCTGCACTTGCACTGGGTACAGACTTACCACGCAGAATGGCTTCTCAAGGCCATTGTTCTCCACTGATGTTTCCCAGAGCCCTAAGAAGAGGGTGATTCCTGAGCCCCATTGTGAACTGCCCCTGCCCTGAGAGCTCATTCTGTATTTCCTCACATACCTTCCTCGCCCAGTGCAGAGGTGGATGACTTCACACAGCTATGAAATGACCAGGCAGGAGCGGCATCCTCCCCATAGATGTATGAACAGTATTCAGGTCAATTTTTTAAAGATAAATTTATTTATTTATTTTTGGCTGTGTTGGGTCTTCGTTGCTGCGTGCGGGCTTTCTCTAGTTGCGGCGAGCGGGGGCTACTCTTTGTTGCGGTGCGCGGGCTTCTCATTGCGGTGGCTTCTCTTGCTGCGAAGCACAGGCTGTAGGCACGTGGGCTTCAGTAGTTGTGGCACCCAGGCTCAGTAGTTGTGGCGCACGGGCTTAGTTGCTCCGCGGCATGTGGGATCTTCCCGGACCAGGGCTCGAACCCGTGTCCCCTGCATTGGCAGGCGGATTCCCAACCACTGCGCCACCAGGGAGGTCCCTTCAATTCAATTTGGACCCAAACTTTTAGGCCAAATTGGATTAGGAAATGTGCAACCAAGAAGGTTTAATTTTAGGATTTTATGTAAAACAACACAAGCAAAACCAAAAAGAATCTTGCAAGAAGCAAATATAGTAATGGAAAATTCCCTGGGCCGGGAAGCAAGGCAAGGAAGGTGGTGATAATGATGGTTATGGTTTTTTGAATACCTACTATCTTCCAGGCACTATGATCAATATTTGCGTTTCTTGCCTCATTTAGGTCTCCCAGCAGCTCCACGAGGTTGGGTCTGTGCTATGCAGACTACCTAGGTGAGATAAAAGAGGCCTAGAGAAGTTAAGCAACTGGCCCAAAGACACACAGCGCATCTGTACGCGTGTGCGGTGCTGGGTGGATGGGGAGGCGTGCTGTTGGAGCTCAGGTCTCTTCTTTGCTTCTCACTCATTTTCTGTTGTGGGGAAGTGCCTAACTTTGGCCCTCACAGATCCCATCTGGAAAATGAATCTGTTGGACCCCAAGATCTCTTTTCAGCTCTGAATTACTCTGATCTCTATGACTTGCGTCTTGCTGAAGATAATGGTGCTTTGGGGATGCTCTGTTTGTAAATGATGTTGCTGCCCCGCCAGAGAGCATGTGAGACAGCGTTGAGAGCGTAACGGTCATTTGATGGCGAGAGTTCTGGGATAAGGAGTACGAACCCCAAGTTTCATTTTCGGCTTCCACACCAAGTGGCTGTGTGGCCTGAGACAGGTTGCTTCTGAGCCTCAGTTTCCCCACCTGTAGACAAGAAGGTGGAGTGGGATTTTCTCCAGGACCCTAAGAGCCCTGGAGGAGGATGCCAGCCCCTTTCCCCAGCTTCTCCAGACATCCGAGGGCAGATTTTCATGCAGGATCAGACTTTGGAAGCATCTGTGTCTTTCCTAATGGATGACTGGGATTTCTTCACATCAGGTGAACATTTCAAAACTTCTGCAAAGGACTCTGACATGAGAGCAAATGGATCTTCCTTTTGGGATAAAAACCAAGATCTTCCCTCTGGTGAGAACAAGCTGAGACAGATTTCTTGTCCTAGTACCTAAACCATGGGGCAAGCAGAAGGGCCGGGTAGAAAGAGTTTTGATGTTGCTTTTGTCGTTGTCGGGAAAAGTTTTAGTTCCTCTCTAACGTGGGAGGTAGCCCAGGCCTGAGTTTCTTGGAGAACCAATGCCGGAAGCAAGTCCCATGGCTGAGCCATCGTTGCTGCCCCGCGAGTGTACGTTTGTCCCTGCAGGCGTTCAGCTGGTACGAAAACCCCAATTTCTGTGTCCATACCCATCCCGCCCCAGCTCCCACAACTGCATGAAAGCAGGAGAGGCAGACTGACACCTCTTACCTCAAGAGCCCAAAGAGCAGGCTTGGCACGCTGATAAAATCAGCTGAGAGATCCTATCACCCCGGGAAAAACCGGTCAGCTTCATCCTGACAAAACAGCTAAAGGCTGTTTGCATTCTGTATGAGTCAGGTCCAGAGCAAAGGAATATACAGATGATGATTATGGGTGTTTTTAAAATCTGCCTCTTCCTGCCCGGCCCAGGACAATATTTACAAAGCAGACATGCAAACAAGAAGCCCTTCTTTTCAGGTTTCGATGGCCTCGTGAGCCAGGCTCTTCCCATGCTGGCGTCCTTGCCCAGCACCAAGGGAAGTGTTGAAAGAGCGCCTCTACCAGCCCCCTGAGCCCGCCTGCGCTGTGTTGGTTACGGTGTGGTTGGTAAGTCCAGGGCAGCGTTGCTCTTCCTTGAATAAGACACAGACCCCTTTTCAGGAAAAGCATTCTCAAGGATGTCCAGTGTTGACCTAAGTCACCTTTATTATTTTGTTATTTAGATATGTACACACGTAACACCAGGTGTAAATTCCTTCAGCTTAGAGTTCTTATACAACTATAGATCTCAAACAAATTTACAGATGATATGCAAACAAAACTCTAACATGAATGAAATTCAGATCGTCAACATTACCTCGATACGCTGCCTCTCAGTTTCTGACGCTGGGCTTCATAGGAAAAATGCTTTATCGCTAATGTCTCGTATTTCACTTGTTAGTGTCTTGATTTATTTGGTTTTGTGTATAAAGGACCATTGTTGGAGTTATCTTGTGTCATCCCCTGCCCCCCCACCCCCGCAATGTGGTAACACTGAACTCATTTGGGGCCACAAAGCCATTATTTTATGAAGCCAGTTTCTGTAAAAGGAAATCAATATCTAACATGGAAAAAAATGTCACATACTGGTTAATGGATGGTCTTCATGGTGTGTTTACTGACTGCTAACGAACAATTGAATGTTGACCTGGGCTAGGTCAAGGTCCGAGTAGTGTACCTGCTAGCAGCCTTCACAGTATCCTACAGCTTGGGGGAGATGGGCGTGCCCGTACCAACGTGTGGTGTGATGACTCACTTCTACCACTTATTCTAATTAGGGTGAAAACTTCTTAGAGGGCATCTAGACATCAGTTTGGTCATGTCTTGATCCCAGGTAATGCAAATGTTGGCGCTGAGATTGCGTGCAGCACTTCATCATAACGATCCTGAACGTACTTACGTTGTAGAGCCCCTGAGACGATGTCCGTAGCGGTCTCTGAACCCCAATTTTGAAAAATATGCCTCTGGAGACAAGCCCATGGTACTCATAGAGGATAAAGAGATCTCCCCAACAGTGAAGGATGGTCCGAGAGAAGAGTTTTCTCCCAGGAGCCAGGAAAGAGCAAATAGCATGAATTTACCCACTTGATCATTTATTCACTACGTATTTTCTGGAGCTCCATCTTTTTCATATACCTAGCCTAGGGGGTATGAGAAAGGGCAGTGGTGAAATTAAGTACATCTGCTCCCTTAGACAGTGGCTTGGGAGGGTTTGAAGCTCTTTGGAACTGCTCTCTAAACTAGACTATAAGCCCTGGAAGAGAATTCACATCTAAGCTTTAGAGTTATGGTACTTATTTTGCACAATAGTGTACTGTTTGATCGTATTTACTTTCCACTTCTCTTTTCAAATGATGTCTGGCCATTTCCAGGAATTGAATCCTAAAAAGAGTAAAAATTTGCCACCTTTAAGAAGGGTGGAGAGTGTGCTGCGGCCTTCAACGGCCACTCCCTGAAGAATGATGTTAGCATAAGTCCCCAGTCCCTTCAGAGGGTGTGTGGGATGAGATAATGACCATCCGGATGTCTCAGTTCTGGTGCGTTTGTTTAAAATAGAAGAGCCTCAGTTTACGATACAAGAAATAGCCCGTGGAAGTGAATTGATGATCACTGAGTGACCATCAGAAACACAAAGTACCACGAGTTTTTGTGAGAGGTTTGGATTGCGGGGTGGACGTGTTCAGGGCAGCTTTAAAGAAGTGATCGACTGATCTGGGACCTTAATCTCATCTGCAAAATCCTTTCACGGCAGCACATATGTTAGTGTTTGCCTAAATAACTGCAGGCAGTTGCTGGGCATCTTGGTGGGGGAATCGTAGAATCCTGCCCACCGCAACTGATAAATTGAGTTCTTTCTTAATAGTGATATGGACGTACAGCATGGTGACTTTGTTGAGACCACCCTTAGTGTCTTACAATGCAAAAGAAGTCTTACAAATATAGCTTTCAACTGTTTCACCTTTTGATCTGAGTAAGATTCGTTTTGGACTCTCCTGAAAAGCAGTTTACTGTTTTTTTTGAATCGTGTGTGCTCTTTGAACTTGTTCTTAAAATGGTTCAGTGACTTGGCTTCTTGGGAACTTTCTGTTCCTTGCTCATCCACCTACTTTCCTTGCCCATTCATCTACCCATCCACTAGTCTCTCCATCTACCAAATCACTCACCAGTCCGTCCGTCCATCCACCCATCCACCCGTCCATCCACCCGTACACCCACCCATCCGTCTGGCCTTCTGTCCATCTGGCCACCTCTCCAACAGTCTATTCAATTATACTTCCCCCATCCGTCTGCCTACTCAACCCCGCATCTACCCATTCACCTGTCTATCCATCAGCCTACCCATCACCCAGACATCATCTTTGTTATTGATTTGTTAGAGCCGTTTTAACACTAATTACATGCTAGGCCCTGCAGTGGGCACCAGAATACTAGGATTAAAATCTCTTCCTTTAACCGGCTTATGCTCTAGTGGGGAAGGGAGACAGAAAAGTAAACGGATAATTCCAATTCAACGTGAAAAATCCTTTAATAAAAGAATATATTTGGTGGTTTAGAAGCCCAAAGCAGGTAGGAGCTAATCATGTCTGGGGAACTCGGGCAAGGAGAAGACATACGAGTTGGCCTTTGGAGGGTGAGTTGTCTCACCCAGAGTGAGAGCCCGTTGCCTGCTTCCCCATGTCATGGGGAAGGCAAGTGCTCCGATTCCTTCTGAGTGTGTTGTTTCGCCCAGTGTGATTGATGTCCTGCAGGAATCCCAGAGCACAGCCCTGGAGGGCTAGATCAGTGGCATTTGCTCCACTCTCTCCTGGACATGGTCAAGTGCAGTACTGACATGAACACTTGAGTCATGCCAGAGGCAACCTCGCTCAACCGACAGTGAAGAGTGTCTCATCCTGTATCGCACTCTCTGGGAGCCTGATTTAAACACGACCTACAGACACCTTGATCTCTCTGGCGTAATTTGTCCAGCTGCTTTGAGTGCCAGGGAATTCTTGTCATTGTGCTTGAGGGCTCGCAGTCGGCATGGCTTTCCCTTTGATTCCACATCCTCTGTTTTAACACAGGTTGTTAGTGGCCAACTTTGGCAAACCCCTTACGAGTGTATGTTGTTCAGCAGTGTTACGATTACCTGGGTGGCCAGTTCTGGGAACCACTTAGATGCTTTTCTCTTCAGGTCCATCTGAGGCTAATTTTGATTCAAGGTCATTTTTTTCCTCTTCCCACCCCTGTGCTAGTGTTCCAAGCTGGTATAAAAGAACATTACTTTTGTAGACAGTTAGAGACTCAGATTCAAATCCTAGCTCTGCCACTACTCAGGTGCATGGCCACGTGTGAGTTACCTTTCCTTACTGAACCTCAGTTTTCTCACCTGTGTAGTGAACCTAGTGATGCCCGCTCGTGGGCTTGTGACGAGGATTATGCGGGGTAAGGCACGTGAAGTGCAAAGCCCAGAGCATAGGAAAAATACTCAGAGAAGGGGACTTGCTTTTGTCCTCAGTTATTGTAGTGATTTCTAGGGACATTTGATATTTTCAAGTTGTGTTTTGAGAAATCTCATATTTTTCCACAGGCAGACTTGGCTCCCTGATCAGACTAACCAGCTTTAGGGTAAACCATACTCACGAAAAACATTAGGTCAGGTTTTGTTTAAGGCAGCAGGATAGCAAATTGCTGGGTCTCATTTATTAGGCTGAGAAAACACTGAAATGAATCGTACAGTTAACAAACGCTTAGCTTAGGCCAGGGGATAATCACGTGCACTTGATCTTGAAAGGTTAACATGCCCTGTCGTGAAAAGGGATGGGCCAGAGGCCAAAAACAGCTCATAGAAGACAGAGAAGCTTACACCAGGGCCAAGCTGAAACCCAGGAGGATGGGCTTCAAAAGAAATTCTCTGTTTTAGCATCCCTCCGTGTTTTTCCCTTTACAGCGCGTGATGCGTTGTAATTTTATGAATGCTTTTGTCTCTTGGAAATAAAGGTGGAATATGAAGAATAAAAGTGAGAGCCGATAATACCTATCCCCACTTGACTTTGAGCAAGTGACTTGACCCTTCTGTGGCCAGAAGCAGGTCACTTCTAGTTCCAGAGGGGTTAATAAAGTGGGAGCAATTTAGCACTTCCTTCAGAAGGTGGTTGTCAAGACTGAATGCAGATGTTCTTAGGACAGCGGTTGGCACGTCCTGAGTGTTCTGTAAGCGTTAGCCACTATAATGTCATTTGTGATAGGAGCAGTGGTACCGTTTTAAGAGTAGGCACCAGAGGTACCAGAAAGGTGAAGTAACTTGCCCAAGGTCAGACAGCAAGGGGCCCCCATCTGGATTTGAACTTGGGCAGGTGATTTCAAAGCCGGCACTCTGAAGTATGCGTTTCAGAATAATTTTGCTATCTTACAAAGATGAATTACAAATATCTTTCTCAAAGGCCAGTCTGATCGTTTTCTCTCTCACTTAAAACCCACTAGTCTCCTGGCTTCTCAAGGAGGGGAGGGTGTGTTTCATTTGCTGGAGTATCTCTAGGACCTGGCTTCTTACCTGGCAGCAGGAAAGGTTTACTGATCAAAGCTGAGACTCTGCCTCTCATCCCTAGCACCGTAAAGCCCACTGTCTCTGGCATGGCGGTCAGAGCAACTCAGGGCTTGGCCGCTGTTGCCAACCCTGCCTGCTTCCCGCAGTTCCCTCTAGGCTCCAGCCGGGGCAGCACGCTGGCCCTAAACATAATCTCTGGTCATTTAGTCCTTTGCCTTTATTTATTTATTAACATCTTTATTGGAGTATAATTGCTTTACAGTGTTGTGTTAGTTTCTGCTGTATAACAAAGTCATTCAGCTATATGTATACATATATCCCTGTATCCCCTCCCTCCCACCCTCCCTAAGTCCTTTGCCTTTAAAGGTCCTCTTCAAGTTCCATATGTCCCTGACAATCTCTTGTTCGTCCTTCAAAACCTGCTCAAGGTCACCACCTCTTACCTCAAGGCAGAACATACGGGTGCCTTAGAAGCTGTCCTCACGCACCGAGGCCCTTTGGTTGGACCTCAAAGGATCGGCTTTGGGCTTGTGAAGATGGGAAGAGGGTACCTGAGCCTGAGGGGACAGCATGGCAAAGGCACAGACCTGGAGCGACTTCCCTGGCGGTCCAGTGGTTAAGACTCAGCGCTTCCACTGCAGGGGCCGTGGGTTCGATCCCTGGTCAGGGAAGATTCTGCATGCCACGTGACCAAAAAAACCCCACAAAAAAACCCAAAAAACCCAAAATGCACAGACCTGGAGAAATGCATGGTTCTGAGAGAGCCATCCAGTACTTCCTTCAAATCATTATTTTGTCCAGTGTTAATTCTATGATTTTTCCCCTCCCAATGCAGATTTAAATTCTACCATTGCATTTTCAGTTTCCTTATAACCTTACAGGGTCCCCCTTTTACCTCTGTTTTCAGTAACTGCCTTGCTTTTGCTCACCTTATCACCTTATCTTGGGTTTTTTGTTTCATGAAGCCCATGCGTTACTTTTTTTTTTTTTTTTTGCTGTACGCGGGCCTCTCACCGTTGTGGCCTCTCCCGCTGCGGAGCACAGGCTCCGGACGCACAGGCTCAGCGGCCATGGCTCATGGGCCCAGCCGCTCCGCCGCATGCGGGATCCTCCCGGACTGGGGGCACGAACCCGTATCCCCTGCATCGGCAGGCGGACTCTCAACCACTGTGCCACCAGGGAAGCCCCCCCCCCCCTTTTTTTTTTTTTGGCTGTGTTGGGTCTTCGTTGCGGTGCGCAGGTTTCTCACTGTGGTAACTTCTCTTGTTGCATAACACGGGCTCTAGGCGCACGAGCTTCAGTAGTTGCAGCATGCGGGCTCAGCAGTTGCGGCACACGGGCTCAGTAGTTGTGGCTCGCGGGCTCTAGAACGCAGGCTCACTAGTTGTGGCGCACGGGCTTAGTTGCTCAGCACCATGTGGGATCTTCCCGGACCAGGGCTCGAACCCATGTCCCCTGCATTGGCAGGCGGATTCTTAACCACTGTGCCACCAGGGAAGTCCCCCCATGTGTTCTTAAAATTTGTTGAGGTTGTGAATTAGACATGTTGTTAACCTTATCCTTGTGTCTGGCCTCTGGTGAGATATTCATCTTCTTTTATGTTGGCAGAGTTTTTTCATAGGATCCTTTTAAATTTGTCTTGTTTTTCACTCATTTTTAACAATGGGAGGTTTATCTAGGCCTGAAGAGCAGTGAGCTGTGCTTTGCCCGCACCTCTCACTGGGTATGGGGTGTGTCCAGTGACTCACAGGCTGCATGGAATGGGAGGCATGGTGTGGGGGCAGCCTCCACCAGGGAAACTTCTCTCTGCAGGGGGGCTCCTACCCTAAGGGGCCAGATTTCCGTATCCTGCTTTTGGTTTGGCCCAGCCTCCTTAGCAGATGCAATCTCTGATTGTCAGCGCCTTCTTTCGGACGCTTATAGTACGTGTCTGTGTTCTACTTGTTGCATGCGTTCAGCCTCCAGGGCCCTCAGTCCTGTGGATTCTCAGGGTAGATGTTTGGTGTGTGTGATCTTACTCAGACATTATACAGAGGTTTTTAAGAGAATGACAGTCATTTGCGTGGGGGAAAAAAGGCAACTCTGGTGGCAGAATTCTAGGCTATGGGTGGGGGATAGGCAAAGACAATGGCATTGATTTTCTGTTTCCTTCTCCCCATATGTACACTCATGGGTCTGAACCAAGGGCCATAGGCCCTGCACAGTGGTGAGGTCTGCCTTATACCCTTCCTTTGATAACTGGCAGGTGGTCAGTGCAAGTGGACAGTTCCCCTACTCCTCTCCCTGAGCCCTGAGAAGGTCTTTCCAATGAGATTATAGTAGCAGTTCACTTGTTTGGGAGAACGAGGCAGAAAGGGGTTCAAGGAAATATCCAGATAATTCTTCTGCCTCCCTCGAGACTTCTGTGGCTTCAGAGCTTTCCTCTCCCTGGAGAATGGTCAGGGGTATCTGGTCTACCCTCTCCTGCCCCATGGAAAGGAAAATCCACCACCCATAGGCTCATGTGTAGCACTGACAAAAATACGGTAGGCAGATGTTGAGAGAGCTGGGTTCTTACCCAACCTCTGCCACTCACTAACTTCGTGACTATGGGCAACACCCCCGCCCCAGCCTCTCTGCAACTCAGTTTCTTCATTTGTAAAGTGGGAATGATATGGCTGCCTGGTCCATCTCCCAGGGCTGCGGGGATAGCCAGAGGAGCTAAGGGATGGGCAGAACTGATCACTTCACTCTGCTGTGGGCCGCCGTGTCTTGGACAACTCGGCTGCTCTCCATCCCTGAGCTGGGAGTTCAGGTAAAGACAGCATCTTCAAGCCAACCAAGAATGCTGCTGACTGAGCCTGGCCTTGAAGAACTCATGAATACGCCAGATGTTAGAATTTAGACTACATGTCAAGGAGGTTACCCCTCCTTCTTGCTCTGCCCTTCTCTAGTTGTGTAACCTTGGGAAAGAAACATGGGGAAACATTGTGCCTCAAATTCTTTGATCATGAAAATAAGGCCACGAATACTTTCCAGATAGTTTGGTGATGAGGATGAAATCAGGTACTGCATGGAAAATGCACAGTACAGTGCCTGGAATGGAGGAGAAACTCAATCTTCCCTCCTTCCTTCCCTCCCTCCCCCCTCCGTCCCTCCCTTCCTCCCCTCCTTCCTTCCTTCCTTCCCTCCTTCCTTCCTTCCTTCCTTCCTTCCTCCCCTCCTTCCTTCCTTCCTTCCTTCTCCTTAGCTATAAAAATGAGGAGTTATATATTCTCCAGTTAAAGCAACTGAGTCTGTCCTGGTTTGAAAGTAAAAGACCATGTTTTATTAGTGAGCTATAACTCAGAAACCTCAAGAAATATGATTTTTTTTTTCCCAAAAGGAGGGGAAAAATTCTAGATCTTTTCTGCTCTGGGAGCTCCAGGAGTTAAAGGAAAAATGATAAACATGTCAGAATGACTTCTTTATTTCTATTTATAATCTTTGCCATACAGCTCAGTGGAGAGTGAGGTGCTTTTTCCAGCATAGAAGCTTTCCTTGGCCAAGGAGAGGCAAGAATAAATACTTTTCCTGGGATGAGTCCATCCCCGGTGCCCTCTTTCCAATACTCTTCCAGATTGAAATTTATGCTTAAAATTCAAGTGAGTTAAGAGAGGATGTGACTTGCTAAAGCAAGTCTTTTCCATTTATATTCCATTCTTTCTCTTTTTTGGGGGGGGGGGTGGCCACGTGACACGTGGGATCTTAGTTCCCTAACCAGGGTTCAAACACATGCCCCCTGCAGTGGAATCTCAGTCTTAACCACTGGACTGCCAGGGAAGTCCCCTGTAAAGCAAGTCTTTTGCAATGCTGTTTTGCAGTGAAAAGTCAGTGCTATTTTTTTTTTAAAGTGTGATGGCTGGATGTGGATTTTGGTACAAAGTATGCCTATGGTCGTCCTGAAGAATTGATCTGATCTAGCTGGCAGGAGAGAGAAAGTGAAAGAATCCTGCCGTACTTTCCCTTCTCAGCAGGAACCCTTAACCCCGAATGCTTCCCTTCTCCGTATCACCATTCAGTGGTGGTGAGGCAAGGTAGGCCAGATAGCCCTCACCGTTCGTTCTTCTGGGAGGGGAAAGCTCTGAAGCCACAGAAGTCTTCAGGGAGGCAAGAGAGTTGTTTGGCTATTTCCCCGAACCCCTTTCGCCTCGTTCTCCAGAGGATCCCTGGAGGAGGCTGACGCCCATGCCCACCGTCATGGTGGAACTGCCTCCCTCCTCCTCATCTGGTTTCTGCTTCACCTGGGCCAGCCCTCCCACTGCCCCACCGAGAAGCCAGGCTTCCCAGTCCAGTTCAAACCGCAGCTCCTCTGGGATGCCTTCCCTGGTCACTCCAGATCTCAGAATGTCCTTTCCGGACTCCTTCACAGCCTCCACTGCGGGCAACGCTGAGACGTCCTCCAGTGCTCTAACCTGGCCCCATCCGCCGGTTTAAGCTCTTCTCACTCTGTTTGTGTGAGGAAGGGAGGGCGTGGGTCTTGGGAGAGGAGACGGGGGGAACTGGGGGAGAATGTCATGTCCTGTATCTGACCAGCCCCAATCACAGAAGAGTGACCAATTAATACTTGTGATTAGGAACCTGCCACACACCCTGACTCCAGGAGAGGAATTACAAAGCAAGTGAAAGAGATGGCCTCCCCTCCCCATGACACACATTATTTATATGATTGAAGAGAGTAAGGAGAAATCTATGATTATATTTTTATGTTGGTAATATATACTCTGCCTACTTCCAGAAAAGAATGGAGCTGGCTGACAGTAAAGGGTTTACAATAGGCCTATTTATGCAGAGACATAAATTGAAAGCCATACAAAAGGAGGGAAGAGCTAAAATGACGATGCATTAGCTAGTGTAATTATTATGAGTATATATAGCTTGGAACTGGGGATGTGGAAGGCCAGGGGGCAGGCTGCCCAGGAGCATGTAGTATCTGCCGTTTGAGAGAGAAGAAGTGGAGGGAAACTGGTTTAAAGAATTGGATATTGCTTACAGGAAAATAGGATTTCCATAAATAACGTGTGAGCAGAGGCAGAGAGCATTATGGGAACATTCAGGGGTCAGGTGTGGCTGGATAGGAGGATTTGGGTGACAGTTGCAAAGATGAGTGAGGGTTTTTTTTTGTTTGTTTTGTTTTTTTGCCACATGCGGGCCTCTCACTGCTGTGGCCTCTCCCGTTGTGGAGCACAGGTTCCGGACGCGCAGGCTCAGTGGCCATGGCTCACGGGCCCAGCCGCTCCGCGGCATGTGGGATCTTCCTGGACCGGGGCACAAACCCGTGTCCCCTGCATCGGCAGGCGGACTCTCAACCACTGCACCACCAGGGAAGCCCGAGTGAGGTTTTTAATTTAAGAGGTTGTTGTGGTAAATTCTTTTTTTTAAAGACAGAGTTTACTACTATTATTGTTTTTAATATTTATTTATTTATTTGGTTGTGCTGGGTCTTAGTTGCGGCAGGCGGGCTCCTTAGTTGTGGCTCACAGGCTTCTTAGTTGTGGCTCTCGGGCTCCTTAGTTGCAGCATGCGAACTCTTAGTTGTGACACACATGTGGGATCTAATTCCCTGACCGAGGATCGAACTCGGGCCCTGCGTTGGGAGTGCGGAATCTTAACCACTGCACCACCAGGGAAGTCCCTGTGATGGTAAATTCTGACTTTATTCTTAAACAGTTGTGTTGGGTCATCTTGGAAATAATTTTGGTGTTTCAGGGTCAATTTTCAGATAACGTTTAATTTTTCAGTGAGATCTATGACTTGCTTACGTGCCCCACCTCTTGGGAAATATTCTGAGTAGAGTATATGAATTTCAGCAAGGAGGGACTGCCCATCGCAGTCACCCAGGGCCCCAAGCTGGTAGAAGCTCTATCTCAACACGGGCTTCAACAACCACCAGGCGGAGGGAAGGGAAGATGGTGACCACACACTGGTTCCTAAAACTTCACATGTGTGATGTACGTCACTTCTGCTCACATATGATTGGCCAAATGAACTCACATGACTAACTTCACAGGGGGCAGGAAAGCCCAAACTTACCCCGGGCCCAAGGACGGGCAAATCAGAGTGTTTGTGGATGGTTTTGTTTGTTTGTTTTTGTTTTTATTTTTTAATTTTATTGGAGTATAGTTGATTTACAATGTTGTGTTAGTTTCAAGTGTACAGCAGAGTGATTCAGTTATATATATATATTCGTTCTTTTTTAGATTCTTTTCTTATGTAGGTTATCATAGAATATTGAGTAGAGTTCCCTGTGCTATGCAGTAGGTCCTTGTTGGTTGTCTATCTTACCATGTGGATGGTTTTAATTGGCAAAGTGCTTTATACTTGAAGGTACTTATTATTTGACCCCCAGACAAATGCGAATGTTTCTGTGCTTCAACCTGTTGTGTTTGTATCACAACAGAAACCCTGACTTGTAAGCTGGGGGGAGCATCTCCCTGACATCAGAGTTTCTCAGCTATGTCCACAGGTCAGCCCATACATACAGCAGGGATCCAAATGGAAGCCAGTATGCCGCTCACTAGCTGTTGCAGAGAGAGTGAAGGAGTGTCACCTCATGCCACCTCTTAGTGAGTTCTGGTGGCTTCTGGAAGAGTTGTGTGAAGGGACTGGGTCAGGGGCTCAGAGAGAAGGAGAGCTGGGATTGATTAGTAATGTCTAACATGGGAACAGAAAGTGGGGAGTGGGAGCAATCGCCAGGCCTTTATCATTCTGGATCAGTTGTATCCCTCTGAGGGCTTCACAGTGGCTGGTGAAGACTGTTGCCTGCAGAGATTCACCGGAGGATGGCTTCCAAACTCCACTCCTTAATGTGAATACCAGAGCCGGTCCAGAGCTTATAAAGGATCATCCTATGTCTGCCCGGTCCCAATTTAAAATGCCTTTCTCTAATAGTTCAACCCCACGTGGGCATCTTCCTTCCTCTTTGGTGACACTGGGTGGTACATCTTTCTAGAGACCCAGAGAGAAAGGCATTTTCTGAGTTTCCACAGGCTATCCAGAAAGGCTACTCTACAACTCAACCAGCCAGTTCTTTCCAAAAATACGCACTCCTATTTTTAAAAACAGAGGATTATATAACCCTTAAAGTGTCCTCGCCCGTTTCCCCTCTTGCATAGATGCCATGGCTGTCACTGTATGGTTAGGATCTCAGGAAGCCACGGAGCAGCACAGGACTTGAACTCTACAGCCTCGTAAGCCAGGAAGTTGATTCCACTCCCGGCAAGGTTGGGTACCATCTGGAGTGATGGTCACTCTTAGGGATGGTCCCAGATGTCTTGCTGGGTTCAGCTTGCCTATGATTGCTTTGTTCAGGAGGCCAGTGGCTGCAATTCAGAAATCGCTTTTCATCTGGGATCTTTGCCATACCCGTTTATGTCTTGCTCCTGACAGGATGTGACCTGGAATGGGAGCCCTGGTGTGACTCCTCAAATTTATATTCACCAAGGCTATTGAAACACACCCTGTACATTCCCTCCTTATTGCTCTATAACATTCATGGCAAGAAATTGGGGCATGAATAATTGAGAATTATTGGCTAGATTTTTTCAGCCTATTATTTTATGGGGGAGAGAAAAGTATCCCCTCTGACACAGAGGGAGGGGCGGAGAATAAATGAATATTTATTGAGCACTTACTATGCACTAGACCTGTGCAAGCCACTCCTTTTACATTATTCACTGAGCCTCACAGCAATCTCTGAGGTCATAGGTCTCGATTATCCTGTTTTGCAGATGAGGAAACTGAGACTCAGTCAAGTTGAATGACTTGGTCAACTCGGTCACATTAGATCAGGGTCAGGATTCAAAGACAAGTCTGGGACCCCTGGGCTTCTGCAGGTAGCCTGAGAATTGGATTGAGGGCATCCCAAACTGCAGAGCCTGATGAGGGTGGGAGAGGGAAGCTTAATCAAGCCTTTCTCTTGCTCTTTTTTTTTTTTTTTTGCCACACCATGCAGCTTGCAGCATCTTAGTTCCCCGACCAGGGATTGAACCCGTGTCCCCTGCAGTAGAAGCACGGAGTCTTAACCACTGGACCGCCAGGGAAGTCCCTCTTGCTCATTATTCATCCTTCATTCTCCCCTAAAGTCTCAGCTCCTGCTCTGGACCTTTCCAGACATCTTTGGAGCTGTGCAAAAACGTGCCACCTCTTCTTCTGCACGTGTGTATGTGTTTCTTCTTCCTGATTGATTTTCTTTTATTTAACCTGGAATTCTCTTGGGCAGTGGTATTCCATGGTAATGCTGTTACCCAGACTAGTTGGAGGAAAGTGGGCAGCCTGTTCCTTATAAGTACCGTGAGTCACGTGTCTCCCCGACGGCCAGAAATATTCATGAAGAACCCGAGTCCTTCTTCCTCTAGCTTGCATAAACTTCCCAGGGGCTGGTGGAACAGTGCATGCTTTGTTCATAGACTCTCATGTTCTCCTGGGGTCTCTTTATCTTAGGAACCTGATTTTCAACTGGTCAAAGTTCTTTCCTCAGTCTACTCAAACCTCAGTTCTGATCACCAGATAGAGGGAGTGATGGTGGATCACAGCAAAGGATATGGAGTCAGGAGGCCTGGCTAGGCCACTTACCAAGCCATGTGACCCTAAACAACTCCCTCAACTTTCTGAGCCTCGGCTTCCTCATCTGTAAAATGGGAAGATAATTGTTACTATAGGCATAGGCTATAGAAGCTGATGGCTCTGGATTTGATTCCCAGGGACTTGAAAACTAGGGAACTTTGGGCAAGTCCCTCACCCTTTTGCAAGCTCAGTTTTCCCATCCATAGAGTGGAGATTACAGTAGGACTTAACCCATTGGGTTGTTGCACACGGTAAATGAATTAAAACATGGGAACACTTAAGACAATAGCTGGCGCTGGCCATGCTCCATGAATGTTGGATATGACCATTTTATTGTTATTATTACCTAGCTTACAAGGTTGCAGTGAAGTTCAAATAAGCTAATGATTTGAAAGTATCTGATACAGAGTTTGGCATATAAGAGGTGCTTCAAAATAGTTCAATTAGGGAATTCCCTGGCTGTCCAGTGGTTAGGGCTCGGTGCTTTCACTGCTATGGCCCGGGTTCAATGCCTGGTCAGGAAACTAAGATCCTGCAAGCCACACGGTTAGGCCAAAAAGGAAAAGTTAAATTAGGTCTTCGTTATAAGGATGTGAAACCTTCAAGGAGGCAGCTGTCGGCAAGGACCTGTTCAATTTCCAGAGTTCTGTTCAGCCAGCGTGTGCTGGATGCCTGCTGTGCCCTGGGCTCTGTGCTAGTTGCTCAGAACTTAGAGATGACCTTCACCGATCCCCTGGCCCCTTGGAGCGCATCCCCTCACGGGGAAACAGCCATTGACTGTGTGATGTGAGGATGGAGGTGGCCAGAGCAAGGAAGACCATATTCTTCCCTGGCTTCTTGTGTTCAGGAAATTTGGTTTCTATTTTATTCCTAGTGGTTTCATGGACTAGTGCTTTGAATGACCAGAAAGGGCACCAGAGGCCAGTTTATAAAGGGTCATGCTAACAAGTTATGACCCATAAGCAACTGAGAGCCATGGAAAGAGTTGGAGCAGGAGAAAGGCATGGGCACATTTGCGTCTTAGAAAGACGACTGTGGCAGCCACATGGGTTGGATGGGAGAAGCTCGATAACGGTAGGGAGCCCCACTTGGAGGCTTTTTCCACCAACCAGGTAAAAATAACAGGGACCCAAAATAGGGAGACAGATTCAAGAGGTCTATAAGAAATTAAGTTAACAGGTTTTATCCAAGAAGACAGGCTGACCGGGGTGCCACTTAATCAAAGTGTGAGATGGGGAAGTGGGAGGGAGTGAGGATGAGAGCTTGTGGGGAGAAGAGGGGCACTTACATCCCTTTGGGTCTCCTTTCTTTCCATGGAATTTCCTCTCATGGGCTCCCTCTGACATGCCCGTGGGTCATGGAACAGAGTTGGGGCTGAGAGGAGGCGGAGAACTAACTCGAGGTACAGCTCCGGGGTCCCCTGAAGGGGCCTCTGCCGGAAGTCCCCAGGTGGGATTAGAAGGGCTACAAGTCAGGAGGTCCTGATAGCTCTCGAACTTTCTAGAGACCACCATGTTGGAAGACTGATGTCTATTATTGGGCACAAGAAGAGTGACATCGCTGGTTTCCCTTTCCTCCTGAGAGACTGGTCCAGTGATTGGATGGTATTTCATCCTCAAGTTGAAAATAAACGGAAGTCTACCAACTCATCCAAATCTTCCCTGCCTCTGGTATTTGGTGGGTTTGCTATAGCCCCCGAAGAAGCATCCAGTTGGCTTTGACGGATGCTCCCAGACACGGCTGAAAACTAGATGCTCCTTGTACTCGGCTGCCCGGCTCCAAGGAGGTCCCTGATAAAGGTGTTTCCCTTCAGTCCCGAAGCCGAGCCCGGGCCTGGCTCCCCGCAGGCTCTCAAGGCATGGTGCCTGACTGAGTACATGCGGCTCCCTGCTGCCCGCCCCTTGGAGCCTCCACCTCCGAGCCCTTGCAGGAAGTGAGGGTGATGGATGTTTGTAATGGCCTCATGCTGTTTTGACGGTCTTCTCGTGTGTGCAGGCGCAGCTCTGTCCCTTTCCAAGCCAAACCCAGCCTGTGCCAGCCATCGGGCCTCTGAAACGGGGGCCAAGTTCCCCTTGGCGTGGGTATCACAAGCTCCCTTTTAGCTCCCGCCGACCGGTTCTCGTGGCGATTGTTTTGCACAAGCCCCTATCTCTAGCCTCAGTTTTCCACAGGAAGGACAGGAGAGATTGTGGACAAATCCAGAGCAGAAAGCTCTCACCCAGCATTAGCAGAGTCAATGCCACGTTTAAAGCAGTCACCTGCGCGGCCACGATGGCCATTACAAGGGGCTCCGTTTCTGCAGAAGGGAGCACGGCTGCTTGGCGAGCGGTTTGGTTTATTTCTTCCTGCCTTGTTGTTTGTGGTGTAAAGTAAGGACGTTCCCAGTGTCCCTCCCCACAGTGTGGTGCCCTTTGGTTTCTGTGCCTTGACTGACTTCCATCTGCCACCGCACAGGGCACCTCGCTCTTCAGCTTTTCAAACAGATGGTCAGGAACCAGAGCCAAGTTTGGGAAATTGTCAAACCCAGAGAGAACATGGTGCCTGGGAGTCAGGGCGCCAGAACCCAGTCTTGGCTGGGCTACCAATCGATGGTGCGATCACCGGAAAATTGCTTACCCTCTCCGGGGCTCCACAATCTTGCATATGAAAAGCAACAACAACGACGAGGACAAAACACGAGGCTTTCTTGCACACATTTGAATGGGAGACAGCAGGATCCTGGGAAGGGAACTGGGGAAAGCAGTTTGTTTGAGTTCCTTGCTGAAGCGAGAGTATGCCTGTGTTTACGCCCCTGGGGAACGTCAGCCTGTGGGGTTTTCCAGACGTTTGTATGTGTTAATTCCCGCTGAGTTAAATATGTCATTCCATTGATGACAGCCAACTTCAGACACTCTTGGGCTCCCCAGAGGATTGGCCGGTAGCAAAGCATCTACCTATATGAGAGCCTTTGGAGAAGATGCCATGAGCCAGGGGAATCCAATCTTGGCATCCCAGGGCCAGGATCACTCAGGATAGGGAAGGGGACTCAGGACCCCGCTGGCAACAACAGAGGCCTCCTCGTGTGGCCCCCGCAGGACTTCTCAGTCCCAGGCTGACTCTCCAAGAGGCCCCCTTTCTCCCAGGGGCCCTGGAGATTCCGTGCCATGCCCTCTTCTATAATCTGCACACGCCCACGCCATCACCTGGGGTCTCCTATTCTGAGACTAGACGTGAGGAGTCTCAGTTTTTCCATCTTGGCCCTCGTGGGATGCCCCTACTAAGCCTTCTGGGTAAATCATAGCAGGCTTAATAATCATTAAGAGAGGGAGATGATAAGGATGTTCCGTGAGCTCTGTATTTGGACTGAGGTCAGATGAGGGAGCCTCCAGAGGGGAAATGATGGATACAAGAAAAGAGACAACTGACCCTCTTTCAACATATCCCAGGGGCGCGAGAAGCAGGGCAGGTGTGGGGATTCTCACGTGCCCCCGGGATGTACCCTGAGCTCACAGATGGGGAGGGGCCCGGCTGTGAGTGGCAGAGTTGAAATTTAACTCCCAACGTGCAGACTCCAAGACTCTAGTGTAGGCATAACACAGATGAGGCTGACATGACCGTGGACTTGGCCTGTCCAAAGCATGGAACGCTCCCTCCTGTGAGGTCTTTCCTCTAGGCCCGGGGTAGCAATTATGTTTCGTCTTGCCTAGGGGCTCTAGGGAGATTGTGATGGTGGGGTCCCTGGGAAAGGGTGTGGTGTTTGATTCGTGATGTCTGCCAGGCGGCCTGAGAAGGGAAAGGAGGGATGTTTGCTTCACCTCTGGCTGACTCTGGTCTAGCATCCCGGACAGCCCTGTTCACCACTCTAGCTCAGCCACCTCCTCCTGCTGGTGTTTTTTCCTCTCGCTCCCATTCACCTACTCTTGGCCTCTGCAGGCATGAGGCCTTTTCTTGTTTGGGCCTCAGATTCCCATCTCTTAAGCTTCTGGTTGACACTGCCGCCGGGCAAGGCACCTCTGTCTGACTCAGCTGGCATCCCTGCCATCTGCCCTCAAAATTCTGCGTGTCACTCTCAGCCTCTCCTCCTGAGACCCGAGTGGACATGCCCCAGCATCCTCTGCTCCAGGCCAGCAGCCTCTCCCCGTGGGCACTTGGAGCTGGCTGTGTCCCCAGCCACTACATCTGGAACTGCTGACTTCTGTTTGTGTTGGGGGCGGGGGAGGTCTCCGCACCAGTCTCCCCCTCCATCCTGTTCTGACATCAGCGGCCTGGCCAGCTTTCCTCGGCAGGGCGGCAGGCTCTCTTATCCTGTCTCACGTCACTGATTTATGCTTCATTAAGAGTTTGAAAGACCATTACTGCATAGGAAGGACTCGCTGTCTTTTTTTTTTTTAATTTTTTTTATTTATTTATTTTGTATTTTTGGCTGTGTTGGGTCTTCGTCTCTGTGCGAGGGCTTTCTCTGGTTGCGGCAAGCGGAGGCCGCTCTTCATCGCGGTGCGCGGGCCTCTCACTATCGCGGCCTCTCTTGTTGCGGGGCACGGGTTCCGGACACGCAGGCTCAGTAGTTGTGCCTCATGGGCCTAGTTGCTCCACGGCATGTGGGATCTTCCCAGACCAGGGCTCGAACCCGTGTCCCCCGCATCAGCAGGCGGATTCTCAACCGCTGCGCCACCAGGGAAGCCCAAGACTCACTGTCTTTTATCTGTGATTCCTCTGACCCCTTTGAGCTGGGGGTGGGGGCGTTCCTGTCTGGTAAGCAGACCACATGGGGCAGATGGGATCAGCTCACCTTTCTCCAGCTCAAAAAGTGACCTCCCTGGACCTGTGGGAGAAGGAGGGTTGGGACGAGTAGTGTTCTGGAACATTTTCCGAGTAGCCGTTACCACAGAGTCTGAGTGACGTGGACACTTTGACCTGCATTTGGGTTTGTCCCCATCAGCTATAGGAGGAAAGAGCACCCCAGACTCTTCACGTGGTTTATTTTATGGGCTGTCGTGACAAATCTGTGGTATGGGTTTGAGAGGCCTTGGTGTCCCCGGTTACAGATGAAGGCCGTCACTGAGTGTCTGCTCTGTACTGTGTGAGTACTGACGGTGTCACCATGCTCTGTGTGTGTGTGTGTGTGAGCTCATTCAGTGACTCTCACAACTAACTCATGGTGGCATTCCCTTCAATCTACGTATAAGGAAACTGAGGCTCAGGGAGTTAAATGATGTCCCTAATGACACATGCTAAGGGGACATACCTGAACCAGGATGAAAATGTAAAATTCCTAACTCCAAGGCCTGAGCCCTTTCTCCCACCCTCAGCAAAGAAGGCATTCTTTTCTTCTCTTATTCTTGGAAATGTTAATAAGAATTTCCAGGACAGGGCTGGGCTGGGAAGGCCTCTGTCTGACCCGCTGTTTAAACCTCTCCATGTGCTGAGAGCCGGCCAAGCCACAGCATACATGGCCAGGGTTCAAACAAGTAAGCAGGGCCATCGCGCCTTCCCATTAACATCTGGGGAGGAAACAAAAGCAAGAGAACCCACGTCTCCATCCGCCATTGCACGCTGGAGCCAAGCCACAGGTGTCACTTGGGTCAGAGGTGGAGCAGCAGGACACACGGCTGACCCTTCGGCTTTGAGGGCCAACCTGAAAGCCTCCCCCTGCACTTCAGAGCCTGCAGACCGTCCTCCCCCAGAGCCCTGCCACATTTCCCCCGTTCCTGGTCCCGCAGACCACCCGAGGGTACATCCAAGCCTGTCATCGTCCAGGCCACTAAACATCTGTGATAAAGGCAAGGACGACTTCCTCCCTGCTGCTGGGAAAGGCAGAGGCTCACCTCCTAGACTGTCCTGCCTGCAAGTGTGTAAGTCATCCCTTGGGAACTCCACAGTCTGCATGTCTTTCCTTTTCCCCGGGAATACCTTTCAGTCACTTTCATTCTTCCACAGTTAACCAAGCACCTTCTGTGAGCTCAGGCTTACGCATGGCAGGAGAAGTATGCATGGTAGGAGAATTAAGAGTACATGTATGATCCCGCCTTCAAAGAGGGAACTCTGTTTTTTACTTAATAACACATTTTCTTCAGATGCTACAAATTTTGCGTTATTTACAAACTTGATCTGCCGTCAGGTTACCGGTGGGATGTGTTTGTCGTCTCCTTGGGTCGATCTCTGTGGGCGGCTCTTAACTCCCAGCATCTCCGCAGTCTTCCTGCTGCACAGTCAGTGTTGGCCAGCCTGGACATTCTGTGGTGCTTCCCAGCCTTCCCTTAGGACTTTAGTACGGCCCGGTGAGCCGGGGTGTGTGTGTGTGTGTGTGCGCGCGTGTGCGCGCGCTGTAACACTTTATGGTGAGAGTGAGAGTGGTCCCAGGTGATCTGTGTGTAAACTGAGTTGCTGCTTTATGTCCCAACTCATTACCTGCTCGGGGTGAGACTGGCAGAGGACTACGGCCTGACCTTGAGCTGTGGTCTCTTGCTTTCTGAATTATGTGGACCTCAAGTCACAGAACCTCTACCTTTGGCTAGTGTTACTAAAGACATACCGTATGCCAGAGTGTGGGATGGAGGTCACAGTCCCAGGCAAAATCTGGCCAACAGAAATAATACCTTTGGGCTTTGTTATTATAATCTGAATGTCTTTAAGTGTGGCCTTCAGGCTCCAGGGTGCTCTCCTATTGGCCACAGTCCCTAACACTCCTTATTGCCGCTCACCCAGTTTCCCTTCTTGTTTCTTACCTACCTGTTCCCTGATGGGTTTGAGTCTCCACCTCCTGATTAGCATAACATTCTCAGTGAGTCCTTTTAATAATTTGATGGAAAATATTTTGTAGATGAGAAAACTGAGGCCTATCTGGAGGTTATGTACCTTGCCCAAAGTCCCACAGTAAGAAGCAGGACTGAAGGTGGGCTTGGTCTTCCTGCTGTCACATCCCTGCTCTTCCACACAGCTGTGCTGTTTCCAACCTGTTCATTCATCCATTAGACAGGCTGTTACTACGTATGCACCGTAGTAGTGGGCCAGGTCTGACCTGGAGACGGAGATGGAAAGACATAGCCCCAGTGATGAGTTTTTCCCATGGCCTGAAGCATATGATAAACTCAGTTCTCTGTAGCTGAGTGAGAGATGAGAGAGAGAGAGAGAGAGAGAGAGAGAATATGGCCCTGCCCCCCTAAGGCCGTCGCTGGAGAGAGGGCAATAAGATTAAGGAAACTGAATATAACAGAGACCATTGTATAGCCTGACAGTTTTCAGCCTGAAGGCAGTGATCTGAGAAGAACTTTAAAAAACTCTCCCTAGAGTTTGGGATTGACACGTACTCACTGCTATATTTAAAATAGATAACCAACAAGGACCTACTGTATAGCACAGGGAACTCTGCTCAATATTATGTAACAACCTAATTGGGAAAAGAATTTGAAAAAGAATACTGTAGATACATGTATACATATAACTGAGTCACTTTGTCGTACAACCGAAATTAATGCGACATTGTTGATCAACTATACTCCAATATAAAATTAAAAGTTAAAAAAAACAAAACTCTCCCTAGACAAACCCCACTGAAACAACCAAACAAATTATAATGGGAAACATCACTTTGCCCACTGAGAATTAGGGAGGCTGCGTACACATACCTGAGACTTGGAGAAATTTTAGTAAGATAGAGTGGAGGTCTCCCTCCATCCCCTCCACACAGCTGAATCTCTAAGTCTCTAAGCTGGCAAAGTTCATTTACTGTCAGTTGACTGTTGGGCGTTTCTACAATAAATCTAAGTGGTCCCCATCTCTTCTTCCCTGTCTTCAAAAGGTTTGAACAGAGGTCTGCACCATCTCTGTGAGAATTCCAAATAGATGGGACCTGTTGAGATGTTTGAATGTGAGGCATAAAGGAGAAAGGCGTTACTGAAGGTTTTCAAAAAAGGATTTCGTGCAGAGAAAAGCACGTTGGTTTGCCCCAAGACTTCTTCAGAACACCGAGTACCAGAATCTAGAAATAAATGTTCTGGCCCAAGTATCAAACTGTCCAAAGTAAATAAGGCTTAAGTAATAAGTAAATAATTTGAATGATTCAGTCACTGAGCTTGATTTGAAAGGCATATCTTGAACACTGGACCTTACTCTTTAAAGCAACCCTGTGCTAATCACTGGTAATGTGACTCCCCTTTTTGTATAGGCAAACATTTTCCTGAAAATGTACGTATATTCTCCCTAGCTTATTGACGAATTTCACACACGGGGTTTCCTCAAAGCAGGGTGTAGCAGAATTGGATCTGCTAAAAAAAAGTAACAGAAACTTTGAGATGACGGGTGATGGTTTTCTTCCTCTCACTTTCCCCAGCCTGGGTTGCAGGTTCCGTAATTACAAATAAGCCTTTGGAGTAGGTGACACCAACGAGCGGGTCTCCGTGGGAGCGGTCTTTGGTAGACGCAAGAATGGTACCCGTGTTTCAGTGCCAGGTGAACCTGTGTGAGCCGGGAATTGGGTAGGAATCTAGCATCTGGAATTCCAGTCTGGTTCTTGCTTCTTGTTTTAATGGAGGGCAGTGACCCAGCCTGCCCTTCTCCGTCCACAGGAAGTGGTTTATGAAATTAAAGTGGAGAATGGCTGTGAGGATCCCACACTTTATGCCCCCAGAGGGATTCTCAAGCACAGCCCGTGGCTTCTTCTCTGCTCTCCCAGTGCCCTGCCTGCCCCCGTGGATGCCTGAGCCATCTTCCCAAGTGCCCTCAAACGTCCACCTTGAATCCCCTGTCATGGCCCATATGCCTGTCCTTCCCTCCGGTCTCAGAAGGACTTGTCCTTCCCACCTGGGCCCCTCCCTCCACCTCCTCTCATCAGGTGGGCTCCTGACATCTGAACACCCTCGTGGGATTCCTCATCCTTCTCCAGATGCTGCCCTTTTTACGCCGATACATTTGGGAATGAGAGGCCTGCATCTGCCGCTGTCAGTCCCACATCATCCAGTCCCTCGTGCCCTCCTGGTGTCCCACTTTCACGTTCACTGCCCCACTGAGATGCTTCTTTCAGAAGCCACCGATGTTTCTCATTCTTCTAGACCACCCTGCCAGGTGGGACCCACTTTAGATAGCTGTTCCGTGGAACCCTAGGATTGACACACATGTCTCAGGTGTTTTGAGGAGAGGCGTGGCCAGCTGGCTGCCATCCCATTTCAACCGGGACACCTCTGTTCTTACCTGTAAGTACTGGGATTTTGTGAAGAGCTTGTGAGAGTTGGGCCTTGCCGCTCACACTCACAAATGAAGTTTGAAAACCATGGTTGTGTCCACATGAAATGCTCCTCTCTTTTCCCCAGGTAGACCCATGTGGAAGGCCCGCTCTGGGGCGCTGCACTGCAAATGCAGGGGTTTCTGCAGGTTGACCAAACACCTCAAGGAGTGTTAGGTTTTTGGAGGGAGTGTGGGAAGGCCGGCAGGCCAGCATTTCCTTTATGAAATTTCGTCAAATCCTACTGTGCGTGAATCCCCTCTCACACATCTCCAGGCTGTTATCTTTTATGAAGAGCCTCTTGTGAATTAATGCATCCTGACACAGCACAGCAGAAGGGATGTGTGTGTGTGCCTGTGTGCGTGCATCCGTCCAGTGGGTAGCCAGGCTCCAGAGTCCTGGCCACTTCTGACCTGGTTTTAGTGTTCTGAGGGGATCTGGGACAGCTCTGCACAGACGCCTGTTTGTCTTACAGTCCCACGTGGGCCAGGTTTCCCGGTTTGGGCCGATGGCCGGTCACTTTCACATCCACCCATAAACGTTCTTTGTTCGATATTTCTGTTTGTCATTTGCTCCAGATTCGGTAATTCCGTTCTTTCATATTCGTCTGTTGGCAACAAATCACAGTGCAGTTTCCTGCAGTAATTACTGCAATCAGCGTGAAGCATCAGCCCGTAACTATGATCACGACGCCTGTGCTCGACAGTTTTTATGTCTTGTTAGTGTCACAGGGTTGGAGCAACATTGTAGGGAGGAAACCCCTCCTCGTACTTAGGAACCTCCCTCAAGTGTCTTTCTGGTTCTAGAACTGTGATTTTTCTGACGTCCCCATTCTGTTCATGGCTGAGGCCGGTCTTGGGGGCCCTGGAACCTACCAGGACCAACCACTGTCCCCTCCCTCCTGCCTAAAGGGCAGTGTGGACAGGGAAGGGGCCCCATGGAGTTGCCCTATGGATGGATGTCTTGGTTTCTTTGAGATTCCTTACCGTTTCTTTCTGCCATCTGTGAACTCTTTGGAAGGCTGTGTTAACTGGGAACAAAATTATCTTAACTTTTTTTAGCTTCATTATGTAATCAAGACCCTATAGGCTGGGACTTCCCTGGCGGTCCAGTGGTTAAGACTTCGCCTTCCAGTGTAGGGGGTGCAGGTTCGATCCCTGGTCAGGGGAGCTAAGGTCCCACATGCCTCGTGGCCAAAAAACCAAAACATAAAACCAGAAGCAATATTGTAACAAATTCAATAAAGACTTTAAAAATGGTCCACACCAAAAAAGATCCTAAAAAAAGAGACCCTGTAGGCTGGGTCATGTTACTAGGTAGCAAGGTGGGGTGGATACTGATGACCGAGTTCAAGCCATGGTTTTGCCCCCTACTGCTGTGTGACTAGGCTTGTCTGTTATCTTCTCTGAGGCTCACTTTCCTCATCTGTAGAATGGGGGCAATGATGTCTGCCTTGTGTTTATTAAGTCATTCAACATTTATGAGTGTTTACGCATTTTTGTGTGTGTATACTGACCATGTGCGAGGCCCAGGACTGGGCCCTCATGGAGTTCATGTCCAGAGGGCAGTAAATCAAGAGGCAGTTACAATACAGGGGGGATTAAGTACCATTAGGTTTGAGAATCACTAGGTCTAGAGGGCAATGACCTCCTCTTCCAACCCAGAGGAATTGGGAGGTGTGAGAAATTGGAGGCCTTTGCTGATCAGGACTCTGTGTGCTTGGGAAAGAACTTTACATGCTTGGTCCAGGCGGGAGGTGGAAGGAACGTTTTGTGAAGGTGCTGTGGTTTAGGTAAGGTTGTGAATTACAAGGTGGAGCTCCACAAGGCACCATGGGGAGAGGCTCAGAAAAAGCATGAAGCAGCTGTGGGGGGGGGGGGGCGGTGAGGAGTGGGTGGGAGAGGACAGAAAGCTTACGGGGATGCCTTTCTGGAAATATCCAAGGTTGCCAACCAATGAATGAAATGGCAGATTCAACTGATCACAGCATTTCTAAAACAATCAATACCACTAGTCTTCTGGGGGTACTGGAGTGTGGGTGAGAGGTAAGTTGGGGGGAAGGATGTGTGTGGGGGTGTTGACTCAGGATCTATGAGAGGAGGCAGCTGTGGCCTGGGCTAATCACGCCACTTTGGGAACAAAGCAGCAGGTGATGGGTAGGGAAAGACAGACCTCTCTGAACGGGGGTCCCATGTAGAGGTAAAGAACGTACGCAGCTCTGAACACTCCATGCACTGATGGCTCCAAAGCCCAGGCGGGACTTTCTGGGCTCCCTGATCTCCCTGGTTCTTGATCGCTTTACAGAGACCTGCACTTCTGGATGTCAAGAGGGTTTCACGCTGGGAAAGCTTGGTGGTGAGGGTCAGGTGTCCCCAGGTTGACCACCAGTTACAGCTTGCTGTCCCTCCTCTCAGAGGGCCTCTGGGCACAGCTGCTGGCCGCAGGACTCTTCCAAGGGCCGCAGTGCCAACTTTCCTCCTCCCTGGCCTTCCCCACTCCGCTCTTTATACAAACGGAGCTCTGGAGGAAAGGTGGATTGAGAAACGGAGTGACCGCGAGGGTGACACAAGTAGAGAGAACCTGTTGCAAACATTTCCCATTGATTGTCATTCAGATGAGTCCTGTTAAGCATCACCTGCTCTGGCCCAAAGCGACAAGGATGTGTTTGCAGAAGCAGCCCTGGATACTGGGCGTACACCAGAGCGAGAAGCAGTCTTCCAAGTCGGCCTGCCTGTTTTGCAAATTCATGTTCAAAAACTATGCCCTTTCCGCATTTAGCAACATTTCAGTGGGTGTGACTTACGATAGTCATGGTCGTGAGTAATTCACTCTTTGATCTAAGTTGCCTGAAATTTACCATATCAGACACTCCTTCAGGTTTCTAAAGCATTGGTTTAAAATAATGCTTGGGGTGTGGGTGGTTGGAAGGGCGCTTCTTAGAGTAATGAAGTGTTGTTATTTTTCAAAATAGGGATCTATTTGTGTTTTCAAAGTTTATGTTTTTTGGACCAAAAAATATTCTGAATCCTCACTGCAGAGAGAGCGAGCCTGGCATTCAGTGGGTTTGGCAGTCCAGCTCCACCCTTCCGCCTGCCTTTCCTTATCCCACCTATGTATTAATTTTTTTTTTTTTTCGGTCTTGTGAAGCTACTGTAAATTCCCTCAATTCACCATGCCTTTGCTCAAGCTGTTCTCTGCCTGGAATGTCTTTTTTCAAGGTGGCCCCCTGATAAAATCCTGCTTGTATTTCAAGGCCGAGGTCAAGAGTTCTGAGCACCCCCATCCCTAAACAGAATGAATTGCTCCTTCTTCCGTGTCCCATAGGGTTCTTGTCACACCATCCGTCCTTGCGTTTGTCACTGTATGTAGGGGTTGGTGACGTTCTAGTCTGTCTCCTCCTTCGAGTGTCGGATGGGACTATGTTGGCAAACATTCACACATTCATTCACTCATTCACTCATTCATTCATTCACTAATCGTGTCCTGAGTTTCTTCGAAATGCCAGCCCCTGCGCTGGGCTCCTGCATTATAGAGAAGACTAAACCATTGACCCCACCCTCAAAGAGCTAGCAAACACACAGAGACACCCCTAGTACTTGTGGTACGCCTGGCGATACAGGCGGGCACTGAGGAGGAGAATTTAACACTGGACCTAGTGTTAGGGCTGTGGTGGGCGGTGTCAGGGAAGGCTTTGAGCAGCACGTGGCACCAGTGCTGAGTCTTGAAGAATGAGTAGGCGTTTCTAGGCAGAGAAATGCCTAGTGTCATTGGCACCTAGCCCAAGCGCAGACAGGGTGGGAGCTCAATCAGTATTGGCTCAACTGTTGACATTTGTAACGTCCTGGGTCTGGGTGAAGGCCAGAGCCCTGCATGGCCAGCCTCACCCTCCAGGGGCAGCAGGTCTATGCTTGTCTGGCCCACAGAAAGGCCCAATTTGTCTCAAGCATGTGGAATCTACCAGGCTGTCTTTGGGGGTCTGAATCTACAGGGTGTCCACAAATTCTGGGAACAGATCATATTATGTTATTGCTTTATAGATGGGAGGTATCGCTGAAGACGTTGTGCATGTTCCCGTGTCTTTCCAGGGTCTGTGGACACCCTGGCTTTCTCTGGCATTCCCCCATCCCGAGGGACCTTGGGCGTGGCGCTACAGCCTTCGCTGTCTCTCTCCTCTCTTCCTCTCTGCCCCACCCCTTGATCATGGCTGGTCTAGACAGATCAGAGTCTTGCCCCAACTGGAACCATGGAGTTTGTTTTTTTTTTTCGAAAAAACATAATAAATATCTAGGTGAAAATGGAAATATCTACATGTTTCTTTTTTTGTGTGTGTGGTACGCGGGCCTCTCACTGTTGTGGCCTCTCCTGCCGCGGAGCACAGGCTCCGGACGCGCAGGCTCAGTGGCCATGACTCACGGGCCCAGCCGCTCCGCGGCATGTGGGATCTTCCCGGACCGGGGCACGAACCCTCATCCCCTGCATCGGCAGGCGGGCTCCCAACCACTGCGCCACCAGGGAAGCCCTTAAATGTCCTTTTAAAATGTGAAGTCCCTTTGTTGGTTGGGAAACATCAAAATAGATCAATGTGTAACTTGGTCTGCTCATAAGAAGAGGCTCATACTTAGTATATTTAGAGAGGAGAGAGAAAAGCGATTTTTCACATTGAACTTTTCCCTATTTTTCTTTTTAAACCAAAGAGAGCTTGGAAAATTTCTCCACCTTCTCCACTGCTTGTGTATTTTCCTGGCTTCACAATGCTGGTGTGGTCTTTCGTTTCCTGAGCTGGACAGTGAAAGATGCAGAGCTTTGTTTGACCTTGAGTTCTGCTACTCTCTTTTAAATGGAAAAAGCATCTTTTCGGGGCAAGTGTTAGTCATGAGCTGAAGGCAGGGTGCGGAAGAGCAGAAGAAGGACTTTCTCTGTGGGAAATGAAGGCAGTGGTGAAATAAAATGTTTTTCTGACATCTACCTGTCTCTGCAAATTACCTGTTTTTTAAAAAATTTTTATTTTATATGGGAATATAGTTGATTAACAATGTTGTGATAGTTTCGGGTGTACAGCAAAGTGATTCAGTTATACATACACGTGTGTCTATTCTTTTTCAAATTCTTCTCCCATTTAGGTTATTAAAGGATACTGAGCAGAGTTCCCTGTGCTATACAGTAGGTCCTTGTGTGTTGTCCATTTTAAATATAGCAGTGTGTACATGTCAATCCCAAACTCCCTGACTATCCCTCCCCCGGCCCCGCCCTTCCCCGCTGGTAACTGTAAATTCATTGTCTAAGCCTGTGAGTCTGTTTCTGTTTTGTACAAAAGTTCATTTGTATCATTTTTTTTTTAGATTCCACATATAAACGACATCATATAATATTTGTCTTTCTCTGTCTGACTTACTTCACTTAGTATGATAATCTCCAGGTCCATCCATGTTGCTACAAATGGCATTATTTCATTCTTTTTTATGGTTGAGTAATATTCCGCTGTATATATGTACCGCATCTTCTTTATCCATTCATCTGTCGGTGGACATTTAGGTTGCTTCCGAGTCTTGGGTATTGTAAACAGTGCTGCAGTGAACATTGGGGTGTGTGTATCCTTTCGAACCATGTTTTTCTCTGGATATATGCCCAGGAGTGGGATTGCAGGATTATATGGTAGCTCTATTTTTAGCTTTTTAAGGAACCTCCACACTGTTCTCCATAGTGGCTGCACCAATTTACATTCCCACCAACAGTGCAGGAGGGTTCCCTCTTCTCCACATCCTCTCCAGCATTTGTTGTTTATAGATTTTCTTGATGACGGCCTTTCTGACCGGTATGAGGTGATAACGTCATTGTAGTTTTGAGTTGCATTTCTCTAATAATTAGCGGTGTTGAACATCTTTTCATGTGCTCCTTGGCCATCTAAATTAACTTTTTCAGTCACTTACAACAAAAGCGTTAGTGAGCGTGGTGGAAATTTTACTGAAGTTTTCGTGGGGAAGGAGGGTTTTATGACACATACTTCATAAAAAACAGCTTGAAAACCGTTCTCCGACGTGTCTGGGTTCCATAGTTCCTGCTCCTCATCGTCCCACCCTTTTAAGCCTTTTCTCTTTCCTCCTGGATATTCTGCCAGCCAATTCCCTTCCCACCTCCCCGATCAAATCCAAAGGCCCCTCTCCTGTACCATGCAGAAAAATTTGGTCTGGTGTCAAATTCCATGCCCAGATGTTCATTTCCCAGCCAACAGGGTTTTTAGCAAAAGGCCGTTACAAGAACTGTAGCAGTAGGAAGTTTCAGATAATCTTTTTATAACAAGTCAGAACAATAAGGTAGTACCGGAAGGACTATGCAGAGAAGTCCTAGAAGGATTTCTGAGCCCCTGGCTGCACTGAGCCCTAGTCTAGAAAGGTTATTTCCAATTTCTCCCAACCCCCAGCTCCCATCCTGCAGAGCTGGCCTAGGACTCACCCTCCCCTTCTTTGGGGACAGACCCAGCCCAACGGTCTCTGTCTATCTGCGATCCTCAGCTGAACGTGGTCTAGGGCAGCGGTCCCCAACCTTCTGGCACCAGGGACCGGATTCATGGAAGACAGTTTTCCCACAGACGGGGCGTTGGGGGATGGTTTTGGGATGATTCAAGCGCATTACATTTATTGGCACTATTTCTATTATTATTACATTGTAATATATAATGAAGTAATTATACAACTCACCATAATGCTGACAGGAGGCGGAGCTCAGGCAGTAATGGGAGCGGCCGTAAATACAGATGAAGCTTCCCTCGCTCCCCCGCCACTCACCTCCTGCTGTGCGGCCCAGTTCCTAACAGGCCACAGACTGATACTGGTCTGTGGCCCGGGGCTTGGGGACCCCTGGTCTAAGGGATGTGCCTGGCTGGGTCCCGCAGCCTGAGGCGCAGGTGTAGATGCTAAGACCTCGGAGCAGTGCCAGGCCCTCCTGACAGCCTGGGTCCTCAGGGAATCTGTGGCTGTTCATAGAAACAGCAGAACTTTCACCAGATACTTCAAGATGCTGCCGGTTGTGAGAGAATGTTGCCGTACCAGATTCCATGCTTGACAGAATGATAGATAGATGTGCAAATGGAATGGACCGAGAGACATGGGAGGGGTATAGATAACCAGTGGTATCGTCTAGAAACAGGGAAGCAGAGGGTTTCCCAGGTTCCTGGGGAAGAGGCATTCAAAACGGCAAGACTTGAAAAAATCCTCTATACCAAGACGTGAAAGCACTTCTCTATACCAGCCCGGTACAGGGCGCATCCCAGGTACCGTCTCTGTCCATCCTCACAGCTTCCCGGAGAGGTCGCTGGAGCCTAGAAAACTAAGGGTTGCCCAAGGTCATGATGCAGTCAAAACTCAGATGAAACGGCAGAGTTCACAGTCCTACTCCCCCCCCCCCCCCCGCCCCCGCCATAATGTCTCCAAGAGGTTGCCCCTGGTTGGCTGGAAATCTTGTGCCAGATACTACCTGATAATGTTTTCCTTCTTTCCCATCTGCCTTCCATCAGGAGGAAGTGACTCGATATTCCAGAGCATCTAAACTGAGCATTCTTGCATTTATCTCGGGAACATCATTAGCGCTCATTTCATTTCATTTAAGATGCCAGCCGGCGGGAGCAAGGTTGCCCCAGCTGAGCTCATGGTATAGACACAGAGAGTTGCTCATGGGAACCCACCCCACCTGGAGGTTTCCCCTTGCACCTTGTGCAGTCCGTGGTCTTCGTGGCCCTTCGCTGTGCCCTGCATCCAGGCACGCCAACTTCTCTGTGTCTAGGTGAGAAGACTCTTTCTCCCACCAAACTCTACAAATGAGTTTTCCCTTCTGTCGCCTCCCACTGTTCCCAGGGCGTCCTCTGTGCTGCAGCACCTTCAGGTTTCTACTCTGCTCTTCCCTGCTCTGCCCCGGACTCTCTGCTTGTCCACACCCTCCTCAGGTTCAAGGCCAGGCCAGTGCCACCTCCCCTCATGCCCAGATGCATTTGGTTGGACTGACTTCCTGGGCACGTGCCCTGGACCCTCTAAGTAGCCTTCTTTCTTTCTTCTGCATTTCTCCTTGGTTCTCACCTACCTCGCTAGTCAGGAGGTCCTTTAGGGCAGAATCCCCACGTAGCTTATCCTGGTATCCCTAGGTTGCATACCAATGTCCTATTCGATGGGAACCTATTTTTCCACAGCTCTTTAAAATTCACAGAGGACTCCCGCCTCCTTTCTTTGGACATGGGGCAGGAATTCCCATTTTACAGAGGAATACACTGAGGTTCAGATAGGTTGGGCAACTTGCTTTAAGTGACTCAGTAAGTAAAGGCCAGAGCGAAGGTTGGATTCTGGGCCTGCCTGGCTCCATCACGCGTGCTCCCTGCTTCTCCCTGCTCTCTCGGGGCATCAGAAGTGGTCTGTACATCTTTGGTGCCCAGGTATTGGGGCTCCGGTTAAGAGTGTCTGGCACTCAGGAGCTGAGACATCTTGGTTTGCAGCTGAGCCCTCGGAAGGGGGAGGGAGTGGAGGCTGCAGCGGAGGCTGTCCAAGTGGGAGGAGGCGGAGGGAAGCAGCTGATGGGCGGTGGGGGCAGCCACACCCACTCACACCCACTCAGGTAAGAGGCGCCCTGCCCAGGGGCCCAGATGCCATTTCTCCTCAGTCAGCAGGAACCACATTCCACAGCACAGGAACGCTCTGTTCAAAGGAGGCCCGGTCAGGAGCCAAGGCTCCTCTGTGTGTGTGTGTGTGTGTGTGTGTGTGTGTGTGTGTGTGTGTGTGTGTGTGTGTGTGTGTGTGTGTGTGTTCTCTGGAGGCCAGACTTAAGAATGAGTTAAAGGGACTTCCCCAGAGGTCCAGTGGTTGTGTGTGTGTGTGTGTGTGTGTGTGTGTGTGTGTGTGTGTGTGTGTGTTCTCTGGAGGCCAGACTTAAGAATGAGTTAAAGGGACTTCCCCAGCGGTCCAGTGGTTAAGACTCTGCGCTTCCGCTGCAGGGGGCGCGGGTTCCATCCCTGGTCGGGGAGCTAAGATCCCACATGCTTCACAGCACGGCCAAAAAATTAAAAAAAAAAAAAAAAACTGATAAAGAGTGAGTTAAAGAGACAAAGAAGGAAAGAAGGGAAGCTTGTCCCTAACTGATGGTGAGATAAGTATGGAGCTGGAGGATATGAGCATCGCAAAATCACCAGCGGCTCTCTGCACTGCTTCCCATCCCACATCTTTGCCCCAGGCTGGGCCTGCAGGGGCCCAGCACCTTCTCAGGCTGCAGAGCCGGCCAGACCAGCCGGCCTCCCTGGGCAGCAGAGGGCTGTTCCGCAAGGAGTCAGGCTGCTGCAGCCTGTGCAGGGCCGGGAGGGCGGCCAGGGGAGGAACGCTGGCCTTCATGGCTTCTGCAGCGTCTATGTGGGATGGAGAAATCAGAGCTTGCCCGTGGGGTGCTCAGGCTGCTTCAGATCACCAGCCTGGGGCTGAGCAAAGGGGGACAAGGATGTAAACTGTAAAAAGAGGGGCGGTGATGGGTCCCAGGTTACGTAGCTGGTAAGGGTGGGGTCTGGAGTTGAAGCTGAGTCTTTTGGAATTTCCTCCTCCCAAGGGTTGCCCAGGCCAGCAGGGAAGAGAAAATCGTAAACACTCAGTTCTGGTAGAAGGTGGAAAGTAGAAAGGCGGGGTTCAGAGCTCAGAGAGACTTCAGAGGGGATGAGAGGCTGGCCCCCAGAGGGCTGGTGTTTCCCAGGGCCCTTGAAGCGGAGGGGATGCCAGGCAGAACCTCTGGGACCAGCCAGACCTATCCCGACCCTCCTCCGGGACCAGATCCCTCCAGGCACGTCGTCTGTGCGCCGTGCCTTTGTGCTGCCTCTGAGACTGTGGAAAGACAGCCATTTCCAAATATTTGTTTGGGTTTTCTGGAAGCTCCTTGAAGTGGAAATGAAATATCTACCTGGTGGCTCTGAAACAGGCTCCCCCCTCAGCAGGCCTGGCTCTGACATCACTCCCTGAGGCAGCAAACAGGCCGGAGTCCTGGGGAGCTGCACGGGCCATACAGCTGGGATTGTTGAGGGCACCAGCCTGAGGCATGGGGGCCCTGGGCCCTGCAGCCCCTGAATATTTGCCCAGGTGCCCTGGACAGAGCAGCTGGGGACATGGGGGCCTGGCTCCCTGCGAGGGAGCTCCAGGGGGTGCAGGCCGGGAAGCCGGAGGTGTTTTAGGCTACATTAGAAATAGCAGCAGCCTTCCTGGAGTGGACTGAGTCCAGTGGTCAAGAAACAGGCAGGCTTGGAGGCGGCCTGGCTCCCACCGCGTGGCCACCGTGCCTCAGCTCCATTAGCTGACAAAGCCACTCTTTGTCCTCACCAGCCGCAAGTGGAGGATGACGCAGATTTTGGCAACATTCACGCTGCTAGCCCAGAGCGTGGAGTCGTGGCCAAGGGTGGCTTGAGGGCCCCTCCCTTCTCTTACAAGAAGCGGGGGGAGACTGTGCCCGACGTGAAGGGGCAGCTGCAGCTCAGTGCCAGCTGATGGTTGCCATGTAGGAATTTGGACCCGAGTTGCCAGATCTTCAGATCTTCCAGGAAAGCTGAAAATCTAGCAATTCGTGTGAAATTTCTCAATTTTTGAAATTCTTAAAGATGCTATGCAGGCTGAGGCCAGACTTGGTCCCTCGCTGCCAGTTAGTGACCTCTGCTCTTGGCCTTTAGAATCCAAGGACTGCCTAAGCAAAGGGTCCCCATACAGGTGATGGGATGGAGGTGGGATGGCGAGAAGGTTTGAAGAGGGGACCCAAAGTCCACAGGCAAGCAAGGCATAATCCTGCCCCCACTCCCCAAAAAGGGCAAGGAACTGCTCCAATTCTTCTTGGTTCTCGTCTGCCATCTTGGTGCAAATATAGGGGCAGGAGGGGAGGGGTATGACTTCCAGAACTTGGACCTTGTTTCTGTCTCAGGCATTTCCAGTTGCACTTGGCCTGACCTCATTCTGCTGGCTTAGCTGATAAAGTTTGCCCACGAGGAGGGTCTTTCTCCCACTCTGCTCCCCTCTCTGTCCACAGCTTTCCCCCCCATAAGTCCTTGTGGCCACCAGAGCCCTCCCACTAGGAGGTCTGGCCCGTGACGAAGCTGGGAGGCTGGTGGCCAGCCAATCAGAGCAGTTGGCAGTATTGGTGGGAATTAATGACAGTTTAGCATAGGGGAAGACAGCACAAAATTTAGGATCAGACAGATCTGGATTCAACTCACAACTCTTTCTCCAGCTAGCTCTGTGACTTTGAGACTGTTATCCAACCTTCCTGCAACTCTCTTCCATCATCTGTAGAATGGGGAGAGTAATTTCTCCCTGGAGGAGATTAAATACAAAGGTTATGGAAAGTGCCTAGCACGGTACCTGGAACGTATATTAAGAGCTAATCTATAGCTGTCATTGATCTCCGACTCTTCTTTTTTTTTTTTGTGGTACGTGGGCCTCCCACCGCCGTGGCCTCACCCCGTCGCGGAGCACAGGCTCCGGACGCGCAGGCCCAGCGGCCATGGCTCACGGGCCCAGCTGCCCCGCAGCACGCGGGACCCCCCCCGGACCGGGGCACGAACCCGCGTCCCCTGCATCGGCAGGCGGACTCCCAACCACTGCGCCACCAGGGAAGCCCCAACTCTTCTTGATTTGAATTTCTAACAGAAGATACAGTGCCAGGTTCTAAGCACCCAACTTATAAACACACTCTTGGAACAGAAACAAGTTAGATACCATCTGCCCATGTTTTATAGATGTATTTCCATTTCATCTTTTACCTTCATCTCCTCTAAACAAAACCATGGTGGACCGAAAGGTAATAAATTATGTATAAAGTAGCCTTCCACTTTTCTTCTCTTCCTACTTGGGCTCTCTCCACCCACCAGGACCTTTACTCCAGTCTCCGGTGTCCATGACTCATCAGCCCACAAATATTTATTGAGCACACATCTTGCTCCCTGCTCTCCTGGGACCCACAGCCAGTGAGGGTGGCAGATAGGCAGACGGATGATTGTAGCCAGCATGCGGTTAGAGGGAAGCTCGTGGTGCTGGAGGGGCCAGGGGCAGGGAGGACGTCTGGTGATATCTGTAGTGAGGCTTCAGAAAGGATCAGAGCTGTGGAGGCAGGAACGGAGAGGAGACGGAGGCCCGAGACCTGCAGAGGGAGCATGGGGAGAAGGTACTGGATACTGAGATGCCAGGGATGAGGCAATGGGAAGAGCCGGGAGGAACCCCCGTTTCTGTTTAGATGGCTGGGTAGATGCCACCAACTGAGAGTGAGAGGGGCAGAGAAAAAAGGTTGCCCTGAGAAGTGTCAAGTTAGACTGTGCGAGGTGGCCTTGGAGGTGTTGGTGGGACATTGGGTAGAGCAATCCTGTAAGTGACAATAGTGAACCTGCCATGAGCCAGGATACAAAGTGTCTTCAATGCTCTCTCTTATTTAATCTCCACAATGGCCCTGGGGGGCCCGCTTCACTTTTCCGGTGAACATATATTGAGACTCAGAAATGTTAGGTAATTGGGATTGACATATATACACTACTATGTATAAAATAGATTAACGAATGAGAACCTACTGTATAGCACAGGGAACTCTGCTCAGTGCTTTGTGGTGACCTAAATGGGAAAGAAATCCAAAAAGGAGGAGATATACATGTATAGCTGATTCACTTTGCTGTACAGCAGAAACTAACACAACATTGTAAAGCAACTATACTGCAATTAAATTTTATTTTAAAAAGTGTTCATGGCTAGTATAAAGTCAGTGATGGCTTTCACTTTTGCCTTAAAAATCTGTATGTTTTTAAAAAATCTAAAATTCTATATAGTCCCCCATCAAGGACACTATGGTTTTTGTTTTGGTCTCTCAAGATCTAAAAACACTTAAACTACTAACTTGTAAAACAATTCTTCCTCATAGAGATCTATTTTCTTAAGAACAGCTTATAATAAATATTTTTTAGATTAAAAAAACAAAAAAGAAATGTTAGGTAACCAATTGGTCCAAGGTCACACAGTGAGCCAGTAGCTTGAGTCTGTCTCAGACAGCCAGTCTTCCCACCCATTTGTTCATGCATTTGTTCAACTGCCGTTTATTGAGCACCTACTATGAGGCTGGCACACTTTTGGTGCTTTGGACTTATCAGTCAAGAATATCTTCCCTTATGTGGGTCCTCTTCGACTGCACATGCTGACTCTGCTCAGGGGCGGCTGGGTGTGCAAGACGGTGTTTCTGGGCTGGAAGAGCAGGCGGGTGCTGTCAGCACACCAGGGACAGCCGATCCTGCAGAGACTCTTGCCCTGGGTGCTTTCACCCGGCTCCCAGCAGCCCTGCCAGGGCTCAGGAGAGAGGCCTGCCACTCACTAGGGAGACAAGCTACGATGACGGTGACCCGGCACCTGGGAAAGTAGGAGACCTCCCCTCATTTTACAGAGAGGGAAACTGAGGTAGGGAGGAACCAGGCATGGCCCAAGGCCTCCCAGGGAATCGGGGACAGAGCAGATGAGAACACAGCCCTGTGTTTGCCTGGCTTCCCCTCGTTCAGGTCATTGACTCTCCATGGGGCCTGCCCTGGGGGAGCCGGCCTCACACACTCACCTCCCAGGAAGGCAGGGCCCCAAGGCTCCCCCCAGTAGGCACTGGGGCAGGTCCGAACAGCCCGAGCTGGCCTCCCTGGGACCCACGCCCAACTCAGGAGCAGCTGGTCAGTGGGCGTGGACTTCCTGCTCACGTGACCCCTGCCCCTCGTGTGCCCCCCTCCCCTTCCTGGGGATGAGCTGCAGCTGCCTGAGCCCCCAGGCGGCCTGTGCCCCTTCCCTTATGGCTCGGGGGTCCCGGGGAGAAGAGCCGGCAGTGAAACAAGCCGAATGCCAGGACGCAGGGGCAGGAGGGGGTGGAAACAGCTGCAGGCCCCTCTTCCACATTTAGCCAGGCGACTGCTTTGCCCTGCTCCTTCCTCTTTTTGGGTGGCCACTGCCTCCACGTGGGAGTGTGATCCTGACGGCCACTCCCAGGATGACTCATGGGCCGTGGCGGCCCAGAGAAGAATGCCTGCTCCTGTCAGTGGAGGCTTTTTTAAGCCAGTTGAACCTGAGCAGCTGCTCCATAGGGGGCTGGGGCTGAGGCCAAACGGGGCTGGCTCTGGGAGCCTACATTATGTCAGCAGAGAGCAAGGGATGCCAGAGGCCGCTCCGGGAACGCAGCGAGGCTGGGCCGGCCCTGGGTGGGAGAGCAGGGGAGGTACCACACCCAGCGCCCAGAGCCCCAGAACCATCACATACCACAACCAATTTCTGTTCATTCTCTAAAAAGAATGTCCAAATCAGCTAGTCCACAGTGTCCCAAATATGAACGATTTGTGAAATGATTTCAAACGTGGACAAATTTGAAAAAATTTTTTGACGTAGTGAGTGATTTGACACTGATTTATTAGAGGATGGAGCTACTATTTGAAGAGGGATACGTTTAAGACATACATTAAGCAGGACGTCACTGGCGGTCCAGTGGTTAAGACTCCGCGCTTCCACTGCAAGGGCCACGGGTTCAAGCCCTGGTCGGGGAACTAAGATTCCACATGCCGCATCGCCCCCCAGAAAAAAGAAAGAAAAAAGGACATATATTAAGCAAATGTTGTGCTACAGCTCGTATATAACCACGTCATAAAGAAAAAAACCTCAGGGATATATAAATGAGTAAAGATTGGAAATGCTGGTTGCGGCCTCCTTCCTTTTGGTTTTCTGGTCTTTCCCTCCCTCCTTCCCCTGGTCTCCATCCAGGGAAGACAGGTGTCTGAATGTTTCTGTGAATTTGACTTTGGTTTATTGGGACCAGGGTAGCACTTATTACAGCCTTCAAGAGTTCCGTGGTGACTTGGGCTGTCGCCTGGGATGGGGCAGCTGAGCCATCATCAGATAGAAAGTCCTGTTGGTGAGGTAGATAGAGTCACTGGGTGGGGCTGGATTAGAGCCAGGAAAGTGGGAGAAGGTTGTGATCCTGGACGCTCGTGTAGACGCTGATGACTGAGGAAACCAGCAGACGTTCCGGGGCTGGCCCCTCCTGCCTGCACCGTCCGGATCTGGGTGAGCCCTTCTAAAACACTTCATCCCACCCGCCCCGGCGACAGCCCAGTCTGACCCTGTCCTGGGTGCGCATGCCCTCGGCTACACGCCCATCCCACCCCGAAACCACTGCTGGAGGGTAATGGACAGGTGTTTCCTCTCCCCACCCACTGAGTCTGCACCTCCATACAAACCTTGTGCTTTGGGCCAGACCAGGTGGAACCAGAAGGATGGGCCTCGGAAAGGACAGCCGATGGAGCAGTTTTTGCCTGACGCTTCTGCTAGATCAGTGCGTGCCTCCCCCACCCGGCAAGTAACGCACACAGTGGGTGTGGGACCCGCATTCGCTCAGTCTCTCAGCCTGCCAGGAGCACCCTTCCCCTGCTTCCTCAGGCAGGTCACATGCATCTTGCAGGTCTGAGTATCCTGAGGCTCTCCCTGCCTACCCCCTTCCCAACCTACATTTACTTCTCCTCTTGTCCTCCTTCACAGCATCCCGTGTTTTCACTGAGCGTAACTCGTTATGTTGTTCGCCATTATGCATTTGGTTTTGTGACTCTTTGATAAACGTTGGTCACCCCAATAGATTGTAAACTTCAAGAGGATGAGGAACAAGGTGGTTTTGTTGAGTATTGATTTCCCAGTGCCTGGCTCAGAGCTGGACTGTTGAATGAATGAACGAATGAATGAATGATAGACTTTGGAGTGAGGCAAGTCAAGATTGAATCTTGAGTCAGCTACTTCCTAGGTGAGGGGCCATGAGCATCCTTCTGAGCGTCACCTCCCTCTGCACCTGTCAACAGAGGCAAAATTGTTCCCCGAGCTGTGCGGTTGAAAGGATTATGATACTGCATGGAAATCATGTAGACCGAGCCCAGCTTCATATTATGAGTCTTACGATAATAATAATTGATAATAATAATGATAGTTCTGGTGTTTAATGAGTGCTCATATGTGTCCCATGATTTACAGGCACGCTCTAATTTAGAGCATTCTCATCCCTATTTTAAAAAAAAAATTATTTATTTTTGGCTGCATTGGGTCGTCGTTGCTGAGCGCAGGCTTTCTCTACCTGTGGTGAGCAGGGGCTGCTCTTCGTTGCGGTGTCCGGGCTTCTCATTGCTGTGGCTTCTCTTGTTGTGGCGCACAGGCTGTAGGCATGTGGGCTTCAGTAGTTGCAGCTCGAGGGCTCAGTAGTTGCGGCACACGGGCCCTAGAGAACTTGGGCTTCAGTAGTTGTGACTCTCGGGCTCTAGAGCGCAGGCTCAGTAGTTGTGGCACATGGGCTTGGTTGCCCCACGGCATGTGGGATCTTCCTGGACCAGGGATCGAACCCGTGTCCCCTGCATTGGCAGACGGATTCTTAACCACTGCGCCACCAGGGAAGTCCCCTCGTCACCATTTTATAGATTAGAATATTGAGGCTCAGAGAGGCTGACTTGTCCAAAGGCACATGGAGAGCAAGCGACAGTGCCTAGGGGTTTTTCTTTTTCTAACAGCTTTACTGAGATTTTAATTTACGTACCATAAAATTCATTTTTTTTTTGAAATATACAATTCAGTAATATTGACGATATTGACAGAGCTGTGTAACCATCATCACCACCACTGTCTATTATTTTCAATTTTTTCATTTTTTGGCCATGTAGCATGTGGGATCTTAGTTCCCCGACCAGGGATCGAACCCGTGCCCCCTGCATTGGAAGCATGGAACCTTAACAACTGGACCACCAGGGAAGTCCCTCCACCACTATCTATTTTTTAAACACCTGATCACCGCAGTTAGCAGAGACCCTACCCGTTAGCAGTCACTTTCCATTCTGCTTCCCCAGCCCCTGGCACCCAGAGACAGCATCTACTCTGTCTCCGTGGACTTGCCTATTCCGGACATTTAATATGTATTTCACATATTATATGACATCCCATAACAAGTGGCCTTCTGTGTCTGGCTTCTCTCACTGAGTGTAGTGTTTTCAAGGTTTATCTGTGTGGTAGCATAGATCAGTATTCCATTCTTTTTATGGCTGAATAGTAGTCCGTTGTAGGGATGGACCACATTCTGTTTATCCATTCATCAGTTGATGGATATTTGGGTTGTGCCACTCCTTGGCTGTTGTGAATAACATTGCTATGAACGTTTATGTGTAAGTCTCTGTGTGGAATATATTTTCATTTCCCTTAGGTATATACCTAGGAGTGGAATGGCTGGATCAGCGGGTAGCTCTACGATTAACCATTTGAGCAACAAGTAGACTATTTCTCAGAGCTGCCTTACCATGTGACATTCCCAGCAGCTGTGAATGAGGGAGCACACAGATTGAAACCTAGCCTGTGCTTTGACTGCTGGGTGGATTGCTCTGAGTGGTGTCTTATCCTGCACTAATCGTGGTTGTGGGTCAGGGGTCTTTGGAGCAGATGTTCATGTGCCTGGCCGGCTGGGCCAGCAAAACCGATGTTCAAATAGGATGTGTCCAAACTCGCCTTCTCCTTGGAGCCGTGGTGTTCCTGGATTCTGAGACCAGCGTCTTTGGCAAATGCGTAATGGCAACAACCAACACACAAGCTAACAATTATTGAGCATGTACTGTGTTCCACACAACGAGCTGACTGTTTCATGCAACTACCCTGGCTGGCAGAGTCTCTGTTTGGTGACCATCGGCAGCTTGGAGATCAGCTCATCTGTTTTTTCAGACACTCAGATGGAAATGAGGGAGGCTTGCCTACCGGAGGTTCTGATGCCATTGGCTGGGGAAGGATGTGTGGGGGCAAGCTTAAAATCCGAAAGATCACAGGCAGCTGAAATGAAAAGGAAGCTTCCTAAGCATGAGCGTGAAGCCCTGTTTCTTGGTTCAGCAACTCAGCTACAGATATTAAACCTAACGATTATCCTTGTTCTGGTGAAATGATGGGGCAGGGGGATGGGGCTACAGGTAATTCCCATTTTCTGGCTGTGTATCCAAAGCCCTGAAGGCATTTTTTTAAAAGATTGATTCCTGGATCATATCCCAGATGTATAGAATCAAGATCTCCAGGAAAGGGCTCAAGTATTTGTATATTTTAAAGTGCCCCAGGTGGTAATTATGTAGCTTTTGTGAGCCAGTGACTAGTGAACTTCAGACTCTGTGCAAATAAAAATACTATCGATAAAGCTAACCTGAGCCAACAGAGGCTTCCTAGGGTGAGGTGGAGCCTGGGTGCTCCAGCATCCCCAGCAGCAACTCAGAACCACTTTATGAGGGGCCGGAGAGCTAAGAAGCCACGGTGGGTAGCAGTCAGGTCTGTCGCACCGTGAGACCCGGGAGTAGGACCCTCAGCGTCAGATAGTTTCTCCCCTTCCTCTCCAGCAAGATGCCTTTGATCATGCACTGCAGTTGGTGGCTGTGTGATGATCCTGGTTGCCAGGGGCAGCAGCCAGCAATGCTACTGAGAAGACAGGTCCTACCTACTCCATGTGCTCAGAAGACCCACTCAGAGGCCGTCTTCTCCCAGCGTGGCAAAACCGTGGGCTTGTTCAGAATGTTACAGAGTGACAGGATGCCGAGGCAGGCGGCAGATGCTAAGCGGCCTGTCTGCCCAGACAAGAGGGACCCGAAGCAGCAAGTGCGTATCACGAGCTGCAGAGACGCACGACTCTTCCTGGGATGCCCTCCGTGACTTTCCTGAGATGGTGATGCCACAACGCAGAGCTTTCCAGCCTGTGTCCCCACCTCCTGCTGGGACAGAGGGGAATTTCTTCCCAACAGGGGGCCGTAGAGCTCTCCAAATGTTGAACAGGATGATCTTCAGAGCTTTAAGAAGGAGATGACCGCGATCAAAGAGAAAGTGGATTATTTAGCAGCAAGTTTGGAAAAAACCTCCGAGAGAGCCCTGCAGGATACTACAGGGTCCGGGAGGGCTGATGGGAAGATCTCTGATTCTGGCCTCCACAAGCCACGTCAAATTCCTTCTACTCTGGCCTCGACACCTGGCCTCTGCCAGCCGCTCTCCTCTAGGGGAAGCACACATAACAGGGGCTGGATCCATGTATAGGCGGTGGTTCTGGGAAAGGCGCCCGTGAGAGATTCGGTTCCCAGGCAGCCGCCCCTCAGCTCTTCCTGCCCTGCGCTCAACACTTTGGTTTGGCCTCACGCAACCTGCACGACACCTTGTAACACATTAACAGGCCTGTTGGCTCAGGAACAGCTGGTGGGGAGCCTCAGCCTGCCAAGACCTAAGCCCACGGGGCTGTTTCTCCCGGGCCCCAACGCACGCGGTGGCTGGCATTTCCAGGGAGAGAGATGAAGTTCACATCCCCCGAGCTGTGGAGAATCTCTCCTGGGGTTACTCTTTCAATGCGCATCAGCAGGAAAGGAAGGAAACCACCTCCTGATGTTCCTAGGGAGGGTCCCAGACTCCTCGTTGAGTCCCAACAGCCTGGGGCCGCTGGGAGCACCGAGCAGGTGGTAGGCCTGGCTGGCAGCCAGGTGCTGGCGGCTGGACCGCCGGCCCCGCATGCACCAGGCGGGGACTTCAAATCCTCTGACGGCTTTGCTGGCCCAAAGGGCACAGCCTGCCCGTGGATGGGAAGGGGGGCCTGGGCAGAAGGAAGGGCTGGAGGAAGCTGTTGAACAGAATCACGGCTCCCAGCCTCTGAAAGCAAGGCCAGCCCTGCAGTGTGGCCTGCAGCCACCTAAGAGAGGCCCAAGCGGACTTTGCAGGGTCACCCCAGCTGAAGCGTGCCTTTAGGGCTCTCCCAGTCGATGTGTCTCCTGATGAGTTCACACCCTCAACCCTGTGGCTTCAGGGACTTTTTAAAACTGCATCTGCAGCCCACGCCGCTCTCCTGATCTCCGGACCCACCCACGCAGCTGCCTGGTGCACATCGATGCTTGGACGTGAGGGCATCTCAAATCCAGCAGGCCATTCCAGCCAGCGGAGAAATCTGCTCCCCATTCTTTTGGTGGGGGGCCCACCCTCCCTCCACCCTCCCTCCACCCTCCGTCCACCCCAGCTACAAACCCCTGAGTCATCTTGATATCCTCCCTCTAGCTCACCCTCTTCACGTAACAGGATGAATTACCGGCTCTGCCGGTGCCCAGCGTCGTGCACACAGGAGCGAGAAGAATGCGGAGGAAGAAGGTCACAAAGGATGTGTAGGGTGTCTCTTAGTTTGCAAGTCATGTTTGGTTAAGGGGAGTGAGCAACAGAGAGAGAGAGAGAAAGTTTATCAGGAAGCAAGGTGTCAATTAGGCTCACCGGGAAGTCCTCGAAGTCAGGCAGAATGGAAATAGGCGGAAGTAGGCAAGATATATGAATAGGTGGGGGGACTTCCCTGGCGGTCCAGTGGTTAAAACCCCATGCTTCCACTGCAGGGGGCGCGGGTTCCAGCCCTGGTCGGGGAACTAAGATCCCACATGCGGTACTGCACGGCCAAAAAAAAAAAGTTAAAAAAAAAAAAAAAAAAAAAAGGTGGGAAGGGCTTCCAGGCAGGAGGGGCTGAGCGAACAAAGACACAGAGAGAGATGCAGGCAAGGACCCCCTGTGGGACACTGTGGGACCCACGAGGCTGCAGATTAATTGACACAAAGTGTGATGGGTTAGGTTAGGGCCGCGCTCCGCCAAGCCATCGAAAGTTTGTAGGTCGTGTTGGGGTGGCGGATGGGGCAGGACCGGCCTGCTTTTGAGCAAGACGGACACGTCATACATGTGTGTTCAGGGACGATTCTGGTGGCAAGATGGGCCGGGGAGAGAGGGGCCTGTTGTGGCTGGGCAGAGCGTGGACTGTGTCAGGGTCAGGGGATCGGCAGGGGTGGTAAGGGCGGGGGAGTTTTGGTGGGCATTGGCGGGGGGAGTGATTCGAAAAGAGAGTGGGGCACCTTCTTCCTTTTTTTAATTTTATTTTTTCAAATGAATTATCATTGGAGTGTCGTTGCTTAACAATGCTGTGTTAGCTTCTGCTGTGCAGCAAAGTGCATCAGCTCTACGTATGCATATATCCCCTCTGTTTTAGATCTCCTTCCCATTTAGGTCACCCCAGAGCACTGAATAGAGTTCCCCGTGCTGTACAGTAGGTTCTGGGGCAGCTTCTATATCGGTGTCTTCTTTGCAGTCCTCCAAGGAGACAGACGGGTGCTGAAGGGTAGGGTGAGGAGAAGCCATATTTTTAGGAACTTTGCTGATACTAAGGGGGGAGGGAGAGCAGGGGTGGGGAGGGAGGCCCACAGCACCTCAGCGGGGCCACGGTACAGTGCCTCAGCCCAGCTTTCCTCCTGGTCTGTCCGTTCACCTCTTCACTCATCAGGGCTCTGGGGTTGCCAGTGACAGAAACCCAACTTGAAGTAACTTGCACCGAAAGATTCTAGGTAGCGTTGAAAGAGCAAATGGTAAAAAGAGTAGTAGGGGGGTCAGATCTCAGGGACGACTTGGAGCAGGGCTGAAATGCTTTCGAGACCTTGACCTGCCCCCCTCGTTGCCTTTTGGGTCCCTCAGGGTGGACTGATAGGGAACCAGGTCACTGCCAGGGCTGTTGCCTTGTATTGAATAGCTTCCCCCATAGCAGCAAGACTGTCCTCCATCTCGATTTCTAGCCCCAAGTCCACAATCCCAGGGAAGCGACCTATTGGGTGGCTTGAGTCAGGTGTTGACCTGTGGACCAGTCAGCTGGGGCCAGCACTGGAGAGGTGTCATAGGAGTCCCTGTAGTGACCACATGGAAGAGGGAGGGCCAGGCTTTGGAAGAGAGGAGGTGGGCAGACAACTGTGGGGTCCAGCACCCCTTCACAAAACAACAGGGAGAAATAAGGGAGGATGCAGAAGACAATGAGATGGGCCAGTGATTGGCTGACCGACTTAATCCCTCTCTGGATGAGGTTCTTTTTCAAGTTAAGACATTTGTTCGTGGATCTGTTGGTTCATTGATTCTGTTATTCGTCAAACAAGCATTGACTGAATCCTTATTCTGTGCCAGACCCTGGACCAGGCATATAGAGGTGAAAAAAAATAAGATTCCCTTCCCTCCGGTAGCTCACATTTTAGCATGGGAGAGACAGGTGATAAATTCTATAATGATAATCATAAATAAGTACTGAACAGAGATGGGAAATAAGGAAGAAAGTAGTGATTCATTCCTCTTGGAAATCCAATAAAGGCTCCAGGAAGAGGTGAACTTTAGTTACCCTTGATGGGCGGGGTAGGGATTCTCCAGGCAGTGATGCAGAAGGAGTGCTATGAGGAAAGGCACAGACCGAGATAGTGTGTAGGGCATTGGGAGGGGGGGTCATCTGGTGGTTTAGGATCGCCAGAGTGTAGGTTAGAGGGTTGGAGATGGAAAGTGGCAAGAGGTAAGGTTGGCTAGGCGCCTAGGGACCACTTCTCGAGGGGCCTCAGACATGACAGGTTTTGCAAGGGTGTGAAGTACAAAATGCTGTAAGACTATTCTGACAGCAGAGCGGGGGACGGATCAGAAGGAGGAAGAGACTGGAGACGGCAGGCTGGTCAGGAGGCCCCCGTGAGTGTCCAGGAAGGCAATGCAGAGGTCTCGTGCTTGTGATTGGAGAGGGGAGAAGCGGAAGGTGCTCGTGATTGGAGAGGGGAGAAGCGGAAGGAGGTCACTGCAGAACTTCACCGTGGGCGGGATGAATCCACGAGCAATGCAGGGAAGAGACAAAGTTGGCTGGGGAAGAAGCGCCCGTCTGAGAATTCCCTGTTATCCTCCTGAGGAACAATCAGCTCCTTATAATAATGGAGCAGCCGGAAAAAAGGCAATGGCTTGCAAGCCAGACAATTTGTACCCTAGAAGAGACGTGTCGCTTACTGATTATGTGAATTTGGACAAATGGGTTAACCTCTGGGATATGGCGAGGGGGGCCCAGGTAGTGAGTAAATAGCCCAATGTCTGGCACATAGGATGTGCTCAACAGGTGTCATTTGAATCAGAATCGGAACCTTTTGGGAATCGATGGCTGGTTTCAATATTGTGTTTTGGAAATTGGAGAGGTACAAATGACAACTAATAGCAGTAATGGAATGAGTTGAGTCTCGAGGACAGCGATTCGTTTTCATGGCACGAGAAACGTTCTGACTGGCCATTTCCTCTGGCACCATCTTCCTTTGTACTGAAGCATATTTTTAAAAACTCTTTGGTCCCCATTCAAAGGAGGGTCTGACTCCTCTGCTTTCATGTCACGACACACTCTGAGGGATGCTCTCACCCCCTTCCTTTTTCCCTTTTATGCCAGGGGCCCTGGAGAAGAGACAAACAAGGTGGTGCTGATCTCGTTTGAAATCCTCAGAGAGGATTTCATGTGCTGTGCTAAGTGTCTGGAAGCTGTTTAGTTGATTTTCGGCTTGTTTTTGTTCCAACGTGAATTGAATTGTAGACACACGAGAGCAGCTCCTAATAGGGGCCGAAATAGCCAAGTGGTGAAATGCCCCCAACACCCCTCACTCACGTGTGCAGCCTCCATTGATCCTGCTCAGCTCGCTCCTATCCGGTCTTGGGATATGGAGTGAGTCGGGGGCATCACATCCTCTATCCTAACAAAGTCGTAGCTACCGGAGAAGGGATTGTGTGGCCACATAAGAGAGTCAATAAGAATAGGGTAGTGGGCTTCCCTGGTGGCGCAGTGGTTGAGAGTCCGCCTGCCGATTCAGGGGACACGGGTTCGTGCCCTGGTCCGGGAAGATCCCACATGCCGCGGAGCGGCTGCGCCCGTGAGCCATGGCCCCTGGGCCTGTGCGTCCGGGGCCTGTGCTCTGCAACGGGAGAGGCCACAACAGTGAGAGGCCTGCGTACCGCAAAAAAATAAACACATAAAATAAAGAAAGAAAGAAAGAATAGGGTAGAAATCCATGCAGAAAAATGTGTTGTCTCTGAAAGTACTAATGCCCATTTAAGACCTTAAGAGGGCAAGGCCAGATCACTCTTTTATGGGCTGAAGAACTAAGACTCTTTTATTGCAAGTAACAGAAACCAAGTTGAGTTAAATTTAACAAAAATGAAAAAAGCAGAAGGTTGGATTTATTATAAGGACACAGAGGTTGTCTCCTAGAATAAAAAAAAAGGCAGATATAAAGTCAAACCTCTGGAAGGGACTGGAACCAAGAGAAAAGGAATCGGCCAAGCTTTGGTCAGTTGTCCCCCGGCCCCGGTCCAATCAGTTTGGCCTAGGATCCAGGACTTTTATTGAACAAGCATGGCTCCAGGAGGGCCCACCCTGTGAAATGGGATCACGGAGGGTCTGGAGCACAGAGTAGGGACCTTGGCTCAAGACAGAGAGATGGAAGCCTCAGAACATGGGGGTCTTAAAATATGATGAAGTGATGTACTCCGCATATGGTGTTGAATGATTCTGCAGTATTCATGTAGGAGTTTACTTTTAACATAACAGAGATATATGAACTAACAGCTGTTTATCATTTCAAAAGATATTGTACCCCAGTGCTTCGTATTCAGACATTCATATTATAAATTGTTGCCGATAAATATTTTATAGATGATGTAAGATAAAAGTGTACATCCAAAAAAAAAAACATGGGGGTCTTTGAAACTCTGAGAAAGTAATTGACCCAATTTACATGGTGTGGATCTCATTGTAAGAGGTAAGACTACTTAGGGAAGAGATTGCAATGGGGAGTGTCGATTATACACAGCAACATAAGCTCTATGGGGAAGCACTGTTCCCTCATCTCTGGGCCCCTACCCTCACCTCCCCAACTCAAGGACAGCAGTGTACACGTAACAGGGGCTGGATACATGTAGAGGTTGAATCATATGAAACTACTATTTCTAAGTTCAAAATGGTTGGACAGCAACGATTTCCTATTGTTCAACTAAATACACGATGCACGTATGTTGAATTGCACGGGGACCTGGCTTTGAATCTTCATTATGGGACCTTGGGCAAATCATGGGCTCCATGGTTTTGAAGGTCCTTCCTTGCTCCAAGGTGCTGGAAATACAACTTCCAGATTTAATCCTAGGGACAAACTGACAGTCAGAGGCAGGAAAAAGCTGGAGTCAGATAGCTCTGGGTTCACGTCCCAGCCAGGCACCACCCCAGCTTCTGCAGGCCCTCGGTGAGTCAGGCAGCCCTGCCCCGAGTTGATAATGCCACCTCCTATCTGAGCCAGCACTCTCCCATTTAATGGTGCAAAGCAAGGAATAACTTTTTCCAGCTGAAGCCTCTGGAACATCTTAGGCAGCACAGCCAAGTTGGGCTGAACCCAGGCCAGCATCCTGGGCCACAGCTCAGCTCAGCTCAGCAGAGGAAGCCAGAGCTTGAGGTGGAGGCTTTGTGAGCGGCCTGGTAGCTATTCCTGGCTGTGAACCAGGTGTGGGCGGTAGCCCCCAGGAGATCAAGGGCCTGGGGAAGGCTTCAGGCTCTGTGCAGTCCCTCCCCTTGAATCCCATCTTCAATAGCGTCTGTCGGGCAGGAAGCCCAGGGCTGACATGCACGCATGCCCGGTGTCCTGACTTCTCAGGGCAAGACTTTCTCAAAAGCATTCCTTGAGCATCCGCTGTTTTCAGCAAATATGAATCAGTTGCTGTTCTGCCCTTTCCAAGAGCGAGAGCACGGCCAGTAATGGAAGGTAACTCTTACAGCGTGCTAACTGCATAGCAGGGGCTCTCCTACGCTCTTTGTGTACATTATCTCTTTCAATTTTCTCCAAATCTCCCTTAGATGGAAGATACTAACAGCTTTGTATGCTGGAGAGGAATCTTAGCCTACAGTGTTGAAGGGAGGTCGTTTTAAAAAGTTGAATGGGGGGGCTTCCCTGGTGGCGCAGTGGTTGAGAGTCCGCCTGCCGATGCAGGGGACACGGGTTCTGTGCCCCAGTCCAGGAAGATCCCACATGCCGCAGAGCGGCTGGGCCCGTGAGCCACGGCCGCTGAGCTTGTGCGTCCGGAGGCTGTGCTCCACAACAGTGAGAGGCCTGTGCACAGCAAAAAAAAAAAAAAAAAAAAAAGTTGAATGGGGAAGGGAAAATCAGGAAGAGGAAAAATAAATCCACAGGATACTATCATAAACTATTGAGCCACTACTAGGTTAAAAAGAACCTACGGAAATTTCCCAGAATTGCAGAGCCTTTTAGCGGCAGGGTTAGGATTCAAACTCACATCTGAAAATCAGAGCTCCTTCTCAGCAACATAGAGTAACATTTAGAACACTTACTATTTGTGCCACGGGCTCTGCCCCTCCCTTTGCATGCCTTGTCGCAGCCGTTTGAGGAAGTTTCCATTATTACCAGCATCTTACAGATGACGAAGCCTGGAGAACAGGGAACTACCAAAACGTGCCAGATTTCACACAGTTGCTAAGTGGCGAAGTGGGGATTTGACCCAAGGACACCCGCCTCTTGTGTATCTTACTGGGTTTGAGGACAGTGGCAAACATAGCATCGTCTGGCTGTGTTATAGTAGAAAAGTCGTTCCTCCTTTTTCCTCCCAAGCTCTATTTCACTTGGGGTTCCCTAGAACAGAAATATTAAAGCAATTATGGGGACTTCCCTGGTGGCGCAGTGGTTAAGAATCCGCCTGCCGATGCAGGGGACACGGGTTCGATTCCTGGTCCGGGAAGATCCCACATGCTGCGGAGCAGCTAAGCCCGTGCGGCACAACTACTGAGCCTGCGCTCTAGAGCCTGTGAGCCACAACTACCGAGCCTGTGTGCCACAACTACTGAAGCCCTTGCGCCTAGAGCCTGTGCTCCACAACAAGAGAAGCCACCGCAGTGAGAAGCCTGCGCATCGCCGCAAAGAGTAGCTCCCACTCATCGCAACTAGAGAAAGCCCGCGCACAGCAACAAAGACCCAATGCAGCCAAAAGCAAATCAATAAATTTATAAAAAATAAATAAATAAGTAAATTCTTAAAGCAATTATGTAGTGTAGTATATTCATGCAATCGATTACCCCTCAGCAGTCCTAAGAAGTGAACTATCGATACAAGTAACAGTATGGATGAATCCCAGAAGCGTGCAGAGGAAAAGAAGCTTGACATAAAAGGCTACATATTAGATAATTCCGTGTATATGATGTTCTAGAGCAGGCAAAACGGATCTATGGTATGATTCTGATACTAGCTAGACTAGTGGTTGCCTCTTGCAAGAGGGAATTAACTGGGAAAGGGCGTGAGAGAACTTTCTAGGGTAATGGTGATGTTCTATACCTTGATAGGTGCTTGGTTACACAGGTACATGCATGTGTCAACACTCAGCCAACGTATACTGGAGGCTTGTGTGTTTCATTACATGTAAACTTTACCTCAACAGATTTTAAAAAATTCAATGAATATTGAAAGTTAGTTAATAAAAAGCATGCTGAAGCAGTTAGAGGGAGAGGTACTGGTGCTTACAATTTGCTTGGAAATGCAACCAAAAAATAAGGTTGATTTCTGGATGGATAGAGAGATGGATGAATAGATAGTTATGTGATAAAGCAGATGGAGCAGAATGTTACTGGTAGCGTTTAGGTCATGGGTATGTTGGTGTTTGCTGTGAAATTCTTTCAACGTGGCTGTAGGCTTGAAATTTTTCATAGTAAAGTGTTGGGGGAAGCAGTTATGTGGAGCCCTGGGGTCCCCTAGTGGTGAAGCAGGGGGTCCCCAGAGCTCAGAGCTGTTCCAGGAGCATCTCCCAGCAGGCACCGTCCATCCTTATTCACGTCTGTTACAGCCCTTGTGTGGGACCCAGTTCTGAATAAGCACGAAAATACACACTTCCCTGGCTCTTCCTTTACAGAAAATAAAAAACGGAGGCCCGGAGGAGCCTTGCTCAGAGTCTCCCAGGATAGCCAGGACTGCTGATTTCTAGTCATTTCAGGTTTATCAGAGCCCGCTTTTCCCCCCAAGATCACAGGCTTTTGTTTCATAGCCCAAGGCTGCGAATCACACCTGTGTGCAGGAATACAGGTAACTGATCCCGGGCGCAAGGAGCCAGGGGCACACGGGGCAGTAAAACAAACCTCGGTTGGGACGCTGCCTCGTGTTGTTTCCTATAGGTGTATTTGAAGTAGTAGGAAACCAGAGTGCTTTCTACAAATAAATAACCTGGGAAAAGACAAGCCCCTCAGATCAAAGGCGGACTCTGGCCCAAACTTGAACCAGAATTGAGCATGCTCTTTCGACTCTGGTCTGGTGGGCAGAGAGAGGAGTGGAGAAAGTCTATCTGCTGTGCAAACATTCTCTGTCTCTGCCCTTCCTGGGTTTGTGTGAGCCTGAGAACGGGAGTGGGGAGGAAGGCTGCGCTCTCTGAACTTCTGCCAGGCCCTGCCTCATGACATTCCAGCCCGGCTTCCAGACACAGCAGGTGCCAGTACATTGGCTCCTTGTTGTGTCCGAACCCAGGGGGCTCCCCCGTGGGCCACACGCTGGTCTCAGGGCTCTCACGTCAGCCTTCTGGCGCCCCCGGTGCTTTGAGGAACCTTTCACAGTCTACCTCCTTTGTCCTGAGTTTGGTAGCCCTACTGGTTAATATTAGTGCTCCTGGGGGAAAAGGGAGATGGAAAGAGATGCACAGAAAACAGCAAGTCTGACTCCGCGTGGCTGACACGCTTTCAGGTGATGCTGACGACGCTAGTTCCTGGACCACACTCTGCGCGGCACTACCAGTGGTCCCAGTCCCCCCCTGCAGGAAGCTTATGGACAGTAAGCAAACTCACAAGCAAATATATGATTATAAACTGTGGCAAGTGAAGAGAGGACACTGTGAAAGGTACTGTCCGAGAGGACCTTCTTCAGATGGGAAGAAGCTGTCAGGAAATGCATCTCTAAGAACAGGGCTTTTCATCGATGGTTGTACTGCAAATAGTTGTGATTTCTGTGTGCTCGTGAGAGGAGGTGAACTCAGGGTCTTTGTAGTCTGCCATCTTGGCTGACTCCGTCTGGGCTTTAACTGAGACCCGAGGATGGCTGGAGTGGAGGAAAGCATTCCAGGGACAGCATGTGAAAAGGTCCTGGGGCAGGAAGGAGCTTGATATCTTCAGAGGAGATTATAAAGGGGCCAACGTGGCAGGAGTGGAGACTGGTGTGAGAGGATGCTGGAGAGGAGACCAGGCTGAGTGAGGAGTTCTGACTTCATTCTACACGTGATCGGAGCCATTAGAGGGTTTGAAGCAAAAATGTGCCATGATCTGGCAGACTGGCTGGTCTGTGGAAGATGGATTGGGGTGGGGATGGGGGGTAGGCCACTAGATGGTTCTTATGGAATCCTACAGGAATGTCCTAGACCATGGTGGTGGCAGTGACTTTCTTTTTTCCGAATGTGGGTCACCTTTCCAAGGGACACGCATGTTTGGGGGACCTGCTACAATTGGAGAAAGGAAGTCCCTTTCCCCAATAAAGTAATTTGAGGCCTCATGGATTACAATGGACATCTTATGAGAGCAAGAAGACTTGTAAGAACTAACATCCGTCTTGCCCTTCCCTTTTTGTTCCTTATTAGTCAGGATTGTTTCTATAGCAAATGTCAAAGACACAACTCAAATTGGCTTAAACAAAAAGGAACGGTATTGGCTCAGGTAGGTGAAAAGTCCAGGGACAGCACTAGCTTCAGGCAGAGTTGGGTCTGGGTACTCAAGTGCCATCTCTCTCCACCTCTAGGCTCTGCCTTCCAATGTACAAGCTTCATTGTCAGGCAGGCTCTCCCAGCACAGAGGCCAAGACGGCCCCAGCGATTCCAGGCTTGCCAGCCATGGTAGGACGAGAACCAGCTGTCCCAATAGTTCCATGCCCTCTGTCTTTGTCTTGGGTCACGTGAACATCCCTGAACCAATCACAGCAGCCAGGGAAAGGAACATATTCATTGGCCGGGCTGGGTCACACATCTACCTCGGGAGCCGAGGTGGGTGAGTCAGCCCCACTTGAACCAGGGGGACTGAGATTGAGGGAGGATATAGTTCTCTATGCTGTACAGTAGGTCCTTTTTAAGTCAATCCCCCCGATTGGATAATTGATGAAGCACTGAGCCATGTGGGCCCTGCTGTGATGAGAGGCACGGTTTCTCTCATCACCCCCGCCCCAGCTGTGTGGTCCCCTGCCATCCTCTGTCCTCCCCATTAAGCTCCAGCGCCTGGCTTCCTGCTCCCGCCTGGCATGCTTCCCCTGCTGGGTCCTTCTGCCTGGATGTCCTCACAGCACCCCTGCCCTGTCCCTTCAGGTCTCTGCTCGTGTGGCACCTTCTCAGTGAGAACTTCCCTGACTGTCCATATGAAATAGCAGCTTCTCCCCACATTATCTGCAAGACTTTTCTCTATGGCTCTGAACATCATCGGACACATACAGGGTGTGTTTATTTGCTCTTCATTCCTTCTCTACTCCCACCCCACCGCCACCCCTAGACTAAGCTCTAACCTAACCCAGGGCAGGGTCTTTGCCTGAGTTGTTTCCTCTGTGGCCCAGTGCCTAGAACCAGCATACAGTAGGCACTCAATAAATATGTGTGGAATTAATCCAACCCCGGCGGAGTCCTCCGGGCTGCACTCCCATTCTTGCCCGTCCCTCCCCTCCGTCCCTGCCAGCTGCATCTTTATAAAATACATGTTTTCCCCTGGCTCCTCCACTCTGCCAGGGGCCCCCCAAGCTTTTAGGATAAAGTCCAAACTCCTTAACTTCACGCCGAAGGTGCTTCAGGAACCGGATGCTGCGCTCTGCTCGTCTCTGCCGTTCCTCGGCACGGGCTGCACCCTCACTCTTATTTTGCAGGGGAAAATGCTCTTTGAAATAAAGCTATTTGTGGGAATGAGACGGCACCCCTTAGTGTGGAGGATGGGTCAGAGGGGGCCAGCAGAAGACCCCAGGAGGTGGTGAGGAAGGGGCTGGAGCATTTCACAGGAATCTTTCTGGAGCCTCAGACACAAGCGGGCACATATAGGGCAACTCAGGCCAGGAGAAGTACCAAGCCAACTGCCGACGCTAGTATTTTCAGTTACGAGAACACAACGGATCAAGTGTTTGTTGCTACAGTCACCTACCCGCTAGCAGAGCGCACAAAATGAGCGGGGAAGGTGTGTGGCCAATGGTTCGCCTTGGGCAGCTCCAGGTCCTGACTCGGTCCCGGGAGAGGCTTCCCTCTGAGGGTCGCTGAACTCTGCGATCGGGCTGCTCTGAGCATCACTTCAGTTTTCAGCTGCCAGCCGCGGGGGGCACAGGGCTCTGATGGCTGGGCTTCACGGTGTTTGCCCAGGACAGGGCTCAAGGGACAAAAGCCCCGTAGCCGGGCAGCATCCCGGGCTCCCTGACAAGCTTTCCCTTGGCAAGGAGAGGAGTACCAGCCAGCGGGGCTGCTGTGGCCTCTGCGGATCACGCCCAGCAAAGCCAGAGTTGAGACCCAGGTCAACTTGTCCTTGAAGTCAGGTGACAGCTCCTGTCCCCAAAGACCTACTTGCATCCGCTGATGTGTAAGGAGGCTAAAGAGGTTGAGGAAGCTGGAGTGGACAGGTGGGACGTACCCTGTCTCTCCAGATGAGGCTCGCTTATCTGTGGACCCATCGGATGCACTGGGAAGACCCGAGAGATGCTCAAAGGCAGGGAAGGGCAGTGAGGCTCCTGGGAGAGCAGTCCTGTACTGGGAGAAAGCATCACGTGCCCTGTGGACTCAATGTTGGGACCAAAGGAACAGGGTAGAGGGGGACCCAGCTGCCCTAGCAGAGGGCTTTGCCCAGACCTGTGTACACTGAAAGAACCTAATACGTACCTTGGAAGCCTGGGCAGCTGGCTGTGGGAGCGTGACAGGGCGGACTCTTCCTCTCTGTGCGATGAGACGGGCAGCTCCCATGGTGGGGACTCACCCCAGCGCCATGCACCAAGTTGGCAGCAGTGGGCTCGCCTCCCCCGCGGCAGGGGGGTAGGGGAGCGGCGCGGGGCTCAGCCGGCGGGGGGCAGAGATGTTGCTCGTTGCTCAGCTCAGCCCCGAGCTGAGTGGCTGGGGCATCCCGGGGCAGACAGGACAGATCTGTGGATGCGTGTAGGTGGCCAGGAGGAGTCTCAGACACCCTGGAGGAAAGAGGAACCAAGCAAGGGGCCAGACTTCCCCTGTGAATAAGGAGGCTCGGGGGTGTCAGGTGTCTAACGCCTGGGACTAAGGGTAAGGGATGCCGGGACGCTTGGATTACCTTGAAGAGTAGGCAGTGCCCTCTCCAGAGAGCGCTGGGGTTGGTGGAAGGGGCCAGGACCCTTTGCTGCAGCCTCTGGTCACCTCAGACAGCGGCAGAGGCGGGCTGGCCTTGGACTTGGTGAGTCTGGGAAGATGCACCCACATCAGTCATCTGACTTCCCCTCTTCCTTCGTGATCTTGGGGGAGAAAACCAGTTTTAAGAGGGAAGTTACTCTTTTTTCCTCAATTGAGGACTTGAAAGATTTTTTTTTAAAGAGTTATGATTTAAAAACTTATCAGCTTGTTACATGCCTCCAGTTTCTGCTTCCATACTCCCACCTGTGTTTTTCAGAGAGCATTGGACACAGAGCCCAAAAGTTGCAGAGCAGGCAAAGAGCCAAGTGGGTTGTTCCTCCAGCGATCGTTGGGCAAACCCATTCGCTCATTGTCTACGTCCACTGGGTAGCCACCTGTGTGTTGGGCTGCAGGAAAAGACAAAATGGGTTTACACAGAGGCTGCCCCCAAGGAGCCTTCTGCCCAGTGTGGGAAACGTTGAGGAGCCCCAAAGAGAGAAGGAGATAGTTCAAAGAAAGATTTGATCATTAAGCTGTGAAGGCAGAGGAAGAAGCAATTGCTATAGACTTTAGGGCCAGAGGGAATTCCTCAGGGGGATTAGAAATGGAATCTTAAAACAAACTGTCAATTTCCAAAGGTCAGACATGGCAGCTGGGAGGACCGTGGCAGAGAAAGAATGTTTATATCAAGGAAGCAACAGAGCATGCGCGAGTCCATTGGGGGGCCAGTAGGAGGTTCGTGTAACAGTCTGGGACCAAGAATGCCCATGTCAGTGGCCATGCTTTCTGGGTACTGTTTCCTTCTCCCCATTCACCACCTTTTTAACATCCCCCCTCACCCCACAGGTGTCGTGTCTTCATCCGTGGAATTCCCCAGAGAAGTGGTCATTTAATACTGGGGTGTGTCCACAAGTCATCTCTTATTTATTTATTTCTAGCTCCTTCCTCTTCCCTTTCGGGAGCTCTGGTTTTTTTTTTTTTTTTTTTTTTTTGCGGTACGTGGGCCTCTCACTGTTGTGGCCTCTCCCGTTGCGGAGCACAGGCTCCGGACGCGCAGGCCCAGCGGCCATGGCTCACGGGCCTGGGAGCTCTGTTTTGTTTCAACGTTAGGCAAAGGCCAAGCCCTCGTGGAATAAAACAAGGAACCAAATTGCCAACCGAAAGGACTTCCTCCCACCTTCCCCCTCCACCCTGTCTGTACTCTTTCTAATAAGAAAGCTTCCTATTTCAGGACCCAAGACTCTGGCCTGCTGTGTCTGCCACCCTTCACATTATCCAGGCAGGACTTTTTGCCCAGAGCCCAGGGTGGGGCTTCCATTAAGTCATATTTGTGTTTCTTCCCCCACTACAAAAACACATTGCACCACTGGGCGCGAGCTCCCTATGTAAAGTCCTCTAGGTCAAGCTTTTGCGGAAGCATCTCTTGTTTTGCGGTACCTCTCAGGGGATGGCATAGTGCTACAAATCTGTCCGTGAAAGAGGTTAAAAATCTCATTTAGTGAGCGAGGCTGGCGATCGGCTGCATCAGGCAGTGAACAGAAACCAGACGGGGATGATGGTGATAAACTGACATTATGGCATCTTACGGCCCGGCGGACCACTCACTGTGTCACACACGTGGCATGCATCTTTCCATCCCATCCAGGAGTCCCAGAAGGCAGCTGGAAGGATTCCCCCATTTTACAGCTGAGGAAACAGAGCCTTGGACTGTTAAATGAATGGACAAGTTCATACATGGCTCTTTTTTTCCAAAAAATTTTTAAAAATTATTTATTTATTTATGTCTGCACCAGGTCTTAGTTGTGGCACAAGGGATCTTCATTGTGGCATGCAGGATCTTTAGTTGCAGCATGCGGACTTCTTAGTTGCGGCATGCGGACTCTTAGTTGCAGCATGTGGACTCTTAGGTGCGGCACGCATGCGGGATCTAGTTCCCCGACCAGGGATGGAACCGGGGCCCCCTGCATTGGGGGCGCAGAGTCTTACCCACTGGACCGCCGGGGAAGTCCCCACACAGGGCTCTTAAGTGGGAGATCTGAGACTTAAACTTGGATCTTGTGACGCAGCCTGCATGCTTAGCCAATGAGCCGTCAGGTATTCACGAGTGACACTTAACTGGTGGTTGACAAGTGTCTCTGGACTGAATTGACCCTCTGAACTAGTGGCTCTCAAACTTGAGCAACGTCAGAATCACTGGAGGGCTTGTTACAACACTGAGCCCACCCCCAGCGGCTGAGTCAGTAAGTCAGTAGGTCTGGAGTGGGACTGAGAATCTGCGTTTCTAACAGGTGGAGTCAGGGACGCCACCATAAGAACCGTTGCTCCTAACCGTCTCGAAGCTCTCGTTTGATCTTCTAAACCCCTCTGAGTATTGAGGCTCTAAATCGCGAGTTTCTACAGTGATGGGAATGTTCCAGATCTGCGCGCCCAACACGGTAGCCACGAGCTACCGATGGCGATCGAGCTCTTAAAATGTGCCTAGTGAGACCGAGGCACTGAGTTTTTAATTGTATCTGATTTGAATTAAATGTAAGTGTCCATAGCCACGAGTGACTAGCAGCTACTGTATTGGACAGCACAGCTCTAAGCAAAAGGGCAAGTTAGAGATGTCATTGTTGCTAAACTGTTTACTCCAGGGTTTAACCTCAAGTGAGTCAATGAGAAACTCTTCCTTAGGAAACATCTGGTTTGCTGGGAGGGTCAGGCTCATCATTTAGACCGCGATGCCTGATGCACAGGGCGATGGGACCGGGGGATCTCTTTGAGGGCAGGGTTCTTACCTTCCTTTTCCACCAGGACCAGCACAGTGCCCACTCATGGGATGCTAAGGCGACGTGTGTTGCATGAACAGGAGGGAAGACTGGTTTCAGAGCTGCCTTCCTCCCAGCTGCAATGGGTGAAGGCTTTGACGCCCCCAGCTCTGGTAGCTGATTCAGTGATGAGACGAGAGATCTGGATTGATAGCACAGCAGGACCTGACAGGATTTGTTCAGATATGCTTGGGGATGGGAGTGGTCCGTGATGGTGAATTTCTCATATCACAGGGAACTGCAGTGTCTCTCCTCCTTGGCTTTGCAGGTGGCTTCCCACTGGGGATTTCCCCTATCCACGGAGGTATTTTGTTTGGGGAAGATAATTTAAGACTCTATGGAAGTATAAAGTGTTCCTGAGGCTATCCAGACTGTGACTTAAACCCTCAGTTGAAATCGGGGCAGGAACAGATGGGCCCAGTCTTCCCCCCCTTTCCCTGTCCTCCCAGGCAAGCAGGGTGGCAGGGAAGGCGACACATGTCCCATATTTTGGAGTCAGATGGCAATTTTCCTATCCATTTACTGCTCCTGATCATGAGCAACAATCTTCTGCACTGTGGGCCTCAGTTTGCCCATCTGTAAAATGGGGAGGGTGGGATTGCATGAGATCCTTGCTACTCAAAGCATGGCCCACCGCCCAGCAGCAGCAGCCTCACCTGAGAGCTGGTTGGAAATGCAGAATCAGACCCCACCCCAGACCTGTGGGATGGGCATCTGCATTTTAACAAGTTCCCCCACGTGGTTCAGGTGCACAGCCAAGGGCTGGCTGGAAAGGGTCTCCGATTCCCATCACCTCCTGCATTCTGTGAGCCTGACGCTAACTGGCAAGTGGCTTAGTCTTGAGGAATTAGAAGCCCAGTTTCTGGAGAAGAGACCAGGTTTTGGAATGTCCCTGGTCTTTGGGGAAGGTTTTTGATCTTTGCAGCAATGAGAGAGGTCGGGGCAGGTATGTTTCCAAAAGAAAGGAGTCGCTCATGCCAGCGGAGCACCTATCACGGGGTACCCTGGGAGATGCTCTGATTTGCAGAAAACAAGGGTCTTCTAAATGCTTGTCTCTGAGGAGGGGGGTGGGGTCCCTGTCCCTGGGGTCCCCAGCATAGCAGCCTCACACTGAGAAAGGGCTCAGGGCTGCCAGCGTTCTCCAGACTTGGGACGCTTCCTGTGTTTCTCTGTGATCCAGAAGGATGCTTGGGCTGCCCTGTCTCCTGCCTCCTCCTTCTCCCTGGGGATGCTGCGTCAGGACCAGGTGACCTTTCTCTTCCGGGGGGAGCTGGGCCTGGGCTGGGATGTGTGGCCGGCAGACCAGAGAGTTGGCTGCCCACTGCTTGGTTCAGGAGAGGAGGGGGGGGGGCCCTGCTAGGGAATGTTATGGAGGGGGTTCTGCAATTCATCAGGGGAGCTTTCTGTCGAGAGGGAACGAGCTCCTGGGGCTCTGCCTTCCTGTTTCCGTGGTTTCTGGTAGCCACTGAGGTGGACCTGTGGTTTCCTATCCAGAGAAGGATCTGAGTCGAGCCTGTGCAGGTGAACCCAGCCTGCACCAGCCCCGTTGGGCCCTCCAGGAACCACGGCATGGATTTTAGGGCCTGTGAACAAGAAACCTAGGTCATAGTGAAAGGGAACACCAATGCTTTCCTGACTGCAAGAGAGCTGGAGGGAGATTCTCGCCAGCTTCCCCAAACTTCACCCCGGTTTGCTGTCAGGATCATTAATCTGTCCACACGGCTCAAATCAAACATTGCCTCCTCCCACTGTGCCCGGCCGGGAGGTAGGTGGGGGTCGTGTTATTCCTTTTTTATGAAGCGTGGACTCTGGAGCCAGACCTCCTGGGTTCAAATCCTGGATGGGCCCCCTGCTGGCTCTGTGCCCCTCAGCAGAATCCCAGGCCCCGCCACACACCTACTGAATCAGAATCTGCATTCTAGCCCGCTCTCCAGGGATGTCTGCGTGCAATAAAGTTGGAGAAGTGCTAGCTGGGTTCTCCTCTCACTATCCTACCAGCTCCTACATTCTCTTAGTTGGCGATGACATTGCAAATCATTTAATCTTTAGGAATTGGAAGCACAGTTTCCGAAGGAGAGAGCAGGCTTTGAACTTTGCCACCTGCTAGCTGTGTACCCTGGCTACCAAAAGAAAGGTGACACTTTGTGCCTCAGTTTCCCCATCCGTAAACTAGGGATTAATAACGACACCGAGCTACGAAAGACTAAATTAGCCAGTAGACGAAAAGCATAAAGCAGCGCCTGACACCTAGAAAAGGCTGTGTTAGCGTTTGCTATGATTATCATTATTGGCATTGCTGGTGAGAAAGCCGCGAGCTTCAGACAGATTAACGAATTTACTCAAGGATGCCGTGTTAGCTTCCTGGGGCTACCGTAACAGAGTACCGCAGGCTGGGTGGCTTAAACGACAGAAATGTATTTTCTCCGTGTTCTGGAGGCCAGAAGTCCAAGATCAAAGTTTCAGCGGGTTTGGCTTCTCTGAGGCCTCTCTCCTTGCCTTGCAGGTGGCATCTTCCTCCAGCATCCTCACGTGGTCTTTCCTCCGTGTGTCTGTGTCCTGCTCTCCTTTTCTTATAAGGACACCAGTCATACTGCATTAGGGCTCACCCACATAACTTCATTTTACCTTCATTTCCTCTGTCAAGGCCCCTTCTCCAGATACAGTCCCAGGCTGAGGGACTGGGGGTTAAGACTTCAGCATATGACTCTTGAGGGAACACAGTTCAGCCCGTAACAGGTTCAACCATTAAGTGGCATAAAAGTCAATCAAACTATGTCTCAGAGATTTCAAGAGGGTGTGGTTGTTCCAAAGCCCCCTCTGTCTCAGCAGGAGACAGAGTGGCCTATATACACGTGTGTCATCATAAGGGAAGTGTCCAGATCCATTGGGCTGAAATCAAATCTTTCCCCTGACCTCCGCTCAGTGAGGCAAAGAGGGAATGTCCAGACTGTTCTGTCTGGACAGTGGTACCATCTCTTTTATCTCCCTTTGCCCAGGAAGTGAGCAGCTGGTCATTTTGGAATATAGTGCCTAGTGTTCCTGCCTCTCTCTCCTCTTGACAGTAGGATATTCCGGGCTTGGGGGTGGGGGGCAGGATTCATATCTGATTCTTTTCTGTACCACTCACAGGACATAATCTGGAGACCAAGATAGATGAGCTGGTGTTTTTAGAGCCAGCCGATCTCAGCTGAGCCGCATAACAGTCACTCCCGGTTATGGGTAGTATTATTGTTCCCATTTAAAAAATGAGAAGGCTAAGGCCCAGAGAGTTTGAGTGACTTGTCTAAGGTCACACAGCTGGTGAGGGCCGGAGTGGGAACTCTGACCAGGTTCTCAGCTCCATCTCCAGGCTCTTTCACCCATCGTGCTGTGTATCCTTCAGAACAGCAGCTCCCACACCTTGAGCACCGACCACCGGTCAGGCCCAGAGCTTTACGATCTTTGTGTAGAGCATCTCGTTTGATCCTCACAGTGACCTTGGAATTTAAGATGCATTATTTCAGTTTTTTTTTTAATTTATTTATTTTTGGCTGTGTCGGGTGCTCGCTGCTGCGCGTGGGCTTTCCCTAGTTGCGGCGAGCGGGGGCTACTCTTTGTTGCGGTGCGTAGGCTTCAGTTGTTGTGGCACGCAGGCTCCAGTAGTTGTGGCACGTGGGCTCAGTAGTTGTGGCACGCGGGCTCAACAGCGCAGGCTCAGTAATTTCGGCACACGGGCTTAGCTGCTCCGCAGCATGTGGGATCTTCCCGGACCAGGGCTCGAACCCGTGTCCCCTGCATTAGCAGGCGGATTCTTAACCACTGCGCCACCAGGGAAGTCCCAATTATTTCAGTTTTATGGATTAGAAAGGCGAGGCCCAAGTGGTCACACGGTTTTCCCCGGCGTGAACTGCATGGCTGGGATAGAAGACTCTGGAGCCTGCGCTCCTGGTCACCACAGTGTCCTGCTGGTCTGAGCCGGGCCTCGTCTAGGTTTGCATGAAATGAGAATTGCCTTAGTGCGGGTGTGACAGGGAGAGTGACGGCTGTCACTGTGCTGTCTCCTACCCCAAACTGGCTTCCGGATCACCCTGCAGTCCATCTCACCCCCAGCCTCAGACCTTACACTGACCCTCCCCACTACCCCCTACTCCCTTTCTTTCTTTTTTTTTTCACATCTTTATTGGAGTATAATTGCTTTACAATGGTGTGTTAGTTTCTGCTGTATAATAAAGTGAATCAGCTATACGTATACATATATCCCCGTATCCCCTCCCTCTTGCGTCTCCCTCCCACCCTCCCTATCCCACCCCTCTAGGTGGACCCCAGGCTTATCTCCCTGGGCTCTGGGGCTTCTTCCCACTAGCTATCTCTTTTACGTTTGGTAGTTAATGATAATCCCTGAAGAAAGTTCTGGCTTCTGCAGGCATCGAGAACCCACATCCCCCTGGGGTCGGGGATGCCAGGGGGCATGTACTTGCTAACGCCGCTGCCCCAGAGATGTAGGGGCCTCTCTGGAGGCTTGAATAACACCGGCGCTCCTTTCTCTCTGCAGGTGGCAGGTCCTACCCCAGGGCAGCTGAAGGAAGAGCAAAGCCCCAGCCCCTGGTGCTTGATGGCAGCAGCGAGGAGACCCGGAGACAGAGGGTAGCAGGCGACGCCTCTTGTCGCTGCTTTTCCTCCTGCCCCTCCACGCCCCTGTGAGGCCTGGCAGACACGGCATGGAACTGCAGCTGGACGGGAGGGTGCTGAGCTCCTGGAAAACTTCAGCTTGTTCTTGTGAAGCCTTGTGGAGTATCCCGCAGTGCCGGCCCTTCCTCTTCCAAATGGCTGCCAGAGGGGTTCACCGCACCCTGTAAGGAAGAGGCCACTCAGGACCATCGGGACCCAGCAAGGGCAGCCTCCAGCCAGCCTCCAGCCAGCCTCCAGCCAGAAGCTTCCTGCGGAGCCTTCTAACATCGTTAGCCAGCCATGCACTCTTCGCAGGCCTTCAGCAGCTGGGAACCCTTTCAAGACTGTATGTTGCCAGCTGGAGAAGCTGAACCCTAACTCGCGTTGCCAGAGAGCTTTTAGTGGCCAGCTGAGAAAGCTGTCCTCTCTTGGTGAAGAATTCCCAAGTGAAAGTTGAGAAGCTTTGGGATTCACAGCAACAGAAGGTTTCTCGAGGTTTCTGTACTCGGGCCCTGGAAGCCACTCGCGGAGGACCACCCCCAGCAATGTGGGGTCGCGACCTCTTTGGAGCAGGGGGACCTCTCTGTATCCAGTGGCACTCAGATATAGCAGGTCTCTCTCTTGAAGCTTGGGGAAAAGAGGTTTTGAGCAGTATCCTGCCAGTGGGAATCGTTTTTACATCCATCCCGAAAGTGATTCCTTTTTTGTCTCTGAAATGGTCAGAAGATGTCAGGGCCACAAACTCCCTGTACTCCAACCTTCCACTCTGCACACGGGAAGTCGAGGCCCAGAGAAGGGAATGTCTGGATGAGGGTCACCCGGCAGTTAAGGCGGGAGGGGTGCCCGCACCCAGATTGCCCCCCGCACCCGGGTACCTCCACCCTGGGTGCCGGCCACGTTCCTCTGCCAGCTCACGGCCCAAAGTTTGGGTTCCCTTCATGGAACCCCAGGTTGATTTGGGGCTTCCCAGCAGCAAAGAGCAAACTCCCTTTGGTTTTTCTAAACAGATGGAGACTCGAGAGCTGGGCTCTGACTTTCCCCAAGGGCCACAAAACACTCCTGTCCCGGTGTCCCCTTCTTTTTATTGCAAAGAGCATGAAAGCAGACACTCCTCTTCTGGGGGCCATGGGAAAGGCGCCATTCCCAGATGCTGTGACGCCTGACATCAGCGGCCCTGCAGAGGCGACTAGAATGGGTCCTGTTGTTCTCGGCATATCAGGCCAGGGCCAGGCAGGGTGCCCGCCAGGAGGACACTGCGGGCATTGACGCTGCGAGTATGGTTTCCTCCCTCCCCCGGCCTCCCCGGCGCACCTGTGCGGGAAGGACCAGGCGCAGGGCCAGGGTGCTCTGTTTCAGACCCTCTTGCTGCTCACACAAAGTGCTTCACCAGGAGCTGAAAGGTCAGAGATGATCAGATTTGTCCCTGAGCTCATTCAAAGGGAGGAGCCTGTGTGGGATGAGAGAGATTTCTTTCTCAGTGTGGGAGAATATCTGTTTGTTTCCAGGCATGACTACAGTCATGCTCTGGGGAGGACCTGGGGACGCGGGCATGGAAGCTGGAGCTGGTCACTCCCCAAGCCCCTCCTTAAGCACTCCTGTGCGGCACACAGGACTTGAAGACAGAGACATTTCTCCAAGGGCATTGTATTATGAAAGGGGAATTGGCATTATATTATGAAAGGGGAACTTTTTTTTAAAGTTCCTGTCTTGAGGTTTATCTAGACAGGTTCCCGTATTCACCTTCTATCTGAGTACAAGGGGGAGAAAAGTGGCTTTCGTAAAATAGGAATGTAATAAAATTCATTTAACTCTGTCGCACATAAAAATAAATTCACAGTCTAGGGCTGTTTCAGTTCTCCACAGGGTCCGAGCCTAGGTTCTTACTCTCTGCATTGTCATCTTCTGCACATGGCTCCCGTTACAAGGCCAAAGATAGCTGCTGAAGATCCAGGCATCATATCCGTATTCCAGCCAGCAGGAAAGAGGGAAGAAAGCCTTCCTGCTTTCCCTAAGGACATATCCTGGAATTCACACACTGTACTTTTACTATATTGGCCAGAACTTAATTCCGAGATCACAACTAACGTAAGAGAGACTGGAGAAGGTAGCCTTTATTCTAGGTGGCTGTGTGCCCAGATAAAAACCCAGCGGTTCTTTTCCAGGGAAAAATGGATATTAGGAGACAATTAGCTATCTCTGCCCTGCCTTCCTCTTGGATGGGTAATATTAGAAGGGTTTATAACACACAGGCATCATATTTAGGATCTCAATAGTATCATCAAGACTTGTTTTAGAAGCACAGACTGATATTAGAAATCAGCTATAGTCCACATCCTCATTTTTCAGATTAGGAAACTGAATCCCAGAGAGGTTAATCAGATCAGCTGAGATCACACAGCAAGTTGGTGGCGTCTATTTTCCAGCTCATGTTCAGTGGGAATATTTTTTGTTTTTCTCTGTTTTTAACTTAAGGGGAAAAAAAAAGCCCTTCATTCTGGAGGGTAGTGAGCTCGAGCGCCAAGGATGAAATTCCATCCATCACCGGGTCTCTGAGCTGCAGGACACAGGCGGGACAGTGACAGGGCTTTCATGCCCTGATCTGCCCAGCCCTGAGTCATGGCAGCTGAGGACTTTGCATTGGCCGGCTGGAGTATGCCCATACTGGCGCGACCTCTGCGTGTGTGTGTGGCCCTGTCTCTGTGTGTGTGTCTGCCCCACAAACCGACTCCAGCCTGGGGAGGCTGCAGGTCTGACTCAGTGTGCTTTTTTATTTCAGGGAGCGCTCTGCCAGCATGAGAGCGGCTCACGGTCCGGACGTCTCCTTTAAGGTGCTGCTGACAATCGGCTGGTTCGCCCTGGCCCGCTTTCCCGGCGCCGCATCCACAGGTGAGCCCCTGCAGAGCAGTTGGACCTCTGCATCTCCACGAGGAAGGCCAGGAGAAGGAGCCGCAGGGTGGGGTCAGGGTGGCTGGGCTCTGGCCTGCCCCTGCTAACTCGCTGATCCTGGGCACGTCTTATCCTGGTCTTCAGTTTCGTCATCCACAAAATGAGGGGGTTAGACTAGGCTCAGGGGTTACAAACTCAGTGTCTACAGGAACCAGGCACATGACACAAAGCAGTGAAGCTGGCCAGGTAGAGATGTGGTCACCTGGGGAGTTCACGCCTCTCTTCAGGGACACCCACTTCTCAGTCCCGGCCAGTTGCTGCCACATGGGGAGGCGGGGCCCCTGTTGCAAGACCTATTGAATTTTTAAGAGAAGTCAGAAATCTAGACTTTCATGTAAGAGCTCTCTACTTGTTAAAGGATGGCAACCAATTGAAATTTTACCAAACACTCGGGGTGGCGGTGGAGCAGAGCAAAAAAACGCGTATCTGCCAGCCGGCCTGCCGCCTCCGAGCCACCTGGTCTCAGTGTTCCCTTCCTGCTTTGCCGTTATAAGATCTGGGCGCATTAAAGCACCTTGTTAGCCGTGATGCTCTAGGTGAGGTTTAGATCTCTTTTTCTGATCTCGATATCGTCAACTTTTTCTTTGAGTGATTTTGAATGAAAATCCGGAAGCACTAGGCAAGTTTGCGTGGGCTACAAAAAAAGCAAAATCAAATAAACCCAGCTTGGGGTAGAAGTTGAGAGATGGGACCATTTAAACATTTTGAATAGAGGTTGAGTAATAATACCATCACCATGGATTGCTTTTAAAAGAAATGCTATTATTATCCCTTGAGCTGACTGCTTTTCTACAATAAGAATAAAGGACCTTACATTGTATTATATCTTGTTTTTCTCAACCCACTGGTGCAAGGAAGTAATTTCTAATCATAACTAGTGAAATCCCTTCAATGTGATTCCTTGTAGAATCTTTTTGGTCCTTAGGGGACATAGCAGGCAAGCAATATTTTCACTCTCAGTGCAACAATTGTCAATATTGCCTGAATTCATTCATTTAGTCCTTCCATCATTTATTCAGTTAATAACCACCAAGGGGGCACTGACCCTGTGCCAGGAACTGGGTTTAGGGTTCTCTTTTAAGGTGAATCACCTTGCGGCCTTGGGGAGGTCTCTGGGTATTTCCTCTTACATCCTGGGTCTCTCTCTTCTGTTTGACTATAAACCATTCGGAAAGGAGGCTGTGCGTTTGATTCCCTCTTGCTTTTCTGTGACGTCAGAGGGATGCAGAAGCCAACCCCCTGCCATTCATGCTCCGAGTAGGGCTTGCGTCCGCTCTGAATCCCACTTCCTGCAGCCCCTCCTGGGAAGGGTGGCTGCTCTGGTGATATCTCAGCAAAGGCCTTGACCGTTGCCAGCTACTCACTGATTCCTACAGATGAAGAGCCACTGAAACCCACTTTTACCAAGAGCAAAATCTCCATCTCCAGCGAAGGGGCGTTCATCCACGGCCAGTCTTGTAACTGCTGTGCTTATGTTGTGGGGTCAGAGCTGCTGGAGCTCTGGGAATTGTGCTCCCGATGACAAGAGAGCCTACGAGTGTCAGGCTGGCCGCTTCCAAACCCGGATGCAAAGACTGATGCAAACACGTGCAGTTGGAGAATAAAGGGGCAGTTGGGATTCTCCTAGGAGATGTGGCTGGTGAGACCCTGGGCTTGGTCCCGTGGAGTTGGAACGATTCCTTCTCGGCACGCTTACGGCTCCACGCCTGGATCTCTGGGCTCGCCAGTCGCCACATGCGTTCCCCGCGTGGCTGAGGAGTCACCACCTTGGAAACAGACACTCCAGGTCCAGGACTAGGTGGAGGGCAGCCCAGGGCCTCTGACTGACCTCTGCTGAAAGCCAGCCAAGCACTTGACCCATCTGAAGGCAAACCCAGGGGTGGGCATTAGCCCTCAGGAGCCCCTCAGCTGGACGGAGGCCCCAGAGCCCTCGTGATCATCCTTGGTTACGGAGGGCCCAGGCAGAGGCCCCCAGCCCCCACCACTACCTCGGCCCGTCCTGGCAGCTTGCTGGCAACCCTGCTCTTACATTAAAATGAAAACTCCACGGATGACTAAATGCCACAGTTTTTCATTGTTTTGCCACTATTTGAGTCCCATGGGGTTTACAGAATCTTGGAAGAGCTGCTTTAGCAAAACTCCAAAAAAAGTGAAATTCTCTTCCTAATGAAAACGATCCAAACCCTGAGTTCGGGCTGACAGTGAGGCAGATGGGGCATAAAGGAGAGTGTTAGGGAGCATGGGAGGGGATGGTGGGGAGTGGGACTCAGGAAACACGCACCAAGTGCCTGCCCTGCGCCTTGCAGAGAAGAGAAGGGCCAGCCGCTGCTTTCAGGTGGGCCGCGCCGATGATGTGATGGGGGCTTCCGGAGTCCACATCTGGCAATGCTGAGTAGATAAAGGAGCAGCGCCCTTCCAGTTCTCTTGAAATATATAAACGTGGGATCTTACCCTAGAGACAGCCGCATCGAAGTCGAGTCACATTGAGAACTGACATGCTAGTAATTGTACTGAAGCCAGAATTCCTTCTGGGGTCCCACCCAATGTCGTGGATATTGTCCACTGCACCCACCTGGCTCAAGAGACATGGCTTCCCTTAGGGGCCCTTGCTCGGTGCCCGAGGGTGGAATTTGCATCCATTCCTTCCAGTACCTTCCCCAGGGTCTTCACCATCTGAAACCTTGCCCCCGCCATGGGTTTACTACACCTCACCTTCCTTCTCCATCCCGCTCCAGTTATTTAAAATCTACTATTTGGGCTTCCCTGGTGGCGCAGTGGTTGAGAGTCTGCCTGCCGATGCAGGGGACACGGGTTCGTGCCCCGGTCCGGGAGGATCCCACGTGCCGCAGAGCGGCTGGGCCCGTGAGCCGTGGCCGCTGAGCCTGCGCGTCCGGAGCCTGTGCTCCGCAACGGGAGAGGCCACAACAGTGAGAGGCCCGCGGACTGCAAAAAAAAAAAACCTACTGTTTCATGCTTGCTCACAACTTTCTAGTGAGAGAAAAAAAGGAGGGCATTGGGGCTCCATCTCTGAGGCAAGCCATTCTCATTTTGTTTAGCCTGTTGCCTCTTCCTGTTCCTTTCCCTCTGGGTTTTTCCCTGCTGTCCAGGGAGATTTTCCCAGTTTCTGAGACAGTCCTCCTCTGTTCACCATACATGGTACCCCACTGGGGTACAGAGCCTTCTTAGCCATAGGAGGAGAGACTCCTCCCACTGCTTCTACTTGCGTCGGGGAGAAGTCTGCAACACCCACCATGGGGGCTTTGAGTTCAACTAAACATTCAGACTCATGAGGCTACCACAGGCCATGCCTGGCATCAGGATAACTTCAGAGGGCCTAGGACAGAAACACCGCCCACCATCAGAGCAGCGTCAGGCGTTTCTCTTCCGTGAGAGTGGTCTTGGAAGCATTCTACAAGCCTCCAGAAGCTATCTTCTTTTGTTCCCCAGATGACAGCTCCTTAGGTGAGAGGGAACAAGACTGTGATTGGACAGGTGTGGGTATTGCCCCGTCAGAGCTAGTGTCTCTTATAGCAACTCCATAGACGTAACTTTCAGAGTTGCTGTGTGGGATTTGCCCAATTACGAGAGACCCTGCACTCAGGGAAGCCTCCAAGCAAGACATCTCCACCAGGATCATTATAAATTTTGCATAGTTCCTCCCAGTTTAGATGCCATTTACTAATCAGGGGTCACTTTTGTTATAAGATGTTGTTTGGTAACATGCTTTATAGAATACCATCTTTCTCAGGCTTCCAGGGAAACAGAGAAAATTAACTAAAAGTCAAATTCTCAGGCAGAAGGGGAAAAGGCTTTGCCAACTTTTTAAACAATGCTTTCCAGGGGAAAGGATGCCTTGGAATACAAATAATCTGGGTAAATCATTGCCTAACTTTAGATCTTGGAATGTCTTGAGGAGTCATCTGGTCTACCCTTCATTCTATAAAGGGAAAAACTGAGTCCAGAAAAAGGAAGTGACTTGTTCACAGATAAAGGATGAACTAATGAAAGACATTCGACTAAATCTCAGGCCTCCTGGCTCCTATATCAGGGGTTCTCTTTGCTTTCTAGGGCCCTGCTTTGAGCTCTAGTAGGGAGAAGGCAAGGGCCATGAAAATGCATGATAGACTCCCCACCCCACCCTGCTTGTGGTCTGTGGCAGTCCTTGCTTGGGGACGTTGGTGGGTGGTAGCAGTGACACCTCTCTGTCCTTTGCAGCGGCAGCTGAGTGCCCTGATCAGTGGCCTGAGCTGCAGCCCTGGAACCCTGGCCATGACCCAGACTACTACGTGCACATAGGCCAGGGCAGAACACTGCTGCTTATCGCTTCTGCCACGGTCCATTCCATCCGCATCTCAGAGGGAGGTAAGCCAGTCTCCCTCCCCTGCCCCATCTCTCTCTGGTCCGCTGCCTCAGAGCCTAGCAGATGGGATGCAGGTTGCCAGAACTGTAGATGGACAGAACAAATGTCACGTGCTTTGGGTTCATGTCAGAGCATCTGGTTGTCGGAGCACTGAGGAGTGGCTTGTCAGAGGTCCAATCTTAGTGAAAGAAGCATTTATAGAGGAAACTTCTTATTGGTGCTCCGAGCATTCCTGCGTATCTGACCTTCAGATGCTTGCTCGTTGAATGCAGCACAGGCAGCGATAGCAGTAAACCAAGCAGGCGTTATTTACACGTCACAAGGCAGAGAGAAAAGCAACCACCGTAAGCACAGCGAGCATAGAAGTACTGGAAAGACACGCCTCTTGGCCTGCCTGAGGGATGACATGAGGGGCTTAGGAGGTCTGCCCTTGCCTCTGCTGTAATCTCACCACTAAGACTTGTCTTCCTAAACCTCACTCCATTCCTGCCTCTTCAGGGAAGCTAGTCATTAAAGACCAAGATGAGGCAATTGTTTTGCGTGCCCGGCACATCCTGATTGACAACGGAGGAGAGCTGCATGCTGGGAGTGCCCTCTGCCCTTTCCAGGGCAATTTCAGCATCATTTTGTATGGAAGGTGGGTAGACGGCTTCCATGGGTCACATGATACTCTTGGATCTGACGGGAAGGAGGTTTTTCATGGAAGAGTGGCAGGTAAGACAGCAAGGCTTTAGTGCAAGAAAGGAATTATCATTAGGTCCTGCCAGATGGTAATCATGAACGAGACAGACAGTGGCGATTCGGGTGAGTTGGAGGAGTGCGTGAGGCATTTTATTTATTGTGGCTCAGGTCCGGACTTAAGTTACAGAAACCCCTGCCAGCCTTCCTGCTGCCTTCTAATCACGTCATGGCTGAGGGAGTCTCTGTGAATGTTTATTAATAGCCAATGATGGACAAGATAAAGAAAAATTCCATGCAGTATTTGCCTCTGGTGTGCTCCCTCTTCAAGCAATTGAGAGTTCTCAGAATCAGTAACCAAGAGTACACAAGGGTATGCAGTCCAGGTGATCCCACATCTGATATGGACCAAAATATAACATACTTAGAACTGGAAAGAAGTACCAACATGTTAACTATTGATAAGTATTTCTGCTTGGCCTGTTGGGCACATTTTGGTCTGGTGGGGGACAACCTTGGTTGCCAAGGCTATGTCTACTGACCTCGAGCAATCACCAGGTGGAACTGGGTCCAAGGCGGCCACGGTGGGAGTCAAGAGCAGTGCCGTCCCCTCTGGGCTTAGCATCCAGTAAAGAGAGGTGTCGGCCGACCATGGAGAGCTGTTCTCTCTTGTAGGGCTGATGAAGACGTTCAACCAGACCCTTACTTTGGCCTCAAGTACATCGGCGTCGACAGAGGAGGTACCCTTGAGTTGCATGGACAGAAGAAGCTCTCTTGGACATTTCTGAACAAGACTCTTCACCCCGGTGGCATGCAAGAGGGAGGTTATTTTTTCGAAAGGAGCTGGGGTCACCGTGGAGTCATTGTTCACGTCATTGACCCCAAATCAGGGACAGTCATCCATTCTGACCGGTAAGGTTTGCCCTCACGTGAACACATTCATTCATTCGACATACACTTCCTGAGCATGTGTCCTAGCCAGACGCCACTCAGGATGCTGGGAGCACAGCAGTGGGTGAAACAGACAGAAATCCAAGCTGAATTGAACAGGAACAGGCATGTTTGCACACACATACACACATGTAAGCACAGCGTAGTTTTAGGCTGTGATCATCGGTAATTAGGGGGAAGAGACATAGTGAGAGGGTAGAGGGTAGCTAGAGGAGACCACTTGGCATCACGCGGTCTGGAAAGGCCAGTGTGAACAAGCAGCATTTGAGCTGAGGACCGCTGGGTAAGGCTGAGTCAGGGAAAGAGTTTTCAAGACAGAGCGGCAAGTGCAAAGGGCCAGAGGTGAGAAAGGGCGTGATGTTCTCACAGGGAGGAAGGGCCAGCAGAGATACGGGAGGGCAGAGGGATGGAAATGAGATGCCGTAATGTCAGAGTTTTAGGCAGGGGTGGGTGTGGAGGCCTTGGAGGCCCAGTGAGGAGGTGGGTTTTATTCTTAGTGGGACGCAAAGCCACCGAAGGGCTTTAAGAAGGGTACGATCTGATTTAAAGGACCTGGCTGCTGTGTAGAGAGCGGATTGTTTGTGGAGGACAAAGGTAAAGCCAGCAGAGGTGGTTAGGAGGTCGCCGGCGAGGACTCAGGTAGAGGCGGTGGCAACAGAAGTGGATGAACTTGAGAGATATTTCGGAGGCAGATAGGGCAAGTCTCCCGCTCCCTGACCCTTGCCCTGGCTCAGGTATCCTGGCAGATTCTGCAGAGGGGGCTCTCCCGGGGGCTCTCGCCCTAGCCTTGCAGAGGCTGTCCCAGGCCACTCAGAGAGAAAGATCCATTAGGAAGGGCACAGCTGGAATAGGCAAGCAGAGACAGCTTTCCTGGTGCTGCTGGAGGACGGGCGTATGGAACTCCTCAGAAACAGGTCATGAGCTGTGAGCGTCCACAGGAAGGCAGCAGGGAATCAGCTATGATATGGGACGGGGTGGGCAGAAGCACGCAGGACAGCCAACCTTGCCCTCTGGTGGATATTAGTAACAATAATACGGTCACTGGACTTTGTGCAAAACCCTGTGTTAACCACTTTATCTGCCGTATGTAACGGAATCTTCAGAAACCCCCTGTCAGGTGGGTTCTGTTGTTATACAGATGAGAACGCTGAGGTTGGGTGAGGCTAAATTTGCTCAGAGTCTCAAGGCTGGGGAGTGTCGGAGCTGCGATTCAAACCCAGATCTGCTCAGGCCCTAAACCACTATATTGTCCCCACGGGGGCTGACAGCCACCTGCTTGGCCTGGGACGGAGCAATCCTCAGACCACAGTTAACGAAGCCAGGCTGAGCTGATGGACACAAAATCTATCAGAGAGCCTCTGCCTTCACAGGAGAGAGAACGGTCTCCTCAGTTGTGTTCTGACTCCTTGGTGCTGCTGCTCTTTTGTTTTGAATTATATTATATTATATTATATTGATTTTTTTATTATTATTAACTTTTATTGGAGTATAGTTGCTTTACAATGTTGTGTTAGTTTCTGCTGTGCAGCAAAGCGAATCAGCCACAGGTATACATATATCCACACTTTTTTAGATTTCCTTCCCATTTAGGTCACTACAGAGCACTGAGTAGAGTTCCCTGTACTATACGGGAGGTTCTCATTAGTTATGTATTTTATACATAGTAGTGTATATATGTCCCAATCTCGCAGTTCATCCCACCACCCCCCTTCCCCACCTTGGTAACCATAAGTTTGTCCTCTACATCTGTGACTCTATTTCTGTTTTGCAAATAAGTTCATCTCTACCATTTTTCTAGATTCCACACGTAAGTGATATTATACGATATTTGTTTTTCTCTTTCTGACTTACTTCACCCTGTATGACAGTCTCTAGGTCCATCCACGTCTCTGCAAATGGCACTATTTTGCTCCTTTCTGTGGCTGAGTAATATTCTGTTGTATGTAGGTACCACATCTTCTTTATCCGTTCCTCTGTCGATGGACACTTAGGTTGCTTCCACGTCCTGGCTGTTGTGAATAGCGCTGCAGTGAACATCGGGGTGCAGGCATCCTTTTGAATTCTGGGTTTCTCCGGATATGGCGCTGCTTCTTACGTAGTACAGCATGGTTACTTGCAGCTGCCAACCTGAAGTTGAATTCATTACTGAAGTGCATAATGAGATGTTATCCCAATAGCTGATGTGGAGGTTCCAAAGGCAGGATACCTGCTCCTTCCTAATCTCCTTCGGGTAAAGTATGAGGGCTCAGGAATCTGAGAGCTGAATGTGTGTGAGTAAGGATATTAATAAACCCTGGACACACACAGAAACGCAGGCTGTGGTCACCTGAGACCTGGCTACCTGGAGGTTACCTGCAGAAACAAGAACTTAGGTCGGCTCTTGAACGGTAGGAAGTATTTGATTGGCTGGAGAGAAGGTAAGGATGAATGAGTGAAGGCAGGAGTGGGCGTGGGGTATGACCATGGGACCCTGAGCTGTACTAGGCTCATAGCAGACGATTCCTGGGGCGGAGCACTGGAGAAGGAGGGGGCCTAGGTGGGGTCAGACCAGGTTATGGGAACAATTAAAAACCAGTTTGAGGACTCAGGAGTGTCCATACATTCCCCCCCGCTCCCCGTACCACCACTGTTTTCCTTTTCCCAAATCTTGGCTCTTCATTCTGGTTTCTTTTTCTAGCCTCGTTTTAGAATTATTTTGCTTTAAATTAAAGAATTAATTTAGAATTAAATTTGAATGAAAGAATTATTAATTCTTTCGGAATTCCCGTTGTCATTGTACAAAATGTTTTTACTTAATAAGTTCCCTTTACACTTAGAGTTGGAATCATCACACAACTGGGTCTTTCCTTTGTAAATTCCTGTCACCTGTGATGTAGGTTTTTTGAGATCTATATTTCATAGCTCTTGTACGTGGATGAGGGAGGGTTATCTTTGTCAAGTCTGAGATGATCGATTCTTGCTGTAATGAAAGCTTCTTTCTTTAAAAATCATAGCCCTTGAGATCTTTGGATGGCGTGTTAGTTGTCATAACACAGGTAAGTGCTTAGAGTTCTCTTTTTTGGGCCGCTGTTAGGACTATTAAAATCCCCTCTTTCTGCCCTTTTTAGGTTTGACACCTATAGATCCAAGAAAGAGAGTGAACGTCTGGCCCAGTATTTAAACACGGTGCCCGACGGCAGGATCCTTTCTGTTGCCGTGAATGATGAAGGCTCTCGAAACTTGGACGACGTGGCCAGGAAGGCGATGACCAGATTGGGCAGCAAACACTTCCTACACCTTGGATTTAGGTATCGCCCGTCACTTCCACCTCCCCAGGGCTCCAGAACACTGAAGCATCGCTACCCGAGGCTGACTTTCCCTAACTTCCTTGCTCGTTTCCCCAGGCGACATCACCCTCAGTGGTGACCCTGGGGCGTGCAGACATGTGATCCGTCCTCATGGGACACGTTAGGGCTTGTTCTTAAAGGGAGCCTGGTTTTCCTTGTAAGCATATCCCACTCTTCAAGCTCCACAGGTCTCTGTGTATATGAACTCATTCATTCAATCGGCCACTTACAAAGTATTAATTGAGCATCTACTGTGTGTAAAAGCCGTGCCTCAGATGTACAGCTAATGGTCATTTTCCCTTTCTTTAGCAACGGGGTCAGAACACGCCTGGGGGGATTGGCAGACATCTGTTTAGAGACCACATAAAGTGCGTCTGCCCAGCCAGGCCCCCCGGCAGAAGGGGCCCTTTGATGTGCTCCAGGGCATGTTTTGTTTGCCTTGGACTGCAGCGTCATGCCTGACTTTGGCATGCGCGCCTGTTGGCACCAAGAGGAAGCCCTTTACCCCACAGTAGCCACACCTTTGAATCGTGTTGAATCAGATCTCAGTTCCGTGGAAAGTTGAGATCATCTGTCCCGTAGCTACTGGAGATAGGGATGCACCTCCCTCCAGCTCTGTGGACCGTGGGCAAAATGGGGGCAGGCCAGAGCCTTTTCTGGGCTCTGAGCAAAGCAATTTTACTGCCTGGGCAGAGGTCCCCTGGGCAGGGACAGGACTCCGGGTTCAAGGGTGCTTTTTCTGACTGCCCATGGGCTGCTCCTTCTGGAAGGGTTTGGGCAGGAGACTCAAGAAGCCAAAGAATGACAGTGACACTTTAGAACTGTTAAAACTCCTTTGTTAACCAAAACCAAGGGTGCTGCTGTTTCACTGTGTTATAAGCCAAAAGGCCAGTTCGTTAATTTCCAATGACAGGCAGAACCACAAAGGGACTGGCTACGTAGGGCCTCAGCAGAAGAAGGTCCAAGATCTAGCATCCGATTTGGCCTGAATTTGAGCCTGGGCTGCGCCTCCTGCTAGGTGACTGCACAAGTGACTCACCCTCTCTTTGCAGGCTTCCTGTGTCTGTACAATGGGATATTTGAGGAGCCAGCTCAAAGGGCTCTGGGGAGGGTAACTGTGATAATACGAGCAAAATACCTGCCACTGTGTGAGGCACAGAATAAGCACTCAATAAACGTTAGCAACTATTCTCTCCTTACAAACAAGAGCCGCGGAAGGATGGGTGCTGTGTTCTATAAGCGAAGGAGATAGGTAGGCAGGGATTACATGTTTACCCTTCATTTGTATAGACCCACTTTGAATGACAGACTCAAAGCACCTAAAATCAGTAGAAGATCTGAGACTTGGAACCATCCTTTGTTCATTCACCCAGGAAGGGACTGTTGAGCAAATATTGCCGTAAGGCACTAGGGCTGGACTAGCTGGTACTGAGCTCTCACGGTAAGTTGTGACCTGTCTCTGGAAGTACTGAGCTCTCGCCAGGAGGCAGACATTCAATGGGAATTGATGACGGGGCGTGAAAGAACAAGAACAGGAGGGGTGAGAGGTGGAGCTGCCGAGGTGGGCACAGGAGGGCCTCTTGCTTTGGGCCAAGGAGGTTGCTTTTTACGCAAATGGGCGGGCACTGAAAGATTTTAAGCAAGGGTGGCACAGTCAAATCCCCAACCTCGATGAAGACTTACTTTCCAAGATAAGAGATCAACACAAAAATAATCAAAGTTATTGAGGACCAAGACCTACTGACATCTCACAGGAAGTGAGAGGCTGGGTTAGGTATTAGGGGGAAGACAAAAACGGATAAGAAAACCTTCCCACCCTAGAGCAGGGCACGCTTCAATGGAGAAGAGAGGAGTGTATAACTTTCCAAAATGGTACCCCTTCTTTTTCTCCTTTGCTTCTCATTAGGAAGAAGAGGTATTTCTTTCCTTCCCAAGGCCCAAGGCCGATTCCTGGGTACTCAGTCACATCTGCCTGTGGCATTTTCCTCGAGATTAACTCATGAGAGAAAGAAGCTTTCTCCCTTGGAGCGTGTTTCCTTGTTTTCCTAAAGGAATGAGAGCACTTGCTTCAGAGCCTAATTGAGCCTGGCAGGTGGTACGTAGGTCTGTGGGCTTGTTTGTTATTTGTGATTCATACCCTGTCGACTGCCAGCATGGAGTTGCAGAGGTTCACAGTCCACAAACATCAGGCCAGCCAAGTGGTTCGGAAGGCCAGGGCTTGCAGAGAAAGGCTCTTTTTCTTCTGGAGAAAGGGAAGCCCAGCCTGGAAACTAATTTCCCCCAAATAGCCTCTGTGTGACACCCTGCGTCAACTCTACCTCCAGTACAGGCTCAGATGTGTGAAGAACTTTTTTGTTGTTTTTTTTTTTCAGACACCCTTGGAGTTTCCTAACTGTGAAAGGAAATCCCTCTTCTTCTGTTGAAGACCACATTGAATATCACGGTAATAAATGGCGAGAGGCCAAATTCCCTCCAGTGTCTCTCTGACCAAGGGACTCAGGGGCTTTTTGAACCACGCTGCACCCTCAGAACATGGCCGATCCACCACCCAGCACCCTGTTGAGTGACTAGCTGCTTAATGGCCAAGTTACATGAGTGGCAAAAGTCCATACTGATTTAAGGCCAATCACTAAGATAATATTTACATTTGCGAAGAAATTGTCATTGGTTTAATCCAAAACAAGTGACACAGGAAAGATGAGAACTGGGACAGAACCAGCAAGGGTAATATTTTGAGCTAAAAAGACGCTTTGGGGGCTTCCCTGGTGGCGCAGTGGTTGAGAGTCCTCCTGCCGATGCAGGGGACACGGGTTCGTGCCCCGGTCTGGGAAGATCCCACATGCCGCGGAGCGGCTGGGCCCGTGAGCCATGGCCGCTGGGCCTGCACGTCCGGAGCCTGTGCTCCGCAATGGGAGAGGCCACAACGGTGAGAGACCCACATACCGCCAAAAAAAAAAAAAAAAAAAAAAAAGACGCTTTGGGAAATTCCCTGGGGGTCCAGTTGTTAGGACTCCACGCTTTTACTGCCGAGGGCCTGGGTTCGATCCCTGGTCGGGGAACTAAGATCCCACAAGCCTTGCCGTGTGGCCAAAAAAAAAAAAAAAAGATGCTTTGGATGGGCTGTTACCACATAGCACCAGCCTCCCCTGGCCAGGGAAGGTTTCGGAAGGTACTGCCGATTCTAATCCTAGAGAGGAATTCACATGAGAAACCATGGGGTTCCAAAGTATAGCATTGTTGGAACACTGCAGTTAAACTTGCAAAACTGAAACAAAAGAAGGGACAATAAATAATCTGCTCTGGAAAGATTGGCCTGAAATTTTTTTTTTTTTAACAAAATGACTCAAGATCCATGTGTGTAGGGGGCTTTCTCTGCATTAGCATCACATCCTTCTGAGTTTGGGGGTCGGTCTGGTTGCTGACGCCTCTGATCTCCTCTTTGACAGGACACCACGGCTCTGCTGCTGCCCGGGTATTCAAACTCTTCCGGACGGAGCATGGCGAGCTTTTCAATGTCTCTTCATCCAGCGAGTGGGTTCAAGGTGAGGAGTTTGGGACACCTTGGTGACATTTCACAGGGGGCTGAAAGGCCAGGGCTTTGAAGAACGAGGACTTTCCTTTTGCACCAATAGGACCACTTGACTGGGGCAGTGTCGACGTAGTTTGCAACTGAGAGCTGTCTTTAATTAATCAAGTCTCCGTGGTGAATAGCCCAGGGGGATGTTTCCTCTCAGGGAATACCTCTTCTGTGCCAGGCGCTGGCACTGAACGGAGAACACGGACAGGAGGAGTAGGAACCAGCCTTCAAGGAGCCCACAGACACGGGGACGGGGTCACGGAAAGAAGCAATCCTCACTGCCATCCTTGGATAACGGGTTCATGGATGGATTTCATCTTTCTCCTTTTGGCAGTAGTGAAGAATATCTATTGCTTTTATAAAATAAGATAGTCAATAAGAGGCACTTTTAGGGCTTCCCTGGTGGCGCAGTGGTTGAAAGTCCGCCTGCCGATGCAGGGGACACGGGTTCGTGCCCCGGTCCGGGAAGATCCCACATGCCGCGGAGCGGCTGGGCCCGTGAGCCATGGCCGCTGAGTCTGCGCATCTGGAGCCTGTGCTCCGCAACGGGAGAGGCCACAACGGTGAGAGGCCCGCGTACCGCAAAAAAAAAAAAAAAAACAGGCACTTTTAATAAAAAGGTGGGAGAGGTGGGGGAAGTTGACAGATGGTTTAGAAGCCTCTGGTACCCAGCCTGGTGAGAACCTGGACAGATGGTATTCAATTCCCATTGTGCCAAGGCTGCTTGGGGGCTACACCGAGTGTGGCTGGCTCTCCTGCACCCTTGCTCGTCTGACTCTGCTCTTTGCTTTCTTCCCAGATGTGGAATGGACAGAGTGGTTTGAACATGACCAAGTGTCTTACACTAAAGGTGGGGAGAAAATTTCAGACCTCCGGGCCACTCACCCAGGGAAGATCTGCAGTCGCCCCATTGACATACAGGTAACCAACTAGTTCTAAAGGCTGTGTCTCGAAGAAGACTCTGTAGATCACAGACTTTCGTGCCATTTGAGTGGTGTGGGTCTCACGGCCCTCCTGTGACGTTGGTAAAGCCAGAGAGTACCGTTCTCATTTTAGAGACTGACGTGGAAGCTGTGTATCTGCTCCAGGCTTCCCCACCAGTGAGTTTCAAAGCTAGGCCTCAGATTCTCTCCTGGGTTCTACTGCTGAGTTCCTTTTCCTTCTCCCCAGCTGCTGCTTCAGCCACAGCTGAGGGTGCCTAGCGTGGCGTTGGGTTTGCCCTACTCAGCTTCACTCCTCCGTTGGTCTCCTTTGGGGCCTCGAGTGCACAGGATCTGGCCGGGACTTGGGTGCAGGCGGAGCCTGGCCCAGGTGGAGAACACCTACGGCCTTGTCCTCCACTCAGTTAATGAAAGCCGGCATTTGCAGAATGGACGGTGTTTGCTCGGGATCTTCACTTGGAGTTAACTCTGTCCAAGGGGGACCTAGACTTTCTCAGCTGGCTTCATCATGAAAGTGTGGGGTGAACAGGCAGCCCTCCCAATTCAGTGGCTCAGCTGGTAAGCTTCCGAGCTCAAAGGACCAGAAGAAAGACAGAGACATGTGCAAGGAAATGGAGTTTATTTCCTGATGCCTGGTCTTCTTCCAAAACAAGGTTTGGGGCCACTTAACTGTTAGATAGAGAATTAGGAGTCATTTGAGAAAGACCATCCCTGCCCATTTTATCCTCTTTCATCCAATACAAATAGCAACATTTGTACACCACCTTCTTTCAGATGATCTAACCGTAGGTCCCAGGTCATCGGACTGCCTCCACCCCTCCACCCCCTGACCCCCACCCTGAGGCCGTACTTCTGCCCTCTGCCTTGCATCGTAGAGGGACTGTGGGACAAGGGACCAGTTTTCCAAGAGAGGACACTCTGTTCTGCAGTTAGCAAAGGCCAGGGAAATCTTTCTCATTGTTTGGCTAAGACTCCCCGTTCACATGGCTCCAGCGTTACTGAGAAGGATTTACCCAGATTCAGTTACACGTTGGAGATTCTTCTTGGGTCCAACAGAATCAAAAAGTGCTGACTCCCCCAAAGCACATACTTCCCAGATTTAATTTTAATTTTCTCTTGCAACCCTGGGTGTTCCAGCTCTCATTCTGAAAGAGCCATCGTTTTATTCCTCCAGTTCACTTGGCTACAGGAAGTCCAGTCTTGTACCAGCACTCCCTCCCCAAGTATTTCTGGAAATCCTCGAGGAATGCTTCCATGCTCTGCAAATCCCTCTTGGTGTTTGCTCTGCCAGCTGCCTGGCTGCAGATCGCTGTTGTTTAGAAGACCACTTCTCCATGCTAGGAAAATAGCTTTTCTTAGGCATTTCTAGCTCTCAGTAACTTCGCTCCCAGCACAGATACGGGCTCTTCCCTGAGAGTGTCAAAGCACAATTAATCCCAGGCTAACACAGTGAATGAAACTTTACTAAAGGCTTGGAGATAGCAGAAGAGACTGGAGAAAGTATACGTATTTTTCCATATGTTACATATATAATCATATGTGACTGTTCACCAGTTCCATAATCCAAGACCTTCCACGGGGACCCAACCCCAGACTCCGTAACCACCAGTCTGCCGCCATATTGCAGGGCCCAGTTGCCTTCCAACAAAAGGAGTATCCTTGACAATGAATTCCCCGAGTTCAAAGTCTCAACTATTTGAGGTCCAGAGAAGAATAAAAGACCCAACAACAGTTTTCCCCATTACCCAGAAGCCTGGGCCAGCCTTCCCACAAAAGTGCATTCTTTGACAATATTTTGCTGAGCATTATAACCCCTTATGAGTTCAAAACTCTCAATTCCAGAATAAAATCTTGGCTTTTTCTTGGCAAAACAAAGGTTCCTTGAGGCAGTCATCTAAAAACATGTCACGTGCCTCCAAAAGTGAATCAAAGCTCCGCCCCTAAAGGAAAGGAGGAAGCGCTGCATTCTGGAAATGCCAGGTTCATCCCTTTTCTCCTCACCGTCAACCTTTAATCAGTAGTGACCCCAGACTTAGCCAGAACATCTCTTTCTAGTCATAAAAGACAATGAGGTAGACTATACTCTGGGTTTTTCTGAAGTCAGAAAAGCAAAGCCAGGCTTGTCCTATGTTTACCACAGGTGAGAAAAGCAAGATTACATCCTCTTTATAGATAGAGTGTCAGACACATCAGCCAGGAGCTCAATGCCCTAGTTAACTAACCCACCAGAGAGACTGAAGCAAAACTGAAATGCCCACGTGCCCATTTTTGCCACTATGGGAAATAACAGGTTACTGTGGTCACTGGCCACCTCTGACCACCGTGCAGGCCCCAGTGCACCTGAAGGGCTGTGGCCGCCCCACACAAGGGGTCCCCCAGATACTTGCTCTACCCTGACGTGGTCAAATCCTCTGGAGGGGGAGGGGATGTTAAGGACATTTGTCACCTAGGCAGGATGGCGAGTTGGAAAGAAAGAGGAAATAGGACTTACACAGTTGACCTCAACTCAAGGAAACCTTTTCCAGATCTGATAGCTTGTGATTCTGCAGAATCAAAACCAAAACCACAGTCCCCTGTTCCCATGTCATTACCCTTCTTGAGGTTCTCCTGGGTTGAAATCTCCTCTCCTCCCACCTTCTCCCTTAAAACCCACCCACCCTTCAAGGCCAGTGGGACTTACTGGACTCACACATCCTTGGGGCTGAGACCATCTTGGGCAGTCCCCTCTTCTCCCTCATCCCCGGCACAGCGGCTGGAGGTCAGTCTGGTGGTTGGAAGATGTATTTGGAAACCAGATAGCTCCTAGTTTGCATCCAGCTCTGTCACTTGTGAGCTGTGGCTTAACAACAGTGACAGGACTACGGTTAGACGCGTGAGGTGCCCAAGGCACAAAATTTAAGGTGGCTCTCACTCCCAGGTGCCGACTCTGTACTCGCATGACCCTGAGAGTGAGTGCCGCCTTAAATCTTGCACCTGGGTCATCCTCACTAGCAATCCTGGCCATAGATATCAGTCAAGTTATTGAATTTAGTGTCTCAATTTCCTCATAAGCAAAAATGGAGATAAGAATTGTTCCCTCATGGGATTCTTTTGTGGATTTAATGCAACAATGCATAGTGAGCGAGTGCCCATAATTTTTTTATTATTTTAAAATGATTTTCCTATGTTACTGTTTATTATGATATTGCTAGTTATTTTATAATTATTATCATGAGTAACAATCACATTGTGCCTACTTAAAGTGAAGATCGAGGTTCACTGGACGGTGGTAAAGCCCTTTTTACTCTTCTTATCCAAAGCTAAGGTCGTTCTTACGGTTAGAAAAAGGAAAACAAGAAAAGCAGCAAGACTGAGTAGAGGTTTCCTGAAATGTTTACCAGACGTTGCGCCTTAAAAAACGTCCAGCTCAGTTGGATGATGTTTTCAGGCTCAGTTCTCAATATTAAGGGGTGTCTTAACTGAAAAACATGCTGGCCTCAGGAGAAGAGATCCGGGGGTCAGAGGCATGGGCTTGACATTCAGGTGACCTTGAACTTGCTTCTAAACCCCTCTGAGCCTTAGTGTTTTCCTCTAAGAGCAAGTCCGCAATGCCTGCCTGTCTGCTGCAGAGACCACCCCAGAGAGTGGCTGTGAGTGTGTTGCTTGCAGGAAAGGGCTGAATTTCCATTCTGGCTGGACTCACGTCTCCATAGCTCTCCTTCCAAGCCAAGGGCAGCGGCTATCTGCTGGGTTCAAAGCAGGGTTTCCTAAAAGTTCCCCCCCACCCCGCCTTTTTCGATTGACTAAACTTTACCTTCCTATTTGCCCGGCCCTGGTCCCTTTAGTTTCTGTGCCAACGAGGATAACAGCTGCAGCCCTTGCTGTAAATTGCAAGTCTCTGATGACAGCCCCAGTCATGATGCAGACATACCCCGGCCCTGGGATCATGCCCTTCTCTGAACCCACTCCCTAAATTCTCTACCTGGCCTTGAAGCTTCTCGCCCATCAGCTCTCATCAGCTGAGACTGTGCTCTGTGCCAGGCCCTGGGCTGGATGCCGGGATCAGGGAGGGAGGCAAAACCTGGCCTTTCCAGAACCCACCAGCCACTGGAAGGAGGCAGACGCTGAACCGAGGGCGGTAGGCAGTAGTGCCTGAGGGCAGCAGTGGGAGGGGCTGCGAAGCACCAGCCGTATAGTTGGATGCGTCCAGATTCAAATGGGCAAGTTACCCAACCTCTCTGAGCGTCCGTCCGTTTCCTAATCTGTAAAACCAGCAACAGTCTCATAGACCTCACAGCCAAGAAGAGGGAATGAAATAACGTATGTAGCCCCATAACTCCAAGAGGGGTTCTCAAACATGACTTCCCATTGGAGCCACCTGGGCAGCCATTAAACATCCTGATGCCCAGGGCGCCCCCTGGACACAGTCAAACCTGAGACTCCACAGACGGGGCCTGGGCGTGACTCCCCACAGGATGTGGGGCCACATTTAGGCACCAGTGGATCGATCATAGTGAGTCTTCAATAAATGTTGGCCACTCTTGATGGTGCTCGTGGTGGTGAGTGGGACAAGTTGTAAGAAAGCAGGCAGCGCAGCTCCTAAAAGAGCGCGTACTGGCTGTAAACACTCCGGAAAACGTTCACCAGGGCAGTCAGTCACTGGTTTGGATACCGAATACGGTAGGACCCCAGGCGAGATGTTTATCCATCCTGCGACTTCATGCTGTCTTTCTTATACAAAATCGAGAAGGGGAAACGTCCGAATAATAACTTAAGGCCATTGTGAATAAGTTTTGCAGCAGGAACAATTTTAGACTCGTGCGTATATGTTTATAACATTAATCATAACCTTCCTCCTTTACAAAAAGAAATGACTTTGCTCTGTAATTTCCGTGCTGTTCCCAGGCCACTACAGTGGATGGAGTTAACCTCACCACCGAGGTTGTCTACAAAAGAGGCCAGGATTATAGGTTTGTGTGCTATGACCAGGGCCAAGGCTGCCAGAGCTACCGTGTGCGGTTCCTCTGTGGGAAGCCTGGTAAGCAGCTCCTTGCTGGGGACAGAAATGCAACCGTGGCTCGGTTCCTTGAGCTGCCAGCTATGCATTGGGAGTTTTGACGGCTGGTTCAGCTGCCTCTGGGCATCTCAGTGACCCCACGCTCCTACCAAGCTCGTGATGGAGAGAGCACCTCTGTGACACAGGAGCTGTGGGAGGGTCCTCGGAGTTGGCAGGAGCCATCAGAGCCCCACCCTGCCCACATGCCTTTCAGGAAGGGGAAGGGCCTGGTCCAGGAAAACCAGGGTGCAGTGGACAGAGCTGACCTTCCTGCAGCCCTCCCCTGCGTAGACACGCAGCTCATGGCCTCTTTGGGGGATATTATTTTAAACCCGGTTCTCGAGGTGCTCGTTAGAAGGGATTGGAAATGGTCGGTTTGTTCTCAGGGGCACTTGGCCATCTCCAGAAGGCAGTCATTAGGGATGGAAGTTCTTTGGAGGGGAGGCTTACAGCTACTGAAAATAATAGTTGAGAGGGACTATATTTGTTTCACATCTTTTGCAAAACGGGCGTGGTGAGGCAACCACATTTAACTCCGGCTAAGGAGTTCGTGGAAAATTCCCGTGCCCAGAGCTAATGAATGGCTCTTTTCTGGTAGGGTTTTTGTTGACTTCAAAAAACCTGTACCAAGACTTGGATGGGGTGAGCCTGGTGATTTGGGTTTTGGATAGGCAAACCTGGCATTTACTGACTTAGGGAGGGGAAGGGAAGAGGTGGGGAGTCAGAAGTATGCCAGGAGCAAAGCTTTATCTCTCAGTCTCTCCTGTTTTGGGTTAACAGTGAGGCCGAAACTCACCGTCACCATCGACACCAACGTGAACAGCACCATCCTGAATCTTGAAGACGATGTACAATCATGGAAGCCCGGAGATACCCTGGTCATTGCCAGTACCGATTACTCCATGTACCAGGCAGAAGAGTTCCAGGTGCTCCCCTGCAAAGCCTGTGCCTCCAAGCAGGTCAAAGTAGCAGGTAGGACATTCCCTCCCCCCTCCCTAGGTCTGATGAAGCTGAAAATTGTTAGGCTTAAAGTTGACTGAAATCAAAACAAATTTGTGTCAGTCAGCTATTGCCATAATAATGCTGCATGACAAAAAAGTCCTTAAGATTTTATGGCAAGCATTTATTTCTTACTCGTGCATCTACAGGCTGTCTAGGGTTCAGCTTCTCCACACTAAACTTGGCTCCAGGCTGAGGGTTGGGTTCGGGTCAGCTCCACGTGAGTCTCATTCTTCCTAGGACATACTCTTCTCACGGGGGAGAAGTGAACCAACATATGGGAGGACTCTTAAGGCCTTGCGATCAGAACTAGCACCCTTTGACACCCACTTTCCATTGACCAAAACAGATCACGTGGTCCAACTCAACATGAATGGGGAACTCTATCTTTCCCATTAAGATAGAAGGGAGGGAATGAACATTTGCTAGGCAATAATTAACCTACCACAACATTTTAAATCTCTTCTTTCTGTAGCTTTCACATTTTCCTTTTTCTTCTCCTAAATCTTGACTTGGATGCCCTGTCATTTATGTCGTGTGAGGTTACTGGAATTACAGATCGTTAGAGGTAAAAGAGACCTCAAGTATAGTCCAGGTCAATTATTCTGAGTTGGGGGAGTTATGTATCAGTTAGAGTTCTTTGTTGTAAGCAACAGAATCCAACTTGACTATCTTAAACAAAAAAACGAATTCATTGAGGCTATTCAGTTTAGAGAACTAAGTGAAAGCTGCGTGGCCAAGGTGCAATAAAGGACCAGGAACAGGGCAGCTTCAGGGGTCTGGGTAGCAGGAACGAATGGGCAGCATCCTTAAGGCATCACTGTTTGCGCATCCTGGGACATGGTGCTCAAAAGTCACCTTCCAGGGAGATGGCACTGATTGGGCTGGTGTCTCTTGTGCTCACCCTCTGGCTAGGGCACCTTCAATGACTGTCCTTCTACGACTGCATTGTATGGACAGAGTCGCTCCCCAAAGGAAAATTGGGATGTATTACCAGAGAAAGGAGAGTCAATACTGGGCATTAAAAATGTCAGCTGCTATATGTGGAATCTTAAAAAAAGGTACAAATGAACTTATCTACACAACAAAGAGAGTTACAGATATAGAAAACAAACTTATGGTAAAGGGGGGTAGGGAGAAATTGGAAGATTGGAATTAACATATACACACTACTATATATAAAATGGATAACTAATAAAGATCTACTGTATAGCACAGGGAACTCTATTAATACTCTGTAATGGCCTATATGGGAAAAGAATCTAAAAAAGAGTAGATATATATATATGCATAACTGAATCACTTTGCTGTACACCTGAAACTAACACAACACTGTAAATCAACTCTACCCCCATAAAAATTAAGGAAAAAAAGTATTGGCTGCCGCAGAACCATGGCACCTGGAGAAGTATTAGAATTTGGGGGTAGAAGGAAGACTATGAATTGAGAAAGCGTTACCAATATATTCAGAGTATCTATTATTTTGGAACTAAAACTACAAAAGGTAAAATTCAACAGAATCTTTTTGGCTAGTGGAAGTGTGCTTGAGAAAGAATTTGGGGGCACAAAGGTTTCAAAAAGTGAGAATGTGTGATGGAGTCCAATGGCATAATTTTTTTCATGGGGATGGGGACCCTGGAGGGCATGTAGCTGAGGCGGTCCACAGATGCTGCAGCTGTGATCCTGGGGCACCAGCTCTAGACTCAGAACTGCAAAAGGAAGGCTGTAACTGTTTCCAGAGATTGTGATGCGGTGGGTGTGGCGAGAGAGAGGGAAGGGGGTAGCAGTTTGTGGGCAGAGGCTGAGATGACCAAACATTTGTTCCTTGACAAGGTAACAGAATGATACCTTAAATGATAATTCGTTTGAAACCCCTACCTTCTTCAAAAAAGGTTTCGGGGTCTCTTGGAATGAACACAAGTCCAGGTAGATCTTCCTCCGGGGGGTGGGGGGAAAGAAAAACCAGAGTGAAAGATACATGTCTACGTAATGAAAGACTGATGGATGGAGAATAAAGTCAGCAGAAAGGGGGGTGGGAAGTGAAGTTAGCAGAAGCTACTGAAATAGACCATAAAATGTATCTCTGAGCTTCCTGGCAGCCAGAGCAGAGAAAGCAACTTCACCAATTACTTAACTAATATTGTCTAATACAAGGAAGGGGACCAGAAGCCAAGAGAGGCAACTTTCCCTTCGCTCTGGGCTACTGGGGAATCTGTCATAGGGGCTTTCACGTGGTGGATACTGCACAACAACGCGAACCATCACCCTGGAAACCGTTTGATGCGAAGATGCTCTCTGTGTGCGGCTCTTTACGGTTTGATTTATCACGTTAGACGGAGGGTCGTGCTGTTCGTCACATTTTCTGAAGACGTTTTGAGGAAGACTTTTTTTTTTTTTTGGTAGAGGGCAAAATAGTTTAAAGAGGTTCTAGGAACGGTAGTGATTAGCCGAAGGACGTTAGACAATTACGTAACTTCCCTTTGCCCCTGTTTTCTCATGTATAAAATGGAGATGATGATCACAGCTACTTCAAAGGGCTGTTGTGAAGATTAAAGGAGTTAAAGAGATACTTAAAGAGATACTGAAAATAGTGCCTGGAACGTGATAAGTGCTCCACTCGTGTTAGCTGTTACTAGTAGTAGTATTAGATGCAGTAGTTTAGCAACTAAACTTAAGGATGGAAAGGAGGAAAGGGACATGAGCCGCAGGCCAGTGGTTGAAACCTGTATATTTTATAGCTTATCGATTCCGCTCTTTGGGGACATGCAGTTTAAAGGAAGTTATAGAGGGAGAGAAGCAAGCCATTTCTGTCATTATTAGTAACAGACACACGAGGTCTGCCAGGCCTGCAGTTGTCTACGTGTCCTGATGCTTCTGGGTGTGGAGGCTCTTCCTGTGAAGAGGATGTGCATGCCCCACCCTCCCTCCACCCTCAGGCTGGACAGGCATCCTCACTCCTCCATCACAAGGACACCCGCAGGGAGGTGGCAAGGAGCAGGTCATCATGTATTCAACAAACAAAGAGCACGTAGTCTATGCCAGGCGATGCTCCAGGCTTTGGGAAGCCATGGTGAACCACATAGACAAGTTCTCTGCCCTTAGGCAGCTGTGAACATGGATATCCAGCAAAGAATCATCCCAATAAAAACAAAATCCCAAATGTGAGAAAGGCCATGGAAGAGGAAGAGGGGGGATTGATGGGAGCATCGGAAACGGGGGTTTGGCAAAGGCGTGGAAGACTCCCCAGAAGAATTAATGATTGAGCAGAGAGGTAACCAGGAAAGAGGGGAGGGGCAGCAAAGACCCTGTGCTGGGAAGAGCAGGCAATGCTCCAATTCCAGAAGAAGACCCAGGTAGCTTGACAGGGAAACGGGGGGCTGGAGGAAGCGGAGACCCCAAATGGCACCTTGGGGCTTTCTTCTGAGTACAATGGCTTATTAGACTTCCTAGACCCCCACTTACAGGACAGCACCAAGCGAAGCAATTCCTAGTGATTGTTGGACCCTTGGGTCTTCACTGGGTGCCTTCTGCGTCTCCTGAGGACAATACATGTGGACAGGCCTTCTGGGATGCGAGGTGTCCTCTGGGACGCCAGGTGTCCTCTGGGACTCTTGTCAGGAGTGGCATTCAGACCGTTTGAGGGGATGTCACTGCTCACTGTTTTTTTGTTTTTGGTTTTGGTTTTGGTTTTGGTTTTTTTTGCGGTACGCAGGCCTCTCACTGTTGTGGCCTCTCCCGTTGCGGAGCACAGGCTCCGGACGCGCAGGCTCAGCGGCCACGGCTCACGGGCCTAGCCTAAGTGACCCATGGAGCTGGGGCTGCCCTTGTGGCTTCTGGGAGGGTGAAAGCTCGCCTTAAGGCCTTGCCTGCAGGGAGGTAGGAGGAGGGGCACCCTGGGAGGGGCACTTTGTTCTCACCGGCCCTCATCTGCACCTCATTGTTGAGCACCCTAGGCCTGGAGGGGAAATTTCATCTTGAGCAAGTCCTAATAGGGCAGCAGTGTGTGCCAAGAGTGACCCTGAGAATGAGGAAGCCGTGCGATCCTGGGGCACCCCCGCCTCGCCCAACGGCGTGGTTTGGCTGTGCATGATGGCGCGTTGCTGCAGGTGGCAATGTTTGGCCAACAGTTCCAGGGGCTTCATGAGGGCTGTGCAGGCTGGACAGAGGGTGAGACGGGGCTGCTCTGGGCCCTGAGTACCAAGGGAGGGAAGGGTAAGTGGAGAAGATGATGCATCCCCCTCAGGACCCTCCAAACGCCCCTGGTTTAGGACTGCCTGTGTCTGTATCTCCAGCAGCTCCCCCACCCTGCCAAGCCCCTCCCTCCTTAAAGGTACTAGGCTCAGAGCGGACCATCTTGCTCAGAAGCTTTAGGGCTTACATGAAAACAGTGCCTCCTGGTGGACAGCGTCGGAAAAGCCCCAGGGAGGGGTATCTATGAGGCGTGTGTGTGTGTGTGTGTGTGTGTGTGTGTGTGTGTGTGTGCGCGCGCGCGCGCGTGTGTGTCTTTCTGTTTGTCTGGCTGTCCTAGGGAGGCTCACATTCCTCCTCTTCAGCTCCAAGCCCGTTCTCTGGCCCTCCATCCCCCACTGACACGGAGCAAGGACTCCACCTGCTTTGTTCTTTTCCAGAACTGTGCCCCCCATCCAATTACCAATTCGTGTTCTCCTCCCCAGGCTGGCTGCAGAGAGGGACACAGCCCTCCTGGATCCTCCTTCCTCACTGCCCCCAAATTCCAGTAAACAGGCCTTTTTGCATAACGATTTTCTGACGAGAAACAGATGGGGGTAACAAAGTCATGAAAATGTGTGAATCATCTAAAAAAATATTTCAAGGTTTTGCCAACCACAGTGTGATTTTCAACACCTCCCGACATGGCAATTAGAAATCTCCTCCTTATGATTCTTAAGCTGAATCTTATGTAATCGTTTAAAATAAATACATCCTTCGTCAGTAAAAAAAAAAAAAAAAAAAGAAAAAGAAAAAAGAAATCCCCTCAATTTTCTACCCTATTTTCATTCTCAACTTCCCACTTTGTTTTATAAGCCCCCCATCACACACTTTGAAGTACTACTACTAATTAGTATTAACATTGTTTGAGTTTCCCGTGATATGCTAAAGCACTTTACGGAAACCGACTTGCTCACTCTTCATGACAACCTGACAAGGCGGGTGCTACTGTTTTCTCCATGACATAGATGAGGAAACTGATGTCCATGGAAATTAAACGTCTAGACTCATGCTTTCCAATATGGTAGTCAGCAGCTGCATGGGGCTGTATAAATTTAATTGAAACTAATAAAAATTCCATTCCTCAGTCCTGCAGGACAGATTTCAAGAGTTCACTGGCCACATGTGGCTAGTGGCTACCATATCGGACAACACGGACTAGAGCATTTCCATCATCTCAGAACTTTCTAGTGAGGGCTGCTGGTATAGACCAAGCAAGTCTACTTGGTCGATCTGAGGCAGGATTCAAACTCAGAGCTCTCTGGCTCGAAGGTGATATGTTCTGCTTCATCCTTCCTCCAGGAGGGACCCTGTTCCCAACTTCTTCTCTCAAAGATGACTGGACTGGAGGAGGAATCTGGGAGCTCTGTAGTTTAAATTTGCCTTTCTGGGACCCTCCAGCCTAAGTCCCTCTGGGCTTGTCCTCGTGGTCTGAGAAGGGCAGACCCCACTGCCCCCTCCTGCAGAAACCCTGGGCCCTGCTGGGTCTGAGCCACACGTACAGGGGTCTGTTTCTCCCACTGGAAGATCTTTGATGTTTTCCCCTTCTCGACTCCGGAGCGTTTAGTGCCATGCTTGCCCTGTAGAGAGGGCTCGGAAGAGGGCGGATTGTGGAACCGGGCCTGTCGTAGGATGAGTACTTGGAAGGGTCGATGTTTTATTCCTGTGCGGGGCAACTGTGCAGAGTCCTTCTGCATCCCATGCCTTCCCCACCCCTCGTCTGTGCTCATGGCCCTTGTGGATTATTCGGGACAAATCTGGCTTGGCCGCGTCTGCTTTCCCCTGGTTGGCCTTCCTGTATCAGAGCCTGGAGACAGAAGGGAGGGGTGAAGGCCGCGTGGGAGAATTCCACAGACAGGGTGGGATGCTGGGAAAGCGGGGTGCACAGCTTCCCTGGGGTAGTGGCCTGGGAGTGGGCTGTAACTGCAGCAGCGGGACAGATAAACTGGCGGTAAGGTTTGTAAAATCCTGATAGGGAGCCCCACGGAGGGGAAGGAGGCGGTGGGACCGGAACATTCTTTCAGCTCTCAATCCGTCTTACTGAGTCTGCTCCCAGCAGTCTAATCAGCACAGTTGTCCATCTACCTGGAAGTCAGCCCTGCCCCCTGGCTGCTTTTCCCCGTGGAACAAAGAAAGCTGTGGAACCTGTTATCTTCCATGCCCATCATTGTAGGTATGACGCTAGCGGTGGGAGCCCTGGGTTCCAGCCTTCACTTGGGGACAGCTGCATGTGTCACTTCTGTCACACTAGCCCCCTACCATGCCCTCGGGGCTGTTCCAGGCACATTCCGTGGACTAACTCATTTCACAGCCATAGCTACCTTTCGAGATATGTGCTATTGTTATCTCCATTTTATAGATAAAGGGGCTGAAGTTCAGGAGCTTAAATAATGTGTTCAGGGACTCACGGCTATGATCTGAGTCAGAATCCCACCCGGACAGCCTGGCTGCAGAGCCACAGTCCTCCGCATCTGTCCCACCTCTCCAGTTGTGTTGAGACTGGGTCCCCGAGGAAGGCCCTCCTCCCACCCACAGGAACAGAAGCCTCTGGTCAGCACCCTGCCTGGACACCACTTTTTTTTTTTTTTTTTTTTTTTTGGGTCGCGTCGCACGGCATGTGGGATTTTAGTCCCCGACCAGGGATCGAACCCGCACGCCCTGCATTGGAAGCTCAGTGTCTTAAACACTGGAACCTCCAGGGAAGTCCCTGGACGCCATATTTTACGGGGGGGTTGCTGACAAATTGAGAGGAGCCTCCTGAACTCTGACACGCGTACACTTTGAGGGATGGTTGGAAATCTGGAGGTGCATAGCCTAGAGATGCGGAGGCTTGGCCTGGTTTCCTGGCTCCCCCAAGCACCGTGGAGACCCCAAGATGCAAAGGCTCATGCTGAGGGTTAGTCGGGGAAGACTTCACTGAGAAGGAGCCACCAGAGCTGGATCTTGAGGGACAAGGTGATTTGCTCCGTGGACGAATGGAGGAGGCTGTCCCAGCTAGAGACAGCAGCTTCGATAAAAGGTCTGAGATGTGAACGAGCAGAAGCTTGCTCGGGGAATGATGGGTGGTCGGGTCTGGCTGGAGCAGAAGGGGACGTGTGGGAGTGATGGCCGGTAAGCCCACAGGAATTTGGGTTTTACTCTGTCCATCCTGCGGGCAGCTAGGCAGCTCTGTGCCCCCGGAGCTGCATGGGAAACTTGTTTCCCGCGCCTCTGGCCGGTAGGACAGAGCTTGCTCCTCCCTGTAGCCTATTCTGTAACGTGCGGAGCCCTGGGTGGCGGGGCTCGGGGGGACATCCTTTTGGGAAGCAGGCTCTATGCTGTGCCTCTCGGGACCAGACCCTCAGGCCTCCATCGCTTGCTTTGGCAAGTTCACCTCTGAACTGCCTCTAGGGCTCTGGCAGGCAGCGCTCGCTTCTGCACCCCAAGAACGGTCCCGGGTGGCTTTGCTCGGTTGAGGAAGCCTTTGGAAGTTTTTCTGGGTGTTGCCAGGAGAGCTGTTCATTGGGGGGTCCACTAGTGAAGAGGCCTGGGTCCACCGTGCCCAGAGGCATGAGGCCTGGAAGACCAGGAGCCTGCAAGTACTTGGGGAAAGATGCCCAGCTCTGGGAAAAAAGAAGGGTCCATTTCTACTGACCCACTTACCTGCAGGGAGTGTTCTGAGCTGGGTGGTTCGGGAGACTAGGGAAAGCGGGGGGCCCTCCGAGCACAGCCTGCCTATCAGGGGATCCTGCGTGGGGAAGCAGCAGCCGGGCTCCAGGACCTCGGCTGTGCTTTAGTCACTGGGAGGAACCCAAGCAGAGCATGACCTTGGAGCAGACACAGGAGCTCCTGAGCTGGAGGCCGCCTGCTGACTAGCCCCTGGCGGCAGGTCCTCCCCGAGAGAGAGGGAAGGCAGTGCACCCCCAGTGGCTGGCATGAGAGATCACTGCTGCCTGGACGCAGGTGACATGCTCAGCCCTCGAAGTCAGAGTCAAGGGTCCACAGAGAGTAAAGAGGTGCTGGAAAGACAGGTGTCACGTTTCAGGTGCTTATGGCGAAGGTCCAGGCCCATGGCACTCACTGGGTCCCAGAGCCAGAGCCTGGTGGTGAAGAGAAAGTGTCCCCAGCACCAGTCGTAAGGGCTTGAAAGGGCATCCCTTCCTGGGGGCCGCGTCCCCCCATCCTCGCCCTGTCTCCACCAGGCCGGCCCTGAGCACCGTCTGCCTTCCGTTTCCTCAAATGTGAAGTTAACGAGCTGGCCTAAGTGACGGCAGAAAGCCATTCCGGGTCCTTCCGGGTCTGACTGTCTATCCTTAGATGCAGTTATGATCGATGCTCAGTGTGTCAGTCGCTGGACCTTGGGTGTTCAGGGCTGGCACGCGTGGGAGTCTCTTTCCTTGTCAGCATCAGACGCTGCTCTGGGTGCTGGGGTCACTCAGAACCCAGGGCAAAGCTCTTTTTGCAGAAGAACCCTAACCTCCCCGCAACCCGAGGGCCTCGTAACTGGCTGTGTAAAGGCCCCAGAGCCGATGGGCAGAGGACGAGCCAGGGGTGGGAGAGAGGCTCCTGCATGGGTGCTAGAGGGGACTCTGCTTCTGGACCTTAAAACTGGACAGACTCGTGGCCCTGTGACCCAAACCAGAAGCCACAGTGGGATGTGCTGGAGGATGAGGCATCGCTATTCTGCAGCACTAACTTGTTTTAAACTCTTTCCACTGGTTGATGTCAGGACCCTGAATGAGACTTAAGGCCTTACAGCCGCCTATCCATGGCATCCCTTTGACAGGGGACACAGACCTTCGGCTCAGGGGATAACAGTAAATTCCAGTAAATAGACTCTTTGAAAAGTTAATTTTTTTTTATTACCTGAGACTTTTTAAAAGAGGGACTCTGTTATAGACTAACAGCCCTCAAAGGTGTCCACGTGCTAATCTTTGGCAACTGGGAATGTGTTACCTCATGTGGCAAAAGGGACTTTGCAGATGTGATTAAGGCTCACGAGATGGGGGGTGAACCCGGATTATCTGGGTGGGTTCAGTGGAATCAAAACGGTCCTTAGGCTTCCCTGGTGGCGCAGTGGTTGAGAGTCCGCCTGCCGATGCAGGGGACACGGGTTCGTGCCCTGGTCCGGGAGGATCCCACATGCCGTGGAGCGGCTGGGCCCGTGAGCCATGGCCGCTGAGCCTGCGCGTCCGGAGCCTGTGCTCCGCAATGGGAGAGGCCACAACAGTGAGAGGCCCGCGTACCAAAAAAAAAAAAAAAAAAAAGGGTCCTTAAAAGGAGGGGTACAGGAGGGTCAGATTCAGATGTGATGACATAGAAGATTGGAGGAAGGGGCCACCAGCCGAGGAGTGCTGGCAGCTGCAAGGGTCTGCAAAAGGTCAGGAACTGGTTCTCCCCTGACGAGACCAGCCCTGGCAACTCCCTGACTGCTGACCCAGTGAAATGGATTTTGGACTTCTGACCTCCAGGACTATCAGAATAGAAATTTCTGTTGTTTTAAGCCACTGAGTTTGTGGTAAGTTGTTACAACAGCCAGAGGAGGCAAATACCGATTCCAAAGGGAATATTTTCTCAGCTTTGCCGTGCACCCGTCTCACATCTTAAACTGAGATGCTTCAAAGAAACCACCATCTCCCTGAGTCTGCAGAATTCCAGAACAACAAACATCCTTTAAAAGGCTGCAGAGCCACCCACGGGATGTAAGCTGGGTGAAGGGGTGGGCAGGGAAGCCAGCGCTCCCTGGGGATGAGAGAGCAGGGTGAGGTCACCATCAGTGGGTGCTGCTCAGGGCTTTTATAACCACAGCCTTTGCACGTGGGCACCAGTGGTGTCACGGGGCTGAGCCGTGCCTTGTTGCTCAAGTCAAGTGAAAGCCCAGTGGTTCAGGCTGCGAATCGACATGAGAGGTTGTTGCTGTCTCTACAATTACATCATCAAAAAGAAGAGAAAGCACCTACCAGGCAGGTCAGCAGTCTCAGGGACCAGCTGAATCTAGAGGCAGCCTGAGGTCTCTTTATTCCAGAGAGGAGTTTGGGATTGTTGTGGAGGTGATGATCAAAGACAGTTCCAAAGTTCCAAACTCCTGTCACCCTGCACCTTTTTTTTTTTTTTTTTTTTCCGGTACGCGGGCCTCTCACTGTTGTGGCCTCTCCCGTTGCGGAGCACAGGCTCTGGACGCGCAGGCTCAGCGGCCACGGCTCACGGGCCCAGCCGCTCCGCGGCACGTGGGATCCTCCCAGACCGGGACACGAACCCGTGTCCCCTGCATCGGCAGGCGGACTCTCAACCACTGCGCCACCAGGGAAGCCCATGATTGTTAGTTTTTAAAGATAGGAAGGCCTAATTGTAAAGCAGCTATACTCCAATAAAAAAAAATTCCAGAAAAATTATAACATCAAGAAAAAAATAAAGATAGGAAGGCCTAGACGAGTCTCAAAACAGAACATGAACCCAAATGAGGGATGAAATGAAGCTACTAGAAGGGGAGGGCTATTGGATTCAAGGCTCTTGAGCTTATGGGAGGGGCTGGGGCTGAGGTCAGTGGTACGAGAGAGAGAGCATCCTCTCCTCCAAGGCCAGCGAGAGGGAGGGAGGTCGTGGTGAGGTCAACACAGAGTGGGGTGCAAGCTCTCTTTCATTGTTCTATATGCTACCATAGTGGCATCCAGAGCCCGGCAGTGCTGGACACAGAAGCTCCAATCTAGTTCTTTCTAGAAAATTCAGTTGTAGACACACACTCTACAGGAGGTTGAGGAGAACGTAGATTTGCCGACTTCAGCAGAATATGGATTTGCACTGCTTTAAAGCATTGGCTCTCAAGAGAGGGTTTGTTTTGTGTCTGTAAGACTCCCAACGGGTAGGCGGTCCAGGGCGTGAGCTCTGTGGGATCATCCAGAGACTGGGTTTCTTCTCTCACGTTGCTCTGCCATCTCCAGGGTGTGTTCACACCCACATGGGCGAGGCTGGCCCACCAACAGCGTCCATATCCCAGCCCTATGGTAGAGTAGGAGCGACCTGAGGGGTGCACACACTCCTGCTATCCTGTGACCACACTGACCTGCAGGGAGGCTGGGAAATGTGGCTGTCCCAGGGAGCCTTGTGTCTAGCTAAAATAGAAGATTCTAGTACGGACAAGCAAGAAGAGGGGACAGAAATGGAGGGAGAAATAGCCATTTTTGCCATGGGCTTCAGACATAAGCATGCATGGCTGTGAATCCTGCCTCTTCACTCAGGCAAGTCATTTCACCTCCCTGGGCTTCGTTCTTCTATAAAATGGGACTCGGGGCCGCGGGGACCACCATGCACCATGTGAGCAGCGGAAGCACCTGGCAGGGCCCTGGAAGACAGTGGGCACACGCAGTCCCTCTGATTTCCCACTTTCCCTCCTTTCTGCCCTAGGGAAACCAATGTACCTGCACATTGGGGAGGAGGTAGATGGTGTGGACATGCGGGCCGAGGTTGGGCTCCTGAGCCGGAATATCGTGGTGATGGGGGAGATGGAGGATGAATGCTACCCCTACAGCAACCACATCTGCAACTTCTTTGACTTCGACACCTTTGGGGGCCACATCAAGGTATGAGTCTGCCTGGCTGAGGCCATCAACCCAACTACAAGGATTCCAGCGATGCCACCCTATAGGCAGGGATTCTAGGTAGGAAAGGGGATGGAGGGGCAAAAGGTAGGAGCAAGGGAAGGGTACCTTTCTGGAAATTGGAGGGGTCTTATCCCTCTGTGTGCAATTCCATCTGTCCATACTTGGGAACAAGAGAGATGACAGAGGAACGTCTCTTACCCTGCAGTCACATGGCACGTGTCACACTGCCTTCCCGATTTTCAACTTTCAATCATAGCTTTCGTTCCCTTTCTTCATTGTTTAACCCTGGCCACTTCCTAAAAGAACGGGCATTTAACTCACAAAAACTTGCATTTGCAATAGATCCATTAAAATACAGATAAGATGGGGACTTCCCTGGCGGTCCAGTGGTTAAGACTCTGTGCTCCCACCACAAGGGACGTGGGTTCGATCCCTGGTTGGGGAGCTAGGATCCCGCATGTTTCACGGCGCGGCCAAAGAAAAAAACAAAAACAAAAAACCAGAGAAGATGATAAACAGGGGAGAAGAACTAGAAGTTCTAGCGTTACATTTACCTGTGAGTTTCCTGGTGGAGACTCAAGACCAAGACAGATATGATGAGCTGCAGAGTTCTCATTGCGCAGTGAAGGAAAATGGTACCAATTCGTTGGAGCTCATGTTTTCCTAGCATTCAACTCAAAGAGGAATTCCTTTTGCATCTCTCTGTGAGGTGCCTTTATCTGGCATGTTAAATATCAGACGACACCCCAATGTTCTTCACGACGTCATTGCTTCCAATGATTTGAGATTAAAGCTGGTAGAATAACAATATTACCTTGGTGTTCTGTAAAGACAGTTCTTTAGAAGTTAAAATCATATGCTTTAAGGACGAGACTTTCTGGTAACCTAACTGAAAGGAATAATTGAGTGAAACTTACAGAGTTCATAATGGGGGCCCTACTGGCATAGGTAAGACCATTTTTTCTGTCATACGGGCCTAATATAAGATTTCTAGCATTCCTGGCCCCTGCTCATTAAATGCTAGCAGTGCTTCCCAGTCATTGCAACCTCCAAAAATACTTCTCTATATTTCCAGTCAGTTTCAAGGGATGAGATGGGGACAGAGGTGGTGGTATAACCTTCAGCTGAGAAACTCATTAGGGAAACTAAGCAGAAATAGCAGGTTTATGTTACGCAAGCTGCTGCAACCCCCGTTCCCATGTTGAGAGTAATCCCTAAGTGATCAGAGCACTCCTTCCCACTTTGCCCAAACTAGGCCTCAGAATCATTCTTAACACAGCTCTCAGGGCAGCCACTACTGGAGTTGGCATTCCAGCTGACACCTATTTTTGGAAGGCATGGTTAGCCTGTCCTTAAGTCATCCTTCTCTAGTAGAAGTTAGCTGAACTCAGCTTGGGACAGGAATCATTTTTGAACTGTGCTTTTCTGGTGAGCTCCTGGAGTGTAGACACTGAGTGTGATCAGGTGGTTCCTTTGGAATGTGTAGGAATGGCTCTGGGTATACTATGACGTGAGCATGTGAAGCATCCCACAACTCACACTGACAAAGACCCCGAGCTCAGCATCCCCTTCTTACAGCCAGGAGAGGGCCTCAGATGGTGGACCAAGCACGGGCTCTTACTGCCCCGAGGTCCAGCCTGTCCTGGATTCCCCAACCGTCCTAGGGCATGCTGTTTGCCAGTCTCCCCCGGATTACCTCAGGGTTATCCCTTTCTTATAACACTCAGTGGCTTAGGAGGTAGGAAAAGAGGGTTGAGGCAAGCCCCAGCCGCTGCATGGTCCCGCTGCACCTCTTGATTCCAAGCAGTTCATTGCCTTGCAACATTCCTATGTTATTAGCAGCAGCCTGTCTCCCTTGAGGTGGGAAGAGTCAGGCATCTTAACCCATTTGCGGAGAATGTCTTTCGTTCACTGAGTACCCGAGGTGGGGATCAGCAAAGCACACTGAAGACGACACGTGTGCATTTCTGGAGAGTGGGCGGCAGCGAGGGGTATCAGGGAGCATCTCATGGACTCCTTCTGACTCTGGGCTCTCCTCTCCCAGTTTGCACTGGGGTTCAAGGCCGCACACCTGGAGGGCGTGGAGCTGAAGAACATGGGCCAGCAGCTGGTGGGTCAGTACCCAATTCACTTCCACCTGGCGGGCGATGTGGATGAAAAGGGAGGCTACGACCCGCCCACGTACGTCAAGGACCTCTCCATCCACCACACGTTCTCTCGCTGCGTCACTGTCCACGGCTCCAATGGCTTGTTGGTGAGCACATCCTTCCCGGGGAAGCCAGGGATCCAGAGCCCCTTCACCCTCTCATCCCTTCCCTGCATGCCGGTCTGCTCGCTGCTGGGCCCAGGGACCGTTAGCAGTGGCAGCATGCTTAGATCTAGTCCCTTGGTGCAGGGCCACTGGGGGTTGAGCTCAGATTTTAGAACAGTATCAATTGAGAACAGGTCACTGACCAAAGAAGAAGGAGAAAATAGGGGTGTATCTTTGCCAAAGGCACCAAGCTACAGAGATGGGTGAGCAATTAGTGGTCACGGGGAGTCTAGCTCTTGCTGCACCTTGGTTTCCCCAAGGATCGTTCCATGACCGTGTGCCACGGCAAATCTGTTAACTGCAGACAAGGCAGGGGTCACGCCAAGACTCTGTACTGTGGCATCTGCCTGACAGGCTTGAGGTAGTGGCAGCAGTGGCCCTTTTCCCTTTTCTTCTGTTGAACCAAGTGTCATCAGAGCAAGCACTCCTGGGAGAAACGCCTTCATTAGTAAATTGGGGTGGGTGTGTGTGTGTGTGTGTGTGTGTGTGTGTGTGTGGCTTGTCTTGATTTGCACAGATCATTTTTACACTAAAGTGATCCTTCTTTAAATGAATTCAGCTTATATCCTCCATAAATTTTTCAAGCTGGACATTCAGCCCTGCACGCTGAATCCAGTTTGTGTTTGGTTTGGTTTGGTTTATGTCACGTTTAGGGAAGCATTTGATAATTTTACACGAAGTGGAACTTTCTTTCAATGCACTAAGCTCATATCCTCTATGAACTTTTAAGCTGGATGTCACGAAACGGCACCCAGCAAACTGAACCTGGTGGCCAGACGTGCTTTGCTTGCCTTAAGTGTTTCAAGAACCATTTGAATTAGTTTTCATCATTTAGAAATGTAGAGATTTCACATAAAAGTCTGCATTCTTGGCGTCTCTTAAAAAGTAGTTGGAATTGGCAACACGAGACCCACATTCCTGCCTGGCAACAATGGATTCAGACAAAGTCATAGCACCCCACCAAGCTGGGCTTATGCTCTCTGGTTTACGCCATGCCCACCACTTCCTAGTACCCTACAGTAAATGCCCCAGGCAGGGCCACTCATCTCGTTGCCTGTTGGCCTCCGTGGGCATTTGAGTCTGTGACCCCTGCTTTAATCCAAACATAAGGAGCTTCCCACCACGCATGCGGGGATAGGAAGATGAGGAAGCCTGTCAGTGTGTGGTGGGTGAAGCCACTTTCAGGTCTATTCAGTGTGCTCTTACAAAGGAATGCCTGCTGTTGCTGTATTTTCAATGCTCTGACTTAAAACCCACCAAGTATAAAGAAGAGAGCACTGGTTTGGGGGCACAGTCTAGAAGGGCCTGGTCCACAGGTCATGGGCTGTGGACCTCGGACAAGTTGCTTACCCTCTCTCAACCTCAGCTCCCTCCTCCATCAGGTTGGGGACATAACACCAAACACATAGGGCTCTGAGGGGCCAGCGCCACGAGGGAGACCCAAGACCCGGTGCCCTGCCCGCTGGGCTCATGTGCAAATGTTGGCTAGGAGCCAGGGCCGGTTCCCCCAGCAGCGGGGTAGAGGGTTGCAGCTGGAGTAGTTGCTGGGAGACATGGGATTATTTTTCGGGTCCAAGAAAGAGGCAAAGGAAGATGTTTTCTGGCAAAAGCAGAAAGATAACAGGATTTCGAATAAATTCGGAAGGTTAGGGATGCAGTAGAAGACACAGGATGAACTTGGGCTCTGGAGCCAGACACTGTGGGTTCCCATCTGGCTGCCACTTCCTAGCTGTGTGACCTGGGTCAGGTGGTCTCCATGCCTCTGTTTCCTCTTCTGTAAGATGGGGAGCAAAGGACACGGACACGCCGCGCCGAGGGGCCTGGCCCAGGTTGGGCCCTGGAAGCAGGCGTCTGGTGGTCCCGTTCGCTCGTGCGGTGTGCCGAGTGAATGCACGGAAGGCAGTTGGAGACTGAGCTGAGAACACGTGCCGAAAAGAACAGCGTAGAGTTGGTGAGGAAACATCCCAGGACTGAGCCTTAGGAGCTTGACCTGCTTTAAGCACTTGTTCTAAAGTTTTGTCCTTAAGTTTAACTTAAGTTCGACTATGTCTAATGTTCCTCGAGAGAAAAATATGAAGATTACAAGAAGTCTGTAACTCCAGATCCGGGTTGATTTGAGGGGAAGCTGTTCTGAACCTCTGGGCAGTCACATACGTGCGCACACACACACGCACACGCACACACACACACATACTTGCCCTGTGGACATACGGCTGTGCTTTCCCACCCACTTGCTGTGTGATGATCTCGGGCAAGCTATTTAGTCACGTAGGTCTTCAGTTTCCTCTTATGTGCTGTGCAGAACAGGATGGCAATCCCCCATGGCTGTTCGGTTAGAAACTATAGATGCGATACTTTGGGCCATCTTAGTAATACAGACCTTCCTCTGAGCAGTGATCCCAGGTCTCACGGGCTCGTGTAGGGGGAGGCAGGGCAAGAAAAGTGCCGGGGGTGGAGCCAGAGGGCCCTCATCAGGGCAGCGCTGCAAGGGAGCATCTCTGTGCACATGCAGGCTGGGGAGAGGTGGGGAAAGTTAGCACAGGCCAGGCGTCCAAGTTCATGGATATGGGCAACGGACGGAGAGCGGAGTGGGGGGCATGGAAGGCAGGGGGCGAGGAGCGGCCATGGGAACTGGTACCTCCGGAACAGCCAGGCGGGTGAGTTGCACCCACGGCAGAGATAGATTTTTGGAGCCAGAGCTTTGGACAACTCAGGACCCGAAGACCCCGCCTACCAAAGCCTTCCTCCTGTCTGGCCGCCAGGGATGCCAGTCACCTGACGGGGAGGGCGCATCCCTCAGCTCCCTGGGTGTCGTCCAGACGCCAGGTGGCCCAGGTGCTTTGCACAGGCCTTGCCGAGGCGCCAGCGCAGCCTTATCTCGATGGCCACGCGGGGCTCCGACCACACTCCGCTCAGGCCCGCGCTCGGCGGCCAAGCTGTGCTTAGGACTTGGAGCTTGCAGGTCTCTGTGGCCTGAATCAAGGGGAAACCGAACGGCCATGGCTTAGAATCTCGACGACGTACGGGCCTCTACGTCTCTGAGCCAAAGAGGCAGCAGGATGACGGAGGGCGTTCTGTGCCTTTCTCTGCGAGCCGCACCCCTGCATGGGAGTTGGGGTTTTATGGACTAACACCTCACCCTGTAAAGGCTCCGTCACTGGGGCAGACAGTTCCAGGTTCAGAAAGGCTGCCTTGGGAGCTGCACTCCCTCCACCAGGATTTCACATTTGCTTCCTTTGTTTTGGCTCTAAGGATTTACCCACGGCTATGTTTAGAAAGATGTTTTTAGCTGATGGGATGAAAGGAGGCCAACAGCGGACAAAGACTGTTTTCTCATTTAGAGAGCAGAGGCCACTCAGTAACATCGTGAACGCCTTTTCCCTCACGCCATCCCCAATCCGGAGGTACCCTAGACCCCAGACAGGCAGTCACTGGCTTGTTGGAAAAAGGGGTTCCTATGTGTGCCCAGCTGGGAGGTGCTGCCCCACCTCACCACTGCTAGACACGCACTGGTACCCCCATCCTCAGAGAACAGCTTCCCTCATCCCCACCTCCTCCTGGGGTGGCCCACCTTTGGTCTTTCCCTTTCTTCACCACCAACTTTTGGAAGGAGTGATCTGAACTTAAGATTTCTGCCAACATCTGTTACTCAACAAAAATGTGGGCTTCGCAACTTTTGTTCCCCTGAGCCCTGGGGACGGCTCTCAGTAACGTAACTCCACACACTAGTGCTCAGCTCCTGCCCCGCAAGCCCACTGCCCCCTGCTCCCTCCTCAACCGACTCTTACCCTTTCCCGTGGTGACAGTGATCGCCGTCAACTAGCAAGGTTAAAAGGATAGAGTCGCAGCAACCTGTGTTCTAATCCTGCCAGTGTGAACTTGACTGATGGATACTTTCTGCGCCTCAGTGTCCTCCTGTGTAAAGTGAGGGTGATGATAGAACCCATCTCAAAGGCTTTGGGGGAACCTTAAGCAGGTAATGCATGTGACATACTTAGCAATGATATTAGATAGTATTGTCACTGTGCCTCTTTCCCTGTGTTCTGTGTAAACCTCACTGGTTCCGTGAGATAGTGGTAGGTATCCCTCCCAGCACACAGAGTAAACCCCATAATTAAATGACCTTGGCAAACACCGAGCATGTGTCTTTCCTCCCCATTTTAGGGATTCACCGTGCATGCTGGCATTGTCAGGGTTGCAGTGAAAACGCATTTAATGCTGGTGATCCTAGCAATGTCAAAACTCATTTCACTGCAGAGCCCTTTATTCACACAACCTTGCGTTTCACAGAGTTAGTGTTCCACAGAGCAGAGCCTGGGAAATGCCTTTCCTGACACTGACACTGTTGACGGTGTCCTTCTTGAAACTGGGGGGGTTTGCACCAAAGCTCCGGGATGCTGGCAGATGGGGGGCAAAGGCTGCCTTCAAAGGAAGGGGCTACCGCACATTATCCGCGGGGTGGACAGCTGTGGGTGTAAGATGGGCTCACGCTACATCTTACTGTGTGTTTCTGAGCTCTGAGGCAGGGCACGGGGGTCACCTAAGTGTTCCTTCCTGGAAGACAATGACTCCATTCCAGTTCTCTTGAGAAAGGTGAAAAAGACTCCTGTACGGATTCTGCCTGTTTTCTCCTCTTTTCCTTTTTTACTGCAGAGTGGATGGGAGAAGTAAACATGTCCTGTCTTTCTTTCTCACCTCATTCACTGCTCCAGATGTGTTACCTCCAGTAGCAGGCCAGGATGTCCTCCAGTAGCAACCGGGATGTCCTCAACAGGCTGCCACATTGACTATGCAGGGGGCGCCCTACATGGATTGCAGCCAGTCCTCAAGCCCTCCAGCCTTAGGGAGACACCTTCCCTTTGGCTTTCCACTAAAGAGGACTGGAGCTCCTTTACCTCTTTGGTGGGAAACTCAGTGCCCTCTGTCCCAGTCTCAGAGCTCTGGGGATTGTGGGCGAGGCTTCTGTTTTCCCTGGTTTCCCCTTTTTCCAGTTTCTTGAATTCGGTCTCACTCATTTCTTGCTTCATGAGATGCTCTCATCTCTCCTTCCCTCCTGAGCCCAAATGAGGAACCCAGACTCCTGGGCTTGTTTCCCCACAAAGTTTCACTGGCCAGGGCTTCCGCTGGCAGAGTGGGAAAGAGATGGGAAGGAGGTAGGGTGCATCATCGGTCAGCACAGAAATCAACTGGAAATGGAGAAACAGGTCCCTCTTCTTAAACCCTCCCCTCCCCTCCCCTCCACCTGGCTGCGGGGGTCCTTCCTTCTCCTCCCCCACTGCTCCTGGGCCGCCTTAAAAACTCATTCTAGGGACTTCCCTGGCAGTCCAGTGGTTGGGACTCTGCGCACGAGTTAGATCCCTGGTTGGGGAACTAAGATCCCACATGCCACACAGCGGGGCAAAACAACAACAAAAAACACATTCTTCTCCTTATTAGGCAGAGTGATTGGGTTCTCCGTTTCCTTTCCCAGCTTCTATTTGCATATTCAGAAACTCATTAACACACCCTGCAAAGCAAATTACCACCTACTCCAAGGCTCTTTTCTTTAGCAGCTCAAGAAAAAAAAAGAAAAGAAAAATAGAAAAGAAAAGTAAACAGCAGAAGCTCAGAAATTACAGTCTTTCTTTTAATAGGATCCTATTTGTAGCCAGGTTTCTCACTAAGATGAATTATATCATATCCACCCTAGAAGGCAGAATCAGACATATAGTTCATTTCTGTGTGTATTTGTTTTAAACAGTAATTTCTTGTTCGTACTGTGTACAGGTTTCAGGGGGAAGTCATCACTTGGGGTGACTCTATGCCCTGATTTGCAAAGAACAGTTCCATTTTACGCCTGCTATCCCAGATTAATGACTCACGGTACCCCCTTTCACTCTCGATAATGTCCTGGTTCAGACAATAAACTAAATGGTCACCCTAATTGAAGCAGTTCCTGAGAGCTGGGGAGTTTCATCCTTCACAATGTCATGCCTAGACTCCACCTAACAACAGCTGAAGACTTAAAACAGCTCTCAGGAATCGTTCTCATGATTGTCAGTCATAAGGGAATATGTCCAGAAGGACAAAGGGAAAATACAGTTTGTGCAAGAGAATGGCAGGGAGCTTACACACTGCTTCTGGATAGCATGCGAGGGGATTCAGTGAGCACCCGTAAGTCCATACGTATGTGTCTGTTCATCCAGCTACTTACTATCTACCTATCTGTCTGTCATCTCTGTCTGTCCATCTCAAGCTATGTCACAGTTTAAGTAGCTAATTCTGGGAAATGTTCTAAGGAAGAACAATCGTACAGTGTCAGAGCTGGAAGGGATTTCAGAAGTCCCCCTAAGGACACTCAGGCAAATGACACCGCAAGTTTGTGATGAAACCAAACTTGAACTTGTGTCTTCTACTCCCAGCCCAGGGCTTTCTTCGACCTTATCATGCTTCTCTCTGGACTCTGTATGCCACCTCACCCCACTACTAATGAGAAGCAAGAAATGCAACACAAGATGGGAGGTTTCTTTTCTGGTGCTGTTGAGAATTGATTAGGACACAGGTTTTGGATCAGACAGATGGAGAAGCAAGTCTCAATCCGTCCTTGCAAGAGAAGTGACTCGGGCAGCTTTCTAAGTCTCGGTGCTATCAGTAGAAAGGGAATAGTAGTTTCGATAAGGATTAAATGAGATAATATATGTAAAACATTTCACAGTAAACAGTAGTTATTTTTATTCCTTTCCGAAAGGGTTTTTCTCTCCAGAGCACACCTCAAGGGGCCTGGAGGGAATTTCTTATTCAGGCATTTGTTAGAATAAGAATGTACCCAATTCATTATTCACTTGCATTCAGAGGACACCCAAAGTGCGATCCAGACGGCGGGCACCTGGGTGCCTAGGATTTAAAAGGAGCTACGGGCCCGGGTCTGAACACTGTTCCATGTCCCTCCGCTGGGCCTGAGTGTCCTCCTCTGTAACGTGAAGGCATTGAACTTGCTCTCGATGTCCCTGCCAGCACGAGCAGCCCACGTTTTTCTTGCCTGTTCCTCCCATGCTTGTCTTTCCAGGCGATTTGCAACAAACTTCCCTAGCTCACTAGGAGGAAAGGAAGCAGTCCCATTGCATGACCTTGGTATTGACTAAAATGCTTATTGGTGCACTGAGTAGCATTCAAGATCACGCCCTTGCCTATTACCAAAGATTAAGGCGGCGATCCTCGTTTGAGAAAACGAAGAGCTTGCCTGGAATAGGGCAGTTGTGCCTGTGCTCCGTCCTCATGGGTGAATGGACACAGTCAGAAAACTGGGGTTCCAGGGGGCTTCCCTGGTGGCGCAGTGGTTGGGAGTCCGCCTGCCGATGCAGGGGACGCGGGTTCGTGCCCCGGTCTGGGAAGATCCCACATGCCGCGGAGCGGCTGGGCCCGTGAGCCGTGGCCGCTGAGCCTGCGCGTCCGGAGCCTGTGCTCCGCAACACGAGAGGCCACAGCAGTGAGAGGCCCGCGTACTGCAAAAAAAAAAAAACAACAAAAAAAAGAAAACTGGGGTTCCAACCCTGGCTTTGCACATGTGGGTTTTGTGACCTTGGGCAAATCACTCAACCTTTCTGAGTCTCATTTTCCTCATCTCTGAAAAAAATTAGTACAGGATTATGTAAGATTTCAGCAAGATTAAAAGATATAAGAGCCCAGGCCAGCGCTGGGACATAAAGGGTCCTAGTTCTGGATGCTTCTAGAGCGTGTCTGCCTGGGAGTTGGGGAGTAGGTAAGATTTGCCATAGAAAAGGCTCTGGAGGGAATTGGGGTGTTTACCCTCGATTAGTGCTTCTCAGGGACAATTTTTTCACCTCCCTTCCCCAGTGGAATACTTGGCCATGAACGCCTGGAGACGTTTTTGGTTGTCACAGCTGAGAAGGTCCTGCTGGCATCTAGTGGGTAGGGGACGAGGGATGTTGCTAAACTTCCTACAATGTACAGGACGCCCCTCGAAATGGTAACAGTGCCGACAGGGGAGTTGTTTGGGGATGATGTGTGAATTTCTCAGGGCCTGGTGCAGCAGTGGATACTTACTAGGTGTGGGTAGAATGGTGTCATAGGGGAGCAGCAGCTTCCCTGGTTGGGTGACATCACTGGGCAGTCAGGACGCCGGGGGTGGGCATGAGGATGGAAGATCTCAGATGGTGTTTCTCACCATCCTCATGCCCCGCTGTGGACAGGGCACCTTGGACGGTAGCGTGCATCTCACCTATGGGGTGTTCAAGTGAAGCACGATGCCCGTTTGTCAGGGATGCCCGTGAACAGAGCCCTGCTTGAGAAAGGGAGCTAGGGCTCAGGCCAGAGGCCCTCTACCCACCTTCTCGTTCTCAGACTGATGAGTTCATAGACATTCAGACCCGGAAGGGGCCTCGGAGATCCTGGACTTGGACTCCTCCATTGTGTGGTGGGGAAAGTGTGTTGGCGAGAGGTTGGCAGACTTGTCTGAGAGCCTGTGATGCTTGTGGGCACAGCTAAGGCTGTACTCCGCGTCTCTCCATGCCTTCAAGTGGTTTCTCCACTCGGCCCACTGACTGTGATTCCAAGAAGAATATTGAAGAGCTGGAGTTTGCAGCATTTTCTGGTTTTCTGCAAGTGTGGCTCGTTGTGGTTGCAGGCTTCAAAGCTGGCTGGCCTCCACGGGAGAGGGCACCGTGAGGAACCAGCCTTACTAAGAAGCCCCCCTGGCCTGGCTCAGACGGAGCTCTCCCTACCCCCCTTTCTGGTGGGACCTCCACATGAAGTCCTCGTGAGCAGTGTACTCGCCGTGTCCTCACCAGATTAGGCTCCCAAGGCCTCGTCCCCGGTCTCCAGTCGGGCCCACCTCTAGCGGTTTGTTCTTCTCCCCACCCCGTGAAGGCTCAGCTGCAACACCTCCAGCTGGAAAGGACTTCAAAGTCACGGCTCTGTCGTACCCATGTCAGGTCCACCTCCAACCCCCCAGATCCCCTCTCAGAGCCCGGTGCCTGGCTTAGGTTGTTTGACGTTTGTTGAGTGGCTGAATGAGCACATGAGTAATGGCGCTGGGCGAACTGTCGCTCTGTCTTGACCCCTGCAGGTCAAGGACGTTGTGGGCTATAATTCTTTGGGCCACTGCTTCTTCACGGAAGATGGGCCAGAGGAACGCAACACCTTTGAGCACTGCCTCGGCCTCCTTGTCAAGTCTGGAACCCTCCTCCCCTCCGACCGTGACAGCAAGATGTGCAAGATGATCACAGAAGACTCCTACCCGGGGTACATCCCCAAGCCCAGGCAGGACTGCAAGTAAGCACCTCCCTTTCCCTGCCCTGCCCCGCGCCGGGCCTGTGTGCACGTGCTCACACGACCTCCCAGCCCTGCGTCTGACTTCTCACTCTTGGGTTCCCGAGCGGGAACCACAGCCCTTGACCACAGCTTAGACCTCACAGCCCTTGACCACCCAAGGCTCTCAGCTGCTCAGACAGAGGGCAGGAGTGTGTTTTCGACTTCTCCCTGCTCAGTGTGCCTCACAGGCGTCGTTTTTGGCCAAAGAGAACCACGGTTCTCATCCTCGGGCTTTCCCTGAGGCCACACGGTGCTCCTTTGAGGAGAGGAAGCGGGCTGCCACCTCGGAGCCCACAGCGTGTACACGTGGGCACCGGCTGCGCTGGTCTGTTTCTTGACATGAGAGAGTCAGAGACAGAGAGAGAGAGAGAGAGAGAGCAAGAGAGGGAGAGCTTCCCGTCCAGTCAGCCTTCTGAGTCCAGGGCCTCTCCCTCAGAGACAGCCATTTTTCTAGGTTCTCGTGACTTATATTTCTTCTAGGATCCATCTCAGATTTAACTCACAAACGTGCTTATACCTTCAAGAGCCATGCCCCATGCAAATTCTGAACGTGTTAAAGACATACATGTACCCCAGTTTAATGAGAAAACTGGGTTTCAGATGAGCAAATCAAGGGCATCTCAAATCACTGATAAGAGGCTCATCAAAGCAATGTTAGAGTCCCTGACATGGGCCACCCCTCCGCCCCAGGCAGCAAGGTGGGAGCCAGTAGCCCTCTGTCTGACGCCATTCAATCTCTGCCCCCCGCCCACAGTGCTGTGTCCACCTTCTGGATGGCCAATCCCAACAACAACCTCATAAACTGTGCTGCTGCGGGATCCGAGGTGAGCAGAAACATCCCTTTTTCGGGTGGGGCTGGGGGAGAGGAGATGGCCGGGGCCAACCCTGAAAGATGTGTGCCCTGAGCCCCCAGTCTAGGTATCCGTGCAGTCAGGCTTAGCGTGAAGAGGGGAGAGCCAGCTTGGGAGGCAGATGGACTCTGGCCTTTCGTCACACTGGTGACCGTAGCTAATGAGTAATCAGTAGCCTTATTAGATGCCTGGCACATCCGTGTTCTAAGTTCAAATATTTAAATTATATTTTTCACACTTTATTTTTTGTGTGTGGTATGTGCACAAGCTCATTTACTTATATCTATTTATTTTTGGCCATGCCACGCCGCATGCGGGATCTTAGTTCCCCATCCAGGGATTGAACCTGTGCCCCTGCTTTGGGAGCGTGGAGTCTTAACCCCTGGACTTCCAGGGATGTCCCATAAGCTCCAATAATTTAATTCTTGTGTCAACCCTATGAGGTTTGTACTATGGTGGGGAGGAAAGTTAGGCAGGGACATGCACAGGATACAAACACGGTATTCTGTCTACACAGCCCTGCCCTTACCCACCCCTTCATGCTGCTTACCTTCCTGGGGAGCAGGTCAGGTGCCGTCTCTGGGCCTCAGCTTCCATATCTGCAGAATAAAAGGGTAAAGCCAAGGACACTCAGGCAATCCTCCCATTACGTGTCAGGAGGGGGAGATTAACCCCAGCAGTGACTCTGAAATCCAGCCATTTGGCACCCATGGCTGATACAGTAGGACCACAGATACAGTAGGACCACAGAAGGGTTTTAACAGTCAGGATGGACGCCCACCCCCCAAAAATATAATCGCCTCAAACTTCTCGCTGTTTCCCGCGGGTGTGTCTGGGAATGGGCATTGGGGCCATTTGGGTGATAGCGCTAGGCCCACCCCTAGTTTGGGCCATCCCGTCACCCCAACAAGAAGCTCCCTGGTGCTGAATTCTGTGGCTTTTTCCCCCATGTCCTCCTCCACCAGGAAACTGGATTTTGGTTCATTTTTCACCACGTACCGACGGGCCCCTCGGCCGGAATGTACTCCCCAGGTTATTCAGAGCACATCCCACTGGGAAAGTTCCTTAACAACCGAGCACACTCCAACTACCGGGTAAGTCCTTCCAGGCCTCCCCGCCCGCCCACTGGTCCTTCTTCCCAGGCCTGTGCATAATTAGAGCTGGAAGAGCCACAGCTCCCCCTGGCAGCCCCGGAGCTGGGCCCCTGAGTTCGATTTCGCAGTTCACTTGGTGGGGATGGGAGCAGTGGTGACTCCGAAAAGCCAGGCCTGATCTGTGAGCTAGGGAAGGTCAGGACCTGGTTCTGCAGGAAGATGAAGATAGCATTAGCATCCTCTCCTCTGGTCGCTTTTTTTTTCTGGGAAGCGGGTCCTCCATCCATGCAGTGCTAGGGAGGCAGGTGGAAAACAGACATTTCTGTCATCTTCGTTTGCTCATCAGTAGTTCTGTGTGTCCAGCACCAAGCGAGGTGCTGGGGAAAGGGACTGGGCTCTCGGGTGTGTCAAGGGCCCCCCGTTGAGGACAGCATCCAGACAGACCAGAGTCATGGGCACGTGGGAATGGAGCTGGGAAGCAAGGCTGAGACCAGAGATGCTGTGCTGGGGACAGAGGTGGTCTTGGGGACGCAGGGGCAGTGTGCAGATAGAGGCCCGAATGTCAAGGCTGTTCTTCTGGGCCGCTCCCTAGTGGTACAGATGAAGAAACAGAGGGTCCTAGAGGAGAATGGATGCATTCAGTGTCAAAACCAAAGAGACTCAACTAGGGAGAAGCCCATGAAGATGAGAAGTAATCTCAGAATAGACCTGTGTATACAGCTAGGAGGTGGGGTGTGCCTGGGAGAGCCGTCTCCTTACGGAGCAGGTGCAGAGGCTCTGGGGGCTGTGGGAAGCAGGGGCGGTACTCCTTGTCGAGATCCCTTCGTTGAGAAGCCTTCCTATGAGCCACAGGTAGGCCACGCAGTACCTGGATGTTTGGAGAGGTTGGAAAGGGGAGGAACACGTGAGGGAGGATGGTTTCCAACAGGGAACTAGGCAAGGACTCCTGCCCACAGATGGAGGGAGGGGCCCTCGGGGGTGGCAGGGTGGGAAAGGAGCAAAGAGGATCCTCGAGCTGGATGGATTCCGCTGCCTGGATTCCGGATGGGTTCCGAGCCAAGGAGGAGCCCCGCGCGTGGTGTTCACGCCTGGTGAGCCCTGACTCCGTGCCACCGTGTGAGGGTCCTGCTCCCAGACTCTTCACGTGGCTTCTCTTATTTGGTCCTCACAGCAGGAATTCAGTGTTATCATCCCATCTTACACAGACTGCAACTGAGGCCCGAGAGGTGAAGGGATTTACCTAAGGTCCTAGCTCATGAGAGAACAACTGGGAATCAAGTCCCACTTCTCTTGACTCCCATCACCACTGCTTAATTAGAAGTCAGTTGAAGATCACAATAGCCAGTGTCCTCCAGTTCTGTAAAGAAGGAGTCCAAGCCTCCCTAGGAGGCCAAGGGAATCCAGCCCTGAAGGCGGACTGAACGGGGCCTCACTGGGCAGCCTCACTCCCACTCACCCATGGCTGACAAAGTGGACACCTTTGGAGCCAAATAAGAAAGCGAGGTTCTTTCCTTGGGTCAGGCGACAGCCAAGACAAGACTGGGGAAGGCTCCCAGACCCCTGCCCCAAGGTAAAGACGGGACTTAAGTTCGGCATCTTCTTTGCATCACTGCAGACACATTTCCCAAGAAATCATATCTGTCATCCTCAATTTGGGGCCTGGGCTTATAACTGCCCAATGCAGTGTGAGTTTGGGGCATGGACTTCGCTGTGTGGCCTTGGACAAGATACTTAACCCCTCTAAACCTCAAGGTCCTCATCTGTACCTCCAAGAGGACACCTTATTCCAGATTTGACTTGAGCAATGCAGAGCAATGCAGGTTCTTCACCTCCCTCGTTGCAGACCCCCTACTTCTATTAATGCGTCCTGAGAGGGAAGCTGGTTTCACTGGAGCATTCAAGAGTACGCAGTGAGGCTGGGTGTGAGAAGATGCCTGCAATCTGCTGTCCGAGCTCATGTATCCCTGAATGTCCCCTCTCCCCAGGCTGGCATGATCATAGACAACGGGGTCAAAACTACCCAGGCCTCCGCCAAGGACAAGCGGCCCTTCCTCTCCATTATCTCCGCCAGGTAATTCTATGGGCACGTTCTGTGTGCTGCGCATGGTGCTCGTTGCTGGGGGTACCATGGTGAACATCGAACAGGGCCAAATCTGAGTCAGGGCTGAGGCTTCACCAGCTGATGGGAAAAGAAATTCTGAGAGGTTTCTAAAAAAATCAGCAAAATCCAATACCTGCTTTTTGATAAGTTGACAGGACTGGCCAGGGCCCCAGCAGGTTGGACCAGGATAAAAAGGTGAAGAGAAAAGAAGGGAGGAATTTCGCTATCAATTTAATAGGAACATTCAGGTTGTACCTATAGGTACATCTGGAGCTCAGCCCAAGGCCAGGAGCTGCTTTTAAGAGATGCTGTCAAAACCTCAAGGTAGCTAGGAAAATCAGTACCCTTTAAGGAGACCAAGTGCTTGGTCTCTGTCAAAAGTGGGTAACACCGGGGACTTCCCTGGTGGCGCAGTGGTTGAGAGTCCGCCTGCCGATGCAGGGGACACGGGTTCGTGCCCCGGACCGCAAAGATCCCACATGCCGCGGAGCGGCTGGGCCCGTGAGCCATGGCCGCTGAGCCTGCGCGTCCGGAGCCTGTGGTCCACAACGGGAGAGGCTGCAGCAGTGAGAGGCCCGCATACCACAAAAAAAAAAAAAAGTGGGTAACACCAATGACATGATCATGTCCATGGAAGGCATGACATGGAAGACATCAGGAGCACCCAGGCTCAGTGCTCCATTTGGTGGCTAAGATGTAGAAGCCCAGGAAAGGCACCAGGTCAAGGTTACCCCCAGGGGAGTAGAGAGCTGGGCACCTCAGACTCCCCTTCCCGGCCACAGGGCTGCATTACATGCCAGGCTTGGGACTGGCTGTCTGAACTTCCTTCTGTGATTTGACCCCTCCTTGGGGCGGCGGGGTTCCCCAGTGGTGATGATAACAAGAGCAGTGACATGTCTGTAGGATGCATGGGGCTGGACCCTGGGGAAAAGACCTCTGATTTCCGCACCAAGCTCAGGAAGTTCCCTGCAGAGCCCAGGGGGTGTGAGTCGGTTGCTGTTTAGCCCGAGTCTTCCGGGCACCATAAGCAGAGAGAAACTCACTGCCCAGAAGGCAGTCAGTTCAGGCGTCCCCTCAACACGGCCACCTGTGCCTCCCCATGCTGTGTTCCAGGTACAGCCCCCACCAGGACGCTGACCCGCTGAAGCCCCGGGAGCCGGCCATCATCAAGCACTTCACTGCCTACAAGAACCAGGACCATGGGGCCTGGCTGCGTGGCGGGGACGTGTGGCTGGACAGCTGCCGGTGAGTGTGACGTTGGCACAGCGTGGGACGATGCTCCTCCCCTGGGCAGGGGACAGACACGAGCGAGACAGAGAGAGGAATCCAGACATACCGATGTTTGACCTTCTGGTCGCCCACCCAGGCAGAAGCATGGAATGGCAGCGGGCAGTGACCCAGAGAACCCCCTAGAAGCAGCATGTGTCTTCAGCCCACCGTGCCAAGGGTTGTGGGGCATGACTTGCCCCCAAATAGTCACTGGGCTTGGCTGTAAGTCACGTAACTTGTCATATAACCAGTCAGCGAAAGGAAGGAAGGAAGCAGGAAGGAAACCGACACTTTCTAGGTACCTACTGTGTGCTGGATCCTTGGTTGCATTTATTTCTTACCATGTTTCTTGGAGATATAAATTCTCATCTCCATCTTAGACAATGAGGCTCAGTTGAATGAATTTTCCGAAAGGTGAATAGTTGAACTGGGACTTCAAATACCAGCACATCAGACTCCAAGGCGCAGAGGAAAAAGACGAGGAACCCCGAGTTCTGATATAAGGTCCCCATGGAGAGCCACGGCCCACACTGGACAAGAGCCGGAGGGACCGGCAGCTGAGTTGGGACTTCCGCTAAGGGAGTAGCATGAAATGTTCTCCTCAACTCCCTTTACTGTTAAAAAATGGGAATCAGAAACTCTACATGGGAAATAAGTGTATTTCTCCATTTTATCATGACCAGTTAAAGGAGAAGTGAAGGGAGACTTGCTTGTGAAAGGAGCAAGAGGAAGTGAGAGTGTGTGAGGAGAGAAACAGATTTCACACACACACACACACACACACGCTCACACGTGTAAAGGCTTCTCAGAAAAGCAGAGGCCTGGGCAAGACAGACACTGACCCATGGATGGACCCCAGAGAGAGCCAGACACACACAGGGATGGAAAGGGAATGTCGCTGGCAGAGAAACCGGGGCGGGTTTTTTTGTGGGGTCAGAGAAGAGAGGAAGGGATAGAAGAGGATTTTGAGAGTTTTGGGGAGAGGGGAAAGGGAAGAAGAGAGCCTCTTCTGGGCTTCTGAAGGGCGTTTAGGGTGTCAGACGGGAGGCAGGCTTGCTCTGAGTGGCTCTAGAGAGCAGAGGTTGCAGACCTGGGCTGATTTCCACTCAGTAGCAGGAAGAACTTTCCTGCAACACAAGACGCTAGTCAATGAGAAGAGCTGCTCATCCCTAGAATAGAGGCCCAAGGCCACTTGAGAGAGAAATTATGCAAGAGGCGAGTGAAAGAGGAAACAGATGGGGGTCAAAGCTAAACTTCTCTGCCGTGTTCTGCCTCCAGTGAATGACTAGATTGCTGGAAGTTCAGGTCCCCGTAGGGGAGTGGATGCCAGACTTGCGGCCGAAAGACAAATTGTGAAGCACTCCCCTGCCAGCGGGGCTGGATCTTCTAACCCTTCCCCAGCCTCCTTCCAAGGTAGCCCAGAATCTGGCTGGTGCAGAGGTTGTCGTCCCGTGAGTGGGCACAGCCAGGGGCTGACAGAAGATGGGGATCCCTTGAGAAGCTTTGAGCCTTTGGCCATGGTGTCCGTTTCTTAGGAAGGTCGCTCCAGCAAACCACTCCGTGGGTGGAGGCACTCCTAGAAGTGGGAGGGACAACTAATAATATGGCAGTGGTCCAGAGGAGAAGGAGTTACAGTGAGAACTTAGGTGAAAATGCGCTTCGGGAGAGGGAACAGGCTTGGGTGGACGGTAACTGTTTTGCTTTATGTGTGTTAAGTTTGAGATGCTTTTGGGATACCCCCGTGGAAATACACCAAAGTCTGGAAGTGCAGGGGGGAAGGGCGGCTGATTTTAGAGTCACCAGCAGACTGGTAGGGGTGGAGGCTGTGAGTCCTCATGCCGTCCCCAGGGGCACAGTGCAGAACAAGAGGACCTTGGGCAGAGCACTGGGGGACAGCGGTGGTAAGGAAAAACCATGAAGAGCCTGGGAAACAAAAATCAGGGAGTCCTGGGAGAGAACTAGAGAGCACAGGGCCCTGGAAGGCGGGCCTTGAACGGTGAATTTGAACTGGATGGGCTTCAGACAGGGAGAAGTGCACGCGTCCCGGAGGACGGGGAACAGGACGCGCAGAAGCAAACCGGGAACTAGGGAGACTTCAGGCGGCCGGGACCCTCCCTGGAGCAGAGGGAAAGTGCATTCACTTGGGCCTGAAGCATGAGGGCAAGGATTGGGCTTAGGTTTCTGGATGCCGTGAAGCCACCGGAGTTTAGGAAGCCGAGAGTGGCGCTTGGAGGGGATGTTCACCCCTGGGACAAAGGAGGTGAAGGCAGCCACCAGATCTGGACCCACGGTCCACGGCAGCGCAGACCCAAGGCTCGGCTCAGATTCTGTGGGACCCCTTATCACTCACAGCCAGACTTCCTCCAGACACGTGCTCCTCCTGGCCCGCAAAATGGACAACGGCAAAAGGGAGCTGATGAGATCGCTGCAGTGTAATTGCAAACTTACTTCTCAGGGCCAATGTCCGCCTGACTTCTGGGAAAGTTAGAAATCAGCTATCAGGGTCCTTCCTGCTGTGGCTGAAACAGTAATGAGGATGGCTACGGGCAATGGAACGGCATCCATGTACCCCCACCGTTACCCAGGGCGGGCTGGTCCTGAGGGTGGCAAGACCTTCCACGTCCCTTTGGTCCAGTATCCCACTGAGCCCTGGAATCACAGGTGGGGGTGGGCTGGAGAGGGAGGCCCGTGGAGTCCAGTCTGAACGCTGCTAATGCAACGTGGCGCCAAACGCTGGGAGCCCCTGCGTTCACTCTTTTCTCTTTGGAGTCAGACACTGTGTGGGTGGGGATCTAGGCGATCCCATTACGCAGAACGTGTAAGCCTGCTCCCTCAGCAAACCCCGTGCTTATGCAAAGACCCCTCCCCTACACAGGATCCACGGTATGACAGCAGGGCGGGGAGGAGTCCTTCCCTCCACGACTTCACTGACTGTCTGCTCTTGTCCCCAGGTTTGCTGACAATGGCATTGGCCTGACCCTGGCCAGGTAAGAGCCAGTCATTGCCCTTGGCACCCTGTGGGTTGCTGTCTCTGGACGTCTCATTCCGGACATCTTCTCTCTACAGTGGTGGGACCTTCCCGTATGACGATGGCTCCAAGCAGGAGGTCAAGAACAGCTTGTTTGTTGGCGAGAGTGGCAACGTGGGGACAGAGATGATGGACAACAGGATCTGGGGCCCAGGTGGCTTGGACCACAGCGGAAGGACCCTCCCCATAGGCCAGTAGGTTTGCAAGCACGGCAGCTTCTTTGTTCTGCGTGGCTTAACCTGAACGACAGCAGTGGAAGGAAAGATGCTAGGATGTGATTTCTACCTGTGGACTATGAATTCCTCTGTCCTCTACTGGTCAGAGAAATCACTGAAACAATTGAGATTAACCAGCAGGGGGGTGAAATCTAGAATCAGAAAGAGAAGTCAAAAAAACTGTGTCGAATATGAGTCAACAGGGAGACACAGCTGTCAAAACATAAAACGTTGTTCTGAGCTACGTTAACGGGAATTTAGTGTCCAGGATGGGTGACCATGGCTTCCTCTCTCCTCGGACAGCACCCCCACTGGGAGCATCTCATCCACCTCTGATGGTGGCAGAGTGATAGTCACACACAGATTGGGATCTTCAACCAGAGGCTGGGACCAGACGTGGGGGAAGAGCCCGGGAGATGCTGTCACACATTCTCAGGGCTGCTGTGCGCATACAGGATGAAACTCACTCTGTGTTAGGGTTAGAATTGGTTTTGTGCAGGAAGGAGTTTTCTAGCAGTCAGGTTTGTTAAACAGCAGAAGAGCATGCCTGTCCTGGAGGGTCACAGGCTCTCTGCTGCTGGATGATAAGCAGGTGGTTGGAGAGGAAGGGGGTGACTTGGAGAGCGGACGCACCAACGGAGCAAAGGGACTTGGTTAATTCCTCGGAAAGCTGCAGCTTGGGTCCGTGGTGAGGAAGTCTCTCCTTCTGATGGTGTTTCTGTTCAGACAGGAATTCAAGCCAGAGAGCCACAAGCAGCAGCGGGCTAGGATGAGCCCTTTCTGCCCCTCTGAGCTTTTCCCTCTTTCTCTAGGAATATGTCCTTCCTGCCTCTACAGGTAGGACATAGGCCTAAACTCCCAGCCCTCGTGGGATGGGTATCTTTGAAAAGAGTTTGCAGAGAGAACCACAGTCTCCTTTGGCATGAGTGGTCCAGAAGCCCTTGCTCCTGTCTAGCCTGAGCGGTGTGGCCGTCCCTTCAGATCATTTTTATGAGCAATGCTGGGTTTGCATATTTGGGTTTCTTTGCTGAGGGTTACCAGCCTCCCCAGGGCCAGAACGTTCTGACGACTTCCAGAGGTGAGTTTGTTTATGGAGGCCTGACAGCTTTGTCAGACTTAGGCAGGTCCCTCAAACTGCATTTGTAAGCAGGAGCCCAGGACCCCACGGTCCTGATCGTGAGGGATTCATCCCGTATGGGCCTGGGTCGGGGTCCAAGGGTAGAGTAAGCACACAGTTTAAATATAGAGCCAGTGAGAACGGGCTGTCCCTAAGATACCTTAAATGGAAAAATGCATGGCGCCACTCCGTGAGAGCCAGGATTCAAGGCGACGACATTCATCAATTGCAAATATAAAAATACAGAAATACCAGAAGCCCTTGGCACACCGTGTGCTGCAGGGACATTGCCGAGACTGGTGCCACCAGGCCCTTCCTCAGGGAACCGTATCTGGTGAGGGGAGCTCAGCGCTGAAGTAGGGACCAGCTGGAATGTGACTTCTCCCCATAGATTGCCCTTTTCTGCTTTCTTGTCCCTCTTTCTGCCCTTTCTTCTCTATGTTCACCATGGAAGGAGAAGGCCCTGACCCAGAAGTAGAGATACCAGTAAAAGCGTAAACATTGGGCTTGAAGAATGAGCAAGCCTAGCTTTGGGGCCAGGCCCAAAAAGGATCGGCCCAGCCAGCCCCTCCTAGGCCCTTGTTTCCCACGCCCTGCTCAGGAGTCCGTGGCAAAGGAGAGAGGCGTCTCGAGCACCCTGCCCCCTTGCTGGGCCGAAGGCAGAATTTCCAAGTCCCCAGTTCTCCTCCAGCCCCTCCTGTAGCTCCAGCTCCAGGCCTTTTGCCTCTTCCTCCATCTTTCCCTGCCTCTGGGGTATCAGGCCCTTCTCGGGGTCCCCTGGCGGTTCACAGTCTTGCCCTCCCAAGGGGGCCTACCCTCCCTTCTAGGGATGCTTGAAACATCACCATGCAGCTATTTTTCCGTTTCATTATCACCTTCCATTCTGTGTCCTTCCTCTCCCTAGTTTCCCAAACCCCGCGTACTGCCCATCGAAAGGCTTACTCACAGAGAGAAAGCTCATCTGGGTCTTAATCTAATTAAATTGTTATAGCAACTGAGACCAAGGCGATAATGAGTAATGGCTCTACTCTCCCAAGGGACACGATACTGGCTCTCTCCGGTAATATTTATTTATCCAATGCCTCTTCATAGGATGGGAATATGTGGGGAAATGTTTGTTTTTTGTTTTTTTTGCGGTACGCGGGCCTCTCACTGTTGTGGCCTCTCCCGTTGCGGAGCACAGGCTCCGGACGCGCAGGCTCAGCGGCCATGCCTCACGGGCCCATCTGCTCCACGGCATGTGGGATCTTCCCGGACCGGGGCACGAACCCGTGTCCCCTGCATCGGCAGGCGGACTCTCAACCACTGCGCCACCAGGGAAGCCCTGGGGAAATGTTTGTATAGAGGACCGTCTCTCAAACCCCAAGCCAGCAGCTAGACATCCATCTCTCCATCCATCCATCCATCCATCCAATAATTCATCCAGTAATCATTTATTGACATTTACTGTGTCCATAAATGCTCTCTCAGTGAATTCATTAATGCCTCAATAATGTTCTGTTAGAGGGGGAGTTTGGGGGATGGGAATCAGGAATGGTTTACCCAGAAGGTCTCTTACCATCCACCTCGGAGGGTGTGAACAGTGTTGCGGCACAGCATGGCAATCAGCCTGACATCTGGCTTGCTTAACTCCATAGGAATTTCCCGATCCGAGGAATTCAGTTCTACGACGGCCCCATCAACATCCAGAACTGCACTTTCCGCAAGTTTGCAGCCCTGGAGGGCCGGCACACCAGCGCCCTGGCCTTCCGCCTGAACAACGCCTGGCAGAGCTGCCCCCATAACAACGTAACCGGCATTGCCTTTGAGGACGTCCCGGTGAGTCCCTGAGGCACCAGGGCGAGCTCCCGGCAAACCCAGACCTTGGGCGGTGATTCACAAGTCCCTGCGGGGCCTGGAGTTTGAGCCGTTGCCACCACCGCAGGGGTTGAACATTCTTCTCCAAGCAGGCTGGGCCACGTCCCAGGTCTGTCTGCATCCAAACTGGAAAAGTACAAGTGTAGTTTGCCCCACAGGTCAAGTCTGGGTAAATGCCCCCTTGCCCTCACCCTGCTCAGGACCCACCCAAGCCTCAGAAGGAACTTTCCACTGCCCTCAAGGTTCTGAGGCTCTGGTCCTCCAAGGCTCTTGGGTTCGACCTACCGAGTCTGGTGACCGGGCCACTTCAGTTAGCACAATTCATCTAAAAAAAAAAAAGAAAAAAAAAACAAACAAAAAACCCCCCCAGCAATTCCCAAAGGAATCGTTGCTGAAGATGCTCTGTTTAATTTCTCCCGGAGAGTGGAACATAAACAGGGCCCTCCTAGCCCTAGGCAGCCAACAAGTTAGGAGCCGGGGGTGAGGAGGTCAGGACAAAGGGCTGCGCTTTGAGACGAGGCAGGTCCGGGGCTCCTGGTGCCTTTTCTCTGGGTTACAGCTTGCCCAGACCTCCATTCCTCCTCCAGCCCTCTGCTCCTGCCCTCTGCCTGTCTGCCCAGTTCCTGGCAGCCTGAGCGAAAAGATGTGAAACTCAAGTTACTGAATTTCCTTACTCAGGCCACCGAGGGCCTGAAAGAGGTCAGTCGTGGAAATCTCCAAGGGCTCATGTTGAAAGACTGACTTCCTGAAACACGCCGCACACTCCCACACACGTTCTCTCTCCCGCATAGCCATGCGACGTGTGTGTGTGCGTTTATTATACATGTATATGTACTTTCTCATACATTCACTGCCACTCAGCCTCATTCCCTCTCCACATACACACACTCACACACACACATTCACTCACACCCACTCACGCACACACGCGTGCGCACACACACAGATACATTCACTCACACTCACGCGCGCACACACACTCTCACACGCACACACTCCTGAGCCACGTATCAGAGCTCTCTCCAGGGTCACACACAGCAGCCAACCCTCCAGTGAGCAGAGGCCAGAATAACGTGCTGGGTCTGAGAGCTGAGGCACAGTGAACGTCTGGCTGTTTCTCTGGCTCCATCCGAGAGGTCAGCCATGCGCTTTCCTGTGCTGCCCCAGAGCATCTTTGGTTTGGCTGGTTTGTAACGTCTGGAAATCGGAAACTTCGCCCTGGCCTGACGACAGCTGCTGCTTCCCTTCACCTTCTGGTCCAGCCTCACATTCCTGGGCTGTGTTTAGATTACTTCCAGAGTGTTCTTCGGAGAGCCTGGGCCTTGGTTCAACCAGCTGGATATGGACGGGGACAAGACGTCGGTGTTCCATGACGTGGATGGCTCCGTGTCCGAGTACCCCGGGTCCTACCTCACCAAGGACGACAACTGGCTGGTCCGGCACCCAGACTGCATCAACGTTCCGGACTGGAGAGGCACCATCTGCAGCGGGCGCTACGCACAGGTGGGGACGCAGGGCGCACGCCCTCAGTGTCACCAGTCACTCACTCACGGGACAAGCATTGAGTGAGAGCCTACTGCATGCCTGCCTCTGTGCCAGGCCACAAAGGGACATAGGTTTCTTCTTCATTCTTCTTTCTTTCTTTTTATTTTTTTCTGGTAACCCAGTAGGATTTTCAACAAGTCCAAGTGAAAACACTTTGTAAGCAGAATGCTTAGAAAAAGAAGTCAGACTTTGGCACCTAGTAACTGTGTGACCTTGGGCAAGTTACCTAAACTCTTGGAGTGTCAAGTTCCTCATCTGTAAAATCGGGATAATAGTTGAACCCTTTTAATGAGCACATAGAGTGCTTTACCAGCCCTCTCCACCAGAAATGCAGTGCAAGCCGTCCGGGTGATCTTAAATGTAGCCACGTGGAAAAGGCAAAAGAAATGGCTGAAATCGATTTTAATAATATACTTTGTTAAACTCAATATATTCAAAATACTACCATCTCAACATATAATCAGTATAAAAAAATCATTAATGAGGCACCTTACATTCATATTTTTTTCCTGTTCTAAGTCTTTGAAACTCCCTGCATATTTTATACTTGTAGCCCACTCAGTTTGGATTCGAATTTTCTACAATTAAAGTAAAAGCTAGTCCTACCAAAACAATAAAGCTATGTTTAACTATTCAGCTGGAAAACTATTTTACCCCACTTTTGGTTGGAAATGTAAGTTAATTAAAATGAGGTTTAAAGTTTGGGTCCTCCGCCACACCGGCCACATTTGCAGTGCCCAGTGGCCACATGGGACAGCGGGCTGAGTCAGTGCCTGGAATGTGAAAACATGAGTTACTGTAGTATTGTTACTGGTGTTATGTGGAAGGAGAGCTGAGGACTAGATGAGCAAGGGAGAGAGCCCCCGAGGAAACGAAGAGCTGTCAGATCAGGAGGGAAGCGCATGAGCCCAGTGACCCCCGAAGGGGCAGGAAAACGTAGGAATGGGGAATCCTCACAACCGTCCCACAGGCAGGCATTCCTCTCACCGCTGTGGGCAGCAGCATCCCGGGCATTAGCAAAGAGAGAAAGGTGGACTTCCCTGGTGGTCCAGTGGTCGAGACTCCATGCTTTCACTGCAGGGGACCTGGGTTCGATCCCTCAGGGAACTGAAATCCCACAAGCCCCGAGGCATGGCCCCCCCCCCAGAAAGAGAAAAGAGCTAAAAGTGATTTCGGGTCTGGGGAGGGACGGGGCAGGGGGCTAGTGCCAGCGAAGGGGAAGGGCCATGGGGGGCAAGGTGGGCCCCTGGAGGTGGGGCCGTGCTGGGAGCGGGTGCCAGTGGAGGCGGGAGGGATTGGTAGCAGGAGGGGGGCACAGAGGAAGGCAGGGGCCTGGGGCAGGGAGGTCCAGGGTATTTCTTTCCGCAGTAGAAGGGGAGGTCATGCAGTGAGAGGGCAGAGAGTGGGCCTGAGCTGGGTGGCCCGCAGAGAGTGATCAGGTTGGGAAAAGGTGCCGTGGAGACTGGAAGATGCTGACAGAGGCGTGCGGAAGGAGTGCCAGGTGGTGCTGCAAACCCAGTGGAGACTGTACACGGAGCATGGAAGGGGCACCGTTCCTCCTGGCTGCAGGACTTTCTCAGCCCTGCTCCAGAGCCCTGCCGAGGAGGTGGACCCGTGGAATGATCCAGGCCGAGGCATCTGCTGCATGGGTGGGCAGGGCAAGGGATCTGATGCTACGGGAGCGAGTGGTTGACCTGATGGTCTAGGGCAGATAAGAAGGGAAGTAGAGTCAGAAGGAGCTGACAGATTGGGGTCATGACCTGAATAACTAAAGGCTGACCAAACCCTTAAGGCTTGCAGGTACACTGCGGGCCTTATAGCATCCCTGATTCGAGGGCGAGACATCCCATGTGGAGCCTTGATCCTGAGCTTCCCTCCCACCCTTTCTTTCTGATACATCGCTTATTTTCTGCCGAAAAGGGCTGATTGTTAGTTAGAGCTTGCAGGTTACCATACCTGGCTACTGGTGAAATATTATTAATAATCTCCTCCCTCCACTTTGCAGCTTACAAAAGGCTTTACTATACCTTTAAATTCTTATACCCATGACACCGCCATACTAGGGCAGGGTTGAAGTTTCTCTTCCCATTTTATATGTGATACAACTAGAGGGGAAGATAACCCCTTCTTTCCAAAGGCACAACATTATTGCATCTTGATGCGATGGTCTCTCTTGGCCACAGCTACGGGGATGTCACCCGATGAAATGGGACAGGTCCTAAAACAGGACACAGTGCTTTATTTATTTTAACGAATGTTTTATTGAAGTAGAGTTGATTTCCAATGCTGTGCCCATCTCTGCTGTACAGCAAAGGGGCCCAGTTATACACATACAGACATTCTTTTTTTCATATTCTTTTCCATTATGGTTTATCCCAGGATATTGACTATAGTTCCCCGTGCTATACAGTAGGACCTTGTTGTTTATCTATTCTAAATATAATAGTTTGCGTCTGCCAACCCCAAACTCCCAGTCCATCCCTCTCCCTCCCTCCCTTCCCCTTGGCAACCACAGGTCTGTTCTCTATCAGGACACAGTCTTTTAAACCAAGGGTGGCCCAAATCATCCAGGCTCTTCTGTTTTGTCCCTTGGACTCAGTGGCGGACAGTCTTGCTTTCATATTTGTCTCTGAAATGAGACGCCATTCATTCCCCCGAGGTGCACTGATAGCCACATGGACTGGCCACACGGGCCAGACACTGAGAATCAGAGGGAGAAGCAGGCAACACATCAGGCTCTTTCTCAAATACAGACAGGACAGCAGCCGGTTAAAGGGGAGTTGCATTTGCAGCAGAAGTGTCATAAAACTCTCTCCCTTCCTCCTCTTTCCTGATACCCCTCCTTTTCCAAAATTCGCTGACTGTTAAGCAGACTCCCCTCAAGTTGCCACTGGTCTCTCCTCTACACTTTTTTTGAAGATGTACAGAAAGCGTTAGCTGGATTGCACAGTACGGCTCAGGCCGCATTCACCAGCAGAAAGGGATGCCCCCTTATTTGGCCTTCTTTCATTCAAGCTTTCTAAAAAGGGCTCTGTGAAGAGAAAGTCCTTTTGCAAGCGTAGTCTGTAGTCAGATGCTAACCAGATGCTCTTGGAATAATCCCTTGTCATTGCCTCATTGTGTGTTTCCTCTCTGGGCTTTAAAAGATGTACATTCAGGCCTACAAGACCAGTAATCTGCGAATGAAGATCATCAAGAATGACTTCCCCAGCCACCCTCTCTACCTGGAGGGGGCTCTGACCAGGAGCACCCACTACCAGCAGTACCAGCCCGTCATCACCCTGCGGAAGGGCTACACCATCCACTGGGACCAGACGGCTCCTGCCGAGCTCACCATCTGGCTCATCAACTTCAACAAGTGAGTGGGTGCCTGGCCAGGAGCAGTGTGACATGGGGACAGCTGCTCTGGCTGAGCTCAAAGCAGCAGTGATAACGACGCCTCGTTGCAAAGCCCCGGGCTTCCCGCTCACAGACCCTCAGGCTTGCCCATGTCATCCCTGCACGAGGATGGATCTAGACGTGACATCACCCGGTGGTTAAGAATCAGAAGACCCGGGCTGGGCCCCCGTTCTGGGCGTGGGTGACGCCGGGCAGAGCGTCTCACCCCTGGGAACCTTAGTTCCTTCATCTAGGAGATGGGGTTAGTCTCACTCTGCAGAGCTGCAATGGGGATCGAGTGGGACAGTGTCTGGCAGGCGTTTCACCCAGGACCTGGCTTTATGAAGGGCTCAGTACATGGTCAAAAATCCCTGGTGGCTCTTGTTACCGTTTTATGGGGGGGGAAGGGGGCGGGAACAAGGCTCTGCGAGGTAGAGGGATTAAGCTGAGGGCATCTGGAGAGAGCTTCATGTATTTACGTTCATGTATTTTCTATGCACGTCATTAACTTGTCACAGTAGTCCCATGAGACAGACAGACATCAGTTGCAGAAAATGATACCCAAAGAGCTGAAATGGGCCCCACAGTCAGGCTGGACCGGGAAGGGGCTGAATCCAGGTCTTACAGATCCTGGCTCTTCCACTCCAGCCCTATTGAAAGAACATTCATTTTTCTTTCCCCCAGCCAACGATCCACACAGAGCACCCAATGCAGGCCCTGGGGACGCCCCACCGCCCCCTCTCATTCACTGCAGTCACCGTTTCTCCCTCTCTCCTTGAACGCTTTGTGACGCAGTCATTACCAACAGCAAAGCCTTCTTTCAAAAGTTCCCACTGAAAAGTGGAAGCGCCGTTTGGTGGAGAACGCTTTGGTCTCTGGCCAAGGCACACGGGGAGGCCCTGTGGCCTGGACATCCTCGCTTGTAACCTGACTGCACTTCCGATTCTAGGGGCGACTGGATTCGAGTGGGGCTCTGCTACCCCCGGGGCACCACCTTTTCTATCCTCTCGGATGTTCACAATCGCCTGCTGAAGCAAACGTCCAAGACGGGCATCTTCGTGAGGACGTTGCAGATGGACAAAGTGGAGCAGAGCTACCCTGGCAAGAGCCACTATTACTGGGACGACGACTCTGGGTGAGGACCCCCCTCCCGGCTGCAGGAAAGTGGTCATTCTCATGCTGTCCCCCGGCCTTTCCAATAATCCTCAGACCTGCCGTGCCGTGGGTGCCGGTGAACATAGGATCCTTTCCTAGGCACTTCTATTCTCAGACAGCTTGTGTCATCCACCAGTGACATTTTTAAAGCTGTGACGCTTTGGGAGTAAAGTAAGCACTCTGTTAATATACACACAGATTGTAGTGAATATACCTGTTTCAGGGGGGGAAAAAGTGAAAGCAGTGAATCTTAGAACTGAGAAAATGTGGTACAGGACCTCAATTCCATACAACTCAGTCGGAGCAGATGATAGTATCCCTAATTTAGGGATGGGCAGGGACTTCCCCGGCGGCCCAGTGGTTGAGACTCCCCGCTTCCACTGCAGGGGGCACAGGTTTGAGCCCTGGTTGGGGAACTAAGATCCCGCGTGCCGCGCAGTGCGGCCAAAAAAAAAAAAAAAAAAAAAAAAAAATTAGAGATGGTCAAAGAAGGTACAGGGTAAATAGGAATGCCTTGCTCCAGGGACACCGCACAAACTTGGCGCGGCTAGTTTTGAGCTCACACCTATCTGTAACCAAAATCCTCCCCCTTTTGCTGAACTGCACTAGGTTCTGTTCAGCAGGGATCTAACGGGGGCAGAGTACTGTCCCCGGAGACAGTGAGCGATTTGGTCGCCTCCCCTGAAAAGAGAGTATTCTGACATCTGCAGAATGCCAGCACGTCTCCAAAGCGGTGAAGCTGTCGCTAGCCAGCCCTCCGGGGACTAAGGGTAAAGGACTGTTTTATGGCCATTTTTTCCATTCTTGTAGTGAAATCAAGGGTAATGAGACAGATAGAAGATGCTTAGACATATCTATAAAGGTAGGGCTTTCTCGGTTTGATTAAAGGAAAATTCAAATTTGAAAGTCAGAAGCGTAAGTAAAAATGTTGGGGGGCTTCCCTGGTGGCGCAGTGTTTGAGAGTCCGCCTGCCGATGCAGGGGACGCGGGCTCGTGCCCCCGTCCGGGAGGATCCCACATGCCGCGCAGCGGCTGGGCCCGTGAGCCATGGCCGCTGAGCCTGTGAGTCCGGAGCCTGTGCTCCGCAACGGGAGAGGCCACAGCAGTGAGAGGCCTGCGTACCGCAAAAAAAATAAAATAAAAAAAGAATAATGTTGGGGTTGGGGAAGCAGCAAGCAGCACCCCTTTTCCCACGTTAGTTCTAAGCCAGTGGTGGAGCAGGCATGACAGCAGGTGAGGAAGGAACTGTCTGTCCTACTGATGATGGAGCTGCTGGGGAACAGATCTTCCCAATGCTGTCCCCGAGTGCACCTACCCAGTCCCAGGCAGCCCCGAGCAACCGGGGTCCTCCCCACTCAGAGCCCAACTCCCAAAACTTAGGGTGCAGGGGGAGCAGACCGGAGTCCGCCTCTCTACGGGCTGACCTATGTACCCCCATCCAGCAACCACACGAGTCACTCCACTTCCCCCGGGAAGACATCAGTGAGGGGATGGGCCGGGGCCAGGAGTGTTTAGAAAAACCCTTCCATGTGAAAACCAGAGGGGGAATTAAATATCCTTCATACAACAGCAGAAACGATCAATATTATGATTTTAAAAATGGTAATAAGGTGAAAGTCTTCATAGCACCACCTGTGCACGATTTCTTCTTTTATCGATAGGATCGTGAGAATTGGGATGTTGCAAAGGTGTGAATTTTTCAAACGGAAACGGCCACTGAACAAGTTGAACCTTTTTGATCAACACATTTAAAAATTGGCGATTTTTCCCCTTTAAGCAGATTTTGCTGCTTAATTCAACCGTTTTGTTGGTAGCTTAGTTAAGCATACCTGTTGATTATTATGCTGCGCTTTAATTCAATGGTAGCCTTAGGGACTGTGGGCTGGGTTACGGGATGTCTGTTGCCTGTGCAAGAGCCCAGAGTCTTGGGCTTTGTGAATTCTTGGGCTGTTTTCATGATCTTTCTGCCTTACAGATGTGTTGCTCTTTCTTACTCACATTCAGAGCACCTGCTTTCAATGGCTACCTTCTATTCTGCTGTGGCCTAGGACACTTGATAAGCAGCTTGTTATAATTGGGGGTAAAATAAAAAGTAAGTAGGCTACAAGTGAAGGGGTCCCGAAGTGTGACATATATTTCACACCCTGAGTCACCTCTGTAAATCCTTCGAGGTTAAAAAAAAAACCACTCGGGTGATTTCATCTGTGTCCTGGAGTTTGCCAGATGCCACCTAAGCGAGGTATTGCTAAACTCTACATAAGCGTAGCATGCAGGTGCACAGCCATCAGTAGGGCTGCTCTGAAATACTACCTGGCCACAGCCAGGATCTGAGCCCAGGCTTACTGACGCCAGGGCTTCCCAGTCCAGCTGACTAGGACACATCCATGTCGAAGGTGAGGATTAGAGAGGGCAGCTGCTGTCTGGAAAATAAGGAGCGGGAGCTAGATGGTCTTCTAGTGCCCTCCAGTTTGGATAATTTGATATACCATGACAGCGGGGAAACCTGAATACTGATAGTCTTGTGCAGAAGCCCTAGGAACAGAGTCTCTGGGTCTCTTTCCGGGATTTTGCTCATGACCTTGTCCCCTGGGGTGGTTTCTGACCTTGTGTGGGAGCCTCTGGTGGAGAAATGATGACAGGCACCACTGAACGGGCTTCCTCCTAAGCAGCTCAAAGCTTCCCCCGCCCCAGGCAGAGCATGGAAAGCAGAGGAAGAAGCTCTGTTCTCAGCCGGGGCGAGAGGTCCCCCAGCAGTTCTTCCACATGAACACTATATTCTATTCAGGGGTTGCTTGATGTCAAGAAACGTAAAGCCACTCGAGTGAACTCAAACAAAGTGGAGGTGTTCCTGAGAGGGAAGCAGGGCATCTTCAGGAAGTCATCCCAGCTGGGCTTCCTGGGCTCCTGTGCTGGAAACAGCCAAGCCCTAGGGACCAGATGGCCCGCCCAGTTCTGCTTCCCACTTTCTCCTCACATTCACACACGTTCCCTCGGTGAGCATTTTCCTCACCAGGCACAGGGTTGGGATGGAAAATCCCAGCTCTGTCCCCTTTGTGCTGTGTGGTCCTGGCAAGTCACTTCACTTCTCTGAGCCATTGGGATCTGAGAAATTGGGATGATAACAGTGCTTGCTGGACTGGATTGTCTGAGGATTAAATGAGATAATATGTCAGTTTACGGCATGTGCATAGCATGGCATAGAGTACGTGCTCAGAAAATGAAGTGTCAGTGTTAGCTTTTTCTTCAATGCATTTGTTTTTAATTTCTCCAGCCACATAAAACCTTGTGGTAGGACTTCCCAGGTAGCGTAGTGGTTAAGAATCCACCTGCCAATGCAGGGGACACGGGTTCGAGCCCTGGTCCGGGAAGATCCCACATGCCGCAGAGTAACTAAGCCCGTGAGCCACAACTACTGAGCCTGGGCCCTAAAGCCCACGAACCACAACTACCGAGCCCGCGTTCTGCAACTACTGAAACCCGCGTGCCTAGAGCCCGTGCTCCGCAATAAAGAGTAGCCCCCGCTCGCCGCAACTAGAGAAAGCCCCCGCGCAGCAACGAAGACCCAACGCAGCCAAAAATAAATAAAATTAAAAACAAACCCCAAAAACCCTTGCGGTAGACACATCCATTTTGTAGGGCCCACCGGCTGTAATCACTGTGGCCAGCACGTAGTTCTGGGTAAATGCCTTTGGGGGAGGAGGGGTGGGGGAGGGGGGTGTGGACACCGAAGGGAACCACCCGCTCTGCTCCTGTGCACAGGCTGCTTTTCCTGAAGCTGAAAGCTCAGAACGAGAGGGAGAAGTTCGCCTTCTGCTCTGTGAAAGGCTGTGAGCGAATAAAGATTAAAGCTCTGCTTCCAAAGAACGCCGGCGTCAGCAACTGCGCGGCCACAGCCTACCCCAAGTTCGCGGAGAGGGCCGTCGTGGACGTGCCGATGCCCAAGAAGCTCTTTGCTTCTCAGCTGGTGAGCGGCCGACAGCGAGCCCGGGCCCTCCGAGGGGGCCCAGACCCCATCAGCGTCCTCTCCGGACATCTGCTCCGCTCCTTAGACCGTCTCCCGTGACCGGGGGTCGGGGGCAGTGAGGGGGAAGACCACCCATCGGGCCGTACACTTGACTCCACAAACCTGACGGCCACACTGGGTTTTGTTTACTTTCCAGACGACCAAGGACCACTTCCTGGAGGTGAAGATGGAAAGTGCCAAGCAGCGCTTCTTCCACCTCATGAACGACTTTGCCTACATCGAAGTAAGCAACCCTCACCCCTGCCCAGAGGGGCTTTGCTCACGGAGACGTGGTGTCAGTTTCCTAGGGCTCTTGTCACAAAGGACCGCAAACCCGGTGGCTTAAAACAACAGAAACTTATCCTCTCGCAGTTCCCAAGCCAGAAGTCCCAAGTCGAGGTGCTGGCAGGGTTGGTTCCCCCTGGAGGCTCTGAGGGAGGGTCCGTTCCAGGCCTCTTGTAGCCTCTGGTGCTGCCGGCAGCCCTGGATGTTCCTTGGCTGTAGCGGCGTCCCTCCAACCTCTGCCTCTGTCTCACATGGTCTCTCCCCCATGTGTCAGAGCCTTACACCTCCCTCTGCCTGTAGTCCTTATAAGGACATCTGCCACTGGATTTAGGGCCCATCTGAAATCCAGGATGACCTCATCTCAAGATCCTTAACTTAATTACCTCTGCAAAGGCCCTAGTTCCAAATACGGTCACTTTCACTGGTTGCAGTAGACGTATCTTTGGGGGAGGCCGTCATTCAGCCCACTACAGAGGTTTGCAAGGCACCGACTGAAGTGAGTTTTATGCGTTGAAGAGCCGCACCGGTGACCTCTGTCTTCAGAGTCTGCATGGGAACCCCCGGGGCAGGAGAACCTCGGGGCTCTGCTGCCTTTGGGACCCCCTGCATCACACTGTGCGCTGCTTGTTGTCTGCAGGTGGATGGGAAGAAGTACCCGAGCTCGGAGGACGGCATCCAGGTGGTGGTAATGGACGGGAGACAAGGGCGCGTGGTGAGCCAAGCCCGCTTCAGGACCGCCATCCTGCAGGGCATCCCGTGGCAGCTCTTCAACTACGTGCTGGCCATCCCCGACAAGTGAGTGTGCGCCTCTGCTTCGGGCACTGGCCAGTGGCGCCGCAGACCCCCGCCCGAGTCCCCCTCCCTGTCCCTGAGACCTTCAGCACAGTCCGGTCTGAGAAGGCTTGGGGAGTGGCCACGGTCTGCCCACACATCATGGGTGCTGGCTGGGAAGCTTCCCTGCCTGGGACCTCTCCCTTTGGAGCCAGGGCCACGGTGAATGTAGGTCAGGCTGAGGCGGACGGTCTACCCAGCTACAAATGGGAAGCCTGCCCTGGCCCTGTGCCCCCATCGTGACCCACTCTCGCGGCATGAGCTCATCCCCTCCCATACTTTCAATATGATCCAAATGCTCGTGGCTTTTGGGAATCTCCAGCCCAGATCTCCCTCTGAAACACCAGGTACTTTTAATCCAACTGCAACTTGGACCATGCCACCTGGATGTCTCCTATGGAACTGAATTCTCATCCTTTTTTTTTTTTTTAACCCCCCAAACCAGTCACTCCCCCTTTCCACGTTTTGGTGAAACCATCATCTTCCATCCGGGCAGCTAGATGAGAGTCTGGGCATCGCGCTGGGGCTCTTGTCTTTCTTCTGTTTCGCCACCACCACGCCCTATAACCACATCCTGTCAACCCTACCTGCATCGTTGCTCTCCTGCTAGGTATCCTGCGGCATCCTCTGCATCGCTGCTCTGTCTGGGGCCTCCCTGTCTGCCACCCACACTGTCGGCAGTCACCCAGCAGGCTCCCTTGTCCAGCCTCCCCCTCGCGAATCCACCCACCGTACTGGGAGGTTGAGCTTCTTAAATACACGTACCTCCTGTCCTTCCTAGAAATCTTTGGTAATTCCCCTTCCACCTTCCAAATCTAACTCACATATCACCTCTTTGGTGAGGTCTCTTCCAATCCAACCAAAAAGTTCTACCTACCCCCCGCACCCACAGGACCAGTGGACGTATCTACTCCTGCATCTAGGGCATGGACTTCTTGATGTGCGGACCATATCTAACGCATATTTACATTCCTAGCATAATGGGTGGAGAATTCACTCCAAAGCCACAACCTGGCGTAGCAGACAGTCTAAGCGCTTAGCGTGGTACCTGTCATATAGGAGGTGCTTGGTAAATATTTATTGACGAAAACAAATGTACTACTTCTACTTGAACTAGACTCTTATGTGAGATTCCAAAGAATGGGGTTTTGCTTAACCACCTTTTGTCTCCACTCTCTTCCCCCATCACAAGCTTCTTTAGCCTGACATTTTCACGTGCAGATTCATACAGAAGGACCAGATTTGCCAGTTTGGGGAAATACATGATCATTTAGAGATTTTTAGTTTTCATGCCTTTTGGGGCCAAAGGACTTTTTCTGGAATGAAACAGGATGCAGAAGCCTGGAATCAGAAACTGAAATGCGGAGCTGCTCTGCTTAGAAGCAGGGGTGAGAGGCGTGGGACTACCCCATGCAGGGCTGCTTTCAGCCCGTGCTGCGGCCCTGGTGCACCTTGCCAAGTACCTGGTGTGAGCCGTGCCCTGGGTTGGCACTGGGTACCCAGATAGGAATTGGGCACCACCAGACCCCGCTCTGACCTCCGGGAAAGCGGCAGTAGATGGGGCAAGGCAGGTCCTGCCCCACTGTCACCGCAGGCCCAAGCCAGGCCGCCCCCCCCCTTCCACCCCCTCCACAGGGCCAGCCTTGCCACTGCTCGCACCCAAACCTTCAGGGATGGTTCCCAGGGGCTGTCTCTGCCCAGCCACCCCGTGGGGACCTCCGTGCTGACAGATCAGGGGCTTGGAGGGCATGAGATGCCCATACGAGACAGACAGGGACACCTGAAGTGTGCAGGCAGCTTCTGGGTGCTGTCAGGAGGCTGGGCGCACGAGAAGCTCTGTCTCCCTGTCCTGCCCCTGGGAGCCCCGTCTGGAGGGCATGACCTTTGTTTGAGTCCAGCCCAGCAAGAAGGCTTAACTGAGCCAAAGGGATGTTAGCTTTTCTTCTGAACGGGAACAGAGCCCGAATCCAAAGTTGAGGATGTGTTTGCGATGCTCCCTGTCTCCTTAACAGGCACAAATCCCTCTGCTTTCCTGAAGAGCCAGATGCAGTCCCCAGCTCGCTTCCCCTCTGTTCCTACTGCACCCAAGCTCTTTGCCTTTTAAGAGCTTGCCTTCTGCTCCCAATGGGACCCAAATGGGGGTAACAGCAGCTTCCAGAATCCTATACAGTTCTTCCATGTCTGGACTGTGGTCTGTGGTTACAGGATTCCTCTGAGCTGCAAACTAGAAGCCCCAGTCGGGCCTCTGCCCCTGTTTCTATTCCTGGGGGAGGTGTGCACTTCCTGCCGTCTGGTCCAGCAGGCTGAGTCTGCCACCACGACGGCGGCTGTTTTCCCAGCACTTTGGCCTGAATGCAACCAGGGCAGGGGAATGGAGACTTTTTGCTCCCAAGCTGGGCTTTTGCAAGTCAGAACCTTCAGGCTGGGCATGCCCATTGCTCCAGGCCTCTGCCTCCGCCCAGGCACCAGGCACGGCTTCCCCTTTGGCAGGTCCTCTCAGATACTTGGTAACTATTTGCCTCCCTCACCCGCTTTGTAAAATGGAACGGTAACACAGTCCTGCCTGAGCGGAGGGAGGGTGTGAACCTAAGGGGTTAACCCTCCTCCGAGCACAGGCTGACTCCCCACTCTGGCTTCTCCCAGCACCATGTCTCCATCTTGTCCTGCTCAAACAGGGTTTGCATATTTAAGTGAAGAGACGCGTGCTGCGGTCGTTTGTGTGCCCGGCCCTGTCGTAGGTGCTGGCCCCCAGATGGGGTGCTCGGCGTACCTGCTCTGTCCTCTGTGGGGACAGACAGGGAGCAGCAGGGAGCTGAGAGCAGGCGCAGAGAAGGCCACGGGCACCAACCGCAGCCAGATGTGTGGGAGGGCGTTCAGGATGTGGGTCATCACATGGAAAGAGCCGGTCAGCTTGGCACGCGGGAGGGGCTGCCTTTCCCCAGTCCCTGGCGGGCCTCTGGGCACTGCTAGCTCGAGTCCCACGAGGCACAGTCCAGCATCCCTCCCAGGGAACCCCCGCATCCAGCTTGTCGTCGAGTCCTCTCATCCATCCCTTCTTGCTCAGCTCCATAGTTCTCATGGCATCGAAGGGAAGATACGTCTCCAGAGGCCCGTGGACTCGAGTGCTGGAAAAGCTCGGGGCAGACAAGGGCCTCAAACTGAAAGGTAAGGGGTGTAGACGGGGCCCTACCCTGACCGTGAATCCAGATGCCCAGGGCGCAGGCTGCTGCTACCCGCTGCTGAGACCAGACCACTTTCCCCCCAAACCTGGGTGGGGTCTCAGAATCCTCAACACAACTAGTGATCTGCAGGTGTGTGTGGGCAAGAGGCCGCCTTGTCCCCATTCCTGCCCCGCAGCGACAGCATTCCAACTTGTGACCGGACACCGGAAGGAAATTGCTCGAGCTGCTCACCTGTCGACTCAGCAGGTGGCCCTTTTTTTTTTCCACAAAAGTATCAGCAGAAAAGTGGCTCAGTTTGACCCTCCTACCCAGTTCCTGCTACTCCAATCGGCCAGGGGCCCTACGTCTTCTGCAGCTTCCCAGCTCATGGCCAGCATTTGTACAGCCCTTTGCAGTTGGCAAAGCTCTCATTTGAGAATCTCATTTGAGAATCAAGGTCACACAGCTCTTCTGCCATAAAGCCTGGCACAGACCCCTTAGGGAAGACGCCAGCCAGGACAGAAATGTCAGCATTTTATTATCGTCACTGCAGACTGTGATGGGAGAGTCCTGGGGGAGGTCGAGAGGCGAGGCCGAGCAACGCTCCAGATAGATAATAATAATAATGTCCGTTGTTGTTACCATGTAATGCTCAGCCTTGCACCTTGCTGAACATCCAGTAACGATCTCAGTTATTCATTAATAACCTGTGTGACAGGTACTGTTATTTCCACTTAAGGTGAAGAAACAGAATTAGTTAAGTAATTTAAGGTTAGAATTTGGATCCTTATTTTTTCGAATCCAAAGCCAGCCATCCTTAGTGGCCATGCCATCCTGACTGCAAAACACATCAAAGCTAGCAGCCTATCTATCATATGGGACGCTTATCCCAGGCAGCTCTCAGAGAAAAATCAGGAACAGTGAAAGTCCTTCAAACGAGCCAAAAGAGAACACAAGGAAAATAGAAGCATCTTCTCCAGCCTGGCCCTGAAAGCATTTGGGGGCCTCTGTCCTTTAAATTCAGACCCTGTTGCCCAAAGTTGATGAACGTAAAGGTGACATAAGTCAAGGGACACTTTCCCAGTGGTGACAGGTGTGTGCTGCCTGCCAGGCTGGGCCGTTCGTGAGTGCAGACATGGACCCCCAAGTCCCTCGGATGGGGTCGAGCTCTGAGCTGTGAGCCAGAGGGCCCTGCGTGGGGCTCGGGAGGCTAGAGTTCTGGTCTGGGCTGCACCATCTACTAGGTGCCCTTGGGCAAATTCCTCCACTTCTCGGAAATCCCTTCTAAAGCCACAGAATGTTGGAGCTGGGCAGAAATCTCGTAGATGCATGCCATTATTTGACAGGGACACGGGGCTTCAGGGACGGGCAGAGACTCGCTGCTAATTGTAGGGTCAGCTCCAAGGTGGCTGGGGTTCCCGGGAGGTCTCCTGTGGGAACCAGAGAGCACTCTGCACAGGTGGCTGGGAGGCTCAGGTGAGACCCTGTGTGCCCCGTACAAGCCAATGCCGGGCACCACCAGTAACCGGCCACAAAGCTCTTCCCGGGGGGCGGACAGTCCAGTGTGGCTAGAGGAGGGGGTGCCTGGTACGGGCAGGGGAATGGTGATGGGGAAGCCTGGATGGTGGTGGCATATAGCCATGCTCTTGTGAAGTTTCTGCTCATGTGACGTCACTGCTTTTCAGAGAAAATGGCATTCGTTGGCTTCAAGGGCAGCTTCCGGCCCACCTGGGTGACTCTGGACACCGAGGACCACCATGCCAAAATCTTCCAAGTTGTGCCCGTCCCCGTGGTGAGGAAGAAGAAGCTGTGAGGACCGCTGCCACCTCAGCGCTGCCCTCCAGTGGACTCTGACGATGGACTCCCGGCAGCCGCCTGGGGCAGCCTGGCTGGTCCCCCAGCCCCTGTCCAGCAGCTGCCGGGGAAGGCCACGTGTCAGCCCTGATGGGCCAAGGGGAGGGTATCAGAGACCCCTGGTGCTGTCACCTGCCCTCACTCAAGTGTCTACCTGCAGCCCCAGGGGCAGTGTTGCTGATGCTGGAAACCTTCTCTTTCCTGCAGCCTCTTGGGTGCTTCTCTCCTATCTGTGCCTCTGCGGTGGGGTGGGGGGTGTGTGTGTGTGTGTGTGAGGACCGTACGAGGAGACCTGCGCTGCGCTGGCAGCAAAAGTCCACTTTGGCGGGAGCTCTGCCCCAGCTGGGAGGCAGCCTGGAGGGGGCGCTGGGTCGTCCACAGATCCCCATGCTCTCCAGCACGCACGTTAGGGTGGTCGGTGTAGGAGGAAGAGCCCTGGTCCTAAGGAAATCTTCATTCCTGTAAGCAAGAACCGACCTCCGCGGGATTCGGAGCTGGCGTGCAGACCGGGATTCCGTCTTCCGTTCACCAAGATGGAACCGGCTACCCTCGGAGAAGGGCGAGCCTGCGTCCGGAGGGGTTCAGCCTCTCAGGAGGCTTTGGCACCCAGCTTGGGAGTTGGACTAGGTGACTTTTAAAGGTCCTTTCAGTTCTGAGATGCCAGAACTGCGATGCTGTGGCTTTTCACATTGTGCCCGGAACCCAGCAATAGGTGAGAACGTTCCTTCCAGCCAACATCCATGATGCTGGGTGCTCCGGGCGTACAGGATGGAGCGGTGAGAAGCATTGCCTAAGGCAAGGGGCTCGCAGTCTGGTGGAACAGGTGGTTGGGCGTGTGTACCTCTGATGCCAAGCGGAGAAAGCCAAGAGAGGTAAAGAGGAGGTCAGAGGCAGTTCCCGGAGGGAAAGAGCTTACGCGCTCAGGTGGTCAGGAAGCTTCCTGCAGTAACGAAGGGCAGGGGCATTTGGGTGGGCGGAGATGAGGCAGCCTCTGGAGTGGTTCCTGCCCACATCTGCCGAAGATGGGTGACTTCAAAGTCGCCCTTTGCCCTCGACTTGCTGGCCACCCGTAATGGAGAAGCGGGCATCAGAGGGGGTGATGGGCTGAGCTCATTATGGCCAGAGCACTGGGTCAGCTGGTCCACCAACCACTCCAAGAGGGGGTGGAGTCAAGTCGAGAAAGGGGAGCTCCTGCATCGGGGGCCCTGAGAGCCCTCGCGGAGGCCCACACGGACACACTCACACCTCAGTGAGCCTGGGGTTTCAGAGCTGGAAAGGACCTTAGGAAACACCTAGTCCAAAGCCTTTGTTGTATGGATGGGACACATGAGACCCCAAGCTGGGGAAGAACCACACGGCCAGGGCAGGGCCAGGACGGGAGCCCCACTCGCCGCACTTACTGCCACACCACGCTGCCTCAACAGCCGGCCTGAGTGGCCTCGCGAAACGGGGGCAAGTCCCCTTGAAGGGAAAGATCAGAATAGGAAAGAGAGTTGGCCGATGACTGTTTCTCTCCTGGTCCTCTGCTTGCACAAGGGCGCCCTCCTCTGGGCTGTGGAGGTCCTGCAACCTCCGCTTGGCTCAAACTACCTGCCCTGCCGAGCCGGCGCCCAGCAGCTGCGGTCACCGCACTGGTGCTACCTGCTTCTGTAGGTCTGCAGGCGCGCCCAGCAGACACGTTTTCGGTGAGCCAGCTAGGTGGCTCCGGGATCTGAAGAGCTTTGGGTCCACCCCAGGCCCTCTCAGTCACTGCCTAATAACCTGCTCTCTCCCTTGCCCACCTTGGAGAGAGCAGGAGAGCTTCCAGAGAAAGAAAACTCTATCTGTGGCTTATACTCCCTCGGGAGGCACCAGGGTCGCTCTGGGTCTCGTCCCCTTTCCTGCCCCGACCACAAATTCTTTCCTTCCTTGGCACCATCTGCCCAGCTGCACCCAATGAGACTCGGCCCAAGAGTTCACTGCCCAGGTTGAGCCAGTTGCCAAAGAGGTCTCCCCCACTAGACAGGTCTTTCGCTGCTAGGACGTGACGGTGGGACTCTGCGGCTTAAGACCTGGCAGCTTCAAAGGCCCGGGTCCCAGGAAGGACCTCTTCCAGGCAGGTCAGAGGCCATGGGGAGGAGAGTTCAATGACCTCGCGTTCTTGTCTATAGTTCTGTTGAGTTTTCCTAAACTCTTAATGCAAGGGTCTCATACTGTGAACCACTTAGGATGTGATCACTTCAGATGGCCAGGAATGTTGACTGTCTTTGGTTCAGTTCATGGAAAAAGAAATACCTATTTGAAAATCCTCAGAGTTGTACATATGTCTAACAGTGCAGGATCTGTGCATAAAACTTTCCTTCCTAAACCATTCACCAAGAGCCCGTGTCTGGGCATGTTCTTGGTAGCACAAATTTTCTCGCTGCTTAGAAAATTGTTCTTGTTGTTCTTTCTGTCTGTAAGCCTCAAAATGAGTTAGGCCTTTAAAAAACAAAAAAACAAAAAAAAACACTCCTCTGAAATGCTTGTCTTTTTCCTGTTGCCGAAATAGCTGGTCCTTTTTCGGGAATTAGATGTATAGTGTGTTTTGTCTGTAAACATTTCTTGTAGGCGTCACCATGAACAAAGATATATTTTCTATTTATTTATTCTGTGTGCACTTCGAGAAGTCATTGTCAGAGAAATGAAGAATTGTCTTAAATGTCATGTTTGGGGATGTCCTTTGGACCACTTGAAAGGGGTGTACCCAGGGCCTTCTGCTTGCAGCAGAGGGTATCGGCTCTGGTTTGGAAGATCTTGCTGTACCATAGTAAACATACAAAGGATATCATCCACCTGTCTGCGTGTTTTGTTTTCCATTAAAGTGGGCCTCATTTTAAGCCAGAGAGCTACAGAAAATAAGATTGAGGAAACCTCCCTTTGCATCTGCCTCTCACTTCCAAGAACTATTCATGTGTCAGAGTCCTACCTTGTCCTGCCCTAAGGGGGCGCCCACGAGAGCAGGTGGAGATGGTCCTAGGAGAGTGAAGATGTCGTTCATGTGGCTGGCCGCATCCAGGATGCACTACGTCCTTCTTACTCCTAAGCCATCAGTAAGCTGTCAGGGCAGCACCCTCTCCGAGGGGAAGCCAGGGGTCAGCAGTCTGGACTCGAAGCCAGACTGTTTCTTCCTCATGGGCACAGTTTGGTCAGAGGCCAAACACGGTATCTGAGAAGAATGTGGAGACTGAGGTGGAGAAATAGGTCCAAATCAAGCTGCCAGACAACAGGGGCAGAAGCACCTGGGCAGAGGTGAGAGGGGCTCGGGGGGCCTGGAGAGGAGAAAGTGAGAAGCTTAGAACGGGGTTAAATGGGAGGGTCTTAGAGCTGTACTCTCCAGCAAGGCAGCCACTGGCCACACGAGGTCACCTACATTGAAATTAACTAAAATGAAATACAAATAAAAATTCAGTTCCTTGGCTGCACTAGCCACATTTGAAGCGCTCAATAGTCCACATGTCTAGTGGCTACCATACGGGACAGGAAAGATATAAAATATTTCCATCAACAAAGCAAGTTCTTCTCTTAATGATTTCCAGGAAGCTTCTGGGGCTCATACACTGGACTTTTTAAAAAATCTATGCTCCTAATATGTGTGTGTGTGTGTGTGTGTTCAGTCCACTTAAAGCGGCTGGCACCAGACTGGTGCTATCAAATTGTCAATAAACAAATGCAGTCGTCTCTCGGTAACCGCAGGGGATTGGCTCCAGGACCTCCATGGATACCAAAATCCGAGGATACTCAAATCCCTTACAGTCTGCCCTCTGTTTCTGTGGGTTCTGCATCCGGGAATTCAACCAGCCTCTGACTGTGTAGTATTTTCCATCCGCGGCTGGTTGAATCTGCGAACACAGAACCTGCGGATATGGAGGGCCAGCTGTCCACCTGACGGAGCAGCCTGAGCATCCTAGGTCAGTGTGCAGTGGCAGGCACACGGGCCCTGCCCTCCAGAAACTTCACCTGGAGGGAGAGCTCACATTTGTACACTCATTCCACAGCTATTGCTGGGCACTTGCTCTGTGCTGGCGCAGCACAGAGGAGCATAAAGGCGCGCCGTGGGGACCCTGCAGTCCTCACGCCCAGCGAGTGGTGTGTAAGAGCTCCAAGTGCAGGGAGGAGTTATCAGCTGGAGTGGTCAGGGGTCAGGGAGCAGAGGTGGGACTGGAGTCAGCTTGGGAGACAGGGTCAGACGAGGGATGGGGCCTTTTCATAAGAGGCACAGCCTGTGGGCAGGGAAAGTAACCAGAGGTGTGGGCTTGAGGATGGCCGGGCATAAACCAGAGAGCAATCCTGAGAGGGAAGATGGGTTGGCCAGACGTTGGGCAGGTTTTAGGGACCCCTGGATTTGACTATGGGAGGGGGTCCCTCGTGACGCCTCCGCCAGCAGTTTCGCTGCTGGAGTGAGTGCACAGCCCGCTGGTTAAGTCGGCGAAGTCAAAAAGGCATTTGGGAGGACTGGGAGACCAGGCTCAAAGGAAGTGCTGGTTGAGCAACAGGAGACTGCAGCCAGCTCAGCACACGGAGCAAGAGAGAGCCCAGAGTGGAGAGAGAGGACGGACTTGGGGGCCCCTCCCACGCTTGTCTCTTCAACAGTCACCAGACGCCCGGGGAGTCACTGCCAGGCTGTTACGTGACAAGGTGAGCACACCTAGCCCCTGTCTGCATGGAGACAGCCATAAAAATATGGAAGCAACCTAAGTGTCCATTGACAGAGGAATGGATTAAGAAGATGTGGTACATATATACAATGGAATATTACTCAGCCATAAAAAAGAATGAAGTAATGCCACTTGCAGCAACATGGATGGGCTTAGAGATTATCATACTGAGTGAAGTAAGTCAGAAAGAGAAAGACAAATAGCATATGCTATCACTTACATGTGGAATCGAAAAAAATAGCACCAATGAACTTATTTACAAAACAGAATCAGACTCATAGACATAGAAAACAAATTTATGGCTACCAGAGGGGAAGCGGCAGAGGGATAAAGTGGGAGTGTGGGGTTAGCAGAGGCACAGTGCTATATATAACATAAACAACAAGGGCTTACTGTATAGCACAGGGAACTGTATTCAATATCTTGTAACAAACTATAATGGGAAAGAATTGAAAAAGAATATAGAGATATATATGTATAAACTAGTCACTTAGCTGTACACCTGAAACAAGCACATACTCTAAAAAAAGAAAAGAAAAGAGAGGAAGGCAGGAAGTTCAGAAGAGTGCAGTATGCTCTGGGCGTTCCCCTCTCTTACGGGCTCGTCCCTAAGCAAGGGAGGGGGGCCGACAGAACCCCTCGTGGGGAGACCGGGAGTATCTGCAGTAGGGAGAGACTGACAGTTTACTTCTCAGTGCTTACTGAGCCCCCAGACTCACGGGCCACCCGACCACTGCCGGAGCTGGGGAGGAGGATTCTCTGGTGTCTTACTTCCCTGTCATTTGGGAGAGTAGAGGCTGAAGGTGCCTCTGCCCTCGTCCTGGGGTGACAGAAGGTGGATGCAGGCTGGAGCTGCCCAAGGTTCCCAGGAGAACAGCCTCTGGGTAAACGCCCCTGCACCCGCTGGCTGGGTAAGGATGCATGAGGTTTCCATGCATCAAGAGCACATCATGGAGGGACTTCCCCGGCGGTCCAGTGGTTAAGACTCCGAGCTTCCACGGCAGGGGGTGTGGGTTCGATCCCTGGTTGGGGAACTAAGATCCCACAAGCCGTGCGGCCAAAAAATGAATTAAAAAAAATTTTTTTTTTTTTTTGAAGAGCGCATGTGGAGCTCAGCGCAAGTAAGCTAGCTTGAAGGGACCCTGCCCCAAACAGCTGTCTGCTCAGGTGAAGGGATACCTGGCAGAAAGAGGCTATGGGGCATCTCCAAAGGCAGGAGCTGAAAAAGGAAGAGGCGCCACCCGTATTCAGCTGGGAAATGTATTGCTCAGATCCAAGTGGGTAAGGGAGCATTTGGGAAGAAACCAGAAGACATCCCGTGCCAAAGAGCCATAACACCTGCCATAACAGAGAGCACTTAAGGACAGTTTGCAATAGCACAAATTACTGAAGACTTTTTACCCCTTTTCCTCTAATCCCCCTGCTCTGTGCCCCAAACCGGTAGGAGCCAGCAGGAATGGGGAATGATGGGAGAAGTGGAGTGGGAAGCAAGGCGGAAGCAGAGAAAAAGAACAGCCCCACTTCTCCACCCCCATCTCCCCTGCAGGGGCTCAGACAGGGCCCAAGCAGGTGGAGAGCAGGTAAACTCGCTTTGGGGGAAGGAAGAGAGAGCCCTGGTTTTTAGCCTTTGCTGATGTCCATGGTGTAAATACTCTCGTCGGCCAATTTCCAGCTACAGTGGTTTCATAGCCAGATCCCAAGATTCCTATTTAACCACTGGTTCTGCAAGCTGGTACCTGCTGGCTTCAGCGAAGGAGTTGAAGGCGGCGCTGAGAAAAAATACAGCTCTGCTAGTTTGTATCCTTCAACAAAACAATTACAAGGAGTGGAAGGGAAGAGTATAAGGTTTATACTCCCCTGGAAAGTATCATGTCGACTCCCTTAGAAGAAGGAAGCTGCTCAAACAGAGTTTTGCTTGTTTATAGCTCTTAAACAGATCTTTTTTTCCCCTTCCGACTCTAGAGGGAAAACACTACACCAGGTTGAATAATACTACAATGTTGGGTATGGAGAACCTCTCCTAAGCAAAACCCCAAAGGCGAAATCACCAAGATTCGTTCATAGGATGACATAAAATTATTAAAATTGTAAATAAATAAATTGAGGAAATGAGTTTAAAAAGACCAAAAAACCCAACTGCCACTTTTGAAGAGCCTGGAGCAAAAGCAGGAGGTCGGGAGCAAAAGCAGGGGGCTGTGCATGCGCCCTGAACACACCACCACCTAAGGGGTGGGCAAAACACCTAAGCCACCCCCCTGGCCCGACCCCTGGACACACCCCTACCCTCACCCCATATAAGGAAAAAGCTTGCCCCCTCTCGGGGAGCGAGCAAACAAGGGAACCTGCTGTTTGTTCTCACTCCCCAGCCGCAACAGGGGCCCCAATAAAGCCTTGCCTGAGTTTTCTGTCTGGCCTCTGATCAATTTCTACTGTTTGGGGAAGGCCAAGAACCCTGGTTGGTAACACACGTTTGCAAGGCCAGGATTATGGCAGGATTATGCTTCTGTTGGGGGTCCCTGAACTTTATTCACATAATGTGCAAATGGTCCCTTCATTAAAGGATTGGTACGATGCCATCTGCTTTCTACTGGGACTCCGCCGATATTTTATATATGAGACACTCTTACAAAGCAGTAAAGGAAGGGTGGGGAACACCAAAAGAAAACAGGAAGGTGTCAATTCACAGAAAAAGTATATAAATGGGAAATAAATATATGTATTTAAAAATTCAGCCTCACAGCAGTGTAAAGCAACTACTCCAATTGAAAGAAAGAAAGAAAGAAAGAAAGAAAGAAGGAAGGAAAGAAAGAAAGAAAGAAAGAAGAAGAAAGAAAGAAAGGAAGAAACTTTAGTCCGAGGTGGGGGGGAAATAAAAAAATAAAATAAAAGAGTCTCTAGTTAAAAAAAAAAAATTCAGCCTCATTGGTAATTATAAGATGCAAACTGAAACAACAGGGAGATACTATTAATCACCTATCAAACTGAAAATATTGCGAAGAATGCTACAAGGCAAGAAGAAACAGACATTCTTAGATGAGGACAGAAAAATAATTTGGTGCACCTTTTCCATAAAGCAATTCTGTATTATGTAAAAGTGAATTGAAAATATGTGCAGACTTTGGCTCCAAAATTCTGCCCAAGAATTTATCTCAAGAAAGAGCTGGGACTTCCAGGTGGCACAGTCGTTAAGAATCCACCTGCCAACGCAGGGGACACGGGTTCAATCCCTGGTTCAGGAAGATCCAACATACCACGGAGCAACTAAGCCCATGCACCACAACTACTGAGCCCACAAGCCACAACTATTGAACCCACACGCCTAGAACCCATGCTCTGCAACAAGAGAAGCCACAGCAATGAGAAGCCCATGCACTGCAATAAACAATAGCCCCCTCTTGCCACAACTAGAGAAAGCCCGCACACAGCAATGAAGACCCAACGCAGCCAAAAATCAACCAATAAAATTAATTAATTGATTGATTTTTTTAAAAAAGAAAGAGCTCACAGTAGTGCACAGCATTTGTGACAAGGATATTCACTGCAGCATTTTATATGATAATGAAAACTTTGAAACAATCTAAATAGTCAGCAATCAGACTGGCTACACTGAGATACAGTCCCTTTCCCAAAATGAAGATTAAAAATGACTGTTGAAATGTTGATAATTATGAATGCTGGGTGATAAGGAACGGAATTCATTATACCACTCACTCTAGTTGCATGTTTGTGTGTACATTTAAAATACTTCCTCAATAAAAAACTTCTGAAAGTTGGAAATAACTATTTAGAAAGTACTTAGCATTACGGATCAAGAGCTTTAAAAATAGTCCTTTTCATTGACCTAGTAATTATTTATCTGGGAATGTAGCCTAAGGAAACAAAGCTTAGGTATAAAGATGTTCTTTATGGCATTATTTATAATCATTTGACACGTTCAAAGCACCTCAACGTTTGACTCCACGGGAGCGACTAACTAAATTACGGTCTCATTTGATGAACTATTACACCTCACTGAAATAATATTGACAAAGAGCTTGTAATAACAAACTGTGCATTTGCAAAGTCAGTTGCAAAATCATTGTGGGTTCTGTAAGTCACAGAATATTACAGGCTCAAAGACCTTGGAGCTCAATTGGCCTGGCATTCTGCACGTGAGAGATGTTCTCAGACACACAGACAGACAGACACACACACACACACACACACACCCTCCAAGCCCTGCTACCTCCACCAAGCCCACACTCGCGTTCCTTCTGATGGTGCCAGTGCCACAGCCTCCAGGCTGGTCCCCCAGCCTTCGCTCCTCCTCCTCCCTCCCCATCTCCCTCCTTCCTGATCTTGCCTCTCAAAAGCCCAAGGAACTAGTTTGCGATAGCAAAGGCCTCCTCGGTGGCCGCTTCCCTTGGTTAAATTCCCTTGGTGAGAGTTGTCTGGTGCATCTGAGGTACAGCAGAGGTGATCCATTCTAGCCCGGGGCATACATTGATTTAAAATTAGAAGTAGGGGCTTCCCTGGTGGCGCAGTGGTTGACAGTCCGCCTGCCGATGCAGGGGACATAGGTTCGTGCCCCGTTCTGGGAAGATCCCACATGCCACGGAGCAGCTAGGCCCGTGAGCCATGGCCGCTGAGCCTGCGCGTCCGGAGCCTGTGCTCCGCAACGGGAGAGGCCGCAAAAAATAAACAAACAAGTAAATAAATAAATAAAATTAGAAGTAGGAGCCCAAAGGCAGAAAACACCATCTTTGCCCAAGAGAATTTAAAGGAGGAGCAAAGATCTTAGGGCATTTGGAAAGAAGCTTCTCTACTAGGGGTTCAGGGACCTCCTTGGTGCTGGAATGAATTCCTCTAGTTCAGTTTCTTCCAGACCTTGGTATGTGGATTCCAGGCCTGGCAGAACTTGTCACCCCTGTTTATAGAAGTGGTGAGGCCCAGGGATATCACATTGGCACTCAAGGTCATCCAACGTGGGCTGCAACAGGAGGCTGGGATCAAAGGGGCCTCCGTGTTTCCAGGCCCATCACTGAAGCCTCGCTCCCCACAAGGAAGAATGCCGGTTGGCGGGCCCAGCAGATGAAAAGCAGGCCAGATGTCCCTGGAATTCCTGACATTCCAGGAGGGCAGCCCTCCTTGCGGCCCCAACTCCAGGCTTCAGATTTGTGGGCTCAGAAACTTCACCCTGGCAACTTCGGCAAACTTCTCTGGAGGAAAAAAAAAATTGCTCTGAGTGTGCTAGGGCACTGTGCACTAAGATCTAAAAATCCCGCAAGGGGGGCTGCTCAGGTCCAGGGTTTGACAGAACTTGAGTGATGGCTCATTGATAGGCTTCAATCAATTCAACAAGATCTAGGGAGAGTTTACCACGTGGCCCCAGCTGCCAGCTCAGATTTCCCCAGATGCTGGGCCGAGTGGAGAGGGCCCCGGAGTTTCTGGCTTATGACACTTGGATGAGACCTGAAATCTGCCCCCCGGAAATTTCCTTGTCCTACCAAACAGCACAGTCAGCCTGCAGTCCATCCTGGACTAGGGCAGCTCTGCCCCTAGTCATTTTCAGGGTGACGCCACGTGACCTAAGCGTGAAGGTCCTCAACAATGCAAGCATCTGGGAGTGCGGTGCCAAGGAGGTGGGAGCAGTGGATGTTCCCGCCTGAACAGAAGCAGACCCACTCTGCTCTTGCATACGCTGCACTGGGCAGATGGCCATTCTTCCGGAACAATCTCTGCAGCCCATGCAGACTTCTATCCCATCCCCCTCCTTAGGCTGTGGTGCTCCAGTGAACAGAGCACTGCCTCCAGAGGGGAAGGATGCCATTCCTTCCTTGCTAGCAGTGACCTTGGGCCAGAGGCTTAACCCTACGAGTCTCTGTTTAATCATCTAAAAAAACAAACAAGGGCTTCCCTGGTGGCACAGCAGTTAAGAATCCACCTGTCAATGCAGGGGACACGGGTTTGAGCCCTGGTCCAGGAAGATCCCACATGCCACGGAGCAACTAAGCCCGTGCGCCACAACTACTGAGCCCGTGCTCCGCAACAAGAGAGGCCACCACAATGAGAAGTCCATGCACCCTGCTCGCCACAGCTAGAGAAAGCCCAGGTGCAGCAACAAAGACCCAACACAGCCAAAAATATAAGGAAATAAAATGAATAAATTTATAAAAAAGAAAAATACAATAACAGTTAACACATATAGAATGCTGTGTTAAGCACTTCACGTGGATTCACGCATTTAATCCTCACAACACGTCTATGAGGCAGGAACTTTTATTAGTGCCCATAGCCTTAAGCAAGCTTAGATGATGTGCCCAAGATGATCCAGCTCCTAAAATGCAGAACCTGGCAGTGCAACTCCAAAGCTGTGCTCTAACGGGCCTCACACTAACAGCTAGCAAACTGCAACCCTGCAGGGCTACGGAGAGTAAATGAAATAAAGTATGTCAAGAGCCTGCACACAGTGGACGCGCAATGAACGGAAAGGGACATCGAGCATCTTTTAATGCCATGTGTAAACACCAGGAGGGCAGGGGCTTTACTGCCTTGTTCGCCTTCACCCCCATCACCGGCTCAATTCCTGGATCTTGTAGGTGTTCAGTAGGTACATACGTGGCGAGCGGGTGTGCAATGAGGCCAGGTGGACAGGAGCAGCCGTCTTCCCAGGCAGAGCCCCACGACCTGAGTTCAAATGCTGGCTTTGACACTTCCTAGTGGTGCGACCGTGGAAGAAATACTTAACTTCTCTGTGCTTCAGTTTCCCCGTGTGTAAAATGGGGATGATGCTATAGTACCGACTGCACAGGGCTGCTAGGAGGATGACGTAAATTAATTTACGTAGAACAGGACACACGGAGCAGATGATCTTTTAGGTTTCAAACAGAAATCCAGAGAGAGGCATATGCAGATGTTCACAAATATTTGGCAAGCACAGATTGAGTGACCTGTTCATTAAAATAATAGCTGAAGAATTCTGCCCGAACGGTGGGTGGCAAAGTCAGAGCTTCAAGCAATGTGGATGCCGCGAAGCATGCCGGTCTCTGCTGCCCCCTAGTGGACATGCCCCTTAACTTTTTTTAAATTAATGAATAAATGAAAATTTCTATATTTATTTTGGTTTCTTTGTTTTTCTTTTCATTTTATATTGGCGTATAGCTGATTAATAATTTTGTGATAGTTTCAGGTGCACAGCCATACATATACATGTATCCATTCTCCCCCAGACTCCCCTTCCATCCAGGCCGCCACATAACACTGAGCTGAGTTCCCTGTGCTATACAGTAGGTCCTCGTTGGTTAGCCGTTTAAAATATAGCAGTGTGTACATGTCAATCCCAAACTCCCTAACTATCCCTTCCTTCCCCCCTTCCCCCCTGGTAACCATTAGTTCATTCTCTAAGTCTGTATGTCTGTTTCTGTTCTGTAAATAAGTTCATTTGTATCGTTTTAGATTCCGCATATAGGGGATATCATGATATTTCTCTTTCTCTGTCTGACTTACTTCACTCAATATGACAGTCTCTAGGTCCATCCATGTTGCTGCAAATGGCATTATTTCATTCTTTTTTATGGCTGAGTAATATTCCATTGTATATATGTACCACATCTTCTTTATGCATTCCTTTGTCAATGGACATGTCGATGGTGTCCCTTAATTTTTGACTTGATTTTCTTTCACAGGAAGATGCTAATGGTCTCTTCAGGGGGACCCCTGCTCTAGAGGGTTCTGGCCAAATCACTTTCCCCAGCTGTGCCTTGGTTCTCTGGACGGTGAGGCGGAAAGAATGAACATTTCTAATTTCTACTTCGCCTGATAGGGGTTTTATGAAACAGGCAGAGCACTGGCTGGTTCTGTGATCAGAGGCGAACCCCCTCCCCCTCCCGTTTCACCTGTGAACAGGAACCGCCCACACCTCCACACCTCGAGGTTCACACAAGGTGGATAATAATGGGAGGCTGGTGGAAGCTCTCAAGTCCAAAACGTGTTTGTTGTAGTCATTACCATCCACATCTTCCTCCTCTGCTCCCCAGATGAGTTCAGCCAGGCCTGTTCTTCGGGACTTTCCTCCCAGACGTGCACCCTCAAGGACCCCCAAGTGAAGAGCCCAAGCTTTGGCTACTGTCGAGGCCCCTCCGCTTCAAGCCCTGGCCTCACCCAGCCTGGTCAACAAGGTACCTCGCAGCAGCATCACAGGAAAACATTTTTTTCATCAGCTTTCAGTCAAAGGGTTAATTTTTATGTTCAATAAGGAGCACACACATTACAAAAATTGGAGATGAAAAAAAAGATTGGAGTGGGCAAAGATGCCCTCCTTGAGCAAACTTGAGTCAGGTTCCTCTGAAGCCTCATCTCAACTAGGCCTCAACCTTGGCCTGCTGAGCCCTGTTTAGCGAAGAATCCTCCCAGGTCAGGTTAATCCTCCCGCGCCTTGAAAACTCAGCCTCGGGCCAGTCTGGTAAGAATCCAGTGAGGCCAGGCTAGCAAGCATCCCCCTACCCTTGACAGCTAATCTAATTTTCCATCCACGGACCCTCTCACTCTGCTCTTTGACTAACTGCATTCAGAGTTGAATTCAATCTCTTTCCCCTTTTGCAACAGTGGTAAATAAAATCTTCCTTGCCAATTTTAACAAGTGTCTAGTACAAAATTTTTCTTTAACACAGTCCACCAAGAGACTGAGAAGCATGCAAATTAAAATAAATTAACATTTTATACCTCGAACTATGCCTGGCATGTAGGTGATCAATAAATACTTCTGAATGAATAAATACATTAATGAATTAAAAATAATGCCCAATTCTAGTGAGTTTTTGGCAGAATGGATGGGTCTGCTCATATACTGCTGGTGACCGCGCAAACTGATATAATCCTTTCGGAAGTAAAATGACAACGTATAATAAAAACGTGCCCTTTGTTCCAGTAATCTTGAAAACAATACTAAAGGAGTCATCTTAAGGCAGAAGAGAAACTAATTTCAATGAAATTGACAATTTGGGTCACTAAAAAGAACCCAAATATTCAACAATATAGGAAGAGGTCAAGAGAGTTGGCGATACAGCACAGAACGAGGGTCCTGACATCTTTGCTTTGTTTCATACCCTGTTTAGACAGATAAAAACAGAGAATAAAAAAAGTTAGAGTGGGGAGATCAGACCAGTTGCAGAAACTTCTTCAAAGCAGCTCTAGTGAAAAGCTCATAAGGATCTAGAGCTCCCCAAATCCAGGAACAAGCAGAATCATCAAGACCCAGGAGGTCAGAAACTCAGGGCAAGTCCAGAAATTTCACCAACAGAAGCTCTGAAACCTTCACTCTAGCTGTCCCACTGTTGATGACTCAGCTACCAAATCATTCAATCTCTGGCCGAGAGGATCTGATTTGCCAACCAGGTGTGTGCCCAGGGTGAGGTCTGCACCTCTGGTCCAAGTGACTGTGACCATCCAAGGTGGGTGGGATAGGGGAGTAGGGTCACTCCTGCGAACAGGGAAGCCTTGGGATGACACAGACACTCCTGGAAGGGGATGCGGATGAGACCCAGATTAGACTCATGCCCTTGTAAGTAGCAGAGCCACGTCTGACACTGCAGTCTGGCCCAACTTTCTCTGCAGGAAAAGGATGGGACTGTTACACAGCCAGTGAAATGTGAAATGTGAGGACCATACAGCAACAGGGAAACGTCATTATGATACAAGGCTAAGTGGAAAAAGCCAAAAATAAAATTCTGTTTCTGCTATGATGACAACTATGTGATTACAAAGTTCAGAGATAATAACCTGAAAGGAAGCTTGGTCAAATGAACAAGGCTTGAATAGCTGGGAGGCTGTGTAGGTGGGTGAATTTCTTTCTTTCATGGAGATCTTGTAACATCTGTACAATAAGGCTTTCAAGTCTTATTCTGAAAGTACAAACCTGGTAAGTCAGGGAATATTAACTCTTAAAACATGAAGAGGGCTTCCCTGGTGGCACAGTGGTTGAGAGTCCGCCTGCCGATGCAAGGGACACGAGTTCGTGCCCCGGTCCGGGAAGATCCCACATGCCGCGGAGCGGCTGGGCCCGTGAGCCATGGCCGCTGAGCCTGCGCGTCCAGAGCCTGTGCTCCGCAACGGGAGAGGCCACAACAGTGAGAGGCCCGCGTACCGCAAAAAAAAACCCAAAAAGAAACCATGAAGAAATACTACTTAAAGACCACTGGTTTAAGACCTTAGATTCGACCCCATACCTGCATAGCCTCACTGTCTCACCCTCATCTTTGCTCTGACTGCTCCTGTCTTTAACATTTTCATGTTTTCATCATCAGTTTCTTTTTTTAACATTAACTTGATTTTTTAAATACACAATTAAATATTATTTCTCTTTACTGAGTTTTGTGATGCCCCTTACATCACGTGCCTGTAGCGAGTGCTTCACTGCCCATGCCTAGCCCTGCCTTGGCCAAAAGCAGCATTTGGCATGGCCTTTCCTCCTCCTACAGGGGCGGGAGAAACATGGTTATTAGGTAGAGAGGAACACTCCAGCCTGACCCTCCCAGAGGGCAGCCAGGGCTCCGAGGTCCACTGCTAATCAGAGGGACTCTCCGAAGGCTGGACAGGAAACCTTCTAGGAAGAGTGTTACCCACCCCCACACCCGACCCCACCAAGGTCTAGGACATTTGGTAAAAATCACAGGACGGCACAGCCTACTCATCAAGCAAGGCCACACAGCCTGAGCCCCCTCCCTTTCCTGTTAGGTTATAGAAAAGCTGAGAAAAAGCAATACTCAGGCCATGAATTGCAGCTCCAGGAAAACAAACAATGCTCAGATAAGGAGGGAAGGGAGTCAGGAGAATTCACCAAAGATAGATGGTCTAGGCCAAGGTCTGGGAAAGGCTGTGTCTACAAAGCATGAACAAGAGGGGAAAAAACAAAGACGTGGTATCTATCCAAACATGCTGCAATTAGAAAACAACCACCACAAAAGAATATATGTACAAATACAGAAAAATATTCTATTCTGGGAAAAAATATAACACAAGGTGTAAATCAACTATACTTCAATAAAATTTAAGAAAATGAATAAAAAGAAAACATGAAAAAAATGAGATACAAAAACAAAGTTGGCAGTTTCTTGAAGAAAAGCAAACAAACAAACAAAATCCACAAGGTACAGCGTCTCCATTTGGACTTCCTGAATTCACAGAATTTAACAAAAACTTGTTTAAAAACAGAACGAGATTTAAAAAAAAACTCATTTCAGGGGCTTCCCTGGTGGCACAGTGGTTGAGAGTCCGCCTGCCGATGCAGGGGACACAGGTTCATGCCCCGGTCCAGGAAGATCCCACATGCTGCGGAGCGGCTGGGCCCATGAGCCATGGCCGCTGAGCCTGTACGTCCGGAGCCTGTGCTCTGCAACGGGAGAGGCCACAGCAGTGAGAGGTCCGCGTACCACAAAAAAACAAACAAACAAACAAACAAAAAAACTCATTTCAGAGCTAAGAAAAAAATTGGTGCCCAAAACACCAACACAAAACTGAAAATAAGTTAACAATAGAAGATAATTTTTTTTCACATGATGGGGAAAAAACCACCTAAATTGCAGTTGGAAATGACACACCATATTCTACGAGAATAACAAAAGATTTTGAAAAATCTTTTTAGCAAAAGTACTGAATGATAGGAATGAGGCAGGATCCCCAGGATCTGATCGAAAAAGCAGTAGCTTCTAAGAGGAAAGATAAGACTGGCCTAGACCGCTCCAATGGAGCAATGGATGTGTTACACAACCTGTCAGTGTACAAATAACACTCTTAAAGAAGAATCAGGAGACGGAAGGAAGTTTGAGAATTCCTCCACCTTGATGAGGGATTAATACATACTAAGTTGGTTTAATTTAAAAAGAGGGGGCTTCCCTGGTGGCGCAGTGGTTGAGAGTCCGCCTGCAGCTGCAGGGGACACGGGTTCGTGCCCCGGTCCGGGAAGATCCCACATGCTGCGGAGCGGCTGGGCCCGTGAGCCATGGCCGCTGAGCCTGCGCGTCTGGAGCCTGTGCTCCGCGATGGGAGAAGCCACAACGGTGAGAGGCCCGCATACCGCAAAAAGAAAAATAAATAAAAAGAAAAAGAGGTTTAATATTATAAAGGAAACAAGTACTAAAAACCACAACCTAAAGTATCAAAAACTAGGGGGGTGGAAGGATGTCTAATTATTAAGTTCTCATGTTTCATAGTTTACAGTCAAAGATGTCATGTGAATGTATTAAATCAAGAGGCATGAAAACAAACATGAAAAAGTAAAAACCCTGGTGGTCCAGTGGCTAAGACTTCACGCTCCCAGTGCAGGGGGCAGGGGTTCGATCCCTGGTCGGGGAACTAAGATCCCACATGCCGCGCAGCGCGGACAAAAAAATAAAAAAATTTAAAAAGAATGAATTTATATATGTGCATGTGTATATGTATTATACACCCCCCGCCCCTCCCTTAAACATGACATTTCTCTTGTTCATGAATCTGCAGATTGGGCGTGGCTTTTCTGCTTCCTGCATGGCTGGGACGTCTTGAAGGCTGGAAGCATTTGAAGGCTCACTTGCTCACCTGTCTGTGCCTGGGCTGGGATGACTCCTAGCTGGGGCTGGTACAGGTGGGGTTCTCTGAGCATCTCTCTCTCTGTGTGGCTCCTATATGTGGCCTCTCCACTAGGGTGGCTTCAGGGTAGCCAATGAAGATGTGGTTTTCACGTCTATTAAATTGGCAAGTGTAATGCCCAGCGCTGGCCAGGATTTGAGGTCTACTGTTAGCAAAGCTAACTTAACAAAACCACATTGGAGGGTCATTTGGCAGTCTACATGGGAAGGTTAAAATTTGCTTCTTCTACCAATTCCACTGCTAGGAATCTGCCCCTCAGATATAAACACAAGTTTACCAAAATAGTTGGTAATATCTGTTAAAATGTCCAGTGCAGCATTGTACCTACTAGTGAGACCCTGAAAACTCAACGTGCATCAGCAGGGACTGTGCAGGGGAACCGTGGGTCAGACCTCACCACCACCCAGCTCATCCTGTGCCACCTTCAAGCAAGGCCTGAACTACTGAAAGACCCTCCCAACTTGCCCCTCACACCAACCACTGCCCACTTCCAATCAATTCTCTGGTGTAGCCAGTGCAAATCAGATTACCACTTGAATCCACCCCACAGCTAAAATCCTTCAGTCCTCCAGAATCTCTACCAGACCCTGTGCACCCCACACAGATGCTACAGGTCCAGCTTTCATCCTCATTACTGGAACGTACAAGGTCTAGGGCTTCCCGGGGGAATGGGGGGGAGGACAGCCAGGGAGACAGGAGTCAGGACAGCAGGCATTAGCTTTGTCGCCTGGTAAGGTAGTTCTGTACCTTAACAGCTGGCTTGCAGAGGTGGATTTTCTAAGTGAATGGGCCCCTCTTACATAGGAATCTTCCAAATAAATCTTCACTTTCATAATTCTTATTCATAAAGGTGTACTGTTTCTTTAAGAGATCCCAGAGACTTGTATAAGCTCTCGACCCCCATAAAACCTCCATAACTCACCTGTCCAGCCTGGTCCTGTGCTGTGCCCCAGCCTCTTCATTGGCCTTCCCGCTGTCCCTCCTCTGTTCCGTCTAACCACAGGGCCTTTGCATGGACTGTTTCCTCTGCCTAGGTTACTCCCTCCTCCTGCCTCAGAGAGGTCCCCTCTGACTATCCCAAGATTCCTCCACTTCTTGGCACTGTACTTCTTACCTATTTCAACGATTGCCATTTCACTTTGTATAGGATTAGTATTTGTCTTTCCCCACCAAATCACTGTTTCACGACGGCAGGGGCTGTATCCACACTGTTGCTGGCATCTAGTGGTGCCCAGAATGTAACAGAAGCTTAGTCAATACAGGCTGATGTGGCCGCATATCCCATAGGAAGCAATGAGACAGACGTGTACACTGTGACACGGAAAGCCAGCTAAGTGGAAACACAAGGTCCTGGGCAGGGTGGAGAGTGTGCGCCCTTCTGTTTAATGAAGACAAGCATCCAGTCAGGACGGCTGCCCTGTATACGAGGCCAGCGCGACGACAGATGACAGAAACCCGACAAATCGCTCAAGTAAAAACTGAAAAAACCCAGGGACAGGACTGGTTTCAGACGAGGCCGGATGCAGGGGCTTAGGCGATACCACCAGGACTCGGCTCTCTCCCTGCTTCTCCCCACTGCATCCTCAGATAGCCCTCCCCTGGAGGGGGCAAGAGGGTGGCAGCAGCTCCAGCCTCACTTCCCTGGCTTCAGATTGTATGAGAAACACAGAACGCCTCTTCCTGACGTGGCTCAAGCAAACTCACCCTGGGATTAATTCCTCCCTGGAGTGGGGGGCCTGCAGGGCAAACATCCCCCTACAGCACAGAACAGAAAACAAAGAGGGTGTGGATCACTGTGGGGAGATCTGAATAGTTACCAAAAGAAGGGGAAATAGAGGCTGTAAGGCCAAAACAAATACATATCACTGTAAACCAGTAAGTGTACCTTTCTTTTTTTTTTGAAAACAAATTAACAGTAGCTTCCACTGGGACAAGGCAGTGGTAGCAGGGGAGGCCAAGGCTTTTTGCTTTGTACCATTCTTTAACGATGAAGTTTTCTAACCGTGTGCATGCTGTTTTTAATTTGTTAAAATCACAATGGAAGCCTTTTTGAACAAATGATTTTAGTTCTTAAAAATGACACCTGTGTATAAATTCCGTAACTCTTAGAGTAGGCTCTGACGTATGACAGCAACATCAGACAGTAACAGGTAGCACATCATATTAGTACCATATAAAAACACCACAATTTTAGGCACTTTATCAAAGAAAAATGTTTAGAAGTGAATGAGGTTATTGAGTCTTCTGCTACGCTCTGCAAAGAACTCTGCTCATGCCCGATTTACACCCTTGAAAATCATCACATGAAATGGAACACACAACTCTCAACACCAGCATTACTCTTTCCTAAATAAAGTTCTATTCTGACAGAACCCCTGGACTTACAGACTACATAAAACCTGACAGATACCAAGAGTTCTCTATAACTGACAAGAGGAATTCAAGTCCAAGAAACTCAAAGCGAATACTTAGGATTCCCAAGTTGCATTATTTTCTGTTCTCTGCATTTTCTGCACAGATTTGGGATTTACGCATCCTGGTGTCCTGATTGTATATTTAGATACGTGCAGTGCTCCTGTGGAGCGTTTCTAATCTCACAGTAATGAAGTGATGTCTGTGGCATGGAGAGCCTGATTCAATTTAGTCAGGAGTCTTAAGTTGGTCTGATGAGAACCTGGTATCCTTTCAGTTAACAGAAATAAAAAGCATGGATACAGCAGGCTGCCGGATAAGAGCAGGTGCAGCGAAGGGAGCGGTGCCACAGTCCGGCCAGAGACTCCCCACATTTATGGGGAAAAGCGACACCGCCAGCTTTCCATTTAAAGTGATTTTATAGTAATCGTGAATTTGTCAGTGTCCCATGTTAATTACAAAACCTCTGTCTTCTGACTTGAAGCCTTTTAAACAGTAATTCTTACACTGACCAGAAACTGGTCACATGGCAGACCTTTGCCAGCAGAGAACTCATGGCTGTGTGGTTTCCCACGCCCACCCCCGGCCCACGCGCCCTGGCTGAGCTCCCCGTGCTCCGCTGCAGAACCCGCAGCTGCCCCGCTACAGCTCTTCTCTTTTACTCCCAGCTCGATTGCCTTCCTTCGAAGCCTGAGGTTTCGGCTCTCCCCCCTCCTTCTTTTTGCCTTTCTCTTGCTTGGTTTTATTTTTCTCTTTGCTTCCTCTTCCTTTGCCAGGGTACACCTGTCCCTCCAGAGTTACATCGGCACACCTGTCTTGACTGACCAAGAAGTCCTTGATCTCCCAGGCGTAGCTGCCGTCACGCAGCATGAAGATGGCACGGTCTGACCCCACGATGAACCTTGACAGAGAGACGGGACCACAGTCAGCTCACTGCTAGTACAGGGCTAATGGGTCAGAGAGGCCCTGTGGCACTTAACCGAGAAATCTTTTTTCAAATTCTACATGAATACAGAACTAAACATTCTATTTTCGAAGGTCTGACAGTCACTGTTTGAAAATACTAGCTGGCTGAACCATTTAACACCTCGGCTCAGATCAAAACAAAGGAGAACCTGCGGGGAGGGGGTGTGCGGTAGACGTGGCTGCTCGCGTGAAGGGCGGGATTAGGAAGAAGGCCTCGGGAGGCTGCAGACGGGGCTCAGGGCCTCTGCCGGGGCAGCAACAGGGAGGCTGCCATTTGGGTCCGTTTTACATTCTGAAGGGCCCAGCTAAGCTTGCATCTGACAGAAGGCCTCTGCTGATAAAGGCTGAAAAACACCAGTTTAGATCAGGTCACAAGAGGCCCATGAAGGCTCAGGAGGATGCTCGGCTACTGGACAGAAACCCTAACCCTGGAAGTTAAAGCAAGCATCCAAGCACGTCCACACTCACCAGGCCCCAAGGAGCAGGGAGGAACAGAATGGAGCCTGGGTGGACGGATGGACCACTAGTGTGGCCAGTGGGCACAATCCTTCTGTTCCCAAGGGGCTACACCTACGACACCACCCTTCCGTTTGTAACGCCCCACCACTTCAGAGATCGGTGAGAGCTCTGGACCAGTAACCACCACAGCACTGATTTGTTCCCCTAAGTGTCTACTTAAGCTAACAAAAGCATTCTGCCGGGCTTCCCTGGTGGCGCAGTGGTTGAGAGTCCGCCTGCCGATGCAGGGGACACGGGTTCGTGCCCCGGTCCGGGAAGATCCCACATGCCGCGGAGCGGCTGGGCCCGTGAGCCATGGCCACCGGGCCTGCGCATCCGGAGCCTGTGCTCCGCAACGGGAGAGGCCACAACAGTGAGAGGCCCGCGTACCGCAAAAAACACACAAAAAACAAACAAACAAAAAAAGCATTCTGCCATCCTAGACACTCTGAGTACTCCTTCATTCCTTTTACATTTCCCGAACTAAGATATTTGAAGACCCTAAATTTCAGAACTGTTTTTGGGGAAGAAAAAGGAAATTCCTTAAAATTGCATCTTAGGAGTATATTGACCTCTGACAACTGGGCTCCTTCACTTTAAAGTAATAGTCTGCTCCAAGCTTATGTGTAAACATAGCTACACAGAAAAGCATTCTCTGAGGCGCAGAGACTTCTAAAGGAAGAGGCACACTACTGTCAAATGGTAACTAATTTGCCCCCCACAGAGGCTAAGCTATACAGCTTCTTACTCAGATAAAAGAAAAGTTAAAGACCCAAAGATAAATAGCTTTAGGATCAAATGAGATATGAAAGCAAACAAATAAATAAATTTACTGGCTTTGACCAAAAATGAATGCTCTTCTTCAAAGACAGAAGAAAAGGTAAATAAATAAATGTAAAAGAAGACAGACTAGATAGGAAAGGTCCAGAGCCCTTATAAGTACTGCCAGGAAGGATATGCTATTACACAGACACAGAAAAAGCTCCAGCACAGCCCCCATCTTCTCAGCAAGGCTGTTGCTGCTTTACCTCTGGACGTCGTAGTTGGCGTTGAAGAGACTGCCCTGCCAGAGGCTCGTGATCTCCTCCGTCTCCTTCTCCGTGGGGCTTCCTGATACAGTGACAAACATCATGAGAGTCTTGCCCTTCTTTGTCATCTTCAATATGCTCTCAGGCTTGCCCGGGTCTATCTGTGAGAAGTCTATAGGTGCAGAGGGTCTTTTGTGCTCTGGGAGATCTCCTTCTTCTATGTCGTCATCTTTCTATAAGGATGGAGGAAAAAAAGCATCAGACAAAGTATGCATTTCAACTGGCAAAGGCAAGCACATCTGCGTATGATGTCAGGTGCAGGTTTATGATCTAAATAATAACAGAAAGAAGTAAACCCAAGGGATTCCCTCCTCCACTTGACTTTCAAGCAAAGGCTAAATTTCAGGCAGCACTCATCACTCCAGGTCACCAGTCACAGAGAACCCCACGTGATGGGTTTCTAAAGTTTTTTCACCCTCAAAGAATCTACCCAATATGGTAGACTATAAGAACGGTCACATTCGGGTTTGGTCATACAATTAAATACTACACAGCGATGAAGAAAAACAAATACTGATACATGCAACCAATCTCAAAAATACTATATTGAGTGACAGAGCCGGGCACAAAAATCAGACACGTTATACAATTCGTTTATTTGAAATTCAAGAACAGGTAAAATTAATCCAGGACGACAGAAGTGAGAACAGTGGCTGCCTCTCGGGGAGAGGGTTACAAGGTGGGACTGACTGAGAAGGGACACAAGGGTACTTTCTGGGGTGTGGGAATGCTCTGTATTTTCACAGGGGTGTGGATAACAACAGATGTATCCATTTGTCAAAACTCATGAATTTTCACTGAATACTGAAAATCTGCACTTCATGTACATCAATTCCACCTAAAAAATAAGAACCATAAACAAATATTCAGTTCTAGGTAATAGGTTTGGTTGCTGCAGTGGTGTAAGCTAGCAATTCTGAACCACAATCTGAATTCTAGGCTTGAGCAAAGGAGTAACTGTATTGAGGCTAATGAGAACCAGGTTCTTCCCTTTGGGGAAGGGAGCTACAAATACAGAAGGGGGAAGAATGCACCTGAGGTACTGGGCTGGCATTGGAGGCAGCAGAAGGAACTTATGATTTTTGATAGACAGATAGATAATAATATTTAAAAGAACCAGGATTCCACAGAGAAAAGGCTAATTCCAGCAAAGAAAACAGAAGATGAGTCTGGAATATCTTCTTGTATCAGAAAGTGAGAAAGTGCTCGGAGAATTATGGGATGTGTCAGAATGACACAGAAGCCAACATGAAACAGAGCTCATGGGCCTAATCTGGAATAATTTGAAAATCAAAATAATGACAGAATGATTTATAACTCCCAAATAAAATAAGAACCACTGAATCCAGACCCATATAAACAAGTGAGTTAATTGCTAATGGTAGAATGCCAACCAATAAATAGAAGATAAATGAATTAAAACCACGTAAAAGAACCTGTGTTCATTGGAGAAAAGGCTACTCCCAGCAGCAAAAAGAAATGCAGGGACTTCCCTGGTGGCGCAGTGGTTAAGAACCCGCCTGCCAATGCAGGGGACACGGGTTCGAGCCCTGGTCCAGGAAGATCCCTCATGCCGCGGAGCAACTAAGCCCGTGCGCCACAACTACTGAGCCTGCACTCTAGAGCCCGCAAGCCACAACTACTGAAGCCCTTGCGCCTAGAGCCCGTGCTCTGCAACAAGAGAAGCCACCGCAATGAGAAGTCCGCACACCGCAACGAAGAGTAGCCCCCGCTCGCCACAACTAGAGAAAGCCCGCGCGCAGCAACAAACACCTAACGCAGCCAAAAAAAAAAAGGAAGTGCAGTACTGCTCGATGTTATCACATGGACGATCCCTGACAACATTATGTAAGTGAAAGGAGCCAGACACAAAAGACTACATACACATTGTATGATTCTACTCATATGAAATGTCCAGAGCAGCCAAGTCTATGGAGACAGAAAGTAGATTAGAGGTTGCCTAGGGCTGGCTGGAGGGCTGGGAGGAACTCAGGGAGGGGTGACCGAGACTACGGAGTTTCTTTTTGGGGTGATGCAAATGTTCCAAAATTGACTGTGGTGATGGCTGCACAACTCTTTGAATATTCTAAAAACCACTGAAATGTACACTTTAAATGTGAACTATACGGCATGTGAATTATATCTCAATAAAGCTGCTATCAAAAAAAAGAAAAAAAATCACACGAAAAAACCCAACCTAAAATGAAACAAAAAGCCCCTATACACTACTTGGGCCTCTTGACAAATCACTGAAGGGCCAAGGCTTAAGACGCCAACAATAATGTACTGCAGGAAACATATTTTTAATAGAAGATGAGAATGAAATAATTCTGAAGCAGTGTTTGAAGGCGATCCATATTTGTATCAGACCTAGGATCTGACTTCAGCTCCACCTAACCAACCTGTGTGGCCTTGGACAAGACTCCACAATCCTCGAGGCCCGCTTCCTCGTTTCCTCGTCAGGAAGAGGAAAAGCAGAACTAGGTGATCTCCAAGGCCCTAGCAGCATGGCGCCAGCCTTTTCCTCAGCTCTGCCACCCTCTCAGCTGACCCACTTCTTCCTCATTTTGCTCTGAAGGAGCTGCTGGTGACCTGTAGGCAGGAGCATGGGCTTCACTGTCACAGGGACCTGGGCTCGGCTCCAGGTCCCAGCCCTATAGCTGTGTGGCCTTGGAGAAGTGGAAAATCACTTGCCTCACCTATAATGGGGGCGGAGGATAATGACGGTATCCCCCTCCTAAGTTTGTTTGGGGGATTTAATGACACAAAGGCGAGTAGTAAATACTTAATACATGTTGCCTAATACCACCTGACCCTCTGTAACCTGGCCTCCAGCTGACTATGGAAATCACCCTCTCAAAGTACACAGGAGCTCCCAGTGGCCAAATTCACAGGCTGTTTCTGACTGTATTCTCTTCTATTTCTCCATAACATCTGTCACGGCTGCCTTAAAATACTTCGAGACGTCTAGTTGGTTCAATTGCCTGGAATATTTTTACTTTTCAAGCTGATCCTACTGATGGTCATGACATTAACTCAGTAGGTCACAAGCACCACTTCTTTTCCATGAAAATATAATTAAATAACCATTAGTCTAGTGCATACAGCAAAGGTAAGGATCGTTTCAAGAACCTTTAATTTCCATTTTATATGTTTGAGGGTGAGTTTCGGTTAAAAAAGGAAAAGAAAACCAGTACACTAGTTGCAAGCAATTGTCCAGGTCTATTCTTAGTTCCACTGCTTCCCTGAGTAAGCTTACCTGTTCTATCACTTTCTCTAAACTGAAAGCAATCAAACGCTTACCCCCAAGCAGGGCTGGGGTGGGGGGACGACCAAGCGGCCCTCCCCACACCCTACCCAGGCTTGTCTCCAGGCCAGTCTTGCATTTCTGACCGGCTTCACCACTTCTCCACTGCTGTTTGTCAAATGTAACAGCTACAGAGCTGAACTCCCTTTTCCTGTAAATCCTTTTCTTCCTCCCAGGGTCCTTGATAATAATACCAGCTACCATCTACTGTGTAGCTACTGTGTCTCGGGCATTTGTTATTTCCCACCTCAGGACAATTCTGCAAGATCCCCATTGAACAGAGAAGTGGATGAGGCTCAGAGAAGGTAAGTAACTTACTCGAGGCCACAGGCTTGAAGGGGCTGATGCTGAAGTACAAACTCACAGTCTGGCTCTGGATCCCTCCCCACCTGCCCCTCTGCAGCACCTGGTTACAGTAATGTAAGAAGGAATCACCTTCGGTTTTCCTATACCAACCAGGACTCAGCAGTAGTTGCAACGCGGTGGAAGTGGAAGGAGTTCTCCCCTTCCTGCCCCACTCCACACCTGAGGCAGGCCTCTCACTGCGGGGACGATGTTCACACTAGCAGAGGAGTGGGGGAAGAATTCAGGGATTGCCACCAGGGGAGGAAGCGCTGCTTCCTTCAAAAAAGCAACCAGAGACGGATCTGCTCTCCCACAGAAAAAAATAACTGCTACTGCGGAAGGGCACTCACGCTTGCAGAGTGTCTGCAAACATCAGCTCATTTCACCTGCAAGGAACCCTGCGAAGTGGGATGTTATCTGGCTTTACGGATAAGGAAAATGAGGATCACAGTTACCAAGGGTTAAGGCTGAGTTCAAAACCTCTGTCCTTTCACTACATTATCCTTGTCACCTTCCTGGTTATGCAGTCAATCAACTGCCAAGTCGAGTTAAGAGCATAAAATCTCTCACATTTCTTTCTCCCTTCAAATCCATTACTGCAGCTTCTAGCTTAACCCAGGTCCTCCTCGTCCCCCTTCGTTTGCACTCTGTTCACCAATCTGTATGGCAGTGTAGTGAAATGGTTAAAAGAACAAGCTTTAAAGTCAAGTGACCGAATGTGAAATTAAGTTAATTTGCTGTGTGCCTTTGGGCAAGTTACTTAACCTCTCTGTGCCTCAATATCATCTAGAAAACAGAGATAAGTACCACCCTCCACAAACAGGTAAGGGGATTAAATGAGATAAGAGTGTTTAGCCTTGTTAGCTAATGAACACTCAATAAACATTAGGCTGTCTCTGCCTTCAGAGTCCCTCCCTGCCCATCCTTCTTAAACTTTGCTGACCGATTAATTTTCCTGAATTTTAACCCTAAGTATGATATTCCACTATTCAAAAACGTTCGGACAGCTGAAACAACCACTCTAGGGCATACTCTGAAGCCTTTTAAAAATATTACAAGGACTATGCAGTAACCTGCGGAAATGCTTAATATATAGCAAAAGAAAAAAAGAACAGCAGAAAATTCCATTGATGCTATGCTTTCAGCTGTAAAAACTATGTCTGAATACAGAAGGGGAACCAAAAGACTACACACATGTTTTGGGATGAAGTTATGGATGATTAGACATGCCAGTATTATAACATTTGGGTAACACAACTTTTCAAACTCATCAGGGACTACACTTTCCCTTCTAAATAAAGTCCAAACCCCACAGGATTCAAGGCCTAGCAAGGCCTGGTTCTCACTAACCTCTCACTATGTGGCTTCAGAAAGTCTGTTCCAGCCAACCTAACCAATTTATTATATCAGCGTAGCTAATAGTTAGAGCTGCACTATTCTAGGTTCTTTCCAAGTTTTCTCAGTTAATCCTCACAACAACTCTGAGGTGGGTACTAACACCTCTGTTTTGCAGGTGAGGAAACTAAGTCCAGAGAGGCTCTTTACCAGTCCGTATTTCCAAGCTGAAGTGGTTTGAACCCAGGGAGTCTAACTCCACAGCCTGGGCTATTAATATTTACAGCATTGGGCTTCCCTGGTGGCGCAGTGGTTGAGAGTCCGCCTGCCGATGCAGGGGACACGGGTTCGTGCCCCGGTCCGAGAAGATCCCACATGCCGCGGAGCAGCTGGGCCCGTAAGCCATGGCCGCTGAGCCTGCGCGTCCGGACCCTGTGCTCCACAACGGAAGAGGCCACAACAGAGAGAGGCCCGCCTACCGCCAAAAAAAAAAAAAAAAAATATATATATATATATATATAAATAAATATATAAAAATATAAATATATATATAAATAAAATATATATATATATTTACAGCATTCTGCCCAGTCCCCTCACGTCCCATCCACCTCAGCTCATGCTGCTCGGTTAGTAATGCCATTCTCCCACATTCCCTGGTCTACCTAAAACACCATTTCCTTCCTGAAACCCTTTGAGATTCCCACAGCACTTTCTTTTTATAGCACTCAGCCATTTCTACTGTGTACTGCAGTTATTTTTACTGTTAACTGCTATTCCTGATGGTTGGATCCCTTGTACACCTCTGCAGCACCCTTTTTTGTCTTGCTCAGGGTCTGAGTGTTTCCAGGCTAGGATTTCTGCACGAGATGCGATTCTCACTTTGGTGGATCAAAAACTGCACTTGCCAGAATCCAAAAAGAGACTGGGAGATTGCAAGGGAGATGGAAAGTGGGGAAGGAACTGCTGCACCAAGTTCCTTTTTCCTTAGTGGTTGGCAAACACCCAGATCGACACTGAGCTTTCCTTCAGCTGCAGGTCAACATGAAAACTGCTTTCTTCCAGTCAAATGCATCAGATGGTACTTTAAACTCATGTCTGAAAGCCTCTATCCAATACAAACACACACACACAGATAACCACAAAATAACAAAACATCAGTGTTGAAAGAAATCATCCAGTAAAATTTCATTCTGCACATAAGGAACCAGAGGTCTAGAGTGGAGACCCACTTGCCCAAGGTTACACAGTGAAGAACCCAAGCTTCTGACTCTAGATCGCCAGCTGTGCAAATGAACCAGGACAAGACACCCACCTCTGGATGCGAAAGAGGCAGCAACGTGGTTTTGGTTAGTCAACCTTACCTAAAAAGGTTATTATCCACTCCCTGTAATTACGCACTCCAGTGCATTCAAGTTACAAATCAGAAAACTGACTCTCACAGAAGCAAATCATTGCTCCCTTAAGCGAATAATGTGAGCTCCATGAGAGAGCGCCACTAGCCTCTGCTACCGCCTCCCACCCCCCTCCCCCCTCAAATTAAAGCCACTCACAAAATTACAAAAACTCGTAGCAGGGACATATAACCAAAATGGGCACTCTGAATTCCTACTAATTTAGAACACGGGAGAACTATGAAAGCTGAAACGGCCCTCTTGAAAGATAATCCTCACCATGCCCGTCGCCCATCCACTCGCCCCATTCTTCAGGAGTGTAATGGAAAAGGTCTCCCTCCCCATTAGCAGGGCGCACTGACCACGGGGAGCAACGCGGCGGCGACCGGGGCACTGAAGGCAAAGTAGGGCTGAATAGGGAGAGGCTGACCCGTGACTGGAGTGGCCCGGGGAATGGTGGAAGAGGACACTGGGATGAATGTCCTGGGACGGGGGTCAGCAGGGTGATCGGGGGTCAGAGGAGGCACTGAAGATTAGCGGTGGCTGGAGTGGGTCAGTAAGGGCTCGAGGCATGCGTAGAGAGGAGGTTAGTGGGTCGGAAGATTCCGAGACTGAGGTCTAAAGGGTCCCAAGACGGAGGAGGTGAGAGGTCACTGGGAAGGGGCCCGGCACAGAGAAGAGCCTGGAGGGTGTGCGCGCGCCGCGGACCTCCCACTGTTCCAAAAGACGAGCCATGTCCGCGTCATTGTAGTCGCGAATATCCTTCTTCTTCTTCCGGAGAGGTGGGGTGGCCTCGCCGGGCGTCTCGGCTGGGCCCTCAGCGGCGAAGGCCCTCAGCGGCAGCAGCAGGAGCAGCAGCAGTTCAGAGGCACAGAGAAGGACCACGGCGACACGGGCCCAGCCGGAGGCCGCCATCTTCGTCGCGCCGCGCCGCGCCGCGCCGCCGCGAGGACCGGACCTGCGCGAGCCGCCGGCCCCGCCCCAGGCCACCACTTTCCCGGGCCCGCCCTCTGCCGTCGCCTGCGTGGGACACGCCTCCAGCCCCGCCTCCACAGGCTGGAGGCCCCAGTGGTTCCGCCTCCCTGCCCTCGGTAGCCTACCAGGCCCCGCCCCGGCCCATTTCCTCCAGCCCTCACCTCCTGAAGCCCCGCCTCCTCCGCCATCTTGGCCCCGCCCCGCCCCAAGGGTTTCTCCGGATGGTCCGGCTGAGGCTTTCACGCGGGGCTGGTTCGGACCCGAGTGCTCGCCTTCATTTTCCGCCAGAGGCCGACGTTTTTCTCTCTAACGCGCAGGCCAGGTCCAAAAATTCCCTCAGGGCCTCTAGGATCCTCAAACAGCGCCTCACGAGGCCTCACGTTTTCGCCTGTGAAATGAATTAGAGCTGGAACTTCTAGGAGCTGCCTTTGCTCTAAGAAAGCAGGTTTCACGAGGTCACACGTTTCCTCCCAGTCTCCTGCAATTTCCTTTGAAAACAGCCTGTTGAAAACGAGTGAGTGGCAGGTAGAGCAACTTTCTCAGGAGATCGTGAATAGATCGGGCCCAGGGCTTTGCTGCTCAGCAGAGAGTTCAATTCGTCTCTCAATATTACTGTCATCTCTTGAACTTGACAAAGCTTTTTAAAAAAATCATGACTTCTCATCTGTAAAACAGCTTCAGTATCTCTTCTGATTTTAACCTAATACTGTCGGCTCTGTTTAATCCTTTCCAAGGTTGAATCATTCTGTTTTTTGATTCTTACTTAAAAAGATTCAGCCCAGAGATGCTTTAAAATTCCACGGATTTTAAATGGCTGATCTGCTGAGTTCTTCTAAATTTTTAATTGGATAAATAAGACACGAATCACTTACTGAAGCTGTAGAATATTCGACCATCGTACAAAACCATTCTGCTCTATTCCACGCCAGCCACAATTCTGCTTCACACCAAACAGTTATCAGTCTGTCGAATACTGTATACATTTTTCTATACATTTCCAAACATCAGAGTGTCTCTAGAAATGGTTTTGTTGCATTTATATGTGTGTTTATGACGGCACACTACAAATCGGTAGGCGTATTAGCTCTTTAAGGGTTTTCCACTTACCAGTATGACGTGATGAACTTTCATTCTTTATACTGCAGTATAGTATGTTTGGGTATTAATATGCCAATAGTTTATTTCCTTATTACCCTACTGATGGGCATTTACTACCAATTCTTCTGCTATTACCAAAAGAAAAAAAAAAGAGCCATAATAAACCTCTTTATTCATGCCTTGTGTTATGGGCTGAATTGTACCCCCCCGAATTTCACATGTTGAAGTCCTAACTCCTCAGGACCTCAGAATGTGACTGTATCTGTAGACAGGCTCTTTAAAGAGGTCATTAAGTTAAAATGTTGTTAGGGTGGACCCGGATCCAATATGACTGGTGTCCTTGTAAAAGAAGAGGCAATTTGGACACAGTCATGTATAGAGGGGAGACCACGTGAAGACACAGGGAGGAGATGGCCATTTACAAGCCGAGGAGAGAGGTCTCAGAAGAAACCAACCCTGCTGACACCTTGATCTGGGACTTCACCCTCCAGAATAGTGAGAAAATAAATTTCTGTTGTTTAAGCCACCTGGTCTGTACTTTGTTATGGCAGCCCTTAGCAAGCTAATATATCTTGCTTGGATAAGATTATAGGCTACATATAAGAGAAAGCTGAATTTGTAAAAAAGTGGCTTAAACAAGACAAGAGAGTGGTGTTGTTACTGTTTGATTTTTCTTTCACAGAAACAGTTGGATACTAAGCATCTAGGGCTGGTATTTTGGCTCTTTGGTCATCTGGTACCTAGTCTTTTTCTCATCCTGTTCCATCACACTGGCCTGTGGCTTCCATCCTCAAGGTCACAAGTTCCTAAATAGCTACTGGAGCCCTAGCCATCAAGATGGCATTCATCCAGAGGAAGCAGGAAGGAAGGAAAGCCAATAGGAGCGCAACTTTTAATGGACTCAGCTTCTTTTGTTTTTGTTTTTTTGTTTTCTGCGGTACGCGGGCCTCTCACTGTTGTGGCCTCTCCTGTTGCGGAGCACAGGCTCCGGATGCGCAGCCTCAGCGGCCATGGCTCACAGGCCCAGCCGCTCCGCGGCATGCGGGATCTACCCTAACCCGTGTCCCCTGCATTGGCAGGCGGACTCTCAACCACTGCGCCACCAGGGAAGCCCGAGTCAGCTTCTTTTAAGCAGCCTACTTGGATGTTCCACACAGCACTTCTGTTTACATCTCATGGGCTGGAACCTAGCCTTCTCAGGGAGGCTGTCTTCTGGCTGTCTACATTGTCACTCCAAATAAAACTGGGATTCTGTTATTAAGGGAAAAGAGGAAGTGGACGTTGAACAGGTAACTATTAGTTAACAATGTCTGCCTCACCTTCAAGCTTAGGACCATTGAAGTTTAAAGCTCTCCCACTGTAGAGTGGCTGATATCGTGCATACATCTGTATGTATACACGCTGTGCCATTTCCTATTGACATTAAGCAGAAACAACTCATAAGAAAAAAAGTTTTTTTCTTTTCTTTTCTTTTCTGAAATCATAGGGGAAATGTCATAAGCTTTCTCCCCAGAGCGCGTTGCTCCACCCAGTGGCTCAGTGCCCTGTCCTGGTGCAGTCATGCTAAAAAACATGCACAGCTGTGGCCGATCATGCGCTCTGCTGGGAGGGGTCACCCTGCTCACTTTGCCAGCTGCCAAGTTAAGGTGCAAAAGTGCTGGGATTCCTGGTCCGTAGTATCCAGTGATACAGAGAGAAAAAAAAAAAAAGGCGTTTAGTGTTTTACAGAAGTTGTGTAAGACAAAATTCCAGGGCTCCTTTCATCTAAGGAGGAAATCAATTCAGTTTATTATCCAGTGATGTGCAAACATCTGGATTGATGGCATTTTCACCGATTTGAGGTTTGGAACTTGATTCAGTTCAACCCTGCGAGAGTGTATTTTTACTAAGGGTCTACTGTCAATCAAGAACCGCATGGGGGCACTGATGGAAAGAAAGATGACTATGAGAAAGTCCCTGCACTACAGAGCCTGCAAGCTAGCAGGGGACATAAACAATACACAGTAAGTATAATGCAGATTGCAGGAGGTCAGGACCTGACGGGATCATACGATGATGATAATATCCCTATGCTAAACAAGAGGAAACCCTGGTTTTGGAATGGCGTCATTTGTCTGAGGTCACACAGCTTGTGAAGTGGCAGGCAAGAATCCCAGCCCAGGTCTATCGGATGACGAGGTGTATCTCTCTCCCAGTGTAGCACCATCTCTATCTGGGTTAATCGTCAAGGCACTCAGGAGAGTTAAACTGGAGGCCAGATGGAAGACTCGTTGAAAACGAGTCTGGAGGCAGGAATGCTCAGATGGGATGAGATAAGAGTGTGAACCTGACCTGAGGCCGTGTAGTAGGGCAGGAGAGGAGGGGACAGAAGTGAAAGAGATTGTGTGGTCATGGCTTAAATGCGGCCACCGTTGCCCCGGGGTTTAATACTAAGCGTACCTCTAAGTGGTTCAATGACTGCAGATGGTAAAACCAAGCCCCCATCTACGCTCCATCTTAGGTGGCCTCAGCTGGGCTCCTCCTGGCTTGTGTCACGCCACAGCACACAAGGGTGTCTAGCAATATCTGTAATCAAGCAGGGATGATATTCAAACTATTGAAAAACTGGAATGGCACAGTTTCCAGCTATTCAGGACCGAGAAGGTACCCTGTACCCTGAAGGGTACAGCTCGGTTCTGGAGGCTCTAGGGTGCCAAATATTAACCCTTTAAAGTCTGAATAATGGGGAATCATGGGAAGAGGGTCCTGAGGTTGGGGCTGAGGCAGAGACAGGGGAGGCCATGACCATTTATCATTCTTTACTTTAGTACTTTTTACCTCGGTGCAAGAAGAGTCCCCAGGTATCTCCTGAGCTTTCTATTTACTCGCATGTAGCAACTAACCGATTATCTTTTGACTACAATTACAGATTTCCAGGAGAGGATGTGATGGTCCCAGGCTGGGGTGGGTGTCTGTTCCTGGTCACCATCATTACTTGAGAGCAGGACTCGTACCATTAAATTTAACACTTAAAACTTGTGTTTGTAAGAGGGAAAGGGGGGGTGGGGTGGGAGGAACTGGGAGACTGGGATTGACACATATTATATTATTGACACTATGTATAAGATAGACAGCTGATGGGAACATACCTGTAGCACAGGGAACGCTAGTAATGCACTGTGGTGACCTAAATGGGAGGGAAGTCCAAAAGGGAGGGGATATCCGTATGTGTATGGCTGATTCGTTTTGTTGTGCAGTGGAGGCTAACACAACATTGTAAAGCAACCATACTCCAAAAACAAACAAACAAGCAAAAACACTTGTGTTTGGGCTTCCCTGGTGGCGCAGTGGTTGAGAGTCCGCCTGCCGATGCAGGGGACACGGGTTCGTGCCCCGGCCCGGGAAGAGCCCACATGCCGCGGAGCGGCTGGGCCCGTGAGCCATGGCCGCTGAGCCTGCGCGTCCGGAGCCTGTGCTCCGCAATGGGAAAGACCACAGCAGTGAGAGGCCCGTGTGCCGCAAAAAAAAAAAAAAAAATGGGGTGGGGAACCCACATAAATGCACCAATGCTCCTAAAATACTGATTGATACTGTTCTCTTCACCAACATGTAAGAAAAAAAAGTCTAGTTTCAACTGAAATTCTCAGAATAATACACTTAATTCAAATTGTCTGTAATACTGCAAATGCCTGGAAAATTTACGGAAGTGATTTGAATTCCTCTCCTAAGAGGAAAAGGTAGGAATTTTATCTGTGTTATCTGAAACATCACCTATACGTTGCAGCACAGATATATGCAATTACGTTTAGAGAACTCACAATCTCTGTTTCCAAAGAATTAGCTTCCTGGACCCTCCAAAACAAGCTGGTAAGAGAAATGGGGTGAACACACTTGCTAAGCAAAGGTCAAGCATTCAACCTTAGAGCTGTGAGCGGTAGATCACGATCACACACAGGCCGCGCCCCTGCTGTGGGTTCATGAATGTCCATGACTCTGTCCATTACTGAGTAAGAGCTGCGGGCAACAGGATTTTGGTTCAATGAAAGGATGTCTTCCTTGCAGAGAACTGCACATGAATTAATTCATTAATTTATTACTTCCACAGACATTTATTGACAACCACGCAATGCACTGGGTGTGGGGAAGAGATGAATAGATCAAGTCCTGTCCTTAAAGAGATGACAGGGTGGTGGGGAGAGAGTTAAGCTGACAGCTACAAATACACTATGCTCATGGCCACACTGAAGCTGGGCACACAGCACAGTAGGCACAAGGGAACAGAAATGCCTGAGTATGTCTTGGGGTCAGGGAGGCTCCATGTGAAGGATCTGGGGAGACTAGATCTCAGTACTTATTTTTTCTCCCCTACAGAATTCTGGAAAATGGAAAATACATCCAAAGATCATTAACCAGTAGGGAAATGGGGTAGAGAATTTATCTGTGAAAGCAACCTTCACCTCCATGTAGGGATCCCTGGTAAACTAGATCGCAGAAAGTTCCAGATCTCCCAGATCTTCGGACCTGAAGGCTCAGGTGTGCCTGCCATGCTATGACTGGTCCTACACACAGGCCTCTCTCACACACTCAGCTTCAGGTGAACAGAGACAGCACGGAGGGAGGGAGGGTGGAAGGTGGTGGGGGGAGAGGGTGGTATCTGGGAGTGATGGATGAGATCCTGCCCAGGTGCTCTTATTGTATGGAAACAAAATACACCAGAAAGAGGACATGCTGGGTTAGGAGAGTGACCTGTCACACAGTGACCCTGCTCCTTAAATGAGCTGTAGTCCAATGTATGTCAGACCGTCATTCATCACCTGTGGGGATGAGTGAAATCAGGGAGAAGGAGGGTTAGGGGCAAATTTTTCCAGATATAAATTTCTCTCCTTTAGAAGAGACATTGAAAGGAAGATATTAAGGACGATGTTTGGCCACGTGTAAGAAAGAATGCCTGAGAATGAACTGGCCCACCTAAGAGCACAAAAACGGAACAGCGACACTGCTGCAAAGGAAAGATACATTAGGGCAGAGAATGCCCCTTACTGACCACCAGGTGGCACTGTAGACCAGACACAGCTTGGTTGTTAGTCTGCTAAAATCTGGAGTGCAGTGTGAAAGTTGGGTATCAAAACCCAATAGGGCTAGATACATACACTGGAAAATTATTCAGTCTTAAAAGGGAAAAAAATTCGGACACACGTGACAGTATCAGTGAACCACGAAGACATTATTCTAAGTGAAATAAGTCAGACAGAAAAGAACAAATATTATATGATTCCACTTACATAAGTTACTTAGAATAGTCACATTTATAGAGATAGAAAGCAGAATGGTGGCTTCCAGGGGAATGAGGAGTTATCGTTTAGTGGGTACAGAATTTCAGTTTGAGAAGATGAAAGGTTTCTGGAGATGGATGGTGGTGATGATTGCACAACAATGGGAACGCACTTAATACCACGGACCTGTGGCTAGGTTCACAAAAATGGCCAAATGGTAAATTCTATGTTATGAATATTTTACCCCCCCCTACACACAAGAAAATCAGAGGCTCATACTGTTGTCTTATACCTGCTTAAAGTCCAGGCGGAGGATGCACCTACTGGAATAGGCAAAGAAGGAAGGACAGGATTTTTCCCTAATCTGGCCTTTGTCATTTCCACCTTTCCTCCCCAAATCCTCGGTCAGCTCTCTATTTGCATCTTGTTCATTCATCTATTTATTAAATGCCTACTACGTGTTGGCCCTGAGCTGGGCACTGAGAATACATTCTCCAGTGGCCAAGCCATTTTCTGTACAGCCCCCAGCTTCCTCCTGTCTGTTCCATTCACCTTCCGCCAGCCAGTCCTTCAGCCCACAATTTTTGCACCTTGCTTCTGTCAATTTTCACTTGAATGGAAAATACTTTGCACGGTACCTTTGGCTCATATCATATTTGAATTTTAAAAGAGGATTAGAAGAAGTACCGGGTGGCGTTTTCTACAGAAAAAGCCCTTACTGCTGTGAGTCTAGGGGTAGATGCTGCCTTCCTCTGTTAATCCAGTTAGAGGAAAATATGCTTCAGCAACAAACAACCCTCAAATCTCAGTGGCTTCACCGTGAGTTTACTCTTTGCTCATGTTACATGTCCCACACAGTCAGTAGAGGGTCTGCTCCACGGTCACCTAGGCTTATGGAGGCCCCATCATCTTTCAGCTGCACCACCTAGAACAGTCTGCCGAGCAGCTGCAGCAGGGGAGGAGAGTGGAGAATTACAGATCGGCTTTCCACAGCCTCCGTCCCAGATAACGCACATCACCACCACTTACGTTTCATTGCTCAAAACTGATGACACGGTCCTGCCTAATTGCAACTGGACTGTCTGGTGAGTATCACTCTCTCGACTCTAGTTTCTTGACTCTGTGCTCTCACTAGACCAATAGTGAAGCTGTGATGACCTGTTTTCCCTGTTGCTCTCTCTGGACTCTACTCTTCAGAGGGGGTAGAGCCCTCACATTACTTATTTTCTAACAGGGCCTGGCACAGTGTAGGTGCCCAGTGTTTGTAGAGTGGATGAAAGATGGCACAAAGTAAAGGTGACCTAGAGGAAGGTGGAGTCAGTATCTGGAAAGGATTAGTTTAGGAAGAGATGCCACATCTGAAAAATGAAGCAGGTAGGGCCAAGAAACCAATCCCATCCGATTTTAAAAACTAAACCAAATGTCACTGAATACAGCGAGACATTTTAGGTGTCACACAGCTCATTGCTGGGGTACAAGATTTCCAGCAACACCAACCATAGAAAGTGCCTATGTAGAAGAAAAGGAAGAGGTCAGGTGCCCCTGACCTCAGCGGCACCAAGTGGCTTTGGAAAAAAAATTCCCTGATCCCAGAGCAGTTTCATGAATAAACACGGCATGGAGGGAAGGGTCTGACTTTCTCATACGTTTTCAGAGCTAAGTCGGACTAGGATGCTAGGATGGGTTACCATGGAAAGACCTTGACTTACCCAACAGTTTTTCTCTGGTAGAAAAATAAAAGGGATTAATCCTACAGGAATTGCTACTAGTTTAGAAAATCGGCAGTTTTATTGGCCTTGGTTTGCAAAATAAGCGGGTTCATTTAGATTTTAGAAGATATATAAGGACCCTTTAAGTTACTGATATAAGCAGGGTGACTATCTATTTAGGTTTGGATCTGTTGCTACCGGTTAATTTATTAGTAACATGTCTCACAGTCACTCTCGAAACTCTTTCGGGTTGGACAATAAATCGCAAGGTCATCCTAGTTACAAGTGACATTTACAACTGGTTGAAAAAAGGTGACACCAGGTCCGAGGAAGGGGCAGAAGAACAAAACTTTCCGTTGGCTGGACACACCCAGCTTGTGCTGGGCTGGGCACCTAGACGTGTTTCAGGACTAAGAGGTGGGGGGACCCCTGGGTGGGGGGAATGGGGGAAGCCTAGATGCTTCCACCACTTCCTGAAGAGTAAGGACTGGGTAAAAAGAAAATGAGGTTGGCGGTGGGCTCCCTGCTCATGCATTTGCTCTCTTCTTGACCTTAGGAAGGCACTTAAGGCACCTGAGCATCACTTTCCTTATCTGTAAAATGGGAATAACCTGCAAAGGCTGTTTCTCTTATTTCACTGTGGCCACTATTATTCCATTGTACAGCTGGAGACACAGAAGTTATGAGGGCAAACTGTGCCGGTGAAGGCTCGTAAGTCTAAGAGCTACATTTATGAGCCCAGTACTCAGGCGGTCAGTCCACAGTATCTGATTTCGAAAGGAGAAAACGGATACTTGGAGAGATAACTTGCAAAAGGTCACACAACTCATAAATGGCTGGGGGAAGACTGACCCCAGGAAGTCTGGTTCAAAGTTCGCGCTCTAACTATACAAGGGCTATTTAGTTAAAGGGCGGAAGCGGGAAGCGTCTAGCCCGGCTCTGCGGGCTCCATCTCCAGGTCTCTTTTCTCATCCCGCACAGCCCCTCCAGAATCCCACCGTGGAAGAGGATCAAACACGACAAAGGGCGGGGGAGAGCTTGGCAAACCGGTCGACGTCCCGCAAAAAGCGATGACCGGACCCCAGCAAACCTCTAGGGGATGGTATCGAGCGTCCTCCTCTCTTCGGTCCAGAACACAGGCCACCTTTTAGACTTGCTCCCTGGGCGAGGAGGAGGCGTGGAGCCCCCCGGTTGGGCTGAGAGTTTACGTATGGCAAACTGGCGGCTGTGGCCCGGTCTTCCAAGAGTGTGCGCCGAGCCCCCAGCCCGGGCGGGCCTGCCTCCGGTCCGCTCCCCCCGACTCTCCGCCGGGGACCACCGGCCGGGCGCCGCCGGCGTCCGCGTTGGGCTGGGGCGTCCCCCCGCTGCCACCCAGCTTCCCGGGGGAGGAGCAGCGCATCGCGCAAGCATCCGGGAGCGGCGGAGGGGGCGGGAGGAAGGGCGAGAGGAGGAAGCGGGATTTAAACGAAAGGCGGTGACGCCACACAAAAGATTTCTATAGGCTCCAGGGAGGTTACGGCCGAGGCGGCGGCGGCGGCGGTGGCGAGCTGGGGGGCGAGGCGCGGCCGGGAAGAGGAAAAGCCTCCAGCAGCCCCGGAGGGCGAGCGGGCGGGGGCGCACCCACGGCCGCGCTCAGAGGTGAAGCCGCGCGGGGAGAGGAAGCGGGTGTTTTCCCCTCTGCTTTTCGGCCCCCGCCCTTCCTTTCAGTTTCTCCCGGCTCGCTCGGAAGTTGGAGGTTGACAAAAATGGCAGGAGCCGGGGCCCGGGCGAGTTGCCGCAGCGCCGCGGGGACCTTCTGAGTTGGCCGGGCCGCCGGGGAGACGCGCGCGGCGACGTCCGATGCGCAGGGCCCGGGGTCTCGGGAGAGCTCAGCCGCTGCGGGCCCAAGGCGAGGCGGAGGCGACGGGGATGGACTCGCGCCGACAGCCGGCGGCGGGCCGCGGGGCGCGCGGTCCGGGAGGGCGTGCCGCCTCGGCGCCGAGCCGCGCTCTGTGAACCGCCGAGGCGGGAAGGGGCCGCCGCGGCTCCCGGCACGCCCGGGCGCGGCGGGCGGGCGAGAGCGCGAGCGGGGCGGCCGCTGAGCGCAATCAGTGCAGGCTCCCGCCCGACTCTGACTCGGCCGCGCCAGCATCGGCCACACCCTCGGCCCTGCCGCCGCCGCCGGCGCCGCTTCCCGAGAGCGGGAGGCAGGAGATGCCCACGGGGTGGCCGCGCGTCCCAGAGGGCCAGCCCCGGGCGCCGTCGCGGGGAAGTGCAGCCTGGCGGTGTCTGGGCGCCTGAAGCCCACGTGCGCCGCCGAGCCCGAGGTGGCTGACAGCAGAGCCCGCCTGAGACGCCGCCCGCGCTCCTCCCCGAGGAAAGGATTTTGATTTCAAAGGAAGGAAGGAAGGACAACTCCCAGCTTCCCTCTCCCGCCCCCCTCCCCCCCTCCCCCCCGCTCGGGCGGTCGGACCGGGCCATGCCCAGGAAGGCGGCGGCGGCGGCGGCGGCGGAGGCAGCCCAGCAGAAGGGACTTTCCTGGCAGTCCGGCGACGAGGAGCGCGGTCTGTGAGTTTGCTCTGCTCCGGTTCATGGTTCCTGCAAGCCCTCCAAGAGGCCGAACGCTGCGCCCCCTCCCCGCGCCCCGAAGAGCCTCCTGCGTTCTCTGGCCCCCGGGCCCGCTCCGCGCCGCCCGGGCTCCGGCCGCCGCAGCCCAGTGCCCTCTGCCCGCGGCGGTGGATGGCATGATGGTGCGGGGAAGGCACCGCGGCCTTGGCCAGCTGAGTCGCGACGGCCGCGGGGGCGGCGGCATCGGCAGCGGCGGTGGTAGCGGGCTCCCCAGCGGCATGCCAGTGCCCCCCGGGCGCGATGGCTAGCGGCAGCGCTGGGAAGCCCACTGGCGAGGCGGCTTCTCCGGCTCCAGCGAGCGCCGTCGGCGGGGCTTGCTCGCAGCCCCGGAAGAGGCTGGTGTCTGTCTGCGACCACTGCAAGGGCAAGATGCAGCTGGTGGCCGACCTGCTGCTGCTGTCGAGCGAGGCGCGGCCCGTGCTCTTCGAGGGCCCCGCCTCCGCTTGTGCCGGCGCCGAGTCCTTCGAGCAATGCCGGGACACCATCATCGCGCGCACCAAGGGGCTCTCCATCCTCACCCACGACGTACAGAGCCAGCTCAACATGGGCCGCTTCGGGGAAGCGGGGGACAGCCTGGTGGAGCTGGGAGACCTGGTGGTGTCCTTGACCGAGTGCTCCGCCCACGCGGCCTATCTGGCGGCTGTGGCCACGCCGGGCGCGCAGCCCGCGCAGCCGGGCCTGGTGGACCGCTACCGCGTGACACGCTGCCGCCACGAGGTGGAGCAGGGCTGCGCAGTGCTGCGCGCCACCCCGCTCGCCGACCTGACCCCGCAGCTGCTGCTGGAGGTGTCGCAGGGCCTGTCGCGCAACCTCAAGTTCCTGACGGACGCGTGCGCCCTGGCCAGCGACAAGTCCCGGGACCGCTTTTCGCGCGAGCAGTTCAAGCTTGGCGTCAAGTGCATGAGCACGAGTGCGTCGGCGCTGCTGGCCTGCGTGCGCGAGGTGAAGGCGGCGCCCAGCGAGCTGGCCCGGAGCCGCTGCGCGCTTTTCAGCGGGCCGTTAGTGCAGGCGGTTAGCGCACTGGTGGGCTTCGCCACCGAGCCGCAGTTCCTGGGTCGCGCGGCGGCCGTGAGCGCCGAGGGCAAGGCGGTGCAGACCGCCATCCTCGGCGGCGCCATGAGTGTGGTGTCGGCCTGCGTACTCCTGACCCAGTGCCTCAGGGATCTGGCGCAGCACCCCGACGGGGGCGCCAAGATGTCGGACCACAGGGAGAGGCTGAGGAACTCGGCCTGCGCCGTGTCTGAAGGCTGCACCCTGCTATCTCAGGCTTTAAGGGAGAGGTCTTCGCCCAGGACTTTACCGCCAGTGAATTCCAATTCTGTGAATTAGCACCCTCCCACCCTCATCCCATTCTTTCACCCCCGCCCCCAGGCTAAAGGAAGATACTTATTCTGTGCCCCTCTCCATTTATACCAAAGAAATCAAAAGTGAACTCCCGCACCCCATGTTAAATGCTCGAGAGGAATCTTCCAGAAGGCAGGGCCATGCAGACCATATACACACGCACTCGGAGGGCCCCCGGTGCCCAGCAGCCCACACCAGGAGATGGAAGATGTGTCATCTGCTGGTTGCGGTATTACCCCTGCCCCCTACCCCGGCTCCCCTTCTGGAATTCCTCCACTAAATTTTATTATTAATTGGGCAGGAAGGAGGTTATGGGTTCATTTCTTTTTTGGTCTTTTTTTCCCCCCCCTAATTAAGAGAAAGGTTACCTCAGTTTTCTCTCCTTAGACATGGATGTAGCTACCTTTTTTGTATGTTGCTATTTTTTTAAGCAGTTGTGATGGGTTAGGCGTATACTTGGTGTGGAAAGAGTATGACTTTGCCATGTGATTTGCAAATGGGGGGAAAAGCTACTGTGAGTGTGTGTTTTATTTTTTAATTTACACTATAGAATGATTCCCCCCCCCATGTCAAGTTTTTACCTTGCATGTACTGGAGTATTTATTTCATCTATTAATAAAATGTTATGTTTCTCAGATGGCTTTTTGCAAGTATTGTTGATTTTCAATCATTGTAATGTTGCAGGCTGCATGCCATCCATGGAAAGGCGCCCTGGAAAGTTTGCTTGGGAGCAATGAGGTGGGTCCCCAACCTTCAGCCCTTTCTGCTTTTTCGTCAAGAGTTAACGTCTTTGAGCAGCCTAGAATTTAAGAAGAGAGAACTGTGTGTAACACTCTCCTTGTAGAGGCAGGGGACACGTTTATGGTTGGATTACGTATAGTGCTAGAGTGGGTTTTCTTTCCTGTTTCTCCTGGAAGGTAGTTTTGCTTCCTTTGTCCCCTCTGATTTTTCTGTCCTTATGAACAGGGTTCAGACTGACTGCAGTCTGATTTGTATTCCGCCTGTCTTTTTCAGGGTAAGCCTCTTCCTAATCCTGTGTGGAATGCCAGCCTTCCCAGGTCAGAGAATCTGTGTATGGACCTGCAAAAGTACTGTACATCAAGCGAGAGTAAGACAGGTCTGTTCAGACAAGATCCAGTTGCTCATGATTTTAAGCGAAAACAACAACACAAAAACGTGGAGTGTTCTAGACTGTTTTAATAGAGGGAGAGGTATTCTGGAAAGTGTGAGAAGAGCTTTCTAGACCCACAGCATGTTTGCAGGCAAAGGCTTCTTTTTGTGACCTTGATCTGATATGCCCCGGTTGATTGTATGTTGGAAGGATGCTTTGTTCAATGAAATTTGGAGTTATTTTAAGGTAGTTGGTCCCTTCTGCAGACAATTTTAAGAAAAAAATCTTTTGGGGGAGGGGCTGTATGGTTTTGCTGACGCTAGCTGAGTTTTGAACATTTTCCCACTGAAAAAATAACAAATGTATCTGCCGTGATTATCCTGAGAGAGCCACATGGATAGAACTCATACACGCTTTAAATTTGCTCCATTTACGTTTTTCTTGGGATTTGTCGTGCCTAAGCCTTTGCAGTTCGCACAGATCTGAAAAGAAAGGTTTTTCAACAGTGGTATGTTGGAGAGGAAAGTTGTGGTGACTGTTTTTACTTGAATGGCTGTATTTATTACATGAACATCATGTTCAGCCTATAGAACCTCTTGAACCTGTGTCGGGTTTACTTCAACTGTTGAGCTCTGAAGTTTGAAAAAGGCTTCCAAGTGGTCGAGTGTATACATTCTTAAGAACGGTCAAGGGAGCAGTTGTTTTGCTCTCTTAGGTCCTGGTAGATTTAAATTTCTGAAGTCTTTAAAAGATGAAAATGATCTTGCATGTTTATTCCTCTCCCCCTGCCCTTCTTTAAGCCTGGATCAGTCAGGTTCAGGAAGTATTTGAGGGAAGGAAACCTACCTAACCTGTGTGCCAATGACAATCCTGCTTGCATATAAGAATTTTTACTTATTTTTATCCATTGAATTTACATAAGTAATGCTGAAGTTTATAACTGTGTGGTTCTTTTAGCCTATGCAGATCACAAAGAGTCAACTGAAAGGAACAAAGTAAAATACAGTCAGAGCCAGAAATCTGCAAATTTGGTATCTGATTAGGAAAAAAAGAATTGCCAATTGTTTCTTGGACTCATTCCTTGCAGAAGCAATTTTCAGGACAGTGCAAGCCAAAAAAATCACTTTTCCTATCTATTTGGATGCAGTTAACTAGCTAGTCACCAAATTAATTTTGAAACTTCTCTTCTTCTTAGCTAAGTGGTAGTTGCTTTTAACATTTCTGTATATTAAAGGTTTTTTTTTACTTGTAGTCAAAATCTCTGTCCTCTGAAGTTAAAAGGTTCAGTGATGTGTTGACCTCTTTTTTCCTCCTTCTGTCTCTAAGATAAAGCTTAGGATTTTTCATCCAGCAGGTGGCTTGAAGTGAATTCTGCTTGTGTGTTTTCAGCAGGCTTCAGGAAAGCAGAGTGAGGAATGCACAGTGTTTCTGTGTGTATCACTCACTTAGCTGGGCACACACAGCTCTTTGACATTTTAACTTTTCTCCCAGTGTACCAGGTGGCTAAACTTGTTTTTGAAATAGCCCTGATTTTGTAAAAGGAACATCTCAGACCTGTTTCATTGGGTTTAATAAGGGCAGCAGAGATACTGTTTCCAGGAATAAAATCAGAGTGGCCTGATTTTTTGGGGTGGTTGTTGTTAAATTAAACCACACGGGTTAATTTAAGACATCTGTCCTTGGGCTCTTCTGACTTCCGAGGGCAAGTTTTCTTACACGGGCTTAGTGGGCACCATCCTGACTAGGGATGTTGAAAAGCTTCCTCTGAATGGTTATAAGAGAAGGAAATCATGGCTGTGTGTTCTTGGAACAAAGGCCATTATTTATGACAGTCCACCAAAGTCAATGGGACAAAAGGCTTTCAAACACAAGACTTAGCTAGAAAAAGCACAGCTCTGTCTTGGCCGTTGAAGCTTGGCCTTTTTCTTATTCATTCTGGGTTGATTTTAGGAAATGCAACAATTATGTATGTCTCTGTGTGTGTGTCTGTATGTGTGTATATGTGTGTATGTTTCTCCCCCATCCTCATCTCCACCCCCTTTTTTTTTTTTTTTTTAATTTCGGGTCATGTTTCTCAAAAAATATCTAAAGAGTTGATAATTCCGGAAGCATCACGTACACCTGATTGGTTATTCTACAGATACTTTTTTTTTAAAGCTGGCATAGGGATCTAAAATATTTGACAGTTTGAAACAGCTAATTTTAACAGAAACACCTGTTTTTTTCGGAATGAATGTGACTATGGTAACATGCCAGTCAGGCAGAGGATTTGAAGAACGCCTGCCAGAGCCCCTCCTGGGCTTCGCTTGGTAAACAGCAGTTAGAGAAGAAGTCTCTGAAGCCTTAGTAGTGCTTTAACCTGTGGGGCAGTGCACTGGCTCCTTTGGTGCCTAGGTTTCGAACTCCTGGAAGAGCCATGACGGAGGCCATCTCTGGGTTTCCAGTGTGGACACAGACATTTGTGTTCCCTCCAGGCAAATTCTTGTCTTGATGAAAAAAAAAATACCTTTTTTTGCATGAGTATGCGTGAAATGAATTGGCTTATTTTACTGAAGTAGGGTTTTTCTTCAGGGTCGTTTGGATAGGTGAGTTGTCTGGTTCCACCGCAGTGGCAGAGGCTCAAAGATGGAACTGTTCCGATAGTATAGGGGAAAATTGTGTTACTTGTATCTATGATTGGAATTGATTTAATTGAACTGTAAAGCCCCTTCAGGTCATGGGCTATCATGCCTTTCACATGTGTAGTTATTTTAAATGAATGTGTGTACAGGATGCCTGCAGCAAGTGTACTAAGTAAGTAGTAAAATTGTTTCTGGAAATGAAAGTTATAATGGGCATTCATTCAGCAACTGTTGATGGGGTGCCAGCCACTGTACCAGGCCCTGGGGTCCAGATGTGAGGGGGTCATGGTTCCTCCCCTTGCAAAGACTCGGTGCTGCCCCAGACTTGGTCAGTGGGCTGGCAGCAGCATCCACAGCGTAATCCTGGACCCTACCTCAGGCCTATTTCTATCAGAAACACAGGGTGTGGAGCAATCTGAGTGTCATCCAGTCCTCCCAGGTGATTCTGCTGCGGACCCAGTCTGCAGAACCACTGGCCTGCAGGGCCTGCTGGTTTCTTTGTACTCCCTGCTGCCTCTGTAAGACCAGAGTGCTTCTGTGTCAAGAGGCAGCAGCATTTCTGCAAGTTGCTTGTTTGCTCAGGTGTTTTTTTCTCTCCTGGATATTTTGAGCCCTTTTCTTCAGTTAGAAAAGATAATTTAGTCTCTCCTGCCAATTTGGAATTGGCAGGTTTTTCTTTTGTGTGTGTGTGTGTGTGTGTGTGTGTGTGTGTGTGTGTGTGTGTGTGTGTGTTTATAAGTACAGTGTCCTTCTCTTACCTCCTTTTTGAGATGAACTGAAGTCATAGAATAGTAAACTGGCAACTTAGCTTCCGATGTTTTTGCAATGCTGTTGACTCTTGTCCTAGAAAACTGAAACTAGCAGACACCCTCATTAAAAACCAACGCTTTAGCTCTTTGGCTACCCAAGAAAGAGCACTTTGCTGTTGAGTTTGTAAAGTACTCTACTCAGATCCAAATGAAGCATACAGACTTATTTGCTTATAGCAAAGCTCATTTTAGGGATAACCAGAGTTTGCAGTATACTCAGGAAATATGTCCTGTAAGGCCAACCGTGTACCAAGAATTAGGATGGTCTTTTAGAACCTCCATACTCACGAGGAACCACGAGGGTGGTTCCGGGAGCTGGCATTGGCATCGCCTAGGAACTTGGTAGATAGCAGAATCTTGGCCCCATGCCAGACCTACCCGATAGCATTTGCTTTGGCAAGATCTCCCTGTGATTTCTGGGCACACTTCACTTTGAGAAGCACTGTTTGAGGAGGTGCTGTGAAGTAGTTGTGACCAAATCATCGCTTTACTCTTTACTGTGGGAACTTAGGCGTTTATTATGTTTATTTAGATCTTTTCCGTTTATAAAGCGTGTTCATGTATGTTATATAATTGGGTCCTCAGAGCAGTCTTGTGAAGTAGGCAGGTCTTACTCACTGTGCATGTCATCTAAACATTTGTGCTTCTGTTTTCCCATTGTAAAAAATATTTATGATGAATTCCCATGAAGTGCGAGACCTTGTGATGAGCTCCATAGACTAGACCTATCCACTTACAAGATCATCAAAAGTATTATCTGAAACACTTTATGTTAAAGTCAGTTTCCCCTAATGATCTTGCTTTTACCCTTCCGGTAACTTGACACAGCAACTGTATTGTGATATCCTCAAGGATGGCCCGAAGAAAGAGCATAGCCCTGTCTTCTAAGTCTTCTGTTATTCTATGTGGCAGACCTGTCCAGGTTCTTGGAAACATTGGATGTCTTAAGTTCTTCACAATGTCAGACTTCTGGGAAGCGTTTAAATGCTAATTTAGATTTGTTAGCATAGTTTAAAAATGAATCCATGTACTAATTTCAAACTTTTCTAAGTATTCACTAATAACATACATGTATCCTGATTTATGCTGAAGTGGGACACAGAGAGGGAGCTTAAAAAAAAAAATCCTCTGTTTCGGGAAGGGAAATATATATGCTATGCATGCAAGGTTAACGAGCATATTGCCCTGAAAAACTTCTGCCACAATATTGCAATGCAATGCATCGCCTCAGTGTTAATATTTAATAGTTTCTGACTTTTTTCTAATTTGCCTAAGTTTTAGATGACACTCAAGATACTGATCAAGTGAAAAATCACAAATTGGTGGCCTCGGGTCTAGGAGACCTGGATTGATGTCAGACCTCTAGAAATCAGTAGAGAGATATTGTAGGAAACCTAGGTCAGTTTAGTGCTTACTGATGCCCTTTCCATTTTGACTTTTTTTGGTGACCATCAGCTTCCTGTTCTAAAATGAATAGGTAAGTCATTCCAGTCCTTCAGATAGAATTTTGGTATAAAAATTTTCCTGGGCTTCCCTGGTGGCGCAGTGGTTGAGAGTCCGCCTGCCGATGCAGGGGACACGGGTTCGTGCCCTGGTCCGGGAAGATCCCACATGCCGTGGAACGGCTGGTCCCGCTAGCCATGGCCGCTGAGCCTGCGCGTCCGGAGCCTGTGCTCCGCGACGGGAGAGGCCACAGCAGTGAGAGGCCCGCGTACCGAAAAAAAAAAAAAATTTTTTTTTCCTAAAAGTTTCCTTGGAGGCTGGGTTTTACTTAAATATTCCTTCTTTGGTAAGTTCCATGATAAAGATAGTTCTAAAAACATGAATATGATTCTAGTTTTATTATCACTTGGAACTTAATTTTTAAGGTGTGTGGGCATTTTGTGTCAGTTAATGCTATGGAAAGTTGTCCATAGAACCGACAAAAATAGATCATGTGATATTATTTAACCTGTCTTGATGGAGTCATATACTCCATACCAATTTCCGTGATACCTTCTCTAAATTTAAGTGGAGTCTGTGCGATGGACATTGCGTAGATGAGACCAGAGACCAAACATAGTCCCATGGAGATGGCTTTAAATCCAATGTGGCTCAGCCACATGCTCTGATAATTCCAGAAAAAATAGAAGTTTTTCCACCTAGATTACTCACATACCTGAAGTGGAGCTGAATGGATATGAAATATGAGATAATTTGAAACATGCATCCTTGCAGGTGGCTCAAGTGTTTCCAGTTCCTTCGTCCTTCTCTTGCTGGAGCTCAACTCACACCTTCTTGCCCACCATGGATTTTAGAAACAGGCAATTCTTGGCTTCGCCAGGACTTCTTGCTTCATCCTGGACAACCACAGAACACCTGATAGAGCCGCACTAATAATAGATGAGGGTGTGAGACCATTGTCACATAGGGTCAAGTTGTTGATGATGACGCACTCATTAGTTGGGTCTAAATAGTGTCAGGTTTAGCAAGTCTGATGGTAAAACATTCCTGATTTAGTAGACATTGACTCAGCATCTGGGACAGTATTTAGGCACATTCTTTATATTACCTTATTTAAGAGGAATGACTCAAAGCCACGCAATGTTAGAAACAGACCCAGAAGCCCCATCCTTTGTCATCCTCAGTAAAAGCTATTTGTGTTGTGGTTTGTCTTCCAATAGAGATGTTTTCCAGGGACACCATCCTTTCGTGTTACATCTATATAACTGCAAAAGACAGGCCTGAGAAAGCATGGCTTTCAGAGGACGCATTGTTTGGTTGACTGAGAATTAGTAGGCGCTGCCGTGAGTCACCAGAGCATCTTCCCTTTCCGAGACAGTAAATGGTTTTGGTATCATGGGGGTTGATTCCTTCTTGGGCATCTGAGGGTTATTCAAGTTAAATGCTCCAAGAAAAGGTTTTAAATACATATTAAAAATGAGAGGCCTTTTGATCTTTCCCCATGTAAGCATGTTCATGAAATTCCATATGGTGTGCATGTCTGTGGACACCATACATGCACACACATGCACACACAATCTCAGGGCTGAGAGACTTCAGATGCTTCTAACCTCCTAATACTTTGAGAAGTGAATTCTGCAGTGTCCACTGGGAATTCATTTAGATTTTTTGAAGCACTTCCTAATTGCCTAACCTAGATTGTTCCTCCTACACTGTTTTGACCCATTTTTTTTCCGGCTGAAAAGAGAATGGCTTACAAACTCCTCACAGAGGACAGGACATTAATTGGTGCCTCAGGGGGATATCAAGATACTGGGAGCCTTTCCTTGGATTTTTTTCAGCCATGTCCAGTGGACATTTCTTAAGACTGATTCCGTACTGGGAGCTGGGAATATGGAGATGAGCTTAAAACGTAGTACAAGTGATAGAAAGGGAGAACAAATTACATGAGACTGGGATAAGCATCATAATTAATGTTAATGAGGATCCTCTAGTCTAGGTCTTTGGGACCTTTGTAGTTCCTAGAGCTGATCAAATTAGATATATTGTCGTGGTGACGGGGGAATGATGTTGGCATCAGAACTGGTCTTTCCGACTCTCAGGTGCCAGGTGACTGAATATAATTTAGGTGGGAATTTCACTGAATTTATTTTTGGTAGTTTTCACCAAAAACTACCAAAACTGGAGGGTAGTTTTCAGTTAGAGATTGCAGGTGCCTTCAAGAGTGGGCTTTATCCCAAGGCTTAAGCATCATTTTCTTTTTCTGCTCGTTGATTTTGAGTCGTGTTGATGCAGGGTGTAGGGCTATTCCTGGACTAGCTCTGCTGTACCGGAAGCAGAACAGCTTTTTCTCTCTTCATTCAAGCTGCTGGCCTGGCCCTGGATCAGGAGCCCTGGGTGGGGCCGCTGGGACCAGCTTACCTGCAGAGGAGTCCTGGGCCTGGCTGCGCATCCCCTTTGGGGATCACCTAGAGCTCAGATGGGGTACCTGAAGCTTTGTGTGGCAGGGAGTGGGGGCTGGCTGATAGACTTGGGAGTCTTCCAAGGCAAGAACCGGGACTTTTTCATCTCTGTCATCCCTAGCAGGTGGCCAGCGTACTCAATAAATGTTTGTTCAATGAAAGAAAAGCAATAGCCGACATTTTTTGAGCCCCTGTGTACGCTAGGAACTTTACGTTGTGTCTCTTTAAAGCAACCCTTTGAGGTATGAAGAGTTGTTCTCATTTTACACATGAGGATGCTGGACTGAAACCACTTGCCCAGAGTCCCAAAGCTAGGAAGTAGTGGCATAAAGGTAAAAATCAAGGTCTGTCTGATGGAGCCTAGCATCCTTCGCCACTTGGCTACAGTGAATGAAAGAATTTCTAGGATGGAGTCCCTCTGCCTTTTGAGGTTGAAAGGCTCCCCTCCATTTTTTTTTTAAACCGTACGCATGACAATTTTTGCGGGTTTCCTCCCGAGCCTTTGGTCTGAGCCCTTCCTGGGCCTTTTGCAGTGGGCCCTAGATGCCCACAGCTCCCTCATAAAGCCACAGACTTTCTACCTGCTCCCTGATCCTGGTGTCCTAGAGAATGCTTGAAGATCGACCTCTGGTTTGTCAAGTAACCTCCACTTGGATTTCTAAAATGCAAATATCTTTGTTATTTGCCCACTTGCAACACTCCGTGGTTTCCCCATTGACTTTAGGATCAAAGCCAAACTCCTAACTGAGGGATTTCTAGCTAGTCTGGTCCCTCACAGCTCCCCGCATACTGCATTCCACCCGCAATGGCACCTGCGCTGTCCCTCCCATTGCCATGCTTTCTTTTTCACCTGAGCTCTTTGCCCAGCTGTGTCTTCTTGGACAGCTCATCCTGCACCCAGCTTTTCTCCCCACCTCCCCCGACTCTATCCTGGGTGGCAGTCCCTCCCATGGGTCCCTGTAGTACCCCTTACTTCCTTTATATGAGTACTTACCAAGTTCTCGTAACCCTCTGTTTACTTACCCACATTCCCAGTCTGTATCCTCATGGGGCCGGGGGGAGAGTCATCTTTTTGTCTCCAGTGACTCATGGAGTTGCCTAACACATAGTAGGCCCTAATAAACATTTCTGCATGAACAAATGTAGTGTTCGTGACTCATATCAGGCTTTTAGAGGGGAAGAGCCCAGAAGGAAAAGATATCATTAGCCTTGCCCTTTGTCTAGGTCCCCTTAAGTTAGTCACCGAGTTCATCCACATTCTCCCTTCTAGTACCCTCAGTTTCTGTTCCTTTCCCCCAGTCCGGGTCCTCATTGGCCTCCATCTGGACGATGCTGCAGAACGAATCTCACTGGAGATTGGCTACAGCTTGGACCGCGCAGCCAAACTGCGCCTGCTTTTCCTCATCTCCCTGCCCATCATTCATGCCTTTGGTGCAGCAAATTTACACCCGAAACTGCACCTTCAAGTAGCCAGTAGCGCAACACATTTCTTGAGTACCAACGGTGTGCCACTGGACGGTTCCCACAGTGGATAGGACCAGGCCTTACTCGGGCTGTGGCCCTCATCTACCACCCCCAACTCAAGCCACTGTTCTAGCGTAAGGAATCTCAGGCCGTCCCACGCACGCTTATTCCTAGCTTTGTGCTTTTGCTTTTGTTGGCCTCTCCGTGAAATGTCTTTCCCATCCTTCTGAACAGTTACTGACCCCTTGAGTGCAGACTGCTTCCAGGGTCCTCAGATTGGTACTCTTGAGTGCTGGATGGGTTGGCCCAGACATATCTGGCCTTTTGGAGACCCCCCCAGGGATTTGGGTGGATTCCAAAGGGGTGCTTGAGAGGCTCTGGCTGGACCAAACTCTTCTCTCTCTCTCGCCTCAGAGCCTTAGCTGAGTTTGTGAGTGGCAGCCGTGGGTGCTGACCTGGTGAGGATTCTTGGAAGCCTCCTCAGGGTGGTGCTGGGTCCAGTGGGGATGTGGAAATGAGGCACCGCCTGGAGAAGTGAGTTTGTTTGTTTGTTTTGTTTTTTCCCCACAAATGGACTTAGAACCATATTCCCTGGGGAGCCCTTGAAGCCAGCGTGAGAATTGACCGAGGGAGCGCGTTCTGGCTTTCAATCCCATAATTGTTATAATACAAAAATTACTCACGGCTTTCCATAATCAGGTTTGGGCTATAATAGTGTACTTAAGTAGAGGTCTGGGGTGAGCAGACGTTCAGCGGCACCCTCTGCGTACGTCCTTCCTGCCCAGGCTCTTGTGAATGGAGGAAAAAATGCTGAAGCCTTAGGGAGGAAGAAGGAGGTGCTGCCCTGCCCCAAAGCCCCCTGGGAATGGGGGCCACTGAAAGCCTCAAGGGCCTCAGTGTCAGCAGCAAACTGGCACTTGGGCCTTGGGGTTGAATTGCTATTTTATACCTGCCCTTTGAGTAGCTACATTAAATTTGATGTTTTTTTGCATTTGATTGTTGACACTCCCTAAAAAATATAAAATGATGGTTGTCATATCAAAATTAAGGGAATTGCTTAAAACAAAGACATTACATCTACCTACCTAACTTTTCCAGCATTGACATTCCAGTTTCAGTGGAGTAATACGCAGGTAGGGTTAGCACGACCACAGTGGATTGCCATGACAGTTTCCACAAAAACTGAACTGAGTTGCTCGTGTCCCCTTTCTGGTGACATGACCCGGATCGTAAGAGCGTCGGGCATGGCTGGACACTGGGGTGTGCCCGGAAGCCTTGCTTTTGTCACAAGCTGAGCGGCTATGGTGTGGAGCCATGGTGTGAGGGTCACCAAGTGACCCTGCTTCTCTCAGACGGTGGGGTCAACTTTGAAAAAAATGCTGAGAAGACGAAGTGAAAAGAAGAACGATTTTAATGGTCCCACTTTAAGCACACACACAAAATTACCAGAGGGCTCAGGCACAATCTAGGGTCCTGTTCCCCCAGCCAAAGGAGGAATCACGATTCACAGTATGAAAGCGTGATTGTGATCGGGGAAGTCTGTGCTTTCTGTCTTTGCACCGCCCTGCCCACTCCCCAGACACTCCAAATATTTCCTATCCTAGGATGCCTGCATCCTGATCCTTAGAGATTAGCTCCTAGCAGCAGAGCCAGGCCCACGGACCTTCTCAGAACAGCCCCGCCTTTAATTTCTTGGAGGGAAGCTCTTCTCAGCTCACTGCCTGACTACCTAACACATGACTGCCTCTCTTTCTATCAAGCGGGTCCTTCTGATATGCCAGGCGCCTCTCCACTGCCAGCCTGGATGAGCTTGAAGTCATGTCAGCCAGCAGCTCCCAGAAACCTACTCTGGGGTCAGGCATCGACGATACAAAAGTAAGACTCACTCCCTGTGCTCAAAGAAGAATGAATGCTTCTAGAACATAACTTGCATTTTGGTAGCGATCCCTGATTCTCTCAAATCCTGCAAGGCTCAGAGGAATAAATCTGAGGTGGTGTTTTTGGGGGCAAAACATATTGGAAAGGAAATCTGGACTCAGCAACCCTTGAATTGCTCAACTGACATCGCTCTGCCCTCCCTTTATACTTACAAACTCATCTCTGAGCATCGATTTCAGGGCCTGACGCCCACCCCCTGCCAAAAAGGAGGATGTCATCATTGGTTCCCAGACAGTCCACCAACTCATAATTGAAAGTGATAAAAAAAAATGATTGAGGTTGTACTTGGTGACTTGTGCCCTAGGAGAGATGTCCTTTGTCCCTTTAGTGGTGGCGTCTTCCTGGGGTGGCGGTGGGGAGTCGGACTGAGCATAACTTCTGTCTTTATAAATGGGCCTTACTTATGGACGTTCTTATCAACGTGCTCTGACCTGGGCATTGTTTTCAATATTGAAGATTGGGGAAATATGGGAATTATGCCATGGGTGAAATAGCTAAGCTTTGAGGCCTGCATAGAACAGGGGCATGGGAAGAAACAAGAATTTGAGAATTGTAATAATTTAATGCTGAAGGTTACAGCAATGCTTAGACATTTCAACTTCTGGTACCATTTGGAAGGCTTTGGATGTTGCATAATGCCCTGAGGAATAGAGAGTTGACCTTAATTGTCACCTAGATCAGTGGTTGCAAGATGCTGGTTGAGGAACAGAGCCTGCCTGTGACAAAGATTTCACCAGTCTGAGCAAAACGGAAAAAGAGGACAGTGAAGTGTAAGGTTCCTAATAGGACTTTCGTTGACTTTTCTTTACTCTGAGATTATATCCTTCTTTTGTCTTTATTGTCAAAATGTCATCTTATGGAAATAATGGTGGTAGGTGGTGGTAGTCGCAATTTTAAAAAATATTCTTGCATTGCAAAATTGGCCATTAACCTTATTTTGGTCCTCCCAACATTAAACAAATATATATTGTGTGCTCAAAAATCTCCAAGTCTGAGAACCACTGACCTTGACCACCCATGCAATATTTTGAGTTCTAGGGTTTTTCTTTAGTAACATGTTTGAGTGAGTGCAATCATTTTTGAAAAAGTATATGCAAAAACACTTTCAAAGGTAAACCCAAGCAAAGAAGCCCTTCTGAAGAGCCACGACATACCTTGTTATAACAAAACAACTACTTCATTTTATTAATACATTTATGGTCAATTAACCAACTTGAGGTAACAACTATATTACTCAAGACCAGGGGAACCAGGCCACTGGTTCTCAAACTTGGGCATGCAACAGAGTCACCTGGGGGGCTTGTTACACATGAGTTGTTGGACCCCACCCCCAGAGCTTCTGAATCAGTAGGTTCGGGATGGCGCCTGAAAATCTGCACCCCTAACGAGTTCCAGGGTGATGCTGACGCTGTGCTCGGGTCCACATTTTGAGAACCACTGGAGCAGGCCCCTGATTCTCAACCTTAGCTGCACGTTGGATTCACTCGGGGAGTTAAAAAAAAAATAATAATGATGCCTGGGTCCTACCCGCAGAGATTCTGATTTAATTGTTTGAGATACCTCAGGTACTGGGATTCTTAAAAGGGTCCAAATGATTGGCCGAGTTTGAGAACCACCGGACTAGGTAACATGTAACTCTGAAACTCTTTGTGACTTAACCACAAAAGTTTATTTCTCATCCTATGCACCCAAAGAGGATGTAGAGAAGAGGGAAGTGTTCTGATTCACACAGTCCCTCAAGTACCCGGGCTAGTGTGGTCTACACCACTGGGAACTAATGACCTCTGTCCCTGCAGCAGAGAAAGAAGTAGGCTGCTAGTTCCTCGGTGATTCAGCCCAAGAGTGACACAAAGTGGCTGAGCAGAAGTCATCATGTGCCCTAATTGTAAGAGATCTGGGAATATAGAGGAGCACATGGCATTTGGGAAGGAGTAAGTTTCTCTGGTGCATTGGTAGTTCCCTGGTAGAGTGAGACCTGATACACATACTCTTCTAAAAGCTGGCTTCTCAGTTGTTACTTTTACAGTGACTTTTTTTCTGTCATAAAATGCTTTCTTACTGTAGACAATTTAGAAGACACCAGAAAATCTAAGGAAAAGAAATCCCTACAGCCCACTACCTAGGGATAACCACTCTTTGTTTCTGATGTCTATCTTTCCAAGAGTTTTTTTCTATACACATTCTTTAACACGGTTAATTGTTTTAAAAAAATTATTTTGTAACGTTCTTTTAACTTAGCATTTTCCCTTTTTTTTTTTTTGTGGTACGCGGGCCTCTCACTGTTGTGGCCTCTCCCATTGCGGAGCACAGGTTATGGGCACGCAGTCTCAGCGGCCATGGCTCACGGGCCGAGCCGCTCCGTGGCATGTGGGATCTTCCCGGACTGGGGCATGAATCGGTGTCCCCTGCATCGGCAGGCGGACTCTCAACCACTGCGCCACCAGGGAAGCCCTCCCATTTTTAAAAAATTAAGTTAAATATGATTTAAATACACTATCAATGCTATTGCATGGCTATGCTACCATATAATTGGTCATTCCCTCATAGTTAGATATTTTGGTTATATTTTGTCAGTAGTGTAGTACTTGCAGGTAGTACTTGCATGGACATCTTTATGAATGACTTCTTTTCCTTCGTCCTTCTGGTCACTTGGATAGATTTCTAGAACTAAATGAACAGCTTTATTTTAATGATCTGTTATTGTACAGAAACTGTCTCTACACTTAGCAACATGTATTTAGTCAGTGCAAGGCATTGGTGGAGAAATTATTGAACTTGCTTCCTGCCTTCAAGCAGCTCAGAGTCTAGGTAGAGACACAACCAGCTCTGATCTTAAAGAGAAGGAGAACTATAGTTATCTCTACAAGTGGTTTCCAAAAAACCTTCCTTCTTAGAGCACGTGAACACCTAGAAGAAGAATTCAGGGCTCCCTGGGAGTCAAAGACAATGGTTCTAATCAGGGCTTGCCTTCACAAGGCTACGTGACCTTGGGTGAGTTGTCTTTTCTAGGCTTTGGTTTTCTCATCTTTAAATGAGGTCATTGGATTAGGTTACTTCTAGAGATGCTGTTTTATGCCCCTTAAATAGTTAAATGGTGTGGGTAAGCATGAGTGTATACTTTCCTTTTTTAGGTGTCTAATTATGTCTGACAATCTGGGACAGTTTCCATGGGACTTGCTGGAAGGCATGGAAGTTGCCCAGGGTCCATTTCTGACTTGGGCTGTCTAGCATGACACCTTTGTACAAACCAAATTACTGATGAAGGAGCAGGGTCCAGGCTTCTTGCAAAGAGGAGCTGAGAAATGAAGAGCTTTTAAAAGGAGGAGCTTTTTAATGGAGGAGCAATTTAGTTGGCATTGGAAATGGCTATTAATGGTAACAATATAGCTCTTACCAGCTGTGTGTGAGGTATATCCAAACTCATTACATACATTATTTCATTTAAATCTTCTAAAGCTCTGGGAGGTAAGTGGTTTTTTTCCACATAAGGAACTTGAAGCTCAAAGAGGAGATTTGAACTGCTTTAGGGTGTCGCCCCAGAGAAAGTGAAGTCATGGCCAAATGCAAAGAAAAGCAAAATAAGCTAATTTTGGTGTTTTGAGTCTGAAGGCTTAGGTCAAGGTCTAATAAGGGTATTTTATGAGATTTCTTTGGAAGGATAATTGTGTTAATAAGAGCTTTAACCTTGGTGTTGTGTTTATAAAGTAAAAACCTCCCCCGCTCCCCTACCACCTCCTCTTAACCCCAGTACATTTTTTTTCTTCTGTCACAAACTTGTATCTTTTCCCTCCTGCAGTTTTTTGTTTTCATGGAGGTGCTTTAGGATGGGACAAATGAGGCCTTGACCCACAAAAATCACTGGTAAAAGTTTGGAATCTCAAGTACATTTTGCCTATGGAAAATGTACAAAAACAACTGCTAGGGATCCTGGGGCAACCCTACACTCTTGTTCCCCCAAATGTGACTGAGCTGTCGTAGAGGAGCCCTTCCCTGTGTTGACAGCAAAGCACTATGGAAATGGGAATGGCCAGGTTGCAGGGAGGAGCAGTGATTCTGGCCAGGCCCCAAGTTTGGAAATGGCAGAAACTTGTCTTTGGCACCACCTTGCTTGTCCCTCAGCGTCTTTTGCCCCATATTCCCTAATTTCTTAATAATAAGCAATCTGTCTATGATACTTACTATATTCTAGGCTCAGTTCTAAGCATTTATATATAATAACTCATTTAATCTTCATGATAACCCTATGATCATCATTCCCATTTTTTGGATGAGGAAACTGAGCTCCAGAGGGTTCAGGTAGCTTTCCCAAGATCTCAGTTGGCCAGTGATGAAGTTGGGATTTGAACCTGAGCAGTGTGCTGGCAGAATCCACAGTCTTAAAAATGCTGCTACCCAAAGTCATTCAGGGCAAGCCCCGTCCGGCCCAGTCCTACCCCTCTGAATGGTCTGTGTTCCTGAATTAACCACAGCCTCCAGCTCCCAATCAAAACCCTGAGTCCCTTCTTGTAGCAGGTTGCTAACCTGCCACTGGTATGTGAGTGATGAATACAGAGACTTCAACTTCACAGAAGAGCTTCTATTTATTTATTTATTAACAACGTTTAATTTAAAAAAATTTTTTTTAAAGATTTATTTTTATTTGGTTGCCCTGGGTCTTAGTTGCGGCATGTGGGCTTGTTAGTTGCAGCACGTGGGCTCCTTAGTTGTGGCAGGCGGGCTCCTTAGTTGTGGCACGTGAACTCTTACTTGGCGGCATGCATGTGGGATCTAGTTCCCTGACCCGGGATCGAACCCAGGCCCCCTGCATTGGGAGTGCGGAGTCTTAACCACTGAGCCGTCTTCACTTTCCACTGACCATCTGAACCACTGAAACATCTTCACTTTTACCTCCCAGTTTTCATAGGGGCTTCATCGTTTGCAAGGATGCAGAGCAAAGGAAGCAAAAAGTATGAGGGAGGTTTTGCACATAGAGCCTTAATAAATTAAAGATATCAGGGCTTCCCACAAGCCCATAGAACATAATAGCTATTTATTGAGCTCTTGCCTCGTGCTAGGCTCTTTCTTCTCATTCTGCACAACACGTCTGTGAAATATGCGCATTGTCATCACCATCTTTCAGATGAGCAGAGTCTCAGAGACTTTAGGCAGCTTGTCCAAGATCACACAGCAAGTGAATAGCAGAGCCAGAATTGTCCTGACGCCGGTGTTTGCATACTTAAGGACCCTTTCCCGGTCCGTTTTCTGGCTTGTGGATGTTAATTACATTCTGCCAGGAGCATCTGTGCAGGATCAGAAATTCTGTCTTGACTCCTATTGTTTGCATGCAAATTACGGCTTGCTGCTGTAGATTCGCTTCCTTTCAAGCTCAGCGCTGTGACTGCAACCGGGACAGAGTTTTTCGCTGGCTTCCCTGGCAGCTGCCCTGCCAGCATTGCCTCATTCGAGTCCTACTGCCGCCTGACCCGGGAGGGAGGGCTGAGAAGTGCCCAGCCCAGTTCCGCAGGCCAGGAACTGCCTGGCCAGTGACTCCAGCTTCGGTTCCCTGAAAAAGCGGGCTTTTCTCAGAGAGGCTTTACCCAAGAGGAAGGAAAAATATGGCAAATGAGCTTCGGCTGCCCTTAAAGCCTGTGATTTTAGTCCCTGTCATTTAGTGAATTCCACACATTACTCAGCTTCTCCATTGTGTAGCTGGAGGAAATACTCATGCTGTGTCATCTTGAGTCGTCAGTGGGCAGTTTTCTCCCTGCTGAGTTTACTTTTTTGTGTAGTTTGAGGTTTCAGGACCAGATTGGGTGTCTGGGTACAGAAACAGTTCAGAAACTGTTTTCTCTCCAGCCCCTTTCAAGGAGTAGCCCCTGAATGGTTTGGGCAAGTAAGTAGGGATGTCCGACGCTCAGGGGAGGGAGGGATTAGATGAGGCTAAGGTCAAGTTCTCACCAGGAAGGTTAAAGAAATCTGAGTTGGTGCTTCTGGGAAGAATGAACAAAATTCTGGGCTTTCTCGCCTACTTGGAATGTAGGCAGCAAACACAGGAGGTGGGGAGACAATGAGGAAACCGTTTGGCTGGAGAATTGGTTCATTAGGGAGCACAGGGTGGACTAAGTTGGAAGGGACCTTGTGGCCTGATTTCATAAAGAGGACGGACTTGGGTGCCCTGCAGAGGGACTGGGTTTTATCCCGGACTCGATGGTGGTGCGGGCACTGCAGTTTTGAAAAGGAAGGGTCATGGTGAAAGCAGGGATGTAGAACAATCACTTTGGAAGTTGCTGGAGGGAGAGACAGGAAGCTGGGAGGCTAGCAAGGCAGCGATTTCATTCATAACAGGTCCGAGGGGCTGAGGCCCCGGCGGGGGAAGTGGCTGTGAAGTAGGAAGCGAGGAGACAAACGCCAGTCACATGGAAGAGTCCACAGAGCCGGACTGTGGTGAAGGCAGGGGAAACAGGACTCGGATGCCTTCCAGCGGCTGCTTTGAAATCATTCAAAGAAAGGAGGTTTTGATTTAGAGGGGAATGTGCAGCTTTTTCTTCTTTAAAGTAAACTTTTAAATTCAAATATAACATCTATCCGTGAAAAGTACACATCCCGTGAGTCGACACCTTGATGAATCTGCACAGTGAACACGCTTGTGCAACCAGCATCCAGGTCGGGACTCTGAGCATAGCCAGCACCCCAGCACCTTCCCCTCTGTGCCCCCTGCCTTTCCTCTCCCCTTCTGCCGAGGAGACCACCATTCTGACTTCCCATATCTTCAATTACGTTTGTCTATCACTCCATAGTTGTGAAATCCATTTATGTGGTTGCATATAGTTATAGTTCAATATTACAGTCCCAATATTCCACTCTATAAATTCAGCACAGGGACTTCCCTGGTGGCGCTGTGGTTAAGAATCCACCTGCCAATGCAGGGGACATGGGTTCCATCCCCGGTCCGGGAAGATCCCACATGCCTCGGAGCAACTAAGCCCGTGCACCACAACTACTGAGCCTGCTTTCTGGAGCCCGAGAGCCGCAACTACTGAAGCCCATGTGCTGCAACTACTGAAACCCGTGCGCCTAAAGCCCGTGCTCTGCAACAAGAGAAGCCACCGCAATGAGAAGCCTGCGCACCGCAATGAAGAGTAGCCCCCGCTCGCCACAACTAGAGAAAGCCCGCGCACAGCAACGAAGACCCAACACGGCCAAAAAAATAATAATAAAAATTAAAAAAAAATAAATTTAGCACAATGCAGTTAACTCATCTACTGTTGCTATGTCGACGTCTGAGTTGTTCCCTGTTCAGCGCTATCAGGCCCAGGGCTTTCAGGAGCAGCCTTGTTTGTATCTTTTGTGCACAGAAACACATGACTTGCTGGGTCATAGGGCGTATACGTGTGCAGTTTACATAGATGCTGGCAAACACGTGCTTGGGTTTTGGCAGGTTGAATTTTAAGTGGCAGCTCTAAAACAAGTTGGAAGGTGGCATTAAAGCTGCAGATTAGAGATGAGTTCAAATGTAGTGTCATGAAAGAAAGCCATAGCAACATCTTACTTTGGAGATGCAGCTCAAAGCCACTTTTGTCCTTGAGCAGCATATTGGAGCTGTCAGGCGAGGGGACCACACCCATCCCAGCAAAGAACTGCCAACAGTCCTTTTAGGTTTCCTAGACTCTAAGCTGCGAGTATCCCTAGGCCAAGTTTCTTTGCCCACCCCACCACCCGTCACCTCTGGAATATGTGCCCAAAAAAATTTTTTTTAACTTTCTGTTTTTCCTGAAAAGTTGGACTTTTCCCTGGGTTTATGACATGTGCTCCATTGTACTAATCCGTTCCTCACAGTTCCATCTCTCAATTTGCATAATTGCTGTAATTTTAACATTTTGGAAATCATGCCGTGGGGGAGGGATGTGAAGAGATCAGACAGTTTCTGCTACAGCTTAGCTGATGACTGACTGATCAGGGTGCCCACAGATCAGTGCGGTGACACGGAGAGCTGGGGAGTGCAGAACAATCTCTGGAAGAAACAGGGTCCAGCAGGAGATGTCTTCTGTCTCCAGGGAAGCTTTTGCTTTCAGACCAGAAAAGGAATTTTCAAACTCCTTTGCATCTTAGGGAAAAAAAAAAAACAAGGAGTTGTGTTCTGTACAACTAAATACTTATGTAGCCCAGATGTTAGCTGGAGGCCTCCCTACCCCACAAGAGCTCTGTAAAATTAGCTCAAACCTCCACCAATTCCATGATCCACGAAAGTCAAAATCCCTCCCTAAGATTGCTCCTAAGTCTTGAGGAAACGAAGCTCTCGGGGCCACGTTGTCCTCTAAAGTTTTGTTATCCTATCTGGATCTGGAGACAGGCAGCATCGACGTCACCTGAGAGCTTGTTATGAATGTGGCCTCAGTTCCAACCCTAAGGTTTAGACCTACTGATTCAGAACCTGCTTTTCCACAAGGTCCCCGGGTAATTTGTGTGCATGGTACAGTTTGAGAAGCCTGGCTATAGGGGGAAGAGAAGGGGCTCTGGAGTCTAACAGATCTGGGTTCAAATCCTACCTCTGCCATTTACTGTTAGGTGACCTTGACCTTGAGCCTGTCACTGAGTTTCAGCCTCCTCCTGAAGGAAAGAGAGGAGCATGATGATTCCACCCCCAGTGCCACAGCATGTGTAATTCACTGGATTGCCAGTCGTGCACAAAGCCTGGCACATGGAGATTCTCCAGAAACATTCTCCCCGCTTCCCAGAATCACCCGGCCCCAGAAGCCGTGGAATGCCTTCATTCTCCCACATCACAAGGCTTCTAGTGGAAATGTTCTGGAATATGACCCAGAGATGCCCTCTTGCCTGACTTCAGCAAGGCATGCGTTTAAATTGTTCTGGAGATGGTGACAGACGTGCAAAGCTGCTCACACACTCCTGCTTCCCCAGCTAGCTTGTCTTCGTATCTAAGATTGGAGAAGGGACAGAGCTTTTCTTCCCTTAATCTATGGATGGGTTAATCCCAGTACTAGCATCAGCATATGAACGCAAGTTGTCATGCTTCTAATTTCCGCCGTGTTTAAAATGTTCCAATAATATCCCATGTTATAGTGAGGCTAGGGGCCTATCCAGAGAGGAGTGCCTAAGGCAGGAGAGGTGAGGCCTTAGAGAATGACTTTGGTCTCTTGGTTCCAGGCAACAGAAACCAAGCTTGAACGAGTTTGTACAAAAGGGGGCTGGCTCATGATCTCTAAGAAAGGGCTGAGTCCAAAAGCAGATGGGTAACTAGGCCTCAGGAATGATCCAATCTTGGAGCCTCGCATGTTAAGGAACTTTCTCTCCATTGTACGCTCTGCATCTTTTGGTATGTTGGTGTCATTTTCTTTTTTTTTTTTTTTTTTTTTTTTTTTTTGCAGTACGCGGGCCTCTCACTGTTGTGGCCTCCCATTGCGGAGCAGAGGCTCCGGACATGCAGGCTCAGCGGCCATGGCTCACGGGCCCAGCCGCTCCGCGGCATGTGGGATCCTCCCGGACCGGGGCACGAACCCGTGTCCCCTGCATCGGCAGGCGGACTCTCAACCACTGTGCCACCAGGGAAGCCCTCATTTTCTTTTTTAATTTTGGCTGCACCACTCGGCTTGTGGGATCTTAGTTCCCCAATCAGGTATTGAACCGGGGACCATGGCAGTGAAAACGCTGAGTCCTAACCACTGGACCACCAGGGAAGTCCCGGTGTCATTTTCACTGAGCCCTGGATTCTACCACATGGTGAGAAACCTGACCACCATTTACAGTCCACATAGTGGGAAACATGTTCTATATCCATGTATGAATAAATATCTATATCTATGTCTATATTTATATCACTACCTATGACAGTAGAAAGTTGTTCTTCAAACCAAAAAATGAAACAAGACTGGCAATTAGAAGTGCAGAGGGCAGCCCTTCCTTTGAGAGAAATCGGTTTACCTTTCATCTGTTCATTTGGGATTTGTCCCCAAGTTGCCCGTGGCTCAGATGTCTCTCAATGCCATTAGAAAGTAACCAACCCAATGAAAGGGTGAAGAATAGTTTGTAAATTTGGGGTTGTGATCTCTTAAAATGAAGAAGGGTGATGGTACTGAGACAACGGCCCCCTGTGCAGTTTAGAGAAAGGAGACCTGGGGAGTTGGCAAAAAGAAAGTTTGGAATTCGAAAGTGACAAAACCAAAAGCTATAATCTCTTCAACTTCAATCGGCGAGAGCAGGACGGATAGTTTGATCCTGACACCTCCAATGGTAACTTATTTTTACTTTTAAAAATATTTTTATTTATTTACTTTTTTTTTTTTTTTTTTTCATTTTTGGCTGCGTCGGGTCTTAGTTGTGGCACATGGGATCTTTGTTATGGCCTGCGGGATTTTTCATTGCAGCGCGTGGGCTCTTCATTGCGGTGCACCGGCTTCTCTCTAGCTGCTGCATGTGAGCTTAGTTGCCCCGTGGCATGTGGGATCTTAGTTCCCCAACCAGGGATCGAACCAGCGTCCCCCGCATTGCAAGGCAGATTCTTTACCACTGGACCACCAGGGAAGTCCTGGGAATTTATACTTAAGGAAAAAGAGCACATAAGGGCTGAAGAGGCAAGTGGACCTTGGGAAGCCATTCCAATATTTGCACTTTTACTAAAATGCAACACTAAATTAGGAGAATGTCAGTAACATTTGGCATACGTCATAATCAGCAATGAGAAGTGTTACATAAGTAATTCCCATTGATTTTTCCTTGGTAAAAACTTTTCAGGATTTCTTTCCTCCCTGGTTTTAACAAGGTGCTTGTGAATTCACTGTGTTTTGCTGCTGAAAATTTGTACATGATGCCGGCACCAATGGCAGTCTTCATACCCTTGACCGTTTAATACCTCCTTGTTTTTGAGGTATTGTTGAATTCTGTCTGCTAGTTCTCACTGAGACTCAAAGATCTCTTCCAGGGAATTCCCTGGTGGTCCAGTGGTTAGGACTCTGCTTTCATTTCGGAGGGCACGGGTTCAATCCCTGGTTGGGGAACTAAGTTTCTGCAATCCGCACAGCACAGCCAAAAAAAAAACAAAAAAACAAAAGGTCTTTCCAGGTCTTTTCTCCCAGCAGGTGAAGTCCCTGGGGAATATAGTTAAAATGCAGATTCTGGGACTTCCCTGGTGGCACAGTGGTTAATAATATGCCTGCCAATGCAGGGGACACGGGTTTGATCCCTGGTCCGGGAAGATCCCCCATGCTGCGGAGCAACTAAGTCCATGCGCCACAACTACTGAACCTGCACTCTAGGGCCTGCGAGCCACAACTACTGAGCCCATGTGCCGCAACTACTGAAGCCTGCGTGCCTAGAGCACGTGCTCCGCAACAAGGGAAGCTGCAATGAGAAGCCCGTGCACTGCAATGAAGAGTAGCCCCCGCTTGATGCAACTAGAGAAAGCCTGAGCTCAGCAACAAAGACCCAACGCAACCCAAAATAAATAAATTAAAAAAATTAATTCTTGGGCTTCCCTGGTGGTGCAGTGGTTGAGAATCTGCCTGCTAATGCAGGGGACACAGGTCCGAGCCCTGGTCTGGGAGGATCCCACATGCCGTGGAGCAACTAGGCCCGTGAGCCACAACTACTTGAGCCTGTGCGTCTGGAGCCTGTGCTCCGCAACAAGAGAGGCCGCGATAGTGAGAGGCCCGCGCACCGTGATCAAGAGTGGCCCCCGCTTGCCACAACTAGAGAAAGCCCTTGCACAGAAACGAAGACCCAACACAGCAAAAATAAATTAATTAGTTAATAAACTCCTACCCCCAACATCTTCTTAAAAAAAAAAAGTAGATTCTGACTCAGCAGGTGTGAGGTGGGGCTGAGATCCAGGTAACACAGGGGCAGCTGGTACAGGGACCACTCTCTGAGCACCTAGGCAGGGCTCCAGCATGACACTTTCCTTTCCTTAGTCTGCTTTATCTCTCCCCATCCTTCAGCAGAAGCCTCTACTTCTTTGCCATCTGCTTCAATTCTCTTCCTAGCCCCCACAATCTTGTCTTCTAGTTATCCCCAACAGGGCCATCTTGTTTGAATCAAATTTCACTCAAATTTGACCAAAAGTGTATTCAGGAATAAAGTCAGAACAACTAGAGTTCCTCACCATTGAGAATAAGGAGTGAAGAAGGGAAAGTCTGGGAGTAACTGGACATAGAACACAGCTCTTAGGAAAGGAGAGTCAGCAAGAAATAGGTGTGGTCCTAGGGTCAGGGGATCTCAAGTGGTCCAACTGCTTAAGGACTGGGAGGGTCTGAAAAATGAAATTCTGATCGTGTGAGTGTGACTCAGCTTGTGGTATGAACTTCTTGCACTCACCCATAACTGCTCTCTTCTCCTTGGTACTCACTGCCCCCCAACCCCACACAGTTACATGGAGCCAGGTGGCAAGTTCTGGCCATCGGTGTGTGAGTGGAAGTGATGTGCACACATTGCTGCATTTACCTCCTGGCGTGAGACCCTCCAATGTTCTCCTCCCCCGCTTCACTGACGAGAAGGCCATATTGTCCCAGTGGTGCAGAACAGGACAATAAACCTTTGTCAGCCTATTTTGCTGAGTCATCACTGGCCCAGTGAACAAGAATTAAACCATTGCTTGTTGTTGCTGTTAGACATGGGTGGCGTTTGTTACTGCAGCAAAAATGGGCTTAGCCTGACTAATACCCGTCACAGTAAGAGAGGCAAGGGAAACTAGTGGGGGGCACAGAAGCTCTCCCTAGGCATAGATTTAGATCAAAGATAAAATGTGGAAGTGGGACGACCTGCAGAAATAGAACTGGGGAGGAGCAGAGCATTGGGGAAATGCTGAACTCATCAGAAGGGGCTTTTTAAGGTTCTGCCTAGATTGTGAGAAAGAATAAGACAAGGAAAAGCTCATTGCATAGAGGAAATGATGTAAAATGGTCAGGGGACAAAGAGGAAGCAAAACCACTCAACTCCTACTTTGATTCCATTTTCCACAGCAGCGGGAATCATCTTTAATCTAAAAAGGATGAAACAAGCGGCACGCAACGGAAATGATGTTTATGACATTAGACCATGAGCTTTGTCTTGCCATCATCTAGCTAACACTGTACTGGCGTAGTGGTCTTACTCAAGAATATTTGTTGAATGAATGAATGAAGGTATCTGATGGCGTAGGCAAAGAGTGTCTAACTACTGTAATTGGATTCAAGTCTTTGGGCTCAGATGCATTAAATTCCAATGGCTTGAGGGGAAGTGCAGCTGTGAAAGCAGAAGCAGTGTTAGTAGTCTTACAGAAATCAAAGGCAGTGGGAAAGGGAGGGGTCACATTAGAAATTAGAAATGGTCAACGTAGCTCTGAGTTCTTTTAATAAAGAGAGAAGAAAAGGGGGAATCTGGAAACTCTCTTAACAGTCAGTTACTGTTAACTTCTGGTGCCTTTCTAAAAGGGTCTATAAAATTGATGGCTTATGAATAACTGGGAAATCAAATAGATATTACTGAAAGGCTACATGTGTTTAGAAAGTAGAATAGTTTATTTTTATTGAGGGCTTACTTTGTGTCAACCAGTGTACTGTGTGGATTGAGTCAGTGTTCATCATAAGCCATGTGTGGGGTCACCCTTGGTCACCCATTTTTACAGTTGAGGACATTGGTCATAAAGAAGACCAGGGTCCACAACTGCTCTAACTCCAAAGATAGCACTCTTTTTTTTTTTTTTTTTTGCGGTACGCAGGCCTCTCACTGCTGGGGCCCCTCCCGCCGCGGAGCACAGGCTCCGGACGCGCAGGCCCAGCGGCCATGGCTCACGGGCCCAGCCACTCTGCGGCATGTGGGATCTTCCCGGACCGGGGCACGAACCCGAGTCCCCTGCATCGGCAGGCGGACTCTCAACCGCTGCGCCACCAGCGAAGCCCGAAGATAGCACTCTTTACAATGTTGCCACCACCCTTCATTTGTCCAAACTCACCTCGTTTCCTTGGGCTCTCCATCTGGCAGAGGAGCCTTTGGGGGGGGGAGGGGAGAAGACTGGGTAGAGGGTGAAAGTAAGTTAAAGTTTCTCCACCTGTGGCCACGGGGACCACTGTAGATGCTGCCCTAGACCTACTGAATCAGAGAGGCCCAGGAATCGGCGTCTGTATCCAGTCTCCCTCTTGACCAGGATGTTCAGAACTGCTGGAAGAGGATGGGAAAGGCCGTCCTCTCAGATCCATTTGTGTGAAAGGGGAAAAAAGGAAACTATGTTAGCTTCAAGTAGCCAGTTTCCCTCTTGTTGATTATTGTCCGTCTGTTTTCTTCCCTGTAGCCTTTTTCCATTAAGGGAAAAGCATAGGGCTTATTTGCCCAGAGGGAGGAGAGGACAGATACATAGCAGTTCATGGGGCAGGGAAGGAAGAGTGGGTAATTACTGTCAGGCAGAAATGGAGCATAAAAGCCCTTTGGTGCTCAGAGGAGAGAAAGATGGGCAAGAAGGTGAAATACAAGTGTCCTGCCAGTGGCTCCCCCTCCCTCCCCATCCAAAAATAAGACGAGGGTCTAATCCTTGAACAGCATGGTGGAGAGCGGGCAGGTAGACACAGACACGGGTTTGAGAGAATCCCAAAGCCATTTGCGGCTTCCCAGGCCATGACCTGGACAATCCCAAGCCCTTTAAGACCCACGCCTAGTTCCCCAAAGCCAATGACATATTAACATCTGGTCACATATAAGATGTCTAGCAAGTGTTCCAGAAACCTCAGTGCAGTTCTAAGCTTTAAAAACTTCAGCAGTATACATTTAACAAACGTATCAAAGAGATGTAATAATTTACAGATGCAATGATTTAAATTTCATTTACACTCAAGGGATTTGCGAATTTGGAACAATACATTTTAAAGTTAGAAATTAGAAAAAAAGAGAGAGAGAGAGAGAGATTGGTCCTTCCTGCAGCTGGTAAGCATTGACTGAAACAAAAAATTTTAAATGCATTGTTCCAAATTCACAAAACTAAAAAGGTTTAAAGGAAACTTAATTAAAAATTCAGATTATTTTTTGGGGGGAGAGGGGTACCTTTGCAGCATTTATTTACACTTCTGATACGATAAAAGCTTAACACTGCACTAAGACTTTGGGAACACTGTGTCAGAAGGCAGTTTCTCATCTTTCATCCTGAAGTTACGTTGCAGTCTGTGTCTGGAGGGAGCTACAGGGCTGGTTGCTGTGTGTTGCTTATCAGTGATCCATCAGGACTCTGAACTTTAAAATTCTATAATTACCGCCAAAGCCTCATACGTATTTGGGCTTTTTGTTTCTCTGGCTTTTTTGTTTTATAAATTTTGGGTTGTTTTGTAACTTCTTATAAGAACTCTGAGTGCTAGGTAAACCTATTCCCATAGTGAGGCAAAGGACCTTTTGGGTTTGTTTCTTAACCGAGGAAGCTTTAAAAAATACAATGAACCCCTGTCACCCAACTTCTATCTCTATGATCACTTTTCCTTTTTCAGTTTTTTGCTAAAGTGTTCAAAGCTAATCCTAAATGTGAGATAAGCGTAGTTTTGTTGGGCTTAAGAAGACAGCTTCCACTGGGGAAATAGAATCAAATAGCATAAGGATAATTGGCAGGGAGAGAGAGACAGAGACAGGGACAGAAAGAGCAAGGGAGGGAGAGAGGAAGGCGGCAGAGACTGAAATAGAAGAGCATCTAGAATGAGATCACTATATTTATCCCTGTGCTCCTCTCCTGCCCCATTTCCAGTTTTCTCTACTTCCCACCTACTTTGTTCTTTGCTTTGAAACATCAATGACCTGGGTGACCAGAGGCATCTCTAAGCAGAGGGCTTTCTATTAGAGTAAAACAAAAGGGAGTCTGCACTCTTTCCCACCTCCTCTTCCTCCCTCCCTCCTGTCCGCCTCCCCTGCAAGTTCACAGTCTCACTGCCAGTCCTTCAAAGGACTGGGTGGCTTCCTTCTCCTTTTCTGCACAGAAGGAACTTGACTCTTAGTCCTGGAATGCAGCCATTTTTCCTTTGCTAGCAAGGCTTGGGAACACGGAGGGAAAGGAAGGGATAGAGAGAAAGGGATCTGTTACTCCTTAGGGACACCTCACCCTGGAACAGCATTTCCCCCAGACTCTCGTTCTATAAATGTCTAGAATTTTGAGTAATGAAACTAGGATTTCCACAAATAAAGATCCTCAAATTAGTGTGGGACATATTCATAATAAATATTAGCCTATTAAAAACTCTGAGATGATTTACAATGATAATAACTTGACTTAACTCTGCCTTTTCCACTTTAGTAGCAGAACTTTTTTTAGATTACCTATTAATATCTCATGGGATACTAGCATTGTATAACGTGCAGTTTGGGAAAGGCTGAATGTCCTGAAATTATTCCTTCTAATCTGAAATCACAGGACGGGATATATTGCCTCTCCTAGCTTGTTGAGGGATAGCTCATTCCGTTTGGAGGGTCAGGGGTGATGGAATATCAGAAAAGAGAGTCAGAGCAACTAAGGGGATGGCGGGGTCAGGCTAGCAGGAGAACACATGGTTCCCGAGGGCCATTGTGGCCACTGGCTAATGCCGGCAAAGTTATCAGACAAAAAGAAAGAAGGGGTTACCTGGGTCCTGGGGGGCAGCTCTAGAGCTCATGTAAGATCCTTTAGAGACCTGAGATAGGGCCATGCAGACCATTATTGGTGGTTTAGGGCACAGGCTTCTCAGCAAGGGTGACCTCAGACCTGCTTCTAGAGCAAAGACAACGTCATTCCTGAAAAAAGAATACAAAGACCACCAGCCCAAGGGAGTTACTCATTGGCCCAGGAGTTAGAAAAGCAAAAGGAAAAATAATCCAACATTTATATATGTACGTAATAATTATTTTTACAACAAGCATCATCTTTAAAGAACTATCTCTTTACCTTTGCCAAATGTTTTAAAAGTAAAGCCAATCTCAAAAGACAGCTCAGCGTTTAAGTGATTTCATTGCTCACCTTTAGTACTTTCAAACTATGTCTTTCCCATAGATCTGAACTTTGATTCATCCTCAGAATTTTGTAAACACCACTCTGTTCCTCGCTACATAATTTGTTTTCTTTTAAAAGCCTAGATTCTAAAAAAAAAAAAAGAATAGATAAATAAATAAAGCCTAGATTCTTATAGAAAAATTAAGAAAAAGTTGAAAACCTATTAAACTTTTAATTTTGAAATAATTATAAGTTCACAGGGAGTTGCTAAAATAGTATATAAACTACCGTGTATCCTTCACGCAGCTTCCCCCAATGGTGACATCTTTTATAACTACAGTACAGTATCAAAACAGGACATCAACATTGCTACAATGCTCTTAACTAGACTGCACACCTTATTCAGTCACCAGTTTTTATATGCATTTGTGTGTGTGTGCAGTTCTTTGCAATTTTAGATTAGACTCCAATGTTTTACAAACCCTTTCCTTCCTTTGAGCCCTGTATTCGTTGCTTGAGTTCAGATCTCAGTGTTTCTCGCATGGAGGATTCCAATTATCCCAGCATCCTCTACACTTCCCTGTACTCTCTCTCATCTATCATATACTCTCCTGGCAGAATTATCTTTCCAAACTATAAACCCCATTTATCTCCCTGCTTTAAAGCTTTCAAGAACTCCCCTGTTCTTCCAAAGATAAAATCTAAACTGATTTCTGATTTTGCCCTTGGATGTCTGTCCCTGGCTCCATCTCTCTCTCACTCATAATCTGCACTCCAGTCTCACTCCTTGCCTCATTCTCACCAGGTCTGTGCCTTTGCACAGGCTGTTCCTCCATCCTGGAGTGCCCTTCTTGCCTCTGTGCATCTGAAAAATTCCAACTGCTCCATCGAGATTTGCTCAAATGGTACCTCTTCCTGCAAACCTTCCTCTTCTTTGCTCCCATAACTTGCTTTTGTTGCCTCTTAATTCAGCACTTCTTGCATAGCTGTTATACTCATGTAGGCATATGTCAAGAATATATTCAAGCCATAGACTCCTGACTATAAAAAGTGGCTTAAACTAGTGGGGGTTATTTTTTCATAATAAGATATGCAAAAGCAGGCAGTTCACGGATGGGAAGTACATGCAACAATGTCGTCAGGAATGCGGAGACTTTCTAAATGACTCCACCATCCCCAGAGTCTGGCTGGTCCCCTCTTCCTCACAAGGTGGCTGCTGCGTCTTGCCTACATTCCAGACAGGAAGCAAAAAAGTTCCGTCTATATCTTTTCATACAATGTCAAACGCTTTCCCAGAACGCTGTTCAACAGACTTTTGTTTATATTTCATTGACCTTAACTGTATTACATAGCCATTTCTAGCTAGAAGGAAGGGTAGATGAGTGAGTATTTAGCTCCCCAATCTCTATAGCAGAGGAAGGCAAAGGGAGAAAAGAGTTGGAATTAGGTGTATAGTGAGTCAGCCTACAAAACAGTACCCCCAGTAGACTAAGGACCATCTCCCAGAAGACAGGAATATTCTATTCATTTTTGTCCTGAATCCCTAGTGCCTAGAACAGTATTTGCCCTTGGAATACACTTATTCGAACTCTCACAAGTATTTGAATGAACACATGCATGAAACATACCAAGGATTAAGGAAAACATTTAAGAGTTGTTATTATTATTATTATTTTTAATCAGGCAAAGAAGGTTGTTTCCCATCCAGCAATCTAATGCAATGCAATGCACGGGTATACAGGCACGAAGAGGTAAGGATTTGTGCTATAAGGAAGAGTTCCAGCAGCAGTCAGGGCATAAAGTCTCAGGTCCATTCTCTGCCTTTCTCTGTAGGTTACTGTGTCTTACTAGTGGGAGGAAAAAGGAGGGCAGATTATAGGGCAAAGCCAAGAATGTTTTGGAGTATCCAGTGAGGGTTAGAAGCATGGAGGAGAAAGGAGGAGAGTAAACTCAGAGAGGGGGAGCAAACCTAGGAACTGGCATGAAACACTGGAAATTTCTTTCTCTACATTTTAATTCCCTTTCGTTACCCAAGCTCTTCAGTAAAATGAACCTTGCCTATACAGCCCTATGAGGTGGTGCTATGGGGGCCGCTGGGGTGAGTCTCTAAGGGAAGGTTGGGGTTCCCACCTCAACCTCCAGAAGGCCAGCATGGTAGTAGTAACACTGCATGGACATGGATAAGCCTGAACTTGCTGGGGCTGGACCAACTGAAGAGAGTGGTGGCCAACAGCACTGACAGAAGCAGGACGGTGCACCCTCTGCCCAAAGGATGACTAAGGACCAGACCTGGGACTTATGGCAAACCCTATCATCCCAAAATATACTCAAGAAGGGAGTCTCTGGCATGGGGAGTAGGGGTGGAAAGAGGGATGCTAGAATTCAGCTCTGAATCGTGACCTTCAGCAAGTTATCATCCTTTCTAAACCCCACAGGGTCTATATCCTAGGGTTAGTGTGAGGAGGAGTAGATGAGAAAATACATGAGAGACACTTAGAATATATTTTGTGCTCAATAGTTACAACTACTGTCTTGGAAATATGTTAGAAAGTTCTACTCCTGTTCTTACCTTCATTATAAGCAAGGGGAAACTGAATGAAAAAGGTGTAAAGGTACAGCAAAATACTGCCACAGTACTCTAGGATAGCTCTGTATTAGCCCTTAACATATTATTCAAAAATTATTTTTGTATCAGTTTCCGCCACTAAGACCATTATGTGGAGATAGAGGGCTGGCTAAGCCATCTGGTATACCCGATACACACAGCACAGTGCACAGCACACAGAATTGTCCAACAGAAGTTTGTGGAACTGCATTGTCACACAGCTAACCTCTTCACACTGCCTCTCTTACTGTCGTGACCTCTCCCCAACCTCCACCCTCCCTTCTGGCCATTTGGAGTGTCCTGGGAGCCCTGGAGCTGGCGTTTTCATTAAACAAGGACTTCCAAGGGACAACCACCCTTTCCCTTCCTGTCCATTCTTGGGCAAGCCAGAAATTCTCAGTTCACAACAGGAAACCAATAGCTTTGTGCTATCAGAAGACATTTCCTTCACAGCACAAAACGTCTGAGTAATAATTTTGAGCCAGGCTTCACCCATTTCCTGTGGAAGGAGGCAAATTTGCCTATCCCTGTCCTGCAGAGCCCTTACTTTCCAGTCCTGCAGTGATGCAATGCCTTCTGCACTGGGAAGATGGGCCGCTTTTTTCCCTTTGCCACACCACATCCAGCATCCTGTCTAGCAGACTCATTTGGGACGGTTGTTCAACATTCATGCAAAACAGAATCACTGTGACTAATTTGTCCTGTTGCCTGAGTATGCTTCCTAGGCAGCTTTGGGAGTAAAACCTCCTGGTGTAAAGAAAGTCATCGCTGGGACTTCCCTGGTGGCACAGTGGTTAAGAATCAGCCTGCCAATGGAGGGGACACGGGTTCGAGCCCTGGTCTGGGAAGATACCACATGCCGCGGAGCAACTAAGCCCATGTGCCACAGCTACCGAGCAGGCGCTCTAGAGCCCGAGAGCCACAACTGTGGAGCCTGTGTGCCACAACTACTGAAGCCCGTGCGCCTAGAGCCCATGCTCCTCAACAAGAGAAGCCACTGCAATGAGAAGCCTGCACACCGCAATGAAGAGTAGCCCCCGCTCACGGCAACTAGAGAAAGCCCGCGCACAGCAACAAAGACCCAACCCAGCCAAAAATAAATAAATTAAATAAATAAATAATAAAAAAAGAAAAAAGGAAAGAAAGTCATTGCTTTCTCTGAAAGTCAAGATCCAGTTTGGCAACCAGGAATTCACAGATGTTGGAGGCCATAAAACGTCTGTGGAACTGATTCTCAGTAGCTCCCTTATTACTGATTTGGTCTGTAGGGGAAAGTGGCCATTAGACTGTGGGGTAGGAATGAGCTTTGTTCATCCCACTGTCTCGGGGCAGGGGTTAGAGCACCTGGCACAGATGACACTGTATAGTCTAAAACCGCTAAAAGAGAAGACTCTAGTCCTCCTTCGTGATCACATTAGATCTTCTAATATTAAGGCTGGAAGAGTTGAGACATTCTTGTTCGGTTGCCCCCATTTTACAAAAGGGAACACTGAGGCCTGAAAAGGAAGATAACCTCCCCAAAGCTGCAGAGCAAATCAGTGGCCAAACCAGGTTAGAATTCAGGTTTCTTCATTTTCAGGACCATGGCATCCCCAAAGATGAATACTTTGAATCCCTTTCTTCTAATACTGTCTTACAAACTGTCTTATGTGGACACCAAGGCTCACGTACAAGGTAATAGAACTCTGCGTGTTTCTAAAAGGAAAAGCCAGCAGGAGCTCCCAGGTTCTAGAGAGAATTTAGACCAACCTCTTTCTTCCCACATCATCTTAGGCAGGAAGCAAAGGAGCAGTGGTATAGCTCTGGGCTTCTTCTGAGCATCCCTCGCTGGAGATATTTAATGTTTCCTAGGAAGTGCTAATGACAAGGGTAGTTATCAGTGAGCTCACCTGGTAGAGGGTGACCCTGTCAGAAGGCAGTTAAAGCATCCCTCCTTTCCTGATAGCAGTGGTTCACCACACTGATGGGGGCTCAAGTTGGAAAGACAGAGTAGGAGTGTCTAGCAGCCCATTTATTTGTGCTAAAATCAGCATTGGAAACATGTAGCACAGATGGCAAGGATGCAGAACCCGTAGAAATCAGTTGACTTAAAGAAGCACATTGGGCAGTGCAAAAGCCAAGGCTAAAAGTCCATGATAAGTTCCCTGAAGCAAAAAGGGGATGTCTCGGGCTTCCCTGGTGGCGCAGTGGTTGGGAGTCCGCCTGCTGATGCAGGGGACACGGGTTTGTGCCCCGGTCCGGGAAGATCCCACATGCTGCGGAGCGGCTGGGCCCGTAAGCCATGGCCGCTGAGCCTGCGCGTCTGGAGCCTGTGCTCCGCAGCGGGAGAGGCCACAGCAGTGAGAGGCCGCATACCGCCAAAAAAAAAAAAAAAGGGGGGGGGATGTCCCACACCTGGTGGGACAGTGATGGTGTAGAACGCACAGGCCATCATATGGACTAGATCAGAACCATTCTTCCCAGACTGGTTACAGGGTCTCACCGGTCCCCTAGGGGAAGAAGCTTGTGCCATGGTTGGATATAGGTATGTACATACATTTTCTCTCGTTTTCAATTCATACAGCGGGCCTCACATTGTCTTTCTTTTTATTTTTTGGCCACGCTGCGAGGCATGTGGGATCTTCAATCCCCAACCAGGGATTGAACCTGTGCCCCCTGCAGTGGGCTTCACCATTTTCAACATGTGCTTTTGCCTTTACATAAAGTCCAGAGATAAACGCCCATCCAGGTATTATTATTGATAAATACTTTATCAAGCAGGTTCCCAAGAGGGAACGAATGGAACACTCAAATTTGGATAATTTGAGGAGGATTTGATAAAGGGAGAGATTATATAGGGGTGGAGGTTAGGGGAGTGGTGCAGTGATCTGGGGCTTGTACAGCTCAAAGGGGCAAGGAAAGGGATCAGTCACAGGAATTGGAGGGAGAGGGTCTTATACAGAAGATGCTTTGAGAGGAGCAATGACTTTTGGTCAAGAGACACAGTCAATTGCAGGCAAGTTCAAAGGGAGAATCCTGGAGTACAAATACACTGACCTCACTCTCTTCCTGGGGTCTCCCACTGGCCAAACCCAGCAGGAAGGTAGAGGACCAGGGGGCGTATTGATGCAGTGCATACAACTCAGCTTCCTGGGCACAGATGAGGGTGGGGAATGATGGAGGTCAGATCAGAAGGACCAACAGGGACTTCCCTGGTGGCACAGTGGGTAAGACTCCATGCTCCCAGTGCAGGGGGCCTGGGTTCGATCCCCGGTCAGGGAACTGGATCCCACATGCATGCCACAATTGAGTTCGCATGCCACAATTAAGGAGCCAACCTACCACAACTAAGGAGCCCATGTGCCACAACTAGGGAGACCTCCTGCCACAACTAAGACCCAGTGCAACTAAAGCAATAAATTTAAAAAAATAAAAATTAAAAAAAAAGCTAACAAGAGGCCTCTGGCATAATCACTTGGACTGGACAGTCTCTAGCTGACACTGGCTATTAGCTGTGACATCTGCCATGCCTACAAGTCTTTTAGCGAGATTTGTGCAAGAAGGATGAGGCCAGACATGTTTCCCTTATTTTCAGTGAGGACCTTGGACCCAAATCCCTCTGTGGACCCTGGGGCCCTGGCAAGCTACCCAGGCCCACATGTGAGCCACAGAACTCTCCTGGCTCCTCTGCTCTAAGCCAGAAGTAAATAAAGGCTGAGTAGCCTCTTTGGCCCCTTTCCCCAAGGCCCACACCCTAATCTTGGCCCTTGATATGCAAGGGTGAGAAGAGGCAAGGCAGAACAAGGAGGAACGTCTCATTAAGGGGAAGAGAGTGTTTCATTTCTTCCTAAAGTTTGGAGCAGCTGGCCTAAGCCGCCCACTGCTGTTCTTTCCTGGGGTGGGACCCCTCCCAGGTGGGAGACAGCCCCAGGCCTGTCACACTCCAGGTGCACCAGAGTCAACTTCTCCAGCGTGGAAAGCCCAAGAGAAAGACCAGGTCATTACAGAAAGTTAAAAAAAAAAAAAAGGTTGAGCTAGTTTTATAAATTATAAAAGTAATACATGCTTGTGGTAAAATTTTCGAAATGAAAAATACAGAATGGTCTAAAACAGAAAGAAAACTTTTGCCTCTCCATCCTCCCGTGCCCAAGGCCCACTCACCATCCTCATTTCTTAGAGCTTAAAACTGTCCTAGGTTCTTATGTTTCCTTCTGTAACTTTATATATGATTTAAACATTTTTAAACATTGGCAGGATCATGTTATGCATGCTCTCCTGCATATTGTTTTGTTTCATTTTAGGCACCCGACCAATATCTAGGCTGCTAGAACTATAGTCACTTTCTTTCTTTTTAAATTAATTAATTGATTGATTGATTGATTTTGGCTGCGCTGGGTCTTCGTTGCAGCGCGTGGGCTCTCTAGTTGCGGCGCGCGGGCTTAGTTGCGGTATGTGGGATCTTAGTTCCCTGACCTGGGATCGAACCCAGGCCCCCTGCATTGAGAGCGTGGAGTCTTAACCACTGTGCCACCAGGGAAGTCCCCCTGTAGTCACTTTCCGAAGGTGGTCCAGTCTTGGTGAGGTCAGGACGGCTGTGGTCCCCACTTCCTCATGTAGTCATCCACTAGCGCCTTCTTCCTCTAGCTGACCTCCGTGGGTCTTTATTCTTTGGAACTGAGGAAGGCCCCATTGATAGGAATTCTTATGAATCTTCCATCATCAGGTACAATCCATTTGCTTACCTACTCAATCCACAAGCTTGAATGTTTGCTATGGTTCAAACACTCTTCTAGACAAGGGGACTATGGAGTTAAATAAAGCCTAGTCCCTGCTCTGGGCTTTGTCTGAGGAGGGAACCAGACAAGTACGGGTGACTCTAATCCAGTGTGACAGGTGCCTTGATAGTTGCCCTGAGTGGTCTATCACTATCTTAGTGATAGTGAATAAGATAATATGAAAAACCAGATGTTGGGCACCTTATCTAGGTTGGGGAGGAAATCAAGGAAGGCTTACTGGTAGAGGTGATTCTCTGAGTTTTCTCTTAAAAAAGTAAGTGAGAATCAGCTGCAAGAGGGAAGTGGTGGAAGGGGCAGCCCTGATAAAGGGGTCAGCAGGAGCACAGGCCTGGAAGCAAGAAGCAAACCTATTGATGTTGGAACATAGTGTGCTAACTCGAAAATAGCAAAAATGAGTTAGGTAGGCAGGGGCCGGATCACAGTGGATGTTATAGGTCATGGTAAAGAATCTGCATTCTAACTAGCAGGTAATGAGGGAGATATTTAAGGATTTTCTGCAAAATAAATAAAATAAACGTAATGGTCAATATATTAGTCAAGGCAGACTTAGGTTATCCTATAGTAACAAATTAACCCTGACCAAGTCCCAGTGAGGTTACACGACAAAGGTTTACTTTCTCTTCTTGCCACTTGTCCAGAAAAGATCACCTGGGGGCTCTGTGCCATACAGTCACTCAGGGATCTAGGTAAAAAGAGGCACCGCTGTCTCGTAGCAGCACCATTTGGAACACGGTGGTCACATTGACAGGGGAAGAACAACTAGGCTTTTCAATGCCTGGAGCTGGAGCTGACCCGCATTCCTTTGACTCCCATTTTAAGAATTAAAACTAGTCACATAACGCTGCCCCCTCAACTGCTGAGAAATCACAGAGGAGCAAATGGAACAAGGAGGAGGAGCCACCAATTCTGCCACAAAGAGAATCTGGAATTCCTAAAACACGGTGATCAGAGTACATGGAAGATGGATTTCAATGGTTTAAACCCAGTGGGGGAGGAATTTGTGGCAATAACCCAGGAAAAAGATGGCAATGTCCTAAATGAGGGAGGCGGTAGGAGGGATGGAGAAGAAGGGAAGGAATAAGGAAATATTTAGAAGGTACAATTGACAAAACGTGGCATGTGATTTAATGTGCAGAGGTGAAGGAATTGAGGGTGACCTGCGGGTTTCGGTCCTGGGTAACTGGGATGGGAGTGAGGCCATTCCACGATGCTAGGGAACACTGAGAGGGGGCCAGCTGGTGGGAAGATGAGTTCAGTTTTGGGTATGTGGAGTTTGTGGTACCACTGGGATGTCTGGTGGGAGGCGGGCTTTCTAGCAAAATTGGATATATGGTTCCAAAGCGCAAAAGAGAGGTCTGAAGAGGAGCTACCTAGATGTTGAAATCATGAGTATAAGAACTGGTATAGGGACTTCCCTGGTAGTCCAGTGGGTAAGACTCCATGCTCCCAATGCAGAGAGCCTGGGTTTGATCCCTGGTTGGGGAACTAGATCCCGCCTGCATGCCGCAACTAAGCAGTCCACGTGCTGTAACTAAAGATCTGGCGTGTCGCAAAGAAGATCCCACGTGCCACAACTAAGACCCGGCACAGCCAAAAAAAGAAAAAAAGAACTGCAATACACGAGTCGGTGAAAAATACGTACTCACTGAGGATTTACTGCGTTGCTGATCTGCGTACTTTGTATGTATTATTTTATGCAAACTTAAACAATCCTAAAAGGTATGCCTTATTATTATCCTCATTTTAGAGTTGAGATAACTGAGTCAGAGAGGTTAAGTAGCCTTCGCAAAATCACCCAGCACAGCAGAGCTAGGATTCACACCCTGGCATGTCAAACCCCAGAACTTGGACCCTGGGCATCCCGAAGGGAAGGAGATTGATCTCGGTTGTAGTTGACAAATAGAGGACAAAGAAAGGCTTTTCAGATTGGGGCAGTTGCATCAATAAAGGCCAGGAGCTGGGAAGGAGAGTGGCAGGGGTGGTGAGCTGGGGATGTCTGACTGAGGCTGCAGCTGAAGCTTCTTCTTGATTTTGGCACATAGCACTGCTTGGCCTGAAACTCTGAACAGGGCCTCCCCTCCTCCAGCCATGGGCTTTTCTCATCATATATTTATAAGGCACGGTTCAACATCTCTATCTTGAGGGCATGGGCCAGGCAGTGTGTTAGGTGTTAGAAATGCAAAGAATGAGGCAAGATACCTAGTCAGGTGTCCTGCCTTATATTTGAATCTAGATGCCAAAGTTTGTGTTCCCTGCCTCTCATGTAATTGGTTTGAGCCTGCATGGGGATGTGCTACGTGATACAGTCACCCTCAGTAAAGCGAGTGCTAAGAGCAGGCCAGCTACAAACTCAATGGCTGGCAGTAGACATTCTCTGCAGGATGTATCGGAGGGACTTTTAGGTTTGGAATTAGGAGATGTGGCTCCCATGGGACACTCTTCTCCTCGGTAATCATGTGACCTTGAACAAGTGAGCTAACTTCTCTGCCTCTCTACCTTTGAATTGGGCATAATCGCACTTACCTAAAAAGTACCGTTGTGAGTATTGGATAGGGTGGTGTGACAACCAAAGCAGGGTGCAAAGAAGCCAGGGGAATCGGTTAAAGTCGTTGTTCTGCTCTTCTAATTCCGTACACAGGCCTCATGTGGGCTACTTGAGACCTTTTACTTCTCTGGGTTCTCAAATCAACACTCTGCCCGCCCAGCTGATGGTCATGCCTCCTAGTGCATGTAGAGGTGTGAGTTACAGTTTATAAACTTACTGTAGTACCACTGAAAAATTTAACTGGAGACTGTTAAAAAATGATGTTAGAAGACAATTTCGGTGATACAAACAAACTTTATCTAAATTTCGTGAAGGAGTCACCATACGGAAAACTGCAAAATGGGGCGGAGGGTACAAGCTTTTACAGGATAAAGAATAAAGAACAAGGAAGAGAAAAATAGAAAATATCTCATTGGCTGGGGCCACACAGTCCACCTTGTTCGGGATGAGAAGGAAGAAGGAAATAAGCAAACAGTCCAGAGCTGGCTTGGCGTTTGGCGACTGGCTGACTGGATAGCCTGCGTTTCTGGTCAAGCGGAACATTTACAGGGACACGGAAGTCACCTAACTTTCGGTTTGCTGAAGTGGCACCCCAGGCAGGAGCGGCTCCAGCTTGGTGATAGAAATTTATTTCAACAAGGTGATGCTCAGAGCCTGCCACGATTTACCCAGAATCACATGTCCAGGAAGTAGACCAGGACTAAGCCCCCATCTGTCTGATGTCCAGCCTTTTTGAAAACAACTGAGGTATAGTTGATGTACAATTGACGTCTAGCCTTATCCTTTCTATGCCTCATCTACCTTGGCTTCCAAGTCCTCAGTTTCTTTTTCCTTTTCAGAGACAAATGTGTTCTGCTGGCTCTAAATTTCATCTCCCCTTGCTGACCCAGATCTGCTGAGTAAGTCTTCAAACTCCTTGGTCAGATATTCAAGACCTTTCAAACATCTACCCTCAATTGCCCTTTCTCCCACCATCACCTGCTATTTCCCGGTACACACCCTCTTCTTTCGGGCTCAGTTCTCGGTATATCCAGGGACAGTGGCCAAGGCTGGCTTCCAAGGTGGCCCCTGGTGCTGGGATGGTATGTTCCCTGCCAGTGCCCTTCAGGGAAGAGCTGTGTGCATGGGCTGCCCATGTCAACTGCCCACAACCTGGGCTAGTGACCATTTTCATCTCAGAATAGAGAGGCATGTACTCCAGGCAGCTTTGCAGACCACCCATGGGAACGTGAGACAGTCTCTGAGGACCCTCTGGCAGCTCAGCCAGAGGACAGGGTTGGGGTAAGCTCTGGACTAAGATTCAGGAGTGTCCCTCGGATTTGTTTATAGTGCAGCAGAATAACAGAGCTGACAGGCCCCTCAGACTCTCTTGGTCCGACGTCCTTATTTTGTTTTTGGCAAAAAGGAAAACCAGAGAAGTAAGAGCCTGTTGTTTTTCAAAAGTTATTTTTGAAAGTCCTTTTATTTTTGCATTTATGAAATTGATCCTATTTGGAAATGACCTTCCTGGCCCATACCTGCCTTGGTGTTTTGCGTCAGTTAATTCCTTGGGACGTTGAAACTCTTCTGATCTCAGAGTCTGGAGACAGACAATTTGGTCTAGACACAGCTGCATTGTGTGGGAAGCTGAACTCAGTTCTCTCTACCCTGAGACTTATGTTCTGGCTCCGTTAGCAGCCTTTACCATCGCCAGGGTCTTCAGCTGTCTTTGGTCAGGTGAATCCTTATATGTAAGCACCTCCTAACAAGCCATCTAAGGAAGATCCTTCATGAAAACAAGTTGGGCAAATGAAGTGTTTAACTAATAACTAAACAGAACCTGTTTTTCTTGGACATTTCTCCATAAAGAATTTAAAAAGGACACCAATCTGACAAACGCTCCTGTAGCAATGCCTCTTTTGGGGGTATGTGCATCTCTATTCTGAGATGAGAATGGTCACTGTCACAGGTTGTGGGCAGTTTACAGGGGCAGCCCATCCCCACAACCCTTTCTGAAGGGTACTGGCAGAGAATCCACGAGGACAGCCAGTGGAGAACAAGACAGCTTTTAGAATAAATAGCTTAGTTTTAGAATAAATAGCTTAATTAAAGTTTGACTTTCAAATACATTTATTGACTTTCAGGAGGTGAGAAATTTAAGGTACCTCTTAAAGACCCGAGAAACCCATCTTCCTGTCGTTCCCTATGAATCTAGTCCGTGGAGCATGGATTAGCAGATGCCCTATTTTCCATTTCAGCAGGTACTTGAATTTGATGCCTGGTCCTGCTTTTTCTTTAAATAGATGATTTTTAAAAGATTGGCTAAATTATTAAACAGGATGTAAAACATTACATCTGGTACTGTCCCCATATTGTTTTCTGGTGGTAGACTGTCAAGGAGAAACCATGATACAATTTACACAAATTTGCTTTGAAGACAAACTAGCCAATAAGAAGTATGCATCTCTTGGAGGTTGATGGGAGATTCTCTGGATGGGCTCCATCAGAGGCTCTGTGATTACAATGCAGGGTTTGTCCCTGCCCCCGAGCTCCTAACATATGTGGTGTTGGCCAGAAGGCCTGCAAAGGAGGCATCTGCCAGCTGAGTTTCTTTTCTGTGAAAATGAAAAGGGAAACAAGTGCTCTTGTCAAGCAGACACGCTTATTACTGATGCCAGTAAGTAGGGGTTAAAGGGGGGTTAGCTGTCTGGACAATAAACAGTATAAGATCATGTCAGAATGTAATAGTTTTGAGGAAAGGCCAAGCAGATAATAGGAATAATGGTGTTGCTTTAAGATTGTTTATAACCTCTCTTAGTTTTTTTTTTTTAATGACAGGAAAGTGGAAAATAAAAAGTATGACTTTAGACATACCCCCCCACACACAAACAAACTCACAACGAATAACAAATAAAAATCTCGGAACAGATGGAAGAGTGTGGAGTATGCGCAAAGGTCCAGGGGTGCAGGTAACATTGTGAGTTTGAGGGAGTGAGATTGAGGCTGGAGTCTCGCTCAAGATAAGCCTGGTGGGGCTGACAGACCACACTACGGCAGCATCTTATAGACCATGGTAAGACGTTTGAGTTTTATCTTGGACCAATGGGAAGCCTCTGAAGAGGTACCCAGCAGGCTGCATATCGGTGTAAAACAATCAGAATTTTCAAAATTTGCATTTTGAAAAGATGTCTCTGGCTGCAGAATGGGGAATGGACTTGGGATTGGAGGGGTGGGCAGGAACAAGAGAGGATACAGGAAGTACCATTTAGAGGGACTTCCCTGGCGGTCAAGTGGTTAGGACTCCGCACGTCCACTGCAGGGGACATGGGTTCAATCCTTGGTTAGGACACTAAGATCCTGCATGCCATGCCCCAAAAAAGAACCATTTAGAGGCTCCTGAAACATTCCAGCCAGAGGTCATGCTGGTCTGGCTCAGGAAGACATAGTGTGAATTACTTAATCTGTTCCTTGCAGCTGGATTCTTTGGTTGTTTCCATTTATTTTGTCTTGCTTTTGCCTTGTTCTCTGTTGTAACCGACTGCAAAACCGACATGAGCATTCTTACACACATATCTTGGTAATCTTTGGTCTGTGTAATAGAAGGACAGATTCCTAGCTGCAGGACATGCATGTGTTTCACAAATAAGTGAAATGTGGTAGCTATTGCAAAAGCGCCATTCCAAAATGTTGCATCAATTTACGCACTTGCGGTAGGAGTACCAGTGTTCTCACACCCTTGCTAGCATTTGTATTTTCCCCAATCTGAAGGATGAAAAGTGGCATCTCTTTTAAAACATTTTCCTTTTTTAAAAAAAATGACAAATGAGGTTGAACACTTTTGTATGCTAATTTGGTCATTTGTATCTATTTTCCTGTGAAGTATCTCTTCACACCCTTTGCCTTTTCAGTCAGATTGATGAGCTTTTTAAAAATTGATTTGCGGGCTTCCCCAGTGGCGCAGTGGTTGGGAGTCCGCCTGCCGATGCAGGGTACGCGGGTTCGTGCCCCGGTCCGGGAGGATCCCGCATGCCGCGGAGCGGCTGGGCCCGTGGGCCATGGCCGCTGAGTCTGCACGTCTGGAGCCTGTGCTCCGCAACGGGAGAGGCCACAACAGTGAGAGGCCCGCATAACGCAAAAAAAAAAAAAAAAAAAAAAAAAAAAATTGATTTGCATTCATACTTCATAAATGAAAAAAAATTAGTCTCTATTTCATATGTGCTCCAAATATTTCACCCAGTTTGTTATATATTTTGTTTTATTGGTAATTTTTCTTTTTGTTATATGAAAAGTCACACATTTTTACAAAATGATATGAACCAGTTTATTTTTTTCTTTCTTTATGGCTCTGGACTTAGCAGGTGTTCATCACTTCGAGAATATAAGACAATTCCCAATACTTTATTTTAAATCTTATGGTTTATTTTTTGCTTAGAGCTTTGATCTGTGAGTTATTTATTTTGATATAAAGAGTAAAGTAGGGATTCAGCTTAATTCTCCCCAAAAACTTAGTTATCTCTACAATATTTTTTGAATAATTTCTAATTTCCCCATTAATTTGAAATACCAATTTTATTGTAAATTAAATTCTATGTGTAAAGTCTATTTATGAGCCATTTGTTCTAGTCTTTAGTAAAAAACAAATATATATATATATATTTATTATCATAGCTTGATAATATATCTTAGGGATAGTTCTTTCCCTTCCCTCTACCAGTCTGTTACTCTTCTTTTTCAGAGATTACCTGGGTTATTCTGCATGAATATTTTTCCAGATACATTTTACTTCTTAAGTTTCGAAATAATCTTTTTGATATTGCATTTGGAAACTCATGACCACAGATGTAGCTCTAAGAAAAGAATAGAAATTTTCAATCAAAGAGCAAGATGTGTCTTTCCATTTACTTGTTTTTTATTTCATTATATAGGTTCTGCACAGTTCCTGCCTAGTTTATTACTAGGTACTTTATCTTTTTAGCTGGTATTGTACATGGGAGATTTTCTCCCATTATAGTTTATTATTGGTTATTATTTCCACAGAAAACTACTAATTTTTATGTCTCAATTGTGTAACTAGTCATCGAATTCTATTTTTTAAAGAAATATTTATTTATTTGGCTGCATCGGGTCTTAGTTGTGGCATGTGGGATCTTCTGTTGTGGCACGCGGGCTCTTTGTTGCAGCGTGGGCTTCTCTCTAGTTGTGGTGCACGGGCTCCAGAGTACGCAGGCTCAGTAGCTGCAGTGCGCAGGCTTAGTTGCCCTGTGACATGTGGGATCTTAGTTCCTCAACCAGGGATCGAGCCTGCATCCCCTGCATTGGAAGGTGGACTCTTAACCGCTGGACCACCAGGGAAGTCCCATCAAATTCTATTTTTTAAAATTAATTTTCTTATTAAGATATGGTTCACATACTACAAAATCCACCCTTTTAAAGTATATAATTAATTCAGTACACTTTAATATGCATAAAGTTGTGCAACTATCACCACGATCTAATTCCAGAACATTTTCATCACTCCAGAATGAAACTCAGTATGCATTAGCTGTCATTCCACACCCACCCTTCCATCCTCCCCAACCCCCGGCAACCACTAATCTACTTTCTGTCTCTATGTCTGTGCTGGACATAATAGAATCATACAACATGTGACCCTTTTAAAAAAATTTTTTTAACATCTTTATTGGAGTATAATTGCTTTACAATGGTGTGTTAGTTTCTGCTTTATAACAAAGTGAATCATCTATACATATATGTATATCCCCATATCCCCTCCCTCTTGCGTCTCCCTCCCACCCTCCCTATCCCACCCCTCTAGGTGGTCACGAAGCACTGAGCTGATCTCCCTGTGCTATGCGGCTGCTTCCACTAGCTATCTATTTTACATTTGGTAGTGTATATAGGTCCATGCGACTCTCTCACTTCGTCCCAGCTTACCCTTCCCCCTCCCCATGTCCTCAAGTCCATTCTCTACGTCTGCATCTTTATTCTTGTCCTGCCCCTAGGTTCTTCAGAATCTTTTTTCTTTTGGTTTCCATATATATGTGTTAGCACACGGTATTTGTTTTTCTCTCTCTGACTTACTTCACTCTGTATGACAGACTCTAGGTCCATCCACCTCACTAAAAGTAACTCAATTTCATTTCTTTTTATGGCTGAGTAATAGTCCATTGTATATATGTGCCACATCTTCTTTATCCATTCATCTGTTGATGGACACTTAGGTTGCTTCCGTGTCCTGGGTATTGTAAATAGAGCTGCAATGATCATTGTGGTACATGACTCTTTTTGAATTATGGTTTTCTCGGGGTATATGCCCAGTAGTGGGATTGCTGGGTCGTATGATAGTTCTATTTTTAGTTTTTTAAGGAACCTCCATACTGTTCTCCATAGTGGCTGTATCAATTTACATTCCCACCAGCAGTGCAAGAGGGTTCCCTTTTCTCTACACCCTCTCCAGCATTTATTGTTCGTAGATTTTTTGATGATGGCCATTCTGACTGGTGTGAGGTGATACCTCACTGTAGTTTTGATTTGCATTTCTCTAGTGATTAGTGACAACATGTGACCTTTTGTGTCTGGCTTCTTTCACTTAGCGTAATATTTTCGAGGTTCATCCATGTTGTGGCATAAATCAGTATTTCATTCCTTTTTGATGACTGAATAAATAGTCGTAAACAGACTGAATAATAGTCTGCTGTGTGGATTGACCCCTTTGTTTATCCATTCATCTGTTGAAGGAAATTTGGATCGTTCTCACTTTTTAGCTATTATGAGTGACGCTGCTGTGAAGATCTGTGTTCAGGTTTTTGTGTGGACATGTGTTTTCACTTCTCTTGGGTACATACCTAGGAGTGGAATTGCTGGATCTTCTAGTAACTCTGAGTTTCACTTTTTGAGGAACTGCCAAACTGGTTTCCAAAGTGGCTGCATCATTTTCCAGTCCCACCAGCAGTGTATGAAGGTTCCAGTTTTCCACATTTTTGCCAGCACTTTTTATTGCCTGTCTTTTTGACTAGAGTGGGTGTGACATGGCATCTCATTGTGGTTTTGATTCTCATTTCTGTAATGACTAATAATGTTGAATATCTTTTCATGTACTTAACTGCTATTTGTAGAAGTGTCTATTCAGATCCTTTGCCCAGTTTTTAATTGGGTTATTTGTCATTTTGTTATTGAGTTTAAGAGTTCTGGGCTTCCCTGGTGGCGCAGTGGTTGAGAGTCCGCCTGCCGATGCGGGGGACACAGGTTCGTGCCCCGGTCCGGGAAGATCCCGCATGCCACGGAGCGGCTGGGCCCGTGAGCCATGGCCGCTGAGCCTGCGCGTCCGGAGCCTGTGCTCCGCCACGGGAGAGGTCACAACAGTGAGAGGCCCGCGTACTGCAAAAAAAAAAAAGAGTTCTTTATATATAATAGATACAAGTCCCTTACTAGATATAGCATTTACAATACATGCATGTGTCCCAAGCTAAGTCAACTAGAATCCATCTTGGAACTTTCCTACTAAAACTGTGGGGCGAGACATTCTTTCTTTTTTTTGCTACTCACCAACTTAATTAATTTATTTTGGCCACGCCATGCCTTTCAGGATCTTAGTTCCCTCACCAGGGATTGAACCCGGGCCCTTGGCAGTGAAAGTGTGGAGTCCTAACCATGGGACCTCCAGAGAATTCCCTCTTACAAACTTTAAATATGAATTAAGTGAGAGCTTCTTGCAGTCATCTTTTCTAGCTACAAGGAGAAACCCACATGTAGTTGGAGAGAATGAGGCCGACATGAAGAGAGTAGAGGTAAGTCATGGCAAACTAGTCAGTTCTGACCTGTTTAAGCTCTGGTTTCCAGCCAGGCCTAAAGCAAAGATACACCTGGACTTTTCACATATGTGAGTCAATTAAAAAACAAATTCCTTTTATGTTTTTTTCTTACGATACTGAGTTGGGTTTTATCTCTTGCAATCAAAAGTCCCAAGCAGTCTAGGAAATCTAAGCATTTCTGTTCTACTAAGGGTTATTTTTGTTTTAAAAAATCAAGAATGTATATTGGAGTGTGTCAAGTGCCTGTTGGGGTAGTCTTATGCTTTCTCTCCTTTGATCTGTTAATATAATGTATTATATTAATAGATTTCCTAATACTGACTAGCTATTTATTCCAAGGATGGGTCCACTTGGTCATTTAAAATTATTCTTCTAATGTACTGCTAAAACATATTTGCTGATTTAAAAAAAATACTTTAAGTCAATATCTGTAAGTACAGTTTGTCAATGGGGAGGGATTGGAAAACTGATGGATCATGATTCACATCCAGGTGGCTGAAAAATTTTGTTTGTCCTGTTAATATTTCAAAATCGGGGGCTTATGCATAAAAATCCAGCTCTTCTTGAAAAACCAGGTCGATTCTGTGAACCTGAGTCTCTGTATGGAAAAGACTGTCTGGGGATTGGAGTGGTGGCCACCTTAAAAGTGGACATCCTCTCCAATCCCTGCAGGACCCAGCACTCACAAGTGTGCGCTCCGTATTTTCAGGCAGTCAGTGTCACACATTTCAGTCACCTGTCTGGTCTGTGAAGTCATTTGAATTCGTGACTCCTCCGTTTTCTTTTTTTTCTGTCCTTTTCAGGTATTCATGGCTCTGGAACGGAATGATGTGTTCTTTGGAAGGGTGACAGAATTCACCTGTGCAAATATGGGGCGTTGGTGCTTATTATTAGTACCTCTTTTATTCTTTCCAGAACTTTTTCCCCTTCCCAAGTTGTCTGAGCCTGTTGGCCTACCCATCATAGCAACAGTCAGAGAATAGCTCACTGTGTGTCCTCTGGCTCTCTGTGGCCTGAGGGCGCAACGTGGGGAGGGAGATGTCAGTTTGTGGGCAGCCTTGCCCCAAGGCCTGGACTTGACTTTGATCTGAAATGTTCACTGGACGTTTCCAGGGCTCACTCAGCAAGCAGGAGGGTGTGCATCTCTTTCCTGGCGGTGGGAGACCCATCTTTGACCTTCACGTCATTTCCCCAACTCAGCTCTGTGCCTGGAGACTGTTTTGGCAGCCTTAGACCTCTTTCCAGCTCCACTGGCTGCCCAGGTGGTAAGTCAGGGCTCCTACTGGCAAGGGTTTCGCACATTTCCCCCAGGCTATGCAGTCACCGGCTTAGGTGAACTTCACTCCAAGTTGGAGGATATTAGAGAGAATTCTCAAGCTTCTCTGCAACCCACCCAGCTTTCTCTCTTTCCCACCAGCTTGGAAGGCAGAGGAGAGAAGTTGGGATTTATGCCTAATTGCTCCAGCATCTTCCATTTTTTTCCCTTTGTCATCATTTTTGGAAGTTTGAGGTTTCCAAAGTTAAGGAAACTGAGTTTGTGGAAGTTAGTGTAAAGGCAACAAATGATCATAAATGCTCTTCATGGCAGAGTTGCTCCCTGCATTGGTCTGGAATCAGTGAAGGAACGTTGACTTGTAATCTATAGCGATGACTTTTAGTCATCCTGTAACCACCTGAAACAATTTGTTTAGATAAAACAAATTGTCCAGACAAAGTGTTTTGTAAAAAAATGACTCAATTGTATAGATTCATGCCTGCTTGAGAAAGGACTCATGAGTCTCGGAGGATGGAACAGAGATGAAGGAATCTTGGATATTTACGAGATTGGACCCAGATCTTATGCTTCTGTGACCACTACAGCCAGAAAGTACAGTTCAGGGACTGGTGACTGTATAAACATGGGCTGTGACTGCAGGGAATTGTAGTGGACATCCACTGCTTTGTCTGCTCAGCCCTTTTCTTCGTCGTATGCTAACAGAACTTGACCTCCTGCCCAAAAAGTTGGACACATGATCCAAGCCAGGGAAAACACAGTCCTCTTATGGGATTTTTCAAATGGGATCTGGAAGAGAGAAGCCTGATTTTCAGAGTGCTGTGGTCAATGTGAAAAGTGAATCAGAAGGGAATGAAACCAACATGAGAAGCCACGAGAGGAGAAAAAGAGTTCAGGGTTCCACTGATTTCTGAAGCTGGCTCCACCCTGCCTTTCCCATGATCTGACTATTGACTTGATAGATTCCAACTTTACTAGGCTCATTTGAATTGGGTTTGGAGAATCTGCAGAGTCCTGACTAATGGACTGCTCCTTGGGGGCAGATGTGAGGGGTTGCATGTAATCGCAGATTTTTACATTGACTCCACACCTCTGAGTCCTAAAGGATTTAAGTCATTGCTTTGTCGTGGAAGATGTTAGAACAGATTCTCTGAGTTAGAATTTCAATGTGACTCCTATGGCTTTAGTGAGCATGGTTTTTATTTTTGGTATCTGAATTTAAAAACTGGTAATTCAGGTGGATGCTTGAGAGAACAAGGGAGCAGATGAAGGAAGGATTCATTCAGAGTTCCCTTGCAGAGGAGGATCCCGACATGTATGAGGGGTTGGCGGTGTGACGATGCTGTGACTAGCAAGAGCGCTGAGGAGCTAGTCTGCTTCTCCTCAAAGCCTTTGCAAACCATCCATGGGGACCCAAGCCAGTCCTGGTCCTCATGCTTGGTTGAGGAATCCCTCAAGGTCACTCGGGCTTGATCACCTTGCCTTTGTTTCCTTGCCATGTGTATCTTTACTTGCTATTCCCCTAGATCTTAAGCCATGGGGACGGTAGAAGCTCATTTATTGAGCTTGTCACCAACAGCACCGAGTCACGTGACTGGGCAGGGAAGTGTGGATGTGGTACCACCTGGCAAATACCGTTTTTTTGTTTTTTTTTTTTGGGCGCGCCACGCGGCATGTGGGAACTTAGTGCCCTGACCAGGGATCGAACCCGCGTCCCCTGTATTGGAAGCGTGGAGTCTTAACCACCGCACCGCCAGGGAAGTCCCACAAATACCCTTTTACTAGAGGGGATCTGGGAAGAGATTTCTTCCGCTGCCCGATTCTCCTGACCCAGGAGTGGCATATGACCCTTTAGCTATTGGTAGGGAAGTAGTCATTAACCGGTAGGATAGTCTAACCAATTTGGGGAAGGTAGAGTCATGCAGTCCCTCTTCTTTATTATTTGCATTTTTAAAAAGTTTTTATTTATTTATTTACTTATTTTATGTATTTATTTTTGGCCGCATTGGGTCTTTCTTGTGCGCGGGCTTTTTCCTAGTTGTGGCGAGCAGGGGCTACTCTTCGTTGCGGTGCGCGGGCCTCTCGTTGCGGTGGCTTCTCTTGTTGCAGAGCACGGGCTCTAGGCACGCGGGCTTCAGTAGTTGTGGCACTCGGGGCCTAGCTGTTCCGCGGCATGTGGGATCTTCCCGGACCAGGGCTCGAACTCATGTCTCCTGCATTGGCAGGCAGATTCTTAACCACTGCGCCGCCAGGGAAGTCCCTATTATTTATATTTATTTCTACCTTATCTCATTCTAAAAATACGCAATAAAAATAGTAACAGACACCATGTTTGAACATCCACTATATGCTAGGCCCTTTATATGTATATTACTACTCCTCATTATGGTCTTGAAGAGTTGTTTGCAGTTGAAGAAACGGAGGCTGAAAAGTGTGAAAGCTTACCCAAGGTCTCATTGTAGGAAGTGGCAGAGCAGGGATTTGAACTCAAGTGGTCTGATTCCTAATCAGTGTTCTTTGTACTCATCCAATGGTTCTCTCCTTTGGGGAGCTTTCAGATAACCCCAGTGCTGGGGCCCCACCCCAGACCAATACAACAGATTCTCTGGGAGGTGGGAGCAGGCGCTGTTAGGTTTTTCAAGCTCTCCGGATGATTCCAGTGGGCTAGCTGGGTGGAGAGCCATTGTGTCATGCCATGCTATCCTCCCTCACTGCCCTTTCCAGTTTCTCAGAGTCATCCTCATCTTTTCTCTTTTCCTCATACCCCACATCCAACCCCTGAGCATGTCCTGTTGGCCTTACCTTCAAACGTGTGTCTAGAATTGCATCCTGCCCGCAGTTTCCACTGCTACCCTCCCATATGCATCTTCTAGCTGGACCATTCCATTGCCTCCTCTCTGATCTTCCTGCTTTCGTCTTTGCCTTCCTCCAGGCCATTGTCAACACAACAGCCAGAATGGTTCTTGTAATATATGTCAGATCATGCCATTCCTTGCTCAGAACCCTCTGATGGCTCCCTTCCCTTCAGAGTAAAACCCAAAGTCTTTTCCAGAGGCTACAACATCCTTTCTGATCCGGCTCGGCTACTCTCTGACCTCAAGTCCTACCAATTCTCCTCCTTATTTCCCTGCAGCTAAATTGGATTCTTAGCTGGTGCTGAAGTACACCAACTGTTTTCTGTGATAGCGCCTTTGCACTTATTCTTTCCTCTGCTCAGATCAGTCTTCCTCCAGATAGCCTTGATGCTCCCTGATTCAGTCCTCTCGTGCCTTTGCTCAAATGTCCCTCATCCGAGAGGCCTTCCTAGACCACCCACCTAGGATAGTTGCCTCTTACCGCCTCCTTCACTCTGCATCCCCTCTCCCTTCCTCATGACACCTGACACTACCTAATGCATTTATTATTATTTTTTGCTCTGACTTTCCTCACTAGAATGTCAGTTCCATGAAAGCAAGGACTTGGTTTTGCCCATTGGCCCATCCCCAGCCCCTGAAAGTGTGCCTGTTCAATGAATATTTGTAGAACTAATGAAAAAAAATAGAATGCAACATTTTCTAATGCAAGAAATTAGAAGAGGAAATAAGACTAAGAAAAGGAAAATAAAGCTGTGGGTGAAGATATTGTCCAGAATATGTTCCTTATATCTTGTATATTTTGCTCGAAGGTTGAATGCAAATTTGACTTTTGGTCTCATAATCAACCAATGCAAAAAGGAAAACAGCATTAAATATCCTGAAGAAACCCAGAAGGCTACACAGGTGGACCCCAGATATTCCTAATACTAAGATCTAAGACAAATGACCAATGCAATCCTCATCAAAGGCTACAGTATGAGAAAGTGGACAATAGACGTCCAATAAATACAGGGAACTTCACACATTCTCTGAGCTAGAATTTCAGTGTGACTCCTATTGCTTCTTTGAGGGAAATGCTCTACGTGTTGTTGACAGTACTGAAATATTTACATTAAATCTTTGTCTAGCTTTTTCTAGCCGATATTTTTTCAAGATTCCCATGATATCCAGGCCTTTGTCCAATTAATCACCAAGCCCTTCTGAGCATCATGACGATGGCCTATCTTACTGCCAGAGGATCTTGGATCCTCCCCAGCGTGACCAACTGTCCTGGTTTTTCTGAAACAGAAGGGGTTACGGAGAGGTGGGACTTTGGTGCTAAAACCAGAAAGCCCGGGCAAACTGGGACACGTTGGTCAGCCTGCCTCTTTGTCTCCAGACTGTTTTCTGTGTTCTTCTCTTGAGGAATTCACGGAGTTAAAGAGTGGGTTACTTTGATCTCTGTGATGCGAGGTATGTGATGTAGGTAGGCAGAGTTGTTGTTTTCTTTTTCTGACCTAGAAATAAATAAAAGGAGCAGAGTGTGAAATGTGGGATAACGTTCCAGAACTCATGATCAAGAGTTCAAGGAAGGCGGGCTTCCTTCAAGGAAGGCCACCGCTGTGGCCTCTCCCGTTGCGGAGCACAGGCTCCGGACGCGCAGGCTCAGCGACCATGGCTCACGGGCCCAGCCGCTTCGCGGCATGTGGGATCTTCCCGGACCGGGGCACGAACCCGCGTCCCCTGCATCGGCAGGCGGACTCCCAACCACTGCGCCACCAGGGAAGCCCTATCGTTTCTTTTTTTGTGGTGAGAATGATTCAGATCTAGTCTCTTAGCAACTTTGAATTTATAGTAGTCTGTTGACTATAATCTCTATGCTGTGCATTAGCTCTCTGGGACTTATCTATAGTTGAAAGTTTGTGACCTTAAACACCATCTCCCTCTCCGCCCTCGACGCCCCTCTCCACACCTCGCAGCTCCTGGTAACCACTCTTCTAGTCTCTGCTTCTCTGAGTTCGGCTTTCTTAGATTCCACATATAAATGAGATCATACAGTATTTGTCTTTCTCTTCCCGACTTATCTCACTCAGCATATGCCCTCGAGGTCCATCCGTTTTGTTGCAAATGGCAAGATTTCCTCCTTTCTCAGGGCTGAATGATATTCCATAGTATATACATAGCACATTTTCTTTATTTACTCATCCACTGATGGACACTTAGGTTGCTTCCATGTCTTGGCAGGATGGGCAGAGAGGGAAAAACTGGGCTGTGAGTCATTCTCAAGAAGCCCCAGCCAACCCCACAGAGGCCTCTGAAGCTAGGGGGACCCTTCAGAGTTGTGAGTTGGGGTCAGTGACATACCTCTGCATCTAACAGTCATCGGATATGAGGAGCCCGAGGAAGGGAGTATGGCCTTGGACAAGGCAGCTGTCATCAGCAGAGCCTCTTTCAGAAGAGGGCTGACCACGGGCAGCATGTCCAGCAGCTGGGGGACTCAGTCCATCTGTCTTTAAGGGGCATCTGGGCTGCCTGTCTCAGCGTCCGCTGCTTATCTTGTTATTTTTACTTTTCTTGTTAGTTGGCTTTTTATTTTACTGCCTAGAGGATCAAGCACTTTCTGCAATTTTCAAGGGGAGCTGTGCCACGGATGGCTCTCTCCTCCAGCCCCTGGTCATCCAGGCTTGGGGTGTTTGTATGTCCGCTGCAGATTTGATCCTCTTCCATCCTGGGAGTGCTTTCTCACAGGTTCAACACAATTTGGCCCTATCTGAACTGTAGATTGCAAGAAAAAAAAAAAGGGGGGGCATTATTGGCATGTAAATTAATTGACTCATTCATTTGTTCCTTCATAAATATTTATTGAGCACCTACAGTGTGCCCAGGCATGGTTCCAAGAGTTGCAGATACAGTACTCAAAACTTACATTCTAGAGGGAAAGGCAGACAGCAAATGAACACACAAATATACAATATAGTGATAGATAAGGATCCATTAAGTGGGAAAAAAGTCAAATCAGGTTAAAGAGAGAACGGGGGAAGTAAGGAAGGGAATATTATTTTAAATAGGGACCTTTTCTGATAAAGTGACATTTAAGCAGAGACCAGAAGGAAATGAAGGTGTAATAAGTTTGAGTCTCTGGGATAAGAATGTTCTAGGCAGAGGACACAGCATAGGCAAAGGTCCTGAAAGCTTGGCATGTTCAAGGAGCGACAGAAACATCAGTATGGCTGGAGTGGAGGGAGGGAGGGATGGAGGGAGGCATAGCAGGAGATTAGGTCACACAGGTAGCCAGGGTCAGATCAGGTGGGGCCCCACAGATTCTCATAAGAAGTTTTGTTTTTCACCCTGATCAGGATGTGAGCCATCGCTGAGTCTGAGGATGCAAGTGAGACGATCTGACATGGGTGTTAGAAGGAGTGGAACATAGGGGGACCAGACTGGAGGCAGGGATGGCAGTCCAGGAAGACAGGAGACCCATCTGGGATGACGAATGCGTCACATATAGAGCCCCAGGGCTGGATAGTCAGTATCGACTAGAGAGTCAGTATCGGTGGTAAAGGGGTCGGGACTGAGCCCTACAGCTCTCCAGCGGGTAGAGGCTTGATTCACTGGATGGAATGCTGCTAAGAGCTCACCTTTCCCAAGGTACTACTGCTCATGTGGTATTTCCCAGATTAAAGCAATGTGTTTTGTCATTTCATTGAAATTTGGGGGAGTAGGAAAATTAAACACAAACTCCAATCTTGTTTTTTTTTTTCTCATTAGTTGTCTGTTTTATACGTAGTAGTATACATATGTCAATCCCAATCTCCCAGTTCATCCCACGCCCCACTTCCTCTCTTGGTATCCATGTGTTTGTTCTCTATGTCTGTGTCTCTATTTCTGCTTTGCAAATAAGATCCTCTATACCATTTTTCTAGATTCCACATATATGCGTTAATATACAATATTTGTTTTTCTCTTTCTGACTTACTTCACTCTGTATGACAGTCTCTAGGTCCATCCACATCTCTGCCAATGACAAAATTTCGTTCCTTTTTATGGCTGAGTAATATTCCATTGTGTGTATGTACCACATCTTTATTCATTCCTTGGTCTTTCTTTTTATTGAAGTATAGTCAGTTTACAATGTTAGTTTCTGTGTACAGCAAAGTGATTCAGTTGTACATATATATGTTCTTTTTCATATTCTTCTCCATTATGGTTTATTACAGGATATTGAATATATTTCCCTGTGCCATACAGTAGGACCTTGTTGTTTATCCATCCTATATGTAATAGTTTGCATCTGCTAATCCCAAACTCCCAGTCCATCCTCCCCCATCCGCCCCCCCCTTGGCAACCGCAGTCAAATCTTGGTCTTGACTGGGATGGTTAAATAAGATTGAAATGAATTGAATTACTTATTTTGAAGAAGGAGGTCAACGTACTGGGCTTTTCTTTTCTTCAGACCCTTCCAAGGATTCTACATGTCGGTTTCAAGGCTCGTCCCTCCCACAGCAATGCCTGCCTTTCCATTTGGGGCGTTTACAGACTCTACCATTCCTTCATCCTTCTGGCTGCACTTGTTCATGGCGTGGCTGTTTTCCTTTGCTGCGAACTACCTGTGTTCACTAACTCTGTTGTCCTCATCTTCACATCCCTCATGGCTGGAGGCCAGTTTCCCGTCCTCCGTGGACTCTCATTTTCTGTGAAACGTAAAATTTTCTATTCCTGAACATAATTTTTGACTTTATTAAAATACTGTCTAATCCAGTTTTTGGCAGAGGACTCTCTGGGCTGTATTTATTGGCAATATTATTATCTACTTAAGCAAAGGAGAAAGAAATCAGAGCTATTTAATGAGGTCCAAAGCCAAGGCAGTCCCTGGAGTTCCCTTTGGTCTCTGCCTTTTCAAATTACAATCGAAACTATTATTGTGTGTAAAGAGAAACAGAACACAGGATCCCTTTGAAGAAGGGAATTGCTGTGTTTCTTTTGGGATGTTCATCAGCGTCTGTCATGTGGGAGTCAAGAGCTCCCCTGTGTCCTGTCAGGTGTTAAGTTCAGCCCCTGAAGTATTTGGAAGAGTTTGTCTCTGTTTGGAAGCTATAACTAGCCTAACTCATCCTAAGTCTGGGGCCAAGAGTCACGTTTCTCCAGACCACCCCTCCTACAAGATTTCTTTGCAAAGAAGTGTTCCCATAAGGTTCAATTTATTCTGTTTGGTCAAACTGCATAGTTCCCCGGCAGGTTAAGAAAGGGGGAGAACAGAGCTTCAGGGCATGCATGGGGAAATTATAACATTAGACTTTGGGAAAGTGACTGAAACCCTCCGTATACATATACATATACGTTACTTTATATTTTTGTAAAGCTCACCAGTGCTCTCCTGCCCTCACATTAGGAAATATATTGGTGTCCGTTTAAGACAAAAACTGTCTGCCTTCTTGGAGAGTGAGTGGCATGTTTCATAAGAAGTCTTGATTGGGACTTCCCTGGTGGTCCAGTGGTAAAGGATCTGCCTCCCAACGCAGGGGACGCAGGTTCAATCCCTGGTTGGGATACTAAGATCCCACATGCCACAGGGCAACTAAGCCCGCGCGCCACAACTACTGAGCTGGCGCGCCTCAAATAGAGAGAGAAAACCCGCACGCCACAGCTAGAGAGAAGCCCACGCACTGCAAAGAAGGGCCCGCACGCCTCAACGAAGATCCTGCGTGCCACAACTAAGACCTGACGCAGCCATAAAAAAAAAAAGAAGTGATGATTTCTTTGGAGGAAACACCTTGATGAGATGAGGTGGAGAAAGGCACAGCCCCCTGAGCACAGCCTGGGTGGCAGGGATGAGTTGAAGGAAGCAGCGACTTGCTCTGCCTGATCATGTGGGAGAAATATGGGTTTCCTAAGTTATCCCCAGAAGGAGAGAAGAGCAGGGGGGCTTATGTATACCTGCAGGATTCCTTTGTCTTGTTCTCTGCTTGAATGTACTTGGCACATAGTAGATGCTCAATAAAATGTTTGCTGACTCAACGGAAAGAAGCGGGAGATGTGAAGAACTCTTGGGGAAGGCCCTGATTGACTTCTCATAATTTAGGGTCTGGGAGCTCAAGCCATTCAACTTGAATATCAGAGGAATGAGGGACCCAGAAAAGTTGGAAAAGACTGGAATTGGAAACCTTTGGCTTACATTCATTTTACAGATATGAAAGCTAAGCTCAGAGAAATGAAATGATCTGCCTAAAATTATTATGAAATTTGAGTAGGAGCGATAGGGCCTGACCCAAATCGCCCTTCTCTGAGTTTTGTCCTGATTATTTGTTGCACAGGTGGTCACATTTTGTCTGTCCCTTCCTAGGCTCTAACTACTTTTTTTTCTTTTCCATTATGGTTTATTACAGGGTATGGAATATAGTTCCCTGTGCTACACAGTAGGACCTTGTTGTTTATCCATTCTCTATATAATAGTTTGCATCTGCTAATCCCAAACTCTCAATCCATCACTCCCCCACCCCCTTCCCCCTCAACCACCACAAGTCTGTTCTCCATGTCTGTGTGTCTGTTTTGTATACGTTCATTTGTGTTGTAGTTTAGAGTCCACTTATAATGATATCATATGGTATTTGTCTTTCTCTTTCTGACCTGTTTCACTCAGTATGATCATCTCTAGGTCCATCCATGTTGCTGCAAATGGCGTTATTTCATTCTTTTCTATGGCTGAGTAGTATTCTATTGTATATATGTACCACATCTTCTTTATCCATTTATCTGTTGATGGGCATTTAGGTTGTTTCCATGTGTGGCTCTTGTAAATAGTGCTGCAATGAACATAGGGGTGCATGTATCTTTCTGAATTATAGTTTTGTCGGGATATATGTCCAGGAATGGAATGGCAACTCTATTTTTAGTTTTTTGAGGAGTCACCATATTGTTCTCCATAGTGGCTGCGCCAGTTTGAATTCCCGCCGACAGTGTAGGAGGTCTAACCATTTCTTTTGGGGCCATAGTGTCACTTAATTGAAGAGTAAAAGGAATGGAACCATGCGGTGGGTTCCAAAGTGACTGAACTATTGTGAAGGCTCTGTTCTCCAAGAAAACTGTATGTTTTAGAAGGGAGTAAGGTATCAATAAAGTCAAGTGGCCATGGATTGCCCAATGATCTATTTCAAGGGGACTCTTGGCATGAAATATAGATCCACACCAGCCCCTGCTGTGGTTCATTCGTCTCCCTAATAGTCTCTCAGTCTCAGTGACTGTTAGCGAGTAATAGGTGTTATTTTCATGCCTGGTAAGTGATTCCACCAGATCTCAGGGCCGTGTCCTACCAGGAGAAAGGGACCAACGTGCTTTTCAAAAAGTACATTCACTGGGGCAGTGGATAAGAAATGGGAGGAGTGAAAGTTAGCTGTGATTAGGAAGTTGCTCAGAGATACGGCCCAGAAATTCTAAGGATGTAAGGATGTTGACTTGTGCAGGTGTCCCATTAGCCTCTGGCTGGGTTCTTGCTGGGTGAGGGAGCAGAGGTGGCAGACGCTTGGACTGGTACCGATTTGGGGCTCAGCAGTTCCTGATGAGCGAGCCGGCTGTGTGGCTGAGGACAGGGCTCCAGCAGACTAAGGAAAGAGGTGACGCCTAGTGGGAGCTCTCGGGGCCTCACGGTCTTGGTGGGAGAGCTGGTGGGAGAGTGGGGAGAGCTCAAGAGGAGGGAGAGAGTGGCCAGGATTCAACCTGAGAGAAAAGAGACAAAGTCGGCGAAAGGGAGCAATTGAAGGGCGAGATGCTGGAGGGTGGGCACCAGAGAAGAGGCAGGAGGGAGGGATGGGGAGACTGGCACAGAGAGCGAGGAACTCTGAAGTGGAAGAGGGGAGACGGTTGGAACGCTGCCAGATGGAACCCCGTGGTGGATGCATTCAGACGGTAGGACAGCCAGGCAGCACCGTGGGACCACCCAGCCAGGCACTGGCCAGTGTTCAGATCCGCAGTGTATCCAGACAGCACTGTGGATTTCAGCGGCTTTTCCCATACCCGGAGGTAGCCTGAGCGGGGTGCAGAGAATAAACGTGGTTAGAAGGTCAGGGACGCTGGGACAAATGGCAACAGGGTCCGTTTGCAGGGGCTTTTCGTGCGTGGTGCAGCCACCCCTACGATGTCTGGCCTTCCTCTAGGGCCTGTTCTTTGTATTGACAGAGATGAGCATGGAGGAGGCTCCAGAGACTTTTTTTTGTTTTGGACTTGCCAAGCGGCACGTGGGATGTCAGTTCCCCGACCAGGGATTGGACCCACACCCACTGCAGTGGAAACGTGGGGTCTTAACCACTGGACTGCCAGGGAAGTCCCTCCAGAGACTCTGAAGATCGAGTACCCAAGGAACAGATATGGCCAAGCTGGGTGATTCTTGTTCTCCAGACCTTTTGGCCAATCATCAAACTGTCAAGAATAAAAAGATCATGGACTCCAACGGGCCTCCTTTAATGGATTTTTTTTTTTTAGGAGAGGATCAGATGCTTCACACAGCAAGAGAGAATGCTTAAGGTTGTTTGCAGGTGGAAAGAGATTTGCATTGGGGCCCTTAAGGGCACTCTTACAGAAACATTCACACGCGTATGTTCCACCAAATTTTTGTTTGATGCTGACGTGGCGTCTGAGGAGGGTTTCCTGCATCATCAGGTTTCCCAGGTGTCTTGTGAGTGTTGCCCTTCAGCTTTGCAGGGCTACTCTTTTTTTTTTTTGGCGGTACGCGGGCCTCTCACTGTTGTGGCCTCTCCCGTTGCGGAGCACAGGCTCCGGACGTGCAGGCTCAGCGGCCATGGCTCAAGGGCCAAGCCGCTCCGCGGCATGTGGGATCTTCCCGGACCGGGGCACGAACCCGTGTCCCCTGCATTGGCAGGCGGACTCTCAACCGCTGCGCCACCAGGGAAGCCCGGGGCTACTCTGTAATGTGCTATCTGTCTTAGTTTGGGTTCCAGCAGAAGTCGATCCCGAGACAAGGATTTTGGTGCGGGCATTTTATTTGGGAGGTGAAGAGAGGGGCGTGGGGAAGTGAAACCGTGAAGGGAAGAAAGCCAGTGAAAGGTGCTTTCTCAAGCCCATTGCCACCAAGAATGACCAGACTGAATCCAGCAGGAGACTCTGGAAGCCAATGTAGAAACAGACCTCAGAGTTATCCCCTGTACCAGGGGCGAGGGAGCTGGGGTATTTATGCCCTGCCTCTCCTCACTCATTAGTTGAGGGTTATCTGAGGGGCAGGAGGGTGTACGTGAATTCCCCTTGTTCTTCCATGCTGCTGCCATGTTGGTCACAAAGGCCGCAGTGACGAGAGAAAGCCCCTAGGCGAAAAATGCAGGGCTGGTACTTGGAAGTCAGCAGGTGGTGTCCACGGAAGTGGTTAGGGTGAAGTTCCCACCAACCTCTGCTAGGATAGCCAAAGAAAATCGTTGCACCTTCCTTTCCCACAGGCTGTGGGGAGTCCTGTGGGAAAGTCTCGAGACCCTGGGGAGTCTCGAGGGTCCTGGCTGGGAGGGGGGATTTGTATCCTCTCAGTCACTTCTCACACCGGATGTACTTTCATGACTCTGTTTGCCAAGTCTCCTGCAATGGGTGTTGTAGCTGCTGTTGTCTTTGATTCGCTTTATCAGACTTACGGGACAGCTCCTTCCCCTGCATCCTTCAAGCCACGGATGACACCTGTGTCTACAAGAGCCATTCACAAAAGATGTGGGGATAATAGATGGGATCAGAGGACAGCACAGAAGAAGCAGTAACTGCCCCACCATGCCCCCGCACCCCAGACCTCCCCACAACCATTTAACCCTCTAGATTCTGGACCGCTAGCTCATAGCCGGGATCAATTCTCCGCAGGGATGGTTCTCTATCTTTCCTCTTCTCTACAGCTTGGGGCCCCCATAGGCCCTGTCTCTTGCCAGAGGGAACACCCCCAAATTCCTGTCAGTAGGTTATGCAGCTCAGTTTCTCTCTAGGCTCACCTTTCGTAGCTGAAGAAGACCCATCAAAGTGTTTTTATAAACAACAAGAATCACCTTCTCCTTATAAAACACATAAACAAAAATGGCTGGGATCGCAGCCGGCTTTTAAGTACAAATGCGAAAAGACGTCGTCACCATCCTTCAGAGCCTACAGACCAAGGCCAAGAAGAGACACACGCCATATAGGAACGGCCGCTAAAACAGAGGTATGCGCAAATTCATTTGGAGTTAGAAGACCGAGTTCTGAGACGTAGGTCTGCTTCTTGCTAATCTGGAAACCCTGGAGAAGTCATGCACCTTCTTTGAGACTGGGGAAAGTCTTTGCCAGAGAGGCGAAAGTTTATGCTTGACAGCCGACAGGGTAGGACCTGGAACGCAGGTGTACCAAGGACTGGTTCACCGTCCCTTTCACTGGACCATGTGGCCTCTCACTGCTTGGACGTTCAAGAGAGCTCCAAAAGGAGGAAGAGATCATTGCATGTCTCAACTTCCCACTATGTATGGAAGGCTTATGTATGATAAAAGTTAAAAGCAGCAGTTTTCTTAAGCACCATTTTTTATGACTATCACTCTGATGAATAAACCAGAGACTTGTTAGAGAAACCCTTTTCCACTAACTGGGGAACTCATTAGACCAAAGATAATAGCGACAGCTCTGTGCCAGCACATCTGTGGGATGTGGAAGAGAACAGAGAAACCTGTTAGAAGGATGATTCTTGTCCCACAGCAGATTTCCTAATCTGTTTCTCCTAATTCTTCAAGCTTATGAATAATTCACCCAACAGTCTGAACTTGCTGTAGAGACAATTTTTTCAAAACCTCCACTCTTTGCCTTCAATGGCTCTATGACAAATTTCTCATTCCTTTTCCTTAGTGGCCTATCAGGCAGATCTGATGCTTTGGTATAAAACTTCATGATCACATTAAATTGAATGCCCACCCCCCTCCTTGCCCAGCCTGGCTCCAGCCTGAGGGACCTGGAGTGGATGGGATTGCGCTTCTCTTTTCCACACTCTGCTCCCTTTTCGGGGTCACCTTCTCCTCCAGTGCATTGAGGATTGATGCTACTAGGGCCGTCTCTCTGTTGATGGCTGTTTCTCCATCATGGCTGTCTGGGTAGCAGGTGCTCAGTGATGGCTCCTCTGTGGGGCCCATGTGTGAGTGTTGTGGAAGGTCCTTCTGGAAGGGGCCTCTGACCTTCACAATCCCCTGATGTAGGAGATCCATTCTGGCCCGGCCCGACCTCTGTTTACTCCCCTAAGCCCCGACCTTGATGATCTGTCCAGAGATTCCCACTGATGAGGTTCTCCTATCTGCTGGCCATCGCTTCTGAATGACATACAAGCAAGAAGACAGTCTTGACTGCTTTTGTTGTGTCTACCCCTCTATGGGAAATCCATGTATCCTTGACCCACCAGATTGTGGGAATTCGAACGGCCACACCCCACCCACTTTCCATCTGCCATTCCTCTTCAGTTCTCTTTCCCTCCCACTCCAATAGGCCTGGAAGCATGTCACCACCACTCTGACTAAGCAACCATTCAATGGGAAGAAGATGTTAATTTCCGCCTTTTCAAGCCCCCCAGGCACTATGTGTGGTGCTCTGGGGCCGCCCAACATCTGGCACTGGGAGTGGAAACCCCCCAGAACTTCCCAAAGAGTTCGGTGACTTCTGATTCCAGCCAATTTTCCAGTTTCCTTCCCTGTCTCCTGGTCGTTGTCTGCTTGATAGATAGAGTGGGGGGAGGGTGGGTGATGGGACCCAGCTTCCTCTTAGTCATCTCTGCAGGGGGGATGATAATTATTTGAATTGCAAACTATGTTTTTCCTCAGCAGAATTTCTCAGTTGCAATAAAAATAAAGTTCCACGGAACATCCTACTACAATTAAGGTCATTAAACATTCTCACTATATCAAACAAATGTATGAATTAATTCAGAGTAATGCACCGACGAAGCAAATGAAGCCTCAGCCTCAGGTGCTCTTCCTCCCATGGACCCCTTCCAAGGCCCTAGGAGGAGCCCTGGAAATGTGTTCGCCTGGTCGTATGTGTTGACACAATTTAAGCAAATGTGACATTTTTAACCAAATTTGGGTAGAACGACTGTCTCTTTCCACTTTATCTTCCTCTCTATTCATTTCCCCTTGTGTCACCTGGTGTTGGAGTGACAGGTCTACTTGGGATCTGTAATTGACTTAGAGATACATCTAGTTTGGGTTTGGTGGGATACATTTTTGTGATTCACAGCCCTTCCAAGTAGAGTTAAATCGGTTGCTCCCCATCCTGTGTAGAAGAATGGCTTTTAGGAACACTCATTGTCTGATTCATCAGCACCATGTTGTCACCAAGTGTAGGGCCAGGGGTTGCACCCCATGTGAATATGCCCTACAGCCACCAGCACAGGACGTATCTGGGTATCAGTAGAGAAACAAAGTTTGAAATACACTCAGACTCGGCCCAGATTGTTTTCCATATGCAACTGTAAAATACAGTCAATTCCAAGGGATCTGCCCAAATCAGGAAAATAAATTCCGGTTTAAATTTATGATAAAAGCAGCATCAATTAATGAAGATGAATTTTTCTCATATACAAAAGAAACTGGACCAAGAGGTTTTCCCAAATTTTACAATTCTAAAACTCTATGTGATATTGCTTGTTCGCTTTATTTATTTATTTATTTATTTATGGCTGTGTTGGGTCTTCCTTGCTGTGCGCGGGCTTTTCTCTAGTTGTGGCGAGCGGGGGCAACTCTTCTTTTTGGTGTGTGGGCTTATCATTGCGGTGGCTTCTCTTGTTGTGGAGCATGGGCTCTAGGCGCAAGGGCTTCAGTAGCTGTGGCACGTGGTCTCAGTAGTTGTGGCACACGGGGCTTAGTTGCTGCGTGGCATGTGGGATCCTCCCAGACCAGGGCTCGAACCTGTGTCCCCTGCATTGGCAGGCGGACTCTCAACCACTGCGCCACCAGGGAAGCCCTGATATTGCTAATAATGGGCTGTGAAGCTGAAAAAAACTTTTATAACCCATTAACAGTAATAAACAATTTTGATCAGCCATGCCAGAGGAAAGACTGAATTTGTTTTCTATTCTTGCTACAGAAAAGGATACTGAAAATGGTCATCATATGAAGAAGATACCAAAGAGCATGCAGCCAAAGACGTAGGGAAAAAAGTATTAAAGAGGGGTGTCAGGCAGTTAATGAGTGAAAACTGTTATTTTTTTCAGCGTTGTGAATTTGTTGCATTTTTGCCCTTTAAACAATGATGATTTGTTTTGATTCCCACTCTTCCCCCCATTTGAAAAGGTCACTTTCATATCTAGTCTTGTTTTGGTGATTTCATATTCTTTCTCTCTCTTTTTTTTTTTTTTTTTTTTTTTTTTTTGCGGTACGCGGGCCTCTCACTGTTGTGGCCCCTCCCGTTGCGGAGCACAGGCTCCAGATGCGCAGGCTCAGCGGCCATGGCTCACGGGCCCAGCCGCTCCTCGGCATGTGGGATCTTCCCGGACCAGGGCACGAACCCACGTCCCCTGCATCGGCAGGTGGACTCTCAACCACTGCGCCACCAGGGAAGCCCCATATTCTTTCTCTTAATGATGGTTCCTTAATTTTAGCTTCAGGTGTCACGAGCCTGGATCAACCTTGGTTATCGACTATGTGTTTGGTGTTGCAAGACATTGCTGGAGGTGCCAGACTTGGTCCTTGCATACAAGCGTTTTACAGTCTTGTTAAAATAGTCGTTTTCCATGTCTGAAGAGTCTTATAGTGAAATGGAGTCTCCTCCTTGCTACAGGTAGGAGTATCGTTGGTTGGAACTGTTTCAGCTTTGACGCAAAACACTGCCTAATCTTTGACCTACACTCCTGGAAATTATCCTAAACAAATAATTTGTAAGGAGAAGAAGCTCCACCTTCATCATTGTTTTACTATGTAAAATCCGTGAGGCATCTTAAATATCCAACCTTCATGGAATTATTTAGAAAATGATGGTGCCTGCATCTTCATCTTCTCTTCCAAGTTGGGCAATCAACTTGGAAAAAATGCTTATACAGTTGTCCCATATATATCCTCAGGGGATTGGTTCCAGGATCCCTGTGGATACCAAAATCCACAGATAATTAAATTCCTTATATAAAATGTCATAGGGACTTCCCTGGTGGTGCAGTGGTTAAGAATCTGCCTGCCAATGCAGGGAACACGGGTTTGATCCCTGGCCGGGGGAGATCCCACATGGCGCGGAGTAACTAAGCCCACTTGTCACAACTACTGAGCCTGTGCTATAGAGCCCGCAAGCCACAACTACTGAGCCCGCATGCCACAACTACTGAAACCCCTGTGCCTAGAGTCTGTGCTCCACAACAAGAGAAGCCACTGTAATGAGAAGCCTGCACACCGCAAAGAACAGTAGCCCCTGCTCGCCACAACTGGAGAAAGCCCGCGCACAGCAACGAAGACCCAACGCAGCCAAAAAAAAAAAAAAAAAGTCATAGTAGTTGCATATCACCTAGGTACATCCTCCCATATACTTTAATACCTAATACAATGGTACATCCTCCCATATACTTTAATACTTAACACAATATAAACGCTAGGTAAATGATTGTAAATACAATATAAATGCTAGGTAAATGGTTGTAAATACAATATAAACGCTAGGTAAATGGTTGTGAATACAATGTAAACGCTAGGTAAATGGTTGTGAATGCAATGTAAACGCTAGGTAAATGGTTGTGAATGCAATGTAAACGCTAGGTAAATGGTTGTGAATGCAATGTAAACGCTAGGTAAATGGTTGTGAATGCAATGTAAACCCTAGGTAAATGGTTGTGAATGCAATGTAAACGCTAGGTAAATGGTTGTGAATACAATATAAACCCTAGGTAAATGGTTGTAAATACAATGTAAACGCTAGGTAAATGGTTGTAAATACAATGTAAACGTTAGGTAAATGGTTGTAAATACAATGTAAACGCTAGGTAAATGGTTGTAAATACAATGTAAACGTTAGGTAAATGGTTGTAAATACAATATAAACGCTAGGTAAATGGTTGTAAATACAATATAAACCCCAGGTAAATGATTGTAAATACAATGTAAACGCTAGGTAAATGGTTGTAAATACAATATAAACGCTAGGTAAATGGTTGTAAATACAATGTAAATGCTATGTAAATAGTTGCCAGCACAGGGCAAAATCAAGTTTTGCTCTTTGGACCTTTCTGGAATTTTTTTCTTTTCAAGTATTTTCGATCCTTGGCTGGTTGAATCTGCAGATGCGAAACCCGTGGATACGGAGGACTGACTGTATCCCATATTGAGTAAACATGTATTATGAAATGATTTGCACACCGTGACAACAATGTGTGAAAACGTCTGCGTTCGGACAGTGACTGGAAGGGAACAGGAGAGCGGTTGTTACATCAAAGTGCTAGGACTATGGGGGATTTTGTTTTCTCTTTGCTTTTTCTTCAGTGCAGGCATGCTGTTTTTTACATTCGTTTTCCAAGGGAAGAGAATCCAAATGCCCCGGGTGCCTGCTGTCTGGGCTCTTCCCATTTGACTTGTTCTTTCCTCTGCACATTCTGATCTCCCCAACCATGCCCACAGGAGCACACTCGTGTGCACACACACACACACACACACATTCTAATACACACTCACATGCACTTTCTAGCCACTTTAGTCTCTCCAGGCCCTGGCATCTACAGTGCTGGCTCCAGAAATTAAAAAACCCCTCACACCTACCCTCCCACCCTGCAAGGGCTGACTTTTCTGGCCTGAGCTGAACCGTGTCCTACTGGGCATGGCCCAGGTCTTCCCAGAACAATGAGAATGCAGGCTGCGCTTTTCAGGAGTTGCCCCTACTTCCATTATTGTTCTTCCAGAAACTTCTGCCTAACGCTGCCTCACTGCCCACATAGCACCTGTACATGCTAGAAATGCTTTTCTGTGTCTAAGTTTCTAGAAGGCTCCATTCATTTCTTCAGGTTACTAGAAAGGTGACCAGCATATCTGGTATCATCCCAGCATATTCCTTAAAATGATGGCTTCATAGCTGGAGGGAAATCAGCTAAAAACATACCTTGCTGCTTGCTTGCTGGGTGACCCGGGCAAATCACTTCCCCTCAGTTTCTTCTTTTGAAACATGGAAAGAGCTGGGCCAGACAATTTGTAATATTCCTTCCGGCTCCGATTCCATCACTTACGACCCGTGAATACTTCCTATTAGTTCCGTTTTGGGATCAGCTGCCACGCTGTGCCACGTGATGACGGATGACCCTCCGGAGAAGGTTTCGGATGCTGTCGGGACAGCAGTTTGGGGCAGATCGGGGGAGTGTGTATTCCTGCCTCATAAAGTGCGTGGCTCCAGGGCAGCCATTTGCTATACAAGGAGTTATTCTTCATTTTGTTTCCTGAGTGCAGAGCAGAGTAACAAAGCTAGAGTTCTGCTTCAGCTCAGGGCTCTTGTGATGAAGGGGCAGACTTCAGGATGGAGGCAGGGATGGTGAGACAGGGAAAGGAGACTCCTCTTCCTCTTACTGAGCAATGAAGAGAACCCAAAGCGTGAAATCAGGGAGCCTATGGGAAAACTGTTAAAGATATTGGGGAAAATGAGGGCTTAGTGAAACTGGCAGTCGATGAAAGGGTGCCTTTTGCTGATGCGATTATGATTCTAGAAACAACATGGAAGATTTTCTTTAAGGAACTGACTTTTCCTTTATTTTGTGGTCAGTACAGTCCATTGAGCTGGGTACACAAAGTCAGCCTCTGACAGAGACAAAAGAAAAGGTGGTGAGAGGGGCCTCAGGGAGAACGCAATTGTGATTACCTGAAAGGTGGGCACCCAGGTGATGGGACAGTTGAGGGCGAGTCTGGGACAGCCTACCGTTAAATGACATTGGACAACTTCAGTAGGTGATATTTCCCCCCTCTGGAAAACCCAAAATGAACTTTTTGGCCAACCCAATATTTAAGGTGAGGGCAGGTCTTGATCATGGCTCTTAAGAGGAAGTGTCTTGGCTCAGGACCAGGAAGGCAAGTACCCTGGTTTATGGGAAGGGAGGAGCCAATGCTTTGGGAGAACTTCTCTCTCCTTCTTCCCCAGATGGAGTCAATGTAGCTTCTTGATTAATTTATTTATTAGTCTTTTTTATTGTATGTATTTAAAAAATATTTATTTATTTATTTGGTTGCACTGGGTCTTAGTTACGGCAGGTGGGCTCCTTAGTTGTAGCATGCAGCTTCCCCAGTTGTGGCATGTGAACTCTTAGTTGCGGCATACATGTGGGATCCAGTTCCCTGACCAGGGATCGAACCTGGGCCCCCTGCATTGGGAGTGCAGAGTCTTATCTACTGTGCCACCAGGGAAGTCCCTATTTATTAGTCTTTATTGAGCCAGGCCTTATGCTGAATGTTGGGGATATAGAAATGAAGGGTCCTTCAAGAAGCTCTTGAGAACACTGTGAGAGTTCTGTGAGGTCATAGCATGAGGTACATGCAAGAAGGTAAGGCAAGACTCATTGTCCCTGAGGGGAGAGACAGCACAAGTGAGCCCAGGTGAGCCCAGATGAGCCCAGGTGAGAGATGCCCCCAAGGAGGTACCACTTGCTAATGCACACACGCTTTCCACTGGGGACAACTGGGTTGCCCAGGATACACACATGACAAGACTCAAGAACAGGACCAGTCACTGGTAGAATTAAAATTCAAACCCAGGTTAGTATGTAGCAGTTATGACATGCTACACGTTCAATGCTAAATTTTTCAGAATGGATGTAGACAATCCCTGCCCAGTGAGCTCACAAAATTAAATTTAAGGAGCTTTCACATTGAGTTACTCGCACTATCGACCAAATGTTCAACAGCTTCACTGGGGAGAAAGCGTGAAGAAATGGGCTTGTGTTCTAATGAGAAAAGCACTCAGGTTAACTGTAGGATGAAGACTCATTATTAAGTAACTAGAAGGTTTGCAGACTTTGTTCCAGGAGATCTGGGAGGATGGAATAAAGAACTCTCAGGGGTACCAGCCTCGCTTGTGGCAGGAAACTAGATTAAATGGCTTCTAACTTGACAGTTTAACAGGGATCACTGTGGCCTTGAGTTCCTTTTCCACATTGTGGGCTCAGGAGATGGAGGTCCATGAATTAAGGGTCTTTGCCACTGAGCCCCAAAAGATGAGGTCTGGACAAGAGTAGTACAACGGAAACCACCTACTGAAGGGCCTGCAATAAGCTGGGGTTGGTTAGAATCTTCTCTGTCTCCCAGACACCACGGTGCCATCTGTTTGAAGTTAAGAACCAGAAAACTAAGCTATGATGATAGAAATCAGAACTGAGGTGAGGACTCGGGGGATGCATTGGAAGTGGGGAGGGGGCACGTGATGGAATTTTCTGGGACCGAGGACGTGTTCTTTATCTCCATGGGGATATACATGCTTTTCAAATTCATCAAATCATACGCACAAGAGGTGTGCATTTCACTGTAGGTAAATGTTACCTCATTAAAAAGATACAGGGCTTCCCTGGTGGCGCAGTGGTTGAGAGTCCGCCTGCCGATGCGGGGGACACGGGTTCGTGCCCCGGTCCGGGAAGATCCCACATGCCACGGAGCGGCTGGGCCCATGAGCCATGGCCGCTGAGCCTGCGCGTCCGGAGCCTGTGCTCCGCAACGGGAGAGGCCACAACAGTAAGAGGCCCGCGTACCAAAAAAAAAAAAAAAAAAAAGATACAGAATTAGTAGGGAAAATTATTTTAAAATATGCCTGATGGCTCATACCTCAAAAGGGAAAGAATATATCCTCAGGCTACATCCCTAACCTTGAGAGGGTCACAAGACAGGTAACACACACGACCAGATGCCAGTGACCCTGGGCCGATGCCCTGGCTCTGGGGGCCATTCACTGTGGATAGCTGTGCTTCTCTCTCTTTGCCTCTGCCCTTGTTTATAAACGAAGGGAATTTTACGAGGAGGTGGCTAAGCTCCGACCATCTGAGACTTCCTGTCCCCACTTTCTGAGACAGAGGCTGGGCTGGATGAGCCATGGGTGTAACCTGATTTGGTGATTCCTGTGATCTGAATCTCTTCCACATGTCTGGTCAGCCCAGTGCAGGGAGCCGGGAGAGCAATCTGATACCTCCAGGAAGTCCAGTGTTCCCTTGTTGCTAAAATTAGAACCAGGCTGCAGCTCAGATCAAGGCCATTCCTTTCCCAGCCCCTCGGTGAGCTAACACTTCTCCCTCCGCCCTGAGCCGCACAAATGCCTCATAATTAGAGCACATCATGTGAGCGCCAGATGACCCAGTGCCCGGGAGAAAGCAAGCAGCCAGGGAGTCCTAGCTTCGCAGAGACCCTTTCAGACGATTAGGAGAGGAGTAGGCGGAACGAGAAAAGAGAAAGAGGGAAAGAAGACAAAAACCATACTTATCCCTTTGCTGCTGCGCTGTGTGTACGTCCCGGCTTCCCCAAAGACAGCAGTGCATCCTTCTTTTTTTTTTTTTTTAAAGAAAAAAACTCAAAAAATGAAATTATGATCTTTCCTGATCATGCATTTCAGTAGCTGGCCTCTATCTGTGTGCCAGCCAGGAGCAGGTGACCAGGCCGGGCTTGAATCCTAGCTTTGTTATAGATTAACCAGGATTTGAGCAACTTACTTAATTGTTTGTACCTCTGTTTCTTCATCAAAACACAGAGAAATCTAACTCAAAGGGTATTGGGGGGAGGGAACGAAGTGAAATATATGAGAGCACGTTGGACGTTCTTGGGTAGACTGACTGAACCCAAGTCTAGCTGGAAATGTTCGTAGATGACTTTCTGGTCTGGCTGGTCTTGGATTCGGCCTCAGGGGATCTTACTTCATCGTAAACTGCTCTAAGGGTAGTTTCTTTATTCCATATTTTCCCAATCATCCCCTAGGTTCGCATACGGAGAGCAGCACCGAGGGTACCTCTGAACGGTACCTTTCTGGTTGACCACGAAATGATGACAAGCAGCTTCTTAAGAGCTGCTTAACTTACCTTGGCCCTGTGGTACCCAAGCTCTCAGTGCCATTTCCTCTACAGTGAGAGGGGCTACATCTGGCCCGCAGAGTTGTTGTGGAGATCAGAGGCAGTCTCTATGGAAACCGCCTAAGAGTGGTGGGCACAGAGTAGATGCTTAAGACGATAGTCATTTAACAGGATGAGTTATTAAGGGTTTTGTTTTTTTTTAGAAAACATTTAAGCAATTGATTAATTTGCTGCTCTGGACTTTGCGGCTGAATGAAAACATAATCTAATTTCTTTTGGGGAAACACACGTTGCCGTTTTGTACTTGACTGCCAAGCCGTTCAGACCCACGACATCACTCTTACCGTTGCTGCCGTCAGCAGTGGTAATGACAATGGCAGTGATGAGAATGAGAGTTCGAGGTCCGCACTAAGTTCTAGCTTCGGGCTCAACCGGCATCGCATCTTCAACCTTATCAACCAGACACTGTTGACTACGATGGAATCAGAACTGCCCTGGCGTGGCGACCGAACGTCCACAGCAGGGCTACCTGGGATAAAGATACAACATATACACGGGAAGGGGAATACAAAATTACTTTTTCTTCTGGGCATCCCGGTGGTCCCCTCCTTGGACCTTTCCATGCTCTGTCTCTGAGCGCTCCTTTTCCATGACAGCTACCAATAAGGACCACAGGAAGTCTGTCTTTCCCAACCCCGTGATGTCTGTGGTGGTCTGAGGTGACCACGGGGTCTCGATTCTCAGGTTTCACTGGAGGCAAATATACTGAGAGACCTGCCCTTCTTCTCATCCAGGAGTGCCTTCAGAGAGAAGGGTCCAGGCCTCTGGAGTCACGTGAGTGACAGGGACTAAGCCCACCTTTCGGGAGGTTCTCTAGCTGCAGTAAGCACAAAAAGGAAAGAAAAAAGATAGAGACCGTTCCTTCTAGACGTACAAATTGCAACCTGAAAACCCTAGTGGTATCTCAGTGGTGGACTCACGGTGAGGCACTGCTGTTCCTCAGGTGCATATGAGGCCCCAGAAAGCAAATACTCCCCTCTTGATGTGGAGACAAAGCAGCCAACTTAGGCCTGAAGATGCTAAGAATTTTCTCTGCGGTAGCCACAGATGGGAGCACTTAGATTTTAGTTTCTCCGGGCCTCAGTTCCTCCCATACAAAGTACATAAGGAGGTGAGTTGACGTGGTCAACTGCCACCTCTCTTGGTGGCAGGCCTGTGAAACTCACAGATGGACACCCCAGTGCTCCCAGCCTCGCCTAAGGCAGGAAGCAGGCATCCGTGTCTGCCATGTTGGTGGTCTCGCATTTAGTTGTTCCCTGGGGCTGGGTCCTGGTGTTACTGTCCTTTTCTTTCTCCAGGTCTCTTTTGTTGCCTTTCATGACATCTGTGTGGCTCCTAGATTTCTCTCGAGTCTCCTTTTTTTTTTTTTTTTTTTGCGGTATGCGGGCCTCTCACTGTTGTGGCCTCTCCCGTTGCGGGGCACAGGCTCCAGATGCGCAGGCTCAGCGGCCATGGCTCACGGGCCCAGCCGCTCCACGGCATGTGGGATCTTCCCGGACCGGGGCACGAGCCCGCGTCCGCTGCATCGGCAGGCGGACTCTCAACCACTGCACCACCAGGGAAGCCCTCGAGTCTCCTTTGAGGCTAACCAGGGCTGGGCATGCCCTCGCCATGAACAGTGGGTCCCTTAACTTCATCCGTGGAGGGACACATACTGTGTGCTTGAACACAGAGCCCTGCCCACTCAGTGCACACCAGCCCCTCTGGAGTCTGCCCCCTGAGGAAGGGGTGGGTTTCTTGTCTGAACTCCTGGCTCACTCCCTGCTTCTACCAGCCTTGAGCTGTTGCAAGCTGGCCACCAAGTTCTTTAAGATGGATCTAGGTGGGGTCTTTGAGATCTGATATTAAACGGACTCATACCAACTTTTCTTTTCTCTCGGTTCTCAAAACTTCTACAAATGTAGGGAAAGCCCTGGACGTGGGCCACGCTAAGTCATTTTTCTTGCAGAAATCCCTTCTCTCTTTGAACTGCATTTGAACACAGGAATTGTCCATCGGAGGACATTTGTGTCCTTTTGCAAAAAGCCAGTTGGAGCTGTTGCTCCTTGGGTTACCTCATGTCTGTTATATAAGGACTCGCTTGATAAATTTCTCCTTGAACGTGGTGCCAGGAAAAATTTCTCTTTCCAATCTGATTCCAAAGCTTTTGTACAATGCAAACTACACGAGCCAGCGCGTTTCCCCTTTCATCCAGGAAACTCAGAGATAAATCCAGCAATCAACTGCAGTAAACAAGTCATCCCAGGTGCCTTGAAACACATCGTTCTCTTTTACTCTAGCTTTTGCTTTGAGTTTTCTGTTTCTAAAGTTTCCTTAGATCCTTTGGGGAAATAACGAGGTGTAAACGTCCCCTCAATAAATCCTTGCATACAGACACGTGTACCTGACACAGATGTACCCCACCCCCCATCCCTTTCTTACCATCACCATGCCAGGTCCTGGGAGTGCAGTGATGAAATGGTGCCTCCTGTGAATTGCTAACAGTTGGTCTATTGGGAAGATAAGCAGATGGACAGAGAACTTGAGTGTAAGGCAGAATAGGGTCAGCGCTGACATCAAGGGACGAAGAAAAGGCTGGAGGTGTTCTGAAGAAGAGAGAGTGACTCCAGAAAAAGACACCAGGATGGGAGAAGGCTTCTGGAAGGGAGGGCGTTTCAACTAGGTTGGGAATGATGGAAAGGATTTCAAAGGCATAGATAGAGAAGGAAGCACATTTCTGACTGAGCGAACAGTTTCAGCAAAGACCGGTATAGGAAAAAATAAATTGCACCTCCCACATTTGGCAAAAACGTCAGGAATCTAGTTCAGTTGGCAGGTGAGACCCATGAAGGAGGCAGTGGGAGGGAAGGATAATATTCTTTTACAGTGATATGTACTTTGCAATGGATAACCAAACTTTGGCTTCAATATATCCTTTTTTTTTTTTAAAGTTTCACCTCTGGAAATACAGGAGGAGGGGTTCGGAGGGCCAGGCTCGTGAAGCTTACCTTGGACATAAGAACCAAAGTTTTGTTGTTTTTTTTCCTTAAGGGGTGGGTGGGGGTGTTGATCAGGAGGAAAAGGAGGGGCCCGTGAGTGTAAATTACAGCAGCGGTTCCCTTAACAACGCCTGCAGATGGGTGAGTTTCCGCGCAGCCGGGTTCTCGGTTCCTTTTCTGTTGCTGAAGAGGAACCATGAGGGAGTGAGGGATAAGCAGTGATGTTTATCTTTCCAGCTCTGAAATTTCAAATGCTGGAATCCCCCAGGGTTGGGAAGAGTGGGTGTGGTCACTTCCCACCATTGCTGAAGGCGGGGAGATGCAGCCACTCCGCTGGGGAAGAGGGGGTGTGATTTCCTCCCAAATAGGAAATTTATCTCCCGAACGGGAGGCTGCAGAGAGTCATCAAGGACTTATCTCCAGAAGCAGATGACCAGAGAGGAGCCCTGCCCAATCCTTTACCCCAAAGGGAATGAGTTAGCCGGAGGAGGGAGAGTGAGGGTCACCAGCTGAGGACCAGTGACATGGTCACCACTTTCATTTGTGTTTAAAGAAGAATTCTTCCTGCCAGACTCTTCCAGGACCCTCAGCAGGATCCCAGCGCCCCTCTCGAGATACTCGATTACATTGGAAGTGGAGGATGAAGGTCACTTCGGTAATTGAGAGCAAAGGGAAATTTTAGTCCTTTCTTCCCACTGAGTCCAGAATTCTGGGACAATCATCTCAGGTCTTAGAAATCATGCTCTGGAGACTCCAGAAGCTCCACAAGTAGCCTGATCTGCGTGGCTGCGGAGATGAAGCATCCTCTCCCTCTCAGCACCCTTAGAACATTACTATGGGGGGGTTTCCCTGGTGGCGCAGTGGTTAAGAATCTGCCTGCCAGTGCAGGGGACACGGGTTCGAGCCCTGATCCGGGAAGATCCCACATGCTGCGGAGCAACTAAGCCCGTGTGCCACAACTACTGAGCCTGTGAGCCACAACTGCTGAGCCCACGTGCCACAACTACTGAAGCCCTTGCACCTAGAGGCAGTGCTTCTCAACAAGAGAAGCCACGGCAATGAGAAGCCTGCGCACCACAACGAAGAGTAGCCACTGCTCGCCGCAACTAGAGAAAGCCCGCGCGCAGCAACGAAGACCCAATGCAGCCCCAAATAAATAAATAAATAAGTAAATTTAAAAAACAAAACAAAACATCACAATGGGAAGGAAGTCCCATCCTTTTTGATAGAGGAGGAAACTGAAGGCCAGAGGGGCTAAATGTATGTTAAGTCAAACTTATTCATGATACCATTTCAAAAATCCTTACTTTAAAAAATCTATTTTATTAGACATAAAGGTATGTCTCCTGCCCTCCTCATGTCTGTCATATTTCTAATTTTTTTCCTTTTGTTTGTACAAGTAATACACTTCTCTGCATCCATGTTGTCATCTATGAAATGGGGGTGATCTTTACCTCCTAGATCTGTGAGTTTCAACTAAATAAGACAACACACACAGGTAAAGCATTTAAAACAGTTCTCGAACATTCAACGAAAGTTGTCACAGGGGAGAAAATTTCCATTTTTAATTTCTTTCACCTCTGCCTGCCTCCCAGGTTTTTGGTATAGTCTGGGATTTTTGACTATGAAAAACAAAAATTAAAGTTTAATGCTTATAATTATTAAGTATTTCTTCTTCAAGAATGATGTAGTAACAGGACATTATTTTGTCACTCTATTCACTATAATTATTTCATCTTAGTTCTATGCTTAACTTATTTTATGCTTATATAATACATACTTTTTCAGTGTTCATATAATAAGTCCCTTTATAAAACAGCCTCCCTATTATTGAGTTCTTTAACTTGATTTATAGCCCAACTGCATAATATTTTTCAGGAAAGTTACCTAAGAGGCGTATTCTGAACTGATACATACCTTGGAATGTCTTTCTGTTGCTTTAAATCATGAACAACAACTTTCTGGGTTTTGAAATCTTGCTTTCCAGACTTTTCTCTGCTCAGAGTTTTATTGATCCAGTAGACGAGGAGTTTCAGGCCAGCTCCCTTTTTATTCCTTTGCCTACAAAGTTTTATATGCCTAGATGATTATAGACATCTTCCTTTATCCTTGAATTAAAAAGAAAATGTCTCCACCTTTTCTTTCTTAGGAGTTCTCCTTCTTACCAAAAAGAGGTTTAAGTTGACCAGGTATTTTCTCCCCAGATATGCATTTGTGATCCCCCTGGGCCGCCAGTTGATTTGTCCTGAATGTGGATGGCTCTTTTTTTTCCCATGGTGGAGGGCTGGCTGATCAAGTCTGTGTTACAAGTTCAAGGATTTGTCCACTACCTTGGATGGCCTGAGGATGGAGTTTAGGAAATCCTTAGATCTGTGTGCTTTGTTTTTCGTCATGCTACTTTACTGGAGCAAAGTTTCCATATCAAGTTTCTGATCCATTCACTCTTCCTTTTGTGAACCGGTCCAGCCAGGGCTGGGAGCCAATATATTGACAGCCAATAGTTAACAGCCTGCCCTGACCAATCAGAAAGAAGCAGGTCGTACAGTGGCAGAGGCCTAGGGACCGCCTCTTATGCTAAGTATTTATCCTTAATTGTTGAATAATGGTGGCGAGGGTGATGTTTGGGTGGCCTGGTTGGGGTGGGGGGAGGGACGGTCTGGGGAAGCCACTGCAGCAGAGGGACCCTAAGGCAGTTTGGGGTTAACAGCTATTTGCCAATCAGTATGGAAGTGAATCAATATGATAAAACTGGTAGAGCGATGCCAGTCCATGCCCAGCCCCTAGTGTCAGGGATGACTCCTTTGGTCTGTTCCCCAAGGTTCTCCATTAGTGCCTCTGCTTACTTGGGGTCCTTCTGGCAGGAATGCTTTGCAATGCTTCTTGAATCCCAGTAGCATCTTCCAAAGCTCAGAGTAAGGACAGACGATGACAGGACATTCTCCAGGAACCTAAGCATGTGCCTGAACCGAGCCCATCACACTGCAGCCTGTACCCCTGCTCTCCTCCGTGATAAAAGGTATAGCTCTGAGGGTAGTTTGGGGGATGGCAAGGACCATCTGGATATTGAAGGGAGATTGGCATTTAACCGTTACTGAATCTCATCCTACCCTAAACTGAGCCAGAGAATGGCTCTGTCACACCGCAGCCAAACTGTCAGGAGAATGGTGCCAGGAATTACATATGTATTCGACAAAAATAAATCCTCACCCAGGGAGAGGGTCAGGAAAATAGTGGCCATAATCTTGGCACCTAAGCTTTGGGGTGAAGGTTGGGTCAGAGAAGGTGCTGGGACTTGGGCCATGGCCAAGTTCTCTAGGCCAGTTCCTGCGCAAGACCTTTTGCAGGAAACATGGGAGGAGATGGTCTCTGCAGAGTATTACATAAACCCAATATGGGGGACTTCCCTGGTGGCGCAGTGGTTAAGAATCCTCCTGCCAATGCAGGGGATATGGGTTCGAGCCCTGGTCCGGGAAGATCCCACATGCCGTGGAGCAGCTAAGCGCGTGTGCCACAACTACTGAGCCTGCGTGCCACAACTACTGAAGCCCACGTGCCCAGAGCCCATGCTCCACAACAAGAGAAGCCACCGCAATGAGAAGCCCGCGCACCATAACAAAGAGTAGCCCCCGCTCGCCGCAGCTAGAGAAAGCTCGCGCACGGCAACGAAGACCCAATGCAGCCAGAAAATAAATAAATAAATTTATTTTAAAAAACGTTAAAAAAAAAAAAACCAATATGGAATTGGCCCCCAGAAATTCTGTAGGCATTTGGTTTGCTTCTGGAGAAGGCAGGCTGCTGTCTTTGGCAGGCGAACCCAAAGGGACACTGGTTTAGCATGCAGGTACTCCAAGACCCAGGGCTGATAGGCTAGGACATGTGATGGGGTAAGGGATGCAGGTGGTGTTGGATTCTTAAATTGGGTATTAATTTAGGAGGGAAGAATTGGGATCTCTGAGATTGAGGAAATGCTGTAGGCATGGAACAGCCCAAGGGTTGAGAATAAAGGGGGATATTCCTGAGAGTTTGCCAGACAGGCCCTCAGAGAGTGCCTGGGTTGAAGGACCCAAAATCTCAGTTTACCGCAGGTCTGTTAGCTGGAGGAAGGGAAGACAGAAGAAGCATGTCCTGATGACGGCGATGGTGATGTTACAACAGGCAACGTTCATTGAGCGCTTAGTGTGAGCCTGGTTCTATTCAAATCCATTGACTCACTTGTCGGAATGAGTGGACAAAAAGATAGTGTTACTATCCCCATTTTATAGATGAGAAAATAGAGGCATAGAGGGAGGCCGAAACGTGCTCAAAGTCACCACACAAATACGTGACGGAGTTGGTTGTCAAGTCCTTTTCTTCTGGTGAAGAATGGGCGACTCCTAATCCAGTAATAAACATCAGGTATTTTTCTGCAAAGCGGAGAAAACAGTAGAATTTAGTATGATAAACGGGGATTGGTTCAATCAACTACTGCCAGGGGGCATCTAGAGACAGGAGCTCGTAGCCAACTCCCTCCCCCAGCTCTTTATTCTCTCACGAAGGCAGTGCATCTGGGGGGCCAGAAAGCTGTGGCAGGGGCATGGGGCGGCGGACACGGCTTCATGGACGTTAATCCAGTTTTTCTGGCAACTGAACAGAGGCAGGCTGAAGTGCTGGTGGCTACTTTCAAGACAGGGGATTCGGAACCCCTTAGTGGAGCAGGTAGGATTGAAATGAGGTTCAAGGTCACCCACAGTGAGGTACACCTATATTTTGTGACCAGTGTGGAAGAAATGGCCTGGGTTGTCCTCCTGAAACCCCTCAGAGAATCTCTCCTCTTGTCTCCACTTGTGTGGACAAGTCATGCCTTTTAGGAAAGAGTTGCAGGTCAAGGGCTCTGGCTGGCTGGAGTCATAGGCCGTGAGGTCCAGCTCTGCCCAGCTGCTCCAGATTCCTCTCACAGAGCAGCTGTCTGGGGAACCTAAACCCTTCCCACTGGAGTAAGCAAGGCCACGGGCAATGACCCAAGAACAGATGGAGATGCTTGCCAGGCAGAGCCGGACTGTAGGTCATTTCCGACTCATTCTGTAGGAGGTCATTGGTCCATGTTCCCCGAGAAGAACTTACCGGGAAGGTGTACGTTGGTGAATCTAGAATTTCTGGACAAGTTGTGAGAGTGAGAGAAAGAGTGCACAGGTTGTGTATGGGCTTGGTAGGAGGAGCTGAGTACTCCTCTCTGGAAATACTGGACATGCTGTTATTGCCAACGGGCTGTGGAGCTGGGATCAGCCCAGCTGCCAATTCCTGCTTCCAGTGCCAGCTAGGGTGTGAGGTCAGAGCAGAGCTGAGGACAATGGGAAATGGTTCCCTCTGTTCCCTCCTTGGGGGTGGGGTGAGGAAATGGGTTTAGAGAGCCTGAGCCTGAGCCGTGGAAAGCCTCAAGGCATGGAAGGAGACATACAAAGGGAAGCTGGGACCTACAGGGAAGGTGTTTTCTCCCACAGGTGGGCCTTAAGCTGTACCAAAGGGATGCAACCCATGAGTTACGAGGCACACTTTTGACCATCTATGGAAGGTCCTAGAACGATTGCTTTTGGAGCTCACACACTGAGGAGCCACATAAAGGAATTCTTTCCAAATGCCTTATACTGAAGTCTTACACTTTTCCAGTCTGGAAGTTTGGACAAGTTAAATCCGCTCACCGTGCCCCCCAGTCGTGGGCTAGAGAGGAGCTGATGATTTTTAGTGTTAGGTTGAAGGGCGGGGTGTATTAGCGGTTGAATCCAAGGGGGCTTGGGCATGTAGACTGGCCAGAGGGCTACTCACCAGGAAGGACGCAGTGGGATCGGGGCCTTCCGCCAGCCCACAGGGGGGTCGGGAAGAGTGGCATGACCTGCTTCTTCCCTTGACATCCAAACATCATCAAGGAGTCACTAAATTTACAAGAAGGTTAGAGTCGGTGGATTCTTTTTTCCCTAACACAGGGCAGAACTGAGAAGGCAAGCTCAGGGGACCCGTAAGAGTTTTCAGACATCCCTCTAAGCTTCTGTGTGTATAAATAGTGTCATACTGTATATGACGTTACTAGTTTGCAATTTACGTGGTGGATTAGTTTCCTACAACTGCTGTTAACAGATCTTCGTAAACTCTGTGGCTACAGGAGAAGTGTTTTGCCCCACCGTTCTGGAGAAGCCTGAAATCAAGGTGTTGGCGGGGTTGCTTCCTTCCGGAAGGTCCAAGGGAGAATCTGCTCCGTGTCTTTCTTCTAGATTCTGGTGGTTTCCGAAAATCCTTGGTTTCCCTTGTCTTGTAGATTCATCACTTCAGTCTCTGTCTCCATCTTCACATGGTGTTTTCCCTGTGTGTCTGGATCCAAATTTCTCTCTTATACAAATACCAGTCATTGGGCCCCATTTTGTAGTCTACTGGAACACAGTTCAAGTGTTTCTTGGAACTGTGTCTCCTGGCCTCCAGTCCTAACAACCCCCCCCCAAACTCATTGTTTGGCCTCAAAAAAACCCCACAAACAAACAAACAAAAGCAAACACTGGTCATTAGATTAGGATCCTCCCTAATCTAGTATAACCTCTTTTAAACTTGATTACATCTGCATAGACCCTATTTCTAAATAACGTCATACTCATAGGTACCAGGTAAACATGAATTTTGGGGGGACAACATTCAACCTAGTACACATGGGCACCTCTTCATGTAAATAAATATAGATACTTATTATTATTAAAATATTTATTTATTTCTTTGGCTGTGCCAGGTCTTAGTTGCGGCATGTGGGATCTTTTAGTTGTGGCCTGGGGGATCTTTTAGTTGCAGCATGCAAACCCTTAGTTGCAGCATCTGGGATCTAGTTCCCTGGCCAGGGACTGAACCCAGGCCCCCTGCATTGGGAGCGTGGAGTCTTAACCGCTGGACCACCAGGGAAGTCCCACTCATTATTATTTTTAAGGGCAGTATAATATTTCACTGGAGTTATATATCATCATTTACTTAAACCAGTCTCCTAAGGATTGACATCTAGGTTATATTATTTTTCTTTTTGACTATTTTCAGCATCTGTTTGATATACACTCTTATGCATAGATCTACACTTGTATAGTTATTTTTCTTAGAGAAATACTGTAAATAGGTTTGGTGATCCAAAGGGCTTGCACTTTTATTATCTTGCCATCGCTCCTTTTTATAACATTTTTGTCTTGACATCTCTTGACCGAGATTCTCACGGAGATAGCCCCAGCAATGGGTGAGAGGGACCATAGGCTGTGGGAACTTTGCTCTTACACGTGGAGTGTGGGAGCCTCCAGAGCATTCCATGGCCTCACTGGAAGCTCATTTCAATGCCACAAAAACTTCTGTATCTGACACACAGCAGGCACTTCATCAATGTTTATCAAATGAACATGGGTATTTATGGAAAACAGACATTTTCCAGGGAAAAACTAATAGACTTTTTTGAGTGCTGCATTGGTAGAGAGAGGACATTTCTGTATGTTCAACAGTGAGTTTTCTTTGGGAACCAAACACACGGGGAGGATGGGAGAGCAGATGCCTCGGAAGGCAGGGGCCGGGTCCTGTTCTGGCACTGTCGTCATGGTGGGGCCTGTAACCAGCGTCTGTGGGGATGCTCTGTAAAGAGAAGAGCTCCTGCTGTAAGATGTGTTCTGACTTCCTTTCACAACGCGGGGGTCTCACCGGGGCGGCAGTGGCCAGCCCCCATCTAGGGCTCAGCGTGGTTTTCAGACTGGATTGGGTCACAATCTCTCCATCTGCTCGGCCTGTCCCTGGGCACCCAGGTTACAGGAATGGAGACATGCATTGACCAAACAAACACTAGCCACCTTCTGCCCCCAGAGTTGGGTGGAAGGAGTGTGTCTTGGTTTGTGGGTGTGGGGAGAGGGCCTACTGTGAGCCTGGGAAGACATCATGGGTCTTCAGGAGGTGAGAAAGAAGTGAGCACAGGACGGGTACTCCGGAAGCTGGCTGGCAGAAGTGAAGGAAAACAATTCACCTGGGACGAACGGGAGAGGGCTTCTTGCCCACCCCTAAGATTCAGAGCACGTGCTGAGCAGGAGAGGAAAGAATCTTATCAATCAGGCCATGATGCTGGTGGGGAAACTGAGGCCTGCCTGATGCTCCAGGGATCTCATTTCAGGGTTCACGTGAGATCTGGGTGGACAGTCATTCAAAGACAGTAGCAGACAGGAGATGGCCAAGTCCGTGTGCAACCAGTCTCTGTGTTGGGTGGGTGTTGGGTGGGTGTAGCTGGGTATTTTCAGTAAATAACATTTATGACTGTAACTGAGGGTAAGCGTGCTTGTGCTGGACTGTACTGAAGATGGTCCCAAGGGAGCAGGGAAGGGGGAATATGTAACCGAACAGTTCTTTGATCCACTTGTGCTTTTGGACACCTACGTATCAGGCATTGTGCTAAGTGCTAAGGATACACCAATGAAACAAAAAGCCACCGTCCTCGTGGAGCTTACGCACTGGTTCAAATTACCCATTGCCAATAAAAACTTCTAATCACAGCAATTTGCAGAGAAAATACAAAGTGCGTTGACAGCCAGGAGAGGGGTAACTGGCTTTGTTCAGTCTGGGGATGTTGTTGAGGGAGATGACCTTTGGGATGGACTTGATGAATGAGTAGAGATTACATGGGGAAGAAGTGTCTTGAGTAAGGAAATTCAAATAGAGAAAACATCAAGGGCAATAAAAACATCCTGTTGGGAAGCCTCAAATATTTTGATACTCTTAGAACATACTGTAAAACAATATTATTTACAGGAGGGGAAGCTGAGACTATTATAAGTAGACAGTGATTTAATAGGCTTTTGACATTTGAGTGGTTCTTAACCTCAATGTTTATCACTTCTAGGGAGATGCATTGTAATTTCTAGAAACCCAACTTAACAACTCCCTTTGGGAACAAAGACCCACTCGTAAACTGGGGTGTACAAGGGATCTCCTGCCTTGAGTCCATAGTTTCCTCGTTACGGACAAAAAGCTGTACCCAGGATGTGCCACACGAGGGCGCAATTGCCCAGTTATCGAATCCAACTCACCTCCTAAGAAAGGTCAGAAAAGACCTTGTCCTCACAAGCTCTTCTGGCTGACAAACTACCAATGAGCACGAGCAGTGGACCACAGTGATTATATAAAAGCTGCCAACATCTGCTGAGTGAGGTGCTTGGAGGAGTTCGAGCAGAGAGTTGGCTCCCATTCTTGGTCCTAACTTCTCGAACCACTGAGACCTTTTATCCACTAGTCCTGCTGTTGGGACACAGATCAGAGCTTTAGCAGGTGTGGATTACCCCTGGGCCAGAGTGTCTTCAGAGGATTTTCTTTTTTTATTATTGCAAAAAATTTCATGCTCATTATAGAAAAGAAAACGAAAACAAGCATTCTCATATGGAAAGCCTGATGCAGGGACTTCCCTGGTGATCCAGTGGCTAAGTCTCCACGCTCCCAGTGCAGGGGGCCCGGGTTCGAACCCTGGTCAGGGAACTAAGATCCCACATGACGTAACTAAGAGTTCAAATGCTGCAAATAAAAGATCCCGCCTGCCGCAACTAACACCCGCAGCAGCCAAATAAATATTTTTTTGAAAAAAAGGGCTTCCCTGGTGGCGTAGTGGTTGAGAGTCCGCCTGCCGATGCAGGGGACACGGGTTCGTGCCCCGGTCCGGGAAGATCCCACATGCCGCAGAGCGGCTGGGCCCGTGAGCCATGGCCGCTGAGCCTGCACGTCCGGAGCCTGTGCTCCGCAACGGGAGAGACCACAGCAGTGAGAGGCCCGCGTACTGAAAAAAAAAAAAAAAAAAAGAAACCTGATGCCCCCTCCATATCAGCTATGTATATATATGTGTATAGATTATATATACATGTGTATGATTTTATATGATATTATATATTGTATTATATACAGCATGTATGCGTATTTAACATATAGACGTACAAATAGATCGTCATGCATGTTTATAAAGTACATTATTTTTCCTATGAATAGAATAAAAATACACATTTTAAACGTAAAACGGACATCTTACATTATAAACTCTTGTAATCTCATTTTAATTTACCATGTTATGAACATCTCCCAAATCATTAAATATTGCTCTTATATCATGATTTTTAATAGTCGCATAGCCTTCCAAAACATACACGGCTCTGTAATTTAATGAAACAACCCATTATTATTGGGTACTTTGCAATTTTTTCCTGTTAATATACACATCTCCTTGGTATAATATCATTAAAGTGGAATTTAGAGATATCTAGTACATTTATTTCTAAGGCTTTTGATGATGTAATGCAAAATCGCCTTCCAGAATCATTGTTGCAGTTTTCTTTCTCAACAGCAGCAGATGAGAGGGCTTCCCAGAAATTCTCAGGGTATTTGTCAGATTTTGATAAACAGAATAACTCTACCCTAGTTGAAGCTACAGTTTAGTACAGCTCACAGAAGTCCCTAGAAGAATATTTGAAGGAGAAATTCAACAACTCAAGGACTGAGGTGTGTGTAATTTCTCTCCCCATTTCTTAGAGGGTGTGCTAGTTGTAGGATCCAGGTAGCACTGAATTTGGAGGCCGTGGGTCCAGGGCTCTACCCGGGCCATGCACTGGCACTGCCTCTGTGCTCCTGGGCAGTTCAGACCACCCTACTGGCCCACAGAGCTCACCCTAAGAGAAGGGAGAATGATACCTTTATAGGTAATTAACTCCCCTTATGGAATTTTTCTACCGCACAGAGCCATAATATTAAACATTACCACCTTTACTGTCTATTTGGGAATTACGTACTGAAGACATGCTTCATCTCCCAGCTTCTTACTTGGAACTTCAGCGTCTAACAGAAGAAATTAGTAGGAGTCCTGGAGTCATTAGCTGTGTGACCTTAGCCACTTCTCTTCCCCTGGCTGGCTCTTTGTTTCCCCATTTGTAAAATGAAATATCCCTTGAACTTTAAACTTGTGAATCTTGCAAACAGAAAACTCCTTGATCAAGCCACTCCTGATGTTGGTCTTTCCAGTTCAATAAGCAGCAGTAGCTACTGACTGCTTGCTCTGTCCTGGACACTCTCATTTATGCCTCCCAATAACCATATGAAGTGGGTTTTATTATTTCCTCATTTTACAGATGGAGAAACTGAGTCACAGAGAGGTCGCCAAATCCTGCCCTTGGCATTTCCAAACCCACCAGGTAGAGGAGTAGAACAGAAGGGCTTCCTCTTCAGAGGGTACACCCTCCTCAGAAGTCAGGACTGTAAACAGAAGGAAATTTCTTCTGCTTCCAGGACTTAAGAGTACATGCAAGCCTGTCACCCAAGAGGTCAGCCTAGATGGAGGGGGACGGCCGGTTTTCTGCAAGATTGCCAAGGGCAATAAAGAGGGACTGAGAGACTTTAGTCCCACAGGTTTGCCCCTGGGGTGAAGGCTGGCTTCTGGTGCTTGCGTCCAGACAGGGAGAATTACAAGTGCATTGTGGGTGGTCTTTTCCCCAGGGGTCTGGTGCAACCAGAAGGGAAAACAAGAGGGGAAGACACTTTTCTGGTCACACGCCACCCTGTGGTCTTTGGAGAGGATAGAATAAATGACGCACTAACAAAATGATGATGTATTATAGTTCGATCAGGACATTCGGTAGCCTGCCTACTTGTCCAAGGATGGTTATTTGCTGACATCCTTTCGGAGAAGTGTTTCCCGCACTGACCCTCTGACACCAGGCCTCCCATGTGTACTTATTTGTTCAGAATTGTGTCCTCCTTTTGACTCTCCACGAAGGCAGGGCCCATGATTTCCTTATTTATCCCTGAGCACAGTGCTTGGGGCTCGGTGACTCTTGGTTGGGTGAACAATGGATTCTCCCACTGCACAGTCGTTTCCCAAGAGCTCACCGTCCTGACTTGAGCTATTTTATCATTCCTTTCTACCTCTCTACTTAGGCACACCCATCACTTCTCCCCAGGCTGTCTCCTAACTGGGACCCCTGCCCCCTACTTGGCCCATCTGCCTGAATCCACAGCCTATAGTCCCAGCAAACTTCCAAAGCTCGACCCCGCCCTTTGTCAATTTCCTCTTCGGAAACTTTCATGGGTCTCTTTGACTTAAAGAAGAAAATCCAGAGCCCTCGCCTCTGTACCACAGGTCGCCCCCCACCATCTTCTCCCCACTTACGTTCATTACTGTGTGCCCCTTTCCGGACCCTAGAGATTCCAGCTTCTTTGCCCTGCTGCATCCTGTTTCCTCTGTCTGTCAAGTGCTTACCTTGATTCTTTTATCTACATGTCCAAATACTACCCGTTTTACATAGTGTTATATCATTTGAGCCGCACAAAATCTCTTAAAAATTATTCTTGCGAGATGATTCTTGTTTTTAAAAATTAATTTATTTTATGTATTTATTTTTGGCTGCGTTGGGTCTTCGTTGCTGCACGCGGGCTTTCTCTAGTTGCGGCGAGCGGGGGCTACTCTTTGTTGCGGTGCGCGGGCTTCTCACTGCGGTGGCTTCTCTTGTTGCGGAGCACGGGCTCTAGGTGCGCGGGCTTCAGTAGTTGTGGCGTGTGAGCTCCGTAGTTGTGGCACACGGGCTTAGTTGCTCCGCGGCATGTGGGATCTTCCCGGACCAGGGCTCAAACCCGTGTCCCCTGCATTGGCAGGAGGATTCTTAACCACTGTGCCACCACGGAAGCCCCAAGATGATTCTTTTTAAAAAGTATTCCACAGTGAACTTAGCTTGGGCAATGCTGTATGTATCATCTTTCTGTGCGTTTATAGAGAGCGCCGAGACATTCAAGGCTCTGAGAAGGACTGCAGTAAGGATGCCTATTTAACCCAGCCTTTCTCAAACTGATCTACAACAGAACTCTTTCCCTCTCCACAGCTGTTAACATACACAGGGTATTTTGGAAATGCTTCCTAGAGAGTTAGCTCTAAAATTATCCTTAACTCGTTTTTATTGATGAAGATGCTGAGGCTCAGAGACAAAAATGGTTGCATAAGCTGAGTGAAAGGAACTTCAATCCCATTTTTTTCCTTTAGGACACTTACAATGTTTCTTGTCCCATGAGGACTTGAAAACTTATTTTCTGCAGCCTGGAAGTTACTTGCTTCTAAGATTATAACTCTCATTTCTCTTTCTCAACATCTGAATTTTATCCTAAAAGTTCTAAAAATGATCTTTTCTTTTCTAAAAATGATCCTGTCCAAGTATTTCTTTGGCTTTTGTTTTCCTGACAGATGTTTCACAAGTAAGTAACAAAAGGCTCCAATTAACTTTTTCCAAGAGCCTCATCAAATGATGAAAGAAAAGTAGCAAATGAGTGTTCCAGTATATACCTGGTTTATGTCAGAATTATAATAATTCTAAAAGGGAGGGAATGGTGTCCTAATTTAAACAGATATTTATTGCTACACCATGAACTGAGTACATTACTCAGAGTCTAGCAATGTATGTGTGCATTTCTGTTTTACTATAGCTTTGAGCAGTTTTGAAGAATATAAATTTAAAATACTCTATAATTGCAATAAAATAAAGATTTCATAATTTTTCAAAAATAAAAGTAAAAATTAGTAAAAAGCTGTTTCAAAAAACTCCTTGTATGTTTGTTTATAATTTTGTTATTATCACCTGGCTTTTAAATCCACCTGTGTTGTAAGTTGTGAGATGCTTCTTTATGTTACTTTATCATATTAAGATTTATTTAGGGGGTCAGGGGACCTTGTGCATGTTCAGGGCTATACCCCTGAAGAGTGACATCAGAGGGCTGCACCCCGTTGGGGAATAGACCTTACCTAACAAGTCTAGCCAAAGTCACGAAAGAGATACACAAGTGGATAAGCAAACAACAACAGGCACTGAGGGTGGGGAATCAGTACCCAGAGTTCCTACAATATGTTATCTAAAATGTTCAAGTTTCAACAAAAAATTTTGAGACCTGCAAATGAACAGGAGCATGTGATCCATCCACAGGGAGAATAACAGGCTTTGAGAGGGCACAGATGTTGGACTTGGTAGACAAAGACTTCAAAGCAATTATTATAAACATGTTCAACGAACTAAGAGAAACCAAGGTTAATGAATTTAAGGAAGGTATGATGACAATGCCTCCTCAGATATAGAATATCAATAGAGAAATGATAAAAAAAAAAGAGGTAAGTGGAGATTCTGGAGTTGAGAAGTATCATAACCAAAATGAAAAATTCACCAGATAGATGGAATAGTAGGTTTGAGCTGGCAGAAGAAGAAATAAGCAAACTTGAAGATTAAATCAATAGAAATTTTATGCAATTTGAAGAACAGAGAGAAAAAAGAAGGAAGAAAAGTGAATATGGCCTTACAGAAACAAGGACATTATTAAGTGCACCAACAATAAGGAGTTCTGGAAGAAGAGGAAAGAGAGAAAGGGAGCAGAATAATATTCAAAGAAAGAATGGCAAATCCCAAATTCTATTTAAATAAAAGAGTGATCTACCCATCCAAGAAGCTCAACAAATTCCAAATAGGATAAATGCAAAGAGAGTGCCTCTCAGACCATGGTCAAAATGATGAAAGACAAAGAGAACATCTGGAAAGCAGCAAGGGGCTATACAACACACTTAGTAGACAAACAAGGGAACCCCAATAAGATTAATCATTGACTTCTTATTAGAGACAATAGAAGGCAGAAGGAGGGCATACCTGAAGTGTTAAACAAAAAAACTGTAACCAAGAGTCTTATACCCAGTAAAACTATCTTACAAGGATGAAGGTGAAATGGGCAGACAGGTAAAAACTGAGAGAATGTGTTGTTAGCAGACCTGCTTTACAAGAAATACCAACAGAGACTCTTCAGGTGGAAAGCAAGTAATACCAGGCTGTAATTGGTATCCACATGAAAAAATAAAGATAATTATGTATGTAATCTACAAAAGAGTATAATTGCACATTTTTAGTCCTGACTGATTTAAGAAGCAATTGCATAAAGCAACATGTATGTAATTGTATTGTTGATTCTGTAACATATAGAAGTGTACAATACTTGACCATAATAGCACAAAGAAAATAGGTGAGAGCAAAGCTGTCTTGGTGTAAGGACTTAAGCAAATAACCGAATCATTAGAACCTTAATAAATCATATGGAGACGAAAGTTGCCTTATCATACTCCCAATTTTACAGGGAATATGGAAACAAAGAGAAAAAACATGGACTTTGCAGTCAGAAAATCTGAGTTAAGTCCTTGCTTTGAGCAACTGTTAGCAGTTTGAACTTGGATAAGCCACTAGCATCTTTGAGTCTCAGTTACTTGATTTATCAAGTGCAGTTAGTGGTATAATATCTGACCTGCCTTCTTTGTCCCATTTATCCTTTTGAAGGATCCTAGCATGTGGTGCTGTACTGAAAAAGCTCATGGATTCACCAATGTGTGAGAATATTCCTAGTTGTATCCCAAGCTGCAGCCTGCCAGCTCAAATCCAAGTTCATCTCCAAAGTCCCCCTTCCCTCAGTCACCACCCATAGATCTCCTTACTCTCATTCTCACCATCCCCCAAGGCAGAAAGGAATCTTTCTTTACGTGCCTATGACCCTTCATTGGCACATCCTTAATTGCACTCGTTCCATTCTCTCTGAAGTAATTTGTTTTCATGAACTCTCTTCTCTTGTAGGTTGCTGAAGGGAAGAAAGGTCCCTGTGTCTTTCATTTCTGTCCTCTCTTAGTAGACACTAAATAAAGGTAAATTACTGAATGCATTCAATCAGCATCAAGCCCTGGGGAGTCCTGCAGTATCTGTTTACCCTTCCTACTCATAAAATTATATTTTGTTTAAAAGATGTTGGCTCTGGCATATTCCGGTTTTATCAAGACTTCTTGCAAATCATAGGCTTGTCCTTGCACTTGGTATCTGGGGGAGGCAGGAGGAATGCTGTAAAGTCTGTGGAAATAAGAACCGCCTCAGAAGCATATAAACACAAATAGACTGGCATGACATATTTCTTACTTTGGAGGCAGTGAAAATTTTGAGTAATTTTCTCTTCCACCTTCTTTCTATATTATTTTGGTTTCCAGATTTCTACATTGAGCTTGTATTATGATTAGGATGAAATGGCTGCTGGCTGATAATAAAAGTAGGCTGCAAGCAAGCTATGCTTCCATTTCAAAGCTCCTCTTTGCTGCCCCCCAAAGCAAGGGATACTCTACTTAAAAGCAATTTTCGTTTAGATTCTAAAAGAAAAAAAAAGTTAAAAATTTCTCTGTAGCGGGCATTTAGGACAGTGAGGTCTGTAGGCTCGAGTTTTTTCTCTTGCCTGCTTTGCAATTAAACTCGAGAAAAACCTAAGAGGGGAAGTGAGGCGCAGGGTGGGGGGGCGGAGGTGGGGCGGTGACAGCCCCTGGGATGGGGCCGCACCAGAGCCCAGCGCAACCCGTGTGTCGTCACTTATTGGCTAGCAGGGTCCCGGACCTTGGCCAATCGCAGGGGGCCGGGTCGTCATGGCGACGGGGAGGCCAACACAGGCGCTGTGCCCCGGAAGCTTGTTTGTGGGAGAGCAGGGGACGATGGCTCAGAACCTGTACGGTCCAGGAGTCCGGATGGGCAACTGGAACGAGGACGTCTACCTGGAGGAGGTACGGAGGCAGTGGCCGGGCACGGCCCGCCCACTGCCCGGGGACTCACCCGCCTGGCCTAAGTTCGGGCCCCTACTTAGAGCATCCCAAGCCTCCTTTCGCACCCAGCACACACCCAATGTCCCTAAAATCCCAACTCCCTCTGAACGCCCTAAGAATCTCACTGGCTGACCCGCAGGTCTCACGCCCTTCTACTCTTTACACGCGTCTCTTGGCCTCCCAAACTCTCAAGGCTCCTGCCTGTGTCTCTCCCTTAGTCTAGAGCCCCACGAAATTCCCTGTGTTCCGCAGAGACTTACAGTCTCCGAAGCTGCGGTCCAGGTGAGCAGGTAGACTGTAAGCAGAAATACTGCCCCCATCCCCCACCTTGTCCCACATCCCCTCCTGAGTGTCCCCGTAGCATCCCTTTTACTGACTTCATACTCATTGCCCTGAATTGTCCTATGGCGGTCTTAACAAGACCCTGGGCCATCCTTTTATGGAACTAGTTGGGTGGGGAGACACTTTCGGTGTCCATCATCATACAACTCGCAGAGACCTCAGTAGGAGGGGATATATGACCTCCAAATGTTACTCATCATTGTCACTGGTTGGAGTAATTATAGGTGATGTTTCTTTTTTGTGTCTTTCTCATTTTTCTAAACATTCCACAATGAAATAAAAAATAAAGTAATGCTAAAAAAAAGTCCCCCATTCCCATCATGCTTGCATTTCTTTTTACGTTCTCAAAGTTTGCTTTCACAGCTTGTCGTGCTTTGGACCTAAAAGCTCTCGGTATCTCTATTATTCAGGACTATTGCTGACCCTTTGGGTTTCATTCATTTTTCTCTTTAACCAGGAGCTCATGAAAGACTTCTTAGCAAAGAAGGACAAGGGACAACTTCTCATACAGAGAAACAGAAGACTGAAAGAGAATCTTCTGAGACCGGTAATTTTAAATTCAAGCGTTGTTTTCAAAAGTCTGTCAAATTAAATGTGAGAATATGTTAAGCAAGCAGAAATTCCATAAGTGAGTTGTCATTTGGAAAATACCAATTCTTCCCTTTAGATAACCACAACGTTTAAAATTCCCTAAGATCTTAGAAACATGAGAAGTTTGCTGTTAATTTTGTTCACCTGCATTTTCCAAATTAAGAAATGAGGAGACTGATACATGCACGCCTAAAATGCCCTTTAGTTGGTGCTCAGGAAGGTTTCTAGGAATGTTGAATAAATTAATAATGGAATCAACCCATGAAATTTTTCATCAGCTTTATTTTACTTAGTTTGGGATTATCAGGGGCGTTGATTTGGTACATTGGGACAGATTGGTGGCAGGAAAAGGAAGAAGAAAGATTTCAGGAAATTCAAGTCAATCCCTTCTTAAAATAGGGTACATCTGCAGTGGCCTCGGCGCTGGCTGTGAAGGAATCGCGTGGTTTATCTGAAAAACTCCCATTTAAATTGTAGATGCAGCTTTCGATATCTGAAGACGGATACATTCGCTATGGCGACAAAGTGATGCTCGTGAATCCTGACCACCCTGAGACAGAAGCTGATCTGTTTCTGGGCGGGGACCTGAGCTTGTGTATGACTCCAGATGAAATTAAAGCCCATCTGAGGGACGCATTAGAGGTGCCCTGCGGCCTGAGCGCAGCTCAAACCAAGATCCCGGTTGGCAGAAACACTTTCACTGTTTTGTGGTAAAGATACTTTAATTTTAGACTCATTTTCATCATAAATATCTGTTTTCACTTGCAGTGTAAGGATGCCCTGGGCTTAGAGCAGTGCTGATTGGAGGCAAAGGTTATGTGAATATTCTCTGTGATTCTCATCTTGCTTTCGTATCTTGAGAATGATTGTCAAGGGGCCTTGACAATCCTGTTACCTTAAACATCAGGATAATGGGTAATTTGATTTCAGTTCACATCAGGATAATGGATAATTTGAATTCAATTCAAAATGCTTAATTCAAAAGTATTGCATCCAGGGAATTAAATTCAGACTCTGCCCAGAAGCCAAGTGGGTTTTCCTAATAACATTTCATGAGGCTTTGAGCTCATTTGAGTGCTTTCATTGTTTTTAATGCTACTCTGTTATTTCTACATCAGAAATATATAGTTAAATGCAAGGTAGCAGTCCACGGGGATTTGCTGTTTTAAAATTAATTGTCCACTAAGAATGTACTTGAAATTTTGGAATTGAGCATTTAAATCCTTAGAGAATAGATACATCATTACAATTAAAAGTCATTGCTTTCAGTTTGTTACTAAACTATGATAGCAAGTTTATATGACAGGGATATAACTAGTCCTTTAAGCCTTTAGAGTTTTTGACTACACATAATTTATGTTAAAACAGCTAAAAATTGATCACAGTTTCTGTTTCCTGGAAGATTACGAGGGAAGAGTGTATTAAATGTCTACAAATTTGTTACCTTGCTTCTCTCTAAAGTTGTCAGTGTATGGGGATGTCATATATAGAATAGGGAACATAGTCAGTAATATCATAATAATTTTAAATGGCAACAGATGCTAAGTAGATTTATTGTGATCAACTCCTAACGTGTATAAATATCAAATCATGATGTATACACTTAAAACTAAATATAACATTATATATCAATTGTACTTCAATTAAAAAAAGATGTCCGTGGACTTGGACCAATTCATTAGCGTAGGACAGTATGACTTTCTCAGTCCACCCTAGGCTCACAAAGTGGGAACACTGTGTGTTCCGAGTGTGTTGGAAGACAGTGAGTAAGGTGCTAGCAAGACTTGGAGGCCAAAAGAAAAGACCTTTTGGTAAGTGACTTATTTCAGTTATGGTACATGAATAGACATTACTAAGAAAATTATAAACCAAAGTGCATACACAAAAAATAGAGCTGGAGAATGATCCTAATATGGAGAATTTACATTATATTAATTCTCCACTGACAGTGCAGCTGGAGAGGTCATTGGTCAGTTCCTTAGATACGGGCAGAACTTCCGCCTCGGGATAGCAGGAGGATTTGCAGACAGAATGGTAAGTCGTAATACTGCACGTCTACTTTGCACCAGTCATTTTTGTTTCCATGTGGGCTAATGGCTACTTACTGAAGTGGACAGAGAACTGTATGGGCATGGGCTCCATCTCTGGCCTCATTATGGTGTCAGCCTGCAGCTTTTCCAAGGCATTCTGGGGCCAGTTCTTTCCTTCTAACCTCACGAATTACAAAAATACATCCTTAAAAGCTAAAGAATAAGGGGGAAAAAAAACCCTCTTTGCAATGCAGCTGGTAAAAAGCAAAAATTGATACCACCTCCACTTGTAAGTTAAATGATCAGATTATGTAATATTCTGACAGCTGTTTAATGTCACCAATGCTAACACATTTGCATAAATCGGGGAGCACAAGTCTTTGATCTTTACCTCTACCTTGGGAATCAGGCAGTGTAATAGAACCAGATACATATGGATTTGAATTCCAGCTGAGATGCATACCTAAGGGCTGGGACTTTGGGTAAGTTATTTAACCTTTTTGAGTCTTTCTATAAAATGGAGATTATTTACTTACTACGTGTTTAAGAGCTTCACATATGTTAACTCATGTATTCCCCCCAACAAGTCTTTAAAGTAGGGACTGTTTTACTGATGGGGAAACCGAGGCACAGCCAGTTAAGTGACTTCGCTCCAAGTCACTTGGCTACTAAGGGGGAGAGTTGGTATCATATATAACGTTTTTCACTGAATCAAAGATTCCGTTATTGTATGATGTGGCATCGTCATCACCAGCAGCATCTTTATTATTTTCATACTTCCAAGAAATCAATGCTGGCAGGTAAATTCTGACGCGCCATGGACGGTAAGCTGCAGCCTGATTTTAAATGTGAAACTTAGAGGAAATACCCAGTTGTTGAAAGAGGAAGTCAATCATCACTCTCTCATCCAGAGAGTAGCCCTACTAACCTTTTAGCTTATTTTATAAAGGGAAAATCTTAAAATATAGGGAAAATTACAAGCATTACAACCTTTAGATATTATTTTTTTTCTTTTCTTCTTTTGTTTCTCTCTTTCTTTTTATTTACCTTCTTTTCCCACCCCTCCCTTCCATCTCTGCTCTCCTTCTTTTTCCCCTAAACCATCTGTTCTTTGCCTGTTTGTTGACTTGGGCTTAAATATCTCCTCTTCCACAGATTATAAAAGTTTGCCACGTTTGTTGCTAGTATTTCCTCTCATTTGTTAACTTGGCTTTTAAATTGTAGTTGTTCTCATCTATTTTTAAGTAAAATCTATCAGTGCTTTTCTCTGTAATTCCTTCCATTGCTCAGAGCCTTTGAAGTCTGCTCCAAAGATATGATAAAAAGAATAACTTGTATTAATTTTTAGATGTCTAAACTTGAACTGTTGCTTAAGTTTATTCTTTCATCCACTTGGGATTTATTTTGATAGAGGCCTTGAGGTGAACATCTAAATTTCCCCCAAATGACTAGTCAGTCATATCTGTGTTATTTCTTGAATAATTATTCCTTTCTTCACTGCCACATGCTGCACGCATTAAATTATTATACGTGCCTTTCTGTTTGGATCCTTTGAACTGGAGTTGTTTATTTTTATTCCAGGTCACTCTGATGACTTGTAGGACTAGTTCTTTATCATTACACTTCTTTGTCTGAATTATGTTAGGAATTAATCTTTCAGTCAAATGTAGTAATAATTTTTTTAAGTGCTTCTGCCCCTGTGAGGGGGGAAATCACTTGGTATTTTGATTGGCATTGTAAAATTAAGCAAGCTCACATTTTTAGTAGCTTTACAATATTTGTCCTTCTGAGATGTCTCTCTGTTTCTTCAATTATTCTTTTCTATCTCTCCGTAAAGTTTTGTGCTTTCCTTCACATGGATCTGACACTGATCTCGTCAAGGTTATTCCTTGGTATCTTCTATTTTGGAAGCTATTGAAGGTAGGTCCTTTTGACAGTTGCAGCAGAAATCGAAGATAGACATTGATTTTTATACTCACCTTGGATGAAATCACTTACTCTTATGAATTCAGGTTGATTCTCTTAGGACTTCCAGGTAGACAGTCAGCTCATCTTCAAATGATGACAATTTTATCTCTTCTCAAATTCTTATACCTCTTATTTCTGTTTCTTGTCTTTGAATTAGCAAGCTCTTTCAGGGTATTTATGAAAATCCTGTTGATGGTGGCCTTGTAGAGGCCTGATTTTTGTTCCTGATTTTCTTATTGTTTTTCTTTATATGAACGAGGCAACGTTTGTGGTTGAGATAGACATTATTTTCTGTTTGGTCTGAATGGCATTGTCATCCGCCCCATCAGCCGGGCCAAAGCCACAGTGTATCTTGCACCCATCTTCCTTTCCCACCCACATCCAGCTCCAGCTATTGTCAGGTCCCATGGCTCTTCCTTCACAGTGCAGTTCGGCCCGTCTTTGCACTCCCAGTGCCGGTACCTCAGTCCACGCCCCCATAGCTTCGTCCCTTTAGTCTATCCTGACGTCATCTTGTACTGGCAGCGTGCTGTCAGGTCAATCCTTTAAAAGCTCAGCTTTGCTCACCTTGCACCTCCATTGAAAAGTCAGTAGCGGTGCCCCCATTGCCCTCTGCATGAAGTGCTGCTGTTCACTGTGGCATTTGAAGCCCGCTGTAATATGTCCCTACCCTGCCTGTCCACGCTCATCCTCTCGGGCTCCCTGATACCACATCACCTCCTCCTCGGAGTCTTTCCTGAGCCCCTGGGAGAGCATGTGTTCCCATCTCTCCCCTCCTGTAGCTCTTTGCATCCCTGCTGGATGCCATACCTTACAGATGTTTCCAATTTCTATGCTTAGTCATCCCTCCTGTTAGCTGGAAAGCTTCTTGAGGGCAGTACCTCATGTCTGCCTTCCCCAGAGCGCTTCATGACATAGCTTTGTATAGAAAAGGTGTTTAATGAAAACCGATCAAGATATGCAGAAACGACCTCCAGGTGCAGGGCGAAGGCGAATCGGTAAACGGCTAACGAGGAACTAACATTATGGACCTTTCAGCAAGATGGGGTGCTCCTTGGCGAAGTTATAGGCAACCAGAGAGCTGACGTAAGTTCCAAGTGTGGATGTCAATTCCAGAGGGGCCGAGGCCCCCTTGGAGGCTCACGTATGAATATCAGCTGTGCTGGTATTGGTTTTAAGAGCACTTCACTTCACGCAATAAGTTTCATGCAACATTATTTATAATGAATAAAATATTGCTCCAGGCCTGATGTCCTGAAAAAGAGGAGGAGTCAGAATGGGAGAAAATATTTGCAAACGAAGCAACAGACAAAGGATAAATCTCCAAAATATACAAGCAGCTCGTACAGCTCAATATCAAAAAAACAAACAACCCAATCCAAAAATGGGCAGAAGACCTAAATAGACATTTCTCCAAAGAAGATATACAGATTGCCAACAAACACATGAAAAGACGCTCAACATCACTAATCATTAGAGAAATGCAAATCAAAACTACAATGAGGTATCACCTCACACTGGTCAGAATGAGCATCATCAAAAAATCTACAAACAATAAATGCTGGAGAGGGTGTGGAGAAAAGGGAACCCTCTTGCACTCTTGGTGGGAATGTAAATTGGTGCAGCCACTATGGAAAACAGTATGGAGGTTCCTTAAAAAACTAAAAATAGAACTACCATACGACCCAGCAATCCCACTACTGGGCATAAACCCTGAGAAAACCATATTTCAAAAAGAGTCATGTACCACAATGTTCATTGCAGCTCTATTTAGCCAAGACATGGAAGCAACCTAAGTGTCCATCGACAGATGAATGGATAAAGAAGATGTGGCACATATATACAATGGAATATTACTCAGCCATAAAAAGGAACGAAATTGAATTATTTGTAGTGAAGTGGATGGACCTAGAGTCTGTCATACAGAGTGAAGTAAGTCAGAAAGAGAAAAACAAATACCGTATGCTAACACATATATATGGAATCTAAAAAAAAAAAAAGGTTCTGAAGAATGTAGGGGCAGGACAGGAATAAAGACGAAGACATAGAGAATGGACTTGAGGACACGGGGAGGGGGAAGGGGAAGCTGGGAAGAAGTGAGAGAGTGGCATGGACATATATACACTACCAAATGTAAAAGAGATAGCTAGTGGGAAGCAGCCGCATAGCACAGGGAGATCAGCTCAGTGTTTTGTGACCACCTAGAGGGGTGGGGTAGGGAGGGTGGGAGGGAGGGAGATGCAAGAGGAGGAGATATGGGGATATATGTATACGTATAGCTGATTCACTTTGTTATACAGCAGAAACTAACACACCATTGTAAAGCAATTATACTCCAATAAAGATGTTAAAAAAAAAAAAAGAGGAGGAGTGCACGAGATGGAGAGGGAGGCTGGGTTTGGTATTCCGAGGAAGGGAAAGCAGTGGCCGGTGATGTGAGGGCGGGTGGTCTCAGCCTCTGAGATGGCCTTTCTGAGGGAGAGGAAAGTTGAGTGTTCTTGTACAATCCGTAAGAACAGGGTTTTTGAAAACTGCTTTTGAACACGCTGGCCGCCCAGCCTCTCGGGTAGTTGTGAGGTAGTCCATCTGCTTGCTGTCGTTTTCAGTTATATTTATCAAGCGACCACAGGACCCTCATGAAGTCGTCTAAGAGGTCTTGGCTCCAGGAGGTGTACCTGACGGATGAGGACTCCTACCTGAACTGCTGGCAGGCGGCCTTCCCTGACCCCCAGCTACGCCTGGAATATGAAGGCTTCCCCGTCCTGGTGAGCGCAGCCTGGGGAAGGCAGACGTGTGCGTGGATGCTGTGAAGTGGGTGCGATTTACTCCTGTGTGTGAAGTGGAGGCTTGTTAGGGCTCCGACGCCTTATACGCCTCACACATTTTCACTCTCTCTTTTTCATTTCTTCCTGTTTTTTAAAAAAATATTTATTTATTTGTTTTTATTAAAAAATAAAAAAAAAAAAAAACACTTTTTTTGGCTGCACCGTGCAGCACGCAGGATCTTAGCTCCCTGACCAGGGATCGAACCTGTGCCACCTGCAGGGGAAGAGCAGAGTCTGAACACTGGACCGCCAGGAAGTCCCTCTTTTTCATTTCTAAGTCAAGTATGGGAGGCACCGTTTTGCCCTGTGGCAGCATCCTGCCTTGGTGTCTCTCGACTCTGGTGGCGCCCAGAATCCCCTACAGAGCTTCATAAAGATACCGAGGCCCGGGCTCTGCCCCGAGATCAGGCTGAGAACCACTGCCCCAAGATTGTAAGGATGATGACACTGCTTTCTTTCAGGCCTCTGTTAAGTCCTCATTTCTAAAGAGACTGGGTAATCTGGGGGAAGTGAAGGACAGGGTGGGGCCGACGCACAGGTGAGCACGTTGCTGGACGTTTTCTCAGGAGCCTGGGCCCTGCGGACAGGAGCACAGTTCTGAATGGGAAGGCAGGTCTGGGGGGCACAGAGCTGTTTTGAGGACCAGACGCCATGCTACTTGCTTGTGAGACATCCAGCAGACGGAGACGAAGGAGTTGTTGGAGGTTATTGGGAGAGTTACTAGATTTACAGCCAGGAAGGACTTAAAGAGTTGGCCATCCAGGAAGGGCCCCCCAGTTACCAGGCACTCTGAATCCACCTGACGCAGTAGGCTTCTCTCCCGAGCTCTGTAGGCGGACCCAGGTTTGTAAGGGTCTTTCTCCCAGCACGGAGAATATACACGTGGTCCACAATGATGCATGCTTGACAGATTTCCTCTCTTCCACTGGTCTTTTCAAGCTTTGCTCTCCTTGGAATTGCCTCTCATTCCCATGATTTAAACTGTCAGTATCTCAGCTTCATTGTCTGTAAAATGGGGATAGATGATGATACCTAACTTACGAGGTTTTGTGAGGATGAAGCGGTTAGTCCATTTACAGTGCTTATTAGAAAAGTGCCTGGTCCAGACAGCACTCCCAAGCATTCATTGTTGTTAATTTAACGGTGGTTGTTCTATTGTTGCTGTCATTAGGTTAGAGAGGTTGGGGAGTTCAGGCACCAGGAGCTCATTTCTCTGTTGCTAACTCAGTGCACAGCCCGAGGCAGGTCTCTGAGCCACGTTCAGACACATCTGCAGAATGGGACATTTCATACCTGTCCAGCTGCTGTCCACATGTCAATACCCTCCAGTCAGAGACCATCAGGAGCACCTGGGGTTGCACGAGTCGGCTTCATTCCTTGTTGCGGTGATGGAGAACGCGCACCACGGAAAACCGTGGGGCGTCTCAGTAAGAGGCTGGTATACATGGTCCAAAAGGATACATGCACCCCAGTGTTCATAGCAGCACTGTTTACAATAGCCAAGACATGAAAGCAACCTAAATGTCCATGGACAGAGGAGCGGATAAAGAAGATGTGGTACATATAATACAATGGAATAGTACTCAGCCATAGAAAAGAATGAATTAATGCCATTTGCAGCAACATGGATGGGCCTAGAGACTCTCATACTGAGTGAAGTAAGTCAGACAGAGGAAGAAATACGATATCGCTTATATGCGGAATCTGAAAAGAAATGATACAAATGAACTTATTTACAAAACAGAAACAGACTCACAGACTTAGAGAATGAATTTACGGTTACCAGGGGGAAGGGTGGGAGGAAGGGATAGTTAGGGAGTTTGGGATTGACACGCACACTCTGCTATCTTTTAAATGGATAACTAACAAGGACCTACTGTATAGCACAGGGAACTCTGCTCAATATTATGTAACAACCTAAATGGGAAAAGAATTCGAAAAAGAAGAGATACATGTATATGTATAACTGAATACGTTTGTTGTACACCTGAACCTAACACAACATTGTTAATCAACTATACTCCAATATAAAATAAAAAGTTTTTAAAATAAAATAAAATAATTAGAAAGAAAGGACAAGTTATAGAATTGGGGCTGTGGTTGGGAGATTTTAGTGAGGGTGTCAGGAAGTGGGGCTTTGCCCTGGATTGGAATCTGTCAGGAAGCAGGGCTGTCTCAGTACCTCTTATCTATAGAGGGCAGGCCGGAGCACGACCAAAGCCGTCATGAGTAAGGGAGCAGTAATCACTCCTATTCTCTAGGAGAGGAGGACATTTGGTATTTTGTGGCTTGGACAATGCTCGTGTTTTTGCTGTGTTCAGACATGATCACAAAGTGGTCTTCTTTTTGGCTTGACCCATCGTGGTCACAGCGTGGCCGTGTCTGATGTGGGCACTGTGTGAAGTTGATTATATTTCACAGGAGAACACTAAGGCAGAGCCCTGGCTGCCAGGCCAGTTCCCGGATGTCAGGGGCTGCTCTTCCCCATCTCACACTGCTTTTAGCTTACCTGAGTCAGGATTTTGAAATAATATGTCTTTTATTTTCTGATTATAAACAATATGTGTTCGCTTATGGAAAGTCAGAAAAGTACAAAAAATAATATGATTACCAGTAGTTCCATCTTCTAGAGAAAGCCGCTGTTATCATTTCTTTTTCCATGTATATGTTTTTTTAATTTAGTTTTAATTTAAAAAAAAAATAGGGCATCAGGAATATTCTTATTTTTTCCACTTAACACCACTGACCATATTTCAAGTTGTCAAAGATCTTCTCCAATATGACTTTAAATGATTGTATAATGTTTCATCATATGTGTATCTATAATCATGTATTTATTAATCTATTATGGTTTGGCTTCTAGATTATTCTCTCTCTCTCTCTCTCTCTATATATATATGTATATAAATAAATGAATATATACTATATTTCCAAATTTTTGCTTTTAGGAAACTGGAGGCCTTAATTCATAATTCAAATAACATACTCTCTTTATCTTTAAAGGCAAATGCAAAAATTCTTATCAATCACTGCCACACGAATCGGGGACTGGTGGCCCACCGGCATCTTTTCTTAAGGTATTGTATAGCAGGGTACAAGAAAATGCCATGCCAGAGGGCAGGGGCTGTGAATATAGGCAAAGAAGTTCAATTTAAAGAGGATGGCCACGCACAGAAAATGTCCTTTGATGACGAAATATCGCCACATAGAACTTTGAAGGTGTGAAAACTCCTATTAGAGCCCCTTCTATTATACAGGTCCTTCCCCACAGAGGACTTTAGCTATAATGGGATCCTATATACCTGGTCCTTGCCCAAGTAGGCTGAGTCTTGTTGGCAAACACATAGTGTTTTAGAGACCCCCCCCCCCCCAAGAGCTTTATTTAGCAGTCTGTTGAATTACGTGCTTTGAGATGAACTTAACAGCTTACTGAAGGTTGTAATTCCATTTCCAACCAGTGTTAATTCTTTCTTGCCCCAGTACCTATTTTGGAAAGGAAGCAGAGGTCGCTGCACACACATATCTGGATTCACACAGAGTTGAAAAGCCAAAGAACCATTGGATGTTGGTGACTGGGAATCCCAGGAAGGACTCGTCCACCATGTTGGACCTGTCTAAACCGCCGGCGGAGGACACCCGAGTCCTGGAGCACGTGGCGGAGCCGGGGACCAGGAACGCACCTGGCGCGCATGCGTGCACTCGTCCGATGTGACTTTACAGGAAATCTATTTCGGTCATGCCTCAAGCGATTCTTAAGGAAGGCACAGAACTCTCTGAACTTTGTATTAAAACAAAGGCTGTATTCGGATTATTGAATTAACGGTGGAGGTCTAGGACACAGGAAAAAACAAGCAAACAAAAAACCTTGCCTTGGGCCACAGCGCAGAAATGGTCTTTGAAAGTGACAGATGGGATTCCTTTGTTGATGACCAAATTCTGAAGACTCAGCTTCCTTTATTTAGACCCTACAGCAGCAGCTTCTATAAGGACTGTAAAAAACTCGTTACTTTTTAAAGCTATGTCTGTGTAATGAAGCTGTCGGAACTTTGCTGAATTCTCTTTCCCCCGACTCTGTACAATGTACTAAGAAATCAAAAATGGGTAGCTGTGGACTGTGGCCTTACTTTAGAGTTGAACATTTTCCCCCTTGTATTTTTGTGTCTCCTTCTAGCTTGCGGGGGTGGACTGAAGACCTCTATTTGACCTCCATTATTTTGTAATGATTTTCATATTGCAGAATCTCCTTATTTCTACTTTATCTTTGAAACCAGTACATTAGTTGTGGCATTCACGTCATCAGACAAAATACATATATATCCTTCCATGTGTTTGTCCGTCTACTCCTTCTTTGTCGAGTACGGAGCACCTATGATGTGTAAGGTGTTGTAATGGGATGAAGAGACGCCCAGCCCCGGAAGTAAAGGTGAGGGCTAAGGCTGGTTTGCTTTTAAATACCGTCGGCCCTCCGTATCTGCGGTTTCGCATCCGTGGCTTCAACCAACCGCTGAATGCGTAGTATTATGTTTACGATCTGCGGTTGGTTGAATCCGCGGCTATGGAACCCGCAGATTCGGAAGCCACATTAAGGAATTTGAGCATCCTAGGATTTTGGTATCCTCGGGGGCCCTGGAACCAATCCCCAGGGATACCGAGTGACGACTGTATACCCAGAGGCGGCAAGTAAGTCATGGGTTATGTAAATGGCGTTGCAAATAGATGTGGCTTCAAGCCAATGTGGCTTGAGCCTCTTTGAGGAGACAGGCATTTGCCCTTCACGTGCGTGCAGTAGGAGTTAGGGCGGCGTTCCTGCCCTTGGCTGTGCACTGGATCCAGCTGGAGAACTTTAGCAATTACTGATGCCTGACACTAGCCCAGAAATTCTGAGTGAAGGGTCTGGGGTGCAGCCAGGGCAAGGAGCATTTTCAGTGGTCTTCGGCTGCCTCTGATGTACTGCCAGAGCTGGGATTCACTGCGTCAGGAGAGGAGAAGGAAGCGACGGTTCCTTGGGGGCGGTCAGGAAAGGCTTTTCTGAGTGGGCATTGAATCAGAATTTCTGGGGTGGGGCTTTAAAAAATACAGATGCTTGGGTCCACCTCTGGAGATTCTTATTTAATTGATTTGGATTGGAGCCCAGGAATCAGCATTTTAAAAACACTTGTTACTTTTTAAAAAATGTGCCGCCTGGGTTGAGAACCGCTGACTTAGCTGAGCAGAATTTGGTTTGCCTGTGTATCTCCAAAGGGTGTAACCAGAACTGGAAGTTTAAACAATCTGCAAGCGTCTAGATCAGTTCTGGTGCATTCTTGTCCTGCCATGAGGTGCCCGCGGAAAGCTTTCAGGCAACATGGGGACCCACATTGCTTCCTTAAGCCATCTTTCAATGGTTCCCTGACTGAATCGCTAAAGAGCTTTTTTTTTTTTTTTTTTTTTTTGCGGTACGTGGGCCTCTCACTGTTGTGGCCTCTCCCGTTGCGGAGCACAGGCTCCGGACGCGCAGGCCCAGCGGCCATGGCTCACGGGCCCAGCCGCTCCGCGGCACGCGGGATCTCCCCGGACCGGGGCACGAACTCGTGTCCCCCGCATCGGCAGGCGGACTCTCAACCACTGCGCCACCAGGGAAGCCCTCACTAAAGAGCTTTAGTCCCCCAGGAATACCGACCAAGTTTGCAAGCATATAGTTAGTGACAACTATGGTGTGACTTCCACCTGGCTGATGGCAACTGTAAGGCCCAGTCATTTTAATTCAAAGATGTTAAAATATGAAAAAGAAATCCCTGTATATCTTGGAATAGGTGAAAGACAATAACTAGAAACTTAGTGCTATTGAACTGAGCGAACACTGTCACCTGTATATTACGTTGTGTGATCACATCAGAGCTTCTGCCTTGGGTCTGCTGAGTGCATTCAAAATTATTGAGGAGTTTTTACACTCATTTCCTTATTCTCACTATTTTCTGGGCTTAGATTGGATATTGTTCACAGCCATAACCCCATTTCTTGAGGAATATCTGTTGACTGAATCCGTATCCTTTGCAGAGGTGACAATAGGCTTGTAGAAGTTAAGCGATTTGCTCAAGGTCACATAGCTCATAAATAGCAGAATTGGGCAGGACCAAGTCAGATCTTCTAGACCGTCTTCTAAACCAAAGTTTTCTAACCGCACACTCTCAATTTTGGGGGGGGTCCAGATAATTCTTTGCTGTGGGGGACTGTCCTGCACCTTATAAGAGGGTAGGCAGCATCCCTGGCCTCTACCTACTAGATGACAGTAACACACCTCCACCTGAGACAACTAAAAATGTCTCTTGTCGTTGCTAAACATTCCCTGGGGAAAAAAATATGCCATTTGAGTACCACTGTCCCTTGGTCTTCTAGACCTTCTTTGTTTGCCATCGACAGAGGATGCTGTAGGGGGTTTTTCCTTTCTCTTTTTTTAAATAGACGTTAGAATATACGGTGTCTAGGTAGCTTCCAGGTTTACTAATAATCTGCTTCTGGCATCTGACCTGAGCTTTGGTGGAAACCTAGAATTTTGTGTAGGTTGGGCCTCCAGGATAAGGTTGCTATGCGGACCTTTGCGTACTTCACCTTGATACACACAGCCAAGAGTGGTATTCAAATGGTTAAACAACCTACACAGTTTTTCCTGAATATCACTGAGCACCAACCTAACAAAACAAACTCCAGCCACAGGGCTGGGGTAGGGTCCTCGAGGCCCCCTGCTGGGCCAGACATTTACTCTCTAGTTTCTGAACTGCAGGGAAGTCCAAGGGTTTCCACCCCACCACGGAGTTGCCAGGGGTGCCCGGGGCATCTAAGGGACTAGGGTCAGTAGCTGTGGGAGAGGCACACAGTACCTTAGTAGTGGTCTCCAGTGTGGGATACACAGGCTGGCCCATTGAGATGTGAAAGGAAAAGTTTAGAACTTCTATGTATCTCATTATTTTACCCTGTAAACTACATTAATGTGTGTTTCCTATTGCTCAAAATGTTACTTTTTTTTTAATGCACATATAGTTTAGTAGGCATGAATAAAATTTGTAAATATGTATGTGTGTGTGTGTGTGTGTGTGTGTATGTAGTTAATGCTCAAAGCTTACCAGGAAGGGTGTACAATAACACAGTGTGGAGACCATTCTGTGTGCTGTGTGTCGTCGTTTGCTGTACACCATGTGCCACCGAGTCAGTGCTGCTGCGTAGCTCTGTCCCCAGTCATGGACTACAGCTTCCCCTTGCCCAACCCAAGGTTCACTTTTGCTCAATTGCACAGATTTCTATCCATCCTCCACTGTGTGCTGGTTCTCTTACTAGGATGGTGGAGACAACAACAAATAAGGCAAAGACCCTGCAACTGGGGGCGAAGGGAGAGGGAAGAAGAAACCACCAGTGATTATGCCCCGGGCCTTCTATGATCCCTGTGGGAGAACAAGGAGATGCTCGGGGACCAGGGAAGGCTGCCCTCGGATGACACTCGAGTGAGAAAGGACACCACAGAGAAGAGCATTCCTGGCTAGGGAGGCCCGAAGTGGGGGGGTGTTTGGAGCAGTGGTGAGAGGGGGGCACTTGGCGAGGGGCCAGGTCACAAGGGGCTGTGTGCAGAGCTGCTATTCAACAGGTCCACCCAGTAAGTCTGCACTGGCTGTTAAAATAGTGCATCCCTCTGTATTGGTTGGAAAATAGCTACTGACCCAAGTCCCTGAGACGCCTCTGGCAACCCTGCCACCTCCCTGGGGAGGACCCTTGGACTTCCCTGCAATTCAGCAACTACAGAGTTAATGTCTGGCCCAGCAGGGGGCCTCGAGGACCCTACCCCAGCCCTGTGGCCGGAGTTTGTTTTGTTGGGTTGGTGCCCAGTGACATTCAGGAAAAACTGTGCAGGTTGTTTAATAATTTGAATACCACTCTTGGCTGCGTGTATTAAGTTACTATATTTGCATTTTATCTGGAAGGTGGTGGTCGGCCTTCGAAAGAGTGTGAGGACGAAAGGGGCATGATTTTGCTTTAGAAAGAGTATTACGGAAGCAGCAGGGAGGTAAAGGGGTCCCCGGGGACAGATGAGCCTCTGAACTAAGGCAGTGTCAGGGGGCCGTGCACAGGAGGGGATGGGTTGGAGAGAGGTCAGAGAGAGAGAGAGAGAGAGACAAACCTGGTGTATGTAAGACCAAGAGAAGACGAGGAGGTGGCAAGCAGGTTTGGAGGGCGTGCCCATCCCTGAGACTCAGGACTCAGGAGGACCAGCAGTTGTACAGGGAAGTTGAGTGGTTGCCTGGAGACAACGTGATGTAGCCTGTTTGTCTGTGGGTCCAGCTGCAACCTTGCTACAGTGCCTTCCTCAGGATGGTGATGTCCTCTGCCAGGCTGGTTGGACCCACCAAAACCCCAGCTAAATCCTTGATAATTGGCAGCAAATAAAACTTTAAGATTGAGTAGTACCTATAACTCCCTGCCAGGGGAGCACGGAGGAGTCTGGCAAGCCTGGTGGCCAAGACTGGCCACTTCCCAGCTGCAGGGATGTTATCTCTCTGAGAATCAGTGCATCAGCTGTGAAATGGGGAGGGTACCGGCCCGTGAGGGCTGCTGGGAGAACCGGATATGTTCAGTTATGTGAAATCAGGTGCTCTGCGCGTGTAAGTGCCTCCCTGTTTCCCCTCTGCCTTTGTACGTGAGTTTAGCACATGGACATCCAAGTCAAGGAGTGAGTTTTTCTCCATCTCCACACTTGGTTCCAGCCTGGGATTGGACTCCTTTTCTTTCCCACACACAGTACACCTTTGTGCATTCAATCGAATCATTCAGACCTCATGACTTTTTTATATCAGGTACTGAGCTAGACTCTGGGAAGTATAAACGTGTTCTTACCTTCAGGGCCTCAACTGGGAGATGATGCTTAAGAGACGAAGAGAGGTTATTCCTGTTAAAGAAAAAAAAAAAGCATAACCCAAAGCCATTGACTTGGGAGAAATGCAGGATGTATTAGGAAAGCAGACGGAAGTTCACTTTGATTGGAGCCTTGAGTAAGAGACAGGAGGTAAAGCCTTTAAAAGAAAGGCCAGAAGCCTCCCTGGTGGTGCAGTGGTTAAGAACCTGCCTGCTAATGCAGGGGACATGGGTTCAAGCCCTGGTCTGGGAAGATTCCACATGCCATGGAGCCACTAAGCCCGTGTGCCACAACTACTGAGCCTGCGCTCTAGAGCCTGTGAGCCACAACTACTGAGCCTGTGTGCCACAACTACTGAAGCTCACACACTGCAACAAAGAGTAGCCCCGGTTTGCCTCAACTAGAGAAAGAGCAACACAGCAGCAAAGACCCAATGCAACCAAAAAAAAAAAATAATAATAATAATTAATTAAAAAAAAAAAAGAAAGGCCAGAGTGTAGAAATTTGCATTTAATACAGTATGTAGCGGGGAGCCACTGCAGGTTTTGGAGCAGGGGAGAGATAGGACAAGAAAGGAAGGTTAATCTGGGAGGGACAGGTACAAGGTAAGTGAAAGGCAGAGGTCATTTCTGAATCCATAATCACAGATGATGAGACCACTAAGGCTTGAACCTATGGAGAGCAGAGCCGATATTCTTACTGATGGGTTTTAGCAGATGAATTAATCTTTTTCTATTATCCCTTCACCAAAGGCAAAAATAGAAGGAACATTGCTTTTTCCATTAGTAAATTCACTCAACATCTCTTGATATTATCTGGAGCTTTTAAAAAGGAAAATAGCTGCTTTATTTTTAAGAATAACCACTTAGAACCATTTATAGATTTGATAATAATGCAGTAGAAGTTCAGTTATTATGGAAATTTAACATAAGGAGAGTCAGTCAAATTACTGGCTTTGATTCCTAAAGGGAGACCATGTTGTAAAGAAGACAATTGGTTAATGTATAAAGAACTCTTATAAGTGAAAGAGAAAACCACAATCATCCCATTAGAAATATAAGGCGCTGGGGTGGAGTCAAAATGGCAGTGTGGGAAGATGCCTAGTTAGCGTCTCCCCACAACTACGGCACTTGCCAGCCGCTGGTGGGGACCCTGACGCCCAAGGAGATGGGAGGAACCCCCAAGTGAACCGGTAGGATGTGGGGGGACTGAGGGGGGAGGAGAAGTGGAGACCAGACAGGATCAGCACTCCTGTGGCTGGGGAGATCAGGAGAGGCAGGCTGGAGGGGCCCTCCAGGAGGAGCAGGAGAGGAAAGGAGGGTGTTTGCCCTGCCCACTCGAGCCCAGGAAGCCTGCTGGGCTCCCAGGTGAGGTCCCCCGCCCCCTGAGACCAGGAGTGGGGGGTACGCCTGGGCCCCTTCTGTTCTGTTGTGTCTAAGCCCCACCCCCCCCATGGCCCCCAGGGCCTTTTCCAGCCCTGTGGGTCCTAAGCATAAGCCCCGCCCACTACCCAAACCTCGCCCTTGCTTAGGCCCCACCCTCCACAGCCAAGGCATTTCCCCCCCTTTTCTTTCGTTTTCTGTCTTTCTTTATTTTTTGTCTCTTTTTTCTTTTCCCTCCTCTTTTTTACTATTGTGGTACTGTTGTACCTTCCGGTTGTTGATTCATCTATATTTTTATTTTTATATTCTTTCCAACATATCTGTTAGTTTCCTAGTCTAATTTTATTTTTTACTTTATTGTTTTTTCTCTCTCTCTTTTTATTTTTCGCCACCCCATGTGGCTTGCGGGATCTTGGTTCATGAACCAGTGGTCAGGCCAAAGCTCGTGCGGTGGGAGTTCCAAGTCCAAACCACTGGACTAACAGAGAACCTCAGACACCAGGGAATATTCAGAAACCAGAAAAAGATATCACAAAAAAAGAAAATTATAGACCAATATCACTGATGAACATAGATGCAAAAATCCTGAACAAAACGCTAGCAAACAGAATCTAACAACACATTAAAAGGAACATACACCTTAATCAAGTGAGATTTATCCAAGTAAGCAAAGATTCTTCAATATACACAAATCAATGTGATACATCACATTAACAAATTAAGGAATAAAAACCATATGATCATCTCACTAGATGCAGAAAAAGCTTTTGACAAAATTCAACACCCATTTATGATAAAAACTCTCCTGAAAATGGGCATAGAGGGAACCTACTTCAACATAATAAAGGCTGTATATGACAAACCCACAGCAAGCATCATATTCAATGGTGAAAAACTGAAAGCATTTCCACTAAGATCAGGAACAAGACTAGGATGTCCACTCTCACCACTCTTATTCAACATAGTTATGGAAGTCCTAGCCATGGCAATCAGAGAAGAAAAAGAAATAAAAGGGATACAAATTGGAAAAGAAGAAGTAAAACTGTCACTGTTTGCAGACGACATGATACTATACATAGAAAATCCTAAAGATGCCACCAGAAAACTACTAGAACTAATCAATGAATTTGGTAAGGTTGCAGGACACAAAATTAATGCACAGAAATCTCTGGCATTCCTATACACCAACAACAAAAAATCAGAAAGAGAAATTAAGGCAACACTCCCATTTACCATTGCAACAAAAAGAATAAAATATCTAGGAATAAACCTGCCTAAGGAGGTGAAAGACTTGTACTCAGAAAACTATAAAACACTGAAAGAAATCAAAGATGACATAAACAGATGGAGAAATATACCATGTTCTTGGATTGGAAGAATCAACATTGTGAAAATGACTATACTACCGAAAGCTATCTACAGATTCAGTGCAATCCCTATCAAACTACCAATGGCATTCTTCAAAGAATTAGAACAAAAAATTTCACAATTTGTATGGAAACACAAAAGACCCCAAATAGCCAAAGCAATATTGAGAAAGAAAAATGGGTTTGGGGGGATCAGGCGCCCCGACTTTAAACTATACCACAAAGCTACGGTAATCAAGACAGTATGGTACTGGCACAAAAACAGAAATATAGCTCAATGGTACTGGATAGAATGCCCAGAGATAAACCCATACACATATGGTCACCTAATTTATGACAAAAGAGGCAAGAACATACAATGGAGAAAAGGCAGCCTCTTCAATAAGTGGTGCTGGGAAAACTGGACAACCACATGTAAAAGAATGAAATTAGAACACTACCTAGCACCACACACAAAAATAAACTTCAAATAGATTAAAGGCCTAAATGTAAGACCAGACACAATAAAACTCTTAGAGGAAAACATAGGAAAAACACTCTTTGACATAAACCACAGCAAGATCTTTTTTTGACCCACCTCCTGGAGTAACAGAAATAAAAACAAAAATAAACAATTGGACTTAATTAAACTTAAAAGCTTTTGCACAGCAAAGGAAACCATAAACAAGACAAAAAGACAACCCTCAGAATGGGGGGAAATATTTGCAAATGAAAGAACAGACAAAGGATTAATTTCCAAAATATACAAACAGCTCATGGAGCTCAATATCAAATAAACAAACAATCCAATTAAAAATTGGGCAGAAGACCTAAATAGACATTTCACCAAGGAAGATGGCCAAGAGTCACATGAAAAGTTGCTCAACATCACTAAATATTAGAGAAATGCAAATCAAAACTACAATGAGGTATCACCTCAAGCTGGTCAGAATGGCCATCATCAAAAAATCTAGAAACAATAAATGCTGGAAAGGGTGTGTTGAAAAGGGAACCCTCCTGCACTGTTGGTGGGAATGTAAATTGATACAACCACTATGGAAAACAGTATAGAGGTTCCTTAAAAAACTAAAAATAGAACTACCATATGACCCAACAATCCCACTACTGGGCATATACCCTGAGAAAACCATAATTCAAAAAGGGACATGTACCACAATGTTCATTGCAGCACTTTTTACAATAGCCAGGACATGGAACCAACCTAAATGCCCATCGGCAGATGAATGGATAAAGAAGATGTGGCATATATATACAATGGAATATTAGCCATAAAAAGAAACAAAATTGAGTTATTTGTAGTGAGGTGGATGGACCTAGAGTGTGTCATGCAGAGTGAAGTCAGAAACAGAAAAGCAAATACCATATGCTAATGCATATATATGGAATCTAAAAAAAAAAAAAAAGTGGTACTGATGAACCTAGTTGCAGGGCAGGAATAAAGATGTAGACACAGAGAATGGACTTGAGGAAATGGGGTGGGAGAGGGAAGATGGGGTAAAGTGAGAGTATCATCGACAAATATACACAACCGAATGTAAAATAGTTAGCTAGTGGGAAGCAGCAGTATAGCACAAGGAGATCAGCTCGGTGCTTTGTGACCACCTCGAGCGGTGGGATAGGGAGGGTGGGAGGGAGGCTCAAGAGGGAGGGGATGTGGGGATATATGTATGCATATGGCTGATTCACTTTGCTGTACAACAGAAACTAACACAGTATTGTGAAGCAATTATACTCCAATAAAGATCTATTAAAAAGAAAGAAAAATAAGGCAAAAAGCTTGAACTGGAAATTATATAAGAAATAATTCAAGCATCCAATAATCATTTCAAAGCAAGTGCAAATGAAGACAATGAGATGCCATTTTTTCTTCCTCTGAAGAAAGGCAGTGCCAGAACCATAGAGTGTCAGAGCCCACAGGGACCAAACCTGATTTGACTTCCCCTGGTCATTTTACAGGTGAGAAAATAGGCTGGATCCCGGAAGGGACATGCTTAAGCCCATAGGGAAGATGGGCAGGGTTAGCTGAACTCCACATCTGTGTGACAGTGACTGTTGAGAGGTCTGGGCTAGTTAGTCTCACAATCAGTTAAGTCCATTGGAGAATGGAACTAACTAGGGTAAGATTCATACAGGTGCTGAAGTCTGGATGGATCTAGAAGGTATTATGCTAAGTGAAATAAGTCAGACAAAGACAAATACCATACGATCTCACTTATATGTGGAGTGTAAAAAACAAAATAAACAAAACAAAATGAAAACAGACTCGCAGATACAGAGGACAAATCAGTGGTTGCCAGAGGGGAGGGGGATGCGGAAGTGGGTGAAATAGGTGAAGGGGATTAAAAGGTACGGACCTCCAGTTATAAAATAAATAAGCCACGGCGATGTAATATACAACATAAGTAAAATGGTCAAGAATATTGTAATAACTTTGTATGGTGACGGATGGTTACTAGACTCATCGTGATCATTCCATAATGTATGCAAATGTCAAATCATGATGTAGTACACCTGAAACTAACATAATATTGGACATCAACTATATTTCAATTGAAAGAAAAAAAGAAAGGAAGAAGGAAAGAGAAGGAAAGAAAGAAAGAAAGAAAGAAAGAAAGAAAGAAAGAAAGAAAGAAAGAAAGAAAGAAAGAAAGAAAGAAAGAAAGAAAGAAAGAAGGAAAGAAAGAAAGAAGGAAAGAAAGAAAGAAGGAAAGAGAAAAGAGACTGGTTTCTCTCCTGCGGATTTGGTCTTGCAGTTTTCCAAAGCGGCCACAAGATGGCAATATTAAAAATGCTAACAAGTCAGTGCGGCCATCGCTCAACTGCTGAGCTTAATTTCAAAATACTAGGGAGTCTCCAGTTTTCAAAATGTATATTTTAAGAGGGGGAAAATCCATAAAGGCCCTGCAGTCAGGGTATCAGTTCATTTTTTTTCCTTGTAAAAGAAATGGTGTATTAGGTGAATGTAAAGGCTGCTTACCAAATGTAAAACAGGTATCTAGTGGGAAGCAGCCGCATAGCACAGGGAGATCAGCTCGGTGCTTTGTGACCACCTAGAGGGGTGGGATAGGGAGGGTGGGAGGGAGACGCAAGAGGAAGGGGCTATGGGGATATACGTATACGTATAGATGATTCACTTTGTTATACAGCAGAAACCAACACACCATTGTAAAGCAATTATACTCCAATAAAGATGTTAAAAACAAACAAACAAAAAAACACACAGCATTGCAAGGGGTTGTGCCGAGGGACATTCAGGTTAGGGCACAGCCCCTTTGGGACTCTTCATTGGCATTCCACCTGAAGTCTGGAGTTTTCCCCAGGAAACTGCTTGGCACCCAGGCCCGGGACCCTGCGCTCTGCAGCTGCCCTAAGTGAGAGTAGCATGATGTCCAGGCGGGTGATTCCAAAGCCCTCTCTGTTCCTTTCCAACCTTGCCTAAGTCTTCCTCAACGCCAAGCCTCAGTTTTCTCTGCTGGGTTACTGACTTCCTCTCAGACTTGTTTATAAGATTGAATGAAATGACATAATGTATTCTCGAGAGAGGCAAGAGGGGATAATGGTTATAAGCTCCCCTCTGGGGTCAGACAACTCAGTGAGGATACCGGGCACTTCCTAGGTGTATGACTTTGGAGATCACGGCACCTCTTTGAGCCTCGATTCTCCCATAGGTTAAAAGATGGCTAACGTGTCTCCCATCTCATAGGCTTGCTGCGGGATTATATATACTAAGCGTTCAGCACTCCATCCAGCACCATGTCAGTAACAATACTAATTATCGTTATGACTTGGGTATCTCACACATATCTCTGCTGTCTGTGTGCTGCCTGGCGTTGCTGCATCCTGATTTTTTAATATCCATCTCCTCCACGTGACTGTGAGCTCTTCAAATACAGAAGCTGCACGTATGCATACATGATCTTCATTTCTGTACCCTCAGCGTTCACACTACTGAAATGCTCACCCCCTCTTCCCCCTAATTTCCAGGTAAATCAGTGAAAGCTTGGAGAGGGGAACTGTGTTGCCCAGCATTCCGCACGAATTAGCGCTCCCTCTGCACAGCCCTTGTCACTCTGAGCTGTCATTGTGCGTCTACTCCTCCACGTGCCATGCTTGACTGCAGGCTCCCTAAGGGCAGGAAAACCGATCTGGAGTTCCATCCCCAGTGTTAGAACATGACCGTCAAGATCATCATCATTGTAGCTAACATTTACGGAGGACTAGGCGCCAGGCACTGTTCTAAGTACCTTTTCATGTATTAATCAATTGAATCCTCACATATAACTTGTGAGATGGGTGTCATCGTTATCTGAATTTATAGGAGGGGAGACAGACATAGAACGGTTAACTTACCCGATGCTGTACAACTAAGTAGGGGCGCCAGGCAGTCTGGATCCAGAGCCAGAGCACTTCATCAGTGAGGGGTGCTGCCCGTCAGCCAGAAAGCTTTTGATGCATTTCTGTTGGATTGAACTGAATCAGGAAGACTGGAAGTTGAGCAACATTATAGTGCATTATGGGGAGTAACCATAGGTATGCCTTCGAGTTCTGCATTCAGAGCTGCTTTAAACGCGTGCTCCAAGGGCGCCCTGGAGAGCCTTGCCGGCAGGACACGATGAAAGGAGGGGGAGGGAGAGGGTAAGGAGCCTGGCAGCTCCAGAGCCATTCAGTCCCAGCGGCAGCAGGGAGCAGTGGCGGGGGGTGTGGAAGAGGCTGGGAGCCGCCACAAGTCCATGGCGGGACCACAGGGGGCTCTTCTCAGCAGGAGGCAGTGCTCAGTTCCCTGGGCACCCAGGCTGCCTTGGCACAGCTGGAAGCTCAGTCACCCAGCTGCATCCTGCAAACCTGGAGGGGTGGTGTGTGGGCTTCATCTTGGGTACCAGCTCTGGTTGAGTAGAGGCAAGACTGGGTGTGCCCAGTGTCCAGTTTCAGTGGAGAGAGCATTCCAGCTGTCCCCATGTGTCCAGCAGGGGGCCGTGGGCCATGCTGGGCAAACCTTCCCTCTGATAGACCCCAATTCCTGCCGCTTCTCCAGGCCTCCCTGCGCAGCCAGGCTGCCTGGTGTTGAGGCTGTGGGTTCTTTCTGGGGCACTGAGTGCATCAGGCTGACCCACCTAGGGCTCTACCCCAGAATGCTGACACTGTGGGCGCCATACCCTAACTCACTGCTGGCAGGTCATGCACGAACCCCTCCCTCCCTCCTCCCCCAGAAGGAGGGGAGATGTTGTCTCCATGGTGTCCCCAGCTATGGGGCAAGAGCCATCTCCCCTCCTCTCTCCCTGCAACATCGTCTCTGTGCTGTGTTATTGTTGGCTGGTGTGAACAAGGTTGAACATCTGCCAAACATCTGCTCGTGTCTCCTGTGTGTGCTCCCAAACAGACGGGCAGGAAGCAGCACCACCCCTGGACCAAAGTGCCAGGGGCTGTGAGCCACCACACAGGCACACTGCCTAGCATGTCTGGGGCTGGTGGGATCCCTTGGGGTCTCTGGGAGCTTGCCAGGTGGTGGGAGAGCTCTCGTTCTATGTCCTTCCCCTCTTCCCCGGAAGGGACAGTACTACGGTCAGGGATATTCAACAGAAGAGAGACCTGTTGGGGATGGCTGGGGGTAGGGAGAGGGGGGATATGTTAGAATTCCCCCAACCCTGGGGAGGCAAAGACAAGGGTGGATGTGGGAAGGAGAGTGGCTTTCTGGGTGCTCCAGGAAAGGGACCTTGATGTGAGCGCAAGCAGTTTATTTGGTGTGATTCTATTTGAGATGATGTGCAACAAGGAGGAGAAGAAAGTCAATAAAAGGTGCTTTATTAAGCAGTTATCGTTGGGGGCACCTGGGACTCCATCCCACTGAGGAACCTGAAAGACAGCCTCATTCCCCCACCTGGGAGGTGGGCACGTGGGGACATTTCTTCTTCACCTCCCCTCTGCTGTCTGGAGAGCGGCGCCGAGGGCATCAGCTTCCTGAATTTTCTGCCTGCCGCAGGGAGTGGGCTGGGAGCAAGCCTGCAGGTGCAGAGGCCCCAGTGCTTGCAGGGAAGCCACAGAGGGGGATGGGCAGGACACGGAGGGTCCCTCCCACCAAGGGAGAAGGAAGGTCAAGGATGAGGCTAGCTGGGCATTGGCAGAGTGGTTGTTCCTCTTCCCTCTCTCCTCTTTTTCTTTCTCTCTCTACCCCTTTCACTGTGAGTTGCCCATCTCCCACCCTCTCCTGTGGTCCTCTCCCTTCTCCCTCTCTCTGTCATCTCTCTTACTCTCTCCTTTTCCATTTGCACCTGCCTCTCCTCTCTGTTTTACTTATGTGGCCCTAATCCTGAACAAGGAAGGGATGGAATCATAAAGCAACTTCATTCTATTTCCCAAGGAAGGGCCCTTCCTCCTGTTCTATGGGACTAGGTGGTTCCTCCCTGTCTCCTGGATGAATACTCCACTAGTCCCTTCAGTGGTAAAGTGTCCTTTAACTACTTTATGTTGCTAAACACTTAAACATGGACTGCGGTTAGCAATTAAAATGTCATTTTCCCATGTAATAATCAAATTCTGGGCTTGATGGAAAATTGAGCCTTCCTTCCTCCTCCAGCTCGGCCCCCTGATGGCAGGAGGTTCCCTGTGTAGGTCTCCTCCCCCATCTTACCCACTGCACTCTCTGACCCTTTTGGGGTTGGAGCTTGGGGGAAGAAAAAGAGATCAGGACAGCAGGAAAGTTCTTTGCTGACAGGCAGTGCTGGGAGACCCAGCTTCTGCGTGCTCCCATCTTGGCTGATGGCCGTGGTGAGTGTCTGTCTTTTTTTTTTTTTTTTTGGCCGCACTGCACAACATGTGGGAGCTTAGTTCCCCGACCAGGGATCGAACCCGCGTCCTCTGCAGTGGAAGCGCGGAGTCTTAAGCACTGGACGGCCAGTGTCTATCTTGAGGGTGCTGCTGTGTCCTCTGGGCATATCTCCCACTCCTGGGATCTTATCTAGAGTTTCCTGTGGAAGACAAATGCTGCTCTTCCTTGTTGCTTGCTCTCAGCCCCTGGGCATCCCCCATGTTTCTGGGTTCTTCCTCCTGAGGTCTGTTTGCTCTTCCAGGGCTCCTTCTGGACAGAACCTAAGATGCCCACATTGTCCCTCTTATGTGCTTCACATCTAGCTTACAGGAACAGTCATGGATTCCTGGAGTCCCAGCACATTCTAGGCATGCAGATCCGTCCCAGGGCAACCACCTGTTTAGTCACCGGAATAGCATCCCTTGATCTCCCGGGCAGAGGTGGTCCCTTTGCCCTCCCCTCTCCACAGCAGACCAGCTCCCTGGGAAGCCTCACTCTCCCTGTCCGTGGCCCCTGCAGGGATCTGGTGAGGACGCACCGCCGGCTGTTCACTTCGGTGCCCCTAACCGGCACTGCAGAGCCTGGCATTCAGCTCGTGTGGAGTTGCTGTTTGTTAAGTGGTTGAGCGAGTCCTTCGGCTCCGGGTCGGGCGGAGGGATCTGGGTGTGCTGGCTGGGCAGGTCCCTGGCACAAGCTCCTTAGAGGAGTCTCTTACTGAGGCTGGTATTCAAGGTCAGATCCAGCTCCCATCTGCTCTGTGACGTTAGGTGCTGTCTTTAGCAGAGAGGGGGAGCGTTAAGGGCTGGACCGGGAGACCCGAGTCTGGAACAACGGGAATGCCCATGACAGCTTTGCCTCCTTTTCCTTTGCTTTGTACCAAATGAGGCATTGAGAGAGCTTCCAGCTGAAGCTGAAGGAGAGAATGAAGGCTCAGACAGCCTTTTGCTCCGGTGCTTTGTACAGCGCGCCCAGGAACTGGGACGGCTGGCTTCTCTCGGTACTGCTGTTCATCTTTCACTTGGCACAGGGTTCGTATGACACCCTTGTGCAAATTCTGCTTCTCAGAAAGCTGAGGTTTCCTCCTGTCGTGGCCTCTTTGCCCCCTCACTGTCGCCAAGTCTTCCTCAGTCCCCTGAGCCTTCTTGCACCTGTTTCTATAGTTTTCCAAGAAAGTTGATTTTCAAGGAAAAACCTTTGGCTACAAGGTTGTCGGTTCAATAGAGTCCATCACTGTGACTTCTATTGCTTCCCCCTTTGCAGGCAGCAGGGTGATCTAAGAGAAGATTCTTAAAATGAAGTATGGTAGGAACCTGACGGATACCAATATGTTTAGAAAACGTCGGGGCAATTTCCACAAAGGGAGATTATATACTGGGTTGAACCTATTTTTTATAGGCAACCGTGGCTCAAAATTGGTAATTTTCTATAGCTCAATCTAATATTTGGTGCAAAGTATGAGTTGGGCGTCATGGACTCTTGTCATACTTCAGTGGCGAAGGTGTTGTTAAACTCGATAGAGCCATGTAACTTTTCTGGATCTCAGTTTCTTTGTCCCTTTGATGTTGATAGTGAAATAAACTATGGATTCCAAAAAAAAAAAATAAGATAAGGACAAAACAGCTGTTTCAATCCAATGTTTCATTATGAGGTGTGTTCATTTTACTCATTCATTCATTCATCAAGCCCCTGGTTGTGGTCCAGGTGTTGGGGTTAGATATTCCTAGGCTGGCACAGTCCTAAAAAAGGTTTCGTATAGTCATCACCACGTGCCTGCGCACCGCGCATGAAAAGAGAGCCTTTGGTCTGCATCGTGTCTTGCGGACGCCTTCATTCCATGCCCCTGCTCGCACCTGGCTTCACACCCTCAGGCCATCGCCTGCGTGGCTGGCTCTGCTGCTCTTCTTGTCTCTTCTCCATGCCTGCCTTTACTCTTGGCTCCTATCCACAGAGAACCTTCTCAACCTTCCTGTCTTCTTGCCCCTCCCCAGGGTCTCCCAGGACTCATCACTTCTGGTACTTGAGGCTGAAGGGTTCACAGTTTTTGTGAAACAAAGAAGTAAATGTGACAGGGTTGGGACATCTACTCACAGTGCAAATTGAATGTGCACAACAAAGGACTCTTTTTTTTTAACAAATAAAACTTTTCCTTTAAAAATATTTCATTACATATAAAATGCAGCAGAGGTAGTAGTGGTAGATGAGTAACAATATAACTTACAAAGTGCAAAAAGTATTTCTGGTGCCGTACTTTTATATAATACAATAAATAATCATGCTTTTTAAATGTGGTATCTTGATTAAGCATGAGTTTGTGTCTTTCCTTTATGAAAATTCATTTAAAAAGTCATTAAAATGTATACCTTTCGCAATTTTGTTTTATTTTATTTAGCTTTGTATTTTGTATTGGAGTATAGTTGATTAACAATGTTGTGATGGAACAAAGGACTCTTATACTCTGCAGCTACCATGATTTTCTTCACGAAGCCCTACCTTTGGGTAAGGGGATGATGAGAAGGGGGCGCATTAGATCTAGTGCAACCCTGGGATCTTCTTCCAGGGCAATAACTCAAACAGACCCTTTAGGTAAAATTTTTGATCTCTTAAGTTTGTCGTCATCGTCTTTCTCTACCCCTACATGGCATGTGGGGTATGCAGAGGGCTTACCAGGTGTGCCTGGCAGCAGGGGAGAAGGCAGGTCCTCCAGTCCACAGTCTGCCCTGTTGGATCCTCGCTGAGCTCTGCCCTGGGTCACCTGGACTGGTAACTGCTGAGGGGTGACCAGCTCCCTCCCCTGGTATCTGTGGACCCTGATGATAGGAGTCTGTGGTTGGAATGATTAGTGATTGGGCCTCTCCTTTGGCCTGGTCAGGACTTCTTGGTCTTTCCTGGTTGGCCTAGCGTCACCTCAGTTCTCAGTGCACTGTGGCTGTCTTTTTTTTTTTTAACACTTTTTATTTTATATTGGAGTATAGCCGATTGACAATGTTGTGATAGTTTCAGGTGCACAGCGAAGCGACTCAGCCGTACATATACATGTGTCCATTCTCCCCCAGGCTCCCCTCCCATCCAAGCTGCCACGTCACATTGAGCAGAGTTCTCTGTGCTATACAGTAGGTCCTTGTTGGTCATCTATGTTAAATAGAGCAGTGTGTACATGTCAATCCCAAACTCCCTATCTCTTTTCCCACCCTTCCCCTCCGGTAACCATAAGTTCATTCTCTAAGCATCACCTCAGCATCACCTGAGTTCTCAGTGTGCTGTGTCTGTCTTGATGCCTTCAGGTATGGGCCGTTTTGTCCCTGCAGCAGGGACCTGTCTGGTAAGCTCTCCAGCAGAACCCTCAGCTAACTTCTATGTATCCTTTTTGACAAATTGGAACTTCTCGGTCATGTGCACAGCACAGGGGAATGGGAAGCAGCTCGTTAGTGCTCAACTTAAGGGCCTCCCTCCCTAGTCCCACCCGTATCTCAAGTTCCCTTTGATGTGATTTCCCTCCAGGTCGTTTGGGTTGTAATTACCTGAGAGGTGAGTCCAGCTTGAATTGGGCGAAAGTATATTCCTCAACTTCCCTAAGTCATGAGGATCAAGGTATCAAGAGGGGATGTATCCCCTCTCCCTTCTTTTGCCAATCTCTCCTCCTGTCCATTATCCTTCGGGGTCAGAGGTGAAGCTCCGGTTTCTCTACTTCCTCTGCATCCTACCTGCTCCCTCTTGGTCAGCATCTTAGGCCACAGTCTCCCTCAGAGGGCAGAGGAATTTTCTCTCTATTACGGAAAAAACTAAGAAATTTTGTAACCAGACCTGCTTCCTGATAATCCAGGGGGAATGGGGATGAAAAACCTATTGGGAAATCCTTTTCTTGCAACAAATCTAGTTTATAGAACCGCTGTGTGACTGGAGCTCCAAAAATCCCATGTGATGCGGCAGAAGCTGAACCAGTAGCTTTGCCTTCCTGCTGTACTGGTCCCTATCTGTTTGCCTTTCCTTCCATCTCCAAGCACAGGTGTGTGCCTTAAGCTGTCTAGGAAAAGCACGGAAACAAATATGAAAGAGAAAAGCACATTAGTACATGTAAAATGTTACTACTATCTAAATGCTACCATTAAATACATAGGACTGTGGGAGAACAGAAGAGGGAGGGACTCTAGGATGCTTGATGGGATTAGAAAGACTTCTCAAAGGAAAGGCTAACTCAGGAGAAGGAAGGGCCTGTACACTAGTGCATCATTTTGAAAGAGATTCTTGAAAAACCTATACAGAGAATGCAGATTTCAAATGATCGAGTCAGGTGAACTGTTAAGAACTGTTATCCCCCAAGCAACTGAATTGCCTGTTGACTTAAGTATTTGTAGTTTTCTTCTGATTACAAAGTAATAAATACTCATTGTGGAAAACTGAGGAAAATAAAATAAGTATCCCTAATTTTTAGTGTGTTCCCTTAACATATATATATATATATCTATATATATATATATATATATTTTTTTAAATGGCCGTCATTTAATTTGAGTTTTTTTGTTTTGTTTTGTTTTTTTGCGGTACGCGGGCCTCTCACTGTTGTGGCCTCTCCCGTTGTGGAGCACAGGCTCCGGATGTGCAGGCTCAGCGGCCATGGCTCATGGGCCCAGCCGCTCCGCGGCATGTGGGATCTTCCCAGACCGGGGCACGAACCCATGTCCCCTGCATCGGCAGGCGGACTCTCAACCACTGCGCCACCAGGGAAGCCCCCTGTAACATATATTTTGTATGCCATAGATATGCTGCCAGACTCATCTCGGTCTTTATGTGAACAAGCAAGTGATGTGTTAAACCACTGAATTTGGGGGTTAATTTATGACCATAACATACCCTAGCTTATTCTGACTTATTTAGAAATTGACAGTAGAAGTAAGGTGCCGCAGTAACAAAAACCTACAATACCTGGCATTGATACATTGGTTAGATGACCAGCAGCGAGGAAACAGGAGTGGAGGAAACCACCAGCCCCTCTCAGGCAGTGGTGAAATATTTGACTCGTCTCCTCTTATTCCTTGGAAGGCACATTTGGTTCCTAACGAACTTGTAGCTCCAGGAAAAGTGATCGGAACATAGAATGTTGGTAGTTGTGTTGGTTGTTACTGGCTCTGTTTAACAAGGTATTACAAGGCAGAGATGCACACAGAAAAGAATCGACTCGTTTCCAAGAGTAATGAGAGGGAATGGAGCAAGGCCAGAAATGAAGGTTGGAAAAATTAACGGCCTCTAGATGATACAGTCAGAAATGGGATTCAGAAAGGCTTCTGAGTGGCCAAAGGCAAATTTAGGTTACGGGTGTGGTACCCAATGTGGTGTCCAGTTGGAATCAGGGCAGAAATCAAATTAAAGGTGTGGGTCTGGTGCCTATTATTACAATTTCGCTCTGGTTATTATGTCTCAGAGTAAATAGAAGAAGGATGTAAACTTCACACTTGCTGCTATAGGTTGCCTTAAGGCAGCCACTGTTGTATTGAGTGAAAGAGGCTTGGGGATGTGAAATAAAGAAATAAAGAAATAAAGCAGATCTAGGAACCAAGTCTTGAAAAAACAATGGGTGTGGTTCCTGGAAGATGAAACTGGAAACTGACTACTGAGTTTGAGAGTCATACTGCCAAAAAGAGAACCCTGGCCTTAAAAATCCTGTGATTATTTGAGACCTTTAACCCTCTAGCCACCCTGAAGCTCCAGCCATCTATAGGCAGCAAACAGGCTGAGAAAGCTATGCAGCCCCCAAGGAGGACATACTTTCCAAAGTCTACTTCAGATGTGGCCAAGGAGGCAATGGAAAATGAAGAACTTTCCAAAAGAGGTCCTTCAAGAGCAGTAAATAATTGCAGTGCCCTCCTGAGCGCAGAATAGAGGGCTAGTCAGGGAACACCCCCCATCCTCAGGCTGGAAGTCTTCACAATGGCTGTCCAGTAGGGTTTCAGAATGTCTGTGGACCAATGAGTACTGGGTTCTTCCCATTTTTCTCCTCTTTGAATGGGAATGCTATGGCAATTGAATACTAGGTGGGTAGAGGGCAGCTAAATTGACTTTTTAAATCAGGCTTTGGCAAACGCCACTGGTCAGATCCAACCTGCCGCTTGATTTTGTAAATAAAATCTGATTGGAACACAGCCATGCCCATCCATTTACAGATGGTCAGTGACAACGGTAGAGTTGAATACTTGCAACAGAGACCTTATGGCCCACAAGCCTAACATATTTACTCTCAGGTCCTTAAGAAAAAGTTTGCTGACCCCTGCTCTAGAAGGATGCTTCTCTGGACCGAGGGCAGCAACACCTGGCTCGATACAAGGACCACTGTGCATCTGCTGGAGATTCTGATCTTTTGAGCTGGGGGCTGTGACTCAATGGGACTGCGGGTCATCGTCCGTGGATTGGGAGTGTTTTCTTGTGGGGGAAGGAGGGAGAAAAAGGCTATTGGTGACCAGACTGTAGCTGAGACATTGAATGCTCACTGAATATCCTTGTGCTCTTTCTAGCTGCCTGCCAGTTGGGCATGGTCAGAGGGTATGTTCTAGGCAACAGATCATGCATGAAAATGACATGTGTCACGTCTGGCCTGAGGCACTGAAAAGCCCATGTGAAACAGGAGGGAAGGGGGCAGGGCACAACCTTTAAAAGAATGACATAGCCATAGTACATGACGAAACTACTGAGAACCAACTAGGTCCAAGAAGGTGGAAGATCTGACTTCCAGTGGACCTTGAGCCTTATTATACGCTCATTGTAATATATTAGCATAAGCTAAGTGACACACCCACCAGTGCCATGACAGTTCTGAGGCCAACCATAAAAGGCCAAAAAGTGGGTGGTGGCCCAATTCCTGGGAATCCCCGCCCCTTCCCCCAAATAATTGGAATAATCCTCCCACTCATTAGCCTACGAAATTACCCAGCCCATAAAAGTTAACCACGCTGTCTGTTGAAGCCTCTTGCCTTTTGCCTCTTGCCTTCCAAAATGACCCACCCTCTGTCTGTGGAGTGTTTCTCTCTAAATAAATCTGATTCTTACCTATCACTTCGTCTCTGAATTCCTTCGCGATGAGGAAAGAACCTTGAATTCACTGGGAACCCGTGTATAAATCTCTATGCCCTCTTTTATTTTAATTTTTTATTTTTTTAACATCTTTATGGAGTATAATTGCTTTACAAGGGTGTGTTAGTTTCTACTTTATAACAAAGTGAATCGGCTATAGATATACATATATCCCCATATCTCCTCCCTCTTGCGTCTCCCTCCCATCCTCCCTATCCCACCCCCTACGTGGTCACAAAGCACTGAGCTGATCTCCCTGTGCTATGCGGCTGCTTCCCACTATCTGTTTTACATTTGGTAGTGTATATATGTCAGTGCTACTCTCTCACTTCGTCCCAGTTTCCCCTTACCCCCCACCCCCGTGTCCTCAAGTCCATTCTCTACGGTTGTGTCTTTATTCCTGTTCTGCCCCTAGATTCATCAGAACCATTTTTTTTAGATTCCATATATATGTGTCTGTCAGCACACGATATTTTTTTTTCTCTTTCTGACTTACTTCATTCTGTATATAACTCAGCAATCCCACTCCTGGGCATATACCTTGAGAAAACCATAATTCAAAAAGAGTCCTGTACCACAGTGTTCACTGCAGCTCTATTTACAATAGCCAGGACACGGAAGCAACCTGAGTGTCCATCGACGGATGAATGGATAAAGATGCGGCACAATCTGTGCCCTCTGGTCCTCTGTTCTGGAACTCTGCACGCGTCATGTTGAGATGGTGGAGACGAAGGAGACAGCCAGGGTCCACCCCCCACCCCGAGTCACCACTTGGAAAGTACTGCCTGGCGAGGGGCCTGAGTTGCATCAGATTTTGTGTTGATGAGAAATAAACTTCCGCTGGGGTAAGATACTGAGAGTTGAGGACTGATTTTGCTATTGCAGCTGAAACTGTTATTCTTTAAAAGAATTTCTTTTTATTGAGGTGCAGTTGATGTACAACATTAGTTTCAGGTGCACAACATAAAGATTAAATATTTGCATATATTGTGAAATGATCACCACAATAAGTCTAGTTAACATCCAACAACAGACATAGTTACAGAATTGTTTTTCTTGTGTTGAGAACTTTTGAAATCTAGTCTTCGTAACTTTCAAATGTGCAAGGCAGTGTTATTAACCGTAACCACCACGCTGTACATTACATCCCCATGACTTATTTATAACTAGAATTTATACCGTTTGACTCGCTTCACTCATTTTGCTCCTCCTCCAGCCGCCCTGGCTGCCCACTTCTAGCAACCACTAATCTGTTCTCTGTAACTACGAGCTTGGGGGTTCTTTTGTGTTGTTGCTGTTTTTTCAGATTCCACATATAAGTGAAATCATACACTATTTGTCTTTCTCTGTCTGACTTATTTCACTTAGCATAATGCCCTCAAGGACCATCCATGTTGTCACAGATGGCAAGATTTCATTCCTTTTCATGGCTGAATAATATTCCATTGTGTGTGTGTGTGTGTGTGTGTGTGTGTGTGTGTATCTCAATGAAATGAAATACATATGTGTATAATATAATATATATAAAAACATAGCATTTTCTTTTCTTTATCCATTCATCCATCGATGGGCACTTAGGTTGTTTCCATATCTTGGCTATTGTGAATAATGCTGCAGTGAACATAGGGGTGCATATATCTTTTCAAATTAGTGTTTCTGTTTTCTTTGGGTAAATACCCAGGAGTGGAATTGCTGGATCATAGGGTAGTTCTATTTTTGATTTTTTGAGGAATCTCCATACTGTTTTCTACAGTGGCTGTACCAATTTACATTCTCACACATAGTGCACAAGTGTTCCCTTTTCTCCATATTCTCACCAACACTTTTCGTTTCTTGACTTTTTGATACTAGCCATGCTAACAGGTGTGAGGTGATATCCTGTTGTGGTTTTGATTTGCATTTCCCTGATGATTAGTGATGTTGAGCACCTCTTCATATACTGAAACTGCTATTCTGTCTGATTTAATATACATCACACCTATATAATATTGATAATTTAAATAAAATTGAGTTTATGCTTGTATTTAATTATCATTCAATTATACAATTTTATATTTATATAATTAATAGCTTTCCATACTATGTAAAATAATCTTTGAAACATGATTTTAATAACTTCCTAATATTTCATTTATTATTTCATTGCTAATGCACCGTGCTTAGGAAAGTATGGTGAGAAAGACAAGTTTCTGCATTGCGTGTAAAGGGGTAACTTCGTGCAATCTTTCTGAAATGCCATTTAACAACATGTTTATCTCCTGTGATCCATTCATTCTGTATCTGGAAACTTACCCTCAGGAAATACTAAGAGAGGTGGATGAAAACGGATAAACAACGATTTTTGTTTTAGCTTTGTAAAATCAAAGTTGGAAATAATCTAAACATTCAACAGTAACCAAAGAGTTACACAAATCACAGTGCCTCTCCAGGCGTTGCCTGTTTGTTGATGTGGCTTGTTTAGCATCAGATGCTTTCAGCTCGAGACGCAACATAGATCTGATCTAATAACTGGCAGTTTGGATGCCGCTGCCTTTCACACTGTACCTATTCATTCCCTGCTGACTGCCTTGGATCAGGGATGGGGCTGGCCAAGGCTTGTCTCCTTTTCGTTTCTCTGGCAACTGATGACTCTTGGCTGCAAAGATTCTTCAGATGGTCTCTTGGACATCAAACAGCGACAGCCCAACATTTGGTTACATAAAGTGCAAATGAATCATGAACACGTGGATTATATTTCCGTTCAAATACACAGGGGTTTCAATTTATGGGAAATAGACTGTGGGCTGCACAGATTAGCACTAGGTTTGGGAAATTGGTCAAATCCCTGACCAGATCCTCAGTTTAGTTATGTCCATCTGTTCCCCCCACCAGCTCCCCTCCTTAGCACCCTAGAAAGGACAGCTGTTTCGTTCCAGGGGATGCTAAAAGCTAGTCTTTCCTCCAAGAAAGATGGGAGGCCAACTTAATTTGCCAAAGGTTCCTGAAGTTTATTTCTTTTGTCCCGAAGCCAGCGAAGACTAAACAAAATACAAAATGGACCCTCTTTTCCCCTTGGCTTCTGTGTTGGAAGTTTCTTAATTTTTATTTCTCTCTTTAGTTTCTTCTCGGCCTTGATGTTGCATGTCTCTTCCATTGCTGATCCCTTAAGTGTTGGAATTTCCCAAGGCTTCCTCCTGAGCCCGTTGTTCTTACTGTATTTTCTAGGTTATTTTAAACCTGAATCCTTGGCTCTGACTACTTTCTCTACACCTGTGATGCTCGGATTTCTATCCCCAACCCAGATCTCTCTCCTGACCCCTGATTCCTGCATCCGTAATGCCCACCAGGCACCTCTACTCTCTGTAGCCAACAGATGTCCAAATTGCACTCATCCTTTTCCCCCTTATTCCAGCCATTCTCTCTGTATTCACTGTTCTAGTAACCGGAAGTGCTCTTCAATCACCAATGCCGTGATATGATTAGTGCAGAAAACTTTGAATCCTCACTGTATGTCAGCCACTGAGTTAGTTAAGGGGACGCAAAGATGATTAAGACCTAGTTCTTGCCCTTAACCTACTCATAACCTCGTGGGGTAGGTGGACATATAAATGAATAATTATAAGACACTGGAAAGCACAGCGTTAGAAATATGCAGAGGCTTTTCCACAGCATGGGAAAGGGGCACCATCACATTGATGCCTGAGCTGAGAATCAAAGGGTGAGTTAGGTGAAGTCGGAGAAGGGGAGGAACAGCAGGGTGGGAGCAGACAGAGGTGCACAGGGGCCAGATAATGGAGGTCTTACATCTCTTGTTCATAGGTTTGGATTTTATCAGCTAGTTTGTGTGGAATGTCAGAAGAGTGGGTTTTTTTAATCTTTTTATTTTACATTGGCGTGTAGTTGATTATCAATGTTTCAGGTGTACAACAAAGTGATTCAGTTATATATATACATGTATCTATTATTTTTCAAATTCTTTTCCCAATTAGGTTGTTAACAGAATATTGAGCAGAGTTCCCTGTGCTGTACAGGAGGTCCTTGTTGGTTACCTACTTTATATATAGCAGTGTGTACATGTCAATTCCAAACTCCCTATCTATCCCACCCCCACACCCTTGACCCCTGGTAACCATAAGTTCATTCTCAGAGGAGCGTTAAGTAGAGAGTATAACAATTTGATTTCTGCAGCTGTGGGAGAGTATGAATTTGAAGAGAGTAAGACAGAGGAGGGTGGAGAAGTTGAGATGCTAGAATTATCCGGGCTACATGTATGAGAGTCCAATCCAGGGAGCGTTTGAGAGATGTTTGGAATGTACACTGGCAGGACTTGAATTGAGAGTAGAGATAAGGAAAAGGAGCCAGGGATGGCTTGTAGATCTGGCTTGGGCGATGGGGAATCTGCTAATGGTGCCAGGAGAGAAAACACAGACGGTTTCACAAACATTCTCCATATGCTGGATCGTAATTCCTGAACCTCTCCTGTTTCACGTCTCCGTACCACGGTGCGTGCTGGTTCCACTGGTGCAGACGGGCTCAGCATCCTGACTCACCTGAACTCACCTGATGAGAGTCAGCTTATCGGTCCAGAGCCTCTCCAACCTGGCTCTGCGTGGTCTGTGCCCTATTCTGTGCCCCCACGTCTCCCAGGACTAGGCTTTAGCCCCGAACCCACCCCACGGCAGTGTACCTGTCTCGGTCCCCGCCATCACTCTCCATCAGACAGCCCCTGAGGACGGCAGCTTGGCACCCATCCAGTGGCTGCTTGCCGGGTGCTGACTGCGTCTTGGAGAGATATGAAAGCCGCTCTTTCTGGTTATCAGGTTAAAACTCAACGCGTCAGCAAGATGAAAACAGCATGGAGGGCATCTGAGCTTTGGTTTTATGACTGTTGCTCTGGCGTGGCCTCAGGGAGGTTTGCCGCACGGTGGTGACCATCTGACGGTGTGACCCGGGGCTGTAGCAACTTCTTTGGGCCCTATCTGCCTATTCGGTGAATAGGAAGTTTCACCTGTGCAAGTGGCTGGCCGACCCTTTGGAGGCAGAGTCCACTGAACATGCGGTGTGGGCTCAGGCCGTTCAGAGACCCACATGGGAGGAGAAGGGCTGGTGGAAACGAGGAGTAGCTGTATGAACAGCACGACGGCAACAAGAGGCCACAGCGAGGGGAGCCCAGATATGGGCCCTTCCCTTGTCTCCTTAGCTGCAAATGGAATCCTCGCAGAGGACGAGCACAGCAAATGATTAAGGTGTTGAGGACACAGGGTGGGGTAGTCAGGCTAGAGCAGTGGAAGGAACAGGAGAGGGGACAATTGGCCCTAGAGGAGCAGTGTGCTGGGTCCACCGCAGACAGCGCAGGCTTGGAGACAACCACCAAGAGGCAGGGGGACCGATGGCCTCCCTGGTAGTTCTCCTGACTGTGTGGCCAGTGTAGGGGGAAGGCGGTGTGACATGGCCTGAGAGGAGTTGGGAGGGCACCTTGGAGAGACTGAGACTGCCTTTGAGGTGACGCTTAATGCCACCTCCTCCATGAAGTCTAGTCTAGTATGTTGTTATCACTGGGGCTCCTGTCCCCCCTTGAGCTCACTCCAGACCCTTAAGCCAGTCCAGTCTGCCCCCGCACTGTGTCCTCAGCTCCCGATGTCCTCCCACTCTGTGTTTTGGACACTGGCCTGGGGTCTGGTCTTGGCAACTTGGCTCTTGGGCTAAGCTTGAAAGTAAGCTCTGGCCTTTGCTGCCAACTCTCTGTACTTCAGACTGCCTTGGAGGGGACCCCTGGCCTTGGGTGGAGGCTGGGGCTCTTTTGGGTTGGCGTCCATTCAAGCACATCCAGTTCCCCCTGGAGAGGTGGGATTCAGACAGTGGTCCTTTGTCTCCCTGGCTTAGCACTCTGTCAGCCTCCATCTCAGCATCCCCACTGAGCCATGGCCTCTCCCAGGTCTCCCCAGCTGGACCACTGAGTAATTTCTCCACTGCAAGACTAAACTCGCTCGACCTTCCAAACGGTGGGCTTATTACCTATCCACCCCCTCAAGGGAGAGCAAAGACATGACACCTCTGGGCTTACCATGGGGCTTTCATGTTTGTTCTGGTTCCCAAGTCATTCCTATGTCTCCCTCCTCCTCACTCACTGGGTCCCCTATTGCTTCCTGCATCCCTGCCTGGGCTGGTACTGGAGTGACTGTCCTTCTTGCTCCCTGTGCTACAGCAGACCGCCTGGCTGAAGCTCACTGGTCGGTCAGCCAGCCAGAGAGTGGCCGCTAGTATCTGTGGATAACTTGTTAGTTTCTTCCCTACCTTCTTGTCTAGGTTGGAGGAGATAATCGAGCTTTGATGAAGCATTCTGCAATGTGATGCTGACCACACCTGCCTTAAGGACCTACTGTCCAGCACAGGGAACTCTGCTCAATATTATGTAACAACCTCAATGGGAAAAGAATTTGAGGAAGAATAGATACATGTATATGTATAACTGAATCCCTTTGTTGTACACCTGAAACGATCACAACATTGTTAATCAACTCTACTCCAATATAAAATAAAAAGTTAAAAAAAGAAAAAGAGCTTTAACAAAGAGAAAAGGGAAAAAAAGAGGTCACAAATGTCACGTGACTACTACAGTGCCTGACACAGAGTGAAGACTCAGGAAGTGGTCACTGTCATCACCACCACCATCATCATCCTCACCATCATCATCTCTGTCATCACCACCATCCTCCTCCTCCTTGCTGTTCATTACAATTACTTGCATATAATCTCTCCATTTCCCAGTGTCCAGGCCCAGTCTAGGTGATCATGCTATCATATGGAACTCAATCAGGGCAGCTGGCAGCCAGTGTCTTGAAGTGAAGGGTCTGCTCCCAGAGCAGAGTAAGCATGCTGTATACCCAGAGAGAGAGAGAAGACAAGCTGTAGTCCAGGGAGTGAAGCCAGGGGCCCTGAAGCTTGGGGGTCACTGAGTTCAGTCCATCCACGGTCAGTCTTGAGTTGGGGAGGGACTACAAAGAAAGAGCAGGACGGGAAGCACAGGGGGCAGAGCTGTGGGGAGGGAGACAGGAGCAGGAACAGGTGGAGGGTGGCAGCTGAGAAGATGATGATGTCCTACCAAGAGGTGACTTGGGTCAGACCTGTGAGGACGGAAGAGGGTGCTGCTGAGAGCAGGCATGTGAGCTACCTGTGCTGGTACCCCCGCAGCCTGGTGTCTGAATCAGCACAGGTGCCTTGGAAATCCTGGCTGCCTTGAACTGACTACCTGATGCCAGGTATTATTGTGAGTTTCTTCCCTGTGGCCCGTGCTTGTTTCTCAGTCGCTCTTGGGGACTCATATAGAGTCAACTTCATATTTGTGGAATTTTGTGTATCGGCTGTGGGTAAACAGTGATACATATGTACGTGTGCGTGTGTATATGTAACACGCACACACTGCAAAACGTTTGCAATAAGATAGGAAAAGTCCTCCAGAATAAAGCCTTTATACCTCTGGGTCTGCAGAAAATATTTTATGATAAATTAAAAATAGAAGACGAGATAAGATATTTACAGGTGTGCTTTCACAAGGACCAAGTGTGTGAAAGATTGCAAAAGCAAGTTCTATCCATCTCTGTGATTGCTGGGATGTCTCCCTGCTTGGGGAACTCCTGTGGACAAGGGAGACCGACCAGGGCATCAATGGACTTCTCTAGATCATCTTAGTGTGCAGTAGACTGGTCACTAAAGGGTGGTTGAATGAGATCCTGGGGGCAGAGGAGTGGTGGGCATAGGTGGCCTGAGGACTCTCACATTTCTGTGATCCTCTGTCCTTGAGCCAGTCCTTTCTGCTCTAGGTCTCAGTATCTCCACGTGTTTGATGAGGGGGTTTCTTTAGGACTGCTGTTTTCCAGATGTGCTCATCAGAGCTCTAGCGGACTGCTGAAGAGCAGTAAAGGGGGCGGCTGGGGGTCAGCATCACCCTGCCTTCAACCAGAGCAACTAATGTTGCTCTGATCTGCTTTATCTACTGATGTTCCATGGAAGATGTTTGAAAAAAGGGATCTGGTCCTCCTAAAGTGTGGATTAGCTCCTCCCCAAGCCCTTCCACCTCTGACTTTCATGGTTCCATGACTATCCCAGCCAAGGCTTGGAGTGGGTACTAAAGATCACTGCCTTCCCATCTGGGGACATGAGGGATTGGTCCTTTTCGCTGGTGCGGTTATCTATTTAGTTCTTGACTGAGAAACTGTTATAGGTGTATTTCTTTTTAAAAATATTTTATTGAAGTATAGATGATTTGCAATGTGTTAATTTCTGCTGTACAGCAAAGCGATTCAGTTATACATATATATGTGTGTGTGTATATATTCTTTTCCATTATGGTTTATCACAGGATATTGAATATAGTTCCCTGTGCTATACAGTAGGACCTTGTTTTTTATCCATCCTATATATACTAGTTTGCATGTGCTAATCTCAAACTCCCAATCCTTCCCTCTCCCACCCCTTCTCCCTCTTGGTAACCACAGGTCTGTTCTCTGTGTCTGTGAGTCTGTTTGTTTCTCGTAGATGTGTTCATTTGTGTCGTGTTTTAGATTCCACATATAAGTGATATCACATGGTATTTGTCTTTCTCTTTCTGACTTACTTCACTTAGTATGATAAACGCTAGGTCCATCCATGTTGCTGCAGATGGCATGATTTCATTCTTCTCTATGGCTGAGTAATATTCCACTGTATATGTTTATACCACATCTTCTTTATTCATGTGGTAGGCACATTTCTGACCTTTACACGAGAATACCGGGCACCTCACCTCCATTGTTTCTTAGTTCTGTGACCCCAGGCAAGCCTCTCAACTTCTCTGAGCATCCACTTCCACCTCTGTAAAAGGTGGGAAAGCAATGAGGATTAAAGGATGCTATATGCGATAGGGTAGTTCTTTCTAATCTGAGAATGAGTGTGGACTGTCATTGTTAGGGGCTTAATAGTTAAGCAGGCTCTGTGGTTTCCAGCTCTGTCGCAGGTGACCTGACTGAATTTCAGCACTTTTTTCCTGAAATTTTTGATCACCCAATCTCCCAGTTTAGTCTGTATGTTTGCTCTTCTTTGAATGTTGTAGGAGGTTCAGTATGCCCTTAAAATGAACGTTTAAAAATTATAAAGCATTGTAAATATCAGAAATTGTCACAATAAGCCATCGCTATAATTTTCTGAGTGCAAAAGTAAAATTTAAAGGCAGTAAACATTTTAAAGTGAATGGGTTGGTTGAACAAGAAAATTGATTTTTAGGTGCATTTACCCTCCACAGGGATAAAGGCATTTGGGTTAATGATTACACATGAGATTGAAAAATAGTTTACTGCCTTTCACTGAGCCACCCCAAGCTCCCTTGGGGTCACTGTCATGCAGGCTGTCACATGTCCCTCCATGCAGTGTGGCAGCTCCATCTGTGGGCACGTGTGGAGACAGTGCTGACCTCATCTGAGGATAGAACAGGACACTTGCTGCTCTGGCCCTGGTTGAGAATGAAGAGGCAAAGCCTTAGAGATTGTGACCTTGGGGTGATGCCGGCAGACCATGGCTCAGCTCGTCCTTCGGTGTTAAGTGCGACTTGACAATATCAGCAGGGGACCCAGATGCTCAGGCAAAGGGGAATGGGAGGATGAGGACTGTGGAAGGCGGTCCCTGGGCTGCTGCAGGCCACGAATCCATTATGCAATAGGGCTTGGGGGAGCTGGACTTGGTCTGGGCTGTTCCCCTTTGGGAAGGGGTCCATGCTGGAACCTGGTAGCGGCAGTAGCATGTGGCTTGGAAGAATGGAGCAGGGACAGGCCACAGGCCAGTCTTCAAGCTACAGGCCCCTAAATTTGATGGAATATACAGTCAAGGGTAGGCTCCAGGTCCAGCAGGGAGTGGACAGGCCAGTCAACAGAAGCAAGAGGAAGGCTTGACAGACCTGGCCAATACGTGGGGTCTGGGAAGACTCAGGGCTCATACAGGCATAGCAGATCCTGCATCCACAGCAGTGAGCACCCTCGTGGGCTCACCAGCCCAGCTCTCTGAGCCTCCAACAACCTGGCTCTCTGGTCAGAATTGGCCCAGGACGGGGTAGGGCTCACTTTGTAACTGGAGGTGTCTTTGTCTATAACCCTGAGGGGCTGGGGGACACAGGGACCAGCCAGGGAAGGCGACCCTATCCTCTGAAGTAAGCGTGATCCAGAGGGCTTATTAAAAGTGTGTGTGTGTGGCGGAGGTGGACGGCAAAGGGCAAAGGCCTAGGGTCCTAGTATGGGGTCACTGCAGGTAGAGGAAGAGGCAGAGGCAGAGACCAAGAGGAGGACAGAGAGCTGAAACGTGGGGGTGAGGATCCATCTCTCCCCAGGTGATTTGACCAGTAGGAGATAGGACCCCCCCATTCTTTGGTGCAGACCCTAGGCAACAAAAAGATATCCTCTCAGTCACCTTATGCAGGGGAAGGATACCAAGGACGAGCCTTTATTTATGGGAAGAAGCCTCCACGAATGTGAGACCCCTCCATTATATTCCCTTATACTTTGTGGTTATATCTGAGATTGTGCCATTTGACCCCCTCTTCATTCACTTGGGTTGGGGGTACCTTCTGAGAGTAAGGAGCTGTAAATATATATATATATATATAAAATATAAATATATATGTTCCTTTTGGAAAAATAAATTAGAAAAGAAATGAAAAGCACTCACAATTTTTCTCACTAGCCAGAGGTAACCTCTATTTACATCTTGGCATCTACTAATAGACTATTTTCAGACAAAAGTCATGTATAAACATGCAGTCTTCCTTATTTCTCTGTTGTTGAACTTAACTCTTAACCCCCCATGTCTGTGGATGATGGAAGACTAATTTTGCCAATCCAAAGTAAATTTAGGCATTCCTGGTTTACTCCTGATTTCACTCAGGTCTCCTCTGGGTACCTACTCAGCCAGTTGAGGGTCTCCCTGCCTGGTTTCTACGTGATACGGTGGCGCCAGGGAAGGTTCACCCGGTCCTTGGTCGCCTCGCTGAGACCTTCACGGTAGAGGGAACCGGCCAGCCTCTCCTTTGTCCGAGAGGTTCCATCGCCACCATGTTGGCTGCCGAGGTATCTGGTTCTCTCATCACAGAGGTCACCCTGCTTCCTCCACACCCAACTGTGCAGAGCTCCTGGGCCAGCTGGGGCATTCAGGCATTCTGGGTACCTCTTCAAGGCACAGGGAACTTTCGGCTACACTCTCTCCTACCCAACCCTCCACCCTCCCATGGGAGACTCAGGGGATTGTCCCAGGATTTTGGTCTAACTCTCCCAGGTGGACATTTCCACTCCGAGTTGTCTCAGGACACTCGAAAGAGGCTCTTTCCTCCCAGTATTTCAGATAGAAAGTGGGACACAGGTCTCCGTGCTAGGGCTTGTCCCCAGTGTGTACTACCTGTGTGTCTCAGTGCCAACCAGGAAGGGGCAGAAGTGAGGGGCTCCTTCCCAGGCCCCAACCTGCAGTCTTTGAAACTCAACCTCTCTTCAGTTGGGCAGACCTTTATCTCCTTTGAAATAAGAAAATAGCTTCTCTTATATCTTCATACGTTTTCCCCAAATCTGTGGGTTTATGGTATAAATTTTGTGCTTTGTATCCTCCAGGCTTTGCTCTTTGTAATCAAAACCAAGCTTCTGGCATCAAACAAAATAAACACAAATCCAAATGTGTCAGCGTCCTATTGCTGCTGTAACCAATCAACACAAAATTAGGAGCTTAAAACAATACAAAGTATCTTATGTAGTTCTGGAGGTCAAAAGTCCAAAATGGGTCCCCTGGGCTAAAATCGAAAGTGTTGGCAGAGTCAACATTCCTTTCTGGAGACTGGAGGGGAGAATCCTTTTCCTTGTCTTTTCTAGCTTCTGGAGGCCGCCTACACCCTTGGCTTGTAGCCCCCTCCATGATCAAAGACATCAGTGTAGCTTCTTCAAGACTCTCTCTAACTCTGACCTCCTCCTCTGCCTCCCTCTCCCACTTTTAAGGACCCTTGTGATTTTATTGGGCCCACCTGGACAATCCGGGATAATCCCTCTATTTTAAACTCATCTGATTAGTAACCTTAATTCCATCTGCAACCTTAATTCCCACTTGCCTGTAACATAACAAGTTCACAGGTCCGTGAGAACAGCATGTGGACACCTTTGGAGGGACGATTACTCTGCTTACCGGTCAAATAATAACTCCTTTGTCAAAGGCTTAATTCATATGATCAAAAGCTATGACTTTCAAAAGTATAGTTTTTGTTATTGATTTAACAAGATCTACTTAGTAGTCCCAAAGCCAATGACTTGACTTAAAAAAACAATTTTTTTAAATTTAAAAATGTTTCTATCATCCTATAGGTGATACAGATTGGAAGCTATTACTGTTCATTGACCTGTGGGGATAACATAATGGGTATCGGAAAGCTCAGTGGATGTTGGGAAGCTCATGAAGAAAAAAGAAATCCCTCAATTTTAGGTCTCCAAATTTAATCTTGTTTCACGTATATGGGTCATACTACACAACCTGTGTTTGTAACCTGATTTAAGTCACTTGAAATTGTAAAGCAGATATCTTTCTATGGCAATAAATCTGACCTTATTACATCATTTTAATTTCTGCAAAGTATTCCCCTATTTATCTAGCCGGCTTCCCATTGCTGCTGCTACTGGGTATCACTAGAATGCAAGGCCCGTTTCTGGCCCTTATTGTTCTGCATGCGTAGTATAGCTGCAGCATCCTGACCTAGGCAGCTTCATGACCTAGGCAGTTAGGTGGTTATTGAAAGCAAGGTAGAGCAGGCAGCAGAGAAGTACCAGCTCTGGATCCCAGCCCTCATCTGGGGTAAGGATGACTCTCAGGGAGCTGTTCTGACTCCAGGTGCTGATAGCAGAGGTTTTCCTGGCACCCTGCAGCACTGCCCTGAGAAATGATTATTTAAGGGATGTGAGGGGTGAGGAGGTGGGGGAGGGGTAGAGTGGTCACAGTGACCTGGAGGTGCTTTGATCAAGTGACGGTGATTCGAGACTATGAATGGTGAGAGTGACATTGGTCAGGGGGCCAGAGGCAGCCATGGCAGGGGTCCATCCCTGGAAGACCTGGGCCACTTGGCAGGGGACAGGTAACCCAGGAACTGGACCGGGCTCTGTCACGCTTGCTTCCCTGGTGACTTTTTCTCTCTCTATCAAACAGAGCAGCCTCTCCCTTCAGTCTGCTCTCACATTGCTGCGTCCCGAAAACTGTCACATTCTTCTGCAGCTTTCAGCTCTGAGTCTTTGCCCACTTATTGTATATTCTTTTGGTCTTTTTGGTGGGGGAATCCAAGGATTTATTTAACCCAGCAATCAAACTGGTCATTTAAAATAATAGTACATCTTGTCCAAGTCTAAAAATAAATCCCCCTGGTATGGGAAGGCTAGCAAGGGGAAGTTGGGTAGAGCAGGCTGCAAACGTTTTATAGCCCAGTTAGCCAGGGCTTGAGCCCACTTTTCTTTCATCCCTCCTTGTCCTGACATGGGCGGGAGTCAGAGCGCCTTCTGTTTGCCTCGATTAGAGTCAGCCTCCACCTTCCCCCAAGCCCAACTGCCCTTCTCAGGACACAGGCTGCATTCACCATGCCTCGCTCTGCCCCAGCCCTTTGCAGATTTTATGAAAGGCGTTTTCACTTGGATTAAACAGGCACTGTGTTTGTGTGCGGCGTGTGTAAAGGAGAAAATGAATCACTTCGACTTTGGGCAAAGGACTGGAGGTGTTGTGTTTGTCCTTCGCAATTACATAAACACACCAGAACCCATGAAAAAGAAAGAAAGATGTAGGGTGGGGAGGGGGCAAGCCGCGTCGAGGGCTTGGGGTGATCTGACAAGTTTAGCACATTTCCCATACGTTCAGTCTCAGAAAGCGTGTTCTGCCCGCTCACGACAGACGCCGAGGCCAAGGGAAAGTTTGAGGTTTTGCATTTCTGTTTGTGGTACCGGAAAAGGCTTATGATCTGAGGGCTTGATTCAGTGAAACAACATCGCCTTCCACACATTTGCTTCGCAAGGAGGGCAGGAGTTGGAAGCGACCGTTTTGAGATGTTAAAGATTTGCTGGCAGAGGGAAAGGGATTTTTTTTCCTCCCTCCCTGCCGAAAAAAAACAGTTCTAACGAGGAGTTACTTTGTAATTTTAACTCCCATTCAAATACTCCCAGCCCTAGAAGCTGCCGTTGATCCCCCGCGACTTCTTTTTTTTTTTTTAACATCTTTATTAGAGTATAATTGCTTTACAATGGTGTGTTAGTTTCTGCTTTATAACAAAGTGAATCAGTTATACTCAGAAGGGACCGGTCACGGCGCTCCCTCCTCCCTGGAGCCCCCGGCATGAGTTTGCAGAAGAGACTCTTCCCTGGAAGGGAGAATGGTGAGTGAGGCGGCTTCTAGGGGCTTCACGGGGAGGTGGGGATGGAGGGTTTGAGTTTGTTTTTGGACACCGAGGGGTGGAAACCTAGGGAAGCATAATTTTGGTTATGCCGTGTGGTGTGGTGTGTGTGGTGTGTGTGTGCACGTGTGCGGTGCAGCGGGACACAGTCCCTCCCAGTCTGTCTGCGTTGTCCTCACAGAGGCTGGCTGAATGCTCACTAGGCTGCTTGGTGGAGGGGTGAGAGATGGATGTATCACAGGACCCCCAAGGGGGATGAGAGTGAGCCCTGGCCAGGGCAGCTGCTTCCTACCTGCCCGCTCTTCCTCTGTGAGTGGTCCTGGCAACACTCAGGGGTGGGGATATCAATATCTAAATGCTCAAAGCCATCAGGGTCCCCATGCCTGGACTCCGCTTCTAGCAGGATGCAGAACACAAGGGGGAGCTGCTCAGCACCTGGGGGAGACCGGGGAGCAGGTCTCTGGAGCAGGGGGCCCCCTGAGCCTCATGGATCTGAGCCCCGGGAGGGGCGCCAGGTACCCCGGCCAGACTCCCTGCCTTGTTGCAGGTACAGCCCCGTGGATCAGATCATTTCTTATGACAACCTCCTTCCTTTGCTCCAGAAGCATAAACAAACAGGCATCAGGGAAAAGGATTTTAACCCCTCAGCCTAGCTTTTAAAGTCAACACTTGGCAAAACTTCAGCTCTGTCGTAACTTTGGCATAAGAGAATAAACACGTGGTTTTCTTTAAAAAGGAGAGCAAGGCGGGTCAAAGGCACATTCTGGCTCTTTCTGCTCCAGGAAGATATGATAGAGATGGCTAGAACCCTGGGATCCATTTGGTTAGGTTCTGTTAAAGAATTCTCTGAATTCTGAAGAAAGACAGTGGGGCACAGGGGCCCAGAACCCGGGCTGTGGGGACGGAATCTTGGCTCTGAGATGAACAGGCTAGTTGGTGTGGGGAAAGGTATTTAACCTCGCTATGGCTCAGTTTCCTCCTCTGCAAAACAGGGGTCATAAATTCCTACCACACAGGACTATAGAAGCCGTAAATGAGATGAAGCTGGTGAAACGGCCCGAGCAGCATCTGTGCGATACAGAGAACGTTTCAACCCCCAAAGCAGCTGCTCCCCTGTTCCCCTGTCGTGACACAGGAACCCTCACAGAGCACTCAGCCCTTGGGGATGAAAGAAGGAGGGTCCCATGGCCATGGCCTCCCTCTCTTGCAGAAGGTGGGCCAAGCTTCAGAGATAAAGTACAGGATGCATTTTCTTACACTGGGGGATCTTTGAGGACTGGACCTCACCTGGTATTTAGTAGGCGCTTGACGTGTGCTGAAAGCATTTCCTTCATTTTTATTTCCATGGGGTCCTGCCGCTTCCTGTCCCTGGCTGCATCACCATCTCTGGTTGGGTTTCCCTGGTGCGTGTAGGAAGTTCACTGGAGAGCGTTGCTCCAACACAAACCTCAGCCAGTCCAGCCGATCCCATGGGGCTTTGTACCCTTGCAATGACCCAACACTGCATGTGGGCTGCCCTGGGGAGAGGCCGCTGCCTTCAGCTGAGGGTAAGTCCTGGAGAGAGGTTCCGCTCTGAGCTGTTCCAGGCAAGCTGTGTGCCAGCTGTGAGAATGAGTACTCAGTCCTGGGGCAACAACCCACAGCATCACTTCTCGACGGTGATCGAGTCCCTTCTTTCCTCTGAGTTCAGGAGCTGGAAGGTTGGGGGTTCAATGCACGGACACCCGTTCAGTTACATTCTTACACAGCATTGTGACCTTGGATAAGCCCCTTCCCGTATCCAGGACTCACTGTCGCTGTCTGTAAGGTGGATGGAAGGTGTTAAGGAGAGATGGTCTCTAAGAACCCTTCTAGCGCTGCCTTTCCCCACGTGCAGATTCTGAGCACGTGACAAGGTGGTTGGTTGTACCCCCAGCAATAGTTGGGTCACGTGATCTCCTCCACAGGTGCCTCCGTTCCTTCCGGCAGAAAATGGAATCAAGATATACCTGGGGGCCCTTGTGAGTCCCCATGGCCAGCTGTCGGCAGGGAGGGGCCGGGCCTGTGAGATGCAGAGGGAGGGTCTGTGTAGGGCTGGAGGGCGGGGGTGGGGTTTGAGGAGAATTCTGCCGTATGCTTTCTCCCGCCTCACCCCTGCTCTTCTCCCCAAAACAAAGTAAAACCACATTGGACGCTGCCATCCATCTTTTTCTTTCTTTCTTTCTTTTTTTTTTGCGGTACGCGGGCCTCTCACTGTTGTGGCCTCTCCCGCTGCGGAGCACAGGCTCCGGACGCGCAGGCTCAGTGGCCATGGCTCACGGGCCCAGTCGCTCCGCGGCATGTGGGATCTTCCCGGACCGGGGCACGAACCCATGTCCCCTGCATCGGCAGGCGGACTCTCAACCACTGCGCCACCAGGGAAGCCCTGCCATCCACCGCTAATGGTAAGGAGGTATATAATGTTGCCTGGGCCAGGCATGGACGTAGCTGGCTTTATTTTATTGCCTTTCCCACCCCACCACAGATTTTCTATTTATTTTTCAACCTACAAAGAGTGAAGTCACTATCTCAAACACTTGGAATTCATTCTCAACAGATTATTTATTTAGAGCAGTCTGTGCTTCAGGCATCGTGCTGGGCTCTGATGATCTGATGGGAGACTTGAGATTAAACAATCATACAAGTATCAATATAATGACAAGAGGGTTAGTTTTTTTTTTTTTTTGGAGTATAGTTGCTTTACAGTGTTGCGTTAGTTTCTGCTGTACAACAAAGTAAGTCAGCTATACATATACATATATCCCCCTCTTTTGTGGATTTCCTTCCCATTTAGGTCACCACAGAGCATTGAGTAGAGAACCCTGTGCTATACAGCAGGTTCTCCTTAGTTATCTATTTTATACATAGTAGTGTATACATGTCAATCCCAATCTCCCAATCCATCCCACCCCCCTTTCCCCCCTTGGCGTCCATACTTTTTTTCTCTACGTCTGTGTCTCTATTTCTGCTTTGCAAATAAGTTCATCTGTACCATTTTTCTAGATTCCACACACATATGCGTTAATTTACAATATTCGTTTTTCTCTTTTTGACTGATTTCACTCTGTATGACAGACCAAAGAGGGTTAGTTGCAATGAGAGGCTCTAACCAGGGAACCGGCCTAGTCTAGTGGTCAGGGTGGGCCTCCCTGAGGAGGTGCCCTTTGAGCTCTGTGCAGGTGTATAGGAGCGAGGTCAGGTGCAGAGGTAGGGAAGCAAGCTCTAGGTAAAGAGAACAGCATGCCGAAGAATAAGGATGAGAAAAGAGAACTGTCTCAACTCTTACGAGCTTAACTTTGTCACTGTGAGCTCTGTAAGCATCCTTCCATCCAGTCTGTTTTCCTTGCAGAATCTTTTAAAAAATCATCCTCGAGACTTGTTAGCTCAGGGGAAAAGAGATTTTGCTGGAGGCCAGGTCTCAACAGCCCTCTCTCCGTGTGACAGCCGGTTCTCTCTGTTCCCCACATCTGGCGGCCAACCCCCGAGGGTGCCTCCTGGAAATCTCTCTGCAACTACTAGCACCTCCCTCCACCTGGGCGCTTTTAGCATCAGGCGCTGATTTAGGACCCCGACGGGCACTGACTCACTGCATCTTCCCCCCACAACCCTATGAGGCCAATGCCTTGTCTTTATCGTATAGGTAAGCCAAAATGAGGCCTGGGGAGCTTATCCAAATGGTGAGTGGCAGGACCGAGATTTGAACCCAGGGCAGGTCTGTTTCATTCTAAAGCTTGAGTTCTTAGCATGTGGCTGAAAAATAACAATAATGATCCTGAGGTACGTACAGACTGATTCCCGTGCTGACGTTTCCACTTGGGGTTAGGGTTCTCAGTTCCTGCAAAGTTTTCAGAACCATCACCATTATGGCCCCCACATTATGGAGCCTTCAGATTGCTTTCAGTGGTATTTTTTCCAAAATCTTATTAAAAACGTTCAAACATACAGGAAGGTGGAAAGAACTGTAGTCTAACAAGCACATACCCACTGTCTAGCTTCCATAAGTAACACTTCATTTGCCTTCTCACGTGACCATCCGCCCCTCTATCCATCCACCCATGCATGCATCTTATTTTTTGAATACATTTCCAAATAAGTTTCAGGCACCATTGCACTTCACTTCTAAACAGTTCAACATGGATGTAATTAAATCAAGTTCAGGGTTTGCCTACTATTCTCCTTTTAGGTAAAATTTACACACAGTGCATGTACATATCTTATGTGTACCATTTGATTAATTTTGACACATAGATACACCTGTGTAAGACAAACTCTTAGCGTGGTGGGAACATTATTCTCACCCCAGAGAGCTCTTCCATTCCCCTTCTCAGTTGCTTTCAGTTTTTCCTAATAATATATAACATGTCACTAGATTTAAGGGCCTGGTTTAATGAAGTACAGAACCTGCCTTGTCCTGCCTTGGCCGTGAGGGCAGAACCCTTGGTGGTAAAGGCCCCCAAGTCTGCTGGGGAGGCCTCACAATGGGTTCAAGTGCAGATTTTGGCTGGGGTTTTGGGAGAAGGGGACAGCATCAAGCAGAAGGTTTTGGGGGGCTGAGAGGAAGCAGATATAGTTAGTGGTGCAGACAGGGCACGGGCTCCGGGAGCTCCGGCTGGGGCTCCGGGGTCTGTCAGTGGGTTTAGGCACAGGCCAGGATGGAGGAGATGGGGCAGGTGCCCTTTCGTGGGAACTGGACCCTTGGGTGGCGGGGAGAACCGTGCCAAGGCTCCGTATATACTCGTGTGTCCTAGGGCCTCACGGGGGGTCCCCACGGGGTCAGGGTGATAGGGACCAAGCTGTTTTCACTGGGGCTGCCTTCTAGTTCCTGATGCAGTCCAGACGGGCCCAGGAATTGGAGCCAGTACGTGCATCTGTCACTGGGAAAATGGACACAGAAGCAACCAAAATGGGTACCATGCAGTGTAGGGCAGATACGTTTCGAGTGTCTGAACAGCTGTGATGGAATGAGATGGCAATGGAGAGGGTCCAGACCCAGGGGCTTCTGGCTCCGGCACCCTGCATGCTGCCCTTCCCACTGTGGATGGCGTCTGGGGCATCGCGGGCAGAAGGCGGTTGAAGGAGGGCAGCGCTGATGCTTGTGGAAACACCACCGCACGTCAGGCGGCGACAGCATTCTTATTGAAGTCTTATAATCACACATGTTACAAAGGAGACATCTGCAGCTCAGAAGGGGGCGTGGCTTCTCCCAGGTCACACAGCCAGTCCGCAGCAGCCTCGTGGTAAGAGCTCAGGCCTCTGGACTCCTGGACCAGCGCGCTTCCTGCACAGACCCTGCGGTGGTGCACATATGCATCCCTGGGCATGCAGTCAGTTATATCCGTCTGTCTCTACGTCTATATTATATCTGCGGCTATGCATCTGACCACAAAGATCCCTCTCTCCCTCCTTCCTCCTGCCTTTTTGCCCTGTTTCTTTTCTTCTTCTCATCTCTTCCTCTAACAGGTATTTAACATCCACTTTGTGCCAAGGACTGTGTAGGGCAAGAGAGAGAGAGAGAGAGAGAGAGGAGACACAGTCCCTGGCATCAAGGGTCTCACAGTTACCGGGTAAGACCCAGATGAGAGAGCTTTGAGTGTACAGAAGGGCAGCTCCTTTTTCCATTCATCTGTTGATGGACATTTAGGTTGCTTCCAAGTCCTGGCTATGTGTGGTACATATATACAATGGAATATTACTCAGCCATAAAAAGGAACGAAATTGGGTCATTTGTAGAGATGTAAATGGACCTAGAGAGTGTCATACAGAATGAAGTAAGTCAGAAAGAGAAAAACAAATATTGTATATTAACGCATATATGTGGAATCTAGAAAAATGGTACAGATGATCTTATTTGCAAAGCAGAAATAGAGACGTAGAGAACAAACATATGGATACCAAGGAGGAACGTGGGGTGTGGGAGGAATTGGGAGATTGGGATCGACACATATACACTCTTGATACCATGTATAATGTAGATAACTAATGAGGACCTACTGCATAGCGCTAGGAACTCTACTCAATGCACCGTGGTGACCTAAATGGGAAGGAAATCAAAAAAGAGGGGATATGTGTATATGTATAGCTGATTCACTTTGCTGTACAGCAGAAACTAACACAACATTGTAAAGCAACTATACTCCAATAAAAATTAATTAAAAAAAAAAAGAAATTGCATTCTCCTCTCCACCGCCCCGCCCCGCCAAAAAGAAGGGCAGCTCCTAATTCCATCAGTGAGTTGGGAGGGAGGTGTCAGGGAAGACTTCCTGGAGGAGATGACTCTGAGCCAAACCTTGAAAAACACAGGAGAGCTGGCGGGGAAGCAGGGGCTCTGGGAGTTAGAAAGCGCATTGTGTGCCGAGGCGCGGAGGTGGGAGAAGGCACGAAGAGTCTGGAGGAACTTCAAGCCAAGGGAGACAGTCTGCGACCTTGGGCAGGGACTGAAAATTTTTACTTATTGAGTCAGTCATGTCACGACAATAACAAATGAAGAAAAGAAAGCAGGGATTTCTTCAAATTTAAAAATGTTACTTTCTGATGCAAGGCAGGAAGCGGCATTCCTCAGATAATTGTGTGGGCAGAAGGACTGCAGGAGGGGGACGGGCAGCCTCCCCGGCTGGCCAGGCTTGCTCCACCTCGGCTCGTCCCCTGTCCTGTGTGAACACGCTCCGGAGGGGGCCGGGCCCCCCGGCTGGGGGAGCTCCGGCATCCTATGAGAGCCAGAAAAGACGGGGCACTTGACTGTCTCTACGCCCTTGGACCGAACACACGGTTCCTGCCAAAATCTTACAGAGTGGAAACATCCCCAGCGCCCTCTCCTCCCCCTGGGTGTGTCATTCATTAATACCTGGCCTTTTCTTGTGGCCTGGTGAAGGGGGAGCTTGCTGTGCAAACCATCCTGATCTTGGCCTTGAAAAAGCACCGCCCAGACACCAATCCTTCCCTCCTGGTTTGGTGTTTAACCCTTTCTCAACCTCCCACCCATGTGACTGCACGGCCGGGGATGGGTAGGGATTTCCAGATTGCTCAACATGGCACAGTTTATTTATTCAACGTTTATTCCAAGGGCCAGGATTGCCTGGACTTTGTTGTCAGATAACCTTGGGTTCAAAGGCTGGCTCCGTGCCTTGGGAAAACCGTTTTCTCCCTTCCTCGTCCGGAAAATAGGGATAACGAATGGCGCCAACCCTACGATTAGAGTTGGGAGATAGATGCTGTGTTGTCAGTACTTAGTGAAGTGTCTGGCTCATAGCAGGCGCTGCGCGAGTGACAGTTGTTACTATTATTATTATCTTTACTATTTTTGTCCGCACCACGCAGCATGAGGGATGTCAGTTCCCCGGCCAGAGATCGAACCTGTGCCCCCTGCGGTGGAAGCTCAGAGTCTCACCAGGGAACTGCCAGGGAAGTCCCAGTTGTTCCTATTATTCATCAGTCAAGGTTCTGTATCTCCAAGTGTTTTTCTTCATCCCACAGCTATGAATGAAACCAAGTGACTCTGCTCGGCCAATCCAAAGGGTTATTGGTGCTCTCAGAAATGAACTCTTTTCCCTTGCAGAGAACATTCTCCCTCTGTCCCCATCAGTGACCTTGAGAGACTAGGAGAGAGGGTGTGAATATGTTTTTGAAGTTCTGTCTAAGTCTGAGCCTAGTCACATAAATTAGATGAAGAAAATGTTTGCCAGAGCTCTCTGTAAACGCTAAAATACAAACGAGTGCAGAAGCTCATTACATGGCATTAGTCATTCATCTATTCATTCGGTTTGGGGTTGATTCATTCAGTAACTGTTTACCGAGCCCTTCTAGAACAGGCACGTCCTAGGGCTGGAGACCCTGCAGTGAACAAAGCTGGTGAATTCCTGTTTGGGGTGCTTGACTGTCCATGGGGCACAGAGATACAGACTAGAGACCGAATAGACTACAAGACACCTTCAGATGATGACGAGTTCTATGAAGAAAAGGAGACGAGATGGGGAGTAGCTGGGGCCTAGTGTAGACGGGGTGGAGAGGAAAGGTCACATTTAGGATATCAAGGCAGGACGGAGACAGCCTTAGGAAGATCTGGAAGTAGGAAATTCCTGGAAGAGGAAACAGCTTGGAAAAAAGCTTTAGAGTGACATGGGCGTGGCTTCTTCAGCAAAGGGGAGACTAAGAGGGGCAAGACCATGTAAGTCTTTCCGGACGTGGTAAAGAATTTGGACTTTATTTTGAAACAGCAATGCAAAGCCTTGGGGAGGAGTAATGTGTGGGCCCCAGGGCTTTTCAGGGCAGTGGCACACTGCTCTGCATGGCACCATAATGGTAAATACATGATGTTATGCATTTGTCAAAGCCCACAGAATATGCAACCCAGAGAGCGAACCCTGATGTAACCTGTGGAATTTAGTCAATCACAATGTCTCAGTATTGATTTACCAATTGTAAGAATGCAGGATGTTAATAATAGGAGAGACCGTGAGTGGAGCATACGGGAACACTCTGTACTTTCTGTGCAATTTTTCTGTAAACTTAACACTGCTCTAAAAAAAAAAAAATCCTTTTTTTTTTTTTTTTTTGTTTTTTGCGGTACGCGGGCCTCTCACTGTTGCGGCCTCTCCCGTTGCGGAGCACAGGCTCCGGATGCGCAGGCTCAGCGGCCATGGCTCACGGGCCCAGCCGCTCCGCAAAAAGTGGGATCTTCCCGGCCCGGGGCACGAACCCGTGTCCCCTGCATCGGCAGGCGGACTCTCAACCACTGCGCCACTAGGGAAGCCCTCTTTTTTATGTTTTTACTGTTTGATAATTTATGAAACATTTTTAGATACTTTATTACGTTTTTGCAATATACTTGCTATGTTATTACATTTTTACAATATCTGTGTTGAAAACAACATGAATGAAGAAATCCATGGATAATCGAAATTATTTTGATAGAAACTTGAACCATTTCCCTAAAGAAGTAGATACAAGAATAATTATCAGAGAGTGATGTTTTAATTCCTTTAAAGCACACATTGAGCTGTGACAGATGCATGAAGGTGTCAAGGTGAGGGTGACATTTGCCCAAACCCTCAATCTCCTTGGTGTCTTGTATTCCAAAACCAAAACAAAAGCATGTGGTTACTTCTAACAGCAAAAGTTTGTAGAGCTGTTCACAGGGGCTCCCTCTCCTGTTGTCTCCTTCCCTCTAACACCCTGCAGTGGGAGTTTTTTGTTATTTTTTACTTTTTATTTTTTGGCCATGTTGGGTCTTCGTTGCTGCGCACGGGCTTTCTCTAGTTGTGGTGAGTGGTGGCTACTCTTCGTTGCGGTGCACGGGCTTCTCATTGCGGTGTTTTCTCTTGTTGCGGAGCGTGGGCCGTAGGTGCTCGGCTTCAGTAACTGTGGCATGCGGGCTCTACAGTGCAGGCTCAGTAGTTGTGGCGCACGGGCTTAGTTGCTCCGTGGCACGTAGGATCTTCCCAGACCAGGGATCGAACCCATGTCCCCTGCATTGGCAGGAGGATCCTTAACCACTGCGCCACCAGGAAAGTCCCACGGTGGGAGTTTTTAATTCCATTTGGCAGAAGAGTAAACCAAAGTTGAGACGCGACCAAGATCCCATAGGAAGACCTTGCCCGAGCTTGGCATGTAGCTCAGGCGGGCCCCATTTCTCACCCAGGTGGGGCCCTCCCAGCTGCATCTTCCCGCCTTTCTTCAGGCACGAAATGAGCTCGCCTATGGAGACTGTCAGGGTGCAGAAGGAAGACTCCTTTTTCTGGAAGAGGTCCTGGAGGGCACTGATATGATACAGTCTCCACCACGAGGGAAACCACCCTGTGTCCGTAAAGGTCTGGGCAGGAATGAATTCACCTTTGGAGAGTGAGCAAGCATGTATCATCTGAAAATGGAGAGGCAGGGGGCTTCCATGGCGGTCCAGTGGTTAAGACTTTGCCTTCCAATGCAGGGGGTGTGGGTTCGATCCCTGGTCAGGGAGCTGGGATCCCACATGCCTCAGGGCCAAAAAAACAAAACATAAAACACAAGCAATATTGTAACAAATTCAATACAGACTTTTAAAAAACAGAGAGTAATATTCCATTGTATAGACACTGGAATATTACTCAGCCACAAAAAGAAACAAAATTGAGTTATTTGTAGTGAGGTGGATGGACCTAGAGTCTGTCATACACACTGAAGTAAGTCAGAAAGAGAAAAACAAATACCGTATGCTAACGCATATATATGGAATCTAAAAAAAAAAAAAGGTCATGAAGAACCTAGGGGCAAGATGGGAATAAAGACGCAGACCTATTAGAGAATGGACTTGAGGACACGGGGAGGGGGAAAGGTAAGCCGGGACGAAGTGAGAGAGTGGCATGGACATATATACACTACCAAATGTAAAATAGATAGCTAGTGGGAAGCAGCCGTATAGCACGGGGAGATGAGCTCAGTGCTTTGTGAACTCCTGGAGGGGTGGGATAGTGAGGGTGGGAGGGAGATGCAAGAGGGAAGAGATATGGGAACATATGTATATATATAACTGATTCACTTTGTTATAAAGCAGAAACTAACACACCATTGTAAAGCCATTATACTCCAATAAAGATGTTAAAAAAAAAATGGAGAGGCAGGAAGTGGATTCAGGTACAGGTGACAAGGCGTAGAAGGGAGGCTGTGGGGTCTGGGAAGGGCAAGGCTGGCCTCCTCACACCTGGGCTACCAGATCGCCCCCCCACCTTTCTGCCAGTGAAACAGCCTGGGCAGTTGATCCCCGGGCCCCAGCCTTGACTACACTGCAGGTGTGAGCAGAGCAGGCAACACTGACCGAGGCCCAGGCTTCCTGCACTTTAGAAGTTACTCCACTGCGCCCCAGACTCAGCCCTGCCATGTGGAACTGCCCCCTACACCCTCTGACAAAGGCAGCTTTATCCCCAAAGTGCCTCCCTTGTGACCGTGGGCCTTGTTCCCACAGTAGTGCCTGGATCTCCAAAGCCTTGCTTGGAATTCCCAGGGCTTCCTACGAGTTGCACCTACACCCTCATTAAAGCCCCCAGTCAGCCCTGAAACATTTGGTGGTGAGCAGAGGAAAGCATTCCACTTGTTAGAAGAGAGGGCCACACAGAAGTCCCGGCCCGGCACGTACAAACAGCTCACAGAGACCGTGCTTAGGCGAGATGTGTGGGATGGTCATTAAGGGGCAGACGGGTTAAATGTCACCCTTAGATCAGGCTCTCCGAGGGGACACGCGGGGGCAAAGCACTCTAACCACGCAATGAGAATCCTGATAGGACACACAGAGTGCCTTGTCCCTTTGTGCCGCGGTTCTCAACACGCTCTACGTAAGTGAAGTCCTCGGTTCTCAAACTTGAGCGGGTACCAGATGATTCTGGAGGGCCTGCAAAAGCAGAGTGCCAGGCCCGACCCCCAGAGTTTCTGATTCCAGAGGACTAGATGCAGCCTGAGAATCTGCATTTCTAGCAGAAGTTTCTACGGGCTCAAACTTGTTACATAACTTATTTTTTCCAGTGATCTCTTGGAGGCATCCCTTTTGATGCCTACAACTGGCGTGGGGACCAGACTGGCTCCTGAGAGCCAGTTTCTTATTTTAAGGACAGCCTAGCATAGAGAGGCAGCATGATGCCATGAAAAGAGCCTGGGCTTTGGAGTCGGGTGGATCTCAGTTAGACTCCTGACGGGATCCCTTGCTAGCTAGGTGACCCCTGGGAAGGCGCTGGATTTTGCTGAACCAGGAGTGGGCTATGACCCAGGGTCACCAGGTCTGGCACACAGTAGGTACTCAGTGAATCTCTGTGCGGTGACCTTTTCACCTGTAAAATGAGTATGGTACTGGGACCCCAACGAGGAACCTCGCTGGGCTCTGGGGTTCTGGGCGGCGCTGGCCTCCTGGGTGTTCTCTGCCAGCCCAGCAGATGGTGGAATTTGTTCTGAGCCGAGCTTCCCAGCGCTGGCAGCCCGGCCTTTTTGGACCAAGCGTCTTCACGCAGAGAAGTCAGATGGCTCAGGTCGGGAGTCTCCAAGCGAGCCGGTGCCAGGTTGGACACATTTGCCCTGAGTCACCTGTCCAGAGCAGGTTGTGAGAGCGTTGTCCGACTCACAGCATCCCAGCCATCAGCGCCTGAGATCCGATTTGAGACCAGCCTCTGAGTGAGAAAGGAGCGTCCATTTCTCATTCTTTGCCGGCTCTGACCCAGGCCCGGGCCCTGACTTTCCCGGGATAAATGGTTCCGTGGTCCCGGCTGGGCAGTTGGAGAGCAAAGCCCCAGGGGCTGTGAGCAGAGAGGTAGGTGGGCCCGGGTGAGAGAAGGTCCCTCAGGCAGCGGTTCTGACCAGGTGGCAGCTAACGGACGCAGGAGGCTGGCTTCTCTGACCTGCATGGGGACGGGGCCCGGTTGCTGGAACTTGGGCACCTGTTTGGAGGCTGTGCTGGGTTGGGCAGGAGGGGAAATGGTCACTGGGGTAGGAATCGGGTGCCACCTTTGGTTGCAGAGGGGTGGGGGAGGAAGCCGTTTGAGAGGCTGGCGTGGGGAGAGGGCTGTCACTTGTCCTCGCTTTGTAGCCCTGGGAGCTTCTGGTTCTAGGATTTCTGCCTGAACAGCCAAGACCTCATCCTTGGGACTGGGGGTATGGAAGGCGGCGGAAGGAAGGATGGAGAGACCAGAGGAGGCCCCCCCACTGCTCACTATGCTTCCCCTCTCCCAGGTGGGCACGGTGCGTGGGCAGCCCTGCCACAGGCCTTGGGAAGACTGTCACTCCACTTGCTTTAGATGAGGATCCACTTGCTTTAGACTAATTCCGCATGGTTTCAGTCCCACGGTTGGCGCTCCTTTGGTTGATAAAGCTGCTTGCTTTCTGTTGTCGGAGGACTCAGCAGATTCCTTGCTCCGTGAGGACACAGGGCAGCATCTTCCTTCTCTTTTTTTTTAAATTTGAATTAATTAATTAGGCCACGCAGCTCGGCATGCGGGATCTTCCCCGACCAGGGATGGAACCCACTCCCCCTGCAGTGGAAGTGCGGAGTCTTAACCGCTAGACCACCAAGGAAGTCCCATCCACTTCCTTCTCTTGCCAAGTGAAATCCTCCCGTTTCTGGTAGAGCCCGTCAAAGGAGCCGAGCGCCAAGCCTTCCTTACTTCCCCAAGCAGCCCGGGATGCTGCCCTGTGGCTTCTTTCCCTTTCTCCAGGCTGCTGGGAAGGACAGGATGGCTCCATTCCTTTCCTCTCCTCTGTTCTCTTTTTTGTCCTGCAGTTAAGTGGCGGTCAACATTCATGACCACAGTTGAGGGTACCTCCTGTATTCCACGCATGACGAGGGCATGAGCTATCAGGGTGCGACAGCCCCCTCCTTGAAGCCCCGGCTATATATTTATTCACCTCCACTGACGTTTATTAATCACACTGAACACCCAATCATTTCCTGTGCACTCTTCCTGCCCCAGGCTCTGTGGTAAAATCTTTTCCTGCATCATCTCGTTTAAGCCTTAACAGCAACCCTGAGTTAGGTAGTGTATCCCCGCAAACTGCGAGACGAGGTGACTCGCCCAGGGTCACTCAGCTAGAAAGTGGCACTGAACCCCAGCCTGTCTGACTCCAAACTCTACAATCTTAACTGCTCTGCTACATGCCTCAACAAATATTTCTATTTCCAAAACACAAAGATGGTCATATATCCACAGGGTAAAAAAAAAATAAATCTGAGTTGGATTATAATTACCTACAGCAGATGTTTTCTAGTTCTTTTTATCCATGGAAACCTGTTTAGAATTGAAATCTTTCATAAAAATTCATGTGTCAACAGTTTGGAGCAGAATTATTCAGACTGAAGGCAGGCTAGGAGTTTGAGACCTGTCCTCTTGCCAGACTCCCCACTCCCCTTTCTGGGCCCCAGCCAGCGTACCCCCGGGGTTTGGAGGTGAAGTGGGGAGGGTGCACTTTGAAATGAAAGCCACTCGCTAGCAGGATAGTGTCTTCATTCCTTAAGCACGACTGCTTGGCTACCTGAATTGGCCATTTGACCCTTTACCCCAGCCCCGCTCACACCCAGACTCCAGTGTTGCCAAGAGATCTGCTCCGATCTGAATACAGGGGCGTCTTTTAGAGCTTTGTGCCTTTGCTTGTTGTTCTGTCTGCTGGAAATGCTCACGCTTCTGTCTTTCCTTCCCACGTGGAAAACCCTCATTCAGCTTTCAAGCCTCAGCTCAGGGGCCGATTCCTTGGTGACACCATCCATAATGTCACTTCAGATGGGGGTACTTGATTCAGACCATTATTATGAAACTTCCCACACTAGGAATATTATCCACGTACTCATCTGTTCTTCTCTCACTGGCTGTAAAGGACCATGCCTTCATCCTTTACATCACGAATGCCTGGCACATGACGAATCTCAGAATATAGTTGTTGCAAAAATGAATGAACAATATCAACATAACAACAGCGGTAACTCTGACAATAGCACCTTGTATTTGCATTGTCCGTTTGGGCTGGCAACCCATTTTAATATATAAGATGTTTCGGATACTAAGACACAAATCAGTGTGAATAGCAACATACTGTTATATGCAGGGAGAAAAATACCCCCCAAGGCAAAATAAACAAGCTAAGAGCTTGGACTTTGGCTAGGAGGACTTTGGCTAGGAAGGCAGCCTGAAATTAGGAATTTCCTTCAAGTTCTTCTCTTGGATCCCAATTTATATAAGGACAAATCTATGTCGGTCCTGTAAGCTAGGCAAGTTATGGCAGAAGGATTAAGGGGGTCTGCATGAAAGAATGCAGAGCAGGGTGCTGAGGAAGGCTTGTGGAGGAGCAGGTCCCTGGGTGGAAGGCAGAGCCCATTGAGAGCTGTTATGCTTTTGCACGCTTGGAGATGCTGCAAGAGAGTGTGTGCCTTTCGCGGGAGCAGCTCATGAGTCTGGCAGTGCCTCCGTGCAGTGCCCCAGATGCTGAGGACCACCCAGAGTGGGGATCTCCACTGGTCTTGCTTCTGGCTGAGACTTGGCTGCACATCTGGGCCAGAAATGTTTCTCAGGTAGACAGCTACAGCAGCTAGGACAGGGCTGCCCTACCTGGTCGACGGGAGGTGCACCCCCCCCCCACCTCCCACAAACGTGTTCTCCAAATGATCAGAAGCTCTCCTCCCTCCTGGGATGGCTGGCACTAGGGCTTCCTCCACAGCAGCTCTCATCTGGCAAGGGAAAGCTCCAGTCAACCTGAGCCCTTCCTCAGTCTTCCATCTGCATATGAAAGATTTGAGCAGAAAATTTCAGGGTCGATCCCACCTCTCAAATCTGGAGAAGCACAGGTCTCTGAGTAAGGATGAGCAAAGGCACCCAAATCACGTACACATGAAAAGATTCAGAGGCTCAGAAGGGACCTAAATGAGGAACCAAAGCAAATATCCTCAAATGAAAGTACTGTAGGAAATCAGAGAAAACTTTAGAGTAGTGGTTTTCAAACATGACCCATGAGTGGACTGAAAATCAATTTAGTGGGTTGAGAACAGCTTTTTTTTTTTTTTTTAAAGAAAAGGAATAGAGTTTATCAAAATGCATCAGGTTCTTGGAAAAATCATTTTAAAATAATGTTTATTGAAGATTAGTTGATTTATAATGTGTTAATTTCTGCTATACAGCAGTGTGACTCAGTTATTATTCTTTTTCATATTATTTTCCATTCTGGTTTATCACAGGATATAGTTCCCTGTGCTATATAGTAGGACCTTGCTGTTTATCCATCCTATATATAATAGTTTACATCTGCTAATCCCAACCTCCCAATCCATCCCTCCCCCACCCCCTCCTCCTTGGCAACCACAAGTCTGTTCTCTATGTCTGTGAGTCTGTTTCTTTTTCGTAGATATGTTCGTTTGTGTTGTATTTTAGATTCCACACATAAGTGGTATCATACTTGTCTTTTTCCTTCTGACCTACTTTGCTTAGTATGATAATCTCTAGGTCCATCCATGTTGCTGCAAATGGCACTATTTCATTCTTTTTTATGGCTGAGTAATATACCATTGCATATATGTACACACCTTCTTATCCATTCATCTGTCGATGGACATTTAGGTTGTTTCCATGACCTGGCTATAGTAAATAGTGCTGCTATGAACATTGGGGTGCATGTATCTTTTCGAATTATACTTTTGTCTGGGTATGTGTCCAGGAGTGGGATGGCTGGGTCATATGCCAACTCTATTTTTAGTTTTCTGAGGAACCTCCATACTGTTCTCCATAATGGCTGCACCAATTTAAGAAAAATCATTTTTATATCATCTTTGTCATGTTTTCACCTTATTATACCATAGTAAGTGTGTTGTTTCATAAACCTTTTGTTTTGACTCTTTGTATTTATTTATATATTTATAACTATTTATATACGTAGACATCTAATGTGTTTATGTGGTACATACTGTGATGTAAAATGTAAATTCTTACTGTAGGTGAATATTTACAAAGTTTCAAGAACAGTACTGTAGAAAGAACATTGGGTGGGATTTGGAAAGGCAGAGATGTGTTAGGAGAGCATTTTCAGCCCCAAGTATTCTTGATCTTCTCTTTCAACAAGATGGTCTTATCCCCGTCATCCAAGGCAGGGATTCCAGACCTAAGTCAGCTATGAGGTGATCTTTCACTTTTCCTATCCTCACCTGTCCTTAAATCGATTAGAGGGGTTTAAGCAAGGGAAAGAATTAGAAAAAGTGGGAGGCACTCTGGGCTCATGTGCCTTCCGTCTTCTCATCCTCCAAGGGTGTTCAGAGTCAATTCCAGCCACACTGCAGTGGTCTGAGCACCTGGGGCAGCTGCTGACGGAGGGAGGAGACCCATGGCCTTGACTAAGCAATGTCTGGGCACACACTTCCCCTGCACTGAGCTCTTTGTCAAAAGCAAACAGTAGGGCTTCCCTGGTGGTGCAGTGGTTGAGAGTCCGCCTGCCGATGCAGGGGACACAGGTTCGTGCCCCGGTCCGGGAAGATCCCACATGCCGCAGAGCGGCTGGGCCAGTGAGCCATGGCCGCTGAGCCTGTGCGTCCGGAGCCTGTGCTCCACAATGGGAGAGGCCACAACAGTGAGAGGCCCGCATCCCACCAAAAAAAAAAAAAAAAAAGCAAACATTATAAGTGTGTGTGTGTGTGCGTGCGTGTTGTGTGTTGAAAGAAATAGAAAATAATATTGAAAGAGATGATACATACCTCTTACCAAAACCGAAATCCCAAACAATCGTACACACACACACACACATACACACGTGTGTGTGCACACACACAATGGCAGCAGTTGGACCACAAAGTCCAACAGTTCTTTTAGGCCAAAGACTCTATGATGATTTGTAGCTGTTATTTTGTTTTTCTTTGAATCTCCTCTCAGTTCGCCTTAGAGATCATTGGGTATCAGTTTAATGCCCCTGCAGTTCCTTCCCCAGGAAGGGATTTTTTGTTGTTTATCCAGGAGTACGTCTTGAGCATCTTTCTCAAGGCAGGTCTTTTAGCAAGTAGGTCATATTTTCAGTTGGTCGGTTTTAAATTTTCTTTTTTTGTCTTGATCTTTTCTCTTTTCTAGATTGTAATTAAGTGATGTATACATATTTATTACCAATGGATGATATTGCCACTTTGCCCACAGAAGGGCACCTGGGACAGCCCTAGGTCTGGATAAGGGTGTGGTTTTAATTCAAAGAAGTGTTATCTAAAAATGGGATCTGAAGAGTGATGAAAATTTAGTGTCACCTAGGGTTATAGAGAGCAGGTGAGGCATCGGGAAGTGCCTGTGCCTCGGCCGGCAGGTTAGAGAAAGCCAGGGCTGCTCAGGAGGCTAAGAGCTTAGTTGTGCAGTGGACGGAGTTCAGGAAAGGAGCAGAGCGAGAGCTGAAGAGGGTGGTCGGGGCAGACCCTGCTGATGGAAGAGCAGATATTTGGGCCACAAAAGGAGGCTAACTCTAAGTTAAATCTCAATCATCGACGGTTCTCAACAGGATTTTGAAGTAAATGATAAAAATAATTTTGAAAGAGATAATATATAATGTCCTCCAAACAACCATTTGCTCTGAACTGAGAGGTTGGAATCAGGACGAAGTGAGAGGATTCCCAGCACCTGTAGGGAGAGGCATCAGGTACGGTGTCTTTCTTGGAATGGATGAAGAGAAAACAGCTACGCTCAAACATCACTTTCAAAAATTCTTTATGGAGCCATCCATAATATAAAAATAGAACGTGAAACCTCTAATTCATTAAGGACAAGAAGGAGTGAATGGCTTGCCTGGAAATCAAGAAAAGGAGGCAGTAAGAAGCTACATAGGGCTTCCCTGGTGGCGCAGTGGTTGAGAGTCCGCCTGCCGATGCAGGGGACACGGGCTCGTGCCCCGGTCCGGGAGGATCCCACATGCCGCGGAGCGGCTGGGCCCGTGAGCCATGGCCGCTGGGCCTGCGCGTCCGGAGCCTGTGCTCCGCAACGGGAGAGGCCACAACAGCGAGAGGCCCGCGTACCGCAAAAAAAAAAAAAAAAAAAGAAGCTACATAAAGGGAGCAAAACAAAGCATATCAGAAGGAAGACGTCTCAATTAAGATATGATATAAGGTTGTATATTAAATGTGTATAAGATATACAAAATATAGTATAAGATATAAGGTTGTATATTAAAATAAGAAGTCTCCCAGATACAGCTTAAAAAAGGGAAATTAAAAAACCCAAAGAAACAAACTCTCCCTCCCACTCCTATTATATCCCACTTGTAAGGGACACGTTTAAAACTAAATCACGTGAAGTTAAAAATAGTGATGGGCAAGAACCATGCAAATGCAGATTAAAAGAAAGTGGGGTAGCAATGTTAATTCTGTCAGACAAAATAAAAACTGAGGCAACTGTTAAATAGATCAAGAAGTACTTTTTACAAAATGATAAAAACACACAATGGAGGTATGAAAATCGGAGAACTTTATGCACCTAAGAAAGGCATTGAAATATGTAAAATAAAAATTTTTTGAAATATATTACAAATATGGCACCAGATTTCAATGCACATGACTCTAAGCTTTTTCAGATTAATTAGACAAAAATATAAATAGTTGATGACTTATAAGATTGAATATATACACATATTTTAATATCACATTTGAGTATATACATATTTGAAACTCCAAACAGAGGAAAATCATTCTTTTCAAATGTGCACTGAACATTTAAAACATTTAGTTACATCACATACTGGCTTACAAAATAAACCTCAATAAATTCCAACAAATAAAAAGTGTCCAGGGCACATCCTGTGGCCATGATGCAATTAAATTGGAATTTTCTAGTAAAAAAATTACAAGAACAACAAGGTTAAATCTTGGAAATTTAACCAAAAGAAATTAACAATAGCAATAGCAGTCTTCTAAAAAACTGAGTTTAAATTGGAAATCAAAGCTGCAATTACAGGCCATTTCTAAAATAACAACAATTAGAGCATCATGTTTCAAAATTCATGGGTTGTGGCCAAAGGGGTATTCAGAAGAAAATTTCTAGCTTTTTATAATAATGGTGATTATGACAATGGTGGCTATAATAACTAGCCAACAAACTGTGCTAAGGGATTTACATCCAGTATTTCAATTTATTATCTATCACAAAGTTGCTGTGAGGCGGCTCCTACAATCATCCCCATTTTGCAGATAACAAAACTTGAGTCACAGAAAAGTTAAGTAGATTTTCAAGTTCGGACACCTATTGGACTGGGATTTAAACTAAGACCTACTTGGGATCCATGCCAGACCAGGTAATCACTGCATGATATGCTGTTATTTCTAAAATAGAAAGAATGGATTTGGGGGAACTAAATATTAAACTCTAGAAGATGGAGAAAAGAATAAAACAAATATCAGAAAAACAGGAAGAAAAAAGGAATAAAACTTAAGCCGAAATAAATACGTTGGAAAGCAAACTGAAAAGAGTAGATGTTTTTACTAATTCTAAGAATGAGTCCTTTGAGAGGACCAATAGAATAGCTCTCTTCAATCAGGTAAATCAAAGCAGAGAGGAAGGAGGACCGGAGGACCAACTGAAATGTACAATACTGGCCATGAGAGACAAAGCATATGTATAGAATAGTTTCAGAGAAAAAAATTTAAATTGTGAATATGTAATGGACAGCTCTATACTAATAAATTTGAAAATCTTGATGAAAGGGTCATTTTGTGAACAAGGTAAGTGATCAAAATTGACAGAGGAAAAGATTTTTGAAAAATTGAATAGACCAATAACCAAGGAAACAATGGAAAGTTTCAAAAGTGGTGCCAGGACCAAAAGATTTTATGGAAAACTATTTCAAACTTTTACTGGATATATTTTAAATTAGTAAACTATTTCAGACCCGGGCCCTCGGCAGTGAAAACGCAGAGTCCTAACTGCTGGACCTCCAGGGAATTCCCCCAATTCCTTTTATAATAACCTAAGACAGCCCAAAGTGGGGTGATAGGCCATTTCTTTTTGTGAGCGTGGATACAGAGATCCTAAACTAGATGTTAGCAAACTAAACTCAGTTCTCTATGAAAAGAATTGCACACTAAGATCCGATAGGATCAAAATACTGGGGGCTCGGTCTTAATAATGCCAGTAATATGTTTCTTCACACTGAGAACTCAAAAGAACGATACACATCATGGCCAAGGAGCTGAAAAAGCATTTAATAAGCAACACCGTTCTTGGAGAAAATACTTCCCAAATTAAAACTCGTAGAATATTTCCTTAATATAATAAAAAATAATTTTATCTCAATATAGCCATCAATATTCTACTTAACTAGAGAATTTCCATTAATATCTAGAAAAAGACATGGAACTCCTCTATTGTAGCCATTATTTACTAAAATTCTGGAAACTTTAGTCAGTAGACTTAGAAAATAAAATGAAATAAGTGGTATAAATATTTTAAAATGAAGCGAGCTTATTAATATGCAGAGATCCCATGATTGGAAATGCAAGAGAAACTATTGAATAGTTTCTAGGTAAGAGAGATCTGTAAGGTTGCTGGTTATGAAATAAATATGCGAAAGCCATAACTTACATATAAGCAATAACCAATGAGAAAAAATACTTTACAAATGGTCCATTCAAAATAAAAACAAAAGTGCTGACAAATAAATGTTACTAGAGATATTTAAAGCGTATATGAAGAAGAATATAAAAGTGGATTGAAGGTCTGAAAAGAAAAGCTGAACAAATATAAAAACAAAACAACAGTTAAAAAAATGGTCCTGGATGGGAAGACTTTCTCCCCAAATTCATCTGTAAATATGAGGCAATCTCAATAAAAATTTCAACCAGATATTTTCAAATCTGAGAAAATTATTATAAAGTTAATCAGAACTACTAGTTAACAAAAATTAGCCATACATTTCAATTTTATTCTTTGGAACAGAAACCTTTATTTTTCTGGTTATAATTGTGATACATGATTGTTGTCCAAAGAAATCAGGAATAGGAAATTATTAAGTAGAAAGGAAAAGCTCCTTGTAAATTCCATCTCCCAACATCTTCCTTCACCTTCCAGAAAAAATTATTAACAGTTGGGTTTTTATTCATACGAGTACACTTTTATAACCCAAACTAGTCGGTACGTCTACTTTATGGTGTTTCTTACAATATACTGTGGACCTCTTTCCATTGCCGTATATTTTATTCTTGATATTGGTCACATAATGTTCCATTGTGTGAATGTTCCATGATATGTTTAATAAAATCTCTCATTGATGTACATTTAGATTGTTCCTACTATTTTACTTTTTTCTTTTTCTTTTTTAGTCCATCTGTGTGTCAGGCTCTCAGCTGAGTCCTTTTCAGAGCTACCTGCTTTCGTTCCCACAGTGGTTAGCATTGTCATTGCCAATTTATGGGCGATCAGCAAGTCATAAGAGAGTTCAACACTTGGCTTGAAGTTGCACAGGTAAGGGGCAGACCTGGCATACAAACTAAGGCCACCTCCAGAGTCTAAGCCCTTGGCCAGGACATTTGTGTACCTGCTTGTCACTCCTCCCAATTACAAGCATCCTTGGGGGAGCTCTGGGCAGCTGACTGCTTATTTCATGGTAACAACATTTGTTTTACCTTTTTTTGCAAACATTTTATTTATAGGTAGATAACATATGGTGGTTTTTTTAATTGAAGTAGAGTTGATTTCCAATGCTGTGCCAATCTGTGCTGTGCAGCAAAGTGACTCAGTTATACACATACAGACATTCTTTTTTATATTCTTTTCCATTATGGTTTATCCCAGGAGATTGAATATAGTTCCGTGTGCTGTAAATTAGGACCTTGCTGTTCATTCATTCTAAATGTAATAGCTTACATCTAGCAACCACAAACTCCCAGTCCATCCGTTTCCCTCACCCCCCACGTTGACAACCACAGGTCTGTTCTCTATGTCTGTGAGTCTGTTTCTGTTTTGTAGGTAGGTTCATTTGTGCCGTATTTTAGATTCCACATATAAGTGATATCATATGATATGTGTCTTTCTCTTTCTGACTTACTTCACTTAGTATGATAATCTCTAGTTGCATCCATGTTGCTGCAAATGGCATTATTTCATTCTTTTTATGGCTGAATAGTATTCCATTGTATATACGTACCACATCTTCTTTATCCATTCATCTGTTGATGGACATTTAGGTTGTTTCCATGTTTTGGCTATTGTGAACAGTGCTGCTATGAACATAGGGGTGCATGGACCTTTTTGAATTATAGTTTTGTCCTGGTATATTCCCAGGAGTGGGATTGCTGGATCATATGGTAATTCTATTTTTAGTTTTCTGAGGTACCGCCATAGTATTTTCCATAGTGGCTGCACCAACTTACATTCCCACCAACAGTGTAGGAGGGTAACATTTTCTCCACACCCTCTCCAGCATTTGTTATTTGTAGACTTTTTTAAAAACTTTTAATTAATTAATTTATTTTTGCTGTGTTGGGTCTTCGTTTCTGTACGAGGGCTTTCTCTAGTTGTGGCAAGCGGGGGCCACCCTTCATCGTGGTGCGCGGGCCTCTCACTATCGCGGCCTCTCTTGTTGCGGAGCACAGGCTCCAGACGCGCAGGCTCAGTAGTTGTGGCTCATGGGCCTAGTTGCTCCACGGCATGTGGGATCCTCCCAGACCAGGGCTCGAACCCCTGTCCCCTGCATTAGCAGGCAGATTCTCAACCACTGCGCCACCAGGGAGGCCCTATTTGTAGACTTTTTAATGATGGCCATTCTCACCAGTGTGAAGTGGTACCTCATTGTAGTTTTGATTTGCATTTCTCTAATAATTAGCGATGTTGAGCATCTTTTCATGTGCCTGTTGGCCATCTGTAGGCAACAACATTTATTGAGTGTCTCCTATATGTGAAGCCCTCTTCTGAGCACTGGGATTTAATGAAGAATCCATCTTAGCCAGTCCCTCCAGAACAGTGGTGGGTGGATGTGCCTTTCTTGAATTTGTCTAGGTTCTTTTTGAGGTTAATTCTATTTTCGGCCTTTTCCATCTTGGAGGGAATGCATGCTGAGGGGGCATAGTGCTGTCCATCTTCATCCTTTGTCTCAGAGGCCTGGGTGTTTGGGGGGCATCCTGGTGATCTGACTTGTGCCTGCACGCTGATGGATTTGATCACCTTTCAGGATGCTGAAAGTGCAGAGGCCCCTGTGAGGGCCTCCTCTTAGCATCTTACACATGCCTTTAGGATTTTCCCGAGGAGCAGATTCCAGAATGTCTTTCCAATGGCTCTGACTTGTCATCTACTCTCAGGTGCAACCCACTACAACTCCTTATCACTCTGATGTCAGTCGGTTACCTGGAATCCTTCCTTCTGTGGTACTAGAGGGGATGTTTTCCCTGGTGTTTCGTCATAGTTCTGCAGAGAAGTAGACCAATAGGAGGTAGATAGATACATGGATGGATAGATAGACCACAGATAGATGTAAGGAAGGAGATTTATTATGAGGGATTGGCTCATGTGCATACGTAGACTGAGAAGTCCTAAGATCTGCTCTCTGCAAGTTGGGGGCCCAGGAAAGTGGGTGGTGTGGTCCAGTCCAAACCCAAAGGCCTGAGAACAAAGGGAGCCAGTGGTGTAAGTCCTGGTCCGAGTCCGAAGGCCCAAGAACTTGGACCACTGATATCCAAGAGCAGGAAAAGATGGCTGTCCCAGTTCCAGCAGAGAGAGTGATTTTTCTCTTCCTGCATCTTCTTCTTCTTCTAGTCAGACCCTTAAAAGATTGGATGATGCCCACCCACTTGGATGTGGGCAGATCTTCTTTACTCAGTCTACCGGTTCAAATGTTAATCTCTCCTGGAGAACCCTGATAGACACAGCCAGTAATACTGAAAACCCTTAGCCCAGTGGAGTTGACATATAAACTTAACCATCACGCCTGGGATCATTTCACCTTATATTGGTGTGGGAAAGGTCAACTGAAGGCAAAGGAACTTTTGAGATGTTCATCCACCATTCCTCCCTTCCTCCTTTCCTTCCTTCCTTCCTTCCTTCCTTCACTGGACATGCAAATGCCCCTACTCTGTGCTAAGCCCTGTCAAAGGTCTGCAGACATAAAAATAGTGAGATATGGTCAATGCAGAGGAAGAAAGACCAAGGGTATAAGACTAACTTCAACACCACCTTCTCACTTTACCAGTTGGGAAAGAGGCTATGAGGTGCTGTGTCATTTGTCTTGTCCTGTGACCAATGTATACAGACATACACACCATCAGTCCCAGCGGCGTGTCCCACGGAATCCTATTAAAGATACTCTTTTAGAAAGAAAAGGAGCCATGAATTTCCTCCCTTCATTTCTTATCTCTGAGTCACTCTTTAGCTGAAGACAAAAATTATCCCCTGGGCAAGAGTGACCAAACTTTAAAAATTGCCTTTGATATAGAACACTGTTGGAGAATTCAGAAATTTGAAACATATTTTATCAACTAGTTCCCCTTTCTCCATATGGCTATTTACCGTCTCAGAGTTCTCCAGTCAAGTGAGTATATTCTAACCAGATGGAAGTACCTTTCCTCCAGTGGGTTAGCTTTGCTCAAAAGATAACAGGCACATAACAGTTTTTCTCAACAAGTGCTTTCCGAGGGAACAAAGGAAAACGAAGGAAGGAAAGAAGAAAAGAAAGAAGGAGAGAAGGAAGGACTTCACTGATCCTTCTCCTGCGCCCCCAGTCTGGAAGTTTCTCAAGCCCCTTGAAAGGAAGAACCATCCGTTTCTTTACACTTCGTCTTTATGCTTTTGGCTCTGCATTTTCTATACAGATGACAGCTAAGCCAAGGTGGGTCTTAACATACATTGGGAACTGTGATGGCGAATTGGTTCGTATCCCTTCTGGCCACACAATCTCATATGTGTGACGGGGAGACCCCTTCTGGCCTGAGCATTCTGTGGAAACTCTAACTAAAGAGAATGCTATCATGGTTTAGGGGGGAAAGCCCCTCCCAAGGAGCTGGTTCCTGGGTGAAGTGGATCCTTTGGATTTTTCTGCTGGGAAGGGGAAGCAGCTGGTCCTTTTAGCTTAGCCATGTTGGAAACCTCAGCTGTGTATCCCTGGGAAGTCTCTGGAAGAGACCCACAAGACAGTCTCATGGAGGACCCACGGGGGGCAGAACACATCTGACAAGAGTTTGGCAAATGTTCTTGAAGTCCAGGGTAAAATCAGAGAGAGCTCATTAGCTTTGACCTGTTGAAGATGGCTGGAATCAGGGAATGGCACGGGCTTGCCCCCCACTTGCTCTGCTGACATTTGGTTCCATTAGGGACCAAGAGCTGGTTCCAATGTCCTGAGAGCAATTACCAAAGCTAAGCTGAACACAGTGCTGTGTTTTCAATTATTGTCTCTCTCTCTCTCTCTCTCTCTCTCTCTCCTCTTTCTTTCTCCCTCTCTATGCCAGGCCTAGAGGCAACACAGTCTCCCACAGAAGTCCAATCCTGGCTTCTCCTCTACAATCCTTTTGCGATCATCCTCTTTCTTTTTTACATTTTCCATAATAACAAGGCTCATTTTGAAAACCCTCTTTGCTCTGGACCGAAGGGTTAACCCCTCATCGCCTGTGCCTTGCCCATCCCGCGGCTTCTGCCATCCCACACGACAGCCAAGGCCACAGAAGTTGCGGTTCTCTCTGGAACAGCTTATTTTAAGAAACTGACAGCTCTCATCAGACACTCGTGCAATGGTCCCCTGAGATTAGCCCAGTTTCCACCAAGGAATATTATCCCTCTGCTCTCCTAAATCCTACATGCAGCCAATTTTTCCACCACTGAGTGAAGCGCACAGCCTTGTACCTGGTCCAGAAAGCCCCCAAATGTCTGTGCCCTGGAAAATGGCCAGTGAGTGAGCTCGCCTTTGCTGGGACAGCTATTGTGGGTTAGGAGAGGACATGGGGGAGAAAGGGAATTGGGTTTGCAGTCTAAGAATCCATGCAGACGGTAGCAATGCTTGGTGAAAAAAGAAGGCAACAGGCCTTTATACCAGAGCCAGGAACTGAAGGGGAAAAGAAATGGGGCCTTCACTGGGGGTGACTGGCACCTCTCCTAGGCTTGGGATGGGATAAAAGACAGTTTCAAAAAGCCCCTTGGCCCTTGAATGTCACTGTTTTCTGTAACTTATGCCAGTGGCATCAGAGAGAAGAACAACTGTGCCAGCAGGAATTTTTTTTTTAACATCTTTATTGGAGTATAATGGCTTTACAATGGTGTGTTAGTTTCTGCTTTATAACAAAGTGAATCAGTTATACATATACATATATCCCCACATCTCCTCCCTCTTGCGTCTCCCTCCCTCCCACCCTCCCTATCCCACCCCTCTAGGTGGTCACAAAGCACCGAGCTGATCTCCCTGTGCCATGAGGCTGCTTCCTACTAGCTATCTATTTTACGTTTGCTAGTGTATATATGTCCATGCCACTCTCTCACTTTGTCACAGTTTACTCTTCCCCCTCCCCATATCCTCAAGTCCATTCTCTAGTAGGTCTGTGTCTTTATTCCCGTCTTACCCCTAGGTTCTTCATGACCTTTTTTTTTTCTTCCTTAGATTCCATATATATGTGTTAGCATGCGGTATTGTTTTTCTCTTTCTGACTTACTTCACTCTGTATGACAGACTCTAGGTCCAACCACCTCACTGCAAATAATTCAATTTCGTTTCTTTTTATGGCTGAGTAATATTCCATTGTATATATGTGCCACATCTTCTTTATCCATTCATCCGACGATGGACACTTAGGTTGCTTCCATGTCCTGGCTATTGTAAATAGAGCTGCAATGAACATTTTGATACACGACCCTTTTTGAATTATGGTTTTCTCAGGGTATATGCCCAGTAGTGGGATTGCTGGGTCATATGGTAGTTCTATTTGTAGTTTTTTAAGGAACCTCCATACTGTTTTCCATAGTGGCTGTATCAATTTACATTCCCACCAACAGTGCAAGAGGGCTCCCTTTTCTCCACACCCTCTCCAGCATTTATTGTTTCTAGATTTTATGATGATGGCCATTCTGACTGGTGTGAGATGATATCTCATTGTAGTTTTGATTTGCATTTCTCTAATGATTAATGAAGTTGAGCATTTTTTTCATGTGTTTGTTGGCAGTCTGTGTATCTTCTTTGGAGAAATATCTATTTAGGTCTTCTGCCCATTTTTGGATTGGGTTGTTTGTTTTTTTGTTATTAGCTGCATGAGCTGCTTGTATATTTTGGAGATTAATTCTTTGTCAGTTTCTTCATTTGCAAATATTTTCTCCCATTCTGAGGGTTGTCTTTTGGTCTTGTTTATGGTTTCCTTTGCTGTGCAAAAGCTTTTAAGTTTCATTAGGTCCCATTTGTTTATTTTTGTTTTTATTTCCATTTCTCTAGAAGGTGGGTCAAAAAGGATCTTGCTGTGATTTATGTCATAGAGTGTTCTGCCTACGTTTTCCTCTGAGAGTTTGATAGTTTCTGCCTTACATTTAGATCTTTAATCCATTTTGAGCTTATTTTTGTGTATGGTGTTAGGGAGTGTTCTAATCTCATACTTTTACATGTATCTGTCCAGTTTTCCCAGAACCACTTATTGAAGAGGCTGTCTTTTCTCCACTGTATATTCTTGCCTCCTTTATCAAAGATAAGGTGACCATATGTGTGTGGGTTTATCTCTGGGGTTTCGATCCTGTTCCATTGATCTATCTTTCTGTTTTTGTGCCAGTAGCATACTGTCTTGATTACTGTAGCTTTGTAGTATAGTCTGAAGTCAGGGAGCCTGATTCCTCCAGCTCCATTTTTCGTTCTCAAGATGGCTTTGGCTATTCGGGGTCTTTTGTGTTTCCATACAAATTGTGAAATTTTTTGTTCTAGTTCTGTGAAAAATGCCAGTGGTAGTTTGATACGGATTGCATTGAATCTGTAGATTGTTTTGGGTAGTAGAGTCATTTTCACAATGTTGATTTTTCCAATCCAAGAACATGGTATATCTCTCCATCAATTTGTATCATCTTTAATTTCTTTCATCAGTGTCTTATAATTTTCTGCATACAGGTCTTTTGTCTCCTTAGGCAGATTTATTCCTAGATATTTAATCTTTTTATTGCAATGGTAAATGGGAGTGTTTTCTTAATTTCATTTTCAGATTTTTCATCATTAGTGTATAGGAATGCCAGAGATTTCTGTGCATTAATTTTGTATCCTGCCGGTAGGATTTTTTAAGCAAAAAAGAAGTTTTATTCGTTTGTCTAAGTGAATAGTGTGGCTTCAGGCATGGCTGAATCTAGGTGTTCATATGGCATTTTCTAGGCTCGTCCTTCTCACTCTTTCTCTCTGTCCTCCTTCCTTTCTCTCTTTTTCTTCCCCTGTGGGTTCTGTACCTTCTGTGTTGGCTTCACTCGCAGGCAGCGCTGTCCATGTGGTGGCATCGGCAATTCTGGATTTATATCCCCTCTGTATAGCACCAGCAAAAGTCCAGAAGGATTTTAAACTTTGATTGTCTTTCAATATTTCAAATACCTAATGGACCAGTGCTGGCTGTGACCAACACACGCACACACACACACTTCCTTCTCCATGAGTCCTAGGTGAACTATGGGGAATCCTCATGAAGCTGAACGAAATGCAAAGAAGTTTGGATATATTAATCCCTATAGTGGTGCTGGTGTTGAGAGTTACAAATTCTGGGATGTTGCATTGGCAGCATGCAAAGGATCGCCGGTGCTGGGGAATGGTGGCAGGAAGGAGAAATTTACAATTTGGATTTGAAAGATGACATCCGGAAGTAAAGGCTAGTGATGAGAAGAAGGAAAAAAATTTTAAAAAGAACTACGGTAAAAGCTTGAATTCTCTGTATTCTTCAGCCAATAGATCTGAGCATTGATATTTAGGTGAATGAATCCTCTAGAAATGAAGCAGGTTTCGAGCAAGCAGACCATGCCCTCTGGACTTGGGTTCATGACTTCGGTAAAATGCAGAACTGATTTAAAAAAAAAAGAGTTTCAGTGGTTTTCGGGGAAGGAAGCAGACTCTGTGGGCTGTGGCTCAAAGAGGAGGTGAGCCTGAGAACAGAAAGTACAGAGTGTAAAACGTTTGTTCAAGAAGATAGGAAGGACAGAAGAATGGTCCATTGTCAACACTGTGCCTGTTGATAACAGCATTGGGCTGTACACTTAAAAATCTGTTAAGATGGTAGATCTCATGTTAAGTGTTCTTATCATAATAAAGAAAAAGGAAAAAAAATAGGAAGGGGATAAAAGAGAGGCAGGTAACAAGAGGAAGATAGGGATTCAACACATAGTTTTTAAAAGACAGACAATTTGAGTATGTTTACATGCTGATGATAAAACCCAGAACAGAGGGAGAGAATGAGGTGAAAGAAAGATGCTAATAAATGGCGGTGTGGAGCCATAGTAAAGATGCAGCCTCCAGAGTCAGACTGCTGTTTGAATTCCTGCTTTCACCGTGTTCTAGCTGTGTGATCTTGGGGAAGTGGCCTAACCTCTCTGTGCCTCAGTTATCTTTCTTTGTAAAATGAGGATATTGATGGAACCTACAGTAGATTTTGTGAGAACTAAATGGTAAAGCAATTAGAACAGTACATCATAAGCACTAAATAAGTGTTAGCAATTATCATTTTTATTGTTGTTATGTCTAAAGAACTGAGTGGTATCCCGAGAACGGATGGGTGGGTTGACCTCAATAGGAGGGCAAACGTTTCACTACGAAGGGTATGGACAGGTATGTATGGATGGCAAATGGATTTGTATATTCGATGGTGGAAATTTGGGAGGGATTGCTATCTGAAAACTTCTGTGTTTCTATGAAGCAGAAGGTGACATTACCTGTTTATGATGAGGAGAGAGGTAAATCTAGTTTTGAAGACAGTGAAGTCTTGAAATAGTCATTATTGAGAATGCATGATCAACCTAACCATGGAAACACAGTACAGTTGTTGGCCAGAATGTTTCATGAAACCAATCTGCTCAGGAGTGGGCATGTCCCCTGCAGGGCTCAGAAACCTGCAAGCAGCCATGGAACTTAGTGGAGGATTGCATTCATCTGTGCTTGGGGTTTTGCTATTACAGTAAGTCCCCTACAAACAAATGAGTTCCGTTCCGAGAATGCGGTCGTAAGTCCAATTTGTTCTTTAAGTCCAACAAAGTTAGCCTAGGTACCCAACTAACACAATCACCTATATAGTACTGTACTGGAATAGGTTTATCATACTTTTCCCACAAATAATACATAAAAAACAAACAAAAACAAAAATAAAGAAAACAGTTTTAATCTTACAGTACAGTACCCTGAAAAGTACAGTAGTACCAGCGACATCACCACTGCTTTTACACTTGCTTCCGGACATCCTGGGCTTGAGATAAAAATACTGTACTATATACAGTACTGTACAGTAAAGTACACAAAAGCACAACCACTTGTAGAGGATGCACGCACGTGACAGTGTATGCCAGACACGTGAACTCACTTATGTGATTGGACAGGCGAACACAGGTTCGCATCTTTGAAAGTTTGCAACTTGAAGGTTTGTATGTAGGGGACTTAGGGTGTTCGAGATGGAAGGACACAGAGTACAGGACTTTGGGATATTGGCCAGAGGGTGCTTGATGAAATGGACCAACATTGAGTTAATTTATACTAAAGCAACAAGAAGAGTGCCTGATGTATAGAGTAGGCTCTCAAATAGTTATCCATTCATTCATTTTAATTCATTGCTATTGGCTGCTATAGATGATTGGTGGATAAATTGATAAAATTCAAAGGCTAATACAGAAAGCAATAAAATGGTGCAACTGGGTATTGAGAAACACTGTCTTCTTTTAAAAGAAGTTCTCTTTGGGGGGATTATGTAATGTGAAAGGGCTCCTACTTGATGAAATGCTGGAAGGCCTCTGCTTTTTCTTATTCAATACTAGTTGTGCACGAACAGCAGTACCCGTGGGCCAAGAGCATCCCACATTTGTTATTCTGGCAACAGGCTTGTTTTGTGGCTTGGGCCTGAGTCAGAACTGCTTTGGATGCAGCATCAGGGCCCCTTTCACCACCTGCCTCACGGAGACTGAATCCGGGGCAGGCCCCTCAAGGTGAAGCGGAGCTGAGCTGGGCTGGGCTGAAAGTGATGCCGTTGACCTGATGGGTGAAGCCAGTCTTTGATCCATCAGCCTGTGAGAGTTTGATCCCATGGCAATAGGTGACAGAGCCGGAGACCCTCGGCCTGGCTGTGATACCGGCCAGGTGTGACCTTGGTCCCAGGAAAGGGCACACAGGTTTGCCAGACACCTGTTGTGTGCTAAGCCCTTTGGCACGAACTGTCCCTGATTCACCTTGTTTTACACTCAAAACAACACTGATGGGTCAGCGTTTGGTGAGACTCCCAACCCTTCTAGTTTGTAGGCTCTTCATCTGAGAATGCAGCGCATAGACGTCAGCGGTCTTCAGCCTGGGCTCTGTGAATTCTCAGGTTGCTGTGGAGAAGATACAGACGTTACCAGGGTTAGCAAGAAGGGACTGGCGGGGGCAGCTCAGTCTTCCCCTTTGCCCTGATCTGCTCCAGAGTCTGGAGTTCCCTATACGCTTTTTTTTTTTTTTTTTTTGCGGTATGCGGGCCTCTCACTGTTGTGGCCTCTCCCGTTGCGGAGCACAGGCTCCAGACGCGCAGGCTCAGCGGCCATGGCTCACGGGCCCAGCCGCTCTGCGGCATGTGGGATCTTCCCGGACCGGGGCACGAACCCGTGTCCCCTGCATCGGCAGGCGGACTCTCAACCACTGCGCCACCAGGGAAGCCCTCCCTGTACGCTTTTGACTGAAGAACGGCTTTTACATTTAAAAATCTCGCAGAGCACAGGTCTCTGTGATCTCTAAAATTCTTCCCGGGATCTGATCACTGCCTCTCCTGCAAATGCTCTTTGTGGCTTTGCATTTGAGCCTCCTTCTCTGTGCCTTGGTGTCCCTGCGTGCAGAAGGAGGGTTTGGATAAGAGAAGCTCTGGCCTCCGGGATCCTGGGAGTGGAGGGCGTGGTAAAAACACTTGGGCTCACTGAACCCCGTGTGGCCGGCACCCTGGAAGGGCCAGTGATACTGAAGGATGATCTCTCCATCTGTCCTGTCTCACGGGCACCGCACCCGGCACTCGCAGCTCAGTTCCAGGACTCAGGTCTCTCTCCACTTGTCCACATCAAGTCACATTGCCTCTTCCCATTTTCTCTTTCCTCCAGGGACCCATGAAGTGGTGGCTAAACCCGGTTTGGTCGCCACCCGTCCACCGAGGGCCAGAGATCAGGAAAGGAAGAAGGGCAGCTTTACTTCCTCCCTCAGGATGGAGCCACACAGCCATTCTGGAAAGAGCAGAAAATCCACAAAATTCTGGTCCATCTCCCGGTCCCTGATCCTGTGTAATGCCAAGACCAGTGACGATGGCTCAAGCCCCGATGAGAGATATCCTGATCCTTTTGAGATTTCCCTGGGCCACGGCAAGAAGGGACTTTTCCTCTCATCTGTGCAGCTGGCAGACACGTCAGAGGCCGGGCCCGACAGCGTTCCTGATCTCACGCTGTCCTCCGAGGCCGCTCCACTGCAGGCAGCTGGGAGTGATGGAGGCCAGAACTGTAGGAGGATGCTCTTCATGAAGGTACGCCCAGGATTTGTGGGGCTGGAGGAGCCTGCAGTTGCCTTCCGGTGCTGTGAATGAAAGTCTTCGCGTTTTTTTATTCCAAAGTCAGGAAGGCACAGAGTTCTCATTCTGAATGAGAGCAGGGAAGAAGTTGAGGCAGGGCCCACTGGAATGATGACAAGGAGCACGGCAGTGAATCAGGCTCAGTTGACCTTCCTGCTTGAGACATTCTTTGAGATACGGTGTCAGCCCCAGGTAAACTGAGCCTGGGTCCCTGCTGGAAAATGCCAGGTGCAATACACTGGGAAGGGCTCATCTCCAGACAGACAGTATCCAGCACATCACAGGCAGCTCAGATCGAATCCAGTAGAGAACCTGATAGAAGCTGACTTATAAGGCCCGGACTGAGCAGGAGCTGGAAGGTCGAGCAGGGCAAGGAGTATAGCCTGAGTGAGTTTGCACTTGAATGCTGACCGAGAACGTTCCCCAGGTGCCCCGTGCCAGTTCCAACACAGGTGTGAGTGAGGGCTGGCAGGCAGAGCCATCAAGGAAAGGGGAGAGGGAAAACTAAGTAGGGTTTGGAGACTTGCCAAGATACAGAATGTTTTCTCTTCTGTTAGACAGTATTTCAATTTTTGTTATTACAGCAAGGTGGAAATTGCAGGGTACTGTGAGATAGAGGCGATTAAAGGATTTCACTCTCGAATTAGTCTCTATAAGTCCTATGCCCTCAGCCTTCCATCAAAGGCAGGATTTCTCAAGGGTCCAAACAGCCCTGAACCTTGGAGCCAGTGCGGCTCGCTCAGGGATGGGCCAGCCCCGAGGGGCTTCTCCCACACCTTACTGCCAAGACCTGCGGGGCACAGTCACGTGACTGTCAACAGCAAATAGGGAAGGTGTTCCGGTACCTTTGGAGGAGACGCAGTGCTCTTGCATCTTTCCTTGAGGAAGAAAATCATTGCTTAACACATGAATAGTAAACACCATCATGTAACATTATATAACAGGTTAGCAGGTCCGGCCCAATAATCTCCACACACAAGCAGCTACCTCAAGAGACCCACCCAGCCTAGGGTGCTCCATCACCCACAAGGTGGCTTCTGTTGATGGGAGCTGAGCTCACCCGATAGGGTAGAAGGAGGGAACAGCAGCTCAGTGGGTTTGGGGGAGCCTGGCCAGGCTCCTGGTTTGCCACCAATGATATGACCAGTATACTATCCACCAACTGAGAGTCAAGTTTATTAATGACAATACCAATTTATCCAGGTCAGAGTTCACATAAATGAAATTTAAAAATCATTTGGAGATTCCAGCGGACTCCAGAACGAACTTTTCACTTGCTTCTATTTAACTGAACAAGCATTTCCTGAGCACCTGTTACGTGCCAGGCACAATAGGGATCCAGCCCCTGCCTTCAAGGAACTTGTCTCAAGTGGAGGAACAAAGAATACACTCCAACGGGGCTGTTGGAGGCTCAAAAGGAGGCGGCATATCTCTAGGGGTGGGTATCAGTACATTTAGTCCATGTTTACAGAGTACCGACCGGTGTCAGGCACTGTTCTAGGGAGTAAACCAGACTCAGTCCCTGCCCTTGGGCAGCTTTTCTTCTCGTGGGGGGATACAGGTGTTAACAACTCAGCATATGCTATAATATTAAAGAGTGAAGGGCTCTGAAGAAATATTAAGCAGGATAAAGGGATAGAGAGCAATGAGGAGGGGTCACTGCCCTTTTTGAAAAGGTGATCACGAAGGCTCCTCCAAAGAAGTGACATTTGAGCCATGACCTGAACGAATGAAGCAGAGAAGGGAGTCATATGAACAACAGGCGGGAAGAGCGTTCCGGGCGGAGGGAACAGCATGTGCGAAGACAGGAAGAGAAGAATGTGCTTGTGGAATGCTGGAGGAGAATAGGGTGCACGGGCGGTTCAGGGAAGGGGAGAGCAGGGGAGGATGGAGTCGGGGTGGTAGCCAGGCACCATACGTGGAGTTTTACTCTCAGAAGGATGGGGAAGCCTTGGAAGACGGAGCAGGGGAGTGACCCGATCCTTTTCAGGAGCACTCTGGCTGCTGAGCAGAGAATGGAGCGTAGGGAGGCCGGTTAGCGGAGCTACGACAATAACCGAGGCCGGAAGTGACGTGGCTGGATTGAAAGGGTCATGGGGAAGGCACTGAGGATGCTCAGGGTAGGCATTTATTTTCAAGACAAAGCCAACGGGATTTGTCGATGGAAGGATGGAGGGGGGCGAGAGGCAGCAAGTTCAACTGCAAGTTCTGACCTGACCTACCCCGGGGAAAGGAGGTGGCCTGTTCTAATATGGGAAATACTCAGGGCTGCAAAAATGATCGGGAAAAGGTGAGATGTTGCCAGAAGGACGCAGGATCTGACAAAGCAGGGGTGGGTGGAAGAGAATCCTAGGTGGAAGGAGCTGTGTGAGCAAAGATGAGGGCAGGAGGCACCGAGTGCTTATGCGTGGGCCACCGTGCACAGGAGAGTGTGTCTCGAGCTGCGTTTTGGGCGCCTGTCCAGTGACAGGAGGCTGGAGACCCGGGGAAGCTAGATGAACAGGCATAGGACAGGAAACTGGCAAGGGGTCAACGATAAACTCCACCTTTTCGTCTCTCTGTGATTCACATGTGCACCATAATTTGGTTTAAAAAATGTTTTCACAGCTCTATCTCATTGTCTCCTTCCTGGGAGGAAGGAAGTCACAGCGGCATTTGTATTTCCGAGGGCGAGGGTGGGCCGTATGGCACAGGGGCTGGCGGCGTGGGCTCATTAGTCTGACTGCTTGGCCTTGAGTCCAGCTTTCCCAGTTGTGTGATCCTGGACAATTCACTTTAACTTTTTATTTTATATTGGAGTATAGTCGATTAACAGTGCTGTGATATTGATAGTTTCAGGTGTACAGCAAAGTGATTCAGTTATACGTATACATGTGTCTATTCTTTTTCAAATTCTTTTCCCATTTAAGTTGTCATGTAATATTGAGCAGAGTTCCCTGTTCTATACAGTAGGTCCTTGTTGGTCACTTTACCTTTTTGTGTGCCCATTTTCTCATCTATGAAATGGAGAATGTTAATAATGATATATGAGTTTTCTTAGGATAAAGCTATAAGTATTTACATAAGAAAATCCACAGTGCAGTGCACATAGGAATTGCTTAATAAATACTATTATTATTATTTCTGTTTTAGGATGGGGATGCTGACTGTCACTGAGTAATTAAGTAATTAATGAATTCAATAGCATATATTAAATGTGCCAGGCCGTGGGCAAGACTTGTAGTTTTGCAATGCTCATAGGCTAATGAGGAAGACAGGGATGAAACAGATGATTCCTGTTTCGGGGTGCGGCTACAGATCTGTAAGGGAAATCGTGGGGGTGCTGAGGAGGAATGTGCTGTTCTATTTGGGGAAGGGCAACCCGGAGGGGGTGAAAGCAGGATCTCCAAGCAGACAAGTCCAGATCCTAGCAGTACGAACAGGCAGAGGGACAGGAAGAAGTCTCAGAGGCTGGAAAGTGGTTTGTTTGCTGAGATGGGGGGAGGAGTGGTGTGTATTTGCGTCAAGTTCGAGGCAGGGATGAACTGGGAAGGCAGACAGGGGTATTGGCCAGCTCTGAACCCAAGACTGTTTTTTTCTTTTTAAGGAGCACAGGTGATCTTTCACTATCCATGAATGAGTTCTGAGCAAGTAAATGTTTCAGTTGTCTGAGCAGGTCCTGTATCAACAGTGCCAGGGCAGAAAGGCAAAGGTGACAGCTTGTCCCAATTTCCTTTTCTGGAGGAGCCTCTGTGTACTCAGTAACACCCCCCTCCCTGTCCCTTCTCGCAGGGACACTCTAGCCCCCGCCTGGCTCCTGCCCTGCACCCAGGCATGACTCAGTTGGCCCAGATGGACTCCTCAGCTTCCAGCAATGCCATGGTTACACTGATTTCAAAACAACATCTGGAAAGAGGCCCTGTGACATCAGCCTCTTCTCTAGAAACGCCTAATACGAAAATTAAAAAAGAGGAAGTTAGATAAACAGCCAACTGAAAAAAAAAGCCTTATTGGATGTGTTGTCCTTGGCACAATTAGGACTAAGTAAATCATCACCCAGGGATGTGTCAAAGCTGGGCAGGGGTGTGCGGAATCTGGAGTAAGCATTGGGATCTGTGCTGTGCATTAAGGGACTGGCAGGGTCCTTTTTCAGGAGGAGCTTCCAGACCCCTGGGGAAGGATGTTCAAAGCCAGACTCCCCAACCTAATAAACAAAAACGCAATGTATCAGACCTAGACTTTTCAAAGGAGGGAATGCACAGACGCCAGACCCACTGTCTTTTTCCAAATGGCAAGAGTATTTTTTTTTTTTTTTACATCTTTATTGGAGTATAATTGCTTTACAATGGTGTGTTAGTTTCTGCTTTATAACGAAGTGAATCAGTTATACATATGCATATGTTCCCATATCTCTTCCCTCTTGCATCTCCCTCCCTCCCACCCTCCCTATCCCACCCCTCTAGGTGGTCACAAAGCACCGAGCTGATCTCCCTGTGCTATGCAGCTGCTTCCCACTAGCTATCTACCTTACGTTTGGTAGTGTATATATGTCCATGCCTCTCTCTCGCTTTGTCACAGCTTACCCTTCCCCTCCCCATATCCTCAAGTCCATTCTCTAGTAGGTCTGTGTCTTTATTCCCGTCTTACCCCTAGGTTCTTCATGACATTTTTTTCTCTTAAATTCCACATATATGTGTTAGCATATGGTATTTGTCTTTCTCTTTCTGACTTACTTCACTCTGTATGACGGACTCTAGGTCTATCCACCTCATTACAAATAGTTCAATTTCATTTCTTTTTATGGCTGAGTAATATTCCATTGTATATATGTGCCACATCTTCTTTATCCATTCATCTGATGATGGACACTTAGGTTGTTTCCATCTCCAGGCTATAGTAAATAGAGCTGCCATGAACATTTTGGTACATGACTCTTTCTGAATTATGGTTTTCTCAGGGTATATGCCCAGTAGTGGGATTGCTGGGTCATATGGTAGTTCTATTTGTAGTTTTTTAAGGAACCTCCATACTGTTCTCCGTAGTGGCTGTATCAATTTACATTCCCACCAACAGTGCAAGAGGGCTCCCTTTTCTCCACACCCTCTCCGGCATTTATTGTTTCTAGATTTTTTGATGATGGCCATTCTGACTGGTGTGAGATGATATCTCATTGTAGTTTTGATTTGCATTTCTCTAATGATTAATGAAGTTGAGCATTTTTTTCATGTGTTTGTTGGCAGTCTGTATATCTTCTTTGGAGAAATGTCTATTTAGGTCTTCTGCCCATTTTTGGATTGGGTTGTTTGTTTTTTTGTTATTGAGCTGCATGAGCTGCTTGTAAATTTTGGAGATTAATTCTTTGTCAGTTGCTTTATTTACAAATATTTCCTCCCATTCTGAGGGCTGTCTTTTGGTCTTGTTTATTGTTTCCTTTGCTGTGCAAAAGCTTTTAAGTTTCATTAGGTCCCATTTGTTTATTTTTGTTTTTATTTCCATTTCTCTAGAAGGTGGGTCAAAAAGGATCTTGCTGTGATTTCTGTCATGGACTATCCTGTCTATGTTTTCCTCTAAGAGTTTGATAGTTTCTGGCTTTACATTTAGGTCTTTAATCCATTTTGAGCTTATTTTTGTGTATAGTGTTAGGGAATGATCTTATCTCATACTTTTACATGTACCTGTCCAGTCTTCCCAGCACAACTTATTGAAGAGGCTGTCCTTTCTCCACTGTACATTCCTGCCTCCTTTATCAAAGATAAGGTGACCATATGTGCGTGGGTTTATCTCTGGAGTTTCTATCCTGTTCCATTGATCTATCTTTCTGTTTTTGTGCCAGTACCATACTGTCTTGATTACTGTAGCTTTGTAGTACAGTCTGAAGTCAGGGAGCCTGATTCCTCCAGCTCCGTTTTTTGTTCTCAAGATTGCTTTGGCTATTCAGGGTCTTTTGTGTTTCCATACAAATTGTGAAATTTCTTGTTCTAGTTCTGTGAAAAATGCCAGTGGTAGTTTGATAGGGATTGCAGTGAATATGTAGATTGCTTTGGGTAGTAGAGTCATTTTCACAATGTTGATTTTTCCAATCCAAGAACATGATATATCTCTCCATCTATTTGTATCATCTTTAATTTCCTTCCTCAGTGTCTTATTATTTTCTACATACAGGTCTTTTGTCTCCTTAGGTAGGTTTATTCCTAGATATTTTATTCTTTTTGTTGCAATGGTAAATGGGAGTGTTTTCTTGATTTCACTTTCAGATTTTTCATCATTAGTGTACAGGAATGCCAGAGATTTCTGTGCATTAATTTTGTACCCTGCTACTTTACCAAATTCATTGATTAGCTCTAATAGCTTTCTGGTAGCATCTTTAGGATTCTCTATGTATAGTATCATGACATCTGCAAACAGTGACAGTTTTACTTCTTCTTTTCCAATTTGGATTCCTTTTATTTCCTTTTCTTCTTTGATTGCTGTGGCTAAAACTTCCAAAACTATGTTGAATAAGAGTGGTGAGAGTGGGCAACCATGTCTTGTTCCTGATCTTAGTGGAAATGGTTTCAGTTTTTCACCATTGAGGACGATGTTGGCTGTGGGTTTGTCATATATGGCCTTTGTTATGTTGAGGAAAGTTCCCTCTATGCCTACTTTCTGCAGAGAATTTATCATAAATGGGTGTTGAATTTTGTCGAAAGCTTTCTCTGCATCTATTGAGATGATCATATGGTTTTTCTCCTTCAATTTGTTAATATGGTTTATCACATTGACTGACTTGCGTATATTGATGAATCCTTGCATTCCTGGAATAAACCCCACTTGATCATGGTGTATGATCCTTTTAATGTGCTGTTGGATTCTGTTTGCTAGTATTTTGTTGAGGATTTTTGCATCTATGTTTATCAGTGATATTGGCCGGTAGTTTTCTTTCTTTGTGACATCCTTGTCTGGTTTTGGTATCAAGGTGACGGTGGCCTCGTAGAATGAGTTTGGGAGTGTTCCCCCCTCTGCTATATTTTGGAAGAGTTTGAGAAGGACAGGTGTTAGCTCCTCTCTAAATATTTGATAGAATTCGCCTGTGAAGCCATCTGGTCCTGGGCTTTTGTTTGTTGGAAGATTTTTAATCACAGTTTCAATTTCAGTGCTTGTGATTGGTCTGTTCATATTTTCTATTTCTTCCTGATTCAGTCTTGGCAGGTTATGCATTTCTAAGAATTTGTCCATTTCTTCCAGGTTGTCCATTTTATTGGCATAGAGTTGCTTGTAGTAATCTCTCATGATCTTTTGTATTTCTGCAGTGTCAGTTGTTACTTCTCCTTTTTCATTTCTAATTCTATTGATTTGAGTCTTCTCCCTTTTTTTCTTGAGGAGTCTGGCTAATGGTTTATCAATTTTGTTTATCTTCTCAAAGAACCAGCTTTTAGTTTTATTGATCTTTGCTATCATTTCCTTCATTTCTTTTCCATTTATTTCTGATCTGATTTTTATTATTTCTTTTCTTCTGCTAACTTTGGGGGTTTTTTGTTCTTCTTTCTCTAATTGCTTTAGGTGCAAGGTTAGGTTGTTTATTCGAGATGTTTCCTGTTTCTTAAGGTAGGATTGTATTGCTATAAACTTCCCTCTTAGAATGGCTTTTGCTGCATCCCATAGATTTTGGGTTGTCGCGTCTCCATTGTCATTTGTTTCTACGTATTTTTTATTTCCTCTTTGATTTCTTCAGTGATCACTTCGTTATTAAGTAGTTTATTGTTTGGCCTCCATGTGTTTGTATTTTTTACAAATCTTTTCCTGTAATTGATATCTAGTCTCATAGTGTTGTGGTCAGAAAAGATACTTGAAACAATTTCAATTTTCTTAAATTTACCATGGCTTGACTTGTGACCCAAGATATGATCTATCCTGGAGAATGTTCCATGAGCACTTGAGAAAAATGTGTATTCTGTTGTTTTTGGATGGAATGTCCTATAAATATCAATTAAGTCCATCTTGTTTAACATATCATTTAAAGCTTGTGTTTCCTTATTTATTTTCATTTTGGATGATTTGTCCATTGGTGAAAGTGGGGTGTTAAAGTCCCCTACTATGAATGTGTTACTGTCGATTTCCCCTTTTATGGCTGTTAGTATTTGCCTTATGTATTGAGGTGCTCCTATGTTGGGTGCATAAATATTTACAATTGTTATATCTTCTTCTTGGATCGATCCCTTGATCATTGTGTAGTGTCCTTCTTTGTCTCTTCTAATAGTCTTTATTTTAAAGTCTATTTTGTCTGATATGAGAATTGCTACTCCAGCTTTCTTTTGGTTTCCATTTGCATGAAATATCTTTTTCCATCCCCTCACTTTCAGTCTGTATGTGTCTCTAGGTCTGAAGTGGGTCTCTTGTAGACAGCAAATATATGGGTCTTGTTTTTGTATCCATTCAGCCAATCTGTGTCTTTTGGTGGGAGCATTTAGTCCATTTACATTTAAGGTAATTATCGATATGTATGTTCCTATTCCCATTTTCTTAATTGTTTTGGGTTCGTTATTGTAGCTCTTTTCCTTCTCTTGTGCTTCTTGCCTAGAGAAGTTCCTTTAGCAGTTGTTGTAAAGCTGGTTTGGTGGTGCTGAACTCTCTCAGCTTTTGCTTCTTTGTAAAGGTTTTAATTTCTCCATCAAATCTGAATGAGATCCTTGCTGGGTAGAGTAATCTTGGTTGCAGTTTTTTCTCCTTCATCACTTTAAATATGTCCTGCCAGTGCCTTCTGGCTTGCAGAGATTCTGCTGAAAGATCAGCGGTTCACCTTATGGAGATTCCCTTGTGTGTTATTTGTTGTTTTTCCCTTGCTGCTTTTAGTATGTTTTCTTTGTATTTAATTTTTGACAGTTTGAGTAATATGTGTCTTGATGTATTTCTCCTTGGATTTATCCTGTATGGGACTCTCTGTGCTTCCTGGACTTGATTAACTATTTCCTTTCCCATATTAGGGAAGTTTTCAACTATAATCTCTTCAAATATCTTCTCAGTCCCTTTCTTTTTCTCTTCTTCTGGAACCCCTATAATTCGAATGTTGGTGCATTTAATGTTGTCCCAGAGGTCTCTGAGACTGTCCTCAGTTCTTTTCATTTCTTTTTCTTTATTCTGCTCTGCAGTAGTTATTTCCACTCTTTTATCTTCCAGGTCACTTATCCGTTCTTCTGCCTCAGTTATTCTGCTACTGATCCCATCTAGAGTATTTTTAATTTTATTTATTGTGTTGTTCATCCTTGTTTGTTTCATCTTTAGTTCTTCTAGGTCCTTGTTAAATGTTTCTTGCATTTTGTCCATTCTATTTCCAAGATTTGGGATCATTTTTACTATCATTATTCTGAAATCTTTTTCAGGTAGACTGCCTAATTCCTCTTCATTTGTTAGGTCTGGTGGGTTTTTATCTTGCTCCTTCATCTGCTGTGTGTTTTTTCTGTCTTCTCATTTTGCTTATCTTACTGTGTTTGGGGTCTCCTTTTTGCAGGCTGCAGGCTTGTAGTTCCCATTGTTTTTGGTGTCTGTTCCCAGTGGCTAAGGTTAGTTCAGAGGGTGGTGTAGGCTTCCTGGTGGAGGGGACTAGTGTGTTCTGGTGGATGAGGCTGGATCTTGTCTTTCTGGTGGGCAGGTCCACATCTGGTGGTGTGTTTTGGGGTGTCTGTGGACTTATTATGATTTTAGGCAGCCTCTCTGCTAATGGGTGGGGTTGTGTTCCTGTTTTGCTAGTTGTTTGGCATAGGATGTCCAGCACTGTAGCTTGCTGGTCGTTGAGTGAAGCTGGGTGCTGGTGTCGAGATGGAGATCTCTGGGAGATTTTCGCTGTTTGATATTATGTGGAGCTGAGAGGTCTCTTGTGGACCAGTGTCCTGAAGTTGGCTCTCCCACCTCAGAAGCACAGCACTGACTCCTGGCTGCAGCACCAAGAGCCTTTCATCCACACGGCTCAGAATAAAAGGGAGAAAAAGTAGAAAGAAAGAATTAGTAGAAGAAGAAAGAAAGAAAAAGAAAGAAAGAAAGGAGGGAGGGAGGGAGGGACGAGGAAGGAAGGAAGGAAGGAGGGAAGGAAGGAGAAAAAGAAAGAAAGAAAGAAGATAAAGTAAAATAAAATAAGATAAAATATAATAAAGTTATTAAAATAAAAAGAATTATTAAGAAAAAAATTAAAAAACAACAACAACAACAAAAAACGGATGGATAGAACCCTAGGACAAATGGTGGAAGCACAGCTATACAGCATAAATCTTGCTCTCAAAGTCCACCTCCTCAATTTGGGATGATCCGCTGTCTATTCATGTATTCCACAGACATCAAGTTGATTGTGGAGCTTTAATCCGCTGCTCCTGAGGCTGCTGGGAGAGATTTCCCTTTCTCTTCTTTGTTCTCACAGCCCCCAGGGGCTCAGCTTTGGATTTGGCCCCGCCTCTGCGTGTAGGTCGCCGGAGGGCGTCTGTTCTTCGCTCATACAGGAGGGGGTTAAAGGAGCCACTGATTCGGGAGCTCTGGCTCACTCAGGCCCGGGGGAGGGAGGGGCATGGAGTGCAGGGCGGGCCTGCGGCGGCAGAGGCCGGCGTGACGTTGCACCGGCCTGAGGCGCGCCGTGTGTTCTTCCGGGGTAGTTGTCCCTGGATCCCGGGACCCTGGCAGTGGCGGGCTGGACAGGCTCCCCGGAAGGGGGGTGTGGATAGTAACCTGTGCTCGCACACAGGCTTCTTGGTGGTGGCAGCAGCAGCCTTAGCATCTCCTGCCCGTCTCTGGGGTCTGCGCTGTTAGCCGCGGCTCGCGCCCGTCTCTGGAGCTCCTTTAAGCACCACTCTTAATCCCCTCTCCTCGCGCACTAGGAAACAAAGAGGGAAGAAAAAGCCTCTTGCCTCTTCGGCAGGTCCAGACTTTTCCCCGGACTCCCTCCCGGCTAGCCGTGGCGCACTAACGCCCTGCAGGCTGTGTTCATGCCGCCAACCCCATTCCTCTCCCGGCGCTCCGACCGAAGCCCAAGCCTCAACTCCCAGCCCCGCCCGCCCCGGCGGGTGAGCAGACAAGCTTCTCCGGCTGGTGAGTGCCGGTCGGCCCTGATCCTCTGTGTGGGAATCTCTCCGCTTTGCCCTCCGCACCCCTGTTGCTGTGCTCTCTTCCGCGGCACCGAAGCTTTCCCCTGCGCCACCCGCAGTCGCCGCCCGCAAAGGGGCTTCCTAGTGTGTGGAAAGCTTTCCTCCTTCACAGCTCCCTCCCACTGGTGCAGGTCCCGTCCCTATCCTTTTGTCTCTGTTTATTCTGTTTTCTTTTGCCCTACCCAGGTACGTGGGGGGGTTTCTTGCCTTTTGGGAGGTCTGAGGTCTTCTGCCAGCGTTCAGTAGGTGTTCTGTAGGAGTTGTTCCACGTGTAGATGTATTTCTGGTGTGTCTGTGGGCAGCAAGGTGATCTCCGCGTCTTACTCTTCCGCCATCTTCCCGGAAGCCCCTGGCAAGAGCATTTTTAAATGCCCTTTAAGTAGGATGTTGAGGCAAAGGGAAGGGAGCGCACTCAGGTGGGACTGAAGCTTACCTAAACCACCTTCTCTTTCCTCTTTCTTCTCCTTTCTCCTTCATCCCTTTCCTTCTGTTTCTCAAACATTGGCAAAGCACGTGCTACGAGCTCTCCTCTGGGGATTGAGAAACACATTTGATACTATTCCTTCCCTCAGATTGCTTGCAGGTGTGAACGTAATCAATCCTGTTCCTTGTCCCCTCCCCTAAGCTATGGCTCTGCTGGTTCCGTTTTCTTATGGAAAGGGTCCCAGGTAGGGGATGAGTAGTTGGGGAATTACATCCTCAAAGGAGCCTTCAAGGTTACCTTTCATTTTCCCAGAGCGTTCTACAGTCATAGGATTTATGTCCTTCATTATGGAACCTCCCTAGAGGCGAATGGGCCCAGGTCAATCACTATGACATCTAAGCAATCTCAAAACAAGAGAATGGCTTAGGTCAAGCTGACCTAAGGGACCTGCTTGTCCCTCCAGGAGGCTCAGCATGTGTGGACGAATGCTGTAGGTAGTGCTTCCTTGGAGGGAGCCAGAGTGGTGGGGTGTGCAGGTAGGATTGGGGTAAAAAATGCAGAGGGGGACAGTGGAGGGAGGGGAGAGAGAGGAGGTGGTGGGAATGGGAGAGAGATACCACTTCTGCATCCCACAAGTCAAGCTTGACTCCAGATTTACTAGGGGTCCTTTTAAAGAAATTTTTTGTCTATTGCAAGGTCATAAAGATATTCCCCCGTGATGCTTCTAGAGGCTTTGTTGTTTTATCTTTCACATTTAGATCTTTAATTCATATGAAGCCGATTTTTGTATACCTTGTGTACACATTAAATATTTTTTTTCCTATATGGATATCCAATTGATCTAGCACTATTTTTTTAAAAGCCCGTCCCTGCCCCACTGTACAACAATGTCATCTTTTTTATAAGTCAAGAACTATATCTATCTCTCTATTTCTGACCTCTCCATTCTAAGTATTTTTTCTTTTTCCTTTCACTGATATCACACAATTTTAATGATGATACTTTTAGAACAAGTTTTTTGATATCTGGTAGTACAAGTCCTCTAGCTTTGTTCTACAAACTAGAGTTGATAATTCTGGTGGGCTTTCTACTGGAATTGCAAACTAGAGTTGATGCTTCTGGTGGACTTTTTACCCTAATCCTCCTATAGATTTATTTGAAAAGAACTGACATTTTTACAATATTGAATTTTCCAATCTGCTGACATGATGTATTTCTTCAAAGTTTGGCTGCTTTTTTTTTTTTGGTTTTCAGCATACGCAATTCTTTTTTTTTTTTTTTTTTGCCATTTTTGAATAATCATAGCTCTATTTCTTCCTTCTAATTTTTTTTTTTTTTTTTTTTTTTTTGCGGTCCGTGGGCCTCTCACTGTTGTGGCCTCTCCCGTTGCAGAGCACAGGCTCTGGACGCGCAGGCTCAGTGGCCATGGCTCACGGGCCCAGCCGCTCCGCGGCATGTGGGATCTTCCCGGACCGGGGCACGAACCCGTGTACCCTGCATCGGCAGGCAGACTCTCAACCACTGCGCCACCAGGGAAGCCCTGCTTTATATATTTTGAAGTTATATTTTTACTGTGCATACACATTTAGCATTTAAAAGTATTTTCCTGGTGGATTAACACCTTTATAATTTTGGAATAGTCCTCTTTAGTCTATCAATTACTTTTGCAGAAAAATGATCTGATATTAGTATAGCTTAGCCTACTGTCTTTTGGTTAGTGTTTGCATTGCATATCTTTTTCCTCTTTTTATCTACAACCTGTGTTCACCTATATAAGGAATATTTCATGTAAGCAGCATGTAATTAGGTTATTTTTCTTCCATCTTACAATCTTTATCTTATAATAGGGAGTATTCATACCACTTACATTTAATGTCATTGCAGATGAGTTTGGGTCTATATCTACTCTCTTAATTTTTGGTTTCTAGCTGTCCTCAAAGTTTTACATTTGTTTTTTTTATTCATCTCTTCTTGCCCTCTTTTAGATTAATACATTTTTTTTTACTACTCCATTTGCCCTTCTTTTAGCTTCTTAGTTATACATTTTTTACTATTTTTTAACCATTAAAATATACAACCTATGTTCTTAATGATTTAGAGTCTCCTATAAATTTGTACTCTTACCAGTTCTCAGACAACACTTAGACCTTAGACACACAGCTCCATTTATATGTCCCACTTTTCTTTGGATATTATCGTCATGCATCTCAAGTCTACAAATATTTAAAACTCAAGACCTGATAATTGTTATTGTTCTGTAGAGTCAGTATTCATTTCCATTAATTCACATGTTTACCGCTTCCATCATTCTTCATTCATTCCTGCATGTCTTTGCCTCTCATTGCGATCACTTTCCTTCTGCTTGAAGCAGGCCTGCCTCTAACACGGGCAGGATCTGGGACAAGAGAACCAATGGAGATCTATATGCCAAATATCTCCATGTTTAAAAGTTATAAATCAAGGTAAAAATATGTTTAAAAATATATGTTCTGTCCTCCTCCCTTGACAAACATACCTTCATAAGTACTTGGACAGCCAAGTTCAAGTAAGTTCTTGGATTTCTCAGCATTTTGCACTGGAATGTGGTGGCACAGGGAGAGCCTTTTCTTGGCTCTCGGCCACCGTCCATGCTTCCCTTCTTCTACTACCCACAGCACAGTCCAGTACCACAAGAGGTCTTACCTGCAAGAATGTGGACACCTGCAATTCTCTAATCATCACCCCCCCCCCCAACTCCAGCAAACAGCCACCCTGGCACCCCTCCAGCCTAGGGCTGTACACGTGAGTGGTGTGATTTGCTCTTGATCAGATAGACCCAGGGGAGAGAGACAGGTTGCGGGCGCAAGGTCCTTTGATGCAATCTGACGCCTCCCACCTCATTTGTTTCTCCGTTTCTCTCTAGCTAAATATTAGCAGATCACCAAAAAGGCCTGAAGCCAGTATTTATCTGCCCTGGAGCTGGCCCTCTTTTTATGGCACCAGATGAGATTGGGTACTGACACATAGTAGTGGCTCTATAAATATTTGTGGGAAGAATGGTTGTTGCATAAATGAGTATAATGAGGCCACCCTTAAGGCCTAGAGTCTATTGACATAGCCTGAGCTGGCATTGGTGTTTTTGAGCCCACACATGGGTTTACATTGGACATTGCTTTGGGCATTCCCATTGGAGTCACTGGACACTCGATCTGGGGGTCTGGAGTCACTGGACACTCGATCTGGGAATAGGAGAGCAACAGATGAGGCCAGACGTGTGGGAGGGCCTCCCTCTGGGGCTGCCTTCCTAAAAGGATACAGAATGCTTTGATCCACATGGGAATGGCCTCTGTAGTGTGGAAAACCCTGCTTTTCTTTACAAATTCAAATTATCGGTTAGGCAAAGTCACCACTCACGCAGAGTGACTCAGGATATGATGAGGTCAGATCAACCGTCTGAATCTCTGGCATGTGCTGTTGTGGGGAGAGAGGGTGGTCGAGGCCCTCTGTGAGCAGACAAGTTTCTTCGTCTTGCTGCCTGCGAGCAGCTCAGCCTGTGGCTTTGAGGCCCAGCCTTCCTTGGCAAGTGGGAAACCCAATCCTTTGGCCGCTTGCCTCTTCCTGCCACAGAAGAGCAGCTTGTGGAGGCTGAGAGCAGCCCCTGGGAGGGAAGCTTGGGACTCCAGGACTCCCACGGAGTAGCCACATCCCCTGTGTGTGTGGGGAGGGAGCCTAGGGTGGTCCACGTGCAGGAAACTGGAGGGCCGGCCCACAGGTACGATTAAGGAGCACTTGCTGTCTTCCAGACATCACTTCACGTGATTTCTTTGCTCTTTCCATAGTCAAAGGCATTTGGAGCTATTTGCTTGGAAGCTGGTCTTCTGAACCTCATTGGTTCTGACAGGACACCATTTGGTTAGGGAAAGGGGGTCTGGTGGAGAGAAGCAGGAGGAGAAGGGAAATTGGGAAGAAGTAGTAAACCATCTACCTTTCCTACTCTTGTTTCTCAGTGTGGCCCTTCATATGTACATTACAGGCCACCTAAGGCTTCTCCCTATTCTTTGCATCCATCCCACTAGTTACTATCTCCAGGCTTCTGCCCTTGATGCCCCGGCTGCTTGGAATACCTCTGCTTGGAATACCTTCTTGACTCTTGTCTTCATGAATCCATGTCTTAGTCATCCATTAAGGCTCAGCATCAATAGAATATCGGTCACGAATCTTTTCCCGATCCTTCCTTTATTCTTTAGTTTCCACTCTCCCTACTTGAAACAACCTTCTCCCTCTGGATTTCTAGGCCATGCTGTGCCTCCTTATTTTACTACAGTAACTTATGACAGAAACACAAATGTATGTGTTCCCATTGAAGAATGAATTCTGGGTAGTAGTCACAGGAGAATGTCTGAAAAAATGTTAAAACCTGTGTGAGTTTCCATCACATGGATGTGTCATAATTTATTATTTTAGGATCTTAAAAATAGTTTGTCAAATACTGAGAATATAAAAATGAATTTATAAAATGTATATGCGCTCTAAAAAATAAAGTTGCCCTAAATACCTCTCTATCAATCATCATGTTGAAGGAACAAAACTTACCATGAACTTTGTGGTCCCTTGAGTGCCCCTACCTGTTGCCATCCCATTCCCACTCTTAAAGAGGTAACCACTATCCTTAATTGTGGGGCTCTCATTCCCCGGCTTTTCTTTAGAGTGTACCCTATCTGTTTATATTCCTGAATGATGTATTCTCTAGTTCTAGCTACTTTTTTTTTTTGTGTGTGTGTGTGTGTGCGGTATGCGGGCCTCTCACTGTTGTGGCCTCTCCCGTTGCGGAGCACAGGCTCCGGACGCACAGGCTCAGCGGCCATGGCTCACGGGCCCAGCCGCTCCGCGGCATGTGGGATCTTCCCGGACCGGGGCACGAACCCGCGTCCCCTGCATCGGCAGGCGGACTCTCAACCACAGCGCCACCAGGGAAGCCCATAGTTCTAGCTACTTTTGATTAATCTTTTCATATCTTTTTAAAATCCTTTTACTTTTGACCTTCCTATGTCATTATTTTCAAGTGGACAGCATATAGTTGGGTCATTTTAAACTTTTATCTACTCTGTCAATCTCTCTATTTTGGATGTATTTAGATTGTTTCCATTTAAAGAAAAATCAATGTGTTTAAATCATTTACATTTCAAGTAATGATTAATATGTTAAGGCTTAAGTCTGCCACCTTATTATTTGTTTTCTGTTTGTTTCCTCTATTTCTTGTTCCTTCGTTGCTTTTCTCTTGCCTTCCTGTGGATTACTGGAACATTTTTCAGAGTTCTGTTTGGATTTATTTACAATATTCTTGAGTATATCACTATTTATAATTTTCATAGAGGTTGCTATGTTATCGTATTGCTATGCATTGCCATATTGGTACAAGCGTTTTGCTATTTTGAGTGAAAACTGACTTCATTTAGGCCCCTTTACTCTCTTCATGTCTTAAATATTTCCTCTATATCCATTGAGTACCATATCGGATGACGTTACAACTTTTCCTTCAACCACAAATATGATTAAAGAAACTTATGAAGGGAAAAATAATCTATTATGTTTACTCCTGTTTTTACCAATTCTGCTGTTCTTTCCTTCCTGAAGTTTCCAGCTGTTTTATCATTTCCTTTTCATTTGGAGAGCTCCTTTGAGACGTTCTTTAAGGGTTGATCTAGCAACACATTCTTTTAGTTTTTCCTATATCTGAGAATATCTTTATTTCCTCTTCATTTCTGAAGGGTATTTTCGATGAATATGGGATTTATAGTTGGCATGAATTTTTCTTCACTTGAAAAATATTGTCTTCCTTCCTCCTGCCTTCCATGTTTTCAGTGAAATCTGTCTTTTGACTTGGTGTTTTTGGGGGGAGGTAATGTATCATTTCTCTCTGGTTGATTTTAAGAATTTTTTTCTCTGTCTGTAGGTTTCCAGAAGTTTAATTATGAGGTATCTTGGTGTTAATTTCTTCGGGTTTCTTGAATTCAGTTCTCTAATCTCCATTTGCTTCTTTTAAAAAACCTATTTCTTGGTGGACGTCTCTTAATTTTTCATTTGTATCAAGAGAATTTGTCAATGATTGTTGAAGCATTTCAGTGATGACTGCTTTCTAATCCTTGTCAGATAATTCTGACATCTGATTCATCTTCGTAGTGGCATCAGTGGTTGTCTTTTCTTATTCAAATCATGTATTCCTGGCTCTTGATGTTAGAAGTGACTTTTCATTGTATCTTGGACATTTGCATTATTATGTTGGAGTCTCTTGATCTGGTTTAAATCTGCCATTTTAGCAGGCAGCCACCTGCTTACGTTTAACATAGTTCTGGACTACTTTTGCGGGCTCTTGTAATGACATTTTTAAGAGCCCTTGCTATGCTATTCTAGTCTGCTTCATTTTTCTGGCATGGCTAGAGCTCTCGCTTAATCCCTGCAGTTCTGCCTGCTGGGATGGAGAGAGCTTCTCTGGCCTGCCGGTATCACTGGTGACCATCTGCCGCTCAGGGTGAGGATGGGCGGAAGCTTCTGGCGCTGGGTCTCCTTTGCCACTAGCTGGAGGGCAGGAATACTGATCCTGCCCACACAGGTGGATCGACCTCCTGCTTGTGCCCCTGTTATAGACTGGGGGCTGGGTCAGCCTGGGGCTTTGCTGCTGCTGCTGCTGCAGGTAGATTGGACCACCTGCCGGTGCTCTAGTTGTAGAACAGGGGCTGGGACGCCCGCCAGGGTTTGCTGCTGCCAAGACAGACATGTCACACCTCCTGTTGGTACCCTGGTTGTGGGGCAGGGGCTGGGGATCCCACTAGGTCTTTGTTGGTGTTTCCCATTTCCTGGTCTTGTGGCCAGGCCAGAGAGAGCATTGTTGTTTGTTTGCTTGTTTCTTGTCATTGCCTATTGGCAGTTCTGGGTCGCAGGCCTTTCCAGGGCTTGATTTGGGTGTATAGTTCTTTATAAGAAACACAAAGAATTCACCAGGCTGTCATTCATCAAATTCTGTGGTCGCTCGCCAATTAGCCTTCTCCTTGCTGGCATTCAGAATCTTTTTATTGTTATCTGTTGAATAATTTCCAGGGTATTTAGTTGTATTTAGCAGAGAGGAGGAAAGTGAGTCGACACCATCTTGTCCTAGAACCGGAAGTCTCAGTTCTACTTATTTTTGAAGATGATATGATCGCAATTGCATAGACTTACTTCTGTTACTCCGTGTTATGTTCCAGAAATTTATTCATGTTATTCCATTTTGCTGTGGTTCATTGATCTTCACTGCTTTATGGTATTCTATTTTGTGAACACACAATTAATTTATCCATCCTACTACAGACGGGCTTTGGGGATATTTCCCTTTACTTCTCTTCAGAGACTGTACTGCAACGGTCACTCTTGTACATTTCTCCATGTGCATGTCTGCAAGTTTCACTAGGGCATAAAAATAGATGAGGAAGCAGTGAGCCTTAGGGCACGAATATCTCCATTTGTACCAGATATGCCAAATTATTTTCTAAAGTGATTGTGGCATCTACCCTTCCATCAACAGGTGTAAGTTTCTGATTGCTCTGCACCTTCATCAGTTTTCTTTTTAAAGATTTATTTGATGGGGATCGTTTTTTAAAGCCTTTGTTGAATTTGTTTCAATATTGCTTCTGTTTTATGTTTTGGTTTTTTGGCCGTGAGCCTTGTGGGATCTTAGCTCCCTGACCAGGGATCAAACCCGCACTCCCTGCATTGGGAGGCGCAATCTTAACCACTGGACCACCAGGGAAGTCCCCATCAATTCTTGACATCATCAGGCTTTGAAACTTTCCAGTCTGGGGCCTGTTAAATTGTCTTTCATATTGATTGTAATTTGCATTTCCCTAATTACTAGTAAGGTTGCACATACTTCCACGTGTTTATGGAACTTTTGAATTTCCTCTTATGTGATAGGTCCTTCCAAGCTTTTTCTGTTTTTCTTTTGAGTTGTTGGTCTTTTTCTTTTCCTAATTTTTAGCGTGTCCTTTTACTCCTTTAGGTGATGAGCAGAAGTTCTTCATTTTAACGTGGGAGTTGTCAATCATGTCCTTTGTACTTTGTGCTTTTTGTATCTTATTGGAAAATTTCATCCTTTTCTAAAGTAAACACATTCTCCTACAATGTCTGTTCTCTTCTACTGTCTTCTGAGCATCATATAATTTTGTCGTTATGTTTTTAATCCACCTGGAATTGATATTTGTGAAGTGTAGGGGTACATTATCATTTTTTCCACATGGTTAATCTGTTTTCCCAGCAGGCCTATTGAAGTGCCCCTCTTTCCCCACAGATATGAGTATAGTATTAGTTCTCTCACAGATCAAGTTTCCTCATATGGACGTGAAGCTGTTTCTAGGCTCTCTGTCCTGTTCTATTGGTCAGTTTGCTACTGTTATGCCAAAACTCTACTGTCTTGATTATTATGTTTTTAATATAAGTATTGTTCTCTTGTATTGAAATTTCTCTCTCTTCGTGCTTTTTAAGGTCTGTGTCTTTCTTTGAGGCCCTTGGCTTCTTGATAAAAATTTAAAGATCAGTTTGTGATGTTCTAAAAAACACTTGAAATTTTGGTTAGTACTGCATTAAATTTGTAAATGAATTTGGGGGAGAACTTATATTTATAGAATAGTAAGCCTCCCATTTTCATGAACATAATGTACCTCTCCGTTATTCAGGCCTTAGTTAATGATTTTCAGTAAGCTTTGTAATTTTTCTCAGAAAGGGCTTACATATCTTTCATTGGATTAGTTCCTAGCATTCTTTATTTTCTGGTGCAATTGTAAATGTCAGCTTTTTAATAATCCTATTTTCTAACTGCTACTTCCTGGAATATAGAAATGCATCTTAAAATAGTTTTTGAAATTAAATTGTTTCCAGATTATTGTAGATTCATATGAAGATACGAGAAAATAATACAAAGAGTAAAATAATACAAATACAAAATAATACAAAGAGAAAATACAAATACAAAATAATACAAAGAGAAAATAATACAAATAATACAAATACAAATAATACATAGTTTCCCCCAATGGTAACATCTTGTAAAATTATAGTATACTGTCACAGTCAGACTCTTGGTATTGAAGTAGTCAGTATACAGAACAATTTCTGTTACTACAAGGATTCCTTATGTTGCTTTCTTATAGCCACATTCAGTTGTCTCCCACCTGTACCTCTGCCTTCACCTATGGCAACCATTTCTATATTTTTGTCGTTTGAAAGCTTTGTGTAAATGGTACCACACAGTATGTAACCTTTGGGGTCTGGCTTTTTTTCACTCGGCATAATTCTCTGGAGGTTCATCCAGGGTTTTGCATGCATCAGTAGTTAGTTCCTTTTTACTACTGAGTAGTAAGCATTGCATGGCAGGGGTGTGCAGTCATCCCTCGGCATCTGCAGGTTCTGCCTCCACGATCCCCAGCTGGTTGCACCAGCGAGTGTGGAGCCTGCAGATGGGGAGGGCAGACTGGACATAAGCGACTTGAGCATCTGCAGATTTGGTATCCTTGGGAGTCCTTGAACCAGTCCTTCCCTAGAACAAATGTAACACAGTTTGTTTAACCATTCACCATCGAAGGACATCTTTGGTGTTTTCACTTTGGGGCAATTATGAATAGCGGTAATGTTAACATTCCTGTATAGGTTTGGTGTGAACATAAATTTTCTGTTCGCTGGGATAAATGCCCAGGAGTGCGATTTTTGGGTTGTGCCATGGTTTTGTGTTTTAGTTTTAAAGAAACCGCTGAACAGTTTTCCAGCGTGGCTGTACCATTCTACATTCATGTAAACAAAGTATAAGTGATCCAGTTTCTCTGTATCCTCCTTAGTATTTGATGTCACTATTTTAAATTTTAGCCATTCTGATAGGTGTGTAGTGATATCTCATTGTGGTTTTAATTTGTGTTTCACTAATGGCTGATAATGTTAAATGTATTTTCATGTGCTTACTTACCATCTGTATATCCTCTTCAGTGAAATGCCTGCTCCTATCTTTTCCTCATTTTCATTTTTTGAATTTTATTTTTTTTTATACAGCAGGTTCTTATTAGTTATCTATTTTACACATATTAGTGTATATGTGTCAATCCCAATCTCCCAATTCATACCACCACCACCACCCCTTCCCCCTGCTTTCCCCCCTTGGTGTCCATTCTTCTGTTCTCTACATCTGTCTCTATTCCTGCCTTGCAAACCGGTTCTTCTGTACCATTTTTCTAGATTCCACATATATGCGTTAATATACGATATTTGTTTTACTCTTTCTGACTTAACTTCACTCTGTATGACAGTCTCTAGTTCCATCCGTGTCTCCACAAATGACCCAGTTTCATTCCTTTTTATGGCTGAGTAATATTCCATTGTATATATGTACCACATCTTCTTTATCCATTCATCTGTTGATGAACATTTAGGTTGCTTCCATGACCTGGCTATTGTATATAGTGCTGCAAGTGCATGTGTCTTTTTGAATTATGGTTTTCTCTGGGTATGCCCAGTAGTGGGATTGCTGGGTGGTATGGTAGTTCTATTTTTAGTTTTTTAAGGAACCTCCATACTGTTCTCCATAGTGGCTGCATCAATTTACATTCCCACCAGAGGTGGAGGAGTGTTCCCTTTTCTCTACACCCTCTCCAGCATTTTTTGTTTGTAGATTTTCTGATGATGCCCATTCTAACTGGTGCGAGGTGATGTCTCATTGTACTTTTGATTTGCATTTCTCTAATAATTAGTGATGTTGAGCAGCTTTTCATGTGCCTCTTGGCCATCTGTATGTCCTCCTTGAGAGAAATGTCTATTTAGATCTTCCACCCATTTTTTGATAGGGTAGTTTTTTTTTTTTAATATTGAGCTGCAGGAGCTGTTTATATATTTTGGAGATTGATCCTTTGTCCGTTGATTCATTTGCAAATATTTTCTCCCATTCTGAGGGTTGCCTTTTCATCTTGTTTATAGTTTCCTTTGCTGTGCAAAAGCTTTGAAGTTTCATTAGGTCCCATTTGTTTATTTTTGTTTTTATTTCCATTACTCTAGGAGGTGGGTCAAAAAAGATCTTGCTGTGATTTATGTCAAAGAGGGTTCTTCCTATGTTTTCCTCTAAGAGTTTTATAGTGTCCGGTCTTACATTTAGGTCTTTAATCCATTTTGAGTTTATTTTTGTATATGGTATGAGGGAGTGTTCTAATTTCATTCTTTCACATGTAGCTGTCCAGTTTTCCCAGCACCACTTATTGAAGAGACTGTCTTTTCTCCATTGTATATCCTTGCCTCCTTTGTCATAGATTAGTTGACCGTAGGTGCGTGGGTTAATCTCTGGGCCTTCTATCTTGCTGCATTTATCTATATTTCTGTTTTTGTGGCAGTACCATATTTTCTTGATTACTGTAGATTTGTAGTATAGTCTGAAGTCAGGGAGTCTGATTCCTCCAGCTCCTTTTTTCCCCCCTCAAGATTGCTTTGGCTCTTCAGTGTCTTTTGTGTCTCCATACAAATTTTAAGATTTTTTGTTTTAGTTCGATAAAAAATGCCATTGGTAATTTGATAGGGATTGCATTGAATCTGTAGATTGCTTTGGGTAGTATAGTCATTTTCACAATATTGATTCTTCCAATCCAAGAACATGGTATATCTCTCCATCTGTTTGTGTCATCTTTGATTTCTTTCATCACTATCTTATAGTTTTCTGAATACAGGTCTTTTACCTCCTTAGGTAGGTTTATTCCTATGTATTTTATTCTTTTTATTGCACTGGTGAATGGGATTATTTCCTTAATTTCTCTTTCTGATCTTTCATTGTTAGTGTATAGGAATGCAAGAGATTTCTGTGCATTAATTTTGTATCCTGCAACTTTACCAAATTCATTGATTAGCTCTAGTAGTTTTCTGGTGGCATCTTTAGGATTCTCTATGTATAGTATCATGTCACCTGCAAACAGTGACAGTTTTACTTCTTCTTTTCCAATTTGTGTTCCTTTTATTTCTTTTTCTTCTCTGATTTCCATGGCTAGGACTTCCAAAACTATGTTGAATAATAGTGGTGAGAGTGGACATCCTTGTCTCATTCCTGATCTTAGAGGAAATACTTTCAGCTTTTCACCATTGAGAATGATGTTTGCTGTGGGTTTGTCATATATGGTCTTTATTATGTTGAGGTAGGTTCCCTCTATGTCCACTTTCTAGAGAGTTTTTATCATCATGGGTGTTGAATTTTGTCAAAAGCTTTTTCTGCATCTAGTGAGATGATCATATGGTTTTGATTCTTCAGTTTATTAATAAGGTGTATCACATTGATTGTTTTGTGTGTATTGAAGAATCCTTGCATCCCTGGGATAAACCCCACTTGATCATGGTATATGATCCGTTTAATGTGTTGTTGGATTCTGTTTGCTAGTATTTTGTTGAAGAGTTTGCATCTATGTTAATCAGTGATATTGCTTTGTAATTTTCTTTTTTTGTAGTCTCTCTGTCTTATTTTGGTATTAGGGTGATGATGGCCATGTGGAATGAGTTTGGGAGTGTTCCTTCCTCTGCAATTTTTTGGAAGAGTTGGAGAAGGATGGGTGTTAGCTCTTCTCTGAATGTTTGATAGAATTCACCTGTGAAGCCATCTGGTCCTTGACTTCTGTTTGTTGGAAGAATTTTAATCACAGTTTTAATTTCATTACATGTGATTGGTCTGTTCATATTTTTTGTTTCTTCCTGGTTCAGCCTTGGAAGGTTATACTTTTCCAAGAATTTGTCCATTTCTTCCAGGTTGCCCATTTTATTGGCATAGAGTTGCTTGTAGCAGTCTCTTACAATGCTTTGCATTTCTGTGGTGTCCGTTGTAACTTCTCCTTTTTCATTTGTAATTTTATTGATTTGAGTCCTCTGCCTCTTTTTCTTGATGAGTCTGGCTAAAGGTTTATCAATTTTGTTTATCTTCTCAAAGAACCAGCTTTTAGTTTTATTGATCTTTGCTATTGTTTTCTTTCTTTCTGTTTCATTTATTTCTGCTCTGATCTTTATAATTTCTTTCCTTCTACTAACTTTGGGTTTTGTTTGTTCTTTTTTCTCTAGTTCCTTTAGGTGTAAGGTTAGATTGTTTATTTGAGATTGTTCTTGTTTCTTGAGGTAGGATTGTATTGCTATGAACTTCCCTCTTAGAACTGCTTTTGCTGCATCCCATAGGTTTTGGATGGTCGTGTTTTTGTTGTCATTTGTCTCAAGGTAGTTTTAAATTTCCTCTTTGATGATTTCTTCATTGATCTCTTGGTTATTTAGTAACATGTGGTTTAGCCTCCATGTGATTGTGTTTTTTGCATTTTTTTCCCCTGTGATTTATTTCTAATTGCATAGCATTGTGGTCAGAAAGGATGCTTGATATGATTTCAATTTCCTTAAATTTACCAAGGCTTGATTTGTGACCCAGGATGTGATCTATCTTGGAGAATATTCAGTGTGCGCTTGAGAAGAAAGTGTAATCTGCTGCTTTCGAATGGAATGTCCTATAAATATCAATTAAATCTATCTGGTCTATTGTGTCATTTAAAGCTTGTGTTTCCTTATTAATTTTCTGTCTGGATGATCTGTCAGTTGGTATAAGTGATGTGTTAAAGTCCCACACTCTAATTGCGTTGTTGTTAATTTCCTCTTTTATAGCTGTTAGCATTTGCCTTATGTATTGAGGTGCTCCTATGTTGGGTGCATATATATTTGTAATTGTTATATCTTCTTCTTGGATTGATCCCTTGATCATTATGTAGTTTCCTTCCTTGTCTCTTTGTAACAGGATTTATTTTAAAGCTTATTTTATCTGACATGAGTATTGCTACTCCAGCTTTCTTTTGATTTCCATTTGCATGGAATATCTTTTTCCATCCCCTCACTTTCAGTCTGTATGTCCCTAGGTCTGAAGTGGGTCTCTTGTAGATAGCATGTATATGGGTCTTGTTTTTGTATCTATTCAGTGAACCTGTGTCTTTTGGTTGGAGCATTTAATCCATTCACATTTAAGGTAATTATTGATTTGTATGTTCCTATTACCATTTTCTTAATAGTTTTGGATTTGTTTTTGTAGGTCCTTTTCTTCTCTTGTGTTTCCCACTTAGAGAAGTTCCTTTAGCATTTGTTGTAGAGCTGGTTTGGTGGTGCTGAATTTGCTTAGCTTTTGCTTGTCTGTAAAGCTTTTGAATTCTCTGTCGAATCTGAATGAGATCCTTGCTGGGCAGAGTAATCGTCGTTGTAGGTTCTTCCCTTTCATCGCTTTAAATATATTGTGCCACTTCCTTCTGGCTTGTAGAGTTTCTGCTGAGAAATCAGCTGTTAACCTTATGGGAGTTCCCTTGTATGTTATTTGTCGTTTTTCCCTTGTTGCTTTTAATAATTTTCTTTGTCTTTAATTTTTGTCAATTTGATTACTATGTGTCTCGGTGTGTTTCTCCTTGGATTTATCCTGCCTGGGACTCTCTGTGCTTCCTGGACTTGGGTGGCAATTTCCTTTCCCATGTTAGGGAAGTTTTCGAGTATAATCTCTTCAAATATTTTCTTGGGTACTTTCTCTTTCTCTTCTCCTTCTGGGACCCCTATAATGCGAATGTTGGTGCATTTAATGTTGTCCCAGAGGTCTCTTAGGCTGTCTTCATTTCTTTTCATTCTTTTTTCTTTATTCTGTTCCATGGCAGTGAATTCCACCATTCTGTCTTCCAGGTCACTTATCCATTCTTCTGCCTCAGTTATTCTGCTATTGATTCCTTTTAGTGTATTTTTCATTTCAGTTATTGTATTGTTCATCCCTGTTTGTTTGTTTTTTAATTTTTCTAGGTGTTTGTTCTTTAATTCTTCTAGGTCTTTGTTAAACATTTCTTGCATCTTCTCAATCTCTGCCTCCATTCTTTTTCCGAGGTCCTGGATCATCTTCACTATCATTATTCTGAATTCTTTTTCTGGAAGGTGGCCTATCTCCACTTCATTTCGTTGTTTTTCTGGGCTTTTATCTTGTTCCTTCATCTGGTATATAGTCCTCGGCCTTTTCATTTTGTCTATCTTTCTGTGAATGTGGTTTTCCTTCCACAGGCTGCAGAATTGTAGTTCTTGCTTCTGCTGTCTGCCTTCTGGTGGATGAGGCTATCTAAGAAACGTGTAAGCTTCCTGATGGGAGGGACTAGTGGTGGGTAGAGCTGGGTGTTGCTCTGGTGGGCAGAGCTCAGTAAAACTTTAATCTGCTTGTCTGCTGATGGGTGGGGCTGGGTTCCCCCCCTGTTGGTTGTTTGGCCTGAGGCGATCCAGCACTGGGGGCCACAGGCTCTTTGGTGGGGCTAGTAGCAGACTCCAGGAGGGCTTATGCCACGGAGCACTTCCCAGAACCTCTGCTACCAGTGTCCCTGTCCCTGTGGTGAGTCACAGCCACCCCCTGCCTCCGCAGGAGACCCTCCAACACCAGCAGATAAGTCCGGTTTAGTCTTCTATGGGGTCACTTCCCCTTCCCCCTGGGTCCTTATGTACACACTACTTCGTGTGTGCCCTCCCAGATTGGAGTCTCTGTTTCCCCCAGTCCTGTCGAAGTCCTGCAATCAAATCCCGTTAGCCTTCAAAGTCTGATTCTCTAGGAATTCCTCCTCCCCTTGCTGGACCACCAAGTTGGGAAGCCTGAGGTGGGACTCAGAACCTTCACTCCAGTGGGTGGACTTCTGTCGTGTAAGTGTTCTCCAGTTTGTGAGTCACCCACCCAGCAGTTACGGGATTTGATTTTATTGTGATTGTGCCCCTCCTACCGTCTCACTGAGGCATCTCCTTTGTCTTTGGATGTGGGGTATCTCTTTTGGTGAGTTCCAGTGTCTTCTGTCAATGATTGTTCAGCAGTTAGTTGTGATTCAGGTGCTTTTGCATGAGGGAGTCCATCCTTGGCTGTTATTGGCAAAGAGAGCCCATGATTTTTTGAGGGGGCCGCTATTTTGCATGGAAACATCACTACAAAGGTAGTGACATCTAAATTGATTCTTGAAGAATGAAGGGGAGCCAGCGTGTGTAACTATACAGATAGGACAGGACACATAGGGTCTACCGATAGGGCGTGTAACTAACTGGGCGCAATGGAGACTTGAGTCAGTTTGAGTATTTTTTTTTTCTTAATTTTTAATGGAGTATAGTTGCTTTACAATGTTGTGTTAGTTTCAGGTATACAGCAAAGTGAATCTGCTATACATATACATAAATCTGCTCTCTTTTTTTTTTCTTTTAGATTCTTTTCCCATGTAGGCCATTACAGAGTATTGAGTAGAGTTCCCTGTGCTATACAGCAGGTTATTATTAGTTATCTATTTTATATATAGTAGTGTGTATATGTCAGTTCCAATCTCCCAATTTATCCCTCCCCCTTCCCTTATCCCCTGATAACCATAAGTTTGTTTTCTACATCTGTGACTCTACTTCTGTTTTGTAAATAAGTTCATTTGTACCCTTTTTATTAGATTCCACATATAAGCAATATCATATGATATTTGTCTTTCTGTGTCTGACTTAGTTCACTCAGTATGACAATCTCTAGGTCCATCCATGTTGCTGCAAATGGCATTATTTTGCTCTTTTTTATGGCTGAGTAATATTCCATTGTATATATGTACCACATCTTCTTTATCCATTCCTCTGCTGATGTATATTTAGGTTGCTTCCATGTCCTAGCTATTGTAAATAGTGCTGCAATGAATATTGGGGTGCACGTATCTTCTTGAATTATGGTTTTCTCTGGGTACATGCCCAGGAGTGGGATTGCTGGTTCATATGGTCGTTCTATTTTTAGTTTTTTAAGGAACCTCCATAGTGTTCTCCATAGTGGCTGTACCAATTTAACATTGCTACCAACAGTGTAGGAGGGTTCCCTTTTCTCCACACCCCATCTCCAGCACTTATTGTTTGTAGATTTTTGTTTTTGTTTTTGTTTTTTGTTTTTTTGTTTTTTGCAGTACGCGGGCCTCTCACTGTTGTGTCTTCTCCCGTTGCGGAGCACAGGCTCCGGACGCGCAGGCTCAGCGGCCATGGCTCACAGGCCTAGTTGCTCCGCGGCATGTGGGATCTTCCCGGACCGGGGCACAAACCCGTGTCCCCTGCATCGGCAGGCAGACTCTCAACCACTGCGCCACCAGGGAAGCCCTGTTTGTAGATTTTTTGATGATAGCCATTCTGACTGGCGTGAGGTGATACCTCATTGTGGTTTTGATTTGCATTTCTCTAATAATTAGTGATGTTGAGCATCTTTTCATGTACGTTTTGGCCATCTGTATGTCTTCTTTGGAGAAATGTCTATTTAGATCTTCTTCCCGTTTTTTGATTGGGTTATTTTATTTATTTATTTTTTTGGTAGTGTTAGAGAAGGAAGGACCTTCAATGACATGCCAGGGAGTTTGGATTTGATCTTGAGTACGTCATAGATTTAATTAGGAAGTCTCCTGCATACCATCTGCGTTTTTGTGAAATCATGCTGTCAGCAGAGTGTAGAGGGGTTGAAGTGAGAAAAGACTGGGGGCAGGGAAATTCTTAATCAATGAATGAACGGATGAATATTCCATTTTAAGTGGTTTTATTAAGATATAACTCACACACCATACAATTCACTTATTTAAAGTATACTGTTGAGTGATTTTTAGTGTATTTACAGAGTGGTACAACCTTTACCACTATCTGATTTTAGAATGTTTTCATTACCCACAAAAGCCATGTAATACCCATTAGCAGTCATTCCTCATTACCCCCTCCCCACCACACTATTGCTCCATCCTTAATCGTCTACTAATCTACTTTCTGTGTCTATAGGTTTGCCTATTCTGGACATCTACTACAAATGGAATCATACAGTGTATGGTCTTTTGTCACTGGCTTTTTTCGCTTGAGTAATGTTTTCAGGGGTCATTATGTTATATCGTATATTAGTACTTCATTCCTTTTTATTGCCAAATCATATTCCGTTGTATAGATATACAATATTTTATTCACCTGTCCATCAGCAGATGGACACTTGGGTTGTTTCTGCTTTGGGGCTATAATGTATAATGCTGCTTTGAACATTTGTGGACAAGTTTTTGTGTGGATGTATATTTTCATTTCTCTTGAGTATATACCTAAGAAAGGGATTGCTGGATCATCTGGTAACTGTATATTTAACTTTTAGAAGAACTGCCAAGCTGTTTCCAAAGCATCTGCATCATTTTTTATTTCTACCAGCAATGTATGAGGGTTCTATTTTTTCCAAATCCTCCATATATTAGTGGATGTTCAGTGGGTGTGATGACAGCCATCCTAGTTGGTGTAAAGTGGTATCTCATTGTGGTTTTGATTTGCATGTCCTTGACGGCTAATGATGTTGAAGCTGTTTTCATGTGTCTCTTGACTTCTTGTGTATCTTCTTTGGGAAGATATCTAATCAGATCCTTTGTTCATTTTAAAAATTGGATCATTTGTCTTTCTATAATTGAATTGTAAAAGTTCTTTATATATTCTTTTTTAAAAAATATTTTATTTATTTATTTGGTTACATTTTATTTATTTATTTGGTTGCACCGGCTCCTTAGTTGTGGCATGTGAACTCTTAGTTGCGGCATGCATGTGGGAACTAGTTCCCTGACCAGGGATCGAACCCGTGTCCCCTGAATTGGGAGCATGGAGTCTTAACCACTGAGCCACCAGGGAAGTCCCTCTTTCTGTATTCTTGATGCAAGTCCCTTATCAGATATATGAGTTGAAAATATTTTCTTCAATTCTGTGGGTTGTCTTTTCACTGTCTTGATGGCGTCCTTTAGAACACAAAAGGTTTTAATTTTGAAGAAGTCCATTTATCTGTATTTTCTTTTGTCACTAGTGCTTTTGATGTCATATCTACCAAGTCTTTCTCTAACCCAAGTTCATGAATATTTAGTCCTATTTTTTTTTCTAAGAGTTTTATAGTTGTAGCTCTTACTTGTAGGGCTATGATTTATTTTGAATTAATTTTAGTGTATGGTGTGAGGAAGGGGTCCAACTTCATTCTTTGACATGTGGATATCCAGTTGTCCCAGACCATTTGTTAAAAATATTCTTAAAAATACTTTTCTTAGATGCCATAGGCCATTGTAATAGCCTAATCTAAAAGGTATACTATGAACTAGAACATAGCCAGCAAGAATGGATGTGTTGGGGCATTCTGAGAAGGTAGAATTACAAGGACTTTGTGGCTGTGGTCATGTAGGGACCACGGGAGGAGAAGCAGGACTTTTGGAGGACTCCTAGGTTTCTGGTTTCCACACTTCCTCTCCATATCAGGAGGTATGTGGCCTCAGCATCCCACGTGACCATGTGACCATCCCAGAACCCATCTGCTGGGGCCAGTTATTTAACCTTCTGACTTAAAGGTCAAGTCTGCTGCTGCATGATCAACCCAACCACAGGAAACAAGCCTTGATCAGGAGGGCAGTTGGATTCCATTTTATGGCTCCCTTAGCAGCTATAGCATCTCAGTTCAAAGAGAAAATGGAAAGGCTTGTATGTAAGAGGAATGCAGTCACCAAGCTCCAGAAGGATCGAGCTCTGTCAGCCATGTTAAGGGTCTGGATACAAAATGAACGCTTCTAAGAGAGTAATAGAGCCTTGGAACCTTTGGGGAACAGTTTAGACTCCAGAATAATGTTGCTTGTAGAAAGCAATGCCCCAGAATTCTGCATCTTCATTCCAGGTTTATTCCTTGGTTACATGCGGATCATGGGTTTTTTCCATTGCTTGGGGTTGGTTGTTAAGTCCTAGCAGTTACGGGACTGTTCCTTACTTTGGGAGGGCTCTCCGGACAGTCTACCTCATTCCCCACTCAGGCACCAGTGGGACCGATACATGTAGAGACCGCCACCCAGGTAATGGTGGGGCACACCACCCACAGAACTGCTGCTCTGGGTTGCAGTCTCTGAGGAGAACAAGGGGAGATGTGTCTGGAAATGACTTTGCCAGCCTCTGACCTCAGGGACCAATCCTTGGCCTCAAGAGCAGCCCCACCTTGGGAGCAAGAATAGAAGAGTTCTGTTCTGTGGGCTGGTGGGGGAGCTGTTCTGTGCAAATGTTCGTAGGGGCTCCTACAGAGACTCCTTTGTTGAGAAACCACTCCACCCAGGACATCCTTGCCAGACGGAGAGGGGCCAGGGAACCAAGGGAGGATGTTATGTCCTTGTGAATGATCTTCTGACATGTGATCATTTCAGAGAGGACAGTAACCCTTTTGCTCTTTAAACATAATCATCAGTTACATTCAAAAGTATAGAGCCGAAAGTGGTTATAGAAGTTGTTTCGTCCACCCCTTCACCTTACAAAAGAGGATACCAAGACCAAACAATCAACTGACCAGTCCAGGGTCATAAGAGGCTTAATGCTGCTGGCCTCATGACCCTTTATCTGCTCATCCCACTGTGCATATCTCGTGGAGAAGAATTATGCTCAGGGTTTTATGATTAAAAAGAATGAATAGGGCTTCCCTGGTGGCGCAGTGGTTGAGAGTCCGCCTGCCAATGCAGGGGACACAGGTTCGTGCCCCGGTCCGGGAAGATCCCACATGCCGTGGTGCGGCTGGGCCCGTGAGCCATGGCCACTGAGCCTGCACGTCTGGAGCCTGTGCTCCGCAACGGGAGAGGCCACAGCAGTGAGAGGCCTGCGTACCACACACACAAAAAAAGAATGAATAATACCTTGAGATGATCTCAGAGTCTGGAAGAGCACTGGATCCTTGTTGATGTCCAGGAAATAGAAGGTCCATAGAACTTGTGCATTGCCTCTATTTTTGGAGCTTTTAGGGGCCATATAGTTTTTTACATATATGTCTGATAGAAAATTGCTACTTAGATCTCATCTTCTGTTTATGGTAGTACATTTCCATTCTTCCCTGTAGTAGCTGTCCAGTGAACAGATTCATACCACAGCCGTGTCAAAGTGAAGCACCTCCACTTTTCACAGCTCTCCAAGAGCTTGACGGTAGCCTGCTTAGATGCAACTCATTGAAACCATCAGCCAGTTCAGAGACTGGCTACATGGCAGAGGTTACATGTCTCATGTCTGAGACAGCTTTGGCTGGAGGACATAGAGTTGTGAAGTTGTGAAGGACTCGTCCATAAACTTTGTGCAGGCAGCAGAGGATCTATGGTCGGCATGTTCACAGTGAGATTACTGTTCCTGGAGCCATGGCCAGAAAAGGCTGAGCCGCTGAAATGTAGAGAACAGGGTGGCCGAGTGGTTGATCTGGCTGGTTCAATTTCTTTTGGATAAGGTCTAACGTCTTTTTTTTTTTGTGGTACGCGGGCCTCTCACTGTTGTGGCCTCTCGCGTTGTGGAGCACAGGCTCCGGACGTGCAGGCTCAGCAGCCATGGCTCACGGGCCCAGCCGCTCCACGGCATGTGCGATCCTCCCGGACCGGGGCACGAACCCATGTCCCCTGCATCGGCAGGCGGACTCTCAACCACTGCGCCACCAGGGAAGCCCTCTAAAGTCTTTTAAGATTCCCTGTTCTGAATGTGGCGTTAACCATTTCCAGGTAATCTGGACAAAAAAAAAAAAAAAAAAAGACTCCACTTCGATGATTCTTCTGCCATCAATTGGCTTTATATGTCAAGCAATTTCGAAATCATCTTTTGGACAGGGAGCTTTATAAAGAGGATTAAAAGAAAGAAATTTAACAATAAATATACTTTGTCGTAAGTCTTCTAATGTGACAATTGAAATAAATGTAAAATTAATCACTTGTTTCTGGTCTGAAGTAATCCATGCTCATTATAGAATATATGAAAAATACAGAAAGTTGTAAAAGAGAAAATAAGTAGCTATAATCCCATCACCCAAACACAATCCTGCTAATTCATGAGAGCAGGACCTTGTCTTTCTCGAGTACCGCCATTTCCTCATCCTTGGAATAGTGCCTCATACGTAGTAAATGCTTAGTAAAATATGGTGAATGAAAGAGTGTTACTATTTTGGTGTATTTATTTACAGTCCTTTTTCTAGGCCTGTTTTACATGATTGTAGTCAGACTCTATTCAGATCATAATATCTTTTTTTTCTAACTTACCATGAGAATACAAGTATATCTATATCCCAAAAGCTCTTTACAAACATTATTTTAGAAGATACTTAGTATTCTATGTTTTGTGTTTACCTCATTTACTTATTTATTTTCATCTTACTAGATATTTGGGGGGAAATACATTTCAATTGTACTTTGCAAATAAGGCTTCACTTCAAACAAGTAGACATCCTGGCTGTTTTATCAGTGAATCCAAAAGAGATACTGAAATAACATGTTATTATTTACTTTCATAGTCTCACTGGAGAACATGAAGAGGTGGGAATAATGCCAGAGGGCAGTCTTGATGTTAGAATTAGGACATGACCTCGAGAAACTATCGGAGCTAAGAAATATCTTTTGACTACCATGTCGTATGAAACAGCTAATTCAAAGAACCAGCCATTTTGCTAAGTCCTAGAAATATGGAGTCTCAAGAATTCAACTGAACTAAACCACCTTCCATATAATCCCTGTTCTCTCCTTTAAAACATTTCCTGGGCTCCCCTGGTTAGAGAAGATAATTTTGTTCAGGTTAATATAGCGCCATCTGCTGGTGAAAAGGAAAATGAATGTCTAGGAAGATGAGTTCTCTGATTTTAACATTGATGTGTACAAGAAATAAAAGGGAATTGATATGTGGTTTCTTGCAGGATCCCCTTGTGTCAGAACTGGATACAGTTTTAAAAAGAAAAAAAGGCTGTGAGTGGACTTCTGGCTCCAGACGGTTACAGAGTACACTTTATTAACTCCCCCACCTCTTAGAAATTTCTATCAAAAAAAAAAAAAACAAAAAAAAAACCTACCAATAGGGAGAAAAGCATGTCAGAACAGGAAGCCACGGAAAGGGGCCAACCACATTCTGGAACCCATGAGAACTTTCTGCATGACATAGTGCAGGTGAGACTGGATTGAGGGAAGGGCTTGTTAGCCTGCCGTTGACCACACGGGAGGGAATGGCCTGGGGAATGAGTGGGACAGGGGCCAGCAGACCCCTCAACCCCAATACCTACCAGCTCACAATGCCGGGGGCTGGAGGGGAGGATGGGTTACTTGGTGCACTAGTGAGAGGCAGCGGTAGATCCTCCCTCCTTCCACTCTGGGAAATGTACCAGGTGCTGGAAGTCGGCAGGCACTTGGCACACGAAATTAACCGGCACTGCCAAGGCTGGCTTTGAACAAGACGGACCTGTCAGAAGAGGGTGGCAGGTACCCCTAGCAAACCTCTACGCTAAAACACTAAATCCCGGGTAGCATTTGAGCCAATTAGAGTTTCTAGATAGGATAACCAATACCCCTAAACTCTATACTCAGCAAATCATTCAAGTGTGACGACCACAGGAAGACATTCTCAGACATGCAAATATTCAGAGAGCTTTCCATCTGCACAACTTTCCTGAGAACACACACACACATACACACACTCTCTCTTTCTCTCCTAAGGATTATGGTCGTGAGGAATAAAACCAACGTAACTCAAGAATTAAGTCAAGATTATTGTGGCTAATAAAGTTATGCAATAAAAAAAGATACAAAAAGTAGTTCTGGGAAGAGAAGTAAAATAATTAATACCATTATCCTGTTAACCTCTAGCCTTCTGTCCGTCTGTCCTCTGTTTCTAAAATACCAGGGTGAGGAGAGGGAAGTGCGTGAAAGTTGTTTCAGATTCTCACCTTACCTGAGGAAGGGTCATATGTTTTCTATTTCATCACTGACCCTGATAGAGAGATGAGTTCAAGTATGTGATTTAATACATACTGCTTATAGACTCAGTACAATGAGTTCCCAAATTATTAGTATAAAAAAGAAGCAGGGAAAATTGGATCAATATGGCAAGGTAGAAAAAGAATAACAGAATGATAACCAAATTTAACTTAAGAATATTGATTTTTCAAGTCCTGAATGAAATTTTCACGGAGAGAAATCAGCAGTATAAGAAAATTGTAATACACTCAAGAATGCATGGATGGTTCAATGTTAAGAAATCTCTTTATATAATATTCTTTGAATGACGGTTTCTAAGTGCCTATTATGTGCCAGAACGATGGAATTTACTTGATCATCTTCTCTAACACATTCCTCCCAGCCTCCCATTCACGTCAGTCTCTAGTTCTTTTCTTGGTAGCACTTATTATTCTCTGTCATTATCTTTCACCTTTATCTGTTTGCTTGTTTGCTCTCGGCCTTCCGTCACGAAAATGCCTTTTCTCAGTGCCCTTCTCTGTCTTGCTCACAGCTAAATCCCTAATGCCTAACAAAGAACCTGACATGTAACAGCTGACATAATCATTCAACATTTATTGCATTAGTTCAACATTTATGCAATCTCTATTCATTCTTTATTATAATTTGTATTCTTTGTCACATAAAGATACTATATTTTCATATTCTTTATTAACTGAATTAATATATCTATGAGTTAATGGATGACAGTAATTCCAAATCCCTGCTCTCATAGAGCCTGTAATTTAGGGAGGAGACAATCTGACAAGTACTTCCATGGTCAGTGTCGAAATCTCAGTTTTTCTGTTCTAACTAAGTTGCTGAATAAAAGATGGAAATTGTTTTGCAGGAAGCTTCTACACCTTCCTCTCGAGAAAAGTCTGGAAAACTGGATGCACAAAGTAGTAACTTCCTGTTTCCCAAAGCCTGTCACCAAAGGACACGCAGCAACTCAACCAGTAAGTGTGTCATTGAACCATCTTTAGGAGCAGGGCTTAGATGTTGTTGAATATCGAGAACATCAGTGATGTTGGAGATTTGGAGGAGGGTGGGTCTCTGCTTGTCTAGATGGACTAGCCCAAGATAGTGGTCTGCTTGCCCCTCTGAGAGCACCCTTCACTGCGTGTGCATGTCCTGGCCAGCTAGAGCACCTCTGCCCTTGCTGACAGAGCTCTCTGTGGTTTAGTCAACTTCTCTTCTAGATGGACTTCAAGTGCCAAGTTGCGAAGACGTGACACAGAAGATAAAAGACGAGGGCTTTACACCTGCTCTGTCTTCTAAGATGCTCCTTGGTCTTAGGAAGGTCACTGTCTCTCTCAGGGCCTCTGTCACCTCATCTGGTATAGGATGGGAGCTGGGGCTGGAAGATGTCGTGATTCTCGGTTGTCGCAAAGAGAACGGTACTAATGCAAAGTCAGGAAAATGTGAAGAATGCAGAAAAGCACAAAGAAATTAAAACAATGCCAAATCCTAATTAGAGGCAATCTATGTTAACATTGTCAATTATTTCCCTCCTATGCCTATATATGCCTATAGAAAACGCACACACACACACACACACACACACACACACACACACACACACCCTTGACCTCACGTCATTGGGAATTCTTTGGTAAACACTATTTTTAGTGGATATATAGTGTTTCATTATGTACATAATCTGGTTAGCTTGCTCCCTATTATTAGATAGGTAAGTTATTCTCAGCTTTTTGCTAACATAATCAACGTTGCTGAGGTTGTCCATGAAATTTTGTTCGAGTTTACAGTGATTTTCTCAGGTGAAATATACAAGGCAGTGGACTGATGTGTGGTTAGGAGCTCACACTTGGCAGCCAAGGCACTTGGATTTAGATCCTGCTTCCAGAAATAATTATCTCTGTGACCTTGGGCACATCCCTTAAACGCTCTAAGCCTCGTGTGATTCTGTTGTAGGATGGACCATCATTATAGTAATCATTTCCTATTTTTGGACTACTAGTTGCCCTTTTTCATCACTTTTTTTCCTTTAACATAATATCCTAGAAATGGAGTTTCAAAAGGTAAATATACCTTAGATTTTTACCTGGGCTTCCAAATTTCCAGAGCTAATACTCTAATACATGTATACAAATACCAATTTCTTCAATCATAGCCCACACTGGATGATAATTTTAAAAATATTTGCCGTGCAGGTTTCTCTCTAGTTCCCTCTTCTCCTTACCCATTGTCTGCTTTTTTGGTGGGGTGAGGGGGGGCTTGTTTTGCACCCAGGAGCAGCTTCACAATTTGTGGGGATCATTGTAAGATGAAAATGTGGGACTCCTGTTCAAATATTATGAAGAATTTCAAAATGGCGACAGCAGAGCATTAAACCAAGCTGAATACCTTCTAGGTCTGGGGCTCTGTGTGAATTCACAGGTCGCGTGCCCGTGAAGCAGCCCTGCTTGCAGCCCAGCCACTGACGCTTCCAGATGGCGTCATCCGGGTGCCCCGGCCCTCTGGTTTCTCGTTGAGTTCAGTCGATCAACGGGAGACTGGAGGGTGGGAGGGAGAACCGCTGGGGTGTTTCTCTGCTCCCTCTGCCTTGGTGGCTCTGACAGTGCCCTGGTCCCAGCACTCCCTGGCCTGGTGATGCTGTTTCCTCTCTGTGCCCCTTCAGGTCTGGGATGGTAACAGCTTCCAGCTCTTGACAATTCCTAGGTACCTCAAGAGGCCTTGTGGTTTTCTTAAGCCCCATCTACGCTTTGTCAATGGCCCCTTTATTCACTTTCTCAAAGTCCTACCTGAGTGTGCCTTTTGCTTTTGTCAAACCCTGACCGGTTCATGCGCCTATGAAATCAGTGGAAAGAACACCTCTCTACACGGGTGCAGTTCAACGTTCCTTCATTTGTTTATTTCCCTTCTTTTGAGTGCGCCTATTTTTCTACGGGGAGGATCATTATTTTATCTCTAATTTATGAAAAGTCTCTTGATAAAATTAATATTGGGCTGCTGTATTTGCTGAACATACTTTCCTCAGTTGGTTATTTTTCTTTTAACGTAATTTTTTAGCATTAAGATGTTCTCATCTTTATCTAATCAAATTCATCAAATTTTCCTGTCTAACGTTAAAAGTGTCTTCCACATCCAGAGAACTATTAAATGTTTGGCTGTGTTTTCTTCTAGTTTTTTCTCATGTATACTTATTTAATTATTACACTCTGACACCTTTAAGTTGCTTCCAGCTTATCGACATTTACAAAATAATTATAGATACATGCTGTACACATTTCTTTTATCATATTTGGTTACATATTTAGGAGCGAATCATTGAGGTTCTATAATATGAAGATTATTAAGTATAATCTTATTAAGTATAATATGAAGATTATTAAGTATACAACCACCTAAATTATTTCTACGTAGTGTTGTTTTTTCTAGTTTTTTAAATGATTTGCCTTTTTTTTCCCAACTTACTCTATCTGTAATTTATTTTTGGTGTTTGCTATGAAGCAAGAATCTAGATAGATTTTTTTTCTAAGTGGCTGATTGCAGCATTACTCATTGGTAGTTTCTGCCCATCCTTTTATTTTACACTTTTTGTTTATTTTGTTTATCTTTTGCAAATGATATGCACTTAGATCTCGAAAGCAAATCTGGCAATCTTTTTAAAGAGAGAAGCTTAAGCCATTGACATTAGTATTATAATTAATATTTGCTTTTACTCATGTTCTTTTTCATATTTATTTACTTATTTATTTGGTTGCACTGGGTCTTAAGTGGCAGCATGTGAACTCTTAGTTGCGGCACGCATGTGGGATCTAGTTCCCTGACCAGGGATCGAACCTGGGCTCCCTGCATTGGGAGCATGGAGTCCTATCCACTGCGCCATCAGGGAAGTCCCTCATGTTCTTTTTATACTTTCTGTTTTTATGATTACTTGTCATTTGTTTTCTGCCTCTTGCTCTGTGTGTGTGTGTGTGTGTGTGTGTGTGTGTGTGTGCGCGCGTGTGTTTAGTTTTTGCAGTGATCTGTAAGGTTTATTTAATTTTTCTCACCACTTCCAGTTTCCTTTAAGTTTAATCAATTAGGTTTAATTAATTAATAATACTTGAGACTATATTTTCCAAATTGTCCCCCTAATGGAAGATGGTGTTATTTACCTCTAGTCCCATTCCCATTTATTTTTCCATTTCATAATTCAATGTAAACTTAAATTAGAAACTCACGTTATTATTATATAATCTTCAAAATATATAGTCAAAATTTATTTTGGTTTTTGCATTAGATTTTATAACCACATTTTCAGTGAACTCACTCAGTGCTACATGTTAACTGATTTCAACTTCCCCCACTCAAGGTGAGAATTTTGATGTATTTCCTTGCTGTTGGAGCACATCCAGTCATTTTTTGAAAGAGTAGGCGAGGGCTCAGACCAGTTAGTGCTTTCGCGAGACTGCTCGTCCTGACTCTGGGCCTATGTCCTTGCTGATTGGAACTCATAGTGGGAGCAGGAACCACAGAAAGCCCGAGTTTTTTTTTTTTTTTTTGTCTGGATCAGTGAGGGTAGAAGCGGAGTTAGCCTGGCCTGTTCCCCCTGTGCTTGTCCATGGCTCTAGATGCTTCTGTCCTGTGGACCGATCCCAGTTGGCCACGTGTTTGCTTGTCCTTATTCCCTCTGAACCCAAACGGTACACCACTGCCCTTCTTCAGACGGCAGTCACCTTGCACTGCTGTGGGCAGAGAGAATGGGAGACTCGTTTTGGTTTCCTAACGATGAAGTAAGGAGCTCAACTCCCTCAAGGTTCCTCAAAAGCTGGACGCATCGCCTGGGGAGCCTGATAAACACACAGAACCCCCGCCCCCACCCCCACCTCCGCCCCAGACCCCATCCATGCAGACATGGATTCAATAGGTCTGGGTGGGGCGTTGAAATTTGCCCCACTTACGATACACACCCAGGTAAACATGATGCACAGACAGATTTAGGACCATCTGTAGCCCCTCCTCCCAACCCCGCTCCAGGATTCCTGGTCCCCTCTTTCTGGGGCGTGGTTTTCTGAACCTCCTGGCTTCCTCTCTCTCCTGGCCGCTCTGGGGTCAGAGGGTCTCTGTGAGTTAGGGAGAACTAGCTCCTTGTGTGGAGACGGCTGCTGGGAGCAGCTGTCCTGGCAGGGAAACATTGCCCCAGCCACCTGGAGTGCCAGTGGACCAGGACATCTGCTTTCTCCCCCAGGCCTTTGTCCCTTCTTCCTCTTCCCTTAGGGATCTCACATCTCCAGGAATGCCCATTCTGTCCCGTGTTCTCAGCCCACCCTGGGCAGTGGCTTCCTTTCTTCAGCCTAAGTCTTTACCATCCTAAGCATGAAAGCAAACCAAAAGCTCTGCTCCCATGTCCCTTCTTCGCTCTGAACCACCACCCATCTCGTGTCTTTCTCTTGGGAGATTTCCCACCAAAGCCTTGTCCACTCACTTGAGTGGAGGGACACTGGGAAAATCGGCCCCTCTCTGCGTGCTTGCTGCCCAGTGCCGTGGCCACTGTTCACATCTCGAGCACTTGGAGTGTGGCTCGTCCAAATGCTCAGAGTGCAAAAGATGCGCCCAACTCAAAGACTAAGCACAAAACCAAAACAAGGATGCAAAATACCTCATTAATAGCTTTATGTATTATATGTTAAAATGGCAGGGTTTAGGTCTATGGGACTAAATACAATACACGATTAATATTAACCTCACTTTTTCTTTTGACTTGTTTTTAATGTGGCTCCTAGAAAATTTCAGATTACATATGTGACTTGTATTATATTTCAATTGAGAAGCACTGATCTAGACAGTGAGGGGCCATAGCAGAGAATCTCTGCAGCTTTTTCCAGCTGGAAGAGGTAGAGTTCCCGGCTGGGTGAAAGGAAGTCTGGGGTTCCCCCAAAAGAAAAAGAAGATGATGGCTTTGCATTTTCTTAGATCCCCAAAGAATCAAGAGTTGACCCTGCCTGCCTGTGTTAGGGGTGTGTATGTGCCTGTGTGTGAATGTGCGTGTGTGTGTGTGTAAGAAGCAGTCAGGTGCTGTCGGGACGTTGGATGTTGCCATGGCAGATCCCACAGGCTCCTGCCCGGTCTGTCCTCTGGCTCTACATGTCTGGGGGCATTCCTCCTCTCCCTCCTCTCCCTCCTCTCCCTCCTCTCCCTCCTGGGTCGAGACTGAAAACCCCCTGGCAGCAGGCACTGGAGTTGACAGAGCATGGCGGTTTCCTGAGAGCCCAGCATGCTGCTTGACACGTAGGAGGTGTCTTGCCAACTGTCTCGAGTTGAGCTGAGGCGAGATGGAAGTGACAGTCCCACCTGCACCCTGCGGTGCAGACAGCATGAATGGAGCTAATGCTGCCTACGTCTTCATTGGCCCCCACTCTGCATCCTGCACCCAGCACTGGGTGCTCCTCATGGCCGCTGGCTCATGAGGGCTGGCCGTTGGCCGGGGCTGACGTTGTTCTCCCTTGAGCTTTGCTTTCTGACAGCACAAATGATCTCTTCCATTTTTTTCCTCTCCTGGGTTAGGTGTTAATCCCTACTGCACAGGAGAGATTGATTTTCCAATGACCAAGAAATCGGCGGCTTCCACAGACAGGCAGCCTTATTCCCTCTGTAGCAACAGGAAGTCTCTCTCTCAACAACTGGACTGTGCAGCGGGAAAGGCTGTGGTAAGAACGAAGGCAGGGGACCCTGGAGAGCAGGGAGAGAGGGGAGGGGTCCAGACTCAGCGGCGGCTGAAGAGACCTTCCTAGTGGTTTGACGTCCACAGAATTACAGAGGGGAGGGGCTGGCTTCGTGAGTGTGGGCACCTCCAGGCAAAGAACCACATTAGGAATGGTCACCTGTGAGCGCCAGGCACTTGTGACCGCGGCTGCTTTGATGCTATGAGGAGCTAATGTGCAGAGAACATTCCACTCATGCAGACCCTGAACGGGCACTTTATGTGGGTCCCTTTATTTCATCTGCACAGCAACCCTAGGAGGTGGGCGAGGGAAGTGAGGACAAGTTAAGGGAGGCATGTGAATTCACATTGCTAATAAGAGTCTGCGCTGGGACTCGAAGTCAGAGCTTCAGGGTTCCAGAACCTGTGCTTTTAGCCCCTGTGATATAGTGACTTGCTTTACACATTTTGCCTCTACAGTAAGTCCCCTACACACGAACGAGTTCTGTTCCAAGAGCGTGTTCGTAAATCCAATTTGTTCGTAAGTCCAAGAGTTAGCCTAGGTCCCCAACTAACACAATCGGCTCTCTAGTACTGCACTGGAATAGGTTTATAATACTTTTCACACAAACGATACATAAAAAAACAAACACAAAAAACAAAGGAAACATTTTTAATCTTACTGTACTGTACCTTGAAAAGTACAGTAGTACAGTACAACAGCTGGCATCCAGGGGCTGGCATCGAGTGAACAGGCAAGAAGAGTTACTGACTGGAGGAGGGAGGGGAGGTGGGAGATGCTAGAGCTGAGGGATCGTCAGCAACAGGAGACGGAGGGCAAGCTGCGATGTCACTCACGCCTGACGTGGATGGCCCACACATTTGCATCTTGGAAAGTTTGCAACTTGAAAGTTCGTATGTAGGGGACTTACCGTAATTCCTGAGCTTAGAAAGGAGGGTAACGTCAGCCCCATTGTACAGCGAGGAAGCAGAGGCTTGGCAAGGGGAGTAGCGGTCTGAATTCACACATCTTGAAAACCTAAGCGTCCAGCATTGGAACCAAGCCCTCACCAGTCCGTGCCCTTCCCACTATGGGGCACGAGGTTGCAGTCTGGGAGCCAAGCAGGTGTGAAGCACAGGGTCCCCTCACTTGTCACCCCAGCCAGCCTGTTGTGTCCCTGAGCCCCAGCCGAGGCACAAGGCACCCGCAGTGCCTCCTGCTGCCACCTGTGAGCATACAGCGCCCTCCGTCTGCAGCACCCTGTCCCCTTCCCTCACCTCTAGCCTGCAAACCCTACCCCATCCTTCAAAACCCTTCCTAGCACTACTTCCGCTGCGAGCTCTCCTGAGTCCTCCAAGTGCTTGACCCTTATATGTTTCCTGACGCCCATCGTAACGTGTCTGGGCTTCTCTTACAGACTCACCCAACGTGCCTTGTTGGTGTCATTACTTATGTTAGGGTCTTAGCCCCCCTGTAGGGTCCGTAGTCAAGCGATGTTTGATGTTTGATTCTCCCCACACGGTACACATCAGATGCTTGAGGATTTCATTTCTCTCTTCCATTCCCTTCCCTGAGCTATTATGCTTTTCGCTTACCAGCAGGAATCATCGGTGTTCCAGTGTTAGAAAAAGACAGCTTCCGAAGTGACAGGCGACTTTACAGATAAGGAACCCGAGGCACAGAGGGGTCAAGTCAGTTCCCCAAGGTCACCAGCTGATAGTTGGAGAGCCAGGCAGCCGGGCTCCCAAGTCTGAGACCTAACCACCATGCTCCTTTGCCCCTCCCCGCGGCACTTCCTGTGGGGCGCAGGGCGTGTGTCTGTTTGGCACCCCTGCTCCTATGCAAGTGGGTAATCCCCTGTCTGCCTCCCCCTGGAATTTACATTCTGAGTTTTCATATCTTTGGGTTCCTGACCCTTTGCCCACCACCCTGTGCCTGGCACTAAATGGGGTCTCCGTAAATGTGGCTTGGATCCTGTCGAGGGTGTCCTTGGACGTTGGCTTCCCAACCTGGGCTGGGGACTCCGGTTATGGGACTCGTTGTCCTGGGGCAGCGTGGTCTGTGTCGTGACCCAGGACCCACTCCCGTGACAAGCCTTAGTGAGTCTCTGGCTGCAGGTCTACAGGGAGATCAGGCTCCTGGGGCCACCCAAACAGCCCCCCTCCACCAGACGCCCACCCACACCCCATTCACCGTGCTCTGGCTGCTATGCTGTGGACCCTCAGGAGAGAGGGGAGCGGGGTCCTCTCCTCGGCTGGGCCTTCCCTGTCCCCGTTCCCAGCAAGGTGTGTGCTGCCGTCCTGTTGACTCATCCTCTCCCCACCCTGGTCCCTCGTTCCAGGGTCCGTCAAGGCCAATACGGTCGCTCAGCACAGCTCAGCTCATGCAGCCCTTGGGGGGCCTCCAGGCATCCGTCATCTCCAACATCGTGCTGATGAAGGGCCAGGCCAAGGTGAGCAAGGACTGTGGCCAGCAGAAGTTACTGGGTCGACACGAGTTCCTGAGGAGCTGTCGTGTCACGGGAAGGGTGGAGAGATGGACTGGTGGTTCTGGCTCAGAACATGAGTGTTCGGATGCTCTCATGCCGGCACAGGGAGGGGCAGTCAGGGCTGCTCTGCACTGTGCGGGTCACAGGAAGACAAATGTTGCCCAGTTTTTCCCTGGCGTAGTACTTTCCAGAAGTTAGTTTTACCTGATGATTGAATTCAAAACATCATCATAGTCAGTTCAGGCTGCTATAGCAAAAATACCATAGACTGGGCGGCTTAAACAGCAGGTATTTATCTCTCACGGTTCTGGAGGCTGGGAGTCCAAGTTGAAGGTGCCGGCAGATGCCACATATGTTGAGGACTCCTCTCCTGATTCACGGATGGCTCGTTCTCTCTGTGTCCACACATGGTGGAAGGAGCAAGGGAGTTCTCTGGGGTCTCTTTTATGAGAGCACTAATCCCATTCATGAGGGATCCACCATTTTTCCTTTGTTTTTTTGGACCAAGGCAGTATTTTTCTTTAGAATAAATATATTTTGTAAACAAAGCAAGTACATATATAAACAAATTAGCCTTTATTTTCTTTTGTTTTTGCCTTTATTTTATTTTACTTATTTTTTATTGAAGTATAGTTGATGTACAATATTATATAAGTTTCAGGTGTACAACATAGTGATTCACAATTTTGAAAGGTTATATTCCATTTATAGTTATTGTAAAATATTGGCTATATTCCCTGTGCTGTACAATATTTCCTTGTAGCTTATTTATTTTATACATAGTAGTTTGTACCTCTTCATCTTCTATCCCTACCTGCCCCTGCCCACTTCAGGAGTACTCCCCCTTTATGGCCTAGTTAGTTCCCAAAGGCTCCCCCTAACATATTAATTTGGGATAGAGGCATAAACATTCAGTCCGTGTGTCTTCCCCAAATTCAGATATTCAGACAGATTTTTGCCCCACAATTGAGAAATATCTAAAGGGGGGCACAAAAGCAGTGGTAATTGTGGGACATCCCAAATGCTCCTTGGCATTGCTTCCAGAACATGCCATCCCATACATGGAGTTGACGTGGGCACTGAAGAACTTCTGAAATAGACATGGCAGCTGCTGCAAAGTTCTCAAGCCAGCCCAGGGAACCAAGATGCTTAAATGATGGAAGGGTAGGTTTCTACCCACCTCATATGATTTTGGTGTGTGGTGTGAGGGAAGATCTGTTCACCGATATGGTCTTCCTGCAGGAGGGCCCCATATGTCTGGAGTCCTTCCCTCCACCCCCATCCATCCTGTCTCCTGGGAGCTCAGCAGAGATAAATGAGGAGAAACAAGTGGGAAGTACTGAGATGATTGTTCCTCTAATCACAAGGGGGTCACTCTCGCCAGTGCTGATTTTCTCCAGACAGCCCCTCTTTCTGATTTCTAAATCACAATGCTTGTCCCCCCTTGAATTTAGGTCGAAGCATTTTTAACATGGTTGACTTTTAGACGGTTTGCAATGCTCAAAAGGAGGCAGAATGGAAAAAAGCACCAACACCCGTGCAAAGATGATCAACAGGGGTGTCAGTCATCTCGGTGTGCATAGACTGTACAGTCAGTAAATAGATGTCGTGGGCAGATGTGTCCCTGGGTGGATTGAACTGCCCTCGTTGGAGAGCCCTAAGGTGTTTGGTGTCGGAAGCCTGGAGTACAGAGCAGGGGCGATGGGTTAGAAATACGGTGGGTCTCCCACTGTCCTCCTGATACACCTCCACACCGAAGACCTCATCATTAACGGATAAGTAGAAGGAGGAAGAAGCAGAGCTAGAAGGTTCCACCAGTGCCTGAGGTAGCCAAAAACGATAAAACCAGTGACCAAAACCCAGGCATTGTGCTAAGGGCTTTGCAAGGGTCATTCCTTTAATTCTCACAAAACCCTATTATTATCTCCTGTTAATAGGTGAGGAGACTGGGGATCTGGGACTTACAGGACTGGCCCAAGGTCACTTGGTTAGTGAGCAGTTGACTCAAGACTTTCTGAGCCCTGGATCTTGTTCTTAACCACTACAGCATCCGGCCTCCCCAGGGTGGGTGAAAGTTTGGGTCTAGAGCAATTATTTCAGCCAGGAAGAAGTTGGGAGCGCATACAGGGAGCCCGGAAGCTGCCCTACCTCTCATTTTCCTAGCCCCATGCTACTCCTGGACACCGTTGCTCTTTCCCGTCCTGGAACACCCACACCTTCACCAGAAGCTCACACCAGCGCTTTGTCCACACAGCTTTCCTGTCTGGCCCCTGCTCGCCAGGCTCCCTTAGGGTCTTGAAGGTGGCTGCCTGGCCTGCCACCTCTGTGGTGCTGGGGCGATGCACACACTCGGCTCCGAGCAGCTGCTGGCCTCGGAGAAATTGCCCAGGAGCAGTGATGCTGTTACTTGGCAGCCATTGCTTGGAGGGGTCTTCCTGGGAGCCAAGTTGCTTGCTGCTTCCTGGCACGCTTGCAAGCTGAATCCAAAGGCCGGGCCTCCAGCTGGCTTTCGTGCCTTCTGTCTATAACATATGTTTCCCAAGCACCTGCGTCCAGAGAGCAGACACTGACAAATAAGGTGCGTTTCCCACCTCCGGGGAGCTCACAGTCTCCAGAGGAATCCATTGCGACCCAAGCTAAGCCTTCTTGAGAAGAAGGTGCTCTCAGTCATCAACCGAATAAAGCAGGCTGTGCGTGCCCCTCCTTCGCTGCTCTCTGGGCCTGCCTAGGTGGTTGTCCTGACTCACTGCAGGTCTACAGGCCAAGCTGGACCCGCCCGCCTTTCTCTTCCCGCCGTCTGTCGACCTCACGTCTTTCTCTTGCTTCCCCGGCCTCTGGCCTCCTCTCTGCTGCCACCTGGCAGCTCCTGACCTCGTGGCACTGCAGGGGCAGGAGGGAGAGCACAGGACTGTAGTAAATTCCCTGAGAAGGGGAGGGGTGGGAGATAGAACAGAAGGGGAGTGAACAGCTTTTGGTAGGAGAAGAGATGCTTCCTCCACTGTCAGCTGCTGCTTTTACGATTACTGGTGTTGGTGTGTTAGTTGCAGCTGCTGGATGTCTTAGTTAATATTCAAACACAGCGCTTTGAGTTGGGCGATGTCAGCATCATTTCCCAAGGGGGTAAACTGAAGCTCAGAGACAGGAAGTGATCCGCCCAGAATTGCTAGTCAGAGGGGCAGAGCCAGGGTACTTGCTAGTCTCCATTCAGACGCCCCCTGTGTGGGGAACATCAGACTCGTGAGAAAGCCCCAGACACGACACAGCCCAGCGTGGCCTTGAACTTACCACTTTTCCCATTCCTCTGTTAGGTCCTCTAAGACCAAGGGCACCCCGCTCCTCCCTGAGTCCTCTGTTCAGGGCTGGGGCGGGGCCTCAGGACAAGGCAGCCCAGTGAATGGCATGGAACATTCCGAAATCTGACCTTCTCCTCTTCTTTCCCAGGGCCTGGGCTTCAGCATCGTTGGAGGAAAGGACAGCATTTATGGCCCCATTGGAATTTACGTTAAAACCATCTTTGCGGGGGGAGCCGCGGCCGCCGATGGAAGGCTACAGGAAGGTAGATTTCCCGGCCTTCACTAGGTGACGTTGGTGGAATCAAAAGCAGAATCACTAGGCTACCAGTAGAAGCTACTGGGAAAGTGAAATGTGTCTTGAGCCTTCAGAATCCAGCTTGCGTGGATTCGGGGGTCTGCGGGCCCCGATGGCTCCGTCAGGCCTGGCACATTGGCTGGGTGTGTTTGCACACTCAGTCTCGGTCCTGTTACTGGCCTGGGGCAGAAGAGCCCTTCCATCCCTCTTGCGCGTTTGCTTGTCAAGGCCCCGCTGCGTTGCTGGCAGCCATGGACATCCCCTTTCTTTCGTTTTCTCTGCCCTCCTCTGCCCACAGGCACGGGGAACCAGGCCCAGGGCTTCCAGTGAGTCCTCTGTGAGCCTGCCCCATGCTGGCCTCTAGGAATACAGAGGATTATCAGACAGGTTTCCTCTACTGAGGAGCTCAGAATCCGCCCAGCTGCCGCCCCTCCCCTTCTGCCCACCCTACTCCCATCCACTACCTCCCTCCAGCTTTTTCATCTCTTCCAGGGAGGGAAGCCCCTGGCCATCCTGAGAGGAAGGGGCCCAGGGCGCTGAGGTGTCCTCTGAGTGCCCCTCCCTATCCCCTTGTCCTGGAGGGGAGGGTTTTCTCCCCACCCCCAATCCTACCCCCCAGTCACGTGTAGGCTTGGCCCCAGGAGATCTCCAGGTTCTAACTGGGAGGCAAAATTCCGGGGCAGGTAGTCAGGGAGCAGAGGGAAGATGCTGCAGGCCTGACACTGGGCTACACGTGGATCTTTAAAGAGAAGCGATTTCACAACCTTCTTACCTTCTCTGTCAGACCAGTTTCTGTAAACTCTGCTGTGAGCCAAACCACCTTTAATAACCTAACTTGTTCAGGGCAGGGTTGACCAGCCACAGCCCGCAGGCCACAGCTGGCCCACTGCCTATTTCTATAAGGCTCACGAACGAAGAAGAGTTTTCATGTCTCTTAAATGGCTGAAAAAAAGTCAAAAGAAGTTTGGATTCTTTTGTGAAAATTAAATTCAAATTTCAGCCTCCTTAGAAAAGCCTTATTGGTGCACCGCCATGCTCGCTCACTGACCTCTCGTCTGTGGTTGCTTTTGTGCAGTGTTGAGTAGTTTCGACAGAGAGCATGTGGCCTGCGAAGCTTAAAATATTTACTATCTGGCTCTTTATAGAGAAAGTTTGCCAACTCTAACATTATGCGTATGGATTTTATTGTAGGGGCAGTGGGGAGCATTTGAAGCTTTTTATAATTTGGGAGGGACCAGCTAGGACCAGGGTTTTTAAGTTGATTCAGGAAGCCGAGTGTAAGATGAAGTGGGCTGGCTAGACACCAGAAGCAGTAAAACCAGTTCAGAGGCTATTGTAAGAGCCAGGCTCCAGCTCTTAAGGGTCTGCCCTGAGGCTGTAACCCTGGGAGGAGAAAGATGCTGATGGGGGAAACAAGGGCTTCTGTGGAGGTGGCAAATGAGATCAGAGAACACGTGAAGGCGTCTGATCTTAGTAAACTAGAGAACGACGATGAATTATATGTAACAGGAGGTGGAGGAAGGGTAGCAAAAGAAGGCAAACGAGGGTATTGAGGTTTGAGCCGCAGAGCGGAGTGAGGTCTCCAGGTGAGCACTAGGTGGCGCTGTCCAGCAGGCGAAGGAAAATTTGGGTTCCAGTTCAGGAAGGGAATAAGGGTTGAATGTAGATTTTTAGGGTCATTTGGAAAGTAGCTGAAGTTATAGAGTGGATGCAGGAAGCAGGGAAGAGAGGAGAGAGAAGAGGGCCGAGGCAAGGCTTGAGGGGGATAGCTAAATCAAGAGGCATGCAGAGGAGTCATTGAGAGAAAGGAAGGAAAGTGGGATCAGAATCTTGAGATGGGCCGGTCTGCTTCCTTATCTTCTGTACTTTTCTGTGTTTGACTAAAAGGTGGAGGAGGAATTGAAGTGGCCAGAAGAGAGAAGCCTGCCCAAGCCAAGCTTCATTCTTTTTCTTTCTGGGTATTTGTCTCGCTTAGTTAATAGTGATCGTAAGAATTCGGTGAAAAGGACGCTCAGCTAGTCGGCAGTCCTTGATTCTAGCCTCAAATAATTGACCAAATTGCCTTTTGTAACTTCTTTCAAAAGTGAAGTTTTAGAATACGCCCTTGAATTCCCCAGGAGATATGTCAGTTGCAACAAAAGTTTGGTGTCAAGATCAAGGCTAAGAATGTTTTATTTGTATTCCCTTTGCAAACAAATGATTGTGTAAGATTTATAAGGCAAAACCGAGGCTATTCACCTTCCACCAGATATGGCCAAATAAGGCTAAGGACTCTCTGGAGGGCCCAGAGTATGTGGCCCCCTTGGGATGGACATTCTAATAATCTGAAGACAAGTTCAGCCTCTTGTGTCATAAAGAAGGGACGTTTCTGAAGTGTGTTCTTTGTAGATCCTGCCTTCAGCAAGTACTTAGTGATATTTTGATTATTTTTAATTTGTCAGTTGTCACACCTCAACTTGGAATCTCATAAGGACAAGGGCCGAGCCTTTTATTTTTCTTGTCTAGTTTTAGCAACGTAACAGATGAAGCTGGTCTGAATATGCTTCCCACCCCTTTATTGTCATAGACACAAGTTGGCTAAAACAGCACATCGGAACTCTAAAGAAAGAAATGCAAACACCCAGCTTCTAAGAAACAAAGAAACCGCTTTAAATCTAAGCGTGACATTCCCAGGAGTCGATGACGTGATAGCACAGGGAGCTGCTTACTGCGTCTAAGGCCCAGGGGCTGGGATTCGATGCCCACACAGGGGCAGGAGAGGTGGTCTTGGGCCCTGGGAACCTCTGAGAACCTGTAGAAAGCCTTCATACTAAAGAGCTGCCCTCATGAAAGGCCAGCAAGCCCAGGGAAGCAACAAGGAAACGTAATTTTGTCCTTGGCCCTTGGGTGGGGAAAAGACATCTCACTCGAGAAAATGAAGAGGCAAACCCGTGTCAGGGTGAGTGTGCAACCCCAGCCGTCAGCCCTCGCAGCTCAGGACCCCCAAGCTGAGGAGCTAACGTTACTACTGGGCCTGAACCAGTCCTGAGACCTCGGGGTGCCTGCTGGAAATCAAGGAAAAAAATAAAAGTAGCCACGTGAGGGGTGTGGGAATTCCACAGAAAAACAAGCTCCCCTTAAAAATGAGTTGAGGGCTTCCCTGGTGGTGCAGTGGTTGAGAGTCCGCCTGCCGATGCAGGGGACGCAGGTTCGTGCCCCGGTCCGGGAGGATCCCACATGCTGCGGAGCGGCTGGGCCTGTGAGCCATGGCCGCTGAGCCTGCGCGTCCGGAGCCTGTGCTCCGCAACGGGAGAGGCCACAGCAGTGAGAGGCCTGCGTACCACAAAAAAAAAAGAGTTGAAAATAAAGATTACAATTGTTCAGCCAGAAAAAGGAATGAAATCCTGCCATTTGGGACAACATGGATGGACCTTGAAGGCATTATACTGAGTGAAATAAGTCAGAAGAGAAAGACAAACACCATACAATCACACTTATATATGGAATCTAACAAAACAAAAGACCTAACTCATAGCTATAGAGAACAGATGGGTGGTTGCCAGAATTGGGGGGGGGGGAGGGTGAATTGGGCGAAGGCGGTCAAAAGGTATAAATGTCCAGTTATAAAATAAATAAATCTTGGGTGACTCTAGTTAGTAATACTGTATTGTATGTTTGAAAGTTGCTAAGAGAGTAGAGCTTTTCTTTTTTTTAAATTTTGTTGAAGTGTAGTTGATTTACAGTGTTGTGCTAATTTCTGCTGTACAGAAAAGTGACTCAGTTCTACACATATATATTCTTTTTCATATTCTTTTCCATTCTCGTTTATCACAGGATATTGAATATAGTTCCCTGTGCTATACAGGAGGACCTTGCTGTTTATCCATCCTATATATACTAGTTTGCATCGGCTAATCCAAAGTTCCCAATCCACTTGGGCAACCACAAGTCTGTTAAAAGAGTAGCTCTTGAAAGTTCTCATCACAAGGAAAAAAAACTTGTAACCAGGTGTGGTGACTAATATTAACTAGACTTATTGTGGTGATCATTTCTCAACATATAAGATCTTTAAAAAGATAAGAGAAGGAATAGAAAAACAATAAGGAAACAACAGAACACAATGAAAAAATAGATGGATGTGAAAAAAATAACTTTTAGAAATTAAAAAAAAGCAAAGTCATTGAAAGAAAAAAGAAAAACCTCAACGGATGGGTTAAACAGTAGATAAATGCAGCTGTAAGGAGAATTTGTGATCTGGAAATTATCCAGTAGGCCACATAGAACAATAGAGAAGCAAAAGAGGAGCCCTAGAGAAACATGCAGAATAGGTTGAGATGGTCCAAAATAATCTAATGGGAATTCTAGAAAGAAAGAATAGAGTGAAAGAGGGAAAGCGATAGGCGATGAGATCGTGGTTAAGAATTTTCCAGAATTATCCGGAATTTTCCAGAATTATGCAAACTTCAGTATGAGGTAGCACCCTAATACATCCTAGTGAAGCTTCAGACTATCAAAGACAAAAAATATATATATATTAAAAACAACCAGAGAAAAATGATGGATTCTCTACCGTGGGACCATAATTAAGTGACAGCAGATTCACCCAATAGCACGTAGGCCAGAAACCCGTGTAAAAAATAATGTTTGCATCTGAATTTCCCAGCACAGTGTTGAATACAGAGACAGTGCTCTTTGTTTATGTATTGAATAGATGGAATGAATGGGAGAAAGTGGTTTTCCATCCCCATAAAAATGGATCTCTGGATATAGAAAAAATTCTTCTCTTAGGTATAGGAGGAAAAAGCTCTAAGTCCTAACTTTTTACCATATGAACTTTGGACTTCTCTGAGCTCACTTTGCTCTTCTGTAACTTGGGACCTACACTGCATTCTGGAAACATCACATCCAACCCACATTTACTGGGCACTGTGGAGGCCTCACCCAGAATTGGCCCTGGGGATGACAGCATCTGATGTAACAAAGCCCCTTCCCCAGGGAGAGACTTTCACAGTTCATCGATGACCACCGGGGTGGCAAGGGCTGTGAGAGTGGTAGGTTCTGGGTGCCACGAGAGTGCAAAGTCAGCAGAGACCAAGAGGTTAAGAGGTGGTAGGTTAAGAAGGTAGGAGATGTACATTTTAGTTCAGACGATGGCACGGAAGCAAGCATGGAACTGCACAGACCACTGTGGGAAAGGCAGGTGTGCGGCATCAGGAAATGGTCCAGGGGAGCGAATGGCATGAGGGGCTGAGAGGCAGGAGAGAAAGAGGTGAAACCCAGAGGTGGGCAGGGAGCCGATTGGGCCAGGCCTTGTGTGCCTGGCTAAGGACCCTGGATCTCACCCTGGAAAGTAAGCAGTACCAGAGAAGGCCCGGCACTGCTGCCTTGCCCACCTCCCAGGGGGAGAGGTGCTGCCCACCTCCCAGGGGGAGAGCCCTGAATGAGGAGGTGTTCTCTGTGATGCTTTGTACATCTCACAGAAACCTGGACGGGGGGTGGGGGCACTAGAGTTTAAGGGATAACGCCTCCTGATTGGGCAAAACTCTTCTCAGCTACAGTTTCTCCCTCTCCCAACAGGTGATGAAATTCTGGAACTCAACGGGGAATCGATGGCTGGACTCACACATCAGGATGCTTTGCAGAAGTTCAAGGTGACTGTTTATTATCAATATATGGCCAAACTCTGGGGCTTTCAGACAAAGGAATCAAGCTCCCGGCATCACCCTCCTTCCTTCAAACCTACAAATTCCAAATGTGGGCTCCTTTACATGGGGCACCTTGCTGACACTGATCTAGGCACATTGTTCAAAAAAGGCCTTACTCTGAAAATAATAGTGTAATCAGGACTGTTGTCGGGGGCTGCATCAACTATTTGAGGTTTATAGAACGGTTTTATTTTATTTTATTTTATTTTATTGGAGTATAATTGCTTCACCATGTTGTGTTAGTTTCTGCTGTACAATGAAGTGAATCAGCTATACGTATACATATATCCCCTCCCTCTTGGACCTCCCTCCCACCTCCCCCCCATCCCACCCATCTAGGTCATCACAGAGCACCGAGCTGAGCTCCCCGTGCTATACAGCAGGTTCCCACTAGCTATCTGTTTTACACATGGTAGTGTACATATGTCAATCCTAATCTCCTAATTCATCTCCCCCTCCCCTTCCCCGCTCGTGTCCGCATGTCTGTTCTCTATGTCTGCATCTCTATTCCTGCCCTACAGATAGGTTCGTCGGTATCATTTTTCTAGCTTCCACATATATGTGTTAATGTACGAAATTTGTTTTTCTCTTTCTGACTTACTTCACTCTGTACGACAGACTCTAGGTCCATCCACATCTCTACAAATGACCCAGTTTTGTTCCTTTTCATGGCTGAGTAATATTCCACTGTATATATGTACCACATCATTATCCATTCCTCTGTCGTTGGACATTTAGGTTGTTTCCATGTCCTGGCTATTCTAAATAGTGCTGCACTGAACACTGGGGTACACATGTCCTTTTGAATTATGGTTTTCTCAGGGTGTAACGTTCTATGTATTTATATTACAATCTTTAAAGTTTCGAAGACAGTCACTGAAAGATATTTTTTGAGTCTCCATCTAGTTAGTTCACTTCCAGACTCCATCTCTTTGGCATATATATGTATATACTTCGTATATAAGATGTCATATCTGTATCCAGACATACTAATATATGTCATGTATATGTATACACACATTGCTGTATCTCACACACACACACACACACCCCCCCGCATGTGGCCACATTTCTTTAAAAAACATTCTACTATTGTTCCCCACAAAGACCCGGGCTCTTGCCCTTGGCCCGAGCTGCTGCTGGAAGCCGTGGCCCTCTCTCTTTCCTTCCAGCAAGCCAAAAAGGGGCTCCTCGCCCTCACGGTGAGGACCCGCCTGACGGCCCCCCACTCCCTGAGCAGCCGCCTGTCCCCCCCACTGTGCCGCTCCCTGAGCTCCAGCACCTGTGTCACCAAGGACTGCAACTCCTTCATCCTGGAAAGCCCTGAAGCGCCCACCAGCAGCGCCAAGCCCAACTACAGGATCCTGGTGGAGGTGTCCCTGAAGAAAGGTAGGCTGGCCTCCTGGGGGCCCCGCTGTCCTCCTCTGCCCTCTGCCTGGGCCTCCCTCCACTGAGCTACCTCCCAGACTTTCTTTGGCTGGAAACAGGCCCCGGCACTGTCCGTTAGCAGATTTTATAGCTGTTGTTTCGCCCCAAGGTCTAGGGCTCTGTTTGTTAACAGAAGCCCGGGACACACCATCCGAATTCAGTCAACATGTCCCAGTGCAGTGGATAAAATAAAACAGAAGGAAGCAAACACAAATCACACACACACACACACACACACACACACACACACACACACACACGACCAGGAGTTGTAGCTCCCCAGCTAATCTGCTAAGAGACCTTGGGCAGGTCACTTGCCCTCTCTGGGACTCTTATTTTCTCACTTGTGCCAGAAAATTGAGATCCTCTCAAGCTCAGACATTTGGGGATCAGCATCTAGTCCCTTCACACACACACCCCCGCCAAGGGTGGATGCTAACTGCAGGGCCCCCCCTGCCAGATTACAGCTAGGCTGAGACCTGGAGAATGAAGAGGAGGCAGCTCCCGCAAAGGGACCAGCTCAGCTTGTAGGGACAGAGGGAAAGCCAGTGTGGCTGCAGTGAGGTGGGTAGCCTGAGAAGTGGTGTTGGAGCACCTGGCGGAGGCAAAGAGAGAGACCCTGTGGGGCTTTGCTGCTAGATTCTCTTCTAATTGCAATTGGGAGTCCTTGAGGGATTTCTAAGCACAGACATAATCAGCTTATGCTTTAAAAGAAACATCTCCTAGGCATCTCTGTAGAGAATGGCCTATAATGTGACAAAAATGGAGGCTTGGGAACCAGTTGTAGCCGTTGGATCAGAGAGGATGAGAACGGTAGGTGAAGACGGGTGGGTGGCTTTGAGATCTGTTGTAGAAGAAGAATGAGGAATGAAGAGGGTAGACGGCAGGCAGCCTGAGGACTCAGACATCCCTGAGCCCCCAAGCCTGGCATGAATACTAGGCACAGGTCAGTACGTGCTGGCACACGCCAGCAGCTGTGTCCAGGACTCGCGGCGTGAGTTCACTGAGCAGGCGCAGGACATGGGGAAGACACGGCTCTCTTCCTTCCCCTGGTGGGCTCCGTGGTCCCTGGCCTTGGGGTGGTGTTTCCTCTGATCACTGGCATCAGAAATACCATAGGCAGGGTTTTTGTTGGATTGCCGTGTGTATATGACACAACTTCTTAATCTCCACCCCCAGAGATTTCTCTTCCACAGTATTAGAAGAGAGGCCCAGGGATCTATAACTTTTATATAAGTACCCCAGGCAATTCTGATGCCTGCAGGGCTTAAGAACTCTCACTCTGGTCAGGAAACCTGATCTCGGCAGAGGGCTCTGACCTTTGTTTGTGGGCCATATCACAGCCAAAATTCTTCATCCATCAAACAGGGTTGCTAACAGTTGCCCATGGCAACCCTCCTGGGACATTGGGAGGACCAGCATCCGAGGTGAAAATACCCACAACCGTGCTTTGTAAACCACAGGTGCCAGGAGCAAACCACAAGAAGGTCTTTCTCCTACTCCCTGGCCACTCCATCTGGTCCTTCTTACCGGCTACCCCTCATTCTCCAGTCCTTTTGATGCTGGCCAGCCCCCGGCCCTCCTCTCCCACACACCCTGGGGGACCCATCCAGCCCCATGGTGCTAACACCACCACCTCCACGTTGATACTTTCAAACTTCCACCCAGCCTTCTCTGCTGGGCTCCAGGTTCATCTACCCAACTATCTGCTCCCCATGTCTCCTTGGCTACTTCATAGGCATCCCAGGAGTGACTGGGGCAAAACTGCACACTTGGTCGCCATCCTCATGATTCCGGTCCTCCGTAGGCGTCCTGTTTTGGTAAACCGAATCATCACCCACCCAGTTATTCAAGCCAAAAAGTCTCAGAGTTCTTCAAGCTAAAAAAATCTCTACGAGTTATCTTCATTTTAATTTATGAAGTCCCCATACTGAATCCATCAGCAAGTCTGTCTTCAAGATGCGTTCTGTGTATAACCATCTCTCTCCCATTTCACTAGCGGTAAAGTCCAAGTCACCACTGCTGGGTGAAGAGTAGCCTCCTAACTGATCTCCTTGTTCCCATGCTTGCTTGACCCTTCATAGCTCTTTCTTTTCCCAGCAGCCGGTCATATTGGGGAAAATAGAACTTAGCCCATGTCACTTCCTGCTTGTAAGTTTCCTATGGCATTCCTTCTCAGTGGAGAATAGCGTCCTTTCACTGACACATCCTGTTGACAAGGTTCCATTTAAGCTGGCCCTTGCCTCCCTGTCCTGAATCCTCTCATACCACTCTCCCCGTGATGGGCTACGTTCTGGCCACACTGGCCTCCTTTTTGGTCCTGCAGCATGGCCTGCTTCCTTTCACCTTGGGCCTTTGCATTAGCTGTTACCTCTTTTGGGAATGATCTGCCCCCATCCCTGGTTCCTTCCTGTCATTCGTATTTTAGCCTAAATGTTGCCCTCTCTGAGCCCTGAAGAGGTCATCCTCTTGTGTTCTAGTGCATTCCCTATTAATTCTCTGCCTAACACTTATCACCCCCCTGACAACTTCCTCCCTCCTTCCTTCTTTCCCTCCCTCCCTCCTTCCTTCCCTTTCTCCCTCCCTTTTCCTTTTGTTCCTTCCTTCCTTCCTCCCTCCCTCCTGCTCTCTCTCCCTTCCTTCTTTCCTTCCCTTTCCTTACGTGACCTTAGCATCCTCATCTGCCTTGGTCACTAGTTGCTGACCCTAGAGCAGTGCCTACTCACAGTGATGTTCCATAAGCATGGGTGGAATGAATGCATTAATGGACAGGAGACACCAACTAACCCAGGACAGGTTTGGCACCTAATAGACGAGTGCAGCCCTGGGAAAGCTCAGTCACCAGTCCCCCACCCCCATCCCGTTCTGCCTTCCAGAGGCCGGCGTGGGGCTGGGAATCGGCCTGTGCAGCGTCCCCTATTTCCAGTGCATCTCTGGCATCTTCATTCACACGCTCTCTCCGGGATCCGTGGCGCATCTGGACGGACGACTCCGGTATGTCCTGATTTCTGTTTTTGAAAAGACCCCTGATTTACAAAGGAGGGAAGGAATTCCTTAGCGCATCAGGAGACTGACTGGGAGATGAGATATTTAGAATGATCCAGGGATAGCTCAGAGCCTTTGTCCTCAAAGTGTGGTCCCTGGACCAGCGGCATTGAAATCACTTGGGAGTTCCTTAGAAATGCAGAATCCCAGGGCCCTTCCCAACCCACTGAATCAGAACCTGCGTCTTAACTAGATCCCCGGGAATTTGTATGCACGTTGCAGTGTAAGAGGCATTGTCTCAGAGAATATCAGTCCGAAACAGAAAACATGAAGTTAAACATACTTTAATTCAGATGTAAATAATACAGACTGTAGAGTGACATAAACAGGAGCTTCAAGGAGGTTTACCTGTGGAGTCAGTCTGTATGGAAAAAGCAGCTTACTCAGCAAATCAGTAGTATTAACTCCACTTTTTGGTAGCATAAACAGAATATTTTCGGGCATTCCACGTGTATCTTTTTCCGAATAACTTCTAAGAGAAGTAAAAATCGAAATTTTATTTTCAACAAGGGATCTGAGTTTGGTAATTACATTTTATTCCAGTTTACCTTGTTACAGTATTTTATACTCAGTCCAACCCTCATGTGCGGTATAGCTTCTCTCCTATAGCGTAAGAAGATACATGCTATATATTTATGTGTATCCCAGATCGTATATCTTCATGTAGATCTTCTCTACTGGGCTTAGGTTTTGCTGAATCAGGGGAGTTTTGCCGTATGTTAAGATGTTTTCCTATCATTGTAGTATCGGGGCTGGCTAAAAAGTTCGTTGGGGTTTTTCCATAAGATGTTATGGAAAAACCCCAACGAACTTTTGGGCCAAGCCCATATACGCGAGCCCTGCTTAGGGTGGTATCTTGATGGAGCTTCTGAATTAGAGGTGGGCCTGCTGCTGTCATGGGCACGAGGGTGACAGCTGATTTGCTGAGCTGCTGTGCTGTTACCTGGGACCGAGTGGCTCAGTCAGAGTGATGGCCTTAGTCCTAATATCTTTAGACAGAGTCTTCCCTCCTGGACCTGCAGCTGGGTAGGGACTGTTTTGGAAGCTTCCACTTTCCTTGGCATCAGGTGCTGTGTGGTCTTCAGTTACCTCAGTGAAAATGTGTACTTTCTTAGCAAGAAGGAGAAAGGGAACTAACTCAGAGACAGAAATGTAGAAGGAAGGGGCAGCCAACCGCAGCAGGAGGAAGTGTGAAATCAGCCACAGGGGACCTGAGTTCCAATCCTGGCCCTGCTGATAACCAGCTAGGGCAGAGGAGGGCAAATGGGGGCCCACCAGCTGTTGTTTTTGTTAAATAAAGTTTTATTGAAACAAAGCCATGCTCCTTCTAAGGCTGTGTCTAAGGCTGTCCTGTCTAAGGCTTCAGTCTAAGGCTGCTATTTTTAGGCTGTGACATCAGAGTTGCACCGTTGCCACAGAGACGGCACGGCCTGCAAAGCCTAAAATATTTACTATCTGGCACTTTCCAGAAAAAGTCTTTTAATCCCTAAGTGACGTCTTCTTGAGGAGATAATGTCACCCTCTCTGCCTCATTTTCCCCACGTATGAAGCAAGAGGATTGGATTGTACAAAATCCTCTGTGTATCGATGCAACCTTATTTTTTCTACCTCATTTTTTCCCCCATTTCCCGCCTTACAAGAATGAACTCCACTGCCTTCCCTCTTTATTTCTTTTTGCAAGAACCTTGGCTGCCCCCCATCCAGTTATTTCTTCTTTACCTTTTAGCACGTCCCATCTGCTCTTCCTGTTAACCATTCTGCATATGGGAACACTGAAGCCCCAAGAGAGATGTGAGCAGTTCAATTGTGGTTAATTGATTAATCCATTACATTGGTTAAACGACGCCCTCCATCTTGATCGAGCTTAAGTTAAATGGAAAGGGCAGAAAAAAGTCACAAACTTCCGTGAATGTTGCCCCACACTCGGTATGCATTGTCTCCCACTTTGTGGTCATGCATGAAGGGCGTGTGCGATATGTCGCTTTGGTCGGCCCTGTACTGAGTTTCAGTCGGGAGGCGAAGGAGGTCTCCTTATTGCTGTGAATTTGAGGTCTCATCACACAGCCCAGGCAGGACTGTGACCTCGGGGAAGCACACGTCCTGCTGATGAGTTTGCTGATGGCTTCCTGTTGATGCTTCTGCAGGTGTGGCGATGAACTTGTGGAAATCAACGACTCCCCCGTGCACTGCATGACGCTCAACGAAGTCTACGCCATCCTGAGTCACTGTAACCCGGGTCCAGTCCCCATCATGGTTAGCCGACATCCGGACCCACAGGTGACACCCTGCTGGGCATCCTCTTCTTCCCAGACCCACTCTCTCAGGACTCAAATGAACCAAGTGTCTGTCGTAACAAGCGTCTGCAGAGAGGTCCTCTGACAAACTCCTAGACGCAGAGGCGATTGGCGTTAGCTCAGGGAAGCTCTTGCAGCTGGGTTACAAGCTCTAGGGCAGGAAAATATAGACCCAGGGTTCCTGCCAGTAGATAGAAGAGATTCACTCATGCATGCATTCAGTGGGTCCTCACTATGTGATTGTCTGGACCCGGGCGCTGAGCACACAGGAAGAAGTGGGCTTGTAACACACATGCCTGCCCTCCAGAAGCTTACGTTCTGGCTAGAGAGACTGAGAGAGAAATCATTGGGATACAGAGTGGTAAGTACTATGAGAATACAGGGATACAGAAGGGAAGGTAAGAGAAAGCAAGAAATATCAGAAGTTAGTTTTCTCCAGGCAAAGAATTTGTGGAAGGTCGTTCCAGGCAGTGGGAACACAAAGTTAGGCTGCAGAGTCGTGAAGGGACCTGTCGTGGAAGGAGAGGGGGGTAGGTTCTCGGGCCTGGGATGTAGGGACTGGAGGAGAGCATCGAGAATGGAGTTTGGCGAGGCACTGGGGTTACGTGGCAAAGGGCTTTCCACAGGACGCTAAGGTGTTTGCATTTTATTCCGTGAGTAGTGAGGAGCTAGGGGAGGTCTCTAGCTCTATACGTAACGTGTTCAGGGTTTTTTTTTTACCCTTTGATTGCACGGCAGAGGACAGGATGGAGTAGGTGGAACTCGGAGTTTTTCAGAGGAAGGAAACGGATGGTGAGGGCCTGAACTAAACAGCAGATGTGGGAAGAGAACAGAGAAGAAGGGGCAACAAGAGGCAACCTGGGAAGAATCAACAAGATCTGTTGGCGGATTAGCTCTGGGGCAAGAGACGGGGGAGCCTAGGAGGACTGGAATATTTTTAGATTAGAAGACCGAGCGATGGCAACACCACCACCGGAGTAGAGAATCAGAGAAGGGAGGTGGGCTTGGAAGGGAAGAGAAAGATCTCAGTGTGGGATACAGAGAGATGGAGGTGCCTGGGGGAGGTTTAGTTAGAGATGCCCATAGGCAATTAGATTTAGGACTGACAGTGACTGGTAAGTGAGATCCAGGTGGAAGGAAGACTTGAGAAGTGCAGCCATGGGCATGGGTGAGATGACTTTGGGGACCCTGGTGATAATCTCCATCACTACTGATTTCATCCTTAGTGTGTACCAGCTGGGTTTGCCAAAGACTTGACGTATACAATTGCATTTAGTGGCTATACATCCCTCTGAAGTCGGTATGATTTTCCCCTCCAATTCCTAGATGAGGAAACTGAGTCTTAGAAAGGCAAAGGAACTTGCCCAGTGGTGGAGCTACGAAGTGGAGAAATGACGATTTATATCCACCATAGCCTGTGTTCGTAACTAGTGGGCTCCCAAACTCCCAGCAGAGACAGGACAGAGAACGGAATGATGGGGAAGAGCCACACGTGCCTGTGGGGTGGGATTCAAACCCAGCCCTGCTCAGTTATTAAGCACGGACAGTAAGCACACTGGAGGAAAGCGAACCTCTCACTTACGGTAAACAAGTAACTCGTCTAAACCTCTGGGCAGTAGAAGAGAAGAGAAAGGAAAGGGGTCTCGATTCAGTGATCCGTGCCTCTTGCTGCCCTGGAGGACCATGGCGAGAGAGCAGCGGAGGAGGACGCAGGGTAGGGGGGCGAGGCTGTGGCCCCTGCACTTGAGGGGCTTGCATTCTGGCTGGAGGGGTGAGGCATCCACACAGAGAGTCCACAGGAGGTGAGGACCCTGGGCGTGAGGGGGTCAGGGGCCCAGCTGCTTAACCAAGGGAGCCAGGTCGTGAAGGGCAGGCAGAGCTTGGAGCAGCAGCAGGGCTAAGGCACTGCAGGCAGGGGACTCACACAGGCAGCAGGATGTCTCGCTTATGCCCAGCTTCGCTATTTACTTTGAGTGACCTTGGACATCCATCTAACCTCTTAGAGGCTCTGGTTCCTCAACTCTGAAATGGGGGTGTGGTCTTCACCTTACAGGACGGCTGTTGAGGGTAAATCTCTTCTACTGACAGTCTACCATTCGGCAGGAATTGTGCCCAGCACTTTTAATGATTTATTTAGTATTATTTTTTTGCGGGGGGGGGGGGTAAAATTATCTAACATGAAGTTTACCATCTTAGCCATTTTTTTTTTTTTTTTTGGCCGCAGCGCGCGGCCTGTGGGGTCTCCATTCCCCAACCAGAGATTGAACCCGCGCCCCCTGCAGGTGAAGCGCGGAGTTTTAACCACTGGACTGCCAGGGAAGTCCCCCATCTTAGCCATTTTGAAGCGTGGAGTTCAAAATGAAGCGGGGCACAAAGGACGTTCACATTATTTTGCAGCCATGACCACCAGCCATCTCCAAGGACTCTCCGTCTTGCCAAACCGACACTCTCTACCCCTTAAACAACTCTCATGCCCCCACCTCCCCGCCCCTGGAGATGACCATGTTACTTTCTGTCTCCATGATCTTACTACTCTGCGTACTTCATACAAGTGACGTCACACGGTTTCGTCCTTTTGTGACTGGCATATTTCACGTAGCATAATGTCCTTTAGGCTCATGCATGTTGTGGCATGTGTCACCATTCCCTTCCTTTTTAAGGCTGAATAAGATTCCCTTGTATGTAGAGACCATATTTTGCATATCCATTCATTTGTTGATGGACACTTGGGTTGCTTCCACCTTTTGGCTATTGTGAATAATGCTGCTATGAACATAGGTGTACAAATATCTGAGTCCCTGCTTTCCATCCTTTCTGGGTATATACCCAGAAGTAGAATTGCTGGATCATACAGTAATTCTATTTTTAATTTTTTTGAGGAACTGCCATCCTGTTTTCCATCGTGGCTGCACCACTTTACACTCTCACCAGCCGTGTACAAGTGTTTCAATTTCTCCGTATCCTAGTCAACACTTTTCATTTTCTATTTTTCTGATAGTAGCCATCCTCATGGGTGTGAAGGGACATCTCATGGTGGTTTGGATTTGCATTACCTTAATGATTAGTGATGTTTGGCCATCTCATGGTGGTTTGGATTTGCATTACCTTAATGATTAGTGATGTTGAGCATCTTTTCACGTGCTTGTTGGCCATTTGTATATCTCCTTTGGAAAATGGCTGCTCAAATCCTTTGCCCGTGTTTTACTTGGATTGTTTGTTTTTGTTTTTGAGTTGCAGGAGTATGATTTGCAAATGTCTTCTCCCATTTCCTGAGTTGCCTTTTCACTCTATTGATTGTGCCCTTTGTTGACTGATCCACAGAATATTTTCATTTTGACATTGTCCAATTTATCTATTTTTTTCTTTTGTTGCCTGTGCTTTTGGTGTCAAACAACGTATTTCTTAAAACCCTCTGTTCTTACTGTGAAGTAGGTTCTATTGTTGTCATCATTTTACAGAAAAAAAAATTGAGGTTTAGAAGGTTAAGTACCCTGTGCAAGTGTGTGCAGTTAGAAAATGGGGGCGCTGGGACTTGAACACAAGTCTGTTTGGCTCCAGGACTCAGACTTTTAACTATTACTCTAAGTGATTAATTACCTGTGACAATAAGATGATTAGGGTGATGGTTATGACGTCTTCGTTGTTGGTAATGACGACGATGATGATGTCCTGACAGCCTTAAGAATGGAATAGCTCCCAGAGGTAAACTCTGAAATGGTAACTTTGCCTAGTTTTGCAGCAAGTAGTGGGGAGAAGGTTGGAGAGTTGAGAGGGGTCGTCTTGGCAACCCTATTACTGACAGAGTTCGGACTTTACCTAGAAGATACTAGGGAACCATTGATGCCCAGGTGTTTTTGGAAATGGAATTTGTCGGCTCTTTGTAGAGTGGGTGTGAAGGAAAGAAACTAGACTCCAGGGACTCAGCTTGGGAGCCGGTACAGGACTCAGATCCTGATGCAACAGTTTCCACTGTTTGCTTGAGGAGGTGATGGATATTTTCTAGGTCTCTGAACAGCAACTCAAAGAAGCTGTGGCCCAGGCTGTGGAGAATGTCAAGTTTGGAAAGGAGAGGCACCAGTGGAGTCTGGAAGGTAAGGAAACAGTGAACTTGCATTTGCAGTATCTTTGTCTTCTTAGAAAACTTTGAGTTTAGCCATTAACTCACCCTCTCCAATGGATCTCCATCTTACAGATGAGGACATGGAGTGTGGGGGCCTGGGTTCCCCCGGAAACTGACTCTGACATGGGGTTTGGCCTGCAGGATGTTTATTCAGAAGCATCCTGGGCTCCACACCTGTGGAAGGGAGGGGAGTCACGGGGCTGGGCAGAGGGACGAGCTGAGCTGAACTGACGCCAGACAGCTTCCGCCCACCCCTGGAGCTCAAATGGCCCGTCAGAGTTGCCCTGTTGGCGGAAATGACTGGGCCTTTCTAGCCCCATCTCCATCAGGCTGTGGAGACGGGCTGCCCCTCGGGCGAGGTAGCTCTCTGTAGCCAAGGCAGTCCCTGGAGGGGCTGACAGCCACAGGCCATCTGCTCTCGGCACTCGGCACAGCTAGGACATCAAGCCCTTCCTTGAAGGGCCATCGAGGGGGTGCATCTCAGTCTCCATCACGTGGAGACTCAGAGCGTTTGAATGATTTTCCCAACCTAAAGTCACTGGTGCTGGGCACCGGACCCAAGACTGCCGAGCTCCAAACCGAAGTGACCTCGGAGGAGAATCGGACAGCCTGGGCAGGCGGCGTGCCCCCCGTGGCTCACCTTGGGAGCAAGGCCAGGGGTGGAGGTTCCCTTGTGCTTCCAATGCAGGTGTCAAAAGGCTGGAGAGCAGCTGGCACGGGCGGCCGACCTTGGAGAAGGACCGGGAGAAGAACTCGGCTCCCCCGCATCGCAGGGCTCCGAAGGTCATGATCCGCTCCAGCAGTGACAGCAGCTACATGTCGGGGTCCCCCGGGGGCAGCCCCAGCAGTGGCGGAGAGCAGCCGCCCTCCGACTTGGAAGTCAGCACGCGCAGCCCCAGCCTGCCCCTGGGGCCGGAGCCAGGGGTGCCTCCTGGGGCATCATCCGGGCCGCCCCAGGAGAGCCCGGGCGGCCACCCGCCACTGAGACTGAAGAAATCCTTCGAGATCTTGGTGAGAAAGCCTACGTCCTCCAAGCCCAAGCCTCCACCCAGAAAATACTTTAAAAGTGACAGTGACCCTCAGAAGAGTCTAGAAGAGAGAGGGGGCTCCCTGTGCCCTCCTGGACACACCTTGCCCACCTGTGGCCAGGTAAGAGTATGTCCGATGGGTTGAGCGTTCGCAGAGCGTTAGCCACGGGCAGAGGAGGATTCTCCTCCATCAGAGAGAAGAGGCTGGGCTCCAGCTTAGGGCCGACTGCGGAAAGAGAGGCTTTAAGCCCGGCAGATCTCAACTGAAGCCCCAGTCTTGTTGATTGGCTTCTGTGTTCCCATCCATTACACCCTGGAATTCAGGGTTGTTTTCACAGCTCTCTAAGCCTCAGTTTCCTTATCTGTTAATTGGGGCCAAGTTTAGAGGCTCCCTCCACGGGCTAGCATGAGGATTAAATGGAACCGACCAAGCGGTTGCCTAACAGACTGTCAGGCATAATGGTGTTCATTGCTACATTGGCTCTTCCATCGCACCCCTAAAGACCTCAAGTCCTCCCATCCCAACTCCCCTCCGGGAAAGCAGGCTGACGGCCAGGCAGCTTCTGCATCTTGGGCCGTTTTTATGCCCAGGCGCTGTGCTTTGTCTCAGTTAACGCCTGACAACCACCTGGGGATGAGGGTGCCCTTCATGCAAAGAGGAAGCCGAGGGACTTGCTCAAGGTCACATTGCCAGTGGGTCACTTTATCACTAGGCTATGCTGTCTTTCACGTCTTCCCCGACAGCTGCCTTCTCTGGGCAGGTGGAACTGGGAATCCCCTCTAACAATCGGTAAAGGAGGGTTGGTAAACTTCAGCAGGAATAAGAAACCCCAGAGAGGAAGCTATCGAGTAGGAGGGGTGAGAGTGAAGAGGGGAGGAAACCAGGTTACTGAAGAGGAAGCGCGGTTTTGCAGGCCGGCAGGATGTGGCTGGTTAGCAATTCATGATGGAGTTGCCGACGTGGATCTGTTCGCCTGCTCCTCCTTTCTAAGCAAACATTTCATTTTCCTTCGAGCCTGAGACCTATAAGTCCAGGAGGGCAAATTAGGAACAGAGAGGCTGAGAAGCCAGGCTTTTTACTTCGTCCCAGGAGACCCAGAAAAGGAGCGGATTTGCCAGAGCAGGTCTGCCCCAGCGATGCCCTTGGGCCACCTGGCCGGGTTGGACCAGATATGGGGCAGGGGAGTCTCCCCAAGTGAGGCTGCTGGAGGAGGAATCAGGGTTTCTGCTTCAAACCTCCTCCTTCTTCTTCTGCAGAAGAGGGAGATCTGCTGCAAGCAGAAGTCCCTTGTCTTTGCCACGCTGTGATGCCTCTTCCGCATCTGTCGCTCCTGCCTGCACCCTCCCACCTTCTGCTGTGTCCCACGTGGCCCACAGACCCTTCTACGGCCTTTTACAAAAGCACAACCGACACCACATTATTTTCCTGGGCGTTGGGGGTACAGAGAAAGGATTATAGCACAGCAAAAACAGGGGGCTGTTTGCTGCACGTCATTCTTAAAAATCTCCACCGCCATGCCTGGGGATTTCTCACTGGGTGTTTCTCTCCTTGGCCCCAGTGTATAACATCTCTCCATCCTTCTCTCCCTCCCTCCACCTCCTCCTTGTCCGTTTTCTGTCTCTGTCTCTCTCTCTCTGTCCCCCCACCTTCCCCTCCCCTAGTCTTTTCTCTCCAGGGTCCCAAGACCCTTCTCAAGTTTTTATTACAACCCCCAAATCTTTTTCATCTACTGTAACTCAAGGGGACTTAACTTTCACTACCAAAATCACCTTCAGTGTATTCCCTTCCCTCCCTTCTAGAAAATCAGCTGGAACTATCACTTGTGGTTAAAAATCACTTTCTCCCCTAAGTCCACATCTCTGTCTTCTTTCCTTCTTTCCCTTCTCTCTCCCTCTTTCACCAAGCACTGTGCCAGGAAACACTATTTAGAGCAAAATTCAAGTAAAATCAAATTTATTTCAGGAGCTAATTAAAAAAAAACAACTTCCATATAGAGGGTGCAACATCAGGTGTGCTGATGAAAAGACAACACACATCTGTGTCCGTTCCAAGATGCAAAGTTGCTTTGACGACTGTGGTTGGTACCCAGAGCATCGGCCTATGAAAGTGTCAACCAATCATGGATATAGACAAGTGTCACCTCATCTTTCAGAGTTCCAACTGGGTGAAGTTAAATTTCAGCCACATATCATTTTTTCCTGCTGATGAGTGTCTTAGATACCATCAGTCTAATGTTTTAAGCTTCTAAGGCCATGGCCAAGCCTTGCTTTTACGAAGGACTAGTTCAAGAAACGCAACGATTCCTTTGAGTTCGTTAGTCTCTCAGTGTTTCCAAGATGCCCCCCTAGACTCAGTTCTACACTAGGGACCTTGGGCTGGGACAATGCTTTGGGAACATATTTCTAACTTCTGTAGAATTTTCTTTCCTAAAGAATGTTTATTGACAAAGTAGGTATTAAATCTCAGGCCACAGACATTTTCGATGTCTTTTTTAGTCCCAAATGGTGCATTTGTTCCTCCTTCCTTCCTTCTTTTTGGGAGGAAGCCTGCAGCCCTGTCAGATAGCCAGCCCGTCCTTCCACCTGACCCTGGAATGAGCAGAACACAGATGCCATCCACGGCAGCATGGCAGAGTATTTCCCTTGCAGAAAAATTTCGGCAGCATCGTTTTGATGATGTCTGCCTTTTTTTTTTCTTTCTGAGTTGGTACTTTACTTATTCCTTCTACTGTGTGTGTCTATGTCTCTGGAATACTCTCCCTCAGCTTCTCTGCCCAGAAAATTCTTACCCTTTGCTCAAGAACCAGACAAAAAGCACTTCCCTTGGGAGGCCCTCAGCACCTCTCTGGGACAGAACTGCTGCTGGCTGCTTCCTCTGGGTCCTGACAGCATCTCTTTCATGCTGTATGAAAACCCGAACTCTAGTCAAGCATTGGATGGTTACTTGGTGCTTTCATCCCTAGGCGGCTTTGTGAAGGCTCAGTGGGGGAAACGATGCTGCCCTAGAATGGTAATGTCACTCTGGGGGCTGCAAAGGGAAGTGACGGCACGGGTCCTGAGCATCTGTCATCCCTTGCAGCACGCTTTCTAAATAACTCAATAATGAATCACAGTGTAGAAAGCGACAGCCACGGTTTCCTCCAAGTGTTCTAACCTTAACTTGGTGAAGACTAGAGGGTAGTTCTTTGCCTGGTTCTCTTCCCTCCTGGGACGGGGGGTAGTTTTGCAGAAGGCAGTGGTAAGTGAAGCAGTGACAGTCCCCCGTCCCCACTCCCAAGCCTCTTTTCCCTGTCACAGAGAGCCCAGGATCTCCACATATGTCAATAGGATGAGCCCTTGTTCTGGACACCGGCTCGTGGGAAGCAGAGGGATGCTCTGGGCCTCCAGGAGGTGCTGGCTCCCTGCGTCAGCCAGGCAGGTACCACAGTGGAGGAAAGGCCCTTGACTGACAGGGCCGCTGCACTTCTCATGAAAGCATCTGAACGTCACCTCTCCAGTCCCAATCAAAGTGCGCCTTGCCTTCTCACAGCTGGAGGCTACCGTTTTGACACGGTCTTGCTTCCTGTTTACACCACAGGAAGCCAGCGAAGTACTGCCGCCGCTGCCTGTGCAGGAAGGCGCAGCAGGGAGAAGCCCTCACGCCACTGCCTGCAGCCCAGGACCTGCAGTCGGCCCGCAGACGACGTCCTCCTCAGAGGGCCAGCCGGGGAGGAGAGGAGGCAGCCCAGGTAGGTTTTCAATTAGATCTGCAGGAGGAAGGAACTTCCGGATCAAGGTCCGGTGCTCAGGGAAGGACGTGAGTCTGCCCAGAGCGTTGGAGGGTTCTGCACAACTCGACAGCTGGACTTGGGCCGATGAACGGTCAGGAGTCCCCCGAGGCGGTGGGACTGCAGGACCGTGGGGTTGCTGTCCAGGGTGGGAACCTCCTGGCTGGATCTGTGATGCTGTGATGGGGCCGGGGGATGCAGGGGGAAGTCGGGCCAATCCAGACAGCCAGCTGGAGAAAGGGGCCCTCGGGAAAAGGGCCAGGACACGCCCACCCAACCACAGTGAGCAGCTGCTCCCTCTAGGGTGACAGCGTTCTAGTAAGCTGCATTCAGCATTTCCAAGTCTGGGAACGCGGGGTCAGAGAGGGAGGAATCAACAGCATGTTGCTGGCGGTCACCGCCTCCTGCGGGGGGAGGGGGGCGTGGATGGAAGGGGTGTGCCCACATGGCGCCCCTGGCAGTGCTGGGACATGAGCTGAATATGCAGAGCTTTGTTAGAAAGAGCATCGGACCTGGGGTCAGGGGGACCAGGGTAGGAAGCCCGGCTCTGTCCTTCACGAATGTGACCCTGGGCAGCTTTCTTTACTTTTCTGAGCCTCAGTTCACTCATCAGCAAGTGGGAAATCACACAGCAGCCCAACATGTGATTCAGTTCAGCCAGCGTGTACTGAGCGCCGGCTTCTTAGGAAGGAGGGAGGGGAAGAGATAGAGATAGAGGTAGAGACAGAGACCGAGACGGGGGGAGAGAGAGAGAGAGAGAAGATATGAGAATGAATGAGAAAGAGAATGAGAGAAAGAAGAAAGACCAGTTCCTGCCATCAAGGAGCTCCCAGCAGTGGCAAGGTAATAACTGTGTCGGTTACAAACCTACATATTTATTACTGGACCTGTTTGAGAAACACTACGTGAAAAGCACACGGAAGGCTCTCAGAGGTTAAGGGACGTTATGAATGGAAATAGCTGGCACGTCTCACCCAGAGCAGCGGCCCTACCACTGGAGGCTCCTCTCCCCGTCCCTCCCCTGAGTCCCCCCAACTGAGGAACTTGCCAGGGAATACCTTGGTGTTCTACTGGCAAGAGCTCCTCGCCCCAGTTTGCAGAGGGCTCTCCTGTAGAACGTCTGACTACTGAGTCTTACGACGGGCCCTGCAGCAGAGCGATATGTAAATGCAGAAGCAGGCTGAGGGGGCTGGGCTCACGTGGTACAGCCCCCGGCGTCAGTACTGACCACCCTGGCCTGTGGGATGTTGCAGAAGGTCTCCTGGGCATCTTCAAGGCTTAGTGCTCTCCGTGGTTTGCATACCTTGAGGGCTGGCGTTGAGACCAGGGGCAGGAGGAGTCAGCCCTCCTTAAACTGGGTTGCATTCTGATACCAGCATCCCCCAGAGCATGGGACCAGAGCAGCATACTCCTGACCAGGGCGAGATCAGACCTGGGGTGACCCGAGGGCCACGCATCTACTTGGCTTCTTGGCTGTGCAGGACTTGGGGGCCGGCCTCCCTCTGTTCCTGGGAAAGAGTCTAGGCAGACTCCCCTCTTCTGGCTTGTTCAAGACTGGCTTCCAAGAAAGACCACCAGTGGTGAGGGGCTGAACTTGACTCGGCGTGCCTGAGAGAGCAGGTTGGAATGACCTGTGGGGCTGCTCCAACACCAGTGCCCAGGCTGCATCCCCGGTGTATTACATCAGCACCCAGGGCTGGACGTCAGCATTCTTAGGTCCCCCAGACTCCAATGTGCCAGCCAAGTTTGGGAATCGTTGTCACAGAGCTTCTTTCTACCCGGAATCCTCTCATCAGCTCTTTAGGTAGGGGGAATGCTCCCTTGCCGAGCAAGCTGGGTAATTCTTTGAGTAGGGAGAGCGGCAAACTCACATGACTTCAGGCACCAGATGGATGCTTTAACGGGGGAAATGCCGACCTGGTGAGGGTGAGGGCTGTGACTGCGCAGAGCTGGGGTGTGCCCCGTCGGAAGGCGTGCACGCCCACTTTTGCTTTTTAATGACATGGCGGTCCAAACCAAATACGGCTGCCCATGTGTGACCCTTGGCTTAAAAGTTTAAAAGGTAAGAGGACCGCTTTGACCTTTCAAGTTCTAATGAGTTATCTAAGAGGCTATTTAGTGGAAAGAATACGAAAGTGGGGAATCAGGAGACAGGGGTTCTCACCCTGGCTCTGCCAGTAGATGACCCCTTGCCCTCATGACTGTTGGGTTCCTCAATCATACAATGTCAGAGGTCAGACTAGGTATTCTGTGCGAACCCTTGTAGCTCTAAAATGCTGGGATGCTGTGGAGTGACTCACAGCTCTGGTCCTCTGGTTCTGTGACCCTGCCTGTTCACACTTAGCCAGGTAATGGCACGTTGGGTAGCAGCTCACCCAACAAGGGATCCACCACTTATCGTCTCCTCTAGCATCCTTGCTATTCGTCGTTGAAACTAGAACTTAGGAAGAAAACCCACGATCAGGTGTAACGCACAGCTTTGGCCTTTCTGCTCCCCAGTGACGCCAACGTCTCCGATAAAACATCCACTGCTTAAGCGGCAGGCTCGGATGGACTATACCCTCGATATCACCGCCGAAGACCCTTGGGTTAGAATTTCTGACTGCATCAAAAATCTCTTTAGCCCCGTCATGAGTGAGAATCATAGCCACACGCCACTGCAGCCCGTCGTCACGCTGGGTGAGGAAGATGGGATTCAGGGCCACCCAGATGGGACTGTGCCCAAACTGGACACCACCAGTGGCGGTCCCACAGTTTACAAGTCGGCAGACGGCAGCACGGTGAAGAAGGGTCCTCCAGTGGCCCCCAAGCCCACCTGGTTTCGCCAAAGCTTGAAGGATTTGAGGAATCGTGCCCCAAGGCAGCCCCCAGAGGCAGCCTCCGCCAGCCAGCCGACACCCACCTCCAGGGAGCGCCCAGGGCCACCCCTACGGGCCTCCTCTTCCATCAAGCAAAGGATCAGCTCCTTTGAAACCTTTGGCTCTTCTCACCGGCCTGACAAAGGAGCCCAGAGACTAAGCCTCCAGCCCTCCAGCTCCTCCGGGGCGGAAGCAAAACCTCCTGGGGAGCAAGAGGGAGGACGGGCTTCTCGGGCTCCTGGTGTCTCAGGGCGAGGGGCTCCCCCCGCCGTGGAGCAGCAGTGGCCGGAGCCAGAGCAGCTGCCCCGGGCCTCCCTCGCGGCCCTGGAGGCCAGCGACCCCGGTGTGCCGGAGTCCCCTCCCCCCGGACAGCAGCCCGGTCAGAAAACCCTCTCCTCGGACCCCGACCCTCTCTCGAGGCTGCTGGCGACGCAGATGGAGGGATCTCGAGGCCCAGGGGTCAAGATACCAAGCCAGCGGTCACGGAGCTTCCCCCTGAGCAGGACCCAGTCCTGTGAGATGAAGCCACTGGATGAAAAGACCAGTAAACTCTACTCCATCAGCAGCCAGGTGTCATCGGCTGTCATGAAGTCCCTGCTGTGCCTTCCGTCTTCCGTCGCCTGTGGCCAGACCTCCTGCAGCCCCAAGGAAGGGGCGTCGTCCCCCATGGCGTCCAGTGAAGATCCTGCTGCAATTAGCTCTGCTGAATCTCCTGCCTCAGACACGGGCTTCTCGCTCAAGTGAGTGTCTCTGCCCAGTGTTGAACTTTCTTGCCTTTCTTCCTCTTATAATCCTCTATGTCTTGTAAAACATCACCCAGGTTTGCTAAAGGATTGTTCCACCTGTTCTTTGAAACACGCGCGCGTGCGTGCGTGCGTGTGTGTGTGTCACACCTCTGCCTTCTGTATTAAGGAGTTTTCACAACACCCGGCCTTGGGAGGGGTGGGAGGTGGGGGACAGAACTGGCCCCCTGCTGAATTACACGTGCATATTGGAACTAATGCACCTTGGACATATCCGGCCATTGCTCAGGAAGACCCGAACGAGGCCAGGAGATGATCCCTTGGGGGTTCTTGCCACCTCCCTCTCTCCAAAGAAATCCACCTGTACTCTGCACAGGGTTCAGCCTCCTGGCCTGGGAGTTTGGACACCTGAGCCCCAGTCCCATCTCCCACACTGACGCCCTGACCGTGAGCTGGTTCCTTCCACACTCCCCCTCGGTTTCCTCTTCAGTTGAAATCAGGAGCTGGGCAAGACCTGCTCCACAGAACCGGGGGCGCGGGGGGCTCCCAGCGGTGCCCCAGAGCTCCTGCTGCAGGGCTGGGGTTTAGTCTTCCCTCTTGAATCAGAACAACCGTGCATTGATCAGTATTACGTATTGTTCTTATATTGCTGAGAAATGTTTGAGACTCACTGACGCAGATGTTCTATCAGGTGCCACCTACTGTGAGGGAACAGGAGAGATCCTCCAAAACAGCGTCCCCAACCATTTTGGCACCAGGGACCAGTTCTGTGCAGAAAATTTTTCCACGGACCTGGGGGGAGGGGGAGGTTCAGGCTGTAATGGGAGCAATAGGGAGCGAGGGGGGCGGCAGATGGAGCTTCGCTCGCTCGCCCGCCGCTCACCTCCTGCTGTGCGGCCCGGGGGTTGGGGACCCCTGCACCAAGACACCCCCGGATCAGGGGCTGAAGAGCCAGACCAGCTCAAGCACTAGAGTTGGTCAGTGGTAGAATCGTAGCCTTTACTATTTAGGCTTCCCAGGAGCTTGCTCTTTCTGGCTGAGAGCCTGTTCTTCTGGAACTGCAAGGCTCACCATGAGCAGTTACTGCTGTGAGACGCCCTCCACCTTGTGTAGTGATTAGGTGCTAAGGTGGGATAGGCAGGTGCTGACAACAGCTGTGAAGGAGGCCAAGGTGAGTGTGTGTGTGAAAGGACATCCGTCTTGGTGGCCATCTAGGTGCAGATTTGTCCAAAGCATAGTTATACTCTGGGGTGAGGTGCTGAGGTTCTGAACACAGACTTTGGAGTCAGACACACCATGATCTGTGATTTCGAATATCAGATCTCGGCCTTTCGTAACCACGTGACCATAGACAAGTTATTCCCCCTCCCTAAGCCCCAATTTCCTCATCTCTATAGTGGAGGGATGCTGGTATCTATTTGTGAATTTGCTGCACCAAATAATAGAACGAACATTAGCACCGTCTTGGAAGAGAGTAATTATGCTGAGGATGTTAGCTCTTATTAATATCATGATTCATGCTGTGTGCGGGTCCTCCCTACGAAAGCCTTTCAGAGCTGAGAGAATACACAGAGGGTCTCGGTGAGCCCACGGAAGCTGACGGCTCCGACCACGGCACTTCTCAGTCTGGTCAATCAGTGATCTCCCTGCTGAGCTCCGAGGAATTAAAGAAGCTCATAGAGGAAGTGAAGGTTCTGGATGAAGCAACGTTAAAGGTAGGTTTCTTTTATAAGCACTTGCAGAGATGAAGGCCTTGCTGTGAGCAGTGTGGTCACCTCAGGTGGGCCGGAGGGGAAGCAGCGCGCGCTGCCTGGGCTCCTTGAGGTCGAGAAGGGAGTTCCCAGGGGCTGACACCAGACTCGGGTTGTATCCTGCCCGGGGCAGAGGGGCGGTGTATCACTGGACCACAGTAAGACCTTCCGGTGTAGGGAGCTTTGTAGCTCATGAAGTGCTTTCAGTCATAGACTTATTGTATCTTTTTGACCCTTTAAAAAATGAGGAAGGCGAGGTTCAAGGTCACAGAGCCTAGGTTTTCTATCTCCACGTTCCGTGCTCTTTCCACGTCCCACGGGCTGCCTGCCCAGTGTGCGTCTCCAGGGAGATGCTGCGTGGGAGTGAGCCATCCATTGCAAGTTCTGATCTCTTGCCTGAAGACTTGCCCTGCACACCGAGAGGTGACTGATCCCAGGGCTCGTAAGGGTTCCCACACTTCAGTCAAGTCATTCTGAAAGTCCCACTTCCCCTAGGCCTTCTGAGCACGACCCAAAGGTGCATGGAGAGGAAGTGGTCAGGCAGAGCTGAGGCCCATTCAGCTCAGATGAGCATGGGCTCATGGGCCTTGCATCCGCCTGGGCTGCCCTAGTCCATGCAGGCTTTTTGTGCTGGAATCATCCAGACTGGGATGAGAGGATAAGGAGGGACCATAGCTGGTGCTCCCTAGATCCAGGGTAGGGGTGAGTCTGACAAGATGCCCTGGGCCGGGATTCATCCTCTGGGGCTCTCACTCATCACCTGGGCACTGGGACCATCATCCCCAGGGCCTAATTCAAATGAAATAACAGAGGCAAAATTGTTGCGTAAAATACAAAGAGCGGTCCTGCCTGGGGTGTTCCTGGGACAGTATTTGCTTTCCAATTTGACAAAGGGCTCTTATAGGCCAAGTAAGCTGACACTTGGGTCAAAGTTGGGAGATGTGGGCCAGTGCTGTCGTAGAGGCGAGACAGTGAGGTCCATTCATCCCTTCATCCTTCCTGGGTCTTGGGGACTCCAGATCAAATGATCATAGAGCCAGCCGCGCAGCAGATGCTCTGTTGGTGCCAGAGCAGGTGAATTCTTTGACATAAGGTTATTCCCTCGCGCTAAGGCACAAATTGGTGGCCCGAGAGCCTGCAGGTATACTTTATGTGGTCTGCATGGTGCTTTTTAAAAAAGTATTGTATTCTAAATATTATCAAACCTGAATCAAAACCTGGATTTCTGGTGCTCTCTTTTTATAAAAGGAACGAACGATCTTGTAGCACTGGGTCTGCATTCCTATGTAGCCGTGGGTCCTCTTAAGCAGATGTGCTCTCAGGTCTCTGCAGTTCCTGTCGCTCGCATCTGCCCATTTTGCTCTTTGAAGTCATCTGCCTGGGTCCTGTATGCATTTGTGTTTGAGACCCCTCCACCATCGAGACCGGAATGAGGGTCTCTGACTTCAGACACTGCAGAGCGATTGTTCTGGCTCCAGCTGAGCCCAGGCGCAGGCCGGGAAGTACTGTGTGTGCCTGGGTGGGCGTGTGTGTGTGTGTGTGCACGCGTGCATGCGTGCATGTGTGTTCTAGGGCAAGGAGTCAGCTGGGCTCCTAAATGCAGCTGCTGTGCTCCATGGAGCAGCAGGTGTAAAGACAGAGCAGCCAACTTCTGCAAAACAGCCCTGCTCCCAGCTGTGCTGACCCAGAGTCCTACAGGCTGACCTCATCTTGTCCCACGCCAAGGTGCCAGAGCTCTGTTATCTCACACGCTGGGATTTCCAGCTGACTTAGTAGCACCCAGCCCTGTCTCCGTACAAATGTGGATGTGGATTGTGTGAATAGGAGAGGAAAAGAACTCTATTGGTTGCCTTATGCACATTTTTTTTTTTCTTCTGAGCTTCCCATGACTCCAGGAATTATAGTCTTCTCTTTACAAATGATGAAATGGGTCTGACGTACCTGGGAGCGTGGCCAAGCTGGGGTTTGAGAACGAATCAGCCTGATGTTGGAACACTTGTTAAACTGTTCACGCTGTTGCAATAAAAAGTTTTTTAATATATATGTTTCCTTCTGCAGCAATTAGACAACATCCATGTTACCATCTTGCACAAGGAGGAAGGGGCTGGCCTTGGGTTCACCTTGGCAGGAGGTGCGGATCTAGAAAACAAGGTGATCACGGTGAGTGGCCCAGCCATGGGGGCGCGTCAGAGCCAGAGGTGACGGCCCTGGGAGGGGGGAGCACTTACTAGGAGAGATCAGAGGAATGCATGACCCCAGGCCACTGGGTGTGAGGTTAGGGCAGGAGCTTAAGATCCTTTTCAAGAAGGTTTACAGCCAGGATTGAAGACCTGGCTGTGATATGTAGCACAGCACACCTAGATGGAAAGAGGCGTCACCTGGACAGAAAGAGCCCTTGGGAAGGCAGGTCCTGTACAGGAGGCTGTTTTCCTGAGTTTGCCCACTGGGAGATTGGGGATGTTAACATGCACGATTGCGAAGCAGATCTGATGGTTGGTTGAGGGCAATGGGGCCCAGCTGGAAAGATCAGGAACTGCACAGCGCAACCCAGGGTGCGCATGAGGCTTCAGATCTCACAGTCGAGCCCCCTGTTCTCTCAGGACCAACTAGAGCCCGGGGTAAGACTGGGGAAGGCATCGATCCTGGAGCATCTGCGTCTTCCCCTGTGGACCCTGTCTTCTTGGTCCACACAGTCTGATCAGCATTGGCTGCTGCCCTCTGCCCACTATGTAGGCTACCTGCACCTGACCCAGGTGGTTTCTGGTCATCCCATCTTCATGGACCCAGCTGTGACATGGCTGCTTCATCTCCCCAAAGCTGAGTGCACTGGCGTCACCCCCATGGCTGTGTTGTCTCAGCATATCCTTCATGTGGACTCATCTGAACTCCCTTGCTCAGCTGAAAACAAACCCTCCAGCTCACAGGGGCAGCCAGCGTTAAACACACCACACCCCCTGGCAGTGGTAACTTGGTCCATTCCTATTGGTCACTTCGGAGTCAGTTGTGGGCGAGCAGCAGCCTTCTCCTTTGTAAGCAAGCTCTCTACCGCATAAAAGCACGTAAAACCAATGAGGACCTGTTTCTGACACTAAGCACGTAGCAGAGCATCATAAAGACGTTCCTGATGGTGCAGTTTGCTTTCTATTTGAAGAGAAGAAAAGAGGGCTTGCCTGTGGGACGAGTACTTTGGATCTGTGGGTCTTTCCTTGAGCCGGGACTTCTCTGCATCCCATTTGCTCGCCATCCCTGAGACACTGCCTGAAAAACCAGGAGCGATACACACCAGCTGATCATACGCACCAGACTTCCCCTTTCTCCTTCCGTGTTTGAGCGCTTCCCTTCCTTTCCAGATTCATTAAAAGAGAACTCACATTGAGCACCGTCCATGACCAAGAGCGAGCTGGGCTCTCACTGGCATGTTCAAGTCATCTTCCCCGTACCTCAGGATGGGGGATTGGGGGCATGTATGCTTCATTTATAGAGGACAGACTGAGACGCAGAGCAGAGATTCTGCTTCCTACTTGGGTCTTACAACCAAGGGATTTTGACCACATCTGACCCCATAACAGACTTTTTCTAACACTGAAACAGGTTAGAGAAACAAAGAAACTTGTTCAGATGATAACAGCAAAACAACACGTAGCAGAGTTTAGTGATTGCCCGTCCATGCTGTCATTCAATCCTCTTCATTAAGCACGTTAGAATTTACATCATTAGAAAGGCTGAGGCAGAGACATGAGATTTTTTAATCCCACATATTTTTCAGAAAGGGAACGGGGTTGGGCGATGGTCCCTTTTAACTGGAGTTAAAGGATCAGAATTTCTAGGGTAGGAGTTTTTAAAATGTCTAGACTTCCTAGGATAGGAATTCTGCATTCTGCAGAAGATGGGGTCTGAGAATTTCTCTATGGAAAAAAGGATGCTTTGCTGAAACTTTGGGGGATCGCTGTGTTATACGGCCTGTTCTTAGAGAATTATCATGCCAAATGGCACTGTAGAGTCTCTAGGATTTTTTTTTTAACTGTAGGCATTTTCAGAGCTTATGTTTTATCCAATGTTCTTAATTTTCTTAGACTTCAGAAACTTTTCTTACACAATACCTATTAATATGGCACAGAATCAGTGCTTGAATTAAAGTACTCTGGGAAATGCTGATGTAGAGCACATAAGGCAAAAGATTTTAACTGAATGTTAACGAATTGTAGTGATATAGTCTCGGACATTGTGTTGGGAAGGATTTTGAGGGCCAGTCTGGCCATTTTTGCTAATGACCTCTGGTCTGGGTGGAGGAGGGAATGCTGGCTAGCAGTCCTAATCTAGGACACATTTCGTCTTATTTTTTTGGCCCAGGGATCTGCTGGGTTTGACTAACTGGTTCAGATCCTCCTGCAGCAAGAATCTAGATCCGATACGGTGATTCCCGGCTCCTGACTTCCTTTGGTTTGCTCAGGTTCACAGGGTGTTCCCCAACGGGTTGGCTTCCCAGGAAGGAACTATTCAGAAGGGCAACGAGGTTCTCTCCATCAACGGCAAGTCTCTCAAAGGGACCACACACAATGATGCTCTGGCCATCCTTCGCCAAGCTCGGGACCCCAGGCAAGCCGTGATTGTCACAAGGAAGCCAACTGTGGAGACCACGCCAGACCTCAACTCTTCCACAGATTCTGCAGCCTCAGCCTCGGTGGCCGGTGACGTTTCCATAGATTCCTGTAAGTTCTCCCCACATGGTGGAAGCCCCATGGGCCACATCACCTTTGGACAGGTGAGGCCCATGCCGGCAGGGCTGCGCAGTCATTTGTGGCCCCCAGAACACGTGGCCTGGCTTGTATGCCGCCCGGCACACATGCCTGGGTTTATCCGTACACATGCACAGATTTGCCGGGAGCATTAGCCGGGCACACTTGAGAGCATCCCTAACAGTCCCCCTGTTTTCTCAGCAGCAGAGGCCACCGTCTGCACAGTGACCCTGGAGAAGACCTCTGCAGGCCTGGGCTTCAGTCTGGAAGGAGGGAAGGGCTCCCTGCAAGGGGACAAGCCTCTGACTGTTAACAGGATCTTCAAAGGTGCGTGTGCGTATGCCTCGCAGCCTTCGCTCCAGTTGCGTGTGTCCGGCCGGGCCCCCCAGAGGCTTCTGAGCACCTTCTAGGCCATGTCGGTTTCCCACAACCCCAGGCCCTTTTGGGAGGCAGGCAAGCCTGTTGAGGACTCCGCTTTGCTTTTTCTCCCCGTTCTCCTTGGCTCAGATCCCTTTAATCTCCCTGTTTTACTGGGTCCTTGTACGTGACCCAGCCCTGGGCCTGGTTCAGCTTGGCAGGGCCGGGGCTAGGGTGAGGCAAGTGAGGCACTGCCCCGGGTGCAGAATTGAAGGCGGCACCGTAATATTCAGTAATCAAGATACATACTGTTTCAGTGCAATATTTTTAAAACTCGAAATTAATTCAGAAAGTCCACAATGAACAAAATATCAAGTTGTGAAACAAAGACAGAGTCTGACTTTCCAGGGGCACAACTCAGCCTTACTCACCTCACCCTAACCCTGGACCTGTCTGCTCCTACCTTTATTCAGAATTTTGAGATTTTGTTCATCATGGACTGGGGAGCAAGCCAGCCTCTAGTGGGGGGTCACTTGGGTTTTCCTGTGAAAATCATGAATGGCCTGCAGCTGTCACAGGCGATCACCTTGATTCTTCACTGCCTCTCAGGCTGGACCCCCTGAGTCACAGAGCAGGGAACTGTGGACAGGGGGTCACGTGGCCTGCGCTCTGGTCTAGCTCTGCTTCTAACTTCCTGAGCGACTGCTGCCTTCTGCACCTGAGGCTCCTTACCTATAAGAAGAGGTGTGGGTGTGTGTCTGAGGGCTCTTAGTACTGGGACCAGAGGCCCTCCCAGCTCTGCTCCCCGGACCCCAGGCGCCCCCACTGCAGACTGGTTTTGTTAGCGGGAAATCCGTTACAGCTGCTGAAACCCAGGGGGCGGACCAAGGCTCACGTGGAGCTTCCCCAGAAACCCACGTTGACTCCAGTTCTGCGAAAGATTTTTTTTTTTTTTTTTGCAGTACGCGGGCCTCTCACTGTTGTGGCCTCTCCCGTTGCGGAGCACAGGCTCCGACATGCAGGCTCAGCGGCCATGGCCCACGGGCCCAGCCGCTCCGCGGCATGTGGGATCTTCCCGGACCGGGGCACGAACCCGTGTCCCCTGCATCGGCAGGCGGACTCCCAACCACTGCGCCACCAGGGAAGCCCTGGGAAAGATTTTTTTAACTTTGAAGGTCAACTTGTAATGAGCGTAGGGCTCAAAGTCGAGAGACCTGGATTCCAGTGTTAGTTCTGCCCCTAATGGCAGCATGACCCTGGGCAAGTCCCTTCACCATCTTGGCCCCATTTGCTTACATGGGGATGTAAGGGACCAAGGGAGCTGGAGTCCACAGCTGCACCACTCAGCAGCTTTGGAGCTTGTGGGAGCTGCCTGAGTCCTTGGTTTCCTCCCACATGGAAAGGGATACTAACAGAGCTTACATACCTCACAGGACTATCGCCATGAATGCCAAGTGTTAACACAGTGCCTGTTAGATATAATTGCCCAATATATTTTAGCTAATTTTATTTTTTTTTGAGAAATGTCTGCTTAGATACTTGGCCCATTTTATTTAGTTACTTATTTACTTCTTGGGCGCACCGCACAGCATGCGGGATGTTAGTTCCCCGACCAGGGATCAAACCCACGCCCCGCCCCCCGCCATGGAAGCGTGGAGTCCTAACCACTGGACTGCCAGGGAAGTCCCTAGCTATTTTTTTTATTAGGATCATCATTACTATTATCTTTTACTCTTATTAAATATTTGCAGATATCATTGTGTCAAACAGATGGGAAATTTTCTTTCAACACCAGCAGTAAAAGGGCACTCTTTCCCTACGTGACTCTGAAGGAGTGGGAGCCGTATGTGATTATGTCGTCTTTACGTGGACCCAGGGGTCTTCTCCAGGCCATTCGGAGCCAAAAGCACTGTGAAGATTGTTTCGTGAACATCCCACCAGCTCCATTCCCACACCACCCAATGCCCGGCCACCTCATTAGGAGTAGAGAGAACACATGTGCGGGGGAGGGGTGTTGGGTATTGGGATGGTATCCAAGGAGGCTTAGAGGAGGACCGGGTTCCCCGGGGAGGTCTCCCCAGCCAGGCTCTGGCTTGCAGCTGCTCGAAATCTCCCTTCTCTGGGGACAGCGTGGGCCTCACCTCTCCCAAGGGCCACGGAGAGCTGGAGCCTGGTGTGCCAGCCTTGAAGTCACCGTTTTATGAGATGTCTCATTTCAGAACGACCACCGAGTTCCGGAGGGATGGGCGCCAGTTGCCTTCTGAGCTGTCCCGGCTCCTCAGAGACCAAGGGTAGGAAGTAACTGCTTGTTCCACGGTCACCTGTGGGACTCATTCTCTTCTCTCTCATCCCAGGGGCAGCCTCAGAACAAAGTGAGACGGTCCAGCCAGGAGATGAAGTCTTACAGTTGGCCGGCACTGCCATGCAGGGCCTCACACGGTTTGAAGCCTGGAACATCATCAAGGCGCTGCCTGATGGACCTGTCACTATCGTCCTCAGGAGGAAGAGCCTCCAGTCCAAGGGGACCACAGCTGCTGGAGACCCCTAGGCCCAGCGCCAGAGCTGACACCAGAGCCAACTGCGTGCAGCTCTCCACAACCGCTAATTCTCAGGGTCACTGCTAACCCCACCCCGCTGGGGGAAAGCACAGGCGTGCTTCCTGGTGGCTGCTTGCCCACGTCCGGACGGACCTTCTGGAACGTCACCCAACAAGTGGGCTGTCCCAGAAAGTTAGGGCAGAGTCACACTGGGGTGGCTGATACAAACTACAGACTATGTCTAGAAAGAGCTTACTGATAATATTGTGGTGCTGTAAATAAAATGGATATATGACAACTGGACATGAAATCCATGTTTTGCTTTGCAGATCTTCTAAGGACCATCACTGTGTCTTGATCCACCCCAAACAGCACCCTTTGTTGTTCCCATGACTCTGCAACGGTGGCAGATTTGGAGGGGGACAGCACGTCCTGGTCCACTTGACATCAGCTGGCCCAAGTCAAAGGCCGGAGGCTGAAACCACCCGGAGGGTCACTCACTCACTCACACATCGGGCCGCTGATGTTGGCTGCTGGCTGGGAACTCAGCTGGAGCTGTAGGCCTGTACACTGCAGGAGGCCTCTCCCTGTGGCCTGGGCGTCCTCACAGCGTGGTGGCCGGGTGTCCCCCAGGGAGTGTGAGAGCCACGTACGAGCTGCATCCTTTTTAAGACCTTGCCTCTGACATCAAAGAGCATCACTTCTCCTACGCTCTATCAGTCAGAGCTGGCACAAACCTGCCCCGGTTTAAGGGAAGGGAAAGATTGCTGGGGCTGTTTTTGGAAAAGACAATCTAGCACACAAAACATTTGCAAAACTGGATTTGGTTGGGTTGGAGAAGTGCTCCTAGCCAGGGTGGTACCCGGTGGCAGAGCGAGTAAACAAACAATGGAAACTCCACGTGTGCTCAGCTGCGCCAAGAGAACGGACTAGCGTGAGTCTGAGAGAGGACAACACGATGGCTGCCGCTTAACTCCCACGAGCCAAGCACGGTGCTGGCTTAAGTGGACACTGTCCTTAGTAATCACAGCAGTGTCTACAGAGCGTGCTGTTGTCCCACTGTATAGATGAGGGTACTGAGACCCAGATGTAAGAGGCAACTTGTCCAGCTGGTAAATGATATGCAGAGTGAGTCCTTTCTTCTGTGGTCTGGGAGAGACTAACAGGCCAAGGTGCTTTTAAGTTTGGTCATCGCTTAAAGCCTGATCGTCAAGCTCGGGACAAGGAAATGCATGAGCAACACCCAGCACCCCGTGACGAGGTCTGGACAGTGTGTCAGCCCTGCTCCTGGCCCTGCTCCCGTGAATCAGGGTGTGAGGGAGGACCTGGCAAGGACCACAGACACGACACAAAAGTCCTTACTCCTAGGCCAGTATCAGAGGGGCCATTTTGTTTTGTTTTGTTTTGTTTTTGGCGGTACGCGGGCTTCTCACTGTTGTGGCCTCTCCCGTTGCGGAGCACAGGCTCCGGACGCGCAGGCTCGGCGGCCATGGCTCACGGGCCCGGCCGCTCCGCGGCATGTGGGATCCTCCCGGACCGGGGCACGAACCCACGTCCCCTGCATCGGCAGGCGGACTCTCAACCACTGCGCCACCAGGGAAGCCCCTAGAGGGGTCATCTTAATGTCATCCAATAGCTTCTCCAGGGTCCACAGGAAGCTAAGAATCTGCTTCCTGGCAGTGAACTCTTAGAAAACTCTCCCGGGGAATCATAATCTTCATGCGAGCCCCTTCAGTGACTTCTCCACAGTGGGTGCCAGCCCAGTGCCCTATTCTGCCTGAGAAATTATGTGCTCAGAGTCATCTGTGTCGAGCTCTAGAGGAGACAAGAACTTGGAGATGACCATTTGCGTCAGCTCCTTAGATTTAAGAGAAATGCTGACTTTGAACATGGTCTGACAATGAAAGGTATGACCCCATTCAACACCCACCCTACCGGATCTTACTGTGTGCCTGTCCAAGGCTGGACACCCAGGCCATGGGATTCAGTGGGCACACCCCTCACCCCCGCAATCTCACGTCTGCACACAGTCATGTTTCCTATAATCGGGTTATTGTTTTGAGTCTTATCAAGCAGCCAGGTGATGAAGGTGGACCAGCCTGGGGAAGGAGAGTCTTTCCATCAGGACTGGGAGGTGGTGACAAGGATGAGCGCAGTGCCAGCCATGGGCCTGGGGCACGGAGAGTGCCTCCTTGGGAGCTCAGATGAATCACGTGAGTGAGTGGGGCTGTATGAGGACTCACATGCAGCCAGGATGCGCCCAGGCCCTCCCAGGAACCCCTCTGTCTCTGAAGACCCCCTTCTCCCCCAGCTCAAATAGAACCACTGAGGACGCTGCCACTGCCAGCTTTCCAGTTTCAAATCAAGAATCAGCAAGAAAGGGACTTCCCTGCTGGTGCAGTGGTTTAAGAATCCGCCTGCCAATGCAGGGGACATGGGTTTGAGCCCTGGTCCGGGAAGATCCCACATGCCGCGGAGCAACTAAGCCCGTGCGCCACAACTACTGAAGCCCGCACGCTGCAACTACTGAAGCCTGTGTGCCTAGAGCCCGTGCTCTGCAACAAGAGAAGCCACCGCAACGAGAAGCCCCCGCACCGCAACGCTCGCCGCAATTACAGAAAGCCTGGGTGCAGCAACGAAGACCCGACACAGCCAAGAAATAAATAAATAAATTTATTAAAAAAAAAAAAAAGAATCAGCAAGAAGGTCTTAAAACGAAAACTCATCCATTTGAGCGTCACGATGCTGCAGTTTACAGGTGAGGTTTAGTGCGCCTTGGCCACCTTCTTCAGAGCTGACAGCAGGCAGAGAAAACAGTGCCTTTGCAAACAATGATTCCAGTCATCCCCAACACCGCAAACACACAAACAACAATCCCGGATCTACTTTAACTCTCCAGGGAAATGAGTCCATCCAAGAGTCTCTCCCAGGCAGCCCTCGTTCCTGGCTTTGTACAGCATCTCACTGATTCACCATCATCATCTCATCTGCAGGGACTCTTAAGCAGGCTACCCCAGGACTGGTATTCATGTCCCCAGATTTTCTTTAAAGACAGGAAGCCAAAGCACAGGAGTGTTAAGTGACTGTCCGAGGGCATCATTTCTAACTGGCAGGGATGGGACCACTTGCACGTTTTCTGACTCGGTCCAGTGCTCAAACCGGTTTGACCCACTGCCAGCAGATGCACGCAGGAGCAGTGCAGGTGCAGTCCATGCAGTGGGCCCAGTGAGACGTGCTCTTGGGAGACTGACCTCCCCTCCTGGCCAGACGGGGCAGCACAGGTGGCTCTATCTTGGTATGACCACCACCTTCCTGGGTCTCCTGGGCTGGCGTGCCCAGAATTGGCTGGGTTTGGGAGATCAAATTGTGATGAGTTGATACCGAACGACGTCTGGCACAAGGTAAGGACCCATTAAGTTCTTGGCGAATGAATGAATGAAATCTAAGTACCTATAAGAGTCCTGGAGGGCTTCCCCGGTGGCGCAGTGGTTGGGAGTCCGCCTGCCGATGCAGGGGACACGGGTTCGTGCCCCGGTCCGGGAAGATCCCACATGCCGTGGAGCGGCTGGGCCCGTGAGTCATGGCCGCTGAGCCTGCGCGTCCAGAGCCTGTGCTCCGCAGCGGGAGAGTCCTGTGAAGATTTCTTGATGAGAAGAGGGAGTTGGGGGATGATCTTCATGGCATGATTGTGGGATCTGCAGCTGCATTAGAGCCCAGAAAGAAGGCTTTCTAACCCCCTGACACTGAACTTCCACGTTTTAAACCTTGCTCAGACCTCGGCACATTCAGAAGACAGGCACCCCAGGACTCAAAGGGGGGAAGCAAGATACTCTGATACGAGGAGAACGTTTTCCATCTGGAGGCGCAAAGGCTGAGGACTCTGGAAATTTTCTGCACAGGGTGCTGGTAACCTGAGAAACTGCAATACGAGGGCACTCTGGTCAAACACACGTGGGCCTCCCTCACCAGCAAGTTGGTGGGCCCATGGAGGAGCTCGTGAGGGAATGTTGGAGAATTCCACACAGGACTGTGTGGCCCTGACCGGAGAGAAGGACAGGGAGTCGTGTGGCTGCTGAAGCCCCTTCCAGGTCGTGCTCCCTGGTTCCGACGATGCACCGGGCTGGGCATAGCCCGTTCGGGGTCGTTTCATCTTGCAGCAGGGCCTGGGGGGGATTTTAGCCAGCACTGCTGAGGGTGGGGCATCTGCTCTTCTGTCCTTCCCGCTGACAGCAGTACGGGCTCACCAGGTCCTGGAGGCCAGAGGACTCCTGTCCCATCTTCTATAACAGAACACAAGAACCGGCAAATGCCCAGGGGAGAGGAGGCTCTCCTCCAAGTTCCCCTTGTAGTTGCCCTGAGCCCAGAATCAATTCCAGAGCGCTGCCTGGGCAGGTTCAAACGGCCTGGTTTCCCTGGGGCGCCTGAAGGCTAACTCATGCAGGGGAAAAATAGAGAAAAATGATTTGAACAGAAGAGACAACAAAAGGAGTATTGAAAGTGCTTCTTCCTGAATGCTTAACTCATTTTTTAAGCATCATTTTGCCAAGCTGACGTCTTTTAAGGGGGAAAGTCTGGCACATCCGGGGATCTGTGGTGCAGGACTGAGAGCTCGAATGCTACCAAGGGGCTGGGCCAGGTTCTCGGGATTGATGGTGATTCTTCTCAACAAATGGGGAGACGTGGTCTCTGAGAGTGATCGGCACAGAAAGGCTTTGGACCCGCGAGCATCGCACGGTGCCCGGGCAGAGTCCCTGTCCGGTGGCCGGGCGGCTTGGGGGGCCACCCTGCTGGAGGAGGGGTGCTTGGGAAATGGCAGCCCCACCCAAGTGGAAGGAGGCGCAGGAGGGGCCAGGGCTGCCTCTGGCTGATGTCTGGTCATTGGTGGGTTCCAAAGGTAGAGCGGTTCCACTGGAGCCCGTGTTCTCCCAGGCTCTCCAGCTGCGTCCCAACAATGGCAGCTCCGCTGAGTCATGGCAGTTCTCAGCCCACCAGCCAGGATGTCAGCCGTAGAATTTCTTCACTGCTTTCTGGAGGTTGGCGTAAAACCCGGCCATGCTGCGGGGAAAGAAGGAGTCCACCACGCCCTGCGGAAGGTAACCACTGAGGTCGGTCTGGAAGAACGTGACCAGGCTGGTCTTGTTGGGCTCCCTGTGAAAGCAAGGCCAGGGCTGTTATGCGTCTGGAGCAGAGAGCCCGCCCAGGGGAACGGTCCAGACCCAGGGGTTTCGCTGGGTTCACTGCCCAGGGCATCCCTCAGGACCTGCTTCTTTTCAGGATGGAAGCGGGTCCTCTCGTGGATGCTTCCATGGCCCCGCCAGGCCGTTGCGCGAGGACGACCCCCCACTTCCAGCCCAGGAAGGTCATTCGTTCCCTGTGCCCGACTCACTCGGCAAAGGCTTTCAGAGAAGTCACTCCTGTACCGGGTCCTGGGAGGAACAGACACAATGCTGCACTCTGTCCATTGAGGGCAGCGGTTCTCCAAATGGTCTGGCAGCTCCTGGGGGCTCCTGACACCCTTTCAAGGGGTCTGCAAGGTCAGAGCTATTTTCGTCACAACACTAAGATGTGATTTGCCTTTTTCACTCCCATTCTCTCAGCGTGTACTTCACTCTCACGAATTTTCTCTTGGCCAGGACCATGAGGGCATGGGCTTCGTGGAGACCACTGAGCATTTTATTTGAATGGAGCTGTCAACAGCTTCCGGGGGAGGTTTCCAGAGGCTACGTGAGATGTGATATCACAACAGACTGAATGCAGAAGCAGATATGAGCTTCTGTTAAACCTGACATTAAAGAGATTTCCCAAAATGTCAAATAGGGCCACTCTTCACTGTTTTTCTCCTCTTTTGAAAAATATGGTTACTTTTCACAAAAATATTTATGGGAACATATAATACACGTATTCTCATTATTTTAAAGTAAATGTTTTTTAAATAGCCCCGTTTTAATTTCAAGTATAGTAAATACTGATGGATATAATCCACATGAACAGAAGCCCTTTGATGCCCTGAATAATATTTAAGAGTGGAATGGAGCCTCAGACCAAAAGTGTGAGAAGGGCTGACGTAGAGACCTGACGCGTAACTCGCGCCCACGTGAAGGGGCTTCGGCTGGGGGTGGCAGAAGCCCCGAGGGAGGCCACAACACGGAACATGGCACAGACCTGTGCCGAAGTCGAGAGGCGGCGTCCGCTCACCAACCTAGCAACTCAGCGGACCTCCCTGGGCTGCACACGTAGTGGCCTCACGCTCAGGGGCACAAGGCAGTGAAGCCCACCAGCGAGAGTCAGATTCAGTGAGGGGCGCGCACGGGAGGAAATGGGACCCAACTTGGTAGGGACAAGGGGTCTTCAGTGTCACAAACTTCCCAATTGCCAGGACAACAAAGGCACGGGCTTTGCGGAGACCATTTGGCGTTTCATTTGAATGGAGCTGTCAGCAGCCTCAGAGTCTCAACAGGAACCCCACGGAGCATTGCACCTGCCCATCAAATGTTTCCTGACATCCTGGAGGTCAAGGGCTGAGAAGTGGAGAGCCTTTAGAACCTTGCCCTCCCTCCCAGATGCACAGACAGGGCCGGGGACCAGCAGATGAATGACAGTGCAGGACGGTGCTGGCTGGGCAGGCTTCTCTCCTCTGCTCATGCCTTCTCTGCACAGAGCCTGAACTCGGGGCGGGGCTGGGGGGGCACAGACTGCCTTCCATCCCAAAGCCTCAGCATCATCGGACTCTATTCCTTGCTCACCAGCCCCCAGCCCCTCCACCTTTGCTGGGACCTTCTCTCTTCTCTCTGTTCCTCCTCTCCGGGCTCACTCAAGCCCCCGTACTTCTCAGTGCTGTCCTCTTTGGCCTGAACAGGTGAGGGAGAAAGTCTGCCCAGTGACCATGCTCTCCTCCGGGTGAAGACGGGGCTTGGGAGGAGGTAAACACGCAACAGGCCGGGTGGAAGAGGCAAACTCGGTACCTTACAGAGTGGTCACGGTGAAGAGTGTTTCTCGCTTGGACATCATTAACAGAGCTGGCAAAGGGGGGCTCAGAGAGATGTTGGAATCACCTGGTCTCCCCATGGAGAAGGCTGGGCTAGGTAACGGCGTCCACCACTGGTCCTTGTTGTAAGGATTCGTGAGCTAACACGTGCAGAGCACTCAGCAGACTCGCTGGGCACAGAGCAGGGCTGCATTCACGATGTGACTACGCTACCCCTGCTACAAACACCAGCCCCCCCGCCTGCAGAACAACCAGAACCCGACAGCTCTGCCCTGTCCGCTGCAGCCACTCGACTCAGGCGCCACCATCCCTCACCTCTAATTAGTCCCCTTGCTCTGGCTCACAACCTCGCCCACTCCAGAGGCATCACAGCACTGGACACCCAGCTCAGGGCACATACTGTTCCAGACTCCCTGCCAGCTCCCCATTCGATTCCGAGGACAGCGCCCACGACTCCAAGATGTGGGCCCTGCTCCCTCGGTGACGGGATCTCCTTGCCTTTCCCCCTGCTCACTGCCATCTGGCACAATGGCCTCCATGCCATTCCCTCAATGGCCCTTGCCTGCCCCCACCTCAGGGACTTTGGACCTGCTTATCCCTCTGCCAGGAACGCACTCCCCCCAGCCCCCTTCCATCCCCAAGGCTCCCTGTGCTGTGCTTTGGTCAAACGTCCTATCAGGGGGGCCTTTGGTCTAGCTCCCCCATCCCTCCCCGGCACCTTTATCTGGTTTCAGTTTTCTCCAAATCATTTAAAATCTGATCATTACAAGCGTGTACATCTGATATAATTATGGTGCTTGTGTTTTGTCTGTCTACCCTGCTCCCACTAGAATCTAAGTTCCAAGAAGGCTTATCTGTTTTGAAGGGTCAATATCTAGATTAAGAGCATAGATTTTGGAGTCAGATGCTATAGCTTGACCAGCTCCTGGCTGTGTGATCTTGAGTAAGTTACATAACCTCTCTGTGCCCAGAGTCCTCATATAAAAAATGAAGGTAATAACAGTACCTTAGAATTGTTATAAGAATAAAAATGAGTTAAATTATAAAATATAAAGAAGAGTGCCTGACACACAGGAGTGATGTATAAACATTTGCTGCTGTTCCTGTCACGATTAGTATCGCTTCTTGAATCCATAGCGCCTAGAACAGGCCTATATTCATAGAGTGATGGGAACCATCACAGTCACAGGCTTCAGATCCACATAAAATGCTTTCAGATCCACATAAAATGCTTTCAAGCGAGCTGAGTCAAAACCTCCACACTAGGGACTCCCCTGGTGGTCCAGGGGTTAAGACCCCACGCTTCCACTGCAGCGGAGGCAGGTTCCATCCCTGGTCGGGGAACTAAGATCTCGCATGCTATGCGGTGTGGCCAAAAGATAAAACAACAAGAAATATATATATATAACATATTGGGAAGAAATATTTGTAACATATATAATAAGAAATGTTTTTAAAATGTCTTAAGAAAAACACCTCCACACTAGCTGGGTTTTGGCTCTAAGTGACCCCGCTACAAAGTCTGTGCAATCAACTCTTGCCATCTGGAATGAGGCATAATGATACTCATCAAATTGTATGTTCTCCCCAAGGAAGATATCCATAGAATTCAGCCCCTAAGGGGAAGGTGCGCTGACTCTTATTCTGAAAATTCCTCTGTGCGCGCGCGCGTGTGTGTGTGTGCGCGCGCGTGTGCGCATGGCGAGGGGAGCTGTGTTGGACTGCAGCTATGCTATTATTTTCAAACTCATAAAGTTTTGCTACGTTTAACAGAAGTCTGCCACAAGATGTCTGAAAAGCCAGCTTAGTCAGAAGTGTTAGGTGGACGTGTGGGATGTGGGTTTTCGGTACAATGCTATAGCACCAAAACCCTTCTCCTGGGATTGTGCAGTGACAGCATCGATGTTTCCCCTGCTGGTGTCTGTTTGTGGGTTGCAGGGTGACAGGGACAGACCCTCAGGTACAGTTTCTTTCTTTGTCAACTTGAGTGGTTCCCAGGATAAACCAGTGACCTTTGGGTTATTATTACACGGAAAGCTCCTGGTAAAAACCTGGCCCTGGTGGCCCAGCGGTTAAGACTCCACGCTTCCACTGCAAGGGGCGTGGGTTCGATCCCTGGTCAGGGAACTAAGATCCCGCACGCTGCTCGGTGAGGCCAAAACCAAAAACCCAAAAACCCCAAAAGAACCTGGCCATGACCTGCGAGAAAATAGGGACAGAACCGTTTCTGAGCTCAGTTCTGGGGCTGACTCACGGTGTGCTCTGAGAATCGCCCTTTAGCCCCGAGCATCTCCACCCCATTCCTCGGTGAGGGGTGAGGAGCACCGTGTGGGATTCGGGGCGAGGACAGCTAAGCTCTTGCCTGCTCCAGGCTGCTGGAGAGCACTCAGAACATGGAGGAGAAGACTGGGTGCCCAGGGCCCCCATGGCCAGCCTGTGAGCCTGCACAGACCACCTAACTTCCCCGAGCCTCAGTTTCCTCATTTGCTAAACAGCACCGTGACATTTGCTCAGCTTGCCTGGGGCCGGAGGGAGGGTTCCCCACATCAGAAACAATGACACTTGCCCACAATTCTTTCCCACGTGCCTAGAACTTTGGCATGTTACGTCACCAAGGTGTGTGTATAGGGTTCCGTAACATCAAGGCCTACAGAGTGGCGAGGCATTTTTATTACTACGAATCATCATTAATGTTGCCATTGAGTAGAATGTCCTCAGTGAAGCCACAGTTAGGTCTGGGCACATCATTCAATCCAAGAGGTTATCCTTACCCTGGCAGAGGTCCACAGAAGCAACCACAAGGATGGTTAAATCCTCTCACATAACCTGGCTTTGGGGGACATAACAGATGCTCCACACTGGTAGCTGGAAGACAGAGAAAGACGCTCAGTGAGCTACAACTTCGGGCAGTTGGGCCACTGCCGCTGAAGGGCCTTACCGGGCACCCACGGTGGGTACAGACCAGTCATCTGGAGCCCAGGCGTCAGAGGACGACCCTGCCACTTGGCCCTGAGCTCTTCCTACTGCCGCCCCCCATCCCTCACACTCACACACACGTTCACACATACTCGTGCGCACACACACACGCACACACTCATGTCCACAGCTTCCCCAAGCCTGCTGGAATATTAGAGAAAACAACATTTCAGACTATGAGGCCTGGGGGCAGGAGAACGAAGGGACCCCTCTCAAATCGCAGCCACGAGAGGTGTGGATGGACACACAATCGACCCCCATGTGGAAGATTCAGAGGAGTGGCAGGCGCTGTGGCTTTCAGCGGGATGCACCATCGAAAGTGCAGAGGCAGGAACTCTGCTCCTCGTGGGAAGGAGGGGAGCGGACAGCCCCACAGCCCTCTCGGGACGGTGCTCCGTGGGTGCAGGGAATCACCGCACCCTGGGGTTCCCTGAAGCCAAACCGTACCCCGCATGTCTAGGGTACAAACTATGCACCTCAGCAGGGATGAAAACGGGGTGCTGATGAAATCTGCGATTTATAACTAAAATTACTAGTGTGTGGACTCTCCCACCTCAGACCTCCCCGGCACAGAATCTCCCCAAACCTGACAAGGGGAGGCTGGCACAGAAAAAAGGACCCAGGCTGTGAGTGCTCCAGGGATTTCCAGCTGGTCGGCTTTCCTTGAAGAGCTGGGCGGGTGTGGAGGAGACAGAGCCCAGCATCCCACGAAGGCTTTGCAGCAGCCCTGCCGTCACTCACCATTGGAACTGATGGTCCCATCCTCATACGTCTTGACCAGCACCAGGTCCACAAAGTCTCTGGGAGAGATGAGCTTCATGACGGCCGAGGGGGTGGTGGTTCTGCTGACGCACTGTGTCTGTCAGAGCAAAGGGGGATCCAGCTGCGTCTGATGGCTGCGCATCTGCTCCCCGCCCCAACTCGACTCGGAGCTCATCCACCCTGTCCCCATACCCCAGGGTCTGGAAAATGGGAATAGCACTGACAGCAGTGTGGTGCTGTGACCTGGAGGGTCTAGAATGAACTTTCCTGGACGTGCCAAGGGTCATGGCAACACACCCAGCTCGTAGAATCCAGGGTTGTGACACGGGCTGCCCATGGCCAATCAGGACCACTCTGAGCTTATGTTTCAAAAGATCATGAGAGTTGCCATTAATTGAGCACGTAGTAAGAGCCCGGCTGGACAAAGCTCTCAGTCGTCCTTTGCAACTGAGAAATAGGTTTCACGAACCCATTTCACAGGTAGGAAACTGAGGCTTGGAGAGATGAAGGAATTCACCACAAAGCTCAGGGTGGAGATGAGGCCTGAATAGGGCCAGGAGTAGGGTGAGGCAAGAGAGACCATTCCTTCCTAAGGCCGACCGGGTACTTGCCTAACCCTGAGAGCAGTGCCTCCTTAAATGTGTGTCCTGGGTAGCTTTCTGGTTTCTCCCAGCCCCAGCCCTGGGAGGTAGCACCCCTTGAACTGCACTCCATCTCAGAATATCCCACCAAGTCCATTCTCCCACTTTACAAGCCAAGGGCCCTTCAAACCCACCCCATGCTTTATCCCATGATTCCCCTCCTCCAGCAGGACCCCAGTCCTTTCAAGGTCACAAGGTACAGGTCAGGCCCGAGGATGGGACAGTCCTGGGGAGACCTCTGGGGAGCAGGCGAGAAGGTCTCTTGCCTCTTTGGCTATTAAGACTAGGGGCACCGTGTGTTGCTGAGAAAACTCTGACCCTGGATATGAGTCTTCCAGGTGGGCATGCAATTCCTGGGGGCACTTAAGAACTTTCCAGTGGGCTCTGGGAGCACTGGGAATCAGTTTCCAGAGGGCTCATCCTCCATGTGTCCTTCCTAGAATGACCTGCCTGAGAACAGCCTGCACCTTCATGCAGGTTTCCCTTTCCCACATGAGAAAGGTGCCACATACCCCACCCATCTGGAATCTTCCAATCATACACTGTCCTAGGGTGTAAAATCCTCCAGGGGGCCAAAGGGACACTGAGGGACGCTGATTTCAATATTTAACCGAGGCACTGCACACTGGAGTTAGAATTTCCATGTTTTCCCCTCTCTTAAAGCATATATTCTTTTTAAAGGCCAAAGCTTGTTGCTAGAAACAAGGTAATTTTGCCTTTTCTGAATTCTAGTAGTTTGTAGTTAGGAATGGCAGAAGTGATGAGATTTTTAAAAAAGTAACTATACAGCTTCCACTCCTGATTATTGCTACAAAACGCATCAATCCTGAAAGAGAGTGTCTGGAGAACAAGATGAAGAGGACATATTGGTAAGAAATGCTGAAAGCGGCAGCACGTCACAGACTTGTGGCAGGGCTCTGTATCTCACCCATCCACCCATCCATCTACTATCTATCAATCCTAGAATTAGGATATTTGAGATTTGTCAAAATCATGCTGTCATTCTGTTATTACATTTCCATTATGTTTCAAAGGGCATTAACCCATGTTTCCTCAACTTCAAGCATTTGTGTATAATTATTTGTATATTATCTTCACAATTTTTTCCTATCTCTGGTAGCACCTATCCTGTTATTCACTTAATATTTTTATCTAAATGTGCTCACTTTTTAAAAGTTAAACTTATTTTAAAAAGGAGGCTATTTAACTACTGGAAATGAAAAAAAGGTACCACTTGGCATAAATAAAAGACAACTGCAAAAAAAATATATATATATATATGTATACATATACACACACACAAGGGATTTTTGGGTTCTAATTCTGAGCCTGAGGCCAGCTGTCTGTTTGTTGTAATGGAGATTTGCAAGTGTTAAACAGGTGTCAAAGGCACATTAGCACCTATCCCAGACTTTTCCCTTCAAGTTATCAGAGAGATTGAAGATTTGAAATGGGGTGACCTCCCTATGTGTGATTCAGTTTCAGCTTTGACTGTTAAAGACCTAATACACTGAATCACCTAGTGCCCCAACATTAGGTGCCCCACCCTTCAGGAAACACTGACATCATTTGTGATAATGAACTGAAATGTGAATTCTTGGTCAAGGTTAAGAACACTTGGGTCCTACGGACTGACCAGTAAAGAACTATGGCTTGAGGTTTCACAGCACCATCTACAGAAACACCCAAGAGGGTACCATGTCCGCAGATGTCAAAATCAAGGCACCATTCAAATTTAAAAAAGCCGGCAACATTTCCCCAGGGCAACTTTTTAATTCGTTTTGGCTATGTTTTGTGTTGTTTTTTCTCCTTAACTTCTATAATCAAAAGGAGGTGGATACTTAATACTACAGCGGATCCCAGGGCAGGACAAACTAGATCTTTGTTGTCCAATACGGTAGCCACTAGTTCCATGTGGCTATTTAAATTTACATCGAGTCATGAAAATTAAGTAAAATGAACAATTTATTTCTTCAAACTAGACACCTTTCAAATGCTCTGTGGCCACGTGGGGCTAGTGGCTACCGTATTGAACAGTGCTGTTGGAGAATATTTCCATCATAGCGGAAAGTTCTCCTGGGCAGCGCTAGAGTAGATACCACACATTTTACCAATGGAGCAACTGTCATCCAGCATCTGCCGCCTGGCACAGCGTTACAGCTGGCAGAGAATCCTGACTCTTTGGCCAGGACTCAATTCATTACCATGGTCCCAGGAACGGGCAATATTTCAAACTAGAGCGGATGTTTCCAATCCAGGCACTGCTTCAGCATACTCAGAGCTAATGTCCACTCTGCACTCCTGCTTTCATCATCCACTGCTATGTTCTCTCAGCTCTGTTTAGGGCAGCTCTACCTCTCTGGGTCTCATCGTTACCTACCTGTACCTGGGCCGAGGCTGGGTTTGAGTGTCAAGCAGTGGGCAACCTGTTTGCTGGGCTTCAGGGGCTCACAGTGTACTCCTCTTGCCTAAAGGTGTCACTGACCCCCCGCAGAGGGAACAGAGTCAGGTTACTGTCTAGGGATAACAGTGCTTAGAAAGACTTACATCAGTGATGCTTTCGATAATTTCAAAACTGTTCACATTCTCATCCCACTTATCTCGTAGGGTCCCAGCAAGTGGCTTCACACAGTCCCACACCTGCTCTGGTGTCCCATTCACAATGCCTTCTCCTCGGTACCTGGAGCACAAAGAGGAATGTGACCCCAAGGCGTCAAACTTGTTTATCCTGGGATGACATATAAGGACTAGAAGTCACGTCTGTCGCTGTTCTTTAAGACAGCCTTGCAGAGAAGGGGCTGACATTTACCAGCCCACCTCCCCTCAGGCCTGCAGGAATGGACGGAAGGCAAGCTTTCATAAGAATATAGTTTGAGGAAATGATGTAGTTAAACACGGAAACTTTTCTGGAAGGTAACTGGCAAGTTGATTCCAGGTGCTAGGGTTGACTAGAGTCTCTTAGGAAGCAAACCCACAGAAACAGCAGGAAAGGTGTGGCACCTTTGACAAGCTTTGAACAAGGGGTGCACTTACAGGTTCCCTGGAAACTCCGCAGACGGCCTCCAGGAAACTGAAACTCCGTTCTGTCAAAAGGCACAGAATCGCAAAATTTTAGAGCTAGAAGGGCCCTTGGGAGATCACCAGGCCCAATCCCCTGTTTTACCGAAGAAAAGTCGAGAGACCCAAGAGATGCAAATCTCCAAGGTACCCAACTGACATGTAGCAGAGTGGGGACTGGTCCAGGACAAAGCTGCCCCCAGGAGGATGTGATGGACAAAGGGATCTTATGTGGCTGACTGGAAGAGCACTGGGGAGTTTTCAAACCACCTTAAAAATCACCATGCATCTTGTTTCCTCGGGCAATTTATGTCTGTTTGTTAAAAATCCTAAGTGTCCAGTGACCAACACCATCCCTCTGCCACCTTCCCGGGAAGGCAGAGAGGGGCTCCTGCTCTGAGGAAAGGAGTAAAGGCTTTGGAGCCTGGTGCTTCCGGTTCCATCCTAACCATTTACCAGCCAGGTGACCTTGGCCAAGTCTTTCAAAGAAAGGGACAGATACTTATCTCCCGGGGGGGTCATTGTGTGCAAAAACAGACTCGATAATTTTTTAAGGAAACAACCCCCAGTGCGATCTCCTCCTCAGTCTAGCTCCGGAGGATGGAACGCAGAAAACCTCCAGGAGAGAGCAGCCTGGGGGCTTCTGGAACCCCGGCCCCAGGGAGCAAAGGCCCCCTCGACCCCTTCCTGCCCAGCTCCTCACTCACGCCTTCCCGGCAAATCTTCCATCCTGACTCGTCTCGCCGGTACTGGAGCATCTTCTCCGCCACCACCTCGCTTATCTGCGCGGCCAACGCCGGGTCCATTGCGCCGAGAGCTGCGCGAGGTTGCTGGCTCGCAGGTGCGGTGTGCGGTGGCGGCCGGGCACTTAGGTATGGGAGGCCGGAAAGCCCGGGCCAGCAGAGGAGCCCGGAGTCCCGCCCCCAGCCCCGCCCCCGCTCTAGGATTGGCCTAGACCATCAGACAGACCCTGCCCCTCTCTGAGATTGGCAGGGTCGGAGATCACCGGCCAGTCACTGCAGGACGCTCTCCGCCCCGACGGGTCCGAGGCGCGCCCCGCACGGTCCTGCAGAACCTGCTTTTCGCCCGTCCCAGCTCAGGGAGGGGCTCTGGGACTCCGGAACTTGAGAAGGCCGGTGGTGGAGAGCCAAGTGGGCCGGGCCAGGTCGTGCGCAGCGTCGTAGACTTGTGTAAGGAGCGTGGACTTCTGTGTTGAATGCACAGAGGCTTTCAGCCAGGCGGGAAGATGGAGAAATTTCCATCCGAAATACCTTTCTAGGGCGGCTGTTGCCGGGGTGCAAGAGGGAATGAGCGTAGAGACTGGGAGGCCCGTTAGGAAGCTGCAGCGATAGTGAGAGAGATGGGGGTGGCCTGGAGCAGGGGCTGGGTGATGGGGGTGGAGAGAAGAGGACCCCTCGTAAAGTGCTTAGAAGGTAGAACGTAGAGATCTCTGTGACAGATGGTGGAGGCCGGAGGAGCAGGAAGCATCGTGACTCCCACCTTATGGCTTGAGCCACGGGTGGCTTAGCTGAGCTGGGGACAAGACAGACTGGAGGGGGAACATGGTGCGTTCAGTTCTGGGCATGTTCAGTTGGAGGTGCCTGAAAGACCTCTATGTGATGTCCGGGAGACAGTGGGATACGCTGGCATCTGGGAGAGAGCTGGGCTCCAGATAAGAGGTCGCAGGGTTCTGTGCCTCTGGGTGGCATCTACCTTGGAGGGTGAGTGGGGGGGGTCACACCACTCCAGCCTCCTATCCTATCCTCCTCTTCAGCGCTATAACCAACTAAATATTTGAAAAGGTCAACACTGAGATCAGTTTGTATTTTCTGTTGTGTGTGCTTATTATTTCATTTAAAGGTTTGAAAAAAAATGGTGTAAAGAAAATGACTACTTGAAACCCCCTTTTGGAAGATGTGATGGGCTGCCAGGTGTTAAGAAGCCGGATGGGGAATTAGGGAGTCCAAGTTCTAGACCTGGTTTCACCCACACTTTGCCATGTGCTTTTGAGCAAGTCACTTAGCCTGTTTGCTTGTAGGTGAAATGGGACCATAATGAATGTCTCCCCATGCCACTGTGATAGGCAAGTGAAGAAATGCATGTGAATGTACCTTGGAGCCATTAAAAAAAAAAAAAAGGACCAATAAGTTAACCATGGTTAAAAAATTAAGCACATCAAAATCTCATAAAAAGTCAGATCATAGTCTGAGGGAAAAATTAGAGCGTATTTTAACTAGAAGGAAGTTTTCTTCATGTACCAAGTGCTCTTACAAATCACTAAGTCATTTTCAAATAACCCAACAGACCAAAAGAACGCATCAGATATGAACAGACACTTTGCAGAAAAATAAATTAGCACGGCTAACATGGATATGAGAAGATGCAGAACCACCCCCATAGTTAAGGAATTAAAACTTAAAACAAGGGGACACTTTTTACACCTATCTGAGGGACAGATCTGAAGAGGTTTGTCCCTCAGGGGACAAACAAAGGACAAACAAGAGGCTGACAAATCTGACAGCGGTTAATTCCGTGTTGATGAGTATATGGAGAAACAGTTGTTTTTATACAACTTTATACAGTTGTTTTTACGCTCTGTGGGTGAGAGTGTAAATTTATGTAACCTTCTGGGAGCAAAATAACATGTATTAAAATTTTAATTTACTTTTTTTTTGACCCAGCAACTCCTGCACACAGATGTGTAAGATTGATCTTGCAACTGGAAACAACCTAGTGTTTGTCAATTGATTAAACAAAGTTACAGGAAGTAACAATAGATTAAACAAAGTTACATTTATTAGATTATTATGTAGCCATTAATATAGTGTGGCCCAGATGAAAAAAGGTGGGGCTGGAACAGACAGGAAATACTCAACAGAGCCTAGGGAACTAGAAGTATGAGCGGATATGAGTGGACTATTTTAATCAAGAGCAATTCACTCTCTATGAAGGAAACAAATGGTATTTTCAAGCTTAACTTTAAAATAACTTAAAATTATTTAAATTCTTACCCGCACCAAATAAAATGTTTATGTGTGTACTAACAGGGAAAATATCCACTATATATATTAAAAAAATGTAAATTGAAGGACAGCGGTACTGTAGATAAGAATAAGAGTCAGGGCTCAAGTCCGAGTGCCCTGGTTCAAATCCCAGTGTCACCATTTACTAGCCGTGACCTTGGTGAATAACTGACCATTCCAGACCTTTGCATCCTCATTTGGAAAATGAGAAAATGAGTAGTACTAACTCATAGGGTTGACATGTGGGTTAAAGGATTTAATAAATGAATAGCAATGAGAATGGTGCTTGGCATACAATAAGTATATATTTATATATAGTATCATAGTATGATATATATCATATATCATGTATATATATCTTGAGTGAGAAAGAGAAATAACTAGAGATGTGCTTATATATGATATTTTTATGTTTACATATATGTTATGTATGTTTATATATGTACTATAGGTGTGGAATATTCACTTCTAGAAAGGTATAGAATAAACTGTTAACAGGAGGGGGTAATGCCACAGGACACTTCTTTTTCATTTTATATCATCATATACTGCTTAATATATTAATTACTAGCATGTAGGTTTGCTTAAATTTAAAAAGCGTTATTGGGACTTCCCTGGTGGCACGGTGGTTAAGAATCTGTCTGCCAATGCAGGGGACACGGGTTCGAGCCCTGGTCCAGGAAGATCTCACATGCCACGCAGCAACAAAGCCCGTGCGCCGCAACTACTGAGCCTGCGCTCTAGAGCCCGTGAACCACAACTGCTGAGCCCATGTGCCACAACCACTGAAGCCCACGCACCTAGGGCCGGTGCTCTGCAACAAGAGAAGCCACCACAATGAGAAGCCCGCGCACCTCAAAGAAGAGTGGCCCCTGCTTGCTGCAACTAGAGATAGCCCACATGCAGCAATGAAGACCCAACGTGGCCCAAAATTAAAAATATAAATAAATAAATTAATTAAAAAAATAATTTAAAAAATTAAAATAAAAAACGCCATTAAAAAATTCAATGTAGGGCTTCCCTGGTGGCGCAGTGGTTGAGGGTCCGCCTGCCGATGCAGGGGACACGGGTTCATGCCCCGGTCCGGGAAGATCCCACATGCCGTGGAGCGGCTGGGCCCGTGACCCATGGCCGCTGAGCCTGCGCATCCGGAGCCTGTGCTCCGCAACGGGAGAGGCCACAACAGTGAGAGGCCCACGTACCGCAAAAAAAAAAAAAAAAATTCAATGTAGAATATTTCTAGAAAGCTGCAGCTCTGGACCCTCTCAGTCTGGAGCCTATTAGAATTTTGTTTGGGGATAAAACACTATGAAAAGAAAGCTGCGGGAAAGTAAGTCTTGCTGTAGAAAGCGACTTTTGTTAGACATCGAATGCTTAAGAGATTTTTATACTTACAAAATGGAGCATGGGTTTTAAAATCTTTCTAGCATTATAAGAGACTTTAATCTTTGCTGCCAGAAAATGCCAGTCCTGGGTATACATGAAATATTTGGAGAAGCAAACTGTTTAACCCTGAGGCCTGTACACACTGGCAGCAGGAGACGGGTGACGTTGGGACAGCTGTAGGCAGGCCTCTGGTCTGTTTTGCCTCTGGAGGCCAGGACAGGGCAGGGTGAGCATCTGGCTAGAGCCGGGGAGGGTGTGAGCTGCCCACAGAGCTGCTCAGCCCAGCCTGCGTTGGGCTTTTTATTTAGCAATCTCCTTGAGGCTGCAGTTCAGAGCTGACAGGGTAGAAGGAATAACTGACGTCTGTAGATTCCATTGATCAGATCCCACCCATGAGGTCCTCGGGCCTCCAAGTCAGCCAGTTGTCCAAAGCAGACCTCACTGAAGTCCTAGATGAACTTTAAATAGGTGTATATGTGGCAGGGGGCCCAGAGACTTCTAACCCAAACCACCGCCAGACCATCAAGGGGATGGGCCCAAGTGTCCAAGTGCTCCAATCCTAAAATCTCCTGAATGGAGTATTTGCTTTCTACCTAGTCACTGATGAAGAACTGTATGTGTGTTTACTTAGTTAGCTCAGGCAGCTGCTAGGAGAATCGAGTCTGTAAGCACACGTATATTTATGTATTCACCGGTAAGCCACTGTCCGAAGCACTTTACCTGTATTGTGTCATTTAACCCTCACAAGTAGAAACATCTATTCCCACTTTACAGGTTAAGAAACTGAGGATCACATGGGGTGTCCAAGGCCACACAGCTAGTAAGTGGCAGAACTATGGCAAACATCACGCCCAGTTTCTATTTCTGAAGGTCACATTTATACTCATGCTTTACCGATTCCTACTTCCTAGAAGGATATGCAGTGGTTACCGTGAAATGGGTAAAGATTAAAACACATACACAATAACCTACGAACTCTAAAAAGGAGGAAAACACAAAAACACACACATACAGAGTGGCAAAAAAACAGGACTACTACCTCAGACTTGGGAGTTAGTCTTCTAGAAGCGTGTAGAAAGCTTTTTTCTGAGTTTCCTGCATTCACGAATTCAGAAACAGGAGTGACAGAGAGAATCATCCTCAAGTTGCTAAGATATTTACCAGACTGCTTTTTTCTGAGAAGTTTTGGGGTATTTTTGATTGTAGTATAGTTAATTTACAATGTTGTGTTAGTTTCAGGTGTACAGCACAGTGATTCAGAATATTTTCCATTATAGGTTATTACAAGCTATTGAGTAGAGTTCCCTGTGCTATACAGTAGGTCCTTGTTGTTTATCTATTTTATGTATAGTAGTGTGTATCTGTTAATCCCAAATTCCTAATTTATCCCTCCCTCCTTACCCCCTGGTAACCATAAGTTTATTTTCTACATTTGTAACTCTATTTCTGTCTTGTAGATAAGTTCACTTGTAGACAGAGGCAGACAGAGAAAGAAAAACATCATATGATATCACTTATATGTGGAATCTAAAAAAATCGTACAAACGAACTTATTTACAAAACGGAAATAGACTCACAGACGTAGAAAAGAAACTTATGGTTACCATAAAGGGAAGTGGGTAGAGGGCTAAATTAGGAGTTTGGGATTAAAATATACACACTACTACATATAAAATAGATAATCAAAAAGGACCTACTGTATAGCACAGGGAACTATACTCAATAGCTTGTAATAACCTATAATGGAAAAGAATCTAAAAAAGAATATATATGTATGTGTATGTGTGTATAACTGAATCACATAGCTGTACACCTGAAACTCACACAACATTGTAAATCAACTATATTTCAATAAAACTTTTAAAATGAAGAAAAAAAGTACCAATATCCACTTCTAAGTCAACATGAGCACATGGGCCACAGAGCTGTATAAAAGATGTTTAGTGCAACATTGCTTTTAGCTGCAAAGAAGTGGAAATGACTTCAACGTCCATCAGTAAGAAATGGATAAATATCGTGTAGTTTATTCAAATGGTGAAATACTACATAGCAGGTGTAACAAGTGAGCTTGATCTGCATATGTCTTCAACAGACCCCCGAAACATAAATATGTACAATCTGTGCAGTATAATAGCGTTTACTTAAGTAAGACATACTTACATATTGTTTATGGATGTGTATACATACATGTTTACACACATGCACACACACATGTATAGCTGTAAACAGCTGGCTGAACGGACACACGCCGTGTCGTGTGTCACGTGCCTTGGCAGCCTGAGGGGAATGCAACTAAGTGTGGGGATTAGAGTAGCTTCTGATGACATCTGTCCTGTTTTCTTTAATAAGAATAACAAAATGACTAGATGGAAATAAAATTTCAACATCTGTTGACACAGGGGGAGAATGGGTCCTTGTCACTCTAGTCTCTGTGCTCTTCTGCATCTTTTAAATTTCTCTAAATTAAAGACATAGCCCATCACTTAGTTGTGCAGCAGAAACTAACACAACATTGTCAAGCAACTATACTCCAATACAAATTTTTAAAAAATAATAAAATAAATATATTTTCAACCCTACAGAAAAGTTTCAAGAACAGAACAATCCCATACTGTTATAATCTGTATACGTTTCTGTAATACTTCAATAAAAGAAAATTCTGACCAACAAAAAGACGTAGCCGAATATTAAGTGCTGGAGTACCTGTGAGCTATGTTGCTCACTGAAAGGTGATGAACGTATCTGCAGCTCTGGAGAAGTATTGGCAAAACGCGTGTTTTCTTAGGAATGCTGCGGCGCCTGCCGGTCCCCTAATCCTAATGGAATCCTCTCTGCTCTCACACAGACACAAGTACTCCTGCGGGTGCCTGGAGGCAGGGCCAGGCTTTTCCAAAATACGTTTCAATGTCCCAGGGAGCTCTTGGCTAACAGCCCCAGACTAAGCATGTAGAAGAGCATACCCTCATCGTGGAACTCCTGTGGGCACCTGTATTACAAAAGGACGTTCCCATGGCACGTAGAGCATTTCATCTTGAAGAAGGCACAACCTCCTGGATCTGTCATGGTCAGGAGGTCATGACATGAAGTAATTAAGCACTGTCAAGCAACTGGAAAATACTGCACACTTTTTTATGAATTTGGGGAGGAGTGTTCATCTGCGTCTACTTTTAAATGGCATTACATATACTGGATTTTTCTTTGGGGTTAGAATTAGCAGTAGATCTTGGAAGATAATCCCGTTACCATGTCATTCGTGATTCACTCATTAGGACGCTCCATTTATTTATTCATCCATCCATTCACATGCAACTAATGTTTATTAAGTACCTAGGATAGGCAGCATTCTGAGATGGCCCCCAGGATTCCTGCTCTTGGTGTACATTTCCTATAAAATCTCCTGTTGAGTGTGTTTGAACTTGTGAATCTGATAAGATTTCACTCCCATGATTAGGTTCTGTTATATGGTAAAGGTGAAGTTATTTAGAAGATGTAATTAAGGTCTCTGACCAATTAACTCTGAATTAATCAAAAGGAGATTATTCTGGGTGGGCCTGACCTAATCAGGTGAGTCCTTCAAAACAGAGTCCACACCTTGCCGGGAGAAAGAGATTCAAAGCTCAGGAACCCCTCTCTTGCTGGCCTTGAAGATGCAAGGAGCCATGTTATGGAGAGGGCCATGTGGGAGGGAAACGTGGGCAGCCTCTGGGAGCAGAGGGCCTCAGTCTTACAACCTCAAGGAAATGAATTCTGCCAATAGGCACATGAGCTCAGAAGGTGACACCCTAGCCTCGGATGAGATGTCAGCTCTGGCCGACACCTCGACTGAGACGCTGAGCAGAGCACCCAGCTAAGCCATGGAAACTGAGATGATAAATGAGTGTTGTTGTAAGCCACTAAGTTTGTTATGCAGCAAGAGAAAGCAAGTACAATATCTGTTATCTGTCAGGTACTGGGGCTGCAGAAATGAATAAACACCATTCCTCTCCCAAAGGCACTCACCGTCTGTTGGAGGAGACGGAAAACTTAAAAGACACAATTTAAAGCGAAAAGTTACCATGGAAATAGGAATAGGGGTACACGTCCGGTTAACCACGGAATGCTCATGGCTGCCAAACCCCCGCATATGCCAGTGAAAGAGGCATTGACCATAAAGGTGAAGATAACGGCAAGTGGGGAGGGACAGCTCTGTTCCTTCCCTGGGGCTCACCGGCTGGATGCCATCAACCTGGAATTTTCTGTGCCTGTGCATTCCTTCTCCACCTACCACATGGAGGAAGCCGGTCAGCAGGAGGAAAAACAAGGTCAACAAACAGACATAGAGTTGAAAGGTGAAAGAGAGAATCCTGATGATGTTTGACACCCGGGTCCAACCGAGCCTGAAGCCAGTTTGATGCTCAACCCTCCCAGTTAAAGGAACCAGTAAACCCTGGGGATTTTGTTACCTCCAACCCAGGTATCCTGACTAATGAATACAGATAGGTAGTTGGGTAAACAGTATGGTAGGCGCTCAGTAAATTTTAGTAACTCTGGTCATTACTAAACTGATTGATATGAAGTAATTAAGCGCTGTGAAATCTTTAAGGGCAGCCACTTCATCTTGGGGTGTTTATCAGGGAGGACTGAGTTTTGTATGCTGAAAGAGAACATTACAATACGAACAGGCCACTCCTAAGATTCAGGACAAGGGCAGACACGTGGGGTGAGTCTTCTGTAATTGGATCAGCTGTCTGGCTTGCCTGTGATTTGGGGTCACCCTGAATGGAGGTCAAGGACTGAGGTTTTTTGAAATGATGGCCTAAAGTGGCTGGACCCAAAGAGACCCCCTGGAAACAGACCCGCACACTTGTATATGGTTGTTGTAGATTAGGGGGCCATAGCCCTGTGGGTCTCAGGGCCGCAGCCGGCAGGCCACACGCCTGGATATGCCCCACTGATCTCACCTACTGGGTGTGTTTGTCTCTCTTCCCGGAAGGGGAGGGACCATACACTTGTCGCGCTACACGGCATTCCAGTAGGCCTCTGATCTCTATGAATGGGACGCCAGGAGAAGGCCCTAGACATTTGAACAAATCAGGTCATTCAGATCTGTGGTCAGCTCCTGCCTAGACATGGCCTTCCTCCTGCCAAACTGGCCCGCAGGCCTCGGAAACTTGGGCTGGCTGCGGGTGACCTGGAGACACTGGTCGGTGCTGCTGTTCTGCTGGTCACTGCTGGATGCTGCCGACATGGAATCAGATTCTGTGACGGATGGCTCGAACTTGGCCTTAACTCTCGGCTTCAGAGGGTGCGGGGGGGGTTGGAAATTCCGGTAGCGTGGCTTTTTATACACATACATCGGCCGGTCAAGCTGACCCTCAATGCCATCATTCCAAGATTTGTAATGTGTCCGTCTCTGGAGCTCAGGAGTCAGGGCCTGACTTTCTAAACTTCTGCCAACATAAAAATGAGGAGCCCCGTGGAGGTCGGTCAGGGAGCGTGGGTAGAAAGCCCGTCTGCTCATTTTTCTCCTCTGCATCTCCTCCTCTTCTTCACTGAGCTGTGGAGAGGCCCAGGGAATACACTGTTGCATGTTCCTGGGGTACATCTCCACAGCGTCCCCAAAGATGTCTACCTTGAAACGTCTTTCTGGCCAGAAAGTCGAATGGTTTTCTTGGTGAGGGTCACGTTCATTAACCATATAGTATCTGGGGGCACGGGACCTATGACCCCGTGGCACCAAAGCTGAGACCCTTGATCCATGGTCGATTTGCTGAAGGTCTTTTCGGAAAAGAGGCTCTGAGTGAACGTCTTCGATGCGCTTTGTAAACATTCCAGGTGTGCAGGGTCTCTTCCTGTAAAGATCACTTGTGCTTGCACACAGACCACGTGGGTACCTGAAAGACAGAGGTGGTTAAACACCTGCAGCGTTGGTGCTCACAGACCCCTATGCTGTCCCAGCACCGCGAGCTAGAACAGCAGTTCTCTGCATTTCCACTGAAACTTGTTCTGAAATGTTAATGGGTGTCCAGTGGGGAATTTCCCACTGGTCCAGTGGTTAGGACTCTGTGCTTCCACTGCAGGGGGCACGGGTTTGATCCCTGTTAGGGGAACTAAGATCCCACATGCCGTGCAGCGAGGACAAAAAAAAAAAAAATTTCCTAATGGGTGTCCAGTGGGTTGCATGCACAGGAGGCTTCGGGGAACTGGGTTAAATAGATTTCTTTACTGCTGGAATTCTCAGAACCCTTAAAGTAATGATGTGCACCGTGAATCTCCATGGAGGGCAAAGCGTTGTGCTGGTGTATTTCATCATGGAGACCTCCTTTTGTCCAGGAGTATATAGTGGGCCTAAGAACTGTGGAGCACACGCTGGGAACACTGCCCCTCACTATCTCTGCCATGCAGCCGTCCAGGTTCTTGGACACTTCCTCCCCATAGCCTATGTAGACAAAGAATGTCACCTGTCATTTCAGAGAACAAAGGATGTAAAGCCATCGGTCACTGCGGCTGCCGTGACGGTGCCCCCTACGGGGAATTCGGGATGGAGAAAAACAAGATACTGGCCCTAGATAGTTAAGATGTGTATCAAAGAAATAACTTCAATGAGCTCAGACTCTTGCATATTTCCCTAGAAGATAGAAAAGCACTAAAATCATTAACTTGAAATGTCTGTCTTTTTGTGATTAGCAGTAAGGCTTTGATGTTCAACCACGTGGGTTTTTTTTCAGCAAAAACTGCTGTATCTCCTAGCTCCTTCTTTGGAACGGTCCTTCAGAACCATCTGAGAGGCCATGTCCCAGGTCATAGTCCTCAGTAAGTCCACCAAATAAAACATAATTCTCAAATTTTAGGTTGTGCTTTTTTTTTTTCAGTCGACACCTATCCAGGACTATTGGAATCTCTCCTCCGTACCAAAGCCCAATAGATACATGAAGACAACTCCTAATATAGCAAGATTTTGAATTCTTTGTTCACTTAGTCATTGCTTTTACAAACAAAACAACCTCACCCCTTATCCCTGCCAAACAACTCTCCTATATATTACCTGTATTGCTTTCACTGTGTTACATTCAGATCAGATATAATTCTCCATGTAAGTTAGGGTCAGTGCATCCTTCTAGATGTCCTACCTCCCTGAAAAGAACGCAGGGCTCTACTGCTTTCTTATGTGTAGGTACAACTGAAATAATTGACCCATACAAATGCAGAAATGATCTTGCCCATAACTTGGCCAGCCTGGAAGTAAAATATAAAAGATCTTGCCGATAATATAGCCAGTCTGGAGTGAAAAAATAAAAGATAAAAAAAAATTTAAACAACAACGTCCTACTGTATAGTACAGGGAACTATTGATATATTCAGTATCTCGTAATAACCTATAATGGAAAAGAATATGCAAAAGAATATATATGTATATATACATGTTTATATAACTGAATCACCGAACTAACACTTGAAACTAACACTGCTGTGTAAATCAACTATACTTCAATAAAAAAAAAAAAAAAGAAGAGATAAAGTCCCAACTCCAGAGAGACTCAAAGGCCTTAGTGGTCTGTGTTACACTTCTTTCCAGCATCATCTCTGGCTTCCCTCCAGGCTCCCTTTGCTGCAGTCATTTCCCAAAGATGCCTCACTTCTTCATAACGTCATACCTTTGTTCATGCTTATTCTCCACTATGGTACATTCTTATTTTTTCTTTTTGGTTTTTAATTTTTAAATTTTTTGTGTTTTCTTTATAACATTCTTTCTATATCCTCCCAAAAAATATTAAATGGAGATTGGTTAAATAAGTCATAGCATATCTAGACAGTGGAATAATAATTGACCTTTTCCTCCCCATCTTTATTGAAGTATAACTGACAAATAAAAATTGCATATGTTTAATGTGTACAACTTGATTTAATATATGTATCCATTGTGAAATGATTACCACAGTCAAGCTAATTCACACATTCATCATCTCACAGAGTAACCACTTTTTTTTTTTTATGACACATGTCATTGTCTCCTTTTAATAGAGGGATTTAATTGACCAAGAACTGCAAACTTTTTTTTAAAAAAACTGGTATATGGCTTAGGCAATACTGTCTATTACCAACCAAGAACGCTCTGGAACATATTCTAGTTTCTTTCTTAATAAATAAAAAGAATCGTACACTGTGACCAAGTGTCGTTTATCCCAGAAATACAGGAATTGTTTTTTTTAAGTCTTAATTTTAAAAAATGGCTTTTCATTGATACCAGTTTATTTCTCAACACTGGTACATTCTTTTTTTTTTTTTTTTTGTGGTACGCGGGCCTCTCACTGTTTTGGCCTCTCCCGTTGCGGAGCACAAGCTCCGGATGCGCAGGCTCAGTGGCCATGGCTCACGGGCCCAGCCGCTGTGCGGCATGTGGGATCTTCCCGGACCGCGGCACGAACCCGTGTCCCCTGCATCGGCAGGCGGACTCTCAACCACTGCGCCACCAGGGAAGCCCTATGGTACATTCTTGATTCTTCTCCATTCGGTGAGCTCTTACTTAGTTTTTAAAGCCCAAGTCCAATATAATTTCTCCTAAGAAATATTTACGCATTCTCCACGTAGACTTTATCTCAATCCCCCTTGTCCTCTGAAAACATACTGTTTATCACAGAAGCATAGCATTGATCACATCATCTAATATTTAACTACATCCTTCTCTCACTCTACTTTCAACTCTCGGAGGCAGAGATGTTTCTGATTAATCTGTAGTATCCATCCCAGAGAGTACAATAGAGTTGATTCTCAATAAAAGTTTGTTGATTTAGATACTAGAGAATTCTTTACAATACAAACGTGTTTGGATTATGCTAATCTGGAATTTTTTGAGTTACAGTGTTGTTGCCATTGACAAGCAAACAACTAATATTCTAATTACAATTAATCCCTCTATTCATTAAACCAGGTCCCCAATGGAAAAAAAAATTTTTTTAAGGCGTTTTCTTTTCTTAGGCTATAGAAATAAATACCCTAGTTTGGCAGGAAGGTTTGCTTATACGTTATATGGCAGAAGGTCGAGGAGGAAGAATTTGTCCTGTTTGACAAACTTTGTCCCCTGATTTCTTCTCAACAGCAGATGTCAACAGGCAGAAATGGCCTTGTGGCCTTCGGGCACAAATGGAATTTAATGGCTCTCACTTCCTGAACCTGTTAGGGCCTTTGAAGCCCTCATGGTTTTTTTGTTTTGTTTTGTTTTGTTTTGATGCACAAAAACTGAACTATAACTTTATTTTCTATTTGGAAATAAACACAACAAAAATAAGAACGAATTTTTATCCTTCTAAAACGCTCTATCAGGTCTGGATGACGGGGACAGTCTCCTCTGCTCTGAGAGACCTGTGTTCTTCTCGATGGGAAAATAATGCTCTGGTCTCCTGCTTCTCCTCATCACCTAATCCTTCCTTATCCGGTGCTGTCCCTAACATTTCAGCTTCCCTAATGGCTTTTTATCCTGCTCTTTATGGCTCTGGACCGTCACTGGTAAGTATTACCCAGGAGGCAGATTTCCTGCCGAGCTGCAGTTAACTCACCTGGTAGAGTTGTGCCCGGATCTGGAGACGCCAGGAAGAGGCAAGCTGGGATTGCCGGGTCCTGGCTGGGGACTCGGGGGCACGGGCTGGGTGATGGTCTCCACCCTGCTACTCATGCTGCTCGATGAGTCGAAATTGACCACATTGCCATTGTTTTGGGGTGTCGCCGAGTGAGCCGAGGACAGCTGGCTGCCGAAATCGCTGTCCTTTGGAAACCTCTTGGTGCTGTCGTCTTGGGTTTGGATGCGGGCTGCAGGAAGAGAGAGGGTGAGGGGAAGACAAGCTGAGGGGGGACACGCTCAGGCTGGTTTCGCTGCAAGTGTCCTGACTTCCAACAGGTGGGTCCACAAACAGTTGTGTGCACTCGCAGATACTCCTGACCCCATGGGTGACAAACATTTCGTAATTCAAATCATTTCTTCACTGAGAGTTGGAGCTGGAAGGGAGCGTAGGAGGAACCAGATGAACCCCGAGGCTTTACACGTGCACCATCTGATGCCCCCATGAGCAAAGTGGATTATTCACCAGCTTTGGGGCTCTGGTTCTTTATCTATACAATGGATACGATGAAGCTTAGATGATAATTACGATTTTTTGGAAATAGTTCACAGAGCATTCTGAAAAAAAGTGTGGTCTTGGGCTTGAAAAACATTAGATGACAATATTGTTATCCTGAGAAAGTTCCTAGTTTTTGAAGGCAACCTGAACTAAACTTAATTATGCTTCATGGGCAAATAATATTTGATAATTACAGTAGAATTTTATAACATGAGCTGCAGTCTCTTTCCACAGCAGTTTTTTAAAATTTTTTATTTGATACTGGAATATAGTTGATTAACAGTGCTGTGTTAGTTTCAGGTGTACAGCACAGTGATTCAGTTACGCATGTACACGTATCTATTCTTTTTCAAATTCTTTTCCCATTTAGGTCGTTACAGAACACGGAGCAGAGTTCCCTGTGCTATACAGTAGGTCTTTGTTGGTTATCTATTTTAAATATAGCAGTGTACACATGTCACTTTCCATAGCAGTTTTTATCTGTAGGCTGGCTCTCTGAGGAAGTGGATGGAGCAAACACAACCCTTAGGCCTCATGACTCTTACTCAGGCATTTTCTTGGAAGGAAACACATCCCTCCCAGTTAGCTCTGCATTGAAGCAGACAAAGGAGTTGGTCCGCAAAGCCTTTTTGGGTCTCATTTTTGTTTATTTTCTGAGGAAGAGTATGGACTACGTATGCCATTTTGCCGTTGCCCACTGATCTTATTAGTGGCTCCAAGTGGCAGACATGTTTCCTTTGAGCTGCACCTGCCCACTTTCCCCTCCCTTCAGCCCACACCAGACTTGTGCTTCTTGTATTATCATTCTTTCTACAGGGAGGCTCTTTCCTTTTCCCTCAATGAGCCCAGATGGGAACAAGTATGTCCAGGTGCTGCTGGGGAAGATGGGAAGAAGTGTGCCCGTTGGGTTTGGATTTCATACTAGGGAATCTGTTTTCATGGCTGGACCTGCCCACCTGGTATTGCTCTGCAGGCAGGGACAGAGAGGACATGACCTAAGGGGCAGAGAACTGGGGAGGGGGGATTGCAAGGAAAAAATGGGCCATTGAGAGGAAGTACACAAAAGTGAATAAGGCCAAGATGTTCTTATGGGTTTTCTTCAGATTTTTGTGCTTCTTTTTCTCTCCTACTTCAATACTTCCTTGTGATTTCAGATGTGTTTTGGGGTTATTCACAGGTCTGGGTCTGATGTAAAAATTATAGATATAAACCAACATTTATATCCCTAGATTTTTATTGTGTCTAGTTAATTGTGAAAGCCACAGTTGAGTAGGAATGTTTATTCGTGATGAACCTTAAACTGCTGTTTTTTTAAAATGCTCACCAACTGAGACATCGGGAATTTTTGTTTGTACTTACCTTCTACCATTTGGGCAACCTTTTTCTTATCTTCAGATCTTGCCTAAAATATAAATGATAACCATATGTTTGTTTTGGATTTACAGGAAGGAGTAACAAATACAGTTAAGTCCCCTACATATGAACGGGTTCCATTCCGAGAGGGCGTTTGTGAGTCCAATTTGTTCTTAAGTCCAGCAAAGTTAGCCTAGGTCCCCAACGAACACAATGGGCTATACAGTACTGTATTGGAATAGGTTTATAATACTATTATAAAATAATGCACAAAAACAAACAAACACACGCAAATAATACATAAAAAACAAACAAAAAATAAAGAAAACATTTCTAATCTTACAGTACGGTACCTTGAAAAGTACAGTAGTACAGTACAACAGCTGGCATACAGGGGCACGTTCGCATCTTTGAAAGCTCTCAACTTGAAGGTTTGTGTGTAGGGGACTTGCTGTACTATTCTTGGGGGTGGGGCTGGGGAACGATGTAGGTATCACTGCTGATCCTTTGGGCCATGGCTGAGCTACATCACCTGGGGACAGTGTGCTCTGGTCCTAAGCCTGTTACTTGAATGAATAAATGCTGACACCTGAGAGCTGAAGTTTTATCCCTGGCAAGTTTCATTTTTAGGGGCAGCTCTTTGATAGACCATGTTGAGATTCTGCTAAGCATGGTTTGGCTGAGACACAAAAGAGAAAATATGGATCAACCACACGGGAGATGTGTGTTTCCATAAAAATGCCCTTTGCAACTCCAGATGCAGATGCATTTCCTTCTTTTTTTTTTTTTTTTTTTTTTTGTGGTCATGCCATGTGGCATGTGGGATCTTAGTTCCCCGACCAGGGATCAAACCTGGGCCCCCTGCAGTGGGAGCACGGAGTCTTAACCACTGGACTGCCAGGGAAGTTCCTAGATGCATTTCTTATTTGACTATATACAAAATGAGTTGGTGTTTCTTTACATGAGTTGATATTTGTGAGAGTTGTTTTTTTTTAAACAGAGAAAGGTGGAAGTTTTTTGCGTGGGGTTCTGGGGCTGGGTGAAGCAAGTGAGGTATCCAGGGGTCAAATTTAAGGAGGTGCTCACTCTTGGGGCTGTGGGAGTGCAGGGTCGGTGTGACCCTGAGAGTCTGTGCCTCTAAGTTTGGCAGCCTGGTGCCTCGCCCCAGTCCTGGCCCTGGGGGAGCACCTGGGGTGTGCAGAGGAGGAGAAACTGTGGAAGGATGGGGGAGTGTCGGTTTCCCTCTGACTGTTCTGAGAACTATGGTTTGAGCCCCAGATGGGAGAGAAGGTATAGTAAGTCCCCCACATATGAACCTTCAAGTTATGAACTTTCAAAGATGTGAAAGTGCGTTCCATCAGTGTCAGGCGTGAGTGATATCGCAACTCGCCCTCCGTCTCCTGTTGCTGACGATCCTTCAGCTCTACCATCTCCCACCTCCTCTCCCTCCTCCAGTAACTCTTCTTGCCTGTTCACTCGATGCCAGCCCCTGGATGCCAGCTGTTGTACTTTACTGCTGTACTTTTCAAGGTACTGCACTGTAAGAGTCAAAATGTTTTCTTTATTTTTTGTGGGTTTTTTAATATATTATTTGTGTGAAAAGTATTATAAACCTGTTACAGTACAGTACTATGTAGCTGATTGTGTTAGCTGGGAACCTAGGTGAACTTTGTTGGACTTAGGAACAAACTGGACTTACGATTGCGCTCTCGGAGCGGAACTTGTTCGTACGTAAGGGGACTTACTGTAATGACAACCAGAATTTAAAAGATATGAAAAGGGTGGGTCTTTGGGTCCAAACAGTGTCTTTGGGCTCAGATGTCCAACTCGACATGGGATTAGGGAGGGATCCTTTCTCCCCGCCCAGTCAGTGCAGCCAGCAGAAAAGCCCAGTACATTGCAAGCTTGGTGGCCACAGGAGGGGGAGCTGAAGTGCTGAGGGCATGAGCGAGGCCTCTAGGAGAGGAGGCTCATTCTGGCAATTGAGGGCCTGGGTATTCTTAGAAACAGCCCTGGGAGCTCCTGGCCGGGGAGGGGTGGCCTTGCACTCTAGCTCGTGGCCAAGAGTCCCAGTAATTTGCAAATGTGACCTCACTGGTATTCCCTGGCCAGGGAAATCAGTCAGATGGTTGATGCCCATTCACGGTAGCAAAGGTTACGTAATACTTGCGTTTTGGATCTGCGTTCTGAGCTGGTGGTTGCTGAGCTTTAAGGATCTTGCGATGCTCTGAAGATAATAGATGAGCATGCTAGGGCAGAAGAGCACAGGGCGGTGAGCGTACGTCATCCCCCTGGCCGGGCTTCTGTGTTCCCGGCCCGATGTGGGCTACCCACTGACCGCCCCACCACCCCCTGAGGACAAAAGGTATCAGTGAGTTTTCAGGCTGGCAAGTGCTGGGAAGGAACTGCTTTCCTTTTCTCTCTCCTGAGTTTCAAAGCGACCTCCATTGACCTGGAATTCTGCACGGATGACAGCCGTAAGGAAGGAGTGAAGACGGGAGGGGCGTGTTACAGTGTATCGTGGTAGGAGTATTGGATCAACTACTTGATGTTATTTCCCCTTTAAGTTAAAACAGACGCAAGTTAGCTGCACTGTAAAATTCCATGTTGAGATTAAACTGCTGGAAAATAAGATAATGATAATCACATTCAACCCCATGATCATGGCCACAGCGATCGCCGAAATGCTGTTGACGAATCAATCATGCTCTACCTCCCTGGCCCGTGTCATTCAGCAGCCCTGCTCAGATCATCCGGCTCCGTAAGTGACTTTTGAATGAACTCACTGAATTTATACAATTATTGGAAAGCAGTGCTTTCTTCTTGGCCAAACACGCAGAAGTCCCCCCAAAGCAGGCAGGAAAGTACTCACAAAAGAAGCAGCACAGCTGGCAGGATAACCACAGGGCTACTGATGTACCCAACCACAGAGCCAAACCACGCGGGAAAGTCCTTCTCAATCGTTTCTGACACGATGTCATAAATTTTCTCTTGTCCGCTGTGAGAAAGAAAACCATAATTCCAGATTATATTGCTTTTGGCAGAAGGATCCTGCAAGCCATGAAAAAAAAAGAAAAAAGGCTAGCTAGCTAGAGTCCAATCCTCAAAGTCAGTTTCAAAGCTAAAGTTAAGTATCTGATGAATGTGAAAGATACATAACATTCCTGAAATGATTTCATCTGAAGGAGCCATTTAATTAACATGTAGGTTTGAAGATGGGGTCAGTAACTACAGGGTGTGTGTGTGTGTGTGTGTGTGTGTGTGTGTGTAATGTATACAAAGATAGACTCTAAATGTTACATATACGTTGTATCAAAACTGACTGAAAGCAGATGCTAGGTGAAGATAATTGAAGTGACTTCTGTCTTGATGCAGCTAGATAATGTAGAATCAAAAGTGACACGGAGGGCTTCCCTGGTGGCGCAGTGGTTGAGAGTCCGCCTGCCGATGCAGGGGACACGGGTTCGTGCCCCGGTCCGGGAAGATCCCACATGCCGCGGAGCGGCTGGGCCCGTGAGCCATGGCCGCTGAGCCTGCGCGTCCGGAGCCTGTGCTCCGCAACGGAAGGGGCCCCAGCAGTGAGAGGCCTGCGTATCACACACACAAAAAAATTTTTAAAAAAACTTCAGTCTTATCCAATCTCACGGCATCTCAAATAAAAACCATAGTCCAGGTCTTCCCTGGTGGCGCAGTGGTTGGGAGTCCGCCTGCCACTGCAGGAGACACAGGTTCGTGCCCCGGTCCGGGAAGATCCCACGTGCCATGGAGCGGCTGAGCCCGTGAGCCATGGCCGCTGAGCCTGTGCGTCCGGAGCCTGTGCCCCGCAACGGGAGAGGCCACAATAGTGAGAGGCCTGCGTACCACAAAAAAAAAAAAAAAAGAAAAGAAAAGAAAGTGACATGGACTATCTCTTAATAAAAGCTTTCTGAGTTCTGGAAGGGAAAGATTGACCAGGTAGAATTTCCTTCTAGCCTTGGAGCAATGCCGTTTCCCGTTTTGATTCGAAGTGGGCTGTATCTTTTAAAGGTGAGCACAGAGATGATTATACTTGAGGGCAGCCTGCTTAGCAAGGAAAGGGAAATGGTCTTGGATTCAAAAGACATGAGTTTGAAGTTTTTCTCTGCTGTTGACCTGTTTTGTGAGCCAGAAGGAGAATTCAGTTCAATGCGGGGGTCCTTCCTCTATAGCTGTCAGTAGCTCCAGGCAGAGTCGACTGAATTAAGAGAACTTACCTAAATGGCCCGCAATTTAGAGATGGCTTGTACCGGACGATAGCAAAAATGGTTGGCAGCATGCATAGGAAGAGCATAAAAAGGAGCATTGCCAGGTAGAAGTTGTTGGATCTGTAAAGAAACCAAATGCCAGGCGCTGAGTTCACTCTCTGGCCAGCTGCCGATGATGTCTGTGCACCCCACTGCCCCGCCCCCGAAAAAAAAACAAAACCGACACAGAAACTGTAGCCCGGACTCTTTGTAAACAGAAAAATCCTCCTCCCATCACTGCCTAGGAAAGGGTCTGTTATAGGATCACAGGCAATTTAGCAAACTAGAAATGGAGGCTCAAAGGGAATTCGTGGATCACCCAGCCCAACCTGTTCATATACTAAACGCTGGCTGAGCACCTGTCCACCTCAAGCCAAGAGACAGGTGACCCCATGGCCATCACACAATAAACTTAATTCATGGAAAACTCTTAGCACCTTTGCCCCACCCAGCTGAGTCCTTACCTAGTGGTTCCCTGTCCTGTTCCCAGCCTTGAACTTGTCCCCTATGTCTGAGGATGGTTTGACTCTTTTGTTACGGTTCTTGACTCTCTTACTTGGATGTCTCTCTCAACCTCTTATCTGCTCTGCTCCTGGCTGCTCAGGGTGAATGGTCTGCCTGAGTAAGCCCTGGGCCCTGGGCCCTAAGCTGGTCTGAAAGCTCGGCTGCCCAGGCTTCCCCCGAGGGCAGCACAGGTCTGTTTGGTGTGCAAGGCCCTGTATATAGTCCTGAAAAGAGAATGAATGGTCTGTTCACCTTGAGACTCTCAGCCTGCATGCTGTCTCTCTCTCTAAAGAAATAGACTGGACTAGAAGAGAGCAGAAAATGTCAGGGCACATACAATGTGGTTAAGTAGGTGAGTGTTAATTTGTGAAACCTTTCTCTATTTATATGCACACATTCTCTTTATATATATGTATACACACACACACACATATATATATACACTCAATATATGTGCGTATCCATTTATATGTATGTGTTATGTATATTTATGTGTGTATATATGTATGCATGTATTTTTATATATAGGCCTACATAGATGTCAATGAATATACACATTCATATATAAATTATATATAAAACATATATATGCATCTACACTGGTCTCTAGGTGAAAGATAAATACACTGTCATGCTGGTTACTGTCAAAAAGTTTGAAAGATACTGATACACACCCACATCAATAACTATTATGTCAAAATAAAATAAATGAGTTCTAATCAAGGTGTTCAAAATGTGATATGAATTCACCAAAATGGCTAAAGTGAAAAATACAGAGAAGAACAAGTGTTGACAAGGTTGTGGGACAACTGGAACTCTCACATGATGCTGGTGCGAGTGGAAAGGGCGCCTCTGCTTTGGCAAAACAGTTGGCGCTCTCTACCAGAGGAGAACACATGCGTGGCCTGTGAGCCAGCAAGTGCAGTCCTAGGTATGTACCCAGCAAAGGACATGCGTGAGAATGTTCAAGGCAGTGTTATTCATTATAGCTAACCACAGGAGGATGGATAAAGAAATTGGGGAGGGGGGTGTCCTCAATGAGGTGATTCTCACAAGCACAATACTGAGAAGAAGACAGGAATAAAAGAGGTCATACTGAGTGTGATTCTATTTACATCAAGTAAAAAATGGTGTGGCGGGGGGGGGACGAATTACGCTGTTAGAAGCTGGTAGCGACCGGCGTCGAGTACAAGGGGGCTTCTGGGCGCTGTTCTTGTTCTGTTTCTCCATCTGGGGGTTGGTTACAGAGTTGCGTTCAGTTTGTGAATATTCATCAAGCCAGGTATTTGTGATGTGTGCCCTTTCTGGATGATCATTAAACTTCAGTAAAAAGTTGTAAAAGATGTGGCATGAGCTTAAGAAGAGTCATGATTCATTTGAGGGGTGGGGCATTGACAGTGGCTTCAGGGAGGAAAGGCAACTGGAGGGCGGACAAGGTTTTGGCAGGCAGGGTGTTGGGGAGACCCCCTTGCTGGAGGTCACTCTGGCTAAGGCGAGTGTGGGTGATGTGAGTTCTCTCTGTGAAGCGGACTTGACGCTCACTGACCTGGAGGCTCGGAAGACTTGCTGGTGGGGCACGTTGCAGGTCAGCACGGCCCAGCTGCGCAGGTACATGAGCCCAATGAGTTTGAGGACGTTGAAGGCAGGGAGACACGGTGAGAAGAAGGCTCCCATCCTGAAACCACAATGGGAGGCCAGTTAGCGTCTGTTCTCCTCTGGTCTATCTTGGTTCTGAGAGCTTGAGGTTTAAAGTCTGTGCTTAAACAACTGAAGAAGCCCCTGGAGATCTGAGACCCCAACCTTCCACCTGCTGGAGATAAGACAAGTCACTTCTGCAGATGAGCAGGGAGCCTGTTTTAAAATATCCTCTTGGCACAAGGATGCTAAGTGTCTCCTGCCTCTTCACACTTAGCAAAGGAAACGCCCTCTTCCGGTCAAGAGGCAAATGGTGGGTAACTGCGGTTTCGGGCAAGCTCTAGATTTTGCCTGTCTATGGGGTTGGTGGGGCTACGTTAATACATTATTGACTTTCAGATTTGATCAACATTATGTGGAGCAGAGCTACTTTTGTTGGACCTTTGCTAAGCATCCTCACACACTTTGGCCCATTTAACCTGCTGAAACCATAAAAGGAGGGATAAATAGCCAAAGTTTTTAGACATGAAATGTGGGTCTGGGAAAATTAGGTGATTTGCTCAGAGACTAATATCATCCAAACTGAGAGACCTTTGAGAGTGACAGATCTGGGATAACATCCCGGGAAAACAGAGGTATATCTACCCTGCCAATAAGGGCCAAATACGGAATGAAACCCAGATCTTCTGACTTTAAGGCTAAACCTGCTTATACTGGATGTTTATCCAATACAATACTTGCGAAGTTTGGATTTAGCAGCAGGAAAATAGATACAAAGAGAGGTTTAATAAGTAAAACGCTTTTTTAAAAAAACTTTTGGTTTCTCACATCAGGCAAGACACTTAGCTTCTCTTTTCCTCAGTTTCTTCATATTTAAAATGGAGAAACGTTAAGTAAATGTTTTGTATTATTTTTAATACTGTATTTGTGAAAATATTTTTCAAAATAAGTGGACTCTAAGAATACAGAATTTGAGTAAAGGGATATTACTTTATATTCCATTCCTCCTGCATTTTACTGAATGATTATGAAGAGGGATTGTGTCTTCTGAAGGTATGGGACACCCAGGTTCTTCTTCTTTTTCGTCGTTTGCTTGTATTTTAACAAATAGCACTTTTTGTGGTCCAGTAGGGAAAGCCAGAGATGGAGGGATGGTTAGGGAGCTCTCCGCCGTGTCCCCATGGACACACACTCCATGTCGATCAGATGATCCCTTTCAGCCTTTAGGATCTTTAGGACCATGATTGCCTTGGCTGGGGGCTGCCCTGGGTGAGCAGACCTCCCCTAGGTCTATCTTTCTGGGGGATAGCCGTGCACCTGGGCTCAATGTCCAAGTGAGAGTACGGAAGGAGAGTGGGTAGCTGAAGGCAGGCTCCCCAGCTGTGACACAGCCACTGATGGAAGTCCTCCTCGGGGGTCAGCAGCCTCTCCTCCTAGCCTCCCCACAATCCTCCCCAGCAGCTTATTCTACTGGTTCTTGTGCAGTTTTGTTTGTTTTTCAGTGACCGATAGTGGCCTAAAAATGGACTATTTCCTTCCTCATTCCTTTCTGCAAAATGCTTAGAAAACCATTACTGAAATTACTATATATGTGAAATAGTTCAATTAGAAACTCTTTATGTCCTTTCTTGACTCTTATGACTGTGTTTATTACGGTCATGTCCCATCCAGACTTGGTAAATTAAAATCTTAGCCCAGATTAGATGTAAGCACAGCAGGAAGCTTTGCTACGTACCAAATCATTCCTTGGTTGTAGACTAAATGTAACACGTTCTCTGCTATTTTGAATTCCCCGTATTCAGGCTACAAGAGAAAACGAACTTCTGCATTAAAAAACGTTCCAAATTTCTTTGCATAAACCAGTTCATTAGAGTCAAATACACAGAATTCTCTGCTCGCCTAGATACGTAGAGATCATTGTCTGTGAGGCCATCCCAGCAAATGGTAAATGTAAGAAAGAAATGGGAACTCAGCTTTGTACAGCCTTTCCCTCTTCCCTCACGTATTTTCTCTCAGCCATGTCAGTTTCCCAGCCCGGCCATCAGGAAAGGATGGATCTGGCCATACGAACTTCCCCAATGGACACGGCATCTTACTTACAAACTTGCTCTCCAGGTCCCAACACCAGTAGTCACTTAAGTACCGAACGAAAAGTCCTCGGAAGAAGTCTATGAGCAGGATGCTGGCCACAGTGAACAGCATGTCGATGATGGAGAGCTTCAACATCTCCTGCAACACAAGGCGTCCTTGGATGCCACCACGCCCTGCCCTTCCCACTGTCCACCTCTTCCTTGGGGTCCTCCCTTCTCTCTTCATTCCCATGGCTTGAGCCACCGGGCCCCCTCCAATGGCGACTTCATTTTTGGCACATAATAGCTGCTCAACAAATATTTGTTAATTTGAATTTTGATATCTGAGGCCAGCTTTACACAAAGCCAGGGAAAAAGTCTATGGTTCTGAGCCACAGGAGACTACTTGAGGTGTTATCATAGGATATAGTGAAGGTGAAAGGCAGAGGGGTTCAGAGCAGAGTTTGGAGCAGATGCCTCGGTTTAGGGCTTCATTCTGCTTTTTTTTTTTTTTTTTTTGATGTGTATCTTTTTTAAAGTATTTATTGAATCTGTTACAATATAGATTCCGTTTTATATTTTGTTTTTTTGGCGCAAGGCATGTGGGATCTTAGCTCCCCGAACAGGGCTGGAACCCTCATCCCCTGAATTGGAAGGCTAAGTCTTAACCACTGGACCACCAGGGAAGTCCCCTTCATTCTTCTTTTACTATCTGTGTTTTGGGGCAAGTTACTTAAACTCTAGTGCTTCAGTTTCCTCATCTCTGCTTCTAAGGATGATAATAAGATTCTAGACTAAGCACTTAGAACAGGGTCAAGCACATCGTTAATACTGCCTGAGTCCTTACACTGATTATAATTCATTTTGAGACCTGGAAAATCCTAATCCCCCACTGAACTTTATTTTCCTTTTCTATAAAATAGAGATAATGACACTTCAGAGAATCGCTAGAATTAAGTGATGAAATGGACACGAAAGGGCTTTATAAGGGAACGAGGGAGCCACCTGTCCAACGTATGTCTCCCAGCATTGGCCTTGCGGACTCTGGGTGGAAGCAGTGGTCTTGTTGGCCTCTGAGAGAGGCGAGGTGTAAGTCAGAACATTGGCTTGTTCCAGGGCCCAAGTGCTGTTTCTCCTGAGCCCTATCCCAGGCCCAGGCGTGGACCACTTCTCTTCTCCAGGGGCTGCCCTGGTGACAAAGAAGATGGTAGAATCTATCCAATGAGTTGTGCTATTGGGGGGAGCAGTTTCCTGTGGAGAGAGGGAAGGAAGAAGAAAAGGTTGTCCAGTTATGTGTAAATAAGAATCCATCATGAACACCAAGGATATCACTGCATTGCTTGGGAATAATCTCTTTTTCTTTATCTCTGTTTCTCTCTGTCTCTGACTCTCTGTCTCTCTCTCTCACTATCTCTAGCTTGGTTGATAGCCACTTGACTAGAGTTGGTCCGGTAATGAACATAGAGTTGTAATGAACAGCATTGATTTTTCCCTAGTAAAGTGTCAGAGCCTGTCCTAGGTTACAGCATGTTGTATTTCTCATTCTCACAAGAGTGTCAGGTAAGAATGATTATTCCATGTTACAGATGAAGGAACTGAAGCTCAGCTAGTTGAAGTCAAACGCTTAAGGTCCTGTTGCTGGGAAGTGGCAGGTAAGGACCCAGTCTACGCAACATCAAAGTCCTGATGCAGAACCATTTCTCCCTGTGGCCTCTTCTGTCTCATAAGCAGCAGGATTTGATGCTAGGAAGGTATGGCTTGGGCAAACAACCCTGAAGAAGCCGCCTACTCCCTGCCTCCTCTTCCCCTACCATTTTGGGATAACCTCACAGGTGGGGCAGGTTTAAAATGACCTCCAAAACTACCCTAGGCTGGGATGGTGAGGGCTGCTCTGAACTGCTCTCCATAAGATATTTATTTTATCCTGATTTTCTAAGTGAAAATTAGTCCCATGGTCTGCCATTCTCCTGGGATCATTTACAATAGCTGCTGATAACCTTTCCTGATGGAATTCCAGGAAAGAGTGTTAAGAGACCCAGGTTTTCATTCCAGCCCTGTCACTGACTAGCCATAAATTCTGGCCTCAGTTTCTTTATCTTGGAAATGAGACCAAATTTCCTATCCTCTGTTGAGAAGACCACAAATGAACTGATTTTTGAACATGATGAACAGAGTGCAAATACTAGCAGTGATATTGACGACACTGATGATGACTCTGTATCTGTGTGTATGTGTGTGTGTGTGTGCATATGTGTATATATGTATGTATTCAATATGTATGTGTATGTGTGTGTGTGCATGTGTATATGTGTGTGTATGTGCGTGTGTTTGTGTATATGTGCGTGTGTTTGTGTATGTATATGTGTGTGTCTTTGTGTGTCTGTATATGTGTATATATGTGTGTATGTGTGTGTGTTTGTGTGTGTGTGTATATATGTGTGTATGTGCGTGTGTGTATGTGTGTGTGGTGTAGGGGGGGCAGTGGTTGGCTGGGCACGTCCCCAGGACGGAGCACTCACCTCAGTGCTCATGCTGTTAACTTTGTCCAAGAGGGCGATGATCAGACTGTAGAGGTTTCCCAGGTACAGCACAAGGACCCTGAAAGCCACAAGCCCACCTTGAATGATCAGACCACCACTCCATGGTTCTAGACTGACCACAATTTGGGAGTGACCACCATGTTTTGGCTAAGACAGTTGCTGGTTGCCACACTTGGTTTCCTTCAGAATCAGACTGTGGGCATTAAAACAAAATACAGAATTCCCAAATCTACACTGTTTCGAGAGGTCTGGATGGGGTCTGGGAATCCTTTTATCTCCTTACCAGGTGATTCCACTGTAGCCGATCTCTGGATCAGTATTTCAGAGCCGCTGGGATAGCAGACAGTGTGTGAGCTCAGGAAGCGGGGCTCTGAAGTGTAGAGTGAATTATCCATGTCCTGTCCTGTCTTCTGGTTTATAAAGTGATTTTCCAGGCATTATCTCATTTGAGTCTCGCCTGTGAGGTCCATATTATTATAACCCCCACTTAAGGGACAAGGGTATTGAACATGGGGAGGCCTTAAGTCACCTGCTCGGGTTCACACAGTTAAAAAGAGGCAGGTGAGATTTCAGGATCTCAGTGGTCTGGCTCTGAAATACAGGCTGAACCTGTCAGACGGGCTGAATCAGTGAGGGGCTGTGGGCACGTCTACACCTGCTCACAGGTGGGCAACCTTGAGCAGATGGTACCTGCCCGCAGCAGCCTCTATCAGCCAGTGATCCAAGACTTGATGCCCGTTTCCCCGGAGTTGGAAGGTTTGGGGAAACACGTCATGGAGTTTCCCAGGCTGCAGCCTTGGATCTTAACAGAAACATGTCTGGGAAAATGAGATGAGAAAGGAAAGTGGCAGGTTTACAAATCTCTCACAGGACAGTGGTTGGCACTTGGAGAATCATGAAGCCAGTGCCAGTTGGCGAAAAAGAGAAAGCAGATTTAACATGAGGACAAGACTCCAGATGATTGGAACTTTGAGTCGCCCTCATCTCCTCAGGTGTAGAGTTTACCACCTGTGGCCACCAGTGTGCAGGAGTGAGCAGGGAAACAGGGGCTAGGACACCTCCGGGGGCATCATTCTGACTCATCTTGGCTTTCCCTGTGCACTGTGGAGGGATTCCCTTCAGCTTCCCTTTCTATCTCTGTCTTCACCTAACACAGGGCAGGACCCTCAGAGTCGACTTGGCACTTGTTGGCTGAAGGAAGGACCGAGAGAATTTAACCTTCTGCCGTCTTCGTGTCGCATGGCTCTGGTTCTCACTGTGCCCTGAATAGGCTGGTGAGTTAGTGGAACTAAAGTCATATATCCTACTCTTATTTCTAGAATGAGCCTGAATTCATCAGGGGCAAGTCTCTTGAAGCCCCTGTTTCTCTAGTTTTGAACGAGAATAACGAGGCCAATCTGTATAATAGGACTGCTGTTAGACCAAATGCAATCACAGAATTGATCCTCCCCAGTGCCTGCCGTGAGGGAGTTGCTGAGGACAGCACTTCTCTCTCCTAGGTCAACAGAGGAGGTGCCGAGCAGAGCACAGAGACCAGGGTTCAAGCCTGGGGGGCTGGGAGTGCCTTCCAGAGCTACCCTGGGTGAGGGGCTTCCACACACCCCTTGATCTTTCGAGTGATGTTTTTCTATCTCTGAAGTGACAGTTGGACTTCAAGATCGTGGCAAACTACAGCCTTTTAGCCAAACCCTACCCTCTTCTATTTTTGTAATAAAGTTGCAGGGAACTCGGCCACACCCTTTGGATGATGTATTGTCCGTGGCTGGTTTTGTGCTACAACCTCAGAGTTGAGCCACAGAGACCGTGTGACCCGCACAACCAAAAAGATTTACTATTTGGTCCTTTATGGAAAACATTTGCCGACTCCTGAATGGCAGCCATTCTTCCCAAAGTGCTCTGTGGGAAATTTGTTCTGTGGAACGTGATCAAGCACTACAAGGGAAAGCACAAACCAAACACTGTAGACCCGGGAGGGATGGGAGGTAAATCAGCGGGGCTCGGACAGTGCCACCCTCTGCGACAGTCACCCTAACAGAGACGGGGATTTTTCCGGGAAGACAGTGATGATGCCAGCGCTAGAGAAGAAGTGTGGTTTCAGGGGGCTGGCCCCTCTGACCTCTCCCTCCCCCGCCCCTACTCCCCGCCTGCTGTGCTCACATCTGCATTAACCACCTGTATTCACACCCACTGACCATCCCAGCACAGCCCTGATGCCCGAGGCTCCCTGACTTACAAGAACCGCTTTGAGTCTACGCTTTGGGGAATTATTAGCAAAGCACGATGTTCATCTCGCGTCTGGAAAGACAGCATGGGTCTCTCACCTCTCACGGTCAGTCCACTGAGGGACCCAACGTGAGCGATACACGGCACACTGTCCATCATCTTCTTGGTCCTCTTTCTCTTGTATCTGCTTTTTCTGCCTGTTCTCCCCCTTCCCCTCCCCCTCCCCCTCCCTCTCTCCCACCTCCTCTTCCTCCTTTTGTTCTCATCACCACCTTTTCACCCCGTTTCTTCCGTCCTGTCCTCCTGGTCCATCCTCTCCAGCCCCCTCCTCTCTCCCTGCTTCCTCTTCCCCCTTCTTCCCACCATTCTCTCTTGTGGTCCCCTGAGTTTCTTGCGATGCAGCCGTAGGGGAAGTCCTGTGCTAAGTTTTGGGGGGAACAAAGCAAGCCCTGGTTCCCGAGGGACTGAGTTCCCACAGTGGGTGGCCGGACGGGTAACCCACAACAAGCCATTTCCCAGCGGGTGGCGGTACCTTGCCAGCTGGAAGCGCAGTGTGGTCCGTGGGTGGTACATCTCCAAGGCGGCGATGAGGTCAAAGGCTGACGGTGCCAGCATGGTGACGAGGGACACCACCACGCTCACCTACCAAGAGAGGGTGTGCCCCACTGAGCTCCTCGGGGACCCGCATCCCAGCCTCCCTCACCTCATAGTTGGTCTGTAGCCTAATGTTTCATCGGGGAGGGGGGTATTCAGAGGGTCATGCAGTTCTTACATGGAAAACCTCCCCCAAATCTTGGCTAATGAGCTGTTTTCAAAAGGCCACTTTGCCATGGGTTTATCCCTTCTAGGAACACTCCTTAATCTGAAGACACTCGTACATGCCTTTTGAGATTTACTGGTGTTTCTGCCACCTTCTCCAATTACCATCTCATTCTATTTCTACTTCCCTTACCTTGGATGGAAGAAGGAAATAACTGTAACTGTTAAGAATAGAAAAGGGAAGGCTAAGAGGTAATTTAATATTCTTTCTGCACATGGAAGATTAATTATCTAGAGAATTATGCCTGGCTCTTGTTTCTCTGGACTTATGTACTTTCTCTGCAAATGAAAAAGGAGGCTTAGCTGGTACACAAGAGGTGTGAGCTAAAGGAAGAAATAATTTCTGAATTTACCTTTAAAATATCTATCTACACACAAGCCCATATTTATCAATATATAACCCACTTAACTGACATAAAACACGAAGAGGTATGGGAAGAGATTACCTAATGCAGTCTCAGATTTTGAAAAATTATTGTACATTGAGGATAAATTGATAAGTATCACCTTGCCTGCCCACTTTGTTTTTTAAATCCCAAGGATGGTAATCATTTTCATACAAGTGGTCTGAGAGGTAGCATTTGTGCAGGTAAATTGAGCCAAGTGTTCAGGACACGAGTTTTGCAATAAATATTAAGAATTATAAAATTGTTTATAACCTCCCTCTTGGTAATTTTCTATTCATGGGAATATTCCCATAAATGGAGGGGAAAGAGCATTTTAAAAAATAAGCCATACGGGGCTTCCCTGGTGGCGCAGTGGTTGGGAGTCCGCCTGTCGATGCAGGGGACACAGGTTCGCGCCCCGGTCCGGGAAGATCCCACATACCGCGGAGCGGCTGGGCCCGTGAGCCATGGCCGCTGAGCCTGTGCGTCCGGAGCCTGTGCTCCACAACGGGAGAGGCCACAACAGTGAGAGGCCCGCGTACCGCCAAAAAAAAAGAAAAAGAAAAAAATAAGCCATTGGTGTGGGGCTGTTTGGGAAGGATTATTTGTGATTTAGAAATATGGAAAGCACCTAAATGTTCAATAATCCCCACACGGTCAACTTTGACACATGCAATGAAAGACAGTGCAGTTGCCAATGCAAGTCTAGGTGAAGTCGGTTTCTGGAAACATGTATATAAAGGAACATGAAGCCAGAAAAGCAAAGCACAGTCAGCAGCAAAACTCAAACGTAAAGACTGTGCAAATGCCTGAAGGTGTTTTTGAATCAAAATCTTCCTTATTAAGACCAGTGAAATCATTTAGCCAAGGCCGGGTGTTGCCACTCTGGCTCCAAGCTCTTGCAGCCCGTGCTCTAGAAGAAGAAGACTGCAATTTTTCCGTGGAGATGTTTCCAGGGAACCCACTTAAGAAACACCCAGGAAACAGAGGGGCAGCTACTGTTGTGTGGGTACCTCGTTCTTTTCCCAGAGCGTCAGCTCCTTCTTGGACTGTGCCAGCTTCTGGGACCGATCCACCACGAAGTAGATGAGATAGATGCTCCCAGCCAGCGAGAGAAGCACCAGGATGTTGGCGATGACCCTCAGGCAGATGGTCACTGCCCTGCGGGGAGAGGCAGGTATGAGGACGATACACCGGGCTCTGCACAGGGCACCCTGATGCACAGAAAAGGCCAGTGAAGGATGGGAAGACATTTACTGCCAAGTGGATTCTCTGCCCTGAAGAATCAGTGTTCTTCCCCCACCCCCAGAATCCCTCATTTCCTAAGAGATCAACAGTGAGTTATTAATCTAAGCCATCAGCATCAGTGGGGCTTGAAACACACACACACACACACACACACACACACACACACACACACACACACACGTTCTGGAGTCTGAGTATTTGGGCTTCAGTGTTTGCTTTGCCACTTAAAATGGGAGTCCTGTGGCGTATGCACATTTCAGTTACAGGAGCTCAGGTACAGGTGCTCAGGAGAGGGAAGGGGGAGGAAGGAGGGGAGGTAATGATCCTGCCTCTCATTTCACACCATGATTTCAATATTATACCACGTATTTACTTGGGATTGGTTATCTGTCTTTTCCCTCTAGAAAGCAAGGGCTCGATTGTTAAAAGTCTTCTTCACGGCTGTATTCTCAGCTCTTAGAACAGGCCCAGTCCATAGAAGCACTTCATAAATATTTGCTGGAGGAAGAAGTAAAGAAAGGAGCTGGGACACGGGCTCCTCTTTCCTCGCCAGGTCTCACTTCCCAAAGGCCTCTTACAATCAACCGTGTTGCTACTACAGTAAGTCCCCTACATAGGAACCTGCAAGTTGCGAACTTTCAAAGATGCGAACATGCATCTGGAACCTGTACCAGCAACGTCAGGCGTGAGTGACATCACAGCTCGCCCTCCGTCTCCTGTTGCTGACGATCCTTCAGCTCTACCATCTCCCACCTCCTCTCCCTCCTCCAGTCACTAACGTTTCTTTCCTGTTCACTCGATGTCAGCCCCTGGATGCCAGCTGTTGTACTGTGCTACTGTACTTTTCAAGGTACCGTACTGTAAGAGTCAAAATGTTTTATTCTTTGTGTTTGTTTTTTATGTGTTATCTGTGTGAAAAGTATGATAAACCTATTCCAGTACAGTACTAGAGAGCCGATTGTGGCTAACTTTGTTGGACTTACGAACACATTGGACTTACGAACGTGCTCTCGGGACGGAACTCGTTCATATGTAGGGGACTTACTGCGTTTACAGTAAGTTTCCAGTTTTAACTGAAAAAACCCTACTCTTCCTGGAGGAGAATTCACTGACTCCAATTGGCTTATCTTTAAGGCATCTGCTTCCGACTTCGGGGTCAGTCTTAGTCCGTTTTCCCTGAAAGCAGAACCTCAGGCAAAGGTGTGTTTGCGAGGAGTTTTTCTGGGAAGTGATGCCAGGAAGTGTGCGTGAAGTTCTGGGGAGTGAGACCACAGAGGGCAGGCGGCTGCAGGGCCGTCTGAGGGGCCTGTGAGGTGGCATCTCAGAAATGCCTGGCCGGGGTGGGGGGGGCGTGCAAATGCGAAGCGTTTTCCATCAGCTCCTGTTCCCTGGTTTTCCATCAGCTCCTGTTCCCTGGTGGTCAAGGGCCACTCCAGAGCACTGACTCCCAGTGCTGCACCCAGTCTTTCGGTTGCATGAACACGTGTGGACTGGGATCTTGTGGGTGCCCCACACTGTAGCCTCAGAGGAGCCCTGGGCAGCGAGCAATGGGTACCAGTGGAGGCTCTGAGGGGCATGTGTGCAGCCGGTGGCAGCCTGCACAGCCTGCCTGGCATCAAGGGCTGGAGAAAGAGGTGTGGCCAGGAGGATTTGGAGGGGCACGCGAGGGGTGTACCACCCGCTCCCCACCCTCTGGGTGACCTTGGACAGGTCACAACATCTCCTTCTGCACGGATCTTAGCCTTTCCTCTGCGCAATGAGGAAACTCACTCCCAAATGGAATGCTAAGTGTCACCTTGTCTTCTGGCAGAGGAGAGCTTTCGATAAGGCGTCATAGAGCACCAGAGATGGAAGACTTGAGAGTGAGGTCCATTAACACCACCTTAGTGCTTCTTCACTTCCTCCTGTCCCCAGATCACCCTGTCATCATTTGTAGGGTCATGCTACCCACGTGGTCCCTGAGGCAGGTCCTGCATTTCTGGTCCCCCCTCCCCGCCTCCAGCACTGTTGGTCCTTGTGGCAATTACACCAGAAAATGCACGTGATGGGCTTGCGGGGGAAGTAGGCAGTCACATGCTACTTTTCCCCTGTCTCCATCCTCTTCCTTCCACCTCCTGTTATAATATCCTGGATATCCCAGAATACCTCTTACACATCTATTTTCCTCAAGTTTTGACAGAATCAGGAGGACTCAGGATTTGTGCGTGGAAGAGAGATGAGAATCCGGTTCCTTGTTGATTTGTTTGTTTGTAATAATGAATCATTGAATGAGACGTTTTTTAACTGGAATGCATTTAGGATGGCAGGAGCTTCCAAATTTGAGGGAACATAAAAACCTCCCCTGAGTTTTGCTTTGCGAGACCTGCTAAGAATGTGGAGCCTTGTCTCTCACTCCCAGAGACGTTAATTCAGTCAATCAGGGTGGGCGCCAAAGGGGTCTGCGTCTGCAGTGCCCACGGGTGATTCTGATGTGGGTGGGCGCTCTCTTTCCTCTGAGAAGCACGGATGGAGTCCCATCCTTTCATTTCATAAGTGAGGAATGAGAGGCCCGGAAAAGTCAAGGGAGTTTCGGGGTCCTAGAAGTTAATGACGAAGAGAGGGCTAGAATCCATCTTCTGACACCCTGTGGAGAATCCTTCCCACCACGACACCCTGCTTCCTCTCGGGGGCTGGGTGTTTCCTCCACTCCCCAGGTCTCCAGCACTCCCCAGGACAGGCTTTCTGCACTGTAGGAACTAATCATGGGGCTTAAAGAACCAGTGAGGATGGACCTAGAGACTGTCATACAGAGTGAAGTAAGTCAGAAAGAGAAAAACAAATACCGTATAATATCGCTTATATGTAGAATCTAGAAAAATGGTAGAGATGAACTCATTTGCAAAGCAGAAATAGAGTCACAGATGTAGAGAACAAACTTATGGTCACCAAGGGGGCAGAGAGGGTGGGATGAATTGGGAGATTGGGATTGACTTATATACACTACTGTATATAAAATAGCTAGCTAATGAGAACCTGCTGTATAGCACATGGAACTCTACTCAATGCTCTGTGGTGATCTAAATGGGAAGGAAATCCAAAAAGGAGGGGATCTATGTCTACCTATAACTGATGCACTTTGCCGTACAGCAGAAACTCATGCAACATTGTAAAGCAATTATACTCCAATAGAAATTAATTTAAAAAAAGAACCAGTGAGGATATTGGATGAGCAGGCGTGTCCGGCCCAGGAGGACTGGGTCATCGCCTTTCTGTGTCGTCCATTCTGTGGCCGAAGGGCCTCAGCCTCACCAAGGAAGCCCTCACAACCTTGAGAAGAACTCCAAACCCGAGAAGTCACTTTAGAAGTTTTGTCAACAAGCATTGGATACTATTTGTGTCCTAGGACTTTAGAGATTTGTTGCTAAATAAAATTAGTCTTTGCTTAGTTTAACAAACTAGAAATTGGTGCTAAAAATATCTTTTATTATCTAAGCAAAACAATAGGAAGCTGGTCAGCCTCAGACCTCTCACCCTACTGCCAAATCCATGGAAGGAGGAACAACTCCGAAATACTGCTATCGAAAAATTATGGGGTTCCCACATTCCACATTACCAGAAGGACAGGCTTTAAGGAGAAGAACTGCCTGAAAAGGTGTGAAAATGAGATATAGTCTGGTGATTTTTCTACTAAATTAAAACAGCTTATCAGTGAATTCAGGATGGGGAGTCTTCATACATACAGGTTTTTGCTCTTCTTCTTCTCCTGTTCTTCCAGTATAGCCTCCTTTAAAGAAAGACACATATGGTATCAAAAGCTTAGCATCATCGTTAATCATAAATATTCAGAAATAGTTTATGAAAGAAATGACTTATCCAGTATTTTTCATCATAACTTCAATGTCTAGACTCCATCCAATAAGATTCTATTGATATCAGTGCTTTATATGATAATAGATAGATAAAAAAGGAAATTGGGGAATGGGAAAAAGAGGGGAAGGAGTAAATTATTTAGGTCACTGAAATATCTAAATCATTTTTTTTCTCAAAAGGGGGCACCATTGAACTGTCTGTGTTGTTCAGTAGATCCAGGTCTCCGAATGCCTTTGACTGCGTTATCTTCTAAGGTAACACTAAAAGCTTATATCCCTCACATATATGTATTTATTCATTTACAAGTTATGTACACGCAACACGGTAGCAATCCATTATGCAAATGAACAAAGATACACACACTGACATTTTAGAAGGATGAAAGTAAAAAAAAAGAGACGTTCCCGTATTTTTCTCCAGTACACCATCCGATTGTTTGGTGCCTGTTGGAGGCACAGTATGTCACGTCTCGGTGCAGACCGTGGCTGCCCTGGTCTGTGAGCACCGTGGGAAGGAGACCACGCTGACTCTCCCAGCAGAGGGCCAGCGGCTCACGCTGTGAAGGCTGTGATCTGCAGAGCCCTGACTCCCGGCAGCCTGAACGGCTCGCTTACTCACCCTGATGCTGTTCACGATGGCAGCGGTTTTGCTCTCTGCCGCCTCTGGGTTTCCAATGAGGTAATCCCAGGCGCAGAACACCCGCCAGCAGAACGTGTAGTTTTCATTGGATGCGCTGGCGAGGCTCATTCGGGAATTCTTAGCCATCCTGCAAAAAAGGACCAGAGAAAACCATAATTTGAAAAGTTACATGCACCTCAATATTCCTTGCAGCACTACAATAGGCAGGACATAGCAGCAACCTAAATGTCCATCATCAGATGAATGGATAAAGATGTGGCACATATATACAATGGAATATTACTCAGCCATAAAAAAGAATGAAATAATGCCATTTGCAGCAACAGGGATGCAAATAGAGGTTATCATACTAAGTGAAGTAAGTCAGACAGAGAAAGACAAATATCATGATATCATTTGTATGGGGAATCTAAAAAAAGGCTACAAATGAACTTATCTACAAAACCGAAATAGAGTTACAGATGTAGAAAATAGACTTATGGTTATGGGGGGGTAAGGGGGAGAGGGATAAATTGGTAGATTGGGATTGACATAGACACACTACTATGTATAAAATAGTTAACTAATAAGGACCTACTGTATAGCACAGGGAACTCTACTCAGTACTCTATAATGACCTATATAGGAAAAGAATCTAAAAAAGAGGGGATATATGTATATGTATAACTGATTCACTTTGCTGTACACCTGAAACTAACACAACATTGTAAATCAATTCTACCCCAATAAAAATTTTTATAAAAAAGGACCAGAAAGGGTCATGTAAGAACAGTGTCAGGAGCAGGTTCAGCCACTAGGGGGCTGCCGCGAGTCCACGCAGAGCAAGGCGCCCCATCTGGATGTGGGCAAGCAGAGTGCCGGCTGGGTTCAACCTCTCTCCTGGCTTGCGTCCTCAGCCAACCCCTCTGAACAGTGTGAAAACAGCAAATTCTTGGGTGAGTCCGGTGCACAAGCTCTCCCGTCACTGGAGGTCAGGAAGTCCCTGAAGGTGTGTGCATCCACTGCATCTCTGTGCGACTGTGATTGTGAAACCAAAGTCTTTACTCTGAGCCGAATCCATCTCCTTGGAGCCCCTGCCCATTGAAGTAACTACCCCACCTCACCGAGCAGAAGCACTTCGGATCCCTCCCTAACACGACTTTCCCTCAGGTGTATGGGAAGGCGGGGGTCACGATCCCTCCTTGGGTGCAAGTTCCCTGTCTTTTAGACCATCTCTCCTGTTAGAAGCTTTTACCACTCTGTCCATCCATACTTCCTGCTCCCGAGTTGACATCAATTTGTCTCTTAAACTGTAACATCTCGCAAAGAGCCCGTGTTCTAGGTGGGGTCATGGGGTCTTGAGGCCATCCAGAGGCTAAGCTGGAAAGCTTCATGGGAACTGAAGGTCCTCAAGTCACTGTGCATCTCCCTAGGTTCTTGTTTGATGATGGTGACGATGGTGATGATGATTGTTCTATCTTTTTTTAATCCCAGCCCCTTCTACCTGCACTTTGCAAAGATGCCACAAGGGGCAGTGTGATGAAGACGTACTGGTACACACGCATCCGAGGGAAGTAGCAGGTGAGCCAAGAGGGTGGGGGCCCGCTTCTCCTTGGGCTCAGAGCCTCTCTGTCACTCTGCATTTATCTAGCTCCTACACAGAAGCACAGAATGGAACAGCCTTAAGGGAACCTGGTGATATTCTGAGCCAACCTGCCCATTTTACAGATGAGGCCCCAGCCAGTCTGCTTCCTTTGCACTGCACCCTGCTTTCAATAACCAACTACATGTTTGAACTGCATCACAACACAGACGAGACTGGCCTTTACGTAATTTGTAACTAGGTCACAGGCAAACAAATAGTCGAAGGAGGATGCTTTGCTTTCTGCAACCTCTGGTCACCTAACCCATCTCGTTCACCTCTCTTTTAGTGCAGTTCCTATGAGACAGGCTGGGACCCGGGACCCTTTGCTGCAGTGCTGCAATGTTTGCACATGGACACACCTCCCCATGAGCAACAAAATACAAAGAAACTGTATGGGACTAAAAATAACTGTGTGCTTGTGCAGCTGGGGCAAATTCTGGACCCAAAAGATACAAAGAGACCAAAAAAACCCAACTGCCACTTTTGAAGAGCCTGGAGCAAAAACAGGGTGTCGGGAGCAAAAGCAGGGGGCTGCGCATGACCCCTGCACACACCACCACCTAAGGGGTGGGCAAAACACCTAAGCCACCCTTCTGGCCTGACACCTGGACACACACCTACCCGCACCCCATATAACAAACAAGCTTGCCCCCCTTCAGGGAGCAAGGGAACCTGTTGTTTGCTTTTGCTCCCTGCTGCTGCAGAAGGGGCCCTAGTAAGGCCTTGCCTGAATTTCTTGTCTGGCCTCTAGTCAATTTCTATTGGCTGGGGAAGGCCAGGAACCCTGGTCAGTAACATCTACATTGTCTAAACTGATGTTACCTGGTAAGTCTATTTGATTCTTGTCTCTCCAGACCCAACACAGAACCTGGCACAAAGCTTCAAGTGTTCAATCAGTGTCGGTTAAAATGAGCATTTATCTCTTTTATCTGTGGTCTCCTCATCTGGAAAATGGCCTTGACTTTACAGGGTGAGTGACAAGATGAAATGAGATCGTATGTATCATTTTGGCATGTATTTTGAGAAACTGAACAGACATACTTTTTTAAGAGAATGATGAAGCTGTAAGCGAACACTGCCATCCCCACCAGGAAATAGGCCAAGGGCAGCCGGTAGCCAGCCCTCCCGATCCTTCTCTCACTGCCATAGTAGCCATAGAAGAGGACTGAGTATTGGAGGTAACCCTGCAAAGAGAGCACTCGGTGTCACTTCTGACTCCCAGGTCCCAGAACATTCACCACCCGCCTCGAGACAAAAGTGTGGCCAAGCCTGAACCTCACCCCCAGGGACCAGACGGTGTCCAGATCTTGGGCAGACGCAGTGTGCTCCTTGGGGATGGTCTTGCTGGCTGTGCTTCCAAAGGGTTGACCTGCAATGAGCTGGTGAGAGAGGAAAGGATGTCACACGGTCCTCTGGGTGGGAAGGGACCAGAAGAAAAGGGGCCACTGATCTCCATGCACCTCTGAAGATGCTGTACATATGAGGTCCCTAGGGGGTGGATTCTCCTTGATACTCATGGATGAGACATTAATCATGAGTGGCCAGATTTTCTCTTTGCCTGATCGGGGCCTGTCTGGGTGTACTCTCTCTAGGCTGGACGTGGCTTCTGTGGGTGGATGACTGAAGCCACTGGGTTTCTAGAATGGCATGGGACATGGCCCCATTTACTTTACAAGGATGAATTTTAGTTGAAAAGTGGTTTTTATTTTAACACAATGTCTGCAAACTGTCCCATAAGCCAAATCTAGCCTGTCGCCACTTTTTGTGTGGCCCGAGAGCTAAGGTTGGTTTGTGCATTTTTAAATGGTTGGGAAAAAAAAAACCAAAGAAGAGTAGTATTTTGTGACACATAAGAATGATGGGAACTTCAAATTTCTGTATCTATAAATAAAACTTTATTAGAATACAGCCACACTTATTAGTTACCTAATGTCTATGGCTGCTTTCGCACTACACGGTAGATTTGAGAAGTTGTGACAAACCATACGGCCCACAAAGCCTAAAATATTTACTCTCTGGCCCTTTGCCGAAAAAGTTCGCCAGGCCCTTTTTTTTTTTTTTTTTTTTTTTTTTTTGCGGTACGCGGGCCTCTCACCCGTTGCGGAGCACAGGCTCCGGACGCACAGGCTCAGCGGCCATGGCTCACGGACCCAGCCGCTCCGCGGCATGTGGGATCCTCCCGGACCGGGGCACGAACCCGTGACCCCTGCATCGGCAGGCGGGCTCTCAACCACTGCGCCACCAGGGAAGTCCTACCAGGCCCTCTTTTCACACACAGATTATCCTTCCCATGAGGATAATGAGTGCGGTTGTCTAATGCTATGGCTCTAAACGTCTCTACTTTTTAACAAATGGCACTTTTAAACTCACCGGAAATAGTTCTTACCTCTGGAATGACAATAAAAGCACCTGTCATAATCGTGAGCACAATATTAATTCCGAATAACCATCTCAAGAATATGAAATAAGAGGCAACACCAGATCCAAAATGACCTAAAGAAAGATAATGAGAACGGTTTATAGAAAATCCTCCCAGTGTAAGAAGTTCTCTGTAAAGCAACACTGTAATTTTTCTTACAGCAGCAGGACATAGACTAAGAATGCCATAATTGAACCTATCAGGGTGTTGTCCCACGATGATCATTTAGAAGGATTAAGATGTTCATTAATGTCTCCCAGTCATATACACAGATCCCTAATCCCTAATGGATTACTTTCCCTAAGGTCATATTGATCGAAAATGCTTTTATCAAATTTACATTTCACCTATGTTCAGAAGTATCAGCATCTTTTGAGAATTTAATATATTTCTTTTCTATTTTGCATAGTTCTGAAAGTTCCAAGGATATTCTAAGGATTCTTTTGTCTTAATTTCAAAAGAAATAACAGTATGTTACATGTTAACATTAACACCTCACATGGTGTTAGATGGGTGAAGGGGTTATGAGAATTCTCTTTGTCACTCTTCCATGCATCTAAACTTATTCTAAAATAAAAAGTGTAGTTAAAAACAAATTTCTATTGAGAAAACAAGGGGGCATAGAAGAAGCTGGATTGGGATATGCGTGATACTTGTGATGACTTTCTGGACTTGTATCATACTTTGGAAGAATAACGTCTTGAAATTTTATTTCAAATCTAGCTTATGTTTCATAATAGGTAGGAAAACACAAAACATCACAAAGAAGACCCAAAAATGACCTACTGCCAGGTTACTAAATTAAAATCACTACCAGAATTACTTTCTAGTAAATTTTTAGGGGAACCCTCCATTTTCATTCTATATGTGTATTTTTTTGTATAAAATTGGCATATCTCTATAATATGCACCTTGAGCTATCAATATATTATGAGCATTTTCTCATACAAAATATCTCCCTATAAAATGAATTTTATTGTTCCAGCAAACCAATTTTACATAATTGATTTAACTTATCCCCCACTACTTGACACTTAGGAAGTTTCTAACTTTTCACTAGGGTAAATAATTCTGCAAGAATCAATTTCTGTCTAAGGTCAGATTTCCTGGAAGCAGAGTCTGAGAAAAGGATTCAGCTAACATGATATATTGAGGAAGTGCTCTCAGGATAAAGGAGGTGAGGGGGTCAAGGAAGGTCAGGGGAAAGAGCTAAGCAAAGATGTCGTTTCAGCTGGAGCCCAGCTTAGCCTTATCCCATGGGGACCTTTGGAGGGCAAGTTGCATCATAAGTTGGTTCCACTTTGAACAAAAAGCTGGACTTGAATACCCCTTTGTCATTGCCTCTAGGCTACCCATTGGGTCTGGGGGAGCAGGTGATGAGTGCCCACCATCTGGAACAATGTGGGCCAAGGCTCATCCTCTAGAGAAGGAGACAGCTATGAGTCATAGCAGCTAACATACAGAGCAGCTGAGAAAAAGTGGACCAGCCAAGTAAAGGGATCTGGGCTGGGCACCAAGTGTGTCCACACAGCCTAGTGCATTGATTTTGTTGTGGCTGTTGTTTTCTCTGGTTGTTAAGGAGTGGAAGAGTTCTATCAAAGAGTACAAACATTTTGAAGACGTTTGGTCCAAATTATAACTTTCCCCTAGAAACATCATCCCAATTGACATTTCCACCAGCTGGTATTTAATTCCACTTCAATGTTGAAAATTTTTTCCCCCCTCAATTTGTCATCTTTTAGATCTGTTTATTTTTTATGTATGTAAAATTTCTTTGATGTATAGTTAAATACAACAGTACTTTCCTTGATGATTCCTTCTTTACTTTTATAATTTGACAGGCTTCCATTCTGAGATCACATTACTTATATTTCTTTTAATTCTCTCATGGCTTCCTATTTTCTATTTAAATATTTAATGGAACTTTGAAATGAAAGATCTAATGTTATTCTTTAAAACAGTTGAATTGTTCCAGCATCATTTATGGTGCTGGGGTACACTGTTTCAATTCTTGTAGCTTTTATAATGTATTTTAACATTTTGGTTATACAAGTTCATCTGAGTTTTTCCTTTTAAAAAAGTTTTCAATTAGTTTTTTTTTTCATATGAGTTCATTATGTTGAATACAAAAAACATTGCATTGAGAATTTTATTGGAATTGCATTAAAACATAAACATATTGAGAAAATCAACACCTTCCAAATATTAAATCATTCTATGTCTCTTCACAAGACTTTAAAAATATCCCATGGTCCAATTTTACAGTTTCTTTATTTCAGACTTCTGGTTATATTTATTCCTGGTCTTGTGTGTTGCATTTGCGTGTTTGTACTGTGTGTGTGTTTTTAAAGGTGACGGTGATTGATTTATTTTTTAGGATATTTTTCTAAATGATTACAGTCACTTCTCTCCAAATTTCTGCATTTTTGTTCTGCAATTGCCATGTTATCCTTTTATTCCTCTACCCAGTTTTCCCCTCTATCCTTTTGAGTTTGTATTGTGTCTAAGGCATGAACGGACAGAGAACTGCAGAGCAACAGTGGAACGTGGGACCGTTTTTATCCTGGGAGGTGGTGGGGACAGGCACTGTGTCTTCCATCTCCACGGACCCATGTCCAGCCTAGGTCGGCACTACGTGTGCAAGGGCCCCTGGCTGCTCAGTGTAAGGTCTGGGATGTACCAGACCCGTCTCAGGCCTCACCGTTGTCTGGCTACGGGCACCGCATCCCCACCCCACTCCTCCAAGTGCCAACACTTACTCTCGATTTTCTTTATCCTCATTTCCCAGGGGATGAAGATGACCACAAAGTTACAGGCCAGACGAGCAAACTTCCGCCACAGCTAGACAGGAGGGAGTAGGATTAGAGGACTTGACATTCGTGAAGACGGCAATGCCTTTGTGGAACCAGGGTCCTAAATGGAGGCGAGGCCCGCAGACACACCAGTTGATACCTTTCATTATGATTTCACAGGCCTTTAGGGAGCCCGAGGACCAAAGCAGCCGCTTGTCTTCTCTGGGCTTCTGCCCAGGTGAAGGCTCCTGTTCAGGGCTCTAAGCTGCGGTGTCTGTACTGAGGTGCATATTCTCTAGGGTTTCAGCCTGCCTTATTCACACCATTCCTGCTGTGAGGACTAAGAACTACTTGAGGAATGATGTCCAAATACACCCCCTTGGTCCCCTCTGGGAGTGGGGCTCAGGAATCCACATGGCTCACAAACTCCCCAGTGATTACAGTTCCCGTCCCTATTTAAGGACCAAGAGTCTAGAACATACCCTGAAAATGAGCCCCATTGTGTGCCTCCCATCCTGCAGCTGGAGCTCATCTCCCAGCCTCTCTCCTGGCCAAAGTTGCCAAAATAAGGTCTGGAAATTTGTCTTGGATGTTGAAGACACAATCGCCAAAAGTTCAAAAATCTTTTTTTTTTCTCTCTCAAAGGAGAATAAAGCAAAATGTGAAAATGTGCCCTGACACTGGGCTTTCTCTCCCACAACATTAGCAGGTTGTTCATTTTAACACACAAACAATGTGGGTTTGTGTTGGAAGCAAATGATATCATTGCAGAAAGAAGGGTTACAAATGTAATTACAATCTTCTGAACTATAAGACAGCACGTGGTCCTGATGCAGACGTGCATGATTATGTTATCCTGAATATGTCTGCTAAGGCCAAAACAGCTGCTTGTAAATGAAAATCTACTTGAATGTTATCAGAAGTTGGAATTGTTCACTTTCTGCTCATGATTTAAGACCCAACTCAAATACAGCTACTCCCATAGAGACCTCACACAGATTCTCTGTAGCCAGAAATACATTCTTCCGTCTGTAAACGTCCCCAGCTATCATTCTGGTCTCTGATAATGCTTATCACATCCTAGCTTATATTGCCTTTATATTGTTCACCTGGCTTTTTCTCCTCCAGTATTGAGAGGAAGACCATGGCTTTCTGATTTTTCATCCCCTACAGCAGACAGAGGCGGAATGCCCAGTATCCTTTGGGGAGGGTTTGGTGTTGAAAGCATTTGAGTTTCTGGTCCATTGTAAAGTCGTTAAGAGTCCTCAATTGGTAGAGGAGCTGTCTAGGAGGGGAGAATGGCCAGTAGGAGGTGTGGCTTAGCATGAGCTGGGCATTTTATAGAAGAGAATAAAGAAGAGAGGAGTGAGATGCGGTCCAAGAGTTAGGTCATGGCCAGATCAGGTGGGTTAGAGGAAGGAGTTTGGATTTGATTCTAAGTGTAATGAAACTCTATCTATCGTATCTATCTACCATTCATTATTATTAGTAGTTTTAAAAATAAGTTTATTGTATTTAGTTATTTAGTTTTGGCTGCGTTGGGTCTTTGTTGCTGTGCACGGGCTTTCTCTAGTTGCCGCAAGCAGGGGCTACTCTTTGTTGCTGTGCAGGGGCTTCTCATTGCGGTGGCTTCCCTTGTTGCGGAGCGTGGGCTCTAGGCGCCCGGGCTTCAGTAGTTGTGTCTTAAGGGCTCTATAGCGCAGGCTCAGTAGTTGTGGCACACGGGCTTAGTTGCTCCGTGGCATGTGGGATCTTCCCAGACCAGGGATTGAACCCATGTCCCCTGCATTGGCAGGTGGATTCTTAACCACTGCACCACCAGGGAAGTCCCTGTCATTCATTATTTTAATTAAAGGATGGCATGCGTAGTTTACTGTATCAAAGATTTCCCTGGCTCCTATGTGGAAGAGAGTGGAAGATGGAGGGACATGAGTGGAAACAGGAAGATCTGTTATGAGGCCAGTTAGTCTATACACCATCATGGGCAGGTACCTTTAGCTTCTGCACAGGGGAAGCGTTCCTGCCAAATCATGCCATGAAGGCTCTCAGGAAGGATGACGTCCCTTGCTGGTATCATGTGAGAAACCGAGGACATAGACTATTCGAACTAGAAGACATCTTAAGAATCAAGCATGAAAACCTCGTCAGGTTCCAGGTCATTACCCAGAGCAGGGAAACAATGGCAGAAGGACCTAGGTGTCTTGACTCTTGGTGTTTGGTGTTCCATGTGCCCAGGGTAGCATTTCTGCCTACGTGACTGCATGGGTCCTGGTGGTCTCACATGCTCAGACCTTGCTTTCTTATGAAGCATAGAAATAAACTGGTGCCAAAGGCAGATTGTCTGCAACAAGGTGTTTTCCTGCTGGAATCAAGGAGAAACCCATGTGCACAGAGGATGCAGGTGGGAAACAGTGGGAGGGGCTCCAGAGGACGACTTGTGTTCTGGAACTGTGATTCCCAAGAGAGGATAGAGTGGCAGCCCTGGTGAGTGGTGAGCAGGATCTCAGTCGTGGGAATCATGGGAGAAAGTGTACAGTAGTTATATTATACAAAATTTACTATTTGAAAAACGAAGTTATCATTTTTCTAAGAGAAACCAAAGACTATAAATAGAGACAAAACTCACTGGGCTGCAGGTAACAGCTAGATAGCTTCTGTTTTCTCTGCTTTGGAGTGGCTGCTCATCCTCAGGGGTCTGTATTAAAATTTCCAGCGTAAAAAAATTCTAAATAGGGGCTTCCCTGGTGGCGCAGTGGTTGAGAGTCCGCCTGCCGATGCAGGGGACACGGGTTCGTGCCCCGGTCCGGGAAGATCCCACATGCCGTGGAGCGGCTGGGCCCGTGAGCCATGGCTGCTGAGCCTGCACGTCCGGAGCCTGTGCTCCGCAACGGGAGAGGCCACAGCAGTGAGAGGCCCGCGTACCGCAAAAAAAAAAAAAAAAAAAAATTCTAAATAAAAAAAGGTAGAGGAATGATGTTCAGAATGAGAAGGGGGAAAACCAAAGTGTCAGGAAGACGTGGTGGGAGGATGATTTTCTTTGATATTTTGCTGTGTCTCCAGAGGGCAGAAGACACTCTATCTCAGCCATCTCTTTACCCTGAGTGCCCAGCACAAAGCTTGGCACATGGATTAAGCTGAAGTGGGTTGAACTGCTTTCTGCAGGGCCATTGGTAAAATGGAAAGGACTGGGGCAGCTGTGTCTGCTAAGTGCAGGCTGAAAACTTTGGGACCATCTGTAGGTAAGACTGAACATTTGGATCACTTTTCTCATTTTAAAAACTCTGACTCTCAGAATTCAGTCCATTATTAACTTATACCTTTAATCCACTTTGAGCCCACTGTTACGAAATGCCCCAGGACTTTTTCATTGTTATATATATTACAGGTTGTCTGAACCCAAGTGAGAGACCCTACATTATTTCAGATATTTTTCCATAGCATTTCATACAGTTTATTTAGAGAAAATGAGAGAGCTTGGTAGCACATATGCTTATAAAAAGATAATTTTGTTTTATAGATTTATTCCATAAGCTCCATCATAGTGTGACAGGCATAAAGAGTTATGGGTAATTTTGATCATAGGAGTGGATTAGCGTCTTCAGGCAGATTCTGTGAAAAGTAAGAAGAAAGAAAGCCAAGGCACAATCTTGGGGATTCTTTGATATTTTATAACTATTCAGTTATGCAAAATTTATGACCAGCTTTAATTTAAACTTTACTAAGAATATTTTTTGTTTCAGAGAATCGAAAAAGAGTGTGTCTGTCAGTTTTTGTCTGTTCAAATAATAAACTTGAAAAAACGACAATATTCAGCACTAGTGGAGATACTATGAAGACAGCAAATTCTTTCCTTGTGGATGGCAAAGCTTTTGGAAAATAATTGATTAGTATTTATCACGAGCCAAAAAACATGGACCATACTCTATACTACAGAGGTCGTAGTTTTGACATTTATCCTAGAAAAAGAATTTTAAAAGATAGGAAAAGCCGTCTGTGCAAAGATGGTCTTTGCAGGGCTGTTAATACTAATGAAAAATTAGAAGCTATTTAAGGACCACCAGCAGACACGTAACTAATTAAATTAATAGACATTTTTCTGATGGAATATTACACAGTCATAGAAAACAATAGGTATAAAAACTACATAGCAACATGGAGAAAAATCCTTGTTATGGTGTTAAGTGAAAAAACAGCAAGACAAAAATATTTGTATACTCTACTTACTCCGATGCGAAAATGATATATACAATGGCTGAAATGTGAAATTTTAAAATAGATTCTATCTTGGGAAGTAGGGAATTATAGTAGGAGAAATGATTTTTTTCTTTGTCTTGGAAACATTTATGAAAAGTATTGGAATGTCTATAAACAGATAATTTCAATGTATACGAAAGTTTAACTGCAAGTAACTGAATGGGAAAAATAACAAACAAAAATCTTAGCATTGTATTATAAAATGAGCATTGGAATATGCCTGTAACTTTCTCATTATAAGAAATACAGTAAGTCCCCTACATACGAACGAGTTCCGTCCCGAGAACACGTTCGTAAGTCCAATTTGTTTGTAAGTCCAACAAAGTTAGCCTAGGTACCCAACTAACACAATCGGCTATACAGTACTGTATCGTAATAGGTTGATAATACTTTTCACACAAATAATACATAAAAAACAAACACAAAAAATAAAGAAAATGTTTAATCTTACAGTACAGTACCTTGAAAAGTACAGTAGTACAGTACAACAGCTGGCATCCAGGGGCTGGCGTCGAGTGAACAGGCAAGAAATAAAGATACTGTACTACTTCACTCTATACAGCACTGTATAGTAAAGTACACAAAACACAACCACTTGTAGAGGATGCATGCGCCTGACGGTGTATGCCAGATACGTAAACTAGCTTATGTGTTTGGACATGTGAACGCCCATTCGCATCTTTGAAAGTTCTCAAATTGAAGGTTCGTATGTAGGGGACTTACGGTACAGTGAATGAAACCTACACACATGGGTGGGCTTAACTCAGGGAAGAGGCTAGAGGATTCTCCCAAGGGCAGATATAACCTTTTTCTGATGAGCTGGGCTTACCCAGGGTCACACCACTTGGTAAGTGACAGCATCGGGAACTAAAATCCAAGTTTGGGGACGTGCAGACCTTCAAGCTCTCCATACTGTTCTACAGCTATTAATGATGGATGTTCACAACCTATATAGTACAGCAACTGCAAGGACAAGTACAACTTCCTGGGCCCGGAGACCCCAGGAAGGGTGGGCACGTCCATGTGTGGGCTCTTTACCTCTGCACCTGCCGCTTGGTAGCCTCGGGTCCTGGTCAGCCTCCCCTCAAACTTCAGCACAATGTCCTTCGCTCGCCTGAGAGAAGAAAAACTTGGTGGTGAGCGCAATTTTATGACCTTGATAATCTTGGCAAAACATGTGGAAGTGCAGCAGGAATAGATAGTCAAACGGTGGTAACCAGACAACTCCCTTAAAATATTTTCTATAACATTTAAATGCATGAAATCATAGGAAATGATGAGTGAATACTAAAATCAGTTGCAACTGAGTTTCTTAACACCCTGCCCTGATTCTGGCTGTTGGCTGGGTATTATGGGCTTTGGAAATCCTGGTATCAGGTACCAGCATCTCAGCTCCTCCACTTAATCTCAGCAGCCTTCTTCCTGCAATTAATTCTTTGGAAGTGAGAGTCAGACCTAGCTCAGAGAATCTGCTTTGAGAAAAGGGTAGTGTCTGGTTAATGTGAGCAAGAAAGTTGTGTCTATGTAGCCATGAACAACCTGATTTAGCCCAGACTAACTACTGGCACACTGGCTGACCACTTTGTTGAGTTGACCTGATGGGTCACCTAAATGGCTAATCCTTGGAAATAGACTGAATTCATTAGGATAGATGGTTAAATTCACACTTAAAGAGCCACAGGAATAGAAAAAAAATGTTAATTCCATGGAACGGACTGAAGTCAAAAAACTCTTAGCGAAGAATGTCACCTTCAAGGTGACCTCATCTGTGACTACATTGATGAGATCTTCATGAATCCATGGTTGACCACTGAATTATGCTCAGGATTGAAGAACTGCTGAATTATTCAGTTTGTTAGTTGGACCAGTGTACTTGGTAGGAGTTCATGCATGTATATCCCAAGTCACACCCACAGGTTCCTAGCCTTTCGTTGATTGACACAAGGAACTAGCTGACTTCCTTTTCCACAAACAGCACGATCGCTTCAGAACACGCCTGACCAGAGAGCTGGGCTTTGAACCTCCCTGCCCTTACTGCAAATACTCCACCTTCATAGCCCCGCCAATGGGCTGGCTTCATTCCGGTCAGAACCAGAAATGCAGGCAAGGGTGAGCGTTGATGTTATACCTTTTATAGCATCTAAAAGATAGGGGCCTATATAAGTGAAATAATAATTCATTTAATTTCATTCATTCTAATTTTTTTCCCTGCAAACATTTTCTGCACACTTGTTTGGGTCAAGTATAGTGGAATACAGAGGCGCATAAAATAGAGCTATTGCCCTGGATAAGCCCACTAGCTAATAGGGATGATAGAGACCTGAAACAACAATAGGAGTGGGTGGGTGTGTAAGTGTAGGAACGGGGAGCGGAGTAGGGGGCTGAGGCGGCAGTGAGACAGGCTGGGACCTGGGACCCTGTGCTGCAGTGCTTGCACCTGGACAAACATCTCCTTGAGCAACAAAACACAAAGAAACTTTAAGGGACTAAAAACGACTGCGTGCAAGTGCAGTTGGGGCAAATTATGGACAGCAAGATACAAAAAACCAAAAAGCCTAACTGCCACTTCTGAATGGTCAGGAGCAAAAGCAGGGTACTGCGCATGCGCCCTGCACACGACACCACCAAGGGGATGGGCAGACCACCTAAGCCAACCTCCGAACCAATCCCTGCACACACCCCTACCCTCACCCCATATAAGGAGCATGCTCGCCTCCCCCTCAGCAAGTGAGTGAGCCAGGAAACTTGCTGTTTGTTCTCACTCCCCCCTGCTGCGGTCGGGGCTCCAATGAAGCCTTGCCTGAATTCCTTGTCTGACCTCTGATTAATTTCTATTGATTAAGGAGGCCAAGAACCCTGGTCAGTAACAGCAGTGGGGACAGTACCTGACCCAGGCCCCATCATAGACCAATGCTGACTCCATGGCACTGACCACTTGCCTCCCTACCGGGGAAATAAATATATGCTCTGTCCCCCCATAGACAGAGCTCGCTGCTCTCTCTGTGTCAGCAATGCTCCCTTGAGCCCCAAGCAGTCAGGGTCTGCGCCTTCCACAGACCTGATGAGTCTCGCAGGCCCAATTAGTGAAGCACTGCTCCAGTAGCTTCTCAAGGTGACGGGGAGGAAACGTGCGACGCGGGGATGACAAATGCAGGTCTCAGAGGGCGAGCTGTTCTCTGAGAGCTGGACCACTGGCCTGTGCCTCGCTGGCGTTGGTGTCTCGCAGCCCTGGCTGAGGTCCCTGGCTTACGCTTGTGGAGGAAGGCCTGGTTTGTTCTTTTGATTCTGACAGAAAAGTTATCATTTGCTTTGCTCTGCCCGCAGGTTAAAAAGACTCACTCTCTTACAGTTCAGATAGTTATTAGTCATCAGCATTCCTGTATGATTTTTAAAATTCTGATAGAATACATGACTTTTTCATTGCAGTAGAGTTGATTTACAATGTTGTGTTAATTTCTGCTGTACAGCAAAGTGATTCAGTTATACATATATGTACATTCTTTTTTATATTCTTTTCCAGTATGGTTTATCACAGGATATTGGGTATAGTTCCTTGTGCTATATAGTTACATGGCTTTTTTTTTTTTTTTTTTTTTTTTAAGGATAAATTGGTAGAGTTCCTCTGTTTCAATAGAATAGAATATTGGAGTTGAGGTCAGGAAGCCCAGCTTTAAGGCTCAATTCCAGTACTCAGAAGCTGTGTGTCCTGGGGGAAGCCACTTAATATCTCTGAGTATCAGTCTTCTCATTTGAAAAATGTCATCCTTACTCAAAGAAATGGAAGTGATGAGAACTGATATCGGACCTGGAGAATTCACTGGAAACTTCTGGGAGTGGAAACCATGGATGACCTTAGCTATCTGCCGTGGCCACCTGGGGGGGCAGGCTGGATCTTTGGCCAGACTGGAGGAACAATGACTGGAGTGGAAATCTAATGAAGGCATGATTTGATGGGAAAGAAAGTCAAACCTAATGGTGGACTGGAGAGACAGGGCAATGAGCTTGGTGTCTGGAAAGGGGCACTAAAACGTGAGATACGACAGTGGTTCTAATCCTGTCCACACAGTAGGTACCCGATGATTACGTGTCATGTCTGTTTCTCTAGGAAGGTCCACTTCATGGGTCAGAGTAGCTCAGTGGCATTGGTCATTAAGAACAATTCTACTCACTCCCTTTGCTGTGATCCCAGGGACCCACACCATCAGTTACTACCCACTCATAGGGAGTGACTACTATAGCCCAGATACAAGGCTTAATATCGTATGGTTTACCTCATTTAATCCTTGAACCACTATCAAGGGATTTCAAACTCTAGTTTGCAAAAGAATCACCCTGAATGCATGCTAAAAATGCTGGAGCCCTCTGCCGTAGTTCCTGATTAAGTCCGAGGGCAGCCAGGAATTTTTGTCTGATTGCTTAACAGCTTAACAGTGCCACAGGAGGTAGGTGCGCTCCACCTTCACTTCAACTTTACAGAGAAAGGAACGGGTCTTTAGAGAAATTATGAAAAGAACCTAATACCACATGGCAAGGCAATGTCTTCCAACCTTCAGCTCTTCATTATTACCTAAACAGACTCTCCAATATGACTCTAAGCGTCCCAGTCATCTAGTTTCCCACAGAGATCCCCGCCGCAAGAGGGAGGTAATAGCCAAGCAGGTAAAACTAATATTTATTTTCATTCTAGATTGCATACCTAGTGAGTTTAGTTATTTTGTTCATCTCTAGGCATAGGGCTAAAATCTAGTATTTGAAAAGGAGGTAGAAACCCAAAAAACTCTCTACCAAGGCACACAGCCAACTCAGACACACATACACAGACACACACACTGAGGCCCGTCTGGACCGGGTGGATCCCTCAGACGTGTCTGTGACTTCTCTAAGTCAGATCAAGAGCATCCGACCCACCACTCCCTCCAATGTGGATTTTTATGCTCGTTTCCCAGGGCAGGGCAGGGTGGGTGGTTTCGTGGGAAGCATACTTGCAGTAACCCATAACCCTTACCTCAGTGCCCTCAGCTTCTGTCCCATGGTCCAGGGTCGGCAGCGAATGTTTGCCATGAGATCTTTCTGGAACTGTATATTCTGGAAGATTTGTTCCGGATCATGGCTGTCCCCTGTTTCATCAGCAGTAAAGCTGTCATCCAAGTTGCTGAAATGATCAGGGCATTAAGGAGGAAATCTGATTAGTAGAATTGCTTCCATCCCAGATCTTGCCCTGGGTAAGTTTAGCATCTTGCTGCCCTGGGGTCATCTGTATGAAGTTAGTGTGTGTAGAAGGAGAGGGGAGGGATCCGGGGAGTCAGAGAGAGAATTCGGCAGTTGTTAGCAGCCACTGGAACACAGTCACTGGGTTCTGTTACTTTGATGGGTCAGTGAAAGAGAAAGGCTTCAAAGGATAAGAGATACTATCAGAAGACATAAAAGGAACCAAGAGAGTGCTCCTGTAGGATTACTGAATAGCAGCATCTTTGGTGGCAAAACCATTTCTTTTTCAGGCTCATTGAAATAACCAGCTAATTCCAAAGAAAGGACGCCTCCTGTCCCCTAACTCTGGATGTAAAATAAATAAAAATCAAACTCTCTCATCCAGAGATCCCCCGCTCTCTGTACTCCTGCTTTGATTCATTTGAAATCAGAGATAACAGAGGCAAACAGGAAGCAGTTTCTATGAACAAGAAATTAGCTAAGCAAATTTACATGTCCAAATGTTTCAGGGAAATAGTTACTCTCTAGGAGAACAACTTTGCAACACATAGCAACACTTATTCCCAGTGAAAATGAATACACTAATCTTAATGCAACTTTTCAGGAGGAGATAAGGGTATTTTGCCGTGGCTATTTCATCAATGATGCACTTAAAAGTAAGGGAAAAGAATTCCTTTGCTTTTCTCTAATTCAGCTTGTTTTTACTTACTCAAAAGAGAATTTTCTCCAGGTTCTCCAAATTAATGGAGATTTTAATATACCTTTATAAATATTTAACAAATTTGAATAATACTCCCCCACTTCTAACCAGCCTGTAGCCTTTTCCAACAGAAACCTCATTTATTACGACAGATGTATTGTCTGCTCTCTCTTGACATTGCTGATTGAGTAAACAGAGAGAAAACAGATAAAGCACATCTGTGGGTTTGGCCAGCAATAAAGCCAGGTTGGGGTACAGGCTTTTGGATTCTGATCGGAAGCAGGTAGAGCCGTCAATATCTGTGTACATCGCTGAGGTTGCCACCCTTTTTGTATAGTGACCTGGAAAAAGGAGTTTCGGAGTTCATTCTGAAGGAGAACCGAGCAGGATGGGGACTTGGTCCTCTGGTCAGATGCAAGCAAGGTGACCCAGGCTTTCCCTCGTCACAAACCTGCCCCAGTGGATGGATGGGACTGGCTCACCTGAGCAGCAGGGACTCCTGGTAGAAGTAGTGCTGGCTGGCATTTCTCCGGATGCTCCTGTAACGCTGGGATGCCTTTGATGGTTTCATGGGAGCAGACTGGCTGCCAGTGATTAGTACTGGTGGGCAGGGTGCTGGGAAGCCGGCAGGCAGGAGTCTGCTCCAACGGAGGTTTCTGAACTGGATCTGCAAGGAGCTCTGCCCTCCAGTTCTCAGGAGCTGGACTGCACGTCTGGAGCCGATGCTCGGAGCTGGGGAGAAGCCAGGAAGCCAATCATGCATATGTATGTTAAGGCGGCTGTGGCAGCAGAGATTGGCTGGAGTCAAGACAGACAAAGGCGAGAGGCTTGGCCAGGTGATCTAAGAGCACTTGGTTCTGCCCAAATAATCACATTGGTTACCCTTGTGCCCAGAAAGGGCTCTGTGGTTTGCCAAGCACTTTGCATCTATTACCATGACTGGTGTTCACAAAATACTTAGGGAGAATGCAAGGCATAGGTTTTTGGTTTTTGTTTCTAACTACCAAGAAAGAAGCTTAGAAAGGGTAAGAATCTTGTGTGTGTTCATGTAACCAGGAAGAATAAATCTAACTCAATATTAGATCTGTTTCTTTTACTTTAACCTTTGTATTCTATTGCTTTGAGTTAAGAATATTGCCTAGAGCCTGAAATATACAGGAGAGCCCATTCTCAAGGCTCTGACCTTTAAGGGTATAACACTTTTCCATTCATACAGAGATAAAAAGTTGCAGAACAGAGAATAACAGTTGTCTTGTTGGAGGTTTACAGGAACATCGTGAACTGACCTAGGTGGACAGCTGCAGGAACAAAGGATTCCTACACCAAGAAGTTTGCAATAACCAACCACGCCCCTTCTTCACCTTACCTTTAAAAATGCTTTGCTGAAACCCTTTGGGGAGTTCTGGGTTTTTGGGGGAACAAGCCATCTGTCTCCTTGCATGGCCCTGCAATAAACCTTTCTCTGCTCCAGACTCTGACATTTCGGTATTGTTTGGTCTCACTGCGCATCACACAAACTTGAATTCGGTAACATCCACACAGCAGAGCCCAAGGAGAGGCACCGTCATAACACTTTATTTGTTTTTATATATCTATTCTCAGCTTCTTTTTTTCTATTTTGAAAAAAGTCAAACCTACCTAAATGATAGAACAATACCACAAATATTGTTTACTCCTAACATAGATCCGCCAATTGCTAACATTTTGCCACATTTGCTTTATTTCTATCTATACACTTTTCCCCCTACACCATTTTAAAGTAACTATCAAGAAAAAAGCTTAGAGGGGGTAAGAATCCTGTCCGTGTTCATGTAATAGGGAAGAAAAACCTGACTCCATATTAGATGTGTTTCTTTTACTTTAACCTTTGAATTCATCCCCAAGTCCAGGACTTTCCCATAGCTTCACCATATAAACCTCCATTTTTTAATTAACACAAGAAACAATTTGCTCGCAGCAAGGTTGATCGTACATTAACTGAATGGGCTGGTGCAGGACTGAAATAGAAACAGCCTTTGCTATTGAAGACGCCCCTAGTCAGTATACTAGAGATGCCGCAACCGGGTGAGTCAGTGAATGGGGCAGGCACCGGACAACAGGACAGAAAGGAAATCTATTAGCAGCTCCAGGTGTGGGGCTTAGGAGGGGCACTTCATTCATGCACTCATTCATTCCTCTGTTAATTCATTAGCAAATCATTAGATCCCTCTTACTGTCTGCCATGCACTAGACTGACAAAGGAAGCCAGAGCCCTAGACTGGGGCATTGAGGTTCAGGGACCACCAGACAGGTATTCAGACTTCGGGCTCTGGGCATGAGAACAAAGCAGAGGCCGGGGCACCAGAGCTGACCTTTGCTCAGAGATGGACTGGGGCCTGTGAAGTAAGGTCACCTGTCTGCCAATTTGCCTGAGGCCGTTTGACCTGATCGTCTGTCTTAATACTAGATAAAATTTGTGTTTATCAAATGAACAAAATGACATAGTAACAGAATTATTTCTAGCCTCCTGAGTTTTTTTTTTTTTTTTTGGTAGCATTCTTTTAGAGATCTTTACTTACATGAACTGTATCTGAGCATTTCAAAGATTTTTTTCATCCTACTTTTTCTAAAGACTGCTTTGCCTTATTTTGAAATATGTATTCAAAAATTGAAATATTTTATGTTAATTTTATGCAATCAACTATTTTCAGCATTTTTGTCTCTTCTTTGCTTATATGTATTATACACGTGTATATGTATATATACACGTGTATACATATATATATGCTTGTGCTTTTCAAGGGGTAGGAAAAGATAATAGCAATTTTTGAAGTATACTACAGGGAATTATTGAAACAAATTACGATATGATGTGTTTTTATTAACATTGGTAAAATGAGTTTTAATGTGCTCAAATTTGTCTCTTTTTTTTAATTTTTATTTTTTATGGCTTCCTTGGTCTGATTTTTAAAAATTCTTTTTGAAGTCCACCTGGCATTTATTGTGGTGATGAGCGCAAGGTGACGGGGTCATTGCTACTCCTTGTTCCCAGCACGAGAGACTCAGATTCATTTCCCCAATTCCCCTCTGGGCCCCCTGCTCCTCTGGGCTCCCAAGGGCCAGGCAGAAAGAGGAAGTGCAGGCAGGGGATGTCGCTTTCTGAAAGCAAGGGACAAATTATTGAGCGTGCATCTGGCTTCCTCTGACAATTTGATTAGAGGTTTTAGGTGTGCTGGGTGGTTTTAACTTAAGCCAGCACGTGTATATAGATAAATGACTAAAAATCCCTTAAATGTGAACAATTTAAACACTTAAAAAAATCAGAAAGGATCCAGTGTCAAAATGGATCCTTTTGAACAGTTCATCCTAGATGAACTGCTTACAGGTTCTGGGTAGTGGGAGAAGGAAGAAGATAATAAAGGTTGAAAAGGAGAGAAGTAGCAAGGGAAGCTCTATTTGTATAACACACAAATCCCTTTCAGTTGGAAAAAAAAAAAAAGAATAAAATTTTGTTAGAAATCCCAGGAGGTTTTAACAGAAATCATCAGATGGCTTAGCTTACAGGAACAATAACATTCATTCCCTTCATCGTCAATTAAAGACATTTCCCCCTGCTGCTAAGTGAATTCTGAGACATGAATATCCCCGAGAGGGTATTGAGTCGCATCAGCAAAGCCAAGTTCCCTTTTCTAAGTTATCAAGTGTTTAGCTCTGAATTTTACAAGAGAGACTTTTCCATTTCTGGGATATATTTACTTGCCTGTTATATTGTTTGAGTGACTCTAAAAGCTTTTGTTTGAAGTTTAGAAATGCACTTTGGGTCCAGAAAATGTTACTGAGGGAAGACATTCAAGAATTGTTTCCAGTTTTCTAAATGACAACGGATTGGTTGAGACATGAGAGCAAATTGTTATTGTTGAGTTCCTCCTGAAATCACCGGCTGCCAGTAAGTTTGAAACTGAGCAGACACTGAGATTTCCATGAGGAAAATCGTGATACTCTTGTTACTCATTCTGAGAGTTGTGAGAGGTTGACCACAGGGCTGGAGGGGTCCTTTGCTACACTCGCTCCCTGCCATGAGTGAAGACAGATTGTCACCACCCCAACAGAATCCTGTGGAAGGAAGAAGTGATCATTATCAGATGGGTGGCAACTGGGATATGAATTATAGACCTTTCCTATCCTGCTCTGCGGTTATGCTTCCTCAAAAAAAAAAATCTTTTTCCTAGGTGATTACATCTAAACACATAAACTGTCCTAGGAAACGGGGACAAATCGAGCATTCTCAAAAACGGGGGTGAAAGAAAGCAGTTGAATTCCTTGTCAAGCAACCATTTAGTAGCTGGTTGAGGTTTCTCTTTAACGATTTTTAGGTTGTATTTTCCGTAGTTTGGGGGGACTTTTAGACAGTTCAGCAGTGTTGTCTCTCGGGAGTGGTGACCTCATCTCAGCATTTCCTTCCCATCCTTCACAGAAACGTTATGTCTCCAGAAGCTGACGGAAGCCAAAAACATCTACGGATCGGCTGAGTGAACAGAACAAAGCAGGTTCCGCACGAGACATCTTTATAATATGTTGACCTACCACCTAACCATGAAGTGTACCACGTTCTTGCTTTAGTCTGTGATATTTTTAAATCCTCTCTTTTCAAAAAATTATTTTCGTTTTTCCTTCCATTTTTACTGACATCTCTGTTCATCTTTTTTTTTTGACATATTTTCACTTCTTGCTTTATCGTGACCTTTCAAAATCCTTTTTCTTAAAGTGCAAAGCAATTTCCCCTTAAAATTTCCTTTCCTTTCCTCAAGCAAGACTTTTAAACAATGAAATGCCCTTCTCTCTTCATTTTCCTTTAGAACCATATCTCCTCGTAGGTTAAAGCATATTTTCGTAGGTCCGTTCACATTTGTTGATTTTCAAATGAGGAGAGGTCTATTCTGGCCCATGTATGCTCAAAAATAGTTCACGTACAAACTCAATTCTCATCTTAAGTATTGTACCCATGAATGCCATGAGGATCTTCCTTATAAATCTTCTGGGATTTTTATACTACTTGTTTAGAGATTTAATAGCCCAAAGCAGGGGCAGCTAGGACTGGAGAAAAAGCAGACAAAAGTAAAATTTCTTATTGTGTTTCTCTTTCTTTTGCCAACCTCTGGCATCACTGTTTGTTTCCAAAGTCACTTTCATTCCAGCAGCTTCCAGTGTGGCTGGGGCTGACTGGCTGCCTTCCTGTTGCTACCTTCTGCTGGGTCTGGGATGGGGGTGGGGAGTCCCGCTGGACCACAAAGGAGTAGGTTGAGCGCTTCTCTGTGGAGGTTGAAACTTGTAGCATCAGCGAGAAGCCCATCGGCAGCACCCTTTGGTATTTGGTAGTGAAACATTGTCTTGAGTCTCCTGGGCAGACATAGAGGAGGGTTATGGATCTGTAGTGACAAAAGAGATTCTAAACATAGGGTCTTCCTGTCTCTTGAGGGAGGCTCTGTGCGGTGGTAACATGGCTAAGCTGGAAAGGTGTTTCCCAGTGGCCCCTTTTCTGTGAGGCTCTGGGCTGTGGTTGGCTACAAGAGATACGTGAACGATCTGGAAGATGGAAGAGAAAGAGCTGCCATTTTCTGTGCTCTCAAGGTTGGCGACGAGCAGCAGGTGGTGCGCGGCTCACACACGTCGCCTCTGAGTCGCTAGCCCGCCCTGTTGGCGTGGGGTTGTAGTCCAACACTCAACTCCTTCTCCTCCTATTGGGTCTCTTTTTTCAGCCCCTCTGAGCGCTGGACCAGGTGTATGTGCACCTCTGTGTGATAGGCACCAACCACCCCTGTATGTCATCTGCATCTGTGAGGTTGGAGATGATGGGGGACACAGGTGGGCTCTAGTTTGCCCAGGTGGGTTCCGGTCATTCGGCGGGGGTGGGGAAGGGAGGGATCTCTCTTGTCTTCACTCTCCTCCATTTCACACTCAGCTCTCCTTCCTCACTCCCAGGCCAGGCAACCTAGAGCAACTTCAGCCCAAGAGCAGAAGCAAAAGCAACACCTTTGCATCGACTTCACCAGCTGCCATGACTGAAGACCTTCTAACCCCTATTACAAATCCCAGATATTGACTCTGCTCCTCTAGTTGAACCCTGACGGAAAAAGCTCTCATGGCTGCTCCTGCCTCTGGAGTTTTTCTCTTAAATTAGGAGATGGTGGTATTGCTCTGCCAGAATTATTCGACTCTCTCCCCAAACCCTGCCTCCCCAACTCCTTTCTCAGAAAGGGCAAAGAGCCAAGTGGGAATTGTGATTCGATTCTTTTTATTTATTTAATTATGGCTGCGCTGGGTCTTCGTTGCTGCATGCTAGGGCTTTTCTCTAGTTGCAGCGAGCAGGGGCTACTCTTTGTTGTGGTGCGCGGGCTTCTCATTGCGGTGGCTTTTCTTGTGGCGGAGCACAGGCTCCAGGCACGCGGGCTCAGTAGTTGTAACTCAGGGGCTGTAGAGCGCAGGCTCAGTAGTTGTGGCGCACGGGCTTAGTTGCTCCGCAGCATGTGGAATCTTCCCGAACCAGGGCTCGAACCCGTGTCCCCTGCATTAGCAGGTGAATTCTTAACCACTGTGCCACCAGGGAAGCCCTTGTGATTAGATTCTTGATGACCTACTTTGGGTTAGTAGTTTGATCTGTCTATGATGTATCTTTAAAAAGCTCATTGAAACATGTATTATGTGACTGATATCCTTGCTTTTACCATGTTTAAAGTTTTCCCTTATTTTTATAATCCTTGACCTTAACCTTTCATTCAAGGGATTGGGGGGCTCGGATTACCCTTATCCTATTTCTTGGGATTCTGCTAATCCTGTTTTCATTTTGCCATGTCAATTTCCACTCACAGTTTCTTAACTCTTCCGGTTTCCTTTATAACTCACTATCTTTTCTTGTTACCTCAATTTGCCTCTCGTTTCAGAAAGCATCATTTGATTTTATTTCATTGGGAGAAGTAAATACGGTCTAAGATTTACGTTTTGTTTTCTGCAGGAAATCTTTTTTCTGAAATACGCTTTTTCTCTGCTCTTACATGCTTCACGTTCATTTCCTTTTTTATGTTGCAGAATTTTTAGTTAATTCTTTTTCTATTCATGCTCCTTGAATAAGCAGTGTTCTGAACGTTTGGTATTTGCTCCCCCATAACGTTCTTTGGTTTTCCTTGCTGCTTCAGGGATGCTGTTGGATTCCTCCTCTCAGCTCATCACTGGGGGAGACTGCTGGGTGATGACTTTGTGGGGTGAGGCAGTGGAGGGGGAGGTGAGGTGGGGAGCATCTTGAAAAGAAGAATTGGGTGTTCGTTCAGTTAACTCCTCCCTTCTTGCACCAGAAGGCAGTTCTCTCCTTGTGTCCTTTTGTTCATGGTGGCCTCTTCCTCAGATCCTTATGTGTATCAGTCTGCCTCCCTTCCTGCTCTGTTAGGAACTTTTCCACAGCAGATCTTACCACATTGGAGAGAGTCAGAATCTCTGGAAAATACCCATGCTGGAGACTTCCTGTTTGGAATGGCCACTCTTGTTTTGATCACCTCCGTCCCTACAATCTAATTCTGAATATTCATAATATTTGTCATTGTAAAACCATTTTAAGTGTGCAATTCAGTGGTATTTACATTCACACTGTTGTGCAACGGTCACCACCACGCATCTCTCTTCATGGTGCAAAACAGAAGCGCCGTATCCATTAAACAATAACTCCCCATCCCCTGCTTCCCCTTGATACTGACCAGGGTTCCTGGCCTTCCCCAATCAATAGAAATTGACTAGAAGCCAGACCAGAAATTCAGGCCAGGCTTTTTGGGGGCCCCTGCTGCAGCCGGGGGGAGCAAGAAAAACAACTGGTTCCCTTGCTTGCTAGCTCCCCGAGGGGGGGCAAACTTGTTCCTTATCTGGGGTGAGGGTAGGGGTGTGTCCAGGGGTTGGGCTGGAGGGGTGGCTTAGGTGATGGTGTGTGCAGGGAGTGTGAGAAGTACCCTCCTTTTGTTCCCGACCCCCTGCTTTGCTCGCGGCTCTTCAGAAGTGGCAGTTGAGTTTTTTGGTCTTTCTGTATCTTTTTGTCCAGAATTTGCCCCAACTGCGCATGCACGCAGTTATTTTTAGTCCCGTATAGTTTCTTTGTATTTTGTTGCTGGAGGAGAGGTTTGCCCAGGTGCAAGCACTGCAGCAAAGGGCCCCAGGTCCTCAGCCTCTGGCAACCATCGTTCTGCCTTCTGTCTCAATGAATGTGACCACTCCAGGGACCTCAAAGAATTGGAATCATACAGTATTTGTCTTTTTGTGACTGGCTCATTTCACTTAGCAAAAGGACCCCAAGGTTTATGCATGTTGTAGCCTGTGTCAGAATTTCCTTCCTTTTTTTTTTTTTTTTTTTTTTTTTTTTTTGCGGTACGTGGGCCTCTCACTGTTGTGGCCTCTCCCACTGCGGAGCACAGGCTCCGGACGCGCAGGACCAGCGGCCATGGCTCACGGGCCCAGCCGCTCCGCGGCATGTGGGATCCTCCCGGACCGGGGCACGAACCCGCGTCCCCTGCATCGGCAGGCGGACTCCCAACCACTGCGCCACCAGGGAAGCTCTTCTTCCTTTTTAAGGCCGACTCATACTCCATCGTATGTATTTACTGCATATTGTTTATCATTCTGAATGTTTTTAAGCTACAGCAGGGAAAGGGGCAGAATAAAAACTGCTCCCATCTCTTGCACTATCCGGCTTCATATCTAGCCCCTGCTCTTTCATAATAGTGGTGTTTATGGGGCTCTAGCACCTTCCTGTGGGTGTACCTCAACTTGTAACAGGGAAGAGCCAAATCAGACTGCACGTTGGATCTGTTTCTTTTACTTTAACCTTTGCTTCCCATTGCTTTTGTTCACTAAAAGGATACTGTCTATGCATAATGGCCTGCCTTGGGGAACCCTGCCCCTCTGCCTGAATTTTAAACCACAGCACCTTTGTTCAGGGAAACAAAGGGACACTGTTCTACCTGTGGATGGCTGCAAGAAAGAAATTAACACATCCCCTCCCCGAGGCTGGCCATTCCTGGGGATATTTGCAAAATTTATGACCTTTTTACTTTACTTCCTCATCTCCTCCCCCTCTCTGTGCTATAAAAGAAACTGGCATCCAAACCGAATAAAGTCACGTTCCTTTGCCTCAACAGCTGTCTCTGAATTTGGCCTGTTGTGTGGCGAGCAGAGCGAGCGTGGACTCGGTAACACACTTACCTATGGACAGGAGTTCTAAAGTGTTCATCAGAGCTTTCCTGAATCTTCTTCCATTTTACCTTATCTTCTAGAAACTTCTTGAAGCACTTCATATGTGGAAGCGTCTCTTTCCCAGTTCCTAGTGCTACTGCAGATTTCCCCCTAATTAAAAAAAAAAAAAAGAAACCTAATATTCTCCGCTTCTACTGGGTGGAATTCCTGCTACCTCTTCTCCTTCAAATCTTTTGTCAAAGGTTAGACGCTTAGGAGAGAGTTCGCAATATTAACAGTCATGACTATCCTGGAGGCTTGCTTTTCTTACCTGCAGAGTGGCAATCACCTTGCAAAGTTGTTGTATGAATTAGTACTAGTATGCATATTGAGCTTAGCACAGTGCCTGGAGCATGGAGACCTAACAACCTGCAACTACGTTTTACTGTTGTGTCTCTAATGGTAGCATTATTTAAACCTCACTGTGAAAGCACGGCTAGAATGGTTTGAGTTTAGCAATTTTATACGAACTATTGTTATGACCACTATCATCACCATTATTAACATTATTTCAACTTCAGCCTGAAAGCTTGATTAGAATGGTTTTGAAATTATTTATTTCTCGAGACCTGGCCTGATTCATGTAGAGAATTTGCAAAGGAAGTATATTGCAAATCTGCTTACTAACTACATGACAGACACACACTGTGTCCTCTTTATACACTTTTTAAAAAAAATTTTAAATTTTTGGCTGGGTTGGGTCTTTGTTACTGCGGTGGGTTTTCTCCAGTTGCGGTGAGCGGGGGCTACTCTTCATTGTGGTGCACGGGCTTCTCATTGCGGTGGCTTCTCTTGTTGCAGAGCACGGGCTCTAGGTGCACAGGCTTCAGTAGTTGCAGCACGTGGGGTCGGTAGTTGTGGTTCACGGGCTCTAGAACCCAGGCTCAGTAGTTGTGGCACACGGGCTTAGTTGCTCCACGGCATGTGGGATCTTCCCAGACCAGGGCTCGAACCCGTGTCCCCTGCATTGGCAGGTGGATTCTTAACCACTGCACCACCAGGGAAGCTCACACTGTGCGCTCCTTTATCTGGCTACAAATACAATTTTGAAAATACCTTCCCCTTTCTAAAAAGCGTACGAATCTAATAAACAAGCCCAAACGGTAGCCAATTACCAGTATAGAATTTAACTCTGGGTGTTTGCATTTACTGCAGTCGGCCATGGAAGAGAGAAGCAGCCTGCCAAGGTGGAGAAACACAGGGATTCAGTCCCAGAGCTCCCAGGGAAGCAGGCTGATTGCTGAGAGAGACCTCACTGTGTCCTTGAACACGTGGTCCCAGCCAATCACAGGAAGGATGAAATCTGTTAAGTGATATCTTTCGTGAGATTTAAAAAGGAAGACGAACCAGGCTTAATTATGATTGGGTCTTATTAAATTTTTACCCTGCAAATTTGGAAACTCTGATAATGCAGACTTGGCATATGTTAAAGAGAATAAAGATGTGTGTACGATTCAATGCTGTCACGTGGAAATTTTATATTAACAGCACACCGCTAGACAATGCAGGCCAATCATTTATGGGAGTTTATTGTATCTCAATTTTGTGTACTTATTTTCGACCCTTAGGTGCCATCTGCTTGAATGTTATTGGGGTTCACTTCCAGTGTAATGCTTGGGCGGCAGGAATAATGCCCAAGTGCCGGGAAAGCATCTGAGTGGTTGCAAGATGGAGAGAAAAGATTCATGAAGGCACAGGCAAGGAAGGATCGGGGTGGGTTGCAGGAGAGGTGTCAGTCCAGGCTGTACACATCAATCCTAGGAAGAGGACCAAAATCCCAGAGCAGAGAGCTGAGCTAGTGTAAGTGAGAGCAGCACCGTGGTGAGAACGATGTGGGAGCCACTCTCAAAAGAATGGCTCTAGGGTGTGTCTGCATGGCCACCGTTCAAAACAGAGAGCCCGTGTTGAGCTCGCTGGGCCCCTGGAAGCATCGCCTGCCTGTGACCTCACTGGACAGTGGCTTAGCGCAGCTTAGAAAGAGAGCCGTCTGTTCCTCCTTGTTGGTTTAACCACGTGATACACAATCCTGTAAACAAATTAATTTCCCCCCGGGAGTTTTGAAAGCATCCTAACTGTATTATCATTTTTTCTGCATAAAGGAAGCTTAGCAAGAAAACAATTACAGAATGGACTTCAAATGATCTCCAAATGACCATCAAGTAGAGATGGCAGTCAACAGACATGCGGGGGCAGGGGGCAGTGGGGTGAGGGGCAGGAATAAAGTGTCGCTTGCTAAATCCAGACTTGTTTATGCTGAAAGCTGGGTTGACCCTTTCCTTTTCTTTCTCCCTTCGGGAAGAAATTCTTTGGCACCCTCATTGAAGAAAATTCTGTTCCTCTCCTACTGTCCATAGCCTTTCTGCTCTGTCCCCAAGTAGAATTCTCAAGCTTGGCCTGTTCTGGGGATGAGCTGACATGGCCGAGGCCAGGAGGACAAGCAGATGTGCCAGGATGTAAGATGTAAACAAGCACATTTATTCCTGTGTTTGCTCAGCAGGCATTTACCAACTGTCTGGTTTGCGCCTGGTTCTGCGCACTTCCTTAGAGATGAAATGGAAAACAATACATGATCCTCTCCTTAAAGCAACATGATGCTTCGTGGCATGACAGACAAACAAAGCAAGAATCACCAGGCAGTGAGGGAACCGCTGTGTTATGCGTAGGAGGAAAAACTCTCCTCTACCCAATTTGCGTCTCTGGCTGGGCTTCAGAATTACATGGATATGAAACAGATTAACAGGAGTCAAGCATTCCAGTTTTACTGAATTTTCACATGTACACTGAAGCCTTCTCAAGAGAATGAAGATCCAGAGAAGTGAGCAGAGGAGGAAGCTTTTGTATTTTGTAGACAAGGAAACAATAAATTTGTGAACAATTGACAAGACAAAGGGATGTGGACCAAAGGAGTAAATGGGGAATAAGTATCAAGGTTTGTTAATACAGCCTTCTCAGCCCTGAATTCCCTGTCTCTGCTGAAAAGGATGCCTTCTATCATCCTGGTACAGGGAGGGTACCTTTCACATGGGAGACTTGTCTCCTGTTTTTAGAGGGACAAAGGAGGGCCAGAGTGTCTTTCTTGTACTGGCTGTTTCTTAAGTGCCTTTAATCCAAAATAATACGCCAAAGTGACATATTTTGGGGTGACATGTTCTAGTCAAAAGAAACGATGACTAAATGTAATGTGGGATCCTGGGTGGGATTCCTGAACAGCAAAAGGTCACTAGGTAATAGCTAAGAAAATCTGAATAAAGTATGGTCTTTAATGAATGATAATGTATCTGTCCTGGTTCATTAATTGTGACAAATGTACCATACGAATGTAAGATATTAATAATGGGGGAAACTGGGTGTGGGGTATTATCTTTACAATTTTTCTTTAAATATAAAAGTATTATAAAATTAAAGTTTATTTTAAAAAAACGTGGTACTGTCAAGTACGGGGGGGAAAATAAAGCTCTTAGCTGCCTTTCCAAACGTCATTTCCTCCTTTTATTTTTATGCTATTTCTTTTGTGCAAACCACATGTTTACTGTAATGAGTAATGACATGGAATAATAAATGATGACAAAAGCTAGCTTTCACTGAGTACCTCCTGTGTGCTATTTACATCTATTAAATATAAGAGTATACCTCTAATATAACCCTGATAATAAGGACAGTTATGAGGCAAAAAGGAAGGGGCAACCAGGTCTCACCCATATCTGATTTTTCTGTCCTTCATGGACACATGGGGGAGACTATATTTCCCAGCACCTTTGTGATTAGTCCAGGTCCTGTGCCTGGTTCTAATGACATGTGAACCAAAGTAAAATGTGTTATATATATAGACCATTTAAGAGCTGTTATAACCCATCTACATGTCTTATCTCCTTTGGCAGTGACCATGGAGGTTATGGGCTGAGATGGCAGAGCCACAGATGAAAGTAAGCTGGATCTCTGAGTCACTACACGGAGAAGAGCTTCTCTGGAACATCAGCGGAACCACATAAGTCTCGGACACGAGCCAGATATTAATTTTTACTGTGTCGAACACAGCTTCTTTAATGATGATGCTCACAGACCCGAGACTTAATGTATAATATCTACTATGTAATCGCAATGTAATTATGTAGTAGTCTTTATTGATATGACTGATGATCTATTTTGTAATAAAAATCTCCTGAAGAATATTGGCTGAAGGAATGACAGTCCCTGAGAGAATTACAGCCTTGTTTCAGACGTTTTTGTAAGTCCTTGAAGCAGACCTTTCTGGTTTTTCTAATTCCAATGGCCAGCCTAAAACTTTTACTGTCATTCTCACATATTCTGACCTCTGCTCTTTCCTGTTGCCCGATGATCTTCCTATAAATTGTATAGGAAATGAAGCAGATGCAATTACAGTGTCCGCCAGCCCTGATGCAGATAAATAGGCGGAAGTCTAGCCAAGTGTCTTCCCAAGGCAGCCCTCGGTGTCTGTTACTCAGAACAGAAAGAAGTAGCCTATCTATCGCAGCCCTGCCTTGTTCCAAAGATATCATTAGCTCCTGGAGAACAGGGATTGCGAGAAAGCCATTTCAGATGAAAACACAAGTCAACACAAACAAAGCTTCTTTGGGAATAGAGCTAGAAATTTGCATTAGAATTCTGACTTCCCAGTGAATAATCTATTGACTCTTTAGGCCACAGCCAACCTTTCATGATAAACTTCCTCATCTCTGTGTCACAGGAGACCTCATCTCTAGGCTGGGGCTGGGTCCCTTCATATGGTAGAGGCACAACCAGGCATATTGGGAGGGCTGGTTGAATGGACCAGTCCGAGACTTATCTACATGAGAAACTGAATGATTAGATGGTTTGGAACAGACTGCCGGTCTTTCAGAATGACATCTCCAAGCTACTCTTTAAGTTTACAGGTTGTAGAAATGAACTCTTCTCAAGGGAGGAGTTGAAATAAAGAGTAAGTGAACTAACTCCTTTGTTCTTATGTTTTTTGTCTAATAATATGAGAATAAAAGCAAGGTCTTTCTTTGACCCAGCCCATGACAAAATGCAAGTGGAGAAAGGATTCCCCCCAATGTCTTCACTTTTAAGGCAATAGGAATGAAAAACAAAGAACTTTCCCATCTAGGCTGGGTAGATACAAAGAAGAGGTTTTCTTTTTGTTTTTTTTTTGCGTTACGCGGGCCTCTCACTGCTGTGGCCTCTCCCGTTGTGGAGCACAGGCTCCGGACGCGCAGGCTCAGCGGCCGTGGCTCACGGGCCCAGCCGCTCCGCGGCATGTGGGATCTTCCCGGACCCGGGCATGAACCCGTGTCCCCTGCCTCGGCAGGCGGACTCTCAACCACTGCGCCACCAGGGAAGCCCACAAAGAAGAGTTTTAATGTCTTTTTGGACAGCAGGTCCGTACCTGAAGACTGAGGTACTCCAGGAAAATCTGGGAGCCACTATAGAGATGTCAGTGCCAGAAGGCCACACAGGAACATTGGAAGATGACCGCTTTTGAAAGAGTCCAAGGATTCCAATCCTTTAAGCCAGAAGGCAGGATTCTCCCCATCCTTCTTTCACACTTTGAGACTTTGTTATGCGTTAGCCCCCTACTTCCTAACCCCACCTCCTGGGCCCTTTAATCCTCACACACTCTGACTTTACCAACCCTCACTGTCCTTGTAACTCTGATATGGCATAGAAAATGGACACCTCCTACAACCAACTCTTGTCATGATCCTTATTATGTTAGCTGGTGTGTAATAAACTGTATGGCTGACCCTTGCCCCTATAGCTCTAAACGTTTGGAACTTCTTGCATAATAGGAGTGTCTTTGTTATTAAGGTAGGTCGACTCTAAACCTTTGGAATTTCTTGCATGGTAGAAGTATCTTTGGGGACTTCCCTGGTGGCACAGTGGTTAAGACTCTGTGCTCCCAATGCAGGGGGTCTGGGTTCGATCCCTGGTCAGGGAACTAGATCCCACATGCACGCAGCAACTAAGAGTTCACATGCCACAACAAAGGAGCCCTCAAGCCACAACTAAGGAGCACGCCTGCCGCAACTAAGACCTGGCACAACCAAATAAATAAATGAGCGACTGACTGAAAGAATGAATGAATAAATAAATAAATAAATATCTTTGTTATTCATGGGGCCACATTTGATAGTTTATGCTAAGCAGATGACTCAGGAAGGGGGCTGGTCCTGTAAGAAAGACCAGCTGTGTGATTAAGTGGGGTGAAGCTTTGAGGCAGGTAATATCAGCCCAATCAGGAGAGCAGCGGGGCTGGAGGTTCAGTTCAACCGTATGGCCAATGATTCAATCAATCATGTCTACATAATGAAACCCCAATAAACACTCGGGGCACCAAAGCTGGGTAAGCTCTCCTTGTTGATAATATCCTGCATAATGTCACACATTGATGTGCTAAGAGGGTAACTCATTTAGACCCCACCATTCTGTAGGCATCCAGGACCCCATCCTGTGTATGTGGCACAGCTGAAATGTGTTCTGCACCACAGGAGGGGGGATATCTACATGGCATGGTTTGGATGGAGGCTAGGGCAAATTCTCACAACATAGACAGATGTTCTTCTCCTTGGATAATTGAAAGCAGTGATGGCTGTTCTCCATTTCTGGTCTTCCCTTGATGATGAAATGAAAGACAAACGGGCTCTAAGATTATACTGACTTGCGATGCGTGATCACTGTGCTGCTGGAGATCTTTGGGTCTTATACTCTCTTGTCTACCTTGTCCCTTCCTTCTCTGGCTCTCCCCCGGCTTCCTGGTATCTAAAGGCAGGAAATAGCAACCCTTCCTATTATTTACTTAGACAAGTTGCCCATCTCAATGCCATTGAGCTTTTGAATTTCACAGTCAAGTATCTGCAACCTTTGTCTTCTGGTTCTGTAGTGAAGGACTGATGTCTCATTGTCTGGCCTTGTCGGGGGCGGGGGGTATGCAGGAAGATACAATAGAGTCCAGGATACAAGTGATGGAAACTAGGTGATCTCAGTGTGTGTGTGTGTAGGATGTACACAGACTCATTTTCCTTTCCAGATGCCAAAGCCCAGTGATGACAAGGCCACGTTGAGAAGACAACTCCTGCCACCTTGGACTTGGAGAGACTTACGTCAGAATACTGAAGCTAGGACTTCCCTGGTAGCACAGTGGTTAAGAATCCGCCTGCCAATGCAGGGGACACGGGTTTGAGCCCTGGTCTGGAAAGATCCCACATGCCACGGAGCAGCTAAGACTGTGCACCACAACTACTGAGCCTGCGCTCTAGAGTCTGTGAGCCACAACTACTGAAGCCCGTGTGCCTAGAGTCCGTGCTCTGCAACAAGAGAAGCCACCGCAATGAGAAGCCTGTGCACCGCAACAAAGAGTAGACCCCGCTCGCCGCAACTAGAGAAAGCCCGTGCACAGCAATGAAGACCCAACGCACCCAAAAATCGTCCAAAAAAAAAAAAAAAATACTGAAGCCAGACTTTCTTCACATTCACATTCCCCGATTGGGAAGATCTTTCCCTGTGGTAATCAACTGATACCAGACCTTGTCCTACTCAGCGGGTGTGGGTAGGTAGGAGGGATACCTGAAATTTTAGGGGCTCCCATCCTGAAGACATGACCTTTTAGGCCAGAAAGAAAGTGATGCTTCCCACCCTTTTGCTGCACGCTGGCCCTACTGCTCAGCCCATTACCCCATCCCATTCAGTGGGATGTCCAGGACATGCTGAGTTACCTTGTTAAGGAGACTAAATGGGGCTGTCACCTTCATCCCATAAGAAACTACTCAATTTGAATTCTTCCAAATCCAGTGTAAACTCCTGAATAAATCTGGCCCTACGTGGTCCCCTGCTCTGTGGCCCTCTTCATTGGCAGTTCACATCACAGCTGTTTATTTCTTCAAGATCAGCAGGAGAATCTCTCCTTCCTCCTGAAAACAGGCTCTATGACCTCTATGTGACCCCTCCATTTTATAGATGGGGCCAGAGGATGGACTAGAAGTGAATTAAGGTATTCATCCTAAAATTGTTGAGTACAGAAATTCCAGGAGCTGGGATGCGTTCCAGGACTAGGATAGTCTCCACCTTGTGGCTAAATTCAGCTATGCAATCACTCTTATTACTGTGAACATCGAGCAACCTAAAAGTCAACTTAGAGGAGCAGCTTAGCTGTCAACGTCTTCCACAAGAAACATAAACACAGCTTCTTAGCTTCAATTGAGCAGGGCAGGTTACATTCACCCATTTGAAAGGGGATTTCAACTTGTACAGTGAACTATGCAGAGATATCTATTCATTCTTTTACTCAGGGTAGGGCCTACTATGTGCTGGGAAGTGAAGATACACTGGTACATGGCACAGTCCCTGCCTCCAGTGAGTTCACAGTCTAGTGGGGCAGTTGTGCAGACAAGGACATACAGGGTGTTAGATGCTATGCAAGTAGGGTGTGCTGTGGAACACCTGGGATACCTGGAGACGCCAGTGGGTATTGTAGAACAGGAGGCATCTGAGCTGATACCTCAAGGAGGTGTAGGCGTTAGCCAGGGGAAGTGCACTGGGATGGAGGAGAGGGTGGCTGATATGACATATGAGGTAAGAGTGGGTAGAATTTTAAAAAGGAACCAAATCTTAGACCACAATGTAAATTACTACCAGGAGCTTCGATTTTGTCCTGAGCATCAACATTTAAGTCATATGCATTTAGAAAGAGCACCCTGGTGTCCTAGGAAATGGACTGGGAGGGCAGGGGAAGGTTAAAAGCTAATATGGGCCCAACTAAGATAGTGACAGGAGGGATGGAGAGAAGGATACAGAGGTGGATTAGATCTAGGCCATGACAAGGTCCTAGGTGCTATTACGATAGTGGTAGCTAAAGTGGAATAAAGAATTTAAAATTTTATGGAAATTGAGATGGTCTGAGGATCTAAAAGGTCAGGACAATGGCTGGGTGGTTCTTGTGCAGGTTGACATCCGAGCTGCTAAATTGGGTGTCAAACTTGCATTAGTTTCCTATTCCATGTATTCCATGTAGTTTCCTCTTCTACCACAAATCTAGTGGATTAAAACAACACCCATTTTTTATCTCATGATTTCTGTAGGTCAGAAGTCAACTGGGCATTCTGAGCTCGACTGAGTTTCTTGCTCAGGGCATCACAAGACTGAAATCAAGTGTCATTTGGGGCTGTGATCTCATCTGCATCTTGGGGTGCTTTGCAAAGCTCATGTGGTTGTTGGCAGAATATAATTCCTTGCCGTTGCAGGAAAGAGGCCCTCCACTCCTCCGGTTCCCCTGCTGTGTGGCCCTCTCTGTAGGCTGTTCACATCACAGCTGCTTATTTCTTTAGGGTCAGCAGGGGAGTCCCTCCCTCCTGTCTGCTAAGATGGAGTTTTACATAATGTAATGCCATCATGGCAGGGCCATCCCATCAGCCTTGCTGTAGAACATGACATATCATCAGGAGAGTGTAATCCCATCCTAGCCACAGGTTCTGCCTACAGTCAGGGGAAGGGTTACCCAGGGTGTGTGCACCAGGAGGTGAGATTCTTGGGAGCCATCTCAAGAATTCTACCCACCACAGACGTCTTTGAGGGAGAGGGTAGTGAGGAGGGCAAGTCCTGAGGTAACAGCTGTGAAGAAGAGAGGAAACTCCAGGGCTTTCTGGTCTACCTGGGAGAAACAGCAGGCCCACTGTGTGTGAAGGGCCCAAGCTCATTCACAACGGTGTAACTGTATGACACTGTACCTCTGGGAGATGGGAGCTCAGTGGTGGCAAGCTGTAGCTCTTTTAAAGACTCTCAAATATCATGGTATCAGAATTGCAGGAAAAGTTAGAAGGCTGTGCAGACCTGCCCATCTTCCCTGGCTGTTCACGCCAGCACCTCTCTACTGTTAGGGGTGACCTTCTCAAGTCGGGTTATTCTCTGTTTCTTTCCATATCTCTCTTTCCAAAGGGAAAGTAATCTCCTAGGTAGCCATCTGTGTCTTTGACTTGGATGTTTTCTACATCCAAATGTGAAATGAAGCTTCAAACCACATTAAGGAAATTTCTAGCATTAAAAGCTAGGTATGATGGTTTAGGATTTGGGAGCCTCTGAAATGAGAGATTCACAGTCTTTCTTCCTTTCCCTCTCTGTAGCCTGATTCCCTTTCTGTTTATAGCCAGGATTCATTATCACCTGCAGCAACATTGACTGGAGACAGGAAATATGAGGACCTGGGACACTTAGCTAGCTCATGAAATCAGCCGGATTACTCTCTGACTGTGCACCCACATTCCAAGGACTGAGCTCCTGCTTTGTTCTTTGTGAAATGGCCCTGGCCTCCCATGTGCAATATCACATCTCCATCAAGTTCTCTTGTGCCTGCTGCCCTCCTGGGCTCTCTTTACCCCAGCACAGGGTCTTGCTGAGTCCCAAAGAATCCAAGCCCATGATGGGGTCCCCTGCAGCTCACCAGACTCCTCTGGGGTTAGGTTGTGCCCCTGGGGGAGGGAGCTGCCCTCAGGCACTCTGAGGCTCATCTCCCACCAGATATGCAGAGCATCAATGTTAAGGGCAAATAGGTCAAGTGATGTTTGAGAGAAACGTTTTAGATCAGGGCTTCCTAACTTGCACACTATAGTTTATTAGGGGCAGCTGTGGGACAAGGGGAAATATTACAGTAAGTGTTGGAGATTGACAAATCCAATAGCTTACAGAAGGATCTGAGACTGTCCTATAGTAAAGAGGTCTTTACTAGTTTAATCCAATATTTTCCAAACTTTTCCATTATTTTGAGTAACTCTTTTTCCTATAAAGTAGTGGTCTATTAGAAATGCTATTTTGGACAAACTAACAATTTTTTAGAAACCACATTTCCTCCCAAATAACCCCCATGAAACAAGGAAAATCGGGGTGGGAGGGAGAATTTACTGTCTCCATTTTTAGGGAAATTGGAAAGGAGTTGAGACTGGACAGAAAACACACGTACTGAAGAAAGAGAAAACATGCAGAGTAAAGAGACAGTCCAGTGCCAGCAAATCTCAGAAAGGAGCAGCACGACCTCCCCCCTGAAAGTCAGAGGTGTGCCCTGAAGGGGAACACCATAGACACTTCGTCTGCAGTAACAGGTGCAGGAACTGCAGTGAGCAAGGCTGGTGGCAGAAGCCCTCCTGGGCCTGATTTGGTTTGGAGAAGCAGAGGGAATGGGAATTTCAAGGAATCACACAGGAGAACCATACGCACATGATGCAGCCAATTTCTAAGGTAGCATAAAAGGTGGAAGAAGTAGTAAGTCTTAAATAAATAAATGGATAAAAGAGCTGTCTTAAAAAATGATTTCATGATGAAGAAAAAGCAAACTGGTGGAGCAGCTATATAACATTTTTTTAAAGGAAAATATGGAAGAAAACAGGAGTAAAACTGCCAAGAGATGGAGAACACACACCATAACAGTGTTGACTCAAAAGAGATAAAAATAGTGACCAAGTAATTTGCCAAGAATTTTTTTTTAAGCCTTCATCAGCATCAAGGAGTCTCAGGAGCAGAAACACAAGGGAGATGGAGAGAGAACAGAGACAAACATCACAGGTAAGAGGATAAAACTGGAAGGAGCACAGGAAAAAATAGGCATTGTGGAAAACACAGTGAAGACACGAGATAGAAATGCAAACAGTGAACACAAAGAAGAAAAAATTAAAGGGTTGGGGAGAAAATGATGAGTAAAGAGACTCCAACGTATCTTCAGTGAGAAAACTAAATCAATGGAACAGAATTGATATTTAAAGTTATAATCCAATAAAACATTCCTGAAACAAAATATGTGTAAGACACATCTTGTATCAGGGAAAAATGACCTATGGGCAAAAACACAAGATATATCTGAATAAAAGTATTGCACCTTATAGGTAAGGAAGGACTCTTTCAAGTGTCCAAGTAAAATAAAATCAGTTATAGGTGGAAAAAAACTCAGGCTGGCTTCAGATTTGTCCATCGCAACCTTCAAAGCCAGAAGAGAGCATAACGAGACTTGTAGATGCTCAACAAAAGAAAGGAAAATCCAAGGATTTTATTTCCAAGTGAATTGTAATGCAAGTGTAAGGGCTACAGACATGCTTGTGGGTAATTAAGAACTCAGACTCTTTTGAGGAAATCACCAAAGGATGCATCTCAATGAAAAAAGAAATGGCTGAGTATACTATGACAGAAGGACCAGTGATGAGCAAGAAATATATTTAATTGTAGAACTAAGAGTAAAATAATGCAGAAGTAAGGGTTTAGAGAAGAATAGAAATATTATATTTGCTGATATATAATATTTGATATAAGCAACAGAATTGGATGAGAGAAATCGATTCAAGGTGGGGAGATAAAACAAGAATACCCAGCACCTAGTCTGTGAGAGTTGGGAACCAAAGCAATTAAGTTAAAGCTTAATTTAAATCAAGTAATCACGTTATTTAGTAGTTCAAAAGCAACAGGTAGAGATATAATATTGTAAACTAAAATGGGGTTGTAGGAAAGGAAGTGGGGGAAAGGAAGAAGAAACTTGCTAATTTATCACTTTTTGTTCTCATTGAATCTAAAGAAATCAAGACATGATGGTATTCAGTGATGTCATATAGGTAACCACTAGAACTCACATACAAACCTTTAGAAATACAGGTTTCCCCTGATACCTGAAAGCACCAAGCAGAACCTTCCTATGAAACCTTTCTCAAGCTGAAGTGGTGTAAAGTGAAGAGTGTCCCCCACTTTCCAAAAGTTCAAGTTAGGTCGCTTACTTTTAGGAAAGTCCTACATTAGTATGGCAATGGCTTTTTTGGCAAAAGTAAAAATCCTCTTCGAATTTCTCTCCAGGTACTAATGCAAGGTCTTTCGTAAAAGCCAAGTGGCATAAGGCAAGCTTTCAGAAAGAGGGATATACCTGTATTAGAAAACCAGACACACACACTCCACATAGCAAAAGACTTTTAAAACGATAAAACAGGAACTATAGCAGAAAAGAATATGACAGAACTGAGACAAAACATGTCATATAAATAACTACTAATGGGTTGAACTAATCTATAAGGAGAAAAATACTTTGTTGGATCAAAAGCAAAATGTGGCTCTCCTCTGTTTATAAGAGACATACCCCAAACGATGCAACGGAGAAGGGTTGGAAGGAAAAGATGGGCAGATGTATACAAGGCAAATTTAAACAAAACCAAACAGGAGTGGCAGTCACAAGACCAGAAAAGGTGGTATTTAGTCCATAAAACATTCCATGGGAGGGAGAAGTGCATATTACAACTCTGAAGTTGAGCAGGGTTAATGCAGGAAACCATTCTCATACCTCATGAGTGAGGCCAGCAGAATCCTGTTTCAGGACGGCTGTTTACCTTGAGCTGTGAGGAGTGTAGACCTCTTGAAGTGATAAAACACCTTTGTGATATACAGTTTTGGAAAGAAAGCAGATCATTAAAGCTGGTGCTGGAAGACAAGAAAAAGAGTCTCAAGAAAGTGTTAAAATGTGGCGGACCCAGGGGTAGGGCTGAACCAGTTGGTTTTTACCTTTCTTAGCAGATAAAAGTTTTGAATTTTATTAAATTGTGGCTAGAGTTTTGGCTAGAAGATGAAAGTTGGAGAACTAAGATATTAAGACTAATATAAAACAGACCTATGCAAAGGACAGAGAGGTAAATGATGCTATCTTGCCATTTGGCAAAAAGGACTTAAATAATATACTGTATGGATGGAGCATGAATTATTTCACCCATATATTATTTCTACAATTTAATTTTTTTTGTTGTTATAAAAATTCTACTGAGGACATTTTTGTGGCTAAAGTTGAATGTTACACGTGTTCATGATTATTTCCTAAGGATAAATTCCTAAAGGTAGGACAGCTGATTCAACAGAATGCATATTTTAAAGAGATTTGATATTGATCACAAGTTGTACTCCGAAAAGTCTGCACCAGGACTTCCCTGTGGTCCAGTGGTTAAGACTTTGCTTTCCAATGCAGGGGGTGTGGGTTTGATCCTTGGTTGGGGAGCTAAGATCCCACATGCCTCACGGACAAAAAAGCCAAAACATAAGACAGAAGCAATACTGTCACAAATTCAATAAAGACTTTAAAAATGGTCCACATCAAAAAAAAAAATCTTAAAAAAAGTCTGCACCAATTTACTTCTCAGTAAGCAATTTATGAGAGTGAACATTTATTTCCGAAATATCAGGCAATGATTTTAATCTCGGACGGACAATTTGTTAAGTGAAAATGCAATCATGGTGTGGTTTAAATTTGCATTTGTTTGATTATTAGTAGGTGAACTAACCATATAATGTCTTATATATTCATTAGCCAATTATATTTCTTCATTGTGTATTTCCTTTTATTACTGGGGCAATTGTTTTTTAAATTTATTCTTACTTGGTTGACCATCTTTGGCAGGACCTAACTATTAATGCTTAGTTGTCCACAGTCTCTCCACGCCTGTGACTCACCTCAGTCTACAAAGAGAATCCTCAGTGGCAAAACCAATTTTCTCCCTTCCTACACTCAGCCTCTTCTAGCTCTTAGAGCCTCTCTCTTTTTGACCAGGTCCTAGATTTTTTTGTGTGTGTGCTGCAGAATAAAAAATTACATGGAGAAGGATGTCCTGGAGCATAGAGGAGCAGGGAGAAGTACTGAGGGATGGGCTTGGGCAATCTACATGATGAAGATAGTGCGTAGGATAGGAAGTTGCAGCAGAGATTTGAGCGTGTTTTGGTTAAAAAAATCAGGGAATTGGGGAGTGTATTAGTTTCCTATGGCTTCTGTAACAAATTACCACACACTTGATGGCTTAAAAAAAACACATTTATTCTCTTACAGTTCTGGAGGTCAGAAGTCCAAAATCAGTTTCCCTGAACCTAAATCAAGGTGTTTGCATGTCCACCCTCCCTCCAGAGCACCTGGGGGAGAATTTTCTCCTTATCTTTTCCAGCTTCTAGAGCTGTGTTCCTTTATTCCTTGGCTTATGTCCACTTCTTTCACGTTCAAAGCCAGCAGGGTAACATCTAGCTTCAGTCCTTACCTTGCCTTATTCTTCTGTGTCTAATCCCCCTCTGCCTCACGCCTATAAGGATACCTGTTGTTACGTCGGACTCACCTGAACAATCCAGAATGATCTCCCTATCTCAACGTCCTTTAGGTAATCACATCTGCAAAATCCCTTTTGCCATATAAGGTCCAGGGATTTGTCATCCACGTATTCCAGTGACTAGGACCTGGATATCTTTGGGGATTACGATTCAGTCTACTACAGGGGGGGAAAAGAAGAGGACCTGGGAAAAGTGTCACCAAGAGTATAGTGGACACTGTTACTGGTCTGTCCAGCATCACTGCCACCACTGGAGAGCAGCCATGAGGTGTCATTCAGAGGGACCTTTGTCCAGTTCCAGGAGCGGGTCCTGACTGGCATAAGCTGCTCACTATGACAATCTCCCTGATTTTAGTGATGTATTCAGGAAAGGTCACTTGAACAAATTCAGACCAACTCAGGGCCCTCCCAGCCCTCTTCCATGGTGGTGGAAGGAGAAATGTTTTTCCTACTTGGATTTTGTGTCAGCTATCCTGGAGGTTAGGAAAAGAAGCCCAAGTGATTGCAGTCTTTATTTTATTTTATTTTTTACTATAAACCTCACAGTGATATTTGACTTATCAAATTATTCTATTGAATTGCATGAAGATTTTTTTGAATTGAAGTGGGAAAAATAATTTGATTTCAAAGAGAGAGAGCTAACAAATATAATGTAATTTCAGAGTATTGCTTATTATTCTCCAGAAAATCATTTGTTTTATTATTATTATTATTTATTTAACTTCAATGTTCATTGTCCAAGAAGTGTGTTGACTCCAAGAAATATTTTTTAAATGGAATATTCTGAGGACATCATTGTGGGAAAATGTTGAGCATCCTTGGTCTTTTCTGCTCATTGTGGATGTTTTCTAGAAGATGGCTCATCTTAGACACACTTCAGGCTTCTTATAAATTAGCAGTCAATCCTTTACAATACTGTATTTCTTAACTCTCTTGGTTTTCTTGGGTGACTCTTGTTGGAGAGAGAGCTCCTGTAATTACCTATGACAGGAAATTCTTTATCGGCCATTTCCCGGCACTAAGAGTACGGTGTGAGTGGCTTCTGTTCAGTCCAGCCTCCAGGTAAGAGCATGGGGATGTCCTCTCTGAACAGGTGTTTTAGGGAAGCTGCCGTAACTTCCAGGGCTCAAATCCAGAATCTCTTGCAGGACATGCTTCATGCGGTAGTGGTCAGATCATCACCTGCCATGCTTCATTGAACTTGGTGCTGAGTATGTCTGAGGGAGACTTCTCTGCCTCTATTGTCATCCTGGACCACAATCCCTCTCCTAGTTCTTGCCTTCTTGTCCCTTTGTTCTGACCCTGTGGAGTGACAGATTCTCCTGTGGAGGACAGCAGTGTCTCCATGTGTCAGCTCCTTTCTTTCCAGGGACTCTAGTGGTCCCAGGTAAAGAGTGCTTGTGAGCTGTGCACAATGAACGGACACATTTTAAAAATGGGACAGGGTTTTAAAGATGGATGAGTTCAATGTCTCATCAAGTGTGGAAACAACGGCGAGAAAATCCCTGACATGCTGTCACCTTGTGTCAGACAAAGTCCTTCCAGTGACCCGACAGTCATATGAAATTCGTGGAATCAGATTTTAGGATTCAGAGCGGTCTTAAACATGATCTAAGGTAGTCTTTCTCAAGGTCAGGTCCATGGATCACTTGTATCAATCATTTGGGATGTTTGTTGAAGATTCAGGTCCTTGGACTCTACTACCTACTGAATCATACGCTATGGGCGTAAAGTCCATGCACCTGGCTAGAAGAGATGATTCTCTCTCTCTCTCTTTTTGCTTTTACATTTATTCAACAAATAGAAGAGCTGATTCTTAACTACACTGACATCAGAGATGAACTATACTAGACTAACTCCCCCATCCAATTCTCAAACCACCTTGACGTTTATGCATGTTACAGATTTTCCCCAGAAAGAGATATATATGCCCTACTCCCCCACCCCATATATCCTATTATATTATTCTTCTTGGGCCGCTATAACAAAATACCATAAGCTGGGCGGCTTAAACAACAGATATTTATTTCTCACAGTTCTGAGAAGTCCAAGATCAATGCGCCAGTGGATTCGATGTCTGATTAAGGTTCTTGTCCTGGGTTGTAGACAGCGATCTTCTTGCTGTAACCTCATGTGGCAGAGAGAGCGTGAGCTCTGTTCTCTTCCTCTTCTTATAAGAGAGCTAATGTTATCATGAGAGCTCTACCCTCATGACCTCAGCTCAACTGAATTACCTCCTAAAGGTCCCACTTCCAAATACCATCACACTGGGGATTAAGGCTTCAACATGAATTTGGGGGAAACACAAATATTCAGTTGATAACCTTGTGCTACTGTTCCCCCTGCCCAACCACCACCAAATTCCTGTCCTTCTTACCTCAAAGTACATTCATTCTATCTTCCCGTGAAAGTAGTGTCCCCAAGGCTCTGAGTGGCCCTGCCCCCTGGCTTTGGGAGATCCCTCTCCCATGGCTCTGGGTACAGACTGGCTGGCTTATTGAAGCTGAGGCGATGGCCTTGATGACCTGTGAATTTCTTTCATGGTCAATCTCCCCTTTGTGCTGAAGAATAGTGCATGTTGGAAGCCTACCTTGATTCTGTCCTATTGTCTCTGTTTCCTTTAGTCCCAGCTGGCCATGTGTCTGCTGGTGTAATCCCATTGCTACTCCAGGATTCAACTGAGATGACCAATTAGGTCTTTGGTTCACATCCACACTAATTTTTTTTAGCAAATTATTGATCAGCCACATTAAAGGCTTCTTCGCCAAAGACCACCATAGTGGGGATTAGAATTTCAGCATATGAATTTGGGGTATAAACATTCCGTTCATACAACTATCATTTATCTAGTTGGAGGAGTCAATGTCATGGACTTTTTTTTTTTTTTTTTCACTGTTGCTCCGGACGCGCAGGCTCAGTGGCCATGGCTCATGGGCCCAGCCGCTCCGTGGCATGTGGGATCCTCCCGGACCGGGGCACGAACCCGCATGCCCTGCAACGGCAGGCAGACTCCCAACCACTGTGCCACCAGGCAAGCCCTGTCATGGACTTTTTAAAGCCAAGAGCCTCCTTGAGTTAGGCTTCTAATATTGTGACCTACACATTGCTCTTGGTGTATCAAGGGGTCCTCGTGTAGTTTGGCAGTTTTAGAGAAAAAATGATGAAACAATTCTACTTACATATGTTTTATAAATTCAAAGTGTAATATTATTCATAAATTTAAAATTTCATTGCACTCCTAGTTATTCTATTATAAAAGTTGTTTAAGCGATCCAGGAAATGCTTGGGAAAGTTAGTCTCAGCTCCCATTCAGCTAACAGCCCGGTGTTCCCCATGTTGTTTGTATTTGACAGGTGGTTAGCCCATTTGCTTTTTTGTTTTTGTTTTTGCGGTACGTGGGCCTCTCACTGTTGTGGCCTCTCCCGTTGTGGAGCACAGGCTCCGGACGCGCAGGCTCAGCGGCCATGGCTCACGGGCCCAGCCCCTCCGCGGCATGTGGGATCTTCCCGGACTGGGGCACGAACCCGTGTCCCCTGCATCGGCAGGCGGACTCTCAACCACTGCGCCACCAGGGAAGCCCCTTTTTTGTATTTTTACATTACTACATTGAAACTAATGTCTAGTGGTGGAAATCAGAGGTTAGGAGGGCTGAATGCAAAGGGCCTGCCCAGAAACTGCCAGGAGATGGAAGAACTGGCCTGGGTAACCCCCATCTACCACATCCTTCAGTGTAGGTGAGAATAGGACTGAGGAAGGGATGGGACCCTGCTGAGTCATAGCCAAAGCCTGGGGCTTTGCACACTTCTCCTCCAGGCAAAATGAGAAGTGCTCTAAGAATCACTTACAGAGGTTTGGACATTCAATAATGTCTGTGTAATTTCCCTGGTGACACAGTGGTTAAGAATCCGCCTGCCAATGCAGGGGACATGGGTTTGATCCCTGTTCCGGGAAGATCCCACATGCTGCGGAGCAACTAAGCCTGTGTGCCACAACTACTGAGCCTGTGTTCTAGAGCCCGCAGGTCACAACTACTGAACCTGTGAGTCACAACTACTGAGCCGGCGTGCCTAGAGCCCATGTTCCACAGCAAGAGAAGCCACCGCAGTGAGAAGCCTGCGTACCACAACGAAGAGTAGCCCCCACTTGCCGCAACTAGAGAAAGACCGTGTGCAGCAACGAAGATCCAATGCAGCCAAAAATAAATAAATAAATTTATTTTTAAAAATCCCCAAACTATAATGTCCGTGTGAGTGGGGGGCAGCGGGCTTCTCAATCCCTGGCTAGACATTTGTGTAGGCAGTGAATTGCTCCTATAAGCTATCTGTGCCTGTTCAAACAAAAGAAAAGAGGGGAGGGAGATGGCAGATAGAGGGGCAAGAGCGAGCGCCCTCCATCCCCATCCCTTTTATCTGGTGGGACAGGGTGGGCAGATTTCCTGCTTTTCAAGTGGACACCATGGAAGGTGTCAAGCAAGAGCAGCTGTAGGCTCACCAGAAAACAAGAGGATAAGGGCATCTCTCTGGAGGCAGGAGCTGGGGAGGGGACTTACTGAGGGATTAAGCTGGAGTGACTCTCCCAAGTAATAAAGAAAATGAGCATGAGGAAGCCACCTATGGCGTCCCCAAAGGAACACATGCGTGTCTCACAAAATAGTCTCCTGTACAGAGCACACTGGCTGCCAGAACAGCAATAACGCCAATTAAATAAAAACACCTAAAAAAAAAAAATCTTTGCACCTTTTCTCTGATTTATCCTCCCCTGCCCTAAGGTGGGAGGAAAAAAGAGAGGGAGAAGTGCTCCAGAGAGCAGGTATCATATCCTGCTCAAGTCTCTGGTCTGATGTCTGGCAGGTCCTGGGGAACAGGAGACGGGTGACATGACATCTGGTAAGTGATTGAAATTCAAAACCAACTGCATTAGACTGGGCTGTTAACTATCACATAAGTACTGGAAAGTGACTGAAAAGTTATGAGATTTGCCCAAATCGTCCTTAAATGGATGAGAAACGAGAGATCCGACTTATTGAGTTTGAAAGCAAAGATGAGAGAAAAACAAAAACCATTTCCTGTTGTGCTTATTTAGTTTCGACTCTTGAATAAATAGAGTTACACCCTTGAGTGGTCAATATCTTAAGTAGCGTGAATTTGTCACCTAAAGAGCAAAGATCACAATTTTTAAGGTTGAGAATGTGAGACCAGGGATTCAATTATGGGACAAACAACTTGATCATAAAGAGCTTAATTTTTCTCAAAGCAATAATTTACTTTCTTCATTGAAGAGAGAATCTTATATTGGGTATGTTTTAAAGTCACATCTAGGGCTCTCCTGGTGGCGCAGTGGTTAAGAATCCGCCTGCCAACTCAGGGGACACAGGTTCGATCCCTGGTCTGGGATGATCCCACATGCCGCGGAGTAGCTAAGCCCACACGCCACAACTACAGAGGCTGCACTCTAGAGCCCACGAGCCACAACTGCTGAGCCCATGTGCCACAGCTACTGAAGCCTGTGTGCCTAGGACCCGTGCTCCGCAACAAGAGAAGCCACAGCAGTGAGAAGCCCGTGCACCCCAATGAAGAGTAACCCCGCTCACCGCAACTAGAAAAAGCCTGTGTGCAGCAATGAAGACCCAATGCAGTGAAAAATAAAATAACTAAATAAATAAATTTTTAAAAAGTCACATCTATATGCTGCAACACGCTATGAAGAAATTCTGTTTAGATCCAAGTGTAACTGGAGACCATTTTCCTCTAAAGATAACAACAATGACGCCAACAATAATAATAAATTTAGCACTGCCTGTGTGCTGAGTTCTGTCTAAGGTGCTCTGTGTTTATCAACTCAGTATATATAAAATATATATACTTTTATAAAGATAAAAGTTTCTGATGTTCCTATTTTTGAAAATTCTTTACAAACTACAAAGGCCGTATGATTATCAGAGGATATTACTGATACTGCAAGAATAACAATCACTAATATAATAAGAATGTTTCCTTGTTTCAGAAGTTGACTTGTGCGTTATGTTAATGTGAATTAAAAAAAAAAAGTTGTGTGCAGCATGTTTTTAAATCACAGCCTATCTTGTTGTTTCTTCAACGGGCAGCCCGTTGGAGACCATGGCCCTCTCTTCCACCCCATCCATATCCGGGGATTCTGGGTTCCTTCTGTGTGTGTCCAGACATTTTTTCTTGTGCACCTATGACGGAATTCTCCATACGAAACCTGAATCCTGCCTGTGTTGGTATAATGTCCTCAACTCTATGGTGAAACATGAAAATACTTCTTCTTGGGAGGGATCAGATCTTGTTCACCCTCCAGCTCCAACCAACACATTAAGTCCCAAGGGCTGACTTCTCTAGAATTGCATTGGGTGTCATTTCCAATTGCAAATAAGAACTCCAACGATTTGTCTTCAGAAGCAAAGCCATCTGCTTACGTCCAGCCTGGCCTCATGCCTTGATGATACCCCTCCACGCGTGGCCGGTGTGGTCAGCTGAACACTTAACCCTTTCGGGAAGTACTCACTACCCAGGGCTCGCTGTCTTCACTGGCATAGAACCTGCTCCCACCAGCTGGACTAGAAAGCTTCATTATTCAGAAGCCTTTGGGTAGAGGGCTCAGAAGGTTCTGGTGCTACCTAATACATCTTAGTGTTTGTTGAGCACTGCACTCCAGGCTCTGTGGTAAGCACTTTACACACATTACATCATTTAATTCTCACAATGACCTTTTAGGGTACAGACTATTACACTCATTTTGGAGGGAAAAAAATCATTTATATAACTCCTTTAAGATCACACAGTTTGTAAGTGGTGGCGGTGGTATTTGAACTAGTGCAAACTGTCTTCAGAACTCACACTCTTAAATAACAATGCTTTACATATTTTCCTATTGTCCTCCTTACACTTGAACTTGGGCTAATGCAGTTTAAACCCGAGTCTACTCAAGCCCTAAACGGTTGCCTACGAGTCCTTTCAGTGCAGGCAGTCCATCTGTATAGCTCATTCTTTCTCACACTTTGAACAAACGATAAACCATGCTATCTGATTTTACATCAGGAAGGACGTGTGTTCAAAAGTATCTAAATAAATTCCTCAGCCCAGTGCTTCGCTTCACCTTTAAGGATACAACAAAGAGTCTGAACTCATGAATTACGTACTCATTCCTCTTCGCCACCCATTTGGACCTGTTTCGTAGAAATAAATAATTGGATGTGAATTTAGCATCAGACCTCCAGATGGCGCCAGAGAACCAGAAAAACCAGGATTCCAGTTCCAAAGATCCTTTGTGTTGTTTGCAGGAGTCAGGCAGGCCAACGGAAACCACCCTGTTTGTCACAAGTCACCATCTGTGACACCTCCCAGGAAGGGAGGTAATGAGGCTCTTTGCTAATGCCCGTTGCTGTTATAGATTCATGACTGTGGAAATCTGATGCAAAAAAACCCGCAAGCTTTGTCTTCTTGCAGGACCCCTAGAGATGCATTCTCTGGGGTCTCTTTGGAACAAACTTGGGGAGTGCTCAAAGATGTGTCGCTACAGAGCTGACTTATGAAAGTTCTTGTTGCAAAGTCATCAGATATACAAAAATATCTGCTAGAAAAGCAGGAACATAAAAAGTCTACACAACCTTAGACTTTGTGGTTTATTCTAAGATAGATAGCAAAGTCCTGCTATGGTTTTCGTCAAGCGGCAGAAAAAGACCAGATTGAAAACTGTAGCAAAGGGTCTGGGGGATGATTCACTAACTACAGGGTGAATTTGCATCAATCTGCAATCAGATACCTGTACACACTTTGTCTTCAAACCAATGCAGGAGAAGGCCTGGCTCAGCTGACAGGGGAACTGGCAGTTCTAACAGACAGTTGCTACCCACCTTACCTTCCTCCATCTGTTATTACCTGATCTTGCAGACACAGGTTCTACCCAAGAAATCAAAGAGGCACCCCGACCTGCACCCTGCCCCTGCTATACAGTAAGTCTCCTATATATGAACGAGTTCCATCCCGAGAGCACGTTCATAAGTCTAATTTGTTCATAAGTCCAACAAAATTAGCCTAGGTCCCCAACTAACACAATTGGCTCTATAGTACTGTACTGGAATAGGTTTATAATAATTTTCACACAAATAATGCATAAAAAACAAACACAAAATAAAGAAAACATTTTGACTCTTACAGTACCGTACCTTGAGAAGTACAGTAGTACAGTACAACAGCTGGCATCCAGGGGCTGGCATCGAGTAAACAGGCAAGAAGAGTTACTGACTGGAGGAGGGAGAGGAGGTGGGAGATGGTAGAGCTGAAGGATTGTCAGCAACAGGAGACGGAGGGCGAGCTGCAATTTCATTCATGCCTGACGTTGATGGAACGCACGTTCGTATCTTCGAAGGTTTGCAACTTGAAGGTTCGTACGTAGGGGACTTACTGTACTGCACATCTAGTCTTCCACAAGGAAGTCACACACTAGGGAAGCATGGGTCATAGTCAACCTCCTCACCCCCCAGCAGCATCAGCACCTTTGATCCTACGTTCATGGTTGAATTCTGCAGCACCAAGACACTCGCCCTAGCCAGACGCCAGCGTGCAAGGGGAGACCTGGAAGGTTCTTTCCCTGACTCACTACCTGGCTCTGTCTCATCTCTCAGTTCATACGTCACCTCACTGGAGAGATCTCTCCTCACTGTTCTGTCTACAATGATTCCCAGTCACTCTCACCATCTCCCTTCTTACTTTCATCTAGCCCTTTCCAAGATAAGAATCATCTCATTTTATATTTTCCTGCCCCTGCCCCCACCAGAGTTTATGGTTGAAGCAAGCAGGAACCTTTCCTGTCTGGCTCCTTCTGTATATCCAGCCTTGGCACGTTGGAGAAAGCTCAGGATGGATTGAATGAAGGATTGAATGATGACTGATAAGCTGGTTCATTTCTTTATTTTCTTCTGGTTGTGAAATTGGTTTAAAATATGGCTTGGGATCAAAGCCATTGCCAGAGAATATTTTATCAACATAAATAGCTGAATTATGCCGTAGCAAAAGGCAGTGTATAACAAGAGGAGATTGTAGATAAACTAAAAGAATATATTTACTCCAGTGATGGAGCCATGAGACATGTTTTGAATCGTGATGAAAAAGAGAATCCAAAGGCATAAGAGTCCTGCTGGTGACTAGTTGCACAAAACGTGTACATTTCTATGAAAATAAGCATATCTGGGCTCAAAAAGGGCAGAGTAACATTGTCACTATCTCAGGTTTATTTTGCTATTTTATCTAGAGTTGCACAATCACATGAAACCTCCACTAACTCCCCAATCCAGAAGGGGGTGAGGAGCGCCTTGGATTCTGTCTGTATTTACAGTCTTGTACATCGCAGATTGCATTCTAACAGCCTTCCAGATGAGCTGGAAAAGGTCATCTGTCAGTACCTCCAGAAAGTTTTCTTAGACTCTTAACTCTGGTTCCTAGGCCATCTCACTCTGTATTTCTCTTTCATTGCACTGATCACAATTGTAATTAAGAAGGGAGTTGTGGAATTTGTGATCTAACCTCTTTTACCTCCCTTGGAATGTCGGCCCCTTGAAGGCAGCGACCGTGTCTGTTCCTGTTCAGTGCTACCTTCCCAACCCTGAGCCCAATGTCTGGGAAATCAAAAGTCATCAATTAAACATTGGTTGAATGAATGAATAGATACATTGAGCACTTTTTATGCTCCAAGTACTTTACTACATTCTTACCCACTTTTTTTGCCATTTCATCTCATACAAACCTGTCTAGAAGATGTCAGTTGTATCCTCTGTTGACAGATGAGAAACTGAGGCTTAAAAAGATGAAGCGATATAATTAAACAACAGCTGAACAATAACATTTACAACAAGTCACCCGTTTTAAATACTACTTCACTGAGTTGTGTGGATTATTTTGGAAAAAGGAGGTCTTGGCAAAGAAATGCCTGGAAGCACATCCCATTTTGAGAGAGTAATGATCTGTGACACCCTTCAAGGTGTGGAGGATTTGAGGATTAGATGGGGTAGAGCACATAAAACACAGTGCCTTGCATATTGTAAATTCTCTACAAATATTATGAATTAGTAAATGGAAAGGGAGGAAACATCTCTCAAAAGGGGATAAAAATGCATTTGATCAAATTTAATATTCAACCTGATGAAAAGTGCTTTTTATACTTCTGTGTCCATCAGTATGGTGGTCTAGGGATTCTGAAAACTTCTGCTACTGCAAAATAAATAGTTGCTGGATAAATCAGAACAAGCATATCGTATAAGCATTGCTGAACTTTCCAGAAATTAAAGTGCTAAACTACCCTAGTGGGGACTGAATCCAGGATGTAAAAAAGCACAGACCTGGGAGCGTCACAGGTTCTACCCAAGAAACCAAAGAGGACAGCAAATGGGAGAACAAGAGATTAGGGCTTTGCCTGAGGAGGAGGGGGGATGAACTTGAGACACCCCATCACATCAGGACACTTAAAAGGGATACTCCCTCAAAAAGGGAGTTAAAACATTTACACCTGCTGCTGCAGAGCATCAACAAGGAAATCTGCTCATCTCCACACTCCTCTGGACTGGGGAGAACAAACAGACAGACAGACAAGAAGCCAAAAAAAGTATAACAAAACAAAACAAAATTTTTCACTCAGAAAAACTGTAACCCAAAACGAGACCTCATTCGAGCTTGGAGAGTGACTAGTTACTGCCTACAGGGCCATGACAATCCCCAGCTAAGAAAATGAAATTTAAATGGTATTGGGTTGGTAGTGCCCTTGACACTAAACAGAAGCAAATGCAGATCTTCTCTGGAGAAAACGATCCTCTACCCAGAGTCCTCAGGGTTCCCAGAGAATAAATTTAGCCAAGTACAAACTCATAAACAAAAAATTTCCAAACCAACTGCTATGAATTTGAGGATTGGCAGAACTCTTAAAAGAATAAAAATAGTGGGTATATTTTCCAATAGTAGACAAAGGATGGTAGAATAAGAGTGCATATGTGGGCAATTAATCGAAAGTAAGCAAAAAGAGAGAGAAAAGATACAAAAATATTAAAATAACATAAAATAATTTCAGATAAATACAACTAAATAATTGAGAACACAAAAAGATGAAGGATCTAAACACATCTGTTAAGAGGCACAAATTGTGTTATAAGATTAAAAAGACACCAAATTTAGCTATCTGCTGACTATAAGAGACTAAAATACCATATAAGGACATTGAAATGACAGAAATATCAAAAGCAAAAGGTGAAAAGAGATACACCAGGAAAATGTTAACCAAAAGGAAGCTGATGTCTATTAATATCAAACAAAATGGTTTTTGAGACAAAACATCGATGAGTGTAGAATATCACTAACTAATAATGAAAGTGTCACTTCATCAGAGAGAGAGAATTCTAAACACAGTTACCTAAAATTGCATCAAAATATATAAAACTAATTACAAGGAAAGGGTGACAAATTCATCAGTATATTAAGAAATTTCACTGCCCATATCAGTAGTAATTGTAGGTCGAACACACACACAGACACACAAATTGGAAACTTTGATAACATGGTTAATAAGGTAGATTTTATTGGACATATATAGCATCTGACAAGGAATACAATTTTTCTCGAATACACATGGAACAGTTATAAAATTTGGATAAGTCTTAAGCCATAAAGCCTCAACACATTTAAAATAATTATTTTCATACATGACACATTGTCTCACCATAGTGCAATGAAACTTGAAAGCAATAACACAATGATAATGAAAAATGCACCATGTGCTTAGGCATTTAAAAACTCATGAATCAAATACCCCAAAATGGAAATCTATAAACACATTAGCATTGAATGCTAATAAAAGCACTACAATCGTATTACAATATGATGTTTTGATTATTTAGCCTATAAGATTATGAAGAATAAAAACAGGTTTGGGGTAATTTAGGCAACTCTTATGGATACATTCTTAAAGTCTTGAGTGCTTCCAGATGAGTCTATTTTATCATGAACTGATGCCCATCTTGGTATGATTTTTATTTCAGTATAGCAGCTCTAGTATCACCATCTCTAACTTCCCCTCCAAGTTCTTATGTTGAAGTCCTAACCCCCAATACCTCAAAATGTGGCTGGAGTTGGAGATAAGCCAAGTTAATTATTTTAAAGAGGCAATTAAAGTAAAATGAGAATGAGGCCATTGTGTGGACCCCAACCTAACCTGACTGATGTTCTCATGAAAAAAAAAACACACACCCACAAACCATGTGAGGACATAGCAAGAAGGCGGCCGTCTGCAAACCAAGGACAGAGGCCTTGGAAGAAATTGAACCTGTCAACACCTTGATCTGGTTCACAGTCTCCAGAATTGTGAGAAAATAAATCTCTGCTTTTTAAGCCACCCAGTCTGTGGAATTTTGTTGTGGCAGCCCCAGCTGACTCATACACTTACTAAGTATGTGCAAGTCCTAGCTCTCCAGGTGGTTTCTATGTGTAACCTCATTGAAAAATTAAATATTTTCATGTCCACGTTCTAAGAAAGAAAGGGTACCAACAAGTGCTTCAATGGATCCTATTTAATCCTTATTTCCTTGAATGTACCCTCCTGGCTGGGCAGAGTCTGACAGACGTAAGAAAAAGACTTTGCTCTGCTAATCTGCCCTTTTCTGCTCAGCTTTTGGCTTCAAACTGTAACCTGAGACTCTGAAATTGCTGAGTCCCTTGATCTCTCCTTACTCTTCTGAGTCTGAGAATGATCTCAGCAAGACTGTTCCTGGCGTTTGCTGTCATGTTTCTGAACATGACCAAGACCAAGAAGAGAAAACATTGGTTCCTGATGCCATGCAGCTCAGAGTTCAGACAGTTCACCCTGGTCACGGAAAACCGAGGGCATGTCTGTTTTCTTGCAACTGCCCCATCATCCATGACATTAATTCCTCAACAGTGGATCTGACACATGGGGAGTAACCAATGTTGGGACGATTTTGATTGAGGAGATGATTATGGATATTTTAATTAGGTAATTTAAATAATAAAAGTGATAGCTGAGGTGTCAAATAGATAGATAGGTGAGAGACTAGAGAGGAAATACAAGATACTGTAATGTTTCAGGCTTGTAAAAAATACTTAAGGTTTGATCTAGAATTTGGTAATGAAAAGGACTGAAAAATGGTGCAAAGCATTTCAAAAGAAATCGTCAGGATTTGAAAACCTTTTGTGATATAACTGGTGCATTTCAGGAGAAGGAGTAAGCTTGTGTATCTGGAAGAATTGACAGAGTTGGCCCTTTTACCCTATTGCTCTTATTTGATAATTCTAGCTGTATTTTCCATTATCATTTTTTTTTTTTTGGCAAAGTGGCTATGGTCAATTTATCAATTTTACATTAAATCTCTTCTTTAACATGTGATAAAAGTAAGTTACCTTTGATGCCTGTATCTTTGGATGACAGTAGGAGCTCAATTTCCAGGAAAGGAAGCCAATTTTAGAAGTTTTAAAAAACTGAAATAACATCATACAACCATGTCCTCCTTGTAGAATCACAAGTGTGTTGAGTTTAAGCAAATGTAATTAGACCTGGAAATCAAATTAAAATATGGAGGACATGCTTTCTGTCCTGAGACATTTTCCTCTCTGCAAATCAGACAGAAAACATGTGTAATTTATGAGAATGCTGATTAAATTACCCTTTAGCAACCACCTTTTCATGGCATTGCTTCTCCAAAACCCACAAGAGCTGTAATGATCATGGAAGAAAAGTTTTTCATATAAGACTTTAAGAAAATAAAATTAAATAACATGTGATAATTGATACAATTAACATTGGAGTCACTGGATGGTATAATCTTGGGGAAATCTGCTGATTTACATTCACAAACTTTAAGTCAGACTATGCAACCAAAATAGGTTGAAAATTTGGTTTCTCTTGTGTGTTTGGACACTAATCAATCAATTGTATATATACTTCTATCGCTGGCTAAATATGGCCTTTGTGGCAGAAGATGTTTGCTAGTGTATGTTTGGTTTCATTGGTTTCTCAGCTTTACACATGTTAGAAAATAAAGGGACCCTGATTTGGTGAGATAGCAGTAGAGAAAGTGGCAAAAACAAATGTACGTGATCCCCCTAAAATGATAATCTGCTGTTTCTCCCCTGTTCTCTTCCACTGGTATGTGAGGGAACTTGGCGGATAGGAGATGTGGAGAAGCCCTGCTACTAGGGTACAGCATGAAAATGTGATCTGGGCTCAGCAAATTGATTCCACCTCTCCTGCCTTCCCACTTAAATCATGCAAAGAACCTAAGAGGGAAGTGTTTTACCAGCACAAGTCTCAGGGAAGCACGCTTCCAACTTCAAGACATTTCAGCCCAATTTCTGCAGCCAAGGTCAGATGAATGGAAAAGCCAATCAATATACGTTAAGTCACGTGAGAAAGAGGATCCAGTACAAGAGTGGTTGTGAGAGTCTCCCAGGAGAGCCCTGCAAACATCCCCAAGCTTAGAGAGATAGACTCAGGGGTCCATGAAAATTGCGAGGCTTGGTTTGAAAGCAACTGTCACTATACTGCAGCCCAGAAATTTCCCCGGATTTCTTGGGGATTGTACAATTTGTAGCGATAAAAGTTCCATCATTTCACAATGTGTACATATATCAAAACATCACATTGTACACCTTAAATATATATAATTATTATTTGTCAGTCATACCTCAATAAAGCTGGGGAAAAAAAGTAATACCTATTCATTGTGGATATTTTGAAAATAATCATCTATCATCGGACCTCTCTGAGAAAACCATTATTAACCTTTTAGCTTTCTACTTCCTGTTATTTAAACGCATAGGCATGTTTATGCATGTAAAGTTGTTTTATCATGCTTTCTGAACTCATTTATATCATAATCATTTTATAATCACAAAAATTATCACCAAATATGGTTTTAAGGACACCATAAATGTTTGTACCATAATATATATATATATTTTTTGCGGCACGCGGGCCTCTCACTGCCGTGGCCCCTCCCGCCGCGGAGCACAGGCTGCAGATGCGCAGCCTCATCGGCCATGGCTCACGGGCCCAGCCGCTCCGCGGCACGTGGGATCCTCCCGGACCGGGGCACGAACCCGTGTCCCCTGCATCGGCAGGCGGACTCTCAACCACTGCGCCACCAGGGAAGCCCTGTACCATAATATTTTTAACCATTTTGCTATCATTGGATATTTATATTGTTTCTAATTTTCCTTTATTATTACTGCAATTAATGATTTTTGAATGTAAATCTAGCTCATAGTTGATTATTTTCTTAGAATATTTTCCAAGAGGTAGAACTGCTGGAGAAAGTGTACAGTATGAAGGTGATTGAAAATAAATTTTCAAATCGCCCTTTTGAGTGTTTGGCTTCTTTTGCAGTTTACTATTGGGATGTGAGGGTGGTTCTTTAACCATCCTTGATAATCCTGATATATATCATTTAAAAGTCTTTGATAATTGGACAAACCAAAATGACAGTTTTGGTTTGTAACTTTTCACTTATTTTATTATTTTTGAAGTTAAACATATTTTGCACTGTGTTGGGACACTTGTTTGGCTGCTATAGTGAATTTTTGATATTGTGTATCAATTTTTCCATTATAGGAAAGGAGATAAGGAGGGCAGGGGTTCTATTTTGTCCCAGTATTCATCTCTGATTCCTCCCTGACCTCACACCCTATATTTCATCCATTATCAAATCCTAATCACTCCACCACAAAAATTTAAACAGAATCTGCTATCTCCTGCCTTGCACACTGATAAACCCAGACACAACCACCAACATCTTGCATCTGCACCAACAACTTCCCCATCTCCCTGCTTCCACTCTTACTCCTTTACCATGCATTCCCCAGAGGGATCTTTGAAAAATGAATCAGAGACATGATTCTCCCACTTAAACCCTCAAATGGGCTTTTCATCTCTCCTCATTTTCATCTTCATCCAATATGACCGCTGGACTTCTTTCTGAGTCTCTCAAACATGCCAAATTCCATTCAATTCTATTCAGTAAGTTCAAAGCCTTCGCACTTGCTGTTTTCTTTGCCCAGAAAGTTCTTCCCCAAGTCATCACATGGGACCTCTTCAGAGAGGTCTTTGACCATCTGGCCAAAATAGTCCTCCTTTGACCCACTCCAGTTACCTCTGTATTTGATTAGCCTATTTTCTTTAAGGTATGTTTCCGGTTATAAAATTATATACATACATATGTGTGTTGACAAGGGTGAACCAATAATCAAGGGTACAAAGAATGCACAACGGAGAAAGGAGCGCCTCTTCAATAAATGGTGTTGGAAAAACTAAATATTTCACTTGCAGAAGAATGAACTTGGACCCCTATCTTACATCATGCACAAAAGTTAAGTCAAAATGGACTAGGGACTTAAACATAAGATCTGAAACCATAAAACTTCTGGAAAAAAATATAGGGAGAAAATTTTTTGACACTGGTCTTGACGATGATTTCTTGGATGTGACACCAAAAGCACATACAACAAAAGCAAAAATGGACAAGTGGGACTATAACAAACTAAAAATCTCCTGCACAGCAAAGGGAACAACTAATGAAATGAAAAGAAAAATTTGGGGATAAGAGAAAATATTTGTAAACCATATCTGACAAAGTGTTAATATTCAAATATATAGGGAACTACTACAACTCAATAGCAAAAAACAAACAACATGATTAAAAATGAGCAAAGAAATGGAGTAGACATTTCTGCGAAGAAGACATGGAAATAGCCAACAGGTATATGGTAAGATGATTAAAATCACTAATCACCAGAAAAATGCAAGTCAAAACCACAATTAGGTATTACCTCACATTTTTTAGGATGACTTAACAAAAAACCAAAAGATAAATGTGTTGGTGAGAATGTGGAGAAAAGGGAATGCTTGTACACTGTTGGTGGAAAAGTAAATTGGTGGAACCACTATGGAAAATAGTATGGAGGTTCCTCAAAAAAATAGACATACTACATGACCCAGCAATTCCACTTCTGGCTCTATATATCTAAAGGAATTGAAATAAGGATCTCAAAGAGTTATCTGCGCTCCCATGTTCATTGCAGCATTTTTCACAATAGGCAACACATAGAAACAACCTAAGTGTTCATCAATGGACAAATGGATAAAGAAAATATGCTATACAGGCAATGGAATATTATTCAGCCTTTAAAAAGAGGAAATCATTTGCATCAATATGTATGGACCTTGAGAGTATTATGCTAAGTGAAATAAGCTAGATACAGAAGGACAAATACAGCATGAGTCCTCAGTTATATGAGGAATCTAAAATAGTCAAACCCACAGAAGCAGAGAGTAGAAAGCTGGGCTGGGGGAGAGGGGGAAATTGGGAGGTATTAGTCAAAAGGTACAAACCTGCAGTTATGTAAGATAAATAAATCCTAGAGATTTAAATATATTTATTTACTTATTTGGCTGCATTGGGTCTTAGTTGCAGCACGTGGGATCTTTGTTGAGGCATGCGGGATCTTTCATTGTGGTGCGCGGGCTTCTCTCTAGTTGTGGTGCACGGGCTTTCTCTTCTCTAGCTGTGGAATGTGGGCTCCAGCACGTGGGCTCTGTAGTTTGTGGCACGCAGGCTGTCTCATTGAGGCGCGGGAGCTCAGTAGTTGTGGCTCATGGGCTCTAGAGCACAGGCTCAGTATTTGTAGAGCATGGGCTTAGTTGTCCCGCAACACATGGGATCTTAGTTCCCCGTCCAGGGATCGAACCTGCGTCCCCTGCATTGGAAGGTGGATTCTTTACCACTGTGCCACCAGGGAAGTCCCAATCCTAGAGATTTGATGTGCAGCATAGTGCCTGTGGTTAACAGTACTGTAGTATATACTTAAAAATTGGTTAAGAAGATAGATCTTATGTTAAGCGTTCTTATCACAAATAATAATAATAATAATGGCAGGAGGAAACTTGAAGGTGATGGATATGTTTATGGCATTGACTGTGGTGATGGTTTCATGGGTGTATGCTTATCTCCAACTTCATCAAATTGTATACATTGAATAGGTACGATATCTTTTTAAAATAAATAAATTTATTTATTTATTTAGGCTGCATTGGGTCTTCGTTGATCCGTGCGGGCTTTCTCTAGTTGCGGCGAGCGGGGGCTACTCTTCGTTGCCGTGAGCGGGCTTCAGTAGTTGCAGCACGCAGGCTCAGTAGTTGTGGCACACGGGCTTAGTTGCTCTGCAGCATGTGGGATCCTTCCCGACCAGGGATCGGACCCGTGTCCCCTGCGTTGGCAGGTGGATTCTTAACCACTGAGCCACCAGGGAAATCCTGAATAGGTACAGTATTTTGTATGTCAGTCATACCTCAATGAAGTGTGTGTGTATATGTATTTCTTTCTGTGTTTACGGTCTCTCCTCTCTTTAGCATTATTAAACATGATGAGGGCAGAAACTTTATATTTTATAGGCTAGGGCACAGAGACAGTCCTTGAGTCATAACAAGCATTTAATTAACAGCTGTTAAATAAATGAACGACTAAATATCTGTCAGGCATAGAGCACAATGATGGCCACATATTAACTGTTAAGTAAATGGAACTTGCTATTATTATTGTTACACCGTGAAATGTTATTTATCCATCATTGGAGAGAGATTGAAATCTTGCTTTGTGTTGCTTTTATCTTTCCTATCAACTTTTTGGCCCCTGTAATGTTAATCCTCCTATTCAAACAAGAAAAACATAGTAAAAATAGCGTCTCAGAGTGTATTTAAATATAAAGCTTGCTATAGGCACAATGCATTCAGTAACCAGGAACCCTAGTCTCTAATTAAAATAAAATTCGTGAGTTGAAAGAAGCCTTTAATGGCTTTGCTTGAGGCATTTGTTAGGGATTGACCAAAAGACAACACAGGCTGATGCATTGTTCTTGCCTTGAGAAGGATTTTGGACTTTTATTTCATAGCTTATATAAGAAATCTAACCTTACCATCAATTACTCTTGGTATCTTGGAATAGCTTTACGTTAAATATATATTCACATAATGCAAATGATATGTTAGAGTGTGTTCGAATTCTTAGCAAAGCTAGGCTGCAGATAAAATTTAGAACAGAAGGAATTACAATAACAAATGAGCAGTGCTTCGTTAACAGCAGGGCTTTTTGGGTTGTTTGTTTGTTTGCAAAATATAGCAGCCAAGAATACGGCACCTTTGTGTTTCTCTACCTTTTTTGCAGTGTTACTCTGCGCATGTCTGGGTTGGTGCTGTGGAGCATTATGGGTACCTTTTTTGCCCATAGGAAGAAGAGAGCTGCTCACAGGCTGGTGGATAGGAGGGATGGGACTAAAACCAGGGTTTATAACCAGTGATTCTAAAGAAGGCAGTAGGACATGCATAAAGAAAAGGCACCCTGCAATATGGTGGCTAATTTCATGGAAATACTAGTTGCAGAAGCCCCGCTTGGCAGTGTTTCTTAACCCTCTGTGGTGATGGAAATTTGTTTCCTTTTTTAAGCGAAATGCACATGTGTGCCTATACCAATAATCTGAACACAATTTTAGGAGACATATGCTCTCTCCATGGACACTATGGGCATATGCTCTCTCCATGGACACTTGAAGATGGGAGATTTCTTACATCTTGCAAAGCATCAATGGCTTCAACAAAAGAGAACTGACCTTTTGTGAGTTTTCAGATAATGCAAAATAGAACTGCGTTAGCCTTAGGAAGAAAAAAACATTTTTCTATGTAGTGACTTAGATTTTACAATGCAATCTACCTAAGTCTTTCGGCATTTTCGAAATAGCAAAAGACAGACCCAGTAAATTTTTTCAGGACCACAGAAAAAGTGTGGTTAGAAGAATATCTAACACTTGGAAATAAAGCCAAAGGATGACTCCATGTCCTTTAAAATGTCATACTGGGGCACTATTTCATAATCCTTCCCCTAAAGGTTATTTATCATCTAGCCGAATACACCTACACTTGACTTGGTTACCCCTTGATTAGAACCCACACACTGTGAAGTTACATGCTCATTTGTGTATTTCTGTGTTTGGTAAAAAAATAATTCCAAATATTACTTTTGTTTAATCATCCTGTACAACTCTACAGAGTTTTATATCTATTAGCAAATTCATTTCAGCCTTTCTTGGACTGACTGACTCCATCAATCTTTATTCCTTGAATTGTTCTCTTAAGAGTTTACCACCTTACTGGTCTCTCGTTAACTGAGTTGAAAAAAATATTTGGCGCGCACTCATTCTATATTTGTATGAGTCATGTGCGCTGTAATTTGACAGTGGGGATGGCCCTGCATTGTGGTTTTAAGAGTACTTTGCAGCGTGGAGGTTGCCTGGAAGCCACAGGCTACAAATCAGATGCAGAAGCTCCTTCATTATCAGGAGTGCTCTGGATATGGTCCTGAACATTGATGCATGTAACTAGGAGGGAGCAGAACCAAGCTCACTGCATAACCTGGGCTTGTAATGAGAGATCGTGAGCCTGCTTGAGAGGAAGATGGAAATGCCTTGGAGGGAGGGGGGTAGCTCACATATCCAAGGACAGAATCAGAATTCAGAAAGGCCTTGGAAAACTGGAACGTTGGGTTGAAATAAACCACATGTAACGCAAAAAAGGAAAACTACATTTGAGGGCTCATAGTATCAATTGCAAAATATTTGAATCCTTTGACTCTGTAGTCCCACATATGTAAATCTATCCCGAGTTAATATTAAAAAATATGGGAGGAGATTTTTGCACAAAAATGTTAATTGCAGTGTTGTTAAGAATAATGAAAAATTGGAAGCAATTGAAATGTCAACAATATGGGAATGATTAAGTAAATTGTAGAGCATCTAATTCATGGGTTTTTTTCCTAACAAATCAAAAAGAACACGTATTATGAAATATAGCTCATAGTAGAAAAGTGTACACTACATAAATGTGCAATTTACTGAATTATCCTAAAAGGAACAGTCAGATAACCACCACCCACACCAAAAAATGAAGCACTACCAGCACCCCGTTAGTTCTCATGCGTTCCTTCCAAACCAAAAACCCCTTAAAATAATCGTTGGTCTGAATTTTATGATAATCACTTAAATTTTTTTTGTTATAGTTTTACCACGTAAGTATGTATTCCTCAACACTATAGTTTAGCTTTGCCTTTTGAAATTTATTTAAATGGGATTTTTTTTGTTTGTTTGGATATTTTTGCTTAACACGATTTTTTCCTTTCTTAAAAAATTGAGAAATAATAAAGATGCCATACAATTCGTCCATTTAAAGTGTACAATTCAGCGTTCTTTAGTATCATCACAAAGTTGTGCAGCCATCATCACTAATTCCAGAACATTTTTATTATCCCCCCCAAAACCTTCTACCCATTAGTGGTCATTCCTTACTTCTCCTTTCCTCCGGCTCCTGGCAATTACTAACCTACCTTCTGTCCTTGTGGATTTGCCTCTTCCGGATATTTCTGGATATAAAAGGAATTATACAGTATGTGGTTTTTGTGTCAGGCTCCTTTCACTTCACATACTGTTTTCAACGTCATCCACTTTACAGCGTATTTTGGGACTTCATTTCTTTTCATGACTGAGTAACATGCCAATGTAAGGATATACCACATTCTACTTATCCATTCGTGAGGTGATGGACATTTGGGTTGCTTCCATTTTGGGGGTTATCAGAAATAATGCTGCTATAAATGTTTGCGTGCAAGTTTTTGTATACATATATGTTTACATTTCTCTTAGGGATATACCAAAGTATGTAACAGCTGGATCCCATGGAACTCTGTATTTAACCATTTGAAGAACTGCCTAAACTGGTTTTCAAAGCAATTGCACCATATTACATTCCCACCAGCAATGTGTGGTGGTTCCAGTTTTTCCACATCCTCGCCAACCCCTGTTATCATCCATCGTTTTGATTATAACCATCCTGGTGATTGTGAAGTGGTATCTCATTGGGGTGTTGGATTTGCCTTTCTGTAACTTTGAGCATCTTTTCATGGACTCGTTGGCCATTTGTATATCTTCCTTGGAGAAATGTCTATGCAAATCTTTTGTCCATTTTTTTTCCACCCCAAACTCCTGGCAACTAGTGATCTTTCTACTGTCTCCACAGTTTTGTCTTTTCCAGATTGCCATGAAGTCAGAATCCTACAGTGTGTAGCCTTTTCATATTGGCTTCTTTCACTTAGTGGTATGCATTTAAGGGTCCTCCATGTCTTTTCATGACTGTATAGCTCATTTCTTTTTTTAAGTATTCTTTATTTTTTTTATTTAATTTATTTTTGGCTGCGTCGGATCTTAGTTGCGGCACACAGGATCCTCGTTGAGGCATGGGGGCTCTTCATTGTGGTGTGCAGGCTTCTCTCTAGTTGTGGCACACGGGCTCCAGAGTGTGTGGGCGCTATAGTTTGCAGCACACAGGCTCTCCAGTTGAGGCATGCGAGCTCAGTAGCTGTGGCGCTCGGGCTTAATTGCCCCGCAGCATGTGGGATCTTAGTTCCCTGACCAGGGATCAAACCTGCATCCCCTGCATTGTAAGGCATATTCTTTACCACTGGACCACCAGGGAAGTCCCTCTCATTTCTATTATTGAATAGTATGCCATTGTATGGGTATACCACAGTCTGTTTAAGTTAATTGCTTCCAAGTTTTGATCATTATAAATAAAGCTTCTCTAAAAATTAGTGTGCAACGTTTTGTGTGGACATACAGTTTCAGCTTGAGTAAATATCAAAGAGCATTTTTTCTGGATCATATGGTAAGACTATATTTAGTTTTGTAAGAACCTGCCAAACTGTCTTCCAAAATGTACCATTTTGTATCCCCATCAGCAATGAGTGAGAGTTCCTGTTGCTCTATGTTCTTGCCAGTTTTTGGTATTGAAAATACTCTCAGTGTTTTGGATTTTTGCTGTTATGATAGATGTGTAATGGTATCTCCTTGTCTGAATTTGCATTTCCCTGATGACATGATGTTTGAGAACCTTTTTATATGCTTATTTGCCATCTATGTATTTTCTTTGGAGACGTGTCTGGTCAGATCTTTTGCCCACATTTTAATTGGGTTGTTTTCTTGTTGTTGAGCTTTAATAATTTTTTATATTTTAGATACCAGTCCTTTCAAAGATATGTAGTTTGAAAATATTTTCCCCCATCTGTGACTTTTCATTCTCTCCATGGTATATTTCAAGCAGGAGAAAGTTTTAAATTTAATGAAGTTCAACTTATCATTATTTTCTTTCATGGATCACGTTTTGGTGTCCTCTAGTTTTTCGAGCATATTTAGGTAATGGATTTAAAGTCTTTGTTTAACAAGTCCAACATGTGCACTTCCTCAGGGACGATATCTGCTGACTGGTTCTTTTCCTACGTATATATGTCATACTTTCTGGTTTCTCCACACATCTCGTAAATATTTTTGTTAAAAACTGAACATTTTAAATAATATACTGTGGCAGCTCTTGAAATCAGATTCTCTCCATCTGTAGGATTTACTATTATTGCTGTTTGTTGTTATTGTTGCTGCTGCTTTTTAAAAAATCTCTTTCTTCAATTAATTCTGTAAATTCTGTATATTTTTCTTGTGTGACCTCTGACGTCTTTGCATGGTTAGTTGAGTGGTCAGGTAATGATTGGACACGATGTACTTAAATTCATGGAATCATTAAGTCTCCCTGTCTTTACTGAGAACTCTGTATATGTTGGGGGCATGCTTTCAACATTCAGCCACCTAACTTATTATTCTGCCTTAGTCTTCTCTCTTAACTGGCACAGAACCTCAAGGTCGGTCAGATGTGAGAGCTTTAGAGCTTTCTTAGGATTTTCCTGAGCCTGTGCACAACCTCATATATACGTGTGTTCTCCTAGATTCCTAGGAAAGTGCTCAAGCTTTTCAAAGCATCCTCTGGAAATCTCACTCCCTAGCTTTTCCTTTCAAGTTTTTGGTCTACTTGTTATTTGCTTCAATTGTTATTGTCATTTCAGGTAGCCCTGATGTTGAACAATTGCTGCTAATTTTTTTTAACAAATGTCACTGGGCAAAAATCTATTGGCATTGTGTGACCTCTGAGTCAAGTCAAATAAAGACAATCCTTGTGTGTGTTGTTTTCCAGGGAACTGCCGGACAGGTCAAATAGTGGTAATTCTCTGACAGTGGGGCTTTGAAAGAGCTTCAACCCTCTCTGGCCCCTTGAGTGACTGACAGGCTGCCACCATAATAGGGCAAGTTAAAATATCCCAAGGCTCATTATTTTTATCAAGATTCCAGCCCCTCCCCCCTTTTTGAATAAACATTCACTTTGTTGCAAGTCTTTGGTTAATTTCTAGAATTTTGAAAAAGTTAATTTTGTCAATTTTTGGTATGTTTTTATTGCTTTTATGGAGAGGATTTTCAGAGGTCTTTAGTACATCATTCTCACTCATATCTTAATATTATCATTTTAAGATTCATCCATGTTTTTGATTGGTTTCCATCTTAATATTCTGGTCCAGTGAACCATCCTCCCCTAAGTGGGAAGCACCACTTTATCCTGCAACCAAGCACTTGATTATGCAGAAAAATTCCACCTGTCTGGCCAGTCCGGTGGATGTCCTATCCAGGTAATTTCTGTACCCACAATCAAAACTAATATTCTTTATAGCTACTAAAAATAGTCCAAACAGTATCAGATACCTTTTGCTTCATCATAAGAGGTAACGGTACACATTCCTAAGACCCTATCTGACCATAGGATGATTTGAGGACATCTCAGTTTTCTCCAAATTATGAATTTGTTAAGGAAAAACCTACTCAGTTTTTCTACCTGTGTTTCTCTCCTGGGTATCTCCTCTACTTTTACATAGATGCTTCATTTCTGACACTTCTGGTCACCAAAGGTGTGGAAGTTTTCCCCCACATCAAGCCATTCAGCAACACCATCTGCGTGTGCTACAGTTTAGCTCAGTTTTGACACTACTTGCCTAGAGAGGGCATCAGATCCCACAGGTTAAGGGCTCAGTCCCACAAGACTGCCCAGCACGGCCAGCCACACGCACTTCGGATGCCAGCTGCAAGCCCTGGTTTTCGTCTGTGTTTCTGACCAACTGGCTGTGAATTGGAGGTTTCCACAAACCCCTCCTCGGGTTTGATGAATTTGCTTCCTTCGGCAGATTTGCTGAGGACTTAGGCTCAGAAGACAGCCTCTCAGATCGCTCTGAGGGATGCTCTGAAGAGGTCAGAGAGGAGCCAGGATACATAGCAGTTTTGTAATAAAAACCAGGTAGTTGGAGCATCAAAAGATTGCTGTTAGTTAAAGAAAACCAGACATCTCAAGTAAATGAAGTCAGTGCTTTTCTAGGTATGGAAAGTTGCAAGAAGCTAGGCTCACCGAAAGCATTCCTTTGATAGGCACCTCAGCTGTCTAGGGCCAGTATCCTGCTTTTCTCCATCCTGAATTCCCTCAGGGCGCACGGTTGGGTGAGGCTACAGTGGCTGCTGGCTGGATGGCCCAACTTCTTTGGTTTACTGATACAGCAGGAGATATTTTTCATCCACAAGTGGCTCACAGAACTCAGGGAAATACTTACTTCCATTTGCCAGTTTGTAAAAGGATATGATAAAGGATACAGATGAACAGCCGGATGGAAGAGATGCATAGGGCAAGTTATGGTGGAAGGGGTGTGGAGCGTCCAGGCCCTCTCTGGGCATCTCCACGTGTTCATCAACATGGAAGCTCTCCAACCCCCATACTTTGGGATTTTTATGGAGGCCTCATCACGTAGTCATGATGGATCATAAACTCCATTTTCAGGCCTCCTCCCTTCTCAAGAGAATGGGGGGCAGGGCTGAAAATTCTAAGTGTCTAATCATGGATTGGTCTGTCCAGTGACCAGCCCTCATCCAGGAGCCCACCCAGAGTCACCTCATTAGAACAAAAGACACTCCTATCACCCAGGAAATTATAAGCGTTTCAGGAGCCCTGTGTAAGGAACCAGGGGCAGAGACCAGCATAAATTTTCTATTAACTCTCAGGACTGTAGGAGTCCATGAAGAATTCTAATCATACTAATAATTCATTACTCACTCCAAACCAGAAGACTCTCATTAGAAGAGGAGTGATATGGAAACCAAGGGAGCTTTCACCCGTGTTCCTCAAGGTTTGATAATATGGACCCAGCTGTTCTCTTCTGTAGGAATTTTGTAATGAGAGTTAAGTCACTGGGGGTAGTTCAGGAAGATCTAGTTTTTCCTTAGATTCAGGTCACTGGGTTACACACTTGGGTCTGATGCTTACAAGTTCATCTGAACTTTAATCTCCTCATTTGTAAAACTGGAAGAGTATGACCCACCACACAGTTTGTGGCAAGGATTAAATGAGATAATATTTATGAGAGAAGTGAAAGCTATTCTAACCTAAGAGCTTATCAGGATGACCTAGAAAATACCCCTGAATCTGGGTCCCAAGACAATGTTGCTGCCAGGGGGCATCTACTTGTGCCATGCCTTGTGCACACCTCATAAGATTCAGATTTAATTGGCTTTGAGTATGTCCTGAGTATCTGGGGTTTTTGCAAAGCTCCCCAGGTGACCTATCATGCAGTCAGGGTAGCTTCATCCTGCTAAGAATAGTTAAAAGAGAAGAAGGCTTCAAAATGATGGCTTACAGATCTCTGTTTATCTCCATGGCTGCAACTGACAGCTTGGGTTTTGCTTCCAGAAAGCTTAAAAAAAGAAACAAAATGAGGGAATGTGTGAAAACAGTTCTTGAAATAACTCTCAGGGATGCTTGAATCCACGCAGGAGAATAAAGATGAAAAGACCAGCAGGCTTCTTTCACTGTTCTGGATTTTCTGTGCTGAAAATGAAATGATCACCTAACCTAGATATGGCTTTTTAAATTCTCTTTTCAAGGTTTTATTTTCTGTAGCAGTCTCTCCTACTGTTGTAAAATACTTCAGCAATAACGAACGTCTGAACACGTTTCAATAATGCAAAAGAGGACTATGTTTGTGGCTATTCCTAAAGGCAATGTGTGTCTTCTACACAGAGGATCCACCTGCCTGCACCACACACCTCCCCCTCCCCCGCCAATGAAGCCAACATGATTCTTTGTTTCTTTCTTCCTTTGACTCCTTCTGACTCATTTCAGAACTGTTGGTGTTCTGACCTAACAGTGTCACCTCATTGCGGGTGAAGTGAATTGCAGACCCAACAATTCTTCCTTATCATCTCCTTTCTTCCTATTCAGAAAAATAATACAGAAGACATGAAGCCCGCATTTACTGTATTCAAAGATTGATTGATCGATTCCACCTAGGTCAAACTTATTTCAAAAAAAAGAAAACTTATATACTTTGACACCTGTTGTTAGTATCTGGAGGAGGAAATAAGGGTCCTCTCCAACACTTGGATATAAATTGGTAAGAGCCACACACCCACACTGGTTATAATTAGTCATCTAAGGGATCAAATTAAAAGATTACCTGTGATCCCGTGATTGCAATTTGAGAGACATCCACAACTCCAGACAAGATGACTGGAGAGTCATCTTAAGGAGGATGAACGTGAAAGTGATTTTATTTAATTCAAAGATACATAAATATCACACCTTCATTTCCAAGTTTATCTTAGAAAATTAAAATCACCTTCTTTGTCCCACTCAGTGGTTTTTCTCTTGAAATCTTTTTTTATCTAGTATTATATTGCTGGCCTTATCCTTTATTTTATTTTATATTTTTATTTATATTTGCTTATGAAAGCTTTCTCAATTCCTTTAATTTAAAATTTCTGTACTCTTTTTGTTGCATTGTTAAAATGTCATAATTCTTTTGCTTTTTAAAAAACTTTTGTATCCAGCCTTCCTACAATTCTCTCCTCCATCCCTATCCCCTCCCCCCACCCCCCAAAATAATACCTGGGAATATGACTGAAGTTGCACTAAACTAACAGATTAGTTTTTAAGAAAGAACAGGAATTGATTAAGGATATTGACTTTCCCCACATAGGAATACAGTATGTCTTTCCATATCTGTATCAAAATCTTTCCTTTTTTCCCCCCCAGATCTTTCATGTCCTCCAGTCTTGAAAATTTCCACTCTAAATCCTGTATGATTTTTAAATTCTGTGAAGTTTTGCCTTTTACTTTGATCCATTTACATTTGTTGTCATGAGTTGGCTCTGAGGACTCTGGCTGCAAGTCTATCACAGAACTAGCCAAAGCCACAGCAATGATTCTAGACAAGGGTTTTCAAGGAAACTCTTTTTTTGTTGTAAAATTTGACAGCTTGTGAAACAGGTCCAAGATGAAGTGGGACTATTCCTGTACCAGGAAGGAAGCCCTGCTATATCAGGCATAGCATGAAGCACATGCCCAAAGTGAGGGAAAACTGCCCAAAGGAAGGACTGTTACAGGGGTCTCCATGGGCTCCAGGTCCATCACCTCCCTCGGGGCTGGTCAAATGGCATAGGGTCTGGGTATCTGTAGGGAGATCCCCAACTGTGCTTAAGTGATCCAGCGAGAATCCATTCACTTGTTTCTGGAGGAAACAGAGGGACAGGATATAAGGCTAAACACATTTAAGGACCAAAGGTGGAAACAAAAACATTCCAGGGTATAAATATATAAATAGCATGCAAGTGTCAGGAAAAAAACATACTTTGGGAATTTTTTTTTTTCAGGAAGAAAAGTAAAATCAAGACATCAAATTTTGCTGTGAGTTTTTTATAAAATTAAAAAAATTTTGCTTTATTTATTTTGGGATATATCATTCACTGCATAAAAGTTTATGACAATAGTTCCTCATTTCAATTGATCTCTTTCCAATACGTGACTTCGTTTATATCATTGAATGTTTTTCACATTTATTTTCAAATGTAATACACATCTGTCTAACACAAATTTGTTTTCCTTGATTTTAAATATTCTTTTTTAAACAGCATAAACTTAGGTTTATATTTTTGACCCAGTCTATGAGGTTTTGTATTTTACATAAATGTTTTAATCTATTTATGTTTGTTATTTTGATATTTTTTGAAAGGTTGGCTAGGTAGGTATATATGTGTTATTAGGTCTCTAAATTACTCAATTATATTCAGATTTGCAGTGAAAAAATTTAACTTCTTTAGTTTTTAATCTAGTTTTTCTGGTTCTCGCACTTTCACTGAATAGCTGGGGGCAAGTAAGGAATTTAATAAAATTTCATGCATTTTCCCATTTCTTTTGGTTAAATGTTTACTCTTTTAGATTCCCTACCTACCCACTTATATGAATGTGGGGGAGGAAATATCCTTCTTAGATGGTCTTTGATACTTTTCAAAACGCATAAAAGTAATTTGGAAGTAAGTTTCTCAAATAAAGCAATATTTCTAAAACAAAAGCAAAGGAAAGAGCAAAGATGCATTCAAAATAAATATAGAATGATTTAAAAACCTTAAACTAAATGTTCATATTTTAAATAATTATTTCGCTTGAAGATGTAAGCACTGCTTTTAAACTCAGATAATATGATATTAGATACAGTTAAAAATGAATGCTCTTCATTTTTCTTTCTGTTTCTGTTCCACAAATATAGGCACTGTTAACAATTTGGATTGCAGTGGATTTTCTGCTTATACATATGAAAATATACCATATATAATATTATTTAAATGTGTTCATATGCTGGTATCTGTTGTGTTTCCTTTTATATGACTTCGTGTGACTTACGTGTTTCATCGTTTCCTTTCGTTTGTCTTTTAGTTCATGGTATTTATTTTTGTCTTCTCCAGTGATTACTCACTTTAAATTCTTTAAATGTTTTAAATTACTTGCTTTATATTCTGCAAGTGATGGGAATGGAGTCACATCATTTGAGTATCCAATTTGGGCAAATTCAACTCTGAGACTGGAGAGAAAGAGGCTGAGAGAATGCTTTCATCTTCTCATTTGCCTTCCCAAGGACTTTTCCCCAAATGCCAGAAGGAAAAGAAAGGCATCACTTTAAACGTACAGAACAATGAAGGGAAAAAAAGATCACATCTTTTGAACTTCAAGGGCCTGATTCCTAGTAATCTAAAGGAGACAGTGATTTTTTTCCAGGGTAGATTTGGCTACACGCTTTTTCTTTTAACCTTTTGCACTGATTTTAGATTCTCACTCCAGCATCAGAGGCAATCCATTGTAGTCTTGAATTCCTCAGAAGCCTTTTAAAAACCTGCTTCTCTGATTTTTGGAGCCAAGACTGAAATGTAACCTTTACTACCCCACCTAATTGAGGCGCACCTTTACGAAGGAAAGAGATGCCAGGGGCTGGGATCAGAGGGCCAGGCCAGGGCCATACCGTGTCTGCCTCCCTCTGCCTGGAGAAACAGGCTCCCTCTTCGAGGACAGGTGGCATGCACTGTCTTCACTAGTACTTTCCAATCTCCCCAGAAAAATAGGAATTGTGCTAATCTCTCTGCTCCTATAATATTTCCTGTTCCTCTGATCTAACAGGAAAATATGGTGTTGTAATTCGTTATATAGATTGATACCTCAGCTTTTCTGAAGGCAGAGAATCCATTCTTATATCTTTACATTTCAGTGCTAAACAGTACCCCGACTATGCTTGGAGCTTGGAAAATATTTCTGAATGTGGGAATTATATACTGAATAAATGGGTAATTAAATAAAATGAGAAGAAGTGAACACTATACTTTTTTTCATTAAGTCTAAGATACAAAAATTTCTACCTTCTGATGTTGGAAAGCAGGATGCATTTCATAGTCCACGATGTGTCATGGTTTCTTGGGAAGCTTTTCTTATTTCTTAATGTTCCAGGGCTGGTATGGCCCAAAGGTTACTGCAGGACAAGGTTGGCCTTGAAAATAATTGGCCACTGACTTCCCGTGTCTGAAGTCCCCTCTAGAATGAAGGTTGTTCTCTGATAACGTTCTGCACCAGATTAAACAACAATTAAGTGTAAAAATGCTTTAATCCAGTTTTTAAAGTCTATAGTATCTACTACTGAAAGAGGAGTAGGAAGATGAGCATACTTGTCACAAAGGTAATATGACAGTAAATCTGCAGAGGCTTACAACTTCTGTATCTTTTATTTCAGGATATCTGGAATATTTCCTAAGGGAATGATTGCTTGAAAAAAGATTAACATACAAAGAAGTTCAATGCAGCATTATTTATAACAGCAACGTCGTAGAAATTATACAAATGACTGAAAGATAGGAATTTTAAATACAGTAAGAAATAGTTACATATATATATCTAATAGGGCCCTTGGAAGTCATTAAAATAATATTGTAGAAGAATATTCAATGATATGCAAAATACTTATGATGTACCGTTAAGTACAAATGGCTGAATGAGAACATTATGTATAGAATTAACTCTTTTAAAAATAAAATTAGATATGAATTATATGTAATTATTATATGTGTATACTTAAACATGCACATAGAGAAATACCAGCTAAAAAGTTACAAGTAGTGATTACTTTGGAGTCTGAAATTATACGTGATTTAATGGAAAAATATTTAATTATGAGAATTCAAACACAATATTACAAAGAATAGAATAATGAACCCCCATGGACTCAACACCTAATTTCAGTTGTTAACTCATGGCCAATCGAGTTTCATTTATATTTCCATATTAACCCTCCCACCTACCCCAACTGGTTTATTCTGAAGCAGATCTAGGCATTGCATAATTTCATTTGTGACATTTCAGCGTGCATATCTAAAACATAAAGGGTCTTAATAAACTATCCACACTACCACTATCAAACTAACCTAATTGTTAGTACCCCTCAGTATCAGTATTAAGTGTTCAAATTTTCTCAATTCATTCACTAATACATTAATATACAAAATATTAATATATGTATAATGTAAATATATATGAGTATGTAAGAATATATATTGTTTGGTCTATTCAAATCAAAGTCTAAAAATGACATTTGGTTGATACATCATCTAAGTGTACTTTAATCTATAGATTCCAACTCCCTGTCTCTATTTTTCCCCTGCCATTTATTTGTTGGAGAAACCGGGTTGCTCATCCTGTAAAATTCCCATACTCTGGATTTTCTCAGTTGCATCCCCATAGTATGCATAGTATATTTCACTACCTTCTGTATTTCCTGAACCTTGTAGCTGGATCTAGAGGCTTGATTAGATGCAGGTTAAAGTTTTTAGCAAGAATACCCCCATTGCTGATCATCACTTACATCCATTATTCCATTAGGGGCTGCAAACCGCTGATAGTTTTTCTTCTTTAGCTGGAATAATTCTATATAGAAAAACTTCCCCTCATCAATTATTTGATTGTACTGAGGTATAGTTTGTATAGCAAAGGCAGGATAAATGCTTGTGTCTTTTCTTTATACACCTGCTTACAGAACAATGAGTTCATCCCCAGCATCTTCCAAAGATGATCAACAAGTTTTTAACGTGTTGTTATGAACACATGGATTTAAATAATTTAGCATGTCTCATCTATTGCAGTTATTACTCCTACTGTTGCTTAAATTTCCCCATCTCTGTCTGGTAAGAGCCACTGGAAGTTGGCTTGTGAATTTTTCTGACCTGACCTTGTTTTCTGGGAGTGTTGAGAGAATGACACAGAAGATGCTGGGGAGAGAAAGACAATCATGTATGCCGTGGTCTGCCATCTTGATATCATCTTGAGGGGGATGGGAAGCCACAGAAGGGACTTTGGAAAGCAAGGAATGACTTGGAAAGCAAGGAATGACTTGGAAGGGACCCAGAGTGGAACTCCAGATGGATTCTGCAGATGTTCAGATCAAATGATGGCAGTGGGGAGGGAGCGGAGTGGGGCAGATTTAAGAGGTGTTCTTCTTGCACTCTAAGAGCACCCATTCTTAGGGTGCTTTTTCCTAGATGCTGGTTCTTTAACCGGGTCTCAAAGAGATTTATTCACATCTTCAGATGGTTATCCAAACATGATTTGGAAGAAAATCCTGAACCCAGGGCCTCTCTGATCTCAGCTAGCTCATCAGAAATATAGTCGAGGGCACATTATCAGCTCCCATAAATCTGCGGGGTTTAGACAGTGATGGGGACACTTTTATTAACTTTCTAAGTATCTCCTAACAGAGGAGACCTTGAGAGTGGCACATGTTCCTTTATCAATCATTATCTGGAGCAGTGCTTCTCAAAATAGGGCTTGTGAACAGGAGTCCCTCCTGAGCTATTTGTCACTGGTCTGCAATGAGATAAATATAGGAACTGAGAGTAAGCGTTAGAACTTTTATAGCAATTGGACAGAGTGAGTAATTTTATGTCTGTTTAATCTAAACATTAAAACAAATCCCTGGGCTTCCCTGGTGGCGCAGTGGTTGAGAGTCTGCCTGCCGATGCAGGGGACACGGGTTCGTGCCCTGGTCCGGGAAGATCCCACATGCCGCGGAGCGGCTGGGCCCGTGAGCCATGGCCGCTGAGCCTGCGCGTCCGGAGCCTGTGCTCCGCAACGGGAGGGGCCACAACAGTGAGAGGCCCGCGTACCGCAAAAAAAAAAAAAAAAAAAAAAAAAAAAAAATCCCTGAGGATTATATTTGGTACCTTTTAAATTTCATCTTTATAACAATTCACTTTCATTATCTTTTCCAAGATGATTGGTCAGTGGTGTGTTGGGGGGACGGGGGGCGGAAACTTGTTACTTTCCACACAGAATTTCAGAAATGCTGGTGCAGAAAACATTCTAATATCTCCTGACTGCGGTGAAGAGGGAGCTCATAGTTGTAAACGGTGACCTTAAATACTCATTTGGAAGTCGTTTGGGAAGAAATCCACACATAGAGAAGTTTATGCTAGCAAAAAAGAGACAAAATGTAAATGCAATTATCTTTGCCATGTAGCACACATTCATAGTCATTGTTAAGTAGTTCTGTGTTTTCGATTACAAACTTGAAATTGCAGGAGAGGAAAATGCCTCATACGTGATGTCCTGATTGTATGCATTCCACTAACAATTCAACCTGCTAGATTTTTGTACGGAAAATGTATTCATTAGCATAAATTATGTACGCAGATGAACACGTGCGCTAGCTCTTCTTAATAGCCATTTAAAGCCATTTCTGACACACCCCTGCCTAAGTTTCCAAAAAATACAAGTGGTAGGAACTAATTAATCAGGTTCTTTTTTTGTCAGCCTCCGAGAGTCAGAGCGAAGGCAAGCAATTGATTTTGCTGCTTTTGAAAAACCTTGTTTGGTAAGTCATCCTTGTCAACAGGATAAATGTTCGCTGGCTTCAGGAAAAACTAGAAGATTGAACAGTGCTGGAATAGAGCCGTCAGACCGCCTGTGATAGAAAAAGTAACTTTGAGGAAAAGCCATGTAACTTTGCCCCAATTTCTCCTCTTAGATTATGTTCGACAACGCACAGATGGTGAAGGCTCAGGAAAAAGTGTGCCCAGGACACATTCTGATTTTCTTACCCACCAGACAGAAAACGCATTGGAGAGAATTTTATTCTCCCCCAGATTAAATTTGATACGACCACTTGAAGACTCACTATATTGGTGAAATGAAACATGGCAATGTTTCTCAAGTTTACAGGATTGAGTATTCTTCCCAGGACAGACACAGCACAGCTCCATCTTGGGAAGATGGAGCAGAACACAGAGAGCATCTCTTAAAGGGACACTGGATCTCCTTGTTAGTGCTGTGTACTCTTCCTTTATTGAGTTAGATTATAGGATACCACAAAATTTACATATTTATTAAATGTCATGATAAAAAAGTAGTGGAATGACTTCATTTTGCATACTGTGGGAAAGTATAGGTGATTTAATATTCAATAAATTTGGAGCAATTTGCTATTCATCTGAAAAAAATGAATTGTTTCTCTACGTCATATTTATAAAAAATTAATTCCCAACATTGTAAAAACCCCTGAGTGTCAAACAGCAGCAGCAGCCATTCTATAACCTGGGGATTTGGGAAACCATTAAACTAATACAGGAAATTGCACATCTTTAAAGAAAAATAGAGCCCTATTTAAAAATAGTAAATTTTTTTTTGCATCACAGAAGATACAAACAAAATCAAAGTTTACTGATAACTGAGAAAATATTTGCAGTGACTGTAATTGAAGTATCCGTTAGGATAACTTCACCTGCAAATAATACACTATCCCCACCCCCAAAATGGCCTAATGCTATTTTCATCAGTTTTTTGGGGGAGTGGCATATCTCTTTCAGAAGGCCTCCACTCTCATAAACTTTTTCTTATGTCTTATTGGACATATTAGGACATGAGGCCACTTTCATACCAGTTTCTGGAAAATGGGAATGATATTTTCATCCTGGGTTAGGGATCGATACTACTTCTTTACCTGGGCCTGAGAACTTTGTCACCTGATACTTAAGAAATTCAGGGTTTTGTTATCAAGGCAGAGGTGCAGGGTAGGGGGTAGGGGGGTATCATTGTCCCGTAGTAGTAAATAGTTTTAATATGAAAAAGAGCTCCTTCAAATTGGTAAGTGAAAAAGCCCAATGGAAATTTGGGTAAAGAAGATGAATTAGGCAATTCCAACCAGAGAGAATTTTAATGGTCCCTAAGGCAGAAGAGACTGTCAACCTTGCCAGTAGGTTGCCACAAAATCAAACTGCAAAAATTAAAAGAGAGAGAGAGAGAGAGAATACCAAATGAGTGGAAATAGAAAATTGCTAGAGCCTTCCCAGAAAGTGATTTTATTAAAATGTAAAGCATTTATTCTTTGAATAATTTAACTTGAGGAATCAACAATATCAATAGACAAGGGTATATGAATAAGAATGTCTATTGAAAAGTTGTTTGTAGTAGCCAAATAAAACATTGAAATAACCTAACTTTTCATCCAAAGGAAGGTGGCTGAATGAATTGTGCTACAACTGTGACATGGGATATTATTAGCTAATAAAAGGAATAAGTCAGATCTGTAGTTGGGAAGGAGTTGGGACGTAAGGGAAAAACATAAGTAAACAAATTAGAAAGTCATGGAAAAAGTGTACAAAAACATACATCACTGATTCTGTTTATAAGGATAAAATTTGGAACAGAGTTGCAGTGTCCAGGAAATGTTCAGTTAACCTGAAGAAGGAAACACTCTAGGACCTAGAACCCCACATTTAGAGACATGCACCAAAGGGTGCACTGTAACTGTTCTCATGGTAAAAACTGGAAACAGCCTCAAGGCCCAACAGTAGTAGAATAAACAAATTAACTTGTACCATCATGTATAAATATACTACATTTTGTATGGATATTATTACAATACAGTAAAAAGTGAATACATTACAATTATATATAAAACATATTAACTATAAAAGATATAGAACAAATGAAAGCAAGTTGTAGAATATGTATAGTATGATAGTTTATATGAAATTTAAAATCAAGGAAACAATTATTTCTAACAAGAGAGAGCTGGTCAAAGATGCATACCAACTTCAAGATGGGGTTATTGCTACTGGGGAAGAAAAGTAGGATGGACAATGAGATTAAGGCTTCAACTCTACCAGTAAAGCTTTGCTTCTTAAAAAATATGGAAATTGTTGGCAGGTGTCAAATCTGGGTATAGGTATGTGAGATTTCACAATACTATTTTCTGTATCTTTTTTTTTTTTTTTTTTGTGCGGTATGCGGGCCTCTCACTGTTGTGGCCTCTCCCGTTGCGGAGCTCAGGCTCCGGACTCGCAGGCTCAGCGGCCACGGCTCACGGGCCCAGCCGCTCCGCGGCATGTGGGATCTTCCCGGACTGGGGCACGAACCCGTGTCCCCTGCATCGGCAGGCAGACTCTCAACCACTGAGCCACCAGGGAAGCCCTTTTCCGTATCTTTTGAATATTTTAAATCTTTTATAATAAGAATATATTTTAAAGGGGAAGTTTCGATTCACTTGGCTTGTTTATTAATCCATGAGGTTTGTTCCTTTCATCCACATTTTCCTTTCATGCACATTTACTTTAAAAACTCACATCTTTATTAAAGCAGAAAAAACAATATTCAGACAGAAATTGAACTTAGTACCTAATAAATTAATCCATATCTAAGCATTGCTTCATTTTGAAATAAATTCTCTGGATCACCTCAAACGTAATTCAGCCTCATGTAGTGAAAAATCCCAATTGTTTCTGAAATAGACCCAGATTTAAACCATGACCCCCAAATTTCCTAACTGTATAATCAAGGAAATTATTTAAAAAATTGAGCCTGGCTCACTGAATGTTAACGTGACTTGGCATAATTTGGTGGTTATTGTAAAGACCAAATAAAATGTAGGTTAAATGCCTAGCACAATACTTAGTAGGTATTTGGTATTCAAAGACAATGGTAAGTATAATCACAGATAATATTCACTGAGATCTTAACTATTTCCTACCTCTTTGTGTGCATTTAATCACCTCAACAACCCTGTAGATACAATTATGATGCTCTTTATTTTCTGATGCAATTAAATAACTTGCCAACAGTTAGCAAGTATTTAGAACTTAAACCCAAGTTTGTCTGACACCAGATTCTGTGTGCATAAACACTAAGCTACAGGATGAGAAAACCATATATATATATATATATATTTTTTAGAAGAAGTCTGTAAATTTTGTGATTCTGACCTGGATCTCAATGAACATACCTATGCTACACCAGATAGCTCAGAATCCAACCTTAATAAGACCTGACTCCTGATTGATGTTGAGCCAGCCCTGGTTTCTGCATCCTATTTCTTGCAAAGTTTTTGAAAGTTCAAAGCCAAACACAAATAATGAGATAGTCCAGGATCCCCCACACTTCACCTGTGAGGGTGGGTACTCAGGGGCTTTGAGGTAGAAAATATTGGTGAATCTTACCAGAGGGACTGTTACTTCAGCTCCACGGGCTGCTTCCTCTCCATCCTACTTTCCAAGATGGCCACCGCTTACCTTGGAGAACAGGACAGTATATGCTGCAGCTGCTATTTCTTCTCCAACTCTCTGCAGTGACTCATCAGTTTCTCTCCCTACAGCTGACGTGGTCTGAGAAGTGGGGCGATGCTCAAGAAGGCCGTTCTTTGTCCTTGTTTCTGTGCAACCGTCTCTTCTCCTGTCTGGTCACCAACAATCTAATGGTCAGGCTTTCCATTGTGTCTTTGCTTCCCTGCATCTTTTTCTGAGGCTGGTTGTGTGCTCTTTACAGCTATTACAGTGCTTTCATGAGGCCCTAACAGGAGCTTCCCACAATGAGAAAGCAAAACACATATTGACTATAATGAAAGTACAAGGTTTAACTTTTAATGGAACCACAAGAATTACAGCTCCTTCCTCCTCTTCCTTCTCCTCTTCTTTCTTCTGCTTCCTTTTAACTTTTCAAAATTTCAAAAATACACAAAAGTGTAAAGAAAAAGGAGTAGACCTAGCCCCCATGAAGAACTCATTCCATGGCTTTAAACACCTTGCCAATATTGTTTCATCTATCTCGCCTTTATTTTTTTGCTGATTTTAAAGAACATCTAAAGGATCTTTTCATTTTTGCCTGTGGTGCAGCATGTCATCGGTTTGTTCCTTCAAATGCACTCCCTACCTTTTAGCTCCTTGCTCTGTGTCCAAAGAAACTTAGCTTCGTCTATATCATGGATTCCTTTCCTTCTGGCTTCCTATTAGGTTTGGCAAATGAGGAGTATTACCAAGAGATTGGAAGGTAGGAGAAGAGTGAGGTTGGAAATGTATATCCCTAGCTGCATTTGTTGGGTCCCAATGGCTTGGCCACATCCCTTGCCCAAAGATGCAGCTCTTGTCAGGCAATCTTCACCATACAGCTCTCCCTGGATTCATCAGATTATCCAGTTTGTGTGCCATCTTTTCCTACTGGGATCCTGGCAGGTCTACCCCCACCCTCATCCTCTGAGCCTGTTTTTATTCCTGTACATCCGCGTCTTTGTTCCTTCAGGCTGCTATAACAAAAATACCATAGACTGAGTAGCTTATCAACAACAAAAATTCATTTTTCACAGTTCTGGAGGCTGGCAAGTCCAAGAGCAGAGTGTTGGCAGGTTTGGTGTCTGGGGAGAGGTAGATGGCTGCCTTTTCATCATGTCCTCACATGGCAGAAGGGGCAAGGGAGCTCTCTGGGGTCTCTCTTATAAGGGCACTAATCCCTTTCATGAGGACTTTGCCTTCATGACCTAATCATGTCTCAAAGGCTCCACCTCCAAATACCATCACATTGGGTATTAGGTTTCAAAATATGAATTTTAAGGGGGGGGGAGGTGGGACACAGACTTCAGTTCATTGCACTCCCTGTGCCAATTAATAGTCACTAACCATATAATATACTAAGATTGAAACAATATTAACCCATTCTCTGGCATCCCTCATACCTGATAAGACCTGGTTAAAGCCTCCTCTCAACTACCTATTTTCAGTGACATCGTTCAGAATTCCAAGATCTCATTGACTTCAGCCAGAGTTATATTTTTATTTATTTATTTAAAGTAATTTATTTATTTATTTTGGCTGCGTTGGGTCTTCGTTGCTGCACGCAGGCTTTCTCTAGTTCTGGTGAGTGGGGGCTACTCTTTGTTGCGGTGTGTGGGCTTCTCATTGCGTTGGCTTCTCTTGTCGTGGAGCATGGGCTCTAGGTGCAAGCGCTTCTGTAGTTGTGGCTCGCGGGCTCTAGAGTGCAGGCTCAGTAGTTGTGGCGCACGGGCTTACTTACTCTGTGACGTGTGGGATCTTCCCGGACCAGGGCTTAAACCCGTGTCCCCTGCGTTGGCAGGTGGATTCTTGACCACTGTGCCACCAGGGAAGCCCAGAGTTATATTTTTAAAATGTAGTTCTGGCCACTAAAAGCGTTGGTAGATTTTGGTAATTCTCCAAGGTCTGAAGAATTAAGTGAGGTGTTCTGGTCGATACATGTATGTGTACTAAGAAAGCCCTTTTATATCCTCTAAACAAATGACTACTGCGAAACTTGAAAATTTTCTATTTATGTATAGGTTCATTTTTATCTTAATATGCTTAGGATCATCAATGTTTATACCAGATAGAAGGAGGGAGTAATGAAGTAGAAATAAAGCATGTAATAGAGAGGATGAACAAGGTCAAAAGTTAGTTCTTCAATAGATGAAGCCTTAAATGTAGAAGACAAAGCTATAAAACTTTTAGAAGAAAATACAAAAGAATATGCTTATGACTTTGGCATAGGGGAAGAATTCTGAAGCAAGACACATAAAGTATACTCCAGAGAACAAGACTGATAAATTTCACTCCATTAAATTAAGAATTTATGTTTAACAAAAGGCCCATAAATAAAATGACGTGGCAATGTATAATATCCAGAATATATAAATAATTTTAACTGATGAATTAGAAAAAGAAAATGGCTCGTAGAAAAATAGGCAAAATCTTGGACAGGTATCATATAGAAGAAGAAATGAATGACCAAAAACTCTTATGAAAAGACTCTCAATATTATTTGAACTCAGAAAAGGCAAAGCAAAACTACAATGATATTTCATTTCACACCCATCACACTGGCAAAAGTATTCAAATGTGTAAAATCTAGTGTTGACAAGGACGTGGAGAAACAGGAACTCTTCTAACTGTACCGGAGGAAGTGTGAATTGGTGTAGCACGACTTGAATACAATTTGTCATTCTCTAATGCAGTTGAAGATAAACATCCCTCTAGACTTCCTGTTCCCATTTCTAGATATCTAGTTAGACATTTAGAAATAAGTCCTTGAAAATGTTCATCAGGAGACAGAATCAAGATGTTCATAGCTCAGTAAAGAACAAAAAAAAAAACCTAACAAAAATCCAGATATACATTATGAATAGACTGGATACATGCGTTGGGTGTATTTGCACGATGGAATATGACACAGCAATAAAAACATAAACCACAGCTATAGACAGCAACAAGGATGCCTCTTAGCCTCGGTGAATTAAAGGTAGTCATAAAATAATGCATACTATATAAACCCATTTACAAAAAGTGTTGTTAAAGTGCAAAAACCAAATAATGTACTGTTTAAGAATGCATAGGTATATGGCAGACCATGAAGAAAATGAAAGGAGCAATGAACCCCAAATTCCCCGTGGGACTTCCTCTGAAGGAAAAAGGAAAACGATGGCGGTCTCCACTTTCTAACAGACGGGTTCCCGGCCCCTGACTGGCCGCCGGTCCTCACCAGGCAGCCTTGGAGGTCACGGGCGGCCAGAATTGGTTCTGATTGGTTGATGCCTGTGCCTGAGTCTATTCTGATAGTTAAATAGGCTTAATACTCATCTTGGTATGTGGATAGTTATTCTTTCCATGTTATAAATATTTTTGTGACTGTTTGTACCAGTAGAATTCAATGGAATAGGAGAATCTGTGGAGGAGAACGTGAAGAGGACTTAGTTTTGGATTTCCATCCTCTCCTAAATCATAGACTTAAAAGCCAGACTTAATGACCGGTTAAAAAATGAGTAACTAAAAAGATGAGACAGTACGGTAACTTGGAAAAAGAAAGAAACTAAAAGCTTAAGGAAAACAGAATTTAAGAATTTAGAAGTTAAATATAAGGAAATGAAGGGGGGGCAAAAGAATGATATATCAGGACTTTGACAGGTAATATTACAAGTTTAAAACATATTAACAATCTATGGAGAAATTAAAAGCAATCACAAGAGAAAAAACCAGTGGCTCAGAACTTACAGTGATCTAATTACGTCATAGTTAAACTACCAAAGGGTGATAATGAAAATTCACAGAAGATAAATAATTAAAAAGAAACTTATAAATCAGATTAACAAATGAAAATTATGAAAGCTGGAAGCTCACTCATTATTCAAAAAATATGAATTTTTCTATGTGCCAGAAAAAGGGCTCACCGCTGGAAATTAAAGCTCAGACATCAACGGACATAAACATTATGTTGATGTTAAATTATTAAAGGGTAAATAATAAAAGATATAAAATATTTAAAGGACAAATAGACACAAATTTTAAAGGACCGTAAAAATGAGAGGTAAAAGGGATTATGAAATCCTGAAAGCTTAGAAGGTTAAAATGAGATGAAACAAATTAAGGTACTTTAAGAGAAATGTTATCAGTCCAACGTTAAGAAACCAAAAAGCTTAGTGGTAACAGCACGCGTTGGGAGTGATCACTTGCTGGTGTGGCCATGAGCACGTGCCTAGTCTGCCTCCTACTTGCCTGGTTTGTAAAAAGTGAATAATAATGGTTCCTACTTGGGGGGTTTGTGGGGATCAAATGAGGTCACGAGTATAAAGCAATTAACGCAGTGCCTGGCTGAGGTCAGCTCTCAACAGCAGTTAATCATTCCCTAAGATAAGCCCAAACGACTAATTTTGGAAACTATAGGACTGAGGAAAGGAAAGGAAAGACAGGATCCAAAGGAAAGCAGTCAAGGCTCGTTCTTCCTGCTCAGCCAGGCCTGTAGCTGAGCTGTCTTAGGACCAGGTAGGGGTGGGGTGGGGGGGTGGGTGGGAGGGTCTTAAGAGCTGACCCCAGTGAGAGGGTCATAACCTCTGACCTCTTGCTCTTGCCTATGACCTTTTTCCAAGTTTGGGCCTCTGATGTCTGCCGCCAAATTCTGGAGCACTCAGAGGTGGGAATGAGGCCCTGCCAGAAGGCAGCCGTCTTGCCCTGCTGGTATCCCTGCCCCTCTCCACACCCCGCCCCCCCAATGGCAGTCAGCCCTGTTTAGATCCACAATTAATTCCGCAATCCCTCAAACCTGCTAGGAATCTCTTCAGTTTCCTTTGGGGTATGTTCTTGACGGGTGTAGAAGAGTACCAATCTTAACATCCCAACTCAATGATGACCGGGCCACCCTGGCTTTTTAGTCATTCGCGACAACACTTAAAAATCTTCCTCTGGGGCTTCCGTTGTGGCGCAGTGGTTGAGAGTCCGCTTGCCGATGCGAGGGACGCGGGTTCGTGCCCCGGTCCGGGAAGATCCCACATGCCGCGGAGGGGCTGGGCCCGTGAGCCATGGCCGCTGGGCCTGCGCGTCTGGGGCCTGTGCTCCACAGCGGTGAGAGGCTCGCGTACCGCAAAAAAAAAAAAAAAAAAAAAAAAATCTTCCTCTGGATGTCCTGCTCCATGTCAGCCTGTGAGGAGTTTCACCATGTAGTCAGGGCACACTGCAGAAACCACCACTTGTGATACTAAACAAGCAGAGACAAATGAAAACAATCTGTCTGGGCTTGTTTTTTTCTTTTCCTTTTTCCTAAACTTTACTTTCAGCTTTACAATCTCAGGGGGAGAGAAAAGGAGCTTTATTTTAGGATATGAATACTTCTGGATGATTTGCACACTGGCATTTGTATATTGCATGGAAATATGTTAAAAGTGAAAAATAAAAGAGAGAGCAAATTGGCAAAGGTTTGTATCAAATCACAGAGGAGAACAACTTTCAGGGATTGCTAAGTGGGAAAGTAATATCTGAAGTGATCTTGCAGTCAGGAATATTGGCAATGTCAAAAGTGTTCCATTTTATCCTCCAGCAGAAGCAGACTTTGCGAGCAAATCTGGCAGAGTGAAAGATCCTAAAGTGTGTTCTTAACGCTGCACATTTTCTTTCATGTAAAGTGCCAATAAAGAAAATGAAAGAACTGAACGAGGTACCGAGGGGGAATGAATTCTCCTTTGCTGTCCACACAGCACTGGAGGAGACGAAGAAGGCAGTTGTATGCATTGGCATTACACAAGAGAATGTCTTTTCTTTTCTTCATTTTGATAGTTTTATTAGTTCTTGTTGATGTCAAAATTCTCTAGAGAGCATCTATAAGCCATGTCTAAAACAGCCGAAATAATCCCAGAACAGAGTTTCTGTCCACTCTGTCAACTTAGAGCTAAATGTAATGTAAGAGAATGTAAAAGAAATCTCTTGAATCTGGTAAAAACATGGCAGTCGGCGGCCACATATTCATAAATGTATTCTTCTCACATATCCCCCTTAAAATGACCACGGCTGAGGAAGGGTTTGTACCATCACTCGAATTCCAGAAACTTCAAAAATATTTCACGAACCATGATGAAGTTAAGCTGACATGGGAGAAACTTAATGCACAGTTGAATTTCAAGAGAAGGCATTTAGTCCACCTGCGTAAAGCCCCTCCCTTTCGAAGTTCCATTGACATGACCAAAGAAATATGGAAATAGCAGAGGAAAATCAGTCTCAGTACTTAAAAAGAGAAAATGTCCTCAGTGTGCCAGAAATTTGGGAGAACTTCTCCATGATATACACGCGTAGGACCAGATTGAGGGGTGCACCAACCACCCTGCAACTTCCGGGAGCCTCAAGTTCACAGCAGCTTAGACGGGGAATGATGGTGACAGTGGGCCGTTGGAGAGACAAGGTGAGTTTCTTCCAGTAGCTCAGCGAAATGCCTGATGCTGACAGGAAGAAGAGGGTCGGCAGCCACTTTACAGAAGGTACAGAACATCGGTCTATGAGTAGCCATCTGCAACCTCAAGGAGAAGAGTTCATTTCTACTTCTTGCCCTGGACTGAGTTTGCGTAACCCAGCTCTGAGGCTCTCCTTTGCATAGCATCCCTAGCCTCACTGAACTTGGTGGCCAGAGTCATGGGCATTGGTGGACTTGTAAGTGTCCTGGGATGTTGCCACGGGTTTTAAGGGATCAAGCGCAAAAGGGTATCCTTCTTGCTCAGTTGCCTATGGGCAAAGTAATGCCTGCTGTCAGAGGGACACTTGCTAAAAAGGCAACAGATATTGCCTCTGGGCTTATACGGTGGACAGGCTTCCTGCTTAAGGGCAGCTCAGGCAGACTGTAAAAGTGACCTAGCTCCTACTCTTAGTGTGCTCCCTGCCCCAGACCCTGCTGGCTTCTCTGTCCCATCACTTCCCTCCTGGTGTTCCCTGAATCCTTCAGGCCCGGGGTGAATGTGTGTGTGTGTGTGTGTGTGTGTGTGTGTGTGTGTGTGTGTGTGTGTGTATGTAGAGGGTGGAGTCAAAGAGTTGCCTTCCCTCTCCTATTTTTTTCTAAAGCCTTTGTCTAATCTTTCATTCTTTCCCTTTTCTCCCAAGACCTGTGTTTTTGATATCAAAGCCAGATAGGAGCCACTTTTATCTCTTTCTGCTGTCACATTCTCCTTCAGAAATAATGAGCAGAGAATAATCCAGTTCTTGCAAAGAAAGAGTTGGGGGTGAAACAAAGAGATGAAATAAATATTGGCAGCGCGGGGATACTTCTATAAATATTTCAAAAATATCATTCTGCCACATATTTGATTGAAAAATTTCTGTCCCCTACCTTGACTCCTTTTTATGGGTTTGAAAGCCTAAGTTAAAATCCCATCTATATTAGTCTGGGATCACCAGAGAAACAGAACCAATAACCAATTCCTTATAATAAATCTCTTTATTATATAATATATATATAATAACTATCTGCTCACCTGGTCCTCCAGCTTGCCAACTACAGATCTCTCTCTCCCTCTCTCTCTCTCTCTCTATGTGTGTGTGTGTGTGTGTGTGTGTGTGTGTGTGTGTGTGTGTGTGTGTGTGTGTATATATATATATATATATATATATATATATATATATATATATATACAGTTGGCCCTCTGTATCCATGGGTTCCACATCCATGGATTCAACTAACCATGAATAGAAAATATTTGAAAAAAAATTCCAGAGAGTTCCAAAAAGCAAAACCTAAATTTGCCATGTGCTATTTATATAGAATTTACATTGTTTTCACAGCTCTTTACATAGCGTTTATGTTGTGTTAAGTATTATAAATAATTTAGAGATGATTTAAAGTATGCAGGTAGATGTGTGTAGGTTTTATGCAAACACTGCACCATTTTATATAAGGGACCTGAGCATCGTTGAATTTTTTTTTTATAAATTTATTTATTTTATTTATTTATTTTTGGCTGTGTTGGGTCCTCGTTGCTGTGCAGGGCTTTAGTTGCAGTGAGCAGGGGCTACTCTTCATTGTGGTGTGTGGGCTTCTCATTGCGGTGGCTTCTCGTTGCAGAGCACGGGTTCTAGGTGGGTGGGCTTCAGTAGTTGTGGCACGCGGGCTCTGGAGTGCAGGCTCAGTAGTTGTGGTGCACGGGCTTAGTTGCTCCGCAGCATGTGGAATCTTCCCAGACCAGGGATTGAACCTGCATTGGCAGGAGGGTTCTTAACAACTGCGCCACCAGGGAAGTCCCTTCTGCATTCTTTATTGTTGCCAAGACAGTCTCCCTCTTAAGGCTCTCCCCTACACTTGTTTTGCCATAAGTTCAGGTGCTTCCCATGCTTCATGAAGTGCTTGAAGCCCATTCATGGCTTTGCCCTTGCTCTTCTTTCCCACTCCTGTCTTTGAATGGCTAGTTCCCTTCCTTTATCCTTCAGATCTTGCTGCAATGGCATGTGCTCAGAAAGGCTTTCCTTGACCATTTAATCTAAAATAGAATCCCTTCCCCCAATGCATCCATAAGCCGTCACATTTCTTCGTTATTATCATCTTTTATTGTCAACCATTAGGATGTACGCTCCATGAGAGCAAGACCTTGGAGTGGTTATCACTCGCCTAAAAGAGTGCCCTGCACAACAGAACAAACATCCATTGAAGTAATGATGAATCCCAAGTATTTCCTAGTAATGGGAGCTAAAATCATTTCCATGGTTCTATAGCCTCTTGTTAGAGCAAAGGTCAAGATATATTTTACAGTCTAAAATGTTATAATGATAAACTCTTTAGGATGTTTGAATCTGTGTATAAGTATTTCCATAATTAAAAAAAACCTTATGTGATCAAATATGCCCATTGTTTTCTTTTATTCACTCTGGATTTCTTGTCTGAGTCAGAAAGATCTCTCATAATTTTTGTAATCTTGTTATTTAAATATTTTAAATCATTTATTTTTCAATATGAACTTTATTTTATTAATACAAACTGAAGTGTTTCTGTTTGGAACTTTATTATATTCACATATCAGTTTCACTCAGTAGGAGAACAGTATGGAAGTTCCTAAAAAACTAAAAATAGAATTACCATATGATCCAGCAATCCCACTTCTGGGCATATACCCAGAGAAAACCATAATTCAAAAAGATACATGCACCCCATGTTCACTGAAGCACTATTTACAATAGCCAGGACATGGAAGCAAAATAAATGTCCATCAATGGAAGAATGGACAAAGAAGATGTAGTATATATATACAATGGAATATTACGCAGCCATAAAAAGGAACGAAACTGTGCAATTTGCAGAGATGTGGATGGACCTTGAGACTGTCATACAGAGTGAAGTAAGTCAGAAAGAGAAAAACAAATATTGTATAATATCGCTTATATGTGGAAACTAGAAAATGATTCAGATGAACTTAATTGCAAAGCAGAAATAGAGACACAGATGTAGAGAACAAATGTATGGTTACTGGGGGGTGGGGGAAGAGGGAGTTGGGATGAATTGGGAGATTGGGATTGACATACATAGACTACTATGTATAAAATAGATAACTAATGAGAACCTACTGTATAGCACACGGAACTCTACTCAATGCTGTGTGGTGAACTAAATGGGAAGGAAATCCAAAAAAGAGGGGATATATGTATACATATAGCTGATTCACTTTGCTGTACAGCAGAAAATAACACAACATTGTAAAGCAACTATACTCCAATAAAAATTAATAAAAAAATTTCACCCAATGAGTTAAGAATTTAATGCATTCTCCTCCTCATGGCCTCCAAGATCCTATGTGACCTGTCATTGTCCATCACTCCATTTCACCTCCTGTCCTCCTCCTTTCTCACTGGGCTCAAGCCTCACTGGAATTAGTTGATCTCCTCAATTACTCCACACTTCTTACTGCTTGGAGCCTTCACATTTTCTACTCCCTTTGCCCAGAACACTCTTCTGCAATCCGTCACCTGCAGGCTACTTCTCATCATTCATGTTTCATTTGAAATATCACAGCAGAGAGAAGTTCCCTCTGGCCCCAAACTGTGAGAGACACTCCGTAAATCTCCTCTCTATCAACTGATTCTTGTTAGCTTTTCATTGCACTTACTACCATCTGAAATTATTCTATGTGTCATTTGTTTACTTGACTATGGCCTGTCTCCTCGGAACAGCATAAAAGCATCAAGCAAAGAAGAGTTGTTTCTGACTAGTTCACTGTGTGTTTCTAGCATTTAGAAAAAAGACCTGGAATTAGCAGGAACCCATATACTTGTTCATGAGCGCATGAATAAAGGAAGGCATAAATGGAATCTCAGCAAATATACTTAAAAGTGAAACTTTAGAAAATTCTATTTTAAAATTTAAAATGGTATTCTGAAGACATTGTATCTCTGAAAAGGCATCATCTTTTCTCCACCACCTTTCTCTTCCCCATCTCCACTGTACTAAGATTGTCTAGTTAAAGAATTCTCTAATAGGATACTCTGCAACAGTGGAAATGCCTTAGATCTGCACTGTCCAACAGAGTAGCTACTAGCCTTATGTGTTTATTGAGCACTTGGAATGTGGATAGTATGACTGAGGAATTGAACTTAAAATTTTAGTTTATCTAAATTTAAATAACTTTGTGTGGTTAATGGCTACTACACTGGATAGTTCAGATCTAGAATTTTCAATCTAAGTTAATACAAATGTGTTTTTATTTATTTTTCCCCTTGCTTTTTTTTTTGTAGACAAAAATAAACATTACAATCTATATGTTCAAACTTTCTCCTTTATCTTTTTTTTTTTTTTTTTTTTTTGTGGTACGTGGGCCTCTCACTGTTGTGGCCTCTCCCCTTGTGGAGCACAGGCTCCGGACGTGCAGGCTCAGTGGCCATGGCTCCCGGGCCCAGCCGCTCCGCGGCATGTGGGATCTTCCCAGACTGGGGCACGAACCCGTATCCCCTGCATCGGCAGGCGGACTCTCAACCACTGCGCCACCAGGGAAGCCCTCCTTTATCTTTTATCATAACTTTTTAGATTTTTTTGAAATGGAAAGGTCTTTATTATCTAACTTTTATTTTATTTTATTTTTTTATTTTTAATTAAAAAAAAATTTTTTTTTGGCTGCACCGTGCAGCATGTGGGAACCTTATTCCATGACCAGGGATCAAACCCATGCCCCTTGCATTGGAAGTGTGGAGTCTTAACCACTGGACCACCAGGGAAGTCCCTAATGTTGATTTTGAAAGTAAGGAACATAATAAGATCTACAACCTCATATCATTTACGTAAATTAATTAGAAGCACCTTTATGTGTAATTAGTCTAACATTTTATAAGAATGTCTTTGATATATATTTGTCTTAGATATGTATAGTGTCTTTGAGATCTATATCTCTCTCTATATAACCTATGGATATAGATATACAACTTTGATACACAACATGACAAACATGTAGATGACAGTATCATCTGAAAAACTCGTATTTTTTTCATCTCAAATATTTAAATCTCATTTATTTTTCTTGTCTGATCACAAGTGACTGAAGTTCCAAACCATTGTTACATAATAATAGTAACAGGAGATATTTGTAATTAAAAATATATATATATCAGAGAAATTAGTCGAACACATTAGGTTCTGTGTCTGTAGGAGTGAAGAATTGACACAAAAAGTAAGGAAAAAGGAAAATCAGAAATTTGCTTGCACAGACTGGTGATGACAGCTTGTCATGAACTGAGGAGTCTGGTTAACTCAATTCTTCGTGCTTTGGATCCAAATATCACATTACATCATTGCCATGCACTAAATTGTGGTCCCTCAAATTTCATATGTTGAAGCTCCAACCCCTAATGCAACTGTTTCTGGAGACAGTAATTCAGGTTAAATGAGGTCGTAAGGGTAGGACCTTAACCCAATAGAATTGGGGCCGAATAAGAAGACAACAAGAGACAGCTCTTTCTCTCTCTCTCTCTTTCTCCCTTATTCTCTCTCTGCCATGTGAGGACACAGTGAGAAGGCAGCCATCTGCCAGCTGAGAAGAGGGCTCTCACCAGAACCCAACCGTGTTGGCACCTCCATCTTGGACTTCCAGTCTCCAGAACTTCACGAAAATAAATCTCTTTTGTTTAAGCCACCCAGCCTATGGTATTCTGTTATGGCAGCCCAAGCTGACTAAGACAATCATATAATATTTTTATTCCATGAAAATGTGATATTTCAAAAGTTTGGATTGTTTGATAAGTGGTATTTGCTCAGTTGGCTAAACATTTTTGTTAAAAAACAAAGTTTATTTCTACTTCATACATTACACTAAAGTAAATAAATGTAAGTGTAAGTAACAAAGTAATAAAGGAAAATTCTAAACAAAATACAAAACAGAAACAGACTCACAGACTTAGAGAACGAACTTATGGTTACCAGTGGGGAAGGGTGGGGGGACAGATAGTTAGGGAGTTTGGGACTGACATGTCCACACAACTATATTTAAAATGGGTAACCAACAAGGACCTACTGTATAGCACAGGGAACTCTGCTCAATATTCTGTAACAACCTAATTGGGAAAAGAATTTGAAAAAGAACAGATACGTGTGTATGTATAACCAAATCACTTTGCTGTACCTCTGAAACTAATACAACGTTGTTAGTCACCTATACTCCAATATAAAATAAAAAGTTAAAAAAATAAATTATCTCTTAAAATTATATTTTCTAATTGTTTGTAACATGCATATAAACAATAAAGTTGATTTTTAACATTAAAAAATAAATAAAATATATTATCACAGGGTCTTTTTCTACAATATTAACATGGAAGACAAAGTTATAATGAAAATAATAGGTGGAGAGACCTTCAAGATGGTGGAGGAGTAAGACATGGACATCACCTTCCTCCCCACAAATACATCAGAAATACATCTACATGTGGAACAACTCCTACAGAACACCTACCGAACGCTGGCAGAAGACCTCAGACTTCCCAAAAGACATATATATATATATTTTTTTCCTTTTTCCCTTTTTGTGTGTATGTGTATGCTTCTTTATGTAATTTTGCCTGTATAACTTTGCTTTTACCATTTGTCTTAGGGTTCTGTCCTTTTTTTTTTTTTTTTAAGTATAGTTTTTAGTGCTTGTTATCATTGGTGGATTTGTTTTTTGGTTTGGTTGCTCTCTTCTTTCTTTTTTATCCTTTTTAATAATTATTTTTAATTTTTTATTTTAAAAACTTTATTTTCTTCCTTTCTTTCTTTCCTTCTTTTTTTATCCCTTTTCTTCTGAGCTGTGTGGCTGACAGGTTCTTGGTGCTCTGGCTGGGTGTCAGACATGAGCCTTTGAGGTGGGAGAGCTGAGTTCAGGACATTGGTCCACCAGAGACCTCCCAGTTGAACGTAATATCAAATGGCGAAAGCTTTCCCAGAGATCGCCATCTCAAAGCTAAGACCCAGCTCCAATGAACGACCAGCAAGCTACAGTCCAGGACACCCTATGCCAAACAACTAGCAAGACAGGAACAGAACCCCACCCATTAGCAGAGATGCTGCCTAAAATCATAATAAGGTCACAGACACACCAAAACACACCACTGGACGTGGTCCTGCCCACCAGAAAGACAAGATCCAGCCTCATCCACCAGAACACAAGCACCAGTCTCCTCCACCAGGAAGCCTACACAACCCACTGAACCAACCTTAGCCACTGGGGGCACACACTAAAAACAATGGGAATGATGAACCTGCAGTCTGCAAAAAGGAGACCCCAAACACAGTAAGGTAAGCAAAATGAGAAGACAGAGAAACACCCAGCAGATGAAGGAGCAAGGTAAAAACCTGCCAGACCTAACAAATGAAGAGGAAATAAGCAGTCTACCTGAAAAAGAATTCAGAGTAATGATAGTAAAGATGGCCCAAAATCTTGGAACTAGAATGGAGAAAATGCAAGAAATGTTTAACAAAGAACTAGAAGAACAAAAGAGCAAACAAGCAATGATGAACAACACAATAAATGAAATTTAAAATTCTCTAGAAGGAATCAATAGCAGAATAATGGAGGCAGATGAACGGATAAGTGACCTGAAAGATAAAATAGTGGAAATAAATACCACAGAGCAGAATAAAGAAAAAAGAATGAAAAGACTTGAGGACAGTCTCAGAGACCTCTGGAACAACATTCAATGCACCAACATTCGAATTACAGGGGTCCCAGAAGAAGAAGAGAAAAAGAAAGGGACTGAGGAAATATTTGAAGAGATTATAGTCTAAAACTTCCCTAATATGGCAAAGGAAATAGTCAATCAAGTCCAGGAAGTGCAGAGAGTCCCATACAGGATTAAATCCAAGGAGAAACACGTCAAGACACATATTAATCAAACTATCAAAAATTAAATACAAAGAAAACATATTAAAAGCAGCAAGGGGAATACAACAAAAAATATACAAGAGAATCCCCATAAGGTTAACAGCTGATCTTTCAGCAGAAACTCTGCAAGCCAGAAGGGAGTGGCAGGACATTTTTAAAGCGATGAAAGGGAAAGACCTAGAACCAAGATTACTCTACCCAGCAAGGATCTCATTCAGATTCGATGGAGAAATTAAAACCTTTAAAGACAAGCAAAAGCTAAGAGAATTCAGCACCAGCAAACCAGCTACAACAATTGCTAAATGAACTTCTCTAGGCAGGAAACACAAGAGAAAGAAAAGGTCTACAATAACAAACCCAAAATAATTAAGAAAATGGTAATAGGACATACATATCGATAATTACCTTAAATGTAAATGGATTAAATGCTCCAACCAAAAGACATAGACTGGCTGAATGGATACAAAAACAAGACCTGTATATATGCTGTCTACAAGAGACACACTTCAGACCTAGGGACACATACAGACTGAAAGTGAGGGGATGGCAAAAGATATTCCATGCAAATGGAAATCAAAAGAAAGCTGGAGTAGCAAATCTCATATCAGATAAAATAGACTTTAAAATAAATAATATTACAAGAGACAAAGAAGGACACTACAAAATGATAAAGGGTTCAATCCAGGAAGAAGATATAACACTTGTAAATATTTATGCACCCAACATAGGAACACCTCAATACATAAGGCAAATGCTAACAGCCATAAAAGTGGAAATCGACAGTAACACATTCATAGTAGGAGACGTTAACACCCCACTTTCACCAATGGACAGATCATCCAAAATGAAAATAAATATGGAAACACAAGCTTTAAATGATACATTAAACAAGATGGACTTAATTGATATTTAAAGGACATTCCATCCAAAAACAACAGAATACACTTTCTTCTCAGGTGCTCATGGAACATCCTTCAGGATAGTTCATATCGTGGGTCACAAATCAAGCCTTGGTAAATTTAAGAAAATTGAAATCATATCGAGTATCTTTTCTGACCACAACACTATGAGACTAGATATCAATTACAGGAAAAAAACTGGAAAAAATACAAACACATGGAGACTAAACAATACACTACTAAATAACCAAGAGATCACTGAAGAAATCAAAAAATACCTAGAAACAAATGACAATGAAAACACAATGACCCAAAACCTATGGGATGCAGCAAATGCAGTTCTAAGAGGGAAGTTTATAGCATACAATCTTACTTCAAGAAACAAGAAACATCTCAAATAAACAACCTAACCTTACACCTAAGGCAATTAGAGAAAGAACAAAAACCCTCAAAGTTAGCAGAAGGAAAGAAATCATAATGATCAGATCAGAAATAAAGGAAAAAGAAATGAAGGAAACAATAGCAAAGATCAATAAAACTAAAAACTGGTTCTTTGAGAAGATAAACAAAATTGATAAACCATTAGCTAGACTCATCAAGAAAAAAAGGGAGAAAACTCAAACCAATAGAATTAAAAATGAAAAAGGACACTGACACTGCAGAAATACAAAGGATCATGAGAGATTACTACAAGCAACTCTATGCCAATAAAATGGACAATCTGGAAGAAAGGGACAAAATATTAGAAGAGCACAACCTTCCAAGACTGAACCAGGAAGAAATAGAAAATATAAACAGACCAATCACAAGCACTGAAATTGAAACTCTGATTAAAAATCTTCCAACAACCAAAAGCCCAGGACCAGATGGCTTCACAGGCGAATTCTATCAAACATTTACAGAAGAGCTAACACCTATCCTTATCAAATGCTTCCAAAATTTAGCAGAGGGAGGAACACTCCCAAACTCATTCTATGAGGCCACCATCACCCTGATACCAAAACCAGACAAAGACATCACAAACAAAGATAACTACAGGCTAATATCACTGATGAACACAGATGCAAAAATCCTCAACAAAATACTAGCAAACAGAATCCAACAGCACATCAAAAGGATCATACACCATGATCAAGTGGGGTTTATCCCAGGAATGCAAGGATTCTTCAATATACACAAATCAATCAATGTGATAAACCCTATTAACAAATTGAAGGAGAAAAGCCTATGCTCATCTAAATAGATTCAGAAAAAGCTTTCATTAAAATTCAGCACCCATTTATGGTAAAAACCCTCCAGAAAGTAGGCATAGAGGGAACTTACTGCAACATAATAAGGGCCATATATGACAAACCCACAGACAACATCATTCTCAATGGTGAAAAACTGAAACCATTTCCTTTAAGATCAGGAACAAGACAAGGTTGTCCACTCTCACCACTATTATTCAACATAGATTTGGAAGTTTAGCCACAGCAATCAGAGAAGAACAAGCAATAAAAGGAATCCAAATCGGAAAAGAAGAAGTAAAGCTGTCACTGTTTGCAGATGACATGATACTATACATAGAGAATCCTAAAGATGCTACCAGAAAACTACTAGAGCTAATCAGTGAATTTGGTAAAGTTGCAGGATACAAAACTAATGCACAGAAATCTCTTGCATTCCTATACACTAATGATGAAAAATCTGAAAGAGAAATTAAGGAAAGACTCCCATTTACCATTGCAACAAAAAGAATAAAATACCTAGGTATAAACCTACCTAAGGAGACAAAACACCTGTATGCAGAAAACTATAAGACATTGATGAAAGAAATTAAAGATGATACAAACAGATGGAGAGATATACCATGTTCTTGGACTGGAAGAATCAACATTGTGAAAATGACCATAGTATCCAAAGCAATCTACAGATTCAATGCAATCCCTATCAAACTACCACTGGCATTTTTCACAGAACTAGAACAAAAAATTTCACAGTTTGTATGGAAACACAAAAGACCCCGAATAGCCAAAGCAATCTTGAGAATGAAAAACGGAGCTGGAGGAATCAGGCTCCTGGACTTCAGACTATACTACAAAGCTACAGCAATCAAGACAGTATGGTACTGGCACAAAAACAGAAATATAGACCAGTGGAACAGGATAGAAAGCCCAGAGGTAAACCCACGCACATATGGTCACCTTATTTTTGGTAAAGGAGGCAAGAATATACAATGGAGAAGAGACAGCCTCTTCAATAAGTGGTGTGGGGAAAACTGGACAGGTACACATAAAAGAATGAAATTAAAACACTCCCTAACACAATACACAAAAATAAACTCAAAATGGATTAAAAACCTAAATGTAAGGCCATACACTATAAAACCCTTAGAGGAAAACATGGGCAGAACCCTCTATGACATAAATCACAGCAAGATCCTTTTTGACCCACCTCCTAGAGAAATGGAAATAAAAACAAAAATAAACAAATGGGACCCAATGAAACTGAAAAGCTTTTGCACAGCAAAGGAAACCATAAACAAGACAAAAAAACAACCCTCAGAATGGGAGAAAATATTTACAAATGAAGCAACTGACAAGGATTAATCTCCAAAATTTATAAGCAGATCATGCAGCTCAATATCAACAAAACAAACAACCCAATCCAAAAATGGGCAGAAGACCTAAATAGACATTTCTCCAAAGAAGATATACCGATTGCCCAGAAACACATGAAAGGATGCTCAACGTCACTAATCATTAGAGAAGTGCAAATCAAACTACAATGAGGTATCACCTCACACCAGTCAGAATGGCCATCATCAAAAACTCTACAAACAATAAATGCTAGAGAGGGTGTGGAGAAAAGGGAACCCTCTGGCACTGTTGGTGGGAATGTAAATTGATACAGCCACTGTGGAGAACAGTATGAAGGTTCTTTAAAAAACTATAAATAGAATTATCATACGACCCAGCAATCCCACTACTGGGTATATACCCTGAGAAAACCATAATTCAAAAAGAGTCATGTACCAAAATGTTCATTGCAGCTCTATTTACAATAGCCAGGAGTTGGAAGCAACCTAAGTGTCCATCATCGGATGAATGGATAAAGAAGATGTGTCACATATATACAATGGAATATTATTCAGTCATAAAAAGAAACAAAATTGAGTTATTTGTAGTGACGTGGATGGACCTAGAGTCTGTCATACAGAGTGAAGTAAGTCAGAAAGAGGAAAACAAATACCGTATGCTAACACATATATATGGAATCTAAAAAAAAAAAAAAAAGGTTCTGATGAACGTAGGGGCAGGACAGGAATAAAGACGCAGACGTAGAGAAGGGACTTGAGGACATGGAGCAGGGGGATAGAAGAAGAAGCTGGGACAAAGTGAGAGAGTGGCATGGACATATATAAACTACCAAATGTAAAAGAGATAGCTAGTGGGAAGCAGCTGCATAGCACAGTGAGACCAGCTCGGTGCTTTGTGACCACCTAGAGGGGTGGGATAGGGAGGGTGGGAGGGTGACACAAGCGGGAAGAGATATGGGGATATATGTATAGCTGATTCACTTTGTTATAAAGCAGAAACTAACACACCATTGTCAAGCAATTACACTCCAATAAAGATGTTAAAAAAAGAAAAAGAAAATAATAGGTGAAACTCCACTGAGGACCACAGTCAAAACTTCCATCCAGCGATAGCCTTGGTCCCAAATTCAACATCATTTATTATTGCTATTTTTTAGTATCTTCACAACACTTACCAATGTCTGGAATTATATTACTTTATTCATTTGTTAATATATTTATATTACCTGCTCCATTCCCTTTTGTTTACTTGTTATGTTTTTTTTTATTAGAGTTTAATTGTTTTACAATGTTGTGTTAGTTTCTGCTGTACAATGAAGTGAATCAGTTATATGTGTACATATATCCCCACCCTCTTGGACCTCCCTCTTTCCACCCCATCCCACCCATCTAGGTCATCACAGAGCACCGAGCTGAGCTCCCTGTGCTATTCAGCAGGTTCCCACTAGCTGTCTATTTTCCATCACTTTTAATGTCCGCTCCATAGAGCAAGGACCATCTATCCTGTTCCTAATGTATTCTCAGCAATAGGGTCCAGGACAAATAGATGCAGAGTCAATATTGGTTCAGCCAAGTACGTTTTCTTACTGATTTGTAAGAGTTTTTAAATGTTAGGGGTGCTAAACTTCTATCATCTGTATCAGGGGTTGGCAAACTTTTTCTCTAATGGATCAGATAGTAAATACTTGACAATTTGCAACACAACTACTCAGCTCTGCCATTCTCCTGTGAAAGCAGTGTAGACAAAACATACACGAATGGGTGTAGCTATGTGCCAATGAAACTTGTTTTAAAAATAAGAGGCAGGCAGAATTTGACTCTCAGAATGCAGCTGTTAACCCCTGTTTTACATTGTAAATATTTTTCCATTTTGTTGCTTGCCATTTAATTTTATACTTTTTATGTACAGATATTTCAAATTTTTATGTAGTCTTTGGTGTCAAACTTGGTAAAAAATTTTTTGCTTTATTTAGAATTTTCCTAGAAGGTCTCTCTTCACACCGAATAATAGAATTATTCTCTGAATTACTAATATAAATATTGAATTCTTATTAAATTCTCTTTTAGTCTTTTATTTTACCCTCTACGACACAGATTCCAAATGTAAACTTTTATCCTGTGATCTGTGCATAATGGTCTTCCCACAGGGATGTTCATCACAGGTTTATTATTACGGCCACTTTAAAAAGCAACCTTACTGTCTAATAATTTGGAATTAGATGTATAATCAATATAAAATCATTTTCATGATTTTTTATTCATATTGATCAATATGTATTAAAATATGAATAAAAAACACGAAAATGTTCTTATAGAATATTCAATGACCAGGAAATGTGTCCACAACATATTAAGCCAACAAAATCAAATCACAGGCCGCTGAGCCTGCGTGTCCGGACCTGTGCTCCGCAACGGGAGAGGCCACAACAGTGAGAGGCCTGCGTACAGCAAAAAAAAAAAAAAAAAAAAAAAAAAAAAAAATCAAATCACAAAAGAGTACCTACTGTATTACTTGTTTAAAACAATATTGGCACATATTTAGTGTGCAATAAATATTTGTTGAATGAATAAGTGAATAAATGAATGAATGGGAAAATAGAGAAAGAAATGTAGAGGGTTTTTTTTTTTGACAATATAGCAGCAGACCTAAAATGCTTGATTTAAGACCAAACAAAAAAGTAAGTAAAACACATATTTTAGTATATGTTACTGGCTTTTTGCTCGTTTCCATTGCGCCATGACAGTCCCGGCTTGACCATGTAGGGACAAAAAAACTCCCCCCGCCTGACGTGGAGGAAGAGCTGATGATGGAAACTTGACATCTACTCATGAATGAGGAAGAAAGTGGTCTTCTCCCCCTGCCCACTTTCCTTTTGATTAGAAAACTGTAGCCCACTAAGTTCTTAGGGCGGCACCCCCTTGCCCTCCCACTTGTAAACCTCACAAGCATCTTATTCTTTTGTTTGTTTGTTTGTTTTTTGCTGTACGCGGGCCTCTCACTGTTGTGGTCTCTCCCGTTGTGGAGCACAGGCTCCGGACGCACAGGCTCATCGGCCATGGCTCACGGGCCCAGCCGCTCCGCGGCATGTGGGATCTTCCCGGACCGGGGCACGAACCCACGTCCCCTGCATCGGCAGGCGGACTCTCAACCACTGCGCCACCAGGGAAGCCCACAAGCATCCTATTCTAATAAGTCAGTTCTCATCTACCAAAAAAATTAAGTAAAACATTCTTTTCTAAAGCACTGCATGGCTTACAGGAGAGAAAAGGAGTTTTTTTTTTTTGTTCCAGAAGCCACAGCAAATTGGGGTTGCATCAGAATAAACATATATGGAGCTGGTTGTGCCCTGATTGTATCTGGTAACCTTGGAATTTTCAGAACTGCAGTGAGGAGGGGGGAAAGAAAACCTCAATCCAAAAGAGGATTAAAAAAAGGAAAAACAGTAGAGAAGTGGGGCAAAATAAAATGGTTGAAATGCAGACAAATATATCAGTAAATGGACTAAATGCACCAGTGAATTAAACAAAGATTGTTGTTAATCTTGGTAAAAGAAACTAAATCCAACTCTATGCAGTCTATAAAAAAGATACATAAGCCATAGCAGGTTATGGAAGGTTAGGAAGTCAAGGATGGAAAATTAACACAGGGTAAAACTAAACAAGAGAAAGCTGATGTAACTATATGAATACAAACAAAATAGAATCAGAGCAAATTTCCTATAATTCCAGGTACAGCCCCTGCATAAAAAGGGAGGGGTATAAATAAGGCTGAAATGGCACATATGACCTAGACCCCCCCTTTCCTGTTGTGAATGTGGCTGAGCAGCTGGCTGTCTTTCCAGCCCCCTTTTCTAGAGGCGGGGAGCTCTGGGTTAGGCCTAAGGAGGCCTGGAGATCAGAGTTCCATCTGTAGGTAGTTCATGTGGGATTGAACAAGCATATACACAGGAGTCAGAAGGCCCAAGTTCAAATCCTCAGGCAAAGCCTTTAGCTTCCCTAAAAATCCATGTCTTAATCTGTGGAAGGGAAATACCTACATCCTCCCAATGACCACCCTCCCTTGGCCATATGGGACACACAGAGCTGAGAAAGCAGGGGGAAGCAGAGGTAGATAGGCCTGGCTGGAGTCTCTGGCCTCCCATACGTTTATGACATGGCTTTGGCCAGTTACCAACATCTGGATCATCGATTTTGTGCTCTGCAAAATGGGGCTGATGCCATTACCTTATGGATTGTGGTGAGTATAGAGAAACCCAAGTAGAAGTGATTGTCTCCCAGTAAACAGTAAAGGAGCCATGGCCAATCATACGTGAAAGTGCTGTAAACCGTAAAATGCTAACCAAACACAGGGAAAACTATAATTAGTTAATAATTCTAAAAATTATGATTATTACTACTAACCTTGTTACAGTAAGTCCTCTACATACGAACCTTCAAGTGGCGAACTTTCAAAGATGTGAACGTGCATTCACATGTCCGATCAAGCAAGTCAGTTCACGTGTCTGGCGGACATGATCACATGTGTGTACCCTCTACAAGTGGCTGTGCTTTTGTGTACTTTACTGTACAGTACTGTATAGAGTGCAGCAGTGCAGTATCTTTATTTCAAGCCCAGGATGTCCAGAAGCAAGCATAAAAGCAGTGCTATATAGCCGATTGAGGTAGTTGGGTACCTAGGCTAACTTTGTTGGACTTATGAACAAATTGAACTTATGAACACACTCTTAGAACGGAACTCATTCCTATGTAGGGGACTTAATGTAGTCAAGTTTCCTCAGGGTGTAGAAAAGTCTTCATGGGTTTGCTCAAGCAAAATTAATTGAGTCTAGGTTTCTCTCTTTCCCACGTTTATTTATTTAGTAATTACTTCACACTGAAGGGAAAGCAAGCTGTGGTTTGGTGCTGGGTGGGAAAAGAAAAGAGCAAGGGAGAGAGAACAAGAGGCCACGTGTGCTCACGAGATTAGGGCATAAGGTTTAGGGTGAGGATTATTTCCTTTGCTGTGCAGTTTCAAGTCTGGGATTGAAGTTCCCCAGATGTGTGGAAGGGAGAACAGAATGATGCTGTCACTCCCTCAGGGCTGCTGGCCTGGGCATGGGCTGCACAGAGTCGGGGGAGCAGGACAGACTGAAGGCGATTTAGGGGCCCACCAGCTCTCTCCTTCTCTGTTTCTTTGCTGCTTCCACTTAACACACTGGCCCGAGCACAGGTAAGTTCTCTCTGCTTCCAGACCACTGGCTGCTTGTACCTGTAGTCTCAGACCAGGAGAAAAGATAGATGAAAACATTTTTTTCTTCTATTTATTTTTCTTAAATGTGATAGGCACTAAAGGAAAAAGGTGAAAGAAAATATACAAGTAAACTTAGACCTGTTTCTTTTTTATTTTTATTTTTTGCTTCTGAGGACAGTAACAGGATCCCCACATTTTACTTTATCTTATTTTAAAAATTATTTTTGGCTGTATTGGGTCTTCGTTGCTGTGCACAGTCTTTCCCTAGTTGCGGCGAGCAGGGGCTACTCTTCATTGTGGTGCGAGGTCTTCTCATTACGGTGGCTTCTCTTGTTGTGGAGCCTGGGTTCTAGGCACAGGGGCTTCATTAGTTGTGGCACGCGGGCTCAGTAGTTGTGGCACATGGGCCCTAGAGCGCGTGGGCTTCAGTAGTTGTGGCTCACAGGCTTAGCTGCTCCGCGGCATGCGAAATCTTCCCGGACCAGGGCTCGAGCCCGTGTCCCCTGCATTGGCAGGCGGATTCTTAACCCCTGCGCCACCAGGGAAGTCCCTGCCCACATTTTAGACACTAAAGTATAGTCATTTTCACAAATCAAATGATTTAAGTAATACAGTTATCTTTTTCTTGCTGTGATTTATTTTTTGAAAATTGCTCATGGCTTTTGTAAAAATGATAGTCATTGTAAAACATTTGCTATGTGTGTAAAGAACAAAGCAAAAATCACAGTGAAATCTACTGATAGAATTTGTACCTAAAGTATTCATACACCAAAACAAAGAAATAAACAAAAATAAAACCAAAACGCCCCCCCACCTCCCCCCCCCCAGCAAACCAAAGGACAGTGGCCTTTTCTAGAGTGTTTTTTCTCCCAAGAAACGTGACGTTTTCTCAGAAGAATATTTTCATTCATTGTGACCAGAGATGTTACATATTACAGGGTGGTAATGAAGGTTTCTGGTTTCGTCCTAAATGTGCCATTTAGTGTGTGACCTTGAGACGCTACTTTTTCTTACCTGGGCCTCAGTTTCCTCAATTCTGAGTTGAGAGGGTTGGACAGGATTCCCGGATCTCTTCCAAATACACTGGCGGGAGGCTGGAGAGACTTCTCAGTGTTTTATTTTAAATCCCCACTAGGGGGCAGCATTTGCATAGTCAAATGTAAACTCTACCGCAAGCAGAATTGAGCTTGGATTTGCAAAATTGTTAGAACCCAGAATCCATCTCTGCAGAGGACAATAGTATAAGCGGGTAGGGACTGCAGTCCTGCATGAAGTGCTAGGCCTCTGTGCCCGCCCACGGCTCCTCTAGGAGGGCAGCCTGTCGTGCCAGCTCCAAGTGTCCAGACGGAGGGAGGCTCTGACACCGGCTTTCAGCCTGTTGAGTGTTGGGTTTGTCTTGATGACTGAAAGCTTTCTGGCTTGCATTTAGTATCTTCAGTGAGGATATAGTATGTTTTGTTTCATTTACTAATTAGTTTTTCCTTTCCCTGGTCCTTAAATATGGACAGAGACATCAGCGCGAACGTCACCCCTGAACTTGAGCAATTATCTTAGTGTGTAGTTTTCGCAAAGACGTCTGGAAATCTACCAGGTGCTGGCTCTGTGAGATGCGTGGCAAGCCCAGCTAATGGGGAGTCATCCCAGAGCCGAAGCTGTCCAATCCCGAGGTTCTAGAGTCCCAGGGTGCACCACGAACCAAGTCCACATTTAATCTCCAGGGTGACCCGGGATCCAGCGGCTCTGGAGAGTTATTTATGTGGTGGAGGCAAATGGGAGAAGGTCACAACAGGGCTCCGCTCCCCAACATTGCCTTTAACTGTGCCCTCCCTACACCAAACCTCCCATCTCTTCTCACCAAAAACAGCCCTAAGGCTGCTGAGGAGCTGGCCCGGCTGCGCATGGCTGAGGCATCCATCAGGACGAGTCAGTGACTGTATGTTGGTCCCCTAGTCCAGGTAGGAGCTGCTGCAGGGTATACAGCATCATGAGACAGGTTTGACGCCTGGGCAGTTGGACGTCTCTCATCAACATACAAACTGTGTACACCTATGATCTAACCATCAATCCCACGTCAAGGAAATTCCCCTAAGCAGATAAGAACACGAATGTGAGAGGCATATGTGAAAAGCCGTTCCTCACAGAATTATTAATAGTTAAAAAATAGAAAAAAATTTTCTGTGGCCTTCCAAATGGAACTCAAATAAATAACGGTATACGGGAACCATTTAATGAGAAGTAAAATGTATCATGGGGTGGGGTTCATGATATGTTGTCCAGTGCAATAGACAAGTTCTAGAACAGCAAAACACAGTGACACCTTTTAAAAGATGTCTACACGTCGGTGTGAATATGTGCCCTTAGAGAGTTGTCTGAGAGAATGTTCGCCAGAACACGAACAGAGGTACGTGCTGCTTTTTTTATTTCATGTATAGGGTTCATTCTTATTTTTAAATTGCAGCATAGTTGATTGACAATGTTGTGTTAGTTTCAGGTGTACAGCAAAGTGATTCAATTCTACATACACATATATCTATTTTTTCCCCTTTGGGTTATTACAAAATACTGAGTAGAGTTCCCTGTGCTCTACGGTAGGCCCTTGTCGGTTATCTATTTTATATATAGTAGTGTATATGTTAACCCCAATGTGCATGCCATTTTTACAAACACTCTTGGGCAGTGTATTAGTCAGCGTTCCCCAGAGAAGCAGAAACAACGGGATGTACGTATGTATACATATATATATATATATATGTATATAATATGCATATATGGAGACAGAGAGAGAGAGAGAGAGATTTAAATGTTAATCTCATCCAAAGAACACCCTTACAGAAACATGCCAAATAATACTTGGGAAAATACCTGGGCACTGTGGCTCAGTCAGGTTGACACATAATGTTAACCATCCCAGGCAGTGCCCAGGATACGCTGATGTTGGTGCTGGTTGCGGGGTCCCTGAGAGTTTCAAAAGGAGTCATTCCAGCAGCTTCTCAGGAGATGGGGTACAGGGGACATGGAGGGGTCCTGACTCTGGGCACATGCTATCTGAGTTTTGCTGTACTTGACCAGCTAGAGAAAATTGGGATCCCATAGAGAGTTACTGGCTTGAACAAAAATCTATCAAGAAAAATAAGGAATTTGAGCGTCCCCCAATGCAAGAGGTGCCCCTGGGGAATTTGAGCTCTTTTCCTATATTGGACAAAATTTGAATTTTCATGTATAATGGCAGACCTCACACACACACACACACACACACACAAACAATTGAAAACAAAAGTTTGCATCTCTTACATGGGTGTGACCTGTTTCAATGCCTCCAATATGGCGCCTTTGTCTGCACTCCCTTTAAGGTCCTCCTACGTTTCCTTACCTAAGACCAGCACACCTGACTAGAAGCAATGGCTAGTTATTGGTTTTAAAGGTACAACTTGCCAAAAATGCAGCCTTTGTTCAAAAAAAAAATTTTGTGTGTATTCTCAATATTTCCTGTTCCCTTTTGGGGTCTGGAGGCAGGAAAATTAGGACATGACAGCTGGTTCAGGTGAAATTTATTCAGGGTAGGTCATTATGGTCCATTTGGTAGAACGCTCTGCTCACCTTCCTAGAGAAAAGTCCACTCTCCTTTACTCTGATGTCCCTAGCATATTCCTCAGCCACTTTCTAAAGAGGGGCAAGGCATTCTGCTCCACAGCATTCCTGGTCCTGCCATGCCTCCTGAGGATGCCGCAACCTGGAGGTTTTTGATGCAGGGGGGCTAGCTAGGTCATCGTGACTCCCCAGGGTCTGGGAGCTCCTCTTGCTTTGGGAACCACAGTGTCAAGCCTTCCCAGAGCAATGTCAGAGGGAGCCCTTTCCTCCTCTCCACCCCTCCGTCAGGCTTGGGTATATGTGCTGATGGGAGCAGAGGTCCAGGAACGAGAGCTAGACACCCAGCCCAGCCCAAGCCAGCCCGCCCTTCAAGTCTTTCCATCTGAAGTCAGGCTCCTTTCCCACGAGCAATTAGTCTTCATGACAAATGACAGAGGTTCTAAAACTGGGATCTGAGTGAGATTTGTAGAAGAAATGATAAATCAACCCAGAAGATATCAAATCATAGCAGCAGCGTTGATTCCTATGAGTATGAGAAGCAGAAAGCACAATGTTGGGGACTGTGTTCCTTTTGGCATGAGTCTTCTTGTGTAATTATTCGCTCTTCCTGAACACCCTGGGATTTCCATACGGAGAGTTCAGCAGGAGAAGTAATCTGCAACCCCTGCTTAAGGCTCTCTTTTTATTTCCTCGTGAATTGTTTAGCCAACTGTCGTTTGGGCAGGGAACTTTCGGTCACTGCAGCTTCTAACTAAGATTTCTTTTCAGAATGGATTCGGCAAACATAGATGTGGACCATTCGCTTTGCTTACCCTGGCCCGGCCGCCACGCTCGTGGAAGCATTTCCAAGTTCAATGTTTAGCTTGGGAATACGCAAAAAGACATTCATTTGTTTGCTTTGCATCACCTGAGATTGGAGGTTTAGGAAAGAGGCGAACTTGATTTTCGAATCAATGTCGGTCCAAGTTGTGTGAAAGGTTGTTAAATACAACCTGCCTTAAGATCTGCCTCCCTAAGCTGGCCTTTCGCTTGCTGGCCACACTCATCTAAATGCACAATCCTTTCTCCCTTTCCTGACCTATTTTTCTTCTTTGCAGTTTTCTCCACCTAACACAGTATAGATGCTTATCTTAGTCATTGTGTTCATTGTCTCCCTCCAATTCCTGCTATAAGATGTCTTCACAAGGGTGAGAAATTGTGTTTGTTTTGTTCACTGTCACAACCCCAGGGATGGGTACAGGGGCTCTCAAGCAATACCTGCTGAAACATGGATGTACCTAGAGATTGTCATACTGAGTGAAGTAAGTCACACAGAGAAAGAGAAATACCGTATGATATCGTTTATAGGCAGAATCTAAAAAGAAATGATACAAATGAACTTATTTACAAAACAGAAACAGACTCACAGACTTAGAGAATGAACGTATGGTTACCGGGGGGAAGGGTGGGGGAGAGGGAGAGTTAGGGAGTTTGAGATTGACATGTACACACTGCTGTATTTAAAATAGAAAACCAACAAAGACCTACTCTATAGCACAGGGCACTCTGCTCAATACTATGTTACAACCTAAATAGGAAAAGAATTTGAAAAGAAGAGATACATGTATATGTATAACTGAATCGCTTCCCTGTGCACCTGAAACTATCACAACATTGTTAGTCAACTATACTCCAACATAAAATAAAAAGTTAAAAAAAAAAAGGAAATACCTGCTGAAAAATGAATGAGTGAACACATTTCAATGACCTTGTCCTAGGTCTGTCCTTTGTACTTTACACAATAAATCGAATCCCGTCTCATTGGAAATAATTCTCTAGCTCTTTGTTATTTATCAGGTATTAGCAAACATAAGCTTCCATCAGCCTAGGAAAATCTAGATGATCAGTCTTTACAGGAAGGGAGCATTTATTGAACGAACACTATAGTAAACTGCAGGGAGTGTTCAGGTGGTGTTCTAGGGGGGTTGCAAATTTTAGCCCATTGAATCCTCTTAACAACCCTATGAGGTAAGTACTGGTGTTATCAGCCCATTTTACAGATGGGGAAGTGAGGCTCAGAGTGGTTAAGCAGATTGCTTGGGGGCACATAGCTGGTAGGTGGCAGAGGCAGGATCAGACCTGGGAAATCTGGCTGGAGGGTCCTCCCACTGCTGCCTGCTGCCTGGCCCGGCCTGGCTGGTGAGGCGCCAGCAGTCTGCAGGGAGGATGGGAGTGATGGACGCGCAGGAAGGGCCCTGCCTTTTGGAAGAGACAAGACACACTTTGAGCTGAATGTGCCCATGAATGGCGTAGCCCCGCCCCGCAGGGGGCAAGGGATATGGACGCCTCCCTGCGGCTACTTCTCAGCTTCCCAGGACGACCACCCCAGGGGTCATCTGGGAGGGCAAAGGGACCCCGTTCCAAGCCCTGCCGGGGCTCTGGGCAGAAGCCACCCTACTCCTGGGTCTGCTTGTCAAGGGAGTGGAGCCAGCAGGGTGGAAGGAAGGGGCAAGGTCATTTGTGTGTGCCGGTGGAGGGTGGGCAGTATTGAACTTGAGGTTCCCAGAAGTTCACTCCTCAGTCTTTTCTCCTCAGAAATGTGCCAGGGCTCTTGCTTGAGTCCTCCAACTCAATTGGCAGTGCCCTTCAGGGTCTTCTGTGGAGCGGGGGCAGCTGGCCTCGTGGAAGGGGAGAGAGAATGAGGACAGAACCAAGGCTCTTCAGCTTCTGTGCAGAAGCTCCCTCCCACTGCACTGGGGAAAGCCATGCCACCAGGTCAAGCCCGATGCCAGTGGGGCAAGAAGCATTTGTCCCTCAGGGGTGGACCTTCTAGGGAAGGACAGTACATTTTTTGACAGTCCTACGGTCTGCCATAGCAGGGTTTATCTAAGGGAACAGGTGATAGGTTTGATGGGGGCTTTTGATGGGTTGAAAAGAAGTCCTGCAAGATACGCTGAAGACGCAGGTTGGGCTGATTCATGGAGACCAACTTCAAGGAGTACGGACTTCACAGAAAGCAACTGGGAGCAGAGGACGGCTGCTGAGCTGGGGAGCGACACAGTCAGAACGATGTTTCTTATTATTTATTTATTTTTGGCCACATTGGGTCTTCGTTTCTGTGCGAGGGCTTTCTCTAGTTGCGGCGAGCGGGGGGCCACTCTTCATCGCGGTGCGCGGGCCTCTCACTGTTGCGGCCTCTCTTGTTGCGGAGCACGGGCTCCAGACGCGCAGGCTCAGTAGTTGTGGCTCATGGGCCCAGTTGCTCCGCGGCATGTGGGATCTTCCCGGACCAGAGCTCGAACCCGTGTCCCCTGCATTGGCAGGCAGATTCTCAACCACTGCGCCACCAGGGAAGCCCAGAACTATGTTTCTTAAGGAGTAGGATTGGCCAGTTAAGTGCACTGCATACTAGGCTTGTGCTGTATGATAATAAAATGTAATTCCTTCCACCAAGAGCAGTTCACTCAAAGCATCCTAAGTCAGGATACTTGGACGCTAGCCTGCAAAACGGTGCCAGTCTGGCTACAGGAGAATCTCGGCAAATCTCGGAGGCTGTACCTCTCAAATGTATCATTAATAGCATTACGGCTCATCACCTGTACTGTTCTCACCCCAGTATAGCCACCAGCAGCTTGTCTCTGACTACTGCTCCCAGCTGCCACTCTTTCCCCTCTGTAGAAGAAGGGATCCACACACACACACACACACACACGGAAGTAGGCAGATTTTTTTTTTTAAACATCTTTATTGGGGTATAACTGCTTTACAATGTTGTGTTAGTTTCTGCTGTATAACAAAGTGAATCAGCTATACGTATACATATATCCCCATATCCCCTCCCTCTTGCGTCTCCCTCCCACCCTCCCTATCCCACTCCTCTAGATGGTCACAAAGCACCGAGCTGATCTCCCTGTGCTATGCGGCTGCTTCCCACTGGCTATCTATTTTACATTTGGTAGTGTATATATGTCCATGCCACTCTCTCACTTCGTCCCAGCTTACCCTTCCCCCTCCCCGTGTCCTCAAGTCCATTCTCTACATCTGCATCTTTGTTCCTGTCCTGCCTCTAGGTTCTTCAGAACCTTTTTTTTTTTAGATTCCATAAATATGTGTAAGCATACGGTATTTGTTTTTCTCTTTCTGACTTACTTCACTCTGTATGACAGACTCTAGGTCCATCCACCTCACTACAAATAACTCAATTTCATTTCTTTTTATGGCTGAGTAATATTCCATTGTATATATGTGACACATCTTCTTTATCCATTCATCTGTCGATGGGCATTTAGGTTGCTTCCGTGTCCTGGCTATTGTAAATAGTGCTGCAATGAACATTGCGGTACATGACTCTTTTTGAATTATGGTTTTCTCAGGGTATATGCCCAGTAGTGAGATTGCTGGGTCGTAGGCAGACTTTAAAGGGACTTTGGAGACAATGTGAATCTATGCTACAGAATTCAAATGATCTGAATTCTGTGTGAGATATTCCTGTTCTTAATGTTTTCTTAGCCATCTTTGGACTTTGAGGGCCAACCTCCCGCCGCTGCTCAGTCTTGCTCTCTTTCTCTCTCTCTCTCTCCTGACTCCCAGGTTGATTCTTGTTCATTTCCAGTGCGGACGGATTCAGCCTTATCTCTGGCGCTCCAAATCCACGCCACAAATAATCCTCGTGCCTGCCGTGGTGCTACTTTAATTTTTCCACCTTCTCTTAGGTTTATGGAGTTGTATCTCTCTCTCCCCTTTCTCCCTATCCATCCAGTGGCTTGGTGGAGATAGCTTACACTGGCTCAGGAGAGCTGATTATACACAGTTCTTCCCAACTCTGCATTCAGTGGCAAAGTGCTGATACCTTAAGATCGGTCATGGTGGGTGTATTTACCCCAGAGAAAGCAGCAAGGGCTGCACATCAGGGCTTTATCTTCCCAGAGGGCCGGTTGTTAAACACGGATCAGCATACCACTGGATCTAGCTATGATCTGTTTCAGTCACATGTCACAATGTCTAGCAAAATGGAATCATAATGTTGTTTTGCAACTACTTTCTAGGTGAACAACTGTTTGTCGTATTTAATGCATTTCTGTTGAACTTCATTGTATGAGGCACCGTGGTTTATCCAGCCTGCCCCTGGCCATTTGTGTGTTTCCAATATTGTCACATGACAAACGACAAGACATTTATAGACATCTGCTTTGGGACATCTTTATTTACTTAGAATCATGATGAAGACCAGAATGGCTGGGTCTCAGGGTGTTTGTAGTTTTAAAGTTCTTCATCTACATTGCCAAGTCGACCTCCAGAAAGGCTGGAGCTAGTTACATATTCACAGGCAGCACATAACCATGCCCGATTCTCTTCATTTCTCCCGCAGTTTAATCCATAAATTTACCATAGCCCTATTTCAAAAATATTAAGAGGAGTTTTACTCAATGAACCTAAAGCTGATAAGTAAGTGTGCAAGAATGTTCAGGATAAGGTAGGACTTACCCTGTAGGATGTTAAAATTTATTACCAAGCTTCGGACAATCTGAATAACTGGCCCTGGCACCAGGATCAATTGATCAGTTGCTAAAAATCAGACTAGTGCTTGTCTGTTGTTTATGTGCACCTGTCTGCTCAAATCTAGTGTGTGCTAAGCACAGAATTTCACCAGTTTCATATTGGTGGGGCAAAAATAGATTAATCAAAAATTAATGCAAGGATAATGATATTATAGAAAGAATTAAGCAAGCTCTCTCTTCAACCTTCAACAAACAAAACAAAAAATAATATATTAAAGTGAAATTTAGACAAAAAAATACAACATAGGTGGATTTCTATAATTAGGAAGTAAGGAAGCCCTTTCTAAGCATGACTGATTGATTTGTATTTCATAAACAGTTAAAAAGCCATAAAATAATTCTTAAAACAATTGAAAAAATAAAAAATATCTTTGTAAAATATACAGCAACGATTCAATTTGCATTCTGTATTAAAAGCTGCTACAAATTAATAAGGAAAATAGAGAAAAACTGGTGAGTAACATAAGCAAACAGTTCATAAATGAAAAATAAGTTCTCTCATATATAAATAAATGAAAATTTTTCTTTATATGTACAATATTCTGTCATATTTGTTGTAGCTGCCTTATATTTAGTTATTTTAATTTTCTTTTGGTTTTTCATTGTTTCTTACATAAAATATTTTAGTTTTATATAAATGTAATTCATTGAGCTTTAACTTTGTGACTTTTCTCTAAATTCTAGAAATCTGATGGTCAATTTGATTTAAGTTTTGAAAATATTTTGTTTTCCATATTTTCTGTATTTTTATCATTTAACTCTTCTTTAAAATGACATTATTTTATTTTTTAAAATTTTTGTCTGTGTTGGGTCTTTGTTGCGGTGCGCGGGCTTCTCATTGCAGTGGCTTCTCGTTGTGGAGCCTGGGCTCTAGGAGTGCAAGCTTCAGTAGTTGTGGCACGAGGGCTCAGTAGTTGTGGCCCACGGACTTAGTTGCTCCGTGGCATGTGGGATCTTCCTGGACCAGGGCTCGAACCCGTGTCCCCTGCATTGGCAGGTGGATTTTTTTTTTTTTTTTTTTTTGCGGTACGCGGGCCTCTCCCCGTTGCGGCCTCTCCCGTTGCGGAGCACAGGCTCCGGACGCGCAGGCTCAGCGGCCATGGCTCACGGGCCCAGCTGCTCCACGGCATGTGGGATCCTCCCGGACTGGGGCACGAACCCGTGTTCCCTGCATCGGCAGGCGGACTCCCAACCACTGCGCCACCAGGGAAGCCCTCGATTTTATGATTATATAACATTTCAACAATGCATGTGCTTGCTGCACTCCAAGAGCAAAAAGCCCTCATTTTCAATGTAAACATATGAGTAATGGTTACTGCACACCATTTTGGGGTGCATCTTCGGTTCATAAAGAACATGCCCCTAGGAAAGATGTAGGGTAGATGCTGAGTGTGAGCCTTCTGACATTGCCACAGGGAAGTTCCTTCTCACTGGGAGTGGAATTCTGGGAGCAAAAGTAGAGAAAAAGAGGTCAGGAGAGAATAGAGAAAAAGGGGATGTGAAAACAGGCTCTGAGCTTCACCTCTAGAGGTTTATTCAGACATGATCTCATACGTGTTTATCAATATAACGTCCTTATAAGATGAGCAGGAAGTGGTTATCATTGCCTGAACTAGAAGGGGAGATGAGAGTCCTCAGGGGTCCACAGAGGTCAGAACCTCTCTCCTAAGAAGTCGTCTGTTACAATAATCAGGAATATAACAAGGTGGGTTAGTAGCCTCAGAGGTCCACATCGTCTTAAGGAGAGGGGTCGTTATTTTAAAATAAACGACCGTCATTGTTGAGACAAGAAAGTAAGATGCTTTACAAAGGCAATTGTTTTTATGGCTCTCCCTGAATTTAATCATCTTACTTGCAGGTGTTGACAGAGACCCAGAAGAGAGCTCTAACCATCAGTCGGCACAGCCCCATCTCAGGATGAAAGGGGGTTTCAGCTCATGGCTTTGTGCCCAGAGAGGGACTATGAATCCCTGCGTAGAGGAAGGTGTGCTTCATCCAGCAACAGGAGCCGCTTTGGAGCTTGTTATTCGAATCTGGCAGGATGCAGGAGGGTCCGGCGCAGGGGCCAGGTTTGTAGTTGAAAGGGCCGGTGGTCAAGTGACTAGAGATGGGAGAATTTGATGCGCTTTGGGCAGAAGCCCTGGCTGCAGCCTCACTGCAGCGAATCACCCCGTGGCTCTCTGCCCATCATAACAATCCTGGAAATCTTCCAAGAGGCCTGCAGCGGACCGGCTTGCTCATACAGTCTGGTTTTGTGTGTGCGCTGAAGAACGTTCGCCCTGATCTCAACAGGGAAGCATGTGTTGGGGGCTGAATAAGCCCACGTTATATACCTTTATGAAGGCTCCTAGCACTTCTGCAGCTGAGCAGCAACATTAAATGTGTACTCCTAAAAGTTCAATGTGGATATCTCACCTTTCATGATGGAGGAGAATGTGGGTCTCTTTATCACCACCCCCAAAACCCAAGGGCTCCAATGTCGGCGACTGGCGGCTTTCCCAAAGCACTGGGATTTTTCTTTTTCTTTTTTTTTTTTCTCCTAAGAAACCACAGCTGAGAATTTAACTATATCAGGGCTGGAGGTTACTGGAAGAAATTGAGGTTTCATTGTTTAGGAACTGAGCCTATGTTTTCCTTTCTTTTCTCTTTCCTTTGTTTCATCCCCAACAGTCTTGGCATGGCACTCCAGCTGCTCAGCCAGCCCACCTGCGTCTCTGAGGTGATAGTTACCAAGGTGCTTTGCCCAAAATTGACACCCAGTAACGTGTTGACTGGTTGATCACTTAATTACATCCTGTGTATTTTTTCATTTTTTTCAAGCAGCTTTGTAGTAGACCCAGCAACACAGTGCGTCAGTGTTAAGGACTAATCAACTCGTGTATTTCTGCAGTATTATTCCCTTTCCAAAGTATATTTATTCTCATCTATCACCTTGTCCCCCACACACAGCAACTCTGCAAAGGCTGTATTAACCCTGGGTCAACAATTGTTTTTCTGTAAAGGCTCTGTGTTCAAATGGTCTTTGTTTCAGCTACTCAGCTCTACCATTGCGGCATGAAAGCAGCCCCAGACAATGGGTTAATGAATGGATGTGACTGTGTTCTAATAAAACTTTATTTATAAAAACAGCTGGTGGGCTGGATATGGTCTGCGGGCCATAGTTGGCTAATCCCTGAATATTGATGACCTGATTGCCCACTACGAATGCAGTGCTCCAAGAGGTTCTTTCTTGTTTCTTTGTTTGTTTAGTCTATTTCCACTCTAACTCATTTTCAAAAGAATTTTTTTTTTTTCCTGCTCATTTTGGACTCAGCCATAAGGGTTCATAATAATCGACTTTGGGTCATGACAGTTACTCCCACCCCCACTTCATCTAGATTTCCTGCTCCTTTTAGCCTACTAAAGTCGCTGCCCATTGGGCTTAAAAAATGATTAATGCAAGAAATAAGCTAAAGCAACATCAATGTTCCCCCTAACCCATAAGCCAAATGATATTGGAAAGGACTATGAAGGATAGAACAGCTCTTCTTCCTGAGCTTCTGCGGGAGCCAAGACCTGTGCTATGCCCGTTAGCCTTGAGGGACAGTCACTCCCTTCATTTAAAGATGAGAAAACCAAGACCCAGAACAGTTAAATGAACCCCTCAAGGTCACACCCAAGGTTACATATAGGCACACAGGGTCCCACACTCAGAAAGGACCCTACCCCCCAACTTATGCTTGGTTTCTTGCTCTGTTGTCACCCTCAAGAGAATTTTAATACTTTTTGAACAAAGAGCTGGTCCTGATTATACAGCCCATCAGAGGAGAGGTGGGACTCAAACCCAGCTCTGTGTGACCCCACTGGCCTTTTCACAAATCTGGGTGCAACGCTCACTCTTAATCCCAAGTGATTGGACGGAGTGAAGATGCTGTCTTTGTTGTCAGGCTCAGCTTTACTCGGATATATATTTGTAAGGGAAAAATAGAACTGTGCTCAAGGGACCAAATCTAGGGGACCTGAATAAAAGATGCAAAACTCAAAATAAAAGGATTTTTAAATTATGGGGTCCAAGAGATCACAAAGGCAAAAGATAGTTTACATTTGTGTAGTGTGCTGACTTTTATAATTGGCCATAATCCTTGCAGTTTCCCTTTAAATGGACATCATTATCTCGGATTTCAATGAGGTAACTGAAACCCAGCAAAAATTAAACAAGACAGGCTGTAGATCCAATGTTTCTCTCTCCAAATGGGAAGGATCCACTGTTTCAGGTCTCATCTCAACATCCAAGTTTATAAGTGATTCCTGGAAAGGAAAATAATTAATTCCAGGTATGAGGCACACTCACTCTCCTCTCTGCCTACAAAGACTTAAAGAAAAGCAAAAAATGTACCATTTCCTCTAAAAAGAGTCCCTCCTTCCCTTCATCTGTTGGACTAGAGGATGTGGCTTTTGGTCCGATGGGTTTCCTTGGGACAGACTCAACCAGAAAAGCTTTGTGTGTGCTCCAAAGGGGATGTTAAGTGGGACCCCCATAAAACTTAAGTAGAAGCAAGATTTTTTCCTGGAAAATACCCACTCTGATGTGGCCATACATTATGTTTTAAAGTGCTGTCTCAGCAAGAAGAAGAAGAAAAGCTGACGGCTCCCAGATTCGTGGCATGAATTTTAGGCCCAACATTCACAGGGAAACATTCATTTCACCAAAGCCCTTCCCAGAATTTGAAACAAGGCTGGGGTGCAGTTGAGAAGGCTACGGTCTAGGAGCCATAGCTAGCCAGCTGGTGAAAAGTGAATTCTGCAAGCCAGATAGGATGGCTTCCTCCTCCGTGGGGTGTTGAGGGGTTTAGCCAAAGAGGAGAATGTGGAGCCCAGGGGAGAGGCAGCTGCCACGTTGGGGCCCAGGCTCCACCACTTCCTTGCAGTGCGACCTAGCTACCTTCCTTTTGTGGTACTTCAATGTCTTCAGTTACCACGATGCTGATGGTAACAATGTCATCCAGTGCTGTCGGGCTAAAGCAAAGCATCAATATTAGCTCTATTTTGTTTTTGTTTTTAATCCACAGAGAGTACACGCTCATAACATAACGTAAATATTGGTATTGCATTTCCAGACCCTGAAGGCGATCATATTTGGATGGTAGAATTACCTGCAAGAAAATTACAGTACAGAATGAGAGTACTCAGGGTCCCAGCAGGAAAGAGATGGCACAGTGTGGAGGAGTTTAATGAAGGGCCTATTTCCAAGGGTGGAGTAGGTCATGGAAGCCAAATGAGGGAGGGTGAGGCATTCTGGGGTTCTCAGTTGCCTAGAGGGACCAGGGTAGGGAGTATTTCCCAGAACCTGGAGAGAGCTACAGCTGCAGGAGTGGGCCAGAGATAGAGGAACTTTGTGGGGTGGAGGGGCCAGGTAGAGAAATGCTTGTTCTCACCTCACTCTCCTCTCACTGTCTCTCCTGGCAATGCCTCCGTGGGCCAAACCCAGTTGGAACCCAGAGGGCAAACGAACCCACTGATGCCGTTGCTAAGAGTCTGCCTGTGGGGTGGAGGAGGGATGAGAGTGGATCTGAGATGCAAACAGAGAATATCTGGCACAAGAGACATTCAAAAGCAACGATTTGCAAGTCTGGTTGATTCTTCTGCTCATGTGGGGACACACACACACACACACACACACACATTGAGGACACACACATGAATGCATATTGAGCATATATAGCCTTGTCCTTAGATATGCTAATTTAGAAGATCTGCAACGAGGATGGTGTCCCCCGGGGTGATCTTGATGGTCACACAGATTTGGGATCCACAGAAAGATGTTCTCTAAAAGCGCTTTCATCCCCAGCATGTAACAGATCTGCAGCAACACATGTGCTGCAAAGATCCGATCTCTTGAAGTGTTTGCCCGACTGCCCCCTACTCAGTTCAAAACAACCAGTCCCAGTTGAACATCTGTGATGGACAAAGCCTGTGGTCGCCTTTTCTGCGTGGAATTTGCTTTCTGTCTCCCACAAATGCATATAAGATAAAAGATTCTGTAAGAATAAAATATTTTCATAAAACTTCAAGGCAATGATTGGGGCAATAGTATAAGAGAGCAGTGAAATGCAGAGTCAGTTTTAGACAAATTTCTCTGCTTGAGAAGGAAGTGGCATTTATGTATTCTCATAGCAACTGGTGGGGTAGGTGATTCCATACGAACCCTTTTCACAGACCAGCAGGGTAAGGGCTTCTGGGGCTTCCAGAAGAATTGTTCTTTCTTTGTGGTTTTAATAAGAGTTCAAGAATTGTTCAGAGTCTTGTAAATGTTATTTTAATAATCCCCTTAAATTTTATCTGTTGCTGTTACCTCTTGAAATATGATTTATTTAGATTGCTAATCCCACTCATTCAGGAAATGCCAAGAGGTATCCTGTGGGGAAATGATGCCTCTTACAGTGTAAATTTTCTCCTTTACCTTTGCTCATATCATGGCAGAATTTTTCTTATCCCTTGTGAGGCACCTGCATCAGTCCCTTCCTCCATAAAAAAAATTAGAAGTTATATTTTACAACTGTGTTGGTATAAAGATGAATACAGTAAGTCTCCTACCTACGAACGAATTCAGTTCCGAGAGCGCGTTTGTAAATTGAATTCGCTCGTAAGTCCAATTTGCTCGTAAGTCCAACAAATTTAGCCTAGATGCCCAACTAACACAATCGGCTATACAGTACTGTATCGTAATAGGTTTATGATACTTTTCACACAAACAATGCATAAAAAACAAAAAAACACAAGAAATAAAGAAAACATTTAATACTACAGTACAGTACCTTGAGAAGTACCCTAGTACCAGCTACATCACTGTTGCTTTTACGCTTGCTTCCGAATATCCTGGGCTTGAAATAAAGATACTCTACTAGTGTACTCTCTACAGTACTGTACAAAGTACACAAAAGCACAACCACTTGTAGAGGATGCACGCACGTGACAATGCTAGACACATGAACTAACTTACGTGACTGGACATAAGAACGCAAGTTGACATCGTTGACAGTTTGCAACGTGAAGGTTCGTATGTAGTGGATTTACTGTATAACCCAGGCTGGATTATATTCATTTTTTTCTTCTATTTAAAGTAAAATTATAACATTTTTGTAGGGCCCTAAAAGTGTTCGGGTCCGTAGCACTGTGCCTGCCGTGTCACTTGGCCCTGAGTATTAAGGGATGCTCCCTCAAGCACCCAGTTGGTAAGCAGAGTTCTAATCAGCTGGCAGGTTCTGGAGCTATAGATTTCAACCTTGACCTCACCTTTGGGTAAGCTGGGAGGCTTTCACCCCAGACCAGGGAACATGCACTAACTCGGCGAAGTTCTCAGGGAATCCTGGCATGTGACAAGGTTGAGGGCCACACTTGGAGGTCCTGGCTTTCTCCTCTGTCCCCCATGCTGCCTTCTACGGGAGCACAGAAGACACAAGCTCTTATCTACCAGCCGCTACTTCCTGGAACTAAGGTGAGGGTGCATGTGTGCTTAGAGCAACGTCCCTGCTGTTCTCTCCAGCCTTTTCCTCCCTTCCTAGCCTCTCACTATAGCCTAAATGGGACTCCTACCGGTCCTGGAAGCGGTTTCCCAACGTGGAATCTCCTCTCCATCCACCTGGACACACATCCAGCCCTACCGCGCAGCAGGCCTTCAGTGGCTGCAGTGGCTGACGGACATCTCTGAATGCCTATGCTCAGAGCCAGGCTTGGGGGACGCCAGCGGGCAGGATGGCCTTGGGCTTTCCAGACTGTGCAGCCGTGGCTCCAGGGCAGCATAGGGGCCTGCTCCACAGTGAGGCACACGTGAGACAGGCCTGGGCCCCCTCGGGGCAGTATTTCTCCCTCCACCTTCACATCCCGACTCGCAGGAGGATGCAGGCTGGCCGACTTCACCCAGCTGCTGTGTCCCGTCACTTTCATGCTCACTTCAGTGTTGCTTTTGATCACTTCCAACTCATTTCATCCGGATTCAGATGTTCAGGGAAAGGAGAGGGCCTGGGTGTAGAACAATATTAACCCGTATTTAAGAAGAGAGCATGAAACATCAGAACTATGAGTCTCCCTTCAAGATCATCTTTTTTAAAAAATTAATTAATGAATTAATTATTGAAATAGATTTGATTTACAATGTCATGTTCGTTTCTAGTGTACAGCAAAGTGATTCAGATATATAAATACATATATATACACATCTATTCTTCATATTCTTTTCTATTATAGTTTATTGCTAGATATTGAATATAGTTCCCTGTGCTATACAGTAGGTCCTTGTTTATCTGTTTTATATATAGTAGTGTGTATCTGTTAATCTCAAACTCCTAATTTATCCCCTTCTCCCCACTTTCCCCTTTGGTAACCATACGTTTGTTTTCTATGTCTGTGAGTCTGTTTCTGTTTCTGAAGTAAGTTCATTTGTATTATGTTTTAGATTCCACATATAAGTTAATAAAGGGAAATCCGAGGGGCAAATCACTTGGACCTGATAGCACTTGTTTATTCATTGACGGTGTCCTCAGTCTCTTTTGGGCGCTAATCAGAAGGCTGAAATAAAGAGTCTTAGTTATCAACTGATCAGCTAAGCTGATGGTCCAAGTAATACTACATTTCACTATGTTCTATGCTCAGTTATAGTGGTAGAGCTCCTCTCTTGTGTTTTCCCGCCAGTTAAAGCAAAGAAATTAGGACTCTCTTGTCACTCAGATAAAATCCAAAGGTTGTTACCCCTGACTTACGGGGCCGGACGTGAGCTGTCTTCCTGCCACTTCTGTGACTCACCTCCTGGGTCCCCTTTTCACTAGACTCCGGCCTCCTGACCTCCTGACTCTTCTCTTGGTGTGTCCCCAATGCTCCTGCTTCAGGGCTTCTCCCTCGTGGTTCCCTTTGTCTAGAACGTTCTTGCCAAAGAGATCCCCAGGGCTCATTTCCTCACTTCAGTTAAAGTCTCTTCTCAGTTATTACCTTCTCAGAGAGGACTTCCCTGACCACCATATAGAACAGCATCCCGCACCCCCAAGCCCACACTCTCTCCATCTACCCTGATTCTTCTTCCCAGCCCTGTACGTATCTTGAATGGGTTTCTCCTGGCTCACTTTTACCAGAGTACGAGGGCTTTCACTAAAGGAAATGTGAGACACATCGCTTCCTCCCCACACCATGGAGAGAATCTACAAAGAAGATGTAGGAAAAATGGCTCCATGATTTAGCCATATCAAGAATATGCAAAGGGCAGCTAGAGATGATCGTACTAGGTGAAGTCAGAAAGAGAAAGACAAATACCATATGATATGACTTATATGTGGAAATACGGCACAAATGAACCTATCTACCAAACAGAAACAGACATAGAGAACAGACTGGTGGTTTCCAAGAGGGAGCGGGGGAGGGAGTGGGATGGACTGGGAGTTTGGGGTCGGTAGATGCAAACTACTACATATAGAATGGATAAACAACGAGGTCCTCCTGTATAGCGCAGGGGACTATATTCAATATCCCGTGATAAACCATAACGGAGAAGAATATGACAAACGCATACATGTGTATAACTGAGTCACTGTGCTGTACAGCAGAGATTGGCACAGCATCGGAAATCAACTCTACTTCAATAAAAAATGTGAAAAAAAAGAATCTACAAAGTGGCAGATAGAGTTTTGGGGGAGCCCTTTTTCCCCCCTGTGGGGACAGGTGTGTCACGATGCTGTGAATCCTCCTTCCTTTCTGGTCTCAGGCCTTAGTGATAGAGGAATCTGAGGGCTTCCTGCAGCCCGGGGTCACAGTGGGGATGACGCATGGGGAACAATACCAACTCCTGCCTGAGCATTCCAAGGTGGCCCAGGGCGGCAGGATGCAGCTGTCTGCTTTGGGATCACATTGCCCTGCAGAGTTTACCAGAATAAATGATGCATGACTGTTTGCTGTGACGATGTGGATGAAGGTGCAGAGAGCAGTAGCCGTTTGAAGTCCTCCCCAGGAAGAATGACTTCCCAGGACTCAGGAGCTATAATAGGGGCCCCTGCTCAGGATCTAAGATGAACCTACAGATGCACCCGAGAGGCAGACTCAGCTGTAACTATCCACCCACCAAGGCCAGCATGAGTGACAGGGTCAGCTCTCTCCAGCTCGGAGGGCCTGCCTGAAGCTGAAGTTTGGATGGGGGAAGGCCACGTGGTTAGAAAGAGGATAACTCTATCTCACCCCCCTCATTGCCGTGGCCAGCACAGTCAGCTGCAGCCGCGGCACATCAGAGAGCTGTGATGCTGGTGCAAGTCTGGAGTTTTGATTCTTGGATAAGAATAGGCATTCTAACTACTAAACTGAGATTATATTTGTGACTGCAAGGAATCATACGACTTTATTTGTTGGCTTGCTGTTTGTTTTTCAACTGAGTGTGAACAGAAAAGTCTTGAACTCATTGGAATATTCATCTAGGGGCAGAAGAAGGCTCACTCCTCTCTGAATATATTTTAACCAGGAAAGAGAGAGAATGGACATTGGTACTTGTTCAATACACCAGTTTCACACTTATTACCATCAGACATTTTATATACATGCATTTGACTGTTTTTATTTTCTGTCCCCTCTACAAGTTTCAAGCTTCAGGAGGGAAGCAATTTGTCGATTTTGTTCTTTGCCCTATCTCTACTGCCTAGAACTTCAGTGCCTGTAGAGGGTACACGTTCAATAAACCTCCTTTTTGAATAAATGAATACAATTATCTTACTTTTAGGTATCTTATCAAACTACCTTTGCCCACCTGAAATGCATACTTTTACACATGTATGGAAGTCAATGTTGGTGAAACCAGATTACATGAATAACAATGGAGAACCAAGCAGTTCAATTTAATAAATATTTATTAAGAGCCAAAAGCCATGAAAGACAAAGACTTTGAGTCTCCTCTCTTACAGGAGAGAAGGAGTGTACTGAAGTTACTGAGAGCTGAAGAGGGGAAAACAGAAAAGCAGCACTGAAGCAAAGCTGATCTTGCTTCGTAACCACAGTCCCGTGTGTACTGCAAAAAAGACACTGAAATGTATGTGCAGCAGAGGCTGGAGAAGGCGGTGTGGTCTTGCATAAAGCATTTCATCCTCTGGCTCTAGCTCAGCTCTGCCAGGTGGAGTAGCTGAACAAATCTTGCCCCCGATTTTTTTTTTTTCTGTCTTAAGCATCCTATTCATTCTGAGTCTCTGGAGACATAATAAAAAAATAAATGCTCTAATAAATATATATTTTTCTGATTTATGAAGCTATGGAAACAGAGTATCTTCCAAAGTATACAATTTAAATCGTGGAGTAATGCACTTGGTGAACTGTCTTTTTAAAGACTACGGAATCTGTAAATTACTTGAGCTCTTCTCTATTAAAAAAAAATCTCTGATTGAGCAAAAATATCAGGAGATTTATTAAGCAAGTTAAGCTCTATCCATATCAGTCAATACTATGCAGCCATTCAAATTGTATAGAAAGACAAATATCATATGTGATCACTTATATGTGGAATCTAAAAAAATGATACAATGAACTTCTTTACATAACAGAAACAGACTCACAGACATAGAAAACATACTTATGGTTACCAAAGGGGAAGGGGACAGGGGAGGGATAAATTAGGAGTTTGGGATGAACAGATACAAACTACTATATATAAAATAGACGAACAACAAGGTCCAACTGTATAGCACAGGGAACTATATTCAATATCTTTTCATAAACTATAATGGGAAATAATCTAAAAAAGAATATATGTATAACTGAATCACTTTGCTGTACACCAGAAACGAACACATTGTAAATCAACTGTACTTCAATAAAAATTAAAAAAATAAAATAAATAAAATTGTATAGAAGAATGTTGGATGATATGGAAAGATGTCCATGGTATATATTGAGAGAGCAAAAGTGGGTCCCAAGGCCGTGGCTCTGTGATGATCTAGGACAGTGCTTCTAACAATTTGTTGATTGTGACCCACACATCATATAACAGTGATGCAGTTCCCAGCCCTCCCACACCCCACACTTGAAAGAGACATTTTACAAAACTCTGACTTTCTTCTAATCGTTCATTTTTATTCATTGAACAAGAATTTTATGAACTCCCTACTCCCTTCCCTCATCTCTTCCTTTTCAATGCTCGTCACAACACCTAAATCAATTTCATGGCATGTTAATATGGGTCATAGCCTACAGTTTGAAAACCACTGACAGAGAAGATAAACAGTGACCACTTCCTGAGGGAGGGAAGCCCCTCAGCGAACCCAGGGTTCTGAGCCATTTCAGGAATTAAAACAGTTAATTTGGCCACAACTCTGTTATGCAGTTAGGACGTTTATCTCCGTTTTATGGATGAGGTAAGTGGGGCCAAGAAAGTGAAATTACCTGTACAGATCCATGAATCAGGAGAGCAGGGTAGCACAAACTCTCACTCATCACTCTCTTCTCTTCCCAGGGGTATTACTCATGATATTATGTTTAACCTGTCTTTTAAAAAATACAGATGAACAGGGCTTCCCTGGTGGCGCAGTGGTTGAGAGTCCGCCTGCTGATGCAGGGGACACGGGTTCGTGCCCTGGTCCGGGAAGATCCCACATGCCGTGGAGCGTCTGGGCCCGTGAGCCATGGACGCTGAGCCTGCGTGTCCGGAGCCTGTGCTCCGCAACGGGAGAGGCCACAACAGTGAGAGGCCCGCGTACCACAAAAAAAATAAATTAAAAAAATAAAATACAGATGAACAAAGTCAGGAGATCTATACCAGAAAGTAGACAGGGCTTATCTCTCAGTGGTGAATTGGGTGAGTTTAGTTTTCTTCTTTCTGCTTGTTTGCAGAAAATTGCATTTCCAATTTTTTAAAAATTAAAACATTGCTTTGGTCATAAGAAGAAAGTTCATAGTATTCACCTCATTTACTTATTTCTGAATTTGATGCTGAATGTTGTTGGAAAATTCATCTTGTTCAACTAATCGTCATTCATCCAAATTTTTCTAAACATCCTTTCATGTGGCTCTGGGCAATTCATTTGAATTATCAAGAGAGGTTATACGAAATCATTCCAATGGTCAGTGATGACTCCTCTGACTTCTGAGGGCTGTTCATCAACAGAAATCACCTGTCAAGGCCAGAGTTTCTATTTGCTAATGAGAGGGAAAATTTGCATATGCCCTTTATTTTGTAGAATATCCATGTTGTCATCGTGAAAATTATGAGGACCTTTTTGTAGTCTCCAATGCTCATTCTGCTTTTGCCCACTTGTACTAGGAAGTTCTCATTAGAATAGGATTTCAGAAAACAAATTTCATGTACAAGTATCATTCTTCATCTCACAGCTCACATAGGACTTCAGAGAGATCTTTCTCCCTCTACCAAGAAGATGCCAGACTCCATTATTGCACACCCCCTTAGTGTCTTGCAATTCCTCTTTTAGATAAGCTCTCAATGACAATTATTTCTTTACTACTTCTCTTCCAGGAGCCTGTATGTAGCACCAGGGCAGGGACTGTGCCCCTCTGGTTCCTAGCTTTATCCCCAGCCCTGATCCATTGTCTAGCATATAGTAGAGACTCAATAAGTATTTACTGACAGAATGAACATGTGAATAATGAATGTATCTACAGATGAATGAATAAATACATGAAATATGGAAAGCACATTTACAAAAATTCCTTTTATTCCTTGGGTAAAGTCCATTCAAGGTCTTACTTTGAACTGAATCCTGAAAAATTAAGACAGGCTTTCAAATTTGCCTATAAAGGACCACAACCATGGTTTCCAATTTACTCAAAATTCAATAAAGAAGACCACTTTTTAACATAAGAAATGTACAGATTTCAACATGATACTGAAGAACTTCTAACATCTGGGGATGAAAAGCATTCATAAGACATATGGAGTCTCAAATATAATAACTCTTTAGCCCCTCAGGGGTCTGTGGCAATAGGATGGATTCCAGAAGACTCAAAAATCTAACTCTCATTTACCTGCTGAATCTGATTCAAAATGCAATAAATATTTTTTTCTCAACAATTTTCTTCCTTAACTGAAGAATACCAAATCAGGAAAGCTTAGATTTTTTTTGGTATTTATTCTGAATATTGGTATAAGTATTCATACAGACACTGGTCTTAATAAGTTGTGTCCTCCATTTCGGGAAAAAGTAACATGGAAACTAATGGCAACATTGAATAAGCATCAAACCAGAGGTCAGATATAGGATTTTGAAAAAAATGTCAGTATAAAGAAGTACTTTAATGTTTGAAACTCTCATATGTAAAACTTTAATATTCTTTTAAGCCTGGAAGAATGATCAGATTTATATATCTTGTATCCAAGTAAGACGATTTATGTTCTGCATTTCAACAAAGTACAAAATGATTCCAGTATTTTTGCTTCTATTAAAATTGTAAAAAATTAATGTTGCCAGAATTATATCTACATTAATTTTTAAAAGTTCATATATCCTATTGACACATGGTTGCCTTACCAATGTTTAAGGTCTTTCATATTAACATTTTAAACTAATATATTGACTTTTGTGGCAAGAGAGATGTTTCATAATTGTTAAACATGAAACGTCAGCCAATTCCTAACATAAAAGGTCTTGAGCTGGAACTCAGACCACTGCAGCTGAAATAACTCTGAAGGTCCATGATGATAGAAATTTTGGGAGTGCTGAAAGAAGGTGGAATCTAGAACTACTTTCTGCTGCTGAGGAGGGGTGCCACTGTTGAGGCGACACTAGCAAGAACAGTATGCAGAAAAGAAAAAAGAAGTTCTCTCCTATCTCTGTCCTCTGAGATCCCCCTTGCCCTCCATGTTGGCAGGACTTACCGTGAAGTCATCTGGCAAAGAAACATACTCCAAGACCCAGAATCACAAGACACAGCCTACAAGAGTGGATTTGGGTGAAAGACAATAGATAAGTGACTGCCACAGCCAATTTTCTTTTGAGAATCTTGAAGAGTTTAGTTTATTCATTCAAGGAGGAAAAGGGAACTTTATGAATAAGCTTTCTATGAGGAATTACCATTGGTACTCTTGGGGTTTTTCTGAATCGGAATCTAAGCGAGCCTTGCAAATTTACCGTTGAATTAGTGCAATGGTATGAAGTGATTTGAGAACACAGGCCTACTGTGAACGTTTTGCACAAAGTTAGGGAAATCTATGTATTATAAGTGACAAAGCAGCATCAAACGTGGAAAAGAACTCGTAGCAATAGCATCCAGTGAAGATTAACAAATAGAAATTCACATTAAATTCACCCCATAGTCCCAGCATATTAATTTCATTCAACCTTCTCCAATTTCCAAATTCATTTTAGAATTATGAGGCTGTCCAGTCTCGTTTATACTTTTGTTATGCCACTCCTATTTCCCAGCCTGTAAAATGTAGTAATTTGGCCTGTTATGCTTAGATAAACACCTGGAAGCTCTCTTGGGAAAGATCCCAAGTCTAGACATAGTTTAAAAAAAAATCCTCACATGTGTTTCTTATTATAAGAAATTATTACTCTGCAGACAAGAGAAAATTCCCATGTCTTCAGTGAGTTGCCAATTATGTCACATTCTCTGATGAAGCATTTATGACTAATATACAAATACTTGCCTCCAAAAAGTAGAATAATAAAGGGGAAGATAGAGAAGAAAAATGATTTTATCTGAACTGCTAGAAGACTTATTTTTTTTTAATGCAAGCCTTAGATTATAGGAAGGAGAGGCGACTCACAACAATCTACCAAGTAAGTTGTGTTGTTGTATTTTATAATTTTGGCAACATTACTTATGAGAAATCTGACCACACCACTTTGGGTTTTAAGACAGCAATCTCTGCAAATCCATTTAGCTACTATTGTTTCTAAAATTTAAATATAACTTCTTGTTTTTGTTGTTCTTCTTCTCATTAGTATTATTAGTATTATTACTACTATTATATAATAGGAAACTATCTATAATATTATTCAGTTCTAGGGAAAGGTACAATGCACAAATCAGTAATTCTAAACATTTCATCAAAATACAATGCTATCAAGAATAGACTCAAGGAGGACCAGCCAGTTACAGTTACAATTACACAGGTGTGAACTATGCATAACTGGCAGCTCTCAGTAGATGCTTAAATGTCCACTAACATCTTTTTCTTAGGGCAGCTAGAAATGATGATCTCTGAACAGGTAGAGAGAGAAAAAATATAGATTTGTTACCTAATTGCGAACTCCACAAAATTAGGGATGCCTTGATAGTGCTCGATTTTAGCTAATATTTTATATAGAAAACACGCCAAGTAACGTTGGAGAATAATCAGTTGTCAGGCAGGGATTTTGACAGATTGAGAAGTTGTAGTACTAACTTGGATCACTTTGGGTTTGCATAATAAATACAGTAAAATAAAATAAAAACTTGAGAAATAATCAAAACTACCTTCTGTGATTCCTTTGGTAGTAACTCTCTTCTTGATCTGACTGATTACTGGATCCTTAATCTTAGAAACTAAAAGTTTCATCAGATTGAATTGCCCATTGTTTCTCTCAGCCATGCCTAAAAGACCAAAAGAATGTGCACAAAATTTATGGAAAAACGCTGTACTAACTCATAGACACAATATTCACTATTTTAAGTGAACAGCAATAATAAAACGTATTTATGAACAGACATTTGAAAAGATTCAGTAATAGAGCAAAGAACCACCTGATATCTCAGAGAAATAATTTCTCTTTTTTTGGAAGACTATAACCTGAAAGAAAATGCTTGAAAATCTCTCATCTCATTTATGAAACTACAGCATAGAGTCGTGGAAGAGGAGGAATGGAGGACCAGCAGAGTGCTCACATTGGAAATGGAAAATGCATCACAAAAGTGAAGAATACAACAGGCAGTAATGGCAAATTCGATGTAATAATTAGTATTCTTGGTTTCACTGAATAGACTAGATTAACCTGAAGAACTTATTGGATCACATAACTGGATATTCCTGAGGAATAAACTTAGTTTCAGGCATGGATTGATTCTGAATGTCAAATGATGTCATCAACTTTATCTATTTTGCAACTTTTCTTGTCTCTGTTTTTCTTTGACTTTGGCTCCAATCTTTCTTACTCTATTCAGACTTTTAAATTACCTGGCGAGATATTCATCAGAAACCCTACATGCTTTCAGCTCATCATGCTAAAGGGAAAAAACCCTCAAATTCCCCCAAAATATCCCAAGGAAAACGCTACCCTTGGAAAAAGTCAAATATTCATATCTGAAATGATCACTGTACCCACTGGGATGCAGTACTATGATTGTCAAATACATATTCCTGTGTCTGGCACTGGAGTTGGGTACCATAACTAGTAACCATACCAGCACTCTATGAGATAGAGAAATTCCTAAGAGAACCAGAATAAGTGCAATAGGTTTTAGTGTCTACCCTAAACAATATTAACCACTACCTGCGACTTTGTGAAATCCAAAGAAATAAATCAATGAATTAAAACACATCATCATTAAATTCTCCAAAAACTCAGGGAGGAAAAAAACAAATCAAAATAATCAGAAGTTAAGACATGTGGACTTGTGCGTTTATGTGTGTGTGTGTGTGTGTGTGTGTGTGTGTGAGAGAGAGAGAGAGAGAGAGAGAGAGAGAGAGAGAGATACAATTGACTTTATTTCTTTTTATTGAGAAATAAAAAGAGAAATAATTGACATACAGTGTTGGGTAAGTTTAAGGTATACAGGAGACACGTGGACTTTTCTGTGAAAGAGTCAATGTTGTTGTTTTTTAAAATTTTTATATATTAAAAAATTTTTATTGTAATCCAATGTTCTTAAAGTAAGAATCCAGAAGGAGAGAGTACAACACATGGGGAAGAGGCAGCAATCAAACGTCTAGCAGGGTCCCATGATTCTGAACTCTGAACAGTTGTCCCCAGTACAGCCTTTGTGGCTGCTCACTGGTATCTGGGGAAACTGGACACCAATAGTAAAGCATATGGAATTGAATTGACAAAATCTCTATTTTTTTCTAATAGTACAATTTGCTTTTGTTTCTTGAAACTGAAAACATATTTAAAAAAGAGAGAGAAAGGCTCAATTTACCTTCTCCAAAGCCAAAGGTTCAGCCCAAAAAGAAAACAAAAAAACTTGATACCATTCGTTGGTGTTCTTCTGTGAAGAAATCAGATCATTATTCTACAGGACCTGCCTTCCAACGTTTGCCATTTTTCAAAATCTCAGACAACAATTAGGCAGCAAGGAAAATAGGCTCTGTGTGTGTTAAGAGGGATATGTCTTTCAAATGAGGCGTTGTAGGAGAGAGTTGAACATGGGAAACTGCCAGTGGATGTTCATATTAGGAATCATGGTTTGTTTTTTTTCTGATTTCTTTGGTTCAAAATTGCAGGCTCCTAGCTACCTCTTTTGGAAACACACCAATGGAGAATCTCCATTAGAATGGTTATAATACATGAAAACTGAAACAGTAAGTTGTACAAGTGGGCAGAGAAGGACAAATTGAAATCTCTAACATGGTGTATTAGTAGACTGTGTCTCCAAGGCTGGAAACAAAATTCTCTTAATTTATCTGTGGAAAAATAAAGAGCATAAAATCAACAAGGAGCCTATGAAAATACATTACAGAACAAGGAAAAGAAATACACATTTACAAGATGCAAAGTAAGAGTGCTATTATGAAAGTGATATACTTCAGTATCCAAAAGAAAAATTTTGAAAACTTTTGGTATCATGAAAAGAATTTAAGCCAATATAGATTCTCTGCATAGAAACAGAATCGTAAAAGAATGAAATGAAAAGATGAAAATAAATGACATGAATAACTGGAAGAGGTAAAGATGATCACAAATCAAAACTATCTCTGCAACACTGAAGTATTTGTTGGAGTCATTAAAAGAGTGAGCTAGTATAAAGAGGAATTAAATAAGCAAAGTGGAAACCAACTTTGTAACTTTCAGATTTCAGAGGACACCCTTAATCTCATGGGAAACCATGAGATAAAAGATTCTAAGTATGAATGACAGCAAAAGCATCACCAACAGATAAAAGAGTAGTTCTAGAAGAGATATTACAATAGGTGGATGATAAGAAATACACAGAGATAGAATAGGAGAACTTTTGTCTGAATCAAAGAAAATAAATAAAAATTCAACTCAAGAGGATAGACAGAAAATGAACAAGCACTAATACCCAAAGAAAGCAGAAACAGGCACTAACATTAAAAAGCAATTATTAAAATAGAAAATATAAATTTGAAAAGAGGAGGATAAAATTGATAGCTGTTTCTATGAAAAGAGGAAAAAAACAGTTAAATTTCTGGTCTGAAACAAAAATGCACAGTAAGTAACTTTAGGAATAAAAACAGAGAAAAGTCAAAGATACAGGAGAAATTGTGAATAGAAAAAGAAATTGTTCACATTTCAGGCAATTCAATTAAAAGGTAGGCTCTCTTGGGTTCAGGTGAGACAAAATTTTTTTAAGAACTAAGATCCTTTTAAAGTACAAAGTAGGGGCTTCCCTGATGGCACAGTGGTTAAAAATCTGCCTGCCAATGCAGGGGACACGGGTTTGATCCTTGGTCTGGGAAGATTCCCACATGCCACAGAGCAACTAAGCCCGCGAGCCTCAACTACTGAGCCTGTGTGCCACAATTACTGGAGCCTGTGCGCCTGGAGCCCGTGCTCCACAACAAGAGAAGCCACAACAATGAGAAGCCTGAGCACTGAAACAAAGAGTAGCCCCTGCTCGCCACAACTAGAGAAAGCCCGTGCGCAGCAGTGAAGAGCCAACGCGGCCAAAAATAAAATTATTTAATTAATTAATTTAAAAAAAAGAATATTTTTTAAAAAGTACAAAGTAAAAGTCCAACAAGCATCTAGGCAGAAATGAAACAGTTACGTACACAGTCACGTAAATCAGGCTGCCACATACTTCTCTAGTGTAATAATAATATTAGAAATAAAATAGAGCAATTATAGGTGTCCTGGAGGAGAAAGAAAAGGTTGTGACACTTCAGTATATCCATCCAAGGTCTTTCATGCTCATGTTTGATTGGAGTAGAAATATTCCCAGCTATGTAAGGACTCAAAAAATATATCATGCACTTTGCTTAAAAATTTTATTTCAAAAGATAATCCTTCTAAAGAAATGAAGTCATTTACGAGTTTAAGAATTAGATTACTATAGTATAAAAAGTCTGATATTGGGCATAGAAATCTATTAAATAGAACTAAACCAAAATATCTTCTTGCTGCAATTACAAAGCAGATATTATTAAAATTTTACTCTTTAAAAAAAGATATATAAAATAAAAACAATAATCTCAAATTCTAATAATATCAAAAATATGGAAAAGTGAACAATGGACAGATAGAAAAGTAAAATGTGTCAAACTTCTTACTGCAAATTAAAAATACTATTTCACATGTGACTTTGATAAATAGAGACGATGGCTTAAAGTAAAAATCTTACCCTTTAAAATTTAAACCTGTAGAATTTAAAATAGATTATCTTTAAAATATGGCAGAAAATAAAAACAAAAGCAGAAAAAGGGTGTATTTGAAGGTTATTGGGTAGCTTATAGAATCCACGGAAAGGCTGGGGCTGGAGGGCAGTTTCTGGGAGGCAAAGCAGCTAAGATTTTGCTAAGAATAATCTCCCAGTTACTGCTCATGACGCTTGCCTTTGACGCCGCTGGAACCACTCACCGTGCTGCTGGCTTTCCTGGTTCCTGCTGCAGGTCCTGCTGGCCACTCACTACTGCCCACGGCTGTAGCTCTTGGACACTCACTCTTGTTCCATGGGACTCTAGACCCTCAGCTCACCACAGCCATCAAGAACAATCTGTAACGGATCCAGAATCTTCGGGTCACTCCCTCAAGAGTCGTCATCAAATCATCTGTTCTCTGAACATGCCCATGAGGTAGCTACGGTCTAATCATGAAAATTACCCGATAAGCTTTTTAATGATGCTTGGGACTCACAATGGAAACTCAAATCTGGTAGTTCTCTGTTGAAAATCAATCTCCCTCTCTCATTATCTTAAAAAGCTACCCATAAGCTTCCAATGGCCAGCCAGGTTCAGGTACTGCTGCTGTAGAGACTATTCTGAGAACAGAAGACCAAGGACATAGCCGTGACTGCAGAATGGGACAGGAGAAAGGCAACTGAGAGATGAGCCCTGCCCATTGGTTTGGGAGGAGAGAGGAAGGAATCCAACGGAATACAGCATGCTTGAAGCATTTGCAAGCCTCCGGGATTGATGAGAATTACTTAAGTAGGAGGAAAACTGAGAACAGACATTGAAGAGATCGTGCACAGAAAATCTGAAATTAGAGCCAAGGTGGTCACATGTGCAGACATCTGGGGAACTGAGTTCAAAGGGGAGCAGGGCTGGGTAGGGATAAGAATGTAAACCTAGGTTAACATTCTGGGCTGTTCAGAGCTCCAGGTAAGGAATAGAATTAGTCTGTTTTTCATGGCAGAGCTACTCTGTGGTTTCTGACTTGTCTCTGCTCATACTTTTTAAGCTAAAATGTATTACAGAAGATTTTCAGTGTGAAGAGAGGGGGTCAGGAAATTGAAGCCAGACACCATGGCTCTTTAGATGACCCTGCTCCTTGTCTCCGAACATTTTTATGAACAGTTTTCAAGGAATGGGGCGAGGAAATACTGTGTGTCAACTAGGTAGGATTGGAAACAGTTGACTCATACAAACGTGGCCAACATGAAATACTCCACGGAGATATGGAATATTTGAGATGGACAAAATTAGACTGGGAAATCATATCTGTCAGGCAAAAGAAAAATTGTCCCAAATATCAATGAAGCCAATTCTTTTTGCAACAAAAGTATAAAGAGATTGATGGGGCATGTGATTTCACTTCTAAAGGGGAATTCAAAACAGGAAAATTTCTGGAAAGAAAATCATTATAAGGACTTGAAATAGTTTCCCTAAAGAATGCATTTGCAATGAATGATTCTGTAACTCATGCTAGCTTAAGAGTTCTGGTAAACCAGTGTGGTTGTTAAAAGATAAGCTCCAGAATTGGGGACTGAATGCGTAGGTAACAAGTTGCAGAGAAACTTCTTGAATGAAATAGCAGAAGTTGTTCATCCAGGAGATTTAAATAGGTCCTTAGATACAGGGAAGACCCTCTTAATTCAGAAAAACTGATATAGCTTTAATTACTAAGCAAAAAGAGAAGGTGTTACAGAGTAGAAAATCTGCCCCCAATGATAGGAAAGGTCGAAGAAACTTGATATGAAATGAGATATTAAACCAGATGGAGAAGTAGACACAAAGCTGGAGCTAGACTCCCTGGGTCTCAACTGTATAATTAAAATAAATCTCATTGTGCTAATGTAGTAGGGTTTTTTCTTTAAGATTATACATTTGAAAAATGAAGGGAGAAGCAGAGAACAACTTCATGTTTCAAGAGCATGTTACATAAAGAATATTGTTATGTGAAAGCAAAGGTTTACTCAGCAATCCTTCAATGGTGGCATTCCAAGTCTTAGATTATTTACTTCTTCATGCTAGAGTGAGTAAGAGTGGGTATGAAATACTGATGAATCGCCTTCATCATGCTGGAGCTAAGTATACAGCAGATTATAGGAATATCATTCATTCATTCAGATCAGGAAGAATGGCTATTGAATAGGGTTCCAGAACCCAGAATAGGGTTCTGTCCCATCACTTGTGGTTTAGGGAAGCTGGTACCTTATTCAGCTCCAAGCCTGGAACAGGTGACCTCTACTTAAGCCAATCAGTGTTCTCCATTCCCCTGGCCAAAAAGATTTGTTTCCGGATGGACAAATCAGAACCAACAAGTCTCAGTTCCATGGTGTGTCTGAGTTATCAGGGAAGCCTCTCTTTTCCCACAACATCTGGAATTGTGTGATGCTGGAAAGCTTGGCCTATTACCCCAGGTAGCAGGGAGGCTCAGTAGAAACAAAGAAGTAAAATATAATCCTTAAAAAAATTAAAATGAAGACTAAAAATTGTAGTATTCATTACTTTCAAATAATGAGCAAAATCAAAGGCTAGAAGACACCTTCTCATGTTAACCCATAGACTCCTCTTTATCTTAAATCCGGTTTGGTTGCATTTTCTATCACTTGTAAAAGAGAGTCCTAAGTGAAACATTTCCCTAAGTTTTGTGCATTTGATGGATAGAAAGACTGATAGGTGTGTTAAGGTTTCTCCAAACAAATATGATCTTTTACTTCCATAAATCTTGTTTACTATATTTTATGTCTATGCCATTTGGGTTTTTTTTTAAAAAAACTTCTGTTTTTTGTCTGTATTTACTACATATTGTACTTTTTAACACTAACAGAAGCATCTTTTTGTGCTGTTCACTTCTTTTTGCCTCAGTTACTGCTTTGTCTGTTACTGTTCTCCCATCTTTGTTTGGATTTGCCTGATCTCTTTGACTTCCCTTTATTTGAACTCATCTATTGAATTCACCACTGCATCTCCAAGGTCTAGCACAATGCCCAGGATATAGTAGATGCTCAATAAATACTTTGGGGATAATTTCATGGGTTTTTGTTTTGAAAGACAAATCTGAGAGATATAAAAGTATTTTCTACTTATAATATTCTCTAATAGGTTTGTTTTCTTTACTGTTTTCTTTTCCTCCTTTCTTGATAGATTTTTGTATTTCTAATCATTTATTTTGTCTCATTATTTGGAAGTAACGAAAACTACATTTTTTTGTCTTTGTTTTAATTTTTTTAAGGACCATATTTTTCTTTGTTTCCATCAACACCATGATGTGACTGCAAGTTGACATATTTCTTTATTGGTTGATTCTTATGGTACAAAGGAAATATTGGAAACATTATACAGGCCATAAAAAAACTTATCATTAACATTGTAGTATGTGGCATATTTCTTTAGCAATTATCGTTATTGGTTTCACTGTACTTTCCTACATTCTTTGCTGGCTTTTGGGAATTTGGGATGATGCCACAGTGAGCTAATAAAGATCTGTATGGATTCAAGTGCCTCTAAAAAGATGAAGTTTAGTCCTCAAACTAATTCTAACAAAAAATGCACAATTATATTAATTTTTAAAAACAAAGTGAAAAAATAGATTCAAATGGCAGGGCTCAGATGGAGAAAATATGCCTTTATTTTGGCCCATAGAAATAAAGAGGTGTGGGAGGATTTCAACAGAATCTCAAATACCAGTATTTGTTAGTATTCTCCCTTTAGTCTTTATTCTCCCGTAGGCATCGGTAGAGCTTTAGTTTTCAGAGTTATGGGTTCTGTGCCGTTGCATTTCCCTCTTCTCTCAGCTGTTCCCCGGAATTCCTTTATCTTTATAGTCAACCAGTGTAATATGAATACGATATTTAGAGGAACTAACATCTGTACTCATACACCTGGAACAAACTCCAGGACATTTGTGGCAAGGATTGAGGATTAAAAAAATCTAAATAAATAAATGTATTTAACCAGAAAGCAATGTCCAGGTTCACAAGCTATGCATGCTCAGTGATCCTCGTGCTGTGTAGGCTTTACCTGAGTGTTCTTACTGGAAACCATATTATTTTTCTGCAAAGCCCAGAGTATGGCTTCAGGGTGACCATCACATCATGAAACAGTGATCCATTTTGATATACTTCAGTTATTCCAGCCTGTCTAGGAATCTGCTGGTTGCGGGGAAGGACAAAATGCCTCCAGACTGAGGCGTCAGAGTTCAACAGGAAATGGTAATATCGGTGGGTTCTTACTCTCCTTCTCTCTCTCGCTCACCCTCCCTCTCCCCTTCCCTGCCCCCTCTCTCTGCCTGGGGTCTAGGAGCTGATGGATGTATGGTACAAGACACATGGGCGACCACCCAGCCTGGGGGAGCCAGTTGCCTTTTGTTACCTGGGATTTATTGGGCTGATGTTCCATCGTCTCTTAGGAACAATCCCTACCAGGTTGGCCTCCTCCTTGAAACCGAGTTGTGGTGGACATAGCCCATTGCCTTTGACTAATACACAGAGCAGTAGCGATGTCATGGATGCAGAGGGTAGAAGAGTTTCACTGCACAGACAACTCTGCACATGTGACTCAAACGACAGCCAAATACACAAAATTACTGAAAACCAACAGACTAAAAACTGGTGAGTTCCAAGCTAATATGATGGAGTAAACCTAAGTAAGAAAAATAATCTTACAACACATAATGAAATGAATATAAATTTGTTACAATAACAACAAAATTCACCAACAGTGATTAATCTAAGAAAAGATGGGGGGATTAATCTAAAGCCATGAACTCCCCAAAGTGGTGACCAAATAACAAAAGATTCTTGTCTGTAGCTAGGAATCGTAGTGCAGAGTTATTTCCTTAATCCCCCCCTCATCCTTAGAACAATGGTTCCAGTCTTTTTTTTTTAATCACATATTTCTATTCTAGATGATATTGACTAACTCCCTGCCATTAAAGAGGCAACAATTAGCATTCTCACAGGTCCACCAATCTCTGGGTCTATACCTTTCAATTTCGTTGCGTTGATGATTTTAACCATCTAAATGTAGGCAATAGAAAGTTGTCTGGAGTAACGTTTAGGGAAAAAAAAAAACACAGTAATTTTTTTCCCTGAAATAATTCCACTCAGGAGGGTCCTATATCTTGGGGACATTTTAAGGCTTTATGGACAGTGTAATTGATGCTCCCACAGTGCAAACTTGATATGTCTGAGGGTCTGTGTCTAGCTCCTTAGTTAGAGGACTCTAACTTAAACTATTTCTTATGCCTACTAACTTCAGATAAAAACCTTCAACGGTTCCTGAAGGAATTCCTTCCATTGGAATAACAGAAAGCTTAGGTGAAAATGACAGCACCCTCATTATGGATTGAACTGTATACACAGTTTATTTGAAGAGTCAATTACAGCATACATTGACAACAGATGACAAATAACATAACATACGGTTCTGGTGTTAACTCCCAACGCTTTCTCCCTAGGCAATGGGTAAATTCCTGATCCAGATGTGGTGGGGAGAAATGTTTTTGCTCTGGCCCAGACTGTCATGTCCTTTAGGGATTAAGTCTGCATTATCTATGGAATGTCCTTTGTTTCCCCACAGTCCATTTGCCAATTGTCATTCCACGGTCACCCCCTGGTGTTACAAAACAAATAAACAAACAACTCAGTTTCCCTGTTGTCAGCAGCCCAAGATTTATCCTCATCAGGTGAAGAGTCTTAAACAAACTTTGCTTAATCTTTAAGCATCTCTTTTTTTCAGCCAGGAACTTGACAGATCTCTGCAAACACTAGGGCTTGCACTGTGCACACTTCAAAACAGACCTGTTTAACACAGACGTGACCTCCCTCCCTAGGCCGTGTCTCCGCTCTGGTCTGTATGTTCTTTAATTCACACTTTATCTTCCTCTGAGCTGTGCCCTGGCAGAGGCCGGGATTTTATGTGGCTATAAAACCATTCTGTCTTTTGTGAGAAGACAACAGATTCTGGAGAGAGTTCAATGTGAAAAGTCATGCTTGGTGCGGAAGTCATTGATTTTACGATACTCTCGGCTTCTCTCTTTTCTCAGCATTTCCCTGATTTTAACACATGATGATTTCCCTTTGGCTTTTTCGCGTTAACCTCCCAATAACTACTCTCAACTACTTCCTAAATGTTTAAAGAACCTAATACAAAGACAGGTTTGGGTTGATAGTGTAACCTTAGACCAAAGACATTTTACAACGCTATTCTGCAAGGAATTTTTGGCCCATGAATAATGGTTCAGAGCGTTATTTATAATCTCAAGATAATATCTGCACCACTTTCTAATCTTACTGGATATACTGGACACGCACATTAAATACAAGTCAGATTCTGTGTGGGAGAGGAGAAGAACGCTCAGATTTATTGAATCTCCATGTGTGTCGGAGACTAGACTTCTCTTATTTAATTCTCTTAACAACCATATGAAGTAGGTATGATTCCCAGTTTTCTAATAAAGAACAGTTTACGTAAGTTTTTTAGGTCGTTCTCCAATAATCAATGGGATTGTCCAAGTCTGTCAGATTCTAAAACCTATCCTTTCCCTACTGAACATAATGCATTTACCAGATTATAAATGTGAGAAGAGTTGGGGATCGATTTTTAAAAGACTTCCAAATATTTATAACATTCTTTATTTCAGACAGCCCAAGGTTGCTTTGCAAGGCTGATGCCGCTGTTTCATAAGTAGGGATAATAGAGACAGGTCAAGGTCTGAGCATCATCAAGAAATTCTTACAAAGATCCCAGGGGTATCCAGGAATCCACGTGGTACTTATTAGAAAGATTTTTGCAAATGAATTGCTTTGAGGATTTTAGTGGAGGAAGTCGGTCTGGGAGACCCTCCTGTTGCATATGGGCTGCATTTCACTCAAAGGGGTCTTTGTTCCAGCTCAGCTCGGGAAAGAGGTCAGGCAGTGGTCAGCAGAGGAAACCACTGCTGAGAAGTCTGGGCCCTGAGCTGTCATTCCTCCACTTTGCTTTGGACTAGGGACAAGAAATCCTTTATGGGCTCATGCGGTGAAAACTGATGGAAGCCAGCTTTGTTCTATTTTTGTAATATATTTCTGGTTGAGTTAACTCCACGGAAAAAAATAGTCAGTGGGTTTGTGTGTTTATATAGACCCTTCATCTTGCTACTTTGTGCCAAGTTTCCCGAGTCTGCAAGGAAGTGAAGCCAGACGTGCTCTGCGTCCTGGGTTCTCACCCCAGTGACCTCTTAATCTTTCCAAGTTTACCCAGCACTCTCACGGCAGCATTTGCATGGAAATGGATCTCTCAGCTCCTGGCTTTTGGCAGGAGGATACTTCCTTCATATGGAAAAGTGTTTAATACCAATTTAAAGGTCTGTCTAGCCACTGTACACCCCTAGCCCCTCCTCCCTCAGTGCCCACTGGCACAGAGTATGGAAATCTAACTTTTAATCACCCTTTTCAAAATGCCCCCAAATTTTCTTTCCAGGATATCCATTGCTTTTGACTTTTTTTTTTTTTTTTTTTTTTTTTTTGCGGTACGCGGGCCTCTCACTGTTGTGGCCTCTCCCGTTGCGGAGCACAAGCTCCGGACGCGCAGGCTCAGCGGCCGTGGCTCACGGGCCCAGCCGCTCCGCGGCATGTGGGATTTTCCCAGACCGGGGCACGAACCCGTGTCGCCTGCATCGGCAGGAGGACTCTCAACCACTGCGCCACCAGGGAAACCCGTCCATTGCTTTTCTAATGAGGATTTGCCCCAACTCTCTTTGAATCCTGCAAAGAGTAACTGCTACTATAAATTAAAATGATGTTTTTAATGTACTCAGATTATGTTTTAGCTTCTCCTATTCTCATTAAACATAATTGCAGACAGGGAGAAGGTGGGTTCGTTTTTTTCATTCTCATGAACCAAAGCAAATGGAAATGGTTATGTTGGTGACACTGATATGATCAGGCCAAGTGTTTGGGTTTAAGGAATAAGTCTAATAAAGGCCAATATGAGGAAAAGGAGTGTATAGTGAGCATTCTCTGAAACTGAGGCATCAGATAGACAAAACGATATATTTCAGTAAGTCATAACATTATTTTGTCTGGGTCTCCTTAAACAACATATGTATACCTCGTGGAAAATTACTAAGAATGCTAAAAGTGTTGGAAGAGTCTGAATATAAATGCAATACAAAATGTCATAAGATAAATATGCTATATTTTACTTATATTACTTAAAGATGAATTATCAATTTAATGATCTTTCCCTGGCCAAGTTTTGCTTTTGTGGATAGCTGTTGCTTTGTTTTTTATTTTTAAATATTGTTATTATTTGAACTGTCCAATTTTTAAATTCATTTATTGTGGTCAAAATGGCTGTGTTCTACTCCTGACGGCCAGTAATCCACTAAGTGACCTTTGGAGAACCACTTACACACATTCTTTCCGGTTCCCCAAAGATCATTTTATTCTTTAAGCCGTGATTCTGTTACCCTCAATACACTCCCATTAAATTACATGTCTTGAAAAGAACTGTCTTATCCCCAATAACCTGGGCTACTCATTCTTGCTTAGCAGTTGGTTTCTTTTTTTTACATTTTAATATACAGTGCAAGCAGCATTTTAGCAGCAACAAAAGAAGAAGAGAAAAACATTAAGAAAATTTCCCAGTGATATACTATCATTGTATATCACCTTTCTCCATGTCTGGGAATTTCTTCACCACATTTTCACACATGCCCACATAATTTTACATAGATATACTCAGAGTTTCGGCAGAATTTATTTGCCTTTCACTTCATATTATATTCTAAGCATTCTCTGTGTTGCTGGGAAATTTATTCACTTAACAATATCTCTTATATGGGCTTCTAAGAGTCAGTTAATATAAAAAGTCATAATTACCTTCTTAAAAGGCTACATAATGTCTGCATAATATACCATAAAGAAACATCATTGAAGCATACCCTTTTATTGAATGTTTAGGTTCTCAATGTTCTGTATTATAAGTAAAGAAATAAAGTAGGTCTTCTCTCATCCAACTCTTTTCTTATATTGACAGCTCCCTACTCTCACAGTCTGCTTGGGTAAATTTTGCTGAGTATCTTTGTGGAGGTTTCTCTGGTTATTGTAGCACCAGGTGAGAATTCCAGCTCATTTGCTTCCTAGTCCTATGGCACTGAATAAGCATTTAAACTTTCGGAACCTGTTCTCTCACCTGTATGATGTTGATAATAAACCCTGCTTTCCATACTTATTGTGAAGATCAAGTGTGACTGATTATGAAAGCATATAACCTGAAAACTAGAATGGCGTAGACCCTTACTAGAATCTGATTGTGCTTTTTTGCCAAATTACACCTCAAAAATCATAGACATCTATACCACTACCAGTAATATGTGAGAGTATTATTGTCACTAAAATCTCACAAATATTATTTACCCTTTTTATATTTTGAAAATTGATGAGGCATTCACTGATGCCTAGTGCTGTGATTTTTTTGAGTAATTTTAAAATGGAAATATAATTTATACACAGAAATGCAAAAATCAGAAATGTGCAGCCCAATGAATTTTTACAAAGTGTACATATACATAAAACAATAGAATATTATTATTGGCATCCTATAAGCCCCGACATACCTTTCTGTCATTACCTCATGACCAAAGGAAACCAATATTCTAACTTCTATTAGTATAGATGAATTTTGTCAGTTTTTGAAGTTTTTATTAATGGCATCATATAGTATGTTCTTTTTTTTCTGGATTAGATCACTCACTATATTTATGAAATCCATGTTGCATAGAGCAGTAATTCATTTATTCCATGGTCTAAATAGATCATATTTTATTTATCCATTCTAGTATTGATAGCATGGAGTTTCCAGTTTGGGCTCTTATAAATAATCCTGCTGTGAGCATTTGCATACATGTCTTTAGATGTATACATAGTATGAATTTCTTTGGGGGCTCTTCCTGAAAGTAGAATTGCTGCGTCATATAGAACGCAATTGTTCAACTTTCATAGGTATTGCCCAAGAGTTTTCCAAATGGCTCTGATTTACATTGCCACTAGATGTATGAGAATTCCAGTTGTTCCACATCACCACCGACACTATGCAGTTTCTACCTTTTTCATTACAGACATTCTTGTGCTGTAGCCACTCCAGCAGATGTGTAGTGATATTTCACAGTGGTTTTAATTGGAATTTCCCTGACATCTAATGAGGATGAACACTATTTCATGTGCTTATTGGCCATTCCAATACCTTCTTGCAAGAAGTATCTGTTCAAACTTTTCATCCATGTTTTTCCTTTTGGATTTTTTCCTTTTCTTATTGGTTTTTACAAATCCATCAAATTCTGGATGCAAGTTATTTTCAAATATGTGTACTGAACAAATATCTTCCCCCAACTGGAGGTTTGTCTTTTCATTTTCCTAATGATCTATTATGATAATCAAAGTTCTTATTTTAATGCAACCTAATTTATTACGGTTTTTTTTAGCACTCTTTTGTGCTCTATTTAAGAAAACTTTGCCTAACAGTGCTATCTGATTAAAAGGATTACTGGTTTATCTACAATTCATCTGGATTTAATTTTTGTGAAGGAAGGATGGTCAAGTTTGAGTGTTTTCCTATATGGACATCTAACCAAATAAGCACTATTTCTTGCTCACCAGTTCAGCAATATTGTGTCATCTTTATCATATATCAACTGATCATTTATGTGTTTGGTCTGTTTCTGGACTCTTTTATCTATTTCATTGGTATATTTTTCTACACTTGTGCCAATACCACTACCTTTAACACTGCAGTTTATAAGTCTTGACATCTGGTAGTATATGTTTTCCAACTTTCTTGTTCTTTAAGATTACTTTAACTATTCTCAGTCATTTGCAGTTCTATATACATTTGAATCATCCATTTTCAATTTCTACATGAAATAGTGGGATTTTGATTGATAGTGTTTTAAATCTGCAGGTCAGTTTGTGCAAACTGACTTCTTTATGATATTGACTCTTCTAATCCATGGGCATAGTATATCCTCTTTATTTAACGTCAATAACATATTGTAGTTTTTAGTGTAGATGTTTTGTATACTTCCTTTATTAAATTAGCACATGTGTTATCTGCACCTTTTGGATGATCACATGAATTTTTTCTTTTCTTTTTTAATATGGTGATATTCATTAATTGATTTCCAGTGTTAAACCAATCTTGTAGCCCTGGAGTTAATCTCACCTGGTTGTGATGTATTATCTGTTATATATTGCTGGATTCAGTTTGCTAATATTTTGTCTGTGTTCATGAGAGAGTGTAGCCTATAATTTTCTCTAATGTAATTGATTTTTGTAACAGAGTTATGCTGACTGCTACAAGAACACACACACACGCACACATTTATCCCTTTCTGCAATTATGTTTAATGAGACTAGAGATCCTAAAAATAACATGGACATAGAAAAATCATACTTTTAATTCATAACAAAAAGATAGTCTTAGCCAACGAGAACTGAAAAGGAACATCCTTTATCTGGTAAAGGTATCTATAAGAAACTCACGCTCAGTATCATACCTGACAATCAGTTATTCAAACTTTCCCAGTGAAATTGAGAAAGATACAGGAAAACCCATTAGCCCTACCATTATACATTACTTTACTATATCAGTAACTTCTACCAGTGCAATAAGGCAAGAAACTAACGAAAAGTCATAAGGATTTGGAAGGAATAAATAAAACTGTTTTTATTCACAAACATGTGATTGTAATAAAGAAAATCCAAAATAATCTGAAGACAAAAAGTTAGAATTAATAAATGAATTTAACAAGCTTATTGTTAAATACATTAACATAGAGTCACTAGTATCTCTGTGTAGAAGTGGCAAATAATTGGAAAATTAAATTTAAGAAGACACATTTTATAATATCAAAAACTACAAAATACTTAAGAATAAATATAAAACAGAATGAAAATTATCATATGGAAATTCAGATCTTCAGGAAGGAGTAAATTGCACTAGACATGGTACCTATTAGGGTATATAAAGAATATTTTCCTTTATTTTATTAAATCCTCTAAAATTCTATTCAGTATTTAAATAAAAAATAAAAACAATGTGTTTTTGTTTTGTGATACTTGGAACTAAAATGTTTGAGATAATAGTACAAAGAACAAGGTGGAATGTAAATGGAATTATATTGTAGGTTCTTACACTGTGCATAAATTATTATAATATTAATTCAAGGTAGACTGTAAAAAGTTAAAGATACATATTGTAATTTTTAGAGCAACTACTAAAACATAATAGAGATGGTCAAAAAACAAATAGAAAAATAAAATGGAATACTAAAAATGGATTTGTGAAATAAGGAACAAAGAACAGAGAGACTAAATTGGAAATAAATAACAATTTGATAGTCTCAAGTGCAACTATATTGATAATTACATTAAATGTAAATGGATGAAATGTTCCAAATAAAAGACAGAGATTTTCAGATCAGATAAGAAGCAAGATCCAACTCCATTTTCTTTACAAAGAGACACATTTCAAACTTGAATTTAAAAATAAAAGGATAGAAAAATATACACCATGCTAAGAGCAAACATATAAAAGCTTATGTAGCTATATTGATAATCAGAAAATAGATTTCAAGACAATAAATCTTGTTGTAATAAGAGGATTAGTTTATGAAGAATATATAGTGATCCTATAAGCGTAGTATCTAATAACAGACCTTCAAAATACATGAAACATCATCAGTAGGAACGAACACATGACAAACTTCAAATCATGGATGAATCTGACAACAAACAGCACAGAGAGTGAAAGAAGCAGATACAGTATATTACATACTGATGATTTCATTTATATGAAGTTCTATACCAGGCAAATTAAGTTATGGCAATAGAAATCCAACAAGTGGCTGCCTGGGGCAGTGCATGTTGCTGGGAATTGACAGCAAAAGTGCACAAGGGAAGTTTCCTAGGTGACGAAAATGTTCAGTAGCTTTAATGTCATGGTAGTTACACAGGTGTATACATTTGTCAAAACTCATCAAACATACGTTTAATATGTATACATTCTATTATATGTCACTTATGCCTCAATAAAACTGATCTTTAGAAAAGTAAAAAAGTAGTAGAGATGGCCTTGCTTACCTCAATGTGTCCCTTTCTCTTTTCCATATTGGCCCCTCAAGTTCTGCCTGCTTTGGTTGTTTTCCAATGCCTGCAAGGAGCTATTTTGTTGTTTATTTCTTTTAGTATGATACCTGAAATGTATAACTGTTCCTAGTGAGAGGTTTGTTCTCATATAATATCTTCCATCATAGGTAGAAGTGGAAGTCCTGTTGCTATTTTTTTAATTACTAGAAAAATTAAACACTTTCAATATGAGGTTAAAAAAAAAAGTTAAGTGTCTTGCCCAAGATCACACTGCTTCCAAGTTGAGAATTAGGATCAGAACTCAGTCTTTTTCCAGAGTCCACACTTTCAATTACCGTGTTTATGGAGAGGATGGCTCTGATAGGTGAACATGGGAAGGTGGGATCCTATGGCCCACTTACAGATAATTTTTCTGCTGCATGAATTATGAGAGGGAGTTAAGCCAGGATTTTCAGAAGGTAAGATCATGTCTCTTGGTGCCGCTGCTCAAAATGTTTGGTTTTTCAATGACCTTTCAGTCTAAAGAGGTTTGTGGGAAGGATCATCTTGGCATCGCCACTGTCTTCTCCTGGATACTAATTGAAACCTTATTCAAAGCCAAGCATACTTATGAAGAAAAACCTGCTGCCCAAAGTGGAAAACACATTCCGCATAAAAGATTTGGGGGTTATCTGAGGATAGATAATGGAGTGTTGAGTGTATTCTGTCATTTTTATTCTAAACTTTGATTCAGTTTAGTGAACCTAACCTTAACTACAACAGCCAGACACTTTTCTATTGCTTAAAAAATGTTCAATTTGAACAAGAAGTCAGGATGCTCCTATCCCAGGAAGTTTTCCATCTTAGCTCTGGTTTGTCCAAGACAGGTCTACATACTCAACCTTGGCTTGAGTATGTAGTAAACTTCTAGATTATGTCCTTTTACTGAACATAGCTTCCAAAAGTAATGTAGGCTAAATGAGCTAGGTTTACAGGAGATACAGCTTTTATCATAGGGCTACAGTTAAAGGCATTATAGTATAGAGGATAGAATCCCTTCTCAAAAATTGATTCCTATTTACCAGTTCAACAGTAAAGGGAATGAACTCATCACTGTTTCTCAGCTCCCAAAGACTCATTTCATTGATTATCTTGGGCAATTTCATCTTGTGCATGCCTTCAGCTACCATCTATATCAGAGGGTCTTAACCTTAAGTAATGGGATCACCAAAGGTCAATGATCTTTCTGAGATTATATTTAATAATTCACGTGTGAATGTCTGTTTGCTCCCAGATCCCATTCCTTGTTCTTTCCTAGATCTGCTCTCCAAAGCAGAGGGACTGACCGACACCCTGCAGGATCCTGTTCCATGCTCCCATGTCAGCTGGTTTCCCTCTAGGCTTGGCTAATGAGACACATTGGAAATGGAAAGGAGAGAGAAGTTAGGGTATTTCTCCCTATCTTCTATCCTCAGGTGACTTCACTCATAGGGCCTATATCTCCTCCAGGGCTTCAGTTTCTGCAGGAAAGGTTTGCTGTGGTTCCAGCTTCTGTCTGACAAACCTCGGTTCCTGTGCTCCAGTGACACCACCTTCACTCTGTCCATCCCACCAAGGAGAGGAGGTGGGTTCCTGCTTTTGCCAGTCGTTGACTTCCTTCATCTCACTCTGTTTGTCTACTTAGTCCCTCCATTGTTTACACAAGTGTTGCCTGCATTAAAATGTCTTTGTGGATAATTATTAATTTCTCTCTTTTCCTGGCTAAATCTTATTATAGGATAATAAGGCGTGGGACTTTCTCTGTTATCCTGGCATTGCTGCTAAGGCACCAGTGTAAAGACAAAGGGTGCTGAGTAACCTACACTCGGGAGACAGTCCCAGAGAGGTGCCTACAATGGAATCAGTGAGTTCTCAGGGTCTCTCAAGGACTTCGTGACCTGGTCCAGCCTGTCTAAGAAGGGGAAAAAGGGAGAAGGAGAGCATCTTATCAAGATTCCCTGTGTACTTGGAGATAAAATTTCCCTCCATCATATAAGACTACAAGAGAATAATCTGTAAAGACTGGGTGGACCTGTAAGAAATGAAGATTGACATTTTTTCGCCCCTTAATGGATGCCAGATAAGGCAAAGGAATTGCTGATATGACCTTATATCTGAGCAAGAACAACAAAAACAGGAAAGGGACGGTTGGGCTGAAAATGGGGGCACTAAAGGAATAGGAGTATACTCCCTCTCTTTGTAGGGTCAAGGCTACATGACCACAGGTCAAACACAAGCCAGTGAAGGTGAGGGTGTTGGAGTTATCTTGCCAGAACACCATAATAGGGCTGCCTATCAGGCGAGGACACCACGGACCAGGCTGTGGGTTTAATCCAGGGAAAGAAGTCATATCCATGTAGTAGGGAGACCTAGGGAGCTTAACGTGTCCCCATGTACCTCCTGAGAGCCTCAATAACCAGTCAGGGTAGCCCAAGACACAGTGACCTTGCCCAGCTGAATGTGGTCCACCCTCACCTCTTCACCCTGCCTGGGAACAGAGGAGGAGAAGGAAGGGGAGGAGGATAGAAGCATCAAGAACAGCGCCCATACCTACTCCTGCAGCCAAACCCTCCAATAGAAAGAGTGGTTGATGTTGGGGACTGTGGAGAGCTCGGTCTCAGACAGGTAGTTGATGTTTTAAGTTCTCAAAGCAAAGATGATTAAAAAGTTATGAAATCTGCTTTAGGTATCATTAAGGAATAAGAAAGACAGATTAAGTACAAGATGAGCATGAACAGAAAAAAGAAAGTTGATGTTTCTACCCCCCTAAATTTCAGATTCTCCAATGAACCCATTATAAGTATGCGTGTTTTCTGGAGAGACAGAACATAGCTTTCATCACTTTGTCGAGAGGTTCAGAGCTCCAGATGGTCCAAACCGCTAGCATGCATAGTAATGACTCCAAGCCTTTATTTCTTGCCTTGATATCTCTTTTGAACACCAACCTTGGATTTTTAATTGTATACCATTTACTTTTCTCCTATCATCCTCTCTTTTTCCCTCATTGTATTCATCATAATCTGTTATTATTTGACTTATCTATCCATTTACTGTCAGTCTCCTTCACTAGAATGCATGCTGCACCAAGGGACCCTGTTGTCTTGGTTACCGTTTTATCTTTAGAACCCAATATAGTGCCTGGCACTAGTAGGCTCAAAAGTGTTTCCAGGAAGTGTCCCATAGACATCTGAAACCTACCATGTCACAAATGAAGCTCATCTCAGACCTGCTCTTACTCTCTTTTTTAAAAATTAATTAATTAATTTATTTTTGGCTGGTGTTGGGTCTTCGTTGCTGCACGCGGGCTTTCTCTAGCTGCAGCGAGCGGGGGCTACTCTTCATTGCGGTGCACAGACTTCTCATTGAGGTGGCTTCTCACTGCGGTGGCTTCTCTTGTTACAGAGCACGGACTCTAGGTGTGTGGGCTTCAGTAGTTGTGGCACATGGGCTCAGCAGTTGTGGCACGTGGGCTCAGTAGTTGTGGCTCACGGGCCCTAGAGCGCAGGCTCAGTAGTTGTGGTGCTTTCTCTAGCTGCGGCGAGCGGGGGCTACTCTTCATTGCGGTGCACAGACTTCTCATTGAGGTGGCTTCTCACTGCGGTGGCTTCTCTTGTTACAGAGCACGGACTCTAGGTGTGTGGGCTTCAGTAGTTGTGGCACATGAGCTCAGCAGTTGTGGCACGTGGGCTCAGTAGTTGTGGCTCACGGGCCCTAGAGCGCAGGCTCAGTAGTTGTGGTGCACGGGCTTAGTTGCTCCGCGGCATGTGGGCTCTTCCCAGATCAGGGCTTGAACCTGTATCCCCTGCATTGGCAGGCGGATTCTTAACCACTGTGCCACCGGGTAGCCCCCCTGCTCTTACTGTTGATTACTCTAAAATTGAAAATGATCTCTCACTCCATCTCCCAGATGCAATCAATTTCTAAATCTTGCCACAGGTACCTGAGAAATGGTTCATTACTCTAACCCTAGCTCTTAACCCTCACTGCTTCTGCTTTCATTTTGCTTCTTCTCTCTCTCATCAACCTCCCAACCAGTCTCATTGCCTCTGGTCTTCCCATTCCAGTGGTTCTGAAGCACTTATTCTAGAGATATTGCTCCGGAAGGCAAACCTAACAGTCCTCTGCTCAAAGATTTCTGTTGCCACCACTTCCTGATAGGATAAAGTCCAAATTCTTCATGTGGCTTGTGTGACCATGCAGAATTTGGACCCTGTTCATCTCTCCAGACCCATGCTCTGTCAGCCCCTGAAACCGTCCACCCAGGCACTTTGACATTCCATGCTCTCCCCAAACTTGATAGCACCCTGCCCCTGCCTCCCCATCCCTGACTTTTATTTCCCTCCCAAATTACCCTTAGTCTTCCGGACTCAGATCAAAGTCTGTGCTGCTTTTCCTGATTCCCTCCTTGCTCTTAACTGGGTACGTTTCTTACCACCTTTGAGGCTGACTGTTCAACCTGCAAAATGCACAAAATGAGAAAGATAGATAGGCCGAAGAGCATGGTCCAGTGTATACGATAGTGTCAACGGTGCCACTTAACCTCTGCAAAACTTCAACATAGGTGCTATTTCATCTTTGTTTTACTGAAGAGGAAACTGAGGCACACAGAATCGTCCAGGATTTCAGAGTCAGCACTCTAACGCCCACACTACTTTCTGGACCTCATGGGGGAAGTGATGATTGCTGCCATGCAGCTACTTGTTGGTGGTGGAGTCAAGACCTGAATGTGGTCACCTCCTGCCTAGTCGAGTGCTCTGTGTAGACCTTCAGAGGGTGAACTGACTTCTGGGGAAGATGGAGATTCATCCAGGAACATGAAACTGTAGTGAGAAACCAGAATGGAAACGAGGAGGAAAATCAACTGTCTGGCCTGTGGCTGCCACTGAGCCAGGCTAAGCTTGGGGACGAGTTTGATGCCTTCAAGGCCTTGAGCAAAGCATGTGGATGTCGACCTACAGGGATCATAGGTTATCATCTGCAGTTACTCAGCTGTGCATATTTTCTTCCTTGGACCAGAGCCACTTAGGTTTCAACAATAAAAGGAGTCCACTTTGACCAGAATGTATCTCACAGCTCTTCTCTGATAATAACACGATGGAGTGGGCTGCGCTTCCTGTTGCAGGGGAGGAGGAGTGAGAGGGGAAGAGTGTCCTGCCCTCCGGAAGGCTACGAGGTTCAGGGAGGTCTGCTGTGGCTCAGCCCTATTTGTCAGCCTGTACGCAGGACTCCAGAAGTGTGGGGCTCACATTGGCTGGTCAGAGGAATGGCTACTCCTGCTTGGAAGGTGAAAATATTGAAAGATTTTGAGATGAACAAAGATCTGTTTCACCTGGAAAACTTTAGTATTAGCGATTCCCTTCATTGTATGGTGTTCTATAGTTTACAAAGCCCTTTCACAGGTGCCATCTCACTTGATTCTTTATACTAAACCTAGGCAACAGGGTCATAGCTCAAAGTGTGTGTGTTTTCTGTGTATCTCTTTCCCCACCACCACCCCACAGGGAACCAGATCAAAAGTTTAATAGCAGAGTCATTTTTCTACTCTCTCTCTCTCTTTTTTTTTTTTGACATTTTTATGGAAAGTGTAGCTTCACATGCAGGTGTAAGAAATAATAGAGAGAGCTCCTAGTGTGCCCTTTGTCCAGTTGTTCCCAGTGGTAACATTTTGCAAAACTATCTGCAGTATCACAATTAGAATATTGACGTTGCTAGGATCCACAGTCTTATTTAGATTTTTCTAGCTTTGCTTTTACTCATTTGTTTCTTTGTGTATATTTAGTTCTAAACATTTTCCCAGTTGTTGTTTTTTTCTTTTTAAATTTTTATTGGAGTATAGTTGCTTTACAATATTGTATTAGTTTCTACTGTACAGCAAAGTGATTCAGCTATACGTATACATATATCCTCTCTTTTTTGTATTTCCTTCCCATTTAGGTCACCACAGAGCACTGAGTAGAGTCCCCTGTGCTATACAGTAGGTTCTCATTAGTTATCTACTTTATGCATAGTATCAGTAGTGTAGTAGCAGCAGCATAGCACAGGGAGATCAGCTCGGTGCTTTGTGACCACCTAGAGGGGTGGGATAGGGAGGGTGGGAGGGAGGCTTAAGAGGGAGGGGATGTGGGGATATATGTATGCATATGGCTGATTCACTTTGGTGCACAACAGAAACTAACACAGTATTGTGAAGCAATTATACTCCAATAAAGATCTATTAAAAAGTAGTGTATATATGTCAATCCCAATCTCCCAATATTTTTCTACTTGTTAAGCTGGATGAGACCAGACATGAGAAGGAAGTGTGAAGAAGCAGAAGGTAATATGAACAAGAGAGAAGGGGCAGAAAGAACAGGGGTTTGAAGTAGGGAGGTGCAAAGGGGTCTTCTTTCAGGAAGACCAAGAAGTGGGGTAGAAGGGACTGAGTGCCAGTTGCCTGTGGATGACTCATCAAGCAATAGTCTAGACATTTGTAAGGTCCATTAACATCAGGTGGGAAACTTGGACAACTTGTGTGGCAATGGGATGAGGAAGGGAAAAGTTCACACAAGTTGGTGCTGAGTGAAGTAGTTTGGAGTTTCTCTGTGTGCTAGGGTCATGGAGAACACACTTACACATGCGGAGGGCAGGTTTACAGCTATAGAGTAGGTATAACAGGTACAGTAAGTCCCCTACATGTGAATCTTCAAGCTGCGAACTTTCAAAGATGCGAACCTGTGTTCGCATGTCCAATCATGAAAGTTAGTTCATGTGTCTGGTGTACGTCGTCACGTGCATGCATCCTCTACAAGTGGCTGTGCTTTTGTGTACTTTACTGTACAGTACTGTATTGAGTACAGTAGTACAGAATCTTTATTTTAAGCCCAGGATGTCTGGAAGCAAGTGTAAATGCAGCAGTGATATAGCTGGTACTTTTCAAGGTAATGTACTGTAAGATTAAAAATGTTTTCTTGGGCTTCCCTGGTGGCGCAGTGGTTGAGAGTCCGCCTGACAATGCAGGGGACACGGGTTCATGCCTCGGTCCAGGAAGATCCCACATGCTGTCGAGCGGCTGGGCCCATGAGCCATGGCCGCTGAGCCTGTGCGTCCGGAGCCTGTGCTCCTCAACGGGAGAGACCACAACGGTGAGAGGCCCGCGTACCACAAAAAAAAAAAAAAGAAAAAACAGTTTTCTTTATTTTTTGTATTTGTCTTTTATGTATTATTTGTGTGAAAAGTATTAGAAACCTATTACAGTACAGTACTATATACCCAATTGCATTAGTTGGATACCTAGGCTAACTTTGTAGGACTTATGAACAAATTAGACTTACGAACACGTTCTTGGAACGGAACTTGTTCGTATGTAGGGGACTTGCTGTATTATCAACTATTCTTAATAAATGATGAATCTGAAGCCAAAAAAGTATGGAAAGTTCACCCAAGACATAGAGTCAGGAAGTGGCAAGATCTGCACTCAGACCTGAATCTTCTGATGATTACTCCAATGGAATTTATTTTCTTTATTAAATTTTTTTTAATTTTTTAAATTAAACTTTATTATTATTATTTTTTAAATATTTATTTTTATTTATTATCATTTTTATTTTTGGCTGCATTGGGTCTTCATTGCTGCACGCGGGCTTTCTCTAGTTGCGGCGAGCAGGGGCTACTGTTAGTTGTGGTGTGTGGGCTCAGTAGTTGTGGCCTGTGAGCTCTAGAGCACATGCTCAGTAGTTGTGGCGCACGGGCTTAGCTGCTCTGCAGCATGTGGGATCTTCCCGGACCAGGGCTCGAACCTGTGTCCCCTACATTGGCAGGTGGATTCTTAACCACTGCGCCACCAGGGAAGCCCCCCAAAATATTTTTTATTTTTAAAATTAAAAAAAAATTGAAGTATAGTTGATTTACAATGTTGTGTTAGTTTCAGGTGTATCCAATGGATTTTCTTCTGCAGAAGGTACCCTGCTATACTTAGCCAAATAACAGTTCCTACAAAAGTTCTTGTTCGTTTTCTGCTTTCACAGTGTCTAGACTAGCCAGCTGGTATGTCAACCTGGGTAGCAGGGGTTAAGATGGTTAGGGCAGATTGAAAGGTGAGGTAGGAGAGACTAAAAGTCTAAGAGACCAAAAATTTAGACACAACCTTACCGGTAATCAGGAAAATGCAAATTAAAACAGTAAGGCAATACTTCTTCATGCAACAGAATGAAGTCGTCAAAAAACATCAAGTTTGATAATATCGGAGAAAATACAGACATTCTGTCCACACTGCAAGTGAGAAGCCTTATTGGTAAGGCTTTAGAGGGCCATAAAAATATGTATGTCCTCTATTCCAGTAATTCTCAGTATCTTCATAGAGAACCATTCTAAACGCGCAGAAGAAAACACATTCATTGCTAAATGTTTTTTATCGCAGCGAAAACTGGTACCAATTATCCAATGCCTAAAGTAAAAAGAAAAGAAAAAATTTTTTAAATTAAAAAAACCCACTCTTGTTCACTTTCTGGCTATTCACACTAAATAAAAATATAAAGATAGACTTACATGGATGGCAGAGAAGGTTCCCCATGAGATAGTGTTGAGTGGACAATGCATGTATTAAAATACCATTTATGCAAACACATGCCCATGAAGCAATATTATAAAATTCTGTATGGACATATATCTGTACAATTGAAGATAAGAAGGTCTGAATGAGTTGGAATTTTTCTGTGAGCTAGGACAATGGTGAACAAGCTGACAAATTTACATCTAAAAAGTACAACCATCAAACGGACCTCTGGGTTGGAGACACAGATTGGGCTGGAGATGAAAAGCATTTATCGGTAAAGTCTGAATTTTAGCAATGAGATTATACTGGTGTCCTACTCGTGTAATTATGCACACACACAGGCACAGAAATATATATAATACATCCACATACATAAACGTGCTCTTGGGAGCAGCAGGAAGGAGACTGATCGTCACAGTCGTGGGAGGACTAGGCTAGGGCGGGGGGTGCCCAGAAATTCCTTGAGAGCATCTTTCACCTTCAGAACTAGAGCAGCTCCCCTTGCTCTGCGCTGCTGGGCCAGGCCCCCTTGATTTATTTTATGTTATTGTTGTTTTATTTCCCTCTATAAAAATACCATGTGCTCACTATAGAACATTTGGGAAATACAGAAAAAGTAGCAGGGAGACGAAAACAATCGCCCCGTCGTCCCACAACCCAGAAGTAACTGTTGTTAAGCACTGGTTGTATCTACTTTCTGGACTTTTTAAAGCACATTGTTTACATGGTTCTAATCATATGGCCGATATCTAATGGTATTTATTGATTTTATATCACTTTATGACCACCCGTGTAGTAGGTGTTCACTCTAATATGTATTCTTTTAAGGTAGAAAATTTTGCAGAAATAAAGATCCTAAAGAAAAATTGAAAATCATCCAGGTTCCCACCGCCCACAGTAAACATTTTCTTATGTTTTCTTATTTTTTTTTAATGTAATATTATACAGTTGAAAGCAGAATGTACCTACTGATTTTTAAGTGTAGTTACAAAGGAGAGCAGTACCAGGGAAAGATGATATGAAGAGTGTCTTAATGAAGGTTAATATCTGCCTTAATTTTTACTAGTTTCTATTTCTTCAAAATGATGTAGGATATTTAATATGGTTCTTATATGTGCAGAGTATCAAGATTCCAGTTGCTTATGCAGCACTGCATTTTATTTTTAAAAATATTTTTCCTAGAATAGCTACCACATTCACTATTGTTTTTGTTAGGAATAGTTAATTACTTAAAGAAACAAACAAAAAAACCAAATCTAGTAATTCTGAACAAGGAAATCCTGCTACTCAGTCTAAACTGCCATGTTCCGAGTTTTTTGCATTTTTTTCATATTTCAGTTGACTGCCTTACGTTTTCAAGTAAAATTTGCACAAAGGTATGCAGACAATGTATTTCCAAAGTTTTTGTATATTTAAGGTACAATATACTCTTCTTCTTCGACAAAGGAGAGTTGGAATGGTAAAAAATTTGAGGTTTCAGGATGGTTTTTTTCTCTCTCAAATCTTCAGATATTGCTTTATTCTTCTGTGGCATTTAATCTTATAGATATTATCTCAATTTTTCTTCCTTTTAATGTAACTTGTTTTCTGCTAGGAAGCTTACACGTTTTCTCATAATCAGTACAATTTTTAAAAATCATAATTTCAGGATCTTCCTTGTAAGAAATTCTTTTTAAAATTTTTTTCCCCAGCGTGTGTCCTGTCATCTCAACTTTGTGAAGCCAGGACTCCTTTCTTCCAGTTCATAATCGTGTGTTAGATTTCTTGCTGCCTTGGCTCTGGATGGTCGACCCTGTGCTTTCTCAGGGCCCTTGCTGCCCCTTCCAGCTTCTCCTCATTGTGTGAAAGTGGTGGGTTGGGCTGGGTCGCTCCTTTGTCTGCCTGGGTTGGATTTGAATTCCCTTTTCAGATGGAACCCTGAAAGGCACACGGCTGTGCGCAGGTCCCAGTTCAAGTCCCAGCCATTGTTAAGTCTGCCCTAGTGTGATCCTGCTGGCCTCAGAGGAGCGCTCCTTCTAACCCATCCTACTTCCTTCCCTTTCTCACTCTCAGCAATCTGCCATCAGTACAGGCAGCGACATGGGTGGCAGTGTACAAACAGTAGGGAGGTCAGGAGTTCCAGGGAGGTCGGTGACACTCAGCAGACAAAATGAGAGTGATCACAGAAGTGAAAGGGGAGCCAGAACAATGTCAGGACAAAAGATAGCAGAATAACCCAGGCTGTGAGTGAAGACCGCCTTCTCCTCCCTCTGACTCTTAGTAATAATACCAATTTGCACTCACCTCGTGCTCACTCTCAGTGCTTTGATCTCTTAGCTCATCTGCTCCTCACGATAATCCTGTGGAGTGGACATACCATTCATATGCCCATTTTACAGATGACGAAACTGAGGCAGAGAATGTAACTACGTTGCTCAAGTTTACAGAGTCAGTGAGGGGCAGAATAAGGATGCAAAGCCAGAATACTACCCCCAGTGCCGTGTTCTTAACCACCATGCTTCAAACCTCTCAATGAACTAAAATTAGGAGGGTGATTTCTGGAAAAGACTCAACTTCTTACTCATCAACTGAGTAGATAACCAGACCACTGGTATTCAGAGTACAGAGTTACAATGACACATTTGTACAAACCAATGGTTGAAGCCTGGAGTCACATGGATTACATTATTATTATTATTATTACATTGCTATCAGTCTCTCCCTGTCTCCTCCTTCACCTTCTGCATGTTGCTTATGGGGAGTCCTGCTCCCAGGATGCAAGGAACTCTTGCTAGTCCTTCCTCTGTTTCTTGCCCAGGTGCTTCCTGGAAATTGCTGTTTCCAATGGACATAGAGGTACTGAATTGCTCATCACTCAAAAATGTTACAGCATTGTAGCCACACAGTAGAGCAACTGCTGCTCATTTTCCTTGTGAATATACAGTCCTTCTATTTCAGAGCCAGTGGTGGGGAGGTGGGAACAAACAGTGATGGGGAGGGGAAACGGGGTTGTAATTATTTCTAAAGGTAGATAGGTTCATTCTGCTACAATTGAAGTAACTGAAGAATTATAAATGAATGAATGAATGAATGAATGAAATGATCTAGTCAGGAGATCATGCCTCCACTTGCCTCAGCTATTATAATTATTTTTCCTGCAATGAATGACTCCCTTCTGTCCACGAAAACTCCACACCCAATGGATAAAGAAGATGTGGTACATATATACAATGGAACATTACTCAACCATAAAAAGGAACAAAATTGTGCCATTTGCAGAGACGTGGATGGACCTAGAGACTCTCATACAGAGTGAAGTAGGTCAGAAGGAGAAAAACAAATATCATATATTAATGCATATATGTAGAATCTAGAAAAATGGTGTAGATGATCTTATTGGCAAAGCAGAAATAGAAACACAGACATAGAGAACAAACATATGGACACCAAGGGGGGGAAGGGGGTGGGATGAATTGGGAGACTGGGATTGACCTATATACTCTATTGATACTATGTATAAAACAAATAACTAATGAGAACCTACTGTATAGCACAGGGAACTCTACTCAGTGCTCTGTGGTGACCTAAATGGGAAGGAAATCCAAAAAAGAGGGGATATATGTATACGTATAGCTGAATCACTTTGCTGTACAGCAGAAACCAACACAATATTGTAAAGCAACTATATTCCAATAAGAGTTAATAAAAAAAAAAGAGAAAACTCCACACTCAAAACTCTCCTGAACTCTTCCAGCCTTTGTCCATATCCCTGTCCCTAAGACCCTATTCTTTGTATTGTTCTCACTACTGATTGAACAGTAACTATACATCACTTTATAGTTTTCAGTGTTGTGTATGTGCTCCTCATATAGAAAAGTTAGATCACCAAGGGACCATAATTGATTTATTTATTTTCTTTCTCCTTACTGCTTCTAGCAGAGTATTAAATATATAACTAAGCTACCAATTACTGAGTGCCTTCCAAGGGTCAAGACTTTCCACGAGTTGCTTAATGAGAATTGCCGTAGTTAATCTCACAAGAGCCCAGTAAGTAGGTATTTATATCCCGATTTAACAGAAGAGGAAAATGAAACTCCAAGACATTACATAGTTTACTCAACTTGGGATTGGATCCTAGTCTGCCAGACGCTAAAGCCCACACTCTTTACACAATGCCATTAAGGTGCTTTCATCCCAAAAGACACAGAAATGGTTGAAATAGAAGAAAAGGTAAAATTATAAGTGTTTTAAACTTTTTCCTGAGAGAAAACTCTGTGAAAGCACAATTCTGCTAAAGAAAATCTTATTGTTGATGATATAATGCTTTCATCCATTTCAAAGGCATAGTCTGAGTCTTCTGGCCCAGTTTCTATGCTTTGGTTGAACAGAATCTGGGAAATGGGTAGACGGAGCTGAGTAATTAACAGGAAATAGACTGGTTTGTTCATTTCCATTTAAAAAGTAAGACAGGGGGCAGAGTCAAGATGGTAGACTAGGAGGACACGGAATTCGCGTCTCTGCACAACTAGGGCACCTACCAGGCACTGGTGGGGGACCACAGACACAGAAGGGGATGGGAGGAACCCCTAGAGACTGGGTAGGACATGGGGTGTGGGGGGAGTGAGGGGGGAGGAGAAGTGGAGGCAGGATGGGACCAGCATCCCTGAGGGGTGGCTGGGGGAGGGGAAGGCATCCCACACCCAAAGCGGGGAAGTGGGGGACCATTGGGAGGGCAAAGGATCAAAAGGGAGTGTGGTCAGGTTTCCCCTGCCCACCTGGGCCCCCGGGAGCCTGCTGAGATCCCCAGCCTGATCCTCTGACCACCGAGGCCCCCTCCAGCCACGAGTCCTGGGGGAGTGGGAGGGAGGGAAAGGGGAGCAAAAGTAAAGGCTGGACCTCTGGGACCGGCACCCCTGAGGGGTGGGTGGGGGAGGGGAAGAGTTCCTACACCCAGCGGGACCGCCCACGGTTAGGGGTCCAGGGGGGACAGGGGAGACCCTGGGGGAGACCCTGTGGGGATGGTGCTGAGGAACGCAAGGAAATGCGGTCAGTGCTTTCCCTGCCCACTTAGGCACCGGGGAGCCTTTTGGGCTCCTGGACCTAATCCTCTGCCCTCGGAGCCTCCCTCCCGCCACACAGAGCACCCCCCCACCCCCACCCAGCCCCCTACCTGTACATTCGGAGACCCCCTCTGAGACCCCCTCCAAGGTGCTGGGCCTAAACCCCACACACACACCCTCACCCAGGGCCTTACCTCCAAACTCCGGAACTCCACACTCCAGAGGTCCCCCCTTGGACGTGCTGCCTCTCGCCTTCCATGCAGGTCCTAAGCAGAGGCCCTACCCCATGCTTGAAAGTCACTTGCCCAGGTCCCACCCCAAGGCTTTTTCTGGCTGCATAGGTCTTGAGCCTAGGCCCCGCCCCACACTCAAAGGTCAGCCACCCCAGGCTCCGCCCCACCCTAAACCCCACTACAGCCTAAGTTCCACCCCTGCCTAAACTCTGCCCCCCATAGTTGTTACTTCACCTTTTTCATTTCTACTTCTACTGATTTGAGTCATCTCCCTCTTTTTTTTGATGAGTCAGCTAATGGTTTATCAATTTTGTTTATCTTCTCAAAGAACCAACTTTTAGTTTTATTGACCTTTGCTATCATTGCCTTCAATTCTTTTTCATTTATCTCTGATCTGATCTTTATGATTTCTTTCCTTGTGTTAACTTTGGGTTTTTTTTGTTCTTCTTTCTCTAATTGCTTTAGGTGCAAGGTTAGGTTGTTTATTTGAGATGTTGCTTGTTTCTTGAGTTAGGGTTGTATTGCTATAAACTCCCCTATAAGAACTGCTTTTGCCGCCTCCCATAGGTTTTTGGTCATCGTGTTTTCATTGTCATTTGTTTCTAGGTATTTTTTGATTTCCTCTTTGATTTCTCCAGTGATCTCTTTGTTATTTAGTAGTGTATTGTTTAGCCTCCATGTGTTTGTATTTTTTACAGATCTTTTCCTGTAATTGATATCTAGCCTCATAGCATTCTGGTCGGAAAAGATACTTGATACGATTTCAATTTTCTTAAATTTACCAAGACTTGACTTGTGACCCAAGATATGATCTATCCTGGAGAATGTTCCATGAGCACTTGAGAAGAAATTGTATTCTGTTGTTCTTGTATGGAATGCCCTCTAAATATCAATTAAGTCCATCTTGTTTAATGTATCATTTAAAGCTTGTGTTTCCTTATTTATTTTCATTTTGGATGATCTGTCCATTGGGGAAAGTGGGGTGTTCATGTCCCCTACTATGATTGTGTTACTGTCAATTTCGCATATTATGACTGTTAGCATTTGCCTTATGTATTGAGGTGCTCCTATGTTGCGTGCATAAATATTTACAATTGTTTTATCTTCTTCTTGGATTGATCTCTTGATCATTATGTAGTGTCCTTCCTTGTCTTTTGCAGTAGTCTTTATTTTAAAGTCTATTTTGTCTGATATGAGTATTGCTACTCCAGCTTTCTTTTGTTTTCCAATTGCATGGAATATCTTTTTCCATCCCCTCACTTTCAGTCTGTATGTGTCCCTAGGTCTGAAGTGGGTCTCTTGTAGACTGCATATATATGGATCTTGTTTTTGTATCCATTCAGCCAGTCTATGTCTTTTGGTTGGAGAATTTAATCCATTTACATTTAAGGTAGTTATTGATATGTAGGTTCCTATTACCATTTTCTTAATTGTTTTGGGTTTGTTATTGTAGGTCTTTTCCTTCTCTTGTGTTTCCTGTATAGAGAAATTCCTTTAGCATTTGTTGTAAAGCTAGTTTGGTGGTGCTGAATTCTCTTAGCTTTTGCTTGTCTTAAAGGTTTTAATTTCTCCTTCGAATCTGAATGAGATCCTTGCTGGGTAGAGTAATCTTGGTTGTAGTTTCTTCCCTTTCATCACTTTAAATATGTCCTGCCACTCCCTTCTGGCTTGCAGAGTTTCTGCTGAAAGGTCAGCTGTTAACCTTATGGAGATTCCTTGGTATGTTCTTTGTTGTTTTTCCCTTGCTGCTTTTAATATTTTTTCTTTGTATTTAATTTTTGATAGTTTGATTAATATGTGTCTTTGTGTGTTTCTCCTTGGATTTAACCTGTATGGGACTCTCTGTGCTTCCTGGACTTGATTAACTATTTCCTTTCCCATATTAGGAAAGTTTTCAACTATAATCTCTTCAAATATTTTCTCAGCCCCTTTCTTTTTCTTTTCTTCTTCTGGGACCCCTATAATTCAAATGTTGGTGCATTTAATGTTGTCCCAGTTTTCTCTGAGACTGTCCTCAATTGTTTGCATTCTTTATTCCTTTATTCTGCTCTATGGTAGTGATTTCCAATATTTTATCTTCCAAGTCACTTATCCATTTTCTGCCTTAGTTATTGTGCTATTGATTCCTTTTAGAAGATTTTTAATTTCATTTATTGTGTTGTTCATCATTGTTTGTTTGCTCTTTTGTTCTTCTAGGTCCTTGTTAAATGCTTCTTGTATTTTCTCCATTCTATTTCCAAGATTTTGGATCATCTTTACTATCATTATTCTGAATTCTTTTTCAGGTAGACTGCCTATTTCTTCTTCATTTGTTTGGTCTGGTGGGTTTTTACCTTGCTCCTTCATCTGCTGTGTATTTCTCTGTCTTCTCATTTTGCTTAACTTACTGTGTTTGGGGTCTCCTTTTTGCACACTGCAGGTTCGTAGTTTCCATTGTTTTTGGTGTCTGCCTGCAGTGGGTGACATTGCTCAGTGGGTTGTGTAGGCTTCCTGGTGGAGGGGACTGGTGCCTGTGTTCTGGTGGATGAGGCTGGATCTTGTCTTTCTGGTGGGCAGGACCGCATCCAGTGGTGTGTTTTTGGTGTCTGTGACCTTATTATGATTTTAGGCAGCTAATGGGTGGGGTTGTGTTTCTGTCTTGCTAGTTGTTTGGCATAGGGTGTCCAGGACTGTAGCTTGCTGGTCATTCAGTGGAGCTAGGTGTTAGCATTGAGATGGATATCTCTGGGAGAGCTTTTGCTGTTTGATATTACATGGAACTGGGAGGTCTCTGGTGGACAAATATCCTGTATTCAGCTCTCCCACCTCAGAGGCACAGGCCTGACCCCTGTACAGAGTACCAAGACCCTGTCAGCCACATGGCTCAGAAGACAAGGGAGAAAAATAAAATAAAATAAAATAATTAAAATAGAAAAATTTTAAAATTATTAAAAATAAAAAAATTAAAATGTAATAGAAAAAAAATTGACAGACAGAACCCTAGGACAAATGGTAAAAGCAAAGCTATACAGACAAAATCACACAAAGAAGCACACACATACACACTCACAAAAAGAGAAAAAGGAAAAAAAAAATATCTCTGTATATAAAAAAAAGGAAGAGAGCAACTACATCAATAAACAAACCTACCAATGAAAATAAACTCTAAATACTAAACTAAGATAAACATAAAACCAGAAACAAATTAGATGCAGAAAGCAAACCCCAAATCTACCGTTGCTCCCAAAGTCCACCACCTCAATTTGGGATGATTCCTTGTCTATTCAGGTATTGCAGAGCTGCAGGGTACATCAAGTTGATTATGGAGATTTAATCCTCTGCTCCTGAGGCTGCTGGGAGAGATTTCCCTTTCTCTTCTTTCTTCGCACAGCTCCTGGTGTTCAGCTATGGATTTGGCCCCGCCTCTGTTTGTTGGTCGCCTGAGGGCATCTGTTTCCCATCCAGACAGGACTGGGTTAAAGTAGCAGCTGATTAGGGGGCTCTGGCTCACTCAGGCTGTGGGGAGGGAGGGGTACGGAATGCGGAGCGAGCCTGTAGTGTCAGAGGACAGCGTGATGTTGCAACAGCCTGAGGCACACCATGTGTTCTCCTGGGGAAGTTGCCCCTAGATCACGAGACTCTGGCAGTGGTGGGCTGCACACACTCCTGGGAGGGGAGGTGTGGATAGTGCCCCCTGTGCTTGCACACAGGCTTCTTGGTGGCTGCAGCAGCAGTCTTAGCGTTTCATTCCCGTCTCTGGTGTCCATGCTGATAGCTGCAGCTCGTACCCATCTCTGGGGCTCATTTAGGCAGTGCTCTGAATCCCGTCTCCTTGCACACCCCGAAACAATGGTCTCTTGCGTCTTTGGCAGGTCCAGACTTTTTCCCAGACTCCCTCCCGGCTAGCTGTGGTGCACTAGCCCCCTTCAGGCTGTGTCCACACAGCCAACCCCAGTCCTCTCCCTAGGATCTGACCTCCAAAGCCCGAGCCTCAGCTCTCAGCCCCCACCCGCCCCGGCGGGTGAACAGACAAGCCTCTCGGGCCAGTGAGTGCTGTTCGGCACCGATCCTCTGTGCAGGAATCTCTCCACTTTGCCCTCTGCACCCCTGTTGCTGCGCTCTCCTCCGTGGCTCTGAAGCTTCCCCACCGCCATCCCCTGTCTCCCCCAGTGAAGGGGCTTCCTAGTGTTTGGCAACTTTTCCTCCTTCAAAGCTCCCTTCCAGAGGTGCAGGTCCTGTTCCTATTCTTTTGTCTCTGTTTTTTCTTTTGCCCTACCCAGGTACGTGGGGAATTTCTTGCCTTTTGGGAAGTCTGAGGTCTTCTGTCAGCGTTCATTAGGTGTTCTGTAGGAGTTGTTCCACATATAGATGTATTTCTGTTGTATTTGTGGGGAGGAAGGTGATCTCCACGTCTTATTCCTCCACCATCTTGAAGGTCTCTCAAAACAAATTCTTTTGCACAAGCAAAGGAAACTACAACAAGATGAAAAGACAACCCTCAGAATGGGAGAAAATATTTGCAAATGAAGCAACTGACAAAGGACTAATCTTCAAAACATACAAGTAACTCATGCAGCTCAATATCAAAAAAACAACCCAATCCCAAAATGGGCAGAAGACCTAAATAGACATTTCTCCAAAAAAGATATACAGATTGCCAACAAACACATGAAAGGATGCTCAACATCACTAATCATTAGAGAAATGCAAATCAAAACTACAATTAGGTATCACCTCACACCAGTCAGCATGACCACCATCAAAAAATCTACAAACAATAAATGCTGGAGAGGGTGTGGAGAAAAGGGAGCCCTCTTGCACTGTTGGTGGGAATGTAGATTGATTCAGCCACTATGAAGAACAGTATGGAAGTTCCTTTAAAAATTAAAAATAGAATTACCATATGATCCAGCAATCCTACTACTGGGCATATACCCTGAGAAAACCATAATTCAGAAAGATACACGTATCACAATGTTCAGTGCAGCACTATTTACAATAGCCAAGACATGGAAACAACCTTAATGTCCATCAACAGATGAATGGATAAAGATGTGGCACATATATACAATGGAATATTACTCAGCCATAAAAAGGAACGAAACTGAGTTATTTGTAGTGAGGTGGATGGACCTAGAGTCTGTCATACAGAGTGAAGTAAGTCAGAAAGAGAAAAACAAATACCATATGCTAATGCATATATATGGAATTTTAAAAAGTGGTACTGATGAACCTAGTGGCAAGGCAGTAATAAAGACGCAGATGTAGAGAATGGACTTGAGGGCATGGGGGTGGGGAAGGGGAAGCTGGGACGAAGTGAGAGAGTAGCATTGACATATATACACTACCAAATGTAAAATGGATGGCTAGTTGGAAGCTGCTGCATAGCAGAAGGGGATCGACTCGATGCTTTGTGATGACCTAGAGGGGTAGAATAGGGAGGGTGGGAGACAGGCTCAAGAGAGAGGGGATAAGGGAATATATGTATACATATAGCCGATTCACTCTGTTGTACAGCAGAATATAACAGAACATTGTAGAGCATTTATACTCCAAAAAAGATGTGGAAAAAAAAAAAGTAAGGCAGAATTGTTTGCGTGCAAAGGCAAAACTGAGAAAGGGTGGAAAGACAAAGTTGACTACTTCGTTTCATCTGGGGGAATTTTGTTTTGGGGTCAGAGTTGAGAAGGAAGGGTGGAGAGAGAGTTGAGAGCAGCTATAGTACATGAGAGATACAACTGAGAAGGAGGGAAGAGGATATTAAATCCTGTAACTGGTGTTTATGGATGATTTTGCAAATGAAAGTAATGCCTTTAAAGGGGTTGTCTGGCTCCACAGAGCCGCTGGCTCTAGAAGTAATCAGATTGGAGCATTTTCATAAGAAAGATGAAGGATGAGGATAACTGAAACCAGGCTGTACAAAAACACAAGGTTCTCTTAGAAAAAGTTTTACTATGGGGGAAGGGGGTGGTGGTGGAGTGTAACACCAGATGCAACAGATGAGATGCAGGTAAGATTTAGTTTGACTTCTAAAACAATTCTTAGTAAAGTCTAGTAATAAGGACGAAGCAGCGATATGCTTTCAACTCACTCTATATAATACATCATTTTGGTATGAAATATTCTGTACATCATAGCAAGGTGTTTGTAAGATACAAAGAATACCTACATAGCTAAAGAACTAGAATTTTATTAATATTTTTGAGGTCCCCTATGGATCCTCCCAGAATTAACTTCTGACCTGAATCTTCTGCTTACTATTCCTTTGCCTTTCTTTAAATCTTAATGCATAGATTTGCAGTGATAAACAGTGTATTTTAGTTTTGCATGTCTTTGAACTCTATGTAGATGTCCTCATACATCTATATTTGGGACGTGGGATATACATTCTATGGCTTCCTTTTTCCATTTTGAGAGTATAATCCATTTGGATTCAGGCAGCTGAAATTCCCCTATTTTCACTGCTGTGTAATGTTCAGTTCTGAGAATATACCCACATTTATTTATCCATTTTTTCTGTCAAACATTAAGATTGTGTGCAATTGTTTTTGCTTTAATAAAAACACCAAGATGGCATTCTGTATTAGTCAGGGTTCTCCAGAGAAACAGAACCAATAGGAAGTATATATACACACACACATATATTCATTCTATTCTATATGCATTCCTTCTATTCCTGAATATATATAAAATATATATATTTATGTATTTGTGTGTGTGTATATATATAGAGAGAGAGAGACAGACAGACAGACAGAAAAGCTTATTTTAGTAGTTGGCTCATGGAATTATGCAGGCTGAGAAGTCCCACAATCTACTGTCCTCAAGCTGGAGAATGAGGAAAGCCAGTGGTATAGTTCAGTCTGAGTCCAAAAGCCTGAGAACCAGGGGAGTTGATGATGAAAGTCATGGTCACAGTCTGAAGGAAGTCAGAGCACTGATGTCCAAGGGAAGGACAAGATGGATGTCCCAGCTCAAGCAAAGAGAACAAATTCTCCCTTCCTCTGCCTTTTGCTCAATTAAGGCCCTCAACAGATAGGATGATGCCCACCAGCACTGGTGAGGGTGATCTTATTTACTCAATCTACTGACTCAAATGCTCATCTCTTGCGGAAACATCTTCACAGCCACACCCAGAAATAACGTTCTACTGGCTATCGGGGCACCCCTTCACCCTGCCAAGCGGACACATAAAATTAACCATTACTCATTCTAAAATATGTCTCCTGGAATGTGGAAGACCTTATCAAGTATACATAATTCTGAGGGTGGAATTGCTGGATCACAGGGTGTTTCACAGTCACCTTCACTGCTTTTCAAACTCACAGTTTCCCCCACCAGTGTCTGAGTCCAGTGGGTCCCGCTGGGAACATCTAACTGCACAATTTGGTCAGTTTGCTCGGTGTCTTGTTGTGATTTTAATTTACATTTCTTTGACTACTAATCAAGTAGGGCATCTTTTCCTACGTTTATTGGACATTCATTCATGTTTCCTCTTTTGTGAAATGTCTGATTATTTGGCTTGCCAAGTTTTAAAATTGGGTTACCTTTTTTGTACTGATTTATTATTTTATTCCAAAACAAACTCTTTCTGTTACATGTTTGGTGAACATCTCCTTATTTGTAACTTAAAAAAAAAATTGTCTTATGATGTCTTTGGTCAATAGAAGTGTTAAATTTTAATGTTGCATTTTTCAGTCTTTTTAAAAAATGGGACATAACCTAAAAATCCCATAGGGCTTTTTATGAGATAATCGTATCATTTATAAATAATGATGACTTATTTTCTTTCTTTCTAATCCTTACCCTCTTATCTTCTATAAGGTAGTCTTACTATATGGCCAGCACATGTTTTGACTGATGGGTGTTCTCTTTTTCCTTGATTCTAAAGAAAATGTTTTTAAGTTTTTCCATCAATGGTGATGTTCACTACAGGGTTTTGTTTTGGGGTTTTTTTGGTATATACTTATTATCTAGGTAAAGAATTTCCTTCTATTTCTAAATTGCTAAGTGTTTGCGTGTGTGTGTGTGTGTGTGTGTGTGTGTGTGTGTGTTGTCTTTAGATCAGGACCGGATGTTTAATTTTATTGAATGATTTTTTTCTGCGTTAGTTGAAATAATTTGGCAGCCATGTGGTTGCTCGTGAATGAGTTCTGCCCATGGTATACAAGTGGAAATGGGGTTCACGACTTTGGGAAACATTATTAAATGGCAGATATGTATTATCCTTCCATTTTCTCCTCCTCATGTGCTGGAATAGAGATGTGATGGCAGGAATCATGGCAGGCATTTGGGATCATGAGGAGACCCTGGGAACAGAAGCCATACCCAGCAGAGAGAAGACTGGGATTCTGTACCAACAAACACTGTGTCAGTTCTGGACTGTCTCTTTCCATTTCTTGAGAAAGAAATACAACTGTTACCTTGTTTAAGATAGTTTCTGTTTATTTTTTTCCTTGTCACAGGCAAACTTAATCTTAACTAAGATTAAAACCTTACAAAAGAAGCATCTAAAGTAGTTATTCCAAATCCTTTTTAATTTTTCTAGTGGGAAAAAATAATATTTGCTGAAACTAAAGCTATTTCTTCATGATGATGTCTCTTTGGGAGTGGGGAGGCTGGAACAAGGCCTGGAAATGATGTCTTGGAGTTTTAACATTCCCATATGCTTTATGTAATAAAAATCAGAGCTTCTGGATAGCTTTTTAGAAATTCAAGATGAATGAACTCCAAAACCAAAATGTGATGTAATACCCAAAGTATAAAAGGCCTACACTCTGTCCCTTATCTCAGTGTGAAGAGTATAAAATTTACCTCTTTTTTTTCTATAGCCACTCACCAGCTAAAGATACAGAGATTGCCCTGTGACAGTCAAAATGACTGGTAACATTGCACACAGAAGATAGGAGAGGCCTTTAAACACAATGTTTGCCTTTTCTCCTAGTGACTTCAAAGCTTGTCAGATACACCTATCCTTGTCTAACAGAGCAATATTTATGCACTGCTGACAGAAGGCTGGTTTCTATGACATATTATGTGGTGATTTGATAAACACTTTCAGCCTCGTGTGAGCACTGTTATGAAATATACAATTAACTCTTTTCAGTAACTTAGCTCCTCTACAAAGAGTATATCAACATTTCAAATGGGTCATTCAGCAATTTCAACCCAGATAAATGACATTGCACCCTTTAAAAATGGACACTTTCATTATGGATAATTTATACTCAAGGCAAAAATCTATATGACTAATAGGAGAAAAAGAAGAAGAAAATACAATAATTACATCACCTTGTAGCAGCAGTTCTCAAACTTGACCCTGAATCTGTAGGGCTTGCTAAAACAGAGCACTAGGCTCCACCCCCAGAGCTTCTGATTCAATAGACCTGGGCAGGGCCAGAGAATCTGCATATTTGACAAGGTTCATGGTGATGCTGATGCTTCTGGTTCTGGCACCCTACTTTGAGGACCAAGGACTGAGAGTAATGGCTGTTACCCTAATGATGTCGATCTTTTCCATCTTCTCACTAGCAAAACATGACCATTCTTGTCAAAGTCACTGATAACGTGCACACTGCTAAATACCAGGGTCATGTCTTGGCTCTTCTCATTAAAAAGAATATATATTTATTTATTTATCTATTTATTTATCTTTGGCTGCGTTGGGTCTTCGTTGCTGCATGCGGGCTTTCTCTAGTTGCGGCAAGCAGGGGCTACTCTTTGTTGCAGTGTGCGGGCTTCTCATTGTGGTGGCTTCTCTTCTTGTGGAGCATGGGCTCTAGGTGCACAGGTTTCAGTTGTTGTGGCATATGGACTCAGTGGTTGTGGCTCGTGGGCTCTAGAGCACAGGATCAGTAGTTGTGGCGCATGGTCTTAGCTGCTCCATGGTATGTGGGATCTTCCCAGACCAGGGTTCAAACCTGTGTCCCCTGCATTGGCAGGCGGATTCTTAACCACTGTGCCACCAGGGAAGCCCTTGGCTCTTCTCATTTTGACTTAGTAGCAGAATTAGACACAAATTAATCATTTCGTCCTCTTGATACACTTGTCCTCACTTGGCTTCTGAGTTCTCCTTCTTCCTTTTTCCTTATTTCCTCATTACTGAGCACAAATAAGGGAGTGCTCCAGCGCTGAGTCCTTCGACCTCTGTTTTACTCTAGCTACACTCACTCCTTTGATGATCTCTTCCAGTCAGATGCATGACTTTCAAATATCACCTCTATGCAGAAAAGTCTCCTGTTTGCATGCCCAGGCTGGTCATACTCCCTGGAAACTTGCATATAGACAGACTCATAAGCCAACTTCCCATTCAGTGCCTCCTCTTGATATCCAACAGACATCTCAAACTAAACAAGCCCAACGCTGAACACCTGATGGTCCCTCATCTGATTTCTGCAGGCTTCCCCATCACTCTGAATGGCAGCCCCGTCCACCAGTGGACCAAAGCAAAAATTTGTAGTCTTGTTACATCTTCTAATGTTTTTCAGCAAATGACGTCAATTCTTCCTTCAAAATGTATCCAGTATTCCACCACTTTTTTGGCTACTACCCTAGTCCAAGCCACCAATATCTCTTCACTAGAAACTGCACTAGGCTTCTAGGCAGTCCTCTTGCTTTCACCTTGATCCCTCCTACAGTGGCAAAAGGGATCCTTCAAAATGATATACAAAAATGTATATCAGATCATGTCACTTTTTTATTAATTTTAATATAATTTTGTTTAATTGAAGTATAGTAGATTTAAAATGTTGTCTTGGTTTCTGGTATACAGCAAAGTTATTCAGTTATATTATATATGTGGATATATATATATATATTTTTTCATATTCTTTCCTATTATAGGTTATTACAAGATATTGATTATCATTCCCCGTCCTATACAGTAGGACCTTGTTGTTTATCTATTTTATATATAGTAGTTTGTATCTGCTAATCCCAAACACCTAATTTATCCCTCTCTCCACTACCTTTCCTCTTTGGTAACCATAAGTTTGTTTTCTATGTCTGTGAGTCTGTTTCTGTTTAGTAAATAGGTTCATTTGAATCATACTTTAGATTCCACATGTAAGTAATATCATGATATTTGTCTTTCTCTGTCTGACTTACTTAGTATGATAATTTTTAGGTCCATCCATGTTGCTGCAAATGGCATTATTTCATTCTTTTTTATGGCTGAGTAATATTCCATTGTATATGTTTACCACATCTTCTTCTAAGCTGTGATTTCGGTAGGTTAGGTGAATTAAATGCATTTTTGACTTAATGAGATTTTCAGCTTATGATGGTTTTATCAGGACAAAACCCCATCGAAAGTTGAGGATGATCTGTATTTGCTATCACTGATTTTCTCTCCTTGTCCAAATTTCATATTTATGACTCTTCTCAAAAGGATTTTGATATTTTCAATGATTTTTAATTTTTTCTTAAACTTCTAAGAAACCAATCACTTATTGCATACATTTGTAATCTTTGCCTCAATTTTTGTTTGCCTTTTGACTGTGTTTGTCACATTTTTAAATGTATGCAAGTTTGGGGTTTTTATATAATCAAATCAATCAGTTTTTCTGAAATGCTTCCCAAATTTTTGTCAGAAAGTCTTTCACATATAAACATAGGTTTATCATTTCTTCTCATACATTTATGGGTCCATTTAACATTTACCTCCAAACCATTTGAGATTTGTTTTAGTGATTGAGTTGAGGTCCAGATCTAACTTGTATGAATATGTAGTTACCCAATTGTCTCCAAACTATTTATTTAAAAATCTAAGGGATCAAGTCCATCCCATGTTGAGAGAGAGAAAGAAAGAGAAAGAGAGAGAAAGAGATTCTCACACAAGCATTATACCAGATGAATTTTATTATCTTTTTCTTTCTGAAACTAATTCAATCTGATTTTTTGTACAATCACTTTTTTTAGTTGATCATTTTGGTTTTTTCAGGTACATATTCCCATGATCTGTGTTAATAATAACATGTCTTTATTGTATTTATTTTTATTCATTATCTTGGCTGGCACCTTCAGTAAAATGGTAAGTATTTTTAGTCAGAGCAGAAAGTGTGTAAAAAGAAGGGTTTATTGCAGAGATGCAAGGTTAATTAGATGTCATAAAATTTGTTAACACATTCAGTCATGTTAGTAGATCATAGAAAAATAGCAATTGGTAAAAAAGTATTTAATAAAATTCCACCTCTTCCTAAATGTAAAACCAAAATTGAACTATATTCCTATTATACTTAATTTGAAAAAATGTCAACCCAGAGAGTGATATTCTGTTTAAAGATACAACAGGGTAAGTCTGGAAGAGGGTAAGAATGGTTGCTTTCTAATTTATTTGTTTTCATAACATTTTCTTGATCAACTTTTTTTTTTCTTTCACATTAGAAATGATGCATTTTATTTCTATTTTAATTTGGATACCAATTAAATTTAAATTAATTAATTAATTAAATGTAGTTAATTTAAAATTTTTAGAAAAACATTTTTTAAATGAAGGTCGAAAATTAATTAGTACGTATTGATCCTCCCTTAAAAGGGAGGTATTAAGCAGAAGTTGAGTCCCTTCATCCTGACCTGCAGAGCAGTTTTCGTGGCCATGAGCTGTAACACTAAATCTCTATGAAGACCAATTACGTTGACTTCTGAACCTCTCGTTTCATGGCCCTCATGACCTGGCACCTGGCACTACTTCTGCAGTCCCATTTGCTCTGCTGCCCCTCCCCACTCCCTCTCCAGCCACACCAGAAAAAGGTCAGTTCCGGAGAGGCTCCGCCCCCTTCCCCACCTCAGGGTCCTTGCGCAAACAACTCCCCCTACTTGGGATATTCTTCCCTTTTATCCCCTTCTCCTAATTCATTCCCACTCATCCTCTGTATCTCAAATCAAACATCACTCCTGCATACCCTGATAATATTTTTTCCCTTTTCACGTATGGTATTTACTAGAATTGGTGATTATGTACTTTTGTGTGCGTAATTACATGCTGTCTTTTCTCCACTAGTCTATAAATTCCACGTGGGCAGAGACTGTGTTTGGATGATCATATTACCTCCAAAACATTTTTTTAATTGAGTAAATGAAGGATACATATCTTAATATTAATTTGTATACTCATACTAACAGTGATTTTCACCTCCATCTGTATCTTACCAATTTCATTGTTTATTGGCTGCGGGAGCTCCTTTGTTTCAATAGGTGATGGTCAGAATGATGAGGCCAGGATAGGGTCACACCTCATTGTATGTCACCTTTCCTCTCGATCATGCAAACCCTCTCCTGGGGATTCAGATACATTCTGTGGAGCACAAAGGTTTTTGTCTCAGTATTAGAGGCAAAGTACTGTACAAGACAAGGAGGGTTGGTGAAATCAATTTACAGATTATGGGACAGATCAGAAAATGTGTTTCAGATTTTCTAAGCCCTGGGTCATGTCTCAGTTCCTGTCAGTGACCTTCAAATTAGTTCCCGCGAGACATTGCCTTGGGCTTCCAAGGAAAATTATTTTCTGCATTTTCCAACTGTTTTATAATGAGCAAGCCATTTCTTTCATGATTAAAAATAAAACATAAACCAAAATAGAATGGCTCTTCACCAACTTTGGACCTTTTGTGGAAACCAGTTCTACAACAGGCTATTTCAGTTTTGGACCTAAACTCCAGCTGTAAGAGGATGTTTATTTCTTGCTGCATTTGGTAAATTTGTCTGCACTTAGAATATACTGCCATTACTTCGGTGATCATTTGGAAACCCGTCTGCAATGGTGTGCTGGGATTGCCTGATGCCAATTTGCAAGAGTTGAATGTCATACTTTCAGGAATTTTGCAAGTCATTTGTGAAACCCTCAGTAGCTTGAAATCAGCCCTGGTGGAAGTTTTACACCATTGAATTTGGCAAATGCTAAAAATCAGGGCATTTCCCCCCTAGAGAGCTGACTGTTAAACATTTACCAGTATGCCACTGAAGCAGGCTTGAACGATGGACTATTCCTCTGGGCAGTTTACAGGCCTAGCCTTTAACTCTGAGCAGAGTAATCCTTCACGTGTTTGGTTAACCAAGAGAGAATTTGGAATGTTGCCCTGCTCTATGAATGATTTATTATATTAGGTGCTTGACCAAATCAATTTGAGGGGACTTCATTCTGTGGACTAGACATATTTGAATATTTTAATGAACAATGAGGCAAAATTGCAAGATGCCAAGAAGCTTAGAGACCAGTCAAATGGTTATACCACTGCTCATTTATTTTCTACACACACACACACCTTATAGTGCATCTAAGAATAGTCAAATACTCCACCTGAGTATTCAGCCCACTGCTTTTTGAGATTAATTCTTATTTCTTATATCTGAGCAGAGCTAAAACCTCCTTTTTCTGTGTGTGGGACAGATATGAGGTCTTAGGTCATTTTAATTCAAACAGGAGAGGGGTTCTTTTCCTCCTAATATCTTTCTGAAGGCAAAAATGATGAGCAGTGATACTATCCAATGAGAACTCCATTATCAAGGATGGGCAGTGATACCTTCAAACAGAACATTATCCCCCCAGTTCAAGTGAGATTAATGGGCAGCTCCCTTACTATTCTTTAGCAGCTGTAGTTAAGAGTAAGCTGGTACATATTTTGAACAAGAGTTTTCTTCCAGAAACTGTGTCAGCTGTTTCACGTCCATTTGTTCCTAAAATGTAACATTGACCTTTCTGAGAACAATGCATGCAGATCATTATGGGTCTCAAGTTGAGAATAATGGTTAAAAGTCACAATTTGTTTTCTTCTCTTTTCCCCAAGACGAAAACACACACACACACACACACACACACGCATGCACGTGCACACACACACACACGGAAAACACAATGAATGTCAGCGAGGCTCTAAGTCTATACAGAGGGATTTGACTATGGGTCTCCTGGGCTATCTGCACAGCATAAACATTGGTTCAATTTAGCACTAATAATTTTGTATTAGTCATGAGAGAAACTGGGTGCACTGAGTAGTCAGGCTGTTAATTCTGCTTTCATCTACATTGCTGTTCAATTCTCATCTGAGATTTCGTTGCATATTCCTCAGAGTCTCTTCAACTATTCTAATGTCCCAAATCTCAATCCCTGTCTCCTATTTTTTTCTAAATAGAGAAGCTATCTAAAGTAAAAGGCAGAAAAATAAAAGAGACACAAGGATGTAAACAGTAGCTTTCCTTAGGAAAGAGAGAGACCTAGATGATTCTAAAAGTGCCAATATCAAGATTATTATGTTCAGGACTTCCCTGGTGGCACAGTGGTTAAGAATCTGCCTACCAGTGCAGCGGACACGGGTTCCATCCCTGGTCCAGGAAGATCCCACATGCTGCAGAGCAACTAAGCCCGTGAGCCACAGCTACTGAGCCTGCGCTCTAGAGCCCACGAGCCACAACTACTGAGCCCGCGTGCCTAGAGCCTGTGCTCTGCAACAAGAGAAGCCACTGCAATGAGAAGCCTGCTCGCCGCAACAAAGAGAAAGTCTGTGCGCAGCAACGGAGACCAAAATAAATAAATTAATTTAAGAAAAAGGATATTTGTCCATTAAAAAAATATTATTATGTTCATTTCTTTTTGTTTCTCTAATGTGTTCGTATTTCATGTTTTTATATTTTGGAAAAATATTTATTTAATTAATTGGTAAATGGTGATCTTTGGAGGAATTGCCTGAAAGGTTTAATCATGTCGCTCCCTTTGCTCAATTGAAATTAGGGCCCGGTATGAACCCTGTTTCAAGACTCTGTTTTAGAATCCTCAGTTTTGACATGTTTGCTGTAAGGTTTCTATATGTGGAGCTCCCATCCGTTTATAGCACCATACGCAAGTCTCGAGCAATCTGTCCCTGTGCAAAGGTTGTGTCATTGTTCTATCCTGGACTGGCTCCCCGCCAAAGAACAGTATCTCCAAGGAAACCTGGGGCTGGTTGCCATGGACACTCCCTTTGCTGATAAGTCACATCACACCTCTCCACTTCTAAACACACCCACGAAGCAAGTCTTTTGGGTGATCAAGCAATTCTATTCATTGATATTTCCAAACCTCACAAGTTCACATTCATTTCATGTTCAAGGAATAGATGTACACAGGAACCTCTCAAATATTTGCACCTGTCGAGACTAGCATGTAGTGAAGGCATCTCTCTGTAGTTTGGTTTTGTGCCATGGAGAATAAGTAAGCTTCAGTAAATATCAGGCCTGAATTGGAGTGGTTCCACTGAAATGATCAGAGCAGCAGGCGTGGGGACTGCTGTGAAATCTGGTCCTTGTAACCAGATTATACTCGATTCACTGCTACTTGATTAAGGCTTACATCCCTCTGTGTTTCCTATGGGGGTTCACAATGAGACTGGGGTGCCCTGCAGGGGTCATTCATGCTAGCAGCGTAAATGTTCGACAAGTGACAATTTTTTAACAGTGAATATTTTGCTTATGATTTCACTGTGATTAGAGAGCAGATGTCTGTCGCTTTATTAGTATCTCCTGAGAAGTTTTTCTCTTAAATCTGGAGAGCTGTTGGTAGTAGAAAAGTGGGTTTTACTCAAAATCTTCTGACTGGATCTGTTTTCTAGTACAAAACGCTTTGAGCTGCCAGTCTAGCTAATTCTGCTCCCTCACTGGAAATTCTATATGAAAACCAAAGAGGGCAGGGCTTCCCTGGTGGCGCAGTGGTTGAGAGTCCGCCTGCCGATGCAGGGGACGCGGGTTCGTGCCCCGGTCCGGGAAGATCCCACATGCTGCGGAGCAGCTGGGCCCGTGAGCCATGACCGCTGAGCTTGCGCGTCCGGAGCCTGTGCTCCGCAACGGGAGAGGCCACAACAGTGAGAGGCCCACGTACCACAAGAAAAAAAAAAAAAAAAAAAAAACCCAAAGAGGGTGATCTCCTTGAGACATCATCCCATGGTTCAGTTGGTTATTTGACCACACATTCTTTTGGGTCTTTACTCACTACTTGACCACTAAAATTAACTGTGAAACAAAGAGATACCAGACAAGAGCTGTGGTTTCCCATCAATCCACAAAGATGAGGTCATAGATATTTAAATGTTTAATGTAAACCAACAGTATATGTGAACAGACAGAGAGGAAAATATGAAAACATATACTTCACATTGTTAACATTTGTTATCTCAGAGGGCAGGGGAGTGGGTGAAATTAGAGAGTAGGTGGAAGAACATTACTAACTCTTTCCTCTAAATATCTCTGTAGTGTTGGCGTTTTAAAATGAGGGTGTGTTATTTTTGCAGTTCAAGGGGAAAATTATTTTTTTTAAAGAAAACCGATGGCAATTTTTCATTTTGAACATATAGTTATGTGCTGTGAATATAAAAAAGTGGATGCAGGGGCTTCCCTAGTGGCACAGTGGTTGAGAGTCCGCCTGTCGATGCAGGGGACGCGGGTTCGTGCCCCGGTCCGGGAAGATCCCACATGCCGCGGAGCGGCTGGGCCCGTGAGCCATGGCCGCTGAGCCTGCGCGTCCGGAGCCTGTGCTCCGCAACGGGAGAGGCCACAACAGTGAGAGGCCCGCGTACAGCAAAAAAAAAAAAAAAAAAAAGTGGATGCAGATAAGCTGTAGGAAGAGGTATGTTTTGTCTTTCGCAAGAGTGCAGGCTAAAGATTTCTTTATGGAAAGTTAGAAGAACTTAAGAATAAGAAGGTGACTCCCCCTGAGGGATGTAATTTCCCTTACCCTTCCCAAACATTGATGGCAGTGACCACTGTAGTGCGTACGTGGAGGGAAATCTGCCCTAGTGATGAAAACTCGGGAAAATGGGTGAAGGATATGACAATACATTTCACAGAAGGAAACCGTAAATGGCTAACTGGAATGTGAAGAAATGTTCAATATAACCAGTAATTGTATTAGTTAATTTTATGGGTGTCCTTTATTAAACAGATATCTTTAATTTTGATTTAGTCATGTATAAAATTATGCCTTTTAGAGTTTTATGCCTTTGGAAGCTTAGAACGACCTTTGCCATCTAAAGGTTAAACAAAAAACAAACAAATCTTTATAGATTTTATTAATCCACCTAGAGTTGAAATTTGCATATATTGTGTGATAGAAACCCAAAATGATATTCTTTCATTAACTGAGCCATTTTTCCCCCAGTAAAAGTTTTTGAATAATGTAGCTTTTTCTAAGTGACAAATATCTTCTCCCAGTTCGTAACATCTTTTAATTTTTGTAAGATTAAGATTCCAAGATAGCCAACTTTAGCCATCTTTTCTTTTCTTTTATGTTTAACCCTTCTTGTTCCTGTTCAAGAAATCTTTCCCAGTCCCGAGGGCAGAAAGATATTCATTTATATTTTCTACTAAAAAGTACTACCTTCTTTTGACATTTAAGCTCTTAATCCTTTTGGAGTTGATTTTGGGTTTTCAATGTAAAGTAAGGATACAACCTAATTTTTCCCCTATATGATTAATATATTTTCTGGCTTAATTTATTGGATAGTCACTTTTTTTTCCCCCAGTGATCTGTTATGTTACCTTTATCATTTATAAAAGTTCTATAATGTGAGCGTTAGTTTCTGAGCTCTCAGTTGTATTCCTTTGGGAATGGAATGTTGTTGTGTTCTTTTCTGTTGCTTCTATCTGCTGCATACTTGAATATTTTACATTTTATTTGATTTTGTATTAGATCCTTATATTTTCCAACTCCCCACTTGTACAAACAGTGCATTGTGATGAACTACTTCATATGAGCCCCTTTCCACCCCTGTGTAAGCCTTTCTTTAGGGCAGGGTTTCTCAACCTCAGAACCGTTGACATTTGGGAGGGGTAGTTCTTAGTTGTTGTGAACTGCCCTGTGTGTTACAGGATGTTTAGCGGGCATCCCTGGCCTCTATCCGCTAGAAGCCGATACCGTCCCCCTAATTGTGACAACCAAAAATATCTCCAGACATTGCTAAATGTCTCCTGGGAAGCAAAACTGCTCTGGCTGAGGACCCCTGCTCTAGGGTAGACACTCAGGAAAGTGATTGGTGGGTTATTGTGTCTGTGAAATCTCGCTTAGGCCAAATTGCTTGCCCCAGCAGGGAAAGGTTCTTGTTTTCAGCCTTCTTGTCAACAAAAAATGTCATTCAATTTTCTTATTTGACTCATCTGGTGGCTATAAAATGGCATCTGATTGATTAATACAGTTCTTTTCCATTGGGTACTTTGTTCATCCTTGTGTTTACAACACACTGTTCTAGATAATACAGCTGCACAGTAAGTCCTGATTTCTAGTCAAATACAGATCTTCTCCTTATTCTTCTTTTTCAAACATGTCTGGCTTTTTAGTACCCTTTTGTCAAGTTCCATGAAAAACTCTTTTAATTGGAGTTGTGTTAAATCTAGATTAATTTAGGGAAAATTAACGTCATCTTGATATAAAATCTTCCTAACTGTGAGCATGGTGTGTTTCTCCACTCATATAGGTCTTCTTTATGTCTTTCAGTGAACTTTTATATTGATATGTGCAAGTCCTTTACATCTGTTAGACCCATTGCTAAGAATTTTATTGTTTTGGCTGCTACTGTAAATATGTTCTGTATAAGTTACGTTTTCCATTTGTTATTGTCATTGTACTTAATCAACTACGTTAACTTTTCCCTTATTATTTTCTGTTCCTCTACTTTTCCTAATGCCTTTGAAACAGGGTCATAAGCTGTTCTTCTGCTTATTAATTTGTTCTTCAGCTGTACCTATTCTGCTATTCAATTCATGCATTGCGTTTGGTTATCCCAATTCTTGTATTTTTCACATCCTGTATCTGTAGTTGGTTTTACCATACAATTGCTTGTTTCTATTTTGTGCTACCAAAATTCTCTCTTAGTTAAAACTAATTTCTATATTTATTTTATATTCCTGCTTTTTTCTTCTCCATAAAACCTCAGCAATTTATGTTCTTTCTTGTATGCAGATTGTCTTAGACATTTTGGCACTTTTCTCACGGATTTCCTATTTTATTTTACTAAGAATAGCAGCTATCTTGGCAAGTCATGTGCACCCAGGGCAAAACACTCAGGGAGCAAAGTCTGGGTGATGTGCTTCAGAGAAGAGAGTCCCTGAGCTTGACCATGGCCTCATTCTCTGCCATCCTCCCTGTCGGATACCTTCCCATCTCTGTCTGCCCTTCCCCAGACTTTGAAATGCTTTCAGATTTGTCTCCTCTGGTTGTGATCACATAGTTTTATGGGGTACTGGGCTTGCACTGCTGTTTTTCTGTCTCCCAATGGCAACGGTTTGCTCAAGGTTAAATCTGAAAGAGAAAAGACTCCCCACGTTTTCCTGCAATGTAATCCTCTACCCATCAGCCCTATTCTGCATCTCCAGGCTCTCTTTTGTTCCAGGCTGCCTCTTCCATCCACTGGGGTCTTGCCTGGGGTTTTTCATAGATTATCAGCATACACCTACTTTCTTCTTCCTCTTATGGAGTAAGTCAACTGACATCAACATAAAATGACCATGTTTGTCTTATATAATATTTTTGTTTGAAATTCTACATTGCTATGCTTTCAAGTCTATTCTTCTTATGTTCATTTGTTTTAAATATCTTTACCTATCCTTGTATTTTACTTTGCTTGTTTCTTTGTTTTAGGTGTCTTCTTGTAAACTGCATAGTTATTAAAATACGTTTTCCATCCTCTTCTAAAAGGACATTTTTCTTCGCCAGTGTCTTAAAGATTAGACATCCTAGTTTTATATTTACCAATGATTTTAAAGTATGAAAACATTTTTAGCTGATTTATCAATATTTTGTGTTTCTCTTATTCGAGTGGTAATTGATCATGCTTTTATTTTCCCACTTGCCTAGTTCCTATCTCTCTGTCTTTGTTAATATAACCTGACGTTTTAAATTCTAACCATTATTAGTAAATTACAGTTCAAAGGCAATAGGTTCTCTATTTCAAGAATTATTTTAAAAATATACACGCATTCAACATTACAATCGGCTTTACTACTATTTTGATTTATACTCTGTTGAACAAGCTTAAATCCTCATCATCACTTCTAGTGTATCATGACTTCCTCATTCTTGAGCTCTTAATTTTGCTTCTTCCCTGTGGATTTTGGTGTCGTATCTAAGGGTTTTTTTTAAACAAAAACACATGGATGCTATGTTTCTGAGCTTTTGCATATTTGAGAATGTTTCTCAGTTTCCATCACCCTTGAAATATGATCTTCATGGGAAATAATATCTGGATTGCATCCTCCTTCCTACAGAAATCAGTAACTATTGCTTTATTGACTTTTAGTGTTCTGCTGGGAAATAAATCTGTAACTATAACGTAATCACAATAAAAATTCATACAATTTGTCTTGACAAGAGAACCCTAACGTTTGTGTGGACAAATGAATGCGGAAGAAAGGTCAAGACATTTTTGAATAAACTTTTTGAATCAAATGTATAATGAGGGGAGAGTTGGCAATTCAAATATGAAAATATGTTATGAAGTTCTAGCAATTAAAAGAGCACTGGCTCAAGAACAAATACACAGACCATTGAAACAGACTTAGTATCAGATTTAGCATTAAGTAAAATTAACATTACAAAAAATGGAGAGAAAAGATAGAATATTTAACTTATGGTATTTTGAGAATGCAGTTATGGTGCAAGGAAAATTCACTGATATCTTCAAATTGAATAACATACTTTATAATTTTTGAAAAACTAGTTTAATGTAGAATAACTAGAAATAAATATAACTGTGTAATAGATAAATTTGCAATGAAGGTGGCCTCACTATGACAACCCTGTTTATCAACCATATGTGCAAAGTAATATTTCAGGAACAAGGAACATAATGATGACCAAGACAGTTATGATGCCTGCCCGGGGAGAGTTTATACTCTGTTACATATCATTAAAATCTCTAAGAATTGGGCTTCCCTGGTGGCGCAGTGGTTGAGAGTCCGCCTGCCGATGCAGGGGGCACGGGTTCGTGCCCCGGTCAGGGAGGATCCCACATGCTGCGGAGCGGCCGGGCCCGTGAGCCATGGCCGCTGAGCCTGCCTGTCCGGAGCCTGTGCTCCGCAATGGGAGGGGCCGCAGCAGTGAGAGGCCCGCGTACCACAGGGAAGGAAGAAGGAAAAAAAAAAATCTCTAAGAATAATCCAACATGGAAAAATCACACAATATATGAAAATGCACAATGGTTAAGAAAAGGGAGGTGGTGATGGCCAATGTGAGTAATCATGCAAATTATTCCTATGAAATAGATACACTATAAGAATTAAAAAATGGGAAGCATTATTCTAGTTTCAATGAGATTCAGAAGTATATCAATGAACAGGAAATATCTGAAATCAGGAAAACTACCTTTCAAATAAATACTCAAATATGAACATCAGAGTAAATAATGCAGAAAACAGATCAATTAGAACATCGTTTTAAGAAATATTTCCAGAAATCAAAAGAGAAAGATAAAAAGATGAATGTGAAGGGAAAGATGTGCAAAAATGGAGAACAAGACCTGGAGACCCAGCGTGACCTTAGCACCTCAGCACCCAGCAACGTCTTTGGCATCCTCTGTGTGTCCATGTAATGGCCATATCTGGCTCATGCAGAGAGGGAATGGGAAGGTTTCGGTCCAGTTCCCAGAGCTGACCTGGGACTCAAGATCATCTCATCCCTTTCATCATACTCATTTTTCTTTTCCTTTGTCTGTTTGTTGGTTTTTTCATTTTTTTACATTTATTTATTTATTTATTTGGGATTGGGTTCTTTGTTTTATTGATTTTTTTTAATTTTTGAATTTTATTTAATTTTTTTATACAGCAGGTTCTTATTAGTCATCAATTTTATAGACATCAGTGTATACATGTCAATCCCAATCTCCCAGTTCACCCCATCACCACCACCACCCCCCCGCCACTTTCCCCGCTTTGTGTCCATGCGTTTGTTCTCTATGTCTGTGTCTCAAATTCTGCCCTGCAAACCAGTTAATCTATACTATTTTTCTAGGTTCCACATATATGTGTTTAGATATGATATTTGTTTTTCTTTTTCTGACTTACTCAACTCTGTATGACAGTCTCTAGATCCATCCATGTCTCAACAAATGACCCAATTTCGTTCCTTTTTATGGCTGAGTAATATTCCATTGTATATATGTACCACGTCTTCTTTATCCATTCATCTGTCAATGGGCATTTAGGTTGCTTCCATGACCTGGCTATTGTAAACAGTGCTGTAATGAACATTGGCTATTGTAAACAGTGCTGTAATGAACATTGGGGTGCATGTGTCTTTTTGAATTATGGTTTTCTCTGGGTATATGCACAGCAGTGGGATTGCTGGATCATATGGTAATTCTACTTTTAGATTTTTAAGGAACCTCCATACTGTTCTCCATAGTGACTGTATCAATTTACATTCCCACCAACAGTGCAGGAGGGTTCCCTTTTCTCCACACCCTCTCCAGCATTTGTTGTTGATAGATTTTTTGATGATGGCCATTCTGAGTGGTGTGAGGTGATACCTCATTGTAGTTTTGATTTGCATTTCTCTAATAATTAGTGATGTTGAGCAGCTTTTCATGTGCTTCTTGGCCATCTGTATGTCTTATTTGGAGAAATGTCTATTTAGATCTTCTGCCCATTTTTGGATTGGGTTGTTTGATTTTTTAATATTGAGCTGCATGAGCTGTTTATATATTTTGGAGATTAATCCTTTGTCCGTTGATTCATTTGTAAATATTTTCTCCCATTCTGAGGATTGTCTTTTCGTCTTGTTTATGGTTTCCTTTGCTATGCAAAAGCTTTGAAGTTTCATTAGGTCCCATTTGTTTATTTTTGTTTTTATTTCCATTACTCTAGGAGGTGGATCAAAAAAAGATCTTGTTGTGGGCTTCCTTGGTGGCACAGTGGCTGAGAGTCCGCCTGCCGATGCAGGGGACACGGGTTTGTGCCCCCTTCCGGGAGGATCCCACATGCCGCGGAGCGGCTGGGCCCGTGAGCCATGGCCGCTGAGCCTGCGCGTCCGGAGCCTGTTCTTCGCAGTGGGGGAGGCCACAGCAGTGAGAGGCCCGTGTACCGCAAAAAAAAAAAAAAAAAAGATCTTGTTGTGATTTATGTCAAAGAGTGCTCTTCCTATGTTTTCCTCTAAGAATTTTATAATGTCCAGTCGTACATTTAGGTATCTAATCCATTTTGAGTTTATTTTTGTGTTAGGGAGTGTTCTACTTTCATTCTTTTACATGTGGCTGTCCAGTTTTCCCAGCACCACTTATTGAAGAGACTGTCTTTTTTCCATTGTATATCCTTGCCTCCTTTGTCATAGATTAGTTGGCCATAGGTGCATGGGTTTATCTCTGGGCTTTCTATCTTGTTCCATTGTTCTATGTTTCTGTTTCTGTGTCAGTACCATATTGTCTTGATTGCTGTAGCTTTATAGTATAGTCTGAAATAAGGGAGTCTGATTCTTCCAGCTCCGTTTTTTTCCCTCAGGACTACTTTGGCTATTCGGGGTCGTTTGTGTCTCCATACAAATTTTAAGATTTTTTGTTCTAGTTCCATAAAAAATGCCATTGGTAATTTGATAGGGATTGCATTGAATCTGTAGATTGCTTTGGGTAGTGTAGTCATTTCACAATGTTGATTCTTCCAATCCAAGAACATGGTATATCTCTCCATCTGTTGGTATCACCTTTAGTTTCTTTCATCAGTGTTGTGTAGTTTTCTGCATACAGGTCTTTTGTCTCCCTAGGTAGGTTTATTCCTAGGTATTTTATTCTTTTTGTTGCAATGGTAAATGGAAGTGTTTCCTTAATTTCTCTTTCAGATTCTTCATCATTAGTGTATAGGAATGCAAGAGATTTCTGTGCATTAATTTTGTATCCTGCAACTTTATGAAATTCATTGTTTAGCTCTAGTAGTTCTCTGGTGGCATCTTTAGGATTCTCTATGTATAGTATCATGTCATCTGCAAACAGTGACAGCTTTACTTCTTCTTTTCCAATTTGTATTCCTTTTATTTCTTCTTCTTCTCTGATTGCCGTGGCTAGGACTTCCAAAACTATGCCGAATAATAGTGGCAAGAGTGGACATCCTTGTCTTGTTCCTGATCTTAGAGGAAATGCTTTCAGTTTTTTACCATTGAGAATGATGTTTGCTGTGGGTTTGTCATACATGGCCTTTATTTTGTTGAAGTAGGTTCCCTCTATGCCCACTTTCTGGAGAGTTTTTATCATAAATGGGTGTTGAATTTTGTTGGAAGCTTTTTCTGCATCTATTGAGATGATCATATGGTTTTTATTCTTCAGTTTGTTAATATGGCGTATCACATTTATTGATTTGCATATATTGAAGAATCCTTGCATCCCTGGGATAAATCCCACTTGATCATGGTGTATGATCCTTTTAATGTGTTGTTGGTTTCTGTTTGTTAGTATTTTGCTGAGGATTTTTGCATCTATATTCATCAGTGATATTGGTCTTTAATTTTCTTCTTTTGTAGTATCTTTGTCTGGTTTTGGTATCAGGGTGATGGTGGCCTCATAGAATGAGTTTGGGAGTGTTCCTTCCTCTGCAATTTTTTGGAAGAGTGTGAGAAGGATGGGTGTTAGCTCTTCTCTAAATGTTTGATAGAATTCACCTGTGAAGCCCTCTGGTCCTGGACTTTTGTTTATTGGAATTTTTTTTTTTTTTTGTGGTACGCGGGCCTCTCACTGTTTTGGCCTCTCCCATTGCAGAGCATATGCTCCGGATGCACAGGCTCAGCGGCCATGGCTCACGGGCCCAGCTGCTCCGTGGCATGTGGGATCTTCCTGGAACGGGGCACGAACCCGTGTCCCCTGCATCGGCAGGTGGACTCTCAACCACTGCGCCACCAGGGAAGCCCTGTAAAGCTTTTGATTTCTCCATCGAATCTTAATGAGATCCTTGCCGGGTAGAGTAATCTTTGTTGTACGTTCTTCCCTTTCATCACTTTAAGTATATCATGCCACTCCCTTCTGGCTTGTAGAGTTTCTGCTGAGAAATCAGCTGTTAACCTTATGGGAGTTCCCTTGTATGTTATTTGTTGTTTTTCCCTTGCTGCTTTTAATAATTTTTCTTTGTCTTTAATCTTTGCTAATTTGATTACTATGTTTCTCAGTGTGTTTCTCCTTGGGTTTATCCTGCCTGGGACTCTCTGTGCTTCCTGGACTTGGGTGGCTATTTCCTTTCCCATGTTAGGGGAGTTTTTGATTATAATCTCTTCAAATATTTTCTCAGGTCCTTTCCCTCTCTCTTCTCCTTCTGGGACCCCTAAAATGCAAATGTTGTTGCATTTAATGTTGTCCCAGAGGTTTCTTAGGCTGTCTTCATTTCTTTTCAGTCTTCCTTCTTTTTTCTGTTCTGCAGCAGTGAATTCCACCATTCTGTCTTCCAGGTCACTTATCCGTTCTTCTGCCTCAGTTATTCTGCTATTGATTCCTTCTAGTGTAGTTTTCATTTCAGTTATTGTATTGTTCATCTGTTTGTTTGTTCTTTAATTCTTCTAGGTCTTTGTTAAACATTTCTTGCATCTTCTCGATCTCTGCCTCCATTCTTTTTCTGAGGTCCTGGATCATCTTCACTATCATTATTCTGAATTCTTTTTCTGGAAGGTTGCCTATCTCCACTTCATTTAGTTGTTTTTCTGGGATTTTTCTGGGGTTTTATCTTGTTCCTTCATCTGGTACATAGCCTTCTGCCTTTTCATCTTGTCTATCTTTCTGTGAATGTGGTTTTTGTTCCACAGGCTGCAGATTGTAGTTCTTCTTGCTTCTGCTCTCTGCCCTCTGGTGGATGAAGCTATCTAATAGGCTTGTGCAAGTTTCCCGATGGTAGGGACTGGTGGTGGGTAGAGCTGACTGTTGCTCTGGTGGGCAGAGCTCAGTAAAACTTTAATCACTTGACTGATGATGGGTGAGGCTGGGTTCCCTCCCTGTTGGTTGTTTAGCCTGAGGCAACCCAACACTGGAGCCTACCTGGGCTCTTTGGTGGGGCTAATGGTGGACTCTGGGAAGGCTCACGCCAAGGAGTACTTCCCAGAAATTCTGTTGCCAGTGTCCTTGTCCCCACAGTGAGCCACAGCCACCCCCCACCTCTGCATGAGACCCCCCAACACTAGCAGGTAGGTCTGGTTCAGTCTCGCCTGTGGTCACTGCTCTTTCCCCTGGGTCCCAGTGTGCACACTACTTGGTGTGTGCCCTCCAAGAGTGGAGTCTCTGTTTCCTCCAGTTCTGTTGAAGTCCTGCAATCAAATCCCAGTAACCTTCAAAGTCTGATTCTCTAGGAATTCCTCCTCCCGTTGCCAGACCCCCAGGTTGGGAAGCCTGACATGGGGCTCAGAACCTTCACTCCAATGGGTGGATTTCTGTGGTATAAGTGTTCTCCAGCCTGTGAGTCACCCACCCAGCAGTTATGGGATTTGATTTTACTGTGATTGCGCCCCTCCTACCGTCTCATCGTGGCTTCTCCTTTGTCTTTGGATGTGGGATATCATTTTTGGTGAGTTCCAGTGTCTTTCTGTCGATGATTGTCCAGCAGCTAGCTGTGATTCTGGTGTTCTCTCAAGAGGGAGTGAGAGCACCTCCTTCTACTCCGCCATCTTGGTTCCAATCCATCCTCATTTTTCTTGTCTCCTTTTCCAAGCTTCAAACCACCAAAAGGCTGCAAGTCAACTCACTCCACAAGTTTAATCTCATTTGAACTTATCTGGAACCATCCCACTAAAAATATAATAGGAATCCCAAAAGGAGAAAATGGGGCAGATGGAGAAGAAACGGTTAAGGAAGTCATAGAAGAACTTTTCCCTAAGTTTAGAAAATCTTCTCCTGTAAAAGGCTATTAGCATTGGAGATTTATTAGGGTGTGTGTGAGGTCAATCTTAAGCCATCATGTAACATGTGAGGATTCAGGTATTATCCCCTCAGTGTATTTATTCTTCATGAACCCATCACTCAAGGAAGTACCACAACCTACTGAGCAGTAAATAAAAGTTAAGGACTCAGAAATGGGAAGGATGTGGTCTGAGAGCAATGGTACTAAGTGATAAAACAGAAATATATATTTATTTAAATATTTATGTATTGCTGATATGGTATGGGATTTAACACAATTATTCAGATGTTAGAAATAATATCATTGGCATATCAGTCAGATTCTCCAGAAGAAACAGAACCAAAAATGTATGTGTGTGTGTATATATGTGTGTATATGTGTGTGTATGTGTGTATGCATGTGAGTGTGTATATGTGAGTGTGTGTATGAGTGTGTGTGTGTGTGAGACTGTGTGTGCATGTGAGTGTGTATACCTGAGTGTGTGTGTGAAGATGTTCAATGGAACATTAATTTTATGAACAGCATTATACAGAGATTTCTATCCACAGAAACTGTCATGCACCGCATTGAAATCATGTTTCTGAAGATTATTTAACAACATAGAAAAATCTTATATAATTTAAAGAAAATACGCCACACAATTGTATTTGTAGTACACATGTATTTTGTGAAAACCGTATGATATATATATATATATATATATCTCATATATATATGCTTTTACAAGGTACACATGTAGATTTCTATTGCCCAGAAAAAAATACCAAATGGAAATACATCAAACTGTTAACAGTGGTCAACTATGTACGGTAGGGTTAAGGATTCATCTTTTCTTCTTAGTATTTTGTTTTTCAAATAGCTTCCTGTGGACATATTCTACTCTAATAATTGTTGCAAAATGTTATTTTTAAAAGAGAATCATCTGGTTTGACAGCATCTCTGACAGATGGCATGCCAGCCTGAACACTTCCAGTGTGTAGGGGTCTCAACATTCCCCAGGTTATCCATTCCATGGTGTGACAATCGTAATTATTAGAAAATGTCTCTTATATTGAGCCAAAATCTGTCTCTCTGTTAAATCTATTCATTGGTCAGAAGTGCATCTTCTCTACCGCATGGCAATTTCTCAGATATTTGAAGAGAGCTGTCATGTCTGTTTCTCCTGGTTAAAACTCCTTAGCTTCTTTAACCATCCCTAGTATGGACAACATCTAGTTCATTGGCTTCTGAGTTGCACAATTATTATATGTTAGAGAAGAAAAGCTTAATTATCAGAGTCTGTTTGCTGAAAAGGGAAATACCAAGCCTGCCTGTGGCCATTTCTCCAAGCCCCAACTTGGTCTTCATTGTACCCTTACATGATAAATAAACTTATCTCAGAGCACTTTCAGAGGCAGCAGGTTCTCACCCACCTCTATGCCTTCCTTCTCCCTTCCCCAGCCAGGTCTCAGCCTCCTCTTCACTATCAGAATGAAATGCATTGCTTTTGTCGTGCTCAAGGCCGAGTTGCAAGGCATCTACTGTTGCCCTGCTATTCTCTTTATAGCTCTTCTTTAATTTTCTCTCTCGATTCCCTGTTTCTTTAAATTGTTAACCCATATTGTCTGCCTCTCCTCCCACCATATCCCCACCCTCACTCTAATCTTTAGATTTCAAGATGTCCTTGAAGAACAAGCTGTTTCTTCCATCTTCATCACACTTAATCTCCGAATAGCATTATTTTTCATTTCTTCTTACTTTAAAACTGCAATCACATTTTAATAATTTACTATTGAAGGAGCGAAGAGACCAAAAGAAATAGAAAATACTGGATTATGAGATCATATTTTATTCTAATAGAAAACTCTTAAGCCACAAAAAGTCACTTCTCTGTGTGCCAGAGAATAGCCACCTTCAGTACCATCCCATGATAATCTTAACCAAGAAAGAGAAAACTGGTTTTCAAATTCTCAAGTACAGCAAACACAATTTTACTCGCTTCCCAAAGAGTCTGCTTCTAGGGGTTCCCTGTGTGTAAGTGAGGATATTCCAGAGGAATAGAACCAATAGAATGTGTGTATATAGAGAGAGATTTATTATAAGGAATCTGCTCAAGGACTTCCCAGTGGTTAAGACTCCGTGCTTCCAATGCAGGGGGTGTGGGTACGATCCCTGGTCGAGGAACTAGGATCCCACATGCCATGCAGTACGTGGCCAAAAAAGAAAAAAAAAAATAGAATCTGCTCATGTGATTATGGAGGCTGGCATGTTCCCAAATCTGCAGGAGGGCTACAGAGCTGGAGATCCTGGTGTGCCAGAGGCCTTGAGACCCAGGAAGAGCTGATGATTCAGTTTGAGTCTGAAGGCAGGAAGAGTTGTGTTCCAGTTCAAGTCCGCAGGTCTCTCCTGGAGAATCTCGCTCTCTTTTGAGTGAGGATCAGTCTTTTGTTCTAGTCACTTCTTCCACTGATTGGATGAGGTCCACTTGCATTATGGAAAGCAATCTACTTTACTCAAAACCCACTGATTTAAATGTTAATTTCACCCAACGATACCTTCACAGAAACACCCATACTAATGCTTGACCAAGTATCTGGGCATCTCGTGTGACCCAGCCAAGTTGACACATAAAATTAACCACCACAGCCTGCTTATTGGAAACAATCTAAACACCCATGAATGAGTATTAGCTGAGTACATAATAATACCAGGTAGAATATTATGAAGCTACTAAAACTCACAAGTAAATGATACCAAAAACTGCCTAAGTAAGATTCCATGAAGAAAGGCAGAATGAACAGAAATTCATATATCCACAAAGGTAGTCTGGAACCTACCCAAAATAAATCAGCTTGCCAGCAATGACTAGAAGAAAAATCTAGAAAAAACATGGAGGGTGGTGGGGATGAGGGTATGCAATTTCTGAAATTTACAGTAAAATAATTTTTCTGGAAGTATGATACATCCAAATTGATGTCTCAATCATATGATCATACTTTCTGTTACACCCTGTAAAATTATCGTTAAGTGGTCCCTTGAAAAATATCTAGGGGCTTTTATGCTAAGATTTGGGTTGAAATCAATGGAATTCCTTACCTAAATTAGAGAGGGATGTTTCTTTCCTTCAAACTTTCTTATTTCTTTTAAAACGAAGTGTCAAATCAAAGAGATTAAATGGATTTCTTTGAATATGTTCTTTGTGATGAGGGTCCTAGGGATGCCAGGAAAAAAGGAAAGGGAAGATCCATGAGCACAGCTGACTACCTGTGTTGGGAGAGCTCCCAAGCCTGTTAATCATGTAATACTCAGAAACAAGCAGCCTCCTGAAGTCTCCGTTCTCTCTATCTTCCTGGCCTTGGAAAGTGTGGAGCATCCACTTTAGAGGTTAAGGAACCCTGATCTGCCAAGAGTAGCATCCCCATTGCAAGCGACCGCGGTGTTCTCAGTCATTTCCCTGTCACAGGGCTGGGGCAGGTATGGGTCAGGACTGCAGCAACACTAGATGGCTCTGCTATGGGAAGAGTGTGCAGAGACAACCACCAGGGAAGGTTGGGGCACCTGAAACTAACAGGAGTGAGAAGCTGTTACGCCCCGCCCAGCTCCCAAGGAGCACACGGTTAGGGTAGGGCTGGGTAATATTATCAAAGCCCGCTGAGAGCCGAAGCTGAGGAGGATGGAGCCCAGCAGGAGCTGGAGTCACTGAGGGACCCAGCCAGTCTCAGAACCTCTGTGCCTCAGTAGGAAGCAAGGGTGGGAGAAATACCCTGACTCCTCTCCCATGGCTCTCTTCTCTTGACGGTGCCTCCCATCGGTGGAACTCACCAGAAGCCAGCGGACAAGGGGACCTGGAGGATACGGTCCGTGAGGTTCAATCTTGAGTCACAAAGCAGGATGGAGAATAGGTCTCAGCTTATGTGGGCATGGGGAGGAGGACAAACAGAAAATAATCAGCACAGTGTGTTCTTTGCCGAGATGCATAGAAGAGGTAATAGGTTTCCCCAGGGCTTCACTTGACTTTTGTTAGAAAATAATAGACGTCTGATGGTTCTCTCTAAAGCGTAATCTAATTGGAGCGCGCGGAGAGCCCTGCAACCTCACTTGTGTAAAGGGCAGTTGGGGTTTAATGGTGAGCTTGGTCATCATCCTTCCCTACTGAGACACCTTCAGGGCAGGCTGGCTGGGAGGTGATATTATATTTGAGAGCAAGGTTCTTAACACCCATCAGGAACAGGGCAGGTACACTCAGGAAAAACCAGCTGCCTCCTACCCAGATGGAGAGGAGCAGAAGTCTCTGGGTGGTGTTTCACGAGCCAGTGTTTATAACCAGCCACATTTTCGACAAAGGTAAAGTCCTCTAAGTTTTTCTTATGCGTGTGTTTGTGCGTCTCACCTGTCAGCACAGCTTTCGTGTCTCCAATCTTGGCCACCTTAACGAGAAAGGGAGAAACGGTTAGCTCTTGGGTCAAACGTATAGTGGAGGCAGGTACCCAAGTTTCAGAAGCTCCATCTGTGTCACAGACAACTCTCAGAAATCAGGGAGGATACTACTTTCATCTAGGATGTGTACAATCCCAAAGATGACACAGACAATGATATTTAAATGCATTTCTTATCCTTGGTGTCTTTATATATTTTAGTGATAATCCTGGTCTGGCTCAGGACAGGCTCTAAAGTTTCCGTATGATCTCTGGATAGAGACAGATCTGCAGTGGAACATGATATTTATATTATTCTGGGTTGCCATCCAGCTCTCCCAGAAAGAACTGTGCCTGAGGGTTACCAAATCCTTATCAGATGTGAAATACAAATCCACCGTTTGTCAAGGAATGCCCTCAATGCCCTCGTGTTCACAGCCTGGTCCCTCCCCACCGTCAATGCACGCCCCCATCTCCCTTCAGCAGGCGTTTCTCATTGTGCATCCGGCTTCTATACATATTTTTTTTCTCTTGCTTTAGACTAAAATTATTGTGGTTTAATAATTTTCTTTGGAATCTCTGTCATCATTCAAGTCTGGGCCAACCGGACATCTGTTTGTTCATCAACTTTGTGATCCATTTTGTGTTCAATTCACTTCCAATTGTAGCCAATTTTTTTTCCCCCCACTTTGAGCTTTTCCTCAAATATTGGCCAGATATTTCCTTTTATCCTTTACTTTCTCTTCTAAGTGTGTACCTAAACATTTTGTTAAATGGTGTTAGATTTACCACTGGTTCTGACCTAGTTCTACGTCACACTCCATTTATTTCTCTGCCCATTTTTATTTTGTTTTTATTTTTTAAGAAAAGTTTCATCACAATTTTCAGTCTGATGAGTTGTTTGTGTTTTAAGTCTGCATGGTCTCTCTCTGCCTCTCTTCTTTCTAATCTCCCTTAAATTTTACTCAACTCTCTGCTATGGAGTTGTAGCCCTCCTCGTTATTAAATGTGTCTCACCTGCCATATTATTACACTAATTTGTTAGACTGCATTCATGAGACTATCAGCCTGCCACCCCCGCAAATTCCAGAAATCAGTCGTGTCTTAGTTTTGAGAAGATTTTTTTGTCCATTGCTAAGATTTCCATGTGTCAGATAGTAAAAGTCTAGAAAAAGGAGATTCCTTTAGCCAAGAGTGCAGCCTTGCATTCGACACTACCTCTACACGACAATTATAGCTCCAAAACTCTGGCCCTGCTCCCGGCACTGCAGCCGGTTTGGATGGGTTTTCTTTGGAAAGAGAAAATTCAGGAAGAGAGAACCCTTGGAAGTCGCAAATGATTTTTCATTCCCTCAAGAGCACTTTCCTGAGTCTTTCTTTCTTTCTTTTTTTTTTTTTTTTACCACCCTCTGTGAGTTTTCCAAATTCTTCCTTCCCTTTTCCAGTCTGCAAACATTAAAGTGAGTTTCCTTATATATTTAAAATTTTAGTTCCTGGAACAACAGTCCAAGCTCCTATTTTTCAAAGACTTAAGCCCTTGCTCAGCTAGATCTAATCCAAAGAACTTTTTTGTTGCCCAAAAATCCAACTCCTGAAGCTGTCTTTCTGGAGCGTTTGGGACGAGCACAGACATAAAGGCAGGAAGACGATGGTCCTGGTATATATGACCATCCTGTCTCTGGGGAAATGTGAAAGGAAAGAGGTTTCCACTCACTGCTGTCCAGCCTGCCATGTGCAGCCTGCCTCTGCTTGATCCCTCTGAGGAGTGAGGCTGACTATATCTGGTTCCCCCCCTGAGTTTTTCTACCTCTCAGGTCACTGGTAACGAGATGCCTGCGTCTCTAGATGCTGAGCCTTGTTTGGTGTTTGGGTTCAGGTAGCCTTCCCAGTGAGGCTTGTGTACACATGGTACACTAGAATGGCAGTTTCCATGGGAAAAGGAAACTGACAGGCGGGAAAGATGCTATCAGGGGGGTATGTTGGTGTGTCTCACCTGTCAGATGCCAGTTCATAAGTGGTATTTGCTGGCATGGGGATAAGTCCTGTGCATTGGTTTGGAAAATTCTTTTTTTTTTTTTTTTTTTTGTGGTACGCGGGCCTCTCGCTGTTGTGGCCTCTCTCGTTGCGGAGCACAGGCTCCGGACGCGCAGGCTCAGCGGCCATGGCTCACGGGCCCAGCCGCTCCGTGGCATGCGGGATCCTTCCAGACCAGGGCACGAACCCGTGTCCCCTGCATCGGTAGGCGGACTCTCAACCACTGCGCCACCAGGGAAGCCCGGAAAATTCTTTTTTAAGGTCAAAATTTTCCATGTAACTGGTTAAAGCACATGGAGTAGGTTTGAATATACAGAGTGATAAAACCCAGGTGTGGGATTTCTTTATTTTTCTCTGTAATTGAACTCTATCCAATTATATTGGTTCTTAAGCCTTCAATATTGCTGATTCCAGAAAAGGTTATCTCACCAACTCGAGGTAAACTCAGTCACCCCCAGTTTGAGAGTCAGTCTGTTGGGTAACCATTCAGTCATTTGGAATATCTTCTCAGAATTCAGTTCCTCTTTCCTTCCTTTCTCCCCCAGGATGATCTAAGTTGTGGGGTTGAGGCTGAGGAAGGAGAAAGAATATTGACAGCGGGGTAAATAAGATATTTGGGTCCACAATTCTTCTTTCAGATGGTACTCCCATGAAGTGTTCCTCATCCCAGACAGTCTCTGATGACCTGTTAGCATCCACTATTTTTTATTAGACTATTTTATAGAGCATTTTTAAGTTCACAGCAAAATGGAGTAGGAAGTACACAGAGTTCCCATACGCCGCCTACTGCCCGCCCCCCTACATTCACAACCTTGCTCACTATGAACATATCCCATCAGGAGGAACATTTGTTGGAACTGATGAATCTACACTGATACATCATTATCATCCAAACACCGCAGTTTACACTGGGTTCATTCTTGGTTTTGTCCCTTTTATGGGTTTGGACAAATATATAGTGACGTGTATCCACCATTATTGTATTATACAGAGTAGGTTCACTGCCCCCAGTATCCACCTAGTCATCCCTCCTCTCCACTTCAACCCCTGGCAACCACTGATCTTAAACTGTCTCCAGAGTTTTGCCGTCTCCAGATTGCCATACAGGATACAGTTGGAATCATACAGTAGGTAGCCTTTTCAGAGTGGCTGCTTTCACTTAGGCTCGATAGCTCATTTCCTGTTAGTGTTGAATAATATTCCATTGTCTAGATGCACTACAGTTTATTAATCCATTCACCTATAGAAGTGTATCTTGGTTGCTTCTAATTTTGGACAGTTACGAATAAAACACTATAACCGTATTTACATGTTGTTGTGTGGAATAAGTTTTCAACTCATTTGGGCAAATACCAAGGAAAGTACTTGCTAGATCTTATGGTAAGAGTGTGTTTAGTTTTGTGAGAAACTGTCAAACTGACTTCTACAGTGGCGATGCTGTGTTGCATTCCCCTACCACTGTATGAGAGTTCCTGTTGCTCCCTATCCTCAACAGCATTTGGTGTCATCAAGTGTTCTAGATTTTGGCCATTCTAATAGGTGTGTAGTGGTATCTTGTTGTTGTTTTAACTTTCAGTTCCCGAATGACATACGACGTGGACCATGTTTTCGTGCTTATTGTCATCTGTGTATCTCCTTTCGTGAGGCGCCTGTTCAAGTCTTTTGTCCATTTTTCAGTTGAATTGTTTCTTGAGTTGCGTTTTAAGAGTTCTTTGCATATTTTGGATAAGAGTTCTTTTATCAGATATATCTTTTCCAAATATTCTCATCTCACCTGTGGTTTACCATCTCATTCTCTTGACAGTGTCTTTTGCAGAGCAGAAGATTTGAATTCTAATGAAGTCCAATTTATCAATTACTTCTTTCATGGACTGAGCTTTTGGTGTTGTATCTAAAAAAAAATCCTAGCTATAGCCAAGGTCATCTAGATTTTGTCCCGTATTACCTTATAGGAGTTTTATAGTTCTGCATTTTACATTGAGGTCTGTGATCCATTTTGAGTTAATTTTTGTAAGGGTTAATAAGATCTGGGTCTGGATTCATTTTTTTGCACGTAGATGTCCAGTTGTTCCAGCACAATCTGTTGAAAAGACTACCTTTTCTTCCTTGTATTGCCTTTGCTCCTTTGTCAAAGATCAGTTGACTATATTGATGTGGGTCTGTTTCTGAGCTCTCCATTCTCTTTCATTAATCTTTTGGACTATAGCATTCACTTTTGATATGTACCCTCTGCTATGACCTCTAATGAATGGCCAATGGCATACACATTGTCCCCTTGACATAAGCCCTATCTCAGTGGGTTGTTAGGATTCAGTCCTGGGTGTTTAGGTCTCTGGAGGTGCTTCTGCCCTTATTCCTTGAGCACCTCCCCCAGTCATTACTAATCTACCTCTTCAGTTTTATGAAGAATGCACAGATGTCATCCCAAGAAGCAAGACATAAATCACCTCTGCTCTTGAGTTCTTCCTACAGCCCTCTGAATTCCTTGCCAAACCCATCTGGGAGGCAGCATGTCCTTCTTCTGCCAGAGTGTTGGATTTTTATTTTCTTTTGGGCAGGAACTAGATCTTATAACACTATGCAGTCTCTTTCCAAATTTTTTTTTTTTTTTTAGAAATTTTATGCCTTCCTCCTTTAGAGCCCTTGGTCTTTTTACTCTCAAAAGACCTCCTTTCTCTCTCAAAAACAAATAATCAAACAAAAGACTTATATTCTGCAACCGAAAACCTTGGCCTTAGAGACAATTATTTATGAGTTTAACAAATCCATTCAGCAACTTCACTGATGTCTGTTGTTATTGTTATTCCAGGGCCTGAGCTTTAGCCTTCTTCTCTGAGACCAGTCCATGGAACAAGTTATCATGACCTCCTGACGAGCGAGGAAAAGAAAACAGCATAAAAAAACATAAGACATAGAAAAGGAAAGTCTAGTTAATATCTCAGAATATCCTGGGTACACACATAGACACACACATGGATTTCAAACAGGAAAATAAATAACCTTGCAGGTCAAAAGAAATGGAACACTGTACACATGTTGGTCTAGTTCTCACTAACCTTTAATTGAGAAGCAGTTTTACATAGAAAAGACAACAATCGTGTATAGGTTAAAAGATCTAGCTTCTACATCTGCTTATACCACTAACTAGTGGTATAGCTCTAAGCTAGTTCTTATTTCAGTTACCTTATCTGTTAAATACGATATTTAACAAAATGTTTATTTAAATATTTAATAGCTACTATTAATGATGGAGCTTTGGTTATTGCACTTTTCCTTTCTTATCTGCATTTTCCAAAATGTTTAATGAACATGAATTTTAACCAGGTTTCTTTTCCTAGTTTTTTTTTAAAAAATGTAACATGCAGGGATTTCTATGAGATCTCATCGTCTTCACCTATCATACTGGCAAGTAGCCCACTCTTTAAGTGCCCCAAACACTTCATAAAAGCAAACAAAAGTCCTTTCCTGCCTGCTCAACCTTCTTATATGCTGCTTCTCCCTCAAATGCAATATTGAAAACTAAACTCATCACGAATCATCCATCTGATACTTATTTGTTTGAACATCTATGACACAGTAGGCTCTTTCCCCTGGGTGGTACAAAAATAAGATGGCTCAGTCTCTGCCCTCAAGAAGCTCACAGTCTAGAGGGAAAGGAAGATGTGAATGAATGCTGGGCCGTGCCTAAGTTGCTCCAAATAAATGCACGGCTGCTCCCTGGTCCTTGGTTTCAGGTGTCTCCCTGCTCCCAGCAACTTGGCCGTCGTTTTGCTTTGGTTTCTCCCTTACCTCTCCCCTCATATGTAAGCAAACCAGGGCTTATTAATTGCAGTTTCATGCTCTCTTTCCAGTCTCTCAGCCACTATTGCCCTTGTTTATACCTTTATTATCACTCCACACCAGCCTTATGGGCTTTTCTGCTGTCAGTCTTTGCTTCCCATCCTTTCATACACACAACCAGAGTTAGCATTCAAAACCACAGCCCCAGGGCTGTCACCTCCGTCCGAAATGTTTCATTGGCTCCCAATGTCAAGAGGATCAAAAGAGTCAAATCCCAATTTTCAGCTTGATAGTGAAAGATGACACCTTCCTACTGGGTTCCCGCTGACACCCCTCCCCCTCTCCCCCATCCACACACCCTTTCCCATATTCCCACGGGCTCAGGCACACCCGGTCACAGACCGTCCTTGATTGCTCTGTGTTCCGACCGGCTCACCCACTGGAGCATGAGTCTGGGTCCTGCAAGGAGCGTATCTCATGGTCTTCCACACCATTTCCCTCTTTTCTCCGCCAACACAGCGTACAGAGCAGAGCTTGGCGTAGATGTGCTGTCCAGTAAATGCGTTTGTGAATCGAGAGAAGTGTTTTAGAAGTTTCACTGGCTCAAAGCAGTGAAGGGAGCTCAACACACACATGAAGGAGAGGCAGCACCGGGTAACAGAAAAAGCTCTGTATTCTGCAAACCCGGCACAGCATGCAGTGTCAGCCAGGCGATCAGAACCTGAATGCTGCGGCATCCTCCCTCCGGACGTGAGAACACTGAGGGCTGGAGAGGGAAAGGGAAGGGACAGACTCCATGTGACAGAGTCCTCAGCAGGGCGGGACTGGAGCTCGGGTCTCTGGAGCCCTGGACTCATTGTCTTTCCAACACACCAGGCTGCCCCCAAAATGTTCTATTCCAGTGACAGGCGATTTCATGGTTCTATCATTTTGATTCTGTTTTGGCATGGTCTGTGTCTCCAAGAAGCAAGCAAATAAACACTCTTAAGCCTCATTTATAACGTTTTCATACAATTCCAGAACCATTATCCAAAGGGCATTCATCCATTCTGGAGGAGAATTCAGGTTTGGGGAACTGTGATGCTGGAAGGTCCCGCACTAGTGGCCCAGCCCACCTTCCAGGGACAGGAATCCTGATGGGCGGTTGTCTTGCTCCTGATGGAAGGACAGTTGGCAGCTGACGAGAGCAGGGTCTCAATTTTAGCTCCACAAACTACCACCTAGAGCAAGTGATTTAACTTCACTGAACCTCAGTTTTCTCATCCACAAAACGATGGGGATGGAAGTTGGAACTGAATGTTCTGGAAGCTTCCGTACCTTCCTGCCTTTCACTCTGAAGCACTAGCATTCTAATACATCTGTGACACCTGGGGGCCCATCTCACTGCTGAGTAGTTCTAACTGTGAGATCAGAAAGTGGAAAGCATGTCTGTCCTCCGACAGGAAACAGCCTTCTACAACTCACAATGAGATGGGACCCCGGGGGCAAGGAGACGGTGTCCTCTCTCTTCTCCAGTGACCGGGCTGCCCCACAGCCCTAGGTACAACGCAGAGTCTGTTCACCCTTGGATGCCCTTGAGGAAATGAGTTTTTTTCCCCTCTCAGTCTCTCCAGTTTTCCTACAGAGGCTGGCAAGCCCTTTAATTACACCCTGTCACAGACACAGAGAGGAACAATGCCATCAGGCCACTTGGGCAGCAAAGAGGAGACACCCTTCAGATTTTCCCTCTTGCCCCGGAGGGCCTCCCCTCTGCACCAACAATGGTGAATTCCTGGGCCCTGGCTGGGAAGGCCAACACTCCAGGAAGCAGCCCTGGGGCTGGGGTGAGGTGCAAGGGAGCAGGGCCTCTGAACTTTGATGTGTCAGGCCGAGATGGAAGAGGCCTCCTGCCTGATGGAGTTTCTTGATTCCCTTGATAAGAGTCCACAGAAAGGACTGTGACCTCAGCTCAGGGCTGCAAGTTCAGTCAGGTGAACTGCTCTGCCGGATCCTGGTGCCTCCAGGTAACTTGAAGCCCTTTAATGAGAAGCAGGTAATGGAAGTGCGTGATCTAAATTTAATTCCAAAATGAAAGGCAGCTTTCAGGCCTTACTAGAAGGCCTGGAATGAGCAGAAGGCTGCCTTTCAGAAAGGACCTTTTCTTTTGGAAATTATCCTGTATGAGCAATGAAAGGGCATCTGGAGATCACCTCGTCTAACCACCTCCACTCCTAATATGGATGACAACACACATTAATCATTATAATGGTCACCACCTCCATCATAAAGACTAACATGTATTGGGAACTGTTGCCAAGCACTCTGCTAAACGCTTTGCATGTACTATTTCATTCCATCTTCATGACAATTTTATGATGGAGGACCTATAATTGTTCCTATTTTACAGTTGAGGAAACGTCCTTCCTTCCTTTTCTTTTTTCTTTTTTTCTTTCTTTCTTTCTTTCTTTCCTTCCCTCCCTCCCTCTCTCTCTCTCTCTCTTTTGTATAGAGGCAGAAAAACATCTCTGAGTGGATTGAAGAGTGATTAAGAGATGAGGCAGGGCTTCCCTGGTGGGGTAGTGGTTGAGAGTCCGCCTGCCGACGCAGGGGACACGGGTTCGTGCCCCAGTCCGGGAAGATCCCACATGCCACGGAGCGGCTGGGCCCGTGAGCCATGGCCACTGAGCCTGCGCGTCTGGAGCCTGTGCTGCGCAACGGGAGAGGCCACAACAGTGAGAGGCCCGAGTACCGTGAAAAAAAAGAGATGAGGCAGTGGATAATTCATCTGTGAAAGGATAAACATAGTAAGGATAGCAGCAGAGGAGGAAATGAAGCCTGGGGTGGGAGTGTCTGTTTACTAAAGGAGGGGAGAAACTCGATCCATGTTCACATTTAGGTGTTGATGGAAAGACAAACGTTTCCTGGGGAGGTGGGGCAGGGGTGGGAGTCAGAGCACAGGTGAAGGGGTTAGCCTTTTGTAAAAGGAGAGATATTTCCTCAAAAGACATCTTAGTGGAGAGAGACATAAACATCCTCTCCCTTGGGAGTGTTCACTGATAAGTGTCTTGAAATGTCACTTAAAGGCATCTGTGCTTATATTTCAATTTTAAAGGGGACTGCATCTCCAAGGTAGCATAACAAAACAGTCGTGGACTGCCCTCAGGAACACAGAACCTCTCAACCTAAATATTGAAATATCTTCCAACAGACAGTCAGTAGATGGCAGGTGGCGGGTTGCAGGGGGCAGCGGGGTGTTATGGAAAAATTGGCACTGTGGGAGATGTGGGTTTGGATTCCGCCTCTACCGTTCACCAGCCAGGTAACTTTGGGCCAGTGTTCTCAATCTGTCAGAACCTCAGTTTTCTCATTGCAAAACGAGAACAAGAATAACTCCTATTTATCAAGTTCTCTGAGGATCAGATACAACGCATGCCACGCACCTCCCATGTAATGGGACCTACATGAACGTCAGGGTTCAGTTTAGAAAACCGTCTCTCACGGCATCAGTATTTGATGTGAAGCATGAAAAACTGGAATGAACACGCAGCTGATAATGACGTGGCACACCCAAGTGTTGTCCTACTGTGGCTGGGAATTCCTGTGTTAAATGTTAGTCTAGCGGCTCCAAGTTTACTTTAAAGCTCTCGTCAGCCCCACGACATTTTGATCAGTGTGTAAAGTGGGTGTTTGTTGACACTGAAGATGCCTACTCTTGTAGAGAAATCTTTTAGAAGGACCACTAAGCTGAATGGGTTGAACAAAGGCTGGTCCCCCTGTTGAGAGTAAGAAGTGGTTCCTGGGGTTCAGAGGGATCATTACATTCGTTTTCCCCCTTCTCTGTTGTTTGGTTACTGTTGAGAAACATGATACATGTTTCTCAAAGATATAGATTCAAAAAAAGATATAGATTTTAAAAAAAATTGAGCAGTTTTATGAGTGCAGCGCCAAATCGAAGAACTGGGTCTAGCATCTGCCATGCGATGGAGCCCGAACACAGCCTCCTAGACCTTCAGGCTTCCTTCCACCCCTGCCACCCCTTCTCGGGGACAGCACCTGCCTTGGTTAGTCAACACCATGGGAAGGCAGAGGATGGCTGTGTCCTGCAGACGGGCTGATCCAAAATGAAAGATATCTGAAGAGCTGTGTCTAGCGCACACGCACACACACACACACACACACACACACACACACACACCAGTTTCTTCTACTTTCACCACTGGAAGGGAATGAAGGAGGCAGAAGAGAACAATGTAAATGTTACTTCAAACTGCTCTATCCTGAGAGGGCAAGTTCTCTCTTGGAAACATGAAGATGGGGAATCAGAGCTCTCGCCTCCACCTCAGTCAGGCTCAGAGTGAAACCAAATTCCTTGCTTTGTGGGCCTATCAGTGGGTGTGGTCTGGATGGCGAAGGATTCAGTGACAAGGCGTAAAACAACCATCAGGGGAATTGAAATGTACTGTGGATATGTGTAGAGCTACGTCGACACGCAGTTATACAGTGGTGCTTAATAATTCCCAGCGTGTAGTTTGGTGCTGTTCTGACTTACCAGCTCTTCCTCAATGCCACCCCAGACTCCTTTGTTTGTTTTGCAATTGAGGAAATTCAAGAAGGACCAGAGAGATGAAAAGTTAAGACTCGGGTCTGAGTCTCCTAATAAGACCAGAGTCTTCAGAAAGAGAAGTGAATTGAGTGAGGAAAATTAAAGGTGTGGAAACCTGACCATGAAGCCCCTGCCTTAAGGAGTTAGCAAGGCTCCTACCTTAGGAAGCACCAACCCCACAAGCCCAGAGGGACCAGTACAGCTGTCAGTCAACAGCAGAACAAGCTTTGAAGACCAGCCCCTTGGCTGTGATTAATGCATATTAATGCTGTGATTTGCATATTCTTAACAAGGCAGCCTTGGAGAAATGAACCATAAAGGAGTAGTGTGCTACTCAGAGCTAATTTACAAATTATTCAAGGCAAAAGACTCTTAAAGATAATGAGGATGAAAGTTCATCTTTCCTAGAAAGTTTTCCTGTGCCAGGAAGTGTGCTATTTGCTTTGCATGGGTTACGCTAGTTCATGTTCATAAAGCCTTATGAGTTTCGGGACTCAGAGTATCCACATCTTTACAGATGAGGAAGCAGAGGCCAGGAGTTTCGAACCATTCGTCAAACACATAGAGCTTGCTCCTTCCTCCTGGCCCAGGCATTGCTGGTTTTCTTTGTCTGAAACACTCCTTCCCAGGTCTTCACAGGGACAACCTTTCATACGCTTTGGATGTGTGCTCAAATATCATCTACTCAAAGAGGCTTTCCCAGCACTGAAGATAAAAGAGCGTGCCCACCACTGCCCAGCTGCTAACTCTGTTGGGTTTCTCTTTTGGCAGGTATCACTACTTGAAACGAAACCTACATTTGTTTACCGCCTGTCACTCCAACTAGAATGTAAACTCCGTGAGAGCGAGGAATTGGCCCAATTTACCACTTCGTTCCCTGCCAAAAGCAGAGCCTGGCACATAGTAGGTGCTAAGTAAACACTTGCTTGATGACTGGATGCCTGAAGTGTCACTCTCAGTCGGCAGGATTTCCACATGGACCTTAGCGCGCTGCCTCCAGCAGCCTCTCTCCTTCCCGATGCTCCACGTGGCCCCTTCAGGTTGGTACTTGCTTCCTGGAAAAAGACCCTTCTGTTTCAAGATGGCACTGTCAGGAAACAAAAACAGAGACGTTTTAGGCACCTTGCAAATCAATTTTCCACTGTTGGTCCTTGGCTGGTTAATTTAAAGTCAGAGAACTGCAAATCATCAAGTTTTCTTGGAGATTGCTATTTTTTGAATATTTCCTTCCTCCACTTTTCTCTGTTCTTTCTTTCAGGAACTCCTATTACATAGACATACAGACTTTGGAATCTGCCTGCTACATAACATTTCCTGACATACTTTCTATCTCCTCGTCCCTTTGCATTGTGTTCTGGGGACATTATTTGACTTCAATGTGCATTTATTAATTTGATCTTTGCCTGTGTCCCTTGTGCTATTTATCTCAACCAGGGAGTTTTCTACTTGAATTTTTATAGATGCACTATTTGCTATTATCTCTCGTGAATATTAACATCTCTATTGTGAACCTCTTGACCATCACTCTGGATGGCAAGAGTTCTTTTTGTCAGGTTTGCTCATCCTTGCACGGTATCCATTTGTCCCGACACTGGGACGTGCTTGTGTGTGTGCCTGTCTCTTGGAATCTGAGCGTCTTCATCCAGCTGTGAGTCCTGGCTTGGCTGACCCCAGCCTGCTTCCCATGATCCCAGGAGGGACGGGGCGGGCTGCCAGCAGGTGTGCCACCTGAGAAGCCCCACCTGAGAGCCACCGTGCACGGGGACATTGCCTGTTTCTCTGACCCCAGGACCCCTGCTCACTGCCCCTGATTCAAAGCAGCTCCCACTGCTGTCTACTGTTTGGTTCAGGAGAGCTCTCCTGCGTCCACCATGGACCCCCAAACATCTCCCGGTGGTGGCCCGAGGGCTTCCTCCTGCTGGCGGCTTCCCGGGCTCCCCCAGAGCCAACACCACCGGTGGCAGCAGCAGCCCTTTCTGCTGTGCATCTCTCGTACTATGAGAAATCCCTTTAATCTAGTCCCATGGGCTCTTACTCAAAAGATTCCTTCTAATAACTGGCCCATGGGGAAAACAGCTTTTTGTCCCAGGGCAATGAGGCCTGAATGGGGGTCTGCTAGGTCTTGCCCCAAGAGCTTTGCACTCTCTAGGCCCCCTTAGCATTTGGTTGTTTCATGGATTTTAAAAGAAGTCTCTAGTGCTGAGCCTACAAAACACACACACACACACACACACACACACACACAATAAACACACATACAAAACCCTCACTCATTTGAAAAATAGATAATATTGATGTAGGTGTCTATAATGAAGCCTCAGAGAGTTTACTGATAAGTCCTTTGATGAAGGGGCTGCCTGAGATCTCTGGGTTGCCAAATGCCACACCCTGGACTCCACTGTCCCCCGGGTGGGCGGACGCTTACTCAGTGAGACACGTACCATTAGCCCAGGTAGAAAGTGCTATCCTCTCGCCGGCTGACCCTGTTTTTTCAGTCAGAGATGTAAGCCCCATGCTGTCTGTGGAGCCACCTTACAGATGAACAACCCTCAGAGCATCTGAGGAGAGAGCGCCTGGGAGCAGCCCCGCTGTTGCGTTTTCTTTTTTCCTTTCTGTCTTCTATTATATTAACTCAGCATATATACAACACAGACACACACATGCACACACACTAGGAATTTGGTATTAACCTGGTACATAGTGTGATATAAGTATTACTATTATCTTCATCATCATTATTAATCAATTTTGTTTTATTCCACTTTCCTCTGACTCGTTTGGTAGTTATTCATCCTATTCTCTTTTTTAGTGATGACTCTTATTTTTAAACAGGTATTTTTGATATAATGAACTCTAAAGTTAAAAATTAACCAATATAATATGTCTTTCTCCAACCGACAATACAAAGGGAAGCTTTAAATACAGTTTCCCTCTACTGCTTCCATGTTATTGCTGTGTAGCACTTAATTTTATATTTGTAAAATCAATTACACAAATTAACACTTTCTATAACATTTGATAGAACATTTTAAATGAATCAAAGTATTAACCAATTTCTTGAATAGACTCTTTCTTCTCATTCTGTTCTTTCCTGTGGGATTCCATTTCCTTTTTGCTGAAGAACATCCTTTAGTGTTTCTTTAAGTGATGGTCTTTGAGAAGAAACAGTCTCTCAGTCTCATGAAACTGAAATGACTTCCTCATTTAATTTTTTTTTTTTTTTTTGCGGTTCTTGGGCCTCTCACTGTTGTGGCCTCTCCCGTTGCGGAGCACAGGCTCCGGACGCGCAGGCTCAGCGGCCATGGCTCACGGACCCAGCCGCTCCGCGGCATGTGGGATCTTCCCGGACCGGGGTACGAACCCGTGTCCCCTGCATCGGCAGGCAGACCCTCAACCACTGCGCCACCAGGGAAGCCCCTCATTTACTTTAAAAAAAAATTACGGATTAATCTTCCAAATGTTTGTAAAATACCAGGACACATACTAATGATCAGAGAGATTATAATACGGATACTAACTGAAATTGGCTGCAAGCTTGACACTTGTTAACCCACTTTTTAAAAATAAACTTTATCTTTTAGAACAGTTCTACATTTACAGAAAGATTTTGAACATAGTACAGAGAGTTTCCTTAGACCCCCTCTTTCAATTATATTTATTTTTGGTGGACAATCTGTTTATATCCATTGCCCATTTTTTCACCGAAATTTTGGTTTATTTGTTGTGAATTTGTAGGACCTAGTCATGCATTGGGGAAAATGGGGTGTGTGTGTGTGTGTGTGTGTGTGTGTGTGTGTGTGTGTGTGTGATATAATTTGCAGTAATTAACCCCCTAATTTTATCTATTTTAATTTTGCTTCTAGTTTTTTTTTTACTATGCAGAAATTTTGTATTTTTATGTAGTTACTTTTAATAGTACTTTATGGTTTGTATGTTCTATATCGTAGCTGAAAACTATTTTTTATTCTGATTTTGTAGAATAACTCACATTTTCTTCCTTATTTAATAAGCAGTCTTTTCCCCTAATGATTTTAGATCCCCCTCCCATAGAGAATATTAAAACATGTCCCATTTTGGGGGTCTATTTATAGAATTTCTATTCTGTTTTATTGATCTGTTTCTTCAGGTGTCAATATCACATTGTTTTGTTAATGGATCGATATTACCTATATCTGGTATGATGTTGATGATATTGATGATATTGATGTTGATGATATTGATGTGGCATTGATACATGTCCACTGCTGGCGTTTTACATTGGAATTTTAGAGATCAGTAAAAACTATACAGCCAAATCCGTAAAAGTAGTCTTATCCTTTGATTCGGTAATAGCATTCCTATAAGTTATCAAGAGAAATAATTCAAATAAATGAACATTTTATATATATTTGCGTTACTTATTATGGAGAAAAACCGGTAAGAGCCTAAATGGACAGTAATAAGGAAATCAGTAATTCATGTTGGGATATAAATGAAATAATATTTACTCCTTAAACTAATAGTTATGAAAACTATGTAGCATACCAGAAAAAATTATGGATGTAACTAACTTTAAAAAGCAAAATAAAGCACTATGACATATATGTAGGAAGCATATACACCTATGGGTACTTAGCAATAGTTAAGTTTTGTTCCTTTTTAAGAGATTACTTTAGTAAGAGATTTTTCAAAGTTTTAAACTGAGTATATAAAATATTTTCATGACCCTAAGTGCCTTTTTTTTTAACATCTTTATTGGAGTATAATTGCTTTACAACGGTGTGTTAGTTTCTGCTTTATAACAAAGTGAATCAGTTATACACATACATATGTTCCCATATCTCTTCCCTCTTGTGTCTCCCTCCCTCCCCATCCCACCCCTCTAGGTGGTCACAAAGCACCGAGCTGTTCTCCCTGTGCTATGCGGTGGTTTCCCACTAGCTATCTATTTTATGTTTGAGAGTGTATATATGTCCACGCCACTCTCTCGCCTCATCACAGCTTACCCTTCCCCCTCCCCATATCCTCAAGTCCATTCTCTAGTAGGTCTGTGTCTTTATTCCCATCTTACCCCTAGGTTCTTCATGATTATTTTTTTGTTTGGTTTTTAGATTCCATATATATGTGTTAGCATACGGTATTTGTCTTTCTCTTTCTAACTTACTTCACTCTGTATGACAGACTCTAGGTCCATCCACCTCACTAAAAATAACTCGATTTCGTTTCTTTTTATGGCTAAGCAATATTCCATTGTATATATGTGACACATCTTCTTTATCCATTCATCCAATGATGGACACTTAGGTTGCTTCCACCTCCTGGCTATTGTAAAGAGAGCTGCAGTGAACATTGTGGTACATGACTCTTTTTGAATTATGGTTTTCTCAGGGTATATGCCCAGTAGTGGGATTGCTGGGTCATATGGTAGTTCTATTTGTAGTTTTTTAAGGAACCTCCATACTGTTCTCCATAGTGGCTGTACCAATTCACATTCCCACCAGCAGTGCAAGAGGGTCCCCTTTTCTCCACACCCTCTCCAGCATTTATTGTTTCTAGATTTTTTGATGATGGCCATTCTGACTGGTGTGAGGTGATACCTCATTGTAGTTTGATTTGCATCTCTCTAATGATTAATGATGTTGAGCATCCTTTCATGTGTTTCTGGGCCATCTGTATATCTTCTTTGGAGAAATGCCAATTTAGGTCTTCTGCCCATTTTTGGATTAGGTTGTTTGTCTTTTTGTTATTGAGCTGCATGAGCTGCTTGTAAATTTTGGAGATTAATCCTTTGTCAGTTCCTTCATTTGCAAATATTTTCTCTGGCACAAAACCAGAAATATAGATCGATGGAACAGGATAGAAAGCCCAGAGATAAACCCACCCACATATGGTCACCTTATCTTTGATAAAGGAGGCAGGAATGTACAGTGGAGAAAAGACAGCCTCTTCAATAAGTGGTGCTGGGAAAACTGGACAGGTACATGTAAAAGTATGAGATTAGATCACTCCCTAGCACCATACACAAAAATAAGCTCAAAATGGATTAAAGACCTAAATGTAAGGCCAGAAACTATCAAACTCTTAGAGGAAAACATAGGCAGAACACTCTATGACATAAATCACAGCAAGGTCCTTTTTGACCCACCTCCTAGAGAAATGGAAATAAAACCAAAAATAAACAAATGGGACCTAAGTGCCTTTTATTTGGAAGTTCTTTAAGGGTTATTTTGTTACGTACTTACCCATTGTATTTTACTGTGTTTTTATCGTCAAGCCACAAGTCAGTTTGAAACACTTAAAAGGAACACTTTAATAATGTACTAATTACTTTGCTAAGAAATGGCTAATTCAGAGATGGCTATAGCAGAATGACATTAAAATCAGAATCATTAAAAATCACCTCTTTAGAGCTGTCATAGTGTCAAGCAGACTTATCACAGTTACACAAGTATTAGAAGAAGGATGGGGAGGAAGGAAAGGAGAAGAGAAAAGAAAAGGAGAAAAGAGGAGCTTATATAATTCTGGGTTTCAGGGTTTTCTTTTCTCCATATCAGGTATTTGGTATGGTATTTGCCCTACCCACCTCACAGGATGGTTCTAAGGCTCGAATGAAAGAAAACATGAACTTCAGTGAAAAGTTATTGTTATAATTGTAAAGGACTTATTAATGTCATTCCCCTTCTAAATGCTAAATGCAGTGCTCTACCTGCTTTGAGGGAATAATGCCACTGGTCTCGCTAATGCATGTAGAGGTTGCTAATATCTTACAGAGGTTTGGTTTAAAGAGAGGCCCATTATGTCTAGCTCCACACTTTGCAGGGAGCAGGTTCTTCTTTTTTCCCTTTGGGGGGAGCGTCGCTTCACAAATCTTGACCTCACTAGAGGGTGAATGAGAAAATGCACAGGCCGACATTGACTTTGAAATATCTGACAGGACACAGGGCTGAAAGCATCTATCAATAATTCATTTCAGGTTATGGGGTAGAACAGGATCCCCGCTGGTTTTAAAGCCATTAATTGGTTGTTAGACTCCATTAAGTCACTATGGACGTGAAAAGCATGTCTGAAGTTTTAAAAGACACAGATAATAAAGGCAGCTGTTTTTTCTTCTTTTCTCTCTCTCTCTGTCTCTCTCTCTCTGTCTCTCTCTCTCTCTTTTTTTTTTTTTTTTTTCACTACGGTGTGACTTCTTTGCCAGTGGGAAAAAAAGCTTAGGTCAAAAGGGGCTGAAAATTGAAAATTGAGAGATAGGTATCTTTGGGCTTTTTATCTAAGAACCAATAAAAATGTAAGTCGTTCTCAAACCATTGCCCTTTCTCTCAATAAAACACATTTTTTATCTTGAATGTTAGTTTCCTGATGGTTGCTTCCTAATTTTGTAATGAATACTGTATGCAGCTATTTTATTAAAAGTATGTATTTTAAAGACAAAAAAGAAACTCATAGGCTCAAAGTCAATCTGCCCCCCCCAAAAATAAATAAATTTGCTAAAAATCACCTATTCACCAAAAACAAAGACAGATTCCTTAAACAAAGTCTAGTACAGTTTGTTGTAATCATTGGATCACTAAAACCCAAAGCAAAAGCAGAGGCTGGGACCGAGAGTGCCAGGGATAGGGATCAATGCAGAATGACATGGGACAAACAAAGCGCAGGGCTTGGGTTGAATAATTTGGTAAAATAATGATGAAGTGAATTGGTCATTCTGGAAGCTTATTTTTGATCAATTAACGTTTAGAGAACTGATTTTTGGTGCTTTGGCCTGTGTCTGAGTATCAACCATCAGCCAATGGCATCTTCCTTCTGGACTGCAGTGCTCTTACATTACCGTGAAGGGATTATAGGGAAATCTTTAAAGCCCTCCTTAGTTTTAAGATGTTCTCATTCTATCGCTGGTCTTTTTTTTTTTTTTTTCTTGATTAACTTTTGTTGGAGTATAGTTGCTTTACAATGCTGTGTTAGTTTCTACTGTACAGCAAAGTGAATCAGCTATACGTATACATATGTTCCCTCTTTTTTTGGATTTCCTTCCCATTTAGGTCACCACAGAGCACTGAGTAGAGTTCCCTGTGCTATACAGCAGATTCTCATTAGTTATCTATTTTGTACATAGTATCAACAGTGTATATATGTTAATCCCAATTCCCAATTCATCCCACACTTCCTCTTCCCGCCTTGGTGTCCATACATTTATTCTCTACATCTGTGTCTCTATTTCTGCTTTGCAAATAGGATCATCTATATCATTTTTCCAGATTCCACATTTATGCATCAATGCACGACATTTGTTTTTCTCTTTCTAATTTACTTCACTCTATATGGCAGTCTTTATGTCCATCCACGTCTCTACAAATGACCCAATTTCATTCCTTTTTATGGCTGAGTAAGATTCCATTGTATATATGTACCACATTTTCTTTATCCATTCCTCTGTTGACAGACATTTAGGTTTCTTCCATGTCCTGACTATTGTAAATAGTGCTGCAATGAACACTGGGGTGCATGTGTCTTTTTGAATTATGGTTTTCTCTGGGTATATGCCCAGTAGTGGGATTGCTGGATCATATGGTAACTCTATTTTTAGTTTTTTAAGGAATGGTCTTCCTCAATGACCACAAGTATACCAAGAAAACCACAACTTTACATTTGATTGTGAAACCATATGGAGGGCAATGATGTTTACCTGCCAAGAAGAGCTTTTTTTTTCCCTTTGTTCATTTAACATCTTACCTCTTGTTTTGAACACACTGCCTTTTCCCAAGCATTCAACTCTCATGAAAACCCAGACAAGAAGGTGGAACAAATATTTGTATCTCCATTTTTCAGATGAGAAAAATCAGACCTGGAAAGTTGAAGTGAATCTAAAGACAAAACACATAGAAACTTACGTACATTTTGAGAGAGATTTTTTTTATCTTGGGAAACATCTAGGCACCATTCTGTAAAGTCCTCACTTGATCCTTATGACAAGGGGCACCGGGGGGGATGATTACAAAGTGTCTGCTGAGTCCATGCAAAATACTTTCTTGGATCAAAATACAGTAATAATAATAAAACATCAGATGACGACCCCCTCTTTTTGATAGGTAGTGAAACAACCGTTCCAGTCTTTTCTCTGATTCTTCCATTTAGGAACTCTCCTTCTTTTTTTTCAGGTGAATATTCCATGCCCTTTTCCCCCACCCCCCAGCTTTACTGAAGTATGATTGACAAAAATTGTATATATTTAAGGTGTACAAAGTGATGGTTTGAAATACACACACAGTGTGAAATGATTACCGTCACTAAGCTAATTAACAGACCCATTGCCTCATATAGTCACCTTTATTGTGTGTGTGTGGTGAGAACACTTAAGATCTACTCTTAGCAAAATTTCAGGTATATAATAGAGTATTATCAACTCTAGTCCCTATGCTGTTCCTTAGATCCCCAGAACCTATCCAATGTATACTTGGAAGTTTGTACCCTTTGACCAATATATCTCTCCATTTCCCTTAATCCCCAGTCCCCAGGAACCACCGTTCTACTCTCTGCTTCTATGAGTTCAACCTTTTTCGATTTCACATATAAATGAGATCGTGCAGTATTTGTCTTTCTGTGTCTGCTTTATTTCACTTAGCATAATGCCCTCTAGATTCATCCATGGCTTCACAAACAGCAGGATTTCCTTCTTTTTTTTAAAGGCTGAGTAGTATCTCATTGTATGTGTATCATATATATATGCGCATATGTCTATCACATCACATCTTCTTTATCCATTCATCTGTCAGTGGACACTTAGGTTGTTTTCATATCTCGGCTGCTGTAAGCAATGCCACTCTGAACATGGGGGTAAAGTGCTTCCTTTCTTCTTTCTTTCTGCAGTAGTATGTGACTAGGGAAACTAGTACACAGGGACCCAAACGTTAATTTTTGGAACAAGCATATAATAAGCACCTTTCTAAAAAAAGTACATTACAGTGTTCCAGTGTACATGTTATCATCACTGTTTAAAATTCCAACATTATAAAAGCAGCAGAAGCATGTATCAAAATGACTGATCCAGGGCTTCCCTGGTGGCGCAGTGGTTGAGAATCCGCCTGCCGATGCAGGGGACACGGGTTCGTGTCCCGGTCCGGGAAGATCCCACGTGCCGCGGAGCGGCTGGGCCCGTGAGCCATGGCCGCTGAGCCTGCGCGTCCGGAGCCTGTGCTCCGCAACGGGAGAAGCCACAAGAGTGAGAGGCCCGCGTACCGCAAAAAAAAAAAAAAAAAAAAAATTATCCGTACAATGCATTGACGCAGCCGCAGTTCACAGCCACTTGAGATACATTCTTGAACAGGACGGGAAAGGTAATACAGGCATGGATATGGATGTTGTTGCTGGAATCTGGTGCCAAATGATTCTGGCTTCACTGTTGCCATGGTGGAAACTGTGGCTCAGGTGACTCAGGGACTATGAAAATGAACCTTCAAAGTCCCAGAAGTAAAACACAGACGCCTTCAAGCTTTCTGTAATCACTGTGTTTGTTTTCTTTTCCCACCACCACGGCTGTTTGTGGCAGGAGGGCTCTCCAAAGCAAAGGCAAAGAATTGTGTTGAATATACTTAGAACTCACTATATATCTGAGCTCTTGCTCCATTCCTCTGCATACGAGATGTCCCAGAAGGGTGTCTACTTGAATCCAGTGGTTTCCAAAAATCTATTTTGAATTGCCTTATTTTTTCACAGGTCTCAATTTCCTAATAATTATTATTATGACTTCTATCATGAATATCGGAGTATGTGCACGAGCATGCAGTTAAAATAAAGAGATCTCTGATACAGGAGTTCAGTCCTATTTTCAGAGGGCAAAACAGAGGCCCAGAGAACTTTAATGAATTATCCAAGGTCATGACTTGTAGGTCACAAAATCTCCAAGCGTTCTCACTCTTGCATTTTTTTCTCTATACAATATGAATTGTCCGTCCAGTCACCTTGAACCCTGCTTATAATCCAAAGAGTACTATCGGTCTTCAAAGTAGTAGTTCAATCGTCTCCATTGGAATATAATATATTTAAATGAGCTTTTGGATGTGTGCCCGGGTGCGTGTGTGTATATAAATTCAGTCTTGCAAATGACCGACTCTACAAGCCAACTTTGAACTTCACAGAGCTGTAAGTAGGCTTATTATTGTCATTTTCTAGGTGTGAAGTAACATAATTGAAGGAATTCATCTTTTGTATTTGTGTCCAAGAAACGATGTCAAGTACAACGGGATCTCAGATCTGCTCCAGATCTATGATTATCTGTGATTTAAACGTTCTTATGATAAAGGTACAGGAGAGAAGGGTGAGCAAGTCATGGAACACGGGGAGAGTAAGAGGAGGGCACGCATCTCTCTTTAGAAAAAGCTTCTCTTTGGTAGAAAGTTAGGAGGTCTCCCACTGTTCTTTTTCTATGTAAAATACAACTCTTAACAAAAACAACAAGGTATAAATATTAACTAGGCCTAGTATGAAATTATGTATAACTAGGTACCATCCAAGTAAAGTAAGGTACAAACATATACACAAACTGTCCTTTAGGTGGATAATTTTTTTAATAAATTTATTTATTTTATTTATTTATTATTTTTGGTTGCGTTGGGTCTTTGTTGCTACGCGCGGGCTTTTCTCTAGTTAGGGTGAATGGGGTCTAGTCTTCCTTGCGGTGCGCAGGCTTCTCATTGTGGTGGCTTCTCTTGTTGCGGAGCACGGGCTCTAGGCACATGGGCTTCAGTAGTTGTGGCTCGCAGGCTCAGTAGCTGTGGCTCACGGGCTCTAGAGAGCAGGCTCACTAGTTGCGGCGCACGGGCTTAGTTGTTCCGCGGCATGTGGGATCTTCCTGGACCAGGGCTCGAACCTGTGTCCCCTGCACTGGCAGGTGGATTCCTAACCACTGCGCCACCAAGGAATCCCTAGGTGGATATTTTTTAAAGTGTTTTGGAGGAAACCCACTGGCTCCTTTAAATGCCTGGTATACAAGAAGCTTCTTAACCTGCTGGAAACCAACCACAGGTCACGATAACAGCACCTAATCTCTTTTGAGACCCTTGAACACTGGCTCTGAACTCTGATATGACAGGATTGGGCAAAGGAAACAGGTTGGGCAAAAAGAAAATTTTTCTGATTGGAATAATTATCATAATTTTTTTGTAGCGTCAAGAGATTTTATGCATCACAGGTGTTGATAATTTTATTTTTCCAATTGAAGAAAACTGAGTGGGAGAGAACTGCCTTGGGGAACAAAAAGTCACTTTTCTCTGTTCTAAAGTGAAGAGAGGTTAAATAACCCAGCAGTCAATTCTGAGTGCACAGAAATGGTTACTGTATAAACAGGTAACAGGAGTGAAGCGATGGGTCTGGGGCTTCTTTTGCACATGTTAAGAAACCTCACAAAGAATCAATAAAACCCAAACAATGGTTTTGCAAAATAACTGCACTTTTTTGGTTTCCTGCTATCTTGAAAATACAGTTTTACGTTCTGACAGTTCTTAGCATCTATACATGTTTTATCATGCATCCCTCCTTAAATTTTAATATAAACATTTGCTTCTGCTCTGCTGTGAATTTTTAAAAATTACTTCATAAAGGTCTTTGAAGACCAAATTGATCTGGAGCACCTGGAACTGAATGGAATTGAGATGAAGAAAACTTTGTTCTTATTTGACATCCGGTTCTGGGTGACATACATTTTCTTTTCTGCAGAAGACTGTTCATTGAGTTATTAATTCCAAGTCATATATTTATCAAATCTGATCATTACACAAGCCACAAATTTTGTTTTAAAAAATGCAATGAATTAATACAATGAATTAGCAGATGTATTAATTCCATTAACCTTTTAGTATATCCCCTTCTATTCTTTGGTTCCACGCGTAATTCTGTAAATAAATTATATACACACAATACATAACCACATATGTATGTAACCTGTACTAATTAGATCATTCTGTACATTGTTTTGAAGCTTCTCTTTTTTTTTTTTTTTGCGGTACACGGGCCTCTCACTGCTGTGGCCTCTCCCGTTGCGGAGCACAGGCTCCGGACGCGCAGGCCCAGCGGCCATGGCTCACGGGCCCAGCCGCTCCGCGGCATGTGGGATCTTCCCGGACCGGGGCACGAACCCGTGTCCCCTGCATTGGCAGGCGGACTTTCAACCACTGCGCCACCAGGGAAGCCCTGAAGCTTCTCTTTTTACATACAGAAATATAGCATGACATTCTCCTCTGTGATTTTATATTCTTCACTACATCATTAGGTGGATATCTTATTGTTTAGAAAAGCATTCGTCCATTGTTAGACATTTGGGTTTTCTCTCAGTGTTACTTTTAAAAATACTTGAGCTGTGATTTCCTTTGTCTATACATGTCTATAAATATCTCTGATTATTTTCTTAAGGTACATGGCTGGGTCAAAGGATAGGTACATTTCAGGGCTTTGATTAATGTTCCCAAAATGTCTTCTAGGATGGCTTTATAAATCTCTCTATGTGTACTTCTATCAGCAGTATAATGGCACTCTTTTCTTACACCATTGCCAACTTTGGATATTTAATTAAAAATAAAATCTTTGATGATGACAAAAGCAAAGGAAACATTCAGTATTTTAAAACTGTGAATACTTGTGAGATTAACATTTGTATGGTATGCTCACTGGCCCCTTCCTTCCTCCCATACCTCATCTCCTCTTTCATTTCCTACAATGCCTAGATTCTTTTTGGTACTTCCACCTTATTTTTTTTTTTTTGAGGTAGCGGGCCTCTCACTGTTGTGGCCTCTCCCGTTGTGGAGCACAGGCTCCGGACGCGCAGGCTCAGCGGCCATGGCTCACGGGCCTAGCCACTCCGCGCATGTGGGATCTTCCCGGACCGGGGCACGAACCCATGTCCCCTGCATCGGCAGGCGGACTCTCAACCACTGCGCCACCAGGGAAGCCCCACCCTATTTTAATGATTAATATTTTATAATATAAATATTGTAGGCTGAATGGTGGCCCCCTAAAACAGCGGTCCCCAACCTTTTTGGCACCAGGGACAGGATTCATGGAAGACAGTTATTCCACGGCTGAGGGTGGGGCGGGGGTGTGTGGGTGATGGTCCAAGCGGTAATGCCAGCGATGGCGAGCAGCAGATGAAGCTTTGCTCGCTTGCCCGCCGCTGACCACCTGCTTTGCGGCCCCGGTTCCTAACAGGCTGCAGACCTGCAGCGGTCTGCAGCCCAGGGGTTGGGGACCCCAGCAAAAAATATGTCCATTTCCTAATCTCTGGAATTTGTGAATATCACCTTCCTGATAGGGTAAATGTCACCTTACATGGTAAAAGCTATGATTAAGTTAAAGATTTTTGAGAGAAGCTTATCCTTGATCATCCCCATGGGTCATAAATCCAATGACAAGTATTCTTATAGGGGTGCAGAGGGAGATTGGAGACATACATAGAAGAAAAGGCAGAAAATGGAGTGATAGGACCACAGCCCAGGTGTGCCAGGGCAGCTACCAGAAACTAGAAGAGGCAAGGAATGGATTCTCCCATTGAGCCCCTACCCGCACCCTGGAGGGAACATAGCCCCGGTGGACTTCAGACTTCTCGCCTCCAGAACTGTGAAAGAATAAATGTCTGTCATTCTAAGTCATGAAGTTTGTGGTAATTGGTTACAGCAACCCTAAGAAACAAATACAGTGCACTAATATCTAGACATGAAAATATCCGTTCATTCTTTACTCTTAATATTTTTCCAATCCAGAGCCATTTTAGATTTGTTTTGTCAAAGTGTAATGAAAAATAAAATTATATTCTGATGCTAACTAGATAATGTTAAATGTGTAAAGTAAATTGGTGACACTAATCCTTACACAAGGCAACATGGTATGGCTTTTAGATATTCTTCTTTTATGCCACTTAATAAGGCTTTGAGTTTTCTTCATATGGGCTTTGTCATTGAGTTTAAGTTTTTTGGTAAGTACACTATACATCATTGCTAATATAACTGAGTGTGATTTTATTTCTGCCATTGTATGTTCTAAGCCAGTGTTGTCTAATAGAACTTCCTGTGATGATGGAAATGTTCTGTATTTGCACTGATCAATAAGGCTGCCACCACTCATGGGACTATTGAACATTTGAAATGGAGTTAGTGTCATTGAGGAACTGAATTTTTACATTTTATTTCATTTTAATTAATGTAAATTTAAATAGTCACACCTGGCTAGTGGCTTCAATATGGGAAAAAAATATACTCCTAAGTGATTATCAATGCTTTGTAGCAAGATGATTTAAGGCAGTATAGTAAAAGTGGTTAAGAGCCTGGGCCCTGGAGTTATGCGATCTGTGTTTACATCTTAGTGCCACCATTCTTAGCTCAGTAGACTTATGCTGGGCAACAACCCTAAGTACTGGTCTGCAGGGCTGAGGGGGAGATGGAGGAATCCTGAGGAAAGTAAGCATTGTCATATGGGGGACCTGCATCATCTGAGGCTTCATCAGAGTCTCCATATGGGTCACATTTTCCTGTTTCTTTGTATGTCTAGTAATTTTGGATAGCATACTGAACATTGTGAAAGATGTATTTAGGAGACTATACACTCTGTTATATTCCTCTAAAGAGCTTCGGTTTTTGTTTTTGTTTTTTGCTTTGTTTTAGCAGGCATTCAATTTACCTGGGCTCAAACTCCAAACTCTTTCTCCCCTAGGCGAGAGGCAGTTAAAATCTCTCTTTTGTAATTTTATTCTTAGCTGGGCTATTTCGAGTCAGCCTATATATTTGTAGTTCAAAGGTTTACACATAAAAAACTGTGACTCCTCTTCTCTGGCTCATTCTTTGTTAGGATATTTCTGACCTGCTGTGATCATACTCTGGTTCTTCCAGCCAGTAAGAATGAGAGTTTCTAGTGTAAGCTTGTGGGTTTCTGTCTAGGTTTTAGCAGCTTCACATGGTGCTGACTGGAGTCTTCCCACAGGCAAAGAACAGTAAAAATAGAAAACACTTGGTCCAATTCCCTTCCTTCAAGCATCCAGTCTCCTACAGTTTCTCCCTGTTTGCAGTACCTCTCCAGTACCTCCATGAAGTTGTTTTAAAAATTTTGTCCAGAGCTTACAGTTTTCTATAGGAGATTTGGTCTCATAGGAGCCACTCTGCCATTCCTGAAAAAGTAATCTGTTTCTCAAATGTTAAAAATAATTCATGTAGAAAAACATCTAGTCCCAAAACTTAGGTTGCAAGTGAGTTCGTTGGGGAAGGAAAAGGAGACTCTGGAGAGAAGAATATAATTTTTGAATCAATGTCTGTATCTTTCTCTTTTATGAATATAGGCTTTTTTGTACTTCAATTTTTGATGAATTATATGTTTTCAGTCATGGATTTTTATCTAGATTGGGTCTGGTAAATGTTTCCTTGGGCAAGTAATTTAACATCTCTGAGCTCCTCCTTCATCTTTGTTAACAGGGTTGATCATGCCCCTGTAAGGAAGAGACTGAAATATTAGGCACTCCGTAAGTGTCCATTTTCCCGTATCAACTCATTATCACATGACTTATTCAAGTGTAACGACAGCACTTTATTCATCTTGGAAGCCACCAATCTGGATCATTTTTGTTGCCACATAAATGTTTGTAAAATAAATAAATAAATAAATAGACTCATGAATGTAGACAGCATTAAGATAAAATTCATACATGTATTAAGCTATTGTTTCAATGTAGGGATATTTTATTTCTCTGTCCACAGACTGAAATCTACTATGTTAATACCCATGTTCATAGAGATGAAGCGACACCCACTTAATTTTGACAGTAAACTATTTAGAACCGGCACTTCCATTTTTATGGTCTTTGTATACTCCTTATTACTATATAAATAAATAAATATAATTTTATGTACCTATTAAATAATAGTTACATTAAAAAGTTCTGCAGAAATACCTTGGTCTAAAATCAGGTTTCTTTGCTAGGTAATAAAAATATTTTCCCTGGAGCCATTTCTGGGGAAGTGTTATAATAGTCTAAAATCCAACCATTGCCTTGTATAACTAATAAAAGATTTTGTAGTTGTAGGTCCTTACGAATGAAGTGAATTATATTAAGTATTGTGGAGAACATTTTCCTTGAGTGAAGAAAGCTGTTTATGTAACTAAGTTCTCAATTATGAGAAGGCCATGCAGATCTCAGCTTAAACCTGCAGGTGATGGAAGCAACTGCAGTTTTAGCAGTTGGAGGGATGAGTTTGCTCTTGGGTAAAATATTTTGCTGTGGTCGTTTATTTAAATAATTTAAATCTGGTTCTCAGCCCTCACCAAACTGAATGACAGAATGTTTAATTATTCTTCAAAACTGGGCTTTGCTCCAATTCCATTTCAGTGTGAAATAAATCCAGGCTAGGGTCTCGTCTGTCTTGTCCCAATACACCCATTTATGCAACCATCACTTTTGGCATTCTGACCCAGGAAGACACACAGCAGTGCTGAGAATAAAGCACCTACTATGTGTTGTGGCACGTGCTGGGTACTGTGGGAGATTTGGGGGGAAAAAAAAACCAACAGGGCATAACCCTTGAAGTCCAGGAAGAATTCCAGGGTCAAAAATGTACAATTTACAGCCTTTTGGATGTAAATGTTACTCTGAGAGTAGCTACAACCAGTATCAAATGGAAGGCTGTCTGTAAAAAGCAGAACCGTGGAACGTTTAGAAAAAAGTAATGAAAATGGCAGAAAATTCAGTTCTCAGCAGAATCCTGTCAACAGGAGAAATGCTATTTCCACAAATTCCTGAGTGGAGGAAGGCGTGCAGAGGGCCTCCCGGGCCATCCATAAAACATGAAACCAAGAACAGAGCAGATGAAGAAAGTTTTCTATTTTCTCTCTGACTTAGCCTTAACTTGTGGTTTACGTAAAAAAAAAAAAGACTAAGCTCTTCTTGGGGCCATTACAGGGCTGTGCAGCTATGTGCTTGCACTGACATTGTTTATTTCAGAACATCTGTGCCATAATTTTTGGTCATGCCTGTGGAATAAATGAGGTCATCTCTTTGGATGTTTATATAGCTGAGAAATAATCAAAACCAATGCACCAGAAATGGATTCCCTTTCCCAGATTTTTAAGCACTTTTGCCCTTTTCATATCACCACTCAAGTTTGCTCAACCCAGCAACAAAATGGTTGTTGAATTAATTAATGAGCATCATCTCTCTCTAAACTTTGCCAGTCTTGCCCCTTCTCTCTCAACACGCACGCACACACACACACACACACACACACACACACACACACACACAGTGCAAAGCATAAAAGAAAGATAAACAATGTGGAATTACAATGAGCTGAGTTCTAGACTTGGTGCTGTCATCAGTTACTTCTGGCACCTCAGGCAGATCCATCCCCCCACCTGTCACCAGGGTCAACTGTCTTTGTTCCTCATCTCCTTAAAATCCTTCTTTGACTTCCCATCATGTACAAGGCAAAGTCCATAAGGTCCTTCACGTTGTGGCCCCTGCCTACCTTTCCAGAATCATCTCTCACAATTCCACTAAAATGGACCCTGTTAGTAACCACTCATCACTACTTACAACCTTCCATTTAGACATGCTCTTTCTTCCCTCCCTGTCCTTTTTGCATGCGCTTTCACCTGAGTGAATGTCGTCACCTTGTCTGTCCATCCTCCTTCTCCCTCAGCACATCAACCACATCCGTAAAGCCATTGAGATGTAGCTACAGTTGACACAAAGGCAGCTCAAGGTCGAGAATGGGTACAATACTGCCAATCTGTGATTGTGGTTTTCTTTAAACTGGGAAAGGCTGTGCTCTCAGATGGCAGGATCAGTGCATCCATTTGACATGAGGAATTAGAAGTTTTCTTCTTGGTACCTACGACCTTTGGACATCTTCAACCTCTTTATCTACTTCCACTTTTTTTTTTCCTTTTTTCTTTTCTTTCTCTCTCTTTCTTCCCTTCTTTCCTTCCTCCCTCCCTCACTTCCATATTCCTCCCTTCCTTTCTTGCTTTGGTCCTAGTCATGCTGGAAAGGATTAATACAACCAGGACAAGCCTCAGTGGCAGTGAGATGATCTATGCCTTGGGTCATGCATTATTTGGATGCTCCTGAGACCTAGAGTTCTCATCCTAGTGGTCATTGTACTTCCTCTCTTGAAGGACTAGCTTCTCCACCAGCCTCTTTCTAGAAGCACATGCCTGAAGGCAAATTATTCTGAAACGGTCCCTCTCAGTGTCTATCCTCCTTTCTACTCTACCCTCCCAGAAAAGACACTGATGGAAATAATCCAAGAAAACTTCAAACAGAGAAAAAACCCTATAGCGCAGTTGAGGTTTGGGAAGCATGCCCACTGCATGCCCTAAGTTTTGAGGAGTTCCTTCTATCTACAGTGTAGGTGGGCTCATGCTGAAGGAAGTTGTTAAGCCGTGCTTTTTCCTCCCCAGAAAGTGATGCAGAGTAGAGGGACCAGAGGGGTATTTTACCAGTGACTCCAAATCAGAAGGAGGAAGAGTTACATGTGACAGTGGTTCCACTAAAAGACAAGGGCAACCCTATTACCAGTGGGGACCAACATTTGTTGGTGGCTTCTGAAAGGACCAGTAGACCCTCACGAAGTAGAAAGCCTGGGGATAGCAGGCTTTATTACCTGGCCCAACTTCTCGATAATAGGAGAGCCACTTCTTATAAAACTAGACATTCTTCCATGCCCAGGGTGGCAGGAATCTTGACATGGCCAAGCCACATGCTTGGAGCAGAGAACTAGGAAATCAGACCTCACGCCCAGCAGGTTTACCAAACTCTGAGGAGGAGGCCACTTGAAGAGATGACCCTTCCTCCTAGACTGCTCTTGACTTCAACCTCTGTAGACCTTTAGTGACGGATGACAGAACTGACATGGCTGCTTATACTACCAGGCTTTGATCTTAAGACTGAAGAGGAGAATTCTATCAAGTAGCCAGGTAAACTGCAAGGGACCCACCCAGAATCTTTTGAAGGTCATAGCAAGCTAGGACAGGGCCGTGCGTGAGTGAGTTAGAATACAGAGGCCCTTTGGGGAGATGCCCTCACTGTTCATCACAGCTTAGCAGGCAGATCAGGGGCTGGGTTTCAGCCCCACTCACCACCTCCGCCGGGGGCCTTTGAGCAGGGTGGCCCTGCGAAGAAGACTTGCCCTCTTTCTAACATAACAGGAAACAAACAAATAAGATAAGGCCTACCAAAAACTCATTCGCATCTAAGTAGGAGACAAATATCACCCACAAGAAATAGAACATGAGCATACTTTTACAAGAGATTTACCACAGGTGACTTTTTGCATTTTTATTATATAGGCAATGATTCACGGTCAAAAGTAACAAGAATTAGGAAATATTGATAAGCTAAAAGAAAAATAAAAAGCCATCCATGGCCTCCTCTGTGAGATAAAGACCTTGTATATTTATTAGTTGACAAGCTACTGTAAAAAAGAGTGTTTCCTTCTCTTACATTTATTTCTTCTTATTTGTCTATTTATTCATTTTCTTATATATCATCATAGACCTCTGGTTTAGTTTCTTTGTATTTCGTTGCTTGAAGAGAGGTTTGCCCAGGTGCAAGCATTACAGCAGAGGGTCCCAGGTCTCAGATTTTCTCATTTGCAGGGGAACGGTGGAGGTAGCTGCTGCACATTGGGAAGGACTGCAGAGATCCATGGAGATGCCTGACAAGAGTTGAAGATGGACCACAAATGTGGAGGCAGGCGTGGCAGCAGCAGAAAGAGACTGGCAGGAAGGTGGGGGGGAACTTGGGACTCACACCCTGGCACCTCCATGATCTAGGAAGACACTTGAAGAGGATGGACTTCCTGTCTGAACAAGAAGAGGCAAACCCTGATTAAATCTTAATTATTATGATTAATGTAGACACATTAGCACCCACAGAATTCTGAGGCTTGGTTAACTTGGAAGACAGATATAAATATTCATTTTATTTATATATTTTTATCTCTCATCTGTTTTTCTCAATGAAAGGTAATGCCAGCACCAGAGAAGAACCCTGAGAATTTCCTTCTGGATCCATGGTTCTCAACTAGGATTGATTTTGCCTCCCAGGGGACAGTTGGCAATGTCTGGAGGCATTTTTGGTAGTCACAACTGGGAAGATGCTAATCTAGTGGGTAGAGGCCAGGGATGCTGCAGTGCTCAGGACAGGCCCCACAATAAGGAATTATCCAAAGTATTAATAGTGCTGAGGTTGAGAAACCATGTTCTAGAAGTATAAGTTTTCATTGATTCGGAAAAGCTGTTTATATATTAAGAACATTAATTTACTTTTATCTATCATAGATGTTGCAGAATCTTCCCATTTTTATTTGTCATTTGTATTTAATTGTATTTTTAGACCTACAGAAATAGAATTTTATATATTCAAATACATTAATTGTCAGGTTACCTCAGAAAACATTATTTCTATTTTTTAATATTATGTTTTTCCTAATCTAAAATCATACAAATATTCACTTATTCTTTTGATGTTTTTACAGTTTTAGCCCTTATTTTCAGTCATCTGAAATTTATTTGGGGGTAAGATAGAATCTAGGAATCTCAAATTATTCTTTTCTTCACAAACAGTTATCCTGTTATTCTAGCCACATGTACTGAATAAATTATTCTCTCTCCAATTTTTGAAATAACAAAATCATTATAGTCTACATCGTAATATATATTCAGAATTGTTTCTGGGATTTCTTTTTTGTTCTATTGATTTGCTTATTCTGGTGACAGTTTCATTGTATCTTTATTGTTATAAATAAAAATTGTGTCAAGGTTAAAGAAAAATCACATTGAGATTTTGATTAGGAAGATATTTTCTATGTTAATTTAGGGAGAATTGATGTTTTTGTAATGAGTCTTTTTATCCAGAAACATGGGATGTTTCTCCATTTATTCTTTTATGCCTCTTAGTATGGTTTAGTAGCTTTTTTTTTCACATGCATTCTATGTGTTTCCTTGAAATTTATGGGTAGTCATTTTATATTTTTGGTGTTATTAAAATATTTCCCTCATATTTTAATAGCTTATGCTTTATAAGAAAGTTATTGCTTTTTACAACTTCATTTTGTAACTGGTTTTCTAAATTGTCACTGCAGTTTTTCAATTGACTCTTTGTTTATTTTCCAGGAATCATGTCAAATCATTATCCTTGGGCCTTTTTCTTTCCTGTTACTACTCTGGGGACCACCCTTACTTTTAGGAATTAGAATAGCTTTTGAAGTTTTGACTTAAGTCAGAAAATCGGAGACTAGACACTTCTGGTAATATCTGAAGGCTATGTACTGACTTGAGAATGCCCATTGCATTATTTGCTGTATTGCCTGGCTATGGAATGTGCTGTATTTCCAGAGTACGTTTTAAAGTTGAGGAAAATTTTATATCTGTTGAAATGCCCAGAGACCTTAAATGATACAATTTTGTAAGTTATAAATATTCATGCACCCACCACCCAAATCAAGATGTAGAACATTTCCAACCCCCCCAGAAACTTCTTTCACTCTCCTTCTCAATCTTCATTCCCGCACTAGCAACCTCTATTCTAATTTTTATCCCTATAGATGAGTTTTGCCTGTTGTACAACTTCATGTCGATGAAATCTTATCATGTGTCATCTTTTGTGCTTGGCTTTTTTGTTAAACACACTGTTTTTGAGAGTCAATCACACTGTTCATTCCTCTTTATTACTGAGTAGTGTTCCATTTTGCAAACATAACAAGTTTGTTTATCCATTCTTCTGTTGGTGGGTACAGTAAGTCCCCTACATACGAACCTTCAAGTTGCAAACTTTCAAAGATGCGAACAATGTGCCCAGAGAAATGACAAAGAGAAACAAGAAGAAGTAACTGAAGAACCGAAGATATTCATGATGCAGGAAATGGCAAGGGGATTTTCTTTATTTGAGGAGGCACTGTTGGTTTTTGAGGCACAGGACTCGAACGTAGAATGGTACAGGATGTTTGCAGCAGCCGTTCAGAATGCAATCCAAGGCCACCATGTCATCTATGATAAGAAAAGAGCTGCTACCGAGACCTCACTGGATCGTTTTTTTAAGAGAGTAGATAGAACTGAATCCAGCAAGGAGCCAGAACCTGTGCCATCCACGTCAGGTGTGAGTGACGTCGCAGCTTGCCCTCCGTCTCCTGTTGCTGACGATCCTTCAGCTCTACCATCTCTCACCTCCTCTCCCTCCTCCAGTCAGTAACTCTTCTTGCCTGTTCACTCGATGCCAGCCCCTGGATGCCAGCTGTTGTACTGTACTACTGTACTTTTCAAGCTACTGCACTGTAAGAGTCAAAATGTTATCTTTATTATTTGTGTGTGTTTGTTTTTTATGTATTTTTTGTGTGAAAAGTATTATAAACTCATCACAGTGCAGTACTATATAGCCGATTGTGTTAGTTGGGTACCTGGGCTAACTTTGTTGGACTTATGAACAAATTGGACTTAGGAATGTGCTCTTGGAACGGAACTCGTCTCTATGTAGGGAACTTACTGTATTTGGGTTGTTTTCATTTTCTTATTACTATGGATATAATTGCTATGACTGTTTCTGTAGAAATCTTTCTGTACACATGTTTTCATGTCTTTTGAGTAAATATCTGAGTGGAATTCCTGGATCATAGGGCAGGTATACATTTAACTTTATTTTTAAAACTCCAGTTTTCCAAAGTCTTTGTACCAATTTTTGTAAGTTTTATTTTGATATCATTTTAAACTTACAGAAAAGTTGCAAAAAATAGTACAAAGACTTCTTGTACCCTTTTACACCAATTATTCACCAATAGTTTACAATTTGCCCTATTTGGTTTTTCCTTTTTTCTATCTCCCTACTATTATTATCATATATGTATGTATATGTGTACACATACCATTCTTTTCTAAATCATTGGGACACTGTTGCCCCTTTATCTCTAAATACTTTAGTAATCCACCTAAAAACGGTCTCATCCAATGAGTGTGGTTCATTTATTTCAAAAGTTCCATCTACCCCAGTTTCCACCCACTTTTCCTTATTATCCAGTGTTTTTAAATAATCGTTTCCTAAAAAAATGCTTTGTCATTTTATCATTGTTATCTCTTGGAAGGAATGTTAGTCCTGAAAGGCTGTTCCACCATTGTAGGAACCCCAAACCTGCCTTTACTGTTGCTTTTGACAGTCTTATTAACTGTACAACTAACAACTTTTCCCTGTGAAGTGCAGTTAATATTCTTTCCCTCCATCATCAGCTTAACATACACCATATGACAAACAACACGGACATTATCAAGTGAACTTATGAAAAGGTACCCCAAGTTCGGAGAGGTTTGAACCCCAAGAGTGCATTTAATAGTTTTTACTTCTTCTCTTGGGATCTCAGTGTTTTGTGCCAATAGGATTATCGATAAAATCTTCCCATTAAGTCTATGATCTCTCAACATCTTAGCATCATTGTTACTTCTAGAATAATGTTAAATAATAGTAATTATAGTGGATAGCCTCTGTTGAATATATTTCATAATTTGGGATCCTCTTTCAAATCAAGGAATAAAACCTAGTTTGTCATCATGTATTATTCTTTTAATTTAGTGTTTGAGTTCAAATAATATTTTATCTATGGTTCATGTGTTTCCATACATAAACTGATCTGTGGTTTTCTTCTTTGTGTTATTTTTGTCAAATTTCTCTATGAGGATACTGTTAGCTTCATAAAATGATGATGCTAACTTATTTTAGTGTTCTCTGCAGGAGTTCAGACAGCAGAGAAATTGTTTTATCAGGATTTGATAAATGTAACACTGCACCTGTAAAACTGTCTGCACCTGGCTTTTTAAAATAGTTACTTGTATGACGAGTTTTTCAAGTTCAGGGTTATTGGTCTATTCAGGTTTTATTTCTTCCTCATAAATAAATTTTAGTCCATGATCATTTCCACAAAGATCATGTGCCTCACTAAAATTGTCAAGTTTATTAGCACGTATTTCCATATGGTAGTCTCTCATAATTTTGTAATTCCATCTTTAGCTATGGTTATAGCTATTTTAGTAATGTGTATTTGTTGTATGTAAATATAAACAATTTTTATTAGAACAAAGAATTTAGAGTAGTTGTATTCCAATTCTTCAATTGGGGATGGGGAGCTGATTTTTTTCCCCCCAAACCCAGCTCTTGTATGTTCATGCTCTAAATTAGTTTCCCAATTCATTAAAATATGCGTTACTATTAATTCCTTGCTTCTTTTTCCATATGTCTATTTAATGATGCATTCTGTGACTTCTTATACTAAGTAGTAATTTCAATTATTTTAATTCATTTTTATTTTATAGTAAATATAGTAAATGCTCCAAATTTTCAATGACTTCAGTTTCAGCATATATTGTTATTTAATTGTGCTGCTATTGTTAGTAGTTCCAAAATGGTTCTATTCATACATTATAAATTCTATTAACTCATTACAAAAATGTTATGGGTGAAAATAATTAACATGAATAGCTGTTAAAAATATTTTTACGTAACAACACTGATTACAATCTAGCATCTACAGAATTATCCTATTTTTTATTCATATATGTATTAATTCAAGAAGTATCTGCAAGTATCCACTATGCAGGAAAGCTGTTGTAAAAACATTTTTCATGGGTAGATATACATATAATATATATCTGAACTATAGATATAGAGCAATTGTAAGAAAAATTATCTTAAATGTATTTATAGGTAGTTAAATAAATATGCATAAAAAAAGGTCTGGGGGAAAAATCAGCCCAGACATGATTATGTGTATATGATACAACTATCATTGTTGTTTTAAATACTTTTCTTCTTGGTTATTTCTATTTGTTAACTTTCTACAATGAACAGATATTAGATTTTTAAATACTTGTTTTAAATTTTTTAAAATGTGGCTCCTCTTTCACTCAGTATTTGTGTTTCTAGGAATTTTGCCTGAGCAAATCATTCAGGATGTAGCAAAAGTTTAGAAATACGGTTTAATGCAAGATCATAAGTAAATCAAAAATATGCACTCTCTATGTCCAACAATAGGAAATAGAATGAATCGTGGGGACAAACTTAATCATGGGGTGTCCTTGCAATATGTACCCAATAACACTGTGTGACAAAGTACATTTGTGAACATCAATGCATTTTCATAGCAGGACATACTCAAGTGAAGAAAGCTGTTCACAAAATGTGATATATAGAGTGGGCATACTTTAAAATCAAGCACATAATTAGATACTCATAAAACATTTGGAATGTATACAATTTCAAGTGTTTATTTCTAAAGTATAATAATATGGGTTGTTTTTCTTCCTTTATTAAGGCTTACCTTTGTTTTCTACAATAAACTTGCCTTCCTTGTACTATTTTTTAAGGAGTTGCAAAGGATAAAGAAATGGGGACAAACATTAAGGGCAAGTGGTAACTGACTTTTGAAAGCGTGTTACTCATTTAATCCCTGTTTTGGGGAAGTTAAAAATTGTCTTTTTTCTGGAGGCTTTAATAAAATTTAGATAAAATAGCAACAGTGAAAATGGTTAGGGAAAAAACCTTCTATGGAATTTTTATTTCAAGCTTCCAAAAATAGAGAGTGTGTACGTGTATGTGTAAGACGTTTCTTATTGATGGATTGAGAAAGTTTTAACAGACCAGAAAACAGTAACTAATATCATCAGTGAAAATGAAAGAAATGCCTCCTTATTTTATTCGGGACCAAATACCTGGGGTCTTGCTACTGACTAAGGCACAGATGCAGACCCAGTTGATTTCTTGCTAACCATCACACCTTCATACAGAGCCAAAGGCAAGAACCACTGATGGGGAAGCAGCAGCAGTGAATTGGTCCGAATGTAGATCTGTCTTGATAAAAATTGTGGTTTTGGTAAAAGTATAAAATTATGGTGAGTGAGTGTATAGTGCCTTGAGCTTCCAAATTATTTTAGAAAGTTCTTTGTACCATGTGTATATATCTTTTTATAAATAAAGAAAATTACTCCTTGCGATGTCCAGTCCCTGCATTTTCTCAAAAGCCTGAAGTTGTGTGTCCACCACCACAGTCATGACAGAGAGGAGTCCCATTTCCCCCCAAATTTCATCATGCTGGACCCTAACTTGGAGTGAACTGTTCTTCATCCCGACAGTTTGCCTCTTCTAGACTGTCATGGAATTAGAATCCTTCAATACATAGACTTCTGAGTTTGGCTTCTTTTCCTGGGCAAAATACGCTTGGGATTCATTCATGTTCTTGGGATGATCAACCCTTCATTCCTTTTAACTGCTGAGTAGTCATCAACTTTACGAATGTAACAGAGTTTATATATCCATTCACTGGTTGAAGGATCTGGGCTATCCGTTTTTGATAATTATGAATTAAGCTGCAAAAACAGCTTTGTTCACAGGTCCTTGTGTGAGAGCGTAAGTGTTCATTCTGTTACATCCTTACCTACAAGCGGGATTGCTGGGTCATATTGGATGTATATGTTTAACTTTATATATTTAATTGCTCAGCTATGACAATCCTCTTCATGATATAAATATTACCTTAAGCATATACTTAACCTCTCTCAGCTTCATTTTATTAAAATGAAAAGATAATATCTACCTACCATAATAATGAAAGGATTCCATTACACAATGCATTTTAACTTTCCGGCAAAGATACCAAGCTCACTGTAGGTGCTTAGTAAATGCTACTTCTCTTTCCTTCTCTCTGAGATGCGTTTCCATCTCGGATACTGAGAGAGAGTCTTTGTCTTAGCCGCTGGCCTATTAAGCATGGCTTTCGCGTTACGTGATGGTGAAGATCATTACAACCTTGGGATTAATAGAAGATCTATAGGACATTTTTGGATTCTGGAGACCAAGATAATAACAACAGATTACATTTGTTGAATAATACTTTGAACCAGGTTTGTCTGACTCAAGTGCCTTCACTCTTAACCATCGCTCCTCTTAGCTCATTTTTGTTTTTTCAAAAAGCATCTTTTCTAAACTTTTGCAATCAGATCATTTAAAGGAGAGGCTTTTTTCATGGTTGGGCTCTACCCCATAGCAATAGCCCAGTCCTCAACAGATAGAAAGAAAATCCATACATTTTCATCTTGAAAGGAAAAATTTGGTATCCAACATCAGAAGGAAAAATGTAGATGTGGAGGGTTCTTAAATGCCCTTCTAGGGTTGATGAGTAGTTTGTGGCTGGGAAGATTTGCATATGGGCTTTTCCCTCTGTGTTACATAATGAAACGTGAATTCCACACTTCCAGCCACGGAGTGATGATTTTAGCATAAAGGGTTCACCAGGCAGGAGGTGGCCTCTTGGGTTGAGAGACTGCATTCTCATGGAAAATTAAAAACAAGTGCTTATTTTTAGCTCCGAAAATGCAATCATTCTTGGGCTCAAATATGCTTTACATTACCTAGAAGTGAGTTTATTGGCACTGGGTCTGTTGTGTAACTGAGGAAACCATTGTGTGTTATAAAAACATGCTAATGTGAAAACCAGTCCAGTGAGCAACACGCTAATGGAAGAAACAGGTAGCAGAGCAGAGGAATACTCTTCCGGAGGGTGTATAGGAAACTGGAGGGGGAAAAACTGCTTAGGGCTGCAAGGTTAGCATAAAGGCATCATGCATCGTTGCAACACTTGAGAAAAGGAATTCAAAGTCAGAGGAATAATTACATTAACAGTGAGTGGAATTATTTGTCCTGTTTGGATGCAAACTTTTCTCTCCTATTTGTAATAGTCAAAAATCTTGGAGATCTCACATTTTTGTTCTCTACAATACCTTTCTGGGGGCAGATTTTCAATTTCCTAAACTGCAGTGTGGAGAAATTCTCCCAGTGATTCTTGGAGGGTGGGTAGAAACAAGCATTTTAAAAGTAGGCTAACTACAGCTAAACCTTAATCAAAGACTCAAAGGCGAACAGATTGGACTTGACTGAGGCTAGACCTCTTGATATCCAGAATTGCTAACTTGATCTCCTGTGCCTCTGGGTCTCATATCTGCAGCTCTTAGAAAGTTTAATTTACTCTTAATATAAAGGCAATATCAGTAAACATAATCATTAAAATAATCAATATTAAGATTTCTCTGGATAGTTTGGGGGCAGGAAAGTCTCAGCAGATAAGCCACAAATATTTTCCTCCTCCTGATGTCATGGTTAACTGAATGATCTAGCTCAGTTCCCTTGTGAACACTGCGCCTCAGATCTGGGATCTCACGGCAAGCCCTGCTCCACATTCAGACAGCTGTCTTCAAGGTTAGACGTTGCCCGGGTCTCTCTGATATCCTCCTTTCCCTCTTCCTTGTTTCTATGAAAAGTCCTTCTCCGTGTTTCCAGGGACCAGGCCCTTTTCTCATTCATTGTCATTATTTTTTATTAACCATATGCTTTGCCACCTCTGGGCGACACCCAGGCAAAGCAGTAAAGAAGAAATCCAAAATCTCTTTAGTGGGCGGGAAAACGAAGGAAAATCAACCCATAGAGATTCGAAAGAAGGGAATACTGAGATAAAAGCTGAAATTCATGAAAAAGATTTCTCCTCCCCCAGAAATGATTTGATCAGCAAAATCGAAAGCTTTGAAATGACTCATAAAACAGACAAATCTTAGGCAAATAGGATCAAGAAACATGAGGCACAAATAACCTGAGAAATGAACACAGAGATACATAAAACGTTTGAAAATTATAAGAGGATACTATGAAAAACTCTATGACAAATATGAAAACAGAATTGAAATGCACAATATTTCTGGGACATAGAAAATCAGAATTGGCCCAAGTTCCCACACATGCAGGGTCTGTAGTTACTAGCTTTAACCCTTATATTTCCAGTTCCAATTCTCCCTTTTTAGATCTCATCTTGTCTGAGACACAAACTCTGCCAAGCACCTGTCTAGGTGCTATAATTGGTTGCTCCAGTTATATCTGCTTCTTCTCCTTATAATTTCATTATTATAAACGGCATCCGTGAGAACAGAGGATGCGTGAGCGCTTCGGGGTGCTCAACATCTCTGCACCTTTCCCCCCAACTCCTCAGGTCCCAGCCTCACCCACTCTCCCAGTTCCCCGTAATGGGAACATTTCACAATTGTCTGCCTATTTTTTCCTGTTTCTCCACAAGGTGTCAGCGATCCATACATATTCCCCTGAATTCTCAGGGTTCACGCGTTTCAATTTCCTCTACCTCCGCTCATTGATGCTAAAGTGTTTTTCACCTCCAAAATAAGAGATTCCTCGGCCGAGTAACATTTCCAATTCAACCTATACCTGCATAGAAAACTGAAAGAATATACAGCAAAACGCTCAATGTGGCTATCTCCGTGGGATAAGATTAGAGGTGTTTTTTCTTTTCTTCGTGTTTTTCAGTTTTCTATCTTGAGGCTCAATTACACTATTAAAACTATTTAGTTTTTAATTTATTTTTTATGGAAGTATAGTTGAATTACAATGTGTGTTAAGTAGTGCTGTGCAGCAAAGTGACTCAGTTATACATATATGTGCAGTCTTTTTCATGTTATTTTCCATTATGGTGTATCACAGGATATTGGATAGAGTTCCCTGTGCTCTACAGGAGGACCTTGTTGTTTATCTATCCCATATATAATAGGTTGCCTCTGCTAACCCCAAACTCCCACTCCATCCCTCCCCCAACCTCCTCCCCCTTGACAACCACCCGTCTGTTCTCTATGTCCCTGATTTTGTTTCTATTTCATAGATAGGTTCATTCGTGTCATAGTTTAGATTCCACATATAAGTGATATCATATGGCATTTGTCTTTGTCTTTCTGGCTTACTTCACTTAAAAACTATTTACTTTTGAATTTAAATCAATCTCTCCTCTCCCCTCCCCTCCCCACTCCTCCTGTCTCTGTCTCTCCCTCACTCTCTGTCTCTCTCTCAATCTCTATTTCTCTTTGTATTTTGTATGAAGGAGAGTTCGATCTTATATCTAAGTCTTGTTATACTATACTTCTTGTTCCATGAATTGTATTTTTCTCACTCGATACTATGTTTAAAGACCTTCCCGCCTTCATACACATAGATCTGCCTCCATTTCTTTACAAGCGCTGCATAGCCTGGATGTACCGGGGAGCATTTATTCCAATGTTTATGTTTGTTTCCAGTTTTGTCTGCTCCAGCACTGCTGCAATGAACATGCTTGAACTTTCATATTGGGCACCTGCAAGCACATCTCTAAGGTAGAAACTGAGACAGAGAGTTGCTGAGTCACAGAGGATATTTATTTTTTCATTCTAAGAAGACATTGCCAAAATGGTACTGTGGAGTAACTATGAAAATGTACACTCACAAAAGCGGTGAATAAGAGTATTCATTTCTTTACAGCATCATCAGTATCTGATGTGTGTGTGTTACTCTGATGAGTAAAAGATTACATTTCTTTGTTCTAATTGGTGTTGCCTTGTTACTGGTGAAGCTGAGCACCTTGCCTCATGTTTCTTCGTCATGTGTATTTCATCTTTTAGAATCAGGACTACCTGTTCATGACTTTTGCCCATTTTTCCATTAAGATTTTTTATTTTTTTCAAAACAAACATCTTTATATATTCCAAATATTAATTTTGCTTTGTTGAAGAATACCTTTTTGCAATGCATTTAGAGAGGAACTGCAGATGTACTTTCTATGTTCAAATAAAGTGGTCTTTACTTGAATCTCGTATGTGTGGGATGTTTTTCCAGCAGTGATGTCTTTGTGTAGAGGAGCACCCCATTCCTCCTACGGCTGCCAGTGGGGCAATATACTGTCTTGTCTCTCAGATGCCAGCACCCTGTCATGTGATACTTGGCCCAAGGCAATGAAACAGAGGGAACAACTCATTCTGCCCTTCTGTGTTATCCCAGACAAGCATCCCCATGAACACCCTAGACCACTTGCCTCCCTGCCCCTCTGCTGACTGCTCCCTGGGCTAGAAGCACCTCCAGAGCAGTTCCATCTTTTCACCCATTCTCCCAGCATGCACTTGTGCCTATGGTTTCTGTCTCCTATGGAATCCCATATTCCTTTCCCCTTTCAGGAAACTTTAGAGTCTCTCTTTCTCTCTTTTTTATATTATTTCATTTTTTACTTGTTGACATTTAAACCGGGAACCATATACATGGATTTGAAAGACAGAATAGCAAGCTCAAAGGCCTTGAGGTGAGATAACGATATCCTTACTTTCTTTAGCTTTGTGAGGACTGATTGACACCTTCATCTTATTTTCCAGTGTAGGCACAGATGGTTGTGTTTGTTTGCATGTATTTCTTCCATAATTACTAGGAATACTGGATGTTCAATTTGTGTTTTTTCTGACAGCCATCTTGAATTGGAAGTCTTTCGTGATTTGAAAATGGTGCTAAGAGAAAGAAAGCACAAGCAAACCCACAAATATGAAATCTTCATATTATGTCTTAAAAATAAAGCTATTTCATTTAAATATGTTTTTATCCAGCTACAGTGCTGCACTTGGTCCTTTTCTTGGTGCTGAGTCGAGAGGAGTGACTAAGACCCAGCTTTCACTCTACAAAAGTGCAGAGATCTTGAGAAAGGAAAACGGAGCTGGAGGAATCAGGCTCCTGGACTTCAGACTATACTACAAAGCTACAGTAATCAAGACAGTATGGTACTGGCACAAAAACAGAAATATAGATCAATGGAACAAGATAGAAAGCCCAGAGATAAACCCACCCACATATGGTCACCTTATCTTTGATAAAGGAGGCAAGAATATACAGTGGAGAAAAGACAGCCTTTTCATTAAGTGGTGCTGGGAAAACTGGATAACTACATGTAAAAGAATGAAATTAGAACACTCCCTAACACCATACACAAAAATAAACTCAAAATGGATTAAAGATCTAAATGTAAGGCCAGACACTATAAAACTCTTAGAGGAAAACATAGGCGGAACACTCTATGACATAAATCACAGCAAGACACTTTTTGACCCACCTCCTAGAGAAATGGAAATAAAAACAAAAATAAACAAATGGGACCTAATGAAACTCAAAAGCTTTTGCACAACAAAGGAAACCATAAACAAAACAAAAAGACAACCTTCAGAATGGGAGAAAATATTTGCAAACGAAGCAACAGACAAAGGATTAATCTCCAAAATATACAAGTAGCTCATGCAGCTCAGTATCAAAAAACAAACAACCCAATCCAAAAATGGTCAGAAGACCTATATAGACATTTCTCCAAAGAAGATATACAGATTGCCAACAAACACATGAAAGAATGTTCAACGTCAATAATCATTAGAGAAATGCAAATCAAAACTACAGTGAGGTATCACCTCACACCACTCAGAATGGTCATCATCAAAAAATCTAGAAACAGTAAATGCTGGAGAGGGTGTGGAGAAAAGGGAACACTCTTGCACTGCTGGTGGGAATGTGAATTGGTACAGCCACTATGGAGAACAGTATGGAGGTTCCTTAAAAAACTACAAATAGAACTACCATATGACCCAGCAATCCCACTACTGGGCATATACCCTGAGAAAACCATAATTCAAAAAGAGTCATGCACCACAATGTTCGTTGCAGCTCTATTTACAATAGTCAGGACATGGAAGCAACCTAAGTGTCCATCGACAGATGAATGGATAAAGAAGATGTGTCACATGTATACAATGGAATATTATTCAGCCATAAAAAGAAACGAAATTGAGTTATTTGTATTGAGGTGGATGGACCTAGAGACTGTCACGCAGAGTGAAGTAACTCAGAAAGAGAAGAACAAATACTGTATACTAACACATATATATGGAATCTAAAAAATAATAAAAAAAAAAGGTTCTGAAGAACCTAGTGGCAGGACAGGTATAAAGACACAGATGTAGAGAATGGACTTGAGGACAAGGGGAGGGGGAAGGGTAAGCTGGGATGAAGTGAAAGAGTGACAGGGACATATATCCACTACCAAATGTAAAATAGATAGCTAGTGGGGAAGCAGCCACATAGCACAGGGAGATCAGCTCAGTGCTTTGTGACCACCTAGAGGGGTGGGATAGGGAGGGTGGGAGGGAGATGCAAGAGGGAGGAGATATGGGGATATATGTATACGTATAGCTGATTCACGTTGTTATACAGCAGAAACTAACACACCATTGTAAAGCAATTATACTCCAATAAAGATGTTTTTTTAAAAAAAAAGCAGAGCCTAGGGAAGAAGAGGAAGAAGCATGTATCAACTATACATGCTTCAAATATATTACATCAGGGGTATCGCCCAGAGAAAGGTTCTGCCCAAAACTCTTATCTAATTAGTAATTATAATCAGGTCTCTTCCACAATAATAACGAGAGCTATACATTATAATGAGCAAATTTATATTCATCATCCCATTTATTCTGCAAAATAACCCTGTAAGGTAAGAGCTATTTTTGTCCCACTCTGCATATGGGAACTATTTTAATACTTTGAGCAGACAGTATTTATCCTCCCCATGCACGATATGCCACAGGAAAAGAACAGTTGGTTGACAGGTTGCCATGGCTTCCACAGGGGTGTTAGTGGCCCTGAATAACTGGGAAAACCAACCAGGCTCAGACCCGCCTCCCAAACCTATTAATAAAAGCTAAGGCCTACACTTTGTCAATTACATCATTGCTCTCCTAAGTATTTCCTATGCATTAAATCATTAAAACCCCACCACATCCTATGAGGGAAGTGCTATTATGACTGCTCATTTTCCTGAGGCACAGAATAGTTAAGTAACTCACCAGAGGTAACACAGCTAGAAGTGGAGGTGTCAGGTTGTTTTTTTCCATTTATTTTACTGCAGTCTAGTTGATTTACAATGTTGTGTTAATTTCTGCTGTATGGCAAAGTGATTCAGTTGTACATATATACATTCTTTTTCATATTCTTTTCCGTTATGGTTTATCACAGGGTATTGAATATAGTTCCCTGTGCTATACAGTAGGACCTTGTGGCTTATCCATTCTATATATTATATAATAGTTTGCATCTGCTAATCCCCAACTCCCAATCCATCTCTCCCCTACTCCCTTCCCCGTGGCAACCACAAGTCTGTTTTCTATGTCTGTGAGTCTGTTTCTGTTTCGTAGATAAGTTCATTTGTGTCATATTTTAGATTCCACATGTAAGTGATATCATATGGTATTTGTCTTTCTCTTTCTGACTTAGGAAGTGTCAGGTTTTGAACCCAGGCAGTCTTTCAGAGTTTACACTCCAAACCACAGGTAGGCAAACCATAGCTGTTTTTGTTCAGTCTTCAAGCTAAGAGTGGCTTGTGTCATTTTTAAGCCTTGTAAAAACAAACAAAAGGCAAGGAATAACATGTGATAGAGACCATATAACGCCCACAAAAACTAAAGTATTTACTCTCGGCCCTTTACAGAAAAAAATTACCGATCTCTGCTGTGAACCACAGTACTACAACAGAGACTGTTGAATTAGCGCTGAGCCAACTTCTGATAGCTCTCTGTCCAAATCTTATCCCAGAATCGTGTTTGATTGTGATAACAGTAGCAGAGGATGATGAACATTTTTGCACAAGAATACCAGGAAGTGATGAGACTTGAGTATAGATCACTGGTTTGGCTCTCCAAGTTCTTTTATGTCTCTGAATCCTGGGTTCAAAGAACTGCTTTTCATTTGCTTGGGACTTCTATGAATACTTAGACCCATTTGATTTTCAGGTAGCATCTCCATTCCCGGAATTATCTGGACGTTTTGTTCTAAAGGGAAGACAGAGCAGGGGTGGTTTAATATTCATCATTCCTTGTCACAAAAAGATGCTGTGACCCCTGAGCTTATTGCAGAGGAACTGTTGTAGCAGGAAGAGTTAATATCTTGGTGAACATCTTGGTGCTGTGATCCTTGACAAGGCCCTTAAATTCGCTAGGCTGGTCTCCTCATCTGAGAAATGGGTGAGAAACTCTTTGTCTATGAGTTTGTTTGTTTTTGAAGTGTAATTGACCTACAGCGTAACATTAGTTCCTGTTACACAACATAGTGATTGGATATTTCTACACATTTCAAAATGATCACCATGATAAGTGTAGTTATGACCTGTCAATATATGAAGATATTACATAATTATTAACTATATTTACCACATAGATTTCATACCTACGAATCATTTACTTTGCAACTGGAAGTTTTTACCTCAATCTCTCTTGTCTATTTCTTTCCTCTCCCTACCCCCATTCCCTCTGGTGATCACTTGTTTCCTCTCTGTATCTATAACTCTGTTTCTGTTTTGTCATGTTTGCTTGTTTTGTTTTTGAGATTCCGCACATTAATGAAATCACATGGTATTTGTCTTTCTCTGTCTGACTTATTTCACTTAGCATAATACCCTCTAGGTCCATCCATGTTGTCACAAATGACAAGATTTCATCCTTTTTATGGCTGAGTAATATTCCACTGTATATATATACCACATCTTCTTTATCCATTAATCTATTGATGGACATGAAGTTTACTTCCATATCTTGGCTATTGTAAATAATGCTGCAGTACACAGAGGGGTGTGTATATCTTTTCCAAATACTGTTTTCTTTTTCTTTAAATACCCAGGAGTGGAATTATTGGATCATATGGTAATTCTATTTTTAATTTTTTGAGGAATCTCCATACTGCTTTCCATAGTGGCTGTACCAATTTACATTCCAACCAGCAGCACAGGAAGTTTCCCTTTTTTCCACATCCTTACCAACACTTTTTATTTGTTACCTTTTTGATAATAACCATCCTGACAGGTGCGAGGTGTTATCTCACTGTTGTTTTGATTTGTACTTCTCTGATAATTAGTGATGTTGAGCATCTTTTCATGCGTGCGCCTGCTAGCCATCTGTGTATCTTCTCTGGAAAATGTCTATTCAGATCTTCTGCCCATTTTTAATCAGTTTATTTTTTTGATGTTGAGTTATATGAGTTCTTTGTATATTTTGGATATTAACCACTTATCAGATATGGTAGGGCACAAAGTGTGTGCTTTGGAGCCAGGAACTTAGATGTGAAGGCTAATTTTGCTACTTGATGAGTATGTGGTCTTTAGAAATGATTTTTTTTTTAACCTTGCCCCATGCCTCAGTTTTCTTACCAATGGAATTTGGAATGTGATGCCTGCTTGGCAGGGTAGTTGTGAAAATTATAAAATACGTAAGTGGGCACTCAGTAAGGATAGGTATCACAATTTCAGTAAACTTTCCAATTACCATCATTTGATTGGTCATTCACTTCTGCTCTGATTTGAATCATCTGATCATATCCACACCCCTCCCCTCCCCCTGACTGTAGATTATTTGTGCTGAATTTGATTTCTTATTTAAAATGTTGGGAACATTGCCTCTGAAGGCCATTTTTGCTGGACCAGCTTAGGGAGGTGAGGAGGTGAGAATGCTGAGTTCCCTGGCAGCTGTTTCTAGAAGACATGTGGCTACGAGGAGCTGAGTCAGAAGTCAGGCCGTTCCAGTGTATGAATGTTAATCCCATCCTCCTAATTTATCCCTTCCCTCCCCTTCCCTTTGGTAACCATGAGTTTGTTTTCTATGTCTGTGGGTCTATTTCTGTTTTGTTAATAAGTTCACTTGTATCTTTTTTTTCCAGATTCCACATATAAGTGATATCATATGATATTTGTCTTTCTCTGTCTGGCTTACTTTACTTAGTATGATAATCTCTAGGTCCATTCATGTTGCTGAAAATGGCATTATTTTATTCTTTTTTATGTCTGAGTAATATTCTATTGTGTATATATGTACCCCATCTTCTTTATCCATTCAGCTGTCGATGGACACTTAGGTTTCTTCCATGTCCTGGCTATCGTAAATAGTGCTGCAATGAACATAGGGGTGCATGTATCTTTTTGAATTATGGTTTTCTCCAGATATATGCCCAGGAGTGGGATTGCTGTGTCATATGGTAACTTTATTTTTCATTTTTTAAGGAACCTCCATACTGTTCTCCATAGTGACAGTACAAATTTACATTCCCATCAGTACTGTAGGAGGGTTCCTTTTTCTCCACACCCTCTCCAGCACTTATTATTTGTAGACTTTTTGATGATGGCCATTCTGACTGGTGTGTGGTGATACCTCATTGTAGTTTTATTTGCATTTCTCTAATAAGTAGCGATGTTGAGCATTTTTTTTCATGTGCCTGTTGGCCATTTGTAAGTCTGCTTTGGAGAAATGTCTGTTTAGATCTTCTGCCCATTTTTTGACTGGGAAGTTTAGTTGTTTTTTTTTTTTTTTTGATATAGCACAGGGAACTATACTCAATATTTTGTAATAACCTATAAGGGAAATGAAAAAGAATATATATATATATATATATATATATATATATATATATGAATCACTGCATTGTACACCTGAAACGAACATGACATTGTAAATCAATTACACTTCAATTTTAAAAAAAGAATCATTTATATTGATATTTTTTAAAAAAGGAGTCATGCCATTCCAGAGAGGCCGGGGCAGTCTGACTCACAGCAAATAGACCCCACTCTCCACAAAGTTCAATTAAGGCTTATGTTCAAAATTCTGTATGTGATGGGATTACATATATAATCCTGGTGATAGGATTATAAATATTTAATGAGGTATGTTTAGTGTGTGAATATATATAATCTTGAAAGTATGTGTGTATATAGGGTGCATATAAAATATGTGTCCTTATAAAGTATTATGTGTGCATATCCATACATATATACTCTTTTGCATATGCACACATTTCTCAAAGTTGGACTCTGGAGCGTTGTCAGAAAGGTAAACGATGGAATGCGTGAGTTGTGAGTAAGAAACTAGGAAAATATAAACAGTGAATCATCTAGCAAAGGCATATTATGTCCAGTGCCTCCTTGCTATTAGGGCTTCTAGCACATTTTATTTTTCCTGATTTCTCTAATCATATGCAGTTCTTCTATAATTAACTGCATAACGTTTTTGAATGAGTAGAAAAACTATTTGCTGAAGTCAAAGACTCGATAATTTTCACGCAAATATGTGTGCCTCTTTGACATATGCTGTTCTTAAAATCAGCTGATATTTTTGTATACACCCCATATACCAAGCCCCTGCAGGAACAGTCTGCAGACTCGCCTACTCACGGTCTGTCGATTACCTTATAGAAAGTGTATTATTAATGGCAGTAGTTGCTTTCTGACCTCCTTGCCATGATCCATTTCCATCCATTAAGGCATTACATTATTCACTTTTGCAAAACATGAATCATAAATGAAATATTGATTTAAAAAATCACAAACTGCTTTACATAAAAAAAAACACAATTCCTCTAAAGCAAAACTTCTGCTGAATTGAAATAAGAATTCATACCATTTAAAAGGCACAATGCGGTTCAAGGACTTCATAGTGATCAAAAAATGTGTTCATGCGTAGTTTCTTTTTATGATAACTTTATTTTTAAGATCTTAAAATTATTTGTTCTTCAAAGTTATCATCACTTTATTATATACATTTGGAGAGATTTGTATCTTTTATTAAAGCAAAGAAGTATATATATTAAAAACCACAAATCTGTTTTGGATGCTCAGTGAAGAAATTAGGTCTAAGTTTCAGGAGCAAAAGTAAAGACAATTCATCAGGAGGGTGATTCTAGTGTAAGGTGCTATTACCAAATATGATGTAGTGTCTTTCAATATTGCTAATGTCCTTTGCAGAAGAATGAAAGAACTTTGATTTTCTGTGACAAGTGAGACACTAGATATTTATGGAAGTATAAACTTGTCTCTCTAATTGGGATAATGTGAGACAAGTGGTTAAATCCATCATGAAAAATGATCAGCTCTTTTGAATAAGACTTCACCCCCATCATTTACGAAGAATTATGGTTGATGCAGGGAGCAGTTAGTTCTGTCTTCATAAAAATAATGTGTACTGCTGAGAAGCTGCATGTCTGAATTGAACATTAGACGGAAAGGATGTTAATGAAAAGGATGGGATGATGAATTCTACCATGTTCTGACTTCACTTTTAACGCCTGGAGAGATCCTCAAACAAATAATGTAAAGGTGGTTCCCTCAAGCTGAGACTCTCTTACGGGAAAAACAGATCTATAGCAGTGTCTACAACTGTGTCTATGTCTATACACCAACACAAACAAAAGACGCACATCAGACAACACATGAGCTCACTCACATGCTGAGACATCCAGGTGAGTGGATCATGAGCATAGACGCTCATGCACTTACTACCAAAGTCTCAGTAAACGTGAAGGAAATGAATATTTTGATTCATGGGTCACATGTCCAGTGAGGACTTCCGCTTTGCGGTCCATCACTGACGTTCATCTTCTAAGCATCTGACTTCCCAGAGAAGAGGCAAAGTTGAGATTTGAGTATCTAGCACTGCATGGGAAATGCTCTGGGTCAGTTGTGCAAGGCACACTGCTTGGAAAAAAGGAGGAGGTGATACTGGACACTTTTTAAGATCTTCTCTAGCTTAAAATTCTGACAGTTCTCATCTTTTCTTGGTCAAGTATATGCCATTAGGAAATATCTCGCTGGCTAAATAATGACAAGGAAGATGACCTTGTGATAAACATAAAGAGACAAAAGGATGGGAAGAAAAAAGGAGGAAGAGAGGAGGGAGGGAGGGAAGAAGAGAGAGAGCGAGAGAGAACCCTCAGGGGGATGAGGGCAGACAGTTCAAGGAAAGGATGTGATCAGCACCACTGATGTGTGGAAGTGACTGCTTGACCAAGATGTGGAGAAAGACTCGTGGGTTTGAGGTTCAAGATTTAGCTAATCCATGACCATCTGGAGGGGGTTGTAAAATAGAGTGTAATCTGCCACTTCTGTCCTAGAATCTTCACTCTGCAGAAGGACCAGGGACTGGACCAGGGATTGAAATTTTCCTGAAGGCAGAGAAGAATTTAGCCAAAATCACAAGAGGATGTTGTCTCTGAATTTGACGAACATCTTCTAAGCTCACAGCCTGACCCCTTCTAGGCTTGTCCTAACTTTGTCCCATCTAACCAGGGATGGGTTCCAGGCTTTGCTAGCCTTGGTGTGCCCATGGCCCATGCTCCAGATTGACAGTTATTGGTTCACTCTCGTAGTGATCACCAGGGGCTGAGGGTTGAGGGAAGAATGAATAAGTTAAACACGGAGGAACTTTAGGGCAGTGAAACTACTCTGTATGATATCATAAAGATGGATACATGTCATTACACATTTGTCCAAACCCATACAATATACAACACCAAGAGGGAACCCTAATGTAGACAACGCACTCTGAGTGATAAGGACGTGTCAGTGTAGGTTCATCAGTTGTAACGAACATACCTCTCTAACAGGGGATGTTGAAATGGGGTGGCTGTGCATGTGTAGGGGCAGGAGGTATATGGGAATCCCTGTACCTTCCACTCAATTTTGCTATAAACCTAAAACTTCTCTAAAAAATAAAGTCCATTAAAAGTGGAAAAAATGCCCGGGGTAATAGGAATCCCAATATAATGCTGTCCCTAAAAGGTGAAGGTGTCTATTATGATAAATACTTCTAGTGCTTGCTAATATTTCTGACTATTCTTTCCTTCTGTTTTTACAAGGGGATTGTGCCTCCCCCACCCACCTTGAAATTGAATATGGTCATATGACTTCCTTTGGCCAATGAAATGTGAATGAAAGTGGGACAGATTATGTGTGCTTGCCTTGAGAAAAAGGACATAAAATGATTTAAAACCCAGTAAGTGGGTTTCTCATTCTTTTCCTGGGAACCTAGAATAGTAAGAACTTGGGCTGAAACTTGGTGGGAGAGTCTGAGGGCTGACCCTCGTCTTGCAGAAGGCTGGGGAGGCTTAGGTGTGGCTGTTGTTTTCCTGTTAAAGGAGCCCTTAGGGAATTTGTTAGCACAAATATATTTAAAAGTGGTGAATCAATGGTCAGGACCCAAGTGTTCCTGTGAACCTCTCTAGGAACCAAAGTTCAACTGCAAGAACAATGTATTTCAGAATATGGGTGGTGGTTTCTAGAAGCAATCAAGCAAAAATGGGAATTAGAAACTTTTAGATGTAGAACCATCTAGATTAAATGTCTTTTAACGCAAACTTTTATTAGGGCTTGGATTTACTCCTTAAAATACCCGAGGCCAGGGATTTCATTATATCTCACAAGTAGTCCATCCTATCTCTCCATAGTTATCTGTATCAGTCATCTTAGGTATCAGTCATCAATCAAGAGTTGAATTGATTTTATTCTTGCCATTCTCCTGCTCAATCAAATACTGAGACTCCTTAATAGTTGAGGACAATGAGCCTCTCCTCATTCCATTTCTTTCTTTCCCACCTCAGGCTTCTCATTGCCTTTAAATGTTCATCATATTACTTAGTTACACATTATATTATTTATCCAATGATTAATTTACATAAGTAACACCATCATATGTTTTTATAAAAGTTGAAACAATAGAGGCAAAATCTAGAATAAAATGCTTAAATCCCCTTTCATTACCCTCCACCCTTACCCCAACTTCCTATATTTCTCTTCAGAGGTAAACGTGTTAAACAGTTTGGTGCAGATCTTTCCAGCTTTTATGTCATACGTTTACATTCTATATCTGCATATACACAGAATGTTGTGGTTTGTACTTGATGGAATTATATTACAGGTTTTATAGGTTTCCATTGATTTATATATTTCCATTGAACACTAGTTTTAGAGATGTTACTATAGCTGAACTTATAGACATATCTCACTATTTAACGGCTGCAAAAGTATTCCATAGTGTGACTGCATCATAATTTATTTAACATTCCTTTATGGTTAGCCCTTTAGGTGCTTTTCAGTTTTTCAGTACTGTAACCAATGCTGAAATAAATATCTTCGTCTATGCATCTTTGTACATATGTTCAGAGATTTCTTATAAGATAGATTCTTAGCAGTAGAATTGCTTATTAGAATGATAGAGAAACAACTTTTTATAGAGTCTATCTTAGCTTCCTCCTATTATTTCTACAGGATTCATACTGTGCTAATTTGCAAACCCATAAAGAGCACAAACAATCATTTATTTTCACATGACAACATTTCTTAGCCTAAGATGACTGATACAGATAATGGTAGTAGGAGTGAGTTGCTACCAGTAAAACAGAACATGGGATATATGGCATTGGCTTCAGGGCCAGTCAGTGGTGAGTTCTGTGTTGAGCCTGAAGAGATGGTAGCTATTCTTCATCTTCAATCCTTTGAGCAACAAAGACCATTAACATTTAGTTTGTCCAAAAGAAATGCACACACTTAACACCCTGAGGCAAGGCTTTAAGAAGAACCCAACATCCTATGGGCAACATCCCTATAAAAATGCAAGAATTGAATGTACTATGACTAAATAATCAGACAAGCCCAAACTGATAAATATTCAACAAAACAACTGACCCATACCCTTCAAAAATAATAATGGCATTAAAGACAAAGAAAGCACACAAAAGACACATGACAATTGAATGCAGCCTGTGATCCTGGATTAGAAAAATCAGTAACCGTATTGGAATAATTGGATAAATTTGAATATGGAGTATATCTAAGATAAGAATATTACAATTATCTGAATTTGATAATCATAAAGTGGTTATGTAAAAGTATGTCCTTATTACATGCTGAAATATTTAAGAGTACAATATCGTCACTGCAACCTACTCTCAAATGGTTCAGCAATAATGATGTGTGTGTGTGTGTCTAAAGCTAGCAAGCAAGAAAAATCTAAAAAGAGACAGAGAATGTAAATGTGACAAAAATGTGACAAAATATTAATAATTGGTGAATCTAGGAAAAGGATATATGGGGATTTCTTATACTATTCTTACCATACTACCTTGGTGTAAATTTGAAAATTTTGAAAAGAAACGTTTAAAAAAATACTAAACCTTGGAACAAGGTCACAATATCTTAGACCCGCTACCTTTTGTTCAAAATCTCTGAATAAGGTAGCACTCAGTAATCATTAAGTTGGACATGAATTAATGAAGTGAGAATAAGGGTGTTGTTCTTCCACAAAAGTTTAATGCACTTAAGGTATTCACGTATAAAAATAATTTGGGTTGTCACTATTGGCATGTGGAGCTGACTGAAATCAAATAGATAAAAGTCAACTAAGCTTTTACTGAGTACTGCTGTCATGGAAATGCCAGCCTTGACTAAAAGAATCTGATGGATCAAAACTCACTACAATCCTTGCTCCCAACCCTCCACGAGTAGGAAACAGGCAGAGAAAGTTGCTCAGCCTCCCAAGAATAATCCCAAGAGGGCTTATTCTTCAATGGTCTCTTCAGATGTGGTCAAGAAGAATAATGGCAAAGCATGGACTTCCTGGAGCACAGAGCTAAAAGGCTTAGAAAACAATGAACCTGAACCCAAACAAGGAATGCTCCCCACCCCCATCAGAGGGAAGAGCTGCAATATTTGCACAATATGACTTCAGAATGGCTATGGAAGATTAGTTGCTGTGAGCCTCATTCTTTCTGAACATGGATGTTTACGGTGGTTATTCAATTCTGGTCTCATTATTGTTTGCTGAGTTTGGGATGTATAATGTGTCCTTTTGCTTCATAGAACTCTTGGCCAAGAGAAAGCACAGGAGAAATAAATAGCATGAGATTCTGAACTGTGAACCGAATACAGTGATTTCAAGGCAGTTGGGGGTTGTTTCTCTTGGGAAAGGGGTGATGAGTAGATTTCGTCTAAGAAGGAGAGGGCCAATGAGTCTGTTGGATTACATTAACTTAAAAATATTTACAGAGCCTTCCTCTAATAAAATTATATATCTAGCCTATTGATGCCATGTTTGGCCATTTGCTTTCCTATGGTAAGTGAAATAGGAGCAAAAAGTGATACATGCTGTTTCTGAATGGAAATCTTAACAGTCATCATCCACTTTTGTCAATCTCTCTCTTCCCTCTTGTAGGAGGCCAGAATTTCCCAGGTGGAATTTGCTCCATCAGCCTGAGTTGAAATATGTAAAGAAGAAATGGGCTGGTCTTAACCAGCAAAACTTTAACACTCTTTAGATAGAAGCAAATATTTTTATGATCTTAGGATAGGAAAGAGCTATTTAAACATGAAACTAAAGCATTAACCTTTAAAATAGTTCGTAAATTCTACTGCATTAATAGTAAGAACTTCTATTTATCAAAATATGCCATAAGTAGAGTCAAAAATAAGTAACAAAAGGGAAAACTGTATTTGTCACATTTAAACCTTGAATGCCTAAACAGAACATAGAATCCTATAAATAAATAAAAAAGTACACCAGCATAGTAGACCTTCTTCAACTTCAATGACCACACAGATCCCCTGGGAATCTTGTTTAACTGAAACTAATTCTGGGATGCGGGCTGAGATTTCTAACAAGCTCTCAGATGATGCTGATGCAGCTTGTCTACAGTCAACACTAAATGAAAACGCATGACAACATTTTGGCAGAAGATCTGAACAGGAATTTCATAGAAAAAGAATTACAAGTGGTCAATTCTGTTTTAAAAAAGAAAGAAATGGTGCTCAATTTCATAAATAATGAGAATGATGTTGCAAAAATTGAAAATTCTGATAATTCCAAGTGTTGTGAATGAACAGAAACTCATAAGCTGATAGTGAACCTTTGTTTTTGTTTAATTAATATAGGCACTTCATTTATAGAACGATTACATTACTACACGCTCATCAAGTGGAAAATAAGACAGCAGTAAAATGAATCACAGATGCACGTAACAACATGAGTAAATTTTAAAATATAATTTTTAGTGAAAAAAATCACAGAAGAGAACAAAATCAGGTTACTTAAAAAAAGAAAAATAAACAATACATTGCTTGGAGATGTGTATATATAAGGTAATACTATTTTAGAAAGGAAAGATTATTTTTAAAGATTTAGAATTATGGTTAGCTCTGGGGGAGCAGCACAGCAAAGATGTACAGAAGGAGCATGTGGTTCTAGTGATAACTCTCAATTTGTATGTTGTGTCATATTTCACAGATAATCTTGTAATTACTACATGTCATAACATATGTATGTTGTGTATATATGTTTATATGTATCACATTCACAAAAAATATTTAAATAAATTTATAAATATAAAAATTTGCTTATGTTTATTTATAGGTACAGACATACTCTCATTGAAGTGTGTTGGTGTGTGTACGCATCTTGAACAACTATCTAAAATTAACGTGAGCTTCCAGATGGCGGAAGAGTAAGACGTGGAGATCACCTTCCTCCCGACAAATACTTCCGAAATACATCTACATGTGGAACAACTCCTACAGAACACCTACTGAATGCTGGCAGAAGACCTCAGACTTCCCAAAAGGCAAGAAACTCCACATGTACCTGGGTAGGGCAAAAGAAAAAAGAAAAAACAGAGACAAAAGAATAAGGACAGAACCTGCACCTCTGGGAGGGAGCTGTGAAAGAGGAAAAGTTTCCACACCCTACGGAGTCCCTTCACTGGCAGGTATGGGGGGTGGTGGGGGGGGGCGGAGCTTCGGAGCCACGGAGGAGAGCGCAGTAACAGGGATGCACAGGGCAAAGCGGAGAGATTCCCACACAGAGGATCGGTGCCGACCAGCACTCACCAGCCCGAGAGGCTTGTCTGCTCAGCCGCCAGGGCGGGCGGGGGCTGGGAGCTGAGGCTCGGGCTTTGGAGTTCAGATCTCAGGGAGAGGACTGGGGTTGGCTGTGTGAACACAGCCTGAAGAGGGCTAGTGCACCACAGCTAGCTGGGAAGGAGTCTGGGAAAAGGTCTGGAGCTGCCGAAGAGGCAAGAGACCATTGTTTCAGGGTGCGCCAGGAAACGGGTTTCAGAGCCCCACCTAAACGAGCTCCAGAGACGGGCAGGAGCTGCAGCTATAAGCGCAGACCCCAGAGACGGGCATGAGACACTATGGCTGCTGCCGCCGCCACCAAGAAGACTGTGAGCAAGCACAGGGCACTACCCACACTTCCCCTCCCAGGAGCCTGTGCAGCCCCCCACTGCCAGAGTCCCAGGATCCAGGGACAACTTCCCTGGGAGAACACACGGTGTGCCTCAGGCTGTTGCAACATCACCCCGGCCTCTGCCGCTGCAGGCTCGCCCCACATCCCGTACCCCTCCTTCCTCCTGGCCTGAGTGAGACAGGCCCCGCGAAGCAGGTGCTCCTTTAACCCCGTCCTGTCAGAGCAAAGAATAGATGCTCTCGGGCGACCTACACGCAGAGGCGGGGCCAAATCCAAAGCTGAGCCCCTGGGAGCTGTGAGAACAAAGAAGAGAAAGGGAAATCTCTCCCAGCAGCCTCAGGAGCAGAGGATTAAATCTCCACAACCAACATGATGTATCCTGCATCTGTGGAATACCTGAATAGACAACGAATCATCCCCAATTGAGGAGGTGGATTTTGGGAGCAAGGATATACATTTTTTTTCACATTTTCTCTTTTTGTGAGTGTGTATGTGTGTGCTTCTTTGTGTGATTTTGTCTGTATAGCTTTGCTTTTACCATTTGTCCTAGGGTTCTGTCTGTCCGTTTTCTTTTTGTTTTGTTTTGTTTTATTTTTTAGTATAGTTTTTAGCACTTGTTATCATTGGTGGATTTGTTTTTTGGTTTGGTTGCTCTCTTCTTTCTTCCTTTCTTTTTTTGATTACTTTTTAATTTTTTTAATTTTTCCTAAATATTTTTTATTTTAATTATTTTATCTTATTTTTTCTTTCTTTCTTTTTTTCTCCTTTTTCTTCTGAGCCATGTGGCTGACAGGGTCTTGGTAATCCTGCTGGGTGAGAGGCCTGAGCCTCTGAGGTGGGAGAGCCAAGTTCCAGACATTGGTCCACCAGAGACCTCCTGGCTCCACATAATATCAAATGACAAAAGATCTCCCAGAGAGCTCCATCTCAACGCTAAGACCCAGCTCCACTTAATGACCAGCAAGTGACAGTGCTGGACACCCTAAGCCAAACAACTAACAAGACAGGAACACAACCACACCCATTAGACAACAGGCTGCCTAAAGTCATAATATGGTTACAGACACCCCAAAACACACCATCAGACGTGGTCTTGCCTACCAGAAAGACAATATCCAGCCTCATCCACCAGAACACAGGCACCAGTCCTCTCCACCAGGAAGCCTACACAACCCACTGAACCAACTTTACCCACTGGGGGCAGACATAAAAAAAAAATGGGAACTACGAACCTGCAGCCTGCGAAAAGGAGACCCCCAAACACAGTAAGTTAAGCAAAATGAGAAGACAGAGAAACACAGAGCAGATGAAGGAGCAAGGTAAAAACCCACCAGACCAAATAAATGAAGAGGAAATAGACAGTCTACCTGAAAAAGAATTCAGAGTAATGATAGTAAAGATGATCCAAAATCTTGGAAATAGAATGGAGAAAATACAAGAACGTTTAACAAGGACCCAGAAGAATGAAAGGGCAAACAGACAATGATGAACAACACAATAAATAAAATAAAAAATTCTCTAGAAGGAATCAAGAGCAGAATAACTGTGGCAGAAGAACGGATAGGTGACCTGGAAGATAAAATAGTGGAAAAGCTGAACCCCAAGAGCTGTGCAAACAAAGAAGAGAAAGGGAAATTTCTCCCAGCAGCCTCAGGAGCAGAGGATTAAATCTCCACAATTACCTTGATGTACCTGCATCTGTGGAATACCTGAATAGACAACGAATCATCCCAAATTGAGGAGGTGGACTTTGGGAGCAAGGATATAGAAATGTGGCACATAGATACAATGGAATATTACTCAGCCATAAAAAGAAACGAAACTGAGTTTTTTGTAGTGATGTGGGTGGACCTAGAGTCTGTCACATAGAGTGAAATAAGTCAGGAAGAGAAAAACAAATACAGTGTGCTAACACATATTTATGGAATCTAAAAAAAAATGGTTATGAAGAACATAGTGGCAGGACAGGAATAAAAATGCAGATGTAGAGAATGGACTTGAGGACACGGGGAGGGGGAAGGGTAAGCTGGGACGAAGTGAGAGAGTGGCATGGACTTATATATACTACCAAATATAAAATAGATAGCTAGTGGGAAGTAGCCATATAGCACAGGGAGATCAGCTCAGTGCTTTGTGACCACCTAGAGGGGTGGGATAGGCAGGGTGGGAGGGAGATGCAAGAGGGAAGAGATAGGAGGATATATGTATATGTATAACTGATTCACTTTGTTATAAAGCAGAAACCAATGCACCATTGTAAAGCAATTATACTCTAATAAAGATGTTAAAATAAAATAAAATAAACGTGAAAAGACTTCAAGAAACACAATTACCTAATCTTATAGAGATTTAGGTTAATAAAACACTTTTACATATTCCTAGGAAGATATATTTACACATTGCTACATAGGTAAAATTATGGATTTATTTTCATAAACATTTAGTGCATATCTTATCTTCAAAGAGGCAGAAATAGAGAAATTGGCATGTGACACTTCTATAATTACATACAGTTACTGACATGCTTGCACATTCTTAGTGATGACATTCTATGCATATACAAATACAAATGTATTTACAATTATAGACCTAGTACAAATAAATTTACATAATCTTGCATGACTATATATACAGATACATTTTACTAATATTAAACAAGCTCCAGATCCAGACACACACACAAAAATATATATCTTACATAGTGTCTAATATATGTATTTACACATAATCCCATACAGATACATAAGGGATCTCAACTTACATAATCCTATATCGATAGTGACACACAGAAATTTTCATGGTTCCATGTAGGAACAGAAGCTAGTACCCTAAATAACACCATACAGAGATAGATTATTCTAAACATATAAAGTTACAGATACTAACTGATATACATAATCTTTAAAGATATATTTATGTATTCTAAACAGATGAAATTACTGATACAGCAATATTTTGTAATACTAAGCAGATACCCATACATTTATGGAACGCTATATAGAGACTATTTATGTATTAGCATTCTATAGGTGAAGCTACATAATTTGGGATAACTATCATTGCATAATCTGATATGGAATCAGTGAAAGAAATATTTGGATCATCCTCTACAGACATGGGTATATTTACATAATCTTAACAAAATGTCCTTTTGCATAATTCATTTTGTAAATAATACATTTGCATAATCCCTTATGAAGACACAGACATATTTGCATAATCCATTACAGGAGTAGACTCATGTATAAATGTCCATATATTCCTGTATAGATAGATGTATATTTGTTTACACAAGTCCATAGAAGAATTTCTACACAGATATATATATAAACTACTAGATAGTAAAACTATACAGAGATTCATTTTCATAATTGTATAATGTAAAGCACAGATACATTAATATGTGTATTTGCATATATGTATTCATACACACATTAGATTTATATAGTTATATAATTAAGCATGATCTGAAACAGATGTGGAATAAAAATCTTATTCTGGTACAGCTAAAAAATCCAATGAATAATCCTATACAGTCACACAATCTATATTCATAATCCTATGGAGCTATAGATATATAAAATCCTGTATATAATTGTGTAGAAAATAGATTGTAATCTCCTCCAGATCCAGATCTGAATCCAGATTTATGCCCTTAATTCTATCCATATACATGTCCACAACCTCATACAGATGTCCATCTTTTAACTTCATTCCCATCTACAACCATGACCACAGCTACAAACCTACCCTTAGCTCCTCCCCAACTTTATATGTCAACCCAATCTCAAGTCCATCCACACACTTGTGTACATATACATCCAATTATACCCATAATCTGATCATTCAACATTCCTCCTGTTTAAATCGACATCTTCATAATCTTACATACATAGACATCCGTATAACTAGTCATCTATGTACATAAATACATGTATATTCTATCTTATGTGTATGTTTTTCCCTTCCTTAAACACACACACACACACACACACACACACCACACTTTATTCTGGATACAAACACATACAGATACTTAGTCTTATATATACTTGATTTACTATAACAATACTTCAGCTTATTTATTTGCTTAATCATGTATATATTTCTATACATAAATATAATTGCATTCCCATACACAAACACACATACAGTTTTTTGTTTGGAAGGAGTTATTGTATGTTTTGCAATAATGGAATCATATTGTATGTTTTCCTGCTTCCTTTCTCTACCTAAAAAGACTTTGTGGATAGCTTTTCAAATCCACTGGTATGCAGCTCATTCATTCATTTGATGGGCAGTACGTTTCTTTCTCATTTTTACCACAACTAACAATGGCGTAATAAATAGCTATGTGTATGGATTCTTATGGACTGTGGCTTTTGTTTCTAAAAGAAAAATTTCCCAGGAGTGAATTTCTAGGTCAAAAGCTATACATTCTTTCAATAGGTGTTGTCAGATTGCTTTCCAAAAAAAGATTAACAATCTACCTTGCCACCAGCAATGCATATGGGTACCTTTTCCCTAGATTTCTACCTGTAACAGTTATAGATCTTTTAATTCATTTTCGCTAGTCTGTGAGTATTAAGTGCTATTTCATTGTTAATTCAATTTTATTTCCCTGACAATTTGAGCAACTTTTCTTATTTCCTGAGTCATTTGGAGTTGTTGTACTATGAATTATCATTGTACATACTTTGTTCACTTTCCCTTTGGATTATTCCACACTTTCTTCTCGATTTGCAGGAGTACTTTTTACATTTTAAGTAGTAATTTTACATCTATCATATGGATTTCAATTACATTAGCCAGATCTATCATTTATTTGTTGACGGATACACAGTATCTTTTGCTTCTGAAATCACAATCTATATGTATTTTTAATGAAAGGATTCAATCTGTTCATATTTATTGCCATTATTGAGCTGTTTGATCTTATTCCTTCCATTTTCTTTTGTGTTTGTTACTCATTTTACCTAAGTATATTTCTTTTCTTTTACTTGTATTTGTGGGTTTGATCAAATAAACTATGGATTCTGTAATTTTTACCTTTTTAATTGGAATGTGTACTGTATTTTCCATTACATTTTTGTTTACTTTTTCTTTCCCAGCCTTTCATAATCATATGTACATGACTCTATTATTAAAACTGAAGTTTTAAACTTTTTAGAAATGATGGCACTGTATTTGTGGGTTATGGACAAAATGATATTCATAGATTGTGACATGCTTAATATTTTTATTTTTTACATCTTTATTGGAGTATAATTGCTTTACAATGGTGTGTTAGTTTCCATGCTTAATATTTATTGAACATCTACTATATGCCAGAGATTTGTGAGGTACTGGGGAGACTTGAGTGTACAAGGGAGGTAAAAGTCCTGTCCATGCTACTGTTCCCAACTGAACGAATGGTGGTGCCACTCTCTGAGAGGTAGGATACCAGGGAAGCTCATCAGCTTATAAATGATATTGAAGCATGGAGATGAATATTGGTAATAATAGCTAATATTTATAGTGACTGAACTATATTCCATTGTTCTAGATTTCTTAAAATGTATTAACTCAATTCTTCACAACTGTTCTCTGAAATAGATACCGTTACTATTTCTTCAGAAACTCAAGGCACAGAAAAATTTGTTTCCCTCACTTTATACAAATACTATATCACAAAGCTATTAAGTGACAGAATTGGGATTAGGTTCTAAGCACATTAGATCCAGCTCCCACACCCAGAACCATTGTTCACTCAGACCCTCTGGATGAGATCACCTAGAGAGTTCAGGAAGATAAAGAAAATAGGTCTGCATTAGAACTCTGAGACACAGCAACATTCAGAGTTGGAAAGGGGTGGAGAAACCAGCTACGGAGATTGAAAAACAAAGTGTTGAGTTGAAAAAATCGGGAGACTAGTATCCGGGAAAGTAAATGAAGTAAATGGTTCAAGAAGGAGTTGAGACATGGTCAGACATTAATATAATATAAGCAAACAAAACCCCTAGTAAACTTGATCCAAAAAACCCAAAGTTTTAAAAAGAAACAAAATAAGCAATTTCTGGTAAATATGATATTTTAAAGCTAAAGAAAGCAGACAAATGCAGCATTAAGAATAAAGATGACCATGTATCTACAGATACAAAGGATATTTAAATATTACATGAGAATATTATGCTCAAACTTATGAAATACATTTGAAAATACAGATAAATAGAATTACTTCCCAGGAGTAGATTAATTACCAAAATCACCTCAGGAAGAAGTGGAAAACTTAGACCCAAAATCGTACCAAAAAATTGAGAAGCTATTAAAATATCTACTTTTGAAAAGTTACTAAAAGATCTATTCAGATCATTTTATAGAAGAATTTACCAGGTCTTCACGGAAGAGAAAATTCCATTCAAATTTTCTTTTTTTACTTTTTGGCCTCACCGGATGGCACGTGGGATCTTAACTCCCCAACCAGGGATCGAACCCGTGCCCTCTGCGTTGGAAGCTGAGAGTCTTAACCACTGGACCACCAGGGAAATCCAAAAACTCTATTTTTAAGGAGCTGTTCCAGAGCGCGGAGAAACACAAAACTTCCCAATTCACCATAAGAAATCAGCCTGACCAGATATGCAAAACACAAGAAGACAGAACCAAAAAGTAAAAATAAAAAATAAATGTATAAACATGCATCACTTTTGAAAATAAACACAAGTATCACAACTAAAGTATAAATTAGTAATTGAACCCAGTCAATTATTAAAACGAATACTACTTCACAGTCAAGCGTGGTTGATCCCCAAAAGGCAAAGTGTTTCAACCTCTGGAAACATATTGCTGGTATTCACTACACTAACAGATTAAAGGAAGAAAATCATCCCTCCATCTCAAAAGATGAAGAAAAATATTTGAACCAGTTCCTGATTAGAGAAAAAAATGCTTACCAAAAAAATCACCTTAGTAAACTAGACATAGAGGAAAACTTCAACGGCCTAATACTGCAGGTTGCAATATTGCGGAAAAGTTGTTTTAGCTATAAGCATTAGACATCTCCAGACCGACAGCCGTAAAAAAGGAAGAAGTCTTAGGTAAAGTGCCACCAGGGATAGTTAATTAAGTAGCTCAAAATCATCATCAAAGACACAATGTGCCCGAGTGCGGCCGCCGAGCCTGGGCCGGGGACCTGGCAGGCAGGGCGTAGTGCGCGCGCGGGCAAAGAGTGGGGCTGGCCCGGAGGAGCGCCCCGGAGCGTGAGGGCCAGAGCGGCGCCCGGGGGTGGGGCTGCGCGGCCCCCACCCCTGCTCAGGCGTCTGGTCCGGCGCCTCCTCGGAGCTGCGCCTGGGCTGGCCGGGCGGACCCCAAGGACTGGCATTTTTTTTTAACCATCTGTGAAAACTTCCTGTGATTCATTTTTCCTCACTCCAGTATTAAGAAATATACCAAATTAAAAAGGTATGAATGAATATCCTAAAAAAAGGAAAAGGAAGACTTTACACCCTTCTCGTTATTCAGATTCCTCTGGAATAAGCAGAACTGCAGATGGATTCCATGGAATTTTTTCTGATCATTGTTACAGTGTTTGTTCTATGAGACAACCAGACAAAATATTTTGACAACAAAGTCTAATCATGAAAAAAATGACGAAGTTCATTAGTGGGACATCCTGCAAAATACCCTACCAGTCCCCTCAAAATCATCATGGTCGTCGAAAACAAGGGAAGTCTGAGAAACTGCTACAGCTAACAGTAGCCTAGAGACATGACAACTAAATGATGATGATTCTGATACAGAGACATCAAAAGACTTACCAAAATTTACAGATGGAATCAAGGCCACAAACAGAAATCAAAACTACCTGGTTCCAGGTCCTGTACTTAGAATTCTAGACCAATACTGCCTTTTCTACAGAAAAATGTGCTGATACTGAAATTTGTGATGAAGAGTGCGGCTCTCCTGAATCAATCAACCAGCAAACTCAAGAGGAGAGCCCTATAGAAGTTCACACTGCTGAAGATGTTCCAGTTGCTGCAGAAGTGCATGCAGTTTCTGAAGATTATGATATAGAGACAGAAAACAATTCCTCTGAGAGTCTCCAAGACCAAACTGATGAAGAGCCACCAGCTAAACTTTGCAAAATTCTTGACAAGAGCGAAGCTTTGAATGTGACTGCCCAGCAGAAATGGCGTTTACTGAGAGCTAATAGCAGTGGCCTCTATCAATGTGAACTTTGTGAGTTCAACAGCAAATATTTTTCTGATTTAAAGCAGCATATGATCTTGAAGCATAAGTGTAGTGATTCAAATGTGTGTCGGGGGCTTCCCTGGTGGCGCAGTGGTTGAGAGTCCGCCGGCCGATGCAGGGGACGCGGGTTCGTGCCCCGGTCCGGGAAGATCCCACATGCCGTGGAGCGGCTGGGCCCGTGAGCCATGGCCACTGAGCCTGCGCGTCTGGAGCCTGTGCTCCGCAACGGGAGAGGCCACAACAGTGAGAGGCCCGCGTACCGCAAAAAAAAAAAAAAATTGTGTGTCGAGTATGCAAAGAGTTTCTCTACCAATATGCTTCCGATCGAACAACCAAACTGCATGAAGAGGATCCCTACATTTGTAAATGCTGTGACTATAAAACAGTAATTTTTGAGAACCTCAGCCAGCACACTGCAGACACCCATTTTAGTGATCACCTTTATTGGTGTCAGCAGTGTGATGTACAGTTCTCCTCAAGCAGTGAACTCTACCTACACTTCCAGGAGCACAGCTGTGATGAACAGTACTTGTGTCAGTTCTGTGAACATGAAATGAATGATCCAGAAGACTTGCATAGCCATGCATGTAAATTAATAGTTAAGTGATAAGTATAACAATGGAGAACATGGACAGTACAGCCTCTTAAGCAAAATTACATTTGACAAATGTAAAAACTTCTTTGTATGTCAAGTATGTGGGTTTCAGAACAGACTTCATACAAATGTTAACAGGCCTGTTGCTATGGCACATACTAAAATTTTTGCTCATGTCTGTGATGACTGTGGGAAAGGCTTTGCAAGCATGCTAGAATATTGCAAACATTTCAATTCACACTTATCTGAAGGGATTTATTTATGTCAATATCGTGAATATTCAACAGGACAGATTGAAGATCTTAAAATTCAGCTGATTTACCTCATAAATGTAGTGACTGCTTAATGAGGTTTGGAAATGAAAGGGAATTAATAAGTCACCTTCCAGTCCATGAGACAACTTGATTGTTCTCTTTAACTTCCATAATGATGTAAAATAATAAATTTGACTTTTTTGCAGATGTTAAAATGGATGATTTTAAACACAACTTATGAGAACTGTCTTTAACAAGATTTTTTTAATTGCCAATTTTCTTGGCATTGCTACCTTTTTCAGTATATAATTGTATCCTAAATGTGGTATTTTCAATGTATTGTAGTTGGTAGTTTTAACCACTTTTGGGCTAGTATCGTGTTTCTTGCATGTGCTCTGATTTCATAAATTGATAAGAAACAGGTCTACTAAAAAAGATACGATGTCCCTCCATATTTCTCTCTGTTCATGGTATTGGCATTCTCCTTGCTACCTTGCCTCACAGACATTATTCTGCAAAAATAGCAATGTGCCCTAGAGGAAGGACTATTTTCTCCCCCTGTCTATAAAACGAAGAATCTTTCTTAGAAGGTCCACAAAAGACTTTTGTCTCATTAGCTGGAATTTCATCACAACCTCATTCTTAGACCAACCCCTGGTAATGGGAGTGAGAGGACGAAGAAAACACGGCCATGTGAAGGAGTGTGGATTACCCAAACAAAGTCAGAGTTTTATTAGAAGGAAATAAATATGTTACTTAGGGTACCTGAAGTGTCTGTTAGAGATTTCTATCTGAAACCTGATATAACAGCATATTTAAGACGTAATTAAACGGTGAAAAATTAGAGGCATCCCTCTTGAAGTCAGGAACAAGATGAGGCTGCCAATATCATTAGTATACAACGCTGTATTAGGGATCCTAAAAATTCACTCAATAATATTTGAGTGCTTCCTAGGCCCCTGGTACTATATTAGGTATTAGAAACACAATAATAAGCGAATCTCAGAATCTGCTCTCTACTAGAAAAGAAAGACAAAATCCAAGCAAACATGAAATAACTACAATTTATTCTAAAGGTTGTGATGAAAACAAATGGAAGGCTGAGAGACAGAAGAAGGGGGACTTCCTTTAGGAGATCAGGAAACTCTTTATTGAGAGAGATTTAAGCTGGGATCTAAGAATTAGAAGGCCCTGGCTACAGAAGAATAGAGCAAATGTTCCAAGTAGAGGAAAATGCCCAGAGACCAGAAAGAGATGTGGTATTAGGCCTGAAAGATGAATGTGGCTAAAACACAGCAAACAAGGAACTATTAGGGAGATTGATAAAGATTGGAAGGAACTAGATCCTACCTGGCCTGTATGTCTTTCATGCTTTACCGTGTATTAGACCACGATTGGAAGACTAAGTTGAGGAATGACATGAGACAATTCCTAAGTTAGGAAAATCACTTCTACTACTCTTTGGAGATGGGATTGAAGAACGCAAAGTAGACCTGAGGGTACCAGTTTAGAGGCCATTTCAATTCATTCAGATGAGAGATGATGGTGGCTGTTATGGACTGGATCGTGCCTGCCTTCCCCACAGCTTCAGAGACGGAAGTCCTAGCCTCCAGCGCCTCAGAATGTGACTGTATTTGGAGAGAGGGTCTTTGAAGAGGTAATTAAAGCAAAATGAGGTTATTAAGGTTGACCTTAGTTCAGTAGGACTGGTGTCTTTATAAGAAAGCAAAATGTGGACATATACACATACAGAGGGAAGGTGCAGATACAGGGAGGACACAAGCCAAGGACAGAGGCCTGGAATAGACCCTTCCCTCATAGTCTCAGAGAGAACCAACCCCGCCGACCCCTTGATCTCAGACTTCTAGCCTCCAGAATGATGAGAAAGTAAATGTCTGTTGTTTAAGCCCCCCAGCCTGTGGTGCTCTGTTATGAAAGCCTCAGGGAACCAATACAGTGGCCTAGACCAAGCTGGAGGTACTAGAAATGGGGGGGGAAAATTCACATGCCTTTTGGGTACAGAATCACAGATGTACTGATGAATTATCCAATGTAATCATACAATAAAGTAAGAGGTATAAAGATCAGAAAAGAAGACACAAAGAGTCACTAGTTGCTGGTGACACAATTGTTGCCATAGAGTCTAGCCAACAGCTGTGAGTAAGCTGGACATGAGATCACCGTTAGTATGATCACTGATGTCTGGACTTTCTATAGCCATTTCACTTAATGTTTTTTATTTACCAATTGAAAGACCCAGGACCAGCAAGAGATCTGCTTTTAAAGAACTAAGGGTGGTCACGAGGATTGGGAAAGTCTTCAAAAAGTGAACAAGGGAAGTGGTAAAAATTCAGAGTCTCAAAGAAAAAAAAAAAAAAAGTCATAACGAGGATAACTATCTAACAAAAAGAGCTTCTTTGGTCATGAGCTTCCTGCCCTGAAAAGACTTAATCACAGGCTGAGAGACAAAAGTGATGCCATTTCCCGTTGCCGGAGCACAGGCTCCGGACGCGCAGGCTCAGCGGCCATGGCTCACAGGCCCAGCCGCTCCGCGGCATGTGGGATCTCCCTGGACCGGGGCACGAACCCGTGTCCCCTGCATCGGCAGGTGGACTCTCAACCACTGCGCCACCAGGGAAGCCCACCTTGTGGATTTTAAGTGCTGATACAGGCAAACATCTCCTGGGCCTGGCTATCAGCTAAGGAGATAGCATATTAGCGAATGCAGTGTAAATACAACTTACTGAAGACACTCACTAATGACTGAGGCTACCAAATCCAGTTTCTTGCTATGGTCAGTCATTCTCGTGTATTTGGTTGTACGTCAAGCACATGGTCATCTGACCTTATTCTAGGCCAAACAATAGAGAAGTGAAATGTCCTTTGAATCACTATTAACATGTATCCAGCGTTTGCTGTTTTTTCAGCTATATTTCCCACATATGTTTCCATTTTCTATTTAGACTCATATTACTCTATGGCCGTTTTGTTCCCAGGTTTGATTACAGAACAAAGCAGTCCCAAAGAGTATGTGAAATTGCTCTGCACCTCGCATGCTGTAAAAGTTGGGTACGGGCTGTGGTTCATGAGTTACTCAACATTCATAAAACCCTTCCAGACTTGTCTTGCAGTATTTCTTGCCAGGAAATTGCTCGCTCGCCAGATACCTGATGTTTGTGATTAGCAAAAATAAGCTTTCTTAGAGTTGAGATGTGTGTGTGTGTGTGCGTGTATGTGTGTGTGTGTGTTTTCAGTTGGGGTTGCTTTTTCTTTTTTCAGTTTTAAGATATTTACAAAGCATTCTTCACGTTGCAAATGTAAAAATGCAAACTAAAGTTTCCCTCCTGACATTCTGTACAAGCTTATAAAAAAAGTGTTGCAGCCACAAAAACTCCAGCCTGCAACTCCATTCTGCAATTATGGTTTGCAATAACTCTGGAAGTCATATGCCAAGAAAGGATTATGAGCTGATCTTTAACGCTCTGACACTTCAGCAGGGAAAGCAGTTGCCCAAGTGCCAATCTGCAGGATCCCAGCCCAGCTCAAGCCAGACCATGAGCACTTTGAAAGGGAAACAGATTTCAGTGACCATATGTGCAATTATTATTCATCCCCGTGATGACTGAATAAAGAAGTGGGTTGGCCTGTCTGGACTCCCATGTGCTGAAGCCAGGACAGGCTGATTTCACTTAACCCCCATGCAGGTCCCACCTGCCCCAGAACTACCGCCAAGAAGGTGGGGGTGGGATGGACTCTCTTAGGAGACCTTAGGCCAGGATCACCAGGTAAAGATTGCATCACCCAAACATGTGTCACCCAAATGGAGACACACGGCCCCTTCCTTAGACAATGTGTTCTTAGTTCACTTCTTCATTGCCCTTCCACCTGAAACCCTTGGCTTTCAACTGAGATTAATCCTGCCTTTATCTCCTAGTTCTTTTTTTTTTTAAGGCAAGACCCAGATGGAAAAGTCTCATTAGTATCATACCAGGTATTTATAACAGCAACGCAAACCAATGAACCAAATCAAGGGAGTTTTGGCTCCTCCTGCTTGCCAAATCTGGCTGAAAGTCAGATCTCCCCTGCTTTTGTCTTCATCTAATCTTGGGTTAAAAGATAAATAAGGCACCACAACTCCTCGGTTATCTTAGAGCTTCATCCCTAATGACCTTACCACATCTCCAAATTGTCCTGGACCTCCACAAGCATCCTCAATCAGGTCATATAACAACTGTTGAAACATCTCTGATTCTGGTCCTGTCCATTCCCGTTTCAGAGTGGACACTTCACAAAGCAAATCCTGGGCAAGAACTTGCTCCAGTAATAATCCCAGCTGTGTAGTCACATGCAAATGATATGCTATCCAAATTGAAAAACTTCAGAATCCCTGATTTGAAAAAAAAAAAAAAAAAAAAAAAAAAAAAAACACCAAGACACACTAACCAGCTAATTTATTCTCTAACAACTTTCCACACCATGTAGTTTTTTCTAATTCTAGAAGCGTAGATACCTGTAGCACAGTTGCCATAAACATTTTCTGTCCTGCAATATCTATTTATTTCCCACTGAGAGACACGACTTACCCCCTCATTTGTTCATGCCTTAACTTAAGTCGGCAAACATTTACTGAGCCCGTACTACATCCCAAACACTGTTCTAAGGAAATGCAGACACTGAGATAAAAAGGAGGCTGGAGTTGCCTTGAGGCGCTGTCTGGCTTCAAGGAAGCTCCCAAGTTAGTTAATCGGCAATTGGAACCATTTTCAATCCAATTCAATTATCTTAGTGCCTCATCTGAATAATAAGAAGTATAAATTCCCATGGAGGGAAATTGTAAAAATGCTCTTAAGGGCAGCTGTGGCAGATTGCTGTAGGGAAACCTACAATTTAGCACAGGTTGGTTCTAAAGCAAAGAATAAAGATTCCAAATAACGTCATTCTCCTCAGAGATCTAATGTCCCTTAATGAAGGTGTGGATTTCAGATATCCTAAAACTTTACAAAAATTCTTCTAAGGAACAATGCTACTAAGACAGCAACCCAGGGAGCGGCCGTACCACCAGGAATGGCATCACCTGATAGCTGTCATTTTCCAGATATGGAAAAACTAGGAGAGTAAGGAACGACAACAAAAAACACATGCATTTTTGTTTAATATAGTTCCTTTTTTTAAAATAGAAATAAAATACTTGCACGTTACTCTATGCTTATAAAATTGAGAAAGATACTTCTGTTCAACGACAAAGATGCTATGAATATTCCAGCCACTAAGATTCATTGCTACCTGACTCTGATGTCTTTACCTGACACATTTCCTTCTGCCCTTTGCACAGCCCTCCACTCCCTTCACTGCCTCCTCGACCCCGGACACCCCACCCCGCGGGGTCTTTATCTGTTTAGCACAGTAATTGGCAAAACATGATCGCAGCCCACCACCTGGTTTTGCACCGCGTGTGAGCCAAGAAGACTTTTTACACTTTTAATCATTGGGGGTATGGGATTGTGTGAAATTTAAATCAAAATGCCATAGACGAAAATCAACACAGGGGTACCTGTGTTCTGATAAACTTTCTTAATTGGTTACTTTTGCACCACAGTGGCTGTGTTGAGTGGTTGGTGATAGGGGCCTCGTGGCTCTCAAAGCCCAAACTGTGGACTGTCTGGCTCTCGACGGAAAAAGCTGGACGACTCATGGTTTAATCTAACCCTATTCTTTTCCTTGTACTTGGTCTCACATGTTGGCTCTGTTTGTGTCTCTAGCAGGTCTGTTTCACTTCTCTGGCCACAAAAGGGGCGCATTCAGCACTTCTTCTACCACCTTGAGCGTTGAACTCGCACACCCAGCTACATTCTCCCAAAGGTTAAGTCACCAGCCCTTCCTGCTCGCTCCGCCTACCCAACCTGTAGGCTTTTTCTTGTCTTGGTGACTCGCACAGAGGCCATGCTCTGTCCTTTTATCTCTTGCACAATCTTTCTCCCTTCTAGAACTCTGCTGTGTAGTCTTTCTACAGCCTTCTCTGCCAAGAGATTAATGGGCTTGATCCCAATGGTGCTGGGCTCCCATGTCTCTTTCCTCATCTTCCAAGGCTCACCCAGATGAAGACACATGGCCATTTCCAGTGTGACCTTAACTCGCTTCCTCCTTGGCCTTCCACCTGAAACGCTTGGCTTCAGTCAAAATTTCTGTGGGCTCCAAACATCTTTTACTTTCTCTAAATATTTTAACACAACTAATCAAAACAAAACTGCTTTTAGTGGGTGCAGGTTTCTTTTCCTATGGTAAACTATTTGGAAGTGTTTGTCACAGTAGTTCTGTTAAAGCCAGATGGTTAAGACACAGCTATGACTGATGTTGTCAACATTCCTCCTGTCCCTCAAAGTTGTTCTCCTCAACAATTTTTAATTTTCCATGGAAATGGATGAGCTGGGAGGGTGCAGAGGACCATGAATCAGAGCTATCAGCTGATAGTGCTTTCTGCAATTCCATACCCAACTCCAGGACTGAGCAGTTTGACTCCATGGACTACTTCCTTTCCTCTTTGTCCCTACACACTCTGTTTAAATAGAGGGAGTAACAACTGAGGAAGGACCCAAGAGCAGTTATAGAAGTAGGAAGAATAGGAGTGAGAGACCCTGATCATCTCCCAGGAAATAAGTTGAGTTTTTGGTATTTGAGGTGGGGGGATTAGAAGAAAAGGTGTACTCTATTGACAAGAAGGTTGGCTGAGCTGCAATGCTCTTTATTACTTTTGCAATTTAAAAAACAAGAAACAATTTGTTATTTTAACCTTCTTCCACACGAGTATGAACAGAAATGTGGCCCTAAATTATCAAGACCTAATCTGCTCAGTAGATGGTCATTAATTCTAGTCCCAATTATATCAATAAAAGATTAATTTGTTTGGATCTCAGTGTGTTAGAACCAATACTCCTCAATGAGAGCAGGATACTCCCCCCTCACAAGGGAGCAATAGGAAACTGGAACCTCAGCAAAGTCAGGGGTGCAGTGTGGACAACCAGACTCCGGGAACTTCTCATCTTGACATGTTCTACATGCAAATTCTACTGGAATCGTGCTCTATTGAATGGTTTGCTGTATTGGCAATCCTGAGAATACCAAGTGTACCATCAGTAATTCCTAGCCATTCTTGAACCTGTGGGATCCTCTTCTGGGACATAGAAGCCATTGGATCATGAGAAGTGATGCTCTAATGTCCTGGGAACCCCCGGACCCTTCAGACACATTTATCTGTGCAATCAGTATTACTTTCATACAAAAATCTACAACTGGAGGGGGGGCTTGCCTGGTGGTGCAGTGGTTGAGAGTCTGCCTGCCGATGCAGGGGACACGGGTTTGTGCCCCGGTCCGGGAAGATCCCACATGCTGCCGAGTGGCTGGACCCGTGAGCCATGGCCGCTGAGCCTGCGCGTCCAGAGCCTGTGCTCCGCAACGGGAGAGGCCACAGCAGAGAGAGGCCCGCGTATCGCAAAAAAAAAAAAAAAAAAAATCTACAACTGAGGACCTGGGAAGCCACCTAGATCTTGTCTTTCCTATGGGTTATATAAACCTATACTGTTTCCTTTTCCAAATGACCACACATACACTAATGGGGATCACTAGCTCTAAAAGCAACTATAAGTTCCATGTAAGGAAAATTCCAATGTCAGAGCTTTCTCTCTACATTCTTCAAGTGAATCCAACTCTTCCATGCCAAAGAGTTAAAATAGAGAGATGATCATTAAAATTTAAGAGAAAGAAATTTTAGAAAGTCTATGTAATGCCAATCTAGATTATGTACAACTGTAAATAATCTCTAGCAGCTTAAGCAAATAAGGGGTTATTTTTCTCACATAATAAGTATAATCCTATATAGGCAGTCAGTGTACCAGGAACCATCTCCCTGTCCACTCCACCATCTTTAGCATGTGTGTTGCCTCATGGTCAAAAGAGGGCTGCTCCAACTCCAGCCTCAATACTGTGTTCCAGGCAGAAAAATAAAATGCAGCAGAGGGAAGGGAAACAGAAACCAAATGAAAAGAAAAAGAAGAAAACTAAAACACTTATCATACATATATCCTTAGCTGACTTCTGTTCTTATCTCATTGTCCATAATTCTATCCCATAGCCATCCCTAGCTTCAGTGTAAATTGGAAAAATGAGTATTTTATCTGGACGTATCCCAGAGTTGCCATTCTGCTAGTGAGGAAGAAAGGGAGAGCGGAAATCGGGTAGACAACTAGAGGTGTCTGACACACATACATAATTTCCAATGGAGAGGTCACAGACAACATGGTTATCCGTAGCTATCTATAGCTTTAGGCAGGGATTCTGATCACAGTGTTTCCATGTGATATCAAATATCTAGCTATATTAAAACCATCTGAACTATGTTCACATTCAACAGATGTTTGGCATGTTGGAACCCCAGTCTCCACGTGCTGATTTTAACCTAGCCATCCTTAAAACAATGGTTCTCCGGGTTATGGAATTAAAATGAAGTTCTCCCCGTATTTGCCAGTGATTGTGTCAAAACATGGAAAGAATGTATGGAATGATCCGTAAAAATAAAGCAAATAATTTTGTTTGATGTGTGATATAGTAAGAATTGCTCTGAACAAAAGGCCAGAGCCGAAATTTTTGCACGTGGAAGATGAATTCATTAATTATTTTTGAAACCCTAGGGTTAGTCATGCTTGCCCAGCTCTACACATCTTGGGATCCTGCACTGCCAGATCTCAAGGAGCGGCGGGGGGAGGGGAGGGTAGTTTCAGATTCATATAGAAGCTGACTGAAAATCCAACCTTCTCCAAGGATGAGGTTTGGCTGACTGGATTTGCTGTGCCTTTACAAAATTATTTTATTTTTTTACGTCCGGATTTAGTTGAGACTCTGGAGTTCTGATTGCATCTGAAGTTCACACAGCTGGCATTCATTTCCAGCTACTAATTTAAATAACACCACTACCTGCTACCTTTCCCTCTATGAGAACAGAAGTGAATACATTTAGATGAAATGAAATTTTTTTATGAGTCTGGGAGAATACCTACCATGAACCAGATCCTGTGCTAAACTGTTTGCATATTTGCAAAGTAAAATGATACCTTAGTGTGTGAGTCCTTTGGGAAGAGAACTTTTTAATGACAAGGTCAGCCATGCTTAAAAAGTCTAAACCGACCTGAGAAGTTGAGTTGTACTACAACACACCTGAACAGAAGTTCTGTATTACTTTTGTGATTAAAAGAGGTCAATGTCATCCAAAAAGCCTTGGGGTGAGCTCAGTTCAGCTATTTCTCTTCAGGCCTTTCTGTTTTTTCCCTCTTGCTGAATTTTATGAAGTTTCTTCTCCAATTTCTTCTAACGGATCCAAACTGGAAAGATATTATGTGTTGTTTTCTTGACAAATTACAGTTCCATGTATGAGTGTGTTGGGGTGGATACCAATTTAATTTGATATTTCTAGATATTCTTATCCACAGTTGTGGGATAAAGGCTTTGTCCCCATTTTAAATGCTCAACCCTAAAGTCACATAGGTCAGAAAGTTTGACCAGCAAGTTCTATAAAACATTCTAGCTACAGAAAATTTCTATGTAATGTAAGGTATTTCAGAGCACAGAAAAGAATAGAAAACTCCCCCAGTTGATTTTACTGACCTAGCAAAACCTTTATAGAAAAACCAGGCAAGGATAACTAAAAAAGGAAGACTGTAAATCACTTCCCTTACAATGATAAATAGTCTAAACAAAATGTTACCACCTCAAATGCAGTAGCAAATTAAAAGAATACGGCAACCAAAATGCAGTCCCCAGAATACAAGAAAGATTCAGAATTAGGAAATCTAGTAAATATAATTTAAATATAAATTTATACATGATAATTATATAAGACCACTTCTCTTTGGAGCAGAAGAGGAGAGGAAAGGAAAGTTCATCACCCGGTTGGGAAACTTGAGAAGGAAAGACCGAGGATGAAGAAGCCAAGTTGATGATTTCATTTTTCACCCATGTTGGCAAAATTTTAAAAGGTTGATAATATCCAGTGTGGTCAAGCAGGTGGGGAAACAAGTATCTTCACACTCTAATAAGTGAGTGTATATTGGTACAATCTTCACAAAGGTCCATTTAGCAGCTATCTATCAACATGTAAAATATATGTACCCTATTGACTCCACAATTCAACAAAGTAATCCATCCTGAGGAAATATTTGCATATGGGTATAAAGATTAATAAAGATTCTTATTTCTGTATTGAGAAAAATAGGGAAAACTCTAAATGTTCATCAATAAAGAAATTGTGATATAAATATTGATGCATTCTTAAAACAGAATAATCCACAGATTATTATTATTAGAATGAGGTAGGCTTTTACAAACTGGCAATGGGACATCTGAGACATTTCGTTGAGAGATTAAGAATTTGCAGAGCAATAAATATAAATAATGGTCCCAATTCTATATATAAAACCTCTTCTCGAGTGTGTGTACTTGTACGTACACACATAGCAGTGGGATTCATTGGGAGTACAGGGTATAAACGGGAACTTTCACATTTCATGTCTGTATTGATTGAGTTGTCCTGCTCTAGGTATGTGTTACTGTTGCATTGGAAAATAAAACAATACAAATGAAAGTAACAAGAATTTCAGGTCGATGAGAAGGAACTGTTCTTGGAAACTCTGCGCATTAGTCTTCACCTCACTCACCTCACTCTAAGAGAAGGGGTTGTTGGAAGTAAATGATTCAGTGGTACTTGGGGAAAGAGACTCTGTGCCTCAGGAAAACCAATCAGCTTCAGTATCTTTCATTTTCTGTAGGCAACAAAAAACAATTTAGCTCCTAAACAGATACCCCAGTAGAAAAAGTTAGTGTATAGGGAAAGCCCCCTACTCGAGAAATAGCACAAGGTAGGAGGTTCCCAGAGACCTAATCTTGGAATAGACTGCGAGGCTGTTCTTTGGAGATATAAGCTTTCTTCCACCTACCCCAGTCCACTGGAAAATGGGACCTCAACATGAACTGGGTGGGCTCTCCTGAGTTCTTGGTGACCCAGTTCAGGTGTGACTTTGGGTGTACCTTGTGACCTTAACAACGCCTGTAAAGCCAGATCAAGACATGTGGGTGTCCCAGGGAAACTAATCATTGTCACCCTTCAGAAATAATGTTCTTTAAATATTTGTTTTACATCCATTTATTTACAGTCTGAGCACTGCAGGGGAAAGGGAGAGAAGTCTGTGGGTGGTGGGCAACAAGCAAGGTCTTCTCTACTGTTCTGAGTAATTTACTTCTGACTTTGAAATTGCACAGATCACTCAGCAAAACAAAGCCCCTTCAGTAACTAGGCCTACCCTTCTTATAAGACAATAAACAAACCTGCTTCTGAAGATTCTAACCCCAAACCTAAGTGGCTCATGACATTAGTTCTTCCGGCCATACTTGTTACTCCCCGTGAATGAACTCTGGCAAATACAGTTTTCTCCATCTTTGTCACATCTTCCATGGTTGCATTAGTTTTCCATTGCTGCATCACAAATGACCACACACTCAGAAGCTTAAACAGCACGCACTTACTATCTCACGTTTTCCGTAGGCTAGAATCCAGACACAGCTTAATGGGATTCTCTACTTCATGGTCTCTCCAGGTGGAAAGCCAGGTGTCAGCCAGGACTGGGATCTCGCCAGAGGCTCAACTAGGGTAAGATCCACTTCAAGGTAAGATCCACTTCCCCAGTTTGTTGCAATATTCATCTCATGGCTGTAGGACTGAGCTCCCTGCCTTCTTGCTAGCTGTTGGCCATCAGTCTCTCTCAGGTCCTAGAGGCTGCTCCCAGTTCCCTGTCACGTGGTCCTTCTAGTAAGTAATAAGCTTACTTATTCAAAAATGGCAATGGAGGGCTTCCCTGGTGGTGCAGTGATTGAGAGTCCGCCTGCCGATGCAGGGGACGCGGGTTCGTGCCCTGGTCCGGGAGGATCCCACATGCCGCAGAGTGGCTGGGCCCGTGAGCCATGGCCACTGAGCCTGCGCATCCAGAGCCTGTGCTCCGCGACGGGAGAGGCCACAGCGGTGAGAGGCCCGCGTACCGCAAAAAAAAAAAAAAGGCAATGGAGGCCACTGCCCTTGGTCATGGGGTGGTTGCTGCGTCTGAAGCTGCAGCATTCATGATGAACTTACTTCCGATTGTGGGTGACCACTGGGTACATATTCTTGTCCCTATTGGATTTGTCTTTGAATGTCCTCTAGACAGAAAGAGTGGTGAAAAGCTAACTGCCTTCTGCAACAAGAATCTGTTACATAAAAGAGAACTGAGACCCAATGAAGAAGTCACCTGGAAATAAAAGCTGTGGCTGAATTACAGAATGTTCACCTTTTTTAAATCATAAGAGAAATAAAAACACGTTCATTTTTTTTAAATAACAATGGAGAATCACTCTTGAATATATTTGTACGTACACACACACGCACTGTAGCATGATGATAGGTGTAACATCTTGTCACTTTTACTATAGTCTATTATTTTATATTAGTTTGAAGCAAGTCACAGGTTTCACTCACATTCAAGGGGAGATGATTATAGACGTGAACATAAACTCTTCAATAACTAGAGCCACCCTAGGGTCTATCTGCTACAGTGGTGTGGTGTTGGTACCACTGATGGATCAGTGCCCTAGGAACCGATTGACTGGTCTACTCCTTCATCTAGTTCTGGAGGGATAATGAAAGTCAGGACTAAATTATTCCCTCTCCCTAAGTTCATGACAACTTCTTCTTTCATTCCTTAGTAGATTAATGTGTTCACTTAAAAATGAGAATGGATTTTCAAGTTTTACACAATTTAAATGCTTCAGTAAAAACAAGTATTTGAACTTTATTTCTTGGCCTTTGCTTCTGAGCAACGGCTGTTAATATTTACCCATAAGTCAACTCGGTTCTGCTTTTTCCAGTTTCCATTGAAGGGTGAAACTCATTCATCTCAGTGCATTTGATACTATTGTCAATGAAATCTCTGGAAATGCAGTGTGATGTGGTAAGCCATCCATTAGGCCTCAATTTTACTTAAAATCACAGCCTGCAAAGTATCATGCTTCAATTTAAAGAAATAATGGCTACAAAAACCAATGCTGATAGCGATCCCTAGAGAAATGAAGGAGTGTGTACCCGTGATATTGGCACCTTCTCAAGAGAAGAAAGTTTTTAAATGAAGAGGCAGGATGACTAATGTTTCCATGGGTAAAAGACCATTTCTTTCCATAGAAAGAAAAAGCCACTTGGCTCTCAACAAAGATCAGGAGATTGAAATTGAAGAAAACAAAGTGAATAAACATGGAAAGGATATCTGGAGTCATAAAGGATAAATTTGTTCCCCAAATCACAAATACCCTCAAAAACAGAAACAGGACACCACCTTAAGGGAAAAATTTTATTTATCCAAAGGAGACAAAGGCTCAGTAGGGGAAGCTAACGGGGGACTTATTAGCATAGCATAGCAGAGACCTCATTGCAGCGCCCTTTTTTTATGTCTTTGGAGCGGTAGCCTAAAATGGGTGGTGGCATTGCTCCCTTCTTTCACTGCGGCACCGCTCTCCCCTTTATTTTATACACCATACCCTCCCCTTGGATTCCAGGAGGGAAAGCCATGGCAATAGCTCTATTTGCCCACATCCATCTACTTCCTAAGGTCATTCATGGCACTGACCTTTCTTTTATTGGCTGCCAAATGGCTATGACCTCAAGCCCTTGCCTCTCCCAGTTACAAAGAGATTTTTTGGGTAGTTCTGATGGGGACATTGGCCACTTCACATTGGCTGAACCATAGTCTGGTTTGGATTTCTTGAAGGAGTGGGAGAAGTGCCAGTCAAGAAGGTCCTCCAGGGGCTTCCCTGGTGGCGCAGTGGTTGAGAGTCCGCCTGCCGATGCAGGGGACGCGGGTTCGTGCCCCGGTCCGGGAAGATCCCACATGCCGCGGAGCGGCTGGGCCCGTGAGCCATGGCCGCTGAGCCTGCGCATCTGGAGCCTGTGCTCCGCAACGGGAGAGGCCACAACAGTGAGAGGCCTGCGTACCACAAAAAAAAAAAAAAAAAAAAAAGAAGGTCCTCAATGTGTCTGTACAGCTGTGGTACTCTTGCCTATTTCCCAACTTTCAAATAGATTTTTCATTCCTTTATATTTTGGTTATTCCAATGGGAAAAAGAGATTAGGGAATTAAAGATTAGTTCAAATCACCATCTCGAACTGGATGTTGCAGATTCTTTTTATATCAACACCCTATTTTTAACTATTTATTTATTCTTGAATGAGGAAAGGGGAGGTCCATCCTTGACATCTATTTGCCTAGAATCGTGGAGAAGACACTTACTGTGTAACCCCGTACTTCACTGCCTTCCTGTGAGCATGCCCAGTTCTGCAGTCTGAAGCATGTGGGTGGGCCCTGGCTGAGGAAGGACCTTAGTCTCCAAGCCACCTCACTTCAGTGTGTGTTGAGGGACAGTTTTCTACATTAGGATGTCAGAAGTTCTGCTTACCCTCATATCCACACCAGGTGTGTGGTGTGGTCATATCAAGTCTCCTTCCCAGTGCTATGGCTGCTAAGTTGAGTGAGTGTCCCATTACCCTAGGGAGCTCAGGCGCCTGCTTACATTGGCTGGTGGCTCTCCAGTCCACAGCACGTACAGTTCTACACAGTGATCCCAAAGATCCCCTAGTCCTGGCCCCATCTCTGCCAACCTACAAAGAGGGTCACGTTGGTAAAGACATGATTCATACTGAAGAAGTAAGAGTGTTGAACTTTTTGCAACAATTATATTAGCTTCAAAACTGAAAAACTGTTAGGAGAAGAGGAAAACATAGAGGAGGAAACATAGAGGAAAACATGCACCAATTTCAGTTCATGAGAACAAGTAGGCAAAAATAAATAAACAAACAAACAAAAAGAGGTAGGAAGAATTTAAATATTTAAATAATTTAAATATCTCTATATTTAAATATTTAAATAACACAATGACTAAGGACTTAATAGACATAAATGAAAAACGACATTTTTAAAGCAGACAATGCCTTCTATCACAGGATCTAGGTGGTGATTAAAGATTTTGTTTTGATCATGAAATAAATGTAAGATATTTGATAAGCAGAAATAATAGAGAGCACATTCTTTTACAAAAGTAGAAGGGATACTATCAGTAGGAAAAATTAGACAAAAAAATAACTCTGCTGTTTTCCATTTGTAAATTGAAAAATTGAAAAATTCTATTAAAAAGGCATTACCATTTTTTCCCCGCTGATTTCTGGGAAACCATCAAATGTAAGACAAACCATGATTTTAAACTGCAGATTTTTTAGGATTTTTAAGACAAGCTAATTGTATTTATTCTTGCATTTTATGTAGATTTGGGTTAGAAATTGATGTTAAATACTTTTTAAAAGTTTACATATAAACTGACATTCTGATTTAATCTTCTGCTTTTTTAATTGTAGTAAAATGCACATAAGATAAAATTTACCATCTTAACTATTTTTAAATGTAAATTCGGTAATGTTAAGTACCTTCACATCATTATGCAACCAACCTCCAGTAAAAAAAATAACTCTCCATTTCCCCCAGCCCCTGGCAACCACCCTTCTACTTTCTGTCTCTATGAATTTCACTCCTCTAAGGACTCATACATGTGGAATCATACAGTACTTCTCCTCTTCTGATTGGCTTATTTCACTTAGCATACTGTCCTCCAAGTTATTTTTCTTATATTACCTATAATTATATATTTAGTAATATATTTCCTAACACCTTAACTTTCACTTGCGGATTAAGCCCTTCTTGGTCACAATATACTTTTAATACATTCTTGAATTCAATAAGGCTACAGTGAATACATACGAATGTTACGAATTGTCTTGGCTTCTTTTGGCTGTTACTTTTGGAAGGCAGCTATGCTCACCACTATACCACCAGCCTTTTGGTTACTTATTAGGTATTGTTATTGAAGTTTGGTTTGCTTCATCACTGGGCAGATGTCCATATTTTTTAATACGTACTCTGGAGAAGTTAATTCATTTTATATAATATCTTCCTAGTACACTTGTCCTCCTGATTTGTTTATTTCTCATTTTATTTCTACTAATTACTTTATTGCCTTTCCTCATAACTGTTTCATTATTCTTTTGCTTTTCTAGAGTTTATTTTCTTTGTGTTACAGTAAACGATGAAAGCATTTCAGGTTATTTTCTTCTGATCATAGATTCGGCACTCTTCCATCAGTTTTCGTATGTAATGTTCTCATTTTCATAATTGTTTATTAATGTATATGTGATTTCTTCTTAACTTACCATAACTTTCTGACTTTAAAAGGGCTATTTCTATATTTCAACATTTTCAAAATTGGATTGCGACTTAAATACAAAAGACAGAGAGCAAATACAAAGAGATAAATTAACAACTTTTCAATATAACTAGTGGATACATAGGCTCTGTTAAATAATTCTTTGTGCATATTTATATATTCAGAATGTCTTATAATTAAAATAATTTACATGCTTAAAAAAAGAATAGGCTATAAAGTGAGGTATGGAAGGAAGTAGGGTAGGAAGATTTAAAAAAATAAAATCTAATCCAATCTGTTCCTTTCACTGATGAGGAAACTGATGTCATTTTAGAGGAAATTACTGGTCACAGACCTTGAGTATTTTTAGGCCAAAATTTTAGGGGCAAAGTGTCTGTGGAGCGTGTCCTCCGAAATGAATGGCCTTGCAAGCACAAAGGGAAAAGAAAGAGGGCAGGATCTGGGACTGAGATAATCCACCAGGACATGTGCTCTTCACTGAAATTCTTTAAATTGATGCAAAAATCTAAAAATAGCTCCTTAGCAGACTTCCCAGGGTGTCTGGAACACCTACCATTATTCATTGCTTTAGACTAAAACATTGGAAAGTTCTGAGACCAGGCTCCTGGGAAAGTTAGCATCATAACCTGGCATCACCTTTAAAACCTTGGCCTCATTGTATTTACTAGATCTGATTGCAGGTTCTCTTTCAGGACCCAGATTATATAGGACACAGAAAGGTTAACTTTGCAGGGGAGAATAATGGGTAGGAAAAGTCCACTGCATATGAGTCTACCCATGCACAACGTCTGCTGATGGAACTGACTGTGAGTGTGGGAGGGAAAGATGAACAGGCCATGGATGCCAGGATTTAGCCATGTCACATGGTTGCTGAGTCTGGGGCCAGGCCAGGGCTGAGGGCTTGCCCCCTTCAGGGTCAGATTTCACGGCGCACTGTGCATGTGACCAGCCCTGAGATGTCTCCCAGCCCTTGTTCTGTTTTCCAAATCTCTAGAAAACCCCTTCTTGACCAAATGACAATTTGTTGACCTTTAAAATATCAGAGCTGGGAGAAGTATTTAAAAGGAAATCTGTCATGAACTTCCTAGCTGGAATGATAACTAAATGGCTTTGCCAATTTAATGTCTGGAAATTAATAACAAAAATAAAAACATAAACATTAGAGATCGTTTTAATTTAAAATTATAACTTGCTAAAGTCTTGATTTTATTTTATTGCTTATTTTGCAGCAGCAGAAATGAAAAATAAACATGATCAGAAACGTATATTTTAAAAATGACAAAATATTAAAATCACGAGTTAAGGAACACTTTTTAAAAAGTAATCAAATGCAGCTGGTGTTTTGTTTTGCGTGTTTAGCAGCAGAATTATTTTATTCAGATGAAGTTTTTTGGGGAAGCTGGTATATAAAACAGTAATGAGTAGAGCTTTACCAATGCAGGTAGAGTTGGGGACCAAGAGGCAGCTCATTTGGGCCGTGTATCAGTCAACTTTTGCTGAAGTAGAGCTGTATAACAAATAACCCCAAATTCTTAGTGGCTTACAACCACAAATATTTCTTTCTTGCTCACAAGGCTGTGCAATGGCTGTCATGGCTCTCTTCCAAATTGGGGAATAGGTTAAGAATTTTGCTGCCTATGTATTCTCATTGTAGGACCAGACTGAAGGACCATCTCCTATCTAGGATTTGATGTTCTCATGGGAGAACAGAGATGTAAGAGGTTAAAATGGAAACATGAGATACCATTTAAAGTCTCTGCTCAGAATTGTCACATTGCTACTTCCACACAAATTCCACTGGACAAAGCAAGTCATCTGGCCATAAACAACATCAATAGAGTGGGGAAGTAAACTCCTCTTATGGAAATGTGGGAAGAGCATTTGCTAAACTAAAGTATTTTCTACTTACTGTAGCCTGAGTGTTTGCATCCCCCTAAAATTCACATGTTGAAACATATCCCCAAAAGTGATGGTATTAGGAGGTCGGGCCTTTGGGAGATGATTAGGTCATGAGGGTGGAGCCCTTGTGAATGAGATTAGTGTCCTTTTAAGAGACCCCCCTGAGAGCTCCCTTGCCTCTTCCACCACGTGAGGATACAAGTAGAAGTCTGTGACCCGGAAGGGGGCCCTCATGCAACCATGCTGCACCTTAATCTCAGACTCTTCCAGCCTCCAGAACTGTGAGAAATAAATTTCTATTGTTTATAAGTCACCCAGTCTGTAGTATCTTGTTATAATGACCCAAATGGACTAAGATACCACCATCCCTGGGGTCCTTCAATCATCTCCATACAACCCTAAGACACTAAGGAGTAGAGTTTGAAAATCAATGAACAATCCTGTCCAACTCCTTTCCTTTTACAGATGTGGGAATGAGGTCAGGAATTGATCAAGGTGGTGCATGCAGCGTCACAGCAAGTCAGAGGTGTACCTAGAACCAGAGCACAATTTTGCTAACTCGTTGTTCAGTGCTCAATCAATTGGAAGACAGTTCATCTCTGCTACGTGACAATGCCCCAAGCTGCTGAAATATATCTTTTAAATACTTAAAAATTCAAGACATTAGGCAAAATTTATAATTATAGAGTATGCAGTGAGACTATTAATTAACTTGTACCTGGAGTGGATTCAGCCCACTAATACATATCCTTGGATTTTGTCAATGTCAAAAGCCTCTTGGCAAAGATTTGCTGTCAACCTCAATCATTGGGCTTGGTCTTAAGGCCCCTCAGGATGGAAGATGTGATGAGATTTGGGAGGAAACAGAGGGTTTTATTTTTGTACTTGTCATTGATTTTTGTCTCGCGTTTTCAAATGCGTTTGCTTGTTTTAATCTGGGGCATTCTCCTGATGAAGATAAAGAACCCATCATGGAGCTTGTCCTATAAAAATGACAAAAAGAGGGTATATATATTTATACATAGAGCTGATTCACTTTGCTGTACAGTAGAAAGCAACTATACTCCAATTAAAATTAATTTTAAAAAAAGATATACAGTCGGCACTCTGTATCCATGGGTTCTGCATCTGTGGATTCAACCAACTGCATATCAAAAATATTTGAGAAAAAATAATTCCAGAAAGTTTCAAAAATCAAAACTTGAATTTGCCACACAGGCAACTATTTACGTAGCATTTATATTGTATTAGTTATTTAAAGTAATCTAGAGATGCTTTAGAGAATACAGGAGGATTTTAGGTTATATGCAAATACTATGCCATTTTATACAAGGGACTTGAGCATCTGCAGATTTTGGTATCTGCAAGGGGTCCTGGTACCAGTACTCTGCAGATACCAAGGGATGACTGTATTGTTAGATGAAAAAGCAAAATGCCAATCATTGTGTATAGTGCGCTATCATTTCTTTAAGAGAAGAAAAATAAAAGAATATACCTAAAAACATAAAATGAAATAAATTTTTTAAATAAAAATGACATGTAAGTCCCAACAAGCTCAGGAGGAGCCATAACAAATACAATGGAAGGAAAGAACAGCCAGTGTGTATTTTTAAAGACTCCCTAGACTTTTTTCCTTATACAGTTAGCAAACACTTCTAAAAGATTCCTAAACTTTTCTTTCTGCCACTAAAGGTTTTCACACCAGCCTGCGGATTATACAGCAATGGGCTTTCCTGAATCCTTAGCCCCTTCTATAGAAGCAGGAGTATTTAAAGATCAGTATTGCTTACCAATTGGCAAAAGACTTAAACAAGGCTTTCACCTCTCCTGTTACTAAACAGCAGACAGCAGCAGTCCAGACTTGCTTAATTATTAAGAAGTGAGCTTCTGTGTCTTGGGTATAGAAATTGGGTTGCTGACAGATGGATTGCTCTTTGGTGAATGTGAGCCCATGGTTCTAGGAGAGCATATTTCTGAGGATGTTGACATTTGTGTGTTCTCTCTTCTCTAGAGGCAGATGGCATCACCTTCACCCTCCTGACCTGATGTTCCTGTGATCTGAAGATCTTGAAAACATTCAAGAAAGAAACCTTAACCCAGAGTGGAAGAATGTATCTCCCTTTGAGTGACCAGAGAGAGGGGAGGGGCAGCGGAGAAAACTGACAACAAAAAGCACAGCCAGAACACGTGATTCTCCTGGTGCCTTCTTCCTGGAGTGTGAGATGCACAAGGAAAGAACCTCAACTTTTGGAAAAATAACCTAACATTCTCCTGAGTAGCTTTCACTGCCAATAAACCAACACTGAGCCAGAAGCAGTCAAGTTTATGATCTAGCTGAATCTCCGTTCATCAAAAACCAAACCTTAATAATCTAGATCAGTGCAACGAAGGAGAATGCTCTAATGCCTAGGTATTTGTGACCTTTTATGTCCCTTAAATTTTATCTGAACAGAACATACATTATTGAGTGAAACATCAACTTTATTTCAGAATTAACTTGGGAACCCCATTTCATTTCTGTGCCTCTTTCAATGGAAAATACAATAGTTATTATAATCCAATGTACCCTTTGAGATCAAGCTGTAGCACTTTAGATGTAAAAAGCTGATGTAAGAAATCATCTAGCATAGCCTTAATTTAATAGATAATTAAAAATCAGAGAGAAAAGGAGTCTTTCTTAGTATGGTAGGCAGAATTCTGACATGTCCTCTAAGATTCCCACCCCCCTGATATAGATGCACAATATAATCCTCTCCCCTTGAGTGTGGGTGGAGCTGTGAATATGAAGGTTTTCACTTTTGTGGTCAGGTTATGTTGTATGGGAAAGGGTGACAGAATTTTTCAGATGTACAGTAAGTCTCCTGTATATGAATGAGTTCCATCTTTAGAGTGTGTTTGTAGTCCAATTTGTTCGTAAGTCCGACAAAGTTAGCCTAGGTCCCCAACTAACACAACAGGCTATATGGTACTGGACGGTCATAGCTTTATGATACTTTTCACACAAATAATACATAAAAAACAAACACAAAAAATAAAGAAAACATTTTGACTCTTACAGTGCAGTACCTTGAAAAGTACAGTAGTACAGAACAAGAGCTGGCATACAGGGGCCGGCATCGAGTGAACAGGCAAGAAGAGTTATTGACTGGAGGAGAGAGAGGAGGTGGGAGGTGGTACAGCTGTACTACTGTGCTCTCTACAGTACTGTACAGTAAAGTACACAAAAGCACAACCACTTGCAGAGGATGCACGCACGTGACAATGTACACCAGACACGTGAACTAACTTACATGATTGGACATGAGAACACATGTTCGCATGTTTGAAAGTTCACAGATTGAAAGTTCATATGTAGGGGACTTACTGTCATTAAGGTCCTTAATCAGTTGACTTTAAGTTAATCAAAAGGGAGATTATGCTGGGTGGGCCTGACTTATTCAGGTGAGTCCATAAAAGAAATGGGAGATTCTCAGCAAGAGAGATTCTCTGATTGGCCTTGATAAAGGACACTACCATGTTGCAGACAGGACCATGTGGTAGAGGACAATGGGCTTGCTCTCAAGGAGCTGTAGCCCTCAGACCTACAACTGAAAGAAAATGAATTCTGCCAATAATCCAAATGGGCTCAGAAGATGAGATTGCAGTCCTGGCCAAGATCTGTTGAGACCTTGAGCAGAAGACCCAACTAACCCATGCCATAGACCCACAGACTGTGCAATAATAAATTTCTGCTATTTTTAGCCAAACTTATGGTAATTCATTACAGAGTATAGAAAAAAAACGAATACACTTAGATCAAACATTGAGCCCGGGCAAGGCGGGACCTAGAAAAGCCTCTTTACTGACAACTTAGTTTCTTTCTGGCTATTGCCAGAAAGATCTCAGCTATCCCCCAAGAACACAAAGCAACGTGCAACCCCCAGAAGAGCTCAGAAACCTTGAGAAGGAGTCCACTGAGCAGAGTTCCTACACTCAGCTAGGATGAGCACAGCCGGCCCCAAACAGAGTTTATAGCTTTATCCTCACAAGTTGAGGGCAGAAATCACACACCAACATCCCACAGAGGTGGTTTGCTTAAATCTTAAGAAAACTTGGGATTGGTTGCCAATATGTAAAAATTCAACAGATTTTATACAAAAATTAGAATATCTGGCTTTTCTTGAAAAACCGGGGGGACATGACAACATCAGGCCCATGGGGCCTGAGCAGCAGTGCCCTTTTCAAATGGGACAGTCATGGCAGACCCCATGGCTCCAAACTGTCTTGCACCTGGACTGTTTCACTCATTAGCTTTAAATGTCAGGTCCGGGGAGACTGTCGGTTTGGCACATGCTTGGGGCCATGTCCCTGCAGGGAACAAGTTGGCAGCTCAGCCTGGAGAAAGAAGCGAGGGTCCCCAGTATACGGGCAGGGTTGTCAGCCTTTCTTCCAGCCACGCTGGGGTGTCGTGGTCTCAGCCCCTTCCTGCTCTGGCAGGGGGAGCAGGAGAGGGAGGGGAGGAGAAGATGGGGTACTGGCCGCCGGCCAGGCAATTCCTGCTTCTCAGAGCAGATATTAAGGCACAGAAAAATGAGCGGCTGCAGCTGAGCTTGGCTGGAGGGCTGAACAAAGAACAAACTGCTGGTGACTGCCGCCTGGGGCTCTCAGCTTGCCAGCAGCCAGGGGCCAGGGGGGGCAGGCTGCGCCCCCCACACCTGATTGCCATTCCTTTCCAGCCAGACAGCTCTTAGCAACAGCTACCGGAGCTGTGCGTCAGCTAGAAACGCAAGGTCCCCGTCGGCCTGGCCAAGCGGAGAGGGAAGGCAGAGCAGAGAGGAAGGCTCCCCTGGCTCGGCACAGGCATCATCTCCGGCACCAGGCAAGAGCTATGCTTTTCAGAGCGGAGCATCCCCGAGCCCAGGCAGCCTCTCAGCATCCTGCTCCAACACTGCAGGGCAAAGCGCCCGGGAGGGGAGCTGTCTGGCATCAAGGGTGCATTGATAGAAACGCAACCCTTGTTCTTGGCTCCAAATGGCCTTTGTCTGGGTCCTCACAGCCTGCACCAGTGCAGAGAGAGAGGTGGGCATCCCACCAGCTGCCAGGCACCGCGGAAATGAGGGCAGAGGCGAAAGCAGAGGCGCCAGTTGGTGGCGGCAGCAGACAGCACACTGCTCAGCTTCCCAGGCGGGAAAGGTAAGGGGACACACAGGCCTGGATGCTGCATTGCCTGCTGTCCTGAAAGCCCTTTTTCAAATTTCACAAGGGCTGGAGAGAGGAGGCCCCCTGGTCCCGGTTCCTCACCCAGCCAGCGTCTGCTCACTCAGTCAGCAGCAAGTATGTCCTCTTAACATTTCACCACTGAATTGGGAGCAATGTCTATTCGGGAGGCAGATTAAAAGGGTGTGACTCGGGGGGGGCGTGCCTTCTTGCAAAGATGCCCATCCCTGCTCTGCAGAAAGAGCCCCCTCAGTGCTGCTGGTGCAATTAGGGCCAATGATGGCCTTGTGTTCATTCCCCGTGGCCTCGCCCTCAGGCACGTCCTAGAGGCCCTGGTCTGGGTTTATACAAGGGCAAAGTTGTCCTGTTGACATTTTGGCCCAGAACCCAAGTCCTCATCTGTCGAGTAAAGGGGTACCTGCAGCTGTGATGTGAGCCATCTCTGACTCTGCAGGTCACCTCTCAGGACCTCGCCTCCCCCAGATCACAGGCACTGGCCACACTTCTGTGTCTCCCGTTGGCCTCACTAGCATTTAGCAACTAGCATGACCTTAGGTCTCAATGTAGGAGGGCACAGAACCAAGCCGTTGTCCTAACTTGAAGTCAGTGCCAGAATGGACAGTCTAGCCTGGACATCAGCACGGAAGAAAGCCTTCCATTGGGTAAGAAAATGCATATGAAAGCAACGTTTAAACTGCAAAGCACAATACAAATGCCCAAAGTGGTAATTAGTAGTCCTACCACTTGAGCGCTAGAACCATTTTTTTTTTTTTCCTGCGGTACGCGGGCCTCTCAGTGTTGTGGTCTCTCCTGTTGCAAAGCACAGGCTCCGGACGCACAGGCTCAGCGCCCATGGCTCACGGGCCCAGCTGCTCCGCGGCATTTGGGATCTTCACAGACCGGGGCACGAACCCGCGTCCCCTGCATCGGCAGGCGGACTCTCAACCACTGCGCCACCAGGGAAGCCCCCTAGAACCATAAATTTAATGATGCATTCTCCAGTTCGTTTGGGGCTTACAATCATATATACTTTGCACTCCTTTGCATCAGGCTTCTATTGCCTTATTTATGCTTGAGACGGGCCCTTTAGAAGACAGTGGCACTTGTCTTAGGGCAACAGAAGGGGCGCCAGACGAGAACGCAGCCTGCAGGGTTTTGTTGCTTTTGCCTCTGGACCTCCAGGAGTGGTGTGAGGCTTCTCGTGCCTCCTAGGGGCCAACTTACAGTATTTTGTTTTGAATTTTATTTTATTTATTTTTTTATACAGCAGGTTCTTATTCGTTATCTATTTTATACATATTAGTGTATATATGTGAATCCCAACGTTTCTTGAACGGCCTGGGACAGGCTCGGTCCCCTGCGGTGGGTGAGAGGTCCTCTTCTGGCTCTCTTCATTGGCAGGTTCTTTGATTCCCATTCAGGAGTTTTGCCTTTTTGATGTGCACAGAGTTATCAACAGAGAAACACCCTCAATGTGCTCCTCCCTGGCTCAGGGAGCTGCAGGTGACCCACCAGGGCCACCTGTCTTCCCCCCACCTGCCAGGTGAATGATCCCCTTTTCTCGGTGCAAGTGTGGCGTCAATCCCTCTGCACTCGTTTTCTCTCCTAATCCAAGACTCCCTTTATTATGGCTGAATGAACAAACACAGGACCTGCACGAACCAGTGGCTGAGAACCTTGCACTTAAGAGGAAGAAAAAAATTCTTCGACAAAACCGCTTTTATAAGATGCTCCCCATCGGTATGCGATGTCTGTCTTGGAATGGTTGATCGAGACGTGTGTACAAAGTAGTCCTTTCTACTTTAAAAGGAAAGGTACGGCCAGAAAATCTTCTTCTATCAAGGACATACAAATGACCTCTTCCCTACCTCACACATCAGTCTGGATCCATTCAGCAAACACTCTGATTGATTTCCACTGATTGGGGCTAAGAACACACGAGGAGTGAGGTATTATGTGTGAAAAAATCCTCCCAACTCTGTTGCTTTTGTATGACCATACAATTTAAAAAAACACCTTCGAAGGACAGGGGGATCGTACGGGGAATGAATTGTAGCCAATACTCAAGTCCACAGAACCTGCGTAACTTGTGACCGGGCCAAAAGCATTGAACAAATGCTTGCATGGTTTGGAATGATTTTTTTTTTTTTCGGTTTTGCACAATAAACTGATTATTTCACATTTTGAAAAGTCAGTTTCAAGTGCTTTTTTTTTTTTTTTTTTTTTTTTTTAATCTGCAAAAAGAGAACCTGGAAAGGAATACAAATTCTTTCCTGGAAGACATGTATCCTGCCCTCCCTCCACCCCTGATAAATAACACGAGCATGCAGCGATTTGCCAACAGCAGCTCCAGCATGAGGTACCACATCTGTTACTGAGACACTGGAGAGACAGTGGAAAGCAAGCTGGCTGCCTGCCAACCCTCAGACTCCAGATTTTTGCTGACAAGGCTGTCAATAAATGGGCAGATGGCATCAGCTCTGCTGGCAGGAGAGTTCTGTTAACCCAACACGGGACATTATCTCAAATTCATGGTGCACTGGGCTGAGTCCTTTGTTGGGCCATTAAAACCATTCCTTGATGGAGAAGGGGGAGCAGGAAAATGAGGAAAGTAGGAGACACTGGCTTGGCGTAATGAGATTGCCTAAGCCGCCCATGATTGGCAGAGGCCAAATAAGATTAGCCCTTGTGACCGTGGAAGAGATGGGGGGAAGGGCGCCTCATTCACACATGGCATGTTATGCCATTTAAACACAGGGATCCGATCCTCAGGAGCCGTGCAAGCCCCTGCGAAGAGAACTTGACCTGAAATAAACACTCGCCAGGAAGGGTCTGCATGTCTGCTTTGTAAGCATATGCACTTGCCGGCTTTTCTTATAAGGACTGTGTGCCGGCAGCTCTAGGTGAAAAGCCAAAGTGGGCTCCCTGTCCTATCAAGCCCCGGAATAAATAGCAGGGGGAACCCTCAGAGACGCCCCCTGGTGGTGACTTGGGGACTACACCCTTTCCTGTAGGAGAGAACTGTTAATCCATGTAGAATAGGGATGAATTCGGAGACTGGGACTGACATACATACACTACTATGTGTAAAATAGATAACTAGTGAGAACCTGCTGTGTAGCACAGGGAACTCTACTCCGTGCTCTGTGGGGACCTAAATGGGAGGGGAATCCACAAACAGAAGGGATATATGCCTATGTAGAGCTGATTCACTTTTGCTTTATAGTAGAAATGAACACCGCAGTGTAAAGCAACTATACGCTAATAACAATCTTAAAAAAAGAAGCTTGCATTGATTGCAGTGTAATCTAAAGAGCCCTGGGTATGACAGATCAGCAGTGTGACCTGAAACAAGTCATTGAAACGACTCACCCTCTTTCCCCAGCTAGAAATTGGGAACAGTAACAAGCCACTCAGCTGTCTGAAGTCATGAATGAGATAATTCCACGCTTCTGCAGAGCGTAATTCCATGGGTGTCTGCGTACTTTAAGACAGTGGTTCTCAACTGGGGATGGTTTTGCCCTCCAGAAGACATCTGGTGTTGTCTACAGACACTACTGGCAACTAGTGGGTAGAGGTCGGGGCTGCTGCGGAACATCCTACAGTGCACAGGACAGTCCTCCACAACAAAAAGGATTCAGCCCAAAATGTCCACACTGCCCAAGTTGAGAAACCCTGCGTTAGGACTGTGTAGATAAAAGCTCTTCCGGTACCTTCAAAATGAGAGAAAAGAAAGACAGGCTGTCCAGGCGTGGAGAGAGAAGCCTGTATACAGTAAGACACCTACGTACCAATGAGTTCCGTTCTGAGAGCACATTCGTAAGTCCAGTTTGTTCCTAAGTCCAACAAAGTTAGCCTAGGTACTCGACTAAACACAATCGGCTGCTCTTACACTTTCTTCCGGGCATCCTGGGCTAGAAGTAAAGATACTGTACTACTGTACTCCATACAGTACCGTACAGTTAAGTACACAAAAGCACCACCACTTGCAGAGGATGCACGCACGTGACAGTGTACGCCAGACACGTACACGATTGGACACGTGAACACGCATTCACATCTTTGAAATTTCGCAACTTGAAGGTTCGTATGTAGGGAACTGACTGTATTTGCTCTTAGTGTCTCTGGGCGACTCCCTTTCTGTGATACTCTTCCAAGCGTTCTTTGCTATTTTTAACCCTTCACTGCATTGCCAGTTCCCCCACTTTCTTCCAGCTATTCTTGCACATCACATTTAAATAATGAAGTATCACCTCTATAGAAGGCTTTTCAGTTTAGGTTCTCATTATCTGATGAGAATATACATCTGCCCAATGACTGGGCCCGGAAAAATTTGAATAGGAGCGAGGTTGAAAAGTGGCGATTAGAATCTAAGATGTAAACAGGATTTTGGGGGTTAATAGGAAATTAACTTGATTTCAGAATTGATGGGCTTGGGGGGTTTGAGATCTAGCTATGGATGGTCTCTTTCTCATTTCTCCTCTTGGTTTTGAATTGCTTTGGACAGATAACAGGAGAGAGAGAGCCCACACCCGGTGTTAATGTGTAGCAGCCCCTTTGTAGGCGTCATTCAGGCCCGTCTCTGACCTGCCCGTCTCCCCATCAGGGAGATAGGCTGAATCGTGCCCCTCATCCATATGACGAAGCCCTAACCCCACCCCCCCACCGTACCTCAGAATGTGACCTTCTTTGGATATAGGTCATTATAGATTCAATTAGTCAAGATAAGTTCACACGGGAGTTGGTTGGGTTTCTCATCCGATATGACTGGTATCCTTACAAAAAGAGGAAATTTGGACACACACACGCACGCAGGGAGAACACCATGTGAAGACAAAAGCAGAGCTCAGGGTGAGATGTCTACTAGCTAAGGAACACCAGCAAAACTCCCAGAAAAGATTGCCAGAGATTGCCAGCAAGCCTCCGGAAGCTGGGAGAAAGGCGGATTCTCCCTCACGGCCCTCAGAAGGAGCCAACCCTGCCAACACCTGGATCCCAGGCTTCTAGTCTCCAGAACTGTGAGGCAATAGGTTTCTGTTGAAGCCACCCAGGTTGCGGTATTTTGTTACGCAGCCCTAGCAAGCTGGAACAGTTGGGTAGATAGGAATTGGAGTCATGGCAAGGGAATGGCAAGTGAAGTCATGGCAAGGATGACTTCACTCTTGCTGGAGTCATCCTCTACCCCCTCCCACCCCCACCCACTTATTCCTAAAGAGCATGCAACTCTCTGCTCCACTTGGGCAGCCGAAGCCGCCGCCCCATCCCCTCCCTAACAGGGAAAAAGGAGGAGCTTCATCAAGAGTCTCATTTTGTTACGTCCCCGGTGAGGTTTCCAGGAATATCTGCTACTCAGCTGGGTGGCAAACTCTTAAAACCACCATGACAGGGTGTAGGGGATGAAGGGGCGTGGCTGCTTACCTTGATTCCTTCTACCCCATATCTTGGGAACTGGGAGATTTAACACCCCTTATAAGGAGGGCTGGTTCAGCTGTGCTCACCCCTGGCTCTGCATCAGCAGCATCTGGGAACTTAAACAAACAAAGCAAACCACCAGGGTCTGGGGCCCCATCCCAGAATCTCTGGTCAGGGATGCTCAAGCAGGATTCCCAGGTGATGCTAATATACAGCCAGGGTTGAGCCCCACTGGACCAGGAGGAAGGGCAGCGAGGACGGAAAGGAGAAACTTGCTGGAGAGAGTGAGGGTCAAATCAGGCGATTTCTGTAGGATTTTGTGTTCATGCTCTGGAGCAGGCAATGCAGAGACCCTGAAGAATTTGAAGCTGGGGAGTAACGTTGTCAGATTGCCATTTTAGTGGCAATAAAGGGTGTTTTGGAAACAGGAGGTAAGGAAGGCAGCAAGTCCAGTCAGAGGCTATTGTGTGGTCCGGGTGAGTGGTGGCAGGGATCTTAATGGAAGCAGTGGAGATGGGTTGTCATGCTGTGGATGTAAACAATATGTAAGTGATAACTTGATTGGCAATTTAGACAAATTAGATTTGGGCATTGAGAGGGAGGGAAGAGTCAAAAGTGAAACCCAGAGGGTGTATGGTGGTGACATTTACTGGGACAGGAAGCCCAGAAAGAGACCCTGTGAGTTCTGGTCCAGACATGCTGGGATGGAGGGGTCCGGGAGGAGACTGGAACTCTTCAGGTCTGGAACTTGGACAGGCACATTAGGGTGAGTGGTACTTTTAGAAGTTGTCACTGTTTCTTAGGAACAGATTGAGAAAGAAGGGGCCACAGACAAACCTTGGGGACCACCAAGGCTTAAAGAGAATAGGAAAAGGGGGCTAACAGAGCAAAGGGCATCACATCGAGGACACATGGTCATGCACAGGCCTGTTTTGATGGGTCTCTGCTCTTATAAAGTAAAACCTCGCTCCTTGACCTGACCCGTGAGACCTTCAGGATCCAGGTCTTCCATCCCTTTCTTTTTTTTTTTTTTTTTTTTTGCGGTACGCGGGCCTCTCACTGTTGTGGCCTCTCCCGTTGCGGAGCATAGGCTCCGGACACGCAGGCTCAGCGGCCATGGCTCACGGGCCCAGCCGCTCCGCGGCATGTGGGATCTTCCCGGATCGGCGCACGAACCCGTGTCCCCTGCATCAGCAGGCGGACTCTCAACCACTGCACCACCAGGGAAGCCCATCCGCACCTTTCTAATTCTGTAAACTCATCAGCTGCTTCTCCGCATCCCTCACCTTACCCCCGCCACACGCAACCATTCTCTGCTCCCCCAAATGACACACTCCCTCAGACCTCTTGCCGTATGCTCTCTCTGCCACTCATGAACCCCTCCTCCATGAACTTGATCTTAGATCTTGTCCTTCAAGATATAGCTTCTCTGATCTTCAAATTAGAATTAGTGTTCCCCTTGAACCGATGATGAAGCATCTGTAAAGACGCATTGTAATTTTTTTATTAATTTATTTTTATTATTTATTTTTAAACTTTTTTTGGCTGCATTGGGTCCTCGTTGCTGTGCGCAGGCTTCCTCTAGTTGCGGCGAGCGGGGGCTACTCTTCATTGCAGTGCGCGGGCTTCTCATTGCGGTGGCTTCTCTTGTTGCAGAGCACAGGGTCTAGCCACATGGGCTTCAGTAGTTGTGGCCCATGGGCTCTAGAGCGCAGGTTCAGTAGTTGTGACGCACGGGCTTAGCTGCTCCGCGGCATGTGGGATCTTCCCCGACCAGGGATCGAACCCATGTCCCCTGCATTGGCAGGCGGATTCTTAACCACTGCGCCACCAGGGAAGTCCCGTGCCACATTGTAATTAATGGGCTACCTTTTCGTCCCCAAGACTGTGAATTCTTCGAGGGCTGGGACTAAATCTTATTCATCGCCACTTGCTCTGTACCAGACGCAGCTCCTGGGACACAGTAGCTCCTTAATCAATGTTTATAGTCCACACAGTTAAATCAATGAAAGTCTATCACGAAAGCAAAGCCTTGTTTTTTAGTAGGTGGAATCACACCATTGCTTACCTGAACGTGTTGGTGGAAGCCAGTGTACTTAAGCTTATAAAGAGAGAAGGGTGGCAGCGTTTAATGTAATCAAGGGTTAGATGATCTACCAACATCTTCCCAGTTTCCTCCCCAGAAGTCATCACCCTCCAAATGGCTGTTCAGAATATGGGAACAAAGGAAATATTTTTCTTCAATCACTCATGACACATTTAAAGATAAAAAAGAGCAAGTTCCCCTAATACCTCTTTAATTCCTACCTGAAGTAGCCCGAGGGAATGAATATCTGATTCTGAGTCTTCCTGCCTGGAAAGAACAATGATTAAAACTTGCAAATGTCAGAAGAGGCTAAGGCCCGTGGTGCTGTTTGCTCTATGGACAGGAAATGTAAACTGGAATACCTTCTATTAACTCCACATCAAAGCAAATCACAGTTCCTCCTTTTCAACAGCAATTAACGGGTTTTATGATTTGTTTAGGTTGAATCAGCCCAACTTTCTCCATTAAAAAAAAAAAAAGCAGAAATTTGATCTTACAGAGAATTCTAGTAGAAATATTAAACTCTTCTCCCCACTTCCTTTCCATAACTAGAATCAAAAATACCTTTCATGCCTCTGGTATGAGGCGTCTAGAGCCTCCTGTGTGGGGTGAAGTCGGCGCAGCAATGAACACGGTGCTGGCTCAAGGCTGGGTGTATTTGGACAAGGGTGAATGTGTGAGTCTGGGAGGAAGCGGCCCATAAGTGAGCTCCACCCTCGCCTTGCTGAGAGGAAGTAAACAATCAGAGTGGGACCACTTTCCTTAAAGATCTTACTCTGAGCTACAAATGTGCGGAGGATGAGCAGCACAGAGAGAGCGGACCTACGGGTCAGAAAAACAAGGAACTGGGAGGAGGAAGCAGAGACCTAACTCGGCTTCAGACGCCCTGCCCAGTGCATCCACCCTCTTTGCCTTTCAGCCATGGTCCTTTTTCAGGAGTCACAGAAGAGTAGGCTGGGCAAACAGAAAGACACAGGCTGGAGCACTTCCCACACCTCTGTGACTGGAAAAGCAGAAGCTTGCCCTGGGTCACTTCTCAGGAAAGCCACAGGAAGCCTCTTGAGGATGTCTTGTGGGCTCCAGGGTGCTTCAAACCTCCCTCCCCCTCCTCCCCCTCTCCCTCCTTCTCCTCCCCCTCCCCCTCCCCCTCCTTCTCCTCCCCTTTCCCTCCTCCCCTTCCTCCTCCCCCTCCTCCGAGGCTGGGATGAGCCCCCACCCACATGCTTCATTTCTTCCCCTTTAAACAAAATATATTCAATCTGCCTCTGGGAGCTGCTTCAGTCCAGGGCAGGCACAGTGCTAAGCTATGAGGCCAGGAAAAACCCCATGATGACCCTCTGAGGGGTCTCAGCTTCCTCATAAGATGAAACACAGGGGCCCCGAGCTTGGAGCACTTGAAAGTGACCTGGGAAGCCTTGCCGCAAAGCCCGAATGCAGTTCCTGCATCCATCCCCACCTTGTAGGGCTCTATCCTTACTCCTGCCGCCACCTTCAAATGTGGCTTCCCCTATTGGAGCCTGGACACAGCCCTCTTTCTCGTTCCTCTTTAGCACAGATGTCTGCAGTTTTCGAAGGGACTGTTCAAACACCAAGAGAGGATAAAATGAGAACAAACACCGATGATGCCTTGGTTCCCAGGGACTCTGCCTTCTTGAGCATTTTCTCATTTCATCTGTGCTGCAGCCACAGGAAGCAGATGCCACCCCTATTTTACAAATGATGAGTCGGCGAGATGGTAAGTCCCGGACTGCCCTCCAAGCCCTCCTCTCTCCTCCGAACAACATCTCTACCTTCTTTGGGGCAGCCTCTCTCCTTCTACCCTCCAGCAGGCATGGTATGGAGTAACGGTTAAAAGCACGGATCAGAATTGCCTAGACTCTAACCCCAACTCTGCAATTTACTAGCTGTGTGACCTTTGAAAAGTCACTTAACCTCTCTGTGCCTTAGTTTTCTCATCCCTAGAATAGGGATGATCTTCAGTGTACCTACCTCATGGATTATCTCCCAGTGCTGTGAGGAGGACTAAAGGAGTTAATATGAGCAAGTGTTTGGAACATTAACTGCCACAGAGTAAGTGCTGTGGGTTTGGTTACTGTTTTTCTGGAGGGAGGGGGCAGGTTATCACAGCACCCAGCTCCATGGCCACAGCTGACCACCATCATTGTGGACACATGACTCATGCAGCTGACTAAGGTCTACCCATTGGATTTTTCTCCTTGGACCTGGGTAAGGAGAATCAGTCCCTCTGGGGCGGCTCCATTCTGAGATGGAAGGAGCAGGAGCTTCTCGCTGGATGGGCTGAGGGATTGTGACAGAGCACAGCCAAGCAGAGGGGAGAAACTTCAAGGTGTGTTCCCAGCAGCCTTTGTGTCTCTTCTTCAAGGTATTCCTGGCATCCAGAGCTTCATCCCATCCCAGACCCCACCCCTGTATCCTACGGAAGTCTAGTACCTACTAGTGGTAATAAAAAGCAGCATTTAATTCAGGGTGACAATGGTCTTATTAAAATAGCTGTTACTCGTAGCATGACCAAACCCTGATTCAGGACACTGGAACACAGATATATAGTTTGCAAATATTTTCTCCCATTCTGTATGTGGCCTCTTCATTTTGTTGATTGTTTCTTTTGACGTGCAAGAATATTTTAGTTTGGTGTAGCCCCACTTGTTTATTTTTGCCTTTGCTCCTTGTACTTAAGGAGTTAATATCTAAAACATATAAAGAATTCATACAACTCTATAACAAACACACAAACAATCCAACTAACAAATGGACAGAGACGCTGAATAGACATTCCTCCAAAGAAGACATACAAATGGCCCACAGGCACATGAAAAGATGTTACACATCACTAATCATCAGGGAAACACAAACCAAAGCCACAAGGAGACATCACCTCACACCTGTTAGAATGACTGTCATGAAGAAGACAAGAGATAACAAGCGTGAACAAGAATGCGGAGCTAACACTAATCATATTGCAACGTAGAAATGTATCATATCAACACGTACACCTTAAACTTACATAATATGTCAATCATATCTCAATTTTTTTTAAAAAAAATTGAGATATGATTTTTTAAAATATGATTTTAAAAAAAACATACAATGACAAAATGTTCAGAGGGGGTTACATACCCAGGGTACCACAATTCACCCCTCAACAGAATCGCTGAGCCAAACCCTCCCTGGTTTCCACCACCCATTTCTCACTCACATCCCTCCACACTATAGCATCCCTCTAAGATGCTGGATGGTTTAACTCGGCCATTCGGGCCAGCTATTTGGATGCCATTCTTGATGATTTTATCACTGCCGATTTTACAGTGCCAACTTTATATTCCAGCCAGTTATTCATCAGTTGAGTTTCCAACCTTTGTCAGTGACACTCTTCAAGGAAGCGGGTGGGAAGGATTTGTGGCATCATCCTTGCCGTTTTCCAGGAAAAACATGGTTGGGGATGTGAGGCTTCATGAAAAGCAATGGACATCGATGCCATGCTACATGCCTGGGATACAATCGAGTCTTTTTTTTGGCAAATAAAGAAAATACCAAACAAGTTCATACTTAACTCATGCTTATCCCTGGGGGAAAAATTCTATAAAACTATCAGCTATCAATAATTCCTGTGGAACATCTACCACTAAGAAAACAAGAAGTGAATGGATGTTGCTCTTTGCATCTGGTTTTCTAATTGGTCTGAGACACACAGAATTAGATAAGCAGCTAAATCCTCCACTCCACAGTCGCCTCAGCACCGTCAGTCTCTGTAAGTTTCTGTGTCTCCTGTAGGTGTGTTTGTTGATATTAGTCTGGGAATGCAGAATCCTAGCCCCACTGCTAACGTGTAAGCCCAAGACAAATTCAGCGTTTGGGAACATCATTTAGCCTTTTCCTCCTTTTCTCTTCACAGAGTTCACCCAGTACAGTGGGGAGAGGGGTGAGACACCCATGCCTCGAAACCAGCTCTGCCTTATGCTCACTGTGTGACCTTGGATAAATCACTGCCCTCTCTCAGTCTAGATTTTCTTACCTCCAAAATAGGAATAATAACCCCTGTACACCTTACTGGGTTAGAAGGATTTGGCGAATTCAGGTGTGCACAAGTACATGTGCATTGTAAGTATGGGACACCACCATCGTCGTCATCATCATCTTCTTCATCATCATCACCCTTATTTATCCTTGGCCATGGTGTAGAGCATCCCAGTAAATGGGATGGGTCTAAAGCGAGGTTTCTCAGCCTGGGCACTGCTGACCCCTTGGCTGCTGAGGCAAGCCAGTGCAGGTCCTGTGCATTGTGGGATATTTAGCAACTTCCTTGGCCAAGATGCCAGTAGCGCCCCCTTCTGATTGTGATAACCCAAAATGTCTCCAGACATTTTGAATGTCTCCTGGGGGTAAAACCACCCCTGTTTAAGAACCACTGGTCTAAAGGGTAAGCACTGTCTTTCCATGAGATGAAAGGAGAGAGGAAAGAGTCAAGCTCCTTGGGCAGTAAAGCAACTGCCCTCCTCTGAACATTTGAACAGGAATCAGAAGAGATATCTGTGCCTGCATCCCATTGCTTCTGGAGTATCCTTTTGCCTCTTTATCCAAACACTCTTGCTTTGTCTTAGACATCCTTAGTCTAGTAACCTGGGAATCTGGGGTCTCTCCCAGCAAGTCCACTTTGTTTTCCATCAGCCCCTCTGCCCTTTACATGGAGACTTCACCATCTATTTTAACCTCTAGGTTGTCTAGCAACCTGGAACAAGGAATCTGAGTATATACGTCCTGGCTCTTGGCCATACCAGGGGCAACTCTAGTATCCATTCAGCTGGGAAGGAGACAATCCAGAGGACGATCAGGGGAACCTGTCCTCCACTTTCATGACGCTACCAAGCGGGTCACCTCCCTCCCTCAAAGCCACCTGCGGGCAACCCAGACCTGACCACCACGGAGTCCTCTCTGCTTCTGTGTCCTGCTTGGTTCTCTCCCAATAGCTGGGTCCTCTCTAAAAGCCCCCAGCAATCTCTTTGCCGCTGAGAATCTTATCAGTTGTGTTCCATCTTGTCTGGATTCCTCAACTTGATGCTGCAAACTTGCCCTCCTCTTGCAACCACCCTGACCCAGCTGCAGACGCCAGGTGCTTCTTATTCCACCCCAGGGATTTTTGCCAATCTTACTCCTGGCCCTGGCTCCTGGAGCCCCATCAGGGGCTGAGCCCCTTACCCTGCCCTGTCCCCTGGCTGAGGAGGGGAGATAGGAGCTCTACAACCCTTTAACAAGAATAAAGGATTTGAAAAATTCAAGCACCCAGACACACAGTTTTACCCGTCAACACATCAGCTAGCTTGATTTTTCTGTATTCCCATCTAATCCTTATCTATGTGCAAACACAGCTTGCATGCTTAATAAGGTATAAATATAATTTCGTGCCCTGCTTTTTCATAATTAGTATCGTATCATAAGCATTTTCCATCTTGCTTTCAAAATTACCATTTTAATGGTTACAAAATTCTTCACTTAACCATTTGTCTAAGATCTGGTCACCTTTTTTTCCCATTAGAGTTCATTCTGCAATCGATATACAACATCATTCAGAACTCAGAATTTTTTTCTTCTAAATTATTTCATGGGATAAATTCCCAGAAATAGGATTAGAGTTCAATCAAGGATATACATGTTTCTATGACCTTGATATAGATTGCTAATTTATTACCCAAAGGGTCGCCCCAAATGACCCTGGAATGAGCAGTGCTGGTGTAATTATTTTATCCCAACCACATCACTCTTTTTCTTTTTTTTTTTAAATGGTATCATATTGCTTATCAATGTCTTCACCTGCATCTGTTTGACCACTAATAAAAACAAACATTTTCCCTATGTGAATTTTGCAGTTCTATTAAAGAATGCATGGAAGGGACAGAGGAAGGGATTTATGTCTCAAGTTCTACCATAAACCACATTAAATATATAAGAGTTCTGTCAAAAACCTTCCTAGGTCTCCTCGCCACTCTCTGTATGTTTCGTGGTTGCTGTTTTGCTCTCCTCTCATCCTCCCAGGCAACATCAACTTTCTGACACATCTTCCCTCTTGTCCATAGAACCTCAGATTCCTCAAGCTTTTATTATCACAGAACAACTCAGCTCTGCCCAAACTCATAAAGGCTCAAATGCCCCCAAAAGCCCTACAGGTAAAAACCCCAGCAAACACAGAAGGCAGTCAGCCACGGCATTCTGGGACTTCAGCTCGTTGACACCCTCCCCAAGTCACCCCTTTCATAACTAGAAGTTATCACTGGTACTTCCACACAGATACAGGGCTGTCCAAAGAATTCTGGGGAAGAATATTTTCTCTATCCCCTGGTAAACTTCCATCACCAAAGAGAATCCATGTATATCTCTTCATCACACACCTAAAGAACTGCATGGAGGATCTGTACCCTGATTCTGATAGATTTGACAATGTTTTCCTTCTTCCAGATGTAACAACAACAAAAATAATAGCTAACACTTCCATAGCTCGCATTACAAGCCAGGGACTGCTCCCAGAGGTTCATGTTTATTTTTCTTTTAATAAATTTATTTTTGGGGCCATGAGGCATGTGGGATCTTACTTCCCCAACCAGGGATCGAACCTGAGACCCCTGCAGTGGAAGCGTGGAGTCTTAACCACTGGACCACCAGGGAAGTCCTGGGGTTTACCTTAATTAACTCACTTAATCCCCACAAGAAGTGGATGAGTGAAGGATAATAATTATACCTAGTTTGCAAGTGAGAAGACTGAGACATAAAGAGCACCTGCAGCTGGAGTCTCTTAGCAGCATTCTGCTGTGTGTCCCTTGATGCCACGGTAGCTGGCAGAACCCAGGGAGCAGAGAGGAGGAGTGTGTGGGGACCAAGCAGCCCCTCCAGTTCCTTGCTCTGTCCGTCCACAAGGCCAGCTCTTCACACCAGACGGTTCAGAAGGGACGCGTGTTCCTCACCGCAGTGGGCTCACGCCTTCTCCCGTCCTTGATACAGCTTTGTAGAAACACTCCTATTTCTCTTTGTTGGCCAATGATAAGGTCAGAGCAAATGTGGTTGGATAATGGATCTTAGTCAATAATGCACAGCAGTCACGTTCTGCTCCTCCTAATGCTTCCTTAAAAGCCAACCCCATTGGTGCTTTCCTGGTGGTGCAGTGGTTGAGAGTCCGCCTGCCGATGCAGGGGACACGGGGTCGTGCCCCGGTCCGGGAAGATCCCACATGCCACGGAGCGGCTGGGCCCGTGAGCCATGCAGTCTAAAGAAATTGACAGATGCGTAAACTGAGTGTAATGCAGTGAGATATGTGTTATAACAGAGGTGTGTACAAAGTGACTTTATCCTGCAGGCAGTGGAGAACTTGCAGTGGGACACTTAGTGGTGATCAAGTTGTCATGAAAACCACCAAGACAGATACAATGAAAACAATATATGATAACTTGAAAATTAAAATTTTCTTTACAATTAAAAACCCCAAAGTTACAAGACAAAATTATGGGAAGATATTTGTAAGTTATTTTATAAAGTGTTGATATACTTAATATATATGATATGTTGATGTAATTGCAAAGAGGCAATCACTCCAAGGGGATAAGGAAATAATGGATTAGTCCACAAAATAAGTTATTCAAAGGCCTAATAAACACATGAAAAAAATTTTCTCTCACTAGAGACAAAGAAACAGAATATTTAAAATAAAATACCATTTTCTATTCATTGTGTTAAAAGAGAATTTTAATATGTAGTCCTTGGAACAATGTGGGGAAACAAGCATTTTGACCACTGTTCTCAGGATTCAGTTGGTTCATCTTTTCTGTAGAACTTTTGCTTAATACATAACAAATTATTTTTAAATGTCCATCTTCTCTGACCAGGAAATTTCATGTTGAAGAATGCGAACTAGGAAAATAGTTCGGCAACTGCACAAGGACCATGTATAAGAATGTTCTTCACACCATTGTTTTTATTAGAGAAAAATGAAACAAACCTAATACTCAACCATTAATAAGGGATTATGCCATTCAAATATGGTGCAACCTTATGGTAATATACTGTGTGGCCACTAAAAATGATAATGACGCACAGAAAGATGCCCATGACAAATTGTTGGCTGAAAACAGTAGATTAGAAAGTAATGTGTATAGTATGAACCCATGTGTGGGAGACATTACCAGATTACCAATTTGTGGTCTTCTTCCTCTTCTGAGTATACACAGAAAGTCTTATTTTTCAGTTTCATTGAAGTTGGGTGGGATCATCTGACTAGTTCTGGCCAGTGAATTGTGCACAGAAGTGACTTGTGTCATTTCTGGGCTTAGGAAGTAAAAAGCCAAAGCCTGATTCTCCAGTCTCTCTTCCCTCCTGCAGGAACCAAGACAACCCCATGATCCAGACGATGTGGTCTGTCTCCGGTAGCTTGGCTCGCTGAAAGGTTGAATAGAGCAGAGCCCCTGCCAACCTGTGTTGCAAAAGTATGAACGAGGAATAATCTTTGTTTTCTCAAGCCACTGAGAATCCAGAGTTAATTTATTGCTGCAGTAAAACTTAGCTAATGTGAGTAACATGCTATTTTTTAAAAATAAAATCACAACAAAAGGGGGGTGTGAATGTGTATGTATGTGCTTAGTGAAATATTTGGACTTTTAGTTTCCAAAGTTTAAATGGTGACTTTCTCTGGGTGATGTATTTTCATCATTGTAATTCAACCCGTATTTTTTCCCCTGAACTTTCTACAATAAACATGTATTACTTTCACAATCAGAAACACTGAAGCTGTTTCCATTTTGAAAAATAGAAAACACATTGATAATATCTCAGGGGGGATTATCCTGGTCATTTGAGAGCTTATGTCTACTCACATTCAACTGTTATTAGGGGAAGACAATAATCCTCTAAGGATGCCTTTCTCAATAAACAAGTGTATCATGTTTGGGTAAGAGTATGTTTTCCTTCTGTGCTAGTACTGAGAAGGGCTAGCATGGAAATGAAAGATAAGATTGCCAGAGTGAGTGGATGTCAGCTGGGTGGACCCCTGAACATCAGGCTACAAAGAAGCACCTAGAAGGGGAGAAAGGAGTAGGGGATTGAATGAAACCATGGAGCCATGGGATCCAACACGTTGTCCTGACTTTATTCCAACAGGGTCCCCTGGGGAACTTGCGTAGCTGTTGGAAAAGTCAGAAACCTGTCAAAATCTGTGAAATCGCCACATAAGTTAGGGTTCTGTTTGTTCATCTTTGTTCCCAGAATGTTATTCATTCTGTGACCAAGTTTTTAAAAACTCATCATTTTTTCAGGATAAAAAGTAAAAGCAGAGACTTTGATGTCATTTCAGGAACGCACTACACTTCCTCACATGCATCTGTGCTCCCTCTACCCCTCTGCATCCTCCACCACTGTCGTTCGCCCACATATATTCAAGGGCAAGGGGGGAAGAGATGAAGAAGCAAAGTCATGGTAGAACAAGCGTCCTACCATGCTCCAAGGTGTGGGAGATGCCTCCAGGAGACGCTCAAAGGTGCGAAGACTGAGTCTGAGAGGGGGGCTCTGAGAGACGATGCAGTGTGCCATTTTTTCTTGACTCTCCCCAATGGACTGCTAGTTTCAGATTTCTGGAATCTTTAGAATTTCCCAAAACGTTAACTGTGGGTATAAGCAATCCAGTAAGTACCTAAGGGACTTTGTAGGAAGAAGGGGTTGGTGTGACAATAACTCACTGTGCCAGTTATTAAGTTATCACATCTCAACTCCAAACCCACTCCTTCTACTCGTCCACATGGAGCTGGGGAAAGGACCCTGCAAACCACATTGTTGCTGTGCCAACAGTTTCCTGGTAGGTCTGGAAATTGGGGTTCTGGAGGGAGACTCGGAGGCTGGAGGAGACAGTAGATTTGACAGATAAAATACAGGACACCCAAACGAATTTGAATTCCACATGAACAACAGCTACTGTTTTAGTGTAAGTTGTCTCAAATATTGCATGAGATATACATACATGAAACAATTATCTCTTGTAGGTCTGTAATTTAAGTTTTATTGGGCATCCTGTATTTTTATTTGCTAAATTTGACAACCCTCAGAGAGAGAAAGAATGTGTTAATTTTTCTGTTCCTGACAATGGGACCCCAGACTCTTCTTCACCCCAGCAGTCACAGTTTGTTCCAGGAGAAGCAATTAAATCCAGTGGACAGTTTGTCCTACACTCACTTGCAGAACCAGCCTCAAGTTCACACCCTCCGCGATGCCAGCACCACCTGGCCAGTGCACCACCACCCCCAGAAGCCTGGATCCCAGCAGTACATGCCTGCCTCCAAGTTCAGAGACATTGGTTCCTGGCAGCCAGTGCCCCTTTCACAGAAGCCTGAGCTTCAACTCAGAGATCATTTCAATTTCTTCTTTCTATTCCCTCACCCTTAAGGATGGTGATTGCTACTTCTTAATACACGAGTATTTTCTTTTGGCTTATTCAGTTCTTTCATAACTAACGAGCAATTCTTTATAATAAATTTTCTCTGTTAAAATGACTGACGTGGTTTTCCTTTGGACTGGGCTTGCCTGATCCACCGTTAATCCTGGGGCAGGCATAGAAGGCAGCAGAGGAAAGGCAAAGGCTGGCAGAGCTGTAAAGTAGAGGAAAAAACGGAGGCAGGTTGTCTGGACTCTACAGGAGATGGGGGACTAGGATGGAAGGGAACTAGACTTGGAAGAAACGGGCTTCAGAGGTTAGCATGAAGAAAGTCCACAGAAGTGCCTGGCAAGAGAGCGAGAAGGGATGTGTTTCAGGAGCTGGTATTGAAGGAAAGAGAAGCTGATACTAGAAAGTGGCAAGGGATTAAACAAAGATGCGGACGTGAAAGTGAAGGACAAGAACTAGGGATACAAAGTGATGGGGCATCAAATCAGTGGCCTACATGTGGCACTGGCCAGTACACGAGAGTAAGCTCCTACCCTTTCCTACAGAAGCAAGGCAGCTAGTAGGAACAAGGTCTCCATCCCAGTCACCCACAGAGAGCCCAAGTTCAGTGGAAATGAGCATGGAGTAGACACGACTAAGGAAAGCATTCAAAACACATAGAAGTTTCCCTGCAGTGGTTCAGGGTCCAGGGAGCCGGGCTAGCACTGGAGCATGCAGCACACTAGGTGTGCAGAGTGGAAACTGTGCTAAGTCAGAGTTGGAAGCAAGAGGGAGCAGAGGATGAAGGGAGCGTCTGGGAGGTGATGGGAGGGAACCAGCAGAGGAACACTGACTTCCAGGTTAGAATATCTACGGAGAACTGGGCGACAGAGTGTTGCTTCATGTTCCTTCCTAGTCTTGGAGCTTTCCAAGTCCAATGACTCCCTCCTCAGAAAGTGCAGCGGCAACAGGAAAACCAGTTCTGCTCCCGATTTCTCCCTTATTATTCAACCCCTGAGTCAGTAAAAATGTCTGCCTCTAGCCTTTGGCAAGTGATCATTAGCTCACCTGCTGACAGAAGGTAGCAACCTTCCAAGAAGGCCCTACAGATTCCCATCACTGCTGTAACTGATAACCACAAACTCAGTGGCTTAAGACAAATAAATTTATAACCGCGTCGTCCTGGACATTAGAAGTCCAGAATGGGTCTCACTGTTCCAACATTGAATGACTACGTTCCTCCTGGAAGACCTAGGGGACAACCTGTCTTCTTGCCTTTTCCAGCTTGCAGAGGGTGCCCTGATTCCAGGGCTCACGACTCACATCACTCTGACCTCTGCTTCATCCTCACATCTTCTCAGACTCCCCTCCTTCCCTGATTCACTCATAAGTCCCCTTGTGATTCGGGCTTTCCCAGGTAATCCAGGTTAACCTCCGCTTGTCAAGATTCGATACCCTAACCACATATGCAAAGTCCTTTGTGTGATATGAGATAACGTGTTCACAGGTTCTAGTAATTAGGATGTGGACAACTTTGGGGGCTATTATTCTGTCTCCCATGGGGGCCAGGGCAGAGTTTCATGTGTACCAGTCCCTTTGACCTTTGCAAGTGGACAGAGGTAGTTCACTGGCTTATGGTCCTTGTGATGACCACGTTGTGAGGTGGCAGTCACCCGTGGGTCATCTTGGGCTCCAGCAAAGGTGACAGTGAGGACAAGGGTGGAGAGAAGGCTCAGGAAGGGACATAGGAACAAGGACGGTAAGAGGGCATCCAAACCAATGTAGGACACTTCCATGACCCGCTGTGCTGGGCAAGTCCATCTTTAGCCTTTAGCCCTAGGGGGGTCAAGGTAAGTAGCAAATGGGAGGGAAGGTGACAGGAGGAAGGAATAGGGAAGGTAAAGTGGAGATGATGCTTAGAGGAACCTCCCTAGCATTGGAGTCCTGTCCTCGGGGTGCTGCTACCACCAGAGGCCTCACCAGACCTCTCGCCTCAGAGGACAGATGTCCTCCCATAGAGAACCCACGAGGATAGGAGCCAGTTGGCAATACTGCACCCACAGAAGTTTTATTAGTGGTGACCTAGCAGCCAGGACTTCTGTTCCAGAACACCTGCCAAGTTGGCCAGCAAGAGACGTTTTGTGAACACGCTAGGCCAGAAGAAGCAAACTCCATTTGCTCAGGTGACCCTCTGTCTGACAGGTTTAAGAAGCACCAGAAGTTAATTTTCTGAACCTTCATTTCCCAACCGGAGTAACAGAGGAAGAGAGATGTGAGTGAGAGACCTGCAAGACAAACCCCTCCCCAGGCCAGGCAGGCCCCGGCCACCATATTCCAAGGCCTGTTGTCATTTCATCCATGCTGAGCCTTCCAGGTCCCTGGCTCAGAGAGCATGCAAACAGATGCAAGAGCAAAAATACGTAAAACGACAAAGTTGTCACCTTCTGTGCTGGCCTATCTCTGGCTTTCTGTAAGACATGTACTTTCCTTCATAGTAGGCTCTCCAAATGTTTCTGTCATCTTCATCTGTTGTCCTAACGCTCCCCTAACTTCCAAATGAGGAAGTGGTCTCAAAGGAGTCAAGGGATACAGCTTCATTTACTAAACTTTACTAACCAGCCTTGTGATTGTCTTGGGGAGCATTGCAAAGATGGGCAGGGAGCAATTCCTACCCCACGGGACTCAGAGCCAGGAGAACTACAGGTGCAGGTGGTTAGAATATGAACACGACAGTATGACGGGCTGTGAGTGGTGACACATAGAGTTCAGAAGAGTTGTGCGGGGCGGGGGCAGGAGACATCACTCTTAAATGGGGGAAAAGGGAAGTTTCCTCGAGAGTGGAGAGTTTGTGCTGAACTCAGAAGGAAGCAGAGGTGGAAGGGAGATTGGAGGGGTGGACCCAGCAGGGCCAGGGCTTTATTTGGGAAACAGTGACCCTCCAATTGGGTTGCAGTATCCAGTTCACAAAGGACACCAGAGAGAAGAAAGGGGTGAATGAAACAGAGCATAGGCTTCTTGTTTTCAGGTGTCTGCAGTCTTGAGTGCGCTCACATGACAATCGAGACAGAAGATGACATACAAAAACAAGCAGCTCCCTTGGTGGCCCTGAGCTGCACTGTGGCATTAGGAGCCTGTCCTGGCCACTTGGTCCTGAGTCTCTTCCTTAGGCTCCTCCAATACTGGCTAAGCTGTGTGCTGCCAGGAGATTTAACTCTTTCTGCTTAATCTAGCTGGAGTAGATTCAGCTTTCAGGAGTAGGGTCCTGACTCACATAAGAGCTAGGAATATTTCCTATTAGCCAGAGGGTAGTCATCTGAGACCTCAAAACACAGCCAAATAATGGCCCCCAAAGATGTCCCCACCCTAATCTTCAGAACTTATGAATATGTTGCCTTACATGGTAAAAAGGACTTTACAGATGTGATTAAGTTGAAGATCTTAACATGTGGAGATCATATAATTATGGGCATTACCCACATGGGTACCCAGTGTGATCACAAGGGTCCTTGTAAGAGGAGACTCAGAGTCAGAGGAGATGTGAGGCCAGAAGCAGAGATCAGGGTGATGGAGGCCATGCCTCTAGAAGCAGGTGGCCTCCAGAAGATGGATAAAAGGCAAAGAAATGGATCCTCCCCTGGAGCCTCCTGAAGGCACCCAGCTGTGTCAACACCTTGATTTTAGTCCCATAAAACTCATGTCAAACCATGTCCAGAACTCATGTTCAGAACTGTAAGATTAAAAACAAAAAAAATTGTGTTGCTTTAAGCCACTTAAAGTCACTATGTGTAGTAGTAATTTATTATGGCAGTGATAAGAAACGAATAAAAGTGTCACTAGGGATCTGCCCTGTGGTTGCCGAAAAAGGCCCTGTACCCCTGTGTATTCATTTTCTAGGGCTGCCATATCAAATTACCAAAAACTGAGTGAATTAGAACAACCGAAACGTATTCTCTCACAATTCCGGAAGGCAGAAGTTTGACATCCAGGTGTCAGGGCTAGCTGCACTCCCTCTGGGGACTATAGGAGAGAATCTGTTCCTTGCCTCTTCCAGCTTCCGGGGGTTACCAGCATCCCTTAGCTTATGAACCCATTGCTCCAATTTCTGCCTCTGTGGTTGCATTGCTGTCTGCTCTTCTCCATGTGTCTGTCTCAAAACTCCCTCTGCCTCGCTCCTAAGGGATGATGCCTCATTAGGATAAACGGGATTGTACTCTTATAAAGGTTCACCCAGATAATCCAGGACAAGTGCATCCTCTCAAGATCTTTAATTTCATGACACCTTTCACCACATAAGGTAAATGTCACAGGTTCCGAGATTAGGACGTGAACATATCTTGGGGGGGCCACAACCACACGCTGGCACGGGGAGGTTCCTGGGGTCTAGAAGAAGGTAGCCAGTTGACACTGAGGTGGACAGAGGCCCTCTCTCTGGGAGCTCCTTCAAGGACTGCCCTGACTTTCCTGGCATCAGTCTGGAGGTCCCCTCATCGCTCCTCTAGCTCATGCCCTGCGGGAAAGAGTAGCAATGTGGTACGTAGGACGGTAGGAAGGAAAAGTAGGTCTTTGGAACAGGATGAGCAGGGCCAGGGATATCCTGGACCAGTCTGAAAGCTTAGCTACATCTGTTGAAATCCTGAGAAATCTCCTTAATTAATATTTAGGGCTTCTTGGGAATCCAACAGTGACTCCCACTGAGACCCTCAAGAACCTCTAAGACTGAACAGTTAGCAAAAGACCTGAAGTAACCGGACAGAGGAGGCTACATGACATTTTCTCTTTGAAACCAAATTGTAGGAGCAATTAAAAATAGTCCAGCAGATTAGTGGGTGTCAGGGGCAGAAAGAAGAAGAGGATAGGCAATGCTTGTTTAATGGGCTTAATGGGTACAAGGTTTCCTTTTGGAGTGATGAAAATGTTCTAGAACTGGAGAGTAGTCGTGGTTGCACAGCATTCTAAGAATGTCACTAGATCGTACACTTCAAAATGGTCGATTTTAACATATGTGTATTTTATCACAATAAAAAAAAGAAATCCTCTGCCCCTCATGGCTGGGTTGCAGCAATAATGACAAACTATCAGAATATTCTGAAACTCTCTAGACACCCCTCAACCATGAGGTTGTACTGAGTAGTCCCTGATCCATCCCAGCCCCAAGAGCACCTGCCCTGGGTGAGCCTTAGGCTTGACGTTGACAGCTGGGGGGATTCCAGCTGCTGAGGATGCCCCAACCACCCATCAGCAGGGGCAACCCTGGCCGAAGGACCCACACCTCAATGTGTGAGTCCAAGAGGCTCCTGGACTCCTCACACTTTAATAATCCCTGCCCACCTCTGCTCCCAGTCACGCACTGAAAATAAATCAGGAAAGACGTGTAACTGGAGGACAGAAACTCCTGGGGTTTGCTCTGGACAAGGGAAGGAAAAATGTGTGTGCTACTGCTCTTCCCCTGCAGAGATGGCTAGACGGAGAGGATGCCCTGCCCCCTAAATTCTTCTCCTCTGGTTCTTTGCACAGCTAAGAGGAGCTTCCAGGAACATGGCTGTCCTCCTCGGACACGCTGGGTCTGCTGGATGAAGTCTATAAGGATGGTCAATGCTAAAGATGTGCCAGGCCTCTGCTCATGGCTTAATCCTCCCAGCCGGCCTTCCATTCTTTGAGAAAGAGTCACTCTGACATCCATTTTACAGAAACTCGAGCCTTGAGTAGTTAAAGGCTCTATCCAGTGTCTCACATCCACAGAAAGATCCAGAACCAGACAGTCTGACTCCAGAGACTGCACTTTGAACCATTGCAGGAGAATGAGAAGATAAAGGTAAAATATTTGTACTTTATGTTGCTTTTAGGGAAAAAAATGTCTTTGCTTTATCCTTAACATGGATTTGGACTGTAGAGCTATTGTTTGTCAGGGGTAATGTGTGTGCATGGATGAGAGGGAAGCAGGAGAGAACACATCTTCACCTCTTCACCTCCCACCAATGAGAGACTTCAAGACAACCTGGGCTTAAGATGCTAAAGCCCAACCTGGACGGTCACACCAAAGGTGCCTAAGATGTTGTCCTGGGATCTAGAATGGGTACCCCTCCTCTGGGCAATGTGAGGCTGTGGGATATCATGTTCCAGGGTTTGGTGGAGAAGAAGGAATGATGCTGAGAGACATCAATTTGGTGCAGGGTGGTGGGGGAGGGGAGGGGAGGGAGGGAGGCTTGAGACAGGGAAACAAGGTTAGGAACTGAGACGTACCCATTAGGGGACTCCTATCAAAAGATCATTTTTCCTTTTTCTTTAGACTCTGATAACAGTCACTCTTTGAACATTTTATTAAACAACTTTTATTAAACAACCACAAATCATATGTGTACACATGCACAAATCTTAAGTGTACATCTTGATGCACTTTCATAAATGGAATACATTCACGTCGCCAGAACCCAGCCCAAGAAACAGCATGACCAGCAAACAGACCCCTCCTTTGTGTCCCTTTGCAGTTGCTCTCCCCCTCCGGCCAAGTGTAACCACATTCTTGAACTCTTAACACCAAAGGTCAGTCTGTTTCTGAGCTACACATAAATAGAATCGTACAGTAAAAATTCTTTTCTGCGTGGCTTCTTTTGCTTGACAATATTTTTGTAAGTTTCCTCCATAATGTTGCATGTGGTTTAGTTTTAGTATATTCATTCTTGTTTTTGTGTAGTATTTATTTCATTCTGTGAATATATGTATCCATTCTACTACTGATGGATTTGGGGGTATTTTCCACCTTGGAACTATTTATAAATACTGGTGCTAAGAACATTCTTATAAAAGTATTTTGATGAATCTTTCATTCATTTTTTAAAAAATCCTAGTTTAGTATCTAGCTTTAAGTGTGTTTTTCCCCAACTACACTTAACCGCCTCATCTCCAAATCTACAGTGAAGTCTCCTATACATACATGTATATTGAGTTGGAAATCTGAAAAGAGAAATGAAATAAAAATGAAATCCCAGATGTCTATCAACAGTAGAATAGGTAAGAACATGTTGGTACGTTCACCAAATGTAATACAAAATTGTATTATAGAGTTGTGGAAACTTAAGTGATGGGGCAATAAAGAGAATGAAGTTTTATTGTTTACCCCCTTATTTCCCCTTCCCTGAGACCATCGTAACTGTAGCCACAACACAGTCAAGGAATGATCATCTCATGACAGCTGATGGCAATCTCTGTGTATGGTTGAAGATGACAAAGGCCCCAAGTAAGAACAATTAGAAAATCCAAGTTCAGATTAGAGTCACACAAGGGCCAACGTCACACTCCTTCAGAACTGAACTGTCTGCTCTCTTTCTTTTCTCCCATAATCTGATTCTGTGATTTTTAAATGCAATTTCCTCCTTTGATGTAATCCATTACACACGCTGCCGAGGAAATGTTCTCTGAGATGAGTAGAGACCCATTTTGAGGAGTAGGGTTAGAATGAGAGAATCATGAGAAAGCTTAAGAGAATGAATGTGTATGGGTAGAAAAGAGGAGGGAGGAAAGAGAGACAGAGACAGACACAGAGACACACAGAGAGATAGGGAGACAGCAAAAGAGCAAAAGAGAAAGAGAGAAACTACCCAAACAGAGTTACCGTATCTTGCAAATGGGATTTGGACACTTGTCTCAAAACTGATAGAAAAGAGCAATTTGCATGCCTAGTAAGGTGCTCTAAGCCTGCCATTCATGCATGTGAGAGTGTCTGGGAAGGAAATACCTGGTTTGTATTTACCAACCGCTCTTCATTTAAGTTTCTGTATTTGGGACGCTCATGAGGTGTATGAAAGAATTTTGAAATATGAATGAGAACTTCTGTTTCCAAATCAAAAGCTAGGAGAGAGAGACCATGAGGTTGAAAACCAAAAGTTGAACAATACTCTGAGCAACTCATAGCTTGAGGAAAACACATTAATATTGATGGCTTTTCAATAAATGTTTTTGAACAAAAATCTCTTCCCAAAGGAAGTAAGCCAGATTGCTCCGTTTCAGATAATTTTCCATTATTTCCTCTAAGTTTCCATAACTCACTTCCATCCATCCTGAGAAGAAAATTGCTTTCCAGGATTAAGTCTCAGCAAACACCTTCCCTTTGAAACAGCTCCTGAGACTGTCAGCGTGGAGACTCCAGTGACGCTTCTTGGGTTTTTTTTTTTTTTTTCCACATAGATCAATTTCACTGGGAGAGATAGAGCTCATTCCTCGGGGACCACTTTTCACACAGTTCTGCATGCTTATTTTCCTTCCCAGAGAAGACAAATGATGAACTGCAAAGGACATCTCTTCTTTGCCGCTGTCTGGGGAGGAAGTTTTGAAAGTCAGCCTAAACTGATTATTTTCCAATTTAACTGGTGTGTTTTTGTATGTTTGTTTTTCATCTGTTTCCCAGGCACCTCGCCTGAGATTTTCCCAGCGTGTTCCATTTCATATGAACTTTTCAGTCAGCTGTGGACAGTGTCAAAGACCAGAACAGGGACTAAATGGCCCTGCCACGGGAACAGTGGGGCAGTGAGCTGGGGCTGCAGAAGCTGCCTGATCCTTGGTGCCCTGAAGATATGAAGTGTGAACCTGAAAACCAAAAGGAAATCGCCTCCTAAATGAATCAAAGCCCCATGCGATTAGCAGTGAGATAGTCAAATACAAACACCACTGAGGTGTTGTAATAAGGTCATCTAGAATTCATGAGTCTTTTGAGCTCGGACCCAATCTGCAACTTACCATCTGCACACACACAAAAAGTATGAGAAATCATCTTCTTTCCATCATAATAGCACAGAAAGAATATAGGCAGCTGAGGAACGTATACACAGGCGTAACAGGGATAGACACCTGCAAGGGCATATACGCAGTCACTGATACAGCAAAATTGTGTTGAACGCCTACCCTATGCCGGGAGCTGCAGTGAGCACTGGATGTACAGCGGAAATTAAAACAGATCAAGCCCTGCCCTTGTGGAGCCTACAGGATGGTGGGAAGACAAATAATATGTGTGATGAAAAACCAGCAAACCAGGTTCACGGGAGAGGCACGGTTGGATGGAGGAGTCAGTGAAGCCTGTTCTGCGGAAGTGACATTTGAGGAGCATCTAAATGATGCGAGGGAGTGAGAAACTAACTTGAGAGAACATCATCCCTGACAGCAAACAACAAGTGCAAAGGCCCCATGGCAGCAATAATAAACAGGATACAGAACTAGTTTAAGATGTGCAAATGAGTACCTGGAAAACCCTGAAACCAGAAATTCAAAGTAATGTTGTCCAGTGGAAAGGCAAAGTAGCTATTTTAGCCACATCTCATTGGATGTTTTCATAAGTTTTTTAGTGGGTAGGAATTATATATGAATAATGAAACCCAATCTATTCCATGGAACTTGTAAACAGCGGGCAGAAGCAGCAGGGGCATACCTAGTTTAGATGGACTTCTCTCAGTAGGTGATCAACCCATCCCGACTTTCCTGAGACTATCCAGGTTTTAAAACTGAAAGTCCCACATCCCATGAAACCCCATAGCCATGGGCAAACCTACTTAAGGATGAATAATAGCATAGGAAGCTTATGCAAAATATTCTGCAATATAATGAAAAGATGAAATAGCAATCAAAGGAAGAGAATAATCTTGGAAAATATTTGTAAGAAGAAACAGAAGTACCTTTAGAAACTATCTTCTTGCTCTTCTTAAAGAGTTCAGAGAAAAGAGAGAAATACTACATATGAGTGTGAAAATTATTCTTGAAACAAAGAAATATAATGCAAAAATATTACTTTTTGTTGTATGAACAAAGACAAAGAAGTTGGGATAAGGAATGATTTAGTTATGGATTCAATTCTTTTTTCAAGTCAAAATACTTGTTCAGGTTTGGTTAGGGGAAGCTGAGAAATGGCCTTGAAAAATGATTATAAATTCATCTGAAAGAAAAACCGCATTAAAATAGCCAGTATTCTGGGGAGTAAAAAAGAGTTGTAACTTGCATTCATATATATTGAAGCAGATTAAAAGCAATATTGTACTGACTTGATAAAAGCAATGGAATCAAATAAAAGGCTTAAAAATAATCTCAGGTAAATATAGCTATTTATATAAGATTAAAGTAATGGATTATTTAATAAATGGTGGTGGGAAAATTGGCTAAATATTTGGTGAGAGAGGAGAGTTAGATTCCCTATCTCAAAACTTACACTGAATAAAGTCTAAGCCATTAAATACAGAGAAAATTTTTTTAATTAAAAAAAAGTGAATATACAAGAAAATACAAGCGGACATATATAGGTTCAAAGTGAAGTGATGAAAAAAAAAATTCCACGCAAACGAAAAACAAAAGAGGGCAAGGGTAGCTATACTTATATCAGAAAATAGACTTTAAATAAAAAACTATAACAAGAGGGCTTCCCTGGTGGCGCAGTGGTTGAGAGTCCGCCTGCCGATGCAGGGGACACGGGTTCGTGGTCCGGCTGGGCCCGTGAGCCATGGCCGCTGAGCCTCCGCGTCCAGAGCCTGTGCTCCACAACGGGAGAGGCCACAACAGTGAGAGGCCTGCGTACTGCAAAAAAAAAAAAAAAAAAAAGTATAAATTCTTTAAACATGCCGTTTAAGGCCCAGCACAATCTAGCCCTATCCTACCTACCAGCCTGCCCCACCCCATCCCATTCATGCCAATCACACTGGACCACCTCATGGCAGAAGGGTGGAATCATGGATGAGAAATCAGTCTTCAAAGCCAGTTTGCATGGGTTGGAGCCCCAGTTTCATGACATATGCTGACTGTATGACCTTATCTAGTTACTTATTCTGTTATCCTTTCCCACATTCTTAAGATGGGATGGCAATGATACCTACTTCAGAAGACTGTGTTGAGGATTTAATGAGTTCATACAGGCAAAGCACTTAGATCACTGTCTTGTACTGAATATGTGCTCAATTAACGTTAGTGATTAGAGAACAAGCATTCACAGTTCCCATGATGCTATACCCTCATTGCTCTGCTGGAAATGCTGTTCCCAAGTTTCACATCTCCAAATCCTCTTCTTCTCTCAAATCTCAACTCAAATCTCATCACTTCTTTAAAGTTTTTAGAGCTTTTTTCCTTTTCCTATTCACCAATTTAAAATTAATCAGTGATTTTGTGCTCCCAGTAGATTTATACAGACCCAGGTAAAACAATAATAGCACTGTATTTATTTGAATTAGCTACTTAATGTGGCTTTACCCAGTACAAGCCAAGAGTGGGCTAACCCCTCCACTAAGGGTCACAAGCAAATTCCGAGCTCTGCGGTCTTTGATACACAAGTAATGAAAAGGAAGTGAACATTCTTAAACAGAAATAAAGAAACACCACTTGTTATGCTTTCAAGCAAAACCTGCTTTCCTGACTGCCTCTTGTCCAGTCACTCTCTTATACACCTCTACATCCCAAGTGTCTAAGTACGGTGCTCAGCACTTAGGAGGTGCTCAGTAAGGATCTTTTGGACCACATGAAATGGAATGGAGTAAGACAAAGGAAGTGAAAACAGTTATGTTTCAGGGAGATAGAGGTATCCACCACCCAGATCTCTCAAACCAAGGCACATTAAAACGACGTTTAACTGTTTTGAAGGAAAATTCTAAACTGAACCACTAAATACTATGAATAACTAAAATGCATTTTAATGAGCAACAGAAAGCTTATAATATCCCACTGCTCTAGCCAGCAATATGTCCCTTTTCTTGCCAGTAATATTTTCAATGGGGAAAGTATCTACAAGTATTTCTAGCTGCCTTTAATGTTATTAAAAGTACCAGTGTAACCTAGCAACCACCAAGATACAGATATTAAAACAGTCACTTTAGAATATATTCCAGTACTTTGCCATCCATTTAGTATAAATGTCTACACTCTAATAATTACCCTTTTCTTATTTATAAGAATAACATTTCCTCCACTGTCTTTTTCAGGACGCTTTCCTTTTACGTCACCCTCCCTTCAGTGTTTTGACTGATCTATTCAGAGGTGAGGTGAGAGAAAGAAAAAGTCAGTTAAAGAAAAAAGAAATGAGAAACAAAAGAGTGCCTTGATGGGACAGGGAAGGTGGTATGAAAGTATTGTTGGACCAAGTCCAACAACATGAGTTGGACTTCCTCCTTTTAAACCTGGACGGCTGCTTTATTCGCAATGGAAGAGCATTATTTTGGTAGAAAATCTATTGCATCATTATGCAAAGAGTCACACAGACCCTTGTGATAAATAACTTAGGTCAATGTATATTTCAGTCTGAGGATCTTGCATTTAACTGAACCATAAGGCAATGAACAACAGAATACTAGAAATGGGGATTAAAAGGAGTCTTGAAGGTTATCTCAGCCACACTCCCACATATTTTTGACAAGCGCCACCCATCCTGGTTTAATGCTTTGGCAACACAGACCTCACTGGCAGGGTTTGGTACCACTAAAAAAACGGGGACTGAGGGACTTCCCTGGTGGTCCAGTGGTTAAGACTTTGTCTTAAAATGCAGGGGGTGTGGGTTTGATCCCCGGTCGGGGAGCAACATGCCTCGCAGCCAAAGAACCAAAACAGAAAACAGAAGCAATATTGTAACAAATTCAATAAAGAGTTTTAAAATGGTCCATATAAAAAAAATCTTTAAAAGAAAAAAAGTAGGGGGGGCTGAGATCTAGACTAAAGGTGGGTAAGGAGGACCTGAAATCCTCCCTTTCTGGTGAAACTTGGCTGTGAATGGAAGAAAGGGCATTGGGCATTCATTCAAGGCATAGAGCATCAAACAAGATCCTTTTAACCTCCCACTCCCTATAGTTGATATCTGCGGACTTCTATGGTAAATGAAGATGGAAAAATTGCTGGTCTTAGGGAAACATTCAAAAGAGGGTGCAAAGCCTGGAGGCTGAAAAGCTGGACGGAGTGTAGTCAATGAAGTAAGAAAATCTCCTCCTAGGCATTAAAAGGAAAGGAACATAATGTGTTAGAACTAATAAATGAATTCAGTAAATTTTTAGGATACAAAATCAATATAAAAAAATCTGTTACATTCCTATACACTAATAACAAACTACCAGAAAGAGAAATTTAAGAAAACAATCCCATTTACAATTACATCAAAAAGAATAAAATACCTAGGAATAAATTTAACTAAAGAGGTGAAGAACCTGTACACTGAAAACTATAAAACATTGATGAAAGAAATCGAAGAAGACACAAATAAATAGGTATTCCACGCTCATAGATTGGGAGAATTAATATTGTTAAAATGTCCATACTACTCAAAGCAATCTGCAAAGTCAGTGCAATCCCTGTCAAAATGCCAATGGCATTTTTCACAGAAATAGAACAAACAATCCTAAAATTTGTATGGAACCACAAAATACCCCAAAGAGACAAAGCAATCTTGTGAAAAAAGAGCAAAGCTGGAGGCATTGCAATTTCTGATTTCAAGCTATATTACAAAACTATAGTAATCAAAACAGTATGGTACTGGTATTAAAAAAAAAACACATAGCTCAATGGAACAGAATAGAAGGCCCAGAGATAAAGTCACATATATTTTAAAAAGGAAAGGAATGTAAAATAATTGGAGATGGAGCTATATTTCTACAAATATCTTTTTTATTTATTTCACTTTGATTAAACTACTCCTCTCTGCCAAGCACTGTCCTAGGCACTAGGGTTAAAACATAATTCCCTGTGTCTAGTAGTAAAAAGAGGTTCATAAATGGAAAATCATAGTTGTAATATTTAATAAGATAATAAAACAAAGCAAGAGATCAAGAGGAGGGAGATGCTTCATCCCTGCCTCAGGATGACTCCAAGGGGAAGTGGCATATAATCATGATAAGGAGGAAAGATGGTAGAAGGTGTTTTCTAATCCACATTTTTTTCTTTGCAATGAACAAGGATAAAACTAAGGAACCACATGTAAGCTTAAATAAATAAATAAGAGCTGAGAGTATGAGAGGGTCAGTAAAGCAATCAGACAGCATCTCCTTCTGCATCTTCTACATTAGAATAGAGTACCTTGCTCCATTCTAGAGACTTTGTTTTAAGAGCATATACTGATAAATGATAGATGCCAGAAGAAGGTGAGCAGATGGGAGCATCTGAGGACATATCCTACAAAGAATATTTCAAAAGGTGTTGGTGAGTTCCGGCTGGAGCAAAGGGGATGGAGATAATCCTTGACTGCTGAGCACAGATATGAACCCTTCCCACAAACCACCCAGTCATCCATTGGTGGGAAGATGGCAGCATCAATTTCCCACATCCAGGTTTCTTGCTTCCCTTCCGCCTGCCTTATGATTGAAGAACAAATGGGACCGTGACTCTTTCCTGAAAAATTGCTGCCTGCAAGCTAAGCACCATCTGTCATACGTCCCAAGATCAATCCCTCTTTGCTGATGGCATTGGCTTCTGTCCCGGTTAGTAAATGTTGTCTAAATACCTAACATACATGGGGTGGGAGAGACAGAGGGAGAGAGGACCAAGTGGTTATTCACTGGGGCTAAGGATGGGGTAGAAAATTCATACTGGATGCAACAGAGGTCATCATAAGCCAGTGAGGTGGCGCATAGAAGGATCTCACATCTGTTGAAGGAACACCAAGGCCAATCAACAGAGAAAGCTAGTGAAGAGCAGAACCAAGGGTCTGGAGCTCGACAGTCATAGTATTAGAATGGATGAAGCTTGGCACAGAATTCAGGAAGTTTGTGGAATAACTGTTGCAAAGGCCTGTGGGTGTTTGCAGATTCTCTTCACAAGCCTGTGGTCCATCAGCTTCTGTGAAAGAGCCAGAGGCAGGGCAAATAATTAGCGTCCACCTGAGAAAGCAGGCCTCCTTCTCCACTACGGTTCCATCACCCTCCTCAGCTTCTCCTAACAATATCTTACAGGAAGGACACAGACAATATGTGTAAGTGTGAGTCCTCCTGCCACACATTCTTACTGTTGTGGCTGTCACCAGTAGCTGCAGACAGATGAAGGAAGTGAATTCTGGAAGGGCTTTTGCAAATTTAGCTGAGAGAGTTGGATCCTCAGCAGAGGTTCAACAGCAGTGTTTCCTGCTGGGCTTATAAAGCAGTGGGTGTATTTTGGCCTCATGTAGGACCCGTTGTAAGCGATGCTAGAGAACTAGGGTACATCCAGCAGAGGGCAAGCAAAAGGGTGAGGGGGGCTTCCCTGGTGGCGCAGTGGTTGAGAATCTGTCTGCCAATTCAGGGGACAAGGATTCGAGCCCTGGTCTGGGAAGATCCCACATGCTGCAGAGCAACTAGGCCCGTGAGCCACAACTACTGAGCCTGCACGTCTGGAGCCTGTGCTCTGCAACAAGAGAGGCCGCGATAGTGAGAGGCCCGCGCACCGCGATGAAGAGTGGCCCCCGCCTGCCACAACTAGAGAAAGCCCTCGCACAGAAATGAAGACCCAACGCAGCCAAAAATAAATAAATTAATAAACTCTTACCCCCAACATCTTCTTCTTCTTTTTTTTTTTTTTTGCGGTACGCAGGCTTCTCACTGTTGTGGCCTCTCCCGTTGCGGAGCACGCGCTCCGGACACGCAGGCCCAGCAGTCATGGCTCACGGGCCCAGCTGCCCCGCGGCATGTGGGATCTTCCCGGACCGGGGCACGAACCTGTGCCCCCTGCATCGGCAGGCGGACTCTTAACCACTGCACCACCAGGGAAGTCCCCGGTTATCCATTTTAAATATAGCAGTGTGTATATGTCAATCCCAAACTCCCTAGCTATCCCTCCCCCAACCCATCCCCCCTGGTACCTAAGCACTTTCATCCTGCCTCATAGAGGTAGCTAGCCCACTGTGCAGATGCAAAGTCTCATGGGACATGGACAGAATTCCTACAACGCGGGCTACAGCTAGAGCTAGGAGAAGACAGACATAAGCACGACGAACAGGAATTCCTACCGTTTGCACTCTGCCACAATCCACTGACCAGTCTCAAGAGTGTTCTCTGGAGCAGGAACTGGGTGACCATTATGTCAGTAAGGCACTGCACTGGGTCCAACATCTTGAAGATCCTCTCCAAATGAAGATTCTATTCTTGGATGATAGGTGAATATTAGAGAGTTCAGGGAACCCTAAGGATGTGGAGAGAGGCATCCACAATCACCCTTCTCCCATGCCCTCACCCACTGGAAGCCCCTCCCACAAGCTACTTTTCATCTATGTTACAGTTCAGACCTGATCATTTCTCACCTGTAACTATGACTTCAGCCTCATGACTTACAGATCATGTCACTCTCCTGCTTCAATGACTTCCTAGTCTCTCTTGATAAAATCCCTAGCATGACGTTCCATACTTCTCTTGATAAATCTCCCTCCATTTCCAACCTTACATTCTTCTTCATTCCCATTGGAAGCTGAAGCCATAAGATGTTGAACTACTTAAAATTCTAAAACACTGTTTTGTACTTACAAGTTTTTGCAAATTCTGTTCCCTCTATCCAGCACCTCCATCCTTCCCTTACCCACCAGAAATTTACTCTCCAGAAATTCAAAGATTTGGAACAATTTGCCTGATATTGCTAAGACCCCCATTTTTTTTTAGCATATATTATATTAAGTGCTTAATTGCTTTGCTTCTCACAGGTCTGGTAGCAAGGAGCACTTTTTTTTTTTTTTGCTGCATCGGGTCTTTGTTGCTGCACGCGGGCTTTCTCTAGTTGCAGCGAGCAGGGGCTACTCATCATTGCGGTGCGCGGGCTTCTCATTGCAGTGGCTTCTCTTGTTGCGGAGCACGGGTTCTAGGCGCATGGGCTTCAGTAGTTGCAGCATGCGGGCTCAGTAGTTGTGGCTTGTGGGTTCTAGAGCGCAGGCTCAGTAGTTGGAGCACACGGGCCTAGTTGCTCCACGGCGTGTGGGATCTTCCCGGACCAGGGTTCGAACCCGTGTCCCCTGCAATGGCAGGTGGATTCTTAACCACTGCACCACCAGGGAATTCCCAGGAGCACTTTTTAATTCTTTCTTATTGATAGTGCCACCCAGCGACTCTGCTGGGTAAAAATCCTCCCTGGCTGTCAGGCATCCTCTTTGGTCACATGAGACAGTCCAGCTGGCGGTTAACAGCTGGTGGTTGCAGCAGCCATGTTGGTGACTACTGACTTCGCACAGACAGCTCAGCTTCCCTTGTTCATTTCTATTTTTATTAGCGCAGGAGGAAAAATAGCATCGGTTGGTGTTTTATAATTAGAAACATGACCTATATATTCTTGGCTGCCCCAACCTTTCCTAGAAGGGGAAAAGAAAGTGAAATTTAATTTCAGAAGCAAAAGTTTCCTAATCTGTGTACTCAGCGTTAATGCCTCCAGGTTAATTAAGGACAATGAAATGTGGTTGACTGAAGACAATGCAGGAAGGAGGGAGAGAAGTTAGATTCCAGAAGTACAAAGCTTCCAAAAGGAAATTGAAGAATAGGATACATGCCCACAGCAGTCACGGAGTTTTAAATAGCTGAATCTACTTAACTTGCAATTTAAGTCTTCTGAACACAGCCTTGGGAAAGGAATGTTTCTGTGGGACTTGGGAAGCCAATCCAGAGGTTCTGTTCTGGCCCTTGAGATGTGAAGGTCCTAAGTCACTACCTGTTTCAGGGGACCATGAGGTAACTTAGTGTCCAAGCAGGAAGGACCCAGACTTGCAGGTCTGTTTGCCACCAGACTCGAGAAAAGCACAGTCTCCAGATAAGTGAAGCTCTTTGACCCTTTTTCCTCCTCCTTTTCTCCCGTTTCTATTTTGATGTTATTGTCTCAAAGGCCTCTTGATAACTCATCGTCTCTTTCTGTTCATTTCCAGCATGGACCCTCAGCCCTACCAAATCCATGAGCCAATGAGACCCTGGTCTGGCTCCCATACATGAGGTCTGATCCAGCCCAGATCCCAGTATCTCTCCAATGAACTCCCCGTGCTGGGAATTCACCAAGCTGAAACTTTCCTCTGGGGGCCCCATGAGCCTGAGTGGGATTCAGCCTGCTTCCAGGCACTCCCCCTGGTCAAACAGGAGTCAGGCCAGACCAGTCAGAGACAAGATCCCCTCACAGTTTCTGCTGGTCCCAATCAAAGAAAGATTTGAGACCAGACCTTGTTGCCATGGATACCATGCTGTGAAGCTTCGTGGAGATAGCCCGCTAAACTTTCACGGCAAAGCTTTCTTCCATCACCTACTGCTTTAAAATTCTTAGGGGGTCTGGTTCCAGCTCTGTGATAGCCTCAGAAATGTCCCTTTCTGGGTTTGCTTCCTTTGCAGTGAAGTGGACACAATGACTTCTGCATTTGCCTCTGCAATTCTCCACTCTTCCATTTTGAGGCTGTCCCAGAGCCTAAGAGTGCCTTTCTTTAGCCCTCAAGCAAAAGAAAATCCTACCACGAAGGTGGAGTAGATCAGTGACCTTAGCTACCAGCTAACTGAGGAAGGAAGAGACAAAAGTGGGTGACTTGGAATGACAAGTGTTACTATTCGCCCAGTAGGTTTTCATTCCCGTATTCTGATCACAGACCATTTTTAACTTGGGGAATTTCCTCCGTAACTTCCAGTAATTCTGGTGGAGCTGCCCACCAAGTGCTCTACTCTCTCCTCCCCAGCCCATAGGGGTGAACATGTGACCAAGAGTAGGCTTAGCACGCACTGTGTCCCCTCAACAATGTGACCGCAAATGAGCCAATCCAGGACATTTACAAATAGGAGACAATTAGCTAGTTCTTTCTTTTTACCTGTGGAGTGAGAATTCTAAGGATTATGGACACACCGCTGTGGATGACCATTTGTTCTCAGCCACATAGAGGAAGATAAGTGAAAATGAGGGTTTGCTCAGACAAAGCAGATGAAAAGGAGGTGCAAAATGATTCTTGATCCCCACTCTTTGCTTTCCTAGACCTACCTTTGTACTTCCTAGATATTTCCCAATAAATCCTCTCTCCCACCTCCAACACCCCCCCCCTTTTTTTTTTGGCTGAGTTTTTATTGTTTAAATGTGAAAGTGTCCTGAGTCATATCACAACTTCTTGCTCACCCCTCCTCTCTCTGTGTCTGAAACCCATCTCCCATTACATTTCAATGCCTTGATTTCCTCCACGGCACAAAACTGCCGTTGTTTGGACTTTCTGCCAGCCATGATGGGGCCCTTCCGAGTCTTTTAGGGGTCCTTAGCCCTTGTGACAAACATCAAGCACAGTCCCACTCCCAAGAAATACAGTGCAGGAGCTGTATCCAATTATGCTCTTTATGTGGGTGCACAGTGTCCAGGCATGTGGGAAAATGGAAGGATGAGGACATACCAGCCAAGGAAGGTAAGCCCCAACCATGCCAGAGGGAAATGAAACCCACATTTGCAACGTTTGCCTCAACTCAGCATAGACCTCCAGAAAACAAATGCCCCTTCCCCTAATCCCCTTAGACTAACCGAATTTATTAATCTCAAATAAATGTTAATTAATCCCAAATGGAAATGCTTAGGTGAACTAACCTTCTGTCCACGCAGCCTAAGGAAAGTGGCCAGGATATATACGTGTGTGTGTTGTTTATACCAGCTATATATATAATCCCACAACCTCCGTTTTTTGAAAGCTCCTGATTCCCTAGGTTGTGAAGGGATCGTGCAGTTTTAAAACCCTAAAATAAAACATCAAATATAATAATTTCACACTTTAATTATTCCATGAATAACCACATCCAGTTTAAATGTGTCATTTGGCAAAGCCACAGAGACAAAGGAAAATGCTCCTAATGAATAATCTTTTAGAAAACAGCCCTGGAAAATCTTAATGCTTTTTGGAGCACGATATATTAAATGCAATTTTAGTTTTCCAGTTTTTGCCCAGGTTTCAAGTGGCAGAAGCAATCTGATGGGCTTATAGGCTCTGTATGTAGGTCACTGGCACATTTGCATGTCCTCCCAAGATCATTTTCCATAGGGTTTCTACTCAGGGAGTGAACACATCTAAAATTAAAACTCACTTTGGTGAGACTGATATTCAAATGGGAAAAAATAGAGTGGCTCCCAAGCTGCGCTGACAATGTTGGTTCCATTTCAAAGTGTGTTCAAGTTAATGAGAATTACAGAGACGGCCACCTAAGCTCCCAGAGCATCAAACAGCTAAAACTGTATTTGGAAAAAAAAATTGCGGTGTCGTTTACAATTCACATTTGCCCTTTCTAGATTTATGCCCAAAGGCATCTTGTCATTTATCGTTTGGCCAATGCCTCTTGGAGATGTTTTTCTGTAATTACTTCCATGCATTTTCACAGAAACATCTGCTCTCCAATGGTGATGCCCAAGAAGAACATTAGAGGGACTCTATATCCAGAAAGTCGTGGAATTTGAATTCTCAAAATGAGAAGCGACAAAAGCCAAGGAAGGACATGGGATAGAGTTTCCAATTCTGTATTTAGAAATTCTATATTCATCTATTAAGCTACGGAGGATTCAACAGAAACTACTTTTGCATTTGCCTTCATTCTTCCCTCTTCGGCCATCCAACAGAGGGTTAATCAGACCAACGTCACTGCAGGTCCCTTCAATGGGCAGGTTGTCCTAACAGTCCGTGAAGAAGGTTGAGAGCCTGATGCACTTGCTTGTCTGTCTTCAGTCTGGGTTTTATCATTACCCCTTCCTGGGAGATGAGAACCAGGGACAATGGCGGCTTGCTAGCCTTTACGAGGAGCTCAGGCCTTACCTCCCTCCCCTCTCCATGCTCCCTGTGGAAGACGAGCAATCAGGGCCAAGGATTCAGTCGTTTCCAGGTACTAACTGCTGGTGAAGTTCAGAATAAAGACATTACAATCTACCTCTGCTAAATGCAGTGCGGCGTCACGTTTGACTGCCTCCCCGAGTTGACCGCCTCACACACCTGTTCCCCCCTCCCTATTTGCTCCCAGGCAACATTTACTTAGGACTTGGGGATGGCCCCCCACCCCTTATATGGGTCCATGTGGAGCCCAGAGAGATGGGATTTCAATGTCGTGGCTGAATCCAGTCCTTTTCTTTGCTTTGGGCTCCCGCGCTGACCCTGTGGGTGGAAGATGAATGGAGAAATAATCACTGGGCATTTTTTCTTGTCTCTCATTGAGGCTTGATGTTAGAGGAACCCAGGGGACCACATGAGTCCTTTATGCTTCAGCCCAACTCACCTCAGTAGGGTAAGTACATGCAGTTAGGAAGGACCATCTGCCATCCCTGGGGCCTGGCTTGACTACCGATGGTTAGGAGACTGTATTTCTGCTTCTCTGTTTCACTGACAAATCAACTCAACCCATCCCCAGTCCTAGACTCATTTACTCAACAAACTTTTATTGGGCCTTATGGCAGGTGCTGGGGAAATAAAGGTGATCAAGGTACAATTGTGATCTAAGAAGCGTATAGCATGGTGCAGACGGAGTTGTACGTACAGATAGCTACAAGCCAGGGCGATCCACACAAGCACTATCAGGTAGACATGCCAAACAGTGAGGCAGCCCATAGCCAGATGTTCCTGGTGATGGAGAGAAGGCTGCAAGTGTGGGCTGAGTGATGAGCAGGCGTCCACAGCATCGGCAAAACAAGAGAGGAGGTTCTAGGCAAATGGAGCAGTAAATTTAAAAAAAATACAGGGCAAGTAAGAAAATCTTAGCTTTATCTGGAAACAGTGATTGGGTATTCCAGCATGGCTAGAAAATAGGACCTAGTAAAAGAAAACAGGAATACGTGAAAGAGACAGACCAGGGCCTCATCATGGACGTTCTTGTACATTATTCACTCATCCATTTGTTCATTCATTCTACAAATATTTATTGAACATGTTCTCGGGATCTACACTCTTCTAGGCACTAGGAATACAGCAGAAAAGAAAACACACACAATCCTGATTTCACGCAGCTTACATTCTAGCAAGGGGGGGTGAATAAGCAAACAAATTAACAGGTGAGGTTAGTACTGTGAAAAAGAGTCAAGGTGGATAAGACAGCAGGAAGAGATGAAGGATGTTGCTTTACACAGGGCGCTCAGGATGGCAAAGAACTGAAGGAAGTAAGAAAGCGGACCGGGGACCAGGTCTGACCAGTGTTGTCATCTCTACAGCTTGGTGTTCATGGGTCTAGGCTGGGCCCTCAGGGCTGCTGAGCCGTGTAATCATGGGTCCCCGGTCACTTGCTTGACCCCTGCCCCACAACAGTCCTTCCAACCCTTTCCATCCCCTGGAACTCTGCACCAGCTGACCCTACACAGAGTAATTAGAGGTCACAGGACACAGCTTCTGCCTTTTGTGCCACAACCGGAAACGCATTTCTGCGTGAACCCAAAGTCAGCTCGCCAAGAGCCAGAGCCCTGGAGTTCAGTTCACTGATTCACCAATCTGATGAAGACCATTGACCAAATCATTTGCTAAATTTACCACATGTCCGTGCTTATCAGAAATGCTGTTAACCACTTTAACAGTGACTATGTAATAGCTTTAAGAATGTTCAAACTTTATTCTCAGTAGTGAAATATAATTTTCTAAATATTTCATCATCAGAAACAAAAACTTCAGCATTCTATGTGAGAAGTTTTCAGTTAATGTTGATATTTTAATTAGTTTTGAGATGCTTTTTTTCTTCTGGTTTTATTGAGATATAATTGACACAGAGCACTGTATCAGTTTGTGTACAGCATAATGATTGGACGTATATTGATATATCATGAAATGATTATCACAATAGGTTTATTGAACATCCATCATTTCATGTAGGTACGACATTAAAAAAATAGAAAAAACGTTTTTTTCCTTGTGATAAGAACTCAGGATTTACCCTCTTAACTTTCATATGTGATAATTATATTTATTATGTAGTACATTACATCCCTAGTACTTACTTACCTTATAACTGGAAGTTGGTACCTTTTGACTGAGTTCATCCAATTCCCCTTCCCCCCACCCTCTGCCTCTGGTAGTCAGAAATCTGATCTCTGTCTCTATGACTTTGTTTTTGAAGTATAACTGACCCTCAACACTATGTTAGTTCCTATTACACAACATAGTGATTGAGTATTTCTGTACATTTCAAAATGATCACCATGATAAATCTAGTTACCATCTGTCACCATACAAAAGTATTATATAATTATTGACTATATTCCCCACACTGTACATTTCATACCTGTGACTCATTTATTTTGCAACTGGGAGTTTGTACCTCTTAAGTTTCCTCACCTATTTCTCTCCTACCCCACCCCCTCCCCTCTGGTAACCACATGTTCTCTTTATATATGACTGTTTCTTTTTGGTTATGTTTGTTCGTTTGTTTTGTTTGTTAGATTCTACATATACTTAAAATCATATAGTATTTGTCTTTCTCTGACTTATTTTACTTAGCATATACCCTTTAGGTCCATCCATGTTGTTGTAAGTGGCAAGATTTCATTCTTTTTATGGCTGAGTAATATTCCATGGTGTTATATATATATCTCACATCTTCTTTATCTATTCATCTATTGATGGGCACTTAGGTTAATTCCATATCTTGGCTATTGTAAATAATGCAGCAGTGAGCATAGGGGGTGCATATATCTTTTTGAATTACTGTTTTCATTTTCATCAGATAAATACCCAGGAGTGGAATTGCTGGATCATATGGTAGTTCCGCTTTTAATTTTTTGAGGAATCTTCATACTGTTTTCCATAGCAGCTGCATCAATTTACACTCCCACCAACAGTACACGAGGTTCCCTTTTCTCCATATCCTCACCAACACTTGTTATTTCTTGTCTTTTTGATGATGGCCATTCTGACAGGTTTGAGGTGGTATCTCACTGTGGTTCTGATTTGCATTTCCCTGATGATTTGTGGTATCGAGGACCTTGTCATTTGCCTTTTGGCCATCTGTACGTCTTCTTTGGAAAAGTGTGTATTCAGGTCTTCTGCCCATTTTTTAATTGGGTTGTTTGTGGGGTTTTCTGATGTTGAGGTGTATGAGTTCTTTTATTTTGGAGATTAACCACTTATCAGATATATCATTTACAATTTTCTTCACCCATTCAGTAAACCGCTTTTTCATTTTGTGGATAATTTCCTTCACGGTGCAAAAGCTTTTTAGTTTCAGGCAGTCCCATTTGTTTATTTTTGCTTTTGTTTCCCTAGCCTGAGGAGCCATATCAAAAAAAAAATTACTAACACCAATGTCAAAGAGCATACTGCCTGTGTTTCTGTCTACATTTTGTGATTTCAGGTCTTCCATTTAAGTCTTTAATCTACGTTGAATTTATTTGTGTGCATGGTGTGAAAGAGTAGTCCAGTTTGATTTTTTGCATGTAGCTGTCCAGTTTTTCTAACACCATTTCTTGAAGAGGGTATCTCTCCCCATTGTATATTCTTGCCTCCTTTGTCATAAATTAACTGTCCATATAATGTGGGTTCATTTCTTTTTTAAATGTCTTCTTGTTGCTGTTTCTACCGATCTTTAAGCATTTTTAGGATTTTTAATCCTTCTTCACAATTTCACATTTGTAGTTAATAGATATGAAATCTGAGGTACAAGCCTAGAGTCCACTACAATCATTTCTTCTGAGAATTCTCATTCTTTTTCTCTTGATTTGAATGGTATTAACATTTTATGTCTAATTTTTATACAAATTATGACAAGTCAACACATCCAGACTGTTCCTTATTAGACATGAAAGTTTCATTTTAGCAACGTGTTTTCAGTCAATGCTGATTCCTTTAACATTTTTTTCATCTAGTTTATCTTTAAAAAGTTAATTGCTAGAAATATATACAAGGCTGATTTGAGGGATTAGCAAGTCAATACTGATGATGGAAAGCTTTTAAAAATAGAAAAATGCATTCAAAAGCACCAGAAAGATATCAGAAGTAACAAAGAAAAGAAGATCTTATCACATTTACAATATGTGCGAGTGACAGAAAAATAGCACTTTACACGGAAAAATGTTCATTTATCGTGATTTCTCTTTGGCCAAACTTTAAGAATTTCGGAATTGGCTTGCCAGTTTCTCAGGTGGCAGAACAATTTTAGATTAGCTCATAATTAGGAAGTCTTATTACATAAAATCAGTAACCAGACTTGAGCATTTCTGCCAAAGCTATAAAACAGTCACTTGAAAGCTCTTAAACTCCAAAGCTACAAATGATAAATACGATAAGTTTAACGAGTTGGTCATTGGATGAACTGAATTTTGACTCATTGAAGTTTTGAGAATTAACTTCTGGCCAGATTGCCTGATTTTGGAAAGACCAATTCCTTTCCCCCAGGAGAGTCTGTCTCCACAACCCACCTCCCAAGGGCAGTTGGTCTGCAGGCTTGTTGTGTTCTTATCTGTTCACTCTTACTAGCATTTCCGATTAGATAATAAATCTTGGGAAAATCCGGAGCCCTCTTAGGATCTGTCACTTCAGCTTCCTTGGTAAGACAGGATGGGACTGGGATCATGAGCTGTACCAACACCTTAACTGCAGTCGAGTCCACTTCCATTCATCCTCCCATATATCACTCTACTACGATCAGGACCTTTCCTTTCTGTCAGCTTATAATGCAGGAAGGAAGCCTCTGGACTTCTGTTGAAACGCTGACTTCTGTTTTATTTTGTTTTGTTTAACATCTTTATTAGAGTATAATTGCTTTACAATGGTGTGTTAGTTGCTGCTGTATAACAAAGTGAATCAGCTCTACGTATACACATAGCCCTGTATCCCCTCCCTCTTGCGTCTCCCTTCCTCCCTCCCTATCCCACCCCACTAGGTGCTGACTTCGGTTTTTAAGCGAGTCATTGGCCCAGAGGCCATCCCATTCTGAATGAGTGCCTAATACTCTTGATACCTGAATCCTAGCATTCTTGTTTTGAGACAATTATTCTCCATTTTACTGTAGGAGGGTCATCCCAGGTTTGCAAAAGGAAAACCTGAGGATTTCCTTGAAATTGTAAAGGCTCCCTCTGCCAGGAGAATGACAACCTAGGATGGAGAAAAAGGCACCAAACTGAAGTCAGGAGACTTAACTCCATCCAGGATGCCTCTCACTGGGTGACACCGAGTGCATTTCCCTTCTCAGCACCTCAGTTCTTATCACTGTGCAACTGGGGTGCAGGTGGGGTGATCTGCAACCTCTCTCAGCATTAACTCTCTGTGATTCTGTTATGCCCAGAGCTACTGCCCATGTCCAGAAAATGAGGCATCCTCTGCATAAACCACTCTTTCCTGAATCACTGACAAACCACTTTTCTCACTTTTTTTTGCTTCCTGTATTTGATTTCAGACTGATTAACAAAGATCTCTATTCCAAAGAAGCCAAACTTCCATAACTGGGATAGGAAAGCCAAGGGAGAAGGTGTCCACCATCCTGGTCCAATAAAACTCCATCCCAGACACTGTTGTGCCTTAAACAAATCACCACCTCTGTGCTGTCTTTGTCTTTCCTTTCATAACACAAGGATAATTGTACTCCTCTTCTGTATTGTAAAAGGAAAACATGTTTGCCAAGATATTAAAGTATTTTAAAGTTCAAGTAGTCATTCTATCCTAACATAGCAGTGTTTGGGGCTGGATAATTCTTTGTTGTGGAGGAGCAGCCCTGGCCTTTACCAACTAAATGCTAAATAACATCCCACCCTAAGTTGTGACAACCAAAAATGTTTCCAGATATTGTCAAATATCACCAGGGGGCAAAATTGCCCCCACTTGTGAACCACTGTTATATAATAAATGTAAGATACGAATCTAAAATTTAGACAAGTTATTTAGTAAAACATGTTAATGAATTACATATACTAATATCACTTGATGTCTGGAAGTTAAGAATTTTCAGGCACATTGGTAAAGATTAAGAGCTGACCTGTGAAGGAGATGAACTTGGCTTTGAATTCTGCTTCTCAGCCTACTAGCTTAGAGATCTTAGGAAGGCAACATCACTTCTCCAAGCTTCCATTTCCTCACCTGTAGGATAGGGTTGTTGGGAGGATTAAATGTGATCACACATACTTAGCTACGTGGGTGTTGCATGATGGTAACTTTTGTTATCACAGCGACATCTGTTGGCAAAATTTAATATTACCACTCAGCTCTGCTAGAACTTTTATTGAATATGATTTATTGACCACGCACTGTGTGTGTACCAGATACTACTGAGTGCTGGAGATACAAAGATGAACCAAACAAAATCACCCTCCTCAAGTTGCTCATCCATTATTGGGGGAGGCAAGCTAGTCAATTACTAGTGCCGGTAGAACAGTCAGTGTGATAGCAGATCTATGGGGGTACAGTGGTCCAGAGACAAAGCAGTGTCTAACACTGTACTACAGAGATTCACATTCTATCGGGGTGACAAAAATGTGAACTCAGACGATCTCTACCGTATGCTTTGTGCTGTAGCAGAGGTATATAAGGGAGAAGCTAACATTGCCTGGGAGAATCAGAGAATGCTTTTCAGAGGACATGATATAATGTACAACAAGGCCTTTGAGAATAAACTGTTTAGAGATCGCATTAAAGATATTTTTCAGATTTCCTGTAAATGTAAGGAAAGATGAGCAAACGTATCCATCAATGATGGAATTTTACTATTAAGACCCATAGGAAGGGTCTCACCTGATGGGGAGTCACCTGATCATTGTACAAGTATTCTCTGTTCCATTGTGTCCAGGTCTGGTACATACGCTGGCATCTTAAAGAACTGACAAGGTGATACAGTCATTAGGATCATGATTAAAGCATAAGTGACCAACATTTTCAGGGCTTACCTAGTATTGAGACTTCCAAAGAAATCAGATCCGATTGCGTTAGGCGGCCACTTTCCAATACAGAGTACCCCTATTGGGCACAGTTGTCTTCAAGTCACCTCAAAGATGACTTCCTCATGCCCTACCCATTGTCTTTGGCTAGACACTGATCCCTGGAACAATTGGCTGTGGCCCTCATGGCTGGGGTGACTTCAGTCAAGGCCTACGGCACAAGCCACAGTAATAAATGAAGTAAAGATGTGCTTCAGGTCACCGTATGGCAGAAACTTTGAAGTAGATTGGCCTGATTAGCATATAAACCTGTATCTATGTGTTCGTTTCTAACACATTACCTGTGTGATAAATTATCATAAACTGGGTAGATGACAACAAAGAATAAATTTATTCCTTTACAGGTTTGGAGGTCTAGAACTCCAATATCAAGGTAACAATAGAGCCGTGTCCTCTCCTATGGCTCTGGGGAAGAACTCTTCCTTGATTCTTCCTAGCTCCTAGTGGCTCCTGGAAATGTCCGCATTCCTTGGCTTGTATGGCTGTACCTCTCCAATCAGCCTCCATCTTCACATGGCTTTCTTCTCAGTGTCTCTGGGTGCCTTCTCTTCTTCTTGAGGACACCAGTCACTAGATTTAGGTCCCATCCTAATCCAGTACGATCTCATCTCAGTCTTTTCAACCAATTACATCTGCACGCTATTTGCAAATCAGGTCACTTTCTGAGGTTCAGGATAGATGTGAATTTTTGGAGGACATTATTTGATCCATTACAAGCTGCAGGGGTATTAGATATTGGTCTCCAACTATAAGTTCAGCCTTTGATGCAAGTGTGAATTTATTTTAAAAAGTTGACTGGTGTATTTCAAAAGAAAAATATTAAACAAGCTGCTTTGAAGGACTGAGAGAGGAAGTTTTCAAAGTCATGTATGTGAATCTGGAAAAGTCATGGTAAATCTGGGCCTCAGGGCTAGGTAAAATTTCCACAGGGAAATGTAGTTGGGTCTAGATCACTTTTCAAAGAGGGAACAACAACAGCCAATGCGTAAAAGCAGACTTAGTCATTCAGGAAATAAGAGGTAAGCAAGAAAACTGTACTTAAGAGTGGGCCTTTGGCTAGACAGAAAAGAAAGCTTTCAGGTGTAATGAATTTTTTTAAAAAGTACTACCATTCCTTGTAGATTTTATACTTTACAAATGTCTTCTTCAAAGTTGTGAATCAATCGTATTTTAACTTTTATATTGGTATCTTCCAACAAAGAGAAGCATTAAAGGTTAATAAAGTAGCAAGTTTAACTTTTTCTTTATTGTTTGTGCTTTCCTTTAGTACTTAAAAAATCCTTTCTAACTCCAACATCAAAAATATTTTCGTGCATTTTATTTTTTACTTGTTTTACACACTTAAGTCTTTTAATTCATGCTACCATCAATTCTTCTAAGGTATGAGTTGGGGACCTAATTTTATTAGTTTGGAGAAATTGACATTATAAACATGAATGTGGCATGACTCTCCCTTTAATCAAGCCATTTTTCTGGCTTATAAAAATGTTTTATAACAGTTTTTTGTCACAGGTGGACAAAGTTATACAAGAATGATGATTGCGATATTTTTCATAATTGTAAATGAAATGTCCTTCAAGAATAAAATGGGTAAATAACTTTCAGTGTATTTATACTGCAGTAAGCATAACAGAACTGGAGCCACACATATCAGCAAGGGAAGTCTGAAAATTATTGTGTCGAGAGAAAATAAAAAGTTCCAGAATGATATTCTTTGAAACCATTTAAAATAAATAATAACATAAAACACACAAAACAATTCCATATGCTTAATATGTAGTAATAGCATAAAAACATGCAGGGGAACCATAGATACAACTTTATGAAGTGACCACTGGGCAGCAAGAAAAGGAATGGAATCAAGGTGGGGTTCATGGGGTGGGGGAAGTTCTCTGTTCAGCTCTATCTGTAATGTTAATTTAAAAACAAAACAACAACAAGCCAAAAAAAAAAAAAACCTGAAATGATATTGTATGATGTTCTAAAACTGAGTGAAACTGGCTGGGATAGAACTGGGTTTGAAGTACTCGGGTGTTTGTTATAGTATTTTCTATGCAGTGCTTTTCAAACTTTTTGACAGTGATCCACGGTAAGAAAGTAGTTATTTTACTTTGTGACCCAGAACACAGACGCAGGTGCGTGTACACACACGCACAAACACACAGAACTGAAACCAAAGTTTCATGAAAAAATATTTACCTTTACTAAATTAACGCACTCTGATATTTTCTACTTTATTCTATTTCTTTTCTAAACAAATGTTACCTGCAGTTTGAAAACTATTGGTTCAGATTTTTGTACGATGCACCAGTATACAATGAAAATATTAGCTAACATTTTAATTGGATGAAAGCACGGATTTATCTGGAAGGCTTGTTGATAATGCAGTCAAATTCATAGCTTGCTTGAGTTGCAAGAAAACAGTAACGTGCAATGGTTTTCAAACTATGTTCAGTCATGAAACCCTTTTAAAAAGCAAAATGGTCACCATATGCAAAGAAAGAGGAACACGTGACAACCTAAATACCACCAGCAACAGACTCTTTCTCAGGGGGAGAAATGTCGTCCTTTGCTGCACACCTCAAGTCAAAGGGGAGCCTCTCCAAGGCCTGGCTGCAAGCTTTGGAGGCAGAGAGAGGTTGTCTTGCACAACTGAAGAGGAGAACTTGGAACTTCCAGGGCAGCCCCACAGGGATGGGGTGAGGGGCAGGGTTAGGAAGGCAACAAGGAGCTGGCAAGATGGCAAAGGACTGTGAGCCCCCTCCCTAGAACCATCCTCCAGAAAAGGTTATTAAGCTCAAGGATGTCTGTGATACAGGAATGTGCTGCTGTAGAAATGAAGGGCTGCTGCGTATCAGCGTTGACTTGGTATGGCAGAGTAGCCCACGAGAAATCCAAAACCCAAGGAAGCCAAAGGAACAGTGGCATCCCTTGGATTAAACATAAATCAAGAGGAAGATTTGGATCTCCACCAGTGTCAAAGCGAGAGATCCAACAACATTTCAGCTAGATCACAAAGGGCAGGCAGTCCTTGGACGGATATTAGGTCGTGAGGTCATCTGGACATATAAAACAGGCAAACACTGCTCTGATGAAGAGGGCAAGGGTGGGGGAATGGTGGGTGACAGGAAGGCAGAATGGGATGGGGAGAGCTTGAGTGGAGGCTTAGACTGCAGCCTCCCCCCTCCAGCAACTGAGGGACCGCTGGTAAAATAAGCACTCTGGGAAATGCAGTATCCAACCCATTTTACAGATCAGGAAACAGAAGCCCAAGATGACCCAATTCAGAAAACAATCTGGGAGGAGACCTTCAAGATGGTGGAGGAATAAGACGTGGAGATCACCTTCCTCCCCACAAATACATCAGAAATACATCTACATGTGGAACAACTCCTACAGAACACCTACTGAACGCTGGCAGAAGACCTCAGACTTCCCAAAATGCAAGAAACTCCCCATGTACTTGGGTAGGGCAAAAGAAAAAAGAAAAAACAGAGACAAAAGAATAGGGACAGGACCTGCACCTCTGGGAGGGAGTTGTGAAAGAGGAAAAGTTTCCACACACTATGAAGCCCCTTCACTGGCAGAGATGGGGGTTGTGGGGGGAGAATCTTCAGAGCCATGGAAGAGGGCACAGCAACAGGGGTGCAGAGGGCAAAGTGGAGAGATTTCCACACAGAGGATCAGTGCCGACCAGCCTGAGGGGCTTGTCTGCTCACCCGCCGGGGCAGGAGGGAGCTGGGAGCTGAGGCTGTGGCTTCGGAGTTCAGATCCCAGGGAGCGGACTGGGGTTGGTGGCGTGAACACAGCCTGAAGGGGGCTAGTGCTCCACAGCTAGCTGTGAGGGAGTCCAGGGAAAACTCTAGACCTACCTAAGTAGCAAGAAACAATTGTTTCGGGGTGCGTGAGGAGAGGGGATTCAGAGCACCACCTAAACGAGCTCCAGAGGTGGACGCGAGCCACAGCTATCAGTACGGACACCAGAGACAGGCATGAGATGCTAAGTCTGCTGCTGCAGCCACCAAGAAGCCTGTGTGCGAGCACAGGTCACTATCCACACCTCCCCTCCCTGGAGCCTGTGCAGCCTGCCACTGCCAGGGTCCTGTGATCCAGGGACAACTTCCCCAGAAGAACACACAGCATGCCTCAGGCTGTTGCAATGCCACACCAGCCTCTGCCGTTTCAGGCTCACCCCACGTTCCGTACCCCTCCCTCCCCCCAGCCTGAGTGAGACAGAGCCCCCCGAAGCAGCTGCTCCTTTAACCCCATCCTGTCAGAGCAAAGAACAGACGCCCTCAGATAACCAATACGCAGAGGCAGGGCCAAATCCAAAGCTGAACCCCGGGAGCTGTGCAAACAGAGAAGAGAAAGGGAAATCTCTCCCAGCAGCCTCAGGAGCAGTGGATTAAATCTCCACAATCACCTTGATGTACCCTGCATCTGTGGAATACCTGAATAGACAACAAATCATCCCAAGATTGAGGCAGTGGACTTTGGGAGCAACTACAGACTTGGGGTTTGCTTTCTGCATCTAATTTGTTTCTGGTTTTGTGTTTATCTTAGTTTAGTATTTAGAGTTTATTATCATTGGTAGATTTGTTTGCTTCTTGCTTTTTGTTTTTATATATAGATATATGTTTTTTTCCTTTTTCTCTTTTTGTGTGTATGTGTATGCTTCTTTGTGTCATTTTGTCTGTGTAGCTTTGCTTTTACCATTTGTGCTAGGGTTCTGTCTGTCCGATTTTTTTCTTTTTTTTTTAGTATAGTTTTTAGCACTTGTTATCATTGGTGGATTTGTTTTTTGGTTTGGGTGTTCTTTCTTTCTTTTTTAAATTACTTTTAAAATTTTTTATTTTTAATAATTTTTAAAACTTTTAAATTTTAATAACATTATTTTATTTTTTCTTTCTTTCTTTCTTTTTTTCTCCCTTTTATTCTGAGCTGTGCAGCTAACAGCATCTTGGTGCTCCAGCTGGGTCTCAGACCTGAGCCTCTCAGGTGGGAGAGCCGAGTTCAGGACACTGGTCCACAAGAGACCTCCTGGCTCCATGTAATATCAAACTGCGAAAGATCTCCCAAGATCTCCATCTCAATGCTAAGACGCAGCTCCACTCAACAACCAGCAAGCTACAATGCTGGACACCCTATGCTAACCAACTATCAAGACAGGAACAAACTGCAACCATTAGCAGAGAGGCTGCCTAAAATCATAATAAGGTCACAGACACCCAGCGGATGCAGTCCTGTCCACCTGATAGACAAGATCCAGCCTCATCCTCCAGAACATAGGCACAAGCCCCCTCCACCAGGAAGCCTATGCAACACACTGAACCAACCTAATCCACTGGGGGCAGACATCAAAAGCAAAGGGAACTACAAACCTGAAGCTTGCAAAAAGGAGAGCCCAAACACAGTAAGTTAAGCAAAATGAGAAGACAGAGAAATACACAGCATATGAAGGAGCAAGGAAAAGCCCACCAGACCAAACAAATGAAGAGGAAATAAGCAGCCTACCTGAAAAAGAATTCAAAGTAATGATAGTAAAGATGATCCAAAATCTTGGAAACAGAATGGAGAAATACAAGAAAGGTTTAACAAGGACCTAGAAGAACTAAAGAGCGAACAAACAGTGATGAACAACACAATAAATGAAATTAAAAATTCTCTAGAAGGAATCAAGAGCAGAAAAACTGAGGCAGAAGAATGGATAAGTGACCTGGAAGATAAAATAGTGGAAATAACTACCACAGAGCAGAATAAAGAAAAAAGAATGAAAAGAATTGAGGACTGCCTCAGAGACCTCTGGGACAACATTAAATGCTATAAGACTAGATGTCAATTACAGGAAAAAATCTGTAAAAAATACAAACACGTTGAGGCTAAACAATACACTACTTAATAACCAAGAGATCACTGAAGAAATCAAAGTGGAAATCAAAAACACCTCGAAACAAATGACAATGAAAACATGATGACCCAAAACCTATGGGATGCAGCAAAAGCAGTTCTAAGAGGAAAGTTTATAGCAATACAATCCTACTTCAAGAAGCAAGAAATACCTCAACTAAACAACCTAACCTTACACCTAAAGCAATTAGAGAAAAAAGAACAAAAAACCCTAAAGTTAGCAGAAGGAAAGAAATCATAATGATCAGATCAGAAATAAAGGAAAAAGAAATGAAGGAAACAATAGCAAAGATCAATAAAACTAAAAGCTGGTTCTTTGAGAAGATAAACAAAATTGATAAACCATTAGCCAGACTCATCAAGAAAAAAAGGGAGAAGACTCAAATCAATAGAATTAGAAATGAAAAAGGAGAAGTAACAACTGACACTGCAGAAATACAAAGGATCATGAGAGATTACTACAAACAACTCTATGCCAAGAAAGTGGACAACCTGGATGAAATGGACAAATTCTTAGAAAAGCACAATCTTCTGAGACTGAACCAGGAAGAAATAGAAAATATAAACAGACCAATCACAAGCACTGAAATTGAAACTGTGATTAAAAATCTTCCAACAAAAAAAAGCCCAGGACCAGATGGCTTCACAGGCAAATTCTATCAAACATTTAGAGAAGAGCTGATGCCTATCCTTCTCAAACTCTACCAAAATATAGCAGAGGGAGGAACACTCCCAAACTCATTCTATGAGGCCACCATCACTGTGATACCAAAAACAGACAAAGATGTCACAAAGAAAGAAAACTACAGGCCAATATCACTGATGAACATAGATGCAAAAATCCTCAATAAAACACTAGCAAACAGAAACGAACAGCACATTAAAAGGATCATACACCATAATCAAGTGGGATTTATCCCAGGAATGCAAGGATTCTTAAATATATGCAAATCAATCAATGTAGTAAACCATATTAACAAACTGAAGGAGAAAAACCATATGATCATCTCAATAGATGCAGAAAAAGCTTTCAACAAAATTCAACACCCATTTATGATAAAAACCCTCCAGAAAGTAGGGATAGAGGGAACTAACCTCAACATAATAAAGGCCATATATGACAAACCCACAGCTAACATCATTCTCAGTGGTGAAAAACTGAAACCATTTCCACTAAGATCAGGAACAAGACAAGGTTGCCAACTCTCACCACTATTATTCAACATAGTTTTAGAAGTTTTAGCCACAGCAATCAGAGAAGAAAAAGAAATAAAAGGAATCCAAATCAGAAAAGAAGAATTACAACTGTCACTGTTTGCAGATGACATGATACTACACATAGAGAATCCTAAAGATGCTACCAGAAACTACTAGAGCTAATCAATGAATTTGGTAAAGTAGCAGGATACAAAATTAATGCACAGAAATTTCTAGCATTTCTATACACTACTGATGAAAAATCTGAAAGAGAAATTAAGGACACACTCCCATTTACCATTGCAACAAAAAGAATAAAATACCTGACATAAACCTACCTAAGGAGACAAAAGACCTGTATGCAGAAAACTATAAGACACTCATGAAAGAAATTAAAGATGATACAAACAGATGGAGAGATATACCATGTTCTTGGATTGCAAGAATCAACATTGTGAAAATGACTTTACTACCCAAAACAATCTACAGATTCAATCCAATCCCTATCAAATTACCAATGGCATTTTTTACAGAACTAAAACAAAAAATCTTAAAATTTGTATAGAGACACAAAAGACCCCAAATAGGAAAATCTATCTTGAGGGGAAAAAAAAGGAGCTGGAGGAATCAGACTCCCTGACTTCAGACTATACTACAAAGCTACAGTAATCAAGAAAATATGGTACTGCCACAAATACAGAAATATAGATAAATCCAGCAAGATAGAAAGCCCAGAGATTAACCCATGCACCTATGGTCAACTAATCTATGACAAAGGAGGCAAGGGTATACAATGGAGAAAAGACAGTCTCTTCAATAAGTCGTGCTGGGAAAACTGGAGGGCTACATGTGAAAGAATGAAATTAGAACACTCCCTAACACCAGACACAAAAATAAACTCAAAATGGATTAAAGACCTAAATGTAAGGCCAGACACTATAAAACTTTTAGAGGAAACATAGGAAGAACACTCTAAGGCATAAATCACAGCAAGATCCTTTTTGACCCACCTCCTAGAGGAATGGAAATAAAAACAAAAATAAACAAATGGGAGCTAATGAATCTTAAAAGATGCAGACGTAGAGAATGGACTTGAGGACATGGGGAGGGGGAAGGGTAAGCTGGGACGAAGTGAGAGAGTGGCAGGGACATATATACACTACCAAATGTAAAATAGATAGCTAGTGGGAAGCAGTTGCATAGCACAGGGAGATCAGCTCGGTGCTTTGTGTCCAGCTGGAGGGGTGGTGTAGGGAGTGTGGGAAGGAGACACAAGAGGGAGGAGACATGGGGACATATGTATACATATAGCTGATTCACTTTGTTATACAGCAGAAACTAACACAACATTGTAAAGCAATTATACTCCAATAAGATGTTTAAAAAAAAAAAAAGGATGAGTGAAGAGGTACCAAGAAAAATTTAAAAGGATAGCAATATTGTTATCATATTGAGAAAACTTCTAAACAAACAGCATTTCGTAACAATAAAATAAATCCACAATGAATGCATAGCAACTAAGAAAGATTATTCTGTGTATAATTATCATGAAAATATATAAAGCCAGTCTATTAGAAATACAAGGAAAAGTTGACAGAATCATAATCACAGTGGAAGAATTTAATCCATATCTCTTGTGTTTAAAAGATCAAGTTGATCAAAATTACATGATGATACAGAATATTCTAATCCTAAAGCCAGTGATCTTCTTCAATAGCCACACACTTTTAAACTTTCTAATTCACAGAATACATTTTCCTTTCAAATATTTCTAGAGTATTTAAAAAATTAATTTTATATCAGAACACCAAACCTCAATTACTTCATAAAATAGAAATTGCACATTACATTCTTTTGTGACAATTCAAAAAAAAAACACTTTTTGAACAAAGACGCTGAGAACAAAAGCTTATCCAAAGAAATCCAAACACTCAGGAATTTTAAAATACTTTAAAAAATAACATTGATATGAAAGAGGAAATAATGGTCTCCCCTCCAACACAGCCCTTTTTATAATCACACAAAGGCATCTTGTGTGCTAGTAGCATCCCTGGCTGGGACCATCCTGTTTATTCACCCTCCCTGGGAAATAGATGATGGGTGCTCTCTCCTCCTAGCGCCCCATTACTATCCGGGCTTCCTGCCTGCCAGGGACTGGAGGTCCTGGTGTGGGAAGTCAAAGGACATTCTTTTTTCTCAACACCTACTGAAATTAATTTTGACATTTTCTCCTTCCCCCAGTTCAGAGTCTATTTATTTTGGAAGCTTGGCTTTTTATGTATTCTTTCAAAATCCTTGTTTAGACCCTCCAACCTAACAGTAACACTTTTATTTTCCATCTTTTACTATGTTATTCCTTACGTGGTTCTCTAGGCTTTAAATGCTGTAGCCATAGAAGAGCTGAATCTAGAAATGGCAAGGGTAACAGGAAATTTTAAAGAAACTTTAGCTAAATTAATATAAAAATATAATTTTTATTCTGCAATATGAGTATAAACTTGATTTTAAAAACCATGACCCAACACATCATACACACAGGTGAAAACTAGGTCAATCTCACTTAAGAATATGGATGTAAATGTTTAAACAAAACATTAACAAAAAAAGAAATCCAAAGTACAGTACATAAAAACAACACAAGATTTGCCACAAGCAAAATTGTATAAAATGTATTTTGAGTATTAGAAAATGTGAAATGGCAAAATGTTGATAATTGTTGAAGCTAGGCATAAAGGTTCATTACACTCTTTTCTCTACTTTTGCTCACTTTTGAAAATTTCCATAACAAAATGATTTTTAAACAAATATGTACACCATGTCAAGGCAAAATTTATTTTATTACACTCAAAAATAGTTCAATATAAAGAAATCTATTGGTCATCAAATCAAAGGCAGGAAAAGAAAAGGCATTTGACATGATACAAAATTAATGCACAGAAATCTCTGGCATTCCTATACACTAATGATGAAAAATCTGAAAGTGAAATCAAGAAAACACTCCCATTTACCATTGCAACAAAAAGATTAAAATATCTAAGAGTAAACCTACCTAAGGAGACAAAAGACCTGCGTGCAGAAAATTATAAGACACTGATGAAAGAAAATAAACATGATACAAACAGATGGAGAGATATACCATGTTCTTGGATTGGAAGAATCAACATTGCGAAAATGACTATACTACCCAAAGCAATCTACAGATTCAATGCAATCCCTATCAAACTACCACTGGCATTTTTCACAGAACTAGAATAAAAAATTTCACAATTTGTATGGAAACACAAAAGACCCCGAATAGCCAAAGCAATCTTGAGAATGAAAAACGGAGCTGGAGGAATCAGGCTCCCTGACTTCAGACTATACTACAAAGCAACAGTAATCAAGACAGTATGGTACTGGCACAAAAACAGAAATATAGATCAATGGAACAGGATAGAAAGCCCAGAGATAAACCCACACACATATGGTCACCTTATCTTTGATAAAGGAGGCATGAATGTACAGTGGAGAAAGGACAGCCTCTTCAATAAGTGGTGCTGGGAAAACTGGACAGGTACATGTCAAAGTATGAGATTAGATCACTCTCTAACACCATACACAAAAATAAGCTCAAAATGGATTAGAGACCTAAATGTAAGGCCAAAAACTATCAAACTCTTAGAGGAAAACGTAGGCAGAACACTCTATGACATACATCACAGCAAGATCCTTTTTGACCCGCCTCCCAGAGAAATGGAAATAAAAACAAAAATAAACAATTGGAACCTAATGAAACTTAAAAGCTTTTGCACAGCAAAGAAACCATAAACAAGACAAAAAGACAACCCTCAGAATGGGAGAAAATATTTGCAAATGAAGCAACTGACAAAGGATTAATCTCCAAAATTTATAAGCAGCTCATGCAGCTCCATAAGAAAAAAAACAAACAACCCAATCCAAAAATGGGCAGAAAACCTAAATAGATATTTCTCCAAAGAAGATATACAGACTGCCAACAAACACATGAAAGAATTCTCAACATCATTAATCATTAGAGAAATGCAAATCAAAACTACAATGAGATATCATCTCACACCAGTCAGAATGGCCATCATCAAAAAATCTAGAAACAATAAATGCTGGAGAGGGTGTGGAGGAAAGGGAACACTCTTGCACTGCTGGTGGGAATGTGAATTGGTTCAGCCACTATGGAGAACAGTATGGAGGTTCCTTAAAAAACTACAAATAGAACTACCATATGACCCAGCAATCCCACTACTGGGCATATTCCCTGAGAAAACCATAATTCAAAAAGAGTCATGTACCAAAATGTTCATTGCAGCTCCATTTAAAATAGCCAGGAGACGGAAGCAAGCTAAGTGTCCATCATCGGATGAATGGATAAAGAAGATGTGGCACATATATACAATGGAGTATTACTCAGCCATAAAAAGGAAAGATATTGAGTTATTTGTAGTGAGGTGGATGGACCTAGAGTCTGTCATACAGAGAGAAGTAAGTCAGAAAGAGAAAGACAAATACCGTATGCTAACACATATATATGGAATCTAAGGGAAAAAAATGTCATGAAGAACCTAGGGGTAAGACAGGAATAAAGACACAGACCTACTAGAGAATGGACTTAAGGATATGGGGAGGGGGAAGGGTAAGCTGGGACAAAGTGAGAGAGTGGCATGGACATATATACACTACCAAACGTAAAGTAGATAGCTAGTGGGAAGCAGCCGCATAGCACAGGGAGATCAACTCGGTGCTTTGTGACCACCTAGAGGGGTGGGATAGGGAGGGTGGGAGGAAGGGAGACACAAGAGGGAAGAGATATGGGAACATATGTATAACTGATTCACTTTGTTATAAAGCAGAAACTAACACACAATTGTAAAGCAATTATACTCCAATAACGATGTAAAAAAAAAAAATAAAGAAGAGAAGCTCCCTCTCTCTCTCTCTCCCCCTCCACCATGTGAAGACACAGCAAGAAGGCAGTTGTCCACAAGCCAGTAAGAGGGTCCTTACCAGAACAGACCATGCCGACACCTTGATCTTGGACTTCCAGACTCCAGAACTGTGAGAAAATAAATTTCTGTGTTTAAGCCAACCCATCTGTGGTATTGTGTTATGGCAGCCCAAGCTGCCTAATATACCCAATAAGGTTTTTCATGTAAATATTTAATAAAATTGTTCTGCAGATCAACCCAAAGACTAACCTCTTAAGAGCTATATTCTAGAAAATCATCATTTGGCAACTTTCACTGATCAGTTAGGAGTCATCAATGGATGCTAAAACTAGTGGGTGAACATTTTATGAGTAATAGGATATTTATAGAATTTCAAAGGATTTCCCCACATGATACTCATTAATTACAAAGGGAAAATAATAACTGAATAATGGAAAAACCTGGCAGAAAAACCGCCTTCACTAAATTAGCCAAGCTACCATCACTAGTAAGAAATAGATTTGATGTATCTCCTAATATGACACACAGAGAATACAGCAGCACTGTGATACTCCTGCCCAAGCCTGCATCATCTGAGTTTAATCTTGATGAAACATCAGATAACTCTACATTGAGAGACATTCTGTAGAATAACTGGCCTGCACCTTCCAAAACACTCAAATTCATGAAGTCTAGGAAAGACGGAGACACTATTCAAAAAATAAATAAACAAATAAAGGAAACCATAGAGATGTGACACCTGAATGCAATGTTATGATCTGAGATTTTCTTTTGCTACAAAAGACATTACGGGGGAATTCCCTGGCTGTCCATTGGTTGGGACTCTGAGCTTTCCCTGCCGAGGGCGCAGGTTGCATCCCTGGTCGGGGAACTAGGATCCCACAAGCTGCGAGGCGCTGCAAAAAAAAAAAAAAAGACATTATTGGGCAACTAGCAAAATTTGAACAAGGTCTATAGGTTAGCTAGTAGTATTGTGTCAGTGTTACTTTCCTGATTTTGATCATTTTACTGTGGTTACAGAAGAGACTTTGCCTTTTTTTAAGGAAATACACACTGAAGTACTCAGGGGCAAAGGGATGTCATGTCTGCAACTTGCTCTCAAAAAGTTAAGAAGAAAAACAAGTGCGTGTGTGTGTGTGTGTGTGTGTGTGTGTGTGAGAGAGAGAGAGAGAGAGAGAGATAAAGTAAACATGGTAAAATGTTAAAACTTAGAGGATCTGGTGAAGGATACATGGGACTTTTGTGCTATTCTTGCAATTTTCTGTAAATCTGAAAATATGCCAAAATACGAAGTTTAAAATAAGGATTCCATCTCGAGGATGACTTTAGCTCCAAGTTTTGAGGTAGACACATCACTGCTGTCCTAATCCTCAGATAAAAACTACTCTTAGGATCAAATGCTTTCGTGGACACATTTGCACCCATATCTAAAACTTTAGATTTATACCAACATGCATAATATCTACATTATGAGCAAACTAAAACAAGCAGAAGGCAATCCCAGGGTAGGAATTTAGATCGGTCCAAACAGCCTCTTATGTTTCTGTCCTGGAAGCCAGGTGAATAAAGCCATCTTCAGTCAACCGGTGACAGAGTAAGTATCCTCTTGGCAAGTCTGTTTCTTTGGAGGAGCGAGGAGATTAGGAAATAAACTTCTTGGAAGGTTGAAACCTAAATCTTACCAAGCGGCAGCAAATATAATCAAAGATACTGCAGAAGTGACGAGATCTTCCTTGTGATCTGGTCCCATCTGGACAGAAATTCCACCTGAGGCTTATGTTAAATTTCTTCTGAAGATTCAACTCTCCGAGAGGAAACAAAAACACTCCCCCATCTTGGGAAAACTGGACAGGAACACACTTCCTGTCATTGTCAGTTACAAATGGCCTGCTCTCTCCAGAGCTCCGTAGAACAGGTGATGGGAAGTCTGCTCCTTGCCTGAAGGTAGCCCCTGAAATACATGGAGTCCAGGACAGAGCAGCCAGCCATTTCCTAAGCCCTCCTAAAAGCTGAGAAGGAATGTTCACATCCTCAGAAACCGCACCCAGTCATGACAACTTTTGCCAGCTGGAGTGAAACCTGCCACACTCAGTGCTCTAAAAGAGACAAGTAAAATCTGTTCTTTTTGTTTGTCTTGAAACCAGCCCTGGAAACCATCTCACATCCTATGTACATCTAGGCCCTCGTACAGTGAGGGAGAAGGTGCAAATGCAAAGCAAAACAGTTCCAGGTGACTACTGAGTAAACCAGGTTGAATTTCATTAGAATTCGCACGTGGTCCAGCCTAAAGTTGAGTCCAAGACAAAGGACTGAGTCCAGGTGGTATACTTTGAAAATGACCAGGGAATGAGAGTGAGGAACTGGGGAGATTCCAATGGTAAAGAAGAAATGCCAATCGAAGGTGCTTATCGAGCCGGTGACTGCTGTGGTCACTGGGCCACTGTCCAGTCCTGGTTGGACCTTCTGGGGAGCTGCACAGAATGCCCCTCAAAATCTACTCAAGGGCTTCCCTGGTGGCGCAGTGGTTGAGAGTCAGCCTGTCGATGCAGGGGACACGGGTTCGTGCCCCGGTCCGGGAAGATCCCACATGCCGCGGAGCGGCTGGGCCCGTGAGCCATGGCCGCTGAGCCTGCGCGTCCGGAGCCTGTGCTCCGCAACGGGAGAGGCCACAACAGTGAGAGGCCCGCGTACCGCAAAAAAAAAAATAGAAAAAATTCTACTCAAGACGGGGAAGAAGGAGGTTTTAATGGTGAACGTCTATCCCACACTGATCCACGGTTATTTTGGAGGGGTTAACCCTCTCATTCTCCCAGCCTTGTGCATGCATCAGGGCTTTGGGCAGACTCCTGCGGGGATCCTATGATGTTGAGGGCAGAAAGTGTGAGCTAGGCAGGGTCGCTCAGGAGAGGTGCTGTCAGCTACACTGGAATGTGGCTGTTTGCTGCAGCGACCCCTGGAACAAAACAGTGAGCTGAAAGGCTCTAAGGGCAGTTCTACTAGACATTCTAAACGATAGAAGCTCCGTGCGAGGAAAAATCTGAGCCAGTGATGGAGAACCATCGAGAGCTCAGAAACAATGTCTGTAGGTTTAATTATATTTATTTAATTTAAGAAATATTTAATGAGCATTTACTATGTGCAAAGCACTCTGCAAGGTCCTTTGAGCAAAGCAGGATAATGCATAGATAAGAAAAGGATCAGCCCTCTGTAACCTCAATATCCACTGAGAAAAATCGTGCTTTCTCCCAAGGCCCACAGTACTTAAGAAGCATTCTTGAACACCTTGCCGTAAGTGGATTACTGTACAGTGGACCTCATTTTTCCATAGAAACCATGTCATAATCCTTCAGTTTATTCCTGTATAAAGATTTGGCATCAAACACATATCCTCAATTAAAAAATGTATCAAAGAATTTAAAAATGCAAGAAGGCTAAGATTTTAGAACTTTTTAAAATTACAAAAGTAAAGTCTAAGTCCTATTAAGTAGACCTCGTTATATTACAGACATTGTCCACACAACTTTACTGTCCAGTGTCCAGTGCTGGGTAGTGGGACAGACTGGGCATTATAATCATCCAGCCACTCTAGAGACTGTCATACAGAGTGAAGTAAGTCAGAAAGAGAAAGACAAATATTGTGTATTAACACATTATGTGGAATCTAGAAAAATGGTACAGATGAACCAGTTTGCAGGGCAGAAATAGAGACACAGATGTAGAGAACAAACGTAGGGACACCAAGGGGGGAAAGTGGTGGGGGGTGGGGGTTGGTGGTGGGATGAATTGGGAGATTGGAATTGACATATATACACTAATATGTATAAGATGGATAACTAATAAGAACCTGCTGTATAAAACAGAAATAAATAAAATAAAATTCAAAAAAATAAAAAGAATCATCCAGCCACAATTCCAACCCTACATCTGAACACTCACTGGACTTGGATAAGTCACTGCCCCTCCATCAACCCTGGCTCCAACTCACATCCTTCTAGAACCTTCCACTAAACAAGACTTTCTCCGTCCTTTGAACTCTTCCAAAATTCACCAGGATTTACCTCTGATTTTTAGCATTTTTTGTCTTTCAGTCTTATTCTAGGATTTCAAAGGTTCATATTGAAGTAACCCTCCTCCAAAAGTGAAATAAAATCAACTTAGTTCTGAAGTACCTTTAGCCACAACGAAGTGAGAAAGTCAGGTGGATAATGAAAACTAAATATACGTGTGTGTGCATGTGTGTGTGTGTGTGCGTGCACGCGCGCATGTGTGTTTGCCTGTGAAAAAGACCTGGAAATTAAGATTTGATCCCTGGAATCATAAACCCTCAAGGTCTCAGGGTTAGAAAGGATTTTAAAACGGATTCTTGAATTCTTTCAGCAATGTTCCCACCCAGGGGTGTTCAGAGTATGCCTCAATACATGCACTACAGGTAGCCATTAATAATAAAAATATGTATAATAATTAAGTGCTTATATGCTGGCTGCTGTGCTAAGCCCTTTGAACACCTTGTCTTTTTTAACCCTCACAACAGCTTCAAGAGGTACACACTATGATTTTCATTTTATAGAAATAGAAAGCAAGGCCAAAGAGGTTAAGAAACCTGTCCAAATCACAGAGCTAACCAGGCGGAAGATCCAGAGCCTTCTGTATTTTCATCGTATTAAAACTTCACCAAGAGAGATACTCTGGTGGCGCAGTGGTTGAGAGTCCGCCTGCCGATGCAGGGGACACGGGTTCGTGCCCCGGTCCGGGAAGATCCCACATGCCGCGGAGCGGCTGGGCCCGTGAGCCATGGCTGCTGAGCCTGCGCGTCCGGAGCCTGTGCTCCGCAACGGGAGAGGCCACACAGTGAGAGGCCCGCAACTTCACCAAGATTCTCTCTGTGCCCTTTGGTCACAGCTCAGCTCCTTGGGGCTCCATAAGTCACATCATTTCTCGAATGGCTGCAGACTCCATATGGAAACAGGAAGCTCTGGGCCACTGGAAGAGGGCGGAGTAAAGAGGGGAAAAATTGAAGCTTTAGGCAGAAAAATAGAAAATTTTTGAAAAGTGTATCAAGGAAGAAAAGGCCATTAGGAAAGGGAGGGGTGTCAAGTTGGGAAGTGAGAGTTAAAACAAGAGGCTCCCCTCTGAGAAGGGTAAGTTTGGTGCCAAGGTAAAAGTGTGCAGGAATTCTGCAAACAGAGGCAGGAATCCAAGTTCATGTGAACAGCTCTTAAGTTGCTGGGGTGTGCCTAGGAATCATAGGAAAAAGACATCAATTTTTCAGAGATTCAAGACTTAAGAGAAAAATTATAATAAACTGGAAGCATGCTAAGGTGTGGGAAACACAGGCACTGATATCAGACAGGCCCACTCACCGCCTGTGCAAGCTGGGCGAATAATTTAACCTCTCTGAACCTCAGTCTCCTCATCTATAAAATGCGAATAGCAATAGATTCTTCACAGCATTTTATAAGGATCAGATCGTTGAAGTACATAAATAAATGTTTAGAACATAGTAGGTACTTAATAAAGAGTTCTAAAGTTTGTGACTGCAGTGGAGGATGCAATGGAGCTTGAAAAGAGCTCTGCAGCAAATCAACCAAACAGTAGGAAAGGCCTGCCTGAGACCAGAGCATGGCTATTGAAGGGTTTGGTTCAGATCCTCAACACAATTTTTCTCCCACATGCTTAAGAGTCTGGGAGGAGGAATGAACATCCTCTCCCCTGCACTTCTACCCCAATAAAAACAGAAGAGGGGGTAATTGTTAGGCCATGCAAAGTGCCTTCTATGGCAGGCTTTTAAAAATTAGGTATATTATGTCTTGCAAATTCATTTTCAATTATTTTGAAATGAGCTTGATCCAGCCACTTCTATAAGCAGAACGTTAAATGCAGCAAACGTGGATGCGCTGATACAATTGCAGTCGGGGACCCTGCGTTCTGTGCCTATGTAGTCTTCATAGTACCAGACCACTTCAGCAGATCATCAGTGAATTGCTAAAGTCAGAGGCAAGTGGAAGATGCAGTGGACACATCACTATATCATGAAACCTGTTTGTACGAAGTGAGAAACCCGGTCAATACTGTCTCTAAAACGGTCTTTAATTCTGCCACAAAAGAACGGGTATGGCTAACTGCATTTCCAATTCAGGTAATTGTTATAATTTGCCAGTTATAAATCACTATTCTATAGCATAAAAATAGTCATTAAAAAGATTCCAGCTTTACAAAAAATCAGCTGATGGGATGACTATAAAAGCCAAATTAAAGGGGAAACAAGATTCCATTAGTGTGGAAGAAACTAAGAAAGGCAGCCTGAACTTGTACTTGCCATGGATAATGGAGGCACAGTGGTCACTCTTGGTGGTACGATTCTTTTCTGCTCCCAGAATTGTACTTTGCAATGAATTGGGATGGGGTTAAGCAATTTTTCTAAAAAGTCTTGATGAAGCCTCTACTGTTCTAATGGGGTGTAGCTGTTATGAAATTCCGATTGTTGATTATTTTGCAGAAAGTTAATTATTTATCCTTTTCAGAACAAGGGAGTGTGGGAAAGGAAAGTGGTTGGATGTGAAATTATAGAATCTCAGTGCTGAAAGTGACCTCATCTCACTTAGTTTAACTCTTCACTTTACAAATGAGGTGCCTGAGAGTCAGGAAGATGTGGTGGCTCATCCAAGGTCAAAAGGTGTAAAAGTGAGGGAGCCGTGACCTTCACCTGTCCAGTATAGGCTCTCCCATTAGTACCTTCATAGGGACAGGTTATACATTTGAGATTTTTAATTTCAGGGTCAGAGCACACTGCTGCCTTACTTTGCAGCATCACCAGCTGCCCAAAAGACATAAATGAATCTAACCCTTTATAAGTACCAGATTTTGAAGCACTTTGAGGATGAACATATTCCTAAAATAAGCTGATCTCCTGCACCACCCTCCAAAACAGAGAATATTGAACATAATTCAGAATACCGCACCACAAAGATGTCTACATCCTAATATGTCAATATTGCCTTACATGGCAAAATGTTTTGCAGATGTGATTAAGTGAAGGATCTTGAGATGGGAGATTATTCTGGATTATCTAGGTGGGCCCTAGATGTGATCGCAAGGGTTCTTATAAGAGGGAGGCAGGGGTCTCAAAAAAAGAGAAAGGGATGACCTGACATGACAAGGGGAACAGAGGTTGGTGTGATGTAGGGAAGAATAGCTCTAGTGGAAATTCTGTTTAAACTGGGACTTAAAAGATAAAGAGAAATTTACTAGGCAAAGAGGAAAGGTGCACCGAAAGTCATTAAAGACAGAGGAAACGGCATGTGAAAAGGCCCAATTTTGGGAAAGCATGGGACAAATTCAAGGAACTGAAAGCTGATGATCTGTATGGCTGGACTGAAGAGAACAAGGCATCCACCAAAACAGAGGGGACCGGATTATGCATGGCCTTCTAGACCAAATTAATAAAGATGAACTTTATTCTAAGAGCAATGGAAAACCAGTGGAGGGCTTTAAACAGGAGAGTATTATTAGCTTTAAACAGGAGAGTATTATTAACAGATTTGCATTCTGAAGTGGCCAGTTTGACACTGTGGTTAAGGGTAGATTGAAGAGGGGGCAGGAGAGGAAGTGGGTTAGCCATCCAGAAGCATGATGATGGTGGCTTGCTTAAGTAAGGGTGATGGCATGGGGAGGGAAGTAAGGGGACACATTTGAGTGATCTTGAGATGACATAATCAACAGACCTGTGTGACTGTTTTAGATGTGGAAAGTGGAGGGGGGAGGGTGGAATCAAAGAGAACTTTAAGGCTCCTGGTTGCAACAACCAGAAAGAAAAACAAATATCGTATATTAACACATATATGTGGCAGCTAGAAAAATGGTATAGATGACCTTATTGGCAAAGCAGAAATAGAGACACAGATGTAGAGAACACATGTATGGACACTAAGTGGGGAAGGGGGGGTGGGATGAATTGGGAGAGGGGGATTGACATATATACACTACTGATACTATGTATAAAATAGATAACTAATGAGAACCTGTTATATAGCACAGGGAACTCTACTCAATGCTCTGTGGTGACCTAAATGGGAAGAAAATCTAAAAAAGAGGGGATATGTGTATACGTATAGCTGATTCACTTTGCTGTACAGTAGAAACTAACACAGCATTATAAAGCAAGCATACTCCAATAAAAAATTATTTTAAAAAAAAGATGCAAAAAAAAAAAAGCAGAGGCAGAGGTTATTATTATTTTAAACCATTTAAAACCTCAATGCTCATCAGAATGGTAATGGCTTAGTAAATTCTGACAGCCTTTACCGTGGAATACTCTGCAGCATTTACAAAGGAGGAACTATAAGAAAAAAATAAGAAATACTCCCCAGCTAAATAAAAAAAAGCAAAGTACAGAACACAGAGTAAGTGTGCTACCATTTGGTTTTTTTTTTTTTAAATGTGTGTGTGTGTACTTGTTCACTTACATAAGCATAGAAACCGAATATAAAAGAAGTAACTGTGATTACCACTGGAGGCACCAGGTGGGAGAAAGTCTTGCTTTTCACTGTACAATGTTGTGCTACTTCAATGTTTTAATATGTGTTTGAATTGCCTATTTATTTAGACTGAATTTCAAGTAAATACATAACTAAACGTAAAATGCATATCTTCCTAAAAGAACGGAAGGCATGAGATAATGCCAAGAACGCAAACAAAAGACAAAGGAGACGCTATCAAACAAATTAGAATTCCTGCCAAAAACTTTTCACAGGATAAAGCAGGTTATTTTGAGCTGAAGAAAGATACCATGCAGAATTCATATGTAATCCTCTTGAAACGTTACCAAAAATCATAGCCTAAAGCACATGAAATTTTAAAACTTAGAAATATGAAGATAAATTGGCAAAACTAAAATCACAAAGGGAGATCTAAATATACCTTTTGAAGAGATACAGAATAAAACCACAGAAAATAAAGAAACTAATAAAATTTAAAGTATTATTTACAGAAACTAATGAACTTTGTAACCTACAGTCTACACATCCCTTTCAAATAAAAAAATTATCTCCTAGGGCAAAGTGAAAACTACTGTAAATTCCCCAAAGTAAAAATTATATAGGATTCTTTCTCTTCCCATAATACAGCAAAATTAGCAGTTAATATTTGGAAAGCAATCACCTGGAAATTTTAAATCCATCTCTGAGAGAATACTTAAATTGCAATTCCATGTTGTTTAGAAAAATAACAGCAGTGGCACAGTGAAAACATTACATATCAAAACCAGTGGGGTATGACTAAAATTGTACTCAGAATATCGATAGCCTTAAATGCGTTCATTATTTAAAAGAAAGAAATAATAACAAAATGAATACACTTAGATCAAGCTCAAAAAGCTAAATGAAAGCAAGAAAGTAAATCCAAGGCAACACTTACCAAGTTGTTTTTTATTAAATATGACAGAATCCCCAGTGTTTAGATGCAACACACACACACACACACACACACACACACACACACACACACACACACACATTGAAGACAGATGGGGAAGTTCCATCCTTTCATAGTTGGTGAAACTTTTACTAGTATACCCTCTCTTGGTTAATCACCAATATACATTAGCATGTTTAAGTTCTAAACATTTTTACCTTTAAACAAGAGACTATTTAATTTTGTACAACTTTACTAGCACAATACTGCTGTCATCTTACCCTGAAGGTAAAAGTATAAATTGGGATCATTTTTTATGAAAATAAATTTGTTACTATATATCTAAAGACATAGAATTTAATTGATAATTTGACTTTTGTGTAAATATTCTAAAGAACTAAACAATTCTAGAGATGTGCAAATACCTGGCTAAAAGGGTTTTCACAAGAATTATTTTAATGGTGAAAATCGGACAACTTTAAATGTGCCACATTGGGAGAGCAATGACTGATTTATTGGTCATGCGGCAGCATCGTCTGCAGCATTTACGTTCATGCTGAGGCTTTAATTATGGTCAGGTGGGAAAACAGCATATAAACACAGTATATAGAGTCCCAATTTTGTAAAATGCCTGTGTTACCGAGTCCAAGCTCGCTCTGCTCGCCGCAAGACAGGCCAATGAATCGGAGACGAGGTGTTGAGGCAAAGGAATACGACTTTATTCGGAAAGCCAGCAGACGCAGAAGATGGCCGACTAGTGTCTCTGAAAAACCATCTTATCGGGGTCTGGATGCCAGTTTGTTTAATAGAATCAGAGAGGGAGAGGCGGTGAGGAAGTAAAGTAAAAGGGGCCATCGGTCTTGCAAAACATCCCCTGGAATGGCCAGCCTTGGGGAAGGGATGTGTTAATTTCTTCTTTTCTGCAGCCATCCACGGGTGGGCAGGGTCAGGTTGTCTCCCTGTGAACTGAACAGAGGCACTTTAGTTTAACATTCAGGCAGAGGGGCAGTGTTCCCCAAAGCAAAGAAAAGCAAAGTTTAAAGTCAAAGGAACAGATCGAACATGGAGTCCAATTTAGCTCTTGCCTGTTACACCTTGGCTACTTTAAAAAATAAAACCTCCATGAATAAGATTCAGAGATTTCCAAATAAAGTCATCTTTAATATGAGGAGAACCAGTTCCTGGTTCTCACTGTGTTTAGCTGCATGACTTGGGAAAACTTATTTTTCCCTCTGGATCTGTCTCCTCATTGGCGGGGGTTGACTTAAAGTATCCCTTCCAGGTCTAAAGTACTGTGATTCTTTTATTCTATGCCTTCAAAATGGCAAAGTCATTTTAGGTACATCCCGTAAATTCAGATGTAAGCGCTCATATTTTGTGAATGACTATTTTGTGCAAAGCACTACTGTAGAGATAGTCAAAGGCTCTGATGTGATTCTCCTAACTCTAAGGTGTATTGATAATCAATTTACGTAAATCAATTTTCATCTTATAGCAAAGGAAGAAAGCAAGACAAAGTGTAAGTTCTCGTTATTTCACATCATAATTTTAATAGCTCTGTTTGTTTCATTCTTCAACTTTGAGGGTATCTTAATGCAGCCGACATCTAATGATTACAGCTTGCTTATGTACACGGTATGTTAATTTAGGGATCTGTGCAGGTATCTTTTCCCTTCGAAAATGACTTGTTATTGTTTTGTAAGAATAGGCATTTCTAGACTTTTCATTAAAGCTCCTAAGATGCGAAACCTATTTTGATTCTTTCTCTTGTATCCTTTCTTTCTTTTCATGTCCTTCATGTCCTTCCTTCTTAGCTCAAGATTCAATGTTCAGTTGCTAGGATCTCAACATTCTGCAGTGAGTAGATAATTTTCCTTTGAATTTGTAAGTGCAAGGTAAATGACACTGCATTTCACGCAATGGAGATGTTGTCTTCTGCAAGCTGGCTAACTACTCGTGGGGACCTGGGAGTCAGGAGGCCTGGCTCCAGTCCCCGCTTTGCAGTATGTGACTATGCGCGAGTCACTTCCCATCCCTGGTCTCAAGGGTCTCATCTGTTATATCACAGAAAAAGGAAATGGAGGGGGAGGGAACTTTTTCCAGGGATTGCGAGCTGGGGATGCTTTCAAGTAGCACAGTGAATGAAGTGGCCAGGTGGGTACTGGGGCAAAACGCAAGAGTTCATGCCGCAACTTCGAGAGCATCTGTTACCGAATCCAAGCTCGCTCTGCTTGCCACACGACAGGCCAATAAATCGGAGATGAGGTGCTCAGGCAAAGGAATACGACTTTACTTGGAAAGCTGGCAGACTAATGTCTCAAAATAACCATCTTATGGGGTATGGTGGCCAGTTTCTTTCATAGCACAGAGAGGGGGAGGAGGTGCGGAAGTAAAGTAAAAAGGCCATAAGATTTGCAAATGTCTCCTGGAATGGCCAGCCTCGGGGAGGAGATGTGTTAATTTCTTCTTTCTTGCAGCCATCCACAGGTGGACAGGGTCAGGATGCTTCCCTGAACAAAGGCACTTTGGTTTAACATTCAGGCCTAGGGGCACGGTTCCCCGAGGCAGTCCATCATGTATCCTTTTAGTGAAGAAAAGCAACGGAAAGCAAGGGTTAAAGTAAAAGAAACAGATCCAACATGTAGTCATATCTGGCTCTTCCCTGTTACACAGCTATGACTCAGCTTCAGCCCCAGATCCAATGCTGTATCTGATTTTTTTCCAGGGATGCTAGAAATGTGGGGTTTTATGTGAAATCCCCAATTATTCAACGTTGACTACTCATTCCGTATTTTCCCATGGTACAGCGATACACAAATGGCAACAGCCCAGATTCTTTCTATAGGACAACAGTTTACCACTTCTATTCTGGAAGAATATCAAGCCTACTCTAGTGAGAAGATGCCGCCTCCACGGACTTGTTTACAGTTCCTTCCTTCACGTGGTGGTACAGTTTTCATCACCATCAATAACAAGCCTGCATGAAGCAGCTACTGTCAACAGAGCACATGCTCGTCACTGGCAATGCCACACAAGCATAGATCTCCACTGAAGCCCTAATGGACACAGATACCAGGGAACTTCCGTCCTTTAAGTACAACTTGCCTGCCTCCCCCTTTTCGAAGGCTCCCCTGACTCCTGCCCCCATCATGACCCAATCCAAGCAGAAGAAATGCCTCTCTCTTTTACCTGCTTATAGCATCTTGCCCCAAACTCTCTTTCAGACCTTATTACACCGTATTAGCATTCTTTAGTTTAGTATCTATCATTCTCAATAGGCTGTGAGCTCCCTGAGGGCAGGTTGGTGTCCTTTTTCTTTTTGTACCCTCAGCGTTTCCTTTAGGACCTTCGACACTCTTTGCAAACAGATACATCGTCCAGGTAGGAATGCAGAACACACATGATCCGGGCTGGGTGCCCATACGGAGCTTCCCATGGAGAAAAGCAAGAGTTCAGAGGAAGCTCCATTCCTCGAACTGAAAGAAGAAAGAGGGGTTTTGTGGAAGAGATGCAGTTAAGCAGGGCACACACCTGATGCTGAGTCTACAGGAGGCCATCTGAGACGGGAAGAAGGGCCTCCTCTCCCTGGTGGGTACTCCCCAACCAGAGTTAGGCATGACCAATGCCATGTGGTAGGTTTAACCAAGATGCAACCAGGGTCTCCATTTTCCTCAAAATACAGGAAAATTATTATGGAAACTCAAATTCTATGGTTTATGGAAAGTGTGAAATTCTCCCATGACAGTTCAGCAGGCTTCAACTCTTAGGACCCCCTCCCTGTCTGGGTTTCAGCTTCATGCGCACTTTCTATGTTGGCCCAACATTGACCCAGACATGACGCCGGATCCTCCTCTAATATCTACACACACATTCCCCTCCCCACCCACGAGACGTCACCCAAGGCTCGAGTCAACGTGGCCCATGTTCCTCAGGATCTGAGAGGGAGACAGATGAAGTGGTCACATGACAGCAACAGAAACAACCCTAGGTCCCACTGGAAGCTTTCCCACTATCACCTCCTCTTCTGAAATGCTTGGTTTCTCTGCAGCCAGCCAAGCCCTCAAGTGCACAGAAGCCATGTCTACCTGCAGCGACTTTCTCCACTGCACAGGGGGTTAGCCCTCTCCTCCAGCGGGTCTCTCTCTCCACTCTCTTTATTCTTCTCTCCCCACACCAATCCTCCTGCTGCCCACAACCAGCGTCCGGTATCTCAGTTCCCTCTTTTTGCTTCTGCTCCCCTTTGTGGCTTGAGCCCCTGCCAGCTTCCATTGCACACGGGGTCTCCGCCTCACGTCGGTGGCGCATCACAGGCTATTCCAAGCAAAGGTAGCTTCCTTCGGAAGAAGACTTCTGCTGCCTGCATCGGCTCACGCTGAGTTACAGACCCTACCGGAAATCTGACTCCTGGCCCAGGCAAGAGCCCATCCGGGGAGCAGTCAGCACTGTCTTCATTTTGTAAAGTTTAGGATGGCGGAGTCAGCCGTGAGTTCGTGGGCAACTTGGTAGAAGACACCAAACTGCAGAATTCAGGGTCTCTCTCCACAGTTTTCCTGAGCTGTTTGGAGGTGTGACAGTGAAGCTATGAAATCACCTCTTTTCTTGGTTCTTTTCGTTTTCTTGAGACCGGATTGGGAAGAAGGGAACGAGGTTTCCTGTGACTGATTCAAAGAAGGGAAAGCTTGAGTGACTTTAGAATGAATTTGGCTTTCCTTTTGGCCTTCCTGTGGGAGTGAACGTGAAATGTAAAATTCCATGATTAGGCATTTGCTGATCAGAAAAGCGTCTTGGGGGCAGCCGTGAGGGGCCTCACTGCAAAGAGTGGTTCACTTGGCACTTGACAGTGAGCAAGGGATCTTTCCTCTGGGGCCTCACACTGAAACATAAACTTCTGCATTAGCCACTCCAATTCGTTTTTGTTTTAATCCATTTTCTAAGCTAATGCAGTGTTTTCAGTATGATCTCACAGTGTCCTGGCATAGGAAGGGCCATGATGTCATACTCCAGCTATTCATTATGATTCTAATATGTGAGGGGAAATGGCCAATTCTTTTCTGGCTCCATGTGTTATGGCAGTTTGAACATTCTCTATCCAGTTAAGAGTAAATCAAGATGAAAAAGACCTATAATTTCCCAAAGAGGGCTGCAGCAGACAGCCCACATAAATTAGGAGTTGCTTACTTGGAGGATACATAAACTGGGTAATTATTTTTAGGCATAGATAACTGTGATCAAATTAAAGAGCTCTATGGATAGAAAAGAGGGGGAAAGAGTCAGGGAAAGAGACAAAGAAATAAGGCCATTGAATACATCTCAGGAATTTTGATTCCTGTATTTATTCTCAGAAATGAGGGAGGACAGAAGAAAGAGCCAGAGGAATGGAGTAGCGTGAATATCTTCCATGTGGGCTCGTTCACAAGTGGGTCTCCAGAGTCATGGACAGTTAGTTCTGGAAGAAACTGAGGCCCAGGGATGGGAGGTAACTTGGCCGAATCTCTCAAGTGAGTTATGCCAGAAGAAGGATGAGGGAGTGCGTCTTCCAGTCTTCAGTTCTTAGTGGTCAACTGTTTAACTTCCACTTGAGTTCTCGTAGCTGTATGTTTCAGGAGCGCAAAGTGGTGGGATTTGCCTAAGTCATTTTTCCTGTAACTTAACTAGGAGAGCTGCCTATTGGAGACTACTTGGACTGGGGCTTTTGCCGCTACCTAAAACAAGCCTGGGAGGGAATTTCCCCTCAGGAGCAGTGAGGGGGTGGGAAGAGTTTCAGGATGCAGGATTAGAAGGCCAGGATGCTAGCTCGGACCTCCGTGCCTTTGTTCAGGGAGGCTTGGTCTCTTTGTCAAGATGAATGAACCAAGCCTGGCTCACAGAGTCAAGTGAGAATCAAGCCAGATGAAGAAGGGAGAAGCGCTCATCAATTGCAAAGTGTGAAATAATGTGTGGTGTTGACAGTGTTAATGTTATGATTAAAAGCCTGATGGAGGAGGTCTTCCAAAAGAGTGTAGGAGTCATAGCCTAGGGCTTTGGGGTCATTTATGCAGGCTGCCTGTCAGCCACAAGAAGGAGAACCAGACATCAAATACCTCCCCAGAAGGGACACGAAGGACCCAGGAGCATGGGTGGTTGGATAAGCCTGCTGGGACAGTGTTCTCAGAGGGGATGCTAGCAACTGCCCTGAGGTGGAGCCTCCACGTCCAGCTTCAGGGCATGTCAATCCCAGACACCAGACAGACAGCGGGAACACAGCTCACTCAATTTCAAAAGCATCACAAAAGGCAAAATCATACAGAGTCAACTTTTGCCTTGCAAGTCCCAACCGATCCAATTTATTTTTTTAGGGTAAGAACAGGTTGGGGTCTCCCTAGTGGGACCCCTGTTGAAATAGGTAGCTGGTATTTCAGCCTATATTGTCCAAAAAGCACAGAATCACACTCAGAGAGCTGAGATGCTTAAGCTCTGAGGCCCTGGAGACTAGATGGGCTGAGAAGGCGGATGAGTCATGTTTCTCATCCTGTGCGAACTCGGGATGAGCTCCTTGAAGAGGAGGATAGGCAAAGTTCCCTCTGCCACTTAGATTGCTTCCTTTCTCTCCTCTCCCTTCCTCTGGCATTTATCATCGAATTAACACATGTGATGTGACTTCTCTGAACAAGTGTTGGAGCTCTGGACCGTTCTCACCAGATCATTCCCCTCAACTGTGTTTACCGTGGAGGCCCCTCAGGCCCGAACACGTGTGCCATGGCGGGCTTAATCAGTGGAGTCAGGCATGGTCAGCTGATCATGGACAGAGGCTCCAAAGAACCAGCTGTGGCCCTTCTGCCCCCAGATCCTGCAGGAGTGCCAAGGCAGAACTTGTATCAAAGTCTCGGCAAAGGACCAAGAGGAATCTATTGGAAATGACTCCAGCTAGAGGCCCCTTCTCTTATTTCCTGGCTCTATGGACATGAGCTGTCTAGCCTGGGGAAATTCCTCTCCTTTCTGGGGTTTGTAAATTACAAAGATTGGACTAGGTGAGCTCTAAGTATCTCTAACATCCTACCTGGAGCAACAACGTGCTGATGCAGGCTGTAACTAAGCACGTTCGAAAGAGACTCAACGTGCTGGACACACCCCTTTGTAGCAACACACTGCTACATCTCTGAAATTTTGAAAGGTATTAGTGTGGAGTCCTGGATTCAAAACGGTAGGACTAAGACATGGCTGGGATCCAAAGTCAAAAGGGAGGGGTTGAGGGATGCTGCTTCACTATGGAATGCCGGGCCCCTTGTTTATTTTATTTAACAAATATCTGTGTAGCACCTACTATTGCCAGACGTTGTTCTAAGTGCTTTACAAATATTTTCTTAGTCCTAGTTACAGCCCTATGAGGAAGGCACTATTATTATGTCCATTTTACTGATAAGAAAACTGAGGCACAAAGAAATTAAGAAACTTGCTTAAGATCATACTGCTAATAAGTAAGGGCTTATGAATATATTTGCTCAGATTTTAATAGGACTAGCATTCACGTTAAGGAGGAAAGGAATCAAAAGCAGCATCCCCAGGGAGGAGAATAAGAAAGCTGGGAAGTATACCCAGGATTTTTGACCCTCAAGCTCATGCTTTATCCACTTCCATAGCATTTCTCATGGTATTTTTTTTTTTCCAAAAGACATTAATAGGTAACTTACGAACATATGAAAAGATGTGGATGGGACTTAAACAAAGTTCAGCCAGTCTCTTTGCTATAAGACTTTTCAGAACCTTTACGGTAAGTCCCCCACATACGAACGAGTTTCATTCTGAGAGTGTGTTCATAAGTCCAATCAAGTTAGCCTGGATACCCAACTAACACAATCGGCTATATAGTACTGTACTGTAATAGGTTTAGAATACTTTTCACGCAAATAATACATAAAAAAACAAACACAAAAAATGAAGAAAACATTTTTAATCGTACAGTACAGTACCTTGAAAAGTACAGTAGTACCAGTTACATCACTGCTGCTTTTATGCTTGCTTCCAGACATCCTGGGCTTGAAATAAAGATACTGTACTACCGTACCCTCTACAGTGCTGTACAGTAGAGTACACAAAAGCACAACCACTTGTCGAGGATGCACACACGTGACAATGTACGCCAGACATGTGAACTAACCTAAGTGCTTGGACATGCGAACTCATGTTCGCATCTTTGAAAGTTTGCAACTTGAAGGTTCGTATGTAGGGGACTTACTGTACTCTGCTAAGAATCCTTATGAATCTTCCAGGGAGGTGATAGGATGCAGCATCTCTCAAACGTGTTTGATGATAGGACCCTTTTTTCAAGGAGTAGCTCAAGGGATGAAAGCCCTAACGAGCACACTTCGAAAACAATGCAATGGAAAGTTGGTTTGTATTCATTATATCCTCCAAATGTGATCATTGACCCCTCCCCTTATGAACACTTCTATCACATTATCCTCTCATTCTTCAACATGTTTAACTTGCCGTTGTGTGCAGTGTATGCACACACCTGTCTCACCTCTACTGCTAGTGGGTAAGCTCCTTAGGGCACAGCCCTCTCTGGTTTACCTTTGTGATCTTCTCAGTAGTGAGCACAGTGTATTGCACTTAGTAGACACTCAGATAGATGCTTGTTAAATGAATCAAGGAGTGTGTGAAAAACATTTCCACGTGAGAATAATAGAAACCAGTTCCATCCCCCCCCCAAAAAAGAAAGAAAGGAAAGAAAATGAAAACTGAGAGCTCCATTTTAGGTTAGAATTCTATGGTGGTGATGGTGTGAAAAACAGTAAAGTTCAGGAGAAAAGCCTACTTCTCTCATGAGAGCTGGTTTGTTGGTAACAGAAAGAGTACAGAGAAAAAGCAAAAGAAGCAGCAAGATTACCCAACTTTTCAAACTGAAGGGAACATTGAAGGTATACCTGCCTGAGCCCAGCACTTTGTAAGTGGGGAAACTGAGGCCTAGATATACACTGGGACATCCTCCAGGACAAAAAAATATCAATCCTGGGCTTCCCTGTTGACGCAGTGGTTGGGAGTCCACCTGCTGATGCAGGGGACACGGGTTTGTGCCCCGGTCCGGGAAGATCCCACATGCCGTGGAGTGGCTGGGCTTGTGAGCCATGGCCGCTGAGCCTGCGCGTCCGGAGCCTGTGCTCCGCAACGGGAGAGGCCGCAGTGGTGAGAGGCCCATGTACCAAAAAAAAAAAAAAAAAAAAAAAATCAATCCTCAGGTGTTCGTAATGCTATCAAGGCTGTAAATCCAAAGAATCATTCAAAACTGACCTCCTGAAATTCTTTTTAAGGAAATGTCATTATAGGTAGGCAGGAAAAATAGCAATTTCTTATTAGATTCTTCTCCTGTTTGGAAACAGCGTGAGACAATCTAATGTGGAAGGGCCAAAGGGCAATTTTGCTGTCAGTCCTGAGCTCCCACAAGCCTCTCCTTCTCACATCTCCCCTCTCCTGTCCAGTTACGATGTCCCAAGCTCAGATCCAGACAGTTGCATAGGAGAGTCACTCAAAAATGCTAAGCCCTGAGTTTCTATCGGTCTGTACCAAGCCCACAAAGCATAAGGCTCACAGGAGAGAAACTGCAATTTTCGTAGCTCGCCCGTCAGCCAGCTTACCCAATGGATTATTTTTCCTAAATCTTGGTAAGAGCTGATGTCAAAAAATCATACATGTTTAAAAATTCAAGTCTGAAATAAATCAGCAACAGCGGATTCCCTCAGCCTAGTCACAAACCTGCAGCCATGAAATATGAAAAGGAACAAAGGCCATGGGGCCAGAATTTTTTGTTATGGTTTTCTGTGAAATATCATGTTACCTCCCCACGTCCTGGAGTTTTCTCAGCGTTCGCTGGAAGAGACCTCCATCAGATAATGGGAAGGGAGTAAAGAGCTGCCATTGAAATTCAGAGCCTTGTCTAAACCCCACACATGGGTGAACTCAGGGAACGGTTGTCTTGAAGTTCTTCTAAGGTCAAGGGTATTTGTTTGCCAGTAAGAATGCCTGCTGAGAACACGCCACAGACAAGCCGGAGTTCCCACACACTGTTCTTTGGAAAAAGTCATGATGCTGCCCTAGTTCTGTCCGATCTAACCAGGTATTTCAGCACCTATCTGAATAATTCGGTCACGCTTTCATTCCTTAATGCATAGTTACATGTCCACGCGTATTTGGGGGCCAAAATAAAGGGACATGAGAAAAATAATCTAAGTCTTTATAAACAAAGATAAATGGCAAATAGAATTTCTTTTTTTTAGATGCCTTATGTGATTTATTTAATTATAAAATCCAGAATTGTATAAACATTGTAGATATTATCATCTCATTTTACAAATGGTGCAACAGGCTCTGAAAAGTAAAGGAAATTTTTACAATATCATTCAGATAGTAATTAATGGAGACAGACTTTGAAAACCAATATTCCTATCACTCAAATCTTGTTACATTGAATTAAAACCACGATTTAGGTTTAACTGTTATGTTCTCTGTTTTATTGATGCTCAATATAAGAAGTAGTAGAGGGCTTCCCTGGTGGCGCAGTGGTTGAGAGTCCGCCTGCCGATGCAGGGGACATGGGTTCGTGTCCCGGTCTGGGAAGATCCCACATGCCACAGAGCGGCTGGGCCCGTGAGCCATGGCCGCTGAGCCTGCACGTCCGGAGCCTGTGCTCCGCAACGGGAGAGGCCACAACAGTGAGAGGCCCACATACCGCAAAAAAAAAAAAAAAAAAAAGAAGAAGTAGTAGAAGATATTGATTTCTCGATTCTTTGTAAAATCATCACTGAATTTTTTTCTGTTATCTTTTGACTGTGCCTTATATGGAAACCAATAAGATAAATCACTTCCAAATTTGGTTTGAGGATTTAAAAAAAAAGCTTTTTCTCATTTCATTACACTTACCATGAATGCCCTTCCTTATTCTCTCCCCTATTTATAGAATTTCTGTTTCACATACGTGAGGGACAATCTTTGTACTTTATTAAATACTTTTATTTATATGAAACACTTTTACCCATCTTATTTGATCCCCACAAGGTACAGTCTTTGCCCCACCGTACACCTGCTGAGGCTCAGAGAAGTTAAAGAAACCACCCAGGGTAGCACAGAGGCTGACAGAGTCAGGATTAGGGTGAGACTGGACTTCCTTCTCTGTCCAATACCCATAAATATTGGGTAATCCTCCTGTAGGTTTATGTCTTCCATCCAGTGTGGATTAGGTTCGGCCAATCCTAAACATGGTATGCCGGTGTCCCGCTGCAGAGATGAATTTACGAAGCCATGGCTTGAGGTAGTGATTCCATACTAGGAGGAGATCTTCCTGGCCCGCTGCTGCCGGCAGTGTGACTGTGGGCGCTCACTGGGGGGTAGCCACACGGTGCAAGCTGGCAGAGCCTGTGGTCCAGGTTTCCTCTGGCACAAAGTTCCATTCAGATTCATTGTAAACAGCTCTATTTTGAGAGCAGAGTGTGGCTATTACTAATTTCTATTGCTATGTCCAGAAATGGAATCAAAACGTAGAGGAAAATCGTTAATCGTTTCCACATTAATTTTCCATGATTATCAACAAGCGTTGAATCTACCCCTGACCTCTTCTCAGACTGAACTAGAAAACAGCCTTCCAGGGCAGCCCCTGTCGGGGGCACATACACAGCTCTGGCTCTGGTCCTGGTTGTTGGCTGCTGCCACCCCCTGCCCAGCTCCATTCCAGGTTTTAAAAGCCTTCTGCCCGCCCACTGGCTCGCACCACCCGGGAGAGAGTGTCTGGGAGCCTTGCCCTCTCCTTCGATATGATCTGCCAAGAGTTGCCTTGCTGAGGACCTGTGCATACACACAAACACACACAGAGAGACAAGCACACACACACGCAAGTACACACTTCAAAGCGGGGCCGGAATACACGAAGGATTATCTAGGACACAAGATATCTAGGACACATCCCATTTCCTTCCCCACGATGAGGGCTGAACTCAGAATGGGAGGAGTGGGGACTTCCCTGCTGGTCTAGTGGTTAGGACTCAGCACTTCCACCGCTAGGTCCCGGGTTCAAACCCTGGTCAGGGAACTAAAATCCCACAAGCTGCGTGGTGCAGCCAGAAAAAAAAAAAGAATCGGAGGAGTGAAGCAACTCTAAAGAGACCTGGACAGAGGCTGTATTTCCCTCTGCTTACACTAGGTTAGAAAGCCTGAGGTTAGCCGAGCTTTCGATTGACAGCTGCCCATAGGTGAGTATTATTTCATAGAATGTAGACACTAGGGAGTGATATAAATATCAGTATTTTTTGTATCCGTTTAAGACAAAATCACTTCCAGTTGCGCTATGACATGCCTTCAATTGTAAGAGGCATCCCAATATCAGAAATGTCGAAATGTGAAAACAAGGTCTTAGAAATGACAGAACAGTCTATGTTTATTTTATGGCTGGAGGGGGAGAGGAAGGAGGCTCAGAGAGGGTCACTGGTCTATTCAAGGTCACACAGCTAGTATGGGATGCAAATCCAATTACATCTGACCCCAAAGTCAAGATTCTTTCTACAAAAACACTTCCGTGTGCTACCCACTGAATTCAACCTTTCAGACAATAAGCCCTTTCGGAACCAACCAGAGCCCTTAGGACATTGTGTATGAAGAAGCTGATCACCAACAGAGGGACCAGCATCATGGCAAGGCCACTACCCCCAGACCTGGCCTGTGTTTACCCCTCCTAGCTGCCTATTTTGCTGAACTCTCACTATACCCAGTGCCTGAAACTACCACCTACGTCAACAGCAGGTGCTCTAAAGCGGTGACGCCAAAGAGATGTCGGAAGACTTTTGTTTTTATTTTTCTAGCACAACAGATCAGAATTGTCGATAGATGGGCACTATTGGTATTTGGAGCTTGATAACTCCCTGTTGTGAGGGCCTGTCCTGTGCATTGTAGGACGCATAACAACATCCCTGTCCTCTACCCACCAGATGCCAGCAGCACTCTTCAAGCTGTGACAACCAAAATGTCTTCAGACACTACCCAATGTCCCCTGGGATGGGAGGGGGGCTGTTTAGTGCGGGAACTGCACCAGTTGAGAACCACCACAAGAAACCTTTATCAGTCTCTTTTTGGCTTCAACATTTTTTTTCAAGACATCTCTTTAGCATCCTCATTAGCTTCTAGAGTACTACATTGCCTCTGGCCCCAACACAAATGAGAAAAAGGAAAGAAGGGGAAATAGATTCCAACTGTCCTCTAAGTCCATGGTGATTGTAGTTTCCAGTAAGCCAGGACAAGCACCGTGTTAAAAGAAGGTTTTTCTCTCTGCCTGTCAAGTGTTTTGTCAACAGCGCATCATGTCGTAAGTCTATCAGCTGTGACCCACTTCTGAAGGCTTGACCTGTCATTTCACTGCTTGACACTAGCAGCTTCTAAAGACGATTGGCCACTTATTTCTTGAACATAATCATGGCAAATACACACAGCTAAATGATCAGGAGAAGTTACAGCGTCTCAGGCAGAGAGAACCCCAAACCATTGACTGCGGGAGGTTGACAGGAGCTGAGATAACTTCCAACACAATATCTTCATTTTAAATATAGAAAACCTCAGGTTTAGAGCAGACATTGCCCTGCTCGTAACGAGAACAGGTAACCAAGTTTTCAAGTAAGAGACGAAGATTCTCCAACTAGGTAACATCCCGGTTACGCAGATTTGATTTCAAACATATCTCGTCTTCTCCATTTCCATTTTGGTAACTTAACGAGTCTAAACTATGGCTGAATCTAAATTAAAACTGGAGTCTAGTGGCTTGACTTGGAGTCTAGGGAGTTAATTCTCTTAGGACAGGCTCTGAGAAATCGGCTGAGTTCTCATTTCCTCCCTTTCAAGCAAATCCCTGAAGCATGGATTTAAGAATAAATCTAAATAGTCTTCGGCTTATTTTAATGATTATTAGTTTGCGTTATCTTTCTCGTCAACTGCCTAGAGGACATGGTGTATGACTGTAACTCGATAGTAAGGCTAAACTAGCCCACTTGACACTGGAGACGCAGATGTAGCTAGAAAAATAGCAGCTTACCCTGGTCTGCATGTATTGTATTTTTTTTCCGTGGCTATGCAAATTACCCCACAAAATTATAAAGAAGCTACAGCTGAGGTCCAGGAAACTAAGAAAATAAATAGGTAGTCATTGAAAGAGTGTTTATATTAAATAGAAAAATAATAAATCCTTGACCCATTTATTCCTTTATTCACCCATTTATTTATTATTCATTATAAAAATATTTATTTAGCTGCTACTTTGGGCCAGACTGGGACAAGGAAGAGAATAGAAGCGATTCAGACAAGACCTCAGAAAGCCTACACCAACCTGGGTAAACAGACAAACAAGAAGCACTGAGTAGAGCGATTATTGTGATGGGGAATATAATGCAATATGTGCAATAAGAAGCAATAAGGAGCATCTTGTCCTGGGGAAATAAGGAAGGGCGGGAAGATCCCTTGGAGATAGTGATTTTGAGGTTGAAACTGGAAGTAAGAGTAACTCCTACCATCACAGCTAAATGATCAGGAAAAGTGACAGTGTTTCAGGCATAGAGAATCCCAAACCATTGATTGCTGGAGGTTGACAGGAGCTAACTTCCAACATAATATCTTCATTTTAAACATAAGAAACCCGAAGTTTGGAGCAGACATTGCCCTTCACGTAACCAGAAGAGCTAGACCCTAACCACTAAATTCAACTCCCTTGACTCACCCTTCAGGGTTTACACACCAAGCTTCCACACAACTGGAATGACTGGCTGACTGATTCCTTCTGATCATGCATTCTTACTTGCATTCAACCATTTATCGATGACCTCTGTATGTTTTGGATGATAAAACTATGGGTCATAGACTCTGCCTTCAAGGACCTTGTACCAAATCATTATAATAAAAGATAGAAACTGCTAAATGCAAAAAGAGGAGTGCGGGCTTCCCTGGTGGCGCAGTGGTTGAGAGTCCGCCTGCCGATGCAGGGGACACGGGTTCGTACCCTGGTCCGGGAAGATCCCACATGCTGCGGAGCGGCTGGGCCCGTGAGCCATGGCTGCTGAGCCTGCGTTTCCGGAGCCTGTGCTCCACCACGGGAGAGGCCACAACAGTGAGAGGCCCACGTACCACAAAAAAAAAAAAAAAAAAAAAAAGGAGGAGTGCAACAAGACGTGCTGGTGAGGATGTGGAGCAACAGGAATGCTCGTTCATTGTGTGTGGGACTGCAACATGGTGCAGCCACTTTGGAAGATGATTTGGTAGTTTCTTACAAAACTAAGCGTAGTCTTCCCTTCTGATCCAGCAATGGTGCTCCTTGGTATTTACTCAAAGGAGCTGAAGACTTACGTCCACACAGAAAACCTGCACATGGATGTTTACAACAGCCTTATTCATTTGCCAAAACTTGGAAACTACCAAGATGTCCAACAACAGGTGAATGGGTAAACTGTGGTATATCCAGATAACGGAATATTATTCAACACTGAAAAGGAATGAGTATCAAGCCATGAAAAGACATGGAGGAAAGGTATAGGCATATTACTAAATAAAAAGACCAATCTGAAAAGGCTACAGACTGGATGATTCTACCTATACGACATTCTGGAAAAGACAGAACTATGGAGACAGTACAAATATCAGTAGTTGCCAGGGAGAGCAGAGAGGAAGAAATGACTAAGTAGAACACAGAGGATTTTTAGGGCAGTGAAACTACTCTGTATGATACTTTAGTAGTGGATACATGTCATCATACATTAGTCCAAACTCACAGAATGCACAACACCAGGAGTGAACCCCAGTGTAAACCATGGAGTTTGGCTGATAATAATGTATCAGTGTAAGTTGATCAATGGTAACAAAAGTACCACCCTGGTGGGGGATGTTGAGAGTTGGGGAGGCTATGGATGGGGGGAGGGGCAGAGGGTAAATAGTAAATCTCTGTACCTTCAGCTCAATTTTGCTGTGAACCTAAAATGGCTCTAAAATATAAAGTCTATTAAATAACTTAAAAACTTAAAGAGAGGGCTTCCCTGGTGGCACAGTGGTTGAGAGTCCGCCTGCCGACACAGGGGACACGGGTTCGTGCCCCGGTCCGGGAAGATCCCACATGCTGCGGAGCGGCTGGGCCCGTGAGCCATGGCCGCTGAGCCTGTGCGTCCAGAGCCTGTGCTCCGCAACGGGAGAGGCCACAACAGTGAGAGGCCCGCGTACTGCAAAAAAGCAAACAAACAAAACAAAAACAAAAACAAAAAACTTAAAGAGATGTGCAAGTGTGAAGAGCCCAGTATTTGAATGGTGTTCACAAAATGCATTAGTCAGGAGAGAGCAAGCTGCTGTAATAAGAAGATCCCCAGAGATCAGCAGCTTAAAGAACAGTAAAGTTTAGTTCTCCCTCCCTGAACAGTTAGAGATGAGCACTTCGGACAGTGCCTGCCAAGGGTGTTTTCCTCATCCACATGGTCCAAGCTGGGTAGACCAGTCTAGAATCCACCTGGCAAAAGGGGAAAGAAGCCTCCCTCTGTCTCAGCCCCTCCCTCCAGAAGTGAAAGAGGACCTCCACTCATGTGCCATTGGAGAGAATAGAGCACAAGTGGCCTCACCTACCAGCCAGAGCTTCTGAGCAATGCAGTCATGGGCCCAGTTACACATCGATGACCATGGAACAAAAGGAAAACTGAATTTTGAGGACAGTTTACCATCTCCAGCAGCAGTGGGGACTTTCTTATATTTGGCTGACCCTCTCTAATCGTGCCTCCACTTTCCCCATAAATATGTTCAATTATTCCCCAGGCCCAGAAAAAGCACACCTTCCTTCCACCTTATCTCCTCCCTATAGCTACTTCTTTACTTCCTCTCTTCTTCCAAAATTCTTAAAAGAGTAGTGAACACACACTCCATTTGCCCTGCTCACCTCGCTTATACTACAGGATTCTCTGTAGTCTAGATTCAACCCTGACATTTCCCAATGGTCATGTGTAACAGTCAATTATGTCATCTTTTTGCAGCATCTATCAATAATATTCATAATAACAGCTAATATTTATTGAGCATACACACTGTGGTTGATGTTTCCCAAGCTATGAATCAAACTCCATCTTTCTTTCCAAGATCTAGACTAATCTAAGTACAGGCACCCCCAAATTCATCCTGATGCAGACAGAACTCATTAGCAAAATCCCCCTGCTGGGTGTTTCCTCCTGCCCCTACAGATCCACTGGCCAGCCTTGCCACCACGCTCTGCGCTCCAAGAGGGTGACCCTTGTGGACGGATTCAATGGGCTCTTGCTTCTGGCTTCCAGCCGGGTTTGGCCAATGGAGGCCCCTGGCAGGAAGCTGGAAACAGAGAGCAGCATGGGTTACCTGTGTCCTGTGTGGTCTGTGTCCCTCTACTGAAGGTCACAGCTCCTGTTGGGCAGCCCTTACACCACAGCTCTCCCTGGACTCCGGTAACTTCTCCCTTCCTCCTTCAGGCCTGAGGAGCTCACAGCCCCACGGTTGCAGTGCCAGGGCAGGGCACTGTCTCTGGGACTTTCCCTGCACCTTTCAAATAGCGTTTCTCTGTGAAAGTCTTCTCACATGACCCAGCATGATTGCGCCATCTTTTCTGGCCAGAATGAAGGCTGGTGCACGCCCCCTCTCCATTCTCTAGTTCAGCTAATGGAGTTGCTACCACGAAATCTCCTACCATGGAAACCAAGACTGACGCTCGACCCCTTCACCCTCACTCCTAACACACAGGAAGTCCAGGCCATCTTCCTTCAGGAACATAGACCCTAAATCACTCCCTCTCCTGGATCCCTATTCTCATTGCCTCACAGCTCAGACTCCCTCCTCACTTAAGAACTGTCATGTTTCTAAAATGACCATTGGACCATTTCAATCCTCTATGTAAAGACATCTCCATAGTCTGCAGAATTAAGAGAGAAGTTACAAGGAACGAAATTGTACCATTTGCAGAGAAGTGGATGGACCTAGAGACTGCCATACAGAGTGAAGTGAGACAGAAAGAGAAGAACAAATATCGTATAATATCGCTTATGTGTGGCATCTAACAAAATGGTACAGATGAACTTATTTGCAAAGCAGAAATAGAGACACAGACATAGAGAACGGACGTATGGATACCAAGGTGGGGAAAGAGGGTGGTGGGATGAATTGGGAGATTGGAACTGACATATAAACACTATTGATACTATGTATAAAATAGAGAACTAATGAGAACCTACTGTATAGCTCAGGGAACTCTACTCAGTGCTCTGTGGTGACCTAAATGGGAAGGAAATCCAAAAAAGAGGGGATATATGAATACGTGTAGCTGATTCACTTTGCTGTACAGTAGAAACTAACACAACATTGTAAAGCAACTATATACTCCAATAAAAATTAATTTAATGAAAGAGAGAAGTTACAATTGACACAGGGGTTTATTTAAAGGTAAGTCTCTTTGAAACATACGAACAAATGACTTCTGTGAAACTTAGAGAGTTTCTATACCATCATATAGTTACCTATATCCATACCGAAGGATGAGACTTACAGTATCTCACTAAATGTCCTGATATCATTAAAACAGTTATTTCATGCTTCTGACATAGGCCTAGACAAATTGGATCTCTAATACCTAGGCCAAATAATAACAACAGTAGCAACAGAGATTATTTCATCTTTCCCAGGTCTGTGAGTGAAAAATAAAGAACAAATCTAAACTAGGAGGAAACTAGTTGCATCCTATCTAACAAATAAAAACACACCTAATTTTCCAGAGCAAGCAAGTGACAAGGCTATCAAGCAATGCAGCAAAGGGTCCAATAATTCTATTGGGCTAGGCTTGCTGGGAAGGTTTCATTTTGTGTTCATTTCGGGGCAGCCCCCCACCCTGAATAATGAAAGCAGAGAAAAACAACCTCTGAGCCCAGGGCAGATGCCATGGCCACCAGGCCCTGCAGAGAGGGTGTGATACCACACGCTGAATCTTCTCAGCAGGATGGGAGGACATCAGCCAATTAGAAGGAAGGATCCCGAGCCACTCTGTTCTTAGCACAGCAAACAGAGCCCAGGGTTTTAACTCCCTGGGAGCCTTGCAGGAGAGAGCCTCACATAATTTCTTATTTAGGAAAGATTTAAAGAGATTTGTGCTGGAGTATTTAATCCAAAACCCTGGAACTGTCCCAGCAGTGGGTATAGATTAGGGGACAGTTGACTTCACACATTGATATTCAAACTAGAAAGTTGCTATTCTTCCAAAGGGGCAGGGAGATGGGTGGGTGACAGCATCCCCAGCTGTGCGGGAGCTCGGATCTCGCTCTCTCAAAACATTCAGGAGTTTCTGTAGCTCTTGGCAAGCTAGCTTCCCACTTGATGGAGGACTCCCCTGAGCCCTTGGATGCCCGGGACTTTGCAAAATCAACCACAGACTCGATTGCTTTCAAGAAAGGAGCTCTATCATCTCTTTCTCTCTCTCTACCCTCTCTCGCTATCACTCTCTCTCGGTTACCTTTTCTGTTCTATCTCACTGGATTTTCATGCCACAGACTAGGAACACTTGTCAGGGAGCCCTCAGTCATAAAACCCAAGAAGGGTTGTCTATTTATAAGCATTCTGAGGTTAGGGTAAGTTCAAGAGAATGTTTCCACTGAAAGTAAGCAAGAAGCTTCAGGTGAGCCATCACTGATTTATATTTTACACTGAGGGAACAGCATTTATCACTCTCTGCAAAGAGCCGCACACTCCCTCTCAGTGTTCTGCCAAGTCAAATACCCGGCCGGTGAACGTTAGACAACACTGAGAGGAAGTGAATGCATAAATCAAGTCTCGGGGGTTCGTAGACGACAAGCAGAGAGCCACAGGAGATGCCCACAGAACCTGGAAAGAAGGTGACCGCCTGATGTCCAAAGTTAGAAGGATTGATTCATCATGCTTTATATTTAGCCTCAAACAGAAGCGATTCACTGCAAGAGAATCGCAGTCTGGAAGGTGTCGTGGATGAGACCTAGGGAAACCCAAGTCCAAGCAGTGATCATGGCGGGTGATGCCAAGGAGACAGGGATGGGGGAGTGATTGATAGCAAGGGAGGCTGGTGATGTGCCCTGCCTGTAGGAACACTGTACGAACAAAGAGGGGAACAGACAGCACAAGGACAAAGAAAGGGGCCCAGAGAACGGGGTGTGGGTTAGTCCAAGAGCACCAGTCCTAGCTCCTGGGTTGGTAGACCAATGGATGAGAACCCAGTCACAGAAACCTCAGCAGAGTAATGCATCCCATTCCTGATACAAGTCTGGACAGCCAGATAGCCCAGTCTCATCCTTCCTTCTTCTTTGTCTCATCTCTGTGAAGAGTTGATGGCTTCTATTTTCACTCCGTAACCCCCACCCACTCACCTAATCCCAATCTACCGCCATAAATCTACATGATGTCATTCTAGAGGAACAACTCAAAATGGGATGGATCTTGGGCAAGTACTTATAACCAAATGGAGAAGAAAGGCAGAGGCATGGCCAAGGTCTAGACTCACCCTGGCCCTGGGGTAAAATACATCACAATATTAACAGGAGTAATCTTATGCATGGTTCTGGTTGTTTTCTATATATTCCAAATATGACTATGATACCTAGTGAAAAAAATAACAAGGTTTAAAAGCATGATAAGCAAAAAGATAATAAAGTCCAGAAAGCAATTTAAAAAGGGGCTGGTGTTTAGTGGTACAGGAGGAGAACTTCTATGATGACAGTGAGTAGAGCTAGGAGCAGATTGGGGAATATCCCCAAAGATATTAAGGTAAGTGAAGAATCAACTGTCAACACACAGTAAACCTCAGCCAATGGATCTGGCGTTGGGCGTAGCCATAATCCATGGGAGGAAGAATGAAGGAGACATGGCAAGACTCCAGTTCGAATTAGACATGGGGATACAAGGCAGGTGTCCTGAATAGGAAACAGGAAAAGATGTGGAGACAAAATTAAGTCAGAGGTCAAGGGGGAGAAGAGTCTGGGGTTCCAAAATGGGATGCCAGATTCCAGCAAGAGATGGAAGCGGTGGAAGGCATGTTGTTTTGCGTAAGGGAGGAAAAATAATTTTCTCTCCACCCTTCTGAGTTCTTGGCTGGGATCCCTGGAACAAAAGACAGACTTACTAACAAGAGAAACACAAACAGAAGTCTGTTAACATGCATACCTCACGAATATATGGGAGATACCTAGAGAACAATGAGTAACTCAAAGCAGTGCCTTAGAACTCTGGCTCATAAAACATCTTCAACAAAGAACAATAATTTGTAAAGAAATGGCAGGACAAAGGAAAGCAGTTTTGGGCTTCCAAGTGCAAAGATAAATGCTGGTTATTAAAGTTTGTTATGTAGCTTCCTCTGGTGCTGTCTCAAGGTTGATGGGGTCTAAAGTTGTCTCCAGTGATTGACTCTTATCTTTCCTGGTAGAGAGGGAAGGAGAGACACCTTTGTCAATTGACATCTTGTTTTATGACCCATAGGAAGAGGGAAGGGAGCTTTTCTTGTATCTGCTTCTTCTCAATTGCCTTCAGCTCAAAATAACCCTTGTGCCAAAGTGGCACATTTTAGGGTGGCATATCTGCTACCTTTAATTTGCCTCCGATATTTTAGTTGCTTTTGTGTAACAAGCAACCACAGAAATCTCAGTGGCGTAGAAAAGTTTGCATTTATTTAGTTCACACATCTGCGGATTCAACAGAAAGTCAGCTGTTGTAGGCTGATCTCCGCTGGGTGGATCCCCCAGTCTTGGGAAGATGCCCCACACAACTGCAGATCAGCTGAGGTCTGACTGAGGTAGGCTTGTCCTGGCTGGGCCGTCAGGCTGGTGTCCCTCTGCTCCACGTGTCTGCTATCCTCCTCCTGGGACCAGTGGGCTAGCCCAGACATGCTCTTCCCACAGTGCAAGTACAAGTGCCAAAGAGCAAGCCCAGTTGCGCTGGACATTTTTTAGACTTTTGGTACCGCTGGCCCCCTAACATTCCAGCGGCCAAGGAAAGGGATTGCCATACCCAATGTCAGAGGGTAGAGAAGTATACTTCACCCTTGGAGGGTGGAGGAAGGGGGATGGCAATGAGAGGAATATATACTTCTGAACGACAACTCACCAGCCCTCAGGTTTTAAGACAATACATTCAGAAACAATGAGGAATAAAAAGAAAGATTCAGAAGGCAAGAACAAGGCTAGGTCTGATTCAATCGCCACTTTTGTCGGACAAACCACAGGTTCCCCAACCTCTCCTCCAAGACAACAGGAGACAGAAGTCAGATATTAATATTTTTTTTTCTTACCATAACTGAGACCACATGACCCCCATTTGCACGTCTAGTTTTGCCCTAAAGAGAGAGTTTTAAAGCAGGGCTTCGGGGCTTCCCTGGTGGCGCAGTGGTTGAGAGTCCGCCTGTCGATGCAGGGTACGTGGGTTCGTGCCCCGGTCCGGGAAGATCCCACATGCCGCGGAGTGGCTGTGCCCGTGAGCCATGGCCGCTGAGCCTGCGAGTCCGGAGCCTGTGCTCCGCAACGGGAGAGTTCACAACAGTGAGAGGCCCGCGTACCGCAATAAAAAAAAAAAAAAGCTAACCTCACTTTCAAAACTTGAACATCCGTGGTAATCCTATGATGCAAACTGCTCAGCTGTCACCATCCAAATAGTTGGCCCATTTCCCAGAAATGATTATTCTTTAAGTGGGGAGTAGACATACATTCTTTTTCTATCAGTTAAAGGTCAAGTATGAATAGAAACCAACATAAGGACTTGGGATCAGGATAACATAGTGATTAGTGCGAGAGAAGGACTTCCACACACTTGCTCGGCTAAGAACACTTAACGGTGATAAAGTACAGAAGTAGGTAAGTCAAATGACATAACTCAACTCAGAATGAATCAAGTCTCCATGGATCCGAAGTGGAGCAGAAGCCTGAGGTAATGAACAGAAATGAAGTGGAGGAACTGTTGGGTTTGGGATCCAAGAGAAGATAGCAATGAAAATGAATGAATGTATGCATCAATGTGGGTGGGTGTCAAAAATGTAACGATATGTGAAAGAAGTCAGACACGAAAGCATACGAACGGTAACAATCTGGTATAAATAATGTTCAAAAACAGGTAAGACCTATCTACAGAAATCAGGATCATGTTTACCTCGGAGAGAAATGGAAAAGGTAGTGGCTGTTAGGGGGCCTCAGAATGATTTCTAGGATGCTATTAAAGTTCTACCTCCTGATCCGGGCGGTGGTTACACGCGAATGCTCACTTTGTAAAAAATTAATTTGTTGTGTACTTATGATTTGACCAATACACTATATGTACATTATGCTTCCATCAAAAAGTCCACCAAAAATTTTAAATTGTAACCATTCTGCTTTCAGCAATCATGGACCATGTTATTTGAGACTGACTGACCCGTCCACTAAGCAATATTTATTTTTAAGTCTAAATGCATCAGAGAGCTACCAAGGCAGGGGCTAAGGTACTGGAGAGATAGAAAGACTGAGTGAGCTCTGGCTGAATCCGGCACTGCATTCCGCGGGTGGCGAGAAAGTGGTTAAAGTTTTAAGTTCTATTATATTTTAATAAGCCAGGATTCCATGGTGTACATGCTAGAGTAACCACAAAAAGTATAATAAATGGATTGAATAGTCCAGTCAAAAGACAAAGATTTAAAGCCAACATCAGTTGTATTTCACAGATTTGGATTCTCATTTGGGTAGGGAAAAAAATAGTGGAGTACAGCACTGTGACTATAGTTTACAGCACTACGTTATACACTTGAAAGTTGGTAAGCGAGTAGATCTTAAATGTTCTCATCGCAAAAAATAAAAAGAATTATGTTAGATGATGGAGGTGTTAACGAACCTTATTGTGGTAATCATTTCACAATATACACATGTATCAAGTGATCGTACACCTTAAACTTACACAAGGTTATATGGCCACTATATCTCAATAAAGCTGGGAATGGAAAAAGGAGCAGAGACAGGAATATAATCCTAAATTGCTAGTTCATAGTAGGTCAACAATTATAGAAAGAATGTGGGAAACCCATATGGATGGATGGATGGATGGATGGTTAGATAGATGGGTGGATGGATGGATGGATAGACAGATAGATAAGAAATGTTTACAGATAAAACTAAAAATTTTCCATTCATAAAATGAGGCACTGAGGACTGTACAGAGAGAAACTTGAAAAACATCTACTGTAGATTAAGGATCCACGAGTTTAGAATCCTGAGAACAAAAGATTTGACCACAGGTTACACCGTCCTTGCTTGCCTGTGCCGCAGAGCCATTTTCACTGAGCAGTTTGTCGATTTAGTAATAGACAGTTTCTCCAAGCACTAACGGAAAGTAACCTCTAGAAACACTTCATTGACCTGTACAAGAAGGACAACCATGTTTTCTTTTATTCAGAATGGACTGGAGGGGGAAAAAGGATAAGGAGAAATTACTTCAGAGAGTATTGCAAAGTAAATACTGACCTTACATGATCAGGTACCACGTAGGAAGCATAATTCATGACTTCTGTGTATGTGAAATGGAATTCAATATGGTCACCAGCCACCCCTCTCTATGAGGAAACAGCACGAATACTCTGGCCCTTCTTCTGTAGTGGAGACATTTCCACATGTGCTATAGCACAGAAACATGCTGTTCCTCTAAGATCATTTAGGGTTTGTGGGTACAGCAGGTGCCCATGTGCAAGCAACATTATAATATTTATTATTTAATTTATTTTTATGATTTTTGGCTGTGTCCGTCTTAGTTGTGGCACGTGGGCTCTCTAGTTGAGGCGAGTGGGCTTAGTTGCCCCGTGGCATGTGGGATCTTAGTTCCCCGACCAGGGATCGAACCCGCGTCCCCTGCATTGGAAAGCGGATTCTTTACCACTGGACCGCCAGGGAAGTCCCACAGGCAACATTATAAAATGTAAAGTTTAGCACTGGGATAAATGCATCAGAACAGGCTCAACCACAACCCCAGGCTATTATCCATCCAAGCTCAAATTATTTTGACACCTTTGTGAAATATTCATATGTCTCTTTTCAAAGTGCTTACAATTCTAAACCAGATTCATGTTAAGGAAAGAAAATGTGGCCCATGTTTCTCTCCTCTTCCCACCCACCCTGACTAATGTGGGATTGTAGCCCATGGCGAAGTCTACCCACCCGCCTCCCCAAACATCATAAACACATTTGCACACCCAACATGCCCAATTAATTTTGGAAGCACCCAGGAAGGTTCTCATGGGTATTTGCAACATGTTCCAGGCATTACCATGTGCCAGCTGCAGTTTCAGCTCTCTTGTCCTGCAATGGCCCTCTCTGTGAGTACGTCCAGAATGCACCCAGCACCTACAAAGACAAGTCCTCCCTCCCTCTAATTATGCTGCACCCCCTTATCTGTTTATGCCCCCAAAAGTCTGGCAGAGCTTTGCCTGAACCAGCGCTTTCAGATTTTATGGCTGGCCCTCCACCTTCCTCCCTAGCACTCAGTTGAGCGAACTGGGAGACAAGCCTAAGTAAAAATACAGCAGGCTTGACTCAGAATGGACCTTCCTCATTGATGACAGTGTCTCTTACTTGGCCGAGATTATTCTCTTTCTTTAAATTGGTTGCTCTTCCATTAGGGTGTTTTCTGTGCCAGGGGGCTTCTTCATCCCTCGTGCATGCCAGTTCCTGTCAGGGCTACCCTGCATTTCTCTAGATGAATAGGGGCAGGTCTGAAGCCCAGTGATGGGCATCGCTGAGGCTCAGACTGAGTTCTCACTGCCAGTCATCATCATTGTATCAACATTTGTTTTAAAATTAGGCCAAAAGAATTTTTTTAATGAATTGTTTGGGGTTGCAGTCTTTGTACTGAAGGAATTTAAAATACCTATTTACAATAGCCAAGACGTGGAAGCAACCTAAATGTCCATCGACAGAGGAGTGGATAAAGAAGATGTGGTACATATATACAATGGAATATTACTCAGCCATAAAAAGAATGGAATAATGCCATTTGCAGCAACATGGATGGACCTAGAGATAGTCATACTGAATGCAGTAAGTCAGAGAAAGACAAATATCACATGACATCGCATATGTGGAATCTTAAAAAAAATGGTACAAATCAACTTATTTACAAAACAGAAATAGAATCACAGATGTAGAAAACAAACTTATGGTTACTGGGGGAAAGTAGGGGAGAGGGATGAATTGGGAGATCGGGATTGACATATACATACTACTATGTATAAAATAGATAACTAATAAGGACCTACTGTATAGCACAGGAAACTCTACTCAATATTCTGTAATGACCTATATGGGAAAAGAATCTAAAAAAGAGTGGATATATGTATATGTATAACGGATTCACTTTGCTGTACACCTGAAGCTAACACAGCATTGTAAATCAGCAATGCTCCAATAAAGATTTTAAAACAGAAAACAAAAACCAGACCTCTTGTGGGAAGCTTTTTAAAACCTAAAATAGACAAATTGCTCTGGCCTACTTTTCAACAAGTCCTAACAAGGCACCGACAGTAAAAAAAAAACTGGTAGTTTTCTTTTGGTCTTCACCAGACTAGGAAAGTGTTGAGGTTTGGTTTGCAATTTTCCACTGGTCAAAAAGACCACTTTCCTAAAGGACAGCCTAGAGCTATTGGCACCTACGGTGGTCCCAGACTCTGAGTCTTCACTCCCCGCCCCGCAAAAGGGAAAGTGTTGCAAGTGATCTTTCTGCCCATAGCTAATACATTTATCATCTAAAAGAGATGTATCTTTGTTGGCCAGATCAATGACTTCCCTAATGAAAAGCACATTTCTAGACATAGTCCTACTGAGATCTCATGGAGGGCCTATGAAGGCTGGAGAAGCCGAAGGCTGCACAGCTTTCAAAGCTAACTGCGTCCAGGCGAACGAAGAATACGACCTGAGCTCAGCTGAGCTCGGCTGGCGCTCTTTTCAACCTAGTGCCTGAGTGTCTTTGTTCTTACACGTGTAAAGTTTCCCTCATTCTCCTTTTTATGGCCACAGGTTTCTGGCTGGCCTAACACCCAATAAGAGAGCACAAAAGGGCTTAGTTTTATTGTTTTGCTGTGTTTTATTGACTCCATGTTTTATTCAACTAATGTGTGCCGGAGAGGCAATAACAGTTCAATTACACCATTCAGGCTCTTCCTCTCCTCCCAGAGCCCGACCACGACCCAGTGCACTTTTATTACATCCACATGCAGATGTGAAAGGGAAGAAGAAAGGAATGACTGGGAGGCGCTTGGTTAAAGTATTAAAGCTGGAACCGCTCCTTTCCCAAATGATCCTTGAAGGCCAAGAGCTTTCCAAAGAATAGCAGTTTGTTCCTTCTGTGGCCATGGCATCAGTCACCCGATCTCTTCTTGGGAGAAGAATTCTATTGCTCTTTGGAGAAGACCCAGACGAAACTTTGCCTATTTGAAGGACTGGGGGCATTGGGATGGTTTCATAAGGGCCCAGCAATCCCGGAGCCATTGGTCCAGTCTTGGAACCAGTAGCATCTCAGTGGACGTGGAGGAACTCACTCACACCTCCTTAGATTTTGCTAATATTAATTTTCATGGTGTTTGAAGTAATTCACAAGAGGTCATAGAACCTAAGCTTTAGAATCAAAGAAACCAGGGTTCAAATCTAGGCTCTGTCACTTCCTAGCTCTGTGAACGTGAATAAGGTACTTAAATTCTCTAAGCTTCTGTTTCTTCACCTGTAAAGTAGGAATAACGTTACTCACCTCAGGGTTGCTGTGGGTAGTTAGTGAGATAATTATAAAGCACGTGACGTATCACCTGAATGCACGTAAGCTGGTAGCATGTTACCTTTCATACATACATACATTTGTAAAATACATACAGTTGTATGTATGTATACATACAGTTGTAAAAAAATGCCCTCAATTTTTGTAGTTTGATTGTTGTCACTAAAACCATGTCTGTGGTCTTACACATCTTTGTTAACATTATTTTCATTGTATCATAATGTCCCACTGAGTAGAGGTATCATAAATTTTTCGCCATTCCTCATTGCTAAATATGGAAGATTTCCCCAGTACCTATGTAAATAATGCTATAATGTATTCATTTGTGCATAAATTAATCAGCATTAAATACTATGTCCTAAAATAGATTCATAGCTGAGGACTTACAGGGTGAAAAGTTGGTAACATTTTTAAGATTCAATACGTATTACTAAATTATTTTCCAAGAAGGGTCCCCTTACGTTTCACAATGATGCTAATAACATCTCTTATTGGCCATCAGAAATGGGAAGAAATCGCCCAATTTTGGCTTCTTTTATGAAAGATGCATAGTTGGGCAAAGTTCACATTCCCTTCTACATAAAAAAGGAAGTGGAAAATAGTGGTAACTGTACAGCTAACAAGAATTACCCAGAAAATTGAACGAAAATGAAAATTGAGTTGTCTGAATATTTTCTTGATTCTCCACATTTCATTTCCAGACATAATCTCAGTAGCACAGAACTAGTTTCTACATTTTGCAGTCCAAATGCTTTTGTCCTAAATTAGAAGAGTTACAAGCTAAGACGTCCAGTCACTTTATGGAGTCTTAAGTACTCAATAGGTAGAACATAGGTGCCCAATTAATGAATTCTGAACAGTTTAAAGGCTGCAGAGGACACAGTGTTTTCAATGCAACCATTAGCATAAGGTTAGCATCACTGTGGGACAGAGCTTACGGATGATCTAGCGAAACGTTCTCATTTTTGCAAGTGAGCAAAATGAAACCAAGAGAATTTAAAGGATTCGTCCAGTTGCCCAGCTGGCAAGCTGCAGGACCAGACCCACCCACAAGCAATGCTTGTCCCCATGCTGCTTCCTCTTCCTACGGCATCCATACCACCACTAGATGGTAACCCTTCCTAGAGATGGCCCAGTTCTCAACAACAGTAACCACCTGAAGGACACATCCTGATGGGAGCTGAGCAATGTGCCCTGATGAGAAACAGCAGGAAACCATTAGTCTACGCGTTAGAATCATATACTGTTAGATTCTGTTTCACCAACAGAAGACGTGTGACTTAGCCAAAGCCCCACATTCACTCTCTCATCACCCCACGTTGGACCTCCTGCCACCTCTATGCAGATAGGAGAGGAGAAGGACTGTTTCCAGTGGGGCAAAGACCCCCACAAGCATCCCGGTCAGGTGAACTCTTGCCCCAGAAATCCGGAAAGCACGGGCTCCTCGTCTTTGATCGCTCTGTGGTCTAGCAGACCAGCACCCGAATCCAGCCAGCAGTCTCTTTTCATAAGGCCTGTGAGCTAAGAATGATTTTTATATTTTTGTAAGCGTTGAGGAAAAAAATAAAACAGAATAAGTGACAGAGACCATATGGCCCACAGAGCCTAAAATATTTACTATCTGGCCCTTTACTGAAAAAGGTTGCCAACCCCACTGTAGATTACAGCTCATTACTGATTTATCAAGCATAGTTTCACGGTTCCGACTCTATGTTTGCACCTCAAGTTCCCCCTTGTCTGTCAGAACACCTCTTCTCAAATACTGTAAAGGGTGATATTTGGAAACACGATGCCCAGGGGTTAGCAGTGCTGCTTTCAGAGTAAGTGGGTCTGAGTTTGAACCTCAGTGACTCCATCATCTGTGAGCTGTCAGACTGTGGGCAAACTGCTTTACTTCTGGGAATCATAATTTTCTCACCTATGAAATGGAGGAAATACTAGTAACTGCCTCATAGGATTGTAATGAGGATGAAATGAGATTATATATATGTTCATATATATTTTTATAACCTATAAATTATATTTATATAAATACATTTATGTTATCTTCATATATACATAAATTAGATTACATATATATATATTTAAATAACCTGTAAAGTCCTACGGAGATAAAGGTATTTTAACTCATAATATTGGATCTGAAATGAGATTCTTTTTTAGACTTGCCCATTTTTAAAAATACGTTATGTCTTTTCATCTTTTTTTATTGAGGTATAATTGGCATATAACATATTCGTTTCCAGTGTACAATATAATGATTCAGTATTTGTAGTTATTGTAAAATGATCACCACGGTAAGTCTCTAAGTAACATCTATCACCATACGTAGTCACAATATTTTCTTTTTTGTGTGATGAGAACTTCTAAGATCTACTTTCTTAGCAACTTTCAAACATGCAATACAGCATTATTAACTAGAGTCACCCGCTGCACGTCACATTCCCAGGACTTATTTATTTTATAGCTGAAAGTCTATACCTTGGGCTGCCTTCACCCATTTCGCCCATCCCTCACTTTATTAAAGTAATAAAAAGCATGTTTATTTTTCTTTTCAGATCACCTGTAATGACTTGCCCTTTGAACTGAAGCAATGTAAGGAAGGCAAACGTACCAAAGGGTGTGTTTTTCGACAAAGCTCAAAGATATCCCTGCAGCGTTGAGCCTGTGGACAAAATAAAGATAGTCAAAGCGAGGGGAGAAGAGTCGAGAGAGAATATGAGATTCCTGGGATAATTAATACTCACTGATTCATCGACTCATGTAACAAATGAGTTTTGTACCTGAAAGAATTAAATTAGGCTGTAAAAAATGACAAGCATATAAGGATTTGTTTTTTTCTTGTAACGAGAATTGACAAGCTACCCAGAAGATGGCCACTCAGGCCCGTTTCATGTCCCAGCTCTGCCACCTGCTGCATCTGGCTTTCATGCTCATGGTCACAGGATGACTGGCTACTCCAAGCATCAGGTTCATGGAAGTAAAGAGGGCAAATAGCCAAGGGTCCAACCAGCTGAGCTTTACTTTTAAATGAAGCTCTCCTCGTGACCTCAGCATACATCTCGTGGACTTCTGCTTCCAAGAAGTAAATGTATTTCTCCCTATTCCTCCAGCTAAATACAAATAAAAATCTTGGACGTTGTACAGCAAGTCCCCTACATGCGGACCTTCAAGTTGCGAAATTTCAAAGATGCGAACATGCATCTGGTTCCAGCAAGGAACCGATCGTGTTTGTGGGGTACCTAGGCTAACTTTGTTGGACTTACAAACAAATAGGACTTATGAACCCACTCTCGGAATGGAACTCGTTCGTACGTAGGGGACTTACTGTATTTAAAATGAATGTAGGAAGACTCCGAAACATGGAGACAAGAAGACAGACCAGCTGGGGATTTCGGGACTCAAGGAACGAAACAGTGGTGGGTTCTCTGGGTTTTCTTTTTGTCCTGTATCTCCCAGATTGGGAGCCAAAGAAGCTGGCAACCAAGAAATGCCAACAAGAACAGACAGAAAACCCCACAAAAGCCTGTTCTCTCTAGCCAAAGGATCAGGAAAAGGCAACCTGGAAAAACAAATCTTTTAGACAATAACCTCTCTACTCCAGCCAAATACCCTGGAAAAGAAAAACGTGTCACACAGTGGCAACAAGGTGCCCCAATAAACACACACACACAGGATGGTGTCAGAGCAGGCCAAGTGGTGACCCACAACCTCCCTCACTGCCAACTGATCATGAGCCCCCAGCCCACAGTGTCAGAGAGGACCATTTCAGGTGCCAGAACCCCCCCTACCCAGCAGTCAATAGGACTCCCTCCACAACCACTGGGTGTCAACAGAGGCCAAGGGGAGAACCTGCGTTCCTACCTTCACCCGACTGTAACCAGGAGGGCCCTCCTTCCCCTGCCAGCATGGTGTCAGAAAAAGACATCTAAAACAGATTTAAACAAGACCACCTGGTGTCTTGTAACATAATACCCAAATGCCCAGGAGTCAATCAAAAGTCTTCTGTCATACCAACAACCAGGAATACCTCAACATGAATGAAAAAGGTCATCAGTAGATACCACCACTGACATGAAAGAAATGTGAGTTGTCTGACAAAGATTTTAAAGCAAGATAAAAATGCTCTAACTAGCAACTGCCCATGAACACACTTGAAACGGATATAAAAGGCAAAGCCTCAGCAAAGAAATCAGAAGCCTCAGCAGAAGATACCTCATTGGCCAGGACGGGTCACAGAGCCATCCCTAACTGCAAGGGAATGGAGAAAATGTGTCCGAGTAGAGGGAAAAAGGGAAAACAGGGCTTGTGAGTGGTTTGGAATAAGCAATCTGTAGCGTATTCTGCAAACCTCCTTACAAAATATCTTTGAAGCCAACTGCTTTATTCTCCAAACCAAACTTAGCATTTTCTATGGATCTTTTGATCTTTCCTTCTAGTGTTTATTGCATAAGTGTGTGTCTACGGCTCCTATTCCTTTGTGAAAATAATAAGTAAATGAATTATTCCTTCACCGTTGAGTGGTGATTGATGACTATTGGCAAATGGTCTCTGTAGAAAAAGACTATGAAGACTAGAATGCTTTCATTTTCACACTGATATTCTAATTACTGCTTTTAAGCAAGCTACAAAAAGGTCAATATTTCAGGGGAAACATAAAAATGTTTTCTGAAGTTGCCGTAATATCAAAGGTTGTGTGTTTTCTAAGACAGTAGATGCCATCACAGATGTTTTCTTTCAAAGTGACTTTGAAATACATGCACTCAAACAAATTAATGTTCCCCTGACTGACTCCTTTTGCCAGGAGTGATATCACAAGCCAATTTGGATAGACAAGGAGGGATGGCATAGGCAGAAACTGGAGATACCCTTTACCACCGTGTAAGATACGTGCAGTGACACCTCATTCAAAAAAAAGAAAGAAAAGAAAAAAGGTGTTCTGCGTAACTAGTATTTAACCAAAGGAGTGGGGACTGGGTGGTGAGTGAGAATATAGCAGAATATCTCCAAGAACAGAAGGAGCCCCGTGGGTCCAGATTGAAGCCCTGGTTTCATGGTGAGACACACTGTTCCAGGAGCAGAGTGAGGTGGGCTCAGAACAAGAAGGCTGCTCATTAAAAAAAAATTAACAGTAATAAAGGATGCAGTAAAAATAGTTCACCGATTCAATTTCTTATTAGGTTCTGGGTTCACATGCCTTCAAAATTTTATTTTGAGAAAGATGTATTTCTCATATATGGTACTTGTGATACAGGAGGTTGGGAGGGAGGGGCTGCAGAGGGAGAGGATAATAAAGAAGGGGCTTGGGGCAAGAGTTTTCTGTGGAAAATAAAATAAAACTAGAAGGAGTGGTAGGTGCAGAGAAGTTCTAGAAGTGGAAGGAGCTGCTGGGTGACCTTGATCGTGCTCTGAATCCAGAGGCATTTCCACCTCCCTCTGGTCTTCCAGAGTCTTTGGCTTTGCCAGGTGGTAGAGGAAGGCCAGGGCAGTCAGACAATTTGACCTCCTCTTGGACACTCATCCTTGGAGCTAAGGAGAGCTGGAGGCCTGATTCTGGTCATGTCACTTTGAACACAGGTTACAGGAATAGCCTCCAGCTATAGAAACACTAATAGGAATTTTGTGCAAGAGACCTCATCTGAATACATCAGCTCCAGCTGTCTTCCTTCAAGATTTAAATGCCTGGGGGGAGCACATAATCAGCCCCCTGTGGATCACATGCCCACCTGCTCACCAAGGACCCCTGGTTTGGCAATCCCATTAAGACTAAAAGAATGTTGGAACAGTGATGGTCAAAAATGGGGTCATTAATGCCAAACAGGCAAAATCCACAGAAGTCCAGTACACGAGCAGAAGTCTCGGAGGAGTGAGGCAGTTCTGAGAAATGTAAAATCACAACGTTTTCAGTCAATGGGATTAGAAATGAAAATCAGAGTAAGTAGAGAAGATTGACACTGGGAAGAAGGAGGAAAGAGGTGATCTCTCGTCCTACTCTGAGTGCACATACCAGGCACCGTGCCCTGAACTTTGGGGGCATTACCTCTTCTGTCTTTAAGAAAACCCAGGAAGGAAAATTCTAATATTTATCCCTATTATACAGATGAGGAATGTGAGTTTCAAAGCAAAAATGGGGATTTTCTTAAGGTCACACAATGGGTAAACAGATGAGGGAGTTGGAATCAGAGAGCTGATTCTCTCTTGTTAAGAGTCACAGAATTAACAAGTCACAGAGCAAATGCACAGAACCAAGGGTAACTCCATCACAGCCTTCCTTATCTATCCCACAGGCCTGGCCCTGAGCCACTGTGTTCTATGGAAGATTTCTTCTTGCTCAAGACACAATAAACACACCCATGTTTTTAAAGCCTCTGATGGAGGTCAAGAGTATAGAGACTTCCAGATTCCAGCCTATGAAGAAATGATAGGCATCACATAAGACTTCTATAATGTATTGCTGAAATATATGGGTTGAAATACTTCTTTGACAATAAGTATAATCACAGAAATTGGTTTCAGCAAGCATTTTATGCCATGGTGGCAGGGGGAAAAAAATCTGTAATTGGTTAAACTCCCATGTTAATTCCTTACAATTTGGCCGTTGCTACAGTACATGAGTCACTGAGCATATTTTCGTTTTCAGTCCTAAGCACAGTAATGTATTATATAGTTTAAAGTTGGAACTTTTAAAGACAGAGTCAAAATTAAAACCATTTTTAATAAAAAGGCTGAAAATTATTGCACGTCATCTTGATGGTTTAAACTATATATTTAATGTTTTAGTTCTTATATCAATCATTGTTATGAAATGTTATTTATTTAGCACCATGTTTCAACTCAGTGCACCCAAACTATATTCTTTAGTCCTCCTATTAATTGGAAATATCCCGCTATATCTGATTTTGTGTGCGGGAACTGTACTCTTGTAACAATGACAGGATTCAATTTTAAAGACTCTACTGTATTATTGCATAGGGTATAATTTGTGCCCAAAAGCTTTTGTTACTATTTCTACAAACTATTACTCTTTTACGTGGGTTTCATCATAGCGTTGATCTCGGAAAACTGAAATGCCTGTCCATGTCTTTCCTGTCTTTACCAAACAATTCAGCTTTTAGAGTTACTATTTCTGAGTCTAATTTCACCAAAGGAAACCCTCACCTAGCCGTGACACAGAGTGGCCCATACGTAGCCTCAGAGGGAAGGGGATGGGGAACAATAGGTCTGTGACTGCTGCATTTTCTTCCTGGAGTCTCTAAGATCATTTCTAAATGTGTAATGCAGTAGAGGACACATGACTGAGGGTTGGAAACTCAGAGTTTAGCAAGCCATCTCCATGGCTAAGCTCCTTGGGCTTCAGTCACTTACTCTGTGAAATAGGGATTCCAACTTCTCAGCTCTGTTCTAGCAGATCAGCTCCCTGGAGCTCTCTGCAGCTCTGTTCTAGCAGATCTACAATTTCTGCAATTTTTTTTAAGAAAGTGAGTTATGAAGAGGAACTAAAATAAAGTTGAGATACTACATGGTGAAGAACAATACCGAAGCACATTTGCATGATGCTTCCTTCCCAGGTGACAAAGCGATATGACACGCACGTTCCTTTTTCAAGGATTCAATAATTCTGTGTGGTAGAGAGAAGACACAGCTGAGAACATGGATTCACACTCTTCCTCCACTGTTGACAGCATTGTAACTTTGGATCAGTTACATAACTGCTGTGCACCTTAATTTTGCCCTCTCTAAAATGAAAATTATAATAATGGAAACATTTTTATGAGATTAAGTGAGTAAAGACACGTAAAGGATGTCAAACAGCACACGGCAATGCTAAATGCATTAATGACAGTTGACGATCATCACTGTCGTCACCACCATTATTTTTATGCCTTCTGTGGTTGTATGGAATCTGAGGGGCTGAGTGGTGGATGCTGTGGGTTGCCTCATTCAATTTCCATTACAACCTACTTCTCGTCTGTCTCCCCAGAGTCAGAGTCTGAAAGCTAAAAATATTTCCCAGATTTCACTAGGCTAGAGTCCTGAGTAGGATTTTGGTTACACCTTTCGGATGAATTTACAAGTGGGGAGAGAGGCAAGGCTGAAGACATTCACTTTCCTGGTGCAGTTAAACAGAGGAGTGCAATTCTGGAGTGGGAAGCTGTGGTGGAAATTTCCAGATTGGGCAGCTTTTTAACTACATAGAGGCAGAAGCTCCTTTGGTGGCGTAGCTCAGTGGTATGGTTTTTGGAGTTGTTCCCCAAAGCTCAAGCCTCTGTTTCTTCCACACCCCCTATGATACTGTGAGCTATGTATATGTCTTACTACATCTCATTTTCTTAGACTAAGTAGAGAGGATTCAGTTGTCTGCAACTAAGAAGACTCATCAATGTGGAGGGTACAAGCCACTTTGCCTAAACCATAGGCATGAACCATAGAAGGCTGGGTTTATGACTCCAGTTTTAGTGGTCATTTCGCTACCTCACAGTAAGAGAAAGGAAAATCAGCCAACCTGATCATATCTCTAAATATGATCATATCTCTTCTACAATCTAGAAACTGGTCTAGGCACTAGAAATGTTTCTGAGTTAACACGTAGCTAAATGCCATCACCTCAAGGAGCTTTTAATCAGTGGAAAAGACAAAACAAAAGCAAATAATAGGTAATATAAGTGCTTTAATAAAGACAAATACTGTACAGCAGGAACATGATGGAGAAAGCAATTATCCCAGGAAGCCATAGTATGGGTTTCTCAGGTGAGGAGGCCAGACAGAGTATGTGGGGAGGAAGTAATTCCATGCAAAGGCAATAGCATTTGCAGAGGCACAGGAGACATAACATTTATGGCATTTTTAGGGTTGTTTTAATATTCAGATACAAATCAGTATAATTTTGGGCTTCCCTGGTGGTGCAGTGGTTGAGAGTCCGCCTGCCGATGCAGGGAACACGGGTTCGTGCCCCGGTCCGGAAAGATCCCACGTGCCGCGGAGCGGCTGGGCCCGTGAGCCATGGCCCCCGAGCCTGCACATCCGGAGCCTGTGCTCCACAACGGGAGAGACCACAACAGTGAGAGGCCCACGTACCGCAAAAATAAATAAATAAAATAAAATAAAATAAAAATTGTAAAGAGCCTTTATTCAGCCCACAAGTATTCCTAAGAACTTGCAATGTGCCACGTGCTCTGCTAGACCAGAACCCAGCAAGATCCTTGCCCTGGAGAAACTGACATTCTGAGATTGAAGGGGAAAGAGCTCTTTGTTTTATTGTTTTTTTAATATCCATTGACTATTAATAGGAAGAAAAATTTTGTAACTTCCCCTCCACGTTCCTTTGCCTGTGCCCAGGACTTTGGACATCTATTATTCCAAAAAACACTCATATCTTTCTCAGTCCCTGGGGTCAACATTTCTACTGCTAACAGACTTCCCAGCCTTTTCTTTCTACCCTCTTCCCTACCTGCCCTCCAATTTTTAAGTATCTCTCAAAAGCTTCCCTTGATTTGTCTGCCCAACTCTTTTTTACCCATCTCTTGCTTAAGATCTCAGAGGACTCCATAGCATATTGTGATGGAAATTGCAAAGAAATGGGAGTCGGAAATTCTGGGTTCTTACATTTTTGCATCCTTGGAAAAGTCACACCCCCTCTCTGGGTCCCCATGTCCCAACTGTAAAACAAACCCCCTGAGAGAGATGACCCCCAAAGTTCCTCTAGTACCAACAACTTGAATACTTGTGCCTTTCTGAGCCAGGGAAGTTTCTTTCAGATGCAGATATAATTATGTTTGCTGAGGATAATTGAGATGGAACATGAGCGGTAGAACATTTGTTTTTTAAACTTGTTTATAACTAAATGAGGTTGAACTAAATATGGAGTTTCTCTACCTCTGGTCTAAGGAATAAAGGGGGAAAAAACCCAGACAAATTCTGAAAATGCCCGCTGTGGAAGCATCTGATGGTCAACCAGATGGAATGACTTGTATGCATAATTCCTATAGAATAAATAACCAAAAAACTGATAACTATTAGTAATGAAGCACAAATGTAATTTCTAATTTGGCCAGCTGGTTTTACAGGCTTCTGTCATCATCTTGAGGATACAGAACATTTTTCAAATCTAAAGCTGAATAACACAGGCTGAAATTAAATTACAAGCGTAGAGTCTGGACATCATGATTTCCAGGGACTGATGAGGACAGGGAAGTAGTCATAAAATCTGGTTCTGCTTCTGCTTCTGGTTCTGGTTCCTGTTGCATCCCTACTCACTGAGTAATTCCAGGTAAGTCACCCAAACTTTTTGAATTCATGCCAGCCCTAATGACAGGGCTTTTGTGGGGGTCAACGGAGACTGTGAAAGTGGGAACATTTTGCAAACTGTCAACCACTGTACATCCTTGGGGAATTCTTACTGTCTGAGAATCCTGAACATCTGTGTTTTTTCGTGTACTTAAAAGGAACTTTAATACGTGACTCCCATTGTTCCAGATATGGAGCTAAGTGCTTTAAATATATTTTAATTCTCACAACAGTCCTATTTTCATTTTACAGATGAGGAGACAGAGATTCAGAAAGATAAAGTAACTTGTCCAAGTTCACACAGCTAGTTAGTAAAAACAGAGCCAAGACTCAAACTCAGACCTAGTTGAATCTAGAACAACTAGAAGTTGTTTTGTTTGTGAAGATACCTTCATAAGATATCCCATAGATAGCCAATAATAGGGGAGGCATCTTTATCAGAATAAAACATGAGGATTCTTTATCCATTTTCCAGCAATGAAGAAGGCAAGAAATATTCTTTGTCTATAGATGGTCCAACTTTCTGGCATCTTTCCAGCCTGCACATTCCGATCATCTTCTCAACTCCAACAGAAAGTTACTGTTCCTTCCTCTCGGGTGCCACGGGTGCTACTCTGGCCTGGGTATCACAGGGAGACTGCAATGTCCTGGCCTCTTAAAAATGCCCTCTGAGAAAATCATAATTCAAAAAGACACATGCACCCTGAGTTCACTGCAGCACTATTTACAATAGCCAGGACATGGAAGCAACCTAAATGTTCATCAACAGAGGAATGGATAAAGAAGATGTAGCACATATATACAATGGAATATTACTCAACCATTAAAAGGAACGAAATTGGGTCATTTGTAGAGACATGGATGGACCTAGAGTCTGTCATAGAGACAGTGAAGTAAGTCAGAAAGAGAAAAACAAATATCATATATTAACACATATATGTGGAAGCTAGAAGAAGGGTACAGATGAAACTATTTGCAGGGCAGGAATAGAGATGCAGACATAGAGAACAGATGTGTGGACATGGAGGGGAGGGTGGTGGGACAGAGGATGAACTGGGAGATTGGGATTGACATATACACAGTACCATGTGTAAAATAGATAGCTGGTGGGAACCTGCTACATAGCACAGGGAGCTCAGCTCGGTGCTCTGTGATGACCTAGATGGGTGGGATGGGGGGTGGGGCATGGGAGGGAGGTCCAAGAGGGAGGGGATAGATGTATACATAGAGCCGATTCACTTCATTGTACAGAAGAAACTAACACAACGTTGTAAAGCCACTGTACTCCAATTAAAAAAAAAAAAAGCGCCCTCTGCCTTTCCGTGTCTGAGCTGGGCTGTTACCACGTTAGTATCTCTCACAAGCACAGACTCGGCAGAGCAGGCCTGTTGGTAAGTAGCTGGAGGAGTCAAAAATGCTCCGACTCAGACAGACAAAGACAAATAGCATCACTTATATGTGCAATCTAAAAAAAAATGATACAAATGAACTTACTTACAAAACAGAAACAGACTCACTGACATGGAAAACAAACTTATAGTTACCGAAGGGGAAAGGCCGGTGGGAGGGATAAATTAGGAGGTTTGGATTAGCAGATACACATTACTGTATATAAAATAGACAATCAACAAGATCCCACTATATAGCACAGGGAACTATATTCAGTATCGTATAATAACCTATAATGGAAAAGAATCTGAAAAAGAATATCTATATGTATATCTGAATCACTTTGCTCTACACCCGAAACTAACACAACCTTGTCAATCAACTGTAATTTAATTAAAATAAAAAATGCTCCAACTCGATGAAGAGAAGCTAAGAAAAGCCAAGGGCCAGTATAGTCAGGCTTCCTCCTTCCAGTCATTCAACCGTTATTTCCCCAGGCTGTCCCCACATCACAGGTTCTGGGGAGGATACAATTTACACCTAGCACTTGCTCCTGCTCTCCAGGAGTTCACCTTCAAGGAACAGAGATAAGACAGAGACGCAATTTCTCTTCAAAGAATGCAGCAATTTCTGGGTGTGAATGCAGCTCATTTGTATACACCTGCTATTAAAGGTGTGGGAGAGTTAACAGAATGAAAGAAGAAAATTGTTTTATAAACTGATAAACAGCACATGGTCTGGGCCGGGGAGTTGGTCTGACTTTCATCTTTATGCTTGGTTCAAAATCCAAGGCAAGGATTTACAGCTGTTTCTGCAGATTGGAGAATAGTGTATGGCCAACACCACTTCTCATTTGCACCACAGAACGTAGGAGGCTGTAACCATGGGTAAATCCAGTATATATAATGTTCACTGTTCTTATTTCTTTCTCAGAACCCTAGGAGTCTTTATAGGATAGAGTGAGAAGAAAAGAAAAAGGTAAGAAATCCTGTTTCTAGAATCATAGCATCCTTCCCTACTGGAATGTTTGTAGACGTTTTTATAGAATGCCTGGTGGCAACTTGTCATGGGGTAAATGAGGAAACTGAGGCTGTGGGAAAAGTGGTGGCTTGCCAGAGTCACACAGCTAACAGTGAGGGCTAGGGCATCCTGACCCTGCGAATTCAGATGGCCCAAAAGTTAGTTTCTGTCAACCTAAAAAGAGAGAGGAAAGAAAGAAGGAAGAAGGGAGAGAGGGAGGGTGGGAGGAAGGGAGGGAGCAAGGAAGGAAGGGCTAGGGCATCCTGACCCTGCGAATTCAGATGGCCCAAAAGTTAGTTTCTGTCAACCTAAAAAGAGAGACGAAAGAAAGAAGGAAGAAGGGAGAGAGGGAGGGTGGGAGGAAGGGAGGGAGCAAGGAAGGAAGGATAAAAAGGGAAGGAGGGAGGGAAGGAGGAAGAGAGAGCAAAAGAGAAAGAAAGAATTTATATTTGGCTCTACTATTTTAATGATCACCAATAGATGCCACATTTTAGAGTAGGGAGAAGATAGTATTTTTGAGACCTACGTTATTTGCAGTTCCCCATAGATAAGGGGCTTTTATTGGAACTTTTAGCTTGAGGCTTATTTAGCCTAGCCTTGCTGCTGTGATGTTGAAAATTAAATCTTGTCTACTCCTTATCCCCTATGTCCTACTCCTGCCCTAGCCCCTAACCAGTACCACCCTTAAACCCAGGAAAGAGGGGCCCCTGCCCAGAGCCCTGAGCTTTAGAAGATCCCTTCCAGCCCTCCTCTAGCCACGCCTTTCCCTATGAGGACAGGAGTCCCCAGGACCACAGGGGCACACCCCTTCTCAGAACTTGTATTCCACCTTCTAGACCATGCACACAGTACCCAGGACCACACAATTCTCTGCCCAAGAGTCCCTGAGCCCACATGCCACCAGTGTGTAAATCACCATGCCCTAGAGGTGACCAAAGTGGGGCTGTGACTGGCATGGGTTGAGCTTGGAAGCCCAGGTCAAACCCAGAGGTGTGGGCAGAGCTGGGTCACAGGCCAAAGTCTGGAGACCAAATCTTGACTGCCATGTTCTGAGGACACCATCAATCCAAGGAATCCTGATTTCCTTCAACTCTAAATTCTAACCTGGGCTTCCAGTTCATTATGAAGGAATATTTCTCATGGTATGAAGAGAGAACATTGATTTAATAATGTGTTAGCTTGACTTATAATGTTTTAACATGGAGACATAGGGTAAGTGGCTCTCCATTTATACCCTTGCTCTGGGCCCCATACATGAAGTTCTAAGCTGTGTTTTGCCTGAAAATGCCTTTCCCCTGTGCAGAAAGCATTGACTTGATGCTTTCAAGCCTAAAACCAGCCACAATGGAGGGGTAGGTGTCTGGAGGCATGTTTCTTCCTACTGTTGGTGTTTTCTCTCATGGGAAGAAAGTTCCATTAGTAATACGCCTAGCCTCTCTCTAATCTTTAACTCAGCCCAGCCCAGGAGAGATGGAGTGAGTGCACTGATAGATTTAGAAAGAATAAACCAGGCGTTCTTGACTCTCCTTTTCCTATTGGGATCAAACTTCTCAAAGGAAATAGGAGTTCCCCTCTTTCTTCCATGCATAAGTCCATTGCCTATGACTGGATAGGTAAGTCTGCTAAATGAACTACAAACCAATTTCTCTGGTAAATATAAATATGAAAAATAAAACATATTGAATCTAGATGTCAAAAGCAGGGTATGGAACCAAGCTAAGGTCTCTTCTAGAAATGAAAGAATGATTCGATGTTGAGAAATATACCAGTTATATTAGCAGGTCAAAGAAGAAAAATCACGATTATCTTGATAGATGGTTACTTGATAAAAATCAACATTAATAATTGATGAAAGCTCTTAGTAAACTAGGGGTAGAGTGATACTTCTGTAGCATGACATAATAGGCTAAACCTACATCACCCCAAGATTGAAACACTGAACTGTACTGCCAAAGGTATTTTCTGCTAAGTGAGAGGTCTGTGCTTGTGTTATCCACATACCTCCCCACCCTCCACTTCTTCCCCACCAAATTGGCGGGGCGGGGGGGGGATGATTTCCATGGTAAAAAGACTTTAGAAAAAAAATGCATGTTACATCCTTATTTTTGAGTATGATAACATATGCAGAATGATGTAATATAGATTTTAGAAAATGACTTACAATAAATAAAACTTTAAATCTGTTTACCTTTACAGCATTTGACCATGGAAACTTTTCTCATTAACATTTACTCATTGAACACATTTTGTAAAATAATGTGCAGAATGTCACAGTGTCAAAAATAAACCAAATAAGTCCATTATCCTACTATTCTACTATTATTATTCTATACTATTTATCCATTTCTAAATAAAATAAGGAAGAGTAATGGGAATAAATCCTGGAGATTGAGGCAAATTACCACTTTTGGGAGATGATGCGATTGTCTACCTAGAAAACCCAGAGAATGAACTAGAAAAACTAACTTATTAGAATTAATGAGAGAGTTCAGGAAGATGGCCAGTTAGAGAACAAATATACAGTAATATATATATATATATATATATATATATATATATATATAGTGTGTACCTATAAGCCAGCAATAATCAGTAATAGCATACAATTTTAAAAGACTATAATAACAACAATGATATATATATTAATACCTAAGAACAATTATCACAAAAATAGACTTGTATAAATAAAAACTACAGACCTTTATGGAAGAACCATAGAGGACCTGAAAAACAATTAGAATATGTACCAGATTCCTTTTTGGGAAGAGTCTAAATGTAAAGATATCAGATCAGTTCTCCCCAAAATAACTCATTCATTCAAAATGATTCCAGTCTAAATTTCTAAGAGATTTTAAAAATTGTGTCCAAAAAAATTTCTAATATTCATCTTGAAGAGTAAATAAGACCAAAAGAAATCTTTAAACATTAAATAAATAAAGGAGATAGCTTACTAGATATTAAAATCTAATATAACTGCAATAATTAAAACATCGTGACACTGGTGCTGGACGAGACAAAGAACACAGGCCAGAAACAGAACAAAAAATACAGAAAGAGTTACGAATTTAGTACAACCAAAAGATTTCATTCAAGTAAACAAGCAAACAAAAAAAATGAATGTATTGAATTAAATATGGTCTTGGGGCTACTGACTAATATGGAAAATAGGAAATGTAAATCCCTCCATCTTCTCATATTTTTTAAATAAATTTTCAACAAAAATAAAATTTAAATATAAAAAATATGTTCACATATACTTCAAGTAAAATGGATTTTAAAGCAGGATAACAAAAATAGAAATAATAAAGGAAAAGATAAGTACAGATTTAAAATTGAATATCTAATTTATCAACTACCTCTTGAATGTCTACTGTGTCAGGCAGTGTACCAGACACTGGCCTTGCTGGGTTTTCCCTAAGTAAGTAGACTCTACTCCCAAGCTGCTTTCCATCTGGATGGAGCCACGTGACTAGTTGGGACAATAAAATGTGTCTGGAAGAGATGCAAGCCAATTCATCGGCCTGACTCTACTCAGTCTTCCTCTCACTCCCCTGTTTGCAGCAATCTTGGAGCCGCACGTTGAGGATGCTATCACATGATAGAAGCAAACTTGATCCCACAGTCACCACTTGGAGAAGGAGCCCAGCCAGGAAGGCTACCTATCCATGAACATCCCCTTGGAACTTTGTATGAGCAAAGAAGAAATCGTTCTTATATTAAGCCATTGAGACTTGAGGTTGTTTGTTACAGCACTTTGTCTTAACTGACTAATACAATTATTGCTGAAAGTGGGATTGGCTGAGCAGGCAGGGGCAGTGAGGATGCCCACGGCGGGCTGGGAGGCTGGATATCCATGCTATACAGAGGCAAAATATTCAGAAAGACTGTCTTAAAAGATAGACCAGGAGACTGTTGATCCTGGAGGAGAAGATAGAAGACACATTAGCTGTGTACATTGGTTGTCACTTGCTGACTTTGGCAAGGTCTGATAGGAAAGGGCTGCACCCAGGAAAGAAGAGCCTAGTTTATAAGCAAAACCAAAAAGGAACAGAAAGATTTCAAACATTTGCAACAATGAAGGGTGAAAAAGCCAACTGCTTCTAGATTCCAAATAAGAACAAGATGGGATTGGACAAAATCTTTAAGTGGCAAAAATCCAGGAAAAATTCTCAAGGAATCAAATGACCCCAGGCAGTGATTGCAGGAAAGGTGTATCCTTCTTCTCAAATGCTGTTTTAGATAGACTCAAGGTGGCTGCCTAAATCAAGACTGTGTATGGGTGGGGAAGCAGAGAAACCAAGAAAGAAATTGGCGGGGGTCGGGGATGGGGGGTGGGGGAGATTGCTAGCACCTAGTACTGAATGAAAGCAAAGAAATCAGAAGTCTTCTAAGTCTTAAAGGGAATTATGAATTGCTAAAGAAATTAATTTTTTTTTTAAAAGGAGCTTTGTTCAAGGTACAAAACTTGGGGATTCGAGTTGCAGGAAGAGGAAGAAGGCAGCAAAGATGTATAGCTCCCAAAATAGTCCATCACCTCCACGTTCACTTCCTATTTGGCCAAGGAGCATAACAGAAAAAGGAAAGGTTTTCCAGAGGGTGGAGTCAGGGGCCCCAGACAGCAAAGCAAGGCAAGGCACCCGCTCTCTCTCTCTCTCTCTCTCTCCCTCTCTCTCTCTCCTTTCCCAGCTAGGTTCCCTTCCAGGACAGAATTAAGTCTTAAAGCCCCAAGGCATTACTTACCTTGTAAGGAATGAATTAATTTCTTTCCCATGTATCTGCAATGGTTCTAACTATGACCCAACCAAGGAAGAATTGGAAACAGTCACTCAAGTCATTTTCTGTGTGGCTTATTCTCTCTTGGAACCCCAGCTGAGAAAGGATTCCAGGGAGTTCCTTCCAGAGAGTCAAACCTGGGTCTAATTAGGAAACCTCCTCTACCACCAAGGCAGGAGACTTCAGGATTTCGCCATTGACAGGGACAAGAAACTGCTGTGTGGAAAGGGAACACTCAAATTATACTGACAGGTGAGGAAAAATGACAATATCATTTGAGTATAATGTAAAAGGCCTTTAAAATATATGTATCTTTTTCAGCCCAGCAATTCCACTTTTAGGGTTGCATCTCAAGAAAATAATTGTAGATAGGTCCAAAGATGTTCATTCACTGAAATGTTAGTCACGGAGCAAGTTTCTTACTGTGCAGACTTGAATATGCAAGAAATATCAATATATTTTATAATTTTTAATAGAAATCAGGGTGAGGGGAAGGAATAGTTAGGGAGTTTGGGACTGACGTGTACACACTGCTATATTTAACTTGGATAACCAACAAGGACCTACTGTATAGCACAGGGCACTCTGCTCAATATTCTGTAACAACCTAAAAGGGAAAAGAATTTGAAAAAGAATAGATCCATGTATATGTATAACTGAATCCCCTTGCTGTACACCTGAAACTATCACAACATTGTTAATCAACTCTACTCCAATATAAAATAAAAAGTTAAAAAAAATAACTAAACGCATAAATAAATAGAAATAAACATGGCATCCCCACCCAATCATACCAGGAAGGGGGAAAACCAGTCTTGGCTCCTTTTGAAGACTCCTCTTTCTTCTTGGGGTCTCCAGTCAAAGGAATCAGGAAGCTTACATTGAGTCCAACCTTGGTGGACATGGCTGACTTCCTTTTCCAAGCTGGCAGAGCCTCGTGTAGGCCGTGTCCCCCTGCTTCTGTGCCTTGCTTGGAGACGGGAATACTTGCCCAGGCTTAGAGCCTAACCCCCGCCCCGGCCCTCACCCAATATCAGCCCTCAGCAGCTATTCCCAGTGATGCCTGCGCCCCCTCCCAACCCCTGGGGCACTGCCAGGCCCAGACTCAATCCTTCCACTCTCTCGTCTCCCTTTTATGACTCCAAAACTCCTCTCTCACACAAAGCCACTTTGCCCTTGCTCTTTGCATAATCCCCTCAATAAACTCAGACTTAACCAACAAAAGCCAGGAAGAGAGATCTGTCTTCCTGCCTGGTCACAAAGGATCTCAGGGGCTTTGGGCTCCCTTCTTAAAAGGAGGAAGAGTGAAAACTGGGGAGAAGGAACACAAAGAACTTGCGTCCTTTCACATTCTCTACCGAGGCAAAAAGAACACGCCAAATTGTCTTTGTCAATTGTTCTGCCCCTTTATGCCAGCAAAGCAACTGGACATAAACTGTACGATTTACAAAGTGAGGCTATTAAAGGCGTTACCATTTATTCAGTGCAAGAAATGAAACAAAATGCTAGAGAAGATTTAACAACAGAAAAAAGTTATTTAAAAACAGTAAAAGGGGGGGGACAGGAAAGGTGAAAATCGGGTGACAAAAATGTATTTAAATATACCCCACTTCTAAAAACCCAGAATTTATAATGTAAGGGGGTGTGTGTATGTAAATGAGCCTGTACCCACAAATACATGATATTCTAAGACACAGTACATGCACCACAATGTGTGGTACAATTTTACATCTTTTGTCTTTTTGCTTGCGCGTATGTAATGCGGTTTTTAGAATGACGCACGTTTTCATGATCACATGTATCTAAGGAACCCGTACCCCTCCCTCCGCTGCGACCCTCTCTCTGGTCCTGCTTGGCTTGCAGCTCCAGCAGCTGCCAGCAGCTTTCGCTCACTCAGACTTCCAAAGAGCAAAGCCCAAGCCCTGTGAATTATAATTGAAAACATTCTTCAAGGGCTTTAAAAGCATTATTGGCTCAGGAGTTCGTGCTGAGGATGAGCCAGCCTGGGCTTCATGAGGACTGAAGGGAAGACAGAGAGCCCTGTCAGATCTGAAGGACCTTGAGGGAAGCGGGGGGTTGTGGGAGAGAAAGGAGGTGAGGAAGTTGGGGGTGGTGAGGCAGAGGGCAGGGCCAGGTGTTTCCTTGGAGTGTCTCCTTTAAAGAAGAAGCAAAATATGTGGAAGGGCCCGGGCGTGGATGCTTGTGTGTCTACCTTAACTAAGGCCTGATTCATCGTGTGGTGATGAGGATTTTACCAGAGTGTAATTCTGGACATCTAGCCTTTACCCTGCGCCCAGATTCATCTTACTGTGCATTAACCTGTGGTCCCTTAAGGCTCACCAATGGATCCTTAGGGCCAAACCAAATTAAAGATCTCTGAAGTGTGGTCCAGGAAAATGAAGTTTGGCAGGGCACCCTGGGGAGCAAGATAGGCTCTGCCACTAATAAGATGCCACCTTCTGCAGACTTCCTCCCCCAGATGAGGAGACCCCAGCCAGGCTAAATTATGCTGATCAGGGTCACCTGCAGAGACCGCTGAGGGCAGGGATGGGGTGAGGGGTGTCACCTCTCCACTTGGGCAGCTCCTGCTTGGCTGGCTCTGTGTGTGTGTGTCTCCCTGAGTGTGTGTGTCTCCCTGTGTGTGTGTGTCTGTGTGTGTCTCGGCATCTCTCTCTCATACTTCCTAAATGCTTTCATGTCATTTATTTTTTATGTTCTACAGCTGAAAACTGGTTCGGAAACTATGACCCTTGATTTTTGCATTCCCTTTCTCTTCTATCATTTGGTGATTTTTTTTTTTTTAATCAGTGTAGTAGCAACAACCAGGTAATTCACTACCAGTATGGGAAACACACCTAACACAATGCAGGGACAGCACGGGGGTCCCTGCCATGGTCAGCCCTGTGCTTCTCCATCTCCTTAGAGAGGTTAGCACCTCCTGTTTGGGTGTCAAACAAGGATTTATAAGAAGAAAGAGAGAAATAAAGAGGGAGGTAGAGAGAGAGGGCCAGGCAGGAGGAAAAGAGGGAGAGGGGAGTGAGCCTGCGGCCTTGGGCAGTGATAAAACACGGGCGGTATTATCACCTCCATGGGCCCTGGGCACTTTTGACTTCCTGGGCCCCTTCCTCCAAAAAATGATATTAAAAATTTTATTTTACAGCTGCATTGGTATAAAGACAAATTTAATCTAGCTTTGATTATATTCATCGTCTTTCTTCTGACTTCTGATTTTAAAAGAAATAAAGGTATTTCGACGGCTCCTAAAATGATCATGGGCCCCGGGCACTGGGCTTGCTCTTCCTGATGGGGAACCAGACCCTAAGCCACGCCCACCTCTGCCCCTTGTCCGTGGTCAGCTCCTTCTGGGATGGGACTGTCCCTACCCTGACCCCACACTTGGTGCAAATTCCTACAAGAGGGATCTAGTTTTTGCACACCTGAGAGATGGAAAGTTAAACATAATGTTCTGTAGGAATTTTTAAGGCCTCTCTGGAAGAAAAACAAACTGCCCCTCCTCTTCCCATCTCAACCCCTGCACCATCATCAAGAGAAAAGCAGGCGAATAAATAAACAATAGCTTGGAAGAAATTAGCAGATCGTCATTGGATGATTTTGCTCGGTTTTAGCAAAGTGCGGTTGGCATTCTTTCTGGTGTAACAGGCAATTAACTGCACAGTGGTGACAAGAGGCAGAGGCTCATTATAAAAATAAAAGAAACGTGTGACCCGGGCACCAAAAGGGAGGAGACAGGGCTGCATATCTTTCCAGTCGGGGCTTTGTAAAATAACTGGCCCTCAGTCCAAACGTCTAACACACAAAGTGAGCTGGGGGGTCTCGGAAGGGCCCCATTTAAGAGCAAGGAGTCGACCATGGATGATCGAAGAAAAAAGAAGAAGCCCAGCAAGGTGAGGGGACAAAGAAAGAGGAAGGAGGGAGGTGCCTGTGGAATGTCAGGGTGAAATCGGGAACTCCGTCCCCACGTTTGATTTATGACATCAAGCACAGTGTCATTGCTCAATCTTGAGAAGGAAGCAGACACTGGGGGTACAGCTCCAGATGGAGGTAGGGCATGGCTCTGCAGGGCCCCTTGGACAAACGGGCTTTCAGCACCATCACAAGGTCGCTGGGTGACCTTGGGCGAGTCAGCTCAGCTCTCTGTGCCTCAGTTGCCCCATCTGTAAAATGGGGAGGATTACCTGCCTCTCAGGGTTCCTGTGAAGATGGAACAAGAGCACACGTGGACACCGCCTGGTTAGAATACGAACTCACTAAGGGTTTGCTGTGACTGCCATCGCCAGTCTTCTTATTACGGTCAGCATCTTTAGACAGCTCCTGGGGTGTCATGGAGACGGGGCGGGCAGAGTCAGGGTTTGGCTGTGAGGGGTTCCCACTAAAGAGGTGTGTTTTGGGGACTTCCCCGGCAGTCCAGTGGTTAAGACTCCGCCTTCCAATGCAAGGTGCATAGGCTCATCCCTGGTCGGGGAACTCCCGCATGCCCCAGGGCGTGGCTAAAATTTTTTTAAAAAAAGAGGTGTGTTTTTAAGATTTGGGGGATTGGAGGAGAATAGAATTGGTGAGGACCCATTAAGTTTTAGTGATTGTTTCTCTCTCTTTCACACACACACACACACACACACACACACACACACACACACTACTTCGCACAAGTTCTTCATGGCTTTTTACATCAAAGTCAGGAGATGAAGCCTCATGTAACCTACAACCAGATATAACCCATTCTCAAACTAGAGCAGGACCCCAGGTTTCCTGTACAGACACTGGCATACCCGCTGACCCCACGCCCTCCCCTCACTCCCAAGGCCCTCTGGCCATCTCCAGCTCCGAGCTCTGAGAGCTGGCATTTCTGTGGCACAAGTGCATAAAGGAAAGGAAAGAAAGGCCTGGCTCAGCTGAGGGGGCCGGATGCTGGGAACAGTTCATGGAACCCCTGCTGGCAGAGCAGAGGCGGCATCTTCAAAAGGCAGCCCTGCTAAGTGAGATGCTGCTGTCCCCCCAGCCCCGAGCCCCGCATGTCTGAGCTCCTTCGGGGCACATTGGAGTAGCTTTCACTGGATCTCCCTACCACTGTTCTCATTAGATTTGCCTCCTAAGTGCCAGCCGTGAAGGTTCATGTAACTTTGTAGCTATAATTTCTTCTGAGAAAAAAAATTAGCCATTTCTTGTTTGCTTTTTCTACGTTAGCCAACTTCCAACTTTTCCCTTCATCACCTGCCCAGCTCCAGGGTTAACCTGCTTTTCCACACTCTGTCCATTGTGAGGCTTACACTACATCGATAGCCGAAGCTGATGGCATGCTTACTATGTGCGGCACTGTGTAAGCATCCTATGTGCATTAACCCTATTATGTTTACAAATGATGGAGGTGACACTCAGAGAGGTGAAGTCACTTGCCCAAAGTCACGCAGCAGAAATGAGTTTACCCAAAAGTCAAGGCTGTCTGATTCCAGAGCCCATGCTTAGAGCGCCAACGCTCTACTGAAATGGAGAAGGACCCTATGGTCTATGCCCCCCATGTCCTCCGCCTGCCTTCTGTCTGTGGAAAAACTTCAGCCAAAGGATCAGTTTAATCAGAGAAGTGAGAAAATGCAGAAACAAAAGAAAAGCAAACACAAAACAGTCATAGTTTAGTCAGTAAGCAAAGTCAAGGACCTTTAGTTCCTTCTCAAGGGCTATAGATAATATTCTGAGCCATATCCTGTGAGTTGTCTTATAGATATTGAAACAGCCACCAGGTGGAAGAAGTTACTACATGATGACCCGACAGTAGTCATGACATAAGCTGCCACAATGCAGAGAACTGGTCTCAAGGAAATGGGAACAAACCAGCCCTGGAACTGAAGATTAACTGTACCTAAAACAATCAAGATGACACTGATCAGACCACCGACAACCAATTTCAAGATGACGGTCAGAGCTGACTGTACTGCTTCTGCGTGTATATATTTCTCCCACCGTCTATAAAAGCTCTTGCCCACTGATTGTCAGTGGGGGGAGTCAGCCTTTTGACAGAAGAAGTCCTCCCTCCACCCCCAGCTCCTGCCCCGGTTGCCAGCAACCAAAATAAAGCAAACTTTCCTTTCCACCAACCTCGCCTCTTTATTGGCTTTTTAGTGGCGAGCAGCCGGACCCCACTTTCGGTTACACTACTAGTTCATTCGAGGCAACTTGGGAAATGCAGAAATAGATGTGCTGTGGATAAAATCCACAATTAAAGCACATGCTAGGGTAATTTAAATAGTTAAATGAGGACATATTATGCTAAGTCTGACCTACACACAGGATTGACCGCAGTACAGCCTCAGAGAACCCAGCCAAGCAGCACGCTAAGCAGACGCCTGGTGAAAGTGAAAAGAGGTGGACGGTTTCCACTCTCTGAGCTTAGGTCAACCAAGCAGGAGCAGGATAAAGGCTTAACTCTGAAAATAAACAAACAAATCCTCAGCTATATAAAGTCAACAGCATCGAATAGAAGTCAGTGGGCTGCGCGAAACCCGGATACGGATAAACTCTGAGGATGAAAATAACAGGGGAGGCACCCCGTCTTAAGGAACCCAGTGCCTATGTGGTGTCACCCATCTGTCAGCTTTCTCCCAAGACTCCTTTTTTTTTTTTTTTTTTTGCAGTACGCGGGCCTCTCACTGTTGTGGCCTCTCCCGTTGCGGAGCACAGGCTCCGGACGCGCAGGCTCAGCAGCCATGGCTCACGGGCCCAGCCGCTCCGCGGCATGCGGGATCTTCCCGGACCGGGGCACGAACCCGTGTTCCCTGCATCGGCAGGCGGACTCTCAACCACTGCGCCACCAGGGAAGCCCTCTCCCAAGCCTCTTTAACCAATCTCAAAAGAGGTTAGATTTTGTCCTCTTTCAAGGGCACGGCTGTAAGAAGCTTGAATTGCTTCCCCAGAGGACCGGGGACTCCGAGGTGCTCCTCAGGCTTTGAGTGAGTCCCGCCTTTTAGTTTCTCTATACCGGTTTTTACTGCCTGCAATGTCACTTGAGGAAAGGTCTCCACCTTGTTAAAGAGTTTGAAAACCCCTGGGCCTTCCAGCTGTTGCCGCCCATCTTCTATGACAAGTCCCTTCAGCCAGTAATCACAGGCACCAGGTGTGAGGGCCCTGCCGGCACCGGCCAGCCTGTATTGATTTCTCTCTGGCCCCTACCAGGACCTGGCTCAGCCACTGCACGCCAATGCTCCAGGGACCAGCCCTGAGGGATGCTCCGGCTAGCTTTCCAGCTGATGGGCAACAGCTGGCCATATGCTGGCAGCAATCTCATGGTCCTGATGGCTCATCCTCTCCCCTCCCCCAGTGTCACCCAGGCCACCAAGCCAAGGTCAGTTTCCTCTTTGTCTATGGAACCTCGGCAAAGTTCGAGAAGACAGACCCAGTGGGAGGCTTCCTGGGGTGGCCAGAATAGCCACTACGTCCCGGGGAGGGACAGGTGAAACTGGAGCAGCAGCCTGCTGGCAGCCGCAGCCTCCTGCAGCTTGCAGTCTCGGGAAACCACCACGACCAGCGGCGTCCTCGTGCTCAGCCAGTCTCAAGTGGGAAGCCCGGCCGAGGACAGGACCACCAGCCGGTGGCCCCTTTCCCACGTGGAGGGCAAGGCCAAGGCTCAGGATCACATTCAGCCTGCTCGCCTGTGTGGCCTCACACAGACCTGCATTTGGACGAGATGCATTTGAATCCTGGTTCCCCGGCTTACTAATTAGAGGACCATGAGAATTTGTTCAGCCTCTCTGCGCGTCCTTTCCCTCATCTGTAAAACAGAGGTACTAACCCCTACCTGGCTGGGTTGCTTGAGGATCTGCTGAACTATTGTAAGAGCATAACACAATGCTTGCACCTTGTAGTGGGGGGTTTTATTCTTATTAAGTTTTTAACGAGGTGTGTGCATCTGATGCTGTTCAAAAACGCAAAATCTCTCTCCAGGTGCATGCTGGGGAAGAATCTATCATTTAAGTGTTTATCACAGAATCCAGGTGACCTCACTGCCCTATCCACCTCCAATTCCATCTCTGCCACTTACAAGCTGAATGACCTGGATCAAGTCTCTAAAATGAAGGGCTTGAACTAGTCAGTGGTTCTCACATGTCAGCATGGCTGTCTGGGGCCCACCCACAGAGTTCCTAATTCAGAAGGTCTGGGTTGGGGCCTGAGAATCTGTATTTCTAGTTTCCAGGGGACGCTGATTCTACTGCTGGTCTGCGCTACACTCTGAGAACTACTGGATCTTAAATGTCCTTTCCAGTTCAAATGTTTTCTATTTTATCTATTTATATTTTACATATTTATATTTTATGCTTTTAGGATTTTATAGTCTAAGACTATATGGGGGTCTTGACTGGATAAGTTTTCCAGGAAGGCACTGCAATGTAGTATTAAAGAACTGACAACTGGAGTTCATGAGTCGGCCTGTGGAATCCTGCCTGCTTACAAAGGTGTGTGCGTGTGACCTTGGAAAAATTACTTACCCTCTTACTACCTCTTTCTCATCTGGAAAATGGGGGTAATAACACTACCCTACTTTATATAATTTGAGGTAGAGACTGATCCTTGTCCCCCTGAACCCCCACAAAAGAATACTGGTTTTGTGCCCAACCCCAAGATATGGGTCATACTTGGTCAAAGCCAGTTACATTCTCCTTTGCCAGAAACTGTTGGGGGGATGGGCACAGGACACAATTCTATAAAGGGGAAGTCTGCTGGGACCTTCTAGGAAAGATGTTCATCCCTAATTAATGACAAGAATTTCTCAAGGGAAATTCTTTTTTCCCTGTCCTTTTTTCCACTGCTTTCCTGCTCAGGTTGATGTCTTATGAAGATATAATGCTGGAGCTGCAGCAGCCACTTTGCAATCATGAGGCCATCCACCAATGACTCGCTGAAGATGGCTGAATGGAAAGACAGAAAGGACTCGAGTCCTCGAGGGGAACTTTGAGCTGCTGGGCCAACCTTGAGGCCATCAACTTCCCGATTCTTGTTCATAAGAAGCCACATTGGTGAGCACTTACTATATTTACTATACACCAGATATGCTATTATATCAGATGATACATGTGAAGCACGTTTTTATACAATGCCTGGGACGAAGTTCATAATCAGTAAATATAAGCTCTGGGCAATAATGAAAAATCTCAACATTTTCCTGTTGGTAGCATCTTCTTTAATTTTTAATAAAATCTCTGGCTCAAGGAAACAGAGAGGCAGTGTACATTTACTAAGTGCCTACCTGATACCCTTTTTGCCCCTGAGGACACTATACAAAGTGCATGCACAGTCCTGTCCTTAAAGACATTACAATCTAATGAAGAAGAACAAACTAACATTTTGGAAAAAAAAATAAGTTTTAAAAATTATTATGTATAGCACTAAGATATTTTTAATTTTTTATTTATAAATAAAAGTAATAAAAGTAAAAACTTTAACACCTTAGAAGGTAGCAAATGAAAAGTACAAGTCTTCCTCAGCCTCTCTTTTTTGCCAAGGGTCACCAGTGTTTACAATTTCTTGTATATCTTATCAGGAAAAAAATTATGTACTAACACTTACACACATATTTATCAGTTTTATTGAGATATAATTTACAAACCATACAATTCACCCAGTTAATTTGAATTCAGAGTTGTGCAACCTATATTGCAATCAATTTTAGAACATTTTCATCACCCCAAAAAGAAACCCCATCACGCTCCATTTCCCCCTCTCCCCACGCCCTGGCAACCTCTAATCTACATTCTTGCTCTATAGATTTCATATACATGGAATCATACAATAAATGGCCTTTTGTGTCTAGCTTAATTCACTGAGCATAATGTTTTCATGACTCATCCATGTTATAGAATGTATCAATTCTTCATTTCTTTTTATTTCTGAATAATAATTTTATTTCTGAATAATATTCCCCTGTATGGATATACCACACTTTTATTCACCCAGTCATCAGTTGATGAACATTTGCATTATTTCCATTGGGGGCTATTATGAATAATGCTGTTGGGAACATACAAGCTTTTAAAAATTACAGAAAGGGGCTCATCCTGCTATACTTCACAGTTCGTTTTTCACTTAAAAGTCCATTTCAAAGATCTTTTTATATTAGCACATTCAGATTGCCGGGTAGAAAAATACGTGCGTTGGAAGTCTGATAAATGCACTGAGGAGAAGGAATTTGTGAGAGGAAAAAGCCATCTTTTATTTTGAATGAAGCAAATTTATAGAGAAAGGAAACAGCTAAGAAGAGATGACACACAAGCAACCAGAAAAGGTGTTGATGAGGTGAATGCTGTTATCACCTACTCTGGTAAATACGGTAGCTTCTCTTGCCATCTCTAGCCTGATTTCTTACCAGAAAAGCACCGACAGTGGGTGATTTGTCAGAACTGACAGATTGAATTGACAGGTGACTCTGCTTGGTTCACATGACCCTGGCCAGACATACCCACAGCCCACCATCATTAGAGCCAGCACCTTCCCCCACCTACCTCCTCTCACTGCATCTCTTGTCTTCAACTCTTCCCAAACCAGTCCTGCATCTATCCTCCTAATCTCAGCAGATAGAAGGTAAACCCCTCACATGCCCAATCCTTGACTATCTCCCAGTGTCTTTTTCTTTTTTCTTTTATATTGGGGTATAGTTGATTAAAAATGTTGTGTTAGTGTCAGGTGTACAGCCAAGTGATTCAGTTATACTTATACCTGTATCTATTCTCTTTCAAATTCTTTTCCCATTTAGGTTGTTACATAATATCGAGCAGAGTTCCCTGTGCTATACAGTAGGTCCTTGTTGGTCATCCATTTTAAATACAGCAGTGTGTATATGTCAATCCCAAACTCCCTATCTGTCCCCCACCACTCATCCCCCCTGGTAACCATAAGTTCGTTCTCTAAGTCTGTGAGTCTGTTTCTGTTTTGTAAGCAATTTCATTTGTATCATTTCTTTTTAGATTCCACTTATAAGTGATATCATACGATATTTCTCTTTCTCTGTCTGACTTACTTCACTCAGTATGACAATCTCTAGGTTCATCCATGTTGCTGCAAATGGCATTATTTCATTCTTTTTAATTGGACTATCTCCCATTTTCTTTATGAATGAACCCCAGAAGTACCCTGGAGTGTCTGCATTTTTAACCACAGGTACAGCCTGGGATGCTGAGAGCAGCAAAAGGATGGGGAGAAGGTAAGTAAAGGGAAGACTTAAGCTCCACATTTTTTCCCTTTGTTAACTGTTATTAAGGTAGCTGACACTAGCCTACTCATCCTGAATGCCCACCCACCCTCAGGGCAAACCTCATGCATGATAATGCAGGATCTTCTTATTTCCCACTTTAACACCCAAAGCTGTTATTTTTTCCCCCCTAAGTCAGAATTGGTTGCTGTATTTGTAAGAATCCATTACGGAGGTATTCCACCTGGCGACCAAATCAGACTGTCAGCGGAGTAAGGCTGATTATACAAAAACCCATCTGTCCTCATTAATCTGGGTAATGATGTGCAGAACCCCAGCCAGGTATCCTGGAAGCTGGCGCTGAGGACCTATGTGCAGGCGAGAGCAGGCGGTGACACTCTTCTACACAGCCTCCTTCTTTGATCTGCAGGAACCACATCAGAGGCGATGACAGCCTGAGGTCTAAACACAGCCATGGAGACAAATCATTAGCTGGTGTCAGAGGGGACAGGACCAGTTTTCTACAAAATTCAAGTCTGTCCCATTTCCAAAGGCTCAGGTAACTCAGTTAATCTCTCCTTCCTTTCCCCTGTTCCGCCATCACCACCCATCATCCTTTCTTAGACTTGAAAAAAATAACCTAGCTTTTTAAAAACGTGGTTTTATAACATTGTGGATGTTTGGAAGTAAAGAATACAAATTTGTGTGTTGCAAACTTTATCATCTCCCTCGCTGACCAGCTCACATGCAGACTCTAAATTCTGGAATGACCCCATGGGCGGACATAGGCTGCCAGGGTTGGGATTTGGCTGACAGGCACGTCTACCATATGCTCATGACCCCAGCTCCAAAAGAGCTCAGAGCTCTCCCTTCCCGGCAGCAAAATCATTACCCGCACAGCTCCCCGGCACCACTTCACTGGATGCACTGTATTTGTTCAATACAAACCCAGACTTGGTACTAAGAGGGCTGAAAATACCTTTGGTTTCAAAGGGAGCAGCTGTCTATCTAAAGTAAGGATTTGGGTACTTCCCTGGTGGCTCAGTGGTTAAGAATCTGCCTGCCAATGCAGGGGACACAGGTTCAAGCCCTGGTCCGGGAAGATCCCACATGCTGTGGAACAACTAAGCCCGTGCGCCACAACTACTGAGCCTGCGCTCCAGAGCCTGCAAGCCACAACTACTGAGCCCGCATACTGCAACTACTGAAGCCACATGCCTAGAGCCCATGCTCCACCACAAGAGAAGCACCTCAATAAGCCCGCGCACCGCAACGAAGAGTAGCCCCCGCTCGCCTCAATTAGAGAAAGCCCGCTCGCAGCAATGAAGACCCAATGCAGCCAAAAATAAATAAATTTATTTAAAAATAAATAAATAAATTAAGGATTTGTCCTAATCTGCAATTACCCAGAAGTCTGAGGACTCGCCACTTGAATATCCCCTGGGACCATCAACTTCACCTGAAACTGAACTCCTTCTTTCCCCTCCCAACATCCAAATGAAGTTCTCTTCCCAACACTTGAATTTATTTTCTGGCACCATTCTCCTCACATTCACCTTCTCACACTCCTCTCTTCCCTCCCAAAGCTGCTGTCCCCACTGGATTGGCTTCGAAGCTCTGATGGTCATTCAGCAGCTTCCATTGATTGCTACAAAGTTCAGCAATTCATTATCTCCCATCAAATGAGTACACATGCTTCTTAATAGGGGTCCAGTCACCACTCTCTCCAACCTCTAATACAATCAAATAAAACAAGAAAGAAGATATTCGAGGGTATTAATATTGGAAAGGAAAAGACAAGAGTCATTATTTTCATAGGATATGGTTGTTGCTCTTAAGTTCCAAATAAGCCACTTGGAAGCTATTAAACTAGTGAGAGAGTTCAGGAATATATCACACACATGATGAGTAAACAAAAAATTCCATATCCAATCCATACACATGCAATAATTAAACAAAATGTAACAAAAAGAGATTGCCTCCTCAAAAGCAACAAAAATGTAAATGCTTAGAATTAACACTCAACTAGAAGCACACAAGACTTACATGAAAATTACAACACTTTACTAAAGAAGCAGAAGAATACTGCATATTCTTGGATAGGAAGAATTATTGTAAAGATGGTAATTTATCTCCCAACTTAATCTATGAATTCAATTCAATCCCAGTAAAAAAAATCACCACCAAAACTAATTATAGAATGTAGTTATTCGACAATTCTATAAAAGTCTATATAAATCTGAAATCATAGTGAAGAAAAACACACAAATAATGAAGAAAGTTTTGAAAATAATAACAATTTGACACAACCAGTTCTATGAGAATTTGAAATATATTACAGAATTATAGTAACGTGTGTCTCTTTGTGTCAGCAGAAAAAGACAAAGAGATCAGTGGAACAAAATTATGACAGAAATCCAGCAATATAGGAACTTAGTTTATGATATTCTGTAGAGAGTGAGCGGGTTAAAGATGAGAGATAAAATAATCAATAAACACCATTTAGAAAAATTGGCTATCCATTTGGAAAAGCATGAGGATTCAACCTTACCTCACACCACACATAGGACTAAAGATAGAATAATATCTCAAGTGTAAAAGTCAAAACTTTGGGAAAAAAAATACATGAGAATATTTGTACAATCTCCAGAAGCCATTAAGTATAAGACTAACTAATTTAACCAAAATTTAAATTTAACCCAAAAGTAAAACTTGTTATAAAAGAGACATAGTAGCAAAGTTAAAAGATAATGTACAAATGTACATACTGGGAGAAAAAATTGCAACAAAGAGAATGGGGGACATGGTATGAGATAAGAGATAAGGCAAACCATGGAGGACCTCAAAGGCCACGGTATGGAATTTCATCTTTACCCCTGGTCAACCACAAAAGGGAAATATACAAGACAATGACAATATGCTTGGAGACTTGCATTTAGAAAGATCATTCTGACTACAAGGTGGAGGGTGAATTGGAGTTTAGCTGAGGTGGATATGGGCAGACCAATTACAAGGGCTTATACTACAGTGGTCCAGGCAAGAGATGATGACCAGAGTTATGGTGGACATGGAGAGAAGAGGATAGAGGTGAGAGATAGTGCAGGAGTAAAGTTAACAACTCATGGTCCTGGATTGTCATGGGGCCAGGAGTGAGGGAGAGGAAGGTGTCAGGAATTACTGCTAAGTTCTGGGCTTGTGGAACTGGATGGGTGGTGGTTCCATGCAATGAGATAGGAGACAACAGAAGAACATGCTTGGGAAGAAAAGTCAGAGGTTCAGCTTGGGATGTGTAAGGTGAAGATAGGTTTGAGACGTCATTGCCAATGTATCTATCTGAGTTCCGTGGATCCTGGTTAATAGGACAATACAAAGATGTGGCGAAGTGCAGGTCCAGGAATGAAACAAAAAGACACCAGTTCTTGACTTCAACTAGTGTGTCCTCCGATGGGGAAGTGAGATCCTCCTTCCATGAGTGATAAACAGCTTGTTCTCCCGTGTGGAGACACTTCATTTGACTCTGACTGAATCTGTGGAAAGTCTTAGGAACAGGATCAGCATGAGGTCACAACCAGGTCACCAGGGTCCCTGGCCGTTTTATTACAGAAATCATGATGGTGGGATTACAAGTAAACAGTATTTTCTGCCTGTTGTTTATAACTTCTAAATTTTCTCTAATGAACTTATTTTATTAGGAGACCAAAGACTCAGTAGAGATAAAATTTTTAATGTGCTTTACAGAGAAAGAAAAATGGAAAACTGAAGATGGTAGAAGGTTATTTTTTCCTTTTTATTTCCTTTAACACATACTATTTTGAAGAATAATAAAGGTTGGGGGGAAAAACAAGAGTGGAGGGGGGCCTGGAAGGCCACCAGTGTCCCAGGTTGTATTATGACTCTGTGGGAAGGAAAGGAAGGAGGGGAAAAGACCCTAAGAGCTGCAGGAGACAGAAAATCCACAAACACCCACTTTTAAGACTAGTGACATCACTTCACTGTACAGCAGAAACTAACACAATATTGTAAAGTAGATATACCTCAATTAAAAAAAAAAAGACTAGTGACAAATTACAGGTGACGTCCCACCTCACAGTAAATGAGAACACCATTTCTTAACAAAAATGTTTTCCAAAAAATGTCATTGATGCTCTTGTTCTGTTCATCAGAATCACCCAATGTGGTTTCCAATTTAGAGTCTTTAGTACTTAAACTTAACAACATCACTGAGATTAAACAAACTTCTTCCTTTCCACTGCCAGTTCTCTTATTCTCTCTCTCTCTCTCTCTCTCTTTTTTTTTTGATGTGTACCTAGTAATATGGGTGCTCAAAAAAATATTTGTTACTGACTAGCTGACTCTGATTCCCTGGCCCTGTGGGATGTGGGCAGGAATGTCTTGACATTTCCTCAAGTGCAGCCAGGGTTGCTGGGCTGGCGAGGGCTTCCCCAGCTAAGTTCTGCTGAGCACCAAATCTCCTCTGCTTGGGCGTTTGTACCTTTTGTGTCTTTCTGAACCTTCCTTGTCCCTGAGAAATCCCTCTCAGTGCCACTCTGAGCTGCGTTTCACAGTGTGAAAAGCAGATTCTCTGATACCTGCTTCCTGAGTTTGAATCTGTAGGCTCATTTTGATCTCCAGCAGCCTAAAATTAGATGATATCACTGGGAAGAAAAGCCATCTGGCCAGCAACCCAGCCCCCAACTCTCAAGCCACCCTTCTGTCTCTAAGAGACAGCACCCAACTCGGACGAAAAGAGGGGAGAATTGCCTTGGGAAATCAACCACATCAGTGGTTCAGTGTACCACCCTTCCCCAAAAGGGAACTTGGGACTTTTGTTACATGGTGCAGTACCTCTCAATTCCAGAGAGTTCAAGTCGTGTTCAAATTTGGGGTCAGAGTCCCTAACGTTCACAGCAGCACAAAATATAAAACCTAGAGCTGCATTAGCACGTTTCGTCTGATTAGAAATTGCCTGAAAGCAGCTGATTGTAACAACATTAGAAACATCCCTTCTCTGATCCACATAAACAATAGATATAAATATGTTTGTGTGTATAAATATGTGTGTGCAGCTATAGATATAGTTATAAACATATATCAGACTGAAGAAACTAAGGAAAGTAGTCTCATTTGCTATTTTCCCCCTCTAATCAAGATGCATTTTTTGGAGTCTGCATTCAATTCCAATTAAGGGATGTTTTTATACCTTTATAGAGGAACGACTATATTAACACTACCATTCACTTTAAGTAGTAATTGAATTTGATAAGGTATGAAGCTTTTAATGCTACCTTGAGTCTCAAAAACTTCTCTCTCCTGCTCATAAGCCAGGTGGCTGAGCTCAAAGTACAAAGGCGCTATTACAGGAGCTACCCAGGCACCAGAGAACCCGCATCACACCTCTGTGCACAGAGATGTGGCTGATTTTCACATCCAACATCCAACAGAGGAAGCAATTCCCTTAAAACAAACAACAAAAAAAGTAATTTGAGGGAATTGGCCTACTGAATTTTTTAAGAATTCAGAATTAGGTTTTAAACATGACAACTGTAAAGAAGGAAGAGGAGAAATATGCAGAAATATTTTCTGTTGGAAAATATATCAGTTAGGAGGAAAAAAAGGAGGACTTTTGCAATCTCCATTGAAATTAATCATGATGCGTCCCATCTCTGTCTGCTTTCTTTTTTTTTTAATTGGATAGTATCTCTTTTTTTTTAATACACTTAAAAAAAATTAAAGTATAACATGCATACAGAAAAGTGTGCAGATCCTAAGTGTACAGCTCCATGAGTTTTCAAAGTAAACACACCCATACAACTAGTAACCAGGTCAAGCAACAAAATATTAACACCATTTCAGAAATCTCTCTTGTTCCTCTCACTTCACTGCCCTCACTCTCACACAAGTGTCCACTATACTGACATTTTTTTTAACAGCTTTATTGAGATATAATTGTCTGTCTGCTTTCATGACAACAAATCAGAATTTCTATAATGTCACAAAACAATTATCTGTACAAAACTTCAAAGAAGTCAGAATGAAACATCAATTGTGTCAACAGGATGAGTTAAAATTAACCCTTTAGATGTGAGCCTGCCCTTATTACAGCCCAGGCATCTGCTAGGGCACCCATTTTCCTCCACAGGGTATTCACGAGTTGATGGGCAAAAATGCATCAAAACAGATTTTCTGGATCCTGGGAAGATGGTGGTGTAGGAAGCACCAAGAATCTGTCTCCCCATCTAGACAAAAATTGCACTGGCAGAATTTGTCTGCTATAATTATTTTGGAACTCTGGAGTTTATTGAAAGCTTGCAACTTCCAGAAGAAGACTTAAAAGGTAAATTGCATTTAAGTCCTGTCAATTTCAGATCTTAGCTCATCAGCAGTTACCCATCCCCACCCCAGCCCCATGGTAGGCAGCTGTGCACCTATTCCTAGAGCAATTGGCATAAGGTTTTCAGAAGCCAGAGTGGGCAATAAGTACCTTGTCCTCCAACAATCAGGTATCCATGCTCTGATCACAGATTGCTGATTCTGGTCATAAAGGTGCAAACACAGAGGCAGGCAGCCATGGTTATGCCTCCATCATTGATGTAAGCTCTTCCCCATCCAGCTGAAGTAACTTCCAGAGGATTTAAAAGGCTGACACCTTTCCCCCCATTCATTTTTCTCTTTTTCTCCTTCAGGGAACCAGGCATTAAGGACTAGATCATTCAAAAGCAACTACCATATACAGAGGAAATAAGAAAGTCACTGAGTATTCCCAGGGAAAGATTTAGGCTCAGAAAAGACCTGAGAAGACCTTAAGTGTACACCTCAGGTTGATCCTCAACATGACGAGAACTTACAAAAAATTTTTTAAGGTAAAACAAAATAGCAAACCCTAGAGAAAGGGAAGAATTCTGACTTACAGAGTTATCACATTATTAGATTCAAATGTCCAGCTTTTAACAAAAAATCACAAGGAATACAAAGAAACAGGAAAATATGGCTCATTCAAAGGAAAAAAAATTAACCAACAGAAACTCCCAGAGAAAGAACAGATGACTCACCAACTAGACAAAGATTTAAAACAACTGTCTTAAAAGTGCTCAGAGAACTGAAGGAAGATGTGGAGAAAGTCAAGAAAATTATCTATGAACAAAATTGAAATATTAATAAAGAGATAGGAAACCTAAAAAGAAATGAAAAAGAAATTCTAGAAAGTCTAGAGTTAAAGATACAATAACTGAAATGAAAAATTTACTAATCAAAGACATATTTGAGCAGACAGAAGAATCAGTAAACTTAAAAATAGGACAGTTGAACTTATTGCATCTGAAGAACTGAAAGAAAAATATTGAAGAAAAATAAACAGTGTCTAAGGGACCTGTGGGACACCATCAAGTAGACCAACACATGCATTGTAGGAGTCCCAGAAGGTGAAGAGAGAGAGAAAAGAGCAGAGAGGTTATTTGAAAAAATAGTAGCTGAAAACTTCCCAAGCTTTATGAAAGACATAAATATAAACATTCAAGAAGCTCAACAAACCTCAAGTATGATGAACTCAAAGAGACCCACACTGAAACATACAAACTATCAAAAGGCAATGATAAAGAAAGAATCTTGAAGCAGGAGAGAAGCAACTCATCACATACAAGAGATCCGTAGTAATAATATCAGCATATTTCTCATCAAAAACCTTGCAGGCCAGAAAACCATGAGCTAATATATTCAAAGTGCTAAAAGAAAAAAACTATCAACCAAGAATCCTATATTTGGCAAAACTGTCCTTCAAATGTGAGGGAGAAATTAAGACATTTCCAGACAATTCCCAAAGGTGAAGGAGTTTGTTACCACTAGATCTGCCCTGTAAGAACGACTAAAAGAAGTCCTGCAGGACTTGAAATGAAAGGACACTAGAGAGAAACTCAAAGCCATATGAAGAAATAAAGATTTCAGTAAAGTAAATACATGGACAATCATAAAAGATAGAATTGTTGTAACAATGATTTGTAACTCTGCTTTTTATTTTCTATATGGTTTAAGAGACTAATATATTTTTTAAAAAAATCACTTATTAGTTTATGCTTTTGGACACACAATGAAAATGTAATCTTATGACATAAACAATTGAAAGAGATGGGGACAGAGCTGTGAAGGAGGTTTTGCATGTTATTGAAGTTAAGCTGCTATAAATTCAAACTAGAGCTGTGTAACTTTAGGATGTAATCCCCATTATAACCACACGGAAATAGGTATAAAATTACACACAGAAGGAAGTAAGAGAATTAAATTACCACAAAAATCAACTAAGCACAAAAGAAGACAGAAATTCAAGAAAAGGAGGACAAAAAGATCTATAAGGCATATGGAAACAACTAGCAAAATGACAGAGCTCCCTCTTTATCAATAATTACTTTAAATATAAATGGATTAAACTATCTGAGCAATCAAAAGATAGAAATTGGTACAATGGATTAAAAAAAAACAAACAACACATGATCCAACTATATGCTGTCTATAAGAGACTCATTTTAGGTCCAAAGACAGAAACAGGTTGAAAGTGAAAGATTGAAAAAGATTTTTCCATGCACATGATAACCAAAAGAGAGCAGAGATAACTATATTAATGAGACAAAATAGACTTTAAATCAAAAAAAAAGGTTACAAGAGATAAAGACATTATGTATTAATAAAAGTTTCAATACAGCAAAACAATATAACAGTTATAAACATTTGTGCACATAATAACGGACCATCAAAATATAAGAAGCAAAAATTTACCTAACTGAAGAGAGAAATAGCCAATTTTACAATAATAGTCTCAATAGAGTTAAACAGATAGACAATATACAAAGTATCTTCTCCAACAACAAAATGAAGTTAGAAATCAATAATAGAAGGAAAACTGGAAAATTCACAAATTTATGGAAATTAAACCACACACTCTTAAACAACCAATGGATCAAAGAAGACATGACAAGGGAAACTAGAAACATCAAAAAGTTAAAAATAGGATGACCATATGCTCCAGCAATTCCATTTTGGGGTATATACCCAAAAGAATTAAGAGCAGGGACTCAAAGAGATATCTGTACACCTATGTTCACAGCAGCATCATTCACAATACCCAAAAAGTGGAAGCAACCCAAGTGTCCATCAGTGGATGAATGGATAAACAAAATGTGCTCTATATGTGCAATGGAATATCTTCAACCTTAAAGAAGAAAGAAATCCCCACACATGATACAATATGGGTGAAACTTGAGGACATTTTACTAAGTGAAATAAGAGAATCACAAAGACAAATACTGTATGATTCCACTTATATGAGGTACCTGGAGTAGTCACATTTATAGAGACAGGAAGTAGAACGGTGTTTGCCAAGGGCTAGGGGAGAGGGGAGAATGGGGAGTTTTTCTTTAATTGCAACATGAAAAACGTTCTGAAAATGAATGGTGGTGATGTTTGGGCATCAGTATAAATGTACTTAATTCCACTGAACTGCACACTTAAACGTGGTTAAGATGGTAAATTTTATGTTACATATATTTTACCACAATAAAAAAAAATGAAAAAAGAAAACAGATTTGCTGGTGTTGGGCTAAGCTCACAGAGTTTATGAACCCAATTCCACATCCTCCCACAATGTCATTTCCCCCTTCTCTTTATTTCATCTTAATCTGGATTTCATTACCTGGAAGTATTGCAGCTGAAGGATACCGCACCCACCCCAATTCTCCCAAGGTTCATTCTCTGTGGAATATGTTGTTCAGGGGCTAAGAGGACTGGCCCTTGGAGCTCGACCACCTGGGTTTGAATCCCAGCTCTGGAACTCAGTAACTGGGTAACATTGAGTAATTCATTTATTCCCTCTATGCCCTCAGTTTTCCTATTTGTAAAATGCAGATGATAGAAAGTCCTTTTCTAACAGAGTATTTCTAAGAATTAAATGTTAAATTGTAAGTGCAAAGCTGATCAGAATTCCCAGCTCACACTGGCTGCTCAATTATTCATGTTACCAACATTCCATTAAAACAAGCATTAAAAAAAAATCAATGAGGAACCAAAACCCATGGATTTGACATTCTTTTATTTCCCAGAGCCACCCACCCTAGCTTTGGTAGTCTAAATCATCTCCCTTCCTCCAGTCTTGGCCCTTTCCAATCCATTATCCACCTCCAGGCTAAGGAGATCTTTCTGAAAGACAAATCTGACCATTGCCCTCTCCTGTCTAAAATTGTTCAGCCACCATGGCCATGATCTGGTCCCTGTCTTTTGCTGTTCTCCAAGGCTTCACTCGCACTCCGATTGCACTGAACTGCTTGCAGTTCCTTGAGTCCGTATTTTTTATTTCACATCTCAGTGTTTTGTCCACACAGCTCCCCCTCCTGGAAAGTTCTTTCATGCTTGGTCCACCTGGCAAACATCAGGCATCTTTTAAAGCCCAGCTTTGAGGTCACTTTTCCATGAGTTGTTTCCTGGTCACCTTGGTATCTGATCCCAGAGGTCCTAATAATGCTTGAGTGCCCTTACTTGTCTCCATCTGGTGGGACCAATGCTTATTCCACCTCGTGTTCCCAGTACCCAACAAGATTCTGGCTCAAAATAGATAAATAATTTAGGATGAATGAACCTACTGTGCACCAGCAGACAAGGGGACGTGAGTTATGGTGTCTGCTCTCAAAGAACTTGGAATTAAATAAGCTTAGAGAATACAATCAATGTGCTGTTAAATGTCTCGTTAGGGGTGCAGATATAGCCTCACCTTCAAAATAAGGAGATTTGGGGAGATTTTAGAAACAAATCTCATTTGGGGAGATTTTAGAAACATTAAAATAGTAGCCAGTATCTCTTGAGCACACCTATTGTGTGTCATGTTAATTGTGTTAAAGTCATTATGTCATTTAAGCCTCATTGATTGATTAAAACAACAGTTTGAGCAGATAGAAATCAGACACTAATGCACATAATTGCAGCAGCTCTTAGTTACTGCACTCATTTACTCTTCATATTGCGTGGGTCAGTTTGTATTTACTGACCCTGTTCCAGAAGGAATGCAGAGAGAAAAACAGAGTTAATATAACCTCTGATCCCACAGCAAGACAATGGTTTTGAAAGCCAAGCTTTAAATAAATAAGAAGGGGGCGCAGGGGGGCAGGGAGAGAATCTTAACTCCAAATGCTTCTTTTTACTTAGAGGCAAGCCAGGTCACCTTGTAGACCATAGGGCTTTCCTGTAAACCATGGAATTCAGATATGAAGTAAAGAAGTTTCTGCCATAATGAAAGGGTGGAATTCCACCTTTTCTGGTGCACAGAACGTGGAGAGGAGAGAGATGAAATGAGACGTGAATCCAGGATGCAAAGGCACTTGCCGAACTTCTCTAGGGTGACTGCTGGGACTAAAAGGTCAGTATCGTTAGATGGTTATGGAGGAGTTCAAGGATAGGATACTGTGGCTAATGGTCTGCTTCCCTGGGTGTAGCTTGAGGAAGCCTGCAGAGCTAGGAAAAGCACTACATTTAGCCTAAAAACACATCTGAAGGGGGGTAAAATGAGAAGGCAGCACTGAGAAAGAAGGCGTGAAAACTTCTAATTGCCTAGTCATGAAGGAGATCTGGAAGTTCATGTGCCCCAGAGAAGGTCATGAGGGCAGAGGTATAGACGTGGGACAAAGACACTGCAGAACGCGAGCCTCAGAATAAAAGGAAAATGACCCAGCATCAGGTGCTCATGCAAGGTCCCAAAGCAGCACAGGACCCAGCACATCCGAGTGGAAACTGGGCAGTGATCCAGGGGCAGGACCACGCCAGCCACCCAACAGAGAAATCAATCAGGACACAGAAGCCAGCATCAGGTCCCGTACCCACACAGATCTAAGATGACCCCTCACTTCCTCAGGGGTCATTTGAGGAGAAGCAAGAGGGAAGAGAAAAAGCCTGAATGACTGAACATTTATCTAAAAGGGATTCATCCATTCAGTCTACAGATATTAAGCTCCTACCACATGCAGGGCAATGCTGTGGACACTGGGAACACAAGCAGGGAACCATGAGGAAAAGAACCTGCACTCAGAGACCTCTCATTCTCATAGATAAACACACCTCTCGCAAATAAACAAGATGTGTCCTATATCAGAGGATAAGTGCCAAAGAAGGGAATGGGAGTAGGGGTTACAGTTTGTTTTTTTGTTTCTGTTTTTTTTTTTGCGGTACGCGGGCCTCTCACTATTGTGGCCTCTCCCATTGCGGAGCACAGGCTCCAGACGCGCAGGCTCAGCAGCCATGGCTCATGGGCCCAGCCGCTCCGCGGCATGTGGGATCTTCCCGGACCGGGGCACGAACCCATGTCCCCTGCATCGGCAGGCGGACTCTCAACCACTGCACCACCAGGGAAGCCCGGGGTTGCAGTTTTATGTAGAGTGATCAGGAAAGGCCTCAATGGTGATATATGAGCACAGATCTGATAAAATGAGTCGTGGGCCACAAGGATGTCTGGGAGAAGATGGCTCTGGGTAAAAGAGACAGCAGGTGCAAAGATCCTGCCCCAGGAGGATGTTCAAGGAAAGTCAAGGAGGCCAGTGTGTCTAGAACAGACAGAGCAAGGGAGAGAGTGGTCAGAGAAGAGCAAGGGGCCAAATCATGTTGGCCTTACAGGCTTTCAAAAGAACTTTGGCTTTTATCCTGAGAGAAAAGAGAAAGACTTGACAGGTTTTGAGCAGCAGAGTGACTTTACCTGACTTGTATTGTGAATGGCTCACCTCCTGGCTAAGGAATACACAGAGAGGTTATAACTTCCTAACTCATTGAAGGGAAGAAATGAAAAAGGAAAGAAAAAAAAAGAGAGAGGTACACAGTAAATATACAGTAGTGATTGATGTGATTATACACACACACACACACACACACACACACACACCAGTAAGCACGAACAATATAAATGGACTAAAATCTCCAGCTAAAACCAAATATTGTCAGGAAGGATAAAAGATTTAGTTGCATGTTGTTGATAACACATATGTTTTAAACAGGAGGACACAGAAAATGTTGAGAGAAAAAAGACAAAAAGAGAAAGTGCTAACCAAAAGTGTATTGGTTAAAAATTTACTTTAAAACAGAAAGCGTCACTAAAGATAAAGAAAACTGTAGATGATTAAAGATTCCATTCTCCAGTAAGATATTAACAATTCTGCTGCCCTCAGTGCTTTGAAGATGAATGAAAGCCTCTCTAGAGGAGGGCACATCCAGGCCTTGCGGAGCCCTGTCAATGGCATTTCAAGGGAAATGACCAACACACAGTCAATGGTACCAGGAATATAAGGAAATGACAAAGAATATTGATAAAAACATCCTCTTCATAGGAGGCAGCTAAAACTAAAAATATAGAACGATTGAAAGTAAAAAAGATGCCACTTACAATAGCAGCTAAAAATATAAAGAATATAGGAACAAATCTAGCAAAAGATGGGCAAGACTTGGATGGGATAAATTGCAAGACTTTATTGAAAAACAATTTTTAAAAGCTTAATGATTGGAGAAATACAACACACTCTTGGATAGGATGACTCAATATTTTAAATATCACTTCTCGCCTAAATTATCTGTAGATTCCATGCAATCCACAACTAAAATCCAAGCAGATGTTTTTTACAACTTTTATGAGGCAAAGCACTATTGAAGAAGAAGACAAGAGACATGTGTCACAATGTATTATTAAACTGAGTAACGAAGACAATAGGCAATCAGTGAGAACAAATAAATAAAAAGACTAGAGAGTCTAGGAACATACTTATACCTATATGAAACTTATTATAAGACCAAGTAAGCATTGCCAATTAGGAGAAAAAAGAGGTGTACTTTTTTTTTTAAGTAAATCTGTTCTTTTTATTTATTTATTTATTTTTATTTTTTTGGCTGCATTGGATCTTCATTGCTGTGCATGGGCTTTCTCTAGTTGCGGCCAGTGGGGGCTACTCTTCACTGTGGTGCATGGGCTTCTCATTGCAGTGGCTTCTCTTGTAGCGGAGCATGGGCTCTAGGCGTGAGGGCTTCAGTAGTTGTGATGCACAGGCTCGGTAGTTGTGGCACACGGGCTTAGTTTGCTCCACGGCCTGTGGGACCCTCCTGGACCAGGACTCGAACCCATGTTCCCTGCATTGGCAGGTGGATTCTTAACCACTGTACCACCAGGGAATTCCTGAGGTGTACTTTTTAATGAATGGCATGGAGACAACTGATATCCATATGGAAAAAAATAATATTGGATACTTACACCATACCAGACATAAAAATCAATTCCAAGTGGACTCAAGACTTGATTATGAAAAGAAAATTAAAAAACTTTCAGAAGATAACATACATGAACATCTTTCTGACTTGGGGATAAAGAAGGGTCTCCCCAAATAAAAAATATTTGTGACAAATATCATATATTAATGCATATATGTGGAACCTAGAAAAATGGAACAGATGAACCAGTTTGCAGAGCAGAAATTGAGGCACAGATGTAGAGAACAAATGTATGGAAACCAAGCGGGGAACGTGGCGAAGGGGTGGTGGTGGTGGTGGTGGTGTGGTGAATTGGGAGATTGGGATTGACATATATACACTAATATGTATAAAATGGATAACTAATGAGAACCTGCTGTATAAAAAAAAAAATTAAATTAAAATTTTAAAAATATGAACATTACAGTAAATTAAATCAAAAGAAAAAAACTAAATATTTTACAGTCTCAAAAAAAATCAAAAAGTAGAATATTTAAAATTTAGCTACATTAAAATTAAGTACTTCTATATTTGTATATTATTGAAATTTTCTATAACAAAATATTTTAACTTCTGTTAATCAAAAAACACAATAAAGATAAATAAAAATGGGCCATAAATTAAATGATGTATTTAATTCAATTAATTAAATGATAAAGGATTAATATATAAAATACATAAAGAACTTCCCTGAGTCAATCAAGAAAAAGACAAACCCAAGAGAAAATGGATAAAAAAGAGTAATGTCATCGAAGGAAAATACAAATGGGCCATAAGCCTATATTCAATTTCATTAGTTTCATCAGGCATTAAAAAATTGCTTACTAAAACCACAAGCAGAAAACTTTTCACATCCACCCAAATGGTAAAAATTGAAAAGTTGGACAATACCAAGTGCTGACAGGAGTGTGGTACAACTGTAAATCTATATCCACCACTGGAAGAAGAGAAAATTACTATAATCACTTTGGTAAACAGTCTGGCATCACCTCATAAAGTTAAACATGTATATTTCATATGGCCCATATATTCCACTCCCAGGACTATATCCTGAGTAATCCTCACACATATGCACCAGAAGATTATTTCATAGCAAGATTGTTTATAGCAGGGGTCAGCCAACTTTTTCTGTAAAAGGCCAAATGGTAAATATTTTATTCTTTGCAGGTTATCTAGTGTAGCAGGACAGCAATCATTAGGCAATATATAAACAAATGAACATGACTGTCTTCCAAAAGAATTTTTTTATGGACACTGAAATTTGAATTTCACATATCCACATGCCATGAAATATTATACTTCCTTTGATTTTTTTTAACCATTTAAAAATGTAAAACCATTTTTATGTTGAGAGCCATACAGAATCAGGTGGATTTGACCCATAGGACACTGTTTTCCTGTCTCTGTTTATAATGTAAAAAAAAGATAAAGGTAAAAAGAAACAATACAATGTCCATCAACAGATAAATGGCTAAGTAAGTTGGGAGGTATAAACAATGGATACTATACTGTTGAGAAAATGAATGAAATTGACACATCAACACAGATGAAACTCAGCAAAGAAATGTTCAGCAAAAGAAATAAGCCAAAAAATGCCACTACGCTAGCCAAGTCTTCCAAGAGGCAGACACCAAGATGGAATTCAGTGTGCAAGGATTTTTGTTAGGGAAAATGCCTATGTGAGAGAAAGTCTGGCAGAGAGAAGGTTGGGTAGAAGCATCCTGGGCTGCCTCCATGCCATCTCAGAAAGGTGCTCCAGGGAGTCCTTGAGCCGAAGTTGGCCCACAAAGGGTCTGTCTCCCACACAGGTCTCCATTAGTATCCTCATGAGCGAGCTGTGTGTGGGAAGTGGCCTTGGCACTAACACCCATGAATTTCAGAGTTTAGAGCTAAGCATTAGGTCAATTACACTCCTGTAGAAGGAAGTGCAAGGCACGTTATGGCCACCATTATCACCCATGGTATACATCCCACTTACACAAAGTTCTAAAACAGGCAAAACTAAATACAGTTTCGTTGTTGATTTATACAGAGGTAATGAAACATAAAGATAAGCAAATGAGGGACTTCCCTGGTGGTCCAGTGGTTAAGACTCCATGCTTCCACTTCAGGGGGCATGGGTTCGATCCCTGGTCAGGAACTAGGATCCTGCATGCCGTGTGGCACGGCCAACAAAAAGAAAGATGAGCAAATGAATGACATACACTCAGGTGGTGGTTTGGTCTGTGGGGGAGAGTGGGGAAGTAATTGAAGAAGTTCACACCACAGCTCAGCACTAAGGCACTGGAAATCGCTTCTTCAGCTGGATAGACGGCACGTGGGTGTACATTTTGTTAGTATTCACTAAGCTGCACAAGGATGTTTTATGTACTCTTTTGTATGTATGGCATATTGCCCGATAATTTTTATTGAAAAGTATCTTTTGCATATCTAAGTAATAGTATGCGTCAGTATTCAACCATGTTACAGATATAAAGGCTTTGTGCTTGGATATTGTAAGCATTAGAGATTATGTATGTAAAGTCACCTTGCTGAAGCTCAATAAATAATGGCTCTTTCCCTCCTTTCCTTCCTGCAGAAGTCATCAGCACCAGTCTGCATTTCTTCAAGTTCTTTTAGGACATGGCACGGCAGTTTCACTAAGGAAGTCTGTCAGCGGAAGTAAATCATAGCTTTTCAAAAGGACCTCAGAGAGGATCCTCTCCATCTTTCTCCTTCTCTCAACCCTGTGGGTGTCATGACTATTATCTTAATTTCTGCCACCTTCCTGATCAACAGTCACAGGTGCAAAGGAGTCCATCAAGGATAGATCAGCCTGTATTGGTAAAATGCTCTGTGTGATTCTGGCCTGTCCCTCTATCAACTTCCTCTGAAATTCACAAGTGCCTACATTGTATTCACACAGAGCTTTATATTCTCCACCAGCCAAATTCATTGTAATAGCCACTAAAGTGACTGCATTGGACTAGAAGTTAAGACTCCTGGCTTGAGAGAGAGCAACTTGATAAGATAGAAACTTAATAATGTTAAGGAAGAATTTTCCATTTCTAGTTCATTATTATTCATCAGTAATTGAATTTAAATTTTAACAAATTCCATTTTTGCTACCACTGAGGGTTTTTTTTTTACCTGTGGATATATATTATAGTAAAATGTTTCTGATATCAAATCATAATTGTATTTCTGGAGTGTTGCTAATTTGGTCATGAATTCATCTTCATTTAATGGAATGCTGGTCTCAAATTTGCTTATTTTCATAATTCAAATTGAACTTTTTTTTTTTTGTATTGAGGTAGGCATCATGTCAATTCTGTTACCCAGGCTATTAACACATGAATAAGAAAAATTTCCATGTATTTCCTTCCTCTGTTTCTTGTACATTTAATGAAACCAACCAATAAAACCATCCATCTAGGCCCACGCGTCCTTTTTTAAGTGTAAATTTTGGCATCTCTGGAAATTGGTCCTGGGTTATTCTATCCTTCAAGATTTCACTTCTAATGTAAATTTTTATGGGTATACTTTCCTTAAAATTAGGCTACTTTGAGATGTTCAAATTTACTTTTTTAATTACACAGAAAATGTTCTATATCCTTTTCTTTCTCCCTTCACCAAAAAAGAATTAAAGAGAGATGAGATTAATTTCTTTATAATTTCCATAGTTTACTGTCTTTTCATTGTTAATTTCTGGCTTAATACAGGCTTACCTAGAAGATCTTGTGGGTTCAGTTCCAGATCACCGCAATAAAGCAGATATCAGAATAAAACGAGTCACCATTTCTTTGGTTTCTCAGGGCATAAAAAGCTATGTTTACACTATACTGTAGTCTATTAAGTATGCAATACCATTACGTCTAAAACCAACTTACATACCTTAATTTAAAAATACTTTACTGATAAAAATGCTAACCATCACCTGAGCCTTCAGCAGGTCCTAATCTTTTTGCTGGTGGAGGGTCTTGCCTCGATGTCAGTGGCTGCTGACGGGTCAGGGTGGCGGTTGCTGAAGGCTGGGAGGCTGTGACAACGTCTTAAAATAACACAATTAAGTTTACAGCATCTATTCACTCTTCCTTTCACTAATGATTTCTCTACTGCATGCAATGCTACTGGATAGCATTTTACCCACAGTAGAACTTCTTTCAAAATTGGAGTCAATCCTCTCAAAACCTGCTGCTGTTTTATCAACTAAGTTTTATAATATTTAAATCCTTTGTTGTCATGTCAACAATCTTCACAGCATCTTCACCAGGAGGAGCTCCCATCTCAAGAAACCACTTTCTTTGCTCATCCATAAGAAGCAACTCCTCACCTCGTTAAAGTTTTTTTTTTTTTTTTTTTTTTTTTTTTGCGGTACGCGGGCCTCTCACTGTTGTGGCCTCTCCCGTTGCGGGGCACAGGCTCCGGACGCACAGGCTCAGCGGCCATGGCTCACGGGCCCATCCGCTCCGCGGCACGTGAGATCCTTCCGGACCGGGGCACGAACCCGTGTCCCCTGCATCGGCAGGCGGACTCTCAACCACTGCACCACCAGGGAAGCCCACCTTGTTAAAGTTTTATCATGAGATTGCAGCAATTCAGTCACATCTTTAGGCTCCACTTCTAATTCTAGTTCTCTTGCTATTTCCACCACATCTGTGGTTACTTCCTCCACTGAAATCTTGAACCCCTCAAAGTCATCTGTGAGGGTTGGAATGCACTTCTTCCAAACTCCTGTTAATGTTGATATTTTGACCTCTTCCCATGAATCACAAATGTTTTTAATGACATCGGAATGGTGAATGGAATGGTGAATCCTTTTCAGAAGGTTTTCAAGTGGCTCTGTCCAGATACATCAGAGGAATCAACATCTATGACAGCTATCACCTTAAGAATCATATTTCTTAAATAATAAAACTTGAAGTCAAAATATTCCTTGATCCATGGGCTGCAGAATGGATGTTGTGTTAGCAGGCATGAAAATAACATTGATCTCATTGTACATCTCCATCAGAGGTCTTGGATGACCAAGTGCATTGTCAATGAGCAGTAATATTTTGAAAGGAATTTTTTTTTCTGAGCAGTAAGACTTAACAGTAGGCTTTAAATATTAGTAAACCATGTTGTAAACAGATGTGCTGTCATCTAGGCTTTGTTGTTCCATTTCTAGAGCACAGGCAAAGTATATTTAGCGTAATTCTTAAGGGCTTTCAGATTTCCAGAATGGTAAATGATCATTGGCTTCAACTGAAAGTCACCAGCTGCATTAGCCCCTAACAAGAGTCAGCTGGTCCTTTAAAGCCCTGAAGCCAGGCATTGACTTCTCCTCTCTAGCTATGAAAGTCCTAGATGGCATCTTCCAGTAGAAGGCTGTTTCATCTGCATTGAGAATCTGTTGTTTGGTGTAGCCACCTTCATCAATTATCTTAGCTAGATCTTCTGGATAACTTGCTGCTGCTTCCCCTTGCACGTTTACATCATGGAGGGAGCTTCTTTCCTTAAACCTCATGAACAACTTCTGCTAGCTTCCTCACCTCTCTTTATATAACTGAAGAGAGTTAGGGCCTTGCTCTGGATTAGGCTTTGGTTTAAGGGAATGTTGTGGCTGGTTTGATCTTCTATCCAGATCACTACAGCTTTCTCTGTATCAGCATTAAGGTTGTTTCTCTAGCTTATTATTCGTGTATTCACTGGAGTAGCTCTTCTAATTTCCTTCAAGAACTTTTCCTTTGCATTCACAAGTTGGCTAACTATTTGGTGCAAGAGGCCTAGCTTTCGGCCTATCCCAGCTTTCGACATGCCTTCCTCACCAAGCTTAATCATTTCTAGCTGATTTAAAGTGAGAGATGCAGGACTGTTCCTTTCACTTGAACACTTAAGAGGCTGTTGTAGGGTTGTTAATTGGCCTAACTTCGATATTGTTGTGTCTCAGGGAACAGGGAGGCCTGAGGAGGAGAGAGACGGGGGACGGCAGGTCGGTGGAACAGTCAGAACACGCATAACATTTATGAAGTTTGCCAGCATGGTGCTCCAAAACAATTACCATAGTAACCAAAGATTACTGATTACAAATCACCATAAAAAATAGAATAATAAAGAAAAAGTTTGAACTATTGCGAGAATTACCAAAATGTGACACAGAGACAAGAAGTGAGCAAATGATGTTGGGAAAATGGTGCCAATAGACTTGCTCTACGTAAAGTTGCCACAGACCTGCAATTTATAAAAAATTCAGCATCTGTGAAGTGCAATAAAATGATGTGTTCCTGTACCATACTTTCCTCATGTTTTCATCAGATTTAGCTTGCCTTTCCTTTTCTAACTTGGATTGAATCTTCGATCAATTGAATTCACTTCTCATTCCTATCATTTACTTTCCTTTTTGAGCCATAACCCTTCCTTTTTCATCCCTGCTTCCATAGCACTTTTATGTCTGACATGGAGAAGTCTCCTTTTCACTGTTTTCTAAGATGTTTGAAATCACAGGTTCAAGTTGACTATTTTTTTTAGGTGATGGCAATTTTTTTCCATGTGATTGATATTTGTGATCACAGAAAATGGGCTATATAATTTCTCCCATTTGAAATGTATTAAGATTTTCTTTGTCATCTAATTACATTTTATAGTTGTTCAATGAACTCTTACCAAAGGGTATTCAACTATTTGTAAGGTACAAATTCCAATTTGGTCTATTTAATTAAAGCCAGTAGTGCTATTATCCAGATTCTCTATATTCTCACTTAGTTTTGGCTGGTTGAACTTTCAGAGATGTAGGAAACTGTGCCAAAGTCTTTCTCTTCTTCTAGCTTTCAAACTTTTTCTTCTTGTGCACCTTATACAGAAATATTTTGTATTATAAGTCAATGACCTGCTAGTCATTGCATGTATATTCCCTTATGTCTGTAGGGAGCCTTGTACTTTTTCTCGAAATAAAATAACCTCCATCAATTTTAATGTTTTTATATTTTTAATTCTTAATTATATATTGATAGTACTAATACAGCAGTCTTCTGAGATTTTTGCTTTTTTGTTAGTTTATTTACCTGTGCATATTAGCCCAGCATTTTGGTTTTACTCTTCTCATTTTCTTTTTTTCTTCTTCCTTCCTTTCTTAGATACAGACCTACCTCAGTGATGTTGTAGCTTTGAATCCAGACCACAGCAATAAAGCAAGTTACAGAAATTTTGGAGCTTCCCAGTGTATATAAAAGTTGTGTTTACACTGCACTGTAGTATATTAAGTGTGCACCAGCATTATGTCTAAAAAAGCAATGTACATACCTTAATTTTAAAATATTTTATTGCTAAAAAATCTTAACCATCTTCTGAGCCTTCAGCGAGTTGTAGTAGTAACGTCAAAGATCACTGATCAGAGATCACCATAACAAACAGAATAATAATTTTTAAAGTTTGAAATAATGTGAAAATTACCAAAATGTGACACAGAGACACAAAGTGAGCAAATGCTGTTGGAAAAATGGTGCTTGCTCGACACAGCTGCCACAAATCTTCAATTTGTCAAAAACGCAGTGTCTCTGAAGTGCAATGAAATGAGGTACGCCTTCCTATACAGGTAACATATGTGATTTTGTTTGCTATTTTATTGCTGTTTTTCATATAGTTTTACACCATGTTTCATTTATTTTGTCTTCTTATTGAAACTGGTCATTTAAAAAATTCATACCAGAGCCTCCTCCTAAATTTTGTAAAACCATATGTAAAATATATATATATATATATATATATATATATATATTTCTCTAATGATCAAAATCAAAAATAAAATCTCTTGCATGGTTAGATGGACCTAGGCAACTATCCTATCTATAGGTGATAAAACAAGTATAGTAAAATGTTAATGGTAGAATCTAGGTGGTGGGTGTATTGATGTTCATTGTAAAATTCTTCCAACTTTATGTTTGAACATGTTCAGAAATAAAATATTGGAAACTTAATTAATTCATTAATGAATGAATGAATAAATAAATAAAACCTCTTTCACTATTCCTCTATTAGATGGCACATTTGGTTCACAATTACCTGTCTGTGACTCTCACTTACCTCTCCACAGTTTAGGTAATAATCCTCAGAATTTTTTGAAACATTATAATGATGAAATTATAATTTTTACATTATGTTTGTTCTGGTTTCTTGCACTTAGTTTACAGAGTACATATAAAACAATTCTATTTAACTAGTTTAATTCTCCAAGTCAGTACTTCCATACTGTAACAACCTCATTTTTACTTATTTTGGTTCATCTCTTGGCCAACTTAACTGTTTTGTGAAATAATATTCCTCAAAGAGAGTTTATGGATATTTTACTTTCTGGAAATTTTCAGTATCCCTCTCCCACCCCAAAACACACTACCAAATGTAAAGTAGACAGCTAGTGGGAAGCAGCCGCATCACACAGAGAGATCAGCTCGGTGCTTTGTGACCACCTAGAGGGGTGGGATGGGGAGGGTGGGAGGGAGGCCCAAGAGGGAGGGGATATGGGGATATATGTATATGTATAGCTGATTCACTTTGTTATAAAGCAGAAGCTAACACACCATTGTAAAGCAATTATACTCCAATGAAGATGCTAAAAATAAATAAATAAAATAAAATTCAAACAAGCAAAAAGATCTTATGGATGCCCTTCACTCATGAATAATTTTGCTAATATAAAAATTAGAGGCTAAAAGATTTTTCTTTCAAAAGAGTAATTTGAAGAAGTCTGAATTAAATAAATTTTTTAAGTTATTTTTTTATTTTATTATTTATTTTATTATTACTATAAGCCTGAGTATAAATAAACTGCTATTTGTTATTTTACTCCCTACGTAGATGATTTTATATCTATTCATAAAGTACCACAACATACGATGGATCTGGTCCTTCCTTACCTTTCTTTTATTAATTGTACTTAGTGCTTACTTATTCAGCTTCAGACAGGTTTTATTCTGTCTTTATTATTATTTTCCTCTTTTCCTCTTCTCCAGGGATTCTGTTCCATACATGTAGTTTCAATATGGTATTGTACTCCATGTCATCTCCTCTCACTATTTTTATTTCTTTGTAATTTTCCTCCAAATTTTGGGAACTTTTCTCAATTTGATTCAACATCAAGAGTTTTCAGATGACTTTAGCCATGGAAAACAATTTCAACCAAAATCTAAGATGACCCAATTATAAAGAATTATTCAAAAAAAAAAAAAAGGATTACCTGCTCCGTTTGAAGTGGGGATAAGGAGCCCTTACTCCACTCCCTAAAACATGTACACCCCTTACACCAGCCTCTGGGACACCCTCATGAGGACCTAGGGTGCTCAGTTCAAAAACCACTGCTCTGCATTTCTCATTAAATTTTCTGCAGCATTAACTTGTTCCTTTACTACTTCTATTATTGATTTTGATTTGATGATTTTATTTTTAATGCAAAATACTATATTTAGTTTATTAGACTCATTCTAAACTTTGTAAAGCTGTGTACCTAATTCCTCTGTACATCTGTAACTTTACAAAGCTTAAACTCTACATTTAATTGGCAGCACAGACCAAAACGTTTAAAAGTCAGACTTATTAACATTTGGAGCAATTTTAATAGCACATTTGGCATTCATTGATGTTAGGTCTCTTTGAAAAGCCAAAATAGTAAAGGAGGAATTTAATTTATAATTTTCTCCTTTAAAAAAAAGTTAAATATACATTTTAAAAATAAATTTTGAACTACTAAAAACATCTGTCCCAAGGTGGGAGGGGTGCAAGATGTGGATTCAGCTCTGGTGACCACATAAATTGAAAAAGAATGCAATATTCTGTGCATTTTTATAAGTTTTTGTGTCCAGATCTGTTATCAACTATTTTTAAAAGTCATTAAATTTTAGTTTCCTTAAAAGCTCTACTTATCACAGTAATCTCTCTTTTCATCAAAGTCTATTGTGTTTTTATCTCATCCTTGGCTTCCTGAAGTTTATAGAGCTCAAGTTAGATATTGTCTAAAAGTTTTCTGCTCTTTCCTATCATAAACTTTTTTCCAAAGTACACTGTTCCTCAGCCTCTTAAGTCCCATGTTCATTTTCTTCCATGTTCAATCCTTTGATGAGAGAGAGAGATCTCAGTCTTGATATTTGCTCATAAAAAGTGTGCGTGATTCTGCTTTGGCCCCCTCCCTATCTTTGTGGTTTCTGTCGGACTTCACATCTCTGCCTATTCCAAACCAACTTGCCTGTGATTTGCAGTTTATTTAACCTGAGGAAGGATCTACCTGGTCAACTTGCTAGCCTGAAGCAGTGTATAGTTACTTCCTTGTCAAAACATTAAATGAAAAATACAGTCTCCTGTTTGCGCTAATACCACAGTTTTTCCAGTTGCTAAATTCTCATTTCTCCATTAGCATATTGGGAATTGTAGCCCAGGAGTCATTTGGAGAGAGGGAGAGCCTGAAAGAAAGACTCTATAATGAGGAAGAATTTCCTATGACCTCTTTTTCCCTACACAGCCTTACTTTGTTTCTTAGAACTTCTTCTAAGTTCAGTAAAGTAGAAATTCCTCCTGGCTTCTAGTAAGATTTTTAATAATATTTCTGGTTTCCAGCTTTGTTGGAAATTTGAATCTCCTTCTATATTTTTATAATTATGTCAGTGGGAAACTAGGGGATGGTAAATTAAGAGTCACTGGTTTCCTGCCATCATAACCCACAAACGAGTACCGTTATTCAAATGCATTAGGCCACTGATCAAAACTGCAATCGTCCTTGAAATTATTTGGAATGACTGGTAGTGCTGAGAGTGAATTTGTCCCTTGAGTACTAAGGAGTCAGTGGAGGTCTTGTGCATATACATATGCATGTGTGTGCCTATGTGTGGCATGTGGACATGTACATGTGTACACATGATGTGGAAGTGGTAAAATAATCAAGTGATGGACAAGCAAGAAATTTCATTGAATTTAAAATTGGAGAGATTGTTTACTAATTTCTGGGGTATTCCATATAGCAACTGTTAGTGGTTACTTATTTTATCTCCCCTCTAGACTCAATTCTACTTGGTGCACGGAATTGTAAGGGGCTTTTAGAGGTTAGGTATTCATCATCTACTCACTTCTTCTTCCATGCTAACACTACCCAGTTTTATTTCAGCTTTTCAATGTCTTAATTATTCCCTTCTGCTTTGGGGAAAGTTGATGCAACCCTCAGTGCCCTGCTTGGATCCCAATTGATCTAATCCATTCGGGGTCAGACCATCTCCCCTACCACAGGGTTATTGACCTGTGGTAACTGACCTGTGGCTCAGGTAATTGACTTAAACCAATCAGTGCCTGGCTTTCCCCAGCCTTAGGGACTGATCTAAAATAAGCAGGTGACCCGGTGAGATGTGAGGAGAGGTTTGCTGAGGAATTACAGGAACAAAAAAGAGAGAACATACTGAAAGATATGCTTTCTCTTTAGTTATATGGTGTATCTATATCAAACCTGGAACAGTGATGACAATTTGCTAACGTGAAGGGAAGTCACCTTGAAGCTGAAGTTGACGCTGCGAAAAGTTGAGCAGAAACGGGAAAAATGGCTACATCCTTGAGAAACTGTCGAGTGACTAAATCGATCCCATCCTGAGGTCACCCCACCTTTGGAATTTTCAGTTTCATGAACCATCAACCATGGCTTTTGTCACTTAAGCCACTTTGAGTTGGATTTTCATTATCTCCAAACAAAGAGTCCCAACTAACTCAGGGATCACGGGTCATGTTCACCTCTGTATTCCTTCCTTTAAACATGACAACAGCTGTTTCACTCTATCTGTTTCCAAAGTGGTTAGCCTTAAAGGAGTGAAAAGCACAGTGGTTCAGAGAAGCCAGCAGTGGAGGTCAGCACCAGGGTGTCGACCATCTCTGCTGGACTGAACCATGCCAGCTGTCCCACCCAGAGGACAGCCTTGTGATCACTTCAGTCACCTGGGGTTTCTATTTCATGGCACACATGGCATCATCAGTTGAGACCATAGTCCGTCCCAAAGCAAGAGTACCTGCCTTATCTTTGACACTTCCCTCCAGGGTATTCTTGAGGGCCCTCTCACAGAAAAGGAGGTAACTGATCCTGTAAGTGAAGATTTCCTCTGATTGTACTAGGACAACTGCCTATGGGGTACATTCCTATGTCCCTAGCACTAAACCTAAGACCTGATTCACAGACTGCTTCCCAAGTGTTTTGTCAGTGATGGCACAGGAAAAACAGCCTTTTGGAAAATGACTGAACTCTGCCTAAATAACTAAATATCCCTTCTTACAATGCTCACAGTGACCTAATAAAAGCTAATTAATTGTCTCCAAATTGCAGGATTTATTGCACAGATGTTGTAAGAAAAAGGAACAAAAAGTGGTCAACCCAATTAGGAGTAACCAGACTGGTGAAGAGGCAACCAGGAGGGCCTCCAGATAGATCACAGAAGGGGACACATGGTCAGGGGGTCTGGTTCACCCTGATCTTTCTGTTGACAAGCTGTGTAATTGTGGATGGTAACACTTCTCATTCTCCCACCAGGCAGGAGTTTCCAAAGAGCCATATAGGATTGTGGATACAAAAAAGAGTTTCAATGGCAGCATGAGTTAGAATCAATTCTAGGTTCTGGGGGCAGGCAAGGTGAATAAGGCCCTCCAGGGAACTCTCAGTCCAAAGAAATGACCATTCAGAAACTTCCATGTGACACTGGAAAATTGAATGAACAGCTTTTTCCATTTCCATACACGTTGCCCAACTAGATTCCTGTTAAAGTAACAAATGGAAAATAAATTAAAAGAGATGAATATCTTAAACGTATGGAACACTGACATCCATAGTTCAGTATTTCATGATATATTCTAGTATAACTACTTGGGAAAACATAAAATTAAATCCTTACCTCAAATGATTCTTCAAAATAAATTACAAATTTACATTATATTAAGTATGTTACAATAAATGAAATCAAACAACTAGGAGACAAGATAGCCCTATATTTTTCCAGTCTTGTTTTCTTTAGTTTTATTATTTTTTAAATTTATTTTATTGAAGTATAGTTTATTTACAATGTTGTGTTAATTTCTGCTGTACAGCAAAGTGATTCTGTTATATATATATATTCTTCTTCATATTCTTTTCCATTATGGTTTATCACAAGATATTGAATACAATTCCCTGTGCTATACAGTAGGACCTTGTTGCTTATCCTATTTTTCCAGTTTTATAACAGATAAATGCTTCTATAAACACAAAAGAAAACAAAAATTTCAGAAGAGAAAAAAAGACTGAGAAGTGTCACTGTATTTTAAAGAACTATCATATTTCATCTGTTATATGATATTTTTAAACAGCTCTAAAATTGGGATCGATTACATCATGAAATTATTTTCAGACATGCAGTAGTTTTGAAGTAGTTGTCATGACTTACATGTGCCCTAGCTTGGTTATCACTATTTGTCTTACCTTTACTTCAACTGAGTCTGTTCATTATTTGTACTACATGGCCAAGTAACGTAACTGAAAATAGAAAAAACGTTGCCAAATGTTCAAAGCATCAAGAGGCTGGTACTACAAATTAACACATCAAGCAGGACTATAGTTAAGGTGTTGAACACTGGAAACTTCCTGCAGACTTTGAATAGAATCTAAGTTTAACTTTAGTGACATGAGATTCAATTAAAGAAAGTACCAAGTCATGAGTTAATTCAAATAGAAAAGTGACAACATAAAAACTTGCAGATTTGGCAAAGTGGGCAGAGTGGATAAAAGCTTGGAAGAAAATCATAAAGATAGTCATGGGGTATGTTTTTTAAACTACTGCATCACCAATTGGTCTTGATGACACAAAGGATGATATTGTGTAGAAAACCACAGATATCAATGAAAAACTTCAGATTCTTTGAAAAAATACAACTTATCAAAACTGACACTAAGGAGATATAAAAAATTAGAATATCCCTATATCTATAAAAGAAGTTGAATGCCTAATTGTTTTTAATTTATTTTCTTTATTTTGGGGAGGACATTGGGTCTTAGTTGCTGCACTCAGGATCTTTTGTTGCACCATGTGGGCTCTACGTTTCAGCATGTGGGTTTCTCTCTAGTTGTGGAGCACAGGTTTTCTCTCTCTAGTTGTGGCACATGGGCTCCAGAGCACGTGGGTTCTGTAGTTGTAGCGCACAAGCTTAGTTGCCCTGAGGCATGTGGGATCTTAGTTCCCTGACCAGGGATTGAACCCGCATCCCCTGCATTGGAAGGTGGATTCTTTACCACTGGACCACTAGAGAAGTCCCTGAATGCCTAATTTTAAACCCTCCCATAAAGAAATCTCCAAGCTCAAATAGCTTCAACAGTAAGTTCTTCAAATATTTAAAAAAGAACTTCTAGCTTACACAAACTTTTCCAGAGAACAGGAAAATAGTAGGAATACCTTCCAGCTCTTTTATTCATCATCCAGCATTTCTTTGAGTCCAAAACCTAAAAAATTTATACAAAAAAAGAGTATATAGTCCAATGAACATTGATGCAAAAATCAAAAATAAAATATTAGCAAATCAGGGCTTCCCTGGTGGCACAGTGGTTGGGAGTGCGCCTGCCGATGCAGGGGACGCGGGTTCGTGCCCTGGTCCAGAAGGATCCCACGTGCCGCAGAGCGGATGGGCGCCTGGGCGCCTGAGCCATGGCCGCTGGGCCTGCGCCTCCGGAGCCTGTGTTTCGCGGCGGGAGAGGCCACAACAATGAGAGGCCCGCAAACCGGAAAAAAAAAAAAATTAGCAAATCAGATGAGCCAGTGATATAAGAAAAAGAAAATTAATAAGGATCAATCAAGTTGGGTTTATTTTAAGAATGCAACTTGGTTTCACATTTAAAACTTAATCACCAGATTAACATAAAAATGGAGAAAACAGGTTTTTTCAAATAAGTGAGAAAGAAAGACATTAAGGAAATTAACCACCCATTCATGATTTTTTCTTCAATTTTAGCAAATTGGGAATTAAAGGAAACTTCTTTAACTTCCTGATCAAAGGAATCTGCAAAATAAATATACAGTAAACTTAATTAATGGTGAAATATTGAAACCGATTCACCTAAGTTTGGAAATGAGACAGATGCCACTATCACCATTTCTATTCAACATTGTACTAGAAATCCTAGTTAGTATAAATAAGTAAAGCAAGAAAAAAATAAAGTTCAAAGTATTGAAGAAAGTATTGGAAATAAGTATCCTTATGCACACATGATGTAACATCCAAAGAATCTATGGATAAGAAGTAAGAGCCTTCTATACAGAAAATGTTAAAAATGTTACTGAAAGGAATTTTTGAAAGACCTAAATATTTGGAAGAGTACACCATGTCCATGGACTTGAAGATTCAATATTATAAGGATGTCGGTTCACCCAAACTTATCAATAGATTCAACGTAATCTTAGTCATATTCTGGCAGATCTTCCTGTAGAAATTGACAAGCTGATCGCAGAATTTATATGGAAATGCAAAAGGAGCAAGAACGTTGGAAAACAAACTTGAAGACAAAGAACATGTTTAAATGACTTATGTTTCCAGATATGACAACTTATTATAAAGCTCCAGTAAGTAGCACTGCATGGTACTGGCACGAAACTAGACAAAAGAACTAATGGAACTGAACTGAGAGTCCAGAAGTACGTATATATGTTCACGTAAATTTTGACACAGACTAACTTGCAATACATTGAGGAAAGGATGATCTGTTCCATAAATGTTGCTGGGTCAGTTTGCCATCCAGAAAAATTAAAATATCTGAATCCCTTACTCTTACTATAAAACAAATCAATTCCACGTGGGTCATAGACCCAAATATAACAAGTAAAACAATAAAGTTTCTAGGCAGTAGCATAAGAGAACACAAAGTCTTCATGACCTAGGGGTAGGCTGGTATTTCTTTAAAAAGACACCATCTGCCCTCTCCCCCCAAAAAGCACAGACATAAAAAAAAAAAGAATAGCAAATTGAACTTCATTAAAGAATTCCTATTTATCCAAAGACACCAATGAGAATGTGAAAGGCAAGCCAATGAGTGGGAGAAGAGGATTTTTACCCAGCATGTATAAAAGACCCTTACATATCAATTTAAAAAGAGTTAACAGATCCCTGTTCAACCCTAGAAAACAGTCTTAAACAGGAGATTCACAGAAGAGAACCTCCAAATGGCTAATAAGTATACGGAAATGTTCTCAACATTATTAGTCATCAGGAAAATACATATTAAAAACACAGAGAAACCACTATACACCTGCTAGAACGTTTAAAAACAATTTTAATGTAACAATGCCAATTGTTGTCAAAGACATAGGACAACTGGAACTCTGATAGGCACCTGATAGAAGTGTAAACTAACATAACCACTTCAGAAAACTGTCAATATGTACTGAAGTATAATTTACAGCTTTAGCTATAATTTACGCATAGCATATGACCCTTTAGTGTTATAGTGTTTATATATATATATATATATATATATATATATATATATCCCAAAGAATTGCATACGTATATGCACAAAATACATTATAAGAATATCCCAAGGCTTCCCTGGTGGGGCAGTGGTTGAGAGTCCACCTGCCGATGCAGGGGACTTGGGTTCGTGCCCCGGTCCGAGAGGATCCCACATGCCGCGGAGCAGCTAGGCCCATGAGCCATGGCCGCTGAGCCTGCATGTCCGGAGCCTGTGCTCCACAACGGGAGAGACCACAACAGTGAGAGGCCCGCGTACAGAAAAAAAAAAAAAAGAAAGAATATCCCTAGGGCTTCCCCGGTGTCGCGGTGGTTAAGAATCCGCCTGCCAATCCAGGGGACATGGGTTCGAGTTCTGGTCCGGGAAGATCCCACATGCCACGGAGCAACTAAGCCCGTGTGCCACAACCACTGAGCCCGCGTGCTACAACTACTGAAACCCACACACCTAGAGCCTGAACACCAGAACAAGAGAAGCCACTGCAGTGAGAAGCCTGCACACTGCAACTAAGAGTAGCCCCCACTCGCCACAACCAGAGAAAGCCTGCACACAGCAACGAAGACCCAACGCAGCCAAAAATAAAGATAAAAATAAATTAATTTATTTAAAAGAAAGAATATCCCTAGTATCATATTTTAATAGCCCCAAACTGGAAACAAAAAAATATTCATCAATAGTATATTGTATAGATAGCAGTATAATTGTCCAATGGAATACTATATTTTAGTGAAAAATAAACCAACACACAGGAAGATGGATGAATCTCAAAAGCATAATAGTAAGCAAAAGAAGAGAGACACAAAAGAGTACATACTGTATGACTCCATTTACACTAAGCTCAAAAACATGCAAAACAAATGTATGGTGAAAGAAGTCAAGATAGTGTTTCTCTTGAGGGGTATGATGTCTTGGTGAAGGCAAAGGAAGGCATCTGGGGTGCTGGTAATATTCCATTTCTTTTTTTTTTTTAATAAAGTTATTTATTTATTTATTTATTTATGGCTGCATTGGGTCTTTGTTGCTGCGCGCTGGCTTTCTCTAGTTTCAGTGAGTGGGGGCTACTCTTCATTCAGTGCACAAGCTTCTCATTGCAGTGGTTTCTCTTGTTGTGGAGCACAGGCTCTAGGCGCACAGGCTTCAGTAGTTGTGGCTCGTGGGCTCTAGAGTGCAGGCTCAGTAGTTGTGGTGCACGGGCTTAGTTGCTCCACAGCATGTGGGATCTTCCTGGACCAGGGCTGGAACGTGTGTCCCCTGCATTGTTGGGTGGATTCTCAACCACTGTGCCACCAGGGAAGTCCCAATATTCCACTTTTTTTTTTTAATTTGCACAATCTTTTGATCTATAATTTTTACTGTTACTTTATAAACCATGTAAAAATTAATACATTAAATTTAATGGTGAAACATTTGCCCTTGAAAATTTTTAAATGTTTACACGAAGAGGAGCAAGAGTTTTTCACTTTGAATAGTCACACATGGTACAGGAAGACAGTATTCAGGTCTTTTAGCTAAAAATATAATGACAAAGGTGTGTTTCATGAGGTGTGGTGTGTGTGTGTGTGTATTTTGGGCAAAATGAATACCACATTTCATAAATAAATTAATGCAAATATTAATATTGAAGCGAATCAAGAAAGGACTCTATATAAGTACTAAAAGTCAACCCACACTTAAATCACAGAACATACCCTATTATGATTAGGGAAGAAAGAGTTCTGTTGTGAATTGGAGTAAACTTTACTTTGACAGATTTCATTTCTCCAGGTTTTAAAATTAGTTTTAAAATTAAGTGTTGGGAGAGGCGCTCTGTAAATCCTGATGAACTCTGCAGTGGATGAGCCTTGAATCATTGGGGAAACAAATGGGAGTTATATGTATATTCTCTGGAAAAAATGTTTTCCCTTTACCCCATCCACAGCCCAGTATTAGTTTCTTGAATTGATCAACTATATAAAAAATTTTATCCCTGATGATTTAGAGGCTGGATAGCTGACCAGGAGAGCTGGGCAACCAATGATGATACTTTATATTCTGCATTAAGTCCCAGAAAGGGCTTTGCTCCCCAGGTCACCAAAGTCTTCATGTCTGTACTAAGCACATGTTTTTGTGTACAGATCTTTTTCTTTTTAACTTTAAATGTTTTGAAACATGACACAAAAACAGAAAAGGACACAAACCTAAGAGATGAGTAGCTCAGTGTTTTAGCACAAAGCAAACAGCTGCCAATATTCCACTTCTTGATTTGGGTGTTGGTTACACAGGGCCTGCCCAAGTTGGTCTAAAAAGTGAAAAGATTCAAACTCAAGTATATCTGACTTCAAAGCTGTGTTCATTAAACTATTTTAATAAATGTGTGTCTGTGGTGGTGCTAAGGAGGTCTACTTTAAAACGGGTATGAATAAGAAAATGTTCAAATTACCTCTTCTTTTATCACGCATTTGGTGACTAAAATCAAAGAACCATGACTAAGAAACCACTGCCACCTAGTGGCTTCCTGCCCTAATTGCAAGATCAGGTATTTGGGGCATGATTCAACTTCCAAGCAGTCTACTGCCAATTCAGAATAGCAGGATGAGGCTTCCCTGGTGGCCCAGTGGTTGAGAGTCCTCCCGCGGATGCAGGGGACACGGGTTTGTGCCCCAGTCCGGGAGGATCCCACATGTCGCAGAGCGGCTGGGCATGTGAGCCATGGCCGCTGGGCCTGTGCATTCGAGGCCTGTGCTCTGCAATTGGAGAGGCCACAGCAGTGAGAGGCCCGTGTACTGCCAAAAAAAAAAAAAAAAATAGCAGGATGACAGCAAAAACTTGTTTGATCTCCCCACACACACCAAATATTTCTTTCTCAAGCAATCATTTATAGAAAGCAGTCACCTTTCCTTCAGACTGCTTATCTTAGTAACATAAATATTCAATCTTTATCCTATAGTCATAAAAATAACAAGAACATTACCTAGTAATCATTGAGCAGTTACAACATGCTAGACACTGTATTAATCTCCTTGCATAAATTATGTCATTTACCACTCATAACAATTCTATGAGGATTCCACTATTCTTTTTTTTTTTTTTTTTTTTACGATACACAGGCCTCTCACTGCTGTGGCCTCTCCTGCTGCGGAGCACAGGCTCCGGACGCGCAGGCTCAGCGGCCATGGCTCACAGGACCAGCCACTCCGTGGCACGTGGGATCCTCCTGTACTGGGGCACGAACCCGTGTCCCCTGCATTGGCAGGCAGACTCTCAACCACTGTGCCACCAGGGAAACGTGATTCCACTATTCTTATACTCATTTTAGAAATGAGTAGACTGAGATATACAGAGATTTCCCAAGGTCTGCACAGACACTAATCAAGTTGAGATTTTATTCTAGATCCCTAGGATTCCAAATGTCCTGCTCTCCTATTTTCCAAGCATGAAAGTTGGACCTTTCCTCCTCACAGTAGGAAATCCACAGTTGTGAGTTCCAGTGCTAGAGATGCCAAGGACTCACTGTGAACCAAAAGCAAATCCTTCTACTTCTCAGGGACTCAGTTTTCTTATCTGTAAACTTAAAGTCTTGCCCAGATGATCTCTAAGGCTCCTTCCTGCGCCATCACCTAATGGCTCCTGAACACAGAAGAAAGGCATTAATCTAAGTCCCTTGCAATATGTTTTTGTGGTTTGGTATGACTATTTTTAGACAATCACAGAATAAGAGCTCATTTCATGGAGCCAGCCACAGATTTCCCACAATCTTTGGGGGAAATCCAGGCATGAGGGATTCTAGTGCTTAATGAGATGAGGTAATACAGGAAAATATATAGCTGGAAGAAAATTTTATTAGTGTGAGTAAATGTACATTTTCAAGTGAATTACAAGACCTTAAGAAGTAAATGTATATGCCCCATGGGGAAAATCACCTAAGACTTTAAAACAGAGCATGTAGTGTTCATTTTCAAGCATTCTGAGAAACTCTGCTGATGTGAGTAAAAAGGAAAATTATGCAGGACTTTTAACCCTAGAAAGAAAAACAAATGACCTCAGAAAAATATCTTTAGCTAAGCAAATTGAGGATACTCTGTGACAGGTGCAATTGTTAGATAAAGGGGCTTTATAACACAACATGAATTAATGTATTCATTCAGCAGAATCGCACTTATGTGAAATCTACAGGATTAGCAACATTTAAGAATAATGCATGAAACTGGCCTGGCATTCAAATAGTAAAGCATGCGCCCTCCAGCTCAACATGACTATTTTCCAAAAAAATAAAGAAAAACAGCGTGTCGGCTCATGCAAATACAAGACATAACATTCTGGGTCATATAATTCCTTAAAGTATTTCTAAGTTGTCACATACCTATAACATGTTTGACACATGCATCCTAGCAAATTCCAATCCTGTGATGTCGATTTCAGAATTTACATCTGTGACAGAACTGTTAGGGAATAGGATGTCTGGTTCTTTCCATAATTATTTCAATAGCCAACCTTAAATGAATAAAATAACAGAGGTAAGACACAGAGGTACAATGAGAAAGGTGCCCCAAAGAGATGCTCTTTTCTCCTGTCTTACCTGTTTTACCTCTGCAGAGGTGCTCCTGGTATTTTTCAGTCATTAAACAAGAACTTATCAGTGTGTAAGATAAGAATAAATTCAGAGATTAGGCATTTTAGGGAACACCTCTCATGGATGATTTCAAAACCAAGAGTATTGCAAAGAACCAAGAGATCACAGCCTTGATGGGACTAAAGCAACTAATGCATCCCCAATCTGGGTCCCATCATGCAAAGGCCCATGTGGACACAGTCACAGATGAGGAGACTGAAGCACAGTGAGAAGGAAAAACTGCATGCATCCAACAGACCCAAGCGTTGGTGTCTCCAAGTGTGGCCTGAAGGTCCCTCTGTAGAATGCTCCCCTGTCCATTTTAGTCTTGTTGCTGCTGTTCACACCCAGCCCAACAGCCAACACCCCCTCCCAAGTATCACCTGGTTCCCCAGTACGTACTGCCTCCTCAAGGCTTGCTCTAACCCTAGAAGGCTTAGCTCTCCCTTGTCCAACAGTGATTCATAAATCCATGGATGCTACAGTAAGGATGGACCTTTGAGACATCTAGTCCTCTCTCTTTACATCAATTTCATCCATCCAACAAAAAAATTACTTACCCCTGGCGACTAGCACCGTGCCTAACACAATAGATTATCAAAATTTATTTACTGGATATAAAGATTTGCAAATTGTTCACATTTACAAGTTGAACAAGATCCATTCCCTGCTTTCTCTGAGCTCAGAGCCCAGCTGAGGAGATGGGACATGTTCAAAAGTAACTCTAACTGAACAATAAGAAACCACAGTCATTTAGAGAGGCCTCGAGGAAGTGGCACTGGCGGTATATCTTAAAGGATGGAGATAAATTTCAACAGACAGATAAGAAAATGCTTTCTCTTTTCTTTAAAATCTTTGCCTTCTAGTTTCCATGCTCACATTCTTCTGAGAACTTCAGCCACATGGGCTTTTACTTCCAAATATATGGGCTCATAAACAATCCCCATTGAGTGTTTATGGATTGGAGAGATGGGTGGGTGGATGGGTGGATGGGTGGATGGGTGGATGGATGGATGGATGGATGGGTGGATGGGTGGGTGGATGGATGGATGGATGGGTGGATGGGTGGGTGGATGGATGGGTGGGTGGATGGAGGATGGGTGGATGGGTGGATGGATGGAAGGGTGGATGGGTGGATGGGTGGATGGATGGATGGGTGGATGGGTGGATGGGTGGGTGGATGGGTGGATGGGTGGATGGATGGCAAATACTCCCTGCTCAAGTTCTGCAATAGCTCCCTATAGTCTACCATTTTGGGTTTTAGCTCATCTTGATTGACTTAATTGACCAAATCCATGTCATAGTTTAACCTTCATTGTGGTCCAGTCAATGTCCTAAATATCTTGCAGAAATCCTGTACTAGACCCAATCTTTGGATTTCCCTAAAGGGTTCTTGGGCTGTAAAATGGCCTATTTATCTTTTCAAACTCTCCGTCCCCCAAAGCCCAGTTCAAGTCTCACATCTTCCAGGAAGTCATTTTGACTATAGTAGCCCATAGGGAAATCTTAATTTGAATTTCTGCAAGATTTGTAATGAGAACCACAGTTTGTTCCTCAAATACACAAAGGCTGAAATCTTCTTTATTTCAAGTGAAATCAGATTACTGTGCAAGAGATTGCTCTTCATGCACAGAAATGCATTTTGCATTTATGATGTGTTCTTTCCTAGACACCTTGCACAGATCTTTACAAGCTGCTGAGCAAGGAGTGGGGAGGGGGTGGCGGGGGGGACAGATGGAAACTGAGCTGAGTTTGAATCCAAGCTTCCTCACTTATAAGTCATTCCTCATCTTTAAAAAAAAAATGGTGGGCTCCCCTGGTGGCACAGTGGTTGAGAATCCACCTGCCAATGCAGGGGACATGGGTTCGATCCCTGGTCGGGGAAGATCCCACAAGCCGCAGAGCAACTAAGCCAGTGGGCCACAAATACTGACCCTGTGCTCTAGAGCCCACGAGTCACGACTACTGAGCCCGTGCACCTAGAGCCTGTGCTCCGCAACGAGAAGCCACCGCTATGAGAAGCCTGTGCACTGCAACGAAGAGTAGCCCCCGCTTGCCGCCCCTAGAGAAAGCCCCCGCATAGCAACGAAGACCCAACGCAGCCAAAAATACACACATAAATAAATAATGTTTTTTTAAAAAGAGTTTAAAAAATGGGATCAAGATACCTCTATTGCATCCACGTCCTGGCTATTGTAAATAGAGCTGCAATGAACATTGTGGTACATGACTCTTTTTGAATTATGGTCTTCTCAGGGTATATGCCCAGTAGTGGGATTGCTGGGTCATATGGTAGTTCTGTATGACAACTGAATGAGACCCCTATGTGGATGCCCTTAGCATGGCACATAGCAAACTCTAATTCTTCAATAAATGCTTGGTTCCCTCTTCTATTGGAAACTCTAAACTGTGGAGGTGGGGCTTAAGGCAAAAGAGCCCCCTTTATCGAAGGGTTAATATCAAACTCTGAAACTAATAGTCTGATATTTAAATAATTTGTTGGAAGATGACTTTGAAAACGTCAAGCTTTAACTGGGAAATCTCTGTATTGCAGGGTCAGCCCTCATTCTATAAAACCCTGTAATCTGGAAGAGAACAGGATGGTGTTCTATGCAGGCAGTATAAATGTGCCACCGCCCCACAGTCAAGGCTTTATCAAAACAGTTCAGTTCTCTTACAAGCCGAGATCCTGGACAGCTACATTGTAGCTCTGTAATTATCTACAAAATGCCTGCAGATCACAATGGCCCTTCATTCTTCCCTGTGTCAGTGGCAGCCTTTCCTTGCTATTTGGGGTCTTCTCTTGAGCAGGTGTGAGCAGTCAGACAAGGCAATGCACTGAACTTTGAGGGTCCTGAATCAGAGGGAAGTTCGTTCATCCTGGTGCCTTTCACCAGCCCTGTTTACAAACTTCCTGTGACGGAAATCTAAACGTGCTTAAGCAAAATAATAATAATAATAAAGGGTGGGGGAGGGGATTTTTCCATTCGCCCAACTGGGAAGGACTACGTGGAGAGTGCCGAGTACACTCTTTCCACACTTCTGGATTCTGCTTCTCCCTGGGCACCGACCACGTTTTCTCCTTTTCCACGTGGGCTTCCTCCTGGTGTCTCTTCCAGTTAGCACCTTATTTCTTTTCCCTTTGTGGTCAGATTTCATGAAATGGGAGTTGACACGAGATAGTTCTGTGTTCTCCTTTCCCCCTCCCGGGTCCCCAAACCATCCCAGACTCATTTGTGTCCGTTCACTTCATTCTGAAACTGCTCTCATTCCCGTCACCAATAACCTCCAAATTGTCCAATTGACCGTGCCTTGAAGTCTTTGGCCTTATTGGGCTTTTTTGTTGCCTTTGTTTCTCTTGGCTGGTTCTCCATCCTACATTTCCATGCAACATTCTCTCCTGGTCTCTTCCTATCCCCCTGGCTGCCCGTCCTTGGCGTCCTTTACTGGCTCCCCTTCCTCTCTCCTCCTCTTAGATTGTGTTACTCCCCAAGGTTCCACCCTCAGCTCTCTTCTCTTTTCACACCATATCTTTTCTTTGAATGTGACATATCCACATTCCTGGCTTTAATTGCCACCTCTGAGTGATGACTCTGTATCTCCAACACAGATCTTTCTCTTGAATTCCAGTCTTCTAACTGATAATTGATTATCTCCTTTCCAATGTCCAAAGGCACTTGGAATTCAACATGTCCAAACTAAACTCAGCACCTACTCCATGGCCCTCAAAGTTGTTCCCTTTCTTCTCTGTATGACGCCATCCTTCCCTCGGGATCCCAAGCTAAGACATCTGATAACCATCCTCTGCTTCCCGGTTTAATTAACCCCAGGTCCTGTTCATCTCAAGACTATATCCTTCTCCCCCCAAAACCACTGCCACTGTGTTAGTTCAGGCCTTTGTCATTTCCCACCTGGAGGACCACAAAGACAGCCTCCCTGGTAGTACTGGTCTTCAGTCTCCCCTTCCCACCTCCTTCTAGTCCAATCTCAGAACTCCTTCAAGTGTGCTCTTTCTAAAACACAACATAATTGTGATTGAGTTACCCATCCATGCCCACTTAAAATTTAAGTTGCTTCCAGCTGTTCTCAGAACAGACCCTAGGGCAAAAATGTATTTTATCCTCTTGCCCATGCCTGTTTCACCAGCCTCATCCCTCTCTGTGAGTTCTCGTGATCCAGCCTCCCCTGCTCCATGCAGATGCTCCACTGTGGACGCTCTCTCTTACCTCTGCAAGTTGGCCTGAGGTGTTTCTCTGTACAGGGTGTTTTTCCCACTTATTCACTTGGAAAGTTCCCACTCATCCTTCAAGTCTCCATTCAGCCATCAGATTAATTTCCTGGGGCTACCATAACAAACTACTGCTAGCTGGGTGGCTTCAACAAGAGAAATTTACTGTTTCTCCGTTCTGGAGGTTGGAAGTCTGAAATCAAGACGCCAGCCGGGATGGTTTCTTCTGAGGGCAGTCAGGGGGAATCTGTCTTATTCTTCTCTCCTAGCTTCGCATAAGCCGCAGACATTATTTGACGTATCCATGGCATTCTCCTTGTGAGCCCACACCATCTTCACTCTATGCATGTCTAGCTCTGTGTCTAAATTTCCCCTTATTATTAGGGCACGGTCATACTGGATCAGGGCCCCCTCATGACCTTCACTTAATCACCTTCACTTGATGATCTGCAAAGACTCTACTTCCAAATAAGGTCATATTGACAGGTACTATAGGTTAAGACCTCAACATCTCTTGGGGGGAATGCAATTCAGTTATTGTTTCCTTTAATGATCCAGACCCTCCTAGAAACACTTCCCCCCTAGGCTTTAGACACTTCTTTACCCAGCAATTCACAGGCCAAGACTAAGAAAAAGACCAGGACCCGGTGAGGTAATCTAACCCTACTCCAGCCATTTGTTCTTGCAGGGAAACTGAACTATTCTTTTCATGGCCTTCCGGGCCAAGGACCAAAGTACAGAAGTTAAAGCCAAGGGTCACCCATAGTGAGGAATCTGATATGGCCCTTCCACACCCCACATTCTGCCACAGTGATGCAAAGCTACACCCTGGGGGTAAAAGTGAGCCAGAAGTACATTGGACTCCCTTCCCCCAACTCAGCAATGCAGGGAGAGTTGCTTTGATGCTGAACAGAAAAGGGAGAGAGATGGTAAACTGACATTAGTCCTTACACAGAATCAGAGCCAGAATTCACATCACCAAGTCGTCTAAATTCCTCCTTCTCTCTCTCCCTCTCTCTCCTATTGAGACACTGAAACTAGGAAAGAACCTGTGTGCCCAGAAAGAAGATGGATGTAGGGATAAAAACGAAATGATTGGTGGAAGAAATATATAGCATCTTTAGAACAAAAAACAATTTAAATCAAAACCATGTAGTATTGATACAAGCACACTGACTTTTTTTAAGAAAGGAGAGTGAAGAACTCCTTAGGTTTTGGGGGCTTGACGCTTTTAAAATTGATATTCTAACAGTATAGCATTTTTGTTATTGAAACTACATACAATGAAAATCCTTCACTGTTCTGACATCTGATTAAATTTCTTAACTTCTTTTGCTCTTTATGTCTTTTTTTAAAACTATTTGGGCTTTTTGGGGCGGGAGGTGTTATGACACTGGTGGAGAACATTGTATTGCTTGGAATCCAGGGGTTGTGAAAACATTAAGAAGCAGCAATGTTTTCATAATGTCACAGGCAAAACAATTCTCAGGTCTTGAGTTCTACGACCAAGGCGCCAGGCGTGGCATCTGTGGCCTCGGAAAGTATGAAACCCCTTCCTCATCTCAACATTACAGTAGAAAGTCACCCTCTTTGTAAGAAGGCAGGTGGTAAGTGAAATAACAGGATAGCTGTCACATAAAATGAGGCATTTCAGGACTTGAAGCGGCCTTAGAAATCAACATTTGTGAAAGCTTAAATGAGTCCTTTTGTAGGACACAGTCGCTACTGAGCTGTTTGTCACGCAACAGAAGCCCAGGTGGAGGAAATCAAGGTGAACAGCTCATAGGACACCTTAGGAAGCTGTAGTGTTGCCTAAAGACTTCAGTCCACTGCTACGACAAATGTTCAGATGGTTCTTAAGCTCTAGGGTCCCTTGACCACAGAGGGCTTTACCTCTAGCCGAGAGGTACAAAGGCCAGTGGTATAAACCTCTCCTAAGAAGGACAGCCAGGGGAAGTATTTTGCAGACAGCAGGCTTTGCCAGAGGGGGCAGACCAGGTAAGCACACCTTCCCCCAACGAGGCTTATTCCTTCCTGAGTAACTTCCCAAGGAACTTTCACCTCTCTGGGCCTCAGAGTCCTCCTTTATGTAATGAATGGCCTGGACAACATCATTTGTGTAGTCCCTTTCAGCATCGCAGTTGTATTGCTGCTGTAACAAGTTACCACAAATGGAGTGACTGAGGCACCAATTTGCAGTTGTATAGGGCAGAAGTCTGAAATGGGTCTCGCTGGGCTCAGATCAGTTTGCCTGCAGGGCTATGTTCCTTCCAGAGGCTCCAGGGGACAATCTGTTTCCACGCCTTTTCCAGCTTGTAAAGGCCTCCCACATTCCTTATTTTTCCCTCTCTTTGCAGCAATGTCAGGCTGAGTCCTTCTCACTCGGCCACCCCTCTGGTTCTCTCTTCTGATTTCCTTTTCCATTTCTCTGGACCCTTGTGATTACCTTGGGCCCTCCCAGATAACCCAGGAAGCTCTCCCCATCTTAAAGTCATCTGATTCCATTCAAGTCACCTTCTACCTGCAACCGTCATTTCTCTTTGCCACTTAACCTAACATAGGCACAGATCCTGGGGATTAGGGTATAGACATCTCTGGGCGATCGTTATTCTGCCTACCACACCAATAACACAAAATTCCGTTTCTATAATAATCATGTTTCATGCCTATCACCTACCCTTGACCTACCAAGAGCCCCAAAAGTGAGTGCCACTGAAATAAGGAATAAATACTTTGACTTCTAAACCACCTGATGCTGGGAAAGCTAGAAAAGGAGAGAGGAAACTGACATTTATTGAGAGTATCAGCTACTCTGTCACATGCTTCATCTACAGCGTCGCATTTGTTACCATTTTCATAGGAGAAAACTGAGAGTCAGGTCGTTTAATTAATATGGCTTGTAAGTGGTTGAGTGGGAATTCAAATGCATGTGCATCAGGACAACTGCAGAGTTTATGTTCTTTTTCATCCATTAGTCCTTTTCCAATTGAGAGTCCCCTAACACAACTAAAAGAACCACGTGGTTGAATATACTCGGTTCAAAAGACTATCCTCTATGCTGAGATTTTGTCCTTCCTATTTTTTTTTGTTTTTAGAAGGATTTTTTAATTTATAGAAGTATAGAAGGATGGGGTGGAAAACAAGGGCTGTTGAACTCGTACAGACCTGGTCTTGAATCTCAGCTCTGCTGCCCACAGTCCATGTTACTGAGAAGCGCTGAGTCTCTGATTGCTTCTCTATAAAAGAGGATAATAAGGTCTATCTCATAGAGCTGTTTCACAGGTGGAGATAGTGCATAGTACCTGGCACGGTACCTAATATTGCTCTGATGTTGATATTGACATGAACTCTCCCATTCCACCATCTTTGCAATGCCAACCAATCCCTGGGCTCTATCTAGCCCTGTTATGCAAATGACGCCTGTATCCACATTCCTAGGCTGCTTTCTTCCTGGTCCTGATTTTCCCAGAGCATGTTAAGCATCTCCACCTGGATGCCTTAGCAGTGTCTCAAACTCAGTACATCCAAAGCTGAACTCTGCCCTACCCCAATGTCTGCTTTGTCTCCCATTTTCTTTGTTTCTATTAATGGTGCACAGCCACTATCCAGTCACCCAGGCCAGTAACTTGGGAGTCTTCTTTGATTCAGTTTTCCCTTAAACTGATAGCTCTTGCCTCTGTAACACCTCCTCCCGCAGGCTTCCTTCTCCCAGTTCTCACGGCCACTGTATCAGTGGTATCAGTGTTCATTGCTGCATCCCACACACATAGTATGACCCATGGCCTTTCACCTCCAGCTTCCCTGCCCTGGGTTACTATTTTAGAGGTATCATCACTCCCCTGTCCAGAAGCCTTATAGTTTCCCAGTGTCTCTAAAATCACATCCAGGCTCCTTAGCCTAGTTTTCAAACTCCTTTGCAAGCCCCCACCAGCTTTCCTGTGCTACCTTCTTTCCTACCACTCCCTCCATATGCCCTAAAGTCCAGCCAAATTATCAAGGACCCGCTTTTGCCTCACTTCTCCCCCTTGTTGCCCGGTTCCCTGCTTTTGCACACACTCCTCCTTCCACAAGATCGCCTCATGTCCTGATAAGACATCCTCCAGGATCTCCTCCCTGGGCCCTCATGTCTCCAGGCAAATGCCACCTACAACAAGCCTTCTTTTCTCTTTAGCCAGTAGACTGCTCGTTTTAGTGGTTGACGTCTATAGGTCTTCACTACAAAGCTGGGTGTTTACGATACATCATTTTGAATGTAGTGGTCAAAGCTGTATAGGAAATATAAATGCAAATTGGCTTTTAGTTATGTATTCATAAAGAATAGGTGGTCACTTTTGCCTGGGCAACTAAGCCATACAATACCTGGCCCTTCTCAATGAAAGTTAGGACTGCACCCACTTACTCTGTAAAACAGAGGTCCCAGTGGCTCTCCCAGTAATAGCTGCTTCCCTGGCACCTACCAAAATCCAGTGACAAAAGTGTGACGTCTTCCCTGGTTCCATGGGAAAGAGCCAGTTTCTTAGGGGGTCCCATGAGCTGCAGGAACACCCCCAGGATCCTCCCCTTTCCTCCCACCAGGGTCAGGGAAGACAGGAAGCGGCATTCAACTTTTCCTACATTCACACGCCCAACTTGTGAGTCCGTGATCTCTCTAGGGACCCACTGGTTTAGAAGGAAAAGAAGCAACTTCTAGCTCAACTCCTGCACCTGGAAAGCGAGTTCTTTATGAAATGACTAATCCTTCCCTTTCACCCACCCCACATGCTCACAAGCCCCACATCTACCAGGAACCAGCTGGTTTTGGAAAGCTTAGCTGACTCTCCGGCTGTCAGTCAACTTCCGCCACCCTACATCATGGTAGTTTCTAGTCCCAACTGTGCCTCAGAATTACCCATGGAGCTCTGCAAGCACAGAAATTCTGCCTCCCATCCCTAACAGACCCCATCATAACCTCCAGGGGCAGGGCCCGCATCTGTACCTTTTATTTAATTGGGGCTTCCTGATATCTAGTTTGTCATGAGGAGAATGGTCCCACCACAGAGTCCCGAATTACAATATTAACTCCCACGTTATGTGACATTTGGTCCCTCCTCTTGAGGATGCTTTCCCAATACTTATACCCACATGCCTAGGACCCTCCATGTGCTCATAAATGCAGCAGGCCCATCCCTTTCCTGGAGCTGCACCATCAGGCGTTTGTAGGCTCCACTGGTGACTGCAGCGCATGGTCAGCTCAGTTCCCTTCCAGCTTGAGGAGTTCCAGAATCCTCTTCAAGTGGCTCTCTCTGTCTTCCTGGTGGAAGTGAAGCAAAATTACTATTTCTACTCAACTCCCTGAATTGGGAAATGAAATGAATCCTGCTCTACTTAGAGAACTAAGCTGAAAGTTGAGAAAGAGAAAATGATTTTTGAAGCCCAATGCCGTACACTAAATTCATAAATTTTAAAAAATCACTTTTAGCCGCGGAGCGGCTGGGCCCGTGAGCCATGGCCGCTGGGCCTGCGCGTCCGGAGCCTGTGCTCCGCGGCGGGAGAGGCCGCAGCAGTGAGAGGCCCGCGTACCGCAAAAAAAATAAATAAATAACTTTTAGATCCTTTTACTAGATTTTCTCAAGTGCTTTTTTTTTACTACTGTATTTCAAATCCCTACTTCTGATGCTCCTCCTTCACTGCAGATCAATCTGTTCATTTTTTAAAAAATTCTACCTGCTTCTATTAAATGCCAGGAATGATGGATCTAAAAGACCAAAGATAAATGCATGTTATCCTGTCATTCATTTCTAGGAGGAAATCAGCTATAAATTTGGTTTGCTTCAACTCCATACCTAGTACAGTTCAGCTACCACTGATTTTCCTGATGTAAGTATTTTGCAAAAAAAAAAAAAAGGGAAAACAGTCTGAGATCCTTTGCTACTTGATTTTAGTATTATGAGTATCTTGTCACAGAATTCCCAATTCCCTTTATGTGCTCTTTTTAAATAGTTTCTCTTCATTCTCAAGTGTGATTATATTTTGTCTTGGGAAAAAAACATTTCCCAAGGAACATAGGTCCAACCATAGAGTAGGAGGCCATGGAAAAACCCTGTTCCATCTGTAGGTATTTGGTGTACGTGGCACACATCCATCTTCAGGGGGAGGGATGCAATGATGAGAAGTAACCATAATGGTGGTTCCCCAGTTCATCTTTCCCTTATCACAGCTTAAACACTGGGGAAGAGAAAACCAAATATTTTCGGATTCTGGCTAAGCATCAGCTGGACATTCCTGGGGACCCTGGGGAAGCCCGCTGATTTTGTAGTTCAGGGTGGATAATGGTCACTTGGTATCATTAAAGCAGGGACAGGCTGCCTATAAAAGCCATGGCACCAGAAAAATGTAGCCAACAGGGAAGGACTAAAATTCTTTAAGCTCCCATGATGTGCCGGGTGCATTCCGCTTGACCTCCCAGCACTGAGAGAAGCGGGAGGTTTGGATGCCACCCGGGGTACATTGTGAAAAGCTCTAAAAACAAATTTCAAATTTGCAGTTTACCAAAAACATTATTATTACCAAAGGCTGTGAGAAATGAAGACACTTACCCTCCCCCAGCCCTACCCACCATCACAGCTTTATTTTCTAAAGTGTGGGTGATGCCCGAGGGTGCAATGGAGCTCATTGAGGGGATAAACAAGAAGCACGGTTAAGGGTGAGAGACCAACTCAAAGTGAAGGAAAGATGGGCGTTAGGGGTGCATTTTGGCTTCCTAGTGCTGCCTGAAAGATCACCCCAAACTTAGTGACTGAAAACAGCAAACGGTTTTTGTCTAGCAAGTTCTGTGAGTCAGGAATTCAGAAATGGTATAGCCAGGTGGTTCCGGCTTGGGTCTCCAGTGAGGTTGCAGCCAAGATGTCAGCTGGGATTTCAGTTATCTGAGGGCTCGACTGGGTTCCCAAGCTCACTCAGGTGCTCTGAGTAGGAAGCCTCCGCTTCGTGACACCTGGCCTCTCCATAGGGCTCCTGGAGTGTCCTTAGGACGTGGTAGCTGACTGCTCCCAGAAGGAGAGATCCAAAAGAGAAAGCAAGGAGAAAGGCCTGTCGCCTTTTATGAACGAGTCTTGGAAATGGATACCAACATTACCACTTTATTCTCTTCACAAAAAATGAGTCACTAAGTCCAGCTCACACTCCCAGGAGGGAAATAAGACTCCACCTATCACAGCATTTGTTCACACAGTAAGTCCAGTACATCTGAGCGAGTTCTGTTCTCACAGCATGTTCTGTTCTCACAGCATGTTCGTTAAGTCCAACAAAGTTAGCCTAGGTGCCCAACTAAGACAATTGGCTTCACTGTACCAACTACATCACCACTGCTTTCACACTTTATTTCAAGCCCGGACATCCTGGGCTTGAAATAAAGATACTGTACTACTGTACTCTATACAGTTCTGCACAGTAAAGTAAACAAAAGCACGACCACTTGTAGAGGATGTGCGCACGTGACAGTGTACACCAGACACATGAGCTAACTTATGTGATTGGACCTGTGAACGCACGTTCACATGTTTGAAAGTTCGTGACTTGAAGGTTTGTAGGTAGGGGACTTACTGTATTTCAAAACCAGGATTTAGGGGATTCAGGAATGGAGTGATGGTGGAGAATTCTGCTGTGCACATTACTTGGCAATAAAAACACTATTTTTACATTCTCACACGGTTGCTTCCAGACAGCCATTTCAAAATGGCAACTCCTTCAGAAGCGTGTGTCATCACTTGCAACTGTAGGAACCTACGGTTCCATATTAACACAGTCCTGTCAACCACCTTCTGTTTGGGTGCTCAAAGCTAATAAGCAATTGTATCGACTTATTAGGAAGGTCTTACAGGTCATGGGCCTTTTGGGAGGCCCAGGCTAAGCTCACTGCCCCCAGACTGACCCCATGGCTGCACTGAATGCAGCAAATTAAACACAATCTGTTGAACACTTTGCATATTTGCCCTGTGTATTAAATTCATATAATTTTGTAGCAAGAGATATAGCTTTGTCCCTGCAAAGGCTCCCTAACTCCATCTCAGATAAAAATAAGCAAAGCTGCTTTTAGAAGCTTTGTATACTTTTTCCCCTTCTGACAGCCTTCAAGTGGCAGCATATGATTTTGTCCCCGAGACATACAAAGTGTTTTAATTAAAGGTTGTCTAAAAATACAGAACGTTTCCACAACCACGTCTGCCATTAACTCTTCTGACATTCTGGCGGCATTAAGTCCCGGAAAATTCTTTACATATTAAAAAGTATCCAAGTGTGCCTGCACACTGCTGGCTGTTTGCACTGACAAAACCAAACGGTCTGTTTGCAGTTGGTGACCACAGTAATGAGAGGCACTGCAGGGCCCGAGGTAATTTGTTCTTACAACTTGAGAAACAAGCTTAGAGATTTTGTGGCATTTTGCTGAATGTCTCTATTTAAACATCCTAAGAGGAGAAGTAACGGCCTACGTGTCCACTAGACCAATCTGGGGAACTGTTGTTTTTTTTTTTTTTTGTCTCAGTTGGTTCCCAACTGTTTCTGTGACCTTGAACAAATCAGTTAACCCTTATGGGCTTCAGGTTTGTTTAATCTATTGAGTTGGCCAAAAAGTTTGTTCGGGTTTTTCTGCAACATCATATGGAAAACCCGAACGAACTTTTTGACCAACCCAATATAATAATAGCAGTAGCTATTCCGCAGTGACAACGTGCCAGGGAGTATGCAAAATGCTTTATATTGATGATGACACCAATCCTTACCTCATCCCAGTGAGACAGGGCCTATTATTATGCCCATTATATAAGCCTCCTTCCGCTTGCTTATTTATGTCTTATATGATGGCAAAGAAAGCTTTCCTCTGAGAGGCAATGGAGGGTCAGGGTAAACAGCAATATACTCGGAGAGAGTGCCTGGGTTCAGATGCTAGTTCTGTCATTTACTAGCTGTGTGATCTCATGCTAACATGTTAACCTCTCTGTGCCTCCTTTTTTTCCCAACAGTAAAATGTAGGTAATACTAGGACCTACCTTATAGGCTTGTTAATATGAATTAAATAAGTTAACATTTGCAAAGTACTTAGAACAGTATTTGGTACATAATAAGTTTGGTTAAAAAATTATAAATCTAGATGATCTTGGGCCAGGCTTTTACTGGAAAGAAGAGGTAGGTCGGGGAATTGGGTCCCTGATTAGTCAAGGCAGAGAGAGAAGATGTGCTTTCAAGAATGGCCTCTGTCCAGACGGGCCTCTAGAGTGCTGCCTCCCTGGAGGTAAAGAGCCTTGGGGCTGCCCTGCCCGGCCAGGCTGGAAGACAGCAGAGCCTCCCTGAGGTCTCCTCCTGCATTTGGAGACACTTGCAAAGCCCAACCAAACACACAGCAACAAGAGCCATGTTCAGTGCAGAGCAGAAGTCACGGCACTACATGCAGAATTCCAAGCTGCTGGTCCCAGTTAGGCCCAGTCATGACACCCCTTTCCTCTTTCTCTGTAATCCCTACGGCAACCTTGCAAATAATCTATCAAGACCCAAGAGCTTAAATCCAATTTTTGCTCTGGTCCACTCTGGCCCACAGATGGACAGCAGCCATGCATGAAAAAAGTCTTAGCTCTTTCATTCCTTCTTCAGCCCAAATATTCTTTGCTACAAATGAGAGGCTGCCGTACATATTCCCAAGGCTACTGTGGGTAGTGTAGGAGTTCTCCTCTTTGAGATAACAAGTTGAAGGTCTTTGTACACAGGAACATCTTTGCAGAGGCAACCAAAAACAAATCTTTCATTCATCAGAACTTAGGGAGTGAAGTGAGAAGTGTGGATTATCAAGAGAAGAGCTGTTCAAGTGGAAGATAAGGGACTTACGGCAGCTGGAGGGCATGAGGAGAAAGCAGATCTGCATTGAACAGGTTCAGGAAAATCAAAGGGAAGAGAGCAAGAGAAGAGATAGGATGTCAAAGAGAATTTGGGGCTGAGCATTGTTTCATGGGAACAGCTGCAGTCCACGTCGGGGATGCTCAGAAAAGGAGACATGGAGAGAATTTTTAAGAAGTGTTGCTATGCATTAACAATGTCTCCCCTCCTTCCACCTAGCCTCTCCCTTGGAGATTTTTCAAGAGACTAAGTAAAAACTGGCAGTGTTTTCAATTCTATTATTCTGACGGACTTTTAATTCCTGTAATTGATACTATGCAAAGATGGGGCCACATGGGGCCCCAGTTATAGTTAGGTTTTGTATGTGTATATATATGACAGACTGGCTTTCAGTAGAACCTCAACCCGGAGATTCCATAGTTCTGAGAACATAGTATCCAGGCAAATGTTACTTAAACGAGTGTGCCACGCCCTTCTAAGAAAAACGTGCCTTTTATCTTGCGGGCCCCCATGACCAATATTAGGAGTGGCTCAGAAGGAGCATTGCACAGAGTGTAAAACAGGGACATGTCAGAATCTCCTGGGGACGCCTACACTTGTGGGGAAGTAGTGGGGTTCCAGCAAACACATGTGGGTCCAGAACCAGCTGGCTGTCATTGGTTATTATTATTAGAAATCTCTGGGGACTTCCCTGGTGGTCCAGTGGTTAAGACTCCGTGCTTCCAATGCAGCGGGCACAGGTTTGATCCCTCGTTGGTGAACTAAGATCCCACATCCCGCTTGGCCGAAAAAAAAAAAAAAAAAATCTCTGATACTCCTAGGCCTGGAAAGCAAGTTCTTTATGAAACAGCTAATCCCTCCCTTTCTCCCACCCCACATGAATTCTTCAGCTGTAAGCCAATGTCACTTGTAAGACACAAGAGCGCACCATTCATTTAAAAATAAATGGGAGGGGGCTTCCCTGGTGGCGCAGTGGTTGAGAATCTGCCTGCCAATGCAGGGGACATGGGTTCGAGCCCTGGTCTGGGAAGATCCCACATGATGCAGAGCGGCTGGGCACGTGAGCCACAACTACTGAGCCTGCACGTCTGGAGCCTGTGCTCCGCAACAAGAGAGGCCGCGATAGTGAGAGGCCCGCGCACCGCGATGAAGAGTGGCCCCCACTCGCCGCAACTAGAGAAAGCCCTCGCACAAAAATGAAGACCCAACACAACCATAAATAAATAAATAAATAAATTTAAAAAAATAAATAAATGGGAGGAGCTGAGTCAGAGACCACATAGGCTTCCATGGCTGGGGGAGGGATTGAATGAGCTCTGTCCCCTCTCCTTCATAGCACTTCCTCATCTCCCCTTCACTCACAAACTCCCAGAGTTGTTTATGAGCCCATCATCCCATCAGTGATATCAAGAAGCTCCACAGAGATTCCTGAGCCCGCTGCTAACCAGGCTTCACAGCCACCTTCCGTGCTGGTGGGGACACTCTCTCCTCAGAAACATCGGCGCCTCCCCACTCGACTTCAATGATGTCACACCGCCTTCAGTTGTCCTCCTAACCCACTGGCTGTGCCTTCCCTACCTAGTCGCAGGCCTACATTCCTCTACATCCCCATTTTATTTTTCCTCAGGGACTCCACACTAGGCTCTCAACGTATTACCCTGCTTCCCTTCCCCAAGCAGCCCATCAATGCACCCAGGTTCATTGCCATCCAGAATGTCAGCACGCTCCTCAGAGCTCCGAAGAGCCCTGTCTGATCGTACACTTTAAACCTCCACTCGGATATCTCAAAGATCATCCCTATTCTGTGTGTCCAAGACAGAACCTATTATCTACCCTTCCAACTTGGTTCTCTTCCAAGATTCCTCCTCTCAGTTAACCTCAGAAATAATAAGAGGGGGAACAAACAGACACTCTCTGCTTACCAGAGCCCCAATGCCATGCCACACATATTGAAAGTGACTTCTATAAATCTCTTACTTTGCACAAGAATTCTAACGGTTGCTTCTTTATTGGCACTATTTTGCAAATAAAGAAGCTAGGGAACCGAGAAGTTAGAGGATTTCCCTCCATTAATAAGTGACGGCTCCCCTGTCTACAGAGCTGTCAAGCCAGAAACCAGGAAGACGTCATTGACATCCTTCCCCCAGCAACAACCTCCTCATCAACTCATCAGCAGTCTGTGGCCTGTTAGGAACCGGGCCGCACAGCAGGAGGTGAGTGGCGGGGGGGAGCCAGGGAAGCTTCATCTGTGTTTATAGCCGCTCCCCGTTGCTTGCATTACTGCCTGAGCTCCGCCTCCTGTCAGTATTATGGTGAGTTGTATATTTCGTTATATATTACAGTGTAATAACATAAAGTGCACAATAAGTGTAATGTGCTTGTTGTCCAGTTTTGCTTCTAAACAGATGTTTATTCGCTCTATTCTCTTTATCTCCGTGGCCATCTCCCTTTCCCACCTTCCGCTGTTTCTTTTTTTAATTATAAAAAAATATTTTATTTTTAAATTAATTTTTATTGGAGTACAGTTGCTTTACAATGTTGTGTTAGCTTCGACTGCACAGCAAAATGAACCAGCCATACATATATGTATATCCCCTCCCTTTTGGGTTTCCCTCCCACGTAGGACACCACAGTGCATTAAGCAGAGTTCCCTGTGCTATACAGTATGTTCCCCTCAGTTGTCTATTTTATACATAGTATCAATAGTGTATATTGCTGATACGCCTGCAATGGCCTCTCCACCTTCCTCTATCTCCTCTTGTTCATTTCTAAAACATTCCCCACACTGCAGCCAAAACGACAGTGAATTTGATCGCCTAAGCCTTTGCTTTCAGAATAAAGGCCAGGGCTTCCCTGGTGGTGCAATGGTTGAGAGTCCGCCTGCCGATGCAGGGCACGCGGGTTCGTGCCCCGGTCCGGGAAGATCCCACCTGCCGAGGAGCGGCTGGGCCCGTGAGCCATGGCCGCTGAGCCTGCGCGTCCGGAGCCTGTGCTCCGCAACGGGAGAGGCCACAGCAGTGGGAGGCCCGCGTATCGCAAAAAAAAAAAAAAAAAAAAAGAAGAAAGACCAAATTCCTAATGATGAGAGCCTGCAACACTCCTCAGGGTCAGCTTCCCTCAACCTTCAACTCTTCAGCTGAAGGCTGGGTGCCGGTCACACTGTGTTTTCAGTTCCTGGGATGCATCTTCCTTCCTCCTTCTTTCACCCAGGCTCTTCCTTCTGCCTAGAATATTCTTTACCCCCTCACTCTACCTAGTTAGTGCCTGGTCATTCTTCAGATCTCAGACCAAATTCATTGTTTCAGAGAAAATTCTCTGCCCCCAAATGATGTGTTCTTTTCCTCAGGGCATTAATCTCCCTCAGGCGTTTGTTTCACTATTTGTTTCCCTTGCTGGTTGGTAATTTCCTTAAAGCAGCGGTCCCCAACCTTTTTGGCACCAGGGACCGGTTTGGTGGAAGACAATTTTTCCACGGACCGGGGCGGGGCCGGGGGGGGCGGTGTCGGGGGGGATGGTTTCGGGATGATTCAAGCACATTACATTTCTTGTGCACTTTATATTATTACATTGTAATATATAATGAAATATACAACTCACCATAATGCTGACAGGAGGCGGAGCTCAGGCAGTAATGCAAGCGACGGGGAGCAGCTGTAAACACAGATGAAGCTTCCCTCGCTCCCCGCCACTCACCTCCTGCTGTGCGGCCCGGTTCCTAACAGGGCATAGACCAGTACCAGTCTGTGGCCCGGGGGTTGGAAACCTCTGCCTTAAAGGCATCGACCATGTCTATTTTGTTCACCTTTGCATCCTCATTTAACCAGCACAAAGCCTGGCAAATAGTTGGCACTCATTGATGTCTGCTGGACGGATGGATGATGGATGACGGATGATGGGGGATGGATGGATGGATAGATGGATGAACGGGTGACTGATTAAATAAAGAGGGAATCAGAAGCCCAACCTACTTGCCCTTGTTTTTGTTCCCCATTTACCTAAAAGATAATTTTTTCCCCTCCTTTGCATGCTCAACCATGTCTTCAGTATATTGCGTGGGTGTTAAGCACCAGAAGTCAATTCCTATAAACCTAAAAAGAGGCCAGCTGCCAGACTCATGATAGCAATGAATAAAACTGGAGAGGAAAACAGAGTTCTAATCACAGCAGGAGACAGTGCAAAGAGCACTAAACTGATGTCTAGAAACGTGCTTCCAGTCGCAGCTTTGTCACACATTAGGTATGATCCCGGAGAAATCTCTCTGCTTTCTTAGCTTCTCCAAACGCTATTTAAAAAAAAAAGTTGGCGATACAATGTTGTCTTCATTTCTCAGAATCTTCACTTGGCTTATTGATGAGTTTCAGTTTGTTTCAATTACAGTATTTGAATTCTTCACACAATGACTTCACATGGGGTACAAAAGGAAGGTTTAAAATCAGAAAATTCATATACGAAAGAAGTACCTGTTTTAAATTTCATTTGGCTTTTTTTCCAGACCAGATACTAGTGTCTTGCTGCATTTAAAAATAGCAATTTTGGGCTTGCCTTGTGGCCCAGTGGTTGAGAGTCTGCCTGCCAATGCAGGGGACACGGGTTCGTGCCCCGGTCCGGGAAGATCCCACATGCCGCGGAGTGGCTGGGCTCGTGAGCCATGGCCGCTGAGCCTGCGCGTCCGGAGCCTGTTCTCTGCAACGGGAGAGGCCCCAACAGTGAGAGGCCCGTGTACCACAAAATAAATAAATAAATAATAAAAATAGCAGTTTAAACGTTCTCTTTTTATTCACTGTAGTCATTTATTTTCAATTCTATTGACTTTAAACTAACATAGAAGAAGCCATGGTTATTTCACTGTCAGAATTATTAATTTCTCTTTATCATAAATGCTGCTGAGTGAAGCCATTTTATGTACTGCAGCTCATGGCTGCAGCCTCTCATCTATGTGTCCATCATCAAAACACATTTTCTTTAAAAAAAAAAAAAAGTTAATAAACTATAAGCACCACAAATTGACCTTCATCTTCTTTCTATAATCGCTGAATTTTATTTGTGCCCTTTCCAGAAATTACCTCGGAAAGGGAAGAAAAGCAAGCTTCAGATCTGCATTAAGTCTAATTAAGATAAGTATAGTGCATGACTTGGAGTGAGACCCATACCACCAGGAAACTTTGGTTCATTTCCTGTCTAAGTGTAAATAAACACATCCACTTTGCTGTTAATAAAAGCAATTGCAAGGCAATAAAAAGCTTAGCTGACATGAAGAAAGATGGAGGTATGAATACTTAATGACAACATGCCCCAGTTAAGAGACACAGACCTGGAATGTTAGTCCAAACGCATGTGAATTTCCACCAGTGAGAGAAGGACCTGCAAGTTTCACAGTGATTCTGAGCTTCAAATGTGTGAGTTCCAGAAACTCGAACTCAACCAAGATTTTGGGGTTTATTTTAGATTTGGTATTTTAAACGTGGGAGGCAAGCAACGCGTAAATGGTGGATTCAGTGTTCCTTTGTCAGGGGGTGGGTGAATATTGTTGAAAAGGAGTCAAGTTACAGATTTAAAGAAATGCAATCCTCTTTCATATAAGGGTTAACTACAAAAGTACAGTTTTTAAACCTGTTTAAAAGTGTTTATATCCAGAAGGTCAAACAAGACATTTTATCCAAGGGGAAGGAAAAAGGAGATGCAGGTGGTAAGTACATTTTGTTTGGAGGTCAGGCAATCTTGCAGATTGGGGAACAGGTTTACATACGTCAGCTGGGAGACCTTGGGCAAGTCTCCTCCCTACTCTGGACTCAGTTTTCCTGGCTACACACTTTAAGATGGAAGTCCTCCAATGTCTCTTTAGCTGGAATATTCCAGGATCATATTCATAATTTTATCAAACATGAGTTGAACTTTTCCTGCTTCCAAATTTTCATAAGTGAAAATTTCCCATCTGATTTGTGCATGAACACCTCTTAAGTTTGGTTGTTGAAGGTCATTTCAGATCTACTTTATGGCCTTCAGTCATTAACTCAGCAAACATTTACTGAGTGTCCTGTACCTTGTTTCTAGAAAGTGTTAGGGAGATACCCAGCTAAAAACTAAACCCTGAAATGAATGCCTTCATTTGGAATTGATCCCCAGAGAGACCCTCTCAGTTCATCAGATGCTCCCTGCAACTACTATTTTATTTCATTGTTTTCTAATGGTATTGGTGGTCCTAATATTAATCTGTATGAGTAAGATAAATTTTACCTCTGTCTATGACTCTTTTATGACACCGGACTGAATAGAACTTCAACAAATTTAGTAAGAATGCTGGGAAGAGTCAACTGCACAATATAGAGTCCATGGCACATCTAAAATGTACTTTGAATTGAGTTATTTGTAGTGAGGTGGATGGACCTAGAGTCTGTCATACGGAGTGAAGTAAGTCAGAAAGAGAAAAACAAATACCATATGCTTACACATACATATGGAATCTAGGGAAAAAAATGGTTCTGATGAAACTAGGGGCAGGACAGGAATAAAGATGTAGAGAATGGACTTGAGGACACGGGGGTGGGAGGTAAGGGGAAGCTGGGACAAAGTGAGAGAGTAGCATTGACATATACCCACTACCAAATGTAAAATAGATAGCTAGGGGGAAGCAGCTGCATAGCACAGGGAGATCAGCTGGGTGCTTTACGACCACCTAGAGCGGTGGGATAGGGAGGGTGGGAGGGAGACGCAAGAGGGAGGGGATATGGGGATATAAGTATGCATATAGCTGATTCACTTTGTTGTACGGCAGAAACTAACACAACATTGTAAAGCAATTATACTCCAATAAAGATGTTAAAAAAAAAGAGTTAAAAAAAAACAACCTTTAGATAAAAATAAATAAATAAAATGTACTTCGAGTAGCCTACAAGTATGTCTGACAGAGAGGCGGTCCTCCCCCAAGCCAGCTAAACCTGAGGTTCAACAGGCTGTCCTGGTACCTGCCAGTTAGGAAATCAATACATTAGGATACTGTAAAATAAATATATAAAATAAGAGAAAGAATCAAAGTGAAGAAGAGTAGTATGTATAGTACAATGTGAGTAAAAACGCACGCGCGTGCACGTGCGCGCACGAGAGAGAGAGAGAGAGAGAGAAAGAGAGAGAGAGAGAGCGGGAGAGACTTCTGTAAGGGTGAAAAGGCAATAAACTTTTCATTCTATGCTTTTTTATGCTTTTTGGTTTCTGTATCACATACAGGTATTACATCTATTAAAATAATAAGAATTCTATAACTTACTATAAGGAAGAGGGTAATCACCAGCACATGAGGGCGTTAGACAAAATTTCATCCACAGAAAGGTGAATGTGGGTGGATTCAAGGTGAAAGGGAAATTCAGTGTAAGCCTAGAAGATGTGCTGACCTCATTTGATTAGAGTCAAGGACACTCTGGAAAGACAGAAGAACAAAGAGAGCAAAGGGGTGAAGAGACCATAGGCTGTATTTGTGGCAGGCTGAAGTGTGGGTATTTATAGGTGAGGTAGGCATACTGTTAAGCCTAACAATCTTCACTACTAAAAAATTCAATGACATTTATCAACTGTTCTATCACTCACTTAAAGAAGGAAGAGAAGAAGCAAAACTCTTTGCCAAGCATGGTCTCTAATGGATAAGGCTACCATGTTGAATATCCAAAGTAATCATTCGATGTTTTCTATCCTATGTTTGATGTTTTCTATCCTATGCTACATTTTGGAAAAACACTATAAAAATGAAACCCTCTGGTTCTCTGCTGATTTTCCCCCCACTTACTTCTTCTCCATCTTTCTTGCCCTGCACGCTCTTCATCTACCTGGGGGAGTTGTCCGGCAACAACAAAATGTCTAAAGCCAATGTGGTTGGGAAAAGCCCATAGTTCAGCACACCACCACCCCCATCAGGGTATAACTGCTGGTCTGGGCCTTCTCTGAGTTCTTGAGCACCAGGTGCTGAGGGAAAGTAGCAGATTCATCCATAGCGGGTGTCTCCACCCTTCAGCAGGTGTAGAAGACGTAACCGTGGTAGAAAGTGTCATGCATTCCTCCAGATTTGGTTTGCATTGTGCGTACCATCACACTTAGGAGCATTCAGGTTTTCTGCCAAGGTCTGAAATGGGAGCTTAGAGGCCTGTTCTTGCATACCCAAATTCAAGACTGGACAATTTGCATCTGTTAAAATGTGCATGTCCTTTGACCCACCCTTTCTATTCTAGATATTTATCTCAGAAAAATATACATACCTTCCCAAAATAATTCATATACGAAGATGTCCATTGCACCAGTTTATAATAATGCAAAAAATTAACTACCCATTAATATGGAAGTGGTTAAGCAAATTATGATGTACCCGTATTATGGCGTACAACGTAGCTTGTAAAAAGAATGCGATATGCATGTACTCACGTGGATAGCTCTCCGAGATATATCAACAAAGGAAAAAAATCAAGGTACAGAAACACGTATATGGCAGGAGGCTTATTCCAAACATACATCTATTCATGTAAGAATATTAATGTACTGGACTTCCCTGGTGGTGCAGTGGTTAAGAATCTGCCTGCCAATGCAGGGGACATGGGTTCGAACCCTGGTCTGGGAAGATCCCACATGCCGTGGAGCAGCTAAACCCATGCGCCACAACAAGGCTGCGCTCCAGAGCCCACGAGCCACAACTAGTGAAGCCTGCACACCTAGAGCCTGTGCTCCACAACAAGAGAAGACACCGCATTGAGAAGCCCACACACCGCAATGAAGAGTAGCCCCCGCTTGCTGCAACTAGGGGAAGCCCGCACGCAGCAAAGACCCAATGCAGCCAAAAAAAAAAAAAAAGAATATAAATGTATTGGAAAAATGTCCCCTGCATCGACAAGATTCACACCAAACTGATAGTGGTTGCCAAGGGCAAAGAGATTAGGAAAAAGGTTGAAAATGAAGTATTCTATTTCTTCTACATTGTTGGGATTTTTAGGCAAGAAACATGTTTTTGTGTATTACTTGTGTCATAAAAGATAGTAACCCACTAACTTTGTGAAAATTTTGAAAAATACAAAAACACATAAAGAAGAAAATTAAATTCACTTATAATCCTACTGCCCAGAGATATCTACAATATTTGAATGCATTCTTCCAGCATTCTGTGGACCTTTTTACCACAAAGTGTTCAAGTGTTTTCAAACTTTAAAATCCCCAGTACAGAGCATAAAATGACAATGCTGGGCATGAGTTGTACCTTGAAGTTACACCCTTATTAAAAATCAGCCCAGCATTGCATGGGCAATAATTATGATAAAGTTTTTAAAACTAATACCAAGGAAAATAAGAGAAATGAAATGCCCTGAAGTGCTGAAACAGGGCTTTTGATTGGGGCAGCCTCTAAACCTTCACCTATTTTAAAATATGCTGCAATTTTGTGTCACTTTTACCAAGAAAATAAACCTTTATAATCTTTCAAATTCTTTCAGAAGCAAGATTTTTTTAATAAAAATTTACTATGGTTTATAATACTTCCCCTCCTCTATAAAGAAACATAAAGAAACCGCTATAAAGAAACATATAAAATTCCACAACACCAAAAACCAAGGTCTAACAAACATGCCAATGCCAGGATCCAAGCGAGATCTTTCATAACTACCAGGCAGAGGGAGGTAAACTGAGAGAAATAGCACATCTCACCTCGCAGGAAACACAGGCTTTATCTAAGCAGGTAGCACAGCCTGGAAAAAGATGTGATGTCTTACTTCTCTCATTGTCTTAGTCAAAGAGACAGGGTCTGTGCCAAACTCCTAATTGGGCAGTGCTGCAGGTACATTTTCTTGGTGGCCGTTAGAGTGTGACCACCACTGCCACATGATCCAGTGAGGGGGTGTTCGCATAAGTAGGTCTTGCTGGGGAGAGCCAGAAGTACGTGTTGGGTGTTGTGTCTTTGTGTGCTCTATTAGTTCAGCATATCAGAGAATAGAGATCATTAGGTTTCAACAAAGGAGAGTTGAAACAGGCAAGTAAAGGGGAAAGAGGAGAGAGAAGGATTAATTGGGGGGAAAATGCTCATAAAAAGAGTAAAAACCCTGGACATAGTAAATGCCAAAATTGATGGTGCAGAAAATTGAATCAGTAATGTGGAAAAAAGCTAGAGAGTCATCCTCAGATCGAAAAGAAAGGGAGGAATAGACTAAAATGATAAAAGATAAAAAAGATACATGGAAGATAATGGAACAGTTCTCTGACATATACACGATTGAGATTCCTGAATTACACACCATAATAAATAAGAAAATAATCATCTACAATATAATCAAAGAAAGCATCCCTTAGGTAAGTAATTCTCAAAATGTGGTCTGCAAACCTTTGGGGGGTCCCAGTACACTTTCAGGTAATTCATAAAGTCAAAACTATTTTCATAATAATGTAATGATATTATTTGCCCTTTTTCACTGTGTCACTATTTGCAGTGAGAGCACAAAAGCAATGGTGGGTCAAGCTCTGGCACCTAAGCTTGTATCGAAGCAATGGCACCAAACTGTATTATTAGACATTATAGTCTTCGCTCTCATGCACTTTTTTTAAAATGCTAATTTCCTTTAATAATGTCCTGGCTGCAACAGTAAAAGTACTAATTATGAAATATCTTGTCCCGTGTGAACATGTCCATTTATGTCTGAGAGATGTGTGCTGTGGTCCTGAGCCTCCTGGACATCCCCAGGGATTCTCCCCTCCTAGGAGTCGCACTCCTGTGTCATCTTCTCCCACACTGAATAGTGATGACCTGAGTAACCAACAGGATACTGCAGAAATAAGGGTGTGTATCTTCCAAGGCTAAGCCATAAAGATACGGCGCCTTTCTCCTTGTGTCTTAGATCACTCCCTCTGGGGAAGCCAGATGCCGTGTTATGAAGACATTCAAGAAGACTTACAGAGAGGACCCCGTGGAGAGGAATTGAGGTCTATCTACTGTCAATAACGAGCATGAATGTACCACACATGTGAGTGCGCCATCTTGGAAGTGGATCTTAGCTGCAGTCAAGCCTTCAGCCAACAGCCAACAACCTGGCTACAGCTTCATGAGAAACCCTGAGCCAGCACCACCCAGCTAAGCTGATCCCAAATCCCTTCCCCACAGAAACTCTGTGAGATACAATAAATAATTATTTTTGCATTAAGCTGATAAATTTTGCGGTAATTTGTTATACCTCAAAAGATAGACATGAAGTTCTGTGTCACCTACGGAAGTTCAGTGGTTGCTCCGAGACAGTTGTTAGCAGGACTAGCCACTTTTCTCATGGAATAGCATTTTTACTGAATGAATAACCGGCAAACTATAGTTATTTAGAAGCAGACATGTGGCACACTTTTTCTCAAAAATAAACAAAGTGAACCTGACACTTCAAGGACAAGTGACAGCATTTGTTGCCAATGACAAAATCGGGGCTTTTAAAAGGAAATTCGAATTTTTTAGAATGTATATCTACCACCATGGGTCTTCATAGTTTTCCAATACATAAAGTCTTTTCTGATGAGACAGTGGTGATATTAGCTAATGTGATTTTTCAATATGGTTTAGTGAAATCTGTCAACTTTTGGAAAGTCTATAGAACTCAGAAACAATATATTTTCTAAATGACCAATGCCTGGTGTTATAAAAGATCCATCTGAACTGCAAGATAAGTCCGTGGATTTTTTTTACTTTTATTTATTTATTTATTAATATTTGGATAATCAGTCATTCTTCTACAGTTACCATGGTTTATTTTATTTTATTTTATTTTATTTATTTTCTGGCTGCGTTGGGTCTTCGCTGCTGCGCGTGGGCTTTCTCTAGTTGCGGCGAGAGGGGGCTGCTCTTCGCTGCGTGCGAGGGCTTCTCATTGCGGTGACCTCTCTTGTTGAGGAGCATGGGCTCTAGGCACGCGGGCTTCAGTAGTTGTGGAGCTCGGGCTCAGTAGTTGTGGTTCGCTGGCTCTAGAGTGCAGGCTCAGCAGTTGTGTAGCCTGGGCCTAGTTGCTCTGTGACATGTGGGATCTTCCTGGACCAGGGTTCTAACCCGTGTCCCCTGCATCAGCAGGCAGATTCCCAACCACTGCGCCACCAGGGAAGCCCTAAGTCGGTGGATTTTAATGTAGAGGACAAAGAGTTCATTGCTATGGTTTCAGCATCTACATTGCAACTCATCTTTAAGAAACTAACATTTACCAAGTTTTGATGTAATATCAAAGAAAGTTTTTCATAACTATCCAAAAAGACTTTTAAAATATTCCTTTATTCTCCAACTACATAACTCTGTTGCTGTACTTTTTTTCATACACTTCAATCAAAACAATATAATGCCACAAAGCAAATGAAGAGAAGCAGATATGAGAATTTAACTATTTTTTATTTAGCACCTGTTAAAGAGATTTGCAAAAATATAAAGCAATGCCACTCTCCTCACTGAATTTTTATTTGGAAAATACAGGTAGTTTTCATTAAAATGTATTATTTATAAGTTTTAATGAGTTTATTACTATATTTTAATGAATTAATAAATATTTTTAAATTCTCACTTTTAATTTCTAATATGGCAAATAATGATAAATATATCCTTCACAAAGGCAAGTTTGCAGGGGAGGTTTTCAAACATCTCTAAACTCAAGACCACAATGTTTGATAACAACTGCCTTATATGAGGAAAACGACATTACGTTTATGTCTGATTGAAGGGATCACCTACCTCTCTGTTACTCACAATTGGTTTGGTTACAAATAGATAGATAGATAGATCTCTAAATATATATGTATATTTGAAATGATATAAAATATAAAAGCAATAAAGCCATTTAATAAGGAAACAAAAGAAAAGCTTAGAAGAACAGAGCAGAAAAACTAAGGTCAGATATGATCAATTATGATGATGATTGATGCTAAACCAAAAACTTTTTTTAAATGGGAGAGACTAATGGAGTATTAAACATGCTGTTTATAAAAGGCATTCCTAAAATATGGTGGAAAGTAAGCCAGAAAAAAATGGTCAAATATGTATGATTCCACTTACATGTGGTACCTAGAATAGCAAAATGCACAGATACCCAAAATAAAATAGAGGTTGCCTACTGTTAGTGGGAGGGGGAAACTGGGCGTTATTGTTGAAGGGGTATAGTGTTTCTGTTTGGGATGATGAAAATGTTCTGGAAAGGTATAGTGTTGTAGCACAACACTTCGGATGTACTTAATGTCACTGAACTATACGCTAAAAAATGGTTTAATGAATTTTGTTATGTATATTATAGTACAATAAAAATGAAAAAATATATAGAAAAACAAAATTTATTATTATTGTCTTAAGCTGATATAATAGTATGCCCAGAAAATAAAGAAAAACAAACTGAAAAATTATTAGCATATACTAGTGTTTAGTAAAAAGACTAATTACAAAGTAAACACACAAAATCCAATCATTTCCTATATACCAATAGCAGTAACTTATAAAATATATTAAAGATTCCATTTTCAAGAGGAAGTTAAAAATACAAAATGCTTAGAAAGAAAAGAGCTAAAACATCCTTATATAAAGAGATCTATAAGCTTTATTGAATGACTTAAAAAGAACATCTGAAAAATGGAAAAACATGTCATGTTCCTGGATATGTAAGTATATTGTAAGTACGCTTGATATTGTAAGTATATCAATTATCACCAAAGTAATCTAGAAATACAGCTACATTTCTATCAGAATTTGATATTTTTAACTTGACAAAAAGCAAATTTACAAATTCATCTGGAAGAGTAAATGTACTAAGATCACTAGATAAAAAGATACAACGATCTAAAATGTGTTCCTAGTACCAAGATAGGCCAGCTGTTCAATTCATTCAACACTTATGCCATAAAAAATCATTCAGCACATACTATGTGAGATGTGCTAAGGATACAGTGATGAACAAGACAGACGACCAGTTCCTACCCTCTTGGACCAGTGGGAGGCGGGCATTCAGTAAATCCTGGGGAAAGGAAGAGAGAGAGAGAGACAGTGTAAGCAAGGAAAAACATAACTGTTTTCCTTTACCTGTCTTAGGTTTATTGGCTGTAGCAGATTAGAGTTTTAAAAGATGAATTAACAAGAGAAAAACAGAGTTTGTTAACTCATGCATCAAGTGTACATGTGAGAGAACTCAGGGATGAATAACTCAAAGCAGTGGTGATAATAGGGGGTTTATTTAGCATTTTAACAAAGAACAATAAATTTGTGGAGAAGTGACAAGACAAAGGAAAAGGGGTTTAGGCTCTTAGAGGCAGCAAACCGTGAGAAGGTAAACATATGTGGTTAAGTAATGGAAGATAAGGGCTATTTTAGTAAGGTTTTCGTGCTCTGGGCTGATAAGTGTCGGAGTCCTGGTGAGTTCTGCTCTTCCTGGTGCAGGAAAGAGAGACGCCTTTCCAAAGTCTTGTCCTGCTTTGAGGCGTAGGAGGAGGGCAGAGAGCATTTCTTGTGTCTGCTTCTTCTCTACTGCCTTCAGCTCAAAATAACCTTTATGCTACAGAGGCATTCTTGGGGTGGCATATTTTGATCCCCTAGGAAGGAAAGAGAATTAAAGTCAGCACTATGGAGGAAATAAACAGGATAACATGAGAGGAACTGACAAAATAAGGATGATCCCACCAAGATAAGATCGTCAAGGAAACGGAAGGGAGACCATATAACAAGTGAGAATTAAAGGATGAGAAGTCAGGGCTTCCCTGGTGGCGCAGTGGTTGAGAGTCCGCCTGCCGATGCAGGGGACGCGGTTTCGTGCCCGGTCCGGGAAGATCCCACATGCCGCGGAGCGGCTGGGCCCGTGAGCTATGGCCGCTGAGCCTGCGCGTCCGGAGCCTGTGCTCCGCAACGGGAGAGGCCACAACAGTGAGAGGCCCGCGTACCGCAAAAAAAGAAAAAAAAAAGAATGAGAAGTCAACTGTGGGGAAGACCTGAGTAAGTGGGTTCCACACAAAGGGAACGATGGGTGCAAACACCCTGAAATAGGGAAGGCTTCTGAGGCTTCATCAGGCCGTTATGTCACAGGAGTAGCATAAGCTGGCCAGAGCTAGGCACAGGAGTTAGATCATGAAGAGACTGTAGGTCATGGTAAAAATTATAGATTGTAGTTTGGTAAGCCGTATACTTCATCTCGGTAAGGATTATATTTTATTTTGATAAGGAGGAGAAACTTTATACTGGAGGCAGTATGATCCAATTTGTGCTTTTAAAATGTTCGGCTAGTTGCTGTGTGAAGAATGGATTGTAGGGAGAACATAGTCAAAGCACAGTCAAAGCACAAAACACAGTCAAAGCACATAGTTAAGTTTTTGAAGTAATATAAGAAAAGGATGACAGGGGGTTGTACATTAGAGGTGACAGAGAGAATGGAGAAAAGTATATTGAGTTAAGGGACAGACAACATTTTTTTGGAATAGATACAAATATAGAGAGAGAAACTGAGTACATGATAAATATACATGTTTTAAAGCAGTGAAGAAAGAATAAATTATATAACAAATAATTCAGATGTAGTAAGCTCTTCATTTAGGTAAAAATTAAGTCATAACCCTACCCAAGTCTTACACCAAAATAAATTCAACCTAATTGAAAATTTCAGTGTGATGCATGGCTTTGTAATTGTTTGGGGGGTAACAAATTTACTATCTGAATTTTAAGCCCTTTAAAGTACCATCCAAGATTTTGAATTTGTGAAATCATGAAAGAAAAGAGATCAGATAAGAGAATAAAAATTATATTACATGTCATTGTCATTCTTCCTGAGGCTCCTTTTGGAGATCTTTCTTGTTTAGGATGACTTAGATCGTTTTGAGGAATGCTGGTTAAGTATTTTGGAGACTAGCCCTCAATTTAGATTTTTCCAATGCTGTTCTCAGGAACAGACTGGGATGATTTCCTTTGGGGAGGAGGACCAAAGAGGTAAAGCGCCATTGTCATCACGTCATATCGAGTGACAGCATACCATCAACATGATGACCTTGAGCACCTGGGCTGAGGCAGGAAGTTACTCTCTTCTCCTGTTTCCACAGTGCATTCTCTGGAAGTCTCTGCACGCAGCCACGCTTAAGGAGGGGGAATTATGCTCCACCTACTTGAGGGCAGAGTTAGCACGCTGTTTATTTGGAATTCTTCTACATGAGAGATTTGTCTATTCTCCTTCCTTTATTTGTTTATTCAATCATGATTTACATCAGTTTGGAGTCATGGATAATTGTTTTATGCTTAGCCTATAATCCAAATACTGCTTTATTCTGCTGCTTAAACCTTTGGCCACTGGAGCTCTTCAGTTGGTTCCTTTGACCTTTTGACATACAGCCTGCATCACTTTCTTTTATCAGCACTTCCTTACTTTCTGGCACTACAAGACAATCCAGGCTCATTTTGTATATTTTCTATCCCACACCTAGTCACTTCTCCGAGAAGCCCTGGTTGCTTTAGTCGGAAAACGGTATTAGAAACCAAGATCTAGGCACTAGGTGTGAAACTACTTTTAAAAAATAATCTCATATGATACCATGCTGTCAAGGATGTATTAAAACTGGTGTTTTCATCCATTACTGATGGAGTGAATGATACAATTTTTCTGGAAAAGTAAATTTTCAATGTCTATAGGGCCTTGACTTTTTATTCAGACTTTAATGTTGTATTCTCATGTCTTAAATGCAAAAATTTTTGCTGTATTACTTATAATAGCACAATATTAGAAAAGTCAAACCGCATGGAAATGGTTAAATAAAAGAATAAGAGTCATTAAAAAGTAAGTTTAAGCCATCTTAAATTATTTGTTGTATAAGATGGCCGGGGAAATAAATAGATAAGTAAATGTATGGATGCCATAGGGAAATGGTTTTTATGGGAATGAGGAACAATAACATTGTGTGTTTGTGTGTGTGTATTGAAATATATGTTACAATTTGTTGATAGGGAAATATCTTTTAAAATGGAAGGAAATTTTCTAAAATGTTAATAGTAATGGCCTCTGGACAGAATTATGTATTTTTTCTTCTATTTTTTTCTGTTTTTCAAAAATTCTTTTAAAAGCTGGTACTTATAATCACCCAAAGCTAAACACAAAGTAATTTTTTATTTTTTTTTTACCTTGTTTATGTATGGTTTATTTAGTTTAAAATATAAATTATATAATGAACTAAAATAATGGCATATAATGCAGTTTTTATATAATTGATATGATAGGAAATTATATATCATACATAAATCATCTAGATTCAAGAAAAAAATAATTCAGTGGCTTGAAAATTATATACTAAATTCTGAGGCTGAAGGTATACTTATTTAAATATCTGAAAAATGAAAATAAAATTTTTTATAAAATCTGCAAAAGATATATACACTCATGACTGTCCTGTGTGTAAATCTGTCATAGATTGCTATATAAAGTGGCCCTCTAAATAATGACTGTGGGCTATTTGTATTTTATGGATGACTAATTTACCTATTCACTGGATGACACCATGATTTCTTGACAGTAAGCTCCTTATCTGTAATAGAGGAGGAAGGTCTTAACCAGGGGATTGGATCAACTCTCTCAAAATCACACAGCAAGTTGATGGCCATTACCAGATTCAACACAGCATCAAACACTAGAAAGAGCGCTGGACTAAGAGTTGGGCTATCAAAATTCCTCTGGACTGATTTGCTTTGTCACCTTCTCCTGGCCTTGCTAACTCCTTAGAAACAGACATACCTTCCTGGGTCATAGGGGGGATGAGGGAAAGGAACAGACAAATCTCAGAGTACTACAGGGAGTAGGGCACATTGAAACTACAAAGTCAAACAAACTTGGCTTTCAGATGATGGCAAGGCGGGTAATTAATTCACATGGGACTTTGAGTTCTGGGTTTGTTTTTCTCTTATGCAAATCTGGGTTTGTTTTGGTGGAGAAGTTAAGTCATAATTTTGTGTCGTCTTCCCCAGCTACAGGTCACATGACCCAAAGTTTTACCAAAAGCAGCACTTTTATTCTGTAAAGTTGCCAAGGCAACACCAGCTGCTTATGACATCATGTGACTGAGGGGACACAGGCTGATTTTAGAAGCCTAAAATTATCACTCAATCTGCTCACCAAAATTCTGAAACCGCCAAGACGGCCCCAAGCCCAAGCAAAAGCTTCATTAATACTGTTCTGTGGAAATGATGATGGTAATGAATTATGTATTCTTCTCTGAAGTCTGGTACCACAGCCTCAAATCACATACTAAAAACGTACTCAAGATCAACACATGCCGGGCATACAGGACACACCTGCTGATCTGTTTTCAATTAAAGTTTTTCCAATACCATGATGGATAAAAATAATTTTTAGTTTTTGTGGAGTTTAAAAATTAAAATTTATTTTTCTTTAAGTCAAGTTATATCTCAAATTGTTCAAGATATATTAAAGATGAAAAATAAGAATAGTATTTTTCTACTATAATATATAATTATATAGTAATTGGGAATATATATATAGTCAATGTTTCAATATTTTTATGATAATAAACTATAGTCCATGGACCATAGCAAAAGTCTAAATTTTAAGGGTTCTCAGAGAGAATTAATTGCATAGACACATTGAAGAGAACTAAATCGTTTGCCAGGCGTTTAGAAACAGGGACACTAGTCTCAACCTCCCGTTATCACCTCTTAGAGGACAAATAACTCAGAATGGAAAATAAAAACCGGATTAACAGCAAATGTAACACTTTATCATATCATGTTGCCCAGGTTTTCCTCTTTTTCATTCTCAAAAACTCACTTTTAAATTAAAATAGTTGCACTGAAATTTATGCTTATCATGACAAATGAGTAAGATTATTGTCAAAGGAAAATATCCAGAATATAAATATTCCTTGTAAACAGAAAGACTTCTCATCTCCTTCCGTTTTATTTTGTGAAGTTGAATAGCTGAGCACCCACTATGTGCAGGACAATGTACTGGGTCCTATGAGGATACCAAGATGAACAAAACATCATCCTTTCCTCCAAGGAGATAAGATAAACATACAAATAGCTAAGCAGAGATGCCAATAATTACAAGTGAAAGCAAGAGAACCATGGGAGCACAGGAAAGGCAAAGGTCCTCTGGCTGGAAGGACCAAATGAGGCTTCATGGAAAAAGTGATATTTTGAACTGAACCTTGAAGGATGAGGAAGACTTTAACAAGTTAAATGGGGAAGAGCACACCAAAGAGGGGACACAGTGTGAGCTAAGGCTGGGGAGCTAAGAGAAGAGCTTGAGAAGAGGCGAAAGATAGTCAGGAAGTTGTTGGATGGGAGTGGAAGGGTAACACAAAGATTGGGACCAGGTCCCAGAGGAAGCTGAATGCCATTCTGAGGCACTTGGACTTGATTCTGAGAATAAAAGGAAATGACTGAAGACTTCTGGGCAGAAGAGCGACTCGTACAGTAAGATCAACTGGGGGAATGTCTACTGTAGGAAGGCTAACTCAGAAGAGTGGGAGTCATATCAGGGACCGGTGGAAACCACCTAGTGAGAAGCAATGGAGATGGGAACCGGATAAGGATAAGATGTATGAGACGGGAGATTGGTAAGACATGGTGGCCTGCTGCACTAGTCTAGGGGCAAGGGAGTATTTTAAGACAACACTGATGGCTATTACATGAAGAGAACAGCACTCTGATCCCCTTGCCAGCTAAAGGGTTCTGGCTTTGTCTACTGAGCTTCCTCCCACTCCATTCCTTCCAAGGAGGGGTGTGTGTGCCTGTACACCCATGTGCATGTGTTCACGTGTCTATGTGACCGGACTTGGAAGGAAAGAAAGAGGAGAAATAGACTTGACGGGGCTAGAGGAAAAGTTGTCAGGGACTCTAGAAGAGAGAGAAATCAGGGGATGGAACAGAAGAGAACTGAGGACAGAAAGTGAATACAAAAGAGGGGGTACGACTTTGATCCCTTAATACATGACAGAGCGAAGAATCAGATTCACTTAAAATTATTTTTCCCTAATGGGTGTTTAATTCTGGAGGCCACACTCCAGAACTGAAACGTGTGGATCACAACTTCAGAAGGGTGACATGTGTCATTAACTGTGGTTTGGTTTGGTCTGGTTCTGAGGATGGCAAAGAAGGGAGAGGTTTTTTGTTTAATTTATTACTTTTAATATTAAATGTAAAAGCCTAAGTAGCAATGTCCAGGAGGCAGTTCTAATCATTATAAAAAAATTATTGCCCTGAGATCCATGACTATTGTTGAAATGGATTTGTTCATCTGACCAAAATTACTGATGGCTCAATAAATATGGTCAATAAGTCAAAATTCAAATTCTAGCTATCGCTGCAAAATTAGCTCTTAGAATATTAATCTGCTGTAAAATAGACATGTACATCCTAAAAATTACACCTGTATCTAAATCCAAATTAAAAGAAAATATATAGTATTCTCTAAGTAATCTTATCGAACAATTCAGTTGCATTTTTCAGATCTGATTGAACCAAAGTTGTCTGAGTAATCATTTAAACTATATGAATTTGAAGTTTGTTAGATATGCCTCTTTTTAAAAATAATTCAATTTCATTTTAGAGAATTTGAAAAATATGGAAAAGTAGAAAAAAGTTCTATTTTGCCTATCACTCAAGTAAAAACTCCTTTCATGTTGATATATTTGCTTTCATTTTTTCCTCTATATAGATTTCTTGTTTGCTTTATATAGTTTAAATTATATTTTATGTGTAAATTTGTGTCACTTAATATGAGTATTTCTATGCTATAAAAATTTCGTAATTATTATAACAGAGAAGTAACATTCCATCAAGTCAATATACCATGGTTATTTAATTATTGCCCATCATCGAAACTGTAGTTATCTGATATTTTTGCTAATAGAGAAACATCTCATTGCATATTTTTTTCATATTTAGGTTTGCTTCCTTGAAATGTGTTCTCAGAAGCAGGATTTCTAATTTAAACGTAATTTGACTTTAATCAAAATATCTTCATCTGATGTATAAATTCAATCTCTCCCATTTCTAATTTGGGGACATTCCGTAGGAAAGAACAAAAAATTGTGAAATTTCACATAGCAATCCTTACCGTGACATCATTTCCTCTTTTTCTGTTTTTCTGCAATCAAGGACTAAAGGCAGGAAGGGTAAACTGAGGCTGGTGTCAGATGCACTGTCCTACCGAAGAGGTAATTAGACACCAGAGGGAAGGGTGTGAGGACCACTTGTTTCCCAGTCCTCTGGCTCTGACTGTTGGTCTCTGGTTTCTCCACCCAGTTCTGATTGGCAGTTCCCGACACCATCTGAAACGTTTCTTCGGCCTCCTCTGTCTGGTACCCCGGCCTGTACCTTAGAGCCCCAGAATCATGGAGAAAAGCAATAATGCCTGCCTGAACTCTCTTTTAACTAACTCAAACCTAGATCACGCAATATCAATACGTGACTCTCCTCCCCAAGAAAGCATTCTAGACTCCACTTAAAGTTGATTTACATGTGCGCAACTATTTTATGTTGCTGCCCAAAACTAAAATTTATTCACACTTATCACTGTCGACCAGTGCTTTTCAACACTCAACGTGCATCAGAATCATCTGAAGGGCTTGTTAAAACAGCATTGATGGTTTCCCTGGTGGCGCAGTGGTTGAGAGTCCGTCTGCCGATGCAGGGGACAGGGGTTCATGCCCCGGTCCGGGAAGATCCTACATGCTGCGGAGCGGCTGGGCCCGTGAGCCATGGCCGCTGAGCCTGCGCGTCCGGAGCCTGTACTCCACAACGCGAGAGGCCACAGCAGTGAGAGGCCTGTGTACAGCAAAAAAAAAAAAAAAAACAGCACCTCCAGAATTTCTGATTCACTAGGTCTGAAGTGGGACCCAAGAATCTGCATTCCTGACAAATTCCCAGGTGATGCTGCTAGTCCGTGGCCCAGGCTTTGAAAGCCACTACTGAAGAGTTTTCCATTATGTGACTATACCACAATTGATCTATACTTGCTACTTTTGACGGACATCTCGGTTGTTGTCATTTAGGAGCTATTATAAACAATGACTCTGTGAATTTCCTTGTACACATCATTTGTTCACATATGTACCACATTTCTGTTGGGTCCCTAGGAGTTATTGGGTTATAGGGTGTGTATACGTTCCAAGTTAGTAGATCCTGCTAACAACTTTTTCAAAGTAGTTCAACTAACTTACACTCTGAAGAGCAGTAAATATCTGAGAGTTCCTGTAACTTGCAGGGTCCCTAGCAGCTTAGGCTGTGGAGCTTTTAAGCTTCTGCCAATCTGTTAACTATGCGTGGTTTTCATTGTGGTTTTAATGTTCATTTCCCTGATGACTAATGAGGTAGAGGCCTTTTAATATGTTTATTGGACATTAGGATTTCTTTTTATATGAAGTGTCTCTTCAAGTTTTTGCCCATTTTTCTAATTGATCTGAATGAGTTCTTTATACATTTTAGATACTAGGTCTTTGTCAGTTCTATGTGTTGCAAACATTTTCTTCCATTGTGCAGTGTGTCTTTTCGTCTTTGCAGGGCCTTCTTGTGAATAGCATTTCTTGATTTTAATGGAGTCTATTTCAGTGTTTCTCAAACTATCTGTGGTGAAGGACCTTTCTTTTTCCCCCTAAATCAACTGGAAACTGAAATTTTTGAAAATACAATAAAATGACTGAATATAAACATGAGATTTTAAAAAAGGCATTCAAAAAACTTTCAACATTTTATTATCAAGCAATGTATTCAAGAGACCCCTGCCTTTCTCCCTAAGCCTCACCCAATTTTCTGAGAATACTGTACCCAAGAATGAAGTGAAACTCAGGAGAGAGTGGAAATTTTGACATTTATACTTACCGATTAACCCTTAAACAAAAGAACATTCAAGATTTTTATTGCTGAATAAAGGTCACAAAAGATATTCTTACCTTATTCCCCTGAGTTCCTTCTCACCCTGTCCTTGACCTTCACTCCATTTCTCTCCCATTCGTGAGCCTCCAATCTCCTTGAAGTACAGGGACGGTTAGAGCCATGGATGTGTACATATGATACCTGGTAATAAAAAAATTCTTTTAAAATTATATCAAAATGTCCCCAGAATTTTTATTTTACTCCGAGTCAAAATTTCATGTGGACTAGGTAAGTGTCCTACTCATAGTATAGCTTGATTTTTAACAAAGCATTTAAAAACTCTCTTGTAGGATCTAATTACAGATAAAATGGTGCAATAAAGCAGAAAGATTATATGGTTAGGTCATAGAAAAAGGAATGTTTGAGCAATATAATTATATATATATAAAGAAATTAAAATGTGATGACTGATTTAATTGAGGTGACCCTTATTTTCTTCTCTGTTAAGAGGACTTATAAATGATTGTGATTCACGGCTATAACTGTTTCTGTGCTTATCTCCTTCTGATTTTGAACCCCTTGAGGGCAGGAGTTATGTCTTATTCATATTTGCAGTAGATTTTTTTTTATAGATAGTCTTTAACAGGTTAAGAAATTTCCCTTCTATTCCTAGTTCGTTAAAAATTTACCATGAACGAATGTTTAATTTTTTTACCAGTTTGTCCTGCATCTATTGAAGTGACCATATGACTTTCTGCTTTAATCAGTGAATGTAGCAGAATGCATGAATAGATTTTCTAAAGTTAAACTCTTCTTAGATTCCTGTGATAAATCCTGTTTGGTTAATGTACTATCACCTCTACACATTGCTGGATTCAGGTTGCTAATTTTTTGTTCATTAGTCCATGTCTGAAAATGATCGCAAGTTTCCCTTTTTCTTACTGTCTTTGTCTGATTTTGATATCAATGTGATGCTTGCTTTATGAAATGAGTGGGAGAAAATTCCTTTTTTTCCTATTTTATGGAATATTTTGTGCGAGACCAGAACTATATGTTCCTTAACTCTTTGTTAGAACCCAACACTAAAGCCTTTAGACTTAGATATTTCTTTTGGAGAAAGTTTTTAACTATTGATTTCTTTCCTTAAAGGTTTGTATGGGAATTTATGTTTTCCATTTCTCTTGAGTCAATTTTGATGAGTTATATTTTTCCAGGAAATTGTGCATTTTATCTGTTGTTAAAAATCAGGCACACAGTTGCTCATAATAGTACCTCATTACATTTCAATCTCTGCAGCATATGCACTTCCGTTGCATTGCTTTAAGCCAATTTTGTAGTTTGTACGGAAGCCATAGAAAACTAATACACCACCCCTTAATGTTAGTGTTTCTGAGGCTCTCTCTATGCTCCACTGACCTTCAAATTTTATATTTCTCTGGGGACGTTTTCAAGATTTTCAAAAAATCTGTATGCTGATGTCTCCCGAATCAGCATCTTCAGCTCTGACCACCTCCCCAAGCTTCAAATTTCTATACCCAACTGCTCACTGGATATGTCCACCTCCACATTCCATGATTCCTCAAATTCAGCGCATCCAAACAGAACTCACCCAAACCTACTCCTCCGCTGACATTGCCCTCTCTGAATTAGGGGTCTTCTACCCAAATACTCATGCCAAAACCCAAGTTGTCTTTCACTCACCCCTGGCTTCTCCCTCTCTTCCACGGGTCATTCAGTCATCACGTGCTTTTGATTTTACTTCCTAAGTTTATTTTTCCTCTGCTGCCCATCCCACCTACTTACCACTGTCTTAGTTCTGACACTCATTACCTTGATTGTAACAATCTCTTCTCTGATCTCTTTGCATCTCAACTTGTTCTCCTGAAATTCACCCCCCACGGAGTTGAAAGTAATGTCCTGAAAATCTAAAACAATAGCACTTTCCTACTTAAAATGGCCAAAGCCCACACGGCTTCCCGTGACCTTCTCATAGCGTGAAAGTGATTTTGCAAATAGTATCTCATTTCTCAAAACAACAGAGGAGAAAGGTAGAAAAGACTATTATTATCCTCACTTTACTAATTTAAAAGCTGAAGTACAAAAAGTTAGGTAATTGCTGAAAGGCATATAGCTAGAAGGAAGTGTGAGACAAGCATCTCCACGCCTTGGAATCTACTGGCCACCATGTGTTCTGTTTAAAGCTGACAGCAAAGAGGGGAGATAGCTACCAGTAAGAATACGAAGGCAGGTTATGAGGGGTGGGTGAGTGAAAACAAAACAGAGACGTTGTTTTGTAACGTTGTAATTATTCCCTTAATGTTCAAGTCTAAATGTCTGTTCTCCCTTGCCTGCTGTCCAAGCCACCAGATGTCTTGAAAGACAGATGTTTCAGCATGTCAAACTTTGGGCCCCTTCAAAATGGCAAGTTATGGTCCCTGAAATACTCAATTACCAAAAATAAGTGTGCTGTACTTCATAAACCTCCAGCGAAGCCATAAGCACATGGGCAAGGCAGTATGGTAGATGTCATGTCACGAGAATAATTGTAACAGATGTGCCACCATGAAGTTCTTTCTGGAACAGCCTCTACTAGAAAATACACGCTCCTGTTTCCTACTCCTTATTTCAAGGTAAAAAGTAGAGCATATTAATGAATGGTCTGGACTTACAGGAAAAAATATACATTATATCATTTGGCCAAATGTCCCCGTCAAGAGTCTGCAAGACAACCCTTGTCCACCCTTGGGATTCCAGGCTCTTGCATATGATTTTAGCCATCATGGACTCCTCTTCAAGGCTTTCACTTTTCCTTCCTCTTCTCTCCTGCCTCACCAAGAATCTATAACTCTCATTCTAGAAAAAACAAATGGCATTGCGTTGACAAATGTTAAATTCTAGAACTCCTAGCTACCCCTTCATCACTGTAGCTGTGTGACTTTCCGAGTCACCGCACATCTCATCTTGTAGGAAGAGGTCACCGACCCTGATACCCCCAGGGCTGCCCAGAACCTCTGACTTTATGCTACAGCTGTGGCTTGAGCTTCCTCTCCCTGCCCTCTAAGTCAGACTCAGCCCCAAAAGCCACATGTTCCTGTCCTACCCTTGAGACCCAAGTCCCCCATCCCTGGTCTCTTCCAGTTTCATGGCTCTCCTGTTTTAACCACTGCCAGGACCTCATCTTCCAGGTTCAAATCTCAGAGGCGGTCAGGCAGCCCTAAAAGAGCTATGGAAGAAAGTTTAACCATGCGTCATTTATGATCCTGCGTTCCTCCACTCCCCAGCAAAGACTCCCTCTATCCAGGGAGGACTTCCCCTCCTAGAACCAGCATTGCTCATGGCGATTCCCAGGTCCAGAAAGACTGAGTCAGTAAGTAGAAATGTCCTAATCCAGCCTTTGCATGACAAAGTAACAGGCATCATCTCCTCCACTCTGACCCATGATCCTCTTCTTTACCCTCATCAGACTGGGTTTAGCTTTGAATCTCCATCCTCTGGGTTCCTCTTTAGTAAAATAATGAATGGTCATGGATAGAATTGGAAACCACTGATGATCACCATCTCATGTTTCTCTGCAAGGCACGCATACTGTACTCCCATGAAAAGGGTGTTCACATCCTGTAAAAATGTAACTGGAAACATAAAATTATATTAATATTCAACAGGCATGGCAGAGATCTCATCACAATGAGATCTTCCAAAATCTACCTCTGAGTTCCCTGACTCGTCTCTTCTCTCTTCTTCTACTTTCTAGAGCCAGGGATAGTTTGAAGCTGGAGAGTATTGACTATGGGAGCCCCTGCTGGGACTGAGGCATAGTGGAGAGAAGCACAAAGTAGAAAAGAAAGCATTGGCCACAGTTGCTCCTGGATGAGCCACGTGGATGGCTTGAGCTCCCCTACATATTTCTCATTAGCATTCCAGCCTCAGTTTTCATCCTTTTCTCTCTGAAAACCTTGTCTCCGATTCCACTAAGAATATTGCCTTCTTCCATCCCATCACCAATCACATTATTTCTGCATCCATCCTCCATCTCTACTCCAATTTCGTTCTTCCTATCCACCACTTCTCCCCACACTTGTGCCTTTGACATCATCCCCTCCAGTTCCTTGGGAGCGCTCTTCATCAGTCTTGACCTCTCTGCCCGATTTCTGAAATCTCTTCCTCTCTCCTGGCACTTCCCCTTCAGTAAATATAAGCATGCTTGACTCTCCCATTCTTTTTCAAGACTTCTACTTTAACCCTGTGTGGTAGATAGAATGATGTCCCCTCTACCCCAAACATGTCCATCCTAATCCCGGGAAGTGGTGAATATATTACCTTACATGGCAAAAGGGACTTTGCAGATGTGATCAAGCCAAGGATCTTGAGATGACATATGATTCTGGATTATCTGGGTGGGTCCAGTGTAGTCACGAGGGTCCTTATAAGAGGGAGCCTGGAGGGTCAGAATCAGACAAGGTGATATGACAACAGAAACATGGGTCACAGTGATGCCATCGGTGGAAGAGCGCCATGAACCAAGGAGTATAGAAAATCTCTACAAAGTGGAAAAGGCAAGGAACAGATTTTCTAGAGCCTTCAAAAGGAACACGGTCCTGCGGACACCCTGATTTTAGCCCCATAAGACCCCTTTTCAGACTTCTGACCTCAATAACTATAAAATAATAACTTGTGGTTGTTTCCAGCCATAAAGTTTCTGCAACTTGTTACAGCAGCAATAGGAAACGTATGAATTCTGCATCCCTCTTTAGCTGGCCTTCAAAGAATCTCTTCTTTTTCTCATTCGAAATTCCTTACTATCTCAACTTCTTTATCTGTTAACTCCTTCAGTCTCTCCCCAGATGTCACCCAAGGTATTTTCCTACCATTTCCCATTCTGGAACACCTCCCCCCTTCCCCTTCTCCCAATTTACAGCATGGCTTCCCTCAACCTCCTGAGGATTTCAACACGCAGGGGAGGTCCTGGCTCCCCTCCCTTCTCCAGGGAGGATGTGTTCCTCTGAGGCTGTCCTGGTCGCTGAGGTCAGCTGTTCCACCTTTTCCCGGTGCAGCTTCTCCTGGGCCCTACACGGTTGGTGCCATCTGAGTGATGAGGAAGCTGGTACCTTGAAATGTCTTAAATGTCCTTGAATGGAGATGTTAACAAAGAGACCCAAATCCACTTTGTATTACTTCTCCTATCAGATAGAGGAGTCTGGGTCAGTTCTCCCTGGATGTCTCCCTTCAGCTGAGGAGAACTGGCTGCCTTATGTCTCTACCTCAGCAATGCTGTTCTTGCCTGGCCTACTTTCTTTTTACACATATCTTTTTTGGCATCTCGTTTTTCTCAGCTTGGCTGACATTTGATGCCACTCCATCTCCAATATATTCGTTTTCTATTTGAGCTCCAAGTTCTGAGACAAAGAGTCTTGACTCCAACTCCTTGAAGAAGACTCAGCAGCTGAAACTGCCCTTCACTCCAAGGCAACGTGCTCCAAGGTGGCCTCCTGGGTGGGGAGGGGAACCAGCAACAGCAGGCCACGCAATAGAAGCCACGCTCTGCGTCGACCGTCACACTGGGGTCTCCATTCAGGACCTCTTTTTTTTTTCTTTTTAACTTTTTATTTTATATTGGAGTATAGTCGATTTACAATGTTCTGATAGTTTCAGGTGTACAGCAAAGTGATTCAGTTATGCATATACATGTACCTATTCTTTTTCCAATTCTTTTTCCATTTAGGTTGTCACGTAATGTTGAACAGAATTCCCTGTGCCATACAGTAGGGCCTTGTTGGTTACCCATTTTAAATGTAGCAGTGTGTACATGTCAATCCCAGACCTCTTTTTTTTTGAACATTTTTCTATTGAAGTACAGTTAATTTACAATGTTGTGTTAGTTTCAGGTGTACAGCCAAGTGATTTAATTATACATATACAGGGCTTCCCTGGTGGCGCAGTGGTTGAGAGTCCGCCTGCCGATGCAGGGGACGCGGGTTCGTGCCCCGGTCCGGAAAGATCCCACATGCCGCGGAGCGGCTAGGCCCGTGAGCCATGGCCGCTGAGCCTGCGCGTCCGGAGCCTGTGCTCCACAACGGGAGAGGCCACAGCAGTGAGAGGCCCGCGTACCGCAAAAAAAAAAAAAAAAAAAAAAAATTATACATATATATGTATGTATTCTTTTTCAGATTCTTTTGCATGATAGGTTATTACAAGATATTGACTATAGTTCCCTGTGCTATACAGTAGGTCCTTGTTGCTTATTTATACACAGTAGTGTGTACCTGTTAATCCCAAACCCCTAATTTATCTCTTTAACCCTCCCAACTCTGCTATCCCCTTTGATGTCCATAAGTTTATTTTCTGTATCTGTGAGTCTACTTCTGTTGTGTAAATAAGTTCATTTGTCTTCTCTCTTCCTTCATTAGAAACAAGTGCACATATTTCAGCCACTACCACCTCCTCAAAAAGCCTGATGGGATCGACAAAGAACAACAACCAATAAACAAGAGCAAGCTTTAGAATATTAAAGATATAATTGCCCAAATGTGTTTCTAAATTTTCAGTAGAAGTGTGGGAAGATAAAAGTGAGGAACTCTCCTAGGTGTATGCATCAAATCTAGAAGATCAAATAATTAAAACACAAATTCCAGAAAGATATATTAGAAGAGGGAGAATCCTATACAAAAATGAAAGAAAATTTCCCCCAGCCAACAGTAAACACTGACCTTCAAATTAAAAGTCCCCACAAAGAGTTGGGGTGGAATGACTGAGAAATGACCCCTATCCAGACATCACTGTGACACTTCAGAACATCAAGAATGAAGCCAATGATCCTCAAACTCCTAGATTCTAGAGAGAGAAAAGCAGGTCACTTAAAAAGAAAGAAGAATTCAACATAAGATTCTCATCAGTGATTCTGGATGATATAAGACAATAGAACACCCTGTTCTTCTGATGGAGCAGTGCCTTCAGAAGTTTATATAACTGGTTGGTCTGGAAAAAAAATGAGAGACAGGAAACAGTAGCTCCAACCCAACAGAGCAATGAAGGGATATCCCTTGTGACACTAAAGCAACAGGCCTAGAAAAAAAAAGCAGTGCAGGTTTCAACAGCCTGGCTGAAATAAATTTCCAGGATAAATGCAATGGTCTCACATTCAGTCCACAAATATCTCCTGCATACCTAGGACACAGCAGGCACAGAGGACATGGTGAGGGAAACACTGTTCCTGCTTTCATGGAGCTGACAGTCTAGCCCAAAGGAAACTAGCCCTGGTGACTTCCGGATGCGATGCGCAGGCCAGCTCTTCTCCGGCTCCGCCCCACGCCTCAGCTTCCCGTCTGATTGGTGAAGCCGTGCGTGACTCAGCTGCTCTCAGCTGCTGGCAATCCAGCAGATGGGATTCCAGGGGTGGCACTCCCCTTCTGTCCCAAGGCCCCGACCTTCCGTATTCCAAACCAGGGTGTATTTCCTTGCATTCTTCACCACTCCACAGCTTCTCTGGAAGGGAAGCTGCAGGCGAGAGATTAGTACCTTCCTTCCGTCTGCTACATGGGTGAAAATGGATATAACACAATCCCATCAAGGAAAATCTGGAACCGGAAATAGAAAGTTGAGAGTCCATTTCACCCTAGTACCTTCCTTTCTCCTGTGGGTGGTGTCTTCCCTGAGACAGAATTTCCCGTTTTATATCTTCTTTGATTTTCAATCAAAATGGAATGGAGGTGGAATAAAATGGAGAAAGTAATTTCGTGTGTGTGTGTGTGTGTGTGTGTGTGTGTGTGTGTGAGAGAGAGAGAGAGAGAGATACAGCTACCATTTTACCCAGAATTGGAATGAACTGAGAGATGAAAGAGAGAAAGAAAATTGGAAGTTAATTGCTACTTAATAGCAGAATAAGGAACTGAGGCTGGCTTGCTTTACTTATTATCTGTCCTCCCTGACTTACAAAATAAACAGGATGAAACTTAGTATTTTCTCTATGCAGACTGAAGGGTGACATTAAGAGGCTTTGGTAATTAAATTTAATTGGAAGCAGATTTATAAAAAGGGATGTGAGCTGTTGAGGACAAGCATTCTGTATCATTCACCTTCCTCTGCAGCCAATGCCGGCTATTACTGCTGCTGTAGCCGCCGTTTCTAACCACCACGTGTAACAGAATTTAGAAAGAATTGCTTCTGACAATGATCAAAATGGGATTTTACTTTTATTGATGATTGAACAATTTTTCTAAGTTCAATCATGGCTGAACTAAAAGAACACGGACCTCTTTGTAAGTGGCGGCTTTGTACAGCAGGATTTATAGTTAAACACTGCGAATCATATTTTTGTTAAAGCTTTTATGAGAATTAGTCGTTGAAAAGCTGTTTCTCCTTTTCTATCCACCGCACAGCCAGGACTTTATAGATGTGTGAAACAGAAAACTGCTTGTCTCTAAACACAGTCACCTGCCCCTATTTCAGACTGACCTCTTCCATCAAGGCAAAGGAGTGCAATGTCACAAAAGCCAGCAGCGGTTCCACGGAGCATTCAGAGCACAGAGGGGAAATGGAAGGGTGGCAGGGAAGCACAGACAGGAAGTAAAGAAGGGGACAAATCCGGGATGACCGAGTAAGTGTCACAGGAGGATGGAAACAACATAGGGGAAAGGAAAAGGTACTTGGGTAGAAGTGGCAGCTTGAAGAAGGAGAAAGGGCAATAAGAGCAAGGGGGAAAAGCAGCAGAAAACAAGAGTGAGAAGTGTGTGGGGAACGGATCTGGCCAAGGAGATGCTGAAGCAGGAGTTCCCCTCCATGCCTGGGTGGGAGCAAAGGGACAGATGGAGAAGCAGTTGTGCGGGGAGTGAAATGGACTCTCAACTTTCTATTTCCGGTTGCAGACTTTCCTTGATGGGAGTGTGTTATATCCATTTTCATCCATGTAGCAGGCACCACACATGTCTTCTATAGGACAGGTGATTCTGAAACTAGCGTTTATTGAGCAACTATTATGGGTCTTGTCCTCCACCCAGGCACATTGCTCATTGTTATTTCATTGAATCCTTATAACTAGCCTGTGAGAGAGTATTTATCCTTCTGTAAGGGGTGGGAAAAATTAGTCTGAAGGGGATTAAATAATTCTCTTCATGGTCTAACCTGGACTGATGTTTGTGTGTGTTTAAAAAGTCCTTGTCCTGAGCAAGAGGAAGACCTAAGGGGCTTATAAAGTAAAAAGTCAAAGCAACATATTGTCCCTAGAGCCACGGGTTCATTAGACAGAGATCCTGTTTTTAAAATTATCAGTGGTAACAGTTTTACCTAATGTTTGTCACTGCATCATGTGGGTCTCCATCTTTCCATCATCTGATAGCCATTTTCTTGCTCTGTGATTAAGAAGTAAGCCAAGGACATATATTTTAGGCTTTTGTTACAGCACCACCTCACTCCAAGATTCCAGGTACCAAGTTGCAAACTAGATAAGTCACACTAGCTGCAACAGAGCAGATAAACTACAAAATCTCAGGGTATAAGAGAATATTAGTTTATTTCTGCACCTTATTAATCCAAAAGAGGCATTTCTGATTAGCAAGCGCCGCCCCCCTCGGGGATAATTCAGGAACCCAGAATGCTTCCACCTTGTAGCTACCATCTCCAAGGTTGATGCAGAAGGTCAAGAAGAATGTGTGGGAGGCCTGAGTATTGGGCAGATCCCCTTCGCTCGCATTTCATTGGCTAGAACTCAATCACGTGACCACATGCGTTGCCAAGGAGGCTGGGAAATGTAATCTAGCTGCAGTTCCAGAAAGAAGAGAAAATGTATAAGGTTATCAACTAGCTCTGCCACATCCCTCCAGTTCCCAAATTTTAATTTAGCATTCTCTTCTGGTTTCTAGATAGAGATATAGCCAAAATAATGATGGGTTGTTTAAAGCGCTTTTGCTTCAAACGTATTTTGAGGATATACTGTATGTAAATGAGTGGGCTAGGCAGGATATGAAATTCGCTCGGAACTATGGATGTCAGTGGAAGATTCTCTGTAATATCTGTTGCGTTCTTTGTTAACCTCCTTCTTTCCAAAAGGAGGAAGGAAGCATACATGTTGTGTCCTGGGCCTTATTTCAGTAGAGAAGATGGAAGCAGTCGTTTTGATGGAGGCCAGTTTTCAGTGGGGAGAAAAGGACGCTCTGGCTAACTATCCCTCAGGCAGTTTTGGTTTCCAAGGGAACCTCTGCCCACCCCAGAGATGCCAGGTTCCCTCCCTGTACTTCCGGGCATCGGTACTCTCTTGCCTGATTCTCAGAGATATCCAGGCATCTCCCCGTCTTTCTTCTCCCACGCAGCCAGCACGATCATGAGGAGAAGTTCAGACTCGGCCGCAGGCAGATGACTATACTGCAGTTTACCTCTGCCACTCCTTCCAGCCGCGTTAGAAACCCTGTGCCCTCCAAGATGGCTTCCCTGAGCCTCTTCAGATTTGATTCCCAAGGTCTGTGTCACAGATACTGCAAGCTCCAGAGCGTCCTAGCGCATCTGGCAACTATAACCTGGGCAGTCTTTGCCCACCCCCTAGGCTGGAGCCCACTGAAAGGGATCTGTGTCCCTATCCTTTCCTCTAAGTTCTCCTGAGGTCCCCCACCCCAGGACCCAGCCCACCTCCCTCCCTCTCCCCGGTCCTTCACACACAGCTTGCTTGCTGTGTGTGTGTGTGTGTGTGTGTGTGTGTGTGCGCGCGTGTGTGTGTTTTGTTTGGGAGCACATAGTCTCTCTTTTTTTAAACATTTTTTAAATTGAAATAGAGTTTATTTACAATGTGTGTTAGTTTCAGGTGTACAACAAAGTGATTCAGCTACATGTATACATGTAACTGATTTTATACACTCACACACACACACACACACACACACACACACACACACACGTATATATTCTTTTTCAGATTCTTTTCCCATAAAGGTTATCACAAAATATTGAGTATAGTTCCCTGTGCTATACACTAGGTCCTTGTTGTTTATCTTTTTTTTTTTTTTCGCGATACGTGGGCCTCTCACTGTTGTGGCCTCTCCCGTTGTGGAGCACAGGCTCCGGACGCGCAGGCTCAGCGGCCATGGTTCATGGGCCCAGCCGCTCCACAGCATGTGGGATCTGCCCGGACCGGGGCACGAACCCGTGTCCCCTGCCTCGGTAGGCGGACACTCAACCACTGCGCCACCAGGGAAGCCCTATCTATTTTATATATAGTATTGCGTATCTGTTACTCCCAAATTCCTAATTTATGCCCCCCCACCTTTCCCCTTTGGTAACCATAAGTTTGCTTGTTTTGTTCTAGACATTACATCTCAAAACTGATCAAGTCGTCCCGAATGAAAAGAGCAGCCTCAAATATGACCAATTCAAGGTCCAAAGCCAGTCAAACCCACAAAATGTTCTCAGTCCTCAATAGAGCTCCTTGGGGGTTCCCTGTGGGGCGGTCCAGGGAAGCCCATTCATAGAAGAGCCCACGGACCGATGGTGTCATAAAGCCAATGTCCACATGAAGACACTCGTTCTTTGCTACTGCTCAGCACGCTGTCCCTTGGCTCTTCCAGTGACAGACTGAGCCCGCCCATGAGCCTCTGGTTCTGGTCTTGGCTTTTAAGCTCCTCCCCACCCTGGGGCTACCTTTGCCTCAGTGTCCAGAGAACGATCAGAATTGGAGCTGGAAGCAAAGGACGGTGGCTGTCATCCTCCCCACCCAGCCTCCTGTTGCCCTGTGAGAGGAATCTACAGCCTCTGGAAGCCAACAGAGAGTACACTGATGCAACCCCGCAAAGAGGCATTCACCGCCTCTCGTTAATTATCTAATTCATCTGATCAATCTACAGACATATGCTGACGCCTTCTCTCTGCCAGGCCCGGTGCTGGGCAATGAGGACAGGATGACTCACACAGTCCCTCCTCCCAGGCCAGGGGATTTTTCTACCAGAAGCCTCTTGGTCCTTTCTAGCATAATCCCTTTGCTAAAACAGAGTCTGGAAGGCCCCTTCTCAATACACCGGGCAACAGTGAGAGATTAGAATTTTAATGGATTTCCTCCCCACCCCCAGAGGTGTGAGTGAGGGGCTTAAATAAAAACAGTCTTGTTCAAGCCAAATAGCCTTGGACTCTGAATATGCATTGCTTCGTGAATCATGGGCTCTCCTCAACTCTCTGCAAGGATCTCAGGAGACACATTTTCTCCCTGCTTCGGTGGGAGTTGCTAGGAAGAAAGGGGAAGGCGGTGGTCCTCAGAGGAAGGGATGTGAACCCATATCTCCTGCCCGTAAGGTTTCCACACAGCCTGGCGGCTGCTCTGGTTCCTTCATGTCGCGGAGAACTGGTTCCCTGGGTCAAAGGTCAATCCCCTACACTCTCGGCTGACATTCCTAGAACCTCTCCCATCCACCCATTACCCACAGAAATCTCTCTCCCATGTAAGAGTGAGGCTCACACTCGGGTGCTAAACTCTGCTTTCCCGATTAGGCCCTGGTTCCACCCTCTTCTCTTGGGCATGGGTGTCCCTCTAAGGTCAGCTATTCTGAGCTTCCTCCCAGAACACCTGCTCCTGGGGCCAGTCCTGCTGGGCAATCCAGAGTGGGGGGATGGGTGGCAGATTCAAAGGTCCCTGACGGAGAGCCTCGAAAAACAGGGCAAAACGTTCCACTTGGTTGATTTCTCTTCCGAAGTTGAAGAGGTTTATCCTCAGTCTCATCTTAGGAGCAGGGGATGCCTTGTCTTCCTTCCAAGCCTCCTGTTTTTTTGCATCCTGTCCAGCTGTTTTTCCAGCCTGTGCAGCTGCTGTCTCTGCTCACCCAACTGCTTTTGCAGGACTGGACATGTTTCTTTCTTTGCCTTCTCTTATCTCTTGGCATCAGGCCAAGCAACAGAAGCCACTAATAGTAACCAGCTATTCCAGCCGGGGTCACCGCCCGGAGCCTTTCTTTCTCCTCCATCTATCCCAGGAACAAGTTCTGCTATTTCAGATTCTATCTTGTCTTCAAGGGTCCCATTGGGACTTCCAGGGGTCCTGTGCTAGTTTTGCTTATTGGAGAACAAACGCTGCCCTCTCCTGCAAGCTAGGCATGGAGGAAGAGGATCCTCAGTGGTTAAAAACATGTTCCCTGCTTCCCGTTCAATTGGCTCCTCCTCTAGGGTCCTCCACTGCTTCTCTGATGCCCCCCGGGTCCAGTTTTTTGGTCTTAGGAAAGACCCACCTCAGCTACCCACTGCCCCTTCCTGGATCTGGTAGGATTCTTTGTTTGGAGGATCCAGCCGAGAACATTTTTCCTCTTCCATAGTGGAAATCCCCATGAGGTCTCTGGATCCCCTTCCTTGTCTATAATGTAGGACAAATTCCCAAGCAGAGGCAATTCGACCCCCCAAGGAATATTTGGCAATGTCTGAAGACATTTTGGATTGTCACACAAGGGTGAAGGGTTGCTGCTGGCCTCTAGTGGGTAGAGGTCAAGCACACTGGTAAACATCCCACGATGCATAAGACAGCTCCCTCTACAAAGATTACCTGTCTCGAAATGTCAGTGGTGGGAGGTTGAGAAACCTTGCCCTAAGGGCTTTGGTCTCAAGGGATCCATGAGGTTCTCTCCAGCCTGGCAGTCTATGAAATCCCATCAATTTTGTCCCACTCCCACCCCAGAGGCTTACTCTACCCTCATTTCAAGTTCTGGGTCCCAAGTACTTGGGGAATATCCAATTAGTGTGTGATTTCAAACAGACTAATAATAGTAATACCTAATGACAAACTTGTATTCAACCTAAAGAAAGCCTGCCTTGTTTGTATATATTGTGGCACATTTTGTGCATTTTGTGTTTGTACAGTACTTATCAGTTTAATTTGTTTTTAATTCCAGCATTTGTTTGTTGACTGTTGGATGAAGCTGTCCATCAGAACTTGGAAAAATATTTTTACTAAACCTTCAAAATGCAGTTTTGTGTCCATAGAGGAATACGTGATTCTCTTTAGTGACATTCTAGTTTAAGTAGGAGAAATATTGACCTCTTTAAAGGTAAGGCATCTTACATCAGCAAATATATTTAAGGAAGGAGAAAAAAATCTTATGTTTCTGTTAAGGCTTTTACAAGATTTCCCGATACAGAGGTGTTCTCTCCCCTTGACTATGTTCCAGTAGGTTATCTATAGACTTGAAAGTAATGCAATTGCCTCTCTCTAAACATTTGCCTCTCAAGTCAAAGTTCTTGAATTCAGATTAACCTCTAGAGTGAAGTCCAATAATTGACATCTACTGTGTCTGAAATCTTTGAAGTCAGAAGCCAATTCCTCAGTCAAAAGCAGGGCCCAGGGAACTCAAAGGGAAGAAGAGTTTGTGGAAGTTTGTGTGTGTGATTGCGGTGTGCGAGGAGGGCAGGGCTGTGGCAGGAAGCGCGGTATCCATCAGGAGAAGGCATGGGACAGAAAGATGAGAGGATGGAGAAAGCAAAGGGGGATAACAGATGACAGCAGGGACGAGGGGCCAGGAAAGATGTGCAAAGAGTGAAACGTGGCAAGGCCCCAAGGTTGAACAAGAAATTCCACATTCTTGAGTTAGGCAAAGCAAACTTTTTTAAGTGAGAAAAATAGGAAGTTCTTCCTTGCCAGTTCGTTGATCCCTGAGTGTAGGGTAGATGGGAAGGACAGAGAGGGGTAGAGGGACCCAAGGCAGGGTGGGCGGGCCCCGGCCTCAAAAATACAGCATCATCAGGGCTCTGGGTTTTGCCTGAAGTGCTATACACTCTTTCCCCACCCAACTCCCATGATCTTCTGGTTTCCTTTTGATTTCGCATTGAGGTCAGACCCATTCAGTCCCTGAGCGCTTCTTAATCCAGGGATCCCGTGCTGCCAGCTTGCCCCCCGGCCACCTATACCCTGACTCTCAGAACCTCTTTCCCTTCTTGTTCAGTCCAGGCATTTTCTCTGAGACACTCCATCTCTGCCCCCGCCCGCCCCCCCCACCCCCCCACGCCAAGCACCGTCCATCAGGAGCTCTCTTTCCCTCTTAGAGTGGCAAGAAATGAGGCCCCACAAGCCCTTCACTCGCTGGTAAATTTCTGATTCTTCTTGGCACATGACCTTTGAGGATTCTTTGTTGGGCCACAGGACTCATGTCAGAGTAAACCCCTGACAAGAGTTTCCTGCCCCAGACCCCAGGCAGTTCCATCCTCCCTGACGACTTCCTTCATCCTGGAATTTCATCTTGGAACTGGATGACTCATTGCCAGATCAGCAAGGAGGACCTCATCTCCAGTGGAATGCAGGCACATTCCCTGGCATAAGGTGGCTACCTAATTGTTGTAGATTTCACAGGTGGTAACCTGAGAAAATGTCTCAGTGTGTGTGCATGTATGAGTGTGTGTGTGTGTGTGTGTGTGTGTGTGTTGGGGGGTGCTTTCTTGATGCTATGATGGTTTTTAGAACCTGGAGAAATAGATGGCCCGCTTACTAAGCAAAGAGGACACGGCTGAGTTACTTTAGCAAACAACAGGGGAAGACAAAAAAAAAAAAGATCAGGTCAGTGGGCATGCTGGAATGGACATATCACGAGGCCAATAGACCCACTAGAGGATTACGTTCCATGGGTGGCGTGCACCAAGGCCACCAGAAAAGAGCTGGCCAGAGGGGCACCAAAAACACTAAGCAACGCATGGATAGCTCTCTTGTGCAGGCTGGCGCTGGCTATAGGTAAGATACTCACAAAGCTGGGCAGGTTAATAGCAATCTGTATTGACGGGGGCCCCGGAACAATAGAGGCAGTGCTTCACTCCCAGAAGCCAAGAGGGCGCGACGACGGCACATCCGAGGAGCACCCATAGGGAGGTGTGGAGTTTGCTTATAGAGCACAGTGCTCTGAGGAGCCAAGGAGGCAACCGGCTGACAAGGGGACGGCCTAACATCTGCAATCAGAAGAAGGCATGTACGAATGAGAGTAGGAGGCTGACGGAAGTCACCCCACCAGGAAGGATCCACCACGGAAGAGGCGATGCACAGCCAACTAGACAAAACGACTTGGCCAGTTGGTTTCAGCCAGCCTTTGTCATCAGCTACCCCAGAACTTGCAAAATGAGCCCCCACATGGAGAGATGGAGGCTACGCATGGGCCCAACAGCATGGCCTCCCACCATGATGGCCAATCTAGCCACTGCCACCTCTGCATGTCCAACCAGCATCAATAGAGGTCAATACTAGGCCTTGGAAATGGCCCACAGAGTGGCGAGTTGACTCTTTTGAGCCCCTCCACCCTCTCTCTAAGCTTCAGGTCCCATACCCTCTGCCCAGACTGGTCTCTGCCAAACTCAGACAGATCCTATTAAACTACCTGGCGGGTGAGCTCAGCCTTAACTTTGACTTTGGCAAATTCCTGGTCCTTGCAGTCTTAGCTCCTGAAGTAGTTCTACTGCTATTTGTCTAATAGTTACTGCCCCCTCCCTCAACTTTATCCTTTATCTTTACCAGAAAAATGCAGATTTCCTTCAAGGTAGCGTGGTGTCCAGCTAAAAATATTTGATTTCCCAACGACAGGCACGGTTCTGGCCAATGAGAGGTAGTCCCTGAATGAAAAGGCAAAGGCGCACCAGGAACATGCTTTTTTATGGCCTTCTTCACCCTTTCACCCCCGTTTTCATGCTGGAACCACAGACGAGAGGCCTGAGGGTGCAGCAGCTGTCTTGTGACCCTGAGGCATTAAACACATAACAGATGACACAGCAGAAAGCTGGAAAGAGCTGTGAGTCCTGGTTGTGTCTCTGAGCCACCAGACAAGGGCTGATCGGCTTACTCTGGGGCTCCCTGTATGTAAATCCACTCAAATTCTGCTTAAGCCACTACAGGAAGTGTTACGGATTGAATATGAAAAAAAAACATATGTTGTGGTCCTAGCCCCCAGGACCTCAGAATGTGACCTTCTCTGGAGATAGGGTCCTTAACAGAAATAATCAAGTAAACATGAGGTCATTAAGGTAGGCCCTAATCCAATATGACGGGTGTCCTTATTAAACGAGGAGATTTGAAAATAGAGACAGATACAGAGAGGGAAGATGATGTGAAGAGATCATATAAAGAGGGCCATCTACAAATCAAAGTAGCCAAAAAGAGATCCTTTCCTCAGAGCCCTCGGAAGAAACCAACCCCGCTGACACCTTGCTCTCTGCTTCTCACCTCCAGAACTGTAAGACAACCACCAGAGAGATTCTCAGAGCTCTTAGCAAAAGCCAAGAGTTGAGTTCCCCCACTCACAGAGGGCCCGTCGCTTTCTGAAAATCATCAACTTGTGTACAGACTGCCTGTGGCCACAAGGTCCTATCACAGACTTGATTCAATAAGATAGGGCCACACAATGACTTGTTTTTGTATTCTGACTGTCCTGGGCTCTAAAACCTGCCTATTTCTCTATTTTGAGAAGCTTCTAAGTCTGATTGATTCATTTTGGACATCAATTTGGATGCAGGAGTATCAATATTCTGACCATGAAAGAAGAATTACTTGGGCTGCCCTGGAAGGGACTTCACTCTAGTTTCCAAATTTGATATATGGCCTCGTTCCACCCAAAACGTGGCGACCTGGAGTGTGCTTCACTCTCTCGTAGTGAGCTACTTGGCAGCCCCAAATTTACGAAGCAAAGGGCGAGATATTGAGGCAGTATGTTCAACATCCCAGCCCTGCTACGATTTCCTCTGTCCCAAACGTCTTATAAATGCTTGAGTGAAATGTGAGGCATTCTTTCTCCCTAAATGGGAAATGCAGACTGGAGGTTTTCATTCATTTTGATCTCTTCTTTGCAGTGGAATGGCTGGAATCTAGCTGGTACTTCTATATGAATGAAGACTGAGCTCTTGAGATGAAACTTTTATGACAATAACACATTGATGTACATGCTCGTACAAACAGAAGATTTGAAACACTGCTACTAATAGTAAATGGATCATAAAATCTTCCTAGTAACAAATGTTTGTCTTGGATATTTAATTAACACAAGCTGGATCCAGTGTACGCTACATTGTTTAGCAAATTCTAATGGTTACTACTAAAAGAGTGCATTTCTTTATTTCTGTGTGTCACTTAAATATAGTTAGCGATTTTTTTTCTTCTCAGATCAATCATTTAGTGAGTCTGGGGGTCAAATATATTCCCATTATGTGCCTTATGGCTTACTATGCTATTGCATATGTAGTATTGTATGTAAACCTGCTTACAGGTTACACTGTGAGTTCTTATAAAAAAGTGCCTCAGACAGAGGCCAAGTTTTAGAAGGTACATTTCTATACTTCTTAAATATCTTCAACCTTTATGTAATAAGTGCTCAGAAACACAAGATTCTTCTAAAAACACTGTTATTCACTGCAGTAAATTCACAGTCGATGACAAATGTTTAACCTTAACTGTTGTAGAATTTCTAAACAATTTCAAAAAGGATTAAATAAATGAATCCTCTGAAATGTCATCATCCCTATAAGCAGAAATTTTGTCCCTGTCATCGATGAGTGTCAATATGTGTATAAAGCAACAATGGAGATTTTCAGATAATTTCTGAAAATTGTATATTCATTGGTTAAAACAATTATGTAAAAACCACACCCATGAGAAGGCTGGAAAAAATTCTTAAGCTACACCCGCACACACACACACACACACACACACACACACACACACACACCATTTTGAAATAAGCAAGCACACTGAGGCTCTCTCTTGATAGTCACTTCTTTATATGCCTGTCATGTCTTTGCTTCTAAATGCATCGTTTGCCTAAGGATATGGAAATAGACTTTTTATAGACATAATCAAGATAAACCTAGCACAAATTGTTTCAAGTTGTATAGAAACCCTGGTCCCCAATTCTCCTACTGAAGAGCAGTTCTTTTCTTCTTTGAAGTCATCCTCAACAGATAGAGCCCCTCCCCAGGTCCTCACCTGATTCTCAGGTGAGCCTGTGGGTAGAGGTGAGGAAGGTTTGCTTTCTTAACATGGTCAGAATATTACTAGGTATAAAAGTTTCTTTTCCCCAGATGACCTTTTTTCCTATCCACCTTCCCCTGGTGGGAAGGAAGTCTGTGATAAACAGGAATATAAAAAGAGGGCTCTGACTTCAAATAGTCAAATTCATAGGGACAGAAAGTAGAACAGTGGTTGCCAGGACCTGGGGGAAGGGAGGTAATGGGGAGTTATTTATTGTTTCCTGGATATAGAGTTTCAGTTTGAGATGATGTAAAGGTTCTGGAGATACATGATGGTGGTGGCTGCACAACAAGGTGAGTGTACTTAATGCCACTGAATTGTACACTTGTGTGTGTGTGTGTGTGTATATGCACACAATGGAATATTACTCAGCCATAAAAAAGAATAAAATTTTGCCATTTGCAGCAACATAGATGGACTGGAGGGTATTACGCTTGGAGAAATAAGTCAGACAGAGAAAGACAAGTATGTTATCACTTATATTTGGAATCTAGAAAAAATAAAAGCAAATGAATACGTATAACAAAGCAGAAACAGACTCACAGATACAGAGAACAAACTAGTGTTTACCAGTGGGGGAGGGGTGGGGAGAGGCAAGATGGGGGAGGGGATTGAGAAGTACAAATTACTATGTATAAAATAAATAAGCTGCAAAGATATATTGTACCTTTTAAAAGTCAGATTCTGGGCCTCCCTGGTGGCGCAGTGGTTGAGAGTCCGCCTGCCGATGCAGGGGACACGGGTTCGTGCCCCGGTCTGGGAGGATCCCACGTGCTGCGGAGCGGCTGGGCCCGTGAGCCATGGCCGCTGAGCCTGCGCGTCCGGAGCCTGTGCTCCGCAACGAGAGAGGCCACAACAGTGAGAGGCCCACGTACCGCAAAAAAAAAAAAAAAAAAAAAAAAGTCAGATTCTTAGGTTCTAACCCAGACCTATTGCACCAAGTTTTCAGTGGAAACAAAAACCAGGAATCTGTATTTTACATGTTCCGCCAGGTGATTCTTACACACAGTAAACTTTGAGAACCACTGTATCAGGTAAATATAAGCCCAAGGCAGTAAGCTTCAACTCCCAGATGATGAAGTTAATTTTCTCTACTTTTAGATTATGATCTGAAGAATAAGGTTAAGGCAGTAGTTCTCCAGCAGGGGTGATATTTCCCCCGGTTATATTGGGAAGTGTTTGGACATATTTTGGGTGGTCACATTTAGGAATATGCTACTGGTATCTAGTGGGTATAGGCTAGGGCTGCTACAAAAAAAAGTGGTTAAAATGGTAAGTTTATGTTAAGTATATTTTAACCACAGTTTTTTTTTAAGTTAAACGAAAAAAGAAGGGCATGTTAGTCAAATAACATCTAGACATCGTACTAGGAGAAGCTGTCAATATTAGAAAGATTTGTCTTGTAGATGCTCCTCTCTGTTGACACAGAAAGGCTTACACTCTCTCCCACAGTACGTGGTCTCAATATGCCTCCTGCCACGGGGGGTAGGGGGTAGGGTGTTAGAACTTTGAAGACTTTGCACCCACTCTCTGGGATGGAGTTGGGAACCTCATAGGAGGACCATATAGAGAATATCAAGAGGATCGTGGCAGTGAAGGAAGAGCGAGGAAGATAAGAGAGTGGAGGGGAAACACCCATCAGAGGTAGTCTCTGTATGAATTGGAAGGAGATTCCCTGAGAAAAGTCCAGAAATACTCCTCCATACGTGCACCCCCATGTTCACTGCAGCGCTAGTCACAATAACCAAGATGTGAAACGACCCGGGTGTCTGTCAACAGGTGAGCAGATTTTTAAATGTGGTATATATTTTATTTTATTTTATTTTATTTTATTTTATTTTGCGGTACACGGGGCCTCTCACTGTTGTGGCCTCTCCCGTTGTGGAGCACAGGCTCTGGACGCACAGGCTCGGAGGCCATGGCTCACGGGCCCAGCCGCTCCGCGGCATGTGGGATCTTCCCAGACCGGGGCACGAACTTGCGTCCCCTGCATTGGCAGGCGGACTCTCAACCACTGCGCCACCAGGGAAGCCCTGTGATATATATTTTAAAATGTGGTATTTTAAAATGGAACACCATTCAGCCTGAAAAATAAGAAGGAAATCCTGCCATCTGGGACAACATGGATGGGCCTGGAGGACATTATGCTAAATGAAAAAAACCAGTCACAGAAGGACGAATACGTCATGATCTCACATATATGTGCAGTCTGAAATAGTCAAACTCATAGAAGCAGAGAGGAGGACAAAGATTATCAGGGGCTGGGGGCAAAGGGGAGGGGGAGGTAGTGGTCAAAGGGTATAAAATTTCAGTTATGTAAGATAAATAACTTTTGGAGTTGAGGGGGGCAGGAAGAAACTTTGGGAAGTGATGGGTATGTCTATGGCCTTAAGGGTGATGATTTCCCAGGTGTCTACTGATCCCCAAACTCATTGAATTAAATACACTAAATTTGTACATAAACATGTATAGGAATGCATACATTAAATGTGTACAGCTTTTTATGTCAATCATGCCTCAATAAAGTGGTTTCTTAAAAAGGCCTCCGCAGCCTTTTCTGGATTTCCAATCTACTTATGGTTTCTAATCCACTCTCCACTGCTCTCCAACAAGTCCCCTTAGGGATTTGGAAAAAGACCTGGACCCTACAGACAACTTCTTCAGCTGGCCCAAAGCCAATCTTCATGACAGAGCCTCTGCTTGGAAAGTGGGTCCAATCCTCACTGGCCTCCACATCCAGCCACTCACCAAAGCTGGCCACACACCTGGCAGCAAGTGTAATGCCACCCTCATGGTTTGTGTCAGGACTCACGCCAGCATGGGCCAGTGTGATTAGGCCACCAAGAAGGTGAATGCTTCCCAAGGCCACGCGAATGGAAGGAGGTGTCCCTGCTCTGCTCCTATCTGTCCACACCTAGAGTACAGTTGTCCAGTCGTGAGCTACCGGAGTTTAAGGTAAATGGGCCCAAAGCACATCATTTACAGAAAAGTTAAAGCCCCTGAGCTACGTAGCATGGAAGCGAGAAAATTCGAGGTCTCACGGTCAGTGCCTTCAAATCACTGACGAGTTGTCAGGTAAAAGAATAATGTGGGGCTTCCCTGGTGGCGCAGTGGTTGAGAGTCTGCCTGCCGATGCAGGGGATGCGGGTTCGTGCCCCGGTCCGGGAAGATCCCACATGCCGCGGAGCGGCCGGGCCCATGAGCCATGGCCACTGAGCCTGCGCATCCGGAGCCTGTGCTCCACAACGGGAGAGGCCACAACAGTGAGAGGTCCGCGTACGGCAAAAAAAAAAAAAAAAAAAAAAAAAAAAAAAAAATAACGTGACTTGATCCATAAAATGAAAGCTGCCCGGTGGAGTTTCAGCTTTTGACTCCGGGCAAGGACCAGCTTTCTCACAGTGAGACCTGCCCAAAGGCACAAGAGTGATGATTTTCCAGACTGAGAATGACAAATACTGTATGATTTCACTTGTATGTGGTATCTAAAGAAAAATAAATAAATAAACAAAGGTAACAAAACAGAAAGATTCAGAGAACAAACAGGTAGTTGCCAGAGGGGAAGCGGGTGGGTGGAGGAGAGAAATAGGTGAGGTATAAACTTTCAGTTACAAAATAAGTGAGTCACAAGTACGAAATGTAGAGTATGGGGAATAGAGTCATTAATTGTGTAAGTTCTTTGGACGGTGATAGATGACAATTAGATTTATCATTTTGAAACGTATAGAAATATTGAAACACGCTGTTGTACACCAGGAACTAACATAGTACCGTAGGTCAATTATACTCCAAAACCAAGCAAACAAACTCATAGAAAAAGAGATCATGATCCCAGATGAGGGGGGTGAGAGCGAGTGGAAATTGGGTGAAAGCAGTCAAAAGGTACCAACTTCCAGTTATAAAATAAATAAATACTAAGGATGTAATGTACAACATGATAAAGATAAGTAACACTGCTGTACACCATACACAAAAGTTGTTAAGAGCATAAATCCTAAGAATTCGCATAACCAGGAAAATATATTTTTTTCTAGTTCTTTAAGGTTGTATCTCTATGAAATGATGGATGTTCACTAAACTTATTATGGTCATCATTTCATGATGTATGAAAGTCAAATCATTATGCTATATACCTTAAATATATACAGTGCTGTCGGTCAATTACATCTCAATAAAACTGAGATATAAAAAAAAGAGTGATGACTTCCCAAGCTCTTCAAGGAAACGGTGGTTCCAGCATTGGTGGAGGTGCTGTTTGAACCAGATTATATTTAAACTCCCTTCTTGTGCTAAGATTCGCTAAGCACGAAGCACCTCATCTCACTCCCCTCCTTCCTAATCCAACTGCTATCTCCTGGGTCCAGGCCCTCCCCATCTCATCTCGGGTCACTGACAATTTTGCGGGGAATCAATCCTGCCTACCACCAGCAACATCCTCTTCCTAAAATATCACACTCCTTCGGGTGTTTCTCTGTTCCAAGGCCCATTCCCAACCCCGTCCAATGTTCATGATTCTTTCTACCTTTCAAATTTTTGATAATCTTCCTCCACCCCAGTGAGGTCATAAACTTTGCTCCAGGTAGACCTTTCTTTTCTCTATTTTATCAGGCTTCCACTTGGATCTTTACTAAAAAGAAAAAAAAAAAAAAATCAACACATTTCCTAGGCAGAGGGAATGGTTCAGGCAAAGGCATAAATATGTAGAAACACAAGACATATTCAGGAAACATAAGCAAAAGCGTTTGCTCTAAAATCCCATGGTCTAAAACTCCATGACACTCCATTTAGTCATCACCTCAAACATCCTCGTTCCTCTCTTTTTAATAATGGTGTTTTAGCCACTGAGACTTAAATCCCCAAGTCTCCCCGTCCATCCTCACTCTCCAGAGATGCCCTCTGCCACCTCACAGTGTCAACTCTGTTAGGTTGAACCGCATGAAGTTGTGATTAATGTAGATCAAAATGGTCCAATATCAGCAATTTCACATGATTCAACCTAATACGTTTTCAAGGCCCTCACAACTCTCTCCTCTTCTCTCATCATCCCAGATGCTCCGCGACCTCGTGCCTCACCGTCTACCTCCCGGATCATGGCCATGGCCTCCCCACTCCAGCCTGTCCTGGCCTTTTCCCAGCCCATCTGGCTCACTACGAAAACAGTGTCCCCTGATGCCTGCAAGACACACCCCAAAACCCCCAGTCGAGCTCTCTACCACCTAATCTGACCTGCTTTTGCAATCTTACCCTCTACTCTTCTGTTCACCTGGAACCGTCAGTGGAAGGGGCCTTCCACCCACCATGTCCAGTGATTCCCAAACCTGGCTACACAGCAGAATCTCAGGGGCAGCTTTTACTTAGTCAGCCTGTTAATCAATCCATCAGTCTAGCCTTACATTCATTTACACATGGCTTTACCATGCCTAGCACTTTAAAAAATTGCTCTAATGAATAGACTTTAATTCTAGAGAATTTCTAGGTTCACACCAACATTGAGGAAAGTACAGAGTTCCCACCTCTCCCCCGACGCCCCCACCCACCCTGCCACACACACAGCCTCGTCCACCATCAATGTGGTACATTTGTTCCAATCAATGGACCAACACGGATGCATCATTATCAACTATAGTAAATATTTTGAATAGGTCACGTACAAAATTTCTTTAAAGATCCAAACACCACAAAAGGATATACAATGACAAGTAGGTCTCTCTCCAGCCCCTGACCCCTGACCCCCAGTCTCCCTCCCCAGAGGTCCATTCCATGTATATACAATGATACTTGTAGGTAAGTCTCCATATACAATCTGAATACAAGTGTAGCATACTGCAGGTACTCTAATGTACCTTAACGTTTTCCTCTTAAGAATGCATATTGTTCGACAGCAACACAAATCGGTCTGCTTAACTCTTTTGAACAGCACTCTGCAGAGTTGTCTAAAGTCTAGGATTTATATCTTTAACTAACCATCCCCTATTGAAGCAACAGAGGGAGCTTTTTAAACTGCCATTTCCAGGCCTCATCCCAAAAGTACTGAATAAGAATTCCAAAAGGTGGACCCAGGAAGTTCTATTTCATATACATTTTCCAGGTTACTCTCATGTAGGCATCTCAAGGGACTAATATGCCAAGAAAATTGGAGATGGAAGATGTATAGCGAATTCCCCGAAGTCTCAGAGCAAAGGCAGAGTTAACAGAACAACAGCAGTGCTCCCTGAATAGGAAGAGTGGATGAATGAACAGATCTGGGAGGTACACCATAAAAGTGTGGCTGTGATAAGTAACCCCAAATATCATAGTCCTTTTTATCAAGAGAGTTTAAGTGATCATTTTCTTGCTGTACAGTTCACTGATGGTGAAGTGTCTTCTGAGTCATCGGAGGAATATTAAGATGAGGTCATCATGGTTTTTAATGAGAAGCGTGTTTTACTGGCCTCTAAGTCCATGGGTGGTAGGTTTGGATATTTTCAGTAAGCAGTCTATTAAATTTACTCATAACTCATTGGAGTCACTTTGGGCTGTTCTGTAAAAGCAGGAGTCTTCTGTATGTCTGCACAGGGCATGGTTAAAAGGAACTAGGTTTCCAGAAATCTCTAGTCTCCACTTCACCAAAGACTGCCTGTTGGGCAAAGCATTTAAGCTCAGTTTCTTGGGCTGTAAAATGAAGATTAAAATGATAGCCATATTATTCACTGCTTCACGGGGTGTCTGTGAGATGATTCATATGAAAGCATTTTGAAAAGTGTAATGTCTCCTATACCAAATAAAATAATAGCATTGTATTAAAGATATGATGTCCATCAAAATGTTCAGACGTAGAAGATCTGGCCCAGACAAAATCGACAAACACCCCTCATGCTTCCGATTCTAAATTTTTTAAATTATTTTTGACCTATGAAAGTAATATAATCACATAGTAAAAAAACCTCAAAGGTCATGAGGATATTAAGTGAAAAAATAATAATAGCAAACATAAGGACTGATAGAGATAGAGCGCGCATACCATAAGCCATGCATTATCCTAAATGCTCCTCAGAGCAACCCTTTGAGGTATGTTACTGTTATTATCCCCATTTCATAGATGATAAAAGTGAGGCACAGAGAAGTTTAGTAACTTTCCCAAGATACACAGCTAGGAAATGGCAGAGCCAGTTTTCTGTTATCAACCCCAAATACCAGGCTTATTCTCCAAGGATGACCACTGTTTTAACAGTTAATTGCATAACTGTATTCATTTTCTATTTGTGCATAACAAACTGCCCTAAAGCTTAGAGGCTTAAAGCAACAAACATTTATTATTTCACTGTTTCTGTGGGTCTGGAATCAGGGTTTGGCTTAGCCGGGTATTTCTGACTCAATGTCTCTTAGGAGGCAGTCAAGATGTTGGTCAGGGCTGCAGTCTCATCTGAAGATTCAACTTGGAGAGGGTCTGTATTGGAGAGGGTCTGTATTGGAGAGGGTCTGTATCTCTCCCCAAGTTGCCTTGCCCCCCATAAAGCTTCAAGGACAATTACCACCAGCATCACCCTGGCCAGCAGGCTCAAAACCTCCTTGAGATGGAGCAAATTTGTTCATATGTCTTGGAAATATAAGGCTTAAGAGATAAAAGCTCTGGATCTCTTAGTGCCTGATAGTCACTGACAATAATAGAGCTTTTCCCAAAAGCCAATGTTGGTAGGACTACATTTTGAGTGTGTTTTACTACAAATACGCACAGCAAAATCTCAATGGTTTCTCCCTTACGGTTGTGGAAAGGATCACAGGAGACAATCGAAAAGAAAGCGCTTTGAACATTCCATGCAAACATTATTATTGGTTGAGTGCAATCTACCACTCTTTGGTGAAGAAAAATGATTTCCTTAATTTTGACCTCCCGTGCTCACACATCAGCCTTGGCTTCCCCTGCAATATTTCTGATACCACTAGAGCTACCCTGGGTAGTGGGCAATCCCAGAGCACCACCGAGGGTCAACCTCTGTGCATTTAAATGTCAGAACAATATCACCAATTTCAAGGCAGTGAAAAGACAGCAGGGAAGACCCATTTTCTTTGTCTACATCAGGGTTTCTCACCCTGGGCTGGATGATTCTTTGTTGTGCTTTGCAGGATGTTTAAGCAACGTCCCTGGCTGTTACCCACTAGATGCCAGCAGCACTACCCCACGTTGTCATAGCCCAAAATGTCTCCAGAGATTGTCAAATCAGGGGTGACGGGGTTTGCAAAATCACCCCCAGTTGAGAACCAGTAGTCCACATAAAGAAAGGAAACATGGACCAATAATTCGGGGCAGAGATGTCTGTTAGCTGGTATTTTGTTGCTGCAGAAAGACGGATTTCAGATGGCTAGTAGAAAGTAGAAAGGGAAACTGCTAGTAGTTGCAGGGCATAAAAGTGGTACCTCTCATCTCTCCAGCTGGAGAACCTCCACAGCAAGCGACCACCTCCACAGTTGTCATTTGTGGGACCTGGGGGATGGGACAAAAAGCCTGCCTTGGATCAAAAGTTAATGCCATCTAATGCCACTAGCATGTGTCCACATCCTCCGCTGGTGACAAGGGCCTGCCCTGCAGAGGAAACCAATAGTGAAAAGCTCTCTCTCCTCTCAAGAATCCTGGTTTTATTAATATATTCCAAAACGTCATGTCAACAAAGGGGACCTCTCACCGCAAAGAAACACAAGCCATCCAAGGGCGTGTCAGTAGCCTCGAAACCTGATTTTTTTTTTTCTCATGTTCTAAAGCAGCATATGGACCGCAAAAAAATCTCAGTGAGTAAGAGCCCACGTGAAATTCAACCAATCAAGGCTTCGATTTTTCCTTGCCTTCTCTGGAATCATTCTGCTAAAGCAGCAAAGCAAAGCTGCATCACTAAAGAAATCAGTGCGAAAAGACTCTTGGTTCTGTTCTAGGCACTTTGGAACAGCTGAAGGAAAGCGGGCATTGGACCGTAATATTGCTCCTTGACAGGCCTCAGCTAACCTCCAGTCCTTGAGGGAGCAAAGAAGGGGGTAAACACTGCCTGGGAACTTTCCAGAGTTGAAGATGATGCCAGAAATTTCCCAAGCAGGGCCACTCCTTTCTCTCCTCCCACCCCAAAGGCCTGTCTCCTGCCTTTGCAGAGAATCATTCAAACCAAACAAATCAGGAGCTATGACGTAGGCAGTGACTAAATTTCCGGACAAATAAAAATGAATACAAAGGGGAAAAGAGGAACAGCCAATATATGTTACAGCCTACTCTTTGGACTCACCTGCTAAATGTTACCCATCAGCAGAGGTTAAAATAAAAGGCTGCCCGCATTCCAGGCAGACACCGTTCTCCAGGGGCAGCTCAGCTCAGCCTGGAAGTCCTTGGCAATCCAGCGGTATGGTCTGGTCATTCCTAAATACTCTCTAGAAGGCAGAGTTCCTGTCAAGTGAAAGCATGCAGGCTCCATCCCTTGACAAAGCCCCACAGCCAGGGAGCAGGTGTAGCCTGCCAAAAACAAACAAAAACTTCTCGCAAACAACAACAGACAGTTAACACCTGCAGCCTGTCAACACCAGTTAGCCTGCCTGACGAGCAGAAGCCTATTAGGACCAGCGCTCAAATCTAGCCCGGTCCTCGACCAGCAGAAACTGGCATCTCTGGGCTTCCCCCAAGGAAGTGACCTTCAGTGGAAACTCAGCACAGCAAGCGCAAGCCCTCAGCCTCCTTAAACTCTTGAGGGCCCTGCTGGGTGGGATGATGACCTTCCTAGGCCCTAGGCGCTTCTGCTCCCTCCTCCATAATAATATTATTCAAATTTATTTTTGATATAACTTTCAATACTTTGATGCCTTGTTTTCTTAATGTGCTAGGTAAAATGGAATAGGTTTTGGTGGGCCTGAAAATTAAGACATTGTCTTTGAATATTTTCACTTCCTTTGCTTTATTTTCTTCTAATTTTAAGAGAAATTAAACCTCTTCCTGGGACCCGAAAAGAATCACAGATCCTAGGCACTGTGCCCACACATGTCTAATGAGGAAGCTCTGATTCGGTAGATAACATGCAATTAAAAAAAAAAAAAAATACTGTTACCCACGGCCTAATCATCCAACCAAACACAACCTTGGCCTCTTTTGAAAGTCCACTCTATTGATAAAGTCCTGACATAATACGCCTGGAAGTTGTATCTTTCCATTTGTCACTTAAGAGTGATTCCGTATAAAGGTAGACTCCGAGAAGCTTAAAAAAAAACAAAAAAAATCAAGTTACCACACAAGATAGATTTTCTTCAATATTTTATTTATATAGAAATACTTAAAAAATGAAGTAGCACCATTACTTAAGTTTTACCTTTATTATGTAGAACTTTAAATGTCAGAAAAATAAAACTCTTGATACAATTTCAAATCTTGTCTCAGCAAATATAATATTAGTATTTGACCATGAGGTTAAAGGCCCTTTATCATAAAATAAAATATACTTTGTTTTTTTAAACTTTGCTCAGTAAAGTACATTTAAGCTCAAGTAACATCACCTACATATACATAAACAAGTGGTAAACAAATGTATTAAAATAGAAATACTAAAACTATAGTGGTGCAACAGAATTTTTGTAACTTGCACTGAATTCTATTTATACAAATGTTAGAAAGCATCAACAGTTCCTTTTGACATGTTTATACATTTCCGTTTTTTGTAATAATATAGAATAAAATATGCTTTATATCACTGAATAGAAAATATGCTGGGTGAAGCAGATCTAGAAGATTTGTCTGAACCTATAAAATCTCCATCCCAACAGAATACTGTTCAAAACATTACGCATTTTATGGTTTGTAATTCCGTCACAATTGTGTGATTATTAAAATAATACAGTGTTCTTTGCCATAAGGCCATACTAAAATAAAAAGATTTAACCCAGCTACAAAAAAGTTCACTGAACTTAAATTAAAATACTTGTAAACATCTTTGCAATATGAAATATAATTTTTCAAGTCAAAAAAGAATAAAATACTTCAATCTGTATAATGCAATTTCTCTTTAAAACTTTTAAACGTTTTTTAATATATAAGAGATATGTTACAGTTTCTTTAACTTTAATAAAGCTGCAGTATCCTGGTTTCACAGGAACTCCTGGCCCTTCCACGAACATTCAGAAAGGATCCACTGTGTTCTATAATAAGCATCGTAGGAACCCAGCCACAAAGGGGAACACACTAAAACAGTCCACACATCCCATAGCACTATTATTATCATCTTCATCATAATAATTATTGTTCATTTTTTCCTACTTTAAGAAAATGGAAAACTTGTGGGGTTTTCTTCTTTTGGAAGCTTCCTATTAAGTACAGTGTAAAAACTATCATTACTAGAATGTCGCCGTTCCTATTATTTATAGAGCATGCATTTAAGGTGGTTCGGAGGTTTCCCAGGCTACAGTACTCTTGATGCAGATATCCTGGCAAGTTCCTTTGTTTAAAAATCGAAATTTAAAAAATGAGCGGATACTACAGCTTTCCAAGCTCCTCTTCGGATCTCAGAGTGTGAGCAGGGAGGCGGGGAGGAGAAGGTGGGGCACCAAGTAGGCAGAGAGGCGCTGGGGAGTGAGGATGGAGGGAAGCGGGTTCTCCATCCCCCGCGTGGTGCGCGCCGCCTTCAAGAAAAGATGCGGATGGCCTGAGTGACCGCGGTGTGGCAGACCGGGCATTCAGGCTCACTCTTCTCACAGATGCGGTTGGCGCACTCCATGCAAAAGAGGTTGTGGCCGCAGGGCACCAGTGCGGCGATTACTTCGCTCTCAAAGCACACGGAGCAGTCGCGGCTGCCCTTACGCCGCAACCCAGAGGAGGAGGATGAAGAGCTGGAGGAGGAGCTGGACGAGGACGAGGAGCCGGATGTGTCCGACGGCTGCAGGCCCGGCAGCTGCGCCCCAAGGCCGTTGGCATAGGCGGCGTAGGCCAGGCCCCCTCCGCCCGGGTCGCTGCGCACCCGGCGAGCCAGGTGGTGCTCGCCCGCCCCCGGAGCCATGTGCAAGGGCGGGGACAAACGGGGGCAGCTGGTGCCCGGGTGCAGCCGGCGGTGCACCAGCAGCCCCAGGTTGGCGTTGGAGGGCGCGCTGGCGCCGCCCCCGGGAAAGACCACAGAGGAAGACGAAGCAGACGAAGATGCAGAGGAAGAGCAGGAAGAGGACACGGGAGCTGCAGGTCCGCCTCCCGGGGACCTCTCAAACTGGGCCCAGAGAAGTGGAGCCCCAGGCGGTGGGGCGGGAGCCGGGTCGAAGGTGGGCTGTAGCTCAGGACAGCCGTCAGGGGAAGGCACAGAAGCCTCCCCCGCCGTGTAGGTGTATCCATTGCCATTGTTGTTGTTTCCATTGTGAGCAAAGCTGAGCGCGGGGCTGGGGGGACTATAGTCCGCCAGGCGCGGGGTGGCAGCTGCACTGCCGCTGGTCCCCCCGCCGAAGTAAGAGTCTGTGGAGGCGCTGCCAAGCGAGCTGGAGCTGTCGTTGCGATAACTAGAGAAGGGCTTGCGGCCCGGAGTGGGCGTAATGCTGGGTGTGGGCTTGCTCCAGAGGCTGCCTGGGCCGGACCCGCCGGACCCATGATGCAGATCAAAGCCCACATCCGTGCCATTGGCGTGGAAGTCGTTCTCATCTGTGAGCTCAATGATGCCGCCAGTGCGCAGGGCGATGTGCGCCTCGATCTCCTCGCGAGCTCGGTCCACGTTCTCAGGCATGCCGGTCACCTCGAACACCGGCTCCTTGTCGCGGCTGGGCGTCACGATGTACGTGTGCGTCTGCTGCTGGATGCGCTTGATCGTGGCGCCCTTGGGCCCCACCACGAGCCCCACCACGCGGTAGGGCACCCGCACCTGGATGGTGGTCTGCCCCGGCAGGTTAGGCGGCCCGGGCACTGCGCCGTTGAGCGCCGTGTTCTTATTCCGCGAGGCGCGGATCATGGAGAAGTGCTCGGCGGCAGAGATGATCTCCCTCCGAGCCATGGCCACATCCTCCTTCCTGCCCGTCACAACAAAGACAGGCTCCTCCCCACGAACTGGGGTCTTGATATAAGTGTTGGTCTTCGCCCGCAGTGCTTTGATTTTACAACCTGGGAGCCAGAGTGCAGGGGAGGGAGTGGGAGAGAGAGACAGACACGCCCATTACCCCGGGGTAACCGCGGGGACCTGGGACTGCCCGCGTACGGGGCAGCGGGAAGGCAGAACGCGCGATGGGCGGAAAGGGGGCGGCTCCCTCACAGACCCCGGGCCGCTCCACGGGCTGGAAAGCGGGTTCCACCCGCGAGGCGCTCGAGGAACAGTCCGTTGGCTGCCCAGCCCTCCCCCAGTGACTGCAGTCGTCCCGAGTCAAACCCGAGAATCCCAGAAAAAGTCAGCTGGGGAGATGCCGCTGGTATCCAGCGGGACGCGCCGCCGTCCGCCCTGAAGACGAGGCAAAGGGTTCGGGGAAGGCGACCGAAGGCCGAGATCCTCCAGCGCGGGGGGGGGGACTGGTGGGAATGGGGGGCAGTCCCGGGACCCATTGTTCCTCCTCTGGGCTCCATTCCGCTTTGCAGAAATCCAGAATCCTCCTCCCATCCGATGCTCACTCCTCCTCCTCCCCCCTCCCAAAGGACCGATCAAAGGCCCCCTCCCCCAAGCATCTTATATTTAAATTCTATTTCCCGGGGTGGGCTGGGTGGGGGGCGCTAGGGGAGAAGGCAGTGATTTTCGCAGGAGAAAGTGCATCCCGCCGTGGCCGCGGCGCGGCTCTGGGAGACAGCCTGCCTGCACTTTCTTTGTCTGGGGCGCCGGCCCTTCGCGCGGCTCTTCCTCCCTCCCCAAGGCTCCCCGGCGCCGCGGATCTCGGTTCCTCTCCCGCCTTCCCCGCGGGGCGGTGGCCCGAAACCCTCTCACCTCCAGCTGCCCATCCCTGCCGGACCCACCTTGCCGCCCCACGATCTCGGCGACATGCTCGGAACTGGGCACCGGCACGCACTCGGTCATGTTCACGCTCTTCTTCCTCGGCTCGCTGTCGTACAGAGACGCGCCCTCGTCACTGTCCAGCCCCAGCAGGGAGAGCTGGTCGAGCGCGAGCTGCAGGGCTCTTTGGTCATCCAGGGTCTCTCCCCCGCCGCTGCCGCCGCCGCCGCCTCCCCCGCCGCCGCCTCCCCCGCCGCCGCCGCCGCCGCTGCCGTTGCGCTCCAGGTCTGCAAACAGCGAGCTGGGCATCGCTCGGCCGTGCGCACCGCGCCCCCGCCGGCCCTCTGCTCGGCGGCGAGAAACTGCGGCCACAAAGGCAGCCGGGAAGCGAGTGGTCAGGGGCGGAGAGGCCGGCCGGCTGCAGAGGGCTCCGTTGCTCCTTTCTCGGCGCCGGGAAGAGTGGGTCGCTCCTTGCGGTCCACGCCGGGCAGTGGCTGCGGGAGCCCCCGCCTGGGTCCCCACCCCAGATCTGCTGGCGGGTGGGGTGGGGGCAGAGCTCGAGCGGCGGCCGCGCGTGCCCCCCAAGTGCCCGGCTGGCTGGCCACAATGCCGAGCGAGAAGCGAGCAGGCGAGCGACAGCAGCGTTTCTTTAAGGAGCCCCTCCCCGGCTCCTCCACTCCCTCCCGCCCGCCCGCCCGCCAGCCCTCACTCAGCGCTTTTTCCTCCTCTCCTCCCCGCCTCTTGACTGAGCCTCTGCAGCCAGACGGCTCCAGAGGGGGACGAGGGAGGCGCAACGTCACCGGCGGGAGCTGACTCTACAATGCTACTGACACTATCGCTGGGGGAGGCGATTGGCGCGCGCTGGGCCGGGGGCGGGCGGAGGCCGCAGGCTGAGCGAGCGGAGAGCGAGCGCCCCCCCACCGCCGCGCTCGCCGCAGCCCGCCCCGTCCTCCTCCCGGCCGCGCCCCTCCCCCGCCGCCGCTAACGCCTCTCTTTGTTGTCTAATGCGGGACCGGCAGGCTCGGGACACTTGCCTGCACCTATCAGCCGAGAACGGTCACTGTCCCCAGGTCTCCTCCCTCGCCAGACTGAGAAAAGGAAACGCGCCCAACTCTGATGCCAGGGGCCCGGCTCTAAGAGACTGGTCCTTAGAAAGTCCCGTTAGTGTCCCCCAAATAAACCACCCCTAGAACCAAAGATGCCACTGGGAGAAGCGTCTATTGTCTGCCCAAAAGGCGGTCCGAGCCCTCGTACACGAAAGGCATGTCTCGAGGTCCTGGGGCGCACTGGCAAAGTGGCCCCCGGCGCGGGCTGCCCACCTGCACGGGAGCGCAGGAGACACAAAGGCAAACGCCCGGCCGCATCTCCGCTCGTGCGCGCGCGCGCCCGCAATTCTGTCCCCTTGGGCAACACTTCGCCCAACTGGCCCTGAAACTGCGGATCAGAAAGCCAGAAACGGGTTGCAGCGCGGACCTGGCCGGCCCCGCCTCCGGCGACCTCCGGAACGCACCGCGCTGGGGTCCTGCACATGCCACGCGCGCCAGGTGAGACCCCGCGGGCGCTGATACGCGCACGAGCGCCGCGCCGGCACCGCTAGGACGCCGGCCATACCTCCAGCGGGCTGTGAGGGCGTGCGCGCCCGCTGTTCTCAGGGCCCTCCCCGCCCCACGGTCGGGCCTGCGCAGTGCGCGCGAGGAGCGGGCGGTCCCTTTAAGGCGGGCGCGGCGGAGTGCGCCGGCCCCTCCCGCAGCCCCGCCCAAACGGGAGGTGTGCGCTTGCCTCCCGGCCGCTCTTTGTGCGTTTCTTGGGGTGGGGGTGGCGTCGGAGGGAGGGTGCGACGGGACCGGCCGGCAGGGACGGCGAGCTGCGCCCCCTCCCGGATCTCCCGGGGGCCGCCTCCGAGCGCTAGAGAGAAGAAAGGAGGCTTTGAGGGGCGGGCCGGAACGGGGCACGCTGCCCGCCGGGCCAGCCACTCGATCCCTCTCCGCCCGATCCCCCGCTCCGCCGCCGACCCGGGCGGATGCCCCCGGGTCCCGGCGCGCGCTCCCCTCCCTTGTTCGGGGCGCCGCCTGGCTCGCCGGGTCCCCTGCGCCTGGCCGAGGCCGTTCCGCAGAGCGGCCGGGGCCTCGGTTCGCGGAGTCGACCAACGTTGGCGCAGCGGGACTCCTGCTGAGGACAATGAGGCCATGTGGCCGCAACCGCAGACAGGCTTGCTCGGGAATCCTCGTGGTGCCGCGGGGCGATCTCGGCACTCGAAGACAGCGGCTCCCCCAACTGCTCCCTGCGTGACCCAGGGAAGAGTGAGGGAGCGCCCAGGGCCTTGGTTTCTCATCCATAAAATAGGGGAAACCATACCAGCCCTCCCCACCTTGTGGGTTCTGGGAATAAAATGTGACAATAGGTGGGAGCGCGCTTTGCAGGCAGTCAGGCAAACGCCTTCTGAGAAAACGAACGTGGTTTTCCTTCCTCGCTCACCTGGAGCTGTCTTGGCAAAGAGGTGCTGATTATTTCCTTAGGGAAATGAGACTTAGAAGCCACTTACAGTGGTTACTTCCTCAGGATGTTTACATCAGCTTCCTGGTGTGTGTTTTTCTTCAAAGGGAAAGCTTGGTGAGGGGGCAGGGATTGGGGTGGTGGGCGTGCTGCGTCTTCTGAGACAGCCACCACCTAGACCTCCAGTAGAGAATTCTTGTATTTTTTTTAACCTGGTTTATGGACTCAAGTCCTACCAATTTGAGAATGAGGAGGGAGTGCCCTTGAGGATTCCTGCCGAGATGGAGGGCTGGGAATAAAGGGTCCTGGCTGGGGAGGGCCATAGAGGAGGCCCAGCCTGGAGTCCCTCACTAAGGGCCTGTAAACACCGAGGCAGACAGGAAAAGCCCTCCTGAGTCCTTGGCATTTGTATCTTGCCGACACAACAGGCTAGCTTTGGCCTCTCAACTCTGTTTCTAGGGACTTCATAGACTCTGGTTGCGCCAACTGAGGTTTCCTTTTTCAAATCACAAACATGATGAAGGTAAAGTTGTTCTTCAGCTTCCACAGCTGATGAGGCCTGTACCCAGGTAAATGGGGGCCCTCCTCCCCAAGGTTGCCTGTGCTAGGGACCAGGCTTGCCATACATCCTCCCCCTCCTACCTGCAGTGTTAAGCTTTCAGATGGTCAATTCAGAAATGATTTGGAGAACTGGATACTTCCGAGTCCCTGGGTCATTCCCCGGAAGGTGAATACACTTTGTGGAAGTGACATGTTTCATATCTCTCTTCCCTACTAGATCAGGAAGACAGGAGCTCTACCTGCCTGTAAGTGCAAATGTTCAATGAAATCACCCATCTCACCCCCACCCCATGAAGGATAAGCTAAAACTCTGACCACAGGAATTCATGGAAAGCTGCCAATCGCGAGGTGCCCACGACCTTCCATGTAGCCCAGGTCACCCTCCAAGGACCAGAATGCTTCAGTTAAACCTATACAGAGGTCAGCATGGTTTTCTGGACACCCACAAAATCAAAGCCCCTCCTGAGGGTAGGAGGGGGATGATTGTGGTGGCAGGAGCTGAGATGGCTGACGGATCCGGTTCCCAGTCCAGCTCTCCCCAGTGTTTCTTGCCTGCAAAAAGAAGGTCGTGTCCCGCTTTCCATCTGCTTCCAGGGTGGAGGGTGGTTTAGCAAATGGGTAATGAATGTACAAGGTGACTCATTGTACGTTGCAAAGTCCTAAGCAGATGTACTGGGAAGTGGGTGCTTTCCCCACTGCCACTTCTTGTCTACTTGTATCCAGTACTGACTGGTCAGGGTTATTTTCTGACACTTGAACGCTATTGTAAAAGTAATCATCTGGAAATTTTAATTCACAGTTAATGGCTTGAATAAGCCAAGACATCATAAAACTTGCAAAGTCCAGTTCTGTTTTTAAATAGATAATACACCCAACCCCAAAGTTTCTGGTTAGACTTTCCCAGGCGCCTTTAGGACCCCAGAGCTTAACTACTTTTCCTGATACAGGACATGTTCCCTAAGGACGTCCCCGATGTAGCCATATTATTTTTTTTTATTAGCACAAGAGAGAAGCTTGCAGAATGTGATCTGGTAAGATAATAGAGAAGTTCAGTTGTCATAAAATAAGAAAAGGTAAAAACAAAGCAAGATTAGCAAAAGACCACCTTGTTCTTGTTTCCAGAGCCTCCAAACTATTTTGCACACAGCTTGCTTCCTCTTGCAAACTAAGTAGCTGGCAAAGAAATTAAAATCCTCGTGGGAAAACAAGCACAGTTTCAATCAACTCATTCAACATTATCGAGCACCTACATACTTTTTTAAAGGCACAGAGGAAAGTGCTGAAGCTACAGAAATGAAAAAGGCAGAGGAAGGCTTTCCCTTGAACACGGTCTTGTCCAAATCCAGTTCCCAGCAGGGGTGAGTGCCCAGAGGGTAGTGAATCTGCCTAGGGTCCCAGGAAGCCTTCCCAGAGATGTGGACATTTGAGTTGTACTTTCAAAGGATGACATTAATTGAGACTAGTGCCTAGCATAGCATATGATATCTCATAGGGACTCAGTTAATCTTTATTATATGAATGAGTGAGCCAGACTGAGAAGGCTCGAGGTATAACTTTCTTAAGTATGTGGATGAATAACAGTCTCTGGGAAACAGCTCAGATTACTTCAGCCACAACTACATGATTTTGAATAATAATAACCACAGGTAATACTTATTAAGCACTTATTATGTGCCTGGCAGTTTTACCAAATGTTTTATAATGCAGTCTCTTATTTAATCCTCTTAACTACCGGGGTCAATACTTTTATTATCTCCATTTTACAGATGAAAATAGGTTAAGTCACTTGCCCAAGGAAAGGCACATTTATTCTTTTCCTTAAGGAGTACCCCTAAAATGATGTAATCTTCAAATATTAGATCCACTATTGAACCTAAGGTCTTGAAGCTAGTAAGTGGTACTTGAGCCTGTGATCTTTTTTTTTTTTTTTCTTTTTTTGCGGTACGTGGACCTCTCACTGTTGTGGCCTCTCCCGTTGCAGAGCACAGGCTCCGGACACGCAGGCTCAGCGGCCATGGCTCACGGGCCCAGCTGCTCTGCGGCATGTGGGATCCTTCCAGACCAGGGCACGAACCCACGTCCCCTGCATTGGCAGGCGGACTCTCAACCACTGCTCAACCACTGTGCCACCAGGGAAGCCCCAGAGCCTGTGATCTTAATCAACCATAAGTTCCTTCCCATCTCTGAGCCATGGTTCCTCAGAGAGGAAATATTTCCAGCCCTGCTTCTGTAACGATCACATGTGTGAGGGGACTTGAAAGCATTTTGTTTTTCTGATGTTCTGTGGTTTTTATATCATTAACATGTATGTGACATATAATACATGGAACACACATATTTTAAGAATATTTTAATAATATGGGAAATGTTCTCCTTATGTTGAGCGAACACAGAAAAGGATAGGAGTGTGTGTGTGTATGTCTGTGTGTCTGTGTTACTAAACACTCAATAAGCATTAGAAAAAGCAAATGATGTATGGAAACACAAAAGACCCCGAATAGCCAAAGCAATCTTGAGAAAGAAAAATGGAGCTGGAGGAGTCAGGCTCCCTGACTTCAGACTATACTACAAAGCTACAGTAATCAAGACAGTATGGTACTGGCACAAAAACAGAAATATAGATCAATGGAACAGGATAGAAAGCCCAGAGATAAACCCACACCCCTACGGTCACCTAACCTATGACAAAGGAGGCAAGAATATACAATGGAGAAAAGACAGTCTTTTCAATAAGTGGTGCTGAGAAAACTGGACAGCTACATGTAAAAGAATGAAATTAGAACACTCCCTAACACCATACACAAAAATAAACTCAAAATGGATTAAAGACCTAAATGTAAGGCCAGAAACTATCAAACTCTTAGAGGAAAACATAGGCAGAACACTCTATGACATAAATCACAGCAAGATCCTTTTTGACCCACCTCCTAGAGAAATGGAAATTAAAACAAAAATAAATAAATTGGACCTAATGAAACTTAAAAGCTTTTGCACAGCAAAGGAAACCATAAACAAGACCAAAAGACAACCCTCAGAATGGGAGAAAATATTTGCAAATGAAGCAACTGACAAAGGATTAATCTCCAAAATTTAAAAGCAGCTCATGCAGCTCAATAACAAAAAAACAAACAACCCAATCCAAAAATGGGCAGAAGACTTAAATAGACATTTCTCCAAAGAAGACATACAGATGGCAAACAAACACATGAAAGAATGCGCAACATCATTAATCATTAGAGAAATGCAAATCAAAACTACAATGAGATATCATCTCACACCAGTCAGAATGGCCATCATCAAAAATTCTACAAACAATAAATGCTGGAGAGGGTGTGGAGAAAAGGGAACCCTCTTATACTGTTGGTGGGAATGTAAATTGATACAGCCACTGTGGAGAACAGTATGGAGGTTCCTTAAAAAACTAAAAATAGACCTACCATACGACCCAGCGATCCCACTACTGGGCATATACCCTGAGAAAACCATAATTCAGAAAGAGTCATGTACCGAAATGTTCATTGCAGCTCTATTTACAATAGCCAGGACATGGAAGCAACCCAAGTTTCCATCAACAGATGAATGGATAAAGAAGATGTGGCACATATATACAATGGAATATTACTCAGCCATAAAAAGAAACGAAATTGAGTTATTTGTAGTGAGGTGGATGGCCCTAGAGTCTGTCATACAGAGTGAAGTAAGTCAGAAAGAGAAAAACAAACATCGTATGCTAACACATATATATGGAATCTAAAAAACAAACAAAAAAATGGTCATGAAGAACCTAGGGGCAAGACCGGAATAAAGATGCAGACCTACTAGAGAAGGGACTTGAGGATACAGGGAGGGGGAAGGGTAAGCTGGGCCAAAGTGAGAAAGTGACATGGACATATATACACTACCAAATGTAAAATAGATAGCTAGTGGGAAGCAGCCACATAGCACAGGAAGATCAACTCGGTGCTTTGTGACCACCTAGAGGGGTGGGATAGGGAGGGTGGGAGGGAGGGAGACGCAAGAGGGAAGAGATATGGGGATATATGTATATGTATAACTGATTCACTTTGTTATAAAGCAGAAACTAACACACCATTGTAAAGCAATTATACTCCAATAAAGATGTTAAAAAAAAATGAAAGAGAAAGCAAATGAATAGGCTAGAAAGAAATACATCAAAGTTTGATAGTGGGGGCTTCCCTGGTGGCGCAGTGGTTGAGAGTCCCCCTGAAGATGCAGGGGACACGGGTTCGTGCCCCGGTCCAGGAGGATCCCACATGCTGTGGAGCGGCTGTGCCCGTGAGCCATGGCCGCTGAGCCTGCGTGTCCAGAGCCTGTGCTCCACAACGGGAGAGGCCACAACAGTGAGGGGCCCGCGTACCGCAAAAAAAAAAAAAAAAAAAAAAAAAGTTTGACAATGAATATTCTTTAAGTAGCAGGTCACAATTTTATTTTCATTTTATTTTTCTGTATGTTTCAAGTGCATCTTTATTCAATTAATTTTTTAAAGTAATGCATGCTTAATTTAAAAATTGAATAGTGCTAAAAGTCTTAATAAAATAGAAAGCACCCCATACCTGCTGTAAACAGAAGCAAAAAAAAAAAAAAAAAAAAAAAAAAACTAAGCTAATCCTAGCACACATTTATTCATTTATTTTTATTAAAGCTTTTGGAATTGTGAGAGGAAAGGGGAAAGTTCCATAAATTTTATTAATGGGCTTTTAAAAGTAGCTTGACTTCTAAAATTTAAACATAATTTAGTTAATAACCAGTAATAACCATCCTACAATATCAGAAAGGAATAAGAATAAGAGAAAGTAATTTTAAAATCTCTGATAATACTGGAATTCAAAGAGCCTGGTAGCTCACCGATCTCCAGAAAGAAGGAAATCTTCTTTCTGAGCAGAGATGAAATAAATCAGTGGAATTCAAACTTTTTTTGCAGTTGAATCCCCTTTTTTCCCCAAAGTCTTAGGTTGAACCCCTATCTATGAAATTGACAAAAGAATGTTAAGATCTCAGGTGTTAGTGTGTGGTCCAAAACCTTCATTAGACAGTAAGCAAACTGAGGGCCAGAATTAGATAATCTGACCCAATGTCAATTGCCCAACCCAGAGTCCTGACTTCCAATGTGAGGTGCTCTGTTCTCTTACTTTAGGAAATCTGGTATGGCCCCTAGTAAGCCCCTTCAGTGTTTTATGGGCCATCTTCACAGTAGTCTTACAGTCAAAACTGCTGGTATCAAACCTAAAAGGAACTCTACGATTGCTCCCCAAGTCTGGGTAGTAAAGAATAAGGAAGGGGGAGTGTTGGGGAAGATCTAAAGGCAGTGCCACTCACCTTTCCTCCCCAGCCTCTCTTTTCTGAGCTAAATAGTGCCTCTTTAGTGAAGGTACTGTCTCAAGGAGCTATGCAGCCCTGCTCGGGAGAGACAGGTGATGCACCGGCAGTGAAGGTTCCAGTCATCACAGTGGTGCTATACCTTCTTAGAGGGACTTCCATACCATAAATAAACAAAATGAGTGCTCCGTATTGGCATATGATACAAGTCAGGCACAATGTGAAACAGCTGGACACTTTGTCATCAATTCTCACAGCACACCCATAAAGTATGTACTGTCGATTCTATTATAGAAATTGACTTTCTCAAGGTCACATTTCTAGAAGAGTTGGAATTAGGATTGCAATCCAGCCGCTCCAGAATCCAAACTCCAGCCAAACTTCTCAAATAGAAGCGTGTCCAGAAAAAGACAAACCAGGATAGTGAAAAGCCTCAGAATCTTGATGTAAGAGAAATAATTGAAGGAATTATGACTCTTTGGACAAGAGGAGCTTCAGGCTAACAATATTTATCCCTCAGAGTTGAGAATGACAAACAGATTAAAATAATAAAATCAAAGATAAAGTGTCTCACAATCATAAGTGCTCAGTAAACAGAGATTTAAAAAAAAAATCAAAAGTGGGAAGGGACAAGGCAGGGAATGGACGGTTTTCTGATATTTAAAGAACTACTCAGTGGGCGGCGGGTTCTGTGAAACTATGTGGGGTGAACAAGGATAGAAGCTACTGGAAGGTGTACCGGCAGAGGATAAGAACTTGCTTAAGTGGTAGATGGGTGGGGTGGGCCACTTCCAGGCGATGCTCACAAATGCCTGAGGACCAGGAGACACCTACAGAGGGTTCATGCACTGGCTGGGCGGACAGGTAACTTTAATCAGTGGTGAAATTCCGAGTTGTTTTCAGTTGGTCTGTTGACATTCAACTAGTCACCTAGTCTCTGAGCTTCAGTTTTCTCATCAGTAAAATAGGAATATTAGTCCTTACATAGGCAGGTAACAAATGTGGGATAGTCTTTCTTGCCAGTGGGATGTAGACATAGTCTGCATGAGGGTTTTCCCGTCAGACCTCTTATAAAAGTGATAGAGAACAGAATGAAAAAAGTAGTAAAAGCTCTTAAGTCTGTTTCAGTACTTTATATGAGTCCATTGTCTCTGCTCTCATAACTGTTTTTCAAAGTAAGGAATACTTCTATAACCTAGAGAATTTGTGTGTGTACGTTAAACGTCAGCCCCAAAGTCAAGATGCTAATTGATGATATACAGCTGCGATATTCTCACAAAGAACTCTGAACTGTCATCTAATTTATCCTCATGGTAAGAGCATTTTTTCCCGTGCCTTTCAGTTCAAACAATAAAAATTATGTCAACAGGGCTATTGACATTTTAGCTAATAATAGAATCCATTATGTTACATTAATAAAACAAATCTGCAACTTTATTTACTAAAATTCTACCATTATCACTGTAGTAAAAGGTATACGCTGCCATATAAGGAAGATTCACTAACCTGACAACCAAAGAAATCAAGTGAAAGAGTGCTTTTGAGTAAGCACAATCACTAGTGAACCTAGCCAAAGAATTAAAATAGAGGTCATAAAGTAAATTCCACATCTCAGGGGAAAAAAAGAAATGTAGTCTCTAGCTGGAAGCATTATAAATAAGAAGTAAAAACCAAAACACAATAAAGCATACAAAAGCATTAAACAACCAAATAAAGCAAATACCAACAAGTTGGTAGGAACAGATGTGAGGAGAATATATTCCTTCTTGAAAAGAGATTGATTCTCAGGTTGGATTTTACCTTGTAAAGGTCAAGGTCATGGTCTCTGGAGCTAGACTGCGTGGGTTTGAGAGCTTCCGGTCCTGCTAGTTTTGTGACCTTGAGAGCATGTCTCCTCTTCCCGTGCTCAGTTTCCTCAATAGAAGTGGTGATAGCACCTGCCTCCCTGGGCTGATGTTAGGCATGAGGAGTGATGCTTGCAGAGGCACATGGTGATGCTTGCATAGCTGATAAGAAAAACTCTGAAAAAAAAAAATGAGGAGCACTTGCATTCTCTTGTGTTTAACTATGTTATGCAGCTGTAAAAAATTAAAACAGCATATAATGGCATCAGATGAGGGCTAGATAATTCCAATGGACGTAAACATTTAGAAACAAACCCAAATTGAAAAGTATTTACTATATGACAAGGGTAGAAATGCAAATGAGTGGAGGAAAAGATTATTCCAAAAATGATGCTGAGATAGCTGGCTTTTTAGAAGCACTACATTTGGGATTTTTTTTTTAACCTCACAGCATACAATGGGATAATTTCCAGGTGGGTTGAGGAGTTAAGTATGAAAAATGAAATCACAAAAGAACTGAAAGGAAATCACTGTTTCTATAATTTTGAAGTTAGAAAAGGGCTTTCTGAGTGTGACCCTAATGGTGGAAATTATTTAGGGGAAGCCTTCTATAAAGAAACTAAGAAACTGCACTGTGGGACAAAATAAGGTACAACAGGGCTTCCCGAAATGTGAGGTACCAGCAGTGACACTGGAAGGTACACAGATGAGTCTACTTTGTTTTAATTATTATATATTTATTTTAATTGTATTATAAGATCTTAGTTTACCAAATCTTAGAATCCACTGATATCAAGGCAAGAAAGAAGCTAAAGTTGGTATGTACACTTAGAAGGAAGTCAATTTGAACAAAATATTAGATAAATAATATTAGAGTTTGTTCTCAGATATTGTAAAAATATATAATGCAACTGTTCACTATTTACAATAGCCAAGACATGGAAGCAACCTAAATGTCCATCGACAGATGAATGGACAAAGAAGATGTGGTACATATATGCAATGGAATGTTACTCAGCCATTAAAAAGAATGAAGTAATGCCATTTGCATCAACATGGTTGAGCCTAGAGATTATCATACTAAGTGAAGTAAGTCAGACAGAGAAAGACAAATATTATATGATAACACTTATACGTGGAATCTAAAAAAATGTTACCAATGAACTCATTTGCAAAACAGAAATAGACTCACAGGCATAGAAAACAAACCTATGGTTACCAAAGGGGAAAGAGGGGGGAGGGATAAATTTGGAATCTGAGATTAACAGATACACACTACTGTATATAAAATAGATAAATAACAAGGACCCACTGTGTAGCACAGGGAATTATAGTCAATATCTTGTAATAACCTATAATGGAAAAGAATTTGCAAAAGCATATATATATATATGTATGTAACTGAATCAATTTGCTTTACTATGTATATATACATATATATAGCAATAAAATTACAAATGTATGGGTGAATGATGACTAGAGATGGAAACTATGGATGAGAAGATGTTCCAATTAAGCTAGTTCTTTAAAAATTCATTTATAATTAGAATTTTATATAATTCCAATTAAAACACCTGCTTTTGAGGGGAAGTCTTTCAGAAGTACATCTGAAAGAACACAGAAGAACCAACGGAATAAGGAGTAAGCCTTCACAATACCAGATATTAGCATATTTTATTCCATTGAACAAACAAACAGAACAATGTGGTATCACTGCATCGAAACAGGAAACTCAGAAATAGACCCAAGAGTGTGTAAAGCTTTGGTAGAGACACCATCCTTTCAGCAGATACTTGGAGTGCCCGTCCTGTGGGCACCGGGCTGGGGTATGGGAATAAAACGGTGAACCAGTGAGAGACGTGGGCCCTGCCCCGGCTCTGTGTACAGTCTAGAAGGGAAGGTGGCATTCGTGAAATCACAGGGCAGCGCCCACGACTCTGTAAAATTGCATCTGTGACAAGTGCCATGTAGGAGGGGACCGTGGTGCAAGGAGAGTTTATAAAAAGGGGAAGTTGGCTTCTTCTTATCCCATAGAGGACGTAATCTCTGACCTGGAAATAAATGAGACAAGAACATGTTTTCCTGTATAAGGTGACAAAAGCAGCATCAATTGTTCTTTATAACATTTTTTGGAGCACTTATTATACACCAGCATCAGGCCAGCCGCTCTAATAATCTCAGTAAACCAGTGAAATAGAGACCATCATGCTTTCCATTTTTGCCCTGAAGAGCACTGAGCCTTAGCTGGCGTGTGACAGGCAGACCCGGGCTGTCCAAAGCCAGAGTCTTCCCTTACTCTCTTTTTCTTTCAACAGCTTTATGGAGGTATAATCAACATACCAAAAAACTGCACATATTCAACATTTACAAGTTGATGTGTTTGGACACACAGCACACCCGTGAACGTGAAACCACCACCACAGCAAAAGTAATAGATGTATCCATCACCTCCAAAATTCTCTTGTGTCCCTTTTGTGTGTGTGTGGTAAGAACACCAGCCCGAGATCTAGTTTCTCAAATTTTTAAGCGCATATTACGATATTGTTAACTATAGGCTATGTGGACAGCAGAAATCTAGAACTTATTCATCTTGCATAACTGAAACTTTATACCCATCGAACAGCAAGTCCCCATTAACCCTCACCCCATCCATGGTAATCAGCATTCTACTCTCTGCTTCTCGAGTTTGACTACTTTAAATACCTCATATAAGTGGACTCATGCAGTGTTTGCCCCTCTGTGACTGGTCTATTTCACTTAGCGTAATGTCCTCCAAGTTCATCCACATTAGCAGGATTTCCTTTTTTTAAGGCTGAATAATATTTCACTGTATGTATATACCACATTTAAAAAATTCATTCGTCTGTCTATGGACATTTGGGTTGTTTCCATAACACAGCTATGAGTGAATAAATCTGCAATGAACGTGGGAGTATAGATGTCTCTTTGAAAGTATGATTTCAATTCTTTGGGGGTATATACCCAGAGGTGAGCTTCCTGGATCATACGGTAGTTCTATTTCTTTACCTTTCCACCAAGAGTATACAAGGGTTCCAATTTCTCCACATACTTGCCAACACTTTGTTTTGTTTTAAAATAGCCATCGAAGCACAGGGAGATCAGCTTGATGGTTTGTGATGATCTAGAGGAGTGGGATAGGGAGGGTGGGAGGGAGACGCAAAAGGGAGGGGATATGAGGATATATGTATACGTATAGTTGATTCACTTTGTTGTACAGCAGAAACTAACACACCATTGTAAAGCAATTATACTGCAATAAAGATGTTAAAAAAATAAAATCAAATAAAATAGCCATCCTAACAGGTATGAGGTAATATCCTATTGTGGTTTTGATTTGCATTTCCCTGATGATTAGTGATGTTAAACATCTTGTATGTCTTCTTTGGAGAAATAAAGTCATTTGCCCATTTTTTAATCTGGTCTTGGCAATGAAATCATGGATATGACATGAAGAGCACAGTCATCAAGAGCGTAAGTAAGATATCTGCACAGCAAAGGAAACCATCAACAGAATGAAAGGGCAACCTACAGAATGGGAGAAAATATTTGCAAACCATATATCTGATAAGAGATTAATATCCAAAATATATAAGGAAAGACTACAACTCAATAGCAAAGAAACATAACAAAGCAAAAAACAATAACCCAGTTGAAAAACAAGCAAAGGACTTGTATAAACACTTCTCCCTCTTAATCATTACACAGTGATACCAGCTGAATTTTAGGATTATACACACACACACATTCATGCATGTACGTGCGTCCTAAACATTTGCTCTCGTGCCATATATCTAAATATTTCAAAGTTATAAATCAAGCTATCAACTGTTGAATAAAATGTGTTCTAACCTCCTATCTAGACAAACAGACCTTCAAAATGGCCTGGGAGACCAGGTTAGAATTTAGAATTCTCAACCTCCTTGGGGTTCTGTCCTGGACCTTGGTCACACAGGGAGGGGTAGCCTTGGCCATGACGCTGTGACTCCCACTCTCTTCCCACCCCCATCGGTTTCAGACTCCATCCCACATCACAAGGGGGCCTCAAGCACAAGTGTGTGGACCTCCCAGCTCCGTCCACACCTTGTTCCCTGCAGACAGTCACTCCCTTGGATGCCCCTTGGGCCTAGAGGTGCACACACTTCAGTGCAAGACCTGGGTGGGCCATCAGGAGAGGTCCACACTGGGAGTGTACTGGGGCCTCTGGGCAGGGAAGTCCCATTGTGACTTTGTACTCAGGGGAGGGGCATAGCCAGAGGACAGCAAAAGCATGGGGCCCAGGGCAGTGGCCTCTCTCGTCTGACATTAAATAACTTAAAATATTTAAAACAACAATTTGAGTTATCAAATAGCAATTGAGATAAGTACTATTATTATCTCCATTTTCTATGTAGGAACATATGACAAGTAAACCTGTATGCTGGGGGACAGAATGGTTGTAAAGAATCTTTCCCCTTGTAACATTTTTCGCTAGCTGCTTCTTTTCCTTCCTTTTTTTTCTTTCTCCCCCTCCCTTCCTCCCTCTCTTCCTTCCCTCCTTTCCTTCCTTCTTTACACAAATATTTAGAGAGTGCCCTGTGTTCCAGGCACTGCCTGGGCCCTGGGGTTCAAGGCTGATCAAGACAAATGCTCTCAGGGAGTTTACAACCTAATGAGGGGACTAGCATTGATCACACACAAATAAATGGATAATTACAAACGGGGACAAGTGTGCTGACAGATAAGCATGTGTTGATTTGTTGGTTGCCTCTGATTTAAGGTTTCCTGCTGAGGCGGGAAGGAATGTAAATCTGTTTTTCTCTTAAAGCCAGAGGCCTTACATATTTTCACAAACTTCCCAGTTCTGTACGGCCGGTGTAATGAAACTGTTAATATTCCCCACGTGGATTTAGGCAGAGAAGACCTAGAAGCTTATTGTTATTAAACAGCTTTGTGTCGAGGAGGAGAATCCTAGAAGGAAAATCTGCTTGTGCCTTTAACATGGGCAAGTTGGACTTCTGATCGCCTATTGGCCTTACATCTTTTCACTAACAGTATTCATGGTTTCTGGTAAGGAGGAAATAAATCCCCATGAACTTTACCTTGGGAAAGGAATGATTATATCTTTACCATACCTAAGGGTCACTTAGGCAAACATTCCCTAAGAGGCGAAAGCAGCTGGTCTTACCCTCTCTTCCTCCCCTGCCCCGTACTGAACAGTCAAGTTTTTTAAAATTTGTATTCCTTGCAGGGGAAAACCTTATTTGAGAAGTTGTATTTTAGTACACGCACAAGACACAACACACACACACACGTTTTCCTGTACCTTTCTCAGGTTTGGTCAGGTGTCCCAGGTTGGGGGGTGCCCACGGGAACTGGCACAACCTGGGATGGGTTTTCTGCCCTTCACTACTGTGTCCTCTCCTGCCAAACAGTCTCCGGAGGACTGACCTGGCTACTGCGAATGAGCTGCCCCGCCCCTGGGACCGCTGGGTCTGCCCCACGTTCTCCATCCTGCCTGTGGTGTCTGCCCGCCAGGCCTTTCCTCTAAGCTACCTACAGACTGCACAGCAAGTAAAAGTTTTTTTAGAGGGGTTTTGCGGGGGTGGGGGGGTTGTTTTGTTTGTTTGTTTGTTTGTTTTGCAGGATTTGGGAAAGCATCCAATACCAGAATCAGAGTTGAGAAAAGAATAAGGAAATGGCTGGGGAGGGGAGACTGTCTTGTCTCCAAAGCATCTTTTATCCTACGAGCCTGCAACATTTTAAAAAACCTCTCATATGCCCCCAAGCAGGGAGCGATCACCAGCTTGATCAAGGCAAGTGGGATAGAAGCCAAACTCCTAGTGCAGCTTCTGAAGTGCTCCAGGACTTAACACCCAACCCACCAACAACAACCACTGTTACTACCACTGCTACTATTATTGCTACTACTAATATTATCACTACTGCTACTGCTATTATTACTGTATTACTATTGCTGCTACTGCTACTGTTACAACTACTACTGTGACTCCTCCTATTACTACTACAGTAAGTCCCGTACAGACGAACAAGCTCCATTCCAAGAGCACATTTGCAAGTCCAATTTGTGTGTAAGTCCAGCAAAGTTAGCCTAGGTACCCAACTAGCACAATCGGCTGTATAGTACTATACTGTAATAGGTTTATAATAATTTCACACAAAGAATACATAAAAAACAAACACACACAAATAATAAAGATAACATTTTGACTCTTACAGTGCAGTACCTTGAAAAGTACAGTAGCACAGTACAACAGCTGGCATCCAGGGGCTGGCATCGAGTGAACAGGCAAGAAGAGTTACTGACTGGAGGAGGGAGAGGAGGTGGGAGATGCTAGAGCTGAAGGATCGTCAGCAACAGGAGACGGAGGGCGAGCTGCAACGTCACTCACACCTGACATGGATGGCACAGGTTCTGGCTCCTTGCTGGATTCAGTTCTATCTACCCTCTTGAAAAAATGATCCAGTGAGGTCTGGGTAGCAGCTCTTTTTTTCTTGTCATAGATGACATGGTGGCCCTGGATTGCATTCTGAACAGCTGCTGCAAACATCCTGTACCATTCTACATTCGAGTCCTGTGCCTCAAAAACCAACAGTGCCAGTCAAGGCCAGCTGTTATCCTCTCAACCCCCGTGTAGTTTTTCCACCAACGCAGCCCTCCATAGCTCTGCCTTGAATCCCCTTCTCTTTAAAATTATTTTCCTTATGTAACTTCTCATCATCCTCTTAGGCGCTATACAAAGGCCACCTCCCCGATGAAGCTTCCCACACCGACCCCAGAATCAAAAGCGATTCCTCTCCCTTTTCATCTCCCAGCCAAGAGTTAGGGTCTGTCTTGGGAACCCCTTTCCTTCAGCCTGATATTAATGTTCATGGACCCTCTTACCTCCCCTGCGAGGCTGTAGGTTGGTTGGGGAAATCTCTACACCACTTTCTTCTAACCGTGTTACCTCAGAAACTGCTTAACCTCTGTGTCTCGGCCTCCACTTCTGGAAAATGGGGGCGGGGGGGGATATTCATTGCACGATGCCCACAGATTTAGCACAAGAGTTTTTTAAAATGCTACACGTAATCACATCATGCGGTCCCCAGCAACAAGGAAGTAGATGCTTAGAAAATGTTTGTGGAGGGATTCTCATGACAGTTCATGCATTGAAGGGTGAGAAGGTCTACAACTGGAGGGACACAGGGTCGCCTTGGTGAATGAAGTCAGCAGATGTGAGGGCCACAGATAGCCCTAGCTGTCCCCACTCACAGGGCGCACGTCTGCAGCCACACAGACGCTACTGTCCCACGGCCCTGCGATGCGGAGGCCGGGGCTCTCCGACTGCAGCCCCACTGTTCCGAGGGGAGCCGCATCTGTGGCTGCAGGCCTGACACCACCTGGGCGTCTGCCCCAGCACGTGTCGGGTGGCTCCCCCCAGGCACAGGCGTCACTGTTCTCCCAGCGTCACATCTGCAAGGAAACCCAACTGCCTTTCACAGAACTGGGCCAGCTGAACTTGAAACAGATTCAAGGCATAGAAATCGGGAAGGAAACCCAGCCATGACAAGTCAGTCTAAAGGAACTCTCATTCAACCTCCCCAGCCCCTGCTCCCTGTATTTCAAAGAAAAACATTCATCACAACTTTTTCTCTGGAGTGTTGATTTTTCCCAAGATCAGCACTTTTTTAAAACTTTTCATTTGGATGTAATTTCAAACTTACAGAAAAGTTGCACAAACAAGAATAGTGCAAAGAACATTCATATATTCTTTACCCAGCTTCACGTATTGGTAACATTTATCCCATCTGCTTTATCATTGTCTTTCCCTCTCAATATAAGTATAAGTACAGATATAGATGGATATAGATATACACAAAACCAGGGTGTACATAATAGTGTGTACGTCATGGCCCTTTACCCCTAAATACTTCATCATACATTTTTCTAAGAATAGGGGTATTTTCTTAAAAACCCATGCTACAGTTACCAACTTCAGCATTGATACAATCCTTTTATCAGCTCTACTGTGCTATTCCAATGTTGTCGATAAGGGTCAGCACTTTTAAAATTCTCTTCAAAATAAAAAAAGATGAAAACCTCAGATAGGTTGAATAGGGTCATATATATTTTAAAACCCTCTGCTTTTGGAGTAAATCTTCACACACACACACACACACACACACACACACACACACACACACACACAACTGGCAGTGTTTTAAGCAGCCCACCTTGGTTGGCCTTATATCCTTTTATGTTTCTGTTATCGTTGTGACAAACTGCGTCAGCATCCTGTGTCTATTGTGTATGCTGGTGTCACAGGTGTTCTAGGAAGGGAGCCCCAGCAGGTAATTAACACCTCAGGGAATGATCTACATGGAGTGGGGTCTGGCAAAGCCTGTAAAATGTACTCATTCTTTCAACAGTGAGCCATTGAGCACCTCCCCTAGGCTGGGCATCGAAGATACAAATATCAGAGACAATCTCTGTCCCAAATTTGCTTACATGACAGCTGAGAGCACAGACTTAGGAGCGGGATGAACCTGGGTTGTACTTACTTGTTGTGAGATGTGGGCGGATCACCAAGCTCTGAGCTTCAGTTCCTTGAGCTGGGAAATGGGGGTGATAGTAAAGGCTACCTTGCAGGGGTGCTGTGCTGATCCAGTGAGAACATCGGTCCGAAGCTAGTACAGTGCCTGGTACGTGGAAGTACTCAGTAAGTGCTCACTGGTGTGATTGGTGGGGAGACAGGGACATAAACATGCAATTATTATATCAATACAATCAACCTATTGCTATCATGGTGGTCTAGAGCACAAAGGGATCCCCAGAGATGGAAGCCCTGTGTCTTTCAAGTGGAATCAGAGATGTCCTCAGAGGAGGCATTTGAACCAAGACCAGAGGGAGTCTGGAGGCTGAAGGGAAGTAAGAAGGCAGGAAGGGGAGGTCATCCACGTCCCATGCAGAGGAAATTGCATGAGCAAAGCACGGACGACCAAAAGACAACAAATTACTTCATTGCGGCTGGCCTCAGAACCAGAGGGGTAGGTCACTAGGAGGCGAGGCTGAAAAATGACCAGGGGGCCCAACGGTACCAGTGATGTGCAGGTAAAACTCCCACGGAGGATCACACGCTAATGGAATCAACCACGCTGCCTTACATCAGCCTGAGGCACAGGCTACCAGGTGAGGCTAGAGCTGAGCAAACTAAGCCCCAGTGCGGTCCTGACCTTCCCCGTGTGGCCCTAGCTGGGGATCACGGCAAGTGAGTCAGGCAGCAGAGGGGTCAGGAGAGAGGGAACCAGCTCGGCGGGGGCGGGGAGGGGGTGTGAGAGAAACTTCAGATAATCTGCCAAGTAGTGATTGAGAGTTTGACTGTGGATTAATTTTATGCCGTAAAAGACCAATCCAATCCTGTTTGACTATGTAGCATCGTAAAAGGGAAGCAAAATTAAAATGAAACTCCAAAATTAAGAAAAAACAAAATTAAAAGGGAGGGGTGTGCGGTCAACTCACCCCTCCCTTTTAATTGCTCAAAATGGCCAGATGCTTTTTTGTGAGAAATATTTTCTTCTGACAGTAAAATGAATAATGTTCATTACAGATGATTGCAAAAGTATTTCTTTAATCTCCTTTTCCCACTTTTCCAGTAATAGATTTGCTCAGTGAAGTCAGGTTCTGTAATCTGGCCTCGACTTGGCTCCAGCAGCAGTTAGTGAAAACAGCACGGAGCAGAAACTGGATTTTTTTAGATTGCTTGTCCTGTTCGCTGGGTCTTTTCCAAAATACTGCTTTTGTTTTCTGATTTTCAAAATATGATCTTATACACATGCTCATGAAGGGATGGTGGTCCACTTCACAAAGGGATTTTAAGAGGTTATAAGAGAAGAGCGTAGGTTCCCCCAAAGCACTGATAATCGGATTTAGTTTATCACCATTGGTTTTATATAAAATTCTTGGGGAATGTAGTTTATGCGTCGGAGAGGCACAGCTGCCACAAACGCGGCCTGGGTGTCCAAACCTCTCCACGGTCCACCTTTTGAATAAGGGCTACAGACTAGCGAGCAATGGCCTTTTCCAATAGCTCTGCCCATCAGAGCTTCTTGTCCTAGACCTTGAGCACAACCAGGCCTTGCTGTTAAAGGTGCACCTCTCCCTCCCCCGTCTCCCAATGTCTGTGAAAAATTAAGACAAAAATCAAAATGCTCTTGAGAAATACCTGAATGAATTCTTAAGAGGAGTTAGAAGGAAAAACCTCCTTCCTTCCCTGCCTTTCTGTTTTGATTATGTTTGGTGTTATCTGTGGTTTGCAGAACAGCAAACTATTCAACCCAGCTTTAAAACATACCCACACTGACCCCCACACCAGGGAAATGTGTTGGAAGGACCCAGGATTCTCTGCCAAGGGCAGAAAATACAGCCCCGCCTCGCCAGGGGCCGGGACCACTGGCTGGAGGGCAAGAGCTGTAGCTCACACTTTTCGTCTCTCTGGGGCTGCCCAGTCCCTGGCGTTCTCTGCATTTCTGCTTCATTCATTCACAGGCTACCTTTCTCTGCTTATCTCCATGTAGCTCCTCAATCCAAATACTTAACAGAACTTTCCAGAGTCTCTGAGTCACAAGTTTATTTTAGAAAAATTCTGATTGGCTCAGCTGGAGTCCAATTAGCTGTAACAAGAGGAGGCTGGGTACCCCTCACCCACCGCCCTAGCACGCCTCCCCACGGCATCACCTCATCCCTGGCTCTGACTTTCATCAACTATCGTACGTTTCTGCTGCCTTTGTCCTCGCAGTCCCTGTAATAAGCATTGCTGGAGGGTCTGTTGTTTTGGCCTACCTAACATCTATTACTCCTTCTTCTGGCATCAGAACCCACCTTTGCCTGTTGGAAAAAAACCTTTGCCCCAAATGACATCTTCCACTCCCCCAACTGCCTGGCCAGTGGGTCACAAGGATTCAGATTCAGAAGATGAGCATGTGTCACAAGCAGGGCCACTGAGAACCTTATCTAGGATTTTTGCTGGACCATTCAGGGAAAGAACCATTCTCTTTTTGCTGCAGTTGCTATCAAGCCTGGAGCTGCTGGTGGCCATCTTGGCTTGCCCCCAAATGAAGCCAACACAGAATAAATGCGGAACCAAGAAACAGAAACAAATTGTGACAACATGGGTTTGAACAACTAAAGCTGAACATGTCTGAAGCAAGTGGACCCCAAAAATCTCTTCTTTGCTTAAGCCAATTTGAGTTGGATTTCTGTCCCTTACATCCAAAAGAATCCCACCTAAAACACCAGTGGAAAGAAATTACTTGCATTCTTCTTTATCGGTTTCAGCCTCATCAGCTAACACTCAAAGAATGAAAGAGCCGAAAAGCCAGTAGAGTTGATGGAGCCCAAGGCTTTATGGTGCAGAGAAGCTTCGCGCTTCAAGGGCTGGAGAAGTTTGCCTGAAGCAGGCTGACCCCTAACGTTTGCGGCCTAGAACAAGAGGACAAGTGGAGGCCCACATACCACATGTCTAAATATTTAAAGGTTACAAATCAAGCTAACAAACTATTAAAGACAATATAGTCGGGACTTCCCTGGTGGTCCAGTGGGTAAGACTCCGTGCTCCCAATGCAGGGGGCCCGGGTTCAATCCCTGGTTGGGGAACTAGATCCCGCATGCATGTCACAACTAAGAGTCTGCATGCCGCAACTAAAGATCCCGCATGCCACAACTAAGACCTGGAGCAGCCTAAATAAATAAATAATGTATTCTATCCCTCTACCTTGACATATATACCTTCATTTTTTACCTAGCAAGGCAGACCCAAGTTTAGGATTCTCAGGCTGCTTGGAATTCTGCACTGGAGCAGATGGGCGTAGGAAAGCCCACCACCAGCATGGGGGCAACCTCCCCTCCCGTCTCACTCCCTCCAGCTACATCTTCACTGCAAGAAACCTCACACTTGCAGGCTCACCTCTCAGCCCACAGGACCAAGCTCTGCAGATCTGCCCTTCCCCCCACACTCAGTGTGGTCTGCCCTCAGGAGGACGGACTCAGCAAAGGAGCCCGAGCAGGTCCCAGAATCAAGCCTTGGAGTTCGGGGGGCAGAAAATTCTAGCAACCTGGGTCCCCAGAGAATGGCCTAAAATGGGGAGGCGCAGGCCTTGAGGGCTATGCTCCTAGGCCCTTGAGACTCCTCCCCTGAGAGGAAGACCACGCCTGCAGAAGAGCTAGGACAAGGCCTCTGAAAGCATGGAGCCTAGGGTAGGGCCCCTCCTGTCCAGGTCTAAGGATAGTTCTAGGCGGAGGTCACACACAAGTGACTAGCACTTAGTTTGCGGGCCCCAAGCCATGTACTGGTTTCTACCTCATTATTGGTATTTTTACACTGTCAGGGAAAGGTGTTTGCACGGCCCTTCTGACTGTGTCTTCCTGCAAGATGAAATTCAGTGATCCCATCAGCTGAAGACATGTTTGCATTAGAAGTTCATTTTCACAGGAATGATCCTGCCCAGGCACAGATTACCCACCGTGGGGCAGTTCTGAGGGCTGAACAACTTGCAGAATCACAACTCATTTACTTCCTGATTTCTCAAAGCACTTTGGATGTTGAACATACATAAGCAAAAGTTTCCTGTATGGGCTCTTCTATGAGAATATTGGCATCTGCAGCTATTTTCAAGAGACTCAGGATTATTATAATATTGGGTTGGCCCAAAAGTTCGTTCGGGTTTTTCCATCACATCTTACGGAAAACCCGAACTAACTTTTTGGCCAATCCAATATGTTGCTGGTGGGAATAAGAGTTTGGAAGAAAAATAGACATAATGTGAAGGACCTATGGGATTCAGCAAATGCAACTTAGAGGCTCATACACAGATGGGAAGGCCTGTGTTGGAGTGTGTGACGGATAATTGTAGCATTTATTAAAAACTATTTATAGTACATCAGAAGCAATACAGTCCAGTCATGATACACAAGCACCAAAGTGTTAGACAAACGTTTTGTCCAATCCTATCAGTGTATCCCTGTGACTGTATTTACAACCTCATTTGGAGATAACCCTGAGGTGGAACTAGAGACTCTTCCTGAATGGGAGGCCAAGTCACATGCCCCTCTATCCCCACCCAAGCATGTGCCTGGTCTTAGGTCAGTAGGGATCCTGGCTTTGGGGCAGATGCTCTGACCTCTGACCTGGAATATCAGCTTCCAGAGACCCACATGGTCCCTCTAGCCCAGGGCTGCTATTCACCTTGGAGGGTTTGCCGTCCTCTGTCTGCAGGTATGAAACGGAGCAGGACCCTATAGTCCTTGCCCACCGCCCCCACCCCGCAATGTCCTCAGCCTGCCTTTTGTCTGTGGAAAAACTTTAGCCAAAGAATAAATTTAATCAGAGAAGTGAGAAAATGTAGAAACAAAGGAAAACAGTCAAAGGAGACCAAATAATAATAGTTTAGTCATTAAGCATAGTCAAGGACTTTTAGTTCCTCCTTAAGGGCTGCGGATAATATTCTGAGCCATATCCTGTGAGCTGTCTTATAGATACTGAAACCCACACCAGGTGGAAGAAGTTAACTACATGATGATCAGACTGTAACCATGACATAAGCTGCCACAATTCCAAGAATTGGCCTCAGAGAAACAAACCAGCCCTGGAACTGAAGACTAACTGTACTTAAAACAATCAAAATGATGATGCTGGTTAAAAAAAAAAAAAAAGAAAAAAAGATGCTGGTCAGACCACCGATGACCAATTTCAAGATGACTGTCAGAGCTGACTGTGCTGTTTCTGCATGTGGCCCCCTCCCTCTGCCTATAAAAGCTCTTGCCCCATGGTTGTCAGTGGGGACAGTGGGCCTTTGGACAGGCTTCTGCCCTCCCCCGCTCCCCACCTGGTTGCAGGCATCTAAAATGAAGCAAACTTTCCTTTCCACCAACTTTGCCTCTTTACCGGTTTTTGAGCAGCGAGCAGCCAGACCCCGCTTTCGGTTACAGGTACCCAGAGGTCACCTTAAAGAAAATATTTTCTGCCCCGCTATGCAAAATGCAGCAATGGCTGTGGACCTTGATTAACTCTCTTCCTGCCCCTATTTTCCTTACTTTTCTGCCAAATCCATGTAACACATTCCTTCCTTCAAAACTGCAGTGTAATAAGCCCTTGCTGGGCGTTGAAGACACAGAGCTAATAAGCAGTTAGTTCTCCAAGGCCTCTCTGACCTAGTGAAAGAGACACATATGTAGAGAGAATCACATATGTAGAGAGTTGGATGAGTATGGAATTAGTTTTGGTTTATCTTTTACTTGATTTTACTGTTCATCTCCCCATCAGACTCTAAGCTCCTTGAGGATAGATGGTGGCTGTTTTGCTTTCTATCTCCCCACGGCCTAGCACAAAGTAGGTGCTCACTAAATACTTGTTGAATTAGACAAATACTACACAGACTTTCATATCTTGTTATTTCATTCGACATTCTTAGTGCTTAAAATGTCATGCGTATTTCAATACAATTACATTATCACTATAAACATTAGCTTCAATGACATTTCATATATTTCCTCTATCAGTGTTTTCCAAATTCATCTGATGATAAGAATCGCCTTGGAATGTAGATTCCTGGGCACCATCCCAGTCCCACTGAATCGGAATTTTCCAGGGACCGAGACCATAATCTGTATGGGTAACCAGTGCTTCGAGTGATTGTTAACAGGAAAATCTGGGACGTTCTAATGAATTTATCAAGGATTATTTAACTGACTTCTATTTAGATGATTTCTAAAAAGTTTATTATTCTGCTTACAGATGATTTCTTTAGAATGTATGTAACAAGTGTAATTACTGGGCCAAGTGTAGCAAATTGCTTTCCAACAGGACTATACCAGTCCATCAGCAGAGAGGAGCACCTGTTTCACTTCACCCCCTCAGCAACAGCAGTAACAACTTCTTAAATGGCCCTCATCGTATAAGTGAATATTTCTCTCCTTGCATTATTTTTATTCCAGTTTTATTGAGATATAATTGACACACAGCACCGTGTAAATTGAAGGTGTACAGCATAATGATTTGACTTATGTATGTCATGAAATGATAATGTTCACAATAAATTTAGTGAACATCCATTATCTCATATAGATACAAAATTAAACAAATAGGAAAAAATATTTTTCCTTGTGATGAGAACTCCTAGGGTTTACTATCTTAACAATAACATACAGCAGTGTTCATTCTCTTTATCAGGTTGCACATTACATCCCTAGTACTTATTTATCTTATAACTGGAAGTTATATATAAAGTCCTTCTGCGCTAATGTGTCATTAAGACCAGTGTTTCTTTATTGATTTTCTGTCCGGATGATCTGTCCATTGATGTAATTCCTTGCTTTATTTTGCATTGGTTTGATTCCTACTAAGACTGAACATTTTCCTATGTTTGTGGGAATGCAGTTATAATTATATTTTCTCAGAATTTTTTGATCCTATTTCTTGCCTGTTTAATTTCGGTGACTTAATATTTTTTCTTATTTATCTTTAATGAACTCTTTATATATAAAATATCAGATCTTTTCTCACGCCTTAAAATGGAAATTAAGTACCAGCCTATCTTCCTTGTTAGAGCCGCAGGGACAGTCCAGTCCCCAGAAAAGCAACTGTTTACTTATTTATTAGCTCCATCGCTCTCTCACAAGCATGGAAATGTCGCTTTGATTGAGCCCCTTGGTCCCATGGGACACTGGCAGTCGTTCCTGGCAGAAAAGGGGAGCATTTGTCTGGTGATTTCCTGGTGAATGTGCCCAAGTGTAACACAGAGGGTCAAAGTCCGGCTCCTCTACTTCCCAGGCTGCGTGACGTCAGAGCAGCTCCTTGGTGTCCAAGCCCGTGAGGCTGATGCTCCCAGCTCACCGGAGTGTTGCGAGGATTCAGCGAGATAAGGCACGTTCGGTACTCAGCCCACCATAAATGCTCAACAAACGCAACGGAGATGATCATGAGCTACCAAAGCAAAAGCTGCGTGCATGGTTTGTGGCATGGGCAGGCACCTCAAGGCGGCACGCCACAGAAAGGGGCTTGGGGCTGGGGGAGCTCACAGACATCTCCAACCTGTGCAGAGTGGCACGATGGGCTCAAGTGCTTTTTTGGCTTCCGTGTGGCGGGTAGCAGGTGTGTATCTCCAGCTATGGTAAACTGAGTGTGCACAAAGACGCCAATGCAACCAGCCAGCTCTTACCCTCCAGCCCCTCAGAGTCCCTGCCTCTTCCCAATCACAGAAAAGAAACAATTTGGGGAGGAAATTCCCTCCCAGTGTGACACCCCCCACTTGGGTAGCTGCTCTCACTTCTGCAGACTGCTTTCCAGGTCTCCCCCAGTGCATACAGATGTTGACGCAGCTGCCAGGTTTTGTTTAATGGTCTCCATCTACATGCACCTTATCCCATGTGGCTGCATTGTTGTCCCAGTTACCAGTGTTGGAGGCAGCATACTATCTCTCAGGATAGCTTAACCGTCACTGATGGTCTTAACATTTCACGACTTTAGGACATCAGGTTAGAGGATTTTTTCAATGTCAAATATAATGCAGTGATCTTTGTGCCCAAAGCTCTTTTATTCTGCTGAATCTTTTTCTTTGATTTCCTTTAGAGAGATTCTAAGGACAGGATCAAAGCAGTACTACACTTGGATCAGGCAAGAGGTGTCTCTCCAACACTCCTCTGGCTGAGTCCTTCCCCATAGGGTAAGGAACCCCCAGACCAAAGGAACATGCCCACTTGAAGTCCACAACCCCCCTTCCAGGTACCTGGGATCCCCAGAAGTCCCTGCCCCAAGCTCATCTCCAGACCTGCTCCTGGGTCTCTCCTTCTGAGGTCCAATCTCATCAATAGTGAGCACAGAGCTGGACCCAAGAAATGGCTAAGGGGACCTGGGATAGTGGTCAGAGTTTGGACATGTGGGCTGTGGTGTCTGTACACATCCACAGGAGGTCCCTCCCAATGACAGATGACCTAGAAACTAGAAAGAAAACGGGTCTGGAGACCAGCGACTGGCATTCTCCATGTCATCACACTCCAATATGGAACTCCGAGTAGTCTGAGAACTTTAAACATGAACCTGGCCTTCAGTGGTTGTGAAAATACATTTGACACAGTAGAAGGATAGAACACATTGTATTTAACAGTTCGTAACCTGATCTATGACTCAAAACTATTTAAGCATATGGGATACGAGGCTCCAACTGTACTCTTACTTGGAACCCTGGAAATTATTAGGAGGAGTCCTGGGTTGAAGGTTGTGACCATTTTTGTAGTCTCTTCTATGTCTATATTGCCACATTGCTTTTCCAAATAGCTACACTGGTTTACCATTTACGACTGTATCCATTTCATTATACTTTCTCAGCCACTGAGGATTATAGTTGCTGCTGCTATTATATCTGCTGATTCAGTAGGTGTGAGATGGTCTGTCAACATTGCTTTACTGTGCATTTCTTTGATCACCTGCAAGAATAATCATAAAAACTACCAATTATTGAGTGTTTATATGCCAGGCACTATGATAAAACGCCCTGCCTGCATTTTCTCATTCACTCCTCCTAGGAACTCTTTGAAGTATATACAATTAGGATACCTATTTTAGAGATGAGAACAATGAGCTTGGAGAAATAAAGGATCTTGCCCAATATTGCAGTTAGTAATCAGCTCAGCCAGAATTAGAAACTTGGTACATTTGACACCCAAATCTGTGATTTTTTCATTGTTATACACATCTTGCAGGTGTCTATTTCCTAAATGTATTTCCTCTTTGGTGAATGACTTTTTTATTATTTTAAACTTTTTATTTTGGACTAGTTTTAGATTTACAGAGGAGTTGCAAAGATGGAACATAGAGTTCCCATATACCCTTCACCCAGCTTCCCCTAGTGTTAGAATCTCACATAACCATGGTCCATTGGTGAAAACTTAGAAATTAGTATTGGTACATACTATCTAGGGACTTCCCTGGCGGTCCAGTTGTTAGGACTCTGCACTTCCACTGCAGGGGACAAGTGTTCAATCCCTGGTGAGGGAACTAAGATCCCACAAGCCGCATGGCGTGACCAAGAAAAAAAAGAAAGAAAGAAACCATCAAAAAAAACTATCAACTTCTCCTCAAAAACCAACACAAAAGATGGAGACAACCACAATGTCCATCAACAGATAAGTGGATAAAAAATTGTGGTCTATCCATACAATAGGATTTTAGCCATTGTATTGGTTTCCCAGGGCTACCATAACAACCACCACAGACTGGGCGGCTTCAACAACATAAATTTATTTCTCACAGCTCTGGGGGGTGGGAAGTCCAAGATCAAGGTGTTGGCAGGCTTGGTTTCTTATGAGGCTTCTCTCCTTGGCTCAGAGATGGTGGCTTCTTGCTGTGTCCTCAACGGTCTGTCCCCGTCTGTGTTGTCTGTGTCCTGATCTCTCTTCTTATAAGGACACCAGTCATATTGGATTAGGGCTCACCCATATAAACTAGTTTTACTTTAATTACCTCTTTAAAGGCCCTATCTCCAAATATAGTCACATTCTGAGGGACTGGTGGTTAGGACTTCAACATATGAATCTTGGACAGACATAATTCAGCCTAAAACAGACACAAAAAGGAAGGAAGTACTGAAATGCACTACAACGTGGATGAACCTCAAAAACGCTATGCTCAGTGAAAGAAGCCAGACAAGAAAGGTCACATAGTGTATGATTCCATCTATATTAAATGTCCAGAAAAGGCAAATCCACAGAGACAGAAGCAGCTTGGTGGTGACCAGGGACAGGGGTGAGGGGGAATGAGGAGCAACTGCTTGGCAGGTACAGGGTTTCTTCTGGGGGAGATGAAAACATTTTGGAACCAGATAGAGGGGTTGGATGTACTAAATGCCGCTGAACTGTTCACTTTAAAAGAGTTACTTTGGACTTTGGACTTCCCTCATGGCGCAGTGGTTGAGAGGTAAATCTAAAACTAGTCCAAAATAAAAATGCAGGGGACACGTGTTTGACCCCGGTCCGGGAAGATCCCACATGTCGCGGAGCAACTAAGCCTGTGCGCCACAACTACTGAAGCCCACGTGCCTAGAGCCCGTGCTCCAGAACAAGAGAAGCCACCGCAATGAGAAGCCTGTACACCACAACAAAGAGTAGCCCCCGCTCGCCACAACTAGAGAAAGCCTGCGTGCAGCAACGAAGACCCAACGCAGCCAAAAATAAATTAAAAAATTTTTTAAAAAGGTTACTTTTATGCTCTGTGAAATTTCACCTCAACAAAACACCCACACACAGTTACCCACTTCCCAGAACCATCCTCCCTCTCATCCTCCCATCCGTTTCTGGGGTCCACCCCCAGCCTCCTGAAGTTCGCCCTTCAGATCCCAGGGTGCACCCCCTGACTCCCATGCTCTCGGTGCTGAGGCCCCCACTGCCCTCCTGAGGCCCTGGGAACATTCCTACAGCCAACTGAAACGCTGTCCTCTCTCCCAGCAAGTCCGAGTTTTCTGTTTTCCTGTATTTTCCCACGGAGCAAAGTTTGATGCTTTTGTACAGGCTGTGCCGTGTTCCCAGAGCTCATTAAACAGCCTCCCCTGAAAAAACAAAAACAGAAAACCGTCTTGTCTACATATTTCTCCTACCTCTGCCCTGGATCCCTTCCTTTCTGCCTCTGTAGAGATCTAGCTTCATCATTTATCCTCACACACTCACGTTTTCTCTCTCTCTCTCTCTCTCTCTCTTTCTCTCTCCCTCTCTTTCTCTCCTGTATCTTCAAATTCTCCCTCACGTATGCTCTCTTCCCATTACGATGTCAGCCTGTTCCAGCCTCTTCTTCATAAAGAGTTTCTTTCCTTCCCTCCACACCTCTCTCCAGTTCCTGCCCTATTTCTCTGCCTGTTGGTGTGAGATTCTTTTTTACCTTTTAAATTGGATTATAGTTGCTTTACAATGTTGTGTTAGTTTCTGCTGTACAGTGAAGTGAATCATCTATACATATACATATATCCCCTCTTTTGTGGATTTCCTTCCCATTTAGGTCACCACAGAGCATTGAGTAGAGATCCCTATGCTATACAGTAGGTTCTCATTAGTTATCTATTTTATACATAGTAGTGTATACATGTCAATCCCAATCTCCCAGTTCATCCCACCCTGCCTTTCCCCTCTTGGTGTCCATACATTTGTTCTCTACATCTGTATCTCTATTTCTGCTTTGCAAATAGGTTCCTCTGTACCATTTTTCTACATTCCCCATATATGCGTTCATATATGATATTTGTGACTCACTCTGTATGACAGTGTCTAGGTCCACCCACATCTCTACAAACGATCCAGTTCCATTCCTTTTTGTGGCTGAGTAATTGTCCATTGTATATATGCCACATCTTCTTTATCCGTTCCTCTGTCGTGTAAGATTCTTGAAAGAACTGTTGCCTGTGTCTCCTCCTTTCACCCCTGAAGTCACAGAGGCACCCTGGTGTCAGTCTCACCCATCCACTTGAAACGACACCTTCTGCTAGGTAATTCCACCACCTTTAGCTTCCCAACCTAGCTTCCTCTTCCTCTAAGAAGCCTCTGCTGGCCCCCAAGTCTGGGATGAGACCTCGTGGGTGTTTCCCAGAGCACCCAGGCTTACTTTGGCTGGAGCATCTGTCATATTGCACTGTGGTTGCCTGTTCAGCCCATGTCCCCTCCAAGATGGTGAACACCTGAAGGGACACATCTGGGTTTAAAAAACACTCTACACACAGCTCCTGAAAGCACTTGGCATGTTGTGTCAATGGACTTATCCCTCTGTAATTTTCTAGGTGTCCAGCAACACTTATCAGATAATCTTTCATTGTTTCCTGGTTCCAAAATGCTAAACAATAAATTTTTATATTTAGCCAAGTTTATTTCTGGGTCTTTTCTTCTGCTCCGTTAACCTATGTTTATTTATTTTGAACTTTCGTGTATTTTAAATACCGACCTTTTAATAATTTTATTATAAATGTTTCCTCTGTTTTTTAAAATAAAGTTTGAAATTATTTTGTGTATCTCCATTAATAAGTCTCTTGGCTTTTTTATTCTGATTATATTGTCTATAAAACGTCTCACCGAGAAAAATCCTCTTTCAATAACATTTAGCCTTCCCATATGAAGCATAGTATAATTATTTATTCAAATCTTTATTTATGTATTCCAAAAATATTTCATATATTGTTTTCTTTCTAGAGATTCTGTATTTCTGGGTACCATGTGCCCTTTCATTACTTTGCCTTGTAATATGTATATATATTTTGCTTTGTGTGTGTATAAAATATATATATATTCAATCATGTGTATAAAGTATTTCAAAATAAAAAAGATCGTAATATCTCAATTGTTTTATTCTCATGTAATGAAATATTTTTATTAAATTCATAAGGATGATTTCTCTTTTAATAATTTCTTTCAAGTTTCTTCATCGCAGTGCGTTCAAGAATGCTCCTTTAGCTATACTTATCTAGCATCTAATAATGTACGTTATTATGCCTTCTTAAAATGATGACATCCTTGTCTCTCTTTCCAATATTGTACTCCTCTTATTTATTTTTCACATCCAATTACATTGCTTGATCTTTGTATTGCTTCAAACACTCATCCTCCATCTGTCATTGGAAGGGAAAATCAGGGGTTCTGATGGGAGTGTGATCTAAGCTTAGTCAGAGGTACAAAGACAGCTGAGTTTCCATGAAATCCTTTATTGATGACAGTGAAAAGGAGGCGTGGTCCCAGGTCGAGGTCGGGGAGTTGATAGGGAAGGTTTCTTCCACTATAACTGATACAGACATTAGGTTGTTAAATCCTCGTTCAGTTTTGACGAAGTTAACCTTCCTTAGGAATCAGAACATTGGGCAGTACACAAATATGATTCTAAGTATCATTTTTGTACTAAATGTTCTTTAATCCTGATAGCCAAAAATGGTTGTTTTTTAAGCTCTCATGCCTTTGATTAATTTCTAAACTAAGAATGACAAAGAATTGTCTTCTGGCAATAAATATCTTCTGTCTGTTTTGGAGCCCCACCTGTCCCACCCTCCTGAGCAGTGCCTAGTCTGCACTCTACCTGAATGGCTTTCCGCTCTGAGCCTTAGTTCTCTTATTGATTAAAAAGTCATTGGACTAGCAGACTGCCGTGAACTTGTGGGGATGTTGACCTATGTTGAAAGCACATTTCCTACTGGTATTAGCTGGTTGATTAATGGATTTGTTGATGATACCAACACAGAGAAATATGTTTCTGTGGGTGTGGTTGCCAGGCATTGATGAAAAGCTATGTAGGGGGGTAGAATTGAGGCTGGGCTGGAGCTGGATCTTCCAGGTTCCTTCTAAAAACAAATGTCAAGTCCAGGATTTTAGAAATAATTATTTGAACACACAGTTAAACATCACTTCTTTTGTGGACCTTTTCCAAGTATCCTTCAGACACAGAATTTCGCATGACTTCCTGACTGCTACTTAGTATACACCTCTGTTCCCTTACTTTCCACACTTCACCTGAATTATCTTTTACTTGTCCTTTGTCCCCATGAGACAGTAAGTTCTCTGTAGTGTGGGGCTGTGGCTTATGACCTCTGTAAGGCTATAAGCCTCCAGCTAAGCCCCTGGCAGGTAGCAGCTGGTAAGAGAACTTCTGTTGAATACGTGAGTGAGACAGAGAGAGTGAGTAGGTGAGTAAATGGCTTGAAACCAGCTCTGTCGTGTAGAGCTATGCTGTCCAACATGGCAGCCACCAGCCACATGTGGCCACCTAAAATTCACTAAGATTAAATGCAATAAAAACTCAGTTTCTCCATCACGCTGGCCACATCTCAAGTGCTCGAAAGCCACACGTGGCTGGTGACTACGGTATGTCCAGATTACAGAAAATTTCCATCATGGCAGAAAGTGCTTTTGGACAGTGCCGGTCCAGACTCTTATCTGTATTACACACACACACACACCACGGAATTACAGGGACTCTCCGGTGGAGTTACAAGGAGGGCCATCTCCCTGCAAGAGATTTAGCTGAGTCACTACCAGATATGTAGGGCTCCACCGCTTTTGACGGGATGGGGGTGGGGGGAGAAGAAAAAGTTCTAGAGGAAGTAAAAGGGGATGCCTTTGCTCCTAGACACCTTCTAGTCCCTACTTCAAGCCCTCTTAGAGATCAGGATGCAAGGGGAGACCCAACTGCCATGATGTTAGCCAGGATTTCATTCCTTTCCCAGACAATAAGCCTTCCATTATATTCCCATTACTCTATACTTTCGATTTATAAAGGGAAACTCCCATGTCTCACATAATAAATCATCTTTATTTATTTTAGGCTGGGAAGGAGCCAAAAAGCCAACCGTCAGTGAACAGCATGCTGTAACCACAAATGCCTGCCTGGAGAGCCCTCGTGGAGTGCACGCATTCCCTGCCGATCCCAAAGCGCTCTTTGTCGGGCAATGTTTGCCAGGACATTTTCAAGCGTGCTGTGTGTTTGTCCCTGGGGCTTGACATTAAGCTCTGCTCATCCGTCACCATCTGAAGGTCCACTCCTTCAGGAGAGATGCCTGGCCACAGAGATGACAGCCCCCTTTAGCCAATTAGGGCTGTGCTCAGACACGGCCAAACTCTCCCATTCCCTTTTTGGAAACGACAAGCAACAGTTACTGCAGGCAATAGGGAAATGCAATCGCTGGATTCTTAATAAAAATTCAAAACTGCCCATGATATTCCAGGCAGCAGCTTCTATGAATGGAAGATTTTACATGAAAAAGATCTCAGAATTCTGCTAAACAACAAATGCCACATAAACCATGAATTGTCACAATCTTAGGCTGGACAAATAGAAGGGGACCTTCATATCAAGAAAGTAAGTGTCCCACTATGTTTGGCCCTGGGAATCACACACCAGTCCAGGGATGGGGGCAACATATTGGGATATTGTCTACAGGGGAACACCAGGAAAGCGACAGAAATGGTGACAAACCATTGCCTTTGTCTACGGAAACCATATTAGCTGACATTTCTCTGGACAGAAGGATGAGGATTCAAAATAAGCCATCAGGGTGAAATTATGATGAGGTAGCTCGCAAACAATAAGGATGGACTCTGGCAGCAAAAAAAAAAAAAAATTTATTTGTGAAAGTAAATGCCTAAGAGTTTCAGATAACCACAAGCTCATTATAAGGCAACAGCATAATTGGAATATTAAAAATAAAAATGTAAATGCTCGTGAACGATACAGAGTGAGTGGGGGTGGCTAAGAGCGCCCCCAGTGCTGAAGAACCAGTGTTCACCTCCAAGTGCTATCTTAGGAAAGGGGTTCAGAGCAGCGTGATCAGGATGGCATGGGCGGGGAGTGTTGAGTCTGGACAAAAAGTATTGGCAGCACTGATGGATCTCTGTGGACCTCTTAAGGGTCACCTTATAGGGGAGAGATTAGATAGACATTTCACCTATATGGCTAATGGTTCTGAACAGGTTTCTGAGCAGAGAAAAGAGATGTTCTTGCTCTTTTCTCTGTGCTAGGGGCACCAAGCTAGGGGCATGATTTCATTTAGTCCTTAGGATAACTCCAGCAGGTAGGTCTTGTTATCCTCATCTGACACCTGAGAAAGCTGCTTATTAAATATCAAGCTCAAGGTCACAAGCTTGTAAGTGGCATAGCTGAGATTCAAACCTGCGCCTACCTGCCAACCAGGTCCCCTTCCTCCAGGGAGTCTCCCCTGACTACGTCTCCCCTGACTATCTAGGAAGTCTACCCCCTTGACCTTTGACCTCTCTCAGGTATCACCTTTCCTCTCAGACTTCTCCTCCTTCTCTCTCCATCCACTCCCTGGGATCTCTCCTCCTCCCCCCTCCGCAGAACCCACATACAACGTTTCAACTTTCATCACTGGCTGTTGGTGAGTCCTAATATTATCGCCTTAGCTGACCCACTTGCCAATTTCCATTGCTCCATTTCTACCCCCAGGGCAGTTTCATCACTGTTAGGTGCACAAGGTTCTGGGATGACTGAATACAGCAATTAGCATTGCTTGAACATCTACCAGGCTCAGGGTGAAGTGGGGTGTGTGTGTGTCTGGGGGGGTGATCAGAAAGCAACCAACAGGAACAAAAAGATGCTCAGAAATCATCGTTTGATTGTCAAAGAGCACATTCTCTCCATAATTAGCTAGCACTCAGTCCCCGCCTTCCAGGAATTCCCCGTCCATTGGGAGAAAAAAGACAAAGACACACTAACCAATAATTCAGGAATTGTGAAGTGACGCATGGGAGCACAGAGGGGGAAGAGTGAGGGTCTGCAGAGGTGTCACGGCCCGTGTTCTGGAGGAGTTTGAGGGGGCAGACAACATGGGGAGGGCTTTCCAGGCAAAGTCACATTGGAAATAGAGGGTGCGGGGACTTCCCTGGCGGTCCAGTGGTTAAGACTCTGCGCTCCCAATGCAAGGGGCCCAGGTTTGATCCCTGGTCAGGGAACTAGATGCCGCATGCATGCTGCAACTAAGAGCCCGCACGCCACAGCGAAGATCCTACGTGCTGCAACTAAGACCCAGTGTAGCCAAATAAATAAATAAATAAATAAATAAATAAATATTTTTCTTTAAAAAAGAAAGAAATCGAGGGTGTGGAACTCCAGGCCTGGGGCCTGCACTGCTCAGAGATGTCAACATGTGTGGGGTGATTTGGGGTGTTAATCACAAAGGTCAAATTGTCAGCTAATAACAAGCAGAGGTGAGGTGACAGGCATTTGGCGTACACACGACTTAGGCACTCATGCTTGTTTTTCATTAAGTTTGTTTACTAGAATAAGAGCACAGGGACTTTGGGAAGGGAATTTTGACTGTACCTGCTGATCAGTTATAGATGTGCTACCCTCTGATCCGGCAACTCCACGCTCGGACTCTACCTTACAGGAATGCTCATTGTTCAGCTCAGCATTTCTTTTTTGGAAACACTGGAAACAATGCAAATGCTTTTGGCCAAAGAATGACTTGGCAACTTATCAAACATCCATACAATGGAATATGATGGAGCTGATAAAAAGGAATGAGTTAAATACATATACATCAACATGGAAAGGTAACCATGAGAAACTGTTTTTTTTTTTCAGCCGTAGATTAAAATATAGAGAGTGTAACTTCATTGTGCTTGTGTGTGTGTTCGCCCAGGAAAACATCTGAAAGTATGTCTCAAACTGTACGTAAGGGTTGACGCTACATAGGGGAGGAAGCAAAGTGGGGGGAAGGGGAGGATTTCGCTTTTTACTACACACGCTTCTGGGTTGCTTAAAAGTTTTGCAACAAACATGTAAAACTAGTCATTTAAAACATTTAAAATAATTTTTTTTACCGCGTTGCACAGCATGTGGGATCTTTCCCAACCAGGGATCGAACCCAAGCCCGCTGCATTGGAAGTGCAGGGTCTTAACCACTGGACGGCCAGGGAAGTCCCTAAAACGTTCTTGAATGAAACAAATACAAAGAAGACACTGGCCTGTAATTAAATTAAGTAAAATCTAATAAAATATCTGCTCCATTCTTTCCCCACAGGGCCTCCCACCCACTGGATCTGAGAGCATGAACTGAGGGGGCAGACACGCAGGCAGGAACTGCAGCAAGTCGGCGCCTCCCGCTGCTGGACAGTGGTGAGTGGTGAGGGAGACAAAGTTTTGCAGTTCCAGCTGGAGGGGGGCCCCGCAAGGGGAAGACAGCCCATACCGAGAGATGGAGTTCTAGGAACCGAAGTGTCTGATCCATTTCTGCCCTTCACCAGGCAACCTCTCTGTCATTGACTGTCCTCTTACCATCACTGTCCCATGTGCTAAGCAGACATCTCCCTCTCTCCTCCAGCCAGCATCACTCCTGGGGCCTGGCTTCTCACGAAGTCTCTCTTCTAACATAGCACATATACACACAGAACATCAGAATCTAGAACTGCAATATTAATGAACTGTATAAACCCACAAAAAAATGACATGGGTGCTGGACCAATGCCCAAGATCATACCGTCTCTGAGCAACTGACCATACTTTTTTTTTTTTTTTTTTTTTTTTTTGCGGTACGCGGGCCTCCCACAGCTGTGGCCTCTCCCGTTGCGGACCACAGGCTCCAGACGCGCAGGTTCAGCGGCCGTGGCCCACGGGCACAGCCTCTCCGCGGCATGTGGGATCTTACCGGACCGGGGCACGAACCCGTGTCCTCTGCATCGGCAGGCGGACCCTCAACCACTGCGCCACCAGGGAAGCCCTGACCATACTTCTTAAATGCACCTGCTAGCCTTGTACACATCAAGATTTTGAGGACTTATTACAAGACCATACCATGCATTCCTCCAGTCTTTTACCAAGACTCTTACTCTATGCCAGGCTCTTTGCTAGTATATTAGTTAGCTATTGCTTTTGGCTGCTAGTTACAGGGACCCAAAATAAGAGTGTTTTAAACAAGCTATAGGGGGTATTTTTCTCTCACATAATAGGAAACCCAGAGGTAGGGAGTCCAAGACTAGTATGGTGGCTTCTTGGTTTCAGTAAAAACATTCTATATTTCTGCTTTATCTTTTTTCCACCATTTTTATCATGTGGCTTCCAGTCTCAAAATTGCCTCATGATCACAACATAGCTGCTGCACTTCCAGTCATCACACCTAAATTCCAGTCAGCAGGGAGGAGGAAAAGGAAATGACAATAAAGTCATACTTTCCATATGAATCAATCTCTTTCAAAACAACTTTAATGGAAACTTTACCCAATTTTATTTGTATCCCATTGACCATCTCTATGTGCAAGGAGAATGGGAAATGTAGGTTTCTACTACAGCTTCTGACAATACAGAGGTTCTGTCAGTAAGGAAGAAAAAAAAAAGAGATACTAAGAAGACATTTCTCACAGCTGGGCCCCATGGGTGATGCAGAGATTAAGACCCTGTTCTACCCTCAAGGAGTTCAGGCTTCAGGGAGAACAATTTCCTTCCAAAACGGTTAAAAGAATAATTACATCTTGAGACATAAACTTTCATCTCGAGAAAGAGACTCTGTAATTTAGGATGGCATTATCCCAGAAGATTCTAGACTGCAGAGAATTTTGCTGAGTTTGTTTGTTTTCGTTCACTAAGAATTGTGTTTCTGCCTTTGAAATCTGCTTGGGCCCTGCTCCTATCCACCAGCATTTATGTTCCTCACAGCTCTGTGGTAGGAAATGGGAGAATTTTTTGCTAATAGCAAATGTCCACAGAATTTCTGGGCAGATTTCCCTGAAAGACAAATGACAGCTAGACGCAGAAGGTGCTGCGGTCCTGTCTGTCCCCTCCCCCTCCCCTAGGCTTATCCCAGTCATATACAGGTTGTGGGCACCAATGGCTGCGGCTTTATTAAGAGAGGGATTCCACTAGGGAGGGTGTAAAACCCTCTGTGCGTTATGTGGCTTTAACTCCAGACCCAGGAGAGACCCAATTTTTCTATTTCATTTTGAGCAGATCCCTTGTTTTCTTAGATAAAGTCAATGTGGCGGGCTCTGACGGTTTTCTGCCCCCAGGGGAGAGGGGTGGATTTCAAGCTAGTTTCTTCTATTTCTAGCTCAGCCTGGGGTGGGGATTTCCCCTGATGGAGCTAAGAATAGAGGAACCCGGAGCCGGAAGCCTGGGGGTGAGCACCCCCGGCTGTCACCTTGACCTCTGCCATTCACCTGTGCCACTGCCCTCTGACTGCTCAAGGGACAACCCAGAGGCTCGGCGGTAGGTGGGAACGTCATGATGGGCGCGGTCCTGAGAGAGGGTGGGGCACCGCAGACGGCCTTGGGGAGTCCGCAGGAGAAGTGGGGTCGGGGGCACGGGAGGAGCAGAGCAGGGCCCCACAGACACCCCGACAACCTGGAGAATGACTCGCACATCAGCGCAGGTGATGACCCAGTTGTCTTTCATTCAGCCTTAATTAGGAGCGTTCTTTCTGCTGGGCGCTAAACCAGGCACTAGACACGCTATCCCTGCCCGGGGGCGGGAGGAAGTAGAAGGTCCAAGGAGGGCGCTGTACGAAGTCAAGGAGAAGCCCTCCAGTTGGGCTGATGGGCACAGAAAGCTTCCGGGAAGAGGCTCACCCAAATTGAGTTCCAAAGGATGGATCAGGCAAGCAGAGACTGGACGGAGCTGGGGTGGGGCTCTCTAAGCTTGCTCTGTCACCTGTGACTTGACGGTAAGGCTTCCATCTTCGCACAGGGGCGCTATGAGGCTTGAGTGAGGTAATGCACTGGAGCTACTCCACTGTTGCCGTTACTTAATAAGGGGACTAGAGGGGACCCTGCTCGGTGGGCACGACCCAAGGCCAGGGAGTCAGAGTCAGTCAGTGGAACATGGATTTCCACTGGGTGGTTTTTCTTACACCCAGCATCCAAAAGAGCTGAGTTCATCCTCCCTCCAAAGCTACATGCAAACCAGAGTCTGGTCCCCAACCGGGATTGGAGGGAGAATTTAAAATCCACCGTCCTGGACTTCCCTGGTGGCGCAGTGGTTAAGAATCCACCTGCCAATTCAGGGGACACGGGTTCGAGCCCTGGTCCGGGAAGATCCCACATGCCGCGGAGCAACTAAGCCCGTGCACCACAACTACTGAGCCTGCGCTCTGGAGCCCGCGAGCCACAACTACTGAGCCCATGTGCCACAACTACTGAAGCCTGCACGCCTAGAGCCCGTGCTCCGCAACAAGAGAAGCCATGACAATGAGAAGCCCGCGCACGGCAACGAAGGGTAGACCCCGCTCACCGCAACTAGAGAAAGCCCACGCGCAGCAACGAAGACCCAACACAGCCAAAAATAAAATTAATTAATTAATTAATTAAAAAAAAAAAAACACCCTCCTGGTGGGCCTGACTTAGCCTGAGGCAGCGTACGACACTCCTGGCAGACACAGGCCAGCCTCCTTTGTGGACCCACTGGGCTCAGCGATTCGGTCCACACTTACCAGTCCCCCTCCTCCTCCCTTTCTGCCCGGTCCTCCCCGTCCAGGAGTTAGGCTTTGTGGAGTCGGGCCCAGGAGTGGGGCGGCCTGACTCAGCGGCAGCGATCAGAGCCCCGGTCTCAGGCAGGGGCGTGGGCAGGGCAGGCGAGAGGGGTCCAGTGAGGGGTGGGGGAAGCATGTCTTTGCGCTCTGCCTTTTGCACAGTCTGTGCCAAAGGCAAGCGGAAGATCTGACTCAACCCAGCTGCTTCTTCTGGGCTCTCATCACATGCTCATGGTCGGGACCACAGGCCCCAGCGACAAGGGCACTTAACCATAAGCGACCCAGCTGACGAGCCCACTGTCCCATTTCTGGTAAGGTCCCATAGGATATCTTGAAATCTTGTCCATGGGGTTGCTATGGACCAGACACTCTTTTAATTCTAAAGTTCAAATGTAGCCTTTTCTTTTCCAAAAAAAAAAAAAAATCTGCCACAATTCAAAGTGAACTGTGTTTCTATAAAAAGGAAAAAAATAGTACTTTTTCAAAAAACCATAGCCCAAACTGGAACATTTAAATATGAGACTGATGTATAAATATGCATACCCTCTCATAAAAATAGAGTGGTTTCAGTATATGTTATTTTTTCCCTTCATTGGTTGAATGTAATTGAAAATCCACCAAAAGCCATCCTGCGGTGAGTTAGCAGGTCACATCCCTCCCCCGCTTATGGAGACAACTGTTCATCTGGAGAATAGATCTTAGAGCTGCTTACAGGGGCATGGTCTGTTGATGCAATAGTTATCCAGTCACCCGTCTCCGTTACCTCACACGGAGGTGTGTTTCCAGACCCCCAAACAGAGCTGAGGAATGGGTGGAGGCCTGAAAGAGATGGTGCTGAAGGGGCCCCAGGGAGCATTTCAAAGGAGGGGAAGGTGGAGAAGACTCGGAGGTCCGTGTCCCCCTCAACGAGGTGCTGGGAGTACGCTTGCTCCAAGGAGAAGCTAAGGGAGCATCTAAGCTAAGGGAGCATCTCCTTGGAGGCGAGGCAACCGCATTGTGTAAGAGGCTTGGGTTCAGGTCCTGCTCCCTCTCTGTGTGGTTCTGGCCCAGTTATTTCACATCCCTGACTCACTCTAAATGGAGATGGATGATACTGATGCAGAGGTGTGCTGGAGTGACTAACTGAAAACATGCTTGCTCAGCTAGGAAAAGACGTGGGCAGTCACTGGGTCACCCACGGAAAAGGGCTGGACGTCGCTGGCGCTCTGGCAGTTGAAGCATTTATTTTATTTCACGAGAACAAAGAATTAAGAACAGGACCAAGAATAGCCACGAGTGGGGATGAAAAGACAAGAAGAAAGCATCTGTAGTACCAAAAAGTAAGTAAGTGATTAAACACACAGGCACACGCACGGATGGGGGTTTGTCAAAGGACAGCAGGGCAGATGGAAGGAGCCCCCCCCCCTCCCATGGCCAAAGATGGAACAATCTCAGCAACACAATAAATAAAGGAATATTGGATTATAAACAAAAGTATAACATAAATATGCATGCCTCCATACTGATGGAAATAAAAGATTGCATAAATTAATAAATGAGAGAGAAGAGACAAATGCCCCGTGAAAAGAATCCCAAATCATTCCTGTTGGATGCTTCCGCCTACAGGAGCTGGAGCTTAACTCTCCATCCCTTCAGTGTGGGCTGTGTGTCCTGGCTTCCTTCAAAAGACCACGGGATGGAAAGGGGGGGCCAGAAAGAGTAGCTTTACCATGGAGAAGCCTGACCAACACTGCTCGCCCAAGCAATCAAGGTCAACGTCAGCGGCCATAAATCACATTGACAGTACGTACTGTTGATGCCGGTGTGATAGGATGTAAACGGCACTTTACCCCTTTGGTCTTCCTCGAAAAAGGAAGACCATAACCCCAGTCTCATCGTGAGTAACACGTCAGATCAATTCCAATAGAAGGTCAACCCCTCCACACTGTCTAGGCCACCCCAAAACAAGGAAAGTTGGATAAATCATCAGCCAACGGAGCCTAAGGAGATGCAGTGACGAAATGGAATGTGGTGTCCTGGATGGGATCCTGGAATGGAAAGAGGACATAGGGAAAAACGAAGGGAAAATCCAAATAAACTGTGGGCTTTAATGAATAATAATGGACCACTGTTGTTCCATTAATTCTAACAAATGGACCTTACTGGTATGTAAGGTGACAATAATAGGAGAAACTTTGTGGGGAGAAGGGGGGTATAGGGGGACACTCTGTCCTATCTGCTCAGTGTTTCTCTAAGTCTAAAACTCTTCTAAAAAAGTCTATTAATTTAAAAAAGAAGGAGGAGGAGAGAAGGAAAGGTAATTCTTAACACACTCCTCCATAAAGAGCTGACCTGAGGGAGGGCATGGTCAGCACATAAGGTGAGGGTGACCCAGAGGAGGGGAAAATGGGGTATCCTCATACCCCTCAAAGTTGTGGGGCGGTGGGTGAACCTCCAAGATGGGCCAGGAGAAGGAGCTGGTGTCAGGGAACCGAGTCCAAGGCTGTCCATGTGCCAGGGAATTCAATAGCAACACCCAAGGTGGGGAATTTCTGGTTCATTAAACTTGATTCTGTAAAGGAGGAAAATGCCTTTGCTATTTATAACCCCAAGAGCCTTCTAGGGAAGGGGCGCTCCATCCAACGAAGGCCCTTTTGTTCTGCCAAGCACCTCTATGGATTCAGACCCGCCTGGAGCTGACTTCAAGGGGATGAAAGGGAGAGGGAGGGAGAGAAGAGATGGAGAAGAATCAGCAAAGTGGCAGAAAGCCGAGGGCTCCATGGGGTGAAAGGGGCAGTGAGAAGCCCTCCTGGAAAGTCAGCGGAAAGGACTTTTATAACAGGAATGTCAGACGTGCTGTTGTAAGTTGCTTGCATTCCTCCCCACCACCTGAACTTCCTTGGTGACCCACAACTCCCCCATAGAAGGTTCCACTAAAGCGATGGCCCAGGACATCCCCGGTGGCTTCCCTGGGAGAGAAAGAACGTGAAGAGTTTACATGGGCAATCACTTGAATGGAGACAAAGAGGCGACTGCAGGGCACAGAGCGGGAAACAATAATTCAGTAGATGTGGGACGCTGGATATGGAGCTGACTGTGAGAATGGAGACTCCCCGCTAGGGGGAACCCAGGCATCTTGGGGAGAGTTGAGACTTCCATGCATCCTTTGGGGAGGGTCTGCCTGGAAGAGGGATGTCAGCCAGTATCTCCTGGACCACCAGGGGCCAGGAGATGCCCGCTGACATCTGGGCTGCCTGCAATACTCTACCTCAGCGTTGGAGAGCTTGCAAGGGTGATTGGATCCGTGTGGGCAGCATGGCGGGGGGCACATGTCCAAGGAAGTGTGCCCGGAGGCTTTCTAGGGAAGACAGGTACCCGGAGCTTGCACTCAGTTCTCACCATGGAGCCCTGCACCCAGTAGGTCCTCAGCATACCCTAGTTCCTTTTCCAGTAAAGCTCTGCTTAAAGAACACGCCAGCCTGATTGCACCAAAAGAACACAGTGCAATGCTATTCCTTTCATGAGGGTGTGTGTTTGCTCCTCTGCTGACGGCCATCTCTTATGGGTAACGAGGAACACACCAATCACTACTCAGCAGCCACAGAAAACATCTGTTTTTCTGCTTGATATTTGGAAATAGAAATCACTGAGTAGCTAAACTGGTCGTGTGTGTGTGTTGGCGAGGTGGGGAGTGGGAGAGCAGGGAGACAGCAATAAGTGACTCTATTTAAAATCTCCCCCCACCACCACTACTGGGCATATACCCCGAGAAAACCATAATTCAAAAAGAGTCCTGTACCACTGTGTTCACTGCAAGTCTATTTACAATAGCCAGGACATGGAAGCAACCTAAGTGTCCATCGACAGATGAATGGATAAAGATGTGGCACGTATATACAATGGAATATTACTCAGCCATAAAAAGAAACAAAATTGAGTTATTTGTAGTGAGGTGGATGGACCTAGAGACTGTCCTACGAGTGAAGTAAGTCAGAAAGAGAAAAATAAATACCATATGTTAACACATATATATATGGAAACTAAAAAAAACGTTCTGAAGAACCTAGGGGCAGGACAGGAATAAAGATGCAGACGTAGAGAATGGACTTGAGGACACAGGGAGGGGGAAGGGTAAGCTGGGACGAAGTGAGAGCGTGGCATGGACATACATACACTACCAAGTGTAAAATAGATACCTTAGTGGGAAGCAGCCGCATAGCACAGGAAGATCAACTCCATGCTTTGTGACCACCTAGAGGGGTGGGATAGGGAGGGTGGGAGGGAGGGAGATGCAAGAGGGAGGAGATATGGGGATATACGTATATGTATAGCTGATTCACTTTGTTATACAGTAGCAACTAACACACCCTTGTAAAGCAATTATACTCCAATGAAGATGTTAAAAAAAAAAATATCTCCGCCACCAGCCGCAGCTTGCTGGCTGGCACAGAATAACTGGCATGGGTTAGGCTTTCAATAAGTGGTGTCTGTGGTTGCTGTACTGTTGTCAGGAGGCACTGAAGGGTGGGGGTGGGGGGGAGATGGCGGGGCATGAGCATCGATCTCTGCAGTGGTAGAGTGAAGGCGGGTAGAGGGTTCTGGAAAAGCAGAAGCTTTAGAGCATCACCTTTGATGCTGGCCACAGGAGGACGAGCTCTCAGTTGGATGTGAGACAGATGTTTTAATCTGGACCAGACTTTTTAATACTGACATGTGACCAGTAAGTTTTTAGATCTTTCTGGGATGACATCAAAAGAACTGAAAAGAACTGCATGGTTGCAGTTGGGATATTTTTTAAGGCAGTTCCTTGTCTGTATCCCCTTGAGTTCAGATTGTTCAGTGAACCAGTTATATAGTTCTAGATGTTCATGCAGACAAGTTTAGAAAACACTTGTCTGTAGATAGATGGACATAAAAATCAAACTAGATAAGGAAAGAAAAGTATTATTCATATTTTTGTGAATAACATTACAGTTTTCAATGTAGTTTCTTTGTAACTTTTTATTTTGATGTCATTTCAAACTTGCAGAAAAGTTGCAGGAAGAGTACAAGGCGCTCCCATATACTCTCCACCCAGATTCACCGATTGTTCACATTTTGTCCCATTTTCTTTATTTTTCTCCCTTTACTGTCCGTTTATTTTTTCCCTTTCTCCCCTGATGTATATAGATCCATATATACGTATATATTGTTATTTTTATAATATGTCAACTACATTCTAATATCTTTATCAATATATTAAATGGTATTGTGACTTAAAATAATAATAAATTTTAACAATATACTCATATATTTTAGACAGACACAATTTCTGAACCGTTTGAGACTAAGTTGCAGATATTATGCCCTTTATCCCTAAATACTTCAGTGTCTATTTCCTAAGAATAAGGTAGCTCTCTTTCATACCCACAGCACTAGCATCAAAATCAGGAAATTTAGCATTGATGCTATTATCTAATCTGCAGTCTGTATTCAAAGGACATCATTTGTCCTAATAATCTTCTTTAGAGTAAATTTTTTTCCTGGGTCAGCGGCTAACCCAGAATGTCACAATTTATTTAGTTTTCATGTCTCTTTCGCCTCCCTTAATCTATAAGAGTTCCTCAGTCTTTACCTTCCATGACCTTGGTACATATTTTAAAATACAGGCCAGTTAATTTACAGGAAGTCCCTCAGTGAGGGGTGATCTGATGTCTCCTCATGATTCCATTTGGGTTATACATTTTTTTGGTACAAATACCCCAGAAGTGATGTGTCCTCAGTACGTCCTATCAGGATGCAAATGAAGTGGACTCATCCAGCTATTGGTGATGATAACGTTCGCACCAAGGGATGGTCAGATATTAAGAGAATTGGGTTGCACCGGACACTTTTATAAACTGCTTTTTCACTTAACAATTTACTGCAAACGTTTGGTATGTTTTAAATATTCTTACACAGCATCATTTTAATAGATGCATAGTTTTCCATTGTCACGTCATATTTACTTATTATAACTCCTATAATTTTGCCAAATTGGAACATTTTACCAAATATCTCCTACCATGAGCAATGTGATGCTGAATGTTCTTGTAAATAATTCTTTTTGTATCCCAAAGACTAATTCCTGAGGGTGAATCCCTAGGATTGGAATTGACAAAGGCTATGAATACTTTTAAGGATAAAAGATGCCGTTCAAGGGACTCTGTCCTCACAAGCTTTGGTCAAACTTACGCTCCCCATCAGAGCGTGCGAAGGGGCCCACTTCACCATCTGTCTCCCTACACCCTCCCCAGCTTGGGGTTTTGTCGTTTCCCCAAATCTTTTGCTTTAATTTGTAATCCTTTAGTTAGAAGATTTGACCTTTGCATATATTTTGGACCATTTACATAACTTCTTTTCTTTAGTTTCCTAATCATATCCTTTGCTACTTTTTCCTTGAGTTTCCACCTTTTGTTATAACATACAGTACTTATTGGTATTATTGGATGAACAATTTGTAAATTGAGTTTTGAGTACTTTCTTGTTTTTTCTTTCCTTTGTGGTTATTTTTTTTTTAATTTCCAAATAGCTTTCCTTTATTTATAAACAGAGTACATCTATACTTGTGTTTGTAGTTTTGTCACATGCTTGTAAATATAGTTGTAAATAATTGCTCCACTGGTAATTAACTTGTGGTGTTAGGTCTTCAGGTTGAAGAGGACTACCTAGAAGCAAGCATAGTTTGGTGGTGAAGAGCACAGGCTTTGGGGTCAGGCCAACCTCGTGTTGAGTCCCGGCTCCGCTGGGTGACTCTGGGTGAGTCAGCCACACTGGGTCTCAATTTTCTCAACAGTAAACTAGAAGATAATAATAGGGTCGTGGTGAACATTAAATGAGATATTGTGTGTAAAACGCCCGCTCCTGGGCACTCAGTAAATGTCGGTTGTTAGACGGTTGTTTTGTTATTGAAACCCGGTCTACTGAGGACCACATTCAAAGAGACTGATTCACCAGGACGTGCGGAAAGGGCAGACACAGTGTCCAAAAGTGAGCTGCTAAGGACGAGAAGCGAGGCTTTTGAAGGAGTTCACGGCAGGGCAGGGTCTCAGGCTTGTTAGGTAACATCCAGCACTGACCTGCGTTACTGGCTCTTCCAGGAGACCCTGAACCCTCCTGACCCTTCCAGGTTCGAAGTTACAGCGTCTGAATGGTTAAGGGGTTGTTGTTTTGATGGGTTGACTTTTCTGTGCTGCGCAGACGTCTGTCCCGTGGTGACATCCAACAGCTATTTAAGGTCCCCAGATGTACATCTGCAGGCTGCTGACTTGGAGTTGTAGCGTCAGTTGGTAGCACTTAGGAACCTCTAACTAAGTGAAGAATGAACTTGGAAAACATTGAGCCCAGTGCCTGGCACCCAGTAGGTGCTCATCCAGTGCAAGTTGTTTCCCTTTCCCCCACTCTCTCTCTCCCCGTTACTAATGGACACAGCAGATGACGGGGAAAAGCATGAACCAGCAGCCCAGTCCCGGTTCTGGTCCTGTTCATTACCTACTGTATAATATTGGGCAAGTTAGGTACCCTCTGAACTTCTCTTTGCTCCCCTATAAAAGCATGGTTTTGGGGACAACTTGCTTTCAAAGAGCCCTTCCAACTCTAATATCCTATGATGTTATCATATAAGATTTGGCATAACTGCTTATCCCCGGAAGCTCACACCCTTGAGATACTTATACACACTCAAGAACCAAAACACGAGGCGTGGGATGAAAACTGCGCCAAGAAGGAACGCCCGAGGGTCTGCAAAAGGGCCTCCACCCGCGTAGCCTCTTATCTGACCCGCTCGCCAGGGACTCAGTGCCCCTGCAGAAGCTCCAATTTGTCCGTCACCCCCCCCCGCCCCCCGCAGAGGCCAGGCTCCCTACTCGGCTCCACTAACTCACTACTTGTCAGGCCCCAGCTATGCAGTTGTTGGTAGGGGGAGGGCGGAATTCTTTCCAGCCTCACGATGGAAATTTAAAGAAAATAATGCGAGACCTTCACAGATAGCTGCACACTCACCACCACAAATGGCAGCATCACAAAGACAAATATATAACATTTCAGAACTTGGGAGCGACCCATGCTCAGAAAGGGAGCAATTTGGCCGATACATGGCCATCCTGTGGTACAGCAGAGGGAAAAAAAAGCGAAGTTTCTAATTACCCGGCCACAATCCTGTATTTTGATGTAAAAGAGAGGAAATAACTGAGCTCTCTTCTAGTCACAGACACACCAAGGGGCCAAGAGAAAAGCCTTCTGCCCAGATCACTGCTGAGCCCACAGCTGGCCTTCGGCCCAGGCGGGCCCAGCCAGCGATCCTCAGATGAACCCCCAGAAGCCGACAGTGGCCCACTTCATCCTTCCCCCCTTTTGCAGGGGCATCAGCAGCAATTTCCTTCTCAAAACCTCTGCACCCTCTTCCGTGTCCTTTCTCACACGTATGTGTTGGAATAGGAGGAATTGGGGTCAGGGAGATCAAGTAACAACCCTAGTTTACTCAGGAATACTGCAAACCAAATCACAGCTCATCCTGTGCACTGGGCACTTCTGATCTGGGCTCCCATCCCTCCTTCACTCTGTGCTTTCTGGAGCTCTGACACATCCTTCATCTCCACTGAATGTCACCTGTGGTCACGAGGTCAGCCAAGGTCTCCTCTATGATTGGGCTGCAAAATTAACGGAATCAAGCTTCCATCCTAAGATTTTTAGGGCATGACTCACAACCCATCTCAAGGATTTGTCAGAAGCGTCAGCACAGACAGTCTGGCAGGAAAGGATGCTACCTTCCTAAGAATGCTTGGGGAACGCTTAGCTGTGCCTCAGTTTCCCTTAGCATCCCTCTGAGCTGCGGGTGCTCGAGGCTAAGAGGACTTCCCCACTGTCTGGGGGAGACAGACTTTGCAGCATTCCCTGTCTCACAGCATAGAAGCAATTATTGTAGCCCCCCCCGCCCCGACAACCCTCACGGAAACACACGCACCCGGCTACCAGCCTGTCTGGGTTTTACTAGTCATTCATCTTATTTTCAGGATGTATAGGCAGGAGAATGAAAGAGAGACTGCACGGCACGGGTGAGGAGAAAAGGAGAAGAAACTTGGGAAAGGGGAATGAGGGATCCTCTTGTGCTGGTGCTACCTTGCGTCCTGACACCGCTGACACTTGTATGATTATTTTGACATTTCTCCTATCCAGACGACAACAAATCATAAACAAAAATCAGTTTATCAGAAAACATACAAGGACAAAATAGTAACACAGATAGTTGCGATAGTTGCCCCTCCCACAGCCTAACACAGCAAATTCCATATCCGGCCACGTTTCCCCTCCCCTTCCTTCCATGGGCGATCCTGGGTCTGCCATCTTGGTTCCTGGGCTCCTGTTCTGACAAAACGTGGTCATACCTCCAAGAGGTGAAACAGAGGGCAAACTGATTTCCTTAACTGATTTGGAAAAGGGCAGAAATGTTGCTTATGGGAAAGAAGAAAAGATTTAAAGAGGGAGAGGAGGCGTGAGGGAGTCAAAGGCCAACCAAAGTTGGATTCGAGGACAGCTTTTCTCAGGCACTGAGGTGAGGAAGTGAGAAAGAAAGAGTCACTTCATGGGCAAGGGAGAGCTGTAAAGAGCAAAGGCAATGGGGAGAGAGGATTTGTGAATTGTGAAATTCTCCTTTGACAGTCTTCGAGGGGTCCCAGGAAAGAATTTGGAAAGACATTTGGAAATTCAGTCCTTGCCTCCGATAGGGCATTTGTTTATTCTTCAAGATCTTCATCGGAAGCCATCTCTGGAAATCTTTAGAATGACCTCCTAGTGACCTCCCATGTCTCTGAATTCCTAGTAGGCAAGTCCCATCTCAGTCCCCAGAGTCCAGTAATCTCCTCAGGAGCGACCCCTGATTTTGTGGCATTGGGTGGGAGGGGAAGTGGCTTGTGTTAGGCCATTCGGGCTGCTCTAACAGAATACCATAGGACGATGAAAATTTATATCTCACAGTTCCGGAGGCTGGAAAGTTCAAGATCAAGGCACTGGCAGGTTGGGTAAGGGCCACTTCCTGGTTCCTGGACAGCCATCTTTCACTGTGTCTTCACATGGCAGAAGGGGCAAGAGAGTTCTCTGGGGTTACTCTTCTAAGGGCACTAACCCCATTCACCACCAGGAGACTCAGTCGTCTCTGCCTTGCACGTGCTGTAGGGACTTGAGAGAGGTTTCAGAATGTCAGGGTCCCCATCGGTTAAATGATGGGTACAACTACGGGCTGCTTAAAATGCCCTCTAGCCCTGAAGACCCTTCACGTGGAGAGCTGGCCCCCTCCTGGTTGATGTTGGCCTGCAGAGCCAGGACCTGGGCTACCTCATGGCTTCTCACTGGGTGCAGGCAGGTCTTGGGGCTCCAAAGACTCCTGGGATATCTGAAGCCTTGGCCTCAGGCCTGGACCTAAGGCCAAGACACTGCTGTCAGCTCAGGTCCCAGTAGGGTGACAAATGGTCTGGGTTTGTCCAGAGCCTGAGTGCTTAAACTGGTGAAGTCTGGGACAAACCAAGACACAGTTGGGTGCTCCTGCATCCCCTCCCAGTGTCCTCTGGGCTGCTGTTCCGCTGGGTGGACCCTGCTCCACAGTCCCACCCTCTTCCCTGCCGTCCGATCACAAAGCTCTCAAGCCTTGGGCCAGCCTCTCAGGGAGGGGCTGGAAGAGGAGGGTGCTGTGATAAAGCAGCCAATAGGAAGCCAGGAGGTGGGAATTCGAGTCCAAGCTCCGCCAATCACTGATGGTGAAACCTCAGGATTTAATCCCTGATTTAATCACTGTAAACCTAGGTCTCCTCATATGTCACACAAAGAAATAGATACGGGGGTGAGTGTGTTCCCATGTCAAAGTGGTTAGAGGACTGGACTCTGCAGTCAAAGAGGACAATGTTTGAATCCTGAAGGGCCATTTATAAGCTGGATGAACTTGGACAACTCACTTAACCTCTCTGAGCCCAAATTTCCTCATCTGTAGAATGAAGATAATATCCCTGTTTTGGGGACTTTTGTAAGGATTAAGTGGGATGAGGTTAAGTAAAGCCTTTAGCCCAGTGCCTAGCACATCATAAGCACCTGTTATTATTACTACCATTGTTATTGTTCGCTACTCACTAACAGTCTGTGGCTCTAAACCACACCGAGGGGAAACTGGGGGCTCAAACCCCCTGGCATCATTTGTTAACCCAGAACATGTAGGCAAGCAAGGCTTGTGCTATAGACTGAATGTGTCCTTCCAAAGTTCATGTGTTGAAACTTAATCCCCAGAAAGACGGGTAGGCAGTAGGGCCTTTGGGAGATGATTAGGTCATGAGAGTAGGTCATGAGAGTAGCATGACACTGAACTCCTCAGAGGCGGTACTATATGACTTTTCTCTCTTCTTCGCATGTCCAGCATGGGACCTCGCTGTCAGGCAGTCTCAGTACAGTAATAGGCTATGGTCCTGGGGTCCTGGGGCCCTGGGCCTCCAAAGGGGGTGGCCTCGATGGAGGTTGGGGGGAAGGCAGGAGGCTCATTCTCCAAAAAGGGCGTCTGTTTAATGATTGCCCTTGAAGATAAAGTGGAGACTGTTAGGACTACGCTGAAAAGATGTTAGGGGAAGTGGTTGAAACCACATGGTGAGACAGGCAGACAGAGCAGGCAGAGGGTGGGGCTTATTTTAAGTGATCACCTCCCACCTCAAGCAGCCTGCCCTTGCCTGGTTCACTCACTGTTTTTAGAGCTCCCCAAGTGGCTGTCTGCAGGAACAGTGTCACCTGGACAAATTGACTGCTGGGGAAAATTCCTGAAAGCAGTTTGCCAGAACAGATCAATATTTAATTTCTAATGGGCAGTTTTCAATTAGATCCTAGATTGAGTGCCGTCTGATTGGTCACCTGTAACCACTGAAGGCCTTTGCTCCAGCCAGTGGCCGAGTGCAGCTGATATTACAGCCACGATACCCTGGGTGTTCGGTCCCACTGCTGCACCTAGGGCAGCGGTTCCTAAGTGGGGCAGTTTTGCCATCCAGGAGACACTGGACAATGTCGAGATATTTGCGGTTGGCACAACTGAGAGATCTAATGGCCTCTAGTGGAGAGAGGCCAAGGATACTGCTAAACATCCTTCAGCGCACAGGACAGAGTCCCCACAGCAAACAAAGGTAGAAAAACCTTGTCTTACTCAGGGTTTCCTCTCGCTGGTGGTCACAGTCACCTCCCTGATGGCCTCTCTACCTCCAAGTTCGCTCTTAAAAGCATCTGTTCGTGCCACAACTGTGCGCGTGCACACACACACACGCACACCCCTTCACAGCACCGGTCACCTACGGTCCAAACTCCACCCACTGTGTAAGCTCTGCACACCCAGGGCCCACTTGTTTTTCCATTTTTCTTTCCCCATCTCACTCCAGTCTCTGAACTAAAGTCTCTGTCCTGGTGACTCTCAGACTTGACTCTGCATCAGAATCTCCTGGGGAACTTGTTAAAACCATGGTTACTGGGCTCCGTCCCCAGAGCTTCTGATTCAGTAGGTCTGGACGGGGGGCTGCAGGATGTGCATTTCTTCTGGGTGAGGCTGCTTCTGCTGGGCTGGGGCCCACGCTCTGAGAACCTCCACCCCACACCGGCTTCTCTTCACCTCTCGTCCTGTCCCCCAGCCTCTGCTTCTGTCCAGGATGCCCTTGCTTACTGTCCTTCTACCCACCCGAGTTCTACCCTCAAGGTCCAGATCAAACGCCACCTCCACCCTGCAGTTGCCCTCCTCTGATGCCCAAGGGAAGAAATATCCCAGCCTCGGCCCTCTTTCAGTACTGTGCACCTCTCCGTGGACACTTACTTTCTTCTTTCACTGACAGTTACAGTGAGTCCTCTACTCAGGAACGAGTTCCGTTCCGAGAACGCGTTCCTAAGTCCAATTTGTTCGCTAAGTCCAAAAAAGTTAGCCTAGGTCCCCAACTAACACAATCGGCTCTCTAGTACTGCCCTGTAATAGGTTTATCATACTTTTCACACAAATAATACATTAAAAAACAAACAAAAAGTAAAGAAAACATTGACTCAGTACAGTACCTTGAAAATACAGTAGTACAGTACAACAGCTGGCATCCAGGGGCTGACATCTAGTGAACAGGCAAGAAGAGTTACTGACTGGAGGAGGGAGAGGAGGTGGGAGATGGTAGAGCTGAAGGATCGTCAGCAACAGGAGACGGAGGACGAGCTGCAACGTCACTCACGCCTGACGTTGATGGGACTCATGTTCGAATCTTTGAAAGGTCGCAACTTGAAGGTTCATATGTAGGGGACCTACTGTATTTAAATGCATGCTGTACAAGCCAGGCATGCTCCGGAAGAGTAGCTGGAGAGAGTTTAATCAAAGGGACTATTTACAAAGATGTGCGCAGGATTAAGGGAAACTAACAAGTATGCTGAAGCACCCCAAGGCTCGCCATGACCAGCCATGACCACTTATTGGAAGCCATGACCACTGCGATGGACAAGGTGGGGAAATGGTCACTGGAATCAGGAGAGGGTCACCTGATAGGAGCTGCAGGCTTGGGAAGAGGAGCACAGACACCACTAGAGGGCAGCCTGGCAGGCAGGGAGTCTGGGGAATAAATACCCCAGCCTTTCTCTCCAGCACCCCCTGCTGTCCTGCCAGTGCCTCCCACGGGCTAAACCCAATAAGAAAACAGAAGGCAAAGGGAACATGATGCAGCCCACAGACGTCAGCCTCCCAAGGCTCAGAGCAGGTAGAGAAGGTTGGAGAGTGGACCTAGTGGGGCAAAGAGAGGGTCTCCAGCACACGACTTCTCTCCCTACTATGAAATCCCAGAGTTATAGCATCCATGTCAGAATTGTCCCCAGGATCCACGACAAGCCGGGGCTTTGCATAATAGAGTAGGTTATTAATAAATATTTGGTGAGTGAATCGTTCATCATTAGCTGGTGAGTATGTCTGGTGATTAATTTTCAGATATTTTATGGAATTTCATCACTCATAGAAGTCTCTCAGAATATTCTAAGAATGTTTATAGCTCCACAGAAAAACCTGCCAGCTGAGGTCCCCATGACGTGGCTGGGAAACCCAGCTTATCGTATTTCCCAGCCCTGTCCACCAATTTCTCACTTACATATCACTTTATCTTTCAAAGCAAAGAATATAAACTGGGGATGCATCAGGCTTGTGGAGGAATATTTTCTCAGATCTCAAGCAATCAAGGAAAACAGAAAGGAATGGAATCAACAGCAGAGATACTAGTCTTTTTAAAGTGAAATATAACCAAACTAAAATTAAAGGGAAAAAGTTGTCTGCAAAACATACTTGCATTAGAAGTGATCATGAGTTCAAACTGATTAATTTCGTGTAAATGTGTAAGAAAAACAACTTGAGCTTAAGAGAGAAGTCTTCTATTCTAGCACAACTGGCAACCATTTATTGAGCACTTACTATGTGCTATGTACTAAATGCTTTATGTATTCTATCTCATTTAATCCTCACAACTGGCATTTGAGCTCTGAACCGTTATGATTTTCATTTTCACAGATGTTGAAACTGAAGTACTGAGAGGATAAGTAAATTTTCCTGGTTCTCGTAGTTGGTAAAAGGCAGTATTGGAATTTAAATCCAAGTTGCCTAATTAAATCCAATTCTCGCTGGAAAATAGCTAAAAGTTGAAACCGTAATCACTATACAAATTCAATTCAATGACTATCTGAGTGCCATTTACACCTACTAAATTAATTAACGCTTTTTAAAATTATTATTCAGTTCCATTGCTGATGAGGCACTGGTGAAAGTTATACCCACAGAGCTGGTGCCATGGTGGATGAATATACACTTCTGGGAAAGCAACAAGGCAGAACCCGTCAGAAATTAGGACCACATTCAGAGCGTTTCTACCATGATCAGAAGGCTGGTTCGCTGTCCTGCGGGAACAGGATTCTGCATGAGGGGCAAGGATGTGAGGTCTCTGGGTCTGGGCTTTGCAGTCGTGGGGCAGGAGAAAGACAGTGTCTTCAGATATGGGATCCACTGTGCTTTCATCTACATGACCAGCCCCATCTAGAAGCAGCTTCCTCCAAAGGATCGAGGTGGGGGTGGGGTGCGGCACTGGTCAGCCGACTGGGCTGGATCAGGCCCAGGATATGGTCCTACTGAAGCCCTGGGATGGTGTGACTCAGGCACTGGGACCCAGACAGATGGGCAGAGCTGTGTTTGGAGTTGTAGCCTTCCCAGAAGACTCTTCATTTGCTCTCATTGACCGGCCCATGGCTGGTCCTAGAGGTGACTCATATTGATGTCCAGATGTTGAGCAGGTAGAGCGAGGAGGTAGCGGGGTGGAGGAGGTTCCTTGCTGCACCCTTCCTGAGCTGGAGGAGAGCGGCCTCCCTGCTGCCCCTGCTGGGAACTCTGAGAACTGCAGGGGTTTTTCTGACATCCCGGATCTTGATTTCTTCTGGAGACAAAGCAGGAATCTTCTTCTGCTCCCTCCCTGTCATCTCTTTGCCTGACGCTACCTCTATATTTTAGCAGAAGCAGCACGCCGAGCATCCCAGCTCTGCCACTCACGCACTTAAACTCTCGCTTCCCTGCTCCTGGTCAACACTACTACCTGCCTCACAAGTCTTTCCTGAACCCAGAAACATAGTGTTTCGTAAAGGCCTGGCACACAACAGGGAATCGATAAATATTCACTTTCCCCCTTCCTTATTTTTATCCCTTTAACGGATTACAGGTGAAAACACCTCGGAGTGGTCATTTGATACGATAAGGCCCATCTAGTGTGGGGCTTTCACCTTCCTCACACTTTTCTTACAGGACCAAAGGGCTGGACCTGGCGGCTGTTTCCAGCCTGCAAGAGTCAATCAATCAACCAGGGGCGGGCAGGGCAGTACGGCAGGGATCCACCAGGAGGCAGCAGAGAGCCGGCCTCCGCGGGCTCCGCTGGGCTGGGGTCTGCACAGGTGACCTCAAGAGCAGGGAGACTTTCCCAGGCTCTGTCATTAGAGACTGAAGGTCTGGGGGTTATGGGCTGTGTCACCAAACTGAAACTCTAGAGGCAAAGACCTAGATGAGCGTGAGCCCAGCATGGCTGTTAGCTTAAAGAGGAAGTAGTTCTGGGACTTCCCTGGTGGTGCAGTGGTTAAGAATCCACCTGCCAATGCAGGGGACACGGGTTCGAGCCCTGGTCCGGGAAAATCCCACGTGCCACGGAGCAACTGAGCCCCTGCACCACAACTACTGATAGAGCCCGTGAGCCTCAGCTACTGAGCCTGTGCACCACAGCTGCTGAGGTGCACACCTAGAGCCTGTGCTCCACAACAGGGGAGGCCACCGCAATGATAAGAAAGCCTGGACGCAGCAACGAAGACCCAACGCAGCCAAAAATTAATTAATTAATCAAAGGCCATTTCTTTAAAAAAAAAAAAAAAGAGGAAGTAGTTCTACAGAGTCCAGAAGAAACCCTCTCAATCAGGGGAGTAATAGTAATAGTAGCTGCGATTAACCAAATGTGCTGATATCATAAGGATATTATTGGGAGACCTTTATATACATATGTACATATATAATACACATATGTGTGTGTGTGTGTATATGTGTATATATATATATATATTTTTTTTTTTTTTTTTTTTTTTTTTTTAGGCCGTGGCATGAGGGATCTTAGTTCCCTGACCAGGGATGGAACCCGAGCCCTCTGCATTGGGTGTGCACAGTCTTAACCACTAGACTGCCAGGGAAGTCCCGCCAGTATATATTTTATCTGTGGTCATCTCTAATGTCAAACCTGGTAGACTCGGGCCATAGAGATTCTTCCGGAACATAGAGAAGCCCAGTCATGGGCTTCAGGACCTGGGGCGGGAGGAGGGTACTGAGTACAAGGAGATTCTCCCAGACAGGAGGTGGAAATGGAAACCCTGCTGTTTCCTCTTGATGGAGCGTGGAAGGAAGAGAGGCGGGGGAGGAGAGGCAGTGGGTCAGACGCGTGGGTCTTGGGTGCCCCGCGCAGCCCCGCTCCCAGGATGTGGTGGGGCTGGATGTTAACATGAAGGAAAAGCCAGAAGTGGAGGGAGGGGGGCTTGTGCTCTGCTGGTGCCGGGCATGCAGCAGGCACGCCGGGTACACACGGAGACCCAGAGGCGTGAAGTGGAGAGGAGGTCTGGGTTAGGGCTCTCCAGCCCTCTCTTGGCCTGGAGGGGCCCCCGAAGAGCCGGCGTGCGACAGCCACGGGTTGAGACCCAGGGGCCTGCCATGCTAAGGGGTGAGGTGACTGCACCATGAAGGCCACAGAGTCCCCAGCTTAGTAGGGGGCAGGTGGAGGGTGTGCCTGGGACTCAGAAGGCTGAGCAGCACCCCGAAGAGCTGGGGGAGGGGCCCGTCAGCAAGGGAGAACAACTGGACCCCAACCGAAACAAGAAAACAAGCTTCGCGTTAATCTCTGCACCCAGGGAGAAGTAGCCCACGGGGCAGGCATCCCTGCCTCTATGTCTGCTTTGCCTCTCGAGCCCCAGCCACTCCCATTCTCCTTCACAGCAGCCACGCTGGCCCTCTCAGGCCTTCAATGCTGCCATGCTTCCTCCAGCCACAGGGCCTTTGCACATCCCTTCTCTCCTCCCTCCAAACCCATCCTCCTGGCTCAGTCCTTTTCTTCTCTTCCATACTCTCTTTCATAACACTTGTCATTTCATTGAGTTGTCATTTTGCATCTATCTTTGATTAACACCCACCTCCCCCCTAGGATTATAAGCGCCATGGGGGCAGGGACCACGGTTTTTTTTTTTTTTCCTTTTTTTTTTAATATTTATTTATTTGGTTGTGCTGGGTCTTAGTCACGGCAGGCAGGCTCCTTAGTTGTGGCACGCATGTGGGATCTAGTCCCCTGACCAGGGATCGAACCCCGGGCCCCCTGCATTGGGAGCATGGAGTCTTAACCACCGCACCACCAGGGAAGTCCCACCGTGTTTATTTTCACACATCACCGTGTGCCCAGCACCCAGCAGACACTGGCAATGACAGACCCTCCATCGGCGTTTGCTGAATGACCGGACAAACAGCTGAATGAGCAAACGTGTGGCCACAACCTTGTCTCCATTTTCGGAAGGAGGAACGGAGGTGAGCAGTGAACTGTGTTCAACACAGAAGGTGGGGGAGGGGGACGGCAGGGGGCAGGTCCTGCCCTCGCTGAAAGAAGCAGACCTTTCCCCACATCACACAAGCTTTTCCTTTACCCCCCAAGTCAGAGCAGCATTTTCTTCTTCAGATGAAGAACCTGAGGATTTGCAGGGTCTTTCGGTTTTGTGTTTACTTCCCATGATGAAAATTTTCAGCAGACAAGAAAAGTGAGGAGGACTGTACCATATCCATTGGAGAATAAATATTTTAAAGTAAATTACAGATATCATGGCAACTGACTCTCAAAGACTTCACTTTGCACCTTTGAAAAATAAGGACACTTCCCTACGTAACCCAAGTACTGTTATCGCACCTAACAGAGTGATCCGGAATTTCTTATTATCATCTCACACTCAGGCCTTGTTCATATTGTGGGCTCCAAAATGTCTTCTACACTTGGTTTCCTAGACCCAGGAGCCAAACAAAGTCCTTGCACAGAGCAGCATGTTTTGAAAACCATCTCAGATGTCTTAATTCAGACCATATGTTGACCAGCAATGGAACACAGAACCAGACGTCTCCCATGTACATTCCGGTATCCTCGGTCCTTCTTCATTCTGATCCATTCCTGGATGGCAGGCAAGTCCAGGAAGGAATCGCCACAGATCCCTGGAGCCCAGGTCCCTGGGGACACAGGGCGCCTCAGGCATATTCCAGAAGCCCACGGCAGCCCCCAGGGGAGGCAACACGCAAGCCGCACTGCGGAGGAGCAGAAAGATGAGCCAGAAAGAAAGTATTTTCTTTTCCCGAACTTGCCAAGCCCTCGCGAGAAGTCTGGCTACCACTTCTGAAGGAAGGTGCTGCCCCCTAGGCAGGTCCTGGGGGGCGGTGGTGAGGTCGACCTTTGAAAAGTCATCCACTTAAGGGACAAAGCACTTTCTCCGGTTCTCGACCCCAGTGCTGGCCTGGTGACCTGAGGTCGGCCAGAGAGGCTGCAGACAGGCGTTGTGTCACCAGAATGCGTGGAGGTCGAGCTGGGGGGTGGACATGGGACTTGGCTGTGCCAGTGAGATTTTGTTTAATCTTGATGGGAATTTTGTGGTTTTCACAATTGCCTTGGGATAAAATAGGACCTTGCTTCATAGTCCCTCAAGTGTGCAGCTGCTGAATTGTCCTTTAGATGACGCTCTTGACTTTCCAACTTATACTTTTTCCCTTGGGCGACGGCAGGAGGGCAGATTTCCCCGCCCCCTACCCTTGGCTTCCTTGCCTCTAAGATGAGGGAAAGACTGGGAAATTCCACCCCTAAAGAGAGTTTCCCCTAACCTTCCCCCTGAAACCGTGGCGTTTGGACAGACTGATACACGTAAGACTCAGTCCTATGGGGACGGTCACTCTCTGTGCTCCAGAAAAGCTGGGGGCAACCTGGAAACATCCTCAGTGCCTGCAGGAGCCCCACTGACCAGGTGGGTGCAGACGTGGTCACCCAGGCCACCATCCGTCACACCTTTGCCCCCGAGCTGCAGCCTGGACCCTGGTTCCCATCCGGCGTGGACCCCACCACCTTCCCTGCCCATCAGGACAGGGTGCCAATCCCAGACAGAGAGCTGTGGGACTCAAACAGGCTGGAAGAGACTCCTTGCTCACCATGCCCTCCCTTCCCATTCGGTACAGATACTTCTCTGCTGTGGCGCCTGTCCTGGGAACAGGAGGATGGTTACAGCGGCCCCGGTCTCTACCCACAAGATGCCAGGATCGTCTCCAGGCGTTGCCAGATGTCCCCTAGGGACCCAAATCAGCCTCAGTGGAGAACCCCTGGTTTAGATCTCGTTTAAAAAGCCAGGGAAGTTGCAGAGCTGTGTACACCAGCAGAGAGTTTCACTCTTTGTTGAGAGGACCTCAAACCATGCATTTCAGCAGCGTTCAGGAGAGCCCCCATTCTCTTCTTGGGGAGGCAGAGTGGCCACCAGGCCGGGCCAGTCGAGTCCCCTAGGTGTCCCTCTACTCATGCTCGGGAAGCTGCGGAACAGTGCTGTCCCTAAGATAGGATGAATGGGGCGTTTCCCCCCTGGAAGTGTGAACCCATGAATGCTTTCCAGCCACCGAGGCCCTGCGTCCCCACCCTCTCCCTTCTTCCTCCCTTCCTTCTCACACCCTCATCCCCCAACCAAGGCCTCTGGCTCTGTCCACCCTGAGCTGGACTCAGGATGGGCGGCTTCTCTGGCCACAGCTAGAATGGCCCTAGCTTGCACCCGTGGCTCTCCCAACACCCTTACCGCTGTCACCTCCTTTCTCTCATGTCCCAGAGGAGCTGCATCAGGGAGGTGGCCTTAGAGCCCTGGTTGACAGATCTGCAGGGCCTGGGTCTGAATCTGGACTTTGCCGATCGCTGGGCTGACCCCTAGTCCTCCCAGCGGTCAACACAGGGAATTCAGGTGATGAACGTAACTTCTGAGCATGGAGCCCAGCTCACCTCGGAGCTCTGATGTGTTAAGAAGGAGGTTTGTCCTGATATCATAAGGATATTATTGGGGGGATCTTTATATATATATATATATTTTTTTTTTTTTTTAAAGCCTGCGGGATATTAGTTCCCCGATCAGGGATGGAACCCGTGCCCTCTGCATTGGGAATGCAGAGACTTAACCACTGGACCACCAGGGAAGTCCCGTCAGTATATATATTTTATCTGTGGTCATGTCCTGCTTCCCTCTTCATCCAGCAGGGGATGGTGAGAGAAGACTCAGATGGACCAAGCGGAGAAGAAGGGGCGAGAATAAAAGGACAAGGGTCTGAGGGGACCGGGGAAAAGACACAGGAGGTCAAGGGGAAGCGGTGCCTCTGAGAGCCCTGTTGGGTGACCTTGAGAGCAGAGGGCTGAGGTCCAAGGCTCTGCACCCATGGGAGCTCCTGGCGGAGGAGGAGCCCCTGGGATGGAGCTGAGGGGTCACGAGCGGTCCTAGCCCCCCACCCCTGCGCAATAGACTCTGATGTGAAGGGCTGGATCATATCCCCTCTTCCCATCCTCTGGGGGTGCTTGACGGCCTTGTAAGTAAGATCTGTCGGCAAGTAGACTACATTCCTCTCCTCCCTCCCCAGAAGGTTTGGGGCGCTGGGCGCCCCCATAAATGGGTGGTTGTTTATTGTCAGTTCTGCTAAGGATTCCCCAGAGGAGGTCACCATCCTCAGGATCCAGGAGATCCTTTCCTGCTGGCTCTCCTGCCCCTCCCAGTCCGTTCTTCCGCCAAACCCACTTCCCTACCTCACTGAGCGTCCCGCTGGGCCAGGCCTCTGTTCTCAGTCTCTTGGGCCCCTTCTGGCTTCAGTTCTTCCTTCGACCATCTCCCAGCAGCCTAAACTCACCTGCTCTCGTGGCCCCTCGCCTGAATCGCCATGCCTGCCCTGCTCAGCTCAGCAATGTCCCTGCCTGCCCTGCCTGGGAGCTTCACTGGGTGTGGGCGGGGGGGGGGGGGGGGGGGGGGGAACAGTACCAATGTGCTGATTGACCTTGTCGTAAAGAAGGTCACCCAAGCCCTCCAGGCAGCCCTCCATGATGCTACAAGTCCTCCAGCAGCCCCGCCCCCTTTTTCCATGACTGCATCCTCAACCTTCACTGCTGCTCTCAGGGCGCCAGAACCACCTCCAGCCTCACCTTTTCAGGAGGATCTTTCTTCCTCCTTTCCCTGAAAAGCAAAACAAGATGAAGCGAGGACCATCAGAGGACTTGCTCTGTCTCAAATATAACCTTTTCTCCATCTTCACAGCTGCCACCCAGGTCAAGCCACAGTCACCTCCTGCCTGAAGCACCGCGATACTTCCCATGTGACCTCCACAGAGCAACCAGAGTGACCATAAGTTAGCTCACGTCACACCATCTAGAATCCTCCAAGACTTCCATTGCTCCTAGGAAAAAGATCAAATTCCTCAAATGGCCTTTCGGGCTCTGCCTGGTCTAGCACCACTTTCCCCCAGGCTGTCTCTGCTCTGGCCATGCTGGGCTTGTCTAAGTTCCTCAGACCTGCAAAGATTCCCCCTGTCACAGGGCCTTTGAACATGCTGTTCTTTCTGGAACACGATTTCCTCTCCCATCCTGGCCTAGATATGCTGAAAGGTCACTTTCTCAAGAGAAACTTTTCTGGTCCCCCAGTAGGTCAGGTTGCTTTGGTATACATTCCTTCCTTCAAAGGCACTTATCCTAGATCACTGGGATGTCTTCCTCCCCAACTAGGGTCACCAATAGCTCCTGAGTGCCTGGCACAGTATTTGGCACATGGTTGGAACTCAATAAATCTTTCTTTGTTGAATAAACCTCACCTCCAATCCTTCATTCTCAGTGGACCATGTCCCATTCTCTCTCTCTTTTTTTTTTGGCCGCACCTCACGGCTTGCAGCATCTTAGTTCCCCGACCAGGGATCGAACCCATGCCCCCTGCAGTGGAAGTGTGGGGTCCTAACCACTGGACCGCCAGGGAAGTCCCCGTTCTCTCTTCCTCTCCCTCTCTACCCATGCCCCACACCAAAGAGTCCATTAGAGGTGAACTCTTTCCACCGCTGTTCCCTTCACCACGCACCCAGCCGGGCTCTCATGTCAGAAATGGGCATTCGTGCCTTCACAGTCCCTCTGAGGCCAACCACGAGGATGCATGGGGTAGATTCTGCAGCTGCTCTCGAGTCTTTCCAAAAGGCTTGAAAGTCTTTCCACTGAACATTAGGTTGGGTGGATTTCTTGGAAACAATGTGCTTCTTACGAAAGAGATGAAGTTTAATGTTTCTCAGCAGCTTCTTCTTGGTCTGGCTGAAGGTACCTAGCTAGCTGTGCTTTTCTGCCTTTTCTGGCTCTCATTTTCATCAGAGAGACAGCATGCCAATGCCCTGTGGGGTCGTGTTGAGAGCCAAGCTCAGGAACGAGACGGGCTGAGTCTGAGATTCTGTTGCACCACTTCTTAGCTGTGTGGCCTTTAGGAATTTATGGGGATATAACTAGTACATACCTGAGTCGATTGGGAGGCAGCCTAGCACAGGGTTTGGGAACATGAGGTCTGGTGTGAGAGCATCTGCATTCTAAGACCTTAATTCTTGTGTGTAAATAATGTTAAAACCCAGAGGGAAGGTGACCTCCATTTCATGAAAGAATTAGTAATCAGTGTGTGTGTGTGTGTGTGTGTGTGTGTGTGTGTGTGTGTGTGTGTGTGTGTTTCCCAAGAGCCCACAAGATTTGGAAAATATACCATTTACGAATAAGCAGTGCTTCTTTGGGCCACCATCGCAGGAAAACAGATGGAATCCCACCCCTCTGGCTCTTGTCCACCTGCCATTACATGACCTTCAGCTCTCAGAAAGGGGCCCCCCCCAGTTTCTTCTTGAAGTTCCCTGAGAGTATCTCTGAGATGCGCCCTCGAGGTATGAAAACGCAGCCGTGCTCCCTAGAGCCCTCGGGGTGTTGAGACTAAACTGTGTTCTGGGCATTAGTGGGAGAGGTGTCTTTGCTCTCTCCTCAGCTGCCCTTTGGACCAGGAAGAAGGAAACTGTACGGTCTTATGTGTCTGGGGCTCAGAGATTGAGCGTGGCAGCTTTTTCAGTGTTTACTCACAGCCTGCAATGGGGTCAGGGAGACAAATCTGAAATGCAGATCCTCGGTGAACTGAGTCGCTCCCGCCTTCTCTTCCTTGCCACTGTCTAGGGCAGCGGTTCACAAATACACGAGTGTGTGAGAATCAGCTGGAAGGATGATGGGGCGCACGCCCAGTTCCTGATCCGGTAGGACTGAGGTAGGGCTGAGCGTGTGTGTTTCTGAACCGTCCTCAGGTGGTGTTGACGCTGCTGGTCTGGGGACCGCTCTTCGAGAAGCCCTGCTCGAGGGCTTCCAAATCGAATCCAAGCGACTGTCCAAGTCCTCTTTCTAGAGTAGGACTCCTGGGACCTGGGACCGTGGCTGTAAGTCACCTAAATCCCTCCCATCCTTGCAGATGTAGAGACCTTGGTGAGGAGTCAGCAGGCAGCTGAGCTGGGCGCTGCACCCCAGAGCTGGCAGTGGAACTGAGCACGGTGTGCGCGTGTGCCATTCCGGGAGCCCAGCGAGGGGGATGGGGGTGTGTGAGCGGGGACGCTGAGGGTGTCGGCCGAGCAGGACCTACAGCTGCTGGTTTTCAGCCGTGCCCCACAGACCCCGAGGTGTCCCATGGATTCTGCCAGGAGCAGCTCTCTGCGCTGGCGGCCAGGTGTGGGGCTCCTCTTCTGCGCCCCTCCCCCTGCCCTTCCACTCCCGCCTGCAGCAGGGCAGGCTCTGCGTGCCAGGCTCTCAAAACCTTCCTCCTCTCACCAGAGTTCCAACAGGGTCCCTCCCTAACACCGTCCAGTTCGTGTGCAGATGCCACCTACTCAGCCAACCTCTCAGCAACCAGACGGCAGCGCCCTGAGTGACGGCGGAGGGCTACTCGGTTATCTATCTTATCTCATCTAATTATTTTTTTCTGATTATTAAAGCAATACATGTTGGATGTGCGAAAGAAACACTTGCTAGGAAAACATAATGTGGAAAGAACAAATGGTCTGTCACGAAATCCATAGGGATAGTAAACTTAACAGGCTTGTAAATGTCTTCAGATGCTTTCTGAGCATTTCTTAATGAGGCATACATGCATTATAAATACGTAATAAAGTGGATTCAAAGTATAGTTTTGTAGCTTTTTAAAAAATATTCCAATAGATCTCAACTTTCTATGTCATTAAGTAAAGATTTTCTTCAAACTTTCTAATGGCTGTGAGTGACCCACTGTTCAAATACACCATCATTTACATAAGCAATTCTTCATTGGCTATTAGGAATTTTCCCCGTGGTGGCTGTTACTCGCAGCCTTGTTTGGGTGTTTTTGTGCACTTGTGTGAATGTTTCCGTAGAGGAGATTTCTAGAAAGATGTCTAGGTTAAAGTGTATGACCAATTTACATGGTAACACATACAGTTGACCCATAATGCGGGTTTGAACTGCGTGGGTCCAATTAGACCTGTTTTTCAGTAGTAAACACCACAGTGCTACCCGATCCGTGGTTGGTTGTATCCGCTGCTGCTGAGCCGTGTGTACCGAGGGCTGACTGTAAAGTTATATCTGGGCTTTAGACTGCAGGGAACTTCAGTGTCCCTAACTCCCTGTGTTGTTCAAGGGTCAACTGTGTACCAGATTGGGCTGGGCCACTTCTCAAAGCTGCTTGTCCACGTCAGAGTCAACAGCTCCAGAGGATGACATGTCCCCTCTAGCTCACTTCTCAGATCTCACCCTGCTGCAAACTACGGATGGATTCAATGGCATTCTGCCACGGCTACCAACATATTACAAAACATAATGGCAGTGTGGGTCTCCTTAGAAGGAGCTATGGGTATGACAAGGAGATCGACCAAGCTATTTGTAGGAGATCTGGGGAATTTTCTTGGAGAGAAACATCCTGTAAGAAGGCAGCAAACACAATTGGTCGAGTAGGTAGCAGAAGAGGGTAACAATTTTGAGTACAGCCAGTGACGGCCAATTGAATCCATCCCAAGCTAGACCTCAGGGACACTTGTCTGGTCTGCTGGAGAGCAAGGTGCCAAGGAGTTGATTCACTCAAAACTCCAGGACACCAGGGCCCACTGCTTTGAGGCCTTTCCGACATAACGACACAGAAAGGAAGAGGCGGAAAAATTCCATCTCTGCAGCCGTGGCAGGAGCATGGCTCAGTGAGCGGTGGCAGCAGCTGGCAGGGGACTGGGGTGCAGGTGAGAGGCAGCAAAGAAGTGACGGCTTCAGAGGAAAGGGAGCCCACAGAGCAGTGCCCAGGGAAAGCGGGTCTGATTGGGGGCCTGTGTGAGACCCCCTAGCCCCCAAACCCACCCCCTGGGAGCCTCCTGCAGCATTTGGGGGAAAGGAGGAAGCAGCAGGAGGTCCTGTATGAAGAGGGCCGTCAGCACAGTGATCCCTCCAGGCTGGATGGATCCTTGCACATCACTTAAGAAATATTAACCTTTTCTGGGGAAGGGAGTTAGCTCTCCAAGAGAGAAGCCCAGGGAGAGTCTCAAAAGACTCAGAAAGACTTGAGGGTACTTTTGCCTTCTTTGGAGAAATATTTGACCAGGAAGCACGCCTCTTCTACATCAAATTCCATTCCAAATGCTACATCCTATTTATTTTGAAGCATTGAAGGTGGCGGCAGCAGCAATTTTAAAACATTTCAAAGCCTCTGAAAACAGCCAAATGAATTCACCTCTGACTGACAGGCTCGAAAGTGCAGTTGTTTAATATACGAAAATGTCTTTGGAAAGGGTAGCATAGAAAATGAAAAGTGTGTATTTTCAATGATCTCATGTGATACACTTAACAGAAGAATTTTCCCAGCCCTGGTTTTTCTAGACACTCTTTTAAAAAAAAAAAAAAAGATAAAAGAAGGGAAGTAAACATTCATAACTAGACATCTCATAAGGTTACTTCTTTTTTCTTTCTTGCTTTTTTAAAAAATTTTGAATGAGGGCAAATAAAAAAAGAAACATCTAAATCTGATGTTCAAACAACCTTTCCAGTTTGATCCAATCCTCTCACCTTAAAAGTCCATTTATAAGTGCCCCAGATCTTTGAGCTGGTTCCTCCCTTTCTTTGCTCCTTCTGGGTTTGAAAGGCAAATAACTTCTTCCTCCAAAGATGTTCTGTCCAGAATGAACACCATATGGATGAATACTTTTTGGTGAGTTCTCTCCTTTGACCTTTCGTCTCCCAATCCTAAAAGAACAGTGTACACACTTGGAAGGAGTTAAAGAGTTTCCATATCTACTGTAAGGTGGAAGAAAGTTAAGTATCCAAATGAGGCCTTGCAAATTTTACTTAAAGTTAGACTTAAGATGTAGAGTGCGCATTTCCACTTGTAAATCACGAAGAAGTTAAGATAAATTTCGAAAAGAGCAAAGTATAATTTTAAATAGTTGTCAACTGAAATCTCTATGGCGGTAGTTTTCAAACTGAAGTATGCATCGGAATCACTTGGAGGGCTTGTGAAAACACAGCTTACTGAGCCCACCCCAGTTTGATTTAGGAGGTCTTAGGCGGGGGCCGAGAATTTGCATTTCCCTCAAGCTTCCAGGTGATGCTGTCTGGGGACCACACTTTGAGAAGCACTGCTCTTGAACACATCCACGCCACTAAGGCTTCTCTCTCAGGAAGGAGGAAGTGTGGCATTCCAGAAACACTGGAAGAGAGCCAGGAGAACTATGTTCTCAGTGTGGTTCTACGTGACTAAGTGTACACTCTTAGGCTAATCCACACACTTCCACCAGGATTTACTGAGCATCTACTATGTGCAAGGCACAGATGGTATAAAAAATCTCACCTTCAAGCTTTCACATAAGTAAAAGGGCCAGGATCTGTACCCAAACCACACTTACCAGAATGCCCTGAGTACCATAAAAGAGATGCAAATAATATTATGGGCGTCAGAAAAAGATAAGCTCATTTGGTTGGCAATGAGAAAGGTGACATCCTAATAGAGATGGCACTGGGCCCAGGCTTTAAGAGATGGGAAGGACACAGGGTGAAGGTGGGGGGACAGCGGGAACCACAAGACATTCTTGAGCAGAGGAGGGTGTCAGGATCAAAGGTGTTGTATTGGTCAAGGCTGTTCAGTGCTTGTGATTTTAAGTCAACTCAAATTGACTTCGACAGAAAAAGGCGAGGAAACTTACTGCCTCGTGTACCTGAAAAGTCCAGGGATAGCTTTGGTTTAAGGTACAGAATTTAGATGCTCAAAATTGTTCAGAAATTGGTCTCTCATCCATTCCAAAGAGGCCAAGGGACTTGAATACACCAACTGTCCCATCCTGTGTCACATGCAGGTGTGGTGAGGTCAAACCCACTCCAACCTCACGGACCAAGTAGGAATGAGGTGGTTTCCCCAAAGAAAAGCAGGGTGTTATTTCTAGGTTTTTGTCTACTGGGTACTGCACAGGAGAAAACAGCCAAGAACTACTATAGATGTGAATAGCCCAAACATGGGATCCAACAGGTCACTATCAGAGGGGGAGCCAATTTAACAAAAGGTCACTACCCACCTCTCAGGTCCCTTGCCAAAGGACTTTCTACAACCTGGCTTCCATTCTCGGGGTCTGGTCCAGGGCAACTCCCTGGTCCTCTGTCCCCTCTGCCTCGAGCTTCTCTACAGCAGCAGGAATCCTGCAAGGGGGACTGTCCAGGTGGGGGGAGGAGGGGACGATTGCAGTGGTGGCCCCTGTAGACCAGGCCTTCAGAGACAATCTCCGGAGGATCCATTGTCTCCAGATGTCTCATCAGGGCAGGGTCAGCTCAGCTACCATGCATCCTTCTCCCACCAGCCTTGAAGCCCAGTCACTTTCCTAGAAGGTTCTGGATCATTCCTGTCCCTTGTGGATGCTGCTGTGCACTTAGTGGCCAGAGCAGGAGCCCCTGCTGCTCAAGTTCCTCCCGCTGCACCCAATTCTGCTGGGCGCCAGGCCTCCCCCCACGGTGGGCTCCCCGGGGAGCCCGTTCCCGAGTAACGGCAGCGTCACCGGTCCATGAACTGCTTTCTCCAAGGCTCTCTTGACCCACCTGCTCTTTGAAAAGGGGAAGGAATGGGCCCCTGTGCCAGAGGTACTGGAGCAGCCCAGAGGGCTGGCTGGAGGAAGCCCTGGCTCTGGCCACAAAGGCAACACCAGTGCCTTGAGCAGAGCAGGTCTGCACAGGGATGGTTCTGCTCGGTGGATGTGGCTGCCTGGGGACCAGGCCGGGGAGAAAAGAAAGTAAAGCCTGTGGAGGGTAAAAAGGTGGAAGGAAATGGTGGCTGGCAGAGTCGTGGTAAGTCAGAGCTTCCCAGAGTTGGGAAGACAGCAGGCTGTGGTGGGAGCAGAGCACAGTGACGTTCAAACGTCCCAGGTGGGGCAGGCCAGGCCCGTGGCGAGGGCCAGAGCGGCCCTGAGTGCTGCCTCCGAAGCAGAGGGGCAGGAAGGGGAGTTGGCGCAGGGGCGGCTTCAGGAGCTGGGAAGACCACACGGAGACCCAGGAAGCTGACATCTCGGCTGGGCCTAGCCCTCCCACTTTTCTGTAGCTCCCGTTCCAGCCGGAAGCACTGGCTGCCGCGGGTTCACGAAGGATGGATGAAGGGGAGCCCGTAGGCAAGCTTATCTGGCTTGGCCTTAAGCAGAATCGGTCACTGTCCAAAGGCCAACTGTACGGCGGTCCCCAAAGCGAAGGGCCTCGGGGCTGGCCGATCCCACTTGCTATGCTTTGGGGACAGTACATAATCTGACAAGGGGCGCTGGCTACAGTGTAAAACCTGACCTGAAGGAAAGACCAAGAAAAGTGAAGAAACCAGAAAGCAAGCACCCCTGGAATTTCGAGTCCTGTCGCCCTCCCCACTTTAGGTCCAGAGCGCTCGAGCTCAGCGGGATGGGAAGACCTCACTAGAGAAAAAGAAAAGTGAAATACGCAGCCTGAATTTTTGTCTTATCAGATCAACTGATTGCGTAATCAGCCTGAACTGAGGTATCTTCCCTCTCCGTGCATGTGCACTGCCTCAGGATTGTAATAAAAATAAAAAACCAATGATAATTGCTTTTAATACATTGGGCACGATACACCAGGTACTGTGTCCTAACATGGGTTATTTTGTTTCCTCCTCCCAACAATCCCTTCCACATGAGAAATTACCGACCACCTTACATCTGAGGGATGTAAGGCTTCCAGAGACTTGCCCAGGGTCACCCAGGTAGGAGTGACAGGACCCTAAGTTCTTGTCTCCCTGCTCCTGACCCCGCTGTGGTACTGTCTGATGATATCAGGGCTCTGTGGTTCACAGAAACGTTTTTTACTTTTTCAAAAAGACAACAGATAACTATTTGGAAAAATATGCTTCAAATGGTCATTCAAAATTAAGACATAAAAATTCTTCAAGATCACTGATTTGCAAAAAGGTAAAAGTTGCAGCTGTGGTAAAAAGGCCTTTTAAATTGGACAAGAAAGGCTGTTTGTTTATGAGAAATCACACGAAATCTGGGACAGAATTAAAGCTGCTACACCTTTTGCCACGAACCAAAATCATACAAAATAATCTGTCAGACCCAAAGGCCTGGCAGAGATGTGCAAAGGGCAACCCCCAAAGCAAACGTGCGTTCCCAGCGCTCCCAGCCCTGAGGCCGAGGTGCGGGGTGGAATACAACTGCCTGGCCCTCTGGAACTTCCTCAGGAACACCGGAGGGAGGGGACACATGGGCTGGGAGAAACCCCATCCCCGTGACTCAAGATCAAGTCTCTGGCTTTCCAGCCCTGGGCCAGGAATGGCCAAGCTGGGAGGGCCTTGGCCCCTTCACTTCCAGAGCCCTTCCTCGTGTTCCGCCCCCTCCTCCCTCCCATCTCCTCTGGTCGGTACTCCCTTGCTTCCCTGGAGTCTGCGGCATATGGCTCTGCTCGTTCCCTGCAGGGCAGACATGCCACAAGGTGAGAAGCCTCCCCACCGCTCATTCCTAAATTGCGAGAAGATGCTCTCTGTGCCGCGGGTTCTGTCTATGGAACAGGATCAAAGGAAAGTCTTCTTACTCCCGTGGTCTGGTTTATGTTTTTAGGTTGACATTCATAATCCTGTTTTTAGAATCTGATCTAAATTCTTGGCTTTTATTATTAATTTTATCTTTTTTTTCTAGCTTAGGAAGTTTAAAGTGCTCTTTGCCTTAAAAAGAAAGGATTACTTGGACTGCTTCACAATGGCACACCTTCTAATTCTGGGATTTAATAATCTATTCACCTGGAGGGCTTTGGCTCCAGGACAAGCCTTCTATGGCTCTGGGCCTTATTTGTTGTTGTAAGACAGGAGAGAAGGGAAATTTCTTATCCAGTTCCCTAGTCCCAGTTCCAAGAGCACAGGTTAATCTAATTTTTTAAATCTGATTTCTGAAATCAATTATTTTTCCAAACTTACCAGCCACAAACCTGAGCCATATAGATAATGATTTTGAATCTTGGACACTGGCAGCTTCACCTAAGTTTGAGGCACAGAATATAAATATCATAAATATAAAGATGGCCCACATCCTCACCTCGTCCTCTGCTATAGTGAAGATTCAGCTTCTGTTGATGATTTCCCTGACCTAACACACATCAGGCAACAGTCCCTGAAATCCTTTTGTGATGTACTCAGAGCAGGGCTTACCCAGAGGTGCAACTAAATGAGATATGGGACCACGGGCTGTGAATGTAACTTCTACGAGGCCGTAATGATTTCCTACTCCTATTCCCATACAACAGGTGTGAGGATCCGTAATTCTCTCTCCCTCTCTGCACAGACACAGACACACACACACACCACACCCCGCCACTCCATACACCCAGGGTCATAATAGGAGATGGGTATTTCCCCTCAAGTCTATGAAAACTCTGACCCTTCCAGACCCCACGCCCCTGGCCCACCTGTGCCCTGGGGTTGCCTTGGAAAAGGCATTAGGTTGATGTTGCCTATGCCTGTCCTCTGAGACCTCAGGACCTCAATGCCAAGAATCCTGCAGGAGTGAGGGTCTTGATTTTGTGGCTTCCTCACTGCCCCTGAGGCCTGTCTGTAAATGACTGCCAGAAACCAATCCCTGTGTAAGAACAGGAACACCCCCATCCCACTTTGGGACTGATAACTCCTTGGTTCACTTCCACTGAATTCAGTACACTGAGGCTAGGGTCTGAGCATGCCATAGGGACACGAAGTAGAGACACAGTCTCACTATGCTGTCACACATGGACGGGGTATCCATGGCTGGGGCCCCGTCACCAACTACACACCACAGCAGATTACTCGCATGGCAGATTAGCTATAGCCCTTGGCCTGCCTGCTCGTGGTCATTCCTGCTTCTTGTTGTCTCCAAACGTGGAGAAGGAAGAGAGGCAATCGATCAACTTGACACGCCACCTCCCCACACCAGCACATCTGGCAGAGCCCAAGCGAATGCAGAAAGAGCTCCGACTCTTTCTGGGTTATGCCTCTTTTCTCTATTAACTGTAGCATTTGCTGATAAAGTGTATAGTCTAAGAATACTTTTTATAGCACATCTGGCAGTTTGAATGATATGATTTACAAACGCTATAAATCGATGTGCTAGCTTTTCCTGTGTTATCAAAGTTTTCAGATAAACCAATATGTGGTATAACTCTCCTAAATTCATTCAGATATCAGTATCTGTTCCACTTAGACAGTGAATTATCTAGCTACATTTTCCCCAAAGTCTGGGTCAATTAGACTTGACCAGATATGCCAGGGCTCTGGTACTAAGAATGACAGAGTTTAGGGCTTCCCTGGTGGCGCAGTGGTTGAGAGTCCACCTGCCGATGCAGGGGACACGGGTTCGTGCCCCAGTCTGGGAAAATCCCACATGCCGCAGAGCGGCTGGGCCCGTAAGCCATGGCCACTGAGCCCGCGCGTCCGGAGCCTGTGCTCTGCAACGGGAGAGGCCACAACAGTGAGAGGCCCGCGCACCGCAAAAAAAAAAAAAAAAAAAAAAAGAATGACAGTTTATTAAAAACAACAAACAAACAAAAAAACATTAATAGCATTTCAAGCCTGGTCTGATAATTTTAGGTGTTTTGAAAAAGAATCCTTCTTTTAAGTGGCTATAAAAGATATTAGCACAACATCAAAAATTACAAAATCTATTACTGACTGGATTGCATTTGTACCTTATATGGGGATCTTCCTGAATGAGGCAACTGAGGAGACTTAGGGAAAGTATTTACAATCAAGGCAATAATCTCATCATATTAGCTAATATCCCTTCAGTAAGGCTAAGAGGAAACAGCCGAGAGAATTATAGAAATTTACCTTTTTTTTAAAAAAAGAAAAAGGTATAGGGCATAACTTTAATTAACATTTATTTAAATATGAGTGATGCAATTTAGGAGGGAGTGTAAAAACAGAAGGTTTAAAGGCCAACAGTTGAACATTACATTGGTTTGCTACACAAATAAAGAAAGATGTGTAGCAAGATGAATCAGCTGTAACAGTGACTTGGTTTAACTAACCTAAAGGCAGCTGGTCTCTCGAGTATGCGGTCTCTCCAAATGATGTTAAATGCTGTGATTCAATGATTAAATATGAAGTATGTTTAAGTGGAGGATGTAATCAGAAGAGCGACACTCTGATGACAGGCAGAGGGTGGGTGCTCAGTGTAGAGGACCCAGCCCACTGGGGGATCTGCACACCCTGCCCCTGGCACTTAGCAGGTTGCCCTCATCACAGCACAAGTCTTGCTGCCAAGGGGTTATACATAGGGTAGGAAGAAGGCACCACTGCAATATTTATCACTTCTTGCCTTGTACCAGAACCAATTACAAAAACATTTTGGAACGCCCTCTTTAAAATATGATATGGATCAAATTTACTGAAAGTGAATGCACAGAGATGATGCAGCATAAAGGAATTCTCCCAGGATCGAAGCCTGGGTGATACTTCCTAACTTATTACAAAGAGAAGAATCTGCCACCAGTGGTAGTTACTTATTTTTGCTGAGGGTTCTCTGCTTTTCTGCGTGCTCCACAATCTTCTCTTCCACATAAAGACCCTTCCGCTTTCGTACCGCATTCATGTACTTCCGGGCCTGGTTCTCAGAATCAGCCTTTTCCCCAAAGTGCAAATACTCCTCCTCAGTGGTTGGTACCCAGAAGGGGTCGCTGGGAATGATCTTGTAAAAGAAGGTGACAGAATGTGCTAGATTAGACAAGTGTACTTTCATCTCAAATGCCAACTCATACAGTCTTAGCTTAAGAATAAAAGTGAAGCAATGAAGAGTTAAACTTGCTAGAAATGCTAATAAACAAATACGAAGGATCACAGGCGGTATGGACAAATGGAAGTAGATTCAACAAAACTTGTGACATACATATTATTCTTTACTCCTAGAGCCTTTACATAACACTAAGTAAGAAAACTATTAACTTTGAATAATGTAATAGAAAAAACTCTCCCTTTCACTAGGATATACCTGGGTATCAGTGTCACTTCACTAATTTTGCCTTTGTCCTCAGCAAAGACCAACACATGTAAGTCCATTCTTGATTATTCTGAGCTTTTTGCTCCAAAATTCAGTGCAGTATTAGGAGCTCGGTATTGCCTACAGATGAAGACCACATTCCACAAGATCAGCTTTATCAGTAATAACAATGAGATTCTGACTTTTATATGCCTTGTTCTTTTCGTTGTTTTTTCTTACTTCTCAATTGGGAGGAAGGAGGTGCTATTTCTCAAGTGGTCTCAAATCCCAACACTCTCAATTTAAAATGCAGAAATGAAAGAAAAATTTATTTTATAATAGTCACTCTTCAACACAAGAAAAGGAAATTTCTGTGGACCAGGAAGGGAGAGGTTCTTGGAGGGAGAGAAGAGAGCCACAGTAATATGTGAGGGCAAAAGCCCCAACCACTTCCCATAGGGAGCCAAGATAGCTGTGCACCAGGAGGGCCAGGCTTTTACTGCCCACTTAGGATGGGCCCAAAGCCACATAAACCAGGTGTGTGGGGACCAGAACCATCCACTCTTCTCTGGAGCTGGAATAACCATGTCTGCCCAGGGCTGTGGCTGAAAATGAGTTGCAGGTCATGAGATAAAAGCCGTCACCTTCTGAAGATCAGACTCGGCCTGTGCTGAGTCTGTTGTCCTGCACCATCCACACTGGTGAAGGCACCAAGCTGAGCCACTGCAAATGCTACAGTTAGAGCTACGGCACTCAGGAGGACAGAGGAGGAGAGGATTCCTGCTGAAAATGACCCTACCAGTAAGATATACAGAAGACAAAAGGAAATCCAGCACCATGAAAGACAGGTGCCAGACTCAACAAAAGGGAGAATGAATAATCAAATAGAGATAATAAGGTAATCTGAAGAGAAAATTCTAGAGAGTTCATTTAAAAATCCTCCAAGAAATAAAGGAGATGGGGGTGGGGAATAGCATCCACAATACATTAGGCATTTGTGAAAAAGAAAGAACTAGAAATCCCAGAAATTAAAATTTTAGACATTAAAATTAAAAAAAAACAAAGAAACTCAGTGGGTAGGTTAAACAGAAAACTGCTGAAGCGAGAATAAGTAAATTAAAAAGACATTTGATATTCAGAATATATAAAGAACTCTTAGAACTCAACAACAAAAAACCCCAAACAACCCGATAAAAAATGGGCAAAGGACTTGAATAGACACGTCTCCAAAAAGGATATACAAATGGCCAACAAGCAACTGAAAAGATGCTCAACATTATCAGTCATGAAGGAAATTCAAATCAAAACCACAGTGAGGTACCACTTCACACCCACTGGGATGACTATTTAAAAAAAAAAAATGGAAAAAAAGCATTGGTGAGGATGTGGAGAGACTGGAAGCCTCATGCACTGCTGATAAGAATGTAAGACGCTACAGCCACTGTGGAAAAGTCTGGCGGTTTCTCAAAAAGTTAAACGCAGAATTATCATACGACTCCGCAATTCTACTCATAGGTATATACCCCAAAGGACTGAAAATAGGAACTCAAACAAGTATCAATACATATACACGCAAGAACACAGCAGCACTATTCACAACAGCCAAAAGGTGGAAAAGCCTAAAGGTCCATCAATGGACGAACGAACTACGGTATACAGTACATACAACGGGCTGTTACACAGCCATACGAAGAACACTGATACATGCTAAATGTGGATGTACCTCCAAAGCAGTATGCTAAGTGGAAGGAGCCAGACACAAAAGGTTACATATTATATGATTCCGTTTGTATAAAATGTCCAGAAGAGATGAACCGCAGACATAGAATGCAGACTGACGGTTACCCGGGGCTGGTAGGGGAGTCTGTGTGTAAGCCCAGACCCAGGAAGGCTTTGGCACATCTCTAAATCCAAGGCAGGCGCGGAGGCTGGAGCGAATGTAACGCAGGGGTTGACGGTGCTGGTGCTGAAGTCAGATCTGCATGACTGGGGCAAGTTACTTAAAGGCATCTTGTGCCTTAGTTCTCTCGTTTGTAAAGGTGTAATATTAAAAGTCCTAATCTCCTATGATTGTACGAGGGCTAAATGAGATCATCAATTTATGTCAAGTCATGCCAGGGATGCAGTAACGGCACATCACCACTCTCTGACACTGCTGAATTCAAGACTAGGGCTACAAGCGCAAGCACAGTTGAATGGAAGTGGAAGGGGCGAGTCTGGAAAGTGGGTAGTGTCTCTGCGTGCTCTTATGAACCACCAGCCTATTGTGGCTGGAAAAACAGACCCACTCAAAGAACTGCTACTGCGTTCTGTCCCCGGGAGATGAATCCCTTTGCTTCCACAGTCACCTCTGGAGACCTGTCTGCCACTCTCCTCCACCACCCCCAGCCACAACCACATGTCACAACCTCCTAAGTGTGTCAAAGCACAGACCGGTGCCCTCAGGCTGAAGGAGGATGACATGCTAGGTATGAGGACACAAGTGTCATCAGGGTATACGTCTACAGAGGATAAGCAAAATCTCCAAGGTGCCATTAGCCAAGTATTAGCAGGTTGCTGGGGCCCTGCCACCCCCAAGTCTAATGTGACACGGTACCAGAGTAGTGGGGTGATGCTGCGGACCTGCAAGTTCCCACACACCAGTGAGTGGATTCAAGGGTGCTGAGAGGCTGGTGGAAGCCTGGGGGCAGGACAAAGGCAGCTGCGGGTGGGGATTTTGTGGCTAGAGACAAGTGGTTGGTAGGAGAGATTCCTGAAACTGGTTGGTGCCACCACACTGGCCCCAGCAGCCAGATGGGGCTGGACCAGTCAAGCCATTTCCCGGCCAAAGCCACTGAGGATCTAGGGTACTGGGGTGAAGCTGAGGCTCCCCTCCCCCTTTCCACAGAAGGCCCCCTCTTGCTTAGAGAGGGGCAGAAGAAAGTCAGGAAATGGAACATTTACGTGGGCAGTCATCCACAAAGACTATACTTGTAAGAGACTAGTTTTAAGCCAGTTATCAGTGCCCTCCTCTAACTAGTTGGATGATAAACCCATCATAGAATATAAAGAAGCCACATGTTCTTAGCAGGTCTCAGTGGTAGCAGTGAACACATCTTTAATCCAGTTAAAAAAAAGTGACACATTTTATAAAGAGAAATAAGTGAGGTGTTAGTTGGGAGATATCAGACTCAGACTGGCCAACTGAAGGCCAGAGTGTCCTCTTTTCAAAAATGTAACTTCAGAGCTTCAGAAGGGTCCAGTTTCGCCTGGGCCCTCAGTGTATATTTCTGAGGTTTGCTCAGTTTGTTTCCCGAGCCGCCAGGGCCGCTTTCTGTGCCCATCTCCAGCTGCCCGGGGGACTCGACCCGATGCGGGTCAACTGCCCACATCTCTTCTGTCCAGCACGGGCAGCTGCTGTTTTCACCTTCACTCCTCCTGTATCTGTGTGGACATCTGGAAGCTTCTTGCCTCGACATGCCACACAAAGTCTCAGAAAAGGGGCAATGGGGTACACTATACCAGAAAGTGACTGGCCTGGTCCAGTCCCACCTGACCGTGTTAGGGTCATTTTGAATTTTCCCAGTGGGGTGATGACAAGGCCACCCCAAAGGCTATCCAGCTGATGCTCCACAGAAAGGCATCCTTGAGGCGACAGAGCAGAGCTTGCTATCAGTTTGGAAGAAAAGATGCTTTCTTCTAACTGGCTCACCCAGAATTCACGTGCCTACAGTGAGAATGTTTTTTTTTTTGGCAACTCCACAGCCTAAAGAGGATGCCATTTTCTAACTCACAGGAAGAAAGGCACCCAAGTGCTAGCTGTTGCCCTGAGCATTACTACAAAAAAAAAAAAAAAAAAAAGCCTAGAAGAAAAAAGCTTTGGGAGCTCTCTTTCAATACTTTGCCCAATTTTCCCTATGGTTATGGCTGGCAGGTGGCAAACACCATGTCCAAAATACACTTCTTCAGTGCGATTGTGATCACTTCTCCCTTACCCTAACGTGAACTTTAGCCCACCCCTCAGCAGCGAGTCTTGAGGCTATGCTGACATACATGTAGATCAGCACTGGCTGGTAATATTTTTCCTTCTGTGTCTGTTATTAGCTCCTTTTCTTCCTTTTTCATAGAAGGGTAAAACATAGAAAGAGAAATTATGAGATTGCTGACTTCAAAGGTTTCCTCATGGAAAATGCCTGTAATTTTATTTTCTCTATTTTTTGAAGCACTTTCTCTCAAAAGCTCTTGATTGTAAATTACATGGTGTGGTAGAATACAAATGAAAAAAAGTGCCTTGGAGTGAGAAGCCAGATCTCAACAACTGTGTTATTTCTAAACCTAACTATGGGGGAAAACTGAGACAGCCAGAAAAGATCAGATCAATGACACTTAATTATAATGTAGTTTTCTAGACTTTCAAAAGATTTGAAGCTTTTGGGAACAGGACCATGACAGGTGGCAAGGGGATGACAGAAGGATGGTACAAAACTGGAGCAAACTTTCCTTGACTACATTTTTCTCTCAAGTTATTTATTAAAGGGCGGATTTGTAATGATTAGCTGTAACTAAGTCAAAAACGAATATATTTTTAAAACTACTACTAAGTATGTCAGATTAACTTTCAGCCTCCCCGCCCTTTTTTTTTTTAATTTTGAGAAAGAAAGGAGACTGAAAAACCACCATGGTTTTCACGTTGACAAAAACTGCCTGCTTTGTAAAACTTTGCTGTTTTATATTAACTGTTCCTAAATACTTATTATCCTCTTTTTCTTTGGTATTAGTATTTCAGGTGGGCATACAGATGACCTAGGTTCTGGGGGGAGGGGTCGGTAGGCACACATTTTCTATAAAGCTCAAGACAGTAAATATTTTAGACTGTGGGCCACATGGTCTCTGTTGTAACTACTCAAGTCGGCTTGAAAGCAGCCATATAGAATACGTAAATGAATGGGTATGGCTATATCTGAGTATATTTTATTTACCAAAACAGGTAATGGGTCATAGTTTGCTGACTCCTGAATGAGTTAAGACTATATTGCCCAGCCTCCTTGTCAGATGGAGCCTTGTTAGATGTGGCGGGATGATGTGTTCTGGGCAATGGACTTGGGCAGCATCCTCTTAACGGGACTATGCCCTCTTAATGGAGTATGTCCTCTTCCCATTGCCTATTCTTAATGGCCGGTATGCAGAGGTGACAGTAGGAGGTGAAACAGCCACTCTGGACCATCCAAGTGTTGAGAAAGGCAGCAAAGGAGCAGAAGCCTGGGCTCCTTCCACAGTGAGCTGCACACCAGCCCTGGACTGCCTCCTGAGACTCAAAAGAGAATCTTCTGCTTAATTTGAGCCACTCCACTTTGAGATCCTTTTGATAGAGCAGCCTTATCTGTTTCCAGAATATAGCTGACAATTGGCAAATGGTGAGAAGTTTAGTTTATAGATCTTTAAAAAAATGTGCTTTATAAAGTCACTTTCAAGGAAAAGGGTGACTACAAAATGATGAGGGGACTTCCCTGGTGGCGCAGTGGTTAAGAATCTGCCTGCTAATGCCGGGGACATGGGTTCGAGCCCCGACCCGGGAAGATCCCACATGCCGCGGAGCAACTAAGCCTGGGCACCACAACTACTGAGCCTGTGCTCTAGAGCCTGCGAGCCACAACTACTGAAGCCCGTGCTCCAACAACAAGAGAAGCCACCGCAATGAGAAGCCCGCGCACCGCAACAAAGAGCAGCCCCCGCTCGCCATGAGAAAAAGCCCGCGAGCAGCAACAAAGACCCAACGCAGCCCCGAAGACGCCACGCAGACAAAAATTTAAATTAAAAAATAAATTCATATAAAAAAATAAAATGAGATATTTTAAACAAACAATAGAATAAATGAATTCAAATATATAATTCTTCCAATAATGATGCCATTATAAGAGCTCTGAATATGTTTTAGATCTGTATTTACAGAGAACCCCGGGGATCACTTAACCTACATGCTCTTTGTTCTGACCAAACATACTATAACCCAGTTTTCTGCACCAGTGCTGATCAAGGACATTTTCTTTTCTTTTTTGAATTTTATTTATTTATTTTTTATACAGCAGGTTCTTATTAGTTATCCATCTTATACATATTAGTGTATACATATCAGTTGCAATCTCCCAATTCATCCCACCACCACCACCCACCCCCCGCCATGTTCCCCCCTTGGTGTCCATACATTTGTTCTCTACATCTGTCTCTCTATTTCTGCCTTGTAAACCGGTTCATCTGTACCATTTTTCTAGGTTCCACATATATCGTTAATATACTATATTGGTTTTTCTCTTTCTGACTTACTTCACTCTGTATGACGGTCTCTAGATCCATCCACGTCTCTACAAATGACCCAATTTCGTTCCTTTTTATGGATGAGTAATATTCCACCGTATATATGTACCACATCTTCTTTATCCATTCGTCTGTCGATGGGCATTTAGGTTGTTTTCATGACCTGGCTATTGTAAACAGTGCTGCAATGAACACTGGGGTGCATGTGTGGTTCTGAATTATGTTTTTTTCTAGGTATATGTCCAGTAGTGGGATTTCTGGGTCATATGATAATTCTACTTTTAGTTTTTTAAGGAACGTCCATACTGTTCTTCCTAGTGGCTGTATCAATTTATATTCCCACCAACAGTGCAAGAGGTTCCCTTTTCTTCACACCCTCTCCAGAATTTGTTGTTTGTAGATTTTCTGATGATGCCCATTCTAACCGGTGTGAGGTGATACCTCGTTGTAGTTTTGATTTGCATTTCTCTAATGATTAGTGATGTTGAGCAGCTTTTCATGTGCTTCTTGGCCATCTGTATGTCTTCCTTGAAGAAACGTCTATTTAGGTCTTCTGCCCATTTTTGGACTGGTTGTTTTAATATTGAGCTTCATGACCTGTTTATAAATTTTGGAGATTAATCCTTTGTCTGTTGATTCGTTTGCAAATATTTTCTCCCATTCTGAGGGTTGTCTTTTCGTCTTGTTTGTAGTTTGCCGTGCAAAAGCTTTAACGTTTCATTAGGTCCCATTTATTTGTTTATTTTTGTTTTTATTTCCATTACTCTAGGAGGTGGATGAAAAAAGATCTTGCTGTGATTTCTGTGAGAGTGTTCTTCCTATGTTTTCCTCTAAGAGTTTTATAGTGTCCGGTCTTATATTTAGGTCTTTAATCCATTTTGAGTTTATTTTTGCATATGGTGTTAGGGAGTGTTCTAATTTCATTCTTTTACACGTAGCTGTCCAGTTTTCCCAGCACCACTTATTGAAGAGACAGCCTTTTCTCCATTGTATATCCTTGCCTCCTTTGTCATAGATTAGCTGACCATAGGTGTATGGGTTTATCTCTGGGCTTTCTACCCTGTTCCACGGATCTATACTTGTTTTTGTGCCAGTACCATATTATCTTGATTATTGTAGCTTTGTAGTATTGTCTGAAGTCAGGGAGTCTCATTCCTCCAGCTCTGTTTTCGTCCCTCAAGATTGCTTTGGCTATTCAGGGTCTTTTGTGTTTCCGTACAAATTTTAAGATGTTTTGTTCTAGTTCTGTAAAAAATGCCACTGGTAATTTGATAGGCTTTGCATTGAACCTGCAGAATGCTTTGGTAGTAGAGTCATTTTCACAATATTGATTCTTCCAGTCCAAAAACATGGTATATCTCTCCATCTGTTGGTATCATCTTTAATTTCTTTCATCAGTGTCTTATAGTTGTCTGCATACAGGTCTTTTATCTCCCTAGGTAGCTTTATTCCTAGGTATTCTTTTTGTTGCAATGGTAAATGGGAGTGTTTCCTTAATTTCTCTTTCAGATGTTTCATCATTAGTATATAGGAATGCAAGAGATTTCTGTGCATTAATTTTGTATCCTGCAACTTTACCACATTCACTGATTAGCTCTAGTAATTTTCTGGTGGCATCTTTAGGATTCTCTATGTATAGTATCATGTCATCTGCAAACAGTGACAGTTTTACTTCTTCTTTTCCAATCTGTATTCCTTTTATTTCTTTTTCTTCTCTGATTGCTGTGGCTAGGACTTCCAAAACTATGTTGAATAACAGTGGCAAGAGTGGACATCCTTGTCTTGTTGCTGATCTTAGAGGAAATGCTTTCAGTTTTTCACCATTGAGAATGATGTTTGCTGTGGGTTTGTCATATATGGCCTTTATTATGTTGAGGTAGGTTCCCTCTATGCCCACTTTCTGGAGAGTTTTTATCATAAATGGGTGTTGAATTTTGTCAAAAGCTTTTTCTGCATCTACTGAGATGATCGTATGGTTTTTACTCTTCAGTTTGTTAATATGGTGTATCACATTGATTGATTTGTGTATATTGAAGAATTCTTGCATCCCTGGGATAAATCCCACTTGATCATGGTGTATGATCCTTTTAATGTGTTGTTGATTTCTGTTTGCTAGTATTTTGTTGAGGATTTTTGCATCTATATTCATCAGTGATACTGGTCTGTAATTTTCTTTTTTTGTAGTACGTCTGTCTGATTCTGGCATCAGGGTGATGGTGGCTTCATAGAATGAGTTTGGGAGTGTTCCTTCCTCTGCAATTTTTTGGAAGAGTTTGAGAAGGATGGGTGTTAGCTCTTCTCTAAATGTTTGATAGAATTCACCTGTGAAGCCATCTGGTCTTGGACTTTTGTTTGTTGGAAGATTTTTAATCACAGGTTCAATTTCATTACTTGTGATTGGTCTGTCCATATTTTCTATTTCATCCTGGTTCAGTCTTGGAAGCTTATACCTTTCTAAGAGTTTGTCCATTTCTTCTAGCCTGTCCACTTTATTGGCATAGTTGCTTGCAGTACTCTTAGGATGCTTTGTATTTCTGTGGTATCCGTTGTAACTTCTCCTTTTTAATTTCTACTTTTATTGATTTGAGTCCTCTCCCTCTTTTTCTTGATGAGTCTGGCTAGTGGTTTATCAATTTTGTTTATCTTCTCAAAGAACCAGCTTTTAGTTTTATTGATCTTTGCTATTGTTTTCTTTGTTTCTATTTCATTTATTTCTGCTCTGATCTTTATGATTTCTTTCCTTCTACTAACCTTGGGTTTTGTTTGTCCTTCTTTCTCTAGCTCCTCTAGGTGTAAGGTTAGATTTTTTTATTTGAGATTTTTCTTGTTTCTTGAGGTAGGACTGTATTGCTATAAACTTCCCTCTTAGAATTGCTTTTGCTGCATCCCATAGGTTTTGGATAGTCGTGTCTTCATTGTCACCTGTCTCTAGGTATTTTCTGATTTCCTCTTTGAGTTCTTCAGTGATCTCTTGGTTATTTAGTAACGTACTGTTTAGCCTCCATGTGTTTGTTTTTTACGTTTTTTTCCCCTGTAATTGATTTCTAATCTCGTAGCGTTGTGGTCAGAAAAGGTACTTGATATGATTTCAATTTTCTTAAATTTACTGAGGCTTGCTTTGTGACCCAGGCTGTGATCTACCCTGGAGAATGTTCCGTGTGCACTTGAGAAGAATGTGTAATCTGCTGTTTTTGGATGGAATGTCTTATAAATATCAATTAAATCTATCTGGTCTATTGTGTCATTTAAAGCTTGTGTTTCCTTATGAAGTTTCTGTCTGGTTGATCTGTCCATTGGTGTAAGTGAGGTGTTAAAGTCCCCCACTATTATTATGTTACTGTTGATTTCCTCTTTTATAGCTGTTAGCAGCTGCTTTATGTATTGAGGTGCTCCTATGTTGGGTGCATATATATTTATAATTGTTATATCTTCTTCTTGTATTGATCCCTTGATCGTTATGTAGTGTCCTTCCTCGTCTCTTGTAACATTCTTTATTTTAAAGTCTATTTTATCTGATATGAGTATTGCTACTCCAGCTTTCTTTTGATTTCCTTTTGCATGGAATATCTTTCCCCATCCCTTCACTTTCGGTCTGTATGTGTCCCTAGGTCTGAAGTGGGTCTCTTGTAGACAGCATATATATGGGTCTTATTTTTGTGTACATTCAGCGAGCCTGTGTCTTTTGGTTGGAGCATTTAATTCATTCACATTTAAGGTAATCATCAATATGTATGTTCCTATTACCATTTTCTTAATTGTTATCGGCTTGTTTTTGTAGGTCCTTTTCTTCTCTTGTGTTTCCCACTTAGAGAAGTTCCTTTAGCCTTTGTTGTAGAGCTGGTTTGGTGGTGCTGAATTCTCTTAGCTTTTGCTTGTCTGTAAAGCTTTTGATTTCTCCATCAAATCTGAATGAGATCCTTGATGAGTAGAGTAATCTTGGTTGTAGCTTCTTCCCTTTCACCACTTTAAATATATCATGCCACTCCCTTCTGGCTTGTAGAGTTTCTGCTGAGAAATCACCTGTTAACCTTATGGGAGTTCCCTTGTATGTTATTTGTCGTTTTTCCCTTGTTGCTTTCAATAATTTTTCCTTGTCTTTAATTTTTGTCAATTTGATTACTATGTGTCTCGGTGTGTTTCCCCTTGAGTTTATCCTGCCTGGGACTCTTTGTGCTTCCTGGACTTGGGTGGCTATTTGCCTTCCCATGTTAGGGAAGTTTTCAACTATAATCTCTTCAAATATTTTCTCACGTCCTTTCTCTCTCTCTTCTCCTTCTGGGACCCCTATAATGTGAATGTTGTTGCATTTAATGTTGTCCCAGAGGTCTCTTAGGGTGTCTTCATTTCTCTTCATTCTTTTTTCTTTATTCTGTTCCGTGGCAGTGAATTCCACCATTCTGTCTTCCAGGTCACTTATGGTTCTTCTGCCCCAGTTATTCTGCTATTGATTCCTTCTACTGTATTTTTCATTTCAGTTATTGTATTGTCCATCTCTGTTTGTTTGTTCTTTAATTCTTCTAGGTCTTTGTTAAACATTTCTTGCATCTTCTCGATCTCTGCCTCTATTCTTTTTCCGAGGTCCTGGATCATCTTCACTATCATTATTCTGAATTCTTTTTCTGGAAGGTTGCCTATCTCCACTTCATTTAGTTGTTTTTCTGGGGGTTTTATCTTGTTCCTTCATCTGGTACATAGCCCTCTGCCTTTTCATCTTGTCTTTCTGTGAATGTGGTTTTTGTTCCACAGGCTGGATTGTAGTTCTTCCTTCTGCTGTCTGCCCTCTGGCGTATGAGGCTATGTAAAAGGCTTGTGCAAGTTTCCTGATGGGAGGGACTGGTGGTGGGTAGAGCTGGTTGTTGCTCTGGTGGGCAGGGCTCAGCAAAACTTTAATCCACTTGTCTGCTGATGGGTGGGGCTGGGTTCCCTCCCTGTTGGTTGTTTGGCCTGAGGCAACCCAACACTGGAGCCTACCTGGGCTCTTTGGTGGGGCTAATGACAGACTCTGGGAGGGCTCATGCCAAGAGTACTTCCCAGAACTTCTGCTGCTAGTGTCCTTGTCCTCATGGTGAGACAGAGCCGCCCCCCCCTCTGCAGGAGACCCTCCAACACTAGCAGGTACGTCTGGTTCAGTCTCCTATGGGGTCGCTGCTCCTTCCCCTGGGTCCCGATGTGCACACTACTTTGTGTGTGCCCTCCAAGATCGGAGTCTCTGTTTCCCTCAGTCCTGTCGAAGTCCTGCAATCAAATCCCGCTAGCCTTCAAAGTCTGATTCTCTAGGTATTCCTCCTCCCGTTGCCGGACCCCCAGGTTGGGAAGCCTGAGGTGGGGCTCAGAACCTTCACTGCAGTGGGTGGACTTCTGTGGTATATTTGTTCTCCAGTTTTGAGTCACCCACCCAGCGGTTACGGGATTTGACTTTATTGTGATTGCACCCCTCCTACCATCTCATTGCGGCTTCTCCTTTGTCTTTGGATGTGGGGTATCTTTTTTGGTGAGTTCCAGTATCTTCCTGTCGATGGCTGTTCAGCAGTTGGTTGTAATTCCAGTGCTCTCGCAAGAGGGAGTGAGCACACATCCTTCTACTCTCAAGGCCATCTGAATGAGATGGACGACTTGTCATCTCTAAGATATTCAGAAGCATGAGCTGCAAGTTCTGAAGGCAGTTTTCAGCAATGGCAGCACGAATGAAGAAAGTGTTTCACTTCTCAAGGTCATTACTTTGAAGTGGAATAAGTCTCTCTTCAGTTCTAAGCATCATTTAGCTGCACTGTCCTGTAATCACACGTCTGGTCACTAAAACACGTGGGGGCTAACGCTAATGTTTTTCATTAGGAACATCAGTAATATATTTACACTATAGACATAGTTCTTCAGAAGTTGCCTTTATAAATCCATTCCTTCTACTTCTTACTGGTTTGTGTTTTTATGTAAAAGTTGAGTGCCAAAAAGCAAAACCAAAAAGCTGGACGTTTGCATAAGTGGGAAACTACTACCCCATAAGTGTGGGCATTAACAAATAACTTAAATGTTTTGTGCTACTGTTTTCTACATAATGAAGTACAGCAATGGCATCTATTCAGATATAGGCCAATAAAACCATCAAAACATCATTTAGTTTCTAGAAAAAGATGCAAGAAAAATTTCATAGTAAATCAGTGTTAAAATATAGTTTGTACTGACAACCAAAAAAATGTAACCTAAATCAGAACAACATTAACTTTAGTTCTATCAAGTACTAAGAACGTAACTTTCTCTTTTCAAGGAGAAGCAGACACAGTGGAGTGTTTTGGACTAGCAACTTCACTTGTATCTATTTAGATGATATGAACTTGCCCAACTAAAATCAAATTTGCCCTGTCCAAAGTTAGTTTTGCTGAAGTGTCACCTTTCTTTACTTTGCCAGATACACTTGACTATAGAATTCATTTTAAAGAGAAAGTTCTCCCTCAATTATTCCCATTCCTCTATACTGTCTAAATTTAAACTGCTCGTTGGAAGCATTCTAGAGAAAGGGACCCAGCTGGCTAAAGAAAGTGAAAGGAGTAAAAAGAGCTTAGCACTGAACCCAAACCATGAGCTTTGTTTATAAATAGTTTAAGGAAAAAGTCTGGATTTGTGTGAAGTTGAGTGCAATGCCACACTGCTGAGAGAGAGCCAAAAGGAACATGACAAGGACTCTAAGAATGTTGACAAGAAAACAATCTTCATGCCAGGGAGGGCCTACCAGTGTCAGGCACTAGGCTAGATATTCCATATACCTTATATCTCAGGGGCAAAACAAACTCAGGGAGGTTCCACAATTTGTCCAAATAAGTGGCAGAATTAATATTTGAAACCAAGACTTCTCAACACCAAAGTCAATGCTCCTTCCACTAAACTATACACCTCCACGGTACAAGAGAATAATGTGAAGTTACTTAGGTTCCCTGTAAACAGTGACAACAGAACTTTCTTAAAATCACCTTTCAAACTTACAACCTACAGTTTAAGAATGCTATTCCTGACCTTCAGGCTTTGTCTTGAAACATAACACATTGCTTTCTGCTCATGCCCTACAGCTTTCCTTCACTGCTTCTCACACAGGCACCCTCCAACCCAATGTCCTTCTCTCCTCCTTAGCTGCTTTCAGGATCTGTTCACAAAGGCCGGTCTGACCTCCCCGTCCTTTCTTGTTATTATTTTCTTGACCTAAGTTAAAAAACAACGTGTTCACAATCTTGTCTTCTCTCCCAAGCAATGTGGACCTGTTAAGTTTGCATTTCTGATTACAGATAAGGTTTGCCTTTCACCTACCTTTCCCTACACTGACAGTGAAGTGTTTTGATGAGCCATTTTATTCCACAACACTTGAAAGCCACAGGAGCCTCGAATCTCTATAATGGGGACTGAAGAATATGTAACACGTAATAATTTAAAGGTGCCCCTTGTAAGAAGCATAACTGTTTGCCTTTAAATGCTAGAAGTACTTTTTCCCCAGAAGAAACAATACCTTAAAGTTTCACTTTCAAAATATCTGTGGTTTTCTTATCTACAATATTACCTTTGGAGGGAAAAAAGGGATTAAATGTTGTCTTAAATTTTACATCAAATGAAAAAAAAATGAATATATATGTGTGTGTGTATTACAAAGCGCATATAACCTAAGGCTCATTCAATCTGGATGAAAAAATGCCATCTGCTTTGTCCTGTCCATTTGACTGAGCAGAGCCAGAGGAAGGCCACATGGCCTGGGAAGTCGTCTGCTACTCTTGGCGCCATCTATAAGGAAGCACATCCGTAGATGCAAAGGAAGGAACGAGGATTTGGATTCTTACCTCCCAGTGGCTAAATATCAGCTGCGGGCTGGCCAGGCCACTTGTCCTCTTCCTAATTTCATCAGCAAAGCCAAAGCTTTCGGCCACGGGCAGCACAGCCTTGATGATGAACATGTCCGTCCCCTCTTTCATTTCCTCTTGTAGCACTCGACCTTCTCTCTTTGACAAGACCGCATAGACCCGACCTGCAAAGCCATATACACCTTTTAAATTCACTGACCGGTTACATGTCTTGAGCGACACAAAGATGGGACTACTCCTGTACCCTGTTAACAATCAACTAATGATTAACTTTGTTCCCAATAATTTTGGTTTACAGAAGCATGGGAAATTTTCAAGTGTTTATTTAAACAGTAAAGCATGACAATTATAGAAAAATTAGAAACAAATGATAACAAAAGGTGAAATCACCCCAAACTGCTTTACCCAAGGACAATCCCCTCAACACAGTGTGAGAAGCAGGAGACTTTAAAAGGACCTTTTGATATAATTTCACTACGAGGTGTCTTTGGGTCTGAAATCCAACGAGAAGAGGGTGACTGAGCTTTGCAAATGTTAAAATATTCTAATAATTTCAAGACATTATTAATGTGATGATAACTATCATGATGACAAGCTATTTGGGACTAGTAAGCAATCAACTGGCTCAAGGACATTTTTATACTAAAAATTAAAGCCGCACATATATACATGCTTGCTTGTATTTGTTTTAAGCTGATATTATCTCAGTGGTATAAATATAAGGGTTTTGTTACCTGAAGACTGATAGTCTGGAATCTTTAATGTCTGGTAACAATTTTTACTGCCACGTCACAGGAATTCTAGCAAATCCTCTTGGCTAGCACTTTTATTTCATCTTTAGGCACAATTCTTTCTTCCACTCACGAGGGAGACCCCTTCCCCTCTGACTGGCTTCTGTATGACTGCCTCTGGGTGCTCAGACTATCCATTCAGCTAGTAAGCAGAACAGACTGCAGAGAACAGAGATAAACTGGAGATCACAGACAACTGAAAGAAACTTGCTTTAGCTAATGGGTACACTCATTAAAGCCCCCACTTTCACCTTCCATTTAGAAAAAATAATTTTAATTACGTAAGTGGTCTATAAATATATTCTCCTTAAAAATTTACACATTGCTGTGAAGCAGAGTGCAAGTCTCCTCTGACTACCACACTGAGCTCTGGACTCTGCCCTCCGTCCTAAAAAACTGGGTGGTGATCTGGTGCGGATGCCACCCACCTTACTTATTTTTTATTTTTTACACTAGGCACTGAGGACACAGGGCAAACTTTTCTCTCTGACTCAGATTTCCCCCTGGTGGTGGTTATTGGGAAGGATAAAGGAAAACAAATGCCAGGAAACCCATTGTGTCGCAAGGCTTAAAAATTTTAAAAAAACCTTAAAACCCCCGGAGGGCCTTCTGCATCTCTTGGCTTAGCATCAAAACAAATAAATTACAAATTCCACCAGTGATGACAGGTACAGTTGTCCTCTTCCCCACTCCCGCGCCCGCCTCCACAGTTTCGCCTTCTTCCTGCCCCACAAGCCCTAAGGGACCGCCTCTCACGTCTTCACTGTGTGCTCTTTCTTTAACACCCAGGCTCCACTGGTTGCCCTGAGCTCTATTAAAGCTGCTTCCTTGAAATTTCACAATAATTTTCATATTCCTATCCTAAATGGCTTTTTCTCAATCCTCATTCTCCGATTTCTCTGCGGTTTCTGCAGCTACTGATCAACACCCTCTCTGACAAATCTCTTCAATCTTAGTGTCACCTTCCTTTGACCCCTGGCCCTCTAACAACCATCATTCTACTTACTGTCTACTACAATAATTCTTAAGGGTATGACTTCTTCCTAAGAGTATTCTTTGAGGCTCAATACTCTTCTCCAAACAAACTTCCCCTTCAGAAAGCCCATTCATTTCTCATTTGTGTGGTTTAAATTATTAACTATGTCTGGGATTCCTGGGACTCTGTTTCTAAGCCTGGCCTCTCACTGGACCTCCAATCTCACATTTACTGGGACTGTGGCTGCCAGGGCATCTCCACGGTGGAGCACAACTTCCTTTTAAATTCAACGTGTCTAAGACACAATACATTGCCTATTGCAAAAGGCAACTCCACTCCTCAATTTTGAAGTCATTTCTCCTGTCATTCACACTAGAAATCTCAGAGTCAGAGAATCACAGAACAGTGGGCTAGAAGGGAACTCAGGGGTCAAGTTCTACCACAGTAGTCATTTAGATTCTGCTTGCATACGTCTAAAACTCACTTCCTCCCAGGGCAGGCCATTCCATCTTTGGACAGCGCTGATTGGTAGACAATTCTTGAGCCCCAAGTTTCTAACCGTTAGGCCCAGTTTTTGTCCTATGGGACAGGTTTAACCCCTCGTCCACAGACCAGCCTTTAAGCTACTTGAAGACAGTATTCAGCCTTCTCTTCTCCAGTCTGAACACCTCCTCTTTCTCTGTCACGACCTTCCTTTCCTGTTCCATCCTGACCACTTTCCTATTTGAACGACTACAATTTATTTACGTTGCTTTTGGAAAGCAGTTTCTAGAACTGAAAGCCATATTTTAGGTACAGTCTGAAAAGCTCTTGAAAAAAGCAGAATAATTAGTGTCTTTACTAGTGATCCCCTCTAGGTTACATATGACTTGCCTGAGATTCTTATGAGAAAAAAATTCTTATGAGAAAAAAATTCTCATGAGAAAAAAAACTTACTGTAATAGCTACCATGTGTGAACTAGTCATCTTTATTTACTCCTCTACCTCACTCTAAGGAAAGTTTTAAGGTGGTTTATGGAAGTAAATACCAAACAATGGGGTGGGGAGAGAGAAAGAATGAGTAAATTGGGGCAACGAGACTCTGAGGAGCTGGGCCGGCAGGGACGAGCCGCCTGGCTGCTGCTGCAGAGGCTGGCGGCTCCTCCCCTGCTTCACGGGTCATGCCAGCAGGCTTGGATCAATCATTATAATTGGAACTGAATGTAATTAATCATGTAATTTTGGGCCATTCCATTTTAATTCCACTAAAACTAAATCTTAAAACTGGGACACAGTGATGGATCACTGAACAATGGACACCAGCTATAACAAAACCTTCCAATACACTTGGCGCTCATGACAGCTGTGTCCAATGCTTGGATGCACTCAGGGACCCTCTCCACTGCTGAGGTTGCACTGAGAAATGAATGCAGTCCTATCAATGAGGATTTCTGATCATGTGGCCCCTGACAGAATATTTTGATACCCCTTCAACTGGTCGTAACACCTCAGGCATTTGTTCACTCACTCAAAGGAAGATCACAGTGCGCCCTACTGTACGCAAGGCACCAGGGAAGAGGCATCCGTCAGGAAAGAAGTGGCAACAGAAAGGTTAATTGCCTGACTGGTTTTGATCAGGGCTCCACTTTTAATGACTACACTACAAATGTCTCAGCCTGTACTCCAGGCCCTCTATGACCTGGCAGGAACCCACCACTCCAGCTCCTGAAACTGCCAGATCCTAGAGCACAGAGCACAGACTCTACACCCTAAGCCAAGGTAAACCCCTCACTGCCCACAGGACACGTGTGAGGTTTTTCCACTCTGAGCTCACAGTTTCTCCAACTCAGAGTACTCTTAGCCCAGCTTTATAGTCAAATCCTTTTCATCATTTAAAGACCATTCAAAAACAACTTGTTCCACAAAGTGTTCTGTGAGATCCCAAGATCGAAATAATATCTTCACCATTTGGACTTTACTGAACCTAATCTGTTCTTTTGTGGCATTACAGATACTTATATACATATTTTCTTCTTCCATAATAGGCAGTTAAGATTGGTCTGCAGATTCTACCATCTTTAGAGCTGAAAGTTTGGCAATTAAAGGTATGTTATTTTTTTTTCAGAATTTAGGAAAGGAAGCAGCTGTCCACAGCAATGTTTTCTCTAATAGTAAACAAACAGGAAACAATGTGAATTTCCAATTTGGGGATGATGGGAAGTAAATTACAGCACATCAAATTGATAGGATATTATGCAGAGGTTAAAATGAAAATTATGAATACTAAGTAGCCAAATGGAAGTGTGTTTATAAAACAAATAATAAATGTAAAAAGCAAAATATCAAACTGCCTCTACCATAATGCATAATAGCCATGCAAAATGTACTATTATGGACAAAGATGGTAAAAGAAAATGAAAAATGATAGGCTGACTTCCAAGGTGGAAGATTTTTCTTTCATCTTGTGGTTTCTGTTACTGTCGGTAACACTTGCGGTATAACTTCAATTAAAAACACACACACACAAAGAAATCGGTGGGCATTTCTTATTCTTATAAACTAGGTCACACAAACCTCTTTTCCTTTTGTCACAGAACAACCAGACTGCTAAATCAAGCAAATGTGGTCGACAGGATGCAGGTGGTCTTCAACCAAATATGAGATAAAGCGTGCTGTGGACGTAATGGGGAACGTGGGCTGGTTGCTATTAGATAGAAATGGATGTTAACAAGTCACTCCCACCCTGGAAGGATGTCCTTAGTGAACTGTCAGTGCTCTGTTCACAGCTCTGTGTCCTTACTATGATAATCAGCCACTTAAAAATTCAGAAGGCATGGTGATCAAATCCAAAGTTGACACGAAGCTGGCAAAGGTAATAAATTCTTTGACAGAATCAGGATAACTAGGTAAGGACCCAAATTTAATAAGACACAGTATGGGTAAATGCAAGGTTTTACTGTTGGGTTCAACCAACCAGTGTCCAGGATTAGAAAGGTAATGCTGCACAGCAGTGTCTGTAAAACCAACTGGAAAGGAGTTTACTTTAAGTTCAACAGAGGTCTTCAGTGCTGTGGTACAAAGAAAGCCAATTTAATACCTAGTTGATGAACTCAAAATCATTCCATCCATCATCAAAGCCCATTTCAAAGTACAGTCACTTTCAAAAGATTTACCCTGTTTTGAATTTTGCTAATCCAAATTTCTCATAAAATTTCACTAAAAACCCATATTTACTCACTAAATTCAATTGTATTTTACTAACTGTTTTACATACTTAAGCTTTGTCACCTTAACTTATTTCTCAAAGCAGGAACCATGCTTAACATAGTGCTGGCATATATAGCTCAATAAATTTTTGTTGAATTAATGAAATGCTGGTGAAACATAAAAAGAACTCCAAGTATGAAATAAGAATAGGTTTTTAACAGTAGACAGTAATACTTACTAAGAATGTTTCTGATACATTAAAACACATATGTTTTAACAATATAAGCATTTATCCCTACAAATAAAATAGAAGCACTATAATAACTGTAGATGTGAGTAAAACTAACAGTAACAGAAAAAGTTATATTTTATATGTGAAGTTATTGCCAAAGGTAAAAACAATGGAGAGCAAGAATGAAAGATGTTAACAGGTTAGAAGAAATATGAAAAGAGACAATTTACTAGTCACATGATGATCAATTAAAAACACAAACCAATTCTTATGTCCGTTCAAGCTCATAAAAGGCAGTTTTCATGGGTAAAAAATGATAATAAAACCACAGTTAGGAAAGCAGGTTTTACAAGTAAAGGAGGTCATTTTCTTGGGATTATTTCCCCAGACAAAACAATTTTAAGATGATTATTTTTTCTGCAAAATTTCCCATTTTGACCGTAAGCAATTCTATACATTTATAAAAGGATTCCTTATTTTAAAAATCTGTGTAGAAAAGTTTTAAAAAGAGACTAACTCATCTTACTAAATAAGAAAGACCTGACTTGTCCTTTTATTTGTCTGGTGCCAATTCTTGGAGAATTAAAGGAACCAGCAGCAGTCTGAAGTTTTCCTGGAAGATCTCTGAATACCCAGGGAGGAAGCAAAAGCCTCAGGAACATAGAGGTCTCTTCATTTCTTTTTCCAGGTGAAGGTGGTGATTTAGAAAGAAAAAGGAAAACACAAGTGAAGAGCTGAGTATCCCGATAGACCCTGGATACTAAAAACTGGCATCATTACCAAAGAATCCCTCAAAACAAGAGAAAACAGGCTTAGGAGGAGATTCTCTAGTCTAAGCAAGAAGGCCTCAAACCAATTCAGGAATAAAAAAAATTCCAGATCAAATCTAAACACAGCTTCTTTGTAAGGCAGTGGGTGTGGTAGCCAGTTGATCTCTGAGAAATGTATTAAGAAGGCTGACCAGCGACACTGGTACAGACCGTGTACAGCGGACCCTTGAACAACACAGGTCTGTGTTGGGTGGGTGTGGGTCCCCTTATAAGCGGATTTTTCTAAGTACATACTATAGTACTACAAAATTCGCAGCTGAATCTACCGATGTGGAGCCACGTATAGGGAGGGCCAACTGTAAAGTAATATACAGATTTTCAACTGTGTGGTCAGTCAGCACCCCTAAGCCCCGTGTTGTTCAAGGGTCACCTGTACTAACCAATCCACATATACAAGGTTGAGAGTTGTACCTGGATAAGGCAAGGCAAAGACATATTCTGCTCCTAAGGGAGAAGAGGGCATATAACCCTGAAGGCTAAGATAAGCATCTATTCCTAGAAAATGCCAGAACTGACTCAGCTGGCCAGGTGAAAAGTACCAGGATGAAGATCAAAGTGCCGGATGACAAGTGATATTCAAGGGACTGCCTGGTCACATGCAGGGTCCGGTCCTAGTGGTGACTTCCTAACACAGATGGACAAATGGACACAGAGGACTGACTCAACAAAGGTGACTCAACAGTCTGCTGGGAATTTCCAATAAATGCCAACAGCTGAACCTAGCTTCACGTGTTGTGCTGAAAAGCTGTCTTCTCAGAAAGGACAAATGCCGCTCCAAATGGATTATGTAAGGAGAGATGGCCATTTGGGGAGGAAATATGTGTTCCTATTATGCTGGGAATAAGGGAGGGAAAGACAGGCACAGATAGATCTACATGGACCCTAGACTTTGGGAAGGCTCATTTCAAACACATAAAGGAAAAGAAAAACAAAAAACCAAACAGGCTTTAGGATAACAAACCCTAAGATAAAATTCCTTTGGGGAGTAACAAGAGTCTGAAAATATCAATCATGAATGATCCCAATGAGAAAAAAGGAGGAGAGATCCTCCCCACCCAAAATAAATAGCTCCAAAATAAATCTGTTGGGTCATGGAAGGCACTGTGTTGTGCCTTCTGACTCCTATTTTAAGAGGACAGGCACAGTAGACAGAAGAAGAAGAAGATAGCAAACAACTAAGGGAGGATCATAGTATGTCCTGGATGTTGAAAACTAGAGTAAGGCGAGCCTACCAAGTAACAGAGTTAAAGACAACAAAAAGGGTCACAGCTACAACTTGGAGAGGCCAGTGTAACATTAATACAGGACAGCAAGAAGGCCAGGGTTGGTTCTCAACACCGACGTTACCTCCATTCTCTTCAGTAAGGAGAATGAGGAAGAAACTACAGCAAGTAGAACAAACATGATAGAAGAATGCTGAAGTTCAAGATAGCCGAGCAGTTGATAAGCAAGTAACTGGGCTTCTTAAACGAGTTCAAGTCTCCAAGACCAGAATTCTATCTCATGGCCCTAGAGAAATTTGCCCTTTTGAGAACTTGTGGATAGCAGGGTAGCTGCCAAACTACAGGTAAAAGGCAAATGATAAATGAACTTTTTTAAGGATAAAAACACTGGTTCCCATAAACTACAGACTAGAAAGCCATATACTAATTTCCTACAGAATTTTAAGAAAACATTATAAAGATCTGTATATATTTATAGAAGCATGAGGTAAACCTTTGGAGATGACACGGACTTTCTAACACAAAATCCTATCAACCTAAGCTTATTTCTTCTTATAAGATGGTTGGTAAGTTGATAATCAGGGGAATGCTATATATACAAAGGACCTCAACTTCATCACAACATTCAATTCACTACTTATTGAGTTTCACGTCTCACCAGACAAGAAAAGGACACATGAAAAAAAATTAAAAAAAGAATCAATGTGTGAAGATTATGGTGTTGAGGGACTTCCCTGGTGGCGCAGCGGTTAAGAATCCGCCTGCCAATGCAGGGGACACGGGTTTGAGCCCTGGTCCAGGAAGATCCCACATGCCACGGAGCAACTAAATAAGCCCATGTGCCACAACTACTGAGCCCACGTGCCACAACTACTGAAGCCCACGTGCCTAGAGCCTGTGCCCCACAACCGCAATGAGAAGCCGGCACACGGCAATGAAGAGCAGCCCCTGCTCGCAGCAACTAGAGAAAGCCCGTGCACAGTAACGAAGACCCAATGCAGCCAAAAAAAAAAAAAAAAAAAAAAAATTATGGTGTTGAGACTTCTTTTTCTTGGCATTAAAAAACCCAAAACTTCCTTCACTATTGTTGTAATGTTTATTATGTATTTTACACACACACGCACACACAAAAAAAAAACCTAAGGGAAGAAATTAACTGTATAGACCCAGTTTACTCATATGTAAATATAGGAGTTCTACATAATTTCAGTCACTAAGATTTAAATCCAGCTTTTGGGGGAACAAAATAGAAAGACAAACTTATTTAAAAAAAAAAAATGAGGTTGATCCTGACTTCTCACAAGTGAATGACAAGATGCAACTGCTGAACTGCATTAAAAGAAGAATGCTGTACCGCATGTGGGAGGTAGCAGTGTGTCTGTGTCTGTACGGGTGAGATGGTATCTGGGGTGCTGTTTATGGCTGCTTTATTTAAGAGGGAGGCTGACCGAAGGAAGTATATCTAAAGGACAGCAACTGGAACAATTGAAGGATTAAAAAAAATCATATCCTGAAAACCAGCTGAAGGATGTGGAGAGTTTCCCCCTACATATAAAGCTAGAAAACGAATGCTCCCCTCAAATATATGAAGTGCTATTGCATGTAAGAGGGACGAATGGTGGTATGAATGGTGAGAAACTAGCAGGAGACAAGACTTTTTTGCTCAATATGAGAAAGACAGTTTAATCCGGGAACTGGCTGTGAGCTGCCCATCAACAGAAGTATTCAAACAGAGGTGGTATAAGCATCTGTCAGCGTAGGAGAGACTGGAGAAGACCTCTGAGGTCTTTTTTTGAAGGAATTAAGACTGCTTGATTCTAATTCTACCTCTGCCTTCTTAAATTAAGAAGGTTCTCAATGGAAATGTGAAGAACACCTGGGGATGGTCTAGATCGGTGTTCCTCGAACTAAGCTACGGATTCCGTGAGGTGTTAATAGGATGCTGTATTCAGGTAAGGTTGAGAAACACCGCATATTCCAGGCCGTATCTGCAGATCTGACTCACAGCACGTACTGGCTTTAAGCCGGCCCAGAATAACCAAACCTATGTACCTGTGTTTAACTCAACTGTTCTTGAAATGCTGCTATGGGTGCTCCGTTCCTCTCACAGGAACCTTACTGTGACGCAAGCCTAAATTTCTTTTTGGGGAAGAAAACCCCCAACAATTTAGATTTATGCTTTTAGGAATTAATTGGCAAAAGAACTTTACCAAAAAGAATGTAAAGGAACCACATACTGACTCAAAGGACCTCAGAGCTCGAGAAAACACGACAATTTGGTCCACTCGCTCATCCAGTGCTCAATTCCCCCTTCTATAACCTCCTCACTGCTGAAGCAGTTCCACAATCTCAAGAGGGTAAAGAGAACTACCGTGTGGCCAGGCATGGTTCCAGGTCCCACATTTGTGTTCTCATGCTACTCTTCACAACCTCCAATGAATTATTACCTTCTTTTTCAGAGGTGAAGAAAATAAGTCTCACTGAAGTACAATCTGTCAAAAGTCAAAACAGCTACCAAGTGCCAGGGTTCAATGTCTCCTGAGATCTTAAAGGTTCTTCTCCCAAAGAGAGAAAAATCAGCAGTAGGATCTGATATAATAGTTAGCAGTGGATAAAGTCCCAAATAATTTTCTTCTTCAGAAGACACCCAGAATTCACAGAAGCCCTTTGTGTTAGGAGTACGAGAATGTCACCTTATTCTCTGATCGTTATCACAACTTTGGTTACCCAGAATGATATGGTTACTCCCTTGTGAAAAACTACTGCACGGGTTTGGATGGTAAAATATATGAGAAGTTTAAACCTCATTTACCAGACCTTCTGTTGCAGAAAAGTCTTTCTATTTTTGCAAAACAAAATATCCTAAGTTGGCAAAACTTCCGCTCCCTTGCCCCCAAGATTGTAATATTTAAGGCCTCTGACTTTCTAAGATCTTAGTTCCTGAAAATCATATGATAATGTAGCTTCTGCAAAAAAAAATATTACATGAGTTTAAGCTTTCTGACCTGAGAGACTTCCACTGTTATTCATGGTATTTCTCAGTCTTTACCTTTCTTGCCTTACCGAGAACATCACTGGTGGCCATGATGTCACACGTGTACATTGCTGCCATCAGACGCTGAGGTTTCACTTGCAGTGCATAGCGACAGGCTTCCTTCATGGTGGCAATGAGCTGTCCTGAGAAGGGCCCATAGCAGTCGGTGAGTGAAGACTCTCCTTTCTGGGAAGCCCTCTTCTCAGAGGGCTCGGAGCAGCCACCTTGTAGGTCTTGGTGTTCATCTCTACCAGAACAGGTTTCACCTTCCCCCTGTCCCTCTTTTACCAGATCACTTTGTTCTTGATTCTGCTTATCACTTGCTGTTTGGTCTTCAAATTTACTTAGGTCCCATTCTTCCAGAACAAAACAGACACCCATGAGAGGCTCCTCACACATGGGGCCAGAGAGGGTTGCTAGCTGGAAGCCACTCACGATGCTATTGCCCAAATCTCGGTATCTACTGGCTTCTTTTGATGCTTTGCCGTCTGGGCCTGTCCATACTGAATTCTGAAAATCTTTACTTTTATTTACTAATATGTTGGGCCCACATTTTCTTGGGCCAAACGACCAGATTTGGTCAACAGTGTTCCTCCATTTTCTCCCTGTTAGATGCTGCTCTAGTTTTCCTTTGAATTCCCAAATTTTCTCTTGGGTCTTCTGGTGAATCATCTGAGTGTTTTTACCCTCATTCAAAGAGGATATCAACTGCTCCATAGAACGAATCACATCACTATTTTCTTCCAGAATCTGAGTGACTTCTTCTGGAAGGGGCATGGCTCGAACACTGAGTGTGGCAAGTTTATTGGGGGTTGTCATGGTGATTAGCCCACCAGAGTACACTTGGATTCCTTCAGGGATTCTGTTTTGATCTTCTTTTGTTTGGTGTATGACTGCAACTTTTTGTTGTTTGCCTATTTCTTCATTGACCATGTCAACTGTGGGGGGTTTTGTGATTGTTTCTCTGAATGGAATAATGGGTTCAGACACACTGATTTGAATCTTTGCAAACCTACAGAGTCAAGAGAAATAACACAAGGTTATAATCAAAATGGCATCAAAACGTCCATGTAGAAATGTTACATAATGAATATTCTGCAAAAACATAGAAATATAAAAATTACTTTACTAGGAAATACTGGTAATTTACATTATATCAGAATTCAAAAACCACTTTCATTTCAGATTCAAAAGACCACCTCTAATGGGAACAGACCTTCAGGGAGTTCTTTGCATATACTAGAATCTCACTGCTTTGTTCATTCTCAAAATAAATAAACCATGTATTGAGATAAGAATGTTTTACAATGGAATATTACTCAGCCATAAAAAGAAACGAAAGTGAGTTATTTGTAGTGAGGTGGATGGACCTAGAGTCTGTCATGCAGAGTGTAGTAAGTCAGAAAGAAAAAGACAAATACCATATGCTAACACATATATACGGAATCTAAGAAAAAAAATAATGTCATGAAGAACCTAGGGGTAAGACAGGAATAAAGACACAGACCTACTAGAGAACGGACTTGAGGATATGGGGAGGGGGAAGGGTAAGCTGTGACAAAGTGAGAGAGTGGCATGGACATATATACACTACCAAACGTAAAATAGATACCTAGTGGGAAGCAGCCGCATAGCACAGGGAGATCAACTCAGTGCTTTGTGACCACCTAGAGGGGTGGGATAGGGAGGGTGGGAGGGAGGGAGACGCAAGAGGGAGGAGATATGGGAACATATGTATAACTGATTCACTTTGTTATAAAGCAGAAACTAACACACCATTGTAAAGCAATTATACTCCAATAAAGATGTAAAAAAAATAATAAAATAAAATAAAATAGGCATTAAAATATTTTTTAAAAAGAATGTTTTGAGTGGAGAATAAATGTTTTAATAAGGTTTTACATGAATTCTTTAAAATATTATCTGCCACTTTAAGAATCTGGAGAAGAAAAGCTCAATGATTATAACTCTAAAGAGATAAAAAAAAAAAAATCACAGAACTTCAGGATATCCAGTCAAATCCTGACAGTGGATTTGGCTTTGATGAGGTTCATGGTGAGGGTGGCAAGACCTAGGAGTTTGTCTAGAGTAGCACTCTCCAGAAGTACAACTGGGGAAACAAAGTTTTAATTTCATTTAATTTTTTTTTTTTTTTTTTTGCGGTACGCGGGCCTCTCACTGCTGCGGCCTCTCCCGTTGCGGAGCACAGGCTCCGGACCCGCAGGCTCAGCGGCCATGGCCCACGGGCCCAGTCGCTCTGCGGCATGTGGGATCCTCCCGGACCGGGGCACGAACCCATGTCCCCTGCATCGGCAGGCGGACTCTCAACCACTGTGCCACCAGGGAAGCCTCCATTTAATTTTAATTACATTTAAATAGCCACATGTAGCTACTGAACATTTGAAATGTGGCTAATGTGACTGAGGGACTGAATTTTTAATCTTATTTAATCTTAATTTAATTTAAAATAGCCATATGTGGTCAGTGGCTACTCTACTAGACCGCATAGGTCTTGAACCTCATAGGTCTTGAACCTCAGTCTGCCACCAAGTTCAGAAAGCCCCCTTTCTCACAATGTGTCAAGCTTAGTTTCATGCTGCACTTTCTTGCAGATGAGTTACAAATTCACAGAGGGCAGATTCTGGAAACTGACATGGTCTGATTCTGATGACAATGAAACCACGCAATCTTTCTTTTTCTCTTATTTTCTGTTTACCTCATTCCCAGGAAACACTAAAGGTTTGGTCTGGTCTACTATTGGCAAGGTGGATGGACATATGTATAAATGTACATATATATATGTATGTACACATACATAAATGCGTGTGTATGTACACATATATAAGAAATTTTTGGATCTTGGAACAATACTTTTTCCCTGGGGAATGTTATTCAATAAGGAAATTAAATACTAAAAGTAAAAGGTTTTGAAATGCTTACTTTTGATTCTAGATTTGTTTTTGCTTTCTATATTTTGTGGGTTTAGGGCAGGAATTTGGTTTATCTGATTTCATACTTTGTGATAAAATTGAAAACTCAATGAATGGATGGTTTTCTAAAAATATGTTACCAAAACTGATTTTAGAATACAGAACCTGAATAGATCATAATGTATGGAAGAAAATTAAAATTTTCTAAAAATAAAAGTCACTTCCAAGAAAGGTTTTGGTTTTGCCAGTGAGTTGGTTTACTTTCAAGGATTAGTTTATTCCAATGCTATATACATTGTTGCAGAATACACAAGATGGATGTCTACCTGACACTGTATTCATTTAAAATTACTCTGATACTTGCACCTGAAAAAGACAGCAGACATACACAAAACTGTAGCTCAATCTTACCCAAGAACTGAGATATAAAATCTAAGATAAAATGACAATGACAAAAATGGATATATATGTGTGTGTTTTATTTTTACTAATCACTTATTATGTATGAGGCACTGTGTTAAGTGGTTTACATGTGTTATTTCTTTAGTAGGTATATTATTATCCTCGTTTTGTAGAGGAGAAAATCAAATAAGAAAGATCAAATAACTTCTCCAAAGTCACAGAGCTAGTAAGCTGGGTTTCAAATCGAGGTCTGACCTCAGAATCCATGCTCTTAGCCATTATACTATAATGAAAAATCCAATTAAACAGCATATTAAAGGAATAATTCACTACAACACTAAGTAGTTTTTACTGTAGGTTCTAAAACTTGATTTGTATTAGGACATCTGTTAAAATATCACATTAAAAGTGTCTAATAAAGTAATCTAGGTAACCATCTTTAAAAATGCTAAATTGGCATTCAATAAAATTTAATACCCACTCCTGGTTTTTAAAAAAGAAAAGCACTTAGAAATCTTAGAAACAGGAAAATATTTTTTTAGTTACCTTTATTTAGAGAAAATATGTTCAACATACTTAGAACATTCAAGAAAACCAACTGCACAGCTTTGAAACTATGAGAGTTGAGTACTATGACACTGTCCTATTTTCCTCATACCATAAGGTCAAAAGGGCTACTAAGTCATATTAGTCCTTCCAGTTTCTAAGGTTCCCAAGAATTCTCCCATAGTCCTCACTTACAAGATTAATTAAAATCATTCCACACCATGGAAGGGGAGGTGTGCGTTTGCCTGTCACACCTACAAAGTGCCTCAGGGCTAGAGTTTCTTTAAATCCTGGCAGTGCAGAGCCTGTGATTACTTCAAAAGAAGTGCAGTAGACTCCGACTACATCAGCAATTTCCTGTGGCTTCCTGCCACATCTGATCATGACTACCTTGAGAGGTGTAGGATAAGAGCTCTGACAGTTTCTCTGGCCTAGAGATCACAGGAGCCTCCTTGTCTCCCACGCATGTACATAACGCATTCCTGCACATGTGTATCAAAGTCAAAAAAGCTTATATATTAGAAGGCATAGGCTCTGTCCTATGAGAGGTTAAAAAACCCTCTAGCATTATATATATGTTCTTATTCTAAGTATATAATTGTAAAATTTACCAGTCATATAGAACAGTACACAAAACAAAACTCTACTGGATCTATGACTTTCACAACATGAACACCATGTAAATAAACCACTACTCAAGTTAAGAAACAGAACATTCCTAGCCCTCAGAAGGCCCCCTTATGCATTCTCCCAACCCCATGAAGGTAACCGCTATCTTGATTTTCACTGTAATCCATTTTAAATTATTATTATTATTATTATTATTGCGGTACGTGGGCCTCTCACTGTTGTGGCCTCTCCCGTTGCGGAGCACAGGCTCTGGACGCGCAGGCTCAGCGGCCATGGCTCACGGCCCTAGCCGCTCCGCGGAATGTGAGATCTTCCCGGACCGGGGCACGAACCCGTGTCCCCTGCATCGGCAGGCGGACTCTCAACCACTGCGCCACCAGGGAAGCCCTTAAATTATCTTTTTTAACACCTAAACATAAAACCCCCATACTGTATATAGTTCACTTTGGCCTGCTTTTTGGACTTTATATGAATAGAATCAAACATTTTTTTCTTCAGTTGTCTTCTTTTGCTCAATATTATGTTGTGAAATTCATCCATGTTTGCGTAGTTAGCTTGTTCACTGAGATTATTCTATAAAATCCCATGGTATGGATTTACCGTAATTTATTTGTTTATGCATTTTATTTTGAGTTTTTTCCAGTTTTGGGCTATTAAAATTTTTGTTGCTATGAATATTATTGATGCACATTTGTCCAGCTTTGTGTTAAGTATATATAGAATAGAAATGGGAATAGATTTGCCAAACCGTAGGAAATAACTATCTCCTACCTTAGTAGATAATACCCAAACTACATTCCAAAGTAGCTGTACCAACTCACGCTCCCACTAGCTGTGTAGGTAAATTCCTACATCTTTGCTCTACATCTTTGCCACCATTTGATGCTGTCACTTTAAAAAATTTCAACCGCAAATAAGTAATTCAATTAAAATCAGTTTTAGATTTAAAGGGGGAATTTTACTTGAAATATAATTCTAAGTACCATAAAGCATTATTTTTAAAGAGGAGTTAATGGCCTGAGAAACGTAAGGTTATTTAACATTGGATTTTAATTTGGTAGCAAAGAGTGTGAAAAGAGAGAAAATAAGTTAGTTCAAAAACTCCAAAATATAACATAACATTTCAATACTGTTAAGAAAAAATCCCTCTGAGAATTAAGTTACTATTTTAAAATACATTATGCCTTACGATTTATCCAATTAGGATTATTCTCTAATCAACATTATAATTATACCTTCAGAAATTCTAAGAAAATGGTGACAACATGAAAGAGATGGAAAAACCTACCTTCCAATTTTGTACTAATTATGGCTATAAAAACATTTAAAGAAACCCAAATGGATGGTGCTGCAGGAGCAGCTCTTCTTATTCTACTGTATTAGTAGTAGTAGTAGTAAAGTAGTACTGTACTACAACAACAATTATTACTACTACCACCACCACCAATTTTACCAGGTTGTTTTAAGGATTAAATGAGACACACAGAGTTCAACACAGTGACTAACATGTAGTATTTAGTATGTAATCATGTTGATTATTTATAATTATTATTTTAGCTATAATTATTATTATGGTTATTAAAGTCCCAGAAAATTGAAAAATAAAAGGAAGGAAGGCCATTACAGGGTGATTCATCAAAGAAAAACAAATGGCCAATAAACATATTAAAAAATGTTTCAGGAATTGAGCTATTTGTAATGAGGTGGATAGACCTAGAGTCTGTCATACAGAGTGAAGTAAGTCAGAAAGAAAAAGACAAATACCGTATGCTAACACATATATATGGAATTTAAGAAAAAAAATGTCATGAAGAACCTAGGGGTAAGGCAGGAATAAAGACGCAGACCTCCTAGAGAACGGACTTGAGGTTATGGGGAGGGGGAAGGGTGAGCTGTGACAGGGCGAGAGAGAGTCATGGACATATACACACTAACAAACGTAGTAAGGTAGATAGCTAGTTGGAAGCAGCCGCATGGCACAGGGATATTGGCTTGGTGCTTTGTGACAGCCTGGAGGGGTGGGATAGGGAGGGTGGGAGGGAGAGAGACGCAAGAGGGTAGAGTTATGGGAACATATGTATATGTATAACTGATTCACTTTGTTATAAAGCAGAAACTAACACACCATTGTAAAGCAATTATACCCCAATAAAGATGTTAAAAAAAAAAAAAAATGTTTCAGGGACTTCCCTGGTGGCGCAGTGGTTAAGAATCCGCCTGCCAATGAAGGGGACACGGGTGTGAGCCCCGGTCCGGGAAGATCCCACATGCCGCGGAGCAACTAAGCCCGTGCGCCACAACTACTGAGCCTGTGCTCTAGAGCCCGTGAGCCACAACTAATGAGCCTGCGTGCTGCAACTACTGAAGCCCATGCACCTAGAGCCCGTGCTCCACAAGAAGAGAAGCCACCGCAATGAGAAGCCTGTGCACCACAACGAAGAGTAGCCCCTGCTCGCTGCAACTAGAGAAAGCCTGCGCGTGGCAACAAAGACCCAACGCAGCCAAAAATAAATTAATTCATTAAAAAAAAAAGTTTCAGTATCATTACTAAGCACAGAAAGTGTATATTAACAATGAACACCTTTTATTCGTCTTCCAGGTTGGTGAAATTTTTAAAAATTATGATATACAGGGCTGGCAAAAGTTTGGGAAAAGAGACACTTTCAAATACACCTTGCTAGTTTCAGGGTAAACTGGAACAGCCTTTCTTAAGGATAATATGGATCATAAGCCTAAAAAATATGCCAGCAATGTAATATGCCACCTTTTGAATCAGCAATTATACTTCCAGAAGTTTACCTTAACCAAATAATCAGAGCTGTGTATAGATATCTGTAGGTATTTGAATACACATAGAACAGACTAGGGAATTATGTACCCAAATGTTATGGTCATAGTTATCTCTGCATGGTAACTGAATGATTCTTTTTATTCTTCTGTATTTCCCTAATTGCTACAATAAACATATATTACCTTTGGAATAAAGAGGAAAAACATAATTTACAAAAAGTTATTTGGGATGCCTATTTTATGACACTTATGTATCACCATGATAGAGAAATATAAAGATTTACCGAAGGTTTACACTGTAGAGACCACATCAATAAGGAAAGGAAGTCTATCCTAATTACAGCCTATGTTTACAAAATACGATTTTGTTTTGTTGCCCTGATATGCTGTGTGTGTATATGCTTAAAGTAAAATACATATATATGAAAATATTTTATGACTCAAACTAAAAATGCAAAATCATGCAAGTATAGCAGTGAATACTATTTGTCAGTTATTAAAAATTAAATCTATGATCCAGTAACACAATAACAGTTCCTGTTTAAGTTGAGGGCACTTAATTTTTCTCCAAAGACAAACCACAGTGTAAGTTCAATGGGTTTAGGAAACGCTAAAGCATCCCACCGATTTGGGGGCTATCATTTCTTCATCTCTGTTATCACCTAACCTTTCTTTTAAGTCATCCAGGCATCGCTGAAGGTGAACTTCCCCTGCTGTGACTAAAACGTGCTCTCCCGTTTCCTGAATTAAAATCTGGACACAGGGATCAGCTTGGTTTAACAGTTTCATTCCTCTGACGAGCTGAGGCATTTCACCTAGGTTAACAAAATGAAATACTGATTAGATACAAGATAAGGACTAATATAATCTAAAGATAACATCTGTGAGAAAACTGAAGGGAAAAGTATAATGAAATAAACTCTTAAAATAATGGTTTACTGTTCTTCCAAATAATATAGCAATGTGAAGAAAACTACCCTCTAGTAATTTACCTGTACAGATAGCTCACATGAGACACGTGTCACATATCACTGAGACTCCCAAAGCTGATCTATGCCACTTCTTCAAACACTCAGCAAATATAAACTACCATCGTTACACTTGTAAATCCACCTAAATGTATTACACCTGTATATATACCTAGAAATGTAACACAACTCTTCCCAAACAGTACCTATAAAACTATAAAAGCAACAAATAAGCAAAGGAAGCATTCAATATGATACTCAATTCAAGAAACTGTACCAGAAGCTCATATTTAAAATAATTATTGGGCTTCCCTGGTGGCACAGTGGTTCAGAGTCCGCCTGCCGATGCAGGGGACACGGGTTCGTGCCCCGGTCCGGGAAGATCCCACACGCCGCGGAGCGGCTAGGGCCGTGAGCCATGGCCGCTGAGCCTGCACGTCCGGAGCCTGTGCTCCACAACGGGAGAGGCCACAACAGTGAGAGGCCCGCGTACTGCAAAAAATTAAATAAATAATAATTATTTATGAAACTGCTTGACAGAACTGTGGATTTTAGAATAAAGCTGCCCTTTGGGTGAGAGGTGGGATACACGAAGCAGCCACTTTATCCCGTGAGCTATGGGTACCTTCTGCATTCCACTCTGCTGGTGCTTTCAGTATCTAATTGCTTGTTCCCTACAGTTCTTGGGGTACAGGTAGGGATTTGGATCCACATCTTGAGTTCTGCTGCTTTTTCACACCTTTCATATGCGTGGTGGCCACTATTTACTCAAGGCAGGTCACAGGAATTCTCTTGTTACTACTTCAGCAGAGACCTTGGCTTTGAAGGCATTTTTACGCAGTCTTGTTTCACTTCTACGTCTGAAGGAAGGACTCAGTTAATTCCTCAATGCTTGGTTTTCAACATGCCAACAAACCAAACCACGGGAGCTTTCTGCAATCAGTGGTTTTTCAATATATTCTTCCCAAGTTGACTACCCATATCTATTCCATACCTATTTATTCTTTAAATAAGCTTTTCTTAATGGTAACTAACACTTTATAGTGCTAAGTGTGCCAGATAAGCACTTTACATATATGAACCCATTAACTAGGAGGCAGGAATGATTACTGTTCTCATTTTATAGATGAGCAAACAGGCATAGAGAAGCTTAAGGAACCTGTGCTCAAGGTCACAGACACACTGGTTTTGAAGCCTGCAGGCAGACAGCCATAGAGCCACACTCCATAATGGGTGTCGGCACCCTCACAGGTCGTGGTCATGAGCCACATATGGGATGCGTGAAATGCTGACGGAAGACAGGGAGTGGGATTTCACTGTTTGTGGGGGTGACGGACGTACCCTCATGTTTTCCTTTTCAGCATTTGTAGTTTTCCTTTGCCTAATTCCGTGGACAGATATTATCTAGTGTTAAGTTAACCTTCACAGAATTTGAAATATGGCTTAAAAAGATTCTTGCACGAAGACCACTAATAATACATATCACACAAGCCCAAGGGAATAATTAAAAAAAAAATGACAAAGCTTTTTGTCAGCTCTCCATCACCAATTACAAAACAATGTTACCAGTATGAGGACCTAATAAATTCTTTTTTAAATTTTTCCTTATAAATTTATTTGTTTATTTTTGGCTGCATTGGGTCTTCGCTGCTGCGTGTGGGCTTTCTCTAGTTGTGGCGAGCGGGGGCTACTCTTCGTTGCAGTGCGCAGGCTTCTCATTGCGGTGGCTTCTCTTGTGGCAGAGCATGGGCTCTAGGCACGCAGGCTTCAGTAGTTGTGGCTCGCGGGCTCTAGAGTACAGGCTCAGTAGCTGTGGCTCACGGGCTCTAGAGCGCAGGCTCAGTAGTTGTGGCGCACAGGCTTAGTTGCTCCGCGGCATGTGGGATCTTCCCAGACCAGGGCTTGAACCCGTGTCGCCTGCACTGGCAGGCGGATTCTTAACCACTGCGCCACCAGGAAGTCCACAAATTCTTAAGAAAACAAAAACAAAAAACCCACTCACATTCACATACACACTTAAATCTGTCACTTCAAGGCAAAGGTGACAGTGTAGCAATAAGCAAAGAAGAAGCTTTTTCAAAAGAAATTTGGCCTGTCTGACCAATAGAATACTGCAGAAGTGATATGTGATTCCTAAGGCTAGCTAACAAAAGGTACTGCAGCTTCTGTTTTAGTGTCTTGGACTACTGGCTAAAGCCAGTAACCATACGGTGCTCTAGGAAAATCAAGCAGCCACGAGGAGAGGTCCCTGTGGAGGAACTGAGGTCCCCAGCAAGCACCAGCTTATGAGCACCAGTGAGTGAACCACCGTGGAAGTCCAGTTAAACCTTCAGACGGCTGCAGCCTGCCGTGATATATGACTACAACTGCGTGAGACGTCCCCAAACTGAACCCTTCCAAAATTCCTGACCAAAGGAACTGTGAAAAATAAGAAGCGATTACTGTTCTTTCAAGTCTCCAAATTTTGGAGTAATATGTTAGGCAGTATTACATAACTAGTGCAACTATAAACCACAATCATAAACAAATAATACATATTCACCTATTTATAGATACAGTGCATATCTCCAACAAATACAAATAAGAATATTTTAAAGACAGTGATTTCATTTTCATCTCAATTTTTACAGTAACTTCTACGCTTGTGTGTATTTCATATGGTACAGAAAACATCAGCACAGAAGTTCATGTATCTATATAACCATATGCAGAGAGGGCTCTTTTCTTTTAACTGATATGGATAAAGGATGGAAAAATTCTGGAAACCAGTAACTCTGCTCTCAGGTAAACAGAATTTCTTGGATTCCTAAAAATAAAGATCCAGAGGCAGGAGTCTGAATCCTGACTCAACCACTTACTAACTGCTAAGTGTAAGGCCATGGGCAAGTTAACTAGCTTCTCTAAGCTTCAGTTTACCTCATGTGAAGATGAGGATACAAAATAGCACACGGCTGTTGAGAAGATTACATGAGATAATGTCAAATCCTCAGAATGTAGCACACAGTCAGGATCAATGATGATGCTGAAAATAATAATGGCTTTGGGCACGTGGAGTCCTCTGTGTTTGGGTGTTGGATTTTGAGTAGACCCTGTGGGCATGGAGCAGAGTGGCGGCCACCATGACATCTGGACCTCAGCTTAGGAAGTCAGAGAAAGAAAAGTGGAAGAACAAATGCTCGGAATGCCTTCACACCAAAAGAAGAGTAAAAAGGCTGTCTTCTAGATTAGTTAACCCAGTTTGTCAGCATGAAAAAGAAAAGAGGGCCTGGGGACACATGTTCTGTTCAGAAATAAACAATGCAACTGCCCAGTGCTTCTCAGGGGCAGTACTACTGGGAAGTTGAGGTACAGCAGGGTGGGACATCCCAATAGTCATTAGACATGTAATCTGTAAAGAGAGGGGCTATCGCCCCAAAGTAAGGATGGGCATAAGAAATTAGGGCAAAGAGTAAAGGGACAATAAATATCCTCTGAGGGCTCAGAGGAATGAGACTAGCATCAAGAGAAGTATTCCCAGACATTCTAAATGTAAAATAAGATGTTGACATTGTAATAACAAGAAGACAGAACAACGGGTATAAACTTCAGACATGGAAATATAGAATGGCGTACACTTCAATAACATAATCAAGAATACGCATGGCAAATTCAGCAAGAACAATATACTTGATTGGGAAAAGTAGCAATACTCCTTTTAAAATTATGAAGAAAACCGGTGCCCCTTCTATCATTTTAGTTTATTTTTTACAAAGTTCAGAAAAATCTAATGCAACACATATGAGGAAATAAATTTTGGCACTCAGATGGCCAATCTTAAGTAATTCTGTTTATTAGATTACCTTGTTTATGAGAAAGCAATTAATCTTACTGAGTCTGCTATGGGACAGGAAGTAAGCTAGGTACTAGGATCTCTCACCTCCTGTAGCAGAGCTGTACAGAAGGTGGCCCTTTAGGACTGGGCTTTTACTCGGCTTGGATAATAGCACAGAGTAGCACACAGCTATCAAACAGACTCCAAAAAATTACACATTTCTCTTAAAACATTATAGCTAAAATTTCTTTAATCTCTGTTTTAAAAGTAAGAAATAAGATTTAAATAAATACTAGAAACGCCTAAGAATAAATTATGATTGCCAGACTCAAATGTTACAACTTCAATAAAACTGAGCTTTTCTTCTATTGTATGTGCTTCTTAGGGTTGGAGGCAGTTAGCAAGGAGAATAAAAGAACAAACTATGAGGGGCCGGGATCTGGACAAACCCACAAAGAGGAAGCAGGCATTACACAGAATGGGGTAAATCCATGCAACAACCAAAGGCACTGTCAGTCCACAGTGACAGCCCAGAAAGCATGCCTGTCTGAGGCCCAAGGCAGATAGCTATTTACTGAGCCCAAAGGCCAGAGATGCAGTCCTCCAAATACATATCTGCTCAAGGGTCCCAGGGATCCTCAGTGGCTAGAATATGTCTTAGGAACTGAGGCAGAGACAAGCTTTCCGAAGGCCCCAGCTCTGGGGAGAGGAGGGATATACAGATGCAGGGGCAACGAGGCCATTATATACCCCAACTAAACTGCCATTTTACACATTTGTTCTCTGGTTTCCTTAAAGCAGTCTGGAGACTCTTCACTGACTACCACTAAGCACTGGGAACAGCCAAGTCACAGGGACTAGGGGGGTTAGTGACAATCATGGGAAGGAAAATACAAGAGTTAATGAAGATTGGCCAGGCAAATGGTATAAACCAAAGACTAAGAATTAGTTATTATAGGGACTGGCATATGTAGGTGTCACACAGCCAGACAGAAAGACGCAGGAAGTGCTTTCTACACAAAGAGGAAATGCTCAGTGTCCAGATAATCTAGCAAACCTAGAGGGAAGAGGATATGAATTTTGAACCAAGGAGCTTGGGGTAAGATTCTAAGAACCATTCACATAAAACATGAACTCTGCTGAGACGCCACCCTGTGCCGGGGTTCTGGGGGATGCAGGGATGACCCTGTTTCTGCCATAAAGAAGAATACAGTCTCCCTGGAGGGCGAAGGTGCCTAAAGACTCCCGGTTCCTAAGACAGAGGTTAGATTCCCCTCAAAATGTTGGTGGTCTGTAAGGCCTCATGGCTGGGCAGGGTACTCCTATTATATACCTTCAAGAAAATTCATAGTCTACTACTGAAACAAATCATGAGGAACCAAGCATTAAATGCAAGTATTTTAAAAATGTAATGAACATCACAGGCTTTTAAAAACAAGGTCATCTTACTTGGATGTTTCGGTTCAACAGCAACCCTCACAATAGGGGTGGCTTCAAAGTTGAGTGGTATAAATGGCGGGCAGGAGGGCAAGGTAGACAGTGTTGCCGACTTCAGCACAAAGTCTTGAAGGCCTCCTATTCCTGCAGGGAGGAAAAGATCCATGGAGTCAATAAAAGATGATAAATTCTGAATTTATGTTAGAAAAATAACAACATCAACCCAGTATATATGTCACAGAGAAAAAACACTGAACAAATTGGGCTAAAACATACCTACTTTGACCACAGAAATGATCATGTCCAGAAACATATGTCTGAAAGTACTAATTACTTTTTAAATTGTAACTCTTAGTTTTTAAAATACATTAGTTTGATGAAGATGAGTCTCTACTGAAATAATCTCTTTTGCCAAATCTACTTGCTTGTGGGTGAAGGGGATTTAGAGAGGAGAATATCAGTTATTCCCCCACCTCCCTCTCCTGCCCACTCTCCACTTCAGGCTCCCGGCTGATAGTTGCATAAGGCTCTAAAGCACACATATTTGTCTTTGAGCAGACAGGAGCAGAGAGAATGCCCCAGAAAAGTGAGGTGAAGGCGTCATATTGAACCTCACATCCAGAGTAAGAGCAGACAACATTTTAGAACAAATTAAGAAACACAAGGGCGATTTTTGTGCTTTGGGGTTAAAGAATTAAGAATTGAAGAGGGTGTGGAAGGGGAGGCTACCTGTTTTAGGGTAAGGTGACATAGGAGAAAGGGGCAGGGATATTTAATCGGCAGTCTGCTTTTGCATCTCGAGCTTAGCAACAACTATGAAAAGGAAACAAAGAAAACAGCTTTGCTACCTTCAGCTGACAAACGGATGTACAGGTACAGGGCACCGGGGTGCCACACAATCGACCATTCAGCCTGGTGGAGGGGAACTGAATCTGACCACACAGTGTGAAAAGCCCCCTCCCACTGCCCCTTCCGAATGCCTCCAGAATTCACCATCCCACTACATTAAGGGATCGCTCCAACTCTAAGAACACCTTCCTTACATTAGGCTGAAACGTGTTTCCCCCATCTCCACACATTGTTCTTAGTTCAGTTCTCCAAAGGTCCACAGAAAACGAGCTTCAACTTTTACCAACTACCCTTTGGATTTTAAAGGCATCTGTCAGATCCTTTTAATCCTTTCCTGCCTCACACTAAACCTCATTAGCTCCTTTAACTGTTTAGCTCATGACATGATTTCTAGACCTTTTGTGTGCAGGGGATCCTCTTCAGACTAAAGTTTCCAAGGAGCTAAATTCATTCCCAGCGCCTCTGGTTTATCTATTTGGTCAAGGTCTAAACTCATTGCTGTCCTTCTTAGCCCAGCACACAGAGAGACGTATACCTGGCCACAGCTTCTTGATAATGTCCTCCATGTACCATGATGTAACACATCTGGGTCTGCCCAAGTTTCCACCAAGTCTACTAGAAATAACAACATCTCCCATGAGGCTAGGGGTTTAGGAAAACCCCACAGTAAATATTCTCTTTCAAACCTCATCCATCCTGCTTCTGACCTCTGACTAGCATGCATTTCCTTCCTGCACACACAGCACATGGTTTCAATGAAAAGATAAATGCTGGTCTCTTCTCTGTTTCACCAGGGATGCAGGCTGCAGAAGGTCAGTATATTTTGAACACTGTCTCTTTAAACTTCTGGTTTACATTTTGCTGTTCAAATCACCAAATCTATTCTTGCTATTTAGATATGCCCAGATTTGTGAACAGATTAAAAACATGAAAAAACTGAAACAAAAGAAGTCAATACCACAGTATTCCTAGTCAAGATTAAGACTTTATGGAAAAGATTATGCTCCAAAGATAGTAAAAAAGTCAGTATCTGTAACATGCCACTATTTTAACAAATTTTTTAATATAATTTAAAAATCTAAGAAAGGAACCATTAGAGTTATTTGGCTGAATCACAATAAAATGATTTAAAAATCACTTTGAGAATTTCTTGATGTACTATCGGATAATTATTAAGTGTACAACTTGATATTTATACAAAACACACTTTAAAACAAACTTTCTGTTTTTAAAATAATGCCATCAGGTACAATCTAGAAAAAAAAAAATGAAACAAAACAAAACAGACCACCGTAAACCCATAACCACACCATTTGAATACCGTCACTATATTCATTTGATGTATTTCCTTTTTTATTCCCTCCTCTACTGGCGCACATAATTTACACTGTTATAATCTCCATATAATTCTGTGTCGGTTTTTTTTCTATTTAAATCACATGATTTTCACTTCAGTTGTTTAAATCACAATTATATCAATCAAGGAGGTATAATTCCTTCACATAAAGTTCACGTGCTAAAGCATTTTTCAACTGGGACTGGAGCTGCAGAATGTGTTCCCTTCAGGGAATCATTTTAGAAGTTTTGGGATGGGAAAAGTGATAGGTCAGAAAGAAAATATGCAAAATTAGCATGGCATGAATTTGTTTCAAGGATTAAAGAGGGTGCAAAGCTTTTTCCATGTATGTTTTAAAAAAAGGCATACGACTTAAATAAAAGACAGAGAAAAAACAGGCTGATGAATATGGAGCAAAAGGAATTCACTAAACACCAAGAATTCTAGCTTGTTTTTATACAAACGCCAGTAACTTTTGTCTGACTGAAGATGAACAATCCAAGTCCTCTCTGGTCCTGATTCTTCTCTATATAACAAGGAGTACTAGATATTTTGAGTGAGTGAACTCTAGCTTACAGGCTGGGGTGACACCTGAGTAAATACTGAGTTCTTCCACTGGGTACACAGGCCCTCACCAGGATGTGTACCATACCCTTCAAACTTTTCTTAATCAAAAATCAGCATTTTGCAAACAATGCCAGACCAAAATTTTTTCCAGGTTCTGTCTAATGTTTCTTTTTACAAAGTATTCCATTTTTAGGTTTTTTTTTTTTTGAGAAACTGCCATACTGTTGTCCACAGTAGCTGTACCAATTTACATTCACACCAACAGTGTAGAAGGGTTCCCTTTTCTCCACATCTTCACCAGCATTTGTTATCTGTGTTCTTTTTGATGATGGCCATTCTGACAGGTGTGAGGTAATACCTCATTGTGGTTTTGATTTGCATTTCCCTAATGATTAGGGATGTTGAGCATCTTTTCATGTGCCTGTTGGCCACTGGCATTTCCCCTTTGGAAAAATATCTATTCAGATATTCTGCCCATTTTTAAATCAGGTTGTTTTGTTTTTTTGATGTTGAGTTGTATTAGCTGTTTATATATGTTGGATATTAACCCCTTGCGGTCACATCAGTCGCATCATTTGCATATGTGACTGATATGACCCAGCAATTGTACTCTTGGGTATATATCCGAAAAAAATAAAAACACTAATTTGAAAAGATACATAAACCCCAATGTTCATAGCAGCATTATTTACAATAGCCAAGATATGGAAGCAACCTAAGTGCCCATCAACAAATGAATGGATAAAGATGTGGTATATATATATATAAATATAATAGAATACTACTAAGTCATAAAAAAGAATGAAATTTTGCCATCTGCAGCAACATGGATGGACTTGGAGGGCATCATGCTAACTGAAATAAGTCAGACAGAGTAAGACAAATACTGTGTGATATCACTTATTTGTGGAATCTCAAAAATACAACAAACTGGTGAATATAACAAAAAAGAAGCAGACTCCCAGATATGGAGAACAAACTAGTGGTTACCAGTAGGGAGAGGGAAGGGCAATACAGACATGGGGAAGTGGAAGGTACAAAACTATTGGGTGTAAGATAGGCTCAAGGATTTATTGTACAACAGGGGGAATATAACCAATATTTTATAATAACTGTAAATGGAAAGTAACCTTTAAAACTTATATACAAATTAAAAAAATTTTTTTTAAGTATTCCAGAAACAAGCAACGTTAAGGAGCACATCTTTTATGAGACTGAAAATATTGTGTGGGCCCTGAGAGATGGATTGGTCTTCTGTCGACAACTTTTTTTCTTTAACAACCCCCTGCTGCACCAGTTGAATCAATCTAGGATGAGGGCACACTGGCAGCAGTAAGATGGTGAAATCATTACTGAATTCTAACACTGCTTCCTGGGGAGGAGCCTGTTAGCTGTCTGGAGAGAGAGGAGCATTACTATCTTCAGGAAAGTTTCGATTCGTAAACTGCTCTTTCATTGCTGGTATAAAAATAATACTGGAATTAAAAAAAACTTTGTGGGAAAACATGTTACTGCTCTAGCTAGCATATGGTCTCCTAATTGCCAAAGTTTTATTTCAAGACAACTTTAACATTACTACACCCAGAACCATCAACCTGTTCCTCTTAAACTGTTTAATAAGACTGAATTAATGGAGTCCTTTAAATCTTCATAGTAAATGCAAGTTATGTATCATGGATGTCTATAGGGCCTCAGGCCTATGAGAGCAATAAACACTACTTTAGAAGAGATATGAGGATTCAGACAACTATTAAAACCAAACCAAACCTTTTTTTTTTTTTTTTTTTTTAAAGTACAGGTTCCCAGAGTAGTTGGTGAGAACCTAGAAAACCTTTGGTCTCAGTAGACTACCTTCTGCTCTAGGTCCTTCTGTCTTTGAATACCAAAGAAGCTCATATCCTCTGACTTATTCTGCACCTTTCTGGAAACTCAGATTCTGCTCTCTTTCAGTCAACTACATAGGATATCAGGGGATCCATGCACTTTATAATTCTTGTCATGGAGGGAGCAGGCAGGTAGGTACAATAAATATAAAATGGGCCTTTTCCAAGCCTGCCTGCCGAGCATCTCCAATGCAGACCAGTATTGCTAAAGTTTTCAGAGGACTGGTCCAGTCTGTCCATGATGCTAAACAAGTTCCTTAAATCAACTGCCCTTTACCTTCTTGGTGAAATAGGAGGCCCCGGGGAAAACTCCTGCAACAATGACATCACCATGTGAGGATTTTTTTCCTTCTCGTAAGGACAGATGGAGCTCATAACCAGCTAACAGTTACATCAAGATCTGGGGTCCTTTTCTCAGAAGAGAGACTACAGTAAATGGAAAATGTAACATCTTAAGAATCAAAACCTTTTTTTTAAAGAGCCGTCTAGACTTGCTATCTTCGTCTATATTCCAGAACAGGTGGAAACGTGGCCCTCAGGGTCCAGAACCAGGTAAGGGAGCTATAATTAGGTGTCACTGTGGAGTCTCAATTTATGCATCAAGACCACTTCCATTTATGCCAGACCACCATTCCTGCGAAACAGATGACTCAGTAGAGCCGGCTGTCACCAAGGGAATTAACACAGTTGGAAGGGTCTAGGACTAAAATAGTGGAAGAAATTTCACCTTGGACCTGGAGGCAATGCAGAGTACCTGAATGGTGCCTAATATTCACTCAGAGTGAATAAAAGGGCAGTTACTTCTGACTGCCTCTTGGTGTGTTATACCATGATAAAGGATCTACTAATGCTAGCCCAGGAGAAAGGATGAAGCACATTAATTAAAATATTTGAAAACAATGTTTTCTATTAGAACAGAAATAGATGTGAAGGACTGTGGGGAAGGGAATACCAGGCCAGGGACACAACATACACAAAGTGCTGGAGTGTTGTGGGAACCCAAAGTAGTTCAGAATACCTTATGCATAGAATACACCAAGGGGCTGGCAAAACAGGAGGGTGAAGGAAAACAGAGAGATTACCAAGGGATGTGGATACCAAGCTAAGCTTAGACTTTACTCTGAAGGGTGTGGATATGGAAACAAGTAGATGAATTAGAGAGAAATGGGGTAAGCTATCAGTCTTGGTGGTTACGTAGGAGCTGGAAAGAAGGGACAGGAAGAAACGAGGATGAAATCCAGATTTCTAACTTGGAAAACTAAGCATTTCTCTACCCTTCTTTTAGGTTCATAAGTTTTTCCTATTGTTTTTATTAGTTCTTCATGTAATAAACATTTTAACTCATCATATTTCTTTTTCTCCAGACTATAGTTTCCCTTTTGATTTTGCTTCTATATTTTCTCTTTAGTATCTTTTTGAGCTTTTTCTATTTGGTGTCTAAACTTCAGAGCTTACAAACTTCAGTGCTCTCAAAGAACTGATACTTATTCAACTTTCTGTTAGTTTTCCAAGAATTTAGTTTTAAGGGCAGGGGCACAACTAGGCACTTTCATAAAGTTTCTTCAATGAACAAGTGAACCTGAGCACAGTTCCCGCCCTCAGAGCTTAAAATCTGGAGGGGGACAAAGGCAGATAAACAGGCAATTACAATATAATGTGATAAATGTCATAATAGGAAAACTACGAGGTTTATGTGGGAAGAGAAACTGAGAGGTTAGACTTCCTAGCAAAGTTAACATGTAGGAGTACCTGAGATAACTCTGCAGATGCTGTGGGAGGAGAGTGTAGAGGGGGGGAAATGGCACCAGTGGAGGTCCAAGTGAGAACCCAAAGTCATTATCTACAGCTGCAGTGTGGAGCGGAAGGCAGGACTGAAAAGACATTTTCAACCCATTCATTTCCACTTCTCTGAGATCTTGCAACTGCCATCAACTTTCTTTCCTTAGTCAACATGCATTCTTGTGATGTCTGATTTGGAATCAGAAGGAGTTGAATTTAATTAAAGCTCTAACCTTATGCCAGCTACCTAATCTCTCCCTAGTTTTAGTTTCCATATATATAGCATGTGGTACTTTCATAGGGTTACTGTGAGCCTTAAGTAAGATAATCAAATAAAGAGTTACAGTCGCTGGCAGAGTGAGCACTCAATAAATGGAGGTGGTGGCAGTGGTGGTTATAATTGGTTGTAGTGGTAACAGTAGTTGTCAGTAATAGTTTTGTTAATCAAAAAGGTTTTTTTGTGTATGGTATGAAGTGCATATTTAATTTTTATATATACTATTAACTAGTTAACTGTAAAGGAGGTTATAATAACTTCTCTATAAGGTACTAATCATATCCATTTATAAGCTTTGAATCCTGTCCCACTGACCTAAATTTATACTTTGTATAGTAACACATGGTTTTAAATGATGCTCCTTCAAAGATGTGATTCCAATTCAAATGATTTCAGTAAAATGGAAGAAGTGTACAATGTTTAGCACATAAGAGGAATAAAATGCCTAGTATAGTTTAAAACAATGCTGGAAATTTGTTTTAAGATTTAAAAAGAAAAAAAAGAAGAGATATGGCTTTACCCAACCAGGAAATTGTAACCAGATTTCTTCTACCTTTAAACTCGAGATATTTCCAAATAAAAACAGGAAGCAGAGTCACTTCTGGATGCAATGGCAACTTCATCACAAGTACACAAAAGATCCTAGTTGAAATGATCAATGGAAGAAAACTAAGGAAAAACTGAATGAATAGTGAAACTAGAGAGGGCACTTCAAACTTTGAGCTATTTCTGTTAACTGTAGATCAAATTACAGAAAAACATCAAGTGTCAGGTCATAACTCCATTCTTGAGAAATTACCACAACTTAAGAAAAATGATTACATACGTAGTATACTAGTGGTGGTCTATTTGATAACAGACCAATGGAAATGAAGAGCCTAGAAACATGTATGTGTGAAGGTAGAAAACCTAATGAAATGGAAAAAATAATACAACTGCATCTCTATCATACACCATCTAGAAAAATAAATTTTACATGGAATTGAAAGCACAAGTCATAAGATGACATCATAAGACTGAAGACTGATAATGTCTTACTATATTATAAAATCTACAAAACAAAAATGCCATAAACAAAGTAAAAAGTTATAAAATAGATGTTTTCAATGTTTAAACAAGACAAAGGATTAGTAAGCATAATATATAAAGAACTAGTACAAATCAGTGAAAGAGACATGCAACCAACAGGAATATAGGCAAAGAATATAGTTTCAAGAAAAGACACTAAAAGAAAAGGAAGCTCTAAACATTCAAAAAACATACCAAAAAACCCTTAATCGCATTAATAATAAGGTAAATATAAATTAGAACAATGAGATACTATTTCACACCAATACAACTGGTATAAGTCTGAAAAGAAACCACGTTTGGCAAGTATGTGCAGAAATCATAGGTCTTATGAACTGGAAATGGGAACAAAAACTGTTACAACTATGCAGGAGAACGATTCTGTGATGTTGAGCCAAATACAGACTGTGCAACTTAGCAGTTTGATTTCTACTCGTATATCTCGAATCAGTGTGAGTAGCGGGCACAATAGTGTACCAGTAACATACCACAAACAGTGGTGCAACTCTAGTGGTACAAATCTAGGTGATTTGGTAATTGCTGGGAACATTTCTGGTTGGGGCCGACTACAGGCATTAGCGGGCAGCACCACGGACCAGTGCCTTGGAATGTCCCACACAAAGAATTTTCCCAAACCACACAGCTTTTGAGTATTCTGCTGGACAAACCTATTAATAATGATCCGAGTTTAGATTTAACTCCATTTTAAAAGTGAAGTATTTTTTGCACAATTTAACACATGTTGAATTTTCAGGAATTCTGTTCTGAAAATGAGCTATTCACCATTTTACCAACAGCTACTCGTGGCACCCCAGTCATCAGTACCATACATCTGCATCAAATTGCATCTGTAGCTGTCACATTCATGGTGACTACAAGTATTTATCTAACTTGATTATGCCATCTAGTATAGTCAAATTGGAACATTTACACACTGCAGGGTACTTTATTTTATTGAAAAAAAATTTTTTTAACCAGAAGGCAAGAAAACAGCCTTTTTGTTAGTCCTGCACCTTGAATGCTTGCATTGTTTGAATTGTCACACAGCAATAAACCGTGGCATTATGCTGTAAACACATTACATTTGAATTAATCAACTTAGGTCCTAAAAACTGAAACTGTGCTCTCACCTCTCGGCTGCCGGACTTGGATTTCCCTGGTTCCTGGTGTCCGCAGAGGGAGTCTTGGATTCCTACCTGATAGGGAGCTGGAATGTTTCTTGAGGTTAATCAAGGTCCTGGGAGTGAGGTGTCTGATAGCCTCAGATTGAAGGCCCTGTTCAATCTTAGTTCCATGGAAAGAGCCTCATCTCCGGGTCCACTCACAGGCCACCCTGGCATTAGATGTGAGAATGCATCACGTGATGCCACCCCTGTGTCCTTTAAACATTTGTAATGATCATTTTTCCAAAGGTAAATATTTTCCTCAAAGTCAATTCAGGAATTATGGAATTTAGACGGTCCTACTGAACCTTATATTCTAATATATTGTGATTTCTTTGCGAGTAGGGCTCAAAACAGTGGGTGAAGGAATACTTCACACAATTCCTGTGCTTTTTAGATTTATGTCAATAAAGTTCTACTGACACTTATGTTTACAGGTCTGTGCTGAGCACCTTGGAGGAGACAGAGATGAAGAAGACCAAGATCCTATAACTTTCTCTCATTTTAGTATTATAAGTGCTCCTAAAGCACTTTTAAAACTCAGTCGCATTATTGCTGATAATTTATTCCAATCCCTGAACCTTAGAGCTTGAGATTTTTGTGACCATTGCCATGCGTCTGCATCTTGATGTGGCGCAGTTACTATGGCACGGCACAGACACAACTGACTTGTATTAGAACCTACCAAAGAAATGTAATTCCTAAGGGGAAAAAATAACAATGATAGAATGTTAACAAAATTTTAAAAGCAAATATAGGCTATTTGAATTCAAGCCAATACTTTTTCCAACGCATGCATTACTTCCCTGTGAGAGGCAGCTTTCAAAGCAGTTCTGTTATTGTGGACCAATCACTTCACAGACCAATGAAGTAAGAATAAGTACTACAGGTTGAATTTTTTAATGTTAATATTACTACTACAAAACTACAGTAATCAAAACAGTATGGTACTGGCACAAAAAGAGAAATATAGATCTATGGAACAGGATAGAAAGCCCAGAGATAAACCCACACACCTATGGTCACCTAACCTATGACAAAGGAGGCAAAAATATACAATGGAGAAAAGACTGTCTTTTCAATAAGTGGTGCTGGGAAAACTGGACAGCTACATGTAAAAGAATGAAATTAGCACACTCCCTAACACCATACACAAAAATAAACTCAAAACGGATTAAAGATCTGAATATAAGGCCGGACACTATAAAACTCTTAGAGGAAAACATAGGCAGAACAACTCTTTGACATAAATTGCAGCAATATCTTTTTTGATCCACCTCCTAATGAAAATAAAAACAAAATTAAACAAATGGGATCTAATTAAACATAAAGGCTTTTCCACAGCAAAGGAAACCATAAATAAAACAAAAAGAGAACCCCAGAGTGGGAGAAAAGTATTTGCAAATGAAGCAACCAACAAAGAATTAATCTCCAAAATATACAAACTGCTCATGCAGCTCAACATAAAAAAAACACAAATAACCCAATCAAAAAATGGGCAGGGCTTCCCTGGTGGCGCAGTGGTTGGGAGTCTGCCTGCCGATGCAGGGGACGCGGGTTTGTGACCCGGTCCGGGAGGATCCTGCGTGCCGCGGAGCGGCTGGGCCTGCGTGTCCGGAGCCTGTGCTCCGCGGTGGGGGAGGCCGCGGCAGGGAGAGGCCCGCGTACCGCAAAAAAAAAAAAAAAAAAAATGGGCAGAAGATCTAAACAGACATTTCTCCTAAGAAGACATACAGATGACCAAAAAAGCACATGAAAAGATGCTCAACATCAGTAATTATTAGACAAATGCAAATCAAAACTACAATGAGATATCACCTCACACCAGTCACAATGGCCATCATCAAAAAATCTACAAACAATTAATGCTGGAGAGGGTGTGGAGAAAAGGGAACACTCTTGCACTGTTGATGGGAATGTAAACTGGTAAAGCCACTATGGAGGTTCCTTAAAAAATTAAAAATAGAACTACCATATGACCCAGCAATCCTACTCCTGGGCATATACCTGGTGAAAACCGTAATTCAAAAAGATACACGCACACCAATGTTCATTGCAGCAATATTTACAATAGCCAGGACATGGAAGCAACCTAACTGTCCATCAACAGAGGAACGGATAAAGAAGATGTGGTACATATATACACTAGAACAGGGGTTCCCAACCCCCCGCCGCAGACCAGTGCCAGACCAGTGCCAGGCGGTGGCCTGTTAGGAACCGGGCTGCACAGCAGGAGGTGAGCAGCGGGCGAGCAAGCGAAGCTTCACCTGCCACTCCCCATCGCTCCCTATGGCTCGCATTACAGCCTGAACCATTCCACCCCCCATCCCCTCCAGCCCATGGAAAAACTGTCTTCCACGAAACCGGTCCCTAGTGCCAAAAAGGTTGGGGACCGCTGCACTAGAATATTAGCCAAAAAAAATAACAAAATAATGCCATTTGCAGCAACATGGATGGACCTAGAGATTAAGTCAGACACAGAAAGACAAATATCATATGATATCGCTTATATGTGAAATCTAAAAAAAAAGGGTATCAATGAACTTATTTACAAAACAGGAGTAGAGTCACGGATGTAGAAAACAAACTTATGGTTACCTGGGGATAAAGGGAGGAAGGGCTAACTTGGGAGATCGGGGTTGACATATACACACTACAATATATAAAATAGATAACTAGTAAGAACCTGCTGTGCAGCACAGGGACCTCTACTCAACACTCTGTAATGGCCTACATGGGAGAAGAATCTTAACAAAAAAAAAGAGTGGATATATGTATATGTATAACTGATTCACTTTGCTGTACACCTGAAACCAACACAACATTGTAAATCAACTATACGGCAATAAAAATTTTTTTTTTAAATCATGAAGATATATAAAAACTGGGTATGGTTTGGTGCAAAGAATATATACTTCTGTAGAAAATCAACTCTAAAGGTATCTCTAAATGAATCTGTGCTGGAACTATACTCAATATAACCCATAAGGGAAAAGAATCTGAAAAAGAATACACACACACATACATACACACACACACACACACACACACACACACACACACACACACACGGCTGAATCACTTTGCTGTACACCTGAAATTAACACACTGTAAATCTACCGTACTTCAATAAAAAATTTTTAAAAAATGAAAAAAAATGTTAATGAGGTTTTACATTATAGTAGTAAGGGGTTTTAATTTTATAATATTATGAAAGCTCATCTGGTTAGTACTGGTATTGTAAAGCAATCAAACCTCTTTATAAAGGACAAAGGAATCTATACTAAATAGTTGGATTAACGTAGACTCAGTTAAAAAAATAAGTGAAAAAAAAAATAAGTGAAAACAATTAAAGATGGGGTCCCAGATTTATACATCCATTCTCATTTGCTACCCTCTTGTAAAATGACAGATCAATAAATTTCTACGAGGAAGCAGTTCTCGTTACTATCTAAGAACACTCTAAATGCCTATCAGTATAGGACTGGTTAACTAAATATGCTATACGTGTCAAAAAAAACCCATAGAGCCACTAATAAATTGAATTTTTTTTTTTTTTTTCAGTACGCAGGCCTCCCACTGCTGTGGCCTCTCCCATTGCGGAGCACAGGCTCCGGACGCGCAGGCTCAGCGGCCATGGCCCACGGGCCCAGCCGCTCCGCGGCATGTGGGATCCTCCCGGACCGGGGCACGAACCCGTGTCCCCTGCATCGGCAGGCGGACTCTCAACCACTGTGCCACCAGGGAAGCCCTAAATTGAATTTTGAAGACTACTGAGACACAGATAAAGCAGAATGTAAAATTCTACATAGATGAGATTTATAGATAAAATGAAGAGAAATATAACAATGAAAATTATAATAGTGGTGAGATTAAAAGTGATCATCTCTAGATAAAAAATATTTTGATTTTTACTATGAAAAGTTATTAGACACAAGCTACAAGAACTAAAAATTTAAGCTTTTTAAAGAGCTGCCATTAACAGAATCAAATGGATATAAACTATATAAACTGATATATGGCAAAGGTGACACTGTAGTATAGTGGGGATCTGATAATGATTTTAAGTCAATGGCGTATCCACACTGGCAGAAACAATCAATCTGACTTCCATCTCACACCATGTACAAAAACCAATTCAGATGGATTACAGGTCTAAATCTCGTAAGTTAAAAAAAAAAAAAAATCTTCTTCGTGACTTTGGAGTAAGCAGATTTCTTAAACAGGACACAAAAAGCACTAATCTTAAAAAACTGATAAATATTAGACATATTAAAATTAAGAACTACTGTTCATCAAAAGATACCATTAGAGAACAGAAAGGTAACTCACAGAGTAGGAGAAATCTGCAGTAAGTATATCCAACCAGGGATTTTTATGCCGAATATACAAAGAATGCCTACAAATCAATACAAAAAAGGCAGAGAATCTTAAAAAAAAAAAGTAGACAAAGACTTAATGATAATTCATAAATGAGTAAAAGTCAATAGTTAATAAATAAGTCAAAAGGAGTTTAACTTCACTAGTCACCAGGGAAACCAACTACTATTCCATACACACCAGAACGGCTCAAGCAAGAACAAAACAAGTGTTGGTAAAGATACGTAGCAACTGGAACTTTCAGGTCCTCCTGGTAGAAGCATAAATCGGTACACTCACTAAGCCTGAACATAAATCTGCCCTAGAACACAGCAACTTCTCTTCCAAGAGACATGTGTACAAATGTTCAGCAAAAGACATGCACAAGAATATTCAAAGCAACAATATTCATAATGGCCAAATATTGGAAATAAACTGAATGTCCACCAACACAAGAGCGGATAAATTGTGGTAGTCACACAATACAGCAATGAGAATGAACAAATCACAACGATGTGCAGTGACATGGACGAATCTCACAACCAGAATGATGAATGAAAGAAGCCCGACCCAAGAGCACATTCTCTATGATTCCGTTTGTACAAAGCTTAAAAACAGGTAAAATTAATCGATGATGTTAGAAGCCAGGAGAGTGGGTACTCTTAGGGGTGGAGGGTGCAGGTGGCAGTAACTGGAAAGGCAGCTGGCTTCTGGCATGTGGGTAGTGTTCTGTTTCCAGATTCGGATGCTAGTAACACATGCATAATGTTCAGTTTATGAAAATCCATCAACCTGTGGTTTAAGATTTGCATATTTTTCTATACGACTATTATGCATCAATAAAAGCTACTTAAAAGTGTTATTTGGCACAAAATTACATGGGTATGTAAAGCACTTCTGAGTCTCTTAGAGACGCCATTAGCTGCAACTATTAAAGATAAACCATTTCAGAGCCTTTAAAAAAGAACTGGCAGCAAAAGAGTGAGCGCGTGGTTTGTTTCCTGTATCTTTTCCCTCCACATCATCCAAGGAAGAGTGAAAGGTGTCTTTCACTGCAGTGTCCTTACACGGATTCTTCCTGAACATGTCTGTCCTTGAGCAAATCACTTCTCTATTCAAGTAAGTGCAGCCAGCCTCCTCCTGGCGGCACAGTTCTGTCTATTCTCTGGTTCCTGATGCTCTCCAGTTCATTCATTCAGAAGACGGTCCTTTTAAATACCCACTGGAAGATACTATAAATGGTTTAGAAAACTATTCTTTGGGTTTTGGTCTGTTTCATTTTGGGGGAAAACAAAACAATCCCCAGCAAACATCACACAATTCTCTAAGGCTGCCTTTATTTATGTACAAAAAACGTCCAGCACATTACCCAAGATTTTCCAAGTGTCTCATTCCATTCTTACCAGCTACCACTGCTGAAATCTAGCCACAATTAGAGAAAAATAATCTCAGCTCACATCATGGGAAATGTTTCTTTGGCTCTAAGAAAAACAGAGAATAAGTGCTGTGAAAAAGTAGGTCAGCAAAATAATGTGAAAGTTGTTTACAGCTGATTATTTCCATAATACTGTCCATGGTGGCCTTGTGTATATGGGTCTCTTCAGCAAACACCCCAGAAACACTCTGAGGCAAGATTATCATTTCTAAGTGATAGGAGACCCACAAAAAGGGTATGTCAGGCGACCCTCCTTCACTCTACCAAGGCACTTGGGTATGTTTTCTCAAACAGCCACAGGTGTCCTTCTGATTTATTAACAAGCTCTGTCCCTAGTGAAACCTGTTGCAAACTAAAGAATTCCACCATAACAAACCGCAGAAATGCTAATACAGCATCTGTAAGGAAGCTTTCATAAGACAAACTAATGTGAACAATTTACTCAAGACTTCCCAGTCTGTGCCTACTAAGTAGAGTTAGATGGGCAATAACAAAATCCCACTGGCTCCCTGACCCCACCAGTTCATACAGGGCCTTCATCTTCCTGTCCATCATCTTCTCTAGGAATCCCAGGGGCTGTTCCTCATGGGCTCATGAGCTCACATTTACCACAGATACTTAGGCACTGGTGTTCTCATGGTGCAAAAACTCTGCAGGGGTCTCCGATGTAGGGAGAATGCTTCTTCTGTATGCTTATACCCTGTTAGAGCATAGATGATGCTTGTGACCCAATGTCTTACAGAGGCCAACTCTTACCTTCCAAAGGTCTCAGTCATGGGAGCAACAGGGCTGGGCCAAAAGGCAAATCCAGTGACAGGCATAATGCCACTCCTCCCCGTAGAGACTAAGGCTGGGCTACTGGATTACCCTGTCATGTCTGGTTTCTTGTTCTTTTGGAGAAGTTTCCTTCCAGGAGGTACCTCAATCATCTTCAAGGGCCCTTTCTACCAATATCTGGATATGCTCCCCAGAAGGTAAGCAGTCCATGCTGAAGCTGATCCTTGGTACTTAACTATTTGAGTTCTTATTCAACATTAAGAAAATGGCTCACGGTATGCGGCTCAGGAGCAGAAGACAGCAGCAACACTACTGAGCACCCTCAGGCAGTGAGAAAAGCCTTCAGGGAGATATGGAAGCAGCCAGCTTTCCAGATCCAATACCATATCAGGCTGGTAAATGCCTCATCCGGAAAACAAAATCATCTCTAGAATAGTCTACGTTTTAGTAAACATCAAGGGATTTCTTTCAAACTTTGCACACAACTTTTATAGCTTGTTTGTAAAACAGCATTGTCGCCGATTTAATGACAGAAACATAAAATGTATACTTCAGCAAGTCCTTAGAGCTCCTCCCTTTCACAGGTGAAGAATCTGAGGGGTACAGTGGGGAAAGACTGATCCCAGATCCCAGTCGCTGGCAGTTCTGGAAAGATCCCAGTTTTCCTGACTCCCAGGAGGAGGGCTTTTTCCTTTATGCCATGCTTCCTCAATGTGTTCCAGATAAGATGAATGACATTTTTCCAGGACCAATAAATAGTTATAATATTTCTGCTCCTTTCCAAAATCATTGAAATCTCATTCACATGCCTTTTATCCAGTGAAGGAAAAGTAAAAATGCCAAATCTGTTAAAGAAAAAGAAGAGAGGAGGAAGAACTGGTGGGGACAAGGAGGGAGTGGGTCACCCTGTGTATCCCCTGTAGAGCTGGTTAGCACGCAGGAACAGAGTGCACCAGGGTGGAGAAGATGAGGCAATAATTCCTGAAGACTCCAGTGCCTATGCCCAGGATCATCCTTATGGAGGGGCAAAAGGGCTGGGCAAGTAAACACCTGGCGCCCTGTCTACAAATATCTCCAAATAGGGAAAACTGGTTTACAATGAACATCAGCTGAAACCTTCAAGGGACAAATGAGAGGAAAGTGCCTGGCCAATGTAAACACACTCAGATAAGGAAATGGGGAGAGAGCACTAGCTGTATTTTATCCCAGCTCCTACCCCTTCACTGGCAACACTTAGAATCTCAGGTGTTCATCAACATCATTTAGCTGTGTTGTCCTCTCTTCTCGGATCTCGTATCTCCTCCCCATTCCCACTCCTGCTACGGCTTGTACTACCTCTCCACTCCGAGAGTCACCAGAATGTCTGGCATCTAGTAGGCCCTCAATAGATATTTGCTGAATGAATGAATGAACCTCATTTGTGTTAAATGTCAATTAAAATGAAGCAATAGCTGTGATTAGACTGGCAAAAAACCCAGAGCCACTACAACATAAATATAATACAATGATTGTCATCACAGCACTGTCTGAAACAGGAAAACCACCATACAACAAACTAATTATTCATTAGGAAGGAACTGGTTTAAAATACTTGTGGGGCTTCCCTGGTGGCACAGTGGTTGAGAGTCTGCAGGGGACACGGGTTCGTGCCCCAGTCTGGGAAGATCCCACATGCCATGGAGCGGCTGGGCCCGTGAGCCATGGCCGCTGAACCTGCACGTCCGGAGCCTGTGCTCCGCAACGGGAGAGGCCACGACAGTGAGAGGCCCGTGTACTGCAAAAAAAAATTTGGGGTACATTCATACAATTTATTTAGCCATGAAAAAGAATATAGTAAATTAGAATGTGATAACACTTGAAGATACAGTACTGATAAAATATTCTAAGATATATTATGATAAAAAAGCAAAGTAGAGGAAAACAACATTAATAATGAGATTCTTTCCCTCCCCTTTTAATATAAGAAGATATACTTGGAATATGTTGGTATACTTGGTAAGAAGATATACATGGTATATGGGTAAACCTGACTAATTGTCAAGAACAACAGCTAGAATCTTAAAGTTGGCCCTTCCCAAAGAATATGGAATGGACAAAATGCTATCCCAAGTTTCTTTAAGCTCTAAACATCTGGGGTCTTATGATTTATTATGAGCAAGTTTCCCTTCCATACAAATATGGCACACTCTACAAAAACTCAATATACGACGTTGTCCTGAATTTGCCTGTGATAAAATGATCCCCAGATGACAAATAAGACTTGAGTTATTTTGTATTTTTGCATTTTGCATACAAGTCCAGGAAAACAATTTTTAAAGCCTCTGAATATCACTGAAGAAACAGTTTCATTGTGATTATACTTGAGGATGGAAAGAAAAAAAATCAGTTACTTGATACATATCAGATTTATTATCCTCAGTGACAACACAGAAAATCACAATTAATCATGCAAAAGAGCTGCAGAAGTGGAAGACCCCTGACAGCCTGTCTGCTTAAAAGAACCTGCTGCAATGTGAAATCTCCTTCATAACATCCCTAAGAGAAGACGGTCACAGCAGTCCACTTCCCTGATGGAGGAGCATGAATTCAAATTTCTGTATGGGTGTGTACGAATTCACTTACCATTATGAACATCTATTGCATGACAAGTCCTCTGGTAGGCACATGAACATGGCACTGCCTCTACCCGGCAGGCTCTTCTTGGCTTTCTTGTGTTGTCTTCAAATCACATTCCCTGTTATAACACCACTGCCTCTAGCTGTACTCTCTGGAAAAACACGAGCCTTTAAATACTTTTGAAAGCTAGTTTATCACACCTTCCGCACCACTGCTGTTTTCATAAAACCCCCTAAAAACTTCTATTCCCTCTCTGCTCCGTATATAAATTTAACAGAGAAAAGTACAACATTTAGGTCAAAAAATCAGCTGCCCACACGGGTATATTTTTAGGCAGTCATTTCAGTTTCACAAAGGTTTTCAGTTTGTGGTTGCCAATAGGTTTGCTGCAAACTAACAGTCTGAGGTAGCTGCTAATTAAATCTTAGGTTTCCTTCATGAAGCCTGGGAACCAGCAGAAGGTTCCAACAACAGTCACCTATATTTGAAATATTATTCTGTTAGGAAGGGTAAGGACAAAACTGAGTCCACCTAGAAATGGCAGAAGAGGATGGCAAGCTGCCTGTAAACCATATGTTACAGTCATGAAGCATAACGAGCCAAAATGTAGTTTGAAGTCAGGTTTAATCACCAAAGCAGTCAGCTTGCAAAGGTACCGGCAGACAAACACATGGGAGGAAAAACCTGGGCATCCAACCTTCTATCAAGGCTGGAGCTTCTCTGGCCTGGGGCATTTGTAAAGGGCATGGGATGGAAAGACAATGATGAGATCTGCAGGTAAAAAGGATCTCCCAGCAGGAAAGAGGACTTGGTGGTGACAGCCCACTTATGACCCAGATTTGGGGGAGAGATGGCGAAACTAAGTGAGGATTGTCCAGGGAATTTTACTACAGAAGCCCCTTTGCTATATATTAAGTATTAAAATTATCAATTTCTCAAACGTGGGGAGGAAGAAAATTTGATAATCATATTTTATAATAATTTTGCCCTTAATATAAACTCTGTTTTCTTTAGTAACTCAAATAAAGCTTTATATATGCCAGGGTATATCTGCCTAATTCTTCAAGCACATGGGATAAAAATAGATTGGTCAGGGCCTCCCTGGTGGCGCAGCGGTTGAGAGTCCGCCTGCCATTGCAGGGGACACGGGTTCGTGCCCCGGTCCGGGAGGATCCCACATGGCGTGGAGCGGCTGGGCCTGTGGGCCATGGCCGCTGGGCCTGCGCATCCGGAGCCTGTGCTCCGCAGTTCTTAGCAGGCAGCTCTCTCACTTGCTTCTTTGGTAAGTTCATCTCATTATTTTTTGGGGGGGAGGATACTTGCTCCTTAGGATGTGGTGTCACACCACCACTGAGGGCACCTTCCCTTTTTAGTCATCACTGGTCACTGGCCCTTTTGTCCCTGCTCTACTGATCATGTAACACTACTACTCCACTGACTGCAGCAGAAGCTAGCTGAGGAGAATAGGGTTGGTGATAAACTGCACCCACCCTCCCTAAATCTGATGGAAGGAGCTGGAAGAAATGTAATAACAGAGGTTCTAAGGATGGTCTAGCACTGAATTTTTAGCCGTTTTGAATATTATCACTGGGTTTACAATAGGCCCTTGTGTTCTCTGTTTGTGAACAGGGTCAGCTGGCAGCTGGTTAAATTTCTTAGGGAGTTACTGAAGCCAACATTAAAACAAAACCAAGCACAGGATTCCCTAAAAAGTGCAAAGCACCGGGAAGCGTGCCCAGAAGAACAATGTCAGGTTATCTTATGAGTCCAAGAGCAGAATACTCGAGCAGTACATATTATTAATGAAGGGCTCACCTTTCCAGCGGGGCTAGTGTCAGGCATGCTTTCCTCCCCAGGGTTTTTGGTTTACACTCTATAGGGCTGTGGCACTCCAGGACCTCAGAGGTGAGGAGAGATGTGAAACAGGCTAGAACAGGGGCTAAGAAAAGCGACCCAATCTTACAGCTGTCATTATAATTGGTGGTAAATCATTATTTTTAATCTAAATATCTTGTTGATATTGTTAGGGAAGTCATCATTATAAGTATCTATCTTGGAAAGCAATGACTGCTATATTACTATGCAAAAGATCTGCAGTTGAGATATCCAGGATTCTCAACAGTAAATACTCCTGGTACCCACAGGAAACAGCAGAAGCCGAAAGAAAATTCAAATCATGACTATAACATACATTCACAGCAACCTCTGAAGAGTGATTTAGGAGCATTCAAAAGAGTTCTTCTGGCAATGGAGAAGACAAAACCCTGCAATCAGGTTGACTTGTGAAGCACTGAGCCCAGCTTCCTGGTGCAGGTGGGGGTTACTGACTGCAGTACTCTTCTCCCTGAGAAGGAACCCAGTCCTCCTCCTGCACCACAGGTCACACTTTACTTCAAATCAGGGCCCAGCCACACCCTCCCAGCAGGACCAACCACGAAAATAAACCACCCAGGCTGTAAAATGGGAGGCACAGCAAACTGCCCAAGAGAGCACAGACACTCTGCAGTGCTCTTCCATGCCCTACTGAACAGTCTCCTACCTGGTATGTGGAGAATTTTTTCCCACATTTGGAAGAAAATGGAAGCCAAGCAGACTGTAAGGAAGAAGTTGAAAGTTCCTAACTCCCAAATTCCTCAGAGATTGACAGATAAGGGATTACTGGATGAAATGGGGTAAAACAACCTACTCTACAGCCAAAATAAGTATAATCATAAAAACAAAGAAATGTAAAGTCTTCCCACCTGAGGATTTTGGGACAAGAACAACTTAAAGAAGGGGGTGAATAATAAGTCCACTGTTCAGCTAAAAAATTAGGAGACCTTCACTTCCCCAGACTGTGTTATTAACATGAAGCAAATGTGTCAGCGAAGGAAAAGGAAAAGACATCTGTCTTTAAACTCCCCGCCACCATGAGCTCTCAGAGACAAAGCCAGTTTGAGTTGTTGACCATACAAATGAACTCACTACACCCCCTTCCCCACCACCCTCCAAGGTAGGACATTAGGTCACCTATTTTCAAAAATAAAAGATTAAAATTACATCTCTACCCAACACGGTAAGCCAAGATAAAAATCCACATGGATTTAAAAGTGACATATGTATGCATTTTGTTTGTGTAAGCAATACATACTAAACAAAAATGGAGTGTTTATCAGAGGAAAGGACAAGACTATTAACTTTTCTCTATATGCCATTGTTTTGCTTAATTCATTATGTTTTATCTCCCTAAATAGAGAGAAAAAATGAATTAAATTATATAATTTAATTGTTAAAGATGGTTGAGTTTAACAATCAGTTAGCAAAATTCCTGAAAATTTAACAATTGGCCCTTGTAAGCTGACCATTTCCCTTTTCTGTGTCCTGTAGGGCCTACTGTAGATTTTCTACACCTAAGCTTTCTAGAAATAACTTTTTGGAGCTTCCAGTTTATATGAGTTCCTGTAGAAACAGTCTATAACCTTCATGGTACCAAGGCTGACTCTGCTCTTACTTGCATGCCCACCCTGTACCCCCTGCAACTGACATCTCATGATGATGTGCAACTAACTCCAGTAAGGCAGGAGCTTGCTAGGTAGTCTTTTGAGCACCTCCCACTCCCTCCACCCCCCACCTCACTGGAACCTCAGCCTGTAGTGATTTTAGCTAATTTCTAGAGCTATGTTGTTTATCATTTCCTTGAACTCTGAATAGAGGTCACCATACCACTGGGATGCTCTGTTTTACCTTCTTACGTAAGCTATTTTTGATCTATTTTTAAGAGTGATTTCACAAATGTTCTCTATTATACATCACCTTACAAAGGAAGTTAGCAAGGGGATGATGACAAGCACCAGGGCTAACTGTAGTGCTTTTCTACAGAGGAGGCACTTGTCAGTGAGCTAAGGAGCAAACACTGTGACATATATTTGGAGTTCAAGTTTCTTTTTTTTCCCCAATAGTGAAGAAAAAATATTGTGAAATGGGTATCACTTCCACTAAGGCTGTTTGGTTAAGATAAAATGCAAATTTTTTAAATCAAGGGGTTACCTATATCCTATAGTTTGTTGCAAATTTAATTTCTACTTTGCTCCAAAGGTGATTTAAGAGATTGTATTTTAATATCTAACTGGTGAGAATTATTTTGAGTAACTTTTTATTACTAATTTCAAGTTTTAGTTTATTTTATAGTATAACAGCCAGTGCAGTTTATATTTGAGGGACTTTATTAAGATTTTACTTGTGACCTGGAATCTGATTTTAAAATCTGACTTATACATAGAGTACAATGTTTTATGTATACCTAGTGAATGCAGCTTACATTCTAATGGGGGAACTAAATAAGCCCAGAAGGTTAGAGAAGTCATGACATTTTTCTCCCTCTCAAAGTGCCGGAGACACAAAAAGAAGCTTGATGCTGACTCCATTTTCTCTTTTTAGCGGGTATTCTGCTTTAAACTACCTGGATTTTCTGGACTATTTTCCTTATTCTTGAAATATTTCTAAGAGTCTTTCTCTCTCGCCCTGCCCCCCCATCCGTAACTACACCCATTACTCAGGGTGTCCTTTCACCATGAGGGCCCAAGTCCACAGAAAATTTTCTCCCGTTCTTTCTTTCTAGTGTAGACGCGCGCACACACACACACACTCGTATACACATCTATACTGAATTCTCTGTGTTTATTTTCCATGTTTCCAATCTTTTCACTCAGAATTTTAATCTTTTTCCTTTTTAATTCTATTAGAACTTCTTTAGCTTTCTTTTCATTCACTGATTCAGGTTTCTTCAGTACTGAATCTGTTCCTCACCACTTTGTTTTAAAATCCTAAAACTATGTTTTTAATTTCCAGTAATTTTTCCTCCTCTCAGATCATTTATTTTTTTATGACTATCAACTCCGGTTTTATCAATGCAATACCCTCGTAATCTTACTTTGGATAATTTACTTTTCTAAGTTTTCTCCAGGTCAGACGGTCCTATTTACTCTTGTCGCTCAAAGTGGTCTTTTTCTTTGGAAATGCCGTATCTTTCTATATGTCCGTTGGTGTCTTCTATGTTCACTCGAAGGGAGGAAGCGTCCATGTTAGTTTTCTGAGTGATAAACTGTGACAGTTAGTACACAGGTTTTCTGTTCTCATCTTGAGTCTTCACAAAATGAGGAGGGAGGAGTTTAGAGTTATTGAAAATTTCTTTGCCATCTTGGTGATGCAATTATCTCTATGGTTTAAGAAAGGGCCAGCAAGTAGAATCAAAGAAGAGGGTTTAACTTTTGTCTCAAATAATATCTTCCTCATGTCCTGAGTAATATAAGCAATAATACTGATTTAATAGGGGTGTATGGGTGTGTGTGTGTTTGTGCACAGGCATGCACAAATTATCTTTAATGTCTGTGGAACATTTTAAAAATGGATACTAGATCACAAGTAAAATCTCAATGAAGTCCCCAAAATATAAGCTGCACAGCTATTATTTGATTCTCTGATTCACCTAGACTTTTTCCATCCTAGTTTGCATGCCTACTGTGATTTTTAAAAAAGGAAAAAAAAGGATTATCTGTCATGAAAATTATTTAAAACATATTTCCACCTCCTTAGGTACTTAAGGAAAACTGACAGTTTTCTTTGCCCCCTCTTTTCTCCTTGGCTGCATCCACAGCTTTCCCTAAGCATATTACTTATTACCCACATCTCTGTAAATTATATATATTCATTGTAAAAAAGGAGAACAACAGAAGAATTGAGCTGCTAATTTCTAAGATTACTCCAAGCAGTAAAGTTTTCTTTTATAGAAAAGAAAGTTTAAAGTTTCATCATTCAAATGTAGCCTATCTAAAACACCTGGAAATGATTTCAAAGTCACTAGTCTAATAGGTATTACTTCCAACCTTACCATTACTGGCCTTTGAAATATAGAAGCTAAAAGCAGACTGACAGATCAAATACTATAGATAAAAGCATTCTGAAAAGCATACAGTGCTATAAAAACATATGGTGGTAGTATTAAAAATAGATTTGGACATGAAATCCCAAACTCATTCATTTCAATGATTCCCTTAAATCTTGACAAAGGCAGAAAATAGTGAGACTTTAATCCAGATCCAGTTCTGCACCTTACTGGGATCATTTCAGTCCAGTCAATTGTAATCAAATTACACTCCATCCATACATGATTAGAAACAAACTGAGAGGTTTTGGTCGAGTGCCACAGTTTTTCTCACAAAGCCATCATGCTCACTTTATTGGAGGACACTTGGAAATTACGTGATCAAATTTGAAAGTAACTTTTCAAGAGTTCCGTGTGGTCTTTCTGACAAGGAATAGCTTTATACTTGTGGCAAAGTTAAAATCTCTGGCTGTAACTAATTAGCTGGTGATAAAATAATCACAATGACAATGGACATGGAATACAAACCATAAAGAATCTTAGACTCTAACACATGCATGTTAACTGAATAAAATTTATGGCCTCACTCTCATCCATCCAGATACAGCCAAGAACATGGAAGAAAAGGATGGCTGAAGATACAACTAACAGGATTTTTTTTAAACATCTGTTGAGGCAAAGAAGGTTAGGCACACTGCATCTTAAAGTAACAAATACAATAAAACCAGGTGCAGAAATGTATGGAACCTACTAAAATAAATTAAATATAAGCAGATGTACCATTTTGTCCTTTAGGAATTACAAAAACTAGAATTACCCATAAATAATTACTAGTAATCATCATGCTTACTAAATAAGTGCTTTATGCTTAACTAAGTGCTTTAATAAACATTACCTTATTTGGGTTTCACAACACTATGGGCAGGAAGCCCCCACATGAATTGACAGGGGATTAACAATAGTAATGAATTTGAAAATGTGTCAGAAGACATTATGCACACTCATAGTGCAGTGCCTCTTGACACTGTGTGAGCAAGAGCCCGATACACATCTGCTGAACTGCACTAAACTAATAATATATTCAACAATAATTTTATAAGGCAAAGGAAAGAAGGAAAAAATGTGTGTGTGTGTGCGCGCGTGAGTGCACGCTGTATAAAGAAAAGCTATGGAAGGATACATGCTGGTTTGTTAGCAATGATTATATCAGAGAAGCAGCTGCAGAAATGAAACTTAATTTTTGACACTTCTATACTGTTTGGATTTTTACGATAAGCATGTATTACTTTTGAAGCCCAAATGAATGAGATAAAAATTAAAATGTACCAGCTAAATCTGCTAACAAAGGATGGATGTAACTTTTAAAACAGAAAACAATTCAAATTGTATATATCTTTTTAAATAAAAGAAAAAGAAAACACCGTAGGATTATGCTATGGTTTTTGGATCCTGAAAATTGAATAGTGAATTTTATGATCAAATAGAGGGGAAGAAAACACAGATTCACCAGTATTTATTGAGCACTAACCATCATATGCTAAGCAGTTACCTAAAAACTTAGGACTCAGAGAATATTTGTACTCAATTTATCCACAGCCTTCCTTATTTACACCAATTAGATCGCCTTCCAGCTTTGCAGATAAGCAACTTTACACTCTGAATATAAATTCAAAGATTACTACACTTTCTAAATGTCAAAAGTTTTTAGTCACGAAAGTCTACAGCATTATTACATGTAAGCTCAGTTAAGTTGTCCATATTCTGCCTAAATTTGGAGGCATTTAGCTAGAGTAAAATTTGGCAAAGCCTTTAGAAAGACTCATTTTTTCTGGTGTTGTCAACTGCCTATCATGATAAAGTACACGGCATATTTTGCAACTCAAATTCTAAAAAAGGACATTCTTCCCTCTTCTGGCTCATAAATGGTTAACCGTTACTAAATACACCTAGCTTTCAAATTAAGAAGCCAAACTTATTCTTTAGAAATACACATGGCCCTGGACTTCCCTGGTGGCGCAGTGGTTAAGAATCCGCCTGCCAAAGCAGGGGACATAGTTTCAAGTCTTGGTGTGGGAAGATCCCACACGCCACGGAGCAACTAAGCCCGTGCGCCACAACTACTGAGCCTGCGCTCTAGAGCCCGCAAACCTCAACTACTGAGTCCACGTGCCACAACTACTGAAGCTCGTGTGCTCTACGCCCCATGTGCCGTAACTACTGAGCCCACGTGCTGCAACTACTGAAGCCCGCACGCTGCAACTACTGAAGCCTGCACGCCTAGAGTCTGTGCTCTGCAACAAGAGAAGCTACTGCAACGAGAAGCCCGCGCACTGCAACGAAGAGCAGCCCCCGCTCGTCCCAACGCAGCCAAAAATAAAATATAAATAAATAAATTTATTATAAATAAGTAAAAAAAAAAGAATTCTTAAAAAAAAAAAAAGAAATACACACAGCCCGACCAACTGGATGTGCTCACAAAAATCTCTCCTGTGAATTCCTTGTGTGGCTCTCCACCTACTGTTCCACTGGGTCTCTTCCACCTAACTTGGAGCCCACTCTCCTAACTCTAGACACAGTGCTGTCGCCAACACTGCTGGTGGCCATGGTGGCTGAATTGAGCTGCTCTCTCTCTGCCTCGCACTGGAAAACTCCTTTGCCTTCATATTTAGCAGGAGTGTCATCTTCCAGAAAGGACTTTAATTGAAAAAGAGTTTACTGAAAACTTATTTGAGAGTCTCCAGGTAACAAAACAAGATAAATGGAATCTCTTCCAAAACTGGGTTTGGTCAGTGGTGCTGTGGGACTGACTGGACCCTCAGCCCCAGCTCAATCCCAGCTCCTTTACCTGAAGGACATTTATTCTCAGACGAGACGGAAATTCAGCCTTCCTTCTATCAGGCCAAACTGTTTTCTCAGATTCATTCCACAAGTATTTCTTGAGCACTCACTTAGTTCAAAGCACATTGCTGGATACTGCCAGAGATACAAGGATCAGGTATCATCCTCAAAGAACTTATAGTCTAAATTTTAAATTGGTTGGATACACAAGTAACATTTCAGTGTTGACTCTTTTAAAGGATGATTTGAAAAACATAAAGGGCAGCCATTAATAGAATTAAAAATAGGATATGCCTTCTAAAACATAGGAGTATCTAAAAATACAGGAAAATATAGTAAAATATGCACTAAAGCAGCATTAAAACCAAGCATAAAGTAAAACATTTAAGGACAAGGTATATCAGTCATAACTAGAGTGACAACAGAATTCATCATCCAAACTAGCATTTACAAAAGTGAAAGGGGCGCTATTAATAACTTCTCCAAGACAACAGGCATAAACCAGGATGTCCTGAGCAAGCCAGGTGGTGACTTCTCCCTAGTTATAAAAATAAACAGTTTGCTTTACTAAGAAAGGCGGATGGAGTTAATGGGTTCAAATGATCATCTTCCTTTCAGAATCTGAAAATCATGAAGCATACTGAAAAAAATGGAAAACAAAATAGGATACACAAAAATATTCTTTCTACGATTTTTGCAAAGAACAAAGCTACAGACTTGTTAACATTTTAAAATAAATTTAAATTTGGTCAAATATTGTGAGTTTTAGAAATATTTTTATATCATTTAAAGTGAATATATACAACTTATCTATAATTACACCAGTAAACTAACAGTTTCTACTTGTTTAGGCTTTTTATTTTTTAAAGACAATTCTATATTTTAACATAGGTTTCACATACTGGGTTCAGTTATAAACTTGCCTAACCTCATAAAGGGAATTGTTCTCCAAATTTATTACCAAAAAAAAACACTTTGGATATACTAGACTTATGTAGAAAATTAGACTTTTACAGGCCAAATAAATCCAGAAAACAAAGTTACTCAAAAAAATGAAGATATCTTGTAAGACCTGAAGAGACCAATGTTACACTATTTCCAAACTCTTCTACAGCTATGAGATTTCAGGCTGTGAACAGCCCTAAGGTGTCCCACATCTGGGCAGATTAATACGCCTACAAATGAAAGACAAACAGCCATACTTACTCACATGACACCCAGCCTACTGTCTGCTCCAAGTTGTACATCTCTAAATTAATGCAGATCCTTGGGAGAAATTAATTCCTGGTGAATACACTGAATATCAGAGGCAACAAAGAAGCAAACCAGAAGCACAGGACTGGTGGTCACGTGCTGGAAATTCAAGTTCTTAGTACTCTGGTCTTCCATTCTCCCTTTCTGATCTGTAGTCCCTCAATTTTCCCATATATAATCTAAAAGCTAAATTGCCCGCAAACTAATGAATAATTGTAATAACAGCTCCTAGAACTTCCATAGACTCTCTTTTCCTCCTGCTCAAAATTCTATTCCATCTCTGTGCTCAGAAGGTGCAACACACCTTCTGTGTAGCACACAGCCATTTGTCTATTCACTTACACATGCACTGGAACATGTGTCCTAGTAAAGGGCACCCACTGTGTAACAGGTCTGGGCTCAACACCAGAGATGCCCAAAGAATGACGATCCTTGGCCCAGAAGCTTAGATACACCAACTGAAAACACAAACAATGTAATGGAATAAATGTTCTAAGAGAAATGTATTAAAAGAGGTATAGGAACCCGAAGGAAGGAGCCAGATGTAGCCTAGAGAAGGTGGGGAAGGCTTCAGAGAGGCTGCATCTGAACTGGGTCTTGAATCTGAGTTTATCAGGTAGTAAAGGGAAAAAGAACACTTGAAAAGAAACAACATGTGCTGAAACACAGAGGTATAAAAATCTTGATATATTCACTGTTGGTGGGAATGTAAATTGGTTCAGTCACTATGGAAAACATTACGGATGTTCCTTAAAAAACTAAAAATAGAACTACCGTATGATCCAGCAACCCCACTTCTGGGTATACATCCAAAACAAATGAAAACAGGATATTGAAGAGAAATCAGCACTCCCACGTTTATGGCAGCATTATTCACAATAGCCAAGATATGGGAACAACCTAAGTGTTTGTCAACAGATGAATGGATAAAGAAGTTGTCACACACACACACACACACACACACACACGGATATTATTCAGCCATGAGAAGAAGGAAATCTTGCCTTTTGCAACAGTATGAATGAACCTTAGGAGCATTACGCTTAGTCAGATAAGTCAGACAGAGAAAGACAAACACTGTATGATATCACTTATATGTAGTATATTAAAAAGCCAAACTCAGAGAAACAGAGAATAGAATGGTTACCAGGGGGAATTGGGGAGATGGTATTTAAAGGTACCAACTTGCACCTAGCAGATAAATAAGTCCTAGAGATCTAAACCACAGTATAGTGATTACAAACAACAAGACTGTATTATAAACTTCAAAGCTGCTAAGAGGCTAGATCTTAATTGCTCCCACCACAAAAAAGAAACGATAATTATGTGACATGACAGGGGTGTTAGCTGACACTACTGTGGTAATCATATTACAATATATAAATGTAGCAAATCCACATGTTGTACACCTTAAATGTAAAAAATGTTAAATGTCAATTATATCTGAAAATAAAATTTTTTAAAATCCTGATGTGTTCAGGAGTGGTGAGCAGTGAAGCACAGGATTTGAGGTGGGGGGAAGCAGACAGTGAAGACTCTATGAGGTATGGATACAAAACAAGCCTAGGCTCCCAGGTGTGTGACATCAGCAGTGAGGAAGTATGAGGGGGATGGAGAAGGGGGGTGTCTCACTATCTCACCTCTTTATGGTCTCTCTTTCCAAACTGGGTAAAACTGACAAAGTCTCACTGTTCACAACTTCTCTCTTCTCCCTTTTGAGAGGAGCCAGCTATTTCTCCTCCTGTCCTTCCCAACAGTTTTCTTTACCCCGCTTATAAAATCAAAGACCTGGGTTCGAGTTTCAACTCTCACTGCCCAAGCTTAGAGGAGACCCAGTCTCTCTCTGAGTCTCAGACTCGCTTTTTACAGGAAGAAGAGACCGGACTACATGAACCATGAAACTCAAGGACTCAATAAGCAGAAATGCCAAAAATCATTATAGCATATTTTCATTTTAACAATCATAGAAAGTGAGGAGAATCAGTAGCAGACATATTCTAAATAATGTCAGCTACACAACGGTGCAGGACACAACATCTGCCTACTCGGGGATGGCTGGGTAGTGTGATTTGCTAGGCAAGTCAAAACCACCTCAGTTTTCTCCTCTGCAAAATGAAGACAGGAAATTCACACTCAAGTTTGCAGTGAGACTTAAATAAGAAAACATAAACAAAAACAAGTCACTGGACACCTGGCATGCAATAGGTGCTAAGTAAATATTGGTTAAATCTAGTTTGATATATTATCTTTCAAGTACATTTATATATGTGCCATCTGTATTAGTATCAGTTAACAAAAAATATGCAAATACAATGACATTGGTTGTGTAAACTGTTTAGAAAGTGAAATTATTATTTTAGAAAAATTGAAGGCTTCTAATTGCATGGGAGATCAGGATATTAGTGATATTTTATATGCTCCTTCATTGCCCACCAAGCAGCATACATTTTCATTGCAATGCTTTTTTCAACTAGAAACAACCCAAGGAGTCACAACTCAATTTCCAAGGTGAAGAGGAAACCAAATGGAAAAAAATATACAATGAAACAATGCCTTTAGCATTTGGAAGAGAGGTAGGAGGGGCAGGAGAAAGAAAGAAAGGGCCAAAATAAATTTAAATTACTGCTTTGAAATCATTCTTCATGTTCAAACAGCAAGCTAAACTAATTTCAATTTCTTTATCTTAATGATTCAGACATCTCAACCTCTGATAATAAAAGATGCCTGCCTGCAATGTTTGCAAGACTCTGGCCTGCACAAGAGGGTATATATAGTTCATAGTGCCTACACAGAAGAATCCTATTTGTGTTAACAAACTTCAGTCCAGCAAAGCACAAAACCTACTCAGCACTCATATGCCCTTCACCCAACAGCTTAATACTCTTTATAAATACAGAGGCACAGGCTACAAATTTTACACAGGGGCTCTGGCGCAGAGCACGGGCTCATGCACACGCTCACACACAGACACCCTAGTCTTTGTTCCTGTTTTCCAATACGATGAAAATCCGTGGGAAAGGCTGCCCCCTTGTGCTCATCTCAGTGCGGCCGTGGACCTTGCTAGAGCAGGAACAACTGTCCACAGATGCCTTTCAATATCCCCTGATGGCTTCAGAGAGCAAACTTATTAGCCCACTCGACCTCTGCCCAGAAATCTACGCTGGTATAAATGATGATCATCGCTTGGGCTTTCAGAGAAAGTGGTACTGCTTCTGAGTTGGTTCAAGTCCAAGAAAACCATTCTGGACCTCTATTAAGGCACAGCCACGTGCAGCTGGTCCTTGTACATACAATCAGGATGAGAACCGCTTTTACAACGCTCCTGGTTGTTAGAAGAGACCTTTAGAGGGATGGAATTCCTATCTGTCAAATGGCCTCTGGACCTCTGGCTTTCTGAATGACACCTAGAGAAATCCACAGACAGGAGGAAGGGCAAAGAGGGTACTGAGAACAGCATAGCAACTAAAAGAGGTAGGAGAGCCCAAGACAGGAGCAATTAGGAAGGTTCTCGGAAAACCAACTAAGAGAGAAGGGAAGGCTTATCATAAGAGATCACCTGGGCTTCCCTGGTGGCGCAGTGGTTGGGAGTCCGCCTGCCAATGCAGGGGACACGGGTTCGTGACCCAGTCCGGGAAGATCCCACATGCCGCGGAGCGGCTGGGCCCGTGAGCCATGGCCGCTGAGCCTGCGCGTCTGGAGCCTGTGCTCCGCAACGGGAGAGGCCACAACAGTGAGAGGCCCGCGTACAGCAAAAAAAAAAAAAAAAAAAAAAAGAGATCACCCGACTCAATCTTATTTTCTACGGATATGCTTTCAGGTCTCGAAGTTCCCACGAAAGTAGCCAACTTGCCAGAGGTCTCAGCTGGCATACCTAGTGCTTTTTCTCATGTAAGAGGCTACCTTATTGACTAGTATGGGGCCAAAAGTGTGAAGGACCTATAAATAATTTGGAAGAGTAAATTTAAGCACCCAGCATAAGAAATCTAACCTACTGGATGATATAGAACCAAACATACAGTAGGCATGAAATCCATGTATGTGAGAGAATGACTAAGCTATAAAATTCAGCAAACAAAGGTTTGTCTTTTCAGAGCAAACAACAGTTCAAAAAAGAAAAAGAAAAAACTCCATCTTATTTTTTTTCTTTTAAGAGACTCTGGATCCTGAGAAAGGAAGGTTTATCAGAGATATTGATATCCCTTCCTCTCTTCCCCAAATCCCTCCACCCCCAAATCTCAAGTGAAATGTCCAAAGAAAGGTAAAAATTAGGGAAAGACTATGTCAACGTAGGAAAAGGTCTCATCCAAATGCCAGAAAATCTGAAAAATGGAGCTAGATTAAAGGTCACCCAGGCATCCTAGAATTCATTTATACCACTAGGAGAGCAACTGGTCTCTCCACAAATTAAAAAATAAAAGAGATCCTGGACCTCATAAATACCCCAGAGTAAGAAGGACCAGGGCAGACGTCTTTATGTCAGGGAAGACCCTGGGGCACAAGCAGTAATTCTGGCTGCTTGCCAGCTGGCTCCATTTGCGACAGCCAGGCCCGGGGCCCACAACAAAAGAGCTTATATGAAAATGGAAAGGGCTTCTCCCCAAAACAGACTAGCATTGGTACAATTTAATGGTTTAAAATGATTCGGTATTAAAGTTAGGAGACCAGAACAACACAGAGCTGGGTTAAGTCGCAGCCCCTTCCTTAGCTCCCCCATCACTAGAAATGGCTTAATATGATAAGGATGTCAATCCTTCCCAAATGAACTTGTAAATTCACACACATAAAATTATTTCTTACTATAAAACACGTGTATATATGAATGTGTGTTTATGCCTGGACAGAAGTTTGGAAAAATACACATTACACTGCATATTCTAAACACCTACAGTGAATACCCCTGGGAAGGTAGTTCACCTAGTATTTTCTATATTTACTGAGCTTTACAGTGAAAGAAGGTGATCACAACTTACTTCTGTAAATAAAATGTCTCAACATAGATATTTAATCTACTGGAATTAAATAAAATGATCTCAAGTTCATATGGAAAAATAAGTGTCTAAGAAGAGCCAAAAAATTATTAAAATGAAAAGTGATAAAACCAGATTAAGAAAGAATGACTGAAACCATCAAAACCAGACAATACAGACTGGCAAATACATCAGAATAGAAAATAGAGCCCAGAATCAGACTACTATAGTATTTGTAGGAATTTAACAGTGACAAAAGTAGTAGTAAAACTTGGGGGTGGGGGGAAGGCTTATTTAATAAACTGTGATGACACAACAGTTATGCATCTGGAAAAAAAAAACTGGAATATTTGGGCTACGGGTAACCTGGTCCATGGCAGAGCTTGGCTGAGCACACGAGAGTTATGTAACATAAAACGGTCAAAGAACAACTCAAGAAAGAGTACAATTGCCAAAGTATGTGGTAGAGAATAAGAGAATTGAACAAAAAAAGAAAAAAAAAAAGAGGAAAAGTATCAGTGGAGCTTAAGTCCCTACAAATCACACCTCTGAGAATATGGTACAAAATAACAAGTGGGGATAGACAAGCTCTCTAGGCTATGAGGTGACTGAGTTCTGCCTTCCCTTGGGAACTCCCTTAGCTCAGGAGGCTAGAAAGGGAACTCAAATGGCTCCTGGGGGCAATTTTGGCCTTTACGAAGCCTAGAACAATGCTTTTCTCTTGACTGGACCAAGGCACACAGAAAAGAACAGAAAAAGACTCAATATCTCTGCTTCACCAACATCAAAAAGCCTTTTTCAGCCCAGAATACGCCCTCTGAATCTCCCAGAACACCTGGGATACACTGAGTGGAGAAAGAAGCAATTCGTTTCAGTGTCTACATGAGCCAAACGAAGAATTTCCAGTGATAACATCACCTTGCCGCTGGGGCCCCGGATGATCGTATCACATTAAAACATCACTATCCTGTTATCCTTAAATAAGAAATGCTCAGACCAAGCCAGGATTTTGCTCTCACCTACGAAATTCCAGAATATTTATGATGAAAAGCAAATGTGTTCGCTTCTAAAGAAATGTTTTCCACACTCTTCCTTTTGTACCTGAGAACATTTTAAACTTTGAAGAAATAAATGATAAACCCCAAGTAGCTCTGGCTGCTCATGTGTTCTCTCACCTAAGCTCAGCGATCTTATTATTTGCTTAATTCATGCATTCATTCAACCAATATTCACTGAATGAAGTGTAGAGACTTATGAGGCCCGGTCCCCTTAAGGTATTTGCAGTCAGTCCCCCGCCCCCAAATTAGCTTGTGTGAAGTGTTAGGATGGTATAAGCTAAGTGCCCACCACTGAAGGAGAAAGGGACTTCCTTCCCTAATAGAAGGTGTACTGACTCTCTTCCCCACCCTATAAAACTGGAAAAAGGCCAAGTCCTTTTTAAAAGACCACCATATATTTTATTCCAGGGCGGAAAGTAGTTGCTTTCAGCTCCTACTGCTCTTAATACAATTCTAGAGGTCCAACTAAGGACTTACCTTACAAATGACAGCTTAAGAAAATTAATATATTTCCTTTTATTTTAAGAGAACAAATTATACTGCTATTTTGTGGTATGCTTTATATTTATTAATCACTATATTTTCAGAATAACATTTCAGAAGAATATATACCTATTTTTATAGTTAAAACCTTCTTGCAAAAAAAAAAAAAAAATCAAAAATCAAACCTTAACTCTGAATCTACCCCGAACAGCTCATGGCTTTGTTGACCAGGCACGTGATGCGGCCTCTCACGGAGTATCTGGGACACCATCACCCGTCTGCTTATGTCTTCGCTTTGTGTTCAAGCTTGTATACATGCTTCTCAGTAGAAAATTCTCTACCTCCTCCAACTTGCAAGCCACCGCCTTCTGCCTCAGCCACTCTCCTCCTCTAAAACATACACGTCTGGAGTCAGGCTCCGACCCAAATGGAATGGAGTTCTAGCATCCATGTTGGCAATTCAGAAGTTTCAAGAATTCACCCTTTCTGCCTTGCTTCTCCGGGAAACTGATTCCTTCTATCATCTCTACTTAGCTCAAGCTTTCTCTTGAAGAGGTTACCAGAAGTTTTGATTCTTTGTTAACTCTGAATAACTAAGGATGAGAGGGAGAGTTAGAGAAGTAGTTTCAGTAAGAGCCAAAGCATCTGATTTCTCTCTAGCTACATTTTTTGGAGGACATTTTTCAGACAGACTTCATAAGAACAACAGAGTACTTTCCCCAGAATGTTTATGGCGGCCAACTTGAATTTTTCAATTAGATCAAAAGAGTTACGTTTAAATAAGTGACATGCTAAATTAGAAAAGTGTTCTTTAATCTTAACAATTATGTGCTTCACTTATGATTTATTTTCTTAACAAGTGTGACAACTGGCAGTCAATTAATTAATGATAATATTTCCCATGGAAATCAATGGTAATAACCATGCTGCTTAATTAACCTGCTGCCTTTTGATATTTTCTGAAACAAAATAAGAGGCATCATCCTGTTGCTTCCCATTATCCTCATCTGCAAGATGAAGTGAAAGATCACAGTAAGTACCTCGCCCAAAGCTACAAAGCTAAAGAGTTGCTCAGCTGGAATTTTAACCCAGAGTATCCTATTTCCAATCCATATACTTCATACTTCTCCACTCAATTCAACAGGATAAATTCTATAAAACAGCACCAATGGTATCAAAGAAAGATATTAACACCGTCTTCCCTTCTGACTCAAAAAAAATAATAAATTAGATGATATTTCAGGTATAAAAAAGGTAAAAAGAAAAATAATACAGACAATATAGGCTCACTATTCACCTGACGAAAGAGAATATTACCAATAATTTTTACCCCTTCCAATCACATCCTCTCTCAAGGGAACTACTCTGTTGAACTTGCTGTTTATCTTTTCATGTATTTTTTTTTATTATATATGTATCTGCTTCTAAACAATATACAATATTTACATGTTTTTAACCTTTACATAAATGGTTGACAACCGGCTTGTTTTTAAAATGCACTATTTTTGAGACTGACCCAAGTTGATATTTATAGTGTAGTTCATTTTCATCCATGTATAATATTCTACTTTATCACTGCACCATAATTTACTTATCCATTCTTCTGTCAATGGATAATTAGGTTGTTCCCCTCCCCCCATTTTTTTGCTATCGTAATTAGTGCTATTATGAAAATTCCTGTACATGTTTCCTTGTTTGCAAGATTTAAAAGTTTCTCTAAGATATAGTCCTAAAAGTGGAATTGCTGTGTCTTGCGGTCACCTATTCTTCAAAGTGGTGTACCAATTAACAATTTACATCAACAGTTTATAAATGTTTCCACTGCTCCATCCCTACAACACAGGATACTGCCAGATTTTAAGAATTCCACCGTTCGAACTGTTATGAAACAGTATCTCATGATTTTAAAATACATGCATTTCCTTGATTACTTTCACATCTAATGGGTCTGCCACATTTTAGGTCATACTAGAAACATGTTTCTCCCTCCAACATCACACCTTCCTCTAAACCACATACTTCATCGTTTCTGAAAAGACCAAAAGAGATGTCGAACCTTCTTAATTACTGCCACCACTCAAAATCCATAGTTACTGTTATCACTCAGCTTCCTTCAAACTATCTTCATAGTCTTTGCAGAAATACCTTTCTTTTTGGAAAAATTTTTAAAAATTCCGTTTAACCATTTACCCTCTCCCCCAAGACTATAATAAATATCTTCATAGCCAAATCTTTGTGTACAATATTAATTATTTCCCTCTGAATCAATCCCTAAAGGTAGCACTTTTGGGTCAAAGGATATGATTATTTTTCAAGATATAATTATCTTTAAAACGCTTGATATACAATGCCAAGTTGTACTCCAATGGATGGTATCAATTTAGGGGGTATAAGAGAGTATCTTGACAGACAGTCGTCAGCTGGATAAAACCAAATTTGGCCTTGTCAACAAGACTATTGTGTGAATCATCAAGGACTGCTTCCCAAATTTCATTTAACCATTTACAGAAGTCAAATTATTTCCCCATTCTGTCATGCATTAAAATTCTAAGAAAAGAGGTCAAAGGTCTCACCATCAGCTTCTTAAACTTGACCTCTGCTTTATCCATTACCACCTACTCTTTCAGCTTCCTATATCTGACATTTGATCTGTCAGTGTCTTATGAGTTTAGCTAAATTCCAGGCTCTGGCCTCCCCAGTGCTGGCATGACCATTATACAAATAATTATTCAACTCACAAGTGTGATTCCAATATCACTTGAAATGGAATATGACCTGTAGTACGTTTACTATTATGTGTAAGTTCTAAATACAACTGTTCACTTTTTCAACTATTGTATCTGAAATAGGCTTGGTAGGGCCAAAAACAAATGGAAGTGAGGAAACTACAACAAGCCTATAAGCTGAGTTTATATGAGGTGGGTCAGTGACAGGTGAGCCTGCCCCCTCCCGGCCAACCAGGTCTCAGTGGTTATTTCCTCCACGTTTAGACCTGGGGCAGCTGCAAAATGTCTAACAATAGCCAATATACAGTCCCTCTATGACGGGCACTCGACTCAAGACAATCTTATATTTCCATGTCTGAGCAATACTCACTGGACTTCCCATCTCCATGTCTTCCCAAAGCCTCACTGCAATCCCATTTATTTTAGTCAAGGTACAACCTGATGATCTGCTAGCAACTGCTCACTACGGTTTCTCCATGCATTATCACATCTTCAAAATCTTATTCCCTCCCAAGCCTTCTTTACTCTCACCAGCCGACCATGTTTTTTACACTGTTGAGTTGAGAGAGGTTATATTCTATATACCACTAACCATTTGAACATTTCACTGCATCCCTCATCTTTCCCCTTTCACTACCTCTTTTTCTCTCTGAAAAACAACTATTATCAAACTCTATTATACACACACACACACACACACACACACACACACACACACACACACACTTTCCCTCTCTCTTTGCCTTGACCCAACCACTCCTTCAAACCATTAACCCATGTCGCACCTTTCTTCAACTGAAAAACTTCAGCAAAAACTGTTTCAATTACCTCTTCCTTTATTTCCTCTGACAAGCTGGTCTCTATTTTATAAGTGCCATTTAAGAGTAAAAGAGGACTATCATATTTGGAGATGGAAGGGAAAAAAAATTCCCATCACATAATCATTTATTCTCATATAATATCTAGAGTGGCAATAAGCTTACTAATAGTCAATTCTTAGGTTATGAAGCTGTATTAGTCTATCTATTCAAAAGAAGTTATGTAGTTTTAGCCAGTTACTCCAGTGAGTGAAAATGAGGATTCAACAGACAGATCTTAAAATAAGCATTTTACTAAAACATATGGTAACAATTCGATCTAGGTAACAGACAAGAGGGCTCCAGCTATTCCATAACCTGCTCAGCTGCCTTAAGGACTAAAGGGATCAACGGCTTGTCACATTTAAGTGCAACTGCAGTACACTGGTTGAAAAGTGTTGATATTAGAGTGTGTATAAAAATGTAACGATAAAAAGAATAATGCATATAAAACTAAAGAAATCCAGCCAAAGTTATAAGTAAGATTTAGGCTATAAATAGTTTCATTTGAAAAACAATGACCCAACTCTTTTGAATAAAAAAGGGACAATAACAATTGATAACATTATCAACTCAAAACTGACAACCAACCAGGTATAGTTGCTTTCATGGTGTTAATCAAATTTCTTAAGGGCCAGAAAATTCCTGTGTCATTTAAACTGTTCTGCAAAACAAGAAGCAATGAAAATATCCCCTAATTTGTTATTTCTTCATGCAGCTAGTAGAAAGCTGGTATCTAAATTCCACAAATATAAAATATACAAAAAACTATAGATCAGGCAAACTTACAAATACTATAAACACTTTACAGAAAAACTACTAGCAAATTGAATTCACTGCTCTATTAACATATTGAAATATACCCATCAAATAGTTTATTCCAGGAATATAAAGCTGGTTTGATATTAGGAAACGTGTTAATGTGATTCACAATATAAGTGGGTCAAAAGAGAAAAACATGTACCACCTGAAAGGTGTGGAAAACACCACGTGATAAATCTCAATATCTATCCACATTTAAAAAATTAACCTAGTAAACAGAAACAGGAGGATACTTTATTTTCATCATAAAAACTATCCAGATCAAATCTCATAGAAACACTAAAATGTTTACAGGAATTCCTGTACTATAAAAGGAATAAGACACCACTCTTTTTTTTTTTTTTTGCTGTACGCGGGCCTCTCACTGTTGTGGTCTCTCCCGTTGCGGAGCACAGGCTCCGGACACACAGGCTCAGCGGCCATGGCTCACGGGCCCAGCCGCTCCGCGGCATGTGGGATCTTCCCGGACCAGGGCATGAACCCGCGTCCCCTGCATCGGCAGGCGGACTCTCAACCACTGCGCCACCAGGGAAGCCCTAAGACACCACTCTTAAGCACTGTTCTAAGGGTTACAGCAAATATACTTAAACACAAGGGAAAAAGCTATAAATATTGTGAGAAGAGATTATTATCTCCAAGAGAAAAACATACAGGTTACAAAACAGGAGAGAAAGTGTGATTTTTTTTTTATTAAAAATATACTACTGAACTATACACTTAAAAATGGTTAAGAAGGTAAATGTTGTGTTATTACATTTTTATCACAATTTAAAAATATACATATACAGATTAAAAAAAAAAAAGACTGGTGGTTATCCCTATGGTAAGAGATAATTCTTATTTAGCTTCCCTGAACTTTTCAAATATATCTCTATCATGACCCACATTATATTGAAAACCATCTTTTAAAAAGAATTTCTAAAAAACCATAACCCTTAGAATTCACATATAAGCCTTATGACCTCAAAATAAAAAAGACAAACTTATATAGTGAAGAAATAAAGAAAACACAGACAGAATTGATCATGAGAAAGACAGTCTACCAGATTGAAAGAATCAGACTTTTTATGTGCCCTGCCAAGATGATTTACAAGTGAACTATTTCAAAACTTTCAAAGAAACGATGATTATCACATTCTACAGAAATTTCTCTAGAATAACAATGTCCAAAATGGTAGCCACTAGCAACATGTGGTTACTGAGCACTTGACATGTGACTAGTGTATCTGAATGAAGTAAACTTTTTTTTTTTTTTTTTTTTTTGTTGGTACGCGGAGCTCTCACTGTTGTGGCCTCTCGCCTCTCACTGTTGTGGCCTCTCCCGCTGCGGAGCACAGGCTCCGGACGTGCAGGCTCAGCGGTCATGGCTCACGGGCCCAGCCGCTCCGCGGCACGTGGGGTCTTCCCGGACCGGGGCACGAACCCGTGTCCCCTCCCAACCACTGTGCCACCAGGGAAGCCCCGAAGTAAACTTTTTTTAATGTTATCTGATTCTAATCTATTTAAATAATGGCATACGGCTAATGGTTACCAATTGGACAGTGCAGCTCTAGAGGGTAGAAAAGATGGAAGCTTCCCATTTTGGAACTACCATGACACCAAGAAAATAATGTCAATTTTATTAATAATACAAGAAAAGTCTGGATGAAATACTAGAAAACTGAATCTAACAGTGCATGGAGAAAATATGAAAATGTTCAAGTATTGTTTTTTCTAGAAACACAAGGACATCTTAATAACCAGGAAATAAATATAATTCATGATATCAATTATATAGCAAGGAGAAAAGTTCTATAACCTTGTCTTCAGAGGCTGAGAATGTATCAATAAAAATTAAGTATCTATTCCTGATTTTTAAAAAAACCCAAAACTTTCCTAGCATGATTAAGAGATATGAATCAATAGGTATCAGCAAACCTGAAACTAAAATACTAGAAATATCTTCATTAAAGTCAGGAAGTAACAAGATAGAACAGCAGCTATAACTATTATTTATCATACTTTTATAGGCAATAAAAATAAAAAGAAATAAGATACATAACTCTTAGGAAACAGGAGAACAAATTCATTACATCTGCAAAGAAAACTTACTAAAATCAGATGGAACTATTAATACTAAGAAATGCCTAGCAAGGCTGCTGGTTATTTATTGATTAAAACAGAGTCTTTCCAAGTGGAAATGTTGATGGTAAGGTATATTTAAAAGAAATTCACTAGTAAGTGAATTTAAAGTATTACAAATGTACTACAAAGGCTTAAGAGTCACAAACCGTTGAGCTTTCCCTTGAAATAATCAAATCAAATCTGCTAGTAAAACCCTTCAATGGCTTCTGCCTCTTCAGTCACCCCACATGACTAAGGAGAACACATATACTCTCTCCATTTAATCCACACTGATTTCCTATCAACCCAGCAACCAACCATGGCAAAACTAAAACCATTTCAGGAAAAGGCTAATTAATATTTATTATTTTCTTCATGTTGCAAAAAGAGCAATATCATGTTTCCTCTTAGAATATGCCCCTGAAATTTTTAAAGATTTAACCATATGGAAGAGATCTAAAAGTGTGTAAGAAAAGGCTAAAGATTTGGAATCCTAATTCAATTTCCCCTCACATTTTAATAGGAGCCTGTAGCAAACATTTATTTTTAGAGAAATTCTCAGTAGAGAACTGAACAAAAGACTATTGTGTGTTCAACACAGTAAGGTTTCTCTGGTCCCATCTATACCAACTTTTCAAACATCAGGTTGGAATTAAATGATTTTAAACTTTAAATTGACTATTTCCAGACCATAAAATCTAACCACACTTAGTCGGTGTAAGCATTCCAAGTGAGTTATAGCTGAGTTCAAGTGTGAAATCTGCATTTTTCAAGTGCCAATAAAGGAACTTTCCTTTAGACTTTGACTATACACACTGACTTGCTCAAGAATGCCATATAATGTTTTCATTTCCCTCTCCAACAAAAATTTTCATCTGCACCTGATAAATCTGACTTGGTATTGTTTCTGATGAAAAGCATATGGGTATTGGTCATATCACTCTACTATTTTCTTATTAAAATGAGAATTGTAACTTTTGATCTAAGTTAGGAAGAGTAAAAAAGAAGTTTACAGGCCTGCCTGATCACGATGAAAATCGCTATGTCTTAATTTGCAATATGTGTCCTACCACGGGCCTGCTAAAATACAAAAGGAAACAAGAAATTATCTATGATTGGTGGTGTGGTCATCTGAAAACATGTCCACAAATTCCTTGACATATCTCCCATCAAAGGTGGAGTTAGTGCCCTCTCTCTGATATGGACCAGTCTTAGCAACTCTCACTTCTTAATAAAAAGAAGGTGGCGGAAATGAGACTGAAGGCTTTAGAGGCTGGGTCATAAAAGTTGATACAGCTCCCTCCTGGCTCTCCCTATTGGGATGCTCACCTGCAGAACCCAGCCACCATGCTGTGAGGAAGCCAGGCGGCCACATGCTCCAGCCCCAGTTCCACTTCCAGAAAAGGTCCCAGCCAACAACCAGCATCAAACAGCAGACAAGTGAGTGAAAAGAGCCTTCACATAACTGTAGCGCCCAGGCTTTGAGCACTTCAACCGACACCATGTGGCACAGAGACAAGCTGTCCCACCAAACCATGTCCAAATTGCAGATTCATGAAAAATTTACAAGTGCCTTTGTTTTAAACCACTAGGCTTTGGGTGGTTTATTATGCAGCAACAGATAATTGGAACATGTAGATTAATTCAACCACCTTCAGCCACTCAACTTATTCTTTCCATTCACCCCCTGCCCAACCCCTGCCACAGGAAGACAAACCTGTTTTAAGTAAACAACAACAGTGCTGACATAGAAACTTGAGAGCTAGAATCCCAGCATGTGTTACCCCTGTTGGCAATTAGCTTTCTCTTGTTCTGTTTGCTGCTCACCTCTTAACATACCAGAATTCTTGGCCTTTTCCTCTGTCCTGCCTTAAACTTACTCCTAGCTTTGAAAGGTTGCTTTTATTAAACACCTGGCTTATGAAACTGCTACTACTGCTACATATGCTCCAGTTTTTTAATCAATAAACAAGTGAAATTTGCCTTACAAAAGGTAATTCTGACTCTCAGGCTAGCAACTAGTTCAAGATGTTCTGACAGAGCTATTGAAATGGGTTCTCAACCCAACCAAGTAACCATATCAAAAATGTACTGTTCCTTCTAAGAAATACTAGGAAGGGAAATATCCTAATAACTAAAATAAGATTTTTCTCTAAAAAACACAAGTCTGAAAAGTTAAAGCCTGAGGGAACCCTGGAGATAATCTAGTTCAGGACTTTTTCAACCAGTGGTATACTGACATAAACCAGGGAAGATTTTCATGACAAAAGTACTAAGAATTTGTATCTTACTCCATGCTCACTGAAATGTCAACCTGCCATAATATAATGGCAATATTAAACTTGAATTTTGTTTGTACTTTATTTTTACATTTGTATGCATGTATTTTACAAACAAGATGTACAAAATATGATTTTGTTTACATTTTACAGCTACAGCAATAAAATGTATCCATACGATGCTATTTAATGTTCTGTCCTTAAAGTTTAGAATATATGATACATATAACAAAAGCCCTGGGAGTCCATAAATAGTCTTCTAAGAAAAAGAAATTAAAGTAGCTGTTCTATTTTTACTATTAGAAATGTTGGTAAAAATTACTCTAGTCCAAATCACGTGGCAAAACTGAGGACCAGAAAGGTTATACAGTTGGCCTGAGGCCATATAACTAGTTAGTGGCAAAACTATGACCAGAATTTTGGTATACTCATGTTCTCTAGTCAGGCATGGGGCTCCATTAGATTTGGATTAATAGAAGGAAAACAATTACTATCTGCTTCAATTCAGAAGGTAAGTCAAAGTGGTTGGCTGGATTCCAACCCCTTCAATGTTACATTTATAATCATTCTGGAAGACTATCTTCCTCCTTAATGTAAAAAAACAGAACCTTAATGAAGGGGTCTCAGGCAACACCAGGGCAATGTGGAGGAAATGTGGCTGACAGTATGGACTGGCTATTCAAAAGCCATTCACAACCCCAATATCCCTTGCCTTAATTGTAGAGACTATAAGAGACTCAATCCTTGGCCTCCACTGCAGCTAGGGGTGATCATATGACAAAATTACAAAGAAATGAGGATATATACATTGGTCACTAAGAGGGCATTTCTTCCCAAATAAAAACATCAGTGCTATGAGAAGGGCTTTGGCCCTTGTGCCCTCTTCCTGCCAGGAATGTTGATGTGATTCCTGGAGATGCAGGAGCCATCTTGGTTCCATGGGGACAAAAGCCACACGCTGAGGATTGCAAACAGGCAAAGACAAGGAACCTGGCTCCCTGATGACATAGGAGAACCAACCCATCAGCCCTCAACTCTCTGTCCTCTATCTTAAACCTCCTACTGAGTGAAGTTTAAGACTATGCAGTTGGTTTTTTGGTTACCTGAAGCTTACAATCCTAATTCTTAAACAAAATAAATCTGGCTTTTCTCCTTAATCCATTTTGTCCCAAAGTTGGGTGTCCGTCTATGTTATTTTTTTATCACTGAATTTGGTAAATGAATGTTTAATCACCTCCACCACCCTAGCTCGTAGCACCACCCCAAAATGTTTTTTTTTTTTTTTTTGCGGTACGCGGGCCTCTCACTGTTGTGGCCTCTCCCGTTGCGGAGCACAGGCCCCGGACACGCAGGCTCAGCAGCCATGGCTCACGGGCCCAGCCGCTCTGCGGCATGTGGGATCTTTCCGGACCGGGGCACGAACCCGTGTCCCCTGCATTGGCAGGCGGACTCTCAACCACTGCGCCACCAGGGAAGCTCCTCAAAATGTTTTAAAAGATCAGTAAAAGAGAATGAGGCATGTCTCTTTTCTCCAAGACGAAGACAGTTTTAACTTGTAGTAGGTCTCCTGTAGCAGATGGCAGCGTTAAGGGCTGCCTTAGGAGGCAGATGAAAGAGAGATGGTTTCCCTACTTATAACCTAGCTGACCTCAGTCCTGAACAGCATATGGAAATCTAGAAACAGAAAGAAGGAAACCAGAACTATTGCATGTCAAGTTCCTAATCTCTACTGGGGAAAGAGCACAAACAATGAGCCTTAACTGGAGGGGATATTATAAAAACCATTCACTCAACCCTTTATTCAATACCTTTTCTTTCACTTGAACATTGTGTTAAGACATCTTCCACCTCACCTTCCATTTAAGAAACAAAATTAATTGAATCAAGAGAAATACAGTAATCCCAAGGAAGGCTTATAAACAAAACTAGGGTGTTTTCCATTCATCTTCCCATGTCCTTCCTGATAAAATATTTTTCTGGCTACGGAAGCTCATAAAGTTATATCAATTGTTAAGGTTCAATAGCATTTTCCAAAGGGGTGAAAAGAATGGGTAATACTGATGAGAAGCTAGGAATTCTACTAATTTCATACCAAAAGCACAAAACAACAACAGAAAAGGAATGAAAAAATTTAAGAAAGAATGTGTCTCAGCAAGGGAGCGTCAAAATGCTTTGGCATATTTCCTGGACTGAAGTGGACAAAATCCAGCTGTTCTGGACCAGTGGTCTAGATCATTTCTCTAAAACATAAAAAGAATCCCCAGCCCAAGCAATCACCCAATAAATAGCTCTATAGCTGACAAGGACCCTAAGGGTTCAGAATGGGATACAACATTCCACAACACACTCAGGTTCCTGTGATGATCCAAGGGACATTCCTTAGGCTAAGTCTTTAGGATTGCACTAAGGACCTTAAAATGTGAATTCTGCACACAAAGAGCAGAAGCCAAGCAAGTAATAAACATTATGGAGATAAGGAGGAGTACTTATGGATATATAACATAAAGCAACATTCAATGGATAAAAAATATTGCGAGAAAATAGACCTCTACATCAGAATAGTTTCCGATAATTTAGAACCAGAAGTGTCTTGTTCATCTAGACTGACTTTAATGTGAGCAGGAATTCTCCTTCTTGCTCCCAAACAAATAGAACCCCAGCTTAGGACAGAGCATTCACAGATTACTTTTTTTAAAGTAGAACTACCATAATTTACAGCAAGCTATTGTTATGCATGCTAATTACTCAAATGCACTAAGTTAAAGCCTAAGGACACCGGACAAAAATAAACAAACCAAAAACGAGGTCAAAGCCATTTCCTTTGAAGACTTCACTTAGTTTGTATGACAGGTAATCTCTCGGAATGGACTACAGATATAATACATAGCACCACCCTACCTAGCACATTTCCTGGAGGTACCTTCTCTAGATCTTCCAGTTCCCTTCCCATCAGAAGATACAGGTTTTCCAGGGTACAGCATGCCATGTGGGGGACCGGGGGAAGGTCATCTAATGGAGCTGAGAAGCCTAATGGCACCTAGGCAAAAAAATAAAATAAATAAAGGAAGATAACTTAGAAGGCATCAAATAAAAAGATTAGTTAATACCTACAAAGTTACTTTATTCAAAAGTAAGATATAGTGCAGTCATATTGCATGTAAACCTGAAACATGTAAATCTGAAACGGCATGATACAAAAATAAGTCTCAGTTTATGAATAAATTCTGAAACAGTGAAACCTCTCAAATATTCAAAAATTGTCAAGAATTCCACATAATCATAAGCTTTACGGCTAAGTAATATAAATTCTGTTGTGACCTGGTAGCACCACATTAACTAACAAACAAAAATCCCCATAGCCCTTTGCTAGTATTTACATGAACCATGTCAAACACCAGTTCTGGTGACCACTATGCTATTATTTCAACGCTCATTATTACTATTACCACTTAAAATCGTAATAATATTATTATAATGTCATGTCAATTATAATCTTATTATAATATCCTTTAAGCATTCAACAAGGGCTGGTGGTAATGCTGAGCAAGATGAAAATGAGTAACTCTGGAAGAGCAGTTAGACGTAATAGACATGCCATGTAATGGCCAAACAACTGCTATTGATATTATATCCTACACCGTTCATCTGGAAGAGAGCATGCTGTGAAATATTAGGGACTCATGAGAAGACACAGCACACTCACATGCAAAGATATGCTACAGGGGTAAGAGATTGATGAATTCCCCCTACATCACAGTTATTCTTATGGAGATACTGTCTCAAATTATTCAAGATATTGTCTCGAATTATTCAGTGATCTCCATATAAATGCAAGTGCCCTGAAAGCATTTCAACCAAGGAACCAACTTATCTTTAATACCGAAAGGCCCAAGGCACTGTGCCAGTGCCAGGAGGAGAATAAAACGTCCGAGACATAACATATACAAAGATAATTACCACTGCAAACCTAGAGTGAGTGACACAAAAGCAGTACAGGCAAGTAAATTCATGAAATCTCAGAGGAGAGGGAGAAGATAATGTGTTAGGGTAGACCTGGAAACTTCATGAAAATGATGACCTTTCAGGCACCTGATACATTTAAATGTACATGTTGTGACTCAGTGACAACTCTGTAGGGGAGCTCTGAAGATAGGGTGGAAGAAATTTAAAACATAAGGATCAAATTGGAAGAAACAGAATTATTCATAGACAGTATGATCATTCACTTAAAGCAAACTACAGATGAATTATAATTACTAAGACAATTTAGCAAGATGGCCACAGACCAATATACAAAACTTAATTAACTGTATGTCTATAAATCAGCAACAGAAAAAATATGTATTTTTAAAACAGTAACTTTTACAATATCAACAAAATATAAGAGAGCTAGGAATTAGTAACAGAAGTGATTAAAGATTTTTATAGAGTAAATGATAAAACTTTAATAAAAAACATTTTAAATGACCTAGATAAGTGAAGAGCTATAGCTAATACATTCATGGATAGAAAGATTCAGCATTGCAAAATGTTGACTAGTGCCATACATGTACTGATTTAAATCAATACCAAAGTCTCCACAGGACTTTTCATGGAACCTGACAAGATGACTGTAAAGTTTATAGAGAAGAGTAGAGAGTTAGGAATAAACGAGATACAAAGAAAAACAAGGTAGAGGAATTTGGCCTTTTAGATGTCAAAACATGTAGAAAAGAAGACAACACTGAATAGAGACAGTGACAGACAAACAGAAAAGATGAAGTCTAATACTCCAGAAACAGACCAATGTACATGTGAAATTTGATTTATTACAGAATTGACAAAGAGGATTAGTGGGTAAAGATAGAATTATTCAATCAATGGTGTTGGAACAACTGTTTATTTGTATGCGGACAAAAATCAAATTGGATCCCTTCTTCATACCATATATAATACAAACACTGACTTAAACATTTAAACATGAAAGGCAAACATTAAACTTTAGAAGAAAACAGAAAATTTTGTGTCTTCAGTGTAGTCATAATTTTAATTTTCTTAAACAAGTTACAAAAAATAAAACCCATAATGGGAAAGACTGATGAATTCAACTACATTAAAATTAAGAACTACTGTCTACTGAAAGACACTAAATAAGAAGTGTGACAAGTCCCAAACTGAAGAAGGAATTTGCAAAACTTAAAAATGACAAGGAATTAGTATTCAGAATACACAGAAGAATATACAAAATTAATATACAGAATATATAAAAGCCAATATTAAAAAGTATATATTGTACAACAGAAAATTATGCAAATGACCCAAAGAGATACCTTCATAAGAGAAAACAAAAATGACCACTAAACATGTTAAAAGAGTAATAAGGAAAATGTACATTGAAACCATAACAAAACATCATATCATACCCATCTGATTAGCAAAAATTAAAAGTCTGACAATACCAAATTTTGGAGAGGACGCGGAATAACCGGCACTGTTAAACACTGCTGCTGGGAGTGTAGGTCAGAACTACTTTGGAAGACAATTTGGAATTATCCAGTTAAGCTGAAGATACACACAGGCAATTCCACTATGGGCATATTACCTTGAATTTTTTGCAAATATGCACAAGGAAGATGTACAAAAATATTCAATGTAGCATTGTTTCGATTAGCACAAAAGGAAAGCAGCCGAAATACATATTCAAAGGAAAATGGATAAATATTTCTATAATGAAATACAATGCAGCAGTGAACAATAAATGAACTACAGGATAAGCATCAACATAAATTTACCTCACAATGTTAAGTTAAAAAGCAAACTGGAGAATAACTACAGTAAGATTCCATTTAAACAAAGTACACAAACAGGATATTCTTTAGTAATGTATACACAGGTTGTAAAACTATAGGGAAAAGCAACAGAAGGATGGAGCAGACAGACTAAAGGCGGTCCTCCTATGATCCCTGCCTCCTGGTGTTCACCTCCTTGTGCAATCCCTTCCCCCTCAGTGTGAGTGGGGCCTGTGACTTGCTTCTCACCAAGGGAATATGGCAAAGGTGATGGGATGTCACTCTCACGATGACCTCGGGTCACACAAGACTCTGTCTTGCCAGTAAATTCACTGTACAGTCTCCTCTCGGGCCTGATGAAGTAAGCATCCAGGCTGGAAGAGTCCACATGACAGGAAAATGCAGGGAGCCTCTAGGAGCTGACAGCAGCCAAAAGAATCTGGGGCCCTCAGGCTCACAGTTACAAGGATATGAATCCTGCCAACAACCTAAGGAAGTCTGGAGGCAGATACTTCCCCAGCTAAGCCTCCAGATGAGAATACAACTCAGTCAACACTCTCACTGCAGCTTTGTGAGACCCTAAGCAGGACTAGATAAGCTGTACTTGGAATCCTAATCCACAGGAACTGTGAGATGAGAGAGCAGAAGCAAGAGAACTACAATTCTGCAGCCTGTGGAAGGAAAACCACATTCACAGAAAGATAGACAAAATGAAAAGGCAGAGAACTTTGTACCACGTGAAGGAACAAGATAAAACCCCAGAAAAACAACTAAATGAAGTGGAGATAGGCAACCTTCTAGAAAAAGAATTCAGAATAATGATAGTGAAGACGATCCAGGACCTCAGAAAAAGAATGGAGGCAAAGATAGAAAAGATGCAAGAAATGTTTAACAAAGACCTAGAAGAACTAAAGAACAAACAGAGATGAACAATACAATAACTGAAATGAAAAATACACAGGAAGGAATCAATAGCAGAATAATCAAGGCGGAAGAACAGATAAGTGACCTGGAAGACAGAATGGTGGAATTCACTGCTGTGGAACAGAATAAAGAAAAAAGAATGAAAAGAACTGAAGACAGCCTAAGAGACCTCTGGGACAACATTAAATGGAACAACATTCGCATTATAGGCGTCCCAGAAGGTGAAGAGACAGAAAAAGGACCCGAAAAAATATTTGAAGAGATTATAGTCGAAAACTTCCCTAACACGGGAAAGCAAATAGCCACCCAAGTCCAGGGAGCGCGGAGACTCCCAGGCAGGATAAACACAAGGATAAACATGCCGAGATACATAGTAATCAAACTGGCAAAAATTAAACACAAAGAAAAGTTACTGAAAGCAACAAGGGAAAAATGACAAATAGCATACAAGGGAACTCCGTAAGGTTAACAGGTGATTTCTCAGCAGAAACTCTCATGAGCCAGAAGGGAGTGCCATGACATATTTAAAGTGACGAAAGGGAAGAACCTACAACCAAGATTACTCTACCCAGCAAGGATCCCATTCAGATTCGATGGAGAAATCAAAAGCTTTACAGACAAGCAAAAGCTAAGAGAATTCAGCACCACCAAACCAGCTCTACAACAAATGCTGAAGCAACTTCTCTAAGTGGGAAACACAACAGAAGAAAAGGACCTACAAACACAAACCCATAACAATTAAGAAAATGGTCATAGGAACATACATATCGATGATTACCTTAAATGTGATTAAATGCTCCAACCAAAAGACACAGGCTTGCTGAATGGATACAAAAAAAAGACCCATATATATGCTGTCTACAAGAGACCCACTTCAGACCTAGGGACACATACAGACTGAAAGTGAGGGGATGGGGAAAGATATTCCATGCAAAAGGAAATCAAAAGAAAGCTGGAGTGGCAATACTCATATCAGATAAAATAGACTTTAAAATAAAGAATGTCACAAGAGATGAGGAAGGACACTACATAACGATCAAGGGATCAATCCAAGAAGAAGATATAACAATTATAAATATATATGCACCTAACACAGGAACACCTCAATACATAAAGCAACTGCTAACAGCTATAAAAGAGGAAATCAACAGTAACATAATGGTGGGGGACTTTAACACCTCACTTACACCAATGGACAGATCACCCAAACAGGAAATTAATAAGGAAACACATGTTTTAAATGACACAACAGACCAGACAGATTTAATTGATATTTATAGGACGTTCCATCCAAAAAACAGCAGATTACACTTTCTCCTCAAGTGCACAAGGAACAATCTCCAGGATAGATCACATCTTGGGTCACAAATCAAGCCTCAATAAATTTTAAAAAACTGAGATCATATCAAGCAACTTTGCTGACCACAACACTATGAGATTAGAAATCAATTACAGGGAAAAAAACGTAAAAAGCACAAACACATGGAGGAGAAACAATACGTTACTAAATAACCAAGAGATCACTGAAGAAATCAAAGAGGAAATTAAAAAATACCTAGAGACAAATGACAATGAAAACACGATGATCCAAAACCTATGGGATGCAACAAAAGCAGTTCTAAGCCGGAAGTTTATAGCTATACAAGCCTACCTCAAGAAACTAGAAAATTCTCAAGTAAACAATCTAACCTGACACCTAAAGGAACTAGAGAAAGAAGAACAAACAAAACCCAAAGTTAGCAGAAGGAAAGAAATCATAAAGATCAGAGCAGAAATAAATGAAATAGAAACAAAGAAAACAATAGCAAAGATCAATAGAACTAAAAGCTGGTTCTTTGAGAAGATAAACAAAATTGATAAACCATTAGCCAGACTCATCAAGAAAAAGAGGGAGAGGACTCAAATCAATAAAATTAGAAATTAAAAAGGAGAAGTTACAACAGACACTGCAGAAATACAAAGCATCCTAAGAGACTACTACGAGCAACTGTTTGCCAATAAAATGGACAACCTGGAAGAAATGGAGAAATTCTTAGAAAGCTATAACCTTCGAAGACTGAACCAGAAAGAAATAGAAAATATGAACAGACCAATCACAAGCAATGAAATTAAAACTGTGATTAAAAATCTTCCAACAGGGCTTCCCTGGTGGCGCAGTGGTTGAGAGTCTGCTTGCCGATGCAGGGGACATGGGTTCGTGCCCCGGTCCAGGAGGATCCCACGTGCCGTGGAACGGCTGGGCCCGTGAGCCATGGCCGCTGAGCCTGCGCGTCCGGAGCCTGTGCTCCGCAACGGGAGAGGCCACAGCAGTGAGAGGCCCGCGTACTGTAAAAAAAAAAAAAAAAAAAAAAAAAATCTTCCAACAAACAAATGTCCAGGACCAGATGGCTTCACAGGTGAATTCTATCAAACATTTAGAGACAATCTAACACCCATCCTTCTCAAACTCTTCCAAAAAATTGCAGAGGAAGGAACACTCCCAAACTCATTCTAGGAGGCCACCATCACCCTGATACCAAATCCAGACAAAGATACTGCAAAAAAAGAAAATTACAGACCAATATCACTGATGAATATAGATGTAAAACTTCTCAACAAAATACGAGCAGACAGAATGCAACAACACATTAAAAGGATCATACACCATGATCAAGTGGGATTGATCCCAGGGATGCAAGGATTTTTCAATACACACAAATCAATCAATGTGATACACCATCTTTAACAATATCTTAAAAACCATGTGATCATCTCAATAGATGCAGAAAAGCTTCTGACAAAATTCACCACCCATTTATGATAAAAACTCTCCAGAAAGTGGGCATAGAGGGAACCTACCTCAACATAATAAAGGCCATATACAACAAACCCACAGCAAACATCATTCTCAATGGTGAAAAACTGAAAGCATTTCCTCTAAGATCAGGAACAAGACAAGGATTTCACTCTTGCCACTATTATTCGTTTTGGAAGTCCTACCCATGGCAATCAGAGAAGAAGAAGAAATAAAAGGAGTACAAATTGGAAAAGAAGAAGTAAAACTGTCACTGTTTGCAGATGACATGATACTATACATAGAGAATCCTAAAGATGCCACCAGAAAACTACTAGAGCTAATCAGCGAATTTGGTAAAGTTGCAGGATACAAAATGAATGCACAGAAATCTCTTGCATTCCTAGAATAAAATACCTAGGAATAAACCTACCTAGGGAGACAAAAGATCTGTATGCAGAAAACTATAAGACACTGATGAAAGAAATTAAAGATGATACAAACAGATGGAGAGATATACCATATTCTTGGATTGGAAGAATCAATATTTTGAAAATGACTATACTACCCAAAGCAATCTACAGATTCAATGCAATCCCTATCAAATGACCAATGGCATTTTTTACAGAACTAGAACAAACAATCTTAAAATTTGTATGGAGACACAAAAGACCCCGAATAGCCAAAGTAGTCTTGAGGGAAAAAACGGAGATGGAGGAATCAGATTGCCTGAATTCAGACTATACTACAAAGCTACAGTAATCAAGACAATGTGGTACTGGCACAAAAGCAGAAATATAGATCAATGGAACAGGACAGAAAGCCCAGAGATAAACCCACGCACCTATGGTCAACTAATCTATGACAAACGAGGCAAGGATATACAATGGAGAAAAGACATTCTCTTCAATAAGTGGTGCTGGGAAAACTGGACAGCTACATGTAAAAGAATGAAAGTAGAACACTCCCTAACACCATACACAAAAATAGACTCAAAATGGATTAGAGACCTACCCGTAAGACCAGACACTCTAAAACTCTTAGAGGAAAACATAGGAAGAACACTCTTTGACATAAATCACAGCAAGATCTTTTTTGATCCATCTCCTAGAGTAATGGAAATAAAAACAAAAATAAACAAATGGGACCTAATGAAAATTAACAGCTTTTGCAAAGCAAAGGAAACTACAAACAAGATGAAAAGACAACCCTCAGAATGGGAGAAAATATTTGCAAACGAATCAACAGACAAAGGATTAATCTCCAAAATATATAAACAACTCATGCAGCTCAATATTAAAAAAGCAAACAACCCAATCCAAAAATGGGCAGAAGACCTAAATAGACAGTTCTCCAAAGAAGACATACATATGGCCAAGAAGCACATGAAAAGCTGCTCAACATCACTGATTATTAGAGAAATGCAAATCAAAACTACAATGGGGTATCACCTCACACCAGTTAGAATAGGCATCATTAGAAAATCTACAAACAACAAATGTTGGAGAGGGTGTGGAGAAAAGGGAACCCTCTTGCACTGTTGGTGGGAATTTCTGTTCTCCACTATGGAGAACAGTATGGAGGTTCCTTAAAAACTGAGAACAGAATTACCATATGTCCCAGCGATCCCACTACTGTGCATATACCCAGATAAAACCATAATTCAAAACCACGCATGCACCCCAATATTCACTGCAGCACTATTTACAATAGCCAGGTCATGGAAGCAACCTAAATGCCCATCGACAGACGAATGGATAAAGAAGAAGTGGTACATATACACAATGAAATATTACTCAGCCATAAAAAGGAACGAAACTGGGTCATCTGTAGAGACGTGGATGGATCTAGTGACTGTCATACAGAGTGAAGTAAGTCAAACAGAAAAACAAATATCGTATATTAAAGCATATATGTGGAACCTAGAAAAATGGTACAGATGAACTGGTTTGCAGGGCAGAAATAGAGACACAGATGTAGAGACGTATGGACACCAAGGGGGACAAAGTGGCTGGGGGGGTGGGGGGTGGTGGTGGTGGGATGAATTGGGAGATTGGGATTGACATGTATACACTAATAAGTATAAAATGGATAACTAATAAGAACCTGCTGTATAAAAAAATAGATAAAATAAAATTCAAAAAGAAATAAACTTAAGGTTGATGTTTAAAAAAAAAAATGCAGAGTCTGATTCAGCAGGTCTGGGGTGGGGCCTGAGATTCTGTACTTCTAACAAGCTCCCAGGTGATGACAACATTCCTAGTTCATGTGAGTAGCAAACATGAATATAGGTCTGTGTAGACAGGAGGCTGGAAAACAGGTAAGGGATACATCACACAAAAGCCACACTGAGGAGTTTGGGCTTTCTCCTTAGTGCATTGGGGAGACACTGAAGAACTTTAAGTAGGAAAGGGATACATCATATCTGCAGTTTTAAAAATGACTCTGGGGCTTCCCTGGTAGCGCAGTGGTTGAGCGTCCGCATGACGATGCAGGGGACGCGGGTTCGTGCCCAGGTCCGGGAAGATCCCACATGCCGCGGAGCGGCTGGGCCCGTGAGCCATGGCCACTGAGCCTGTGCGTCCGGAGCCTGTGCTCCGCAACGGGAGAGGCCACAACGGTGAGAGGCCCGTGTACCGCAAAAAAAAAAAAAAAAAAAAAAAAAAAAAAAGACTCTGGTTACCGAGTACATGTGTGTATGTGTTTGGGGGAAGTGTGTGTGTGCGCAGCACATTTCTGCTCCAGAGACATAGTAATGTCCAGCCCTAGAGAAGTCACCTATAAATTCTTGGTCAGATGTGAACAGAAGCAGCAGCCAGGTGGGGAAGCAGAATGGTAGGCAGTGGTTCTGAAACTTGAACAGGCAAGGAAATCACCAGGAAGGATTATTAAAACAGATTCCTGGGTCTAACCCCCCAGAATGCCTTCTTCAGTAGATCTGGAGCAGCGCCTGAGAATCTGCACCTCTAACAAGTTCACAGGAGATGCCGGTACTGCTGGTCTTGTCTTGGGATCACATTTTGAGAACCACTGGTGTAGTGGAAAAAGCACAGGCTTTGGGGGCCATACGGATATGAATTCAAAGCCCTGACCCACCACTTCCTAGCTGTGTGACTTTGGGCAAGTTTTTTAAACTCTTTGAGTCTCCGGTTTCTCATTTGTAAAAAGAAAATAGTAAAATAATACTAAACTCATGGCAGGATGGTTGAGTGATGATGGTGGTAAGGATTAAGTAAAGTACACAGAGTGTGTGCTTGATAAGGCAGAGTGGCTTTGCTCTGGGCTGCACTGGAAGGCAGGACCAATTAAAAAACGAAAACAAAACTGTGAGATGAGAAAACATGTATTGTTTTAAGCTGCTAAATTTGTGGTCATCTGTAACATGCAGCGATAGAAAAAAATAATACAAAGGATAAACACAAAATTCCAGGAAGGGATATGTCTGAAATACTCACTTTTTTTTTTTTTAGGTAGCTGAAATTAGGTTTTACGGGGATCCAATTACTGAAATAAGGAGTCATTCGTGCTGTCAATTCATCTTATCATTCCTGCTTTAGTCATCTGACACATAAGCAGTTGATTTCAATCCTGAGTCCCACACTCACTACGTACAGAAGATAAACTGGAGTGCTCGTGGAATTTCTAATGCCCAATAAATCAGTGTTTCACTAAATAACAATTTCTTACTCCTCTTGACAGTTTAGAGAGTAAAAAAGGAAAAAAATTAACCAAGAGCACCCTTTCTGATAAATAACAAACTATCAATTATGTGTAAACCAAGATGGTAAGATAATCATCGATGGATTTTTATACATGCCATCACAGCACTTTCTCCCTCCCATAAAACCTAACCCTATACACACCAACTGCTGCGCTCCTTCTTGCTAAATCCAAACATGTTACAGACTAGCACGAACTGCTTAGCCACCACTCAGCACTGCAATGTCCAAGGATCAGACTGCTAAAACTGATGGAATTAGCATTCAAAGCTAGGCAGCTGACGGCACAGACTTCCGTCAACTGCCATCTCCCTCTCTCTCATTCATACAGCAGCTCCCCTGGTTAACCTGCAAGGAGAGGAGCACGTGCTTTTCTGCTCGTGACGCTGCACGTCTTAGAAGCTCCTAACTTACTGCTTCTTGCTGATCCTGACTGGCTCCCTGGACCTCTGGCATTCATCCTATGACCTTTATCATTTATTTACTACATATATACCTGGTTTATGTCCAAAAATGTTCTGACGGCTCTAGCTTGTGGTTTCTTACTTGCCCTTTGGCTCAGACATATTTAGATGCTGGCTGTTCACTGACTTTCAGACCCTCCTGATCAATTTCTGGGATCTGCCTGCCAAGAAACTGTTGCCTATCACCTGCTCACTGCCCATGCCTTTGGCCTGTACCACCTAGTTTTTGGATCTTTATATTTCTTGAACATCTGCTATTGCCCTGGCTCCAACATGACATCTGTTCTTACCAGTTCCTTCCTCTAGCCTTGAGCAGAAAAGCCTTATAATTAACTAAATAAGGTTTGAAAACTTGGTTCACATACTGGTTTAATTTCCTAAATGCTACTAAGCGAGACAGATTTACCAAATGTTACTGAATTAACACAAGAGGAAGTACATGGATTCACCTGAATGTGCCTTTCTAGAGACAAAATAAATCTACTAATAAGGTAATCACCAATCTCAACCAATCTGACAAAGTATCAGAACCCTGAAACAATAAACTAACGTTTTACTTCCAATTCTTACCCGCTGCAAAAACTCAAGAGGACTGTATTTGGGCCCCAAGACGAAAATTTTCTTTCCTCTTCGAGCCACGCCACTGAATACTCGAGCAAATGCAATAAAAGCCTCTCGGTCAGTTCCTTCCTGGGGCACAGGTTTAGGGGTCTCACTCTCCACCTCTTGCTCATCACCTGCCAGAAGCCAAAGGATAATGAGTGCCAGGAATGCTCTCTCCAATCCAGGGACTGCTGAGAAACTCAGAGGGAACAGGGAATATGCTATATTCAGCCCAGTTTCAGCAAGGAAACACCAAGAATGAAAGTATACTGATAAAAGCTACCTTTAAAGCTAAAAAGCCCAAGAGCTAGAGGATGAGTGTCCCAAGTTAAGTAAACATCCCGTCTCACCAAAGCCTATTTAGGAAAGCTATACCTTTCAGCTCTTCTCCCTGTGGACTCGTTTCAAGGGCACTCCCGTCCTGCGTGGGCTGCAAGGGTGCTTGGCCCTGCGCGGCTGCCAGCTTCTCCGCGTGCCTTCGTCTTGCACGCTCATGCCTCTTGGCAATCTCCTCCTGAGTGAGAGGTCTACAGGATACCACAGACACGTTAACACCTGGCAACATCAAGCATCTCTCAGTCTCTTCCAGTAGAGAAACAGCAAGTATTAACGTGGTTGGAGAAGATGACGGTTGGTCCCCAGTCCCTTCTGGGCGGAAGGTTTCTCCAAGTTCTCTCCCTCACTGCAGCAAGAGGAGAGAAGGCCTATCGGGCTTTCTCTGAGAATGCTGCGTCCTCAGCTAGTCTGAGCTTATGACCTGACATGCGAGAGCCCACGTCCCCACACAGAGCCACACACGACAGCACGGAACCTTTCTTAGGTACCGATGTTCCTCCTCAATAAGGCAAAGGACAGGAAAAGGAAGGGTGTGAGTAACAGACACCGGGGCTCCGAATACCCCTGTAGAGAGACAAGCATAAGACTTCAATGAGAAACTGAGGTTTTCTCCTCAAGTACAAAAGTATATCTTCATGGAGAATTGGGGTCCAAGAAGAAGGGTCAGGCTGAATGCTGGCAACTCATCAGGATAAGAGGTCAAATAGTGATTATCAGTCATTGTGTTAGACCCAAGTACCACCAGAGAAAAGGCAGTGCGTGGGTGTGTCTGGCTGTCTGCTGGGGGGTTCATCTGGGGGGTGGGTCACGTTGCTTGATCTGTCACTTTGTGCCTGCCTCCCCTGTTGTCCCCCACTGTGATTTTATGATTCCTGCTTCACCCCCTGGTCTCTGACTTGACACCTGGCTGATAATCGCGTCTCCCAACCTGCCATTCCCCATTCCCCTTCTCTCTCCTTAAGCACTAGAATCCATTCAGATGGCCATTCTGAGAGTGCACTGTCCACGTGCATTCTAAACGGCCACATGCTCTTAGAGATCCTGATGTCAGGTACCCTAAAACCCCTTTTTACTTTGTGTGGGCTACCCTGGGAGGTGAACGCTTAGGTCACTGACTGTCCACTGCTATGCTCTTCAGACACCTGCCTGCTAGACAAGACCTCCCACTAGGGCTGGACACCAATGCCACTCCCTTAGCACCTGCCCCTCGAAATCGAAGAATTCGGCTCTAGGAGTCGGCCCCTTCTGGTCAGACCCATCCCAATGCAGGTGGTAGGGCTGTGCCGTAAGACACAAAAAAATGAGGGCGCGACCTTTGAGAATGGCTTGCTCAGGTGTCGTTAGGCAATCAAGCCTGTTGGCAGTTTCGCTACAAGAGATAAGCTCCTCCTTACTGGAAGCTCTACATGTTAAAGGCCTTTCAAACACAGGATAAAAGCTGCTTCCTCATAATTTCTCGTCATGGCTCTTGTTCTGTCTTCTGGAGCAACATCCAACAAACCTTCTTCCCTCTGCTTTCCTTTCAATCATCTGCATTCATGCTCTTCCCCTCCCCCCTCTCTTCTTCAGGCTACACACTCCAGCTGCTCCTTCAATCAATCCTTAGATAACTTACCTTGTTTCTGGACTTTTGCTAAAATCTTTTATAAGAGTATCTGAAAAGTATGAATTAAAATATAAATGCAGAATACATTATTATTACTACAAACAGGGTGGGAAAAAACCCCCCGATGAACTTGTTAGCACATGGAGAGAAACGGTCTCTTCCAATGGGCTTATCACTATGATACGGACATTGTGTTCTTCACTCTACGTATATTATAGCACGTATTTATCAAAACAAATGACACAGGTATTATTACTCCTAGTTTACAGACGAGAAACGGAGGCTTAGGAAACTTACATAACGACCCAAAGTGACATAGACAATAAATGGAGGAGCCGTAATTCAAATGCAGATAACTCCAAACTCTATACTCGTTATCATCAGGCTATGTCTCCCATCCAGAAGGAATTAAAGACGATAAAATCATCATCACATTAAGTAAATGTGGTTTTATTTTAGCTTTGGTTAAGAAAGAAGCATACTTGTTCACATATAGTAAATCCTCATTCTGCCTGAGCTCATAACATGATTAGCATTTTATATTTACTAATCAGCATCAAATGCATGCAGGCTTGCTGTCCATCTACATGTTTATCCATCCATCCAGTTAACGTCTACTATGTGCCAGGCACTGCTGTGAGTACCAGGAGTGGTGGCAGAGGTAAACAGAGCAGACGGAAGAGAAGTCAGCAAGGTTTTATATGAAGAACCCATTGTGTAAACTAGTATTTATTGAGAATAAAGAGGAATTTATTTGCAAGAAAACAGAGCTCTACTAGTCAAGGAACATCTGTGGGCAGTGAGTTATTGAGGCTGTAGTTGAGCTAACTACGGATGACAGTTCTGAGGGGACGGCAGTCAGCAACAGCAGGGATGAAGGAGACCAGAGGTGAGAATGCTGACTGGAGCGTCAAATGGCAGACTGGGGAGATGAATCTGGAGAAGAAAGGAAAAGAGGCAACGACACAAAACCACCCACCCTCAGGATTCCAAGCTGAATGTTCCTGCTCTGGCCTCTGCGAAGCTGGCCAAGGGGTGGGCTGGGAGAGTGTCAGAGAAAGGGCTGGAAAGCTGGCCATAGTTGGTACGATCAGTAACCACACCACCAGGTAGCTGAGATGATGGGAACCAAGGGACCAAGGAACGCGGCTTCTATCTGAAGATCACGTCTTGTTACTACAAGAAGTTGGTTCTCAAGAAGGATGCCAAAGGAACACAAAGACTCAGGATTCAGAGGGAGAGGAACTGCCTCAAAAACTCCTAATAGGATGTTACCTAACAGGTACTTAGCGGCAAGTAAGTATTCAGCAAGAATTTGATAAGAGTACAGTTGAGAACAGCAAAAGCAAAGGCCCAGAATCTAAAAAGGGCAGGCAGGTTGGAAGGCTGCCTGCCTAGATCTAGAGGTGGAGTTTAAAAGCTGCGCAGGATGACACAGGCCAGATTCCACACCGTGACGTAGAAGACCACAGGTTTTCAAGCTAGACAGATATAGATTCAAATACTGCTTTGGCCTCCTTCTAGCTATGTAACCTTGAGTGCACTACCTAGTCTTTTTAAGGCCTCTTAATTTCCTCAGGTAAGACTGAAACATTAGACAGTTCCATTGCAGAACTGTTGTTAGATCTAAGTGGCATAATCAATGGTGAGGCAGGAATATTATAAGCTTAATAAACTGCAGCCAATTATTAGTGTTATCATCATTATTAATTATAACATAAAAGAGTAAGATCTGAGATGCTGCCTGAGGTACTAGGACCTTCTTCAGAAGTAATATTTATATCCGTTCTCTCAGGTTACTTGAAAAATTGTTACACAGAATGCCCCCAGAGTAGCTGTGGATAGCACAGAAGAGGAGCTTCCAAGCTCCTATATCGAGTGAATCTTTTCATTCCAGACACCAAAATCATACTGAAGGAAGGATGGCAAATGGACTGGCAGAGTTAGATACTGGGGCAGGGGAACCAGCTAGGAGACTGCTGCAATAACTCTCACAAGAAATGATCGGGATCTAATCATTTATACTAGTGAGGGGTGGGGGGCAGTGCAGGTGGGAAGGAGGGGAAGACACATGACCAACTCATACGATGTAGAATAGATCCTCCAAGACTCTGGAAACTTGAGAAATGAGCCATCTCCCTCCACACACGCACAATACACACGAAGATCAGCAGAGATACTCACCCATCCAACAATCTCTACTGGGGCAGACAAGACAGGCTCAGATTAGACCCTGCCTGACGTTCAATAAAAGTTAACTGTGGCTACCACTACTCTTACTGCTCTTCAAACTGACATGAATTCAAATCAACAGTCCCAGAGCTGATTTCAACAACCATCTCCCACAGAGGTATCACAAAAAGATAAAGTACCCTGCAAATTTTATGTTCCCGCAGGGGCTGCGGCGTATGAATTCCAGGCTGAGGAGAGAAAGCATTATCTGCACCTTCCCACCCACACCCTCACTGCAGCCCCGTCAAACCTACACCACTTCCCTGGCCCAGCCCAACTTTGCCTTTATCCTTACCTTTGCTTATTCTGAGGCAAAGCCTTAGCATCAACTGCAAACATTTTGGAAACAAAGATAATAACCGGAGCAGTGTCTTCGCTTCCACATTTCATAAAAGCTAAAGAGACAGGAAATAAAACTGTTACTGTTTTTTCCCATTATTAAAGAGCCAGATTCTTCTGAGAACAATTACGAGGTTTAGAACACGGCATCATCTAAATACATAAGCAACCTATAATCTTTTACCACTATGATAAAAATTGCATCTGGAAAAGTATAAAATTGCTAGAAAAATAGTAGAGCAAGAGCAAGAGAACTGGCAGAAATGAGGAAAGAAAAGCAAAACTGATAGGGTGGGAGAAGGGCTGGAGGAACTCCCACATAGAGCTAAAGCTAGGAAATGGGCTTAACCACCCACCATAAGCCCTCAGAAATGTTTCCTGTGGAGAAGGGATAGAACTGAGAAATTTTACCAAAGGTCAATAGTCAATAGGTAGCTTACTAATAAAATACATAAAAACCAGTAGCTTTTCCAATCCCTCACAAAAACAAGTTAGAAAATAAAACAGACAAAAATATCTTATCATGATAATAACCAAAAACCTTAGAAATGAATTAAGATTCAATACTATAAAGATGTCAATTTCCCCTAAATCTATAAATTTTAACACAATTTCCTATCAACGTATTCACATTTTTCTTAACCTACATAAAAAAACCATTGGTTAAGATAAAAAACCATTGGTTAGTAATTTTTTTAAAAAAGCACGCCACATCAAAATAATTCACACATAAAGAATTCAACAGTAAAATTCAAATAAGGGGGCTTCCCTGGTGGTGCAGTTGTTGGAAGTCTGCCTGCCGATGCAGGGGACACGGGTTCGTGCCCCGGTCCGGGAGGATCCCACATGCCGCGAAGCGGCTGGGCCCGTGGGCCATGGCCGCTGAGCCTGCGCGTCCAGAGCCTGTGCTCCGCAACAGGAGAGGCCACAACAGTGAGAGGCCCACATAGAGAAAAAACAAAAACAAAAACAAAATTCAAATAAGGAATAAAGGAAGCAAGAATTAAATACCTATCAGAAGTCTTGCCAGGGAAAACTTTGAAAGGCTGTGAGGAACAAAGTGACACGCCCTGACTTCAATTTTTAACAGGATCACCCTGGCTGCAGTGTTGAGAAAACATGAAAGGCTATCAAGAACAGCAGCAGGGATACCAGCTGGAAAGCTATTGTAATAACCAGATGAGAGATCATGGTCCAGGGAGGACCCAGGGAGGCAGAAGTGGAAATGTTGAAAAGTAGTTGTTCTGGATATATTTCAAAGGAAGAGTAAACAGGATTTGCAGATGGACTCGATGCAGGGGCATGAGATAAATGTGGGAATTAAGAGCATGCTGTTGTCATGTAAAGCCTTGAGACTGGACAAGATCAGCAGGTAGAAAACAGATGAGGTCCAAAGACTAAGCCTTGCTTTGGGGTATCCCACAGTTAAAAAGTCAGGGAGATGGAGAGGAACTGGAAAAAGAGATTAAGAATAAACAGCCAGGGCTTCCCTGGTGGCGCAGTGGTTGAGAGTCCGCCTGCTGATGCAGGGGACATGGGTTCGTGCCCCGGTCCGGGAAGATCCCACATGCCGCGGAGCGGCTGGGCCCATGAGCCATGGCCGCTGAGCCTGCGCGTCCGGAGCCTCAAGAGACTATTAGAAGTTCAATCTGGAAATTCCTTATGAAAAGTTCCAGTAAAGCAGATTTAAAAGAGCCTATATGGTCAGCTGCTATTCTTGCTGGACCTATAAAAATGATCAGGCCAAGTTTAATGAAACTAAACTTACTTTGCAAACAAATTAGTCTTAATTTGGCTATCTTGGGTAGAAATGAAGGTGATTTCAGAGAAAAAAAAATTATGTTTCAATAGAAACTATAATACACACTTGTGGATATTCGATTTTAGTTCTGTTATCATCTTCGAGGTTTTGTTTTTCTACTGGTAAACTGGACTGGATCCTGAATTCTTCTAGTTTCCTCAAATATTTGGCTACAACTCTCCAAAGTCACATTTCCAATTTTTCTCCCACTTTTGATTCGGAATCACTGAGAACCAAAGCTGCCCCTTTCCTGAAGCCCTGCAAACTGAAGCTGAACAACCTGCAATACACTTGAGAGAGACCACCACACAACATCCCATGTTTAGACAATCTTCAGGCCCGTTGCTGTGTAAGCCGCTCAGGAAGTTTACCTGAACACTCAAAGACATCATCGACGACATTTCACAATGCAGATGATACTTGACTCTGACATCTAGAAATCTTGACTGGCTGCCTCCTAGGTTCAGAAGTTGGTTTATAATTTGCTCCAACCATTAACCTTTTTCTTCTGTCTCCACAGAAATGCCTCTTATAAGACCCGATTGCTTGCACCTTATAAGCCTAACTTTGAGAGCCCACCTGCATCACTGCCTCCAGAGATGAATTTAACTAGACAGACTTACTGTCAGGACTGAGACTGGTTTAATGAGATGGAACAATCTACGAACTCAGCTTCTGGACTGTGACACTCCTTGAAGACGTTTCAAAGGGAGAGCTGTTGAAGAGCAAAATTTGCCACCCCAGAATGTGTTCCTCCGGCATGAGGATTAATTTAGGCTGATTATTTTTAAGAAGCAGAAGACTCAGGAAGTCTTTCTTTTTATGTCCCCTTAGCTGCCTAAAGAATTTAGATAAAGGACCTGGTCCCGGAATAGAGCTATCACCAGAAAAGAATATGCAGCTATCACTGCAAAGAATATGGGACAGGTGTGGTGGGGAAAACTGGAAGGACCTAGAGATCAGAGTCCACTCTGTGTCCCAGAGTCTCTGCACAGCCCAGCAAACATTCTTTTCAACCAAACTTTTGCTTTTCCATCTTCATGTGAATTGCCTTCCTCCCCTTTGAAGTCCTAAACCACTCACAGTATTTAAGGTGAGGGTTTTGGCCAGTTATTCTGTTTTCCTGGGTCTGTCCCATGTATATATGTTATTAAACTTTTGTTTGACTTTTGTTTTTTAAAAAAAAAAAGAAAAAAAGAATAAATAGCCAGGGAGACAGGGAGAAAGTAGGAGTATGTGGAAACCTAGAAGTCAAGGAAAAAAATGACTCAAGCAGGAAGGAGTGATCGACCATGTCAAATGGTAGTGACGGATCTAGTCAGATGAGGATTGAGAACTGGCTGAAAGATATAACAAAGGACAGTCAACAGTGGCCCTGAGAACAGCAGTGACTTGGGGGGCAGGGGCTACAAAGTCAGTAGATTGGGAGAAAAAGGACAGGAGAAAGTGAGTACATACACATGAACTTCATGGAGCCACACGGAGCCTGGAACGGGAGGATCCCTCTCCTGGGGAGCGCATATACGGGGCTTCAAAAGAGCAGCACTGGGCTTCCCTGGTGGCGCAGTGGTTGAGAGTCCGCCTGCCGATGCAGGGGACACGGGTTCGTGCCCCGGTCCGGGAAGATCTCACATGCCACGGAGCGGCTGGGCCCGTGAGCCATGGCCGCTGAGCCTGCGCGTCCGGAGCCTGCGCTCCGCAACGGGAGAGGCCACAACGGTGAGAGGCCCGCGTACCGCAAAAGAAAAAAAAAAGAAAGAGCAGCACAGCCCCTGAAAGCCCTTTTCCACAGTCCCTGGGGACACAGCCATGGTGGTGCTGTGGCACTTCAGGAACACATTCTTGGCTATTTAGGGGGATGGAATACAGCATGATTATGAGATTATGAAACGTGATCAGGGCAAAAGGTAGCGGTCTCAGAGCCTCTGGTATCCCCACTCCACTGGCAGAGCAAAATGGCTCCAGCAAAACTGAAATGTTAGAAAACAAAAGGCAACTGGTGAAATGTTTGTGAAATTGTTTGTCTGTGGAATTGGTCATTTAGCAAACTAGCATTTAGCAAATTGGTCTAGAGTAGTCTGGACTTAGGACTCAAAAATATGTTACCTGCTGTGTTCATCTTTACCTCACCTGCTTTCAGTGCCTGGGTTTCCGGTGGAAGAGAATCAAATGTTTGCGATCCTGCGCACATCAGTTTCTCCACTCTCTCGGCTGTAATGTCAAGGGGACTAGGAAGTTTCTGACACACCATAGCTGAAGTCTGCTGTTAAGGACTCAAAACCTTGAGCAAGTGCCCTCCACCATGGCAGAGAGTCACAGTATGCACTAAATACTGAGGTAACAATGTATGTCTATGAGATGCCTGGGCTATAAGGCAGCACTACGCCATATACCACATCTCAAAATATGGATACAATTTCAGGGAGTTCATGGACACTCTAGAGCCCAGAAAGGATCCTCATGATAGATATTCTAACACTGACATCCTACGGAACAAGTGAGGAAGGACAACAGAACTTAGGAGCACGGCTAACTGTGACCTTTTAAGTCCTCAAAATCTTTTATGTGGTTTCATAAACTGGTATAAAACAACCATCAGCCACAAGCTATGATACAAGAAGGTCCCCCACCAGAGCGAGTGTCACTGTAGGGGTATGTGTCTATCACAGCTCTGAGATCCACTGCTGGTTCACTCCCAGGACACTGCACCCCCAGCCCACTGCAGGGGTACGCCTGAGTACACACAGGTCAAGGAAGAGAAGATAGTCTAAATTCATCTATAAAATCACTTTAGTTAATGTAAGCCATTGAAAATCAAGTCTTTTTGGAATCACTAATGTGAGAGGAAGTATCAACAAGCTAACGAAAATATGGGTCTAAAATGAACAGTGCTGTATAAAAAAATAAAGAAAATAAAATTCAAAAATAAATAAATAAAATGAACCAGTGATCCTAACACAAACATCTAAATTAGCTACTTATATGTAAATCTTAGTCTAAAAGTTTTTATTTTACAGATTACTAAACAAAAACTAAAAACATTTTTTAAGAACATTCAGGTTGATATTAGTATTAGTCCTAGTTAATATTAATATATTCATTTTTAAAGTACTTAATACAGTTTCATGGTGGAACCTTAAATAACCCCAGAAGACTCTGGATGGAAATGCGTTATTTTCAGAGGATTTCCAGATTGCCAATAACACACTGGTTTTTCTTGTTTAGTCAAATCTATGATTTCATTAAAAACCATTAAAATAAAGGATACCAAGAACAGCCTGAGATATGGGAAGCCACTGACTGCAAATAGCATTGATCTGAACTTTAGGGTCTGAATGCCGTGCCTCTCGGGCTCCAATTTTTAATCCTAAAGAAGTCACGATTTTATCAATTTTTTCTTTGTCCCTATAGTAAACGTACAGGATGGGTGGGGGGTGAGGGGTGAGGAGAGAGAAAGATCACATAAAGACACAAAGGAGCAGTGAGGAAAAGGGACTCAACATTGTTTGACACATTTATTCCTAATGTATTACTTTTACTACAAAAAAATAAAAATGCTTGAAGGGGCTCCTGCCACAGGAGAAAACTGCTCAACCTCTACCCATACACTTCCAAATGGACTTTTCTTTAAAACGTCCCATGAAGCACCATTCCACAATCTCCCTAAAAAAGCTATGTCAACTGGTAAAGCAACTGTATAAATAAATACTAAAAAATCATTATTCCATCTCTGGAACAACTTAGAAATTTACTGAAGCAAACATTCTTTTCCACTTGTATCAGGCAAGTTTTTCCCCCAAGTGCCCCATTAGTGATCCTTGATATCAAACACCTTTTCTACTACAATTACTATTTTATTTTAAACTGAGTTTGTATAAACAAAAGTCTAATGTTTCTTTCCATCCTTTATATCTCTTCACTTCAGCACTCTATAAAATATGGCTGTTCTCTCCCTCCTGTCACCCTTTACTTGGGTTACACATACTCCTTTAAATTGTTTCCAAGCCCTGTAATCAACTCCTCTGTAAAGGCTCTGTTCATTTTTTCAGTCTATCTCAGCTTTCTGAAGTGTGACTCATCAAACTGCAAAGTGAGGCAAATTATACTGCCCAATTTATGTAACAATTTATAACAGCCTTACTTTTTCAAGACAGCATCATACAAACTCCATATATTTTCCAGGATCAACTGTACAAATAAAGGTTTCTTTCCTTTTGCCTGTAAAAAAGGATGAATGGGCTTAAATTTCTGAATATTTCATCGGTATCTTACATATTCATTCTTGACATGTTTTATTATCAGTGTTTCATTTCTACCAGAAAATATTTACTCAACAGAAAAGTGGAGGAAAGTAGCTATAAGAATGCTCTAAAAAGCCAATAATCCACAATCAGTAACAACCCACTGTTCTCTTCCTCCAGGAACCATGGACTTCACAAACAAGACCATTTGGGGGCTATATCACTGCAGTTGTCCTTTCACTGCCATCAAAGAAATACATAATACCCAAGCTGAGAGCTAAAACTTCACTCTAAAATTTCCATGGACTTTGTTCTAAAGAATGTTCTTAAACATGAAAAATGTTCAACTTCAAGGAAGAAGATATTAAAAAAAAACAAAAAAAAACCCTATTATTTCTCTTACCAAACTGTACAAAATAATAGCAAGAGCACTTTGAGATGGATAATATACAAGAGCTGGAATATAAACTGATACCCTCTTTCTCAAGAACTATTGGCAAGGTATTGGGAAATTAGGCCATTACCTTTGAATGCCTGGTTAGAAAAAGCTCATTGTCAAGACATAAAAATGTATTTATCAAGATGCCCACCACAGCTTTACTTAAAATATCGAAATATTCGTGAAACAGAAATAAAAACTATGTCCAATCTTACAGGATTTATGTAGATTCTACATTTATGTAGAATGATTATGTAAATGATGTAATAGGGTCCTTATGTGACAGGAACTGTTCTAAAGACTTTTCTTGGATAGTTCATATAATTATCCTAACCACCCTGTAAATATTACTATCTCCAATTTGCAGATGAAAAAAACTGAGACAAATGTCACAGAACTAGTAAGTGGTGGAGCTGAGATTCAAACAGAGTTGGATTCTCAAACCATGCTTTTTCCCACTTCATACACTGGCTCCTTCTTAAATACACTGTTTATAGAAAGATTTTAATGGCAACGGAAGATGTTCACAATATGATGTCAAGCAGAAAAGCAGCTATATTATATAAACAGCAATATCTCAACTGAGGGATGTATGTATCTATCCAGAAAGAATGAAAGAAATGAAAACCACAGCATTAGCAGTGCTGGCTTCTGATATTTTTCCTTTCCTATAGCTTTATACTTATAAATACCTTCTTAAGGGAATATATATGCTCTTCAATGAGAATGAATTTATAAAATCCTGAATTTTACATTTAAAAAAAAATCTTCAAGAAAAGCATCCTCTGAGGCTATGTGATTCAGCAGCCTTACATCACCTCAATCGATAGAATGAAGTGCTCCAGGGAGCACCTGCCTCTCCACATCAGCGAAGCATGGTGACGGACATTCAATGAGAGAAGGCCTCAGCTGAGACTAGGGATAAAGTGTGGGCCACACAGTGATGTCTGAAAGAGATGTCTCTTTATGAAGGGGACACACAAATGCCTGATGCAAAATATGTGTCGAGTTCACATGCACAGGATCTGAGATTTTTGCTCCTCTTAAAAAGAAAAAATAAACAAAAAAAAAACCCAGGCAGTCCTAAAGAACTGTATTTAAGCAATACTTGGATATAAGACACGTGAACTTTAGCCAAATATATACAGTAGAAAATCCCTCATAAACTGACTCCCATACACCAAGGCCAAATTACAGGTGTGTTACAGTACAGGTTTTCATAGGGCAACAATGGGACCAACAATCAACAGGGACATATGCCACATTACCTGATCAACCTTCATAATCTTCTTAGCCTTCGTATTTATATAATAATCTCCCCACAAGGTTTTCAAAAGAACTTCCTTTTTGATGCCAATTTTTTGACTGTAGATTTCGGCAAAGTGCTCAATTCTGAAAGAAAAGCAAGTGTTCACGTTATTAATAACAACATAAATGAGTACAGCTAACACTTGAGTGTTTCTGTGCCAGGTACTGTTCAACGTGCTTTAAATGTCATTTCAACTATCTTACAAGGTAAGTACTAATTATCTCCCCCATTTTACAGAAAAGGACAATGAAGCACGAGATATCACACAGGTAACAAGTGAAGCTGGGATTCAAACCCAAGCAGTCTCATTCCAGAGCCCAGCTTCCTGTCCAACTTCCCCTAAATCCATATGAATTAGAATTCATGCCATACCTCCCTTTTTTAATTCTGCATGTGTAAAACAAGAGGAATAATGGCCAAGGAAATGGAGGCTCCGGCTGCCCATTGCAGCCACGCCAACAATAAACTTTGTTTCAGCCCTTCACTGCTATAGGTACCTATTGCTCACAAAGAAAACAAACCCTAGAGCCAGAACCTGCCAAAAAAAGGCTTTTTAGCATCTGGGATTAAACAGGAAACAGATAGATACACACTTACTTAACTCTCTCCAGCCCTTAGAGAAGCCAGTTAGCACCAGGTCTGCTCTACTGGAAACCCCAGCCACACAAGGGCGGTCACCTGACAAATAATGATGCTGTATATTACAGCATCTGCAGGGTCTGGGTAAAGGACCTAGAAAAAATACCTTTTCTGCAGGGAACAGTATGCTCCTACATAATCTAAGTTTTGAGCCCAACTCTCAAAGTACCAGCAACTTAAAAGACACCTGCTATATTCTCCAATGCAGAAGGAATCCAAAGTTAAGATTCTAGACAATTCTTTACCTGTCATTCAACAACTGTGGAATCCAGGGGTTAACTACAACCAAGTCCAATTAGCTGATATTCTCTTATGATAATAGAAGCCTGGTGGGAGCAATAAAAAGCTGCAGGAGTGGAAGTTAATAATTATGGTTGGAACCAGAAATATGAAGAGCATCAGGCAGCAGCTTAGAAGCAAAAACAGATGCTACAGAAACTGCTGAAGATAAATAACCAATGCCCCCTCTCGCTGAGGTCCAAGGGAGAGAAAAACACCCATCAGGAATCAAAATTCACATCATACAGTTATAAGCTACTAACATTCTGAAAGAGATGGCCTCAAAGGTCCATCACTTCCAAAGTAATTCACTATGGTAAGCTTTATTTCCCATTTGATCCAACAGCTATTTATTTAGTAGAGTTTTTTTTACTTTTCTAAAACTTTAGTTTCTATTATTATTTTATTTATACTTATCATATAAAAATTTATACATAAATTGTATATATAACATGTATATAATTTATACATTATTTATGTATGTTAGTATCACTATATATATACATTTTTTTTTTTTTTTTTTTGCGGTACGCGGGCCTCTCACTGTTCTGGCCTCTCCTGTTGCGGAGCACAGGCTCCGGACGCGCAGGCTCAGCGGTCATGGCTCACGGGCCTAGCCGCTCCGTGGCATGTGGGATCTTCCCGGACCGGGGCAAGATCCCATGTCCCCTGCATCGGCAGGTGGACTCTCAACCACCGCGCCACCAGGGAAGCCCAGTATCACTATATCATTAATTTATAATCTTTTTCGTCTTTTTGGAGGGAACCCATCTTCTCTTTACCAATTTTTACCTCATTCCATAGACATAGCTTTCCTACTCTTGAGGGCTGAAAGGAGCACTCTTGGTCTCTCTCCCACCTCAATGGCTACTCAACAAGCAAAAAGGCGGCCAATGGCCAACACTTATTGGGCAGAGTTCCTATGCCTCAAAAAGGAAGCAAGCTCTGTCTTGCTCCCTATTCCAGGGATCAGTAAAAAGAGCCAAGATTCCTCCTTGACTTCCTGAAGTTAAGTACACCTAGAACAAGGCACAGAACCTTCTTTCCAGAGGCAAGTCAGCAGACCCTTATCTCACCCTGGGCTTTCCATCTCTCAACACCTGATCTTTCCAGACAGGCTACAATCCTCCATGCAGATTCGCAGATCCATTACAGGACCTACAGGAGGGAGACAATGGGAGGCAACTACTGTGGCCTGAGGTCCCAAGCACATTCTCCAGCCTATCTCTACCAGGGAGCCCTGTTCTTTACAGTGACGTTCTCTGCGTCCTCAACAAATACAGCCAACACTTTGATCATCATATTGGCAACTTGGGTCCATTCTTAGATGGTTAGCGCTGGAGATAATGACTGAGTGATTTGTATAAGCTTTCAACATAGTTTATATTCCTTGAACTTGAATTGTTTGTTGGCCTGACATAGGATCAATTTTTATATATCCTTCACTGACACTTAAAACAAATCCGGACTTTAATTATAATACTATTCATATGGTTTGTTGCTATTTGATGTTAAACTGTGATATGATGCAATCCCCCCAAACCACATGACTGTGGATTTCTACTTATACTTCTATTTTTGTCTCATGAACTTTGCTGTTACGATCATTAATCTCTTTACTACAGAAATGTGCCAATTACCCATATAAAAATGATCCTTATGCCACATTTGCCATAAATTCTGCTCTGCTTATCATTAAGATCGCCAAACCTACTTTCTTTTTATTCACATTTGTTTGACATATTGAACCAAAGCTTTGATGTTTACCCTCAGTCCCTTATGCTTTATGTTTATTTTATTTAGCAAATCTCTGGAAATATCCTTCTTATAAAAGACAGTATCTCCTCAACAGGGGATTCAAACATTTACTGTCATAACTGTTCTGATTAGGTAGATTTCTCTTCATGCTTCTAGGATTTTTTTGTTGTTGTTGTTGATTTGTGCTACCCAGTCCGTTATGTTTTCTTTTATCCTTTACAACAATGTGTCAGATATATGTCTTGCTTTTAACTCAAAAAGTGGCAAACAAAGATTTTCACAAACACTGAAACGTACTATAAAATCATAAATTATAGTAAGAAATTGGCCATTTGCTTAGACCACTGTCTTCAAACCCTTTTCTAGTCCATCATTTATTTACACATACATACACATACAGACACATAAATCTTTGAAAATCTTGTTTTTCATCCTTTACATTCTTTTCAATCCCCCAGTTACCACAAAAGTTGCTTATAAACATCAAACCTTTCTTGATTATTGCTTAGTGCTTTTATGCCTGTGTCTGTCATTAGTTATAATTTTAAAATACTGACAGTTTCTAGCACTTCTCCATTCTTGAATTCTATTTTAATTCATTTCCTCTACCGAATAACCTCAAACAAGATTCTCAGAAAAGATTTGCAGAACATGTTTTCCAAGACTACTGACCTATCAATCTTTTGCCCTGAGTGACAGCTTGGCCAAGTATGAAATTTCTGGGCCACATACTCTTTTGTGTCCAAGGTACCCAATGGATTAATGTTAATTGCAGGATTCTAAGACACTGCTGCACAAAGACAAACAAAACTATAAGGAAGGGCTTTTCCTTGTCTTTTCTTTCCTGCCCCTGTTTTATAGGGTTGGGGGCCTCAGCTCTATTTATCTTAATCAGGAACTAGATCGTTGCTGCCACCCACACAAGTCAATGTGTTTCTGCTTTTTCAGGGCAGATTCTCCTGGAGTAACAACTATTAACAGGACAGATTTAGGCCACACAGCCACTAGTCACACTTCTTAATCCTGTCCCACTATATAAGAGTTTATAGAACCATCTGCTAAATTCTGAAATGTACTCATTTCCCACTTTTTGTGAAAACTTTCCCTATTGAAGTTGCCAACCTTCCCCATTCACTGACATGTTAGAGGAAAATTGGAAGGAAATGGGTCTCCAGTGCTTTCATTTCCACCAACCCTTTTCCATAAATTAACATGTCAACTAGTTGAGAACAGGCACTAGCAGATCTATAAAGATGACTTTGTCTAATACAGGGGAATTCATTTATTGACTGAAAGTACGTAAAAATGTCCAAAGTTGTGAGAAGTTACCCTCATTCTGTTCATTCAAGTCTCTCCCCATTCCTTCTTGTGAGATTTAGACGAAAATTCACATAAAACATTCAATTTTTTATGAAAATCATTACAAGAAAAGGGCAAGCCCCTTACATTGTAGCTCACTAGCAAAATTTACAAATTAAGAAATCAATAGGTCTGACCCTGTTATATGACTGAATGAATCACTGTACATTTTAGCTCAAAGAAATTCTTAGAAATTATCTTAGACCTATATTCTTATTTTTCAGATGAGGAAACAAGGCCCAGAAAGATGACAATGGTAAGTCATCAACTACATATGAAAAGTGCAAATTTTCAAGTTTGTAATTTCCATTTTCACTATATATCCATTATCTGAATTTATCTGTCTGGTATAACCTTTATAGGCACCAAATAAACCAAGGTATCTATAATTTATTACAAACTAGCAGAGAAAAATTATGGTATTATAATTTATTATGCTGCCCAAGGCAAAATGTGTTCAGTCAAAAGGAAGTTGAAGGGCAAGTTCCTGTAAAAAGGAAGACAAGGAACAGCCAAGGGTGGTTTCACCTGGTGCATTATTTCTGGTTCTATTATCCCTGCAAATTATATGTACGGTTAAGTCTACAACTAAAGTAAATTTCATTATATCCCCACAACTGTTTACCCAGGCCGAAGACATTTTTCTCAAAGTAAAAATCCGCTGAATTTTCTGATTTCACAAGTCAGTGATGGTTGTGGTTAGAAATGTAATCAATTACCTAGCACATTCAAAACTGATATCACTACTACTTGGCCTGAGTGTGTACATACCCAGAAGGGGCAATTAGAAAAAACAAGGGTCCCTATATTCCATAGTGAAGATCCCATAAAAGCACTATGGTAAAAAAGCGTGAACTTCAGTGCCAGGCAGACTTTAAACTTAACAACAGCTATGCCACTCAGTGGCTAAGTGATGTTTAACAAATCAATCAATGTCTTTGAACCTTAAATAATAAATATTAAGACCTATTTAAAAGGATTGTTCTGGGACTTCCCTGGTGGCGCAGTGGTTAAGAATCCACCTGCCAATGCAGGGGACACAGGTCCAGGAAGATCCCACATGCCGCAGAGCAACTAAACCTGCGTGCCACAACTACTGAGCCTGTGCTCTACAGCCTGTGAGTCACAACTACTGAGCCCACATGCCACAACTACTGAAGCCCACGTGCCTAGAGCCTGTGCTCCACAACTAGAGAAGCCACCGCAACAAGAAGCCTGCACACCCCATAGAGGAGTAGCTCCTGCTCGCCGCAACTAGAGAAAGCCCGCACACAGCAATGAACACCCAATGCAGCCAAAAATAATTAATTAAAAAAAATTGGAAAAAAATAAAATAAAAGCAGTGTTCTAAGAATTCAATGAAATAATTTAAGTGACTAGCTCAACGCCTAGCATATGCACACCCTCAATAGTTTCTTTCCACAGTAACTTCTGCTAGTGTAGATAATAAAAGTTGATAATGTATTTGCTCATATATGCATAATAACCTCCAGATGATACACAAGAAACTGCTGGGACAAACTAGTTTTCTGTGGGGAAATGAACTAAAAAGCTAAGGGATAGTGTGGGAGACTTTTCATTGTACGCATTTTTGTACCTTCTGAATTTTGAATTTATTCAAAGAATAAGGTTTAAAAAGTTAATTGTATATAAAATCTACAAAGAGATGCAAAACTTGAATATTCAAAAATCAAGGTAATCTACTATATTAATAGTTAAAGAACAAAAACCATAGGATTATATTAATTGATACAGAAAAAGCATTTGAAAAAATTTGACACCAATTCATAGTAATAACTCAGAAAAAAAAGGAGTGCAGGGGAACTTCCTTACCTTGACAAAGAACATTTACAAACAACTTAGAACTAACATTATACCTCTTGGTGAAAGACTGAAAGATGGGGAACAAGGCAAGTATGTCTACTTTCCCCACTTATTCAAACAGTGCTGGAAGTTCTTGCCAGTGCAATAAGGCAAGAAAAGAAAGGAAAGTGGCACAGGACAGGAAGAAATAAAAGTCCTTATTTGCAGATGACATGACTACCTTGTACAAAATCCCAAGGCATCTACAAAAAACTCTTAGAACTAATGAATAGGTTTAGCAAGGTGACAGTATACAAGATCGACACACAAAAATCAAGTAATTATATTTCAATACAGTAGAAATGAAGATGTGAACACCAAAATAAAAAATACCATTATAATTTCTAGAAAAAAAGAAAAATTACGTGCAAGCCTAATATAATATGTACAGGACTTAAATGCTGAAATCCACAAAATGCTGATTAAAGAAATCAAAGAAAATCTGCACAAATGGAGAAACATACAGCCTCCATGGATTAGATGATTCAACATAGTAAAGGCATCAATTCTCCTTAAATTAATATACAACTGTACCATGCATTTTCCACCAAAATCCTAGCAAAATTTTTTTTGCAGATATAGGCAAAGATTATTATAAAATGTATATGGAAAGGCACAGACCCTTGAACAGCTAAAACCATTTTAAAAAAGAAGAACGTGATGGAAATAATCCACCCAATTTCAAAACTTATTTATACACTTAGAGTAATCAGGGCTATGTGGTATTGGTGGAAAGACAGACACATAGATCAATGAAACAGAATATAATACTCAGAAACAGACCCACATAAATATGTCTAACTGCTTCGGACAAAGGTACAAAAACATTCAATAGAGCAGGTATAGGCTTTTCAATAAATGGTGTCAAAGTAACTGGGACACCCACAGCCCCCAAAATGAACCTCGACCCAAGTTTCACATCTTGTACAAAAACTTAACTCAAAATGAATCACAGATTTAAATGTAAGAAGGAAAACTATAAAACTTCCAGAAAAAACATGAGAGAAAATATTCAGGATCTAGGGCTAGGTAGACTTCTTAATGCCAAAAGTATAATTCATAAAAGGAAAAATCGATAAACTGGACTTCCACTCAAATTAAAAACTTTGCTCTGTGAAAGACACTTATTAAGGTGAAAAGCGAAACTCTAGACTGGAAGAAAATATTTATAAAACACGTATGAGACAAAGGACTAATATCCAGAATATATAAAAAATTCTCAAAGCTCAAAAGTAAAACATAAATAAATAAAAATTAGAAAATAGGCAAAGGACTATACAACGAAGCAGGTAGTCAAGAAAATGAAAAAGCAACCTATTGAATAACAGAAAGTATTTGCAAATTATATATCTGATAAGGGGTTAATATCCAAAATACTCATACAACTCAATAGCAAAAAACCCAATCAACTGAAAAAAAGGACAGAAGACATGAACATTTTTCCAAAGAAGACCTACAGATAGCCAACAGGTATATGAAAAGATGCTGAACATCACTAAATATTGATCATCACTATCAGGAAAATGTAAGTCAAATGACAATGAGCTATCACCTTACACCTGTTAGAATGGCTATTATCACAAAAGGTAAGAAATAAGTATTGGTGAGGATGTGGACAAAAGGAAACCCTTTGTGCACTGTTGGTAGGAAGGCAAATTGGTACAACCACTATGGAAAATATTATGGAGGTTCCTCAAAAAATTAAAAATACAACTACCATTTGATGCAGCAAGTCCACTTCTGGGTATTTATGCAAAAAACCCCCAAAACTCTTGAAAAGATATATACACAACACCTTATTGCAGCATTATTTACAACAGCCAAGGTATGGAAACAACCTAAGTGTCCACTGATACATGAACGGATAAAGATAATGCAGTATATATACACAAAACGGAATACTATTCAACCATAAAAAAGAATGCAAACTTGCCATTTCCAACAACATGGAGGGACTTCGAGGGCATTAGGCTAAATGAGATATGTCAGACAGAGAAAAACAAGGACAAATACTGCATGATCTCACTTACATGTATGATCTTTAAAAAACAAAACCAAATAAACAAGCAGCTTACAGATACAAAGAACAGATTGGTGGTTGCAAGAGGCAGGGAGTAGAGGGTTGGCAAAGTGGGTGAAGGGGGTCAAAAGGTACAAATTTCCAGTTATAAAATAAATCAGTCATGGGATGTAATGTATAGCATGGTATAGTTAATAACACTATATTGTATAATTGAAATTTCTTAAGAGTCAATCTTAAAAATCCTCATCACACACACACACAAATTTTGTAACGATGTATAGAAACTAACTAGATTTACTGTAGTGATCATTTCACAATATACAAATATTGATCATATTGTTGTACACTTGAAACCAATATAATATGTCAATTATACATGAACAAAAACAAAATGGGCAAAGGACATAAAAAGACATTTCAGGGCTTCCCTGGTTGCGCAGTGGTTGAGAGTCTGCCTGCCGATGCAGGGGACGCGGGTTTGTGCCCCGGGAGGATCCCACGTACCGTGGAGCGGCTGGGCCCGTGAGCCATGGCCGCTGGGCCTGCGTGTCCAGAGCCTGTGCTCCGCGACAGGAGGGGCCACAGCAGTGAGAGGCCCTCATACCAAAAAAAAAAAAAAAAAAAAAAGACATTTCACGCAAGAGGATAAGATGGCAAATCAGCTCATGAAAAGATTTTCAACATCACAAGCTGTTAGGAAAATGCGAATTAAAACCATAATAACATATCAGTACACACCTATCAGAATGGCTAAAAAAGACAAAAGAAAAAAAATAGGAACAATACCAAATGAGGGTGAAGATGTGGAGAAACTGGATCACCATACATTGCTGGTGGGAATATAAAATGGTACACCAGTTTGACAGTTTCTTTAAAAACTAAACACACAACTACCCTATGACTCAGCAAATGCCCTTCTAGGCATTCATCCCAGAGAAATGAAAACTTATGGTCACATGAAAACCTACAGATGAATGCTTACAGCAGCTTTACTCATAGTAGCCCCAAACTAGAAAAAACCCAGATGTCCTTCAATGGGTAAATACTCAAACAAACTGTGGTACAAACACACATGGAATAGTACTAAGCAATAAAAAGGACCCAACCAGTGATGCACGTAACAACTTAGATATGTCTCTAAAGAATTATTCTGAAAATCAAATCCACAAAAGGTTACATATTATTCAATTACATTTCTATAACATTCTTGAAATGACAAATTATAGAAACAGAGAAGAGTTAGTCATTAAGGAGGGGTTGGAACTCGGAAGGAAGTGGGTGTGGCTATATTAGCGGAACATGAAGGCTCTTCATGGTGATGGATTACATCAATGTTAATATCCTGGCTGTGATATTACACTACAGTTCTGCAAAATGTTACCTTTGGAGGGACACAAGGTAAAGGAACAAGAGAACTCTCTGTATTCTTTCCTATGACTGTATGTGAATCTACAATATCTCAAAATAAAAAGTTTAATTAAAAAATCAATTGGATAGGGGCTTCCCTGGTGGCGCAGTGGTTGAGAGTCCGCCTGCCGATACAGGGGACACGGGTTCGTGCCCCCGTCCGGGAAGATCCCATGTGCCGCGGAGCGGCTGGGCCCGTGAGCCATGGCCGCTGAGCCTGCGCGTCCGGAGCCTGTGCTCCACAACAGGAGAGGCCACAACAGTGAGAGGCCCACGTACCGCCAGAAAAACAAAACAAAACAAAAAAAACAATTGCATATAAAATCCACAAAGAGATTTAATTACATTGAAACACTTACCCAAAGCCCCACCCATCTATTGCACTTGTAAATACCACATTTCCCTGGTCTGGAGAGAAGTAAAGGTGAGAATCATCCGTGTCCTCCAAGCCAGTGCTCCAGTCATACACTTGCTCTCCTTGCTCAGAATTTGGATTCACTTGGGATTCAGTCTCTCTCTCTGCTCTTTCTTCTAGCACTTTAGAAGTAAAAAGAGCTCCTGTGAGTGCATTAATCTAGGAGAGATGGTAAAATGGCAGAATGTCATTCAGATGCTTTGCACGCCCACGACAGGAGACACACTGTCTAAGCCTTGCTAAGCCTAGAATCGTAAGTCACAGTTTGAGCTCATATTAAGCACACATGGATGGCGATGACGTTTATAGCAATCATTAACTTATATGCTATCAACCCATGCTTTTCACACCCAGCAAAGCTAAATTGGAAGGCTTTTGAAAGGTCATTTTTGTGCTCAAGAGTTGAAAGCAGACACTAATCTGTCATATCTTCAACTTGTTTTCCAGGACCAAGGCCAGGTGTCACTAGAACTCATGGTTTCCAACCCCCACAATCTTCGTTTATAACCTTAGTCAACTCCCTCACCATTTCTCAGAGCAGATGTTTGAACTGTTCGCCCCTCTCTTCAGGCCCTCTTCCTGACCTCTAACGCCCAACTATTTTCACTCTCAAGTAGGTAATCTTATTTCCTACCTCCAAGAGAAAATGGAACCTATTATTCAGAAATCCTGCAAGCTCGCAATAATTCAACCTATAGGTCCATCTATATCTACAATTACCACTGGCCCTTCTCCTTCCACTGCAGGGTGGGAGTATTTCATCTGTACCCATCCCTGACTACCTCTTCAGGGAACTAGATCCACTGATCCATTCTTTTTCACTGCTCTACCTTTATCACTTCCTTTCTTTAGCAAATAAATATTCTCAAGTTGGTCACATCAATGGTACTCCACCATCTTGAAGAAGACATTTCAAACCTCCATGCATGGCATACAAGGTTCACCATAATCTAAACCCTACACTCCTTTCTACTAGCGCCTCTTATCACTACTTAACAGGATCTAATTCTTCAACTATAACAAATAATTTGCAGTTCTTTTAATGAAACATTGTACTATGCTTTTTTTCCTTTATAACTCTGTATATCTCATTCCTTCTCTCTTGAAGAACTTTACCATAAGTCTCTACCTGGCAAACGCTACCTCTCTTCCATCTCAAGACCTCTTTTGTGAGACTTTTCCTAACTCTCCCTTTCCTCTTGACCCAGTCTGGGTGAAGCAGCCCTCATTTATGCTCTCAAATCACATCCAGGGGTTATCTCATTGTTCTCTAAATATCTCTTTTAATTGTCTGTCTCCCCTACCACACTGTGAGAGCTTTGAAAATAGGGACTCTGACCTGTCTTTATAGACATAATCCTTAGCACAAAGTGAACATCCAAGAACTCATTTATTCAACATATAGGTATGTTAATGTTTGCTGAATAAACGAATGAATGCTTTGGTAAAATTTCATCTAAAGACAGGTAATAAAAAAAACCAAAGAGTCTCCTAATATTGCTTCATTGTGAAACCAAACTACAGGATTTTAAACAAGAGAACATTGAAACCTATTGTCTAAGCTTTATATTCAAGGATGCTTTCAGGAGATGGAGGGGGCTCCTAAGATGACACTTGTTCTATTGCCTCTCTTCCGGTATGATGACTCTGACACATGTGAATCTAAGTAAGTGAATTTTCTGTAGCAATGCCTCATACTCAACTCAGCAACTTCCTTACAACCCTTCTTTGAGCCACAATTTTTCAAATACTGAAGTAAAGGATAAAATACCTGTTCTAAAATATTCTTGAGGTGAGAATAGGCCTCCTGTGGGGTGAATTTCAGTTCCACTATCAAGCGATCTATCTTATTAATCACTAAAACTGGACGGATGTTTTCGAGCCAGGCTTGTCGCAGAACTGCCTGTGTCTGATTAAAAAAGAAAGGAAAATGTAAAGCTCGTGACTTGAAATAAGTAAAGCACATTAGAAAATTCTGATTAATAAGCAGCTCATTTCCATACTCCTTGATCACAACTCAGACCATGCCAGTCAGACACAGGTGTTCACCAGACATTCACAAAGTATATAACACAGAAGCATAGAACTACAGACAAGAAACTGTCCTTGCCTTTATGGAACCGTCAATTTATTTAAGAAGGATAAATAAAATTATGTAAAAGACAGTGAACAGTTTTGTGGAATTATATACACACACACACACACACACACACACACACACACACAACACACACAATTTACCGAATTTTATTCAGTAAATAATCAGAAAACAAACACTCATGTTGCCAACACACAGGTCGAGCAACAGAACATTCCCCCAGAAGTCCCCTGTGTACACCTTCCTGAGCATAAACAACCTCTCAGCATTAACCACTATTCTGCTAGTGTCAGGTCTGTTCATTTCACTCGTCTTGTCAGGACATCTAAGACACTACAAAGACTAAGGCTGTGCTTCTCCAACTGGGGGACCTGGGCCCTTACAGGCAATCAGATGGGAAGTTACAGAATAATTACAGCATATCTTCTTGGAATTATCAAATTGTCTCCATTTCTACAAGAAAACCTCATTTCATTGTGCTTTTGCTTTATTGTGCTTCACAGATGTTGCATTTTTTACAAACTGAAGGTTTGTGTCAACCCTGCATCAAGCAAGTTTATTAGCACCATTTCTCCAACAGCGTTTGCTCACTTCATGTCACTATGTCACATTTTGGGAATTCTCACAATATTTTACATTTTTCATTATTCATGTATTTGTTGTGGTGATCTGTGATCAGTGAACTTTGATGTTACCATTACAACTCAGTGAAGGCTCAGAAATGGTTAGCATTTTTTAGCAATAGAGTATTTTTTTAATTAAGGTACATACATTTGTTTTTTAGACATAATGCTATTGCATACTTAAGAGACTTCAGTATACTGTAAACATAACTTTTATATGCACTGGGAAACCAAAAAAAATTCATGTGACTCGCTTTACTGCGATATTCATTTTACTGCACTGGCTCAGAACCAAACCTGCAATATCTCAGAGGTATGCCTGCAATTTAAACCGTTCCTTATTCTTTTTAAAAAACATTAAAACAAATAAGGGCATTTAAGAACTAGGACACAAAGGTGACAACATTTTTAAAGATAACACATAAGGTTTCAAAGAAAAATTATTTTAAAAACTGAATTTAGAAAGCCACTCTGAGTTTCACGTCGACCGGAGTTACATGTTCACTCTGGCCTTAGGGGTGAACTTTTTGAACTTTGGTGGGAAAGAGAAGAAAGTCTCGGTTAAGGATCTGGAAGAGTAAGAGGGGGGAGGAGGAAGGCAGAGAGACAGCATGTGTAGGGGGGGAGGGGGGCAGACTGACAAACCAACAGAAGAGACTCAGTACCTTGCTATCAATTACCTCTCACAGTTCAGAAACTTTTCCACTGGAGTGAAACCTCCAGACCCTCCTAAACACCTCTCCCATTTTTGCTGAGTCCCTCTCCAAGAGGACATGACAGACACATCAAGGCACCTTAAAGTCATTCTCTCTACTATCCCTTCAAAACTTGGGGGATTTAACTCCATCACAGACCAGAACACTACCAAAAGTGAAATGGAAAACCAGCTTTCTGATGGTCAGTGAAAGGTCTCAAGCGGCACAGAGTCATCGGCAGTCAGTTCCTCTTCTCTCCTCCCACCTTCTTTAACCAGTTAAATATTTCCATGTTACAATCCACTACCTGTGGACAGACCCCTTCCACAGCATCCACTACAATGATGCACCCGTCACAAATGCGAACAGCCGTCGATACTTCTGAGGAGAAATCCACATGTCCTGGAGAGTCTATCAGGTTAATCAGGTACTCCTCCTCACCTGAAATGAAATTGGAAGACACACATTTTCAGTTGTGCAGGTACACAGTACTCTTCCTCAGGCAACCCAGAGTAAGAGAGCTTCTAAGAGATGACTGAATAAAGCTAAAGAAGACAAAAGCCAAAATGGTAGCTCAAGCAACAGCCACCATTCCATTTTACGAACTCCCAACAGTGGAACTATCCATTCCAAATAGCACTGGTATAAAAGGGTAAAGGATTTTATTACTCTAATAATCTAATAACCACTTATCCAGAGCTACTGTGAGCCAGGCACTGTGCTAAACACCTGTGCTAATCGCACATGATTCCGCCCTTAAAATATCCATACAACATAAACATTCCTCTACTCACCGTGCAGATGAGGAAACTGAGACTACAAGAAATTAATGGAAAAGACACAAAGCAGGTGGCCAACAACTTCCCTACAACTTCTCAAAGAGCAGTGCGTGAATATGCGCAGCAAGACTTACAGTCGATTCGAAGTCACAAATTTAAAGAGCAGCTACTGTGTGCCAAGCAGTGCGCTATGTGCTTTCACATTTGATATACTGTATTCTTTAATCCTCACAACAAAGTTGTAAGCTCAGAGCATGACTCATGCCTATGTGTCCTGTTTTAGCTCTGAAGGTCTCACATCCCATCAAACGCCAACGTCAGTCCCACGTCCCACTAAGTCCTAAGTCAGTCTCAGGCAAACCAGAACTACTGGCCACCCTAGGTTACAGAGACATCATATTATCAATAAAACATAATTAAGTAAACTAGCCAGAAAACCGGTCGTTCATTAGAATTCTACACTCATTCCCCATTCACTGCTAAATTTGATACAATTCTCTTTTAATGGCATAATAATTACTTAAATGATCAAACACCTGAATATACCTATACTTTACTTCTGCTCCTCCTCTTAACTCAGTGTTTTTCAACTTTTGTGTGCTCCAGAACTACTACAGGGCTGAATGGTATAACTTATGGGGCCATTTAAAGGAATTCCCCAAGTGTGAGGTTAACAACTTGATGATCTGATTAGTGCCCTGTGTGACACTGATAACGATAAAACAACAACACTGCAGTAACCGAAGCCAGAGCTCACATTTGTGAAGTGCCTATCTGGGCACTATCTGGCACAGTTCTAAACGTTTTATGGACATTATCTAATGTTTACTTACAACAACCCTTGCAGTAGTTACTACCATTAGGCCAAGTTTACAGAGCAGGAAACTAGGGCACGGAAAAGTAAAATATCTTTCTGAGGAATATCCAGCTAGAATCCAACTCTAAGGTAAATTGCCTAAGGTCAAAAAATGGTAGAGTGAACGTTCAAACCCAGCCACCTCCGAACTCATACTTTTCCCCACTATCCTCAAGATGGCATATATTTAATCTCACATGCCAAGATTCCACTAGTAGAGAATTTCTGAACAATAGGGTAAGGATTCCAAAATGCAATGGGCTCAGTGGGAAAGACTGCCATCAATCAGCAAGACTGCCTTCTTCAGTACCACTCCTTCCCCTGCTTCCTCTTTTCATGCAAATGGCTTTGTAAGGAATTCTGGCTCTGATGCACCCACCAGGGAAGACTCCAACCAGAGAGGACTGTGGACATCTCTAAACAAAGTCAAAGAACCAGTGCCCTGGAACAATGGCCCCCGTGTGCCTCCTTAATTGAGTCTTTTACTGTCAGGTCTCACAGCTACCCTGCAGGATAAGCACCAGGGTCCCAACCAAATAAACCAGAGAAAATGAGCAGTGCTACAAAGGCTCAGAGTTCTATCCACTCCCATCACAGAAAACCAAAGGTATGAGATTCCTGAAATCATTCAGCATTTTTGCAGCCCAACCCTTCATATCATAAACATGCTAAAGCCCCCAAAAGGGAAGAGATCTACCCAAGGTCACAAAAGCAGTTGCAAGACAGAAACACAACCGGGTCTATCTACCACTTAGTCACTTCCTATGAAGGTCACAGATGCCTCTACACTTTGCAGCTGAGGAAACAACACTTGTTTGTTCATTTGGCTAAGAACCAGAATAAGAAACCCCGGAGTGAAAAAAGACTGATGTTCACTTCCTGGAACCAATATAAACCGCTGCAACCTACTCGGAACTTCTCTATGTTCACATCACCCTGGAGAGAAAGTCAGAGATCAAGGACCAACTACCTTTCATTCAATTTCACATGGCTAATATGGGCCATTGCCATAAGGCATGGGGCCTATTGTCAGAGCAATACGGTAACAGCAGCGCACCTTTGACTAACACTTAGAGTGACACAGAGAGAGACAGACACACACACACACACACACACACACACACACACACACACACACACACACACACACACGAGATGAGAGACTTAAGCATGCTTAAAAGCTGACAGCTAGGCACCAGGACAAAGGAGATAAGTACAGAGCACAAGTCTTTCACAGTGACAGGAGGCAAGCAAAGGTACTAATAATGTTACATTTTGAGGGGCAGTGGCAAACAAAGAATTCTCCCACTTTCTGTAAAACAGAACGTAAAAATGCCTGCTGAGATTGTGGGAGAGGGACCGAGAGGTAGACTGGAAGAGACTAGAAGGTTCAGGAGAGCTGTTGGAGAGAATGAGCAAGGCCCGACAGACAACATAGTGGAAGTCTGCCAGCAGCCCAAGGACCAGCCGAGAACCCAGCCCAAGGACCAGCCGAGAACCCAGCCCAAGTATAAGGAGAAAAAAGTGTAGAGAGTTAGCTCTATCAAGGGTTACAGTTTTACTGGGAGGACAGAAGGTGAAGCAAGCAAACTGAGGACATTGGCAAGACTGTCAGCAAAAAGACAAATCTGGGTTGTGTGAGGCAGGAAGTAAATGACGGACAGTGATGAGGCTCAAGAGACTGAAGGGCTTTCTGAAGTCAAAGAACGGCTACCTCGCTACACAGGCAAGAGAGCTGGGAAGAGTAAAGATGGTGGAGAAGGGAGTATTTGAATTTCAAATGTCAAAGATGAATAGTTGTGGAAGATGCTAAAATCCAGCAAGTAGCCACGCCAGAGGGAGGGTGAAGTGGAGATCTACACGTCACTATTGATGAAGCCATGCCGTTGGAGAGGTCATTTTCAGAAACGGTAAAAGCTACCTTGGTGGATTTGGGCAAAAAGGAAAACAATGAGCCAGGTGCAAAGTCATTAGTGAACGGGGACTGGGGACTGTAACCGGGAGGTGACAGTGGTAAGAAAGGGTCGAAAATAACTGGATGGACAGTAAGAGTCTCAAAGGAGATGGAGTTTTAAAGCAAGGGTGGAAGAATTAAGCTTTGAACCAGAACTAGTGAACAAGGGGAACAGCAATCCCATGTCCTAACCCAGAGACAGATGGAGCATGAAAGAATGAGAAGCACTCACTTGAAAGAAGGACAAGAAAAGCAGTGTCCTCAGAAAACAGCCAGCAGGAGGAGAGGGGAACAGCAACAAAAGATGTTGCGGATGCAGGGGTTATTTCTTTACCTTGGGATGTTTTCAGAGAAAGTTTTGAGAAGGAAGGGAACAGTGAGAGGTTGAGGGCAGAGGAGGTATCAGAAGCACAGAGAAACATGGGGAAGAGATTGCTGAGAGGCCAGATCACAGGACTTCCATCTTGGGTGCTGACCAAAGACAACAGGGATGCGGGTAATGGTGGCCACAAGATGTCTGTAAGTAGTCGCAGCAATCCCTGGTGGACAGGACACATTTACACTTCAGGGGGAATCAGCCGTGGCCAGGACTGACTGATTTCCAAAGACTCCTGGTGCAAACGAGGAGTCTGCAAACGTAATTACTTGGCTCCCAGGACTACTACCACATGCTAACTACTCTGTCTTCAGGGGAGTTTCTTAACCCCTGTGAACTCCATTTTGCACACATGTAAGATGAGGATAACATCCATCTCACAGGATTGCTGTGAGGATTGAACAAAATCACGCATATGAAGCATCTGGCTCAGAATCCAACTATCGTGCACCCATTTTCTTAGATCTGGCACCAACTGAATGCTTCACAAAGTAAAGCATTCATTATGTTAAGAGGAAATAATCTGATCTTCAGTCAAACAAGGGACAATGGAACCCTTCCCTCCCAGCCCTGGTCCCAAAGGAAGAAGACAGAAATCAGAACCTCGGGTTAACGTTCACATATCTGGAAGGGAAGGGAAGTGACTGATACATGTTGGCCTTGTGTGAATCTGGATGGCATGAATCAGTTTCCCCACGCCCTAGTCTTAAGAGATTAAGACCAGAGAGCCACAGAGTTGAAACCAACATGTGTGTAAACTCTCCACTTGCCCACAACCACAAACCCCTATGGAGGTGTTTACAAAGAGGTGAACCTGCATATGGATCTCTTTGCAGAAAGCCCCGCCATATCCTTGGTCTCCACGTTTGGAGTACATCCAAGCTACAGTGTGGCTGCCACCTGGGTAAATACTGAGTATCCCACTGAACCAGGCTGTTAGCTAGTAGCACATATGCCTGAAGTACGAACTGAAAGCCTGTAAGTTAAAGCCCACTGCAATTTGTTCTACATAGTGCTTTACAAATTTTTAGTAAGTTGCCAGTATTTTAAAAATTGGAGGATTTTACCAAAAATCTTGATGCCAACTTTTCTTGATAAAAAAAAACAAAACAGAAAAATACAGGGCATCAGTCAGCTGCAGCTGACTAGCACTAGCCCCCAGCCAGGTAGTGGGGGGTGTTTCATGGGTGGGCAGAGTCTGCTCTCCAGCTCATAACAGTCCCACCCAGACCGCCTCATTCATGCAGAGCTGTTGACACCAGCACCGCGTCAAGAACTAATAATATAGTACTTAATAATCAAATTAGACTGGTGTTGGAATAAGTAGTTAACTCTTTGGGGGGAAATTTAAGTTAGACATCTACCTCACAGCTTGCATGTATACACACACACGTGAACAATTATGGTAGGATTAAATGTAAAAACTGCAAGTATAAAAGAACTGGTAGTAAACTAGAAGTAATTTTTATTTCAGTCTTGTGTTTTCATGTATATTCTACAACATACTGAATTTTCTATAATACATATAAACTTGTAAATTTATTTAAAATTTTTAAAAAGACGAGTTAGAATGAAAAATTCATTTCAGAAGTTCTGCAAGAGCAATATTTGCTCACAGGTATAAAGAGTAGGTAGAAATGACAACAATAGGCCTTCTGACAACAATAGTTCAGGAATTTCTAAGTATTTAATCCATCTGAATACATTTCTCTCATCTATAGTTGCATCCTAGGCTAAAGGATTCAAAGGTATTACATCCTCTTAGGATTTTTTATAGTATGTATATTGGGATTGGGATTATTTCCTAACTCTTGAAATGACCAGATAAATGTATAGTATCCTTGTGGGAAGGGCACAAAGAGAGGTGGCTAAGAAATAGGAAAATAACAAGATTTAACAATATGGTCCCAACATTCGTACCAAATTTTAGTCACAAATGGAAAGATGAGAGAGGCTCCATTTTCTCAAGGAAGAACTGGGGCCCTGGAAAATGCTAAAATAAGAATATCACCTTGATGGTTTTCAACACTCTATCTGTAATATGCATAGTTTGGGTAAGCTTATTTGCTTACCTTAAACTAGAAAAATACCTTATCTTTCAATCCATGTGAGGATTTGAAAAAATTTTTTGAAAGCTGGTTAAATTAAGAGTCAAAACAAGAAAGCACTTCATTAACATTTAGTACAGAGATCCTCAACTAACAGGGCATTTGGAAGGGGCATGGGAAGGAGGGGAAGAAGTGGTAAACACAAAAATCACCTGTGGAGTTTCTTCAACCATCACGTTTCCCTCCTCCAGAAGGGAGACCCCCTTCAGGCTGTCCCACCTTCACAGCAGGAAACGCCCCATTCCAGAGAGTCAACGCTGAGATAAGGAGGAGAATGTACCTCATCTCTCGGATGTTTTGAGAACATGTCTCAGTCAACAACCCCAACTTCCATCCCCATTTTGCAGATGTGGAAAGCAAGGCTCTAACTGTCAAGTGTGGTGACTGCCTAACGCACAGCCCCTTCTAGGCCATCACGGTCACAAAGAAACATGTTGAATACTTTATGGCTCCACTCCAATCACCACTGATCAGACCAGGAGATGACCATCCAACCACAGACTGGCTGTCCATAGATGCAACCTCTGCCATAGCCTGGCATCAAAAGACAAGCTGAGCAACATCCTGCTCTTGAGATGTATGCTCGTAAACGTAGGAGAAAGCAGCAGCAAGCAACCGAACTAAGGGAAAAAACAGGAGCGGAGAGGAGGGGTCAGGGAAAAGGGAGTTCATGAAGATGGAGGCACTAAGGGTAGGCAAAAGCTATAAAAAGAGAAAAGACTTACAGGGTAAAAACAGATAAAAACAGAGAACTCAACCCAAGGATGCCGGTGGAGCTCCAGAGGGAAGATCCGTTAACTTTTACTGATGGTCTCTAGAGCCATCCTGGATCCAGAATCAACAGCTGCCTTCACTTTCTTTGAGATGTCACTCCAATAATGCTCCTGCTTTTGGATTTTCACGAATATTGTTTCCAGTATCATTTCACACATATTCTGTCAATAAGCCATCCCACCCCATCCCAAGCTAGCTTAAGCCTCTGCTCTGTGCAATCAAGAAAGTATATCTAGGACAGTCTGAGAGCAAGTTACCCAAGGTCATACAGTTCAACAAAATAAAGATTAGACCATTCAATTCCCTGGGACCTATAGCCATTTTCCTGCAACACTGTACCACAAAGACAAAAGGGAACTGCAGTGACTGAAGGTCATGATACATAAAGTAAACCTTAATAAAATGGTTTAAAAAGGGGTGAAGGAACTGGAGACAAAGTCCAGAGAGCAACTAAAATTGACACTAAAGTAATCTTCAAATGAAAACAGACTAATGAGTGTGGAGAAAGGAAGGCTACAAATGTCTTGAACTCTATAAAAATACGGAGAGAAAAGAAATAAACTGACCACTGACCCATTCACTGGATCACAGAATGACAATGTCTAAAAGGTGAGAGGTAGATTTTAAAAAATAAGGCATCAGTTTAAATACTAAACACTGGGAATTCATGTACCTAAAAGCTTCAAAACTGGTTTAGTTCAAAAACACTGTAAGACTGACCTCAAAGAGAACAGTCATGTCCCACATAGTACAACCCTTGGTGTCAGTGCCAGACATATGAAGGATAAATCACAGGTCAGTCCATTAGGAAAATGAAATATAGCTTTATTATTTTCTTCTAGTTATAAAAATTCACATTTTGTGTAAAATTTCCAAACAGTGCAAAATAAATATTTTGAAACGTGTAAGTTTCACATAATCCAGCCACTAATAACTACAGTTAAGGTTCTGGTATGTGTCCTTCCAGACATCTTTATCTATATACATAATATATTCTTATTACTAAAACACATTCATATCTTATAAGTATTTACTCTGCAACTTGCTTTTTGTCTCCTACTTTACCTATTCTATATGATTACATATAGGTCAAACAGTTGTTTGAACAGCTGAATAGCATTTCACAGCATGGATGTATCAGTTTACTTAACTATTTTCCTTAACTATGTAAGGTTGTTGGTATTATTTTCCCTATTACAAACTTTTGAGTGAATGTCAATGAACATATATCTCATGTGCTTGTATGACTGTTTCTGTCAGATAAATCCCTCGAAGTGTTACTGTCAAAATGGCATCCTGGGGCTTCCCTGGTGGCGCAGTGGTTGAGAGTCCGCCTGCCGATGCAGAGGACATGGGTTTGTGCCCCGGTCCAGGAAGATCCCACATGCTGTGGAGCGGCTGGGCCCGTAAGCCATGGCTGCTGAGCCTGCACGTCCGGAGCCTGTGCTCCACAACGGGAGAGGCCACAACAGTGAGAGGCCCGCATAACGCAAAAAACAAAATAACAAAAGACAACAACAAAAAAAATGGCATCCTGATCTGGGGATAAAAACTATAGTGATTATGGCAATGCGTACACAGTCAAGTAAATAAGACTCTAGATCTAATAGGCAGGCCATAGGACAGAAGGAGGACCTAGCAAGGAAATGGGACAGTAAGGCTGAACCAGCAAGGTCCTAAGACTCCAGACCTTCCCTCTGAAGAAATCTATACAATCACCTGAGTGGATGGGGGCAAGTGTGAGCTGCCAGTTCTTCTGCCCTCAAGCCAGTCAGAGGTCCCCGTCTGTACTCAAATGTGGACAGCCTGACTCTGATCTGACAACAGATCATCTGGAAAGGCCAGAATGAAATTTGTGGAATGTAAAGCAAAAAACCTGAGGCCTGAAACTAATTCAGGAAGAGAAAGAAAGACACAAAAGATACAAAACCATTGTTCTTTAAAACACAGATCGATTTACCTTTTGCATAATGTAGTGAAATGGCACTGGATTTCATAGTGATCCCTCGGACCTGTTCATCCTCTCTGCTGTCCATGTACCTTAACTGTAAAAATGCAACATATGCATCCGTATTTCCCAATGAATTAAAATGTAATATTAAAATGGACTGATTTGGATTTTTGTTTTAAATACTTAAACTTTTAGGCTTATTGCCATGAAGTTGTTCGTTATGTCCCATTATTACCTTCTTAATCTCTGAAACATTTTTCTTTCCTAGTACCACTTATTTCTCCCACCTTTCCTTTCTCCTGATCAATTTCTAACTTTTTATCAGTTGTAATGCAAGACAATCACAAATTGTTTACATTGCTAGTATTTTTTTTAATAGGCTTTATCTTTTTAGAGCAATTTTAAGTTTATAGAAAAACTGACTGGAAAGTAAAGAGGTTCCCAAGCATCCCCTCTCCTCCTACACACACAGTTCCCCCATTACTTACATTTTATATTAGTGCGTAGTGTGGTACATGTTACAATTAATGAACCAATATCAATACACTATTATTAATTAACGTCTATAGCTTACGTTAGGATTCAATCTTTAAATGTACTATGACGTGTCCACCATCACTGTATCATATTTGTTAGCTGTATTAATCTTTTTGAAGAACAAACTGTGGCTTCATTGATCTTTTCTAATTCATTAATTTATGGTTTATTATTTCCTTTCATCTACTCACTTTAGAGTTATTGTACTTTTTCTCACTTCTCAACTGGGAAAAATAAAAGCACTTTATTATTTCATTCAACCCAGTTTTTTTAGCCTTCTATAGACAGTATCTTCGGCCAGTTCCCCACCCAACGTGCCTCAAATGCCCAAGTCTTCCTTCAGTCTCTTAGGTCTACTTTTTGAATTCAATTTTGTTTCTCTACCTCCTCTTCTCTATATTACCAGTCACCTGATAAATCCTACTGACTATATTGTAAATTCACTGAAGGGAGGAACATCTCTATCTTTCTACTGCAAATAAATTATTCCCATTTCTTTCAGTTCACAGTTAAAAACAAAGGTCTCTATCATTTCATTTCCTAAAACATGATCTTCCTTCGTCATGACCCTCAAGCTTCAGAAGCCTTCCTTTGGTATTTAGGTTAGCCTTCAACGTCTTTGTGATCTGATACATTTTTTCTACCTGCACCATTTTCTCTCTCAGTATAGGCAAACGTTCCACTCAAATGAAGCACAACCCACAAATTAGCCTTCATGCATTTTATCCACATTATTTCCCACCGTGAAGCATCTCTTCCACCTGTGAAATTTTCCACAATCATGCGAGGTTATCAAATGACTGGTTGCAAAAACTCATTCTTGCACTTATAAAATATTCATATAAAGTAACATAAAGCAATATAGAAATAACTTTTTCTCAACGATCTCTTTTATCTTGCTAAATGGACTGGCAGCTTCTTAGATGCATGAACTATGCTTCATACTTTTTCGATCTTTAAGAACACAACGAAGGACTCATCACATTGTAGATTTGCTAATACTAACTGAAATGCAAGTATATATCAAATATAACATACCTTGCCTGCCAGGCGGCTGGAGATAATGCCATTGCTAGATATAAGACAGTCAGCCAGAGTAGTTTTTCCTGTTAAAGTAACAATATTAATTTAAATCGATTTCTTTTTTTTAAAGGGTGAAGTAGGTAGATTGTATCGACAAATTTAACATCTAACCATAGAACTGGTTTAGCAAATATTTCCTATTTACCTATACTAAGTGAAGCAAGATACAACAGGCATTTTAATTAGAACTTTGAACAAAACGTCATCTGGAAGGACACAGATTCCAGCACTCCACAGTGCTGTAATCTGTATTGCCAACCCTGCGGATCAACCTCACTTTAAAATCCGTCAAGCAACATTTATTTTTAAGGACAGAAAAAATGTTTTTAATTCAGGCATAATTTACACAGAGCAAAGTGCACAGACTCTTAAGTGATAAGAAAAACCACTGTGCCAATCAAAATATAAAACGTCTGACAAACAACTTTTACAGTACTCAAATCTGTCCGACAAAGAATTTGATCAAGTTTATTGTGATTATTACATCAGTCATCAGATATCCATAACTGTGTCCAGGCCTATAAACTTAAACTTTTTTTTTTTTTTTTTGGGCGGTACATGGGCCTCTCATTTTTGTGGCCTCTCCCGCTGCAGAGCACAGGCTCCGGACGCGCACGAGCCCAGCCGCTCCAAGGCATGTGGGATCTTCCCGTACTGGGGCACGAACCCGTGTCGACTGTATCGTCAGGCGGACTCTCAACCACTGTGCCGCCACGGAAGCCCTAAACTTAAACTCTTGATAGCTCAGCGTGACAAAAGGATAGCACAGCAATCATTTTTTCCTCTGGATGATATACTGGGTAAAACATCACCAAAAAACAATGGAACATTATCTTTTGCCATATTTCCTCATGTATGGCCTCAGCTGGCTTTGGCCAGTTAAACTGTCTGAAGAAAACACCCATTTGGCAAAGAAATTCATGAAATTTACCCATATCTCCTACTGTTTGCAAGCCAATGGAGGGCATCAGCTACACTGCAGTGACCAATGCTACCTAGTATCCAAACATAAACCCAGGAATCTACTCTAATAATAAAAGAAATTCTTATGATACTTAAGTACCCATTTGGACCTTTAATACTGTATTACGTGCTTGTCATGTAAATATTATGTATTAGCATATAACCCTAGAGCGTCACTTTCCTGCTTCCAATGGAGTAGAACATTCTAAGTACGGAGAGCATATATCCCCCCAAATGCAAGTGTCAAGAAAGCAGGGACTTTGCTTTATTCACAACTGTATCTCTAGGACCAGAACAAGGCTTGGCATATAAGAAACATTCAATGAATTATCTGTTGAATGAATAAATGAATCACAGGTTTTCTAGGATAGTATTATCTTAACATACTTTTAAATGGTAAATTTTAAAGTAATTTGCTGTACACACAACATGCCACTGCCTTGCTGCATGATTTAATTCACAAAGCAAAAAAAATACTTTTGTCAAACATCATGTCCTCAAAACGTGAGCAGCATAATTATAGAAACTCATGGGGTAGGGTTAGCCACCAGATTTGTATACAAAACTCATTCTCAGTTGCCTTCACCTACAAAGTGATCCATCACCTCCCCCTTTAGTTCCCGTAACTACTTCACTTCAACTATTTTACCAATGGCAATAGCCACCTAACCTCTTTTCTGCCCTTCAATCCATCCAAAACACTCTCACTGGACCATTCTTACTAAAGTACTATTTGATTACAACATCCCTGCTTTATTCTGTTCTCCCAATGGCTCCCTATTACCTAATAATAAATGCCAATGATCATCTTCATGATAAAGCACGTACCTGCCAAGGGCTTCTCCTTATCATCATTTAATCCTCACAATGCTATAAGGTAGGTTTGGTTTTTATTCCAGTACACAGAGGCTGTATACTGAAGCTCAAAAAGGCAAAGTAACTTGAAATGGAGTTTTGAACTCAGATTGTCTAACTCCAGAGCTGGAGCACTTAATCCATATCCTTGTGCCTAGCTGGCATGAAGGGTTCTTTAAGATACAGCCCAGCCTACCTCTTCACTTTTCTCTCTTACTCCCTCACCTTCAGGATGGTATATAGGTTTTATTTCACACTCCCAATCCTATCACTTTGCTGTGGCTACGTGAACTAAGAAGGAGTCTGAAACCAAGCGCGGGCTTAGCAGGAGGCACTGCTGTGGTATGAAAGCAATGTCTGTGAGAAGCTAAGCGCCATGCATCCCTGTCCCCCTCTCATGTCCCGTGCTTTGGTCACAAACATTTCATTCTCCCCTTGCTGACATTATTCCCACTTGAAATGTGTGCCCCCATCTGCCATCTTGAATCACCCGTCCGGGGGGGTCATCTCTAACACTGTTATAAAGCCCTTTTCTTAACCCATTACTAGCTTCCCGACCCTCCAGCTCTCTCAACCCTTAGAGTCTACTTTTTGCCTGCCTCATGTTGTGCTGCCTCAACCCCCAAATCACCTCTCTATATAGCTGGGCGGGTGCCCTGTGCATAAATCCTTACCTTCTGACATAGCTAGCAAAATACTTCGAACTTAGCAGATGTTCAATAAACATCGGACGAGTTAAACAGAATCACATAACACAGGTTCTGAGGACATTATGTCAAGGCTACAGACGTATTATATTACAAAGCCATTTCAAAATACTTGACAAATACTAAAAAACTCAACTTCTCGTTTAAAAGACAACAAAATATACTACATAGAAGAATAACAATCACTAGTTAGCTGTGTTCCTCCCACAGCAAAGTTTAAAGGGAAATAAGACTTGCCACTTAGCAAGCATCACTCTCAACTGCCCACATCATCACTCCACTGACACGTGTGGAGACACACCCCCTTAATTACTGAAAATAAGCCATTTAGAAAGGATTCTTACCATGGTCAACATGAGCCAAAACACAGATATTCCTGATGTTAGCCGTGTTTTTCTGGAGTTGAATCATCTTATCCAAACTGTTCAGCACCATGGTCACTTATTTCCTGTGACTAATAGTTAAACATGTATTACAAATGGCTGAAGATCGGGGCGTTAAAAGATAAAAGTTTCTACTGCTGGGAGCTGACAAGACTTCTCGAGTCCCTTAAAGTAATAACCCAACGGATGCTTACTGAAGGGACAGACCCATCCAGGCCCAAGTCCAATTTGAGCACTTCAACAAATACTGTACCACGACTGTACTTGGGGAGTTTACTCATCCTTCCGGATCGGCCCTTTGCGATGAATCACAAAGCTCGTGGGGGTTGGGTGCACAGTGACACCTGGAACTCTGCCCCGTACTGTGTACTCGGGCATTATTTCTCCAGGTCAGTGATTACATACTGGAAGGGTCTTATGCAGGAGGGAGAGAAGATGCCGACATCTCTCTCTTCCCCTGCTCGATCCTTTTCCAAGCCTCTCCTATCACTCCCACTTGCTTTCACTGGAGGTAAAACACCCAGCTTCCCGACTACATTTTGGGGTCATGTGCAGGTGCACTGAACGTCTTCCATTCCTTTCCACACTGGGGAAACCAAGAAAAAACAAACCCTCAACTCTACATTCCCTTTATCCTCACTCCCTTTTTCTTTGAGGATCCCGGGTCCGTACTGAGAAACGGCCGGACCGGCCCGGACACTACGCTCGCACGGCAGCCGCTCTCAGCCCGGGCTCGCTCCTAGCTCCGTCCACGCCCTGCCGCCGCGGCGCCCCGGGACCCCCACTGCCTGGAGTTGGCGGAAGAGGACGCCCGGACGCCTGCGGGCCCGCACTTACCGGCTGCCGCCGCCCTGCCAGCCCAGCTCGAACCACAGCGCCGACCACACCACGCGTATCACAAGCCCCCTGACCTCCGCGTTCACCTTACGCCCGCGCGCCGGGGGCGGGGCTGAGAACGCACGACCTTTGACCCGCCTGCGTCTCTGGCGTCGCCGGAAGCAGGCGGAGCATCCGTTAGCCGCGCGCCCCGCCGGTTACCTGGACTGAGCCCGGCGCGGTGGAGCTGAAGAAGCTGCGGCTGCGGAGAAGCTGTGGAGCTGGGCCCGCGAGCCGGGAGCATGAGGACCTGGTGTCTGTGTCAGATTTGTACCTGCGGGTAAGAAACGGCCGGTGTGGCGGCCGCCGGGGCTTGGAAGCGAGCTGGGGTCTCGGGGAACGGAGCCCTCAGAGTGGCCGCCCCGCCAAGGTGGAGGACGCGGGCCCAGCGACGTCCCACTTATCCCTGAGTCCGCAGATGCTCGCTGTTCACCCGCCAGCTACCGCGGGTTAAGCAGTTATGCTTTGTCGGCTCCTATCCACGGGCGCAAACTGAAACGCTGTGGCGCCAGGCGGATGATATACACCTGTGTAGCGGCGGCTGGATGTCAGGCTGCCAAGTGTGGAGACCTGATCCGACGGGGAGAGTGTATGCCCACAAAATTTTTTTTTAAATTTATTTATTTTTGGCTGTGTTGGGTCTTCGTTACTGTGCGAGGGCTTTCTCTATTTGCGGCAAGCGGGGGCCACTCTTCATGGCGGTGCGCGGGCCTCTCACTATCGCGGCCTCTCTTGTTGCTGAGCACGGGCTCCAGACGCGCAGGCTCAGTAGTTGTGCCTCACGGGCCTAGTTTTTCCGCGGCATGTGGGATCTTCCCAGACCAGGGCTCGAACCCGTGCCCCCTGCATTGGCAGGCAGATTCTCAACCACTGCGCCACCAGGGAAGCCCCTATGCCCACAAAATTTAAAATAAATAAATAAAAGGAAACGGAAGGAGAGTAGAACGGTGTGCAAGTCTATGAGTTTTCGCCCTGTGTTAGGCTTTCTTCTGTTCGTAGCTTTCCGTCCCCGCCTAACCATATTCCCGTTCCCAGTCCCATCCAGACTGCTTTCCTTTGGGATCTGACGGACTGAAAAGGTAGTAGATAGTCTCCTGAAACCCAGAATTGGTCAGTGAGTCCTGCCTAAGCTGTAAGCAGTCATCTCCTTCCTCAGCTTCCTTGCTGACCCAGGGATTAGACGACTATTTGCTAAATAAATATTGTGAATATGTCAATCCTGTCGTACTGTAATCCCCTCCAAAGGAAAAACACTTCACATGGTGATGGAAAGCAGTTTCCCCATAGTTTCATGGTAAATGTTGTTTTTAATTACTAATTGGATGTAGATTAGAAGATAAGTCAGCCTTTGAGGATTTGATTCATATCTGAAAACGCTGATGGGCAAAAAAATTGATTAATTTTTTTTCTAATCTTTAAATTAATTTCTATCCAACCTAAGTTCCTTTCCCATCCAGCTGTCAGGAAATTTCAGTCTTCATTATGTTGGAGGCTTCCTTTTTCCCAAGCAGTAAAACGGTCCAGGGAGCAGAGGCATTGCCAATGCAAGAGGAGTCTTCTCTGGGCTTTAAACATTGGTAATGCTTCCCACTGAAATGTCTCTTGCTGGAGTTCACATAATCCCTTCAAGAGTGGTGCCACCGCTGCTTTGAAGTTTATGTTTGAGGTACAAGAATCTTGGCAAAGCTGGGAGCCATTGTTGTAGGGTTCCACCTAACCAACTCTTGATATCCGGCCACCTCCTGGATCACTGGTAGAATGGGGCAAAGACGCCTGCTCTTCTAAGAACTCCTTCCCCCTCATCTTCTACCTCCTTCCTCTCTCTGGGGAATCGTCCCCTCTTCCCTCTTTTGCAGTTCAGGACCACCTGTTTCCTCTTAGGACCTCATTTCCAGCAGGACATCTGATTTCATCTCTTCATGAATTGTGTTTAAAAAGACAGGAGAACGTGTTGACTTCAGGCAGCTTATATCCTCGGCCCTTCCAAAAATCCTACAAGAAGGAAATGTCAGGGTCCTGATTACCTGCTTGAAATAAAGGAGGGGAAAAAAACAAGGAGAACAAACTCATTAATATTTCAATACATTGCCTCTCTTTAGGAGGATCAAGATTGTCAAAGAGACCACTTCAGGGAAATTTTGACCTGCATCTGCTACTTTTTCATCTTGCTGTTTGAATCTTTTTTTTTTTTCATACTATGTAACTAAATCTTTTCAAATGTCTGTTTCTTTCACTATATCAGTCAAAACAACCATCTATCTCAGAATATCGTTTTCTCTGCAATGTGTATATACAATTGCTCATGTGCGTTAAACTATGATAAGTTATTTATGTTTGCATAGGCGACATCATTGCCCACATAAAACCACAAGGATTTATGAAAATTCTGACTTGTCTTGTCCCACAGCTGAATATTTGGAAAACTATCCTACGTATGGCAGTGTTCTTCCACCTCAGAGTTTGAAGCCCAAGGAAGAATTTCCAGCATATCGTTGTAAAATGGAAGGAATAACAACATTTAAGTAAGTATCAAGAAACTGTTTGCTTTACCTATTTTTCTCCCCACTCTTCTGGGGTTTTTTGTTTTTTGAATTTTATTTTATATTTTTTATACAGAAGGTTCTTATTAGTTATCCATTTTATACATATGAGTGTGTATATGTCAATCCCAGTCCCACTCTTCTGGTTTTAATAAGGTGTTTTTGTTTTAAACTCTTTAAACTATTTAGTTGATTTAAGTTGAACCAGTTGACTAGTTGAGTCACAACTTGAGGAAAACAGAAAGATGAGAATTAAGTTAAATGAGAAAAATGAGAAGGAAAGGGGATATATAAAAAGTTCTATTGATTGTTTTTGTTAACCTCCTAAAATCTCTTGTGTTTATCTGTTTTCCATTGTGACCAGAACCTAGAGGAATGCAGCAGCTTCCCAATGGTTATGTTTGTATCTACTCTAGCTTTTGCATCTCTGATCTGTTTTCTAACTTTAGCCAAGATGACCTTTTTATGTACTGTTTATTTTTTATTTTATTTTTTTATTGAAGTATAGTTGATTTGCAATGCTGTGCCAATCTCCGCTGTACAGCAAAGTGACTCTGTTATACATATACAGACATTCTTTTTTTATATTCTTTTCCATTATGGTTTATTGACAGGATATTGACTATAGTTCCTCATGCTATACAGTAGGACTTTGTTGTTTATCCATCCTATATATAATAGTTTACATCTGTTGGGACTTCTCTGGTGGTCCAGTGGGTGGGACTCTGTGCTCCCAAGGCAGGGGGCCCGGGTTCCGTTCCTCGTCGGGGAACTAGATCCCGCGTGGATGCCACAGCTCAGTGTTCACATGCCGCAGCTGGGAAGCCTGCATGCCGCAACTGGAGATCCCGCATGCTGCAGCTAAGACCTGGTGCGGCCAAAATAAATTAAAAAAAAAAAAAGAAAAAGAAAAGAAAGTTTACATCTGCTGATCCCAAACTCCCAGTCCATCCCTCCCCATCCCCCACCCCCCTTGGCAACCACAAGTCTGTTCTCTATGTCTGTCAATCTGTTTCTGTTCTGTAGATAGGTTCATTTGTGCCATATTTTAGATTCCACATATAAGTGATACCACATAGTATTTATCTTTCTGAGTTATTTCACTTAGTATGATAATCTCTAGTCACATCCATATTGCTGCAAATGGCATTATTTTGATCTTTTTTATGGCTGAGTAGTATTCCATTGTATATATGTACCACATCTTCTTTCCATTCATCTGTCGATGGACATTTAGGTTGGTTCCCTGTTTTGGCTATTGTGAATAGTGCTGCTATGAACATAGGGGTGCATGTATCTTTCTGAATTAGAGTTTTGTCTGGATATATGCCCAGGAGTGGGATTGCTGGATCATATGGTAATTCAATTTTCAGTTTTCTGAGGAACTACCACACTGTTTTCCATAGTGGCTGCACCAGCTTACATTCCCACCAACAGTGCAGGAGGCTTCCCTTTTCTGCACACCCTCTCCAGCATTTTTTATTCATAGACTTTTTAATTGTGGCCATTCTGACTGGTGTGAGGTGGTACCTCATTGTAGTTTTGATTTGCATTTCTCTAAATACTTAGGGATGTTGAGTAAGATGACCTTTTTAAAATGCAGATCTAATCGTGTCACCTCCCTGCTAAAACTGCTGTTATATTTTCCCATTATATTTAATGTATACCAAAATCCCTTCATTGTTTGCTCCCTGCTTTCTTCTCTGATTTATTTTCACTGTAATGCCCTTTGCACTCTTACGGTTACATCTCATAGGACATGTTTCATTTCTTGGAAGTACCAGGCTTCTCTTGTCATAGAGCCTTCCAAGATACTATGTTACCTGCGTGGAATTTTTCCTGCCTCTTTACCCTAATTAATGCCTATTCAACCTATAGCTCTTAACTCAATTATCACTCTGAAAAGGCTTCACTGACACTCATCCAGTTTTCAGGCTAGGTAAAGGTCCCCTATGTAAGTTCTCAAAGCATCTGCCTATTATTTATCATTAGATTAGTTTCAGTGTTCCATGAAAGCAGGAACTATGTCTGTTCTTACCTCAGCATTCTATTTCCAGAAACCTGTTACAATGCCTACTAGCTCATAGTAGGCACTCACTATTTACTCAGTGTGTGAAAGACAAAAAAGTCCATTTAAGCCTAAACTTTTCGTTTGGACTCAGCTTTTTTGATCTTTGTCAGTTCAATGGGTTCTTTTCTCTATTTTCTTAATGTGTACACTGTATTCAAGGTACAGTCTTAGGCATTAAGTGTAAAATTATCAATAAAGAGAGGTTCTTGCTTTCCAGGAACTCATACATCAGCTTTCTATAATTTAGGGTTTTTGAAATGCTCTGTAACAACTTTAATTTTTAGTGCTATCCATTTTCTTTTCATTTCAGATAGAGTTTATTTTACTTACCTAGCAAAGGTGGAGACCTTCAAACTTTTACTGCAGTACTTATACCTTTAACATTTCAGACAACTCTTGCAGTGCTTTGGTGATTCCAGTTACTTCCCTCATACTTTGGTGTGATTTGGAATCATCTAGAAAGGTTAAAATTGCAGATTCCAGAGCTCCACCTAAAATAGTCAGTAGACAATGAAGTGGATCCCAGGAATATGCTTTTTTTTTTTTTTGCGATACGCGGGCCTCTCACTGTCGTGGCCTCTCCCGTTGTGGAGCACAGGCTCCAGATGCGCAGGCTCAGCAGCCATGGCTCACGAGCCTATCCGCTCCACGGCATGTGGGATCTTCCTGGACCGGGGCACGAACCCGTGTCCCCTGCATTGGCAGGCGGACTCTCAACCACTGTGCCACCAGGGAAGCTCCTATTCCTTTCTTTCTTGATGCCTTAATGATTCATAACAGAAATTTGAAATAAATTTCACACTATTCATATTTATTGAATAAAGATTTTGCATTTAACCAACTCGAAGTGTTAAAACCAGGAAAGTTTAACCTGCCACATCTTTCTTTAAAAGGCAATTGCTTTTCAATTCTGGGCTTTCTCAGTTGCCTTGTTCAAGTAGCCTGTAATAGTAAACAAATAAAATAAAATCAAAAAAGAAATGTCCCAACTCCCAAAAGGTTCAAATATGCCAACAAAAGTAAAACTTCCATTTCTTAAATCATCATCTTTCCACTTACTAAAACATTAGATCTTTTCTTCATAGTTTGACTAGGGAACTAGCAGTATTTCCAAGAGCCATATTCGAGGGGTTTGGAACTCTTGCTTGACTCCCTCATGGTGACCATGTTGACTAGGCAGTAGAAAGCAGCTGATTCATCTGTACAAACAAAGAATCATGTGTCATTCTGTTCTATACTTTTCTATAATATAAGAAGAGACTGTGTAAAGAGCAGATGTCTGGACTTGTACCGGACTTTTGATCCTTTATAGCATTACAGCTGTAGCACAGTAGATGATTGCCAGAGTTGGCAGGAAGTCTGCCCTGAAAGTATGATTCCAGACATGTCAAATGTTTTAGGATATATCAGATGAATAAGAGTGCATTTACCCTTTACTGCTTCTCCATAGAAAGTTGCTTTGGGTTTGGAGGTAAACTTTCTAACTCTTAACTAATCTTACTAGAGAAACTAAGACTTCTAAGCTTTCTCTGTCCTCTCTACTTCCTGATTGCGTTTTAGCCTGTTCCTCTCTAGCTGGTATTTGGGAAGAGCAAAGAACAACTCAGATGTCTTGAGAAGCAGAGGTATGGGATTTCTACTATTATTTATCCACTAAATAATATTTCATAAGCATTCGTTAAGTGTCAGGTGCTATGCTAGGCACCTGGGATACAGTGGTGAGCAAAACAGTCATGATCTCTGTGCTCACAGACGTTGCAGTCTCGTGAAGGTGGCAGTCAAAAACATCACTCAAAATAAGTATAAAATTGCAACAGTGATCAAATCTATGAAGGATAGGCGCAAGGTAACTTCGGATCCAGAATAAGAGGCTTGACTTTATCAGGGAAATGAGAAAAATGAGCTAAAATCTGAAGGCTGTAAAGCAATTAACTGGATTAAGACTGTAAGAAAGTGCCTTCCAAGGAGAGAGCAGCATGTAGCAGGAAGGAGCATGAAAAGAAGGAAATTGTCAGAGAAGGCCAGCAGGAGCAGAGGAAGCACAGTGTGATTTGAAGCTAGTGAAAGAGGCCATGTTCAGTTTTTTCTGTATCCTTAGAGCAATAAGAAGCCATTGAAAGTTTCTTTTCTTTCTTGTTTTTTGTTTGTATGTTTGTTTGTTGAGGGGGGTACGAAAGAGAGGTGAGGAAGAGGCTACGGAGATGAGGGCAAGAATGACCTGATCAAATTTATGTGTGAAAGGATTACTTTGGGTGCAATGTAAGAAAAGATTGGAGAGAGAACTAGTAAGTGAGTTTAGGAAGGTATTGAATTGATTTGAATGAGCTATTATGAAAGCTTGGAATGGTGATGAGAGAGAGAAAAGCGGATTTAAGAGATATTTAAGAGGCAACATTGACAGGAGTTGATGATGAACAAAATGTAGGAGGGAGGTAAGGCGTGAAGGGTTAGTCCTAGGTTTCTGAGTACAGCTGAAGAGATGGTGATGCCAGTCAGTAAAATAGGGAACAAGCCAATAGGCCCAGATTTGTTGGGGGGAAATAGTTTGATTAGGGGTATACTAAGTTTTGAGGTACCACTGAATATCCAACAGGCCACTGTAAAAACTGGTACGGAGCTAAGAGAGGAGGTCTGAGTGGAGACGTACGAGTGAGAGGTGTTTCCATATAGTTAGTAATTGCAGCTGTGGGAGTAGAGGCGTTGTCCTCAGGAGGGAACGTTGGGTGAGAAGAGGAGAGTGGGTAGCCCCAGTGTCGAGGAACTGCCCAACTTCATGACTGACTATAGGAAGGCGAAGCTGCGTAGGAGACCAAGAAGAAATAATGAGGAAGGCAGGGAGAGAGAATTTCTCAGAAATAGAGGGAGTGGGCAATAATGTCAATTAGGAGTTGAGAGGTTAAGTAAGATGAGGGCTAAAAAGGTCTGGTGGATTTAATCACATAGAAGTCATGGTGCACCTTCAAGCTGTGTTAGAGAAGTGACAGTGCTGGAAACCAGGTTGAAGTGGGTTGATGGGGGTGAGGAAATGGAGTTAACAAGTCTAAGAGGTTATATCGTGACTAGAGAAGGGATTCAGTGAGTTTTGGTTTTTGGAGCTTATGGACATATACAGAAAATATTGATTAATACAAGTTGGTTTAAACAAATGATACAATGAGTGAAACAGTCCATAGTGTCCCAAAGAAAAAAAGCAATTTTGAAGACTTTTAGTAATTTGTAGAGCTAACATATCATCCTTACTGTGTACTAAACACTCATGTGTATGCTGTACATGCATGCATTTGTCAGTCCTTCAAACAACCCTGTGAGGTAGATGGTATTATTGTCCTATTTTATATCTAAGGAAACTGGAGCATAGACAGAGTAAGTTACCCCACATCATAAATCTGGTGAATGACAGAGCCAGGATTTGGACCCAGGTAGTCTGATCAGTCTGAGTCTGTGGTCTCACCACCCCACCAGACAACCTCAGTGTCTGCAGTACAACCTCTGCCACATAATGTTATATAATGCCCAGGGTGGCTAGGGTACCATATGACTCCTATCCCTGGCAAGGGCTTCTGGGGATCTGAAGATGGATAAGACCCACATCAACACTATGAATATGATTCATGTCTAAAGGCCAGAGTTTAGACATAAATTATTTCTTTAATTGATTACTTAATGATGAGCAAAAAGACAGCATGACTTCAAGAAGAGAGCGTGCCCAAATAGTTTATTAGAGTCTTTAATAGGATGAATAAGGATTTTGACAAAATGGACCCAGGCGATATAGTTAAAATTGTTTTCAGATTCATTAAATCTTTAACCTAAGATTTCCTTCCAGGTTAGGAAAAAATTCAATTATTTGAAGATTTTATTTATGTAAGATCCAATTAACTGAGGATCCATTGTAAAGCTGTTTTGAAAACTAGGATTTTTGACATTTATTTTTCTTATATGTAGTCACTGGATAGGACATAAAGGAATTCAATAATCTCTTTCAAGTAGCTTATCAACCATCACCATTTTAATATCTTCTTAGACTTTTCAAGTAAAAAAAAGTCTGGAAAATTTTAATACTGCATTGAAATACTAAGAAATAAAAGAACCTGTGAAGCTATGTTTCAAATGTATATAGTTCAGGTCGGATTCTCGTCCTTATGAAATAGTCAAACAGCCTCACCATGCACCAGAAGAATATAAACAAAAGCAGGGGGAGATTGATCTTGGTACTACCTACAAACGGCATCTTAATTCTTGTAGAGTGCAGCGTGTGGCAATAGCTCAGCCTTTGGAGAGACAAGTTAAAAAAGGGAAGTTGGATACTGTCCCAGCCTATAAAGGTAACTTGCCATTTCAAAAATTAAAGAGCCAAAAAGCAAAAACTTACTTCCAGCTTTGAGATCTAACATCAAATCATGATTTTGGTGCATTGCAAAACTTAAGTCTCCGTGGCTTAAGAAAAAACTTTTTTCTCTGTTGTCTAAATAGTATTGTATAGTGAGAAAAAAACAGACTATTTGCTTGATGGAGAGTTGGGAGACCTGGATTCCTGTCCAAATTCAGCCACTTAATTAGTTTTCTCTATCTCAAACCATGAAAACAAAGGATACCACTGAACAAGCAATATGTCATATCTGTCACATTATGCCACATGTAGTCGGTACTGTTCCTTTCCTTCCATCCCAGAATGAGTTGAAACTTTACTGAGCATACTGGAGCCTTTGAGAAAGTCAAATAAAGAGCAACCCTCTTCTCCATTCAAGTTCTGAACCAACCGGTAAAGCAAAAGAGTTAGCAGGTAGAGAACCAAAATACTCCCTTTATACTGATAAAGGCTGGAATAGAGGGTGAAGCTTGCATCTGTTAGCAGATGGTCCCTGATACTGAACCTCAGAATACAATAGGCTTGTCCACCCAGTGAGACAGTGTTGGAGCACCACATAGGCAACCTGCTCCTCCGAGACTTCCAGCATGGAATACCTTCTGCCTCCTGGCAACTGACTTGGAAGAGTAAGGACTGTACAACGTACGACCAGTTTCTTTCCAAAAATCAATCTGATTATATAATAGTCTGTTACTTTTTGGCAGGGAGTGGGGTCCTTTATTTTTAAACAATAGGCTATCTTGTTCATATTTTTTCTGTATTTTTTTTGTTAATAATGTAATTGCATATTTAGGCTTAAGCCTTTTCACTAGATATGTGACATAACTGAATGGGTATGTCCTAATATAAAGCCCTTTTGTATGAGTGATGCCATCCACAATAAAAGTAATGATTTATACTTTAAACCGGTAATAACTGAATACATCCTTTTTCTTTAAATGTCACTCTTACCAGTTTAATGGGTAACTAAAGTATATGGTATCAGTATGCTGTGATCTATATGTCAGCCCAGGAGGGAGATCTATACAAAGGACACATTTTTAAGACAATGCATGTGGTGAACAAATATATTGTTATAATCTAATATAGCATATAGTAATTGCTAAGATATATGTTTATTGGTATGCAGAGGGGATAGTGTATTGTGTAATAATTTGACATAAAAGATAATTGGTGAAATGTCTGTACTAGGTCTTTTAAACAACCGTAGTAAGATTTTTTCTTTTTTTCCCCACATAGTCTATTTAAAAATACAACAATACTGATATTCCTTGATGCTGTGACTGTTTACATATGACACACACACATACACACCAACACTGGTTCTGGTTTCTTATTACCTGGGTTTCTTATAGATTCCGTAATCCAATGTTGAGGATTCCTGGGTTCCTTCTGGCCTTCTCTCTCCTCATCTTCCCTAGTGAGGAAAAGTGATCCTTGTATTTCCAGGTTTTCAGGCATGAGACAACAAATACTAAGGGCCAAGGGAATAATTCGTCGTTCTGCGTGATGATTGTACTGCAGGTTTTGTAGATACCTACTGAAGGACAGGTCTGTAGCTAAAGAGAAATCATAATGTGAAGAGACTCTGTCACTGTCACCGAAGAATTAAAGAACAGAGCAAAGGCAGAAATGGGATATGATTAAAAACAAAAACGAAAAACTCTACAAGATGGTGAGAAGGGTGACATCTAGATTCTGGAGATGTGGTTCTGTGAAACTGGTGGCTCGTAGACAGAAACATACCTACCCCTAGCAGCCTTGCTTTAGAAATTCATTCAGATTAAAATGTAGATAATGAAAATAGGTCAGTATTTGATTTGATACTTTTTAGGGATTACTCTTCTGTGTGCAGGGCACTATAAGGAATAGAGATCTGAATTGAGCATGGTTGTTGACATTTAGAAACTTTACAGTTGAGATGATAAAAAGAGCAATAATAGCCTGAAGAATTAAATAGTCATCCGAGAAATAAAAATATGAGATATCACAAGAAGGAGCGAATAATTCACTAGAAAATTAATGGAACAATTAGGGCTTCAAACACTTAGACTAAGCAAGATATCACTCCAGGCTAGTCTGGGAATGCATCACAGACTAGTAAGTATTGATATATAGAAAGAGGAGGGATATCCTAAAAGCTAGGATGAGATGAGCAAAAAAATCATAAAGCCAGAAAAATAAGAGAGTTGTTCAGTGAACATGGTGGGAACCAGAGAATTTCAGGATCTGAGAGATTGGTGTATCCAAAAATGTAGGTTGAGATCAGCTTGTGAAGTCTTGGTTGTCAGACTGAGGAACTTAACATTTTTCTGGTAGCCACTAACATTTCTGAGTTCTGCTACCAGATAGGATATAGCAGATGGCAGAGAGCCATTACTTCCACTGAAACAGTTTAAAAAAATACATAAATTTTTAAAAACCTTTTTTAAATAGAAGCAAAGAACTAAAATTACAGAGACAGGGGAGCCCTTCCTAGATAAGTTGAGATGGCCAACTGTGTACTTCTCTGGGAGCATTTGTCAAGTCTAGGCCAAGGCTGAAGATTAGGGTAGCATCAGCAGCGAGACCCTCCTAGGGGAAGGAGCAACTGACATGTAGGCCAGTGTGACCAACTGGAATCTGTAAATACCCCTGATGTGTGACTGGTTTTCCTTGTGGGATGTCTGCTGAGTGATTAGGGGGCATGGTGGGCTAGAGGACTGGCCTAGAAAGAGCCCACAGAAATATCCCACAGTCTCACTTGGGAGCAGGTGCTTAGGGGAGAAAGTCCCACTAAAATGAAGGCTCAACCACAAACACATCACAGGTCTTGTCCTTGAGAAACTTGTAACTAGAGGAAGACCATGTCTAACTGAAGGTGCCGCTGAATGCCAGCCGCGCTCAGTTCCTGACTGGATTAAGGTGACCTGCCCCATATCCTACCTGCGTAACATAGGAAAGAGCAAGCTGTCTTCTGTTGAAAATAACATCGATTTTAGTTTCTATGGTTTTCTTATACATGACATCCAGCACAGAGTAAAACATTATGAGAACTATGAAGAATCAGGAAATATTTAAAGAGGTGATGGTCAAGAAATTTCCAAAATTGATGAAGTAATCAGGCTCCAGATTCAAGAAGCTCAACCAACCCCAGAATAAACACAAAGCCACGTCTGGCAACTGTCGTTAAACTTCTGAAAACCAAGTAAAGATAAATTCTTAAATTATAAATTCTAAAGATAAATTCAGTTAAAGGAAGCCCGTGCACAGCAAAGACCCAACGCAGCCAAAACTAAAATAAATAACTAAATTTATTTTTTTAAAAAAAGGGTTGAGCCTGGACCTGGACAACAGAGGAACACCCTATCCACACACACACCCACCAGATTACTGAGCACTGAATAACAAGCAACAACAGTGTACCATTGGAGAGAAGCAAGGTTACAGAGAGACATTCTCTGAGGTGCAGGTGCAAAGAGAACGCCTAAAGCTGAGGATGGCACAGAAATTAAGAAAACCAGCCCGCCTCTCCCCCCGCTCCAAAGCACAAGATAATGCCAAAGGAATTTAAAGCTGATGGTACGCTGAAGGTAAGCCTAGCAACAACAAAAGCCAAATCTAGCTCAGCTGCTGATTGAGCTGACTTAACCCCCTTCACTAAAGCCCTGGCAAGTGAAGATGTATATCCGTTTCTGGACATAAATACTATTTATCCCAGTCTCTACTGTGCTACACACAATATCCAGCTTTCAAATACAAATTATAAATTGCACAAAAATAACATTTTATGGAAACACAGCAATGCCATTCATTTACGTATTATCTATGGCTGCTTTCATGCTATGGTGTCAGAACTGAGTAGTTGCAACACAGACCATGTGGCCCACAAAGCCCTAAATATTTATTTAATGAAAATGAAAAAATACGATATTAAAATGTATGGGATGTATCTAAAGCAATGCTTAGAGGGAAATTTATAGCATGAAATGTTTGTATTAGAAAAGAAGACAGTCTTAAATTAACAGCTTAAGAGTCCATCTATGAAACTAGAAAAATGAGCAAATTAAGCCCAAAGCAAAGTAGATGGAAAGAAATAATGAAGAGCAGCAATCAATGAATCTGTAAACAGAAGAACAATGAGAAAATCGATGAAACCAAAAGCTGAATCTGTTAAAAGATAATGAAGTTGAATAACCCTAACCACACTGACCAAGAAAAAAAAAAAAAAAGACGCTAACTACAGATATCAAGAATGAAAATAAGGATCTCACCATAGATTCTGTAGAACCTTATTTTACATTATTGTTTCTTCTGTTTCCTTATTCTTATCTTTGATGATTTCATCAGGTTGCTGTTCATTCCATGTTTGCCTCAAGAAGGCAAAAATTAAAATTTAGGAAGTAAAATTGACAGGATTGGAAAACTCCTTGAAACAGGGAGAAGGGAGTGAGGGAGAGAAGATTAGCTGGGTGAAACCTTTACCTGAGATACCAAATTCAAAATAGTGTTTTCTTGTTGATGTGTTATTTGTGGGGAGTATGAGTCTGAGCAAGATGGTGAATTCAGTTGGGGCATACTAAACTTCAGTTTACCTCTTGTACGTCTGTATAGAGGTGTCTAGTAGGAAGATAGATATGTTGGTTTGGATTTGAAGGGAGGTCTGGAGTGGAGATTCAAGTTTGGGAGTCATCAGCTTATAGGTAGGGGTAAAACTGTGAGGCTCGTTTGATGATCTGTAGATTGAGAAAGAAAGCATAGAGCCCTCTGACTTTATAAAAATTGGCCCCAATTCCTTAGTGCCATAAGACAACACAGGGAACAGAGTCCCAACTACCAAAAGAACTCACATATGCAGCTGAGGACTTTTGTCCTCAAAGAAGAACCTAGAACAGCTCGCTATATAAGGATGGAGATGGAGCTCCGCATAGAAATGTTCATGGTGAGCAAACACATGCAAGCACCTCATGGACTTAAAACTGTTCAGGAGAAAGCAAGCTTCCTGTCTAGATTTTAGTGGCTAGAAAGCAAAAGAATGAGCTGAGGCAACTGGATTGCCCTTATCTAACAAGGGTAATACTGTAGCTGCCAAATGAGCAGACTGCATTGTTAGATGTGGATGGCATTATATTTTCTTTCCATAAGTGTCATAAGATACTAAGAATAGATGATGTTAATAAAGACTGTGATGTTTTAAGGCATTGCTATAGAATGTTATTAATAAATATTCTAGAGCAAATAATAAATTTTCTAGGCATATGAGCATAGGAATATTTATGAGAGGCAAATCAGTTTTCTGCAGTTATCTGAAATTGATATTCTTGCTGATACATGCTGTCAAACCTTGTCTCTCAGTCTCCAAATTCTTGCTTCCTTTTTGAAAACCAAAGTTGTTTGTTAAGGGAGAAATATTCTGTTTTTCTCTCATGAAATTAACATCATTTTCTTGTAGACATTTTGGCAACAAAGGCTCTCCCTGTATGTTTATAGGGAACCATAGGTCTTCAATAACATCCTATGGTTTCCTTTTAGTTACTGAAAAATAGTGCTATAATTTTATACTTTAGATTGCAAACAACAGAGATTCCTTCTTGGTGCCTCAAGAAAAAGCGAGTTTATGGTAAAGCTCTATGTGAACTGGAAATGGAAAGCTATCGGGTACAGAGGAAGCTTGAGGGAAGAGCTGCTCCCTTCATCTCTGCCATGAGCTACATGGCTTCTCTCACAGCATCTTCACTTCCCTTTACACGTCTTCTCTGACTGCCATTCTACTAACTGGCCTCCCCTGACCATGTATCATCTCTGTTTCCTTACAAGTCTATTGTGAAGTCTTCAACTTACCATAGCTCTCCACTTCTGCTTCATGGCATCCTTTTACATTCTTCTCCCACTTTTATCTGGCTCCGTATTTTCAAATTTAGGTTCACAAGAACGAGAATGTGCTTGACCCAGGTCATCTTTTCTTGCCAAGTTGTTTCTTGCCAGGTCTCTACTACCTTACAGATTGCCTGCTCTTAGGTCAGGTGTCCACTCTCATTCACACATTTGTAGCTTGAGGGTGGCGGGAGTAATCATTTGGTTGAAGACCTGGCAATCTTGGCAGAAATGCCTATGGCTGAGGAATTTGTCTCCTCAAAGGAGGTATCCACATAACAAGCATCTGAGTTTTGGCCTTTCCAATAAACAGTGCATGGACTTTAGCCTAGACTCCAATTCTTTATCTTGTATATCTTCTGTCTTTTATAAATTAATTTTTGGTATTTAGAAATACATATTTTGGGGTGAAGTCAATTCTGTAGTAGTTCTCAGCTTTCCACCTTTCTTATCTAGAAATGGAAAACCTAAATAACCCTCAGTTGAAATATAAGCACTTCAGTTTTCCATGCGTGGTTTAGGTAAGCTGCAAGAAGCAGAATTAAGGTATTTAACACTAAATCCCAGACTCAGCTCTGATATTCATTTCTAAATTCCACGTACAATTTCTAACACTTTAGAAAGCACTCAGTTTTGGCCCCTCACCTCTAGATGACCCTTTATCGTTCAGGAATGCCTTGAAGCCCGTTTTCTCCAGAGGAAAAGTTGAAGCCAGTGATCTTTCTGGGACAGTACCAGTTACCCTGTAGCCTGTGTCTTTGCTCAGGGAGTCCAGTAGGCTTCCTAGGGTACAGTGGAGTTGAAATTTTCTCTTCTTTGAGGAGTCCCTTCGAAGCAAGGAGTAATACCTACATCATTTTTGCCCACACATCAGGGCCCTTGATTTTATGGTAATCCCTGGATTTCATGTTTTACTTTAGCATTTTGTAAGTTAGAGCAAAAATCCCAACCAGTTCCTGGGAACACAACCATAATCTCCTAAACTCTGTCTTCACCCAAAACACAACCTTCTTGGCTTTCAAAAACTATCAACAATCAGGCTCAGATGTTCCATTCCCTGATGTAATCACAAGAATCTTAAAGTGGAAAGTTACACGTATTAAATTGGAGTATAGGGAAAGGAAAGTGGAAGTGAAGAAAAAAGCGTAAATCTGAGGGGAATCAGTGAAACTTCATACTTGATTGGTGTTCAGATTTCTAAAAGAAATGAAAGGATGGCAATGAGAAAAGTCAGTCATGATTTTTAGAAGGTGGTTGTTTTCTTCAGTATTTATACATGCTCTTTTTTTGTTGTTTTTTAATTTTCAAGATGATTATAGAGCTTGGGACATTCAGAAAAGTGAACTTTATAAACAAGAACAAACTTACTATCCCCCTACTGTGAAATTTGGAAACAACATTTCAGGATGACTGTGTACCTTGTGAGATAAAGCCTAGGCAAAGCTTTAAACCCAGCCCTGCAGTCAAACATTCTACAGTCCCCTTTAATGGTGATACAAGTCATCACCTTGATTACGTACCTCATCAGCTAGAATTCAAGTTTGCGAGGCCAAAAGAAGTTTACAAGCCAACCAACCAACCAACCTTTTGAGGATCTCACAACTCACTGATATGACTTCCAGGGGCTTGTTGGTGAAAATGCAAACATCTGCAGACCTCCATACACCAGAGTGTCCCAAAATGCTCAATTTGAAAGAAGCACTGAATTCCGTGACAGTTTTCAACCATGGGAAATCCCACCACCCGAAGTCAAGAAAGTACAAGAGTATGTCCCTCCCGCAGGTATCGTGCAATTACACAGCACAAGCCACATCGATTATGTTCCATATGAGGCCAGACGTGTTGTTCCTTCCCATCAGGCCAGCTTCTCGTAGAAAAAATAACAGTGTTCCTTCCCAAGGAAAAAGCACCATGAAGGAAGATTTTCCAGCATGGGAAAGTTGTTGTCAAAGATTTATTAATATTAAGCAGGAGCAGCAGATCCCCAACCCATCTGGAAAGTTTGATGGTTTGAGCACTTTCAGATCTCACTATGTGCCACATGAATTGATTCCAACAGAGAGTTGCAAACCTGTAAATGTTCCCTTTAAGGGTTCTATTCCATTTGATGACGTAACCGTGTACTCTCCCGAGTGTGCACCAAAGAAACAGGAAATCTGCCCTGCCTAGTTATCCTTCTCCTCCAGGTTATATCTTTGAACATACAAATTCCCGAGGTCATAAATTCTTCCACACGATCGCTCCCACGGTGAAGGCCTTCTAATCATCAAATCATGTTTAAAAGGAAGCTAACTAACAGAACGTTGGTTTCCCAAGGGCAAAACCAATTTTCTATGGTAGAAGAAAAAGTTTATGAGAGCTGAAAAAAATCATGTTTTAAATTTTTAAACGAGATTTAGAAAATTTGTTACAGGAAATCAGGATTTTTTTTAAAAATTTTATTTATTTATTTATTTTTGGCCACACTGGGTCTTCGTTTCTGTGCACGGGCTTCCTCTAGTTGTGGCAAGCGGAGGCCACTCTTCATCGCGGTATGCGGGCCTCTCACTGTCGTGGCCTCTCTTGTTGAGAAACACCGGCTCCAGATGCGCAGGCTCAGTAGTTGTGGCTCACGGGCCCAGTTGCTCCGCGGCATGTGGGATCTTCCCAGACCAGGGCTCGAACCCTTGTCCCCTACATTGGCAGGCAGACTCTCAACCACTGCGCCCCCAGGGAAGCCCCAGGAAATCAGGATTTTAAAACCCATTTTGTATTAATACTTTAACCAAGTTTGTTCTTTAATATGCGTTCTGAGAGTTGCATAATGTATATTCCCATCCGAACTATTTTAATCCAAACATACTTTCCGGTAGCTTGCCTCAATCTGCTATCATTTGTACATGTGTTTATAATTATGGAAATTATAGGGTTATTCATATATGAGTTATTTATAAGTGCCTTAGGACTAATAGAACACCATTGAAAATGATACATGGATTCTTTTCATTGAAAATGATGCATGGATTCTTTTTTCAATACAACAGTATTTTTTTCCTTAGATTTCAAGGCATCTGCATAGTGAACCCTGAGTCAAGTTTTGGTTGGTAGTGTCAAGATGGCTACACTGCTCTTCGCTGTATTCAAGTTAGAAAGAGGCATTGTGGTGTGACAAGTAAAGGCTCTGTGGGTTGGGAATCAAAGCACCTGAGTTCAAGTTCCAATGAAACCAGTTTCTACTTGTGCCATCCTAGGCAAGTGACTCTTGTCTTTGAGCCTCAGTGTCTTCATTTGTCAAAGAATATCTGCTCTTCCTACCTCTCAAAAGTTTTGCTCTGAGCATCAGGTCATGTGATACAACATAACGCACAAAGTAAAAGTGCTAACCAAAGGTCAGGGATTGTTACTAAGTCGCTCAATCTCTTTCTGTACCTGTTTCTCTGTTTTCAAATTAGGAGAATTACCTACTCAGCACTCACTTTCTGTCCTGTAGCAAGGATTGTAAAATAACGTAATCTGCTTCAAGCTTACGAGTAGTATGATTTGAGATGAGACTTGCCCTCTAAAGCTTCACAAGCACCCTAGAAGTTCTTACAGAGAATGGAGAGCTTGGATGGGGTGAATAATGTGGTTCGAATGACAGTACTTCCAAAAAGGAAAAACCATTTGCGAGAGTAGTTTAAGGAATGACTGACAGCTCTGAAGAAAATTTTCACGGTAACCTCAGGTAATTATGCACCTAATTGCTGCTCCCAGAATCAAGGTGCAGAAGAAGAATCAGGCTTGGTATGGGCACAATTATGTCCTCCTCCTCCAGTGTGAAGACAAATGCCAAGAAGGGAAGGAGGGAAGGAATGGTGCCATTAAGTGAAGTAGAAAGAACAGACTGAAATTATAAATGCTGAGACTTTCCTAATGAATTAAAATCTGAGTGGGTGTTTTTTCTTTGATCAATGATGCATTATGGGATAATATGATTTATTTTATCTTTTCAGTCTTTAGTAGCTTTAGAACTGTTTCAAAATATATACTTAACTGAGAACAAGTCCGTCAACATTTGGTTAAAATACTTTTCATTATGTGGAAGTAGTTTGTTTTTATTTACTTTCATATTAGAGAAAATTATGTTGAATTGATATATTAGTCATAGTAATAGAGCATCATTAAATGAATTTTCATGAAATCATTTCTGCAACAAATCTTCTCTGGAAAAGAGATCTTGTTAATAAAGTATTTTCCAGGATAAGCTCTACATAATTCTCACACACACACACACACACACACACACACACACACAGAGTCACACAACATTTTAACAGCACTGGAAACTAGTAATATTTTAACTATTTAACTATCTGCCAGATTTAGAATGAATTTCCACTAAGCCAAACTTAGATAAATCGGATGAAGGAAGCAGGGCATTTGGAGACAAAATTTCCACCCCCACCCCATCCCATCTCCATCCTGTCTCCCTGCATGTCCTTGTTGTGGAGAATGAGACCACAGAATGAGACAGAAAGGCTTTGTAGTTTATAAACCCTGCAGGGACAACAACGCTAAGAGTGCACCCTAATGTACACCATGGACTTTGGGTGATTATGCTGTGTCAGTGTCAAGTCGCCCATTGTGACACAGGTACCCTCTGGTGCGGGCAATCAATAGTGGCAGGCTGTGCATCTGTGGGGGCAGGAGGTACAGGGTTACTCTCTGTACTCTCCATTCAATTTTGTTCTGAACCTAAAACTGCTCTAAAAATCAAAGAATATTAAAAACAAAGACTGCATGGCAGGAAGAAAGGAGGGGAGTGTTTAGCAGTCAGAGGTTGGGAAGCCCAGCCCCTGAATACATCAGATTTACAGACTTCCTTTCTAAGGCCCTCTCTGAGAATCGCTGTGTGAGAGGAGTCTGGTAATATGAAGCGAGGAGGAGACCTCTGAACATTCATCAGAGAAGGGGAAGGTGAACCTTGTCATCATAAGTTAGCAAACTTCAAAAAGGCTGTTTAAAAAGAGTGCTGCTGATGTACCTTTCAAAGGGTCACAGTGTCCAATAAAACATGAAGAAACGTCCATTTTGTTAAGACTTTAGCTTTTCTTCTCTCTCCACTCAGTGGTGTTTTACATGGATGGGCAGATTTTCACCCTATGTCACAGACCCAGGACTTTCACCAATGTCGCCCCTCCCCATCCTCCCCTTCAACAGGGCACACAGTTTGATAGCTGCCAGGGCTATCTCTCCATCATCTCCAATGTCCCCATCTATACTACTTTATTTGTAGCCATTATGGAACTATAATGACAAATGACACAGATTTGGAGCACCTGGAACACTCGTATGTCGTTAGTGGGAACAGCCACTTTGGAAAACAGTTTGCTAGTTTCTTATAAACATGTACATACCATATGAGCCAGCAAATCCACTCCTCGGTATTTATCAAAGAAGAATGAAAACTTAGTTTTACACAAAAGCCTGTACGTGAATGTTTATAGAATTGTATTCATAATCACCCCACGCTGGAAACAACGGTCTTTTAACTGGAAAAATGATACACATCTATAGTATACCCATACGAAGCCAATTCAAGGAACAAACTATTGATTCACCCGATATCACGCATGAATCTTAAATGTTTTTTGGTCAGTGAAAGAAGCCTCAAAGGCCACATAATGTATGATCCCACTTGCATGAAACTCTGGAAAAGGTAAAATTATACGGACAGAAAATAAATAATTGCCGGGGGGGGGGTGGAGAAATTATTGGCTACCAAGAATCAAGATAAGGGAATTTGGGAGATGATGGAACCGTTAATGTAAGAAACTGTGCTGATCAACAAAGAACTCTCTGAATTTGTCAAAACTCTTGGAACTGTAAAGCACAGAGGCAATTTGACTGCATGTAAAATTATAAAAACTATCACCCAGGAGGTGGGGAGAAAGCAAGGAGGAATGCAGACTGTGACAAATGAGGATGACTGTACTACAAATGAATCACATAACCACACTGCAGGGGGTGGGAAGGAAGGGGATGACCTAAGTCACTCTGGAAGAGGGTTCTCACTGGACACCATAAGGCAGTAGACAAAAAGAATACTATACAAATACTGTACTCTACTTGGTAATTTCTTTTTTTCCTTTCACAGGGATATGCGTTACCAGCTCTGAAACTACGTGTATAATAAGGCCAAACCAAGAAAATATATTGCAGATAATGAAAGCCAGGCTTCTCCCTGTCAGAGAAAGAAGTTTACAAACAAGAAAAAGGTATAGACTATAATAATGACCCTATGTGCTGGACTGGCATTCAAGGTTTCAGTATGAATACATAGATACAGGAAAAAAAGTGTGTGTGTGTGTGTGTGCGTGCACGTGCGTGCGTGCACATTCAAGGATTAGTGTATATGCAGTCAACTTTTTAACCCTCCCAATGGCCAAAGCTAGTATGCGTTCCCTTTTTTTTTTTTTAACATCTTTATTGGGGAATAATTGCTCCACAATGGTGTTAGTTTCTGCCTTACAACAAAGCAAATCAGTTATACATATACATATGTTCCCATCTCTCTTCCCTCTTGCGTCTCCCTCCCTCCCACCCTCCCTATCCCACCCCTCCAGGCGGTCACAAAGCACCGAGCTGATATCTTTTTATCATAAATGGGTGTTGAATTTTGTCAAAACTTTTCTCTGCATCTATTGAGATGATCATATGGTTTTTCTCCTTCAATTTGTTAATATGGTTTATCACATTGATAGATTTGCGTATATTGAAGAATCCTTGCATTCCTGGAATAAACCCCACTTGATCATGGTGTATGATCCTTTTAATGTGCTATTGGATTCTGTTTGCTAGTATTTTGTTAAGGATTTTTGCATCTGTGTTCATCAGTGATATTGGCCTGTAGTTTTCTTTCTTTGTGACATCCTTGTCTGGTTTTGGTATTAAGGTGATGGTGGCCTAGTAGAATGAGATTGGGAGTGTTCCTCCCTCTGCTATATTTTGGAAGAGTTTGAGAAGGATAGGTGTTAGCTCTTCTCTAAATGTTTGATAGAATTTGCCTGTGAAGCCATCTGGTCCTGGGCTTTTGTTTGTTGGAAGATTTTTAATCACAGTTTCAATTTCAGTGCTTGTGACTGGTCTGTTCATATTTTCTATTTCTTCCTGATTCAGTCTTGGCAGGTTGTGCATTTCTAAGAATTTGTCCATAGCTAGTATGCTTTGAGCAACAAAGTCATGATAGTGTTGGATTTCAACCCCTAAATATATATCTATATATAGATATAGATATCTATATCTATAACTATAGATATCTAGATATATATGCATCCCCTGGAGTCCATGTGCATATACATAAAGTGAATAAATGGGGAAGAAGGGACAACTCTTTGCTTCCAAAGGATTCCAATTAGTAAAAGTAGACAGAGTGAAGAAAATAGAAGCTTACAATTAGAACATCTTCGTAATAATTGTTGTAGGCACAATCCACAGTGGACACTAAAATTAAGGGGCAATACTTTAAGCAGCAGCAGAATATTTGCACAGTGTCAAAGTATTGTCTCTAAAATAAGTATTTATTAATTACAAAGAGAAAAATAGTAACGTAATAGACAAGAAACTTGGCAGAAACTACCTGAACCAAGGATCAAGTCACTTGTAATAGGACTTATTGACATATTGTTCCCCCTGACAGTATGCATTAAGAAGGGCAATAATGTATAACCTCACTCTCATCTTGAGAAAACACTAGATAACCCCAGCTCGAGAGACATTCTGTAAAACCTCTAGCCAGTGTCATGGTCAAAAGTGTCACGGTCATGAAAGACAAGAAGAAATTTGAGGAAGCATCACACATTGGAGGAGGCTAGAGAGGCAAGGCAGCAAAACACAATGTGGGATCCTGGATTAGAACTCGGGCAGAATAAAGGACAACAGTGGAAAAATGGTAAAATCCCAAAATGTTGATATGTAAAAGACAGAATATTTGGGATTTCATCACACTGTACATGAGAGTGGACCCAAGCCTTACATTAGTGTTTAGATTGTAAAATCTGGAGTTTTTTTGGTGTCCTTGCATAGTTACTAAAGATTACAAAATATTTCAAACTGCCAAGAAAATAGAGGGGATTTCCTAGAAAAATTTATCTGAGTTGGAAATAAAGTTGTAACTTTTCCACTGTCCCGATAATGCTGTCCACTCCTTGTAACCTACGTAGGCCTTAGAGAAGGAAGGAAGAGAGGGAGGGAGGGAAGGAGGGGGAAAGAGGGAACGAGTCAAGGAGAGAAGGAGGAAGGGACAGAAGGAAGGAAAGAAAGAAAAGGAAAGAAGGAAGTACACTGTTGAGATATCTGAGGTGTCCCATTGCTTATCTTCTGTGTGGCTCGGCCTCATTAGGTTAACACAGTCTTACAAGTTACTGTAAAATGGTTGATTTTTGTCTTCATCAAGTGACCTTGGAAACTCCAAGGCCTGTAGCAAATGAAGGGCAATTTCAATTCCAGCACCACGGATGTTTTCTAGAAAGACTCACTGCTAATCTTGAAGCACTATACACTTGACCCTTGCACAGTGTGGGAGTCGGGGCGCCACCCTTCCCCGCCATGGAAAATCCACGTATAATGTGTAGTTGGCCCCCGTATCTGAGGTTCCACATCCACATATTCAACCAACCTTGGATAGTGCAGTATTTACTAGTCATAGAAATCTGTGTATAAGTGGACGCAAGCAGGTCAAACCCATCAACTGTATAAGAGAAGAAAGCTATTAAAAGCGGTTACTCACCAACCGCTGCTAAAAAGTCTCTCTGTGCAGACATCTCAAATCCATCGCTAACCTCCTCACAATAGCCAGAAATAAAAGTGTGCTAGTGCCTCCTGCTCTCCCAACTACCACCCACTTCCACACCTGCTTCAGGCTGTCCATTTGGAACTTCTTGCCACTCTTTCCTGCCCTTGACATTCTTTTAGGTGTGATTCACAGGAAGTGAATGACTGGGGTGAGGCACTGAGAGTGAATCTCTGTGTGATCCGCTCTGAATCCTGTAACCCACACCCCAAAGACAGCCCAGGGCACTGAGCCCAGCAGGGTTGCTCCTGGACTCAGAGAGGCAGCCAAGGTGACCATACCCAAGGCCACCAAAACCCGAATGCAAATAAGTCACCTGCCTTTGTAAGGATGCCACTGAATAATCAAAGTACATTTATTTCTGAATTCCTAGTCAGGATTGTGAAAGAGAAATAGTAACTCTTAGGTGATAGAAACAGTAGTAAAATACAGTACACAGGAAGGTCATTTGAATGATAACAAGACAAAAGGTACAACAGCAAATGAAAATAGCAACTTTAAATACAAAGTGAAGCAGTTTAATAAGAAATTTTGTTAATCAGAAAAATACATGTCCCCTGTCTTTATTACATACTGTACAAAATAAAATATTGCACCTTTAAGTCATATAATAAATATATACAAAGAGTATTGTACAAATGATCTCTCTTTTAATTTAAAAAGCCTTCAACAATCAAGTGTGATTGATGATGAACAACTCACAGGCTGGTGTGTCCTCGTCACGTTCCCGCACCCATTCCCAACCACCAAACCCTCCACGTACAGTAGTGCTCATCCCAGTGTCGGTGAGGCTGCAGTTAGAACAAGAGACCTGGTGCTCAGGATGTGGCAGAGACTCAGCAAGCTTGTCCACAGACAAATCCAAAGCCAGAACACACTGCTCACTTATGAGTGACCAGGGACTAGGGCCAGCACACCTGCTTCAGGTAACTTTGCTGCCGACAGCCTATAGGCAACATGCGCACAGGCAGCTGGGACCCCGAATAAAGAAGTATGACCACTTATTTGGGGTTGTGTGCCATCCAAAGCCATAACTGCTAGTATGTAAGGTAAGAGCCCCCTAACCAAATCAGCTTTAGAACTTACAATTAAATACTAGTTCCCAACTCCTTCCGCAGCAACATCTTCTCCAAACTTTACCTCCACCCTGACGCCGTCACTAATGCCAGCATTGGCACGATCCAAACCCAAACCAATTCTGACCTAACCCTAATCCATAAAGCCAACTCTAGCCTTAACAATAAGTGAACCTCCATTTCTCTCACCTAACCCAAGGCTAAAACTAAAATGAACCCTAAACTTAGTCACCAAATCCTAACTCTTAACTTCTCATCCTAACTGTACCTTCCAGCCTAATGCTAATTCGCTTTGGATTTACTGACAAATCAGTTCAAATTAAAAGTTATTTACTGTAAACAGCTCTTTTCAGCTATCATGTTTCATAGTTAGATTACTTTCTCATAATTTTTCCAAAATAAAAATCCTTAGGAATACTATCTTATGCATAAATTCGGTCTAACAAGGCTTTGGTTTTTCTGTTTGTGTGCAAGAGAATAGTGCTGAGAAAAATCTCATACACAGCTCTTAAAAGAACGCTTTGAATATACTTCAAAATCAGTAGAAGAGATTAACTTTCCATCTCCTTTAATTTCCAAGATGCCTCATTTGGTCACAGATCGATTTCCGTAGTTGCAAAAATGGCAGCAATGTTTACGCAGTGTTCTCTAAGAGCAAGGAAAAGATGCCATTCCTCCAGGATGTCTGGATCAGTCAGGGTCACAAGCCTGTCCAGAGTGATTGTCTCCTTTTCACAGACTAAACGTAAGGGTCCATAAAAATGCCATTGGAGCCAACATCTTAACAACTACTGGCCAGAGCTTCTAAAATGTAAATGCCTTATAAACCTGTTGCAACCCTAAAACTGAGAGAAGTCATCAGTTGCCGTGTTTCTCAAGCCTTCAGGATGTCGTACTCTCTACTAGTCTATAAATCACAGGAAGAGGCAGCTCGTGACAATGCACAGGTGATCTTGGTGATTTCCTGATTAGAAGGACAGGACGAGGTCCCACGTGCAATGGTGTGCCTGCTACAGTATTTTATGTTAGTCCTGGAACATATCATTTAAAAGAGTTGGAATTAAAAACCGGCCATGGGGAAATGACAGTCCCAAATTTTAACAGTGGTGATTTGCATCGACTTCTGTCTGATTGTAGAATCTAGAGGGTTTTTTTGTAAAGAAATACGTGTCTTTGTGCCGGCTACATGGGGAAGAGAGCTTTTACATTTTGCTTCATCTTCCCAGTGGCATTAGGACCCCCTAGAAGTTTTATCCTTCTTTACACGACTGACAGCACCTTTGTTTGTAGAGGTCTAGCGAACACAAATTAAGATGCTTTACAAACGTACAGTAGTGAGTTGTGTCTGTGCAGCCTCCTGCAGAAAAAAAAAAATATATATATATATATATATCCATTTAACACATAGCTCATTAGAGACCTAGTTTAAAAGGAAGTACATGATTTTATGAAAAGCAGAAACTGAGATTACAGGGGGAAGCAAAGAAGCTAGGCTTGGGTTAGGGCCACTGCTTGGCACTGGAGTCAGAAGTGCCCTGGACTCACTTCTTAGCTAGGCCATGTGGCTTCTCGATGCCCTCAGGGGACGTCACAGCCCTTCAGGCCACCTGCTCCTCCCAGTGCTGACAGCAGCACTAGCTTCTGGGGTGTCATGAACCCCAGGGAAAACTTATCAAAGCAATGGACCTCTCCCTAGAAAAATATATATGATTACATTTCCCACATAACTTCAGGGCATTTACACACCTGCCCAATCCCATCCAAGGAAGCCTTGTCTGAGGGGCTGAAACTCCAAGGCAGAAAGAGGCTGTGGAGAGGCTCGCAGTGCTTGTTAGAAGGCCACCGACCACCCTACTCAGTCAACTATTTTCTTCTCTAAAGGACACCAAGTTGCACCCACATCAAAGCAGCTAATCTCCTGATGTCCCAAGATACCACATCCGTTCAGAATGGCCCTGCGGACGAGACCCTGACAAGGTTGGCTCCATGCGGTCCGGTTTGCACAAGGCTTCGGGGTGGTTGCAATACCTGAGAGGGGTACGTACTATCACAGGAAGGCCCCAGGCAGTGCCGCCAGGAAGAGGGTTTCTTTCCCGGCTCACAGCGTCTCTCAGCCACCGTCTTGCAGCTCCTCGTGTGGACACAGTCCACCTTCCTAGACTGGAAGCCCTGACCACAGGCTGACGTACAGGGCCTCCAAGGGCCTGCGTGCCAACATGTGTCACAAGCCCGCGACGAGCAGTTCCTCCAAAAGGTGGGTCTGAAATGAGAAAAACAAACAAAAAGGTGGACAATGGGAGAAAGTGGGGTGTCACTTCTTGCTGGGATCAAGCCTTTTACTGTACTGTACTTTCAGTATAGCAAAGGCTTGACAATTACGACCTTATTCAACAGGAAACTCATCTGCATTGTTCCTGGCTGACTAAGCAAAGTGGTGGAGGAATCACAACCTCAATAGAGGCAAGCAAACCATGTGTTTCCGTGAACCTCTGGCACCACATCAAGGCACGCACCTCAAAAGACACACTCTCCTGATGAGCTGGAGCAGATCGATTTAAGGAAGAGAAGAAAGACACATTTGTTAACAAACTGTAAGCTCCGTTTATATAAGCACTTGAAATATATTCTGGTATGAGTATGAATTTGTTTGTGAGCAACCTTCTCTGCTAAGAGGAGTGCTCTAGTTTACATTTAGGACACACTATATAACTCATAGTGAGAGCTAAAAAAGACCTTTTGGGAAGAGGGATCTCTTTCTAGCCTCCTTACTCTTTAAAACAGAATAGAAAGTTAATGCCCTCTGTTTTGTTGTTGTCAAAAAGGGTCCACTGTACGTGTATATTTATTTGACAACCATGTGCCAGAGAATTTTCCAAATACTTTACATAGATTGACTCCTTTAATCCTCACAACTACCCTACACAGTAGCTACTTAATTTTTTTAATTGAAGTATCGTTGATTTACAATATTATATTAGCTTCAGGTGTACAACATAGTGATTCAATATTTTTATACTTTATACTCCATTTAAAGTTATTATAAAATACTGACTATATTCCCTGTGCTGTGCATTACACCCTTGTACCTTATTTATTTTATACCAACTGGTTGACACCTCTCAGTCTCTTAGCCCTGTCTTGCCCATCCTCCATGCCTTTCCCCCGCTGGGTAACCACTAGTTTGTCTCTGTATCTATGAGTCTGTTTCTGTTCTAGTCATTCGTTTTATTTTTTAGATTCCACATATAAGTGACAGCATATGTATGATATTTGTCTTTCTCTGTCTGACTTTCTTCCCTAAGCATATATACACTCCAGGTCTATCCATGTTGTTGCAAATGGCAAAATCTCATTCTTTATGGCTGAGTAATATTTCACTGTATATGTACCACATCTCCTTTATCCATTCATCTGTTGATGGCTACTTAAGTTGTTTCCATATCTTTCCATATCTATTATGGAAAGATATGGAAAGCCGCTCCGTGGCATGTGGGATCTTCCCGGACCGGGGCACGAACCCATGTCCCCTGCATCGGCAGGTGGACTCTCAACCACTGTGCCACCGGGGAAGCCCAATCTTTTTGAATTTGTGTTTTCATTTTCTTCAGGTTTATACCCAGGAGTGGAATTGCTATATCATCTGGTAGTTCTCTTTTTACCTTTTTAAGGAATCTCTATACTGTTTTCCATAGCGGCCGCACTAACTGACATTCCCACTAACAGTGTACAAGTGTTCCCTTTTCCCATCCTCAGCAGCATTTATTATTTGTTGTCTTTTTGACAACAGATATTCTGACAGGTGTGAGGTGATATTTCATTCTGGTTTTGATATGCATTTCCCTGATGATTAGTGATGTTCAGCACCTTTTCATGTGCCTGTTGAATGCCCTCTGATTTTTGAACAGATATTTACCCTGGAGGGTGAGCCACCTTAGCGGACCCACTTTGGGGTATCTGCTCTTGTTCCCTCGGGCAGGGTTCCTGGAACTGATGTACTTGTACCACATGAGAATGTCTCCCCATTCCCTAAGATGACTGGAAGAGGGCCCTAACCTGAGCTGGTTCAATCACTGTCTTTCTCCCAGGAACTTGGAAGTTGCTGGAACAAGACATATAAACCTGAAGGCTGGAGTAGTGGTGGCCATACTCTGCCACATGGGCCAGAGAAGTAGAATAAAATAACATTCAGAAAGAACAAAGAATGAAGCAGAAACACACAGAGCTGCAGAGCTGAGAGGAGAAATTACTCCTCATTTCTTGGTTACAGTCCTTCCTGAGGTCTCACAGCATTATCCCTTTGGATCGAGACATTTTTGTGTTCCTATAAAAGGCTCCCTATCAGCGCACATAATCCATACGGAGTGTTGAAACACCACTGGAAATGTAATAAGGTGGAGAAAATTCTGATCACCTGAACTTCTCTAAGAGACTATTACACATACTTGGAAGCAATACTTTGATTAGCCAGTAGGGGGAGACTCTATCAAAGGGTTTACTTAATACTGTCCCATCAAACTGTTTATAAGATTTGTAAGAGGAAAAGGGATGAGGGTGTCCTGTTAACTGCAGGGTTTTTGTTTTCTCCAGTGGGTATGAAGCTTAGGGGGCCAAAAGTTGAGTTGCTTTGGACAAGAGGGCAGAGACTGAGTACTCTTCAGCCATCCCCTATGCAGAGATCAGCTTTTCTACTGAAAACAGTTGAACAAATATTCCAAGGATGCTCAAAGAAGACATTTTAGAAGATAGCAAATTTTTCTGAGAATGGTGGTCCTATCTTAATAAGAACTCTCCCACCCTCTTTGTATAACTCATTCCAAGTTGACTTTTGTTGTTTCCAGCCCAAAGGACCTTAACTAATACAGCCTCTTTTTCTGCTTTGTTAGAAGACAGGGCCAGTGGGAAGTCAGAAGAAACTATTTAGCTTCCTAAATATGAAAGGTGAGGGGGGCGCAGGGAGCTAGAGACCAAGGCAGATGCTGAAACCCAAGAGGCTGGTCATTGAGGACCCAGTAAAAGAATGCAAGATCGGTCCGGCAGAGAGCATCACTTCCTTCCGGGCAGGGATGGGACTGGGGATGGGGATGCCTGAGCTAGGGGGACACAGTCTGGGCACCAACACTGTGCACACAATTGGAACTCGTGTTTTTCTATGCAAAACATGAAAGTAGAAATGGCAGCAGAAATCATAACAGTAACCCTGTTTCTACTAGTCTGTCTTAATTTCTCATTCCTATTCAGTCCAGCTCTGCTCCTACCTCAAATAACCCGTTTCATCATCAGCCAGATGGAACTACTGATTCTGTAGGGCAGTAGATTTCAAGTCTGGCTTACTATCAGAGGTATGTAGGCAGCTTTAAAAAGACATAGATTAGGAAAGAATTAAAACAAAAGACAAACAAACGAACAAAAGAGATACAGATTGGCAGGTTCCACTCCTCCTCAAGATTCTAATTCATTAAGTCCCAGTTGAGGCCCAAGAATCTTTAAAGAAACTTCCCAGGGAATTCTGACTCATGGCTGAGGTTAGGAATTACCTCTTTGGGGAACAAACTCTCTGGGTCCTCCAGCACGTCCTCAGATCCCTGTGTTGTCTTCTTGCCATAATGTGGGCTAGTTTACCCTGATAATTCTCACTCCCTTTATAACTCTTTTCAGTGGAAGCCACACCTCCCAAACCCTTCCCAGGGCCAATAATAGAGGCTAGCAGATGACCTGCTCACCACTGATTCTCTACCAGTGGCCACTAACAATGTTACTCCTTGTAACACACCCTCTAATATTTACTGAGGCTGTACTATGGCAACTGGGGGTCTCCAGCCCACCCACTGTAAAGTGAGATCTAGTACCTCACCTACCTTCAGCGAGCTCACAGGAAGCATGCCCAGTCAGCAGAAGAGGTCTGTGGGGGGAAATGAGGCCAGAAAACTGCAAAAGAGACCCAGAGAAGCTCTCTAAAGTAACCTAGTCCTTCTTCCATAAACCACCAGATATTTGGGGAAAACTAACAGCATGAAAGAAAAGTACTAGGACACTAGTACTAAAAGCTGAACAGCCAACCCTGGAGGAAGCAAAAACAATAGAGAAAATGAAAGGCAACTTTACTCTTTTCCCCCTTCAGGTCTAGGAATTTTTCTTCTATTACTTCTTTTATGCCTACCCTTTCAGTTCATTTCCATATCTCTTTCTCTAAAACCCCACTTAATCAGATATCCTCGTGATAGATCCTTCTATGCCTTTTATCCTTTCTATTCTATTTTTTGCTTCTTGTTTTGGTTGGAAAGTTCATGGCGTATCCGAGGGACTGAAAGAAGGACAGTGGCTGGAAGAGTGAGACAGACTGAGGTCTCGAATGAGGGTGTGCAGGGAAGTAGGACTTGACCGTGCAATATTTTATAGGGCACATTGTGGATTTTAGTCAACCTTTTCCCTAAGAGCAAGTGAAGCCTCTAAAGTGATGTTAATCTAGCAGGGAGACGGGGTGTGGTGGTGGTATGATCAGATTTGCATTTTGGAAAAGATTACTCTGGCTGCAGTGGGGAGACTGGGTTGGAAAGGAGCATGGATGGATGGAGGGAGACCAGTTGGATGGCTTGGCCAGGGGTGATGGTGGTAAAGATGGAAAAAGGTGGATGGGTTGGAGAAAAAATACAAAGAGCCAAAAGTCATGTAAAAAGTAACCAGAAAAGTACAAATTACAATAAGATATTTCATCCATCAGATTGGCAAAATTTTTAAAATATTGAAAAACCTATATAAAGTTGATGAAAAGGGGGACTCTCATATACTGTTGGTGTAGACATTTTGATGGTTATTTAGTAGTGTCCAAATGAGCATGTCTGTCAATTCAAGTCCATGTCTAAAATGTATCCCATAAGAATATTACCCTTTGTGCATAAAGATGTTCCGGATGTTTACCGCAGCATTTGTTTGTAATAGCAAAAAAATTGGAAACAATCAAATGTCCATTAGAAATGGAGTGAGGTAACATTAAGTACAACCATTCAAAAGAATAAAGTGACTCATGTACTTGGATGGGAAATAGCTCTATAATGTATTGATAAGCAGAAAAAACAAGTTTCAGAAAAATATATCCAGTATGTTATAAAGAAAGCTCAAACCACGTAGGTGTTTGTAATATAAATATATCTTTGAGCATGCAAAGTAAAACATCTGGGATGATACCTATCAATCTGTGTGTGGTCTCCATCTTCCGAACAAAATTGGAAACTGGGTTTTCTGTTGAGAATAAGGGCAGCTGTTCCAGACATTTTCCATTTGAGGAGAATGGTTCTGGCTGGAATTGTTTTGGGAATAGGAAATGCAGCTGACCCTACATTGCCAAACCTTACTAAAGGCTCAAAATAGAAACAGAGCCAGTTGTCAAGGTCATCTCATTTTCTCCAGCAAGACTCAGGATGTGGAGGAGGAAGGAAGAGCCATAGAGTGAGCATCTTCTATGACCAAGGCTGCTTAAGTGCTTCACACTAAACCAAACAATCAAAGCTTCCCCCAAACAAGATAACCTACAGACTAGGAGAAAATATTTGCAAATGATGCGACCGACAAGGGCTTGATTTCCAAGATAAAGTAAGAGCTCACACAGCTCAATAACAACAAAAAAAACCCCAGAAAACCCTATCCAAAAATGGGCAGAAGACCTAAACAGACGTTTGTCCAAAGAAGAAATACAGATAGCCAATAGGCACATGAAAAGATGCTCAACATCGCTAATTATTAGAGAAATGCAAATCAAAACTATAATGAGGTACCACCTCACACCAGTCAGGATGGCCATCATTAAAACGTCTACAAATACTAAATGCTGGAGAGGGTGCAGAGAAAAGGGAACCCTCTTACCCTGTTCATGGGAGTGTAAGGTGGTGCAGCCATTGTGGAAGACAGTACGGAGGTTCCTTAGAAAACTAAAAATAGAATTACCATGTGATCCAGCAATCCTACTCGCAGGCATATATGCGGAGAAAACTATAATTCAAAAAGATACATGCATCCAATAGCCAAGACAATGGAAACAACCTAAGTGTCCACTGACAGATGAATGGATAAAGAAGATGTGGTACCTATATACAATGGAATACTACACAGCCATAAAAAGAATGAAATCATGCCATTTGCAGCAACATGGATGCAACAAGAGATTATCATACTAAGTGAAGTAAGTCAGAAAGAGAAAGACAAATACCATACGATATCACTTATGTGTGGAATCTAAAATATGACACAGGGCTTCCCTAGTGGCGCAGTGGTTGAGAGTCCGCCTGCCGATGCAGGGGACACGGGTTCGTGCCCCGGTCCAGGAAGATCCCACATTGCGGAGTGGCTGGGCCCGTGAGCCATGGCCGCTGAGCCTGCGTGTCCGGAGCCTGTGCTCCGCAACGGGAGAGGCCACAACAGTGAGAGGGCCGTGTACCGCCAAAAAATAAAATAAGATAAAGTAAAATAAAATACGACACAAATGAACCTGTCTTTCAAACAGAAACAGAATCACGGACATAAGAGAATAGGCTGGTGGTTGCCAAGGGGGAGGAGGTTGAGGGAGGGATGGAGTGGAAGGCTGTTGTGAGCAGATGTAAGTTTTTATATATAATGGATAGACAGTAAGGTCCTACTGTATAGCACAGAGAACTATATTCAATATTCTATGATAAGCCATAATGGAAAAGACTATTTAAAAAAAAGAATGTCTATATGTGTATAACTGAATCACTTTGCTGTACAGCAGAAATTAACACAACATTGTAAATCAACTCTACTTCAATTAAAAAAAAAAAACCTAGCATAATTTCGCACCGACAATAATACCCCATTGTGCAGACTAGGAGGTTAGGTAGTCCAAGGTTACACAAGAAGAGAGTGGTAGAACTCCAAATTTCCCCATTAGTGTGCCCTCTTGGCTTTCTCCTCACTTTCTGTGGCTGGAGCACGCTCCTCTGGGGTGGTGGAGTCGCCAGACGGAAGGGGTCTGGGTGACCTCTGAGTGACCTCAGGGAACAAAGTTCTTCTACCCCTAAATCATCTATCAGCTCAGACTTTTATAAAAGAGGGAAGCATTTTTTTTCTTGTGTAAGCCCCTTAACAAGATAAAAGTTAATTTTATTCTCTGCTAAAGTAAATTTTATTCTCTGCTAATAACGTTGGATGTTATTCTGTGCCAACGTCCTAATCAAACAGTTTCTAAACAAAGGAATAATGTAGTTCATAGAAAACACTAGGTTACAGATTTAATCTGTAAGCCTAAATGACATATTATTAGGCTTCATCAACTTTGTATATAGAGGGAAAAATACCTGTCTATTCTCAATGCTACTTTTTCCTTTGTCTTTGGGGTGTCTCTGTATGTTGAACATCCAAATAATTTGTGATGATAAATAGTACATGTTAATGAGTATTTTGGTATAATACATACTATTGAGGATGGCACCATGAGAAATCATAATTTAGTAGGAACTGTCCATTATGAGAGGTGGTATAGAGGACAGATGATGCCACTTTCAGGCGGTCATAGTCACTACTGAGGTGGCAGAGGTTGTGTGCTGCCCTAGGGCGGGGCCGGTACCTCCTGTCATCACAGCCGGACTCAGAACGGTTGGGGTGTTGACAAATTATATGATGCTGCTGCCGCATCCTCACAGCGCGACCCAGGCAACGTCCAGGACACTGGAACAAAAGCACAATGCAGTATAAACAACACTGGGAGCTCATGCATGCTGGGGTTCCAAAACCATGTGCTGCGGCGGCATTGCTAAGGACTAGCTACAGGGGATCAGCTGTACCCGAGGGAAGTTAGGGAGGATGTAAGCCCAGCTCTAAGGACCAGACAGCCCTCCTTTAGAGCCAGAAGTTTCCTTTCCTCTTTTCCCCCAGAAACTTAGACCACCTCTGGGCAGAAGGGGAAAGGACAGGGCCAATCTGTAATTGACCAGGCTTAGGTTCAGAAATGACTATGCTTAAAACCATAAGCCATGGGCAAGTTTGGGTTTTCCTGCTCAGAGCAAAAATGAAGGCTATGTGTTGAGGTGAGTTTAATTACAGAAAAAAATATTTTGACATGCAGTTCTTAAATTTTTCTGTACTCATAACACCTATTAATTTTTCTTGTAATTTGTTTTATGCTTGAAAAGGTCTTTCCCATCCTGGTAGTTCTAGTCCAGTTTAATTACTTTTACACTGAGCACTTTAATCAAGTCAGAATTTATTCTGATGTACGCCGTGAGTTTGGGCTCTCATTTTACTTGTTTTTCTTACATTAGTTGACCAATTTCCCTCATACAATCTTTTTTTTTTCCTAACAACAATATTGTGATATAATTCACATACTGTACAAGTCACTGTTTAACGTATACAATTTAATGGTTTTTAGAGTTGTGCAACCATCACCACAATCAATTTTAAGACATTATCACCATCCCCAAAAGAAACCCTGTACCCTTTAGCATCTACTCCCAATTCCTCCCATGGCCTCTCCCCCTCAGGCCTAGACAACTGTTCAGCTACATTTTTCTCTAGAGATTTACCTATTGTAGACACTTCATATAAATAGAATCATACAATATGTGGTCTTTTGTGTCTGCCTTCCCTCCCTGACCATAATGTCTTTAAGGTTCATCACCTTGTAATACATATTAGTTTATTCTTTTTAATGGCCAGATGATATTCCATTATACAAATACACCACATTTATTTATCTGTCAGTTATTTCTAATTTTTGGAGTTTTATTATGGGTTTGACTTGAGTTATTCTCACTCTTTGGTTCTTATTAATAATGCTGCTATGAACATTCATGTACAGGTTTTTCTGTGAACCTGTTTTCATTTCTCTTTGGTACATACCTAGGAGTAGAATTACTGGGTCATATGGTAACCCATACATTTAACCTTTTGAAGAACTGTCAGACTGTTTTCCAAAGTGGCTAGACCATTTTTCATTCCCGCTTGCGAAGTATTAAGGTTCCAATTTCTCCATGTCCTCATCAACACTTACTACTATCTCTCTTTGTGATTAGCATTTCCCTAATGACTAATGATGCTAAGTTTCTTTTCCTGTTCTTATTGGCCGTTTGTAAGTCTTTATTGGAGAAATGTCTATTCAGATCCTTTTCAATATTTTAATTAGTTTATTTGTGTTTTTATTATTGAGTTTGAGTGTTCTTTATATATTTTAGAAACAAGTTCCCTTTCACATATATGATTTTAAAATACTTTCTCCCACTCTGTGGGCTGTCCACTTTCTTGATCATGTCCTTCGTAACAAAAAAAGTTTTTAATTTTGATGTGGTACAATTTATTTTTGTTGTTGTTGTGGCTTATGTTTTGGTGTCATATCTAAGAAACCATCTCCTAATCCAAAGCATGAAGATTTATGGCTAAATTTTCTTCCAGGAGCTTTATTGTTTTAGCTCTTAAGTTTAGGTCTCTGATAAATTTTGACTTAATTTTTTGTATATTGTAGGCTAGGAATTCAAGTTCTTTCTTTTGTATGTGGCTATTCAGTTGTCCTGCACCGTTTGTTGAGGAGATTATTCTTTCCCCATTGAATGGTCTTGTCACCTTTGCAGAAAATCAGTTGACATAGATACATGGATTTATCTCCAGACTTTCAACTCTCTTTCATCAGTCTATGTGTCTATGCTATGCGAGTACCACACTCTCATGATTATTACAGTTTTGTAGTAAGTTTTGAAACTGAGAAGTCTGAGCCCTCCAACTTTGTTCTTTTTCTAGATTGTTCTGGCTATTCTGGGTCCTTTATATTTCCATATGAATTTTAGGATCAGCTTGTCAATTTCTGCAAAGAAGCTGGGGTTTTGAAAGGGATTGTGTTGACTCTGTAGATCAACTTGGGGAGTGCTGTCATCTGAATAACATTAAGTCTTTTGATACATAAATATAGGATGTCTTTTCATTTATTTAGATCTTCTTTAATGTCTGGGGAAAAAAAACTTTCTGTAGTTTTATACTATTTTTTTTTGAACTATTCTTCCCTCTATGATGAGCTGCCTTTGAACTTTAAACTCATTTTACATGGGTCTGTTTCTGTACTCTAATTATATTCCGTGACTCACATCTATTCCTCTACTAATGCTGCACTATTTTACTACAAGAGCTTTGCGGCACACTTTGACATCAGATAAGGAAAGTCTTTCTACACCTCTAGTAATTTGCTTTTCTAAAAATTTCTTGTCCTCACTCATTCTCCCATATGAATGTCAAAACTATCGTAAGTTCCGAAAAAAGAATTCTACTGTAATCTGAATTGGAATTACATTACATATTTCAGTTCATTTAAAGGAATGGACTGTTCAACTTTTCTGTTATGTGTTTCAACAGTGTGTTACATTTTTCTTTATAGGTTCTGTGATGGTTAATTTTATGTGTCATTTCTCACCCATACCTGATCAGGTGAAATTTAATGAGGCTTTGGACTTGGAATCGGTGTTGGAATGGGTTAAGACCTCTGGGGATATTGAGATGGGGTGAGTGTATTTTGCACATGAGAAGGACGTGAATTTTGGGGGGACCAAAGGGCATAATGTTATGGACCCATTTGTATCTCCTCAAAATTTATATATTGAAACTCTAGCCACCAATGTGACTGCATTTGGAGATAGGGTCTCTAAGGAGGTTAGAGGTTAAATGAGGCCATAAGGGTGGGGCCTTAATCTGACAGGAATAGTGTCCTTATAAGAAGAGGAAGAGACACCAGAACTCTGTGTGTGTGTGCACAGAGAAGAGACCATGTGAGGATGTAGTTAGAAGGTGGCTGTCCACAAGCCAGAAAGAGAAGTCTGACCAAAACCAACCCCGACAGCAGCTTGATTTTGGACTTCTAGCCTCTAGAACTGGGAAAACATAAATTTCTGCTGTTTAAGGCACCCAATCTGTGGTTTTCTCTTATGGTGCCCTGCAGACCAAGACAGGGTCTACTACACATTTCTTAAGCATTTTTTCCCAGGTATTTTTTATTATAACAGCATTCAAGGTGGTATTTGGAATACCGGTTCTGAGACTTCTGTGCACATATTACTAGTGTTCCTCTGCTCCTTTTCTTGAAGCCTGCTCTTGTCCCTATTGCCTCAAATCCATCTATCCAACATGAAGGTCCTCCCACGCTGGGCAGCCTGAGAGTATGTCCTCATCCACTCCCTCTGGCCACAGCCAGAAAAAGCAAGAGGTGGCTGGGAGAATCAGGAACTTGATATTAAAACACCTTTGTTGCAAGCTTCCCAGCAAGAGGCATCATAATAAAGTGAGCCCATCTGAACCCCATGGATGACCGAGGCAGGAAGGTCAGGCCGCCACGCTCCCTGGGTCCCAGTCCAGTGGAAGATGAGTGTGTTCTCTGCACGGCCTTCATAAGCATCGTATCCAAGACCCTGGCCAGCTCAGAGGATGGTCCGGAGCAGCCCAGGCGACCGAAAGAGAGGCCACCGTGGCTGCAGATCCGCCCCTCAATCCCCACCTGGGTGAAACTTCAGAGACTGGACTGTCATTCCTGGGGCACGTCTCCCCTCCCCCACTCTTCTGTCTTCCGTGTTGGTGGGGGAGGGGGATAGTTCTTGTTCGAAGAAATCCTTGGTTCTTCCAATTCTAGTTAATAAACTTGATGCTCCAGAAAGATGTATCACACTCTGCTTTGCATCATCCCTGCACAGAACTGGGGCTGTGCATTTTCCAGTTAGACAAGTGTGTAGCCATGTAGTGCTTGGAGTTAATCAGAACAACTAAAGGGGAAAATGACCTAAGAGAATTAGCACAATGACTCCCAGCAGCAACAACTGCTGCACTGCAGGGCAGAAATGCAGGAAGTGTGAAGTACCTTCCTGCACTAACATTACCGAACATTTTCAGAAGGGCCGAGGGGAACTTTTGGTCCCTGCAGCCTGTGTTAATTACAACAGAGAGGCCCATGAAAGGATAAGAAGGTCCCGTGAACCAGCCTGTGCGTGGTGTGGTAAGGTCCCTGTGCAGCTGAGTTTCATGACTGTCACGCAGCAGTTGGGCTCTCCTCTTCCCCCGTGCGGAGGGGCCCTGATGCATGGGTTTATTTTATTTTTTTTGATGTATACCATTTTAAAAGTCTTTACTGAATTTGTTACAATATTCCTTCTGTTTTATGTTTTGGTTCTTTAGCCGCGAAGCACGTGGGATCTTGGTCCCCGACAAGGGATCCAACCTGCACCCCCTGCACTGGAAGGCAAAATCTTAACCACTGGACCACCAGGGAAGTCTCTTTTTTAATTTTTTTTGATGCATGGGTTTCACCACAGGGAGTGTATGATTATAGTAAATGATCATACTTTCAAAACACTAGATTTGTCAGCATTACCTGGTTCCCTGGTTCAATAAGCCCTGGAACACACGGGTGACTGGAGCAGGGGCTTCTTCCCAGAGGCCTCTCTCTGGGGGCACATGCTCTCGGAGGCATCACCTGTACAGTCCCATTGGCTCTTGTCCGCTTACAGGTCACTTGCCGACTGCGGAATCCTTCACCGCAAGACACAGAGCACTCTGACCATGTGCCCGTGAACCACCTAAGAACAAAAACTACAGGAGCTTAGTAAGGACTGGTAGGACAGATCCAACAGGGAGTGCCTTCCAAAGGAAAAATTGATCCTAAGATGATGACTGTTTCAGGGCCCTCACACGTCTCTCTGGAAATGGGCAGCAGCACAGATAACTCCCAGCCATATGCTCAGATTTTCTTTTACTCAGAGAAGCAACAGAATCACCACGTAGAGACAAGCAACATAGGGGTGGGATAGAGCCGTCTTCAAGTATGTAAGGAGCCGTGACTTGTGTGGCTTCATAGAGTACAGCTAGGGCAAAATTAGGTGGAAACTTCAAAAAGGTGGATTTCAACTCACTGAAAGCAAAGGGAATATTACTGGATATTACTAAATCACCTATGTGCTCTTTGTGCTCTGAGACATTCGCATGTTTTCTAATGTAATTGTCATCTTGTTCCCATTCTTGCAATGAGGACAGCGATGTCCACAAGGTTAAATAGCTATGGTCCCATAACTAACATGCCAAGAAAGCTGGGACTGCTTCTAGATTTATCTGACCCTAAAGTTCATAATGATTATAGAAGACTGAACTTGGAAGTGGACACCTTGGAGATATTGGGTGCTCTGTCACTCAAGATGTTTGAGCTGCCACCAGGATACTGAAGAGTAGGGGTTCCTAACCTGAGCCCCATTGTTCTGCCAGGGAACCATGGACTTGGATGGGAAAAGGATTACATCTTTATTGCCACTAAGCTCTAACGGCAATTGTATTGCCTTCAATTGTAAAAATGTAGGCAACAACATCTAGTAGTAATAGCAATACCTGTGATTTTGTTAGCAGTAGAAACCATAGCTGCTTTCACATGACATGAAAATTGTGGCAGGCATCCAAAACAGCAGTTATATTCATCACCATTTCAGAATCAATTGTACTAGTAGATCCTGTTATTTAGTGTGTTGAGAGAAGCAAATTTCCTATTACATCACACATTTGAAACTACTTCAGTAACTATATTTCAATATAATTAATTGGATTCCTCTGTAGTCAAGTATATTTTATTTTTATAGATTTAAAACCCTTGATTGAGAAGGGAGCCATAGGCTTCTCTAGACTACGGAGGGATCCGTGGCACTGAAATGTGAAGGACCCCTGATGTAGAGGGATCTACGGTTAGATGATCTCTACTGTTTCTTCTAGGTATGAAAGTGTATGACAGTTTTTTCTAGGAGTGGCTAAAGGCTTGAGAGTACTTAATAAATAAGGATAAATTTCCCAATGTGAATTCTCATTGTGAGAATCAACAATTGATATAAACCAGTTTTCTTGGATCAAATTCCTCCTAGTTATTCTAGCATCAGTTTGCTGCTTCCTGAGGGACAGATGACTCTTGCACAAGCTCTTCCTTTGAAGGATAGGAAGAGCTCATGCAAGAGTCAAGGTGCCTATGGCACTGCAAGAGAGGTCAAGGTGCCCATGGTATCCACGGCTCTTCTAATAACGTGTTCCGAGGCACCTCTTTTGTTTCACGGTGTGACCATGCCTCCCACTTCTCCTCCAAGGCACAGATCATGGATCCGGGGTGGGCATTTGCACAGAGCAGTGAGCTGTACAACATTATGTACACCTCCGATTCCTCCTCAGTAAAATGAGGTTGATTAATAGTGTCTGCCTCACAGGTTTGTGCTCAGTAAGTACTACTACTGTTTGGTTTTTGTCTTGGTTTTTTTTTTGTTTGTTTTTACTGTGAATTTTGGCATTGTGAACAAAAATATTGCCTGCCATGTCAGTAAACAAAGGATGTTGCAGCCATCAAGCCATCACATTACAGCTGCCCTGACGGTGCACCACCCCGAGGAGACTCAGGATGAGAAAGCACAGGACACTGGCCCCAGATAGTGGAGGTGCACATCAAAGGAATGATTTCGGTAAGCCCAGACTCTTGCATCTTCCCATACAGACAAAGGCGCTAAATTCCTTAACTTGAGATAGCTGGTTTTCTTTAATTAACAGTAATATTTTGATGTTCCAACTACCTGGTCTTTTGTTGCAAAAACTCCTATGTATCTTGGTTCCCCACTCCCCACCTTGCCACTTCAGAACAGTTTCTCAGCATTATCTGCGATGCTATGTCCCAAGCCTGAAGTCCTCAGAATGTCCATCGAATAAAACATACCTCTCGACTTTTAGGTTGTGCATTATTTTCAGTCGATGGCATCATTGGTCAATTATCTGCTAGGGACTATGCTATTCAATCATTCATTCATTTTTTTAACAAATATTTTTAGAGAGTGTACAATGGGGCGATCACTGTGCTGAGTGCTGGGGATAACTCGTTAAACACACCAGCTGTGGATTTGGGTCTCATAGAACCGATGGTCCAGTATGTGGGCAAGACAGGCAGATTGTGGTAAGAGCTGTGCAGAAGAATGACATGGAAATAGAAAAACATATAGCACAGGGGTCTGGGTTAGTTTGGGGACTAGAAAGTTTTCCTGAAAATAGATGAATAAGAATAACTAAGTGAAAAGAGAGTAAGCAGTATGTGCAAAGGCCCTGAGTCAGGAGACAGAACGGTATATCGAAGGGACAAAAAAGACTATTGTGGATGGAGATCCAATAACCAGGCTGGGAGACACAGCAATGAGGCAGAAAGGCAGCCTGAGACCCAAGCACGCAGGGACTTTTATTCTTTCACTCACCTATTTGGTCAGGCAGCAAATAGGTACTGGGCACTTACTATGTGCAAGGCATTATTTTAGACATTGGGGGACAAAATGAACAAGATAGACACAGTCCCTATGCCAGGAACTTTGACCTTTGTCCTAAGAACAATGGGAAGGCATGGAAGGTTGTTTATTTTTTTTAAACATCTTTATTGGAGTATAACTGTTTTACAATGCTGTGTCAGTTTCTGCTTTATAACAAAGTGAATCAGCTATACGTATACATATATCCCCGTATCTCCTCCCTCTTGCGTCTCTCTCCCACCCTCCCTATCCCACTCCTCTAGGTGGTCACAAAGCACCGAGCTGATCTCCCTGTGCTATGTGGCTGCTTCCCACCACTAGATACCTGTTTTACATTTGGTAGTGTATATATGTTCATGCCACTCTCTCAGTTCGTCCCAGCTTACCCTTACCCTTCCTCGCGTCCTCAAGTCCATTCTCTAAGTCCGCGTCTTTATTCCTGTCCTGCCCGTAGTTTCTTCAGATCCATTTTTTTTGTTTTTTTGTTTTTTTGTTTAGATCCCATGTATATGTGTTAGCATACAGTATTTGTTTTTCTCTTTCTGACTGACTTCACTCTGTATGACAGACTCTAGGTCCATCCACTTCACTACAAATAACTCAATTTCGTTTCTTTTTATGGCTGAGTAATATTCCATTGTATATAGGTGCCACATCTTCTGTATCCATTCATCTGTCGATGGACACTTAGGTTGCTTCCATGTCCTGGCTATTGTAAATAGAGCTGCAATGAACATTGTGGTACAGGTCTCTTTTTGAATTATGGTTTTCTCAGGGTATATGCCCTGTAGTGGGATTGCTGGGTTGTATGGTAATTCTATTGTTAGTTTTTTAAAGAACCTCCATACTGTTCTCCATAGTGGCTGTATCAATTTGCATTCTCACCAGCAGTGCAAGAGGGTTCCCTTTTCAAGTGAGGAGCATCGTGATGAGTTTGTATTTAGGGTTTTTTTTTTTAAGGTTTTTTCCTAATGTGAACCGTTTTTAAAGTCTTTATTGAATCTGTTACAATATTGCTTCAGTTTTATGTTTTGGTTTTTTGGACGTGAGGCATGTAGGACCTTAGCTCCCGACCAGGGATCGAACCCACACCCCCTGCATTGGAAGGCAAAGTCTTAACCACTGGACTGCCAGGGAAGTCCCATGGGTTTGTGTTTTCAAAGATGGTTCTTCTTATAGAGTGGACAAGGCACTCTAGAAAGGAGACAAAACTCAGGAGGCTCCTGGAGTGGTCCTAGTGAGGAATGATGATGGCTTGGACTCCATTGGTAACAGTGGGAATTGACAAGAACGGATGGAAGTGAGAGGAAAGTGGGAGTTCAGGATGTTGTCAATGTGATCTGGAACACTGGGGACGGATCAGATTTGGTGGAGATCATGAGTTTGACTTTGGACATTTTTAAAACCATTGATTTGTGTTGTCTGTGACACAGAAAGGTTAGTAATGGTTTTACCCCTGGGGGTAGAGTCTACAGAACTGTGCTTTTAACTAGTGCCTCTCATGATCTGGCCCGCTGACTTATCTCCTGGGTAAACCCATGAAATCAGCTTCACTGTGCTCTTAAGGTACATTGTGAGTGCAGGAAACAGATTTGGGTAGCAATTAAGAGCAGATGCTGTGAAAGCAGACTACCTCAACGTGAATTCTGGCCCTTGTAACTGTGCGGCCTAGGGGAGTTGTTCCATCTGTAAAATAGAAAATGAACGACATCGACCTCAGAGGTGACTGTGAAGTGATCCACATAAAGTACTTAGCAGAGTGCCTTGTATGGTACATGCTAAACAAATCACAGTGGTCGAGTTATTAATTCCAAATGACTGGGCATTTTAAAACAAGCCAAAACCTGGTACTGATGAGATGACTACACATACCTCGAGGGGCAGTCCCAGATGTTACAGGGCTGGAACCCAGCCAGCGGCTTCTGGAGGTGCTCACAGAAGGCCTCACTCACTTCCTGCCCGTTGGCCATTACACACTGGGGTCTCTGAACTCGGGCTCCCAAGTGGCCGCAAGTGGCAGAACAATGTGTCCAGCTACCAAGCTCCCAGAAAGTCTCTGCAGAAAGAAAATGAATGTCATGACAGATGAGAAATGATGATGGGCTGGAGACAACCCGGCCAAAGACCACCGCCAGCTGTTTTCTGGTTACCTGCCTGTCTGGTGCTCTGAGTAGCAGACAGAGAATAAGCCATCATACAGTGCAAGGGAGTCCGTTAAATCTCCTTTTCCCTCAGCTAGCTTACTGTAATAACTGGTGGGAATGGCAGCCAGAATGGGGCCCTCGGACCACAGCCTGGGTGAGGGGCTACTGCAGACCAGCTGGATCTGCCAGAAAAAGCCCAGAGAGAAGGCGGAGGTATGCTGTGCAGTGCGCTGGCTCCTCACGACTCTCCAAGCAGAGCCAACAGGACAAGAGTGGAGGGTCTCTCAGGGGATGCCCTAAGGATGCCCCGTGGGTTCTATTTCTCCAAAGTGGATCAGGCCGAGAAATGAAAGATGTTTAGCAGGGAGCAGGGATTAAGCAGAAGTGTTAATGTTGCATTTCAATTCCATTCTTACTTTTCCATTAATTCTGAATCTAAATTTCAGATTATTCCTGAAACTGCATACATAATTTGTCCTGGAGACATCTGGAAAGGTGAAAATGGGAGTTTCCTTTAGAAACGTTGAAGCTGACCCCCTCCAATAATTATAACGGTTTTTACTTTAATCCCCCTTCCAAGCAGCCTTTTCCTTCACTTTTGACACTTGGTAAAAAGACGAGGTAGGACATGATGATGACACATTTGTGTATGATCACAGAAAGTGCCAGATTTTTTGTAATAATCACAAGTAATTGATAGCTACCAGCTATGTCCGCAGGCTCCCTCACAGAGGGACTGATTTCTCTAACTTAATTGTTTTCCCGGTTTTCCTTTTGATTTTGGAATATTTGTCCTAAGCTGCATATGGTATCATTTGCAAAGGAGAAGAGAATATATTTTTAGTTGCCCCCCCCCCAGGATTACAGTTTATTTAAAACAAATTTAAAAAACAGCTAACTTTATTGAGAATTTTCCAGGTGATAGGTACTGAGTTAAACACTTTAACATCAATTTTCATTTAATCCTTATGGCCATCTTGTGAATTAGATTAGTTTTACTTACAGAGGTGGACACTTCAAAAAGCTAAGTGACTTTCCCAAGATCCTTCAGCTGGATTGGGGCCCAGTGTGTCTGTCTCCAAATCTAACTCTTTCTACTCTGTCACATTTCACAAAGACACCCTGATGATTCAAGGCAGGACACACATGCATTTCTTTAAAAAAATATATGCATTTTTTTACTGAGGTATAATTCATATACAATAAAATGCTCAGATATCAGGCATGTGGTTTTATGAGTTTTCACAATTGTATGCATTTATGTAACCGTGATCCAAACCAAGGTATATAACATTTCATCACCCCTAAAATTTCCTCCTGCCTCTTTTTTAATCAATTTCCCTCTCCTCCAGGCAACCTACTTCTCCATTTCTGTTAATATACATCAGTACTATCTGTTCCTGGACTTCATATGATACGTACTCTTGTATGTTTGGCTTTTTTTGCTTAACATAATGTTTTTGAGATATACCCATATTGTCCTGTATATCAGTCATTCATTCTTTTATTTTTATTGCTGAATAACATTTCATTGTATGAATACACCCACAAAGTTACACCTTATTCTCGTAAGTATTTTTGATTTTCTTAACTCTACCTCTCTCCCTTGGCCTCCTAAAGAGTTTTGCAAGCTGGAAATACCTAGATTAGGTTCTTGTGACCAAGTACTGATATGTGTGGAAAAAAATATTTGTGAAAGAAGACAAATGAAAGAATTGATTGCACAGTTCTTAGCAAATCTTCCCTCTGTTAATATTTACCAAGTTAGCAATTGTTTTGCAACTGGAAAACCAATGTCTGCATTACCACAAATAATGGTGCAGATTTGGGATATGACCTCTGTGGGCTTCCTCAGGAGTGAATTTTTTTTAAAAAACGTTCAATATGGAAAGAAAATGTTGAACCCCCGAAGGTTGAGGGGGAAGGAAAAAGCTGGCTGGACGCCTAGGAATAATTTTACTTATTGCAAAGTGCAAAACATGGAGGGTCTTTTAACTAATTCCTTTTCTTAGCACATGCCTTACCACCAGCAAATCCCCCAAAAAAGCCCAAATCCCAGACCTGAAGGTAGGGGTTCTCTTGTTGGCCCATTACTGTTGGTTTCAGTGTGGATGCCTGGAGCATATGCTGTTTATGGTCCTTGGGAAATAGAAGTTTACTGCCTGACTGTCTTTGTTCTGAGAAAAAAAAAGGAACACTTGTTTACCAATTAGAAGTTATCTAATTCTTGTTCCATCTTGGGTGTTCTGAAAGACGACAACTCCTGGGAAATAATTCCTTTCCAATAGAATACTCTGTCCCAGGACACTCAGGCTCACACAGATCTGGGAGCTATGTGTGGGGCTGGGTGTGCGGAGAGCCACGGGGGCTTAGTTAGAGTTATTAACTACGCTAACATGTAGCATCTCTGCATGTTTTCAGGGTTTACAGCCTAACTAACAAGGTAGGAAAAAATACATTCACCAGAATTCCAAAAGGGACTGGAGGAAGCAGCTGGGGCTTATAGGGCTCTTCCCCTCCAGACAGCTTTGGGAACAGAAGGGGTGATGTTTTACAGGGGACCTCACATGGTGAGGAGTGCATGAGTGTAAGAGCAGAAGGATGGTGGAGGAATGCTGTGTATTGTGTGATGTAAGACATTCTTGATTCCTCAGTCATGTGACCAAAGTCACAAGCTGCTTGACTGGAGAGACTTCTGAGAGAAGAGGTGTGCAGGGCAGAACTGAGACACCCACACAGACTCATGAGTGGAGAGGGGGAGAGGCAAGGAATAAGGCTGGGACTTCACAGGGAGCTTGGGGAAGGCACTGGAGAATCAGACAGGTTAAGCTTCCCCATTTGTTGACAATCTTCCATATTAAGATCCTAGAGGACCACAGAGGCTCTTTGGGAAGGGCCACATGGAGGTACACCAGTGCCCTTCTGATCAGCACTGAGAGTCAAGGAGGGCAGTATGGAGAACACTGAAAGAGATGACTATATATTTGGGCTCTAGTAAAAACTTTCCTTTTTCTTTTTTTTAAATAAGTTTATTCATTTCTTTATTCATTTATTTTTGGCTGTGTTGGGTCTTCGTGCACGGGCTTTCTCTAGTTGTGGTGAGTGGGGGCTCCTCTTCGTTGTGGTGCATGGGCTTCTCATGGCAATGGCCTCTCTTTTTGCAGAGCACAGGCTCTAGGCACGCGGGCTTCAGTAGTTGTGGCATGTGGGCTTAGTAGTTGTGGCTCACGGGCTTAGTTGCTCTGCGGCATGCAGGATCTTACCGGACCAGAGATCGAACCCATGTCCCCTGCATTGGCAGGCGGATTCGTAACCACTGCGCCACCAGGGAAGTCCTCTAGTACAAACTTTCAATGAGTAGCAGGTTTCCTCAATTTATACAACGGGATAAAAGATTACTGCCTGGGCTTCCCTGGTGGCGCAGTGGTTGAGAGTCCGCCTGCCGATGCAGGGGACACGGGTTCGCGCCCCGGTCCGGGAAGATCCCACATGCTGCGGAGCGGCTGGGCCCGTGAGCCATGGCTGCTGAGCCTGCGCGTCTGGAGCCTGTGCTCCGCAGCGGAAGAGGCCACAGCGGTGAGAGGCCCGCGTACCGCAAAAAAAAAAAAAAAAAGATTACTGCCTCCAACACTGTGCTATTGTAAATATCTAAAGAGTTCAGGAACATCAAAGTGCTTTGTGCATGACACCTATTCCAACTCCCCATCTATTTATGTCTCTGGGCTCCTCTAACTGCCAACAAGAAAAGCCATGGAGAAAGCTCTTTCCATCATCCTCTTAGTTTGGCTGTGGATTCTATAATCTCATACCAGTTCTGCCAGTGACTCAGTTTTATTCATTTATGAAACACTTATTTAATACTTACACCTGTGTTAGGTGCTGGAGAGACAAAGGACAATAATAAATGATCCCTAACCTCAGTCTAACTGACTTCTGTGATTAACTCTCAATCACTTCCAAACTCTGGGGGGGGAAGAGAAGTATTATTTATTGAGTCCTCAAACCCCTGCAAGTTAAAGCTCATTCTGGTGACAAGACTTCGTGAGCTCCAGATCTTATCCCTGACAGACAGCAGCAGAAGAAGCCAGCTTATCACCCTGTGTGGGGGGCTCACTGCAATGACCTTCCCCAAATTACAGTACTGACCCCACTACAAGATGTCTTAAGACTCAATTGATTAGTATGTGTTGGCCACCTACTGTGTGCCTCATACTCTATTATATTGTTAGGACTGCAAAAGAAATACTAGACATGGTCTGTACCATTAAGGGACCCACAATTTAGCTGAGGAGACATAAATGAAAGAGGAAACAACTGGAGACCAATGTGTGTTAGGACTTAGGGACCAAGGGGTGAGACCACAGAAAGGAGAGGTCCAAAAAAATCAGAGAAGGATTCACACGGGAAATGGGAATTCAGTTGGCCCTACAGGATGGGAGGTATTGGGGCAACATGATAAAGGCAGTGAGCAGTATGAGTGCAATGAGCACTTTTCCTGGGTAAGCAATATGAATGGCAGCCACACTTCCAGGGAAGCAACATGGGGTGTGTGTGTGGAGGGGGGTTTGGAACACAGGGCAGGAAACCACGTTGCCTAGAACAGAGTTTAGTGCTAGCTTACAGTGGAGGTCAGGGAAAAGAAGCAGATGTAAAGGCAGAATATGAAGGATCTTGATTCTGGGCAGAAAGTTTATATCCCAACGTAGGTTCTTAGGCAGAGAAGGAGCAGCAAGAAAGTCACAACCTTCTAAGAGAAGAACTGGTAAGACAGAGTATTAGATTTAGTGCTCGTTTGTAAGTGGGCAGTGGCAGCAATAGTTAAAACCATTTAATGTCCACTTGTTTACTCCCTGACCCCAGAATCAACAAAACCAGGTCCTACTTTGTACATATTATAGGAAGCACTTGAAGGACAACAAGAATTTGACGCTTACCCAGCAAGTGGAGGATGGATGTTGCCATCGCCTTTCCAAGAGCATTGGTGGCTGTACAGACATAGGTTCCTTCACTTTCAAGGGAAACATTCTGCAACAACAGGGATCCATTGAAAAGCAAGGAATTATTGTCACTCAGAGATCCTCCTTTCTTCAACCAAGTTACATTAGGTTGAGGGACACCTTTGGAAGAAAAACAAATATGACAAAGGCAAACTCCTTTAAGAATAGGGCCACAGGACCATATGCAAATACCATTTAGCATTTTGACCACAAGTCAGGAAATGGGTTTAATCACATATAATAGGAAAAACGGCTCTTTCTATTTCTATAGCTCCTCTATGGCAGATGGGGGATGCTGCTGAAGCAAAGGGCTTTGGTCTGCTGAGCACCAGGTTGGTTTATGTATATAAGTCAAGGAATAGGAGCCAAAGAGGGTGGGCTTGCTCTGTATTGGGAAGGGAGCGAAATTTGAAGTTGAATGGGGGTAACGGGAGAGTGGTTGGAAAAGAGGAGCTGATCAAGCCGGATGAATGTGGAGGCAGAGACACAGAGAAATTCCTAGCAGTGGGTTGTCACAAAGAAGCCTTTTGGAAACAAAAATATCGAATATGGATGTTTAAGTGGTTCGCTGTGCAAAAGGCAATGCAACGTTCCTCCCTTCAGGTGGAATACAAAATCTTTAGGGAAGTAGATTTTGTTCATCCATGCTTTTGTGGAAGAGGATAATTTCAGGGAACAAAAAGAAGTATTGCATTTTAAGTTTGGGTCAATGTAGAGGTGAGCAGACTGTAAGCAACACCTCTGGACACAGAGAGGAGCGTGAGGAATTGAAAGAATTTCTTCCCCCACATCTTGAGAAATCTTAGCCATTTGCTGGGCTGTGGGATGTGAAACTAAGAGGAATCTCATTTCGTTCTTAAGAGCTGGGGCAGCCTCCAGTGATCCAGCAGGGTTACTGGTTTTGAGGATGTCCTTTCTTCCTGTAATGCTCTGGCTAGAGAGGCTATGGCAGACATGGCAAGGCTTTCTGACAAGAAAGAGATATCATCGCTCTAATCATGACATCTGCAATGCACCTTACAAGAGGCAAAACACATGCTCCATGAACACTGAGACACTTTCTCACGGTTATTCCCAACTCCTGGGAAGCAGTCATTGTTAGCTCTGTCTTACAGCTGAGGAAGCTGGTCAATTCAAAACTAGCTTAGAACCTAAATACACAGAGAAGTGCTAATCACAAGTGCATATATATAGTTTTGTAGTTTCGTCTACAAATATAAACACATGTAGTTTCTTCTAGTTTCTTCTACAAATATAAACACATGTAGTTTCTTCTACAAATATAAACACATATAAACTTTTCTAAGGTCAACAGCTAGTAAACACTGGATCTGAGATTCACACCCACGCAGTTTACTCCAGAACTTACCTTTTAACCACAATGTAGGTAGGTCTTATATATTTCTTGATAGATTGATTCCTAGGCATCTTATACTTTTTATGGCCATAGTAAGCAGGCTCTTTTAAAATATATTTTATAGTTGTTTATTCCTGACAATTAGGAAAGCAATGAACACTCGCGTCTTTATCTTGTATCTAATCATCTTACTAAAGTTTATTATTTTGAATAGTTTTCAAATGATTTTGTTTTTTAAATGTAAACAGTCACATCACTTATATGTAATGACAATTTTATCTTTTTTTCCTATATTTATACCTATAATTTCTATTAACTATTGCATTGTATTAGCTAATGTCTCTAGAACAATGCTGAATCATGTTACAGCAAGCAAATTTGCCTTGTTTCCAGCTTTAAAGGGAACATTACTAATGTTTCATCCTCAAGCACGTTGTTTGCTTTTGTTTTCTGTTAGCTGTTGTCAAATCAAATTTCCTTCTGTTTCTAACTCACATGGAAATTTCTAAACCTTTGAGCTAATATTTAGTTTATTTTAATTGGAGTTTTTAAAAATTAAAGTATTTAAAGTTATTAATTTTCCTTTGAGTACAGCTTTGACTGTATATATTTTGAGATGAAATAAACCATTACCATTATTTCACTCATTCAAAAATGTTTACAAAGTGCTTATTATATGTGAGACTTTATGCTGGTGCTAAGGATATGTGAACTAAGTTTCCTTAAGAAACTTGATTTTAGAAGCCTTAATTTTGTGGTCTTCTAGGATCTTAAGATGGAAGATTGTCAATAAATGGGGTAGGCTTAACCTGTCTGATTCTCGAGTGCCTTCTCCAAGCTCCCTGAGAAGTCCCAGCCTTAATTTTTAAATTTTAATTCCCTCCTTTGGAGGGAAACAGATGATTGCAATAAAAGGACACGAGGGCTTATGATAAACGTAAACACTGGATGCCACTGGCACGTAAAAGCTGTATTTAATGCAGACTGGAGAGAGGGGAAAGATTCTCACATGAAGGAACATCTAAGCTAATACTTTAGGACAAGTAGAAACATGTCAGGTGAAGGGGGTGGATGTGGTGGTGAGACTGTTTTAGCTAGAGGGAACAGCGTGCAAAAAGGCACAGACACGAAGGAAAATATAGTGCATTTGGGGAATCATAAATTGCTTTTTTATGACTGGAGTTTAAAGTACATGGAGTAGGAGTGAGGAGAGATGACTACAGAGGTCAGCAAGTACCCATAAAATGAAAATTTATTATCCACAGTAAGGAGTTTGGTGGCATTTATCCTAAAGGAAATAGGAAATAGTTTCATTCTTTTAAGCAGTGGTTAAAACTATCAGATTGCTGCTTCTGAAACATCGTTCTGGATGTGATGTAAAACGGGGACGAGGGAGGCAAGGGTCAGTAGGACCACTTAGGTGGTTACAGAAGCAATTGAGGTGAGATGCAAAGAGTGCTGAAACAATGGTGGGAGTGAGGGATCTGGAGAGAATAGATTCACTTAGTAAATATTAAAGAAGAAAAATCAGTAGGATTTGGTGACTGACGTTCTATGCGGGAGTGAAGGAGAAAAAGGATTTAAGGATGACGTGCAGATAGAGGGTGGTACCATTCACTGAAACAGGGAAAATAAGAGGAGGAGCAGACCTGCGTGATAAATTCTTATAAGCATGTTGCAGCCTGAGAGCCAGGCGTCGAACTTTACACATACTCCTAGGAGCCTGCGGGAACGCTGCGGGGACGAGGACCAGTGGGCGCCATTGTCGTGCTCTCCCTCTGCTGTGCTCCAGAGCTTCCGGATCTCCCAGAAGAGAGCTTTTACACAAGTCTGCCCTGATTTTTGTGGCTGCCACCTGCGGATGCCTCTGGAGGACAGGGGAGCCTGTGTTCCTGGTCCCTTGAGACCGTAATAATTGGTGTCACCCAGAAAAGAGCTCATACTCCTATCTGGCACCTTGATTTTTGTGATTGCTGTCAGGGGACACCTCTGTATCACATGGCTCTGGTGGCCAATGGGGCTTATACTTGCGGGTCCCACAGGATTGTGGCCAATGGAGAAAGAGTACTTAAACAGGTACCACCCCCCAGGGCACAGCAAGAGGCCACAGATCCAGGTCCTCCTCCTTTCTGTGAAGGAGGCCTATGAGCTAAGCATCATGACTGCGCCCGAGGGGCAGGCTTCTGATTAAACATGCATCTTGGGGCTGACTGTGATCCCTCGCAGAGACCTCTGAGGGTGGGAGCTGTCTTCATGCTCACTCTCTGCCACGCTCCGGGGTGCCAGTGTTTCCTGCAGGCAAGCTATACGTGCATCCAGTGCCCTGGTTTTTACCTCTGGTATCCTGTTTTTATTTTTATTTTATATTGGAGTATTGCTGATTCACGATGTTGTGATAGCTTCGGGTGTACAGCAAAGTGATTCAGTTATACATACACGTGCATCTATTCTTTTTCAAATTCTTCTCCCATTTAGGTTATTAAAGAATACTGAGCAGAGTCCCCTGTGCTATACAGTAGGTCCTTGTGTGTTGTCCATTTTAAATACAGCAGTGTGCACATGTCAATCCCAAACTCCCCATCTATCCCTCCCCCCAACCACGCTTTTCCCAGGCTAACCATAAGTTCATTCTCTAAGTCTGTGACTCTGTTTCTGTTTTGTAAGTAAGTTCATTTGTATCTGGTACCCTGGTTTTTGTGGCTGCCACCCAAGGGATGCTCCTTGATCTGGTGGCTCTGTTGGCCAGGGTTGGAAGGGGTGGGTGTAGGGTTAGCGGTGGGATGGAGGGGTGGGAGGGTAGGGAGGAGGCGGGGGGTGGCGGCTTGCATTCCTGGGTCCCACAGGACTGTGGCAATCAGAGAGGCAGTGCTTGGCAGGCTATCACCGCCAGGGCACCGCACAGACAACGGACTGAAACACACCCCCAGTCTTTCTGCGAAGGAGGTCTCTTTGCTTGTCCTGGAGCTTTGGCCTGAGGGGCTGGCTTCAGGTCTGGCTCACATTTAGTGGCCTATAGAGCTGCTTTCAAGGAATGTAGGCTGTAGAATGTAGTGCCCCTTGGCACTCCCCCTCCGCCTCGCGCCAGCTCACCACTATCACCCAGAAAAGGAACTTACACACTCATTTGGGGCCCTGATTTCGGCAGCTGCCACCCAGGGGACCCCTCCAAATCTTCCGACGCTGGTGGGCATCAGGGGTTACACTTACAGTCCCACAGGACTGTATATATCTACATACTTAAAGGAAAAACTGATCCTCAGGGTCTAGCTTGCAGTCAGCCTGAATCTAGGTTCTGAGAGCCTCCCGTTTGAGACACTGACAGGTCTTAGCACATCCTCAACTATGAGGAGTTATTAAATACATACAGTAAGTCCCCTACATACAAACCTTCAAGCTGCGAACTTTCAAAGATGCAAACGTGCGTTCGCGTGTCCAATCACGTAAGTTAGTTCACGTGTCTAGAGTACATTGTCACGTCGCATGCATCTTCTACAAGTGGTTGTGCTTTTGTGTACTTTACTGTACAGTACTGTATAGAGGACAGTAGTACAGCATCTTTATTTCAAGCCCAGGATGTCTGGAAGCAAGTGTAAAAGCAGCAGTGATATACCTGGTACTTTTCAAGGTAATGTACTGTAAGATTAAAAATGTTTTCTTTATTTTTTGCGTTTGTTTTTTATGTATTATTTGTGTGAAAAGTATGATAAACCTATTACAGTACAGTACTGTATAGCCGATTGTCTTAGTTGGGTACCCAGGCTAACTCTGTTGGACTTGCCAACGAATTAAACTTACGAACGCGCTCTTGGAACGGAACTCGTTCATATGCAGGGGACTTACTGTAGTAGGCTGCTTGGACAAGCACAAAGGTTAGAGAGACAAACAGGAGCTGAGGCAGAGCTGAATGACAAGGTTCATCTCCTGCATGAGGCTACGACTTCAAAACTGGAAAAGGTTGTTGCTTCATCTCTATAGAAGCCAACACAGAGACACAGAGGGGTTGAATGGATGAAAAACCAAGACCCATCCACATGCTGCCTACAAGAGACTCCCTTTAGATGTAAGGATACACACAGACTGAAAGTGAAGGGATGCAAAAAGATATCCCATGCAACTAGAAGTTAATTTCACGAGGAAACCTGGAAAATCACACAGATGTGGAGATTGAAAAACATGCCACTGAACAACCAATGGATCATCTTGCTTTTCTAGATTTTCTTGGGGACACAGCACATACACTACCTAAGACTGACCTTGGTGATGCAGTGGATGCTCTCGTGTGCTTCTTGAGTGCTAGTTCAATGCCATTTTTACTGCCTAACCTCAGCATTCTGACTCAGAGCTCTAATGAGCAGAAATTCCTCCTGGCCCATCTAGATAGATCCCAACCAGCAACTCTGCTCCCAGTGCTGACTATACTTGGTATCTCTTTTACACACTTTATTTTTATTTCAAAGGGTAACATTAGGAAGAGCAAATCAGGTCTCCCTCTTTTTTGCCTGAAGACCACAGAAGTAAATCTGTGGTTTCCTGAAAGCCTCAGACCATACTGCTCAAAAATGTCAAGGGTAAAGATGAGAGACTAGGTTAAATTTCTCTTGGGATTCCTTTCAGCTGAAGGATATGTGAGAGAAATTCATCCGTTCATCCATCCACCCACCTGTCACTTTATATATTCAACTCACTTTTATTATGTACCTCCTATGACCAGCACTCTTCTTGAGCATTATGACTGCATTAATCTCTCACCTCTCCAGTAGATCACGAGGATAGCGCCTGGCAAAGGGTAGACAAATGAATATTTGCTGAATGCATAAATGAGTGAACTAGGGAATGGATCTACTAGAAGAAAATTATATCCCAAAGATACGTCAGCATGACTTCCTGGTTATTCACGCCAGTGTTCTCTTCCAAATGGCAAAGATACAATGCTGACTCTATTATTAAAAATCTTCATAAATTCAGACACTGTTATTTTGGAATCTGTGGTAATTTAGAAAAGGGCGGTATTAGCTGGGAGGAAAATAACCTCCGTAAATATTTTGAGGCGAAAAATGTAAAACATTTCAGAAATCCTTTTAAACACTTAACTAGCCTCCATATATGTGAATTTAAATTATTTATTAATTAAAGGGATTCCTTTAAGACCTCTGCTAAGTCATTCTCTCTTGAGTAACTGAACATTTTTTAAAGCAACACTAAGTTTGAAAATATTTTACAATTTAAGGATATTCAGATTTATCTCCTGCAACTAGTCCCAATTAAGGGGAGTTTTCTCAAATTATAAAACCTCTTGCAGTGAGAGACCCTGAAGCACTTCACATGTATTGGCTTATTCTTTACGCCTCTATCATAAGAAGCATGCAAGCAACAGTGCTGTCAATTCTAAACTGAAAAGAGGTGTACTAAAGCCCTTCAGCGAGGTAAAACAAGCCACGCGGGGTCCTCGGGGAAGAGCACTCCAGGCAGAGAGAACAGCTCACGCTTCAGCCCTGAAGCAGGGTTCTTACCATGGAGTCCCTGAACCTCATGTAGGTCCATAGACGGAATTCAGGGGTTTGTGACCTTTCCACTTACTCCAGCTGAGATTTAGCATTTCCATCAACTATGAACATAAGCAATAAACCAAGGTAGCAGTACCTTGGATGCTGAAGCCAATGGAAATCACAGATATTTTCATATCACATTATAATTCTTACAGATATCTCACAATATCTTTTATACCATCACTACTTCAAAACTATGGTATTTATTGGATGAATGTTAGCTTTTCAATTGAATGCATTAGTAAAGAAACATATTATTAGATCGTATACTTGCTTTATTAATATTGTGATATCTGTATTTTGATTATAATTGGTTTTCTTTATAATATAGAGTCTGCATCTGAAAGCACTATTCTGAGAAGCAGTCCCCTAGGCTTCATCAGACTAGACTTCAGGGCATGCTTCTCTTACTTTGGAAAAAGATAAAAGAACACTGTGGCTGCAGGGATGTGAGCAAGGTCAGAGAAATGGCAGGTCGGGTGGGGGCTCAGATCATAGAGAGCCTTATAGGTCATTGTAAGGCTCTGGTTTTTATTCTAAAGGCTTTGAAGAGTTGTGTGTTCTGACTCTTGATTTTAAAGGACTACTTGGACTGCTACGTTGAGAGTAGATTGTAGGGGGCAAGGGCAGAGAGGGAGACCAGCGAGGAGGCTGTGATTACAATCCAGCCTAGAGATGATGGTGGGTTGGAGCAGCTTGGTAGCAACTGAAGTGGTGAGAAATGTTCAGATTCTGGATATATTTTGAAGGATTTCTCTGGGGAATGGGGGATTGATGGATAGAGGGCTATGTCAAAGAGAAATGCAGGTCAAAAATGATGTCAAGATTTTAGGCTCACGCAACTGAAATAAAGGCACTGCCATTTTCTGAGACTCAGAGAAAAACTCCATGAAGAAGCAATTTTGGGAGCAAAACTCAGGCATTCAGTTTTGGATAAGTTAGGTTTGAAACATCTGATATTCACTGAGGGATGCTGAACAGGCACTTGGATCTGTTCACCTAGGCTTAGAGGAAAGGTCTGGGCTGGAAATACAAATCTAGGAGTTGTCAGCATACAGATGACATTTGAATCCTTGAGCATGAATGAGATCGATGAGGGAGTGAGTACAGCTAGAGAGCAGAAAACGTCTGAGGACTAGTCCTGAGGTACCTTAACTTAGAGATCAGAGATGTGAGGCAAAGCCAGCGGAGGAGGCTGAAAAGGAACAGGTGATATGGTGGGTGTAGAACTGGGAGCGTGGTTTCCCAGAAGCTGATGAGAAAGTATTTCACGAAGGAGGGAGGGAATAGCCACTGTCAAATGCAGTCACTGTCAAAGGGCCAAGTAAAAGGTCTGAGGATTGACCACTGAATTGGCAATGTACAGACTTACATGGTGGGCCTGTTGGTAACCTTGACAACAGCTCTGAAGGTTGAATGGTGTGGATAAACTTGGCTGGAGTGAGCTCACGAGAGGATGAAGGAAGATGAAATTGGAGACTGTACAAACTACTCTTGAGGCATTTTGCTATGATGGAAATCGAGGAATGAGGCAGTAGCTGGAGGGGGGAGTGGAGTCAAGGTCAGGCTATCTAAAGGTGGCTTCACTCACCTGGAATTTGCAAAATCTTCCTAACCATTCTCACTGCTCCCACACTGGCCTTCCTTTCACTCTTTGATTCCCTAGTCTATTTTCAACATGGTAGCCAGAGTGTTTTTCCTAAAACATAAGTCAGATCATGGCATTCCTCCAATGGCTTCCATCTCATTCAGAATAAAAACAGAGTGCTTTATGATGGCTTATATGGTGCTACGTGATCTGCCTCTATCATCTCAAAAAAAAAAAAAAAGTGCTGAGAGCCAGAGAGAGACAGATTCTTGATGAAATCATTTATGTTCCTGAATCTAGATGTGTCCAAAGTTAGTGCACCCTAGGACTTTTCAGTTTCCAGAACCAGTAACTTCTCTATTTTTCTTGAGCCAGTTTGAGGTGGGTCTCTGACGCTTGTAACCATGGGCGTCTGGACTAAAAACGTAGGTATGAAAACAACCCAGATGGCCAAATGGTCACAGCAGCACGCACTTCTGGGAACAAACTGGCATCACCGTATTCCAAAAGAAAATGTCGGAGATAAGAAGTTTGCATTGAGGAGGATAAGACCACAGCAGAATATGGCCCGACCTCTTCCTCCTCACTCTACACAACTAACCTGGCCAAGTTCATCAGCTTTTAAGAACACAGTGATAATTCCTATGCTGACAATGCCCACATCTGCCTGTCCAACCTGAACCCGTCCCTCGAGTTCAACACCAACAGTTCCTGGACATCTCCCATCCGCGAGTCCCAAAGCTGCCTCAAACGCAGTAAGTCCCACAGCAAATTCATTTTGCTGTAGACTTGTTCCACATCTCCCTGTAGGCTTGTTCCGCATCATCATTTCAGCACCGCATCTATCCAACCTCCCCACCTCGGAGCCTCAGAGCCACACCCGGATCTCGCCTCTGCATCCTCCACGTTCCATTTGCCACCAAGTTAGAAAAAAAAATCACTTCTAACTTAGATCATCTCTTCTTCTCCATTCTCACGGTCAATGCTGTGGCTCAGGGCCAGAGTTCCTGCCTTAGTTACTGAAGCAACCTCTTAGCTGGATTCCCCACTTCCCAACAATTCTTGTTTTTTTAAAATTTTTATTGGAGTATAGTTGATTTACAACGTTCTGTTAGTTTCAGGTATACAGCAATGTGAAACAGTTATACACATACGTATATCCACTCTTCTTTAGATTCTTTTCCCAAATAGGTCATTATAGAGTATTGAGTACCTCCTACACCATTGGTGGGAATGTAAGTTGGGACAACCATTATGGAAAACAGTATGGAGGTTCCTTAAAAAACTAATTACAGAACTACTGTATGATCCAGCAATCCCACTCCTGGGCCAACAATTCTTCATGCAAAGTCAGAGGGAGCAAAGTGCTGGGCCCTGACTGCCTTCAGAAGCTCGTGGCCCTGGCATTGTCAGTTCCACATAACTTAGCTCCAGCCACACTCCTAGCCTGACTTTCCAACCCTCCTGCTGGGTCTCTCCTTGCACAGACCTCAGACTGTAGCCAATTCCGTGTCCTGCAGCAAGCCTGCCCTTGCATGCCAGCTGTCCTACTCATGCTCTTCACTCTGGAATGTTCCTACCTTTTCATCTTCATGGGCCTGGTCACACCTCCTGGGACCTCCCACAGTGAGCTGCCTGTCTACTCCTCCCAGTTCCTACAGCGTTGTATTCGTGCGCACACTATTGCATTGACCACGTTATGTCATGGTCAGTATCGCATCTTTCTGGGAGCTCCTTGCTGTCAGCTGGGCATGTAGGAGGTGCTCAGAAGAGTGTGTTGAATTGAAAGCATTCAAGGCTCTTTTTGGCGACGGCCATTCTGACCGGTGTGAGGTGATACCTCATTGTAGTTTGATTCGCATTTCTCTAATAATCAGTGATGTTGAGCAAAATTGGGTCATTTGTAGAGATGTGGATGGACCTAGAGTCTGTCGTACAGGGTGAAGTAAGTCAGAAAGAGAAAAACAAATAGCGTATATTAACGCATATATGTGGAGTCTAGAAAAATGGTACCGATGAACCTATCTGTAGGGCAGGAATAGAGATGCAGACATAGAGAACGGACATGTGGACACAAGGGGGGAAGAGGAGCGGGAGATGAATTAGGAGATTAGGATTGACATATATACACTACCATGTGTAAAACAGATAGCTAGTGGGAACCTGCTATATAGCACAGGGAGCTCAGCTCGGTGCTCTGTGATGACCTAGATGGGTGGGATGGGGGCGGCTGTGGGAGGGAGGTCCAAGAGGGAGGGGATAGATGTATACATATAGCTGATTCACTTCGGTGTACAGGAGAAACTAACACAACATTGTAAAGCAATTATACTCCTATAATAATAATTTTAAAAAAAGCGTTCAAGGCTCTTGTTATGGACTGGATGGTTCATGCTTCATTCCTCCCACCTCCACCACCAAATTCATCTGTGGAAGCCCTAACCACCCATAGGATGGCATTTGGAAATGGGGCTTTGGGAAGGTAATGAGCTTTAGATGAGTTCATGAGGGTACATCTCCCATGATGGGATGAGTACCCTTATAAAGAAAAAAGGAAGATAGTGGAGATCTCTCTCTCTTTCCATCATGTGAGGAAATACTGAGAAGATGGCTGTCTGTAAGCCAGGAGGAGTTCTCACCAGACACCGGGCCTTCCGGCACCTTGACCTTGGACTTCCCAGCCTCCAACACTGGAAGAAATAAACGTCTGTTGTTTTAGCCACCCAGTCTATGGTATTCTGGTATAACAGCCTAAGCTAAGGCAGCTGTAGAGGAGGACTTGACTTTGGGGGTGTTGCCTGTCATAGGGCTCACCCGTCCTCAAGGCCTTAGGAAACAGGTTCTGCTGCATTCACACCCCTGGCTGGCTGAGACCCTAAGGGAAGGACGTCACCTTAGAGCATCTAGGGGGCGCAGTCTCAATTCCTGCAGTGCCATCCTGCTCTGGCTGCACTAGCTCGGAGTGACCAGGCTCCTCTGGCTACGCAGGGCTCCTGACAACCTCCAGAGCCTCTCCACAGTTCAGCCGACCCGAAGTCTGAGCTGCAGATGATTCCACGAGGGGAATGAGCTCCCGTTTCAGGGTGCTCCCTGAAGGCACCCCATCTCAGTCGTTCTGAAACACGGAGCAGGGGCTGGTGAGGATGGTGGTGTGAACGCTGTGCTCAGGAATTCTGCGGTTCATCTCAGCAGAACTTACCGTTCAGCAGAAATGTTTTAAAAAAGGGAAACCTCCCAGCATGATTTTTTTGGAGTCCATTTTGGTCACTAGTTATTCTGATTCTCTATGACCTCCTAGTTGCTTTCAGTCTCCCGTGCCTGTGCTTACATCACTTGGTGTAGGAGACGACACATCTGCCACTCAGACTGTCCCCCCACCAACAGTCGCCTACACCTTTACACAGACAAGAATCCATCACATCCACTGAATGCTCTGGGAGTGCCTACCATGTGCCCGCACTCCTCTAGGTGCTGGGGTCCTAGCTTTGCTGGAACGCCGAACATCAGCTTCTCCCACCGCTAGGCTTGCAGCAGAGTACAAGGAGGGTAAGACTCCTCTCGGGAGTCGGCCTCTTTTTTCAGCAATCTAAGAAGACACACTCTATGGGCCTCTCACTTCGTATGAGGCCTCAGGCAACCATCAGCCAGAGAGTTTCCTCAGGGCTGAGACATGCAGATTGACCTCAGGAACCCCAGAGCAGTGCATTACACACAGCAGGCATGTTGAAATAAACTGAATGGAACAAACTACAGGTGGGAGAAATTGTTCTGATCTACAGTATATAACTCTGGTTTTCTTTTTTCTTTCTTTCTTTTTTTTTAAGCTTTAGAGCTCTTTCATTTCATTTTTTAAAAAATATTTATTTTTAAAATTTATTTATTTTTACTTTTTGGCCGCACGGGGTCTTAGCTGCAGTGCGCAGGCTCTTCGTGGCCGCACACAGGCTTCTCTCTAGCTGAGGCGTACGGGCTCGGTAGTTGTGGCGCACAGGCTTAGCTGCCCCGCGGCATGTGAGATCTTAGTTCCCCGACCAGGGGTCAAACCCATGTCCCCTGCATCGGTAGGCGGATTCTTAACCACTGGACCGCCAGGGAAGTCCCTCTGGTTGTCTTCTAAAGAGGGTGATGCTTCTCCTTCAGAATATTTTGCAAGGTTTAGATGCGTGCATTTGTAGGCAGGGGTTGCGTAAGAAGAAGAGAAGAATCTAGAGTTCCTATGGCGATCCCAGGAGGTTAGGGGTGAGGACAGGAAGGCTGAGGGTGAAGGAGAACAGGGAGAAGAAGGGCTGAGTAATGACATGCCTTTGCCATGACCCCTGCATCTTCGGCCTTGCTTGAAAACCTTGCCAAATGCTTGGTATTAATGGATGTCCTCCTATGAGCAGAAACCAGTCAAGGAAGTAAGTTTTTCATCCTTGGTTGATGGAGGGCAAAAGAGAGACCATACCAGGTCAGTGCAACAGAGAGTGAGAAGCAGAGGGTCCAGGGCAGTGTAAGCCCCCCAAGAACTCTCCGAAGTCACTTCCAGAAGGCTTTGGAATCTCCAAACCCTTCTGGAACTGACAGGGGCCAGAGACAATTTAAACCTAAACCTCCACATGGCAAGGGTATGATACTGAGCTTACACAGATAGTAATGTTCTACACAGATAAGGAATTTCAGAAAACAAAACTAAACTTGGCAACTTTTTAGATGTAAAGGGGGAGACAGGTCTCCAGTGCTGAGGAAAGGAGCTGACCCTGCAACTCAGCACCTAGAGCATCATTTCACCTGTGAATGTTTTCAAAGAACCGCAGAGGCCAGAGGAAACTCAGAAGGAATTCTTTATGGTCTTTCAAACCTACAAATGTTTGCTCTGTTGAAACAGCCATAAAATGTCAGAAACAGTTTAAACTTATTTATCTAACCTCAAAGACAGGCTATTTCCCCCAAGACTTACAGCTCTGAAATATTCAACGTTCTGTTTCCACAATGCTGAAATCGTTTTTGAAAGGCAAATGTTATGGAAAAAAAGTTCAGATCTGGAGGGGCTGTGGAAAACACGTGTTACAAAAAGTCTGCACCTCTGGGGTGTCTTTAAAATAGTCACTGTTTAAAGACAGATTTCCTTCACCCTTGAAGGGCTCATGAAATATTCTATACTATAAAATCCTTGGCCTCTTCAGACTGCTCTAAAATGCTAGATTTTTCTATCAATGTATCACATATATTACACTTGTATGTTTTGTTCATTGGTTTGTTTCCTCCAGCTACTCAACACTCATACTGTCTTTTTTTCACAGATGAAAACTGAACATTTAAGCTACCACTAGTCACCTCCAGGGCATGGGAAGAAATGATGTTGCCAGTTTATAAGATTAGAGGCAAACTGAACACAGTGTAGGCAAAGCACAAGGAGAATCGTTACTAATCGATGAAACAAATGAACAAGAGTTCACAGTTTCAGTGTCAAAGAGAATATCTCAAAGCTACTAGCACAAAAGGTACATACCCTTGACTGGTGCGTCAATCTTCACAATGCAGTGCATTTTGCAAGGCATTTCCCTCTTTTGAGTTAACTGCATACCCTTTTGTTCTTTTGGCAATAGATATGTAACTGTGTTTTTTGGATATAAAGGGTTATCCTTCAATGAGGCCATATCCAGAACTTCCTCCAGATATAAGGCTCTGGCTTTTACCATTCACAGAATTCTCTTGAATAGCTACGGAAGTACTTCCTCTTTAGTAGAATTACGTTAACAGATGGGCATAATCAGGTCCCCAAGTAATTTGACCTGAGGACCTTAGAAACAATCTGGGTCATAGCATCGAGCCCCAATTCCATAATCCAGAGTCTTTCCTCAGAGGTCTTTGAAACGTGTTCATTTTGCCGTAGAGGAAGGGTGCCAGCAAGTCCTCTTCCTGGTGTGGTCAGCCCTGGCCTCTCAGCAACCCTGGGCTCCTGCTTGGCTTGGGACTGAGCAGTTCTCTTTAACTCCAACAGTCGCACCTCACAAGCACTACACAGTTCACTGCTGGATAGTGTCCTCTGGGGTCTCGTTTACAGGCTAGAAAGGACCCCTGAGAGTTATTCTATATATTACCTGAAAACCGAAAACCTCCAGTGGTTCCCTGAAGAACAAGACTCAAAGTCAAAGCTGGTGCAAATCAAGCGCAGGGATGCATGCTGGAGTTTACAAGTGGTGACAACCACTGACCCCAGCACAGCAGCTCAAATGGGGCTACTCTTGGGACATTCGGAGGCCCTTCCTGATCAACATCAATTTTGGTAATCTATCAATGTAACGCTGGGACATGGATCGACAAAGAGCTTTGATACGTTCCTTAAAAGCTACGTTCAATGTATGGCTTGTTTGGAAGTCATACACCATGACCTACAAGTTGATCTTGCTGTGGCCACCAGCAAACCCTGGGAACCACGTGTGGGCTGCTGTCAGTGGAGCTCCCGGGGTGATCTCTCAAGGCTTGGTTGACTCCCCAAGGCTCCCTTTCCTCCTCCCTCAAGGCACTGACGCTTCTCTTGTGTCTCTGAGCTGCCCCACTTACCCTGCTGAGCAGTTCCTCTCTCCTTAGGAGTGATGGGGAGTAAGATTCGGTTTTCCTAGCTCCATAGCTTTGACACTTCTTGGAGGAGAAAAGCACAAAAGCCCTTCAATGTACGGGTACCACTGCTCACAGCAGCTCATCCTCCGGCCCCGGGAACCTCACCGTTCTCACCTCACTGTGGGTAATCGCTAAGATTTTCTACGTGCCTTCTCTCCACTAGGGACTTAGTTGCTATTCTCTTTTATCACTTGGAAAGTTTCTACTAATTCTTAAAGAGCCATCTTAAGGCCGCTCTTCCATGACCCCCTCTGACACTGAAGCTGATTGCTCCTTTGTGGACATGCTGACATGCCTATTCCACCTTCAGAATGAGCCCAGAGCATGGCCCCGGCCCTGCCATTTAACCCGTTTCTGGTTCACTCCTTGTTACCCACTGTTTCCTGAGGGAGAGTCTCTCATTTTGAGACAACATTTGCGATAAGTTCCAGGAGACACTTTGGCCCCAGTTACTGGCTAAAGCACTGGCTCTTAACCTTAACCTTGGCTACACGTTAGAATCTTCTCGGGAGCTTTAAAAAACCTTGGTTCTCAGGCCATATCGCAGACAAATTAAATCAGACTCTCTCAGGGCAGGGTGGGGTGGGGTCGGAGGTGATGTCCAGGCCTGAACTGACACTACCCATGGTAATAAAATGGCTTGAGCAGATTGTCTGTCAGTCATGAAAATGAACACATGGGTATTCAATTATCAAATACATAACTGGCGGGAATAAATGAATGAAAAATAAGAAGAAAGAGAGGGGCTCCTAAATTGGGATGTTACTAAAGATGCTGAAATTCTATTCCGGTCCTCTGTTATTGCACCCTAATGTGGGGTGTTCTCCTCACAGTGACTCTTTTTCTAATATCAATAGTTCCTGAGTGCCTTTTTCAGGCTGTACCGAGAAGCTTTTTAAAATTTCTGGAGGTTGAATTCCAACTAATTTTCCTCTCCTCAAGTCCCCACCTTCTGTGGCACCCTGCTCTCTCTCTAGGAAGGCGCAATTAGGGCAGAGGAGTGAACGTGGACAAACAAGTCATCCGAGGGCTTCTGATGGTTCTGTGTGTTTAACACGAGAAGGATTCCTCCAGAGTCCACAGCTATCCTGAGCTCTCCATCCATGTCCAGGGGATCTCAGAGCATAAAAGAGCTAAAGTTGAGACCCCTGGGGGGCAGAGAGCAAGTAGGGCCTTTCTAACAAGATAAGCAGATACGATTGGTTTGAGGCGTTGCCTCTTACTGCCTTTAAAGGAAAGCTCCCCAACTGCTCCCTAGCAGATCTCAGACAGGTCTGGGGAGCTCAGCACCGACCACTCTGGCTTCCGCTCCGACAGCATCTGAGGAGCCAAGAGGACACAGGGCCCGCCCCAGGCACCACTCGGAGACCCGGGGGAGTGAAGCAACTTGTCACATTAGAAACCTGAGCTTCAGAAGATCACCAAGAGAAGACCTGAAGTCGGAAAGCAAAGAGGAGGAGCCCAGGAGGAACCCTGCCTACGGGATCAGCATCCAGCAGGCTCCCCCAGGACCGAGTCATTACAATTTAGGTGGGCTTAATGCGTCTTCATATCAGAACTGTGGTAATGAAAAAACCATGGGGGTAAAAGCTATCATGGCAGAGAGCTTACATATTAGTTTGGGAGTCATAAGCCCTATTCTAGTGTTCCAACCAGTGGCTTTCAAACAGTAGCAGAACAGCTTCTTAACCTTTTTTTTTTAATGTATATATAAGGAAGTCCAATTCACAAAACTGCAGAAACGTGGAGGTCTCTTAGTTGTACTGTATGCTGTGGGAGAGGGTAGGTAGGGTTGAAAGGTAAGTTTGGGGTCCCTGACAAAGCTCCATGGAACCTACAGTTTGAAACTCGGTCTCTCCACTGGTCTGTTGATGGCGCATAGAAGAAAGGTGCATGGTTATTTGGAGGACAGAGAATAAATGGACACAACGTGAAATTACATGATAAAAGGCCTCGTGGGCCAGCTGTTTTTACAATGTGAGGGGTGAAGGTTAACACAGGGCTGGGTGTCTGTGAAGTTTTCAGGGCAGAGAAACATATTGGTGGGACTGACGACACGAGTGGGGAACAGATATTTGGGGAGGAAAGAAGTGTTGCTGATGACAGGACTGGCCCACGAGAGCTGTGGTCTGAATGCTTCAAGAGAAGGCGGGACTCAGTCTCTGCAGAAACAGAAGCCCAAGCACATGGCTTTTTTTGCAGTAAGTATGAAATTTGATAGGTGCTTGAATAGCCCTTTCTGTTTTTCATTCTGCACATCTAGCTACCTTATGCCAGCATTTCCTTCTACTTCTTGACTGTGTAGAGATTCACGTTTCCTCCAAATGGGAAATTGAGATGGATCAAAGGAGAAGAAAATCATGTTCCAAGGAGCATTCAGAATCTTCAGTGGATCTTCAAAGAACAGAAAATTGCTTTACATAATCCAAGTATGAGTACAAAGAGGTCTGGGGCAAGTATATCAAGGGTTAGGTGAGGCAGTGGGGAGTCACTACCGCATAGTGCATGACTCGCCATGTTCCTTTCCTGCTACTGCAGTGATGGGTGAGGTATGCATCAAGGTGGGGCCTCAATCCTCCTGGGGACAGAGGTGGGACGCTCAGGTAGACCTCTGGCCTAACACTGGCCGGCACCCTGCAGGCTGGCGAGAGGCCAGCCTCTCCGTGGACTCTGCCTGGATCCTAGATCGCCCACCATGGGACAGCTCTCCAGTGGGCACTGGCTGCTGCTCATACCTGAGCCTCTGAAACCTTGTCCCTAAGCTGCAGCACTTCCTAAGTCCTGCCTCAGACCCCTGCTTTGACACTCTCCTCTCTGATTAGACCACCTGGGTGCCCATTCTGCTGTCTCAAGAGCCTCCTTCTCCCTCCAGTTCCTTTGGAGTCACACAGACTTGGGATTAAATCTTAGCTGCCACACTCGTTACATATATACACACGGGTAAGTAACTGCACATAGGGACTTCGCTGGCAGTCAGTGGCTAAGGCTTCGCCTTCCAATGCAGGGGGGGTGGGTTTGATCCCTGGTCGGGGAGCTAAGATCTCACATGCCTCATGGCCAAAAAACCAAAACATAAAACAGAAGCAATATTGTAACAAATTCAATAAAGACTTTAAAAATGGTCCACATCAAAAAAAAAAAATCTTAAAAAAAACAGTAATTGCACATCCCTGAGCATGTCTACTCTTTAGCAACACAAAGATAATGATAATATCCACCTCATAGCCTATTCAAGCAGACACGTATTAGGTACTCAAGTTATTGTTATCTGGGGTGATGAGTGTTGATGGTTTTTTAATATGTTTCTTACTGAGATGCTGCCTGTCAGCATATAATCCTTAGCTCTTTGCAATGTAGTTTCTCTCCATGTTTGACTTACCTCTGTGTCAACGTCCCAGCCCTAGCCTGGGGACGACTGTGTCCCAGATCCTCAATTAATGACACATCCATTGCTAACTGCTTGATATGCCTGCTCTCTCTTGGATAAGCTCTCCAGAGGCACGGAATCCTAATTTAATATCTTGAGTGCCTGGCTCCACAATCCAATCAATGACCAGCGATGCGATTTCACTGAGCTTAATTTATGGCTTTCTGCAGTTTCTTTTCCCCCCCAACTTTGCATCCATACTGTAGACAGAATGTTCTCTTTAAACACAGATTGGGTCATACCATCACTCTACTTAAAACATTTCTTGGGACTTCCTTGGCGATCCAGTGGTTAAGACTCCGCGCTTCCAATGCAGGGGGTGCGGATTTGATCCCTGGTCAGGGAACTAAGATCCCACGTGCCGCGCAGCGGAGCCAAAAATTAAAAAACAAAAAATTTTTGCCTCCCCGCCTCCAATAAAAGGAAGTCCAAGGGTTTTAGTGTGGCATTAAAAGCCCTTCACAATCTGGTCCCAATGTGTACTTCCAAACCCACCTCTTCCCACCTCCCTCACACCCTCTGCTTTAAGTCACGTGGATCTGCTTATGGTTTTGCAAATAAGCCAGGAGCTCTCATGTTTCTGTGCTTTCGCACATATGTTGTTTCAACAAAAATGGCCCTCCTTTTTGTTCCAAGTGGCCTGGTTATAGTGTCATCTCTTCTGTCAGCCTTCTCCGATCCTTTGGGAGCCTTAACTATTCTCTCCTCCATGTGGCTTCATAAAAACTTACATTTTGCATTTGCTATATCATAGTTTCCTTGTCCATATATCTGGAAAAATAAGATTTTATTCATCTCTGTACACTAAGGAACTAGATTGAGCTTAGCAGATGCTTAGTGAATGCTTGCTAAATGGATGGAAAGATGGATGGAGTTTCCAGCCATCTGTGATTGATTGTTTGATTGAATATAGGGTTCAGAGAGGAGAATGGTGAGAAAATGTCTTTATCATAGGCAGACGTAGGAAAAACAAGGGGGGGGATAGGCTTTTTGAGTGGGAGAAGAGCATTTAAACATACTATAAAAAAATTAGCTATTTCAAGGATTGTATATGGTATAAATAAGAGATAAACATAGTACAGAATAGGGGATACATTTCAAAAACTAGAGATGAAGCAAAATAAATTAGCTTTAATTTAGAATATGGTCAAAAGCACTAAAATGTTCGGTTCATAAAACAAGAGGAAGCAGATTATCCTCAGGTTTTCTCTAAGTATTCTGAAACTTATATGGAAAATGTTGTGGGTAAATGTATTTTTCTGGAGAGAGAGTTTTTTGCGGGGCGTGGGGGGTGGTCAGAGGGATTTGTGACTTAAAGATGTTAAATCACTGCGACTGAGTTCCACACTGCATAATGTCAACCAGTAGTTGTCGGGGGAAAATAACTGTCAGACACATGAGGCTGTGTTCAGGAATTTAAGCATATAATCTTGCTGCACCACAAAAATTTTCTCAAAGTCCTCCCCTGTAAGGGAAATCATTAAGGCCAGTAAAGAAAGCTAATAATTCACTTAGACATCAGCAAAACTCTCGGTATATTTCACAGCATCTTAAGCCTAAAAAATTCTCCGGATTAAGAAGATACTTTTAAATTTATGTAATATGTTTCTTCTGAAACTGACCAGCATCTCTTAGGTATGAATGGCTTACCTTCTCCCTATTCATCTCATGGAGCACCAAGCACCCTGCTGCTACCTGCTTAGACCCTTGCTTCCCACCATCTGCTTGTACACACACTGTGTGCACTCAGCTTTGTACCGTCTACCTACTTACTCCCCCATCCTCTCCTATCAATGGGGAACTCAGAAATGACAGAGGTGTAGGGCTTAAATCTATATCACTAGTAAGTTTAGACTTTCTAGAAAGCAATTTGCCTTATTTGCTTTAGTTCTTTTTAAGCAATAGAGCATTACACCTACAGCTAAAGTTCTGTCCCTAAACTGTGCTTTCTTCTTTTCTCTCCCAGGAGTACCAACAATCCTGACATTGGTATATGTCCTTCCCATGAATGTTTGTATATTTTTGCCATATAGTCATACACCCATAAATAAAATATATGATTGTGCCGTAAGTTTTAACTTTACACGCTAATATATTGGATTATGATTTTAATGAGATATAATTTAAATACTATGAAATTCACCCTCTCAAAGTATACAATTCGGTGTTTTTTTTTTTTAGTGTATTCATAAAGTTGTGCAACCATCAGTACTATCTAATTCCAGAACATTTTCATCACCGCAAAAAGACACCCGTGCCTATTAGTCATTACTCTCCATTCTCTTGCATTTTCCTCTCCTCTTCGCCACTGGCAGCCTTTAATCGGTCTCTATGGATGGGCCTACTCGAGACATTTCATGGATATGTAATCACACACTGTGTGATCTTTTGTGTCTGGCTTCTTTCACTTACCATCATTTTTAAAGATTCATCCATGTTTTAGCATGTATCAATATTTCATTCCTTTTTACGACCAAATAAAACCCCATTGTACGGATATACTACATTTTCTTTATCCATCCATTAGCTGATGGATATTTAAGTTGTTTCCACTGTTTGGCTGTTAGAAATAATGTTGCTATGAGCATTCGGGTACAAGTTTTTGTGTGAACATATGTTTTCATTTGTCTTGGGTATATAACTAGGAGTGGAATTGTTGGGTCAAGTGTTTAACTTTGAGGGAAATTGCCGAACTATTTTCCAAAGCATCTTCCTAGCTTAACCTCATTCCAACCTGTGGGCCAAGAGAGTTTCTTGGAGACTAAAGAGGAGCCCAACACACAAGAACATTCTAGAGCAGAGACCCAGATCAGCTGCACCTCCAATGAGCTTAAGGAATAAGAAAAACAAGCAACACAATACACACCTAACGCGAAATTATAGATAAATAACGCTCTTGCTAAGCATTAACGCACGAAAACATAAAATATGCAGCTCTTGATGTTTACTGGTCATTTTCCTCAGACGAGCTTTCCTTTCTTACCAGAAGGTGGCAGAGAGGGTGCAGTTTAAACTCCCCACCCCTCTCATTTTTAGAAGAAACTTCTTTTTTTTTAAGAATAAGACAAATAACTCTCGCAAATAACTTAGAACTTTTAACCCTTAGAAATGCAGATTCTCAGGTTCTATTACTTAATATCATGATTAGAAATATCATATAAGCGTGACTAGGGACAACCACTATTGATATCTATACCACATGCATTAAATAAAACATATTTGGCTATAACAAAGAACTATGAATCTGTCTAAAAGGTATGAATAGATAAGCTCACTCTGCTTAGTAGAAAACGTTTTAAGGGTAACTGAAACATAAGAGAAAAATTGCCACTGACTGACAGTAGTAATGTAATCTTAGTTTGCAATATGAAAATGTAATTTTGGAAAGCAGTATTCAAGTTTGTAAATGTTATAATGCCCTCCTCTATCAAATGGGGCTGAGTTAGATGATAGCCCAGGTCCCTTCTTCCACTAATATAGTGTATTTCCTATTTTAGAGATGAGAGTAGCACGGACACGGGACTCACCTATGGTCATATACTAGCCAGTGACAGATCTGTCTGTAAAACCCAAGTCTCCCGACCCTTCATCATTACTTCATCTTCACTTAAAAAGATGAATCTCCATAAAAGCAAAGTTAGCTACGACTTCTGCCCATAAGAAAACACAGTAAGTTCACTGCAGGCTTATTTAAAATGGCACATAACTCAAAATGAGGTGTTTATTTTGAAAAGGAAAGACCTCCTGATGAGTTCCTGGCGTGTAGGCCATAGGGGATGACTGCCAAGTAAAGCAAGACCAAATGGGCCCATTCCTAGTAAGAGCTGAAGCGGCGGGGGCGGTGGTGGGGGGAAGAGGCAGAGGAAGACTGCCAACACCGAGCTGCATCGCGGGCCTGAGGGGGCACAGCACAGGGTCCGAGGGACCGCAAGAGTCAAGGAGTGGTCAGAGATGGCACACACGCTGACTGGGCCTGGCCGGAGAATAAACCAAGACAAGCTTAATGGTCTTAGCTGGAGGCTTCACTCACGAAAACAGTTTCCACTGAATCCAGTCCCTGACTTACGACAGCAAATAATACACCACAGTCCTTTCAATGGCTCGTCGCCCCAAAAGCCTAATTGTAAACTATTGTGGGGAAGTCAGAAATTTAGAAATAATGTTAAAAGTTGAGGTTTCTCTTAATAGAAGTCAGATCTATTTTGAGAATCCTCTGCAGGTGCAGAGCTGTAGAAACTCTAGACATTTGTGGCTTGGCAACTACAGAGTTCCGTTCTGCTTCTCTCCCTGCTGCAGCCAGAGAACGCCGCCTGTTCTGTGATGGTAGGTGTGTCTTGCCAGAAAGCTCACATATTTGTGGGTGGAGTCAGTTGGGAGGCTGGAGGGATTTTTCAAAAGTCTGCGTAGGCCAAACAGGGCAGGGACTTCCAAGGGGTGAAAAACAATACCTTGGGGGTTAGCAACTTTCCACTGCTTGTGAAGCCAAAGGTGCAGCTCTGGAAACACGGCAAGTAACTAACTGACAATGACGGGGAGGGAGGGCCTTAGAGCTGGATGGCTGTGTCCTGGGATCCTGTCATTACGTGCACCTTTACTCTGGTACCGAGACCAGCCGTAAGGGCTCCTCCGGTTGCCCTGGGCTCTCTGGCCTCGGCAAGGTTCATCTTAAGGGGCTGCAAGTACAGGTACCCCGTTAGAACTAGGAAACCAGGCAAATACAGTTCCCCAGAGAATTAAATCAATGCACAGTAAATGACAGGCACATGCAAGGTCACCCTAACATAGTATATCTTAATTTTGAGGAGTTTATAAGTCTCTCTGAGAAACTGATCAAAGCTATTCACACAGGCCCCCTGGCCCCCATAAAATATACGTGTGTACAGCGTATAATATTAATCTCAGTTGGGGCACGCATGGGCCCGGGGTAAGACTTCAGAATCCACGGCTTAAAGAGACAGAATGGCCCTAGATGAAGACAACGTCAGACTGAAAATGGCATTTCTATTAAAGAAAGAATAAGTCGGTTAGAAAGACGGTTTAGCTGCTGTAGTAAACAAAGCAGAAAGAGCCACTGAGGCACAGACTGGTGATGCTCACCCAAGGACAGTCCAGGACAGGCAGTCTAGGCCACAGAACCCTGACATCCCCACTCTCCGACCTGGCCTTGCCTAGCACAGCCTTTGTCCAGCTGGAGGACACAGCTAATGATTTCCAACAAACCTCCTTGCTCCAACTCCACACTCACCAAGCAATCACCTGCTAGAAGCTGGCCTCTTGCGCAGACCTGCCCGCCGGGACAGGGTGTTCTGGTCTTGCCAGTGTACAGGGCAGGTCCTGAACCTGTCCTCATAGTCCTCAATGAGGATGATTAAACTGCATTCTGTCTTACACACTGGTTTCATGAGCTGCTGTCAGCTCACCCCGGAGAGACATATCCTCTATCGGGTGCTGGACAATCAGATTTTTAAGATTGCAGGGCTGTCTGAGCTACCAAAATGCCAGCTGGCGACTCCCGGCCACACTGGGCTGGCCTTGTGCTCTCCCACTGGGAATGACCACGCTCACCTCTTACAGGACATTGGATGGTCACGTTTGCTCGCTGGGGTGCTTCCACGATGCTTCCAATCACGACGGAGAGATGGCTGTGCTCCGGTCTGGTGATATTTCTTCCAACAGACAAGATGGCAGGTGCCTCTTAATTCAAAGGGAGCAGGAAACTATGTTAGGTTCAGGCTTTTGCTCTGAGTAAACCATGCTGCATTTGGTAAGCTTTGCTGAGTTCTTTGAGAGCAGGGGCGGAGTCCTGGCTCTCTCCGCATCCCTCGTGGTACCCCGTGGGGACTTGCACATCCACAGCCTGGAGGTGCTCAGGGAACGGATGGACAGATGGATGCATTCAAAGAGATACCTACAAAGAGGCTTTGCAACGACCATATACAGACTGTGAGGATAGTTTGGTTTTATAACCAAAATTGAGGGTAAAGTCCTCTTTGATACTTCGAAAAAGAAGGAATTCAGAAGTTCATGCAAACAAGACATGGCACGGCAGGAATAACATCTCTGCAGTGCAGCCTTGGATGAGTTAGAGCAGGACCAAAACACACGAGGGATTGGGACCATCTGACTCTCTTCCTGGAAGGAAAATGTGAAACAAACCTGCATAACACTTGCATGGAAAAGATGAATCATAAAAACAAGGTCATAAAGAATCAGGAATTCATTCACAGACTTTTATTTTCCTGGACTTTAAGAACAATGTACTTCTACCAGATTCATTTATGAACTCACTCAGGAAACATACTTTGTGCCTGGGCTGGAGAATGGGAATATGAAGTTGGAAAACAACCATTCTTGCCCTCAAGCAACTCATAGACTGGTGGGAGACACCATTACCATTACAGGGTGATGGCTGTTGAGGTAGAGAAAGGTGCTGGTTGCCCAGGTGTCTCTCAGGAGCATGTGGGGGTCAGGGAAGGCCACATTCCTCTACTGCAGAACTGTTGCGTGGTTGGTTTCCCTCCTCCACCCCATTAGCAGGTAAGCTCTTGGAGGGAGAGGCCACATCGTATTTCTTTAATCTGTTTTATCACCAGTGCATAGGACATGAAAGAATTACAACACTTTGGTGTTTGGTAACCACGTATTCTGGAGAAGAGAACATGGGAATGACCATGTTTGGGTGACCAAATGTTCCATTTGCTCCTGGAGTGCTTGGGGCACTGAAATGCTATCCTGAGAATTGAAAAGATAGGAACTCTTGGGCTGGGAAAGGGCTGTCATTGTCCTACGTCCTCTGGCCCCTGAGGACCTTGCACCAGCTCTCCCATGAATCTGAGCTGTTCTGGGATGGACTTACGGGGAAATGTGTGAGCTGCAAGAGAGACTTCTATTCCTCCCAGCAATTCCAGAACCTTGGAACTGAGGTTTTCTGGAAAAGAGCTGATGCTCACAGGAAAGTACAGTCCAGGAGGATCAAGGCACAGAAAATCAAGGCCTGAAGGCCCTACCTTGGGAATGCAGCCAGGAGAGGGACTTAGCATCAAGCCTTGCACGCTCACGGAGCTTTTAAGATCAACTGGTCCAACCTCCTCTATTTAGAGATGTGATGTACTGGCTACATCAATGCTTAGTTGTCTAAATGCTGGGTTGCATTCCCTGATATTGTCTTTCTCCTCACCTTAGTTTATTTGAGCCATAGATACCAGAAACCACACAGCAGAGAGTTGGAGGATAACTTTCTTATTTTAGTTTTAATCCCAGAACATGAGCCTGACACAAGGAAGCATTGCTTACAACTTTGCCACCTAAAAATGTTCCTTCATAAAAAAAAAAAAAGCACACTTTTATATTAAAGTGACTTTCTCTACATCCTGGAACAATTTACACTAATTTACAATGCCAATTTCCTGAAAGTGTTTCTAAGGATTGGGGGGTATGCCATTGCGAGGTATACATCAACCTTTAAAGGATAATTACTCTCTTTCGCTGGCTGGTGGCGCTTTAAAAATGAAAAGTCCATACTATCAACACCGCCGATTAAACCCTGTCTCATTAATTCCCAATTCTTAGAAAGCAAACTCCAGAGCAGCTGTTTTCAAAGTGTGGTACTCAGGCCAGCAGCACTGGCATAACCTGGGGACATGTCAAATATGCACATTCTCAGACTCCATCCCAAGCCTGCTGTGTCGGAACCTCTGGGAATGGGGTCTAGACATTTGGGTTTTAACCCCACCTCCCGGTTATTCTGCTGCATGCAAACTGCTGCTCCAGAGTTTCATGTTCAAAACAAAACAAAACCCAGGCATTCCAGGTTTCAACAATAGGCATTACCTGCATACAGCACAGGAGAACTTTCCACGTCCGAACCCAGATGATTAGCGACAGAACATCCATATATTCCTTGTTCTTTCTTTGTAGGTTTCTGTATCTGTATTTTCCCCATTCCATCCACAATGACTCTGTAGAACAGAGAAAGAGGATGCGCTCACGTAACACACTGAACTCTTCTAGAACCACAGCAACTCACAGAGAATGAAGACAGCAAAATGATTGACTTTGGGCTGGCAAGGATCCCAGAAGATGATCTTGTCAAGCTTCCTGCCTATAAGCGGACAACTATATAGACTAGAGGGTGGAAAAGTCCTTCCTGGCTGAGACTCAGGGAAATGGTAGAGCTGGACCGTACTTGGTGATCCAATCATCCTACCTCACTTTGCATGAGAACAGACTTTTCTGGATGGACTCAATGCTTAATCTACCACGTTTGAAAAAAGACAAATGAGATTGCAAACGAAGTGTAAGATTCCTTTAATTGTAAGACTATACATTTCAAGAAAACGCAACTGCAATTTTTCTTGGTACATTACATATTTTTCTTTCAAGTTGAAAAATATAGTTTTTGAAGTACTATATTTTTCAAGTTGAAAAATATAGTACTGAATACTGAGTGTACTCAGTACAGTATTCAGTACTATTCAGTATAGTACTGAATACTGAATAGTGAGTTTAAATCATCTGATTCTTCCCTTTCTTTTATAATTTGTTAGTCATTATTAAAATTTCACTAATGTTGCACCTTACAAATCCATATGAGACGTGTGTCATTCTCTACAGGAAAATCAAAAGTCCAAGTAAGGTAAACTCTAGGTGAAGTTACAAAAGAAGTACAGCAGCGATTATTAGGCACACACAGTCTCCACGCTACTGTTCCTTAATAGTATGGTTTACTGGGAAAGATGATCTCAAACAGGGATCAGCATTGATTCCCTTGTGTATAGTTCAGAGATACTAAGTGATGCTGTGTCTCCTGCTTCTCTATTTCTCAGTTCTACACATACTGAATTTCACTTGTCTGTCATCATTATTGACCCACACCTTACTGTGTTACAGTTGACTTTAATAGGTACGACTCCTTTGAAAATGTTAGAAACATTTGCAGTGGGAGTAGCAACTCTGAAGACTAGGGCTGCTTCTAGGCTATAGGATATCTGTATGAATTTGAAAAAAAGTTGACCCTCACCCTTGGCAAAGGTAGCCTCAAAGTTCAGGGGTTGGTGAGCAGAGGGTTCCCTTCTGTCCACCTCCTTCCCTTCCTCTGGAGAGACAATGCCTTTCACAGCTTTGTGGGCAATTTGTGAGCTCAATTTCAGCCAGAGATTTGCCCATTCAGCCGGGTACCTTTGTGCAAAGTACAAACTGTATACACATGTATGGTGTTCCTGAACATGATTTTGGCTATGGAAGGAAAGGGAGAAATAGAAAATCCCCAAGTGTTCAGTGAAATATAAGTTATAAGAGAGTGGAAGAGGTTTTTATAAGAAAGCAAGAAGGAAACAGTTGAAAGGGAGAAGTTAAAGACAGCAAAATCTGTCAATGGCCAATTGAATCTCCTTTATTAATTTTTTTAAAATTCAGGGTTGACCCACTCTACCACTTATGAACAGAAAATAAACATTGTGCCATAAATTATTATATTCTATAGCAATTTTCACTTCATATTATTTTAACTGGGGTTTCTCTTCTAATTCTATATGAAAAAATAAATCTTTTGGTTTATGAGACTAGAGGACCATCCTATATGACTGTCAGTAGAGAATGATTTCACTATTGTTTATATTCTTTCAAATTTCTTCAGAATAAACGTGGAAAACAAGAAAATTTCTTCAAATTTTACTTCCTTTTTATTATAGCAGTTTAAAAGTCGTTGAAAATAAAGAACTTAAATCACTTTCTCCTGAAGTCACAAGTGAGAAAACAGAGATAATGGATTCTACTTTGTTAAGGATATGCCTAAAATTGGATAATAAGTTATTAATTTTTTAGTTTTTTTATGAATGAGAACAAAGTCCTCGTTTCTAAATCTGTCACGCTTAAATTATGCTCTTATTTGAGTCCTCAAAGGATTAAGTCCAGTCTTATGAGTGTCACGCCTATAAACTCATTTTTATCCAAGTGACATAACCTTCAGAAATACATAATTTTGAAACTCTCTTCAGACTGGCTTCCATTATTATAGCTCATGATAATAAATAAAGAACATCTGTAAGTTTCATTTTCCAATGTTTACAATACCCAATCTCCTAAAGAATTTATGGGCTAACTGTATTGTGTTTCCTGAAAATAATTTGTTTAGTGAATAAGAACGTTTAAAAAATAAGTTTACAGTGTTATTTAGAATGCCAAAGATCTATATCATATGTAACGTTTAATCAATGTTACACCTTCTGTGTGTCAACATTTTCCCACACAAAGGCTTTTAAAATTATACTAAAATGTTTAAAAACTAAATAAAATTTAAAATAAATAAAAAAGACAAACGAGCAAACCTTAATTTGCCAGATGTTAAGCCCTCATTTTCTGCCCCGATCCTTCTTAACGAACTGCAGACGTGGACTTTTCATTTCAGATTTTCACACTGGAAGTGAGTGGACCTTTAGTTACTGCTGCCCGGCAATGGTTATTATCTCACTATCACGGTATGAAAAAGTCAGTGGAGGTAACAAGGCTCAAGGTGCATTATACTGGATTTTTACTTTGCTGTTAAGAATCAGGACTACACTGTGTGAGTTCCTTATGGCTTCCCAATATCATACCTGCATGTAAATACCACCTGGTATTCATAAACACCTGCATGTAAATACCACTTGGAGAATCAGAGTCGGTCAGGTGTATCCTCACAGGTAACGTAATTATTCAGGAAATGAGAAAGAGTACTTGTTCTGCTTTCATTTTATTTTAATTTTTTCTTAATGATTTGAAGCTGCTAATAGGTTGTCTGGATCAGTGGTCCATATACTATTTTTTTCCCTGCCCCTTCGCACTTTACAGAGCTTAGCAATATGGACTGTTCTGACCACTAAACACTGTATGTTTCTTCATGAACTGAACGGGGCCACTTCATTTCCTGTCACCTCATGTTGCTCGCTCATCCTATGCTCCAGCCATGACGAACCTCTAACAGGTTCCAGGACATTCCATGATCTGTCATCACCCCGAGCTTTAGCATACGTTGTTCACTTTATTTGGAATGCCCTTCCCCACTCCAGGCAAACTCTGACTTACCCACTGAGTCCTGGAGCAAATGTTATTTCCCCAGTAAAGCTTTCCCCAATACTCCCAGAGTTATCTTTTGCCCCCTCTGGGCTTCTTCTGCTCTGGTTCATATATTTAAAAAAAATATTTATAAAATATCTTTTTATTCCCACCAGACTGTGATCTTGTCAAGAGCAGGGACCAAATCTTACTCACAGCTGTGCATTTTCTATGCTTAGCACAGTGCCTCGTATACAGCAAGTTTTCAAAAGCATTCAATGACTAAATGCATGAATGACTAGAACAGAACAGAATAATGGTAGAGAATAAATGTACTAGGAGGATGCAAGCTCTCCTGCAACCCACAAATGAAATAATCAAGGGTGGGCAGAAATCAAAACAGCTGAACTGCCCAGAACAAAACCAGGAATATGGCAGACCTAGCTATTACTAGGGCTAGACTTGCACTGTCAAATCCCTCTTAAGGAGCAGTTGATTAAGAATAAAAGTATAACTAATAACTCGACAATTGTGTATACACTAAAATGTTTTCTTAAATTATGTCGTATGTACGTTTGTATGACTTAGCGCTTCTCAGATGATCCCTTGGTTTTCTTGGCTTCAGTTTTACAGCACAGTGAGAAATCACTGAGATTAGAAATAGTCGAGCACGTGTGAACCTTCCTGCCAGGTGGTGCCACCCAGTATCCAGCCTGGACCAGTCCGTGGGCTGAAAGTTCTTTAAGGAATCTGATCTTGGCCTTTGCTGCATAACCTTATTCTTAACCTGAAGTAATAACAAGGCTGATCTTTCCATAGACATCATCCCTAGTGAACCTACCCACAGCCTTCCCTTCCTAGCTGAGATTTCTTACTCAGCTGGCGTCCAAACGTACTCCACGCCCATACTGTTTCCTCTTAAGGGAGAGAGGCTCTCAGAAACATAATTCCATTTCAGGATTTCTTCAGTTGAAAAGGTTTGTGAAATTCAGAAAAGTATATCTAAAAGTGAGAACTTTGTTGCATAAAGGAGTTTAAACATAAGTTGAAAAAATTAATTAGGTAAATTTGAGAAAAAAATGGAAATAAAAATAGATATTTTAAAAATTCCCTTAAAACATTAAAACTCTTAATAGCCATATAGGATTGTTTCAATATCAAATGGCTGATCCTCAGAGCATGCAGAAACACATCTGAGTGGTATGTCAGAGCCTTTATAGGATTTCCAGGAGTCTCAGCCTCAGAAACGAATGTTAATTCCATTTGAACAAGTCAAACACTCTAAAATCAACTCAATGCAACAAACATTGACTTAAACTGACCAAGCTCTACTACATCCCTGTAGTACTTTATGGCCACAAGTCAATTAATCAACCTTCTCAGCCTCTTGTTTCCTTAGAATTTCTAAAGTGAAACTTTAGAAAAGGACTACCCTTTGAGCTGTCCTCAAAGGGTAGTCCACGGACGCCAGGACTTATTATTTGAGTGAGCTCAAAACTATCCTCATAATAGTAAATACTAAGCCATTATTTGCATTTTTCACTGTGTTGACATTTGCACTCGTAGTAAAAGCAGTGGTGGGTAAAACTATTGGTACCTGAACTGGAACCAAGGCAGTGGCACCAAAGGGTACCAGTAGTCACTGTATTCTTGGTATCACACACTTGCAGTAAAAACAAAAATGCCAGTTTCCCTTAAGAATGTCCTTAATGAAGCAGCAGAACTTATTAATTTTACTATAACTTGACGACAGAATGGGAAATAGAAAGCACTTCTGCTGCATGCCCAGGTGTGTTGGTGTGACTGTGTGAACTGCGAGCTGAACCAGCTGCTTTTTCATGGCATACCACTTTACTTGCAAGAATGACTGACAGACAAACCATGACTATTCGGACTTGGGTATTTGGAAGATAATTTTTTAAACGAACAAAAACGAGCTGGCCACTTCAAGGAAAACAACTGACAGTATTTGTTGCCAATGATAAAATTCGAGCTTTCAAGGGAAAATTAGAATTTTGGAAAATCAGTAACCTTCATTGTGAGTTTGACTGCTTTCGAAAACTCATAGACTCTTCTGAAAAGCTGGGTAGTAATATTAAAGAATATACATCTTTTTTGTACTGTATAATGAAATGTGTCAACATTTGGAAGATGCGTATTCTTGCTGTTTTGCGAGTCATAATTAATGGCACTGGTCCTGTCATCTCTGCTGTCTCAGCTGTGAACCTTCTCTAAGGGCACGCTAACCTTGAACTTAGCAGATACAAGGTCACGTGAGACCTCCATCCAGAAGAGGGGTTTACAAATGGTCTTCCCATTCATAATGGGGAGAAAAAGTCAAATACTGATCATGAGAAATGGCTTATGAGTGGTGATTGGCAATTATGTAACTACTGTTTTTATATTCTATGGAAAACTCCTAGATGATGATTTGATGTGTTAAAAAATACATCATAAGTTGCTAAATGGTAATTTTTAATTATTTGTTCAAAAGCTTACAAAAAGCTTCCCTCTGTACTGAAAAACTTTTTTTTTTTTTTTTTTTTTGCGGTACGCGGGCCTCTCACTGCTGTGGCCTCTCCCATTGCGGAGCACAGGCTCCAGACGCGCAGGCTCAGCGGCCATGGCTCACGGCCCTAGCCGCTCCGCGGCATGTGGGATCCTCCCGGACCGGGGCACGAACCCGTGTCCCCTGCATCGGCAGGCGGACTCTCAACCACTGCGCCACCAGGGAAGCCCATAAACAGCTCTTTTAAATGTTTCATGGTTTTAATTTCTAACATCACTAGATATAACTCATATTACCAAAAGCTCTTCGGGCTTCTCATCGTTGTTTTAAGTTTAAAGGGGTCCTAAGACCAAAAGATTTGAGAACTGCTAAGTTAGTTGATCTGGAAGGTTAATTCTACTTCAAAAACTTCATTATACTCTTGTGCTCAGGGTTCCAGGCAAAACAATAAAAAATTAGATTTGTTATATCTTTTCATTCTAAGACATAGCCTAACAATTTAATTTAAAATTTAATTTAATTTAATTTAAAATTTAAATTTAACAATTTAATTTAAAATTTACCTACATTTCTTTTAATGTTTCACATATTAGGTGATGCGCAAAAAAACGACGTGATAAAAATAAAACCTGCATTTTTTAAAGTAACTTATGGTTTACAAAACAATTTAACATCTGGTGTTTTGTGTCTCTCAACAATCCCTAGAGGCAGATAAGGTGCAGCTTGAGCTCTTAAACTCAAATTGAAAGAAAGCAAAAGGTCTATAACCCTATGTGTACAAACAGCAAGATCTGGAGACAGAAAAGAACACAAAAGTGAATTAATATTTCTGTTATCCCGTTATTTTGTGTAAAATGAATGAAATGTGATATTTTTGCACTGATATGGATAACTATCACAATAAAATAAGGTGACTTAATATTGTGTTTTGAACATCTCAGAAAACTTTGATCCTTATCATCTTATTTTTGGATTTTGTGACATGAAAAACTGCGTGATATAGAAAATTACTTCAGATTCTCAGTCCTTCTACCAAAGCTATTATTTGTGTGATCTTCAAACATCGCTGGCAGTGTTCAGGAGATAAGGTCCCTGGTTCTGACTGGCCGTGAATTAGTCATGAGATTCTGTTTGTTTTTTTTAACATCTTTACTGGAGTATAATTGCTTTACAATGGTATGTTAGTTTCTGCTTTATAACAAAGTGAATCAGTTATACATATACATATGTTCCCATATCTCTTCCCTCTTGCATCTCCCTCCCTCCCACCCTCCCTATGCCACCCCTCTAGGTGGTCACAAAGCACCGAGCTGATCTCCCTGTGCTATGCGGCTGCTTCCCACTAGATATCTATTTTACGTTTGGTAGTGTATATATGTCCATGCCACTCTCTCACTTTGTCACAGCTCACCCTTCCCCCTCCCCATATCCTCAAGTCCATTCTCTAGTAGGTCTGTGTCTTTATTCCCGTCTTACCCCTAGGTTCTTCATGACATTTTATTTTTCTTAGATTCCATATATATGTGTTAGCATACGGTATTTGTCTTTCTCTTTCTGACTTCACTCTGCATGACAGACTCTAGGTCCATCCACCTCACTACAAATAACTCAATTTTGTTTCTTTTTATGGCTGAGTAATATTCCATTGTATATATGTGCCACATCTTTATCCATTCATCCGATGATGGACACTTACGTTGCTTCCATCTCCTGGCTATTGTAAATAGAGCTGCAGTGAACATTTTGGTACATGACTCTTTTTTTGTTGTTTTTTTTTTTTTGCGGTACGCGGGCCTCTCACTTTTGTGGCCTCTCCCGTTGCGGAGCACAGGCTCCGGACACGCAGGCTCAGCGGCCATGGCTCACGGGCCCAGCCACTCCACAGCATATGGGAACTTCCCGGACCGGGGCACAAACCCGTGTTCCCTGCATCGGCAGGCAGACTCTCAACCACTGCGCCACCAGGGAAGCCCCATGACTCTTTCTGAATTATGGTTTTCTCAGGGTATATGCCCAGTAGTGGGATTGCTGGGTCATATGGTAGTTCTATTTGTAGTTTTTTAAGGAACCTCCATACTGTTCTCCATAGTGGCTATACCAATTCACATTCTCACCAGCAGTGCAAGAGTGTTCCCTTTTCTCCACACCCTCTCCAGCATTTATTGTTTGTAGATTTTTTGACTATGGCCATTCTGACCGGTGTGAGACGATATCTCATTGTAGTTTTGATCTGCATTTCTCTAATGATTAATGATGTTGAGCATTCTTTCACGTGTTTGTTGGCAATCTGTATATCTTCTTTGGAGAAATGTCTATTTAGGCCTTCTGCCCATTTTTGGATTGGGTTGTTTGTTTTTTTGTTATTGAGCTGCATGAGCTGCTTGTAAATTTTGGAGATTAATCCTTTGTCAGTTGCTTCATTTGCAAATATTTTCTCCCATTCTGAGAAATGGAAATAAAAACAAAAATAAACAAGTGGGACCTAATGAAACTTAAAAGCTTTTGCACAGCAAAGGAAACCATAAACAAGACCAAAAGACAACCCTCAGAATGGGAGAAAATATTTGCAAAAGAGATTCTGTTTTCCAATGACCTCATCAGAAAAGTATTAACCCCTACCCTGCCAAACTCATGGGGCTGGTGTGAGTTCAAATGAGACACCACATCTCCTAGATATGGAAGATTCTGATTTACAGTTCCTACACAATGTAAGATTACTATAAGTACGCTTTTTTAATGGCCTTATGTTGATTTTATTTTTAAATGTTAAGTGACCTGCAAAGAGAGAGTCTGTACATGCTTAAATTCAATCTTAACGGTATCCAGTCTTGTATCACAGCTATGTGATAATATTGGGACAGTACGATTTCATTTTGAGAATTCCCATGCACATGTGAAAACCATACCCTGACTTTTTTTTTTTCATTTAAAAATTCCTTTAGGGGCTTCCCTGGTGGCACAGTGGTTGAGAGTCCGCCTGCCAATGCAGGGGACACGGGCTCATGGCCCGGTCCGGGAAGATCCCACATGCCGCGGAGCGGCTGGGCCCGTGAGCCATGGCTGCTGGCCGCTGAGCCTGCGCGTCCGGAGCCTGTGCTCCGCAACGGGAGAGGCCACAGCAGTGGGAGGCCCACGTACCAGGGGAAAAAAAAAAAAAATTCCTTTAATTGACAGGTGATTGTATGGAATACATAGAGTAGCAATGCATTTTAGAGTATATAATGTAAGTAGAAGTAAAATGTATGATAAAAGAGCACATGAGAGAGGGGAAAAGGAAGTATAATACTATTAAGATTTTTTTGTTTTGAGACACATTTTATAAATTGAACTGTAATTATCAGGCAATAAAATTCACTAACGTTAAGTGTACAATTTGATTTCTGACACACGTATACATTCGTGTAGCCACCACCACAGCAAGATATATAACATTTCTATAACCTCAGAAAGTTTCCTTTGCTCCCTTGCAGTCAAGTCCCCTCCCCCAAAACCTTAGGACTATGACAACCATTGACCTTCTTTCTATCGCTGTAATTTTGTCTTTGCTACAAGTTCATATAAATGGAATTATTATAAAGTATGTAGTCTTTTATGCTTGGTTTCTTTCACTTAACATAATGGTTTTGATATTCATACATATCGATGTATATATATCCGTAGCTCCTTCCTTATCTATGATGAGCATTTGCCATTTTATGAACATACCGTAATCTGTTTACAAAGCCATCAGGTGATGGACATTTGGCCTATTTCCAGTTTGGGGCTATTATGAATAAGGCTCTTAGAAACATTCAAGTATGCATTTATTTGATATGCTGCTTTCCATCCTTTTACTCTTAACCTATCTGTGTTTTTACATTTGAAGTGCACTTCTTGTTGACAACCTATATTTTAGTTGTTGCTTTGTTATCCTCTGACAATCTCTGGCTTTTAGTTGGAGCTTCTGGATTATTTATATTTAATGTATAATCTTATACTTTACATAATATATACATAAATAGAAGAACACCTTGACAAACTATCAAAAATTATTCAAAAATCCACAAAATAACCAAACAGAACTAAAAATTATATATGTGGTCACTGAAATGGAAAACTAAGTGGGTGGGCTAATATCCACTTAGTTTTTTACAATGCTGAAGAGACAAGCAGCAAACTAGAAAGTAAAAGAGGCAATATGAAAGAGAGGTTAAAACACAGGGAAGATTGAGACAGAGAAATTCTCACATACATTTATTTGGAGTTCTAGAAAGAAAGAAGAAAAAGCTATATTCAAAAAGAAAATGGGGGGCTTCCCTGGTGGCGCAGTGGTTGAGAGTCCGCCTGCCGATGCAGGAGACACGGGTTCGTGCCCCGGTCTGGGAGGATCCCACATGCCGCGGAGCGGTTGGGCCCATGAGCCATGGCCGCTGAGCCTGCGCATCCGGAGCCTGTGCTCCGCAATGGGAGAGGCCACAACATATGTATCCTCAGTACAGAAAGTGCAACAAATCTCAAGCAAGATAAATAAAACAAGACACTCACGTAGATTTACCATCATAAAACTGCAGAGCACCAAAGATAAGAATAAATTTTGAAAGATTAACAGAGAAAAAGAATGTATTACCTACCAATGAATAATAATTACACTGACAACACACTTTTCAACAACAAAAATGGAAGCCAGAAAACAATCTTATCTATAATAGGCTGAGAAGAAAGTAACTGTTCTCCTTGAACTGGTAGCCACTTAGCCCTCCACTTTAAAATGATGGTGAAGTAAAGACTACTTTGATTTCTTTCTTTTTATTTTTTTTATACTCCAATATATCTTTATTGGAGTATAATTGCTTCACAATATTGTGTTAGTTTCTGTGGTACACCAAAGTGAATCAGCTATATGTATACATATTCCCCCATATCTCCTCCCACCCTCCCTATCCTACCCTTGCAGGTGGTTGCAAAGCACTGAGCTGATCTCCCTGTGCTATGCTGCTGCTTCCCACTAGCTAACTATTTTACATTCCATACCCTAACATTTTTGAGTTTCTTTCCTAAAGAATCCTGTTGGAAACACATTCTTAGGAGAAGGGATTTGAAAATATTTTCAAGAAAGCTGGAAGAAGAACCATTAAGATGGTATTACAGAGGAAACACTGTATTCTTATTTTACTTACTTTTCGGAGGGTCGTAACAACGCTCCATCCTTGGTCCACGTATACGTGGCCTCACCGGGGGTAACAAGCTCACACAGTATATTGATGACCTCCGTCCTTCTTGTAATGTAGACTGTATTTCCAATCCTTGAATGTACTGTTTTATTAAAAGAAATCGAGGTGGGCTGGCTTTGCCTCAAGAGAACAGGTCCCTTTGGCTTGAATGTCAGCTTGCCCGAGTTTTTCGCATTTGAGCTTTGGGGCACACTTCCCGTTTCCCCCCTTAGGTGAGCCGTGGGAGGCGCCTCTCCCAGGATGCCCCGCCACTGCACGTGTGCAGGCTGCGCCTTGGCTAACTCGGCCACCAGCTGATATATCACCTGGGACGCAAGGTCGTCACTGACCTCTCCAGTCTCCATGAGCTGACTCATGTTCCTTATCAGTTCATCAAACTGGGCGGTATCCATGCTGTAGGCTCCCTGTTTAACTGCGGCTTCAAACTGCTTTTTCTCAAACTCCCAGGAGTTGGCGTTTCCCGCAGAACGGCTGCAGTGGCCCAACAGAGCTCTTAAGAGAGGCTGGTGATGAATTCGGCCATCGTCCAAATAAAGCTCATTTTGGTGACTCCACTTCTGCCTCATCTTATGCCACGTGGCTCCCAAATTATTGGCTTCATTGTGGTCCATCCCAGGATATTCCCTTGTGTGCCCTCTGAGGGCTGGGGGCGCAATGAGCCGGTTGTCAGTGCCAATGAGCTTGAGCACCACTGTCTCTTGGGCAGAGCCTGCGATACACCGGTACATGCCGATGTCAGGGGCTGCCAGGCTGTGGATTTTCAGTGAGCCTGACTTGGTGATGCCGAGTCGTTTGGAGTTCTGCAGACAATGGCCATCCTTCTCCCACTGGATCAGAGATTTCTGGAACCGTCGCACTGGGCATTTAATAATCACAGATGTGTTGGGCAGCAAATAGGCTCTGCTCCCGACGGTCAGGTTCAGGCGCTTCTCTTCCCTTGTCTGAATGTAGACTCTCTGGACACCAAGGATCTGAGGACCCTGCTTGCCAAGGTTGGTCTTCATCTCTGGCTGCATTTCTGTAGGAAAGAAAAAAGAAAGAAAAGAAAACACAAACATCTCAATAATGAAAATTTTTTGACTGCAATCTTCCAAGGCTGGCACAAGTCAACAAATTCTTTTTTCCTCTTTTAAAACATTTGAGAACTAAAACATAAGTAATTATATATATATATTATACATCCTTAGATGGGGGTAAATTTCACAACTATCTGGTACTTTAGCAGCAAAGAATGCACGTTTGAATGAATTGCACGGAAGCATGTAAATTATTTTACAAAGCTCTGGTTTGGGGAGGCATGAGGTTAAGTGGTTAAATGTTTCCATCAGTAAGGGGATGTCTGATATGTGGGGCCTCCACCACCTAGGGGAGGAGGCCCTTGAGAATCTAGTATGGCTTGGCCAGGGGTACCCCAAATCTGAGGGAGGCAGTGATTGGGGAGATGAGTGAATACATTTGAAGGATCTGAAAAGGAGGATGAAGCCGGCCAACTGCAGCATATAACCCAAGCGGGTCAGTTCAACTAGCTTGGGGGCCTAAAGAAGCAAGTGATCAAAGAAGAAAAGGTAGGACAGGCACTTGGAAGCCAGATGCATCTGAGTTTGGATCTTAGCGCCATTTGCACAAGTCATTTAACCTCTCTGAGCCTCAGTTTTCTCACTCATAAAATGTGGGTAATGTTAGCACCTTCGTCAGAGGAATGTGACAGGTTAGAGCGTTTATATCAAGTGCACAGCACATTAGCGGGCACTTAAAAGCTGTCATATATGACTATTGTCAGCGGACAAAGGCAGGTCCAGCCAGCAAACAACAGGGCAAGCTGAGACGGATCAAGGGTCGGCTGACTCTTGCTTGTTCCTGGGCATTGGCTGCAGTTAATGGGCTAAGGCCAAAGAGGACACTCCTCAGATCCCATCCGCCAAGAGCAGTGGCTCTGTCCACCTGCGGGAAGGAAGGCCTCAATGCGCCCTACGGTGATTCTGAAGTGAGTAGGGGGGCTTGATGCAGGTGGGAGACTGATTCCTCTTGGAAGATGTACTTAGGTCCATGGGCAGATGGTGGAGCGTGGGCTAGAGGGCCTGGAAGGAGGAAGTGACAGAAGAGAGACTGGATCCACGGAAATGGCACTGTGGAATTCAGGTCATGTGACGGGGTGGGGGGAGGGTGGGAATCAGAAGCTTGGAGGACCCCGGTTACGGCTCCTCCTGGTTGGAGCACTGGCAGAGATACGCCAGGAGGAGAACCAGATTAAGATTCTGCTTAGACAGACCTCTCAGGCCCTGGGCACGAACTAGAGTGTGTTCACCAGTACCCTGGTTTGCCAGAGTAACTCCTGGACTCCTCTCAGGTGGCTCACGATCCCTTTAGAGTCTGCCTGCCTGTTGGGGTGTGGTGGTGCCCGTACGTTCAGAAAAGCAACAGGGTTGTGGTAGAGAATATTCTAAGTGAGGGACAGGCATTATGAGTTTGCATGCAAATTCCACAGAGATGCAATTAATAGGCCAGGCCCCTTGTCCACGGTTCTGCTCCCCTCGGCTCATCTCTAAGGGGAGCGGGGTGGCCTGCCGTGCACACACCTTTCCCTAGTGGGACGCAGACCCTTCACAGAGGGTGTCAAGCTCCCCTCAGCCAGTTAAGGCATACAGGTTTTCTTTCGGTTGGCAGCATAGAGTTTTGGACTTCCCGCTGTTCAACAATGATCAAAAGCAGAAGGAGGATTCCTGGTAAATTGACGGTTCATCTGTTATTATAGGCAGAGGTGCTACGCCAAATACTTAACCATCTGCATGGTGAGGGTGCCGTCAACCAGAGCAGTTGGCAGCTGTGGCACTGGACCAGGTCTTTGCAGTGTTCCCTCTCCCAACAGTGTTACACTATGAGGAGGTCAGACGGCTCCTGGCAGGAGGGTCCCAGCAGCTGGGAGACAGTCGTGGGGCTCAGGCAGAGGCTACTTACTAACCATTTGGGAAGTATTTCCCTACTTTAACAACCAGTTACAACTCTGGTGTGTAGCGTTTCAATATCAACTCTGACTAGGCAGTGGCTCTCAAACTTTGCTGCACATTCAAAACACCTGCTATTATTGTTTTTTAATCTCAATACCCTGGGTCCCACCTCCAGAAATTCTGACTTATGGGGAACAGCCTGGGCATCAGACTTTTTAAAAGCTCCCCAGGTGACTGAAATGGGCAGCAAAGGTTGAGCACCACTGCCCCGGAGCGTCCCATTGCATGAACTCAAAGGCAATCTGATGGGATGCTACTGGTGAAGAGCGAAGGGAAAATCAGAAAGAGCATCTGTGTCTTCTGTGTGAACCCTGCCAAAGTCTTTACAACTTGCGGTGTCCTCTGTAAGGAGGAGGCAGGAGGATTTCTTTGCAGTCTCACCATCAGGAACTCTTATACTTTCCTCTGAGTAATTAGTCCATTTCCTACCCGATAAACACTGAACCGTGTAATCGACCAGGTTGCCTTTTCCAAGATAGTTATGTTCTCAAGTTTAGAGCTAAATTTGTGCCCACACATAACAGAAGTGCAAAATTCAAGACATAATCCTATATTGGCCTTGTTTGTTTTCCTTTTTTATTACTCACCGGTTTCTAATTTTACTTATCTGGTTGCATTTTATGAATACTTAGCAGTAGCCTATTGTCACAATGCACGGTATGTACGTATGTCTACACACATACATATCCATTATATCTACATATATGTGTTTATATGAACCTATAAAGACCTCTTTTTATTATCATTTAAAAGGATTCAGTTGAACACCCCGTCTGGTCATTAATCCCTCAGTGGTGGACAATGGGAAAGATAAATGTGCACGTGGATGGCTTTGAAACCTGTTCTTCAAAATCAGAGTTTAAGCTGGGTCAAAGTCAGACTTTTGAACTCATGCAACTGAGAGAGAGGTGTGGAGACAGACTCTGAGGGCTGCTACAGATGAGGCCATAGCTTGAACCTTCCTGCTCTCACTGGGAAGGTGCAGAAGCCCCCATGGGGGATGCAGCACATGCCTGGCTCGATGCTTCAGGCTGGAGATGAGCTGAGGCTGGTATAAGCCCACACAGCATCCTGTGTGGACATGGGTTCTAATTGCCATGGAGATGGTTTCTAATTACCAGGGAGAAGGGTTCTAATTACATTCAGGTCCACTGGTAGCCAGATGTCCCTCAGCTGAGCTTGGGGCTTAAAGCAGATGGGACCTGACTCCTTCCAAAGCAGGCTGGGGAGTCTGCAGGTGACAGGCAGTGTTCAGCCTTGGTAAAGGACCTGCCCATGGCGGGGTGAGCCACACGAGCAGCTCAGCCGCTCCCTCTGGCTGCATGCCCATCTGCTGGAAGGCAGGCCCTGTGGCCCCAGCTCCATTCCCAACCAGGCCTGTTTAGCAATTCCTCGCGCTGGGTATGCAGCAGTTCAGTTAGCATGTATGCCCGGAGAGGGGTCTGGGATCAGGCTCTGCCAGGTCCCACGGCGTGGGCCAGTCCCTCTCTTGGGACTCCGGTGAGTTCCTCTGGAGCAGTGCCTGGAGCGTGGCCTCATCAGACACAGTTCTTGGGGAAGACACTGGTCTGGTTTCGGGTGACTGCCTCCTCCTGCATCTGAATATGCCCCCAAACTGCCACACTGGACGAGCCTGATGAGACAGAGAGTGGCCATGCAGCGATGGCATCCCTCCTGGAGGGCCTGCGGCAGTGCGAGGGTACCCACCCATCCCTCCACTCTCCCACTGTGCTGGATATGAGAAATGCCACATCTTTTGGCGTTTCTAGAAAACGAAGAGATCTTTCTTCTGGAGGTCCTCCTTCTGGCCTCAGGGTCAGCCTGCCCTGCCCAGTAAAGGCCAGCTCTGGTGCCTGAGGCTGTTTAGCACAATTGCCTGCTCGTGTCCAGCCCTCATTCCAGTTGTGTCCCTGCCACGATGCTAAGTCTTGGCGCCATGCCAGGTTTCTGCCCCAAGCCATCTGTGCTGGATGTTTCCACTTGGTCTCACCATCACTTGACTCCTGCCGCTCCCGAATGCAAAGCAGCCTCTAAGCCTTCCTGTTACCCTGTGGAACCCAGGCCCCTCAGAACCCAGCCCTGGATGGGGCTGCTTGGTTGGTCCCCCTGGCATGGAGGATCTCACAAGCCCCTCTGGAGCTCTATCAAGAACCCGGGCAGCTTTTTTTCAGATTCTCTTTAGGGTAGAAACACAGGTAGCTGAGAGGAGGCTACGAGGGATGCTATAGGCGGGACTGGTTAAATGGGCTGTGAAGCCCCATGAAGATTACACAGTAAGTGTCTCATCAGGCTGAAGGGATGGCTTCCACACTTGGTTCTCATGCACTTTTCAACAGAGGGTAGATGAGCTTCTGCTCACAGCACCGCACTAAAAGCTCTCAGGGAAAGGCCACCAATGGTCCCCTAGTGACAAATACAATGTCCCTTCAGTATTCGTACTTGACCCTTCTAGGACACATGGCGCCCGTAATCACTCAGTTCATGGAAAAGTCTCGCCTCCCCGCCATCTTTTTCAACCCTTCTGGTCCTTTCCCACCACTGTTCGTTGCCAGCATGCTGCTGGCTGGCGCTACCACCCCTCAGGCGTCAGTGCTTGGCCACTTCCTCCCTTTCTCTTCTTGCTCTAAACTTTTCTTTGGATGATCTTGTAGTTGTAACTAACAACTCTAGGTTGATGGCTCCCAAGTTGATCCGTCTAACCTAGACCTTTCTCTAGAGCACAAGATCTAATAGTCCACTGCTGACTGGAAATCTCTTCCTGTTACTTCAAGTTTAAAATATTGTAACCTAAACACTTTATCTCTGCCTCCCTCACCCATCCCAACAGTCCTCCTCTTCCTATATGCCCTAAGTCAATGGCTTCATCTTCTACCAACCTCCTCCAGGCAGATTCTAGAGTCATCTCGATTTTTCCCTGTCCACTGGCATGCTGGCCCTTCCTCTCACAGACTCACAGATCGGTGAGACTGTTACTATCCATTCCCAACTCTGCATTCAATGATGCCATGTCGGCAGCCAGAAACCAACCATGACGGGAGTATCTACACCACAGAAATCAGCAAAGGTAACAAATGACAGCAACCTCCCCTCCTCGCCACCCACCTTGCCCCAGAGCTGCTTGTTAAACACTGACAAGCACACCACTGTCCTTTTCGCTCCCAACTCTAGCCAGCCATCAGGTACTTAGATGGGACAGCTGAAACACTGTTAGAATGTAGCCTCACTGCTTCTATCCGCACACTCTCTCACCTAGAGATCGTCATATCCCCTTGACTAGACTCCCTGCCTGCACTCTCGTATTTTTTCAATATATCCATATATGAAGCACTATTGACAATAGCCAGGACACGGAAGCAACCTAAACGTCCATCAACAGAGGAATGGATAAGGAAGATGTGGTACATATATACGATGGGATATTACTCAGCCATAAAAGGAACGAAATTGTGCCAGTTGCAGAGATGTGGATGGACCTAGAGAGTGTCATACAGAGTGAAGTAAGTCAGAAAGAGAAGAACAAATATCGTATAATATCACTTATATGTGGAATCTAGAAAAATGATACAGACGAACTTACTTGCAAAGCAGAGACACAGATGTAGAGAACAAACGTGTGGATACCAGTGGGGGAAGGGAGGCTGTGATGAATTGAGAAACAGGGACTGACACATATACACTACTATGCATAAAACAGATATAATAAGAACCTGCTGTATAGCAAAGGGAACTCTACTCAATGCTCTGTGGTGACCTAAACGGGAAGGAAAAAAAGAGGGGATATATGTATATGTATAGCTGATTCACTTTGCTGTACAGTAGAAACAAACACAACATTGTAAAGCAACTATACTCCAATAAAAATTAATGTAAAAAATGTATCTAGACAGCTGTCTGAGTAAATAAACCAAAATAAAATCTGACTACGTCACTTCCTTCTTTGATAAAATCTAAACTCCTCATCACGGGGTTCAAGACGCTCTACAGCTCACCTTTCACCATAACCCGCCTTCAACCTCAGTTCTAATCCTATGGAATTGCCTGCAGTTTCCCCAAACACATCACTCCATTTGTCATACCCCACTTTTGCCGACACTGTTCTCTTTTCCCAGATTCTCCCGTGTCCCGTGTGGATCTGATTAATGGACGCAGCTTTCAGAATTCTGCTCAAAGCTTCCTCCTTTTTGAAACTCTTCCTCACATCCCCCAGCTGCAGTGAGCACTTCTGCATCCTTTTATGATACCATTGGCACTTTATTCTCCTTATTTGTTTATATATGTCTCTCTCCTACTAGACTATGAGTTCTTAGAGACAAGAGAAGGGATCCTTTTCATTTTGTATCATACCACCTAAAACACAGTAGCACTTGATGAATGAGTCCTGAAAGAATTAATAAGGAAATGCTATCCTCTGACACTGAAAACAATATATGCCCAGGCAGAGAGATCATCTCTGTCCTTGGGGTACAGCAGAGTGTCTGGTACATGTAAACAAGAGTAAACAGTAAGAGTAAACAGTAAGAGAAAACTCTTACTGTTTATTGAATGAATAACGAATGACTGAGCAAAAGATAAAATAAATGTATGCTGTTGGATGCTGCAGGAGGTGACACAAGCCCAAGAGGGGTGCTGGCGAGCGAGCCCTGTGCCTGTCTGGGTTTCCAAGGGCTACAGCTATGTCAGGCAGGCAGGGGTGGGTGTTACTGGAATCTGAGAAGGCATAGAGGAAGAGTAGAAGCTCTCTATAATGAGAGCTGAAGAGGCAGACGCTGGGCTGGTACAAGGAGGAAGACCAGAGCTGGAAAGAAGCGAGTGGGTTTGAGATAACCTGGGAAGGGGATGAGGCATATGTTTCTTGACATTTTCATCATATAGTACATGCCCGGGTGCCTCCCTTCCCTCAAAAAAAATTTTTTTTTTTGGCCGCACCATGTGGCATGTGGGATCTTAGTTTTCCGACCCGGGATCAAACCCGCGCCCCCTGCAGTGGAAGCGTGGTCTTACCACCGGACCGCCAGGGAAGTCCTCTAACTATTCTGATGTCAGTACTTGGGTGAAAAATAAGAATTCTTCACCAAGACTTGGGAACCTTTAAAACCAGGAGCCATAATTGAAAGAAGTCTAAACTCAAACACTATATTCCTATTATCTTTTGTTTTCTTTAGATGCCTGATTGGAAGCCAAGACAGGCAGGCTTTTAATAGCAATCTGAGGAAGATCCAAGCCTGACATATTTGAAAAGCACGTCTTTGGGTACAACTCACTATGATAAGTGCTTTGGGGGCCTACACGGAAAAACTGTCCAGAGCTACTATCTAGCTACCCCATATAAACTTATACCCTAGTAAGCCAGAAGACACAATACTAGTTACTCCGTTACATTTTATCCTATCTTAAAGCTATAATAGGAATTAAAGTGGTAATGACATTAAAAATAACTAATACTTTTGAGCCTATAGTATGTGCTCGGCACTGTTTCTAAGCACTTTCTAGGCATTAATTCTCAAAACAATTCTATGAGGTAGGTACAACTACTATTCTCATTTTATAGATAAAACACTGACGGGGCTTCCCTGGTGGCGCGGTGGTTGGGAGTCCGCCTGCCGATGCAGGGGGCGCGGGTTCGTGCCCCGGTCCGGGAAGATCCCACGTGCTGTGGAGCGGCTGGGCCCGTGAGCCATGGCCGCTGGGCCTGCGCATCCGGAGCCTGTGCTCCGTGGCGGGAGAGGCCACAACGGTGAGAGGCCCGCGTACTGCAATAAATAAATAAATAAAATAAAATAAAAAAACACTGAGACTCACAGAGATTAATAACCTGCCCAATGTCACATGATGAGATACTGATAGAAATGAGATTTGAACTCAAGTTGGCTTAACCACATTGTCATATTACTTTTCAGAGATTAAGTGCAACTGAGAAAGATTACTTGGAAAGGCAGTGTTTGTACTGGTCCTTCAAAAAAGGGAAGAATGTCAGTTGCTAGATATGGCGGAGGGAAGAATTTAAGCAAGGGGTAAAAGCTGGAGGTGGGAGAATGCAGGGAAGGTCTGGGGAGAAGCAGGCAGGGGGACTGTATGGTGCACCACTGGCCTCTAGGGGGAGCTCAAGACATCTTGCCCCCCAACCTCCTCCACCCCACTGCACATTAAAAGGGTCAAAACAGGGAGCAAGAAGATTCTCTCCTCCATAGAGGATGCGTTTTACTTAAACTCAAGGAACTGATTAGGACACATTTCTAGAAGTGGAGCCTTGACAGGGAATAAAGATCACAGCATAGCTGGGCTTGATCTTTCTTGTCTTCACACCTCTTCCATAACTGAGGGATTAGGTCTATAAAGAAGACCATACTTTTCCAGTCTGGTGAGCAAAGGGGGTGGATGTGACATGAAGGCGAGACGACAGTCAGAACAGAGGAATAAAAGATGAGTTTATCCACAGAGAAATGGGAACCTGGGGCCAGTAGAGTGGTTACAAAATAGCTGCTGTGATGAATTTCTTGGGAATTCTTAGGAATAGGAAAAACACCCACACATTATTGCCCAGGTAAATCAGATAGCATGAATATGAAGTATGTCTAATCAGGATGGTGGTATTATTTTCTTCAGCAAACCTCAGTAGCTCAGGTCAGGGAACTAAAGAACAAGCAAATAAAAATCACCTAAAAGGTGATGTCATCCTAATCGCTTTGAGACATGACATTATGGATTCTTTTAAAGGAGATTTCACGAAGTACCTAAGCCTGCGTGTGATCTGCAGTGGCAGGTCAGAAAGTATGTATGACAAGAGATGTTCGGTTTATATCTAGAAAGATGGACTTCTGCTTGAACTGACGTGGTGAAATGCATTGATTTTGTACACTGTTAAAAATATTACGTATGCACATTTGTCAAATACGCACACAAACCGATCTTTGTATCATGTTTGTTCTTTGCGTTATTTTGGTTAAAATATAAAAGAGGTTTCTTAGGTTTTAAAATCGTGTGGATGTGATAAATTACCATGCTTTATTACCTGGAACAGTCAACTCTGTGAAATAGGAGCCCTACTCAGCTGTTATCTGACCTGTGACACAAGATAAAATCATTAGTTCCTTTACATCCCCTTGTTCTCTCAACTTATCTTGTGTGTTATCATTTATATACATGGTTGTAATTAAAGTTAAAAATGATGACACCGTAAAAAAAGATCACCTAAAAGGTAACCCACCAGGGTTGAAGGTGAGCAGGGTGATGGAGGTGGTGGGTTAAGGAAGGGCATAGTGATCCGACTCTAGAATTGGTTAAGTGAGTGATGAGGAAATGCCAGCCGAGAGGAGTGGTTTCTAGTGCAAGAGCAGGAAGTTTGGGGACAACAGGGAAGGAAGAACCAGAGGTCACAATGAAGCATGAACTAAACAAGCAGGGGCCAGGTGAGGAACGGTAGAAGAGCAGGAAGCTATTTAAGTACCAAGAAATGAGGAAGTCTAGGGTGTCACCCTGCCAAGGGGATGGCTGTCAGTGAAACTGACCATGTTGGGAGATTGGGATATCAGGGTGTGAGAAAGTCATCCGCATGGTTGCTGGTTGTCCTAGGTGTTGGCAGATGTTAGAGAGAAAGAATGGACCTGGTGGTGGTGTGTCCTGGCGAAAGGTAGAAAGGATGCTGGAGGTCGGCACACGATGCATTTGAAGGTGGGATGAGGGCGGTGTACGTGCTAAGTGTGTGATGACAGAGGGAAAATGGTGCAGAGGCAGGAGGGGTAGGGAGAATGGGTCTGTGCCAAGCTCATCCCATTGGCTCTGATACGGTGGTGGGGGGAAGAGGATGCCATAGGAGCGTGCAGAGGGAGAAGCCAAATTTATGCAAGCCAGGGCCATTGATCCAAGGTGATGGCATCAGGCCAGGCTACGGCTGAAGTGGAGGCCCAGCTCGGGGTGACTTGGCTGTGCTGGGAGAATGCATTCCTGCCTCTTGTCTGCTTCCATGACCTACATGTTGGCAAGCTAGAGAATGAGACAGGGTCACGGGGAAATGTGACTGTCTTTTTTTCCTGCTTTTTTTTCCTCCCTAAAACATCCTTTTACTCTGCTTTCTACCGTATGCCGTAACAATTTACAATTTCATCTTCTACCATATTGCACGTCCTAATAACCACGATGTATTCCCACATGTTATTCTGTTATTATTTTAGAGGAAGCTGCCGGAATTTAATCTTACTCTCCTCTAAGACAGTTTACGGTCCAGCCACGTTGCTATGCAACCACCCACAATTAATAAAAATCAGATAGGTAAGCAGCTTGAAGCAGGACACTGCGCCACACGCCACAGACATTCTTGAATTCCAGGATACGATAAAACCTGGGGATCTCGAATCTTTGGAATCTCAAGATTTTGAAAACTTGTTCTCAAAGAGTTTCCGGGGAAAAAGAAAGAATGTTGTCTGTGAATCACCACAGAGAGGTGGCTAAGAGCGTGGGCTCAGGAATCAGACAGATTTGTGGTCAAAGAGGCCAAGAGGCCCAACTGGCAGCTACAGATCCTTGGTCAAATCTCGGACCTTCTCTACGTCTTGGATTCCTCATCTCTCAATGGGGATAATACCTGGCTCACAATGTTGCCAGGGACTAAATAAGACAACGCAATAATGCCTGCAAGGAACTCCACAGAGTAAGTGCTCAATAAACACCATGAATACTATGACATTTTTTAAAGTTACTATCATTTTTCTTACTTGGTAAGTTTCTTCAGGAAAGTTGCTGGTAAACTTAGTATATATACATACATATACGTACATACATATATGTACGTATATACACAGGATGCATTTGTTAAGCGGATGGATATTTCTTCAAACTGACTTTTCTTACAGCTGTATCTTGGTCTTCAATATTATACCATTTGCCGCTTATAACAATCCTGAATTCTGCTTGATTTGCTTTACCTACAGATTAGAAACGTGTTGCTCTATGGAAGGTGAAGCCACTCGGGGAGAGGAACAGAATCGGCATATCTGGTGAAGCGTGGACTTTCCATACTTACTCCTGCACACAGGCATTCGGCAAGATCTCGCAAGAGGGGGCCCAGGAAGATGCCTGCACACGGTCTCACTGAGGGGGACACGCCGGCCTTTGGCCGTCAGCCTTTGGCATACCTGCTGTCTCCGCTGGGTTCCAACACCACAACTGACAGAACACTGTAATGAGAATTGGGCGACAGAGTCAAACGGAGTGTGAGCAGACACATCCCCTGCAGCAACAGCGACGTCTCCTGCGGTGAAACAGGAGGGGTGTTATGTATGGGTGCACCAATAAGTAAGCACTTCCTAGGCTTGAATATCTTTTAGGAGATGGAGATTCTCCCTCACCCCACCACTCCCCATCACTCCCCTCCCCTCCCCTCTGCCTTTTCTTTTCTCTCTTCCCTTCTTCCCTCCCTTCCTTCCTTCCTTCCTTCCTCCTTACTTTCTTCTTTCTTTCTTTCTGAGATAGTAACTAATTTCTAGTGATTTATTATCGTGCGGTTTTCTGGTCTTGTAATTGATGTCTAATTTATTTTTTAGATGTCTAACCTCATTTATTTTATTTTTTAGATATTTATTAATATAGTAGGATGACTTTGCTTTTTAAAAAATGACATAATATAGACAATAATATGGTATTAACTTTGTATGGTGAATAGAATTATTGTGGTGATCTTTTCATAATGTATACAAACATTGAATCACTATGTTGCACACCTGAAACAAATATATTATATGCCAATTATAGTTCACTAAAAAAAAATTTAAAAATGACATACACCCATGATCAAGAATCCAAGGAGTAGAAAAGTATAAAAGGGAAGTTTTTGTTTTAAAAAACACCCAAACTGCTCTACATAAGAGAACATTAATATTTGATAATCATTGTGTCTATAACATTGATATTTGGTAGTCATAATCACATGTGTACATGCAATTTTAATTTAAAATTTTACTGCAATTTTATTAGGTATATTAGAAAAAAAATAAACTAAAATAAGATTAAAAGAGTTGCTGAATGGCGGATTTTTTTCCATTGTTAAGTGATTAATTCCCAAAAGAACTCTCCGAAGTAAAGAAAGAAGATGAAAGAAACCAACAAGAGGTTTGGGTAGTTATTTTTACTGACACATTTTGACTTAACGAGAGTATCTGGTAAGCACATTTACCTTTCCTCTCACCCATCTCTCCTGTGCCACATTCAATTTGTTTTTGTTAAATTATTTAGCTAACGTCAAGATTTTCTGATATTTACGCTCTGTTCTGAGATGCAATTGCTGGTTGATTACTCTTAATTCTGTGCTTAAATGAATTTACGATCCATCTTCCATCTTTTTTCACCAGCATCTGTGCCTTCCTGGATTTTTTATTTTTGGTCATCTTGATGCTTCATCATGGCCCTGCAAGTTTTTCGAGACGGGCTCATGGGTACGTATGCTCTGCCTGCCTCTCTTGCCTTTCCACATGAAGAACAAACAAGATGAAGAGAAAATACCTGGGTCATACTTCCTTTCCTTTTGAATTGTGCAGACACTGCTTCACTGTCTTCTTGCATCTAATGCTACTGTGAAGGTGTAGGAGGCCAAGCAGGGAATTTTTGTTGTTTATTTGTTTGCCTCTTATGCTCAGAGGCCTTTGGCTCCTTTCTTTACCAGTGAAGTTCAGCACATAAGCAGGCTATGTCTTAGTGGGTCACACTTTAGTGGCACGTGGTATACCATTATGACTTGCAAATTAAAGCTTTTATCAAAGGAAACTAATTCCCCTTAATTATCTCTGACTATTTTTCTGTTCCATTTGTTTTGTTCTTCTCACAAATACCAATCACACTTATGTCTAATCTCCTCTCTCTGCCTTTCCATATCCATCATTGCCTCTAAAAACCAATTTTACATCTTACTCTTTTTCATATCATTTTATATGAGTTATTCCAGCTTGTATACCATAGCTCTCTGTTTCCGGTCGTTTTAATTACTTTTTGTTGCTTGTAAAGTAACTTTTACGTCTGCTGTCTAAAGTTCTTCTTTTCACTTTTTTCCCCTGACTATTCCAAGTTGTCTTTTCATCTCCTTCTGTTGACTCATAATCTCTTTCTGAACTCAAACCTCATTTTAAAGCCACTTTCCCCCCAGACATCATGACTATAATTTCCTTGGGAATATGGAGCCTGTTTTTCAGAACTTTTCTCTGGGAAATACCTTTGTGATACTATGCTGTTCATGTGACTCTTGCTTCCTGTTCCTTTCCCCACACCTTAACTTCTTTCTTCCCCTTCAATTTTTTTCCCCCAGTTTTGATGCATAGCTTTTATGCTGGAGTTTTTTTTTTTTACATCTTTATTGGAGTATAATTGCTTTACAATGGTGTGTTAGTTTCTGCTTTATAACAAAGTGAATCAGTTATACATATACATATGTTCCCATAGCTCCTCCCTCTTGCCGGAGCTTTTTAAATGCAGCTGGCTGTTTGGGAATACCACGGGTTTGGGGAACGAGCTAGGGCATTTCCATAAATTGGCTGTCTTCAACAGTCTGTCACCAAATTTTTATTTCCTTTGCCCATATATCTCTTCAGATGTTGGCATTGGAAGGGTCAGTGTGACTCAGGGAACAGCCTCTTAAGTAACTCGTTCACTGTGTAATCATCCAGCGATTGCTGCCCTCCTTCCTCCACACCACTCCATTTCTGCAGCCTTCCTTGGCTGGGAGGCCTAAACATGTGGCTTCTCCTGCAGCTCCATCTCCCCCACGGCTCTGCAGGGACAATCACGGTGTTTTCAGGGGCAGCGCAGGGTCCCCCATCTAGTGTCTGTAATCAAAGAACCGTTGAGTAGGCCTTTCAGGACCATCACACTTACTCCTAGGGAAATCTATATCCTGCTCGTGCCTGAGGAAATCTTTGTCATCCCTCAGCCTTCCCTCCCTCATTTTGGTCCAGATTTTATGGTCTTTGGCAGGTGTATCTCATAATTCATAGTTTGGGTTTGTGGCCATTTCATTGTTCATTAAAGACAGGATGTTGCTGCTCTTTCATCCTCTTTGTGGGTATTTTGTTGGGTTTCACAGAAGGGGAATGGAATTTTTTTTAAATGCCTTTATTGTCCTCTTTAACAGAAAGCCCTAATTATTAATAGTTTTTCAGGGCTTCCCTGGTGGCGCAGTGGTTGAGAGTCTGCCTGCCGATGCAGGGGACACGGGTTCGTGCCCCGGTCCGGGAAGATCCCACATGCCGTGGAGCGGCTGAGCCCGTGAGCCATGGCCGCTGAGCCTGCACGTCCGGAGCCTGTGCTCCGCAACGGGAGAGGCCACAGCAGTGAGAGGCCCGCATACCGCAAAAAAAAAAAAAAAAATAGTTTTTCAGTACAGAGGGAAGCTTTTTGTAAGCTTTTGAACAAATAATTAAAAATTACCATTTAGCAACTTATGATGTATTTTTTAACACATCAAATCATCATCTAGGAGTTTTCCATAGAATATAAAAACAGTAGCTACATAATTGCCAATCACCACTCAGAAGCCATTTCTCATGATCAGTATTTGACTTTTTCTCCCCATTATGAATGGGAAGACCATTTGTAAACCCCTCTTCTGGATGGAGGTCTCACGTGACCTTGTATCTGCTAAGTTCAAGGTTAGCGTGCCCTTAGAGAAGGTTCACAGCTGAGACAGCAGAGATGACAGGACCAGTGCCATTAATTATGACTCGCAAAACAGCAACTTTATGCCAAAGCTTCTATGATTTATCCCATAGAAATATGGTAGATTCCTCCGGAAGAGCTCATGGGAACAACATACCCTGAGTTCTTGTAACTTTGGAACTATTTGTCTGCGACCTTCAAACTTGAAGATCAGTTGGGCAGGACAGAAAATCCTTTCCTCTTTTAGTACGTTAAAGATGTTACTCCATTGTTTTCTACTATGAAGTAGTATTGCTGCGAAGTCTGATGCTAACCTGATTTTCTTTCCCTAGTAAGTGACTTGGTCCTTTTGCCTAGAAACACTAACACATTATTCTTTAATCTTTAACATCCAGTGTCTTTAGTAGAGTATGTCTTGATATTGACCATTCTGGGCCAATTTTCCCAGGTATATGGTGTGCCCTTTCAGTGTGGTGCTTGGAATCTTTTATTTATAGTTTTGTTCTGTTACATTGTTTCGGTTTTCTTTTCTCAGGACTCTAATCGGGTCTCATCCTTTAGACCAAACTCTAAACCTGCATTTTCTACAACACTTTCCTGGGACTCAGGCAGACTCAGATGTTTCCCCTCAATTTTCACTTATTTCTGTAGACGGGACAACCTTATTGGACTTTATATACAATTTTTTTCATCGGTCTGCCTCATTCAACTGTGAGCTCATTGAAGACTGTATTCTTGATTGTCTCAGATTCCTGGTACCTGGAGTAATCAATCATAGCAGTGCTCAGTAAATGACTGTGAAGATGCTGAGCTGTAGCGATAGGCATACTCAATTTAGAAGAAGATTCTACAAGTCTATTTATTTCAGTCAACAAATAAGAGCATTTCTATCCTAAGTACCTGATTTATCAATAAGCTGAAACTGTCTTGTTGATAAGATAGTGTGTGTGTGTGTGTGTGTGTGTGTGTGTGTGTGTGTGAATATCCCTTTCATGCAGTTGTGTGATAGTAAATGTTTCACAACAGGTTCATGGAAAAGAGGGCCCTGATTGTAACATTTGCCAATTTCTGTGGTGTAAATATTCCCATCAGGGCTGATTTCAAGCTGTCATCCAAATGTCATTGAATACAAGGTAGGAAGAGATCACAATTGGTTCTCGAAAGCTAGTATGAACTGGCTCCAACACACCACTGCCTTGCTGAGTCATAATTAATAAATCTATTGAAAACTGGAAAGCCATATGTGGAAATCCATGTGTCCTGGACATATCTTGAGCTGTACTTTGTAAAATGTCTCATGTATAGAGATCTTTCCCTTTTTACTTAGCATATGTACATATTTCAAGAATCGAAGAGTTGGCAGGTATAGGTAACTGAATACAGGAGACAAAGTCAGAGATGATCAGAAGTGTTGGAAAGATGCTGGTGCACTGACAGGGACAGGAAGTAGGTGGGGGAGCTGGTTGGGAATGAAGAGGGTGTTCCTTTGCTTTCCCATAATGAGGATACATCCTACTTGGGGAACTAAGGACAGGTACTGAAGAGAAAGTCAGACATTGTTCCTGGAGACAGAGAGTCACCTATCGAAGTCAGAGAAGAAGTCCCACCACAGAATCATCGATGGAGGAAAAATGCAGTGATAAAAATCAAAGGGTCAAATACTGAGCTTTCTGGAGATTTGGAAGAAGGCAAACCAATAGAAAAGATGCAGTCGAGTAAGTAGGAAAAATAAGTAACACCAAGAAACACCCTGAAGGAGAATGATGAAAGTGGACAAAATGGCCAAATGCTCCGTCAAGGTAGAGAGAACAAAGAATGAGGCGAGGCTACTGGATTTCAGTCAAAGGAATAGGGTCACAAAACAGTCCACAAGGGGTATGTGGATTGCAGAAATCCACCTTTAGGGAAGACTGCCCCATGTAAGTGTCGATGCTCCGTGTTTTTTTTTTTTCAAATTTATTTATTTATGTAATGTATTTAGTTTTGGCTGCGTTGGGTCTTTGTTGCTGTGCGCGGGCTTTCTCTAGTTGTGGTGAGCAAGGGCTACTCTTCGTTGTGATGCACGGGCTTCTCATTGCGGTGGCTTCTCCTTTTGTGGAGCACGGGCTCCAGGCATGTGGGCTTCAGCAATTGTGGCACACAGGCTCAGCAGTTGTGGCTCGCAGGCCCTAGTGCGCAGGCTCAGTAGTTGTGGCGCACGGGCTTAGCTGCCTTGCGGCATGTGGGATCTTCCCGGACCAGGGCTCGAACCTGTGTCCCCTGCATTGGCAGGCAGATTCTCTACCACTGCGCCACCAGGGAAGCCAATGCTCCTTTTTGGTAACTAGAAAAGCAGTGTAAGAATTGAAGGTTCCTTTCTGCCTAAAACTGGGTTCAGATCTAAGGAAATCAAGGAAAAGGAAGGAGCCAATGAATGAACAAAGCCCAAACATGCCATGAATAGAGCTAGTGTCGGGGAGAGAGGAGTATTCCAGCTGCAGCCTAAGAGGCCTGGCTCGGCGAAAAGCGGAAATTCTGGTGTGGCTTTTCAGTCTCTCTGGGTTCAGGGGTAGTGGCCAGTTCCAAAGTGGAAGGGCCTCACCCAGAACCACAAGACTGATGGCTGCCCTGGAATGAGCCATCCCATGCCAGAGGGACGAGCCTGGCAAAAAGCTTCAGGGATGGTGGCAATTTGGCATCAGAGTCTCTGCCAAAACAAAGCAACTCAGAAATGAGAGAAAATTTCAACCATCAAGAGAAAAGGTGAATTCCGTAGGAAACACAAACTGCTGGGCGACACGTGGGCCTAACTGGACCCCAAGTCTGAACGCTGGCTCTGCCTTCCTGTGCACGTGGGCACACCTGCTCCTCCTCCCACATGCAGGTGTCCTGGAGATGTGGCCTTGGCCAGGAGCAGGAAGATGGGCTGACCTCTTGGAGTGTGCACAAGCTTGCTCTCGCCTTGGTGAATGGTCGCCTAGGAAACTGATCTGCCTCAGGTCCAGCCCAGCTCATGTGGCTAAACGCTTCTGTCTCCTCTTCTTTCTTCCAACAAAATCTCTTCCAGTGAATGATTTTCCTGTCCTCTGTTAGCTGGCCTGAGCTTTACTACAGCTCACTACTTCAACACCATTTTGCATTTCCCCTGTCTTTGCAAACGCTCTTGAGGAAGAGTATTTACCTGCTCAGAGGTCTATAGGGCCCAAGGATCTCATGGCCACTGGCCTCAAGGACGCTATAGGCCAGACGAGAAGACCATGTGGGTGCTAGGAAGTAGCTCCCCATTAAAACGCAATAAAAAAGAAAACCTGGGGTCATTACGAGTTAAAGCTGGGAAATGTTGTATGATTTTAGGGAGTGGAAGACTTCACAGAGGAGGGAAGCTTAGAGCTGGGCCCAGGATTTGAGGGTAACAACAAGAGCAAAGACACAAGGCAAGCCTGAGTAAACGTGGTAAAGGGTGTTTGTTCATTCAGTGAAACGTACCCAGCAACTACAAATTCCGTTATTCACAGAGGGACTGGACAGGAGAGGAAAGCAAGGATGTCAGCCCCAGCCTCTCCTCTAAAAGGCCAGTGAGAAGAGTTTGTTCAGGAGGTAGGATGGAACTGTGAAGGCCTCTTTTTTTCTCAGAGGAAATAAGAAAAGAGGTGAGGAGGGTGTGGTATTTTAGAGCACGGCAGGGGTTCTAGGTGCTCCCGGGCTGCATCCGCTCACGCCTTGTCTTTCCCTTTTCCTGCCTCTTCCTCTTGGGTTAGGGCAGCACTTGCTCAGAGAAGTTATTTCCCAGAGCCATCCCTATTTTGGACACATTGAAGGGCTAAGCAGCCCTCCCAAGGATGAGGGGCAGGTGGGGAAATGCTTCTCAAATGGTAATGTGCCCGACAACACCTGGGGATCTTGTTCAAATGCAGATTCTGATTCCTTAAGTCAGGGTGGGACTTGAGAGCCTCATCTCTTACAAGTTCCCAGCTTCTAAAAAGATGCCCATTTGGCTGGTCCCGGTGTCACACTGAGTGCAGTAAGGTGACCAAGCATTCACGAGGCCAAGAGTTCTCTCCACAAATGCATGGCGATCCCCTCCCTGACGTTCTGCCCCTAACCTTAAGGAGACAGTAACCGGAAGCATTTAATGAGGGTTTGGGGAAACATTTAGGCAGACCCTCAGTGACCTGGATGAGGACCATGACTTGTGGCTTGTCAGTTAAGATAGTTTATACATACTAGCACTTAACTGAGCTAGACAGTTAAAACAGGAAAAATATAAAACTGTAGAACACGCAGATAAAAGTACTGTCAATCCAGCCTATGCCAGAAGGATGCTCAGGGGGACGGGAAGGGTCCACTCGGTTAGGTGTTTCCATACGTAATATCTCATGTTATCCTCAGAACAACCACTGTGTTAAAAGAAAGGAAAATGGAGGCTCACACAGGTTGAGGGTATGGAACGAGGTCACCTGCAGGCATTAAAGCTTGTAGGTTCCATCATGGGTCTGTTTGGCTCAAAAGCTCTTGTTCTTGCATGAGAGACATGAGTGTACACAGTTTATTCTAAACTTGGGTCACACAAACTCAGGTTTGAATCCTAGCTCTACCCTTGGGAAGGCGACTTCAGTCTGAATGTACCTCTGTTTTCTCACCTACAGAAATGGATACATCAACTCCCAGGGCTGTCGTAGGATGAGATGGGAGTGGTATCATACAATAGGTTGCAACCGTACCATCACTGAATTTAGGACTCAGGGAAGTTCATAAATGTCAGTTACTGTCCTTTCTTATTTCTTGAGATTATTTCTAAGGTTAGACTGCCCCTCTGATCCCAGAAGATATACATTTGGGGCAGTGACTGGAGATTAGAGGACTCTCATTACGGACCTCAACTACCTGCTTCAGAACCTTTGCTAAAACCTCAGCCTATAGACAGTAAGGATGAAGCAAGACTGGAAGAAAGAGCTGGAATAAGAATAAAGGGGGCTGCTGCCAAAGAGGCAAGAGACCTTTTCTTCCCTCTTTGTTTCCTGGTGCGCGAAGAGAGGGGATTAAGAGCGCTGCTTAAAGGAGCTCCAGAGACGGTCCCGAGCCGCGGCTAAAAGCGCGGACCCCAGAGACGGGCATGAGACGCTAAGGCTGCTGCTGCCGCCACCAAGAAGCCTGTATGCGAGCACAGGTTACTATCCACACCTCCCCTCCCGGGAGCCTGTGCAGCCCGCCACTGCCAGGGTCCCGGAATCCAGGGACAACTTCCCCGGGAGAACGCACGGAGTGCCTCAGGCTGGTGCAACGTCCAGCTGGCCTCTGCTGCCGCAGGCCCGCCCCGCACTCCGTGCCCCTCCCACCCCCCCCACCCCCCCACCCCCACCCCCCCCACCCCCGGCCTGAGTGAGCCAGAGTCCTTGAAGCAGCTGCTCCTTTAACCCCGTCCTGCCTGAGCGAAGAACAGATGCCCTCAGGTGACCTACACGCAGAGGCAGGGCCAAATCCAAAGCTGAGCCCCTGGGAGCTGTGAGAACAAAGAAGAGAAAGGGAAATCTCTCCCAGCAACCTCAGGAGCAGCGGATTAAAGCTCCACAATCAACTTGATATACCCTGGATCTGTGGTATACATGAATAGACAACGAATCATCCCAAATTGAGGAGGTGGACTTTGAGAGCAAGATTTATGATTTTTTCCTTTTTCTCTTTTTGTGAGTGTGTATGTGTATGCTTCTGTGTGAGATTTTGTCTGTATATTTGTCTGCTTTGCTTCCACCATTTGTCCTAAGGTTCTATCCATCCATTTATTTTAAATTTTTTCTTAATAATTATTTTAATAACTTTATTTCATTTTATCTTACTTTATTTTATTTTACTTTATCTTCTTTCTTTCTTTCCTTTTTTCCTTTCTTCCCTCCCTCCTTCCTTCCTTCCTCCCTCCCTCACTCATTTTCTTTCTTTCTTTCTACTTCTACCAATTCTTTCTTTCTACTTTTTCCCCCTTTTAATCTGAGCCGTGTGGATGAAAGGCTCTTGGTGCTGCAGCCAGGAGTCAGTGCTGTGCCTCTGAGGTGGGAGAGCCAACTTCAGGACACTGGTCCACAAGAGACCTCCCAGCTCCACATAATATCAAATGGCGAAAATCTCCCAGAGATCTCCATCTCAACACTAGCACCCAGCTTCACTCAACGACCAGCAAGCTACAGTGCTGAACACCCTATGCCAAACAACTAGAAAGACAGGAGTGCAAACCCCACCCATTAGCAGAGAGGCTGCCCCAAATCATAATAAGTCTAGAGACACCCCAAAACACACCACCAGACGTGGACCTGTGCACCAGAAAGACAAGATCCAGCCTCATCCACCAGAACACAGGCACCAGTCCCCTCCAACAGGAAGCATGCACAACCCACTGAACCAACCTTAGCCACTGGGGACAGACACCAAAAACAATGGAAACTACGAACCTGCAGCCTGCAAAAAGGAGACCCCAAACACAGTAAGATAAGCAAAATGAGAAGACAGAAAAATACACAGCAGATGAAGGAGCAAGATAAAGACCCACCAGACCTAACAAATGAAGAGGAAATAGGCAGTCTACCTGAAAAAGAATTCAGAATAATGATAGTAAAGATGATTCAAAATCTTGGAAATAGAATAGACAAAATGCAAGAAACATTTAACAAGGACCTAGAAGAACTAAAGATGAAGCAAGCAAAGATGAACAACACAATAAATGAAATAAAAAATACTCCAGATGGGATCAATAGCAGAATAACTGAGGCAGAAGAACGGATAAGTGACCTGGAAGATAAAATAGTGGAAATAACTACTGCAGAGCAGAATAAAGAAAAAAGAATGAAAAGAACTGAGGACAGTCTCAGAGAACTCTGGGACAACATTAAACGCACCAACATCCGAATTACAGGGGTTCGAGAAAAAGAAAGGGACTGAGAAAATATTTGAAGAGATTATAGTTGAAAACTTCCCTAATATGGGAAAGGAAATAGTTAATCAAGTCCAGGAAGCACAGACAGTCCCATACAGGATAAATCCAATGAGAAACACGCCAAGACACATATTAATCAAACTGTCAAAAATTAAATACAAAGAAAACATATTAAAAGCAGCAAGGGAAAAACAACAAATAACACACAAGGGAATTCCCATAAGGTTAACTGCTGATCTTTCACAGAAACTCTGCAAGCCAGAAGGGACTGGCAGGACATATTTAAAGTGATGAAGGAGAAAAACCTGCAACCAAGATTACTCTACCCAGCAAGGATCTCGTTCAGATTTGATGGAGAAATTAAAAGCTTTACAGACAAGCAAAAGCTGAGAGAGTTCAGCACCACCAAACCAGCTTTACAACAAATGCTAAAGGAAATTCTCTAGGCAGGAGACACAAGAGAAGGAAAAGACCTACAATAACAAACCCAAAACAATTAAGAAAATGGGAATAGGAACATACATATCGACAATTACCTTAAATGTAAATGGACTAAACGCTCCCACTGAAAGACACAGATTGGCTGAATGGATACAAAAACAAGACCCATATATATGCTGTCTACAAGAGACCCACTTCAGACCTAGAGACACATACAGACTGAAAGTAAGGGGATGGAAAAAGATATTCCATGCAAATGGAAACCAAAAGAAAGCTGGAGTAGCAATACTCATATCAGACAAAATAGACTTTAAAATAAAGACTATTAGAAGAGACAAAGAAGGACACTACATAATGATCAAGGGATCGATCCAAGAAGAAGATATAACAATTGTAAATATTTATGCACCCAACACAGGAGCACCTCAATACATAAGACAAATACTAACAGCCATAAAAGGGGAAGTCGACAGTAACAATCATAGTAGGGGACTTTAACACCCCACTTTCACCCATGGACAGATCATCCAAAATGAAAATAAATAAGGAAACACAAGCTTTAAATGATACATTAAACAAGATGGACTTAATTGATATTTATAGGACATTCCATCCAAAAACAACAGAATACACATTTTTCCCAAGTGCTCATGGAACATTATCCAGGATAGATCATATCTTGGGTCACAAATCAAGCCTTGGGAAATTTAAGAAATCTGAAATTGTATCAAGTATCTTTTCTGACCACAACACTATGAAATTAGATATCAATTACAGGAAAAGATCTGTAAAAAGTACAAACACGTGGAGGCAAACAATACACTACTTAATAACGAAGTGATCACTGAAGAAATCAAAGAGGAAATCAAAAAATACCTTGAAATAAATGACAATGGAGACACGACAAACCAAAAACTATGGGATGCAGCAAAAGCAGTTCTAAGAGGGAAGTTTATAGCAATACAATCTTATCTTAAGAAAAAGGAAACATCTCGAATAAACAACCTAACCTCACACCTAAAGCAATTAGAGAAAGAAGAACAACAAACCCCCAAAGTTAGCAGAAGGAAAGAAATCATAAAAATCAGATCAGAAATAAATGAAAAAGAAATGAAGGAAACGATAGCAAAGATCAATAAAACTAAAAGCTGGTTCTTTGAGAAGATAAATAAAATTGATAAACCATTAGCCAGACTCATCAAGAAAAAAAGGGAGAAGACTCAAATCAATAGAATTAGAAATGAAAAAGAAGAAGTAACAACTGACACTGCAGAAATACAAAGGATCATGAGAGATTACTACAAGCAACTCTATGCCAATAAAATGGACAACCTGGAAGAAATGGACAAATTCTTAGAAATGCACAACCTTCTAAGACTGAACCAGGAAGAAATAGAAAATATGAACAGACCAATCACAAGCACTGAAATTGAAACTGTGATTAAAAATCTTCCAACAAACAAAAGCTTAGGACCAGATGGCTTCACAGGCAAATTCTATCAAACATTTAGAGAAGAGCTATCACCTATCCTTCTCAAACTCTTTCAAAATATAGCAGAGGGAGGAACACTCCCAAACTCATTCTACGAGGCCACCATCACCCTGATACCAAAACCAGACAAGGATGTCACAAAGAAAGAAAACTACAGGCCAATATCACTGATGAACATAGATGCAAAAATCCTCAACAAAATACTAGCAAACAGAATCCAACAGCACATTAAAAGGATCATACACCATGATCAAGTGGGGTTTATTCCAGGAATGCAAGGATTCTTCAATATACACAATCAATCAACGTGATACACCATATTAACAAATTGAAGGAGAAAAACCATATGATCATCTCAATAGATGCAGAGAAAGCTTTCGACAAAATTCAACACCCATTTATGACAAAAACCCTGCAGAAAGTAGGCATAGAGGGAACTTTACTCAACATCATAAAGGCCATATATGACAAACCCACAGCCAACATCGTCCTCAATGGTGAAAAACTGAAAGCATTTCCACTGGGATCAGGAATAAGACAAGGTTGCCCACTCTCACCACTCTTATTCAACATAGTTTTGGAAGTTTTAGCCACAGCAATCAGAGAAGAAAAGGAAATAAAAGGAATCCAAATCGGAAAAGAAGAAGTAAAGCTGTCACTGTTTGCAGATAACATGATACTATACATAGAGAATCCTAAAGATGCTACTAGAAAACTACTAGAGCTAATCAATGAATTTGGCAAAGTAGCAGGATACAAAATTAATGCACAGAAATCTCTGGCATTCCTATACACTAATGATGAAAAATATGAAAGTGAAATCAAGCAAACACTCCCATTTATCATTGCAACAAAAAGAATAAAATGTCTAGGAATAAACCTACCTAAGGAGACAAAAGACCTGTATGCAGAAAATTATAAGACACTGATGAAAGAAATTAAAGATGATACAAACAGATGGAGAGATATACCATGTTCTTGGATTGGAAGAATCAACATTGTGAAAATGACTCTACTACCCAAAGCAATCTACAGATTCAATGCAATCCCTATCAAACTACCACTGGCATTTTTCACAGAACTAGAACAAAAAATTTCACAATTTGTATGGAAACACAAAAGACCCCGAATAGCCTAAGCAATCTTGAGAACAAAAAACGGAGCTGGAGGAATCAGGCTCCCTGACTTCAGACTATACTACAAAGCTACAGTAATCAAGAGAGTATGGTACTGGCACAAAAACAGTAAGATCAATGGAACAGGACAGAAAGCCTAGAGATAAACCCACGCACATATGGTCACCTTATCTTCGATAAAGGAGGCAGGACTGTACAGTGGAGAAAGGACAGCCTCTTCAATAAGTGGTGCTGGGAAAACTGGACAGCTACATGTAAAAGTATGAGATTAGATCACTCTCTAACACCATACACAAAAATAAGCTCAAAATGGATTAAAGACCTAAATGTAAGGCCAGAAACTATCAAACTCTTAGAGGAAAATATAGGCAGAACATTCTATGACATAAATCACAGCAAGATCTTTTTTGACCCACATCCTAGGGAAATGGAAATAAAAAAAGAAAAATAAACAAATGGGACCTAATGAAACTTCAAAGCTTTTGCACAGCAAAGGAAACCATAAACAAGACCAAAAGACAACCCTCAGAATGGGAGAAAATATTTGCAAATGGAGCAACTGACAAAGGATTAATCTCCAAAATTTATAAGCAGTTCATGCAGCTCAATAACAAAAAAACAAACAACCCAATCCAAAAATGGGCAGAAGACCTAAACAGACATTTCTCCAAAGAAGATATACAGACTGCCAACAAACACATGAAAGAATGCTCAACATCATTAATCATTAGAGAAATGCAAATCAAAACTACAATGAGATATCATCTCACACCAGTCAGAATGACCATCATCAAAAAATCTAGAAACAATAAATGCTGGAGAGGGTGTGGAGAAAAGGGAACACTCTTGCACTGCTGGTGGGAATGTAAATTGGTACAGCCACTATGGAGAACAGTATGGAGGTTCCTTAAAAAACTACAAATAGAACTACCATATGACCCAGCAATCCCACTACTGGGCATATACCCTGAGAAAACCATAATTCAAAAACAGTCATGTACCAAAATGTTCATTGCAGCTCTATTTACAATAGCCTGGAGATGGAAACAACCTAAGTGTCCATCATCGGATGAATGGATAAAGAAGATTTGGCACATATATACAATGGAATATTACTCAGCCATAAAAAGAAATGAAATTGAGCTATTTGTAATGAAGTGGATAGACCTAGAGTCTATCGTACAGAGTGAAGTAAGTCAGAAAGAGAAAGACAAATACCATATGCTAACACATATATATGGAATATGGAATCTAAGAAAAAAAAATGTCATGAAGAACCTAGGGGTAAGACAGGAATAAAGACACAGACCTACTAGAGAATGGACTTGAGGATATGGGGAGGGGGAAGGGTAAGCTGTGAGAAAGCGAGAGAGTGGCATGGACATATATACACTACCAAACGTAAGGTAGATAGCTAGTGGGAAGCAGCCGCATAGCACAGGGAGATCAGCTCGGTGCTTTGTGACTGCCTGGAGGGGTGGGATAGGGAGGGTGGGAGGGAGGGAGACGCAAGGGGGAAGAGATAGGGGAACATATGTATATGTATAACTGATTCACTTCGTTATGAAGCAGAAACTAATACACCATTGTAAAGCAATTATACTCCAATAAAGATGTAAAAAAAAAGAATAAAGGGGGCTGGAATATGAGTCCCATCAGTTCAAGGAAAGCCCTGCCAGGTATTCTGGGGAACTGAAAGTTGATTTTTCCGACCTGTAGGAGGTGACTTGATGGACGCAGTGATGGGAATACTTTGAGGTGTTAGATGGTGTGGAGATGAGAGCGTGGTACAGAGGCCGGGAATCTGATGGGCAGTGTAATATCAAAGAGAGAACCCTTGGGATAAGGTTAAAAGGTGTGCATTCTGCTCCTACCTTGCAGCTTATTTCAGCTATTTGGGTTTAATTTTCCCCACCTGAAAAATGAGGCATTGCTACTAGACTATAATAAGTCCTGGCAGCACTAAAATGATAGTTTGGAATTCTGCTTATTGCAATTAACGTGAACTTGAGAGGGTAAATGGTAAAATCAGCAATGGTATCAACGGAATGCAAAGGAAGTAAAGGTGTGGAAAATTTTCAGGAAGTTGAAATGTCAGGGTTTAATAAATAATTCTATATAAGGAGACCTAAGGCAGAGAAGCACCAAACCGATTTTGAGTTAATCCTGGGATACAATGACTTTGGTTCTTCCAAAAGAAAGAAGTAATGGGATTTGGTTTAGGAGAAATGTGTGGAGTACAGTTTAAGTAATACTGAGTAAAAACTGAAAACGGATCATTATGTGTAGGTCTGGACCAGGGCACTTACACAACCCAGAGAGTGAGTAAATGCTTCCTGAAATTTTGCACACTAGACATTCCAGTCACCTCAAACTAGCCCCACCTCTCATCTCAGGGAGGAAATATCGAAAGGCTGAAAAAAGGGAGGAGCAGAAAAGAAGGGACTGTGAAGTTTGCAATGGCCCTTACCTTTGACCAGTCTCCCACAGTCAGATGCGGAGGACAGTCTGTTCTGGCACAGGACTTATGAGAAGATGCCTTGGGTCCTTGACACAATTCATCTGAGAGACTCAGAAAGCTGCCATCCGTTAACAGCTGCTGACAGGTGACCCTGCGATTCTGAGTTCCCCCACCACAGGTCCTGGAACACTGAGAAGACAGAAGGAGGTGAGTCAACGGGCTTGGCCCTCTTCAACTTAGTGCAACGCAGGGCCCTTACAATCATCAGCCTGGCGGCCATGGAGTCATCAGTCTGCCATACCTGCTGCCATTCTTCAATATGCCAGCTAGGAGGGCAATCAAACTGATTGCATGCTTGTAAGGCATGGGGCTTCTCATCTTGGCATTCCTCAGGAGGGGAGGGGGATTCCCCAGGGTGCAGGCAGTACACTTCTCGGGTCTGGATTCCAACGCCACAGGTAGCTGAGCAGGGTCCCCAAGAGCCCGTGTGCCACCTGTACCAAAAAAACAAGTGGGCAACATTAACTGTCCAATGGACTCTGTGCAACAACCAGAGCATGGACAAGTTCCTCTCTGGACTTCCAGACTCCACCCGCCACATCCAGATCCTGGAGTCACAGCACCAACGTATGCAGTTCAAGTCCAGAAATACAATGTTTCTAGGCAAAAAGTGTCAGGAAAGGGTTTAAAGATTTTACCTGTTTGGGAAAGCCCAGAGTACATTTCTCTCCATCCTAACCTACCACCCTACAGCAATAATAAAATCTTAGTTTTGTTTTGAATAGAGCCCCAAGGCAAGGATGAATTATATAGGTGCCAAAAGAATTTTAAATGCTTAAAAGCACACTTCAGGAAATTTTCAGGGCACCTGGATTCATTATTTGGAATATCCCTAAGAAAATTCTTTTATGTTAGGATTATAACATATATATGTGTATATATATATATATATATATATGTATGTATGTATATGAAATGTGATTCCTTTCCAATAAGATCTTGGAAAAATCAGGTTTTCTCATGAAACATCTGTAAAAATTAAAACCCAAGGCAGGTGCTCATGATACATATTTCCAAGTTGCCTTCAAAAAAGATTCTCTCAATTCACACTCTCACCAAAAGCAAGTGAGACGGCCTGGTTTCTTACAGCCACACCAACACTGCACAATATCATTTAAAAAAGTCTCTGCCTGTCTGATGGGTAAAAAATTGTATACAATGATTATTTTAATTTGTGGATATTTAATTCTTAGTAATCATGAATTTTTAACTAGTTACTGTAAAGATACATCATAAGGAAAGAATTTTTAAATTTTTTAAATACTGTAAAGATACATCATAAGGAAAGAATTTTAAATTTTTAAATTTTATGAAGGCAAGAGTTCACAATGATGATATAACAAATACGGAGACTGAATAACAAGCACAGATATGTATGAAATATGAGATGTTAGATATAAGAAAAATGGAAGGATATGTAATAAAAAAATTTTAAGCTGTGAAATACTTCTCTAAGCTCCTGGCTTATCAAAATGATGAATTTTAATAAGAACATAGAGAACTAAATAATACATTTGAAAATTTTGATGAAATACATGTTATTAGGCAACTACAAAAAGTTCTATTCAAGAAAGGGACTAGAGCTTGCTAATTGTGTGATTGAGTGCCTACAAATTTCTAAGAAACAAGTGAATTCCTATGTTATTTAAAATGTTCCAAAGTAAAGAAGAGGATTAAGTATTTTAATGTACATTAGGAAGCTCGGTAAAACCTGAGCACAAAATCTGACAAATGTATATAAAGAAAATATTTTTTATGTATGGCTATGTATTCTGAATTCTAAATAAAAGAGAAATATAAATCCTAAGTAAAATGGAAGCAAGTCAATCAAAGGATTAAAATAATACACAGTACACGCTATGGACTGAATGTTTGTATCCCTCCCCAAATTCATATGTTGAATCCCTAACCTCCAATGTGATAGTGTTTGGAAATTAGGCCTTTAGGTCGAAATTAGGGTTAGAAGAGGCCATAAGGGTGGGGCCTTCCTGATGGGACTAGTGCCCTTGTAAGAAGATAAACCAGAGAGCTCGCTCTCTCTGTCTCTCTCTCTTTCTGCCATAAAAGGACACAGCGAGAAGGCAGCTGTCAGCAAGCTGGGAAGAGAGCTGTCATCAAACACGGTACCCTGCTGGCACCTTGATCTTAAAAGTTCTAGCCTCCAGAACTGTGAGAAAATAAACTTCTGTTGTTTAAGCCACCTAGTCGATCACATTTCTGACCACAGTGGAACTATATTAGATAATCTCCCAAATATTTAGAAATTATGCAATAACCTTTTAAATTACTCATGGGTCAAAGAAGAAATCACAATGAAAATTAGACAGTATTTTTAAATGCATGTTAAAAAACATGAAATGTCAAAATCTGTGGGATGCAGCTAAAGCCATGATTAGAAGAAAATCAATGTCTTAAATGTACATATTAAAATGTAAGAAAGGCTGAAAACAATAATCTATTTCAAGAAGTTAAAAAAAACAGTATATTAGACCAAAAAAAGTAAGGGAGGGGAAACAAAAAAAGAGATGAGTACAGAAATGAGTGAACTAGAAAACAAAAGTTGGCTGTTCAAAAGACAAATAAAATTGATAAATTTATGGTGAGAAGAACAAAAATAGAGACAGCATAAACATAAGGAATTTAAGGGGAATCTCAAAGGCATTAAAAATAATAAAAGTATAATAGGTGTAAAATGAAAAACATTATGTCAAACAATAAATAAATTTAAATAAATTTAAAAATTAGATTTTCTTAACTTTAGAATTAAAAAATTCAATTAACATGCAAAAAGACAAATGAATATATAAACCAGCATTTATACTCCTTTAGCACTTACCCTTAAATTATAGCATATATCACTATAAATGCTGATAACAAAGTCTATAGAGTTTCTTGGTATCTCTATTCCTTTTCTTGATCAAGATGAAAGGGCTTCTTGAACTACTCTCATCTGTTACTGTTGTCTAGAATTCTGTTTCTCCTGACTTTTCCATACTTATTTTAATCATTCCTGTTTTGTTTTGTTTTTCCACGTGTTTGGTTGAGTTCATTATATTTTTTTATTCTGCTTTCTCCTCTGCTATCTTTTATCCTTAGAGTTACCCTTGGAAATTTAAAGGGCCTATTTAACATCTCTAGAGTTAATCAAAATTATTTCCATCTTCACAAATAGTACAAGGGGCTTAAATCACTTTAACTCCACAATCAACATTTGACCCAGTTTTACAAGGCTTTGTTGCCCAATATCTATTTCAAATCCACATTCAGATATTATTATTGACTTGCACAGTCAGTGATTCTTTTTTAGATAGCTGTCTTTACAATGTACTTTGGTCAGTATTCATTCTTATATCTCAGACCGTCCCTCTAGGATCAGTTTTCTGCTTAATAAACACATTCTTTTAAAACTATCTTTCGTGAAAGTTTGCTGCTAGTAAAGTCTCCTGGTTTTGCTCACCTAAAATTTCTAACATAATAGTAGTTAACATTTATCGATCACTTACCATGGGCCAAGCTCTTTTTAGAGTAATTTACATGTATTAACACACTTAATCCTCAGATCACCTATAAGGCCACGGTTTGCTGACCCCATTACCATCTGAAAATACCCTTGTTTCGTCTTTGAAATATTGTTCACTAAGTATGTGATTCCAGGCTGACAGTTATTTCCTCTGAACCATCTGAAGATAATATTCCATTATTACTAATGAGAAGAATACTGTCAGTTTTTGCTGTTCCTCTTATACATCTCTTCTCTCTGATTGCTTCTGAGATATTTTCTTTGTCTTTGGAGTTCCAAAGCTTCCCAACCATGTGTCTAGGTGTGTATCTCTTTTTGATTTTTCCTGCTTGGGATCTGTTGTAACTCCAGATTCTCAGGATTCATATTTTTCATTAACTCCAAAATATTCTCAGCCATTATCTCTTTGAATATTACCTGCTATCTTTCTGCAGCTTCATTTAGATACACACCTTCTCAATATATCCTCTGTATTTCTTATCTCCAGTGCATATTTCACATATCTCATTTGCTCTCTGTGCTTTTTTTTTTCTTTTTTTGCAGCACGCGGGCCTCTCACTGTTGTGGCCTCTCCCGTTGCGGAGCACAGGCTCCGGACGCGCAGGCTCAGCGGCCATGGCTCACGGGCCCAGCTGCTCCGCGGCATGTGGGATCTTCCCGGACCGGGGCACGAACCCATGTCCCCTGCATTGGCAGGCGGACTCTCAACCACTGCGCCACCAGGGAAGCCCCTCTCTGTGCTTTTTTCCAGGTAATTTCTTCAGATCTCTCTTCTACTTCACCTGTTTGCCCCATTCCATAACTTTTAAATGTCAGTGATTTTATATTTAACCTCTAGATATTCTATTAGTTTGAACCATATGAATTTGGAATATTTGACCATTTTTAACCAATGAAATTTAAGTTTTATATGGTTCAACCTAATATTTGGTTCTTTAAAAAAACTGTCCAAGTATTTTTGATAGGTTGTTCCTAGCTTAGGTTTTCATTTCCAGTTTTATACCTTTAAGTATTTTAAACAAACTTATTTTATATTCTGTATCTGATAATTCCAACTATCTGATGCTCTGTGTATCTGATTCCCCACTGATTCTCCCATGTTGTTTATTCCTGAGTATTTTGATTTTTGATTATGAGGTCATTCCTATTAGGTCTTGGTGGGAATTTTAAGTTCTAGGTGGAAGTTACATCATTCCTCTACACAGAATTTGCATTACGTCTGTCAAAACCAATGTGAATTAATTTTTCAGATCACATAGTCAGATAGCTATAACCACCCCCTCCTGCATAAAGGGCTGCTGGTAGCTGTCCCCAGGGAGGTACTAACTTTTATACTGGGTTACCACTCTAGATTCATGCCTCAGCTTCGTTTTGGCTACTGAGGATTTCCCCTATTTTCTTACAAGCTTAATTCTACATTTCAAGTTATTTTTACACATTTTACCTAGTATTTTAGGAGCTTTAACAAAAGGGCATTCAGGATATCTAGTCCATCACAAGGCTAAAAATGGACGCCCACATTCATATACTTGAAAGTTTAGCAAGTTTAGCTCTAGGATGATCATGACTTTCCCTGAGTTCTCAAAATATGTTATTCCTTTGTTTTCTGGAAACTCCACTTGTTAATAAGTTCTTGGGGTTAATATGTCTTTCATGTCTTATAGCTTTTAAGAATTTCTTGTCATCCTTGATTTTCTGCAGTCTCACTTGCCCTATCAAAGTGGGGATTTGTTTTCCCTTATTTCTCTTGATACTAGAAGTATTTTTTCCTGAGTTTTAGTCAACAGTTTAATATCTTGCTTCTCTGCCATTATTTCCCTATTTCTGCACTTCTCTTTTCCCCAAATCATCAACCTTCTGTGGTTTGATTCATTTGACATCTTCAGCACTATCTTCAAGTCACCAACTCTTTCAATGGTCTATAGCTTATTCTTTTATTTCATTGACTGTTTTTCATTTCTAGGTTTTCTAATGCTTTCTTTATAATACACATCTATTCTTACCACATTCCTGCCTATTTCTATTTCAAAATTTCTAGTTCTTTACATAGATATTATTTATTAGTTATTTCTCCAAAAATCCCAATAATACTTAAAGTATTTTCAGATTGTTCTTATATTTTAATTTCTTCTGGAGTGAATTCATCTTTCAACTATTGAATCTGTGGGCTATCTTCATAAGTATTAGATTTTTTTACATGCTTTGGAACTTCATTTTGCAGCTTCAACTGGAAGAGGGTATTCTCTCCCTCCACCTCCTTCAATCCTTTTCTCTGTCTCTTAACCCTTCCTGTCTCAGTTTTGTTTGCCTCCATCTAGCCCTCCAGGGTCTCCAGTCTAGAACGAGGTCTTATATGGACAACATGGCACAGAAGCACTATAAGGACACTGACATCCAACCACTGAGCCAACAGGTAATCTGGGGCGGTATCTGGTCCCGGGCCTCTATCTGTGTTTGTCCTTCCTCTCCACAAGAGAGCAGCCTCAGGTAAACAATGGCTTCAGGCTGTGATTAGCAGCAGCTTTCTTTCTTTTTTTTCACAAAGAAGCAAAGAACATGGGTCCTTTCCCACGAATTAAAAGGAAGATGTTAAGTCCCTGCTAGCCATAGGACTGGATAGAATTGGAAGTATGTAAGTTAACCTATTAATTAGCCTATTAATATCTAAATTTCCAGGAGCTTTAGAGGTGAGGGAAATCACCAGTAGTAGATGTATAGGTCATACTTTGAAGACAATCAGACTACATGGCTAAATAATTAGAAGGCTTTTGTTACACTATTAAAACAACTCAGCTTAACTATGTAAGTTATTTGAAGTTACTTCAGGATGATCAGTCTTTCAAGAAAGTATGTAACTAGAAGAATCAATTAGTGCCATAAGGAAGCAGAAGTGGAACCATTTTTATTCAAGAAATGGATAACAATTTCTAATTAACAGACAGTGAACTAAACACAGAATTTTTTTTTAAATTCAAGAACTGGGTAACAAGTCGGTACAGAAACACATTACTCTTGCCTCCTGTTTCCCTACTTCCCTGTCTAGCTGTGTTGAATCCTGTCATAGAAGAAGGCTCTTCTCGGACTAGTGGGACCATTAAGTAACCCCACATGTCTCTATGAACCGCTGGCTCTCTCTTGGAAAAAGCAAACTCCATAAATAGCAGACACTCAGCAGTTATAGGATAGACCAAGGGGAGTAACCCCATAAAAGCAAATAAATATATAACACCCCACCTTGGAGAGTTCAGCCTAATACATCAAATACATTTGCCTTTGGGTAAATAAAGAACTACTGACTATCCAATCCAATCTCACTGGTAAGTTTCACCCTGCGGTAATATTTTACTGCCATTGCCCTTGGAGTCCGTAAATATTTGTATGTAAATATTGTGCAACACCCTGTTCCTGTTATTCCTACACCACTGGTTTCTAGAACCTAAAACATTTTTGTAAGATTACCTTTATTTTGGCATCAACCCTTTGTCTCTGCTGTTTTTTTTCCAATATGACTCTCAAACTTCAAAAAGTTTATTAAATTTGCAACTTCAAAATGAGGAATACGATTTCTCTTCACATGAAAGCAGACCCTTAATTTTGTAAAGTGGCCAAGATATATTGTGTGTTGCCCTAGTCCTAGCTTGAAAGCTCTGTGAGCAAGATGCTGCTGAAGAAGATCCTGTGCAGGATCTCTCGCCGAGGCTGAGGGAAGGAAGTGATCCTGCACGTGGGCTGGTGCGTGAATAAACCAGCGTGCTTCCATCAGCAGCCTTGAGGAACAGTTTCTAGACTTGTTGTCACATCTTGCCCTGATTGGTAAGCCAAGGAAGGACAGCTCTGCAACACAAACTCAACCCTGCCTTGGCCTCCTGGGCAGGTCAAGCAAAGGCTGTTATTCTTAGAACTAAAACAAACCCTGAGCATTTCAAACAACTCATGAGTAGGTATGAGGATAATTGCAAAAACACTAGGCAGAGTCCTAGAGATGTGAGTGAAAAATGCAACCTGAAAGCATGACTCAACAATGAAAGCCTAGAGCTGAAAGGAACCTTGGTGATCACAAAGTCTGACACCTTTCATCAACATTCAGATTGAGAAACTAGGCCCAGAGAGCTAAGGGACATGTCTGAAATGCCTTGATGGAGGTAGAACTAGGGCTCTATCCCGTTCCCCTGACCGATTCCCTCTTCTCTCTGGACTATTAAGACTCACCCCTATCAAGTATCTAAGGTTAGGGTCCCATTTCACATTGTTGGACTTCATTATACCAGTGAGAAGTGAGCCACTGCTTACTTTTATGGGAGAGTATTAGTTTATTTCCTGGAGGAGGGCTCCAGGCAGAGGGCACAGTATGTGCAAAGGCCCAGAAGCCATGAATGAGCATGAACATGGGTCATAGTGAATAATTTAGTGTGGCTGCTGGGCAAGTTCCTCAGCGTTAGCACCTGTGTGTGTGTGTGTGTGTGTGTGTGTGTGTATGTGTAGCGTGTGATGAGGTGAGAGTGGTCATGACAGGAAGTGTGGTTCAAGAACCTAAAACCAGGGTAACAAAGACTTTATTTGCTGTTATGGGTTGAACTCTTTTCTTCAAAAAGATGTTGAAGTCCTAACTGCTAGTGCCTAGAAATGTGACTTTATTTGGAAATAGGGTCTTTACAGATGATCAAGTTAGGATGAGGTCATTAGATACTGGGCCCTGATCCAATATGAGTAGTGACCTTATAAAAGGGAAATTTCAATGCAGAGACATACAGAGGGAAGAGGATATGAAAACACATGAGGAATGCCATCCACAAGCTAAGGAACGCTCAAGCTACCAGAAGTTAGGAGAGAGGCACAGAACAGGTTTTCCCTCACAGCCCTCTGAAGGAACCAACCCTGCCAAAACACCTTGTTTATGGACTTCTAGTCTCCAGATTGGTGAGACAATAAACTTCTATTGTTTAAGCCACTTAGTTTGTGGTACTCTGTTATGGCAGCCCAAGGAAACAAATACCTATGCCAAAGTAAAGAATGGATTTTCCACAGGTAAAGGGAAGTCATTGAAGGGTTTTTTGTGGAAGTTCACACGGTCATTCTACAATTTAGAAGGATCTTTCATAGTCACATGTGTGCATATGGGTCAGGGAAACATTAGAAGCAGGAGTTATTTAGGAACTAAGAAACCGTTCCGTCAAAACATCTGAATCAAGGCAGTTAGGAATGGATAGGACCTGGGAATTATCATACTAAGACAAATATCAAATGATATCACTTATATGTGGAATCTAAAATATGGTACAAATCAACATATCTATGAAACAAAAACAGACTCACAGACATAGAGAACAGACTTGTGGTTGCCAAGAGGGAGGGGTTTGGGGAGGAAAGTATTGGGAGCTTGGGATTAGCAGATGCAAACTATTATATATAGGATGGATAAACAACAAGGTCCTACTGTACAGCACAGGGGACTATATTCAATATCCTGTGATAAACCATAATGAAAAAAATATGAAAAAGAATATATATATATATATATATATGTATAACTGAGTCACTTTGCTGTACAGAAGAAATTAACACAACATTGTAAATTAACTATACTTCAATAAAATTTAAAAACAAAACAAAAACACCTCTGCAAAACCCTGGAGCACAGAGGGGCATGATTTGGGAAGCAGTATTTTTGAAGGATGCTCTGAGCATTTCTGGAACAGACAGCAGAGGTGCAATGATATTCATGACTACAAATCTAAAGGCAGAGTCAACATCTTGATGAAGAATATGTGCGGCACTATATAAACAGTAAAAAGGAAATGACAAGCTAAGGAAAAACTACTGCAGATTCACATGGAAGCAGGCTTTAAATGGGAGATACTCAAGTGGAATTGTGGCAGGTTGGGTACCTCATTTAAGGACATTTATTAAAAATTTGTAATTGATCTCATCATCTCTGTCACTATGCTCCCCATTGCAGGGTTTGAGCAGTCTTTTAAAAATGTGACTTTATCATTTCATTGTTTAGAGCCTCCAATGGCTCCCCACTGACTCTCTGGATCACATCTAAATGCCTACCATGGCCCTGCCGTGTCTGATCTCATCTCAGGATACGCTGACTTCCTTTCTGTCCAGTTTCCTGACCACACCAACTTCTTCCTTTCCTCGGGGTCTTTGCACATGCTGTTCCTTCTGCCTAGAACACTCCTTCCTCTACACTTCCCCTGGCCAACTTCTACTCCTCTTTCACATCTCAACTCACATAGAACTTCCTCAGAAAGGCCTCCTCTGACCACCTGCACCCAACCCTCAGCCCCCACCAATCTATATTAGGTCCTCACGTTACTCTTGTTCCTGAGACCTTTTCTGTTTCTTTATAGCATTTATTATAATTTAAGTAATATACTTATTTATGTTTCTGTTTGCTTAACTCTTCCTTCTACCCCATTCCAAGACTCAAGTTTAAGGAACCAGTTTACAAAATCACATAGAGCATGATTCCAATTTTGTGGGAAAATATGTTGAGATATTAAACTATGTTTTTCACCTCCTGTATTTCCCCTTGTCTCTTACCCCAGTTCACATGGGTAGTCTCCATCTTACAGGGCCTCAGAGGAGGGATGGGGCAGGGGAGGAAAACAGAAACTCCGGCTTTTCCAAAGATATCTGAATCATTGGTTCCAATATTAGAATAAGAAAAAACTGAGAAACCTAAGATAAGTAATTTGGATTACTAAGGTTTTTAATACTTAACATGAGTGCAATTTCCCTAAAGATGAAAGGGAGCAGGCTTCAAGATGACGGAAGAGTAAGACGCGGAGATCACCTTCCTCCCCACAAATATATCAGAAATACATCTACATGTGGAACAACTACCAAACACCTACTGAACGCTGGCAGAAGACCTCAGACCTCCCAAAAGGCAAGAAACTCCCCACGTACCTGGGTAGGGCAAAAGAAAACAGAATAAACAGAGACAAAAGGATAGGGACGGGACCTGCACCAGTGGGAAGGAGCTGTGAAGGAGGAAAGCTTTCCACACACTAGGAAGCCCCTTTGCGGGCGGAGACTGTGGGTGGCAGAGGGGGGAAACTTCGGAACCACGGAGGACAGCGCAGCAACAGGGATGCGGAAGGCAAAGCGGAGAGATTCCCGCACAGAGGATCGGTGCCGACCAGCACTCACCAGCCCGAGAGGCTTGTCCGCTCAGCTGCCGAGACGGGTGGGGGCTGGGAGCTGAGGCTCGGGCTTTGGAGGTCAGACACCAGGGAGAGGACTGGGGTTGGTGGCGTGAACACAGCCTGCAGGGCGTTAGTGCGCCACGGCTAGTCGGGAGGGAGTCCAGGAAAAGGTCTGGAGCTGCCAAAGAGGCAAGAGACTTTTTCTTGTCTCTTTGTTTCCTGGTGCTCGAGGAGAGAGAATTAAGAGCGCCGCTTAAAGGAGCTCCAGAGACGGGCGTGATCCGTGGCTATCAACGCGGACCCCAGAGACGGGCATGAGATGCTATGGCTACTGCTGCCGCCACCAAGAAGCCTGTGAGCAAGCACAGGTCACTCTCCACACCTCCCCTCCCAGGAGCCTGTGCTGCCAGCCACTGCCAGGGTCCCACAATCCAGGGACAACTTCCCTGGGAGAACGCATGGCGCGCCTCAGGCTGGTGCAACGTCACGCCGGCCCCTTCCGCCGTAGGCCCGCCCCGCACTCCGTACCCCTCCCTCCCCCTGTCCTGAGCGAGCCAGAGCCCCCGAATCAGCTGCTCCATTAACCCCGTCCTGTCTGGGCGAAGAACAGATGCCCTCAGGCGACCTACACGCAGAGGCGGGCTAAATCCAAAGCTGAGCCCCTGGGAGCTGTGAGAACAAAGAAGAGAAAGGGAAATCTCTCCCAGCAGCCTCAGGAGCAGCGGATTAAATCTCCACAATCAACTTGATGAACCCTGCACCTGTGGAATACATGAATAGACAGCAGATCATCCCAAATTGAGGAGGTGGACTTTGGGAGCAATGATATATATTTTTTTCCCCCTTTTCCTCTTTTTGTGAGTGTGTATGTGTATGCTTGTGTGTGTGATTTTGTCTGTATACATTTGCTTTTACCATTTGCCCCAGGGTTCTATCTGTCTGGGGTTTTTTTTGTTTGTTTCTTTTTTGTTTTCTCTTTTAGTATAGTTTTTAGTGCTTGTTATCATTGGTGGATTTGTTTTTTGGTATGGTTGCTCTCTTCTTCCTTTTTTTTTTTATTACTTCTTAAATTTTTAAAAAATAATTATTTTTAATTTTAATAACTTTATTTTATTTCATTTTATTTTATTTTTATCTCTTCCTTCCTCCCTTCCTCCCTTTCTCTCCTTCTCTCTTTCTCTCTTTCTTTCTCCCTTTTATTCTGAGCCATGTGGATGACAGGCTCTTGGTGCTCCAGCCAGGCATCAGGGCTGTGCCTCTGAGGTGGGAGAGCCAAGTTCAGGACATTGGTCTACCAGAGACCTCCCAGCTCCACATAATACCAACAACGAAAATCTCCTAGAGACCTCCATCTCAACGCCAAGACCCAGCTCCACTCAACGACCAGAAAGCTACAGTGCTGGACACCCTATGCGAAACAACTGACAAGACAGGAACACAAGCCCACCCATTAGCAGACGGGCTGCCTAAAATAATAATAAAGTCACAGACACCCCAAAACACACAACCAGATGTGGACCTGCCCACCAGAAAGACAAGATCCAGCCTCATCCACCAGAACACAGGCACCAGTCCCCTCCACCAGGAAGCCTACACAACCCACTGAACCAACCTTAGCCACTGGGGACAGACACTAAAAACAATAGGAACTACGAACCTTCAGCCTGCAAAAAGGAGACCCCAAACACAGTAAGATAAGCAAAATGAGAAGACAGAGAAACATACAGCAGATGAAGGAGCAAGGTAAAAACCCATCAGACCTAAAAACTGAAGAGGAAATAGGCAGTCTACCTGAAAAAGAATTCAGAATAACAATAGTGAAGATGATCCAAAATCTTGGAAATAGAATGGAGAAAATACAAGAAACGTTTAACAAGGACTTAGAAGAACTGAAGAGCAAACAAACAATGAAAAGCAACACAATAAATGAAATTAAAAATTCTCTAGAAGGGATCAATAGCAGAATAATTGAGGCAGAAGAATGGATAAGTGCCCTGGAGGATAAAATAGTGGAAATAACTACTGCAGAGCAGAATAAAGAAAAAAGAATGAAAAGAATTGAGGACAGTCTCAGAGACCTCCGAGACAACATTAAATTCACCAACATTTGAATTATAGGGGTCCCAGAAGAAGAAGAGAAAAAGAAAGGGACTGAGAAAATATTTGAAGAGATTATAGTTGAAAACTTCCCTAATATGGGAAAGGAAATAGTTAATCAAGTCCAGGAAGCACAGAGAGTCCCATACAGGATAAATCCAAGGAGAAACACACCAAGACACATGTTAATCAAACTATCAAAAATTAACTACAAAGAAAAGTATTAAAAGCAGCAAGGGAAAAACAGCAAATAATGTACAATGGAATCCCCATAAGGTTAACAGCAGATCTTTCAGCAGAAACTCTGAAAGCCAGAAGGGAGTGGCAGGACATATTTAAAGTGATGAAAGGGAAAAACCTACAACCAAGATTACTCTACCCAGCAAAGATCTCATTCAGATTTGACAGAGAAATTAAAACCTTTACAGACAAGCAAAAGCTAAGAGAATTCAGCACCACCAAATCAGCTTTATAACAAATGCTAAAGGAAATTCTCTAGGCAGGAAGGATGAATGCATACAAAAAAAGGACCTGTATATATGTTGTCTACAAGAGACCCACTTCAGACCTAGGGACAGATACAGACTGAAAGTGAGGGGATGAAAAAGGATATTCTGTGCAAATCAAAAGAAAGAAATCAAAGAAATCAAAAGAAAGCTGGAGTAGCAATTCTCATATCAGACAAAATACACTTTAAAACAAAGACTATTACAAGAGACAAAGAAGGACACTACATAATGATCAAGTGATCGATCCAAGAAGAAGATATAACAATTGTAAATATTTATGCACCCAACATAGGAGCACCTCAATACATAAGGCAAATACTAACAGCCATAAATGGGGAAATCCACAGTAACACAATCATAGTAGGGGACTTTAACACCCCACTTTCACCAATAGACAGATCATCCAAAATGAAAATAAAAAAGGAAACACAAGCTTTAAATGATACATTAAACAAGATGGACTTAATTGATATTTATAGGACATTCCATCCAAAAACAATAAAATACACTTTCTTCTCAAATGCTCATGGAACATTCTCCAGGATAGATCATATCTTGGGTCACAAATCAAGCCTTCATAAATTTAAGAAAACTGAAATTGTATCAAGTATCTTTTCTGACCACAATGCTATGAGACTAGATATCAATTACAGTAAAAAAAAATCTGTAAAAACTACAAACACATGGAGGCTAAAAAATACACTACTTCATAATCAAGAGATCACTGAAGAAATCAAAGAGGAAATCAAAAAATACCTAGAAACAAATGACAATGAAAACACGATGACTCAAAACCTGTGGGATGCAGCAAAAGCAGTTCTAAGAGGGAAGTCTATAGCAACACAATCCTACCTTAAAAAACAAGAAACATCTCAAATAAACAAACTAACCTTACACCTAACACAATTAGAGAAAGAAGAACCAAAAAAAATCCCAAGTTAGCAGAAGGAAAGAAATCATAAAGATCAAATCAGAAATAAATGAAAAAGAAATGAAGGAAACGATAGCAAATATCAATAAAACTAAAAGCTGGTTCTTTGAGAAGATAAACAAAATTAATAAACCATTAGCCAGACTCATCAAGAAAAAAAGGGAGAAGACTCAAATCAATAGAATTAGAAATGAAAAAGGAGAAGTAACAACTGACACTGCAGAAATACAAAGGATCATGATATATTGCTACAAGCACCTATATGCCAATAAAATGGACAGCCTGGAAAAATGGACAAATTCTTAGAAATGCACAACCTTCTAAGACTGAACCAGGAAGAAATAGAAAATATGAACAGACCAATCACAAGCACTGAAATTGAAACTGTGATTAAAAATCTTCCAACAGACAAAAGCCCAGAACCAGATGGCTTCACAGGCGAATTCTATCAAACATTTAGAGAAGAGCTAACACCTATCCTTCTCAACCTCTTCAAAAATACAGCAGAGGGAGGAACACTCCCAATCTCATTCTACTAGGCCACCATCACCATGACACCAAAACCAGACAAAGATGTCACAAAGAAAGAAAACTATAGGCCAATATCACTGATGAACATAGATGCAAAAATCCTCAACAAAATACTAGCAAACAGAAACCAATAGCATATTAAAAGGATCATACACCATGATCAAGTGGGGTTTATCCCGGGAATGCAAGGATTCTTCAATATACACAAATCAATCAATGTGTTACACCATATTAACAAACTGAAGGAGAAAAACCATATGATCGTCTCAGTAGATGCAGAGAAAGCTTTCGACAAAATTCAACACCCATTTATGACAAAAACCCTCCAGAAAGTAGGCATAGAGGGAACTTACCTCAACAGAATAAAGGGCATATATGACAAATCCACAGCCGACAACGTCCTCAATGGTGAAAAACTGACATCATTTCCACTAAGATCAGGAACAAGACAAGGTTGCCCACTCTCACCACTATTATTCAACATAGTTTTGGAAGTTTTACCCACAGCAATCATAGAAGAAAAAGAAATAAAAGGAATCCAAATTGGAAAAGAAGAAGTATAGCTGTCACTCTTTGCAGATGACATGATGCTATACATAGAGAATCCTAAATAAGCTACCAGAAAACTACTAGAGCCAATCAATGAATTTGGTAAAGTAGCAGGATACAGAATTAATGCAAAGAAATCTTCTGCATTCCTATACACTAATGATGAAAAATCTGAAAGTGAAATCAAGAAAACTCTCCCATTTACCACTGCAACAAAAAGAATAAAATATCTATGAATAAACCTACCTAAGGAGACAAAAGACCTGTATGCAGAAAATTATAAGACACTGATGGAAGAAATTAAAGATGATATAAATAGATAGAGAGATATACCATGTTCTTGGATTGGAAGAATCAACATTGTGAAAATGACTCTACTACCCAAAGCAATCTACAGATTCAATGCATCCCTATCAAACTACCATTGGCATTTTTCACAGAACTAGAACAAAAAATATCACAATTTGTATGGAAACACAAAAGACCCCGAATAGCCAAAGCAATCTTGAGAAAGAAAAACGGAGCTGGAGGAATCAGGCTCCCTGACTTCAGACTATACTACAAAGCTACAGTGATCCAGACAGTATGGTACTGGCACAAAAACAGAAATATAGATTAATGGAACAGGATAGAAAGCCGAGAAATAAACCCACACACATATGGTCACCTATTTTTGATAAAGGAGGGAAGAATATACAATGGAGAAAAGACAGCCTCTTCAGTAAGTGGTTCTGGGAAAACTGGACACCTACATGCAAAAGAATGAAATTAGAACACTCCCTAACACCATACACAAAAATAAACTCAAAATGGATTAAAGGGCTTCCCTGGTGGCGCAGTGGTTGAGAGTCCGCCTGCCGATGCAGGGGTCACGGGTTCGTGCCCCGGTCTGGGAAGATCCCACATGCTGTGGAGCGGCTGCGCCCGTGAGCCACAGCCGCTGAGTCTGCACGTCTGGAGCCTGGGCTCCGCAACAGGAGAGGCCACAGCAGTGAGAGGCCCGCGTACCGCGAAAAAAAAAAAAGGATTAAAATCCTAAATGTAAGGTCAGACACTATCAAACTCTTAAAGGAAAACATAGGCAGAACACTCTATGACACAAATCACAGCAAGATCCTTTTTGACCCACCTCTTAAAGAAATGGAAATAAAAACAAAAATAAACAAATGGGACCTAATGAAACTTCAAAGCTTTTGCACAGCAAAGGAAACCATAAACAAGACGAGAAGACAACCCTCAGAATGGGAGAAAATATTTGCAAATGAAGCAACTGACAGAGGATTAATCTCCAAAATTTACAAGCAGCTCATGCAGCTCAATATCAAAAAAACAAACAACCCAATCCAAAAATGGGCAGAAGACCTAAATAGACATTTCTCCAAAGCAGATATACAGATTGCCAACAAACACATGAAAGAATGCTCAACATCATTAATCATTAGAGAAATGCAAATCAAAACTACAGTGAGGTATCATCGCACACCGGTCAGAATGGCCATCGTCACAACATCTACAAACAATTAATGCTGGAGAGGGTGTGGAGAAAAGGGAACCCTCTTGCACTGTTGGTGGGAATGTAAATTGGTACAGCCACTATGGAGAACAATATGGAGGTTTCTTAAAATAACTAAAAATAGAACTACCATACCACCCAGCAATCCCACTACTGGGCATATATCCTGAGAAAACCATAATTCAAAAAGAGTCATGTACCACAATGTTCACTGTAGCTCTATTTACAATAGCCAGGACATGGAAGCAACCTAAGTGTCCATCGACAGATGAATGGATAAAGAAGATGTGGCACATATATACAATGGAATATTACTCATCCATAAAAAGAAGCGAAACTGAGTTATTTGTAGTGAGGTGGATGGACCTAGAGTCTGTCATACAGAGTGAGTAAGTCAGAAAGAGAAAAATACCGTATGCTAACAAATATATATGGAATCTAAAATAAATAAATAAATAAAAGGTCATGAAGAACCTAGGGGCAAGATGGGAATAAAGACACAGACCTACTAGAGAATGGGCTTGAGGACATGGGGAGGAGGAAGGGTAAGTTGGGACTAAGTGAGAGAGTGGCATGGACATATATACACTACCAAATGTAAAATTGATAGCTAGTGGGAAGCAGCCCCATAGCACAGGGAGATCAGCTCGGTGTTTTGTGACCACCTAGAGGGGTGGGAGGGAGGGAGACCCAAGAGGGAAGTGATATGGAGATATATGTGTAACTGATTCCCTTTGTTATAAAGCGAAACTAAGACACCATTGTAAATCAATTATACTCCAATAAAGGTGTTACAAAAAAAAAAAAGATGAAAGGGACGTTCCAATTGGATATAGCCTCAGCACCACCTCCCATATACTTGATGTTCTTGGACAGCTCCGGACAGACTTGACAAAGTGGGCATCCTGACACCCAGTTAGATCCTAATAGTCTTACTGTATTGTCTCTTCTGCAATTTTCTGTTAGTGTTCTGGTACGGATGACTCTGGAATTCAGAAACCTGGGGGTGGAAATGAGATGTCCAGGAAAGAAGATTTCCCTATGCTGTTTCTGGGTCTTGCTCTCCAAAGTACGTTTGTAGGTCTTTACTGCCTCCTCTCAGCTGAGCACAGCAAGACGGTTCTAACGCAAGTCAAGAAGTTCCCCGTATTTCCTTAGCCGACAACTTAAGTCAGAAATATTGCAATGGACCACATCTTTATCCATTCCTCTGTTGATGGACATTTAGATTGCTTCCATGTCCTAATGAGAACCTACTGTATAGCACAGGGAACTCTACTCAATGCTCTGTGGTGACCTAAATGGGAAGGAAATCCAAAAAGGAGGGGATATATATATGTATACGTATAGCTGATTCATTTTGCTGTACAGCAGAAACTAACACAACACTGTAAAGCAACTATACTCCAATAAAAATTTTTTTAAAAAGAAATACGGCTAGATAAAACCCTGTGCCTGGCTCACTGCAGGTGTGGTCTCCCCAGGGATGAAGCATGCATTGAGCTGGCCTCTTCCCAAGACTCTGCAGGTTAGAGAGCAAGACCCACAAGGAAAGGGCCCATCTGTGGGATACATAAGACTGGATCTCCAGGATGCCCTGACTTATTTGATCCTCACCCTCACCACTTCAGACCAGGAAGGCAGGAGTTTCTGCCTCATAGCCAACACATCTCATGGAATCAAAAATCAGAAAGATCAAGAGAATTCCAGAAGCACAACTTATTTCCTGAATAAACATAAAAACCTACCCTTACTCCCGTATGGCACGGGACACAAACTTCCTCAATTACTTAGGGTCCTAGACATAACTAAACTCACCTTTAGTGAATACAGGTACCTCATCAGATGGGTGATATAATTACTAAGAGGCAAGAAAGAGAATCTGGCAATAAGAGAGAGGAGGTGATTGGGAATGGGCTTTAAATTCTTGGTTTTAAATTTATCACAGAAGAGTGGTCAAGATCATAAAGGTAAAGGATAGAGAAGAGAAAAAAATGGGGCCTGGATTTTGGAAGGTCTTGTGTGAGAGACCAGTGATGCTGAGTTATAATCCTCTGTTGCCAGCAACACGCAGGGATAGAGGAACAGGGGGAAAACCTACCCTTCCTTCTGATAAAATTCCCCAGGATCTTAAAAGGACTTGTGAAAGGAAGCAGATTAACTTTTAAGTTCAAACTTGGAGACCAAAAATAAGTCAACCTCGCCTACCCTTTGGGGCCTGTAACATTACACCCCATAATCTGAGATCTATGGTAAATCGTGGGAAGGTAAGAACACACTGGTGTGAGTTCTAGGTAACAAACAGGAGATCACTCAGTCATTCAACAAATATGGACTGAGCACCTACTGTGTACCAGTGCCAACCCGACCTCAGATCCTGTGCTCTTGGATGTGGCTTTGGGCACAGAAATGTTCTTGAGGAGACAGACAGGAGACAGGACAAAACTGCTGACCTCATGGTTTTGTCAGCAGCAGGCCAGTTCATGTTCATTCATGTTTGATGCAAACAAAAGTCAGACTAAAGGGGTTTCCTGCTGAACCTGGCAGTATCTGTGCATCTAAGCAAGAATTTGGCTGGGGCATAACTCGAACAGAGAAGGGAGAACTCCGACGTAGGCCAGGCTGATCTACTTTGGGTGGACCCGCCAGTCTTAATGCACACACGTGTTTCTCTGCAAGGGAGGGTGTTACCATTCAGACGGTGTGTCCTGGGAGCATGAGACAGCACATACCTGGGTGGGCAGGGTTCCGTGTTACAAGCCTGACTCATTGCTGGAGGACGGTGGACCGTATCACACAAGGAGTCGTTGACCGTCTGCTGGGTCTGGATGTGTAAGCACACTGCAATGGCTTCTTGATAGCCTGGAGGTTGGAAAGAGAAAAAGTGCAAATGACTTAGAATAACTCATTGTGCGGAAAAAAGAAAACAGGGTCTTGAGACTTCTCGTTCTTAAGCTACTGCCCTTTTGACCATATTACGTGGCTGCAGGCTGCATTTCAGGGTACACGTGGAGCAAACGACTTTGCATTGTGCAAAGTCTCCCAGTCTTTTATATTCTCTCCATCACCTTTTAAACTCAGTCCCTCTACTGTCCCTCCCCCAAATATACTCACGTTAAGACATTAAGGAGCATCCCGATTCCCCATCCACCTTCAGACTGACCTGCGTTCCAAATATACTCAAAGCTAGGAGTTCCCTCAAATGAATCATCAGTGTTCCTTCCAAACATATACAATAATTTCCCTGAGAGGAATTTTCATATCAGCTCCTAAAGAATAACACTTGCTTTATATCATTGAATATGTGCTAAATTTGGTGTATAACCCTTATTAAAATTTTCATTAGAGTTGGAGTTCCTGTTCACTAAATACTATCATTAGTAATATTTCTATTACTAGCAAAAACAACAGCAATGCCTCCCATTGGGAAAGTGATTTGCAGTGTACGAAGTGCTTTCAAATACACTATTTGAGCCCACCATAATCTTGTGAGGTCAAAAGAATGGTATCATTATCTCCATTTTATTAATTTAATCATAAGGAAACAGTTGAGAGAGAAATGAAGACCGCAAAAGAGTGGTAGATTCAAAACTGAAAATCAGATTTCCTGCTTCCGAATTCAGTGGTCTTTCTTTTGTACCCGAGGGATTCCAAAATGCAATACAGCCAACCAGCTTCCCTGTTCAAATATGAACTTTCACAGGCACATTTTTCCTTTGAGGCTAGACAGGTCTGTCTGACCCCAAAGCTCATGTCTCAACCACTCTTCTTTTTTTGTTGAGACAAAAAAAAAAATTATTGGAAAATCAGAACTGAACAAAATATAAATGAAACTTTTGATGAAAAAATCAAATGAAAATTGTAATAGCGACTGACTATGCTATTTGAAATACGCAAATGTATTCAGTTTCATGCAAAAATGTGTGTTCCATTATGTTATAAGATTGTGGTTCTTTTTCCAAATGCCATGTTTCAATTCAACCATTTTACAATATTTCGCAGAATGCAGTACAGGCCAAAAGTATATATAAAATATGTATTTGAGATGTTCAGTTCTTTTCACTAAATTTTCTTTTGCTTTCTTCGGTTGTAATCTTATGCTCCCATCCATGGCAGGATGCAGTCTTAAATCTCCATGCATCTTCCATGAACCTTTTTCTTTTTTTAAATAAACAGTGGCTAACCTGAAATACAAGGAGACACTGCTACAACATCACACCTTGGGTTCTCACCAGCAAATGTCAAACTTTCTTAGTGACTTTACAGATGTTCATTTTCTAGCAGGTTTCATTTCTTTTTAATCTGAGAAAAATTCAGTTGTCTTTCACATATATTTTAATTTGTAATCAAAATTATTTAGAAACTACACTTAGAGACTATTTTGAAATGTTTTCTGGAGACTGAGGGGGTGAGTCTGAAAGCACCAAAGTTATCTCATTTTAACCATTTTGATGGAATTTCACAACATTTGTGACAAATCTTTGGGTCTTAAAGCAACTTTACTCAAAAAATATAGAAGTTTAAGAGGCGATTTAGGATACTTATTGAGGTAGAATGCATTTTCCAAAGACGGCCACGAGAATATGTCCCTTCCCACGTACTGGGCCTACAATATGACTTCACCACTTTTCACTTCAAGAGGATTGAGTTAACCTTTATCCTCAAAAGTAAAAATTATAAAAATAAGTTTACTTCATCTTATACTTAAAATGTGGATAGTAATCGCAAATATGCATTTAGAAGTCATAAAATAAATCAAGTGTTGAAATTTCGATGTAAGTTTTCTAATAAATTCCTTTGGTAGCATGAGGCAACATCCTTCACTTCACATTTGACTTCTACAATGTCATATTAAGAGGGTTGTTTTTTCTTTGGCAAAAAAATACCCAAAGCCTACATCAAGAAATGAATTCATAATTAAAGGGTAAAAACACAGACTCTATGATGGGAAGCAGAGCCAATAAATGAGCTAATACATTCCCTTTTGTTGGTTTAAGGTTAGTTTGAGTTGGATTTCTTGCAAACAAATCTTGACTAATTCAACATGCCAAGTAACATCACACAGACACACACACACACACACCCAGTAAAAAATACTTGGAGCAATAAAAAAATCTATAGTCAGAACCTTTAAGATGACACCCACTATTTAACATATCAAATTATTTTTCAAAGTGGGAAAATGATTTGAATAAGAAAATTATGTTGATAAAATACCAAATAGCCTTGGCCCTTAGAAACAAACGTAATATGCTCTTTTTAAGCACCAGTGGAACATTAACAAAAATTGATCCTATATGAGTCTATAAAGAAAACTGCACTAAATTCCACAAGCCAGAAATTATGCAAGTAACATTCTTGACCATAATAGAGTCCAACTATAAATGAATAATAAACAATTAACCCACCCCCCAATCCAAACATTAGAATTTTTTAAGTCATTTCCTATAAAACTCCTAGGTCAAAAAGAGTGACTAGGTTACACATTATTTGTGACAAGAAAAAAAGAGAAGAGGAAGTCTTAAAGCAACCTGAGACTAGATGAACATCTCTTGATGATGGTTTTAATATCATGAAATAGATGACTTTTTTCCAAGAAAATCTAAATTATGAAATTCACTTTAAAATTAAGACCTTGTATATAACAATAAGCAGGGGGGAAACTTGAAAATGATGTTAATGATCCAGCCACAGTGCTCCCCCCTCAATCCTGCCCCCAAGAGGGAAAAGCAAGAACTGAATTTAGACAGTTATAGATGCAAATTCTTCCAAACTTTTAAAACAGATAGCTTCTATGATATGAACTATTTAAGATTATTAAAAGGTATGGAAAACTCCAAGTCATCTCACAAAACTAGTATAAAACTGATGATAAAAATCTATAAAAGAAAAAAAACCCAGATCTGCTTCATATAGTGTTGCTTTATACAATGCTATATGACAGATGCAAGCCTAGGGCCATATTGAAAAGAACAGTTAGCATAGGTTTTTCCTTCTGCTGATTAGCCAGTATGATAGAATAACTACTGCTATAAGCTCCCAGGTAATGAAAAAAAGTAGAACCATAATATGGTATGGACCCAGAGGAGTGCCATTCTGGTATGAAAATGCAAGTTTTATAGCACTCCAAATAGGTGAGTTCTTTTTAGGAGCCAGATGAGAAGACAGCTGGTAAAAATTAAGGACTGTTGAAAGCCATTTGGCCTTATGAAGGGCATCATAAACATCACTGGAGCCTGAAAGGAAGTGACCAGTTATATCAAGAGTAGCTGGAAGAAACTACAGCTAGAGGCCTGTTATGATTTGAAGGGATTTGAAGAGAACAAAACAGCTATTGCTGATGTACCATGTCGGGAACACATCTCCCTAGGAAGTATGCTAAAATGAGCCCATAGTGGGCCAAATCAGCTTGCAGTCCTACATTCCCATTTGGAGGAAGGCATCTTGTTCTCCACCACGCTCAACAGATGATACCTACATGCATCAATATCATTCATACATGCATGGAAAACCCTAAATGAAATACTAGCACATTGTAATCAAGTCAAAAGTATAATAAAAGAACACTACATGTGACCTCAAACAACTGGGCATTCACATACCAAATCACTCACACACAAATATTCACACACACTCAAAGAGAAACAACCAGATAGGAACTTCCTGCGATCAAGCAGATACACCCACCCACCCTCACATCCATCCTCGCCTTTCCCTTGCCAGTTTCCATTAGGACCTGCTCCTGCAACTATTTAAGACTGAGCTCCACAACCAGGCTATGAATTTCACTCCCTGGCATCTTAGGACATTTCTTGATACTTTGCCTTTTGCTTTCATTCTGGAACTTTCTCCTTGCCTTTTTTTTGTATGTGTCTATTTATTTTATTTTACTTTTAACATCTTTATTGGAGTATAATTGCTTTACAATGTTGTGTTAGTTTCTGCCGTATAACAAAGTGAATCAGCTATATGTATACATATATCCCCATATCCTCTCCCTCTTGCATCTCCCTCCCACCCTCCCTATCCCACCCCTCTAGGTGGTCACAAAGCACCGAGCTGATCTCCCTGTGCGATGCGGCTGCTTCCCACTATCTATTTTCAATTGGTAGTGTGTATATGTCCATGCCACTCTCTCACTTTGTCCCAGCTTACCCTTCCCCCTCCCCATGTCCTCAAGTCCATTTTCTACGTCTGTGTCTTTATTCCTGTCCTGCCCCTAGGTTCTTCAGATCCATTTTTTTTTTTTTAGATTCCATATATATGTGGTAGCATACAGTGTTTGCTTTTCTCTTTCTGACTTACTTCACTCTGTATGACAGACTCTAGGTCCATCCACCTCACTACAAATAACTCAGTTGCGTTTCTTTTTATGGCTGAGTAATATTCCATTGTACACGTGCCACATTTTCTTTACCCATTCATCTGTCGATGGACACTTAGGTTGCTTCCATGTCCTGGCTATAGTAAATAGAGCTGCAGTGAACATCGTGGTACATGACTCTTTTTGAATTATGGTTTTCTCAGGGTATATGCCCAGTAGTGGGATTACTGGGTCATATGGTAGTTCTATTTTTAGTTTTTTAAGGAACTTTCATACTGTTCTCCATAGTGGCTGTATCAGTTTACATTCCCACCAACAGTGCAAGAGGGTTCCCTTTTCTCCACACCCTCTCCAGCATTTATTGTTTGTAGATATTTTGGTGATGGCCATTCTGGCCAATGTGAGGTGACACATTGTAGTTTGATTTGCATTTCTCTAATGATTAGTGATGTTGAGCATCCTTCCATATGTTTTCTGGAAATCTGTATGTCTGCTTTGGAGAAATGTCTATCTAGGTCTTCTACCCATTTTTGGATTGGGTTGTTTGCTTTTTGATACTGAGCTGCATGAGCTGCTTATATATTTTGGAGATTAAACCTTTCTCACTTCCTTCATTTGAAAATATTTTCTCCCATTCTAAGTGTTGTCTTTTCGTCTTGTTTATGGTTTCCTCTGCTATGCAAAAGCTTTGAAGTTTCATTAGGTCGCATTTGTTTTTTTTTGTTTTTATTTTCCTTTCTCTAGGAGGTGGGTCAAAAAGGATCACGCTGTGATTTATGTCATAGAGTGTTCTGCCTATGTTTTCCTCTAAGAGTTTTATAGTGTCTGGTCTTACATTTGGGTCTTTAATCCGTTTTGAGCTTATTTTTGTGTATGGTGTTAGGGAGTGTTCTAATTTCATTCTTTTACATGTAGCTGTCCAGTTTTCCCAGCACCACTTATCGAGGAGGCTGTCTTTTCTCCATTGTATATTCTTCCCTCCTTTATCAAAGATAAGGTGACCATACGTGCATGTGTGTATCTCTGTGCTTTCTATCCTGTTCCACTGATCCATATTCTGGTTTTTGTGCCAGTACCATACTTTCTTGATTATTGTAGCTTTGTGGTATAGTTTGAAGTTAGGGAGCCTGATTCCTCCAGCTCTGTTTTTCTTTCTCAAGATTGCCTTGGCTATTCGGGGTCTTTTGTGTTTCCACACAAATTGTGATATTTATTGTTCTAGTTCTGTAAAAAATGCTATTGGTAGTTTGATAGGGATTGCACTGAATCTGTAGATTGTTTTGGGTAGTATAGTCATTTTCACAATGGTGATTCTTCCAATCCAAGAACATGGTATATCTCTCCATCTGTTTGTATCATCTTTAATTTCTTTCATCAGTGTCTTATAGTTTTCTGAGTACAGGTCTTTTGTCTCCTTAGGTAGGTTTATTCCTAGGTATTTTATTCTTTTTGTTGCAATGGTAAATGGCAGTGTTTCCTTAATTTCTCTTTCATATTTTTCATCATTAGTGTATAGGAATGCCAGAGATTTCTGTGCATTAATTTTGTATCCTGCTACTTTACCAAATTCATTGATTAGCTCTAGTAGTTTTCTGGTAGCATCTTTAGGATTCTCTATTTATAGTATCATGTCATCTGCAAACAGTGACAGTTTTACCTCTTCTTTTCTGATTTGGATTGCTTTTATTGTGGCTAAAACTTCCAAAACTATGTTGAATAATAGTGGTGAGAGTGGACAACCTTGTTTTGTTCCTGATCTTAGTGGAAATGGTTTAGTTTTTCACCATTGAGGACGATGTTGGCTGTGGGTTTGTCATATATAGCCTTTATTATGTTGAGGTTGGTTCCCTCTATGCCTACTTTCTGGTGGGTTTTTTTTTTTTTTTTTTGCAGTACGCGGGCATCTCACTGTTGTGGACTCTCCCGTTGCGGAGCACAGGCTCTGGACGCGCAGGCTCAGCGGCCACGGCTCACGGGCCCAGCCACTCCGCGGCATGTGGGATCTTCCCGGACGGGGGCACGAACCCGTGTCCCCTGCATCGGCAGGCGGACTCTCAACCACTGTGCCACCAGGGAAGCCCTCTGGAGGGTTTTTTATCATAAATTGGTGTTGAATTTTGTCAAAGGCTTTTTCTGCATCTATTGAGATGATCATATGGGTTTTCTCCTTCAGTTTGTTAATATGGTGTATCACATTGATTTGCGTATACTGAAGAATCCTTGTAATCCTGGGACAAACCCCACTTGATCATGTTGTATGATCCTTTTAATGTACTGTTGGATTCTGTTTGCTCGTATTTTGTTGAGGACTTTTGCATCTATGTTCATTAGTATATTGGCCTGTAGTTTTCTTTCTTTGTGACATCTTTGTCTGGTTTTGGTATCAGGGTGATGGTGGCCTCGTAGAACGAGTTTGGGAGTGTTCCTCCCTCTGCTATACTTTGGAAGAGTTGGAGAAGGATAGGTGTTAGCTCTTCTCTAAATGTTTGATAGAGTTCGCCTGTGAAACCATCTGGTCCTGGGCTTTTGTTTGTTGGAAGATTTTTAATTCCAGTCTCAATTTCAGTACTTGGTCTGTTTATATTTTCTATTTCTTCCTGGTTCAGTCTCAGAAGATTGTGCTTTTCTAAGAATTTGTCCATTTCTTCCAGGTTGTCAATTTTATTGGCATATAGTTGCTTGTAATAGTCTCTTATGATGCTTTGTATTTCTGCAGTGTCATTTGCAACTTTTCCTTTTTCATTCCTAATTCTGTTGATTTGAGTCTTCTCCCTTTTTTTCTTGATGAGCCTGGCTAATGGTTTATTAATTTTGTTTATCTTCTCAAAGAACCAGCTTTTAGTTTTATTGATATTTGCTATCATTTCCTTCATTTCTTTTTATTTCTGATCTGATTTTTATGATTTCTTTCTTTCTGCTAACTTTGAGGGGGTTTTGTTCTTTCTCTAATTGCTTTAGGTGTAAGGTTAGGTTGTTTATTTGAGATTTTTCTTGTTTCTTGAGGTAGTATTGTATTCCTATAAACTTCCCTCTTAGAACTGCTTTTGCTGCATCCCATAGGTTTTGGGTCATCGTGTTTTCATTGTCATTTGTTTCTAGGTATTTTTTGATTTCTTCAGTGATCTCTTGGTTATTTAGTAGTGTATTGTTTAGCCTCCATGTGTTTGTATATTTTACAGATTGTTTCCTGTAATTGACATCTAGTCTCATAGCTCTGTGGTCAGAAAGGATACTTGATACAATTTCAATTTTCTTAAATTTACCAAGGCTTGATTTGTGACCCAAGATATGACCTCTCCTGAAGAATATTCCGTGAGCACTTGAGAAGAAAGTGTATTCTGTTGTTTTTGGATGGAATGTCCTATAAATATCAATTAAGTCCATCTTGTTTACTGTATCATTTAAAGCTTGTGTTTCCTTATTTATTTTCATTTTGGATGATCTGTCCATTGGTGAAAGTGGGGTGTTAAAGTCCCCTACTATGATTGTGTTATTGTCAATTTCCCCTCTCCTTGCCTTTTAAATGTACCCAAGGCTCTCTGTCATTAAATAACAGCACACTCACACACCTCCCCCTTAACCCACTGTGCCTTCTAGCCTTCTACTTCTCTCTGTTTTCTTTATCGTAAGTTTTGCCACAAGAAAATCTAATCTATTCATTTCCATTTCATCACCTATCACTCTCCTCTGTCCTTTCAAGTCTGACTTCGTCTCCACCACTCCATGGAACTGACCCTGTAAGTCCTCAGTGACTTCCCCTTGCTGGACCCGGTGCTGATTCTCAGTTTACCTCACTTCACCTCTCAGTGGCCTCAACGCAGCCGACTCTGGTTCCCACCACACCACTCCCTCCTGGTTTTGCTCCTATCTGGCTGACCTCTTCATTGCATTGACATTTGTGGCTCAGTATCCTCCACCCAGCCATCGGATGTTGAATTTCCTCAAAGTTCATTCTTAGACCCTCCCCACGGCTCACAGGTGTTCTCTTCCTGAAGATTTGCATACATGCCCCTGGCTTCAATTCTCTCCGTACACAGATGACTCGTAAATGTATATTTCCAGACTAGATCTTGCCACTTTGCTTCAGATTCACACATTCAACTGTCTCTTTAGCATCTCCATTTGGAAGTCTAAAGGCACTTTAAAATCATTATGTCCAAACTGAAGTCATGATTTCTTTCTGCCAAACTGGACCGCCTGTCGGCACTCATCATCTCAGAAAAGAATCTTAGGACTCAGACCTGCCACCTCACTCCCACTGGCCCACTCCACTGACAGACTTTTTCCCTTCTCAACATCTCTCAAAGTCACCTGCTCACTCCATCTCCATCATCATCACCACTCCAGCCCAAGCTCTTTCCTGGACCAGCAAAATCTTCTTTGATGGTCCCTCTTACATCTGCTATGAACCCTTCTAATCCCTTTTTTACAATACAACCAGACTAACCTTTTTGAAATAAATAAACATTTGATCATTAACTCCAACTTTAATGACTTGAATTGCTTCTCATCGATCTTGGGATAAAGACCCAAATCAACACGGCCGGTAAGGCCTTAACTGTCTGGCCCCTGCATTCCTCTCTAGCATCATCTCACATTAAACTCCGTCTTTCTCAGTACCCCAGCTGTGCCCGACTTCTTCAGCTCCTGGAATGTCCCATGTGCCCTCCCGCCACGTAGGGCCCTTCCACACGATCTTTCTTCTGCTGGAAATTCTCTTTGTACCACCATCTCCAACCTCTCTTTCGCTTAATTAATTCCTCACCTTTCACATTTAAGTTCGAGTGTAATTGTTCTTAGGGAAGATTTCCCTGACTTCCCTAATTAGGTCAAATTCCTCCTATTATGTGCTTTCACAGCACCACATACTTCTTCTGTAGCTGCTATAACCAGCTGTAACTTTACAGACATGTGTGTGTGATTATGTGAGTAACACATTTCCCTCACTAGATTTGAGTTCCAGAGGTAGGAACTACTGAGTCCATATCACCTAGCCAAGTGCTTGGCACAAAGAAACGTGCACTAAACATTTATAAGCTGTTGTTTTTGAATGAAACAATAGAGAGATTCCCGCTAATGTCAAGACCAAGGCAAAGTTAGCATTATCCACATTATTTACTATCGTTTTTGAAATTCTGGACAATGCAGTAAGATATAAAACATAAACAAGATAAATAACTATTGGAAATGGAAAGAGAAAAATCATCATTAATTGCAGATGATTATTTACTTGAAGAATTCAAAAGAATGCACTCGGAAACTGTTAGATGCATTAAGGGCTTCAGCAGTTTAGTCAGATTTTTTTAAAAAAGGGGAAAAAAACAGTATTCTAATATAAGATGAATAACCTATTATTATTATATCATAAAACAATCATCCCACCAACATTTATCGCATACCATGTGTCAGGCACTGTGATTAAACACCTCTCCAACATAACCTTGTTTAAGAATCACAGTTAATTTCGTTTCTTTTTATGGCTGAGTAATATATGGGGATATATGTATATGTACAGCTGATTTACTTTGTTATAAAGCAGAAACTAACACACCATTGTAAAGCAGTTATAGTCCAATAAAGATGTTTAAAAAAAAAAAGAATAACAGTTAATCCTTTCATTAATCCTAATAAGGTAGATACGGCTCTTCTCATTTTACAAAAATAAACCTCTATAAACTTAAATAACTAGCCTAAAGGGAGTGGAAGAACTAGGGTTCAAAAATGGGGCCAGGCCTCAAAGTCCATGTGTATGCTACTAGCCTGTGCTTTTAGAAAATACAAGGGTGAAAATGAAAGGTCATAAATGCAACAAATAATATAAGATACCAAAGAAAACTTTAGTGAGGAATGTTTATGAGGTAGTAAATTACAAAACCTTACCAGAGGGTATTAAAAAGGTAAGCATAACTTCTAGAATGTACACGTATGTACACACGCACACATACACACACACACATACACATACACACACAACACAATGCTGCATACATACATACGTACACACACTCTGGAAGATGGAAACTGAATACGTCTGCATGCTTCATACTTTTGGGAACTGAAAAAGAATTCTCTGTTGCCACTCCAGTATGAAAGCAGATTTGTAAAACGTTCTTAATCATTGGTAATGACAACAAACGGATTTACTTTTATTTCCTGTATGATGTGAAGGCAAGTTAGAATATACAAATACACAATATCAAGATGTGACTGTGGGCTTCCCTGGTGGCGCAGTGGTTGAGAGTCCGCCTGCCGATGCAGGGGACACAGGTTCATGCCCCGGTCCGGAAAGATCCCACATGCCGCGGAGCAGCTGGGCCCGTGAGCCATGGCCACTGAGCCTGCGCGTCTGGAGGCTGTGCTCCGCAGCGGGAGAGACCGCAACAGTGAGAGGCCCGCGTATCCCCCCCGCAAAAAAAAGATGTGACCGAAAGTTTATCTTTTTGGAAATCTATAATTTGCATATCTTATTTTTCTACAGAAACAGGAATGTTGAAGAAATAACTATATGCCTGTGGAAATTCTACTTTCCTGTGGTTTTCAGTCACTGCAGACTTACCCTGCCTATTATCCAGGTTGAGGGTTAAAAACCCACATTCAAAACCACACATAAGTGGACTTGTAGAGGCCAAGCCTCTAAAACCACATTAAAATGGATCACAGAGAGGCAAGTATCACCGCCTATAAGTAATGAAGTAGAGACAGTAAAGCCGAAATGACCAAAAGCTGCACTCCATCAGGACAAGGACTATGCCTTCATTTTATTCCCTGATCCTGAGCCCAGAAGCAAGTGAAGAGCATGGAGTCTAGCACAGAGCAGGTGTCTGGTTTCCTGCATTTATAGAGGATTTTATAATCCTCCAAGCTTTCCAGTTTTAATAGAATTTAGTTATGTATTTAAAAGGAAATTTTAAGCTTGAACCCAAGAAATTAAAAACATTACTTTTACAAAGTTAAGAAGCTTATTATAAGCGCTGACAGTTCAATCAACCCTCTCTAAAGAACAACAATTAAGCTGTTCGTTTTCTGTTTTGGACTGTGTGATGCCCTCTGACTCTCAGCTTCCCCAACTGTAAAATTTGGGTTAGTGGGTATCCAAGGTTCATCTTAATGATCTAATTCTTAATTACACAGCTCAAGGCACCCTCACAAGGCTAAATCCTGTTTAACTGAAAGTTGAAAGATTACCAAGTTGAGGGCTATTAAAATATGTAAAATGCATTCCAGATACACAAGAGGATGTCAGAAATAAATGGACACCTTCCCATCAACCATCTGAATACTGAAATGCATTTCTAACATGAGCAAGGCAGTTTTCTCCTCACAATAGGCCAAAAGGTCCACAGTGCCCATAAGGATAAACTGCATTGGTCAAGTTTCACAAAAACTTTTATGTTTGAAACAGATCCTGGTCATGCTATTACTCCTAAGTATATACCCAAGAGAAATGAAGACATATGTCCATACAAAAGTGTGAACATGAATGTTCAGAGCAGTAGTTTTCATAATACCAAAGACATGCGAATAATCCAGATTCTAACTGGTGAATGGCGACACGTGATATAGGCATACAATGGAATAGTATTCAGTCCTAAAAACAAATGAAGTACTGACTTATGCTACAACACGGATGAACATTGAAAACACCCTCAGTTAAAGAAAGGGGTCACAGAAGATCACTTATTGTGTGATTCCATTTATATGAAATGTCCAGAATAAATAGAAAGTAGATTAGTAGTTGCCAGAGGCTGCTGCTAGCAGGGAAATGGGGGCTTGAGGGAAAATGGGGAGTGATTTCTTAAGGATACAGGGTTCTTTTGGGGGGAAAGTGTTCTTTCTAAAACTGATCGTGATGATGGCTGCACAAGTTGGTGAATATACTTAAAGACACCAAATTGTATACTTTAAATACATAAATCGTATGGTATGTGAATTAATAGCTTAATAAAGTTGTTACCCAAAAAACAGAAAATCATTCCAGGGGGATCCAGGCATCCTGGAGGTGGAAACTAGGGCTGTCTTAGTGGACACTGGGAACACCGCAGATCCTAACATTTTGGCACCAGGCTCCAAAAATGAGGTCTAATAGACTCTCCCAGCTGAATCAGAATTTACCTGGTCAATTTTCCTTGGGCAACTCCTAGTAGCCTGCTGAGTTCCAACAAGCCATATTTTCCCATCTGGAGAGGGCCTTCCCGGTCAGGAAAAGAACTGAAGTCAAGGATGACAGAGTACTAGATGCAACAGTAATTCTATCAATGGCAGTATTTAAAAAGCCTGAGATTAACACAGTAGTTTTGGGGGATGTAAGCAATAGCAGGGCTTATTTCTGCTCTCATATTGAAAGGCAAATCTCCAAGTCTCTGGTGAAAATACAGCAATGTAGTGGCTCAGAAGTGGTAGAGATAGCTGCGTTCTGTAGTCATGTAGTAGAAAGTTCCAGACATCTATAATTGCAATTGAATAGGAGAACATTTTTGCATCCCAGTGACTATCTCTAGAGGGTTTCCCCAGATTCATCAAGAAAGTACTAGCTCCCAGATTGCCAAGGGCATATCAGTCTTAAGGTTTCCAAGATATAACAAAAGACGTGGCCCGGACCCTGAACCCAGAGGGAGCAGTAGTTAGGTTTTGGGGCAACAGCAGACATGTGGCAGTGTGCAGATAACTGAGACTTACATGCCCGGAAGGGAAGAGACACAGCAGACATTTAGGGTGAACCAGGCTAAGTTCCTGGCTAGTTGGCATGGGCTTCTAGGAACCAGGGAGAAGCAAGTAAGAGATAGAGAGAATCTGGAGGCAGATAAGGGTTCTTCTCCTAACTTGCACATGTGTACCTCCAGGCGAAAGGCAGTAGCTGAGCTGAAACCTGCGGGTAAAGCACACACCACCTCATCTGGGGCTATTGACAGGCTGGTGTCTAGCATAGGTGGGTTTACAGGTTGATTAGACAAGAAAGGAGAAAGGCAGATACCATGAAGTCACAGTGATTGGATGGCAAGGATTGAGAATGTCCTCAAGAGCCTGAGGGGCAAAAGAGGAGAGGCTTGGGCACAATGACTGGTCCATGAGCTCTAAGACCCGATCGGGAGCTCCTAACGGGTGCGGGGCCGCCAGGAGGAGTGGAGCCTGCTCTTGATCCAATTGCCTCCTAAGGCAATAGCTTCCTTATCTTGTCCACCGTTGGCTGGGACTGAAGTCAGAGCATTTCTAGCCCCCAACTTTAGCCATGACAGCTGGCAGGAAGGCACAGTCAAGAGTCAGTGATAGGATGTCAGGGGCCTGGATTCCTGATGAGATGAGTCTCCTTCATGTTAGTAGAGGATCTAGGTTTCCCATTGATTATTTCTGTCTTTTTCCTTCCAACAGAGAGAGAATGACTATCCGGACTCCCACGCCCGCTCATCCACTTCCTTTTGGATCCTGGAATGCTTAAAGCACCTTGGGGCCAACTTCCACCCCAGTGGGGTCCCCTGACTATATTACCACTTCCTAATCCTAACAGGGTCCCCTGGCTATGCATGTTACCCCACACGTACACACATAAATCATGGTGACCAGTGTGCTCTGCACTGGTTTCCGGTCCAATGTGCAGGTATGGACCTAAATATTTTCTAAGGATGGCTTCTGACCAAGAGTTGCATCAGACAGGGCAATCCCAGGCTGCCTCGATCTGTAATTCTGTTTTATGCACAAGATTGCCTTAACTAATCATTTCTGCATTTTCCTATTTATTCTCTATTAATCAGTGACCTCTCGCTCCATCTCAGGCGGATGCTTAGGCCAAGGAGCACAGGCTACAGTGCCACTAGTCCTTTATCTTTCTAGAATAATCACGATGAAAACTGAAAGAAAGAAAAGGCATAGTTTTCAATTATTCAACCTTAACCTCCTTTTGATTTCTGCTAATTTGCATATCTGGCTTACCCGATTTAGTGATTTCTCAAACCATCCGCAATGCAAGACCTAACCGTCCCTTAAACAAAAAAAGCACATACCTCCCAAACACGTGGCGGTGCAAGGGGTGAACCCAGCGTACTCCCAGTCGTAAGTCATCTCGCTGTCCTGCTCCTGCTGGGAGGCGGCCAGCTCACGGGAGGTGGGGCTCTCATCACAGGGTTCCAGGTGGCAGGGCCGCTCGGTGGGCAGCCGGGGGCCTTCACACTCTTCCTCGGGTAGTTCGGTCTCCGTCTGCGTGAACGTCAGGAGCACGCGGCACTTCACCTCTCGCACCTGAACGCCCGGCCCACACGTGGTGCTGCAGGTGGACCAGGGCTCTGGAATGAACCTGCGTGAAACGGGGGAGCCCCGGGTGGGGGGAGGACACGGGCAGTCATTCAAGAGAGGCCACAAAAGGAGCGACAAGCATCCTATGAAGGAAAAAAGTAACTTCATCCAGAGGGAATTCAATATATTTGGAATGCTGTCCTTTTGTTGGTGCTCAAAAAGGTGTCGCTGACAAATGTTCCAACCCCGTCAGCCATGGAAAGAAATCTGCACCAGAGATACACTGAACTTTTGTACCCATTTTATAATTCAAATTCTGTGCTCTGACCTTTGCAGATCATCACTAAACAGTTTTCTTTAAGATCTGGTAATAAATAAACCATTGTGTAGAGATCATTTCTACTCTGATTTCTTTTATAATATGGAGATGTTCACCAGTATTTATTCAAGAAATCTTTATTGAGCTTACCCTTTCTTAACAGGCAGAGTTTTATTAAAATGTCTCGATATTTAGGAGCTAAACTGTAGGATAACAAATGCCTTCTGAAGAGTGGATGAAGCTTTAATATTCTTTTCTATTTAATATATAAATACACAAAACTTCTGAATCTTCTTGAAAATATCCCAGGTGTTGCCCAATCTGACTGAATAAAGCATTTATTTCTTATCCTGAATCATTAGCCACTAATCACAGGGTGTCACCCTTTGGTCTGTAGACCAAAGGCCTACAAAGGTCAAATCCAGCCTACCTGTTAAGAATGATTTTTATAATTTTCAATGGCTGGGGGGAAAAAAAAGAAGGATAATATTTTGTGTCATGTGAAAATGACATAAAATTCAATGTGTGTCCATAATTAAAGATTTACTGAATACAGCCACGATCACTTGTTCACCCATTGTTTACGGCTGCTTTTGTGTTACACGGCAGAGCTGAGTATTTGCAATATGGACTGTTTGGTCTGCAAAACCTAAAATAGTTATTATCTGGCTCTTTACATAAAATGTTTACTGATTCCTGCACTGAATTTAAAACATAGATTCAATAGGGACATATATTTTAAAGATACTCTGAAGGAACATTTGCATCGTAAGATATTAACAAGTAATAGGCTGGAAAGAGTGCGGTAATAGAATAAGTCTGGGAAACTTTGCTTTCGATAAGGTTGAATAGGTTTATTTACTGCAAAACTTTTCCAAAAACTATGATATGAATGCATACCATACACATTTAAGAAGGGAATATGATGGGCATCATTTCCTAAACTTAAGTGAATATACGCTTCTATTCATGGGATAATGTTGTACTAACTAACTTCAGAAAATGCTGCTGAGATGTTTGCTTAAAACGCAGTTCCAAGGCTTAATGTTTAAAATCTCAGAATGATATGGTTACAAGGGTCTCTCAGAGTCATTGAAGCTTCTTTCCCTAGATAAGGCTTCATTACAGTTGTACACAACAGTCCATACCAATCAGCAGAATTGAAACACCATTGCTTTAGACGAGCAATAAAGAAATATCAATAACTCCTCCCTTTCCGCATTTTTGTTTCCTGGGTTGAAAATTGTTAGTGGGAAACTCTATTCTCTAATCCTCATTTTCCATGAAAGGTTTTGCTTAACTTCTCAGGATGGAGTGGTATTGGAGTAATATTTGCATGTTTACTCTCTGCTTGTTGCTTTCCCACGGTAGAACTGGAAAGGAGGAGACTGATTAAATTTAAGATGATGCATCCATAGAATGTAATAAGATGAGGTCATTTAAAAGAAGGAGGTGAGTCTATATGATTGACAAGGAATAGTCTTCTCTTGAAGACTATGATCTTTTGTCTAAATACACAAAAGGGCATATATATACACACATATAGTGTATATACTATATATAGTATATATTTATAGCCGTATGTCTATATATGCTGATTTACATATAATTTCTCTTTTCAGGAAGCAGTTGCAAGAGTTGGGAACTGGAGTGTGTAAAGGGAGGCTTTTACTTTTTGTTTTGCAGCTTTAAAATGTTTGAACTTTCTAACCATATGAATACGGTACTTCTATGGTCATTAATATTTTTCTCTTTTTGCTTTGTAATAAAAACTTAAAATTTGGGATTATGTTGTAATGGGAGGTAGATTTTTTTCATTCAGACTGGACTCCTGTGTCTTGTAGATTCAGAATCCTGAGAGGAAGGCTCACCTCAATTCCCAACAGGGCAAATGATGGTTACACTTGATATTTTTCTAGGTGTCCTGGATCTTTCAAGTTGTTTTTCTGTTCAATTTTTTAATTAAAAAAAATTGGGGGGGATTGTGGGATCTTAGTTCCCAGACCAGGGATAGAACCCGGGCCCTCAAAAGTGAAAGCACAGAGTCCTAACCACTGTACCACCTGGGAATTTCCTCAAGTTGGTTTTCAAAGATCCTTTTAAGGGTCCTCTTAAAAAACAAATGTCAGAGCTGTCCAAATTAGCCATGAATGATTTGGGGGAGGTGATGTGGGGAGCCACAGCAACTCCAAAATGTATGCATCTTCTAGCATGATCTTCTTCTATGTATTATTTTTTATTTAAAGGAAAGATAGTATAGTGTTCATGCAGTTCTGAATCTTGTTTTGTTTTTGTTTCTCTCCCGCAGTAATTTTTTTTAAAGAAAAGAATGGAGTGCAGTTGCACACAAGCATTTGAAGAGCAATGTCTGGGCACAACAAAACCAGAGAAACAGAGCATGTTCCCTATGTCTTTGCACAACAGAAGAACTTAAAAGAAGAGCAATTCGCTAACATGAGAGCTTAGACACAAGATGACAAAACAACAGAATAAAATGGAAAACTATAGAGCTGAAGAAACAAACTATGAAACATAACGTTATTAGAAACTAACAAATAATTCAGAACTAAGAAGAAAAACAGAAGAAATATAGCTGAAAATCAAATTAATGATATAGAAGCAAGACTTGGAAGTGAATGCAGTGTTGAGAGAGAGAGAAAGAGAAGCTTTTAAAGCAATTAGAGGGGTGAAAGGAGGGATGGGCTGCAAAGGAAGCTTTTGGGGTGATGGGAATGTTTTGTATCATGAATGGGGCTGGGGTTTTATGGTTGCGTACATCTGTTAAAACTCATCACTTTGAATAGACAAAGTTTGTATGTAAATTATACCTCTCTAAAATTGATTTTTAATGCAGTTTTTAGAGGTAAAATGAGAGAGAACCTAAATAATCCAATATTGAAGACAACTGGATTCTTCAAGTAGAGGTTTCAACACATGAAACAGAAAAAAAGTGTTCACAAATAAAATATGCGAAAAATGTGCCTAAAATACAGCTTGGAAAGGTACGCTGTCTTCCAGGAAAAAGTGATGAAAAAATGATTCACATAAAAACCTAGAGCTTTCAGCAGAATAATGCCCCCCCCCAAAGATGTCCACACCCTAATTCCTAGAATTTATGAATATGTTACCTTACATTGCAAAAGGGATTTTGCAGATGTGATTAAGGTTATGACCTCAAGATAGGGAGATTATCCTAGTGGGCCTAATCTAATCATATGAGTCCTTAAAAACAGAAAAAATTCTCTGGCTGGAGTTAGAGAGATGCAGCAGAACAAGAGGCAAGAGAGATTCAAAGCATGAGAGGTACTCAGCCCGCTGTTCCTGGTTCCAAGATGGAAGAGGCCAGGAGCTGAGGAATGTAGGAGGCCTCCAGAAGTTGAGAACAACTCCTGGCCAACAGCCAGCAAGGAAATGGAGATTTCAGCTCCGCAACTGCATGCGCCCGAATTCTGCCAACTCCCTGAAGGAGCCTGGGAGTGGATTCCACCCTAGGGCCTTCAGAGAAGCGTTCAGGCTGACAGACATCTTGATTTTAGCCTAGTGGGATCCAGAGAAACCAGTTGAATATATTGGGTTTCTGACCTACAGAACGGTGAGATAATAAATTTGTGTTGTCTTAAAGCACTGTTTGTGTAGATGAATATACCTGGCTTAAAAAAGTAAAACTTTGGGGGCTTCCCTGGTGGCGCAGTGGTTGAGAGTCCGCCTGCCGATGCAGGGGACACGGGTTCGTGCCCCCGTCCGGGAAGATCCCACATGCCGCGGAGCGGCTGGGCCCGTGAGCCATGGCCGCTGAGCCTGCGCGTCCGGAGCCTGTGCTCCGCAACGGGAGAGGCCACAGCAGTGAGAGGCCCACATACCACAAAAAAAAAAAAAAAAAAAAAGTGAAACTTTGAGGATGAAGAAAGAATTGTATAAGCATTACAAAAAAAGTCCCTTATAAGAATAAAAAGTCAGGTGGACTTCAGACTCACAACATTCAAAACCAGAAAAGGATGGAGCAAAAGTTTTAAGAGAGAGAATCTGGGTCCCAAGAATATTATGTCCAGTCAAATTGTTACTCAAATACAAAGGCCATAATTTTCTGTAAAATAGGAACAGTAATGGTACCAACCTAATGGGCTTAGGTAAGGATTAAATGAGATGTCAGAGTGAAAAGTTCAATAATTACAACACAATAAAAAATGACAACTAACATTAATTGCATTATTATTCATGTGAGATACTGTTCTATGTACTTCACATATATTTTATCATTTACTCATAACAACAACCCCATCAGGAAGTATTGTTATTATTCCCATTTTACAGATGAGGAAACTGAGGGTAATTTGTCAAAGATTACAAAGTAGCTACTGGCGTTATCTTACCCTGCCTCAGCAGTGAGAGACCATAGGTGAGAGATGCATTTTAAGATCATCCAAGATGACAATAAAAGGATGCCAGGAAAATTCAACAATACTATTTGGGGGCATTTACTTTTCTTATTTCAAAAATGAATAAACAAACACCAATACCCACTTGATAAAATAATTCTTCGCTCTAAAAGAAGAATGTAAACTGTATTAATGAAAGAAAAGCATATTTTGGGGAAAATATTATCAGAAACAGAAGGAAATGTATAGCATCTCCTTAAAATTTAATGACAATAAAATGCAAGGAAGCATTCTACAAAACAAAAGATAAATGATGGGGTTAAGGAGTCAAAACATGGCTGGAAAAAAAACCTCTGGCTTGGTTGAGAAAAGACTGAAAAACACAAAAATAATGCAAAGTTTGCTCTATGACAGAAGAAAATCCAAATGAATAGTAGGAAATACATTCAATGAGGAGGAGGGCAAGTGCTTTTGTTTGAAGGGGAGGTGTGCTTCCAAAACATGGAGGAAAAAAGACAAAGAGGTGGGGGAAAATATCACATGTTAAAAATAGAGAAGAGATGCAATACAGACAGTTGGTGAACCTTTTGAATAAATAAGAAAAATAACAGAAAAGAGGCACAAATACAACAGAAGAAAACTTTCATGCACCCAAGAAAGATTTGAATCTGTCTTAAAAGCCCTCACTGTTTACCAAAATTATTGAAAAGAAAATAGAACCTGCACTTATTCTAGAAAAATCCTCTAATTTTAAGTATATGGGGAAAATCTTATATCTAAGCAGAAAAAAAAAATGGTTCACAACACAAGGAGGAAGGACAGTTTAGGCGCAAATGTTTCCTTTTCAATATCCAGAGCCATATGTAAACAGTTTTAAGGAAAAAAAAAGAAGATAGCTTATTAAACAAGAGTTCATATTCCTGTTCATTTGAGGGTGTAAGAAAGGCATCCTTAAATATAGAGGGTCTTAGAGAGTATGCCATCTGTATAATCTCCCAGAAAAAAATGCACAAAGATCCCCTCCAATTTAATGAGAATTTCATTTTTAAAATTACTATGGGGGAAAAACAAAAAAAAAACAAGATTCAGCACTGCCTGAACACTATAGTATCTTTGGTTTAAATTTTAAAAAGGAAATTTGACAGTAGAAATTAAATGCCTTCAACGTGCCTATCTTCTGGCCCAGAAATTCCACCCCAGCAAATGTGTCCCAAGGAGACCATTAGAGATGAAGAGATGGGCAATTTGAGATTTGCTACAGTTTTATTTATCATAGTAAACAATTAGAAACAAACTGCAGACATCCAGAAAGAACTCTCTAAAAATGTAATCGTGATTACATCACTTGTTAAAAATCCTTAAATGGCTCTCACGGCCTCCAGATGAAGTCCAAATTCCTTTATGAACCATGGAAGACCTCCAAGACTTGCTTACTTTCCTAGCTGCCATTACCACCTACTTCTCCTCCAGCCCCCAGTACCTCAATGTCCAGGTGCGGCCCCCACAGGCCAGTTGGCCAACATGCAACCTCGATACCTGACATGCTGTTCTGACATCTGTGTACGTCTTAGGGCATCATTTCATGTACCACCTCTCCCAGGAAGCCATCCCTGACCCCCTAAGCCTTACAATACCGTAATATAATCACTAACTTCTCTATCTGCCCTATTAGACCAACCTAAGGATGGGAGAGACTTGAATTCAGGTCTCCTAACATAAAGTTGGAGCTCTTCCTAGTATCACATGCCAGAGAATCACCATCCACCACTTGATAGCTCCGAAATGTTGGATAATTCCTTAATCTATGCCTTTGTTCCCTCATCCCTAAAATGAAGCGAATAATAATGCCTCCTTATGGGGTCATTGTGAGAATTAAATCAGTTAATCCACATGGAACACTTAGAACACAGTCTGGCACAAAAGAAGTCCTCAATATTCGTTGTTTACTGCTGTTGTTGTGAGAAAAACAGCTGCCTGAAACATAACCTAATTTGATTTTAGCAAATACAAATAGCACAAATGCAGAAGCTAAAATAGCCGTGAAGAAAATACACAAAGTGTTCTAAATCCTTGGTTCTCATATATGAAAAATGGGAGGGAGGGCAGCACGGCTAAGGAAGTGTTGTGAATCCCGCAGAAAAACTAGGAAGGCTCCAGGGAAGAACTTTTAAAACAACAATGAACCGTATCAACTGTCAACACATTCCACAGCTGAAAGTTAAGAAGGTCAAAACTGCAGTTCCCTGGCTTAGCTTTATAAGCTATAATTTTTATTTTTCTAATTAAAAAGAAAAGCCTTTTGAACATCCACTTTCTATGTAAATTCAGAGCTCGGGCCATAGTTAACCACAGAGGCAGAAATATTTAGCTCCTCCAGGAGGGTTTGGGAGGCTTTCCTCAAGGGATCTGAAATACAGCTCACTGTCAACAAGCAAGCACCCCCAAACCACAAGAGACAGGGGTAATAAAAGGATGAACTGGAAGCTGGGATATGTTGTGGTTTTGTTTGGAAATCAAGGGAATGACTAGAGTCAGAAGTGGTAGGAGGAAACCATAAACTTCACACTAGACAGCCAGGAACAGGCCAGAAGCTGCCAGACAGTGTGAATTATAAAGGAAAATTGCAGAGAGACCACAGAGGGAAACAGGGAGGAAGGTGGAGGGAGGCAGCCGCTCAGACCCGGGAACAGGTGCTGGGGCCTCGGTTTTCCATGATGGGAAGAAAGAAGTGGTGTCCTACAGGAGGAAAGGGTGAACCAGCTTTGCACAGTGAATACGGACTGGAAGCACCACCAGCAGAGTCGGGTGGGGCTGACAGTTCATGCAGACTTGGGGATGGATACGGGGCTGGAACCTGCTAAGCTTACACGATATGGGCCTTTTCCAGTTAAGTAAAACAAACCGTATTTTCAGAACTTAAAAGGGACCCTCAGGACTATCTGACCCAATGGTTCCCAAATGTGGATGCACCCCACCCCCAGTTACCCAGCGTGTTTGCTAAAAACGCTGCTGACAAATCCACAGAGATGGAAGTAGAACAGAGATTACCAGGGGCTGAGGGTAGGAATAGGAGGGTGGGGAGTCAGTGTTTAGTGGGTACAGAGTTTGGGTTGGTGATGATGAGAAATTCTGGAGACGGATGGTGGTGACGGTTGCACAACAATGTCAATGGACTTAATATCAATAAACTGTACACTTAAAATGGTCCATTTTAGGTTATGTACATTTTACCACCATTTAAACAATACCTGGCAGAGCCAAAAGAAAAAGAAAGTGCTGGTGACTGGGACTCACTCCCAGAATGTCTGACTTGGTGAGGTCCAGAAATCTGCATTTTAAATAGCACCACAGATGCTTCTACAGGAAGCAATTTGAGAACCACACTTTAAAAAGTGGTATTGTGGTTATCAAAAAAGATCTTTCTAGTTTAGAGCTACATACTGAAATATTTATGAATGAAATGGTATGCTGTCTGGGTGTGCTTCCAAAATGGCCCAGTGGGCTGGAGGTAGTGGTGTAGATGAAGCAAGAGTGGCCCCAAGTTGATAACTGTTGCAGGTGGGTGATGGACACATGGGGGTTCGTTACACTCTTCTCACCTCATTTATACAGCCTTGAAATTTTCTATAGCAAGGGAAAAAAAAACCTTCTTAAAAACCAAGTGGGGGGAGACCTTCAGCAGGGTGGAGGAGTAAGACATGGAGATCACCCTCCTCCCCACAGATACACCAGAAATACATCTACACGTGGAACAACTCCTACAGAACACCTACTGAACGCTGGCAGAAGACCTCAGACCTCCCAAAAGGCAAGAAACTCCCCACGTACCTGGGTAGGGCAAAAGAAAAAAGAAAAAACAGAGACAAAAGAATAGGGACGGGACCTGCATCTTGGGGAGGGAGCTGTGAAGGAGGAAAAGTTTCCACACACTAGGAAGCCCCTTCGCGGGCGGACACTGCGGGTGGCGGAGCGGGGAGCTTCGGAGCCACAGAAGAGAGCGCAGCAACAAGGGTGCGGAGGGCAAAGCGGGGAGAGATTCCCGCACAGAGGATCAGTGCCGACCAGCACTCACCAGCCCGAGAGGCTTGTCTGCTCACCCGCCAGGGCAGGTGGGGGCTGGGAGCTGAGGCTCCAGCTTTGGAGGTCAGATCCCAGGGAGAAGACTGGGGTTGGCGGTGTGAACACAGACTGAAGGGGCTAGTGCACCACAGCTAGCTGGGAGGGAGTCTGGGAAAAAGTCTGGAGCTGCTGAAGAGGCAAGAGACCATTGTTTCAGGGTGCACCAGGAGAGGAGATTCAGAGCACTGCCTAAACAAGCTCCAGAGATGGGCGCGAGCCGCGGCTATCAGCGCGGACCCCAGAGACGTGCATGAGACGCTAAGGCAGCTGCTGCAGCCACCAAGAAGCCTGTGTGCAAACACAGGGCACTACCCACACCTCCCCTCCTGGGAGCCTGGGCAGCCCGCCACTGCCAGGGTCCCATGATCCAGGGACAACTTCCCCGGGAGAACACAGGGTGTGCCTCAGGCTGGTGCAACATCACTCCAGCCTCTGCCGCCGCAGGCTCACCCTGCATTCCATACCCCTCTCCCCCCGGCCTGAGTGAGCCAGAGCCCCCTAATCAGCTGCTCCTTTAACCCCGCCCTGTCTGGGCAGGAACAGACGCCCTCTGGCGACCTACACGCAGAGGCGGGGCCAAATCCAAAGCTGAGCCCCAGGAGCTGTGGGAACAAAGAAGAGAAACGGAAATCTCTCCCAGCAGCCTCAGGAGCAGCGGATTAAAGCTCCACAATCAACTTGATGTACCCTCCAGCTCTGGAATACCTGAATAGACAGCAATCATCCCAAAATTGAGGCGGTGGACTTTGGGAGCAACTGTAGACATGGGGTTTGCTGTATGCAACTGACTCGTTTCTGGTTTTAAATTTATCTTACTTTAGTATTTAGAGTTTACTATCATTAGTATATTTGTTTATTGATTTGGTTGCTCTCTACCTTTATTTTTAATATATAGATATACATATATTTTTCCTTTTTCTCTTTTTGTGAGTGTGTATGTGTGTGCTTCTTTGTGTGATTTTGTTTGTATAGCTTTGCTTTTACCATTTGTCCCAGGGTTCAGTCTGTCCTTTTTTTTTTTTTTTTTAGTATAGCTTTTAGAGCTTGTTATCATTGGGGGATTTGTTTTTTGGTTTGGTTGCTCTCTTCTTTTTTTTATTACTTTTAAATTTTTTATTTTAGTAGCTTTATTTCTTTTTATTTTCTTTTCCTTCTTTCCGCCCTCCTCCCTCCTTCTCTCTCTCTCTCTCTCTTTCTTTCCTTCTTTTATCCTTTTTCTTCTGAGCCATGTGGCTGACAGGGTCTTGGTGCTCTGGCTGGGTTTCAGGCCTGTGCCTCTGAGGTGGGAAAGGCAAGTTCAGGACATTGGTCCACCAGAGACCTCCCAGCTCCACATAATATCAAACAGCAAAAGCTCTCCCAGAGAGCTCCATCTCAACGCTAAGACCCAGCTCACTCAACAACCAGCAAGCTACAGTGCTGGACACCCCATGCCAAACAACTAGGAAGACAGGAACACAACCCCACCCATTAGCAGAGAGGCTGCCTAAAAGCAAAATAAGGTCACAGACACCTCAAAACACACCACCGGATGCAGTCCTGCCCACCAGAAAGACGAGATCCAGCCTCATCCATCAGAGCACAGGCACTAGTCCCGTCCACCAGGAAGCCAACACAACCCACTGAACCAACCTTAGCCACTGGGGACAGACACCAAAAACAACGGGAACTACGAACTTGCAGCCTGCAAAAAGGAGACCCCAAACACAGTAAGTTAAGTAAAACGAGAAGACAGAGAAACACACAGCAGATGAAGGAGCAAGGTAAAAACCCATGAGACCAAACAAATGAAGAGGAAATAGGCAGTCTACCTGAAAAAAAATTCAGAGTAATGATAGTAAAGATGATCCAAAATCTTGGAAATAGAATGGAGAAAATACAAGAAGCATTTAACAAGGACCTAGAAGAACTAAAGAGCAAACAAACAATGACAAACAACACAATAAATGAAATTAAAAATTCTCTAGAAGGAATCAAGAGCAGAACAACTGAGGTAGAAGAACGGATAAGTGACCTGGAAGATAAAATAGTGGAAATAACTACTGCAGAGCAGAATAAAGAAAAAAAAATGAAAAGAATTGAGGACAGTCTCAGAGACCTCTGGGACAACATTAAATGCACCAACATTCGAATTATGGGGGTCCCAGAAGAAGAAGAGAAAAAGAAAGGGACTGAGAAAATATTTGAAGAGATTATAGTTGAAAACTTCCCTAATATGGGAAAGGAAATAGGTAATCAAGTCCAGGAAGCACAGAGAGTCCCATACAGGATAAATCCAAGGAGAAACACACCGAGACACATATTAATCAAACTATCAAAAATTAACTACAAAGAAAAAATATTAAAAGCAGCAAGGGAAAAACAGCAAATAACATACAATGAAATCCCCATAAGGTTAACAGCAGATCTTTCAGCAGAAGCTCTGCAAGCCAGAAGGGAGTGGCAGGACATATTTAAAGTGATGAAAGAGAAAAACCTACAACCAAGATTACTCTACCCAGCAAGGATCTCATTCAGATTTGACAGAGAAATCAAAAGCTTTACAGACAAGCAAAAGCTAAGAGAATTCAGCACCACTGAACCAGCTTTACAACAAATGCTAAAGGAACTTCTCTAGGCAGGAGACACAAGAGAAGGAAAAGACCTAAAATAACAAACCCCCAAAATTAAGAAAAAGGTAATGAGAACATACATATCGATAATTACCTTAAATGTAAATGGATTAAATGCTGCCACCAAAAGACACAGACTGGCTGAATGGATACAAAAACAAGACCCGTATATATGCTGTCTACAAGAGACCCACTTCAGACCTAGGGACATATACAGACTGAAAGTGAGGGGATGAAAAAAGATATTCCATGCAAAAGGAAATCAAAAGAAAGCTGGAGTAGCAATTCTCATATCAGACAAAATAGACTTTAAAATAAAGACTATTACAAGAGACAAAGAAAGACACTACATAATGATCATGGGATCAATCCAAGAAGATATAACAATTGTAAATATTTATGCACCCAACATAGGAGCACCTCAATACATAAGGCAAATGCTAACAGCCACAAAACAGGAAATCGACAGTAACACAATAATAGTAGGGGACTCTAACACCCCGCTTTCACCAATGGACACATCATCCAAAACGAAAATAAATAAGGAAACACAAGCTTTAGATGACACATTATACAAGATGGACTTAATTGATATGTATAGGACATTCCATCCAAAAACAACAGAATACACTTTCTTCTCAAGTGCTCATGGAAATTTCTCCAGGAGATATCATATCTTGGGTTACAAATCAAGCCTTGATAAATTTAAGAAAATTGAATCATATCAGGTATCTATTCCGACCACAATGCTATGAGATTAGATATGAATTACAGTAAAAAATCTGTAAAAAATACAAACACATGGAGGCTAAACAGTACACTACTAAATAACCAAGAGATCACTGAAGAAATCAAAGAGGAAATCAAAAAATACCTAGAAACAAATGACAATGAAAACACGATGACCCAAAACCTATGGGATGCAGCAAAAGCAGTTCTAAGAGGGAAGTTTATAGGAATACAATACTACCTCAAAAACAAGAAAAATCTCAAATAAACAACCTAACCTTACACCTAAAGCAATTAGAGAAAGAAGAACAAAACCCCCTCAAAGTTAGCAGAAAGAAAGAAATCATAAAAATCAGTTCAGAAATAAATGAAAAAGAAATGAAGGAAACAATAGCAAAGATTAATAAAACTAAAAGCTGGTTCTTTGAGAAGATAAAATTGATAAATCATTAGCCAGACTCATCAAGAAAAAAAGGGAGAAGGCTCAAATCAACAGAATTAGAAATGAAAAAGGAGAAGTTACAACTGACACTGAGACATACAAAGGAACGAGAGAGATCACTACAAGCAACTATATGCCAGTAAAATGGACAACCTGGAATAAATGGACAAACTCTTAGAAAAGCATAACCTTCTGTGACTGAACCAGGAAGAAATGGAAAATATAAACAGACCAGTTGCAAGCACTGAAAGTGAGACTGTGATAAAAATTTTCCAACAAACAAAAGCCCAGGACCAGATGGCTTCACAGGCGAATTCTATCAAACATTTAGAGAAGAGCTAACACCTATCCTTCTACTCTTCCGAAATACAGCAGAGGGAGGAACACTCCCAAACTCATTCTACGAGGCTACCATCACCCTGATACCAAAACCAGACAAAGATGTCACAAAGAAAGAAAACTACAGGCCAATATCATTGATGAATACAGATGCAAAAATCCTCAACAAAATACTAGCAAATAGAATCCAACAACACATTAAAAGGATGATACAACATGATCACGTGGGGTTTATCCCAGGAATATATGGATTCTTCAATACCTGAAACTCAATCAATGTGATACACCATATTAACACACTGAAGCAGAAAAACCATATGATCATCTCAATAGATGCAGAAAAAGCTTTCGACAAAATTCAACACCCATTTATGATAAAAACCCTCCAGAAAGTAGGCATAGAGGGAATTTACCTCAACAGAATAAAGGCCATATATGACAAACCCACAGCAAACATCGTTCTCAATGGTGAAAAACTGACATAATTTCCTCTAAGATCAGGAACAAGACAAGGTTGTCCACTCTCACCACTATTATTCAACATAGTTTCAGAAGTTTTAGCCACAGAAATCAGAGAATAATAAGAAATAAAAGGAATCCAAACCAGAAAAAAAGAAGTAAAACTGTCACTCTTTGCAGATGACATGATACTATACATAGAGAATCCTAAAGATGCTACCAGAAAACTACTAGAGCCAATCAATGAATTTGGTAAAGTAGCAGGATACAGAATTAATGCACTGAAATCTCTTGCATTCCTATACACTAATGATGAAAAATATGAAAGAGAAATTAAGGAAACACTCCCATTTACCACTGCAACAAAAAGAATAAAATACCTAGACATAAACCTACCTAAGGAGACAAAAGACCCGTACTCAGAAAACTATAAGACACTGATGAAAGAAATTAAAGATGATACAAACAGATGGAGAGATATACCATGTTCTTGGATTGGAAGAATCACCATTGTGAAAATGACTATACTACCCAAAAGAATCTACAGATTCAGTGCAATCCCTATCAAATTACCCATGGCATTTTTCACAGAACTAGAACAAAAAATTTCACAATTTGTGTGGAAACACAAAAGACTCCGAATAGCCAAAGCAATCTTGAGAAAGAAAAACAGAGCTGGAGGAATCAGGCTCCCTGACTTCAGACTATACTACAAAGCTACAGTAATAAAGACAGCATGGTACTGGCACAAAAACAGAAATATAGATCAATGGAACAGGATAGAAAGCCCAGAGATAAACCCATGCACATATGGACACCTTATTTTTGATAAAGGAGGGAAAAATATACAATGGAGAAAAGACAGCCTCTTCAATAAACAGTGCTGGGAAAACTGGATACCTACATGTAAAAGAATGAAATTTGAACACTCCCTAACACCATACACAAAAATAAACTCAAAATGGATTAAAGACCTAAATTTAAGGGCAGACACTATCAAACTCTTAGAGGAAAACATAGGCAGAACACCCTATGACATAAATCACAGCAAGATTCTTTTTGACCCACCTCCTAGAGAAATGGAAATAAAAACAAAAGTAAACAAATGGGACCTAATGAAACTTCAAAGCTTTTGCACTGCAAAGGAAACCATAAACAAGATGAAAGACAACCCTCAGAAAGGGAGAAAATATTTGCAAATGAAGGAACTGAGAAAGGATTGATCTCCAAAATATACAAGCAGCTCATTCAGCTGAATATCCAAAAAACAAACAATGCAATCCAGAAATGGGCAGAAGACCTAAATAGATATTTCTGCAAAGCAGATACCAGATTGCCAACAAACACATGAAAAGATGCTCAACATCACTAATCATTAGAGAAATGCAAATCAAAACTACAATGAGGTATCACCTCACACCCGTCAGAGTGGCCATCATCAAAAAATGTGTAAACAATAAATGTTGGAGAGGGTGTGGAGAAAACAGAACACTCTTGCACTGTTGGTGAGAATGTAAATTGATACAGCCACTATGGAGAACAGTATGGAGGTTCCTTAAAAATCTAAAAATAGAACTACAATATGACCCAGCAATCCTACTACTGGGCATATACCCTGAGAAAGCCATAATTCAAAAAAAGTCATGTACCACAATGTTCATTGCAGATCTATTTACAATAGCCAGGACATGGAAGCAACCCAAGTGTCCAGCGACAGATGAATAGATAAAGAAGATGTGGCACATATATACAACGGAGTATTACTCAGCCATAAAAAGAAACGAAATTGAGTTATTTGTAGTGAAGTGGATGGACATAGAGTCTGTCATACAGAGTGAAGTAAGTCAGAAAGAGAAAAATAAATACCGTATTCTAACACATATATATGGATTCTAAAAAACAAAAAAAAAAGGTTCTGAAGAACCTAAGGGCAGGACAGGAATAAAGACGCAGATGTAGAGAATGGACTTGACGACGCAGGGAGGGGGAGGGGTAAGCTGGGACAAAGTGAGAGAGTGCCCTGGACATATATACACTACCAAATGTAAAATAGATAGCTAGTGGGAAGCAGCCGCATAGCACAGGGAGATCAGCTCGGTGCTTTGGGACTACCCAGAGGGGTGGGATAGGGAGGGTGGGAGCGAGACACAAGAGGGAGAGGATATGGGGATATATGTATATGTATAGCTGATTCACTTTGTTATAAAGTAGAAACTAACACACCCTTGTAAAGCAATTATACTCCAATAAAGATGTTAAAATAAATAAATAAAATAAAGAGTAAACAGTGACAACAACAACAAAACAAGTGAGGGACTTCCCTGGTGGTCCAGTGGCTAAGACTCCATGCTCCCAAATGCCGGGGGCCTGGGTTTGATCCCTGGTCAGGGAACTAGATTCCGCATGCTGCAAGTAAAGATCCCGCACGCCGCAACGAAAAGATCCCACGTGCTGCAACTAAGACCCAGTGCAGCCAAATAGATAAATAAATATTAAAAAAAAAAAAACACAGCAGTTGAGGGGCATTCTCAATAGAGAGGAAAACATGATTAAAGGGATGGAGGTGAGTGGCAGCTTGTTGCCGGCAAGGAACAACCAACAGTCCAGTGTGGCTGGAGCATCCCATTCAAGGCAAAGTAATGAAGAGGTCAGAGATGAGGCTGGGAGCTGGGAAGGCTAACACCCTGCTACAGCTTGTTAGCCTGGTGAACTAGCGTAAGTCTTCGGGGGATGGGGAAACACTGGGATATTCTGAACATTGTAAGAAACATCAGATTTGTGCCTTAGCTACACTACTTTGGGTTAGAGGATAGATTTCAGGGGACCAAGTGGGGAGCAGATTAGAAGGCTGTTGTAAGTGTCCTGCTAGTGATTTCAGGACCTGGACAGGATGGTAGTACGAATGGAGAGAAGGAGCTGCAACAGAGAAAGATTCTAGTAGATGTGACTGCACAACTCAGTAGTTAACTACAGATAAAGGAAGAATGAGCAAGAGGCAAGGATGACTGCAGGCTTCTAGTCTGGGGAACTGAGAGCAAACCACTCAACCAAGAGAGGACAAGCAGAAGGACTAGCAATTGTGATCTAACTGTGTTTTGAGAAGAGACCCTGGTAGGATGCATCATTCAAGACTGAGAATTCCATGACCGTCCTTATATGACAGCTACAGACTCCCTTGCAGGTGTCTCAAGTCCCTTTCCTTCTATAGGTTCCTTCCCTTACAGAATCATAGGAGATGAGAGCTGGGAGAAGGTTCCAGTAGCTTTTAGCCTAACACCCTCCTTGTACAGCTGGGAAGTCTAGAGACGGTAACTGACGTGTCTAAAATCCTTATTATCTTTTTAATACATTTAAGGCTGTCCTAACTTCAGATGAAAAACAACAACAAAAATCAAGCACATACATATAACCGTTCCTTTCCATCAACTTCACCACCAGTCTTCCTTCTTTAGTAGTCAAATACCCACTGCCCCATTTCCTTCCAATTCAGAATTCATTACTTAAAGTTCTGCAACGTTTTACTTCTCTACACTTTGAATGCTACTGCTCTAAAATTAACTGAGAAAGACTTTCTTGTCAAACAAAACAGCCTTTTCTCAGTCCCCACAGTTGTTCCTTGGCTTTCGGTGAGGTTTGAATACTACCTGCTACACCTCTCCTTAAATGCTTTGCTCCCTTGGTCTCTCTAACAGTGAGCTTTCCTTGGGTTTACTCCTTCATGCTCCACTTCTTCTGACTCCAATTCTAGATCTCCATGCTTCCATCATGAGCCAAACACTCTTGTCTTTTCAATCACTTACTCTGGGGTCATTCACCTCACGGTGTCCACAGTGTCTTCTGGGTTCACATCCAGATCGGACAGTAGTCCATGTGGAAAAGTTGGGCATGTGTCATAAGTGTGATGTGCCAATTCTCTTGGCCCGCATCACTAGAGGCACGGAGCCTTCTCAAAGACAAGGAATTCATGTGCTCCTGGAGGGGCTCACTGCTGGGCTGAACTACAGTTAAAAGGGACACTGACAAATGAGAGAATGTTCTGAAAAAAGCAATGGGGTTGGTAAGGGATCTAAAAACAACATGTGAAAACCGCTGAAAAGGCTAAGAATGACGAGCTTGGGAAAGACAGTGCTCTTGGGACCCAGCTTTCTGCAAATTTGTGAAAACTTGTCACGTGGGATGCAGCATAGATGTGTTTTTCTCTGTTTCAGAAAGCAGAAATTTGCAGGAGGTTGTATTTTGGCTCAACAGGAAAAAAATTTCTTGCAAATAACTCACGTTGTTCAACCCAAGAACGAGCTGTCTCTCAATGCAGTGAACTCTGCCCTTGCTGAAGGCGTTGAAGAAGAAATGCCTGCTCTGAGAGGGAGACCAGCCATATCATCTCTGAGATCCCCTTTCCTCTGACACCCTGTGAATCACTCTCCCTGTGATAGCCTGTCAGCACCACGGACTTCACATGCCTGACGGGGAATCAGCCGTCCCATCCAATCCCTCAAGTCTACCATTCACGCTGTTGTTCTTCTAGATTGCTGGGTTAGATTCAACATCTTTGATTCCTTGTTCTTTTTAGGTCCCTATACCTCCACCTTCAGAATCTTTCTTTAATATGCTCTTAATACTTTATTTCCATGGATACCATTACAATCTCCAGACTTGCCAAACCCCACGTGGAGAGAAGTCATTGGATTTTTGAGTTGGGACGGACCCTAGAGAGATCAAGCCCAGCCTGCTCATTTTATAAGTAAGGAGAATGAGACACAGAAAAATTAAAGACTTCTCTAAGGTCACATAGTCAAAAGTGGTGGTACTAGGCTCCAAGATTTGTAGTGCCATATTCTTTCCATTGCCCCATACAGCTCTGGAATTTCTCCTTTTAATCACTCAGGCCACCCTGATACATTTCGGCCTAACTGGTCTTATAGACATTGGCCATGACTTAACCATGGAATGACTTGGTTTATTTGTTTAATACTGTCTGTCTGTTTAATGATGGTCTTTGGTCAAATCATATGTGTTAATCTAGATCTAGGAATTATCCTCAGTCTCTTAACTGTAACAGACCACTGGGTCTGCTTTGAGTTAAACAGCACTGTTCTTTTCTGGGCTTCTCACAGATACTGCCAAAGCAGGACTGCTGAATTGTGAAATAAAGAAGAATTCTAGCCAGCTCAAGCTCTCTAGAGTCTGCAAATCCAGGTCATTTGGATTTGAAACATATCATTGTACTCCAATGAGTACAAAAATTACATATATCATGTTAGCTGGCTATGCTCTGATTACTTCCCATAAAAGGTCCTGGACTCACGTTGGTTCTTCAGTTGCTATTCTGGTCTCTTCTAGTTCTTGTGCTTGTTTCAGCCAAGGTAATTTCGCTTCCACTGGACTTTTTTCTGACAAAAAGGGAACATAAACAACGAGCTTAATTATTGTTACTCATTCAAGAGTTGGATATGTGATTGTTATTTGCTGAAGATTTCATCAATTAAGAGGCCACGCTTTTCAAATGCACAGTACATGAAGTGGCTTCTGGATGGAACCAAAAATTTCTGTCATACATTTTTTTAATTAACACATTATCAAAATGCAACCAAACAACCCCATGACACAGCTGAATACATTGTCCAAGTTAGCATAAAAATGCCTTTTATAAATCAGTACCAATATCTGTTGTTTGCATATTAAAGCTCTTACTTCAACCGTTATCAATTTGTTTTCTTTTTCCACACATTTTTTTGCCCATTGAATGAGGAAATTAATAGAGAAAAGCAAATACCACAGAAGGCTTAGAAAGTTGGGAGGAGGAGAGTCAGTGCTATGGTTTATTCAAACTTTAATTTCTATAATTGTTGAGGGAAATGATTACTAATTACCACTGGCCTGCAGGAGCAAGCTGGTGCCCCTCTCTGTCCTTTGAAGCTTCCTAAGATGTGAAGAAAGAAACAATCTAATTATGAAATGAGAAAGGAAATAATTTTGGACTACTTCAGGGAAATCACAGACACTAAGAAAGTGGCTATAAAAGTACCACTGACTGCAGAAATACGGAGAAAAGACTTCACTGAAGAAGTTATATAATCAGTGTTTGTACTTTGCATGGAAACCAGCGATTTTTCTGGAAGGCAGACATCATCAAATAAGTATTTTTTGAATAGTTAGTTGCCTATAAGGCTATTTGGGTAAATAATGCACCCAGAAATAATGAAGAAGAATTTTATCATCCTCTCCAAAGTACTAAGGAAGACTCCTTGGCACTGATACTTGGGAGTAATTCTTTTTCCACTTCCAAAAGGAAATACTTGTCACGAGGACTGGTGATACCTTAGTAAAGTACGTATATGGAAATAATCATGTCTAGAGAGGAACATACATCCAAAAGATGATGCCAAGACTTCCTTACCCATGGATGCTACCCATTTCTGCTAATTCATGTGGAACAAGTGGGAACTACAAAATAATTTCTAAGTGCACCTATAAATCTAGATTGGGAACTGAAAGTCTTCATTCATTCATGGTAGGCAATAGGACATATGATGAAGCTGGCATTGTTCCTTCCTCAAGAAATGTACACTCTGGTGGAAGGCATGTGGGAATTTTCCTTCTCCTTTTTCTTCAAAGCAGGGACTGCATCAAATTATTTTATGCCCACCAAGAAGTGTTAATATAAGCCTAGACAGGAGCCACTCTATATGTACTGAATCAGTAAGAGCTCAGTTTCTTCTCCAGACCAATTAGTCACATAGGTCTAACTTCCTTATCTAGGTGGATGGGTCTACTGTAATCTGTCAGTAAAACAATTTTTATAAGAAAGTTAGTATGTTGAAATTCAAATGCTGCAATATTAGTAAGAGAGCTGGAAAACACCAGATTTAACTTTAAAATGCACCACAAACTTACCTTTGGGTTTGTAACACGGGATGGGAATGATACATTCTTCTTTGATGTGTAACTTCAGTTGTGGATTACAGCCACCAACGTGCTGTCCACGATGGTTGATACACAGAACAACGCGGTAACGTAACCCCCGGCCACAGGTCACTGTGCACTTCAAAGATGAAAAGAGAAGCCAATGAAATTCTTGTTCATGAAGAGATCCACAAAGGTACTAAGGTCTCATGCACAGGAGAGTCACTAATCTACATGAATGTTAAACACAAAAGACCGTTAGATAAACATCATGTAAGGAAGGGGGTGGAGGCTGATTTCCCATGATTCTTATGCTTCAGGGCCCCTCCCTTGCAAGGCTTCCTTCCCATTCTCCATTCGAGAAGTACTTCAGGTGAGGTCACAGCGCAAGAAAAATTGAAATGCCCTGAAATCTTTCTACACAAATATGAAAGAAACTTAATACAGGTTTTCTCAAATTTGATTAAACATTCACATGACATCATCCAAAACAATTTGTGAAGACAAAAGAAACTTTTCTAAACTATTAATTTAAAAAAATATCAAATTTTGCTCAACCATGCTAGAGGATTATCCTTCTATTCTGTGGATAGAAACTGATCTTCCAAAATTGTTGTCATGTGAAAGGGCCATCGAAGAGTATTCAGCCAAAAAGTTTAGGAAAAATATATTCTAGATGTATCAGGCACTTAAAATTAATAAAAACATGATGCTATTTTCTCTGAGTTTTTATGAACTTTGTGTTGTCACGATTTTTTTTTCTTGAATTATTTGTTTATGATTTGGAAGGTACTCTTGTCTATGAATGGAATCTTTTCATGTCATGAACATCCAGGATCTGTTTTCAATTGATGTATATTATGTTGGTGAGCATATATGTATGTATATGTCTGTGTAGTTTTTTTTTAAATCAAGACTTTATTTTTTAGGACTATTTAAGGTTTATAGAAAAATTGAGCAGATAGTACAGAGAGTTCCCATATGCCCCCTTTCTGCTACATACAGTTTTCCCTATTGTTAATATCTTGCATTAGTGTGGTACCTTTGCTACAACTGATAAACCAATACTGATACATTATTATTAACTAAAGTCCAGAGTTCACATTAGGGTTGTCAGCTTAAAAAAATTTGTAATTTCTTACAATTTCTTTCATTATTGTACATAAACATTTACTTAGATACCCAATATTTGTGTTTTGTATTCTTTCTTCTTAAAAAGTCACCTCCTTGGTAGGGGAGGGATGGATTGGGAGTTTGGGATTAGCAGATGTAAACTATTATACATAGAATGGATAAACAACAAGGTTCTATCGGGTAGCACATGGAACTATATTTAATATCCTGTGACAAACCATAATGGGTAAGAATATGAAAAAGAATATTTTATTTATATATATATATATATATATATATATATATATATATATCTGAAACACTTTGCTATACAGCAGAAATTAACTCAACATTGTAAATCAACTATACTTGAATAAAACAGATTTTTTTAAAAGTTATTTCCATATGGTATAAACTTCAGGCCCCAATCCTGGATCCACCCCTGGGAGAGGTCAAGAAGCCTTGGGCATGTGCTAGAGAACACACACTGTTCTGCAGATGTGATCTCACTAACCGTCCTGACACACTGGCAGGTTAGCAGCTTCACTCCCATTTAACAGATGAGCAAATGAACAGCCCACCACCTAAGGACCTTGCTCAAGGTCATGCAGTTCCTAAGAGGCAGAGCGGAAATCCTTCCTAGAGCCTCCTGTTGTCAAAATAATGACTTCACCGCTGCTTCATAAAGCTTAAAGATTCTTTCCTGAGTCCATGGGTGCTTCTTCAATTGTCACAGATGAGTTGCAGAGGATATGGAGGCCTTTTTCAGCATAGACCCATCTCCAAGAAGAGCAGCATAGCAGGAAACCTCTCTTATTCCCTCATGCCACTCTTATGACCACTGAACAAATACTGAATGAATTTAGTGAGGTTTGAGATTATATCTGACGTCTGGGAAACTGATTCACCTACTCCCACATTCACCTATTTGAAATATATGTGATCTTAAGAGGCTATTTTATACTGGCCAAGAAAGAAAAAAAATTCTGCCCCAAAGAGAAAGAAAACAATATGATTATAAGGTATAACTACCCTAGAACTGGTCAATCCAAAGGAATATTATTTCCTCAGTAGCTTCTCAGGAAGCTGGACACTTACCCCAATGATGTGGTCAGTGTTTACGACATTCCCAGAACTCCTCTTTCAAGCGGAATACATCCTTAATGATAGCAAATTCTCATCACTGAGAATGCGTTTGATTTTTAAAAAGTGGAAAGTATGAAGAGGCAAGAAGGATGAATGAGATGCGTTGGTTAACAGTCCTTCATCTGGGTATTGTAAGTGACAATAAAGTCATGATATAGATGGGGTGGGGGTGGTAATAAAAGCTCTAAAGACAGCACAAAACAAATGGGTAAGACCTGTAAGAGTGGAAAACAAGCTCTGCGGGTTGTAGAAGTAATGTTGATTTTTGAGGAGAGATCACAATATGATTTTTGGCATATAACTCGAGTTCAAAGAACCGAACGACCTTGCCACAATAAAATCCTTCCGTCTCAGTCTACTGACTTATGTGAACAAGGCTTCCCAGTGTGTACGTGCAAAACAAACTAAAACAAGAAATCAACAGTCAAAATTAAGAATAAAATTACTGCTGATCCCATGTTTCATTCTGGCAATGGACTATTTTTTAAAGCCCCACTCGCCTTCTTGGAAGACTCATTTCAAAGGAAAGTTTACTTTTTATGTATAATAATCATTCACGAGAAATCGAAATACATTGAATTGTTATTTTGGTTGTGTACTAAAGTTAAATTTAATAATAACTTAATCCAGGGGAACATTTCTAATACTTAAAGCCTTACGGCTATAGGAAATTAAAATAAATTAATTTCAATGGCTACATGTATTTTCTTAGAGAAAAGTAGTATAGGGTAACCAATAAAAGACTTTAAAGCATAAAAGTACATTATATTAGGATAAATTCTGTGGGGGGGAATGGTTTAAAAATGTGAGTTCAAGGGGAAAATAATGCAAAACATTCAAATTATTCAAGAGCTTGTTCATATGTTTTTTAAAAATGGAAGATGGCAAGGATAGAAACCATCATGGCATTTACATTCTACTGGACATATTTTTTTTAATGCTATAACACTTTTATTTTAAAATGTCAGCCTTCAAGACGTGTTAGAAATGACATTCTTCGATTTTTTTTAATTTAAACTTGTGATAAAAATTTTAGATGTCAACCTAAATATATATGAAGGGGTATGTAATTTTCCAAACTTCTTTTGGTACGTGAACAAAAAAGGATGGATAACTACTGCCCTACTAAGTACAAATGAAGCAGTAGGGGGTGATGATTTTGAGCCAGGGATATCAGAAAAGGACTGTGATGAGATAGCATCTGTAAACTGGGGCTGGAAGCGGGCCTTTCACCCAGAAAACTCACTTATCTCTACTCTTCAAGTTTCAGTTCAAGTGCTTCCTCCTTTCGGAAACCTGCTCTGACACCTTCAAGTAGAGTGAATCACCCCACCTCTGCGTGCCGGCCATACAGGACATCATACAGCTCACTGCAGCGTCACACTGCGTCACAACTGTTCATTTGCGTATATGGTTTCTGCAACTGGATTATGAGCTTTTTGGGGGGGGGGTAGAAGCAGGTTTTATTTACTCCCTAGGATGGCAGCTGGCACACTCAATAAATAAATAGATAAATGCGTGTGTGTGTTGAATTAAATATGTAGGGATCACGCAAAAGAGCTAAAGAAACATGAGTCAATTATGTCTCACCCTCTAGCAAATTAAAAGTTTAAGCTTAAAATATTAAATACCAATACCTGCAATTTTTTGACTAATCCAACTACACTTTATTTGCTCTAGAGGTTTACTTGCTCATCTCCCTAGAGAGGAAACTAAGCTAACCTAACACGAGGCCTTGTTATATCTCTGTGATGTTGCCCTTTTCTCTTTTCTCACCACCTGACACCTCAATGGCTTCCAAATAGACTGCCTGCCTCTGGTCCTTCCCAGCATCAGTCTATTGCCTCAATTACTTAAAATATATTACATTTATTTTCCTCAACAAAAATAGCGAAGCTTCTTAGTAACCACCAGACTAAGAACATACCTCTAATGTCAGTTTTATCATCTCCATCTGAATTTTCCAATTCTTTTTTTTTTTTAATTTACTTTTGGCCGCATTGGGTCTTGGTTGCTGTGCGCAGGCTTTCTCTAGTTGCGGCAAGCAGGGGCTACTCTTCGTTGCAGTGTGCGGGCTTCTCATTGCGGTGGCTTCTCTTGTCGTGGCTCCCGGGCTCTAGAGCGCAGGTTCAGTAGTTGTGGCACACGGGCTTAGTTGCTCCACGGCATGTGGGATCTTCCCAGACCAGGGATCGAACCCGTGTGCCCTGCATTGGCAGGCGGATTCTTAATCACCGTGCAACCAGGGAAGCCCCAATCTTCCAATTCTTAGTCACGTGGGTTCTCTCTTTAATCCAGATGAATTAGGGCCTTTTTCAACATCTAGTCATTCTGTGTCATTTCTGCCTTTGCTCAGCCGTTTCGGCTTGGCCCTACCTCACAGTGATGTCTTCACTAGGCTCTCGTTTGGTTAAATCTTAAAGATGGGTCAAGCACTACAAGGGCAACAAAGACTTCCCGATCAACTCTGCTCCAATGCCTGTTCCGTTCAGATGTACCATGGTTCTTAATTAATTGTTCTTACCTGCGTTGATGCCTGCAATGTTCTCTCTTACACTGTCCTCCAACTGGCTCTTCCCAAGCTCTTTGGGAGTAGGAACCCCGTTCATATACAACTTCTGCCTCCCCCAAGTTGCCCAGTACAGTGTTGGGAGCATAGCAAATAATCATTAAAATCTGAGATTGAATTAAAAAGTGGCGTGTACTCGGGACTTCCCCAGTGGCACAGTGGTTAAGAATCCACCTGCCAATGCAGGGGACACAGGCTCGAGCCCTAGTCGGGGAAGATCCCACATGCCGCGGAGCAACTAAGCCCGTGCGCCACAACCACTGAGCCTGCACTCTGGAACCCCGCGCCTAGAGCCCGTGTTCCGCAACAAGAGAAGCCACCGCAATGAGAAGCCCACGCACCGCAACAAAGGGTAGCCCCCGCTCGCTGCAACTAGAGAAAGCCCGCACATAGCAACCAAGACCCAATGCAGCCTAAAATTAACTAATTTCTAAAAAAAGTGGCGTGTACTCAAATCTTACCTGAGACCACTCCATGGCAATCCACTTGGGACAGTCGAACAGATTGCAGGTTTGCATAACCTTGGGTTTAGGCGCATACATGCACTTCCACTCTTCCACTTGCAGTATCTCTCCATGCATGGACTCCTCCACACACACGAAGCTCCGTCTTTGAATCCCACCTCCACAGGACACCGAACACGCAGTCCAAGGATTATGTTCCCAGCTCAAAAGCAAACAAACGAAAACACATTATTTATTTGTTGCTTGTTTCAAGTTTGCAAAGTTGATTGCAAAAAGTACAGCCTTGGGATAACAGTTGTGGTTCAGTTGAAAGAGCACAGAATTGGAACCTTAAGACTTTAATCTTAACTGCTACACACAATCTGCAGTCCCAAGGTACTTAACTCCTCTGACCCGAAGGTTATTGTCAAATGGGAGTAAGACACCTGCCCTCATGTATTACCACAACAGGGCCATTGTGAGAATCAAATAAATTAAACTATAGAGTGTGAACGCATCTTCAAACAGTCTCTAAACTATAAAACACCAATGGACAACATTACTAGGGAATCACAGAATCTCAAAGTCGGAAAGAACCATCCTAGTCATCTAGGTATAAAAGGGAATGCAGATTTCTGATCAATTGCAATGCTTGAGGTCCCTCTATAATACCCAGTTATCAAGATACGCTTGACATCTCCAGTGACAGAAAACATCACCCTCTGAGCCAGCCTATTCCATATAATTCTTAGAAAGATCTTTCTTATTATGGACTTGAAGTCTGTGTTCCCTTATCTCTCTGTGAAAGGTCTAATAACTGTCCCTCTTACATTTTAGTCTATTGCTACAGATACTACAGTTCCTTGCAAATTACTTAGAGCATATGACAGAAAGAAAAAGGAAACCTGTAACTCACCGAGGGAGAGGTTGGAAGTGGTCATAGGGCATGATCTCTTTAAATCCATCACTACAAATGAAATCATTGTGAGAATATAATTTCTAATCAATTAACACATTTATTAATTTGACTAGTACAGGTGTGACATCCCAAAAGACAGAGCTCTTTCAAATTAAAAACTAAATATGCCGAGTGTTATGAACCATTTCCCCCCAAATTCAGCCACGATCTCCTTAATTTTTAGGAAAATCTCTGACACACAACATCCCCAATTCTATATGAAAATGTAGACAATGGAACTAGTAATATGTATTCATCAAAGGAAAGAGTTTCTCTTAATTTAGATAAATCTATTTATTCCCTTTTATCATCTTAGCAGGTTAGTCTGATAAAATATATTAATGACAGTAACACACTGTCATATTAGCAGGATCTTTAGAAAACCATTTTGTTTCACAGAATTTGCCTTTTGAAAAGGCCTCTATTAATAATTACATACACCTGGGATTACCGGACATGCACTGCTTCGTGATAGGAAATGAAATCCACTGAGAATGCTTCCTTTTCCACTTGCACACTTCTGCCTTAGCCAGCTGGCAGATAAGTGGGGGATTCTGGGACTTGACAGTATGCTGTTATTTTAAGATACTGTAGTAAAGCCAGGAAACTTCCCCAGACAATCCAAGTCATCAGGTACTAAATTATGCAGCAGGATAGTTTATGCATAGCTTTACTGCTCTGGCATTAAAACTCTTCACTTCCTTGCACCATGCATTATTTATACTGAACTTAATGTGTACACTTCAAAAGTCAAAACGTGGTGATCGGTGACCCAGTTTAAAAAGCTAAAATGGTGAGTTACTGATATTTACGGCTGTCGGATGGACTAGACACTGTACTTGGATGAAGAGAACGTTCATGCTGTATGTGCAGGAGATGCTCAAAGAGGTTCATTATAAACAGTCAAAGATCACAGCACATGGACACATAGCCCGCAAGAGAGAACTAGACTGAGTAAGCTGATGAGCCTAATTCCTACTGACCACGGTTATAAATGTGAAGACAGGTACCCGCCACCAGTGTACGTTCAAGGTCACGCTGTGGCAATGTGTTGCCTGGCAACGGTGGGTCAGTCCCAGCTGCAGTTGATTTGTTTCTTTTTAAAGGAAGAAGGGTATGGGCAGTTATGCAAACCTTGATGGGCAAGGATCCATGCTGCACTCCTTCAGTTTTGGTTTTGGTTTCACATTCTCGGGGTAGTAATGGCAATAATGGTCAGGAACCACCCTCTTCAACCGGATATCCACACATTCAGCAGAATTGAGCTGATACCCTAAAGCAGCAGAACAAGAAAGTCTGAAGATCGCATCCATTCGGGGTTTACTTGGCAAAGTTATCACTTGGCACACACTTTTTTATTCCTCTTTAAGAAACTTAACTCAGTGGTTCTCAACTCTGGGCGTGTAACAGAACCACTTGGGAGGCTTTTATTACACCAACGCCCAGGTCCCTCCCTGGTCCAATTAAATCAGAAGCACTGCAGCCAAGAAATCAGCATTTCCACTGGTCAAAGTGGAAGGAGCGGGTGCTTTCTGTTGCCATGATTGCGTTGAGACCAAAGAAATAAAGTTGTTCCTTTATTCCCAGGCTGCGGGGTAGCAGAAGCAGCAGATCCCCACCGCTTAATCCCAAGGGGGCGTAAGGCTCTTTAGCCAAAGCACCTATGGAGAGCTAACGATTGGACTGAGTGCTGTTTTCAGTTTCCCGAACTACTTTAGGTTTAGAGTTGTTGTGGGGAGCGAATAAGATCACGTGCGTCAAAGCTCTGTTAAAATTGTAAATCTCTAGACAGATGCTAGGTGATTTGGTGCAGCAGCAGCAGCAGAAAAAAGACTTTTTAAAAAAGACTCTCAGGTTCTTCTAAGATGACTACCATGGGTGGCCAAGATGGAGAATGACTACTTGAACTGATTGTGTGACTCTTAGCACTTATAACTAAAAGTTACAATAGACGCCTTTGAAAATGTTTGGAGCTCAGGTACAGAAAGTAGTTATTCATTGCCACGTCTCCTCATCCTGGCACTGTGCAAGGCTCTCGTTTCCGTATACTTTCTCTTCTCCCATCACCCCTCCCATTACAATCCCCCAGAGACATCTATTTATTGTTTATATGTGCTTAACTATACATCTGTCTTCTGTAATTTTGTTTTGTGTGTATCTGTTTTGACTAAATTAAGGATACTGTGTTTTAAGTCCTGTTCTGTTTTCTACTTTTCTCACTCAACATTACATTTCTGAGAACCACCCTTGTACTGTTGCTTCTTTCTTTTTTATAATATTCCATTGCTTGTACATTTTACTAATTTCCTGTCCTGGGGTACCTAGGGGTACCCCTGATGACAATGAACTTTCTAACTGGGAAAATAAGCATTGTCTATACAGAGAGGAACAAAACCCTCCCCGCCTACATCTGCCTCTGCCTCATAAGCCTTCAAAGAAGAAGGAATGAAGACTTATTCCTGATTCTATTAAATTCAATTTGTACAGTCTCTGAGGAAAGTGAACATTCCACAAGGATGAGTGCTATAAACTTAAAAAACAACTCACAAAATGATGCTTCTAACTTCCTGAAAGATTTGATTCCAGGTTTCCTGTCACTACATAAGCGTCATGTTAAGTTTTTAAAAAAGTAATTTTTTAAAACCAGAATGAGCTCTTCACCAGAAAAAACACCCACAAAAAAAACAAACAAAAAAACCCCCAAAGTTAAGTTCTCAGCCTCAGCCAACTGGTCTAAAGTTCTAAAAATACATTTAAAGGCCCAATTGCTGAGAGGAATCTGATTTTATAAACCAATAGACAGCTTTCTACAAGTCGAGGCTTAAATGTAAGCTGAGTGTGGAAGGACAGACTGGTATGCATTATAAAAAGCAAGGTCAAAACCACAGGAACGAAAATCCAAATGGAGTCAATAAAGTATTACTTGGGTGCCAATATCTGCTAGAAAGTCTGCAATATCAGATGACAGTGGCAATCTCGGTACTTTCTCCAAACTAATCTCAAGTATCCCACATAGATGATTGCAGACAAGACCAGGAAAGTCCATCCAAATACCTTGGAGACCAGCGAGCTAATTTTCCTGATTACACCAAAAACCCTGAAATGCCACTTAACACAAATCACGTAGATTTGATTACTAACATAATTGAATTTTGGTAATGCTTTCCTTGTGGGTTTTATGGGTATGTTTTTATTTTTCCCCAAGACAATAAGAGAATGAGATTACAGCTCCTTGAGTTAAAGAAAAAAATCTTTGCTCTAAATGGAAACATATTTCTAGGAGGAGACAAGGAGCATACAGGTGTTTATAATTTGGGGAGAGACAATTAATTTTCCTCTTTAATTTTGTAGCAGTACAGAGATATCTAAAGAGAAAGAAATAAGGCAGACTGCCTTCCTACATTATGAACAAATGTATTGAAATTCTGCCAGTGTAAAGAAAGTGGCAGGATATTGGGGGACCCCCAAAAGGAGCCTAAAATGTTCCTTCTGTCCTTACAGCCAACGCTACCTTTGGTGGACAGTCACACAGCCAGGAGCTTCCATTGAAGGTTCCAGCAGGACTGATCTTGTCTTTCCTTGGGCACCAGCTATGAGAAACATCTATTCTCCTCCCAAGAACTGAACCAACTGAACTAATAAGCTTAGTCCCATTATACATGTCCCTCCCAGAACAGAAAGCTTCTCTTTTAACTTAGGTGTCCAAATGAGAACGTCTCTCTGTGTGTGAGAGCTAGGGAATAAATTAAAAAGAAAGAGATATTTGTTTTTCTGATGGGTAAGAATTAAAAATCCCCCCTATCTCTTGGCTTTTATTCTGGAGTCCATGAGAGACATGCAAACATGTTTCCAGCTCTTTGCCCAAAGTAAAGGGTGTTTTCTACATCCAGTTTTCACCTATGTTCAAGAATAAAGCAAACGCACATTCATTAAAACCACTGCATTCCAGGCCACTGAGTAAGATGCTGTGTGGTTACACATCTCTAATTACCATGCTACTCTTTTTTTAACATCTTTATTGGAGTATAATTGCTTTACAACGTTGTGTTAGTTTCTTCTGGATAACAAAGTGAGTCGGCTACACATAGACATATATTCCCATATCCCCTCCCTCTGGTGTCTCCCTCCCTCCCACCCTCCCCCTACCCCATCCCTCTAGGTGGTCACAAAGCACCGAGCTGATCTCCCTGTGCTACGCGGCTGCTTCCCACTAGCTATCTATTTGGTAGTACCACGCTAACTTTAAAGTCAGCTTCAAAAAAGCAAACGTGTCATTTCTAACTCTGAGCTGTAAATATTCATGAACAAAGTCTGTGCCTCACCTCCTCCACATGTCACAGTGCAGGGAAAGAAGTCAGTTTGTCTCCACTGATGACTGATTGGCTGGTAAAAGAAGAACTGGACCACGCTGTCCTTGGCCGCAGTGTACCTGGTCTGGACGGAGACAACTTTGATAACATATTCGCATGCAAGGAGCTAGTGCCTTCCACATCTTTCAACATCAGGTGAACACAAGTCACCTACGTAGACAAACACATCTATCACAATAAACTCTGGTGCATGAAGAGTCCCAGAATTTTAAGATGTGACAGCATTTCGATTAGATTTGTCATAGATGGGATCTCAGAGGATCTTTGACCAATCTCCTTGGAGTCATTTTTCCAGATAATTCTATGCCTATGAATGAGCTCACAAAAATGTAGGTGCATTTTTAGTTTATTTATTTAAGTTTTATTTTTCTTCCCAATACATTTGATTTTAATTTCCATGAGAACAGGAGATGAGACAGGAAATGTAATCTGGGTTTGCTTACAACATGGCACAAACTGCGATTCTTACGTTTATAATAACAACATCTTTAAGCATCTTTAAGCAGATCCTTCTGAAAAATCCTTCTGAAAGCACAACTATAGAAACTCAAATGTACACAAATCCATGGTGTTTGCATAGAAGCCTTTCAGTATCTAATTAAAATAGAGGAGGGGTACCACTGAGAGTGAGCAAGCAGTTATAGACACAGGTAAGTTTACTTTCAGGTTATTTTACTCAGGCAGCAAGTCCTCTCCCTACGTTATTTTTCCTTCCCTCCTGATTGAACAAATGAGTGAATTGAGGAAAAGTCCCAGAACACAACACAAAAAGAAAAAGAGAGGGAAAACAAAGGTTAAGCTGTGGGAGACAGATCCAGAAATGCCAGCATCACATGGAGTTCAAGAGAAAGAATAGAAAAAATAATGAAAAGGTGATATTTGATTGCATCATTGTTGAGAATTTCCTAGACCTTAAGAAAAACAGAAGTACTCAGTCTAAAAATATTCATAAAGTTCTGAGCAGACATTGTAAAAAATACAACAACAAGGATAAAGAGAAATTCTGAAAGTTATCAGAAAGAAAAAAAATGATTCCCTACAAAGGAGTGAGAATCAGAATGGCATCAGACTTCTCACAGACAATAATGGATGCAAGAAAAGAAAAGCATACCTTCAAAGTGATGAGGGACAATAGTTTTTTAATCTAGAATTCTACAACTAAATTATTCATTGCTAATCAACTGTCAACTTATAAACAATCTATGATCAAATTATCAATCAGTAATCAGTGAAATAAAGTTTTTCTCAGACACAAAATGACAGAAACTTTATCACTCAGAAGCTCTCACTAGGAAAAAGAAAAAACTATGAAAGGATATACTGAAAAAGAAGTAATATAAATCCACAAGAAAGTAGTGAGATGCAAGAAGCAGTAATGGTGAAATAAATCAGTAAAACTTATTAGTAAATCTAAATAAGGGTTGACCAAAAAATAAAACTTTGATGTATTTAATTATAAAATAGTAAAAAGAAATTGTAAAATTATAAAATGGTGAAAAATTCCAGACACGAGATGTGTGTGGAGGGAGAGAGGGGCAGGGTTACAGTGATGGGATGAGGATAGCACAGAAAAGACTTCTAAGTAGTTCTGCTTCTGGCTATAGAAGAACGGGTTTGTTTCTGATGAATCCTCCCACTGAGAATAAGTAAAAGTGCTGCATAGAATACTTTTTAATGTACTTGAAGGCATCAGAAAACAACCGTAGTAGTGAGGATGTGCAAGGCCAATACCCCAGACACAAAGGAAGCCCAGACATGTGAGCATGACATTTGGTACCACCTTTAGTACCACCTTTCTGCTCAAGACATTTTCCATTTTACAAGTGGTAACTGAGCAGCTGAGAAGCTGAGCAGGCCTGTCAGACTCAAGTGGCTGAGGCAGCAAAACCTGGAGCTCCAGGCCCACCAAGGTGAGGAGTGTTGGTAAACAGCCCAGGCTCCCAGCTGGGACCCCAGAAAGCTGTATCCTAGGAATAAGAGTAGACTGGAAAGGACTTCCCTGGTGGCGCAGCGGTTAAGAATCTGCCTGCCAATGCAGGAGACACGGGTTCAAGCCCTGGTCTGGGAAGATCCCATTTGCCACAGCAACTAAGCCTGTACACCATAACTACTGAGCCTGTGCTCTAGAGCCCATGAGCCACAACTACTGAGCCCGTGCACCACAACTACTGAAGCCCACGTGCTCTACGGCCCATGTGCAGCAACTACTGGGCCCACATGCTGCAACTACTGAAGCCTGCATGCCTAGAGCCTGTGCTCTGCCACAAGATAAGCTACTGCAGTGAGAAGCCCGCACACTGCAACAAAGAGTAGCCCCCACTCACCACAACTAGAGAAAGGCTGCGTGCGGCAAAGAAGACCGAATGCAGCCAAAAAAATATACTGGAAATATTCCAGTTTTCAAAGGGAATGATGCCCAGATTCAAATTATTTCAGTCCCTTGGATGAAGGTGATTAGCTGCTAATCTGTCTTCTAGAAGCAATAATTAATCCAGTCTCAAATGGTATCTATAATCTTTCCTCTACTATATGCAGCAAAACTTTAACCCTAGATATACAACAAAGATAAAATTTAACACCAACTGAAAAGGTGGGAAAATAGATATATAATCAGAAAAATAGGAAATCCAGATATGGGCATTAACTGATAGAAACTTAAAAGTGTAAGTATACCACTACCATTTCCTGTAACTCTGGCCTTGGCTTCATGTCTTATTTCCCGGCTTGAGGGCCTAGCAACACCTCATTCTATTCCCATGGTCAAAAATCATGTGTTAGCACATAGCTTTCGCCTCAGGCTCTGTTTTTAAGAAAACTTAGACAAAGATACTGTGACTAAAATGTTCAAGAAATTAAATGACAAGATGGAGAATTTCACCAGAAACAAAGAAACTATAACAAAAATAAAATGTGATTGTACAAATAAAAAGCAAAATAATTTAAATAAATCTCTCAATGAATAGACTTAGTAGACTAGACTGGGGTTCATCAAATATTATCTTAAAGAACCAGATAGTAAAAGTGAGTTTTCAGGCCACGTTATCTCAGTTGCAATTATTCAACTCTGCTGGTGTGGTGCAAAAGCAGCCACAAGTAATATATAAATAAATGAGGGTAGCTGTAAACTCCATTTACAAAGACAGTTGGTCAGCTTGCTGGGCATAATCTGCTGACTTCTGGATTATATACACCTATTCAGAGAATTAGCAAACTGACAGATAAAAAGAAAATGGAAATTAGACATTTGAGATAAAGGTATAATTGTAGTCCCAGAAAAAGAGAATAAGATAGAAGCTATATCTGAAGAGGTCATAAATGAGAAAATCTTCCAAAACTGATGACGGATATCAAGCTACAGATCCATGAAGCACCAGGAACCTCAAGCAGAAGAAAGTTATTAATTATATCAGAGTCAAACTGATGAAAACCAAAAACAAAGAGAAAACACTTGAAAGAAGGCAAAGAAAAAAGACACATTACCTTCTAAGGAACAAAAATAAGACTAAAAGCTGAATTCTCAACAGAATAAATGGAAGCCAGAAGACAATGAAGTAATATCTTCAAAGTGCTGAAAGAAAATATTTCACAATGATAAAGAGGTCAAGTCATTAGAAGAGGTAATGATTCTAAATGTGAGTGTACCTAACCACCTAACCTCAAAATATATAATTCAACAATTGACAAGAAACAGAAAAAGTATAGACAAATGCACAGTCATAGTGGTAGTTTTACCAGGTCTCTTGTGGTAACTAACAGAATAAGCAGGCAAAAATCAGTAAGGCTATAGTTTTGCATGAAACCATTAATAAATATGACCTAATTGACACATGTAGAACATTGTGCTCAACATCAGAAGACTACATATCATAGTCTTCCAAAATCTGCTACATTCTGAGCCACAAATTAAGTTTTAACAAATTTCAAAACATTAAAATAATATAATGTTATTTGACTATAGTAGAATTAAGGTATAAAATGATAAGATTACTTGAAAATTCCCACATACTTGGATGCTACACTTCTAATATTCTATAAGTCACTATATCACTATATCATATATATCACTATGGAAATTACAATACCACTTAACTGAATGATGAAGAAAAAGACTTCATATCAAACTCTGTGGAAAAAAATCTAAAGCATACTTTGAGAGAAATTTACAGAGTTAAAAGCATATGTTATGGAAAAATTGGATGAAAATCACTGGTCTAAACAGCCATCCCCAAAAGTTAGAAAAGGACTTCCCTGGTGGTGCAGTGGTTAAGAATCCACCTGCCAAGGCAGGGGATTGGCATTGGCAATGCCAATGTTCGATCGCTGGTCCAGGCAGATCCCACATGCCACGGAGCAACTAAGCCCATGCGCCACAACTACTGAGCGTGCACTCTAGAGCCTGCAAGCCACAACTACTGAGCCTGCCTGCCACAACTACTGAAGCATGTGCACCTAGAGCCCATGCTTCGCAACAAGAGAAGCCACCGCAATGAGAAGCCCACACACTGCAACAAAGTGTAGCCCCCACTCGCCGCAACTAGAGAAAGCCTGGGTGCAGCAATGAAGACCCCATGCAGCCAAAAATAAATAAATAAGTAAATAAATTTATATAAAAAAAGGTTAGAAGAAGAATAACATTGAATCTACTTTAAAGTGGTTTATAAAGCCAAAGGGTATTTCTGTGAAAAGTCTCATAAAATTGATAGACCTCCAACACGACTGATTAAGGAAAAAAAAGAGTAGGGACAAATAATCAAAATTAGGAATGAGAAAGAACACTTGCTACAGATTCTCCACACAATGAAGAAATAAGACAATACCATAAAAAATCTACGCCAATAACTTTCAAAAAGCTAGTTGAAATAGACAAATTCCTTGAAACAAAACTGACACATAAGGGAATAAAACATCTGATTAGTCAAGTAATAGCAATCTCACACAAACTGTTACAGAAAGTAAGAACAGAGGAAATACTTCTCAATTTGTTTTATAAACCTAGTGTAAAATTAATACCAAGACCCAAAAAAGACGTTACAGGAAAAAACAACCCCCAAAACAAAAACCTCTCCTGGAAACAAACACCGAAAAAAAATCATAAATAAAATAACTTAAAATCATTGGGAAAGGAACAACAGAGGTTCAAGATGGCAGAGTAGAAGGACGTGTGCCAACTCCCTCTTGCGAGAGCATCAGAATCACAACTAACTGCTGAACAGTCACTGACAGGAAGACACTGGAACTCACCAAAAAAGATACCCAACATCCAAAGACAAAGGAGAAGCCACAGTGAGATGGTAGGAGGGGCACAATCACAATAAAATCAAATCCCATAACCGCTGGGTGGGTGACTCACAAACTGGAGAATAATTATACCACAGAAGTCCACCCACTGGAGTGAAGGTTCTGAGTCCCACGTCAGGCTTCCCAACCTGGGGGTCCAGCAATGGGAGGAGGAATTCCCAGAGAATCAGACTTTGAAGGCTAGCGGGATTTAAGTGCAGGACTTCGACAGGACTGGGGGAAACAGAGACTCCACTCTTGGAGGGCACACAAAAAGTAGTGTACACATCAGGAACCAGGTAGAAGGAGCAGTGACCCCATAGGAAACTGAACCAAACCTACCTGCTGGTGTTGGAGGTTCTCCTGCAGAGGCAGGGGATGGCTGTGGCTCACCACGGGGACAAGAACACTGGCAGCAGAAGTTCTGGGAAGTATTCCTTGGCGTGAACCCTCCCGGAGTCCACCATTAGTCATACCAAAGAGCTGTAGCCTCCAGTGCTGGGTCACCTCAGGCCAAACAACCAACAGGAGGGAAACCCAGCACCACCCATCAGCAGACAAGTGGATTATAGTTTTACTGAGCTCTGCCCACCAGAGCAACACCCAGCTCTACCCACTACCAGTCTCTCCCATCAGGAAGCTTGCACAAGCCTCTTAGATAGCCTCATCCACCAGAGGGCAGAGAGCAGAAACAAGGAGAACTACAATCCTGCAGCCTATAAATGAAAACCATATTCACAGAAAGGCAGACAAAATGAAAAGGCAGAGGACTATGTACCAGATGAAGGAACAAGATAAAATCCCAGAAAAACAACTAAATCAAGTGGAGATAGGCAACCTTCCAGAAAAAGAATTCAGAATAATGATAGTGAAGATGATCAGGGACCTCGGAAAAAGAATGGAGGCAAAGATCGAGAAGATGCAAGAAATATTTAACAAAGACCTAGAAAAATTAAAGAACAAACAAACAGAGATGAACAATAAAATAACTGAAATGAAAAAGACACTACAAGGAATCAATAGCAGAATAACTGAGGCAGAAGACTGGATAAGTGACCTGGAAGACAGAATGGTGGAAATCACTGCCACAGAACAGAATAAAGAAAAAAGAATGAAAAGAAATGAAGACAGCCTAAGAGACCTCTGGGACAACATTAAACACACCAACATTCACATTATAGGGGTCCCAGAAGGAGAAGAAAGGATCCGAGAAAATATTTGAAGAGATTATAGTCAAAAATTCCCTAATATGGGAAAGGAAATAGCCACCCAAGTCCAAGAAGCATAGAGAGTCCAAGGCAGGACAAACCCAAGGAGAAACATGCCAAGACACATAGTAATCACACTGGCAAAAATTAAAGACAAAGAAAAATTATTAAAAGCAGCAAGGGAAAAATGACAAATAACATACAAGGGAATCCCCATAAGGTTAACAGCTGATTTCTCAGCAGAAACTCAACAAGCCAAAAGGGAGTGGCATGATATATTAAAGTGATGAAACGGAATAACCTACAAACAAGATTACTCTATCTGGCAAGGATGTCATTCAGATTCGATGAAGCTTTACAGACAAGCAAAAGCTAAGAGAATTCAGCACCACCAAACCTGCTCTACAACAAATGCTAAAGGAACTTCTCTAAGTGGGAAACGCAAGAGAAGAAAAGGATCTACAAAAAGCAACCCAAACCAATTAAGAAAATGGTAATAGGAACATACATATCAATAATTACCTTAAATGCGAATGGATTAAGTGCTCCAACCAAGAGACACAGGTTCGCTGCATGGATACATAAACAAGACCCATATATACGTTGTCTACAAGAGACCCAAGTCAGACTTACGGCCACATACAGACTGAAAATGAGGGGATGGAAAAACGTATGCCCTGCAAATGCAAATCAAAAGAAAGCTGGAGTAGCAATACTCATATCAAATAGACTTTAAAATAAAGAATGTTATAAGAGGCAAGGAAGGACATTACATAATGATCAAGGGATCAATCCAAGAAGATATATTATAAAATTATATTATAAATTATATTTATATATAATTATATTATAAAAACATATTATAAAATTATAAATATATATGCACCCAACATAGGAGCACCTCAATACATAAGGCAAATGTTAAGAGCTAAAAAAGAGGAAATCAACAGTAACACAATAATAGTGGGGGACGTTAACACCTCACTTACATCAATGGACAGATCATCCAGACAGAAAATTAATAAGGAAACAAAAGCTTTAAATGACACAATAGACCTGATAGATTTAATTGATATTTATAGGACATTCCATCCAAAAACAGCAGACTACACTTTCTTCTCAAGTGCACACAGAACATTCTCCAGTATAGATCACATCTTGGGTCACAAATCAAGCCTCAGTAAATTTAAGAAAATTGAAATCATATCAAGCATCTTTTCCCGCCACAATGCTATGAGATTAGAAATCAATTACAGGGAAAAAAAAGTAAAGTAAAAAACACAAACACATGGAGGCTAAACAATACGTTACTAAATAACCAAGAGATCACTGAAGAAATCAAAGAGGAAATCAAAAAATACCTAAAGACAAATGACAACGAGAACACGATGATCCAAAACCTATAGGATGCAGCAAAAGCAGTTCTAAGAGGGAAGTTTATAGTAATACAATCCTACCATAAGAAAAAAGAAACATCTCAAATAAACAAGCTAATCTTACACCTAAAGTAACTTGAGAAAGAAAAACAAACAAAACCCAAAGTTAGCAGAAGGAAAGAAATCATAAAGATCAGAGCAGAAATAAATGAAATAGAAACAAAGAAAACAATAGCAAAGATCAATAAAACTAAAAGCTGGTTCTTTGAGAAGATGAACAAAATTGATAAACGTTTAGCCAGACTCATCAATAAAAAGAGGGAGAGGACTAAAATCAATAAAATTAGAAATGAAAAAGGAGAAGTTACAACAGACACCGCAGAAATAAAAAGCATCATAAAAGACTACTATAAGCAACTCTATGCCAATTAAATCGACAACCTGGAAGAAATGGACAAATTCTTAGAAAGGTATAACCTTCCAAGACTGAACCAAGAAGAAATAGAAAATATGAACAGACCAATCACAAGTAATGAAATTGAAACTGTGATTAAAAATCTTCCAACAAACAAAAGTCCAGGGTCAGGGGCTTCACAGGTGGATTCTATCAAACTTTTAGAGAAGAGCTAACACCCATCCCTCTCAAACTCAGTCAAAAAATTTCAGAGGAAGGAACATTCCCAAACTCATTCTACGAGGCTACCATCACCCTGATACCAAAACCAGACAGAGATACTACAAAAAAAGAAAATTACAGACCAATATCACTGATGAATACAGATGCAAAAATCCTCAACAAAATACTAACAAACAGAATCCAACAACACATTAAAAAAATCATACATCATGATCAAGTGGGATTTATCCCAGGGATGCAAGGATTCTTCAATATACGCGAATCAATCAATGTGATACACCATATTAACAAATTGAAAAATAAAAACCATACAATCATCTCAATAGATGCAGAAAAAGCTTTTGACAAAAAGTTTTGATAAAACACCCATTTATGATAAAAACTATCCAGAAAGTGGGCATAGAGGGAACCTACCTACCTCAACATAATAAAGGCCATATATGACAAACCCAGAGCAAACATCATTCTCAATGGCGAAAAGCTGAAAGCATTTCCTCTAGATCAGGAACAAGACAAGGATGTCCACTCTCGCCACTCTGATGCAACATAGCTTTGGAAGTCCTAGCCACAGCAATCAGAGAAGAAAAAGAAATAAAAGGAATACAAATTGGAAAAGAAGAAGTAAAACAGTCACTGTTTGCAGATGATATGCTACTATACATAGAGAATCCTAAAGATGCCACCAGAAAACTACTAGAGCTAATCAATGAATCTGGTAAAGTAGCAGGATACAAAATTAATGCACAGAAATCTTTTGCATTCCTATACACTAACAACAGAAGATCAGAAAGAGAAATTAAGGAAACACTCCCATTTACCATTGCAACAAAAAGAATAAAATACCTAGGAATAAACCTACCTAAGGAGGTAAAAGACCTGTACTCAGAGAACTATAAGACACTGATGAAAGAAATAAAGATGACACAAAAACAGATGGAGAGATATAACATGTTCTTGGATTGGAAGAATCAATATTGTGAAAATGACTATACTACCCGAAGCAATCTACAGATTCAGTGCAATCCCTATCAAATTACCCCTGACATTTTGACAGAACTAGAACAAAAAAATCTTAAAATTTGTATGGAGACACAAAAGACCCCGAATAGCCAAAGCAATCTTGAGGGAAAAACACGGAGCTGGAGGAATCAGGCTCCCTGACTTCAGACTATACTACAAAGTGGCACTCATCAAAACATATGGTACTGGCACAAAAAAAGAAATGTAGATCAATGGAACAGGGTAGAAAGCCCAGAGATAAACCCACCCACCTATGGTCAACTAATCTATGACAAAAGATGCAAGGATATACAGTGGAGAAAAGACAGTCTCTTCAATAAGTGGTGCTGGGAAAACTGGACTGCTACTTGTAAAAGAATGTAATTAGAACACTCCCTAACACCAAATACAAAAATAAACTCAAAATAGATTAGAGGCCTAAATGTACGACCAGACACTATAAAACTCTTAGAGGAAAACATAGGAAGAACACTCTCTGACATAAATCACAGCAAGATCTTTTTTGACCAACCTCCTAGAGTGACGGAAATAAAAGCAAAAATAAACAAATGGGACCTAATGAAACTTCAAAGCTTTTTCACAGTAATGGAAACCATAAACAAGATGAAAACACAACCCTTAGAATGGTAGAAAATATTTGCAAACAAATCAACGGACAAAGAATTAATCACCAAAACATATAAACAGCTCATGCAGCTCAATATTAAAAAAACAAACAACCCAATCCAAAAATGGGCAGAAGACCTAAATAGACATTCCTCCAAAGAAGACATACAGATGGCCAAGAAGCACATGAAAAGCTGCTCAACATCACTAATTATTAGAGAAATGCAAATCAAAACTACAATGAGGTATCACCTCACACCAGTTAGAATGGGCATCATCAGAAAATCTATAAACAACAAATGCTGGAGAGGGTGTGGAGAAAAGGGCACCCTCTTGTACGGTTGGTGGCAATGTAAATTGATACTGCCACTATGGAGAACAGTATGGAGGTTCCTTAAAAAACTAAAAGTACAATTACCATATGACCCAGCAATCCCACTACTGGGCATATGTCCAGAGAAAACCATAATTCAAAAAGACACATGCACTCCAATGTTCACTGCAGCACTATTTACAATAGCCAGGTCATGGAAGCAACCTAAATGCCCATCAACAGACGAATGAATAAAGAAGATGTGGTACATATATACAATGGAATATTACTCTGCCATAAAAAGGAACAAAATTGGGTCATTTGTAGAGATGTGGATGGACCTAGAGACTGTCATACAGAGTGAAGTTAGTCAGAAAGAGAAAACAAATATCATATATTAACACATATATCTGGAATCTGGACAAATGGTACAGAGGAACTGGTTTGCAAGGCAGAAACAGAGACACAGATGTAGAGAACAAACATATGGACACCAAGAGGGGAAAGCGGGGGCAGTGGGGGGTGGTGTGTGTGGTGGTGTGATGAATTAGGAGATTGGGATTGACATATATACATTAATATTTATTTTAAAATATAACTAATAAGAAACTGTTGTATGTAGAAAATAAATAAAATAAAATTGAAATTAAAAAAATCATACCTCGTGATATATAAAAGGATAATCCTTTTTATTAATAATAAAATAAATACTTATAAGTAAATACTAATAATAAATTCTAATAAAAAATAATAATGACCAATTGAGGTTTATTAAAGGAAGGTAAGATTGGTTTAACATCTGAAAATGAATGTAATTCACTATATTAAAAGGAAAAAAAGAAAAAATATGATCACTTCAAAAAATGCAAAAAGGCATCTAATAAAATTTCATGCTTATATACGTTAATGATGCAAACTAGGAAAAAATGTATTTCATCAGATAAAAACATCTACAAGAAATTTATAGAAAACATCACACACAATTGGGGAATTATAGAGATCTTTGTCCTGAAAGTGAGAAGCATGACAAGCATAGCTGTCATCACTACTTCTATTCAGCATTATACTAGATGTCCTAAGTAACGGAATATAGCAAGAAAAAATTTTAAAAGCATAGAATAATTGGAAAAAAGAAACAGAGTTCATTATTTGCAGGTGTCATAACTGTGTATGTACATAATCCAAGAGAATTCACAAACTTAGTATTAGCAAGTGAATATAGTGAGAATATAATGTCAATATACAAAAATCAATTAGATTTTCATACTCTAGCAGAAAACAAACAAAAAAATTTTAAAATATTTACAATAACATCAAAATAACAAACATTTGGGAATTAATTTAACAAAAGATATGCAAATCACATACATTGAAAATTATAAACATTATTGAGAAGAATTTAAAAAGAACTAAACAAAGGGATGAATATACCGTATTTATGGATTGGAAGACTTGATATTGGAAAGTCAATTTTCTCCAATTTGACCTACAAATTCAATGCAATTCCAATCAAAATCAGCCGAATTTTATAAAAATGTAGAAGCATATTTCTAAATTGATATGGAAATGGAAGGAGTCAAGAATATCAAAGAATATCTTCAAGAACAAAGCTGAAGTACTTACACTACCAGATATCAAGACTTATTTTAATGCTACAGTAATTAAGTTACAATGGTATTGGTGCAAATAGGTCAATGAAACAGAACAGAGTGCAGAAATAGACCCACACATATATAGTTTGCGATTTAAGAGAAATGGGGAAGGCATTGTCTTTTCACCTAATGGTTTTGGGTCAATTGCATAGCCATGGGAAAAAGATATCGATTCCACTTCACAACATATACAAGTATCAATTCTAGTTGGATTATAGCTCTTAGTATGAAAGGTAGAACAGTAAGATTTCCAGATGAAAACATACGAGAATATTTTTGATCCTAAATAAGGCAAAGATTTTTTAGCCAGGATACAAATAGCTTACACATAAAGTTTAAAATTAACAACCTACACCACAACAAAATTAAGAACTTCTGTATGGGGAAACTGATAGCCCTAAATACATTTAATGGAGAACAAAAATTGAAAATAAAATGAATTAAGAATTTAGCTCTAGAAGTTAAAAACACAATACCAAAATAAAACCATGTAAAGATAAAGGAAACAAAAATTAAAATTTACAAAATAGAATTTTTTTAATGAACTCTGAGAGTTACCAAGCCTCGAATCTAGCTCTTAAATGTCTCAGAGACAAATCTTTGGATGGTTTGAACAAAACAAAAATTAGACAAGGAGCCAATGAACAAGTTTAGGAATGAAAGAGACATAGGTACTGTTGAGTTTGTTGTTGTTGTTTTGTTTGTTTTTAGTGATAAAGGAATGCTATGATTACTTTTGAAAAGTTAAGTTTGAAAAATTAGATGAATTGGACACTTCTCGAGAAAATAATAAATTGCAATATTGACTCAGAAATAGAACCCTAAATATATCAATAAACCTAAGAGATAATGAAATGGTTTTCTAAGTCTTGTTCATTACCACCAAAAAGAAATAGAATGAAGGAAGGAATGAAGGACAGGAAGGAGGGAGGAAAGGAGGGAGAGAGGAAATGAGGGAGGGAGGGAGGGAGGGAGGGAAAGAAAAGGCATTAAGCCCCGATGTTTTACAGAAAGAAATAATCCTTATTGTTGCAGATGCATTTACTTGCTTACCAATATCCATTTCCCTTTCCCTTTCTGCCAGAGGCTTAATTTTGCTCCAAGGTTCCTTCCCCCCACAGGTGTCTCAGATAACTCTCTTTGCAACTTTCAAATATACAATAGAGTATTGTTAACTTTAGTCACTGTACTATACATTACATCCCCAGAACTTACTTATCTTGTAACTGTAAATCTGTACCTTTTGACTCCCTTCACCCATTTCACCTGCCCCACCCTCTTCCTGCCTCTGGCAACCACCAATCTGTTCTCTGTACCTGTGAGTTTCGATTATTTTTGGATTCCACATGTAAGTGAAATCATACAGTATTTGTCCTTCTCTGACTTATTTCACTTAGCATAATTCCCTCATCGGTCCATCAATGTTGCTGCAAATGGTAGAATTTCCTTCTTTTTATGGCTGAATGATATTCCTCTGTGTGTGTGTGTGTGTGTGTGTATATGTACATATAAGAAAATTGTGTGTGTATATATATATATATATATATATATATATATATATACACCACATCTTCTTTATCCATTCATCCATTGATGGACACTGAGGCTGTTTCCATGTTTTGGCTATTGTAAATAACGTTGCAATGAACATGGGGATGCAGATATCTTTTTGTCACAGTGATTTTGTTTCCTTCAGATATATTCCCAGAAGTAGAATTACTAGATCATATGGTAACTCTATTTTTAATTTTTTTAAGGAACTTCCATACTGTTCTTCATAGTGGCTGCACCAATCTACATTCCCACCAATAGTGCACAGGGTCCGTTTTTCCCATATTCTCACCAACACTTGTCTTCTCTTGTCTTTTTGATAATAGCCAAGCTAACAGGTGTGAGGTGATAGCTCATTGTGGTTTTGATTTGCATTTCCCTAATGATTAGTGATGCTTGGCACATTTTCATGTACTTGTTAGCCATTTGTATGTCTTCTTTGGAAAACTGTCTATTCAGGTCCTCTGTCCTTCTTTTTTTTTTTGGTAATAACACAATTCCGAAAAAAAAAAATCAATCAATCCATATATTTTCCTCAAGCTACACCCTACTCGTCGCTTAAACTTATAATACTGATGAAACTTCTTTCAATTCTAGTTCTCCACATTGTCATTTTAAAAGGCAATGCAATTGTTTAGAGGTCTATTAATATTATAATATCTTTAAATGTCATTAAAACATGATGCAGTATTATCATTCTTCCTTGAAAAAAGTCCATGTTACCACCACTGAGAATTTCTGACTATTGTAAGAGAATTTTAATCCAAACTCCAGGAAGGAGTCATACTTGGGTATTTGTTCTTCAATTCCAAGAATGCTGGCATTATATCGTATTATTTTAGAGAGCAAAATAGGCAAAAAGGAAGATAAAGGATTCTTTCTTCAAAGTAAATAAAAACTACAAATTAAATAATAATGCCCCTTCCTCCAATCCTAAAAACTTTAGAAAAATGAAGTTATTAAATCTGCAGGGAACTTCTTCTTCCCCAAGATTTTGGTTTTGCTTTTGTGTTTTGTGACCAGGCAGTAGAGTCACAACAAGTGCTCATCCTCTATGAAGACGATCGCAGAGATGCAGCTTCTTTCCTTATAACTGCTCTGATCTTCTCCACAAGCCCCCTCCTGACTAGGGAGGGAGGGGAAAACAGCTTAAATGGAGTTCAATCCTAGGAGGTCCTTCTGGTTCACTCATTTAAAGAGTTCTCTTTAGGTACCGCTGTTTCCGGTGGGGAAGCATCCAGGCTTTCTGCTGTGCCCTCATCCAGACCAATCTCCTCTATGGTGGTCTTTGATGTAGGATCTCACAGAGGTGGGAAAGGAAAGAGGCCTTGGATCCATGCCTGGAGGTCCTCATCCTGTCCTTGGGCCCACAGCTGTGTCCCTTGTCCCTCTGGCCACTGGGAGGCCCACAGGGAGCCTCAGTGCCTGTGAACTCAGCAGGGTGGGTGGGCTCCTCTGTTGCCCTGCCCAGTCCACATTACTCTTGTGCTCAGTTTCTTGGTGGTGTGGCTGGGACTCCTCCCCAGTCTCTGGCCTGGCTCACAGCCCCTTACCAAGGAGACCAGATGCTTTATCGTCCAAGCCAGGACGTTTCTAGGATGAAAGGAGGAGCTTCTAAGAATTAAGTCAGGGCTGCAGGTGGAAACTGGGTCTTTTCTGACCAAACTAGGATGTCTGGTCACTCTACATTTACCCCTCCGCTGCAGGATCATTTTGCCCCCACCATGTCAAGGCTGGCCAGCCAAGAGTACATGGAATTTTCTAGATACCTTCCATGCCACACAGGAGCTGAGGGAGACTCCGGGGAGCTGAACTTAGACGCAACCTGTGGCTAAAAATTTCACGGCACTCATGCCAATTCCATTCCAAGGTAGCTTCCCCCCATGGTGGATGGAGATGGCCACCCTAGGAGGCGTTTTCCTCTTGGGTTCTAAATGAAAAGTGAAGCAAATCTCCTCCTCTGTCTTTAGCTTTGAAACCTACTTAATATGCTTCCCTGCTCTGCAGAGTGACTGCTGTCATGATCCACGTCTCATTGCCTTGCTTTCTCCACCCTGTCCCCAGTTTTCTTCTTTTACCCACAATGACCTGAGGCAGAGGAAGCCGACTCTCCACATCCCGGCTGGGGTCTCCCTACAACAGATGCTCCTCCTGAGTGTGGGGCGCTGAGGACACTAAGCCCACAGCTCAGCCCTACTGAGGGGAGAGGCATTCTCTATATTGCAGAAGAAACACTTTGATTTAGTCCCCCAAACTTGGTCCTTGAAATGTTATGGGAACTAAATCAATTTACAGAAGGCTTATCTCCTTCCATAAGCCTGATGTTCAAGACAAAAGTCTAAACTTAAAAAAAAAGAAGAAAATCCTACCTGAATAATCAAAAGTTGAACATGAATGCTTTTTGCAGTCCTGCTAACAACAGCCCAATCATTAACCACTACTTTCAAACCCCCAGGGTGAATAGGTCCACTGACAAGGGAGATGGTCAAGTACAGAATGGCAGAAAAGGGAAATTAACAAATGTAAATTACATTAACATTTACAAGCTATACTACTCCTGTTTGGTTAGGAAAATGATTTTATAACAATGGTAAGAAAATGAATTCAAACTCACCTGCCTTACTTGGCCACTTCTAAATAATTTCCAAAATTTATGGAATAGATTTTTCTGTAAAACTCTTTTTTTTCATATTTGTGTATATATTACACCAATAATTTAGCTGTGAATTATGGTTACTACTAGAACAGTATCTGAACTGCTTTAACCAAGAAATTTCCCTCAACAGACCACATTACAGTAACTATCACGTAATATTTCAACAGTTTCTACCTTTGTGATTCATGGCAAATGCTTAAAATGAGGTGAAATTCTGATTGGGAGGCATGATGAAACAGGTAAATTTTCTTTTCTGTTAGACACTGTTATGGGCTGAATTGGATCCATCCCCAAAAACATATGTTTAAGTCCTAACTCACAGAACCTCAGAATATGATCTTATCTGGAAATAGGGTCTTTGCAGATCTAGTCAAGTTAAGATGAGGTCATTAAAGTGGGTCCAACCCAGTATGACTGGCATGCTTATGTAAAGGGGAAATTTGGGCTCAGAGGTGGACATGCACAGAGGGAAGGTGGTGTGAAGACAAAGGGAGAAAACCTGAGGATCCAAGAGGCTAGGAAACAAATTGTCCCTCACAGCCCTTACAAGGAACCAGACCTGCCCTCACCTTGATTTTAGAGTTCTAGCCTCTAACACTGTGAGACATAAACATCTGTTGTTTAAGCCAACCAGTTTACGGTGCTTTGTTACAATAGCCTCAGGAAACTAACACATGTACAGACTCTAAAAAGTAGCTTGCTGTGTTTTGAAGCACCTGTGAACATATGAATTTAGCCAGCGTCTGCATCACATTGCAAGGCTGAAATCTTGTCTTTGAGAGAGAGGAAAACAGGCAGTTTCAAATCCTCTCAGCCCTGGATAAGTTAGACATGCTATCATAACTCCCCAGAAAGAAAAGAAAGACTTTGTAGGTAGAAAATATACAAAATATCTGGAGCTGTGTTTGGAGGAAACCAGAGACAGAGGCCTGCCTAGCTGAAAACTAATGGGAAAAGAAATCAGAAAACATTTTCCTACAGAAACACAAAGTATCCAAATGGGAGAAAGAAGAAGATTTCAGACCACAAGGAAGAGAAACTTTTTTTTTTTCCTTGAAGATGGACATGTTTTTTAAAGAGGGGAAAAGCCACCAGCAATAATTAAAATACTTAACCACAGAAACAGATGTCTTTCTCAAAGCCATTTAAGTTTATTTTACTAGATTATTCTCATAAGCATATACTTAAAATTGATATGCACAAGTATCTACTCACAGATATTCAGTAGATTCTCACTGAATGGATAGCGCCTCTTACAGTCCAATCAACAAAGCATACAGCATCAACCACTGGCTCAAGACTCTCTACTGCTCCCTGGTGGCAACATGCACATATTGCAGAAGCAAAATAATACCTCAGGGGCTCTCATGAAAAATACCAGTGACTCAGTAACAAGAGTCATCCATGAGAAACAGATCATTCAGGAAAATAAGAACGTACAGTGAGAAACCCATTGGGAAGAAGAAAAAGTGCACTTTTCAAGAATGGTCCAATCGTGAAAATATAGCTTCTGAAAAAGTAGAAAAAAGAAGTTTTGTCTCATTGGTGCAGTGAGTTGCCAGATTTCAGAATCCGCACAATAACCACAAAAGACTCTAACATCCCACGGAAGACTTCATATTTCACTCTCTACGTCAGAATATAGTCGTTTTCAACAGTCCATTTATTACAAGTCCATGAAATGAGGTCTAATCTAGGAACGGTATAAAAGAGGGTGCCTTTATATCTCAGCGCACCCATGGCTGAGCGAAATTAGCACTCAGGGCCAGAGCTGGTTTTCACATTCTCTCTCAGGCTGAAGCCAGGTCTTCCTTTTTTTTAATTCAGCTGCTCTTGGTGGATTGGAATGGAAAGAGATACAGTGAAATACATGGCTGACCATCATCACGGACCTAACACACACTTTTAACCTCCCACTCAAAGGACAGCAATCCCTTGACTGCATCCTGGGCCAAGCAGAGATGAATGGAAGCAGAGTTCCTTATCTTAGTAATAACACAGGCTGGGTAATACTACAGTGCTCTGAGGGAAAAAAAAAAAGTAACTAATGGAAAAGGATATTTCCTAGAAACCCACAATATTTGGACAAGCTTATAAGGCAGGGAAAACCATCAGAGTCATTCTTGTTTCATCAGAGTGTCTCTGATTTTGCCAATTTCTCTTCTACCGCGCACATCACGTTCATGAGAGAAAATGGCTGTAGGCACAAAAATGAGTTCCTATTTATGCATGAGTCCGACAGCTGTGTGTAACACCCTCTTTGATAAATAAGTAAATATATATATATATATATATATATATATATATATACACATATATATATATATTCTTTAAAAGAAAACCTTTCCAGTCAAGGGAGATCAAAACCTTTCCGAAATTGAAGTTAAAGCCTGGAATTCTTTATTAAATCTGAGGAAACTAGAACTCCGAGACAGGAAAATAGAAGGCTGAGTACAAATTCAGACAGTGGCAACATGCTGCTAAAATGCATTCTATTAAGAGGTGAATATATAATTGGGGCAAGAAGGTGTAAAGTAATTTTTAATTACACAGGTGATATATGACTGTATTTTTTTAAGAACTATTTTAAGTATTAAAATATTATAAGTAAAACTAAGATCACTCCCCCAAAGCACCAATTCCCTCTAAAATAGCCATTGTTTCCTCAGTGTTTTCAGTTAGGAATGTATCCTCTCAAATTTTAAAAAAATGTATACACACACATATTCATATACAGACACATGTGTGTGTACACATACACTTGTAGAAGTAAACAGTTTATGTGTATATGTGTTTTTATGCATGGGATCAATAAACAGTACATTTTCCATGCTAATACTTTCACCAAACAATATCTTAGAATTTTAACCTTTGTGGCTATTTCTCCCATCCCATCACTGTACTAATGTCTCCTACTTGGTCAGATATCCCCAAATTGACTTGAGAAGAATACAGATCTTCTGAGTAGGAATGAGAAGAGAATTTTTAAAAAGGTTGTGTGTGTGTGTGTGTGTGTGTGTGTGTGTGTTTTATCACTTGAGCATCAAATGGGAAAACCCTAAGAGAAGCAAACCAAGCCCAGAATTTATGTATAACAATGGATGAGAGAGAACAGAAGGAAAGAGAGGTGACTGTTGGCTTCCCCAAAAGCCTTTCACAAAGCTACTGTCAAAGAATTACATTGGGTTGACACTTCAAGGGTCTGACACAGAAGTCATTTCAATGTCTAGGAATGGCAAGTCATGTCCAGGAATGGCAACTTAAATGTCTATGAACGGCAACTGACACTTACACCTTCAATGTCAGGAGCACATCAGGGCCTGGTGTGGACCCTGGCAAATGAGGACATGTGCCCTAATGAAAAGGCTGCTGTTACCCAGCGGCAGCCAATTATCGCTATGGCAACATGCAAGCTAGTTGTCAGATCTTCCCATTTTTAAAAAGACGCAGGTAAAAATACTGGTATTTTAATATTATAATCTCTTGATTTTTTTCAAGGTTGACTATTTAAAACCCAAAGATTCAAAACAACAACTCCACCCAGGCCGACCCTTGGCTGGTCACACCGTAGGCAAACAGGACGTCAGTTTGCAACTCTCATCTAATTCCAAAGGTATTTCTCTGCTGGCACAACCGATGTCTCAATGAAACACTCTTTGACAAATTAATGTGGAACACAGACAGTTCTTTTGAAGGCACTGGGTCTTTTCACAGGTAAAGAAATCCCTGGCAATTAGAGCTCTTTTCTTTCTTCCCTTTCCATCCTGAAGTTTCCAGAAAGGGATAGGACAAAACCATCCACTGAAATGCCCTTTTTTGCACGTCTTAGGTATTTATAGTTTTATCAGAAGAATTTCAGATTGTGTCACCTTGGAAATATATTGGCCACTACATTTCATATCCTCTGAGTGAAGGAAGATGCCCCCGATGTACCCAAGAGAGGAAACACAGAGTCGTGGTTACAAGGGAAGAATAATTCTTGTGAGGGGACCTCGTGACAGGTGTCCGGACAAGGGCTCATTATGAGACATTGCTGAAGAAACAGGAAAGGGGGTCAAGGAAGGGGGCCTCTGTCTTCTCTGCTCCCCTTTGCAAGGACAGCAATAGCACAGTCGTGGTTTAAGACACGGAGCATTTAACCACTGACCATTTTCACTGAAATCCATCTGGAGGTTTAAAACTGAACACAGCAACTAGAGGTTATATACATGCAAAAACAATCATTCCCCTATAAAAGTGAAGCTTGTTTTTTAACTATTGGGGTTGGGGAACAGAAACTACTTTAGAGAGATGAACAGTTTTTAAGAACTGACTGTCAAGGTAAAAATATTAATGACACATGCCCTGTATAAAAACAGTCACTGGCTGCCTACTAAACAAACGTGTTCTTTTTAAAATTCAAGAAGTGCGGGGCCCCAGATGCATGACATTTATGAAGAGGCTCATCCTACCTTGAAGATGAAATCAGCCATCAGAGGTCCTGGAATCTTAAAGGCTTGCCTCTCGGAGCCCCTCTGAAATTCAACTGTTGTGTTTTCTACAACAAAGGCTCCAGGGCTGTTAAAGCTGTGCTCTCCTTTGCTTCCTTGAAGTGTTTTTGATTCAATGACTAAAATTTAAAAATAAAGTTTCAATGAGAGAATATCTTAAAAGCATTTTATTCCAAAAGATATTTTACTACAAGTAATAGCATCTGATATCAACACAATATCAATACATCCACTCAGTTTACAAACATTGATCCAAATTGGTAGAATAAATATATAAGCTTCTTAGTTATCTATAAAAAGAAGCAAACAGGAGTGCTAGGTCCAGTGAGGTCTACCCAACTCTTTGGAGTCATTTCTATAATAAGGGGAAGAAGAAAACATCTCTTTCTTTGTATTTTTTCATGATGTAGCTATTACTTAAAATAAAGCGATGTTACTCATTTTCTCACCCATTCAGATAGTAAGCCTAGACTTTTATTTAGACAAAACCACAATAAATTCTAAATTTGCTTAAAAATTTTTTTTTTTATTTTGAAGTAATTGTAGATTCACAGGAAGTTGCAAGAACAGTAAAGAGGTCGTGTGTACCTTTCATCCAGTTTTACCCAATGGAATGGTTACATCTTACCCAACTATAATACAATATCAAAACCAAGAAATGGACATTGGTACAATGTGTGCATAGAGTCCTATGCCATTTTGTCACACGTGACCACAACCAAAATACAGAACTATTCCATCACCACAAAGATCTCTCTCATGTGTCACCTCTTTATTCACATTAGCTTTTAAAGGAACAGTAGTGCTTTTAGATCTCTTACAGAACAATGCCGACGGTTTAACCAAAATAACACTTCTACCTTATTTCAGTGATTTCTTTCTTTCCCTTCTCTTTTTTTTTTCTTTCATTTTGTAAATGTCACCATTCTTAGTGGACCTGGTCCACCTGCATTTCTGGCTCCAGATCTATTCCTAACTCACTGCCTTGGGTTTTCATTGCCTCATTTCTAAAACGAGGAGTCAGAGCAGGCAATCTCCCAGGTCCTCTGCTCCTCAGACACCTACACTTGACTCACTGGTACTCAATGGTTCTTTAACCATCTCAAACAAAGGACACAACAGAACCAGAACTCCATTCCATCTCAAGCTTAAAAAGCTGATAAAAACACAACAAAATGATCTGGATTTTATGAGGCTGCGATCCACACGTGCTGTGCTTCGGTGGTGTTCCTTTGCCGATTTCCCTCTGCCACCGGAGCAGCTGCAGGAATTCAAGCGCCCTGGTCAGATTGCATAACAGGCATTAGGAGACATCCCTGATTATCCCTGACAGGCAGGCTGGGAACTTTTCTGGGAAAATTCAAAGGCTGGACATGAGCTCCTTGATCTGCAGGAGTCATTAGCAGTCAAAGAATCATGCTGGGTCCTCTCAGGCACACAAAACCCCTACCACTTTGGCCCTGATCTCCATGACCGCAGTAGATTTTTGGAAAGTGTGAGATTAAATTCACTTCCTAGTTCCAATAAAGATATAAAACAGAGGGTTAGAAAGTGAACTGTCAGTAAAAATGAGACGGAAAACTGGAGATGGTAGGAGATGGTAGGAGGGATGAATTAGCCCTCTAAAAGTAAAGGAGGGAAAATCATGAGCATTTGGGTAATATCAAAACACAACATGAAGCTGGACAAAATCCATCCACGCAAAGAAGAAGGCATGCAAAACACTGCTTCTAGACCGAGACTTAGCCTGCAGTGACTTGATTCAATTCAAATAGAGCGCAATGGATTCGATGGCTGTGACTGTTCTACCACTGCGCTAACGTTCTGGATCAAAGCTCTCCAAGTTTCATCCGGCTGCAGAGCTACGGCAGCGGCTGTCAGAATCTGGAAGTGCCATCTGGGGGGAAGGGAAGACCAGGGTGACATCCATCTTTTAAACCTGTTAGTTTGGTTTTGATGTTTTGTTTTCTGACGTTGAGTCTATTCTATTACGTCAAAGGTGTCCAAGATCTTTCGTGGCAAGGATGTGAGGACACAGGAGCAAAACCAGTTTTCAAGTGCATGTGAAGTACCCAAACCGCTCTTCTCCGATTCTCATAAAATATCTTTATATCAATTATTTCAAAAGGCTTCCCACTCTCTGGGTCCCAGACCCTGGCTGCCTACATAGGAGGTCAAAAGCAGGTGCTCTGACCTCAACTGTGTAACTTGAGTCAGAAGTGGGTGGTCAATAAAGACAAGGGAAGTGATTTGATGAAGCCAACTTTTTATAGTTTATGGATGCAAACGATTCTGATAGTTTGGATTAACAAAGCCCCTGTGATGAATTCACAGTGAAGTGGAGGTCAGTGTTGCTCTTCAAGAGCTGTCATTTTTATCGGTGGTAAACTTGCTTCTCCTCAGTGCCTGTGCCTCTTAAATTGGCAGAAAAGGAGTTTTTGAAAATCAACAATTCAGATGATGTGTTGACTTGTGGATACGTTTTTTAAGTTTTTATTAGTGTCTAGCACCCCATGTCTGTACTGCAGCCCTGTGTCGTGATGTGCAATTCACAGCTCATGAGAGCCGCACACACAGCCCTTCAATTCTCAGAGCTTCCACAGACCCTCTGCGGTTTCTACAGCAAGACAGACAGTGCTGAGTGGAGACCCCAGGAAATCTATAAACAGCCCCACCACTGTGAAAGGCAGAGGGTAAGAGCCTCCTTTCCTGCTACCCATTGCTGCCTTTTTTCTCCTCTTCAGGCTTAAAATGATGGAGGTGGCAAGGAGCCAAGAAAGAGATGATCTGTATCCTCAAATAGATAAAAGAGAAACATCGTATGATTTCGCTTATATGCGGAATATAAAAAAGAAATGATACAAACAAGCTTTGGCATTTATTAGCTGACTCAACAAAGAAACATACTGGAAATCCCCTCATCTTTGTTGCTTAATCTGAAAAATGAAGTTAGTGTTGTTGTGAGAATAAATAAAATCACATACAAAAAAAAAACAGGATCAGAAATGAAGACCCTCTTAAATCCCCAAACCTTTACAACTCAAGTCTACCATGGTACCTTTAAATATTTTGACCCACACTTGTTATTTTTAAAAGAAATGACTAGAAAAATGATGAACGCTGCTAACTGCTTCTAGCTGAAGGGCTTGCCCTGACAAGTATCCGTCCAGGCTTCTTTCGAAAGAGACAGGGTCATGCTAATCATCCCAAGAGGTCTCCTTAAATTCTAAGAAGGCCACAAAAGTATTGTAGGTAAACATGTAATGAGCATTTAGCATAGCTGACTTGGTTATAAATACATCAAACTTATGCTTCGAGCTGTATATTACAGTGTATGCATACTTTATTCAGTATTCATTTCCTCTGATTAGTCATTATGTTCAGGGTTCATGTTTATATTAATACATCTCTACATATGGTCGTCAGACTGCACTTAGGGGACCAAAAAAATCCCAATTCTTACCATTGATAATGGAGGTTTTCAGTTTATGGCATCTTGGCTTCTTGAGTTTAGTGCTAGTCAAAACACATTTAATGCTGAAGTTTTGCTACAATAAAATCTCTTTTGCAGGAACCCTCTTATTGTTTCCATTTTTGAAATTTTAGGGAAATCTGGAGCTGTGTGCTTGATATAATGCTGAAGCCAAGCTTGCGAAAGGACTAGAAATTCCGTATTTAAACACCTCTAGGCGATATGCAAGATGGACATTCTGTAATTTAATTCCATTCCACAGCAAAGAGACTAACAGTACGCTGCTGGGTGTTCTCCGTTCTTAACGATGCAGCCTTTTGGAGGGTGCATATACGGATCTTATAAAGAACGATTTATTACTGCAAAGTGAGCTTAATTTGAGGAATATTATCTTTGAATAAAAAATTAAGAAAACACTTGTATACATCAAGAAAATAAAGCCGCTTCTATATTTAGGTGTTCAGAAATGGTAACTAAATCCTTTGTAAATGAAGCCAGTTCATTCTATTCACTGGCAGAGAAGGGTAACTTTCAGAAACACTTCTAGAGCCACTTTTGAGATTGTTCAGAAGGAGATATAATCCAAGCAACAGATCTGTCACCTTTGGAGAAATGGGAATATATTTGAGCTCTGTTCATGGAACCATGCCAGTCTTGAGTATAAAGTTATGTTTAATACGTCAGAACACATTTGTATGTAAATGAATATTCTACCTCAAAGTATTCATCTTTACCTAACCTGTTTACTGTGTACTTATTCTGTTTTTAGAGCTTATAAAACTCTTTTTAGAGCTGAATGTGAAAGAACTGTCTGTAGTATCACGAGAAAATCAGGCCCAGTCACTGCAATTTTTAAAATTTTTTTAAAACATCTTTTCGATATGCCATAAAATGCACCCATTTAAAATGTAGTTTCATGGCTTCAGCATATTCACAGAATTGGGAAACCATCATCACAATCTAAGTTTAGAACATTTCTGCCACCCCCCCAAAGAAACCCCATATCCGTTAACAACCCCAGACCTGCCACCAACCCAACTCACCCCAGCCCCAGGCAACCACCAATCTACTTTCTGTCTCCTTAGATCTGCTTTACTCTGGACACTTTATATAAAGACAATCATAAAATATGTGGCCTTTTGTGACTGGCTTCTTTCGCTTAGCATAATGTTTTCAAGGATCATGTCTATTGTAGCATGTGTCAGTACTTCATTATTTGTTAGAGCCAAATACTATTCCACACGTGCCCATTTTATTTATTCATCAGTCAATGGACATCTGGGCTGTTTTTACATTACAGCTATTATGAACTATGCTGCTATGAACGTTCAGCACTTCACAGTTTTGAATCCAGGATGCTATTTTACAATGTGATCACTCACAATGATTCACAGAATTGGGATCTACATGATTTTCACCTGTTCTCAAACATCAAGTCTGCATTTACGAGGATGAAGATCTACTCTCATCAAGAGCTGTGGGCCTTAAGCCATTTTAAAAAGAAGTCTAAGAAATGTTTCGGTGCTTCATTGTAGAGAAAGCCTTGAGTGAACTGACCATTATGTGGCTATCAACACTTCAATATTTTAGTTAAATACATCAGTCACATTCTTTTAGTCATAATTCATAAAATAAAGTAAGGGTTGAAAAAGACTTTCCAATAATTGTTCACCTCATTGTCCTAAAGATATTCTCTTGCTTCCCTAATTTAGGTCATAATTTACTAAAGAATTTCTTTCTTTTTCCAAGATGTTAATCTATACCCTTGGTGACCTTAAACATTTTGATATAAACTTTTCTCAAAGGACATTTCTGGTTAGACTATCGGTACTGCAGCCACAATATACAAACACATATAACAGACATGGACAAACACATTTAAAAGCTACCAAAAGTGCTTGTGTCCCTGAGAAAGTTTTACGATTTGAAAATCTAAGATGGTGGCTCAGAAAAAAAATGGCAAACTATGTCACCTTTTAATCCGGTAGACCTTGATTTGTGTGGCTTTAAAACAGTTACAAATAGTGTTTCGTACTTTTTACAGAAAGACAGAGCTGAACACAGTAAGCTTCTTCAAGGCCAGGGGCTCAGTCTTGACAAAAACTCATTTTCCTGGGAAAAAGACGAAGAAAGCCCTGCCTATGGCCACAGGAAACCTTGGGAGAGAAGCAGACAAACTTTGGTATTTCTAGTTCCTTTGGGTCCTAAGAGCCCAGAAAAGCTAAGACAGAAAGATGCCATGCGACTTTGGCCAAAGAAACAATACAATTTCAATCCTCTATTGTTTCAGACTCTTAGTATTCTGGGAAGCCAGTGTTTACTTTCAGTGCCCCCTAGACCTGAGGTTGTGATATGCTGGCAACGGAGCATGTACTTGTCAGCTATGTTCACTGATACAGCTCTGTGTTTTAAATTTCGTTTTGTTATTTTTTATCCCAAACTGCTAAGATTTCCAGAAGACTCTAGACTCCTAGTTTACTCTCCACACAAAAAATAGTTTATTTCACATATAACTTGATTTCCTCTCCCATGAGGAGACTAATTTCCCACTAGGGCATGAGAACTAAAAAATTCAGGGTCATAGATCATTCCCTAGTGATATAGACTATTTCAGACTGGTAGAAGTTCATCTACCTACCTGTTAACGCAAAGAAATATATATATGTTTTTGGCTAAATAAATTTTAAGGAAAGAAAAACATATTAAGATTAAATTCTACTTACAGAGATGTGCAGGTCCTTTCACTGTAATTCTCACACTTCGACTTCCCAAAGGAACAGCAATTACATTTTCTTCCCCTAAGAAAGAACACAAGACAAATGTAATGAAACTTGTGCACTATTATTAAATGATATTAGTACATTATCAACAATATGAATTACTTCAAGCAGATGTTGTGTTTTGTTTGTTTAACTTACAGAGAACCATTTGTTTTGAGAGCCTCTGGGGTGAAACTGTTGGATCAAAGGATGTCACTATGTTTGCTGACTTGTTCATAGGTTTTATTAAATAAAAATACCTATTTATTACTGAAAATTAGAAAATGCATAAAAGCATACCAGACAAAATGAAACTATTTCCAGAGATCATCACTTCTAACACTTTGAGAAATATCCTTTCTGGATTTTCTGTTTGTTTTTAACATACATACATTAAAAAAAAGCGCAATGAACACCACTTAAATAGCCACCATTTGGGGAGGGGTTAAATAAACAATAGTATATCCATACTAAGGAATACGCTACAACTGATAAAAGTAATGATAAGAAGCCACATTTTTTTAACATCTTTATTGGAGTATAATTGCTTTACAATGTGTGTTAGTTTCTGCTTTATAACACAGTGAATCAGCTATACATATACATATATCCCCATATCTCCTCCCTCTTGCATCTCGCTCCCATCCTCCCTATCCCACCCCCTAGGTGGTCGCAAAGCACCGAGCTGATCTCCCTGTGCTATGCGGCTGCTTCCCACTAGCTATCTGTTTTACATTTGGTAGTGTATATATGTCCATGCCACCCTCTCACTTCATCCCAGCTTACCCTTCCCCCTCCCCATGTCCTCAAGTCTCTACATCTGCGTCTTTATTCCTGTCCTGCCCCTAGGTTCTTCAGAACCTTTTTTTTTTTTTTTAGATTCCATATATATGTGTTAGCATATGGCATTTGTTTTTCTCTTTCTGACTTACTTCACTCTGTTTGACAGACTCTAGGTCCATCCATCTCACTACAAATAACTCAATTTCGTTTCTTTTTATGGCTATGTAATATTCCATTGTATATATGTGTCACATCTTCTTTATCCATTCATCTGTCGATGGACACTTAGGTTGCTTCCATGTCCTGGCTATTGTAAACAGAGCTGCAGTGAACATTGCGGTGCATGACTCTTTTTGAATTATGGTTTCTCAGGGTGTATGCCCAGTAGTGGGATTTCTAGGTCATGTGGTAATTCTATTTTTAGTTTTTTAAGGAATGTCCATACTGTTCTCTGTAGTGGCTGTATCAATTTACATTCCTACCAACAGTGCACGAGGGTTCCCTTTTCTCCACACCAGCTCCAGCATTTATTGTTTGTAGATTTTTTTGATGATGGTCATTCTGACTGGTGGAAGCCACATTACTTGATGTGGAAAGACTGCCAACATATATATTGATTAATGAAAAAAGAAAGTTAAAAAACAATTATATGGACAATGATTTCTTGAATATGACTTCAAAAGTATAGGCAACAAATAAATAAATTGGACTACATCAAAATTAAACTTTTGCATATCAAAGGGTACTATCAATACAGTGAAAAGGCAGCACATGGAATGGGAGAAAATATTTGTAAATCACATATCAGATATGTTCTGGTTAATATCCAGAACATATAAAGAATTCCTACAGGGCTTCCCTGGTGGCGCAGTGGTTGAGAGTCTGCCTGCCGATGCAGGGTCCACGGGTTCATGCCCCGGTCTGGGAAGATCCCACATGTAGCGGAGCGGCTGGGCCCGTGAGTCATGGCCGCTGAGCCTGCGTGTCTGGAGCCCGTGCTGCGCAACGGGAGAGGCCACAACAGTGAGAGGCCCGCGTACCGCAAAAAAAAAAAAAAAAAAAAAAAAAAAAAAAAATTCCTACAACTCAAAAACAATGACAACAAAAAGGAATCCAATTTAAAAATGGGCAAAGGACTTGAATCGACTTTTTTTTCCAAAGAGGATATACAAATGTCAATAAGCACATAAAAACATGCTCAACATCACTATTCATTAGGGAAATGCAAATCAAAACCACAAGGAGATACCACTTCACACTCATTAGGCTGGCCACTATTTAAAAAATAAGATAAAATAACAAGTGTTGGTCAGGATGTGAAGAAATTGGAACCCTTGTGAACAGCTGACGGAAATACAAAATAATGGTTCAACCACGGCGGAAAACAGTTCCTCAAAATATTAAATATAAAAGTACTATATGATTCAGCAATTCCACTTCTGGGTATACCCAAAAGAACTGAAAGCAGGGAGTCAGATATTTGTACACCCATATTCATAGCAGCTTTATTCACAACAGCCAAAGGTGGAAGCAACCCAAGTGTCCATCCACACACAGATGAGTGGAAATCTATCACGCGGTAAATATACACAAGGGAATATTATTCAGCCTTAAAAAGTAAGGCAATTCTGACACATGCTGTGTAACGTAGATGAACCACAAAGACATTATGCTAAGTGAAATAAGTCAGTCACAAAAGGATAAATACTGTGTGATTCCATTTATATGAGGTGTGTCAAGTTCATAGAGACAGAAAGTAGAATGGATTTTGCCAGGGGATGGGGTAAGACAGATTATCACAACCTATCTCCAGAACTTTTTTCATTTTGCAAAACTGAAAGCCTGAGTCCACTGAACAATAAGTCTCGGAGGTGGCGGCAGCTGAGACAACAGCGGCGGCGGCAGCGACGGCGGCTCCGGAGGCCGCAGTCCTGGTCCTGGCTTCGGCCCCAGCCCCACCGTGGTGACGCTCGCTGAGCTGCAGGTGCTCCGGGCCACCCTCCTGGCCACGGCCTCGGGCTACTCTGTCAGCATCGATGCGCGTGCCAAGGAGTGCTTCTTCGAGCGGGTCACCTCGGGCACCAAGATGGGCCTCATCCTCAAGGTGGCTGAGGGCGGCTTCCTGGACGTTGACGTGGAGATTACAGGGTCTGATAATAAAGGAATTTGTAAAGGAGACTGGGGGTCCAGTGGGAAATACACATTTGCTGCTCACATGGAGGGAACATATAAGTTTTGTTTTAGCAGTAGGATGTCCACCATGACTCCAAAGATAGTGATGTTCACCATTGATATTGGGGAGGCCCCCAAACCACAAGACATGGAAAGAGAAGCTCACCAGAACAAGCTAGAAGAAATGATTAACGAGCTTGCAGTGGCGATGACAGCTGTAAAGCATGAACAGGAATACATGGAAGTTCGGGAGAGAGTACACAGAGCAGTCAATGACAGCACAAACAGCAGAGTGGTCCTTTGGCCCTTCTTGGAAGCTCTTGTTCTAATTGCCATGACACTGGGACAGATTTACTACCTGAAGAGATTTTTTGAAGTCCGGAGGGTTGTTTAAAAAGCCTTTTGCTGATGATGCCAAACTCATAATTCACTATTTACCAAACGTCTTGGTCATAATAATGTCATTAGTTTCTATGTTTTTATTTTCTAAACTGTACATTCACAGCTTCTGTTTCTTTGTGATTAACAGATATTGGGGGAAAACACTTTTTTAGGAAAGTTATAGAGAAATTTGACATGTGATTGGCATGATTTCATATTTGAATTCTTCCTCCATTATGCAGGTCCTTCCAGAACTCAAACACTGTAAGTGGAATATAGGTGCATAGTCCTTATGATATCTTCTTTCCTTTTGTTTTCATCATAAAATGCAGCTTGTTCAGTATTTATCAGTACTTTACTGATAGCACTTTACTAAAATGACTGCATTCTTGGGATCCCTTATCCTGCAGTTCAAGTCATTAAAGATTCACTTTGTTCAGTCCTTATGAGAAACAACAATCTGAACCTTGACATTTTTTGTCCAGCCTAATGGCACAGCTCTGTGACTTAGAGGATGCTACCTGGTTGGTACTTTTATACTTTGTCTATCTTGCTTTTGCTTTAAAGATAAGACTTAAACCAACAACCTTTTTCCCCTTTAAAGTTTTACTTTGAACCTCAGAACTCAATCGCCTCCACTTAAAATTGTTGATACAAGCAGCTAATAACCATTTTTTGGTTTCTGCCTAACCTTGTAAGAAGTGTCTATTAAAGCCAATTCTCTGGGTGTTGCAGTGAATGGTGGTTCTTTTTCTTTCTACGCTGGCTCATCCACTTTCTCTACTCTTGGCATGGAGGAGGTATGCATTCACATAATTGGAAAAATCTGGATTTCTGATGCCAAAGGGTTAAAAGCCTCTTGGATTTCCTTGCAGTGATATACAGCCACTATTTTCTTTTTGATCACTGGCATTTTGGCCACTGTTCAATTAGTGCACTGAACATTACTGTCAGTACTAGGGTGTCTGTTTCTGTTTTTCTTGGGTCTTTCTTTTTTGGCACATGTGAATTTTGTTTTGTATAAAACGAAATGACTTTCTCTTGGCCTCTGATGATGGGTTTAAAATTAAAGGAGCATCTAGTTTTGGTGTGGGGATGATCCAGGATTATGTTGTGACTGATGTATATTAGCTACTTGTACATTATTTTTGGATCTTTGCAAGGGGAAAACTACAAGTAACGAGTTTTATACAATTAATTTAAATTTGTTACAGATTTTCATGTTCAGGATAAACAATTTTTCAACCTTGGGTGAAAATACTTGCAACAGTTTAAGGTGACTGTGTTTTACCTTAGGACAACTGTTGCATGCCAATTTGTGTGCATGTGTGTGTGAAAACACTTCAAAATGGAGTTAAAAGATGTAAATTTAAAATTGGTTGTGTATCTAATCTGCCCCAGGTCCAGTAAATAAACAATACTTAAAAAAGAAAAGTCTCCATTCTCTTTCACCAAACCATTGACAGCTGTTACCTCTGAGAAAAGAAAAGAGTTCTAGGAGTGCGTGAAGGGAAACATAGTTCTACACGTTTTGAGTTTTCTATAATGAAAATGTACTGATAAGTTACTTTTAAAATACCATTTAAAAAAGCTAAAAACACTATTTACAAAAGAAAGAGAGAGAAAGAAGAAAATAAAGAACCAGGGCCCAAATGTTTTGCTGGATGAGTTTGCAAACCCTTAAAGCAAACAAGTAAGCTACAGATATAGGAAGAATGAAAGTTTCCTAGTGATACACAGCTAAAATAACTCAGATACCCAAATCAGACACAGAGATCACATAAATCAATATGTGAACTAAATCTTAACTATGACTGTGGATGTAAAAATAATAAAATAACACAAGTAAATTCCAGAACTCTATCATAAGAATGATACATCATGACTCAACAGAGCATATTATAAAAATGAATGATTGAGTCAACATTAGGAAAATTATTAATATAACTGATTATATGAACAGATCAAATGAGTTAAACATTATGATCATTTTAATGAATATAAAAAGGTAGCTAACACTAATAAGAACCTGCTATATAAAAAATAAATAAAATTTAAAAAAAAATGTAGCTAACAAAATTCAGCATGCATTACAATGATTCCTTTCAAAGCCAGAGATAGAAAAAAACACCCTCAATTTAATAAAGAATCAGAAGCCATGAGCAGATTTAATGGTGAAACCTTAGAATTATTTCCACCATAGTCAGGAACAAAACAAAGATTACCATCATCATTTTTTTCCCCACATTCTTATCCTTGTCAATGTAATTAGAAAATAAATAACTTAGAGGAATATATATTGGAAACAAAAAAATTTAAAAACCTTATTTGTAAATGATATAACTACTTTAAAATTCAAGAAGAAAAAAGACTACTGTAGACCAATATCCCTAATGAATATATTATAGATGCAACAAGTCTCAATAAAATACTGGCAAACCAAATTCAGCAGCACTTTAAAATGATCATACACCATGATCAAGTGGGCTTTACCCCTGCGGTGCAAGGATGGTTCGACATATACAAATCAACAAATATGATACATTAACAGAATAAAAGAAATACATTAACAGAATAAAAGAAAAAATCATATTATCACCTCAATAGACACAGAGAAAGCATTTGACAAAATTCAATCATGATTAAAAACTCTTAACAAATTAGGCATAGAAGGAACATATCTCAAAATAACAAAGGGCATATATATTTGTTATATATGACAAACCCACAGCTAACATCATACTCAATGTGTTTTTTATGTTTTTTTTGTATTTTCCAAATTTTATACAATAAACAATGCACTGATTTTTTTCTATAATGTTATTTTTTTAATTATTCAGGAAATTTTTCAGTGGCTTCAGATTTTAAGATGGCATCTACAATAACAGAGGGTGACCAGGATCTCCAAGTAGAGTCAGAATGACTACAATTCTTAGTAAGCTGAGGCTGACCAAAATGCTAAGGACAGTAACCAAACACATGTACTTCACTGCGTCATTATTTAAGGTAGAAGAGTCACTAATATTATGTTGATGAATAACACAGAGTACAGACAACTTTTTATTTGCTTCTGACTTCTGTCAAGAAATACCTCTATTTAAAAATGATAAAAATAAAGAAACCATAAAATAAACTTTAAATAGGCCCATAGATGTGAAGTCTTCATTTTTCTCTCTTCTGTACTTTCAAAGTTCTCTGTAATGAAAAGGGCCTGGAAGCAATGATTCCCCAGGAATAGTAAGTATTGCCTATATCTTGGGCTCTAAATACAATTCCCCACTGAAAAGAACCAAGGCTCCATGAAAATACAGGCAATTCTAGGTCTGGAGAAGGAAAAAAATTCAAAGAGAGCCTAAAACACCTTGTTGTTTTAGAATGCAAGGCAGTGTTTAAAATCCAACGGAATTATGTCAAAAGGAGTCACCTTGAACTGCTCCCATTGGCCACATTTTGGACTATATGAGGCCCCAAATGAATACTGTCTATATTATAAAACACTGAATAAATAAAAATCCCTGAATACAGAGTGAGAAATGAAAAAAATGACTGGTGAGCTTCCTTACAGAAGAATGTCTGCAAGTAAATGTAGAGGTAATGATAGAATTAGAAAATTACCACTTGCAACCAAACCCCAGTGTAAGTACTATTTCAAGCCAGGAGCAACAATAGATGCTAAACCTATCCTGTGAGAAATGGTTGCAAAACAGAATATTTAACACTTTAAGATAACACCCTGCAGGTTTCTTACAAGGAAACATGGATCTACATAACAGAGTGATCTGTATGTCCCCACCTTAGACAAGTGATCAAACATAGCATTACTAATATTGGGAAGGCTGACATCACACAGATGTTCAATCCAGTTCTAATCGAGCCCTGGACCTCACGGCTCAGTTTATAGGAAATACTTGAGGGAGATCAACAAATTAAATGGCAATCAGACAAACACAGGATATGGGAAATGCTATAAGACAACTGGGATGAACGCTTTAAAAAGTCAATATTACGAAAAAATAAATGGTCTAAATAAAAGAGACATCTATGTAACAAAAATTGTTTTGAAAATAATAAATTAGAAAGCTTTCTTGAGCTGAAGAAATCCTGTTTGGGTAGATTAACTGGGCTAAGCGCTCTCTCAAAATCTTTGTGAACTAGGCTATAGTGTCTTTGAGAAGCATTTATCCTATGTAAGTGTGTGCATGTGTGTGTGTATGTGAGCGTGTGTGTGTTCCAACGACCATCCATTGACAATTACACACTTAAGTGAAACCTCTTAGACTAGAACCCCTGGCACTTTATTTTAGCCAGATGGTTCAAACTCGGGGGAAATGTGTGTAAGGAGCAACGAACCCCCAGTCGCCTACAGTACTAACTTGTGGGGAAGTGCACATTGCAGGGCAGCTGGGCAAGGCTAAGTTGGAGCGACCTGTAAGAGTCCCCACGTAAGGCTTTAATGTCATTAGGACATCCCTGGTGGTCCAGTGGTTAAGACTCTGCGCTTCCAATGCAGGGGGAGCGGGTTCAGTCCCTGGTTGGGAAACTAACATCCCACATGCTGCGGTGTAGCCAAAAAAAAAAAAAAAAAAAGTAGGGAAAGGATTCAACGTCCTTAGATTATGGAAAAGTAATCTATGCCGTACAGTTTTAAATGCATTCTCCTCCTAAACTGCAATTCCCTTCTGTTTCTGTAACTCTCCTACAGAACAGTTGGATACATCTGACGTCCCTGTGGTACTTTTACAGGGCAGTGCCTCCCAGGATCACCTGGAGAACTTATTAAAACACAGATTCCTGCTCCTCCCACAGAAATCCTGACCCAGAAGTTTAGGGTGGGGCCCAAGAATTTGCCCATCCAGCAGCCCCCATACGATGCTGCTACAGAGCATCTGGGAGCTATGTTTCCAATAGCGCTGACCCAGGGTGAGGGAAAACTCCAGGTCCAGGAAGCAGGGATGGTTCTGCAGTCACAAACTTTTCAGCATTTCTTTACTGTTCTGCAGGAAATGGCACAATTCTAGGTCTGACCAGAAATAAAGTGAGAACCCTTGTGAGGTAGACAATTTTAAGGAGGGAGGGGCCAGCTGTACTAAATGTTCTACCGATGAGGGCTTAAAGTGCTGATGGATGAAGCAGTAAAGAGCTTGTTAATGGGCTTTGTAAAGGCAGTTTCAACTGGGTAGTAAGCACAGGAGGCTGTGGTTTGAGGAATAAATGATGACCAAAAAGTAGAAACAGGAAATGTAAACAGTTTTCCCAAAACTTGTCAATAAAGGTAGGTGAAAGATTAGGGTGGTAGCTGGAGATATGGAGTTTAAAAGATGGGGCTTCCCTGGTGGCGCAGTGGTTGGGAGTCCGCCTGCCGATGCAGGGGACACGGGTTCGTGCCCCGGTCCGGGAGGATCCCACATGCCGCGGAGCGGCTGGGCCCGTGAGCCATGGCCGCTGGGCCTGCGCGTCCGGAGCCTGTGCTCCGCAACAGGAGAGGCCACAGCAGTGAGAGGCCCGCGTACCGCAAAAAAAAAAAAAAAAAAAAAAGATGTATATATATATATATACACACATACTAATATACGTATACATATATTATGTATACATATATACACACACACATATTTTGTAAATTATACTTCTATTTAAGATGGAAGACATCTGGTCACATTTAACCCTGATGGGAAAAGGAGACAAGAGAGGATAAAGAAGAGAGAGGGGATGATGGGTGGGATGAGATCCCTGAGGAAGTAGAGGGGGCTGGAATCCAGGACACAGATGGAGGGATTCATTAGCCTTGGAAAGGAAGAAAGACACTTGTGACTCTGTGATGGGAGGGAGCAAAGAATGGATGGGTGCAGCTGCAGGGCGAGGTCTCTTCTGATGGTTTCTGTTTTATTGAGGTTTTTTTTTTTTTTTTTACAATCTTCTCTGGAGTTTAGCATAGAATCAGTTTTTGTAAATGGTCCATAAGTGCTTGAAAAGACATTACATTCCGTCAAAATTCAATGCTCAATAATACCTGTTAATGTAACATTACTAATTCTGCTGTGCAGCTCCTACTGACTGAAGTGTGTTCAAGTCTTTCATAGCAGTTTTATTTGCTTCAATTTCTTCTTACAGACCTATAGGGCTTTGTTTTCTTTATACAGTTTGATGTAATGGTATTCACAAATTTTTAAGACTGTTTTTTGATTATTGGTGGATATAACATACTCCTCTTTGATTTTTTTTTTTTTTGCCTGAGATTCTACTAGTTCTGATATAAATACTGCTATCATGCTTTGCTTGTCTCCCCTGTTACAATGGGACACTTTTAAGCCCCAGACAAATGGCCTCCAGGTTAATTCCCCCTCAGTCTGGAGCTAGACCCAGATCTCATAGGAGCAAGCTGCTTCTTGTGCTTCAGGACAGGTTATGCATAGACCACTTAAAACCTCCTCTCACAAGTCTGCATATGAGGCCACCAATCAGGTCTGATTCTGAGGCTGCTTTAAAATGTTATACTTTCTAATGGTGTAGAATCCAATGGTTGAGAACATACCAGATGGAGGAAGGCTTCTTCTCTACCCCATCCTACGATGTTCATAACAGCAAGTCCACGTCTGGGAACACCCAGATTTGGTGGTGGTGCTGGGAACTGGTTCCTGGGAAACACTTTCATTATTTGGAACTATTTCAAAATTTTCTCATTGAAATTTGGGGTAAGAGATCGTTGCTACTGCTACTCACTGTGCCATCTTCCAGGGCTTCTTCTCATCACAATTTTAATGTCATTTGCATTATTTTTACTCTACAAACTACTGGGAGAGGCAATATGGAATCGTGGTTAAGATCACAGACCCTGGAGCCAGACAACCTGGGTTGGAATACCAGTTCCGCCTCTTACAATGGCTGTATGACTTTGGGCAAGTTCCTACCTTCCCTGTGTCTCAGTTACATCTGTAGAAAGAGGATAATAAGAATACTTGTTTCAAGGGGTTGTTGAGAGGATTTAATAACATAATACAGGCAAAGGGCTCAGAAGAGAACTTAACCACCAGTAGGACTGGGTAAGCAAAAGTTATTAACGCCACGCTGAGCACATACTATGCCCCCAGGCACGATCCTACGTAACCTGAGATACATGCCTCCTTTGTTCTAGTAAAAACCCATTCCTACAATTAAGAAAACTGAAGTTTTGCAAGTTTAAGTGACTTGCCCAAGATCACAGACTTCCTAATTAGTAGGGCTGGGGTCGGAACCAAAAACTGCACTCAACTTTTCTACTGTCGGGACCAAGTTATAATTGTATAAACCCAAACTCTCCCATCACAAGTATATTCTTTACAGACTTTGATTTTATGAGTTTCACTTATTTGATTTTGCAATCACTGGGCTGACCCAAGGATCTACGAAGTTTGCTACCACTGACTTCCCTCCCACCTACCTTCCCTCCCACCCATAAACGCTCAAGTCCAGCTGTTCCATCATATTTTGTCTGTGTCTCATTTCCTGCCGCAGAATCAGTTTTGCTAAGTAGCAAGATGTACAGGAAATAAACTGTCCACACAACATTAACTAATCAATAGACATCAGTTTCAGCCCAGAAGGACTGCAATTTATACCAGATCACTTATTTTCACTATAAAGTCAAACTAGAACGACACCAACCTAAATACACACATTCCGTGGTAACACAAGAAAAGAGATGGACTCTTTTACTACTCTCACTTCAACAACCTCATTTCCACTTTTCCATGCCTGGTTTTTGTTTTTTTTTTGATTTTTAAAATCTGGTTGGGTATTTTGCTGAACAAAACTTCCGGTCAATAGCATATTTCCTGTTACTTTCTTGACCCTGCATGTATCTTCTTCAGCTTTTTTAGGTTGAAACACACACACACACCCTCCAATCTCCTCTCCATTCCCAAAAAACAAAGGAGTTATTTTTTTAAAAAAGGAAGAAAAGTACCTGAATAAATGCTAATGCTAATAATAATAATAACCCTATGGAAAAATAATACTTATTTTCCTTTAAAGCGAGATAATGGGTATGAAAGCATTCATTTTGTAAACTGAAAAACATATAAACACAAAAATTGTGTTTATTAATGCTCTTACACACCCATAACCACTTGGCATCATTTAACCTAAAACGACATTGTGTAGAACAGGGGCTGACCACTTTCCAAATTAGGGTAGCCAAGTTTGATTCGAGTCTATCGGTCCCTCTGTGGGTGTGGTGGGGGACTGAGGGGACAAAAGAAGGGAAAGCCAGTGTGTGGCTCCACGGATTCTGAACCTGGAGGACTGTCCACATAATGCCTTTTGACACAGAGGTGGGATAAATGAGACGTGCCATGGAACAAACACGGGCAAAGTAAAAATCAGAAATTAACCACCGTCTTTTCAAGAGTAGAGAAGGGACATGGCAGGGATTTGACTTGGTGAGAGCAACCGGCTGCACGCTGGAAACCGATTCCCATCCCTACACCCGCCCTGCGATGACATCCCTACTCCTGCCCTGAGCTGCTCACGTGCTACATCATGGATGTCTCTTATTGCTGAATCTGCAAATGAGTGTCCTTAGCTATTAGCCCTGGTGTCTCTGTAGAAAAAACCTGGAGGTATATCTCTTTAAGGGCTTAAAATGCCTTTACCCCAAAAGAGCACGGTAACAGGCCGAGTGCCTAACAGTGTATTCCTTGGTGCTCGTTTCCAGGACTAGCTTTGAATAACATGCGGTAGAGGGGGCTATGTTACATACAGCATCTAACAACATCTTTCTGTCCAGATGTTCCCCAGCATCCTGCCCTTCATACTGCATCTAAGAAATCAAGAGCCTGGTGAGGACTAAATGGTCATTTGCCTTCTGACTCTGTAATGGGATGTAGAGGTTCAGAATATGTCACCCCCAAATATGCCACTTTGGCATACTGATTATTTTGAATTAAAGGTACTTGAGAAACAGCTAGTGCAAGAAGGACACTCTGACCCTCTACTGGAGGAAAGCAGGAGATAAATCTCAGGGGAAGCTACCCTCCCTGTACCAGGGTGGGTAGAAGGCATCCTTATCACCAAAGACAGGGAATTTGGGGCCAAGAAGGCTGTGTAAACAAATATAAATATGTCAAATCTCCTGTGCTCTTTAAGAAGACAAGCCATCTCTGTGGAACCTTTTCATTAAAGCTTTGGAAAATTCTTCATATGAGATCCTAGGACTTACTTCTCTAACCTCCATTTAATCCCAAGATCTCTGTGTTTGAAAAGAAGGAATAAATTACAAATATATTTCATAGACTTTCAGAAATAAAAGATGTCTTACAAATCATCTATGCTAACAGTCTCAGGACGCAGATGAAAAAGCCGAAGTTCCTGTGATCTCGCCTAAGATCGCAGATAGTGGCCAAGCAGAGGTTATTACCCTAAGCTTTGGCTTCCAGTCCAGTTCTGTTGCACAATATTATTTAGTCTCACTGAAAACATAATAGGAAGCAGAGCTGTCTCCAGCAAAGAGCCTGTATTCATTCGTGCAACAGTTATTGAGCTCCTGTGACGTGCCCAGGGCTGTACAAGCACTAGGAATAAAATGGTGAAAATCCCAGACACGGTGTCTGCTTTTGCAACGCCTGACTAGTAGGAGAGACCAATTAAACAAACAAATACAATTGTCCCTCGAACAACACGGGGGTTAAGGGCACTGAACCTCCACGCAGTTGAAAACCCGTGTATAACTTATAGTTGGCTCTCCGTATCCGTGTTTCCTCTGTATCCAAGGCTCCGCATCTGGGGATTCACCCAACGGAGAATCATATAGTACTGTAGTCTTTACTATTGAAAACACTCTACGTATAAGTGGATCTGCACAGTTCAAACCCATGTTATTTACGAGACAACTGTAAATGAAATAATTACTTCTTGCAATAAAGGCTAAGAAGGAAATAGAAAAGAGAAGGGCTGGCTTCAGGTAGATGGGTCAAAGAAAACCTCTCTGAGGAGGTGACCCTTGAGCTCAAGGTTGAAAAAGAGGTAGCCCAGTTAAGAGCTGGGAGAAGCATGTTCCAGGCTCAGGGACTGGTCGAAGCAAAAGCCATGGAGGAAAAGGGCACCTTGCATTCTAAAATCATCCAGAAAGTCAGTAGTGACGGGAGACTAGTGAGTGAGGGGCAAAATGGTACACATGACATAACATAAGAGCCTGATCCACAAGACTTTGAAAGTCATGGAAAGGGGTATGGATTTTATTATAAGTGTAAAACTAAGGCAATTCACAAAGAGGTATTAAGCTGGGGAGTTCCTGGTCAGTCCGGCTACCCTGTGAAAATCAGCCTCAATGACACTCTTTCTCAACAGCACCTACATGTCATTTTCCTCTTTTTTTTTTCATGTGGAGGACATAGAAGAAGCATAAAAACATGGGAAAGAGCAAGGCAAGGGCGAAAGCCCAGGGCTCTAGATTTTCAGTCTTGGGATCTTCTTCCATGCCATGCTCTCTCTCGTGAATTAAATGGGGAAACATCCCATTATAAAGAACAGGGTCTGGGACTTCCCTGGTGGTCCAGTGGTTAAGACTCTGCACTTCCATGCAGGCGGTGCGGGTTCGATCCCTGGTCGGGGAGCTAAGATCCCACAAGCTGTGCGGCACAGCCAAGAAATATTTTTAAAAAGTAACAAAGTCAAAAATAAATAAAATGAACAGGGTCTTTGGTTTGAATATTCTTTTGCCACACACAGTTCTAGCATAAGAGTTTTATCCATCAGAATCTTGCCCAAGAAAGATGAATAAGGAGGCAGAAAAAAATGAAATAAGAAGGCAGGAGGAAGGGAAACCAATCTGTTTAGCATGCCAGCAAGCCAATACAGTCTTCTTTGTTATGGAATAAGTTAAATGCACAGGTTATCTTTGGAAATGACAGTCAAAGGAGAAATGAAGAGTGTATGAAGAGAAAACCTTGTGAGAATTACCCTGTGAGGCAGCCCCACAGTCCGCCTAGCCCAGGATGCTGTATCTGTCGGGAGTACACAGGGATGCTTTGTAAGAAGGTGTGGTTATCTTCACAATGTCCAAAGTTAAGCGTAATGCTGGTGTTGCAGCTTAGCCTTAGGCATCACTGTATCAATAGGCTTAGTTGCCACCAGGGAAAAATGTACAGTTGACCCTTGAACAACGCGGGGGTTAGGAGCAACAACCCCCTCCAGTCAAAAATCTGAGTATAGGGACTTCCCTGGCGGTCCACTGGTTAAGATTCCGTGCTCTCAATGCAGGGGGCACAGGTTCAATCCCTGGTTGGGGAACTAAGATCCTGCATGCCACACAGTGCGGCCAAAAAAAAAAAAAAATCTGAGTATAACTTACAGTTGGCCCTCCTTATACCCAGTTCCTCATATCCGTTCGCAGTTCCGAGTGGGTGGGTCCAACCCACCACAGATCATTTAGTCGTGTAGTATTTACTGCTGAAGAAAATCCAAAACCATGCAGTTCAAACCCGTGTTGTTCAAGGGTCAACTACATCAACAGCTCATATCAGACAAGCTGAGCTTATTTATTTATTTGTCTCATGGGTGCATGCCCTTGTGTGGACAAGACCAAAATAACGGGCAAACCTGGTAAAACAAGTGAGTCCCTAAGTACCAAATCAAGATGCTCCAAATAGGGGTGTTGCTGCTTTTAGAGTTTTCCCTCTTTAAAAACGGAGTGGCTTCCAGTTCCCTGTTCCAACAGCCAAAGTTATCGATGCCAGTTGTTAGTTCAGTCTCTCTCCTTCTGCCTGTGAACAGGAAATATGCATGCTGTGTGTGGATTAGTTTCTGGTACTTCTCATGGCAAAGTTTTTGGCTCCAGGCTCTTACACCTTGAATCTGCCTCCCTGCAGGATGGAAACGAGGGCCCCTGAGCAACCTTGTGCTCTTTCTCCAGAGCAGGGCTGTGCCAATAGCGTCTCCCGGCCACGGCCTCCTTCAGTGTAAGTCCCGGGGAAGATCGGAATGATTGCTTGGCAAGGTGAGGACGGAGGAGCCTGGTGGACCCCACAGGTCTGGTGATGCACACTTAGGGATTGACGTGGCTTCGTTTCCCACATTTCTTTCACACAAAGCACGATTACAGGGAAGTGCTTCCATATGGCCCGTGGAAAACCCCAGCCAAAAAACAGCTTCAGCTGGCCAGATTCAGAGCAGCAACAGACATGAAGGGGCCGTAAGGAAAAGCGAGGATGAGAAACACCGAGTTTTCATGCAGGCAGGCATCTTTGCTAAGTCTAGCCTCAGCCCCAGCACAGGCATATAGGGCCTGAACACTCGTCAGCAGCCGGCGGGATGCCCCCAGCTCTCACCACATAGCTCTCCTCGCTGCATTCAGGGATCTGTCTGTGAGCTCCAGCTGCCCTTCCTTTGCAGAAATTAATCAAAAATATTAGATTTTTAGGGGCCCTTCTCCTGGATTGCCCTGAACTGGCATCAGGGGTCTGAGACCCCTTCAAAAAAATCAGAATGGCAAATTTGGGGCTTATGGGGACACATGCATTTTTCTGGAGAGAAAATGCATAATCATCAATAGATTCTCAAAAGGATCTACAATCCCAAAGCTGAAATTCAATGAGAGAGAGAGAGAGGATATGAAGTACCTTATCAAGAGTGAGGAACGATACAGTCAAGCAGGTAAGCCCCTTTCAGCCAGCACAGCCCCCATCCCATCCCCTCCCACCCCAGGGCCTCCTCCACATACTTCTCCAAAAAGACTGGTCTTGACCCAATTTCACTCAGCTTCTACTCTGGTTCAATTAGAATTTTCTCAATTTCTAATCTCTCTCAGACCCTGACAAGATGACATCTTTTCTGATGAGATTTCCACACTTTTTAAAGCCAACAGTAACTGTAGACACTTCCCCAGGGCCTGAGCTGGTGATGATTTTCCCCCATTAGTCCTCTCATCCCAAAGCTGTCCTAGTTAACTCTTCACAGCCCTGCCTGGTTCTTCACTGTCTTCCTCTGGATCTTATTCTTTCCTCTATCTTTAGTTTCTCGTACAATTCACTGTGTTTTGACACCTTTGACAAGACTTTCCTCCACACCCATCAGCAGCTCTCTCAAAAACAATGCGCCGGCGGACCAAGTGTTGATTTCGAAATCTGTTTACATTTAATGTTATGTTAGAGGTGTGACATCTTTTGGTACCCATATGAGCAATATCGCCAATAAAAATATTGCTAGCATTTACTGAGCTCTCTCTAGGTGCCAGACACTACTTGGAATGCTCGGCATGACTGAGTTATTTAATCCTGACAATAACTCCACAAAGGCGGTACAACCGCTGTTCCCAGTTTAAAATGAGAAAGTCAAGATACACAGAAAAGTTCAAAAACTTGCTCTGTTTACAGAGCTAGTAAACAACAGGCCCAGGATTTAAACCCAGGCAGTCTGGCCCCAGACTCCAATTTCTTAACCATATTCCTTAACTTCTCTATTCCTTAGTTTTCTCACCTGCAAAATGGGTTGGACAATGTCAAAACCACAATGTAAGGGGGCTGGTGGAATTAAATGATATGCCTGAAGAGAATGTTGGGAATTATAAAGCATTAGATCAATATTACTAATAACAGAATGGATGGAATGTGATATCCTTGGTTTCCCAGCTCCTTAGAAGCCAGTGTGTCATATGCCACAGTTCTGGTCAGCAAGGCAAAACTCCCTGGGGAAGACTTCCCTTCCTGACTAAAGGGCACAGTATTAAAAGAATGCCTTTTGCGCCATCTTCTTCTTTATCATCTGCTGTGTGGATGTGTTGTCTGAGTATTTAATAGTGACTTAGCAACCCCAGATGAAAGCCATACTCTAAGCTGGTGAAGGAGAGACAGGAGCCTGGTTCCTCAAAAACATAGTAAAACAGCTTCCCCAAACTTGACTGCCAGCTCCAGACTTCTTGTTAGAAGAGATATGTAAACTCCTGTATCTATAAGTTGGGTCTTCTGTGAATTCCCATAGAATGCATCTCTCACTGGTACCCCACCACTCAAAGCCAGCTCCTTCAGGAAGCCCATGGATCTCATGGTTTCCAATCTCACCTAGGCCCCCTTGCAGCTACTCCTCTACTTCATTACTGTCTTTTTTTTTTTTTTTGGCTGTGCTGCGTGGCTTGTGGGATCTTAGTTCACCGGCCAGGGACTGAACCCGGGCCCCAGCAGTGAGAGCACGGACTCTCGCTGGGAATTCCCCTCCTTACTGTCTTTGATGAGTTCCTTATCCGCCTTTCCTTGATGGGAGCATGGTCGAGTCCCTGATAGCCCTCACTTTTTTCTTTTTTTATTGAAATATAGTTGATTTACAATACTGTGTTACTTTCAGGCATACAGCATCTTGATTCAATATTTTTGCAGATTATATTCCATTACAGGTTATTACAAGATATTGGGTATAATTCCCTGTGCTATACAGTATGTCCTTGTTGCTTATCTATTTTATATATAGTAGTTTGTATCTGTTAACCCCAAACTCCTAATTTGTCCCCCCGCTTTGGTAACCACAGGTTTGTTTTCTACATCTGTGAATTTGTTTTATTTTTTAAATTTATTTTTTATATTTTTAATTTATTTTTTATTTATATTTTAGGGAGCCTGAAATCTTTTCATAATTCCTTGGCACCATAGTATTAGCTCACAAAACACCCACTCGTGCTTATTGTCTGCAGCAGACAATTTATATGATAGTATTTTTTGCAATGAAAGAATACTAAGCCTGTTTCTCAAGTCACTAAGCACCCTCCTGCTACAACTATTCCCAAAGCTTGCACAGATACTTTGTTGTACTTAAAATTTTGTTTTTTCTACTGTTAATCCCTTTGCCAATGTTTTATCCTAAAGAAGAAGGAAGTGATGTAGAGATCATAGCTTCCAATGAAGAAAAGGATGGCTGGAGAGTAGGGTCATCTGCCTCATCTTTATCCTTCAGTCAGTGTTAACTATGTGTCAGACAGTTTTTCATATATAGTCCAATTTGATCCCCACAATGACCCTAAGAGCTGAGCATAATTATTTTTCCCATTTGTGAATCTGTTTTAGAGCCCTCGCTCTTAAGCAGCTGACTCTACCTCCTAATGAACAGAGTTTTTAAAGAAAAGACAAAACACTGTATTGGAACACAGTTAATTTCTCAAGGGTGCCTGTAGTTATCCAGTTCTTGACATGGTGTGGGTGTGTACCCCTCCCTTATTCCTGGGAAAATCCTTCCCTTGATACATTCTCTCACCTTCTGTTCACTCCTAAACCCACTGCATTCAGGTTTTGGTTTCAGCCAGAAGTTCGTTGAAACCACTCTTGCTAAGGTCACAAATTTGGCTTCAAATTGCCAAAGAGAAATTTTTGGACCTTAATTCCAGCTCACCTCAAAACAGCATTTAACATGGCCGACTATTACCTCCTTTTTGGAATTACTTATTCCTTCAGCTTCCATACTGCTTTGGCTAAGTTCTGAGTTTACCTACTCTTTTCATTATCTTTTCACTTGAATTCCCTTAAACGTTTTCCCTGGCTAAATTGTCATGACTTCCTGATAGATTCTATATACTCTCTTTGGAGGGACTCAGCTAATTTATAGCTAAAGACCACCAAGATGGGGATTTTGCCACTAGCAACAACGGACTATCATGTTTCAGATCAACTCTTCCACTCCAAAGACAATCAACATCTGTTTGAAGGTATCAGATAGGTATCAAGGCACTGAATACTTAAGGGGCCAAATTTCGGGAAAGAAGAAAAACCCAAGGAGGTGAACGTTTGTCTTTTTTTTTTTTAACATCTTTACTAGAGTATAATTGCTTTACAATGGTGTGTTCGTTTCTGCTTTATAACAAAGTGAATCAGTTATACATATACACATGTTCTGCCTAGAGGGGTGGGATATGGAGGGCGGGAGGGAGGGAGACGCAGGAGGGAAGAGAAATGGGAACATGTGTATATGAACATTAGCTTTGATATGCATCTCCTCTCCATGCATTCCTTACCCTGATGAACAGCAAATAAATCCACCCAGCTGCTCAAGCTGGAAAATCTGCAACACCCTACCTCTGTTTTCTCTCTTAGTCTTCATTCAAAGAATTATCGAACTCCACTGACTCTCTTAAATCTCTCTCCCATCTGTTTCTTCCTCTGCCTCTCCCACCACACGACTCCCGACCGAGGCCTCATTATTTCAAACGCCCTGAAATATTTAAAAACGGCATCCTGCTTAGCCTCCTTGCTTCCTGGCTCACCTCCACATGCAGCCAGAATTATTTCATTAAAACACAAATCTAACCATGTCACTCCACTGCCTAAATGGCTTCAATGACTCCATTTAACCTGAAATGTGAAGCACAATGATGAAGGCCTTTATGGTTGCCTGCTGTCTTATTCCCCCACCCTAACCAATGTGCAATCCTAGTAGTTCCTCAACAAAGTCCAGGCTTCCCTCTAGGGTCACACCATGAACTTTGTGTTTCCTCTGCCTGGAAAATCCTCCCCACCTTCCAACCCTCCTGTAAGGTTCTCCCCATTTTGGAAGAATAAGTAAAATCCCTATTTCATAAGTTACATCCAAATAAACACGAAGAAATAAAAGAGTTTAAAGTAGGAACACACAGGGACTTCCCTTGTGGCGCAGTGGTTAAGAATCCACCTACCAATGCAGGGGACACGGGTCAGATCTCTGGTCTGGGAAGAACCCACACGCAGCGGAGCAACTAAGTCCGTGCACCACAACTACTGAGCCCGCGCTCTAGAATCCGCGAGCCACAACTACTGAAGCCCATGCACCTAGAGTCCGTGCTCCTCAACAAGAGAAGCCATCATAATGAAAAGCCCGCGCACCACAACGAAGAGTAGCCCCTGCTCACCACAACTAGAGAAAGCCCGTGCGCAGCAACAAAGACCCAACACAGCCAAAAATAAATAAATAAATTTATAAATTTATAAAAAACTAAAAGTAGGAACACACACAAGAAAGCACTGGCAGAAGGCGCACATGTATAATTTTTTCCCTTTAAGGCAAGGGTCAGCAAACTACAACCTGAGGGTCAAATTCAGCCTGCAGGCTAGTTTTTGTAAATAAAGTTTTATTGGAACACAGCTGTGCCCATTGGTTCACGGGTTGTCTGTGGCTGCTTTTGCCTGGCAACAGCACAGTGTTGAGTAGTTGAGACAGAAACCATACGGGCTGAAAAGCCCTAAAATATTTACTCTCTGACCCTTTACAGAAAAAGTTGACTGACCCCCAAATTTTTTAAAAACAATTTAAAGCAGATATTATTGAACTTAAAAGATGGAAAAGTCTGAATATGTAGAACTTAGAAACTACTGATTCTACAAACACAAACAATACTGAAAGTCAAATGACAAAGAGAGAACATTAGAAATAGGTACAACAGACAAACAAATAGTATATATTCATGATACAAGTGAGGAAAAGATCACCATCCAAATAGGAAAAAGAGTAAATGACTTCAGCAGCTAATTGAAACCTGAAGAAGTATAAATGGGCAAAACATGCATGATGGTATTTTCTACCTTGTTAGCAATCAGAAGGGGGCAAAAAAAACAATGACTCAGTTTACCTTAAAAATCAGCAAATTAAAAAAAAATAGTTATACTCTGTATTGGCATATGTTCAAAGAAACAGGTAGTCTTAGAAGAGGTAACTGGAATAGGGACTTCCCTGGCAGTCCAGTAGTTAAGACTTCGCCTTCCAATGCAGGAGGTGTGGGTTCGATCCCTGGTGAGGGAGCTAAGATCTCACATGCCTCCTGGCCAAAAGACCGAAACATAAAACAGAAGCAATACTGTAACAAAGTCAATGAAGACTTTAAAAATGGTCCATATCAAAAAAAATCTTAAAAAAAGAGGTAATGGGAATAAAAATTTGATATACTACCCTTTTTGGAAGAAATTTGTCTTTTAGAACACGGGTCAAAAGTTCTTTCCAACGAAAAAGCTTAGCGTTGGGAAAATGTTATTCTAGTATCAGACGGTCTAAAGCACGTTTTATGGTAACATCGTATCGGGTTTAAAACCTACTTTTTTCAGGAGAAACGTGTGACTTTGATTGTCCCCGCACCAGCCTGCAGGTGGCGCCGTCACCAGCACAGACGCCACAGTTGTCTTCCTTGGCGTTGCTCCCCAGTTGTCGGTCGCAGCCCACTGCCTGCAGACAGACAGAAGCACGGCGGTCAGGAGCGGGTAGAGATACGGGGATGTGAGACCTTCTGTATGTCAGAAACCGTATTTATGGTGTTATCCTTCTTAAATGTGTGAGTTGGCTCTCTTTTATGAGGATATACTTTTTAAAAGATATAATATATAAAGCTTGACAGTACCCTGTCATTTATATGATTCTTCTCCAAAGGCCAAAGAATTAAAAAAGACTTGAGACTGTCCCTTGACACTCCCACTCTTACTGTTTTATTTATAATTTTATTCAGATATTTTATGTACATAAAATGAATGGAACATTACAGATATTTCCTCTCTCCTCTTTCCCCACCCCTTCCCTCTCTTTCTATCCCTACCCTAGTCCTATTCTCTCATTTCTTCCCCCAAATGACCACTATTCTGAAGTTGATGTATATCCTTCTGGTCCATAGTTTTAATTTTTTTTTCTGTTTTTAATCTCAATCTATACCTGTATCTTAATACTGACGATATATCCATATCTCTCTATATTCTGTATTTGTATCTTTGCATTTCCTTCTGTTTATCATTATCTATACCTATACCTATCTCTACCTGTATGTCATTATAGATATATGTGTGTGTGTGTATATATACAATCTTTATAAAAACTTTTATAAACAATTTTTAAAATATAAGGAAGGAATTAATGAGAGAGCTATCTCATAGAATATGCTTATACTGATATCCTTCAGTCTCTTGTGAATTACTGCTTTTGTGAGATGTGTGTGTGTATTTGCTAGACTGTGAGCTTCCTTGTATGAGAAAAAGGGCTATGTCTTATGTTTCTTTTTATTTTACAAATATGTCTTTTACATGATGTGCGCCCAATAATATTAACTGATGAGCTAGTTTATCTCTACCTCTGCATACACATTCAACTTTATTTGTATTTATATGCCTGGTGTGTAAGTGCAGAGACCTCAGAGGCAAACAGCCCACTTACAAAACCTGCCCTGTCCTACCACCCCTTTCAAGCTGCAGGATGTTGAACAACTGAAACTCTAGGAGACTCATTTTCCTCAAGAGTAAAATAGGGACAATAATACATACTCCACGTAGGGTCTACTAAGAATGAAATGAGAAAATATATGTGAAACTCTTAGTACAGTGATTAGAATACTCAAAGGGCTCATCAAAAGAGAGCCCCTTTAATCTCTCTCTGTTTTTCATTTTGTTTTGACTGCTGGGTTGAGCCCCTATGCTTTGGTTTGGAGAACTGCTGGATCAGATTTTGTATCCAAGGTGTTGAAGAGAATATAAAACAGGACGAAGTTGGAACCACATCTATAGACTATTCTTTCCAAAATGCTGGTGCTGAAGGGAAGGAAAAAGATCAAATGAAAGTTTCAGGGAGAGGTAGGAAAAGTTCCAAGGAAGTTTAAGGAAAAGCCTATGATTAGAGATATTTTCAAATTCACAAAGGGCTGTCATGAAGAAAGGGTTTACATTTGTTCTGTGTATTTTCAAACGGTGAAAGCTACAGGTTTAGGCATAGTTTAGTTCAATATGAGAAAGTTTTTAAAGTCAGAGTTATCCAACAATAAATATTCAACCATGGGCTAGGTAGGAGACTTTTTGGCAGGAAAATTGGAGAGGGGATTAAATTATTTGATGAGCAGCTGAATCCTTTGAGACCCTTTCATCCTGATTATATGATTTTTATAAAGATAATAGTAAAATATTCATAATAATAGCTGATTTTTATTGAATGCTTACCACGTACCTGGCATTATTCCAAGTATGTTATACACATTATTTCATTTAATCTTCATAGCAACCTTCTGATACCTTCTATCTCTATTTTACAAATAAGGCATCCGAGGGTCACTGAGGTTATATGACTTTCCTACATTACACAGCTAGTGTATTGTTTTAAAACCCAGTTCATCTGACAGCAGAATCCTAACACTATGCTATACCTTCCTCACCTTTAGTATCAGCAGATGGACAACAATGAACCCAGGTACATAGGCCATTATGTTAATATTTACAAGTACATGTGGAATAACTTAAGAGTGATTGATTTTGGAAACACACTTGCGTGGTTGAGATTCAATCAGTGAGTAACTTGTGTTCATGCAACTTTCTCAAGGGGTAGTAATTCTACCATCAAATTATAGAAACACTGTTCCTCGGCCAAGCTCTGTCCTCACACATCTGTGTCCCTGAGCACTTTGCATTTCATAAGAATGAGAATCACCCTTTATCTGGTCATCCAGGAAGGGTGTGGGTTTAGGAGCTAGGATGGGTTTGTTTTGAAGAGTGTTTAGAGACTTGCAAGACCCTGGGCAATCGAATACCCCCCTGAGCACTGACATTTATTTCATAATTTTTAAAGCTAGAGTTCATCCAAATATTACAGCCAAAAATAAGCATGTGAAAACATCACAGAAAAATAATATCTGAAAAGAAGGTCTCGTTGCCTTGTGATTCATAGGGTATAAGCCAGAACTGCCCTTGAATTTGAGGGACTACCGAATTTTCACTCTCACTTCACATCATAATGAACACTGAGCAACTTTCTAAGAATTGCCTCAAGTATTTTCAACTTCTGTGACTTTTCCTGAAGTCAAGATCTCTAGTTGTAATGATTTAAAAACCACTAATCGATAAACATAGCAATAAAATTTATTAACATCCATATACAACCAATTTCTATAGAGCCAGGCACTACAGAGTATAAATTAGTAAGACAAGATTTATATTCTATGGTGTAGTTAATGAGACAAGTTATACAAGATAGGGGATAATATAAACAAAAATTTAAGATATATGAGCAGTGCTTTGGGGAATAAATACACATCTATAAATCATCACTTCAGCTAAGGATTATTTCATAGTACTGGCATATGATTTCTTAATCAGCTCATAGAAGTCAGTGTTTAAATAAGGGTCGTTACTCCATATGAAGCAAAACATGAATTTTCCAGCTCAGTCAAATATAATCCTTCAAGAAGCAAAGAATTTTTTGAGTCAACTTCTGCTTGAGATCTCTGAAAACTGGATTCTACCTTACAAAAAATTCTAACATTCCTGCCTGAAAAATCAGAGGATATGGAGCTATGGTAATCATTAGGAATATTCATAAATATTTAGCTTCTCCAGCCCATGGAGGACTGCACTTCCCCACCCCCTTAGAAATTAAGTGTAGTCATTGACTGCCTTTAGCCAATGAAATATGAGTCTAAGTGTCTATGTCACTTCTGTAAGAAGCTTCAAGGGTCAGTGTGTGAGTCACACATTCCCCTTCTCACTGCTGTAATTATTATGCAAAACGTGTTCCAATAAAGCCTCCCTCAGTCTGGGTCTCTGAGACGTTCAAGAGCAAAGACTCCTGCTGACCCACGTTGGCCAAGTAGCGTGAGCTAAAAGTCACCTTTAATTGTTTGAAGCCACAGAGCTTTAGGGGTTGTTGGTTACTGAAGGAAAAACCTAGCCTGTATTATACTAGAGTACTATTTAACTATTAATGGATAGAGCAGGGCCATTAACATCAAAGGGTTGCTTGAAACTGGCCATTTCACATTAAAATCCAGATTTCTGGCTCCTGTTGACAAATGAAAACTCTGACATGTTTATACACGGTTGCCCCCTTGAGCATATTAATGAGCAGATATGTATTCTCCAGCTCATGACAGCCCTCATCACTCACTATGACTAGACTTGAGCAGTTTTCTTCCAGAGTGGAGGGTAGATATTTGAGTTTCAGCCTCTATACTAAACCGTCTAAGCATCACTCACCTATCGTGCTGACTGCTGTCTACTAGAATCACATCTTACTTCCAGTTAGAAAATTTGGCTATATTTGTAGCAATACAAAATGTACAAATATCATCAGTATAGCGCCATGGCTAAGAAAACATTTTGGAATTCGGTTTCCTGGGTTCAAATTCCAGCTCTACCATTTTCTAGCTGTGCCGTCCGGGCAAATGACTTAGCCTCTTCAAATTCCAGTTTCCTTATAGACAGAGTGGGGATAATGACTATCCCAGCTTCATAGTGTACGATGAGCTAACACAGTAAAGTGCTTAGACAATGCCTGACACCTTGTAAGCACCCAGTAAGTGTTAGATGCTATTCTTTTTACTAGAAATACAAAGTGATTTCTTCATTCACACAGTTGTCAAGGAATTCAATAAATGTGAATGATAAATCAGACTTGTTCTGCAGATCTGGTTCCAACCAGGTCCTGTTTCTGATAAAAATCAGACCTCCAAAGCAGAAGCAAATTTCATTCAGTGTGTATAGTTGTCTCATGCTGTCTGCTGTGCTCAGAGTCACAGTAGGTTCTTCCCAGGAGCACAGTGACAGGGTCATGTAAATGAGCAAACTGTAAACACACTTGCAAAGATTATTTGTAGTCTCTGTCAAGTGAACATCAGGGCTCAGTTCACTGATCCTAAGGCAATCAGAGAGAATCACACAGTTTACTTTCTCCCATCCTAATGGCTGTGGACAGCCACAGCCACATTGTATGGGAAAGGGAATTTATGTGAACATTGTCCTGTGGAAGGAAAGATACTGAATTCAACTTAGAAGCGTCTGAGTCACTTTTGAAGAAGGGCATGCAATTCTTTTGACCTGAAGAGCCTTTGCCAGAAGATCACTCAGCTTTCAGAGAGGTATCACCTATGACTGCCCAAAGAATCCACTTACTCATGAGACTCAACAGAAACATGATAGGAAGCACATATTTTAAAGGAACTAATTCGGCACTGAAAACCAACTTTATCCTGCAATCCCCTTCAAACCCTGGAAACTACTGGAGCAAACTATGCACTTCAGACAAATAAGAGGGAGCTCTGGTCAGTGCCCACAAGGAGAAACCAGGGAAAGAGAACCAGTATAGCCTACAGGGCTCCTGGTGACAGTGGTTCTGCTGGGCTCCTGAAATATTGTTCATGAAAGAACGAATTTGTTTTTTTTTAATGAACGTTAATGTTTTTTAAATGTATCACATAAACTAGTTGTACTTATTTTCATGCTGCCTTATAAATTAAAAAAACACTATAAAACCATCTATTTACATTTGTCCTTAATAGCAAAATCAACTCTTTCTTTTTTTTTTTTTTTTTTTTTGTTTGCTCAATACATTATTTTTTTTCAGTTGGGGTGTAGTTGCTTTACAATGTTGGGTTAGTTTCTACTATACAGCGAAGTGAAGTAGAGTTCCCTGTGCTATACAGCTCATTCTCATTAGTTATTTATTTTATACATATTAGTGTATATATGTCAATCCCAAACTCCCAATTCATCCCACCCCCATTTCCCCCCTTGGTGTCCATATATTTGTTCTCTATATCTGTGTCTCTGTTTCTGCCTTGCAAACAGGTTCATCTGTACCATTTTTCTAGATTCCACATATATGCCTTAATATACGATATTTGTTTTTCTCTTTCTGACTTACTTCACTCTGTATGACAGTCTCTAGGTCCATCCACGTCTCTACAAATGACCCAATTTTGTTCCTGTTTATGGGTGCATAATATTCCATTGTATATATGTACCACATTGTATATATGTACCACATCATTCGGCTGTCAGTGGGCCTTTAGGTTGCTTCCATGACCTGGCTATTGTAAATAGTGCTGCAATGAACATTGGGGAGCATGTGCCTTTTTGAATTATGGTTTTCTCTGGGTATTTGCCCAGTAGTGGGATTGCTGGGTCATATGATAATTCTACTTTTAGTTTTTTAAGGAACCTCCATACTGTTCTCCGTAGTGGCTGTATCAATTTACATTCCCACCAACAGTGCAAGAGAGTTCCCTTTTCTCCACACCCTCTCCAGCATTTATTGTTTGTAGATTATTTGATGATGGCCTTTCTGACTGGGGTGAGGTGATACTTCACTGTAGTTTTGATTTGCATTTCTCTAATAATTAGTGATGTTGAGCATCTTTTCAGGTGCCTCTTGGCCATCTGTATGTCTTCTTTGGAGAAATATCTATTGAGGTCTTCCGCCCATTTTTTGATTGGGTTGTTTGTTTTTCTGATATGAGCTGCATAAGCTGTTTGTATATTTTGGAGATTAATCCTTTGTCAGTTGCTTTGTTTGCAAATATTTTCTCCCAGTCTGAGGGTTGTCTTTTCATCTTTTTTATGGTTTCCTTTGCTGTACAAAAGCTTTGAAGTTTCATTAGGTCCCATTTATTTATTTTTGTTTTTATTTCCATTACTCTAGGAGGTGGACCAAAAAAGATCTTGCTGTGATTTATGTCATAGAGTGTTCTTCCAATGTTTTCTTCTAAGTTTTATAGTGTCCAGTCTTACATTTAGGCCTTTAATCCATTTTGAGTTTATTTTTGTGTATGGTGTTAGGGAGAATTCTAATTTCATTCTTTTACATGTAGCTGTCCAATTTACTCATCACCACTTATTGAACAGACTGTCTTTTCTGCATTGTACATTCTTGCCTCCTTTGTCATAGATTAGTTGACCGTATGTGGGTGGGTTTATCTCTGGGCTTTCTATCCTGTTCCATTGATCTATCTTTCTGTTTTTGTACCAGTACCATACTGTCTTGATTACTGTAGCTTTGTAGTATAGTCTGAAGTCAGGGAGCCTGATTCTCCCAGCTCCTTTTTTTTTTTTTTTTTCCTCAAGACTGCTTTGGCTGTTCGGGATCTTCTGTGTCTCCATACAAATTTTAAGATTTTTTGTTCTAGTTCTGTGAAAAGTGCCGTTGGTAATTTGACAGGGATTGAACCTGTACATTGCTTTGGGCAGTATACTCATTTTCACAATATTGATTCTTCCAATCCAAGAACATGGTATATCTTTCCATCTGTTTGTGTCAACTTTGATTTCTTTCATCAGTGTCTTATAGTTTTCTGAGTACAGGTCTTTTGCCTTCTTAGGTAGGTTTATTTCTAGGTATTTTATTCTTTTATTGCAATGGCAAATGGGATTGTTTCCTTAATTTCTCTTGCATATTTTTCATCATTAGTGTTTAGGAATGCAAGAGATTTCTGTGCATTAATTTTGTATCCTGCAACTTTACCAAATTCATTGATTAGTTCTAGTAGTTTTCTGGTGGAAACTTTAGGATTTTCTATGTATAATATCATGTCATCTGCAAACAGTGACTGTTTTACTTCTTCTTTTCCAATTTCCATTCCTTTTATTTCTTTTTCTTCTGTGATCGCCATGGCTAGGACTTCTAAAACTATGTTGAATGAGAGTGGCTAGAGTGGACATCCTTGTCTTGTTCCTGATCTTAGAGGAAATGGTTTCAGGTTTTTTTTTGTTTGTTTTTTTTTTGCGGTACGCAGGCCTCTCACTGTTGTGACCTCTCCCGTTGCGGAGCACAGGCTCCAGATGCGCAGGCTCCGCGGCCATGGCTCATGGGCCCAGCCGCTCCGCGGCATGTGGGATCTTCCCAGACCGGGGCACGAACCCGCATCCCCTGCATCGGCAGGCGGACTCTCAACCACTGCACCACCAGGGAAGCCATGGTTTCAGTTTTTCACCATTGAGAATGATGTTTGCTGTGGGTGTGTTGTATATGGCCTTTATTATGTCGAGGTAGGTTCCCTCTATGCCCCCTTTCTGGAGAGTTTTTATCATAAATGGGTGTTGAAGTTTGTCAAAAGCTTTTTCTGCATCTACTGAGATGATTGTTTGGTTTTTATTCTTCAGTTTGTTAATATGGTGTATCACACTGATTGATTTGTGTATATTGAAGAATCCTTGCATCCCTGGGATAAATTCCACTTGATCATGATGTATGATCCTTTTAATGTGTTGTTGGATTCTAGTTTGCTAGTATTTTGTTGAGGATTTTTGTGTCTGTATTTATCATAACTTTGTTTAATGGTTTACAGGCTACACGTGAGTTTTCAGCATGATTCAAAAAAAATTACTTTCTTTCCAGTGGTACCTTTAGTTCATGTCTGCCTCTCTTGTCCTCAGACCCTTCCTGCTGCATTGAGAGCCTTAAAGGAAAGGCCGCAAGACAGTGTCTCAGTGATGAGCTGGGTTTACATGTTCAGCAAAACTGGGCAATATTAGACCATCAACAGTTTGGTAATAAGGATGATGAACTGTACTCTATGGGTATCTTTTCATCCATTCAGATTATCCTTCTTATTTGAGAATACTTTTTATTTTTCCAGGCAATTCTGTAATTATCAATGTAACAGGTTCTTGAGACCTCCACACCTCATAAGATAAAGAGTCAATATCCATACCATTTCTTTTTTTTTTAACTTTTTATTTTATATTGGAGTATAGTTGATTAATGAAAGAACAAATTTAAAATAGGGCCTATAAGGAGAGTAACATCTCCTTTATACAGACTGAAGAGACCAAGGCTCAGAGACAGTAAGCAGTCACAGGAAACTACTACATCCTGCACCAGGCAGTGTTCACTCCAACCATGTCACTGAGACTGCTTAAGCTGAGGTCACCAATGATCTCTGTTTGGTCGAAATGAAGCAGGCATATTTCAGTTCTTTTCCCTCTTGACTTCTCTGAAGTATTTGGCACTGCGAACTTCCTTCTTAAACACTCACCCACCCATATCTTGTTTTTTCCCAGTTTTCTATTAAACAGAAGACTGTTTTGTGTAGTCTCCATCATGTGTACCTCTTCCAGTGCTTGCCCCTGAAATGATGGGGCCAGAACTCTGTCCTTGGGAATCTGCCCTTCTCACTCAGTCCCTAAGGACATACATTAGCTTTAACCATGGGACGAACCCCAGATCTATATTCCCCATCTAGAATTCTCTCCTAAGCTCTAGATTCATGCATCAACTTGGATATCCACAGGTACAGCAGGCTCATCATCTTCTCCCCACATACTTGGTCCTCACTCAGTATTTTCTGTCTTGGTGAAGGGCTTCATCATCTACTTAGTTATTATGTCAGAAATCCAGACATCATTCTCAACTTCTCTCTCTCTTTTTTTCCCACATCCAATCAAACATCCAGCCCTAAAAGATCTGCTTCTTTAATCTGTAGAATTTGTCTCCCCTTCTTCAGTCACCCTACCTCCACCTTACTTTAAGCCCTTGTTATCCCAACTTGACCTATTATTATCTGCTCCAACCCTGTCTTCCCCAAATAATCTGCCACATTGCCACTTGAGTGATCTTTCTAAAAACAATCCCAACTCAGCTATTTCTTATAAAATTCTTCAATGTTTCCTCTCCTCTTACAACTATCAGAATAAGTTCATGATTGGTTTCCACCTACATCTGTTGCCTCAATTTCAAGCATTATCCCACAGGTACTTTTCACCTCAGCTCTACAGAATGAGTCAAAGATGTTTAAACACACCTACTATCACATCTCTTCACCAGCGCTATTCCTTGTGCTTGGGATTCTCTTCATCATCTTGATATATGTAACTTCTACTCAACTTTTCAAAACCTCGGTGTCAAAACATTACCTTGATCACATTGCTCTTCCTTAGCCCAGATTAAACTGTTTGTCGGTAACAATTATTTTTCATTATAAAAGCAATACACACTCATTGTCAAAAAACTTGTAAAACAAAAAAGCATAATTCCACTGACAAATAATAGCTATTATTATCATTTAGTGGAAGAGCTCAAAAGTTAACTGGTGGTTACAAAGGGAAACCATTGACAGCATATGAGATAGAAAAATGAAGTAGTAAACTCTGACCTTAGGGAAGATTAAGCAACAGCAAACATCAAATAAGATGGTTTAAGAGTAGGAAAGAAAGGAAGAGAGACTGGTTAGGCTACCAAGGGAGACTGACTAGTTTAGTCTTGGGGTAGAAAGGTGAAAGTGAGAGAGGAAAGAAGAGTAAAATGTGAGAGATTTGACAGAGGTACCGGGATAGAGGACATGCAAGCAAATACACTCGGTGACTACAATATGAATTCAGGAAGGTAACACTGAGAATTGTGGTGTCATAAGCAGAAATGAATAGAAATAGCAGTAAGAATAACCAGTGGATCTGGGAAGAACAATACTAGTTCATTTGAGAAGGGGTGGGGATTGGAGGAATTCCGACGGTGTATTGGAGGGATTTGCGGAATCTCCCAGAATGGGTATCAAGCTTGAACTAGAAAATTCAGGATTGGAGGCTGAGAGAGAAATGAAAGAACGACCAAGAGTTATGAAAAGCCTCTGCATCTGCGAGTAGATAAGACTCATTTATTCAACCAGTTTTTAAGTGAGGACCTTTGATGGGGCCAGACATTGTCAGGGTACTGGGGTATGGCAGTGAGTCTAAATGTACCAATTAAAAAGACAGAGAATGTCATAGTAGATCACAAAACAAGATCCAACTATCTGTTGTCTGAGGAAACCCACTTTAAATATAAAAGCATCTATAAATTAAAAGTAAAGGGATGGAGAAAGACACAGTATGCTAACATTAATAAAAATAAAGCAGGGGTAGGTATATTAATTTCAGACAGAGCAGACTTCAGAGCAAGGGGAGTTATCAAGGGCATTTATGTAATGATAAAGGTGTCAATACTCCAAGAAAACATAACATTCTTAATGTGCATATGCCTAACAATGGAATGCCAAAACACACGAGGCAAAAACCTACAGAACTGCAAGGAAAAGTAGATGAATCCACTATTATAGTTGGAGACTTCAACACCCCTCTATCAGAAAGAGGATAGATCCAGCAGGTGGAAAACATTGAGAAGAACTAAATAAATGGAGAGATATTCCTTTCTTGTGGATAGGAAGATTCAATATTATCAAGATGTTAGCTCTTTCCAACTTGATTCCACAAAGTTATTTTGTGGATATTAACAAACTGATTCTAAAGTTTACATAAAGAGGGAAAAGACCCAGAACAGTCAACACAATACTGAAGGAGAAGAACAGTGTCAGAGGACTAACACTGCCCAACTTCAAGGCTTATGAATAAAGCCAAAGTAATCAAGATGGTATGGTATTGGAAAAAGAGTAGACAAAAAGGTCAATGGAACGGAATAGAGAGCACAGAAATCAACTGACATGAATACAATCAAATGATCTTTGACAAAGGAGCAAAGGCAATACAATGGGAAAAATAGTCTCTTCAATGAATGGTGCTAGAACAACTGCACATCCACATGCAAAAAAATGAATCTAGACACAGACTTACATCCTTCACAAAAACTAGCTCAAAATGGATCACAGACCTAAATGTAAAACACAAAACTATAAAACTCCTAGAAGGTAACCTAGAAGAAAACCTAGGTGACCTTGGCTATGGTGATGACTTTTTAGCTATAACACCAAAAGCATGATCACTGGAAGAAATTACTGATAAGCTGGACTTCATTAAAATCAAAAGCCTCAGGACTTCCCTGGTGGTCCAGTGGTTAAGACTTCGCCTTCCAATGCAGGGGGTGCGGGTTCGATCCCCACGGGTTTGGGGAGCTAAGACCTCACACGCCTCGCAGCCAAAAAACCCAAACGTGAAACAGAAGTAATACTGTAACAAATTCAATAAAGACTTTAAAAGTGGTCCACATCAAAAAAAAATCTTAAAAAACTAAATGAAAATCAAATCAAATCAAAAGCCTCTGGTCTGTAAAAGACACTGTCAAGAGAACAAGAAGACGAGTCACACTGGGAGACAATATTTGCAAAAGACACATCTGATAAAGGACGGTTATCCAAAATATATAAATCACTCTAAACAGTAAGAAAATAAGCAACCCAATTAAAAAATGGGCAAAAGACCTGAACAGACACCACATCAAAGAAGATATATAGGTGATAAATAAGCATGTGAAAAGATGCTCAACATTACATGTCATTAGGGAATTGCAAATTAAAACAACAATATGATACCCCTACACACGTATTAAAATGACCAAAATCTGGAACAATGACACCATCAGATGCTGGAGGTGATGTGGAATGACAGTACTCTTACTCATTGCTGGTAGGAGTGCAAAATGCAGTCACTTTGGAAGACAGTTTGAGACTCTTTTACAAAAATAAACATACTCTTACCATGATGCAGCAATCACACTCCTTGGTATTTACCCAAATGTACTGAAAAGTTGCGTCCATACAAAAACCTGCACATGATGTTTATAGCAGCTTTATTCATAATTGCCGAAACTTGGAAGCAACCAAGATGTCTTTCAGTAGGTTAATGAATAAATAAAACGTGGCACATCCTGACAATGGAATATTAATCAGCACTAAAAAGAAATGAGCTATCAAGTGATAAAAAGACAGAGAGAAAATTTAGATGCATATTACTAAGTGAAAGAAGCCAATGTGAAAATCCTACACTGTATGATTCCAACTATATGACATTCTGGAAAAGACAAAACTATGGAGGAAGTTAAATGATCAGTGGTTACCAGGGGTTAAGAGTGGGAGGGATGAGTAGGCAGAGCACAGAGGATTTTTAGGGGAGTGAACATACTCTGTATGATACCCCAATGACAGATACATGTCATTATACTTTTGTCCAAACCCATGGAATATCCAACTCCAAGAGTGGACCCTAATGGAAACTATGGACTTCGGGTGACTATGGTGCAGCAATGTAGGTTCATCATTTGTAATAAAGGTACCACTCTGGTGGGGGAGCGTTGAAAATGGTGGAGGCTCTGCATGTGTGCGGGCAGGGGGTATATGGGAAACATCAGTACCTTCCACTCAGTTTTGCTCTGAACCTAAAAAGTTTTAAGTCCTTTTTTAAAAAGGTGGGGAAGGGGAGAGAAGAGTTCAGGAAGAGCCTGGAAAGGTAAGCAAGGATCCTGGATGTCATCATCAATGCAATGACAAGCCATTTAGGGATATTGGTGGGAGGAGTTAAAAACTCTAATTTAGGCTTTAAGACAATCAGTCTGGCTGCTGTGTGGAGAATGAATCAAATGGGGACAGTGTTGGAAGCTGGGAGATCAGGACAGGAGGCTACTGTAGTTTAGGTCAGAGCTAATGCGGGGCTTAGACTAGGAAGGAAATCAGTGGAGACAGAAATGGTGGATTCAAAAGAGGCTTTGGAGGTAGAACTGACAGGACTTGACAATGGATTAGATGTGTGGATTGAAAGAGAAGAATCAAGAATGACTCCAGGGTTTTGTGGTGAGCAACTGGAAGCCGCTTTCTAGATGAAAAGATGTAGGAAGGAGAAACTAGTCTGAGGAACAAGACCACGGTTCATCTAAGCATATGAAGTCAGAGATGCCCGGCAGTGTCTGACACTTAGTAGATGGTTAGGTTCATTTGCTACTGTTACTACCATTTTTGTTATGAACATAATAGGGTAGATGGAATACCAGGCATTCATTATGTTTACAATTTTTTTTCCAGTGATCAAAGGAATGGGGTGGAATCCTATCCTTTCCCTACTATCCCCATACTGTCTCAGCAACCCGTCATAGTTCCCTGAATCCTCAGACCCATTACAAGCCGTGGGGGATTATACCTCAGACACACTCACTGTAGCTCTCCAAAGTCCACTCTGAAAAAGTCTGCTGGAACACATTCATGCTAATTAATTAATATATAAGTCATTGCTCCCAAAGACCCAAAACAATGAATTAGTTTTAATAAGAAAGGTCAGAGAACCTATCAATATTAGCCTTCCAAAGCAGTGATTCTCAAAGTGGGGCCCCTGGGCCAGGAACATCAGCATCTCCTGGGAACTTGTTAGAAATGCACATTTTCAGGCCCTACCCCAGACCGACTGGATCAGACACTCTGTCATTGGGGCCCAGAACACTGTGTTTTAACAAGTCCTTCATGTGATTCCGATGCACTTTCAAGTTGGAGAACCACTGATCTAGAAAAACCACAAGTCATATATTGCAATCTTTTGATTCTACAGGGGCAAAATTTACACTATTTTAAATAAGTAAAACATAAGCTACAGGTGAGTAACACTCCCTAAAAAAAATTTTACATTAAAATGATCAAAGACAATATTTCATCTGCGTGAACAAAAGTGCAGAAGAAAAAGATTACTGAGACTGGTCGTGGCACATCCTTGAACCAGGGGTACGGGAAGTAGGTGTGGCTTACCTGACAGATGCCGCTGATACACATGTCCAAGGAGTCAGCATTGCAACGAGTTCCATCCAGGACCTTGGGTGCCAGCTCCACTACCAAGTTCTGTCCCCGTGCGTGACACTTGAGCGCACACGGGGCAGCGGGATCGTTGTACTCTGGAAGCCACTCATAATAACGTCCCTGATACTGAACATCATTGTAGGCTGAACACTGCTGGGCTCTGAAGTCCTCCGCATCCGGAGGGCAGTCCTGGGGGCAGAGAAAAAGGGCCACATGCACATCACCCAGTGAGATGGGCCAGCAGAAGGCTGAACAAGTGTACCTGAGTCCCATGACAGCAGACCCCAATTGCTTCTCTCCCAGAAGTCACTTCATTCCTTCACTTTTTTCTTTTTTTTCCTTCAAAACAGAATCTGTAGTGTGGAATTCTACTGGTACCTCTGTGATAAAGGAGGGGATAACCTCATTTATTCTGATTAGTTTTCCACCCAGGTTGTTTTCTCCAGTTAATGAAAGCTTACCATACTTAAATGCCAAATTTTGCTCTATTTTAACCATACTGAATATAAATTTTCAAATGCATTACACAACCTCCTTCTTTTTGAGACAAGGGAAAATGGAATGTTTCTGATTTTTCCAGGTGACCTAAGGTCTTCATAGGAAATATTAATTATCTTCCATGCCTTTAGGAGCCGTTTCAATGTAAAGGATTGTTACTAACTGGCCCCAAACTGCTGTGCTCTGTGGGGACTTGTGTTTGTTTCACTGCTTTTGTCATTGTTATTTAGTTCATCACCTTTCCTCTCTTGTTTTCAGACCCCCAGCCATCGCTCTTTACTGGTACCCAGTGCCTGCATTCAACAGGCTCTAGAATGGAAAGAGATAATGAGGCTTTTTCAAATTCTGTCTACAACAAAAGCAAATAAATCCCAAGTTAATACCCCAAGGAGTTCTCATAATAATAGGACAAAGTGTACAAGTCTTGATGACTCAAGGGTCTTTTTATTTAATTACTAATCAATCTCATCAGATATTTCCAAAGCAAGATGCTGGATGATAAAAATGTTACTGTACTCTTCAAAACTGAGCACACTGTGATGACCTAGAGGGATGGGATGGGGGGTGGGGTGGGAGGGAGGCTTAGGAGGGAAGGGATATATGTATACATATAGCTGAGTCACTTTGTCGTACAGCAGAAACTAACACAACATTTTAAAGCAAATATACTCCAATAAAAAAAACAAGAGGAAGGAGTCCTTGTAAGGTAGGCATAGAGAACAAAAATTGAGAAGCAACTCCAAAAAGCTGTAATGGCCATTCAACAGTACCTAATAATGACTTCAAATCTAGTTAAATCCAAACTAGAAAGTGATGAACAAGAAATAATGGCTACTCAACAGGGGGCTGCAAATAGACACAGGGGTAAAGTACTTTTGAAACTTTAGATAAGGGAGCTTATTATTTTTACAAGTTTCCCCAGAAGGACAAATCACCCCCAAAGTACAATAATGCTGGCTTAAAATTATTAGAAGACACTTGTTTTAGATTATATTATACTAATAATTGTTTTTCATTTATTTTTCCAAATAAGCCAATTAATTCTAAAAGCTCAGCAACGAACAAAGCAAAACAATAAGACAATTCAGCGTAAAGTTTATTTAAAATAGTCAGGGTTTCCCTGGTGGCGCAGTGGTTAAGAATTCACCTGCCGTTGCAGGAGACATGGGTTCCAGCCCTGGTCCGGGAAGATCTCACATTCCACGTAGCAACTAAAGCTGAGTGAAAAATGCCAATCCCCCAATCTTACTCACATGATTACATCTTAAGCATCTCAACCACTGCACCACCAGGGAAGCCCTGGAGTTATTCTTTATCTTGCCTGTGTCTATATCAATATCCTGGTCCTGATACTGTACTATAGTTTTGCAAAATCTTACCATTGTGGGAAACTGGGTAAAGGCAACATGGGACGTCTGTGTATTATTTCTTACAACTGTATGTATATCTACAATTATCTCAAATAAAATGTTCAATTAAAAAAACACAAAACCAAAAAAAGTTGAGCACAAACTTCCCAATTAATGGGAATGAATTCATTGTATACAAACTTCCCAATTAAAGAAAATAGATACAGAAAGCCAATATATTATTTTTTTTCTTATTGCAAAAGAAATAAATGTTCATTGTAAAAACTTTGGGAATAGTTTCTATTCAAAAAAAGAATAAATAACAAAGATTCTTATACATAAATCTTTGCACAAATTTTTGATTATTTCCCAAGGACAAATTTCTGGAAATGAAATTTCTGAGAAAAAGACAGTGTTTCATGAGCTTTTCAAAATATTACCACATTGCCCTCCAGGAAGGTCTTATTATTATCATCAGGCTATATAAGTTCCCTTTTCTCAGTACCTCCTCTCAGTTTGGATATTATAATTTTCTAAAACTTTTTCCAATCGTAAGTGTTACACAGAATTTCAACATTTTAATTTGCATTTCCTTCTTATTATTTAGGTTTAATATCTTTTCATGTATATTTGCTTTCTGTATTCATTCTTCAAAAATTTGTTTTCTGCCCTTCATTTATCTATTGGAATGTTTGTGTTTTTATTATTTTTAACAGATAAAGCTATTAAATTTCATAGTGAAGTTATCGACTCTTTGTCATTTTTATTAGAGATATTTTCCCCATTTAATCTTGTTTTTGGTGCTTTGGGAAGTCAAGAAGTTTTGAATTTTTATGTAGTCAGCTCTATTCATATTTCCTTTTAAGGTTTCTTTCTTTACTAATGAGATATGCTTTTCCCTCCCTGCCCTGAAAACAGATAAATACTTAAATGTATTTTTCTAGTTCCTTTATAGTTTAGCAATTATGTTTAACTCTTTATTACATTTGGAATGTATTTTGATCTATGGGGTGGAGGTAGAAATCTAACTTTATTTTTCTGCAAATAGTTATTAACAAATTATCAGCCAGAATTTTAAAATATAATTTCTTCTATTTATCCCATTTTTACTACTAAATTTTTGTATTTTACTGTGTTTATGCTTTGGGCCTTGATAAAGTGCCTAAAATCCTTTTTGGAAGTAGGCAGGGAATAAGTAAAATATAATTAGTAGACTTTCCCCTGAAATTAGTTGTATTACTTTGCTGTGAATCATTCCAAAGTCTTCTATTACATCCACATTTTTCTTTGTTTTCACAAAATTAACCCTTAAGCTAGGCCACACCTATGGAAGAAAATATCAAACTGCAGAAGATCAAAACTGGATGTCATTTCTGTCTTGGAATGAGGACATCTTCCATCTAGCCATAGAGAAGATCATGAGTGACAGAATTATATCACCTCCTCTTTCCTCAATCAGGGTCAACTTCTTCTGTATCTGACTCTTTTTGGTTGTTGTTTGTTTTGTTTTGTTTGTTTTGTTTTGTTTTGTTTTCGGTACACGGGCCTCTCACTGTTGTGGCCTCTCCCATTGTGGAGCACAGGCTCCAGACACGCAGGCCCAGCGGCCATGGCTCACAGGTCCAGCCGCTCCGTGGCTTGTGGGAGCTTCCCGGACCAGGGCATGAACCCGTGTCCCCTGCATCGGCAGGCGGACTCTCAATCACTGCGCCACCAGGGAAGCCCCTGTATCTGACTCTTTGAAACCCAGAGAGTATAAGAGAGCTGGGTAAAAACAACTTCCCTTGCATTAGGCTCACTTAGCATCTTAAGCACACTTGAGGAAATACAAGTGCTAGCTGTCTGACTCTTGAATGTCTTAAACTCCTCAAACCAAAGAAGTTTCACAAAATCAACTATGGTTAATTAACAGAAGCCAGCCTAAACTGAGCCCTTGTGAAGGGGTGGCCAGGTTTGTACGTGTGACCTAGTCTCCTTGGCCACAGCTGATTATCAGAGGCAAACATCTGGTCCACACCAGGTCAATATTTCCTAGGAATTCAGAATTGCAACAAAAGAGCTGGAGCTGAAAACTCACATCAATCTGGGCTGGGCTGGCCATTTCTTTTATGTGATGCATGTTGAAGCAAAGTGAGCCAGTTCCCATAGCAAGAGCAATGAATTAGACATGAAAGGTCAGATAATAAAACATGGGTCTCAGCTGAAGGAGTAAGTAACCTGGGCTTCACTTTCTGATTCCCGGGTCCAGGCCCTCAAGATGTGCTCATTCCTAAATTCCGCTAAATATCCACTCACCCATCCAGTGAATCCCATTTTTCTTGAGCTAATCTGAGTGGGTTTCTGTTCCTTACAAATGATGATCCCTGATTAAGACCGCCATATATCTAGCCCGTGCTTTCTAGTTTACCAGGAAATATTACTGACATTCTCTCTTCACTACCACCCTTTGAGCGAGGCAGGTGAGGATTATCATTACCCTCGTTTGTATAAATGGAGAAAACTGTGATACACAAAGTCTTCAGTCGCTAGCCCAAAGGCGTACAACTAGAGTATGACACAGCCAGGACTGATTCCCAAAGAAACAAGCATTCCATTATATGATACTGCTTTCTAGTAATCTTGGGGGACGTTGACTACTTACATTACATGCTTTCATTTACATGGCATTCTTCCACTGTCAACACTACGTCTGTCTAGTCTGGTTCAGATGGGTTGCATGCCCTGGCTCAAGACAATCTAGGGATTCTTGTGTCTAAAGTTTCGTTGACATTTAGGAATCTTGAATGCCAAGCATCCATCTGCTTTCCTTTCCCTGAGAAGCATTTCTTCATATTAGTTAAGTTCAAGACAACACTTATTTATTAAATATACTTTACGGGTTTTGCCTAGGTGACATGCTGTAAGGAACACAAAAGAAGAATATAATCCATCAGTTACCCAGTGAGCTTGTTATCTTACTGGAGATGTAGCATCTATGTGCATGGAATACATTGAAACAGTGGGTTATTCATTACTGGAATTTGTAGACTTACAGTAGGACTGTGCAATGAAGGACATAAAATTGTTATCCAAGAGTTAAACTGAAAAGTGAATAAATGGAGTTAATAAGGAAAGAGTAAATCTAATAAGGAAACAATAGATCCTAGATCAGAAAGACCTGACTCAGTCAGGAGTGGGTAGCCAGCCTGGGAGGCATAGAAAAGAAGAAGAAGGAGGAGAAGGGAAAGAGATAGGGGGAGGGGAAGAAGGAGAGGGAGGGGAAAAGGGAGTAAAGCACAGCAGATAACAACCAACACCCATTCGAGGACAATTCTGAAGACAGGGGTCTCCTTTCCTCCCTAAAGCCGTGAGAATACATAAACCTGTATGGACAACTTAGGGAGAGAAGCCAAGACAGGAGGATTATCTAAGAAACTGAGTTTTTTTTTTTTTTTTTTTTTTTTTGCGGTACACGGGCCTCTCACTGTTGTGGCCTCTCCCGTTGCGGAGCACAGGCTCCGGACGCGCAGGCTTAGCGGCCATGGCTCACGGGCCCAGATGCTCCGCGGCATGTGGGATCCTCCCGGACCAGGGCACGAACCCGTGTCCCCTGCATTGGCAGGCGGACTCTCAACCACTGCGCCACCAGGGAAGCCCTGAAACTGAGTATTTTTATTTAAGAGAGACAGACCATTACCTAAGAGATGATTTATATAATAGGAGTGGACCAAGCTTTAATTTGGGTTAGATATTTAATTTTCCTCGTAGATAAGCAGTGAATAGGGACTCAGGAGAAACACCATTTCTGTATAAGCAAATTTGAACATTTTATCTTCATATCCATGTTATAGTATGAGTTAAATTTCGTGATCCTCTTATATAACAAATGCCAAATTTTCTAGCATAAAAATAAATTATTGTAGGTGGCTACTATCAGCTAGAGTAAGCAAATGATGCATCATGAATAAGTAACATTTCAGAAGGGATCTGAAGGATGATGTGATGTGAATAGGACAAGATATGAGAAACGATATAAGCAAAAAAGAAACAGCAAAAATAAATTCAGTATCTATGAGGCACAGCCTTGTCCAGCCAGGGTGAAACTTGTGAGTTGAATAAGATGTAAATCTTACCATCTTTTGGAGGTCCTGAAATGCAAGTAAGAGGAATTAAAAGCAATAGGGATCCACAGAGGAGAGCAACATTAAAAAGGGATAGAATAGGTAGCATTTTAGGAGGGCCAGTATGGTAGCAGGATGGACTGGAGTTCTGCACATAGATATGAGAGGAAGTGGCCCTAGCCCAGAGTAGAAGAAATGGCAATGGAAAAAAATAAAAAAATAAAAATCCTCTAAGAGAAAACTGTCAGAAATTAGCCATTCATGGGATCCAGAGTATAAAAGATCTTTCAAGGGTCACATCAAATGTCACCTCTTCTGGAAAGCTGTCAGGGAGCCCAGGGACCCCACTGTGCAGAATTAACCATGCCTCCCTCTGTGCCCATATAAAAAATGTGTTCATGCTACAAAAACACTCTTACCAAATGATGATACACTTATTTTTTAAAATATGTTCCCTTTGCTTTCTCCCAGCTTTACCTTTAATTTCATATACCCTGGTATAAAAACATACAAGTAGTGAGTGAATTCAGGCATTAGGCCTCCTTGCTGACATGCATGACTGCCCTTGGAACTTCTCCACTTGCTCTATATGCCCCTGATAAGGATAATTCTTTCCTGAGGCCTCTGGGGCCCAGCCCTGGCTGGAAGAGCCCATGCTGAGTGCTGATCAGAGGGTCATGTCTGAAGATGGCGGTTACCTGGAGCCCCAGTACTGCACATAGGCATGTTCTGTTCCCCTAATCTCCCTGGCCCTTCAGCCCAAAGTCCCATCTCCCCTGACAGAATGAATGCAGGAAGAGCCGCTGAACCGATGCCTGATTTCTCAGGGAGGGAAGTGTGGTCCTCATTTCCTGGTCATGCCTCCCACTCTGCCACGTGAAGCATGGGTTCCTACATACCACGAGTGGAATTTCTTTGTCTATGAGCTCTGAATGCACGTCCCTAACACATCCAGACTCCGTAACAAAAGAACTTTCAATCGTTCCTTGAATGCCTGGAACCTGCTTTTTTCCCAGGTTCCCTGTCTTCTGCTTTTTTTCCCCTGTCTTCCGCTGACACTGACGTGGGCAGAGGTCAGAAATGTAGCTGTCAGGGTCGTTAAGCCAGATCCTCCCCTGTGCTGGGGATCCCTCCTGGGCTGCTGGAGCGGAAGGCCCAGGGGCATGGAGGACATCATTTCAGTTGCCTCTGTCTCCAGCTCCCTCCCTGCCCTTCTCTGACCTTTGTCCCTGGCCAGCTGTGCATATTCAGAAGGCCCTTCCTACTGTTCTTGGGGTTGAAGTTTCTATAATGGTATAGGAAAGTGTAATGTTCCTGCAATTACCTCTGCAATTCATGTGCTCCTGGGCTGTTAGAAGTGACCTTGCTGCTGTCTGGGTGTCATGTCATTATCTGACAAAGCTCGAGACCTCTTCACACTTCTTTCCAAGAAGCATGATGTTCCTGTGCTATGCGGCTGCTTCCCACCAGCTATCTGTTTTACGTTTGGTAGTGTATATATGTCCATGCCACTCTCTCACTTTGTCCCAGCTTACCCTTCCCCCTCCCCATATCCTCAAGTCCATTCTCTAGTAGGTCTGTGTCTTTATTCCTGTCTTACCCCTAGGTTCTTCATGACATTATTTTTTTTTCTTAAATTCCATGTATTTGTGACCGCCTGGAGGGGTGGGATAGGGAGGGTGGGAGGGAGGGAGACGCAAGAGGGAAGAGATATGGGAACATATGTATATATATAGCTGATTCACTTCATTATAAAGCAGAAACTAACACACCATTGTAAAGCAATTATACTCCAATAAAGATGTAAAAAATAAATAAATAAACGAATGAATGAATGAATAAATAAATAAAAAGAAGCATGATGTTGTAGCAGAGTGATCAAGAGCGCGCACTTCCAAGGAGCCTGGAACCTGACTGCCTGGGATTAAATTCAGCTCTGTGACCCTGTGCAGGTTACCTAAATTTCCTTCCCTGTAAAAGTGGAGATAAAAATAACACCTGCTCTATAGGGATTATGAGGATTAAATTTATTTATTCATGAAAAGGCACTCAGAACAATGCCTAGCATTTAAGAAGTACTTAATAACTCTGAGCTATTATTGTTGCTATTAATATTATTACTGATCTTGGGTAGGGGTTAGAAAGCTGATACACATGTGACAAACTCCATGGTCCGGAGGGAGGCTGAGAGCCTGAGCCTTCAAATAATCACGTGGAGGGACAGAAGAATTAGCAACCTTGGGAAGAGGACTGAATGTCAGGTCTCTGGGGCTCACCGGCGGTGTCTTCTGCTTCTCCATAAAGCACAATTCACCTCCCTATGTGGCCACTGATGGTGACATCGCTTGGATGGGAATGGGAGCTCCTGCGCTCCCATCAGATGGGATGCTCAAGTCCCCAGAAGTATAGGTGTGAGCATCTTTGAATCACGAAGCAAGTTTCCCTCAAGAGTGCCTGACCTGGGAATCACTAAAGGCAGCTTCCTTCAAAAGAGTGGGTGATGAGCCCCATCCCCAGGGAAAGGGGAGCCACTGACTAGTGAACGAGCATGGTGCATCTTCAGTGAGGCCATTGGAAGACAGGGAGAAGCAACAGCAGGGTTCACAACTCAGTTCTCTCTCCACTTGAGATAGGCTGCAGAGGAGTTCCCACCCCCTGCTCTCTGGACTCCTTGAGGTGATAAGAGAGATGAAGATTTCAAGAGGGTTATTCTAAATCCCTAACTAATAAAGCAGGAAGCATCTCCAGGAATTATATGTAAAAAAAGAAAAAACAAGATGTGACCATATTCATACACTGAGTTCACTGTGGTTACAACCACTTACGGCACTTGACGCCCTTGAAACGTTTCTATGTTATATTCCATGGAATATACCCGTATAATCACTCCTGTAAAGGAACAGACTTCTTACAGATCATGGACACTGCAGCTGGGACTGCCTTTATCCACATATGGTCTACAGTAAGGCTTGAGTATCACGGCTGCAGACACTTGGCGCATGGAGATGCAGGGGTGTCCTGAACACTACAGATGTGAAAGACCTGCCACAGGGCTCCCTTATTTCCCTGTAAGGAATTTTGTTGGAAACTCTGCACTTGCAATGGCAAGCACAGAAATTAATGTCATTTTCTTATGAAATCTCTCTACGGACTCTCTTAGGACACCAAGTCTGAGAAATAGAAGACGGTGACATTTTCACTGCTGTCCTCCCCCACTAGCTCCCACCTCCTAAGCATCTATTTCTCACCAGCCTGGAGGTTGTAAAGGTTTCTGCAGACTCTTCCGAGGGGACATCAATTAGAGACCATGTGTACTCCCAAGACCCTCGGAGCCTCAGGGGCATCAGATCTTCACTCAAGCGCACCGAAGTTCTAACCACTGCAACTAATATGCACCAATTTTAGTAGATTATATTTTATCTCTACATTGCGTGGCACAACACTCCTAGACCCTTATAACACTTGTGTTGAAAAGATGCCTTTTTGGAACTAGCTAGAGCAGAGTCTCTCTCTCTCTCTCTCTCTCTCTCTCTCTCACACACACACACACACACACACACAGAGAGAGAGAGAGAGAGAGAGAGAGAAACCCTAGAATGAAACCTCAGAATGGAACTAGCTAGAGCAGTCTCTCTCTCTCTCTCTCTCTCTCTCTCTCTCTCTCTCTCACACACACACACACACACACACACACACACACACACACACACACAGACAGAAAGAGACAGAGAGAGACAGAGAGAGAGAAACCCTAGAATGAAATCTCAGAACGTAATATCTTGATCTGGACATTTAATATGAATTCCCCTAGATAGCTTCACAGAGTATTCCTTGATAGCATACTGTTGTGAAATTTATTCTGGAATGACTGCAAGGAATTTGCCAGACCAATTTGTCTGAGAAGCCGAGCTGTCCCATTGTGTTAATCAGAATAATGCAACTTCCCCAAAGATGGTCAAAACCTAATCCCTAGGACCTGCGAATAGGCTACCTTACATGGCAAAAGGGGCTTTACCCAAAGCATCCTTTGACTAAGGTTAAGGACACTGAGAGGGGGAGATTATCCAGGTGGGCGAACGTTGCTCAGCTGTGATCACAGGCAGATGTGACTACATAAAAATGGACAGAGAGATGCAATGTTGCTGGCTTTGAAGTTGGAAAAAGGGGCCACAAGCCAAGGAATGTGGGCAGCCTCTAGAAACTGGAAAAGACAAAGAAATGGATTCTTCCCTAGAGACTCCAGAAGGAATGCAGCCCTGCCAACACCTTAATTTTAGCCCAGTGAGACCCATATCAAATTCTGACCTCCAAAACTGTAAGATAATAAAAAATTTGTATTGCTGTAAGCCAAGTTTGTGGTAATGTGTTGCAGCAGCAATTAAAAAATAAAATGTACCCAGGCAAAAGGTAGTAGATGGAAATGTCTTGTGTGTAAAACCCTGAGGCTGCTAATACATCCACGTGCTGGTGTAAGAATGAATGCCAGGGGACTTCCCTGGTGGTCCAGTGCTTAAGACTCCACGCTTCCAATGCTGGGGGCACGGGTTCAATCCCTGGTCGGGGAACTAAGATCCCACATGCTGTGTGGTGAGGCCAAAAATAAATAAACAAAATTAATTAATTTAATTTAAAAAAAAAAGAACGAATGCTAGACTCTGCTTGTACCTAAATGCCAGCCTGTGTCTGTGCTGGGTCAACCTCTCTCCCTCCTTCATCCCCACCTGGATTCCAGCTCATTTAATTGTGCAACCACGTGCATGTGTATCTCTCGATTCCTCAAGTCCATCCTGTCACGGGACATGTGAAACCTATTTGCTTTGTCTCCCAAAATCCCTCCTAGGACATAGTGGCCACAAATCTGGCTACCTCAGGGCTGGGTGATATTGGATTTTGAGTGCTCTATAAATAAGCACGATTTTCCCCACCGAAGTTTGAGAGACAAACACTTCTGCTTTGCCACTGATTAAAACAGACCGAAAACGTGGCTCGAGCTCCACAGACAAAAGGTCCTGCTAACACTGCCTATTCTCCACTCCCCAAGTCTAGAGCTTGAGGCTGTCCAACGAGGAAAAGTTTGGGTCCGTAGAACAGAAATGCTTACCCAGGACTGCTGTCTCACACTGGCCCAGGACAGAGAAGGAACAGAGATGGGCAGTCTCTCCAGTAAGTGAAACATTTAAAATAAATGACATCGCTAATTGAGAAAAATGGATTTTTTAAATAAAAAACCTAAATCTGGGCTTCCCTGGTGGCGCAGTGGTTGAGAGTCCGCCTGCCAATGCAGGGGACACGGGTTCGTGCCCCGGTCCGGGAAGATCCCACATGCCGCGGGGCGGCTAGGCCCATGAGCCATGGCCGCTGAGCCTGCGCGTCCGGAGCCTGTGCTCCGCAACGGGAGAGGCCAAAAGAGTGAGAGGCCTGAGTACCGCAAAAAAAATAAATAAATAAAAATAAAAACGCCTCCATCTCACTTAGATCTTCAGATTTTCAGAATTTCCTTTGAATTCCTGTCATTTTGATTTGGGTATATATCACAAACAACCGAAATGTTTTACGTAGAAAATAGGATTGGTGCTTTCTGACATTTTATTTTGCATTGCACACTTGTATATTTGAATTTTAGTTTTTGTTTGTGTTGATCACTGTAGAATGAGAGCAAGGTTTACAAACCCTTCCTCAGGTGTGGTTTTCTTGAGTCACCTACAGTATTCCTTAACACAGTTTGCAGGGAGTGGGACAGGTGTTTTGGAGCAGGAGAAACAGCACTAGACAAGTTCAAGTTCAATGCTTCCTTTGCGGCCTTTGGAAAATAATTTCACCTCCCCCGGCCCCAGTCCCCTCATTTGAAATAAAGAAATAACCACACCTCGTATGCCAACATCTCAGAGACAGTTGTGAGGGTCAGGTGAAATCCTACACACAGAGCACTTTGAACTTTGAAAGCATTTACAAGAATTAGGTATTGTTTCTATGAATTCAGAAATTATTAAATGCTTACCAAATTAGATCATACATGCGAAGTGGCCTAAAAGGGTAGTATAAATGGCAGGTATGAGATACACAAAACCTGTTGTCAATTAAATGAATATTCAAATTTTCCACAATGAGTACCAAGAGGCCATCAGCTTTACGGTACATAATAACTTCAAACATGAACATATTTTATGGGATTATATATTTTTATTACATATGGAACTTACATGATTGCTGCACGTCTTGTATCGAATATTCTGCCCTTCACAATTCCTGAGGAAAAAAAAGAAAATAAGGATTTCATGGAAGTTGCAAGCAGGAAAGAAAATACAAGTGAAAACGAGGCACACGTAACACTTTTATTAGTGCCCATTACCTCAAAGACTCAAAGTTTAAATTCTAAGAAATAACTTTCAAGGATCAGGAGGCCAAAAAGTCTCATGGAAGTGTCACATTAAATACAGTGAATTCTTTAGTTGAATTAATGTAATATTACTTAAGCACAGTTTTTACCCTAGGGTCTATATAACCACTGAAATTAATGTACACTGTGTGTGTGTGTAATGTGTGCATATATGTTTTCTTTTTCTATGAAAAAGAAGGTAAAACTACAGGCAGAAGTATTTGTGTAGCACGTCCCTGAAAGGGAATTTCTCTTCCTCACTCACTGAGGTCACCAAGTTAGCCGGGCCCTCTATAACCTCCCTCTCTAATCAGTACAATGGTCTCTGTCAGAAATTTGCCTGAGGCAATGCTTATACCTTACTTCAGCCACCAGCCTTATTAAACAAATGCTACAAAACATAGTGTTGGGCGGACTTCTTAGGATACCGATCCTCTAGGATCTGAAGTCATATACGCATGTATGTATATGCTTGAGAATCCTCCAGGGATGACCACACACTATCCTTCCCTCCAACCACTTGCTTTGGGACCCAGCCACTCATCTTCCAGGCAAGCTTTCCTTTTGGATGTTTGGAATTCTATCTGGCAGGTCCTTTCCTCAGTGCAGTGCTTGCTGCTCTGTATTTTACATTAACTCCTTAAAGATAATTCATCTGTGAATGGGATCTTTCCCAGTGTTTCCACGGAGTTATGTTTTTACCCTTTATGTGTCCCTGGCCAATTCAATGGCAAATTTGGAGCAAGAAAAGCTAAACACAGGCTTAACTCGCCATCTTGAATTAAAAGTCAAGCGTTAATTTGTTTTAGAATAGTTAGTCCTGGAAGAAGAGAACTTTTTTTTTTCTGGCTGTGTTGGGTCTTCATTGCTGCGTGCGGGCTTTCTCTAGTTGCGGCGAGCGGGGGCTACTCTTCGTTGCGGTGCGCGGGCTTCTCACTGCGTTGGCTTCTCTTGTTGCACAGCACGGGCTCTAGGCGCGAAGGCTTCAGCAGTTGTGGTGCTCGGGCTCAGTAGTTGTGGCTCGCGGGCTCTAGAGCGCAGGCTCAGTAGTTGTGGCGCACGGGCTTAGTTGCTCTGTGGCATGTGAGATCTTCCCAGACCAGGGCTCAAACCTGTGTCCCCTGCATTGGCAGGCGGATTCTTAACCACTGTCCCACCAGGGAAGTCCCTGGAAGAAGAGAACTTTTAAAAAGTGGATCCAAAGAGAGCCTTTTTTGCTGGTGTGATTTAAATATGAGCCTATATGAAATGACTGAACAAGTCTATTTCAGCAGCATATAACTCACTGCACATACTTTCTGACAATTCTATTTTTATCAATTACAAAAAGAGTAGGTGAAAACTACTAATATGCCAAGAAGTATAAAGGAGGAAAACCAAGCATTAATCCCATCATTGGGACTTCCCTGGTGGTCCAGTGGTTAAGAATCTGTCTTGCAATGCAAAGGACACCAGTTTGATCCCTCGTCGGGGAACTGAGATCCCACATGCCTCTGGTCAACTAAGCCCAAGTGCCACAACTACTGAGCCTGCTCGCTCTGGAGCCCATGAGCCCGTGGCAACTAATGAGCCTGCAGGCCACAACTAGAGAGAAGGCCACACACCGCAACAAAGAGCCCGTGCGCCACAACAAAAGATGCCACGTGCCACAACTAAGACCTGACACAGCCAATAAATAAATATTTTAAAAATCCCATCATCAAGACCTTTACCCTTAATAATCTGGCATTTCATCTTCCAGGGTTTCTGCCCTGATTTATTTACAGTTGTGAAATCATACAGCCCATTCAACTTTGTATTCATTTTAATCTCATATTATAGCCTTTTCCCATTTTATTAATAATTCCTTGGGAAAAAACTGTTTAATGACTACATAATAGTCCATAATACAGACATTACTTTTTTTGTAGTTTGTTTTGTTTTGTTTTGTTTTGTTGTTTTTGCAGTACACGGGCCTCTCACTGTTGTGGCTTCTCCCGCTGTGGAGCACAGGCTCCGGACGCGCAGGCTCAGTGGCCATGGCTCACGGGCCCAGCCGCTCCGCAGCACGCGGGATCCTCCCAGACCGGGGCACGAACCCGCGTCCCCTGCATCGGCAGGCGGACTCCCAACCACTGCGCCACCAGGGAAGCCCCTTTTTTTGTAGTTTTGAATTTGAATTTTTTTAATTGTGGTAAAATATATGTAACATAAAATTTACCATCCTAACCATTTTTAAGTATACTCTTCAGCACTGTAAGTATATTCACATTGTTCTACAGACATTACCTTTTGTGGGTATTTGTGCTGCCTCTTCTTTTTCCCTACTTTTAAATTTTACATACATTAAAATTCACTTTTTGGGGGTGCACAATTTCATGCGTTTTCACAAACCCATACAACTGTGTAAGCACTACCACAATCAACATGTGGAACAGGTCCATCACCCATAAATGCCCTCAGGTTGCTCCCTTGTAGTCAACTTCTCTCCACCCTCAGCCTCTGGCAACCACTGGTCTGTTTCATGCCCCATTAATTTTGCCTTTTCCAGAATGCCACATAAATGGAATCATACAGTGTATAGTTTTTTGAGACTGACTCCTTTCACTTAACATAATACATAAGAAATCCACCCATGTTGTTGCGTGTATCCATAGTTTGCTCCTTTTTAATTGCTGAATAGTATTCCACTGTGTGTATGTACAACAGTTTATTTACCCATTCACCAACTGGATATTTGGGTTGTTTCCAGCTTTTAGCAATTATGAACTAGAATGTTGTAAACATTCACATACAGGTTTTGTGTGAACATAACTTTTCATTTCTCTTGGGCAAATACTAAGAAGCAGGATTGCTGAGCTGCTTATTTTATATAATAATGCTTTGCTAAGCATCTTTATGCTTTCATTTTTGTTCACATTTAGGATACATATCTAGAAATGGATAACAAATGCCATTCCTTTCATCTTAATGACTTCTTCATGTATGCGTTTTTAACTCTTGGCTGGCTAAGTATTATTTGATTGGTTGTATTTTCAAAAAGGGTAAATGTCTCCCATATTATTATTAAACTTTGTATTTCACATAGGAAAGGCAAGGCAGTAAGATATATTACTTTTTTCATGTTCCTTTTTCCTCAAAATTGTAGACACGCTTCATTGATCTTTGACATTTAGACTCACAGAAGAGAAGTCTGATTTTTATTCTTTTGTACATGTGTTTTATTTTTCTGCCTGGAAGCATATAGTGTTTTGTTACTATTTGAAGTAAAAATTATAGTCAGGGTGTACCTAGTTGTGTGTTTATTTTCATTGATTTTGACTAAAAATGGTTGGCCTTTTTGACTAGAATACTCAAGGTCTTTACTTGCAGTGCCACATATTATTCTCAGATTATAATTTTGATTACTGCTCTTGTTCCAAGAATATCTGTAAATCTTAAGTTAGAGTCCCCTTTCTCCGCTCCTATTATTTCCTTATTGAGCTATGATTTTCTTTAATATACATCTCATTTGTTTGACCTTCTCTTATACTTCCAAGAAATCTCCTACAGATATCCCTCCACATGACTGATTTTCTTTTTCCGGTAGTGATTATTTTGTATTTTATTGTCTGGTATGCTTTTTTTTTTTTTTTTTCAGCCATGCCACGCAGCTTGTGGGATCTCCGTTCCCTGACCAGGGACTGAACCTGCGCCATGGCAGTGAAAGTGAAAGCCCAGAATCCTAACCACTAGGCCACCAAGGAACTCCACTGATACACTTTTTGATACTGCTTTTTCTTTCTTTGCAATCCTTCTTAAACTCACCCTTCTCCATCCACATCTCATACCATCCTCAGCTTACTTTCTGCTCCAATTGCATCATGTACCTCAGTCTCTTCATATCTGTTTTCTGGGAGGTGCAGTCCCTAATGGGATTTAGAAAGTATACAGGAGAAAGGCATTTTGGAGTGGAAAGAACAGCACTACGGCTGCCTCCAAAAGCATTACCTAAATGATACTTAAATTTCTGAACTGGAATACAGACAAAGTGTCCAATTAGTTGCCTCTTTTTAATATAGTTCTCTTGACTTGTAGTTTAGAACACCTTCCTAGATTATCACAATAGTCTGACCCAGTCTTAGTGTTTTCTAACACTGTATATTTCCATCTTTGTGACTCATCAGAGGTATAGGACTTGCAAATTTATTAAACTCTCAGCCAGGCTACATTAAATTTTAAGCATTCCAGAAGCACCAAACTGGGAGTCTGGCAGGAAAAATGTATTAGGGTGGAGAAAATTTATTAGGGTGGAGTCATATCCTTTTGACCAACCTCTCTTGGTCAAAAGGATGTGACTCCATTCTCCTGGGAAACAACAGCTATGCCAGTGGACAAGGTCATTTACTTACATGACTTATTTCATTGCGCTTATTATGTGTGGATAAAAGAAGAAAATAAATTACAGAAAAAGTGAAAGGGTAATTTGAAGTACTCTGCTTTTTTTGGAAAAGGCCCAATTGAGGAAAGTAGCTAATAGATGAGGGAAGTGATAACCAAAATCTTCTTGTATTATGCTGACTTATAACCCAAAAGCTTTTGATTCCAATTTCAAGGGGGCAGGTAAATTACAAAACACATGGCTTAAGAGAGTATTTGAATTGATCTAAATACGGGAATACAAAAACTGTGGAAACTTACAAAGAATGACATTTTCTTTAAAAGTGTATTAGAACTTCAGAAATAATTTTTCAGATGCATTTTTAGTAATTGTTTAATTTTAGTTACTTAAATGAAAAACAAAACCAATTTTGAAAAATTCAACACTAATAGAAAAGAACATATTTGCTGATGGCAGCTCGTGTCTCAGGCCTGCCGTGTAGACCGTATGGTCGTGGTCTACACCCCACTGCCATCTGCTATGTCCTAGTTGTGAGGCACTAACTTGCATCTTGAGTGTTGGGCCTGAAAATCTAAACCTAAAATGTAAGTATATCTCTACTAAAAATGCTACTATAACTGCAGCAAAGTGATATGAAAAAAGGAGCATTTCATTGCATGAATTCTCAAAATAGAAAGTAGCGTTTTTGACACATTCCTTCTCCAATGACTTCTTAAGGTGAACCTACTATGTACTAGGATGTGGATATAAGTAAAGATGCAGTAGGATTATCCCTCAATTCCTTTAATAAGTCAGCAGTAAGGCTGTTTTTTTTTTTTTAACCCAACCATCTGGTGGACATTTTTCATGTTCTACTTCATTTTGTCCAACCTAACACACACTGAACCCACTGATCGGCCTCTGTTGATGTGGAATGCTTTGGTTACAATTTAGTGTGAAAATGAATGGCCACTTTATGAAACAGGCATAAAATGAAATGCAAGTTATTTTAAAGTTAAGGACACTGGAGTCCTAATCCCCCAAGCAGGAACCTGCCAGCTTATTCTGGAAATAATTCCTTTGGCTCAAAGCAACTGAGCTGCAGAAATATTACTTCCAAGTTTTTAATTCCATTCTAATTATTATTTGCAAGAGCTAATGGTTATCAGAAGTATATGAAAATTCAAGAACATCATTTCACAATTATGTATTTTCTATCCACTACAACATTCATAACACCCTGAAATTGAAGATTTTTGAAGCCATAAATTTATGAATATATAAAAAACATATGTTGATTCCACATGAGGATACATTAAAAACATTAATAAAATTTCCCTGGAGTTTATAGCACCATAATTTATTGCATTCATTTGCTGATGCACTGACTCAAATACTAGTGTCTTAAAAACTAAGAAGCATGTGTTTTGAAGAATAGAAATATATTAATTTTTTAAAATAGCAGTTAAACCTGTCTTTCCCATGGTTGGCACTTGACTAGAATATCAAATTGCAAATTTCTGCAAGAGAAAGAGACATTCTGGCTGGCGTATGGTTTGCAGCGCAAAAGAACTGAGTGTGTATTTAAATGTAATCAAATTCTGAAATAACTTTATCCACAAAGAAAGAAATGAGCAAAATAGCCACACTCACTCCCTTTCCTAAATCATAAATTTAAAGGGGCGCACTGATAAAAAGAGAAGGCATTGAAAGGTCTTCTAAAGCTTTGGGAGAGCTTTTTGTCTGTTTTTTACGTAACCACCTCCACATACCTCTTCCAAGAAAAATCGACCACAAAAGCTCAATATTTATGAAGAATTTAATGAGAAGCTGTTCCAGGATAAGGAGACCTGATAAGCTTTCCAAGGGAAGTAGGTTTCCTTCTTAACAATCACAGAGCACTTCCAAAATTACAGTGAAACGTCTCAATATGGGAGTGGGTATGTTAGGTTTGGGGCTGCCTAAAAGGTGGGGAGCAGGAAAGACAGAATTATTAACAACCCTACTGCCTTTCCTTTGAAGTAATCTAATTTAATTTTTATGCAGAGAAATAACGTTACTGTCCCTGTTTCTTATCAGAATCATGGAAAGACTGGGTGCACCACAGGCCTGGCCTTATGCCAGGAACCAAGCTGGAGAACAAATATTGCCTCACCATACACTTTTCTTAATGTACATACCTCAGAATACACTATTCTCTCATTTAATTTTATTTTTATATTTGGTTTAAGATCTTCCCTAGCTTCCCTATCTGAATACAGATATGTATTCAAACTAGATGAGCCCAGGGAGCAAGCAAAAATTTGGAGATTCCCAGGCCTAAAGGTAAATTTTAAAATATAGGTTAAGATGTGTACACAAATAGACTAAAGAATACTGCGTTAAGTCCTAAAAAATGAAAAAGTCAAGCAAGTACTACTTCAGGAATGGTGACTCGAAACACAGTAGCAATATTTAGGATAGAGCTGTTTTGGGGTTCCTACAATTATTTTATTATGAAATGTTTTAAGTCCAAAAAAGGTCGGGAGAATGATGCAAACTCATGTACACACCAATAAGCGTCATCATTTCTTGAAAGTTTTCTTCAGATTTATTTTTAAGACATGTGTCATTACAAATATGGTGGAAGCCCCCTGCCAAACCTCCTCAATCTTATTCTCCTGCCTCCCTCCCTTTGGTTAGAGGTAACTAAGTAAATGGTATCATAATTTACATAACGTTTCACAGCTTGATTTTTTTTTTGTCCCAACACTATGTTTTTGAAAATATCCATGTTGATAGACGCATCTCTAATTCATTCATTTTTATGGCTCTAGAGTAATCCAATTTATAAATATAGCTCAATTTATCAATTCTTTCTACTTTTTATTGATCAATTTTCCTAAAAGTCTATGAAGATTTAGGTTGGTTCTGCAATGAGCCATCTTATACAATCACCTAGGGTACATTTGCACACGTTTCTCTGGGATATATACCCCAGTGGGACTGTTCTGTTGTGGGCATTTACAGCTTCACTAGTACCAGATAATGACAAACTGCCCTTTAAAGTGGGAATACCAATTTTCACCCCCATTAGTAGTGCAGAAAAGTTCTTGCTTTTACACATCTAGGGCAATATTTGGCATTTTTAAACTTTAAAAAGTTTCCCAGTCTGAAGAATATGAAATATCTCACTTTGTATTTTTTGCATTTTTTTTTGTTAATGAGGTTAATATTTTCATTTGTTTTTGACTATGCAGGTTCCCCTTCTGTGAATTTCCTGTTCATATCCTTCTCCCATTCTTCTACTAGTTTGCTTTGCTTTTGTTTTATTGTATTTAAATATCTCAGACACTAATCCCTTATTGGTTATATTCATTATCAAGATTTTCTCCCATTCTATGCTCTTCTTTTGGTTTATAGTATATATTTTTACAATACAAAGCCTGCTTAAACTTATAAATATTTTCCTTCCCAACTTATGCTCTTTTTGTCTTAGTTAAGGCATAATTCACTACCCAGAGATCATACAGATATTCTCCTATACATTCTTCTTCTAAATGTTTTCAAGATTTGCTTTTCATAAGTATATTTTAATCCACCTGGAATTTATTCTTTAATAGATGGACATTTTCTAATATTTTCCTTTGGATATTAATAATCATATTTGAACCTCATGTATTGAATATTCATCTTTTCTCCACCATTTTTTAAATGGTGGTATAACTGGCATATAACATCAGATAGTTTCAGGTGTAATTACACAAATTTTTCATGACATCTTGAAATCCTACATATGCATGCTTCTGTTTCTGGGCTCTTGATTTTGCTACGTTGGCCTATTTGCACCCATCCTACTACTATAGTTAAATTTTTTTTTAATGTTAGTGTTTGGGCAAGTCTTTTGTTCTCCTTCAAAACTGTTTTTATAATCTTTGCACTTCCATATGACTCTTGAAATTACATTTAATTTAAATATAATTTAGGAGAAACTGGCATTTTTATGATATTGAGGCTTCCTAACATGAACATATTATATATCTCCGTTTATTTAGGTGAGCTTTTAAATATTTCGTAAAGGCCTTGTATATCTTTTATTGAATTTATTACAAGGTACCTTATATTTTTTAAGTAGCAAAAACGGTGTCCTTTTGAAATTTGCTTTCTTATTAGTTTTTCCTACTGTGTAAGCATATAGTTGTTATTTGTGCACTAACTTTGTTTCCAATAATCTTAATGAATTCTTTCATTAGTCCTATTATTTTATGTGTAGATACTCTTGGATATTCTGTCTAGACAATCAGGTAGTCTATGAATAATGAGAGTTTTGCTTCTTCCTTTCTAATTGTTATACTTGGTATTTCTTTTTCTTGCCTTATACTGACTAGGACCTCATGTACAATAATGAATATGAACAATGACAGTAGCCATTCTCATCTCATACCTAATGTTAAAGAAAATGCAGTAACATTCTATAGACTAAGAGAGTACATCTCTATTCCTAGTGTGAGAAGATTTTTCATTTCAATTATGAATGTGTTCATTTTATCAAATGCCACTTTTGCATCGAATTAGATACCTGTATGACTTTTCTCTCTTAAATACTCCATGCTGTGCCGGCTGCTGCTTACTCATTGCAAATATTTCCATGTGTATTATCTATTTTAGATTGCAAGCTTATCATAAGCAGGGCTCTATTGATAGGGATAGGAATCCTATACAGCCTGGCTTGGTGACCCGTCTCTCCGTATCTTTTACTACTGCAGTAACCTCAGGGCTGTCAAGGGTAACAAAACTGCTTTTCATATTAATTTCTCACCTCCAGGCTTCCACAATCAAATGGGATATAAACATCCAACTCAATATATACAACATATGGAGATCAATATGCGTGCACCTCAAATTCTTGGGAGAGTAGGTCCATTGTTCCAAAGTGGAAAATTTTTTCATTTAATGTTGAGACCAATATATTTAAATTCCCTATGTTGATGTAGGGCTTTTAGTTTTTTCCAGTCCATCTGTTTAGCAAGTATATAGACCTCAACAGTCCTGTCTTTAAATTAGGGCTGGAGTTCCTACACTGTGCCTCCTATACACACAAGACTTGATCTCCTGTGACTGTGAAGGAATTAAAACTCAAAAGCCTGAGTTCTAGAGACCAGTAAATCCCATCTCCATCCCCAGGGTAGGCACAAGATCAGTTATGCACTTACTGGTCTGGCCCTCAGTTTGCTCTTTGTTTTTTGGCTCTGTAGATTTCATTTAATTTCTTGTATGTTCAACTTCACTGTTTTTTTATTAAGACAATGTTTTTAGAACAGTTTTAAGTTCACAGCAAAATTGAGGGGAAAGCACCGATATTTCCCATATATCACCTGCCCTCACACATGCATAGCTTCCTCCCCCATTATCAACATTCCCCACCAGAGTGGTGCCTTTGCTACAACTGATGAACCTACATTGACGCATCCTAATCACCCCAAGTTCATAGTTTACATTAGGGCCCATGCTTGGAGTTGGATATTCCATGGGTTTGAACAAATGTATGACACGTGTCCATCATTATGGTATCATACAGAGTATTTTCATTGCCCTAAATATTCTCTGTATTCCATCTACTCATCACCCCCACCCCTGACCCTTAACCCCTGGCAACCACTGATCTTTTTACTGTCTTCATAGTTTTGCCTTTTCAAGAATGTCATATAGTTGGAATCATATAGTATGCAGCCTTTTCAGATTGGCTTCTTTCACTTAGTAATATGCATTTAAATTTTCTCCATGTCTTTCTATGCCTTGATAGACCATGTCTTTGTAGTGTTGAATAACATTCCACTGTCTGGATGTACATTTTATTTATCAATTCACCTTACCGAAGGACATCTTGGTTGCTTACAAGTTTGGCAATTATGAATAAAGTTGCCATAAACATCTGTGTGCGGGTTATTGCGTAGACATAAGTTTTTAACTACCTTGGGTAAACACCAAGGAACATGAACACTCACTCATATTGTAAGAGTGTGTTTAGTTTTGTAAGAAACCGTCTTACTGTTTTCCAAAGTAGCTGTACCATTTTGCATTCCCACTAGCAATGAATGAGAGTTCCTGTTATTCCACACCCTCACCAGCATTTGCTGTGGTCAGTGTTCCAGATTCTGACCATTCCAATAGGTGTATAGTGGTCTCTCATTATTTTAATTTGCAATTACCTGATGACAGATTATGTGGAGCATCTTTTCATGTGCTTATATGCCATCTACATACCTTCTTTGGTGAGGTGTCCGTTAAGGTCTTTGCCCAATTTTTTAATTGGGTTGTTTGTTTTCTTATTGTTGAGTTTTACAAGTTCTTTGTATATTTTGGATAACAGTCCTTTATTAAATATGTCTTTTGCAAATATTTTCCCCAAGTCTATGGCTTGTCTTCTCATTCTCTTGACATTATCTTTTGCAGAATAGAAGTTTTTCATTTTAATGAAGTTGGCTTATCAACTATTTTATTCATGGATCATGCCTTTGGTGTTGCATCTAAACAGTCACTGCCATACCTAAGGTCATCTAAGGTTTTCTCCTAGGTTATCTCCTAGGAGTTTTATAGTTTTGTGTTTTGCATTTCGTTCTTTTATATATTTTGAGTTAGTGTAAGGTTTGTGTCCACATTCAGTTTTTTGCATGTGGATGTCCAGTAGTTTTAGCACCATTTGTCGAAGAGACTATCTTTGCTCCATTGTATTGCCTTTGCTCCTTCGTCGAAGATCAGTTGACTACATTTATGGAGGTCTATTTCTGGGCTCTCTGTTCTGTTTCATTGATCCATTTGTCTATCCCTTTAAGACTAATACACTGTCTTGATTACTGTACCTTTATAGTAAGTCTTGAAGTCGAGTAGTTTTAGTCCTCTGACTCTTCTCCTTCAGTATTGCGTGGACTATGCTGGGTCTTTTGCCTCTCCACATAAACTTTTGAATCAGTTTGCTGTTATCCACAAAATATTATGCTGGGATTTTGACCGAGATTGCATTAGATCTAAAGATCAAGTTGGGAGAAACCAACATCTTGACCACATTTAGCCTTCCTATCCATGAAAATGGAATATCGCTCCATTCAACTTTACCTAAAAAAGATTTATGCCCTATTTTACCTGGTCTTTCTAGGTGTTCTTAAAAATAAATTGAATACTTTATTTTAAAATAATTGTAAATCACATTGATCTGTAAGATAATGAAAAGAAATCCTATGACCCTGTTTTCCCAAATGATAACATCTTGCAAAACTGTGTTACAATAACACAACTGGGATATTTACATTAATACAGTCAGAATACAGAACCCTTTCATTACCCCAAAGATCCCTCAAGTTGCCTCTTATAGTCATACCTTGTTTCCAACCACCCCCAACTCTTCTTTAATACCAGGCAATTACTGATCTGTTCTCCATTTCTATAATTTTTGCCATTTTAATAATATTATATAAATGGGATCATATGGTATGTAACCTTTGGAGAATGGCTTTTTGTACCTCAGCATCATTCTCGGAGCTTCATCCAGGTCATCGCCTGTATCAGTGGTTCATTTCTTTTTACTGCTGTGTAGTAGCCCATGGTATGGATATACTATAGTTTGTTTAACTAGTCACCCACTAAAGGGCATCTGGGTTGTTTCCATTTTTGGGATATTATGAGTAAAGCTGTTAAAAACATTCAGGTTTTCATGTGAAAACAAGTCTTCATTTCTCTGGGATAAATGCCCAGGAGTACAACTGCTGGGTTGTATGGTTAGTTGCATGTTTATTTTTTTAAGAAACTGCCTGTGGCTGTACTATTTTGCATTCTCACCACCAGTGTATGAGTGATCCAGTTTCTCTGCATTCTTGCCAGCATTTCATGTTGTCACTTAAAAAAAAAAAAAAAAAAGGTATTCTGACGGGTATGTAATAAATAATGTCTGATTGTGGCTTTAATTTGCATTTCCCTAACAGCTAGTGATAATAAGCACATTTTTTTGTTTGTTTTGTGGTACGCGGGCCTCTCACTGCTGTGGCCTCTCCCGTTGCGGAGCACAGGCTCCGGACGCGCAGGCTCAGCGGCCATGGCTCACAGGCCCAGCCGCTCCGCAGCATGTGGGATCTTCCCGGACCGGGGCACGAACCCATGTTCCCTGCGTCGGCAGGCGGACTCTCAACCACTGCACACCAGGGAAGCCCAATAAGCACATTTTCATGTACTTATTTGACATCTGTGTATCCTCTTTGGTGAAATATCTGTTCAGGTCTTTTATTCATTTTCTAATTGGATTGGTTTTTATTGTTAATTTTTTAAAGTCCTTAATATAGATCCTAGTCCTTTATCAGATATGTGGTTTACAAATATTTTCTCCCATTGATCTAGGTGCCATCACCACCAATACCACAGTTGTGATTACTGTAGCTGTATAAGTCTTGATAACAGGTAGACTGATTCCTTCTACTCTTTTTTTTCAGAATTGTTTTAGGTATTCTGTGGCTTTGCCTTTCCATATAAATTAATCTTGTTTAATCTACATAAAAAAAACCTTGCTAGAATTTTGAGTGAAATAAACCTATAAATCAATTTGAGCCCAGCTTTCTTCCCTACTTGGTTCCCAGAATATTGGAATCAGAGGATCTCTGTCTGAGAAATCAGAGCAGCCCGAAATAAAATACCTAAAAACATCATCAGGCAATCAGATAGACCAGCCACATCTCCTTAAAATTAAGCTGGAAACTCTTTTCCTTAAACATCAACAACAACAACAAAACAAAACAAAATAAGGGTCACCAGAAATCTTAGAAAGGTCTCTACATGAAAGATAGTGACAAAAACAAAACAGAAAACAGTAATTTGGAAAGAATTGAGACTATGCAGGGAAAAGAAAACTCCCCCCAACCCTGCCCCACAAAAGTCTTTTTATATGCTCAGAGATAAAAGAGAAGATACTGCATCTGAGAATCAGGGACAGACTGCTTTTGTTAAAAAAAATAATTCAAGGAACAAAAAATATATAAGAAGAAAATAGAGAAAGAGGAAAAAAGAGAGAGAGAAAATACTTACAGAATTGGAAAATAAGTTTAGACAAATCTCCCAGAAAGTAGGGCAAATGGGCAAAGAGAGGAAAACAGTAAGTCTAATATCTGAATAATATATACATAAACATCTTTTAAAAACTAATCAACAAAAATTAAAATTAAAAAAAATATCTTCATCAAAAGTCTATATCCTCCAACATAGCTTTCAATAGTCTTCACAAAATTACGCATCCTTACCTATCCCACAGACCCATACTGTAGTCAAGCAGGCTTTTTTATCAGTCTTGGGATTTATTAATTCATTCACCTATTTATTTATAGAATAAAATATACTAAATTTCCTCTAAACACCAGTAGTAATGTTGGACACAGAATAAACAGAAGAAAGACACCATCTATGCCACCTAAAATGTTTTTTCAATTGTGGAAATAGAAAAATAACAAAACAACACAATGAAATAAACACTCTGATAAAAGTACGTTCACAGGATCCTATAGAAACACAGAAGAACTGCACCTAACCTAGTAAATGGTAGAAACTGCCAACAAATGCTTTAAGGAAGAAATGGAGATTCAAAGGACTTTCCAAGGTCAACTACGTGTTGTTAACAACCAAAAGGAGAAAAAGGATGCTCTAGGCAGAAATAAGAGCATTGGCAAAAGATGTGAAGTGATAGGTGAGCACACATTCACTTATTTACTCATTCAATTAATAATGTGTGGGTCCTAATCATATGTTAGATGTTAGACCTTAGAGTGGTGAAGTAAATGTCCCTTCCCTAAAAGGAGTATAATAAGAGGAAGCACAAAAGAGGAACATCAAATTTAGACCAAGATGTCAAGATAGGTTTCCTAAATGAGGATGACCTTGAAGAATAAGTGAGAATTAACCAGATACCACACTGAAAAAAGACACAAAAGTATACGTGATAAGATGCAGATGATTAAGACAATAGGTGCACAAAGAAGGGCCAGGTTTAAAATGAAGGAAAGAAGGTAAGGTAACAAATACACCATAGCAGCACTTTGAAACATCATTAGAAAATAAATCAGAGAAAAATTCAAGTGGCAAGGATCTTGAAAAGCACACTTAAACACCCAGGAAAATAAACAACAGATGAAAGTGACTAGAGTAAAAGTAGAAGACAAACAGAAATAACAAGTGTTCATGGAGAAAAGGACAGAATAAAGAGGCAAGAACCAACAGTAAATGATACAAGAGAAGAAAATTTTTCCTACAATAAAGAAAGCTCTAAATCTGTACAACAAAAGTGGCCACCATGTGCCAAGGAAAAATAAATGAAAAGAGACTGATAGCTAGATGCAACATTGTAAAACTTCTAAGGGAAAAATACAGCCTTCTGTAGGCAGCCAGGCAGAACAAATAGGTTATCTACCGAAGAAGACAAAAAAATTAAGCCAGCTTGAGAGGTCTGTGAGCAACACTGTATATCAAACTTTATGGAAAAAGAACTTCTGAGTCTTGAGAGGGAAAATTTGTGTCTTGGGAATTTTATACCCAAATAAGCCATTCACTGTTTATGTGTAAAGTCAAGAGAAAGACATTTTCAGATATATTATATAAGGACTCATAAAGTATAAGACCCACAACTTTTTCCTGAAATTAAGAAGGCTATAAAGTCTTGCTGCTTGAAGTGTGGTCCATGGACAAGCAGCATTGACATTACCTGGGGATTCGTTAGAAATGAAAGATCTTGGATCCCACTCCAGACCTACTGAATCAAAGTTTATATTTCAACAAGATCCCTAGGTGATTCATATGTGCATTAAAATTCCAGAAGCACAGCTCAAAACATACCCCTGCAAACAAAGTGATTCGGAATTAAGAACTGAAAATACTGACAATGAACACTGAAATAATGTATGCACACAAACACAAGTTTCAACGATAGTTTGAAATATGATTATGAAAGAAAAGATATAAAGGGAATAAATGGTGCCAAGAAACGGAGTATAAGATCCAAGATTATAATAACAAAGAGTAGGAAGAAGAAAAGCATAAAATACGCATCAGCTTACAAATAGAAATCAAAAGAAACTAGCATTTTATTATTGGCATTGACAGTTATAAAGCAATTATTAAAGTATGGCTTTCAAACATCTTACATTTAATCATCAGTAATACAAAAACAGGAGATATATATATTTCCAAATTACCAGAGGTAAAATTCCAGCCAAAAAAAAAAAAGCATAAAAGAAAAGAAAGAATGAAAGATTTTAAATAGTGATGGTAAGTCAAGCACATATATTGAGCTCTTTCCCCCTTATAAATGCCTAGTGAAATGACCAACAAAGTATATTAATAGGTCAACAACTCTCCACCATAGCTGGAAATTCATACAGGCTATACACAAGCCAGAAACTTCAACATGCATGTGAACAAGACTAAATTAAAGGATGGTATACAAATATACTATTCACTATACACAAAAGAGAAGGCTGCCTTTGAAGTAAGTGGAACGGATCCACAGGAGAACCCACCAATACTCACTAAATTCAACTGACAGATGATGTAGCCAGAACTCCTGGCAATCAATGCCGTGTAAGACAAAAATGTAGACGCATATAAGATCCAACTGGATTGGGGGCCCTGTGAAACACTCAGTGCCTGTATGGGTTGGGGTACTCTGGAAGGGTTAAGGGAAATGTAGGTACTGCAGAGACTATCTCCAAATAAAGGAAAGCCACAAAAATTCATTAGCAGAAAGGCAATGTTCCTTCCCACAAATGCCTTCCACTGCAGCTTCTATTCATTCTCCATATTGATACAAAGCTGCAATAGATTTAAAGCAATGATTCTTACCCAAACAGAAGAAAGGCACTTTTCCCATGGAGAGTGAGAACTCAATTAACAAAGGACTTGATAAAACCCTAATTCTAATCTAGATCCCTGATATTTGGAGATAAACACCCCCACACCCCCACACCCCCCCCCACACACACACACATACATACACATAATTATACATATAAACATATTAGATTTTTAAAAAATTGTTATTTCTTTAATAATGATCCTAGGATCCTTTGCCTTCTACCTGGATAACTCTCTTTAGCAATTCTTTTAGCACAAGCCAGATAGTAAAGAATTATCTCAGTTTTTGTTTGTCTCAAAACATCTTTATTTCACCTTCACACTCGAAGGATATTTTTGCTAGACAGAGGATTCCATTGTAATAGTTATTTTCTTTCAAGATGTTAGGTAATTTCATTATCTTCTAATGTGAAGTTAGCAGTCAACATTATCTTTTCTCCTTTGATGGTAATGTGTCTTTTCTCTCTGGCTTCTTTTAAGATTTTACCATAATGTGTTTATGCATATTTATTCTCTTTAGGGTGTGCAGAGTTTCTTGAATTTGTGGCTTGATATCTTTACAGCAATAACTTTTGGAAATTTTGGGAAATTCTTGGTTACTATCACTTCAAATAGTGCTTCTACTCTATTCTCTATCTCTCTTTTCCTTTTAGGACTCCAATTATACATGGTTTAGACCTTTTCATCTTGTTCCATATATCCCTTACTCTATGTTCTGTGTTTTCCCCCCACCCTATAATTTAGCCTGGATATTTCTACAAACCAATACTCTCTTCTACTGTTTCTAATCTGCTATTATGGCCAACTATCTAGTTCATAATTTTAGTTATCACTTGCTTCTATTCTCAAATTCCCATATGATTCAATTTTATGGATTCCAGTTCTCTGGTGAAATCCTGTAAATATTTATTACAGGGTTTTTGTTTTGTTTTGTTTTGTTAACACACAGGTCCAATAACTCTAGTACCTGTTTCTATAATCTGTTTTTCCTCTTGCTCTTGTATCATGGTAAGATTGGCAATGTTTTATTGAATCACTGGCATGATCTATAAAAACTTGTATAATCTCTGGTTGGTGTCATCTTCCTCCAGGGTGTCTTTTTTAAAGCTTCTTGGAGAAGGATGGAATAACAACAAATTTTATTACTCAAATTAGGGTTGAGCTAATTCAAGACTAGGTTTCAGTCTTTGTAATATCTAGTCTATTTAGGATTGGTTTTCCCTTTCTCCTAGGGTATAGTCCTTCATGGATACAAACTGATCACCTGAGATGTTTACCAGGGCTTTGAACTCAAATTTGAAACTGACTATGAAACTGCCAATAAATCTGCTTAATTTCTCAGCCTCTTAGCAGCTGCTTTCTGCTTGGCTTTTCTGCCTCTTACTGCTTAAAAATTGGTGAATACTAGGATGAAAAATGTGGCTCAGATAAAGTCATTTTTCTGCATATCGCTTACTTGCAGGGATCTTGCAGTCTCAAGTTCTAAGTCCATGATTATGTTTTACTCCTCAATTTCTGGTTCCCAATTACCCATCACTAGATTGTTAATATCTGTAATAGTTTTTATGACATCCAAAGTATGGTCCAAAGTGGAGTGAGACAAATAAGTGCAAAAAAGTAAATTTTTATAAAGCTACATGAATTCAATTTAAAGGCAGGTCTTTCAATCTAAGATTATGTCCTACCTTTTAATGTTAAAATGAAAAGATTCTGATTGTAATTCTTTCCTGAAAAGTCTGTGATGGTAGACCACAGGTGAGTTTTTGTTTGTTTTTATTTTTGTCTTTATTTGACCAAATAAAAAACTGACAACCTATATTAGTTCCAAATATGCTTTTTTTGAACAATTTACTAGTATTTGAAATCCAAAAGTCTGAGAATCAGATTCTTTACCTTCTTCTTCAACATTGGCCCATTCTGCTTTCTCCCCTGTCTATTGTCTTTCAGGCATAAAAGCTGCTTTTCATTTCCTGCTCCAGCACCTTTACATATGCTGGCCTCACTATCTGGATTTTATGTCCCATAACCCTCCACCCTTCATATGATTGACTTCCTCTCAGCAGTTGGGTCTCAGCATAGACCCTCGGCACAAAGGACTTCCCTGGATAGGTATTATCTACCCCCTTGACACAAATTTTAATTACACATAATTCGATTACATACTTGTTTATTGTTTGTCCCCTTAGATTATAAGAACCATGAGGACAGGCTCTGTGTTAGTTTAACTCACAGTTGTTAAACTCCTTACCCACACCAAGGCATAAAAAGCATCCTGGAGCTGCAGACTTAGATAGTATAAGGATTTCTGAAGATTTCTTTGACAAATCTACGCTATGATCCTACCCCCTCACCCTGCTCCAACAGAAAGAGAAGGGATGAGGGCTTCAATCTGCGAACTCCCAATTGAGAGGAAGACATTTTAGGGGCACCAGCTGACACGTGCCTCTTGCACTTGGTTGGTGTCTAACTCACACCTGAGAAATTTAAGGGCTGAGAGCTCAGCTGCAGTGGCCTGTGTAAGCAGAGCAGGTGTTGCTGCATTGGCTCCTAGAACTGGAGAGTTTGTTTAGCAAAGTTCACAGGAGGGTTCCCAGTGAACCAGATGTGGGCCGCATGCAAGAGAGCCAGCATGGGGTTGTCTTAGGAACGAACATACCAAGACAGCCACTGAGGGGGTGAGTAGACATAAACAGGAAGAAGCTGGGAGTATGCCTAGGTGTCCAAGATTAGGAAAGAGCAATGTTACCAAGTCAGAGGATTGCGAATACCACATCTCAAGCGAATTGCAGGCAAGGATCCCAAGGGACTGGGGGGGAAGGAGGAGACACTGTCTCAGAAAAATCCATCAAAGTGCTCACGATAGATGAAGCTGGCTTTAAACACCTACTAAACCAGAGAACGTCAATACCTGGTCACTAAAATCAAGGCAGAACTCCCCTCCTCCTTCTCCTCTCCTCTTGCCCAAATCTCCTTTTCTGAGTAAGTACAGAGAAGGTAGAAGGGGCTGAGCAGTAGCCCTTCCTACCCCAGAGGCTTTCCAGTAGCAGCCGACCCCGGTTAGGAAACAGAAGACACAAATGCACACACACACTGAGATAGATCACTTGGCAAAGTCATATTCTAGGCAAAATCAAAGTGATTTTTTAAATTAGTAAAATAACAGACATGGAAGCATTTTGGTTGTATGACAAGATGAAAGTGGCCATTCATGGTCCTTAATATTGATATATTCCTCTAAATCTTTTTAACAGATACAAGTACATACAACCTTTTTTTTTTTTTTTTTTTGAGGTACGCAGGCCTCTCACTGTTGCGGCCTCTCCCGTTGCGGAGCACAGGCTCCGGACACGCAGGCCCAGCGGCCACGGCTCACGGGCCCAACCGCTCCACGGCACGTGGCATCCTCCCAGACTGGGGCACGAACCCGTGTCCCCTGCATCGGCAGGCGGACTCTCAATCACTGCGCCACCAGGGAAGCCCCATACCACCTTTTTAAAAATGTTGCCTTTATCTCTTTTGCCAGTGGATAAGTAGAATTTATGGAATTTTTGTTGTTTAAGTGATGCTTGATGCTGAATAAGGACCATTGATACCGGTGATTCAAATAGAACCTTGACTGAGCTCAAAATTTTGAGCTCAAGTAGTCTCATCCCTTCTATTACTCCTGATAATTACCTTGCCATTTATCACAGGATATGGATTTTTATATTTTGAGGGCAGGGCATGAGGGATGAATGTCAAGGAATCATAAAATGCTCTAATATGAGGGGTTTGGCTTTTATATTTAGTTGGTGACTGGGGAGGTATATACCATAAAGAAAAGACAAACACAAATAAACCCCACTCTTTTCCCACCTGAACCCTACCATTCTTTGCAAATTATTCAGATCCCTCAGATTTGGACTGGGATGCCAAAATCTCACCTTCCCATGCCAGTCTCCATGCTGGAAACCTCTCCCTCAAATGACTGACCAGCGGTGGGTAAGAACTTGCTCCCTACCTAAGAAGACCCTCCTTGACCCTTGCCCACAGGAACAAAGGCCCCCTATTACAAACCTCACCAGGATAAATACATCCCGGTACAATGCAACATCCATACGGTATGACACACTTAGAGGGCCTTTATTTCCTCACCAAGGTAACACAGAAGAAGCAGCTATACCACTTTGCCATTGCGAGACTAATCCCCAGACTCAGTTCTGCAACCATTTACTTAGGGTTCCAAGCTCTGAGTCAGAACTTGCCCTAAAATAATGACACCAACACTAACTCCAGAAGCCTTCCCATGCTTTCCTGGAGTGGACTCAGAGACCTCCTTCTCAAAGGCCATGTCTACAGTCTCACATCTGCCCTGCTCTGTGCTGTCTCAAGGAAAAAGGAGAATGTATGTGGTCACTCTTTAATATGCCATAACACAGCGACCTTGATGGAATCCAGAGCATTTCTGCTCTATACCTTACACATTCAGGGAACGGCCATTCCCTCTTTCACTGGACAACATCCCCAAACTGAAGTTGGCTGCCATGATCTTGGAGTCTTCTTTTGTCCAGAACCAGCACATCCAGTTCCATCCACTTGGGGTTCTGTCTTACCTGAGAGCTCAGGTAAAAATCCTTGGCTGGGACTGACACTACCCCGTGAAGAATTACCTCAAATTGTCTCAAGAGCAATGATAACTGTGGGTTTCTTACAATGTACGTTTATTTTTTAAGAAGCTGATCTTACATTTTAACAAATGTTGCTTAACATAAACATTTCTAAGCTGGGAGCACAGACCTTGCATTACCTTCTTAATCAATGGGTTGCTCAGAGAAAGTGAACCGAAAGTGATTAAAATGGCAACAACTCAAGGGTAGAACACAGAAGACTTGACCTCTTACCCCAGGTCTCAACAACTTTGGGCCAGTGACTTATCATGCCGGCCTCCCCTCCCTTAAAGCCCAAAGTGTGGAGTGCCCCAGCTGCTGCAAGCTGGGAGTCTCATGTGGAGGGGTATGGCCACACTCATGAAAATGTAGCGATTACTATTTAAATATGGTAACTTGGTAACTTACACCACCATCATGGTACCTTCCAAAGCCAAGAAGCCCAGCTGTCTTCCCAACCTCACCCATCCAAAGGTGCTGACACCCCACAGAGAAGAACAGGAAAAGCCACCACTTACCTGCCAGTCAAACATCTCCGCAGAGAATAGGACGCTCCTCCCCCACAAGTCCGGGAGCAGTCACTCCAGTCACCCCAAGCATCCCAGTTACTATCTTTGTCTTCATCCGAACGAGTGTTTCTTGAAGTCTGTAAAGTGAAAAAATGCAATAAATTATAGACAAAATGCTAGAAATATCCCAAAAGCTTTCCCAGCTTTTCCAGAGTCTTACTCTAAGCTGTTCACAAACACTAAAGTTGCCTAAAAATGCATTGTTTTGGAATGGCTACATTAAAACACACACACACACACACACACACACACACACACACACACACACGATAGTTTTATATGGAAACTCGTGACACATGAGTACCTTTCCATCTTACGAAGGTTTCATCCAGATGGCTTCCAAGCTCAGTTTTAAATTTGAAATTTTATCATTCCAAAATTTAAATAAATTGGCTAAATATAAATAATATTTATTACTATTATTTTGTTTTTATAACTTACATAGCAGGGTCCCAGCTTGTACCTAAGAAATTCTCTCCATTGTCTGTCATATAGACTGGTGCTTACTCTAAAGAAACCATTTTGCAGGAGGATTTGTGGAACCTCCTGAGAGAGGCTTCACCCCAAGAAAACAAAGTAGATAAAGCTTCAGGGTCCAAGAAAATAGAGAAAGTTCAGTTATGAATGCTGTTTGTATTAATCTGTCTTCTGAACTTGCCACCATTGACTTATATCAAGATACTCTCAAGAAAAGAGAACAGGGGTAGTTAAAAAATTTTAAATATATAGATAGATTTAGATATGAAAAGAAATGATGTACAAAACATTACAAAGAGGCCTAAAGGAGACTCGAATAAATGGAGAAACACGTAGTCCTAAACAGCTGGACTCAATACTGTAAAATGTTAATTCTCTCCAAATTAATCTATAAATTTATGATAACTCCAATCAAAATCCCAAAGGGGATTTTTTTAGACCCTAACAAAATGATTCTTTAGAACTTTAGTTCATCTGGTGGAGTAAATGTCTACAAGAGCCAAGAAAAAACTGTACAAGAAGGAAAATTAGAGGAAAATCGCCTCAATTCAAACAGTATAGAATTGGCAAAGCAATAAGCATTCAGATCTATTAAGGTAAGAAAGAGAAGAGTCCAGAAACAGACCCAAGTATAAGGACATCACATAGAACCCCAAGTCGGTGTGATGAATGGTTTAAAAGAAAATAATAGATAACTTCTTCACAAAAGACACCAAAATGAATTCAGAGATATTCCAGAAATCAATATTTTGAATGCTGAACCCATAAAATACTAAAAAAAGCTATAGATTAAAAGTCATACAGGCTTGATGTAGCAAAGAGTGTCCTAGATGTGTCAACAAAGGTAGAAAACCCCAAAGCAAAAGACTGATAGATTGAATTACATTAAAATAAAAACACACATAGCATTTTCTCCCTCTTCACCTATAGATAAAGGAGTAAGTATATGAACATCCACACGAATGCTGTAGTAAAAGTACAAGTATGTGGGCTGGAAGAAAACCCACCAAATTGCCTCTAAGGATGGAGGGAGCACGACTCGGCGTGCACCCTGTTGGGGAAGGACACAAGAGGAATGCCAACAGAACGTTTTATTCCCCTCCCAGCCCTCCCCCAAAAGATCTGAAGCAACTATGACAAAAAGTTCAACTCGATGAAGCCAGGTGGTGCTATAATAGATGTTAGTTTTATCTGAACTTTTATGGATTTTGAAATTTCTTTTAAAACATACTTTGAGGGGGCTTCCCTGGTGGCGCAGTGGTTAAGAATCCGCCTGCCAGTGCAGGGGACACGGGTTCGAGCCCTGGTCCGGGAAGATCCCACATGCCGCGGAGCAACTAAGCCCGTGCGCCACACCTACTGAGGCTGCGCTCTAGAGCCTGAGAGCCACAACTACTGAACCCGCGTGCCACAATTACTGAAGCCCAGGTGCCTAGAGCCCGCGCTCCATAACAAATAGAAGTTACCGCAATGAGAAGCCTGTGCACCGCAACGAAGAGTAGCCCGCTCACCGCAACTAGAGAAAGCCCGCGCACAGCAACGAAGACCCAACGCAGACAAAAAAAACCTTTGAGGGTAAAAGGCAATCTTTAGAGAAGAATGTAAGCCTATATCATATTTAATACAGGTAAATGTGTACATGCCTAGGGAAATGAGTAAGAGGTTAATTAAAATGTTAGCAGTGGCTACTTCCAGGTGCCAGGAAATTTAAAATTCTTTTGTTCTTTTGTCTCTGAATTTTAAGTTCTTTTTTTTTAAGCCAACACTTTAATATTTTAATTGAAAACAAGCAAGGAAACAAACAAAACCACATCCTGTTGACATACAGAAAAGCTCAAGTCAGACAGGACTTAATAGGTGAGTTCTAAGTTGGAAACCAGGAGAGTTTATGAAGGAAACCCTGACATACTAATAAACCGAAGCATGGGACTCAACTAGATATTGCACAGATTTCCTTAAGCCCTTAGGCCAAGTTACCTCATCCAACCAAAAAAAAAAAAAAAAAAAAAAATTAAATTAAGAGAGGGATCGTAGAAAGGACCTTCAAATGTGAAATGAATAAATAATGACTGGAAGCAAGGAGGAGATTTTCCAATAATTTTCATCCATATCTCACCAGTCAGTAGGTTTCCTGGCTTCTTACCAAGCTACCTATTTAAAGCACAGTAAGCAGCCCTACTAGAGGCAATATTTCAGCAACAGTCAAGTGAAAGGAAAGAATACCTGGCAACTGATCAAGTCTGTCATCGGGAATAAGGGCCAATTAAACCCATACTATTTACTGTTCTAATTAGACCACTGTTCAGTTCGATTTTCTACACTAAACGTCACCAAACAGAACTGTGTCCTGTCTATAATGTAATATAAAATAAAGTTTGAATTCATAAAAAATACAATAAGCAGTTTAATACACTCATCTGGGCTTTTAGGTTGGTGAGTCCAAATCATTTCGGTAAACGTTTAAAATACACACAGCTGAAATTGATTTTTCATTTTGTCACTCGATATACTGATAGGTTGAATGTGAAAAGTTGAAAAACATCATCATATATAGTTTAAAATGAAAGTTGAGAGTTCTTTGCAATATTGTTTTAATTTGTTTTTATTCCCACTATCCCATCTGTTCAGTTTATAGTTAGAGTCAGGTTTCTTTCCATAACTTCTCCACCTTTACTTACAAGAAAAAAAAAGAATCTTTATTCTAAAATAACTAAAATAGGCAAGTTATAAATGCAGACATTTCGTTTCTTTGGTTGAATCAGTAAGATATTTTTCCCCTAAGAAAACAGAGAGAAACTGACATCTCAAGAGGGTTCCTTGAGTTTTTCTCCTCTCCTTGGCCATGAAGATGGTCAGATTTTGCTTTGAAACCCCACTGCTATTTCCTACCAGCCAGTCCTCCTGCCCTTCTCATCATTCTTCGTTTTCCAAAGAGTAGCAATAATATCCCCGATTTCAACCCAGTTCTCATCTCTCCCCTTTGATGCCAGCAGCATGATGATAACACAAACGTTCAGAAAAAAAAAAAAAAATCTCATTGGAGCTGAGCAAAGAGTCCCCAGGGTCATTTCTGAACATTTATATTTGTGTATTCTTCTTTATAGCCACACAGAACCTGCTTCCCTGGAACTTACATCCTCTAGAGCAGTGGACAGTGAGTCTCCATCCTCTTCTACAGAAGAAACCTTTTCAAGCTTTCTCAAACAATCTGGTACCTTCAATTGTCCCAGCTCTCTCACGAATATCTCCTCTCTCTGCACACTCTGCAGTCTGCACTTTTTTTATTTTCAACTGTAGCATCCAGGACATAACAGTGTATCTGAGAATAATACAGACTACATAGTGTCCCTACTACCCAGGTTTCTTTTGATGAAATCTAAGTGTCCATCTCTCCTTCTTCCCTCCTCTTCTCTTCCTCCCTTCTTCCTTCCTTCCTCCCTTCTTCCTTCCTTCCTCCCTTCCTTCCTTCCTACCTTCCTTCCTTCCTTCCTTCCTTCCTCCCTTCCTACCTTTTTAGTCACACCATTTATTGGATTTCATGATGGAGGCAGTATCACATAATGGTTAAAAGTTGTGTGACTCTGGATAAGTTTCTTAACCTTTCTAAAACTCATCTATAAAATGGAGATGACATTTTTACTCCAACAGGATTTAAATAAAATGCCATGTATAGAATGAATCACACAGCACCTCAGTAAATGTAATAAGTAAATGTCTCAATAAGCATAAGGTATCCTTCTTCAAAATAATGTCTTTTTCCAAACAATGACAGGAGAGCCAGCTCTCTTGCATTTTTACTTAGGCAAGGCTTAACAGTATTCACTACTGAATTTCCTCTTGTTGGTTTTGGCCCAGAATACCAGCCTGCTGAGATCTGTTTGCACCCTGATCCTGTCACCCCATCTACAAGCCACTTTGCTCAGCTCTGCAGCTCCCATGCTCCACCCAAGTCCCTGATAAACATGCTGGACACAGCTCCCTAATCTTACAGAATTCCATGTGCACATTTCTGCTTTTTGAAAATAGTAAGTGGACCCTCATGCCAAGTAAGCAGCCAACTAATCAGACTTGGAATCGGTGAACACAGTTTAATGTTACAATAAAAATATGAAATAAAATCCAATCACCATCACCAAGTGTTAGGAGGCAGAAAGAGTGGTGGGGTGGGAAGAAGCCAGCCGTTAGGAGGCACTGGATCAGGGACCATAGGGTGGGGTCTATATTCTTGGGCTGGTGGTGAGTCTCCTGAGAGAAGAGGTACTGTATTTAGCAGCCCCACTTCGGCCAGCCCCAGCTGTGAAATCTAGTGACAATAAAATATGGTTGACTGATATCAGCCCCATGTTTGACCGGATGGTCACCCTGCAGAGGCAACTTCTATGTGTGTAAGTTGGGTACCACTCATTCCCAATTCCTTCTGTTCAGACATCCTCATGATCTGTCGTAAGTAATTATTTAAACTCCAAGTTATTAATATTTTATAAGGTAAGTTGTTATCTGAACCCTATCTCTAGACTTCTTCCCCCAAGTCTGAGCCAACCAACATCATATCACTCACTGACCCTGTTCTGGGCCAGACTCTGAAGCGGGCATGGAGAAAGAACGGAAGAATCTGGCCCTGCACAAAGCGGCGACCATGTATGTACAGAGTGAGCAGCCCTTGCCAACATTTTTCCTACATTCTTTCTAACCTTCTCAACAAACCCTTGAGGTGGATATTACCAATCCCCATTTTGTAGCTGAACAACTGTAGCTTCCAGAACGACGTGTCCGAGGTGTGGGGGAGCCCGGGCAGAACCCCTTCCTGTCTGACCCAGACAAGGCCTGCCTTTTGCTCGTGGATGCTCCTCCCCTGCCCTTGTGGACCAGAAATCCAGTCAAGGGCAGCAGCCAACCTATCATCACTCGTAGCTAGCATTTCACATCTTGGATCGAACACAGCTGCTGCTGTGATTCACTTGACCACAACATTCTTTTGATATCTCAATGAAGTCGTTTTACTTTTTTTCCCCTCTCTATATTGCAAGCAGAGCTACACTTTTGTTTTCCAAAAAATATTTGATTTTATCTAAGTTATTCCACGAGGAATACGCGTTCTTGACCGACGTTCACAGACCGGGACGCGTTTGTTAATTTTCTCACACAAACGTATACCAAGGGCTTGCAAAGTTCAAGGCTTGGGGAAGATGAGCATGGATCAGGCCCTCAAGACAGTGAGTAGCACGTGAGAGAGGCTGAAGGGTTGGGCAGAATGAGCCCTCAGTCACTGAGAGCAACAGACACAAGGACCCAGAGCAAGGAGATGACAGAAGTAATTTCTACCTCGGTTAGGAATGCCGGGGCACATACTTTCCAGGGAACACACTAATTCTGCTGGAAGCACCTGGCAGAGCCTCACAGGTCCCCATCAGCTTCTCTCATGTACTGGGATTGCAAGTGCATTCTTAGTTTTGATTCTTCTTTATTTTCTAATTATAATGGAATTACAACACTTTCCTATTTTCTTCCTTTTGCTCATCTATATTTCCCAGTTTTATATGATGAACATGTATACTTTATGCAATAAAACACCCAATAAAAGTTCTTCTTATAAGGGGTGGGAGGAACACTAAAGAGGAACCTTATGAAAATATATCCAAAGAGGCAAAATGCACTTTGTGCTGTTTGGTTAAAACTATCAGGCTTAAAGATCTCTTAGAAAGTCATATTTTCCTAAGTAAAGTTCTAGCTAGGGAGTATATTTTGGATGAAAAATTCAGAAAAGATATTGTTTACTCATTATATAATAAGACTGGTAGAAGCCAAAAACATTGTAGGAATAAGTGTGCTCACATTCTCATAAAGACTCGAGGACTTCTTGCCTTCTTGGATCCCCATGCATAAATCAAATCATAAAATATTTCCCTGACAGGTCTTAAATCTGTGACTTATAATGAACAGCACAGCTCTACCAGTCTTGCAAAAACGTTAGCAATTAAACACAGATTTCACGTATAAGGTCACTTATCGGAAATGCTATATTAACAGGTCCATATTAAAAACAACTCAAAATAAAATAGGTTCCACTGGGATGTTACTTCCCAGACATCAAATAAAGGTTTATTCCGGCATTACCACAAAGGTTATTTAAGGAAATGACAAACGACCCAGATTTTAACAGTAAATACATTCTTTCAGGTCAATACTACCTTAAGATCTTTAACAACAAATTTTTAAAAATATGAATTAGGTAAATGACATAAAATGTCACTGAAGCTGTCACAGAGACTCAACAACTCAGTTCAACCAGAATACCTAAAACACTAACATAGCTAAAGCTACATGCTAGACATACACCTCTGTCTTCTTGGTCCATTCTATCCTCTAATGGAAGGTACATATATCCACACATCATTACCCTGATGGTCAATGACCACTTGCTAGCATCTGGTCTACCCTTTCCTAGCCAATGTGTTACCTATTATTTTACCACCTTCTTAAAGCCCTTCACTGATTCCTCAGGACACATGTTCTGTACGTCCAGGCTCTCCATGACCTGCTCTGTCTCATCCTCCTGCAGCTCAGGCTCACACTGCATCCCATATTCCAAGCACACAATATTTCTCATTATTCCCCAAACACAAACACGTTTGCTAAGTCCTGCTTCCTTTGGCAAACCCCAAAACAACACCAAGACCCTCCTCTTAGAGCAGCTCTATTTGCAGGTGACCAGTGAGTGAAGATACAGAACTAACTAACAAGCCCTGCTTCCCTGAGGCTGAGGTCAGTATGGTCCAGGATTGCTTCTGAGAAAGCATCCTGCTCCCTGGATTTTTCCTGCCAGCCCCACTATATAGGAGGCTGGCCCCAGTTCTGGGATTCCTCACCTCCTTGAGTCTCCTCCCCTAGTTAGCCAGGCATAGACTGACCTGGTTTTATGTACTCCTGGTTAAGTACTCCAGTCACCCTGGCTCTCAGATTGCTGGATTAGAGATTGATTCCACCTATTGTTCTAGTAAAAGAAAAAAATACCTCCCACAAATGTTATGAAGAGGTTCCAAATCATGGCAACCAAGGCTTCTCCACATCAAGATGAAGGAACACCAACTAAACACTCTAGACTTCTGAGAGTGAGACAGGCCTTCTGTATACAGCAATCCAGTCCGTTATATTAGGTCAGAGAACTAGGTCCCAGGGGGAAAGAGGGCAGATTCAGACGGGGATAATTTGAGAAGCATTTTAAAAACACACTTTGCTGTACAGCAGAAATACAACATTGTAAATCAACTGTACCTCAATTTTTAAAAAACCCACACACACTCTTTACTAAGATGAGAACACTGTACAGGGAAACCACAGGGCTGGTGCAACACACCGGGTCTGGTACCAGGCAGGCCCTGTGAATCAGTCAAATTCACATTATCTGCCTGGGCCTTGTCTGCAAGATGCGGTGAGGGCAGGCAGAGGCTGTAGGTAAAGGGCTGGTTGACAGAAGCTAAGGCCTTTGGTCAAGAATTACAGCCCACAGCAGCCTCACCAAGTGGGAGCTGGGGAAACAATTACACTTCTCTCCTCCCTCTCTCCAATCCCCTGCAGTGCTCACCATTGGCCAAACCCGACCAGGAGCCCGAGGGCAAGGGAGACCACTGATGCAGTCCGTCCAGGTCAGCCCCCCCCCGGGGTGAGGCCAGCACAGGGTGGGGAGCAGTGGAGAGCGGATCTGGAGAACAAAGGGAAGTTTTCCAACGCAGCAATTTATTGACTTCCTGGAATATTTTTGAGCAGAGGAGTGACTTCGGCAAACTGTATTTTGGAAAAATTACCCTGGCAGGAGTGTGGGGAAAGATTGAGGGAGGAGGGTGCACAGCTGGAAGGCCACTGTATAGGACAGGCAAGAAACAAGAGCCCAGGCTAGACACTGCCAGTGTCTGGAAGAGGAGGACATAGACTTGAGGGGTTTTGTTGTTGTTTATTTGTTCAATTTTTTTATTGAGACATAACTGACACGTTAACATTACATTAGTTTCAGGTGTACAACGTAATGACTCGTTATTTGCACACGTTGAGAAATGATCACCGTAAGTCTAGTTAACATCCATCACCATACATAGTTACAATTTTTTTTTCTTGTGAGGAAAACTTTTCGACCTACTCTTTCAGACATGAAGTCTTAAGGAGCTAGAACCAACAGGACCTGGGTGCTGACCAGATGCAGGGAGAAAGGAGGCACTAGGATGACTCTTGGGCTTCCCGATTAAGTGATTTGTGGGAGATGTTCATCTCAGCCTCACAACCATCCTCAGCGCTACCCTTGAGGTGAGATGCTCAGTGCCCTTGGGTACAGAATGCGAGCAGTGCCTAGATTACAGCTAAGATAAAGGAAGCATACTGGTGGTCCCAGGAGGAATCTGGCCTGTGGGTCCGATCCATCTAACTATAATTGTATGGTTTACCAAAGAAAGGGAATTATTTGTTAATGTTTAAAGATAGGGAGCTTGCACATAAAAATCTCGATTTCTGACTTCTCGGGAAAAGGAAAGAGGAAATCAATATAGGCGCCACATCCCAACATGGTAATAACTCAGACGAAGGGTGGCCACACAGTTTTGAAGGGGCACATGCCCTCCAATTTGTACAGTCTCCATCCAGCCACTATGAGGATTCACAGTACCTGCCTGACCCCTGGGGGTCCAACTGGGAGCTTGCTGGTGATGAATGACTGTTGGTTTGAAGGGAAGCAAGAGACATGTGTATTTGTACTGATATCAGATTCTTCAGTCTCGCTACAGAACATCATGTTCTAGAGAGTAAGAAACATACACACAAATAACAAAAATAAAGCAAAACAGGATGCTTTGTTGTCTTCACCGGACACTGAGTTCAGCCATGTGCACAGGGAAGCAGCGTTTAAGAAGTTATTCTATGGTGCTCAGTGTCTAAACGCTACTCCCTTTGCACCCCGGGGCTTTGTCTCTGGGGTATTTTAGATATAAAATATTAGTGTATTTAAGAAGCTCAAATAAAAATGCCCGAAGCATAGACAAATCATATTCTAGAACACGCCTGTGCTATCACTAACACACAGATCATCGCTGTCCGCAGGGAGCCCATCCCAGGAACTACACAGACCACCTCTGTACAGCACCCTCCCACAATCCTATATTAAGGATGAGAACATCTAGGTTACTTTATTTCCATTAGTGCAATGTTCCTGGCTACTAGACAAGTTAGAAAACAACCATAGCCTCCGACTGTAGCGAGAGGCATAAATAAAAGTGACCTAATACAATGGGGTTTAGTTTAGTTTTGTTTTGACTGTATTTTTTTTGTTAAAAAGAAATTCCTAAATACAAAGCTACTTTACATGAAGACAGACTTAATAGGATATTATCGATGATACTTTGGGAAGTCATCATGAAGCATGTACGGCACAACATCAGGTAAGACTGAATAGAAAGGAGAAGCAGATGTAGCCAAATATAAAAGTCTGATGGAGAGTAACGGTAGGCTGGGTAATATGGACCAACCATCCCACTAAGAACAACTAGAAATAGCAAAAATATCCTCCATAAATGAAATAAAGACATTTTCAGACAAACAAAAATAGAGAGAATTCACCATAGGTAGACCAGTCCTAAAGGAAATACTAAAAGGTGTTTTTAGGGTTAAAGGAAGCTTGGAGATACGGAAAGAAATGAAGAGCAAAAAATGAAATGGTAAAGAAGAATGTGGGTAATTCTAAATAAAGAGCAACTATATAAAACAGCATTTATCGTGGCTTGTGGAGTTTAAAATATTTATATGGCATTAATATATGACAACAATGGCATATGAATCAGAAGAGTGATAAATGACATTAAAGTACCCTAAGATACTGTATCACCTAAAAAGAGGCTGAAAGGACCAATTAATATTTGACTTTGATAAGTCAAGAATACATGTTTTGCTAAAAATAGAATTATCATATGATCCAGCAATCCCACTCCTGAGCATATATCCAGACAAAATTACAATTCAAAAAGATACACGCACCCCTACGTTCATAGCAGCACTCTTCACAATAGCCAAAACATGGAAACAATCTAAATGTCCATCGACAGATGAATGGATAAAGAAGATGTGGTACTCACGGCTAGCAGGGAGGGAGTCCGGGCAAAAGTCTGGACCTGCCGAAGAGGCAAGAGACATTTTCTTCCCTCTTTGTTTCCTGGTGCGTGAGGAGAGGGGATTAAGAGCGCTGCTTAAGAGAGCTCCGGAGACGGGCGCGAGCCGCGGCTAAAAGCGCGGACCCCAGAGACGTGCAGGACACGCTGAGGCTGCTGCTGCCGCCACCAAGAAGCCTGTGTGCGAGCACAGGTCACTATCCACAACCCCCTTCTGGGGAGCCCGTGCTGCCCGCCACTGCCAGGGTCCCGGAATCCAGGAACAACTTCCCTGGGAGAACGCACAGCGCGCCTCAGGCCGGTGCAACGTCACGCCGGCCTCTGCCGCCGCAGGCCCGCCCCTCACGCACTCCGTGCCCCTCCCTCCCCCGGGCCTGAGTGAGCCAGAGGCCCTGAATCAGCGGCTCCTTTAACCCCCTCCTGTCTGAGCGAAGAACAGGCGCACTCCTGCGACATACACGCAGAGATGGGGCCAAATCCAAAACTGAGCCCCTGGGAGCTGTGAGAACAAAGAAGAGAAAGGGAAATCTCTCCCAGCAGCCTCAGGAGCAGCGGATTAAAGCTCCACAATCAACTTGATGTACCCTGCATCTGTGGAATACATGAATAGACAACGAATCATCCCAAATTGAGGAGGTGGACTTTGAGAGCAAGATTTATGATTTTTTCCCCTTTTCCTCTTTTTCTTAGTGTGTATGTGTATGCGTCTGTGTGAGATTTTGTCTGTATAGCTTTGCTCCACCATTTGTCCTAGGGTTCTATCCATCCGTTTTTTGTTTTTGTTTTCCTTATTTTTTATTTTAATAACTTTATATTTTATCTTTATGTTACTTTATCTTCTTTCTTTCTTTTTTCCTTCCTTCCCTCCTTCCTTCCTTCCTCCCTCCCTCCTTTCTTTCTTTCTTTCTACTTCTACTAATTCTTTCTTTCTACTTTTTCTCCCTTTTATTCTGAGCCGTGTGGATGAAAGGCTCTTGGTGCTGCAGCCAGGAGTCAGTACTGTGCCTCTTAGTTGGGAGAGCCAACTTCAGGACACTGTTCCACAAGAGACCTCCCAGCTCCACATAATATCAAACAGCGAAAATCTCCCAGAGATCTCCATCTTAACACCAGCACACAGCTTCACTCAACGACCAGCAAGCTACAGTGCTGGACATTCTATGCCAAACAACTAGCAAGACAGGAACACAACCCCACCCATTAGCACAGAGGCTGCCTAAAATCATAATAAGTCCACAGACACCCCAAGACACACCACCAGACGTGGACCTGCCCACCAGAAAAGACAAGATCCAGCCTCATCCACCAGAACACAGGCACTAGTCCCCTCCACCAGGAAGCCTACACAACCCACTGAACCAACCTTAGCCACTGGGGACAGACACCAAAAACAACGGGAACTACGAACCAGCAGCCTGCAAAAAGGAGACCCCAAACACAGTAAGATAAGCAAAATGAGAAGACAGAAAAACACACAGCAGATGAAGGAGCAAGATAAAAACCCACCAGACCTGCCAAATGAAGAGGAAATAGGCAGTCTACCTGAAAAAGAATTCAGAATAATGATAGTAAATATGATCCAAAATCTTGGAAATAGAATAGACAAAATGCAAGAAACATTTAACAAGGACCTAGAAGAACTAAAGATGAAAAGATGAAGCAAACAACGATGAACAACACAATAAATGAAATTTAAAAAACTCTAGATGGGATCGATAGCAGAATAACTGAGGCAGAAGAACGGATAAGTGACCTGGAAGATAAAATAGTGGAAATAACTACTGCAGAGCAGAATAAAGAAAAAAGAATGAAAAGAACTGAGGACAGTCTCAGAGAACTCTGGGACAACATTAAACGCACCAACATCCGAATTACAGGGGTTCGAGAAAAAGAAAGGGACTGAGAAAATATTTGAAGAGATTATAGTTGAAAACTTCCCTAATATGGGAAAGGAAATAGTTAATCAAGTCCAGGAAGCAGAGAGAGTCCCATACAGGATAAATCCAAGGAGAAATAAGCCAAGACACATATTAATCAAACTCTCAAAAATTAAATACAAAGAAAACATATTAAAAGCAGCAAGGGAAAAACAACAAATAACACACAAGGGAATCCCCATAAGGTTAACAGATGATCTTTCAGCAGAAACTCTGCAAGCCAGAAGGGACTGGCAGGACATATGTAAAGTGATGAAGGAGAAAAACCTGCAACCAAGATTACTCTACCTGGGAAGGATCTCATTCAGATTTGATGGAGAAATTAAAACCTTTACAAAGAAGCAAAAGCTGAGAGAGTTCAGCACCACTAAACCAGCTTTACAACAAATGCTAAAGGAACTTCTCTAGACAAGAAACATAAGACAAGGGAAAGAGCTACAATAACAAACCCAAAACAATTAAGAAAATGGGAATAGGAACATACATATCGATAATTACCTTAAATGTAAATGGACTAAATGCTCCCACCAAAAGACACAGATGGGCTGAATGGATACAAAAACAAGACCCATATATATGCTGTCTACAAGAGACCCACTTCAGACCTAGAGACACATACAGACTGAAAGTAAGGGGATGAAGAAAGATATTCCATGCAAAAGGAAACCAAAAGAAAGCTGGAGTCGCAATTCTCATATCAAACAAAATAGATTTTAAAATAAAGACTATTAGAAGAGACAAAGAAGGACACTACATAATGATCAAGGGATCAATCCAAGAAGAAGATATAACAATTGTAAATATTTATGCACCCAACATAGGAGCACCTCAATACATAAGGCAAATGCTAACAGCCATAAAAGTGGAAATCGACAGTAACACAGTCATAGTAGGGGACTTTAACACCCCACTTTCACCAATGGACAGATCATCCAAAATGAAAATAAATAAGGAAACAAAAGCTTTAAATGATACATTAAACAAGATGGACTTAATTGATATTTATAGGACATTCCATCCAAAAACAACAGAATACACATTTTTCTCAAGTGCTCATGGAACATTCTCCAGAATAGATCATATCTTGGGTCACAAATCAAGCCTTGGTAAATTTAAGAAAATTGAAATTGTATCAAGTATCTTTTCTGACCACAACGCTATGAGACTAGATATCAGTTACAGGAAAAGATCTGTAAAAAATACAAACACGTGGAGGCTAAACAATACACTACTTAATAACGAAGTGATCACTGAAGAAATCAAAGAGGAAATAAAAAAATACCTAGAAACAAATGACAATGGAGACACGACGACCCAAAACCTATGGGATGCAGCAAAACAGTTCTAGGAGGGAAGTTTATAGCAATACAATCCTACCTTAAGAAAGAGGAAATATCTCGAATAAACAACCTAACCTCACACCTAAAGCAATTAGAGAAAGAAGAACAAAAAAATCCCAAAGTTAGCAGAAGCAAAGAAATCATAAAAATCAGATCAGAAATAAATGAAAAAGAAATGAAGGAAATGATAGCAAAGATCAATAAAACTAAAAGCTGGTTCTTTGAGAAGATGAACAAAATTGATAAACCATTAGCCAGACTCATCAAGAAAAAAAGGGAGAATATTCAAATCAATAGAATTAGAAATGAAAAAGGAGAAGTAACAACTAACACTGCAGAAATACAAAAGATAATGAGAGATCACTACAAGCAACTATATGCCATTAAAATGGACAATCTGGAAGAAATGGACAAATTCTTAGAAATGCACAACCTGCCAAGACTGAATCAGGAATAGAAAATATGAACAGACCAATCACAAGCAGTGGAATTGAAACTGTGATTAAAAATCTTCCAACAAACAAAAGCCCAGGACCAGATGGCTTCACAGGCAAATTCTATCAAACATTTAGAGAAGAGCTAACACCTACCAATCTCAAACTCTTCCAAAATATAGCAGAGGGAGGAACACTCCCAAACTCATTCTATGAGGCCACCATCACCTTGATACCAAAACCAGACAAGGATGTCACAAAGAAAGAAAACTACGGGCCAATATCACAGATGACCATAGATGCAAAAATCCTCAACAAAAACTAGCAAACAGAATCCAACAGCACATTAAAAGGATCATACACCATGATCAAGTGGGGTTTATTCCAGGAATGCAAGGATTCTTCAATATACGCAAATCAATCAATGTGATACACCATATTAACAAATTGAAGGAGAAAAACCATATGATCATCTCAATAGATGCAGAGAAAGCTTTCAACAAAATTCAACACCCATTTATGATAAAAAAAAAAAACCTGCAGAAAGTAGGCATAGATGGAACTTTCCTCAACATAATAAAGGCCATATACGACAAACCCACAGCCAACATCGTCCTCAATGGTGAAAAACTGAAAGCATTTCCACTAAGATCAGGAACAAGACAAGGTTGCCCACTCTCATCACTCTTATTCAACATAGTTTTAGAGGTTTTAGCCACAGCAATCAGAGAAGAAAAGGAAATAAAAGGAATCCAAATCAGAAAAGAAGAAGTAAAGCTGTCACTGTTTGCAGATGACATGATACTATACATAGAGAATCCTAAAGATGCTACCAGAAAACTACCAGAGCTAATCAATGAATTTGGTAAAGTAGCAGGATACAAAATTAATGCACAGAAATCTCTGGCATTCCTATACACTAATGATGAAAAATCTGAAAGTGAAATCAAGAAAACACTCCCATTTACCACTGCAACAAAAAGAATAAAATATCTAGGAATAAACCTACCTAAGGAGACAAAAGACCTGTATACAGAAATTTATAAGACACTGATTAAAGACATTAAAGATGATACAAATAGATGGAGAGAATACCATGTTCTTGGATTGGGAGAATCAACATTGTGAAAATGACTCTACTACCCAAAGCAATCTACAGATTCAGTGCAATCCCTATCAAACTACCACTGGCATTTTTCACAGAACTAGAACAAAAAATTTCACAATTTGCATGGAAACACAAAAGACCCCAAATAGCCAAAGCAATCTTGAGAACGAAAAACGGAGCTGGAGGAATCAGGCTCCCTGACTTTAGGCTATACTACAAAGCTACAGCAACCAAGACAGTATGGTACTGGCACAAAAACAGAAAGATAGATCAACGGAACAGGATAGAAAGCCCAGAGCTAAACCCACGCACATATGGTCACATTATCTTTGATAAAGGAGGCACGAATGTACAGTGGAGAAAGGACAGCCTCTTCAATAAGTGGTGCTGGGAAAACTGGACAGGTACATGTAAAAGTATGAGATTAGATCACTCCCTAACACCATACACAAAAATAAGCTCAAAATGGATTAAGGACCTAAATGTAAGTCCAGAAACTATCAAACTCTTAGAGGAAAACATAGGCAGAACACTCTATGACATAAATCACAGCAAGATCCTTTTTGACCCACCTCTTAGAGAAATGGAAATAAAAATAAACAAATGGGACCTAATGAAACTTCAAAGCTTTTGCACAGCAAAGGAAACCATTAACAAGACCAAAAGACAACCCTCAGAATGGGAGAAAATATTTGCAAATGAAGCAACTGACAAAGGATTAATCTCCAAAATTTATAAGCAGCTCATGCAGCTCAATAACAAAACAACAAACAACCCAATCCAAAAATGGGCAGAAGACCTAAATAGACATTTCTCCAAAGAAGATATACAGACTGCCAACAAACACATGAAAGAATGCTCAACATCATTAATCATTAGAGAAATGCAAATCAAAACTACAATGAGATATCATCTCACACCAGTCAGAATGGCCATCATCAAAAAATCTAGAAACAATAAATGCTGGAGAGGGTGTGGAGAAAAGGGAACCCTCTTGCACTGCTGGTGGGAATGTGAATTGGTACAGCCACTATGGAGAACAGTATGGAGGTTCCTTAAAAAACTACAAATAGAACTACCATATGACCCAGCAATCCCACTACTGGGCATATACACTGAGAAAACCATAATTCAAAAAGAGTCATGTACCAAAATGTTCATTACAGCTCTATTTACAATAGCCCAGAGATGGAAACAACCTAAGTGTCCGTCATCGGATGAATGGATAAAGAAGATGTGGCACATATATACAGTGGAATATTACTCAGCCATAAAAAGAAACGAAATTGAGCTATTTGTAATGAGGTGGATAGACCTAGAGTCTGTCATACAGAGTGAAGGAAGTCAGAAAGAGAAGACAAATACTGTATGCTAATACATATATATGGAATTTAAGAAAAAAAATGTCATGAAGAACCTAGGGGTAAGACAGGAATAAAGACACAGACCTACTAGAGAATGGACTTGAGGATATGGGGAAGGGGAAGGGTAAGCTGTGACAAAGTGAGAGAGACGCATGGACATATATTTATACACTACCAAAAGTAAGGTAGATAGCTGGTGGGAAGCAGCCGCATAGCACAGGGAGATCAGCTCGGTGCTTTGTGACGGCCTGGAGGGGTGGGATAGGGAGGGTGGGAGGGAGGGATACGCAAGAGAGAAGAGATATGGGAACATATGTATATGTATAACTGATTCACTTTGTTATAAAGCAGAAACTAACACACCACTGTAAAGCAATTATACACCAATAAAGATGAAAAAAAAATAGGTAAAGAGAAAGCTTTTTTCCCTACAATAAATGATAAAATTAGAAAAGAAAAAAATTAAAAAAAAAAGAAAACAAGTGGCTAAATTCTTTGGTAAGACTACTGAAGAAAAAAAGAGAGAAAATCAATTGCAAGAATGAAATGTGGAACATCACCTCAGATTCTGCAAGCACTGAAATGCTAAGAGGATGAAAGCCAATATCTTTATGGTAATATAGTTCAGACTTTAGATTCAGGCCCAGCTCCCCAGCCTTGAGGCAGGGCAAACTCTGCACAGTGTAATTTACCCTCCAGTGGGCCCCACAGGATAAGGCAAGGCTGGGACTTCACTTGAAAACCCCCTTGGCTGTGCTCTTTTCCTTTCCCCTTCCCTATCTTGCTTCTCCCACTCCCTAACTGGATTCCACTGAAGATGCTTCCTGAATAAATCACTTGGATGTGAATTCTCATCTCAGCTCTGTCTCTCAGAACTCAAGCCAAGTAACTTCTAAGACTCTACACACATAAAATACTGATAAAAAAGTACTGTGACCCAAACATGACAAAATACTAGCATTAGTTAATTCTGGGTGGTGGATATATATGAATCTGTTATACTAGTCTCTGCATTTTTCTTTTTCTTTACATAGTTTTTTCCAATTAAAACAAAAAGTAAGCACTCCTGGGAGGCTATGGAGAGGGAGAATTTCTGAGGAATTCAAGTAGTGACAGCAAGTCATTTGCAGGGGAAATGTCTGCCTTCTCTACAATAACATTTAATGACGTAAGACAGGGCAGCAATCCCTAAATATTATAAAAAAAGAAAGAAAAGGAAGGAAGGAAGGAAGGGGGGAAGGGAGGGAAGGAGGGAGGAAGGAAGGAAGGGAGGGAGGACAGAAGGAAGGAAGGAAGGAAGGAGGGGAGGAGGGAGGGCAGAAAGAAGTAAGCAAGGAAGGAAGGGACGACAGAAGGAAAGAAGGAGGGGAGGGAGGGAGGAAGGAAGGAAGGGAGGGAGGGAGGGAGGGAGGAAGGGAGGGAGGAAGAAAGAAAAAAAGAACCATCTAAGAATATTGTATTACACTCGTCCAAGACCTATTCAAGAATAAAGGCACTTTACCAACATTTAAACCTTTTGTGCATCAAAGGATGCTATTAACAGAATGAAAAGGGAATCCAAGAAAGGCAGGAAATATTTACAAATCATATATCATATAAGGGATTAATATCCAGAGGGCATAAAAATAAGTCAACAAACAAAAAAGAAACACCTCAATTAAAATTGGGCAAAGGACATGAATAGACATTTCTCCAAAGAAGATATAGAGATGTCCAATAAGCACGTGAAAAGATGCTCAACATCTTTTCAACCATTTTCAACCATTTTCAACCATTCCTAATGGTTTCCTAACCATTAGGAAAATGGAAATGAAAACCCACAATGTGATAACACTTCACACCCACTAGGTTGACTATTATTAAAAACAAACAAACAAACAAAAACAAGTGTTGAGGAAAATGTAGAGAAATTGGAACACTTATGCTTTGCTGATGAAAATGCAAAATGGTGCAGCCCCTGTGGAAAATAGTCTGATGGTTCCTAAACAAAAATATTAAATAGAATTACCATATGATCCAGTAATTCCATTTTGGGGTATAAATCCAAAAGAACTGAAAGCCGGGACTCAGACATTTGTTCACCCATGTTCACAGCAGCATTATTCAAAATAGCCAAAAGGTGGAAACAACCCAAATGTCCATCAACAGATGAATGGAGAAACAAAATGTGATGCATACATACAATGGAATATGATTCAGGTCTAAAAAAGAATGAAATTCTCATACATGCCACAACATGGATGAAACTTGAAGCCCATTATACTAGTGAAATAAGTCAGACAAAAAAAGGACAAATACTGCCTGATTCCACTTACATTAGATACTTAGAGTACTCTAATTCATAGAGACAGAAAGTAGAATGGTGGTTGCCAGGGGCTGGGGGAGGGAAAATGGGGAACTATTCTTCAATGGGTACAGAGTTTCAGTGTGGAAAGATAAAAAACGTTTGGAGAAGAATAGTGGTGATGTTTGCACAACAATATGAATGTACTTACTGCCTCTGAACTGTATACTTAAAAATGGTTAAGATGATACATTTTATATCATGTGTATTTTACATAAAATAGAAAGAATAAAGGCAACACTAACATTTTTAAATGTAGGAAAAAACATTCAGGAAATGGAGCCTTTCTTTAAAAACACAGATGAAGAACTCTAACCAAGAGATGATTCAAAAATTTAAAAACAGAATTATAGAAGTCACATAAAAGGAATGAAGGTGCGTATTTAATCAATTCAAATACTGAACCATGAATAAACAACAGAAAATTAAGGTTGTAGAACAGAATATGTATTATATTAAATTAGTATGCATATGATAAAAATTGGGAGGTGAAAGAAGGAAAGTTGCAAGGAAGTCAAGAAATATTGACTAGAATTTAAACATGAAATTTGAAAACATAATAACTCCAACCTCCAAATGTTTTTCATAATCTTTTGTCATATTCTAAGAGATATCTTTGAAGAAATAATTTATCATTATTCTGTGAAGGAACATTCATCCCAAGTTTGGCAAGTCTTTCAGTTTCACTTCATTTCCTTATTATCTATTAAATTCACAAAAATTAAATACTTTAATTATAAAATGGCATGAATCATGTGATGGCATTGTTATCGAATTATGTCAATTTATTTATCCTATCCAAAATCCTATTCATACATGTGTGTGAAAATGTCTAGAAATGCTCTTTACCAAATATGAACACTAGTTATTTCTAGAAAGTGAAATACAGGGTGATTTGTAGTTTTCTTTTTTTTAATGTTAATTATTTTTAATGTTAACAATTTATTTTTAATGTTAACAATTTAATGTTAACAATTATTTTTTATGTTAACAATTTTTTTAATGTTAATTATTCTGATAAATAAATAAATCCAACCTGCATCCAAAGAATTCATTCCACTGTGGCTTCAAACCCCAAGGCAATTCAGGGTCTCTCTGGTTAACGATTGCCAAGAAGCCTGCACTGGTGTCTGGTATTCCCGTGAGCAATATTTATGGAAACTGTCTCAGGGCATCTCAAGGCTGAGTGAACAAGGCCCACAGTCAGAGGCTATGGATTATTAACTTCCAGCCTTAGACATCTCAACAAATGTTCTAGAAGTGAGACAGGCTGGGACCTGGGACCTGGGACACTTTGCTGCAGTGCTGCAGTGCTTGTACCTGGACGAACATCTCCTAGAGCAACAAAATACCAAGAAACTATAAGGGACTAAAAATAACTGCGTGCATGCACAGTTGGGGCAAATTATGGACAACAAGATACAAAAAGACCAAAAAAACCCAACCGGCACTTCTGAAGAGCTGGGAGCAAAAACAGGGTGTCACTAGCAAAAGCAGAGTGCTGTGCGTGCCCCCTGCACTCACCACCAGAGGGGTGGGCAAAACACCTAAGCCAACCCTCCAGCCCGACCCCTGGACATGCCCCTACCCTCACGCCATATAAGGAATCAGCCCGCCCCCCACATCAGGAAGCAAGCAAGGGAAACTGTTACTTGTTTTTGCTCCCTCCTGTGGCCGCAGGAGCCCCAATAAAGCCTTGAAGGAATACCTTGTCTGGCCTCTTATCAATTTCTATTGACTGGGGAAGGCCAAGTACCCTGGTCGCTAACAGAAGGATATTCCTCAGTTGGGTACTTTTATCTCCCAGGGGCATTTGGCAATGGGAACATTTTTGGTTGCTGCAACTAGGGCAAGGAGGTTGCTACTAGCATCTAATGGATAGAGGCCAGGGATGCTGTTCAACATCCTACACTACATAGGACAGCCCGCCACAACAAAGAATTATCTGAGCCAAAATGTCAACTGTGGCGAGGTTGAGAAACCCATTCGAGTAGGATGCATGTCCACACAACCCAGATTCTTTACTCTCATGATGACTTATACTGGTTAAAATGGAAAACAACACCTATTTTCTAAACCAACTTAACAACCAAGCATCATTAAAATACTCAAACTTCAGCTAGTCTTAACAATGCAAAATGCTTGACTTTCACTCCCCACATCGGAACAAAATAATACCCTGCATATGTATAATGCTTCTTACCATTTTAAAGCAGGTTCATGAAGATTACTTTATATATTTTCTTGCCCTACATTAAGAACCGCAAACTAGTCTTAAGGAGCTCCTAATTTCAACATAACTCAAACCATATTCAAAGCATTCATATTTGAAAATCCACAGCAGACTTTTCTTTCCAAGGAAAAAATAAGCCTAGACTTTCACGTTTAATGATATCAAGTATTTAAAATATTCTTTTTTGACTTTTCTCAGTGATTTACTTCCATCCATGGTTAGCCATTTCACATAGAAAAACACAGGTTTTGTGCCAACCGCTCATCAAGAATATTGCCCAGACCACATTTTAGGGGCACAGGCTTGAAACAAACTCCCACAAGAAGTATTGTTTGACAGTTACAAAAGTAAGTAATAAAAGAAGCCAGCATGTTGTTTTTATCTCGTGCCTCTCCTTCTGGGATTGGCTGGAGGTCTGCATGTCCTGAGCCACCTGTGGTCACCCCAGGTAAAGAGAGAAAACAGAGACATTCTGCATATCTGAGATTGGTGGCCCTGTGACTGGAAGAGATGACAGCAAACTCCTAATTCCTTCACTAAAAATGGTAAGGAGAGTCTCCCTAGTTGGATAACGATGGCCTTGTGGAGGTCACTGCTAAATGGTTGAGGGTTGGATCCACTGAATTTTCATGAACATTAGCCAGAGTTTGGGCAGGTTTAGCAAAGTTAAAATTTTTTCGCCCACTCAACAACATTCACCAAGTCCAATTTAGTCACTGCTCTCAAGAAGATTCATCTAGTTGGAAGATAACACACATACACATACACACACATATATGGATTTATAATACAATCTTACATTAAATCAATCATTTATTTGATTTGATCGTGTATTTAATTAACTTTAAAAATATCCAGTGGGAATTTTTAATAATAGAACTTAAACTTTCAGAATCACCAGAGACAATGAACTCAAGCAAAATACGATCTGTAGAGCAAAGTACCAAAAATAAAGAAACATATCCCAGATTTTGGCTGTACCCAAATCTATGAACATGATAAAGAAATAAACCAAATGTAACAGAAATGAGAGTAAGTATAAACAAAACAGGGCATTTTCTTTTCAGCATTTTTATTTCTTTATATCCTATGTCATTGATTCCGTTTTCTACAATTTGAATTTTGTTCTTTGCTGCTTCTAATGCTATCGAAATCCCGCTGTTGCATCATCTGTTTACATTCTTTCCTTAGCTTTTAAGCCCTTTTATCATCTCATTTTGTGTTTTCATACACTCAATGTTTCCTTCAATTTTATCAATAGCCAAAGCAAATGTTAAACTATTTGTTTCCTGCAATAAATTACCTTCTAAGTATTCCTACTTTAGAATATAGTTTTGTGTTATGATGCAGAATCTTTTCACATTTCTCATGTTATTATTATTGATTTTTACTCATCGTACAAGGAAAAATCTATTCTCGGCTGGTGTTGCCTCAGAAAGTTCTGGGGCAGATTCTTGTTGTATGGACAGATTCTCACTTCTTACCTGGACACTACAGGCAAATTTCTTACACCTACGCTTGGGTGATACATGAGAAGTACGTAGTGAATCAAGACTAAAAGTGATCCCAAAGAAAGAATATCACCTCTGCATCACATTAGTTACAGTTACCAAGATATGGAAGCAGCCTAAGTGTTCATCAACAGATGAATGGATAAAGAAGAACGATAAAGAAGATACCATATATATATATAAAATGGAACACATTTATGTATGCATATAATGGAACACTACTCAGTCATATAAAGGAATGAAATTTTGCCATTTGCAGCAAGGTGGATGGACTTGGAAGGCATTATGCCAAGTGCAATAAGTCAGACAGAGAAAGACAAATACTGTATGATATCACTTACATGCGGAATCTAAAAAATACAACAAACTAGTGAATATAACAAAAAAGAAGCAGACCCACAGCTATAGAGAACAAGTGGTGATTACCAGTGAGGGGGAGGGGCAATATAGGGGTGGGGAGTGGGAGGCACAAAGTATTGGGTGTAAGACAGGCTTAAGGATGTATTCTATAACATGGAATATTGCCAATATTTTGTAATAACTGTAAATGGAAAGTAACCTTTAAAATTGTAGAATTTTTTTAAATTAAAAACCTTTAAACGTAAAAAAAAAAAAAAAATACCAGTCTCCACACCATATCAAGTGAACCTCCTGGCACAGCTGCTCACCTTCTTAGAAAGGACCCGAACATGTTGGGGAAAATCTACATCAGAGAAAGGTACACATACCCACAGGTTTATGTTTGGTGTGGCTCCTTTTGTGCTTGATTTACCTGGACCAGGAGCTTCCGAATATTAACGCACAACAGCCAGCAAGGTTCCAAGAGGAATCACATCTGTCTCCCTGTCATTTTAGACTTTATTTCAAGGCCACTTTAAATTGGATTCTGCTTCTAACCTGCTGGATGACCCCCAACACCTGGGTAAGTCAGTATATTAGTTTTTCCCTCTTTCCCATAATAATATAAAACGCCAAAATTTTAATGATCTTGAGGTTGCATTCATCAATGACTCAAAGATACAATCCAACCTCACCTAGTCACCTTAGTCCTTCAGTTCTCAGCTCAGTTGTCACTTCCTCAGAGGAACCTTACCTGACTTCAGTCTGTAATTACAGAGCAAACCATGTGATTATCTGATTAATGTCTGTCTCATCAACTAGACTGTAAGCTCCATAAAGTTTGGTATTTGATCTGGTTTCATCTGCCAGTGTATCTCCAGAACTTAGCATGGTACCTGACATACAAGAGGCACTTAATGAGAGTATTTACTAAATGAAGGCGTGAATTAATAATTTAGTTAATAAACAAACAGGTGCATAAAGTTTCAATCATAAATGTATTTGGATAAAAAGTCATGTTTTGAGACAATAAATCAGGGAATTAAAATTTCTCCAATACAGAAAAATTTCTCTATGAAACATTTTGAAGGAGAAGTGGGCCAGAGCCCTGACCGGTGAATTTATCTCTTTTGTTTATTGTCTGACGTTTATCCTTCTCTAAAATAGCTGTTGATTCTGGTCACAACACTAAGGTATGCCGCAGAATCCACAAGGGAGAAAGAAACATATCCTACCCACGTTCTCACCAAGAATGGGCTCAGACTGGTTCGTTTCTTTATTGCCAGTGTTAATACTCTTTTCATGACTAAGCAGGAGCTTAAGGAAAGCTAATTCAGTTTTCTGTGGAGCTGGGTTGAGTTAGCAGATCCGTTCATTGTAATTGATTACGAAACAAAACCCTCAGGCTTGTAATAGCTGATACCTGATTCTGGTTCAGCTTAAATCCATAATCCACTGGCTTCAAAATTTGTGTGGAAATATGGGGATTTGCAAGGCCATGAAAGAGGAGGAACCAATTAACATACAAACATCCAAACCGAAGCTTCCAGAAGTCTGGTTTTACACTAAACGAGCCTTCAACATCTTTCCCAAGGATACAATGAAGGAACACAAATGAATATCGATAATTTAACGTGGAATCACAAAGTGTTAGAGCTGGAAAAGGACCCTCAGGCTTATTACTTTTACAGATGGTAAAACAAAGGCCCAAGTGGAAAAGCTGCACAGTCAATCCAGTGACAGAGGGCTTGGATGAGAATTCGGTTATTTCCTCTTGCAACCCAGGACGCTTGCTCACTAAGCACAAAGCTCACTCTCATGAATTGCTAGTCTACCGCCATCTTCCCATCTTTTACCTTCTCCACTCTTCATCCTAAACATCTAAGCCAGATGCGTCCCTTTAAAGCATCATTTCACATCTGTCACACCCACTCACTGCTCAAACTATTTGGTACCCACTACCCACATTTTTTGTCCTACTACCCACAGGACAAAATCCAAAGTCTTCAGCTCGGCCATCACGACCCTCCCCTTCTGCCTTCCACCGGCATCCCCATATTACCTCCCTCTATGCTTCCACATGTAACAGCCACTACAGTTCAACTGTTCTGGTCATCACTGATCATCACGCTGGCTACGCATACATTTGCTGATGCCATTCTCCCTATGGTGACACGTTGATGGCTGCCCAGAATCCCTGTCAGCGAACTCTTGGGACCTCAGCTGCAGGAGTATGCTATCAAAGAGCCTTCAACCTTCAGTCTTGGAATTGACTCAGTTACAGAAAAGCATCTCTCTTAGGGCCATGCCCCTATACAGGGGCAGTCCACATCCAATGAGTAATCAAAGAATTGATATAAAGTCCTGGCCATCTCGGTCCAACTTGGGACAACTCTAGAAGCTTTACTTGCTCCAGAGTTCCTGGAGGTGGGTTGAAGCTGTGTTTGGGTCTACATTACAGCTGAACTTCTTCTCCCTCTGCACTTCCTGCTTCCTTCCCTCTCTTCCATGGGTGTAAATCCCAAGGGAACTCCCAAATACACATCTTGCATCCTAAACTCCGCTCAGCGTCTGCTCCCCAGGAAACCCGACACACAACATTTCATCTCCAAAAATGCCTTCCTCCATTCTCTTTCAAGAATGGAGGCCACTCCTCTTCAGAAATTCTATAGCACGTATAGATCATTTCACTTATTTTACATTAATATGAACCACGGCACACCTTTAATTATATCCTAGGCACCTGAAGTTGAAAGCATCCACTATGTTTTACACCTGTTCGTATCCCTAAGAACTAGCACCATGGCATGTACACAGTGAGTGATCAACCCACAAAGACAATGTCAGTGATAATGAAGAGGTAACAGATCTTGAGTGGACAATCCATTTGAACTCATGTGTCATTCTCCTCCCCCTACTTGACAAAATTCCCGGAGAGCAGAGTACTGCTATCCCCCTAGGCCTCTTAGGGCAGGCACTGAATAAATGTCCAACACAACTCTGATGCAGCACTCCCTTTAAAATGAAGGAGAATAAGTTTGCTTTTGTATTCTCAGACACGAGAGAGGAGGTTAGGGAAGGAGGAGACATGTTTTGCTTAAGGGGAATGACATATGAGGAATGTCATACAAGGTCTCTCTTCCAGGCCTAGAACACTCCAGAAGATGCTGAGCAGACACTTGCTGAGAGCTGCCGCTCTGGTGCCAGGGAGTCTGGGTCCGCCAGATCTGATGACCGCCCCACCGCAAGCTGCCCTCATCCATCTAGAATGACCCATAGTCTGAAATAGGAGCCCCTTCTCCATCCTGGAAACAGCCAAGCAAAACTATTCCTTTTGTCTCCTTCTCCTGGAGAACAAAGGATGTTTGCGAGCCATGGGTTTGCTTTAATTAAAACAAAACTGGATCACAGTAACTCTTATGAAGTAGAGAAAAAATAAACAAAAACCCATTATGAGCCGTCAGAGCCGAGGCTTGACTTTTGTGATATATGAGCATGTTCTGAAAAGGAAAGAGAAATCTCCGATCCTCCAGGAGAAATCTTAAAAGCTAACCTCAGAGAAAGTCCTCCAGCCAAGGTCACTGCCACTACTGCTCTGAAAATGGGAGAGGTATAGCATCCAGCCTTCTCTTACATGCGCGGACAGATCTGGCCGGGTAGCTGACAGGAAATCTAACACGTGGGAAATGGAAAAAGTTACTGAAACCATTTCTCCTGCTGGGGCAGAAACAGTCTACAGTGGGGACAATACTACTGCCTTGAAGTGTCAAATAATGAAATGTTGTTTCAAGGCTCTTTCCAAGTGAGGAAAGAGGAAGTGAAAGATGAACAGCAGGGGAAAGCAAAACAGGAACAGGATGCAAGGGGAGAATCAGGGAAGCAGAAAACCTCAGGAACGGCCAGAAATGGCTCTTAGCTGACGGGGATTTCAGAGGCTTGCAGCAAGAGGGCAGCCCAGTACTTCCTTATAGAACTTAACTTCCAGATTGCACCTAGACCACATTCTGTGGGCAGTGTCCTTGGAAAGCCAGTCTAGACTGTCACTTCTGTGAGCTTTGGACATTTTCTTGGTGTCCAAACACAGATAAATTATGAGACAGTTCCAGTCCTTTCATTTTCCCCCAGAAAAATCCACAACAAAGCCTTGTCTTACTGAAAATTATTTATTCCATTGCATGTTAAGTAAGAAAAATTCCTATTTTACTTCACTTTTTTAAAAACTGAGAAATTACTTTAAACCTGAAGTGTACTGTTTTCACCTAAGGCTACTAGCTTCATCATGTAACCACCATTGTAAATATCATTCACATTACACAATGCCCTTCATAAAATGACCCTGGTTTACTAGATAAGAGTCAGGGGCATGGGCTTAAAAGTGAAATAGACCTTGGCTGATGAACTGTCACACAAGAGCTGGTGGTTTTGGTCCAATTAGTTATCCTATCTCAATCTAAACTTGCCCATGGGTATAAATAGTGTCAGACACTAAGATTGACCCCCAATATCCATGTCCTCCTTCTTTTTTGCTAACAGAATCCCAAGTGGTCAACCATAATTCAATATGACTAAGCCTGTTCCCACTTTCCCAGCCTCCCTTGCATTCTGGGTGGCCATGTGACCCAGTTCTTGTCAATGACAGGTAAGGGGACATCTGCTCTGGGTGTTCTGGGCAAACACTGCTTTCTTGATTAATGGGACATCCGTGGTCCCATCCCTCTTCTCCCCTTCTTTCCTCTTTGGAGCTCAGTGTGGTATCTGAAGCTGCAATAACCATCTTGCAACAATAAGAGGAAAAGCCAATGCACTGAGTACGGAGAACAGAAGAAAGGGAGCCTACATTTTCTATTGTGGCACTGAGCCACTGTACCAGTCCTATTTGTTTAAACAACTATTGGTGTGGTGTTATGTTCCTGGCAATCGAAAACCCTCATAACTGATAAAGGTTGTTGTGAAGATTAAAGAAAATACTCTATGAAAGTCTCTTGGTAAAGCATCTGTTACATCTTAGATTTGTCTGGCTTCAAAGCCTGCCCACTGCCATGAAAATTACATTTATCCGTAACATATATTGCCCAATGACACTAGATATATCAAGTGTCACTCTATGTACTTTTTGTTTCATTTATTAATGCAAATAATTTCATATAAGAAGCAAACACTCTCTTTTGACATTACACAAATGCCTTCCCTAGAAAGGCATATACAGGAAATCCCAAGCACTAAAATCTTGCTGACAAACCACTGATTGAAAATTAATGCTCAGAGACAACATTTACTTGAGTGTCCATGAGAGACACATATGGGATATCTAATGGAGGTGGAAAGAATTCTACTTTACACAGAGTGGGAATGGAGAAAATCATGGAATCTGAAGTATTCCAAAGTATGTAAATTTGAACAAAATATTTTTGGTGTCCTTGGCAAATATTAAATCATGAATGTGGTTTAATCTTTCTATGGCAGTGCTCTGTTTTTCTAGGATGATTAGAATGAACTGTGCTACATAAATGAACTTTCCACATGAAAAAAGTTGTTTACCCCTTTTGGTATTATTTGAATTAAAGAAATCTTTTCTTGTTAAATCCATTATTATTATAAACAGTATTATAATCCAGTATTATTATAAACATATTATTATAAACAGTAGTATAAACAGTAATTATTATTACACTAGATAGAAATAAAACACTTTTAATAACCTCATCCAATCTCCTCACACAACTATTATAAAGTTGGGTGTTATATTTTCAGGCTAGTGTTAGTTAGACACTAGTAACACATATCTACCTTTTAATTAGTTTCCCTTCCCCCAAACTATGACAGGCAGAGAGATTAGACTGTTGTAAACATTAAACTCATTACAAAAGTAGGTGTTTTTGTGCAGGGGAAAAAAATGAATATATCACTCAAAAGGCAAAGGAAAGCACACGTTTTAATAAATGTACTAAAATCAAAAGACATAAATGTTAGATTCCTGTTTTCACTCATGTAAATTCAAGGCAAATGGACACAATAGTAGAAGAGATAAAAATGGAATGATGAGGTAACAAACTCTTACCAAAAGGAAGATGATATACATAAAGTTAGATGTAAGGACAGTTGCAATACCATAGGAGAGTTAAAAAGTAAGTACAAGGGCTTCCCTGGTGGCGCAGTGGGTGAGAGTCTGCCTGCTGATGCAGGGGACACGGGTTCGTGCCCCGGTCCAGGAAGACCCCACATGCTGCGGAGCGGCTGGGCCCATGAGCCATGGCCGCTGAGCCTGCGCGTCCGGAGCCTGTGCTCCGCAACGGGAGAGGCTACAACAGTGAGAGGCCCGCGTACCGCAAAAAAAAAAAAAAAAAAGTAAGTAGAAGCAGCAACAAACAGAAGAGATAATTCATAAATAAAAATGCCATAAGGAGTAGAAAATTTTTAAAGCATTTCCCAGAATGCTGATGAAAAGGATAAGGAAATTCAAACAATGAGAGAGAAAATAATACATATGGAGATCAAAGAACAATGTTCTAACACATAACTTGTGTTTTTAATTGTAAAGAGGGAAACTTTTCTGAGCTGAAGTCAGATTGCCACACCAAGGTTGCAGAGGTTCATTTTAGGCAAAATCACTGAAAAGCACCACTCACATAAACACATCCAGGACAGTTGTCTGAAGTACAAAGATTTAGAACTAATCCTACAAGCTTCTAGACAGGAGAAACATACATGATTACAAACTAAGAAAAATCCTACTGGCCAAGAATTACTTTATTATTTTTATCTGTTATTCTACTTTGTTATTCCAAATTTTGTGTTATTCCTCATTTCTTTTTTGCTAAGGCCAACCAGAGGTTTATTCATTTTATTGCTGTTTTTTCCAAATAACCATGTTTAAATTTAGCCTTTCAAATGTTTTTAACTTCTAATTAACAAAATTCTGCTTTCACTTATATTAACTTTTCCTTCTGAATTCCTTAGGTGTATTTTGCTTTTCTAATGTCAGGAGTTGAATGTTTGTTTAGTTCCTTTCTATTCATTCTTTCTTACGAAGTTTCCTCTAATTACAGCTTAGGCTGTATGTTTTAACATAACACATTCTTTTTATTTTTCATTTTCATTATTTTCCAGATAACCTACAATCATGGATTTTATAATCTTTGATCAAGTAATTATTGGCTTAGGAAAGAGGCTTATTTCATTTTGAATATGACTGGACTTACTTAATTTCTACTTTTTATTACATATTTCTAGTTTTATTGCATTGTGATTAAAAAATGTAGTATATACTCTAATATGGGACATTTGCTGACTTTTCTTTGCGAGCTAGTATATTGTATTTTTGAACTGACCCCTGGGTTTTTTTTAAAAAGAAGACATGTTTTCTGTTTGGAAAGAATAGGGCTCAGTATACATCTATTAGATTAACTATGTTGAATATATTTCGATTTATATCACCTTGCTGATTTCACCTTTCACTTTCAATAGTTTTCGAGTTGATTTTCTCAAATGTTTAGATTGATCATAATTTCTTCAAATAATTATAGTTTTGTCTCTTCCTTTATAGTCTTTATACCACTTATTCTTCTTTTCTTATTGCATTGGCTAGGTATTCTCGTTTAATACTTAGTATTTTTATATGATTCTATTACGCCTTCCTTATTTCAATAAGATGTTTTAACACTAATAGGATGCTGGTTGACAATATTCACTAACATATTTTCCTTACAGTACTAGTGAACTGAAAAAAAATTTATTGGTGTTCCATATTGAATACATCACATCCCTTTATGACAACTTTTGAGACAATTCCTCAGTCTGTTAATGACTAAATTTTTCATCTGATAATGACACAAATTTAAACTATTTTTTCACTCCTAGAAAAACTACACTTGATCATGATGTAGAAAAAACCCAAAAAAACCCTCGTGGATTTCATTGATTAATATTTTATTTAGGATTTTAGCCTTTGGCTCATGAGATTAAAGTATAATCTCCTCCTCTGTGTTATCTTTGATATTTCAGTATTATACTAGCCTTTTAGAACATTTTCTATCTCTTTCTACACCCTAGAATAGTTTGTATTACATAGGAAATACATGTTTCCTTCAATGGTTGTTAGAATTCGTATAGAAAAATATGTTGATGACTTTAATAGATAACTGGCCACTTTTTCAACTTTTCCAATGGATATTGGTCTATTTATATTTTCTATTTTTTATTTTAGGAGTTTGAGTTTTAAGATTATCCATTGTATTCAATTTTTCAATTTTGTTATAAAATTATACATAGCAACTGCTCATAATTTATCATCCTTTTTATATCTGTGATTCTGTTTCTGATATTTATTTGTGTCTTCTTTAATTCTTAATCAGACTTGTCAGAAGTCAGTGTATCTTACTGGTTTTCTCAAAGGAAGAGTTTTTAGCTGTATTGATGAAGCATATTGTTTTGTGAATGTTACTCTTCTATTTCAACGTTTTTGCTCTTATCTTTACTTTCTTTGTGTTACTTTCACATCCTTTTATGTGTTTGAGTTGAACATGTGTTCATTTATTTTTTTTTTTAATAGATCTTTACTGGAGTATAATTGCTTCCCAATACTGTGTTAGTTTCTGTTGTACAACAAAGTGCATCAGCCATATGCATACATATATCCCCATATCCCCTCCTTCTTGAGTCTCCCTCCCATCCTCCCTATCCCACGTCTCTAGGTCATTGCAAAGCACCGAGGTGATCTCCCTGTGCTATGCTGCTGCTTCCCACTAGCTAACTATTTTATATTTGGTAGTGCATATATGTCGATGCTACTGTCACTTCGCCCCAGTTTCCCCCTCTCCCACCTTGTCCTCAAGTCCATTCTCTATGTCTACGCCTTTATTCCTGCCCTGCCACTAGGTCCATCAGTACCTTTTTTTTTTTAGATTCCATATGTATGTGTTAGCATACAGTATTTGTTTTTTCTCTTTGAAAAAGGAACCCTCCTGCACTGTTGGTGGGAATGTAAATTTCTTTTTAAATTTAATTTTATTTATTTTTTTATACAGCAGGTCCTTATTAGTCATCAATTTTATACACATCAGTGTATACATGTCAATCCCAATCGCCCAATTCATCACACCCCCACACCCACCCCCCCGCCGCTTTTCCCCCTTTGTGTTCATTTATTTTTATTTTAAATCTTCCCTGCTTTTTAAGCCAAAACATTTCTCTCAGTACTGTTTTCACATGGGGGTTAATTTTTTAACTATAATTACCTGACCATTAGATATTCTACATCTTCCATGGTGCAGCTAATCATTGGGAGGACCTCAATGCCAGGATTGATAGAAAATCCAATGTAATCCCAGCAGGATTGCTAAAGAATAGAAGGACTGCTTTCCCCTATTATGGATACTAGATTATTATGCAAGATGATATGTTAGACAAACCTGAGGGAAATTTTTGCCAATATTGCTAATTTGTGCCTTAGCAATATAAAGTTTAGTCAATTTTGCATCTTCCTGTCCTAAGAATGCCTACTGCAGATCAAGTCAAAAGGGAATATTCCTCCCTTGTTCTCACAATATGCATAGCTTCCCCAAATCCCTTCTGCCAAGTAATTAGATCAAAGTAAGAGGGACTGAGGCACTTGCAAACTTTATTGGTAACCTCTTTCTAGGCAAAGACTCTTTCAAATTCTACTGTATGTCTTAAAGGTGAGGCTGCCTTCCGTCACCAGCAGATTATGAATAACCCAAACCCGGTTTAATTTACTAAGAGTCCTTTGGTAGCTGGTTTGACAAACACTGCTCAGTAGCAAACAAACAAACAAACATTTAGGTTATTGAGATGGCAAAAAACATACATATGTTTTAGTTTATGAAAAATCTCTCATTGACCCCAAAAATGTCCTTATAAATCTTATAAGAAGACTCTTAATGGGAGAAGCTTCTGGAACATAATCATTCATATGAATCTGGTAAGCAGATTAAGGAAGCCCAACATTGAAATGCTTCTTTTTCAAAGTCAAATATCGTGATCTTTGTGGACTAAAAGCTACTTTTTTATAAAATCAGTAGCTTTTTCCATCTTATAGTAAGGAATATGTTTTTGCTCCTGAGAAACACTGTTAGTTTATTATCTTATGGACCCTGTGAATTGTGTAACTGATTGGGTTTATCCCTCCAAGTTTGCTGCTAGAAAGTTCAGAATTATCAATAAATATGTACCCCGTCCTCTCCTGTAGTAAGCATGTAGACCTGTATGGTGTGCATTTTTATTTTAGTCTTATTTCTGGCTATAACATATTTATTTTAGTCTTATTCTTGGCTATAACATATTTTATTTTAGTCTCATTCTTGGCTATAACATATGCCTTTATCCTTGTCTTTTCTTTGTCACATATTTCTGGTTTATTTCATATCAGGTTTTCTATCTCTTTATGGGCTGCCTTGTTTAAAATTAGATATAATTTTTTAAAAATAAAAACCCTTATTCTGCAACATTTACATAGTGAGGCTGCCTGATACAGTTTTACTCCCCACTAGATATACACAATTACAGGTGAAGCTCAGAAAATAGCATACTCAGACCAGAAAACCAGTATGGGGAGTACAGGCTCCCCACCTTCTGGAGACATTCAGAGAGAAGCTGGACGACCTCATAACAGAGATGTAATATCAAACATGACATGTTTTGCCCTCCCTACCAGCATAGGAGAAGTTAGAGAAAAGATACTTCTACCATCTGCAGCCATCATTCCCTAGGTGAGATGAGAATTACCCAGGGGCAGGCTGCCCCTGATGCTTTCTGGGGTCTGAAAGCATCAGCTCCAACAGTGATTTGTGATTGCATGGTTTGGAGGAGAAATGTTCTAACTCCTTTGTGCCTTGGTGTGTTCATATCTATAAACCATGAGACTATTTGCTGAACATCTCTTCCTCCCAGAAATAGCTACACCTGTACCTGAGCTGGCAGGTATAAATGAGCAGAGGCAACTTGTCACAAAACAAGCACACAGGTGTTGTGATGCTGAAGAGTTACAGCAGTTTAGTCAAGGAACTACTATATGAACATCTCCATGGCCAGGGAACCTGGACTCCCATCCCTGGCTTTCCTAGCTCTGCCCTTGTTATGCCCATACTAACTTACTGACAGCTTGAGGATGAAAAATAATTTAACTAACAGAATGGTTTTTTTTAGGCTATGATTCTTGCCCATGCCATTAATTATGGAATAATGTCTACAAATCCAAATTAGCGTAATAGGTCACTCAATAAAATCCTTACAATTGCTATAATCACTCAGATCACAAAAACTCAAAAGAGAATTCTTTTTTTTTCCTGCAAACTGCAAAATATATGTCAAAAACTTTTTCCCCTTTAAAGAACTCACACAGATGCACCATAAATTGTTGCCATAAAATTACTGTCTGGACTTAATATCGTTATGAGTTCATAGTCTATATTTTATAGTTAAACAGTTTCAAGCTGTAAAGCATTATTATAAAACAAAAAATATTAACAATTTTTGTTTCAGAGACTCACTATTCCGTTTACGCGAGGAGGCTCACCACACTTCCCTCCGGTCTGAATACCAACCTTTCATTAAATGTCCGCCTGCAATGTCTATTCCTCATATACCATTCCAGATGTCTATCCAGTGGGAAGGGGTCCCTGGGCCGTTTTGTGGTTGATGTCTGAGTTACCTTCCTGCTTTTACTGGGCACTAAGCCAAATAAATGATCTAAAGCATTCAAAATAGACGTCAAAATTAATAAATTTTACTCATATGAAATTCAGGATCATGCACCCTGTATTATGAAGTATGAATGCTGTCAACAAACTAGAGGAGATTTTTAAATAAAGTCATCCCCCTGTAAATTTAATCAGCACCATTTTCTCCAGACAGTGAGATAGCTTCCATCAGACAAAGCATAGCGAGTATGGCACAATCATTTGAAAGATTTGCACTAAAATGTAGCATGTTGCCAAGCAAGTTATTTTCCAAACCTCTAGACCCACGAACTTTCTCTGGTGAGTTAAAATGACATTAAATTCCACTCACATGTGCGCAACCCACAAAAATGCCAAAGGACAATGAACTTAGCACCGGCCCCAGAATTCCAATCACATTTAGACGCTGTGACTCACAGTTTCTCTCCATCAAGGTCAGTACCTAACATGTAGGTACCACCTAAGTCCCTCACCCCCAGGAAGAGAACGTTCCTCTCTACTTCTTTGCTTTCCATCAACACCTCTACCATAGCATCACATTAGGATTACTTTTGACCATTTGCCTCCCCCGCTGGGCTACGAGCTAGCTGAAAACAGAAACTGTCTTGTTAGTCATTTTATCACCAACAGCTGCTGTATAGTAGGTGCTCAACTTGTTGGACTGAATAAAAGATCCAGTTCATTTTTGTTTAGGAGGGTTTAAGGAGACATTTTACATTACCTTCCCCATTTCAGTCTTGTGATTACACCCAGACAGTAAATTTAACGAAATGCTGAAAATGGAAATAATGTGGCAGGTCATAATGCCTGCCAGCTCAGGAATTCCTTAAAAGTGTGTTTCCCCAATACAATGCCGTATTGTGCTCTTTCCAAGGGCCATAATTTAGCCAACCCATTTGGACAGATTCTAATGAACCAAATGTCATGTATGACAATATCCATTACCTGTGCTCACTGCAGTCTGACAGCAATCACATTCAGAGAAACACTGTATCCTAAGCTGGCTATTTCTAAAGAAACATACCCCTTTAACAAACACAACGAAAGATAAACAGGAATGTGTGATGTTCTGATGAAAATCCAACCCGATCTAAGAAGCAGAAAGATAATCTAGCACAAATGAGGAAAATTCAACAAATTCTGTGAAATGTCAATGGAATAAAAATAACGGCTTTATGGAATATAACGAACTGGTTAAAACAGAGCTGAACATTGTTTATATAGCTTCTAATACAGTTCTACAGTATTTCTTGTAATTCACACTTATTATCGAGTGTAAAAGCAATAGCCCTGGTATACATTATTGCCAATTATTCAAACAGAATAGAATTTTCTTGGAAAATCCATTTTTAAGGAAGAACGTTGCTCCCAACCTGTTCCTTTAAATCCCAGTTTTACTCATATGTTTTGATCTGACAAACGAAGCATCTGTTAAATGGATAAAATATACAGAGATGACTCATTTATCTGACACCATTAGGGAAATGAGTGACTTTCCAGGTAAAGAAGGATGCCCTCCAGAGTATCATGTTTAGCTTAACTCTTTTTAAATGGAAAGCACACATCAAAGCCTTTAAATTAAGGACAATAATTTTACACCTTCTTGGTACTCAGCATTATTTCAGGGAATACCCATTACCATAAAAGCAATGGGTCAGTTTGTGTGATACTAACTGCTCCCAACCACTAAGCTTTTGAGCCCTCAAGGCTGGTTGTGAAACTGAGCTATGGTTTTTCAAACCCCAATCTCCATCCCAGCTTCTGACCCCCTTCTCCCTTCTTTCCCCTTTGCCATACAGAGTGACCTAGGCACCATTCTGAGGAGGATGCTCCAGCCTCAGTCCTTAGTTCACCATTCCAGGCTTCGGATAGCATTTCAGATTCAACTCTGCAGGCTTTATTCCTGGAGTTCCCACTTGGACAATGCATTGGTTTGGAACTTCCGAGGTGGCCAGTTCTCCTGGCCTTATCACTAGCACCTTCTCTGGGTAATCAGTACCTGCAAGTGACCCAGCACATTCTAAAATGTTCCATGTCATTTTTTTATTATTATTTTCCTCTTACTGTACGCATTTTATTTAAAATTTTTATTTGTATTTTTATTGCATATATATAATATACAATATTTGTTATATATTTATAGTACATATATATATATAAAACAAAATTTACTATTTTAACCATTTTAAAGTGTACAGTTTTGTGGCATTAGGTACATTGACAATGTTGTGCAATTCTCTCTATTTCCAGAACTTTTTCATCATCCAAACAGAAGCTCTATATCATTAAACAACTCCGTATTCCTCTCTCTGCCCAGCCCCTGGAAACTTCTATTCTACTTTCTGTCTCTATGAATTTGCCTGTTCTAGGTATCTCATATAAATGGAATTATACAATATTTATCCTTTTATGTCTGGATTATCTCAGCAAAGTGTTTTCAAGATTCAACCATATTGCAACACATATCAGAATTTCATTTTATTTTAACAGAAAAGTAAACAGAAATATAAAACTGAGATAAACCAGAGTTTCTTCCCCGTAAAACAAGAAGAAAACTTCCTCTTTTGCAATGGCACTGGAGAAAAATGAGGAAATAAAATCTTACAAACTTACGGAATGGTGGCAAAACCATGGGAAACTTTAGGATAACAAGATAATGGGAACGTGTGGTCATCTTCCTGCAGTGTCCTTCCCTCTTCACACTCCCTGCATTCCTGGCTCTTTCTTCTCTACCTAACCTCCATCCGCAGCATTCCTCAGGCCTCAGGCCTGGGCTCCTATCCCCTACTCTACCCTCATCTGTTCCTGTATCTTTATTTTTTTTTAATTTAATTTATTTATTTTTTATACAGCAGGTTCTTATTAGTTATCTAGTTTATACATATTAGTGTATACATGTCAATCCCAATCTCCCAATTCATCCCACCACTACCATCCCCCCCATGTCATTTTTAAACATCAGATTTTTAATGTCAGTTTTTAGATGTTATCCATCTCTTAAAGAAAAAAAATTAGAACCTACAGGTCAGATACCACACCACTAGGTTACCTGCTCTGTGACAATTCTGTTCCTCTGAAATTAATGCAAAAACCACAGACCTGGGTGGTCTTTTTCAAACTGAGATCCATAGAGGTCCAGTATTTTTGAATTTTCTATGCTGAGTTTCCACTGCAGATATAATCTAAAAAATTAATCTAAGCATGTTGAGGCTCATCTGAGGGTGGGGACACATTATAGCCAAATGATGTCCCTGTTCCCTTTTGTATTTACGTTGATGATTGTGTTCAAGCCGATGGATCACCCAAAGTGATTGGGTTTTCCTTTCAAGGAAATCTTTCTCAAACCAGGGTGCAAGGTTCTCAGGTTTTGAGTGTTAACTGCAAGGGAACATTTCTAGGGGGTTCTCTTCCTTTGTCAAACATGTCCAACCTCAATTTTTTATATCTTTTTAATCACAAAATTATTCTATTAAATGATTTAACATGAGCAACTTTAATGAGTAATGCAAATTACTGTTTCAAACTAACACTTTATTGATTAGTGTTTGTATTGACAGACAGGTATTCATGTTCACATTACAGTATGCATTTCACCCAAATGTAGAGGGAGGGGAATCAATGTGTGTGTGTTTGTGGAGGTGAAATTGAACACCTAAACATATGCATCCCCCAAGGCTGAATCCTGCAGACTTCTCTGCTCTGAAAAGTGAAAAAAGGAAAAGGTTTCCACAGGAAAATAAAGTTTCTCCATAGAAGACAAAAGTAAAGGTGAGGTCTTCTATCTCATTAGTGAAGTTCTTCAAAGAAAAACAAGAAGAGCAATGACCCATCAGACATAGAAGAAGGTGGTCGCTTATTAAATAAGTGTGAGTCTTGGACATCCATTCCCCAATCCTTTCCATTTATTAAAATTGCCCCCAACCTTCAGAGTATCCCAGTATTGGTAGCCACTCCCCCTGAGTGGTCCTTCATCACTATTTAAAAAGAATATTTATCATGTTTTAACGATCAAAGTATTATACTGTTATTTGCAGAAAACCTGGAAAATATATTTAAAAGAAAATTTGAAACATCCATAATTCTACAATCCAAAGATAACCACTGTTAACAGCTTGGGGTATTTCTTTCTTTTTTTTTTTTTTAACATCTTTATTGGAGTATAATTGCTTTACAATGGTATTGGGGTATTTCTTGTTGTTCTTCTTTCCGTCCACATATGAACAAAATTGGAGACTTGTATGATTTTGTGACCTAATCTTTCAACTTATGGATATAATATTAATGTGTCCCATGTTATTTTGAAAGTGTATATGTAATAAAAATTTTGTAATATTCCATCTTAGAAATCCCATAATTTACTCGACCATTTCTTCATGGTTTAATATTTCGATTGGTCCTGGTTTTCACATATTATAAACAATGATGAGATCAATGTACTTTTGCATAAACCTTTTTTTAAACTTAAAATATTCCCTCAAGTAATTCTCAGAAAAGACATTAGCTGGATCTAAAAGTAAACATATTTTTGAGGTTCCTAATAAAGGTTGCAAAACTGCTTACCAAAGCATTGCACTTATTATTATTCAATAGCATCACATAAGCCTAATCTTTCCCATCACAATCACCAGCACTGGGTTTTCATACTTTTTCTTTTTTTAAGTAAAGTTGGGGGGTGATGCTGTTTGGTCATTGCTTGGATTTACATTTTATTGATTATAAGGGAAGTTGAATCTTTCCATATGACTTAGTGGATCTTCTGCTTTCCTTTTAGAAGAATAAATTATTTTCCTTTACCATCTGTTTTCCTTAATTTTTCTTACAAAGTATTTTAAACAGTAAGCATTTTAACATAATTTGTATTATATATTTTCCTTTAACTTTTCATTTGAATGATTTTCAATAAATATACATTTTAAGCCTTCTAAGTAGTCAAAGTCATCAATACACTTCATTTTCCATTCATTGTGAGTTTCTCCATCACAAATTTGAGAAACATCTATTTTTACAGTCTTATTATATTTTTATGGTTTAATTTTTATTTAACTCTCCAGTCCATATGGAATTTACTTTGGCATATGGAAAAGACTTTTAACTTCCTCTAAATAGTTAACCAATTGTTCTAATACCACTTGTTGACTCTATTAAATGTTTACATTTACTGAAAGTATTTGAGGCTATATGTTTACTTCTCAACATAGATTATAGTTAATTATGATTTTTGAGATAGTATTCTCTTTTTTGTTATTTCCTACAAAGTGTGTAATTACACTTCTCATTTCCTCTTTGATAAATCATTGCTTTAGGAGAATATTTTTAAACTTCTAAGTGTTTATAGTTTTTTGGCTTAAAACATCTTTTCTTAACGTTTATTTGGATTACTTAGACTCAGAGAACATGGGCTATATTCATCTCCATATGTTCATTTTTTCTACATCTGCATTTCCTAAATTCTAAGATGCTGCTTCCCACTTTTTTTTTTAATCAGAATGCAATACAATCAACATAGATATTAGTGATATTTTTGGATTTTTTTCACAAAAGCTTTTAGTAAATCAAACATGTCTTATAGCATATATTTAATTTCTTCTTCTCTTCTACCTGATCTCTTCTGTCATTTGTGAGTACATAGGTTAGTTCTCTGAGATGTGTATAACATAGCTACAATCTCCTTCTCATCGATTTTATTTCCCTGCCCTTTTCCCCTGTTACTAAATTTCTGAAATTTGTTTTCACTGATTCAATTTTCTGCTGAATCCAGAATGCTTAATACCTCCTGCATCTTGATTTCCTTTGAAACTATGCTTTTCCTCTTTTTTAGTCTTTGTTCACCTCAGCCTGCTATGCCGCCTGATGGTCTAAGTGAGTTTCAGAGAGGTAATGACTTAAAAACAAACCAGTCAGTGTGCTGTATTTCTTAGGTTTCTTGCTGCAAATCTATTTTGGAGGGAGGCAATATCTAAGAGTGTTAAGAGAATTGGAGGTTCCCTTTCTCTCAAACTGAAGAACACTTTTTCGCTTCTGTGACATCCCGTGCTTATACTTTTTTAGAGAGAGTAATCCATCTAGAATCAGATTAAAACCGAGCAGGAGTTAAACGACGGTATGCTGTGGTGGTGGGGAGGTCTCTCAGAGACCTGTAGGGAAAGACACCTTATTCACCCCAATGCTTTACTAAGGAATCTCTGAGTCTGAGTCACCAGCAGGTGCATATGGGGCAAAATGACCGTGGGGTCCAACACCACTAAATGCTCATGAGCATTAGGCTATGCCAGGTATTTAGTGATATTGATGATCATATGAATTCTGGTGTTTGTTTGTTTTTGGCCTCACATCGCAGCATATGGGATCTTAGTTCCCTGACCGGGGATCAAACCCACGCCCCCTGCCAGAGTCTTAACCACTGGACCGCCAGGGAATTCCTGAATTCTGGTCGTTTAAAACAAGATTTCCTGCACTGTGTGGCAAGAGGGAGGCCTAATAGATGTAGAGCATCGCTACAAGATCACACATGGCAGACCAAAATGAAACTTCAAGGCAACCTCTGATAGCTCTGCCAAATGGGTCAGCTTTGCTAACTTAAAAAGTACTTATGGGGCTTCCCTGGTGGCGCAGTGGTTGAGAGTCCGCCTGCCGATGCGGGGGATGCGGGTTCGTGCCCTGGTCCGGGAGGATCCCGCGTGCCGCGGAGCGGCTAGGCCCGTGAGCCGTGGCCGCTGAGCCTGCGCGTCCGGAGCCTGTGCTCCGCAACGGGAGAGGCCACAACAGTGAGAGGCACACGTACCGCAAAAAAAAAAAAAAAAAGTACTTATGCTCCTAAATAAATTGCAACATTTTTATATATCGATGTATCTGTATCGATATATATAACTAAACTGTATAGAAAAAAGACTTCCTATACTCTTCACCTGAACCTGAGAGAGAACAAAAGGATTTCTGCATTTATTTTTTAGGCTTCTTATTCTAATACTCTGCAATAAAATTTGGCAAGTTTAATGAAGTATTTTTTAACTTAAAAACTGTGACTATTTTGTCTTAAAACTAAGAGAAAATAAGCTGTTAAAATATTTCTGCTAAGAATTTACCCGAAGTTCATGGCATTAATAAGTCCATGTCTTAAAATGGGTTGAATTTGGGATGCTTGTGTACTAAGAGCACTAGCCTGTAATGGGGCAGGAAATTAAGCTGCTCCAAGTTAGGACACAAAATAGACTCAACTTGTAAAATACGTTAATGGTAACACAGTTTCACTTGCAATTGCAGGGCATACTTAGTGTTATTAAAATATTTTAGTGCTGAACACAGTCATTCAGAATGCAACGCCCACTGACACATTCTTCTCTTTGTAAATGCTGGAACTCCAAAACACCTTTTGTCACCAACCTCTAGATCAATACTTCTCAAACACGTTCTGGTTTCCGAATGTGTGAAACATCACGGGATGCTTTTACAAAGCCCCATGGAATACTAGTAAATTAAACTTTAGTTTATTGTTCATATAATTTTGGACTAATGAAAACTATTTTATGTCATATTTTAATCTGGCAAAGAGGTCAGGAGCCAAACACTGAAGAACCATCTATAGAATAAACATCTAATTGCAAAATATTTTTCTAATCAAGTTCTTTCCTGTGAATTTGATATTTTTTAATTTGCATTATTTAATTTTAGGTATGCAACCTAGTATGGGAAAAAATGAACTCTTCCCTTGAGAAAGACTAGGTTTGATGAGGTCATTAATTCTTCCAAGCTGCAACTTCCTTATTAATAATATGAAATGATACTAGCCACCTCACAGGAATGTTGTTTCATTTTGTTGTTGTGTAATTGTTACCCTTTTACTTTTTATTATGGAAATTTTCAAATATACATAAAGATAGAATAGTAAAGTGAACCCCAAGGATCCCCTCATTCCACCCCACAATCAGCCACCCAAGGTCAATTCTAATCCATCCACCACCCACCTACTCCCCATTATCTTGAAGCAAATGCAAAATATCAGGTCATTTTATCAGTAAACATTGTCATGTGCCTCTACAAAAGAAACTCTTTCTAAAACATAATCACAATGCTGTTTTCACATCTTAAAATTTAGCAACTGGCAATAAAATATTAATTTTCCAATTTTCTTATGTCATAAATGGTATTGTCATTTGGGGTTTCTTGTTTGTTTAAATCAGGATCTAAATAAGGTCCACAGATTGCAACTGGTTGATATATCTTCTACATCTCCTTTCATCTTTTTGGTTTCCGTCTAGTCTTTTTTTTTTTTTTTTTTCTTTAACAACATATTTGTCGAAGAAACTGTGCTGTTTGTCCTGTAAAGTTTCCTCCTGTCTGGATTCTGGTGTTGCAGACCCATGGATGAGTTTAACATTTCTCTGTACCTGTTTCTCTGTTAGTTCTTATAAATGGGCAGGTGGATCTAGAGCCTTGACTTTTTTGTTGTTGTTTTAGCCACGGGGTGCGGCTTGCTGGATTTAGTTCCTCGACCCGGGATGGAACCTGGGCCCCTCAGTGAAAGCGCCGAGCTCTAACCACTGGACAGCCAGAGAATTCCCTAGAGCCTTTACTTTTTAGGAAGGTGGTGGGAAGCACAGATGGTACTGTGCTCTTCCAGCATGCGACGCATCACGTTTGGTTGTCTCTCTTCTTGTGATATTCGCAGCTGTTGATATTCAATGCCTAGAACCATCAAATTCATTAGGGGTTGCACCGTGATGACATGCTCATTCTGTCACGCCATCTTTATTTACTAGCAGGAGTATTTCTGTTAAGACAAAATCTCCTCCTCTACTATTTGGTCACAGTCATATAGAGAAGGATAAATGTTTGGGGGTTTTTCTCCCCTTATTCGTTTCCAGTGTCATGAGTTGATACCCTAACACCTGCCAACATTGACTAATACATTCTAGTGTCATTGCTGACTTAGGAATTTAAATATAGTTGATATAGATATATATATATATATATATATATATATATCCTTTGCAGTTTTTATTCTTTTTTTTTTTTTTTTTTTTGCGGTAGGCGGGCCTCTCACTGTTGTGGCCTCTCCCGTTGCGGAGCACAGGCTCCGGACGCGCAGGCTCAGCGGCCATGGCTCATGGGCCCAGCCGCTCCACGGCATGTGGGATCTTCCCGGACCGGGGCATGAACCCGTGTCCCCTGCATCGGCAGGCGGACTCTCAACCACTGCGCCACCAGGGAAGCCCTGCAGTTTTTATTCTTACTGATGCTCAGATTGTCCCAATTTATGCTCGTAAGCGTCTCTACAAGTTGGCTGAGCCCTTTTGATCGGACTATTAGTCTGGACAGCTTCCTTACTACCTGGTAATTACATGATGTTCCAGGTTAATTTTGCATATTTCCACCCCCCACAGACCTGGAATAAGCCATTTTTCCATGAAGTTCTGTTTCCTTTTAAGTAGAAAATGGTATTTAGAGACCATAATCTGGATATTAGGTAAGTTGCTAGTAAGTTGGCCATTTGGTCACTGTTTTTAGGACTTTTCAGTGAATGGAGTGAGAGAATATGTTCTATTTTGTTTTTGTTTAAGATAAAACACCTCAGGAGTTTTTACAGAGACTTACAGTTCCATTTTAGGACTATAGGGTTTTTACTTAATTTCTTATCTCTTATATTTGTATCCCCTCGCTCCTTCACTGAGAATCTGGGTTCTCAAGAATGCCAGAAATAAAAATTAGATTATCCACCTGTATTGTTCATTTGCTTTATCCCACATTACCCCCATAGAAGTCTCAGAATAGCACTGCCAATGCTACCGTCAACAATGTGATCCCTACAAAAAGTTTTATGATTTTATTTTTAGTTCTTTTTGGCCTTGGATATACCCACTTACAGTCAAATTAATATGTCTTAAAGTTACTTGGAATAATTCTTCTCTATGTGGTTACTGCCCTCAGCTGAAAACACAGATTTTTTTCAGTTGTGTTATTTTCTTTTTTTACTTTTAGGAAGCATACTTTTTAAATCTAATTTTGTTTTAGAATTTTGTAAATTATTTGCTTGATTCCAAATTCAAATGGATACAGAGAAGCTTAGCTTCTATCCCTTGCCCCTGTACCTTATTCTCTCCCACCTTTTTTTTTTCAACTCTTCACAAGTTCATCCCAACTTGTACAGGGGCCACGCTAATCCTTCCCATATTGTCAGTTTTGCTGCACAGAGCACACACAGAGGATTTTTTTTTTTTGAGGAGTAACTGTAATTATAACTCACATGTAATATCTGATACAGTTCCTGTATATGGAGGCTGCTTAATAAAGGCAGCTATAATCTTAGTTTTTGTTTTTCTAAATACATTTTATTTATTTATTTATTTATTTTTCGCTGCCTTGGGTCTTCGTTGCTGCGTGCAGGCTTTCTCTAGTTGCGGCGAGCGGGGGCTACTCTTTGTTGTGGTGCGCGGGCTTCTCAGTGCGGTGGCTTCTCTTGTTGTGGAGCACGGGCTCTAGGCACGCAGGCTCAGTAGTTGTGGCGCACGGGCCTAGCTGCTCAGCGGCACGTGGGATCTTCCCGGGCCAGGGCTTGAACCCGTGTCCCCTGCATTGGCAGGCGGATTCTTAACCACTGCGCCACCAGGGAAGCCCCAATCTTAGTTTTATTTGACCTAGAAAAAAGCTTCCTCTTCCCTAGCTTTCGAGATTGGAATTGCAGGAGTTATTCTGGATGCAATACTATTTCACATCATTACATCCCACACCCAGCACACTGTCTGGCACGCTGCAGAGATTCAATCAACATTTACTGAGGGAATGAATGAATGACTGTTCCTTATCCTACTGCTGCTACCAGCACGGATGTCAAATATGAAACGCCTAAGTTCACAGCATTATAATCTTTCATGGGAATGGTGTGTTGAGGATTAGGTTTTGATAGAGAGCATAGTTGTATTAAATGTATGTATTTAATATATCACAGCTCTATTCAATACACGTGTATTTTCATGTAGCAGAAACCTAATTCAAAGGCAAATGTTTGAGTCAAAAATCTTGCCTTTTTTTAATGAGAAAGGAAAAATTTCTCAACCATTTTAAACTTTGCAGAATTAAAAACTTGTCAGTGTTACATCCCGGAGGGAAGAGGTTAAGAGGATACACTCAAAGGGACTTGGAGTTCTGTCCTTGTTGGTGGTCTGCCACATGGAAAAAGTTGAGAATTGAAAGCAGAGAAGCCAGTGTCCAAAAACAGAGAACAATCTGATTCTCCAACCAAGCCTTTGGGCTAACAGTGTTTGGAAGAAAGAACATATTTCCCCACAGCTGCAGGTAGAGAGTAAAAAACAGAAATGAATATACACACACATGCACACAAGAAAGAAATCAGGATAGACTCTTTGCTATAACCGAGGATAAATAACATTTTTGAAGCATTTATTCCATTCCTTAAAGAAAACTCAGAAATAAAGGTATAGTTAGAATTTCTCCAAGTCTTGTCACTGCTGGAAGTCGGCCTTCTATCCAGTCGGTGTCCATGGGAGACACAGAGAACTTACACAGGCTCGCTCTAGAATTGCTCTTATTCTAGTAGAAGAGATAAGACATCCACATAAATAATTACAAACCCAGATGAAGTCTTGGGGCCCCAAGCAAGGATGAGCTGCTCCTCTCCAAAGAACAGAAAGAAAGCGCTTTACCCTGAGGACTTCTCTCAAAGCTACCTGGAGGAGATGCTGTCTAAGCTGGGCACTGCAGGAAACACAGACACTCAGTGAGGAGCCTGGTCGGCCAAGGGCCTGGCACAGGCAAAGGCTGGAAAGGACCTGCGGTCCATTTTGGCCAGAGCACTGGGCACACAAAAAGAAATGGGGGATAAGGGACCAAGCTATGTAGGGACTTGAATGCCGGTCAGGAATGAGCTATTTCAGAGAAGAAAACCAATGGGACCCACTTAAGGTTTTTGACAAGGGATGTAACCTTCAACAAGCAAACGTTCATTGTGCGTCTACTAGGTGCCAGGCCATGAAGTAAGATCTGAGCTTATGGTGATGAAAAGACACAGTCCCTACCCCGAAGAGGCTCAGAGCCCAGTCGAGAGCCAGAGGAGGAAATAATCCCTGTGCTGGGAGCACAAGAGGGGGAATTAATGTTAGAACCTCGAAGGAGAGGTTAAAGTCCTCTTTAAGGACGTGGTAACATCCTTAATGAGTTAGATCCAGTTCGGGAAACAGAGGTGTCTGTTATGTTATGTACTTTAAGTTCCACATAACTCAAATGTATTCCTGAAAGCAGCCACATGTTACAAACTTCTAGAAGTGGAAACCTGTCCAAAACGATCGTGCATTTGTGCATGTGCAGAATGACGAATATAACTGAAACGGTTTCTGGGAAGAGGCAATATTAAAAGCCATCCGTCACTGTCCTGGGCTATCACTGCCAACCCTGGGGACATGGGGCTCATCGAAAGTGCTCCAAACCTCAGATCCTGGATCATGTTTTCTTGAAATAGTTCATGATGCAGCATCTCCACGGGATTTGCTGTTTGGATAAATAAGTCACCCAGACCACCACTAGAAATTCAAACTGACCAGGCGCACTCTCTCTTTACACCCACTCCTCTCTCCTCACTCCCTCCTGCCACCCAGGAAGGTCAGTGATAGCCTGCTTGAGAGGCAGAAAATGCTACAAGAAGAAAGGTCCCAGGATGCTAAAGAAAGGAAGCAAGCAAGCAGACCTCATCTCACCTGGGTGAGCAGCAAAGGTGAGGATGTTATCAGGGGACTTCCTTGAGGAAGTAATAGTTGAGCTGAAGGATGAACAAGGGTTCCACAGAGATGCCAGGGAGGGGAGGGAGCGGGGGGATAAGAAGCAGAGGAGGATGTTCCAAGCAACTGGGACAATTTGTGCAAAGACAGCAGATGGAGAAGACCCAAGTGAATGGACACATGAAAGCTTCATTAGTAAAACCAGACCTGGAAATTCACTGGAAGGCAATGCCGAGAGAATGTCCAAATGGGACATCCCTAACACCTACACCCTTGTCCCCCACTTGCCCTTGGAATGTCCCACCAAGCACAGTAGCCAGCAGCACCTCGACCTCAGGGCCACTGATCTCCATCGGTAACTCCAGCCCAAGAGTGCACAGAAAAGTCCAGTCTGCCTGGATTATCTCAGTCCCAAGAAAACTAGGAGAGTTGGCCACCTACGAAAGTTGACACGAGACTCATATTACAAGTCTCATAAAAGGTAATCTAGAGAATAACACTATAGACACTTTCAAGGTACTTCTCCAACCGGTCTCAGGCATCCACGTGCCAGAACCATTTCCCTACCACCTGGAAGAGCCCTCGAGAATGCCTTCACTACCCAAAGTCCACACCCAAGGAAACACAGTGCGGAGTGAGGAAGCTTCAAACACGAGCAGACGAAAGCATCCACGGAGTGACCCAAACCTCACAGAGCCTCAGCCCGTCAGGAGCCTCTTTGCAAGCACGCCTGTACTTCTGTGATGTAGGCCAGAACCGGCCCAACAAAAAGAAACATTTCCAAACTCGAAATAAGCCAATCAAAACAGAATGCTTAAAATCCCTCACGATAGGGAAAAAAATTCCATTATTGCCTCGATATCCAGCCCTTCCAACTTCAGCTTGGAGAAAATCAGCGGTCTTTTCTTGCCTGACATGGCTCTGTCTCGGCCGGCCAGCAAATCAACTCACCTTTGCTTTGTAGCTCCCTCAATCTCTGTCGTCCTTGACAAGAGAAAGAAATAGCATGCTTCCAGTGAGTCCTCCACCTGCCACGTACTCCCCACCCTCATAGGGCCAGCTTCCTGGCCCTAGCCCAGCATTGGCCCAAGATAGCAAGACACCACTAAAACCCACTCCCTTTGCTATGCCTGAAGAAGAGAGACCACAACAGAATGCAAGCCCTGGCACTCACTTAAGAGAAACACACATTTCGCAGGAGAGCAGAGAGGGGGGCCCACTTGTTTTCTTTCATCCAAGGATTGAGGATGACACAGTAGAACGACTGGAAGTGACCTAGTCTCAAAGTGCTTGAAGACCTAGAACACCTCTGAGCAGGGACTGGCCAGATCTCAGAGAGAAGAGAAGTCTGGGCACAGCCAGCAAGGGCCCTGTCTCTCAGCAATCCTGACTGCAGTGAGGGACGTGTAGGGGAGACTGCATTTGGGACCGTTTTGAACTTCACCAGCTTGTATCTACCATTTAACCCACCTGATGAAAGTGATTTAAAAAATGGCACAGTATCCCAAAACTGAGTCAAGAAAGACAGCGTTAGAAGAGGAAAATGTGTGCACGTTTCAGAGGCTGGAACTGACTCTCCACTTCACAGACCTAATTCTTTTATGCTTGAGAACGAGCTGATGTGTGAAAAGCTCGAGGATAATGAAATTCAGACTCCTCATGTGCCAAAGTCGATCAGAACAGCACGTACGGTCGCGTGTGCAGTGTTCGCATATTTGCAGTGCACTTGAACTAGGAATCGAGTACGAGTCATTCCAATCAGTGTGTCCCTGTCTTCTCCTAACAGACCATGAGCTCGCCTCATTAGATAGCTAAATCTTTGGAATACTGAAGGAGCGTAACTACATTCGACCAACATTACTCACTAACAAAGGAATGAGCTATTCAAACTCAAATGGCTCGCTGCTTAAAAACATTTTACACGTAAGCCAGAAACAACACAGAAAACTCTCCTCTGTGGAGAACGTGTGATCTAGATCCCCAAAGACAATGACAACACCCTGTATGTCCAAGGACGAAGGCCATTTCCCTTCACTAGAAACTTCAGAAGTTGGTAAATACTTCCCAAGTTAAAAACTATTACATAAATAACTTGGAAACATCAAGCGATATTTCTGAGGCCTGCCAACAGTTTAACCACAATGAAGCTCCCGGCCAAGATATTCATGAAAAGTTCAGAAGAAGTTACTTTGAGAAAGATGGACTCACAGCAAACAGATTTCTTGTCCTTATAAAGAATGCATAAATCAATAATTAAATAAGGAAGAGGAAAATTTGGTTTGTCATAATCGTTGAAGAAAAAAGACATTTAAAAGACGTCTAGAAAGAAGACTACACAAAGGCTTCATTATTAATATATTATTGTTACGACTCGTATTAAAAATTCATTCAAACATTGCTCTCATACTTTTCCTACCCGCAGATTAGATGTAAAAATGTCTTAACTGAGCTTCAGGGCAAAGAACAGGCACTTGGCTTTGCTACTGCCTGGCTGTGTGATGTTGGGTAAGACACTGTTCCTCTCTGGGGCTCAGATTCCTCACCTGAAAAAACAGAGTCCCTAAACTTCCTTCCAACTCTGTCATGCTACAATTCCAGATGCCTGTCAGGGCTGGGCACATCCAGCCCTCTACCTCCCTGGTGATGGAAACAGTAAAGAAAATACAAATTGGAGAGGCGTTCTGAAATGAGAAATCACACAAGTAGGCAGTCGATGGCATCCAGGGGAGGAAAGCAAAGAGTCAACTATGACTCCACTGATGACGTCGTAAGGCCTTAGAATGCTGACAAACACAGAATTTTACAAACATAGCATTTTACAGATGTAGAATGATTCGCACCAAACCCTGGATTTGACTCCAGGAAAGGAAGTGAAATTCTTGAAAAGGATGCCCGTCTAAGGTGAGGGGGGGTGTGGAAGTAGGAGATACTGGAAGTCAGATTTTAAGAGCTAAAAGGAGGAGGAGGGGACTTCCCTGGTGGCGCAGTGGTTAAGAATCCACCTGCCAATGCAGGGGACACGGGTTCGAGCCCTGGTCCGGGAAGATCCCACATGCCGCGGAGCAACTAAGCCCGTGCGCCACAACTACTGAACCTGCGTGCCACAACTACTGAAGCCCGCGTGCCTAGAGCCCGTGCTCCGCAACAAGAGAAGCCACCACAATGAGAAGCCCACACACCACAACGAGGAGTAGACCCTGCTCGCCGCAACCAGAGAAAGCCCGCACGCAGCAACGAAGACCCAACGTGGCCAATAATAAATTTTTTTTAAAAAAAAGGAGGAGGAGGAAGCAGCAGGAGACAATAAAAATTTGGAAATCAAGGTCGCTGAAAGCAACGGTAGATCAGAGTATAGCTAACAGCAATGTTAACTTGAAAAAACATCTTGAATCCACTTAAACGTGGGCAGAAAGAGACGAAACAAATGCCAGATCAGCCAGGGGCTCCTTACCTGGAATTACAGGGGAGACAGAAGGTAACAGGGGAGAAAGGATGATGGGTATAGACAGTATAAAAGGACCTCTGCGACGTGGAATCAAGGTGGTTCTCTTCCAAATGTCTGCAAGCTTATGTTAGAATTTACCCTAGGTTAGTTTTAGGAAAGTCAGAACCCACCACTAACTGAACACCCAGCCTTATCCCACATGCCTGGAATTCAAGTTAACGCTTTGGGTGTCTTTTGTTTTTGTTTTTCAGCCTTTTGGTGCTTTGTAGCCTACGGTGGCAAGGTAGACATTACATCAACATGTGCACACGAAAAGACAATCCTCGGACCATAGGAAAATGCACACGGGCATGAATTTCTAAGTGTGCTTAACCCCCTTTCTCCCACCACGGCTGCCCACAAGGAGGAAGCACATTATAGCCAATCCACAAAATCTGGGAAGACGTACCTTCCACATTTCCCTGCACCTAACAAACGCTAAAAAATAAGACACAAAAAGAAAAGAATATTTGTGCAAAACAAAGAGTTCCCCTAACTTTAAAAAAAAAAAAAATGACTTTCAATGGAGAAACACGAATCCTGGGACAGACTTTTAAGTCAGTCCCATGACAACTCAGGAAGCCCCACGTCTAAAGCTTCAGTGAGTTAAAGGGCAGGATGGGAAGACTCGCCATCCTCTTTCCCAGAAAGAGACTTCGGCAGACGCTGAGCAGCTCTCAGTTCTGCCTCATCAGCGATGGAGCAAGAACAAACCGCAGAATTCAAGACTCCACTTCCTAGAACCGGCCAACACTCAGCTGCTTGCCTGTGAACAGGTCCTCTGGGGGACAAAACTCTAAAACCACCATGAGGAATGACCAAAGAATCTAGCCCAGAGGCTGGCTGCCTAACAAGGCTTTCCACCACAAGCCTCTTAGCAAGTCATCCCAAACTAACACATTTTAACGACCTTGTACCACGGATGCAACCGAATGTCAGAACGCTTTCATTCCAAGGATCTGCTCACTACATGGGAAGTCGGTGCCGTTTTCATCTCCGCTACCACGTTTCACCCAGACCTTGAAAACAATGTCATTCCTACTGTGATAATAATTCCCCCTATAAATGCTATCAGAATGGTTAATTCCAAATTCCCGAAGGAGTTAAGAATGAGCTGATGAAGCAACCCATGAATATGAAATCATTCCCTTGGACGTACTAAGGTCTCTAAAGCCCTATTCGCTATAACAGTGGAATCGGGATTTTTGGGAAAAGAGATAATTTGCTAGGCGATTCTTCTGAGAGAAGCAACTGGATGTATCTCAGAGTGGGGGAATCTGAGGTGTGGAGTGTAAGTTTTAGTTTTTTTCACATGACCATCCAGGTGCCCTTGAGTAAGTCATTTGCACATCCAGAGGCTCTGTTTTCTTGACTTGCAAAATGAGGCATTTGAGCCAAAGTCTCCACCAGTTGTAAAATTCTATGATTCTCTAAGTAACAGTTTACTGCATCGCTGGCAAGCCTGCCTCGATAATCAGAACGATCCAATTAACACTCTGCAATGTAGAATAATCATTTTGTAATTTCGAAAAATAGACTATTTGGGGGGGAAGGAGTTCAGATCATGAAATACGGTCGCTTTGTTTTTCAAGACAAATGAGGCATCTGCGGTCCAAAGATGTTGGATAACTTCGTTAAATTACAAGCTAATCAGTGGCAGAAGCAAGGCGAAGGCTGTCTGGCTAGTCCTGCATGCACCGAACCGCACTGCTACCCAGTTGGCTTCAGAACGGCTTTCTTCACTAGAAGCCGTCTCAGCCCCCATATAACCCACAGTGTGCCTTTTATGTGACTCATTCAACACAACCTACATCACAGCTGTGCTTTACTGGCCTCAGGGTTATTCGTTTTCCAGACACCTACTCCAGGGGACATTTGAAGAGTGACCTGAAGGTCTTCATGAAAATACACCAGAATAAACTACTTTAAAAAGTCCTACAGGCTGTATAAAAAAATAAACAAAATAAAATCTAAAAAAAAAAAGGATTTACTCTGTAACACAGGGAACAACATTCAATATTTTGTAATAACATATAGTGGAAAATAACCTGAAAAAAATAATAGATATATACACCTGAATCACTTTACTGTACACCTAAAACTAACACAATATTGTAAATCAACTATACTTCAATAAAAATGTTCTTAAATTAAAAAAAAAAAAAAAGTCCTACAGGGGTCGTCGAAGAGAGCAAACACACCATCTGCTTGCTTCCCATTTTACCAAATGAGTATCTGATAGGCAGGAAGTTCCTAGTGAACGCAGTTTTGACCCAACAACTTCAGTAACCAGACAGCAGCGCCTGCAGCATAAGCACTTTGTCACTCTGATTTCAGGCCGTTGGGACAGCAGGACAGTGCCTCTGGCACGTACCCGTAAACTCCACAGGTAGGTGTACTTAAGCGACATGACAGCACAGACACTGACTGCCCTGGGTGGCAACTCACACAGACCTAGACCTATTTCTGACCATGGAATGCCAGCAGCTGCTGGGATGGAACAAAGGCTACTCTGGAACACCGCCTCCACCACACCCCAGGTATGGAATCTTTGGAGGGGCTGCCCTGAACACCTTAGAGGGACAACTTGGGAACTTCTGTGCAAGAGCAACGCTGCACGCCACCCAATATGCTGCGATCTGTTCCAATATGAGGCAGTTCGTTCCAAAGAGCGCAACAGACAGACATTAAACCCTAAGTTATGTTGCATCCAGGAACTTGGTTGAACCCTTCAGACATCCTGGTGTGTGAAAGAAGCCAGACACAAATGAGTATGTGCTGTATGATTCCATTTATATAAAAAAGAAAAGTAAAAACCAAAACGAATCTGTAAGAGTGATAGAAGTCAGGATGGTGGTTACTTCTTGGGTGAGGGATATTGGCCAGAAGGGGTCCAAGGAGCTTCCTAGGGTGCTGGGAATGTTTAATTGCTGGATCTGGGTGGTGGCCACAGAGGTGTAAAGTTATTTAAAAACTTACCAAGTTCTACACTTCAGATATGGGTGTACTTTACCTATATGCTTGTTACACTCAGCCATAAAAAGAAATGAAATTGAGCTATTTGTAATGAGGTGGATGGACCTAGAGTCTGTCATACAGAGTGAAGTAAGTCAGAAAGAGAAAAACAAATACCGTATGCTAACACATATATATGGAATTTAAGAAAAAAAAAAAAGGTCATGAAGAACCTAGGGCTAAGACAGGAATAAAGACACAGACCTACTAGAGAATGGACTTGAGGATATGGGGAGGGGGAAGGGTAAGCTGTGACAAAGTGAGAGAGAGGCATGGACATATATATATACACTACCAAAAGTAAGGAAGATAGCTGGTGGGAAGCAGCCGCATAGCACAGGGAGATCAGCTCGGTGCTTTGTGACCACCTGGAGGGGTGGGATAGGGAGGGTGGGAGGGAGGGAGACGCAAGAGGGAAGAGATATGGGAACATATGTATATGTATAACTGATTCACTTTGTTATAAAGCAGAAACTAACACACCATTGTAAAGCAATTATACTCTAATAAAGAGGTAAAAAAAAAGAGTTTATAGAAAAAAAAATTAAACATATTGTGTGAGGTCCTTTGACATTAATGGAGAATATGCTTCTTCCTTTTCTTTAGCATAAGAATATCTGAGATTCTCTGAATTGAGTCTTTGCAAATAATATTACTAGCCATAACAATAGCTAGATTAAGGGCTTATATGCTCCAGAAACTGTGCAGGGAGACATATGAATTATTTCCTTTAATCCTTAAAACATTTCCGTGAGGTTGACACCATCATATATTTCACAGATGACAAAACTTAGGCACAGAGAAGTGAAGTAACTTGTCCGAAGTCACACAGCAAATAAAACATCAGAAATGGAGTTCAAATCCAAAGCAGTCTGACTCCTGAGTCAGGATAGGGGGAGTTTTCAAACTGAGTCATATCTGATCTAACTTTTCCCCTGAGCCTAAGAAGCGCCCTGATATTACAGTGCAGTCTGCACAGTCAGTATTAAGAGAAAAGAGAATCAAGGCTTGGGCTGATGGGTTAACAGTCCTAGATGATTACATTCTTGAGATTCATTCAACAGATACACCTAGTTTGGTACAAAGGCCTATTTTCTTTGCCTTTAGTAGCAGAGGGTAGGTGCTATTATTGGCTTGTTATAGTTTGACCTTGTTCCTTTCCCTTAAAAGAAATACACAGTGGGGGCAACACAGAATGTTTTCATATGCTATTCACTGGGGCTCTCTAGAACACTGTGTCCCAGGACAAAATTTCCAAGGCGTGCCACACACTTTTAAGATCTGCTTTAGGCCTTTTGGAAAGGCTAAAGGGGCTTACTTTCCTCTTTTGCTAGCTTTTATATTGTTATTATATTAAATATCATTTATCTGCAGAACCTGGAGAAGGCATCAACCACTCTTTAATTAACAAACACAGAGCTCGTGATTTTCCAGACACTCTCTCCTATCCTTTACTGCCTCCTCAGTTAGTTTCTCTGATGCTCTCATATGAAAACCTGTTAGAGCATTAATTTCTTGATTAAAAGGAGCCACAAATCATAGGCCCTCTAAAAATCCATCGGGGAGAAGGTCCAAAAGCAATGTGATGGTTTAGGCCCTCTCAGCAACCAGGCCCAAATGCCTGTCCAAAGGATTAACTGGGGTCTATAACATGAATATCGAATCATCTTCCACCCCACCCCTGCTCCCTGTAATAACTATTGGTGGACTCGCTATTCGGGGAACTTAAATGATTGATGTTGACAATTTTTTTTTTTTTTTTGCGGTACGCGGGCCTCTCACTGTTGTGGCCTCTCCCGTTGCGGAGCACAGGCTCCGGACGCGCAGGCTCAGCGGCCATGGCTCACGGGCCCAGCCGCTCCGCGGCATGTGGGATCTTCCCGGACCGGGGCACGAACCCGTGTCCCCTGCATCGGCAGGCAGACTCTCAACCACTGCGCCACCAGGGAAGACCTGATGTTGACAATTTTGATTAAAAAAAAAAAACTGGTCTCATCCCACCCCTGCCCCTGACTACCTGGATAGCGTCCTGCTCACAGCTGGGTGCACTGGTTCACAGCCTGCCCCTCACCCCAATCCCAGCTCCAGAGCTCAATGTACCAAGCACAGGTCACGCAGTAGAAGTGGAGGATCAAAATCAATGGTGCCTCCCCCTGAGTAGGGGGACACAGAGCACCCTGCAATAGATGTCTCTACTCGATCCTTCATCAACCAGTTACGTTGCCTGAGACTTTAATCCTCCTCCCAGCCTCATCTGCGCTCTGCCCACCTCCAAGCCAGCCCCAGAGCCGCGTACCACTCCCTGCTGTCACATCTTACATCTACCCATGTCGGCAGACTGACCTGCCCAGAGCTCCTCCTTCCAAGCAATATCTTTCACCCCCTAACTAGGCCCTGCGCAACTCAAGCCAGAACTCACCAGCCTTGACCACACAGATCAGGACAGCACAGCGGACCTCGGTCCCTGGGCCATCTTCCTCCACCCCGTCATGTTCCGTGAGAAGACACTCTTGCCCCATACCTCACCCACACTTGGCCCCTTAGGTGCCAAGGTCTACCAAGATCTTTCAACGTCGCTCATCATCCTAAATCCTGGCCCAGTGTGCACCACTGCCTCAGAAGTTCAGGCCCTATCAGCTAGAAACCTCTGCCTTTGGCAAAATTCTGTTTCAAACGAGTTGTGAGTGATTTCAAAGACATGTGTAATCTTCCACGCTGTCAGGGCATCCATGTAAGTTGAGAACGGAGCGTCATGGTCCCAAGTGTGCGGTTTCTGCATCTCAGCCAAGCATGGCCTCACTCTCCAGTTGGGTTTCGTGCAGTGACTGAAATACACACGCATGTGCACACACACGCGCCCTCACACAGAGGCACGCCTAGGTTTTCCCCTTCTGGAAAATGGGCTTGGAAAAGAAAAGTTTTGGTGCTGGTAAAAGAAAAAAAGTAAGAGCTAAGAGGGCAAAGAAAGTGAAGCTTAATCAGAATACAGAACTTTTGGATAACTTCAGAATTACACGATGAATTTGGCAATCGCTGAAATGAACGAATTTAAATACTTATATTAATATGGAAATATTTCTGATGAAAATAAGACAATGTGTCACTCAAGGCAATGCCCCACCCAGAACGAGAACCACACACTGTGCAGGAAGCTACATGCAAGCGTGAGCAGCCCAGCGTCTTGGGGTCCTTCCTGGTGTAATGGGTCTATTATATAAGTGGTGCCAAGGAGGAAATATAATTATTTTGAAGTTATTTTTGAGAAACTGTTTCCTGCCCATTGGCAAATGGCAAAGCCAAAAATAGGCTCTTTAATGAAGTTCTTACCTGGTCGTCATAGCGGTATGTGAGGAACTGCTCCCCTGTTGTATCTTCCAGAAAACTTCCCTGAGGGGAGAGTGCAAACTCAGGAAGGAAGTAGGCCCCAGGAGACTTCTCTGCTGTGGTCTGAAAGGCAAGATCATTTGGTTACAAATAAGGCCCCAGTAAGGACTCCCAACAGGCAGTCTCTGAAAAGGGTGAGTCCAAGAGAATCCACCCACCAAAAGGCTGTACCAAGAAAAGGGAAGTGCTTATTTACAATAGCCTAGACGTGGAAACAACCTAAATTTCCCTCGACAGACGAATGGATAAAGAAGACATGGTACATATACACAATGGAATATTACTCAGCCATAAAAAAGACTGGAATAATGCCGTTTGCATTATTTCAAATGGCATTAGACCTAGAGATTATCATACTAAGTGAAGTAAGTCAAACAGAGAAACACAAATACCATATGATATCACTTATACGTGGAATCTAAAATACAACACAAATGAACCTATCTGTGAAACAGAAACGGACTCAAAAGACATAGAGAACAGACTTGTGGTTGCCAAGGGGGAGGGGAGTGGGGGAAGGATGGATTGGGAGTTTGGGATTAGCAGATGCAAACTAGTATATACAGGATGGATTAACAACAAGGTCCTACTGTATGGCACAGAGAACTGTATTCAATATCCTGTGATACATCATAATGGAAAAGAATATAAAAAAGAATGTATATATATGTGTATATATACACACGTATATACAGATATGTGTATATATACACATATATATCTGTATATATATGTGTAACTGAGTCACTTTGCTGCACAGCAGAAATTAACACAACATTGTAAATCAACTATACTTCAGTAATTTTTTCTTTTAAAAAGGGAAGTGGCCTCTCTTGGCAAAGGCCATGTGAGACACACCAGGTATCTGTGTTGAGGGGCTGTTAGACCAGGATAGCACCCTGGGCCACCTCAAATCAGCTCACACAGTATTTACTCCCTGACACCTGTTTCTTCCTCCCGCCCACAACCTTCCAGCAAGGCAGCCACAGTGAGGTTGACTTGCTTAAGCTCCGTTGTTACAAATCCATTGTTTCTAGGACGTGCTTTCTTTCTCTTTCCTTTTCTTTCTTTCTTTCTGTTTTTGATTGTTGGGTGAAAGAGTGAGAAACAAACTTATTTTTTCCATACTATAACAGAAGTGCATGCTCCTTGCAGAAACTTTAGAAAATTCAGATGAGTGCAAAAGAAAATAAAAACCGCCCATAGATACTCCAACCTATAATAACCACTTTTAATTGTTTCGATGTATTTCCTTTGAGACTTTTTTCTCATAATGTTTTGTATGTTTATATAAAAAAATCCAAGATTAAATACACATGGAGTTTGCGGAAAGACTCCATTGGATTCAGGGAGAGCTCGTGCCCTGGCATCTGAATCGGTAGACGTAAGCCCCATTTGTTGGGGTCAAGGGGAGACAGGAAGGACACCATCTGTTGGAGAATATGGCTTGGATACAATGGCCCAGTGGACTTGCTACCAGCACTTGCCACGTCCCCATCCAAGGGAAGTTGGAGCACGTAGAGGGCTTCTCCGGATCACTGCCTTGACTGGTTCAAGGAGGGATGAGATAAAGGAGATGGAACCCCCAGTGCTTAGCCCCACGTAATCAGAAACACCGGTCCGTGACTCTGCCCCCAACAGGGTACCTCACTCCCCCTGCTCCAGACGGAGTGAGCAAGAAACAGAGTGAGAGGCCATGGGTGTAACTCCGAGTAAATCATTTTCTGCAAATAGAAGGAGTGGGGAATAAAAGTACCCCTCTAACACCTCTGTTCCACCCAGGGTCACAATTCCAAACTGCAGCAGGAACTGCGGTTAAAGCAAAAACAGCCATTTGAATGCTACATGTTAAAAAAAAGAAATCAAGATGTGATAGCTTTGTTAAGGCACTTCGAACACATAAGTCTGTGTTTGGGTAGCCCTACCCTGTTCAAAGAATTTCAAGAGTTTCTCATTAAATTTCATTCACATGAGGGGCTCAGCACCAAACGAGAGACAGGAATCTTCCCAGAGCCCTGCAGCCCCAGATCTCCTTTACCCTCCTTCTGAATGGCTTGCTTGAGGCCCAGTGACTCCTACCTGAGTGCGGGAAATTGGAAAAACGCCTGCGGATGTCCTACCTCCTACACTGTGAAGCCACCCTTGACACGGGGTCTGTCACCCCAGTGTTCAGACCACCACCGGGTGTTCTGTGGAGGTTTTCTCTGTTATGTCACCTTCCTGTGGGGAGGCTCTGCTCTGAAAGTTAGCATGGTCACCCTGAGGTCCACAGCAAAGCCACGGTGTCAAGAGCCTGGAAAGGAGGTCTGATCAGGCCCAGGCAAGGGCACAGAATACATCTGTCAGACCTGGCCAGCCAGCTCTCTGATAAGTGCTGGAGATTGTTCCTAAGTGACCTTGGGAGGAAAAGGAAGGGGAGCTCATGCCACAGCCTCCACACGCCCGGACTCTCACACGCTTTAGCAGGTTCTATGGGGCTCTGCATGAAATATCAGAAAAAGCAAAAAGGCTTCCTGGTAGTAAAGCTTTCCAGTCCTCAGTATTCATTAGGGTGGGAAAAAAACAGCAGACACTTACGACTTGATTATAACTATAGCTGATTACCTTCCACTTTGTGAGCCACTGTTCCAAACTTTACATTGTATTTATCAGGGTTTAAAAAGGTGAGGCGGGAATAAAAACTTCCACGTGAAAATAAGAGGTGAATTTGATGGTAAAATGTATGTCTCTGCATGTTTCCTAGGAAGTTTGAGTATGTGTAGAAGTATCATTCTTCTCACCAAGGATAAAAACACATCTAGGTAAACCTCAGGGCCAAATTTTATATAACTGCTGGTAAAGAATGGATTCTATCTTAACGTAATTCATGGACACTGATTACCAAAATGCTTAGCGAAGAATCGATGAAAGTTAGTTGTCGTTGTTGTTTGCCTCTATTGGCTTCAGAGATGGTAGAATCATAGTTTTAAAGGCCTGAAGAGGCCTTAGAAGTCATCCAGGTCAAACTCCTTTTTTTAGAAATGAGTAAACTAAGGCTCTGACAGTGAAGAGACTTGCCAAACACCACAGAACAGGAGCCAGGGCTGGAACATGTTAGTGGCCATGTGCAAAGACACAGTTAGATCGTTTTACCAAAGAGTGGGGGCTGGGAGCAGCCTAGGATCAACACCTGAAATCAGCTCCCCAAATACACAGGGCCTCCCAGTATGATGCTTATCTTTAGTTGACCATACAGTCAACACATATTTATTGAGCACCTACTACATGCCTGAAACTGTTCTAAGTGCTATGAATACAATGACGTACAAGAAAGATAAGGTCCCTCTTTTCATGAAGGTTATACTCTAGTGGGAAGAGATACATAATAAAATAAGCAAACAAATTCATAAACAAGAAAATTAAAGCTCTAAGTGCTATAAAAGAAATAAACAGGGGGATATGAGAATAAGGTTGGGAGAGGGTTGTTTAACTTTAGATAAGAAGATCAGGAAGGCATCCCTGAGAAGACAAGATTTAAGCTAATACCTAACAGGTAAGAAGGAACCAGTCACGCAAAGAGCCAAGGACGAGCATTCATGATGAAAAGAAGAGCAAGTACAAAAGCCCTAAGGGGGGAAGCAGGTCAGTGGGACTGCAGATCAGAAAGGAAGTCAGTGCGGCTGGATCCAGTGTGAACAAGGAAGAGAGTGCATGAAATGGAAATAAGAGAGAAAGGAGGAGCTGGGACATTCAAAGCCTTACAGGCCATGGCAAGGAGTTGAAGAACTATAGATTTCAGCTAACACTGACTGCTTTGTGGAGGATAGGTTAGGAGGATGCAAGATGGAATCATATAGGTCAATTAGAAGGCCGTGGCACTAATCCAGTTGAGAAGGGATGATTCCTTTGACTGGGAGGATGGCCGTGGTGAAGGGGAGAGGTAGATAGACTAGAAGTTACTGATGGGTGAGAAAAAGCAAGGCATCAAGGATGACTTCCGGGTTTGGGCTTGAGCAACAGGCTACAAAAGATTCAGTATGAGGGACTTTGCTGGTGGTCCAGTAGGTAAGACTCTGCGCTCCCAATGCAGGGGGCCCAGGTTCGATCCCTGGTGGCGGAACTAGATCCCACTTGCATGCTGCAACTAAGAGTCCGCATGCCACAACTAAAAGTCCGCATGCCGCAACTAAAGATCCCGCATGCTGCAACAAAGATCCCACGTGCTGCAACTAAGACCCAGCGCAGCTTAAACAAATAAATAAGAGATTTAAGTACTAAGAAGAAAAGTTCCTTAAGGAAAAAAAAAAAAAGATTCAATGGGTGGGTTGCCCTGAGGCAGGGAAGGATCTGCTGGGGAGGGGCAGAGAGTTTGGGTCTATTTGGGTCACATGAAGTCTGAGATGTGTATGAGACATCCATCCACGTGGAAAGCTTGAGCTGGCTGTTCAATATGCAAGTCTGGAGCTCATAAGGGAGGTCTAAGGCTGAAGACAGAAATTTGGAAGACATTGTTTTCATTTCCTACACATATATATTTACAGCATCATACTGGAAAGGACCCTCCCTAGAGAATGAGTTTGGCGGACAAGAGGGCTTTGTCTGGAGCCCTCAATAATTTTAGTATCTGAGGACTTCCCTGGTGTCACAGTGGTTAAGAATCCACCTGCCAGTGCAGGGGACACGGGTTTGATCCCCGGTCCGGGAAGATCCCACGTGCCGCGGAGCACCTAAACCCGTGCACCACAACTACTGAGGCTGCGTGCCACAACTACTGAAGCCCGCGTGCCGCAACTACTGAAGCCCGCGTGCCTAGAGCCCGTGCTCCACAACAAGAGAAGCCACCACAATGAGAAGTCCGCGCACCGCAACAAAGAGTAGCCCCCGCTCGCTGCAACTAGAGAAGGCCCGTGCACAGCAACAAAGACCCAACACGGCCAAAATAAATAAATAAAATAAAAAATTAAAAAAATAAATAAGTCTAATATCTGAACGTGAGTAGAAGAGGAGGAGCAAGCAAAAGAGACTAAAAATGATGATCAATTAGAGTAGAATCAAGGAAAAAAAGACAAATATTGGGTCATGGAAGGATTCAGCATCAGAGTGACCAACGGTCTTGAATGCTGCTAAGAGACTGAGATGAGGCCACAGACGTGTCCATTGGATCTGACAGCAAGGAGGTCACTGTTGACCTTAACAAGAGTAGTTACGGTGATGCAGCAGGGACAACTGTCATGGTTTTGAGAGGTGAATGGGAGAAGAGGAAGTAGAGACCGTGATGAGAGACTCAGAAAGGGGCCACAGCTGGAGGGAAACGTAGAATCGCAGGCAGAATTTTTAAAGATAGGAGACACTGGAGCAGGTTTGTTTCCTTACAGGAATCATCCAGTAGCAAGAGAGAGAATGGAGAAGACAGAAGAGGTAACTACAGGTGCAGAACCCCTGAGAAGGAAGAGGAATGGGATCCAAATTGATTGCGGAGGCTCTGGCTTTTGTCCAGATGAGGGCCCTTGGCCCACAAAAGCCTTCATCAGGCCATGCTCCCTAGCCGATTTGGAGCCTCCATCTCCCCTGCGCCTACTCCTTGGATACCCTTCTGCGAGGTCTCAGGGACTCCTGGTCCCAAGATCATCCGTTTGTCTCTATCACCCTCTCCGACCACCCCTCACCCACCCCGGCCCCATTCAGCTTTCTCACCTCTGAGCTGGCTCTCTTTCCTGGGCTCTGCTGCAGCTGCAGCCGCCCTACTGCTGAAAGAAAGTGCAGCCACGTTTCGTCCCAAATTGCTGCCTTCTGTGGCGAGGGGGGACTGTCCTAAGCCTCTGTAATCAGAGTATTTGTCTGTTGTGCTTCTTTTATTTTTTTTAATTCTCTTCGAACTACCAGAATTTTTTTTTTTTTTTTTGGCTGCGTTGGGTCTTCGTTGCTGCATGCGGGCTTTCTCTAGTTGAGGCGAGCGGGGGCTACTCTTCATTGCGGTGCGTGGGCTTCTCATTGCGGGGCTTCTCTTGTTGCAGAGCACGGGCTCTAAGCTCACGGGCTTCAGTAGCTGTGGCACGTGGGCTCAGTAGTTGTGGCTCACGGGCTTAGTTGCTCCGCGGCATGTGGGATCTTCCCGGATCAGGAATCAAACCTTTGTCCCCTGCATTGGCAGGCAGATTCTTAACCACTGCGCCACCAGGGAAATCCCCAGAGTATGTTGTCTGTTGTGCTTCTATACTATTAACAGCAACTACAAACATTTCATAAGCTCCAATGAGCTTTTTTTTTTCTCTGCTTAAATTCGACTGGGTAAAATGATGTATGTTTGCCCTACATTTTGTTCATTGTGTTCCTATCCCAGGCTTCTGTCTCTCCCCCAAGGCATCTCAGTGCAGCATTTTGGAGGAAGTTCCACAGGGCTGAGGACTGTCTCCATCATGTCTGCGTTCCCCAGGGGAGATGCCTGGTGTAAGGTCATGAGAGTGAAAGACTGCTGGCCTGCACTACCTGAGCTATGGACTAGGGGGCCTTCTTCCTCACCAACCCCCCATTCTCCTGTGGGAGTTAAACGCTGCTAATCCCTGGGCTAGCCCAGATTCTCTCCAGGCTCACATCACACTCCGCGTTACTGATAAACTGATTTTACATTCACCTCTTTTTATCAAAATCCTTATTCCTGAGTCAATTTTTCAATCATTTGGGAGTCGAGGCTACAGCCTGATGCCATCCAAGTCCTTTCCCTCTATAGTGGCGAGGGTGCACCACCATGCTTGTTGAAGAGCCGTCCTGTAGCATCCCATAATCATGAAAGTTCAGTGCTGGGAGGGACCGTCTCAGTCATTTAATCCAGCCTGTCCACCTCAGCAATCCTGCCAGATGTCCTGCAGCCTCTGCTTGAATTCCTTTAGTGACGGAGAGCTCACTCTCTTACAAGGCAAAAGGGCAAAAGAATCTAGGAAGTTCAGAGATACCAACCTAGTCTGAAGTGGCCCATTGCTCCCCAAGGGTGGAATGAGGTACCTTTCCTCTGTCATCCTCCCCGACGTCCTTCCCCTGCCTTTCCCTCTCCCCAGAGGGAATTGAATTCTAGAATCTGAACAGAGTGGAATTTGGGAAGAGACAAATATTTGAGTCACAGAGCTAAATAACTGGAAGAAATTTTAGAGACAGTCTAATCCCAACCCCTACTTTGGAGCAGGAATTTCTCCTGCAGCATCTTCCACAGTCATGCACATAGACTCAACAGAGGCCCTTTGAAGAGAAAGCTGGGAAGGAAGGAAACTCAAGTTTATTGAGCATCTACTGTGAGCTAGGATTTGTGAACACTGCCTCTATCTATCCTCACCGCTAGGCTGTGAGGTATGTGTCACCAGCCTCTTTTCGCACAGGAAGAAACCAAGACACAGGACATCAGGACATTTAACTAGGGACACACAAAGTCCCAGCTGCTGAGTGAAAGTTCACCCCCATCCCAGTCCCCCAGCTCCCTCAGTGGAAAACAGTCTTGGCAAAACTGGACCTTCCTTGAAGGAGAAATGGCTAAGTTGACTCATGGCTTCAGAAAGCAAGCACCCTGGGCAGCAAAGAACACGCGCTGACATTCTCACCACGTGGGGGTTGACTTCCTAAATGTCAGGGAGACTCGGTGTTAGGCGCCTCCGCACACAACAGGGTGACCAAAGACCAGGCCCCTTCAGCAGCAAGAGTTGACGGCAGGGTGGGGGGAGGGAGGCCGGACCAGGAAGTGTGCAATCTTCCCAGGGCGCAGATCCAGGGCCGAGAAGAGCAACTGCCAAAATGCATCATCCCACCAGCCACCGTCCACAGCTGCCGAATCACTGGGGATGGGGTCCGAGGCATCGGGGACAGGGTCAGAAGGAATCCAGACGGCCTCTCCAGGGACCTGAGGATGCAGCTGACCCACATCCCCCCTCCAGCTGAAGGCTTTGACTTTGGCAAGAGGAAGGAAGTACGGGATGGGGATTCAAGGACAGGATTTCAGCGTCCTAGCCTCCATCTACAGCCTGGAAAGGACAGAGGATGTCTATCAAGACTTGGCTGATGGCATGGAAGGAGAAACAAGTGGAGGAGAAGTGGGTGTTCCTATATATAGAACAGAACCCAATGCTCCTCGAAGGTCGAGCAGTCACCATGAAAAAGAATACAATGGGATTCTCACTGAATTTCAACAAGCCAGTTTAAACCCTTCTCCCAGCCTTGTCTGAGCACTACAGGTGGACGTTTGTCTCTCTCCAGAGCGTGAACACAGCCAAACGCCACACCACTGACCTCTACAGAACTGTGGTCAATGAAGATCACTAAGTTCTCTCTTTCCTACCTGCCACTGTTAAGCCCTATCTGTATTCGGGACCGAGAGCCGGACTGTACCATCCCCGGTCATTCACGCCCTCTTTAGATCTGGCCCATCCTTTCAGCCTGTCAAGGCTCTTTTTGGATCCTGACTCCATCTACCAATTTTTGCATCGCTCTCTCCCTGCTTCTCATCAGCCCAAATTTGAGCAGTGCTCTCTCTATCTGTCTCCTTTTTACTGCCACAAACACTGAGCTGGAACAAGGCTGAGAACTGGGCTCTTCAGCAGGCCAAGAGAAGCCTGTCTCCAGGCTGACAGGGACTGTACTCACTTAGGGTCCTCTCATTTCATATATCCCCAACTTGCCCACTGGGGATTCAAGAAACACCTTGTCCGATTCTGCCATGACACAGACAACACATGGAAGTAAGACGCTAGATGGAAGAACTGAGATTCCAACGGATCTTCCTAGGTCGGGACGAAAGCTAAAGGCTAAGAAGGGACAACACTGAGCCATTATTGCAGAACAATTCCCCGTGACACCAGGGCTTACAGAGGACAGTTACGGTCACGGTCAGGAATACGAATGCATAAGAAGTCAATCTCAATTAATGGCAACCAAGATCTGCAGCAGAGAGTTAGCACCAGGATGGGAGGCGCGGACCACTCCTACTGGGGGAAGGTCCTTTTAAATGATAATATTTGGTGAGTCGGAAAGTGTGTGTTCCAGGTGGAAGAGGAGAATCCCCAGGCTCTGGGGACAGTCTGCCGGGAACACATTCTCTGGAGGGTCTCTGGGGGCTGTTCCTCCCGGCCTGGATTACACATGGGACTTTACAGTTTGTGCCCTCCAAAGTCTATGAGGGAATAATCAAGTTAACCAAAATTATGTAAATTCAGCATACCAAACACATTTTTCTTCCAAGAAGCAGGATGTGCATTTTGTTTCCTGAACCTGAAACAAAGACTCAAAAAGAAACCTTCGGGATCATTTTGGTTTTTCAAGCAGGATGTTGTCATTCCAAGATATTTCAAAGTCCTGGGGGTCCCCAAACTTCCTGATTAAATATAAAATGTATTTACTTTGCCAAGGTTGAAAGGGTAGGCTGAAAGAAAATGAGTTTTCACATTTTTTTGAGTTTTTAAAAAAAAGTAATGCTAGGAATTTAAGATTCATCCTTTCTGTTTACCATCAACTAATGAATACATTCTCTGGTTCTTGTTGGGTTGAAAGGCCCAACATTTGAATGAACATCTGAGTGTGTGTACATCTCAGCCAAAATCCTATGTCGTTTCAAACTTCAACTTCGCTCTGAGTCACATTTTCAGCAGACCCTTCTGGATCCCTCTCAGTGCTGGAAGGTGGGTGATGCCTTGTGGGTGTGCATGTTCAGAACACGCTGTTCCACGGAGAAGGTCTTTCCTTGAATTTAAATTTATCATATTAAGACTCTCTTTAGCAAACTGGCATGTGGATCTTACAAATGTCATTCATATAGGGCTTCCCTGGTGGTGCAGTGGTTGAGAGTCCGCCTGCCGATGCAGGGGACACGGGTTCGTGCCCCGGTCCGGGAAGATCCCACATGCTGCGGAGCGGCTGGGCCCGTGAGCCATGGCCGCTGAGCCTGCGCGTCCGGAGCCTGTGCTCCACAACGGGAGAGGCCACAACAGTAAGAGGCCCGCGTACCGCACAAAAAAAAAAAAAAGAAAGACAAATGTCACTCATAGCACTACTCTTCCATCTGCCACTGAACACAAATTCTCTCTCTCTCTTTCTCTCTCCTTCCCTCCCCTTCCCCTACACACACACACACACACACACACACACACACACACACACACACACACACATCTTTAATCAGCCCTGGCAAGCAGGGCCAAAAGTAATCAGTGAAAAGATCTTGCTGGAACACATTTCACCTTTCAGTTCCCTGAAAGGAGAAAACCTGAAAATGAAATCACAATACTTCTTTATACATCTGAGCCATCTTTAGCCCTCAGCACAAGGCTTTGTGCATAGGAGACATTCAATAATTAATTTTCCTTCCTAGAAAAACTGACATAGGTTGCCCTTTCCACCCCCACAGAGCCCTGCAGGACTGATGCCTGATTTTCTCTCTGCCACTTTGAAAGACCAGAATGCTCTGGCTGAAGCATATGCTGGCATTTCACAAGGGGTTATTTAAAAACTTGACCATTATTCTGAATGGGGAGAGGAGAGAAAGCCTGCCCCTGCCACATATACACAATACAGATCCTCTTTCCCTGGCGGCCACCCCTCCCACAAAATTTTATCGAAGAGTCCATTTTTCAAGGACTTGAAGGAAGCTGACCCCTTGGAAAGAGACTCAGTGAGCAAAATGTCATGTGGAAATAACTCTAAAACACCTCAGGGGGAAAAATTGAAAATTGTATTCCATGAACAGGGCTCCACTGGTAAAGAAAAAAGCTGGATGGATGGTCATCGCAAATCTTAATTAATTGTAAACTCCCTACCCACTCTTTCCTTCTCCCAGTCTCTCCCCTCCTCCTGGTGCAGTCACACTGGTAAGGGGTCATGCTCTTCCCCGCCAAAAGCCAGTTAGCTGAGAAGGGAATGATCATTTATTTGAGGAACGTGAGCAACTGTTGTTGCTGAGAAGTGCTGTAAGTGAGAACGACCCAGAAAAAGTGCCGTGGAGAAGTGAGATGTTTCCTGGGGGAATCTCTGTAATTCCCTCCCAGGCATCACTTCCACTCCAACAGGGATTCAGGGTTGAGGGGGAAACAGTCTCGTGGCACCCAATCTGGGCACTGGAATCTGCACTTTGATCCCAAAGCGAAATACGTATTTTCCCGCAGCCTCTTCACCACTGACACTCATGATTACCTCTCTGCAGAGACAAGGCATCTTTGCTTTTAAAATAAGAGCACAGGGACTTCCCTAGTGGTGCAGTGGTTTAGAATCCGCCTGCCAATGCAGGGGATACGGGTTTGAGCCCTGGTCCAGGAAGATCCCACATGCCACGGAGCAACTAAGCCCGTGCGCCACAGCTACTGAGCCTGCGCTCTACAGCCCACGAGCCACAACTACTGAGCCCACGTCCTACAACTACTGAAGCCTACGCACCCTAGACCCTGTGCTCCGCAACAAGAGAAACCACTGCAATGGGAAGCCCACGCACCGCAAGGAAGAGTAGCCCCCACTCGCCGCAACTAGAGAAAGCCCGTGTGCAGCAATGAAGACCCACTGCAGCCAAAAACAAATAAATAAACTTATTTATTTCTAAAAATAAATAAGTAAAAATTAAAAATCAATAGAGTGCAAATCAGTATTGTACTTTACCCAGGTGGCGGAGGGAGGGACTCCTCAAAGCATCAAATGTTCAGGTATTTCTAGAGGGTATGTCCAGGGTCTATTCAGTCACCTGATCAACATGCTGTTTATTAAGCACCAAGGCACCTGTTTACTAGGCACCGAGGCCGTTTTTGACATGGAGAATTCATCAGTCAACGAAACAGACAAAAATCACTTTTCTCAAGGAGTTTATATTCTAATTCGGGGAAACAGAAAATGAACATAATATATAAATACGTTATCTAATGTGATACAGGAAAAAGAGGTTGGAAGTGCTGGGGGCTTGGGGTATAAAGTGCCCTTTTAAATAGAGCGGTCAGGGGAAGCCAAGGTAGGTCAGGGTTCCTTAGGGAATCACGTTTTATTTTCTGGTTTTCTAAACAGACAAGTTGGAGCCTGCCCTTTTCTTTGGAGGCTTCAAAGGATTGAGTCTCTCTAGGCACCTGGCTGGGATCTGCCAGGCCCTGGAGTCATCTGCTTCTACCTACAGCAACGGTGGGACCCTCTGCTCCTTGGCCCCAACTGCCTGTCTGCCTCTCCACCACCCTGCACTACAGCCAGCCCAGGCCTCAGCACTCCACCCTGGCTGTTCCAACGTCTGCTCCCGTTGAGCCACAGCCCACCCCGCCCAGGCCCCAATAGTACAAGCACGGGCATAAGTATGCAGAAAACACCATTACTGGACAACAGACTGACTGCATGGGCATGGTGTCTGTTGCCAACGTCAGAGTCCATTGCTAAGCATGAGGCAAATCTGCGTATATCCCAGTACACGAGCTTATACAAACTCAGTAGTGAAAGAAAAAGAAAGGAAGGGAGGGAGGGAGGGAGACAGGAAGGAAGGGGGAGGGAGGGAGGCAGGAAGGAAGGAAGAAGGAAAGAAAGAAAGGAGGAAAGAGAGAAAAGAAAAAAAGCATTACCAGCTCTTCCCAATTTGCCAATGAGACACCACCCAGCCTGACACAGTCCAGAAACACGTCGGGGACATAGTCATGTTTATTCAAGGTCTTTCTCACCCTCACGGCTTTCTTTCTTTCAGGAAACAGCTTGTCTGTGTGGCTGAAATCCTACAGGCTTTCAAAATGCAGGCTTCCAAGAGAAAAGAAAGACAGAAATGTGCTGTTTGCACATATTCTGAAAAACATTTATGTTCAGCCTAAGCCAGTTTGTTTTTCTGAGCTTAGCAGGGCAGGAAGTCTTCAGTGCTAACGCATCAGCAGAGCTGCCAAGTTTGCTGTCTGGATGCTCCTGCCTCTCAGAATTCTTAAACAAGCAAGGCGATAGGAAGATAGCGATTTACAGTCAGGATGTCTTTGCTCCATGTGTATAAAATGGCATCACTCTAATTTCCATAAACTACCAAAAAATTCTGAGGGTTTAGCATAAAATGTTAAGGACTTCTTGAAAACAAAAGGTGATGCTTTTTATAAAATTAAAATGCTAACATTAACCCCTGCAATTCCATGGTACCAAAGCCATACTGGAGGCATAAATCAGAAGACATTGTTACAGACTGTCTTCTGTTTAAAAACAAAAAAAAGGAGAAATGCAAACTACAGTGTTTGATCCAAGCAAAGTGTTGGGTGTAATACAGGTTTAGGGATTTAAGTTGGTATATTTTTAAGGAATAATTTTAATTTCTTAATGATATATGGAATGACACGTAAGTTTTTTGCATGCTTAGACTGCCATCACATCATCCCCTATTTGTTTGACATGAAAATGTCACTTTGTTTTAAATCCTGAATAAACACAGGATTAGTTTTACAAACGGTACCGGATACATGGAAAGTCACATTCATAAGCCAGACAAACCTGGAGACACTGGACACCTGTTACAATCGGTGATGGACGCTCAAGTCTAGAAAGGGGGCCAGCCCACCTCCACAAGAAACTCCGTGGCTCCCAGCATGTTTCCTCACGTCTCCAGGTCTTACCACATCAGTAAACGGGGGAGAGCGGGCTAGATGAGCTCCAGAACACCCCAGGGTAGGAGGAAAACTGGGCTAGAAGAGGAAGGGGCAGGGCTTTTGTTTCTTTACTGTATTTTTTATATTACTAAATTAATAGTGTTGGTATGAATTTAGAAAAAGTCTCCTGAGCAGAAAAATACCCAGTAGTCAAAACGTAAAACTCTGGTAGCCTTTGTAATGAGGGTCACTGCAGTTTCTTACACCAAAAGCAGTCCCAGGAGAGACATGCAGAGTGATCCCCTGGTAACTGAAAGGGCCCTCAGAGACAGCTGCCCATGAAGGCCAGGGTTAAAAAAAAAACAAAAAAACACAGAATAACTTCAGGATAAAAGAGCCAAAGTGGAAAACTTTAACCATTGTCTTCCCCCTAACAGCCAGCAAGGAGAGGGAGAGGGGGTCTCTGAGAGAGGTAGCAAGTGTATCTCGATAAGGTGTATTCGTGCTCGCAGAGACTCACTTGTTAAAATAGAGCTAAAAACCTTATACCTCCCAAAATGGCTGTGACCATTTAATAAAATAATGCATATGGTTGTATAACTGTAATTACTTAATGTGTAAGAAGCTATACACATGTATGCTACTATGATTGTTGTTATCACAAAGTTCCAAAAACAGTGGATATATGTATGTATATGTATGGCTGGTTCATTTTGCTATACAGCAGAAACTAACACAACATTGTAAATCAACTATACTCCAATTTAAAAAAAAATAATTAAAAAAAAAAGAAGTATGGGGGACTGCCCTAGCAGTGCAGTGGTTAAGCCTCCGCGTTTCCATTGCAGGGGGCGTGGGTTCAATCCCTGGTCGGGAACTAAAATCCTGTGTGCTGCGCAGCCAAAAAAAAAAACACCAAAGGAAATTCTGAAAGAAAAGTATTAAGTGGTGACATATTACAAAAAAAAAAGTATGAAATCCATTGATGAATATCCGAATTTCTTAGCTTAACTTTCAATCTTAATCTAATTTGCACAATATCTGTTACAATCCCACTGTATTTCAAATGTACTTCTTAAACTTTTTCCAATAAAAGTGAATTTTCTTTGACCAAACAAACCCAAACAAACCAAAACAAAGTTCCAAAAGCAAGTGTTTAATATTAGTAGTAATATAAGCATGTACTGAGTATCTCCTCTCTGCAGGCGTTGTGCAGAGACTGAACGAGAGACAGTCCGTGCTCTCAGGGAGCTCACTGTCTAGGGTTGGGTGTGGACTGAGAAACAGATCAGTAAATAGGCCCTTCAAAGCCATGTGATGAGGGCCATTGAGGAGGGGGAAGGACAGGATGATACATGAGCATGTGAGAGGGACACGCTTGAGGCGGGGAGGGTGGAGTCAGGGTCACAGAAGGCATCACAGAGACAACAGCCAAGCTGTGATGGAAAGAACACGTAGGCACTCATCAGGAAAACAGAGAGAAGGATGGAGGAACAGAACCTTCTAGAACAACATAGGTGTAATGAACAACAACGGCAAGCTGGATGAACAGCCTGCATATCCGGGGCGTGGCATGGGAGGGAAGAGGAGAGAAGTCGGAGAAGCAGATATAGGCTGGATCTCAAAGGGGGTCTGGTGGGGCAGATCACAAAGCCAGTGTTTATCCCTAGGAAGCACCAGAGGGATATTAAGTAAAGAAGTGAAACTATTATTACAGAGAACGAACTGGAGGGGGAGTGAGACAGAAGTCGGGGAGCCTAGTTAGGCTCCTCTATTATTCCAGGAGAGAGATGACAGTGGCAATGAGGACAGAGAGAGGAAAATGAGCCATAACAAAATAATGTATCTCAGAACTCAAGCTAAGAAAACAATTATGCCAGCATATCTGAAATACTGGGAGAAATTTTAAAGTTTTAGAAAAAATTCTAAATAATCAAAATTGACTCTAAAAAACAAAAACAGAAAAATCTCAATGGTCCTTCAACTATTAAAGAAATAGGATCAGTATTTAATATTCTTCTCATGAAGAAAACAACAGGTTCAGATGGTTTTAAGGTGAGCTCTACAAAACGTTCAGTGTAAATAATTCCAATCTTTAAATAAACTATTCCAAAGAACAGAAAAAAAGGAACCCCCATAATTCATTTTTACGAGATTATGACCTTGATAACAAAACCAGACAAGAGCAATATGAGAAAGAAATTACATACCAATCTCACTCTTGAAATGAAGGCAAAATTGCTATATAAGATATAAGCAAAATAAATCTAACATCGTTTAAAAAGAAACCATCAACAGTAGAATGGATCCATAAATTGTGGTCTAGTTATACCCTAGAACACAAGAGAGGAGTGAAAATGAATGATCTCAGCCTCACACATCGACAGAGATGACATTTTAAACCATAACACTGAGCAGAATAGACACAGTATGATTTCATTCATATAAAATTCAGAAAAGGCTAACACCACATAATACGTTATTTGGGGATACATACTCAAATGGCTAAAACAAAATTCACCTTTTGCGGGCTTCCCTGGTGGCACAGTGGTTAAGAATCCGCCTGCCATTGCAGGAGACACGGGTTCGAGCCCTGGTCTGGGAAGATCCCACATGCTATGGAGCAACTAAGCCCGTGTGCAACAACTACTGAGCCTACGCTCTAGAGCCCGCGAGCCACAACTACTGAGCCTGCATGCCACAACTACTGAAGCCCATGCGCCTAGAGCTCATGCTCCACAACAAGAGAAGCCACCGGTGAGAAGCCCGCGCACCACAACGAAGAGTAGCCCCTACTAGCTGCAACTAGAGAAAGCCCACACGCAGCAACGAAGACCCAACACAGCCAAAAATAAATAAATAAAATAAATAAATTTAAGGAAAAAAGATTAAAAAATAATTCACCTTTTGCTGTGGTGGTGTCTGAGCAGAGAGGAGGATGCAGTAAGGAAGGGACACACAAGAGGCTGCACTGGTATTGATAACATCCTGTTTCATAATCTCCATGCCTGGGCCACCTCATGTGTGGCTGTGCAGGTTGGGCAACACACCCTGCACATGGCCATCTTCCTATAAGCATCGTGTTACCTAAAGTACTCTGTGTGTGTGCGCAAAATAATCATCATAATAAAATAATGTTATAAAACTTAAAATACATATGTATGCAAAATAATTAGAATCAAATAATTTATATAATAGTAATATAATAAGAAAATAAGTTTTAAGTCAGACCTGTAAGCATGTTTATTTTTAACACTAGATAAATATAGCCTTTTATATCAATAGGAAAGTGGTAGATTAGCCAATAAATTCTTTGGGACAACAGGTAAATTAGGAGGAAAAAGGGCAAACTCAGATTCCCTCCTCAATCAATGCATCAAAATCAATTCCATATGGATAAAAAAATGTAAATGTTAAAATATATATGTATGTATGTATACATATATATATACACACACATATTTATGTGTATGTGTGTCTGAATGTGTGTATACATACATTCTAGAATATATATATTCTAGAAAGTGGTGGAATTTTGTAGAATCAAGAATTGTGAAAAAAAGTCTGATATCATTCTGGTTGTTTTCCCAGTGTAAGTTACTTTACCTTTCACCTGGAATTTCTGAACCAATTTATAACAGCGGACAGAGTATTTGTGGTGACAGACAACCACTAGACTTAATCACAGTGATCACTTTGAAACATACAGAAATATTGAAATACTATGTTGCACATCAGGAACTAACATAGTGCTGCAGGTCAATTATACTTAAAAAACAAAGAAACAAACAAACTCATAGAAAAAGAGATCAGATTTGTGGTCACCAGAGGCGGAGGGTGGGGATCGGGGGAATTGGATGGAGACAGTCAAAACTTCCAGCTATAAGACAAATAAGTACTAGGGATGTAATGTACAACGTGATAAATACAATTAACACTGCTGTACATTACATATGAAAGTTAAGAGAGTAAATCCTAAGAGTTCTCATCACAAGGAAAAAAATATTTTCTATTTCTTTAATGTTGTATCTATAGGAGACGATGGGTGTTCACTAAACCTACTGCGGTCATCATTTCACGATACATGTTAAGTCAAATCATTAGGCCATACAGCTTAAACTTATACAGGGCTGTATGTCAATTATACTCAATAAAACTGGAAGAAAATATAAAATTTAATAATCCAAAAAGAAAAAATAAAATAATTTAAGAAGTCTAGGGAATTCCCTAGTGGCCCAGTGGTTAGGACTCTGCACTTTCATGGCTGAGGACCCAGGTTCAGTCCCTGGTCGGGGAACTAAGATCCTGCAAGCCGTTTATCAGGGCCCCAAAAAAAAAAAAAAAAAAAGTCTAACTTCTGGCTTCCTAAAACAGTCTCTACTGACTGTGTTCTTTTCATGTGTGGGCCACACTTTCCTGTTTCTTTGTGTGTCAAATTTTTGTTGAAAACTGGACATTTTAAATAATATAATGTAGCAACTATAAAAAATCTTTTAACCTTCACCCTCAGAAGTCAGAAATTTCACCAGAATATGTATACATCTCTGTTTGTGTCTTTTTTCATTGGTCCTGACTGTAGCCCAGTGAGCCCTTTCAGACTCAAGTCTGTCTTCATTCAAGGAAACTTTCTACCAATAGTTGCTTCATTGTTGTCCCTTCTCCATCCATTGCTTTTTCTCCTTCTGCTGTTTCTACTGTTTGAATACCAGGTCTCCTAAATCTGTTCGCCAAGTCCCTTAGCTCTTCCCTCATGATTTACACTGTGTGGGTTTCCACCGTTGTAGATGGTATTTCCTCCACGTGGATGTCCTACAGCTCATTCACTGAATTATTTACTTTGAAAATCTCATTTGCTTTTAGTTGAGGAAAGCCATTTGGGGCTGTAGTGGAATCTCCTCACATTCTCTTAGTTGGTAGTTTTTCCAGTTTCTTTCTGTCTCCTCCAGAGCAGTTCTATTTCTATACAAGAGAAACACTCTATATAAGAGTTCTGTGTAAGAGGTGTCTGATCTGAGCGAGCTGCTCGTTGTTTCTCTTTCTGGCTGCTGAGCCCCCTTAGATGGGCTGCTTTTATACTCTTTTGTGTATACACATTGGTGCTCAAATATGCTAGAACCAAGTGGCCACCATCCCGCCATGGCAGGGAGGAAGCACAATCAATGCCCCTGAGGGACCTTAGAGACCCAGCTGGCTAGATAGCAGTCTCCTATCAAGGCACCAAGAGAAAACCTCTCTTGGGACTTCCCTGGCGGTCCAGTGGTTAAGACTTCGCCTTCCAATGCAGGGGGTGCAGGTTCGATCCCTGGTCGGGGAGCCAAGATCCCACATGCCTCGTGGCCAAAACAACCAAAACATAACACAGAAGCAATACTGTAACTAATTCAATGAAGACTTTAAAAATGGTCCACATCGAAAAAAATCTTAAAAATTCAATAAAGACTTTAAAAATGGTCTACATCGAAAAAAATCTTAAAAAAAAAAAGAGAGAGAGAGAGAGAAAACCTCTCTCTTCCCAAGCCCTATTCTCTTCCCAGACGGAGAAAAGTTCTGAGCCACCTTTCAGCATTCATTAGGGGCTGGGAAAGCCCGAATCCTCTCTCGAGACCAGCCTGCTTGCCAGCCCCAGAACCTATCTATCCTTTGCCAGAGGGGCAGCTGGCTTTAGATGGCTGTAGGATTATGTGACCCTGAATTATTCTGATATAGCATTCTGATATACAGAATGAAATATATTTATATACGTATCAGATCTTGATGTGGTGAAAATCTTTAGAAGTATAACATACTTCTAAAGGCAGAAACCATACAAATATTATAGAGCTAATATTAAACTTGAAATTGAAAAGTAAGTAATCAAACAGGAAAATACTTTAAACACACATAACAAAAGATTCTTAACTTCTACATATAAAAATAGCTCTTGCAAACCAGTAAGGAGATGAGGAAGAGATTAATTTTAAAAATGGGCAAAAGACATGAATAGGAAACTCACAAAAGAAGAAATGAAAAGAGCTAATAAACTTATGATATCACTAGCAACAAGAAAGAAAGTTAAAACACTTATCAGATTGGCAAAGATTTTTAAAAATACACTACCCACTGCTGGCAGGGATCAGGGTTGAAACACATTTTAGCAAGTTGGACTTTCAAATGTTTAAATTCAAATGAAGAACAAGTGACAATCTTAACTTTAAAAATGTACACCAAAATTGCTACACCCCAAATAAAATCTCAGAACAAATACATGTTTAAAAGTTTAAATGGCTAAAACTACAATACAAATAGAACACTGGGGCTATGAAGAAGCAGTCTCAGGCTTAGCAGATTCATTCATTATTTTTGAGCACCAGCTCTGTGCCAGGCCATAGAAGAAGCACTAAGGACACAGTGGTAAAGGAGACAGATGGAATCCTGCCCTCAAGGAGTTTACATTCTTAATAAATAAATAAAGTTTAATTCATAATAAAGAAATTATTCATTTCAGACAAATTTCACTAATTTTTTTTTTTTTTTTGCGGTACACGGGCCTCTCACTGCTGTGGCCTCTCCCGTTGTGGAGTACAGGCTCCCGACGTGCAGGCCCAGCAGCCATGGCTCACGGGCCCAGCCGCTCTGCAGCATGTGGGATCTTCCCGGACCGGGGCACGAACCCGTGTCCCCTGCATCGGCAGGCAGACTCTCAACCACTGCGCCACCAGGGAAGCCCAAATTTCGCTAATTTTAAAACAGGCAAATTATATGGTTACTTAACCTCCCCACCTAAAAACTAATTTTGAGGGGTATGTTGAAACATTACTCAAAACACATTTAAATCATAAGTAGCTTATCAGTACAGTAAGGGGAAGAGGGACAGAGCTTCACCTGCTCCAGCCTTTGTAAAGATTCAACTCCACATTGGTTATCTTCTGGCAAGGAGAAGAGAACAGAGGAAATTAGCTGGTTATGGTCTAAGTAAGGGAGGAAAGATGGGGCAAGGTATGCTGATCCCATCTCTTCCCTAGAGGTCCTTTAGGGCTGCACTATCCAATAAAGTAGCCATCAGGCAACATGGCTATTGAGCATTTGAAGTGTGAGTAGTCTGAAGTGAGACGGGCTGTAAGTGTAAAATAAACTCCTGATTTCAAAAATTCAGTATTTAAAAAGCAAGGTAAAGTATCTCATTAAGAATTTGTATGAATCTGAAAAAGAATATATAGACACATATATATACATCTATATACATCTATATACATATATACATCTATATACATATATACACATCTATATACATATATACATACACACACACATATATATAAGGCTGAATCACTTTGTTGTACACCTGAAACTAACACAACATAGTAAATTAACTATACTTCAATTTTAAAAAGAATTTTTATATTGATTACATGTTGAAAGGATAATATTTGGGGGTGTTAGGTTAAATGAAATATAATATGTTACTAGAATTAATTTTTTTAGTGTGGCTACTAGAAAATTCAAAGTTACATATGTGTCTTGCGTTACATTTCTATTGAACAATGGCAGTATATAGGATCTTGGAGTAGTTCTTACTTCCCTGAAAGTCCTGAGAAGAAACCCCGCTGATCTAAAACAGGTGGGCGTTTCCAATACTCCTTACTCACCAGGATGCAGTCTTGGGTTCAAGACTAAACAGATGATCCCTAAACGGGCTGCAGAGAGGAATAATCAAGATCTCGAGGCATTGCAGAAACTCCATGCCTAAGAAGGAGGTCCTATCCACTCACCAATCATTGGCTCTGATGAGAATGGCCACCAACCTCAAGCCAGCAGGAAAAGCTTAACTGCAAGAGTGCATTTTAAAAGGCCCACGTTCCAGTGCCAAAATGAAGTTGAGCAACTCAATTCAGCTTAATTCTTAAACAAGAAACCGTAAGACAGCACAAACGTTCTAGCCACGATGCTGCCTGCCACCTAAGACATGAAACGTCTTCCATTTTCAGCAGCTGCCATTCAAACATAATTAATTCACTGTGACTACATGTAAGTCTCACCTTTCGTGGATGCTGACCATCACTACAGATCTGTTCGTCCCCTCCCATAGCGAGGCAATGCCAACAGTAAATAATGGGCTAATGTCACCGGTTGTGTTTAGGAGTAAGTGAAATGCAAATGAATCACAAACCTTCCTGATGGAAAAGCAGTTCTGTTCTGATGAAAGTGTCTTTAAGTGTTTAGAAGGAAAAATGGTGTAGCGCCTCCAAGGCCTGCCTGCATCTACTCAGGGGTTTCTGACAGGTTGTAAAAGAGAGGCGTCTGCTACTTGGCATAGGGCAGAAACCCAGGTTGTGGAGACCCTGGCTTAGGCCAGACCAGGAGGAAAGCGGAGGGAGGACGAGCTAGCTGCCAGGAGGAAGCTGGAAAGAGCTCATCATGGGTTTCTACACGTCCATAGGGAAGTCGCTCGCAGGGAGGGATGGGTTCATCTTCCTGGGGCCTCGCTCTAGCTTTGCTGTCCTCAGTACAAAGAAAAGAGAAGGAAGAAACAGCCACATTACTGAACGGCTATTACGTGCCAGGCACGTATTAGATGCTAGGCATAGTTCATCCAACTTAATCTCACATCAACCCTGCAAGGCAGTTAATATCACCCCTCTTTTTTAAAGAAGGGGGAAAAATTGAGGTTCTTGAGGTAGAGAGCCGTCTAGTGTCATGGTTAGTGAGTGGCAGAACCTGTTGGAAAACTCGTTTATTTCCTCCTCACAGAGACGTACAGGATACAAAATCATTTTCTTGGGCAAAAAATATATGAGGCTAAACACCTAGAAGAAAATATAAGAGGGTATCTGTGCGGTATCAAGGTCAGAAGGGATTTCTTTTAAAAGACACACAAAAAGGCAAACTATAAATGATAAGATGAATAAATAGCCAAGTATTTATTCATTCAATAAATATTTCGGAACATCTGCCATCTGCCATAGGCTGCTCTAGGCACTCGGGATCCATCATCGAACGAGAGAGACCAAAACCTCTGCCAACGAAGGATTAGTATCAAGCGTATATAAATGATGTCTACAAAGAAGTGAGAAGAAGACAAAAAAGAAACTCATGGGCAAAAGGTACGAACAAGCAATTTACAGAAGTGGAAACCCACATGCCAGTGAACATGAAAAAATTGCATATTTCACTAGCGATCAGGAAGATACAAATTATAACGTCAAAGAGATACCCTTTCATAAATATGAAACTGGCAAAAAAGAAAAAGCCTGACAATATCGAGTACTGGAGATGATACGGTACAACAAAGATTCCTAGATTTTTGGTTAAACTATAAATTGGTACCATGACCTTAGATAGTAATTTGTGTAGCTAGTAAAGTTGAAGATGGTGTATCATTTCACTCAGCAATTCCTTTCCTAGGCACAGACCTTAAAGAAATTAACATATAAAAACAACATGTAGGGCTTCCCTGGTGGCGCAGTGGTTGAGAGTCCGCCTGCCAATGCAGGGGACGCGGGTTCGTGCCCCGGTCCGGGAGGATCCCACATGCCGTGGAGCGGCTGGGTCCGTGAGCCATGGCTGCTGAGCCTGCGTGTCCGGAGCCTGTGCTCCGCAACGGGCGAGGCCACAACAGTGAGAGGCCCGCGTATCACAAAAAACAAAACAAAACAAAAAAAAACATGTAATAGAATTGTCCATAAAAACAAAATTGGAAACACCTTAATTATTGATAGATGTGCAACAGGAGGATGAAAAACTACATCCTGATGTCTTCATACAATGGAATACTACACAACAGCAAAAATAAATGAATTAAAGCTACATTTAACAACATGGATGAATCTCACTAACATAATATTGAGCAAAAAAACCAAGTTCAGAGTATTCACAGTATTCCATTTACATAAAGCTTTAAAAGTATAAAACAATACTACATAGTTTGTTCAGGAATATGTAGTAAAATTATAAAGAAAAGGAAGGGAATTATAAACTCTAAATTCAGAATAGTTACTACACCTGGGGACAAAAGGAAAGGAAAAGAGGAAAATGTACCTAGTTCTTTGTATTGATAATGTTTTATTTCTTAAGCTGGGAGAAGGTACATGGGTATGCACTGTATTACTAGTTAATCCTTTCTAATTCTTATTACATAAAAATTTAGCAAACTAAGCATAAATCTCAAAAAAAAATAGAACTTGCTTATGAGAAATCAGAAAGGATTCCCAAAATATAAATTAATGCTGTTCTTTATAAGTTGGAAACAGTTAATCTTTGCTTTGGATTTCAAATCCACCAGGAAGCCCTAACTTGGAAGATCAGCACAAAGTGTGCAGCCAGGGACATAAAGCACTGTTCTGTGAAGGAGACGTCTTAACTGTTTTTCCTAAAAGCAGAACGATAAAACAAAACCAAAAAAAGTAGATCAAATGGTGTCAGGTTGTCAAAGGCTAAGCCAGGCCCTGGAGATGTCTCAGGGCAAAAGCTGTCCCATAGAAGAGGCCCAGGTTTTGAAAACATGGTGCAAGTGTGGAAAAGGCCCAGAATGGTCAGGGGAATGAAGCACTCCTGAATTTGGAGAGCGAGGGTATGGGAAAAGCACAGGGTTCACTACTGGATGAATTCAGGGCATGGCTGGATCAGGGACCCAGCAAGGCTACATCAGGAACCGTTCTGTGCTTCTCACGCTATTTACTTGTCTCCCCAACTCGGTATGAACTTCTTCCAAGGCAGAGGGCAGGTCCTCAAATGAGTCCTCACAGTGTCCAGGGATCTGTGCTAGACTGTGAGGGGCCCAAAGGTAAAGCAGACATAGACCTCAAGGAGTGAGGGAGAAGAGCCAAAGGTGAAGTCCAACAGAGGAGAAGGGTGTGTACAGAAAAAACTCAGTTGCAACGTCAAACAGGATAAGGGAGAGATGAATGGTGGTGAGAGGATTGGGAAAGACGTACCAAACGTCTTGAATCTTGAGAGAGATTGAATCTAGAGAGCTAGGATTAAGGACAGAGGGGTAGGACTTCTCTGGCGGTGCGGTGCAGTAGTGAAGACTCCGCACTTCCAACACAGAGGGCGCGGGTTCGATCCCTGGTCAGGGAACTAAGATCTCACATGCCGTGCAGTGTGGCCAAAAAATAAATTTAAAAAAAAAATTTTAATAAAAAAAAGAACAGAGGGGCAAGTGGAGAAAGGCTTGAGAGGAGGGGAGAACAAGTAGAGGAAAGCAAGAGGCAGCAGTTCTGTTTGACACGAGTGTGAATACACGACCAACCACACTAGTTGGAGGAACCAGTAAGGCACATACAAGGGCAGAGTAAGAACTCAGCAATACCTATCTCAATCATAAACAGAAGTTCTGACCAAGTACAGTCGGCCCTTCACATCCACAGGTTCCACATCTGCGGAGAGAAAATATTCAGGAAAATGTTTTCCAAAAAGTTCCAAAGCAAAACTTGAATTTGCCATGCACCAGCAACTACTTCCATAGCATTTATATTGTGTCGACAGCTATTTCCATAGCATTTACATTGTACTAAGTAGTATAAGTAATCTTGAGATGATTTAAAGTATACAGAGGATGTGCCTAAGTTACATGTAAATAATTGAGCATCCTTGGACTTTGGTATCTGCACGGGGTTCCGGAAGCAATCCCCCACAGATACTGAAGGATTATGTACCTACTTCCTTTCATTCTTCCCACTAATGCTAAATTTCACCTTGACTCAAAAGAATGACCAGTTTTATTAAGCAATATCTTAATCTGAATTTGTGGCCAAAGTTCAAATATTTCCAAGTGAATTCCCTTATACCTCAATACCTCTGATAAAGATTGGGCAACCTTACAAGGCCTGCTTGGGATGTCTTCCTCTACCAGTATATAACGAAGGCAGTTTGGTCCAACTGACAACAGGTTGGGTAATGAGTCAGTAAGAAAAGTGGATGGGAAGCAAATCAGAATAGATTCACATTTCTTTACAAGTTATAAACAACACATTTCTGTAACTGGAGAAATAAACATAGCTCACTTCTAAGAGAGCAAACATTTGGAGGAAAGTCATTAGATGACATCTGCTCTCTGATGGAAAATTTAAGGAAAACAGCGTGATCCAGACCAAGTCAAGGGAAAGACCAATTAGTATTATTTAGACTACATCACCATCATGCTTTCTTGTACAAGAAACAATCACTGAATCTCTCTACTCTGTAACTCCAATGTTCTCCAACTTGACACCAAATGCTTCCTTCTTCCAACACACCAGTCTGTAATCTATTCAGTACTCAGTGCCAACAGCAAGGATGAACATTTTTGGTAGGCTCCTTTGGCCGACCTCACATACACTGGGGAAGAAGGGTAAAAAGGGATGGAAGAGAAGAGTGAAAAAGTGAGAAAAGAAGTAAAATGAGTAAAGGAAGATGTGCCTGAAGTAGGGACAGGTAGAGGGACCCAGCCACTGGCCACTGGCACTGCTACCATACATTGTCTGAGAAAGACATCAAGTGAAGTAGAGAAGCAAGTTTATCGTAGCTCTGACCCTCACTTGTTCTGACACGTTGGTTAGGTCTGTCTGGGGCTCCATGATCTTTGAGGCTCTGTTTATCCTATCCCTGAGTTTTCAGACACAACTGGCCTACCACATACTATGCCATAGAGGGTGCAGAGAAGCCTGCTACAGTGACTCCACCCCCGGAGCCCCAGGGTCAAGACGTCAGCATTCAGATAACTGAGGTAACCAAGTCGCCCTACCCAGAAACTGTCCCAAACGGCCAAAGGAAAACAGAACAGGGGAATATCAAGTTTTGAATAATCGTTTTGAAATGATGCCAACCATATGATAAAAATTTTAAGGATTTTTTTGGTGTTACATCAAGTATCGGCAGGACCCAATAAAGAATAAGTCACTAAGGACAGATTTTTAAATATCCCTTAAGAAAGTGGTACATGGGATTGTTATGGGAGTATGCTAATGAAATTGTACAAAAATTTCTAGATGTGGAAGGTTGACAGCTGGAGACCATGACAAAGCACAGGGAAGCCAGGAAGACCTTCACTTGAAGTCTCTCTCTTACCAGGGACCAACAGCGGTCAAAGGTAGCTGGCAGAGGGGCCATACCAAAATGAGCCTGTATATAGGACTATGGTCCCAGCTCCCACAATTAGTTCTTTAGGATGCTGGATGAATGAAGTTGCGATTTAAAAAAACTATATGATCAAGAGTGATATTTTAAAGTATTTAACAATTGCTAAGGCACAGGTACCAACCGATAAAACAGATGGCAGCCGTAACTATCGATCAGCCAGGTAGGTAGGTATGGCTGGTAGGTACTTGCTTAACTAATCCCAGATCCATTCCTGACAATCTTAAAGATAGATTTCTAGGGTACGCAAGCAAACCATCAGGGAACCTGTGGTAGCCATTAGCACTGTTCACTAAATGTTTCCAGTTCTCCTCTTGGGTTCATGGTAGGAGTGCATGTTCCCAACCCTTTGAAGTTAGGTGTGGCCATGTCACTTGCTTTGGCTAACAAAGCAACAAATGGCTAACAAAATGTGAGTGTCACTTCTATACAGAACCTGTAAAGAACCAATGCTCAGCTTGCCACATTTTCTATTTTCCTCTGAAATGGTAACCAGCAATGTTTCAGATGGCAACAGCACTGAGGAGAAACGTGACAGATATACAAACGAGTGAGAAAAAGCCCTTTGTGTATCATGCCACTGAGAGTTTTTTTAAAGGTTACTGCAGCATGATTTAGCCTATCCTGACTGATGTATCACTAGTTTTGGGAATAATGCAAAAGGCAATAGGGCCATTGCAAACACTCATTCAAGGACAAGTGAACAGATTAAAACCAACTTGGAGGGAATTCCCTAGTGATGCAGTGGTTAAGAATCCACCTGCCAACGCAGGGGACACGGGTTTGATCCCTGGTCCGGGAAGATCCCACATGCCACGGAGGAACTAAGCCCATGCGCCACAACTACTGAGCCTGCATGCCTAGAGCCTGGGCTCCACAACAAGAGAAGCCACTGCAATGAGAAGCCCACACACCACAACAAAGAGTAGCCCTCACTCACCACAGCTACAGAAAGCCTGTATGCAGCAACAAAGACCCAATGTGGCCAAAAATAAGTAAATAAATAAAACCAACTTGGAAACTACAAGCATCTGCAGCATTAAAAAATAATACCAGGGGCTTCCCTGGTGGCGCAGTGGTTGAGAGTCTGCCTGCCGATGCAGGGGACACAGGTTCGTGCCCTGGTCCAGGAGGATCCCACATGCTGCGGAGCGGCTGGGCCCGTGAGCCATGGCCACTGAGCCTACGCGTCCAGAGCCTGTGCTCCGCAACGGGAGAGGCCACAGCAGTGAGAGGCCCGTGTACCGCAAAAAATAAAATAAAATAATACCAGAACATGCAAGAGATAATTTTTTGGAAACAAAGTGTGTTTTTTGGAAACAAAGTTTTACTCTAGTTTTACTCTGCTCTCTAAATTTTAGATAGCATTTGTTGTGAACACTTAAGGAAATTAAAGTAAACATGAACTTTGAGAAACAAGATATAAAAGATGAGTTGATAACTCAACAGTTTTAAATGAAAAGGAAGCTGGCATAAGAAAACAATGTAAGGAAATAATCTTAATGCATTAGAAGGAGTAAAGAGCAGAAATTACAGAAAATTAACTGCATGCAGTTTTTTAGCATAGTAAGATGAGAGATCAATAAAAGTGAAGAAAGAGCAAGGGAAACTAATCTAAACAACATAGAAAATACTATGAAAATAAAATTAACAGAGCATCAAGGATCTATGGTATAGTAACAAAAGATATAAAATTTGTGTTATCAGAGTACAGAAAGGAGAAGAGAAATAGTATAGGGCTGAAAAATATATTTGAAGAAATAATGGCTAAAATTTGGGGAAAAGCACAAAACCAAAGATTCAAGAACCTGACTCCTTAAATAGAATAATACCAAAGATATACACAAGACATACCATATTAAACATCTGAAATCTAAGGACAAATAATCTAAAAATAAACTAGAGAGAAACAATGTATTACCTTTAGGGGAACAACAATTCAAAGACAGTGGACTTTTCATCTGAAACCATAGGGGCCAGAAGGAAGTAGCAGACATTTCAAGGGCTGAAATAAAAGAACATTTGGACCAGAATTCTATACCCAGCAAAAATACCCTTTAGGAATAAAGGGGAAATACATACATTCTCAGATGAAGGAAAACAGAATATGTCACCAGAATACCTACCCTTAAAGAAAGCATAAAAAAAGTGCTCTAAAAAGAAGGTAGGGGCAGAGTCAAGATGGCAGACTAGGAGGATGTGGAATTCGCGTCTCCGCACAACTAGGGCACCTACCAGGCACTGGTGCGGGGGCCACAGACACCTAAGGGGACGGGAGGAACCCCCAGTGACCGGGTAGGATGTGGGGCATGGAGGGGAGTGAGGGAGCAGGAGAAGTGGCGGGATGGGACTGGCGCCCCTGAGGGGCGTCTGGGGGAGGGGAAGGGATCCCATGCCCAAAGGGAGAAACTGGGGGGACGACTGGGAGGCCCCAGAGGATCAAAAGGGAGTATGGCCAGGTTTCTCCTGCCCACGTGGGCCCCCCGGGAGCCTGCTGAGATCCCACTCCTGATCCTCTGCCCACAAAGGGCCCCTTCAGCTGTGTGGGTCCTGAGGGAGTGGGAGGGAGGGCAGGGGGAGCAAAAGTAAAGGCCGGACCTACAGGACTGGCTCCCCTGAGGGGCGGCTGGGGCAGGAGAGGAGTTCCTACACCCAGCAGACCCACCCACCATTAGGGGTCCAGCAGGGATCTGGGAGACCCTGGGGGAGACCCGGAGGGGGTGCATGGAGGAATGGAAGGGAATGCGGCCAGTGCTTTCCCTGTCCACTTAGGCACCGGGTAGCCTGTTGGTCTTCTGGGCCTAACTCTGCCCCCAGAGCTTCCCTCCTGCTGTGCAGAGCCCAAGCCCCACCCCTACCCCCGCACCCAGGGCCCTACCTTTACACTTGGAGACCCGTTCTGAGAACCCCTCCAACCCACTGGGCCTAAACCCCACCCACACACCCTCACCCAGGGCCTTACTTCCAAACTCCGGAACTCCACACTCCAGAGGTCCCCCTTTGGACATGCTGCCTCTCCCCTTCCAGGCAGGTCCTAAGCAGAGGCCCCGCCCCATGCTTGAATGTTGCCCCACCTAGGTCCTGCCCCCCAAGGCCTTTTCTGGCTGGAGGGTCCTGAGCCTAGGTCCCGCCCCACACTCAAAGGTCACTCCCCCACCCCCACACCCCGCCTAGGTCTTGCCCCACCCTAAACCCCGCCCCTGCCTAAGTTCCACCCCCGCCTAAACTCAGCACCCCATAGCCAAGGCTTTTTTTCTTTCTTTTTTCCTCTCTGATTGGGGTTCTGCCTTACTTTGTTGTTGACTCATTGCTGAGTCATTTATATTTTCATTTTTCCTAATATATGTTTTTCTTTCTAATTTTATTTTGTTTTTGATTCTTTGTTATTGTACTGCTCCGTTTTTTCTTTTTCTTTTTTTTTTTTGGCACGCCACGCAGCTTGTAGGATCTTGGTTCCCAGGCCTGAGGTTAGGCCCCAGCTCCTGTGGTGGGAGCTCCAAGTCCAAACCGCTGGACTAACAGAGAACCTCAGACCCCAGGGAAGGTTAACTGGAGTGAGGCCTCCTAGAGGTCTTCATCTCGGCACCAAGACCTGGTTCTATCCAACTGTCTGCAAATTCCAGTGCTGGACGCCTCAGGCCAAACAACTAGAAAGACAGGAATACAGCCCAACCCATTAAAAAAAAAAAAAAAAAAGAAATGAAAAAACCAATGTTACAGACAAAGGAGCAAGATAAAAACCTACAAGACCAAATAAATGAAGACGAAATAGGCAACCTACCTGAAAAGAATTCAGAATAATGATAGTAAAGGTGATCCAAAATCTCGGAAACAGAATGGAGAAAATACAAGAAAAGTTTAACAGGGATCTGGAAGAACTAAAGAGCAAACAAACAGTGATGAACCACACAATAACTGAAATTAAAAATACTCTAGAAGGAATCAATAGCAGAATAACTGAGGCAGAAGAATGGATAAGTGAGCTGGAAGATAAAATGATGGAAATAACTGCTAGGGAGCAGAATAAAGAAAAAAGAATGAAAAGAATTGAGGACAGTCTCAGAGACCTCTGGGACAACATTAAATGCACCAACATTCAAACTGTAGGGGTCCCAGAAGAAGAAGAGGAAAAGAAAGAGTCTGAGAAAATAATTGAAGAGATTATAGTCAAAAACTTCCCTAACATGGGAAAGGAAATTGTCAATCAAGTCCAGGAAGCACAGAGAGTCCCGTACAGGATAAACCCGATGAGAAACATGCCAAGACACATAGTAATCAAACTATCAAAAATTAAATACAAAGAAAAAATCTTAAAAGCAGCAAGGGAAAAACAACAAATAACATACAAGGGAATCCCCATAAGGTTAACAGCTGATCTTTCAGCAGAAACTCTGCAAGCCAGAAGGGAGTGGCAGGACATATTTAAACTGATGAAAGGGAAAAACCTACAACCAAGATTAGTCTACCTGGCAAGGATCTCATTCAGATTTGATGGAGAAATCAAAAGCTTTACAGACAAGCAAAAGCTATGAGAATTCAGCACCACCAAACCAGCTTTACAACAAATGTTAAAGGAACTTCGCTAAGCAGGAAACACAAGAGAAGAAAAAGACCCACAGAAACAAACCCAAATCAATTAAGAAAATGGTAATAGGAACATACATATAGATAATCACCTTGAATGTAAATGGATTAAATGCTCCAACCAAAAGACACAGACTGGCTGAATTGGATAAAAAAACAACACCCTTATATACGCTGTCTACAAGAAACTCACTTCAGACTTAGGGGCACATACAGACTGAAAGTGAGGAGATGGAAAAAGATATTCCATGCAAATGGAAACCACAAGAAAGCTGGAATAGCAATACTCATATCAGATAAAAGAGACTTTAAAATAAAGACGGTTACAAGAGATAAGGAAGGACACTACATAATGATCAAGGGATCAATCCAAGAAGAAAACATAATAATTATAAATATATATGCACCCAACATAGGAGCACCTCAATACATAAAGCAAATAACAGCATTTGCTGCTAGCAAATGGAGAAATTGACAGTAACACAATAATACTGGGGGCTTTAACAACCCACTTACCCCAAAAGACAGATCATCCAGACAGAAAATAAATAAGGAAACACAAGCTTTAAATGACAGAGTAGACCAGATAGACTTAATTGATAGACTTAATTGACATTCCTCCCAAAAGCACAAGAATACACTTTCTTCTCAAGTGCACATGGAACATTCTCCAGAATAGATCACATCTTGGGTCACAAAACGAGCCTTAGAAAATTTAAGAAAACTGAAATCATAACAAGCATCTTTTCCAACCACAACGTTATGAGATTAGAAAACAATTACAAGAAAAAAAAAACAGTAAAAAACACAAATACATGGAGGCTAAACAGTGTGCTGCTAAATAACCAAGAGATCACTGAAGAAATCAAAGAGGAAATAAAAAATACCTAGAAACAAATGACAATGAAAAGACAACAATCCAAAACCTATGGGACACAGCAAAAGCAGTTCTAAGAGGGAAGTTCATAGCAATTCAAGCTCACCTCAAGAAACAAGAAAAATCTCAAATAAACAATCTAACCTTACACCTAAAGCAACTAGAAAAAGGAGAACAAAGAAAACCCAAAGTTAGTAGAAGGAAAGAAATCATAAAGATCAGAGCAGAAATAAATGAAATAGAAACAAAGAAAACAATAGCAAAGATCAATAAAACTAAAAGCTGGTTCTTTGAGAAGATAAACAAAATTGATAAGCCTTTAGCCAGACTTATCAAGAAAAAAAGGGAGAGAACTCAAATCAATAAAATGAGAAATGAAAAAGGAGATATTACAAGTGACACCAGAGAAATACAAATGATCATAAGAGACTACTACAGCAACTATATGCCAATAAAATGGACAAGCTGGAAGAAATGCACAAATTCTTGGAAAGGTACGACCTTCCAAGATTGAACCAGGAAGAATTAGAAAATATAAACAGACCAAACACAGGTAAGGAAATTGAAACTGTAATTAAAAATCTTCCAACAAACAAAAGTCCAGGACCAGATGGCTTCACAGGTGAATTCTATCAAACAATTAGAGAAGAGCTAACATCCATTCCTCTCAAACTCTTCCAAAAAACTTTAGAGGGAGGGACACTCCCAAACTCATTCTACGAGGCCACCATCACCCTGATACCAAAACCAAAGGTATCACAAAAAAAGAAAATTACAGACCAATATCACTGATGAATATAGACGTAAAAATCCTCAACAAAATACTAGCAAACAGAATCCAACAACACATTAACAGGATCATACACCATGATCAAGTGGGATTTATCCCAGGGATGCAAGGATTCTTCAATATATGCAAAACAATCAATGTGTACACCAGATTAACAAATTAAAGAATAAAAACCATATGATCATCTCAATAGATGCAGAAAAAGCTTTTTATGAAATTTAACACCCATTTATGATAAAAACTCTCCAGAAAGTGGGCATAGAGGGAACCTACCTCAACATAATAAAAGCCATATATGACAAACCTACAGCAAACATCATTCGCAATGGTGAAAAACTGAAAGCATTTCCTCTAAGATCAGGAACAAGAAAAGGATGTCCACTCTCACCACCATTATTCAACATAGTTTTGCAAGTCCTAGCCATGGCAATCACAGAAGAAAAAGAAATAAAAGGAATAAAAATTGGAAAAGAAGAAGTAAAACAGTCACTGTTTGCAGATGACATGATACTATACATAGAGAATCCTAAAGGTGCCAACAGAAAACTGCTAGAGCTAATCAATGAATTTGGTGAGGTTGCAGGATACAAAATTAATGCACAAAAATCTCTTGTATTCCTATACACTAACAACAAAAGATCAGAAAGAGAAACTAAGGAAACAATCCCATTAACCATCACAACAAAAAGAATAAAATACCTGGGAATAAACCTACCGAAGGAGGCAAAAGATCTGTACTCAGAAAACTATAGAACACTGATGTAAGAAATCAGAGACAACATAAACAGATGGAGAGATATACCATGCTCCTGGACTGGAAGATTCAATACTGTGAAAATGACTATACTACCCAAAGCAATCTACAAGTTCAATGAAATCTCTAACAAATTACCAATGGCATCTTTCACAGAACTAGAACAAAAAATTTTACAATTTGTATGGAAACACAAAAGACCCCGAATAGCCAAAGCAATCTTAAGAAAGAAAAACGGAGCTGAAGGAATCAGGTTTCCTGACTTCAGACTATACTACACAGCTATAGTAATCAAGACAGTATGGTACTGGAACAAAAACAGAAAGATAGATCAATGGAACAGGATAGAAAGCCCAGAGATAAACCCACACATATATGGTCACCTTATCTTTGACAAAGGAGGCAAGAATATACAATGGAGAAAAGACAGCCTCTTCAATAAGTGGTGTTGGGAAAATTGGAGAGCTACATGTAAAAGAATGAAATTAGAACACTTCCTAACACCATACAGAAAAATAAACTCAAAATGGATTAAAGATCTAAATGTAAGGCCAGACACTATCAAACTCTCAGAGGAAAACATAGGCAGAACACTCTATGACATAAATCACAGCAAGATCCTTTTTGACCCGCCTCCTAGAGTAAGGGAAATAAAAACAAAAATAAACAAATGGGACCTAATGAAACTTCAAAGCTTTTCCACAGCAAAGGAAACCATAAACAAGACCAAAAGACAACCCTCAGAATGGGAGAAAATATTTGCAAACAAGGAAACTGACAAAGGATTAATCTCCAAAATATACAAGCAGCTCATGCAGCTCAGTATCAAAAAAACAAACAACCCAATCCAAAAATGGGCAGAAAACCTAAATAGACACTTCTCCAAAGAAGACATACAGATGGCAAACAAATACATGAAAAGATGCTCAACATGTCTAATCATTAGAGAAATGCAAATCAGAACCACAGTGAGGTATCACCTCACACCAGTCAGAATGGTCATTATCAAAAAATCTACAAACAGTAAATGCTGGAGATGGTGTGTAGAAAAGGGAACTCTCCTGCACTGTTGGTGGGAATGTAAATTGATACAGCCACTATGGAGAACAGTATGGAGGTTCCTTAGAAAACTAAAAATAGAACTACCATATGACCCAGCAATCCCACTACTGGGCACATACCCTGAGAAAACCATAACTCAGAAAGAGACATGTACCACAGTGTTCAATGCAGCACTGTTTACCATAGCCAGGACATGGAAGCAACCTAAATGTCCATCAACAGATGAATGGATAAAGAAGATGTGGCACATATATACAATGGAATATTACTCAGCCATATAAAGGAATGCAACTGAGTTATTTATAGTGAGGTGGATGGACTTAGAATCTGTCATACAGAGTGAAGTAAGTCAGAAAGAGAAAAACAAATACTGTATGCTAATGCACATATATGGAATTTTAAAAAGCAGTACTGATGAACCTAGTGGCAGGGAGGAATAAAGATGCAGACTTACAATATTATGACATAGTGAGTGTGTTTCATGTTTGGTAATTGCAATCATTGTTGCTTGTGTTGTGGTCATCCATTTACAATGTTTGCTGTCAGTTTATTTATCCCTTGTAAAAATAAAATACAGTGTGTGTGTGTGAAAAAAAAAGATGCAGACTTAGAGAACGGACTTGAGGGCACAGGGGGGAAAGGGGAAGCTGGGATGAAGTGAGAGAGTAGCACTGACATATATACACTACCAAATGTAAAATGTATGGCTAATGGGAAGCTGTTCCATAGCACAGGGAGATCAGCTCGGTGCTTTGTGATGACCTAGAGGGATGGGATAGGGAGGGTGGGAGGGAGGCTCAAGAGGGAGGGGATATGGGGATATGTGTATACATATAGCTGATGCACTTTGTTGTACAGCAGAAACTAACACAACATTGTAAAGCATTTATACTCCAATAAAGATGTGAAAAAAAAAAAGAAGGTAAGTGATAACAGAAGGAAACCTGGAACTTCAAGAAGGAAGAAATCACAGTGTAATGGGTGAAAATAGGGTAAAGATAATAGAATATCCTTCTCTTCATGAGCTTTTTAAAAAAATATGTTTGAAAGTTGAAACAAAAATTATATCATCTGATGTGGTGCTCAATGTATGAAGAGAACATATTTAAGGCAATTACCATATTAAAAACAGGCAAAGGTAAAACCTAAACAGAGGTAAAGTTTCTACACTTCACTCAAAGTGTCTGTGATAAGATAACACAACCATGAGAAGGTAGGGGAAAGAGAGAGAGATTCAAAACCTCTATAGATAAATCAACATGTAATTCTAAAGAAAATGTTCAAGAAACCCACAGGAAGGCAATAAAAAGGAAACAGAGGAATAAGAGACAGAGAAAACAAACAATAAAATAGCAGGCTAAAACCCTACAAATATAACATATAGTTATAACAACAATACCATGTAATTATATAGCATATAATTAAAATATAGCAATAGTTACTTCCAGCGCAAATGGTTGACATACACCAACTACACCATATACCAGATAGAGACTGGCAGAATGGATTAAAAAAAAAAGATACACAACTCAATGATATGCTCTCTCCAAGAAATCACTTCAGGTATAATTACACAGACAGGTTGAAAGTAAAAGGATATTAAAGTAAAAGAAAAATATATTATGCTAATAGCATATTTAATAGTAATTTCTTAAAAGGAGTGGCTACATTAAAGCATATAAACTTCAGAGCATAGAAAATTCCCAGGGACATAGAGGAACATTCCACCAAAAAAAATAGGAATACTAAATATGTATGCACCAAACAACAGAGCTCCAAAATACTTAAAGCAAAAACTGATAAAATTGAAAGGAAATATAGATAAATTCACACTTATAGTTGGAGATATCCATACCACTCTCTCAGCAATTGATTGATAACTAGATAGAAAATCAGCAAAGCTATAAAAGAACTAAACAACACTGTCAGCCAACAAAATCTATTTGACATTTAAAGAACACTCTACCCAACAACAACAGAATACACATTCTTTTCAAGTGCCCATGGAACATTCACTAAAATAGACCATATTTTTGGACATAAAACAAACTTCAACAAATTTAAAAGAACTGGAATCATACATTGTGTTCTCTGACCACAGTGGAATCAAACTAGAAATCAGTAACAAAAAGGTAACAGGAAATTCTTCACATAGAAACTAAATAACATATCTCTAAATAATTCATGGGTCAGAGAGAACTGCTCAAAGGAAACAAAAAATTCAAAGAAATGGATTAAATTAAAACAAATCAAATTTTGTGGAATACGGCAAAACAAGTTACAGAAAGAAAAATTTATAGCACTAAATGCTTACATTAGAAAAAAGGAAAGATCTCAAATTGATGATCTAATTCCACCCCAAGAAAATAGAAAACAGAGGAAAAATACAAAACAAAGCAACCAGAAGAAAGAAAATAATGAAGAGCAGAAATCACTGAAACAGAAAACAGAAAAACAGTAGAGGAAATCAATGAAAAGAAAAACCTGATAATTTGAAATGATCAACAAAATGTGTCAACAAAAAAAAAATTGACAAAGAAAAAAAGCAAGACTGACGAAGAATAAAGAGAGATGATACAAACTACCAACATCAGGAATGAAACAGGATATCACTATAGATCCTGCAGTCATTGAAGGATAACTAGGGAATACAACAAACCACTCTACATGCATAAATTCAACAATTTAGATGAAATAGGCCAATTCCTTGAAAAACAGAAACTCCAAAACTCACCCAACATACAAAAGATAATCTAAATAGTGCTATAACTATTAAGGAAATTGAGTTCATAGTTTAAAGCCTGTCAAATAAGAAAGCTCCAGGATCACACGGTTTCTTTCACTGGAGAATTCCACCACACGTTTAAAGAATTAACACCAATTCTACACAATCTGTTCCAGAAAACAGAAGAGGAGGAAACACTCTGCAACTCATTTTATGAACACGGTATTACCTGGATGTCAAAATCAGACAAAGACAGTACAAAAAAATAAAACTGCAGGTGAATAACTCTCATGAATTTAGATGCAAAAATCCTCAAAACAAAATATTAACAAGATAAAATTCAGCAATATAAAAAAGAATGATACACCATGACTTAGTGTGGTTTATTCTAGGAATGCAAAGCTGTTTTATTATTTGAAAGTCAATCAGTAGAATATACCAAATCAAGAGGTTAAAGAAGTCACAAGATCTTATCAACTGACAAAGAAAAAGGCATCTGACAAAATTAAACACTTATTCATGATAAAAATTCTTAGCAAACCAGGAACAGAGAAGAACTTCCTCAACTTAATAAAGAACAATGATCTACAGGCAATGTCATACTTAATGATGAAAGGCTAAATGTTTTCTCCCAGAGATCAGGAATAAGGTGGGATGCCCACTCTCACCACTCTTATTCATAGAACTGGAAGTGACAGCCAGCACAGTAAGGTAAGAAGAGAAAACAAAGGCATACAGATTGAAAAGAAATAAACTGTCCTTATTTATAAATGACATTGTCTGTTTAATCACCTCCTATTCACCTTATTCATGAGGGAGGGATTCCCACCCTATGGTTATAGGAATGGCCAAATACACAACATATGACACTGGACAGATGAGACAGACAACAGTCTGTTAATCACATATACTCACAGCCCAAGGGAAGAGCATACCGCATGCCATACAGGGCCCCATAGTAGTTTCACTCAGGACAGAATAAACAAGCAGGAACAAGGGAGGCAGGCTTTGTAGTATCAAGAGAGTGAGGTGGCCTCCGGTTCTCTCAGGAGGATGTGGCTGGCTTGTTTGAACAATTTCACAGGCTGCAGGGAACTGAAACTCACTACTCAGTTATAACTAGGAACTCTGCCTGGACCCCTACATAAGGAAGGTTGTTTGTCTAGGAGACCATATCCATGGGAGCAGAGTGGGGAGGGGAACTGGCAGATATGCATTCAAGGCCATCCTGGGTTCGCCAGATATCAAGGCAGCACATAATACTGGGTCTTAATTTTAGACCTTACACCACACTGTCTGCATAGAAAATCCCAAGGAATCTACCAAAAACCTCCTAGAACTGATATGTAAGTTTAGAATGGTTGCAGCATACAAAAGCAACACACAGAATTCAATTGTATTTCTGTGTTTTAGCAAATAACATGTGGATAATGAAACGAAAAACCCCACACCATTTATAACCACTCCAAAAAATATGAAATATTTAGGTACACATATAAAAAGACATGTTCAGAATTTTACAGAACACTTATGAAAGAAGCCAAAATAGATCTAAATAATAAAGAAACAGACCATGTTCATGGGTTGGAAGACTCAACACAGTAAAGATGTTAATCCTCCCCAAACCAATCAATAGGTTTAACACAATTCCTATCAAAATTCCAGCAAGATTTTTTGTATACATAGACGAGTTTATTCAAAAGTTTATATGAAAAAGCAAAAGAATAGCTAAAATAATTTTGATAAAGGAAGAGTAAAGTGAGAGGAATAATTGTACTCAATTTTAATACTTACTATATAGCTACAGTAATAAAGATACCATGGTGCTGGAGGAGGGGTAAACACATAGTTCAATGTGAACAAAATAAAGTGTCTGGAAACAGACCCACAGAAATACTCCCAGTTGATTTTTGACAAAGAAGCAAAAGTAATTCAGTGGGACTTCCCTGGTGGCACAGTGGTTAAGAATCCTCCTGCCAATGCAGGGGACATGGGTTCGAGCCCTGGTCCGGGAAGATCCCACATGCCACAGGGCAACTAAGCCCATGCGCCACAACTATGGAGCCTGTGCTCTAGAGCCCGCGAGCCACAACTACTGAGCCCGCGTGCCACAACTACTGAAGCCCGTGTGCCTAGAGCCCATGCTCCACAACAAGAGAAGCCACTGCAATGAGAAGCCCCCGCACCGCAATGAAGCATAGCCCTTGCTCGCCAAAACTAGAGAAAGCCCGCGCGCAGCAACAAAGACCCAATGCAGCTGAAAATAAATAAATAAATATTTTTCAAAAAGTAATTCAGTGGAAGGAGGACAGTCTTGCTCTAATGCGGAAACAATTGGACATCCACAGGCAAAACTGAGTCTTGACCTTAACCTTACACCTTATACAAAAATTAATTCAAAATGGATCACAAACTTAACTGTAAAACTATAAAACATTTAGAAGAAAACACAGCAGAAAATCTTCAGGACCTAGCAAAGAGTTCTTAGCCATAACACCAAACACCATCATCCACAAATGAAAAAAGCGATACGTTGGACTTTATCAAAATTTAAAACTTTTGTTCTGCAAAAGTTGCTAATAAGAGGATAAAAAATCAAGCTATAGACCAGGAGAAAATATTCATGAACCACATATCCCATAAAAGAAATTCTAACATACCAAAGAAGTGAAAACTCCTTTATATATACTCACTATCAACGAAAAAAGAATCTATGAGTTATAAATATTGAACACAGATTAGGGCTCCATTTGCACTATTACTGCCAACTCTAGTCTCATATTAGTTTTCATTAAGATCACTTTCTTTCTTGATCTCACCAGGGATTGTCAGTCGATGGATTCATTCACTGAATCTCAGAATTATGTGCTAATCCCACAGTCTTATATTACACAACAAAGCTCTGAGCTCAGTGAGTACTTCCACATGACAGTCAAAAAAAAGATCCCCGTGTCCTGTGTGCCATGTGTCTTTTGAAAGACAAGCTTCCCTTGGTAACTGCTGAAGTGGAAAGAACTCAACATCTATCTGTGCTGGCCAAGGAAGAACCTTGGGAGCCAAGGCTTCCTTGATACACCTTGTGTCCTGGGGTGGGCGTCAAAGAAGATCAACTGACAAGACAGGAACAGATTAGCAGTGAGGCCAAAAAGGACAGAGGCACGTGGCCTGTCACCAAAGCCCCACTGAGGAAAGACTGAGTGTTACATCAGCATATCATCTGTACTGCTCTGTGTGCACATAAGTGTATGTGCCTATCTATTACTTTTAACAGTTAACTATATAATAAAGTGTGGCTGGTTCACTCCCTAGCATGGGTTGGGCTCTTCCCCTTCCCCACCCCCAAATCTTTCAGCTGTCTTTCAAAGTGGCTGGTTGCTCCTAAATGTCCATTGACAGAGGAATAGATACAGAAGGTGTGGCACATATATACAATGGAATATTACTCAGCCATAAAAAGGAACGAAACTGTGCCATTTGCAGAGATGTGGATGGACTTAGAGACTGTCATACAGAGCGCAGTAAGTCAGACAGAGAAAAACAAATATCACATAATATCACTTATATGTGGAATCTAGAAAAATGGTAGAGATTAACTTATTTGCAAAGCAGAAATAGACACACAGACATAGAGAACAAACGTACGGTTACCAAGAGGGTAAGGGCGGCGGGGTGGGATGAACTGGGAGATTGAGACTGACATATATACACTACTATGTATAAAATAGATAACTAATGAGAACCTGCTGTATAGCACAGGGAACTCTACTCAACACTCTGGGGTGACCTAAATGGGAAGGAAATCCAAAAAAGAGGGGATATATGTATACGTATAGCTGATTCACTTTGCTGTACAGCAGAAACTAACACAACATTGTAAAGCAACTATACTCCAATAAAAATTAATTTAAAAAACAACAGGGCTTCCCTGGTGGCACAGTGGTTGAGAGTCCGCCTGCCGATGCAGGGGACGCGGGTTCGTGCCCCGGTCTGGGAAGATCCCACATGCCGCGGAGCGGCTGGGCCCATGAGCCATGGCCGCTGAGCCTGCGCGTCCAGAGCCTGTGCTCCGCAATGGGGGAGGCCACAACAGTGAGAGGCCCGCGTACCACCAAAAAAAATAAATTAATTAAAAAAATTAAAAACAACAAAATAAAAAATTTTAAAAAGCAGAAAAAAAGTGTCTGGTTGCTAAGTACCTCACTAAGGATCCACCAGGCATCAGCCAGATGTATAGTGGGCACCACCGAGGTAAGCAGCCTCCCCACATGAGGGACTGAACAGAGCCCGCCAGAGCACGGCCGCCTGCCACTCCACGTGTTCCTTCCCCGCTCCATGCACCAAATGTTTTCCTGGCTCTGACAATGGAAGCTGCTAATGCATCCCAGAAAGTGTTTACAGAGTGTGCAGCACAAGTGCTCCACCCCAAACGCCGTGAACAATGATGCCTGCCACATGCTGGACCTCCCAAGGATGGGAAGGAGGGCTTACAGGTCAGTTCAGAGCCACTGGGCTACCTCTGAGATGCAACGCCATCAAGCCTGTCCTGAGGAGCGAGGCAAAGGCCTGGCTGGGGTCCTGGGAGGGCCTGCTTTCAGCAGAAGGCCATCGGGGGAGGGAGTAATAGTTGCTGGTGTCCTACCAACCACTGCTCCATGGAAAGGAGGCTCTGCATTCTCAGTGTGAAGTGTGTGCACTGAAAGGAATTTCATTGGAACAGCCACAGGGCTTTGGACCTGCTTCACTCTGCCCATCCCAGAAATTCCCCCCTCTCTTCTCTCTCACCCTCAGCGAAGGGTGACTGCAATTATTGCCAACGAATGAGCAACGCTTCCTCCAGAAAGGCAGTCATGCCCCTCACGTACAGGCTGGCTCCTTTCCACCGCTGGCTTCAACCTTCCATCCCAGCAAAGGGGAAGGTCATCCTCCAGCCTCACGGAGAACCAAACCAAGCAGGAAGAGCGTCTTCACAGGCCCTGCCTTCACCCCCACAGAGGATTTGGACAGTGCTTTCTCCCTGCCAATCTCACCTGGAGTCTTGTCCCCCAGATACCACTGAGCACCACCAAGTTTTGCTTATAATTTTATCCCCCTTCCTTTCTGATGCCTTGTTTGGGGACTTTAATGTATATGGATCTCTCTTTTCATAAATTATAGACTCATCTCTTATTCACTTTATAACTAGCTTAAAAGGTATCTCTAAATGAGCCACACCAACCCTCAGAATTCCCTGCTCTGATAACCAAGGTGGCCATTTCTATCCGGATTTAAGGGTGACAGAGTTTAAAATGTCTGGACTGCTACTAAACTGACAACAATTTTGAGTGATATCAAATGCTGGTGAGTATGTAGAGAGAAGGGCACTCTCCCGGACTACTAGCGGGAGTGTGCACTGGCACAACTTGGTAATAAAGAAAAATATATGTGAATAAAAATGTTGAAGATTTCATTATTGATCCTATTGGAAAAACTAAAAGAACAACTCAGAGGCAAGATCAGAAAATGGGGAAGCTTAGTTCAATCTTACCCAACACCTGGACCTATTATTCCTCTTAAGGAGAGAACCATCTGTGTTTACAAAAACCGGCTAGACAAGAAGTTGCTAAGTTCCTAAAGACAAAGATCAGTAATAGCCAAGGGGAAAAAGAAAAGACAGACTGTTCCCCCCTAGAACTAAATAGGAATTAGTGTGGGGAGTGAGCAGACAGAAAGGAACAATGAAGAAAGAGAGTGGGGATACGAGAACAACATTCCTTAATACAGAGAATAAAATGTATTGTCCATTATCCATGGAAATTCAGAAAAATGTCAAACTGTTAAGTATCCTTGCAACATTCATAAAATTGAGCATTTAAAAACAAAACTTTCTGCATACTCTCAAGAAAAATAAATCAGAAATTCAAGCAAAATAATAGAAGTTTGAAAAATTACAAAATACTCCCCTTTGCTGTCCTACCAAATTTTTAACTTTTGATTGCATAGAAGGTTTCCAGAAAAAGGTTAATTACCAAAATTGATTAAAGAAGTGGGAAAAACCTGAATAATCCAATAATCCTATAAAAAGCTTTTAAAAGTTGTCAAAGAATTACTTGCCCCAAAATGTTCTGGGCCCCATTTATTTTTACTATCAAGGTAAAATTTTACTATTTATTTTACTTTCAAACCTTCAAAGAATAGCTTATCCCTGTGCTAAACTGATCCAGAAAAGAGAAAAAGATGGAAAATGTTTCAATCCACTTTATAAAGTTAACAAAAATTTTTATATTAAAAACCTGGAAAATATAGTACCAACCAACATTACTTATGAATACAGATGTAGTACTTTTCAACAAAATATTTGCAAGCCAAATCCAGCTGAATATTTAAAAGACAGTATATCATGGCCAAGCACAGTTAATGCCGGGAGCACAAGGATGATTCAATATTAGGAAACCTATTAATATGAATCATCATGTTAGCAGGTCATACAAGTAAAAGAATATGATAATCTAGATAGCTCTGAAGAACCCTAGTAACCAAGCATATTGGAAATTGTAGCTTTAAATGGACACTATTGGCAGTAGTTGGTTGCGTGGGGGAACATAGCGCCCCAGGAAAGCAGAGCTACACTAGGTGATGGCCAATCAGAATTCGGAAGCTGTACTAGGAGCCTCATTTATCAACCCCCTCCCTCCAGCCAAATATCAGAGGAGGAAAATCAACACACACAAAAGTCGATGGAGAATGGGGTCTATTAACTAGGGCAGTGTTTTTTTTCAAACTGGAAATATAGCCCATGAGTAGGTGATGAAATTAATTGGGTCTTAACCAGTCATTTTGTCATAGAATCAACTGGAATGGAGTGGATATAAAAACAGGTATCACAGTGAACCACTCATGGAAAGAATCAGCATTGTTTCTTGAAACTTTTGTTCCAAAAATATGAATGCATAGATATGTACGTGCATTGAGTCATGATGTAAAATGCACTTCCTCCTGTGGGTTTTTTTCAGTCAAAAAGCTGAAGTAACACTGAACTAGGGGATTGAGAGGAATCAATTGCTGGACTTCTACTTGCAACAGACTAAGATTGAAGGCTAGAGTTAAAGTTATGAGTAAGATGGGAAGGCAGGTATCATAGCCTCCCTATCCAAGAGGAACACCGATCTCATGAAGTAAAGCTGGCTTCACGTCACGAGGTGAGACTTGGCTACAATTCCTCATTAGCGCCGACTCTTCCCAAATCAGTAATGTTAGTGTGTGATGGTGGTGTGAGTGTAGCAACTCAACTATGCTCTCTGGAGCTATGCTGCCTCAATGAAAAACCTGGCTTTGCCAGATGAGAGTTGATTAATTATTCAAAAACAGTCACCCCTCACCCCACACATACATATATCTCTAGGGGAGGAGCAGACTTGCCCACCCCAATAATTTTGTGAGGGTTCTTTGGGGGGAGGCTTATAATTTAGTCAGTTTTATTTTTTTAATATTTTAATTAATTTTTATTGGAATATAGTTGCTTTACAATGTTGTGTTACTTTCCGCTGTATAGCAAAATCAATCAGTTATACGTATATACATATCTCCTCTTTTTTGGATTTCCTTCCCATTTAGGTCACCACAGAGCACTGAGTAGAGTTCCCTGTGCTATACAGTAGGTTCTCATTAGTTACCTATTTTACATGTAGCAGCATATATGTGTCAACCCCAATCTCGCAATTCATCCCACCCCCTTCTCACTTTGGTATCCATAAGTTTGTTCTCTACATCTGTGTCTCTATTTCTGCTTTGCAACTAAGTTCATCTGTACCATTTTTTTAGATTCCACATACAAGTGATATTATTTATTTGTCTTTCTCTTTCTGACTTACTTCACTCTGTATGACACTCTCTAAGGTCTATCCACATCTCCGCAAATGGCACTATTTCATTCCTTTTTATGGCTGAGTAATATTCCATTGTATATATGTACCACATCTTCTTTATCCAGCCTACCCCAATAATTTTGGACTTGGCCATACAACCTGCTCTGTCCCTACCTCTGACTGTGTCTTCAGCTATGTGAGTTGCTTCAGCCAGTGGGGTTTTACAGAAATGACACAAGCAGACTGCATAAGAAAGACCCTTATGCCTTTGGACTTGCTCTCATGTGTCTCTTTTATCACCATGAGAAGAACATGTTCTTCTCAGCCTGCTCATCTACGAAGAAGGATGAGAGACCCATGGAGCAGAGCCCCATTAAAAAGAGGATCCCTATCAGAACAGAACCCTCACAAGATCAATGCATACAAATTTTTAAAAATAGTAACAAATACAAGCAAAATGCAATCAATGAACACGTATCTCTAGATAAATTACTTCAAAAAAAATCACAAATAAATTATAAACAACCTGATCTTGCTTTTAAAAAGTTCAGGAAGAAATACAAGAATTTAAAGAAAATATTTTAAGACAACAGAAAAAGTAAGCTTAGGAAAAAAATGGCAAAAATTGTAAAAACATTACAGATTTGAGGACCACATTAAAAAACCTTTCCTGAAACACATGCACACATGCTTATGAAGATTAAAAATTATTTACATTATGTCCAGATGAAAATATGGACTTTGAAATAAGGAAGAAATCATGTATGCATCATGGCAGACAAAGTGAGGCACATACAAGGGTTAAAAATCAGATTGGCCAGAGTTCTCTTCAGTAATACTCAATGACAAAAAATACTGAATCAATATTGACAAAGACCTTAAGAAAAAGACTGGGAAAAGCTTTCTTTGATTATATTTTTGAAATTTTTCCTGTTCTTTTTAAGAAATATTAACATATGTTAGATCTCCTTTGTTACCATTTTTCTATAATCACGTGTATGTTTGTTTTCTACTTCACTCTTATAGGAGACCCACTCTGTCTAGTATGTCCCCAGTTGCTTATTGCATTGCACGCGCTCTATTTCTGTTGTTTGTAATGGGATCGGCTGTTTGCTGAAAAACGGCAGGAGGATGACATGAGGTATGAGACAGGGGGTGAACTAGACTAGTCCACAGCTTCGATTCTGCACTGTTGTCGGGCTCTTTCTCTTACTAAAGACGTGCTTTCCTTTTCTCTAGAGCTACACCTTCCTTTTATTTTCAACATCCAACAGTCAGGGAGGTTCTCGAGAAACCCCCTTACTCCACAGCATTTTGGTCAGAAAAGTGCTGTTTTCTTCCTCCCTACGTTATCCCACTCCACCTTCCGTGGTCTCTCCCTGTAGGAGTTTATGTTGTACAACTAGATGATAAAAATTCTGTGTCAGCAATTCTCCCCTTCAACTCTACGTCCCTTGCCATTTCTGGTGTCAAACCAGGCCTCTTTGGGGACAATACCCGCTTATTTTTGTGTCCCATCAAGGCCCTCAATTTCACTCTTCTTACCAAAAGTTTACTAGATAGTCACAATTTGTGACAGTCCTCATTAGGGAAACCTCTGTCCTGCTCAGAACGCAAGGAGACACATGTCAGCCTGCAGGGTCCTCTCTCACTCAGGTCTAGACTTCACAGTACTCAGAAAACAGTACTTCAGAGTTCGTGTTTACAAACAGGTACCATCTCCTTGTTTTAATGGAGATAAACTTCGTTCTTTTTGTTGCTGTTTGTTTGTTTTATATAGTTTTGAGGGAAGGAACTTGTTACACCTCCATTATGCCATTGCCATTGAAAACAACAGGGTTTTTGTTCTTGGAACTTTGCCCAAATAACTTTAAAGACCTTCTGCACTGGTCAAAACTATAATACTAAAAAAAAAAAAAAAAAAAAAACTATAATACTGAAGAGAAAAGTCATGCCTTAGTAGTTACTAAACACATTACAAAGCTATAAGAACTTTAAAAGTATGATATTAGCCCAGGAAGCAACTGACAGAAATTTTAATGTTTAAAAAGAAATATAAGACTAGAAGAAAACATAGATTACACCTATTTTCTCTCAGTAGGAGTTTATTTCTAAGCATGATGCAAAGGCAAAGAATTCTTAAATTGAGACTCCTAGACTAGGCGACTTGAAAATTTTAAATGTCAATTTATCAAAAACATAAATAAAATTAAAATATTAATGACAAAATGGGGAAATTATTTGCAGCATATTAAAGACAAAGGACTCATATTCTTTACATATAAAAAGCCATATACAAATTAATGAGAAATCCTCAGTAGAAAAATAGGAAGATAAAATCTTTTATTCTATTCCTAATGTCTCAAGGAGACCATACACAAAAGCAGTAATACAAATGGCCCAAAGGTATTTTTAAGAATCTCTCACTACTAAGATTTCCTTAAATCCTATATTGCCAACTATTGCAGAGTACACATTGATAGACGCTTTCTGAAAGGCAACTTGATAGTATCAATCAAAGGTCTTAAAACTGCACATAGCTTTTGACCCCAAGATTATGCTTCAATAAGTATCTTCCTAGAAATGTTTTCAAAGGAAATAATAATAAATGCGAGCAAAGATGGATCTGCAAACATATTTTCATAGCAGCATTATTTGCAACAGCAAAAAACTGATGAATTTAAATGTTCAGCAGTAAAAGAATTAGTTAATAAAATATAGCACACCAAATGATGCAATACTATGAAGACATTAAATATTAAAATAAAAATATTTAATGACATGTAGAAATATTCCTCATGTTGTTAAATCTTTACAAAGCTATAATCAAAATACAGTGTGACCACTTTTTAAAAGATACATATATATGTTAATATTCTAAGAAGAATATTGGAAATGTATGCAACAAAATCCTAACAACTGTTAGAATGAAAGGTGGTTTTTTTCCATCTTTGTCCTTTCCTGTGTTTTCCACATTTTTTTATAATGAATATGTTTATGTTTTTAAATCAGGGGGAAAATGAAAATTTCAAAAGAGAAAGTGAAGAGAATTTAAAGAGACCTTTAATACTATAAATGAGTTTTTATTAATAAAATAGAGTAATTCTTCCTTTTAAAAATTTTTTTTCAAAATAACATGTTATTATATTTGTAAATGAAGGCTTGGAGAACAGATGAATTTCTGAGCATTTGACCACAATAATTTATAGCATACATTAGCTGGAGCTGTTCAGTGCTGACAAATTCCAGAAAGTAATTGCATAAAATACTTGGGAGAGGAAATTGCTTTATGCTTCCATGCTACTTATGGAAATTAGCATCTTTGTAAAAATAAACTGAGAGCAATCACAATCATAAACCTTGAAATGTGGTTTCCAAAAGATGTTAGCTCTGCTGCTTTAGGATCCATTAGCAATGCAGAGGGGAAACACTGCCTACTTTTTTTTTTCTCTGTTATGAAATAACTGCATACAATTGGTTTTTTCCTCCTGGATCTTTAATCCCTCCCTTTCTCCTTGCTGCCTCCCTTGGCAGTGCATATATACTGAAGTGTTCACTTTGCTCAGAAGAAGCTTCCTAATGATCCTGTTTCCTTCTCAAAGAGTATTACATATTTCCTTTTTTTTTTAACATCTTTATTGGAGTATAATTGCTTTACAATGGTGTGTTAGTTTCTGCTGTTTAACAAAGTGAATCAGCTATACATATAAATACATCCCCATATCCCCTCCCTCTTGCGTCTCCCTCCCACCCTCCCTATCCCACCCCTCTAGGTGGTCACAAAGCACTGAGCTGATCTCCCTGTGCTATGCAGCTTCTTCCCACTAGCTATCTACTTTACATTTGGTAGTGCATATATGTCAATGCTACTCTCTCACGTCGTCCCAGCTTACCCTTTCCCCTCCCTGTGTCCTCCAGTCCATTTTCTACATCTGCGTCTTTATTCCTGTCCTGCCCTTAGGTTCTTCAGAACCATTTTTTTTTTTTAGATTCCATATATATGTTAGCATACGGTACCTGTTTTTCTCTTTCTGACTTACTTCACTCCGTTTGACACACCCTAGGTCCATCCACCTCACTACAAATAACTCAATTTTGTTTCTTTTTATGGCTGAGTAATATTCCATTGTATATAGGTGCCACATCTTTACCCATTCATCCGATGATGGACATTTAGGTTGCTTCCATCTCCTGGCTATTGTAAATAGAGCTGCAGTGAACATTTTGGTACATGACTCTTTCTGAATTATGGTTTTCTCAGGGTATATGCCCAGTAGTGGGATTGCTGGGTTGTATGGTAGTTCTATTTTTAATATTTTAAGTAACCTCCATACTGTTCTCCACAGTGGCTGTATCAATTTACATTCCCACCAACAGTGCAAGAGGGTTCCCTTTTCTCCACACCCTCTCCAGCATTGTTTGTAGATTTTGTGATGATGGCCATTCTGACTGGTGTGAGGTGATATCTCACTGTGGTTCTGATTTGCATTTTTCTAATGATTAGTGATGCTGAGCATCCTTTCATGTGTTTGTTTGCCATCTGTATATCTTCTTTGGAGAAATGTCTATTTACATCTTCTGCTCATTTTTGGATTGGGTTGTATTTTTGATACTGAGCTGCATGAGCTACTTGTATATTTTGGAGATTAATCCTTTGTCAGTTGCTTCGTTTGTAAATATTTTCTCCCATTCTGAGGGTTGTCTTCTCGCCTTGTTTATGGTTTCCTTTGCTGTGCAAAAGCTTTTAAGTTTCACTAGGTCCAATTTGTTTATTTTGGGTTTTATTTCTGTTTCTTTAGGAGGTGATCTTGCTGTGATTTATGTCACAGAGTGTTCTGCCTGTTTTCCTCTAAGAGTTTTATCGTGTCTGGCCTTACATTTAAGTCTCTAATCCATTTTGAGTGTATTTTTGTGTATGGTGTTAGGGAGTGTTCTGATTTCATTCTTTTACATGTAACTGCCCAGTTTTCCCAGCACCACTTATTAAAGAGGCTTATTCAGTCCCTCACATTTTGCAATCCACAGCTTCCCCTGAAGCTACTCTCTCAAACATAACTGACAATTTCACAAGATCAGGATGAATTTTCACCTTCGTGTGTCCCTAAAACTAGCTCAGAACCTAAAGGAATTTTCAATTCTTCCCTCTTTCTCTCTCAGTCCCACATAATCACTTGTCAAGTTCTATCCCTTCAGGTTCTAAAATGGTGCCCATAATCACATGCTCTTGCTGAGGACTACTCCCCCCTCCCCACGGCCCCATGCTCTCTTGCGAACTGAGCTGAAGTTCTCATCAGTCCCAACCTGCACTGGTGCCAGCGGCATCCCAAGTATCTTTCACTCAAGTGTGTTCCCAGGGGTCCAATGGAGTCTTACTGGTGTCTCCCATCACCTCCTGGTCAACGCCCACAGGACTCCATGCTGCCCACTGAATCAAGTCCTCTTCATCGTTAATTTATTTAGTGTGCTCGGCAAGGTCCTCCCCAGTGTAGCCACAAACTATCTTTGTTCATCCTTATTTCATACCTCATGCTGTCAAATACCCTACTCTTCAAACATACAGTGTCAGTGGAAACAAAGAGGACAAAACAGATTAAAGAGACATTTCTTTCTTTCTTTTTTTAAAGTCTTTATTGAATTTATTACAATTTTCTTCTGTTTTATGTTTTGGTTTTTTGACCGCAAGGCATGTGGGATCTTAGCTCCCTGACCAGGGATCGAACCCGCATCCCCTGCACTGGAAGGTGAAGTCTTAACCACTAGACCACCAGGGAAGTCCCTAAGAGATATTTCTGAGATGGAACAAATGGAAGTTAGTGGCCGGATGGGTACAGGGCAGGGGCAACAGAGAAGAAGGCATCTAGAGTGGCCCCAGGATTCTGGGTCAAATGACTAGAAGATGGAGAATCCAGGCACTGAGACAGAGCTGGGTGGCTGGTGAGGATTTCCATTTAGGAAATATTGTGTCTGAGGTCCGCAAGGAATATCCTGGTGGAGGTAAGTAGCAGCTCACAGATATACTGATCTGCAGCTCATGGAAGAGGCTGACAGAAACCTCTCAGAGATACTGGGTGTCTTCCATTTTAGTGAGGTTACCGAGAAGAAAGAAGGGAAGGAAGGAAGAAAGGAAGAAAGAAAGGAAAGAAAGAAAGAAGGAAAGGAGGGAGAGAGCGAGAAAGAAAGAAAAAGAGAGAGAGAGGGAGGGAGGAAGGAAGGAAGGAAGGCCAAAACTAAGCTATCAAAATTGTCTTTTATTTTCAATGTTTACATTTAACAGTTGATGTAAAATAATAGACTTTTTTTTATCTGCGCCACCAGGGAAGCTCCCAATTTTTCTACAATTTAAATGTTTTATTTGCATAATTTATCTGCTAGCGGTCAGGGCCTCTAGACACAGAGTGTCAAGTGATGACAATGAGCTCAATCAATTGATTGTTATTCTCTTAAACGTCTTCCCTGCATAGGGGACAGCGGGAAAAGTGTCACAGAACTCGCCTGGAGAGTTCTGTGGAAGGATGATCAGAAGGTATGGTGATCACGCATATGAGAACAAAGAGAGAAACAGATAAAAAGGATGAAAAAACAAAAGGTCCTACCACAAATTAACTGATATCATAAGAAGCTACTGTAAAGGGTGCATCCAAGTGTCTATGGATCTCTAACCAAGGCTCATGGAGGACCCGATTCAGTCACGAGGGAACTGACACAGGTCACCGTCTCAGACTGAATGTGCCACCTCCTTCTCCTGGGTCAGAAGAGTGATTTGGAGGAGCCAGGGGATTTCTGTAACTCACAACGAACACCCAAGTGTGGATTCTGACTTCTGATTTAAAGGAGATGGAGTGAAAGCGAACGTTAGGATTAATGTTGGTTGTGTCACAGCGGGAGAACTGCCACCAATGCCACCAAAACCACAGCCAACACCAAGACATGAACCTACTAATACTGGAGCTTCCACCGTGGTAACAGCCACGGAGACAAAAACACCACCAAGACCAGAACCACCAAGATATCCGGAATCACTGAGACCAGAACCACTCCCAACCCCAGGACTGATGAAAACCATAATGATTAAGATCAGAAACAGCGACAAGACCAAAAACAATGCCAGAGAGAACCTCTGAGACCAGAACCACCTAACGTAACAATACTTAAAACATCAGACCGGAACCACTGGAATCAGAGACCAGAACTACCACCAAGACCAGCATGGCCCTAGGACTAGAACCAACATGTCTAATTTTAGTATCAAGATGCTGACCCTTCCCAATGCCGAAACACTGGAATTTAGGGGGCAAAGCTCGTGATAAGGAGGAGCTAAGTACACACATTCTCAAGAGGGCTACCAACATAAGGTGACCTCTCCCTGAGAGCTCCCTAAGAAGGGATACCAGCTACCACCTCACTCCTTCCCCTCTAAGAAGGAGGACTGAGATGTATTGAAGAAATAAAAGAATCACTCATTGAGACTGGGGATGCCTGCAAGGAGAGACTGGCGATCCTCTCTCCAGGTGGGTATGAGCTTAGACTGGATCCACTGATCTGTCCTAGCAGAGCAAGGACCAGAGAACTGAAGGGAGTTGGCAGGACAGAGAGAGGAGCCAGCGCTGGAGCATCCCACAACCCCACCAACTGCACAGCAAGGATGTGAGCACTTCCTGTGGATTAAGTGGACAACACCAAAGGAACCGGGTTTAAGCCATCCTGCCAGCACCCCACCCAACAGGGTTGCCTGGAGGCAAGAAGATCCCAGCAGCACGAGGCAAGCCGGAGCTGGACCTCCTGCTTCAGGAAAGGCAGGTCCTGCAGAGCGCTCTGAAGAATTTACATGTGCTACCCAGAGGGCAGAGAGTCCATGAGAGCTAGAAGAATTTACATGTGCTACCCAGAGGGCAGAGAGTCCATGAGAGCTAGAGACGGTGACAACTACCAGAGAGAGGCATCCAGTTAAGTCAAGAGCTGTTTGACCTTCTCCCCATCCCCTCTCCTTGCTCCCAACCCCAGCTGGACCGAGAATAACTAAAAGGAAGAAAGAACCCCACACCAGTCCTTACCACCGGTTGAGGTGAGAAGAGAATGGACCACAGTACGACCCCACTTCAGGTACCTGGAGCCACGTGTCAAGGCTAGACTAGACAGAAGGGAGATAAGATTTAAATCAAGCAGGGAATCAAAATTTTAAATTGGACTGGACTTTTAATAAATGAAAGGGAATCTGCCCAAGATTGCACGAGGCATGGAAATGGAATGGATTTGGCAAAGCAGGGCTGGAGCCCATGATTTGCTCCATATTTCTATCCCCCTGAGTTGAGACTTCTCAATGAAGAAGGCTGGAAGAGAGAGCTGGAACAGCAGCACCTGTCTTCTCAGGGAAGAGCAGGGTCCCTAAGGAGCAGGCCCAGAGCAACAGGAAGCTCCCAGGGCCAGGGTGTAACCGGAAGATGGGAGGCCTTTCCAGCTGCCTGAGTGAGGGAAACGGTGAGCTCCTCCAGAAACAGTCAAGAACGAGTTAGAGAAACACAAGACTGCTGACCTCATGGCTTGCTCTGCAATCTATCACAATTATTTGTGGCCAGTGAATATAAAGGTTTCAGTTTTAGCTGATTTAATAAAGAAAATCTACTTTTTATTAAATGAGTTGGCACATTCCTTGCTCCTTGCAGCTCAGCCTCACACGGCTATTAACTCTCCACCAGCCTCCTGGTGGCAGCACTTATAAGGAAGGGGAGAGACCAAAGAAGACCCCCAAGGGCCCCCCAGACACCCAAATCCCAAGATACCTCAGAGGAGCAGCTTTGACTCAAACTCAGGCTGACCCTAGGGAGATAACCAAGTGTCCAACCCTTGGGCACCCCAAACTGACTTAGCCTTGCCTAGAACATTCTCCAGGCCCCGTGATGGGACCAGCCACATCCTCAGCAGAAATCACAGGCATCTCGCTTGTTTCAAAGGGTTAATACAGCAACAGCACTGACTTAGTACACTTACTACATGCCAGACAGTTTTCATTTTGCTTGTTACTTTTTTCCTCTTCACAATGGATTAACTCCTCCAGAAAATTCTATGAGGTAGACACCCCCTCTCTACAAATGTGGACACTGAGACGCAGAGACGTTTGTATAACAGGCCTTGAAGTGGTGGAGCTGGGATTCCAACAGCTGACGCTGTGGATGATGAAGACCGCTGGCCTGAAATCTCCGCTTACAGCCTTCTGTGCACACTGCCCCAGTACATGGAAACAACACTGCAGCGGCACAAAGATATGGAAAAATGCAAAAGCGGTCAGTGCGTGACTCAAGCTGGGCAAACACTGCCCTTGGCCAAAGGTCAACAGACTGCCTCAAAACACATTTAAATTTTATAGGGTGGAAGAAGGCAAAATGAAACTCGGTGCCTTGAAGACTCAGCCTCATTTGACCAGGAACAAATCTCTGGGGCTCTCACAGCCTGTTTCAGATCTGCTGATGGGATGGAAAAGCAAGTCTCCATCCTTTTGCCCCAACACTATACCTCGCTGACCACAGAAATCCTAAAGTTACCCTGAAAATATTACCATGTGTTCTAATAAAAGCTATCTATTGAAATGCGAATATGGGGTAGCACCAATAAAATGAATAATGGGGGAGAAGATGTACCTCACTAACCAGCTCTGCATGAGCCCCCGAAATCATGGGACACTGGAGCTGAAAGAGGCCTTAGAAACACTAAGTACAGGAGTGAAATGAGAAGCAGAGAAGTCTGATTAATCTATCCCAGGGTGGATCTCTTTATATGTGTGTATATGCTCATCTAATAGACGTTAGAGCCCTTATTACGTGCCAGGCCCTTTGCCAGCCCTGGGAGTACAGAGGCCACCAAGCCATGTAATGAGAAGTTACATGTGCAAGGAGGGGTTGCCTTGCTTTAATTCACACAAGATACCGTATGGACCAGCATGTTCTAATTCACACAAGGTACGGTATGGGCTGGCAGCACGTTCTAGTTCACACAAGGTACGGTATGGGCCGGCAGCATGTACCTCAGGACACAACACTAAGATGTGCTCTGCACCTTTAGATCTGGGGGTACAAACTGCTTGGCTGAATCTAGTCTACAAATATATATGTCTGGCTTTCAATGCTTTAACAACTGAGAGATAGCATAGGAAGTCTGGATAACCAGCTATCTTGCAAACTAGTACGATCCAGCAATCCTGAGTGTGCATTCTCCCTTGGCAATGATCAGCTGCAGTTGAGTAGAGATTGTTCTTAATAGATGGAGCATGTACCATCAACTTTGCCACAGTCTCCGCCATTCCCTATTGTCTCTCAGGCAACGCTAGCTCCATTCGTTTGAGTCTGTCCAGTGGGTAACTGAGGATGCGATGCTTGAGCTGGGTCCCCCTGGGGCTGATGGGAAAGACAGGATGCTAAAGAAAAGACTGCAGCGCAGGCACATTGGCAGCCTCTTCTTGGTCTTCTCCAGCCTGCAGGAGCTGGGTCCGTCACTGGCACAACTGGTGGCGCAGCGCCTGGCGCGGGGCCAAGGCCAATTGGCGCTCGGTCTGTCCGGCGGCAGCCTCGAATCGATGCGGGCCCACGAGCTGCCCGCCGCCGCTGCCTGCACCGGGCCTGCCGGCCTTGCGCGCTGGAGGCTGGGCTTCTCCGACATGCGCTTGGAGCACTGCGAGAGCACTGATGGCCTCCAGCAGCCCCACCTGCTCTCCACACTGCCCAGCCCCGCCAACCAGGTGATCACCATTAACCCCGCGCTGCCTGTGGAGGAGGTGGCTGAGGACTCGGCCAAGGAGGTGAGACAGGCCTTAAGAGGAGACTCCATTCTGCTTTTCGACCTGCTGATTCTGGGTGTGGGTCCCGATGGCCACACCTGCTCACTCTTCCCCGGCCACTCCCCCCTTGCAGGAGCGGGAGAATTTGGTGGCCCCCCCCATCGGCGACTCCCCAGAAACCTCACACTTCCCGTGTTGAAGGCAGCTCCAAGTGTTGTCTTTGTGGCGACTACAGTAAGCAAGGCAGACATTCTGAAGCGCGTTTTGGACGACAAGCAGGAAAACCCGCTCCCCGCAGCCCTGGTCCAGCCCCGAGCTGGGAAATTCTGCTGTTTCCTGGACAAGGCAGCAGCCGCACTCCTGACCACGAGTGCCCTTCAGGAAGCATTCCACGTTGTAACCGTTGTAACCGTTGTAACCCGGCGCCCGAGAGATGCTGCAGCTGGGACCATGCGCAGCCCGAGTAGGCGGGACCTTCCAGGGCTGGGACCCGCTGCCAGCCCACTCCAGGCTTCATTTTAGAAAAGCCCTGTAGTGCCACTGGAAGCCGATAGGGTCTGGCCACCAGCCCTGCCCAGGGGCTCAACCCATAGGCCCGTGGCTCTGGGTGACAGTTATTAAAAAGAGCATTTGAAGAAAGCAAGAGAGAGAGAGGGAGGGAGGAAGGGAGAGAGAGAGGGAGGGAGGGAGGGAGGGAGGGAGGAAGGGAGAGAGAGAGGGAGGGAGGGAGGGAGAGAGGAGGGAGGGAGGAAGGGAGAGAGAGAGGGAGGGAGGGAGGACTGCAAAACAGTGTGATATGTGTTGATAGACGTAAACACAATACTTATTTAGTGGCTGAGCTAATGCCACAACCTGGCCTCTGCCCAATCATTGTGTCCTGGCCTATAGCAGCCAAGTCTCTACAGTGCACATGCAGACAGCCGTTCCAGACTGAAAAAGACAGGACCCATCACAGCCCCAAGTTATCACTCATATACAGCATCCACAGTGGTATCAAGGCACAGTGGTATCAGGACTCGGAGAGGACCCGAGGGATTGGATTATGCTTACAGCTAAGCCAACCAGAAATACCATTTGCTGGAGGTAAGAAACAATTAGATTCTCTTTGGCATAAGATGAACATTAATCATACCACATCTTAGGTGATCTAGAATGAAACTCCTAAGTGAACAGGGGGATGCCTACCATTCCCCTTCCCCTCCCTATTACCTGCAGGAGGGCAGAGTGCATGAAGACCTTCCATACCAGCAGCCACCAGGGGCTCTTCCAGGAAGCCATGGAGTCCGGTCTCCTGGGGAGCTCACTTGCAGCCTAAAAAGGAGGAAAGATTTGGTTTCCAATCAGCTCTGGACCCAGTGGCAGCACTCATGACTTAACAGACCAACCAAAGGGAGGAACCCTGAGCCCCACATAGTGTCTTGGAAAGGTTTGTGTTCGCCCAGGATGGAGCTACCTATCACAGGGTACAGTCTCTCTGGGGCTCTCTTTAGGAGGAGTCCACATCAAAGTCAGGAGGGCAGCTAGACCAGCCTCCAGTGTGCAACCCGTACCTCCAGCCCTCCAGAAGCTGAGCCATCTCTGCACCAGCCACTTCCCAGCCCATGTGTCAGAAGCAGGGTGTGGCTACTGGCATCCCACTCAGGAAGCCTGCATGGAGCCAAGGGTTAGGGCACCTGCCAGCTTCCGCTGCTTCAGGCAAAACTGAGTCTAAGCCCAACTAAGCCAGCCCAGAGAGGGGAAGGGAACTGCCTAAGGTCACACAGCAAGACGATGACTTTTCTAGGACTGGAATGCAGGTCTTCTGACGGTTCAAGGCTTTCCCCACCAGAGGACACCGTTCATCCTCGGAGCCTCAGCCGTGCAGCCAGAGAGGCCTGAGAGTTGAGTTAAGGGAGGTTCGGAGAGAGGCCTGAGAGTTGAGTTAAGGGAGGTTCGGAGAGAGGCCTGAGAGTTGAGTTAAGGGAGGTTCGGAGGGCACAGCCTCAGGGCCATAGTAGCACAATCTCCTAAAAGTAGATGAGGGCAAACCAGCAGAGGCCCTCTGAGACCAGGAGGGCAGCGGGGGCTTTCTTCAGAGTTCTCCTGACAGTTTGCAGGGAAATCAGAACGAGGCGAGCCTGGAAAAGCCGAAAAGCCGAGGTCACCCTCGCCTCTCGCTTCGCCTCGCGGGCGCCTTGGCGGAGCCGGTGTCCGGGGGCGGGTCGGTGGCTTCTCTCCATCTGGAGAAAGCATTAAGGGCCTGGCCTAATGCGATCCGCAAATGTGCTGCTGTTTCCGACCTGAGGCGGCGACTCTGGGCCGAAGGGAGGCGGCCAGTGCGGGGCCCTGGGACCGTGCGGCCCCCTCGCTCGCTCGCTCGCTCGCTCGCTCGCTCACAGCAGCCGTCCCGGCGCGCACTCCCCCCGACTACCCGCCGCCTCGCAGTCCCCGGGCCCCCGCCGCCGCCGCGTCCCAGTCCCGCACGTCCACTTGCCACAGCGGGCGCGTCACTCAGCCCCTGGCGCTCTAGGTGCTCGCATCCCACTTGCCAACCGGCCGGACCTTCCGACGCCCAAGACCACTAGGTGCTGTCAGCCCGTTTTCTACCTAGAAAGTCCCAAATCTGAAAACCCCCAACCCGGTGGAGTTCCCCGCAGTCAAGCGCCCCTGAATGCCTCTCCCCCAAACCACCGGGACCCCACGGGAGTTTGCCCGGCCCGAGGTCTCCGAGCCTTGCCGAGCGCCCCGGTCCTGAAGCTCCCGGGAACACAGCAGTGCACCCTCCCGCTCGGAGCCCCGCAACCCCGCTCAGAAGCCACCGCCCCGTCTTGCTCCCCCGGAGAGAGCCTTCCCACCCCCGGGCGCCGAGCTCCTAGCACCCACCTGGCGCCGCAGAAGCGTCTGGGACGTGCAGCCCGGGCCGCGCGGGCTCGGCGCACGCGGAGGAGAGGCGGACAGAAGCGGCCCAGTCAACACCTCGTGCGGAATCCGGGACCGGGACCTTCCCCGACGCTGGCCTCCAGCCCGCGGCGCCGCAGTCGCCGCCGCCGCCGAGAAGTTAAATGGGGCTGGGACGGGGCCGCTCCGCCTCTCCCGCCCCCTCCGGGCGTGCGGAGCAAGGCGCTGGCGGGGGCCCAGAGGCGGAGGGCGCGCGCCGCCACCTGCACCGCCCGGCAAGTGCACGGCGCGCCCGGGCGCCCGCCCGCCCTCGCGTCGGCCCCGCGCCTTCCGCCCGTGCGGGGGACGCCGGGGGCGTGAAGAGAGTGCGTGAGGGGCCGGGCCGGGCCGCTCGGAGCGCGCGGGGCCGCGGCGACGGCGAGACTCGGCTGGAACGCTCCGCCGCCCGCTTCCTGGAAGCCACTCCTCGCCTAGGGCCGGCCGCCAGGCGTCGTGCCAAGAGCCGGGATTGCCGACGCCGCCACCGCCGCCGCCGGCAGGCGCGCAGGGGAAAGGCGGCCGCTGCGCCGCGAGCCAGCCGGGGCGCTCCGCCTCAGCCGGAGCTGGGAGCGGGGATGCCATCGCCCCTTCCCCCAACCCCCGCATTTCCCCGAGCCTCCACCCGCCCCGCCAGGGCCCCGGCGCCGACTCTGCTAAGTCAGGCCCAGCGGCCACACGGAGGCTTGCCCGGAACCGCTGGCTCGTGCCTGCGAGCCTCCGGAGCTCTGGCCAGGCGTGACCAAAGTCGGAGACCAGTGGCCCCACCCGGCCTGCGCCGCCTCTGCCTCCGGAGGCGCCCAGCGCAGGTCCTGTGCAGGGGCCGGTGGACTCACCACCCGGACTCTTGGCTGCCAGGGACCACCAGCGACCGACCAGTAGGGGTGCCTCGTAAGCGGGTACCTGGTGCCACTTCCTATGAGCCGAGCTTGGGTAACAGAGCTGCTCAGCTGCCCAAACCATGGGGTGCCCAGGCTTGGGATTTGGGGTGGAGGTGTCAGGCACCGGGACTGGGGTGAATTTCCTCGTGGACTTGTGGAAGTGAAGTAAGGTGGAACGCTTGTCCCTGGCCTTGGCCTAATCTCAGAGGTATAAATCCAAGGGCCCGGGATTGAAAGTCTCACTATGCCCCCGGCTAAGTCCTACCACAGTCATCATTTCCTTGGGTGCCTAGTGTCTGCCAGCCACGTGCCAAGCTCTTTATGTGCAGCTTATCTTCACAAGGGCCCCGTGGTGACAGTAACATTATACGCATTTCATTGATGGGAAAGCTGAGGCCCAGGGGATAACATAATTTGTACACAGTGAGTTGCAAAGTCAGGGTTGGAGCCCATATCTCTCTTCTCTCTAAAGCCTCCATTTGTTCATCTCTGAAGTTGCTTTCCTGCCTGTTCTGTGTTTGGTACATTACAGGTGGTGTTAGAGCTTTACGGAGAGGAGCTGGCCCTGCACGCCTACCTCCCCTATCTTGCCTTCCTTAACTCGGCGACTTCCTCTGGCCAAGAGGAGGATCTCCAGGGCGGTCCATGTAAAACAGCTGGAATCTTGCGGGAAGTTAGCAGAGGACGTTCAGTATGAAGGAGGCAGAGGAGCAGGTGGCCGTGGGAAGACTAGTCATTGGGTGGGGGCGGGGGGGGGCTGGGCTAAACCAGAAAGAATGCAACCATGTACAGTCGATTCTCCTATTCACCATTATCAGTTATGTTCTTATAAAGTAAAGGGAACTTTATAGTGAATTTGGGAATACCAGACCATTGATCCTGGGGAAGATACAGGGTTAGATTCCTGCCAGCCTCTGGTCACCACATTCTCGTGAACCAATCAGTACATATGTGTGTTTCTCCTTAAAGACATCTTGCTTAATATGTATTGATTCATTCACACTGAACCCACAACGCGGGCCTGAACGAAGTTTATCTAACACGGGTATCTTATCTAACACAAGGATTTTCTCCACAGGGCACATCACAGCCTTCTTCTGCTTAGGGGCACTAGACAGCACTTCAGCACTGCTCTGGAGGGCCATTTTAAACAGCAGAATCACCAAGAAAAAAGACCGAAATGTGAAAAGTGGCACTGAATAGGCCCTCAAAGGGTACCTGTTTACAGTATGAGAGCTGAAACAAGAAGGCAGAGCATGGCCTTGATGGACCTTAGCTGGGAAAATACATATCAGGCAACTCCAAATGTTCACCCCTCATCAGAGGACCATGAAAGTGCTGCAAGCGTTGATTTGGGGGCTGCAAATACCTTTTAGCAAATAGGCAAGTTCACAAATATGGAATCTGCAAATAATGAGGATTGACTTTGCACTTCTCCTATCAAGGTAGGGTAGAGGAATAATGATGTTAACATTTCCAAACACTTACAATGCACCAGGTACCGTTCCAGGTACTTTGCTTGTATTAACTCAGTCATCACACCAGCCTATGAGGTAGGTATAACTTTTATTCCACTTTACAAATGAGGAGACTGATGTAGAAAGATTTAAACACTGCATGTTCTTAGCAACTAGACTATACCGCTCCTCACGTCACTCACGTTCCCAAATGGAGTCCATTGCAAAAATTACATGCATATTCAAGACGAAATGGAGAATTCAAAGAGACATGCTTGTGCAGTGGCAGCCCTGCACTTCCTGTGACTCAGGAAGGCACTGAGAAGGCCTCTGGGGTGGGGGCGGGTGGGGGTGTTGGCAACATCTGAGCTGCTCTGCTCTAAAGTACTAGTGGCTCCTGTCTCATTTTCCCTTGGGCACTTTTGATTCTGGAGCCTCTAGGGCGTGGCCACATCAAGCAGGGAGGCCAGGGCTGAGGCTTGCTCTCCCACAAGTGCCGTTGAGTATCAGGCCAGCCCCCTCAGGGAACAGCTGGTCGGTAGTGAAAAGCAGAAGGGAAAACACCAGTTCCCTGCTGGAAGTTCTGCCTTCTGTTCACCCTAGCAGGTCTTGCAGTCAGTCCTACGTGTGTGGCTAAGGCACTGTGAGTCAGGATCACAAATTCCTCTACTCCTCCTCTACGTGTGGGCTGGACCTCACACGTGCAGTCCTCAGATTCACCGTCTAACTACCCAAGGGCTCTCCATCACCCTGCCCAAGTGTAGACGCAGAGCCATCCCTCAGGCGTTTGCACCCACTCTCCCCTCTTCCCTGAAGCCTGCCCAAATATTTAAACAAGACATTGCCAAAGGCATGGAGGTGGGGGAAGATTGGGGAGTGGGAAGAACAGAAGAGAACGAGCCCCCAAAAAGTGTCTGATCAGGCCACTGGGTGTGACTGCCCAACCTATCTATCTCTGATGGGGGACGGGGCTCAGATCCTTCCCTGCCTAGCTCCTGGACTACCTCTCCGCATGAGAACCCCACCGCCTGGGGACAAAGGCAGTGCATTTCAATCCTGAGAGGTCTAAGAAACCAAGTTCTATTTCCTCCCTGAAATCCATCTTCTTGAGTTCCCGGTTTCCCTTATCTCAGAGTTTCCTACCCCTACTCCCTGCATTGCCTAGTGACTGCAACGAGCCAAGCACAACAATGCAACATTTGTATGAGAGAGAGACAGAACCAGGTAAGTTCCTACTAGTGAACTTCTGATGCTTCTGTTGGGGTATGTGTGTATTTTACCCTAAGAGAGAGGTGACATCCCTTCAGGGCTTGGGCCTGAATTCGTTCTTGATACAGAATTACTCTTTCTGGTTGCAGAACTCATGAGATGGACTTGGAAAGCACACTCAAGAAGACTGTGTCGGAGGCTTGGAGAAAAGGAGCCCTTGGAGGCAAATCCTATAGAAGTGAGAGCTGACTGAAGTAGGAACGAAGGATGCATCAGGGGAAACGTCAGGTGAGCATGGTGTCTTAGGGGTGCGAGATTGCCGAGGGAGTGCTCTCACAGGAAAGATCTGTAAGGGAGCAAGGGATGCAGGATAGGGAAGGGTGGAGAGCAGAGCAAGCCCGTGCCCAGGGAAGGTCTAGCCCTCTAGCTGAAGCTCCACCATAGAGTTGCCCTGTCTCCAGGCAACAGGACTGGGTTGTTGTACGCACGTGATGGTCATTGCTTCCGCTGGAACTGGATGGCGGTGGAACCTCCTAAGCAGCTCTCATAAGCCAAAGGCGATGCTCCAGGGCAGGTCTCAGGTATAAGCCCTGGGCTGCCACACTCACATAAGCTGGGAGGTGGGTGTACCTGTCAACAACGAGGGTCTGGACAGGGCTCCGGCACCAACAGCATCTACCACAACTGGCTTCTCAGGTGTGCCCCGCCCCACATGGGAAACAGGCTCAGCCAGTGGTGATAGTTTTCTGCCTGTCCAGAGTACTTCTTTGGAACAAAAATTTGCTTTATAAAACGTGTTCAAGGCTTCTGCCTCATAAGCAAAAAAAGAAGAAAAGCCCCTGGGAGGAGGTGTGACAGGAGTGGTTCTACTTGGTGAGGGGCCCTGTGTGCTTTGGCACACCCCCTCTTCCCGGTTTTTCCTCTCATCCTGCACCCAGATCTCCGAGGAGCTGGGGATCAGATCATACCAGATCCGTGATTTCATGCCTTCTTAGAGGTGCCAGATCCGTCATTTCAAGTCAGGAGGCTTAGGAATTATGACTGCTGCAGCACTGGAGGTCTGAGCCAGTCAAAATCTCTGTCAGGACGGTGAGGTGGTGTTAGACAGACTCTTTCTAGAAAATTCCAAATCTTTGGGATTGGTCAAGGGAAAGCTATAGTCCCCCAAAGTGCTGCAAAGGAATAGAGTTGGGATTTGTTGACCCTTCTCAGGGCCAGAAAACTCTCCAGGCCCCAGACCCGAGGCTGATTTTCACATGGTCTCCAGGGCTAGGAAGGTGCTGACCTTAGTTTTATGTGCATCTCATACTCTGATAAACCTGTACATATACACAGACATATATGTGCACATAGACTCTACCATGGAACATGAGCAAACCATAGGTACTCTAGGAAGAGTGGATTTACTAGGGCCTTTGAATTCATCCCCTTTACCCTTGACAAGAACCTTATCTTCTTCCCCTCAGAGGCACAAGGCCAGTGTAGAGAACACTGGAGCTGTGGTCAGGAAATGTGCTACCTGTCCAGGCTTGGCCACACACTGGGGGACTCCAGGTAAGTCACTTCACCTCTCTTAGCATCACTTTTCTCCATTATTTTGTGAAATATAAAAATCAGGAAGTTCTAAGAGGTCCTTCCACTTTAACTTCAGAGATTGTTTCTATACTTTGCTTGTATAACATAGAAACATCTTCCTAATCTAGAACCCAGCTCTGGAAGTCTCTCCTCATTTCCCCACAACCAGAACAAAAAAGGCCTCTGAGCATCCGACTGACATCAGATTTAAGCATATTGCATATAAGCAAATACTTACGTCTCATTTGAGACTATTGATTCTTTCTTTGCACATAGTTCTCACACGTTTGTCATCTAGTTTTCAAGGGTAAATTAGAGGCTAGAATTAGAAAGGGACAGAATACCTCCAGAGAAAAGGGATACTAACAGCATAAAGGTGCTACAGGAAAACTGTAAAAGGCACAAAAGAAATAAAAGACACCATAAGTCTGGTACAGTTTTGTTCATCTTGGGGCCTGAGAGTATCACAGTATCATTGTACAGGGCTGTGTTCACGCTCATGAATCCAGGTTATCTATGAATTCACTTGTTCCTTAGATTCTGTTGATGGATGTATGGAAGTACAGGCTACATTTTTGAAAAATATTCACTCACCAAAGGGTTAGATTGTAAGAAAAGGAAAACAAAAGCGGGCACCATAGATTCCTTTAACGATTCACCCTTAGCTTCCTGAAAAATTCACACCTAGCACATCATCTCTGACAACTCTAGGAGTCCAAGGGTTTTCTCCAGAATTGGTTAATTTGAGCAAAAATAACAGAGTGCAAAGTACTCTGTACACTTTTTTGTTTAAAAATGTGATATCGGTTTTCTTACAAGTCGTCAAGAAGAGTTGTGCACAAAAGCATTTTCTCCCATGCTGCATGGCATGTCACTCACCCTGCACCACAGAATGAGACCCACTTGTTTAGTCTACTTCCCTACGTGTCCCTTACTCTGTCAGACTGGCAATATTTGGGTTGGAAACACCACAAAGAAATACTTGAAACGTCTTTTTTTCAAATATAAGTTCAGTAAAAACATTTCTATGTATTAAGTTTTGCAAAACACACTTCACTTTGGGAGAGTTTGGATAGCCAATTAAGCATTTTTATCCCTGCTTTACCAAGACTCAGGCAAAAAATGTTCTATGGATGAGTGTGAAGAACCAAATTCCTTCAGATGCCACCATCTATGTCCAGTCAGCTTTAGGCTTAGAGAACAATTCAGTTCAATGCAGCAAAATGCAATATATATTAGTTGACAATCTATTTTTGCCAGGTTATGTTCTAGGTCCTGGGGAAACAACGGTGTGGTAAGATACAGCCCTGCCTGAAGGAGCAAACGAGATACTGTTTTCCACAATGGCTGCACCAACTTACGTTCCCACCAACAGTGTAAGAGGGTTCCTTTTTCTCCACACCCTCTCCGGCATTTGTTATTTGTCGACTTTTTAGTGATGGCCATTCTGACCAGTGTGAGGTGGTACCTCATTGTAGTTTTGATTTGCATTTCTCTAATAATTAGCGATGTCAAACATCTTTTCCTGTGCCTATTGGCCATCTGTATGTCTTCTGTGGAGAAATGTCTATTTAGGTCTTCTGCCCATTCTTTGATTGGGTTGTTTGCTTTTTGGTTGTTGAGTTGTATGAGCTGTTTGTATATTTTGGAAATTAAGCCCTTGTCAGTCACGTCATTTGCAGGTATTTTCTCCCAGTCTGTAAATTGTCTTTTCTTTTTGTTTATGGTTTCCTTTGCTGTGCAAAAGTTTGTAAGTTTGATTAGGTCCCATTTGTTTATTTTTGCTTTTATTTCTATTGCCTTGGGAGACTGACCTAAGAAAACATTGGTATGATTTATGTCAGAGAATGTTTTGTCTGGCTGTATTTTTAATAATCCAAGCAAGAGCTCATGATGGCCTAACCTGGTACAAGTAGTAGTGGAAATAGAAGAAAATAGACGGATTTGCGACAGTTGTAAGAGACGTAGAATTGTTAAGACTTGGTGAATGACTTAAAGGGTAGAGAGGAGAGACAGTCAAGGCTGATACCCTAATTCCTGCCATGGGCCATGGGTGATGGCAGTGTCATTCGTGGACACTGGGAACAACAGAAGAAGAGGAGTATATTGGCTGGAGAGAGGCAGTGCAGAGATGATGGCTTCACCTGGAACGTTTTGAGCTGGAAATGCCTCTGGGTCTAGAATCAGGAAGACAACCTGGGCTGGAGATTGAGATCTGTGACTCCTCAGCACATGGTTGATACTTGAAGCCATGGAAGTTGATAGTGTGGGTGAAAACAGGCAGCTAGCTAGCTCATTCACCATCTAGCCATACATCTGTTCATGGAAAGGAATTTGTAAAGGTTCCCTAGTGTGCATGTAGTATGTCTATAATTTCGCCTAAACAGTGAAAATATCACAAGTTTATTTCTTTTTCTCAAAAAACCAAAACCAAGGAGCAATCACTGGGAGCACTCTTGATTTCTGCCTTTGTCTTCACCGTTTGCTCTTATGGTTCAGTGGCTCCGGCCTGAAGGATGTTCTCTCAGCTCTGTTCCTTTGCTCTTTCATGGTGAACTTCCGCCTGAAAGACACACCCACCCCTGAATCCTCCAAGGCAAGTTTGACATTCGATCCGAGCCTGGGTCTCTGGTTTACCATCAAAGCGAGAGAGGGACTTATTCAGCCTTTCCCATGAAACTGCTAAATGCTATTTCATCAAATATGTACCAGAGCAGCGTATTTTTATTGTTGTTTTTAAAAACCAAGAAAGAAACCAAAAAAACTCCATGAAACAAGTATCCCCAAATTCATGTATGGTGTCAGGAAGATTGAGAACAAAATGACCAGTGTTCTGCAAAGCATCAATAAAGAAAATGGAAAAGAATTTTTCCTTTCAAAAAAAAAAAAACGCTGATATTGACATGAAATGTCAGGTCAGGTAGAGACTTCTGATCCAAGATGATTTGAACTCAAATGTTTCACTCATCCTACCCATTCCCCACTGAAATCACTAAATGGATATTATATAAAATTCTATATGAATGCTGGAAACGGAGGAAGGGAATTATCCCCATAACTGAAACTCAGCGGGTTGATGAGATACACTAGTAGCCATTGCTCTGGCGACAATGGCCCTCGTGATGAAGGAAGAGAGCTGTGCACTGTGAATGTCCTCCGCTCACCCTGCCAGGAAGCTAAGGAAACCATGGGTATTTTGTGGGAGACTCAGCAGCACCTTTACCACGTCTGGCCTGGGACCTCACAGGAATGGTCCCTCTGTAGGTGTATCTCCCTGTGTGGTACCCTCTTGGCTGCCTCTTGCCAGCCTCCTCCTCTGGCTTCCTCCTGGCTATGTAAACCAGAGACTCTGGTTTTTAGAATGATCAGTTTAATGTATACAAGATGTGTCAGCTTTCTGGTGAAGGTTCTGGGGAGCACTAACCCCTCCATCTTTGGAATCTCAAGAGTCACAAGAGCCTTTGAAGAACGGTCATTTTCTGAGCTGCATCCAGTTGCATTGGGAGAGCCAAGAGGCAGAGGGAGTATATCTGAGAGCAGGGCAGCCCCGCGTCCTCTCGTTGTGGGCTCTCAGCTATTACCATTCCTGTGGCTTCACACTGACAGTTATAAGTATGTACATATAGATCGAATAAATATATGTAGACTAAAATGGGATTAAATGGTAGGATAATAAACCTCACTGAGATGAAAAGTATAGTAAGTGCTGGTGTTCAAGGGGGACCAAGAAACGGAACTCCTCTGTCCAAATCTTGAACCAATGGAGCAATAATAACAAAGTGTAGGAAGACCACACATCACCTTTATTCCTGAGCTTTCCGTGTGCTCTCCACTGATGAGCAGCTCCCGAGAAGGGGAGGGGAGAGGCTGAGCTACATTTGCTCAGTTCTTCTTTCTAAACTCATCAGTCAGATCAAGTTCCCCTGGACCCAGGGCTCATGAGCTAGAGGGTGTAAAGAGGGAAAGAAAATCATACGAAAAGAGCTGCGTCTACATGGAGGAGGCATCCCAAGTGGCGGAGAAGTGTCCACCACACATACCCCAGCACTCTTTGGATTTTTCTTCCATTAATCTCTTGGGCTTAGTCATTAAGCCTATGCTCAACTGGAAGAAGACATTTCCCATCTTCATGAGGCTACTTCTGCCTTACCAGCTACTACATTTTTGGGTATCCTCATTGACAGGGTGGATTTTGCCCCTAGAAGGCTCTGAAATGAGTTGAAACTGTATAATAACTAAATGAACACCACTGTATTAGTTTCCTAGGGCTGTCGTAACAAATGACTACAACTGGGTGACTTAAAGCAACAGAAACTAGTCCTCTCACTGTTCTGGAGCCCAGACGTCCAAAATAAAGGTGTCAGCAAGTCCGTGCTCCACCTGAAGGCTCTAGGGGAGAATCCTTCCTCGCCTCTTCCTTGGCTTCTGGGAGCATCACTCCAATCTTTCTCTGCTTTTCCCATGGAAGCCTTCCCATGCTTTCCCCATGGCCTTCTGCCCTGTGTCTGGCTCTGTGACAAATCCTCCTCTCCTTTCTATTATAAAGGCACCAGCCATTGGATTTAGGGCCCACCCTAATCCAGGATGATCTCATCTTAACACCCCATCTGCAAAGACCTGATTTCCAAATTCACATTTTCAGGTACTGTAGGTTATGACTGGGACATATCTTTTTGGAGGCCATTAATCAATCCACTGCAGCCACCAATACTAAAGTTTACTAGATATTCTATTTCCCACCTGAAATTATGTCCAACGATGTTGTCCGACATAGCTTATCAGAGGTTCTACAACGGAGACCAAACAACATTAAGATACTCTAAGAACAACATACTAGTATAAATGTAGACATATAGACATATACAGAATATATAAAGAATTCTCACAAGTTAATAATAAGCAATTTAAAATGGTCAAAAGATGGAGTTCCCTGGTGGTCTAGCGGTTAAGACTCCACGCTTCCACCGCAGGGGGTGCGGGTTGGATCCCTGGTCGGGGAACTAAGATCCCACATGCTGCGTGGTGTGGCCAAAAATATATATAAATAAATAAATTAAATTAAATGGTCAAAAGATTTGAAGAGACGCTTCACAGAAGAAGATACACACATGCCCAATAAGCATATGAGAAGGTGCTCAACATCATTAGTTATCATCAGGGACTGGCCCGTGGGAGGCACCAAGGGGGCTTAGACTTACAGTGCTGTACACTAAATAAGAGGTCTTCCAGTTGCCAGGGTAGCCACATTCCCAGAGACATTAACAAAGGTGGGGCCTTGGACCAAGACACTGACCACCTAATTTGTAGCAAATGGGTTCTAGTTATCACTACTGAAAAAGAAACAGTGGATGCACATCCCTGGTCCAATCAACTGTGGCCAGTGGATAGGGTCACAATGTTCAGGGTGGCTGATGGGTCCCTCCACAGTGGGTAAAGTAGAAGTTATATGTGGGGCAGACACGCTAAAAGAGCAATCTGACAGGTACAGACATAGCACAGCCTTTAGAGTTGAGCTCTGTGATATTCATTCAGCAAGTCACTTGCCTTCTCTAAGTCTCAATTTCTTCACCTGCAAATAGGAACACTGCAACTTGCCTTAGTGTTTTTAATGAAGATTAAACTAGAAAATGCACGTAAAGCAAATGACACAGCTGGCCCAGGAAGGTGGTCTTTCTTCCACCTCCATGGAGGTGAACATAACTGATTCTTCCTGCTCGTGGGGTGGGAAATGGAAGTGGCTCCTGAGAGGAACACTTTAAGCCTGAATTACTCCAAGTCCAAAGGAATGTCCCCAAGAACCCTTGGTCCCAGGACAATCCCAGGAACTGGAACAAGTTTTCCTAAAGGAGCCATAACATCCACTTTGATTCTTAGCCCCCTCTCCACGGTTTACCTCTGAGGCAGAGAAGAACCTTTATGTCAGTGGAACTTGGCTTGAGTTTGGGGGCCTCTTCCAGGCAGATAATTCCCCATGCACCTTTCTACTGGACACACTTCATTAGGGCTTGCCCTCGGATACTCCCTTGATTCTATGTTCTGACATCTCTCTAATGCTCCTATTTCGGCCCTCTAGACTTGGCCTTGAGGTTAATATTTGATCTCCTTTGCTGATCTCTTGTTAAGAACAGACTTGGCTTTTTATTCCCCCTTCCTGCTCTCTGTACTTTTACTTACACTGAGTAGGATCACATGTCCCTTGTCAGCCCATTGAGACCAACCCTTGGTGCTGCCCAAAGGCCAGATCTCAAGCTGGCCTTGCTCAGTACCCCCAAGGGGAGATTTCAGCAAAACCTAGTTATCCACTGGGACCTAGACCACGCACATGGCCATGCGTGATCTCATAAGGACAGACACCAGGTGAGTCTCCTGGGACTCACTCCACTTGCCTCTACAGCAAAACAAGAGATAAGGAGTAGGCAAAAGTGAGGATGGGATCCCAGCTTGAAGCTAAGCAGTGTCCATGCTAAGGGTCACATACACCTGGCAATACCTATTGAACTGAAAGATGTGCCTGTCAGGAGTCCATTCGTTTGAGGGATGGAGAAATCTCAGAAGAACATATCCTCAAGGAAGAGGAAGCCGCGTAAATAAACTTGATCCATTTAAGAATATCTAGTACTTATTTATATTTAGAACTGTAGTAGATTAGTGTCCTGCCTCCTCACCTTTGCCCACAGGTCTGGAGGTTGGCTAGGGTAACTCAGTTCTGGTCCATGTCTCTCTCTGGTAGGCTAGCTTGGGCATGCCCTCCTGGTGAAGATGCAGGTGCAAGAGCACAGGTGGGAAGGCTGAGTGCTATTTCAAGTTTCCGTTTGTATCCAGCCTGCTACGATCCCACAGGCCAAACAAGTCACGAGCTGGACCCCGAGTCAGAGTGGGCACAGGAGGAGTTTGCAGCTGTGCACGACTGTCTTAAAAATCAATTCAACATTAAGAATAACCAAGGCCTTTTTACCAACACAGTGTGTCATGTTTATTGGACTATTCACAGGTCAGCTAAAAACACCATGAAGGGAAAAGACCGGATGCCATCAGTAATGTCAGGAAACAAGATATTTAGCGGTTCTTAGTTTCAAGTGTCGCATTCCATCACAGCTTGAGGAACATGGGCAATTCACTAACAAAACTGCAGTGGGTGCATTTGTTTTTAGCAACAAGGAGCACATACATTTATTTAACCAATGACTTTTAGGACAGTCAGCAAAAAAAGAAGATGGTATTTTCATGTAGCTAAGACAAGAAAATCATTTATACAAATTAAATGGATACAAAATACATTATAAAGAGAACACACATACAAAAGTCATTAAGCTGGTCAAAGAGCAGGAATGCCACAGAACACCACACTGAGAGGACACTGGTGTGAATTCATTTCCGTTATGAAAGTACGTCCAAAGTTTGAGTTACACATTTACTGAGGTAAAGGCACAATCACTTCCACGTAATTAATGGGGAAGAATCCAGATTCCCCATGGAGCACTCCTTCATACCAGTTTTCATCTATCTGATTGGTTAATGTAATGATATCCCCTTCTTTAAATCCTAGTTCTCCTTGGTTTTCTGGCTCAAACTCATAGAGACCACGACAGCAGGGCTGGTCCATGGGAATGTGAGAACCTGTCCACATCACATGGAGACAAAAAGCACAGGTTAACACGACAAATCACCCAGGGAGCATTGCAAAGGTGGAGAGTTGCAGAGAGCACGACAGCAGGCCCCTGCCTTCCTTCCCAGGACAAGGCCGGCTCAACCCACCTCACAGGTGCTGTACTTGTGGCCTCTGCCCTCCTCAGCTCTCCCAGCTGCCCTAGATGACCTCCTGGGCCCACGGCTTTTCTCATCAGTTCTCCCGGCCAGAGAATTCAGGCCCAGCCCCTGTCCTTGAAGCAGCTACTCAGCTCTGCCTGGAGCCCAAGGGAGGTGCAGAATTACAAGGCCCAACCCCTGCCCTCAGGGAGCTCATAGTTTCTTTCCGGAGACTGGAAAACACATGGGAAACATTTAAAAAACAAAGATGAGGTACTGTATCACCTATAGCTCAGAGAAGAAGAAAGCAGGAAAGGCCTGGGTGGTCAGGGACATTTTCCTAGAGCTGGTGACCAGGAGCTGGAACATGGCAGGGCGTGAGACTGGAGAGGGGTGAGGAGAATCTCTACAGACCAGCCTGCAGTCTTGGGACTGTTGTACTAAGCCAGAAGTTCTCAGAATAACATCTTTTAAATAATTGCTTTTTCATTTCAAAACTAAAACTAAACATGGTAAAAAGAGAGAAAAGACATGCAAAATTGAGAAAAGTTAGCTGTAAACCACTAATGAAGAGGTAACCAATGTTAAATTAACATTATGGCATAGAAGCTTCCAGATATCTTTATGAATTTGTGTATGTATTTACATATAGCTGTTTGCATAAAAGAATTCCTATACATATTACTGTGAACATCTGTCCAGGTTACATTTAATTACTGACCAGTTGTCAACTGTTACCAGTATAACATAATTTCTTTAACCGATCTCCTATTATAGGATATTTAAAGGTCCTCCTTTCTTCCCTTTCTTCCCATCCTTCCCTCCTTCCTTCTTTCCTTTCTTTCTTCCTTCCTTCCTCTTTCTTTCTCTCTTCCCTTCTCCATTCCTTCCTTTTCATTTTCCTGTTTGTTTTCTCTTGGCTTTCATTGATAACTCTTTGAAAAATATCCTAATGTATGTGTATTTACAAATATGTACATTTAATTCCTGAGGGTAAACGTCTAGAAGGAAATTGGCTGTTCATAGACATAAATTTTTCCAAGACTTTCAAAATTTACTATCAATGTATTTTTTCTATGATTTTTTTTGTCCTAAAAGTACTAGGAGCCCCTAATATATTATACACTTTTATACTATAAATATTGACCTTGTATCTGTCATGTTTGATACAAGCAGTATTCCCAGCTTATTATCTGTTTTTTTATTTCTTTTATTTTGTTTTTGGAGTGTGTACTGGGGATGGGGCAGGGATGGGGGTTTCTGTTTTGTTTTGGCATACATGCAGAAATTTTATACAACATAAGCAGTCAAACTGATGAAACTTTTCATTCATGGTTTCCCTTCTACAATTATATATGAATATTCAACTAAATTTATCCAAGTACTTTTTTTAAATTAATTTTTAACATGAAAATGTTTTCTTTCAACCTGTTTGCATTTTTGCAAGTAAAGGTATTATTTGCTTTTAATGATGTTTAAGCAGTTATCACAACACGATTTATTAAATAACCCATTCTTCTCCGCTGATTTCAAATACTGCTTTTATCTTTATCAATATCATACATTTAATTATCATGTGCACTTGGATCTATTTTAGGATCTTCTACTTTGCTCCACTGATCCGTTTCAGTAACTGTACCACACTACTTTAAATATTGTAGCTTTGAAGTAAAGGTTAGTAATTAGTAAAGCAAGTTCCTCATTATTACTCTTCTACAGGCATATGTTGGAGATATTGCAGGTTTGGTTCCAGACCACCGCAATAAAGCAAACATCTCAATAAAGCAAGTCACCCCAATTTTTTGGTTTCCCAGTGCATATAAAAGTTATGTTTACACTAAACTGTACTGTGTTAAGTGTGCAGTAGCATTTTGTCTAAAAAAACAATGTGTATACCTTAATTTAAAAATACTTTATCGCTAATAAATGCTAACCATCATCTGAGCCTTCAGCGAGTCCTAATCTTTTTGCTGGTGGAGGGTCAGCCATGCTGATGGTTGCTGACTGGTCAGGGTGGTGGCTGCTGAAGGCTGGGAGGCTGTGGCAACTTCTTAACATAAGACAACAGTGAAGTTTGCTGCATCAGTTGACTCTTCCTTTCACAAGTGATTTCTCTGTAGCAGGCAACGCTATTGGATAGCATTTTACCCACAGTAGAACTTCTGTCAAAATTGGAGTCAATCCTCTCAAACTCTGCTGCTGCTTTATCAACTAAGTGTATGTAATATTCTAAATCTTTTACTGTCATTTCAACAGCCTTCACAGAATCTTCATCAGGAGTAGATTCCATCTCAAGAAACCAGAAACCACTTTCTTTGCTCATCTATAAGAAGCAACTCCTCATCTGTTAAAGTTTTATCATGAGATTGCAGCAATTCAGTCACATCTTCAGGCTCCACTTCTAATTCTAGTCGTCTTGTTATTTCCACCACATCTGCAATTACTTCCTCCTCTGAAGTCTTGAACCCCTCAAAGTCATCCGTAAGAGTTGGAATCAACTTCTTCTGATAATGTTGATATTTTGACCTCTTCCCATGAATCATGAATGTTCTTAATGGCATCTAGAATGCTGAATCCCTCTCAGAAGGTTTTCAATTTACTTTGCCCAGATCCATCAGAGGGATCACTATCTGTGGCAGCCATAGTCTTACAAAATGTATTCTTAAATAATAAGACTTGAAAGTTGAAATTACTCCTTGATCCATGAGCTGCAGAATGGATGTTGTGTTAGCAGGCATGAAAACAACACTGATCTCATTGTACGTCTCCATTAGAGCTCTTGGGTGACTGGGTGCATTGTCAATGAACAGTAATATTTTGAAAGGAATCATTTATTCTGAGCAGTAGGTCTCAACAGTGGGCTTAAAATATTCAGTCAACCATGTTGTAAACAGATGTGCTGTCATCCAGGCTTTGCTGTTCCATTTCTAGAGCACAGGCAGAGTAGATTTAGTATAATTCTGAAGGGATTTAAGATTTTCAGAATGGTAAGTGAGCTCTGGCTTCAACTGAAAGTCACCAGCAGCATTAGCCCCTACCAGGAGAGTCAACCTGTCCTTTGAAGCCAGGCATTGACTTCTCCTCTCTAGCTATGAAAGTCCTAGATGGCACCTTCCAATAGAAGGCCATTTCATCTACATTGAAGATCTGTTGTTTAGTGTAACCACCTTCATTAATGATCTTAGCTTGATCTTCTGGATAACCTGCTGCAGCTTCTCCATCAACACTTGCTGCTTCCCCTTGCACTTTTACATCACGGAGGCAGCTTCTTTCCTTAAACCTCATGAACAACTTCTGCTAGCTTCAGACTTTTCTTCTGTAGCTTTCTCACCTCAGCCTTCATAGAATTGAAAAGAGTTAGGACCTTGCTCTGGATTAGGCTTTGGCTTAAGGGAATGTTGTGGCTGGTTTGTTCTTCTCTCCAGATCACTGAAACTTTCTCCATATCAGCAATAAAGCTGTTTCACTTTCTTATCATTTGTGTGTTCACTGGAGTAGCACTTTTAATTTCCTTCAAGAACTTTTCCTTTGCATTCACATCTTGGCTCCTGTTTGGTGCAAGAGGCCTAGATTTTCACTTATCCTAGCTTTCGACATGCCTTCCTCACTAAGCTTAAGCAATTCTAGCTTTTGATTTAAAATGAGACGTCCGACCCTTCCTTTCACTTGAACACTCAGAGGCGATTGTAGGGTTATTAATTGGCCTAATGTCAATATTGTTGTGTCTTGGGGAATAGGGAGGGTGAGGAGAGGGAGCGAGATGGGGGAGTGGCAGGTTGGTGGAGCGGTCAGAACACAGACGTTTTTCAAGTTCATCACCTTATATGGGCACAATTTGTGTCCCCCCCCCAAAACAATGACAGTAATAACATCAAAGATCACACATCACCACAACAAATACAATAATAATGAAAAAGTTTGAATTATTGTGAAAATTACCCAAATGTAACCCAGAAACACAAAGCGAGCAAACACTGTTGGAAAAATGGTGTCCATAGACTTGCTCGATACAGGGTTGCCACAAACCTTCAATTTGTAAAGAATGCAATATCTGCAAAGTGCAATAAAACAAGGTATGCCTGTATTTAAAAATTTCCTATTCCCACAAAACCAGGTAAATTTTAGTATCAGTGTATTGAGTTACCCTCATCTTGACTTTAACTGGGTCATATTTTTTGAGTAATAGTAAGATTAATGTTACAAGATTATTTTTAAATGAATGACCATTGCATGCCTTGAGGAAACCACACTTGTTTCTGTGTTGTACATTTATGCTACGTCTAGACTGGGTTTGTTACTATTTTAGATTTTTACCTCTGTATTTTAAAATGAAATTACTTCCTTTTTATGTTCTGGTCACGTTTTGGTATAAGAGCATTTACAAAGTAAATTAAACTCTTTTCTCTATTCTCTAAAACATTTAAACTTGAAGATTCGATTTTAAAATGCCCCTAAATATCTAGGCCTATGGATTTCTGAAGACAGAAGGCTTTCTAGGATAGCTTATGATAGTGGCTTAGTGTGTCTGGGAAGGACATATGGTCACCCCAGTCCAGTTCCCTACAGATCCTAAAGGGGACATGTGGCCCCAGTGGTTCCCATGGTTCCATGCAGAGGAGCCAAAGGTGAGAGAATGGGCAGGAGCTGAGGGGCTGCCCTGGCCAAGTGAGGTGATGCCCCTCGCAGAGGGGGTGGAGGGCAAGGACCACCGGTGAGTTCAGAGGGAGACCTGATTGTCCCAGTCAAGATGGAGGTGGAAGGAGGCTGAACCCCACCCCAGGAAGACCACACACTGCATCCACGTGAGGCCACCACATGGACAGAGGCCACTACCAGTGGACGGAACAGGCCATCCAGGAGGAGACCAGGGAAGCCTGCACACCACAATAGCAGACACTTGTTCCTCTTTACATCACCCGAGCAGAGTGAGGTCTGCACAGCAGGGAATGCAGCACCCCAGAGCCAGACCAGGCCAGTTTCATGGGTTTTGGCCTTAAGAAGAGGGCTTAATCCTTTCCCATGACTGAAATATCTGCACACGTGTGACCTCTGTCATCCTATGTTTTCCATTTCTATTTCCTTTTTCTATTATTATGAAACATTCTTATTTCTCTCCCTGTCCAGACTTCAACTGAGAGTTGAAACAAGCTCTGCTAGAGATTGTGTTCCTTCCTCACCAAGTCTTTTCCACCCAAGTAAAGAGAGAAGATAGATTTGGGTTGGTCAAATGAGAAGCCCCTTTGTCCTGGGGAAGGGACGGGAGGTGGCAGCAAATTCACCGTGCAGCACCCCTTTCTCTGGGGGCAGTCCTCCCTCAGCGCCACCCCACTGCTAAACTTCCACGCACACTGTCCACCTCACGTGGGAGTGAGAGCCAACCCCCCCACTGGCATAAGGAGCGTTTCTCACCTACTGCCGTCCTGCTGCAGTGGTTCTCAACCTGGCGGCACATTAAAAGGCCCACTGCCCAGGCTGACCCCAGACCACTTAAATCAGTAGCTCTGGCAATGGGACCCAGACAACGGGGAAATTTTAAAAATTTCTCAGATGTTTCCAATTTCCAAAGGAGGTTGCGAACCACCAGACTCATGGCCCTCTTTCCCTCCATTTCCTTTGACCAGAGCCCGGGAGTGTCAAGGAGCTCGTGGGGAAAGGGAAGAGCATGGTGGCGGGTCGGCGGGGGTGGGGGGTGGGGAGGTTCTTCTTCCTCTGCAGGTGGGAAGCTCCTTCCCAGGTGGTGCTTCCAGGTAGGTCAGCATTTTAAAATCTGGGCCCCCTGCACTATTATCTCTAGAATCTACCTGATGTGTCTAGCATGTAGATGGCTCTTTCCATGACAGACACCCCCATCCCACCCCAAGTCTGTATATTCCTCTTGTCATAATGACGGTAATTGGAAAGTAGAAGGATTTAAATAGGGGGCCCAGTTCACGATCTTGAATATGAACAGAATAACCTTCAATGATTTCAAAACATTGGGGAATTGTGCGTTTCCAAGCAGAACTTTCCATTTTCCTTTGGAAATACAGCTCCTCTCTGGGTGGGCAGGGGGGCTGGGAGCTGGGCACTGAAACCCTGCAGCAATTCAAGCCTCTGAGTCAAAGTCAATTTTATTAATGAATAACTGTTTCCATGTGGTCTATTAAAATGATTAGTATTCTTTTATCATTTCTCCCACTGTCAGTTTTTAACAGAGACGGAGTCAGGTGCCAAAGCACATAGTGGTCTTGGGAAGCATTTCCCTGAACACAAAATGTCAATGCTAGAAGGGTCTCTGGTGGTCTTCAGTGAACCTCCTCTTTTTGAAGACGAGGTCACAGCAGCCTGGCCTCAGAGCTAATGGCAAAGGCAGAAAGAGACACCAGGGCTCCAGACCCCAGCCCATGACCTACCCTCCTGATGTCACCTCCTATGTGATCTATGCCACTGCTAAGGGTTGCCAAGAAATTTCACAGGCTATCATGCTGACTTACAGGGCTAATTGTGTGTGTGTGTGTGTATATATATATATATATATTTTTCCCCTCCCATTTACTTTGTAAGCTACCTACAATGACTAAAATAAATATTAATGGCAGGCATGCACTTATCCCAACCACCACCTATGTGTGCATACGTGTGCACCCCCTGCACACATGCACTGAACAGATCGGCGGTAAGACACATCACTCACTTCTCACTTCATTTATTCTAGGCGAGGGACCATTGCCACACCGCCCACTTTGATTTCCTAAGAGCTGGGAAGTGACCAAGCACTCACATCACACTCCATCAGCAAATGAACCCAAAACATGGCATCTCTCCTGAGACCCCTGAGTGGAAAGCCCCCGGGCAAGAGTTCCCTGACTCAGGCAATAAGACACGAGCACCGGGCTCTCCCCCACCTCTGCGCTACATCCCCTCCACCCACTGAACACAGGTCTCAACGGTGCGGGCACCCGGCAGATCCACACCCAGCAGAGCTTGGTCTGGCTGTCCTGAACTACACCCTCAGCAGGACAATATCCTCCGATATCGTCCAATGCATTTGTCACGCTGGGTCGTTTTTGCCGTCTGGGGCCCTCAACCCAAGTAGCCATGGCTGCCCTTACTTTAGGGAGAAGGTGGAACCTGCACACGAGCAATCAATGTTTAGCTGGTAAATTCCAAAATAATGCCATTTCAGTTGTGAAATGGTCTGAACGCCAAGGCTTTCAGGCTTTCATGCCAGAGCCAGGTAGGCTTTTATGAGATTTGAGAAGTGGTGGGGGTGGGGGACTTCTGGGGCGGAGAGACTTCTACTTCCAAGGAAGCAGAGCTTGAAGAACTCCAGAGCATAGAGGTTTGTATTACAAGCTGTGGGGAGGGAAGGGCTGTTCCCTGCCACCCAGAGAAGAGATAGGAGCTCTTTCTGGAGTCAGGGAGGAGGCCTGGTGAGAGAAGAGGGCAGGGAAGAAGGCTGAACTGCTCCCTGGATTCCACCCTGGGTGGGGGGTCTTAGCCCCACTTCCCACTGGAACTGTGGGGGAAGGCAGGCCCCCAAAGTGCTCTAGACTTGGGGGCACTGAGCACAGTGGAAATGGTGGGTGGTATCATTAAACAGAGACGGCGTCTGAGGGGGCCACCCTTGGCTCCCCACGAACTGTGAACACGTGTCAAGTCCCGGCAGGAAGTGAGGAAGTGCTGCAGGAGCAGCTGGACCAGAGATGGCCTGGGGGTGGGTACCCAGGCTCCGAATGCAGAGATCCAGCAACCCAGAGGCAGAGAGTCAGGCCCCGGACCCAGGCCTGGACCTGGAGTGACAAGTTATCTCAGCTGTGGAAGCAGTTAAGACCCCCGACACGCTTCCCCACCTGCCACTGTGATGTTCCCTAAACTCCCCCTGCACCCAGGCAACATCTCGGGGTACAGAAGGAGGTAGGAGAGAACCTTGGAGGAAAACCAACAGTCCTTGCAGGAAATTTCAGCCGAATGACTAGGTTTAAATCCTGAATTGACAAAGCAATAAATGGATAGTCTGCACTTTGTATTGGAAGAGACTGCGTTACCTTGAAATGGCAAGATTACGTTTTTTTCCACCATTAGAAGAAATGGAAAAAAGATTAAATTTTTTTTTTTTTTTTTTTGGCCAACAGTAGAAATGGAAAAAAGATTAAGTTGTTTCCGCCATCAGTCTAAACGGAGGCTCGTAAGCAAGTGCAGTTAAAAAGAAATCAAGTTTGTGCCCATTTGCGTGATGGTGTGTGAATTTTCCCTCTCCACAAAAGACAAGTCAGTGTCACCACGGATGGAACCCAAAAGTGCAGGCAGAAAAGGTGACATGTCCTCAGTGAGACCTTTTCAAACTGGACTAGGCACAAACGTGGGCGAGGTGCCTGAGTGCCCAGATCTTCCCGTAATAAAGGAGGGGTCCTACCCAGCACCCCATCTTTGTTGAACACCCACTCCCCTTTGCCCTGGGGTCTTGCTCCACCACCTCCATCTCTATGCTTTCTCGTGCTTGGTAGTTGGCACCTGAAACTGCTGAGAATTTGTGCACGTGAGCTCCTGGCAGCCGAAACCCCAACCCAGTCTTCCTTGTTAAGGCACTAAAACAGAGATTACTTTAACAGCGAAGAGGGAGTGTCCCTGTTAAATATTTATTATTCAAGCTCTGTTCCACCCCATTTGGGGAAGAAAAAAAAGAGAGAGACCCTACCACAAGAATTGTAAGGTGGCCGGTCAGTCAGTACTACATCGGCAACACACAATAGGTCAGGAAACCCTAAAAGAAATTTCACTTCCCTCTTGGCAATAACGTGGACCGGTTTTTAATAATATTGGGCCCCCTCTTGTTTTAACAGCAGGAAAATTCTTTGGATGCCCTTCCCCACCCCCGCCTTTTGTTTCCCAAAGTCCCTGCTGCCAAGGGCTACTCACGTGTACAGAATTGCTGGGCACACTTTATTCTGGTAGGATAGCCCCACAGTGAATTAATTCTGCAGTCCCAGTCAGCTATGGGGATGAAATACTAACCCTCCGTTTTTCAGTGAACACCAAGTGCCAGGACAATATTCGAAGTGGCTGTTAGCAGATTTAATTCTCAGAGAAACCCTTTGATGAGGTGCCATTATTTCCCCCAATTTGATGGATGGGGAAACCTAGGTTCAAAGCAATTAAGCAGCAGGGCTGATATCTGACCTCCATCTAGGTCCAGAGTCTGTGTTCTTGATCGCCACTTCATGCAGCCACTCTGAAAATTGTTGGCTGGTGAGTTTACGCCCACTCAGTTTCTGAGCCAACCCCAGCCAAGGGGATGGTCCATCACCTAGGTTAGAAAGAGCCTGTGGGTCCTCAGCTGGGCAGGCTCCGGGAGTTCCCGTGCCTTGGGATGCTCTTTATTTATTATTTTTTTTGAGAAAACTATTGTTTAAAATCTTTTTTAATGAGGTATAATATATACAGATAAGTGCACATAAGTGTAGAGTTTAATGAATTTTCACAAACTGAAACATCGGTGCAGCTAGCATCAAGATCAAGAAATAAAACTTTAGTAGCATCTTAGAGCTCAGTCATGTTCTTTCCTCCAATCAGTACTCCCCCAAAGGTAATCACTAGCCTGACTCCTAAGGCTATACATTAGTTATGTCTGTTTTTTGAGTTTAACGTTAATGGAATCATACAGTATGCACTCTGGTGTCTCGTTTGTTTCACTCAACGTTATGTCTGTGTGGAGTGTGACTCAGTTCTTCATCTTGTTTAATTCTGTGTGTGTGTGTGTCCTTTTGATGGATATAACAATATAGTTCAGGATTAGATCCATATAGTCTATAAATAAAGACAACGTTTTGGGGGGATGTGTGAGGAATGCTCTTTAGGAGCATCCTCCACCTAAATCCTTCTCTGATCCTGGAAGGCCTGCCCACAACCCAGCTCGCCCTGCCCATCACTTGAGGGATGTCCTGAGATAACTTGTCCTTCGCCCTGCCCATCACTTGAACCTATTTATTCTCTGTGCTGCTTCAAAGTGAGCAACTCAGGCTTCCATCAAAAACTAATAATAATAACCAAACAAAAACAGGTGTCTACTCCAGGTGGTGGACGAGACACCAGAGTGGAGGTGGCATCAGATAAGGCTGGCGTTTCTGCAGCCCAGCCGTCTCCTGTGCTCCCTCCCTCCCTCTCTCTCTCTGCCATGTGCCAGGACCTGGGAGCCTGTTCTCCAAGGCTGTGTTTCTCATCCTGACTTTGAAGGAGATAAAGGTGGAGGTAGGAGTGGTCAGTGGGGCAGGGGACATTCTTCTCTCCGTAGCACTAAAAATCACAGCTCTTTTGCGGTACTTGAACTTGGCTAATTTCCAGATCACCAAAGGAGCCCACTGTACTCTCTTCTCTGCTGGCCCTGACTTTGTGGATTTCGTTACCTGGAAGCATTTGGTCAGAGCATCCCAACTGAAAGGCAAGCTACAACCCCCACCCCTATTTTTTGGGTTGGGGTGGGGAAGGGGCTGGAGAGAGAAGGAAAATTCACACAACTGCTGTCCGCATGAGTGCCTATCAGGGTACGAGGCATGGAGTCTACGGAAGCTACTGACCTGAGGAGGGCTCTTTGTCTTTTAGTAAATGCCCCAGACGGCTGTGCCTTTTGAGTTTTTGTTCCTGCTTTTTATAGTTTTTCTCTTGCCTCCCTTGTAGTCAGGCTGCGACCTGTCACTTTTTCCTGCCGACAGTGGGCCTTCCGAAAGCAGTCCCCAAGGCCTTTCTAATCTGCTGCTTCCAGTCTGCTGTAGGCTGGGAAATCAGATAACCAATTATGTAACATTAACAGCTGCTGTGTCGTGGGCTCTTGCTCTGCAGCAAGTACCGCGCGTGCCCAGCACCTCTTATTTATGTGATCTAATTTAATCCTTAGAATAACCCTATGCAGTTGGGGTGATACTTCCTGTTCTTTTGATGACAGAATTTTGACCCAGAGGTGAGAGCCGGAATTTGGCCCTTCCTCTGACTCCAAAGCCCACTGTCACCAAGACAGGTGACACCTATCTTGGCTGGGTGAGCTTGTTTTCTGCTCACTTCCTGGTCTCAAATTTGGAATGCAGAGGTATTTCCATGACTTCTGCTACCCAGGGGCAGCTAAGGAACAGAGAGGAAGGTACCTGAGAACAGGTAAAATCGGCAATCACCCTGAGACTTACTATACCTGTACCATCTAACTAGAGAGTTCATCTCTTAACGTGTTGGGGCAAAAACACTAACTTGGAACTTCCGAGTCTATTTCTGGTTCACACTCATTCTCAAACACCGAGTGTGCACTATGGGCCAGGCACCATGCCCAACATATTAGACACCATCTCTCTTGAATTAGAAAGAGCATATCTGGTTCAAGTTCCCTTCAAAAGGTGTCATTTTTTTTTTTCCTATCTAAAATCTCAAGCTCTTGCAGCAAAAATTTTTTTGAAGCTAACACTTTTCCTTGAGCTGACCCAGACAAAGCACTGGTATATAACTCTGATAAATACCACAAAACCCATTTTGTTCAACATCTGTAAGTACTATTTTTGTCCATTTGGTAAGAACATATGGGACAAAAACTTCAGATCCCTGGGTTCTAGCTCTGGGTTAGGTCACCTCTGGGCCCTGATTTCCTTACCTGAAAATTTTAAGTATTAATCTATGGTTAATGCTATGGACTGAATGCTTGTGTCCCCCCAATATTCAGATGTTGAAGTCCTAATCCCCAAAGTGGTGGTATTTGGAGGTGGGGACTTTGGGAGGTGACAGGGTCATGAGGGTGGAGCCCTCATGAATGGGGTTAGTGCCACCCTGTGTACAGACACAACGAGAAGACAGCCATCTGCAAACCAGGAAGAGGGCCCTCACCGGACACCGAATCTGCTGGCACCTTGATCTTGAACTTCCCAAACTTCAGAACTGTGAGAAATAAATGTTTGTTGTTTTAAGCCCCTCAGTCTAGTATTCATTATAGCAGCTCAAGCTAAGACAGTTAAGTAATAAACTAGTAAGTAAAGTCTAGTAAAAGTCTATGAACTACCTTTCTAGAAATAAGAACTCTGTATTTATCCATAGGAGATGTGATTTATTAAAATGACTTGTCAATGGAACTCAAGCTTAATCATTACAATCTATAAAAATAAGCATGTGTAATTTGTTTTTACCTTGATACCAATCCTCCACCACTTACACAGGTTATATGAGATGGGTTGAACTAGTAAAGTTTGTGCCCACCCCCCTTACAAAGCTTTCCCTTGTGTACGGAGATGACTTTTGCAGATTTCTCAGAAGCCACGGCCCATTTACTTAACAAAGTTTCCTGGGAGGTGACTCCTCGACTACAGCCAGGTCCAGTGCTTGTGGGTTGGCTCTGCCACTCTGAACTAAGGAAAAAGGGAAGACAAATGACAGCCTTAATCAGAGGTGGCTTCCTGGCCACTGGCATGCGGATCAGCTTGCAGATGGTGTTTTGCTTGGCCTGCTCCTTGCTTTGTACAGTGTGGATTAGTTGACAAGATTTTAAAAATAAGGAGATTGCACATAAATATATGATTTCTGGCTTCTCTTGGAAAATCATAAAGGCTGGCTATCCTAGGTCCACGTTCTCAGGCAACAAGCAGCTGCTGTTTGGACAGGGCAAGTGTTCTCTAGGTGGCTGCAGACTCCTCTGCCTGTGGTGCTCCTGACTTGGCGGTCTGTCGTCAGACATCTTTCACTGGCCTGGCACTGTTTTCTTACACTTTCCTACGTCTCTCATTCCCATGATCTGGCATCAGGGTTTGCACCTGAGGCCACACCCACTCGACAAGCCCAGGAGGTATCACAAACAAGTCCAGGATTCAAAGGAAAAGTCCTCTGGAATTGCGGTGCATGGCTGCCCTGTTTGTAATCCCTGGAAACTGACTTCTACTGGCTATTTTTTTACTATTTAGATAACGGTATTTTAAATTTCAGCTTAAAGACCAAGCATACCATTGTAGAACATATACTAAGATTTTTAAATACGCATTTGAGACAATATAACCATTTCAGCCAAGAAGTATTAAAATTCCTACAACTAAGTTAGAAATTACGTCCTACAGGCTTTTCAAAAACTCTTTTTGCAGACTATTTAGAAGAGTTACAGGAAACCATTCCCTGCAGCGAGAAAACCTTTCTCTCTAAAGCTTCCTTGAGATGAAAAATAAAACAAGGACTCTCTTCCCCTTTCGCACATCGATGACTACTGATCAACAATACTCATCAGAGTTCACATTTTAATTTTTAATAATATTTTTTAAAATACAGAAAATATAAAAATGTTCAATCTGCACTTTTCAAATTTTTACGAATGCTGAGCACTCAAAAAAGATAACTATTGCAGCCACAGAATTTAGAGCTGGCAAGGAAACTTGGAATGTATTAAGTCCAATCACTTCATTTAGGGACAAGTAGAAATCAGTCTAGAGATGTGAAGAAACTCTTCCCAAAGTCACACAGCGAATGAGTGCCAGAGTCTGAATTCCAACGTGGGGCTCCTGTTTTTTGCTTATTTCTCTTTGTCTATAACTCTGACTCTGAACCACTACCGATCATATACAGAAATGGATATTGGGGGAGGGCTGGTGGCAGGGGGGAAAAAAAAAAACAAGAAAAAAGTGGAAAGGACAGAAGACAAAAAATGAAAAATAGCTGCTGACTGAGCAATCATCATTGTCACTGCTGTGTGAAATTTTAATTTCCTCTTTGGAAATTTAGGTTAAAAATACATCTATTTCTATTTACAGAGTGCTCGTCTTCTTTAAGTTTCACACTTCACACTTTACTTTTGAATAAATGTTTATTTTCTAATGTAATCCTAGAGATTTCACTCCGATGAGGGGAACGACTTAGGCTCTAAACATTATATCCAAGCCCCCTCAGAAGTGTGAAGGAATTTATAAAAGTCTCTTTGTACCTACGGGGAGTTAGAATGTCTTAATATGAGCCATTGGAGAGATTTATTTTGCCTCGCTCTGAAATGCCTGTAGCACACATTTGGAAACCACATTTGTTCACTCATCTCAGCCTTCCACATTCTTAACGTCCGTCTCAGTTTGGTCCATATGAACCCTCAGCTGTGATTATATAAAGTGGTGTCCTCTTTAAGAACAGCAGTGAAAATGAAAACCTTCACAAAGAAATGAGTTGATTAAAAAAATGTAGAAGATACTCTGTCTTCTAGTCTTTACCTTTAGAATTCAGCAAGTGATAACTTACCCAGGGTAGGGAAGATACTTGCGCATAGGTCACAAGCTCCTACACTACTTTCCTCAAAACCAAGGGTTTTCTGGGAACGACCCAGGCACGCATTTTAGCACGAAGACTTTTCTTGGCCTCCCTTTCTCTTTGGGGACACAGAGGCAGCACACGCTGCTGAGGCGTCATGACCCCACACTCAGGGGCTTGGACAGGCGGTGGTTTCTCCTAGCCAGGGCCTAAACTTGGATTTTTGTCTGCAATCCATCATTTCAAGATGTGATTTCCAACGCCCCCCCCCCCACCACCACCCCTTCTCCATTTCTGGCTCACTTCATTCATTCTCCTAAGTACCTAGAAATGATATTATCAAAGATTCCATCTCAGTCCCACAACGGATTCTGCCTAATTGATCTATGTCCTTTCATCTCCCTTTTTTTTCTTTCGAAAGAAGAAATGATGAAGAAAATGTTCTTGGAATTCACTTCTGGCAGAGTCCTGTGAGCTTTGCTTTAAATTGTTAGTGAAATGCTTGACATTTTTCCTTCGCTTTATAAACATTATGTGCAAATCATTCAGAATCCTAATGGAAGGTAATTTCCCATTAATGCAGGCTATAAAAATACCATTTTCTTCTGAAACAAACAGTACAAGATCTCTGCACATTTGCAAATTCTCCCCACAAATCAACGAAGCCCGATGCTGAAATGGGGACGAAAGCTACCACCAAGGGAACTTTCTAGAGGCAGCCTAGAAAAGGCAGAGGCATGTCATGGAGTTGGCCGCAATGGAGAATCCAGTTGTGGACACTGAGCCTTCTTCAAGGCCATCTTTGGCACATCTGTGATCTCTGACTGACCATCACCCTTCTAACAACTTAATCTGCCTAGGGACTGAGCTACTGGCCAAGAAGGAGGGGACGTAAACACGGACACGCACAGTCTGGATGAGGAAGCCAAGGAACTCACTGTCCTATCAGTGTTTCCTTCTTCCAAGTCAGATGCATACAACAGACTCCCTTTGCAACCACTTGCTGACCCAATTCCCTCTGATCAAGAATCTTGGAAAGAAATCATTCCCGAGGCTCTTGAACATGCGCTAACATTTCCCAGTATTCTTTCTTAAAGATATAAAACAAAAAATCTTTAAGGTGAAGTGCCCAGCTCTGCTACTTACAGGCTCTGTGACCTCAGGGAAATCTCACTTAACCTCTCTGAGCCTCCACCTACTCATCTGTAAAACGGGCATAATAATGGTACTAGAAATGTGTCTGAAGTATTTAATACATGACCTGACCCCTAGTAAGGACCCAATACGTGTAACTGCTATACTGTTAAATTATTATGTATTACTGCTTTATTTTTTATCACTTCCTCGCAATATTGTTACGAGTATGAAATGAGTTATGTCTATAAAGCATCAAATAATAATACCTGGCTTATTTTTGGTACTCAAATGCTATGTCCTTATGCCCGTAAATGTTACTTTAATTAAAATACTTTTTCATTTTTATTTTATGCCAGTCTGTGAGGTCAAATTTAGTATAGGTAGATGAAAACACCTTCATCAAAGGAAAACTGAGTTCTCTCTCATAGCAAATGAGAGCATGGTATCTTGGAAGCTTGACTGGAGGCCTCATCTCCAAGAACTACCCCCCTGTTTGGATGCAGGCTGTAAGGGCAGAGAAGGTGGGGTAGGGATTGAGTCCTGGGGTCCTAGGGTCTGCTGATTCTGCTTCATTCAGATATAATACAGGGAGGGAGGTGGGCTGGAGTTGGGACTCATTTTCAAAGTTTTTAGTTAGTTTGTTTATAGTCAGCTTCTTTCTAAACAGAAATTTTGAAATGGATTACAATGACATATGTATTCAGAATAGAGGTTTTACAAACCAGAAATAGAAAAGTAAAGCCATCAAAAGTAGGGACACAACATATTTTCATCCAAACGCGAGAACCTGTGAGTAAAGGTGGGAGGGGACTATTAAAAATGATACTAGAGCAACAGACATACACTGGGACTGTCCCAAGCAAACTAGGGTGCATGGTCCCCCTCGACAAAGGGGAGGAGGGCACATGCACTAGCTGCGGTCATTTTATTTTTTTATTCTTATAGTTTTTGCTTTTTTTTTTTTTTACATCTTTATTGGAGTATAATTGCTTTACAATGGTGTGTTAGTTTCTGCTTTATAACAAAGTGAATCAGTTATACATATACATATGGTCCCATATCTCTTCCCTCTTGCGTCTCCCTCCCTCCAACCCTCCCTATCCCACCCCTCCAGGCGGTCACAAAGCACCGAGCTGATCTCCCTGTGCTATGCGGCTGCTTCCCACTAGCTATCTGTTTTACGTTTGGTAGTGTGCGTATGTCCATGCCTCTCTCTCGCTTTGTCACAGCTCACCCTTCCCCCTCCCGATATCCTCAAGTCCATTCTCTAGTTTAATGACTGCTGTGCTTGAACTTCACATCTGGCATTGAGCTTCCTGGGGGCAGGGAGAATAGAGAATATAATGGGGCACACAATTTTCTTTAAAGAAGGAAGTACACCTATTCTTCAAAAGCCATCAATTTTCTCATTATGAAATACATTTCTGTTTATTCAAATATTCTTACTGAAATGCAATTTAGAGAATATCTTGAAAACAGGAAAATATTGCCCATAATCCTACCATTTAGCCTGGTCTACATGCAGATATTGATTTACAAAGTTGTAATCATAGAACACTTATAACTCTGTGTCTTTCTTTTCAACTTAATATCAAACCATAAACATTTTTATGCTACTACCTAATTTCCGTGTTAGTAACTTTGAATAGCTGCATACTACCCCATTTGATATACCACTGCCTACTTAATCATTATCCTACTACTGACAAATATATATAAATAAATATTGGTCATTAGGCTGTTCCCATTAACAACTTTTTCTTCCTCTGTATAGTACTGTAATAGATAGAGGAATATGCTTTTGCTTAAATTATTTCTTTAGGATACATTTCCAGGAATGAAGCCACTGAGAGTACATAAACATTTTTCTTAATTTTGATATATACTGCTAAGTTGATTTCCCAATGAGTCACCCCAGGGGCTGGCGGACTATGGCCTTCAGGCCAAGTAATGTTTTAATGGAACACAGCCACGCCCATCCATTTTCATATTGTCTATGGCTGCTTTCACACCAGAACAGAGTTGGGGAGTTGCAACAGAGACCACATAGCCCACGAAGTGTAAACTATTGGATTGGCCAAAAAGTTCGTTCGTGTTGTTCGTAAGAAAACCCGAACGAACTTTTTGGCCAAACCAATATTTACGACCTGTCCCAGTACAAAAAGAGCTTGCTAACCCTTAGATTATCCTAATGTACGTTCCCATACCGCCTGCACATGGTACCACATTCTAACAGAAATGAATTATGTGGGGTCAGACATTTTCTTCCACAACATATTTGTAGTAGATGTTCGTGCTAGAAACTGCAAGCTGGCCACCAAAACCCTCTCTTTCCTTCTTCACAGTAATATAATGTTAGGATGTGGCTCTCCAGCTAACCTCCCCCCCAGCCTTTGCAGCTAGTTGTTGTCCTGTGACTAAGCTCTCCCCAGTGGGATGGGAGTGGAAGTGATGTGAACCACCTTTGGCTCATTTCCCTAAGAGGAAATCTCTAGCCCTGGACTTCCATTCTTAATTTCTATCTTGTTTGAACCATTGCTCTCTTTGAGTTTCTGTATGACAGTAACTACTATTACCCTAACTACCATGCAAAAACTGGTACCAGAAGTGGGGTATTGTCATGATAAAAGCTAAAATTAGTGGCTCTGACTCAGTGGCCAGGTAGTGATGAAGAAGAAACAGATATAATCGGTGTGAAAGCTGGTGACCCTTGTTAGGGTGTGGAAAAACATATGGTAAAACTTTTGCCTATGATAACTTTCAAAGCATACCACATACCAGGGGCTCTAAAGGAAGGAACTGGAGAAAACAGAATGTTAGTGGATGTTACCTCCCATCCTTGGTACATCTAGCAAATTATTATACGAAAGAGAAGAACTGCCCAGTTTGCAAGCAAAGATAAAAGAGAAGAGAGAAAAATCAGACGTTGGGTCCCAGCATATTAGAAAAGCTTCTGTACCCCAAGGAACAGAGGATCAGCAGGTTGTGCTCCAAATCATTCTCAGAGACTTCTCTCAACCCAGTGAAGGCACCTAGTTCCACAGCAAAGATTCATCTAAAAGTATTGCCTTCTCACTCAAGTCTGCTGTTTCAGATGGCCTCGAGGTAGCCTCAGTAAGTTAAGAAAGGTTAGACAAGAAAGGAAAGAAGTAAGGCAGTCTTAACAGCTACATCTAAGAAAGAAACTTGGATGTGATTACCGGCACATGGAACTGCCTGGGAGATACAGATCAGAAGCTATTCCGTTTTTGGAGGCATTGAATCGTGAAAGGAAGTGCGGGTCTAACCTGAAAACATCTGCGTCTATTGAAACTTGAAGAACCCTCAAGGCCCCTAAGCAGCAGTAAGCACAATTCTCACAGGAGGCAGGTTTCCAAAGGCCACTCCGGATGTGAAGTGAAGATATGGAAGCCATGAAGGACTTCTGAGAAGGCAAATCTAGGGACCTACAGGCTAAAGGACAGGAGTGATTCCTCCTGCCACCTTCCAAGGGAGCAGAACCAGGGTCTAATCTTCTTTCACTGACATAGTCCTTGCCATTCCTGTCCAGCAGAATGCCATCGTTATTATAGACTACTGGCTGCTTTGGATTTCCCGATGTAACTAGGTATGGCTGCCCAGCTAGAGACTGCACTTCCCAACTTGCTTTGCCACGACCTGTGGTCATTGGATCTGAGTTCTCATCCCTGGAATGTGAATGTGTCACTCCTGCCTCACTGGCTTAAGAGGAAATGTCTAGCCTCGCCTTCTGTTCTCTCTCCCCTTCCTTCTGGCTGGAGTGGCAACAACTAGGACAACTTGGAAGCCACAGGATGACGAAGATGGCAGAGCTACCATCAGCTGTGTCTCCTGAGTGACTCCACGGACGAGAACCACCCATCCTCTTGGAATATCCTCCCTGGATTGTTGCATGAGTGAGAAAATCTTATTTTGTCGAGCATTCGTTGTACTTTGGGCGTCTCTTCTTTTTTAAACAGAAACCAGTGTTACCCTAATACAATACAAAAGAACTTCCCAGAGAACTGTACCTGAGTATCCTCTTGATACTATTTTAATGAAATCAATTTTATTCAAATAACTTTAAATATAACTTTACATCAAAATGTAAATGGAAAAGCAATACTACATGCTATAAAGAGACCGTAACCGTGCGCATAATTATGAGGAAAACTAGACAATTTTATTAAATTCAAGGTAGGTACTTTTGCCTGCAGAAGACTTTTAGCCTGAGGTCTATCTTCTCTGTTAAAGCTGGACATAAAAATATTCCAGCACAAAGCTGTAGCTTTATCTCCTTGAAATCAGAATGACTAAAAGAGAACTGAGAAAAAGAATAATTTTCTCATGATGTGATTCAAGGCTCGCCAGCTCTATATCCATTTAGCACCTAAAGCCATCTTGGGTAACAAACAGCAGAGAGATGCAGCCAGTGGGACGTATGACACTGAATGACTTGAAGTTTGCATTAATCCAGCAGACTGAGTGCAAGATCGCAGACTTCCTTTCATGTATCGAATCACTAATGATTATAAAATGGGTATGTCTTTAATTCCACACAGTGGATGAACAAGAATGAACACTGTTGGTAGACCATAAATTATGAGGAATACAAGGAATACCTGAAAGATGGAAAGCAGCAGGTGGAGGAAATGAAGCTCAAAATGGTTCCCAAAGAGAGATGCAACAAAAGTGGATTTGGAGGATGCCCAAAACTCAGAGTAAGTGGTCTGGGGAGCTGGATGACTGGTTGGCATTCTGGGAAAAGAGCAGCTTGGTTAAGTCCTCCCATCCTGGCTTTGTACCAAGTACCTGGGAGCCCAGGCGTCTGCCTCCAGGAAGGAGTATTGCGTGCAGGGACCTGAAACAGTGCCATGAGGAATGTAACCAGACAGACAACTAGAAACCAGTGCACCTCACGCAGCGGAGCATCCCTAATCCCTCAAAACCGTGGAAAATAGGCAGCAGTAATAGACGGCACCATAGGCAAACTAACATGGAATCTCAAATTAACAGTTGTGCACAGAACCAAGAATCATTGTTTATCCACTAATGCTTGGCAAAAATTGAAGTCTAATGACACAGGTATGGGGAAGCATGTATTGCTCCATTCATGGTAGTGTACCCGTTTTAGCAGGTAATTTGGCAATATCTACGATCACTTAAATGCATTCACTCTAACTCAGTAATTTCATTTCCAAGAAAGACTTGCCCATCAGCATGTGGAGGCAGATAAAGGACATTCTTTTTAGCAAATAACTGGAAACAACCTTAATGTCCATTAATGGGGAAATGGTATATATAATGGAGAACTATGAAGCCATTAAAAAATAGTGGGATAACATATATACAATGGAATATTAGTCAGCCATGAAAAAGAATGAAATAATGTCATTTGCAGCAACATGGATGGACCTAGAGATTGTCATACTGAGTGAAGTAAGTCAGACAAAGACAAATATCATATGATATCGCGTATATGTGGAACCTAAAAAAAAATGGTACAAATGAGCTTTTTACAGAATAGAAATAGAGTCACAGATGTAGAAAAAAAACGTATGGTTACCAGGGGGAAGAAGGCGGGGGAGGGATAAAATGTGAGATTGGGATTGACATATACACACTACTATATATAAAACAGATAACTAACAAGGACCTACTGTATAGCACAGGGAACTCTACTCAATACTCTGTAATGACCTATATGGGAAAAGAATCTAAAAAACAGTGAATGTATATATATGTGTAACTGATTCACTCTGCTATACACCTGAAACTAACACAACATTGTAAATCAACTATACTCCAATAAAAATTTTTTAAAAATAGTGGGATAGATCTATATGCATGACATGGAAATAACTCCAAGAAATAGTGATACATTTATAAAAGCTAACCACAGAACAATACATCTAGTATGATCTTGTATTTAAAAAACAGCAAAAAATCTAAAACGGTGTGTATATCGTGTATCTATCTATGCACATAAATAGATATGACAGTGTTCATACCAAATTTTTAACAATGGCTACTCTTAGAGAGGGGCTTGGGATGGAGTGGGTGATCATAGGAAACTAGAGCATGATTTATACCACCTGAATTTTATTTTTCTCAGTTTGATCATTTTATTTAGGAATATATTTGTGCCATTTGTCTAATTAAAAAATAATGATGCAGCACTGAAGGCAGTGCCTACTACGTAGCAGGTGCTCAACATATGCTAATTCAAACTTTTTTAAAATTAGTAAAATATTTGGAAAGTGTTAAAAATGTAAATATAAAGGTTAATGTAGCATGATGTTTCTATGGCCAAGGTTTGACACATTAGAAGGCAATAAGTAAAGTGATGGAATTCTTCCTTGATATAAGTACTCGAAACAAGGAAGCACGAAAAGGGGCATTACTAGGGGGAAAAGGGAATTCGCCAAATAATAAGAGAGAAATCTGAGGTCTCAAGATAATCACACAGAATACAACAATAAGCAGTAAGTAAACGCTTCCAGCAGAGCTGTACCGAAGGGCACACAGCACCCACAGAATGGTCATCTCACCTGTTGTCTTTGCTGAAGAGGTGGTGGATACCCCATTGAGCGCACTAGGACTCCTTTTCATGGGCCGTGGCTTGTATTCTCGCCTGGGGACGCTGGATGCAGCCGATATTCTGTAACACAGATTTGAAGGTCAGGCAGACAGCTGATGACGAAAGCAAAGCCTCCAAGCCTGCGTTTGCTCTGCTGTAATAAGCCTACAAATTTAGGTCCTAGGCAATGGTCGTGAAGGGGGTGATTTTTACACGTTGATTCGTGAGTAGTCCAAAGTGATAGCTTTGATATCCCAAATGTAGTTTTTCAACTATATGCAGATATACCTCGTTTTATTGCACTTCACAGATATTGCGTTTTTTATAAATTGAAGGTTTGTGGCAATCCTGTGTACTATAGGTGCCATTCTTCCAAAAGCATTTGCTCACTTTGTATCTCTGTCACATTCTGGTAATTCTCAAAATATTTCAAACTTTTTCTTTATTATTATATTTGTTGTGGTGATCTTTGATGATACTCTTGTAATTATTATTACAAGAGTAGTAATAAACTGCGCCATGTAAGACGGCAATCTTAACTGATAAATGTGTGTATTCTGACTGCTGCAGCTACCACCTCCAGCTGTTCCCCCATCTCTCTCTCTCTCCTCAGGCCTCCCTATTCCCTAAGACACAACAAAATAGAAATTAGGCCAATTAATAACCCTATAATGGCCTCTAAGTCTTCAACTGAAAGGGTCTCATGTTGCTCACTTTAAATCAAAAGCTAGAAATGATTACGCTGAGTGAGGAAGGGATGTCCAAAGCCAAGAGAGGCCAAAAGCTAGGCTTCTTCACCAAACAGCCAAGTTGTGAATGCAAAGGAAACGTTCTTGAAGGAAATTAAAAGTGCTACTCCAATGAACACACAAATGGTAAGAAGGTGAAACAGCCTTATTGCTGATATGGAGAAAGTTGTAGTGATCTGGGTAGAAGATCAAACCAGCTACAACATTCCCTTAAGCCAAAGCCTAATCCAGAGAAGGCCTTAACTCTCTTCAATTCAGCAAAGTCTGAGAGAGGTGAGGAAGCTGCAGAAGAAAAGTTTGAAGCTAGCAGCAGTTGGTTCAGGAGGTTTAAGGAAGAAGCCGTCTCCATAACATAAAAGTGCAAGGTGCTGATGTAGGAGCTGTAGCAAGTTATCCAGAAGATCAAGCTAAGATCATTAATGAAGGTGGTTACACTAAACAACCGATTTTCAATGTAGATGAAACAGCCTTCTATTGGAAGATGCCATCTAGGACTTTCATAGCTAGAGAGGAGAAGTCAATGTCTCGTTTCAAAGCTTCAAAGGACAGGCTGACTCTCTTTTTAGAGGCTAATGCAGCTGGTGACTTTCAGTTGAAGCCAATGCCCATTTACCATTCTGAAAATCCTAGGGCCCTTAAGAATTATGCTGAATCTACTCTGCCTGTGCTCCAGAAATGGAATAGCAAAGCCTGGATGATAACACATCTGTTCACAGCATGGCTGACTGAATATTTTAAGGCCACTGCTGAGACCTACTGCTCAGAAAAAAAGATTTCCTTTCAAAATATTACTGCTCATTGACAATGCACCTGGTCATCCAAGAGCTCTGATGGAGATGTACAATGAGATCAGTGTTGTTTCATGCCTGCTAACACAACATCCATTCTGCAGCCCATGGATCAAGGAGTGGTGTCGACTTTCAAATCTTATTCTCGAAGAAATACATTTTATAAGGCACTAGCTGCCATAGATAATGGTTCCTCTTATGGATCTGGGCAAAGTAAGCTGAAAGACTTCTGGAAAGGAATCATCAGTCTAAATGCCATTAAGAACATTTATGTTTATGGGAAGAGGTCAGAATATCTATGTTATCAGGAGTTTGGAAGAAGAATTCCAACCCTCATGTATGACTTTGAGGGATTCAAGACATCAGTGGAGGAAGTAACTCCAGATGTGGTGAAAATAGCAAGAGAACTGGAATTAGAAGTGGAGCCTGAAGATGTGACTGAATTACTGCAATCTCACGATAAAATTTTAACAGATGAGGAGTTGCTTCTTATGGATGAGCAAAGAAAGTGGTTTCTTGAGATGGAATCTACTCCTGGTGAAGATGCTGTGAAGATTGTTGGAATGGCAACAAAGGATTTAGAATATTATAAAACTTAGTTGATAAAGCAGCAGCCGGGCTTGAGAGGATTGACTCCAATTTTGAAAAAAGTTATACTGTGGGTAAAATGCTATCCAATAGCATTGCCTGCTACAGAGAAAACATTTGTGAAAGGGAGAGTCAATCAACGCAGCACACTTCGCTGTTGTCTTCTCTTAGAAGTTGTCGCAGCCTCCCAGCCTTCAGCAGCCACCACCCTGACCAGTCAGCAGCCATTAACATTGAGGCAAGACCCTCCACCAGCAAAAAAGATTAGGACTTGCTGAAGGCTCGGGTGATGGTTAGCTTTTTTTAGCAATAAAGTATTTTTAAATTAGGGTATATACATTGTTTTTTTTTTTTTTTTAGACACAATGCTACTGCACACTTACCAGACTACAGTTTAGTGTAAATATAAGTTTTATATGCACTGGGAAGCCAAAAACTCTGTGTGACTCACGTTATTGCAATATTTGCTTTACTGTGGTAGTCTGGAACCAAATTCCCAATCTCTCCTAGGTATGCCTATATTTGTAAAGTATTTGTCTCTCATAAAGTCTCTGAGGCATCTAGCAAGTACCAGGGATGAACTGGCACTCGACAATGTTAGCTTCCTTCTCCTTTTCCTCATATAAAGATAGAATTAAGGAAAGATGCTCATGTGAGCAGTAGATGAACTACCTGCCTACAAAAGTGGATAGTTCAGAGACTGTACATACCTTTTGTCTTCCCTCTATAATTACTGCATTGATTTAAGCAAAAATCTCTCCAAATTTATTCATTATAATCATCCTGTGTAAAACAATTTTCTGTTATCAAACCTGGTCAAAAATTAGGGTAGTTTTTTAACCCAGTATTTTAATTAATAGGTTTACCATGCACACTACATATATCACTAATTTTCAGAAAAGTAGAGAATACACTTATCAGTAAAGTCACAGGGAACCCAGCAATGTTTCTTTGACCATTCAGAGGGTATTTTCGACTCTTTCAGTAGCTCTCAGAGTCAATGTTATGAACATGGGCTGGTATTTATGCTGGTGAAGTAAAAACACATCTTTTTCGAGACATTTACATACTATCTGAATATCATCTCACTCCTCTCGACATCCCTAGATGTTGGGGAGGGAGTATATGCCATCCCACCCTCAGCTAAACCCTCATCCAGTCAGCAGTGAAGCCAGGACAGCTCTGTAAGGGCTGAATTCGAAGGCAAGTGAGCAACTTTGGTTGCCCTAAACACAGGTCATGAGTAAGGGCTTGAGTGAAAAGAAAAAGGAGAAAAGCTTCCAGATCCCTTTTCCCAGTTCTGTCCTATTGGCCAAAGCCATGTATTTATTATCTCAGTGCTATCCCACACCCAACCATGAAAGCCAGCTGAAGAAAATTCAAAACAGAATGGGGCAGTGGGAAGGGGAAGATGGAGAGAAAGAGAGAGAGACTGATTTCGATTGATTTTAACTCTGCAGCCCTAGGCTTACAATGAATGCGAAGGCTCTTACCGCATCTGTAGCTTGCTCTGTAGCTCCTGCAGAATCTCTGTGGACTGTTTGTGATAGTCTAAAGCTGCCTCTATAAACACGGCCAACTGGCTGACTTGTTCTACCTGCAGCAGAAGTGGAAAATTACTCCATGGAGGCCAGCGCCTGTGTAGTGTTCAGAAAGAGAAGAGACCAGCAACAAAGACCCGGCTTTGCAGGGAAGCGCCCTGTCTGCCTGGGCTCTGGTCTATTTCATTTCATTTCATCACGAAGTAATGATCACACAGGTCATGGTATAGAGCTATAAATGCTGGAAAAACATGTTCAAATTTATTTGTGATTATGAAGTTGATTTAACTCAATAAAAAAAAGTCTACTTTTCCAATTAGATGATCTTCTCAGGAGATGTTTATGCTATAAAGTTCATGGGTCTGAAAACGGAGAGATAAAGCTTTTCCAATTACAACTGAAGCCAAGGTTTAGTCAATGAACTGCTTCCTTAGCGAAGTGTCTCTACGGGCACTTTCTAGCTAAGTCACATCAAGAAACTAAGTAGAACTTCCCTGGTGGCGCAGTGGTTGAGAGTCCGCCTGCCGATGCAAGGGACACGGGTTCGTCCCCCGGTCCGGGAAGATCCCACATGCCGCGGAGCGGCTGGGCCCGTGAGCCATGGCCGCTGAGGCTGTGCGTCCGGAGCCTGTGCTCCGCAACGGGAGAGGCCACAACAGTGAGAGGCCCGCGTACCACAAAAAAAAAAAAAGAAAGAAACTAAGTAAATTAAGCTGTTCTCAGATAAGAAGGGAAGCCAGGAAGCAGGGCACGCACCAGGCCAAGACTTGCCAGCCCCCTATATGTTTTTGTTGCCCCCTGTAGGTTTTTGTGGCTATCAGCGCAAAATCATTTCCCTGAAGAAAACAGCCCAAAGGAATGAACTAGAAAGACTCTGGCAGCTCTCTTTCCCATGAACCAAGACATTCATGAAATTAGTGACCAAATTACAGTGGACGCAAAAAACTAAAATGAAAAAGTTACGTTACATAAAAAAGCCTGGAAGGCCTGGGGATGCATAATTTGAGGAAGAGCCATCTCCAGTAGGGCACTGGGGCTCCCTTCCCTGCTTCCCTACGTGTTTGAGGGGCTGCTACAGAAAAGGATTCATTAAGCTGATTTCCACAAGCCTCAGAGGCAGGACCACTGGGTTGAGGTGATGGGACGGGGAGGGGGTGGGAGGCAGCGTGAATCCCGTGAACTCCAGAACCAGACAAAGGCACAAATCAAAATCAATCCCCCTCTTTCCTAAGCTTCCCCATAGTCTATGCATCACCTCCTTACTTCATTTGCTAATCAGCTTAGCGGAAAGTCTGCCTGTTTATTCACCCTTACACCCTCACCCTGCAAAACCAATCATGGACTCCTTTGCCTTCAAAGATCTAAGCTATTTTCATTTGCTATTATCGACTGTGCTTTAGCTGTCTATACTTTCATTTTCCTTGCCCACGTACACCATTTTAAACAGGGGTTCATGTTCATGTAAGATATACATGGACTTCCACTTGAGCCATATTGTGATCAGCGTCTGCAAGATGAAATCCCACTGTATTACATTTATTTTACCACACTCTGTGGCTGGAAGAGCAACAAGCCTAGCCTTAAATTTCCAAAAACTCAATAAACAAAACAAAGACAGCCTGGCCCCTACAAAATCCTAAGGATTTCTTAAGTTTCACCTCTTTGGCTTTTACACGTACTTTTAAATAAGTCCAGCGCCACAGCCTAACGGGATCACAGTAGAATCTGCTATGGATTCCTTACAGTGTAAGAGCTGTGTGCTGGTTAAAATCTGCACCACACGTCTCTAGCTTTAGTAAAGTTAATTTATATATTAATACCCACTTTGAAATATGCTTGACATCTTATAACTTTTAAGGGAACAGTGAAAGGTAGTTGAATGAATATTCCTTGAAACACACTTGATGTTGGGAGGGGGGATCACCAGCTGTCATCTCTGATGTGGCTAAAATACTAGATTATGTACTCCAGAGAGGCATTTGGATTCATTGGATGGCTGACTTTGGGAAGGAAATGGATCTTGGGCTCCCTTAAAACCTGGAAGACAACAGCAGTGCTGTACAGCGCCTGCACATAGTAGGTGCTCAATGCAACTGCTGAAGAGGTGGTTATGAAGCTATAAGTCTCTTGTTGACAGTGAAGCCATGTGGTGCCCCAAGTGGATTATCTGCCTTTCCCTGCCAGAAAAATGGAAGCTTCCAGCTGTCCCCAGGCCATGAGCAGTGAGCTGTATGCAGGTGGCCTCTGCTTCCCAAACCCCAATGAGAATTCAATACCTGGACTGGCAGAATCAAGGTTGCAATAAACCCAGGCCTGGCAAGAGTCAAAACCTGTCCAGAAGGTAAAACATTTCTTCCACTGGCCACACCACTCAATTTGGCAAATTCATCTATTGAAGCAGGAAACGTCACCTGGGATGAGAAGAAAAACTTAGTTCCACTGCCACCTGAGACCTGTGCTGCCACTTGGCTGGTGCCGTCTTGAGAGTAAAGTGTGACCTCACACCCCGCGAGGGTTCCCATGACACACACAGTGGAACAGAATTACCAGAGAATTAGCTCCGGTCTCTGAAAGTAAAGTGCACTTGCTGTTACAGATGAGGTCACACCCAGCTCAGACGCCTCAAGTGAGAAACTCATGATGCAAACAGACTTCCCTATGGGGCAGCTAGAGGTGAAGGAGGCAGAGGCCAGACAAAGGCAATGCTCGCTGACAAACGGGCGGGGTGAGGACCATGACACTACCTGGGAGGTACATGGAACCATGAAACCAGAAGAGCTTTTGGTAGACAGAAAAGTGGCCCCCAAACACGTCCAAGTCCTATTTCTCCAAATCTGTGAATATGTTACTAGATGGCAAGAGGGCCTTTGCAGATGTGATTTATGTAAAGGATCTGGGATTAGGAGATTACCTGCATCATCTGGGTGGGCCCAATATAATTCCAGGGTCCTTTAAGAGGAAGGCAGGAGGGTCAGAGTAAGAAAAGGAGATGCGTCAGTGGAAGCAGAACCAGAGTGAGAGATTTGAAGATGCTTCACTGCTGGCTTTGAGGTGGAGGAAGAGGCTATGAACCAAGGGATGCAGGTGGCCTCTGGAAGTTGGAAAAGACAAAGAAATGGGTTCTTCCCTACAGCCTCCAGGAGGAATTCAGCCCTGCCAATACCTTGATTTTAGGACTTCCAACCTCCAGTCTTCAAGATAATAGATTTGTGTTGTTTTAAGCCACAGACTTGTGATGATTCAGCAGCAATAGGACACTGCCATTTCAGAGCTGCTTTGGCCTATTCTCAAATGAAGCAAAATCTAACAATGGGACTAGCTCTGGTCAGGGACCCCTGTTTATTTATGGGTGATGGGAGTTGTTACCTTGAGACTCATAGGAACCAAACTCATGGTGCTAATGAACCCACTGAGGCTGTTGGAAGTACCTTAGCTCTGGGGATGGGGGCAGAGACTAAGAGCGGGAGAAGTTCCCAAGAGCTGTGGAAAGTGTCCAGGGACACTTGGGTGGGATCTGAGCCACTGGGGGAGCCTGTGGACCAACAGCCATTGAGGGGGCTTGTGGAACTTTGGTTGTACCAAAGGAAGAATGGCTCAAAGGACTCCATAGTAAAGGCCCTCTAAGATCAACTCTCTGCAACAGGGATATGGAAATTGGGGTGGGAGAGAAGGAGCAGGGCTGAGAAATCTCCTCAGACCTTCCAACAATCAGTTACCAAGGGACTGGTCGGTAGCCAGGTAAATGGGCACAGAGGCACACTCTGAAGACCACGGGGAGAACAGAGAGAACTTGACGTGAATAGGTAATGCCCCGCCCAGATCCTTGGAATATACAGTACACACAGCATGCATGAATGCAGAAACGTGCATCTCCTGGGACCTGGCAAGTTGTCCCCTTTCACAACTGAAATGACGTACTTCCAATGGAGGCCACTTTCGACGTGAATTGTGGTAATCCAACTGATTTCTGGCTCTGTCATATCAAAGACTCCACTATTTTTGGATTCCTCAGAGAAGCTGGAGGAAAATTTCTCAGGAATTTTGCAGTCTGGTCTTAAACAGATGCCTTTTCCAATAAGGCAAAGGCCTTTATTTAGAGTTTCTGAGAAAGTTTGAGTCAGGCCATTAAATTCGTATTAAATTAATAACATGGATAGTAATCCTCTACACTCTTATTCTCCACTTTATACTTCTAAAGAATTTCTTGCATGCAGGGGTTCATTTGCCTGACACTGTAAAGGTGAAAGTGACTTTCTAGGGGCATATACCTGAACAGAGGCAAAACCACAAGCAGGTTTCAGGTCTTTCACTCTCTGTCGGGAGTGCTTTCTTTCTACTATTCCAACACTTCCTAAATGCCTTATTCGATACATCACAAGTCCCTTGATATGTCAATAATAAAATAATAATAATAACAGTGGTGTGGAAGAGTGCAATTGTCAAATAAATTTGAGAAACTGCCTTGTGTATCCTCTTTTAGGAATCTCTTGGAGATTAGTTTTTCATATATTCATATAAAGACTCTGAAAAGTCTTGTGATAAAGCAAACCTGTTTCACTTTGGTTAACCCAGGCTTTCCCAAACTTATTTGACCATAAAGACATTATTCACGCAACACACGCTACATCCCATGGAATGAATTTTGGGAAACACCCCTCTAGACCAATGGAAAGAACCCAGGAATCCGGAATCTAGTAATTCCACTTGTTCTGGGAGCCCATGGACAGAGGGAGGGTCCCCAGGCTGGGGGTTTGTATCAGGAGAGCTTAGAGAATATTGCAGGTGCCTGGACTCATCGGTCTGAAATGGCATCTTCTGTGTGATATTTCTGGCCCCTGCCAACGTCAAAGACCTACATTCCATTATGTCGCATCGTGAGGAATAAACTTCTCTGCGAAGACAGAAGAGGAGAGTGTTAACAGGCCTAGGGGTGATTTAGCATTCCCAAGAAATGGCGGTGGAGACTGGGAAGCAACTGCTGAATATCCTGTACCCCCACCTCAGAGCTAACTGTGGGGGGCAAAGGGGCCCCTCTCCTAGGGGAGGGCTGCTCTGGGTGCCTCATCCCAGCCTGGCACAGCAGAAAGAACCAGCCCTAGACCTGCCCTTCTGGGCTCCTGGGAAATCTCATGGACCAAAACACCTGCTGGCTTGCATCTGCGTGTAGAGTAGTAAGCTACTCACCTCCGGACAAGAGGTGATGTGATGCTCAAGGGCTCCAATCCAGCACTTACTGACAAGACCCCGAAGGACGACAGCATGGCGCCAAAGGAGACCCTCCTCTTTGATTACCCCATCCCCAACTCTGCCAAAAATAGGTAGAAAAACAGATGCCACTTTCCCTTAGGAATGAATGTTGGAGTAAACAACTCAGGGCCTTCTCACCACTTCCTTCTTTCCACGTGACAGGAGGAGGAGTGATCCGTCCAATTGGTGAGATTAGGGGACCCTGACACCCAGGGCGACTGGACCCTGTGCTGGAAAAGCAAGAGGGGCCTGGCCCTGGGGTCTGTATTCTTGAAGAAAGTGGGTTTGTGAAGCAGCTTTTCTGCTCTGCCCACCTCACTCTCCCTGAAGGTGGCTCTAAGGTCTAGACGAGGTCTGGGGTAAGTAGTTGGAGGCCAGTGTGGACCCAGGTCCAAGCTGCCCACTCGATTTTCCAGACGGTCCTGTCCTCTAGGCAGGAGGCTGGTTTGTCATGCTTGTTTGGCTGCCCTGTTTGTCTCTCAGTTGGGAGAATGCAGATATGAGGACAGATGAACAACCACATCCTGGAAACCTCTAGAAAATCCTAGGAAGAGTTGCGTGATCTGCATTTGGAGACCCGGGAAAGACCAAGCCTGTTAGTTCCGGTTGGAGTTCTCACACCAGACAGATCTCTGGCAGACAGATTTTGTAGGCAGTATCTGGTGAAGCTTTTATCGTGTCTGAGCCAGGGCTATGGGACGTGAGGGCTGGAGAAGATACCGCCTGTTGCCTGGAGAGTGAGACTTTGGGGTTTGCATTGTTAGCGCCAGACAGAGTTGGGCAGGTGGCCCCAGAGCTTCAGACACGCCACCTCAGATGGTCTCCCTTCCTTCACGCTACTCTGCTTTTCACTTTCTCTTTGGAGGGAACACTTGCAAGCCCTTTCCCCAGTCCAGCTTCACTCCTCCTACTGTGGATGAGATCGAGGAATGTTCATTCATTAGTAGGATGAGTTCTCTGCTCTGCATGGCCAGAGGCCGTGGATCTCAGCCTGTGTCTGGGTGTGAGTCAGGCTGGCTCTGTACTGGGGAGGCTTTTGCCAATGAGGGTGCTATGAGCAGAGACTGCAATCGGGATGTGGGTTGGCCATGCCATCCCCTCCAACACAGGTGACCAGGAGGCCTGTATCTTACAGTCATTGGGTGTTCTCATCAGTTGAAAGGGCTTCCCCTTGATTCCAATCTGGTTTTTGTGTCAATTCCTCAATCAGTCAGAACCCAAAAGGATGATCAGTTCTGACGGATACCCCAAACCTGTAGCCCACATGAGATAAGCATGTCCCACTTGTGTTTGGAGAAAGTGCCAGGGCCTCTGCCGCCTGCCACCATGTCCCTGAGGCCACGTGTTTGACAGAGTCTGTCCTCAAGAAGCAGGCATATACCTGGTCTCTAGCAGGTACCAGGTCAGGTGGAATGTCCAATCCATTGGGCAAAGGCAGGGCCTGCAGACCCACTGTGTTTAATCTGGGAATTAGACAGATCCCAGCCATCTTTAGTTCCTGGATGAAAACCCAGCCATCCCCAGCCATGCTGAAGCACAGCTCTTCATTCAGAGCTCCCTCACCATGAAAAAAAGCAGACATGGATACAAAAGTCTGAGTGATGAAGGATGGACATGAGGTTGGTGACCCAGAGGGAGCAGGAAGGCAGGGTTCTGTGAGCTGCAGAGCCACTGGGCCTGGCCTGGTTGCTGGAGAAGGGTCAAGGACAGCCCTGAGGGTTCAAAGCATGCCTCATCCCACCATGTATTGCTTCTTTGTCTTTCCCCTGATAAGTCACACCCACTATTTATCCCCAAGCACCACGCAGTTTCAGTATTAGCATGTCAGGTCCAAGGGGAACTGGAGAACATTTTCTAGACCTTGCCTCATCAACAGGACTGCCAGACCACCTGGATATGGCCAGACACTGTCATGGGAAAAGACAAGGTTGTCCCTTTCTAGGTCTACTTGCTGTTACCCCAAGAAGAGGAAGAAGGCAGTCTTCTGGAGCTTCCACGATAACTTGTGAGTCTCCTCAACTATAAACCTGGGAGGGGCAAAGGTAAGAGCAGCCTCCCTATCATAAGTCTCTCAGTAAATGGTAGCTTTCATCACTGTCATCCTCGTCTCACCACCATCAGTCTCCTTCGCACTGCCATCATCTTGAGAATCAGCAACCACGGCACGCAGGGTAACCACTACAGTTGAAAATGGCGCTAGGAAAGGTGGGAAGAGAAAGAGGTGGAGCCTACTTCCAAGGCAGCCTTTGAAAGTCCTCCACCGTTTCATTATTCTGGTCTCCTCCCATCTCAATGGCCAGTTTCCATGGCTGCCAGTGAAAGACGTGGACCCAGGCCCTAAAATGAGGGAGCAGCCCATGCTCCTCAGAGCTGAATGAAGGCACCCCCCACCCACCCCAGGAAACTTTAGGGGAAACACTGCAATTCATGCCTCTGCAGGGCCAACACCAGGACCTCCGTGGGGCTTGAGTTATAAGCTAGCTCTTACTTCTCCCAGGGTGGGGTGGGCAGGGGTTAACTCATTTGTGACAAGCAGAACACTGTCAACAGATGGACAAATGACTGAGTTCTTATAAGGAAGGGATCATTTCTCATTTTGACTGATACTGAAGGGAAACGGAGGTCTCTTGGGTCAACTGCCAAGACCAGAGCAACTGAGACAGGCCTCCCTGATGGAGTACTTTGCAACAGCTCAACACAGATCATGAATAAAGGTCATGCATAAAGCGCGTGGGTTAGACAGCACGTCTGACACATGAGATTCAACCTCAGAGTTTAAATCTACCTCTAAAGTACCCAGGACTGGAAGGGCAATGTTTGCTGCAGCCTGATAAGGAATACATGCATCTGATACCTCACACTTGAAAAAATCAAATATGGCAATCCAAGACAAAACCAAACCAAATGGCCTATTGCTCGGGGATAATTTCAAGGAAATTTCTATTTTTAAGGGAAAGCAAACAACAAAGAAAAACAGGGAAAACTGTCATCCCTCTTCCCGTTTCTCATAAGATGTAAAAGAAAAAAAACCTGGTAAGATATTTAAAGGAGAAGCATAATAGAATGCACTTTTTGGTACTGAGGTTTAATCATGGGGATTTCACATTGTTTCCTCCAGGGTTAATGTCTCGTCAACAGTGGACGTAATTCCCCCACAACACCATCGCAGATAAAAGGTGCTCAGTACATTTGATTTGACTTGACTTGAAAGATGCAAGACCTCAATGTACCTTTTAATCAATTATTAGAAGTGGAACACAGGTTGCAGAAAAATAAACCCTCTGACTTGTTCCAACAGGTTTGAAAGTCCAACAAATAGGTCCGAAGCTAATGCTGGGCTGAGGTGGCTCGTGGCATCACAGAAGCTGGACTTAGGGTGGGAACTCCAAACGGGGCAGGTGGCCAAGGGCTCTTCCCATCAGGCAGTAAAAAATGCCAAGTGACTTCTCATTGCCAAGGCAAAGAAGGGTGGCCTTCAGCCCTCACGGTGCCCACTTGGGGGTTACCATCCTCTTTAGTTACATTTAATCTAACTTTACTTGGACAAATAAAATAAGAGCTGGTGGCAGGAGTCACGGTACGATAGGATGTTAGCATTTCTGAGGGGTATGTGTCAAGACCTTCACAATCCCCAAGTTCACAAGCACCACTATGGTACAGCTGAAAAACTTAGGTCATGCTTTTATATCCCAAAGGTTCACTATGACAAGTAAAGGCATCAGAGAGCTGGGTGATGAGTGAGGCTCTCCCACTAGCCAAGAGAGCTGCTCCTCCTCAAACATCTGCCTCACTGAGCGCTCTTCACAGTCTTAGCAAAACTGCAAATTACCACATGACTTGGGCTTTCTATTCTCCTGCAAAACCACCAATGCTATGGCCTCAAACACAAAGGCTGGTCTACGATGCACTTCTAAGACAACCCCACCTCCCCAGGGCCAACCCGAGCACATCTCTGAAGCAATTCCAGGATCAACAGGACTTCTCCAGATCTGAGATTTGAGTCAGGACTTGCTGGGTATCTGAAGCTATTTCTTAGGCAGGAGATAATGGTTATGGAAAATTCTGGAAACTATGTAACAACTAAGGCTCCAGAGCTTCTCAACATGCTGACCCTAGTCATACAGTCAATGTTTTCATTCACATTAAAGTCTCCTGTTTGGTTTAAATACTTACATCATTTTCTAAAAAATTAAACATGCTTCTTTCAGCCAACTCCTTTGACTCTTCAAATTTTTCTACTGCTTGTCTGACTTCTTCATCTGGTATCTTACCTACTCGCTTCTTTTTATAATCGTAATCCAGGCGGCGGCCTTCCAGCTTTTTCAGGTGATGCTAAGAGACAAAGTGGTCCTTTAGAGAACTGTGATGCTCAAACACAGCACAAAGAAATAGTCAGCATTTCTGTGAAAATAGTCATTGCTTTTTCTTGGCATAAATTCTAGGGGGCAGGATCCCACCTTACACTTCTTTTGCACGCACTCATCATCTATTAGAGGCTCCCTTCACCGCCGGTCTACAAGGGATATTTGTGGAATGAATGAATGGGTAGACGGATGGATGGATGGAAGACAGAATGAATGAGTGTCTATATGGAACATAAAGATGCAGTATCAGTATGCAGATTAATTTTCCAAGGTTCTCTATAGGACCCCTCACTTAGGCTCCATTAATGTCCAGGTAATTTCCAACCGAATTAACTATATCCAAAAAAAGTATGTTTCTTTTGGTACTACTGTCAACTCCTCACTAAGAAGTAGATTATAAAAACACAAATTTCTAGTATCCTCTAGAATACTTATGCATCTTCCATAAAGTTCCCAAACAATTACAGAACAAGTTGAATAAATGCCCTCGATGAATGTGATACAGAGGACAGATGCTCACAGGCAACCTCTGAAATGATGGAATTTCTTTTGAAAAATATGATCTCTTTAACAAAGTAAAACAAGTATAAATATTAGAGGTGTCCATTCGTGGAATGCAGTGCCTTGTGTGGTAGTAAGTTTCCCATCACAGTTTGTGTTCAAGTAGAGGGATCCCATGTCAGAAATACTATAGAAGGGATAACTGCACAGGGCAAGGGAGTTTATGACCATAACCCCTGGAAAACAGATATTTGATATTGAAAGTGTATGTGAAAACAGATTGTCCCACTGAAGCACGTAGGTAACTTGACTATTCTTTTTAGTGGGAAGCACTGGTTCTAACCTCCATAATGATTGGGTGAAGAGTATATAGGACAAAAAGTCAGAATCATCTCTCTTCTGACACGTTCTTCTGACTCTGGGCAAGTCTCTGAATCCCTCTGTGCCTCCACATATGTGGCTGTAAACGGGCACAACCAGGCTTAGTCTGGCTACATATGGGTGACGAAACATTTATAGAAGCCCTTTGAGTCCACAAGACCTTGTACAGATATGTCAGTCATGTGTTAAATGAACAGGCTCTCCACTCCAGATGTCCAAGATATATAGAGCACAGTTGAGACTATGAAAAGCCTTCTGAATATTAGACTCTTTAATTCTTGATCATCTATAGGATTTAAGTTTAAATTTATACAGTTTCTCTATCAAACCAGAGTTGAAGAACAAGAGACACCATTTAGAAAATTATTTTTTTGCATAGGGAGAAACATTTAAGGATATGTGTATTTTGTACATTTCTCCCACTCACTGCTCAGGATCCACATTTGTGTCCATGACTAGCTACCCTACTGAACCAGGTCAAGTGGAAGAGCAATGTCGTCCAGTGGACTTTCTGTACAGCTTTCTTCAAGGTCAGCAGCACAAGAAGAAATGGCATATGATGTATGTCAGCAAAGGAGGTATTTGGTTCTAAGGTTCTGCATTTGGGAAAGATGTTTTGGCATCCCCGCAACACAGAATGTCTCTTCTCTAGAATCATCTGTTCAATAATAATCTGTGAGCACAAAGGCTGCGCTAGTCATGCAAAAGTGAACAAAACATGCCTCCTTACGCCAAAGCACTTGCTGCTAAACAATAGAAAAAGAGAAGCAGTGATGCTCACAGCACAGGAGGCACAGAAGGAGCACCTGACTAAGCCGGGGAGAGAACAAGAGCTTCCTCAAGGACCGAACATCTGAGCTGAGATCTGCAACGTGAGATGACTTAGCCAGGAGAAGGTGGAAAAGGAGAAAGACAAAGAATAAAAAGAGAGCACAAAGCAAAACACCCCCTGGGGACTGTAAGTAATTCATTGAGGCCTGGGCAGAGAGTTCAAGTGGGAAGGGGTGAGCGATCAACCCGGAGAGAGAAGGAGGGGCCAGGAATTAGGGACTACGGTGCTGGATCTTTACCCCCAAAGTCAGTGGGCAGCTACTGGGGGCTTGTACCTTAGGAAGACTCTGGCTGTAGTGTGGAGGGTGGACTGGAGGGGCCGAGATGTGAAGCCGGGAGTCAAGGGCTGCTGTGCTGATGGGTGTAAACGTTAACCCGAAGAAGCCTATAGAGAGAAAGGGGAAGAAGGGAGATTCCGGAGAGAGGATGCCGGATGTGGCAAAGGCCCTGAGGAGATGAGGATAATGGACTCTGGGGCCCAGTGGAGGACTGGCCTGAGGGGAAGAGGGCAATGGGAGTAAGGAGTTGAGGAGGGTGCTGGGGTGGGGGGGAGGCTGGGTGGGGGGTCGGGTAGCAGAATATCCTAGGAGTTCCTGAACAGTTGCTTTCATTTTTCTTTCAGTCTTCCTGAATTCCCCTCCATAGCCTTTGGTTTTGGTGTAAATTCTAAATGCCTATACGGGCATCCAGGACTTTACATTGGGGAGCTCTGGAACAGGGCCCAAGGATTTGCATTTCTAACATGTGATGCTGATGCTGCTTAGGGACCACACCATGAGAATCTGGGCCTGAAGAAAGGAAAAGGGGACATCCCCAAGGCTTGGATGACTGCCAAGCTGGCCCAGGCTGCATTCAGATCACTCCTCAAGGCACCACCAGGAAGGTCTTCTGGGCAGCTTCCCCAGGGGGTGCCCAAAGAAGGTCCCGATGCAGCCTGTCCCTCCAGAGTAGAAGTCCCTGGCAGGGTAGAAGTCTCAAGACTGTTTCTGCATATCTGCAAAAGCACCAGCAAGCAAGTGGCATGTGATTACCTACAGGTCCCTGAAAGCTCCCGTGTATGCTCTGGAGGGCCATTTTAACATTTTCCTGATACAACATGTTGATTCCTAGGTACTGATCTCCTTAAGAAGTAATGGAAAATAACGATCACTAGTGCAACGTATCAAAAGACGCAGCTAGGGAGTGTTCTAATTCCACGTAGCTGCCCAGTAATAGCCAGGACATGGAAGCAACCGAAGTGTCCATCGACAGATGAATGGATAAAGAAGATGTGGCACATATATACAATGGAATATTACTCAGCCATAAAAAGAAACGAAATTGAGTTATTTGTAGTGAGATGGATGGACCCAGAGTCTGTCAAACAGAGTGAAGTAAGTCAGAAAGAGAAAAACAAATACCATATGCTAACACATATATATGGAATCTAAAAAAACAAGTTCTGAAGAACCTAGGGGCAGGACGGGAATAAAGACGTAGACATAGAGAATGGACTTGAGGACACAGGGAGGGGGAAGGGTAAGCTGGGATGAAGTGAAAGAGTGGCATGGACTTATAAATACTACCAAATGTAAAATAGATAGCTAGTGGGAAGCAGCCACATAGCACAGGGAGATCAGCTCAGTGCTTTGTGACCACCTAGAGGGGTGGGATAGGGAGGGTGGGAGGGAGATGCAAGAGGGAGGGGATATGGGGATATATGTATATGTATAGCTGATTCACTTTGTTATACAGCAGAAACTAACACATCATTGTAAAGCAATTATACTCCAATAAAGATGCTAAAAAAAAAAAGATGCAGCTAGTATGGTATGATTTTGATAATCAAAAATCCAATACACGGAATTCGCTGGCAGTCCAGTGGTTAGGACTCTGTGCTTTCACTGCTGATGGTCCGGGTTCCATCCCTCGTCGGGGAATTAAGATCCCACAAGCCATGGGGTGTGGCAAAAAAAAAAAAGGTATTAAAAAATAAAGATTGCTTTTTAAAATATCCAGTACAAAGTTATGCAGTCATTTTGTTATGTGAGAAATGACTGTAGAAGTATGTATCTTGAACTTGGCTTCTAGCTGACTTCAATAAGGTACAAAATCAAGGGCTAATTAATCCTGGGACTCTTTCCCAATGAGCCAAGTAAACATAACTGAGTTCTTTTTTTACCACCCACAATAAGGTGATGCTTTCACTGAGTTGCTATAGAAATGTTCTAATGATTTTAAATAGTATAAACATCATACTAAATAGCAACAGGCAGATTTATAGCCTAGAAAACTTACCCCAATCTCTTTTAAATCTTTGTCTTGTAGTAACTGAAGTGGATCAATAAAAGTTTGCTTTACATTAATATCAAGAGAGTCTTTCACCTCAGCCATTAGCTTCATGGATTCGCCAACTTCTATCAATGCATTGCCTTCAATAGAAAATACAAATAAAAATGGTTCTTTAGCAGACCTAACTCTAAGTTAACAGTGATATTTGTTTAATTTTTTCCCAAAAGTTTGTGATGATCAATGGTGTGTAACAAGGTCCTCAACTCTGGGACCTTTGAATCTTGACCCAGAGAAAAGAAAATGTAAAAACGAGAAAGTCTTTCTAAATATTTTCCACATTTTCCTCACTACTTCTGCACTTTCTCCACCGCATAGAATAAACCTCTAGAATAAAACTCTGAGGCTCAGACAGACTGAGGCACTTACCGTATCAGCCACTAGATGGGGTTAAAGCTTCTTTTTTTAAACTGGTAGTTTTGTGAACTGGCACCAAGGGTTCCTTAGAGGCGCAAGAACAAAATCCGTCTTTGTAAACAATAAAAGGATTCATTCATCAGGGGTTAAGTATTAACCAATAAAGATTACAACAGAAATAAATGAACAAAACCTCATCTCAGCTTCTAGCTGCTAGGTCTTCTTGAGGCCACTCCTTGTATTCTTGAGATGGTTCTAAGTTTCCCTACCCCTTCTGATGTCAAAGAAAGTCTGGCAGTGTCACACAGGACAGCCTTTCAGCAGGGTGGGAAGGGTCTGCTCTTGCAGTGAGGTCCAGGCCAGACATGCCAGACTTGGGCAGCGATGGGCAGCTTTAGCTGGATTAAATCCTGGTATTCGGCACCCGCTAACCTGCAGTGATTTGAAAGCAGGCATCCTGGTAGCTGAGCACTATGAGGGTTGCAGGTTTTCTAGAAGACATGTCTGGGAAATGCTGCACTAAACTGAACTCTTTTTCCTGTAGTTGGGGTCTTCATAAAAAGTTAGAGCTTGGGGTCTCTCAACTCCCAGGCTTGAAGAAGACCTGAAATCCCAGCCCAAGACTTTGCATTTCTAGCTAATTCTGACCTTCAAGTTGTTTCACCTACGAGTCATAGGCACGTACAGTTGATTCATCTGTAAAACAGGGATAGCAATATCACCTCACCTCACTTTTTATTTTTTTTAAGGAATAGCATAGACAGTGAATGTCACAGGACCTTGCAAAATGTAAGTGGAAACCATTACTCCAAACCACAGCTGACCGAGACTCCATTGTGGCGCGTGGGTAGCTTTGTTCCTCCTGGGAGGCTGTGTCTCCTTAACTAACTCCCCAGAGTCTGGTTCTAACTCATTCTGAGACGGAAATGAGAACGTCCTTTCCCGGCCTGAGGACTCTTTCCTGCCCAGCTGGTCAGAAATGGAGGATATGGCTTCTGACCCCACTGCTCACTCTGCCACCAGTGCCCACACCCCAGAATGTCAGTTAATTTAGCTTTGACGAAAACATTTCTAAATATGTTTCTTACAAGGCGCCAAAGGTGACATTCTGAATATGAGCTGTCACCTCCATGGGTTTGATACCTCCTCTCCTTGCTCAAGATTCCAATTCCACGAGGACGTGGGACTCAGCCTCCACCAGTGGAGGTCTCTGCCCTTGAGGAAATTTCTGTGTGGCCCCAAGAAGAAAGCATCCGACAGCACAGTCTTTCCCTCAGAACAGCAAGCAACCCCTCTGCTCCTAATGCCCTCCTGATGTCGGCTCTCTCTCGCTGGGTACCTAGGAAGCTACCAAATTGTCTGCCCTTCAAATCCCCTGCCCTGTCACCTGACCAGACGCACTGCAGGACTGTCCGTGGATGTCAGGGCCTGCCTGGCGGTCTCTCCTGTTCCCTCCACTGGTCAGCCTTCAGGACAAGGAATAGGCCATCTTGGCCCCATTCACCCAGGAAATAAAATAAAATTCACATTATACTGCTCTGAAGGATACTGTTACCCTCTGTGACTAACCAGTGTTTTAACATATGGGATTTTTTTTTTAAGTTTTCAAAAGACTTTCCCCCCATTTTCCTAGATGAATGACTATGGCCTAATACCGGAATCGTCAATTTCCATATCTTGCTTTGCTACCACTACATGAGTAGCAAACGTGCCAAATTCTCCCGGAAGATTTAACATATCAAATTCGACTCACACCCAATATAATTTATCAATTTAAAGTAATCTCAATCAAAATTTAATAAGTTTTTTGGGGCTTCTCTGAGGGTCCAGTAGTTAGGACTCAGTGCTTTCACTACTAAGGGCCTGGGTTCAATCCCTGGTCAGGGAACTAAGATCCTACAAGCAAAAAAAAAAATTTAATAAGTTTCTTGTTTTTTAGTAGAGAGGACTTAAAATGACTCTAAGTTTCATCTGGAAAAATAAAACAGATGAGTATGTCCATGAAATTTTTATAACATCTAGGGGAAATTTTAGTTAAATATATTAAAATATATTTTAAAATGACAATATTTTAAACAACATGACACTTGATCAAAACAGGGTACAGACCAAGAAAACAGAAGAGAAAGACCAGAAACAAACTTAAAATATATAAAATTTTATAACAAAAAAGTTATAGAAAATCAGCAGAGAAAGGCTGAACTTTTCAATAAAATGTTAGGGCAACTGGCTATGTATTTGTGAGAATACAAAATGAAAACCCTATTGCACAGTACTCATCCATTAAATTCAGGAGCTTGGGAATTTAAAGGTAAGAAAAGAAAACATATGTATGAAAATAAAGTATAAATAAACATTTACACAGCTTATTAGTGAAGCGGGGAGGAGTGGAAAAGTTTTTCTAAACATGATACCAAAGCTATAAACCATAAAAGAAGACCAATGAGCACCACTAAATAAAAAGCAAATATCTTCTTCCATTAAGATGACCTCCACCTACAACATCAGAAGGTACATGCCTACCTGGGGCAAAACTTCATCAACATATGAGACAGACAAAAAGCAAGTATCCTGACCACTGAAAAATCTCATAAACCAGTAAGAAAAAAAAAAAATGAACACCTTAATAGAAAAACAGGCAAAGGACACAGATATACAATTCACAAAGATGATGACAAACGTGAAAAAAAAAATCTACCTCACACATAATCCAAAAAATAAAGTTAAAACAGCGCCCAGATATCAGTTTTATTTGCTATAAATCAAATGATCAGTTATTTAAAAGGAAACTAAAAAGACAATTCCCAGAGTTAGTACCTGTGCTGAGAAACACACTCTCATACCTTCCTGGCAGGAGTGTCAAAATGGTATAACCTTTCTGGAGGGTCATTTGGGACTATGCTTCAAACACCTGAAAAATCGGGCTTTTTTTTTTTTTTTTTTTTCTGGTCAAGCACTATGAGTTTATTTAGTAATGTAAAATCCAGTGATGATTAATTTTTCATAGCTGCCTACATACACAGGTTTTCATGGCATACAGATTGTCAAGAGAGCTCTCTAGGTTACAAAAGATACTTGTCACCAGATTTTTTCTGCTAAAATAATAACTTTAATGGAAGATATGACAGAAAAATTAGATAAGATTTGGTACAGTATAAGACACCAGCAGGGTACAGTGCCAAATTAAGAACAGAAAAAAGGTCTTTAGAAGATGGCAGGTTCTAATATGTATAACTGTTTCAATTTGTGTACACCTGAAACTAACACATATTGTAAATCAACCATACTCCAATAAAAATTGTTTAAAAAAAGGATAGTAGGCTCTAGCTATTTATCAAACTATATAAACCTATAAGTAAAGCCCTACCAAATTAGTGTACCAGAGGTACCAAATTTGTATACCAAAGGAGTGGGACTTAGAAAGATTGCATTTCTTTTTTGAAATTCAAAGCATCTCTAGGAACTAGAAAAGTTATTTTACAGATGACTACACTAAAATTTTAAACAACAAATGATCTACTAAGGCAACGTAAATATGTTTCAAGGCTAGAAAAACTATCCCCATACTTTCCTGACATCACTCTAAACATAAGAATTGCAATATGCTAAAATCTCAAAGCTAATATATTAAACATATTTGATATTTGGAGCTTTCTGAAATTATTTTTAGAATTTTACTTTACAAGTGGGAAATGCACTTTTAATTTTTTAATGACATTTTCCTCCTAGAGATAGAATTTAGACATTTATATCTTTTCAGAGCAAAAAAGTCATCAAAATAGGAGACTAGCATAGTACCAGCCTACAGATAATGGTTACACATGCATGTGTCTTTATTAGTCTCCAAACCATTAGGAATTTATTTCAAACAAGGTTCTCTAAGCCTTCATTGTTTGTATGCAAAATCCAGAGAAAACCAGTTTATCAAATTACGACTTCGTGGTCACGATCAGGGAAAATGTTACTCTTCACTGTGAAGAAATACATGTCAGTCGTTGCAGAGGCAATTTAGACCTCTTTTATTGTCTGTTACCCAGGACAAACCTTTGCCAATATCTAATTACCCACGGAATCAAATTTAAATAAAATAAAGTATTAGAAGGTAGCCCATATGAAGGGTATAATTTAGATGATCTTAGCCTAAATTTATCTTTTGCTCCTCAATAAAGCGCACTGGCTCAGATATATGTTCCACAGATGATATGCTTTTTCTTAATCAGTGCAGAAATAGAATTTGTACATCCTGAAAATATGTTTATCTGTCTATCCATGAAGAAAGCTTCCTCTTATTTGCCTCTGTCTTGTTTTGAATATATAATTCAGAGGTTTACAAACTTTTCCAATGACTGTATTTCAGCTTGTGTTTCATCAGGGAACATTTGAAAGGATGTTTTTATTTTACAGGTTTACTATTTGAAATTCATTATTGCTCAAGTTAGTAGTCGTGGGCAGTTTTCCTGTAGAGAGCAATTCCAAACACAATGAGTAGATGCCTGCTGGCTCGAATCAATAGGTTGTACCTCTTGTCCTTTCCCTATATTTGACCACACACTATTCTGTTGTCCATGGCCTCAGGCAAATCAAATTGGTCCTTTCTTCCCACCCCTCCCAAAAGGCCAAAACAGTTCAATGGCTAAGTTTTAAATAAGATTTATAACTGCCTGCAATAATCCTTTGAAGTTTTCTTACTAGAATGAAACATGAGTTTTAGGAGAGTTTCTGATTTAGTTGAAGTGGGGGGGGCGGGTAACAAGCAATAGTCACAGTATTTTTTAAAAATATAATAATTCAGTGAAGATTATACATCAACTGATGTTGCCCTAAGTTTTCTCAGTTTTAAATGATTTTTTTTTAATTGCTAGGGAACAGGTTTAGACACAGGAAATAAAATACAGGCCAGTCCATTATTTACATGCTCTTCATCTTGGCCATGAGGTCTTCCAAGCTTTCACCAGAATCTTCCACTGTTACTTCAGGTACAGAATCTTCTTGCTTTGGGGGAACTGTATATGCCACTGTAATTCCTTCAGGTAAGTCAGGAATTGGACCTGAAGAATTTTTCAGTTCCTCTTCTGAAACCTCAGGTACCAACTGAATACCCCACTCATTGTTGTCATGTATTATCTCTTCCTCTTCTTGAACAACCTCCTGTGTGGGCAGTGCTGCTACCTTTTTCTTATATTCTTCCTGTTGCTTCCTACAATTTCTGTCATCACACTGAGGATTTGGCTTCATGGACATAGTAGGGAAAAAATCCTGCATTGCATTGTATCCAAGGTAAAAACTAACCGTACCAAAATTTAACAGAAACTTTAACACATTTTGTACCAAGATCCCAGCAACCACTCCCATAGTGGTAGGAAGACTGGCTGCACAAACACCTTCTCATTTCAGTCTTCTCATCAATATTTGCAGCAACTACAAGTAGTGGAGCACACACAAAACAAGCAGATTCTCCAGGAATTATGAGCTGTATATGCCCTGAAACTGCATTTTCACTGACCCCAGACTCCATCCATGTTTGTCCAAGCTCATTACAAGCTGTATTTATTGTCATTCGAGCTTCAAAATTGTCCACACGGCTAAGAACTAGGTCAACAGGTTTTCCTTCTTCTAATCCACCATTACTTATTCTATTCATGAAACGTTCAAAGTTTTCTACTGTGGTTATATTGTAGTTGTGTACTTCAAAAAGAACATCAGGATTAATGTTCCTCAAAGTATGTTCTGCTGCTTGAACTTTACTTAATCCTGCTTGATGAGGTTGGAAGAAAAGTCTATTCATATTGGCCAGTTCCACCTTGTCATAGTCAAAGAGTAGCAACTTACCAATGCCACATCTTGTCAGCATTTCAGCAGTCACACTGCCAACTCCACCAACACCTACTATTGCTACAGCAAAGGTACGGAGTTTCTCATAGTCACTTACAATTCCCATTCGTTTCAATGCCATCAGGCGGCTGTAGGGGTTGGAATCCACCACTTCGGGGCTCATCTTTTCGACGCAGGCCCGACCGCCTCCTCCATCGCCGCCCCCCACGGCCTGGCGACTTCTCTCCTGGGCCAGTTCCCGCTCCGGCTCCTCGACCCACTGCTGCAGCCGCTCCACAGACTCGGCCATGGCTGCGACCCTGGCCGCCAGTGCTCCCAGCCCCGGTCGTCGACGTCGCCGCTGCCCCACGCTGTTGGCCTGCTGGGCCCGCGAGGGGTATGTGAGGAGGCACCTCGCAACGGCCTTCCTAGCCCACAACCCTGAGGAAGCCCTCCCGGCGCCTCCCGGACTGACAATCTCCGCCGCTCCCGTGGGCCTCCCGGCCGGGCATACTCTTGACCCAGCAACTTCACTACCAGGAATTTCATCTAAGAACATAATCTTGGATATTCCCAAAGCTTTATCCATGAAAGTGCCTGTCGTAAATGCTATGTAATTTTTTTTTCACATAAAGAAGAAAAATCTAAATATCGTAAATGGGATTGATGGAACAAACGGTGGATACATGGACTATTATGCAGCCTTTAAAAACAATGTGGTAGAAGACTGTCTTATGACATGGACCATGCTACAGCCAGTGGGAATAAGCAGATTACAAAAGGGAATTAGGGTATGTATACTATAACCCCATTTTAATTTTTTTAAAGGTGTATGTGAATATATATATGAGAATAAACAAAAGGTATAAAGGATATACAGCAAAGTGTGTAATTGGGCCCATCACTGGGTAGGGAACTATGGGTGATGCTGGCATTTTCCTTTATTTTACTTGCCTATGTTTTCTAAACTTCCTGCGATAAACATGTATTACTTTTCTTTTAATTTTTATTTATTTATTTATATTTTGGCTGCGCCACTCGGCATGCAGGATCTTAGTTCCCCAACCAGGGATCGAACCCGCGCCCCCTGCATTGGAAGCACCAGGGTCTTAACCACTGGACCGCCAGGGAATTCCCGAACATGTATTGCTTTGATAATATGAAAAAAATAACAAGCGTTGTTAAGATGAAGGTTTTGTGCATAACGTAAAATCGACAAAGGATGCATTCTCAGCTCTCCCGGGTGATGTGGGAATACTCACCAAAAGCGGAGCCTTCCCCGAGCTCCTTCCCGTACTTCAGCATGCAGTCGCCCAGCAAGCCTTCCGTCTGTGGGTACCCCGTGGTTTTCACCTGTCCTCGGATCTTCGACACAGTGTTCAGCATTCCTAGCTTAGCTCTGTATGCTTAAAAACATTATCATTTGTAATTCCTTAAAATGGCACGGCGGAGTGACAGGTACATAGCATGTAACAAACGGGGCTGGAGAAATCAAGGTCGCTCTAGACAAAATGTCAGAGCCCTGAGACAGGAAGGTAACTTGTGTCACCAAGTTACTCGCATGGTTTTCTAGATTCTTAACCAGGGTGGGTGCTAAGGGCACTGTTGCACAAACGTGATGAAAAATAGAAATTATGGTACACACTGTGGACTCTCAAATAATAGTAACCGGGGCTCTCATTACCCCACCCACAGCTCACTCACTGAGTCACACACTGACACCTGGGCAGACAAATTTTCCTGGGGACCAATTGCAAACTAACAACAGAATTGCTGAGGTGGGTGTTGCAAACCAACTGGTGGTTAACAGCCCCCCACCCCCAAGAGTGTATCCAGACTGATGATATTTAACTTCATGGTACAGGTCTACTGCGCTGCACACTCCTGTCTAGGAAGCCTAACCAGTAGGAGACAGATGCCCCCGTGGGGAACCGGAGTCTGTGTTGATGGTCCCTCAGGTGCAGCTCCACTCCTGGACCCAAGGGAAATGACAGGTGGCCACTAAGTCCTTTCTCTGACTTAGGCCATGAGTGTTTACTAATCCCAGCTCTGTGCAACACACCATGCTAATTACTGGGACTCCAGAGAGACCTAAGACAGCCTCTGACCTCAAGGAGCTCACAGTCTAGTTACTGGAAGGCAGAAAATACAAGATGTAATTATGCAAATAAAGTCTGATGTGGTGTACAGAAAGGAAAATATAACAATACGCTGAATAAAGATGGAAAGATGCCCCCAAAAGTGCAGAAATAGTGTAAGATGAAGAAGGGGGAATGCTTATTATGGTTTATAACCAACAGATAAAGAGTAGGCTGCTTTGACCAAAGAAGAAATTAATACAGGACAAATCAGGAAATACCTAGGGGGAAATGTGACTATGAACTGAACACCAAGCTAAGGATTTGGGAATTTATTCTGTAGGCTAGGTGGTGGGTGAGGTAATTTTAGGTTGTAAAAGGGTAAATTTTTATTGTCTTTTATTTTAATAATTACATATTTATTGTGCACGCAAAGCACCAGGGATCCTGTTAAAATGTAGAGTCTGATGCAGTCAGTCTGGGATGAGCCCAAGTTTCTGCATTTCCCACAGTCTCTCCGGGGATGCCGATCCTCCTGGGCCATGGATCACACTTCGAGTAGCAAAGCTTTAGACACTCACGGTGCCAGTCTTTTTGAATCTTGCCCACCTCATCCTTGAAGCACTTATCCTCCTGGTCCCCAGGCACACAGGCTTCACTCTCCCGCCACACAGACACACAGACACACACACCCACACACACAGACACACAGACACACACACACACACACACACACACACACACACACACACTCTGCTCCTCTTCCCCACTGTCAGGGCGGGATGTGGGATGCAGCAGTCCTGTGACTGAGGGCCACTAAATGGAATGAGAGGCTGCTAGGCCTCCCTTCCTCTTCTCCAGGAATAACCAGAGGTGTCTGGCCAAGTGGACACTTTGGCCAGTACCTCCCTACCCCATTCCAGTGTCAGCTCATTGAGGGCAAGTTCCCTTCCAACTCAACCGTATATCCCAGGACCCAGGAAACCCCCTTGCCTAGAGGGAGCATTTGCTAAACATGTGCTGACTGATTCATCAGGAAAAGGGGACTTGTGTGGTTCAATCACGGATGAGGCCCAGGAAGAGATATATAATTATGCTTTTTAAAACTATAATCAGCTGTACAATTTTAAAGAATTCTATACCTGCCATCCTGCCTGGACGTAATATTTTATTCAATGTATGTTTTTAAATTTATTTTCTAGATTTTCAGATGGTTGGATGTGTGCTGCTTCCTACAGCCGAGGCAATCACGATAATTATGTGCAAATAATAAATTCATACAGGGGCCTCCCTGGTGGCGCAGTGGTTGAGAGTCCGCCTGCCGATGCAGGGGACACGGGTTCGTGCCCTGGACCAGGAAGATCCCACGTGCCGCGGAACAGCTGGGCCCATGAGCCATGCCCGCTGGGCCTGAGCGTCCGGAGCCTGTGCTCCTTAAAGGAAGAGGCCACAGCAGTGAGAGGCCCGTGTACCACAAAAAAAAAAAAAAAAAAAAAAAAAAAAAAGAAAGAAAAAAATAAATTCATACAAAGTAAAGGCAGATTTGGAAAGCCACAGAATTCAAAGCTTGGACGCCCTCTATTGGTTTCTATAGTTTAGACCTTAGGAAAACTTCATCAAGGGATGCTGCTTCAATACCTAGGAGTGAAAAGACCTCCTGTCCAGAAGCTGCGGTAACACTGGACCTTCTCATGTTTCTCATGTTTCTCATACCTCACTTCATCAGCATTTAAGCCATGAAGTGAAAGCCATTTCAAAGTCACAGGCACCGTTAGAACAGGATGGCAGAAATTTTTAAAAAAAGAAGAAAAGAGGAAACAGCTGAATAAGAAAACATGGACAAAATATTTAGTGGGTTTCCGAAGCATCTCATAAAAAATGTCTTTGCTTAGCAGTGTCTTGCTGGTAAGACCAAGACTCCACCCAAATAACGTCACCATAGTTCACAGAAGTGTCTGTTCTGTTTGTCATCAGCTAGGATTCACTGCAACTACCTTTAGTCACTCAACTTAAAAAAACTGAATTTCATTATTCGGACACAGAGGACATTGTTTCTAGATCACGTCAACCATACGCTCGGTAAACCTAGATTATTAGAATCTGTGACAGCGAATGAACAATTGAATATTTCAAGACATTTTCTAACTTTACCTGGATTCGGCTGAAGATATTCTGTAGCTTTTGAAAGAATTTCTGCAACAGCTTTATTGGTAACGTCTATTTTCTTAAAAAAAGAGAAACACATGAAGATATTGGTAAATGACCGACAGTGAATTCTACAGAAAAACAAACAGAGAAATAAATTTGATCAATTTAATATTTATAACACCATTTAATGATTTTAATCCAAATGGACATTTTCAACATTTTTGGAAGAGGTAATATTTTCTTAACTTTTTGATTCTGGGACATCCTTCCAATAATTGTTCCTCCCAATGATGGTGGAGAACACTAACTTCTTATTCAACGTTAAAATGACTATTAATGTAATATTTAGGAAACTTGGACAAGTTATTATGCTCCACTAGATTATCGGTTGTGCTTGAAGGTCTCTCAAAACCAAGACTAGACACTTCTGAGCCAAACTTTCCTTATTTGCTGGGTGAACTTGAATTTCTGTACTTGTATAAGGATGCCATAATAAGGATTCATGTGAGAAACGACCTCAGTAAGCCAACGACGAAAGAATCATCATCACTAGTATCAATATTATCACTGAAATACATATTCTTCTGTTCTGTGGGCAGAAGATGCTAACAACAAAGGCTTCCCTGCCAGGTTAAGACTGAATCTTTCCTTCCTCAAAACCATTCCTGTATACTCTGGCTGTTGGTTACCCAGAAAATGAATGTGAGACTATACAATAAAAGTTAACTGTGCACATTTCAATAGCTTTACTTTATACCATCAACAGCCCAAAAGAAAATGTTTTAAAGGAAAAGGAGATCCTGCTCATAAGAGCAGCAATTAACTAATAAGCAATAACGAGGAAGAAATATTATGAGAAATGTACAATACATACTTGAAAAGCCACATTCCTAGATGGGAAAATTCAGTTTTGGAAATATGTAAATCCTCCCCCAATTAACATGTAAAAGTAATTCAAAGCCTATCACACTTTCAATTTTTTCTTTTTTTGGTTAAAACTTGGCAAATTAATAATAAAGTTAGATTCATACATCACACTACAGGATTAAAAATATGGATCTAAAAACAAACTGTAAAAGTACTAAACTATGCAGGGGAATATTCTGAAATACGGGGGTGGAAAGGATATTCCAGGCATCACCGAAATCCAAGCATCATAGATGAAAAGACCTAAATTCTGACTCCATAAAATTTCAAATGGAACTGTGAAAAGACACAATACACGAAGTTTGATAAAAGTGGTGAACAGAAACTAAAATGCAAAAAAATAAAGGGTTAGTATCTATTATACTCCGTACTCCCATTACAAAAAAAAAGCCACCCGACTAGAAAGAAGGCAATCCACAAAAGAGGAGAAATACAAGTTGCTTATAAACATTTGACAAAATATTCAGGAAACTTATAAATTAAAAGGAGATACTTTCCACTCACCAGATTGACCCCCCAAAAATCTTTTTTAATTGACTAGACGCCATATAAGGTATTATACAGGTATGGAGTAATGGGCCCTTTCATATACAATAGGAGTGCTAAATGATACGATCTCTCTGAGATCAAGGTGAAGTACCTATTAATGTACCATCTATCATACTTCCAGGGGCTTAGCATCTAGAAACATACCAGTAAACTGCACGGAGGTAAAAAGATGTTTCTTAGACCATCTTACATAGTCATAAAAACTGAAAACAACTTAAATTACAATCAATAGGAGATTGACTTGATAAATTGTGAAACATTCAAGTAAGGAATACTCTTTAATCACAGGGGGAAAACACACAGAAGATCTATAGGTACTGGGAAGACGTCCACTGTACATTGCTAAGGAAAAAAGCAAGCTGGGAGTGATGGCTAATACAAAAAACCTCATTTTTGTCATTTAAAAATCTATGATCTGTTCAGGGTCAGAAGCTTTCAACGAAGCACTCTCATCCAACCTGAAATTGTATTTGTTCCCCTTAGCTGAATGCTTAAATTTGGGGCCCCAGGAAGGTTTAAAAAGACAGTACAGAAATGAAGAAATGAATCAAACCCATATTACTGACATACGTGTGCTAGCTGTGTGTGTGGGAATGTGCCTGTGTGTATGTGTACTTGACCTGGTAATGAGTTTTGTAAACTTTGAACTCTCTTCAGTATGTTCAATTGTTTATGAAGGTCTTTGAAATGTTTAAGAAAATTTGATAACTTAATGTTTACATTTTATTAGAGTTACAAGAAATGTAAGTGCATAGGAGAATCCTGTTTTAGATTTGATGTTAAGTTTGAGGGACTCCTATGCACTGCATTTGTATTGCAGGAATTTGCATTAAGGGAATTTGCTTAATTATGTAACTAGTTGGTGACAAATGTATAAGGATTTCATCTCTTCAGCTTATGACTTAATGGAAACTAAAATGAAGATTAACTAAAAATGATCATTTTTATACTGAAATTACTAATTTATAAATAAAATCTGTATGTGCAGTTTAAGGCTTAAGAAGAACTAGGTTTTTTATCGTATAATATCGCTTATATGTGGAATCAAGAAAAATGGTACAGATGAACTTATTTGCAAAGCAGAAATACAGTCACAGACGTAGAGAACAAACTTATGGTTACCAAGGGGGGAAGGGAGGATGCAATGAATTGGGAGATTGGGACTGACATATATACACTACTATGTATAAAACAGATAGCTAATGAGAACCTGCTGTGTAGCACAGGGAACTCTACTCAGTGCTCTGTTGTGACCTAAATGGGAAGGAAATCCAAAAAAGAGGGGATATATGTATATATATGACTGATACACTTTGCTGTACAGCAGAAACTAACACAACATTGTAAAGCAACTATACTCCAATAAAAATTAATTTTAAAAAAAGAAAGAGAGGGCTTCCCTGGTGGCGCAGTGGTTGAGAGTCCACCTGCCGATGCAGGGGACACGGGTTCGTGCCCTGGTCCAGGAAGATCCCACATGCCGCAGAGCGGCTAGGCCCATAAGCCATGGCTGCTGAGCCAGCATGTCCGGAGCCTGTGCTCCGCAACGAGAGAGGCCACGACAGTGAGAGGCCCACATAACGCAAAAAAAAAAAAAAAAAAAAAAGAAAGAGAAAAAAACCTAGGTTTTAGATTTATAACTTTATATATATTCAATATTAATTAAAACACAACGTAGAGTGGTCATTCCATGTATACAACCCTCTTTGGACATGAAAAGCCACCAGGTATCTAGGAGTCAGCTCTGAGGGGTGAGGATGAGAGGAGGTAGAGGCGGGAATACTTTCTACTTAGACTCTTCTATTTCTTTTGGGAAAAAAATGCCAAGAAACAAATGGCCTAAAACTCACAGGCCTTGATGTACACATACTGGTGGTGCTTCCAGGACAGCCCAGGAATCAATACAAGGAATAAACCCTTTACAAATTAAAGAGGATGCCACCAAACATGTTGGCAAAAATAGGCAATCAAGTTGAACACTGAAAAAAATAACTCACGTAGTTTAAAAACAAAAAAGTTAAAAACAAAACCTCCCTTCTAGAATAACTGAGGACATCGGGGGGTGGGTATGTGTGTTCAGGTTAGGGAAATGCAATGCAAATATCTCAGCAAACCATCAGGACAAACAGGGGAAAGCAGAGAGGTGAAAATTATTTTTGTAAAGCCTACCTGGTGTGAGGGCGTCTTTGTTGGTAGATTAAATCTGGAATTTCCATCTGTGTTGGTACCCTACCCCTGAGGTGCCCAAAGCCTGTGCCACTGACACTCCCAGACCTCAGCCCTTGGGTTAGAGAGCTGCTGGCAGCCCTGATTTCTGACACCTGTTCATAATAATCTCTCTTTTTTATTTTTAATTTAAAGAATCGGGAGATTGGGATTGATATATATACACTAATAGGTATAAAATGGATAACTAATAAGAACCTGCTGTATAAAAAAATAAATTAAATAAAATTCAAAAAAAATCCACATCTGTCATTATATCCTTCTAATTCCTCATGTAGTTTGTGTTTTCCCTTTTCTCTCTCTTGCTCACACTTAGTAGAGGTGGTCTTTCAAAAAAAAAAAAAGAGTTCTTGGTTTTATTTATTGATTCTACCTTTTTGTTATTATGGTTTTATATTTTATTAATTTCTCATTTATCTGTATTGATTTCTTCCTTCCACCTAGAGTGATTTACTTTGCTGTTATTTTCCTAGCTTTTTGGCTGGAATGATTTATTCACTCTCTTCCAACAATTTATTTTCTATTAAATGCATTGAAGACTTAGCCATATATCACAGATTTTGACATAGACAGTTCTCATGACTAAGTGATCTTTAATTTTACTTTTCATTTCCTCTTGAAACAAGAATTATTTTTACATGTTCTCCCATTTCCAAACATCCAGAATTTGGCAACTATACCTTCCTTGTAATCCTTGTGTTCTATGATTTTACTGTGAGAAATCTGTTGAGTTTTTTTCCCATATCCCAATAAATAACTGATTATTGAAATTGTTTTAAAGAAATTTGAAATGAATTCTCAATTTGAGGAATGCAAATATCTATATGATTTACAATCAAAGTTAATAGTTATACTTTATGAAAATTCTCTATGAGCCTATCTATTATTTAATTATCTGTTATTTTATGAGAAAGGTATGCAAAATCTTCTACTCTGATTTTTGTCAGTTCTCTATGCATTGACAGCTTTTACCTTACATATTCAGATGCCATGTGAAATGATGCATAATGGTTCATAACTGCTATAATTTCCTGAGAGATTACATGATACATCTTTCTATACTTTTTTAAAACCTTCTTTTTCCTTTTAGTGGCCTCATAATTCACCTCTTCTAGAAAGTCCTTAAAACTTCTTGACCTATTAAATATTTCCATGCTTTTCACTGCTGTAATAAAACAGATAATAGATTTTCTTTTTGTATTTCTTCTGTCACTCATTCAGGTTTGGGGAGGGAAAGGAAGTAAACAAGAGGGGTCTCAGTCCAACAACCGAAACTAAAATTATTGAAATGTACTTTTAAACTTAACATCTCAACTGAATCGTTTTATTAGTAATAAAGTTACACAAATATCTTTATCTATCAAGAGATTTTTCAAGTAATTTTAGGTATGCCAATGATGTTTAAATGTTCTATGTTTTTCAATCTTCAGAAACTAACTTCTTCCAAAAGCAAAACAAAATAAGCTTTCTATCAAGGCCTTAACATTTCTAGAAAATTAATTGTGCTCACCCAGAAAATAAGAAGCTCCCTGGAGGACAGTGTGGCCAGATCCAGGGTATCCTGAAGACAGTAACCCCTACACCCCCAAGGCACAGTCTGGGGCTGGACTTTCTTCCCCAGAATCTGCTGAAAGCTCTACTACCTGCTATAGCCTGTATCGTCCATGTTACACCTGAGGAAAGATGCTTTGCTTTCTCTCTGCCCTCTCTCACCTGGGGACTCTAATTATTAAAACTAGGCTATGTTTAAAGGTCCCAAAACAAAGGGGAAAGGACCTGAGGAAGCTGATAATTAGTGATGGTCCCACTTCTGCCTCCACCTAAACTACTTCACACAGTTGACCAGGAAGCTTGTTCAGGGACCGAGACTCTACAGTCTTCCTTTCTCACGTGTTAACAATCACGTCTGTAACGTGCTCATTGTATTTTTTAAATGCTTTCATACACGTTAATTTTTCTGCATAATTCTCAAAACATCCACATGAGGCAAGCAGAGCACATATTATCATCCTTGTGTCACCCGTCAGGAAACTCTGAAACCAGCTTATCCAAGTTGATTGACATGGCTGGTTCCAGTGGATAAAACTTACTTGTTATGCAGCTGCTGAAACACGTGGGAACAGGGTCAGAGTCTTCCACACATTAAATCAATATTTATATATTCGAAGAGCCTCCTCCCCGTAATACATTTCGACTCTCCAAGATATTAAATCACAATCACTTTGGCCTACACTGTTTGCCAAGATGGACCATTTTTTGAGCATTCTGACTCTTGTCCACTAGAGGGAACCAGTTAGCCAATATCCCATCTCCCAAGGTCCAGGGTCTTTATTTAGACCTTGAAGTATAAAAAAACTGCCTTTTGGACTCCATAATCAACACCTGAATTCAAACATCCTAGATCCCCACTCTAATATCCTTTACAGTATCAGTATATATCACATCACAAGGAAAGTCAAATTTATAAGATAATTTACATTAAAATGTTCTCTTACCCTTTCCATGTCAAGAAATTCATCATCCAGTTTCGTTCCTTCAACGCCACTTATTTTTTCACTAAACAGCTGTAGAAATAAACACAAGTAATTGTACTGTACAATCATTTGTTATCACAGTATTTTACCCAAATTATTACAAACAAAAACAAAAAAACTCAGGTTCAGCTTGTTGGACTTTTTTGAATTAAGTCATTTAAGAAAATTGTTGGAATGAGTAACCATAGCTAAGAACATTGGAAGATACACATTCCTCATTCATTCAACAGATATTTATTATGCACCTACTATATGTAAAACACATGGTAGTTGCTCTAGTAGAAACATAAGTAAGATTAATCCTGGTCATCCAGGAACCCACAGTTCAGCAAAAGAGTTCATATACCACAGTCAACTAAATTACAAGGGAGAGGGCTTCCCTGGTGGCACAGTGGTTAAGAATCCACCTGCCAATGCAGGGGACACGGGTTCGAGCCCTGGTCCGGGAGATCCCACATGCTGTGGAACAGCTAAGCTCGTGTGCCACAGCTACAGAGCCTGCGCTCTAGAGCCCGCAGCCACAACTACTGAGCCCGCAAGTCACAACTACTGAGCCCACACACCACAGCTACTGAAGCCCACGCGCCTAGAACCCAGGCTCCGCAACAAGAGAAGCCACCGCAACGAGAAGCCCACACACCGCAACGAAGAGAAGCCCCGGCTCGCTGCAACTAGAGAAGGCCCGCGTGCAGCAACGAAGACCCAACACAGGCAAAAATAAATAAATAAACTTATAAAATACAAGGGAGAAACAATAAGAATACAAAATAATAGTACAGAACACAAATTATTGTAAACATCTTAAGTGATAAGCATTTCAGTGATTTCATAGAAAGGATTCTGTGAACCTACAGTGTAAAAGGTAAGGGTGGGATCCATCCAGGACTTGTTTCCTAGAAAGCTTGGCATCTGAACTGGCTTTTTAAGGACAGGGGACATTTCAACGGGCAGGACTGAAGGAAGGCCTTCTGGTGTGAGGCAGCATGAAAAAAGACCCAGAGGCAGCAATTCGTAGGGCAGTTTCTCAACCTTGGCACTGTGATATTTATATCAGATAATTCTTTGCTGAGGAGACTGTCCTGTGCATTGTAGGATGTTTAACAGCATCCCTGGACTCTACCTACTAGAGACCGGCAGCACACACAACCCCATTGTGAAAACCAACAATGTCTCTGGACAGTTGAGAACTACTGATATAGGACCGAGTGTGCTCAAGAAACAGCAAGAAATTTGGTTTAGCTGTAATGAATGGTACTCAAGGGAGAATGAAGGAAAATAAAAGCTGAAAGGTAGACAGAGGCCAGACCACACAGATTCTCAAATGCCAAGGTAAAGAATATGATTGAGAAGTCCCTAGAGTTTCTTCATCAAACAATGCAGTTGGAAAACCTTTTAGAAAACCAACTTTGGCTCCAGTGTGGGTTGGATTAGAAAACAAGGAGACTGGATGAGCAGTAGAAAATATGTTAAGTCACTTTCTTTAGAAAAGTACACATCTACAGGATTTGTTTACACCTTTAAAATACTTATATGAATATAAAACTCAGTCGTAAAGGGAGGTGGGTACCACCAATTAATGGTAAAAAAAAAAATTGTAGGTTGTTTTAAATGTTAAGTGTGGTTTTCTGCTACTACTTACACTACTACTATCAGACACACAGTGTTACTGTTTAATAGGAAGAATATACATGCAGACAGTATTTAACTTAAATTTGAGGTGTGAGAGGGAATTACTTGAAGAGAGATGAAAGATTACCAAAAAAAGGCTACAACTCCCCATCTTCCCTGTTTCTATGTCTTTGCCATCCCTCCTAGACAGAGCTGGAGTCTATTTCCACCTTAAAGAATCGAGTTGGGCATGTGACTTGTCTTGACCCATAAAAACAAGCCTAGGCTCTACAAGATCTTGTGTGCTTTCACTCGTTCTCTTGAAACCCTGCTGCCACCATGTGAACAAGCCTGAGATAATTTGCTAGGTGGTGAGAGACAAGTGGCCCCAACACCTTCAGTCAGGACAACCAGTTAATTCCCCAAACCAGAGCTCTTTAGTTTGACCTGCAGCTGACTGCAGACACTGTGAAAGCCCAGCCGATACCAGCTTAATCTGCTGACCCATGGAAGCATGGGCCATTTACATGGTCATTGTTCTAGACCACTAAATGTTGGAGCACTTTGTTACTCAACAGAAGCTGACAGACACACTAAGACAATAGTTTTTGTTTTCAGGCTCAGTATTGAAGTCAGAGAGGATTATTCTAATGCCTTGATACCAGGGGTAACCTTCAACAAGAACAACTGAGAATCCCATTGCCGTACACCAAGCAGTGTTTGAAACAGATATTCATCAATTAAGTCCCCCAAATCTCTTTTTGTTCAGTAGTGAAATCATTTAAAATATTGGTTCTTAACTTTGGAGGTAATTTTCTGAAAATTACACAACCACACCTGAGGAAAAACCCTCCACGTTCTGTTGCATGGTAAATTGCAAAAATGGCCATAATGCTTTGCAGTTCCTCCCATCAAGATGTGGATTTTATTTCTCCACCCATAACTTGCTTTGGTCAACTGAATAGAATGTAAACAACCCTGTGTGAATATTGACTTTGGACCTTATGGATACATTACAGCTATAAAGAGACTTGGTAGATACTTCTGCTCACTCTCTGAGGTCCACTGTGACCATCTCCATTGAATAAGCCTGAGCTTGCCTGCTAGAGAATGAAAGACCACTTGGAACAGAGATAGACATCCCAGCTGAGCCACCCCAGAGCACCAAAACCACAGCTCACCTGACCACTGACCACCAAGAGGTCAGTGAGCCTGAGCCCAGCTAAGATCAGCCAGACCAACAGACCCACCCAGTAAATCCCTGCTCAAATTGCTGACCTACAGAGTTGTGAACTAAATAAATGGGTTTTAAGTCACTATGTTTGGGGGCAGTTTGTTACACAGCAAAACTTACTGATACAATTACCTGCAATTTCAGAGGGCTACTGGAACCACAGAAGCCCATGCATATATCCTTGTTTTAAAATATCCCTTTGAAAATCCTTCTAGTATTGAGAGTTAGACCTGAAACCTACCCAGCCTGAATCAGTTCTCACTGGTTCAGGTTATACTTGTTCTATTTTTAGAAATCAGAGTGTCTAATAGAAGGAGTGTTCCCACTTTTAAGAACAGAAACTAATGAGATTAATATTTGTTTCTTATTTGGAAGGAGACACCAATATGGGATTTTTTTCAACAGGAGTCATGGTTAAGAGTCATGATCATTCCTCTGTTTTTCCTGAATTCCCCAGTGATGTTCAGCTGTTTTGAAAAGTAAGCATAAATAGACGCATGGGGCTTCCCTGGTGGCGCAGTGGTTGAGAGTCTGCCTGGCGATGCAGGGGACACGGGTTCGTGCCCCGGTCCGGGAAGATCCCACATGCCACAGAGCGGCTAGGCCCATGAGCCATGGCCACTGAGCCTGCGCGTCCGGAGCCTGTGCTCCACAACGGGAGAGGCCACAACAGTGAGAGGCCCGCGTATCGCAAAAAAAAACAAAAAAAGACACATGGTATTAGCTCTTTAGACCACTTGATGATATTTAATTCTTCATCTTTCAAGAAGTATTGTTGAGCATCTACTATGTGATAGGGAGACATAAAGATAAGAAAGACAGGGGTGATCACTACAGGGCTCCTGGTCTCATTCCAGAGTTACAGAAACTGCAGTCCTATTTCTTTTAAGTGTTGGAAACTATATATAAATACTGAAGCTTCTACTTCTGGTCAAAATGACTAGATAAATTCAACTATGATACATGACCTATGCCCTCAATACATAGCAATGAAAGATTAAGTATCAAAAGAGAAAACCAAAAAGATAAGCAATGCTTAAAAAGAGAATAAAGTTTTTGTAGGGACAAGAAAAGGAACAGAAACACAATATGGCAAGCAGGGTTGAAGCCTCAGTCTTGCTGAGCTTCTTGTCTGCCACAGGCTCTGGCAGCCAGCAGTCTGGTTCCTTTTGGGTAAAAAGGGATCTAAAGTGGTCCACGAGACAAGAACCTGGAATCAAGCTCTGCTCAAAGCCAGGGGATGGGCAGGAAAAGGAGGCTGGAAAAAATATCCAGATGCAAACCACTGTCCGAGGTTAGTATGTTTGGGAATCTGCAGGCTCATGGAGACTGGAGAGCAAAGAACCAATCAAGTTACCACCGCCACCCGCCACCAGCTCTGTGGCTAGATTGAGATATCCCCAATATCACCATAGAGCAGAAACCATCATTCAGCATCTGGGCCTTAGGAAGCGAGGTGGAAGAAATCACAACCACTAGATAGAAGGGTGCACAGAGGGATTACAAGTGACAAAAAGACCCCCTCCCCAATTAAAAGTTAGCCTCTAAATCTAAATTCTAAGGCCCATGAATCAATATAACATCAAGTAAGACAGCCAACAAAATCACAGATCACAACATGAATTTACTACTGGTGAAAATACTTTTATGAAACAATCTGACAAAGACTTTATATGTTTAGACATTACCAATATGATAAATGAAGGAATAACTCCTATTAATAAAGAGCAAGTAATTACACAAAAGGAGGGGATTCTTAAATAGCTCTAAAAAATTAGAAATCTTGGAAATAAAAAAATATATAGTCATGAAAATGAAAAATTCAAGAGATGATATAAACTCCAGACTGGGCATAATCAGAGAGAGAACTGGTAAACTGGAAAATATTACTAAGGAAACTCATCAAAGAACAAAAAATTTTAAAGGACAAAGAAGTCTTACTTTTTTAATATGAAATGTCAATGAATATGGAGCATAAGTGAGAGGCTCCAAGATATACCTGATAAGCATTCCAGAAAAAAGGACATCATATGAGAGAATCCATATTTTGATTTAATAGCTCTTTTTTTCCTACAGTTAAAGGAAGATATGAGTCTACAGCTTGAAAGTGCACTCAAGTGCTAAGCAAGATAAATATTAACTCATACCTAGACACATCAAGATCTCAAGAATAAAAATTTCTAAAACTACCACAGGGGGAAAAACAACCAACCAAAGCAACAATAAAAATGACAGATTTCTCTTTGGCAAGAATAGACGCCAGGATACAATGGAGGTAAAGCTTCAAAGTGCTGAGAAGAAATAAGTGAAAATCTAGAATTTTATGTCTCCCTAAACTGTTGTTTAATAAAGAGAACAAAATAAAGATATATACAAACTATCACAGTCACTAATAAAAGTAATGCTAAAATACTTCATCAAGGAAATAAAAATTGAACCAAAATGGAAAGTATGGATCACAAGAAACAATGGTGAGAACAGGAACTGAAAAACTATGGTGGTAAATGTAACTATTGATTAAAAAACAAACAAGCAAAAGGTAAAATTAAATCCTTAAGCAATAATAACATAAGGAGTGGGAAGGGTGTCCAGTGGATATATATATATATTTTTTTGCAGTACGCGGGCCTCTCACTGTTGTGGCCTCTCCCGTTGCGGACCACAGGCTCCGGACGTGCAGGCTCAGCGGCCATGGCTCACGGGCCCAGCTGCTCCGCGGCACGTGGGATCCTCCCGGACCGGGGCACGAACCCGCGTCCCCTGCATCGGCAGGCGGACTCTCAACCACTGCGCCACCAGGGAAGCCCTCAGTGGATATTTTGAACAGGCTAAGGTTTGTCTGTGTTCAGGAGGAGGTGGCAAATGGGCATAAATGTAACACTGTTATAATAATGTATGAGAAGTATCTGCTTTATATAATTAATGGTAGCTACTAAAAGCACACAAAAATAATATACATATAATACTATGTGGGTTATAACATAGTATCCATACCAGCACATTTGGAAAATCAGTGTTTTCCAATCCAAAAGAAAACAAAGGCAAAGGATATGGAGGGGAACATAAAAGATGACCAGTGGAAACTACAAAATAAGACAGTAATCAGAAGTCCAAATAAATTAGTAATCATTACCTATGTAAATCAACTCAATTCAACCCATGAAAGGATAATTAATAGAGTAGATTTTTTAAATCCAGCTATATAAAGCTTTTCAGAGACACACCTAAAACACAACGCACAGAAAGAGTGAAAACAGATAAATTATACATACTAGGAAAATACCAACCAAACTAAACCCGGACAACAATAATATCAAACAAAAAAGACTTTAAGGCAAAGTATTAATAAGGATAGAGACTTAACCTAATAATAAAAGGAGCAATCCACCAAAATTCTGTTATAATATAATCCACCTAACAGCATAACTTCAGAAAAAAAAAAAAAAGTAAAGCAAAAACTGAAAGAAATAACTGAAACTAACAAATCCACAACCATTATGGGGATTTTAACACAACTCTATCAGAAAACTGACAGATTAAAAAAAAAAAAAAACTTGAAAGGGATATAGATGGTTTGAATGATCAAATTAATAACCCTAATCAAATATGCACGAATACATAAATCCCTCCGGTCAATAAACAGACAACGTATAGTCTTTGCAAGTACAGATAGAACATCAGAAACACTGACCATTTACTAGGTCACAAATCAGTCAGTACCACAAAGAACATATTTTTAACCATAATGCAATTAAATTAGAAATCTACAATATAAATAACTATGTAGGTATAAAATTTTAGAATTCAGTCCTAAATTACGATGAGTTTAAAAGGAAACCCTAAGAGGAATTAGCAAAATAATAATAATAACAATAAAAATACTATATGTCAAAACCTGTGAGATGCAGCGAAAGCAGTGTTTAGAAAGCACTGTATTACTGTATTTTTTTTAAAATTCATTTTTTTAAAAAACACCTCAGTGTTTCAAACTGACACATATCATTCAATCTAATTCAACAAATATCTGAAAGTCTACCAACTAGGTCAATATGCTAGAGATACAAAGATCAATCAATCTACATTCCAGCCACTTACAGGCCCATTGAGAAGCAAAAGTAAATGCCCACAACACAATGAGATGCAGATAATAGAGATGCAGAATTTGCTGTTCAAACTCAGATGGAAGAAAGCAAATTAAATGGATGAAAAGATGCCAAGAAATTTCCAGAAATGAGCCTAGAAGAATATATGGAGTGCACCAAGGAGACTAGAGAAGAAGTGGCATTTCTGGCAGAGAGAATAGCATAGGCAAAGGCATACCTTATTAAAATATATATATATATATATATATATATATGGGCTTCCCTGGTGGCGTAGTCGTTATGAATCCTTCTGCCAATGCAGGGGACACGGGTTTGAGCCCTGGTCTGGGAAGATCCACATGCCGCGGAGCAACTAAGCCCATGCGCCACACTACTGAGCCGGCGCTCTAGAGCCCGTGAGCCACAAGTACTGAGCCCATGTGCCACAACTACTGAAGCCCGCGCGCCTAGAGCCCGGGCTCTGCAATGAGAAGACACTGCAATGAGAAGCCTGCACACCGCAAGGAAGAGTAGCCCCCGCTCGCTGCAACTAGAGAAAGCCCGCACACAGCAACGAAGACCCAAAGCAGCCAAAAATAAATTAATTAATTTTAAAATATATATATATATGAAGGCACTTAGGAAACAGCATAACAATACAATAAAGATAATGAAAATGGAAATCTGACCCCAAATGAAAATGAACATACAAGCATATGGGCAGAGGTCAGATTATGAGGCTGAATTTAATCCTGTGGGCAATGGATTTTTAAGCAGGTGAGTGATATGACTGGGTCTGCATTTCAGGAATATTACTTGAATGGTCCATGGGAGAATACACTGCAGGGGAACCAGAAGGTGGACAAGGAGATCCACTGGGAGATAAGAAGGGACACACAGAAGATGAAGAGGTAGACTGGGGGATAGTGTCCAAATTTCACTCTAAAACTCTCCTATCTTCTTCAATTTTAAACACAAGTTGCCCTCACCTATTCAGCTTCTCCGTGCCCAAACACTGCCTCTGACCTGGGCTGACTAGATGGAACTTGCGAATCTAAAATACACATAACTAAGGGAATGTGTCTCGTGTGGTCTTCCCCTGGTGAGAAAGAGGATTATGCTGCAAATTAGACCTATCCCAGGATTGCGTGTTGCTATAATCAGAGATAAATCTTCATTCACCAATAACAGGAAAATAAAAACCATTTTCAAAGACTACAATCAAGCAGTGATGTAAAAGAAATTTATTTGGGGGACATGAAGCTTTTGCATTCGGCTTTTCATCTAGATGTGCTGGGGTTTTAGGGGTAAATGTTAACACAGCCTTGGCCTTATTCTTGTGCAAAAATCTGTTTTCAAAGAAACCTTGGCTTCTCTACCTTCTACCCTTTTATGAAGCAAGAAAGTAAACAGCAAGAAAGCCAGAACCTAGGAGAAAACGTAAAGAAGCAAATTTTATACCTCAGGATTTTAGAATGTGCTCTAGAACAGTATGTGTTCCACAAAACACTAGCGGCACAGGATATGAATAAAGGTCAGACAAAAGAACAGCTCTTTCACCATATAAGTTTGGAAACATGGGGATAAACAAAATTAAGCAGATTTCTTTACTAAAACACTTTTCCGAGACTTTAAAATGTAAATGGGCATTGCAGATTTCCAAGGGGGTACATATAAGATAGAGCATTTCCCACGTCTCATACAAGGAAAAATCTCAGTGGAGATTTTGAGAAGTCCTGAAACAAAAATTTCACCTTCTCTACTAGCTCCTTTTTTTTTTTCTTCTTTCAACCACTTAGCAGCTATGCTCTGCTCTTATCAGCTTGGAAAATATGGCAATACTCAAGTATAAATATAAATAATTAAGGAGACTTGTAAGTTGTTAACATTAGGAGATGAGCACAAGGTATTTGTGAGCTCTCTGTACTAGTTTTGCAACTTTTCTGTAAGTTTAAAATTATGTCAAAATATAAAATTTTTTTAAATCTCTGAAGGCTTCAGAGAGCAACCAAGGCAATCAGGATCTGAGGGGCCAAAATCATGAAGAAGGGAAATGCACCGAGAAGAGCCATGCATTTTTGGGGAAATTCCTGCCTTGCAACACACGATGTAAAAAATCTGAACAGAAAGCGTTCGCCTAGAACCTGCAGCAGTCTCACTGGGCTGGGGAGAGGAAAATTGAAGTGTGCTGCAACCTAGGAAACCAGGATAGAAGAGGCCAAAATTCCAGGAAAATAAGGAAACATAAAGAAGTAAACCCGACAGGTTCTGTGCAATTTCCTCTCAAGGCTTTTGATAATTCTTAAGCTGTATATGCACAAAGCAAGATGCTAAGCTACCAGTACTAAGAGGCTGCTAGAAGGCTAAAGATCTAAGCGGAGGTTTCTGCATTGTCACAGTGATCAAGAGACAGAATCAGAGTTCCGGACGCCCAATAACGAGGAACCTTAGTAAATGGGTTTTTGGTTCAAACCCTGAAGGCCTAAGGCCCAGGACTAACTGCAAGGTAGAAAGAGACATGCCCTCACAAAGCCTGATCTGTAAACTTGAATCATTACAATCCCTGTTTGCATCAAGATTCTTGACCTTTACCCTCATTATGTACCAGAATAAAATTTCTCTCTGGAGGAAATCTTCACATATAGTATCTGCCATTAGAATACAAAATCACCTAGCATGCCAGAAGACCGAACCAAACAACTGAAAATCAAGGAAAAGAAAATCCAATAGGCAATCCCAATACTGACATCAAAACGATCTTTAAGATAGCTATGATTAATAAACCCACAGCTAACATCATACTGAGTTGTCAAAAATGGAAAGCTATCCCTCTAAATTAGGACCAAGACAAGGATGCCCACTCTCCCGACTCTCATTCAACTTGGTATTGAAGGCCTAACCGGAGCAATTAGGCAAAGAAAAGAAATAAAAGGCATCCATATTGGAAAGGAAGAAGTAAAACTGTCACACTTTGTGGATGGCACAATTTTATATATAGAAAACCCTAAAGATTTCACATAAAAACTATTAGAAATAATAAACACACACAGTAAAGTTGCAGGGTATATTATCAACATAAAAAAGACTGTTGCGTTTCTATATGCTAACCAGAAGCCAACAGAAAAAGAAATTAAGAAAACAATCCCAGGGGACCTTCAAGATGGCAGAGGAGTAAGCCGTGGAGATCACCTTCCTCCCCACAAATACATCAGAAATACATCTACCTGTGGAACAACTCCTACAGAACACCTACTGAATGCCGGCAGAAGACCTCAGACTTCCCAAAAGGCAAGAAAATCCCCATATACTTTGGTAGGGCAAAAGAGAAAAGAAAAAACAGAGACAAAAGAATAGGGATGGGACCTGTACCTCTGGGAGGGAGCTGCGAAGGAGGAAAAGTTTCCACACACTAGGAAGCCCCTTCATTGGCAGAGATGGTGGGTGGGTGAGGGGGGAGCTTTGGAGCCACGGAGGAGAGCTCAGCAACAGGGGTGCAGAGGGCAAAGCGGATAGATTCCCTCAGAGAGGATCAGTTCCAGCCAGCACTCACCAGCCTGAGAAGCTTGTCTGCTCACCTGCTGGGGCGGGTGGGGGCTGGGAGCTGAGGGTCTGGCTTTGGAGGTCAGACCCCAGGGAGAGGACTGGGGTGGGCTGCGTGGAGACAGCCTGAGGGAGCTAGTGCCCCACAGCGAGCGGGAGGGAGTCCGGGAAAAAGTCTGGACCTGCCGAAGAGGCAAGAGACCATTGTTTTGGGGTGCATGAGGAGAGAGGATTCCTTCCCCGTCTGCCCACAGAAGGCAGAGCACTGCCTAAACGAGCTCCAGAGACGGGCATGAGCCGTGGCTATCAGCTTGGACCCAAGAGATGGGCATGAAACGCTAACACTGCTGCTGCAGCCTCCAAGAATCCTGTGTGCAAGCATGGGTCACTATCCACACTCCCCACCGGAAGCCTGTGCAGCCCGCCACCGCCAGGGTCCTGTGATCCAGGGACAACTTCCCCGGGAGAACACACGGGGTGCCTCAGGCTGGTGCAACGTCACAGCGGCCTCTACCACCACAGGCTCACCGCACATTCCAATTATGACTACCGTACCCGTCCCTCCCCACCGCCTGAGTGAGCCAGAGCCCCCTCATCAGCCGCTGCTTTAACCCCTCCAGTCTGGGCAGGAACAGATGCCTGAGGGAGACCTACACACAGAGGTGGGGCCAAAACCAAAGCTGAACCCCGGGAGCTGTGTGAACAAAGAAGAGAAAGAGAAATCTCTCCCAGCAGCCTCAGGAGCAGCAGATTAAATCCCCACAATCAACAGCCTCAGGAGCAGTGGGTTAAATCTCTACAATCAACCTGACGTACCCTGCACCTGTGGAATACCTGAAGAGACAATGAACAGTCCCAAAACTGAGGCAGTGACCTTTGGGAGCAATTGTAGACTTGGGGTTTGCTGTCTGTGACTGATTTGTTTCTGATATTTATGTTTATCTTAGTTTATCTTAGTTTAGTTTTTAGCGCTTGTTATAATTGGTGGATTTGTTTACTGGTTTGGTTGCTCTCTTTTTTATTTATTTTTTTTTTTACATGAATTTTTTTCTTTCTTTTTCTCTCCCTTTTCTTCTCAGCTGTGTGGCTGAAAGGGTCTTGGTGCTCCGGCCTGGTGTCAGGCCTGAGCCTCTGAGGTGGGAGAGCTGAGTTCAGGACACTGGACCACCGGAGACCTCCCAGCCTCACGTAATATCAATAGGCTAGAGCTCTTCCAGATATCTCTGTCTCAACACTAAGACCCAGCTCCACCCAACGGCCAGCAGGCTCCAGTGCTGGATGCCCCATGCCAAACAACTAGTAAGACAGGAACACAGCCTCACCCGTTAGCAAAGAGGCTGTCTAAAATCATACTAAGTTCACAGACGCCCCAAATCACACCACCAGACGCAACCCTGCCCACCAGAAAGACAAGATCCAGCCCCACCCACCAGAACACAGGCACCAGTCCCCTCCACCAGGAAGCCTACACAAACCACTGAACCAACCTCACTCACTGGGGGCAGACACCAAAAACAATGGGAACTCTGAACCTGCAGCCTAAGCAAAATGAGAAGACAGAGAAATTCACAGCAGATGAAGGAGCAAGGTAAAAAGCCACCAGACTAAACAAATGAGGAAATAGGCAGTCTACCTGAAAAATAATTCAGAGTAATGATAGTAAAGATGATCCAAAATCTTGGAAATAGAATGGAGAAAACAGAAGAAACATTTTAAAAGGAACTTACAGAACTATAGAGCAAACAAACAATGATGAACAATCCAATAAATGAAATTAAAAATTCTCTAGAAGAAATCAGTAGCAGAATAACTGAGGCACAAGAACAGGTAAGTGACCTGGAAGATAAAATAGTGGAAATAACTACCGCAGAGCAGAGTAAAGAAAAAAGAATGAAAAGAACTGAGGACAATCTCAGAGACCTATGGGACAACATTAAACACACCAACATTTGAATTATAGGGGTCCCAGAAGAAGAAGAGAAAAAGAAAGGGTCTGAGAAAATATTTGAAGAGACTACAATTGAAAAGTTCCCTAACATGGGAAAGGAAATAGTCAATCAAGTCCAGGAAGCACAGAGAGTCCCGTACAGGATAAATCCAAGGAGAAATACATCAAGACACATATTACTCAAACTGTCAAAAATTAAATACAAAGAAAAAATATTAAAAGCAGCAAGGGAAAAGCAACAAATAACATACAAGGGAATCCCCATAACATTAACAGCTGATTTTTCAGCAGAAACTCTGCAAGCCAGAAGGGAGTGGCAGGACATATCTGAAGTGATGAAAGGGAAAAAGGTACAACCAAGATTACTCTACCAGCAAGGATCTCATTCAGATTTGACAGAGAAATTAAAACCTTAACAGACAAGCAAAAGTTAAGAGAATTCAGCACCACCAAACCAGCTTTACAACAAATGCTAAAGGAACTTCTCTAGGCAGGAAACACAAGAGAAGGAAAAGACCTACAGTAACAAACCCAAACAATTAAGAAAATGGGAATACGAACATACATATCGATAATTACCTTAAATGTAAATGGATTAAACGCTCCAACCAAAAGACACAGGCTTGCTGAATGGATACAAAAATAAGAGTCATATATATGCTGCCTACAAGAGACCCATGTCAAATCTAGGGCCACATACAGACTGAAAGTGAGGGAAAGGAAACAGGTATTCCATGCAAATGGAAATCAAAAGAAAGCTGGAGTAGCAATTCTTATATCAGACAAAACAGAATTTAAAATAAAAACTATTACAAGAGACAAAGAAGGACACTACATAATGATCAAGGGATCAATCCAAGAAGAAGATATAACAATTGTAAATATTTATGCACCCAACATAGGAGCACCTCAATACATAAGGCAAATGCTAACAGCCATAAAAGGGGAAATTGAGAGTAACACAATAATAGTAGAGGTCTTTAACACCCCAGTTTCCCAAAAGGACAGATCATCCAAAATGAAAATAAATAAGGAAACACAAGCTTTAGATGACACATTAAACAAGATGGATTTAACTGATATTTATAAGACATTCCATCCAAAATCAACAGAATACACTTTCTTCTCAAGTGCTCATGGAACATTCTCCAGGAGAGATCATATCTTGGGTCACAAATCAAGCCTTGGTAAATTTAAGAAAATTGAAATAGTATCAAGTATCTTTTCCAACCACAATGTTATGAGATTAGATATCAATTACAGGGAAAAAACTGTAAAAATTACAAACACATGGAGGTTAAACAATACGCTACTGGGCTTCCCTGGTGGCGCAGTGGTTGAAAGTCTGCCTGCCAATGCAGGGGACATGGGTTCGTGCCCCGGTCCGGGAAGATCCCACATGCCGCGGAGTGGCTAGGCCCGTGAGCCGTGGCCGCTGAGCCTGCACATCCGGAGCCTGTGCTCCGCAATGGGAGAGGCCACAACAGTGAGAGGCCCGCGTACCACAAAAAAACAAACAAACAAACAAAAACAACAATACGCTACTAAATAACCAAGAGATCACTGAAGAAATCAAAGAGGAAATCAAAACATACCTAGGAACAAATGACAATGAAAACACAATGACCCAAAACCTATGGGATACAGCAAAAGTAGTTCTGAGGAAAGTTTATAGCAATACAGTCCTACCTCAAGAAACAAGAAACATCTCAAAGAAACAACCTAAGCTTACATCTAAAGCAATTAGAGAAAGAAGAACAAAAAAAAAAAAACCCAAGTTAGCAGAAGGAAAGAAATCATAAAGATCAGATCAGAAATAAATGAAAAAGAAATGAAGGAAACGATTGCAAAGATCAATAAAACTAAAAGCTGGTTCTTTGAGAAGATAAACAAAATTGATAAACCATTAGCCAGACTCATCAAGAAAAAAAAGTAGAAGACTCAAATCAACAGAATTAGAAATGAAAAAGGAGATGTTACAACTGACACTGCAAAAATGCAAAGGATCATGAGAGATTACTACAATCAAGTATATGCCATTAAAATGGACAACCTGGAAGAAATGGACAAATTCTTTGAAAAGCACAACCTTCCAAGACTGAACCAGGAAGAAATAGAAAATATAAACAGACCAATCACAAGCACTGAAATTGAGACTGTGATTAAAAATCTTCCAACAAACAAAAGCCCAGGACCAGATGGCTTCACAGGCAAATTCTATCAAACATTTAGAGAAGAGCTAACACCTATCCTTCTCCAACTCTTCCAAAATACAGCAGAGGGAGGAACACTCCCAAACTCATTCTACGAGGCCACCATCACCCTGATACCAAAACCAGACAAAGATGTCACAAAGAAAGAAAACTAGAGGTCAATATCACTAATGAACACAGATGCAAAAATCCTCAATAAAATACTAGCAAAAAGAATCCAACAGCACATTAAAAGGATCATACACCATGATCAAGTGGGGTTTATCCCGGGAATGCAAGGATTCTTCAATATACACAAATCAATCAGTGTGATACAGCATATTAACAAATTGGAGGATAAAACCCAAATGATCATCTCAATAGGTGCAGAAAAAGCTTTTGACAGAACTCAACACTGTTGTATGATAAAAAACTCTCCAGAAAGTAGGCATAGAAGGAACCTACCTCAACATAACAAAGGCCATATATGACAAACCCACAGCAAACATAATTCTCAATGGTGAAAAACTGAAACCATTTCCTCTAAGATCAGGAACAAGACAAGGTTGCCCACTCTCACCATTATTATTCAACACAGTTTTGGAAGTTGTAGCTACAGCAATAAGAGAAGAAAAAGGAATAAAAGGAATCCAAATCAGAAAAGAAGAAGTAAAACTGTCAGTCTGAAGATAACATAATACTATACACAGAGAATCCTAAAGATGCCACCAGAAAAATACTAGAGCTAATCAATGAATTTGGTAAAGTAGCAGGATCCAAAATTAATGCACAGAAATCTCTTGCATTCTTATACACTAACGATGAAAAATCTGAAAGCGAAATTAAGGAAACACTTCCATTTACCATTGAAACAAGAAGAATAAAATACCTAGGGATAAACCTACCTAAGGAGACAAAAGACCTGTATGCAGAAAACAATGACACTGATGAAAGAAATTAAAGACAATACAAACAGATGGAGAGCTATACCATTTCCTTGGATTGGAAGAATCAACATTGTGAAAATGACTATACTATCCAAAACAATCTACAGATTCAATGCAATCCCTATCAAACTACCAATGGCATTCTTCACAGAACTAAAACAAAAAATTTCACAATTTGTATGGAAACACAGAAGACCCCGAATAGCCAAAGTCATCTTGAGAAAGAAAAACAGAGCTGGAGGAATCAGACTCCCTGACTTCAGACTATACTACAAAGCTACAGTTATGAAGACAGTATGGTACTGGCACAAAAGCAGAAATATAGATCAATGGAATAAGATAGAAAGCCCAGAGATAAGCCCACACACATATGGCCACCTTATCTTTGATAAAGGAAGAAAGAATATACAATAGAGAAAGACAACCCTTCAATAAGTGGTGCTGGGAAAACTGGACAGCTACTTGTAAAAGAATGAAAGTAGAGCACTTCCTAACACCATACACAAAAATAAACTCTAAATGGATTAAAGACCTAAATGTAAGGCCAGACACTTTAAAACTCTTAAAGGAAAACATAGGCAGAACACTCTATGACATAAATCACAGTGAGATCCTTTTTGACCCACCTCCTAGAGAAATGGAAATTAAAAAAATAAACAAATGGGACCTAATGAAACATAAAAGCTTTTGCACAGCAAAGGAAACCATAAACAAGATGAAAAGACAACCCTCAGAATGGGAGAAAATATCTGCAAACGAAGCAACTGACAAAGGATTAATCTCCAAAATATACAAGCAGCTCATGCAGCTCAATATCAACAAAACAAACAACATAATCCCAAAATGGATAGAAGACCTAAATAGACATTTCTCTAAAGAAGATATACAGATTGCCAAAAAACACATGAAAGGATGCTCAACATCACTAATCATTAGAGAAATGCAAATCAAAACTACAATGAGGTATCACCTCACACTGGTCAGAATGGCCATAATCAAAAAATCTACAAACTATAAAATCTGGAGAAGGTGTGGAGAAAAGGGAGCCCTCTTGCACTGTTGGTGGGAATGTAAATTGATACAGCCACTATGGAGAACAGTATGGAGGTTCCTTAAAAAACCAAAAATAGAACTACCATATAACCCAACAATCCCACTACTGGGCATATACCCTGAGAAAACCATAATTCAAAGAGTCATGTACCACAATGTTCATTGCAGCTCTATTTACACTAGCCAGGACATGGAAGCAACCTAAGTGTCCATCAACAGATGAATGGATAAAGAAGATGTGGCACATATATACAGTGGAATATTACTCAGCCATAAAAAGAAACGAAATTGAGTTATTTGTAGTGAGGTGGATGGACCTAGAGTCTGTCATACAGAGTGAATTAAGTCAGAAAGAGAAAAACAAATACCATATGCTAACACATATATATGGAATCTAAAAAAAAAAAAAAAGAAGAAAGAAAAAAATGGTTCTGATGAACCTGGGGCAGGACAGATATTAAGGCGCAGACATAGAGAATGGACCTGAGGACACGGGGAAGAGGGGGAAAGGGTAAGCTGGGACAAAGTGAGAGAGTAGCATTGACATATATACACTACCAAATGTAAAATAGATAGCCAGTGGGAAGCAGCTGCATAGCACAGGGAGATCAGCTCAGTGCTTTTTGACCACCTAGAGGGGTGGGATAGGGAGGGTGAGAGGGAGATGCAAGAGGGAGGGTATATGGGGATATATGCATACATATAGCTGATTCACTTTGTTATACAGCAGAAACTAACACAACATTGTAAAGCAATTATACTCCAGTAAAGATGTTAAAAAAAATACACAGAAAACAATCCCATTTACAATCGCAACAACAACAACAAAAATACCTAGGAATAAATTTAACCAAGGAGGTGAAAGATATGTACACTGAAAACTGTAAGACTTGAAGAAAGAAACTGAAGAAGACACAAATAAATGGAATGATATTCTGTACTCATGGATTGGAAGAATTAACATTGTTAAAATGTCCATATTGCCTAAAGCAATCTACAGATTCAATGCAATCCCTATAAAAAATCCCAAGGACATTTTTCACAGAAGTAGAATGAAAATTTCTAAAATTTATATGAAATCACAAAAGACCCCAAATAGCCAAAGCAATATTGAGGAAAAAGAACAAAACTGGAGGTATCACATGCCCTGATTTTAAACTATATTACAAAGCCACAGTAATCAAAACAGCATGGTACTGGCAGAAAAAGAGATACATAGATCAGTGGAACAGAATTGAGAGCCCAGAAATAAAGCCACGCATACATAGACAACTAATATGAGACAAAGGAGTAAAGAGTATACAGTGGAGAAAAGATAATCATTTCAATAAATGGTGTTGGGAAAACTGGACAGACACATGAAAAAGAAATTAAACCACTATCTCACACCATACACAAAAATGAACTCAAAATGGATTAAGGACTTTAATGTAAGACCTGAAACCATGAAACTCCTAGAAGAAAACATAGGCAATACACTCTTTGACACTGGCCTTAGCAATATATTTCTAGATATGACTCCTAAGGCAAGGGAAGCAAAAGCAAAAATAAACAAATGGCACTACATTAAACTAAAAAGTTTCTGCACAGCCAAGGAAACCATCAAGAAAATGCTTGACTTAAATAATCTAATTTACTTTTGTAGAAAATTGCAGCAAACATGACAGAATAAAGACTGTTTTCAAGTAAACATGGAACATTTACCAAAACGGACCATATGCTGAATCATAAAGCACGTCTCCAATAATTTCAAAGTCTAAAACCATTCAGAATATGTTCTCTGACCACAGTGATATTAATATGGAAATCAATATCTGAAAATTTTCCAAATATTTGGAAATTAAGCAACACATCTAAATAACCCAAATCAAAGATGAAATCATGATGGGTGTTAGAAAATATTTTTAAATAAATAATACCAAATATACAGATATATCTAAGTTTGTGCAATGTAACTACAGGTGTTCTCAGAGGAGAACAGCTCTATAAGTCATCAGTTCTCAAACTCTTTGATTTCAGAATTCCCTTATATTTTTAAAAATAATTTAGGACCCCTACCACATGCCATACATCAAAAACAATCCCTCACTGATCTTAAAATAAACGTCAAAGGTAAAGCTAAAGATTCTATGCATGAACATAACCTTGGGATAAGAGATATCTCAACCAGTTCCCCAAATACTAACTATATATAAAGAAAAAGATTGATATGTCAAAATTCATCAAAAATAAGAGAAGACTGAGAGAGTGGAACATCAAGCCACAGAGTAGAAGATATTTTCAATATATTTATCTGACAAAAAAACACATTCAGATATTTAAAAGAATTCCTACATTAAAAGAAAAGCAACACACTCAATATTTTTTAGAATAGGCAAAAGCCTTGTGGAGGCAACTTCACAAAAAGAGGATATCCAAATAGAGAAAAAGCAGTGGAAATACTTTCACCTCATGATCATCACAGAAATACAAATTAAACCTCAGTGAGATGCCACTACATCTCTACCAGAATGGCTAAAATTATTTTAAAACAACAATACAAATGCTTCCAGCGATTAATGGAGCAACTGGAACACTCATACACTGTTGGTGGGAGTATACATTGGTACAACTACTTTGGAAAACAGTTTGGCAGAATCTACTAAAACTGAATATATAAAGAGCCATACCCTAAGACTCAGTGATTCCGTTCCTAGGTAAACACCCAGCAGAAATTCTTCATATGCACACCAAAATTCATGTACGAGCAGCATTATTCGTAATAACCCAAAACTGGTAACAACTCGAAGGTCTATTAGGAGTAGACTGAAAACTACATCATGGCTATTTCTATAATGTGATACTGTATGGCAATTAAAGAAGATACACCTGCCACATGCAACAACATGGGTACATTTCAGATATAACATTGAGGGAAAGAAGCTCATGCTGTGTGATTCTAATTATATAAAGTTCAAATATAAAAGTAAACATACTGTATTATTCCATTCACATAAAACTTAAAAACAGGCAAAACTAACCCATGATGATAGAAGTAAATGTAGTGGTTACCTTTAATTATGGGTTACCAGAGAGACTTCCAGGGAGCTGGTCATGTCCTATCTTGGGAACTGGTTTTGTGGATGTGTTCACGCTGTTAAAATACATCAAGCTATGTATGTATGATCTGTCAGTTCCCTGTATATATATTTTATTTCAATAAGAAAATGTTTAATTCACCCTCCCATGAGCCCTGCATTTAGTGTTGTCAATATTTGCATATATCATATTATCATGATTTATTTACCTAAAAGGAAGCTTAACAAACAATGCTGGTCCACTTCTTCCTCCTTTGTCTGAATAGCAGAAATAAAGTTCATGTCTGATTATCCATGTCTTGAAGTCTCTGTTCAGTAGAATTGTGACTAAACCATACAAAATTAAATAATCTATATTCAAAAGAACAAAAAGCCTGGGGGTTATTATATGGTGACTGTGTTCCCTGTACCCTAAATGTTACTTCAAGTTTAATCATTACAGCAGCAGGATGAAGAAATTAATTAATGTCAAGAAGAGAAAGTAGATAGATAAATACATATAGAAAATACTGCAGACATTGAATCAAGATGGTGGCTTGAATACACACATCGTTCTCTCCACTGTACCAAATACCTTTAAATAAACCTGAATATATATATGTGTGTGTGTGTGTGTGTGTGTGTGTATATATATCAAGACAGAGAGAGAAAGAGAGAGAGGCGTATGACACATCCATAACAGTGCTGAAAAACAAAAAGGGTGCCAGCAGCAGATCAGAAATGGTGAGAAATTCCTAGAAGACAGAAAGCAGATGGGATCAGAGAACTGAAGAAATAGACCCAATATAGACAAGGTAGAAAACTGCTCCCAAGATAAAAATTAATACAGAGAAATTCCAAATCTAAATGAAGTGAACATAGAAAAAACAGAGTGAGCCCCCAGGGACTCATCAGGAGACTTGATAAAATAACTATACAGAAAGTAACAAGGATCAGTGGAAACCCTCCAGCCCCATCCCTGTTCCCACATCTATTTCCTAGGGCAGGTTCTGCAGTTACTCTATTTTAGTTCAAACCCCTGCCCTACTGCTGATTAGAGAAGTAACTGGGCAAATCACTGAAGCTCTCTGTGCCTCCAGTTCCTTATCTGCAAAATGTAGAGGTATAAGGGCTATTAGATGTACATGGGTTATAACCCATATATTAGGGTTAATATATGGAAAGCATTTAGAACAGCATCTGACACTGTTAAGCCCCATTAAATATTAACCATTATCAACTGACCAACAAGCAGCTAGGGTGTGTGTCCTGCACCCACACTCTAAAGAGAGTGAACTACTCTAATCAGATGGGCCCCAGAGTGGGTGTGAAAATCTCAGAGAAGCCAGAGAACCTTCCAGACATCCCAACAACCTCCCTGTCTTGTCCCCCATGGCCACTCACCCTATTGTAAAACCCACCAGTCCCCACACTCACCCATACACCCACTCCTTTCAGTGTTTCCCTAAGACTCTTAGGGAAACAAAAAACCTAAGCAAGCCACCTACTTACTGAGCCAGGCCTAGTCCTTCATCCTCGTTGTCTGACAACCAGGAATCACAGAAATTTGAGGAAAACTAGGAGCATGAGAGCAAACATCAAAGATGAAACTTTAAAATGATCCAAAGAAAACAGAGAGAATCAAGGTACAGAGGGGAACTTCTAGAAGTTCTCATTAATGCTCACAGATACACTTGAGAAGATACTGCATGCATAAAACAAGAAAAAGGAGCCGTCAGAGGGGGAAAAAGCTTAATAAAAAAGTGTGAGGGCTTCCCTGGTGGCGCAGTGGCCTGCTGATGCAGGGGACACGGGTTCGTTCCCCCGTCCGGGAAGATCTCACATGCCACGGAGCAAGCCATGGCCGCTGAGCCTGTGCGCCCGGAGCCTGTGCTCCGCAGTGGGAGAGGCCACAGCAGTGAGAGGCCCACGTACCGCAAAAAAAAAAAAAAAAAAAGTGTGAGCATTTCATGGACACAACTGAAATACGAATTGCTTATTGAGAAGACAGAGTTGAGGAAATGTCCTAGAATCTACAGACAAAAAAAAAAAATTGAGAAGTAGAAAGAGGTGTGACCCAACCCTCTCTTGGCCCAGACACCCACCTTCTGGATGCCCCACCACTGCATCAGGAAGGCCTGCTGTCCTCAGGCCCAGTTTGGCCTTGGGCTTCCTGCAGGAGCTGATTCTGAATTGTGGACCCACTCTGGGAAAAGGGGTTACAAGTAGAGTAAATATTCCCAGTCTGCACAGAGGCGGACCCCTCTCAGCTCTCATGCCTGGAAACTGGAGGTTATTACTGACGGTGGGGACTAGTTGAATCTCTTCTACTTACTTTTTTGCACACCCTAGCTTTTTCTGAAAAAAGGATACCTGTGGTGTGGCCAAGGTAGCCTCCTGCAGTTTGCACTATATCGGGCAGAACTTCCTCCAAGTTGGTGGCATGTGGGTGAAGACTTCTCTAATTTTCAGCCCTAATGCTGGCTTCCATCCATTTTTATATTCCTCTGGCCGTTTTCAATTAGGGTTGATAGATGAGGTTAACATTTTTCCCCATAAACTTCTTTACGTTTCTTTAAAAGTTTGCCAACATGTACTCAAGTCAATAATTATTAGTTGCAGGCTTCTATGAACCTGACCTTTCAAAAAATTTGATTCTAACTGGTATTATCTGTTTGATCCTTTCATAGCAAAATGTAAAATTTTCTTTGTAGAAGACCCTGCATGGTTAAGGCAGAGTCTTTCAGGGAACGCAATTAATCATGAAAGTCACACTCCTTCTGGGAAACTTTGTTCCCAGAACCCACTCGTGCATGCAGGCCAGACAGGACAGCGTGGGAACCCAAGGTTTCACTGGGATTTGGGAGGAGTTACTCTTTCCCTTTCTTCCATTGTGGGATTTGTTCTGTTGGGTACCCTTTTCATTGAGGTAGGTAGGCAAAGATCTGCTAAGTGTCAAATAGCTCAAGGCAAGTTACAAAAGATCAGATGAGAAAATGATAAAATGAGCTTGAAATTATAAGACCCAATTTAGCAAAGAAAATGTATTTCATTCTCCTTAAGCCATCCTAGGAAAATTTCACCACCTTCAAAAGGAGGTAGGGGGGCTTCCCTGGTGGCACAGTGGTTGAGAGTCTGCCTGCTGATGCAGGGGACGTGGGTTTGTGCCCTGGTCCGGGAAGATCCCACATGCCCCGGAGCGGCTGGGCCCGTGAGCCATGGCCGCTGAGCCTGCACGTCCGGAGCCTGTGCTCCTCAACGGGAGAGGCCACAACAGTGAGAGGCCGACGTACTGCAAAAAAAAAAAAAAAAAACGGAGGTAGGAAGTTGACACTGAGAATGTTTTATTCCTAATGCTCACCAATAAATACCAGTCTAAAGAGAGTTCTAACACAGATGATATACCTGAGTTTTTTAAATGAATAAGCAGGGACCCCTTGTTTTAAATAAAAAATTGTAGAACCAAGGCTTGACCTGTGATAGTTTTTTCTTTTCTATAGATGGTACTTTATAAAATTGAAAAAAAATGAAAAATACAAAATGTAAAATATTACCAAATCTTACTAAAATTTTGACTTAATTATAAACATTGAGAAGCAATGGCTCCCCCTATTCCCTGTCATTTTACAAAAGTGACAATAGGTTATACGTATATATCTGCAACCACCCCCAGAGAAGAGACCTTTGCATTCTGACCTCTAGGCACCAAGCTAAATATAGTATTTGGGTGTTAATCTATTCCCTCCTCAGTACTTTGGAGACATTGCAAATTCATTGTTTAATGCTGCTAAGGAAAGTCTGAGAGATTAATTTTTGGTAACTTTTTTCGGACTCATTTATTTTTAGGAGTCTTCATCTTAGAAAAAAATTTACTATTTTTTCCTCATTCGTTTTTCTTGGTCTACATGGAGCCCCTGTAAGTTGGACAATCAGGTCAACAGGTCTGTGAATTTTTTTGAAATATATAGACAGAAGCAAAGGACCAGAGTCTTTTGGTTTAAGTTAATAGGAGGAAGAGAGAGAGAAGAAGAGAGATACTGCTGCTCTGAGAAGTAACTGCACCCCCAAACTCAGGGCAGATCAAAGGTCAGAAAACCCAGGGACCAGAAGTAGGGCCCTAGGTATGAAGGGGACCCTCCTCAAGAGGACCCTAAAAGGAAGTTTAGTGCCACCAGAAATTTTTAAAGTACATTCATTGCACCAATCAAGCAAATGTTAACCAGAGAGGCCCGGGAGGAAATGAAGCACCTGTGAAGAAGTCCGCTCTGAATACCTACCAGGACCCAAGAAGAGTCACCTGCACAGTCACCAAACAAGTAGAAGCTTCCCTGCCCTGCTTTCCCCTCCTCCCACCCCACACTCCAAACCCCAGGGGCCAGCTTCTCTAGGGCAGGCAACTCAATGAGAGAAAAATGCAAGCACAAACTGTCCTGGATGGCATGGCCTGCCTGAGTCCTGCCCCAGCTGGGGAAGGGAGAAGATTAACTCCAGTCATCACTCGAGTCGTGATAATCACATGGACCTGGAAAATCCAATGGCTGGATTGAGGCTGTGTTACATGATTTAAGGCAGTAGTCTTCAAACTTGGGGATTTGTGGAGACTGTGCGTGGACAGTTTTAAGGGATTCATTTTCCAGATTCTCAACCTCTGTATGTACTCCTTCCCACCACCAATTTGCCTGAGAAGGCTCCCGGATCTGTAACCCGCCTTCTGTCACTTTACAAAAGAAAAGCACAGCCCACATCTCCCATTTCACTGGGTATTGGCCAGGGTGAGAAAATCTCTGATGAATCTTCAACCTCGCTCACTCCCTGGAATCAACACTGACATGTGCTCAAGGCTTTCACCTTCCAAAATGTAACCTTCCCTTCTTTCCCCACATTCCCCTCTGGCGACCTACTCTAGTCCGTACTTCTCAGGACCGCCTCGTTAAGGAGCCATACACACAGACTGTCTCCACTTTCTCACTTTCCTTCACTTCTCAAGCCATGTTGGGCCAGCACTGTTAGCTGCCTACTCAATACAATCTCTGAGTCTTGCTAATAGTACCCAGATTTTGCTCAGATGGCAATGTGCCCAGTCCAGGCGAGATCACTCTTCCAGAAGTGGTAGTCCCATCCCTTGTTCTCCTAGTATTCCTCACAACTACTGTAGTCATGTGACTCATTATGGCCAATGAGACCCAAGTAGAAGTCGGCTGGGGGCTGGGGGATTTCTGGGAAGGGTCCCTCTGAAATGACTGTGATGTATAAGGCTGCACATCCAACTTGAGACTGTAAAGAAAAGGCTTCAAGAACTGCAGAGATACATTAAGCTGTTGAACACACACTGACAG